>NC_053035.3:377411791-382411791 GCF_002575655.3 Aegilops tauschii subsp. strangulata | reverse complement strand
GCGTATGCTATCTTTTGGTAATGGGGGTACCGGGATTTGCATGGTGTGAGGACAGTAGCTACGTAGTATACTGGTTTCTGAAGTGGGAATTTGTGTCCGTCCTGTTCTCGTTCGACGACGAGCACGGCGCTCACCACCTGATTTGTTGCCGATATGTATAGCACGACATTCATCGGTGTTTGGTGCGGCCAGGATTGGGTTGCTTGCTAGGAGGGTCTTTATTTCCTCCAGTCCGGCAGTCACCGCGTCTGTCCATTCGAAGTTGTTGGTGTGCCGTAAGAGGCGATAGAGTGGTAGTGCCTTTTCTCCTAATCTGGAGATAAAGCGGCTTAATGCTGCCACACAACCCGCTAGTTTTTGGACTTGTTTGAGGTCAGTTGGCGTAGCCAACTGTGACAGAGCTCGAATTTTAGCTGGGTTTGCTTCTATTCCTCTATTGGAAGCGATGAAGCCCGGCAGCTTTCCAGCGGGGACGCCGATGATGCACTTTTCCGGGTTGAGTTTAATGTCATACGCACGGAGGTTGTCGAATGTAAGACGTAAGTCGTCTATTAGTGTTTCGACGTGCCTGGTTTTGATGACGATGTCATTGACGTAAGCTTCTACTGTCTTGCCGATCTGTTTCTCCAGGCATGTTTGAATCATGCGTTGGTATGTGGCGCTGGCGTTCTTGAGCCCGAAGGGCATGGTGTTGAAGCAGAATGGCCCATATGGGGTAATAAATGCTGTTGCAGCTTGATCGGACTCCTTCATTTTGATTTGATGGTATCCGGAATATGCATCGAGGAAACACAGTGAGTCGTGTCCTGTGGTGGCGTCAATGATTTGATCAATGTGGGGGAGGGGGAAGGGATCCTTAGGGCAAGCCTTGTTGAGGTCATTGAAATCGACACACAAGCGCCAGGATTTGTCCTTCTTTGGTACCATCACCAGGTTCGCCAGCCAGTCCGGATGTTTTATTTCTCTAATGAATCCGACCTCGATAAGCTTGGCCAGCTCCTCCTCCATGGCTTGTCGCTTGGGTTCAGAAAAGCGCCGCAGTGATTGCTTGACCGGTTTAAATCCCTTTAGTATATTGAGACTATGTTCGGCCAGCTTGCGTGGGATCCCTGGCATATCTGAAGGGTGCCAAGTAAATATGTTCCAGTTTTTACGCAAGAATTCTCGTAGTGCGGCGTCAACTGTTGGGTTTAGTTGTGCTCCGATAGATGCTGTTTTCTTGGGGTCTGTTGGGTGGACCTGGAATTTGACTATTTCTTCTGCTGGTTTGAAGGAGGTGGATTTGGGGCGTTTGTCAAGGATCACATCGTCCTTGTCCACCGTGGAGCGTAGTGCGGTTAAGTCTTCGGCCGCGAGGGCTTCGGATAGCGCCTCAAGGGCCAGGGATGCGGTTTTGTTTTAAGCGCAGAGTGCTATGTCCGGATCACTGACGAGAGTGATTATACCGTTTGGTCCAGGCATTTTGAGCTTCATATACCCATAATGAGGTATAGCTTGGAAGCGTGTGAAAGCATCCCGCCCCAACAGGGCGTGGTATCCGCTGCTGAAAGGGGCCACTTGGAAAGTGATTTCTTCGGACCGATAGTTCTCTGGCGTGCCGAATACCACATCAAGTGTGATTTTGCCCGCGCACCGTGCCTCCCGACTGGGAATGATTCCACGGAAGGTTGTGCTACTTTGCTTAATGCGGCTCCTGTCTATTTCCATTTTGTGGAGTGTGTCCTCATAAATGAGGTTTAATCTGCTGTTGCCGTCCATGAGGACCTTAGTAAGTCGAAACCCGTCCACGATGGGACTGAGGACTAATGCGGCTGGCACTCGGACTGTCCTGTACCTCGGTTCGTCGCCGGCATTAAATGTTATAGCCGTGTCGTTCCAAGGGTTTATTGCAGCGATTTGGCAGACTTCGGCGAGATTGCAAAGTGCCCTTTTGCGCTTGTTTGAAGCGAGTGTTTCGAAGATCGTCAATACTCTTGTGTCGTCGTTTTCTGGAGGGTGCTGCTGTGGGGTGTCCTTGATAAGGATTTCCTCACCGCTCTTGGCTACCTGCCGGAGTATCCAACATGCTCTAAGGCTGTGGGTTGCCACGGTATCTTGTGTCATGTGTATTTTGCATGGGCCATCGAGCCATCCCTCCAGAATGCTGTCGTGCCGCATAGTGGGTTTATGTTTCTTGACTGTTGGACTGGGCGTGCCACGGGGGTACGCCCTCTTCGCCTGTAGGAGGAGTTGAGTTGGGACCGACGGTTCCCAGCAAGCTGCCTGAGTTTTCCAGGCACTTTCCATCGTGCTGTACTTCTGTACGATAGTTGCTAAGTCAGCGAATTTTAGTATGCGGCGGCGATTGATGGCGTTGGGGATTCCTTCGTCCTCGCAATTGTTGCGGAACGCTGATATTGCGTCCTCATCACGGCAATCTTTTACCTTGTCCTTGACTAGGAGGAATCTGGCCTAGAAGTGGTGGACCATTTCCTGAGACTGCTACTTTGTGCTCATGAGAGCGTTTATATCTGGGTGGGTGGGTGGAATTAAATCCGAACCCCAACCTGGCCGATTATCCGGAGTCTGAAGACCTTCCGGACTCAACAGTCTGGGCTCCGGAGTATCTTCTGATTGTTTAGGATTGCCATCCGATTCTATGTTCAGAGGGCTGGTCGCATCCTTTCGCTGGTGAGTATCCGGTTCTTCTTGATCGGCGATCCAAACATAACCCAGCTTCGATATACAAGAAGACTCGCCGTCCTGCTCCTTGACTACCGCTATCTGGTGGGTGACCGGTGGAGTTTTGATTTCTCCTTGATCGGTTTTAGGCCCGATCCAATCGTAATCTGTGGCGATTCCCAAAGCGGCGATACGATCTAGGAGCTCGTTTAAGGACGAAAACTCTGCCGGATCCATCTGTTTGGAGTGTTCGGAGTTGATGCGAAGGGGGTTTTCGATGGCCCGAGAGGTTATCGTCGGCTCAACGGCCGAACGGGTGATCATGGTAAAGTCGCCCAGCCGGAGAGTTTGTCCTGGGGCCAGGACTCCTCCGGAGGTGATGTTGTCTTTGAGGACAAGGCGAGCTATCGAACCTTTCGTCGACGTCACAGTGGAACTCGCAATGAAAGCACCAATGTCGGTGTCAAAACCGGCGGATCTCGGGTAGGGGGTCCCGAACTGTGCGTCTAGGATCGATGGTACCAGGAGACAGGGGACACGATGTTTACCCAGGTTCGGGCCCTCTCTATGGAGGTAATACCCTACTTCCTGCTTGATTGATCTTGATGAATATGAGTGTTACAAGAGTTGATCTACCATGAGATCGTAATGGCTAAACCCTAGAAGTCTAGCCTGTATGACTATGGTAATGAGTATCTCCTTTCCGGACTACAACCTCCGGTTTATATAGACACCGGGGGGATCTAGGGTTTACATAGAGTCGGTTACATAGGAACGAATCTTCATAGTTGATCGCCAAGCTTGCCTTCCACGCCAAGGAGAGTCCAATCCAGACACGGGTAGAGTCTTCGGCCTTCATGTCTTCACAGCCCACCAGTCCGGCCCATGGATAACGGCCCGGACGCCCGAGGACCCCTTAGTCCAGGACTCCCTCAGTGGGGCGTGCGAACGACAGGGTAGTGGCTTGCCTCGTGGATAAATGGATTCATGCACAATACTATGGGGGGCCCAATTAGATGTCATGTCTACTTGACGCCCAATTAAATGGCTTTCACTGTCATGTCAAGCGTTCGGAAAATTACAGGTGATACAAAGCTTCCAAGAGCCCTTGGATCTGAGATCGAACAGTTGCATGGCGTGATTCTAGACCTATGGGTGAATATCCTATCCAGGAGGGTTATTCTGCAAATTTTCAGCAACTTAGCATGCGACCGTTCAATCTCAGATCCAAGGGCTGCCAGCAGCCCGTATCATGGTCGCGCCTACCACGACCGTCGCCTCGCTCGTGCGGTCGCGCCCTTGGAGATTTAACACGGTGTGTTAGGCTATCTGATGTTGGCATGTCATACATAGTCATCACCTAGTTACTCATACTACAACAAGGTTAGCTATAAGGTTGGCTATAAGAGTATTTTTTGTTTACTTCTCTCTATCTCTTTCTTCGTAGTATTTATTGCATTTGCCAGGGAGTGACCTCTTCCAATGAAATGGTGCTTAGATGAGGTGCTATGGGCATTAAATGGCTTAGCAACTCAAGTCCCCAGTGCATAGGTGCTTAGTTTTTTGTTGCTAAGTTTGGTTCATCTAGGTACACGCGCTTAGCACCGTTTCTTCCTGGGGTCACCAAACTAGTCTCTCTCTTCTTAAATAACTTGCCACATCAGACTTTATGCCTATGTGGCAGGCTTAGCACTTATAGGATCAAGTACAATAGTGGGCTATAAGCCCGCTTTACATGGCATTTTTGCATATGTGGGGGAAAGAGGCAAGGAAAAAGTGGAGGAGTGGGCTCAAAAGCAAGAGCCAGCCTCTACATGGTGGAGCATCGGGAGAGGCACCTGTATGGAGGTGGTCAGGAATCAGGAGACTCACGCCGGCCATTGCGCCGCAGTTAAAATGATAATGGCAAGTCAAATCACTGGGCCCCACCTGTCCAGCAGTAACTCGCTGTCAAATCACACATCCCTACGTTTGCAGCAGCCTACTCCCTCATCTTCTCGCGTCTCTATCGAACCGACTAGGCGGAACTGCCCCGCCTACCGCGTGGGAAAAGCCCCGCCCTTGACTTTTAAATAGTAGTGTATAATAATTTTGTATCCATGGATTGCGCCATGGAGCAAAGCCTCAAGAAAATGGCGGTGCACATTTACGGAGTACAATATACAACACGCCCGTCGCGTTCGCGTCGCACCCCAGACGGTCGGTCGGTCTGGCACGCCGCTCTCCGAATGGAACGCGCGTCATATTGCGTTTGCACACACAAGTGGGACCGCAATTAAGAACCGACCATAGGCACACTCCCCGGCCCCGCAAGTCGGGTGAGTTAATAGAAGAGAGAGACGAGCGATAGTACTAGAGAAGTGTTGTATAGACGTTGGTGCCTGGACGATCCCTGCATGACACGGAAGATCAGTTCGTCCAAGCATGTGACCAGACTCCAGGAGACACACCTGGATTGGCTATCATCTACATATCATGCAGGCTGTGTTGTACAGGGTGAGGGAGTCCTAGATTAAGGGGTCCTCGGGTGTCCGGCCCAAGTGACGTGGGCCGGACTGATGGGTTATGAAGATACAAGACCGAAGACTCTCACCCATGTCCGGATGGGACTCTCCTTGGCGTGGATGGCAAGCTTGGCGTTCGGATATGAAGATTCCTTTCTCCGTAACCGACTTTGTATAACCCTAGTCCCCTCTGGTGGCTATATAAACTTTAGGGTTTAGTCCGTAGAGGCAATCATAATCATACAGGCTAGACTTCTAGGGTTTTAGCCATTACAATCTCGTGGTAGATCAACTCTTGTAATACTAATATTCCTCATGATCAATCAAGCAGGAAGTAGGGTATTACCTCCATAGAGAGGGCCCGAACCTGGGTAAACATCGTGTCCCCTGTCTCCTGTTACCATCGACCTTAGACGCACAGTTCGGGACCCCTACCCGAGATCCGCCGGTTTTGACACCGACATTGGTGCTTTCATTGAGAGTTCCGCTGTGACGTCGAAGACATGATTGATGGCTCGCCTTGTTATCAAGGACAGTATAACCTCCGGAGAAGCCCTAGCCTCAGGCCAAACCCTCCGGTTGGGCGGCTTTACCATGACCGCCCGTCCGGCCGTTAAACCGACAATGACTTCTCGGGTCATCAAAAATTGCCTCCGTGTGGACTCCGAATACTCCAAACAGATGGATCCGACAGAGCTGTCGTCTTTAAACGAACTCCTAGATTGCATCACCGCCTTGGGGGTCGCTACAGACTACGATCGGATAGGGCTTAAACCCGATCAGAGAGAAATCAAATCTCCACCGATCACCCGTCAGATAGAGGTAGTAGAGGAGCAAAACAACAACTCTCCCTCTATATTGAGGACGAACTATGTTCGGATTTCCGAGCTTGAAGAGCCGAACACCCGTCCGCGAAACGACATGCCCTGCCCTCCGAACTTGGAAGCGGACGGTCAACCTGGAAAACCGGTTGATATCCCGGAGCCCGAACTATTAAGCTCGAAAGTTTCTCAAACTCCGGATCCCAAATTGGGTCAGGGTTCGGATTTAAATCCACCCACCCACCCAGATATACGCGATCTCATGTACCTACGGCAGCAGTCTCAGGAAACAGTCCATCACTTTTGGGCCAGATTCCTCCTTGTCAAAAACAAGATTAAAGATTGCCGCGACGAAGACACGATCTCAGTATTCTGCAATAATTGCACGGACGAAGGAATCCTCAACGCCATCAACCGCCGTCGTGTATCACACTTCGCTGGCTTGGTGACCATAGTACAGAAGTACTGCGTAACGGAAAGCGCCTGGAAAACTCAGGCAGCTCGCTGGGAACCACCGGTTTCTACTCAGCACCTCTTCTGGGCAAAAAGGACACACCCTCGCGGGGCGCCCGATCCAACAACAAAGAAATCTAAGCCCATTACGGGGCGCGGGACCGTTCTGGAGGGATGGCTCAATGGGCCATGCAAAATACACACAACACCGGATACCACACCAACACACAGCCTTAGAGCATGTTGGATACTCCCGCAAGTGGCCAAGAGCGGCGAGGGTATCCACACCAAAAATAGCCCAGAGAAACACCCCCCCGAAAGATGAAGACCTCATCGTATTGACACTCTTCGAGACCTTCGCTTCAAACAATCGGTGCAAAAGGGCCTTTCGCGACCTCGCCGAAGTCTGCCAAGTCGCAGCAATAAACCCCTGGAATGACACGGCCATAACCTTCAATGCTAGTGATGAACCAAAACTCAGGACAGTCCGGGCACCAGCCGCCTTGGTCCTCAATCCAACTGTGGACGGTTTTTGGCTCACCAAAGTGCTCATGGACGGCGGCAGCGCGCTAAACCTCATCTACGAGGATACACTCAACAAAATGGAAATAGAAAGGAGCCGCATCGAGCAAAGTAGCACGACCTTCCGAGGAATTATTCCCAGTCGGGAGGCGCGATGTGCGGGAAAAGTCACGCTCGACGTGGTATTCGGCACGCCGGAGAATTATCGGTCCGAAGAGGTAACCTTCCAAGTGGCGCCTTTGCACAGTGGATATCACGCCCTATTGGGGCGAGATGCATTTACATGCTTCCAAGCTATACCTCATTACGGTTATATGAAGCTCAAGATGCCCGGGCCCAATGGTATTATCACTCTTACCAGTGATCCGGACATAGCACTCCGCGCTGAAAACAAAACCGCATCCCTGGCCCTCGAGGCACTGTCTGAAGGCCTCGCGGCCGAAGAGTTAACCGCGCTATGCTCCACGGTAGATAGGGATGACGTAATCCTGGACAAACGACCCAAATCCACCTCCTTTAAACCAGCAGACTAAATAGTCAAATTTCAATTCCACCCGACGGACCCCAAGAAGACAACATCCATCGGGACACAGCTGGACCCAACGGTTGACGCCGCGCTACAAGAGTTCCTGCGCGAGAATTGGGACATATTCGCCTGGCACCCTTCTGATATGCTAGGAATCCCATGCAGATTGGCAGAACACAGCCTCAACATATTGAAGGGATATAAACCGGTCAAGCAAACACTGCGGCGCTTTTCCGAACCCAAACGACAAGCTATGGGGGAGGAGCTAGCCAAGTTACTCGATGCGGGATTCATCAGAGGAATAAAACACCTGGACTGGCTAGCAAACCTGGTGATGGTACCAAAGAAGGATAAATCCTGGCACCTATGCGTCGATTTCAAAGACCTCAAGAAGGCCTGCCCTAAGGATTCCTTCCCCTCCCTCGCATCGATCAGATTATTGATGCCACTTCAGGACACGACTCACTGTGTTTCCTCGATGCATACTCCGGATACCATCAAATCAAAATGAAGGAGTCCGACCAAGCCGCAACGGCATTCATTACCCCATACGGGCCATTCTGCTTCAACACTATGCCCTTCGGACTCAAAAATGTTGGCGCCACCTACCAACGCATGATTCAAACATGTCTGGAGAAACAAATCGGCAAGACAGTTGAAGCATATGTGGATGACGTAGTCATCAAGACTAGGCACGTCGAGTCACTAATAGACGACTTGCGTCTCACATTCGACAACCTCCGTACATACGACATCAAGCTCAATCTGGAAAAGTGTGTTTTCGGCGTTCCCGCCGGAAAACTGCTGGGCCTCATCATTTCCAATAGAGGAATTGAGGCCAATCCAGCCAAAATCCGGGCTTTGTCACAATTGGCTATACCAACAGACCTTAAACTGGTCCAAAAACTAGCCAGATGCGTGGCAGCTTTAAGCCGCTTTATCTCCAGATTAGGAGAAAAAGCATTGCCACTGTATCGTCATCTCCGACGCACCGACCACTTCGAGTGGACGGATGCGGCAACGGCCGGACTAGAAGAAATAAAGTCTCTTTTAGCGAGTAACCCAATCCTGGCCGCGCCGAGCCTCGGTGAACCAATGTTATTATACATCTCTGCAACACACCAGGTGGCGAGCGCGGTGCTCGTCGTTGAACGAGAGGCGGACGGACACAAATTTCCACTTCAGAAACAGGTATACTACGTATCCACTGTCCTCACACCATGCAAATCCCGGTACCCTCATTACCAAAAGATAGCATACGCGGTCTTCATGGCATCCCGGAAGCTACGACACTACTTTCAAGAGTGCTAAATCATGGTGGCTTCTGAAGTACCACTCAATGACATAATAAACAACCGCGATGCCAGGGGCCAGATTGCCAAGAGGGCCATTGAGCTCCTTCCATTTGACATAGCATACAAACCGTGCCGGGCCATTAAATCCGAAGTATTGGCCGACTACGTCGCCGAATGGACAGAGGCCGAACTCCCTGAAGAGTATGGCACATATTCCAACTGGGTCATGTACTTCGATGACTCTAAAATGCTGGCCGGTTTAGGAGCAGGCGTCATTTTAACGTCCCCCACTGGAGACACAGTCCGGTACGTACTCCAAATATTGTACACAGACTCCAACAACGCAGCCGAATACGAGGCCTTATTGCACGGTCTTTGGATGGCCACCTCCATGGGCATACAACGCCTGGAGGTGCACGGGGATTCAAACCTCGCAATATCCCAAATAAATGGAGATTTCGACGCCAAAGATCTGAAGATGGTGGCCATCGTAATGCCGTTCTCAAAATGTTGGCTCGGTTCGAGGGGCTCGAGTTCCATCATGTGGCTCGAGAAAGTAATCAAGCGTCGGATGTCCTTGCTCGCATCGGTGCCAAGCGCGACCCCGTCCCGCCTAACATATTCCTGGAAAGGCTCTTCAAGCCATCCGTGGTGTGGCAAGGGGAAAGTGGCAACACCAGTCCAGGCCCAATTATACCCCCAGATTCCGAACACAATACCGATATTATCGGGGGCTCAGCCACCGAAATAACACCATCGGCCCATCTTATCATGGCAGTAATTGCCCCATGGACCGAACCCTTCTTGGCCTACCTTAATAGGCGAGAGCTCCCTGAAGATCAGAATGAGGCTCGATGCATTGTCCGGCGCTCGAAAGCCTACAAGGTCCATGACGGAGAGCTCTACAAGAAAAGGGCTACCGGAGTACTTCAAAGATGTATCTCCGAAGAAGAGGGACGACAACACTTGGCCAAAATTCATGCCGGTCTCTGTGGTCACCGCGCCGCGGCTCGGGCCCTTGTAAGTAAGGCCTTCTGTATAGGTTTCTATTGGCCGATGGCCCGAGCAGATGCACAGGACCTTGTCCAACGTTGTGTCGGATGCCAGCTTTTCGCCAACCAAAGCCATATGCCCCACACCGCTCTACAAACAATCCCCATTACTTGGCCTTTTGCAGTCTGGGGGCTTGATATGGTCGGACCCCTTAAAGGGGGAAGCCATAAGAAAAAATACCTGTTGGTCATGGTAGATAAATTCACCAAGTGGATAGAGGCCAAACCGGTTAAAACGGCTGAAGCTGGACCAGTGATAGACTTCATATCCAGTGTTGTGCACCGTTATGGTGTCTCACACAGCATCATCACTGATAACGGCTCCAATTTTACAGCCGATGAGGTAAAATCCTGGTGTGCTAATTTGGGCATTAAGCTCGATTACGCCTCCGTCTATCATCCACAAACAAACGGTCAAGTCGAACGAGCTAATGGTCTTATTATGAGCGGCATTAAGCCTAGACTAGTGCGGTCTTTGAAAGAATCAGACAAGCACTGGCTTGAGGAGCTCGACTCCGTACTCTGGGGGCTGCGGACCACGCCCAATCACACTACCGGATATACACCTTTCTTTATGGTGTACAGCGCAGAGGTTGTGCTGCCTTGCGAGATTATTCATGACTCACCTCGAGTGCGCATGTACGCAGAGAGAGAGGCCGAGCTTGATCGGCAGGATAGTTTAGACGCCCTGGAGGAGGAGCGCAACATTGCAAAAGCCTGTTCCGCACTGTATCAACAACAGGCTCGCAGATATCAAAGCCGAGTAGTGCGGGCCAAAACTTATAATGTTGGCGACATCGTTCTATGCTTGCCAGAGAAGAAAAAGGACAAATGTCGGCGTTCTGGGAACGGGGGTCCCAAGACTTGCCTGCCTGCAGCCCACGGCGTGGCCAGGCTAGCGGGCCGTACGGCCCATCTTCATCAACAAGGCAATCAAGACCTTCGCGAGGGGCCAAGCCTCGCAAGGCGGACGACGCAAGACCTCCTCAGGAGCGGCCTAGCCAGGCAGGCTCACGAGGAGCGGAGATATCAAGGCAAGGCAAACCTCACGAGGCTCTCGTGACGTGAGCCATGACGATCGATACCAGGCGGGCGCCAGGGCGCGCGGCGTCCTTGTTTCCTCTTTGGTGCTAAAGAGGCAGGCACAGGCGCGGAGTACCGAGGCATCAAGCAAAGGTTTCCATATCGGTGCAACGAGACCAAGACCAGTAGGACGGCAAGGCGGAGGTCACCATGGAGCCCAAGATGGCGTCATCGCCAGAGCCTTTTGCAGGCGAAGACCGCTTTTGTCAGGATAGCTTGTACTAGCTGTCCCCTTTCAAATCTGCCCGCCGTTGTTGGCTCCCTTCCCACTCAATATTTGGGGAGAGGACCAGGGCCTATATAAGTAGAGCTGGCCACCACAGTTGAGGGGGGGAAGGGACCAAGTCATGCTCACACCGCACAAGTTCACCAAGCACAAGAACACCTCAACCTCAGGAGGTTGTTCTTCCCCTTGTACTGCTCATCATCAGCCCAAGAGACAATCCACCACCATACACTGGAGTAGGGTATTACACCACAACGGTGGCCTGAATTAGTATAAATCTCGTGTCTTTCTGTGTTGCGAGTTCGTCGAGTTCGTCCGTGTGATCTTAGCATGCTAGGGCGTGGATCGGTAGGAGGGAAAGAACTTCGCGCGCACCCCAGAGTTTGAACCTTAAGGGTTTTGCCGGAACCCGATATCCGACATTTGGCGCGCCAGGTAGGGGTGCGCCGGAACTCCTCTCCATCGGCCTACGCCCCGCGCCATCGCACTTCACTCCCATGGCAGGCGCCCCGCCATCCGTTCCCGCGGCCAGCATCGATGACGTGGCCATGGGGTTTCGAGCCCTGGCCCCCGCCCTGCAGCGGGTGCGGTGGCCGACCAAGTTCAGGCCGGAGATGCCGCCGCGCTACGACGACGCGGTGGACCCATGGCTTTCCTGCTGGCGTATGAGGAAGCTGTCCTCGAGGCCAGCGGTGACGACAAGATCATGGCCAATTGGTTTCCCATGGCCCTCGCCGGCGAGCCGCACGCCTGGCTGCTCAACCTTCCTGGATCCACGGCGGCGTCCTGGGGGGAACTCCGCGGCCTCTTCACTGCTCGCTACGCGGCACCGGCGCACCACGCAGTCGCGGCCCTGCTGGGCGGCTCTCAAGCACCGCCTTCAGATCACCACGTCAAGTCGTTCCTCCGTCAGATCAGGGCCGCTCCCAAGTGCCCAGGGGCTCCGCCGGGTTGGGCTGCGCCGGAGGCCGACCTCACTTTCGGCCCAGAGGACCACCCCGACTCCACCGCCAGCTCGGGCATGCTCCCAATGCTCTGCACGCCTACCATCTGCAACTTGGCTGTCACAAGGACCCTCATCGACGGCAGTGCCGGCCCCAACTTGCTCTCCGTAGAGGCCTTCAGCCTTCTTCACGTGCCGCTTGAGCGGCTCAGTCACAGCAAGCCCTTCTCAGGAGTTGGTGGTGGCGCCGCTCGCTCTCTGGGGCAGATCCGTCTCCCAGTCACCTTCGGCACACGTGACAACTACCGCACCGAGCTGGTCGACTTTGATGTCGCCCGCATCGGTCTCCCGTACAACGCCATCCTCGGGTACCCAGCTCTCGCCCAATTCATGGCGGCGACTCACCCGGCCTACAACCTCATGAAGATACCTGGGAGCAAAGGCGTCCTCACCGTCAAGGGGGACATCAAGGAGGCCGTGACGGCGCTTAAGCCTGCCTTCAAGAACGCGGCGGCGGCGCAGCCCGCCGGCGCTGGTACCCCCGAGGCCAAAGAGGCCGCGCCTACCAAGAAGAAGCAGCTGTTCACTCAAGACAAGGCCGAAACCAAGCAGGTGCCGGTCGATGAGGATGGGTCCTCAAGGGCCACCTTCACCATAGGCGCTGGCCTTGATTCCATCCAAGAAGAGGCGTTGGTGAAGTTCTTGCGCGCAAACAAGGATATATTCGCATGGGAGCCCGATCAGCTGGTGGGGGTTCCGAGAGAGGTGATTCAGCATCACCTAAGGGTATGCCCCAACATGTGCCCTGTCAAGCAATGAGCGAGGCGGCAATCCACGGAGAAGCAAGCCTTCATCGTCCAGGAGACCCGCAAGCTGGAGGCGGCGGGTGCCATTCGCGAGGTTCGGTACCCCAAATGGCTGGCGAACCCCGTCGTAGTACTAAAGAAGGGAGGGAAGGAACGGATGTGCGTCAACTTCTACAACAAAGTATACGAGCCAAAGGACGAGAATATGGAGGCGTACCTCACGGAGGTGCGCAAAATGGAGAAGCAGTTCTTGGGCCTGGTGTTGCAGCACGTGCCCCGGGGCACCAACAAGGAAGCTGACGACATCGCCAGGAGAGCCTCCAAGTGGCAGCCGCAAGAGCCCGGCGTCTTTGAGGAACAGCTCTTCAAGCCGTCAGCGACACCACCCCTTTCAAGCATGGCTCAGCCTCGGGAGGAGCTCCCACAGCCCCTTGCCACGGGAGCCCCAGCCTGTGGCCCGACCATAGGAGCTCGCCTGCTCTTGGCGCTCGAGCCTCAGGAGGAATGCTGGACTAAGGAATTCAAGGAGTACCTGATCCAAGGGACGCTGCCGGAGAAAGAAGAGGACGCAGAGCGCGTGGCCCGGCAGGCCACGGCATACTGTATTCAAGATGGTGAATTGTACAGGAAGCGACCGAACGACGTCACGATGCGCTGCATCTCCAGTCACCATGGGAAGGAGTTGCTGATGGACATACACGGTGGGGACTGCGGGCACCACTCGTCGTCACGGACTCTCGTCAGCAAGGTGTTCCACAGTGGATTCTACTGGCCCACGGTGCTCAACGACACAGCCGAATTGGTGAAGTCCTGCAAAGCTTGCCAATTCCACGCCAAGCAGATTCATCAGCCGGCTCAAGGCCTCCAGACCATCCCGCTCACGTGGCCGTTCGCGGTCTGGGGGCTGGACATCTTGGGCCCGTTCCCTCGAGCGCCAGGGGCTACCGCTACCTCTACGTCGCTATCGACAAGTTCACCAAGTGGGCGGATGTGGAAGCCGTCCGTACCATCCCGGCCGGCTCTGCTGTCAAGTTCATCAAGGGCCTCGTGAGGTGCTTCGGGGTCCCCAACCGCATCATCACAGATAATGGCTCGCAGTTTACTTGTAACCTCTTCAAAACCTACTGTGCTAACCTTGGAACGCAGATTTGCTACGCTTCGGTGGCGCATCCCAGGAGCAATGGTCAGGCCGAACGTGCCAACACAGAGGTCCTGAGGGGCCTCAAGACTAGGACCTTCAAGAAGAAGCTCGAAGCCTGTGGCAGGGGCTGGCACGACGAGCTTCAGTCCGTGTTGTGGTCCATCCGCACCACCGCCACCAAGCCAACGGGCGAGACCCCATTCTTCCTTGTCTACGGAGCTGAAGCAGTCGTCCCTCACAAGGTCAAGCATTGCTCCGCATGGGTCCTGGCGTTCGACGAAACGTAGCAGGACGCCACGCGGGGGATGGATCTCGTGCTGGGGGAGGAATGTCGTCGCGAAGCTGCACTAAGGGCGGCAAGGTACCAGCAAGCGTTGCGGCGATATCACTGTCGCAACGTCCGCTCCAGGACGCTCGAGGTAGGCGGCCTCGTCCTGAGGCGGGTTCTCTCCAGGGAAGGGCTGCACAAGCTTTCACCCATGTGGGAGGGCCCGTTCAGGGTCGCCCATGTCTCCAGGCCTGGCGCCGCATGCCTGGAGACGCAGGATGGGATACCCATCCAGAACGCCTGGAACATCCAGCACCTCCGGAAGTTCTACCCATGAAGCAAGGCCCAGAGCCTGTGAAGAAAGGCCCAGAGCCTGTGAAGAAGGCTCGGTGCCTGTGAAGAATTGCCGCCCGTGACACTCTCACGTAATAATGAGTGGGGCTGTACACGCCCCGGAGTCTCAGGAGCTCCGGCCTCAGGCCTTGGGGCTCCCTCCCACGCCTAGTGGCAGCACTTAGTTCAGCGCTTGTGAGAAGACTTGAAGACTAGATTAGGTGCCGGACGCGGCTTTTCATTTGCTTTCCGTAGTTGGCTTGCTTCCCCTTAATCAAAATTTGCCTTTGGTGTTCCTTGCTGATTCGATTCCCTCGCCTGTTACCGCTTTTTTCAGCTCTAGTTCGCTCGTGTTCTCTCTCGCGCGTACCTCGCGAGGGGGCTTGGCAGAAGCCCTCGCGAGCATTTTTCTCCTCTCTGCCTTCTCGCGAGCCACCCCGCTCGAGCCTAAAAACTGACGCATCTCTCCTTGTTCGTGCCCCCTCGGGTACCGCGATGCAAAGCGCCAGGTCAAGGCTTGGGTGAACGGCAAATCTCCTAGCGCACCACCTAACGAATGTTCACAGTTCCTGAGCAGACAGGTCAGGATGGACACGAGGAAACAAACACCTCGTAAGGAAGAAGGCGTCCCGAATGCACCAGGTTAAGTTATCTTTGCACAAAATAACAACGCTGCACGGGAACAACACACATAGCCCAATAACCAAGAAACCACAGTTCAATACACGCCCCTCTAGGCCCATACTGGTTTCATTTTTGATGCAGGAAAAAGAGCAAAGAAGAAGCAGCGTTGCAGCGACCCACGGAGGTAGGCCCCGAGCGACATCCTGAGCCTAGCCAGACCCCTCCTCGCGCTTTATGGAGGCATGGCGACGAGACGACCCGCTGCCGCCTTCAAAGCGGGCGCGACGGCGCGGTGGCTGGTCGAACCCACCGCTGCTGGAGCTGTCACTGGAGGAAGAGCTGCCGTAGCTGGATGAGACACGATCGCTGTCGAGGGTGGGCTCGCCCTCATCCTCGTCGCGGCCGTCGCCAAGGCCGAGCACCTCCTCACCGTCGTTCGCCTCGGGGCAACACCCGGCGCGGCGACCATCTTCCCCAAACACCCTCACGTAGAGGGTCGTCCCACCATCATACTTGAAGTGGAGGGTGCACCGCCTACCCAAGCCGCGCGCTCGGGCGAACGTCTGCCAGCCGCGGGCCAGGGCTATGTTGCCCGCGGCGGAAGTCTCAACTGTGACCCAAGAGGCCTTGTTGCAGCAACCATCCGCCTGCAACCAGAGCCTGCCTGGACCAGAGGCCGGCAGCTCGTCGACGAAGAAGCGCGGAAGCTGGAGCCAGTTGCCGGCCCGGTTCTCCGACCAGACAACGAACTCCGACGACACTTCCGCCGAGTGAAAGCGCGGACGGGGAGGCCGCTCCACCATGGCGCGCCTCCCTTCATCAACTGGACCGCCATGGCTGGGGCGACCCCCTCCGCGTGTTGCGCCGCCACGACAGTGGGCCACGGCGGGGGTCGAGACGTGCTTGTGCGGACGGCCGCGTCCGCGCTTGGGCACCGGGGAGCCGGGCCCCTCGCGGGGGGCTTTCCCCTTCTCGGCGGCAGAGAACTTCCTTCGTGGCGCCATTAGTGGCACTGCTAGCGGTGGAGCAAGGGAAAAGAAGCAAGTGAACCGGGAAGATATGGGCGACGGGGGCTACGCCCCTCCCTCCCCATTTATAGCGGAAGGAGGCCAACCGGCGCCTCCAACGATCACAGGTAATGATGGTTTTCCTTCCATGTCGCAGGGACTTGTCAAGTCGAGCAGTTGCCAAGGCAGTGTGGGGAAGCGGAGACGCCCACGTCCAATCAACCGCCACGCGTCAACCGAGGCCGCGGGCTTTTGGGGCCCGTGGCACTCCGTACTTGACCTTTGGCTTTGCCTCGAAGCCAAGCCCGAGCGCACCTTGGGCCCGGGGGCTACCGTCTGCGTTCTGGGAAAGGGGGTCCCCAGACTTTCCTACCTGCGGCCCATGGCGTGGCCAGGCTAGCGTGCCGTATGGCCCATCTTCATCAACAAGTCAATCAAGAACTTCGCGAGGGGCCAAGCCTCGCGAGGCGGACGACGCAAGACCTCCTCAGGAGCGGCCTAGCCAGGCAGGCTCACGAGGAGCGGAGATATCAAGGCGAGGCAAACCTCACGAGGCTCTCGTGACGTGAGCCACGACGATCGACACCAGGCGGGCGCCAGGGCGCACGGCGTCCTTGTTTCCTCTTTGGTGCTAAAGAGGCAGGCACAGGCGCGGAGTACCGAGGCATCAAGCAAAGGTTTCCATATCGGTGCAACGAGACCTAGACCAGCAGGACGGCAAGGCGGAGGTCACCATGGAGCCCAAGACGGCGTCATCGCCAGAGCCTTTTGCAGGCGAAGACCACTTTTGTCAGGATAGCTTGTACTAGTTGTCCCCTTTCAAATCTGCCCGCCGTTGTTGGCTCCCTTCCCGCTCAATATTTGGGGAGAGGACCAGGGCCTATATAAGTAGAGCTGGCCACCACAGTAGAGGGGGGGGGGGGAAGGGACCAAGTCACGCTCGCACCGCACAAGTTCACCAAGCACAAGAACACCTCAACCTCAGGAGGCTGTTCTTCCCCTTGTCCTGCTCATCATCAGCCCAAGAGGCAATCCACCACCACACACTGGAGTAGGGTATTACACCCCAACGGTGGCCCGCACCAGTATAAATCTCGTGTCTTTCTGTGTTGCGAGTTCGTCGAGTTCGTCCGTGAGATCTTAGCAAGCTAGGGCGTGGATCGGTAGGAGGGAAAGAACTTCACGCGCACCCCAGAGTTCGAACCTTAAGGGTTTTGCCGGAACCCTAGATCCGACAACAAACTCAAGCACAAGTGGGAGGGTCCCTGCATCATTGACGAAGGTCTCACTGGAGGAGCATACCGCCTGCGTGATGCATCAGATAATCGCTTAGAGCCGAACCCATGGAACGCTTCCAGACTCCGAAGATTCTACGCCTAGAGCCGGACTCTTTGCTCGTCTTCTTCTCCCTTTATTTCCATTATTTTTTCCTCTCTTTAACTTTTCTTCTAGCTTTAAGCTCTCGTGCGGCTAAACCACACACCTATGACGTACACATCCTTAAATATGTATGCCCATAATACCTGGGGGCTTCCTGTACAGAAGCTTATTATTATTTTTCGAGCATCAAGCTCACCACATATGTGTCTTTTCCTCATATGTACCTTTTCTTCGCCATTATATGCATCATTATGAATTAAGTTTTGGCCAAGCTGGTTTGCCTAGCTCCTGTGCTTATGCCCTACGTTCCCGTTTGTTCGGCTAGGGCATAAAGGGAGCACCTCTGCGATTGTTACTGCCGGGTCATCCGGATGTGTACCTCAGACTGGGTGAAGCCGAAAGCTAGCGTTCTTAAGGGAATATTCGGTTGGCGGACTAAAGATGTTTTCACACTCATTACACTATGAACCCCCAGATGTTACGAATACTGCAATTTTTCAATCACAGTTCGGGCATGCACATTAACGCATGTTCACCCAGGGAAAGGAACCCTTAACGAAACTATTCTCTCTGGAAGATGTTTCTTACAATTACAATGTAATATAACATAGCTAGCCGGATACAACTTGTTTGTTGAAGCAACTATGACCCCTACGCCTGGTTTCCACGCATACCCCGGTCTATATTGCCGCTTTGGTATTCGGTAACACTCCACACCTTCAGGTCCAGAGGTCAAAGCGAACAGGTCTGCCATGACAATCGTTTTACAATCCGGTTAGGGACAATTATGTCAATAGAAGTACATAGTCACTTGGACTCAAAAACTTCCTCCTCTATACCGTCTAACAGGCTGTCTAGTTTACATTCCTGTTGGGAATATTCGGCGGCTACCTTTACTTGGTCATATACTAAACTAACTGGAATTTCTTTTCCATCTGACTCTTTAGGTCCGACCTAGGCCATATGATTTGGAACAAGCTTGGTGTACCATGTCTTCACCATGGCCCAGGCCTCTCGCGCACTTTCTCGGCAGGCTGATATTTTCCATGATCGAATACGCCGCCGTGCTCCTTTGAATAGCTCCACGAGCTCCGCCATACTTCCGGGAAGGGAGGCGGATAGCCATAAAGCCTTGGCAACAGTTCGCATTGCTTGCCGAACTCGCTCGTGCATCTGGGACAGCTCTTGTAGTAGGTCGCCTTGAGATCCCGACATTTCCTCTTCGGGACGGCCAGTCAGCATACCTGCAGACATAAATCTATCAGTTCCTGCCCTCGCCGAATTATAGGGAGGCAAGTTTGAAAAACATAATCAAATACGCCGCCGCACTCCTTTGAAAAGCTCCACAAGCTCCGCTATACTTCCGGGAAGGGAGGCGGATGACCATAAAGCCGACAACACTTCGCTTTGCTTGCCGAACTCGCTCGTGCATCTCGGATAGCTCTTGTAGCAGGTCGCCTTGAGATCCGGACATTTCCTCTTCGGGGCGGCCAGTCAGCATACCTGCAGACATAAATCTGTCAGTTCCTGCCCTCGCCGAATTATCGGGAGGCAAGTTTGAAAAACATACTGAATATGCCGCCTCGTAGTCTCTTATTCTCCTTCACGGAGTCGACTAGCTGGGCTCGCACGTCTTTTAGTTCTTCGCCCAGCAGGATGTTCGAATCCTTCAACTTATTTTTCTCATCCCTGACCCGTGTCAGCACACGCTCGCCCACGGCTAGTTGCATTTTGGCCTCTTGTTCACCCGCTTGTGCGACTTTCAGGGCCTCCTTCAGTTGATCTGACGATCCTGCCATGGGGAATACAAACAGTATTAATATTTCTGGTATATGATTATATTTACTCGATGGAAGGGAACATTACCAGGCGATGCCTTCTTGGATTTATCCAGTTCGGTGGTAGCAGTAGGTAGCTGGGTCTGACACTTTTCCAGCTCTTGAGACAACAGGTTGTTCTTCTCTGCGAGCACCTGGTAATACAATGATCCTTAAATCAGTTGTATCAACTGCTTCAAGTCTCGGGGGCTACTGGAATATAATTATCAAATTTGTACAAATATGTACTTACCCGCATATCTTTCAAATACCGGTCTGTGACTCTGGTAAGCCCGTCTTGAGCAGCTCGGACGTATGCATCAGCCGAGCTGAAGGCGTTGAATGCCTCTTTTGTAAAGCTGGGCTCGCGAAGAATGGCCCGCCGACGCCGATGATTCATAGCGCTTTCCACTTCAGAGTTTGTGACGGATACATCATCCGAATTCTCTGTGGAAGGACAATCCGGCATCGCTCTTGTATCAGCCCTCGCCTTTAAGGCAGGGTCTGGAACCTGACTTGTGGGGGCGCAGCCGGCAGGATCCCTGGACATAGTCTGGCGAACGTTTTTCTGATAAGACACAGCAGATAATGTCACAGTTTGATGTGACTACGAGGGGGCATGATTAAAAAACCATACCTCTTTGATAAAGGCTCTGCCATGTTGTCGTTCGGCTTCCTCTTCGAAGATTTTCTCGGTGCGGGTGCCACTCTCTTAGGAGATGCCTCTGGTGCATGTTGAGGCGTCGAGCGCCTCCCCTTTAGAGCATGAAATAGTGCGGTGGGTGAGGCGTAATGAGGAAGTTCTTTCGAAGAAGGTGTCTCTTGATTACTTACATGCGTGGCAGGAAGGAGGCCGGGATATCAGCGGTGATGGCCACTTCGGTACCATCATAGCTCGCCTGGTAGAATACTCCATCCTCAAGTTCGACAAATATATCTGGATCCTCTTCGAATCCGGGGTCAAGGTCCCGGTTGTGATCCTCTGGCTATGGGGCGGGGCTACGAATCCCCTTGGTAGCCTTCCACCATTCCTGTTACAAATGGATGGGTTGATGCTCATTAAAAATGACTCAGGGAGAGAATTGAGTAAAGCAGTGGGATTAGAACTCACCCAGCTAGGAGGACTGTACATGGAAAATCCATCTCGACGTTTAATACGAGTGAACTCCTCTTTCTCCCCTTTGTACAGTTCGGCCAATATTTTGGACAAAGCGGCGAGGGTGTCCGGACCCTTCCGACCGCAGCGTGAGGCGTCATCTTCTCCATTATAGTGCCACATGGGAAGCCTTCTGTATTGGAGTGTCTGGACCCCCCGCACTATGGAAGTCGCCATTACCTCGATTATTGATAGTCCAAACTTGGCAAGTGTCCTTATCTTGCCCATCAATTGACGGACTTCCGCGCTATCTTCCTCCTCGAGGCTCCGAGGGCGCCAGCTGTGGCGTTTCTTCAACGGGGCGCTTGAAAATTCTGGAAGACCCATTTGGACTGGGTTAGGAAGAGCGACGTCCTCAATATAGAACCATTCGGAAGGCCACTCTTCGGACGCCTTCTTCGGTGTGCCGAACAGGTATCCGGTCGGCTATGCGCCATACTTCGGCGCCGCCCACCTCGAATATCGACCCCTCTTGGTTGCGAGGGACGAGGCAGAATAGCTTCCTCCACAAATCAAAGTGGGCTTCACAGCCCAGGAAGAGCTCGCAAAGGGTAACAAAACCCGCGATGTGCAGGATAGAGGCCGGCGTGAGATTGTGCAGTTGGAGGCCGTAATACTCCAGGAGTCCTCGGAGGAAAGGGTGGATTTGAAACCCAACGCCTCTTAATAAGTAGGGTACGAAGCACACCTGTTCCCCCCTAGTTGGATTGGGGAAATTTTCCGCCAGAACTTCGCCTGTGAAGGAAGTCAATCCTGCTCGGACAGGGACCAGATCCGCAGGGGGAAGGAATCCCTGTGTTTGGAGCTTAACCAACTGCTTGTGGGTACCGAACATCTCTCCCAATCGCCTTTTTTGGAGCCGTGGGGGCGGGAGAAAGAACTAGGAGCGCTAGCCATGTTGGAGTGGTTTCTCCTAGCAAGCTCTGAGGATTTTCCGCTTGGTGTGGAATGGATCTGAGATCCAATCTCTTTAAATAAACGCCTTTGTTACATGGCCAAGGTGTTATGTGCAAAAAATACCCTGACCTCTCGTATTCGCTTGACACATGGAAGTTGAAGCCATGAATGCACAGAAGCCAATGGGTACATCATTAAATGGAAGGCCGAATACAGCTCTTTGAAGTCATCGGAGGAGGACGGACCTGCCATGCAATGCTGAAGACAATCTGCGCGCCGAACACATCGTCATTGAAAGCCTGGTTCGGGGGCTACTGCGGGAGTCTTGGATTAAGGGGTCCTCGGGTGTCCGGCCCAAGTGACGTGGGCCAGACTGATGGGTTATGAAGATACAAGACCGAAGACTCTCACCCGTGTCCGGATGGGACTCTCCTTGGCGTGGATGGCAAGCTTGGCGTTCGGATATGAAGATTCCTTTCTCTGCAACCGACTTTGTATAACCCTAGTCCCCTCCAGTGGCTATATAAACTAGACAGTTTAGTCCGTAGAGGCAATCATAATTATACAGGCTAGACTTCTAGGGTTTTAGCCATTACAATCTCGTGGTAGATCAACTCTTGTAATACTCATATTCCTCAAGATTAATCAAGCAGGAAGTAGGGTATTACCTCCATAGAGAGGGCCTAAAACTGGGTAAACATCGTGTCCCATGTCTCCTGTTACCATCGACCTTAGACGCACAGTTCGGGACCCCCTACCCGAGATCCGCCGGTTTTGACAGTGACACAGGGTTGTAGTTCTGGTAAGAAATCTAAAAAAAGGTTTCTTGTCATGTCGCAATATTAGGTGTCATGTGCTTCGGATCACTGCGAGGGTTAAATAGTGACAAATGAGTTCCTCCAAGGCACTAGTCATGGGGGCTACATGCACGAAGACTACTTGGCTGCCATCTATGTCAAGCCCGCTATGTTAATTAGGGCATCTATCGATGGACCCCTTTTCTACGAGTTTATCTTTAATTTGAGCTTCGATCCTCGTCTAGTTTGTCCGTCGGGATTCATGTTGTCTCCTTTGGGCAGTGAGGTTATGGTTTCTTGTCATGTTATAATCCGGTGCTTCAGATCAAAATGAGGACAACTGCGCCTTCGGGGCACGTGCATGAAGACAGTCATTGACGAGGTTAAGCCGGCTCCGGTAGACAAAAGAAAACTAGTAGTACTCCACTATATAGGCAAGAGCCTCCGCGCTTGCTTGCTAGTGTTGCTCTCTTCACACTTTCTCGTCCTCTCTAGATCTAAACACGACAGCGGTGGCCACTCTCTCTCTCTCTCTCTGCTCACCGCTGGTCATAGATCCAGCCAAATCCTCTCCGCTGGGGAAGGTGAGAAGGTGCAACATTCACGCGGTCGTCCTCGGCGACGGCTCTTACCCACTGCCGGCGCGTCTCGATCAGCGTGCCTTATCGTTCTCTCCCAAGCACCGCTGGCTAGGGAGGGCCTCCGACCCCTTCTTCCTCGCTGCCGTAATGTGGGCAGATCCGGCCTCCCGCCACCCACCTAGCGACATCTCGGCGACCCTCAGGTATAACTTCCTTCGAAACCGGCCTTGCTCTACTTCCTGAGCTCTTGATGTCGCTACATTTGTATCTTTTACTATTTCCCAGGCCCCCTCATATATAGGATCGATCGGCTGTTCGAAAGCCACCTAAATTTTTACTGTTAAGAGGTAAAACTAGTTCATGCACTCGAATCTAGTACTACTTGGTTCAAACAAGGAAGGAAGGGGGTGGGGGTGGGGGTGGGGGAAGATCTGTTACCTGGATCTAGGACTTGGTCGAAAGAGGAAATAATGGGGGCAAAAAGTAGCAGAGACTGGCTATCTAACTGGTCTCTACGTCTAATAAGGAAATAAAGGGAAACACAGTACAAACTCAATATAAACCCGATCTATTGGTTGAAAAAGGAAAGAAAGTGGGGACTGGGGGACAAGTCAACAGAGTAGGTCCAGCACTAGATTTGCTAGCCTCACACAATATAAGGTGGCTATACCGAATAAAAATGGGACCAACCAGATATCCTGTTCTGATGTTTGTTGCCCTGAGCCACTCTTATGAAATGCCACTGGTAATATGTAGCAGTCGCACTGCTAAAAGTAAGGACACGTTAAACCAATGTTGTTGGTAAAATGAAGCAATGGCACCATTAAAGTTATGTCGTATTTAACGGTTGTCATAGTTAATCCTAATGCCCACACTAATATCTAGCAACGCTGCTGCTTTAGAAATTGCTACTGTCCTTGTAGGATTGCCATTCAGATAAGGAACATGTTTCTTTTCATTTGATGTATGTTTTATCACTTGTTTGTCACCCTCCTTTCCACCTTTTTTGGTGCAAACAGAGACATACATTTCACGCTTGATCTTAGTTGAACTAGACAAATGATATCCAAATTATAGTTGAACATTCCAGGAGCTTCACAACCAACCTTGATGTTGCTCAATTTTATTGCAACTAATGAAGAAGATGCTCTGTGGGTTTCGTTTTCTGATGGAAATGGAACCGGGTCTGGAGCCCTTTTCTTAAAAAATGAAGAAGAAGCTGCTAGCTCATGGGACATTGCTTCATTTTAGGTGAACTGCACCAAAAGGTCCCATGAATTGAATCATCCATGTTGGTGACTGGTGTCATCCCTTCTACGATGGCGTTGACTGCAGACATGGTTCCCATCATGAGCTATGTTCATTTTTGGTCTGGCCGTTTGCCAAAGATCCTGCATGTTGAGTCAGCTCTTGTGCTACAGTTTTGGTGTAGGGGATCGTAGCAGAATTTTAAAATTTCCTACGCATCACCAAGATCCATCTATGGAGTATACTAGCAACGAGGGGAAAGGAGTGCATCTACATACCCTTGTAGATCGCGAGCGGAAGCGTTCCAATGAACGGGGTTGATGGAGTCGTACTCGCCGTGATCCAAATCACCGATGACCAAGTGCCGAACGGACGGCACCTCCGCGTTCAACACACGTACGGAGCAGCGACGTCTCCTCCTTCTTGATCCAGCAAGGGGGAAGGAGAGGTTGATGGAGATCCAGCAGCACGACGGCGTGGTGGTGGATGTAGCGGGATCTCGGCAGGGCTTCGCCAAGCTTCTGCGAGAGGGAGAGGTGTTGCAGGGGAGGAGGGAGGCGCTAAAGGCTGTAGTCTTGCTGCCCTCCCTCCCCCCTTTATATAGGCTCCCTGGGAGGGGGGCGCCGGCCAGGAACCCATCTGTGGGGGGGGGGCGGCCAAGGGGGGAAACTTCCCCCCCAAGTCAAGTGGGGCGCCCCCCCCCCACCCTAGGGTTTCCAACCCTAGGCGCAGGGGGGAGGCCCATGGGGGGCGCCCCAGCCCACTAAAAGCTGGTTCCCTTCCCACTTCAGCCCATGGGGCCCTCCGGGATAGGTGGCCCCACCCGGTGGACCCCCGGGACCCTTCCGGTGGTCCCGGTACAATACCGATCGAAACTTTCCCGGTGGCCGAAACTGGACTTCCTATATATAATTCTTCACCTCCGGACCATTCCGGAACTCCTCGTGACGTCCGGGATCTCATCCGGGACTCCGAAAAACTTTCGGGTTTCCGCATACTCATATCTCTACAACCCTAGCGTCACTGAACCTTAAGTGTGTAGACCCTACGGGTTCGGGAGACATGCAGACATGACCGAGACGCCTCTCCGGTCAATAACCAACAGCGGGATCTGGATACCCATGTTGGCTCCCACATGTTCCACGATGATCTCATCGGATGAACCACGATGTCGAGGATTCAATCAATCCCGTATACAATTCCCTTTGTCAATCGGTATGTTACTTGCCCGAGATTCGATCGTCGGTATCCCAATACCTTGTTCAATCTTGTTACCGGCAAATCTCTTTACTCGTACCGCAATGCATGATCCCGTGACTAACTCCTTAGTCACATTGAGCTCATTATGATGATGCATTACCGAGTGGGACTAGAGATACCTCTCCATCATACGGAGTGACAAATCCCAGTCTCGATCCGTGCCAACCCAACAGACACTTTCGGAGATACCCGTAGTGTACCTTTATAGTCATCCAGTTACGTTGTGACGTTTGGCACACCCAAAGCACTCCTACGATATCCGGGAGTTGCACGATCTCATGGTCTAAGGAAAAGATACTTGACATTGGAAAAGCTCTAGCAAACGAACTACACGATCTTTGAGCTATGCTTAGGATTGGGTCTTGTCCATCACATCATTCTCCTAATGATGTGATCCCGTTATCAATGACATCCAATGTCCATAGTCAGGAAACCATGACTATCTGTTGATCAACGAGCTAGTCAACTAGAGGCTTACTAGGGACACGTTGTGGTCTATGTATTCACACATGCATTACGATTTTCGGATAACACAATTATAGCATGAACAATAGACAATTACCATGAACAAAGAAATATAATAATAACCATTTATTATTGCCTCTGGGGCATATTTCCAACAGTCTCCCACTTGCACTAGAGTCAATAATCTAGTTACATTGTGATGAATCGAACACCCATTGCGTCCTGGTGTTGATCATGGTTTGCTCTAGGGAGAGGTTTAGTCAACGGATCTGCTACATTCAGGTCCGTATGTACTTTACAAATATCTATGTCTCCATTTTGAACACTTTCACGAATGGAGTTGAAGCGACGCTTGATATGCCTGGTCTTCCTGTGAAACCTGGGCTCCTTCGCAAGGGCAATAGCTCCAGTGTTGTCACAGAAGAGAGTCATCAGGCCCGACGCATTGGGAATCACCCCTAGGTCGGTAATGAACTCCTTCATCCAGACTGCTTCCTGCACTGCCTCCGAGGCTGCCATGTACTCCGCTTCACATGTAGATCCTGCCACGGCGCTTTGCTTGCAACTGCACCAGCTTACTGTTCCTCCATTCAAAATATACACGTATCCGGTTTGTGACTTCGAGTCATCCAGATCTGTGTCGAAGCTAGCGTCGACGTAACCCTTTACGACGAGCTCTTCGTCACCTCCATAAACGAGAAACATATCCTTAGTCCTCTTCAGGTACTTCAGGATATTTGTCGGAGGAAATGGCCACGGGTAGCCTAACCGACTACCCCTGGCTCTTCAGAAAATTTATCAGGCCTTTGGGCCTTCAAGCACTCCAAGCATTTGGGCCGCCTTCCCAGGCAGGCTACCACCAATGCCGACTCCTGGAAGGCGACCCAGCCTCACCGACTCCAAGAAGCCGGCCAAGAAGGACGCCGACTCCTAGGAGCCGGCCAAGACCACAACCACTCCTACATAACGGCGACCTGACGGGGTATGGCCACAGTGCGGCCCATGACCCCCGAAGCCCGAGGCGGGCATGGCTACAGGAGGCCGTACGGGAGGGACGTCTCCCGTGCGGCTCGGCACTGTAGCCACGCTAGCCTCGACGTCATCCACGACCCACTCCTGTACGGCCCGAGGATTGCGGGCCCCTTCAGCCAGAGAGAGGCGTGAAGGCGGCCCGGCTTTTCCTAGTCGGCCAGGAGTCTAGCCGGCCTCCAGAAGCCGGCTACTCCCTCCCTCGAAGCAGGAGCCCCATTAAGGAGACAAGACGAGGTGAGGCTACAGTGATAGCCCCCCGAGGCGGCCCACTGTAGCCACGCTCACCTCGATAAAGCCCTCATCATCAGAGGCGCAGCTACAGTAAGCAGCCACCGACAAGACCCTAGGCGGTTGGACCGGCCTGTCGACCAAGTAGCCGGCAGCCGGCGGGACCCACCAGCCGGCGGAGAAGCCGGCGAGCATAGACACTGACAGCTGGGACCAGTTCCCAGTCGGATTACCATTGTACCCCCGGGGGGTAGGCCTATATAAACCCCCCGGAGCACCCATGCAAAGGGTTCGCTTCTGGATTGGCCTTGGAGCATAGTTGGCTTCTAGGTTAACACCCACGCATAGCACACACACCATAGATAGAGAGAAGCAAGAGCTAGCCTTGTTCTTCTTCTCCCTTGACCCCAACAGCTCTAGGAGCGATTGTAGCTACCCTTTATCGATCTAGTGATCATGCGGAGACCCCGCAGAGCAGGACTAGGGGTGTTATCTCCTCGGAGAGCCCCGAACCTGGGTAAGATCCGCCGGCGTGCATGTCTTCGCCTCATCCCGTTTCCAGGCACCGGCGACGTTTTATTGGCTCCCACAATGATAAGCCATCCCTTGGCATATGTCGCACCAACCACCCAACAATATTCTTGACCGCTGTCCAGTGTTCCATGCCGGGATTACTTTGGTACCTTCCTACCAAACTTACGGCAAGGTTTACATCAGGTCTGGTACACAGCATGGCATACATAATAGACCCTATGGCCGAGGCATAGGGGATGACACTCATCTTTTCTCTATCTTCTGCCGTGGTCGGGCATTGAGCCGTGCTCAATTGCACACCTTGCAATACAGGCAAGAACCCCTTCTTGGACTGATCCATATTGAACTTCTTCAATATCTTGTCAAGGTACGTACTCTGTGAAAGACCAATGAGGCGTCTTGATCTATCTCTATAGATCTTGATGCCTAATATATAAGCAGCTTCTCCAAGGTCCTTCATTGACAAATACTTATTCAAATAGGCCTTTATACTTTCCAAGAATTCTATATCATTTCCCATCAATAGTATGTCATCCACATATAATATGAGAAATGCTACAGAGCTCCCACTCACTTTCTTGTAAACACAGGCTTCTCCATAAGTCTGTGTAAACCCAAACGCTTTGATCATCTCATCAAAGCGAATGTTCCAACTCCGAGATGCTTGCACCAGTCCATAGATTGAGCGCTGGAGCTTGCATACTTTGTTAGCATTCTTAGGATCGACAAAACCTTCCGGTTGCATCATATACAATTCTTCCTTAAGGAAGCCATTAAGGAATGCCGTTTTGACGTCCATCTGCCATATCTCATAATCATAGTATGCGGCAATTGCTAACATGATTCGGACGGACTTCAGCTTCGCTACGGGTGAGAAACTCTCATCGTAGTCAACCCCTTGAACTTGTCGATAACCCTTAGCGACAAGTCGATCCTTATAGATGGTCACATTACCATCTGCATCTATCTTCTTCTTAAAGATCCATTTATTTTCTATGGCTCGCCGATCATCGGGCAAGTCAGTCAAAGTCCATACTCCGTTTTCATACATGGATCCTATCTCGGATTTCATGGCTTCTAGCCATTTGTCGGAATCCGGGCCCGCCATCGCTTCTTCATAGTTCGAAGGTTCACCGTTTTCTAACAACATGATTTCCAGGACAGGGTTGCCGTACCACTCTGGTGCGGAACGTGTCCTTGTGGACCTACGAAGTTCAGCAGTAACTTGATCCGAAGCTTCATGATCATCATCATTAACTTCCTCCCCAGTCGGTGTAGGCACCACAGGAACATCTTCCCGTGCTGCGCTACTTTCCGGTACGGAAGGGGTGACTATCACCTCATCAAGTTCCACTTTCCTCCCACTTACTTCCTTCGAGAGAAACTCTTTCTCCAGAAAGGACCCGTTCTTGGCAACGAAGATCTTGCCTTCGGATCTGAGGTAGAAGGTATACCCAATAGTTTCCTTAGGGTATCCTATGAAGACGCATTTCTCCGACTTGGGTTCGAGCTTTTCAGGTTGAAGTTTCTTGACATAAGCATCGCATCCCCAAACTTTTAGAAACCACAGCTTAGGTTTCTTCCCAAACCATAATTCATACGGTGTCATCTCAACGGATTTCGACGCAGCCTTATTTAAAGTGAATGCGGCAGTCTCTAAAGCATAGCCCCAAAATGAGAGCGGTAAATCGGCAAGAGACATCATAGATCGCACCATATCCAATAGAGTGCGATTACGACGTTCGGACACACCGTTTCGCTGAGGTGTTCCAGGCGGCGTGAGTTGTGAAACGATTCCACATTTCCTCAAGTGCGTACCAAATTCGTGACTTAAATATTCTCCACCACGATCTGATCGTAAGAACTTTATTTTTCTGTCACGTTGATTCTCAACCTCACTCTGAAATTCCTTGAACTTTTCAAAGGTTTCAGACTTGTGTTTCATTAGGTAGACATACCCATATCTACTTAAGTCATCAGTGAGAGTGAGAACATAACGATATCCTCCGCGAGCCTCAACACTCATTGGACCGCACACATCGGTATGTATGATTTCCAATAAGTTGGTTGCTCGCTCCATTGTTCCGGAGAACGGAGTCTTGGTCATCTTACCCATGAGGCATGATTCGCACGTGTCAAATGATTCGTAATCAAGAGACTCCAAAAGTCCATCTGCATGGAGCTTCTTCATGCGCTTGACACCAAGGTGACCAAGGCGGCAGTGCCACAAGTATGTGGGACTATCGTTATCAACTTTACATCTTTTGGTATTCACACTATGAATATGTGTAACATCACGTTCGAGATTCATCAAGAATAAACCATTGACCAGCGGGGCATGACCATAAAACATATCTCTCATATAAATAGAACAACCATTATTCTCGGATTTAAATGAGTAGCCATCTCGAATTAAACGAGATCCAGATACAATGTTGATGCTCAAAGCTGGCACTAAATAACAATTATTGAGGTTTAAAACTAATCCCGCAGGTAGATGCAGAGGAAGCGTGCCGACGGCGATCACATCGACCTTGGAACCATTCCCGAGGCGCATCGTCACCTCGTCCTTTGCCAGTCTCCGCTTATTCCGCAGTTCCTGTTTTGAGTTACAAATATGAGCAACCGCACCGGTATCAAATACCCAGGAGCTACTACGAGTACTGGCAAGGTACACATCAATTACATGTATATCACATATACCTTTGGTGTTGCCGGCCTTCTTGTCCGCTAAGTATTTGGGGCAGTTCCGCTTCCAGTGACCACTTCCCTTGCAATAAAAGCACCCAGTCTCAGGCTTGGGTCCATTCCTTGACTTCTTCCCAGTAACTGGCTTACCGGGCGCGGCAACTCCCTTGCCGTCCTTCTTGAAGTTCTTCTTGCCCTTGCCTTTCTTGAACTTAGTGGTTTTATTCACCATCAACACTTGATATTCCTTTTTGATCTCCACCTCCGCTGATTTCAGCATCGAATATACCTCAGGAATGGTCTTTTCCATCCCCTGCATATTGAAGTTCATCACAAAGCTCTTGTAGCTCGGTGGAAGCGACTGAAGGATTCTGTCAATGACCGCGTCATCCGGGAGATTAACTCCCAGCTGAGACAAGCGGTTGTGTAACCCAGACATTCTGAGTATGTGCTCACTAACAGAACCATTTTCCTCCATTTTACAGCTGAAGAACTTGTCGGAGACTTCATATCTCTCGACCCGGGCATGAGCTTGGAAAACCATTTTCAGCTCTTCGAACATCTCATATGCTCCATGTTTCTCAAAACGCTTTTGGAGACCCGGTTCTAAGCTGTAAAGCATGCCGCACTGAACGAGGGAGTAATCATCAGCACGTGATTGCCAAGCATTCATAACGTCTTGGTTCTCTGGGATTGGTGCTTCACCTAGTGGTGCTTCTAGGGCAAAATCTTTCTTGGCAGCTATGAGGATGATCCTCAGGTTCCGGACCCAGTCCGTATAGTTGCTGCCATCATCTTTCAGCTTGGTTTTCTCTAGGAACGCGTTGAAGTTGAGGACAACGTGGGCCATTTGATCTACAAGACATATTGTAAAGATTTTAGACTAAGTTCATGATAATTAAGTTCATCTAATCAAATTACTCAATGAACTCCCACTCAGACAGACATCCCTCTAGTCATCTAAGTGAAACATGATCCGAGTTAACTAGGCCATGTCCAATCATCACGTGAGACGGACTAGTCAAGATCGGTGAACATCTCCATGTTGATCGTATCTTCTATACGACTCATGCTCGACCTTTCGCTCCTCCGTGTTCCGAGGCCATGTCTGTACATGCTAGGCTCGTCAAGTCAACCTAAGTGTATTGCGTGTGTTCCGAGGCCATGTCTGTACATGCTACGCTCGTCAACACCCGTTGTATGCGAACGTTAGAATCTATCACACCCGATCATCACGTGGTGCTTCGAAACAACGAACCTTCGCAACGGTGCACAGTTAGGGGGAACACTTTCTTGAAATTATTATAGGGATCATCTTACTTACTACCGTCATTCTAAGCAAATAAGATGCAAAACATGATAAATATCACATGCAATAAAATAGTGACATGATATGGCCAATATCATTTTGCTCCTTTGATGTCCATCTTCGGGGCGCCATGATCATCTTTGTCACCGGCATGACACCATGATCTCCATCATCGTGTCTTCATGAAGTTGTCACGCCAACGATTACTTCTACTTCTATGGCTAACGCGTTTAGCAATAAAGTAAAGTAATTTACATGGCGTTATTCAATGACACGCAGGTCATACAAAATAATAAAGACAACTCCTATGGCCCCTGCCGGTTGTCATACTCATCGACATGCAAGTCGCGATTCCTATTACAAGAATATGATCAATCTCATACATCACATATATCATTCATCACATCTTATGGCCATATCACATCACATAGCACATGCTGCAAAAACAAGTTAGACGTCCTCTAATTGTTGTTGCAAGTTTTTACGTGGCTTGTATAGGTTTCTAGCAAGAACGTTTCTTACCTACGTAAAACCACAACGTGATATGCCAATTTCTATTTACCCTTCATAAGGACCCTTTTCATCGAATCCGTTCCGACTAAAGTGGGAGAGACAGACACCCGCTAGCCACCTTATACAACTAGTGCATGTCAGTCGGTGGAACCTGTCTCACGTAAGCGTACGTGTAAGGTCGGTCCGGGCCGCTTCATCCCACAATACCGCCGAAACAAGATAAGACTAGTAGCGGCAAGAAGAATTGGCAACATCGACGCCCACAACTGCTTTGTGTTCTACTCGTGCATAGTAACTACGCATAGGCCTGGCTCATGATTCCACTGTAGGGGATCGTAGCAGAATTTTAAAATTTCCTACGCATCACCAAGATCCATCTATGGAGTATACTAGCAACGAGGGGAAAGGAGTGCATCTACATACCCTTGTAGATCGTGAGCGGAAGCGTTCCAATGAACGGGGTTGATGGAGTCGTACTCGCCGTTATCCAAATCACCGATGACCGAGTGCCGAACGAACGGCACCTCCGCGTTCAACACACGTACGGAGCAGCGACGTCTCCTCCTTCTTGATCCAGCAAGGGGGAAGGAGAGGTTGATAGAGATCCAGCAGCACAACGGCGTGGTGGTGGATGTAGCGGGATCTCGGCAGGGCTTCGCCAAGCTTCTGCGAGAGGGAGAGGTGTTGCAGGGGAGGAGGGAGGCGCCAAAGGCTGTAGTGTTGCTGCCCTCCCTCCCCCCCTTTATATAGGCCCCTGGGAGGGGGGGCGCCGGCCAGGAACCCATCTGTGGGGGGAGGGGGGGGGGGGCGGCGGCCAAGGGGGGGAAACTTCCCCCCAAAGTCAAGTGGGCGCCCCCCCACCCTAGGGTTTCCAACCCTAGGCGCAGGGGGGAGGCCCATGGGGGGTGCCCCAGCCCACTAAGGGCTGGTTCCCTTCCCACTTCAGCCCATGGGGCCCTCCGGGATAGGTGGCCTCACCCGGTGGACCCCCGGGACCCTTCCGGTGGTCCCGGTACAATACCGATAACCCCCGAAACTTTCCCGGTGGCCGAAACTGGACTTCCTATATATAATTCTTCACCTCCGGACCATTCCGGAACTCCTCGTGACGTCCGGGATCTCATCCGGGACTCCGAACAACTTTTGGGTTTCCGCATACTCATATCTCTACAACCCTAGCATCACCGAACCTTAAGTGTGTAGACCCTACGGGTTCGGGAGACATGCAGACATGACCGAGACGCTCCGGTCAATAACCAACAGCGGGATCTGGATACCCATTATGGCTCCCACATGTTCCACGATGATCTCATTGGATGAACCACGATGTCGAGGATTCAATCAATCCCGTATACAATTCCCTTTGTCAATCGGTATGTTACTTGCCCGAGATTCGATCGTCGGTATCCCAATACCTTGTTCAATCTCTTTACCGGCAAGTCTCTTTACTCGTACCGCAATGCATGATCCCGTGACTAACTCCTTAGTCACATTGAGCTCATTATGATGATGTATTACCGAGTGGGCCCAGAGATACCTCTCCGTCATACGGAGTGACAAATCCCAGTCTCGATCCGTGCCAACCCAACAGACACTTTCGGAGATACCCGTAGTGTACCTTTATAGTCACCCAGTTACGTTGTGACGTTTGGCACACCCAAAGCACTCCGACGGTATCCGGGAGTTGCACGATCTCATGGTCTAAGGAAAAGATACTTGACATTGGAAAAGCTCTAGCAAACGAACTACACGATCTTTGAGCTATGCTTAGGATTGGGTCTTGTCCATCACATCATTCTCCTAATTATGTGATCCCGTTATCAATGACATCCAATGTCCATAGTCAGGAAACCATGACTATCTGTTGATCAACGAGCTACTCAACTAGAGGCTTACTAGGGACACGTTGTGGTCTATGTATTCACACATGCATTACGATTTCCGAATAACACAATTATAGCATGAACAATAGACAATTACCATGAACAAAGAAATATAATAATAACCATTTATTATTGCCTCTAGGGCATATTTCCAACATTTGGCACTGCCATGATAAAGCAGTAATGTTATTATTTTGCGCCTTAATATAGTGGCACTATTAATTTGAGGCAATGTTTTGGCACCGCTAGTGGAACATATTTTTTTATATATCGAAAGAGGGGGTTTCCTCCGATTTCATTAAAGAAATCCAACCATAGAGAACCATTATCCGTCAACATCTCAGTGTAAACGGGTAGTTATGCAACTACTACTAGAACGAACTGAGTACTAGCAGGAGACAAGTTCGCCACATAAGCTAGGTAGGTAGGGGGACGCAGCACCAGCTTGACCAAGTTTGGATTACAACCCAAATGCAACCACAGAAACATCAGAGGGGAAGATAGGGACTGAAAGAGCCAGCTTCAGCATCCCAGTCTAAGCACCCCCCGGCCTCCATCCTTGTGACGCACGATACACCTCGTTTGCCACCTGCTCGACCCTGGTGCCACTAATAAAATGAAGTAATAATACAGTTAAAATAGAGCGAGTGTCCTCTCTATCATTTCATTTCCAATGTAGATAAAGAAAGTGCTTCTCTTTGTTAGTATATGTTTCATCAACTAGTCCCATTGTTAATGTTTAAGCGTTTCTGCAAACTGGGGTGCTTAATTTTAGTTTATCTGCACAAAAATAGAGATTGGAATGTCTCAAGGCCCCTCCTTGTATTACCGATGTACACTGATTTCCAGTATGAGGCGTCGCAGGGCCCATCTCGCCCTCGCAGCATGGCATACTATGGTACTATCGCAATATTTGCTTCTATTTATTAGTGTATGTTTCATCAACTAGTGCCACTATAATGTAATCACACCTTTTCATTATCTGTGCAAACAGGGTTATTCAGCTGCATTTTGGTGGAACTGCACACATGTACAGATGGAACCGGCATATATGCAGAGTGCGAGGTGCCAAGTAAAAATTACCGATGCCAACCCTGCTCAATCTAAGCATTGGCATCCACCACCATCAGTGGGATGTGTGGCGCTCACTGTGGGCGGATCTTTCTCGGCAGCAAATCCTCTAACCAAATACTAGTAGCTTAGACTTCAAAAAAAATACTAGTAGCTTATATTGGCAGTTTTCTAGGGGTGTACTCTTTTCTGAAAGAAGCACCAATCTATTTTTCTTTATTTGTACAAAGTGTCACAACTTTGACCCAAAGGTCCAGAGCTATTTTACGGTGATTGGCATAGTACTCGGAGACTGATTGTAAGCATGATTTTTATTAGCTGTCACATTGATTGTAAGCATGAGCAGATGGAAGATTAGGTTAGTGCGAAGCTTACCTTAAACCCTACCAACGCCGTTGAAACAAGGCGAGCGTAGAGGGAACCGTGGAGAACAGCAAGGAAGCGACGTCGCGCCATCCGACCTCCTCTTGCAGTGGGAGAACGAATACTCCTATGGCTCCGGCTGACTCTGCACCCTCACGAATGGCACACCGTACTCGATCGATTCGTTATCCTCTGGGTGCTCCATCTTCGACCTGTACGCCCACCACCTCCGCCTGACTTTTGCCTCGGGTGAATCTGTCTGCTCCATCGCCCAGAGGAGATACTTGATGAACTCGAAGGACTACGATGTGACTGCCGCCAAGGAGTACATCGCCGCCCTCATCGCCGTTGTCTCGCTCTTTCGCATACATTGCCACATGGCCCTCACCATCCTCGAAATCTCCCACTCGTTGTCAAACCAAGTAAGGATCTCCTTCAACCTGGCTAACTTTGTTTGGTCACCACCGGCGATCTGCCTGATTCGCTACTGCATCCTCTCCATAGATGTCCTTCTAAGTGGTCCGGTGCTAGCTTTGGAAGATGGGAGGAGAGAGGAGGTGGTTTTGCATTGGAGATGATGGAGAGGAGAGGAGGTGGTTTTGGAATGGAGAAGAGGGAGAGGAGCGTGCGGCACCGATTTAGGATTGGACGAGAGGGCCGGCGCGCTGTGACTAGATCAAAATCAAAATCAATTTACCCTTCAATTAAGAAAGCGACCCCACATTAACTAGTCTCCCTTTTATTCTGGGTCATAATTGACCATGATTTTCACAAATAAAATATATGTTATACATTGCAAAAATAATATAATTTGAAAGTACATTCATCTATGAACCAAACGATACAATTTTTGGTGACATGCATTCACATTTTGCTTCTCAAATATAGTACATGGTCAAACTTTGACCCAAAATACGCAAAACAAAAAATACTTCCAAGACCAGCGCCACTCCTCTCCTCTTAAATCACCGCTGCTCCTCTTCTGTTCAAATCTAAATCCAGTCCCGCTCCACTCCTCTTCCATTTCAAAACCGCCGCCCTCCTCTCCTGTTCCAATCCAAAACCAGCGCTGCTCCTCTCCTCTTCCATTCAAAAACCACCGCCAGCGAGTGAAGGTGCTATGGAGAAGTAGATCGATGGAGGAGTACAACCGATACATGAGGATCGCAGACGGCGACCCAGTGAAGCTAGCTAGGATGTTGGAGATACAGTCTTGGTTTGACAACAAGGACCAACTAGCAGCGACGGCGACATCCATGGCCAAATATCTGCAACAGAGCGAAAAGGTGGCGATACTCCCGAAGGGAGTCGCGCGGGAGTACATAGAGCTGCTCCTATGGGCCATGGAGCAAACAGATTCACCGAATCCGATCATGAGGGAGCAGTGGTGGGGGTATCGATCCTGGATCGAGCATCCACCATTGATTGAAGGATCGAGCATCTACAAGGTGCCATTTGTGAGGGTGTCGTGCCAGAGCGAGCCGGTGGAGTCTTCGTCGACCGAACCCAGCTGCAAGAGGAGAAAAGCAGTTGGCCCGACGATGCTTCCCCGCCATCCTCTCCCTCGTCGTTCACATCGTCTCACGGGGCGGCTGTCTGCCGCTGAGGAATAGGAGGGGACTGCCCCCCAGCCCAATAGTCGGGCAGGTTGTGAATTGTCAGGAGGAGCTTAGGGTTGTCAGTATTTGCAGGTTGTGAATTGTGTTTTGTGTTGTGTATTTTGAGACTACTTTCAGATATGAATGTATTTTGAATTTCAGATTTGCAGTATTGAGCATATGAAGTATTTTATGAATTCTAGAGATCTATTTTTAGCACTTAAAAAAGTGTAGTTTCATAGGAGTATAAAAGTGCCGACAATGTGATTCTCAGAGAAGAAACTACAAGTTTCAGTTTCAGATAAGAAACTGCAAGTTCAGTTTTAGATAAGAAACTGCAACTTTCAGAGGCAGAGCATTTATATTAACACGGCCTTTTCAAATAGGGTTAACATCATGTGGAAAGTTTTATTCGTGGTCGAAAATGGAACTACCAGCCAGTTAACATCATGCTGATCAACATTCATGCATAGCACATCTTCATATGATGCACAGTCAAAAAGATATGCTAATTTCAAAATGCCCACACAATGTCGAGTGTGCGAAAAACAGAGAAAACGAGGGATGAAGTTTTGGCAAGTGTTGGACGTGGTGTGCGTAGATGACAATGGGGACCCACATGTCAGTATTGGTAGAGGCAAAAAAATTGGAGATATTTTCCCTGCATCAGGTGGAATCAAACCCGGGCGGAACAGCCGTCGGGTAGTGTCACTTGGCCACTGGGCTAGTTTAGTACTTTCGTTACAAATAAGGCACTGCCTTGGGTGGTCCGATCACCTCCTGCGCCTTTGTGCGCTCGCCGCAGCGCCGTTGTCTGCCGTTGTAAACATGCTGAACAAACGAGAGGAATATGGAGAGGACTGTACGTGGAGAGGCGGACAGTCAGGACCCACCAGGTCTATGGCCATACGCAAGGAAGTGCCTCATCGAAAAAAAATTCTTCCTAATGCTATACTGACGTTGGGGCCCACAGGTTTGTCAACATAGTTACATTTTTTAGGTGCTTCAATGTAGGAGATAAATTCACAACGAAGCTCTGGAGCTGGCGGGTAGTACCACTTATTATCACTAGGGCAGCAAGTATCCGCTAGGTTTTGGGCTGCCCCGTCTAGGCTTTCTTTTTTAACATGCGCAACCCACGACATGCCGGTTTGTATTTTTTTGAGGGCCATCATGTATCGACCGGCCTATGGACCTCCCATCCGAGCTTTTATTTTTCCTGAAACATTGGCAGCCCAATTTATGTATTTTTTTGAAGAAAACGCAGAGGTCTTTTCCATTTTCTCTATAAGAATAGGAACGCCTGGTCCAACTTTGTTTCCCTTCTAACTATATTATATATATTTAAATTATTTTATATGTTATTATATATTATTGTTATTGTCATCATATACTTAATAGAAACTTACATATGTAAGAAAACAATATCCCACATCTTATTAACTTATAAAAATAATTTCTTAACAATAAAATACTCGATTTTTTTGGCAACGCAAATCCTGGTGATTGTGTACAAAAGCTTGGTAAGATTTAAGGACCAATGTAATAATAAATCACTTATTATTTAAATATATTTATAACAAAATGCTCAGCCCCTATTTATTTTTTGATAACATTGCTGCACCCAACCCAACATTATAATTAGAATCAGCCCAGCAAAATCGTGTATTTCGAGAAAGTGCAAATGGCCTGTAATTTTTTAGGAGAAAAATAAATGGGCCGCATGGACGCTACATTATTTGTTCACCCAGCCCAGCAAATGGACTATAATTCTAAAAAAAGAGATCAAATTGACCGTAAATTTTGAAAAAATGGGTTGAATACGTGCCACATTTTTGGAGGCTGAAATGTGGGCCAATAGGTCGAAGCCAACGCAAGTCCTTGTCAACTTAGTCAACAAATGATTCTGACATCGTTAGCCATTGGATTTACATCCAACAACCGGCATCCATCTTCAATCTCTCGTCTTCTTCCTCCAGCGCCGGCGGGACCACCTGCTCCCGCCTCCTGCTGCTAGCAGCTCTGCTTAGGACGCTTCGCTGTGAAGCGCTACCCCACCGTTGGCCAGGCCATCCTTCCACCCCTCTACACCTCCTGTTCTCCTCCACCGACTGCCGAACCACACCGCACCAGAACCAGTTAACCCTCGTACACCTCTCCGTCTGCGACTCTACTCCTGCGTCTTCCCATCTCCGGCTCGTTGCTGTCCGGGGCCTCGCCGTCGTCCACCACCTTGGATGCGCTCGGCGCGGAGTAGTCAACATGGTCAATGAATGACATCCATCGGAAGTAGACTGTGCGTGGAGAGGCTGACAGCTGGGTCCACAGCCACACGCAGGGAAATGCCTCCTTATTACGTGCAAAATAATGATTCCTCCACCTGACAGCTGGGACCCATTGGAAGGGCCTCTGCATTTCGTGAAAAAAACATTCCCCCCGCTGACAGGTCGGACCCACCAGCTATATCTTCGCACGCAAGGAAGTGCCTCCTTATTACGCACAAAAAAATGAATACCCCCTGCTAGCTGGGACCCACCATAGTGGGAGGCTGACTTGTGGGCCTACTTAGTTGACGGGGATGGAGGGCTTTGTCAATTTAGTCATTATGAACGATTCTAGCTCTAGTGACCGTACGATGTCCATCCAACGGTGTTAGTGCTTCTTCAACCTCTGGTCTTGTTGCTCCAGCCGCCCAAACCAGCGCCGGTCGTGCTACGTGCTCCTGCTTCCCATGGCCGGCTGTGATGCCGTGGAGGCCTCACCGCCCCCTACTACTCCCACCGCTGGCCAGGCCCTGCGGCAACGACAGCCTCACACCGCTGCCGAACCAGTGAACCCTCGTACTCCTCTCCGCATGGGCATGCACTGTCGCGTCTTCCCTGGCTCCGCGTCGGCCCCTTCCTAGGCCTCGCCGTCGTCCACCGCCCTAGTGCTCTCGCCGTGGCATGGTCAACATGGTCAAGGAACGACTTCAATCGGGAGAGTACTGTACGTGGAGAGGCTGACAGCTGGATCCACGCCCGCAGCAAGGAAGTGCCTCCTTATTTCACGGAAAATAATGATTCCTCCACCTGACAGCACGGACCCACCGGACGGGCCACCGTATTTCGCAAAAAAAATGTTTCCCCCTGACTGCTGGGATCCAGCAGCTACATCTTCGCACGCAAGGAAGAGCATCCATATTACGGGCAAAAAATTTATTCGCCCCCTGACTGCTGGGACCCACCACCTACATCTTCACACACAAGGAAGTTCCTGACAGTCGGGACCCACCCGGTTGAAGCGTACATAGCGTTGTCATTCTGGTCGCGAACGTCTACGTACATACTGGTCGATCGGTCTGTCTGCAGGCTGCAGCGATGAACCGTGGCCGTGTAAGGAAGGGCACGTGTCGTAGTAGAGGCGCGCACATGTCGTAGTAGAGGCGCGCATGTAGCATGTACACGTATGTATAGCAGCCAGGGTGCAAGAAAGAAAATACGGCCACGTACGTACATACGGGAGGGGTCTTGAACGCCTACTCGCGCATACGTATGGCCAGGGCTCGTGTACATGGCTGGGTCAGAACGGAGAAACTGCGTCATCGTCGTGTTCATGGGGAGGCAACGGAATGCGTCGTGTTCATTGGGAGGCAGCGGAACACGTGCTGTTCATCGGGAGCCAATCGGCTTGGATGGAATAGGCGATGGAAACGAGGCCTGGCGTACTGCAGAACGGAGGAAACGGCCTTGTGTTCGACCGGCCATGGTGGAAACGGGATCCTGTTCATCGGGAGGGGTCTGGCGTACCGCAAAACGGAGGAAAGGGACCTCCTACGGTCGAAACGGGGTCCTGTTGATCGGGAGGGGTGTGGCGTACCGCAAAACGGAGGAAACAGACTTGTGTTGGAGCGCTATGGTCGAAACGGGGGTCCTGTTCATCGGGAGGGGTGTGGCATACTGCAAAACGTGACTCCACGGGATACTGTTCATCTCCACCGTCGACCTCCTCGAGCCTCCACGGGCTCCTGTTCATCCACCGTCGACCTTGTCCAGCCTCCACCTGCGACTGTTCATCCACGGGCTCCTGTTCATCCAGCCTCCACCGCGTGCTCCTCCACCAGCTACTCTTCAACCAGCCCTCTCCACGGGGGTCCTGTTCAACCACCCCTCCACGGGCTACTATTCATCCAACCCTCCACAGGCTACTGTTCAACCATCCCTCCACCGGCTAATGTTCAACCAGCCCTCCACGGGGTCCTGTTCATCCAGCCCTCCACGGGGTCCTGTTCATCCACCGGCTTGATCGATCGGGGTACTGTTCATCCAGCGGCAATGGCCTCTACTACCACGGGTTCCTGTTCATCCAACCCCCACAGGGAACTGTTCATCCAAACCCCCCAACAACGCTCACTATTCATCCAGAGGCAGCATCGATCAGCTTCAGTTAGCAGCAATAGCGAAGGAATCGCTCGATCGGGTTCAGTTAATAGCAAGGGATCGATCGATCGCTCGGGTTCAGTAACTCGTAGCCTGCAGTGCAATCGCTCGGATTCAGTTAGAGCCCAACGCCTCGCTCGGGTTTAGTTAGTCCCGACGCCTCGCACCCACGCGCGTATGTACGAGAGAAACGCGCATCGCTCGGCCCCCGACCAGCCACCGTAACTGGGAACTCCCCGATATTTTCCTCGCCCTCGCTGCTACCACGGTTTTTTCCTTCATGGACGGCCCAAAGAATGTCATGCAGCTGCGTCTCCGGCCCGCCCAGGACCAAAAGCCCATTTTCTGTCATGATTTTTTGTCATGGAAGTAGGACCCCACCACATCTATGATGATACCGGGTTTTGTCACAATTATCGTCATAGAAGTGTCATAAGTATGACAGGAAAAAAATTCGTTCACCCCAAAATGTCACGGGTGTGTCTTTTTTTTGTAGTGATGCTTTCTGTTGAGATTGAAGGCGCGTGGGTACAAATTTTGCGTAATAAGCACCTACAATCTAAGACATTGGCCCGGGTTACGGTTAGACCCAATGATTCACCTTTCTGTAAGGGGTTAGTGAGAACGAAAGCAGCCTTATTCCATAGGGCTAACTTCATCATTAGAAATGGTAATTCGACTAGATTCGGTCACGGGGCGGCGCACCTTCTGCTGCTCGTCGCTGACGCCCGCAAGATGCCAGGCACTCGTGCGGTGCAGAAACGAGAAGGCGAGGACGAGGAGCAAGGCGACGCGAGGGTACTGGCGAGATCGACGCCCGTTTCTGAAGAAAACGACAGCAGCCACTTGGCTGAACTCTGAACTTACTGAATCTTGACAGTGACCAAGCATTGCAGGTGTTCGACAGTAGGTTTTGGTAAAGAGATAAATTTTTCTGGAGCTGTAACTTGGTGAGATGATCACTCAAAGCACCCAGGGGCTGCATGAATTTACTTGGAATTTTTGGAGAAAGTTTTGAATGAATTTCACCAAATTTGCCAAATCTGGTCCAAACTTGCAGCTGATGTAGTTTGAAAATTTTGAACTGGAGACCAGTGGATCTTCATGGTTCTAGGTTGAGGGTTCAAAGGACTAGGAGGGGAAAGAAGTTTGGTGGTAAAAGTCCAAACAGAAAATGGAGTTCCTTTGTAAATCTCCAAGTGCTATAAGAGAAGACAGAAATTTATTTGAATAGAATTTGAATGGAAATGATCACATGAGGAGGTTCAACTTGCTGGATTTGATGCAAATCATGATCCAAAGGTGAGGGAAGGGTTAGGAGAGAGGATTTGCACTAATGCCATGGCAAGAAGGAATAGTTGAAAGTGGCAAAGGACTTTCCAAAAGCCATAGTGCATTCTCAAAAATATTTCAAAGGTTATTTTCTCAAATGAAAAACATTTTGTCTTGAGCCCAAATGAAGAGCAAGAACTCCCCAGGTCAAAGGCAGATCTTGGGTGAATTCAAATAAAATTTTTGCCATAAAGAAAAATATTTGAGAGTGAGAGTTCTCTTGAAGAAAAAAAATTTAAATCACTCCCTTCAAGTCAAATAAAAATCTTTTTGAAAAATCCAAATAAAAACTTGGGTGTCACAACACCTACCCCCTTAGGAAAAATCTCGTCCTCGAGATTTCTGCTGATCCGCAAATAGATATGGATACTCTGCTCGGAGGAAATCTTCCCTTTCCCATGTGGCTTCATCCTCAGTGTGGTTGCTCCACTGGACCCTGAAAATTTTTGTCGTTTTCTGACGGGTCCTCCGTTCAGACTCTTCTAAAATCTTTACTGGCCTTTCTCTGTAGGTGAGATCTGGTTGCATATCAATGTCCTCATGAGGTACATGTTTCTCCGGGTTACTCACACATTTCCTCAACTGCGAGACGTGGAATACGTCATGGACGTCTGATAGCTCCTTGGGGAGGTCTAGTTGGTAGGCTACTGTGCCTCTTCGTGCCTTTACACAAAATGGTCCAATAAATCTTGGGGCTAGTTTCCCCTTTATTTTGAACCGTTGCAGACCCCTCATAGGAGATACTCGGAGGTATACGGAATCACCAGGTTCAAAGCTGACCTCACGATGCTTCTGATCATAGTAGCTCTTTTGTCGACTCTGTGCTGTCTTGAGTCTGTCCCTGATTTGTTTAACTTTTTCCTCGGCCTCCTTAAGCATACCTGGGCCGAAGATACGGCTGTCACCTGTTTCTGACCAATTCAATGGGGTACGACACCTCCGTCCGTACAATGCTTCAAAGGGTGCCATTTGCAAGCTGGCTTGGTAACTGTTGTTGTACGCAAATTCGGCATACGGCAAACTCTCTTCCCAACTGGTTCCATAGGTGAGCACACAGGCTCTTAGCATATCCTCCAGGATTTGGTTTACACGTTCTGTTTGTCCATCTGTCTGAGGGTGGTATGCTGTACTGAAAGCCAGTTGTGTGCCCAGAGCTTGTTGTAGGTGTTCCCAAAATTTGGAGACGAATTGGGTGCCTCGGTCAGATATTATAGTCTTTGGGACTCCGTGCAAGCAAACTATACGGGAGAGATAGAGTTTTGCCAGTCTTTGTGTGGAGTAGGTAGTCTTCACGGGAATGAAGTGTGCAACCTTGGTTAGTCGGTCTGTGATGACCCAGATGGCGTCATTTCCACGCTGTGATCGGGGTAATCCGACAATGAAGTCCATTCCGATTTCATCCCATTTCCACTCCGGTATCCTGTTAGGCTGGAGTAGCCCTGCTGGCTTTTGGTGCTCGGCCTTGATGCGCTGACATGAATCGCAACAAGCAACGAATGTGGCTATATCTCTCTTCATACCGTGCCACCAAAATCTTTCCTGAATGTCCTTGTACATTTTGGTTCCTCCAGGATGTATCGAGTATGGAGTGGTGTGGCTCTCCGTCAAGATCTGTTGCTTGAGTTCCTCAATGTTAGGTACGCAAAGTCTGTCCCGGTACCATAATGTTCCTTCACTGTCCGTGACGAATTCTGAAGTCTTACTACGGTTCATTTTCTTCTTTATGCCTTCGATACTGGGATGTCCCTGTTGAGCCTTCTTGATTTGTTCCACTAGGGTGGGTTGTATCTCCAGGTTCGATATGGTGCCCTTAGAGACTAACATCATGTTGAGCCGAGTGAACTCTCGTTGAAACTCAGGCCTCAAGTTTTGCTGTCCGTCACTGTCCGGGCTGGGGTTTCGGCTAAGGGCATCGGCCACTACATTTGCTTTTCCTGGGTGGTAGTGGATGCCGACGTCATAGTCTTTGACCAGTTCCAACCAGCGTCGTTGGCGTAAGTTCAGCTCTGGCTGTGTGAAAATATATTTGAGGCTCTTATGGTCTGTATATATTTCACAGCGATTTCCCAACAGAAAGTGCCTCCACTCCTTGAGTGCATGTATAACTGCTGCTAGTTCCAAGTCATGTGTTGGGTAATTTTCCTCATGCTTTCGCAGCTGTCTGGAGGCATATGCGACAACTTTGCCATCCTGCATTAGCACACATCCGAGACCTTTTCGGGACGCGTCACAATATACTTCAAAACTCTTGTGTATGTCCGGCACAGTTAAGACTGGTGCGGTTGTCAGCTTTTTCTTGAGTTCTTGGAAGCTCTGCTCACATGCTTCCGTCCATACGAATTTCTTGTCTTTCTTGAGTAGTTGGGTCATAGGCTTTGCCACAGTGGAGAATCCTTCAATAAATCTCCTGTAATATCCGGCCATTCCTAGGAAACTCCGCACATCTGTGACGTTCGCGGGTGGCTTCCAGTCTAGTATGGCCTTGACTTTTTCTGGGTCCACGGCCACGCCTTCTTGGTTCAAAATATGGCCCAAGAAACCAACTTGTCTTAGCCAAAATTCGCATTTGCTAAATTTGGCGTACAACTGATGTTTCCTCAATTCTCCCAAAACAATTCTGAGGTGTTCAGCATGTTCTTCTGGTGTCCTTGAGTAAACCAGAATGTCGTCAATGAATACCACCACAAATTTGTCCATGAATTTCATGAATACTTTGTTCATGAGGTGGACGAAAAATGCGGGGGCGTTTGTTAGACCAAAAGGCATCACTGTGAACTCGTATAACCCATATCTGGAAGTGAATGCTGTCTTGGGGATATCCTCTGTTCGTACCTTCAGTTGATGGTATCCCGATCTCAAATCAATCTTTGAAAATACTTTAGCTTGTGCGAGTTGGTCAAACAAATCATTTATCCGTGGCATCGGGTATTTGTTTTTGATGGTGACCATATTGAGGGCTCGATAGTCTATGCATAGTCTCAGTGTCCCATCCTTCTTCTCGGCGAACAATATGGGCGAACCCCATGGTGAGGAGCTGGCTCGTATAAATCCTTTGTCCAATAATTCCTTTATCTGCTTCTTCAACTCCACCAATTCTGAGGGTGCCATTCTATATGGCTTCTTATAAATGGGAGCGGTGCCAGGTGCTAGTTCGATGCTGAATTCGATCTCTTGGTTTGGTGGCATGCCTGGTAGTTCTTCCGAGAACACATCAGGGAACTCGCATACCACTGGCACTTTTCTTAATTCTGCGATGTCCATCTTGTTCAGTTTTGGTTTCTGTGATCGTGGCCTTTCTTGAGCGGAAACTCTTATTGTCTTGCCGTGATGGTGAGTGAGAATCACTGTCCGATTGAAACAGTCGATGAATCCTTTGTTGGTGGTTAACCAGTCCATTCCTAAAATGACATCCAGTCCTTTACTTTCCAACACGATGAGATTCGCGTGGAATGGTAGTCCTTCGAACTCAATGACCACTCCCTGGCAGTAACCCTGAGCAATTTGCTTATTTCCGGGGGACTTGATGATCATAGATTTTTCCAAGGGGAGTATCGGAAAACCATGTTGCGAAACAAAACTCTTCGAAACGAACGAATGGGAAGCTCCAGAATCAAACAAAACCGTGGCAGGTACTGTGTTGACAGGGAACGTACCGAGCACGATGTCTGGGGCATTCTGCGCTTCTTCCCTGGTCACATGGTTCAAGTGACCCTTCCTGTGGTTGTTGCTGGGATTGAAGTTGTTGCGCTTGGGGGCTAGATTGTTTCCACCATTGTTCGGCTTGGGTGCCGAGTCTCTTGGCTTCGGGCACTGTTTAGCATAATGCCCTTGTTGACCACAAGCATAGCAGGTGACCCCTGGACGGTATGTGAACTCCTTGTCTCTGGCATGAAATTGTCCGACGGGTCTTGGCTCAGTAGCCGTGGATCTCCTCGTGTCTGTCCTTGGGACCTCAGTCTTGCCTCGGTTGCTGCGGGCAAGAGTCGTCTTGTCCCTCTTCCGCTTGCGGATATCTTCCAGACTACGGCGCTCATTCTCCAGGGTGATGGCCTTGTCCACCAGCGTCTTAAAATCCGGAAAGGTGTGTACAATCAGTTGGCATCTTAATGCTGGTGCCAGGCCATCCAGGAATTTTTCCATCTTCTTGTTTTCTGTCATGTGCTCGTCGTAGGCATAACGAGACAGTTGGGTAAACTGGCTGTTGTATTCTGTGACGGTCATGCCTCTTTGCTTCAGGTCATCAAACTCTCTCTTCTTGATCTTTAGGATGCTCCTGGGAATGTGTGCCCCACGGAAGCCTTCCTTGAATTCTTCCCAGGTGATGTTGTGTTCCCTGGGGTGCATGTGTAGGAAGTTCTCCCACCATGCTGCGGCTGCTCCAGTAAGGTAGTGTGGTGCATAAAGCACCTTCTCATGATCTGAGCATTGAGCGATAATCAGTTTCCTTTCAATCTCGCGAAGCCAATCATCGGCTTCCAGTGGCCTGTCGGTGTGAGCAAAAGTTGAGGGGCGAGTCTTCTGTAACTCAGATAACTTGGAATGTGGTTGATAGGGTTCACGGTGGTTTCCCATATTGATGACATGGTTCATCATCTCCTGGTGCTGTTGCTGGCTTTGCTCGAAGAGACGGCATACTTGAGATAGTGCCGCTTCGCTGTCCTGTTGGCTGGACTGACCCTGAGTGAAATTGTTGCTGGTCTGTGTTCCGTAAACCTCTTCTGGCTGATTGGGAATAGAGCGAGTCCAAGGGCGAGACATTTTTCCAGTCTGGGGTATCATTTGCAAAACCCATGAGAAAAACCGTGTAGCGCAGGAAAACCCTTGCAAAGGCAATAATCAAAAAGGCTTCAAGGTTTTCAATGAAACACAAATAATTTTCACGGAGGAGAAGTGCTTAACACAAATCTTACATGCGAAAGCAAACACAAGATACAGCACTCAGGTTGTGCGTACACAATCCTGACATGTTATTAAAAACTAGCGTACTACTCCGGAAGGCAGCAAACACACCAATACAAACTAGCGTACAGATAAAAACAACACATCATACAAGCAGGCATAACACGCGGCTACTCGGTGCTCTCAGTCGGAGATGGTGAAGATCTCCTTCCCCTTGCCGATGGCAAGGCTCAGCGGTCCAGGAGAATCAACCTCCTCCTCTCTAGCTGGTTCCTGGCGTGCGACGCTGTGCTGCGGTGATGGTGCGGGGGCGACTGGCGGTAGAGCGCGTGCGGCAGGCGGTGCGGCTCTGACTGGAGTAGGAGCGATGACTCGGTCGAACTCCTCAGTGGTAGGCAGACGGCGATCAGTGGCCAAAACGGCCGGTGCATACGAGGCTGAAGACGAGACGAATGTCAGAGGCGGCGCCGTGTGGAGAAGCTCTTTCCTACTGGCAGGACCGCCCCGGACTAAGTCCATGCGGGCAGCCACAAGATCATCTACGAGGTTGTCGAAAGACTCCTCCAGAGCCTTGAGATACTCCACAACCATCTCGATGGCTTCATCTCGCTCTCCCCGATGACAGGCGAACGCATAGTGGCTGGTGTAAGGCACATGGCATGGGAGGTAGCAGTAGCGACGAGTCTTCATCGTAGGAAGGATGTCCCGAAGGCGACCTATCGCCTCACGGGCAGCCATCTGCATGGCATGCCTCTCCGTAGGCATGGCCCTTCCCGTAAAACGGAAATGGCGAGCAGCAGATCGTCCTCCCCTGAATTGCACCATAGCCTGGTGCATAGACACGTCGTCACTGAGCTTGTGCTGATAGAGTGTGAACTCCGGGCGAGCTGCCGGCCCGATCGCGAGCTTGGAGATGGAGACGAGGAGCTTGACAAACCCCTCGGGCACGTTGGTGAACACTCGATTCTCACAGCCGCTGCCAGCCATCTACAAAAGTAGGCAAAATTCTGAGTAGTCATGTCATAAATTTTATGATGACCAACAGAAAATAGCTACAATTGCAAAATGCTGAAGAAGCACTAAAGACGCTAATAACCGATTAGCGATCGCACCTAGTGGCTTCCTACAGTCAGCCTGGTTCTGATACCAAGCTTGTCACGACCGGTTTTTCAATAAAATGATTATTGAGAAACCAATCCCTGCTACGGACCAGCGAGGAAGAACTCCTTCTCACTGATAGACAATACATTGGTCACAGAAGAAAAATACCAGGAGTACTAAATATAATACAAAGTTGAGCAGAGACTGCCCAACAATTTATTACATGCACGCCGATAAAACAATACGGCGGATAGGGTGGCAAACTTCTAACTCACGATAATAACGGTGGTGGAAATATCATCGCGAAGCGAGTGACATGATTCCAGAAAACTACAACTCATCGAGCGTCGGAGTGAGGCTCGAGAATACTTATTGCGGGTGGCGGAAGCGCAAACGATACAAGTGACCAATATCCGGGATCGCGCAGGACTGACTGGGACTCCTCTAGGCGTCGGACGCGCTATCAAACTCTTCATCCAAGAGATCGCCTTCGTCAACATCTGGCCAAATCAACAAGCCAGGTGAGTACTATGAAAGTACTCGCAAGACAGTTCGGACATAAGGTATAACAAATGCAAACATGGAGCACATGAATAAGTTAACCAGTGCGATCAGACACAGAGATAATAAATACTGGGTGCCAAGCGAGGGTCTGAATGACGCCTCGAGCGGAAACTGCAGAATAGTAATACTGGTGCCAAACGAGTGTCTGAAAGACTCCTCGAGAGGAAAATGCGGAATAATAATACAGGTGCCAAACGAGTGTCTGAAAGACTCCTCAAGCGGAAAATGCGGAATAATAATACAGGTGCCAAACGAGTGTCTGAAAGACTCCTCGAGCGGAAAATGCAGAACAATAATGCCACAGTCGGGCGTCGGGGCGACACCACATAAAGGGCTTATAACAGAAAGTAAAGACAGTGCATGCCGCAGTCGGACGTCTGAGCGACATCACATAAAGGGCTTATATTGTAACACAACAATACAATAGTTCGGGAATATAATTTATCACAAGCACGAGACAAATATAATGTTAGTCCATCCACAGGGATAACAATGAAATTGAATTTACCACTTGAGCTTGTTCACCGGGGGCAAGTTTTCACACGGATAGATTTGGATATAAAGTCTACATTACTGATCATGGATACGATGATTTGGAAAGAATTGACTCTGCAGAGTTTGTACTTAACCACAGCCAACGGATTTCAGTAGTCACGGGGACTAGTTCCATCTACGGTGTTCTGGAAGGAACACGTCTAACCAGTACACACCCAATTTAACCATCCGAAGCCAGGGATCACCCTCGGCAACATTCAGGAAAAACCCTGAGTCGGGGAGGCTACAACCTCGCGTAGCATGGGATCAAATTTCTATACGCGCGCTATAAGGGGGTGCCCCCCCTCTCGGTCCCAACCGGAAACACCCATGCCCCCTGACCGAATGACTGGCTTTAATCCTGGGCCAAGGTACCATCATCCCGGCCTCTCTGTTTGGTGTGTACACGGAAAGAGGTTACCAACTTACTAAACCGTATCCTGGCAATGAGACATGTGGTAGCACGGAAAGGGGAAGGGACGATAACACGGCTCCAACCATGTTAACGTCGGAAAAGTCGGATGACACAAGGCTGGCATGCTACAACAGTACCACCTTGCTGCCCTTCATGTCACCACATGATTAGGCCACCTCTCATCAGAGGTCATCGCAACTTTGGAACATGCGGGAAAAGATCGATAATGGGGCTCCAACCACGTTAACGTCGAAGAAAGTCGGATGACGCAAGGCTGGCATGCTACAACAGTACCACCTTGCTGCCCTTCATGTCACCACATGATTAGGCCACCTCTCATCAGAGGTCATCGCAACTTCGGAACAACTGGGTCGTTGCCTTACGAGCAACGAGATATTTACCGACACTCATATGCCACGCACAAACTTTCACATGAACATGCAAAACATCTGCCATATCAAATGTTCAAACATGCTTGCCTGGTTCGGAGAAGTCGGAATCTAGCTCGGCGAAGTTCGCGGCTCCGTCCCCTCTCCCGGAACCTACGGCAATCATGAAACGGGGTACTAACGTGAAAACCAACACATGCACAGAAACTTTGCCAAATATTTTTCAAATAAATCCCATAAAAAACTAGACAAAATTTGGAGATTGACAGAAAAAGAATCACTCAAAAATACCTTTTCATTAAAAAGTTATAAAGGTTTCTGTCCAGGGACTTATCTGTAATGAAACAGAAAAGTTCCAGGGTTTTAACAGAAAACGCTTCGGCTGGGAATGCGCCAGCGCAAGGAGAAAACGTATTTTGCCCGAAGGCGCCAACAGAAAACGGTTCGGGGAAATAAAACAGAGGCTGACACGCGGGGCCCGCATGTCAGGTTTGAAAGCTCGCCGGCGCCCGAAGACGGCGATGGACGCCGGCGTCGAACCACGGCGAGTTAGGAGAAACGGAGGGTACCAAGAGCTTCAGTGTCTTCTTCCGCGTCGGTGGGTGGTGGACTCGTCCAACGGGGAGCACCACGTCGACGGCGACACTATCTCCGGCGGACGGCGGTTCGGGTGAGGTTGGGGAACTCCGGTGGAGGGCTGCAAAGTACGAATTGAGGCGCGGGTCAGAACGGGTGATGCAAGGAGAAGCTACTGGCAAGAGAATGGAGGCTGCGGAGCACACACGGGGGCGAATCGGGCTGGATCCCGTGGCGGATCGCGGCGGCCGGAGTCGAGGAAGGAGACCCCCTCGCGGCTCTTCCAGTGGCTGGGCGTGCTCTAGGGGAAGTGTAGGGCTGGTGGGTGCTCGAGTTGAAGCTCGGGGCCCCTATTTATAGGCAGATCGACGGGGTGGCCGTGAACGGAGAATCTCCGGCGAGCGATTACGGCGGAGCAGTGGGTTGGCAGGGGGTTTGAGCGGTCGAGCAGCATCAGTGGATGTTACGGGACTCGTTTTGCAGCTAAACGGAGCTGGCCCTGGCGTAATGGCGTTTGCCCACGGTGAGGTGACCGCACGGGCTCAACGGCGGCAGAGAGCGCGCTCCGCGCCCTGGGGTTCACGACGAGAGCGGCAGCGCATTCGGGGGAGTGGACGGCCACGCGGCGGGCTCCGGTGGTTTGGGCGGCGCTGGGTGGAGACGGCGGCGCCGTGTCTCCCGCTGGCGTCCGCAAAGCCGCCGCCGGCGTCGGTCACGGGGCGGCGCACCTTCTGCTGCTCGTCGCCGACGCCCGCAAGATGCCAGGCACTCGTGCGGTGCAGGAATGAGAGGGCGAGGACGAGGAGCAAGGCGACGCGAGGGTACTGGCGAGATCGACGCCCGTTTCTGAAGAAAACGACAGCAGCCACTTGACTGAACTCTGAACTTACTGAATCTTGACAGTGACCAAGCATTGCAGGTGTTCGACAGTAGGTTTTGGTAAAGAGATAAATTTTTCTGGAGCTGTAACTTGGTGAGATGATCACTCAAAGCACCCAGGGGCTGCATGAATTTACTTGGAATTTTTGGAGAAAGTTTTGAATGAATTTCACCAAATTTGCCAAATCTGGTCCAAACTTGCAGCTGATGTAGTTTGAAAATTTTGAACTGGAGACCAGTGGATCTTCATGGTTCTAGGTTGAGGGTTCAAAGGACTAGGAGGGGAAAGAAGTTTGGTGGTAAAAGTCCAAACAGAAAATGGAGTTCCTTTGTAAATCTCCAAGTGCTATAAGAGAAGACAGAAATTTATTTGAATAGAATTTGAATGGAAATGATCACATGAGGAGGTTCAACTTGCTGGATTTGATGCAAATCATGATCCAAAGGTGAGGGAAGGGTTAGGAGAGAGGATTTGCACTAATGCCATGGCAAGAAGGAATAGTTGAAAGTGGCAAAGGACTTTCCAAAAGCCAAAGTGCATTCTCAAAAATATTTCAAAGGTTATTTTCTCAAATGAAAAACATTTTGTCTTGAGCCCAAATGAAGAGCAAGAACTCCCCAGGTCAAAGGCAGATCTTGGGTGAATTCAAATAAAAATTTTTCCATAAAGAAAAATATTTGAGAGTGAGAGTTCTCTTGAAGAAAAATTTTTAAATCACTCCCTTCAAGTCAAATAAAAATCTTTTTGAAAAATCCAAATAAAAACTTGGGTGTCACATTGTGCCGGCCGGTGGCTCCGACGAGGGGATTTCGACCTCACCTTCGATTGGGAGGAGTAGTGTGGGATTTTGTAGGGTTTTTTTTAAGATTCATTTGCATTGTAAATCTACTCTAAAATTCTGTTAAAAAATCGATCTCCACTTCATTTGGTGAGCCACATTGGATGGACGTCGTCGGACTGTATGTCCGCAGACACGTCTGTATGTGTCCGCGGATATTGGATGAGGTTCATTTGGTGAGCCGTGCTGGAGATTCCCTAAGATATTTCCATGTCCTAGCTCACACTTCCTTATGAGCTTAGGACAACTCTAGTGGGAGTCACCAAAACATACGTCCTCAAATGTATGCGGACAACAGAGTGAGAGGCAATCATCTAACCATATTCACCAAATGTTTACCCCTTGTCCAATGGAGAGATGAGACAAAAAAGAGAGCAGAAAAAGTAGGTTTGTGGTGGAGTGTGAGGCTGAGTTGGCAGCGCTGGCGGATGTCCAAACTCCCCAAGATCTTCCTCCAGTTTGGGGACAGTTTTTGGAATTTAAGATGTCCTAACCAGTTCACGAACATTTTGTTACTCCCGTTGGATGACAAAAAATGACTGAACCATCCGATCATTTTGGTGATCCGCATTGGTGTTGCCCTTAGGTCAGCGCATTTACCATGATTTGCCATTGAGACGTCACGTGGGGATAGAGTTATAAAGATTTCAATACGGCTTGCAGGCAGGCGGTGCCAACACATTTTGGTTTGAGTATAGTATGCAAGAAAAGGTTGCTTATTTTTTTTGAGTATTTGTTCAAGGATAAAACAAAAAGTCCTGGTGGAGATACATTGTGAATGGTGGGTTTAAGAACTGGAACATGAAAGCAAGACTGAAGAGGCATATTGCTGTTGTCACTAGTGCTCGTGCTGAACCTCAGGAAAACTATGATATGTTCACTACACCTAAAACATCAATTCGGGAGTCTATTGCATCAAATGCCACATAGTACAAGGCTCTATATAAGGTCCATCTGATATGGACACTCAAGTTTTTGAGGTTCCTATTACGCCTAGGCTTGACATTTGGAGGGCATGATGAAAGTGAAGACTCAATAAATAAAGGAAATTTCCTTGAGCTTTAAAATTGGCTAGCATGGAATTTTGAAGAGGTTGATAGGGTGGCTGTAAAGAATGCTCCACAAAACTGTAAGATGACATGTCATGAAATACAATATTAGTTGATCAAGTGTTGTATCTAGCCGACTACTAAACTAGTCATTGGAGATCTTGATGGTGAAGATTTTGCAATACTTGCCGATGAGTCTAGTGATGTGTAACAGAATGAACAAGTAGTTGCTTGCTTGCTTATATTGAAAAGAAAGGAATGACAACTGTGAGATTTCTTGTTCTTTCCCATGTTGAAGACACTTCCTCTGTGACATTTAAAGTTGTAATTGACAGTATGCTTATGATGTACAATTTTAGTTTTGCAATGGTCCGCGGGCAAGGATATGATGGGGCTAGTAACATGAAAGGTAATGTTAATGGCCTGAAGAAAGTAATTATGGATGAGGCCCCTTATGCCTATTATGTAGATTGCTTTGCCCAACAACTACAAGTATGTTATTGTTAGAGTGTTGATTGTACTTGGTTCTTTCAATTGCATGCATGTTTACTAAATTTTCTAGGCTATTCTTGTAAAAAGATGAGAATTCTTCAAATATCTCAAGCTGAGGAACTTATTGCTGCATTAGACTTGAAGGAAGTAGAAACCAAGAGATGTTTGAATCAAGAAATGGGTCTTGGAAGGCCATGTGCTACTCATTGGGGATCTCACTACATGACTATCGACCATGTTATATCTATGTATCCTGCAATAAGGTATGTTCACATGAAGATTGCAAAAGATTACAATGGCGCAGAGGCACTAGCAGGAATGACTATGTTGACATCATTTCAGACAATTGAGTTTGTTTTCATGGCACACTTGATGCAGGAAATATTTGAACACAGTTATGACTTGAGTAGAGATTTGTTAAAGAAAGATCAAGATATTGTTAATTCTATGGAGTAGTTAATCTCCAAAGTTTCACTTGCAATGCTTGCGAGAAGATGAAGGGTGAAATGATTTTCTTGAGAAGGTCACTTCTTTTTGTGTAAAGCACAAAATCAAAGTTGTTGAGATGGAGGGTCCCAACTATCCTTTTGGGGAACCTAAAAGACGGTTCTTTAATATTGCAATGAATTGATATGACTTCAAGGTTGAATTGCTTGTGAGTGTCACTGATAGGCAATTTTCAGAGCTAAATACCAGATTTGATGAGGTAAACACTAAACTACTTAATTACTTGCGTGGTAGAATGTAGTCCCATTGATCTATTTGTTGCTTATGATCAACATAAATTAGTTAGGCATGCTAGAAAGTTTTATGTTGAGGATTTCACAAGTGATGAATGTCCAAGAGTTCCATGGAAATTGAGCATGCAAATTGATGCGGAGCATCCTATGGTCATCCCTACGGACCCACCATCGCCTCACCAAGTGCCAAGCGGACCAATGACACGAGCACGAGCTAGAGCTCTCGAGACCAAGGTGACATCTCTGCTTAGTAATATTCCGTATGATCCTCTCGAGACATGGCTACTACCTAAGTCCCGAATGTTATGCATGGTCAGGTACCAAGAGGACCCTCTCAAAGATGCACATGAAGATGGACAAGTCCCCAAGTTCAGGGATGAGGAGAACCAATGGAAGGAGTCGAGAACAGCTCCCAGGACCCGGACATCCGGCCATGACCCTAGACATCCGGCCCCTGGAGACCACCAGTACAACAACGACCCAACATCCAAAGCTACAGGGCCCGGACATCCGGCCTGACCCCGGACATCTAGCCCGACGGACCCGGACATCTGGACAAGCCCTATCCAGAGAGCACAGGAACGGTCCCGACAAGCCGGATATCCGGCGCCAGACCTGCACATCCGGCTCCGCATGAAGGCCCGGACATCCGTCCTGACACCCGGACGTCCGGCTCCCCCTGTCTGCGCATAGTGTAAAGGGCCGAGGCCCATGTACCCCTTCGTCCCCCCTAGACTATATATACCCTTCTTCCCCAACGTTTTAGGGTTAGCAATGTGATAGCTCATTTTAGAGATAGAGCTTTGCTTGTCCACTTGATAGTTTCTCCATCAGAGACCACGGCCTCTACGGAGAAGACCCCTCAGGTGGATTCAAGACCCCTCAAGGGAAGGTCCCTCAAGACCTCCTCATGGTTAAGCCTCTTGTATCATGCTTTGTTGAATTTAGATCTTGTATCACTCTTTATGTTCGTGGATCTAGCACATGTGTGATCATTCCCGTTTATTTGAGTGTTTCCCCTCGTGTTTTCCCTCGTGTTTCCCCTCGTGTTTCCCCTCTTGTTCTTCATAGGATCCCCTCCATTTCATGAAAGATCGGCCTTAGGGTATCCACCCTACATCATCTTGGTATCATGAGCCAAGGTTGATCACGAATTTGGAGCCCCTACCCTTTGTTTTCTAGCCTACTTTTGTTGATTTTGTCCCAATTTCGAAAATTCCCCACAAAAAAAGCCTCCCAAAGTTTGTTGTGATTTGTTAGTGTGATGAAGTTTTTTTGGATTTGATCCGTGGATTTTGTGTGTAACGGGTAGATCTAGCTTTCCCCCATCATTTCCCCATTTTCCATCCCCGAAATCTCTCAAATTTTACCCCGAAATTTTCTTTTTCCCCACGAGTTCATCAAGTTCATCTCGGAATTGGAGGCCCGGACATCCAACCCGACAGCCCGGACATCCGGCCTCCCGCAGCACCGCTCCATCCACCGCTCCGTTTCCCGCCTAACTCTCGCCAATTTTGACTGGGCCTACACCATTACTTCTGCATACCACCATTATCTTCCGCATACCATCAACGCTTTCTGCAAGCACCACCGCTTAACCGCTACCACCTCCGACAATTTTTGCCGCATTTGGTCTTTGAGAATTTGAGTTGCGGTTTCCGTTCCCTAACGTGTTTCGGCTACTTAGGGCGGTTTGACATCGACATCACCGCTGCTCATCTTCGTCATCGTCCTCAACCATTTCAACATTTTGACACCATCCACCGTAAGCAAGGACGGTAACCTCGACGACACTCTCGTACACTCTCCTTGCCATTGCATTGATAACCCCATAGCCTTCCTTTTTGCGTCGCTTACCCATCGAGACTAGCCTTTGAGTATTGCCGGCAATGTTACTTGTGCACATTAGTGGTCATTGCATATATCATCATCATTGGTATACATATCTCGGTATCACCTCTTGTGTCACAAGGTTGTCATCGCATATACACAATTGCTATCTTGGTTCGTAAAGTTTTGCATAAGTGGCCAAAGAAAGAGCTCAAAATAGAAAGAGCCAACAAGCTTTTAAGCAAAGAGAAAGATAAGCAAGAGCTTTTAAGCAAGAACCATAGCATCATACTACATTAAGATTGTCATACTAGATCATCTTGGATCATATCACCGGAACACCATACATATAGTATACTTGGGATAGAAGTCGTTGCATTTTTGCTCTATAGGTTGTGCACAAGTGTCGTATCCACCTATTGTGCAATTGTGCTAGCATCTCTCTAGACTTGTGCAACAAGAGCATTTTCTGTGGATTCCACATTTTGAGCTCATTTTTGGTTGCACGACCCCATTTATCTTCCCGTGTGTGTGTTTCCGTGTACCTCCTTTTTCTATTGGTCTACTTGTTGCATTGCAAATTTGCGAATCTTTTCTAACATTATTGAGTCTCACTAACAATCACATAAATTTTGTGCCACCATCCTAACCAAGATCCACTAAAGGCTTTATTTGTGTAGGTGTGAGAAATTGACGAGATATGGTACCAATTGTGTTATTTCCTTGTTACATCATTGAGTGATCTTTGCTCCATTCTCAACATCGGTCAAGGTATATTTGGTATTGTCCTTCTCTTTCTTCCACTCACACATTTACTTGGAATGATGGATAGGCCAACTACTTCTACCAACCCACTCTTCATCGAGCAAGATGAGGACTCGAACACCTACGTCACCAAGAACCACCTCTTCGGTGCACAAAGAGCTTTGCATCAAGAACAACACGCATTGAGCGACCACATCGACAACCCTCGCCACCGACTTGCGACACTCCAAGAAACGTAAAAGAGACTACTTTGACAACAAACTTGATGTGCAAAACATGGAAACCGACACAAGGATGGACGAAATCTCTGCCTTTTTGGTCTACCTCTTCGTCCCCCGACACTCGTCCGACACCATCTCCGGCTCAAGTACACCAACATCAAACACTCTTCATCGAGCCGCGCGCCAAGGCCATCAAGCAAACCGCAATCCACTACACACCAATGATCGATGACAAGAGCAACTCGAAGAGCAACAAAGTCGACATCGCCAAAATCAAGCTACCCTTGCACAAACACAAGAAAGGCAACGCCAACACCAACAAGAGGAAGAGCGAGCACGCCAACACCAAGACGAGCAAGACGCCAAAGCTCTCCGTCAACAACAACAATGCCGTGAAGCACAAGACCTTGAGGCGCAACGTGCCCTCCTCGACACCCATCATGCCGTCGCCGCCCGTACCGACATGTTCGAGAAGAAGAAGAAGCACTTCGCGAGGAAGTAAAAGAACGATGACATCAAGCACGCTTGCACTGACAAGTTCCACAAGCTCCTCCACAAGCTAGACAAGACCAACAAGCTCGACAAGAACCACCAATTTGCGAAGAGCAACAAGACAATGGGAATCCTCCACGCCAAGAACAACTTGAGGTTGACAACCCTCCACGTCAAGGGCGTCATCACCCTCGACCCCAACACAATGAAGAGTAACGCCATGGCAAGCTCAAGTTCACCGTGTCCAAGTTCTACGGAAGCAACGATCCTGAAGATTATCTCTCATGGGCATTTAAGGTCGACAAGATCTTTCATTTGCACAACTATGATGAATAGAAGAAGATCGCCATGGCATACCTTGAGTTCCAAGACTATGTCCTCATTTGGTGGGAGCAAATCATCAAGCGTCGAGCGACAAGAGGTGAACCACCCATCACAACGTGGGATCAAATGAAGGAAGTCATGAGAGTATGCTTTGTGCCAACATACTATAACCGCGACCTATTCAAGTGACTACAACTCCTCAAGCAAGGAACAAAGAGCGTTGAAGAGTACTACAAGGAAATGGAGATTGCCATGATTCGAGCAAATGTCATGGAAGATGATGTGCAAACTATGGCACGTTTCTTGAATGGACTCAATCACCCTATCAAGAAGATCGCCGACTTCCAACCTTACTCCAACCTCATCGAGCTAGTGCATCAAGCCACCAAGGCGGAACGACAAGTGCAAGATGACTTCAAGTATGCCAAGTACTCTTCCAAGAGCTACAACTTCAACAATCAAGCTTCAACGACTCCACCGACTTCTCCATCAACCAAACATTCTCCAAGCAATGGCGACAAGTCAAATTACAAGAAAACATCGACAACCACAAGTCTCCCTCCTACTACAAGCAACTTCAAGTGAGAGCTTCATCATCATCTACTCCAACCGATGAGAACGTCAAGACGAGTTCCTTCAAATGCTTCACATGCGGCGGCCGAGGCCACAAGTCCTTCGAGTGTACCAATAAGCAAACCATGATCGCCAACGATGATGGCACATATGACTCTATGAGTGATGAAGAAATGGAAGCCCTTGAGCATGTGGCCATGCACCGGCGCGTGAACGAAGAAGAAGACGATCAAGTTTTTTGTGACGAAGAGTCGAGCCCCGCTCTTGTTGTCTCCAAGGTCTTGACACTTCAACACCAACAAGATGAAGACCAATATGCCATATCTTCCACACCAAGGCGGGCATCAATGGACAGTCTGTAAAGGTCATCATCGACGAAGGAAGTTGCCACAACTTGGCTAGTGAAGAACTATGCTCCAAGCTACAATTGGTCAAGATGAAGCATCCTCACCCCTACAAGGTCCAATGGCTCAGCGACTCCGACACCATCCAGGTGGAGCACACCGTTCAAGTCTCCTTCAAGATTGGAGCATATGAAGACACTTTGGAGTGTGATGTGGTTCCTATGTCCGTTTGCCATTTCCTACTTGGACGACCATGGCAATTCGACCGTGGTGTCATCCACAACGGACGAACCAATCACTATAGCTTGAAGATGAAGGGAAAGGAGTACGTGCTACGAACTATGTTGCCAAGTCAAGTGATCGCCGACAAGCAAGCAACCACCCATCATGGAGAGAATAGTGAGAGAGTGGACCACCTAAAAGGGAGTGAGAGCCACAAGCCCAAAATAAGCTCCTCCACGATGAGTGACAAGGAAAACTTAATGCTATTTGCCACCAAAAGTGAGATGCGAGAAGTGTGTGAGAACCCATCAGGTGTTATGCACTATGTCCTTTTGTACAAGGATGAAGTTGTTGGAAATATGCCCTAGAGGCAATAATAAAATGGTTAGTATTATATTTCCTTGTTCATGATAATTGTCTAGTGTTCATGCTATAATTGTATTAACCGAAAACCGTAATACATGTGTGAATACATAGACCACAACATGTCAAAAGTGAGCCTCTAGTTGACTAGCTCGTTGATCAATAGATGGTTATGGTTTCCTGACCATGGACATTGGATGTCATTGATAACGGGATCACATCATTAGGAGAATGATGTGATGGACAAGAACCAATCCTAAGCATAGCATAAGATCGTGTAGTTCGTTTTCTAGAGCTTTTCTAATGTCAAGTATCATTTCCTTAATTAGACCATGAGATTGTGCAACTCCCGAATATCGTAGGAATGCTTTGGGTGTATCAAACATCACAACGTAACTAGGTGACTATAAATGTGGACTACAGGTATCTCCGAAAGTGTGTGTTGGGTTGGCATGAATCAAGACTGGGATTTGTCACTCCGTATGACGGAGAGGTATCTCTGGGCCCACTCGGTAATGCATCATCATAATGAGCTCAATGTGACCAAGGAGTTAGCCATGGGATCATGTGTTACAGAACGAGTAAAGAGACTTCCTGGTAATGAGATTGAACGAGGTATGGGGATACCGACGATCGAATCTCGGGCAAGTAACTTACAGATGGACAAAGGGAATTGTATACGGAATTGATTGAATCCCCGACATCGTGGTTCATCCGATGAGATCCTCGTGGAACATGTGGGAGACAATATGGGTATCCAGATCCCGCTATTGGTTATTGGCCGGAGAGATGTCTCGGTCATGTCTGCATGGATCCCGAACCCGTAGGGTCTACACACTTAAGGTTCGGTGACACTAGAGTTGTAATGGGAATTGTATGTGGTTGCCGAAAGTTGTTTGGAGTCTCGGACGAAATCCCGGATGTCATGACGAGATCCGGAATGGTCCGGAGGTAAAGATTTATATATGGGAAGTCCTATTTTGGCCACCGGAAAATGTTCGGGATTTTTCGGTATTGTACCGGGAAGGTTCTAGAAGGTTCTGGAGTGGGGCCCACCTGCATGGGGGGACTCACATGAAGGTGGGTTGTGTGGGCAAGGCCCCACACCCCTGGTCAAGCTGCACCAAGATCCCCCCTTAGAAGGAATAAGATCATATCCCGAAGGGATAAGATCAAGATCCCTAAAAAGGGGGGATAACAATCGGTGGGGAAGGGAAAGGATGGGATTTCTTTCCTCCCAACTTTGCCAATGCCCCAATGGACTTGGAGGGAAAGAAACCAGCCCTCTCCACCCCTATATATGGTGGGGAGGTGCATGGGAGCTGCACCCTTGCCCCTGGCGCAGCCCTCCCCCTCCAACTCCTCCTCCTCCGTTGAGCGTAGCGAAGCTCTGCCGGAGAACCACGAGCTCCACCACCACGCCATCATGCTGCCAGAGTTCTCCCTCAACTTCTGCTCTCCCCTTGCTGGATCAAGGAGGAGACGTCCCCGGGCTGTACGTGTGTTGAACGCGGAGGCGCCGTCCGTTCTTGTAATGCTTCCGCTTAGTGATCTTCAAGGGTATGAAGATGCAGTCCCTCTCTCTTGTTGCTAGCATCTCCCAGATTGATCTTGGTGACATGTAGGAAACTTTTTAAATTAGTACTACGTTCCCCAACAGTGGTATCAGAGCCAGGTCTATGCGTAGATTATATGCACGAGTAGAACACAAGTAGTTGTGGGTGATGATTTGTTCAATTTGCTTACCGTTACTAGTCATATCATGATTCGGCGGCATTGTGGGATGAAGCAGCTCGAACTAACCTTACACGTATGCTTACGTGAGACGGGTTCCACCGACTGACATGCACTTGTTGCATAAGGTGGCTAGCGGGTGTCTGTCTCTCCCACTTTAGTCGGATCGGATTCGATGAAGAGGGTCCTTATGAAGGGTAAATAGCAATTGGCATATCACCGTTGTGGCTTTTGCGTAGGTAAGAAACGTTCTTGCTAGAAACCCATAGCAGCCACGTAAAACATGCAACAACAATTAGAGGGCGTCTAACTTGTTTTTGCAGGGTATGCTATGTGATATGATATGGCCAAAAGGATGTGATGAATTATATATGTGATGTATGAGATTGATCATGTTCTTGTAATAGGAATCACGACTTGCATGTCAATGAGTATGACAACCGGCAGGGGCCATAGGAGTTGTCTTAATTTATTGTATGACCTGCGAGTCAATATAAACGCCATATAATTACTTTACTTTATGCTAACCGTTAGCCATAGTAGTAGAAGTAATAGTTGGCGAGACAACTTCACGAAGACACGATGATGGACATAATGATGATGGAGATCATGGTGTCATGCCGGTGACGATGGTGATCATGTCGCGCCTCGAAGATGGAGATCAAAGGCGCAAGATGATATTGGCCATATCATGTCACTTTATGATTTGCATGTGATGTTTATCCTATTTACATCTTATTTGCTTAGAACGACGGTAGCATAAGTAAGATGATCCCTCACTAAAATTTCAAGAAATGTGTTCCCCCTAAGTGTGCACCGTTGCGAAGGTTCGTTTTTTCGAAGCACCACGTGATGATCGGGTGTGATAGATTCTAATGTTCGAATACAATGGGTGTAAGCCAGATTTACACATGCGGAACACTTAGGTTGACTTGACGAGCCTAGCATGTATAGACATGGCCTCGGAACACGAGAGACCGAAAGGTCGAACATGAGTCATATAGTAGATGCGATCAACATGGAGATGTTCACCGTTGATGACTAGTCCATCTCACGTGATGATCGGACACGGCCTAGTCAATATGGATCATGTATCACTTAGATGACTAGCTAGAGGGATGTCTATCTGAGTGGGAGTTCATTAACTAATTTGATTAGATGAACTTAATTATCATGAACTTTGTATGAAATTTTCTTTACAATATATCATGTAGATCCAATGGCCCACGCTAATGTTGCCCTCAACTTCAACGCGTTCCTAGAGAAAACCAAGCTGAAAGACGATGGAAGCAACTATATGGACTGGGTCCGTAACTTGAGGATCATCCTCATAGCTTCCAAGAAAGCATATGTCCTTGAAGCACTGCTAGGCGACGCACCCATTTTCCCAGGAACTCAAGACGTTATGAACGCCTGACAGTCGCGTAGTGATGATTACTCCCTGGTTCAGTGCGGCATGCTTTACAGCTTAGAATCGGGGCTTCAAAAGCGTTTTGAGCAACATGGAGCATATGAGATGTTCCAAGAGCTGAAAATGGTTTTCCAAGATCATGCCCGGGTCAAGAGATATGAAGTCTCCGACAAGTTCTACAGTTGTAAGATGGAGGAAAATAGTTCTGTCAGCGAGCATATACTCAAAATGTATGGGTTGCACAACCGCTTGTCTCAGCCGGGAGTTAATCTTCCAGATGACTCGGTCATCGACAGAATCCTCCAGTCGCTTCCACCTAGCTACAAGAGCTTTGTGATGAACTACAATATGCAAGGGATGGAGCAGTCCATTCCTGAGTTATATTCAATGCTGAAATCAGCGGAGGCAGAAATCAAAAAGGAACATCAAGTGTTGATGGTGAATAAGACCACTAGTTTCAAGAAAGGCAAGTGTAAGAAGAACTTCAAGAAGGACGGCAAGGGAGTTGCCGCGCCCGGTAAGTCAGTTGCCGGGAAGAAGAAGCCAAAGAATGGACCCAAGCCTGAGACTGAGTGCTTTTATTGCAAGGGAAATGGTCACTGGAAGCGAAACTCCTCCAAGTATTTAGCGGATAAGAAGGCCGGCAACGCCAAAGGTATATATGATATACATGTTATTGATGTGTACCTTACCAGCGCTCGTAGTAGCTCCTGGGTATTTGATACCGGTGCGGTTGCTCACATTTGTAACTCAAAATAGGAGCTGCGGAATAAGCGGAGACTAGCGAAGGACGAGGTGACGATGCGCATTGGGAATGGTTCCAAGGTCGATGTGATCACCGTCGGCACGCTACCTCTACATTTACCTTCGGGATTAGTTTTAAACCTCAATAATTGTTATTTAGTGCCAGTTTGAGCATGAACATTGTATCTAGATCTCGTTTAATGCGAGATGGCTACTCATTTAAATATGAGAATAATGGTTGTTCTATTTATATGAGAGGTATGTTTTATGGTCATGCCCCGCTGGTCAATGGTTTATTTTCACTGAATCTCGAACGTGATGTTACACATATTCATAGTGTGAATGCCAAAAGATGTAAGGTTGATAATGATAGTCCCACATACTTGTGGCCCTGCCGCCTTGGTCACATTGGTGTCAAACACATGAAGAAACTCCATGTAGATGGACTATTGGAGTCTCTTGATTATGAATCATTTGACACGTGCGAACCATGCCTCATGGGCAAAATGACCAAGACTCCGTTCTCCGGAACAATGGAGCGAGCAACCAACTTATTGGAAATAATACATACTGATGTATGCGGTCCAATGAGCGTTGAGGCTCCCGGTGGCTATTGTTATGTTCTCACCCTCACTGATGACTTAAGTAGATATGGGTATGTCTACTTAATTAAACACAAGTCTGAGACCTTTGAAAGGTTCAAGGAATTTCAGAGCGAGGTAGAGAATCAACGTGACACTAAAATATAATTCTTACGATCAGATTGTGGAGGAGAATATTTGAGTCACGAGTTTGGCACACACTTAAGGAAATGTGGAATTGTTTCACAATTCACGCCGCTTGGAACACCTCAGCGTAATGGTGTGTCCAAACGTCGTGATCGCACTCTATTGGTGCGATATATAATGTCTCTTACCGATCTACCGCTATCATTTTGGGGTTATGCTTTAGAGACTGCTGCATTCACTTTAAATAGGGCACCGTCTAAATCCATTGAGACGACACCGTATGAATTATGGTTTGGGAAGAAACCTAAGCTGTCGTTTCTGAAAGTTTGGGGATGCGACAATGCTTATGTCAAGAAACTTCAACCTGAAAAGCTCGAACCCAAATCGGAAAAATGCGTCTTCATAGGATACCCTAAGGAAACTATCGGGTATACCTTCTACCTCAGATCCGAGGCAAGATATTTGTTGCCAAGAATGGATCCTTTCTGGAGAAAGAGTTTCTCTCGAAAGAAGTAAGTGGGAGGAAAGTAGAACTTGATGAGGTACCCCCTCTTGAACCGGAGAGTAGCGCAGCTCAGGAAGATGTTTCTGTGGTGCCTGCACCGACTAGAGAGGAAGTTAATGATGATGATCATGAAAGTTTGGGTGAAGTTGCTACTGAACATCGTAGGTCCACGAGGACACGTTCTGCACCAGAGTGGTACGGCAACCCTGTCCTGGAAATCATGTTGTTAGACAACAATGAACCTTCGAACTATGAAGAAGCGATGGCGGGCCCGGATTCCAACAAATGGCTTGAAGCCATGAAATCCGAGATAGGATCCATCTATGAGAACAAAGTATGGACTTTGGTGGACTTGCCCGATGATCGGGGAGCCATGGAGAATAAGTGGATCTTTAAGAAGAAGACTGGCGCGGATGGTAATGTGACCGTCTATAAGGCTCGGCTCGTCGCTAAGGGTTATCGACAAGTTCAAGGAGTTGACTACGATGAGACCTTCTCACCCGCAGCGAAGCTGAAGTCCATTCGAATCATGTTTGCAATTGTCGCATTCTATGATTATGAGATATGGCAAATGGATGTCAAAACGACATTCCTTAACGGTTTCCTTAACGGTTTCCTTAAGGAAGAATTGTATATGATGCAGCCGGAAGGTTTTGTCGATCCTAAGAATGCTAACAAGGTATGCAAGCTCCAGCGCAACATCTATGGGCTGGTGCAACCATCTCGGAGTTGGAACATTCGCTTTGATGAAATGATCAAAGCGTTTGGGTTTATACAGATTTATGGAGAAGCCTGTATTTACAAGAAAGTGAGTGGGAGCTCTCTAGCATTTCTCATATTATATGTGGATGACAAGCTGTTGATGGGAAATGATATAGAACTTTTGGAAAGCATAAAGGTCTACTTGAATAAGTGTTTTTCAATGAAGGACCTTGGAGAAGCTGCTTACATATTAGGCATCAAGATCTATAGAGATAGATTGAGACGCCTCATTGGTCTTTCACAAAGCACATACCTTGAAAAGATATTGAAGAAGTTCAATGTGGATCAGTCCAAGAAGGGGTTCTTGCATGTACTGCAAGGTGTGAGATTGAGCGCAGCTCAATGCTCGACCTCGGCAGAAGATAGAGAAAAGATGAGTGTCATCCCCTATCACTACTGGAATCAGCTATTTTGCCGTCTGCCACGGCGGACGGCAAAGGCACGAACGGCGGACGGCAATAGGCTCCGGCAAAGTAGGCTACGGTAAACAGCTACTTTGCCGTCTGCTTCCTGGCGGCTGACGGCAAAGGCCCTTTGCCGTCTGCCGCGGACGGCAATAAATGTGCCTTCAGTCCGTTAAGTGGCTAACGGCAGGCCTTTGCCGTCCGCTGCGGACGGCAAACTTTCTAGCGCCTTTGCCGTCTGCCATATGATGTCATCTACACGTCATTCTTCTACTACTTCTACTTCTTCTCATCCCCCCGTCTTCTACTTCTTTTCTTCTTCTTCTTCTTTTTCTTCTTCTTCTTCTTCTTCTTCTTCTTCTTCTTTCTCCTCCTCCTCCTCCTCCTCCTCCTCCTCCTCTTCTTCTTCTTCTTCTTCTTCCCCCTTCTACTTATTCTACTTTTCGTCTTCTTTTTTCATCTTTTTTCACTTCCTTTAATTATGACTATTTAACTAAAACCTAACACTAATCTAATATAATCCAATCTAATTAATCTAATCTAGCTAACTATATAACCTAAACCTAAACTAATTAAAACTAAACTATTTAAACTAATTAAACCTAAACTAATTAAACTAAATAACCTAAACTAATTAATTCTAAACTGAAAAAAACTTAAACTAAAAAACCTTATCTAAACAGAAAAGAAAAACAAAAAACAGAAAAGAAAATAGGACACAGGGGGGCGGCAGGGGCTCACCGTGGGGGGCGGCGACGGGTCGGCGAGGGGGCGGCGACGGGGCGGCAGCGAGGCGGCGCAGCGATGGGGAGGGGAGGGGCAGCGATGGGCGGCGCTCCTCGGGGGGCGGTCGACCCGCGGCTGCAGCGGCACCGGCGGTTGGTCGGGGGTCGGGGGCGGGGACGGGCGCGGCGGTACGGGGCCTGGACGGCCGCGGCGCGGCTGGCCGGCGTGGAAGGAGCGGCGGGGCCGCGATGGAGGTTGGGGAGGGGTGCGGGGCGGCGGGGAGGCCGGCTACGCCAGACGGGGTCAGCGGCGGCGGCACGGGCTGGTGTGGGCGGGGCGATGTGGAAGAGGCGGCGAGGGTGCGGTGGAGGTCGGGGCCGCGATGGAGGTTGGGGAGGGGTGCGGGGCGGCGGGGCGGCCGGCTACGGCAGACGGGGTCGGCGGCAGCGGCGTGGTTGTGGGTGGGGAGGGAACGAGAGCGAGAGAGAGTGGAGAGAAGAGACAGAGGACGGGGGCGGAACGGCCGTTAACGTACCCGCCTCTTTGCCGTCCGCCAACGGTCGGCAAACATTCTTTGCCGTCCGCCAACGGACGGCAAAGAGGTGGGGCTGGTGGGCTTGGGTTGGTTACACAATAACTGGACCCACCAACCTCTTTGCCGTCCAGTAGCGGACGGCATAGTTTCTTTGCCGTCAGCCAGCGGACGGCAAAGAGTTGGCTGATGGCAAACACCTTCTTTGCCATCAGCCACTTCTTTGCCGTCCGTTTTCGTGTGGCTGACGGCAAAGACCTTCTTTGCCGTCCGCCAGCGGACGGCAAATAAGCTAATTCCAGTAGTGTATGCCTCAGCCATAGGCTCTATTATGCCATGCTGTGTACCACACCTGATGTGAACATTGCCATAAGTTTGGTAGGGAGGTACCAAAGTGATCAAGGTATGGAACACTGGACAGCGGTCAAGAATATCCTGAAGTACCTGAAAAGGACTAAGGATATGTTTCTCGTTTATGGAGGTGCTGAAGAGCTCGTCATTAAGGGTTACGCCGATGCTAGCTTCGACACATATCCGGAGGACTCCAAGTCACAAACCGGATACATGTATATTTTGAATGGTGGGGCAGTCAGCTGGTGCAGTTGCAAGCAAAGCGTCGTGGCAGCGTCTACATGTGATATTTGTAAAGTACATACGGATATGAATGTCGCAGATCCGTTGACTAAACCTCTTCCATGAGCAAAACATGATTAGCACCAGAACTCTATGGGTGTTCGATTCATCACAATGTAACTAGATTATTGACTCTAGAGCAAGTGGGAGACTGTTGGAAATATGCCCTAGAGGCATTAATAAAATGGTAATTATTATATTTCCTTGTTCATGATAATTGTCTATTGTTCATGCTATAATTGTACTAACCGGAAACCATAATACATGTGTGAATACATAGACCACAACATGTTCCTAGTGAGCCTCTAGTTGACTAGCTCGTTGATCAATAGATGGTTATGGTTTCCTAATCATGGACATTGGATTTTATTGTTAACGGAATCACATCATTAGGAGAATGATGTGATGGACAAGACCCAATCCTAAGCATAGCACAAGATCATGTAGTTCGTTTGCTAGAGCTTTTCTAATGTCAAGTATCATTTCCTTAGACCATGAGATTGTGCAACTCTCGGATACCGTAGGAATGCTTTGGGTGTATCAAACGTCACAACGTAACTGGGTGACTATAAAGGTGCACTACAGGTATCTCCGAAAGTGTCTGTTGGGTTGGCACGAATCGAGACTGGGATTTGTCACTCCATATGACGGAGAGGTATCTCTGGCCCCACTCAGTAATGCATCATCATACTGAGCTCAATGTGACTAAGGAGTTATCCACGGGATCATGTGTTATGGAAAGAGTAAAGAGACTTGCTGGTAACGAGATTGAACAAGGTATGGGGATACCAACGATCGAATCTCGGGCAAGTAACATACCGATGGACAAAGGGAATTGCATACGGGATTGACTTAATCCCCGACATCGTGGTCCATCCGATGAGATCATCGTGGAATATGTGGGAGCCAACATGGGTATCCAAATCCCGCTATTGGTTAATGGCCGAAGAGATGTCTCGGTCATGTCTGCATGGTTCCCGAACCCTTAGGGTCTACATACTTAAGGTTCGGTGACGCTAGAGTTGTAATGGGAATTGTATGTGGTTACCGAAAGTTGTTCGGAGTCTCGGATGAGATCCTAGATGTCACGATGAGTTTCGGAATGTTCCGCAGGTAAATATTTAAATATGGGAAGTCCTATTTTGGCCACCGGAAAATGTTTGGGATTTTTCGGTATTGTACCGGGAAGGTTCTAGAAGGTTCCGGACTTGGGCCCACCTGAATGGGGGGACCCACATGAACATGGGTCGTGGGGGAATGGCCCCACCACCCCTGGTCAAGGCACACCAAGATCCCCCCTTAGAAGGAATAAGATCGTATCTCGAAGGGATAAGATCAAGATCTCTAAAAATGGGGGATAACAATCGGTGGGGAAGGGAAAGGATGGGATTTCTTTCGTCCCACCTTTGCCAACGCCCCAATGGACTTGGAGGGCAAGAAACTAGCCCCCTCCACCCCTATATATAGTGGGAGAGGTGCATGGGAGCTGCACCCCTTGCCCCTGGCGCAGCCCTCCCCCTCCAACTCCTCCTCCTCCTCCGTTGAGCATAGCGAAGCTCTGCCGGAGAACCACGAGCTCCACCACCACGCCGTCATGCTGCTGGAGTTCTCCCTCAACTTCTCCTCTCCCCTTGCTGGATCAAGAAGGAGGATACGTCCCCGGGATGTACATGTGTTGAGCGCGGAGGCGCCGTCCGTTCGGCGTTTGGATCGGATCTTCCGTGATTTGAATCGGCGCGAGTATGACTCCATCAACTGCGTTCTTGTAACGCTTCCGCTTAGCGATTTTCAAGGGTATGAAGATGCACTCCCTCTCTCTCATCACTAGCATCTCCTAGATTGATCTTGGTGACACGTAGGATTTTTTTGAATTATTACTACGTTCCCCAACAGAAGTGACAAGAACTAACAACTCTCACAATCTACCTTTAGTGTTGTCTTCTCTATTGCAGGAATTCCAAGATGTATTCCCCGACGAGCTACCTCCGGGTCGACCTCCTCTTCAAGGCATCGAACACTGCATCGACCTCATCCCCGGAGCACCTCTTCCTAACAAGGCACCTTACCACGTCAACCCCGAGGAAACCAAGGAGATCCAATGGCAAGTACAACAACTCATCGACAATGGCCATGTACGTGAAAGCTTGAGCCCATGCGCTATTCCGGTAATCCTTGTTCCCAAGAAAGATGGTACATATCGCATGTGTTCTGATTGTCGTCCCATCAATGCTATCACCGTTAGATATCGTCACCCCATTCCAAGCTTAGATGATATGTTAGATGAGCTTAGCGGAGCCACAATCTTCTCTAAGAATGATCTTAAGAGTGGCTATTACCAATTCTGCATACATGAGGGTGATGAATGGAAAACAGCATTGAAGACCAAATTTGGCTTATACGAATGGCTTGTTATGCCAATGGGCTTATCCGGAGCACCCGGTACTTTCATGTGCATCATGCATTTTGTCCTTAGACTATATATTAGCATATTCATTGTGGTCTACTTTGAGGACATACTCGTGTTTAGCAAGTCGTTACAAGATCATGTGACTCACCTTAGAACCGTCTTGCAAACTCTTTGCAAAGCGAAACTCTATGTTAACATGGAGAAATGCAAATTTGGTGTTGACAAGCTTGCCTTCCAAGGATTTGTTGTGTCTTCCAAGGGCGTGCTTGTAGACGAAGCAAAAATCGAAGCTATTAAAACTTGGCCCCAACCCACAAACTTTCAACAAGTGTGTGGTTTTCTTGGCCTAGCCGGATTTTATCGTTGCTTTGTGAAGGAATTTAGCACCATCGCTTTACCTTTGCATGCCTTGAGTAAGAAGAACGCACCTTTCATTTGGGGACCATTACAAGATACCGCGTTTAATGAGCTTAAAATTTTTCTTACACATGCCCCTTTGCTTGCTTTACCAAACTTTGATAAACCTTTTGAAGTACACTGTGATGCTAGCGGTATTGGCATAGGAGGCGTGTTAATGCAAGAGAGGCGCCCCATAGCATATTTTAGTGAAAAACTTTCCGGAGCGCAACTTAACTACCCCATCTATGACAAAGAGCTATATGCTTTAGTGCGAGTCTTGCATGTTTGTGAGCATTATCTCCGCCCACATGAATTCATTCTTCATACGGATCATGAAACACTTAAGTACCTTAAGGGCCAAACTAAGTTGAACAAGCGTCATGCTAAGTGCAGTGAATTCATCAAGTCTTTTCCTCATATCATCAAGTATATCAAAGGCAAAGAGAATGTTGTGGCGGATGTGCTTTCCCGTTGATGCATGCTTGTTACCCAACTTGAATTGAATGTCATTGGCTTTGAGCACATAAAAGACTTGTATGCGCATGATCCTACTTTTGCTATTCCTTATGCTAAATGTTTGACGCATACATCTTGGGAATGCTATTACATCAAAGATGATTATCTTATGAGATCTAACAAACTATGTATTCCCGAGTCTTCTCTTCGTTTGTTACTTTTACAAGAATCTCATGGAGGAGGACTCATGGGACACTTTGGACAAGACAAGACTGTTGAGTTCTACAGTAGGGTGCATCGACTGCAAATTAAAAATTCCTACACGCAGAACAACTAGGAACATGCTACGGGAGATGGATCACAGTTCGTTACCACTAGACGCATTGTGCCGTGCAGCGGAAAAAGAGTTGGGGGAACGCGTCCGCGTGGATCGTCTCCTCCTCGTCCCCTCCCTCGAACATCCTGTCGTCAGTTCCCACATACAGGTTCGCTAGAGCGGCGCAAGTGCGCCGCCTCTAACGGTATCCGCGCGTGTAGGAGGAACACCGTGCGGCGGACTGCTAGGTCCGATCACACAGTCGGCGGCGAGTGGAGGTGGCTATTCGCAACACATGCAAACCCCAGTGACTGCACCGAAGCGATCAACTCCATGAGTGTGCCGCACCTACACTTTATATAGGCGTCCGTCGCGGGCTCAACACTTCGGCCTCGCATGAAACTTAAAGCCCAAAATCTGTTCGGCCGGGATCCGAGTCCGAGTAGGATCACATCTGACTCGTGGAGTCTGATCTAGCCTCACATGTTCCTTCCCTTAAGTGCGCGACCCCTTAGGTTCAAGTCGGCTTGTTCGCAGGTCGGATCACCTCCGACCAGCTTGGCTGGTAGCGGCCTCTAGCAAGTTGTGCCGACCACCAAGCAGACAATGAAGCCGGTTGGCAAACCTGTACATCACACTTCCATTCCTTTTGCCACACGATATATGTTGTCGGGCTCAAGGCGAGTCTGTCATCCTTGTGTTAGCCCGACCTCTTTCTCGTTCCAGTGATGCCGACCAAAAACTGGATTATCTCATAATCCTTGTCGCGTGGCCATGCTTATACTGGCTGGATCACATGAGGGGCCCGGAGTATATCTCTCCTGATTGGAGGGGCAAATCCCATCTTGCTCGACCATGTCTCGCTGCATGGGTCTGGACAAGCCTGAAACCTACCTTTGTAACTACCCAGTCACAGAGTAGCGTTTGGTCGGCCCAAAGCAAGTATGTCACCATCCTGAGTACATGAGCCATCTCAGGTCTTAGGACATAGAACATATGTTGTACTAGGGACTCACAGATGACATATCGCTGCGTCTCATAATTGGGTATGTCCGACTTGGACCTTATCTCGACTCGGATCCGACTAAGTCAAATCCGATCAGATCCTTCCGAGTCCATATTATCCGGTTAGCATCCAATGCTCCATGGCTAGTGAGACCGAGCCATCGACCGTGTCATATGCTAGTCTAGTCGACTGCGCGTCCACACAACCCTTTCAACTAGGGACCTTTTAGGACAGTAATCATACTAGGGCATATCTCCAACAAAGACATTTGCTACACTCTCCAAGAACTACTTTTGGACCAATATGTTACTCGACATCTCACGCTTCACCAACCGATGCTCTATGTGTCGCAAAGCTAAGTCTAAAGCTCAATCCCATGATCTCTATATGCCACTTTCTATTCCATATCACCCATGGGAAGACATTAGTATGGACTTTGTGCTTGGTTTGCCTCGAACTCGAAATGGCAAAGATTCCGTGTTTGTTGTTGTGGACCGATTTCCTAAGATGGCACATTTTATCCCATGCAACATGATAGACGATGCTTCACATGTTGCAAATCTCTTTTGTAGGGAAATCTTGCGCCTACATGGAGTGCCCAAGACTATCATATCAGACCACGATGATGCGGCTTGAAGCTACGTCGGTATTTCCCCAAAGAGGAAGGGATGATGTAGCACAGAAGTGGTAGGTATTTCCCTCAGATGTGAAACCAAGGTTATCGAACCAGTAGGAGAACCAAGCAACACGACGAAAACAGCCCCTACACACAGATAACAAATCCTCGCAACCCGATGTATTAAAGGGGTTGTCAATCCCTTCCGGGTAAGGCGCCTCAAGATAGGCAAACGAACGTGAGATAAATTGTAGTAGATTGATAGATCGAACGACAAATAAAATAAATAAGAATAAATTGCAGCAAGGTAATTTTGTATTTTTGGTTTAATAGATCTGAAAATAAATGCAAAAGAAAAGTAGATCGCAAAGGCAAATAATATGAGAAAGAGACCCAGGGGCCATAGGTTTCACCAGTGGCTTCTCTCGAGAAAATAGCAAACGGTGGGTGAACAAATTACCGTTGTGCAATTGATAGAACTTCAAATAATCATGATGATATCCGGGCACTTGGCACTATGTCAATAGGTTAGTACCAAAAAATGATATAAAATGACTATAAAATGATTATAAAACATCCAAGATTGATAATATAACAACACGGAACAATAAAAATTTATAGATACGTTGGAGACGTATCACACGACGTCAAGTTCCTTAGCTTCTTTTGGAAGACACTATGCGCCAAGCTCGGAATCAAGCTCTTGTTCTCTTGGGCATACCACCACAAACCGACGGCCAAACGGAGGTCACGAACCAGACACTCTCTACTCTCCTACGTGTGTTGATCAAGAGAACATCAAGGAGTGTGAGGAGTGTCTACCCATCACCGAGTACGCCTACAACCATGCATGACATTCGACTACCGACAAGTCCCCCTTCGAGGTCGTCTACATTCTCCCTCTACCACTACAAGAGTGCATCAACATGGACGCAAGTGCACGAGTCAGCTACCTCAAGAAGATGCATGAAGATAAGGCACACTATCAAGCGCCAAGTACAACGCCTCGCGACCAAGCTCAACTTCAACAAGCACCCCATGATATTCAACGTTGGAGATCTTGTGTGGCTATACCTTCGCAAGGACCGTTTCCCCAATGAACGCAAGTCCAAGCTTCTACCACGAGCCGATGGATCATTCAAGGTGCTTGAACGGTACAACAACAACGCTTACAAGATCGACATCCCACGTGACAAGTACTCTGTTAGCGACATCTTTAACGTCAAAGATCTCTCTCCCTACCATGGTGATGAGTCTTTTGATCTGAGGTCATATCTTTCCCAAGGGGGGGAGATGATGCGGAGCATCCTATGGTCATCCCCAAGAACCTGCCATCGCCTCACCAAGTGCCAAGAGGACCAATGACACGAGCACGAGCTAGAGCTCTCGAGACCGAGGTGACGTCTATCCTTAGTGATATTCCGTATGATCCTCTCGAGACATGGCTACTACCTAAGTCTGGAATGTTATGCATGATCAGGTACCAACAGGACCCTCTCGAAGATGCACATGAAGACGGACAAGTCCCCAAGTTCACGGATGAAGAGAACCAACGGAAGGAGTCGAGAACAGCTCCTAAGACCCGGATATCCTGCCATGACCCCGGACATCCGGCCCCTGGAGACCACCACTTTAGCAACAGCCCAACAGCCGAAGCTACAGGGCCCGGACATCCGGCCTGGCCCCGACATTCGGCCCGACGGGCCCAGACATCCGGACAAGCCCTATCCAGAGAGCAAAAGAACGGTCCTGACAGGCCGGACATCCGGTGCCAGACGCGGACATCCGGCTCCTCGTGAAGGCCCGGACATCTGGCCCGACACCCGGACGTCCAGCTCCTGCTGTCTGCGTACAGTGTAAAGGGCCGAGGCCCATGTACCCCTTCGTCCCCCCTAGACTATACATACCCTTCTTTCCCCAACGTTTTAGGGTTTGCAATTTGATAGCTCATTTTAGAGATAGAGATTTCTCATGCACTTGATACTTTCTCCATCGGGGACCACGGCCTTGATGCGGCTTGAACTACGTCCCTATTTCCCCAAAGAAGAAGGGATGATGCAGCACAGCTATGGTAGGTATTTCCCTCAGTAATGAGACCAAGGTTATCGAACCAGTAGGAGAACCACGCAACACCACGTAAACAGCTCCTGCACACAAAGAACAAATACTTGCAACCCGACGTAAGAGAGGGGTTGTCAATCCCTCACGGGTAAAGGATAGATAAAATTGTAGTAGATTGGATAAATAGATCTCGCGGGAACTCGAGATAAAATAAATAAATAAAAATTGCAGCAAGGTATTTTTTGTGTTTTTGGATTAAAAGATCTGAAAATAAACGCGAATAAAAATAGATCTCAAAGCCAAATATAATAAAGAAGAGACCCGGGGGCCATAGGTTTCACTAGTGGCTTCTCTCTAGAAAAATAGCATACGGTGGGTAAACAAATTACTGTTGGGCAATTGATAGAACTTCAAATAATCATGACGATATCCAGGCAATGATCATTGTATAGGCATCACATCCAAGATTAGTAGACCGACTCCTGCCTGCATCTACTACTATTACTTCACACATCGACCGCTATCCAGCATGCATCTAGTGTATTAAGTTCATGGAAAAACGGAGTAATGCAATAAGAACGATGGCATGATGTATACAAGATCTATTTATGTAGAAATAGACCCATCTTGGTATCCTTAATGGCAATGATACATAAGTGTCGGTTCCCCTTCTGTCACTGGGATCAAGCACCGTAAGATCGAACCCATTGCAAAGCACCTCTTCCCATGGCAAGAAAAATCGATCTAGTTGGCCTAAGTAAAGCAAAGATTCAAAGAAATATGAGGCTATAAGTAATCATGCATATAAGAGATCAAAAGACTCAAATAACTTTCATGGATAAAAACATAGATCTCATCATAAACTCAAAGTTCATTGGAATGATAATATAACAACATGGAACAATAAAAAATTACAGATACATTGGAGACGTATTAGGCCTCTACGGAGAAGATCTCCCAAGTGGATTCAAGACCCCTCACGGGAAGACCCCTCAAGACCTCCTCACGAAGAAGAACTACTGCCTCTTGTATCGTCCTTTGTTGCGTTTGGATCTTGTATCACTCTTTATGTTCGTGGATCTAGCACATGTGTGATTGTTCCTGTTGATTTGAGTGTTTACCCTCGTGTTTTCCTACGTGTTTCCCCTCGTGTTCTTCGTGTTCTTCGTAGGATCCCCTCCATTTCGTGAAAGATCGACCTTAGGGTATCCACCCTACATCACACATTCTCATGTGTGTGTGGCTAAAAAGGTTTAGAAGTTTGAAGAATCTATGTGAGCTTTGGTTGTGATGGTTGAGTCAGGAAAGCATGAACCATATTATATTGTTTACAAACTTTTTAATTTGGTGCTCACTATTCCGGTAGCCACTGCTAGTGTTGAAAGGGTATTTTCCTCAGTGAACTATGTGGAGAATTAACTAAGGAACAAAATGGGTGATGAATATTTAAACAATTGCTTGGTTACATTTATTAAAAGAGAATTTCTTCATGGAAGTTATAGATGAGGATGTCATCAATCTCTTCCAAAAATAGGATCATAGACTTATATTGTACTTTCCTTTGTTTTGTAATATTTCTTAAGTGTGAGAGATACCCACCACAATGATATTTTGCTACCATTATAATGTATTCTCATTGACTCATTCATGTTGCTATCTTACTGCACACTTGTCGTCCAATTATATAGCTTTGCAAAAAAATGTACAAGAATATCAAGGAGCAAATTCCTGGCTCCTCCACTATTTTGGTTGCAGAGAGATTGAGCTTCTTAGTCATGAACTGTGTGGCCCTAACTAGTCTTGTTATGCCAGACATGAAAGCGAGCTATGTTCTTCACTTAGACCTCCCATAGAGGGGTATGGTAGTATCATTGATACGTCTCCAACATATCTATTTTTCCAAACACTTTTTCCCTTGTTTTGGCCTCTAATTTGCATGATCTGAGTGAAACTAACCTGCTAATGTTGGTTTTAGCAGAACTACCATGGTTTTTTTGTGCAGAAATAAAAGTTCTCGAAATTGGACGGGGATTTTTGGAGAATTATTTTGGAAGAAATAAAAATACTAGAACGAAAAAATATCGTACAAGAGCCATAGGGTCCCGCAAGAGCAGGGGCGCGGCCACTCCCTTACCGCGCCACCCATGTTTGTGGGGCCCCTGGACATTGTTTCGACCTAATTTCAATGTTATAAATTCACATCTCTCCAAAAAAATCAAAGAAGAAGTTTTATCGCGTTTTACAATATGGAGCCACCGTTACCTCCTGTTCTTTGTCGGGAGCCCTGATCTGGAGTTTGTTTGTGGCTCCGGAGTGAGGGATTCATCATCGTCGTCATCACCAACCCTTCTCCATCAACAATTTCATGATGCTCACAATCATGTGTGAGTAATCTCCTTGCAGGCATACTAGAGGTGGATAGGATTTGGATGATATTTCATATGTAATCATGTCAATTTGTTAGAGCTTGATTCCCAGTATCCATTATGTTCTGAGATTGATTTTGCTATGACTTTGCTATGCTTAATGCGTGTGACTAAGGCCCGAGTGCCTTGATTTCAGATCCAAACCTATTATGTTTTAATGAATATATTTGTGTTCTTGATGATATTTGCAAATTGTATGCACGTGTTATTGTTTTCAACCCTAGACCCCAAGGTGACAATAATTGGGATACTCTATGGGGATGACTGTTACTTGAGGAGTTCATGTATTCATTATGTGGTAATGCTTTGTTCTAGTTTTATATTAAAAGGAGCACCTTAATTACCCTTAGTTTCCATTATGACCCCGCTGCCACCGGAGTGTAGGACAAAAGATGTTATGCAAGTTCTCATCGCAAGCACATATGACTATATACGTAATATGTGCCTACATACGATTGATGAATTGGAGCTAGTATGTATCGCTCCAGGTTATGATAGTTCCATATTGAATCTCATCTGAACACCCCATCGTTACTCCATTCCTACGATTTTATGTTATTTCCACTATTCCAATTACTATTGGTCTACTTGTTACAAACTTATTATTACTTATTACTACTACTACTGTTATTATTACTCTGTTATCACTACTATCATATTATTGTGCTACTAATTAATTCCTATGAGAAATTTATCTCTCAGGTGTGGTTGAATTGACAACTCAACTGTTAATGCTTATAAATATTTTTTGGCTCCCCTTATATCAAACCAGTAAATTTGCATGAATACTATGCTCGAAGACTGTTGCAGTCATCTATACTTGTGGGTCATCAATCATGCATCCTCATGCAATGCCAACTAACCATGTGGATGACATGGTAGATCAGTAAATCAAGAAAGAGAAGAATTGGTATCATATCATGATACCGTATTATAATAAATGAGGTATTAGTATGAGTCTACAAAGTAATAAATGAAGTCCACTATGATATTATGCATTGTGGAGCTAATATCATGGACTAGTATTATATGTATGATACTAACTTATCATACTACCCATGATGAGAGGTCTTAGCATACAGGAGATGTGAGATAGTTGTATTTACTTATCAATCTCGATATGCCAACTTTCACCGCAGTTAAGTAGTAGATGATTATTTGAATATATACAACCATGGAACATGACCTACATGTCAATTGAGTGTACTTCAGATGGATATATTCCTTGTGGTAGAAATAATTTATCCGAGTTCAAGTATTAGAACCTGACCATAGGTGCTCGCATATTTTGGATTCATTTCAGATTTTTCGCTGATGTACACGAGTGTCTACATTTGTAATATGTTTACAAAAATGGACCATTGATCGGTCTCCAACGTATCTATAATTTTTGATTGTTCCATGCTATTAAAGTATCATTCTTGGATGTTTTATATTCATTTACTAGCAACTTTATATCATTTTTTGGGACAAACCTATTGACATAGTGCCCAGTGCCAGTTGCTGTTTTTGCTTGTTTTTTACTTCGCAGAATATCAAAACCAAACGGAGTCCAATTGCCACGAAACTCTTTGGAGAATTTTTTTGCACAGAAGACACCCAGGAGGCCCAAGAAGTGCACCAGAGGGGGCCTCTTGGGTCCACTAGGCACTAGGGCGTGCCAGGGCCCTGAGGCACGCCCTGGTGGGTAGTGGGGCCCACAGGCACCCCCCCTACACTGACCACTGGCTCTATAAATACTCTAAAATCCCAAAAACCCTAGGGGAGTCGATGAAACACAATTCCAGCCGCCGCAAGTTCCAGAACCACGAGATCCAATCTACAGGACTTTTCCGGCACTCTGCCGGAGGGGTCAACGATCACAGAGGGGTTCTTCATCATCACCCTTGCCCCTCCGATGATGCGTGAGTAGTTTACCGCAGACCTACGGGTCCGTAGGCAGTATCTAGATGGCTTGTTCTCTCTTTTTGATCTTCAATACAATGTTCTCCTCGTTGTTCTTGGAGATCTATTTGATGTAATGTCGGTGTGTTTGTTGGGATAGGATGAATTGTGAGTTTATGACCAGTTCTATCCATGAATATTATTTGAGTCTTTGATGAACTCTCTTATGCGTGATTATTATAGCCTCATTTTTCTTCTCCGAAACTTTGGTTTGGTTTGGCCAACTAGATTGATTTTTCTTGTCATGGGAAGAGGTGCTTTGTGATGGGTTCGATCTTGCGGTGCTCAATATTAGTGACAGAAGGAGACATGACATGCATGTATCATTGCCATTAAGGTTAAAAAGATGGGTTCTGTTCCTAAATGAATAGATCTTGTCTACATCATGTTATCATTCTTATTGCATTACTCCGTTTTCCATGAAGTTAATACACTAGATGCATGCTGGATAGCGGTCGATGTGTGGAGTAATAGTAGTAGATGCAGGCAGGAGTCGGTCTACTAATCTTGGACGTGATGCCTATATACATGATCATTGGCTTGGATATCGTCATAATTATTTGATCTTCTATCAGTTGCCCAATAGTAATTTGTTTACCCACCGTATGCTATTTTCTCGAGAGAAGCCTTTAGTGAAATCTACGGCCCCGGGTCTAATTCCTATCATATTATTTTCAGATCTATTAACCCAAAAATCCAAAAAAACCTTGCTGCACTTTTTCTTTATTTATTTTATTTTGTGGTTTTTGCTAGATTTATTTATCCAATCTCATACAATTTAATATATCTCAATATCGAGGAGGGATTGACAACCCCTCTTACGCGTTGGGTTGCAAGTTTTTGTGGTTTGCAAGTTTACATAGTGTTTCTTGGTTCTCCTACTGGATTGATAACATTGGTTTCATAACTGAGGGAAATACTTGTCATTGCTATGTTGTATCATCCTCTCCTCTTCGGGGAATTACCAACGCAGATACAAGCAATCCACCATGTCATACGCACCCACAAGTTTAAGGAACTATGGGAAAGTTCACCAACATTTATAACATAAATTCACGTAGATAGATTTATTATGGAATATACTACTATAATAAAAAATAATGTATAGCTATTTTTGTTTCAATCAATATATTTAATAGAAAGAGATGGTTGAATTTACATTATATCAACATTGCATAAATGTTCAAACGACCTGCATTTTCTATCGAAGAGGGGTTTATGTTGTACCAAGATTTGAGGGGAATGTGTCTATTTTGCACTAATGTGTATATTAAGCGGGGGTACATCTGCATCGTTCCTAGTTATTTTGTCTTTGAAGTAAATCACTGTATCGTCCTTTTCAATTTTGGAGGTGCACACACGCTCATTCTCGATCACAACAATCAACCAGTCTTTGAACTAATGCACAAAGAATATATATATATATATATATTATTTTCCTATGTTTTCTCTTTTCAAAGTTCAAGGGCATTGTGGTCCATATATCCACATCACTCCTAGTTTGGTCGAAGATTCGCAGGGCACCTAGGTGCGGGGGCAATACGATTGTTTCGCAATCTACGATCTCCTTTGATTTCCTACATGTGTTTAGTCCTTAATCAGCTTTATGTCGGGACTATGCATGAAATTTTTGAAAAAATGTTCCACACACACACCATGTTCTATTATTTTTCTTTTGAATTCAAATTTGAATCTTATATATCCTTTGAATCGAAAGTTCAATTTATGTTCTGTTTGCATATTCATGTTCCTCTCGGGGATGACTTTAAAACAAGACTAAACTTCAATACTTTTGACAATTTTAAATGTCTATGCCAAGTTTCAAATATTGAAACTTGAGAATCATAACATTCAGTTTTCCAAGTTTTACCAAGTTTCACATGAATAGGCTCAAATTGTAATATGAAGTTTTTTGTTTAGGGTTTAGGGTTTTAGTTTTAGTTTTTGAAATTAGTGTATTTATTCTTTGTTTTATCAAGTTTTGATTGTTGAATCTTGGTGAAGTTTTTAGAAGTTGTCAAAACGTCTTCAAGAGCGTTCTTAATTCAAAGCCCTCATAACAAGAAACACGAATATGCAAATGAAACATGAATTAGACTTTCAGTTCAAAAGAGATAACATATTCGAATTTGAAAGTGAAATGAAAAAGCGTAGAAGATAGGTTTGGTAGACCATGCAATGCCTCCCAAAACCTAGAGGCATGGACCCTATCTAAAATACTTAAGCGCTAAACACAGGCATGGACCAAACAAGTTTGTGAATCGGAAAGCAATCATGCAGTCCACAATGCTACCGGGGAAGTCCGTGTCATGGCACATGCATTCCAAAAATTATCTCCCCTAGTTATGTTCATATTTTTGTTTTCACCCTATCTATTTTGCTGATCAATTCCAAGATTTTTCAATTCATTTTTTTCGCTTTTACCAAAAAAATACAATACACCATCTAGTTTCATTTTTCTTGTGGTGAAGAGGAGTGAGTAGTGGAATAAACCACGCTCTGTCCTTGCCCCTGTGTTGCCCCCCCATATGACTTGGGGGCTAACAAACCCTAGCGCTACCGGAGCCCTCCTCTGCTGCTTCCGTGTCACTGGTGCCGTTGTGGACCCCATTTTCCTAAGGAGAGGGTGATCTCGATCGGTGTGACTGCACGACGGGCTACATGCGCCATGGGCGGCAGCCCTGGACCTCGATGTGGTTGTCGAGACTCATGCAACTCTCGGGTAGCATGGCGGTTGCGCTTGGAGTGGTGCCCCAGCTACTCGGGGGCACTCAAGGTGGAGCTCTCTGCAGCGCACGTGCGTCATAGATCTTGATGGCCTGCAAGACACTGGGTAGTGTAGAACCTTCGTGTAAGTATTCCAAATAGTTATTGTCCCAACGAAGAGTGTGGGACAATATTTATGAGTAACATTTCTATCACATCGAAGTTGAGACAGCTCTTATGTAAAGTAACTGCTTGTGATTCTGTAGAAGCTACTAGTGTTCCTTGAGTCAAATAAACCAGAGTAGTAAATATGATGAGGTGGTTGCAGCGAGAATGATAACGACTTGGAAGTAAAGAACATAAATCAAAAGACGGAAAGTGGAACTATTTTCCTACAATAGAGATATTAGGCAGGGAGAAACTTCCGATCATGGTATACCTCAAGTGTGTCAGTTCGACGGTAATTTCAGTTACCTTGTATCATGAGTTTAGTATTTGATTTGCTTATTTAGTATGGATATCAGCCTAGAGTAATGGAACTCCTCCTCACAGAATACATTCCACACTATGGTCCTGCTTCGACGTTGCCACAACGTGATCGTCTACACAATTAAAGTAGTTAAACTGGAACCATGCGTTAAGTTCGGCGGATCATGTTATCTCATATTATTTTCGGTCCTCATAGATGTCTCCGCCTGTCACGTCAGAGGTCGCAGATTTCCTATACGATAGTCTTACCTGTGTAGGTCTGGGGTCATGTTGCCAAGGCCCTTAAATTGGGAAACATGCATAGTGCTCAACGTAGTATAACAACTTACTAGACAAATCATCAGACTACAAACACGAATGACAACATATAGAATAGGCACAAATGAATCTTATCACTCACCTACATCTCCCACGCCTAAGGGGAATTACTCACACATCGGAAGCGAATAACTGATCATCATAGAGAATAAATCCGTGAAAACCATATCGATAATACCGTGAAGATCCATGATACGTCTCCAACGTATCTATAATTTTTTTATTTTTCCATGCTATTATATTATCAATATTGGATGTTTTATATGCATTATTACGCTATTTATATCATTTTTTGGGAATAACCTATTAACCTAGTGCCCAGTGTCAGTTGCTGTTTTCCCCTTGTTTTTATCTTCACAGAAAATTAATACCAAACAGAACGGAACCTTTTGACAATTTTTCTTTGACCACAAGACACTCTGGAAGCTTCGGGAGGAGGCCAAAAGAGCCGCGAGGTGGACACAAGCTTTCAGAAGGGGGCGCCCTCCAAGCTTGTGCCCCACCACCCCCGTGGCACTTCCAACCCTAATTTTTCTTCTATAAATACCAAAATTTCCTCGTAGACCAGAGGACATACCAAAAATACTTTTTCGCAGCCGCAAGTTTCTGCCTTCATGAGATCCGATCGGGGGACCTTTTTTGGTACTCTATCAGAGGGGGATTCGACCACGGAGAGATTCTACATCAACCTTGTTGCCTTTCGATGATGTGTGAGCAGTTTACCACAGACCTACGCGTCCATAGCTAGTATCTAGATGGTTTCTTCTCTCTCTTTGATCTTCTATACAACGTTCTCCTCGATGTTCTTGGAGATCTATTCGATGTCATCTTCTTTTGCGGTGCGTTTGTGGAGATCCGATGAATTGTGGGTTTATGATCAGATTATCTATGAATATTATTTGAGTCTTCTCTGAACTATTTTATGCATGATTTATATACCTTTGTATTTCTCTCCGATCTATTGATTTGGTTTGGCCAACTGGATTGATTTTTCTTGCAATGGGAGAGGTGCTTTGTAATGGGTTCAATCTTGCGGTGCTTATTCCCAGTGACAAAAAGGGACATGACATGTATTTGTATCGTTGCCATTAAGGATAAAAGGAAGGGTTTTGTTCATATTGATTGGATCCATCCCTCTACATCATGTCATATTGCTTATGGCGTTACTCCATTCTTGTTAACTTAATACACTAGATGCATGCTGGATAGCGGTTGATGTGTGGAGTAATAGTAGTAGATGCAGGCAGGAGTTGGTCTACTTGTCAGGGACGTGATGCCTATATACATGATTATTTCCTTAGATATCGTCATAACTATGCACTTTTCTATCAATTGCTCAACAGTAATTTGTTTACCCATCGTATGCTTTCTTTCAAGGGAGAAGCTTCTAGTGAAAACTATGGCCCCCAGGTCTATCTTTTATCATATTATTTTCAAATCTAGAAAATCAAAAACACAAAAGTACCTTGCTGCAATTTATTTACTTTTATTTTATTTTGCACTTTTACTTATCTTTTATATCTATCACTATCAGATCTCATCCTTGCAATTAACAGTGAAGGGATTGACAACCCCTTTATCGCGTTGGGTCCAAGTATTTGTTTGTTTGTGTAGGTGCCATTTTTGGAGACTTGTGTGTTCCTCCTACTGGATTGATATACCTTGGTTCTCAACTGAGGGAAATATTTATCTCTACTTTGCTGCATCACCCTTTGCTCTTCAAGGGAAAAACCAATGCAAGCTCAAGAAGTAGCAGGAAGAATTTCTCGCACTGTTGCCTGGGAGGATCTACATCAAGCCTAACAAGTACCTATCATAAATTCTCATCTCTTGCATTTACATTATTTGCCATTTGCCTCTAGTTTTCCTCTCCCCCACTTCTAAAATGTTTTTAGAAAAATACAAAAGTATTTGCCTTCTTTTCGTTCGCCTTTTTGTTTGCTTGTGTGCTAGATTGCTTGCTTTTTGTCTTCATGTCGTGACTCAAAAACATAAAAGAAACAAGAAAAATAAAGATAACTATGGATCCACTTAAAGATTTCTAGTTGGATCATGTTCGATCCATATGTGCTCATGCTAAAACCCCAACTAGTTTAGTTGAGGGAAAATCATTAGATGAGCATGCTCATTTTGTGCGTCACCATTTGTCTCAAAAAGGGAGACTCTTATGGATTCAAATAAATTGTTTGCTATACTATACTTGGAATGTTTGTGAACTTTAGGATTTTACTTGTTGCTCTAAGAACCCTCAAAAACACCTTCCCTACCTATGCGAGTTTAATGATAATGAAATCTTATCTTCTTATGAAAAGGGTGTTTATAGTTACTATGATATCGAACAAATTGAAGAATTTTTTGCTTTTAAGGGTGATTATGAAGTTGTTTCTTTGATTGAAAAGTATGATATTACTCTCTACAAATCTGAAAATTTTGACATACTTAAATATTGCTATGAAAACTATGCTCATAATGCCTATGTTAAAGAATTTATTGAGAGAATGTCCACTGCTTTGGAAGAAAATAATGATATGCATGAATCTATAGATAATTGTGATTCCATTGATTTGATTGAATTGTCCCCTCTGGATGAACAAGATGCTAGCTATTCTTATGGCCATGATTCCAACATTAATAATGCCTATGGAGACGAACTTGCTATAGTTCCTTATGTTAAACATGAAATTATTGCTATTGCACCAACACTTGATAGTTTCTTGAATTAAAAGCATGATTGCAATGATGTTATTGTAAATTATATGAATGTCGATTGTGCTAATGATATGCAAATCTACAAGCTTCGGGATGATGATTTTGTTATGTCCACTACTTATTGCAATGATCATGATTGGGGTGATAATGCTTCTTATGATCTTGAAAATTTATTTAAGCCTCATGATGAATATGTTATTGATAATAATGTTTGCAAAAAATATTGTAAGTGGGTTTGATAATCCCACTATTTTGGAAGACTGTCAACTTTGCATGAATGTGGATCATGAAGATAATATTTTATGTGACATTTATACTATTGAATTTGATTATGATGCTACATGTAATTAATATGAGAGAGGAAAATATGGTTGTAGAAATCTTCATGTTACTAAATTACCTCTCATTATGTTGATATTGCTATTGTTTCTTTCTTCGTCCTTGCATATGCTAGTTTTTGCTTGCCTTGATAATTTGTTTGCTCACAAAATGCCTATGCATAGGAAGCATGTTAGACATAAATTTGTTTGTCACATGTTTTATGGTGCTCTCTTTGTGTTTCAATTATTATATTTCATGTGAGCATCATCGAAATCTCAAAGCCTAGCTTAATGGCTATAAAGAAAAACGCTTATTGGGAGACAACCCATTATTTTTCTTTTCTGTTTTCCAATAAATATACCATCATACTTCTCTTATGATGGTGTTCTTGTGTTTAAATTTGTGTTTGTGCCAAGTAAGACCTTTGGGATGATTTGAAGGTTGTTGATTTGAGTCTGTGAATAAACAGAAACTTTTGCAACCACCATCATAATTGTTAAAAAATTCTGGAGTGTGATAAAATTCTGAATTTTTTCACAAGAGTGATATACAGGTTTCCCACGTTTTCCTAATTTTTCAGAATTTTTGGAGTTACAAAAGTTTGGCTAATGTCCAGATAACTACAGACTATTCTCGCTTTCTCGCTTTGACATATTCTTTTTCATTGTGTTATTTGCTTGTTTTCATGAATCTATGGGTTGTATCGGGGGGTACGAACCATGGTTAAGTTAGAATACAGTAGATATAATGCAAATATAAAATTGGGATGAGTTTACAAAAACCTAAAGGTGGTGATTTGCTTTATCTATACCTACTAATAAAAGAAATAGGTATTCTTAGTCTGTCATGCTAATTTATATAAAACCCCCTAATGTTTGTGACAATAAACCCACAGTACATATCAAATGTTTTAAAAAATACACATATCTGCTAAACCGTAGCTCCAAATTTAACATGTTATATATGGAATTTGATTAGAAAAATATGTAGAATCTGAATATGATGTTATGTACCTGTTAACAGTTTAAAAAAAATACTATCTAGGGTGCAATCTTAATCAACAGTGCATTATCCATCTTTCTTTCATATCGATACTGATCCGGATTGTGGATGAATATCTCAGCAAAATCAGGATTGGAGACGAAATTGAAGATCACTTGCCCATTTCTTTGTACGTATTAAATCTACATGCAAGCCGTGTTTAAATAGAAGACATGTGGAATCTTGAACTTGCGCTTTTGTAGGCAAAGACCATCTTTGTTTGGGGCCGTAGCTACAAATACTTAGATTATAGACATTTTTTGTAAATTAATAGCGTGTGATATTCTTTTCTCCCGTTGCAATGCACGGGCACGAGTTTTCTATTGAGTTTTGTGTTGCGAGTTTTCAAGTTTTGGGTGAAGTTTCGACGGGATGCCCATGGCACCCCAATGTAATATTCAAGAACAACCAAGCGACTAAGCTTGGGAATTCCCCGGATGGCATCCCCTCTTTCGTCTACAATCCATCGGTAAAATTACTTGAGGCTATATTTTTATTCACCACATGATATGTGTTTTGCTTGGAGCGTCTTGTATTATATGAGTCTTTGCTTTATTTGCTTTTTAGTTTGCCACAATCATCCTTGTTGGACACACCTTTTGAGAGGGACACACATTAATCATGAATTTATTAGAATACTCTATGTGCTTCACTTATATCTTTTCAGCTAGGTAGTTGCTCTAGTGCTTCACTTATATCATTTAGAGCACAATGGTGGTTATATGTTAAAGAAATTGATGGACTCTCATTATGCACTTATATTATTTTGAGAGTGTTATAAATAGTATGGCAATTTGCTTAGGTTATGAATTTAGTCCTAATATGATGGGTATTCAAGAGGGATATAATAAAAACTTTCATGAGGATCGCTGAATATATGAGAAGTTTGATTCCTAGAATTTGTTTTGAGATATAATGATGGTGATATTAGAGTCATGCTATTGAGTAATTGTGGTTTAGTAAGAATATTTGTGTTAAGGTTTCTGATTCTCGAAGCATGCACGTATGGTCTCTCATTATGCTATGAAATTGGAGCATGATTTATTATTGATTGTCTTCCTTATGAGTAGCGGTCGGGGACGAGCGATGGTCTTTTCCTACCAATCTATCCCCTAGGAGCATGCGTAGTAGTACTTTGCTTTGAGCCTTATAAACTTTTGCAATAAGTATGTGAATTCTTTATGACCAATGTGACTCCATGGATTATACACTATAACATTCCAAATTTTCAATTTGGAATGTTATACATATGTCATCATATGCATATCATATTTTATTTGCATTTTGGTTTTGGATCCTAAAAATCCAAAGCAACTCAAGGACCCACGGAGAGAGTTGGGGATTTTATTACTTTCATATTTGTATTTCCTCAAATATTGAAAAGAGGATCATTTTGGTTTTAATTATTTTTCTCTCCGAAATATTTCAATATAAAAATAAATAAGAGGAGATAAAATGACTTCTCGAAAATAAAAGAAATATTGGAGGAAAAAATTAAAATCAAATAAATAATTTTATTTGGATTTTATTCCTATTTATTTTGAATTAGAAAAATATGCATTTTTCAAAATTGCATTTTTAGGACAAGAAAATGTTCACTATGTTCTAAATATTTTATTTAGACGGCGAAAAATGTTTTTGGTATTTTTAGAATTTTATTTATATTTATTTAGGATTTTTCTTTTTCGGCGGGATTTTATATTAAAAAAGTTCCTGGACCGCACTGGGCCAAAGGCCCAGCCGGCCCAGCGCGCCTTCACCCTCCCGCACCGACTCGGGACCGGAGTCCCGAGCCGCCGCGCCGCCGCCGCCGTGTCCGAGCGGGACACCCGCTCCGGTGCCCCCTCCCGCAAGCAGCACCCCCCGACCTCCTATAATGCCCCGCCCCGCCGCCTTCTCCCCTTGTCCAGCTCGCCGCCCGCACCCCGCCACCTGCGCCGCGCCCCGCCGCTGCAAGCCCGCCGCCCCGCGCCAACGCCGCCGCCTCGCCGAGCCGCTCGCCCGCCAGAGCCGCCGCCGCCGCGGTCGCCGTTGACCCCGAGCCGTCGCCAGTTTTTCGGTCCGTTTCAGTTTTTTAAGAAACCCTAGTTTCGGTTTTTTATATCGGTTCGGTTCGTTTTTTTTTCTTCGGTTTAGTTATTTAGCGAGCGTCCGCTCGTTCGTTTGTTTTAACGAACGAATTCGCCAGTTCGTCTCTATTAGCGGACGTTCGTCCGACAGATTTTTCTTTCCGTTTATTTTTCGGCCAGGGACCTATCCGTGATTATTTTTATCGCAGATTAGCCCCTGATCTTCAAACCCTCGCAACTTTTCAACCGTTCATCCAAATCCAGTGAAACCAACGCCAAAATCTTCGTCTCAAGTGCCTCTTTCTGTTTAATCAACTTGCACAAGGTTTTGACAATTTAAAATTTGGTTTCAAGCAGATTTGAATTCGAGGTTCTCTTGACCATAGTTTCAGTTCCGTAGCTCCGATTCGATCGATTCTTTTTGCAAATCGAGGCTCTTCAATTGAACCTTCAGTTTGGATCTTCTTATTTGAGTTTTACCCATGCATCTATACTTGAGTGATTATGTATGCTATTGTTTGTTTGCGATAGAGTTCCCGGAGTGCGAAGCGTGCTACTACGAGTCTCTAGGGTTTGCGGATCGTCAACAAGGCAAGTAACATATTGATCATACTCTTTTCATACCCAGTTTTTGTGCATTAGTTACAACCCTCAAACACAGCATGATTAGGATGTGATTAACTTGTGGGTATTGGGAAGTAGATGATGAGGTAGAACCTATTGCCCTTTTATTATCATACCCTCAGGAGTTACTTCTACGTTATGCTTATGTTGCTATGCTATGCTCGTAGACGTGGATTGGGTTTGAGTGTATCCATGACAGATGTGAGATTTTTAATTAATGGTTAACTTAAGGTGGCTACTTAAACACACATCTGGGTGGATTGGTTGCGGGCACCTGGGGATATACCAGTGCTGTCCTTTTGGTTCGCCACCCAGGCTCAAAGGGATCATAAGATTATTCATGCTAGAAACTTCCGTGTGCAACCACAAGCTATTATGGGCTCTAGCATAGTTGAGTAGGTTGCATGACCTCTTTCAGTGGTGGGCTAGCAGATGTAGGGGAAAGTAGGTGTAACTGTCCACCCAGAGTAAAGAGTTAATGTTTCTGAAAGACTGTGTCTCGGTCATCCGTTTCTCAAACACCATGTAGTGCGAGAAATTCAACGGAGGAGATCGAGTCTTGTGGGGAAAAGTGTGCAAACCTCTGCAGAGTGTACAAACTAATCATGGTTAGCCGTGTCCCCGGTTATGGACATCTTGAGTATCTGGTTCTTGGATTATCGTGTTGATCTCATCACTCTAAATTAAAATTGTTGGGTTATTAATAATGCTTAATTGGGATTGAGTTGGAGGAACCTTCTCAATGTTTAACAACTACCATGATAGTTAAACCAAATATATTCCTTTGTTGTGGGCGCCGAGATGAGCAATGGGAGATGATCAGCACCAGGAGGGACAGGTCCATTGCAACTTTCATCCGGGAGTTAAACCAGCACATCCGTCGACAGGAGAACGAGATGTGCGTAAGCATGATAGACCTGAAGAAGGTGATGACCAGGAACATGGAGCTAGAAGAGGAACTCAAGTCTACACGCGACGGATACGAGGAGAAAATCGCAATACTAGTGGAGAAGAATGACGACCTAACGAGGAAGCTAGGAGTAATCATGGGAGACCCCGCGCTTGGAGGAGATGACGACCATCCCAGCGACATTCGTTCTGAAGACTACATCATCATCGACGACACCGACTCCGACCCTGACAGAAGTGATGATGACAATGAAGACGAAGCTGGAGCGGATATCATGGAGTCTACCACCGATCAAAATTTCTAGTAGACCACCATATTATTAGTAGTATGTTCCCCATGTATATAGTAGTAGTCCGAGCACTGTAACGATAGTTAGATCAATTGTATGCCCTTGCTTGTTTTGATTTTAGTGTGATATGATTGTGTTTGTATCATGTGCATATGGGTAGTGTTTTCTCATCAAAGCTCATTCTATTCTAATCTCTCCCCTCTAAACCCATCAGATACCTCCGAGACGTGACCCCGGATTTGCCTTCCCACCGGAGCTCACCCAGTTGATCCCCTTGATGCAGCTACTAGTCTAGAACCAAGGCAACAACAACAACAACCCACCGCCACCACCTCCAGTTGACAACTTAGCCCATTTCCTGAGGTTGCAGCCGCCGGTGTTTTCCAGTAGCACCGAGCCAATAGTTGCTGATGACTGGCTACGCAGGATTGGAAGGGAGTTGACCACCGCAGGTTGCACAGATGCTAAGAAGGTGCGTTTTGCCGCACATCAATTGGATGGACCCGCAGCCTCATGGTGGGAGAATTACACAGCCACTTTTCCTATAGCCAATGTCACCTGGGAGCAGTTTCAGCAGGCCTTCCGCACCGCTCATGTCTCAACTAGATCTATGAGCATGAAGAAGCGTGAGTTTCGCAACTTACGTCAAGGAAACCGTACTGCAGGGCAGTACGTGGATGAGTTCAGCAAGTTAGCTCGCTACGCCCCAGATGATGTGGCCACAGATGTCGCGAAGCAGGAGAAGTTTATGGAAGGACTAAATGGTGAGATGGGTATGCAGTTAATGGTGGCAACATTTAACAACTACCAGGAGTTGGTAGACAAGGCTCTTATGATTGAAGGGAAGCAACAACATATTGAGAGCCGCAAAAGGAGGTATGGACAAGGGAAGTACAATTCAGGAGCTCAGGAGAAGCCTCATTTTACACTGAACTCGGGAGGATATACCCATAACCATGGAGGCCATACCCACAATGGAGGAAGCTCGCATAACCACAGTGGCCCCAAGAATGGAAACGGGAATGGAGCAGGCAGCAATCAAAACCGCTCTAACCCAGCCACATCCGCCAAGAAGGATCTAAGTCATATTACTAGTTTCAAGTGCGGGAAGACTGGACACTATGCCACAGAGTGTTCTGAAGCAAAGAATGGTAATGGCAATGGAAGCTCTAGGAAGAAGCCTGACCCTTTCAACAGGGGACAAGTGAACCACGTGAACGTGGACGAGGTTGAAGAGCAGCCAGATGCAGTTATCGGTAAGTTTTTGGTTAAGTCATTTACCACTCTCGTTCTTTTCGATACTGGTGCATCGCATTCATACATTTCAAGGGGATTTGTGGATAAGTATAAGTTGCCCACCAAAGTTCTTAGGACCCCTATGTTAGTAAGCTCGCCAGGAGTGGAGTATATGGCAAGCCAAGGATGTTTTCAGATGCCATTAACCATAGGTAGGCATGTTTTCCCCTCAGACTTGATAATTTTGGAGTCACAAGGATTGGATGTGATACTAGGCATAGATTGGCTGTCGAAGTATGGAAGAAACATTGACTGTGCTAGTAGGTCAATTCTGCTCACCACACCGGATGGAAAAAGGATCAAGTATGTATCCAGGCATGCGCCAAGGAGAACCCAAATAAATTCCCTCTCAGGAGTTGTTCAGGAGGAAGTGCCTGTAGTGAAGGATTACCCAGATGTATTTCCAGAGGAACTACCAGGCATGCCGCCGAATCGAGACATTGAGTTTTTGATAGAGCTTTTGCCAGACACCGGACCAATATTGAAGAGACCATACCGGATGCCCGCAAATGATCTGGAGGAGATTAAGAAGCAAATTAAGGAGTTACTGGAGAAAGGTTACATTCGACAAAGTTCGTCACCATGGGGAGCCCAGTGCTCTTGGTTGAGAAGAAGGATGGATCCTTGAGAATGGTTGTTGATTACCGAGCACTGAATGAAGTGGCGATCAAGAACAAGTACCCACTGCCAACGATCAATGATTTGTTTGACCAGCTGCAAGGAGCTAAAGTATTGTCTAAGATCGACCTGCGATCAGGATACCACCAGCTGAAGATTCGAGAACAGGATATACCTAAGACAGCCTTCACCACAAGGTACGGGCTATATGAGTACACGGTTATGTCATTTGGATTGACTGATGCCCCTGCCTATTTCATGAGTATGATGAATAAGGTATTCATGGAGTTCTTGGATAAGTTTGTTGTGGTGTTCATTGATGATATGTTGGTGTACTCGAAGAATGAAGAGGAGCACAAGGAGCATTTGCGTTTAGTTCTAGAGAAGCTGAGGGAACATCAATTATACGCCAAGTTCAGTAAGTGTGAGTTTTTGTTGAAGGAAGTTGGATTTCTTGGACATGTTATATCAGGAGAAGGTATAGAAGTAGACCCTACCAAAGTTCAGTCTGTCACTAATTGGCTAGCACCCACCTCAGTAGGAGAGATCCGCAGTTTTCTTGGACTCGCGGGATATTACCAGAGATTCATTGAGAATTTCTATAAGATTGCGAAGCCCATGACGGAGTTGTTGAAGAAGGACACCAAGTTCAAATGGACAGATTGTAGCGATCCGACCTCAGACGGTCAAATCTCTGTGCATAAGTGTCATCCCTAGATCGGTAATGCTGACACACACAGTACTCGAATGGATTTATAACAGAGTAGCAAGCACACACTTATTACATCGATAGTCTCAAGAGAGAGCTTATTACAATAAATATGTCTTTAGGCCATCTAAATAAGATAACAGCGGAAGGCTTGGTAGATAAAGTGAGTCCATCACTCCAACGGCATAGCTGAGTGCATGACAACGACCTAGCGCACCTTACTCTTCGTCTGAAAAGTCTGCAACATGATATGTTGCAGCCCGAAACGGGTCAGCACATGGAATATGATGGCAATGTAACACAGTAGAGCAATGAACAGAGTAAATGCTATCACTACATGCATATATGGTTGGTGGAGGCTCTATGGTTATAATGTTTTGCGAAAAGCCAATTTTTCCCTACAACAAAGGAATAAATTTGGTTTAACTATCATGGTAGTTGTTAAACATTGAGAAGGTTCCTCCAACTCAATCCCCATTATGCAGTATTAATAACCCAACAATTTTAATTTAGAGTGATGAGATCAACACGTTAATCCAAGAACCAGATACTCAAGATGTCCATAACCGGGGACACGGCTAACCATGATTAGTTTGTACACTCTGTAGAGGTTTGCGCACTTTTCCCCACAAGACTCGATCTCCTCCATTGGATTTCTCGCACTAGACGATGTTTGAGAAATGGATGACTGAGACACAGCCTTTCAGAAGCATTAACTCTTTACTCCGGGTGGATAGTTACACCTACTTTCCCCTACATCAGCTAGCCCACCACTGAAAGAGGTCATGCAACATACTCAACTATGCTAGAGCCCATAATAGCTTGTGGTTGCACATGGAAGTTTCTAGCATGAATAATCTTATGATCCCTTTGAGCCTGGGTGGCGAACCATAGGATGATCACACGGGTACTCCGGGATATCCTAGGACAACACTGGATTCTCCAGGTGCCCGCAACCAATCCACCCAGATGTGTATTTAAGTAGCCACCTTAAGTTAACCATTAATTAATAACCTCACATCTGTCATGGATACACTCAAACCCAATCCACGTCTACGAGCATAGCATGGCAATATAAGCATAACGTAGAAGTAACTCCCAAGGGTTTGATAATAGAAGGTAATAGGTTCTATCTCATCAACCACTTCCCAGTACCCACATGTTAATCACATCCTAATCATGCAGTGTTTGAGGATTGTACCTAATGCATAAAAACTGGGTAATAAAGGGGTATGATCAGTGTGTTACTTGCCTTGCTGACCATCCGCAAACCCTAGAGACTCGTAGTAGCACGCTTCGCACTCCAGGAATTCTACCGCAAACAAACAATAGCATACATAAGAACTCAAGAAAAGATGCATGGGTAAAACTCAAATAAGAAGATCAAATCTGAAAGTTCAACTGAAGAGATTCGATCTGCAAAAGAAACAATCAAATCGGAGCTACGGAACTAAAACTACGGTCAAAATAACTTCAAAATCAAATCTGCTTGAAACCAAATTTTAAATTGTCAAAACTTGTTCAAGTTGATTAAACAGAAAGAGGGGCCCGAGAAGAAGATTTTGGCATTGGTTTCACTGGATTTGGACAAACGGTTAAGAAACGGCGAGGGTTTGAAGATTAGGGGCTAATCTGCGATAAAAATAATCGCGGACAGGTCCCTGGCTGAAAATAAATAGAAAAGAAAAATCTATCGGACGAAAGTCCGCTAACAGAGACGAACGGGAGAATTCATTCCTTAAAACGGACGAACGTTCGCAAACGAACTAAACCGAGAAAAACCGAACCGATCTAAATAAAAAACCGAACCTGGGGTTTTTAAGAAAACCGGCGGCTTTTACCTAAAAACCAAAAAAACCAGGACGGCGAGATCCGATCGGATCGGCGGTGGTTCCGGCGGCGTGCGGTGGTTCCGGCGAGGCGGCGGGGTGGCGTGGGGGTCGAGGCGGCGCGGCACGGGGCGCAGCGCAGCAGCAGCGGCGGCGGCTCCAGCGGCGGGTGCGATGCTCGGCGGCGGTGGGTGGCGGGGTGGTGTGGGGGTCGAGGCGGCGGCGGCTCGGCCTTTTAAAGGCCCGAGGGGGTGGTGGCGTGCGGGAGGGGCGGTGCCGGCGGCTCGGGGTCGGACTCCCCGAGTCCGTCGCGAGCACGACGACGGGGGGCGGTGCGGGGCGATGGGCCAGCTGGGCTTCGGCCCGGCTCGGTCCAAAACAAATTTTTTTAAAGAAAAATAAGATTCTGCCGAGAAAAATCTGAAATAAATAAAAATAAAAATCTAGAAATGCCAAAAACAATTTACACCATCTAAATAAAATATTTAAAACAAAGTGAACATTTTCTTGGCCTAAAAATGCAGTTTTGAAAAATGCATATTTTTCTAATTCAAATAAAATAGCAATAAAATCCAAATAAAATTTATTTATTGGATTTTAATATTTTTCGCCCAATATTTCTTTTATTTGGGAGAAGTCATATTATCTCCTCTCATATATTTTAATTTGAAATATTTTTGGGGAGAAAAATAATTAAAACCAAAATGATCCTCTTTTCAATATTTGAGAAAACTCAAATATTAAAATAATAAAATCCCCAACTCTCTGTGGGTCCTTGAGTTGCTTAGGATTTTTAGGATCACACCCAAGATGCAACAAAATATGATATGCATATGATGACGTATGTATAACATTCCAAATTGAAAATTTGGGATGTTACAAACCTACCCTCGTTAAGATGAATCTCGCCGTCAAGATTCGGGTTGGCTAGAAAATAGGTGTGGGTGGTCTTTGCGTATATCATCCTCTCGTTCCCAGGTGGCTTCATCCTCGGTATGGTGGCTCCACTGAACTTTGCAAAACTTGATAACCTTGCTACGTGTGACTCGGCTGGCAAACTCGAGAATCTTGACTGGTTTCTCCTCGTAGGTCAGATCACTACCCAACTGAATTGCTTCCAGGGGCACTGTATCTCTCAGAGGAATATCGGCCATCTCAGCATGGCACTTCTTCAACTGGGAAACATGAAACACATCATGAACTCCTGGCAGTCCTTCGGGTAACTCTAACTTGTAAGCCACTTCTCCCATACGTTCCAAAACTTGGTATGGTCCCACAAATCTCGGGGCTAACTTTCCTTTAAGTCCAAAACGTTTAAGTCCTCACAGAGGTGACACACAAAGATATGCTCTGTCTATGATTTCATAGACTACCTCCTTGTGTTTTGAGTCTGCATAACTCTTCTGCCTGGACTGAGCTACCTTCAGTCTATCTCGAATCAATTTAACCTTCTCTTCTGACTCTTTGATTAGATCTGGTCCAAACAACTGACGGTCTCCAACTTCATCCCACATTAACGGTGTCCTGCACCTCCTTCCATACAAATTGAATGCCCGTCTTTAACACGGGAGGATCCGGCGGAAGAGCATGACTTGGACCACGTTGACAAGCTTGATTTTCTTGCTTACCATGTTTCTGACGCAGGTCTGGAGTCCGGTCAACTCCACCGATGAACCCCAGGATAGGCCCTTCTCTTTCTAGGAGGTGAGCCGCATGGGGATTCCGGATCAAAATTCAGGGGCCGCCACCCAGTTGGTGTCGCGCGGCTCGCTGATGTAGAACCACCCCGATTGCCACCCCTTTACGGTCTCCACATAGGAGCCTTCAAGCCAGGTGATGTTGGGCATTTTCCCACCATGGCGCCTTCGCACTCTGCTTGCTGGCCGACCACCACCTTCGGTTTAACATTGAAGGTTTTCAGCCACAGGCCGAAGTGGGGCTTGATGCGGAGGAAGGCCTCGCACACGACGATAAACGCCAAGATGTTGAGGACGAAATTGGGGGCCAGATCATGGAAGTCCAGCCCGTAGTAGAACATGAGCCCGCGGATAAATGGGTGGAGGGGAAACCCCAGTCCGCGGATGAAATGGGTAAGGCCCACGACCCTTTCGTGAGGCTCGGGGGTGGGGACGATCTGCCCCGCATCGGGGAGCCGGTGCACGATATCTGCGGCTAGGTATCCGGCTTCCCGGAGCTTCGTAATGTTCTCCTCCATAACGGAGGAGGCCATCCACTTGCCTCCCGCTCCGGACATGTTTGGAGTGATTTTGCGGAGAAGATGCGAACTTGGGCGCTGGAGCTCGAGTGCGCGAGAATGGATGGGCACGGAAGAAGGCGTGGGTAAAAAGGAGGAGTCCTTGTCCCTTTATAAGGGCGAAGCAAACTGTGCGCCTCCTCACCTGCCTGGTAAACTCGCTTATTCCCCAAGCATCGTAATTGATGGCGCGGTTGGGATACCCACACCCGTATTGATTAGAATCCCCTGATAAGGGGACACGATCTCTGCTTCGACAAGACGTGCCAAGAAAACCGCCTCGCAATATGTGCAGTAGCTGGTTGAGAAAAACGGTTCGAATAATGACCGGGCCATGGCGTGATGTCACGTTATGAAAAGTTGTCAGCAGATTAGATTTGTGGAAATATTATACTCTCTACGGTGGTATGTGGAATTTGTTTTGCAGAGCCGGACACTATCCTTGTGTTCAAAATCTTCTATGGAGTATTCGGAGGAAGAACCCGCCTTGCAATGCCGAAGACAATCTGCGCGCCGGACTCATCGTCATTGAAGCCTGGTTTAGGGGCTACTGAGGGAGTCCAGGATTAGGGGGTCCTCGGACAGCCGGACTATATCCTTTGGCCGGACTGTTGGACTATGAAGATACAAGATTGAAGACTTCGTCCCGTGTCCGGGTGGGACTCTCCTTTGCGTGGAAGGCAAGCTTGGCAGTTCGGATATGTAGATCTCCTCCCTTGTAACCGACTCTGTGTAACCCTAGCCCCCTCCGGTGTCTATATAACCCGGAGGGTTTAGTCCATAGGACAACAACAATCATAATCATAGGCTAGCTTCTAGGGTTTAGCCTCTACGATCTCGTGGTAGATCAACTCTTTTAATACTCATATCATCAAGATCAATCAAGCAGGAAGTAGGGTATTACCTCCATCAATAGGGCCCAAACCTGGGTAAACATTGTGTCCCCCGCCTCCTGTTACCATCCACCTTAGACGCACAGTTCGGGAACCCCTACCCGAGATCCGTCGGTTTTGACACCGATAGCCGCTCTCGCCGAAGAAGAGGCCGGTTCATCGTCGTGATGAAGCGGCGATGCAGGTGGTGATGAGGCCTTGGTACGAGCGGCCTCCTCCAGGGTATCCGCCACCCTTGTACTCCCGAGCCGAGGGCTCAAGAGGAAGGAGCGACGAGTGGCGCCGCCCTCGCCGCGTCCGCGGTCGCCGTGCGAGGGCGGCACGCGCTGTTGCTCCTGGAATCCACGCCGCGGATTCTTCGCGCGAGCTAGTGCTATGGGCGCCGATGCCCCCAAGCTCTTGGATCCGCTTCCCGCGTTTCTTCTCCGACGTGATGCCGCCGCGGGGGCCCCTCGAGCTCTGGTTGCAGCATGCTGACTGCGATGCGCCGGCGACCGGAGCAGAGGTCGAAGCGGTCCCCACCCGCAAGATCTTCATGACCCGTGGCTGGAGCGAGGTCGCATGGGTCTGCCATGCGAAGGGCGCCCTTGCGATCCACTTCGAGTATGATGGCGCCTCCACGCTTTTCTTCAAGGTCTTCGACGGGGAGGGCCGCCGCTTGGAGTGTTGCCCTGGAGGGGAGCACCGGGGTGACGCGCGCTCCGCTCGTGGCTGCTCTAGCAGCAGCGACCCATGGGAGTCCACCAGTTCTCCTAAGCTCTACGAGACTCCGGAGACGAGCAATGACAGCTATGTGCCCCCGAGCTCTCGCCGGGCTCGGAGCAGGGTTGCGGCGTCCAGCCGCCGCCATCGCTGATCTAGATGGGGTTGGCGCCGGCCTCCCGCGGCCTGCTGTTGATGATGGCGTCCGCTGCGGGAGGGTGTAGATAGGATTCCCCTAGGTTCTCACCTCCTGTTCCCTGCGAGGAACCAAGAAGTGCCCCGTGGGGGCGTGTAAGGGTCTGTGATGTCTTTTGTGTATATCCTCCTTATTATAAAAATCTGCGGACGCATGTCCTGTTAAGGCTCGGTCTCCCCTTTCCAACCTCGCGATTGCTTGTTGCTCTACGCTGACAGGTCCCGGTCCCCAGGCAGGCTGCAGCCGTCGCTGGAATGCCAGGTCGCGTGTCGTGGTCAAGGCTAGGAGGTGAGCGGCCCGAGGTCCAGTAAGAGCGCCTGAGGGGCGATGCTCAGAAGGCCCCCTTTAGCGCTCAAGCAGCTATGGTAAGGCAAGAAAGGAAGACGACGTGGCCGCAATAGGGCTGCAGCGAGCGTGACCCTTAGGCTCCAACGATTAGCCAATCTGAGCACAAGACTTATCTTGGTGGTTTGGGGTCGGTTCCTTGTGATGCGCCAGGCTGATGCGCAAGATTCCGCAGCGTAGCTAGGTCGGGCCCATACGAGTCTCCCTTCTCCCATGTTCTCCTTAGTGCTCTACGTCCTCAGGTCCCGGCCCTCGAGCGAGCTCAGTCGCCCCTGGTATGACAGGTCGCGATGCCGTGGTCAAGGCCAGGGGGTGAGGGCTGGAGAGCCAGTAAGAGCTCCTGAGTCGCGATGCTCAGGACCCCCCTTTGAACGCACAAGCGGATGGCACGGGAGAAGAGGAAGCTCGCGGTGCCACCTGCTATCCTCCTCATGAGATCCTTGCGAACCAGCATACGGAGAAACATGGTTTGCCGTTATGGTTGCCAGCCTGCCGCTGGTTGCCCCGCGAGGGGGGGTGAAGGCACTGAGGGTCCGGTGAGGTGACGTGTGCGGGGCGTGTCGCGAGCCAGAGCTCGACCGCTCAGGTTTATCGACGTGGCAGGGACGGACCCATGCTCCAGCGTCGTGCCGGCGTAGGGAGGCCCCGTGGGAGGCGACGATCGAGCAGGTAGTAATCATAGGCAGGTTAAACATGAAGGCAGAAGGCGTAGGTAAATGCAGCAAGATACATGCCACTAGGTCAGGCCCGAGCGGCTTGGGGATGATGCAGCCCGAGGGGCGCCCCCAGCAAGGTAAGCTAAAGACATAAAAAGGGATACATGCCACAGGGACGGACCCATGCGGCCTGGGAATGATGCAGCCCGAGGGTCGCTCCCAGCTGAATGAACTTGGAAAATGTCACCTGGTTCTGTTGATGAAGGGTTGTCGGGGCAGCTGAAGGTACGCGGTGAAGGGATTGCTCCTCACGACCCACCGGGGCCTCGAGCCTCGGGAGGCTCTCGGGGCTCAGGTAGTTCCCTGAGGACTGTCTCCATCTCTGCCAGGACGGCGTGGTGCCTGGCCTCCTAAGCCGCCAGGACACGCCGCAGGTTGCGCTGATAGGCTGACGACACGCTCGATAGGCCAAAAGGCATGTGAATGTAGCTGTGTGGCGGACCCTCGCAACGGCCCACGCGCGAAGGCCATAAAATCTCCTGAGAAGCGGCCCTGTTGAGCCCTGGGACGTCGATGCAGAAACACAACCCGACATCCTCGCCTGGATGGGGAGCTGCGCCTCGTGAGTGGCGGTCGCCGCGCATGGCCCTTGCATCCTGCAGTTCCTAAGTGGCCTTGGTGATGAACTCCTGAGCGGTGGGCGCTCCTTGCCCTGTGTCCTCCTGAGGGAAACTTGCCTTGAAGCACGCGTCCAAGTGGTGCCTGAGCGCCTCCCTCGTGAGGTTGGCAAGGTCTGAGGCCCTCCAGAAGAGAGCCCCCAAGCCCTGCCCAAGGAGGGCGCTGGGCGCGCCTTCCTATGCGACGAAGGGAGGCGCCCCTGGAGCGGGCGCTGATCCTGACGAGGTTCCAGCCGCGACGCCACCCTCTTGAGGTCCGGCACGGCGCAGCTGCTTCTTCTTCTTCTTGGGGATGGCCTCCGGAGGGCCATCACCCTGGCTGTCGGGGTCGTCGATTGCTGCAGCTTGAAAGGCACGCTCGAGGGAGCACACCGCGTCTCTTTCTTCGCATGGGACCGTGATGATTCCGCCGCTTCCCGGCATCTTGAGGACGTTGTAGCCGTGGTGTGTTACCGCCATGAACTTGGCCAGGGCAGGATACCCTAGGATGGCGTTGTATGGCAGACGGATGTGCACGACGTCGAAGTCGATGAGGTCGGTGCGGTAATTCTTGCATTCTCCGAAGGTGACAAGGAGGCGGACCTGCCCTATCGGTGTGGTGGAACCATCGGTCACTCCTGAGAAAGGCTTAGTAGGCTGAAGCTGGTCATATGGCACTTGGACGTTGTCGAACGTGTCGACGGACAGGACGCTGAGCCCTACGCCGCTGTCGATGAGGGTCTTGGTAACTTGCACGTTGCTGATGACTGGTGAACAAAGCATTGGGAGGGCGCCAGTGGTGGCTGCGCACTTGAGCTGATCTGCCGAGTTGAAGGTGATGGCGCACTGGGACCACCTGAGCAGGCGCGTGGCCTCCAGCTTGGGGAGGACTGCATTCACTTCATGAGCAAATTGTTTGAAGATGCGCTGCGAGGCTGGGGCTTGGGCTCCGCCCAAGATGCAGACGATAGCGCGTGGCTCCAGGAAGCCCCTGGCCCCCTCATCCTGATGGTGGTCGTAATTCCTTCTTGGTGGTGGCGGCAGCGGGGGAAGACCGACGTTGCCCTGAGGACAATCCTCACGAGGCTGGTCCCTCCAGGCACCCTCGTGAGGATGATCCTGCCAGCGGTCCTCACGAGCCCGGTCGCGCCACTCCTGGCGCGGGCCATGGTCGTCCCAGCGCCCGCCTCCATGTCCTCCTCCCCGGCCGTAGCCCCGGTCGCTGCGCTCGAGGCATCGACCGAAGCGTCCTTCGCGAATGGCTCTGGGCTCTTGACAGTCGCTGGTGTTGTGGGTATTCAGGTTGTGGAAGGCGCAGAACAGTCGGGTTCTCTTGGATGACTCGGGCTGGTCTCTGCCTCGCTTGGTGTCCGGCTCCGCTGCAAGCACGGCTGCTCCCTTGCGTTTCACGTCCTTGGCCTTGTCTTTCTTCTCCTCCGGGTCCGCAGCCGGCAGCTCGAGGAGGGAGAGGCGCCCTTCCTCAGCTCTTGCGAACTTGGTTGCCAGGTTGAACAGCTCCTGAGATGTGCTCAACTCCTCGTGGATAGCGAGCTCTTCCTTCATCTTGACGTCGCGGACGCCATCAGAGAATGCGGAGATGATGGCTTCGTCCGTCACCTTGGGGATCTTGAGACAAATGTTGTTGAAGCGCTGGATGAACTTCTGGAGGGTCTCCCCTGGTTGTAGCTTGACGCGGCGCAGGTCACCCGCGGCCGGCGGGCGGTCGTGAGTGCCCTGGAAGTTGGCGACAAAATGGTCGCGCATCTCGTCCCAGGAGGAGATCGAGCCTGGAGGCAGGTTCAGGATCCACGAACGGGCGCCGTCTTTGAGTGCCATAGGGAACCAGTTCGCCGTGACTTTCTCGTCGCCGTTTGTCGCCTCGATGCTCAGCTCGTAGGGCTGCAAGAAATCCGCGGGGTCGGGGGTGCCGTCGTAGCGAGGAGGCGGATCCGGCTTGAACTAGCCCGACCAGGCGACGCTACGTAGCTCAGGGGTGAAGGCGCGGCAGCCGGCCATGGTCGCCGGGGCCCGTCTTGGAGGTGGAGCTTGGTCTTGACGCCCACGTGGCGCCACAGCAAGCGGCGCGGGGTCCTGCCGCGGCGGACGGTCCTGGCGCGGCGGTGCGAGGAGCGGCGGAGCGTTCTCTTGCGGCGGAGGGACTGTTTGACAGCTTATTTCTTCGCGTGCGGGCGCGGGACGCGGCGGGTCGCGTCGTGGGGCCGCGCGCCTTGGCGCCAGGGCACCGTCTTGGGGCAGAGGTGGTGGAGGTGCTCCGTGAGCTACGTCGCCCATAGCCGTCTTGGCGCCAGGGCGCCCATAGCTTCGGCGCACCCCTACCTGGTGCGCCAAATGTCGGATCACGGGTTCAGGCAAAACCCTCAAGGTTCGAACACTGGGGTGCGCGCGGAGATTTCCTTCCTACCGATCTACTCCCTAGCTCGCTAAGATCTCGCGGATGAACTCGACGAACTCACAACACAGAGACACAAGATTTATACTGGTTCCGGCCACCGTTGTGGTGTAATACCCTACTCCAGTGTGATAGTGGTGGATTGCCTCTTGGGCTGATGATGAACAGTACAAGGGGAAGAACAGCCTCCTGAGGTGGAGGTGTTCTTGTGCTTGGCAAACTTGTGTGCGTGAGATGCCTCGCAATGGGTTATCCGATGCCTCTACTGTGTTGGCTAGTTCTACTTATATAGGACCTGGTCCTCTTCCCAAATATTGAGCGGGAAGGGAGCCAACAACGGCCAATTTGAAAGGGGACAGCTAGTACAGCTTATCCTGACAAAAGCGGTCTTCGCCTGCGAAAAGCTCTGGTGATGACGCCGTCTTGGGCTCCATGGTGACCTCCATCCTGCCGTCCTGCTGGCCTTGGTCTTGTTGCACTGATATGGAAACCTTTGCTTGATGCCTCGGTACTCCGCGCCTGCGCTTGCCTCCTTAGCACCAAAGAGGAAACAAGGACGCTGCACGCGCTGGCGCCCGCCTGATCTTGATCGTCATGGCTCACGTCACGAGAGCCTCGCGAGGTTTGCTCTGCCTTGATTTCTCCGCTCCTCGGGAGGCAACCTAGTGAGGCCGCTCCCGAGGAGGTCTTGTGTCATCCGCCTCGCGAGGCTTGGCCCCTCACGAGAGTCTTGAATGCCTCGTTGATGAAGATGGGCCGTACAGGCCTGCTAGCACAGCCACACCATGGGCCGCAGGCAGGCAAGTCTGGGGACCCCTGTTCCCAGAACGCCAACACAGTCATCAGCAACTATTGGCTCGGTGCTACTGGAATACACCGGTGGTTGTAACCTCAGAAAACGGGCTAAGTTGTCAACTGGAGGTGGTGGCGGTGGGTTGTTGTTGTTGTTGCCTTGGTTCTGGACTAGTTGTTGTATCAAGGTATTCTACTGTTGAATCAACTGAGTGATCTCCGGTGGGAAGACAAATCCGGTGTCACGTCTCAGAGGCATCTGATGGGTTTAGAGGGGAGAGATTAGAATAGAATGAGGTCTAGTGAGAAAGCACTACCCATATCCACATGAGACAAACACATTCATATGACACCAAATCAATTCAAGCAAGGGCATACAATCGGTCTAGAACTATCGTTACAAAAGTGCTCGGACTATTTCTATATACATGGGGGAATACTACTAATCATATGGTGGTCATCTAGAAATTTTGATCGGTGGAAGACTCCATGATATCTGCTCCAGCTTCGTCTTCATAATTATCATCACTATCGTCGGGGTCGGAGTTGGTGTCGTCGATGATGTAGTCCTCGGGATGGTCATCATCTCCTCCTAGCGCGGGGTCTCCCATGAATACTCATAGCTTCCTTGTCAGGTCGTCATTCTTCTCCACTAGTATTGCAATTTCTTCCTCATATCCATCGCGTGTAGACTTGAGTTCCTCCTCTAGATCCATGTTCCTGGTCATTACCTTCTTCAAATCTATCATGCTTGCGCACATCTCGTTCTCTTGTCGACGAACGTGCTTGTTTAACTCCTGGATGAAGGCGGCAATGGACCTGTCCCTCCTGGTGCTGATCATCTCCCATTGCTCTTCTCGGCGCCCGCATATCTGGTAGATGGTGTCCTTAAGATCCTTGTGGTAAACTTCGCCGATGCGTCCCATGGCGATGTGGGCTGCCATGCTCTTACCTAGACTCTAGGTCGGTGCATCAAAGGAAAACTCTATGGGTTCAATGACTGGCAGGAATGTCCTTCCTGGAACTTGAACTCGAATCATCCAACGCTCCTCTTCAGGTAAAGTGGGGGTGTAGGTTCCGGTGAAGCTTGGTATTCCTATGTTCAGGTACCTAGTGACTTCCTTCAAGTGTCGTCCAAAAGGTGTGTCTTCATCAGGTTGTGCAAACTTGTTCCTTGAGTCCGCCATCCTATAGAGTAGAAAATGGAGAGGAGTTAGAAATGAGTAGAGAAGAGTGACCTATGGCTCATCTTAGTGGTCGTGTCCTACATTCAGCGTGTGCTCTGATACCATCTTGTAGCGATCCGACCTCAGACGGTCAAATCTCTATGCATAAGTGTCATCCCTGGATCGGTAATGCTGACAAACACAATACTCGAATGGATTTATAACAGTGTAGCAATCACACACTTATTACATCGATAGTCTCAAGAGAGAGCTTATTAGAATAAATATGGCTTAAGGCCATCTAAATAAGATAACAGCGGAAGGCTTGGTAGATAAACTGAGTCCATCACTCCAACGGCATAGCTGAGTGCACGACAATGACCTAGCACACCTTACTCTTCATCTGAAAAGTCTGCAACATGACATGTTGCAGCCCAAAACGGGTCAGCACATGGAATATGCTGGCAATGTAACACAGTAGAGCAATGAACAGAGTAAATGCTATCACTACATGCATATATGGCTGGTGGAGGCTCTATGGTTATAATGTTTTGCGAAAAGCCAATTTTTTCCTACAACAAAGGAATATATTTGGTTTAACTATCATGGTAGTTGTTAAACATTGAGAAGGTTCCTCCAACTCAATCCCAATTAAGCAGTATTAATAACCCAACAATTTTAATTTAGAGTGATGAGATCAACACGATAATCCAAGAACCAGATACTCAAGATGTCCATAACCGGGGACACGGCTAACCATGATTAGTTTGTACACTCTGCAGAGGTTTGCACACTTTTCCCCATAAGACTCGATCTCCTCCGTTGGATTTCTCACACTACACGATGTTTGAGAAACGGATGACCGAGACACAGCCTTTCAGAAACATTAACTCTTTACTCTAGGTGGACAGTTACACCTACTTTCCCCTACATCAGCTAGCCCACCACTAAAAGAGGTCATGCAACATACTCAACTATGCTAGAGCCCATAATAGCTTGTGGCTGCACACGGAAGTTTCTAGAATGAATAATCTTATGATCCCTTTGAGCCTGGGTGGCGAACCATAGGATGATCACACGGGTACTCCCGGATATCCTAGGACAACACTGGATTCTCCAGGTGCCCGCAACCAATCCACCTAGATGTGTATTTAAGTAGCCACCTTAAGCTAACCATTAATTAATAACCTCACATCTGTCATGGATACACTCAAACCCAATCCACGTCTACGAGCATAGCATGGCAATATAAGCATAACGTAGAAGTAACTCCCAAGGGTTTGATAATAGAAGGCAATAGATTCTATCTCATCAACTACTTCCCAGTACCCACATGTTAATCACATCCTAATCATGCAGTGTTTGAGGATTGTAGCTAATGCATAAAAACTGGGTAATAAAGGGGTATGATCAATGTGTTACTTGCCTTGCTGACGATCCGCAAACCCTAGAGACTCGTAGTAGCACGCTTCGCACTCCGGGAATTCTATCGCAAACAAACAATAGCATACATAAGCACTCAAGCAAATATGCACGGGTAAAACTCAAATAAGAAGATCAAATCTGAAAGTTCAACTGAAGAGATTCGATCTGCAAAAAGAATCAATCGAATCGGAGCTACGGAACTGAAACTACGGTCAAAAGAACTTCGAAATCAAATCTGCTTGAAACCAAATTTTAAATTGTCAAAACCTTGTTTAAGTTGATTAAACATAAAGAGGGGCTCGAGACGAAGATTTTGGCGTTAGTTTCACTGGATTTGGACAAAAGGTTAATAAACAGCGAGGGTTTGAAGATCAGGGGTTAATCTGCGATAAAAATAATCGTGGATAGGTCCCTGGCCGAAAATAAACAGAAAAAGAAAAATCTATCGGACGAACGTCCGCTAACAGAGACGAACGGGCGAATTCGTTCGTTAAAACGAATGAATGGACGAACGTTCGCAAACGAACTAAACCAAGAAAAACCGCACTGATCTAAATAAAAAAAACCGAACCTAGGATTTTTAAGAAAACCGGCGGCTTTTACCTAAAAACCAAAAAACCGGGATGGTGAGATCCGATCGGATCGGTGGCGGTTCCGGTGGCGTGCGGTGGTTCCAGCGAGGCGGCGGGGTGGCGTGGGGGTCGAGGCGGCGCGGCGCGGGGTGCAGCGCAGCAGCAGCGGCAGCGGCGGGCGGCTCGGGCGGGGGGTGCAGTGCTCGGCGGCGGTGGGTGGCGGGGTGGTGTGGGGGTCGAGGCGGCGGCGGCTCGGCCTTTTAAAGGCCCGAGGGGGGGGTGGCGTGCGGGAGGAGCGGCGTCGGCGGCTCGGGGCCGGACTCCCCGAGTCCGTCGCAAGCACGACAACAGGAGGCGGTGCGGGGCGATGGGCCAGCTGGGCTTCGGCCCGGCTCGGTCCAAAACAATTTTTTTTAAATAAGATTCCATCGAGAAAAATTCTAAATAAATAAAAATAAAAATCTAAAAATGCCAAAAACAATTTTCGCCGTCTAAATAAAATATTTAGAACAAAGTGAATATTTTCTTGGCCTAAAAATGCAAATTTTGGAAAATGCATATTTTTCTAATTCAAATAAAATAGCAATAAAATCCAAATATAATTTATTTATTTGATTTTAATATTTCCCCCAATATTTCTTTTATTTTGTAGAAGTCATATTATCTCCTCTCATATATTTTAATTTGAAATATTTTTGAAGTCATATTATCTCCTCTCCTATATTTGAGTTTTCTCAAATATGAAAATAATAAAATCCCCAACTCTCTCCGTGGGTCCTTGAGTTGCTTAGGATTTTTAGGATCACACCCAAAATGCAACAAAATATGATATGCATACGATGACCTATGTAATTTGGGATGTTACACAGATGAATGTGAGGCAAGTTTTCAGGAGCTGAAGAAACGTTTGGTTACAGCCCCAGTGCTAATTCTGCCGGATATACGCAAGGATTTCCAAGTGTATTGCGATGCATCTCGCTTAGGACTTGGAGGTTTACTTATGCAGGACAGAAGAGTTGTTTCATATGCCTCACGTCAGCTTTGACCGCATGAGTTGAATTATGCCACGCATGATTTGGAGTTAGCGGCTGTTGTGCATGCGCTCAAGACCTGGAGACATTTTCTTATTGGAAATCGTTGTGATGTGTACATGGATCATAAGAGTTTGAAGTACATTTTCACTCAGAAGGAGCTGAATCTCAGGCAAAGGAGATGGTTAGAACTTATAAAGGATTATGATATGAAGTTGCATTATCACCCAGGAAAGGCCAATGTCGTAGCAGACGCTTTGAGCCGGAAGAGTTATGTCAATACCCTCATAAGCGGAGGATTTCCAAAGGAGTTAGCCGAAGATCTCAGGGAGCTTCGTTTGGAGATAGTCCCTAGAGGTTTTGTTGCAACATTGGAAGTTCAGTCAACATTATTGGGAAAAATTCGAGAAGCTCGGATGGAGGACAAAGAAATTGCCGAGATAAAGGAGAGGATGAGCAAAGGAAAAGCCAAAGGTTTTCATGAGGATGAGCACGACACCTTGTGGTTTGAGGACCGTGTTTATGTACCCAATAATGCAGAGATCAAGAAGTTGATACTTCAGGAACCTCATGACTCGCCATACTCGATACACCCCAGAAACACCAAGATGTATTTGGATTTGAAGGAACGTTTCTGGTGGACTGGTATGAGGAAGGATATTGCCGAGTATGTAGCCGTATGTGATGTATGTCAGAGAGTGAAGGTAGAACATTAGAAGCCAGCAGGATTACTGCAGCCTATACCGATACCCAAATGGAAGTGGGATAAGCTTGGCATGGATTTTATCACCGGATTACCCAGGACCCGATCGGGATATGATTCTATCTGGGTAGTAGTGCATCGCTTGACCAAAGTGGCTCACTTTATCCCAGTGAAAACCACCTATACGAGTGCGAAGTTGGCCAAGATATATATGACCAGGATCGTATGTCTGCACGGAGTTCCGAGGACCATCGTATTAGATAGAGGAACACAGTTCACTTCAAAGTTTTGGCATCAGTTGCACCAGACTTTGGGCACCAGGTTAGAGTTCAGTACAACCTTTCATCCGTAGACAGATGGACAGACCGAGAGAGTCAATCAGATTCTGGAGGACATGTTGAGAGCTTGTGCGCTACATTATGGATCTAGTTGGGATGATAACTTGCCCTACGCCGAGTTCTCATACAACAACAGCTACCAAGCTAGTCTGAAGATGGCACCTTTCGAAGCTTTGTATGGAAGGAGGTGCAGGACACCATTAATGTGGGATGAAGTTGGAGACCGTCAGTTGTTTGGACCGGATTTGATCAAAGAGTCAGAAGAGAAGGTTAAGTTGATTCAAGATAGACTAAAGGTAGCTCAGTCCAGACAGAAGAGTTATGCAGACTCAAAACGCAAGGAGGTAGTCTACGAAATTGGAGACAGAGCATATCTTCGGGTGTCACCTCTGTAAGGAGTTAAACGTTTTGGAGTTAAGGGAAAGTTAGCCCCGAGATTTGTAGGACCATACCGAGTTTTGGAACGTATGGGAGAAGTGACCTACAAGTTGGAATTACCCGAAGGACTGTCAGGAGTTCATGATGTGTTTCACGTTTCCCAGTTGAAGAAGTACCATGCTGAGATGGCCGATATTCCTCTGAGAGATACAGTGCCCCTAGAAGCAATTCAGTTGGGTAGTGATCTGACCTACGAGGAGAAACCAGTCAAGATTCTCGAGTTTGCCAACCGAGTTACCCGCCGCATGGTTATCAAGTTTTGCAAAGTTCAGTGGAGTCACGATACCGAGGATGAAGCCACCTGGGAACGAGAGGATGATCTACGGAAAGACCACCCACACCTATTTTCTAGCCAACCCGAATCTCGAGGGCGAGGTTCACCTTAAGGGGGGTAGGTTTGTAACATCCCAAATTTTCAATTTGGAATGTTACACATAGGTCATCATATGCATATCATATTTTATTTGCATTTTGGTTTTGGATCCTAAAAATCCTAAGCAACTCAAGGACCCACGGAAAGAGTTGGGGATTTTATTATTTTCATATTTGTATTCTCTCAAATATTGAAAAGAGGATCATTTTGGTTTTAATTCTATCCGAAATATTTCAATATAAAAATAAATGAGAGGAGATAAAATGACTTCTCAAAAATAAAAGCAATATTGGAGGAAAAATATTAAAATCAAATAAATAATTTTATTTGGATTTTATTGCTATTTATTTTAAATTACAAAAATATGCATTTTTCAAAATTGCATTTTTAGGCCAAGAAAATGTTCACTATGTTCTAAATATTTTATTTAGACGGCGAAAATTATTTTTGGCATTTTTAGAAATATTTTTATATTTATTTAGGATTTTTCCTTTTCGGAATTTTATTTAAAAAAAGTTCCTGGACCACACTGGGCCAAAGGCCCAGCCGGCCCAGCGCGCCGTCGCCCTCCCGCACCGACTCGGGACCGGAGTCCCGAGCCGTCGCGCCGCCGCCGTTGTGTCCGAGCGGGACACCCGCTCCGGTGCCCCCTCCCGCAAGCAGCACCCCCCGACCTCCTATATAATGCCGCGCCCCGCCGCCTTCTCCCCTCGTCCCGCTCGCCGCCCGCACCCCGCCGCCTGCGCCGCCCGCCGCCGCAGCCGCGCCGCCCCGCGTGCTGCTGCTGCCGCTGCCGCCGCCGCCGCCCCGCGCCCCGCCGCCTAGACGAGCCGCTCGCCCACCGGAGCCGCCACCGCCGCCGTCGCCGTTGACCCCGAGCCGCCGCCGGTTTTTTCGGTCCGTTTTGGTTTTTTTTTAAGAAACCCTAGTTTCGGTTTTTTTAGATCGGTTCGGTTCGTTTTTTTCTTTGGTTTAGTTATTTAGCGAGCGTCCGCTCGTTCGTTCGTTTTAACGAACGAATTCACCCGTTCATCTCTATTAGCGGACGTTCGTCCAATAGATTTTTCTTTCAGTTTATTTTTCGGCCAGGGACCTATCCACGATTATTTTTATCGCAGATTAGCCCCTAATCTTCAAACCCTTGAAACTTTTCAACCGTTCGTCCAAATCCAGTGAAACCAACGCCAAAATCTTCGTCTCGAGCCCCTCTTTCTGTTTAATCAACTTGAACAAGGTTTTGACAATTTAAAATTTGGTTTCAAGCATATTTGAATTCGAAGTTCTTTTGACCGTAGTTCCAGTTCTGTAGCTCCGATTCGATCGATTCTTTTTGCAAATCGAAGCTCTTCAGTTGAACCTTCAGTTTGGATCTTCTTATTTGAGTTTTACCCGTGCATCTATTCTTGAGTGCTTATGTATGCTATTGTTTGTTTGCGATAGAGTTCCCAGAGTGCGAAGCGTGCTACCACGAGACTCTAGGGTTTGAGGATCGTCAGCAAGGCAAGTAACACATTGATCATACTCTTTTCATATCCAGTTTTTATGCATTAGTTACAACCCTCAAACACTGCATGATTAGGATGTGATTAACTTGTGGGTATTGGGAAGTAGATGATGAGGTAGAACCTATTGCCCTTTTATTATCAAACCCTCGGGAGTTACTTCTACGTTATGCTTATGTTGCTATGCTATGCTCGTAGACATGGATTGGGTTTGAGTGTATCCATGATAGATGTGAGATTGTTAATTAATGGTTAACTTAAGTTGGCTACTTAAACACACATCTGGGTGGATTGGTTGCGGGCACCTGGGGATATACCAATGTTGTCCTTTTGGTTCACCACCCAGGCTCAAAGGGATCATAAGATTATTCATGCTAGAAACTTCCGTGTGCAGCCACAAGCTATTATGGGCTCTAGCATAGTTGAGTAGGTTGCATGACCTCTTTCAGTGGTGGGCTAGCAGATGTAGGGGAAAGTAGGTGTAATTGTCCACCCAGAGTAAAGAGTTAATGTTTCTGAAAGACTGTGTCTCGGTCATCCGTTTCTCAAACACCATGTAGTGCGAGAAATTCAACGGAGGAGAGCGAGTCTTGTGGGGAAAAGTGTGCAAACCTCTGCAGAGTGTACAAACTAATCATGGTTAGCCGTGTCCCCGGTTATGGACATCTTGAGTATATGGTTCTTGGATTATCATGTTGATCTCATCACTCTAAATTAATTTGTTGCGTTGTTAATTACTTCTTAATTGGGATTGAGATGGGGTTTTACCATTCTCAATGTTTATCAACTACCATGATAGTTAAATAAAATATATTCCTTTGTTGTAGGGAAAAATTGGATTTTCGCAGAACATTATAACCATAGAGCCTCCACCAGCCATATATGCATGTAGTGATAGCCTTTACTTGTTCATTGCTCTACTGTGTTATATTGCCAGCATATTCCATGTGCTGACCCATTTCGGGCTGCAACATATCATGTTGCAGACTTTTCAGACGAAGAGTAAGGTGCGCTAGGTCGTTGTCGTGCACTCAGCTATGCCGTTGGAGTTGATGGACTCACTTTATCTTCCAAGCCTTCTGTTATTATTATTTTTAGATGGCCTTAAGCCATATTATTGTAATAAGTTCTCTTTTGAGACATTCGATGTAATAAGTGTGTGATTGCACTCTGTTATAAATCCTTCGAGTACTATGTGTGTCAGCATTACCGATCCAGGGATGATACTTATGCACAGAGATTTGATCGTCTGAGGTCGGATCGCTACATACACACTCTCACCTTTCCGCATTTTGCTATCCTCTTCAGTACCATGCATTGCTCTTACTCACCTAGAGTTGTGTTACAAACTTCGCCGGTGCATCCAAACCCCGTGATATGATACAGTCTTTCACACATAAGCCTCCTTATATCTTCCTCAAAACAACCACCATACCTACCTATTATGACATTTGCATAGTCATTCCGAGATATATTGCCATGCAACTTCCACCGTTCCGTTTTATTATGACACATATCATAATTTGTCATATTGCTTTGCATGATCATATAGTTGACATAGTATTTGTGGCTTGGCTACCATTCATATTTTTTATGCATGTCATGCTAGATCATTGCACATCCCGGTACACCGCCGGAGACATTCATATAGAGTCATATTTTTGTTCTAGTACCGAGCTGTAATTCTTGAGTTGTAAGTAAAGAAAAATGTGATGATCATCATTATTAGAGCATTGTCCCATGTGAGGAAAGGATGGTGGAGACTATGATTCCCCCACAAGTCGGGATGAGACTCCGGATGAAAACATAAATAAAAATAAAAAAGAGTGAGCAAAAAGAGCCCAAGAAAAAAGAAGCCGAAGTGTCGAACAAAAAGAGAGAAAAATGAGAGAAAAAGAGAGAAGGGACAATGTTACTATTCTTTTCCACACTTGTGCTTCAAAGTAGTAACATGTTCTTCTTGATAGAGAGTCTCCTATTTTGTCACTTTCATATATTACTAGTGGGAAATTTTCATTATAGAACTTGGCTTGTATATTTCAATGATGGGCTTCCTCAAACGCCCTAGGTCTTCATGAGCAAGCAAGTTGGATGCACACCCACTTAGTTTTCTTTTGAGCTTTCATACACGTATAGCTCTAGTGCATCCATTGAATGGAAATCCCTACTCCTTGCATTGACATCAATTGATGGGCATCTCCATAGCCCGTTGATTAGCGAATGTGAGACTTTCTCCTTTTTTGTCTTCTCCGCACAACCTCCAACATCATATTCTATTCCACCCATAGTTCTATATCCATGCATGGCTCATGCTCATATATTGTGTGAGAGTTGTAAAAGCTAAAACGCGTTAAAAAGTATGAACCAATTGCCTGGCTTGTCATTGGGGTTGTGCATGATAAATACTTTGTGTTAAGAAGATGGAGCATGACAAGACTATATGATTTTGTAGGTATAACTTTCTTTAGCCATGATATTTTGGAAAGACATGATTGCTTTTTAGTATGATTGAAATATTATTGTTTTTATCTCGATATTAAACTTTTGTTTTGAATCTGATGGATCTGAAATTCTGAATATCACGCCACATAAAGAAAGATTACATGATAAACATGTTAGGTAGCATTCCACATCCAAAATTCTGTTTTTATAATTTACCTACTCGAGGATGATCAGGAATTAAGCTTGGGGATGCTTGATATGTCTCCCACATATCTCTAGTTTTTAATTGTTCCATGCTATTATATTATCAATCTTGGATGTTTTATATGCATTATTATGCTATTTTATATCATTTTTTGGACTAACCTATTACCCTAGTGCCCAGTGCCAGCTGCTATTTTTTCTTTGTTTTTGCCTTTACAGAAAATCAATACCAAACAGAACAAAACTTTTTGACGATTTTTATTGGACCACAAGACACCCTAAAAGCTTTGGGAGGAGGCCAGAAGAGCCACGGGGTGGCCACAAGCTCACAGGGCGCGCCCTAGGGGGGCACACCCTCCAAGCTTGTGGGGCCCCTGTGGCGCTTCCAACCCTAATTTTTCTTTCATAAATACCCAAATATTCCCAGTAGACTAGAGGACACACCAAAAATACTTTTCCGTCGCCGCAAGTTTCTGTCTTCGTAAGATCCCATCTAGGGACCTTTTCCGGTACTCTGCCGGAGGGGGATTCCCCCACGGAGAGCTTCTACATCAACCTTTCTGCCCTTTCAATGATGTGTGAGTAGTTTACCACAGACCTAAGGGTCCATAGCTAGTAGCTAGATGGCTTCTTCTCTCTCATTGATCTTCAATACAATGTTCTCCTCGATGTTCTTGGAGATCTATTTGATGTAATCTTCTTTTGCGGTGCGTTTGTTGATATCCGATGAATTGTGGGTTTATGATCAGATTATCTATGAATATATTATTTGAGTCTTCTCTGAACTATTTTATGCATGATTTATATAGCTTTGTATTTCTCTCCAATCTATTGATTTGGTTTGGCCAACTAGATTGATTTCTGGCAATGGGAGAGGTGCTTTATGATGGGTTCAATCAGGCGGTGCTTATTCCCAGTAACAGAAAGGGACATGACACATATTTGTATCGTTGCCATTAAGGATAAAAAGATGGGGTTTGTTCATATTGATTGGATCTATCCCTATACATCATGTCATCTTGCTTAAGGCATCACTCCGTTCTTGTTAACTTAATACACTAGATGCATGCTGGATAGCGGTCGATGTGTGGAGTAATAGTAGTAGATGCAAGCAGGAGTCGTTCTACTTGTCACGGACGTGATGCCTATATACATGGTCATTTCCTTAGATATCGTCATAACTATGCGCTTTCTATCAATTGCTCAATAGTATTTTTTTACCCACCGTATGCTTTCTTTCAAGAGAGAAGCCTCTAGTGAAAACTATGGCCCCCCAGGTCTATCTTTTATCATATTATTTTCAGATGTATAAAATCGAAAACACAAAAAATACCTTGCTGCAATTTATTTGCTTTTATTTTATTTCGCACTTTTACTTATCTTTTATATCTATCACTATCAGATCTCATCCTTGCCAGTAACCGTGAAGGGATTGACAACCCCTTTATCGCGTTGGGTGTAAGTATTTGTTTATTTGTATAGGTGCAATTATTGGAGACTTGTGTGTTCCTCCTACTGGATTGATACCTTGGTTCTGAACCGAGGGAAATACTTATCTCTACTTTGTTGCATCACCCTTTCCTCTTCAAGGGAAAAACCAAAGCAAGCTCAGGAAGTAGTAATCCATAATAAGATGAGTGATTCAAGAGGTCGCAATCTCCATATGAGTATGAATAGAGTTATAACCCTGATCTTACAACTTGGAATTCCTCTTACAACGGTGATGATGAAATGAAATGAGTATGAAGGTGGAAGAACAAAACAAGAAGGATCTCCGGTGGTTCTTCTTCTCTAGGTCTCTACTCTCTCTATTTTGGATGATGTGGCAGTGGCTGGGTCTCTCTGATGCGTTGTGTGCCTTCACGACAGTTTCTCCTATAGATGAGGTGAAGCACCTGGCGCCTGGTATGACTGCTCATACGAGCGCTTACGCTCGTATGGTTGGCCGTCTTGCATTCTGGTGCGCTTGGTGGTGAATCTCCCAACATGGAAGTTGCTCCATTTGACTTGATTTGGAGTAATCCTCATTGGGTTCCTTCCAAAAATGATTTTTTTCCTGCCAAAACAAGTTTTCTTCTCTCTCATAGGATTAGCGTTAGAAGTAGCCGAGGAATAATGGAAACCCGATGAAAACCAAGTTGACACAAATTCTTGAGCCATTAGATCTCGACTGCAAGCGGATTCTTTTTCCCCTATTCGGTGCTCGGCTAAGTGGCGGGAGGTGCTCGGGTGGGAGCAAATGTTGGCATGGTAGTCGTTGGCCTTGGATCCGATCGAGCATGGTTAGATCAGGATTACCGGTTAGGGTTTGGTGTTGGCCGGCTATGGCCATAGTGTTGTGTGGCTAGTGAATGTGACTACTCTACCTACTACGTCTATAGGGCGTGTTCGTGTGTGGGGAAACTGGTAGTCTTGCAGGCCTAGGTCCATGTGGATGTTCTGTGGGTACGGCTGTGTGGGAAGATGGGATGAAGACATGTCTCGGCTTTGGGCTGGGACCACCGATGGCAATGCTTGTGGGCGCTGTTGACCATGTTGGACGTGTCACTGGTATCCTGCCTCATCCCCTCGGAACCATGATCACATGATGGTGGCATATGTGCATCATCTCCTGGGGCATCATTATTAAATGGGTTGTCGGCAAGGGAGTCTTCTGGAAGATGGCGGCGGTAGTGTTATAACTTGTGTGGCAACCATGTCCCACCACAATGGTTGCAACAATGGTTTTAAAAAGGGCTAGTGATGTCAGGGTGAGCGATGTCGGGTTCGCAATAATGGTTGCGGCAGTCGACACTTCACCATATTGGCGGGGTTGTCTCTGGTTCATTTTTGCAGTGAAGTCAGAGATACAAAGGTGTGGTCTGGGGTTGTGATGATGACGGAAAGTGGGTGTCCTATTTTGTGATCTTCTGTGGTGCCATCTTTCCATAGTTCTCCTCCACTAATAGTCTTCACAGTCAGAGCTTTGCAGTTGTCGATGCGTTGGATGGTTGCTTGGCATGTGACTTCTCGTGGCCTCTGTGTTGCGGACTTGGTCGGCGGTCGCCGGCGGATAACTCGAAATAGCTTGGTGGGAAAAGTGATGATGATGGCATCAATGTAGAACCTCGGTTTGGTTTTGCTTGCGATGGTGTGTGATGTATCTTGTGTGTGCATAATCACTGGGTTTTGGTAGTTTTTTGCTAATTAACCAGACAACTCTCTCCTTCTTAATTAATGGATCGGTTTCTAAGGACTCTGATTAAAAAAAATCATTCTTCTTCGCTCCATACTAAGAGAATCTCCAACAGTACCCCCCCCCCCCACTCCCCCCATATGTTCGGGCGGCAGTTCAGACATCGCCTAGACAAAACAACGCCATCCAACTGAACCCCCCAAACCCATTCCATATGTATGGGTTGTCCGGTGCCCCTCAAATCCAATCCATATGTGACATGCATTTACAGCTGCTCGGACGCTCCCAAACGCGCCCGCCACATTGGATCCAACAGACCGGACCCATAGCAAATCCCTCCAAATAGTCCCCAATCCTCGCCCAACATGCCCACTTCCCCTCACACTTTTTTCCTCGTCCATGTTGTCCGTCACCTACATTTGCCACCATCTTCACCCTAGCTTCGCCGCCATCCCCAACCCGCGGTGCTTCCCTAGACGCCACCCGGGACATCCTACTTCGTTGGGCATACACCTTGTCTGGCATATGTTTGACCAAATGTTGGAGTTGTTTTGTTAGAATATTTTGCTCATTTGTACGCAAAGTGATAGATTCGTACGATGATGCGTTTTATTACAAGGATCTTAATGAGTTCATTTTCAAGATTCGTGGATGATCCGGACATCGATGATGGCGAAGATGATGACTTAATAGTGATGATGAGAATCAAGTAGAGAGGAAATAGGAACATGTTCTGAACTTCAAGGGTTCGATCTCGGGAAACATAGTTATTGGCCGTGATAGGATAAAGAGGCAACGGGATCTCTACGATAACAAGTTCAAACTCGACTCGGTATTTCATGAGTGTTTTTTCAGCGCCACTTTTGGATGTTGTGAAGGCAGGTCATCCTTACTTCACGCGGAGGAAGGATTATCACAGGCAACTATTTTCTCTCCTATGCAGAAATGCACGATTGCTCTGGTACAACCGGAGATTTCATTGATGAGGTCATCTGGATGGGGGAGAGGACATGCATTGAGGCAATGGTGAAATTTTCCTAGGCCGTGGTAAGTGTGTTTGGACCAGAGTACATGAGAGAACTAGTTATGGAGGAGGACACATAAAATTTATTGGCAATTGGAGAAGCAAGAGGTTTTTCAAATATGTTTGGTTTAGTCGATTGCATGTGCTGGCTATGGAAGCACCGCCCGATAGGCTTGTGCGGCCAGCATCAATGAAACACCACCATCATATTTTGTTTCAGAAAAGGACGATCACCCCCGGCCTGCACTGATTACGATGCACACAACCATATTTTATTAATGTTTAGGAGTATCAATCTCCAACATCGACATAGTACTAAAAAATTATTACAAGCCACAACCGACACAAATAGGAATATATGCCTACGCACATAGTCTATTATTGGACCGTCGTCCAAACCGGTTGTACGTATCCCGTGCTACCATCTTTCATTGGTTACACCCAAAGACAATACGCCCCCGCACTTCTGCATGTCGCAGTAATGACCACATACGGATCCATTCTATAGTGCGGAAAATAACGTGCTAAAATTGTGAACTTTCACTCTATTCAAAATACAGTCATTACAACAATTCCAAATAGCCCAAAGCAAAGCACAAACACCCACACATATTTGTGCCTTAGTTTGGCCTCAAGCCCTCTCAACTAGTTACCAAATATATCAACAATACTGGTCGGTGGAAGTAAATTAAACATCGCATGAATCATGCGCCATAATAGAGTGGCAAATGGACATGCAAAAAGTAGACGGTGCACTGTTTCCTCTAGATCACAGAAGCAACACTGTTTATTGCCTTTCCATTTACGTTTTGCTAGATTACCTTTAGCAAGAATAACTCCAGTATGAACAAACCACATGGAAATTTTAATTTTGAGTGATACTTTTGTTTTCCAGATGTGCTTTGAACGAAGTCCAGAGTTGATTAAATCTATGTACATAGATTAGAACGTGAAAACCCAAGGCTTAAATCTATGTACATAGATTAGATTGTGAAAACCCATAAGGCGCCAACTTTCAACGCAATGTGTCTGGTACATTAGTGAGGTTAATACATATCAACCATTGAACTAAATGCACCCACACAGTCCACTTATCCCCGATCAAAGCTCTCCTAAACTAGATATTCAGTGTATTTGACCCTAATACAATGCTCACATAGTATTTCTTGCACTGAACAATAGTTTACAAAGAAGGATACCGTGAAGCAAGGGGCGTGTCCCCAAGCCAAGTATCCTCCCAGAACCTAGTTGACCGACCATCGCCAATATGAATTCTTCCCCTATTGAAAAAAGCAACCTTAGTTTTCATCAAACCCTTCCAGAGGGGTGAATTAAATGGTTGCTGGTGTATTTGTCCGTCTCCTAGCACAAGATGGAGAGCATATTGTGAACTTCCTAGAGATGCATCGACAACTTCAAGATACCCATGCACAAATGCAACCACTCAGTGATAATGTGGAGCATGTGTGGATGCACACTAGAAATAATTGAATTTTATATTTGAACAATGCACCATGAATACATTTTATGTTTGAACAATGCACCATGAATAAATTTTATGTTTGAACTATGTAACTTTCTCCCGGAATACATTTTATGTTTGAACTTTGTATGTTTCTCTCCAAATAAATTTTATTTGCGTGTTATATTCATTATTGTTTTGCTTATTCATATTGTCCAACGATCGAACCACATGCATGTATTTGAGATTTTGGAATTGGAGGTTGCGCAGACGGATATATTGGGACGCATCGTGGACCTATAGGTGGTCAAATTTGTACAGTGTTGTACTCCTGTTGGAGATGCTCTAAACCCTAGCCACAAAAGATCTTCCCCTTCAATCTCACCTTCTTCCTTCCCTCCCACCGGCCCCTTCAAAAGAACCAAGCTAACACTTATAGCTTGTACCGAACCAAATAAACCCCCAGTTTGAAATACACAGAGGCACTGACAAGCACACATGCGCGAGCTTCTTCTACTCTCTTCACCAGTTCGGCTCCATATCTTCATCCAACTACTCCTGTTGCTGCTGCCGGTTCTCCGCTCTTCTACACTTCCCATCAACTGTCACACCGATGGTGAAGAAGCAACCATTGAGCTCGCTCTTCTACCCCGCCAACTCGGCCAACAACGACACTCCGCCGTCGTCGCCTCCCACTCCGACGGCCACCCCACAAGCATGGATGTGGCCGTCGTGCAAGAACCCAACCGCTCATTCCTTCCGGTCCCCGTCCGCTTCTGCGGCGGCAGCGGTGGCAGCCAAGAACACCGCATCCCTTTTCGTTGACTCCGCCGAGTCCTCCTCCTTCACCAACTCCTCCGCGCGCATGCACCACGACTGTGCCGCCTCCGACAGCCTCTCCACGGAGTCCGAAGCCTCCGGCGCCGCGGCCGAGGACATGGCTGACGCCATAGTCCGCGGTCTCCGGTCCGACCGCCTCCGCTTCGAGCCCCGCGCGCCCTCTAGCTCCATCCTGGAGAGGAAGCCACCTCCAGCACCCGCGCGCGGTCATGAGGCTGCGGGGGCGATGTCGTTCGGCGGCGGCGTCGCGGTGGCGTTCGAGTCCGCGGACCCGTACCGGGACTTCCGGTCGTCGATGGAGGAGATGATGACGGCGCACGGCGCGGGCGACTGGGACTGGCTGGAGAAGATGCTGGGGTGGTACCTCCGCGCCAACGGCAAAGGCACCCACGCCGCCATCGTCAGCGCGTTCGTCGACCTGGTCGTCACCACGACGGCCAGCTGCTCCTCCGGCCACTCCTCCTTCACGCTCGCCGGGAGCGACCTGGAGAGCAGCAGCGCCGGCCGCAATGGATCTTTCCGCCTGAGGTGAACCAAATCAATCTCAGGCTTTCAGCCGCTCAGCTACGTGTCCGCCCGACTGCGTGTGCTACGTGAGTGTGCCTCGATTCATTTTGCCATGTAGTAGTAAACTGTAGCAGCTCCAGATTAATTAATCTGTACTAGCCTCTGGTTGTTCGTAATCCACGCTGCGTTACTGCTCCTGCGAACTGAAACTAAGCTGTAACCCGCTAGCTGCCGGCGACCGAGCGCCGGTAAAACATGCACGCCGACGCCGGCGTAAGAGCTGACGACGAGAGCGGCGCGAGCAACGTAACACGGTACTACGTGCGCTTCCCAGTAATTGTGGCAGCCAGCGAGAGAGACGCGTCGTCACAGCCGGACAAGGAACAAGTTTGGACCGATTTCCGGAGGTCGCTGTGAACTCGACGTAACAGATCTGGTCGTACGTACGCGCGCTCGCCAGTCGCCATACATGTGATGTGAGACGAGCTACGTACAGCGAACGTCTTATCGTCAGCGGCTTGGCCGGCCGGCCGCACGGCCGGACGGACATGCATGGTCCCCGGCGCCATGCACGTGCCGTCGATCGAGATCGATCGGTTCCGCGCGCGGGTTGGCGTCGACGTTGATGCGACACCGGAAGGTCATTGTTGATCCAGTTGTGGCGTAGCTATGTCACGTTCGTGAGGGCCGGGATCAAATGGCAAGCTGCCATACACCCCGTTGCCCCGCTGCGTCGTCTCAGCCTCTCAGGTGAAAGGAACGGTGCTGGCGGCTGCTCCACGCCGGCCCCTTTCTGAGGTCCAGTGAGTCTCATGTGGATGGGGGCGACTGCTTTGCCTGCTCCGCAGATCTGATCGATGCCGCGCCCACCGTGTGGCAGCTGTGCCGTTTCGTCGGACGCCATTAAATAGTTTGAGACCTTCTCGTTCAATTAGATGGGCGGCCCTGCTTCCATAAAAAGAATCTTTGGCCCATGGTCCCGGCCTGCGTCCATGGCGCTTCGCGCCTTTTTACCCTCGCTGTTTTTCTAAAAAAAAAAACACTCGCTGCTGTACAGTGCGTACCGAGTAAATTGCATAAAACCACCACTTTGAAGGCTCGGTTTGCGAAAAACACTAGGATACAGTTTCTCTGCAGAAAACATCACATCTTGCGTAATGGTTTTGCAAAAACCACTGATCGGCGGATCTGACCATGTTAAGTGAGTTTATGACAGGTAGGGCCCGCCAGTCAGGCTGACGTGGCATCAATTTCTCACACCGTTACATCAAAACGTTTTGCTGGACGCGGGACCCGCTTGTCAGCGAAACACTCCTCCCTCTCTCTCTCTCAAACCACTTGCTCTTTGCATCATTTTGTCGAGCAGGTGGCGTGCAGGTGTTGTGGGGCGCGGGAGGTTCGTGGAGGCGGTCTCCAGTGACGCTGGAGCAGGCCGTGACGACGTCGAAGTACAGGGGCGCGGGTGGCAGGGGTACGCTGCCGGAGTTCGTCGGCGCGAGCGGGGACGAGGGCATCTTCCGCGTGCCGCTACAGCGGCCATGCACCTTGGCTGCTCGCCGGAGTTCAAGGTGCGGCTCCACCCGGCGCTGGAGACGCAGGTGAGCTCCTTCCAGCGGACGCTCGCTTGCGAGCCGCACCTTCGCCAGCTATGGGCAGGGGCGGAGTCCGGGCTTCGGGTATGCGACGAGCGGGGATGCCTCTATCCGACTGGATCTGGACGAACTTGGCGGCGGCGAGGTGGTTCCAAGCGAGAAGGTGCGCGGCGGCCGGTTGGTGAGTTGCGGCTGGTCCGCGTGCGCGCGCGCGGGTGGGGTGGGGGGCAGCGCCAGCTCCGAGAAGATCGAGACCCACCGCCGCATGGCAGCAGGCCGCTCCTCGGCCGGGCGCAGGGGCGGGACAGGCGGCGTCCCCTGCCTCGCCCTTGGTGCGGCAACGGCGATGACGGGCCTCTGCCTCAGCCGGGGTCGGGACGGGCGGCGGTCGAGGTCGGGCCGGCCGGTGGCTGTGGTCGGGACGGACGACGGCGCGGCTCTGCCACGGCTCGGGACGGGCGGCGGTGTAGTGAAGATAAGATGAACCCTTTTTCTCTTCCAATGACATGTGGACCCCATAGGGCCACACATGATGATATAATAGTACCAAACGTCGCCGTTACATGTGAGATGTTAAGCGGTGCCACGTCAGCCTGACTGGCGGGCCCTACCTGTCATAAACTCACTTAACATGGTCAGATCCGCCGATCAGTGGTTTTTGCAAAACCATTACGCAAGATGTGATGTTTTCTGCAGAGAAACTGTATCCTAGTGTTTTTCGCAAACCGAGCCTTCAAAGTGGTGGTTTTATGCAATTTACTCGTGCGTACCCCACCCGCGGAACCCACGAGTCACTGGCTGAGAGGGTCACTGTGTCTTTAGCTCCTCAAGCAAGCAGTGATGTATAGAGATATGTCTATATCCTAGGGTATAGAGGGAGAAAATATGTCATCCACGCGGTACTGGGAATGTTTCTCACGCAATGGTACGATGCTCTACTACATCTTCCACTAAGGAAAAACAGTTTTTTTTACCGAATATCAATTACACTCAGCTAGCAAAGGAAAATTGGTGGTTTTTGTTGTGTCTATGGTGGATCTCATCTCGTGTGGTGCCGTCTTTGTTTGGGTGAAGATAAAGGTCCAAGAACAAGGTTGGAGGCTTGTGGGTGGCAGTTCCGGTGTTTTGCCTCGATGACGTCGACGGCATGTAGAGGATCTAGGTTTCGAGGAGCATGGGGATGATCCCCGATCGACGTGCCACAGCGACAATGGCTTTGCCAGCGACTGGCCTTTTCTTCAGCTCACAAAGCCTTTATGGGCGATGGTGTTTCTTCGTCCTCGAAGACGGCATGTGGCAAGGATGGCAGTTTGCAGAAATCTGCTTCAATGGATCTTGCAAATGTTTCTGGGCATGTGTCCTCTCTTTTTCTATTGTGGTTTTGACGATTCCGTGTTGTAATTTGACATCTGTTTGATGGTATATGAAATTTCTCAAAACAAAAAACCACCCGGGGTACCACATTACTGCCCGTCGGAAATCTGTCCAAGTTCGGTCAAAGTCCTTGCGCGGCTAGAAGAATAGTTCCTAAACAAGTGGCAAATTAACTGGGTGACAAACCCATACCCATGAGCAAATGAATCAACCTATACGTCCCGCACGTCCAAGGTACGGCGCTGCCATCCGCATGCAAAGGCCACCGGCCGGCGTACGGGCGGGCGGCACGTTGCCCACCACGCCTTCCCGTACATGCGGTTGCGCACGGACACGAGCGACCAACGCATGCGATGCGCGCGCGGGGCAACGGGACGGCCCTCGGCCGTAGTAGCACTCGGACGACGAACGCGCGCGCCGCCGCCCCCGCCATTCGGTCGAGCACCGGCCGCCCGGCCGCTGGGTGCCGGAGCGGCGGGCGAGCGAACGAGCCAGACGCGCCCGACGCCTCGCTCGCCCGCCGCTCCGGCACCAGGGGTGTGGTCCAGGCTCCGCCTCTGTCACTGCCGCTAGCTATGCTCGCTTGGTGCATCAGTGCATGCGCAGCTTTACGCAGAGCCTTGCATTGATTTGTTGCACTAGCTAGGGCTCGCGCTCTCACGCAGAGTACACGACGTTTGTTGTTTTGCTTCGAGCGTGTGGGCGAGTTGATTATGTCCGCATGTGCCCGCAGAGTAATCACGACCCCCATCTTATGTAGCAGAGCCACTAATGGCTGACGGCACACCCGGCCTGCATGCTGCGTGCGGCCACCATGCATGGTAAAACTTGCTCAAGACCGAGCGAGGAGTGAGGAGCGTGGGCGGGCCACCGGATCATTTGCCCTTTTGCGGCCGATCCGTGACCGGAGCTGGAAAGGAGCGAGACCGCTTCACATCAGCCAGGCCAGCGTGTGTGCCCCCTATTAGAGTAGTCATTATGGTATACGACTTCCAGTCCAAGTCAGTTTTGTACCCCTACCCTAAGTCGGTTTGTACCCTCTTATATACTCTTGTATGCCGCACCAAATCATCAATAAGAAACAGTTTTATTCAGTTTTCATGGTATCAGATACCGGTCCCAGGGTTTAGGGTATGGCTCCGCCAACGCCACCGCCGCCGCCGCCCGGCTACTTCGAGCGCCGGGCCGCACTCATCGCCAAGGCTGCCAACGCCGCGGCCGCTTCTCTCTCGACCCTTACCATAGCTCCACAAAACTACCCTGCACCCATCCTCGCCGCACCAATATCTCTTGCTGACACAATCTCCGACGTCAGCCCCTACATCCCCATAGTTCTTGATCTCGCCGCCCACAACTACTACCATTGGAGACATCTCTTCGATCTCCACCTCGGCCGCTGCAACCTGCGCTCGCATGTCGCCGCCAACTGTCTTCCCTGCCCCGACAATCCGCAATGGTTGAAAGACGATCTCGCGATCGTCCAGTGGTTCTACACCCGCATCACCACCGAAATCTTCAACATGCTCGATCACGACGGCGCCACCGCTGCCAACATCTGGCACTCCCTCCGTCAGCTCTTCCAAAGCAACACCGACGCTCGGAAAAACGCTCGCCACACCGAGCTTCGCAATATGGTGCAAGGAGACGCCCCGGTGAACCTGTTCTGCCAGCTCGTTAAGACCATTGGTGATGAGCTCCGCGAACTCGGCGATATAGTTAGCGACTCACAGCTAATCAATATCGTCGGCGGCGGCCTCAGCGAAGACTTTGACAAGCAAGCCTCGTTCATACCGATGATACGGCCCCCTCCTACCTTCGCTGAAGTTCGTTCCTTGCTATAACTCGCGGCGGAAACACAAGCTCGCAAGGACTCTCGCCTCAAGGTCTTTCATGCTGCGGCTCATCCTCCTCTGCCGTCTACACCAGCGCCGCCTTCCAGGCCGGCTCCTGCCGCCGGGCCGTCCGCATCGTCATCTGTTCAACCGCCCCCAGGCTGGCGTCCTAGTCCGAACTACCGCGGCAAAAACCCTATCTACAGGCCGCCGTCGACTCGTTCGGTTCCGCCTACGACATCACCAGCACCGAGTCCTGCACCACCCACCAGTGCTCCATCTGCGGTTGCATGGCGGCCTCCTCATGATCCTTGGACGGGGCTTGTTCAAGCATGGCCCATGCCCTGGTCCGCTCCATCCACCCTCGGTGCTCCGCCGGCATACTCAGGTGCCTGGCAACCCGGCCTTCGGCCGCCTACTGGTGCTCCCGGGGTTCTCAACCCCCGACAGCCGGCCAATGCCTATCACGCCGCCCCGACGTATGCTCCTTATGGTCATTACAGCACCGACGGTGGCGCCTACTACACACCTCTGCCGACCGTGCTCCCGACGCCACTCCCACCACAGCCGGCCAATGCCTACTACACTCCCCAGCCGGGCCTACTGCCTTCACCATCGTATCCGCCGGCACTGCTTCCGACGCCACCCTCACCTGCGACGCCGAGCTGGGATCAAGCTGCCTTTCTCCAGGCCAAGAATAACTTTGTTGCACAAGGAAACTCAGGTACGGATTGGATCTTTGATTCAGGGGCCTCTAGTCATATGTCTGCATCTAGTAATTGGTTATCTTCTTGCACTAAATCTCCTTTCCCTTCCATTATCCTTGGAGATGGATCATCTATTCCTATATATTGTGTTGGTCAGGCTCAACTTCCCTCTTTCACCAAACCTCTTTTACTTCGCGATGTTCTAGTTGCACCCGCCCTCATTAAAAATCTTATCTCTGTTCGCCAATTTACTTGCGACAATCTAGTTTCGGCTGAATTTGACCCTTTTGGTTTATCTGTGAAGGATTACCTGACCAAGGCCGAGATCGCTCGCTTCAATAGCTCCGGTGATCTTTATTCTCTTAATGGAGTTCCTGCCGCCACCCCTCCAACATCCATGCTGGCCTTCGTCGATCTCTGGCATCGTCGCTTGGGCCATCCCAACCCCGCCGTCTTAGCTTCTATGCTTAGTGAATTTACCATACCATGTAATAGGGACTCTCATAATTCTGTGTTTTGCGAGTCTTGTCAATTAGGCAAACATGTGCGTCTTCCCTTTAGTTCCTCTAGTTCTTGTAGCACTTATCCCTTTGAATTAATACATTGTGATTTATGGACCTCTCCCATTGCAAGTGTTTCGGGTTTTAAATACTACCTTGTTATCCTGGATGATTTCACCCACTTTGTCAGGACTTTTCCTCTACGCAACAAATCCGAGGTCCATTCTATTTTCCTTAATTTTCAACGCTATGTGTCTGTTCACTTCTTCCTCCCAATTCGCTTTATCCAATGTGACAATGGTCGCGAGTTTGATAACATTAAAAATCGTACTTTTTTCTTACAACATGGCATCCTGCTTAGGTTCTCATGTCCCTACACCTCCCCTTAAAATGGTAAAGCAGAACGCTCTCTTCGCACCCTCAATGATATAGTTCGCACTCTCCTCATTCAATCATCTATGCCTCCCAAGTTTTGGGCTGAAGCCCTACACATGGCCACCTTCCTTCTAAATATTCGACCTTCCAAAACTAAACCCAACACATACTCCCTATTATTCCCTCTTTCTTTCCCACCCTGACTACTCCGCGGTTCGTGTTTTCGGCTGTCTCTATTTTCCCAATGCCTACGCCACTTCTGCAAATAAATTGTCACCACGCTCTATCCCATGTGCTTTTCTCGGCTTCTCTGACGAGCACAAAGGCTATCGCTGTCTCGACCTTCACACCGGACACGTTCATGTCTCTCGTCATGTCACGTTTGCTGAGCACATTTTTCCTTTCTCACAATGCACTACTACACCATCCAACACCCCTAGCTTCGCAAACACCCCCTCTCCCCGTCCTTTCCAACTATATACTCCCCTACCTGCCGAACACAACTTATCACCACCACCATTAACACCCACCATAGCCAATCCCAACCATACACTCACCCCACCCGAGACGTCCCCAACACCCCCGACCCCTGCTCCCTCCCCAACAGCCCCGGCCCCTACTCCCACTCCACCACCCAGCCCTGCTCCCACTCCACTACCCAGCCCTACTCCTTCGTCCGACTCTTCCGCTGCGCCGGACTCACCAGTACCCACCTTACCCCCTCGTGCTATTCCTACAGCAGCCCCGATTAATGATCATCGCATGCGTACTAGGGCCAAATCAGGATTTCATCAACCCCAAGACCGCCTAAACCTTCATACCTCCGTATCTCTCACTTCTCTTCCAAAGAATTACAAAACTGCTCTACTTGATCCCAATTGGGCCGCTGCCATGCAAGAAGAATATAATGTTTTACTTCAAAACAACACCTGGCAACTTGTTCCTCGTCCTCCCAATACAAATATTGTTTCTGGCAAATGGATTTTTCGCCAAAAGTTCCACTCCGATGGGAGCCTCTCACGATATAAAGCCAGGTGGGTTTGTCGTGGCTTTTCTCAGCAACAAGGAATTGATTACAAAGAAACCTTCTCTCCTGTTGTTAAACCTAGCACCATTCGCACCGTTCTTAGTGTTGTTGTCTCCTCTTCATGGCCCATTCACCAACTTGATGTTAAAAATGCTTTCCTCCATGGTTCCCTTCAAGAAACTGTCTACTGCCAGCAACCTCTGGGTTTTGAAAATCCATCCTTTCCAACTCATGAATGTCTTCTTCAGAAATCTCTCTACGGTCTTAAACAGGCCCCACAAGCTTGGTTTCAACGCTTCTCCTCCTTCATTCAAACAATAGGCTTCACTCCATCTCTCTCCGACACCTCTCTTTTTGTGTATCATCAAACTTCTGGCACTGCCTATTTACTTCTCTATGTAGATGATATCATTCTTACCGCCTCTTCTCAAAAGTTCTTAGATCATATTGTCTCTCTTCTTAGATCTGAATTTTCTATGACTGACCTAGGACTCCTTCATCATTTCTTAGGCATTGCTGTTGTTCGAGATTCCTCCAGCCTTTTTCTTTCCCAACGCCAGTATATTCTTGATCTTCTTAATCGTGCTGGTATGCTTGACTGTCAATCATCTCGCACTCCTGTCGATACTAGTTTTAAACTTTCGGCTACCGGTGAACCCTTTTCCGATCCTACTCTCTATCGTAGCCTAACAGGTGCTCTCCAATATCTCACCATTACTCGTCCTGAAATCTCTTTTGCTGTTCAACAAGCATGTCTCTATATGCATGATCCCCGGGTTCCTCACTATAATCATGTTAAACGCATTCTTCGGTATTTAAAAGGAACTCTCAATCATGGTCTCCACCTCAATAATTCTTCTCCAAACTCGCTTACCGCATACTCTGATGAAGACTGGGCTGGTTGTCCTGACACTCGAAGGTCCACTTCCGGTTTTTGTGTTTTTCTTGGTAACAATTTGATTTCTTGGTCTTCGAAAAGACAGGTTATAGTCTCACGTTCGTCGGCCGAGGCTGAGTATCGCGCTGTGGCACATGCCGTTGCAGATACAATCTGGATTCGGCAGTTACTCTCCGAGCTACACAGGCCTATTGAGCAGGCCACTATTGTCTACTGTGACAACATATCAGCAGTCTACATGACCAGCAATCCAGTTCAACACCGACGCACAAAGCATATTGAGATTGATATTCATTTTGTTCGTGAAAAGGTTGCTCTTGGTCAGGTTTGGGTGCTTCATGTTCCCTCTACGGCTCAGTTTGCTGACATTTTCACCAAGGCACTGCCTACTAAGCCGTTTCAAGATATCTGTTTCAGTCTCAACGTAGTCGAGCCTGCCGTTGATACTGCGGGGGGATGTTAGAGTAGTCATTATGGTATACGACTTCTAGTCCAAGTCAGTTTTGTACCCCTACCCCAAGTCGGTTTGTACCCTCTTATATACTCTTGTATGCCGCACCAAATCATCAATAAGAAACAGTTTTATTCAGCTTTCACCCCCGAATAGTTTGCTCGTACTACCGTGTTCCCAGCTTTTCCAACTCATCCATGCATGCCTCTCCTGGGCCAGCCCGACGCCCCTACCAGTTTTCGACGTACCGCGCGACGTAGATTGAGATGAACGTTAGTCATGTCGCTTGAATTCCTGTCCCTCGGCCACTATATATGTTCTGTCCGGAAGACAATGAAAAGTCGTTTGTTCGGTAAGTACAAGAGCATCTACAACCGGTCTCCTCAAAGACCGGTCAAAAAAAATTTAACCCAGACAGACTTCTAGTACTGGCCCTATATACGTCCAGACTGGCTGACATCCCTCGTATTCAGCCCATATCTAAAACGGATATGAGGAGGCCCGGACACGTCCCCGCCACGTCGGACCAAACAGGCGGAAACCACCTCAAATTGCACCAAAATAATCAAGTCCACCAAATCCACCGTCTTGTTCCCGCGTCCGAGTCATGTCCGTCGTCCACCCTTCTCCCCCATCGGCGCCGCCGGTCCCATCCGCCGCTCTAGAGGGAGAAGAGGAGTTGGAGAAGAGAGAGGTGTGTCTCAAATGAGAGCCCGAGAAGGCCCGGACTATTGGGTCAATAGAGATTGAGAAGGAGACGTTGCAATTTGCTCGAGACACGGAGGATTCGAGATAATGTTGGCGGATGCAAGCCTCTTGGATGAGCAAGCAAAGAAGTTTGTGGGTAAGAAGAAACAGAGCAACAAACGTAGGGAGTAGAGGCATCGGACGAGAAACGGATGGCGGCAGAGTAGGCGGCACAGATGGCCGCGACAGAGCAGGCGACACAGATGGCATTTGGCGAGTGATCCATCATGTTGGGCAGTCGTGGCTCGGACTTGATTTTTTTTTGGCATGTCTTGATTGTTGGACAATGATTTATTTTACTTTTTTGCATTTGTTGAAGTGTTGAATTATAATGAATTTGTGCCATATGATCCATCGTGCATGGATTGCATGGATTTGAGGAGTGTGGCTGCCCGACAGGCCATATGAGGGGCCGCCCGGCGCTGTTAGCGGTCGCGCCCAGGCACGTCCGCGGATGTTTAGGGGAGGGGATTTGCAAAGTCCGCTTGTAGATGCTCTAAGGGCCTCCCTGACTCGCAGAATTCTAAAAATATGGGGATGGGGAAAACATATGATTGTAATGTCGTGCTCATCTCAATCCTACAAAATTTTGGATTGTTTGATTGCATCACAGGAAAAACAAAGGATTTTTTTAAAAAGATTTTGCGTGGATGCTAGAAATCATATGGAAGTAGTACAAAAAAATTCTTTGGAAACATATAGGATTCAATCCTATGAGTCAAATAACCAACATACGGTCCTTAAAATTCCTATGAAAAATCCTTTGAATCAAAGGAGCCGTAAATGGGAGTGCCTGGGGCACATCAGCCTGAAGCTTTCTGAGCGACAAGTCAATTCCACCCCTGCCATTGTATTGCCGGCCATCTTCTTACTCCTATCGGTAGGCTTTGTTCTTCTTCTTGCTCGCACTTCCTCCATCTCCTTCCCTAATCGATTTCTTCCCTCCAGCGGTAATGCCTTGCTCTACTCGGCAATTGTGCAATCCGAGCGGCGGTCAAAACAAAAAGGGCCTGCTCCCCAATATGTGAATCTGCATGCTCTCCTATGCCAGTGACGCCACAGTGAGCCATGTCGTCCTAGTCTCCAGCAAGATCCCGACGAGCCCTCTCAGGACACGACGCGGCCAACCGCATACCTGGTTCAAGCTTGGGGTTGTGCTACTCTCTCGCTTGGTTGTCTCCTCCCTATAAAATCGTCTGAACCAAAAGGAAATTTTAGCTACCTAGTTAATGTTTAGCGAAATCGTAAGTAATTTGCACGGGTGATCCTTAAATTCGGTAAGTGCTATCGTTTATAATCCAACTTCCCAAGAAATGCTTTCTAAGGAAATATCCTTGGTGACTTCATATCTTATTGCATAGATTCAATCCTTACATACGAAATAAATGTGGCCGAGGGAGACAACTAGTATGCAAGCTGAGATATTACACTGGCATAATCATAAAAGGGTTTATATCTCGAAAGCATACTGCATTTTTGGCTTTCCATATAGACCGTAAAATATGAATCACACATGACAAGTTGAATCTAAACTCGGGTAAAAATGTGGCAAACAATCCTAGCCACAAGCATACATAATACATCAAGATCTCTGCATGTGGTCGTAGCAATAGGTGCAAACGAAACCTTGTACTTATCAAACTTGACCGACAATCCACTTCACCTGAGCTACACCTAAGTTTCATAGATGAAACTTACATAAGATGAGGACTACAATTTGAGTTTGATAAAATATATGTTTACCTTGCCACAAAACTAGCATCAACTAATTGATTCAGTGTTAACGACCTAGATTTTGGCTGCAGACCCGTGCCCCGAATATCTCACTAAACCACACCACCACTTGCAACTAAGTTGCTTCTACATCTAACCATCTAAACCATGTACCTGGCCTGAAAGTGAACTTCCAATATACATCCTTATGCCCATTAACATCACGTAAGATGATGTTTGTCCATTCACCACTATTATACAGTGTCGGAAAGGATCTTTCCCTTTTATAATATCTTGGTATGCCCCTTTGTTTAACAAAACCTAGAATGGAACATTTATTGCCTTTGATCTAGAGTGGTCAACGTAGATTGAGTGTTTGCTCTGATTTCCTTGGGCATGGTGTTAAATCACAAATGATTAATGTTGTCCTTTCATCTCTACCTACCTTGATAATGAGTTATCTGCAATTGTACATGACCCCTCAGGAATTTGACAAGCGTTGTAGGTATTGCTTCTAGGGAGGCAAGAATCCAGAGGGGAAAACACCTCTTGTTGCTTGGGAATTAGAGTAGTTTGCAGACAAAGGGATTAGGAGGGCCTTGGCATAATCAATTATGAGACTCAAAATGATGCCTTGTTGATGATAAAACATTTTCGAGTTCATTAAAAAAAGGACATCCCATGGGTCAACTTGATTTGTGGATCTTATTATCAACATCGACTACCACGTGGTCAAAATGTTGATCGGTCTTTCCGGTGGAGAGATTGCCTAACATAATGCCTAAGTTCACAGACATTGTCTTGTGTCAATTGAAGAATGATAGCTCTGCTTTATTCTAAAGAGATAAATGGAAAACACCCCTCTTCATGTAACATGGCATCGCCTATTTTATTTTCTATTGCAAGATCTATTGTATTGCACATTATCTGGTAGGATCACTCTCCATATTTGTTCCACCTTCCTCTTTCTACAGAATTGTCACTTCTGGACTAGTTAATCATGGATCGTGTTTCTGCCACTGAGCCTGACATTTGGATATGGCAACAAATATCATCTGGTTATTATGCCTCTTATATGTACAAAAACATGTTAGCAATCCATGATTATATCCTTGCATTAAGCTGGATTGACAAACTTACTATCCCAAAAAACACAAAATCTCTTCCAACTTTAGTTGCATGGTCGACTAAACACAAGAGAGATGATGTAGAGAAAGAACTTCCACTAGCCTGAACACACATGTGTGCTTTGTGGAAGAACTTTCGTTAAAACAAGAGACCACCAATTCTTCCAATGCCCTTTTGCCATTGCTTGTTGGCAGTACTTGTATCCTGTATTGTATTGCACATTGTCTGGTAGGATCACTCTCCATATTTGTTCCACCTTTCACTTTCTACAGATTGACACTTCTGGACGAGTTAATCATGGATCGTGTTTATGCCACTGAGCCTGACATTTGGATATGGTACCAAATATCATACGGTTATTATGTCTCTTATATGTAGAAAAATGTGTTAGCAACCCATGATGATATCCTTGCATTAAGGTGGATTGGCAAACTTACTATCCCAAAAAACACAAAATCTCTTCTGACTTTAGTTGCATGATCGACTAAACACAAGAGAGATTATGTAGAGAAAGAACTTAAACTAGCCTGAATACACATGTGTGCTTTGTGGAAGCTTTTTCATTAAAACAAGAGACCACCAATTATTCCAATGCCATTTGCGGAGGTTGTTCATGGCAATTTATATTGGCGTGACGATGGCAAACTTACTTTGCAAGCACGATAATTTTGTGGAAAATACAAAGCTGGGAAGGATTTGCTATTCTTGCCAATTAAACTTACCATCCTCAGAGAACATAATTTCCCATGAAAAGACTTTGATTTGACATGGTAAAAATCTGACATCACATTTGTAGTGGAGTCCTTTGTTTTATGAAAGATGGCCTTAATTGCGTACGAATGAAATAGAGTCAAGTTGGGCCGCTGAAATATCCCAAGTGCATAGAAACAACAATCTTCAAGCCCAGTTAGTGACATTGGTGAATCCGAGCCACATATATCGGCCCAAAAAGAAGGCTAGCCCATATCACACATGAAGAGCATAGCCCAGATGTTCCCCAACCCCTAAAAAACCGCAAGTGCTATATCTCGCATCAAGCTAGACTGAAACAACTCTCGCTGGAAGACTCTACAGTAACGGGCCGGCCCACTCCCGCACGCTTAAAGAAAACAACGTAGAAAAAGGAGCGCGGGGGTAATTCGAAGCATGGTATCCTGGACGATTTGCAACGGTTCTAGCCACGAGGGAAGCTTTGGGATGCTAATGAAGACATAGGGCGCGCTCTACTTGACATAATATGGCCCCGGTTTCCACGGTACTTTTTTTTGTTTCCTCTTTTTTTCCTTTTTTCCTCCTTTTTATTCAGTTTTCTCCTTTTTTTCATTTCCTTTTGTTATGTGTTTGGTTTTCTTTTTCTTCTCGGGTTTCTTATTTTTTATTTTGTGTTTTTATTTTAGTTTTTCAGTTTTTTTCTTTCATAGTTTTTCTCGTTTTTATTTTCTTACTCATTTTCATTCTTTCTTACTTTCTTGGTTTTCAACTTTTTTTATTATTCTTCGTTTCTTTATCGATTTTCGACTTTTCTTACTCATTTGTTTCTTCGGTTTTATTTTTCATTTTATATTTTCTTTGGTTTATTTTGTTTATTTTTTGGTTTTCATTTATTTTGTTTTCTTTTAATTTTTATTCTACATTTTTTATATGTCAACGATATTTTTCTAATACATGCTTAACATTTTCCAATACAAATTTAATATTTTCAATACATGTTTTTTTACATACAGATTTTTCAAATGCTTGATTAACATTTTTTACTACATGATGAACATTTTTCTATACACACTTTAAAAATAAAATCAAATGCTTGATTAACTTTTTTCAAATACAAGATTAACATTTTTATAATACATGATCAACATTTTTATGAACATTTCAACATTTTGAAAATTCTTGATTAACATTTTTAATGCAATTTTAACATTTTTTAAACACATGGTCAAAAAAATTTCTTAACACATTTAAGAAATCATTAATTAATATTTTTAACCACTTGCTCATCATTTATAAAACATGGTCAAAAAATTCATAAATTTTTTAGTACATGGTCAACACTTTTCTAAACACATTTAACATTTTTCTAATGTTTGATTAACATTTTTCAAAAGCTTGTTCAATATTTTTTTCAAATGCTTGAGTCACATTTTTATATACATGATCAAGTTCTTTTCATCATTTTATTAATACATGGTCAACATATTTCTACACACATTTGACATATTTCAAATGCTTGCTTAACATTTTTCAAACACTTGTTCAAAAAAAATTCAAATGCTTGGTTAACTTTTTTTAAAATACATGATCTAACTGTTTCATACACAATTTTTTTATGTATATTTTTCGTATATGTGATAAACATTTTTCCTATACACATTTAACATTTTTCAAATGTTTGGTCAACATTTTTCAATTGTTTTATGTAAAGTTATTTTATAATATATTTATTTAAAATATATGGAAGTATACAAAACAAAAAATAAATCAAAAACTGTCGTGGATTTGTCACGGCAGATGTCCTAGGTGTAAGGACTTAGTCGTGAGGCCAGCGCATCTATGTAGTAGCTTGAGAGGGGTTGATTGGGATGAGAGACGCAGGGCAGATCGACGCACAAGACAAGGGTTTAGACAGCTCCGGGCCCCGGGAAACATCATCCGGTAACAACCCTACATGCTGTTTGAGGCTAGGTCTCATTATGACCACGGGAGAGTCGCCGCATAAGCCGGCTCTCGATGTTTAGCCCTAGAGATTATTTCTTGTTGCCTGTCCCTCTTTTGGGGTGCCCTGCCCCTCCTTATATAAGTTAGAGGGGCGGGACATGTGGAGTCTAGTCTATCTTCTCTTACAAGTTAATTACAAGTCCGGGTCTTGTTTCCTTGTAAAGGAAATATTCGTCATCCCTTTCCTCTTAATCCGACCCATCATAACATGAACCGGCCTTCTGGGCTTTGAGCCTTGTTGTCCATCTGACCCGCCCGCCGGGTTACTAATGAGTCGCCAAGATCGGGCAGGTTATCTGTGAATCGCCAAGCTTCGGGCGGGTCACCAGTGAGTCGCCAATTCCGGCCGGGTCATACCGCGGGATATATCCCCGACATTAGCCCCCAGTTTAATTTGGATTTATCCATGTTAAACTGATCCTGTAAAATAAACACAAGAACAAACTTGATAGGTTGTGCTCCGGGTTAAATTTTGTAAGCCGGCACCTGATCATCTTTAAATCCTTGTCATTTCTTTCTTGATACATGCCCATGAACTCATAGAAAATCTCCTTTAGTAGATATGTTCAAACTTTGTGAATGCAAAAAATCCAGATACTTCTTTTGAGAAATCCGGGTCAATAGGCCAGCTTCAGAGTCAATTTGCCGACATTGGTCTCTTGTAGAGAAATATTGTAAGAAACAATCCGCTTGAATCGGCTTTCAATGCTCTAACTTGACAAAAATATTGGCCTTCAAATATTCAACTTATATTCATCCGGCTTAAATATATAAAACTTGCCGGTTTATGAGTACCAAAATTGCCGGGTTATAAATAGATGATGCCAAGTCATAATTGTCGCCGACGCCAGTTTATGATTGTTAATGACGCCGGTTTACAGACACAGGGTCATAATGATTGGTGACACCGGATCAATCTGGTTTTGCTCAAAACAGAGAAATTGAAGATATTTCTTTGATAATAATATAATACCTGTAGCCCCCAAGTCTTGAGCAGAACAAAGCGATGGCTTAAGACTTGCTTCAATATGAATACTGCTACTTTGAAGAAATCCATGTTGCTCATCCCAATCACTAGTAAAAACTGAATATTCCGTATTATGTAGCCCCCAAGTGCCGGGTTGTCATGCTTGCAGCAACCTGGGACTTGTAATTGCCTGATTCTCAAAAACTTCAACCAGTGTAGCCCCCAAGGGCCGGGTCATTATGCAATAATGAGCAGGGACTTTATAAATATGATCATGTAAATTTGAACAGCGATGTGTAACCCCCAAGGGCCGGCTTAGTAAGATAATACTGAGCTGGGACTTTATAAATATGATCATGTAAATTTGAACAACAATGTGTAGCCCCCAAGGGCCGGTTTAGTAAGATAATACTGAGCTGGGACTTTTCATTGAAAATAATCATATGATGTAACCCTCACCATGGGGCTTGAACCCACGTCCACAAGGTTAAGAGCTTTGTGCTTTACCAACTAAACAGTGGATCCTTCAATATAATGGATTAAGACTTATGTACCTTGAATTGTTGACAGGAGCAATTGGTAGCCCCCAAGGGCCGGCTCATTTAAAATGTGATGAGTCGGGTCTTCAATAAGTTGAGCAAAAAATGACTTTGCATTAGCCCCCAAGTGCCATGGTGCATGCTGGCAGTGACATGGGACTTGTATATTCGATGTAATCTCGATTTGAACAATGTAGCCCCCAAGTGCCGGGTCGTAAGCCTGCAGCGACTCGGGACTATTTCCTCCATTGTAAAATAAATCATGCCCATTGATAAAAATAATAGCTGTTGCGCTAAAGCGACTTTGAAAACCTCAATCATAACACTAGTTATTGATAATCACAATAGAAATCCAGCCATGTTGGCTATTCAAGATTTGAATAATATAATCCGGTATGAAAACCTCAATCGTTCAATATCATCATGAAAATTCAGCCAGTTTTGGCTATTAAAGATTTGAATACCTCATCAGTTGACAAGTAAACCCGGAGTTTAAATACCTGGCGGCTCTTGGCCAATGACGACTTAATGCGCTTGAGAAAACCAATAATTGATAACCCTTTTGAGACACCAATTTCAGTGATGAGCTTGGACTGAAGCATTTATATAAGTCATAGTTCTGCAAACCCTGCACAGAGTTAAAACAACATATGCCCTGGCGACTTAACGTCAAAAGCCAGGGCGGGTAACCACCCAAATGTAGTCTTATCCTGCACACAAGTAGATCACAAGATCCCTTGGCGGTTTACCGCAGGGCGGGTCATAATATCTCACATATAACCACCGTGATATTGAATTTGTACTGCCGGTTTACATGACCTGTGCAGTAAGAGTGATAACCCGATCCTTAGAAGTCAATGCTTCCACATAGATGATGATTGTCATAAGCTGGCGATTTATCATCGAAAATCAAGCCGGGTTAAATAGCAACCACTCATATACACTTCAGATATGAAAAAAGAGCTTTCAAATAAAATCCAAAAATTGTTTGCAAAAAGAGACTTCGAAAAATTTTGAGGCTTCTGATTCGAATACGATCAGAAAACCATCCCAAAGGGGTTAAGCTAAGATTCGAATACGATCATATAGCCCCCAGTGGCTTTGGCGTTGCCGATCAAGAGGGTACCGACAGCTATGTTCTCTTTGGTTCGAATACGACCTATGTTTGAACAGGAAGCCCCCAAATGACCTTGAGAGTTGTTTAACGACGCTGATTCGAATACGATCCACGTCGGTTCCCAAAGGGGGTTGAGCTATGGTTCAAATATGACCAAGAAACTCCCCAATGAGCTCGGCAGTGTGCCGATCAAAAGGGTATCGACAGCTATGTTCTCTTTGGTTCGAATACGACCTATGTTTGAACAGGAAGCCCCCTGGTGATCATGAGAATATTTAACGACTCTGATTCGAATACGATCAGGGTCACACCAAAAGGGTTAAGCTAAATTCAAATACGATCAGCTCCGAATGGTCATTAAAGCAGGGTACCTATATTTGAGTTGTGCTTTGTAACAGACTCTCTGTGGTCCCTTTAATTTTTACTGAGAACTCGAATTTTGCGAGAGATAACCTCTTTTTGAACCGGAAATTTGTAAACCGGATATTAAGAGCTTCAAAGCTTTATAAGATACAAATTTACCTTGAGCCGGACGATTGAACCGGATTTGAGAGCTTCAAAACTTTGCGGGAGAAAGATATCTCTTGAACCGGATTTTAAACCGGAATCTTTATTTGAACCGGCAATTTTCTGACGGCTTTTAAAGTTTCATCAATATGGTAGCAGCCTCCGGAACCGGGTTATCATTCCCTCCAACGACCCGGGGTTCCCGAGTCATGTCACTGTAGCCCCCGAGTCTCAAGATGACTCGAGGAGTTGGCTTGAGATTCTCCATATTTAACCGTGATATAAACCGGCATAACTTGTATATCATTGGTGTTGATAACACGATGTGTATCCACAGAAGGTTAAGGTGACTGCGGCGGGTTATAAATGATCCCGTATGAGCCGTGTCAGCAACTCGGCCAATGGTTCCTTCCAACTGGCTGTTTGAAGTTTAACCAAACTGTAGTGACGGCGACTCGTGCACCTGCCCATTGAACCATCCAGTGCAGATGACGGCTGATAATATATGATAATTTGCCTCCAGTTTGTTGGAAAAAAACCGGGCTTCTCAAGTAGTGACTTGCTCATAATCAATAAATAACTCATCCAGCCAAGTGCGGCCTGGTGTGTTGATGTAGATCAGGCCGCGAGAGACGGACGGTAAAGACGATCGTAACATCAGAGGCGGCACAGACAGATGAGTCGGCCGTGGCGTTGTAAACCGGTGCGGACGGGTGAGTTGTCCTCCTTGTTGTAAGCTGGCGTGGTCACGAGAGACGGCCACGGCGTGGTAAGCCGGCGCGGTCGCGAGAGACGGCCACGACGTTGTAAGCCGGCGCGGTCGCGAGAGACGGCCACGGCGTGGTAAGCCGGCGCGATCGCGAGAGACGGCCACGGCGTGGTAAGCCGGCGCGGTCGCGAGAGACGGCCACGGCGTGGTAAGCCGGTGCGGTCGCGAGAGACGGCCACGGCGTTGTAAGCCGGTGCGGGAGTCCGTTAAATAACGACGACCACCTGTGCCAAAAGATATTGGCGTGCCTCCATCCCCGTGGTATAATATCACTTTTTGTCATAAATAATTGCCCTGCATAAACAATATTGCAGACCAAGGCAAAGATAAACTTGTTCTTTGACAGAAAACAATGTACGTTAATAAACTTTAAACAGATAGATATCACCTGATTGTCCGGACGACGGATGATCCGTTCCACGAATCAACTTCCAGTACTTGTAATAGGCTTTTAGCTACTCTCTCCTGCCCTCGCAAATGCTGATTGGTTACTCATCCCATCGACTCAATATGGCCCCTGCGGCTCAACACGGCAGGGGCGGTTCAACATGGCTCCGGCGGCTCAACGCAGCGCGGCGGCTCAATAGCCAGAGGAGATTGTGGTGATGGGCGACTCAGCAAGGCAGGCGGATGTTCATTAAACATATTATGGACAAAGTATCCGTGATATAATGGCATAAAAAATTTATCCTGTGTAAAAATATTACAAGGCAAAGTAATTGTTCCTTGATGAAAACAATATGTTTAATAAAATATGGATGGATGTCACCTGGTGATCTGGACAGTAGATGATCTGTGCGTCGTGTCCATTCGACAGATGATCCATACGCAGACTGAAAAGGTCCGGAGGAGTACGAATGGACTAGTATAGCCTCACTTCATTTGAAATGGCAACCTGTGGTAGCACTTTTCATGTGATATGCTTTGGAAAGTCAATGGTTGTTGGGGGCCGCGCAGCTAGTGGATGTCTCCTGCGTGCGAATACATGGCTGTTATTCTATCTCTCTCTTTTCCTCTTGTTTTCCAAGGATGGACAAGGCAGCTGCCCCCCCTTTTTATGCTTGTTCCTCTGGTGACTTGACGTGGCGCAATATCGTGGCGTGGCTATTGCCCCTGCAACTCCCTTGCTGCTCTGTTTGTTGTAGCACCAGTGGATTCAGACGACTTGGTAAGACCGGCTTAAAGCGGCGTTTAACAGCAGGCCAGCAATCGCGAACTTGGAGGCGTCGGCGTCTTGGCAGAGCCGAAGTGCTCGAAGGCCGCAGAAAACCGGAGGACTTGGGCGCACAGAAACTTGTAGGAAAAATGAACCGCCACGGAGGAAGGTGCGAGCGGATCCAGCGGCTTGACAGAGGTGGTTAACCATAGCAGAGGCAGTGACTTGGTTGTGGAGTGGGGCGAGTTGCTCGGACGGGGCGCGTAGTGGGCGAACCGGCAGAGGGCGCATCAGCAACCGGCCGTGCGACGAACCGGCAGGAGACACGACAGCAACCGGCAGCACGGCAGGAGGCAGAGTTGAGCGCCAGCTGACTCCATGGAAACTGGCTGGCTCCGGGCGAGTCATGACAGTGGCAACTTGGCATGCGTCCGCGACGGCGGCTCTGGGCGCGGTGAAGCTGGACCGGCTTGGTTGTTTGAGGATCGGCGGTGGGCGAAGTGACGCGCCGGCAGTGGCGGTTCGTGAGCAGTAGCGACGACTTGGCCAATGGATTTTTGCTCCGCAGTCAGCGGGCAAAAGTGACGCGTCGGCGGCGGCGGTTCGTGAGCAGAGGTGGGCAACGCGGAGGTGGGTTGCGACCCGAGGTGCGGCGGCTCAGGGCGCCGAGAGGCCACAGAAACAGCGGCTTAAAGCGAGCGACGCGGCAACCCGGCAGAGGCGAGCCGGTGAAGGCGATACGACAGAGCCGGATCCTCGGATGGCGGCGGCTGACGAAGCGAAGCAACGGAGGCGGAGACCGGCGACCCGCCGCATGGCTCGCGGAAGTGGCGGAGCTAGCGGCTGATCCGGAAGTAAACCAACTTGTCTTGCTTCGGCGGGGGCGGCTTGCCTCTGCGGCAGTGGAGGTGAGTGGCCGTCGGCGCTGCTGGGGTTGAGGCGGGCCGAGAACATGGTAGGAGGCGGCGACCCGGTGGGTCGGATACGGAGGAAGTGGCCTGTGGTAGAGGCAGACCGGCGAGACAGCTCAAGCCGTGGCAGAGAGGGCAGTTCGGAGTCACTACGGCGGAGGAGCAAGGCAGCTCGAGGCGGCGGAGGAGCCCGGAGGCGGTCCGCGGTGTGGATGGTGACGGCTCGAGAGCGCACGCGATGCAGCGTAGGCAAGCTGGCCTGATACGAAGATGGCCACAGCAGAGAAGAGCAGCCGCCATGAAGACCAACTGAGCAGCTCCGCTTGAGGCGGAGGTGAGACGAGCCACTGTTGCGCAGAATCCGTGACCTTATCCCCTTCCATCGTTGACTCCACGTGAGGCCCCACAGATTTGACCTTGCTTTTGAAACTTATACACAGATTTGACTGGATTAATACTATCAGTAATAGTAACTTTCCCCAGCTGTCTCTGGCACTACGTGCAATAGGGATGGAATCTGACGCTCCGATTTGTATTTGGACACAGACAACGGAATCATCAAAGCCTGTTGGTCTCGGCGACTTGTACCTTGTATCAATTGATTTTGGAGGCAAAAACTTCGACCTTACAGCGGCAACGGAAGTTAACCCGGCCTCGACGGATTATCTGGTCATGTACACTGGCGTATAAACACAATCCTAATTTCCGCTTGATCTTAAATCTTGTATCTCTCGCTTTGACTGTTCGTCCATAATGTTATCTTCTGCACCGGTTCTTTTTCATCCGGCACATCGCGAGCTTTTTGATCCCTGAAGAAATCCCTCCAAGAACTCAACACCACCGTGCACTCTCCCCACGGTGGGCGCCAACTGTCATGGATTTGTCACGGCAGATGTCCTAGGTGTAAGGACTTAGTCGTGAGGCCAGCGCATCTATGTAGTAGCTTGAGAGGGGTTGATTGGGATGAGAGACGCAGGGCAGATCGACGCACAAGACAAGGGTTTAGATAGCTTCGGGCCCCGGGAAACATCATCCGGTAACAACCCTACATGTTGTTTGAGGCTATGTCTCATTATGACCACGGGAGAGTCGCCGCATAAGCCGGCTCTCGGTGTTTAGCCCTAGAGATTATTTCTTGTTGCCTGTCCCTCTTTTGGGGTGCCCTGCCCCTCCTTATATAAGTTAGAGGGGCGGGTTACATGTGGAGTCCTAATAGGACTAGGACTAGTCTATCTTCTCTTACAAGTTAATTACAAGTCCGGGTCTTGTTTCCTTGTAAAGGAAATATTCGTCATCCCTTTCCTCTTAATCCGGCCCATCATAACATGAACCGGCCTTCTGGGCTTTGAGCCTTGTTGTCCATCTGACCCGCCCGCCGGGTTACTAATGAGTCACCAAGATCGGGCAGGTTATCTGTGAATCGCCAAGCTTCGGGCGGGTCACCAGTGAGTCGCCAATTCCGGCCGGGTCATACCGCGGGATATATCCCCGACAAAAACAAAAACAAAAAATGTGAAAAAAAAAACAAAATGAAAAAGGGGGCAATTGTTTCCCACGTGCCTGTGCCAGCCCAACTGGAGCAAAGGGGTTTCCGGCTGAATGCGAGACATAGGGGGGCAAAAACAACTCATATGTTTTTTTTGCGAAATAAAAAAAACTCACCATTGCCTAAAAAAATGAAATCACCAAACTCTCTCTGAAAAAAGAGCTCTACAGAAACGAACAGAGCTTGTTTTCTTTTTATTCTAACTCAAAAAAAGAAGAAGAAAAATTGCAATGGATTTAAAATGAGAGTTTATTCTTAAGTAAATTAATTGGGGTCTTAATTACCACTACTTAGCTTTCAATTTGCCTCTGACCATCAAATTAAATGTGAATAACCCGTCCTCTGTTTGAAACAAGGGGCGCTTCCGGTTCCGTGCGTGCTTCAAACAATTTTGTCTTCTCCATATTACCATATCTCTAGAGCCAACAATTTTCTATGTGGAACTACTGAACTCAATCACTTGCTGTCGTCACTCAACAGTTTTCTGTTGAGGTATATCCCGTAGAGGTAGTCAAATTGGACCAGTGATCATTTCTACTAAATTAATTCTTTGATCTCAATTTCGCCTGCTAGTATTTATAGTATTTATAAAACTTCAGGAGCTAATGAAACTATTTTGGTAAAATTCAATTCTCTCAGTTCCTCGACAATCGCGCCAAAAACTCGAGTTCCTTTTGGATTGCCTTTTTTTATCAATTATAACCGCAGCATTGTCATCATAGCGGATTATTATCCTCTTCTTTGGCTACACCAACTAATGTAGTAGATTGAGTTCCCGGAGGACACTTTCTCCATTTCGTTCGCGGCTGCTGGCACGGAGTTAGCCGGGGCTTCTTCCTCGAGTCTTGTCATGATCGCCCACTCGACGAAAGAGCTTTATAAGCAGCATTGCCCTTCTTCACTCACGCGACAAACAGGTTGTCCTCCACCGCTCGGAACGTCACACCTTGGGCCATGTTCCAAGCGAACTGCATCGTTGAGAAAAAGGATTGGCTACTGAAGGGATGCGGCGTGGCAAAATGGATCTGCTTATCATAAAGAGATCCATTGTTCCTGACCCTGCTTCACCTTAATAGTTATTTGAACAAAAAGATCACAATAAACTTTTGGTAAAAGTTCTATCTTGGTCAGAGTGGGGATAGCATTTCTCTTCTGCATGTCGATGAAGTTTTGCAAAACCCAAACACCTCAGAGAGCTTTTCTGGCTGACTGTGAGGACGCCTCTGCATCCGGGAGCAGACCGCTCCCCCGGAAGCTGTGGTCAGTCAAGAGCAGCATCCGAATCCCGCTCGAATGCCTGGAGTGGCAGCGGAAGCAGAATAGAACCCTCCTTCTTTTGATTGGGAGGGACGACCTCTCTCTCTCTTTGAGAGGAAAGTTCTCTACAAAAGGCCCGTCTCGTGAACGATCGAACTTGGTAAACTTTGAAATAATCGTTTAGATAGCATTAGCCGCTTTTCTTCCTTTTCTCTGCCAGTCTTTCAAGTTCTCGCCCTCCCAGAAAAGAATCAAAATAATTTTTTAATTAGTTCTATTTTTTGGAATTTTCTTATTATCCTTTCATTTTTTTTACAGAATATTTTTCAAACTAAAACCTATGAGGATATGGTGAGAAACGTGGAACATTTGAGAAAATGTGCTGTGTCATTGAGCCCATTCTCTCTCTTCCATCCCGCCTTCTGAACCGAACCCTGGTGTTGGATTTCGGGTTCCGGCAAAACACTTAAGGTTCGAACACTGGGGTGCGCGCGAAGATCTCCCCCTCACCGATCACGCCCTCACACGCTTCACGATCTCTAGGCTAAGCACGACGAACTCTCAACACACGAGACACAAGATTTATACTGGTTCGGGCCACCGTTGTGGTGTAATACCCTACTCCAGTGTGGTGGTGGTGGATTGCCTCTTGGGCTGAGGATAAACAGTACAAGGGGATGAACAGCCTCCCGAGGCGAGGTGTTCTTGTGCTTGGTGGGTGTGAGGATCGCTCGAGTGAGTTCTGGTAGGTGAGGATCCGATGCCCTCTACCGTGGTGGCTAACCCTATTTATAGAGGCCCTGGTCCTCTGAGCGGTGAGGGAGCCAACAACGGCCAATTTGAAAGGGGACAGCTAGTACAGCTTATCCTAAAAAAAGTAGTCTTCGCCTGCCAAAGGCTCTGGTGGTGACGCCGTCTTGGGCTCCACGGTGACCTCCGTCTTGCCGTCCTGCTGGTCTTGGTCTTGTTGCACCGATATGGAAACCTTTGCCTGATGCCTCGGAACTCCTCACCTGCGCTTGCCTCCTTAGCACCAAAGAGCAAGCAAGGATACTGTGCGCGCTAGCGCCCGCCTGGCCTTGGTTGTCATGGCTCACGTCATGAGAACCTCGCGAGGTTTGCCTTGCCTTGATCTCTCCGCCCCTCGCGAGCCAGCCTGCTGAGGCCGCTCCTGAGGAGGTCTTGTGTCGTCCGCCTCGTGAGGCTTGGCCCCCCGCGAGGGTCTTGAGTGCTTGCTGGTGAAGATGGGCCGTACGGGCCCGCTTGTGGAGCCACGCCGTGGGCCGCAGGCAAGCAAGTCTGGGGACCCCCATTCCCAGAACACCGACAGTAGCCCCCGGGCCCAAGGCGCGCTCGGGCTTGGCTTCGAGGCGAAGCCAAAGGGCAAGTGCGGAGCGCCACGGGCCCCAATAGCCTACCGCCTTGGTCGACGCGTGGCGGCTGATTGGACGTGGGCGTCTCCGCTCCCCCACGCTGCCTTGATACCCGCCGGGCTAGGTGGCCACCGCGGTCTACACGATTTTCCTCCCGTTGTTGCGGCGCACTCCCCCATCCTTCCGCTTCCTCGAAGCTCAGCCTCTTCTCCCGATCCGATATGAGCTCAATCCTCCCATTGCCATGGCGCTGGACCAGTCGGGGAAAGGGAAGAGTCCCCTGTCCTCCGCCGAGCCACGCTCGGCCATTGAGCCGGCCGTTGTCAGGTCACTGGTGCTCAACCAAGAAGCCATGGACAAGGTGCGCCCCATGCTCGCCTCCAGCTTCAATGAGTGGGGAAGAACGGTGGCCTGGCCTGCATCTTGAGCTCTTGTCGACAGGACGGCCACCGAGGTCCCGTTCTTCATCGACGCCCTCTGGGCTGGCCTGGTTCCTCCTTTTTCCGCCTTCTTCAACGCGGTCCTTGCCCATTATCAGATCCACATGCTGCACCTTGATCCCCAATCCTTGACCCTTCTCGCCGTCTTCGCCTTTGTTTGCGAGGCCATGGTGGGCATTGCTCCTTCTGTGGCCCTTCTCCGCCACTTCTTCTCGCTGCACCTGATTGACCCCCGACAGAGCTCGGGATGCCTGAGCTTCCAGGCCGTGGTGGCGACGGCCGGCACAGGGATTGACTTTGAGCTTCCGCCATCCACGAGCGAGTTTCAGGCACGGTGGGTATTTGTTGATGTCGGAGTGTTCAGCCCCCTGCTCTATTCTTCGTCGGCGCCCGCCATTCCCAACTCCGGTTGGTGCCACCAAAGGCTCGCCGATCCGTGCCTTGTCCCCGTCTGGCTCAGGCTGAAGAGGCTGAAAGACCATGGCGTGACTGCGCCTATGGTGGTGAGGGAGTTCGTCCGGCGCCGGGTTGCTCCGCTTCAGTGCCATTCCCGGCCAATGTGGGCCTTGCTCAGCAGCCAGGACCACATGAGACTTCAGGAGTCTGGGCTCCCCCTGGAGGCGCGACGAATGGTGCTCGAGGTCTTGATGGGTGTCCCGTTGCCAGATGACATGCCGGGGAAGATTTGCCTGCTGTACCGCTGCTCGAACAAGGTGGAATTTGTGGAGCGCATGCCCCCTTTCGACGAGTGGGGGCTGCGTCCTGCCGGCCTTGAAGGGCCCCGCGAGAATCCCATCCTCGTGGTTCCTCTCCTTGCGTCCAGCGCCGATCTCGCCCCAAGAGCGGACGCGGGGGAGCGAGTATCGCTGGAGGCCTGGGGCGCGGGTGCCGAGGTGTCGACGCTGCCTGAGACTCCCGAGGCGTCATCCTCTGGAACCCGTGATCCTTGCTCTGGGGTGGTAGTTGAGGAGGCGACGCAGTCCGCTGCCCCTGAGGCCGAGGCTGGTTGTCGTGAGGCGGAGCCCGGTGGTTCTCTCCAGCCTGACGCTCCTGAAGTCTCCTCCTTGAGTGCTTCACCAGCCGCGCGCCGCGCTGGTCCCCACGTGCAACGCCTGGGCCGGTTCCGCGTGGACTTCGCAGAGCTCTGCAAGAGGAAGGGTCTCCAAGCTGCAGTAGCGGCACCGTCCGGCCGTTGAAGCACAGGAAATACATCGCCATAGATGAGTAAGTACCTTATCTCCGTGATTCTTCAAATGCCGCTTCCCTTCCTGACGGTGGCTTTTCAGGATCCCTTCTGCCAAGGCCGTGAAATCTCCTGAGGAGCACCCTCCTCTTGCCTCAACTCCTTCGCTAGCCTTGAGCGCCACAAGCCTGCGCGACGCCCCCGGCATGGGGGCGACTGGAGAAGCAAGCCCTCCTGCAGTGCGCCTCGAGCCCGCGCCTTTGCCATCTTTCCTTCACGGCCTTGCTCGGTTTGCGGCCGATGTGCCAAGGGCTCCCCCTCTGGTTGTGGATGGTGGTTGGATGACTTCGATCTTGGCCTCTTCTTCGGGCAGCGGGCCTCCACCCATCCAGGCCTCCGCTAGGCCCCGGATGGTGGTCGGGGAAGCGCCAGCCCCCAACCCCCTGCTGGGAGGGCATGCGCCGCTTCAGGCCTCTTCAGCACCCCCTGCCGCGGGAGACGGGCCTGGCCGCGCATTCGAGCTTGAGCGCGAGCGAAGTGTCGTCCGCCACGAACTCTTCCAAGAGGCGATGGGCGCGATGAGGCGGCTTGGCGGAGAACTCGCGGATGTCGACGCGCGTCTTGAGGCCGAGGGCCTTCGGCTCAAGGAGGAGTGGCGTCACCTGAAGGTAGCCATCAACTTCGGGCGCCTCCAGCATGAGCACGCCAATGCGGAGGCCGAGGCGTCCCCGGCAACCTCGCGAGAAGCCAGTGCCCGAGCCTTGGAGGAGGCCAGGGAGGCCGATCGTCGCCGCGCGATCGCAGAGGAGCGCAGGCGGGAGCTCCTGGCCTTGAATGCCTCCTTGGAGTAGCAGGTGGAGGCGCGCTGGGCCGCCCCGGCGTCGATGAAGGGAGCGCCTGCTGAGGAAGAAGAGATCCGGAAGCGTGAGGAGGCGATGGTGTTGGAAGCTACGGAGCAAAGCCTTGAGCTTGAGAGGTTGGAGACGAGGGAGCGCCAGATGCCCAAGCGGAAGATGCCGCTAACGCGCGCGAGGCGAGGAGTCAAGAGGAAGTCGACAGCAAGGTGGCAGAGGCTCGCGAGCTTGTGGGAGCTGGAGCCGACGCCCGGAGCTCTGTCTTGAGGTCGAGGTTGGTGGAGGCGGAGCAGCGCGAGAAAGCTGCTGCCGCCGCCCTGGTTTCTGTGCAGGCCGAGCTGGCCTCTACTCGTGCTGAATTGCTCCTCCTCCAGCAGCGGGTTACCACGGCCGAGTCCCTTGCACGGGAGAGCAGGGAGGAAGCACTCCGCCGGCTGACGCTGGAGCGTGAGCATGCCCCCATGCTCCAAGGCCTCAGGATCAGGGCCAATGCCTAGGCCACATCTGTGATGAAAATGCCCCTCACCCCCATGCGAACGACTACGCCAGCCACCTTCGCTTCTTCGCCGACGTGGTGATGCGCCTGGAGAACCGTTCCGAGAGAGCTCGCCAGCTTGTCGAAGAGAGGAGCCGTGGCCTGCTCGGGCGCGTGTTCTCCCGCGTCTTCAGCCATCTCCAGAACACCTACCCCAACTTTGATTTTGACGCCGCCATTGCCCCAGTACCCGAGGCCATCCGGGGCGACCTGGCGCGGTGGGTGGAAGATAACGTGGACGCGCTGGTCAGGGCCTTCGCTTATCATGACGATGCGGTGGTGGTCGCGGCGGACGAAGGCGACGTGGTCGACGACGGTGATGGCGGCGCTGGTGAAGGCGACGGTGATGCCAGCGATGGTGGCAGCGATGCCAGCGAAGCGTCTGAGGGTGACCTGGGGGACGCGGCGAGCGACATGTCCGATTGATCCTGTGTTTCCCAGGTGTTTGTCCTGTACGCAGAAGCTCAGGTGCGGCCCTAGAGGTTGCAAGAGCATTTTTGGAGGGGAGGCCCCTCATGTAAATATACTACTGCCTCTATCTTTTTAGGTCGAGTTGAATATGTGCCTTCATGAACTCACGTATCCTGGGGCAAGTTTGTTGTTGCGGCTTACCTTAGCCTGGACGAGCCCCGAACTGGCTCGTGAGGTTGCGGGCTTCTGGGAAGCTCCTAAGGAGCTTGTTGACACGCCCGAGGGGGCCACGTGATGAGCAAGCGCCAGCCGTGGCGCGGCATGCGCGTGGCGCATGTGCTCCATGCCTAGCCCTGCTCACGAGGGGCCCGCGAGGGGGAAGCAACAGGTGCGAACTCCGAAATAAGGCAAGAACCAGATAGCAAAAAATCGCTCAAACGAGAAAAGGCACCCCCCGTACGCATCAATGAAAATTCAACTTCAACTTAAATCCAAATCCAGAAGGCAGGGCTAGAGAAAAGAGATCCAAAGCAAATGGCCGCGTCCGGCGCCTAGTCTAGTCTTCTTGTCTTCGAGTCTTCTCACTAGCGCGGAGCTAGGTGCTGCCACTAGGACATGGGAGGGAGCCCCCGAGGCCCAAGGGCGGCACTCCTGAGGCTCTGGGGCGTGTACAACCCCACTCATTATTACGTGAGAGTGTCACGAGCGGAGACCTTCACAGGCGTGAGCCTTACTTCATATCGCCAAACGAGGGCCCCGCCTTGCGCCGCCCTCTACCACCGTTGGGACGACCGGAAACCAGGACGGCACCAAAGGGGGCAAAGGGGATGCCAGCGGCGCCCTCGGCGACCACGGGTCCTCTGCCGGGGGAGGGCTCACCGGCGCCTCCCCGGCAGAGGGCCTACCTCCGGGTAACGCCTTGCTCCGTGCGATGCGGGATGGGGCCTTGCTCCTGGCTCCCCCCCGCGCAACCCCCAGCGAGCCTCTCCTGACGGGACGGGTACCGACCTGCCAGAACTGTCGCCCGGTGCTGTGACCTGATTCACTTGCGATTCATGGTTAGCGTAAGCCCGCTCCTGGGAGATTAGTGGTACCCGGTAGCTGTTGTCGACGGCGTGGTTGGTGGGGCTCTCGGGCGTCTCCTGGAAGGCCTCAGCTCCTAGCACCTCCTCTTCCCAGCCTAGCTCGAGGAACGAGCCGGGGTCATCTCCCGGTGTGTACTCCTGGTTCATCATGCGGGGCACGTAGGCCTCCGAGGCCGTTGCCCTGAAGACCTCGCCGAAGTGCCCCACGCTCCACGTTGCCCGGCTCATCACGCTGTCCTGAGGGTGGTAGGGTGGTGCCCCGCTGGGGCCGTGTGCGGCAACGCTCGTGCCCGTGCCCATCGGGGATGGTGCGGGTGCGATGGTGCGGTCGGCGCCGTGGGTCGTGCTGACGTCGATGATACCCCCGGGCGCAGCGAAGCCTGCCGTGGGATCCGGCCGTTGCCTGGGGCGTGAGCTGGTGGCAGAAGGGCGGCGCTCCCGTGGCCGCTGCGTCCAGTAGCTCGGCGACGCGTTCCAACAATGCGTCCCGGCCGCTCTACATCAGTCGGCACCGCAGCAGCTCCCGTGCCACTGTGAGCGCGGCCCTCATGTTCGCTTGCTCCCGTCGGGTGTGCGGCGTCGTTGTCGCGGCGTGGCTTGCGGCCCTTGTAGCAGCTCGCACCTGTCGTGGGCTAAGGGTGGACGGCGCTTGGCCGCGCTGCCCGCGCCCCGCAACGTTAGGTGGTGTTCGAGCCGCCTGGAGCGCGGGGTCGAGATCTTCCTGGGTGGACGACGCCGCCCGGGCTGGCCAAGCTGCCCAGTGGTCGGCGTTGGTTCTTGGGTCGCCGGACATCTGAACCGTGGGACGTCGGTGGATCAACTGGCGAGAGGGAGGCTCCGGCAAAACCCTTGAGGTTCGAACAGTGGGGTGCGCGCGAAGATCTCCCCCTCACCGATCATGCCCTCACACGCTTCACGATCTCTAGGCTAAGCACGACAAACTCTCAACACACGAGACACAAGATTTATACTGGTTCGGGCCACCGTTGTGGTGTAATACCCTACTCCAGTGTGGTGGTGGTGGATTGCCTCTTGGGCTGAGGATGAACAGTACAAGGGGATGAACAGCCTCCTGAGGCGAGGTGTTCTTGTGCTTGGTGGGTGTGAGGATCGCTCGAGCGAGTTCTGGTAGGTGAGGATCCGATGCCGTCTACCGTGGTGGCTAACCCTATTTATAGAGGCCCTGGTCCTCTTCCCAAATATTGAGCGGGAAGGGAGCCAACAACGGCCAATTTGAAAGGGGACAGCTAGTACAACTTATCGTGACAAAAGTAGTCTTCGCCTGCCAAAGGCTCTGGCGGTGACGCCGTCTTGGGCTCCACGGTGACCTCCGTCTTGCCGTCCTGCTGGTCTTGTTGCACCAATATGCAAACCTTTGCCTGATGCCTCGGAATTCCTCACCTGCGCTTGCCTCCTTAGCACCAAAGAGGAAGCAAGGACACTGTGCGCGTTGGCGCCCGCCTGGCCTTGATCGTCATGGCTCACGCCATGAGAACCTCGCGAGGTTTGCCTTGCCTTGATCTCTCCGCCCCTCGCGAGTCAGCCTGGTGAGGCCGTTTCTGAGGAGGTCTTGTGTCGTCCGCCTCGCGAGGCTTGGCTCTCGCGAGGGTCTTGAGTGCTTGCTGGTGAAGATGGGCCGTACGGGCCCGCTTGTGGAGCCACGCCGTGAACTGCAAGCAGGCAAGTCTGAGGACCCCGTTTTCAGAACGCCGACACCTGGAGAAAGACTTCTTGAACAGAAAAGAGCAGCAATCCTAGAAACTTCCATTTTCCATTGCTGGCAGCGGACATAGGACTGAAAATCCTCTTTCAGCCGGCCTTTTGGACTCGAAATACAAACGGAGGGAGTGGTTCGAATCCACCTCAGAACGAACAATCTATAGAAACGAACAGAGCTCATACGAACCACGGACGTGCCATCGTATCGCATACTTTATTTTGTCTTGCGCACGCACGCACCGACACACGGACACGGACAAAGATTAGTACGCAGTCCGTTGAGCATTAGCTCTAGAGGACTACGGAGTAGCAGAGTAGCACGTAATACAACAACGACGAGAACGACGACGACAACTACAGTACAAGATACGTACGTACACAGTAGTATGACCCAGCCTAAGCTAGATTTACGGCTATATATGCCAGCGCTAATGGGGTAGAGCTAGCTAGGTGGCGCATGTCGGCGTGCAGGTGCAGCTTCGACTCTAGAGGCCTAGGCACGGGGACGGAGGGCAGAAGAGGCCGCCGCGCGGCGCCCAGAGGTCGGCGAAGGCGTGGAGGATGAGCGGGTGGTTGCGCGGCGAGTTGAGCGAGAGGAACCCGTGGAGCAGCGCGTTGAGGTCCTCCCACGCGTACATCTCCTTCTCCACCACCATGGCCACCATGGACTCCCGGAAGTCCTCGTACGGCGTCGCCGACTCCACCTCCACCGCCACCGCAGCCTCCTCCTCCTCCTCCTTCTCCCCGCGTGCCATCATCGCGACGCCCCGCTCCGGCCTTCTGCTGCTACCGTGGTTCCTCTGCCTCCTGCGCCTCCTCGTCCTCGTCGTCGTCCTCTGCCTCTGGCGCCTCGCCTCGGGGTCGTCCTCGTAGAGCGTGTTGGTGGCGTAGGTCGCGAGGCCCCACGAGTCGTCCAGGGACGAGACCGTGGTGGCGGTGGTGGCGCCCGCGGTGCTGCAGCTGAAGGCGGTGGCGGTGGACGTGGACGACGCGTGCGGCGACTTGGGCTTGGTGCTACGGCCTCCTCCTCCACGCGCACGGGACATGAGCGACGAGTAGATGGAGCTGAGAAGCCTCGGCGTGCGGCACCCGCAGCCCACGTCCGTCACCGGCGGCGGCCGGGGCAGAAGGAAACTGTCGCCGCTACGCCGACTGAAGCTACCAGGCGAGGGCATGTCGATCGTGGCTCGGCTACACTACACGAGTGAGTTCTTGGAGAAGTGGACGGACACGGGGTAGTATATGTCACCGGAGCTCCTCGCAAGAGACGGAGCGGCTTAAATAGGGGGTAGTAAAGGGGGCGTGCACGCCATGATCACCGCGAGCAGCTAGTGACATGAAAAGAAGAGGTAAATGGGGGTAGTAAGATCATAGGCTAGCTAGCTATAGCTTGGTAGCGTGCATAAGTTCGAATCATGGCGGTGCAGTAAAGCAAGCGAATCGGTCCTTCGGGCGGTACGTGTGCGTGCATGCATGCATGCACCCATCCATCGATGGTTGCTGTGATTTGACACGACGAGGTACCACCTCTTATTACAGCGGTAAATAAATTCTGGCCGGGCAGATGTGACGAGCAGACGAGGGGGGAATAGTACGTGTACGAATATAAAAGCCTGCTCTGAGTTGACTCTCTCGGCACGCAAGTGAGGACACGACGCTAGCTGAGCTATTCACTGGCACAGTACCTCCAATCGTGCATTCAAGCCTCTCAAAAAAGAGAATGCATTCAAGAAAACATTTGTTTTTCTCGGCGAGATCTTACTACGCGCTGTTCGCAAGGAACCCAAAAGAGTGTGGAACGTTACTGCGTGCGCATGCATAGTGTACCGTGAGACCAGGACGTGCAACTCATGATCAAAGGCTGAGATTGTCCGACTTTTTATGAACAATGATGATCCAATGCAGCAGCAGCAGGCAGCAGCAACATCGGGTTGCTCGTTAACTTTGGTTCTTTCTCGAAGTAAGATTGCCCCCTAACTTTCACCAAGGATCTCTGGTGTAGCTATTCCCCTTTCCGTATCTGTCTCGGTACAGTCAAAGATGGAGAGAGCCGGATACGATTCACACGCGCACCATGAGCTGATCATTGCGCAATGCGGCGACTGGTCAGCAGTACAGTGCTGCGGCTGCTGTGAGACGGGAGATGGTACTACGCACTCGAGTACTCTACTGTTAACGTGACATAGTTAGATTATAGTACTATGACAAAAATAGGTTAGCCCTGCTCATTCAGACATGATCGATGGAGTCGGCCGGGTGGCAAACTGGACGGTTTCAGAGGTGGTCAAAAGGATGCATCGTTCAAAGATTTGCGTGTGTATCGCAATTGGGCGGTACGGCCCAATATTTGAAGCCATCATGAGCGCCTCTCTAATTGGGGATGATTTCGCATCTAGAACAATAATTGGCAAATATTTATTCGTAGAGAAAAGACATTACTTTAAAAACATAAAATTCACTCGGAGTGCACAATTCAAACATAAAATTCAATTATTTGCAGTGTGGATCCACACATGCTTCACAATATCATTGAGTAGTTGCACGTGCATATGTTGATCTCAAAGTTGTCGGTGTATCTCCAGAAAGTTAGCATGCATTCTATTGCGGGAGGAGGACCTTTACTACAGACTTCTCAAAATCATGTGTATGGGCTGCCCCTTCGCCCCCATCCCGCACAATCAATGTTGTGCAAGATTACACAACATGGTATCAGCTGCGAGACAAATGTCTTCGGTTCCCACATCATTGCAACTCCACGAACAATACTTCAACGAGCTAGTATCACTCGAGTGCTCTCTCCAAATCCTTCCAAGCACCTTCTTGCAATTGTGCAAAGAGAGATTGTTTGTTACCTCGGGTTCAGATATAGTGTTCACAAACGACGTTCATTGAGGACATGTATCATCGGCAAGGAAATACCATTTTTTATACTTATGTCCGTTGACGGTGTAGTTGCACGCTCAAGCATCCCCATCACAAAGTCTCTTGAACAACAGAGAATACTGGAGCACATTGACGTCGTTGTGAGAACCAAGCATGCCAAAGAAAGCATGACAAATCTATAAGGCCTTTCGATGTCACTGTTTCAAATATGATGGCCTCTTGGGTGTGACCTTGATATATACTACCCGTGCAAAGCTTTGGGGTGGTTCTTCCATTGGCAATGCATGCAATCAACTGATCTGAGCATACTTGGAACACCTCTTGATGCTTCAATTGCCAATAACTTTTTTGTATCCTCGACAATTGGTTCTCTCAGATACTCCGGTCCAAACACCTTCACCACGGTGAGGGCAAACTTCGTGGTGGCCTGATGGCATGTCCTCTACCTCATCCCAATTTCAGCATCTGCGGGTTTACCATGTGCAAGCATCCTGAGAGCAGTCATGCATTTCTACAAATGAGCAAAAGCGAAGGACAGTTGTTCACAACAATCCTTCCTCGGCTTGAAGTATGGATCATATTCCACCATGGCATTCACTATGTGTAAGAACAAATGTTTGCTCATCCGAAAGCGATGTCGGAAAAAAACCTCGTGGTATGTTGGATCTAGTTTGAAGTAATCGCTACAGAGAAGTTGTGCGTGAGCGATCATATCCTGAAGAACAACTCTCCTGCCCTTTATCGAACCCTTGAATCTCAGGACACGCTCCACTTGCTTCTTCATTTCTTCCTGGATTCTCATCACCAACATCATTTCAGCATTTTCATCATCCAAATCCGACGAATCGATGAACGCTTTGTACATGAATTTGCCAAGGTCCTTGTTCTCATAATCATCATCTGACGAATCCATTGTTTGTCTACAAAAAAGAACTTAAGAAACAACTCGGACATTTGGTCTAACACATATGGGGTGAGATGTATTTTCGGATGAGTTGGACGTATCGGGGCGCTGTCCGATGGCGGCAACTGTATCCGATGGCGCATGGGTGGCAACGTTGTGGGTTGGGGTCGGTGGTGGCGGCGTTGTGTCTTGGGACGACTAAGCTAGGGAAGGGCTAGCGCGAACGAGGCAGAAGAAAGGAGGGGAAGAGGGCATGTCGGGCTAGGTTGGAGGCAATTTGTAGAGATTTGGGATGGGTCCGACCTGTTGGATCCAACATAGCAGACACGTCCGGGAATCCGCATATTCACTCCACATATGGACTGGATATGAGGGGTGTCGCACAACCTGAACATTTGGGCTGGGTTTGGGGGGGGGGGTGTGGTTGGGTGGTATTTTTTTTGTCTGGGCCCTATCCGGGTTGTCCGTCTGGACGTTTAGGGGGGAGGATGGTCCGGTTCTAGATGCTCTAATGGCAACTCCAACGCAAAACACCAAATAGCCTGACGGTTCGGACAATTTTGGCCATCCAACAACAGTCACGAAAATTGTCCGAACCCGCTCCCACAAACCGTAAGCAAACCTGGAGAGGTTTCGTGGAGTTCGGGCGTCTGACACATCAGACTCTGACGCTGTCGGCCCACCAAAATACCCCACCCGAAACCCCTTTTCCCTACTTCGTCCCTCCCCTTATGCTCTGCATCCACGCCCTCAGAGACCGTCATCACTGTTGTACCACCCATGCCACTGCCTAGGCCTTGCCGTACTTCCACTACTCTAGCCAGACGTCTAAATGCATTGGCGCACACTGATGGAGTCCTGGATTAAGGGGTTCCCGGATGGTCGGGCTATGTGACATGGGCCGGACTGATGGGCTGTAAAGATACAAGATAGAAGGCCTTCCCCCGTGTCCGGATGGGACTCTCCTTTGCGTGGATAGCAAGCTTGGCGGCCAGATGTGTAGTTTCCTTTCTCTGTAAACTGACTTTGTACAACTCTAGCCCCCTCCAGTGTCTATATAAACCGGAGGGGTTAGTCCGTAGAGGCTATCACAAATCATACAGGTTAGACATCTAGGGTTTATCCGCTACAATCTTGAGGTAGATCAACTCTTGTAACCCCTATAATCACCAAAGTCAATCAAGCAGGAAGTAGGGTATTACCTCCATCAAGAGGGCCCGAACCTGGGTAAACATCGTGTCCCCCGTCTCCTATTACCTTTGATCCTCAGACACATAGTTCGGGACCCCCTACCCGAGATCAGCCGGTTTTGACACCGACATTGGTGCTTTCATTGAGAGTTCCTCTGTGTCGTCAATAGAAGGATCGATGGCTCGCCTTGTCGTCAACGACAAAATCACCTCTGGAAGGGCCCTAGTTCCTGGGCAGATCCTCCAGCTCGGCAGTTTTACCATGGGTGCCCGCTCGGCCGTTAAGCGAAAGGCGGTCCCCCAGATTGCCAAAAATCATCTCCGCATCGGCCCCGAAAACTTCGATAAGATGGATCCGGCAGATGTCTCATCTTTGAACGAACTGCTAGATCGCATCGCCGCCCTAGGGGTCGCAACAGATTATGATCTGATTGGGCTTAAACCAGATCAGAGGGAAATCAGGTCCCCGCCTGTCACCCATCTGGTAACGGTTGTGGAGGAGCAAGCCGAGGATACCTCTCCTCCTATGCTGAGAACAAGCTATGTTCGGATCTCCGAGCCTTGCGAGCCGGACACCCATCTTCGAGAAGAGACCATCTGTCCACCGAACATAGAACCAGGCGATGAGCCTGAAAACTCCCAGGACACTCCGGATCCTGGGCCGGTGACCTAAGAAATTCTTCAAGCTACGGATCCCACAACGGGTCAAGGTTCAGATTTAAGGCCGCCCACCCACCACAAGCAATACTCCCCAAGCAACTCCGGTCCTCCGGACATATGCGACCTAATGTATGTGCGGCAGCAACCTCAGGAAACAGTCCATCACTTCTGGGCCAGATTCCTCCTTGTTAAAAACAAGATCAAAGATTGCTGCGACGACGACGCGGTGTCAGTATTTTGCCACTATTGTACAGACGAGGGGATCCTCAATGCCCTCAACCGCCGCCGCATACAACACTTTGCAGATTTGGCACACATAGTACAAAAGTATTGCGCAATGGAAAGCACTTGGAAAGCCAAGACAGCTCGGTGGGAACCGCCTGCCTTTAAGCCACCCACCGGATGGGCAAAAAGGATGCACCCTCACGGGGCACCTAATCATCATCCCACGAACAAGAAAAATAAGCCCTTAACAGGACACAGAACTGTCCTTGATGAATGGCTCAACAAGCCCTGTCGGCTACACATGATGCCGAATTCCGAGCCAACACATAGCCTTCGAGCATGTTGGGTACTCCGGCACGTGGCTAAGAGCGGTGAGGCCATCCTCACCAACACTACCCTAGAGAAGTACTCTTCGGAGGATGACGATCTCAATGTATTTACGGTCTTCGAGACCTTTTCTTCAAACAATCGGTGCAAAAGGGCGCTCCGCGACCTCGCCGAAGTCAACTAAGTAGCCGCAATAAATCCTTGGAACAATATGGCGATAACTTTCAACGCTAATGATGAACCAAGGGCCCGATCAGTCCGAGCACCAGCTGCTTTGGTCCTAAACCCAATTGTGGACGGCTTTCGGCTCACTAAAGTACTCATGGACGGCGGCAGCGGACCGAAACTCATCTATGAGGACACGCTCGATAAAATGCAAATGGACAAGAGCCGCATCGAGCAAAGCAGTATAACCTTTCGAGGCATTATCCCCAATCGAGAAGCGCGATGTTTGGGGAAAATTAAACTCGATGTGGTATTCGGCACGCTGGAGAACTACAGGTCTGAAGAGCTAATCTTCCACGTGGCACCTTTCAACAACGGATATCACGCCCTGTTGGGCGGGACGCACTCACACGCTTTCAAGCCATACCCCATTATGGGTACATGAAACTCAAAATGCCCGGGCCCAACGGAGTTATCACTATCACCAGTGATCCGGACATAGCACTCCGCGCCGAAAACAAAACCGCATCCCTGGCCCTCGAGGCATTATCTGAGGCCCTCGCGGCCGAGGAGCTCACCGCTCTGCGCTCCACAGTGGACAGAGATGATGTAATCCTCGATAAGAGGCCTAAGTCCACTTCGTTCAAGCCAGCAGATGAAATAGTCAAATTTCAAGTTCACCCGACTGATCCTAATAAAACAACAGCCATTGTAGCACCGCTGGATCCGACGGTCAACGCCGCTCTAAGAGCATTCCTGCGCGAGAATTGGGACATCTTCGCTTGGCATCCTTCGGATATGCCAGGAATCCCACGCAGACTGGCCGAACATGATACGTCTCCAACGTATCTATAATTTTTTATTGTTCCATGCTATATTATATTCTGTTTTGGATGTTTAATGGGCTTTATTATACACTTTTATATTATTTTGGGACTAACCTATTAACCGGAAGGCCCAGCCCAAATTGCTGTTTTTTTGCCTATTTCAGTGTTTCGCAGAAAAAGAATATCAAACGGAGTCCAAACGGAATGAAACCTTCGGGAACATGATTTTCGGAACAAACATGATCCAGAGGACTTGGAGTCCACGTCAAGAAATCAACGAGGAGAGCACGAGGCAGGGGGCGCGCCTACCCCCCAGGCGCGCCCTCCACCCTCATGGGGCCCACGTTGCTCCACCGACGTACTTCTTCCTCCTATATATACCTACGTACCCCCAAACCATCAGAGGCACCCACGAAAACCTAATTCCACCGCAGCAACCTTCTGTACCCGTGAGATCCCATCTTGGGGACTTTTCCGGCGTCCTGCCAGAGGGGGCATTGATCACGGAGGGCTTCTACATCAACACTATAGCCTCTCCGATGATGTGTGAGTAGTTTACCTCAGACCTTCGGGTCCATAGTTATTAGCTAGATGGCTTCTTCTCTCTCTTTGGATCTCAATACAAAGTTCTCCACGATTCTCGTGGAGATCTACTCGATGTAATCTTCTTTTGTGGTGTGTTTGTCGGGACCGATGAATTGTGGGTTTATGATCAAGTTTATCTATGAACAATATTTGAATCTTCTCTGAATTATTTTATGTATGATTGTTTATCTTTGCAAGTCTCTCCGAATTATCAGTTTGGTTTGGCCTACTAGATTGATCTTTCTTGCAATATCAAGGCACGTATTGTATTGTTGCCATCGAGGATAACAAGATGAGGTTTATATCATATTGCATGAGTTTATCCCTCTACATCATGTCATCTTGCTTAAAGCGTTACTCCGTTCTTATGAACTTAATACTCTAGATGCATGCTGGATAGCGGTCGATGTGTGGAGTAATAGTAGTAGATGCAGGCAGGAGTCGGTCTACTTGTCGCGGACGTGCTGCCTATATACATGATCATACCTAGATATTCTCATAACTATGCTCAGTTCTATCAATTGCTCGACAGTAATTTGTTCACCCACCGTAATACTTATGCTCTTGAGAGAAGCCACTAGTGAAACCTATGTTCCCCGGGTCTATTTTCCATCATATTAATCTCCCGTCAACAAACTATTTCTGGCGCCGTTTATTTTGCTTTCTTTACTTTTAGTCTTTATCATAAAAATACCAAAAATATTATCTTATCATATCTATCAGTCTCACTCTTGTAAGTGACCGTGAAGGGATTGACAACCCCTTTATCGCGTTGGTTGCGAGGTTCTTATTTGTTTTGTGTAGGTGCGTGGGACTCGAGTGTAGCCTCCTACTGGATTGATACCTTGGTTCTAAAAAACTGAGGGAAATACTTGCGCTACTTTACTGCATCACCCTTTCCTCTTCAAGGGAAAAACCAACGCAGTGCTCAAGAGGTAGCAAGAAGGATTTCTGGCGCCGTTGCCGGGGAGTCTACGCAAAAGTCAACATACCAAGTAGCCATCACAAACCCCTATCCCTCGCATTACATTATTTGCCATTTGCCTCTCGTTTTCCTCTCCCCCACTTCACCCTTGCCGTTTTATTCGCCCTCTCTTTTCCGTTCGCCTCTTTTTCGCTGGCTTCTTGTTTGCTTGTGTGTTGGATTGCTTGCTTGTCATGATGGCTCTACCTAGATTTGGTGATCTTCACCTTAAAAGGTTAGAAGAGATCGAAAGCAACGTCAGGAGTTTTATTAATTTACAATTTGAGCATAACAATTTCTTTAGGAACGAGCTTAAGGAACAAAAAAGCTTTATGGGTTATATGAATAAAGAGCTCGATGATATGTCTAAAGAATTTTATGGTTTGAATTCTCAGATTGCTCATCTTGAAAAATTAATAGCTGAAGTTTCGGATAAGTAGGCCACCTTAGTTAATAAGATGGCCGCTAAGCCGGAAAATTTTGAGAATAGAGATGAAGATCTAAAAGTTATTGATGTGTCCCCTATTAAATCTTTGTTTTGCAATATGAATCTTGATAATGATGGCACTGGAGATGATCCACCTTTACCTAGAAGGCGTTCAAAAAATTCGGAGTTTTTAGATCTTGACTCAAAATTTTGTAAAAGTGCGATTGAAGAAGTCAAAACTTTAGATATCAATGAACCCACTATTTTGGATTTCAAGGAATTTAATTATGATAATTGCTCTTTGATAGATTGTATTTCCTTGTTGCAATTCGTGCTAAATTCTCCTCATGCTTATAGTCAAAATAAAGCTTTTACCAAACATATCGTTGATGCTTTGATGCAATCTTATGAAGAAAAACTTGAGTTGGAAGTTTCTATCCCTAGAAAACTTTATGATGAGTGGGAACCTACTATTAAAATTAAAATTAAAGATTATGAATGCTATGCTTTGTGTGATTTGGGTGCTAGTATTTCCATGATTCCAAAAACTTTGTGTGATTTGTTAGGTTTCCGCGAATTTGATGATTGCTCTTTAAACTTACACCTTGCGGATTCCACTATTAAAAAACCTATGGGAAGAATTAATGATGTTTTTATTGTTGCAAATAGGGATTATGTGCCCGTAGATTTTATTGTTCTTGATATAGATTGCAATCCTTCATGTCCTATTATTCTTGGTAGACCTTTCCTTAGAACGATTGGTGCAATCATTGATATGAAGGAAGGGAATATTAGATTCCAATTTCCGTTAAGGAAAGGCATGGAACACTTCCCTAGAAAGAAAATAAAATTACCTTATGAATCTATTATGAGAGACACTTATGGATTGCCTACCAAAGATGGCAATACCTAGATCTATCCTTGCTTTTATGCCTAGCTAGGGGCGTTAAACGATAGCGCTTGTTGGGAGGCAACCCAATTTTATTTTTAGTTTTTTTTGCTTTTTGCTTCTGTTTAGGAATAAATCTTTGGTCTAGCCTCTGGTTAGATTTGTTTTTGTGTTTTAATTAGTGTTTGTGCCAAGTTAAACCTATAGGATCTTCTTGGATGATAGTTATTTGATCTTGCTGAAAATTCCAGAAACTTTCTGTTCACGAAAACAATTGTTAAAATTCACCAGAACGTGATAAAATATTGATTCCAATTGCAGAAGATCAATAAACAAATTGTTCAGGTCTTCCTATTTTGGTAGAATTTTTTGAGTTCCAGAAGTTTGCGTTAGTTACAGATTACTACAGACTGTTCTGTTTTTGAGACATTCTGTTTTTCGTGTGTTGTTTGCTTATTTTGATGAATCTATGGCTAGTAAAATAGTTTATAAACCATAGAGAAGTTGGAATACAGTAGGTTTAACACCAATATAAATAAATAATGAGTTCATTACAGTACCTTGAAGTGGTGTTTTGTTTTCTTTCGCTAACGGAGCTCACGAGATTTTCTGTTAAGTTTTGTGTTGTGAAGTTTTCAAGTTTTGGATAAAGATTTGATGGAGTATGGAACAAGGAGTGGCAAGAGCCTAAGCTTGGGGATGCCCATGGAACCCCAAGATAATATAAGGACACCAAAAAGCCAAAGCTTGGGGATGCCCCGGAAGGCATCCCCTCTTTCGTCCTCATCCATCGGTAAATTTACTTGGAGCTATATTTTTATTCACCACATGATATGTGTTTTGCTTGGAGCGTCTTGTATGATTTGAGTCTTTATTTGTTAGTTGCCACAATCATCCTTGCTGTACACACCTTTTGAGAGAGACACACTTGATTCGGAATTTGTTAGAATACTCTATGTGCTTCACTTATATCTTTTGAGCTATATAGTTTTTGCTCTAGTGCTTCACTTATATCTTTTAGAGCACGGTGGTTGATTTGTTTTATAGAAACTATTGTTCTCTCATGCTTCACTTATATTACTTTGAGAGTCCCACAAAACAGTGTGGTAATTTGCTTTAATTATGATAGGCATTCAAGATTAGTAAAAAAATTCTTATGAGTGTGTTGAATACTATATGAAGTTTGATGCTTGATAATTGTTTTGAGATATGAAGATGGTAATATTAGAGTCATGCTAGTTGAGTAGTTTTGAATTTGAGAAATACTTGTGTTAAAGTTTGTGATTCCCGTAGCATGCACGTATGGTGAACCGTTATTTGATGAAGTCGGAGCATGATTTATTTATTGATTGTCTTCCTTATGAGTGGCGGTCGGGGACGGGCGATGGTCTTTTCCTACCAATCTATCCCCCTAGGAGCATGCACGTAATACTTTTTTTTGATAACTAATAGATTTTTGCAACTAGTATATGAGTTCTTTATGACTAATGTTGAGTCCATGGAATATACACACTCTTATCCTTCCACCATTGCTAGCCTCTCTAATACCGCGCACTTTTCGCCGGTATCATAAACCCACCATATACCTTCCTCAAAACAGCCACCATACCTACCTATCATGGCACTTTCATAGCCATTCCGAGATATATTGCCATGCAACTTACCACCATTCCGTTTGCTATGACACGCTCCATCATTGTCATATTGCTTTGCATGATCATGTAGTTGACATTGTATTTGTGGCAAAGCCACCGTTCATAATTCTTCCATACATGTCACTCTTGATTCATTGCATATCCTGGTACTCCACCGGAGGCATTCACATAGAGTCATATTGTTGTTCTAAGTATTGAGTTGTAAGAAAATAAAAGTGTGATGATCATCATTATTAGAGCATTGTCCCAAGTGAGGAAAGGATGATGGAGACTATGATTCCCCCATAAGTCGGGATGAGACTCCGGACTAAAAAAAGAGAAAGGCCATAAAAAAGGAGAAAGGCCAAATAAAAAAAAAGGAAAAAATGAGAGAAAAAGAGAGAAGGGACAATGCTACTATCCTTTTACCACACTTGTGCTTCAAAGTAGCACCATGATCTTCATGATAGAGAGTCTCCTATGTTGTCCCTTTCATATACTAGTGGGAAATTTTCATTATAGAACTTGGCTTGTATATTCCAATGATGGGCTTCCTCAAAATGCCTTAGGTCTTTGTGAGCAAGCGAGTTGGATGCACACCCACTTAGTTTCTTTCGTTGAGCTTTCATATACTTATAGCTCTAGTGCATCCGTTGCATGGCAATCCCTACTCACTCACTTTGATATCTATTGATGGGCATCTCCATAGACCGTTGATATGCCTAGTTGATGTGAGAATATCTTCTCCCTTTTTGTCTTCTCCACAACCACCATTCTATTCCACATATAGTGCTATGTCCATGGCTCACGCTCATGTATTGCGTGAAGATTGAAAAAGTTTGAGAACACCAAAATTATGAAACAATTGCTTGGCTTGTCATCGGGGTTGTGCATGATTAAATACTTTGTGTGATGAAGATAGAGCATAGCCAGACTATATGATTTTGTAGGGATAACTTTCTTTGGCCATGTTATTTTGAGAAGACATAATTGCTTCGTTAGTATGCTCGAAGTATTATTATTTTTATGTCAGTATTAAACTTTTGTGTTGAATCTTTCAGATCTAAACATTCATACCACAATTAAGAGAATTACATTGAAAATTATGCCAAGTAGCATTCCACATCAAAAATTCTGTTTTTATCATTTACCTACTCGAGGACGAGCAGGAATTAAGCTTGCGGATGCTTGATACGTCTCCAACGTATCTATAATTTTTGATTGTTCCATGCTATATTATATTCTTTTTTGGATGTTTAATGGGCTTTATTATACACTTCTATATTATTTTGGGACTAACCTATTAACCGGAAGGCCCAGCCCAAATTGCTGTTTTTTGCCTATTTCAGTGTTTCGCAGAAAAAGAATATCAAACGGAGTCCAAACGGAATGAAACCTTCGGGAACGTGATTTTCGGAACAAACGTGATCCAGAGGACTTGGAGTCCACGTCAAGAAATCAACAAGGAGAGCACGAGGCAGGGGGCGCGCCTACCCCCCAGGCGCGCCCTCAACCCTCATGGGGCCCACGTTGCTCCACCGACATACTTCTTCCTCCTATATATACCTACGTACCCCCAAACCATCAGAGGCATCCACGAAAACCTAATTCCACCGCCGCAACCTTCTGTACCCGTGAGATCCCATCTTGGGGCCTCTTCCGGCATCCTGCCGGAGGGGGCATTGATCACGGAGGGATTCTACATCAACACCATAGCCTCTCCGATGATGTGTGAGTAGTTTACCTAAGACCTTGGGGTCCATAGTTATTAGCTAGATGGCTTCTTCTCTCTCTTTGGATCTCAATACAAAGTTCTGCACGATTCTTGTGGAGATCTATTCGATGTAATCTTCTTTTGCGGTGTGTTTGTCGGGACCGATGAATTGTGGGTTTATGATCAAGTTTATCTACGAACAATATTTGAATCTTCTCTGAATTCTTTTATGTATGATTGGTTATCTTTGCAAGTCTCTTTGAATTATCAGTTTTGTTTGGCCTACTAGATTGATCTTTCTTGCAATGGGAGAAGTGCTTAGCTTTTGGTTCAATCATGCGGTGTCCTTTCCCAGTGGCAGCAGGGGCAGCAAGGCACATATTGTATTGTTGCCATCGAGGATAACAAGGTGGGGTTTATATCATATTGCATGAGTTTATCCCTCTACATCATGTCATCTTGCTTAAAGCGTTACTCCGTTCTTATGAACTTAATACTCTAGATGCATGCTGGATAGCGGTCGATGTGTGGAGTAATAGTAGTAGATGCAGGCAGGAGTCGGTCTACTTGTCGCGGACGTGATGCCTATATACATGATCATACCTAGATATTCTCATAACTATGCTCAGTTCTATCAATTGCTCGACAGTAATTTGTTCATCCACCATAATACTTATGCTCTTGAGAGAAGCCACTAGTGAAACCTATGGCCCCCGGGTCTATTTTCCATCATATTAATATCCCGTCAACAAACTATTTCTGGCGCCGTTTATTTTGCTTTCTTTACTTTTAGTGTTTATCATAAAAATACCAAAAATATTATCTTATCATATCTATCAGATCTCACTCTCGTAAGTGACCGTGAAGGGATTGACAACCCCTTTATCACGTTGGTTGCGAGGTTCTTATTTGTTTTGTGTAGGTGCATGGGACTCGAGTGTAGCCTCCTACTGGATTGATATCTTGGTTCTCAAAAACTGAGGGAAATACTTACGCTACTTTACTGCATCACCCTTTCCTCTTCAAGGGAAAAACCAACGCAGTGCTCAAGAGGTAGCAGAACACAGCCTCAACATAATAAAGGGGTTCAAGCCAGTCAAGCAAACGCTGCGACGATTTTCCGAACCCAAGCGACAAGCTATGGGGGACGAGCTAGCCAAACTACTTAAGGCCGGGTTCATCAGAGAGATCAAACACCTGGACTGGCTAGCAAACCTGGTCATGGTGCCAAAGAAGGACAAATCCTGGCGCCTTTGTGTCGATTTCAAATACCTCAACAAGGCCTGCCCTAAGGACCCCTTCCCACTACCCCGCATTGACCAAATCATTGATGCAACTGCAGGACACGATTCACTGTGCTTCCTCGACGCATACTCCGGATACCATCAAATTAAGATGAAGGAATCCGATCAGGCCGCTACGGCATTCATCACTCCGTATGGGCCTTTCTGCTTCAACACTATGCCTTTTGGACTCAAAAACGCCAGCGCCACTTACCAATGCATGATTCAAACATGCCTGGAAAAATAAATTGGCAAGACGGTGGAGGCATAAGTAGATGATGTAGTCATCAAAACCAAACATGCCGAATCATTGGTGGATGATTACGCCTTACATTCGACAACCTCTGAACATATGACATATGGCTCAATCTGGAAAAATGCGTTTTCGGCGTTCCGACCAGAAAGCTGCTCGGATTCATTGTTTCCAATAGAGGAATCGAAGCAAATCCGGCCAAAATCCGAGCCCTGTCACAATTGGCAATACCAATAGACCTAAAGCAAGTCCAAAAACTAGCTGGGTGCGTGGCAGCCTTGAGCCGCTTTATCTCTAGATTGGGAGAGAAGGCACTGCCGCTCTATCGCCTGCTCCGACGTACCAACCACTTTGAGTGGACAGACGCGGCAACAGCCGGGTTGGAAGAAATAAAAACTTTGTTAGCAAACAACCCAATCCTGGCCGCGCCAAACATTGGAGAACCTATGCTACTGTACATATCTGCAACTCACCAGGTGGTGAGCGCTGTGCTCGTTGTCGAACGAGAGGAAGAGGGACACAAATTCCCGCTCCAAAAACCAGTATACTATGTATCGGCTTTCCTCACACCATGCAAATCCCGATACCCGCACTATCAAAAGATAGCATATGCGGTCTTCATGGCATCACGGAAGCTACGACACTACTTTCAAGAGTGCTTGATCACGGTGGCCTCCGAGGTACCACTCAATGACATCATAAACAATCGAGACGCCACTGGCCGCATTGCCAAATGGGCTATCAAGCTCCTACCATTTGAAATAACTTACAAGCCACGCTGAGCTATTAAATCTCAGGTGTTGGCCGACTTTGTCGCCGAATGGACAGAAGCCGAACTCCCTAAAGAGTACAACACATACTCCAATTGCGTGATGTACTTCAATGGCTCCAAACTGTTAGCCGGACTGGGGGCTAGTGTCATCCTAACATCCCCTACAGGGGACACAGTCCGATATGTATTGCAAATCATGTACACGGACTCCAACAACACATTCGAATATGAGGCACTACTGATGGTCTCCGGCTGGCCATTTCTATGGGCATACAACGCCTCGAGGTGCGCGGGGACTCAAACCTCGCAATATCCCAAATAAATGGAGAATTTGATGCGAAAGATCCAAAGATGGCGGCCTACCGTAACGCCGTACTCAAAATATCAGCTTGGTTTGAGGGGCTCGAATTCCAGCACGTAGCTCGGCACAACAATTAGGCAGCGGACATCCTTGCTCGTATGGGTGCTAAGCGCGACCCCGTCCCACCCAACACTTTTGTTGAAAGGATTTTCAAGCCATCCGTGGTATGGCAGGACGAGAGCGGCAATACTAGTCTGGCGCCAATCATACCCTCAGATACCGAACACATTTCTAAGGACATCGGGGGCTCGGAAATTGGAGCTACACCTTCCGCCCATGTAATTATGGCTGTCATTTCCCCATGGACCGAACCCTTCCTGGCCTACCTTAATAGGAGGGAGCTCCCTGATGACAGAACGAGGCCCGTCGTATAGTTCGACGTTCGAAAGCCTACAAAGTTCATGAAGGAGAACTCTACAAGGAAAGTACTACTAGAGTTCTTCAAAGATGTATCTCCAAAAAGGAGGGGCAACAGCTCTTGGCTGAATACATGCTAGCCTCGGCGGCCATCACGCCGCAGCTCGGGCCCTCATAAGCAAGGCCTTTCGTACAAGTTTTTTCTGGCCCACGGCCCGAGTAGATGCACAGGCCCTTGTACAACACTGTGTTGGGTGCCAGCTCTTCGCCAATCAAAGCCATATGCCACCCACAGCCCTAAGAACAATCCCCATTACCTGGCCTTTCACGGTCTGGGGCCTAGACGTGGTCGGACCCCTTAAATGGGAAGCCAGAAGAAGAAATATTTACTGGTTATGGTGGATAAATTCACTAAGTGGATAGAGGCCAAACCAGTAAAAACGGCTGAAGCCGGACCGGTCATAGATTTTATCTCCGGCGTTGTACACTGTTATGGTGTCCCACATGGCATTATTACTGACAACAGATCTAACTTCACAGCCGATGAGGTGAAACATTGGTGTGCGAATCTAGTATCAAACTCGATTACACCTCCGTATATCACCCTCAAACAAACGGTCAGGTTGAACGGGCCAATGGCCTGATAATGAGTGGCATCAAACCCAGACTAGTGCGATCCCTAAAGGAGTTGGATAAACACTGGGTCGAGGAGCTCGACTCCGTACTCTGGGGGCTGCGGACCACGCCCAACCGCACGACCGGATACACATCATTCTTTATGGTGTACGGCGCCGAGGCTGTCTTGCCCTGTGATATTATTCATGACTCACCTCGAGTGCGCATGTATGAGGAGAGAGAGGCTGAGCTCGATCGGCAGGACGACTTAGATGGCCTGGAGGAGGAGCGCGATGTCGCAAAAGCCCGTTCCGCATTTTACCAACAACAAGATACCAAAGCAGAGAAGTGCGGGCGAAGACATATAATGTCGGCGAACTCGTTCTACGCCTACCAGAGAAGAAAAAGGACAAGCTCAAGCCCAAATGGGAGGGTCCCTTCATTATAGATGAAGTTCTCACTGGAGGAGCCTATCGCCTTCGCAATGCATGGATAATCGCTTAGAGCCGAACCCATGGAACACTATTCAGCTCCGAAGATTCTACACCTAAGTCCGGACATACAACTTTGTGCGTTCCTTTTTCTCCCTTTTCAATTTTTTCTTTTTTCTTTCGTTTTTATACGATTTCTAGCATGTGTCCGGGTAAGCCGCACACTGAGGGGTATACATCCTTAAGTGTACACACTCCACCATAACTAGGGGCTTCTCTCAACATAAGCTTATTATTATTTTGAGCATAGAGCTCACCATATGTATGTGTCGTTTGCTCATATACATCCTTTCGTCGCCATTATATGCACCTCTATGACTTAAGTTTTTGCCAAGTTGGGTTGCCTGGCTCCTGTGCTTATGCCCTACGTTCCCGCTTGTTTGGCTAGGGCATAAAGGGAGCACCTCTGCGATTGTTACAACCGGGTCATCCGGACATGTACCTCAGACGGGTGAAGCCAAAAGCTAGCGTTCTTAAGAGAATAATTGGTCGGCGGACAAACGACGAACTGCCTTCGCGGCGATATATAAAGTCTCAAAATATAAAGCCTCTTGTGATTTTTAGCATCACAACATTGGCATGCATAAATAATGCATCTGACCTAGGGAGAGGGACCCTTAACGGAACTATTCTCTCTGGAAGATGTTTCTTATGTTAAAAAGTAATATAACATAACTCCCCAAATACAGTTTGTCTGTTCAAGCACTATGACCGGATTGCCTGGTTTCCGAACATACTTAGTGTTTACCACAGGTATAGTATTCGAAAACACTCCAACCCTTGGGTTTCGGAGGGTGAAGCGGAAAGTCTGCCATGACAATCTTTTAAATTTCGGCCGGAGATAAGTTTGATGATAAAGTATATTGTTACATGGAATTAAACGCCTACTCTTTATCTATATCATCTATCAAGTTGTCTAGTTTACAGTCCTGTTGTGAAAATTTGGCGTCTGTCTTTAATTGGTCGTACACCAAGCTAACCGGAATTTCTTGTCCGTCAGGTCCCCGAGGTCCGACCCGGGCCATATGATTCGGATAAAGTCCGGTATACCGCGTTTTCACCATGGCCCAGGCTTCTCGTGCACCTTCTCGACATGCTAATGTCTTCCATAGCTCAAAATGAAGACGAGCTCCCTTGAATAAATTCACGAGCTCCTCCATACTTTCTGGAGGAGAATCGGATGGCCATAAATCCTTAGCCATGTTCCTCATTGCTTTCCGAGCTCGCTCGTGCACTTTGGATAGCTCTTGCAGCAAGTCGCCGTGAAATCCGGACACTTCTCCCTCGGGCCGCCCAGTTAACAAACCTACAGGAGTAATCTCGTAAAACTTTCCATCAAGGGACCATATGAAAGTTAGGTTCAAGGACATACTAAATATGCCGCCTTTCAGCTTTCTGTTCTCCTTCAAGGCATCCGACAGTTGGGCTCTTACATCCTTTAGCTCTTCGGCTTGCTTGATGTTTGCATCCTGTAGTTTGTTCTTCTCGTTAATAGTCCGTGTTAATACACGTTGACCAGCGGCTTCTTGCCCTTCGGCATGTTGTTTGTCCGCCTGAGCAGCCTTTAGCCTCTCCTCCAACTGATCTGCCGATCCTGCTGCTGTAAACAAAACAATGCATATTTAAATATCATCATTGGCGCAAAATCGTATTTTTCGGACACTATTGTGCTTACCATCTGATGCCTTCTTGGATTTCTTCAAATTTTCTAGTTCGGCGGTGACACCAGTTAGCTTGGTCCGACATTCTTCAAGCTCCTTGGACAGTGTGTTATTTTCACCGTAAGTACTTGATGATATAACGACCCTTAAATCAGTTGGGCCAACTGCTTCAAGCCTCGGGGGCTACTGGCACATGATTATTGAATCTGCACAAAGTATTTAGCCGCATATCCTTTGAAAGAAGGTGAGTGGCTCCGGCAAGTCCATCCCGAGCAGCTCGGATATATGCATCCGCCGAGTTGAGGGCGTTGAACGCCTCTTCAGTGAAACTTGGGTCACGCATGGCCTCTTTCCGCCGCCGATGATTCATCGCGCTCTCCACTTCAGAATTGGTGACGGATACATTATCTGAATCCTCTTGGAGATGACAATCCGGTGTTGCGCCCATGTCAACCCTAGTCCTTGTGTCAGGGTCCGAGGCCGGATTGGTCGATGCATGGCCGGCGAGGTCCCCGGATATAGTCCAGCGTATGCTCTTCCTAAAATATGGTACAGTGGGAAACGTCACAATCCGATCTATCCGTTGAATGCATGTTAAAAACTATACCTCTTTGGTGAAGGCGGGGGCCTGGTAGTATCACTGTTTGCCCTTTTTTTCAAAGACTCACCCTGCGCGGGCATCGCCTTCTTAGAGGATGCCTCTGATACAGCTCTGCGAGACAAGGGCCGCCCCTTCGGAGCATGAGACAGTGCGGTGGGTGAGGCGCAATGGGAAAACTCTTTTGGAGGAGACGTCTCCTGGATACTTACATGGGAGGAGGGGAGAAGGTCGGGGTAATCGGCTATAATGGGCACTTCCGTGCCGTCGTAGCTCGCCTGATAAAAGACCCCCTCCTTAAGTTCTATAAATATATCCGGATCTTCTTCATATCCGGGATCCAGGTCTCGAACGTGGTCCTCTGGCTGTGGAGCGGAGCTGTAGACCCCCTCGACGACCTTTCTCCACTCCTATTAAAAGCAGCCGGATTAAATTCGACTAGCATAACTCAGGAAAGAGATTGAGTGAGGCCAATAATCAAAAAACTCACACAGTCGATGGGGTTATACATGGAAAAACCTTCCCGACACTTCAAGCGAGTGAAGTCTTCCTTCTCCCCTTTGTAAAGATCAGCTAAGATGGTGGCCAGGGTGGCAAAATTGTCTGGAACCTTGCGTAGACAATGGGATGGATCGTCCTCCCCATTGTAATTCCACATAGGAAAACCTCTAGACTGGAGCGTCTGAACTTATCGCGTTATTGAAATCGCCATTACCTCGATTACAAACAGCCCGGAGTTTGCAAGTACTCTGATCTTGCTTGCTAGCCTCTTAACCTTCGCATTGTGTTCTTCCTTGAGGCTTCGGGGGCGCCAGCTGGTGCGCTTCTTTAAAGGAGCACTAGAGAATTCGGGAAGACCGCGCCGGATTGGGTCCGGAAGAACGACGTCTTCAATATAAAACCATTCTGAGGGCCACTCTTCGGATGCCTTCTTCGGAGTGCCGGACAGGTATCCTGTCCCGCTATACGCCATACTTCAGCGCCTCCCACCTCGAATATAGATCCCTTTTGGGAGTGGGGGACAAGGCAGAAAAATTTCCGCCATAGCTCAAAATGGGCCTCGCAGCCTAAAAACAACTCGCAAAGAGCAACGAAGCCTGCGATATGCAGGATGGAGCCTGGCGTCAGATTGTGCAGTTGGAGGCCATAATACTCCAGGAGACCTCTGAGGAAAGGGTGGATAGGAAATCCTACGCCTCTCAAAAGGAAGGAAAAGAAGCACACCCGCTCCTCTTTAGAAGGATTGGGGAAATTCTCCGCCAGGGCTTCGCCATTGAGGGAAGTTAATCCAGCCCGAACGGAGACTAGATCCACGGGAGGAAGATATCCCTGCCTCTGAAGTTTATTCAGATGGGCGCGGGACACCGAGCAGCTTTCCCAGTCGCCTTTTTGAGGGCCGTGGGGGCATGAGGAAGAGTTAGGAGCACCAGCCATGTTTGGACGATTTCCTATGGCGAGTTCTAAGGATTTCCACGTGGTGTGGAATGGCATCTGAGATCTAATCTCCTTAAATAGACTCCTTCCCTGCATGGTCAAGGGGTTATTTGTAAAAAACACCTAGACCATTCGCATTTGTTTGACACGTGGAAGCCAAGGCGACGGCAGCAAGGAATCAATAGAATATGATATTTAATGTGGAGCCGAACTATCGTCAATCCGAAGTATAATGGAGAACACGCCTTGCAAAGCCGAAGACATAAAGCCGGATACTACATCGTCATTGAAGGCAAGTTCGCTGGCTACTAAGGGAGTCCTGGATTAAGGGGTCCTCGGATGGCCGGGCTATGTGACATGGGCTGGACTGATGGGCCGTGAAGATACAAGATAGAAGGCCTTCCCCTGTGTCCGGATGGGACTCTCCTTTGCGTGGATAGCAAGCTTGGCGGCCAGATGTGTAGATTCCTTTCTCTGTAAACCGACTTTGTACAACTCTAGCCCCCTCCGGTGTCTATATAAACCGGAGGGGTTAGTCCATAGAGGCTATCGCAAATCATACAGGTTAGACATCTAGGGTTTAGCCACTATGATCTCGAGGTAGATCAACTCTTGTAACCCCTATAATCATCAAAGTCAATCAAGCAGGAAGTAGGGTATTACCTCCATCAAGAGGGCCTGAACCTGGGTAAACATCGTGTCCCCCCGTCTCCTGTTACCTTCAGTCCTCAGACGCATAGTTCGGGACCCCCTACCCAAGATCAGTCGGTTTTGACACCGACACACACCGCTGTTCCACCCCGGATCCCGCCGGCGCCCAAGTACCATCCACCCCTGCTGCCACTGTCCATGGAAAATGCTGCACCGAACAAGTGTTTGGCCAAATGGCATAGAGAAATATTTTGACGTTGTCGTTGTTGACTTTGAAGGAAACATGATAGTTGCATACTCGATGAAGGAGGATGAATTGTTGTGTGAGGCGTGGTTGGCCACAAGTGCGTAGTTGGAAGGCATGACGCATAATGCAGCATTTTGTACAAAAGTGTGCATGTTGATTCAATTAGCATCATATATAATGTTAGTTTTCTAAAACTTGTATGAACATAAACTGGACATGAGTGGGATTAACTTTGGAGTGATTACCTTACTGCAAAAACGTGCACATGTTGTTACAACTTGGTGAAAGAACATGCGGTGCCCCCATGTTTGGTTTTGGTAATTGATGACATTCTCTATGGACTAATGGTTGTCTTGAGTTTTATTTGAAGGTTTTGTCCATAGGAATTTCTTGAAGTCCATGTGTTGGTTTCAAGGAGTTTATGCGTTGAACAAGGTGCTATTCAAGGAATTATATAAAGATTGGTCATGATACATGGTTGATCAAGACTAAGTCAAGAGTGAACCAAGTTGATCAACTCACAAAGCATAGAAGATGTAGCGAGAGGGATCAAGTGATCCCATGGTTTGGTAAGAATTGTCCATTACGCTTTGTGTACTAACCCATGGTCTACGTGAGAGTTCTATGTGGGGTTAGGTATGTTTCCATGGGCTTGCGTCAGGAGGAAGATATCATACAACCCATGGAGAGAATGACATCAAGTGGTGATCGTCATCAAGATTGTGGTGTGCAAGTTCAAGTGGAGTATCACGAAGAGATCGCTTGAAGCTTGCCATCCATTGTGGTGATAATGGACTTGTGAAGATGTTCCGAAGAGTGGCTCACCCATAGTGGACTATGGGGGAGCAATCTACTAGTCTTCATCGAGCCAATGCAATCAAGAAAGGTGGTCCAACTTGAGAGAGTCAAGATCATCATCATCTAGCTCAAGTGGACTATGTGCAAGGCAAAGGCTTGCCCTTGATAGGTTTTCTATTTTACCGGTATCATGGTGGTAGTTGGGAGACTGGGTTATAGGATCGATTGTCGTACTATCAAGGGGGGCTCTCAAGTTGGTAGCTTGATCGTATCGTTTGTAGAGAGCTCAAACCAGTGCATACTTGCATCATCTCTTGGTTCTTTTTTTTGGTGTTTCTATTTGTGAGTTTTAGAGCTTTTTGTCATCTTCATGACAAGCTCAAGTTCATCGAAAACAGAGGTCACTCATGCATCTTCTATGATGTTTTTGATGTTGGAGGTTATGCTGGTTCTTATCTGTTGCATGCTGCTCGTCGTCATCTATCCAACAAACTTGAGTTTGCTCAATTCAGAGCTCTTTTGCAGAAGTTGTGGTAGTTCAGGCTTTATTGTCCCTCTGGTTTCTCTGTTGTGTTCCTGAAGGCCTCAAGCGGCAGTACCGCTCTCTCAAGTGGTAGTACCGCTTGTAAGCCACACTACCGCGACCCTGTGCCGCGCGTAGTACCGCTGCTTCTGGGGATGCGATTTTTCGTGTCGGGTTGCGCGGCAGTGGAACGGTAGTATGAGTGATAGTACCGCTTGTAAGCGGTAGTACCGCCCATGCACTACCGCTCCACTTCCGCTCCCCTCCAAGACACTGCGTGCTCCCAGCGGCAGTGGGTGTGTGATACGTTGGAAATTTTTGCTTGTTCCATGTTGTTATATTATCATTCTTGGATGTTTTACAATCATTTTATAGCAACTTTATATAATTTTTTTGGGACTAACCTATTGACATAGTGCCCAGTACTAGTTGCTATTTTTTGCTTGTTTTTTACTTTGTAGGAAATCAATATCAAACGGAGTCCAAATGCAGCAAAACTTTTTGGAGAATTTTTATGGACCAGAAGACCCAGGATGGGCCAAAGAAATACCAGAGGGGAGGCCCGAGGTGGGCACAACCCACCAGGGCGCGCCCAGGGGGGTTGTGCCCCCCTCGGTGACCTCCCGCACCGCCTCTTCACCCTATAAATTGCCAAATAAGAAACCCTAGGGGAGTCGATAGATGAGAAGTTCCACCGCCGCAGACCTCTGTATCCACGAAAAACCAATCTAGACCCCGTTCCGGCACCCTGTCGGAGGGGGAAATCATCACCGGTGGCCATCTTCATCATCCCGGCGGCCACCATGATGAGGAGGGAGTAGTCCACCCTCCGGGCTGAGGGTTTGTACCAGTAGCTATGTGTTTAATCTCTTTCTCTCTCTCTCTCGTGTTCTTGAGATGTCATGATCTTGATGTATCACGGGCTTTGTTAATATAGTTGGATCATATCACTACAGAAAAAATACACTTCTGTGGGGATACGTGTTTGTCACAGTAGGTCACATTTTCTGTCATGCATGTACATCCACGACAATTTTATGACAAAATCAAGATAGTCATACCTGTGCTGTCGTAGAAGTGTTCCATGACATTACCAAAATTATCATCACGGAAGTGTCCACTTCCATGACGATAAATCGCGCGTCATAGAATTTCTTTCGTCAAGGGTAACCGACACGTGGCATCCACCGTAACGGGTCGCCGTTAAGCTACTGGGTTCCGGTTTGGATCCGATAACCCGTTAACAGCCTGGACCAATGGGGATTTTCCACGTGTAAAATTCTCAATGGCCAGAGGAACCACGCGTCGGCTCACCGTTGGGACATATGTCATCCACTCATTGGACCGAAGGCACCTATGATACGTCAACACGTGGCACGGCCCAACAGAGACCATTCCTGTGAAAAGGCCGGCCCGCTTGACTTGGTCAAAAGGTAGCGACCCGGCCCACGGAAAGCTTGTTAATGTCCTGTTCGCATATAGCCCATTTACGGCCCGCTAACTCACGACCCATTACGGCCTATCCGAATTAGGCCCAGTAGCATCATCTGGGCCGTCCAATATGACTCTAGCCTGTTATAACTTCGGGCCCATGTATGGCCCATGATGTCTTTCGGCCCATATGAGGCCCTTTGTAACTCTTGGCCCATTAATGGCCCGTGGTGAAACTGGCCCGTAATGAACAGTGTATCGCTTTATCCCCATTAATGGCCCATTATTCCATTGGGCGATTTCCAGCCCGTGTTATATTTCGGCCTTCTCAGGGCCCATTTATTATTGGGCTCATTTCCAGCATTCGGTTACTTATGGCCCGTTACTGGCCTTTTCTGCTTATGGGCCAAATTCAGCCCGTGGTTACAGTCGGCCCGTTTGTGGCCCGTTAATCCGTTGGGCCGTTTTCATAGCGTCATCAAATACGGCCGATTAACGACGACCCATTATGGTCGGCCCATGAACGGACGATTCCAACTCTAGCCCGTTTACGGCCCATAATGTGGTCCGTTATTGGCCCATGTTTGGCCAGTCGATCATACGGCCCGTAGAAGGCCCATTGATGCTACGCCCCGTAGAAGGCCCATTGTTTCTATGGCCCATAGAAGGCCCGTCGTTTCTACGACCCATAGGAGGCCCAGGGTCACTATAGTAAATATGTAGCCCATGTGGCCTAGTTTTAAAAAATAGGTTATTGCGGCCACTAGCAAACCGCGGAAAAAGAACTGCATTGACTACAAGCAAACAAATAAACAAGACAACAAGGAAATAAATAAGCAAGCAACTTACTCTAGGCTATCACGACTATTACACATATTACATCCACTGGGCATGAAAGTTCGCCACCAGTGCAAATATAGGGAACAAAGCAGCATATCACATACACTGGTTATCAAAGTTGGCGACCAGTGCAAATAAATGCCGTAGCAAAACAAGTCCAGAACTGAAACCACTTCAGTAGAGCTCAAGAAACAATATCTTGGGTACCCATAATGCTGGCAAGATGCTTAGCAAGCTTATTAACTTTCTCTTGTTTGGCGCTTAAATCCTCCAGCGCTTGCTGTTGCACCAGAAAGTATGCATCTCAATTTTGCAGGGACTTCCTCAGTCCTTCGGCTTCTTGCTGCAGCACATCTGACTGCTGCCTTTCATCTTGTAGCTGAGACTGAAGAGCCGAAGTGATTCAGGCAGCGATTTCGAAGAGCTTGTGCCAGTGGTACTGGCCAGTAACTCGAACACTACATCAACGCGGGACTGTGGGGTTGTCTCACTGTCCACAAGATCCTTTTTATCACCTTTCTTGGAGACCAACAAGGTTGTCTCACTATCTTGAACCTTATCTGCATTACTTTCTCTACCATTGCATAGTGGGGTGCTGTTCTCCAATATTCTGTTCGCATTCTACAAGAGAAACAGGCAGACACATCACAGGTTTAGCATGTAGTATACGAAACTCATTTTGGTAAACCGGTTCAGTAGTAAGGTGGACAGGATAACAACATGAAACAAACATATATCTATGTACTATGGTCACTGTATTGTCCATATCATTCTAGTTTATGTTGCCAAATCAAGATAGAGACACAGTTCTAATCATATATTTTTAAGACACAGCAGCATAGACAGAATATAAGTGTGAGAAACTACACAACACTGGCAACACTTGTAATGTGCATCACATGAGAACATAACTGTTTATACAACTGAAACTGAACCAACATAGAGCAAGAAGTTAGAACAACAACCCAGTTAAAGAAATAAGTTAAAACATACATGTTGCGTCATTGAAGCTTCAGTTGGATCCTTCAAATTCGAAAGTAGTTGGTATGAGTAAATATAGTGATGCAATAGCAAAGGAGTATGGATCATAGCTACGAAATCTGACCTGAGAACAGTTGCTCTTCTGCTTTAAACGTAAAGTTTGGGTTCGCTGTGGCAGTCTTCGTGCTTTGGGCACTGCAGTTGCTTTACAAACTGCTCATGTGTGGGTACTCTGTGGTGGACATGGTGCTGTGTCAACTAGAAGTGCGTTACTATCCGTGGGTTTGGGGTTAGATGGGTTGTAGCTGGTTCTTTGTCCAACGGTGTAAGTGTGCAATTTGGAAGAGTCTCGATTATGTGTGGTGGGGCTAGTTTGTGGGCCAGTACAACCATGGTTCTATCTACATTGATGGGTAGCACCGTGATGTCTACTACACAACCTTCTTCTTGTAGGCGTTGTTGGGCCTCCAAGTACAGAGGTTTGTAGGACAGTAGCAAATTTCCCTCAAGTGGATGACCTAAGGTTTATCAATCCGTGGGAGGCATATGATGAAGATGGTCTCTCTCAAACAACCCTGCAACCAAATAACAAAGAGTCTCTTGTGTCCCCAACACACCCAATACAATGGTAAATTGCATAGGTGCACTAGTTCGGCGAAGAGATGGTGATACAAGTGCAATATGGATGGTAGATATAGGTTTTTGTAATCTGAAAATATAAAAACAGCAAGGTAACTAATGATAAAAGTGAGCACAAACGGTATTGCAATGCGTGGAAACAAGGCCTAGGGTTCATACTTTCACTAGTGCAAGTTCTCTCAACAATAATAACATAATTGGATCATATAACTATCCCTCAACATGCAACAAAGAGTCACTCCAAAGACACTAATAGCGGAGAACAAACGAAGAGATTATGGTAGGGTACGAAACCACCTCAAAGATACTCTTTCGGATCGATCTATTCAAGAGTCCGTAGTAAAATAACATGAAGCTATTCTTTCCGTTCAATCTATCATAGAGTTCGTACTAGAATAACACCTTAAGACACAAATCAACCAAAACCCTAATGTCACCTAGATACTCCAATGTCACCTCAAGTATCCGTGGGTATTATTATACGATATGCATCACACAATCTCAGATTCATCTATTCAACCAACACAAAGTACCTCAAAGAGTGCCCCAAAGTTTCTACCGGAGAGTCAAGACGAAAACGTGTGGCAACCCCTATGCATAGGTTCATGGGCGGAACCCGCAAGTTGATCACCAAAACATACATCAAGTGAATCAATAGAATACCCCATTGTCACCACGGGTATCCCATGCAAGACATACATCAAGTGTTCTCAAATCCTTAAAGACTCAATCTGATAAGATAACTTCAAAGGGAAAACTCAATCCATTACAAGAGAGTAGAGGGGGAGAAACATCATAAGATCCAACTATAATAGCAAAGCTCGCGATACATCAAGATCGTGCCAAATCAAGAACACGAGAGAGAGAGAGAGAGATCAAACACATAGCTACTGGTACATACCCTCAGCCCCGATGGTGAACTACTCCCTCCTCGTCATGGAGAGCGCCGGGATGATGAAGATGGCCACCGGTGAGGAATCCCCCCTCCGGCAGGGTGCAGGAACAGGGTCCCGATTGGTTTTTGGTGGCTACAGAGGCTTGCGGCGGCGGAACTCCTGATCTATCCCGTTCCCTGATGGTTTTAGGGTATATGGATATATATAGGCGAAAGAAGTCGGTCAGGGAAGCCACGAGGGGCCCACGAGGGTGGAGGGCGCGCCCAGGGGGGTGGGCGCGCCCCCCTGCCTCGTGCCTTCCTCGTTGCTTCCCTTACGTACACTCCAAGTCTTCTGGATTGCTTCCGTTCCAAAAATAACTTTCCCGAAGGTTTCGTTCCGTTTGGACTCCGTTTGATATTCCTTTTCTGCGAAACACTGAAACAAGGGAAAAACAGAAACTGGCACTCGGCTCTGGGTTAATAGGTTAGTCCCAAAAATAATATAAAATTGCATAGTAAAGCCCATTAAACATCCAAGATGGATAATATAATAGCATGAATACTTCATAAATTATAGATACGTTGGAGACGTATCAGTATCCCCAAGCTTAATTCCTGCTCGTCCTCGAGTAGGTAAATGATAAAAGAAAGAATTTATGAAGTGTGAATGCTAGCAGGTGCGCAAGTTTGATCAATGATAATTTCAATCACCTTTTCTAGCATCATTATATGTCATAACAGTAGCTCATATATAAAACTTCTCATGATCAAGTAACAAGCTATTCACATGTTAAAGTATAGATCATAAACCTTCTTGAAAACTAACAAACCGTGTTATTAGTCATCAAACAATTACAATTCATCTTATTTTCAGGAAGAGTCTATGTCAGAGCTTTGATTCAGCAAACTTCACATACTCAACTATCATTTAGTCTTCCATGATTGCTACCACTCAAAACATATTTTTAGAACAAATAGTATTCATCGAACATAGAGAAAGATAGGGGCTTAATACCTCAAGGGTAATGTCAACAGTAATAATTCATGCTCAAATATATTTGAATGGCCATATATGCTCAGATCTTTCCGTCACATGATGCTTGCCAACTAAAGAGTAGGTTGGAATGAGAAGGAATACTACTGACTCTTGCATAAAAGTAAAAGATAGGCCCTTCGCAGAGGGAAGCAGGGATTTGCAGAGGTGCCAGAGCTCGAAGCTAAAACAGAGATGAAAATAATTTTTAGAGGTATGCTTACATTGTCAACATAACGACCAAGAGTTCCCAATATCTTCCATACTAGATACATTATAGGCGGTTCCCACGCAGAAAGGTAAAGTTTTTACTCCCCCTCCACCAACATTCACACTCCATGGCTTGTCCGAAACAACGGGTGTCGTCCAACTATCAACAATCCTGGGGGAGTTTTGTTTAAATTATTTGCGATTTTGTTTTTGATCTTTTGATCATAGGACTGGGCATCCCAGTTACCAGCCATTTTCTCGTGAATGATGAGCGGAGTCCACTCATCGTGAGAATAACCCACCTAGCATGGAAGATACTGACAGCCCCTAGTCACTACATGAGCAATTCGGGCATACAAAACAGATTATTATTTGAAGGTTTAGAGTTTGGCACATGCAAATTTACTTGGAACGGCAGGTAAATACCGCATATAGGTAGATATGGTGGACACTCATGGAAGAAACTTGGTTCAAGGAATTTGGATGCACAAGCAGTATTCCCGCTTAGTACAGATATTTTGGCTAGCAAAGGATTCTAAATAGCAAGCACCACATGTTAGAGGATCCATAACAATATAACTTCTATACAAATATACCCAAGCATAACTCATTATGTTGTCTTCCTTGTCCAACTTCAACTAATTTGCTCAGGTTTGAAAATAATTAATGGGCTCACAATCATAGAAGATGTCCAAGATAGTATATTTATATGTGAAATCTCTCTTCCTTCAATATTCTTTCATGAATTGTTCAAGTGACCAATACAATGTTTGCTAACCTTCAATAAATTTACCACCTCTACTTCTTATATGTGAAGGCATTACTCCCCATGGGATAAGCATATGAAACATATATAATTTCAGATTTATGACATTCAAATCATTCAACCATTTACTCATCGGATATAAGTGAAGCACACGAGTAAATGACAAACTACTCCAAAAAGATATAAGTGAAGATCAATGAGTAGTTAAATAATTATTTAGCTATGTGAGGACTCTCTCTCATCCAATAATTTCATATCTTGATATTTTATTCAAACAGCAAGCAAAAAAATAAAAATAAATTGACGCTCCAAGCAAAACACATATCATGTGGTGAATAAAAATATAGCTCCAAGTAAAGTTACCGATGAATGAAGACGAAAGAGGGGATGCCTTCCGGGGCATCCCCAAGCTTAGGCTCTTGGTTATCCTTGAATATTACCTTGGGGTGACTTGGGCATTCCCAAGCTTAGGCTCTTGCCACTCCTTATTCCATAGTCCATCGAATCTTTACCCAAAACTTGAAAACTTCACAACACAAAACTCAACAGAAAACTCGTAAGCTCCGTTAGTATAAGAAAGTAAATCACCACTTAGGTACTGTTATGAACTCATTCTAAATTAATATTGGTGTAATATCTACTGTATTCCAACTTATCTATGGTTCATACCCTCCGATACTACTCATAGATTCATTAAAATAAGCAAACAACACATAGAAAACAGAATCTGTCAAAAAACAGAACAGTCTGTAGTAATCTGTATCAAACGCAAACTTCTGGAACTCAAAAACTTCTACCAAAATAGGAAGACCTAGGTAATTTTATTATTGATCTGGTGCAATTGGAATCAGTATTTTATCACGTTCTGGTGATTTTTAACAATTGTTTTTGTGAGCAGAAAGTTTCTGACTTTTTCAGCAAGATCAAATAACTCTCATCCAAGAAGATCCTGTAGGTTCTACTTGGCACAAGCACTAATTAAAACATAAAACCACATCTTAACAGAAGCTAGATGGGTTATTTATTACTAAACAGAACCAAAAAGCAAGAAACTAAAAATAAAATTGGGTTGCCTCCCAACAAGCGCTAACGTTTAACGCCCCTAGCTAGGCATGATGATTTCAATGATGCCGCATAAAAGATAAGAATTGAAACATAAAGAGAGCATCATGAAGAATATGACTAGCACATTTAACTCTAACCCACTTCCTATGCATAGGGATTTTGTGAGCAAACAACTTATGGGAACAATAATCAACTAGCATAGGAAGGCAAAACAAGCATAACTTCAAAACTTTAAGCACATAGAGAGGAAACTTGATATTATTGCAATTCCTACAAGCATATGTTACTCCCTCATAATAATTTTCAGTAGCATCATGAATGAATTCAACAATATAACCAGCACCTAAATCATTCTTTTCATGATCTACTTGCGTAGAAAATTTACTACTCTCCACATAAGCAAATTCTTCTCATTCGGAATAGTGGGAGTATCATAAGAGACTTGAATACTATAAATTGTTTCCACATTAAAAGAGTAATGTTAAGAAAAGGGTAATCATAATCATGAAAAGTTTTATAAATATAATCATCACTACTTTTTATAGCATAAGTTTCATCACAATAATCATCATAAGTAGCAACTTTGTTCTCATCATAATCAATTGAAACCTCTTCCGAAATAGTGGATTCATCACTAAATAAAGTCATGACCTCTCCAAATCCACTTTCATAAATATTATAAGATTCAACATGTTCCAAAATAGTGGGATCACTACTTCCTAAAGTTGACACTCTTCCAAACCCACTTTCATCAATATAATCATCATAGGTAGAAGGCATGCTATCATCATAACAACTTTGCATATCAATACTTGGGAGGCTAAAAATATCATCTTCATTAAACGTAGCATCCCCAAGCTTGGGATAAACATTAATTTAAGCAAATATATTCTCAAATGTGTCATTCTCATCAAACATAGCTTCCCCAAGCTTGGGCCTTTTCATATCATAAGCATAATCACTCTCATCATTAATAGTATGGATAGCACCAATAGTATAGCAATTATCATCATCACGATGAGTAGTAGGAGCAACATCATTTGGGAGGGATACCTTTTTACCTTTGCTTCTTCATTTTTCTATTTTTTTTCTTCACATCATGTGCGGGTTTATCCCTCTTTTTTGAGCTCCTTATTGATGATATTGGTTGAATAGAAAGCTCCTCCTCGTTACCTGATTCATCATAAGAAATAATAGGAGAATATTGGGAAGTATCTTCCCTTTCGTTAGTATTCTCTTCATCTTCTATTTGTTTTCTTTTCTTTATGTAATTGGCAATATAAGGATTTTCAATGCAATTCACCGCACAATACATATAAATTTCTTCTAGATCAATATCGAGGAATTTCTCAAGGTTATATTCTAGAATAAACTTATTTTGACGTTTCAATTCTTCATAACCCAAAAGCAGACTAAGTTCATTATGATGTGCAAGGGAAATCAAGTCATCACAATTTTTGGACACGATTTAATCATGAAACAATTTGCATTTGATATTTAAATGACCATGTTCATTGCAAAGTTCAGAAGTATGGCTAAGAAATTATAAATTTTTAGCACCAACATTTAGCCTTTCTTGCAACCATTTAGTTTCTAAATGCTTATGCCTCTTACAAAATCTATCTTCCCTTTTTGGTATGTATTTGCAAACTCTATGCACTCCACAAAAATTGACATGCTTATAAGAGATATTTTCATCATGACTAGTGCAATCATCATTAGTACTATGGATATTCAAAGAGTTCATACTAACAACATTGCAATCATGCTCATCATTCCAAGATTTAGTGCCAAACATTTTAATGCATTCTTCTTCTAACACTTTGGCACAATTTTCCTTTCCATCATACTCACGAAAGATATTAAAAAGATGAAGCGTATGAGGCGAACTCAATTCCATTTTTTTGTAGTTTTCTTTTTATAAACTAAACTAGTGATAAAACAAGAAACAAAAAGACTCGATGGCAAGATCTAAAGATATACCTTCAAGCACTCACCTCCCCGGCAACGGTGCCAGAAAAGAGCTTAGTTGACGGGGTGTGAGTGCCGCTTACCTAGCCTCCCCGGCAACGGCGCCAGAAAAGAACTTAGTTGACGGGGTGTGAGTGCCGCTTACCTAGCCTTCCCGGCAACAGCGCCAGAAAAGAGCTTGATGTCTACTACATAACCTTCTTCTTGTAGACGTTGTTGGGCCTCCAAGTGCAGAGGTTTGTAGGACAGTAGCAAATTTCCCTCAAGTGGATGACCTAAGGTTTATCAATCCGTGGGAGGCGAAGGATGAAGATGGTCTCTCTCAAACAACCCTGCAACCAAATAACAAAGAGTATCTTGTGTCCCCAACACACCCAATATAATGGCAAATTGTATAGGTGCACTAGTTCGGCGAAGAGATGGTGATACAAGTGCAATATGGATGGTAGATATAGGTTTTTGTAATATGAAAATATAAAAACAGCAAGGTAACTAATGATAAAAGTGAGCACAAACGGTATTGCAATGCGTTGAAACAAGGCCTAGGGTTCATACTTTCACTAGTGCAAGTTCTCTCAACAATAATAACATAACTGGATCATATAACTATCCCTCAACATGCAACAAAGAGTCACTCCAAAGACACTAATAGCGGAGAACAAACGAAGAGATTATGGTAGGGTACGAAACCACCTCAAAGTTACTCTTTCGGATCGATCTATTCAAGAGTCCATAGTAAAATAAAATGAAGCTATTCTTTCCGTTCAATCTATCATAGAGTTCATACTAGAATAACACCTTAAGACACAAATCAACCAAAACCCTAATATCACCTAGATACTCCAATGTCACCTCAAGTATCCGTGGGTATGATTATACGATATGCATCACACAATCTCAGATTCATCTATTCAACCAACACAAAGTACCTCAAAGAGTGCCCCAAAGTTTCTACCGGAGAGTCAAGATGAAAACGTGTGCCAACCCCTATGCATAGGTTCATGGGCGGAACCCGCGAGTTGATCACCAAAACATACATCAAGTGAATCAATAGAATACCCCATTGTCACCACGGGTATCCCACGCAAGACATACATCAAGTGTTCTCAAATCCTTAAAGACTCAATCCGATAAGATAACTTCAAAGGGAAAACTCAATCCATTACAAGAAAGTAGAGGGGGAGAAACATCATAAGATCCAACTATAATAGCAAAGCTCGCGATACATCAAGATCGTGCCAAATCAAGAATACGAGAGAGAGAGAGATCAAATACATTGCTACTGGTACATACCCTCAGCTCCGAGGGTGAACTACTCCCTCCTCATCATGGAGAGCGCCGGGATGATGAAGATGGCCACCGGTGAGGGACCCCCCCTCCGGCAGGGTGCCGAAACAGGGTCCCGATTGGTTTTTGGTGGCTACAGAGGCTTGCGGCGGCGGAACTCCCGATCTATCATGTTCCCCGATGGATTTAGGGTATATGGATATATATAAGCGAAAGAAGTCGATCAGGGAAGCCACGAGGGGCCCACGAGGGTGGAGGGCGCGCCCCCCTTCCTCGTGCCTTCCTCGTTGCTTCCCTTATGTATACTCCAAGTCTTCTGGATTGCTTCTATTCCAAAAATAACTTTCTCGAAGGTTTCATTCTGTTTGGCCTCCGTTTGATATTTTTTTTCTGCGAAACACTGAAACAAGGGAAAAAACAGAAACTGGCATTGGGTCTGGGTTAATAGGTTAGTCCCAAAAATAATATAAAAGTGCATAGTAAAGCCCATTAAACATCCAAGATGGATAATATAATAGCATGAATACTTCATAAATTATAGATACGTTGGAGATGTATCACACCGTCTTTTGTGAGGAATAGGTTTTTGCTCCCTTAGATACTGCCATCACCCCCTCCAATTGAAATGGCTGATAAACAAGAAAAGAAATTGAACGTACAGACATTGTATGATAGACAGATGTGGTAATTCACATATATGTTGTCTAACCAAACAGGACAGCATGACACAATTTCACATATATGATGGCTAACTAAACATGATAGCATGACACAGTTTCAGATATATGATGGATAACTTAACAGGATATAATGGCATAATTCAACATATGACGAGTATAGGTTGACAAAACTATATGATGTCTTTCTAAAATAGGTTGGGATGAAATAATTCACATACATGTTGTCTAAGTATACAGGATGGCATGATATAATTGACATAATTGATTCATATACTAAGCAGCTGGCACTCGCATGTATGATCTCTAAACTAAGCAGATGGAATTGAATATTGTGCATATGATGTCTAAACTAAGCAATGCAAGACACCATATGCATGATATGAGAAATATAAACATTGCAAATTAGAGCATACACCTCAGGTGGGATATAGGACTGGTCATCTGTCTCTGAATCCTCCTCTGAGGAGCTACCTGTAACCATCGAGATATATGCTTCAACAGGTACCATTGCCTGCTCTAAAGACCTTGTTTTCACTCCTGATTTTTCCATAACCGGCTCAAATGGCTGATACACAGTAGTTCAATATACACAGATTGTCGACAGATGGAATACGTAATGAAAAAAAGGATGGCATGAGATAATTCACATATATGATGCATGGTTACTTGGCGGTGCATAATTCACATATATGATAACTGGCTGAAAAACATGGCATTGCATAATTCACATATCCGATATAGAAAGCAAACAGGAGGCATTCACATAAAGCATGTCTAATCTAAGCAGATGGCATGGCAATGCAAGACACCATATGCATGATATGAGCAATATAATCCTGCCAAGTTAGAGCATGCACCTCGGGGGGGGGGGGATACGACTGGTCATCTGTCTCTGGATTCTCCTCTGAGGAGCTACCTATAACCAGCAAGAAATCTGCATCGACAGGTAGCACTGACTGCTCCGAAGACCTTGTTTTCACTCCAGATTTTCCCATGACCAACTCAAATGGCTGATGCGCAGGAAGAGTAGATGAATGTATAAACATTGTTGACAAATGGAATACATTATGAAAAAAATATGGCATGATACAATTCACATATACGATGACTGGCTAAATAGGATGGCATTGCATGATTCACGTATATGATGCCTGGCTAAACAAGATGGCATTGCATAATTCCCATATACTCCCTCCGTTCCTAAATATTTGTCTTTTTAGAGATTTTAAATAGACTACCACATACGGATATATATAGACATATTTTAGAGTGTAGATTCACTCATTTTGCTCCGTATGTAGTCACTTGTTGAAATCTCTAAACAAGACAAATGTTTAGGAACGGTGGGAGTATGATATAGAAACCAAACAGGTGGCATTCACATGAAGCAAATCTAAACTAAGCTAATGACATATGAGATGATAATGTAAGCAATGCGAGGCGCCATATGCATGATATGACCAACATCAGCATGCCAAGTTAGAGCAAACACCTCAGGGGGTAAATAGGAGTGGTCGGCTCCGTCTGAATTCCCCTCTGAACAGTTATCTTCCTCTGGAATACAATCTGGAATGGTGGGAGGGGGCCCACTTTGCCCACCATGGAGTGGCGTATGTATGACATTATATTCCCACGCAACGGTCTTCTCTTTTTCTCTACATGTTCAGTACGATTGTGTACTATAACTGACATGCATAATAAAAAACATAGTTAGATTATGTAAGGCCTAAGGGGTGCATGCAGAAACCGAGACTGATGGTAGCAAACGAGTGGATAGATCCTAAACTAATGATAGCAGGTAGATTATAGCTTCAGTTCAAAAAGAGAGATGATGGATCATCTACTGCTTGTTACCCACCCAACATGAACCACATAGAAGACCCCAGATGAACCAGATAGTAGACAGATACTATTTGTTGCTGCCTCGATATGTGCCCCACATGCATTTTAAAACTCAAGTTTGAACATTAGTTTGGACCTGACTTGGAGTCTAAGAGGTGAACAGGATGATAAAGTAGGAGGTAATAAAAACCGATGTATAACATAAGCAGACATGAAAGAGTGCGACCTTGATAACCCACAAGTATAGGGGATTGCAATAGTTTTCGAGGGTAGAGTATTCAACCCAAATTTATAGATTCGACACAAGGGGAGCCAAAGAATATTTGAAGGTATTAGCAGCTGAGTTGTCAATTCAACCACACCTGGAGATTAATTATCTGCAGCAAGTAATCAGTAGCCCAATAATATCATAGTTTTGATAGTAGTGACAGTAGCAATGGTAACGGTAGCAGTGATAGCAGTAATTTTGTAGCAAATGTAACAATGATGATAGCAGTAGTAACTTAGCATAAACAATATAAGATAAATTCGTAGGCATTGGATCGGTGACTTATTGGATGATATTCATCATGTGACAGTTATAACCTAGGGCGATACGGCACTAGCTCCAGCTCATCGATATAATGTAGGCATGTATTCTGTAAATAGTCATACGTGCTTTATTAAAAGAACTTGCATGCTATGTTTTGTCCTACCCTCCCGTGGCAGCGGGGTCCTTATTGGAAACTAAGGGATATTAAGACCTCCTTTTAATAGAGAACCGGAACAAAGCATTAACACATAGTGAATACATGAACTCCTCAAACTACGGTCATCACCGGGAGTGGGCCCGGTTGTTGTCACTCCGGGGTTGCCGGATCATAACACGTAGTAGGTAACTATAACTTGCAAGATCGGATCTAAACACATGGATATAATGATGATAACATAAACGGTTCAGATCTGAGTTCATGGCACCCGGGCCCAAAGTGACAAGCATTAAGCATAGCAAAGTCATAACATCAATCTAGGAACATAGTGGATACTAGGGATCAAGCCCTAACAAAAATAACTCGATTACATGATGAATCTCATCCAACTCCTCACCAACTAGCGAGCCTACGAAGGAATTACTCACTCCTGGTGGGGAGCATCATGGAATTGGCGATGGAGAAGGGTTGGTGATGATGAAGAACGAAGATCCCCCTCTCCGGAGCCCCAAACGGATTCCAGATCTGCCCTCCCGAGGAAGAATAGGTCTTGGTGGCGGCTCCGTCTCGTGGAACGCGATAATTCTTTCTCCCTGTTTTTTCTAGAATAATGTGATTTTATAGCGTCGGAATCAGGGTCTGCGGGGCCACCAGGTAGGGACAACCCACCTGGGCGTGCCAGGAGAGGGGGGCGCGCCCTGGTGGGTTGTGCCCCCAGGTGCCCCTCTCCGGCAGGTCTTGGCTGCAGAAATTCTTATTATTGATATAAAAAATCCTCGCTAAGTTCCGTTCCATTCCGAGAACTTTTATTTCTGCACAAAACAACACCATGGTAGTTCTGCTGAAAACGGCGTCAGTCCGGGGTTAGTTTCATTCAAATCATGCAAATTAGAGCCCAAAACAAGAGGAAAAGCGTTTGGAAAAGTAGATACATTGGAGACGTATCAACTCCCCCAAGCTTAAACCTTTGCTTGTCCTGAAGCAATTCAGTTGATAAACTGAAAGTGAAAAAGAAAAAGTTTCACGAACTCTTTTGCTCTTGTTTGCATAAATAAGCTTAAACAGCACCCAGGTTTTCAGCCAACAATATAACTAACCATGTCGACAATAACTCTTGAAGATTATAATGACTCATATAAATGACATAATCAGCTAGCGAGCAATAATAAGATATCTCAAACAGCAACACGTTGTCAAAACAATCATGATATAATATGGCAATAGTGGTATCTCGCTAGCCCTTCTGAGACCGCAAAACATAAATGCAGAGCACCTCCAAAGTTCAAGCTGCGACTAAACATTGTAATTCATGGTAGAAAAGATCCAGTCATGATGCACCCTACATTAGCTACACACAATGCATAAATCATGACAACTGTGCTCTCTCAGTTTCTGGTGCTTGTTTTAGAAGGTGATGACACAACATAAAAGTAAATAGATAGTCCCTTCGCAGAGGGAAGCAGTGATTTGCAGAGGTGCCAGAGCTCAAGTTTTAAATCAGAGATAAATGATATTTTGAGACATGCACCCTTTTCATTTACTTCACGACCATCAGTTATCAACATCTTCCATGCTAAGCACGCTAGTGGTAGTTCCCAAGCGATAAAAGTAAAGGTTTTGACTCCATTGGGAGTTTTTGTTTGATTATTCAAGAGATTAAATCTTTTTCATGTTTGCAGTTTGGGACTGGGCATCCCTATTACCACCCTTTTCTCGTGCGATGGCGAGTGAATAAACACTCGACCTGAGAATAACCCGCTTAGCATGGAAGATACCGACCACCTCCTGTCGTTCCATGAACGATCCAGGCACATAAAAGGATAATTTTTAGAAGTTTTTAGAGGTGGCACATGCAAATTTACTTAGGACGGCAGGGTAATACCGCATATAGGTGGGTATGGTGGACTCATCTAGAATAACTTTGGGTTCAAGGTTTTTGATGTACAAGCAGAGTTCCCACTTAGTACAGGCGAAGGCTAGCAATTAGATTGAGAAGCGGCCAGCTAGAGAGCAACAACGATCATAACCATGCATTATGCATAAGTAATATTGGACACTAGCATGAGTAGGATATGAACACCATGAACATAAATATCATAGAGGGTATGTTGGTTTTGATTCAACTACATGCATGAACATGTGCCAAGTCAAGCCACTCGAACATTCAGAGGAGGATACCATATCATCATACTACATCACAATCATTTTAACGCTATGTTGATATCTAAGATAAATGATTATCAACTCCCAGCTACTTATGCATGGCATGAGAAACTATAAGCTCTAATTGTCATTGCAAACATGTTTAATCATAATGGGCTGAATCATGGATACTAGGTTAAACATATTTACACAAACCGAACAAGTCGAGTTCATACCAGTTTCTCTCTGCCACGGCCAGTTCATCGAGTATCGTCGTTATTGCCTTTCACTTGCACGACCGAACGATATGAAAATAATAATAGTGCAAGAGTGCAGTGGACTAAGCTGGAATCTGCAAACATTTTATTCAACAGGAGAAGACAAGGTAAAATGTGCTCTTTATTAGTTTAGCAATTATTCATATGAGAGCCACTCAACATTTTCATCGTGGTTTTCTCCTTGGTACAACTCGAATAAAAGGAAAAGAAATTTAGAAAAACACACTGAAATATTTTTGGAGTTTTCAGTTTTCTTGAACAGGCAAATAAAAGACAAAAGTAAAAACGAGAAAAGCTATTTAGACGGGAAAGCTCCCAACAAGCAAAAGAAGAACAAGGAAATCTTTTTGGGATTTTCTTTTTAGTGCTACTACTAAGCATGCAAATGAAGTAAATTACTACAACTATTTTTTTGGTTTTTCTAAAGTTTTTCAAACACACAAGAAGAAAGCAAGAAAATAAATCTAAGCATGGATGATACAATGAAAAAAGTGTGAACACCGACGGATGAAATGATATGTAGACATGAATGTAATGTCGGTGAGAAACACGTACTCCCCCAAGCTTAGGCTTTTGGCCTAAGTTGGTAATCAATCAGTAGCCTGGAGGGTAGTAGTCGGCGTGGTAGCTCACGGAGGCTCTTGGTGCGGATGCCTCCGCCTGCCGTGCTGCCTCTACTACTGCGTTGTGAGCTCGGGCCTCGCTCTTAAGAACAAAATATCTTCCTTTGCTGTGATAGTCAAAAAGAGCAGGCACGGGAAAATATGTGTGCACAACAGATTTTTGGTTAAACAATAGATTATAAGTGAAGTTATCAACCTTTCCCTTGAGAATTTTGTAGCGACCAGACCTCAAACAGTCTAGTCTCTGTGCATCAGTGTCATCCCTGGATCGGTAATGCTGAGACACACAGTACTTTGAAGGATTTATAACAGAGTAGCAATCACACACTTATTACATCGAATGGTTCAAGAGAACTCAATACAATAAATATGGCTTAAGGCCATCTAAAATACGATAACAGCGGAAGGCTTGGAAGATAAAGTGAGTCCATCAACTCCAACGGCATCACTGAGTATAAGATCACGACCTAAGGCTCCTTACTCGTCGCCTGAAAAGTCTGCAACATGATACGTTGCAGCCCGAAAACAGGTCAGCACATGGAATATGCTGGCAAAGTAACACATAGAGAGTAATGAACAGAATAATGCTATCAGTACATGCATATTTGGCTGGTGGAAAGCTCTATGGTTACAGTTTTGCGAAAAGCCAATTTTGCCCTACCACAAAGGAATAAATTTTATTTAACTATCATGGTGGTTGTTAAACATTGAGAAGGTACCTCCAACTCAATCCCAATTAAGAACGTGATTAACCCAATCAAATTAAATTAAGTAACATGATAATGAGATTCACATGATAATCCAAGAACTAGATACTCAAGATGTCCATAACCGGGGACACGGCTAATCATGATTAGTTTGTACACTCTGCAGAGGTTTGTGCACTTTTCCCCACAAGACTCGATCGCCTCCGCTTGATTTCTTGCACTACAAGGTGTTTGAGAAACGGATGACCGAGACACAGTCTTTCAGAAACACTACTCTTTACTCCGAGTGGACAGTTACACCTACTTTCCCCTACATCTGCTGGCCCACCTCTTCAAGAGGTCATGTAACCTACTCAACTATGCTAGAGCCCATAATAGCTTGTGGCTGCACACGGCAGTTTCTAGCATGAATAATCTCACGATCCCTTTGAGTCTGGGTGGCGGTCCATAGGATGATCACACGGGTACTCCGGGATATCCAAAAATACAGGCAACACTGGTTTCTCCAGGTGCCTCAATCCACCCAGATGTAAATTAAAGTAGCCACCTTAAGTAGAACCATAAATTATTAATCTCACATCTGTCATGAAGAATTCACTCAAACCCAATCCACGTCTACGAGCATAGCATAGCAATATAAGCAAACGTAGAAGTAACTCCCAAAGGTTTGATAGTAAACAGGACAATAGGTACTACCTTATCTACTTCCCAAAACCCACATATTAATCAGATCCTAATCATGCAACTATTTGAGGATTGATCTAATGCAATAAAACTGGGTGATGAAAAGTATGATCAATGTGTTACTTGCCTTGCTGATGATCCGTGAAACCTAGAGACTCGTAGTAGCACGCTTCGCACTCCGGGTACTCTATCACAAACGAACAATACATACATAAGCAATCAAGCAAGGGTGCATGAAATAAAACTCAAAATAAGAGATCTAACCAGAAAGTTCAACTTATGAACTCCGGTTTGCAAAAAGAATCAATTCAAACGAAGCAACGAAGGTCAAATTTTACAGTAGCAAAAACTTGTTTGAGTTTGTTAAACGGAAAGAGAATTTCGAGACGAAACTCTAGGCACTTGAATCGCCTGATTCTGATAAACGAGCGAAAAGTTATACTAAAACGAAAAACAGATCGGAAATCGCGATCAGGAATAATCGCGGAAAATCCGAGAAAAAGAAAAACTGACGAACAGGCTAACGATCGAACGTTCGCTGTTTGTAAGAAAACCGAAAACCGTTCGTTAAAACGAACGAACGAACGGGCGTTCGCTATCTAACTAAACCGGAAAAAAAATAAACCGATCTAATATATAAAAAAATGCATCTCGGTTTCGAAATAAAACCGAACGGTTTTTTGAGAAAAACCGGCGGCTACCTCGGTTCGCGTGACGGCGGCGGCGGCGAGCGGCTCCGGCGGGTGGCGGCGGGGCTCCGGCGGGTGGCGGGTCGGGCGGCGGGGCGACGCGGGCGGCGTGGTGCGGCGGCGGCGGCTAGGGTTTCGGGGTGGCGGCGACTAGGGTTTCGGGGCTTGGGCCGCGACTTTAAAGGCTGGCCGGGCTGAGGTGTCCGGGTCAGACACGGCCCGTAAGGCGGTTGACTTAAAAAAAAATAATTCGGACGTGCAGAAAAAGTAAGAAAAGAAATACTAAATGGACTCCAAAAATCCCAAAATAAATTTTCCCCGTCCTCTAAAAATAAGACGGACAAGATGAACATTTATTTGGGCCTAAAATGCAATTTTGAAAAACGCGTATTTTTCCTAATTCGAATAAAATCAAATAAAATCCAAATAAAATCAAATATTTGTTTTTAATTTTTCCCTCCAATATTTCATTATTTGTGGAGAAGTCATTTTATCCCCTCTCATATATTTTGATATGAAATATTTTCGGAGAGAAAAATAATTAAAACAAATAATCCTATTTTCAAAATTTGAGAAAACCCAAATATGAAAATAACGAAATCCCCAACTCTCTCCGTGGGTCCTTGAGTTGCGTGAAATTTCTAGGATCGCAAATCAAAATGCAATAAAATATGATATGCATGATGATCTAATGTATAACATTCCAATTTGAAAATTTGGGATGTTACAAATTTTATGTTCTTTTAAAGTATCAAAATCTAAATACTGCGTGGGTAGGATAGGGTCAAAGGGCAAAGGTGAAACACCCAGCCCTCGTGCCAAACGTGTGGCCTAAGTTCCATCATAGAACCAGCCACTGTTAGCGTTATGCTGAAGTCCACGTGCAAGAATAGCTCCAAGGTTATAGTCTCCTTCACTAGTGAGAGCGGTGGGTATGAGGCTCAAGTCTGGAGCACAAAGCGTACTACAGTCCTGCTTGCCTACTACACATTTTTCGTTGAATAATGCAAAGTACTGAATCACGGGAAAATGAATGCTCTTTATTCTACCTTGTGTCACTCCCCTCCTTTCAGCATAACAGATACTATAGTCAAAAATGTTTCGAACTCAGCCTTTGGTGGTTCGTCAAGCGAACCCCAAAATGGAAGCTTGCAGTGATGAGCAAAATTCTCTAGTGAGATGGTAAATGGCCTATCATAAAGCATAAATGACACCCTAGACTCATGGGGAAAGAATTTAAACTCTTTGACAAATGATTCAGTGAGAAGTTGGCGTTGTTCACACTTATCTGAGGGGTAGGGACCGAGACCGCCATTGTGAACATATTGCTCAAATTCCTCCTTAATGCCCACACGCATCATATATTCATCGCAAGGCCATAAGCATGTTTTGGTGGTGGCATCTCGTGTGGAACTTTCACTTGGTTCAACATAAGATCGGCGAGCAGAACTGTCACTAGAGGATGCCCCCGAGGATTGTCTTCTCGAAGAGCTCCTTCCAAATAGGTTCATCATGTCCGCGTACAATTTTCTGAAAATGCAAATTTTGGGGCGACAAAAAATTGTTAACAAAAATTTATAAAATTGATAGCAACTACTCATAGGGATACATAGAGGCCATAACAAGCATTCAAACTACTTAGAACACTAAGAATTTAACATGCAAGCTCATCTACAGCAGCACCAAGAGTAGCTAATTATTCCAAATATAAACCACTAAAACAAAAACTAATTGGACAAACGGTGGAGTCACATACCAAGCAACAATCCCCCGAAACATTTTCGGAAATGGAGCTTCGAGCAAAGAGATAGAAATCCGTAGGTTTGAGAGCAAGAACACGGGAGAGAGAGCAATGGAGATTTTTTTTCTGGAGGTAAGTGATGATGTGGGATGAAGAGGTAAGTGAGGGGGCCCATGTGGGGACCACAACCCACCAGGGCGCGCCTAGGGGTCCTGGCGTGCCCAGGTGGGTTGTGCCCACCTAGTGCACCTCCCTTTGATATTATTTGCACCAGAAATTCAGAAATATTCAGAAAAAAATCATATAAAATTTTCAGAGCATTCTGAGAACTTTTATTTTTGGGTTATTTTTTTATTGCACTGGAAATTCAGAAAATAGACAAAGCATGGCATCTTACTTAATTTAACTAGTAAAAACAGAAAACAAAAGGTAGGGACAGAAGGTAGTGCTTACTAAATTCATCAACATCATACCTCTCAAAAATGATTCATTAATAAGGTTGATCAGGTGTTATTAACAACCACTTTCGATTAGCATGAAACCGAAGAACTTTCGTAAATCACTAAGTTGCCTCAATGGGGATATGCATTTCCCCAACAATAAGCATTTCATATTTCTTTTTGACAGTAAGTAGAGGTATTTGAAAACTCCCAATAGTGATCGTCGGAGATTTTCAATAACATTAATACCATTCACTTGGAATTGTTTCTTCGGAAAGTGCACCAGATGCTCATTACCATTAATATGAAAAGTGACCTTGCTTTTATTGCAATCAATAACAACCCCTGCAGTGTTCAAGAAGGGTCTACCAAGGATAATCGACATGTTGTCATCCTCGGGCATCTCAAGTATAACAAAGTCAGTCAAAATAGTAATATTGGCAACAACAACGGGCACATCCTCACAGATACCGATAGGTATGGCAGTTGATTTGTCAGCCATTTGCAAAGATATTTCAGTAGGTGTGAGTTTATTCAAGTCAAGTCTTTTATATAAAGAGAAAGGCATAACACTAACACCAGCTCCTAAATCACTCAAAGCAGTTTTCACATAATTCTTTTTGATAGAGCAAGGTATAGTTGGTATTCCCGGATCTCCAAGTTTTTTTAGGTACTCCATCTTTGAAAGTGTAATTAGCAAGCATAGTGGAGATTTCAGCTTCCGGTATTTTTCTCTTATTAGTAATGATTTCTTTCATATAGTTTGCATAAGGAGGCATTTTAAGGATGTCAGTCAAGCGAGTACACAAAAAGACTGGCCTCAGCATTTCAGCAAAGCATACAAATTCTTCATCATCATTCTTTTTAGTTGACTTGGGTGGAAAAGGCATAGGTTTTTGAACCCACGGTTCTCTTTCTTTACCGTGTTTTCTAGCAATGAAGTCTCTTTTATCATACATTTTATTCTTAGGTTGTGGGTTATCAAGAGCAACAGGTGGTTCTATCTCAACATCATTGTCTAGTTCTTTTTCATTGTTTGGTTGAGTGTCTTCATGAACCTCATCGTTATCTTTTTCATTATCACTAGGTGAGTGTTCATTACCAGACTGAGTTTCAGCATCTAAGATAGAAGTTTCATTATCATTATCAGGAGGTTTTTCTACTTCGGGTTCACTAGAAGTGTGCAAAGTCCTATCATTTTTGTTCTTCCTTTTCTTTTTAGAAGGACTAGGTGCACTAGTGTTATTTCTTTGTGAATCTTGTTCAATTCTTTTTGGGTGTCCCTCAGGATAAAGTGGTTCCTGAGTCATTTTACCTCCTCTAGTTGCAACTCTAACAACAAAGTCATGCATATTATGATTCATTTCATCAAGTAATTCTCTTTGTGATTTAGCAACTTGTTCTAACTGGGTTTGAACCATAGAAGCATGCTTTCCAACACCTCTAACATCATTTGAAATTCTAAATAACAAGTCACTCTAGCGAGCAATCACATCAGAATTATATTTCAATTGTTTCATAACATTTGCATTGAAGTGATCTTGTTTTCTAATATAGTTTTCAAACTCATAAAGGCATTGGCTAGGATGCATATTGTGAGGATTGTCATTATCATTGAACTTCATAAGGGAATTTACCTCTACCACTTTAAGCACTGGTGGTGTATTAAGCCCATGTATTTCTTCAATAGGAGGTAAATTTCTAACATCCTCGGCTTTAATACCTTTTTCCTTCATAGATTTCTTTGCCTGTTGCATATCTTCAGGACTGAGATATAATATACCCCTCTTCTTTGGAGTGGGTTTAGGCGGTGGTTCAGGAAGAGTCCAATCATCATAATTTTTCAATATATTATTCAATAATTCCTCAGCTTGACCAACAGTTTGTTCCCTGAAAACACAACCAACACAACTATCTAGGAAGTCCCTAGAAGCATCGGTTAGTCCATTATAGAAGATATCAAGTATTTCATTTTCTTAAGAGGATGATCAGGCAAAGCATTAAGTAACTGGCAAAGCCTCCCCCAAGCTTGTGGGAGACTCTCTTCTTTAGTTTGCACAAAGTTAAATATTTCCTGTAAGGCAGCTTGTTTCTTATGAGCAGGAAAATATTTTTCAGAGATGTTTTAAATCATATCCTGGGGACTACGCACACAACCAGGAGCAAGAGTATTCACTGGTACGCGTCGGTCCTAAACAAATGGTTTTTAACCCCTTTCCGCGACGACATTTGGAACCGTCACGAAGTGAGTGTGGGCGATAGGGGGGTCCTTCCCACACGACCCAGAAACCGTCTGGGATAGGGCCCCTACAGTACTCCTACTCGTTTCTACTCGCATTGCCATCGCAGTCGGTATCCTGTGGTGCTACGTTTACGATGCGTGGCCCATCAAAAACGGTTCACTATTATAGAACGTGTATGATGCGCAGCCCATCACAAACGGTTCACTGTTAAGAAGATTAGCTAATCGTCGTACGAGTGTCGGACAGGATTACGAAATGTCGAACCATCGTAACATCATCGTACACGACAACTATCGCACACGCTATTCTGTGGTGCAACGTTTACGATGCATACTTCATCAGAAACAGTTCATGGTTGCGAATCGTGTACGATAAGGCAACTAACACAAACGTTTAGTTTGCCCGCACCGTTTGTGATATTTTCTGACATCGCACACGCTTTGCAAACGGCACTGTGTGCATGCTTGCACACGTTTCCTCTCTGTGAACCGTCTCAGATTATGGTGCATATCGCAAACGTTTGTGTTTTACCAACCGTGTGTGCCGTAATAACCTGGAGAGCGTAATTTCACCGTAATTTAATTGCTGCCTTTTCAAATTGTACCGCATTTGAATTTGAATTTGAATGTATGCTACAGCTTTATTCATATCCATCAGGTTCAAACAACCAATGCATTATTTGATTCATATGTACATATGTTCAAGAATTACATAAGAACCAAATAAAGAATGATGAACCACAGTTGTATACTTGTACTATTAAAGACGGTAAAGAAAGAGGTGAAATATATTCTGGTTGCTGAACAAGGTGAAGCGCAATGCCCATATTGTGCCCTCCTCCATGCAGAAGACACGCACGACTCTAGTCCAACCCCTTGTGATGGCCGACCACCCATCCTTCACGGTCTTCATGAAAACATCTAGATAATCATCGTGTTCTGGTAGAAATACTTTAACCTTTACATGCCCACCAATCATGTAGTTTGAGAGTTAATCTCGACTAAACTGCTTTGGCAACCACTGCAAAGGAAAAGATTCAGACATTGTCATCTAACACAACTCATTATGGGCAGTAAAAAGAAGGTTGCAGAGTTCTTACTTACCATCTTGCAGTTCACTGTTGTCTTGGATAAAGTGTAAAACAATAGTTTAATTGCCATCTTTGGACCCATTTTACTAACAATCTTTATCAGCTTCCTGATACGTCTCCAACGTATCTATAATTTTTGATTGTTCCATGCTATTATATTATCCATCTAGGATGTTTTATATGCATTTATATGCTATTTTACATGATTTTTGGGACTAACCTACTAACCCACAGCCCAGAGCCAGTTTCTGTTTTTTCCTTGTTTTTGAGTACCGCAGAAAAGGAAAACCAAACAGAGTCCAATTGACCTGAAACTTCATGGAACTTATTTTTGGACCAGAAGAAGCCCACGGAGCATCGGAGAAGGACCAAAAGAGTCCCGGGCTGCCCACGAGGGTAGGGGGCACGCCCACCCCCCTGGGCGCGCCCCCTGCCTCGTGGACAGCCCGGAGACCCCCTGACTTGTTCTCGACGCCAAAACCTCTTATATATACAGAAACTTCCAGAAAGAAATCTAGATCGGGAGTTCCGCCGCCGCAAGCCTCTGTAGCCACCGAAAACCAATCTAGACCCGTTCCGGTACCCTGCCGGAGGGGGGAACCCTCACCGGTGGCCATCTTCATCATCCCGGCGCTCTCCATGACGAGGAGGGAGTAGTTCACCCTCGCGGCTGAGGGGATGTACTAGTAGCTATGTGTTTGATCTCTCTCTCTCTCTCGTGTTCTTGATTTGGCACAATCTTGATGTATCGCGAGCTTTGCTATTATAGTTGGATCTTATGATGTTTCTCCCCCTCTACTCTCTTGTAATGGATTGAGTTTTCCCTTTGAAGTTATCTTATCGGATTGAGTCTTTAAGGATTTGAGAACACTTGATGTATGTCTTGCATGTGCTTATCTGTGGTGACATTGGGATATTCACGTGATCCACTTGATGTATGTTTTGGTGATCAACTTGCGGGTTCCGTAACATTGTGAACTTATGCATAGGGGTAGGCACACGTTTTCGTCTTGACTCTCCGGTAGAAACTTTGGGGCACTCTTTGAAGTTCTTTGTGTTGGTTGAATAGATGAATCTGAGATTGTGTGATGCATATCGTATAATCATACCCATGGATACTTGAGGTGACATTGGAGTATCTAGGTGACATTAGGGTTTTGGTTGATTTGTGTCTTAAGGTGTTATTCTAGTACTAACTCTTGAATAGATCGATCCGAAAGAATAACTTTGAGGTGGTTTCATACCCTACAATAATCTCTTCGTTTGTTCTCCGCTATTAGTGACTTTGGAGTGACTCTTTGTTGCATGTTGAGGGATAGTTATATGATCCAATTATGTTATTATTGTTGAGAGAACTTGCACTAGTGAAAGTATGAACCCTAGGCCTTGTTTCCTAGCATTGCAATACCGTTTGTGCTCACTTTTATCATTAGTTACCTTGCTGTTTTTATATTTTCAAATTACAAAAACTTATATCTACCATCCATATTGCACTTGTATCACCATCTCTTCGCCGAACTAGTGCACCTATACAATTTACCATTGTATTGGGTGTGTTGGGGACACAAGAGACTCTTTGTTATTTGGTTGCAGGGTTGTTTGAGAGAGACCATCTTCATTCTATGCCTCCCACGGATTGATAAACCTTAGGTCATCCACTTGAGGGAAATTTGCTACTGTCCTACAAACCTCTGCACTTGGAGGCCCAACAACGTCTACAAGAAGAAGGTTGTGTAGTAGACATCAAGATCTTTTCTGGCGCCGTTGCCGGGGAGGTGAGTGCTTGAAGGTATATCTTTAGATCTTGCAATCGAATCTTTTAGTTTCTTGTTTTATCACTAGTTTAGTTTATAAAAGAAAACTACAAAAAATGGAATTAAGGTTGCCTTATATGCTTCATCTTTTTAATGTCTTTCGTGAAAATAGGGATTCCGATAATTGTGCCAAAATGATAGAAGAAGAATGCATTAGAATGTTTGGAATAATATATATGAATGATGAGCATGATTGCAATGTTGTTAATATGAATTCTTTGAATACCCATGATGCTAATGATATGCAAAGCCACAAGCTTGGGGATGCTATGTTTGATGAAGATGATATGTTTAGTCCCCCAAGTTTTGATGAGAAAATTTATTATGATGAAAGCATGCCTCCTATTTATGATGATTATTGTGATGACACGTATGCTCTAAAGAATAAAGATAACCATGAAACTTGTCATCATGATTTTAATTTTCAATTGGATTATGCTTCACATGATAGTTATTTTGTTGAGTTTGCTCCCACTACTATTGATGATAATACATTTGCTTATGTGGAGAGTAGTAAAATTTCTATGCAAGTAGATCATGAAAAGAATGCTTTATGTGCTGGTTCTATGGTTGAATTCATTCATGATGCTAGTGGAAATTATTATGAGATAAGTTCTTTGCTCACAAATTGCCTATGCATAGGAAGTGGGTTAGACTTAAATGTGCTAGTCATATTCTTCATGATACTCTCTTTATGTTTCAATTCTTATCTTTTATGCGAGCATCATTGAAATCATCATGCCTAGCTAGGGGCATTAAACGTTAGCGCTTGTTGGGAGGCAACCCAATTTTATTTTTGTTCTTTGCCTGTTGCTCCTGTTTAGTAATAAATAATTCATCTAGCCTCTGTTTAGATGTGGTTTTATGTTTTAGTTAGTGTTTGTACCAAGTAGAACCTTTGGGAAGACTTGGGTGAAGTCTATGCGATCTTGCTGTAAAAAACAGAAACTTTTGCGCTCACGAGATTAGATGCCATTTTTTACTGGAGAGCGATTTTAGGTTGAGTATTTTCGCAGATGATTAATAGACAAATTCCTCAGGTCCACCAATTTATTTCAGAATTTTTTGAGTTCCAGAAGTATACGTTTGATACAGATTACTACAGACTGTTCTGTTTTTGACAGATTCTGTTTTCTATGTGTTGTTTGCTTATTTTGATGAATCTATGAGTAGTATCGGAGGGTATGAACCATAGATAAGTTGGAATACAGTAGATATTACACCAATATGAATTTAGAATGAGTTCACAACAGTACCTAAGTGGTGGTTTTATTTTCTTATACTAACGGAGCTTACGAGTTTTCTGTTAAGTTTTGTGTTGTGAAGTTCTCAAGTTTTGGGTAAAGATTCGATGGAATGTGGAATAAGGAGTGGGAAGAGCCTAAGCTTGGGGATTCCCAAGGCACCCCAAGGTAATATTCAAGGACAACCAAGAGCCTAAGCTTGGGGATGCCCCGGATGGCATCCCCTCTTTCGTCTTTGTTCATCGGTAACTTTACTTGGAGCTATATTTTTATTCACCACATGATATGTGTTTTGCTTGGAGCGTCATTTTATTTTTGTTAGTATTTGCTTGCTTTTATTTAGAATAATGTTTTGAATCTCTAGTTTCAATAAAAATGTCAAGGATAGCTTTTACCATGCTTATTTTGCAAGTATACATGTTGCTGTTTCAAAACAGAAAGTTTATCGCTGTTGCAAAAATTCCCTAGAAAAGCCAGAATATTATAAAATGTTGAAACTTTTTGCATATTGAGCTCTGATAAATTTTCTACAGTGTGGTTGAATTTCATAATGTTTGGAGTTAGGGAAGTATTAATCCTCTTGCATTCTTTATAGACTGTACTGTTTTGGCAGATTGCTGTTATGTTTGCATTGTTTGCATATGTTTTCTTGTTTAATGATTCTATTTGAGGATAGGAGTATTAAATATGCAGAGACATTTAGTATGCAATGTTGAATAATAATTTTTGTGATTTTCTACAGTAGAGAATGATAAGGTTTTTGCATTGGTTTATACTAACTTATCTCATGAGTTCTTGTTGAGTTTGGTGTGGATGGAGCTTTCGAGATTTAGGAAACCGTGATATGAGAGGAATTAAGGAGACACAAAAGCTCAAGCTTGGGGTTGCCCAAGGCACCCTAAGATAATATTTCAAGAAGTCTCAAGCATCTAAGCTTGGGGATGCCCCGGTAGGCATCCCACCTTTCTTCTTTATCGGTTAGTATCGGTTGAACCTAAGTTATTGCTTCTTCACATGATGTGTGCTATCCTTGAAATGTCGTTTTATTTTGTTTTTCTTTCTGTTTGAATAATATACCAAGATCTGAAATTCTTAAATGTTAGAGAGTCTTCACATAGTTACATAATTATTCAACTACTCATTGATCTTCACTTATATCTTTCAGAGTAGTTTGTCATTTGCTCTAGTGCTTCAGTTATATCTTTTAGAGCACGGCGGTGGTTTTATTTTGAAGAAATAGATGAACTCTCATGCTTCACTATATTATTTTGAGAGTCTTTAGAACAGCATGGTAATTTGCTTTGGTTATAAATTTAGTCCTAATATGATAGGCATCCAAGAGGGGTATAATAAAAACTTTCATATAAAGTGCATTGAATACTATGTGAAGTTTGATTCCTTATGATTGTTTTGAGATATGAGGATGGTAATATTAGAGTCATGCTAGTGAGTAGTTGTGAATTTGAGAGATACTTGTGTTAAAGTTTGTGATTCCCGTAGCATGCACGTATGGTGAACCGTTATGTGATGAAGTCGGAGCATGATTTATTTATTGATTGTCTTCCTTATGAGTGGCGGCCGGGGACGAGCGAAGGTCTTTTCCTACCAATCTATCCCCCTAGGAGCATGCACGTAATACTTCGTTTCGACAACTAATAGATTTTTGCAATAAGTATGTGAGTTCTTTATGACTAATGTTGAGTCCATGGATTATATGCACTCTCACCCTTCCTCCATTGCTAGCCTCTCTTGTACCGCGCACCTTTCGCCGGTATCATACACCCACCATATACCTTCCTCAAAACAGCCACCATACCTACCTATTATGGCATCATAGCCATTCCGAGATATATTGCCATGCAACTTACCACCGTTCCGTTTATTATGACACGCTTCATCATTGTCATATTGCTTTGCATGATCATGTAGTTGACATCGTATTTGTGGCAAAGCCACCGTTCATAATTCTTTCATACATGTCACCCTTGATTCATTGCACATCCCAGTACACCGCCGGAGGCATTCACATAGAGTTATATTTTGTTCTAAGTATCGAGTATAATTCATGAGTTGTAAGTAAATAAAAGTGTGATGATCATCATTATTAGAGCATTGTCCCAGTGAGGAAAGGATGATGGAGACTATGATTCCCCCACAAGTCGGGATGAGACTCCGGACGAAAAATAAAAAAGAAGAAGAAGAAAGAGGCCATAAAAAAAAGAGAAGAAGGCCCAAACAAAAATAAATAAATAAATAAAAGGGGAGAGAAAAAGAGAGAAGGGGCAATGCTACTATACTTTTACCACACTTGTGCTTCAAAGTAGCACCATGATCTTCATGATAGAGAGTCTCCTATGTTGTCACTTTCATATACTAGTGGGAATATTTCATTGTAGAACTTGGCTTGTATATTCCAATGATGGGCTTCCTCAAAATGCCCTAGGTCTTCGTGAGCAAGCGAGTTGGATGCACACCCACTTAGTTTCTTTTGTTGAGCTTTCATACACTTATAGCTCTAGTGCATCCGTTGCATGTCAATCCCTACTCACTCACATTGATATCTATTGATGGGCATCTCCATAGCCCGTTGATACGCCTAGTTGATGTGAGACTATCTTCTCCTTTTTGTATTCTCCACGACCACCATTCTATTCCACCTATAGTGCTATGTCCATGGCTCACGCTCATGTATTGCGTGAAGATTGAAAAAGTTTGAGAACATCAAAAGTATGAAACAATTGCTTGGCTTGTCATCGGGGTTGTGCATGATTTAAATATTTTGTGTGATGAAGATAGAGCATTGCCAGACTATATGATTTTGTAGGGATAGCTTTCTTTGGCCATGTTATTTTGAGAAGACATGATTGCTTTGTTAGTATGCTTGAAGTATTATTGTTTTCATGTCAATATTAAACTTTTGTCTTGAATCTTATGGATCTGAATATTCTTGCCACAATAAATAAGATTACATTGATAAATATGTTAGATAGCATTCCACATCAAAAATTCTGTTTTTATCATTTACCTACTCGAGGACGAGCAGGAATTAAGCTTGGGGATGCTGATACGTCTCCAGCGTATCTATAAATTTTGATTGTTCCATGCTATTATATTATCCATCTAGGATGTTTTATATGCATTTATATGCTATTTTATATGATTTTTGGGACTAACCTACTAACCCAGAGCCCAGTGCCAGTTTCTGTTTTTTCCTTGTTTTTGAGTATCGTAGAAAAGGAAAACCAAACAGAGTCCAATTGACCTGAAACTTCATGGAACTTATTTTTGGACCAGAAGAAGCCCACGGAGCATCGGAGATGGACCAGAAGAGTCCCGGGCTGCCCACGAGGGTAGGGGGCGCGCCCACCCCATGGGCGCGCCCCCTGCCTCGTGGACAGCCCGAAGACCCCCCTGACTTGTTCTCGATGCCAAAACCTCTTATATATACAGAAACTTCCAGAAAGAAACCTAGATCGGGAGTTCCGCCGCCGCAAGCCTCTGTAGCCACCGAAAACCAATCTAGACCCGTTCCGGCACCCTGCCGGAGGGGGGAACCCTCACCGGCGGCCATCTTCATCATCCCGGTGCTCTCCATGACGAGGAGGGAGTAGTTCACCCTCGGGGCTGAGGGTATGTACCAGTAGCTATGTGTTTGATCTCTCTCTCTCTCTCTCTCTCGTGTTCTTGATTTGGCACGATCTTGATGTATCGCGAGGTTTGCTATTATAGTTGGATCTTATGATGTTTCTCCCCCTCTACTATCTTGTAATGGATTGAGTTTTCCCTTTGAAGTTATCTTATCGGATTGTGTCTTTAAGGATTTGAGAACACTTGATGTATGTCTTGCATGTGCTTATTGTTGGAAATATGCCCTAGAGGCAATAATAAATAGGTTATTATTATATTTCCTTGTTCATGATAATCGTTTATTATGCATGCTAGAATTGTATTGATAGGAAACTCATATACATGTGTGGATACATAGACAACACCATGTCCCTAGTAAGCCTCTAGTTGCCTAGCTCGTTGATCAATAGATGGTTACGGTTTCCTGACCATGGACATTGGATGTCGTTGATAACGGGATCACATCATTAGGAGAATGATGTGATGGACAAGACCCAATCCTAAGCCTAGCACAAGATCGTGTAGTTCGTTTGCTAAGAGCTTTTCTAATGTCAAGTATCGTTTCCTTAGACCATGAGATTGTGCAACTCCCGAATACCGTAGGAATGCTTTGGGTGTACCAAACGTCACAACGTAACTGGGTGACTATAAAGGTGCACTAAAGGTGTAAACGGAGAGGTATCTCTGGGCCCACTCGGTAGGACATCATCATAATGTGCACAATGTGACCAAGGAGTTGATCACGGGATGATGTGAGTTACGGAACGACTAAAGAGACTTGCCGGTAACGAGATTGAACAAGGTATCGGGATACCGACGATCGAATCTCGGGCAAGTAACATACCGGTAGACAAAGGGAATTGAATACGGGATTGATTGAATCCCCGACATCGTGGTTCATCCGATGAGATCATCGTGGAACATGTGGGAGCCAACATGGGTATCCAGATCCCGCTGTTGGTTATTGACCGGAGAACGTCTCGGTCATGTCTGCATGGTTCCCGAACCCGTAGGGTCTACACACTTAAGGTTCGATGACGCTAGGGTTATAGGGAATAGATATACGTGGTTACCGAATGTTGTTCGGAGTCCCGGATGAGATCCCGGACGTCACGAGGAGTTCCGGAATGGTCCGGAGGTAAAGATTTATATATGGGAAGTCCTGTTTTGGTCACCGCAAACTTTCGGGTGATATCGGTAATGTACCGGGACCACCGGGAGGGTCCCGGGGGTCCACCAAGTGGGGCCACCAGCCCCAGAAGGCTGCGTGGGCTAAGTGTGGGAGGGGACCAGCCCCAGGTGGGCTGGTGCGCCCCCCCACCAAAGCCCAAGGCGCAGGGAGAGTGGGAGGGGGCAAACCCTAGGTCCAGATGGGCCTTAAGGCCCACCCTAGTGGCGCCCCCCTCTCTTCCCCCCTTGGCCGCCCCCCTAGATGGGATCTAGGGCTGGCCGCCACCCCTTGGGGTGGGAACCCTAGAGGGGGCGCAGCCCCCTCCCCCCTATATATAGTTGAGGTCTAGAGCTGTCCAACACATGAGTTTTCCTGTCTCTCTTGGCGCAGCCCTACCTCTCCTCCTTCTCCTCTCCCGCGGTGCTTGGCGAAGCCCTGCAGGATTGCCACGCTCCTCCACCACCACCACGCCGTCGTGCTGCTGCTGGAAGGAGTCTTCCCCAACCTCTCCCTCTCTCCTTGCTGGATCAAGGCGTGGGAGACGTCATCGGGCTGCACGTGTGTTGAACGCGGAGGCGCCGTGGTTCGGCGCTTAGATCGGAATCAACCGCGATCTGAATCGCTATGAGTACGACTCCCTCATCCGCGTTCTTGCAACGCTTCCGCATCGCGATCTACAAGGGTATGTAGATGCACTCCCCTTCCCCTCGTTGCTAGATTACTCCATAGATTGATCTTGGTGATGCGTAGAAAATTTTGAATTTCTGCTACGTTCCCCAACAGTGGCATCATGAGCTAGGTCTATGCGTAGTTTCTATGCACGAGTAGAACACAAACTAGTTGTGGGCGTTGATGTTGTCAATTTACTTGCCGTTACTAGTCTTATCTTGATTCGGCGGCATCGTGGGATGAAGCGGCCCGGACCGACCTTACACGTACTCTTACGTGAGACAGGTTCCAACGACTGACATGCACTAGTTGCATAAGGTGGCTAGTGGGTGTCTGTCTCTCCCACTTTAGTCGGATCGGATTCGATGAAAAGGGTCCTATGAAGGGTAAATAGAAATTGGCATATCACGTTGTGGTTTTTGCGTAGGTAAGAAACGTTCTTGCTAGAAACCCATAGCAGCCACGTAAAACATGCAACAACAATTAGAGGACGTCTAACTTGTTTTTGCAGGGTATGCTATGTGATGTGATATGGCCAAAAGGATGTGATGAATGATATATGTGATGTATGAGATTGATCATGTTCTTGTAATAGGAATCACGACTTGCATGTCGATGAGTATGACAACCGGCAGGAGCCATAGGAGTTGTCTTAATTTATTGTATGACCTGCGTGTCAATGAAAATGCCATGTAATTACTTTACTTTATTGCTAACCGTTAGCCATAGTAGTAGAAGTAATAGTTGGCGAGACAACTTCATGAAGACACGATGATGGGGATCATGGTGTCATGCCGGTGACGAAGGTGATCATGCCGCGCCTCGAAGATGGAGATCAAAAGGCGCAAGATGATATTGGCCATATCACGTCACTTTTTGATTGCATGTGATGTTTATCATGTTTTGCATCTTATTTGCTTAGAACGACGGTAGTAAGTAAGATGATCCCTCACTAAAATTTCAAGAGACGTGTTCCCCCTAACTGTGCACCGTTGCGAAGGTTTGTTGTTTCGAAGCACCACGTGATGGTCGGGTGTGATAGATTCTAACGTTCGAATACAACGGGTGTTGACGAGCCTAGCATGTACAGACATGGCCTCGGAACACATGCGAAACACTTAGGTTGACTTGACGAGCCTAGCATGTACAGACATGGCCTCGGAACACAAGAGACCGAAAGGTCGAACATGAGTCGTATAGTAGATGCGATCAACATGGAGATGTTCACCGATGATGACTAGTCCGTCTCACGTGATGATCGGACACGGCCTAGTTTGACTCGGATCATGTATCACTTAGATGACTAGAGGGATGTCTATCTGAGTGGGAGTTCAATAATCAGATGAACTTCATTATCATGAACATAGTCAAAAGGTCTTTGCAAATTATGTCATAGCTTGCGCTTTAGTTCTACTGTTTAAGATATGTTCCTAGAGAAAATTTAGTTGAAAGTTGATAGTAGCAATTATGCGGACTGGGTCCGTAAACTGAGGATTGTCCTCATTGCTGCACAGAAGGCTTATGTCCTTAATGCACCGCTCGGTGTGCTGAACCTCAGCGTCGTCTGTAGATGTTGCGGAACATCTGACATACACGTTTTGATAACTACGTAATAGTTCAGTGCGTAATGCTAACAGTTTAGAATTGTGGCACCAAAGACGGTTTTGAAACGTCGCAGAACATATGAGATGTTCCGAAGACTGAAATTGGGATTTCAGACTAGTGCCCACGTCAAGAGGTATGAGACCTCTGACAAGTTTCTTAAGCCTGCAAACTAAGGGAGAAAAGCTCAATCGTTGAGCATGTGCTCAGATTGTCTGAGTACTACAATCGCTTGAATCGAGTGGGAGTTAATCTTCCAGATGAGATAGTGATGGTTCTCCATAGTCACTGCCACCAAGCTATTAGAGCTTCGTGATGAACTATAACATATCAGGGATAGACATGATGATCCTTGAGCTATCCGCGATGTTTGACACCGTGAAAGTAGAAATCAAGAAGGAGCATCAATTGTTGATGGTTAGTAAAACCACTAGTTTCTAGAAGGGCAAGGGAAAAAGGGATACTTCATGAAAACAGCAAATCGTTTGCTGCTCTAGTGAAGAATCCCAAGGTTGAACCCAAACCCGAGACTAAGTGCTTCTGTAATGAGGGGAACGGTCACTGAAGCAGTACTACCCTAGATACTTGGTAGATGAGAAGGCGGGCAAGGTCGACAGAAGTATATTGGATATACGTTATATGAATGAGTACTTTACTAGTACTCCTAGCAGCACTAGGGTATTAGATACCGGTTCGGTTGCTAAGTGTTAGTAACTTGAAATAGAAGCTGCGGAATAAATGGAGACTAGCTAAAGGTGAGATGACGATGTGTGTTGGAAGTGTTTCCAAGGTTGATGTGATCAAGCATCGCATGCTCCCTCTACCATCGAGATTTGGTGTTTGCGTTGAGCATGATTGGATTATGTTTATCGCAATACGATTATTCATTTAAGGAGAATAATGGTTACTCTGTTTATTTGAATAATACCTTCAATGGTCTTGCACCTAAAATGAATCTCGATCGTAGTGATACACATGTTCGTACCAAAGGATATAAAATAGTAATGATAGTTCCACATACTTGTGGCACTGCCATTTGAGTCATATTGGTATAGAACGCATGAAGAAGCTCCATGTAGATGGATCTTTGGACTCAGTCGTTTTTGAAAAGATTGAGACATGCGAACCATGTCTATTGTTATATATGCATGAAGAAACTCCATGTAGATGGATCGTTTGGACTCACTTGATTTTGAATCACGTGAGACATGCAAATCATACCACATGGGCAAGATGACCGAAAGGCCTCGTTTTCAGTAAGATGGAACAAGAGAGCAACTTATTGGAAGTAATACATTTTGATGTATGCAGTCCAATGAGTGCTGAGGCATGCAGTGTATATCGTTATGTTCTTACTTCACAGATGATTTGAGTAGATGCTGAGTGTATTTACTTGATGAAACACAAGTCTGAATTATTGAAAGGTTCAAGTAATTTCAGAGTGAAGTTGAAGGTCGTCGTGACAAGAGGATAAAATGTCTGTGATATTATCATAGAGATGAGTATCTGAGTTACGAGTTTGGCACACAATTAAGACATTGTGGAAAGTATTTCACAATTAATACCGCCTGGAACACCATAGTGTGATGGTGTGTCCGGACATCATAGCTGCACCCTATTGGATATGGTGCATACCATGATGTTTCTTATCGAATTACCACTATCGTTTATGGGTTAGGCATTAGAGACAATCACATTCACTTTAAATAGGGGCACCACGCAATTCCGTTGAGACGACACCGTTTAGAGAAACCTAAGTTGTCGTTTCTTAAAAGTTTGGGGCTGCGATGCTTATGTGAAAAGGTTTCAGGCTGATAAGCTCGAACCCAAAGCGGATAAATGCATCTTCATAGAATACCCAAAATAGTTGGGTATACCTCCTATTTCAGATCTGGAAGCAAAAGTAATTGCCTCTAGAAACGAGTCCTTTCTCGAGGAAAAGTTTCTCTCAAAAGAATTGAGTGGGAGGATGGTGGAGACTTGATAAGGTTATTGAACCGTCACTTCAACTAGTGTGTAGCAGGGCACAGGAAGTTGTTCCTGTGGCACTTACACCAATTGAAGTGGAAGCTTATGATGGTGATCATGAAACTTCGGATCAAGTCACTACCAAACCTCGTAGGACGACGAGGATGCGTACTACTTCAGAGTAATGCGTGATCCTGTCTTGGAAGTCATGTTGCTAGACAACAATGAACCTACGAGCTATGGAGAAGCGATGGTGGGCCCATATTCTGACAAATGGTTAGAAGCCATGAAATCCGAGATAAATGGATCTTTGAGAAGAAGACGGACGTGGACGGTAATGTTACCGTCTATGAAGCTCGACTTGTGGGAAAGAGTATTTCCACAAGTTCAAGGAGTTGACTACGATGAGATTTTCTCATCCGTAGCGATGCTTAAGTCCGTCGGAATCAAGTTAGCATTAGCTGCATTTATGAAATCTGGCAGATGGATGTCAAAACAAGTTTCCTTACCAGTTTTCGTAAGGAAAGATTGTATGTGATACAATCAGAAAGGTTTTGTCGATCCTAAGGATGCTAAAAGGTATGCTAGCTCCAGCGATCCTTCCATGGATTAGAGCAAGCATCTCAGAGTCAGAATATATGCTTTGATGGAGTGATCAAAGTTTTTGGGTTTATACAAAGTTTGTTAGAAACTTGTATTTACAATAAAGTGAGTGGGAGCGCTACAACATTTCTGATAAGTATATGTGAATGACATATTGTTGATCCGAAATGATGTAAAATTTCTGGAAAGCATAAAGGGTTGTTTGAAAGGAGTTTTTCAAAGGAAGACCTGGATAAAGCTGCTTACATATTGGGCATCAAGATCTATAGAGATAGATCAAGACGCCCGATGATACTTTCAAAGAACGCACACCTTGACATGATTTTGAAAGAGTTCAAAATAGATCAGCAAAGAAGGAGTTCTAGGCTGTGTTACAAGGTGTGAGTATTGAGTAAGACTCAAGACCTGACCACAGCAGAAGAGAGAGAAAGGACGAAGGTCGTCCCCTATGCTTTAGACGTAGGCTCTACAGTATGCTATGCTGCGTACCGCACATGAAGTGTGCCTTGCCATGAGTTGGTCAAGGGGTACAATAGTGATCCGGGAAAGGATCACATGACAGCGGTCGAACTTGTCCTTAGTATCTAGTGGACTAAGGAGTTTTCTCGATTATGGAGGTGAAAAGGAGTTCGTCGTAAAGGGTTACGTCGATGCGAACTTTGACACTAATTCGGATGACTCTGAGTAGCAAACCGGATTCGTATAGTAGAGCAATTATTTGAAATGGCTCCAAATAGCGCGTGGTAGCATCCACAAGATGACATAGATATTCGTAAAGCACACACGGATCTGAAAGGTTCAGACCCGTCGACTAATAACCTCTCTCACAAAGCATAACATGATCAAACCATAACTCATTGAGTGTTAATCACATAGTGATGTGAACTAGATTGTTGACTCTAGTAAACTCTTTGGATGTTGGTCACATGGTGATGTGACCTATGAGTGTTAATCACATGGTGATGTGGACTAGATTATTGACTCTACTGCAAGTGGGAGACTGTTGGAAATATGCCCTAGAGGCAATAATAAATAGGTTATTATTATATTTCCTTGTTCATGATAATCGTTTATTATCCATGCTAGAATTGTATTGATAGGAAACTCAGATACATGTGTGGATACATAGACAACACCATGTCCCTAGTAAGCCTCTAGTTGACTAGCTCGTTGATCAATAGATGGTTACGGTTTCCTGATCATGGACATTGGATGTCGTTGATAACGGGATCACATCATTAGGAGAATGATGTGATGGACAAGACCCAATCCTAAGCCTAGCACAAGATCGTGTAGTTCGTTTGCTAAGAGCTTTTCCAATGTCAAGTATCATTTCCTTAGACCATGAGATTGTGCAACTCCCGGATACCGTAGGAATGCTTTGGGTGTACCAAACGTCACAACGTAACTAGGTGACTATAAAGGTGCACTACAGGTATCTCCGAAAGTGTCTGTTGGGTTGGCACGAATCGAGATTGGGATTTGTCACTTCGTGTAAACGAAGAGGTGTCTCTGGGCCCACTCGGTAGGACATCATCATAATGTGCACAATGTGACCAAGTAGTTGATCACGGGATGATGTGAGTTACGGAACGAGTAAAGAGACTTGCCGGTAACGAGATTGAACAAGGTATCGGGATACCGACGATCGAATCTCGGGCAAGTAACATACCGGTAGACAAAGGGAATTGAATACGGGATTGATTGAATCCCCGACATCGTGGTTCATCCGATGAGATCATCGTGGAACATGTGGGAGCCAACATGGGTATCCAGATCCCGCTGTTGGTTATTGATCGGAGAACGTCTCGGTCATGTCTGCATGGTTCCCGAACCCGTAGGGTCTACACACTTAAGGTTCGATGATGCTAGGGTTATAGGGAATAGATATACATGGTTACCGAATGTTGTTCGGAGGCCCGGATGAGATCCCGGACGTCACGAGGAGTTCTGGAATGGTCCGGAGGTAAAGATTTATATATGGGAAGTCCTGTTTTGGTCACCGGAAAAGTTTCGGGTGATATCGGTAATGTACCGGGACCACCGGGAGGGTCTCGGGGGTCCACCAAGTGGGGCCACCAGCCCCAGAAGGCTGCGTGGGCTAAGTGTGGGAGGGGACCAGCCCCAGGTGGGCTGGTGCGCCCCCCCACCAAAGCCCAAGGCGCAGGGAGAGTGGGAGGGGGCAAACCCTAGGTCCAGATGGGCCTTAAGGCCCACCCTAGTGGCGCCCCCCTCTCTTCCCCCCTTGGCCGCCCCCCTAGATGGGATCTAGGGCTGGCCGCCACCCCTTGGGGTGGGAACCCTAGAGGGGGCGCAGCCCCCTCCCCCCTATATATAGTTGAGGTCTAGGGCTGTCCAACACATGAGTTTTCCTGTCTCTCTTGGCGCAGCCCTACCTCTCCTCCTTCTCCTCTCCCGCGGTGCTTGGCGAAGCCCTGCAGGATTGCCACGCTCCTCCACCACCACCACGCCGTCGTGCTGCTGCTGGATAGAGTCTTCCCCAGCCTCTCCCTCTCTCCTTGCTGGATCAAGGCGTGGGAGACGTCACCGGGCTGCACGTGTGTTGAACGCGGAGGCGCCGTGGTTCGACGCTTAGATCGGAATCAACCGTGATCTGAATCGCTACGAGTACGACTCCCTCATCCGCGTTATTGCAATGCTTCCGCATCGCGATCTACAAGGGTATGTAGATGCACTCCCCTTCCCCTCGTTGCTAGATTACTCCATAGATTGATCTTGGTGATGCGTAGAAAATTTTGAATTTCTGCTACGTTCCCCAACACTTATCTGTGGTGACATTGGGATATTCACGTGATCCACTTGATGTATGTTTTGCTGATCAACTTGCGGGTTCCGTAACATTGTGAACTTATGCATAGGGGTTGGCACACATTTTCGTCTTGACTCTCCGGTAGAAACTTTGGGGCACTCTTTGAAGTTCTTTGTGTTGGTTGAATAGATGAATCTGAGATTGTGTGACGCATATCGTATAATCATACCCATGGATACTTGAGGTGACGTTGGAGTATCTAGGTGACATTAGGGTTTTGGTTGATTTGTGTCTTAAGGTGTTATTCTAGTACGAACTCTTGAATAGATCGACCCGAAAGAATAACTTTGAGGTGGTTTCGTACCCTACAATAATCTCTTCGTTTGTTATCCGCTATTAGTGACTTTGGAGTGACTCTTTGTTGCATGTTGAGGGATAGTTATATGATCCAATTATGTTATTATTGTTGAGAGAACTTGCACTAGTGAAAGTATGAACCCTAGGCCTTGTTTCCTGGCATTGCAATACCATTTGTGCTCACTTTTATCATTAGTTACCTTGCTGTTGTTATATTTTCAGATTACAAAAACCTATATCTACCATCCATATTGCACTTGTATCACCATCTCTTCGCCGAACTAGTGAACCTATACAATTTACCATTGTATTGGGTGTGTTGGGGACACAAGAGACTCTTTGTTATTTGGTTGCAGGGTTGTTTGAGAGAGACCATCTTCATCCTACGCCTCCCACGGATTGATAAACCTTAGGTCATCCACTTGAGGGAAATTTGCTACTGTCCTACAAACCTCTTCACTTGAAGGCCCAACAACATCTACAAGAACAAGGTTGTGTAGTAGACATCACTTCCTCACTTGATGCTGGTTCATCGATATCTCATTGCCCCATACGCAGAAAGGGTCGAAGCGCGGATCTTTACCAATGACATATGTACCTAAAAGCACCAAGTTAATATTAGAAGCTAAACAGCAATTGCACAATGATGTAGTACAACACTCTTTTATAATATGTCTATATACATCCATATGTGGTAGTCCATTTGAAATCTCTAAAAAGACAAATATTTAGGAATGGAGGGAGTATCTTATAACATCGAAATAGCTCACATATTAGATGAATTAACATCTTATATTATGGGCCGGAAGGAGTTTAGTGCATGTTACAAATTATCGGCTGATTAACTACGGCTGTATCCATGGGTTACAGTTAGTTTGAGCTAGTTCGGGCTCAAATAGCCCTAAAGTATATCCAAACACGAGGGTTGGTTTGAGCTAGTTGCATCTATAACCCACCCAAAAAAACTATCCAACCCAAGAGGTGCTAATTGGAGCTAGTTCTCCTAGTGCATTTATTGTCAATCTAACCCTGCCATCCAAACAACTCTTTGGATGGAGTTAGTTCAGGGTTAGTCATGAGCTAGAAACTAACTCTAACCTCTAGCTAAGTTGAGTATCCAAACAGGGCTTTGTTGTTGTTGTTGCTGCTGCTGCTCTTCTACGTATATCTAGACATCATTAGAACATTAATGTAACACTCTTCCTTGTTGCTATGTAGCCTAGGATTGCATATTTAGACATTAAGTACAGTGCATGTTGCTATGTAGCCTCAGATATATTACATATGGCCCTAGTTTACCTAACGAAAAATGGGTTGCAGATATATTCAATTAAAAGTCCGATTCACCGATTAGTCCCTTATCAGCCGCCGGCCTATATGGTACCAGCTACCGATATCCTGAACAGTGAGCAGATATATAAGCCATGGGATGAAACTAACCTCGATGGAAAACAGCAGTCGTTCCCAAAATTGTCCTGTGTAGGTACATCGAGAAGCACGTTAAGCACAACAGGCTAAACATCAACCAAAATTATACATGGTAGACAAAATAATCTCCAAAAGATAGCTTCAGTGTGTAGGTTTAAGCACGCTAGTAAAGCAAAACAAGTGGAAAGGTGTGCTAACTGCAACAGGCCTAACATTTAACAACAAGCAAACATAGTCATTCAAACTGGTATTGTGCCGGTCTAAGTACACTGGTTATTGTTAAATAAAAATGGAAAGGCGTGTTAACTACAAGATGCAGAAACCAAATGTAGTCATTCATAGTGGTATTGTTGAAACTGGTACTGATGAAATTGAACTGCACAGTTCATACTTGCACATATAGAACATCATGTTGTGAATAACTGGAATAAACAAGGCATACTACGAACAACCAAAGATAGCATTTGAAACTAGACATATGCTAACTACAAACAACCGAACAATCAATAAACTTTAAAAGAGGCATATGCTAGCTATAACAGGCTTAACAGCAAGCAAATATATGCATTCCTATCGGTACGTTTAAAACTGGATTGAGGAAATGTACCGCACAGTAAATAATTGCACATATAGAGCATCACATTGTGAACAACTGAAATAAACAAGGCATACTGCAAACAACCAGATATAGCAATTAAAACTGGACATATTCTCACTACAGTACAAAAGGGAATCGACAAAACAAATCATGGGTTTCCCCCTGTGAAGAGGCACGGCAAAACTAATCATGGGTTTCCTCACTTGTCACAGATGGGCTCGTTCCCGTGGGAAGAGCACGGACCCTGGATGCGCTCCATGTTGTCGCACATGGGCTCCTTCCCCTTGGAAGAGCACGGCTGTAGGGTGCCCTCCCTGATGTCGCAGACGGGCGCTTTCCCCTTGGAAGAGCAGATGGGCTCTTTCCCCTTCGAAGAGCTGGAGAGGGTGCCCTCCTCGTGGTCGCCGTCGATGAGGTCTGACTTGGAAGCTGTGGATCCCAATCCAGCGTCGCAGAACGTGTCCTTCAGAAATGATAAAAGGGGCTCGATGGCGATGTAGAATGGCAAATTGTTGACAGTGAGCCAGAGGAGATCAGCGGCGGGGCCATGTATGAGATCGACGGTGGTTGAACCCGAGGGGTTGGGGGTGGGCCACTTAACCTATGACATAGCCCGCCTTAGGACGTCTCTGTCGATGACCTCGATGTCGTAGCCGGCGGCCGAGACATGCCCGCATACTCTAGCCCGCTGCTTGAGTGCCTGCCGCCAGTAATGGTCATCAGCTTCCTTGGCGATGTCGCACGAAGAGACCGCTATACACCTCTTTTGGGCCAGTCGCTCCTCGAGCTCCATGGGAAGCATAGCCGGGCTTAGGCTGCGACGCTCTGGAGTGGGGGATGGGGATCTGTGGGAAAGGGGGCATTTGGCAGGCGTCATCTAAGAAACTCACGGCGGCCTGGGTATGCAGATCGGTGGGTAAGCTGCACGGGCAAACCGACAGATGTTGACAATGGAGGCCTTGCGGTGGCGGGGACCTTGCTAGGGTTTCGAGCAAGGGAGGGGTGTGTGTGTGCGCGCGCGCGCGCACGCTCGAGGAGGTTTTGGTGTGTGTGTGTGTGTGTTGTATGTGTGTGTGGAGGGGGGGCGGGGTGTTTGAGGAAATGATGCGGGTACTGAAAATTTTACTACGTGGGAGTCAAACGCGGGAGTGAAATGCTGGGCTATTGAAAATTTTGATGATAGTGCACCGCACACGGTCTGGAGATAACAACCATGTGTTATGAAACAGAAAAACCCTCAAGGCGGGCAGATATTTTCTAGGGATGCAGGCGGGATTGGGAACAAGAAACATCGCACACGGTCCGGAGATAACAACCGTGTGTTATGAAATAGAAAAACCCTCGAGGCGGGAAGATATTTTCTAGGCATGCAGGCGGGATTGGGATTGGGAACAAGAAACATCGCACACGGTCTGAAGATAACAACTGTGTGTTATGAAACAGAGAAACCCTCGAGGCGGGCAGATATTTTTGAGAGGGGGAGCCTCATGGAGCCCAATGTACTGTGCGGATGTGTGCGTGACAGGGGCACCGGCGTGGTACACGGTTAGTTTGAGTGAATTGTGTCTGTTGCGTCATCCGACTTGTCTAATGTTCATAAATTTGGCAAAAAATGGCGCGGGAGAGGGTCAGAACACGAACACACTTGCATGTGGACCAAATTTATGTATCAAAAGGGTGGTTTGATTTTCAAATATCAAATGCAACGTCGATGTGGCACCTCTCTCGCAAAGCCCACATTATTGCTTGTCCCCACACCCCCCTCGTGTCGGCACAAAGGGAATCCTAAGCTATGAATGCATGCCCTCTCCCCCCAACCGAGGTTCACCTAGCAAAGTGCGAAGTAGCTAGCAGCCCCCATCCTCCCTCGTGTCGGCACGAAGGGAATCCTAAGCTATGAATGCATGCCCCCCAACCGAGGTTCATTCACCTAGCAAAGTGCAAAGTAGCTAGCAGCCCCCCTCCCTCGTGTCGGCACGAAGGGAATCCTAAGTTATGAATTCATGCCCCCCAACCGAGGTTCACCCTAGCAAAGTGCGAAGTAGCTAGGAGCCCCCCTCCCTCGTGTTGGCACGAAGGGAATCCTAAGCTATGAATGCATGCCCCCCCAACCGAGGTTCACCCTAGCAAAGTGCGAAGTAGCTAGCAGCCCCCTCCCTCGTGTCGGCATGAAGGGAATCCTAAGATATGAATGCATGCTCCCCCAACCAAGGTTCACCTAGCAAAGTGCGAAGTAGCTAGCAGCCCCCCTCCCTTGTGTCGGCACGAAGGGAATCCTAAGCTATGAATGCATGCCCCCCAACCGAGGTTCAACTAGCAAAGTGCGAAGTAGCTAGAAGCCCCCACCCCCCCTTGTGTTGGCACGAAGGGAATCCTAAGCTATGAATGCATGCCCCCTCCCGCCCAACCGAGGTTCACCTAGCAAAGTGCGAAGTAGCTAGCAGCCCCCCCTCGTGTCGCCACGAAGGGAATCCTAAGCTATGAATGCATGCCCCCCCAACCGAGGTTCACCTAGCAAAGTGCGAAGTAGCAACCCCCCACACACACACACACTTTCAATCGGCGGGCCAGAGAGGAATGTCTCACCAAGATGGATCGTAAAACGGACCAAGAATAATCCACCTTGGTCATACAACCTCTCTCTTGTTGTTGGTCAAAGTGATGGCCGTCCATGCGACCCTGGAGATGGGCTAGCTCGCCAATAATCACGCAAGTAGCTAGTCACCAAAGACAACCACTGCATGCGTGTGGCCCAAACATATGTAGGAGAGGTGTGTTTTTGAGTAACAATGGAACAACTTTGATGTGGCATCGTGATTTCAAACTAGAAATCCCCACACTGAGTGAGGGTTAGGTTGACGATGCACATGTATGTTACACCACACTTCAAGCCAACGACGGGGATTCATGCATGCATGCATGCGTGCACAGTATATGGGCTCAAACTTAAGGTCTGAATCTCACCATGACCTATACTACGATAACACGAACCAAATGAAGAATCCGCCATGGTAACCTATCTTGTTGTTGGTCAAGGCGATCATGGATGTCCACACGGGCCCACGAATATATAGGCTTGTCGCCGACAACCATGCGAGGGAGTGTACCGTTCGAAGGCAACCACTGCATGCATATGTATGGAGGTGATGCGTGCATGCATGTTTGAATACACAACATTGATGTGGCGCGTGCGTCAAAAATCATACACTAGCTCCCCACACAGAGCGAGATCGGTTCATGATGTGTCGTTGTACTAGCCACTTCGACTCAATGGGAGGGATTCATGCGTACACATGCATGTGTTTGTGCTCAAACTGTATCATGCATGTCATCCCAGAGCAAAAATAATAATCCCCTCCTAAGTCAAATTAACCTCTTGTTGTCAGGCAAAAAGAAGTGATGGACCAGGCGGCCCACAGATGGAAAGCATCGATATCACTGATAACCACTTAAGTGGGTGCGAGAGGACAACCGCCACCGCTTTGCATGTGGGCCAAACATATATATGTTGAATACCCAAAATGCACAACTTTGATGTGCCACATGCCTCAAAAATCGTAAACCATGCACCCACACAGAGCGAGGTTCATCAAGCGTACTACATATGATGGTCCCCTTCCCCCCTCTTCACTGCATACTACATGCTCATGCCGTAATATATGTACAACCCAAAAGAATCCTCATCGATGGTGAAACTAATTAACCTCTCCCGATGTAGGTAAGTGATGCATGCATGCATCGACGATGGCCTCGTGGGCCCATAGATGGAAGCGTCACACGTGAGTGTCCTAGCTAGGATATGCATGTGGCCCAAAAAGGTGTTGTGTGATGTTTGAATAGCCAATTTCACAATTTTGATGTGGAACGTGCCTCGAAAACCAAAAAGTCCCGACACTGAGTGAGGTGTACTTGTTCACGGACGCGTACGTATAGGGTATATGCTAGTCCCCTCCCATCTCTTCGACGCGTACTATATACCACCATAACACAAACAAAAAAGATTCTACCTTGCTGGACAAATTAACCTCACTGTCGGCTGTGCGTCAAAGTGATGGACGACGACCTTGTGGGCCCACAGAAAGCGTCACACGCGAGTATCGAGTGTCGTGTAGGACAACCATCGACTGCATGTGGCTAAAACATGTATGTATGAAAGGGTTGTGCAATGTTTTAAATAATGATTTGACGACTCTGATGTGGCACCGGCCTGCCTAACAAAACAGCCAACCCACACGGTGGCTCACAACTCGTAGTGTACTGCGAGCCATCCGCCACCCCCAGACGCACACACCCACACACACACCGCGAATCCACCGCAACTACGATACATGTTAAATTAATTATCCCGCGGTGAACATATATGTTACCAAAGGAGGGACGTTTTAATTTCAAAAAAATCATAGAGATCATTAAGATGTTTTAGTACATTAATTGATTGATTTTCTACGGGTATAATGTGCAAAAATAAAATTTGAGCTACATGCACATGTGACAGTGCACCTAAATGGATTGCAAAAACACATGTGTCTCACTGGGTGCATGTTTACTCCCCGTGCAACAAATTTCAAACATTGAGAATCATGATTTTTAAATTCTAGTACATCCAATACTTATTTGAAGTTCATGAAACTTATCGTGTTGTCATATGGACACCAATACAAAGTGGAATTGTACTTTTTTTTGTCAAATTTGAGACTAGTTTTGAGGTAATCTTTATCTAATTACAGACGGGAGATTATTAATAATTGGGAACCAATATCCCAAACGGATTATTTATTTGAACCGTGAGCGTTAGAGAAACAATGGATACGTGTCACGCTTCGGTTAAGCAATAAAGCGGCAGCATTAATCATCCAAATAGAAAAACAACATACGTGCCGCCGCGCGACCCGTGTGCCGTGCGAGCAGGCGTGAGTTGACGGGACGCATACGAGCAGTCTGCCGCGCAGGCAGATGGGGAGGCATGCGTGCAGGTGTGTGAATTGACGGAGGTGTGCTCGCTGCGTAGTGTCATCGGGAGGCGTGCGAGTAGCTGTGTGAAACTTTGGTAGGCATGCCAGCAGACCGGTGCGCAGGCTCACCGGGAGGCGAGCCATCGGTTTGACCGCCGCTCGCCTCTCTCCCACAACTCCCACTACTCCATATTAATGGTGCGCCCGAGCGGCCGCACCTCCCATCCTCGCCACACACACACACAATCCTCTCTCCGCTTGCATCCTCGACGCCACACGCTCTCAGTCCTCAAAACCGTCAGTGTACGAGGATGCCGCCGAAGTTCCCCATCAGAGGGAGTGGCGACACCGGGCCTACTAAAGCACCGGAGCACGACATGGAGATGGAGACAGAGGTTGCCGTCACCGCCGGCGAGTTATTGCTGCTGAGGGAGTCCTGGATTAAGGGGTCCTCGGGCGTCCGGGCTATGTGACGTGGGTCGGACTGATGGGCCATGAAGATACAAGACAGAATACTTCCACCCGTGTCCGAATGGGACTCTCCTTCGCGTGGAAGGCAAGCTTAGCGTTCGGATATGAAGATTCCTTCCTCTGTAAACCGATTTTGTATAACCCTAGGTCCCTCCGGTGTCTATATAAACCGGAGGGTTTGGCCCGTAGAGGCAAGGAGAATCATAATCATATAGGCTAGACTTCTAGGGTTTAGCCATTACGATCTCATGGTAGATCAACTCTTGTAACCCCATATTCATCCAAGATAATCAAGCAGGAAGTAGGGTATTACCTCCATCGAGAGGGCCCGAACATGGGTAATCATTGTGTCCCATGTCTCCTATTACCATCGATCCTAAGACGCACAGTTCGGGACCCCCTACGCGAGATCCGCCGGTTTTGACACCGACATTGGTGCTTTCATTGAGAGTTCCACTGTGTCGCCGTCAAAAGGTTCAATGGCTCCATCTGTCATCTACAACAATGCTGCCCCGAGGGAGGTCTTCCTCCCCGGCCAGATCTTTGTGTTCGACGGCTTCGTTCTGCGGGCCAACTCGCTTGGCCATCTGGAGCAGATCGATAGCTACACCCCAGGTCACTAGATTAGCTTCAGAAATCTGAATTATGTCGCTGATATCCGAGGAGACTTGGTCCTCCAAGGGTTCGTGACCCAAACTTTCTCTTTGGCCTTAGATCTAGAGCGCATACCAGGTCCGAAGACGGGATTCTCGATCCCGCCGGACTCTCTGTGGCTGTTGAGCCTAGTGCGGGAGAATCGGAGGAAATAGCATCACCGGCAATCACCGTGAAACCAGACCCGTCTCCGAACACTGGCTCCGAATCCTCGGAGTCGGTACCGCGTGAGCTCGGCCAAGGGGTTTCCTTCCCACCGTACTCCACGGACTATCTTCTCCCTGACCAAACCTCGCCTTTAAGCGAGGCCCTGGACTTAATGCGATCCCTCGTCATTACAGAGGGGCGACGTCCGAACTACGCCCAACCCGGACTAAGGGCTGAGAGCGGGGAATTTTACGTCCCACCCACCACCCACTTCATAGACACTATCGAGGACATAACCAACATGCTTGATTACGGGTCTGAAGACATCAACGGTATGGACGACGATGCCGGAGAAGAGCAGGCCCAAAACCCGCCGTTTACCGGACACTGGACGGCCACCTCTTTGTATGACGTGTACATGGTGGATACACCCAAAGAAGGCAACGGCGATAACGAGAAAAATCCAGTTGAGGATACACCTCCTAAGATACAACCAAAGCGTCGACGTCGGCGGCGCTGCTCTAAATCACGCCGTGGAAAAGATAGCAATACCAGCACCGGAGACAATAATACTCTGGACGACGCCGAAGACCAAGAAAACCCCATCAAGCCAACCTCCGAACAGGATGACCGGGAGGATGGGCAAATTAGCCCTGACGAACAGGCTGCAAACAAAGACTCGGAGGGCAGTAATTACCTTCCACCCTCCAAGGATGAGGTGAGCCTCGGCGACGAAGACTTTATTGTGCCTGAGGAACCCCTTGAGGATGAGCGCTTTAAGCGCCGGCTTATAGCCACTGCAAGGAGCCTGAAAAAGAAACAGCAACAGGTTCAAGCTGACCAAGATCTGCTCAACGACAGGTGGACTAATGTCCTGGCAGCCGAGGAATACAGCCTCGAGCGCCCAACCAAGAGTTACCCAAAGCGTAAGCTGCTACGTCAATTCGACGACGAGGCGCTGGAGCCCGTACCATCAGCGCGTAACACGGCGGACCGACCACTCGTGGCCGCGACAAGATGGCAGCTCAAGCCGAACACCAGCCCGCACTACCTTGCCGTAAAGGCAGAGACACAACAACTCGGGGATATACTTATGACTTACGGCAGGACCTGGAAAATAGGGCAGGTCAGACCAGATCGATCTACGGATCGCGTGGGCGCGACTCGATGTGCGAGGACGGCAATCTAGCCGGGCGTGACAAGCATAACTACATCCAGGCCGAAAACCGCAGACGGACTCCATCTGAACTGCATCGCGACTTGGCCCGATATAGAGGCGCTGCACACCCCCTCTGCTTCACTGACAAAGTAATGGAGCATGAATTCCCAGAAGGGTTTAAACCCGTGAATATCGAATCATATGATGGAACAACAGATCCCGCAGTATGGATTGAGGATTTTCTTCTCCATATTCATATGGCTCGCGGCGATGATCTTCATGCCATCAAATACCGCCCGCTAAAACTGAAAGGACCAGCTCGACACTGGTTAAACAGCCTACCAGAGACCTCCATTGGCAGCTGGGAGGACCTGGAAGATGCCTTCCGCGACAACTTCCAGGGTACATACGTCTGACCTCCGGATGCCGATGACTTAAGTCACATAGTTCAACCGCCCGGAGAGTCGGCCAGGAAATTCTGGACTAGGTTCCTAACTAAGAAGAACCAGATCGTCGACTGTCCGGATGCCGAAGCCCTAGCGGCCTTTAAGCATAGCATCCGCGACAAATGGCTCGCCCGACACCTCGGCCAGGAGAAGCCGAATTATATGGCAACCCTCGTGGCACTTATGACCTGCTTTTGCACGAGCGAAGATAGTTGGCTAGCCCGCAACAATAATAATGCAAGTGAACCTGGCACCTCTGAAGCCAGAAATAGCAACGGCATGCCCCGACACAACAGGCACAAGCGTCGAAGCAACGGTAACAATACCGATGACACATCGGTCAACGCCGGATTCAGTGGCTCCAAGTGCGGCCAGCGGAAGAAGCCATACAAAAGAAACAATCCGGGCTCATCCAGCTTGGACCGAATCCTCGATCGACCATGTCAGATCCACGACACTCCCGATAAACCCACCAATCATACCAACAGAAGCTGTTGGGTCTTTAAACAGGCCGGTAGATTAAATACCGAGAGTAAGGAGAAGGGGTCGCCAAGTGAAGAGGATGACGAGGAGCCCCGTCCACAGAACATAGGAAGACAGAAGAAATCCCCCCCCCCCCAAGTCAAAACAGTGAACATGATATACGTTACTCATTTCCCCAAGAAGGAGTGCAAACTCGCGCTCAGGGACGTCTATGCGATAGAGCCAGTCGCCCAAAAATTCAACCCATGGTCATCCTGCCCGATCACCTTCGATCGCAGGGACCATCCGACCAGTATCCGTCATGGCGGTTCAGCCGCACTAGTCCTCGACCCAATCATTGATGGATTCCACCTCACACGAGTCATCATGGATGGTGGCAGCAGCCTTAACCTGCTCTATCGGGACACAGTCCGCAAGATGGGCATCGATCCATCAAGGATCAAGCCCACAAAAACTACCTTTAAAGGAGTAATACCAGGTGTAGAGGCTTGTTGCACGGGCTCAATCACATTGGAAGTCGTCTTCGGGTCACCGGACAACTTCTAAAGCGAAGACTTGATCTTCGACATCGTCCCCTTTCGCAGTGGCTATCACGCACTACTCGGACGAACCGCATTTGCTCGCTTCAATGCGGTGCCGCATTATGCCTATCTCAAACTCAAGATGCCCGGACCACGCGGTGTCATAACAGTCAAAGGAAGCATGGAACGCTCCGTTCATACTGAGGAGCACACCACAGCCCTCGCAGCGGAAGTACAGGGCGGCCTGATCAAGCAGAACATCAATTCAGCGGCCAAGCTCCCGGTCACTATTAAACGAGTCTGGACTACTCCGCAGCATGACAGTCCAGCTCGTCATGAGTTCAACTAGCAATTCGGCCTCCATCTCAGTCCTGACCGAATGGCGGCATACATACCGCGCGTACATAACTACGCACTCAAAATACCATGGGCAAAGACGGAGGCATGACTCGATCGTGGTCCGCAATGCGGCTCGACCTTACCTGGGCACACATAGTTTCTCTTTTCTTTTCATCCTTTTTAGGTTTCCTCTCCACAGGCCCCTCATGACGGCCTGATCATCAATCCTTTCGAAGGATGGACGTACCAAGGCGGCACGCTGCATAGACGTGCAATAGAATATCTAAATGGTCTTCTTGACGATAACCTTACCTGTTTTCAGGACCCGCACGCAGCTCCCCCTTAGCCTCGGCATGTTTAATAGCCCTGTTGCTTATCGCACTATTTTTACAAATACGCTTTGACGTATCAATCAAATTATAACGGAAACTGTTTGCGGCCCAACTTATGCGGTACTGGCTTACTCCTTCATTATATTTCACTATCTTCATTGATTGCACCCGTACACCTTGGTACGACTTAACTCTCCAGGGGCCCCATTACGCTCCATACATTGGCAACAAGTCTGAACACTTTTACAGTATTGTTCAGCGCGCCGAATATAGCATTATATGCATCGGCTCCGAATCATTTCGTTGGTCAATAGTTGGGTTTCCCGGCTCCTGTGCTTGCTACCTTACGTTCCGCCTTATCGGCTAGGGTAGTAAAGGGAGAACTACTGTGATTGTGTTCCTGGTTTATCCGGATAAACACCTCAGTAGAGAAAGCCGAAAACTGACTGTCATGATGCGGTGAGAGCTGGTCAGCTATTTGGAGGCTAAAAATCTCTTGCGATTTTTTCCGCATTATGCGACGGATCGGCCTTCACCCGATCAGTTGTCTACAGCACCCTAGTTCGGATAAACAAATACTAACTAGGGGCTGCGCCTACACTCCTATTGTAAAACTCCTATGGCTAAGTGAGGGTGATAAAGCCACATAGTTCGATTGCCTAGTTCGCTGCGCTAAACACCTCCTTCAAGGACCAAAGTTTTGGGTCAAGTGTGTTTAGGTTCCAACCCGAACACCCCCATACTACCTACGTGGGGGCTGAAGCTGACGACAGGCCAACTCTCAGATTTAATAAAACGGCCGCACAGGAGGAAATTAAAAAAAAAGCAATATATTACATATATGCTTTGTTCCATAATACAGGACTGGATAACATGAGTGTATTCATTCAAAAATAATGTCCTTTGCGCACTGGCCCTCCACAATGCGGGATCCCTCCAGGACATCATCAAAATACTGCTCGGGCGTGCGATGCTCCTTGCCCGCGGGCGGTCTCTCGGTCGCAAGCTTGACGGCGTTCATCTTCGCCTACTGTACCTTCACACGGGCGAAGGCCATCCGCGCACCTTCAATGCAGACCAACCGCTTTATGGCATCAAGCCGAGGGCAGGCATCGACTAGCCGCTTCACGAGCCCGAAGTAGCTGCTGGGCATGGCTTCGGCAGGCCATAGACGGATTATGAAATCCTTCATGGCCAATTCGACCACCCTATGCAGTTCGGTCAGTTGTTTCAGCTGATCGCTAAAGGGCACTAGATGCTCTGGCAGAAGGTATTGCGACCAGAACAGCTTCTCCATTGAGCCCCCCTCTTCGGCTTGGAAGAAATCCGCGACATCAGCAACACTGGGAGGCAGATCCGCAAACGCTCTTGGAGAACTCCAAATCCGGGTCAGTAAGAGGTACCTTTTCTTCACATATTTGCTGTGCATAATAAAGGCCTTACCCGCCGCAATCTGCTTGGCCTCCTGAATTTCCCGGATGGCGCCCTGGGCTTCAACCCAGGCCTCTTGTGCACTTTGCTGGGCCTTAGCAAGTTCGGACTCTTGGTCCGCAATCTTGCGCTCCAAGGACTCGCATTTCTTTACGGCATCCTGGAGCTCCTGCTGCACCTCCCCGACCCTTGCCTTGTGTTTTTCGCGGGCGGCTTGTTCCATCACCGCTTTCTTCTGGGCCTCGGTCAGCGCGTTCTTGAGGGACTCCACCTCGGCCACAGCTCCTGTGAAACACCATAATAACATGATCAACACAAACAATCCATATCATTTTAGATCTGCATAGGCCATTGCATACCTTGCTTGCTCTCTAGCTGTTTCTTGACACGGCCGAGCTCTTCATTGGCCCGCTCCAGAATCTGCTTCAGTTTGGAGACTTCGGCAGCATGGGAGGTCGCAGCCAGCATCGACGCCTGCTTATTCACATAGACACATATGATAAGTCTCCTGCGAAAATTATTCGATCCTCTGTCCGGCCTTTCTTTTCGAACACCGGACAGAGTCTCAGGGGCTACTATCTATACTACGGCATTCTCTTTGCATACTTGCTTTACATACCTCAAAGCCTGTTAGAAGGCTCGTGCAGGCTTCGGTCAGTCCGCTCTTAGCGGACTAAACCCTCCCGACCACCGTACCCATAAGGATACGGTGTTCCTCAACAATAAGCACTTTGTAGCGCTTCCGGTAGAGTATCCGGTGCCTCTGGATGGATAGAGGACACCGGCGGAATAGGTCCACCTCCTTCTTTCGAAGGAGGCTGCTTACCTGACTCCGGAGCCGTATGGGCCTCCAGAATATTGTTTGGCTGGGAGCCGAATTGGATATGGCCCCAATCGCCAGTCTCCCAGGGGATTTTCTCCCCCATGTGTCCAGCGGCCGAGGTATCACCCTCTGGCGCCACCCTGACGGCCTCCTGTACCTCTCCCTGGCTTGGGAAGGTCCTTCGGGACAACACCTCGGCGTCGTCCGTGGCCTTGGGAGAGGAGGCCGCCGGAAGTGACCAGCTGTCCATCACATTTGGATCCAGCGAATTCCCTGAGGATGAGGACCGCTGGGGGCGGGCGTGAGCCGGACTGCAGCACATGCTTTAACATATTAAAATCATGAATTAAAGAAGCCGGGTATATATGTTTATAAGTGCCCTAGAGTACTTACAATTCGGCCAGGGGCTTCTCCCTGGAACGCCACTCAGAGCTGTTATCGGTGTCCATCGCGTAGTCATCCGCAAGGGAGACCCTCCCCTTCTTGGACGCCTATGCTTCTAGATCCGTAGGGGCCACCCTTTTCTTCCTTCCCCCCTTAGGGGGAGAGTTCTCTCCTCTTCCTCCTCGTCGCCTTCGGCGGCGGGGGAGGAGTGGGTTTCGGCGTCTTCGGACGTCACGTCCGAATTGCCTTTACGGCGAAGGCCGCCTCTTCCCGCCTGGCCTTTCTTCTTGGCCTTCTTCTCCGGTGCCTGGTAGGGCGCAGGAACCAACATCTTCGTCAGAAGTGGGATAGCTGGGTTTTCAGGCAGCGGAGCCGGACACTGGATCCGCTCCACCTTCTTTGTCCAGCCCTGAAAAGACAAATGGGGAAGCTTAGACATCTTCCTTGAATGTACAGGTGAAGGATACACCTTCGAATACGAGAAACTTACCGGACTGGCTGGATGGGTCAGGTTGTACCCACGGTCCTCGGTCGTCTTCGGCCACGTCTCATTGGCCATAAAAAGCACCTTCCAGATGCCTTCGTGCGTAGCGTCGAAGAACTGCTGCACGGTCTGGTGCTTGGCCGGATCGAACTCCCACAAATGGCAAGTCCGGCTTTGACAAGGAAGGATCCGGCGAAAAAGCATCACTTGGATCAGGCTGACGAGCTTAATGTTCTTGTCCACCATGCTCTTGATGCGCGTCTGCAGCGCTGTCACCTCATCCGATGAAGCCCATTCCAGGCCCTTCTCTAGCCAGGAGGTGAGCCGCATCGGGGGCCCAGACTTGAATTCGGGAGCCGCGGCCCAGGTGGTGTCACAGGGTTCTGTGACGTAGAACCACTGCTGTTACCACCCTTTGACGGTCTCCATGAAGGTACCTTTGGGCCATTAGATGTTGGACAACTTGCTCACCATAGCGCCTCCGCACTCTGCGTTTTGACTACCCACCACCTTCGGCTTCACATTGAAGATCTTTATCCACAATCCGAAGTGGGGTGGGATGCGGAGGAAGGCCTCGCACACGACAATGAATGCCGAAATGTTGAGGAAAGAATTTTGGAGCTAGATCGTGGAAGTCTAGCCCATAGTAGAACATGAGTCCGCGGACGGAGGGGTGGAGAGGAAACCCTAACCCACGGACGAAGTTGGGAATGAATACCACCCTCTCATGGGGCTCGGGGGTGGGGACGATCTGCCCTTTGGCCGGAAGCGGGTGGGCGATTTCCTGGGCCAAGTACCCCGCCTCCCGGATCTTCGTGATGTCCTTCTCCGTGACGGAGGAGGCCATCCACTTGCCCTGCGCTCCAGAGCCGGACATGGTCGGAGTGCTTTTTTGAGGCGAAAAGGATGGAAGCTTAGGCACTGGAGCTCGAGAATGGATGGGCAGAGAGAAAGAAGGCGTGGGTGAAAGGGTGAATCCTTATCTCTTTATAAAGGCAGCGAATATCAAGTGCCTCCCCATTCACCTTAAAACTCGCCTATTCCCCAAGGGTCGTGCAGACGGCGCGGTTGAATTACCCACGCCCGTATTGATGAGAATCCCGTGATAAGGGGACACGATCTCTGCTTCGACAAGACGTGCCAATGAAAACCAGATCTCGAAACATGGAGCGGGAGGCTAAAAACGGTCTGAAATAATGACCCGGCAGGGACGTAATGTCTCGCTGCAAAAAGTTGTCAATAGATGGGACTCATGAAATATTATACTCTCTGCGGTTGTGTGTGGTACTTGTTTTGCAGAGCCGGACACATTTTCTGTGTTCGAGGGCTGCTTTGGTGTATTCGGAGGACGAACCCGCCTTGCAATGCCGAAGACAATCTGCGTGCCGGACATACCATCATTGAAGCCTGGTTCAGGGGCTACTGAGGGAGTCCTTGATTAAGGGGTCCTCGGGCGTCCGGGCTATGTGACGTGGGCCGGACTGATGGGCCATGAAGATACAAGACACAAGACTTCCTCCCGTGTCCGGATGGGACTCTCCTTCGCGTGGAAGGCAAGCTTAGCATTCGGATATGAAGATTCCTTCCTCTGTAAACCGACTTTGTATAACCCTAGGTCCCTCCGGTGTCTATATAAACCGGAGGGTTTGGTCCGTAGAGGCAAGGAGAATCATAATCATACAGGATAGACTTCTAGGGTTTAGCCATTACGATCTCGTGGTAGATCAACTCTTGTAACCCCATATTCATCCAAGATAATCAAGCAGGAAGTAGGGTATTTCCTCCATCGAGAGGGCCCGAACCTGGGTAAACATTATGTCCCTTGTCTCCTATTACCATCGATCCTAAGACGCACAGTTCGGGACCCCCTACCCGAGGTCTGCCGGTTTTGACAACGACAGCTGCACCCTGACGTCGTCGACGGCGTCAAGCTTCCACAGCCGGAGGCGGAGTTCCACACCGACTCCAACGACCACTCCGGCGATGACTCCAACGCTGACGGACAACTCGTTAGTCATCTATACCCATTTATGTGTCAAATAGATCATAGGGTTTCTCTGCTTACTCCTGCCTCCCCCCATTTTGGAATAGAAATACTGTGGTTATGTTCTCCCGATCCATGAAATATGAGTAGGTTTCGTTAGATCCATGTAGTGTATTGATTTTTTGAATGGTACATGTGATAAGTGATTAGTTGTTTCATCTGTGCAAATGATTTCTACTAGTAACCCGACTAGGGTTAGTGTTCTTGCTAATAATTCCTAGCCAGGACTTGACAATTGATTTCGAATGACCTACATATGTTTGTGCCGTTATTTTCTTCACGATTGGTCTGTACATAGATGACTGTGCTTAAATATTGAACCATAATCACTGGATATGTATAAATAAATAGCCATAAATTCCTAATCCTACTTCACGGCATGTAATCAGTGATTTGATGCCAAATTTGTTTTACTATTTGTATAGGTGCTGTCTGACGATGTGGACAACAAGGATGAAGATGCCCAGAGGAGGTACAAGAGGCGAATCCTAAGGGAGCTTTATGCGGGAATGCATAATAGGCATATTAGGACCTGGAATGACGGCTAAGGATGCCCTTTTGCAACCAAAAGCTTCATGACGCGTATCTAAGTGTTCTGGCGCATGCAAGAGGACGGGTCGTTGGCTCCTTCAAGCAGAAGTATTCTCGCAGGGTGGCGCACGGCACGTACGCCGAGTACCTGGAGAAGCTTCAGGATCGTGCCGGCCGCATGTGAGGTGAGATGTGGGATGGATCGAACTATGTATGCTTGAGTATGCTTAATGACGGTTGAACTATGTACTTGTGGTTGAACTATGCTTATGTACGTGTACGCTTATTATCTATGTCTGAGTATGTTAAATATTTCATCAAAATTTGGTAAAAGTTACAAAGGGGGACCAATAAACCAGGACGGAGGTAGTACGTCAATCACACACGGTTCCCAAAATTGGAACCGTGTGCAATGACTTTCATTTTTCCTGCTGCGTCAATCACACACGGTTCGCTCTAGCAAACCTTCACCCCCAAAATTCTTTGTGGGACAGAAAACCGTCACCACCCAATTCAAAAAAGAAAAAAGAAAACCCTCACCATCCCCACGTCACAAAAACCCTCACCCCGCCCGCCACCCCCTCTCCCCCTCCGGTACGTTCCCCATTCACACCTGCACAAGCTCCTCCGCGTCTATGCCATGGCACTGCCTATCGCGGCGGTAAACACTTAGCTCGACGCCTGCCGCCGCCGCCAGGCTGCTGGCAAAGCCCACCGCATTTCGCCACTTCCGCTTGCCGCCGCCTATCACCATCGACTTTCTCGACGCTACTCGAGGTCGACCAAGCTCCGCTCGGTTGGGGAATCTGCCGTACTGAGGGTTCTTTCTCATGGACGACAAGGTAACTAATTTAATGAGATACTATCTCATCTCTTATCCCAGTTCATCTGCCTCTTTTAACCACCCGGCGGAAATCGCCGTGAATTCATTTTTATTCGAGCTGATTTGAGGGTTTTCTTTCATTCATAGAATGTACAGTTCGCCGACACTTCAGGACTTTGCGACCGCCACCAGAGATTCCATCTCACCGTACCAGATAACTTGAGGACGCGCGCGGTATGTTCAATCTCACCCTAAATCGGTTGGCATGGCCTACTTTCCTGAACATATTCTAAATATTTCTACATTTGGATAAAAGGTGCCACATGCACCATATACGTCAAAGGGGATTTCCCCCTCTTCTTTCTATATTAGGCAAATTAATGATGTATTATTGTTGTTTCGATTACTCTCATATTTCCATGACATCATGTTTACCCTATCTGTTTAATTATAGATTTTTGTCCTTCGATTTCAACTGTTGTACAATTCTTTCAATTTGGGCCCATATTTTCTTTAACAATCCTACCATTTTCTGCACAACATCCCTTGGTATGCAACAAATTATGTAGTGCACAATTTTTCCCTTTACATAGATCAAGGGTCCAAGCATGCCATACTGCATACAAACCATGGATTTAGAATTGTTGCTACTGTAAGACTTGATGAACGTGGTGATTCCTATTTTAGCACTGGCTTTTGGAAAGAAATTGCAAAGTTTTATGTACTGAAAGCTGGCACTAAAATTGCACCGCACATAAAATGGCCTGGTCATGAGATATATGCTAACTTCCCCGACAAAATCATCCATCCAGACTTTGTTCGAAGTAAGTTTTCTTTTCAACTATCTGCATATGTTGACTTACCCGGCAATGTCAAATGAATTGTGTAGTATTTAAGCAATCAATTGTAATTCCCTTTTCTTACTATATTCCTACCTAATATCTTCTAGTTACCAATACACTTTTCTATTGCCCTGTTTTAACTAAATATTCCATGTACTCCCATTTCTATCAGAAAGCGCCGCTGACAAGGAGACTCCGGAGGTGGAGAACGGGGCTGTCAACAAGCGGAGGCGGGGCGAGCTAGAGCCGCAAGCGACTCCAGCAGACCTAGACTTCATTAGCAGCCTCCCCGATGATATGTTGAGTGTCATCATCTCCCTCCTCCCAATCAAATATGGGGCGCGGACAACCGTCCTTTCCCGACGGTGGCGCCCCCTATGGAACTCCAGCCCTCTCGATCTCATCGACACCCACGAGCTCTGCCATGGCTATCACAAAAGCTTGGATGCATTCTCCAAGATCCTCGGCAGTCACCTTGGCCCAACCAAAGGCCTTAGAATGGGCAAGTTCCGTTCCAACGGCAAGGACCAAGCCAAGCTTGACGAGTGGTTCCGATCGCCCGCCCTAGATCGGCTCGAGGAGCTCACTTTTGATGATGGGCATATGCGGACGCTGCCAACGTCCGCACTCCGCCTCGCGCCCACGCTGCGCGTCGCCAAGTTCAGGAACTGCCATTTCCCGCCCCTTAATGATGCGTCCGCTCTTATTCTATCACGACTGAAGCACCTCGAGCTCGTGGCCGTCTGCCTCTCAAAGGGTGACATGGAGGGCCTGCTCCGTGGCTATACTCCACTCGAGTACCTTCATCTTCAGGCGATCAATGGGTTGAGTACCTTCCACATCACCTCCATGACTCTTTGGACTATTTATGTGTGTTGCTGGTGCGGCAGGAAGACATCACAAGATGTGTACCACAGTATGGTCATTGAGGACACACCTGCACTTGAGAGATTACTTGTAGTTGATCAAGAAGGTCCAACAAGAATCAATGTCATTTCTGCGCCGAAATTGACAGTGGTGGGCTACTCGTCTGACAAATACTCCAAACTTGTTATTGGATCCACACCCGTTCAGGTACAACAGCCGCCTTCTACCTCTCCTTCTACAAATTAACATTATCTATAATTTTGAAGATGTTTGTCCGTCTGTCATTCAGAAAATGATTCCGACGAGCTTGACCCCGAAACTGCGCACAGTGAAGGTCTTGGCACTAGAATCTATCGGCCCTGACTTGGAGCAAGTTGTCAGTTTCCTGAGATGCTTTCCATGCCTGGAGAAGCTATATATCGAGGTGATGTTCCTTTCCTGTTAAATGTTAACCATAAGGGAGTTCAATTTGTGACACCTTTTTCCAAGTTTACAATGACAATGTACTACAATATCTGAAGGTTCTTTTGGAGGATTTCAGTACATACATGTCCCCCCCATATTGGTTGCTTGATCCATATGGTTACAATCAATAAGCATTTCTCCTTTGGATTCATCTGTACTAGTTTTCTTAGGGAACTTTCCATCCACTGCAACCTCTTGTGAAGAAGGCTACATTTTTCTAGAATGTAATCAAATGCCCATGTTAATCATGTCAGATCGAAGATGGCATGTTAGTGCATTTTACAAATCCGGCAAACCAAATAGGCCTGTCGTAATGCTCAAAACTGCATGTAGGAACTAACATGTTTTCTTCTTTTGCAGATAAGATAAGGCCCAGTGGTGGATAATGTGATACAATATAACAATCACGTCGAATGCCTAGATCTGCATTTCTCAGAAATTACTTTGAACTCCTACCGAGGGACGTTACCGAAGATTATATTCGCCAGGTTCTTTGTTCTCAGAGCAAGGGTGCTGAAGGAAATGAGGTTTTCCCTACATTTAGTTCGCAAAAAATGAATGGTTTGTTGATCAGTGCCGGCGCCTGCGGCAGAATGGAATAGGCTCCATAAATGCTGAATTTCATTTTGGAACTTCAGATGACAGAGTAATCGGAAGTCATCGTATCAACCCCATACATGACATCTCAGTGGCTGACCCCTTTGCAAAAATTGCGAGGTTTCGAAACTAGACTTAGAAGTGGTAATATTAGTTTGAACCTCTCTGATATCCATGTTCAGCGGATCAGCACGAGCGTTTGCAGCTGATGAGCTGAATTTCATTTCTAATATCAGTTTGAACCTTGTAATCTTCGAATTTGAGCCATATAACTCTGGAATTTGAACCTTGTAACATTTCGAGCTTTTGTGGTACAGTCGTTGAAATGGCATCGTATGAGACTCGTATATTGCTAGCACTATTTTGACCTTAATATGCTATGGTCTTAGATTTTATTAACCATTCTCGAATCAGTTTACCTTGTCGATCTCACAGCACACGATCTGTATAGCTAACTCGACTGCGATCTTCGACATTATTGCACACAGTTCGTTTCTTCCACCGTGTGCACTGTAGAGCGCAGAATTAATTATCGCCCTCGAGCGTCCATCATCACCCTTCTGTGTAACTTTGACCTCATCACCCAAGGGTAAACTTATGACCGAAGTCATTCCACACACTTCGTTTTGACAAAGCTTTTTGCCAATAAACGCCCACGATTTGGCCTTCTTCTAGCCGACGCGTGGCCAAACTAGCCGGGCGGGAAGCTTGCGTGGTAAACAGCGCGGTAGCACGGGAATAGGCTCACCGACGATACATTTGGTGCCTCTTCGAGCCCACGCGTGCGATGCAGTGTTGTCAAGCGTGCATTGGATTCTGGAATCCTCCCATCCGCTATGAACGCCGTGACAAGACGTGACGATTACAGGCCGGCCGGCCCCCATTTATTACAACGGCCATTTAACCTACCCTTGTGTCTCTTCAACCTTTCGATCGCGCCCCACCATTGCAAGAAGCACACCCACCACGAGAAATTCTTAGAGGGTATCCTGCACGGCTCCAATGGCGCTCCGAGCGGCTGCCGACAACGAGCAGCAGTTCACCATGTGTGCCGTGGTGGACACCCACAGAAGGTTCATGGACCTCTCGGTGGTGTACACCAATGACCCGGTCTGGGTGGAGAACTCCATCCACATCATGGAGCTGTTGCTTGCCGAGGAGAAGTGCATGGTGGTCGGGTTCGACCTCGAGTACACCCGCACTCGTGTCGGGTATTGTCCCAAGGTCGCCATCGCCCAGATGTGCGTGCGCCACCACGTCCTCGTCTACCACTACTTCCTGGCCACAAGGCCTTGCCAGCATTTCGCCAGGTTTGTCAACAACCCCCACTACATGTTCGCTACGGTGGACATCACCAACAATGTAAAGGTGCTCGAGAGTTCGGGCATCGGCTGCCAGAATCTTGTCAACATCCAGGGCCAATACAAGATCTGGGGCAGCAAGGAGCATGAGAAGGACTCACTAGTTCACCTCGTCGAGGCCATCATCGACCCCTACTACCGAGACATGAAGGATTCGTGCAACAAGGACAAGCGTGCCTGGCACTCGGCCTGGACGGAGAAACTCGACAAATCTCACGTTGTGTACGCGGCCAAGGAGGCGTACACGAGCTACGACATGTACAGGCGGATCGTTGACATGAGGAAGTGCCTCCTTCCCCAAAACGGCCAGGGATCTAGCCGGAAGCAGAGTAATGGCAAGCGTCGTCGCAACAATAAGTAGATGATTAGATCCTCATTTCTCCTACTTTAGTATGCATGTAATTGCTTACTTTGGTGTGTGCAAATGTTATGTGCGTAGTCACTTGTGTAATTGTATGCTTAATTTGGTTATGCAATGCTGTCTTTTTAAGTATATATGTTGATGCTCTGTAGACAGAGCGTAGATGTTGTGCGGACAAAGAAAATCACATCGCACACGGACTAAACAATGGAACCCGTTGGTGATGTCTTCATCAATCACTCACAATTGTATACCAGCAATCGTTTGCTCACAACACACATGGCTTGTTAGCAGTAATCGTCTGTGTTGTTATCGGTCTTCGCACACGTTTCCGATTACAGACCTATTTGCCTCGTATCACACAGATCTTGTTCATTTGAACCGTTTCTGTTCTCATGTCTCAACACAAACAGGTCATCCGAGTGAACCGCATGCCATATATCGCACACACCTTTGATCTGGCTGGCCGTTTCTTTTGTGTTGCCTAATCACAAACAGTTCATCCGAGTGAACCGTATGCTGTACATCGCACACACCTTCATCTAGCTGCCCGTTTCTTTTGTTCCTCCTCATCGCAAACAGTTAATTGAGCTGAACCGTATGCCCTGCATTGCACACGCAACTAAAATCTGAACCGTGTTTGATGCATCCTCCATCGCAAACGTTTTGCACCTTTTTTGATGGGTTTTTTACACCACCGTTTGCTATTATGGCATCGCACACAGTTTCATCGAAGGGTCTCTAATCATAGTGTCGCGTTAGCAGCATCCTACATTAGTGATTGTACCAAGCTTTAGCATCACCCTTTAATGAGAACGGAAATAATTTGAGAATAAAGTAATAGCGAGTCTTCTCATCATGAGTAAAAAGGGTGGCTATGTCATTCAACTTAGTAAGATGTGCCACAACAGTTCCAGTTTCATAACCATGGAAAGGATCAGATTCAACCAAAGTAATTAACTCTGGGTCGACAGAGAATTCATAATCCTTATCATCAATAAAGATAGGTGAAGTAGCAAACTTAGGATCATATTTCATTCTAGCATTCAGAGATTTTTCTTTATACTTGCATAATAATTTCTCTAGATCATCTCTATCCTTAAGCAAGAATATCTGTAGTTGTCTCCTCATTCATAACATAACCTTCCGGTACCTTAGGCAATTCATATCTAGGAAGGCTAGTTCTAACAGGTGTTTTAGGAGATTCAGTTTCAACCTCATCATCAGATTCAACAACATCATGTTGTATTACTCTAGCAATTTGTGCATCAAGAAAATCACCAATTGACACATCATCATTATCAAGCAAGGTACTACCATCATCATAAGCATCATTCATAGTAGAAGTAGCATCATCAATAACTTGCGACATATTAGAATTGATAGCATGTGGTGGTGTTGCAAATTTATTCATAACAGAAGGTGAATCTAAAGCAGAACTGGATGGCAGTTCCTTACCTCCCCTCGTCCTTGAGGGAAATATTTTAGTCTTAGGATCCTTCAGATTCTTCATAGTGATAAATTGATAATAATCCCAAGTGACTCAACAAATATAGCTATGTTCCCCGGCAACGACGCCAGAAAAAGGTCTTGATAACCCACAAGTATACGGGTTCACAACAGTTTTCAAGGGTAGAGTATTCAACCCAAATTTATAGATTCGACGCAAGGGGAGCCAAAGAATATTTGAAGGTATTAGTAGCTGACTTGCCAATTCAACCACACGTGGAGATTAATTATCTGCAGCAAGTAATCAGTAGCACAGTAATATGATAGTTTTGATAGTAGTGACAGTAGCAATGGTAACGGTAACAGTCATAGCAGTAATTTTGTAGCAAATGTAACAGTGATGATAGCAGTACTAACTTAGCAGAAACAATATAAGATAAATTCGTTGGCTTTGGATCTGTGACTCGTTGGATGATATTCATCATGTGACAGTTATAACCTAGGGTGATACTGCACTAGCTCCAGTTCATCGATATAATGTAGGCATGTATTTGCTACCTCTTGAGCACTGCGTTGGTTTTCCCTTGAAGAGGAAAGGGTGATGCAGCAAAGTAGCGTAAGTATTTCCCTCAGTTTGAGAACCAAGCTATCAATCCAGTAGGAGACTACACGCAAGTCGTCTTGTACCTACACGAACAAATAAGAACCTTGCAACCAACGCGATAAAGGGGTTGTCAATCCCTTCACGGCCACTTGCAAAAGTGAGATCTGATAGAGATAATAAGATAAATATTTTTGGTATTTTTGTTGTATAGATTGAAAAGTAAGGGTTGCAAAATAAACGGCGACAGAAATAGCTAGTTGAAGGGAGATTAATATGATGGAAAATAGACCCAGGGGCCATAGGTTTCACTAGTGGCTTCTCTCAAGATAGCATAATCTACGGTGGGTGAACAAATTACTGTCGAGCAATTGATAGAAAAGCGCATAGTTATGAGAATATCTAGGCATGATCATGGATATAGGCATCGAGTCCGCGACTAGTAGAAGATAGTCTCACATCAACTAGGCGTATCAACGGGCTATGGAGATGCCCATCAATAGATGTCAAATGTGAGTGAGTAGGCATTGCCATGGAACAGATGCACTAGAGCTATAAGTGTATGAAAGCTCAACAAAAGAAACTTAGTGGGTGTGCATCCAACTCGCTTGCTCACGAAGACCTAGGGCATTTTGAGGAAGCCCATCATTGGAATATACAAGCCAAGTTCTATAATGTAAAATTCCCACTTGTATATGAAAGTGACAACATAGGAGACTCTCTATCATGAAGATCATGGTGCTACTTTGAAGCACAAGAGTGGTAAAAGGATAGTAACATTGTCCCTTCTCTCTTTTTCGCTCAATTTTTTGTTTGGGCCTTTTCTCTTTTTTTTATGGCCACTTTTTTTTCTTTTTTTCTTTTCGTCCGGAGTCTCATCCCGACTTGTGGGGGAATCATAGTCTCCATCATCCTTTCCTCACTTGGGACAATGCTCTAATAATGATGATGATCACACTTTTATTTACTTACAACTCAAAAAATAACAACTCGATACTTAGAACAAAATATGACTCTATGTGAATGCCACCGGCGGTATACCGGGATGTGCAATGACTCATGAGTGACATGTATGAAATAATTATGAACGGTGGCTTTGCCACAAATACGATGTCAACTACATGATCATGGAAAGCAATATGACAATGATGAAGCGTGTCATAACAAATGGAACGGTGGTAAGTTGCATGGCAATATATCTCGGAATGGCTATGGAAATGCCATAATAGGTAGGTATGGTGGCTGTTTTGAGGATGGTAAATGGTGGGTTTATGGTACCGGCGAAAGTTGCGCGGTACTAGAGAGGCTAGCAATGGTGGAAGGGTGATAGTGCGTATAATCCATGGACTCAACATTAGTCATAATGAACTCACATACTTATTGCAAAAATCTATTAGTTATAGAAACAAAGTACTACGCGAATGCTCCTAGGGGGATAGATTGGTAGGAAAAGACCATCGCTCGTCCCCGACCGCCACTCATAAGGAAGACAATCAATAAATAAATCATGCTCCGACTTCATCACATAACGGTTCACCATACCTGCATGCTACGGGAATCACAAACTTTAGAACAAGTATTTCTCAAATTCACAACTACTTAACTAGCATGACTCCAATATCACCATCTTCATATCTCAAAACAATCATCAAGTATCAAACTTCTCATACTATTCAATGCCCTTTTTATGAAAGTTTATATTATACCCATCTTGGATGCCTATCATATTAGGACTAATTTTATAGCCAAAGCAAATTACCATGCTGTTCTAAAGGACTCTCAAAATAAAATATGTGAAGCATGAGAGATCAATAATTTCTATAAAATAAAACCACCACCGTTCTCTAAAAAGATATAAGTGAAGTACTAGAGCAAAAATTTCTAGCTCAAAAGATATAAGTGAAGCACATAGAGTATTCTGATAAATTACGATTCATGTGTGTCTCTCCAAAAGGTGTGTACAGCAAGGATTATTGTGGTAAACTAAAAACAAAGACTCAAATCATACAAGACGCTCCAAGCAAAACACATATCATGTGGTAAATAAAAATATAGCATCGAGTAAAGTTACCGATGGACGAAGACGAAAGAGGGGATGCATTCCGGGGCATCCCCAAGCTTAGGCTTTTGGTTGTCCTTGAATTTTACCTTGGGGTTCCTTGGGCATCCCCAAGCTTAGGCTCTTGCCACTCCTTATTCCATAATCCATGAAATCTTTACCCAAAACATGAAAACTTCACAACACAAAACTCAACAGAAAATCTCATGAGCTCCGTTAGTGCAAGAAAACAAACCACCACTTTAAGGTAGTGTAATGAACTCATTATTTATTTATATTGGTGTTAAACCTACTGTATTCCAACTTATCTATGGTTCATACCCCCCGATACTAGCCATAGATTCATCAAAATAAGCAAACAACACACGAAAAACCGAATCTATCAACAACAGAACAGTCTGTAGTAATCTGTATCAAACGCAAACTTCTGGAACTCCAAAATTTCTACCAAAATAGGAAGACCTGGAATAAGTATTTTATCACTTTCTGGTATTTTTAACAATTGTTTTCGTGACCAGAAAGTTTCTGACTTTTTCAGCAAGATCAAATAACTATCATCCAAGAAGATCCTATAGGCTTTACTTGGCACAAACACTAATTAAAACACAAAAGACACAATCATAGCAGTAGCATGATGAATTATTAATTACTAAACAGAAACAAATATCAAGAAACAAAAATCAAGAAACAAAAATAAAATTGGGTTGCCTCCCAACAAGCGCTATCGTTTAACGCCCCTAGCTAGGCATGATGATTTCAATGATGCTCACATAAAAGATAAGAATTGAAACATAAAGAGAGCATCATGAAGAATATGACTAGCACATTTAAGTCTAACCCACTTCCTATGCATAGGAATTTTATAGGAAAACAAATTAGCAAGGCAAGCAAGATCTAGCATATGCAAGGAATAAGAAAGGAACAATAGCAATCTCAACATAATGTGAGGTAATTTAGTAACATGAAAATTTATACAACCATATTTTCCTCTGTCATAATAATTACATGCAGGATCATAAGCAAATTCAACAATATAGCTATCACAAAATATATTCGTAACACGTTCCACATGTATGCAGAGTTGACACTCTTCCAAAATAGTGGGATTAACATTAACTAAAGTCATGACCTCTCCAAACCCACTTTTATCAAAAATACCATAAGATTGAACATTCTCCAAATATGTGGGATCTAGAGTTGACACTCTTCCAAACCCACTTTCAATATTATTCCAAACAACATTATCAATCTCATATTCATCATGGGGCTTAAATAAATTTTCAAGATCATAAGAAGAATCACCCCAATCATGATCGTTGCAACAAGTAGTAGACATAGGAAAACTAGCATCCCCAAGCTTAGGGTTTTGCATATTATTAGCACAATTGGCATCAAGAGAATTTATAGTAAAATCATTGCAATCATGCTTTTTATTCAAGGAGCTATCGTGAATATCTTCATAAATTTCTTCATCACAATTTTCAGATTCACGAATTTCAAGCAAAACCTCATAAAGATAATCTAGTGCACTCAAATCACTAGAAATTGGTTCATCATAATTGGATCTCTTAAAAAGATTTGCAAGGGGATGAGGATCCATAAACTTTTAGCAACCGAAGATGCAAGCAAAAAGAAGACACATGGCAACACAAGATCGAACGAAAGGAGGACGAATAAAACGGCAAAGGTGAAGTGGGGGAGAGGAAAACGAGAGGCAAATGGCAAATAATGTAATGCGAGGGATAATAGTTTGTGATGGGTACTTGGTATGTCTTGAGTTGTGCGTAGACTCCCGGCAACGGCGCCGGAAATTCTTCTTGCTACCTCTTGAGCACTGCGTTGGTTTTCCCTTGAAGAGGAAAGGGTGATGCAGCAAAGTAGCGTAAGTATTTCCCTCAGTTTGAGAACCAAGGTATCAATCCAGTAGGAGACTACACGCAAGTCGCCTTGTACCTACACAAACAAATAAGAACCTTGCAACCAACGCGATAAAGGGGTTGTCAATCCCTTCACGGCCACTTGCAAAAGTGAGATCTGATAGAGATAATAAGATAAATATTTTTTATATTTTTGTTGTATAGATTGAAAAGTAAAGATTGCAAAATAAACGGCGACAGAAATAGCTAGTTGAAGGGAGATTAATATGATGGAAAATAGACCCCGGGGCCATAGGTTTCACTAGTGGCTTCTCTCAAGATAGCATAATCTACGGTGGGTGAACAAATTACTGTCGAGCAATTGATAGAAAAGCGCATAGTTATGAGAATATCTAGGCATGATCATGTATATAGGCATCACGTCCGCAACAAGTAGACCGAAACGATTCTGCATCTACTACTATTACTCTACACATCGACCGCTATCCAGCATGCATCTAGAGTATTAAGTTCATAAGAACAGAGTAACGCATTAGACAAGATGACATGATGTAGAGGGATAAAATCAAGCAATATGATATAAACCCCATCTTTTCATCCTCGATGGCAACAATACAATACATGCCTTGCTGCCCCTGCTGTCACTGGGAAAGGACACCGCAAGATTGAACCCAAAGCTAAGCACTTCTCCCATTGCAAGAAAGATCAATCTAGTAGGCCAAACCAAACTGATAATTCGAAGAGACTTGCAAAGATATCAAATCATACATAAAATAATTAAGAGGAGATTCAAATATTGTTCATAGATAATCTTGATCATAAACCCACAATTCATCGGATCTCTACAAACACACCGCATAAAGAATTACATCGAATAGATCTCCAAGAGAATCAAGGAGAACTTTGTATTGAGATCCAAAGAGAGAGAAGAAGCCATCTAGCTAATAACAATGGACCCGAAGGTCTGTGGTAAACTACTCACACATCATCGCAGAGGCTATGGTGTTGATTTAGAAGCCCTCTGTGATCGATTCCCCCTCCTGCGGATCGCCGGAAAAGGCCCCAAGATGGGATCTCATGGGTACAGAAGGTTGCGGCGGTGGAAATATGGTTTCGTGGTGCTCCTGGATGTTTTCGGGGTATATGAATATATATAGGCGAAAGAAGTCGGTTGGGGGAGCCACGAGGGGCCCATGAGGGTGGGGGGCGCGCCTACCCCCTGGGCGCGCCTCCCAGCCTCCTGGCCACCTCGTCGCTTCCTTGACGTCCACTCCAAGTCTCCTGGATTGCATTTGTTCCAAAAATCACTCTCCCAAAGGTTTCATTCCGTTTGGATTCCGTTTGATATTCCTTTTCGGCGAAACACTAAAATAGGCAAAAAAACAGCAATTTGCACTAGGCCTTTGGTTAGTAGGTTAGTCCTAAAAATAATATAAAAGTGTATAATAAAGCCCATTAAACATCCGAAACAGATAATATAGTAGCATGGAACAATAAAAAATTATAGATACGTTGGAGACGTGTCAGTATTCCGTAAATAGTCATACGTGCTTTATTAAAAGAACTTGCATGACATATTTTGTCCTACCCTCCCGTGGCAGCGGGGTCCTTATTGGAAACTATGGGATATTATGGCCTCCTTTTAATAGAGAACCGGAACAAAGCATTAACACATAGTGAATACATGAACTCCTCAAACTATGATCATCACTGGGAGTGGGCCCGATTGTTGTCACTCCGGGGTTCCCGAATCATAACACATAGTAGGTGACTATAACTTGCAAGATCGGATCTAAAACATGGATATAGCGATGATAACATGAACGGTTCAGATCTGAGTTCATGGCACCCGGGCCCAAAGTGACAAGCATTAAGCATAGCAAAGTCATAACATCAACCTAGGAACATAGTGGATACTAGGGAGCAAACCCTAACAAAACTAACTCGATTACATATGAATCTCATCCAACTCCTCACCGACCAGCAAGCCTACGAAGGAATTACTCACTCTCGGTGGGGAGCATCATGGAATTGGCGATGGAGAAGGGTTGTTGATGACGAAGAACGAAGACCCCCCTCTCCGGAGCCCCAAACAGACTCCAGATCTGCCCTCCCGAGGAAGAACAGGGCTTGGCGGCGGCTCCGTCTCGTGGAACGTGATAATTCTTTCTCCCTGATTTTTTTCTGGAATAATGTGATTTTATAGCGTCGGAATCAGGGTCTGTGGGGCCACCAGGTGGGGACAACCCACCTGGGCGCACCAGGAGAGGGGGCGCGCCTTGGTGGGTTGTGCCCACCCAGGTGCCCCTCTCCGGCAGGTCTTGGCTCCAGAAATTCTTATTATTGATATAAAAAATCCTCGCGAAGTTTCATTCCATTCCGAGGACTTTTATTTCTGCACAAAAACAACACCATGGTAGTTCTACTGAAAACAGCGTCAGTCCGGGGTTAGTTTCATCCAAATCATGCAAATTAGAGTCCAAAACAAGAGGAAAAGCGTTAGGAAAAGTAGATACGTTGGAGACGTATCAGACCTCTCTTCCAGAACTGTGTAGTCCTCAGGATCATGTGCTCAGTCGATGATGGTAATGCAGTTGGCATGGCTGCCAGCAACGAGGAAGATGATCCGAGGCGGCGAAAGAAAGTTTGTAGTGGGAATCTCTGCTGCAGTGAACGCTTCCATCGATGGTGCACCTCAGGTGGGGTGAATGACGGCACAGCAGGAGCAGGACATAACACAGAGAGTTTTCTTTGACACCTATCTGAAAATGAAGTAAATCTGTAAGAGCTCCTTAGAATTGGAGGATTCTATAAACGCAGGGACAGGAAAAACACAGGAATAGGATAGGAATGCACGTGCAAAACAGAGCATTTGCAAACATAGGATTTCTGTCAACCTGGGTGTTTGGTTCACATGAATTGGAAGAACACGGGAATGGAGAAACATGGACAAATTAAAGTCAACCCACGTGAAAATGAAAAAATAAGAATCTTATTATGCCAGTAATGCAATTATTCTTGTTCTTCATGCATATTAATTTGAAAAGGACGTCCAAGTGGATATTAAAATTCCTACGTTTTTTTTCTTTGAAAGAGACACCAAAGGAAAAAAAATCCTCTAGTTTTGCTTTGCTCCATTCCTTCTAACCAAATGCACTTTTTCTTTGAACCAGTGACGACAGTCTTCAATAGGCTGAAGCCTGCCCTCGAAATATTTTTTGAGCTTAGATTTGGTCAACATTAGTATCATATAATGGCTATCTTGCTAAACCGATTAAAATTATGGTTCAAAAGAGCATTTAGTTTTCTCCCTGTTAACTTTATGACCATGATTCATTTATTTCTAGATTTGCAACTGCTTTAAACCTCTTTGACATGAATGCAGAGAAACAAAGTGATGCGACGAGTGTACAGCCTCTTTGGCATAGCCTTGTCGACCTCAGCATCATTGGGTTGGACATGGAGGATGGTGATGCTGGTCTGACTGTCGGAGGCGGGGAAGAAGATCTGAGGCCTCTGGAAATGGCGCCGAGGTTACTGCTCCGCTGTGATGGACGGTTCCGTCGTTGGAGCAGCTCCGGGGAGGTGTACGACGGCGAGGCTGAAGCAGGACAAGACAGACAACGTTAATATGAAGTGGGACTCTAATATCATCTGCAATAGATGATGTAAAATACATCACCAAAAACTGCTAGATGTAAAATGCATCAGTGATACATCTCCAACGTATCTATAATTTTTTATTGTTCCATGCTGTTATATTATCATTCTTGGATGTTTTGCAATCATTTTATATCATTTTTTGGGACTAACCTATTGACATAGTGCCCAGTGCCAGTTGATGTTTTTTGCTTGTTTTTTACATCGCAGAAAATCAATATCAAACGAAGTCCAAATGCAGCGAAACTTTTTGTGGAATTTTTATGGACCAGAAGACACCCAGTGGGCCGGAGAAGCACCTGGGGGTGCCGCAAGGGGGGCACAACCCACCAGGGTGCACGTGGGCCCCCAGGCATACCCAGGTGGGTTGTGCCCACCTCGGTGGCCTCCTGCACCGCCTCTTTGCTCTATAAATACCCCAATATTCCAGAAACCCTAAGCGAGTCGTTGAAAATAAATTCTGGCCGACGCAAGTTCCAGAACCACCAGATCCAATCTAAACACCATCACAGAGGGGTTCATCATCCTCATTGGTGCCTCTCCGATGATGCGTGAGTAGTCCTTTGTAGACCTACGGGTCCGTAGTTAGTAGCTAGATGGCTTCCTCTCTCTCTCTCTCTTGATTCTCAACACAACAGTCTCTTGGAGATCTATTTGATGTAACTCTTTTTGCAGTGTGTTTGTTGGGATCCGATGAACTTTGAGTTTATGATCAGATATATCTTTTTATCCATGAAAGTTATTTGAGTTCTTTAAACTCTTATATGCATGATTACTTATAGCCTCGTATTTCTTCTTCGAATCTGTGGTTTAGTTAGGCCGACTAGATCGATTTTACTTGCCATGGGAAGAAGTGCTTTGTGAAGGGTTCGATCTTACGGTGCTTGATCCCAGTGACAGAAGGGGAACCGACACGTATGTATCGTTGTTATTAAGGATAACAAGATGGGGTCTATTTCTACATAAATAGATCTTGTCTACATCATGTCATCGTTCTTATTGCATTACTCTGTTTCTCCATGAACTTAATACACTAGATGCATGCTGGATAGCGGTCGATGTGTGGAGTAATAGTAGTAGATGCAGGCAGGAGTCGGTCTACTGATCTTGGATGTGATGCCTATATAATTATCATTTCCTGGATATCGTCATGATTATTTGAAGTTCTATCAGTTGCCCAACAGTAATTTGTTTACCCACCGTTGCTTCTTTTCTCGAGAGAAGTGATACGACTCCAACGTATCTATAATTTTTGATTGTTCCATGCTGTTAAATTATCAATCTTGGATGCTTTATAATCATTTTATATCATTTTTGGTACTAACCTATTGACATAGTGCCAAGTGCCAGTTGTTGTTTTCTGCATGTTTTTTACATCGCGGGAAATCAATATCAGACGGAGTCCAAACGCAATGAAACTCCACGAAGATTTTTTTTTGGACAAGAAGGAACATAATGGGCCCTGGCTGCGCCTGGGGGTGCCCCGAGGAGGGCACAACCCACCAGGGCGCGCCAGGAGGCCTAGGTGCGCCCTGGTGGGTTATGCCCACCTCGGGTGCCCCCCGGACTTCCTCTTTGCTCTATAAATACCCCAATATTCCCAAAACCCTAGGGGAGTCGACGAAATATTCATCCAGCCGCCATAGAGACCAGAACCACCAGATCCAATCTAGGCACCATCTCGGATGGGGTTCACCACCTCCATTGGTGCCTCTCCGATGATGCGTGAGTAGTTCTTTGTAGACCTTCGGGTCATAGTTAGTAGCTAGATGGCTTCATCTTTCTCTCTGAATTCTCAATACAATGGTCTCTTGGAGATCCATATGATGTAACTCTTTTGCGGTGTGTTTGTTGCGATCGGTGAACTTTGAGTTTCTTTGATCTCTTATATGCATGATCGCTTATAGCTTCGTATTTCTTCTCCGATATTTTGGTTTTGTTTGGCCAACTTGATCTATTTATCTTGCAATGGGAAGAGGTGCTTTGTAGTGGGTTCGATCTTACGGTGCTTGATCCCAGTGACAGAAGGGGAACCGACGCGTATGTATTGTTGCTACTAAGGATAAAACAACGGGGGTCTATCTCTACATAGATAGATCTTGTCTAAATCATGTCATCGTTCCTATTGCATTACTCCGTTTTCCATGAACTTAATACACTAGATGCATGCTGGATAGCGGTCGATGTGTGGAGTAATAGTAGTAGATGTAGGCAGGAGTCGGTCTACTAATCTTGGACGTGATGCCTATATAATGATGATTTTCTGGATATTGTCATGATTATTTGAAGTTCTATCAATTTCCCAACAATAATTCGTTCACACACCGTTTGCTATTTTTCTCGAGAGAAGCCACTAGTGAAACCTATGCCCCCCGGGTCTCTTTCTCATATATTTGCCTTTGCGATCTACTTTTCCATTGCATTTATTTTCAGATATATTAAACCAAAAATACAAAAATACGTTGCTGCGTTTTATTTCTATTTATTTTATTTGGCATTCGATCTATCAATCTACTTCAATTTTATCTCATGTGCGTTTGCCTATCTTAAGGCGCCGTTACCCGAAAAGGATTGACAACCCCTTTTACACGTCGGGTTGCGAGGATTTGTTATCTGTGTGAAGGGGTTGTTTATGTTGTGTTGCTTGGTTCTCCTACTGGTTCGATAACCTTGGTTTCATATATGAGGGAAATACCTACCGCCGCTGTGCTGCATCATCCCTTCCTCTTTGGGGAAATACCGACGCGGCTTCAAGCGACATTAAAAGGAATTTCTGGCGCCGTTGTCGGGCAGGATCTTCAATATATACCAGGTTCCTAATCACAGATCTCATCTCCTTGAAATTTACATTATTTGCCATTTGCCTCTCGTTTTCCTCTCCCCCACTTCAGAAAAATTTGCAGTTTTATTCGCGCTCTTTTTCGTTTGCCTTTTTCTCGTCAGATCTTTTGTTTGCTTGTGTTGCCATGTGTCTTCTATATGCTTGCATCTTCGCTTGCTAAAAATCTTTTGATATGGATCACCATCCACTTGCTAATCTTTTTAAAAGATCCAATCATGATGAACCAATTGCTAGTGAGTTGGGTGCACTAGATTATCTTTATGGAGTTTTGCTTGAGATTCGTGAATCTGAAAATTGTGATGAAGAAATTTATGAAGTGATTCATGATAGCTCCTTGAATGAAAAGCATGATTGCAATGATTTTACTATAAATTATATTAATGTCAATTGTGCTAATAATATGCAAAACCCCAAGCTTGGGGATGCTAATTTTGTTATCTCCACTACTTGTTGCAATGATCATGATTGGGGTGATAATGATTCTTATGATCTTGAAAGTTTATTTAAGCCTCATGATGAATATGTTTGCAATAGTATTGAAAGTGGGTTTGGAAGAGCGTCAACTTTAAGTAAAAATAATCCCACATATTTGGAGAGTGTTCAATCTTATGATATTTTTGATAAAACTGGGCTTGGAGAGGTCATGACTTTATTTGATGATAATCCCACTCTTTTGGCAGAGTGTGAACTTTGCATGCATGTGGATCATGAAAAGAATATTTTCTGTGATAGTTATATTGTTGAATTTGAATATGATCCCACATGTAATTATTATGAGAGAGGGAAATATGGTTGTAGAAATTTTCATGTTATTAAATTTCCTATCGTTATGTTGAGATTGTCAGTGTTTTATTCCTTTCCTTTTCATATGTTACATATTTCTTGTCATGATAATTTGTTTGCTTATAAAATTCCTATGCATAGGAAGTATGTTAGACTTAAATGTGTTTGTCATATGCTAGATGATGCTCTCTTTGTGCTTCACTTCTTGTCTTCCATGTGAGCATCATTAAAATTGTTATGCCTAGCTAAGGGCGTGAAAGAATAGCGCTCGTTGGGAGGCAACCCAATGAATAAAATTTATTTTTTCTTTTTACTTTCTGTTCTTGAGTGTTAGAACAATTATGTTACTGTTATGATTGTGTTTTTTGTGTTTTAATTAGTGTTTGTGCCAAGTAGAACCGATAGGATCTTCTTGGGTGATAGTTGTTTGATCTTGCTGAAAAACAGAAACTTTTGCGCTCACGAAAACAATTCTAATTATTTACCAGAAAGTGATTTTGCCCTGGTTCTTTTTGCAGAAGATTAATATACAAATTACCCAGGTATTCCTAGTTTTTCAGAATTTTTGGAGGTCCAGAAGTTTTCGAAATAGTCAGATTGCTACAGACTGTTCTGTTTTGACAGATTCTATTTTCTTTGCGTCGTGTGCTTATTTTGATGGCTCTATGGTTTTCTTTGATGAGTTTTTGCCATAGAAAAATTGGAATATAGTAGATATAATGCAAAAACAAAATATTAATTGGTTTGGTACAGTACTTATAGTAGTGATTTGCTTTCTTTTACTAACTGATCTCATGAAGGTTTTGTTGAGTTTTGTGTGATTGAAGTTTTCAAGTTTTGGGTTATCTTACGATGGATGAAGGAATAAAGGATAGAAGAGCCTAAGCTTGGGGATGCACCGGCATCCCAAGCTATTATCCCAAAATGAGCAACCAACTAAGCTTGGGGATGCCCCTAATTGGCATCCCCTCTTTCTTCTAACGACCATCGGTATTTTACACGAAGCTATATTTTTATTCGTCACATACTATGTGTTTTGCTTAGAGCGTCTTGTATGATATGAGTCTTTGATTATTTTATTTTGTGTTTTGAGTCTTGATCCCTTGCTGGACACACCTATTTGCGAGAGCCAAAATTATGTCATGACTTGTTAAAATTGCTCTCTATGCTTCACGTAAAATTTTATGAGCTATGGACTTGCTCTAGTGCTTCACTTATATCTTTTTGAGCACGGTGTGCTTAGTATTTTTGAAGAAATACTCTCTTGCTTCACTTAGATTTATTTGAGTGTTAGTAAAGTTGTCAAGAAATTCTCTCTTGCTTCACTTATATTATTTTGAGAGAAACAAATTTTTTTATGCTCGTGATCTTCACTTATATTTGTTTGAGCTTATGAAAAGCAACACATGAAAATTAGTCCCAAAGTGATAGATATCCAAGAAGGATATAAAAAACTTTCATGAAGATCATTGGACGAAATAAACTTGATTCTTAGTAATAGTTTTGAGATATGATGATGTGATACGTGAGTTATGTTGATGAGTAATTATGCTTTAGTAAGAATGTTGGCGTTAAGGTTTGTGATTCCCTATACAAGCACGAAAGTCAATAGTCATGCAATGAAATTATATCCTACTTGTGGTGCATTATTCGGTGTTATTTATGCTTAATGCTTGCTTATGAGATTATCCGTTTCTTGGTTGGTCGCTTCTCAATCTTTTGCTAGCCTTCATTTTGCACTAAGTATGATATCTACTTGTGCATCCAAAAACCTTTAAACCAGTTTTGCCATATGAGTTGCTACCTCTTGAGCATGCATTGGTTTTCCCTTGAAGAGGAATGGGTGATTCAGCAAAGTAGCATAAGTATTTCCCTCAGTTTTTGAGAACCAAGGTATCAATCCAGTAGGAGACAACGCACAAGTGACCTAGTACCTGCACAAACAATCAAGAACCTTGCAACCAACGCGATAAAGGGGTTGTCAATCCCTTCACGGTCACTCGCAAAAGTGAGATCTAATAAAGATAGTAAAGTAAATGTTTTTAGTATTTTTGTTGTATAGATTGGAAAGTAAAGATTGCAAAATAAAAAGAACGGCGACAGAAATTGGCAAGTTGACGGGAAACTAATATTATGTAAAATAGACCCGGGGGCCATAGGTTTCACTAGTGGCTTCTCTCAAGATAGCATGTATTACGGTGGGTGAACAAATTACTGCCGAGCAATTGATAGAAAAGCGCATAGTTATGAGAATATCTAAGGCAATGATCATGAATATAGGCATCACGTCCGTGTCAAGTAGACTGAAACGATTCTGCTTCTACTACTATTACTCCACACATCGACCGCTATCCAGCATGCATCTAGAGTATTAAGTTCATAAGAACAGAGTAACGCATTAAGCAAGATGACATGATGTAGAGGGATAAACTCAAGTAATATGATATAAACCCCATTTTTTATCCTCGATGGCAACAATACAATACGTGCCTTGCTGCCCCTACTGTCACTGGGAACACTGCAAGATTGAACCCAAAGCTAAGCACTTCTCCCATTGCAAGAAAGATCAATCTAGTAGGCCAAACTAAACCGATAATTCGAAGAGACTTGCAAAGATATCTAATCATGCATATAAGAATTCAGAGAAGAAACAAATAATATTCATAGATAATCTTATTCATAAATCCACAATTCATCAGATCTCGGCAAACACACCGCAAAAGAGTATTACATCGAATAGATCTCCAAGAACATCGAGGAGAACTTTGTATTGAGAATCAAAGAGAGAGAAGAAGCCATCTAGCTAATAACTATGGACCCGAAGGTCTGTGGTACACTACTCACGCTTCATCGCAGAGACTATGGTGTTGATGTAGAAGCCCTTCGTGATCGATTCCCCCTCCGGAAGATCGCCGGAAAAGGCCCCAAGATGGGATCTCACGGGTATAGAAGGTTGCGGCGGTGGAATATTTGTTTCGTGGCTCTCTCTAATCAATCTAGGGTATAAGAGTATATATAGGTGAAAGAAGTACGTCGGTGGAGCTATGAGGGGCCCATGAGGGTGGGGGCGCGCCTACCCCCTGGGCGCGCCCTCCTGCCTCGTGGCCGCCTCGCGGAGTTCCAGACTTCCACTCCAAGTGTTCTGGATTACTTTCGTTCCAAGAAAGATCATTGCGAAGGTTTCATTCCATTTGGACTCCATTTGGTATTCCTTTTCTGCGAAACTCTAAAACATGCAAAAAACAGAAACTGGCACTGGGCCTCCGGTTAATAGGTTAGTCCCAAAAATAATATAGAAGGGCATATTAAAGCCCATTAAACATCCAAAACAGATAATATAATAGCATGGAACAATCAAAAATTATAGATACGTTGGAGACGTATCAAGCATCCCCAAGCTTAATTCCTGCTCGTCCTCGAGTAGGTAAATGATAAAAACAGAATTTTTGATGTGGAATGCTACCTAACATAATTATCAATGTAATTTTCTTTATTATGGCATGAATGTTCATATCCGAAAGATTCAAGACAAAAGTTTAATATTGACATAAAACTAATAATACTTCAAGCGTACTAACAAAGTAATCATGTCTTCTCAAAATAACATGGCCAAAGAAAGTTCATCCCTACAAAATCATATAGTTTGGCTATGCTCCATCTTCGTCACACAAAATGTTCAAATCATGCACAACCCCGATGACAAGCCAAGCAATTGTTTCATACTTTAGTATTCTCAAACTTTTTCAACTTTCACGCAATACATGAGCGTGAGCCATGGACATAGCACTATAGGTGGAATAGAATGGTGGTTGTGGAGAAGACAAAAAATAGGAAGATGGTCACACATCAACTAGGCATATTAATGGGCTATGGAGATGCCGATCGATGTGAGTGAGTAGGGATTGCCATGCAACGGATGCCCTAGAGCTATAAATGTATGAAAGCTCAACAAAATAAACTAAGTGGGTGTGCATCCAACTTGCTTGCTCACGAGGACCTAGGGCATTTCGAGGAAGCCCATTGTTGGAATATACAAGCCAAGTTCTATAACAAAAATTCCCACTAGTATATGAAAGTGACAAAATAAGAGACTCTCTATCATTAAGATCATGGTGCTACTTTCAAGCACAAGTGTGGAAAAAGGATAGTAACATTGCCCCTTCTCTCTTTTTCTCTCATTTTTTGGGCCTTCTCTTTTTTTTGTCCTTTCTCTTTTTTTTCCTCACACGGGACAATTCTCTAATAATGATGATCATCACACTTCTATTTATTTACAACTCAAGGATTACAACTCGATACTAGAACAAAATATGACTCTATATGTGTGCCTTCGGTGGTGTACCGGGATATGAATCAAGAGTGACATGTATGAAAAATTATGAATGGTGGCATTGCCACAAATACGATGTCAACTACATGATCATGCAAGGCAATATGACAATGATGAAGCGTGTCATAATAAACGGAACGGTGGAAAGTTGCATGGCAATATATCTCGGAATGGCTATGGAAATGCCATAATAGGTAGGTATGGTGGCTGTTTTGAGGAAGGTAAATGGTGGGTTTATGGTACCGGCGAAAGTTGCACCGTACTAGAGAGGCTAGCAATGGTGGAAGGGTGAGAGTGCGTATAATCCATGGACTCAACATTAGTCATAAAGAACTCACATACTTATTGCAAAAATCTACAAGTCATAAAAACCAAGCACTACGCGCATGCTCCTAGGGGGATAGATTGGTAGGAAAAGACCATCGCGCGTCCCCGACCGCCACTCATAAGGAAGACAATAAAAGAAACACCTCATGCTTCAAATTTGTTACACAACGGTCACCATACGTGCATGCTACAGGACTTGCAAACCTCAACACAAGTATTTATCAAATTCACAATTACTCAACTAGCATGACTCTAATATCACCATCTTCATATCTCAAAACAATCATCAAGCATCAAACTTCTCATAGTATTCAATGCACTTTATATGAAAGTTTTTACTATACCCATCTTGGATGCCCATCATATTAGGACTAATTTTATAGCCGAAGCAAATTACCATGCTGTTCTAAAAGACTCAAAATAATATAAGTGAAGCATGAGAGATCAATAATTTCTATAAAATAAAACCACCACCGTGCTCTAAAAATATATAAGTGAAGCACTAGAGCAAAATTATCTAGCTCAAAAGATATAAGTGAAGCACATAGAGTATTCTAATAAATTCCAATTCATGCGTGTCTCTCCCAAAAGGTGTGTAAAGCAAGGATTATTGTGGTAAACTAAAAATCAAATACTCAAATTATACAAGACGCTCCAAGCAAAACACATATCATGTGGTGAATAAAAATATAGCCTCAAGTAAAGTTACCGATAGACGAAGACGAAAGAGGGGATGCCTTCCGGGGCATCCCCAATCTTACGCTTTTGGTCGTCCTTGAATTTTACCTTGGGGTGCCTTGGGCATCCCCAAGCTTAGGCTCTTGCCACTCCTTATTCCAAAATCCATCAAATCTTTACCTAAAAACTTGAAAACTTCACAACACAAAACTTCAACAGAAAATCTCATGAGCTCCGTTAGTATAAGAAAATAAACCACCACTGTAATGAACTCATTATTTATTTATATTGGTGTTAAACCTACTGTATTCCAACTTCTCTATGGTTCATATCCCCCGATACTACTCATAGATTCATTAAAATAAGCAAACAACACACAAAAACAGAATCTGTCAAAACAGAACAGTCTGTAGCAATCTGATATGTTTGAATACTTCTGTAACTCCAAAAGTTCTGAAATAAATTGGTGGACGTGATGAATTTGTCTATTAATCATCTGCAAAAAGAATCAACCTAAAATCACTCTCCAGTAAAAAATGGAAGCTAATCTCGTGAGCGCAAAAGTTTTTTGTTTATTACAGCAACATCGCAAAGACTTCAACCATGTCTTCCCAAAGGGTCTACTTGGCACAAACACTAACTAAAACATAAAACCACATCTAAACAGAGGCTAGATTAATTATTTATTACTAAACAGGAACAAAAATCAAAAACAAAAATAAAATTGGGTTGCCTCCCAACAAGCGCTATCGTTTAACGACCCTAGCTAGGCATAAAAACAAGAGTAGATCTAGGTATTGTCATCTTTGGTATGCAATCCATAAGTGGCTCCCATTATAGATTCATAAGGTAATTTAATTTTATTCCTAGGAAAGTGTTCCGTGCCTTTCCTTAACGGAAATTGGAATCTAATATTTCCTTCTTTCATGTCAATAATTGCACCAATCGTCCTAAGGAAAGGTCTACCAAGAATAATATGACATGTAGGATTGCAATCTATATCAAGAACAATGAAATCTACGGGCACATAATTCCTATTTGCAAAAATAATAACATCATTAATCCTTCCCATAGGTTTCTTAATGGTGTTATCCGCAAGATGCAAATTTAAAGAACAATCATGAATTTCACGAAAACCTAGCACATCACACAAAGTTTTTGGAATCGTGGAAACACTAGCACCCAAATCACATAAAGCATACCATTCGTAATCTTTAATCTTAATTTTAATAGTGGGTTCCCACTCATCATAAAGTTTTCTAGGGATAGAAACTTCTAGTTCAAGCTTTTCTTCATAAGATTGCATTAAAGCCTCAATGATATGTTTAGTAAAGCTTTATTTTGATTATAAGCATGAGGAGAATTTAACACGGATTGCAACAAGGAAATACAATCTATCATAGAGCAATTATCATAATTAAATACCTTGAAATCCAAAATAGTGGGTTCATTGCTATATACAGTTTTGACCTCTTCAATCCCACTTTTATTAATTTTTGCATCAAGATCTAAAAACTCTGAATCATTGGGACGCCTTTTAACTAAAGTTGACTCATCTCCAGTCCCATCTTTATCAAGATTCATATTGGAAAACAAAGGCTTAATAGGAGTCACATCAATCACTTTTAGATCTTCATCATTATTATTATTAAAACTAGAAGAACACGCTTTCACAAAGCAATCTTTTTTAGCACGCATCCTAGCGGTTCTTTCTTTGCACTCATCAATGGAAATTCTCATGGCTTTGAGAGACTCATTGATGTCATGCTTAGGTGGAATAGATCTAAGTTTCAAAGAATCAACATCAAGAGAAATTCTATCCACGTTCCTAGCCAACTCATCAATCTTAAGCATTTTTTCTTCAACCAAAGCATTGAAATTCTTTTGCGAACTCATAAATTGTTTAACACTAATCTCAAAACCAGAGGGCATCTTATTAAAATTTCCATAAGAGTTGTTGTAGGAATTACCATAATTATTAGAGGAATTACTAGGAAACGTCCTAGAATTAAAGTTTCCACTATACGCGTTGTTACCAAAATTGTTCCTACCAACAAAATTCACATCCATAGATTCATTATTATTCTCAATCAAAGTGGACAAAGGCATATCATTAGGATCAGAATAAACACTTTTATTAGCAAACAATTTCATAAGTTCATCCATCTTTCCAATCAAAACATTAATCTCTTCAATCACATGAACTTTTTTACTAGTGGATCTTTCGGTGTGCCATTGAGAATAATTAACCATAATATTATCTACGAGTTTAGTAGCTTTTCATAAAGTGTTTTCCATAAAAGTGCCTCCCACGGCCGAATCTAAAAGATTTCTAGAAGCAAAATTCAATCTGGCATAATTTTTTTGTATAATCATCCACAAACCATGTGTAGGGCAATTACGTATCATTAATTTCATCCTCTCCCAAGATTGTGCAACATGCTCATGATCAAGTTGCTTAAAATTCATAATATCGTTCCTAAGGGAGATGATCTTAGCGGGAGGAAAATACTTAGAGATAAAAGCATCTTTGCACTTATTCCATGAATCAATACTATTTTTAGGCAAAGAAGAGAACCAAGTTTTAGCATGATCTCTAAGCGAAAACGGAAATAGCTTTAATTTAACAATATTATTATCCACATCTTTCTTCTTTTGCATATCACACAAATCAACGAAGTTGTTTAGATGGGTTGCGGCATCTTCACTAGGAAGGCCGGAAAATTGATCTTTCATAACAAGCTTCAACGAAGCGGTATTGATTTCACAAGATTGAGCATCGGTAGTAGAAGCAATTGGAGTGCTAATAAAATCATTGTTGTTGGTATTGGAAAAGTCACACAATTTAGTATTATCTTGAGCCATCATGACAAACAATCAATCCAACACACAAGCACAAAGAAGCAAGCGAAAAGAGACGAACGGAAAAGGGCGAAGAAAAGGCAAAGGTTTTTCGAAAATCATTTTAGAAGTGGGGGAAAGGAAAACGAGAGGCGAATGGCAAATAATGTAATGCAGGGGAGAAGAGTTTATGATGGGTACTTGGTATGTCTTGACTTGAGCGTAGATCTCCCAGGCAACGGCGCCAGAAATCCTTCTTGCTACCTCTTGAGCATGCGTTGGTTTTCCCTTGAAGAGGAAAGGGTGATGCAGCAAAGTAGCGTAAATATTCCCCTCAGTTTTTGAGAACCAAGGTATCAATCGAGTAGGAGACAACGCCAAGTCACCTAGTACCTACACAAACAATCAAGAACCTTGCAACCAACGCGATAAAGGGGTTGTCAATCCCTTCACGGTCACTCGCAAAAGTGAGATCTAATAAAGATAGTAAAATAAGTATTTTTGGTATTTTTGTTGTATAGATTGGAAAGTAAAGATTGCAAAATAAAAAGAATGGTGACATAAATTGGCAAGTTGACGGGAAACTAATATTATGTAAAATAGACCCGAGGGCCATAGGTTTCACTAGTGGCTTCTCTCAAGATAGCATGTATTATGGTGGGTGAACAAATTACCGCCGAGCAATTGATAGAAAAGCACATAGTTATGAGAATATCGAAGGTAATGATCATGAATATAGGTAGACCGAAACGATTCTGCATCTACTACTATTACTCCACACATCGACCGCTATCCAGCATGCATTTAGAGTATTAAGTTCATAAGAACAGAGTAACGCATTAAGCAAGATGACATGATGTAGAGGGACAAACTCAAGCAATATGATATAAACCCCATCTTTTTATCCTCGATGGCAACAATACAATACGTGCCTTGCTGCCCCTACTGTCACAGGGAAAGGACACCGCAAGATCTAACCCAAAGCTAAGAACTTCTCCCATTGCAAGAAAGATCAATCTAGTAGGCCAAACTAAACAGGTAATTCGAAGAGACATGCAAAGATATCAAATCATGCATATAAGAATTCACAGAAGAACCAAATAATATTCATAGATAATTTTGTTCAGAAATCCACAATTCATCGGATCTCGGCAAACACACCGCACAAGTGTATTACATCGAATAGATCTCCATGAACATCGAGGAGAACTTTGTATTGAGAATCAAAGAGAGAGAAGAAGCCATCTTGCTAATAACTATGGACCCGAAGGTCTATGGTAAACTACTCACGCTTCATCGGAGAGGCTATGGTGTTGATGTAGAAGCCCTCCGTGATCGATTCCCCCTCCGACAGATCGCCGGAAAAGGCCCCAAGATGGGATCTCACGGGTACAGAAGGTTGTGGCGGTGGAAAAGTTGTTTCGTGGCTCTCTCTGATCAATCTAGGGTATAAGAGTATATATATAGGCGAAAGAAGTACGTCGGTGGAGCTACGAGGGGCCCACGAGGGTGGGGGCACGCCTACCCCCCTGGGCACGCTCTCATGCCTTGTGGCCGCCTCGCAGAGTTCCAGACTTCCACTCCAAGTTTTCTGGATTGCTTTCGTTCCAAGAAAGATCATCGCAAAGGTTTCATTCCGTTTGGATTCCGTTTGGTATTTCTTTTCTGCGAAACTCTAAAACAGGCAAAAAACAGAAACTGACACTGGGCCTCCAGTTAATAGGTTAGTCCAAAAAATAATATAAAATAGCAAATTAAAGCCCATTAAACATCCAAAACAGATAATATAATAGCATGGAACAATAAAAAATTATAGATACGTTGGAGACGTATCATGAGTCCACTATATCTACCTATATGCGGTATTCTTTTGCCGTTCTAGGCAAATTTGTATGTGCCATCTCTATTTTTCAAAATAAACTTCTCTTTTGTGTGTTCGTTTCGCTCGCGGAGCGGTGAGGGGTGGCTAATAATTTCCATGCTGGATGTGTTATTCTCACGATGAGTGTTTATTCACTTGTCATTACACGAGAGTAAGGCAAAGGTTTTAGGGATGCCCAGTCCCGAAATGAAAAAAATGAATTTACTTTATGTTGTCAAATAATAAATTCCTTGGGAAGTGTTGGTATGGAGGGCAACCGTGGATACGGCTAGCCATGGAAAGTGAAAGTATGGTGGAAAAAGGAATAAACTTTATTTTCTGTTTGGGAACCGCCTATGATATATCTAGCATGGAAAGTGTTGGGAACTCTAAGTCGTTTTCGTTGGTGGGATGGATACACCTCCCAAAATGTTTTTATCTCAAAGTTTTTTAGTTTGAGCTCTGGCACCTCTACAAATCCCTACTTCCCTCTGCGAAGGGCCTTTCTTTTACTTTATGCAATTTTTATTTTGAACTTGAGTCTCCATCTTCTCTTATAAAAGCACCAACTAAGAGGCAATATGATCGTACTTGAGTATTGGGTGTAGCTAATATGCGAGTGTGTTTCATGAATGGATCAATGGTTAAGCATGATGGGCTAGGGATAACTTATTTTAGCATTGATATTTTGAAAGACATGGTTGCTTGTTGATATGCTTGAGTATCTAAATTATCATGTCAAAACTAGACTATTGCTTTGAATCACATAAAAGTCCAAATGTCCATGCTATAAAGAAAAGAATATGATATGACATGATAGGCAGCATTCCACATCAAAAATTCTGTTTTTATCACTTACCTACTCGAGGACGGGTAGGAGTTAAGCTTGGGGATGCTGATACATCTCCAACATATCTATAATTTTTTATTGTTCCATGATATTATATTATCAATCTTGGATGTTTTATAATCATTTTATAGTAGTTTTATATCATTTTTTGGTACTAACCTATTGACATAATGCCAAGTGCCAGTTGCTGTTTGCCGCATGTTTTTTTACATCCCAGGAAATCCGTATCAGACGTAGTCCAAACGCAACGAAACTCCACGGGGATTTTTTTGGGACCAGAACGAACATAATGGGCCCTGGCTCCGCTTGGGGGGTGCCCCGAGGAGAGCACAACCCACCAGGGCGCGCCAGGAGGCCCAGGTGCGCCCTAGTGGGTTGTGCCAACCTCGGGTGCCCCCCGGACCGCCTCTTTGCTCTATAAATACCCCAATATTCCCAAAACCCTAGGGGGTCGACGAAATATTCATCCAGCCGCCGCAGAGTCCAGAACCACTAGATCCAAACTAGACACCATCTCGGATGGGGTTCACCACCTCCATTGGTGCCTCTCCAATGATGCTTGAGTAGTTCTTTGTAGACCTTCGGGTCCGTAGTTAGTAGCTAGATGGCTTCATCTCTCTCTCTGAATTCTCAATACAATGGTCTCTTGGAGATCCATATGGTGTAACTCTTTTGCAGTGTGTTTGTTGGGATCGATGAACTTTGGGTTTATGATCAGATTTATCTTTTTATACCCATGAAAGTTATTTGAGTTTCTTTGATCTCTTATATGCATGATTGCTTATAGCCTCATATTTCTTCTCTGATATTTGGGTTTTGTTTGGCCAATTTGATCTATTTATCTTGCAATGGGAAGAGGTGCTTTGTAGTGGGTTCGATCTTACGGTGCTTGATCCCAGTGACAAAAGGGGAACCGGCACGTATGTATCGTTGCTACTAAGGATAAAACGATGGGGTCTATCTCTACATAGATAGATCTTGTCTACATCATGTCATCGTTCTTATTGCATTACTCCGTTTTTCCATGAACTTAATACACTAGATGCATGCTGGATAGCGGTCGATGTGTGGAGTAATAGTAGTAGATGCAAGAAGGGTCGGTCTACTAATCTTGGACGTGATGCCTATAAAATGATCATTGCATGGATTTCGTCATGATTATTTGTCCTATCAATTGCCCAACAGTAATTTGTTCACCACTGTTTGCTATTTTTCTCGAGAGAAGCCACTAGTGAAACCTACGGCCCCCGGGTCTCTTTCTCATATATTTGCCTTTGCGATCTACTTTTTCCTTGCATTTATTTTTAGATCTATTAAACCAAAAATACAAAAATACCTTGCTGCATTTTATTTCTATTTATTTTATTTGGCGTTCGATCTATCAATCTACTACAATTTTATCTCACGTTTGTTTGCCTATCTTGAGGCGCCGCTACCTGAAAGGGATTGACAACCCCTTTTACACGTCGGGTTGCGAGGATTTGTTATCTGTGTGCAGGGGCTGTTTACATTGTGTTGCTTGGTTCTCCTACTGGTTCGATAACCTTGGTTTCATATCTGAGGGAAATACCTATCGCCGCTGTGCTGCATCATCCCTTCCTCTTTGGGGAAATACCAATGTAGCTTCAAGTGACACCAAGAAGCCACTAGTGAAATCTACGGCCCCCGGGTCTCTTCTTTATTATATTTGCCTTCGCGATCTATTTTTATTTGTTTTTATTTTCAGATCTATTAATCCAAAAATACAAAAAGACCTTGCTGCAATTTTCATTTATTTATTTTATCTCGCGATCCCGCGAGATCTATTTATCCAATCTACTGCAATTTTACCTATCTTTTTACCCGTGAGGGATTGACAACCCCTCTCTTACGTTGGGTTGCAAGTGTTTGTTCTTTGTGTGCAGGAGTAGTTTATGTGGTGTTGTCTGGTTCTCCTACTGGTTCGATAACCTTGGTCTCATCACTGAGGAAAATACCTACCGTAGTTGTGCTACATCATCCCTTCCTCTTTGGGGAAATACCGACGTAGTTCAAGCCGCATCAAAAGAAATTTCTGGCGCCGTTGCCGGGGAGACATCATCCACATCTACCAGGTTCCTAATCACAAATCTCATCTCCTTGCAATTTACATTATTTGCCATTGTAGCGATCCGACCTCAGACGGTCAAATCTCTGTGCATAAGTGTCATCCATGGATCGATAATGCTGACACACACAGTACTCATGGATTTATAACAGAGTTCAATCACACACTTATTACATCGAATGTCTCAAAAGGGAACTTATTACAATAATATGGCTGAAGGCCATCTAAATAAGATAACAGCCTAAGCTTTGAACGTAAATGAGTCCATCAACTCCAACGACAAAGCTGAGTGCACGACAACGACCTAGCGCACCTTAATCTTCGTCTGAAAACTCTGCAACCTAATACATTGCAGCCTGTGTAGGTCAGCACATGGAATATGCTGGCAAGATAACACTATATAGCAATGAACAAGTAACAGCTATAACTACATGCATATATGGCTGGTGGAGGCTTTATGGTGATCTTTTGCATAAAGCTAGTTTTTCCCTATAACAAAGGAATATATTTTTATTTAACTACAAGGTTTGTTGAAAACATTGAGAATGGTAACCCCATCTCAATCCCAAATTAATAATCAATAACCCAACAAATTAATTAAGTAAAGTGATGAGATCAACATAATAATTCAAGCACCAGATACACAAGATGTCCATAACCGGGGACACGGCAAATCATGATTAGTTTGTACACTCTACAGAGGTTTGCGCACTTTTCCCCACACGACTCGATCTCCTCCGTTGGATTTCTCGCATTACATGTTGTTTAAGAAACGAATGACCGAGACACAGTCTTTCAGAAGCGTTAGCTCTTTACGACGGGTAGACAGTACCACCTACATCCCCTACATCTGCTAGTCTACCACTGTAAGAGGTCACACACCATACTCAACTATGCCAGAGCCCATAATGGCTTGTGGCTGCACACGGAAGTTTCCAGCATGAATAACATAATCATCCCTTTGAGCCTGGGTGGCAAACCATAGGATGATCACACGGATTCCCGGGATCTCCTTGGAGAACACTGGATTCCCCAGGTGGCCACAAACCAATCCACCCAGATGTTTATTAAAGTAGCCACCTTAAGTTAAGCCTTAGTTAACAATCATCACTCACATCTGTCATGAATTCTCTCAAACCAAACCACGTCTACGAGCATAGCATGGCAATATAAGCATAACATAGTAAGTACCCAGGGTTTGATATAAGACAATAGGTTCTACCTCATCAACTACTTACCAATACCCACATGTTATCAAACCTACTCATGCAATGTTTGAGGGTTGAAACTAATGCATAAAAACTGGGTAATAAAGGGATATGATCAAAGTGTTACTTGCCTAATATAAAAAATCCTAATAAAATATAAAAAAAATTCTAAAAATACCAGAAATAATTTTCACCGTCCAAACCTAATATTTAGGACAAGATGAGCATTTTTCTGGCCTAAAAATGCATATTTTTTCTAATTCAAATAAAATACAAATAAAATAATAATTTGATTTTAAAATTTCTTCTCCAATATTCCTCTCTTTTGAAGAAGTCATTTTATCTTCTCTCTTTTATTTTTATTATTGGAGAGAAAAAATATTAAAATCAAATTGATCCTTTTTTTCAAATTTGAGAAAATTCAAATATGAAAATTTGTGAAATCTCCAACTCTCTCCTTGGGTCCTTGAGTTGCTTAAGATTTATAGTATCACAACCAAAATGCAAATAAAATATGATATGCATATGATGACCTATGTATAACATCCAAATTGAAAATTTGGATGTTACAAACCTACCCCCCTTAAGATGAATCTCGTCCTCGAGAGTCGGGTTGGCTTGAAAATAGGTGTGGGTGGTCTTTCCATAGGTCTTCTTCTCGCTCCCAAGTGGCTTCTTCCTCGGTATGGTGGCTCCACTGAACTTTGCAAAACTTGATAACCTTGCTACATGTAACTCGGCTGGCAAACTCAAGAATCTTGACGGGTTTCTCCTTGTAGGTTAGGTCACTTTCCAATTGAATTGCTTCCAGGGACACTGTATCTCTTAGAGGAATATCGGCCATCTCTGCATGGCACTTCTTCAACTGGGAAACGTGAAACACATCATGAACTCCTGACAATCCTTCGGGTAACTCCAACTTGTAGGCCACTTCTCCCATACGTTCCAAAACTTAGTATGGTCCTACAAATCTCAGGGCTAACTTTCCCTTAACTCCAAATCGTTTAATTCCTCGCAGAGGTGACACACGAAGATATGCTTTGTCTCCAATTTCATAGACTACCTCCTTGCGTTTAGTATCGGCATAACTCTTTTGCCTGGATTGAGCTACCTTCAGTCTATCACGAATCAACCTAACCTTCTCTTCAGACTCCTTGATTAAATCTGGTCCAAACAACTGACGATCTCCAGCTTCATCCCACATCAATGGTGTCCTGCACCTTCTTCCATACAAAGCTTCGAAAGGGCCATCTTCAAACTAGCCTGGTAACTGTTGTTATATGAGAACTCTGCGTAAGGCAAATTATCATCCCAACTAGATCCATAATCTAGCGCACAAGCTCTCAACATGTCTTCTAGAATCTGGTTGACTCTCTCTGTCTGTCCATCTGTCTGCGGATGAAAGGCTGTACTGAACTCTAGCCTGGTACCCAAAGTCTGATGCAGCTGTGTTCCTCTATCTGATACGATCCTGGTCATATATATCTTGGCCAACTTCGTGCTCGTATAAGTGGTTTTCACAGGGATAAAGTGAGCCACTTTGGTCAAACGATCAACTACTACCCAAATAGAATCATATCCTGATCGTGTCCTGGGTAATCCTGTGATAAAGTCCATGCCAAGCTTGTCCCATTTCCATTCGGGTATCGGCATAGGCTGAAGTAATCCTGCTGGCTTCTGATGTTCTGCCTTCACTCTCTGACATACTTCACATACTGCTATACTCGGCAATATCCTTTTTCATACCTGTCCAGCAGAAACGTTCCTTCAAATCCAAATACACCTTGGTGTTTCCGGGGTGAATTGAGTATGGCGAGTCATGAGCTTCCTAAAGTATTAACTTCCTGACCTTCGCATTATTGGGCACATATACACGATCCTCAAACCATAAAGTTTCGTGCTCATCCTCATGAAAACCCTTTGCTTTTCCTTTGCTCATCCTCTCTTTTATCTCAGCAATTTCCTTAGCAGTCTTCTGAGCTTCTCAAATTTTTCCCAACAATGTGGACTGAACCTCTAATGATGCAACAAAACCTCTCGGAACTATCTCCAAACGAAGTTCCCTGAGATCATCGTCTAACTCCTGAGGTAACCCTCATGTTAAGAGAGTATTAACACAACTCTTGCGGCTCAACGCATCTGCTACAACATTGGCCTTCCCTGGGTGATAATGTAGCTTCATATCAGAATCTTTTATAAGCTCCAACCATCTTCTTTGCCTGAGATTCATCTCCTTCTGCGTGAAAATGTACTTCAACCTCTTATGATCTGTGTATACATCACAACGGTTTCCAATGAGGAAATGTCTCCAGGTCTTGAGCGCATGCACTACGGCTGCTAACTCCAAATCATGAGTTGCATAATTCAACTCATGAGGTCGAAGCTGACATGAGGCATATGAAACAACTCTTCCGTCTTGCATAAGTACTCCTCCAAGTCCCTGGCGTGAAGCGTCGCAATACACTTGGAAATTCTTGCGTATGTCTGGACGAATTAGCACTGGGCTGATACTAGACATTTCTTCAACTCCTGAAAAATGGCCTCACATTCTTCGGTCCACTTGAACTTAGTGTCCTTCTTCAATAACTCCATCATGGGCTTCGCAATCTTGGAAAAATTCTCAATGAATCTCCCATAATATCCTGCGAGTCCAAGAAAACTGCGTATCTCTCCAACTGAGGTGGGTGCCAACCACTCTGTGATAGACTGAACCTTGGTTGGGTCTACTGCTATACCTTCTCCGGATATAACATGTCTGAGAAATCCAACTTCTTTCAACCAAAACTCATATTTGCTGAACTTGGCATATAGCTGATGTTCCCTGAGCTTCTCGAGAACTAAGCGCAAATGTTCCTTGTGTTCCTCTTCATTCTTCGGGTACACCAATATATCATCAATGAACACCACAACAAACTTATCCAAGAACTCCATGAACACCTTATTCATCATACTCATAAAATAGGCAGGGGCGTTAGTCAATCCAAAAGACATGACCGTGTACTCATATAGCCTATACCTTGTGGTAAAAGCTGTCTTAGGTATATCTTGTTCTCGGATCTTCAGCTGGTGGTATCCTGATCGAAGATCGATCTTGGAGAATACTTTAGCTGCTTGCAGCTGGTCAAACAAATCGTTGATCATCGGTAGTGGGTACTTGTTTTTTATCGTCACCTCATTCAATGCACGATAATCAACAACCATTCTCAAAGATCCATCCTTCTTCTCAACTAAGAGCACTGGGGCTCCCCACAGTGATGAACTTGGTCAAATATAACCTTTCTCCAGTAACTCCTTAATCTGCTTCTTGATTTCCTGCAGATCATTTGCGGGCATCCGATATGGTCTCTTTGATATAGGTCCGGTGCCTGGCAACAGCTCTATTGAAAACACTATGTCTCGATCTGGTGGCATGCCTGGCAATTCTTCTGGAAATACATCCAGGTAATCCTTCACAATAGGCACTTCTTCCTGAACAACTTCCGAGAGGGAATTCACTTGGGTCCTCCTGGGCGCATGCCTAGATACACACTTGATCCTCTTTCCCTCAGGGGTGGTGAGTAGTATCGACTTGCTAGCACAGTCGATGTTTCCTCCATACTTCGATAGCCAATCCGTGCCTAGTATTATGTCCAATCCTTGTGACTCCAAATTATTAGGTCTGAGGGGTAAACATGGCTATCAATGGTTAATAGTAACCGATCACACCATCGGCTGGCCATCTACTCTGCTCCTGGCGAGCTTACTAACATGGGTGACCTAAGGGCTAAGGTTGGCAACTTAAACTTGTCCACAAATCCCCTTGATATGTATGAATGCGAAGCACCGGTGTCAAAAAGAACGAGAGCGGTAAATGACTTAATCAAAAACTTACCGATCACGGTGTCAGGCTGATCTTCAACTTCCTCCACGTTGATGTGGTTCACCTGACCTCGGGTGAAGGGATTGGGCTTCTTCCCAGAGTTTCCATTTCCATTGCCATTCTTCAACTCAGAACAATCATTGGCTTAGTGTCCAGTCTTCCCGCACTTGTAACAGGTGACATGATTCAGGTCCTTCTTAGCGGGTGTTGCTGGGTTGGAACAGTTCTGACTGCTGCTTGCTCCATTCCCATTCCCATTCTTAGGGCCACTATGGTTATGTGAGCTTCCTCCATTGTGGGTGTGGCCTCCATGGTTATGGGTGTAACCTCTCGAGTTAGGGGTAAAGCGAGGCTTCTGCTGAGCTCCAGAATTATACTTCCTCTATCCATACTTCCTTTTGCGGCTCTCTATCTGCCGCTGCTTGCCTTCTATCATAAGAGCCCTGTCTACCAACTCCTGGTAGTTAGCAAATGTTGCCACCATCAACTGCATACTCAGCTCATCATTCAGCCCCTCCATAAACTTCTCCTACTTTGCGGCATCTGTGGCCACATCATCTGGGAATAGCGGGCTAATTTGCTGAACTCATCCACGTACTGCGCCACAGTATGATTTCCCTGGCGTAAGTTATGAAACTCACGCTTCTTCATACTCATTGCTCTAGTTGAGACATATGCTGTGTGGAAAGCTTGCTGAAACTGATCCCAACACTACAAAAAAAGACACATCCGTGACATTTTGGGCCGAACGATTTTTTTTCCTGTCATACATATGACACTTCTATGACGATAATTGTGACAAAACCCGGTATCATCATAGATGTGGTGGGCTCCTACTTCTATGACAAAAAATCATGACAGAAAACGGGATTTTCGTCCTGGGCGGGCCGGAGACGCAGCTGCATGACATTCTTTGGGCCGTCCATGACGGAAAAAACTGTGGTAGAAGCGAGGGCGAGGAAAATTTTGGGAAGTTCCCGGTTACGGTGGGAGGTCGGGGGCCGAGCGATGCGCGTTTCTCTCGTACACGTATGCGCGCGTGTGCGAGGCGTTGGCTCTAACTGAACCCGAGCGAGGCGTTGGGCTCTAACTGAACCCGAGCGATTGCACTGCAGGCTACGCGTTACTGAACCCGAGCGATCGATCGATGGCTGTTAACTGAACCCGATCGAGCGATTCCTTCGCTACTGCTGCTAACTAAAGCCGATCGATGCTGCCTCTAGGATGAACAGTGAGCGTTGCGGGGGGGGGGGGGGGGGGTGGATGAACAGTGAGCGGTGGCGTTGCCTCTGGATGAACAGGACCCCGTGGTGTGGTGGAGGGCTGGATGAACATTAGACGGTGGAGGGGTGCCCGTGGAGGGGTGGTTGAACAGGACCCCGTGGTGTGGAGGGCTGGATGAACAGTAGACAGTGGAGGGGTGCCCGTGGAGGGGTGATTGAACTGGACCCCGTGGTGTGGAGGGCTGGATGAACAGTAGACGGTGGAGGGGTGCCCGTGGAGGGGTGGTTGAACAGTAGCCGGTGGAGTAGCGCGCGGTGGAGGCTGGATGAACAGGAGCCCGTGGAGGCTGGAGGAGGTCGACGGTAGCCCGTGGAGGCTGGAGGAGGTCGACGGTGGAGATGAACAGTATCCCGTGGAGTCCCGTTTTGCGGTACGCCACACCCCTCCCGATGAACAGGACCCCCGTTTCGACCGTAGGAGGTCCGTTTCGTCCATTTTGCGGTACGCCACACCCCTCCCGATCAACATGACCCCCGTTTCGACCGTAGGAGGTTCGTTTCGTCCGTTTTGCGGTACGCCACACCCCTCCCGATCAACAAGACCCCCGTTTCGACCGTAGGAGGTCTGTTTCCTCCGTTTTGCGGTACGCCACACCCCTCCCGATCAACAGGACCCCGTTCCGAACGTAGGAGGTCCGTTTCCTCCATTGTGCGGTACGCCAGGCCTCGTTTCCATCGCCTGTTCCATCCAAGCCCTCCCGATGAACACGACCACACATTCCGTTCCGACCCAGCCGGTTGGCTCCCACGCGTTCCGTTGCCTCCCGATGAACACGACGCATTCCGTTGCCTCCCCATGAACACGACGCATTCCGTTGCCTCCCCATGAACACGACGACAACGTTGCTTCTCTGTTCCGACCCAGCCATGTCAACGAGCCCTCGCCGTACGTATGCGCGAGTAGGCATTCGAGACCCCGCCCGTATGTACACATACGTGGCCGTATTTTCTTTCTTGCACCCTGGCCGCTGTACGTACGTGTACATGCTACGTGCGCGCCTCTACTACGACACGTGCGCGCCTCTACATCCACCAGTATATATGTACGTACACGTTCGCGACCAGAATGACAACGCTACGTACCCTTCGACCAGGTGGGTCCCGACTGTCAGGCACTTCCTTGCATGCGAAGATGTAGCTGGTGGGTCCCAGCAGTCAGGGGGGCGAATCGTTTTGTTTTTCTGCCCGGACGCACTTCCTTGCGTGCGAAGGTGTAGCTGGTGGGTCCCAGCAGTCAGGGGGGAAACATTTTTTTCATGAAATACGGTGGCCCGTCCGGTGGGTCCCCGCTGTCAGGTGGAGGAATAATTATTTTGCGCGTAATAAGGAGGCACTTCCTTGCTGCGGCCGTGGACCCAGCTGTCAGCGTCTCCACGCACAGTACTCTTCCGATGGAAGTCGGTCGTTGACCACATTGACCACGCCGCGCCGAGAGCACCACGGCGGTGGACGACGGCGAGGCCTAGGAAGGGGACGACACGGAGGCAGGGAAGACTCGGCAGTTGTTTCCCACGCGGAGGGGAGTACGACTGTACGAGGGTTTACTGGTTCGTCTGCCGTCGCCGGAGAATAACAGCAGGTGTGGGTGAGTAGAAGGATGGCTAGGCTAGCGATGGGAGTACGGTGGGGCGGTGAGGCCTGCGCGGCAGCACAGCCGGCCGCGGGGAGGAGGGAGCAGGCACTCCCGCCGGCGCTTGTTTGAGCGGCTGGAGCAGGAAGATTAGAGATTGAAGAAGCACGACGGCCGTTGGATGGACATCCAACAGTCAGTGCTTGTGCGTCAACCTTTTTTTAGGAAAGCCTCAAATCTGTGGAAAACAGCATACAACCCATCTGCCATTATTTCTAATAATTTACAGCCCATTTGGTAATTCTTAAGGTTTTTTTTGGAGCCCATATTCTTTTTGTTAGCATTACAGCCCATATTGTGGCCACGGTTAAAAAATTATAGGAAATTTTGCATATTTCGGTGCGGTCCGAACTGTTTTTAATCCCGAAATTTCGACTCACATTCAAACTGATTTTAAAAATAAATGTATATCAATATAAAATCCAACAAATTCTCCACGCATAAAAATTAATGTAATTTAAAATCTTGAAATGAAAAAAAAGATATTTGAAACTAATTGCCGGTTTGATGTGTTTTAAAATGTACAGCCCATTTTCATTACTGATGGGCCATTTTCTCGGACAGCCGAATGAAAGTTCTCCTCGTCTTGAAATATTTGCAGCCCAACAGGCCTGACAAAGCGACTTACTTGGCAAATCACAAAAAACTGGGCTGTGGCCGTGGACCCACCTGTCAGCCTCTCCACATACAGTACTCTTCCGATGGAAGTTGTTCCTTGACCATGTTGCCCACGCCGCGCAGAGAGCACCGCGGCACTGGACGACGGCGAGGCCTAGGAAGGGGACGACGCGGAGCTGGGGAAGACGCGGCAGCGGAAGCCCGCGCGAAGAGGAGTACGAGGGTTCACTGGTTCGGCTGTGGTGTGAGGCTGCCGTCGCCGCAGGGCCTGGCCAGCGGTGGGAATAGTAGGGGGCGGTGAGGCCTCTGCAGCAGCACAGCCGGCCACGGGAGGCAGGAGCATGCGGCACGACCGGCGCTACTTTGGGCGGCTGGAGCAAGAAGACGAGAGGTTGAAGAAGCACTACGGTCGTTGGATGGACATCGTACGGTCACTGGAGCTAGAATCGTTCATATTGACTAAGTTGACAAAGCCCTTCGTCCCCGTCAACTTAGTAGGCCCACAAGTCAGCCTCCCACCAAGGTGGGTCCCAGCTTGCCGGGGGAGTATTCATTTTTTTGTGCGTAATAAGGAGGCACTTCTGGTGGGTCTGAGCTGACAGCGGGGGGAACGTTTTTTTTCACAAAATACGGTGGCCCGTCCGGTGGGTCCCAGCAGTCAGGGGGAAATGATTCTTTTCGCAAAATACTGGTGGCCCGTCCGGTGGCTCCCCGCTGTCAGGTGGAGGAATAATTATTTTGCGCATAATAAGGAGGCACTTCCTTGCGGCCGCCGTGGACCCAGCTGTCAGCCTCTCCACGTACAGTACTCTTCCGATGGAAGTCGGTCGTTGACCATGTTGACCACGCCGCGCCGAGAGCACCAGGGCGGTGGACGACGGCGAGGCCTAGGAAGGGGACGACGCGGAGCCGGGGAAGACGCAGCAGTGGAAGCCCGCGCGGAGAGGAATACGAGGGTTCACTGGTTCAGCTGCGGTGTGAGGCTGCCATCGCCGCAGAATAACAGGGGGTGTGGGTGAGTGGAGGGATGGCCTGGCCAGCGGTGGGAGTAGTATGGGGGCGGTGAGGCCTCCGCGGCAGCACAGCCGGCCACGGGAGACAGGAGCATGCGGCACGACCGACGCTGCTTTGGGCGGCTGGACCAAGAAGACCAGAGGTTGAAGAAGCACTACGGTCGTTGGATGGACATCGTACGGTCACTGAAGCTAGAATCGTTTATATTGACTAAGTTGACAAAGCCCTTGGTACGCTCCAACTTAGTAGGCCCACAGGCCAGCCTCCGAAACGGTGCACCCCAGATGTCAGGGGGAGGAATCATTTTTTGGGCCGCCGAAGCTAAGAATGTCCGAGATTGAAGAAGAAGCACGACATCCGTTGGATAGACATCCAACGGCCACTGCTGCTAGAACCGTGTGTTGACTACAATAAGTTGACAAAGCCTTGCCTACGCGTCAACTTATTTTTTTAGGGGACGCGTCACTTAGTAGGCCCACAAGTGTGTGGCAGAGAACTTATACCCCATTTGCGTTTTGTAAGAATGTACAGCCCATTTTTGAATTCTAATGGAATTTACAACAGCCCATTTACGGTTTGTTAAAAGTACAGCCCATTTTCTTGCTAGGACAATGATTAATAATTTCAACCAACCGTTGAAGACAGAATTCAATAAAATTTCCCACATATTGATGGGATCCGAAATATTTTTATCCCGAAATTTCTAGTCAGATTAAATATAAATTTGTATTACGTAAAAATCCAACGAAACATTGCGCGTGCAACAATGAAAATTTAAGATTTTCAAACTCCATAAATAATATTTTATAAACTAATTTCGTGTTTGGTGCATTTTTTTATAGTTACTGCCCATTTTTTATAATTACATCCCATTTATTATTTTTAAAGCCCATTTTCCTGTTAAGCCTAATGCATCCCTCCTAGGAAAGATTTGTAGCCCAGCAGGGCGGAGAATAAGAAGTTAACCTTGCCTGGGTATTCCTCAAAAAGACGTATAGCTGGGCTAGCCATTTTCATCTTGAAAAAATTAGTATCTGGGCTGGATATCTGGCCTGGGCTAGACGGGCCACAGCCCGCCCAGTTAATACGCTGCTCTCCTCTGAACAACAACGAAATCATCGCCAAGAAAAACTCTGCAGTGCTCACGCCTCAAAAACACAAATACTGCTCGAGCTGGTTGGTCCTAGCTGTCGGCCGCACCTTGTGCAATTCTCTCGTTTATATTGACTACATAGGTTGACAATGGTGTGGGACCGTGATGTCAGGAAACCAGGAGAAAGCAAAAAAATATAGTTCTACATAATAAGGAGGCATTTGCATACGTACGGCTATGGCCCTAGTGGGTCCCTTGTGTCATCCAGTCAAAATAAAGTCATCTCCTGAATCCTCATGTTCGTTGACGATGTGAACAATGCTCGGCACCACGGCGAGCGCAACAACTCGAAGGACAACAGAGAGGGCCTCGCGAGCCCTACGGATGGTCTGATATAGCGCCCGCTGCTCATTCAGGAAGCCAGGATCATCGGACACCTATGAGCACCTTCGAGAAACTGAGACGGCATGAAACGGTAAGGCCGCCCTTGGGAGCTCTGGTTTATTTCAAACCTATATTGACATACAAGTGTAATTTACTCGTCATCGGAAACAACGCGTAAAATACAGGCGTAATGAAACCGAGGGCCCAAGATCTGTAAGTAAAACCGGCGGGTTACGCATGTAATTTGAGAGACCAGTGTATATTTTACGAGCACTACTATATGGTCGACATTACCAGACGATACATGCACGACATGCGTATCATGCCATCCATGGCAAGGCTGAAATAACAGCTAACGACTGGATTAGCAATCGTCCGAGTGTCGTTCAGCGCTTTTTATCGTGTGTGAAGTACTTCCGATATTTTACTAGTCGAAATCAACCAACCAAGCACCTTCGCCCGAGACCATCTGCTTTAATTTACAAGCGTCAGTTTTACAAGCGGTTTTGGTTGTGAAACGACGATCCAATCACGGCCTAATATCATGAGTTGGTTGGAAGACCATATGGTTTCACGTCTAACCTACCCGACTTGTCGTATAGGCTATGAATGAAACATCAGACGATGAACTTCTTAAGCACGGAAACAACAGAAGAGGATGATCTTCTTAACAAGCAAATCATTGGCATTAGATCGACATGCTAAATAATACGAAGCATTATTCTCAGGAGGCACGGTGAACAGCTCGTGATGCCGCATGCCACAACATTCCAAGCTCAACTTTGCAATCAAACACAAGGCCTAGCATTACATAGACAATATTCAGAACAAACTCTTAACACAAGAATATCTCAGCAGAGTAACTATTTACTTCTAAACTGAACACAGGAATAGGAAAAAACACTCGACGCTGCTCACAGCAAGGGCATCCCACTCAAAAATATCAAATGCATGTCTTTTGGCTAACATCAATGAGCAAATTTTGACAAGGTTTTCCAATTCCAATATATTAAAATAACGTCTTCTTGCTAACATCAATGATTAAACTTTGACAAGCTTTTCCCATTCAAAACATGTAATGCCTATGATCGTGGAGTCCTGTCGTAGCTTCTTGTACTTGTTTGGGCACTTTTTTCCCAGGGCACTCCACGTGTTGTTAAATTGCCAATGGTCTCTATAGACTAGTCATGTCACCGGTGTCTAATAATACTCTGTAAAGCATCTCGGTCATTCCTTCTGTAATGTAGCGCAAACACTGACTGCTTCTTTCTGCAAAGTGGAACGACCAACTGGATCCAGTAATGCAGCAGTTTGCCTTGGACACATTGGCTCCTTTTGTGCAGTTCAACTAAAATCGAAGTCGGAATAAAACCGAGCTTTAATTTTGATATCCCTGTAAGCAACAATAGGTATAAGGGAAACAATTACTGAGAAATAACGGTTGATGACTTGTACTCCCAGAAGAAAAGCATCTACTGATCTACTTTATCTTAATGGGAAACAAAGCAGGAGAGTAGTAATTCTCCATCAGTGTGATTCATTCATATTGACTGAGACATTATCTTAACAATGCCTTGTTTCAACATGTATAAAGAACGACAAAGCAGAAAAGTACCATTCCTAAAACAATGCAACTGATTCATTTTAACAGAGACATTATCTTAACAATACCTTGGTTAAACATGTAGAAAGAACTACAAAGCAGGATAGTACCATTCCTAACAAGTGTTGCAGTTTTGAACTAAGATTCAGTAGTTAATTAATTCTGAGTGGCATTGCTTAATTTTACCAGCGACATTAGATTAACGAAAAGCATAAACAGTTCCAGGGGAGAGTGGGCGCAACAACAGTATGTGCTTCCATCTACTTATAAAGGGGGTGATGCAGAGTTTGTTGTAACAAAGCAACAAGCATCATGTCTGGGTTGGTCCCATTTTTGTTCACTACTTAATGGGAAAAGACAGCAATACAATAGCTTCAATTCAACATTTATTTAAAACAGTACCAATACAAGTAGCACAACATCTCAAAGCACACTGGACAATCATGTGGATGAAGGCCTGTACTGACCTTTCATGAGACCGACAAAGGTAAAATATGAATCTCGATCTCCTTTTGTGCAGTTCCACCAAAATTAAGCAAAGTCACCGGTGTGACATTCAAGTTGAACTGCACAAAACACTCTTAAAACATAAGTATTTCGAGTAGCAAAGCAAAATGTCGCAATAGCAACAAGTTGAATCGATAGCCCTGTTTTAACAGATGCAAAAAAGGAAACAATTACTTGCCGATAAAGGAGGATGAAACAAACGGTGACAGAAAGAAGCATCTAACTTATCTTGGATGGAAAACAAAGTAGGACAGTAGCATTTCTAAAACGGTTGCATTGATTCATATTAACAGAGACATTCTCTTGAAACAACATTCGTTAAAAATGTAATTTACTTTTAACAGTGGCATTGCTTCAATTTTCCGGCGGCATTCTTAGATTAACAATAGCAAAATAGTTGTATGGGACATGCCAGCACCATGTGCGTCCACACGTATAAATGGGTGATGCATAGTATGTAGCCAAGCAGCATATATGCGCTGGTCCCATATTTGTTCTCTTTGAACCTTCTTCCTATGTGAGGGCAGCAAATCTTGTCCTGCACAAACTACTCGACCCCCCAGTTTCTTTCCCTTTTCAACAACGAGATCGGTTACTTACAGATGTGTGTACTAGGTTACCCCCTTTTTCCCTTCTCGACCTACAAAGCGGCTGGATAGCCAGCTATACTACTTTCCGCCCCTCCTTTCCTCATTGAACCATGTCCTAGATTCTTGCTCCAGCCCACCGCACCCTTCTTTCCTCTTTGAACCAAGACCTAGATTCGACTACAGATCGAAAAAGATCCACATGCAGCTAGAGGAACGACGGTTTCAAAGAAACTTATACCTTAGGGTCGTCGGGATGTGGCAAGGCGTGCGGCGGGAGGCCGGATCTGCCCATAGTATGTACGGCAGCGAGGAAGAAGGGGTCGGTGGCCCTCCCGCACAGGCGCTGGGTGAAAGAGAACAGCGCAGCCGGCAGTGGATTGCCTCCCTCGCCGAAGGCGATAGTGTGAACGCTGCACCTCCTCCCCTTCCAGGTGCGACGGGATACGGACGCCTCCTTCACCAGCTGTGAGGGGGGAGAGAGAGACAAGAGGCCAACGCAGTCTTGTTTAGATCTGGTGAAGAGAGTGTGAGAGACTGTGAATATAGCAAACCCTAGCAAATGAACGCTGAGCCTCCAGCGTGTAACATATATGTAGTGCGGCGAGCGTGTGGAGAGTGCAAACCCTAGCGAACAAGCGCTGAGGCTTCCGCTTATATATATAATACTGTAGTACGAACTGAGCTCCGGTGCCTTCACTGCAACTGCTTTTGGCTGTATGACAGGTGAGCCAGCCACATTTTGGGCCCACCTGACATAAATCCAAAGGCAGGTGCACTAAGTCAATGAAGCTGCGTCCATATAGTACTCTCGTGTATACGACTAATATATAGTGGAGTGGTTTTCTTATTCTCTCCATAACAATCGTTTTAAATTGTGTAAGTACGAAACAAAACTCTTTATTTAATGTATAGTGAAGAAAACTAGTACTACTTCCGATGAACTAACGATCCACGCCCACGCGTCCTGGTCGCACTTCCTGTCCTTCACGTGTGGTACACTACCCTCCCTTAAGTGAACAACCACACATGCGCCAAATTATCGGAAACGTGTGAGAGTGTGTACAAATAAAGAATTTTAATTTCAATTAACGGAAAGTTTTGAGAGTATTACAAAGTTTGACTTCAGTCAAATCTAATATGCGGAGTAAATAAAAATGGAGGGCTACTACGTCCATCCGGGTTTTTAGTCCACACCATTTTTTAAATCAAAGTTAATAGCTGGACAAATAAAATTACAGGGGAGCTGGAGACAAAGTTGTGAGAAGGCTTAGAAATCAATACAAAACTTATGCTCTGAGTACCAACGTCAGTCCTTCTTCGAGGAAACATTTGGTTCATAGCCAATTGTGTGATAAAATTGCACCAACGTGAAAGACGACTGCGTCTCCAGCGCAACCTAGGTGAATTGACGAAGGATATCATCTTTGTGCGTAACAAGCAAAGAGCACTGATGGAACACAGGTTGTTTTTCATTGAAAATCGATCAGCTTCACCAGCCGCAACCATGAGGCGCAACGATGAGCATCGATATGTCATCGTGGTGATGCATCATCCATTTGGCATCAAGTTTGGGTGAGGCACCTATGAAGTTCGACAAATCCTCACTGTGATCTGTTTCTTCTCAGTAATCAAGCTCGAGGAAGGAAGAACCATGTGGCAGAGGACTGTGAGGCGGAACAACAATGGCCATCCAATTTTGTGCAGTTCCACTAAAATTGAGGAAGACATGCCCGGGTATGGAGACACGCATCGCTGTTTCCAAAAATATAAAAAAGGGTTAGCAACGACATCTCAATTGTCAATAAGAATTAATGAAAAGTACACCAACAAACAGAAGCATCATAATTATCTTGATGGGAACTAAACCAGGATACCCGAGAAAAAAAGCAGTTCTTCATTTAACCTGTGATAGTACTACCACCATATGGACAATGACCGCACAACCACCATGTACTTTTTATCGAAACAACATGTATACCTCCACTGAGGCATAAATCAGGAGAACTTTTCGAGTGGCATTTCCTCTATAATAGTACTAGTACGTGATGTTGGACCAGCCGACGAACCCTAGCTACTATGCATGGGGAGCTGGGGAGTAGTCGCGTAGAAGAAAACCCGCACGCAGCGACCTGGGGAGCTGGACCAGTACAAGAAGTTATACCTCAGGTGGGCGAGATGTCGTTTAGGCGGGCGGGCGGGATCTGCCCACACGACGGCAGCAAACAAGGGCACGAAGGATCTTCGTCTGCGCCAGCGCCGGCTTCGAGAGGACGGTGCGCATCGGCTTCCTCCGTCGCCGACGGCGACAACGTCAACGCTGCACCTCCTCACCTCCCACAGCACACGGGATTCGGCCGGATCTGTGACCACCGATGAGGAGAGAGATAGAGTGGACACTGTCATCTTGTTTTGATATGGAGAGGGTGAGAGAGCGAGACGCGAGAAACTCTATCAAACAAGAGGCTACAATGGAGTAAAAAAATCTCTCCATAGCAGTGGTTTTAAATAGAATACGCGCGTTCTTGGAAAAAAGAAACGAAAATTGGCAGACAATTTTTCTAACATACCAAGAAAGAAAACTCGATCAAAAACACGCCCCCGCTTCCAGGTCGCGAGAGTCGTCGTGCACACACACATAGACATAGACATGCATATCCGTGTTTTCGTAAAATTCCATTTCCATCTCCATCTCCAATCATATTTGTCCAACTGGCACATTATTTACATTGTTAATTATATACGCAACAATATTAATGTACAGCATCTCTTGTTTGCGCACGTCCGGACCGCTGCCACGGCCGGTCCTGACCAACCCGAACCCTCTTCATCACCCGCGCGTGCTTCCCGCCCTAAACGGTCAGTGCCGCATTCATGCCCGGCCAGAGCGACGCGACCTCTCACTGGCGCCGGCATTGAAGCGGCGCGCCGGCTGAGAGAGCGTCGCCCGCGCCGCTTCCGAGTGCATGCGGCTGCTCCACGTTCGAAGGTCGCAATAGCCGGCTACAACATGCATGTAAAAAGTTCTTGGGAGTCGGTGCTACAGCTAGCTGTCCTCCCCCAACTCATCAATCTCTTCTAGTAGTGCTAGTACTCCATGGTGCGATCCATCGACAAGCAGGCAGGAAAGTTATCGTATACTCGGTTTGCGGTGAGTGGCATGCCGAGCGACCGTGTGGGGTCGAGCCGTGGAGGAGGGTGAGACACGAACACGACAGACGTGATTTAAACGTTGGTTTTGCTCGATGGCGCGATCCAACGAAACGAAACGTTGGTTTCTCTCCGTTTCCATTTTTTTCTCCGGAAAAACGGAAACTTTCCACTCCATTTTCATTCCTATCCCAAGGTTGCCCCGTTACAACATTCCATCAAATACAAAGGAAAACTAACACGCATGCTGATGCATCTCAATGATTCACAGATCATAGCCAATATTTACTTCACAACTAAAGAAAAAAGTTGTGAGAGCGTGTACGAAAGAAAAACTACTGATGGGGTCACTACGACTTAAACCCTAAACCCTAAACATGATTTAATTTCCTGTCCAGGTAGAACCTGTCAAAGGGAAGATGGCTGGCACCCTCGGATCATATGATGCTTTTGTGCAGTTCCACTAAAATCGACCTGAGCATCCCTGATGGCAAAGATATTGAAGAAGTGTGATTAGAATAATAGTACTGACACTAGTTCATGAGACATAAACTCATCACAAGTAGAAGCCGGTAGAAGTAGAGAAAGATCGACATGGAGATGGAGCTACGGCAGTGGAGCAAGCCGGCTCCAAAAGGAAGATGGACTACCTGGGACATCGGGCTGTAGCTAGAAGGGCGGTTGCGACGCGGCATCGGCCCATACCGCGGTGACCCCCGATTGGGACGCACCGACTGTGGGTTTTCTCCCTCGCCGGTGTCGACCGCGTCTACGCAGAACATTGTTCCCTTCCCCCAGCTGCGGGATCAGGCCCGTCGTTCTATGCTTGTGAAGAGAGCAACCTAAGCAAGCAGGCTTGTAGCTTAGGCTCCTGCTAGTGTATATATAGTGGTTTTCTTTTTCTCTCCATATCAACCATTTTATATTGCGTACGTGTCATTCAAGAGTGAAATGATGGTTGCTTCTTCCGACTAACTTACTGTGTGATTTGACTGCTCCTTAGTGGCCCCTACACGTACTCCCCCTACGTGTATGCAACAGTCACACGTACACATGGATGCAAAAACGCGCGCGACGCCCTAATGCATGCATGTCCGAGCACACGACGGAACACACACGGTCACGCTCAAGTGCTCAACCTACACGTGCATGCACACACATACTCAGTCAGGGTGAGCTAGTGACCGTATAAACACCGGAATATCTATATATATATTGAGCGCAATGAGCGTATTATGAAGTCCACTGGCCGTATTTTTATAAAATTTACAGTGACAGACAGTGTATTTATCTCGTTTGAAATTAAGACAATAGTAACCGGAGAGGAGGCAGTATGGACTAGCATTACTTTGCAGTGTCCCGTCAACTTGCCGAACGAGGAGAAGGTTGCAGGACGGGAGAAGCTTGCGCGCGGTGGCTCGCAGGACAAGGAGAAACTTTTGACTAATGCAAGCTCTCCCTCGCTCAGGCGGTGGACGTGCAACAGTTAATTCGGTGTCAGATTGCCAGAAGCATACACTATACTACTAGTGCTATTATTGTTTGACTTCCCGAATAGGCGAACAGCCAAACGCAAAGTAAACAGGTCAGCAAACCTTGCGGCGCATCTTCGTGCGAACCGTGCGGCGCATCTTCGCGCGAACCGTGCTTGCTGCACTTTGAATGTGGCCGAGAGCTGGCTTGATGAAACACCTCGCTTCCTACTTATTTTTTGCGGGGTACCTCGCTTCCTAGTGACCAGTGTCTTGGCTGATCGTCCTAAGAATGCTTATATATGAATAAAACTCTGTCATTTACCCGAAAAAAGATTAAGGCATATTAACCGGAAAGGAGGGGGTATGGACTAGCACTACTTTTTGGTGTGTCCCGTCAACTCGCAGGACAAGGTGAAGCTCGCTTACGCCTTTTGACTAATGCAACCTACCCTCGGTGGACATGCATCAGTCCATTCGGTGTCAGATTGTCAGAGGCATACACTGTAGTACCCAACATGCGGAGTACCATCATTGTTCGACTTCACGAAGAGGCGAAGAGCCAAGCGTAGTAGTACGAGTAGTACTACTACTAGAACCGCATGGTGGAGCGTCTGTACTCTTTTTTTTATCTCTGATAAAGTACACGTTTATTCCGGAGAAGGGCGGAAAACGGCAGCGCAACATGTAATGAATGATATCGATCAACCAACCATGCTCGAATATATCTTGGCCTCCGTGCGAGCCCGTCTGTGTGTTCTCGCTCCTCGTCTCTCTCAAGGAACGGCGGGTTGGATCTTTGCCATCAATTGAGATTGGTTTGCTCACACTCCTGTCCCACATGTCAGTGATATGCCAAGAGGAGGTGCGTTGACCGACTAGCCATACGCATACTTGGTTTTGCACCTTCATACTACTCCTCCCTCCGTCACAGTTTACAGGGCGCGCTTCATTATGATGCATTTCTCTAAATGCATTTCCACCACCAGAGAGACTTTAGACGCGTTTGGTTTAATGCTCAATTAATTAGGGCGTGGTAACCGCAATCAAGTCCACAATTTTCTCTCCATGTACTGTACTACTACGGAGTGGAGTAAGTGCATGCATGTGTGTACCCGGGGTGGAAGCACTGCATGCATGTGTGTACGCATTATTCCGTCTAGTAATAGACGCCGTGCTATAACTACCAATGCTATTTTTCAGGCCGATCACTAGTCGCCTTGGTCCCACAGAATTTTTTTTCTTTTTTCTGAAGCGCGCTGTATAAACAGTGATGGATGGAGTAGTATGAGCGGATTCAAAGAAGAGCGTATAGATGGTTGCTTCTTCAGAGCATCTTACAGTGGGAAAGGTGGGGCTTATGATTTGACTGCTCATTACTCACTATTAATGCGGCACAACGACCGGGCTGACTCTCCCATGCGGTTGTGCACTACCCCCTCGGTTCTTAAATATACTCCGGAGTATTTGTCTTTCTAGAGATTTGTCGGAGTAAATGGCCACATGTAGCCTAACCGACTCCCCCTGGCTCTTCAAAAAATTACCAGGCCATTCGAGCCTTCAAGCATCCAGAGCATGGGACGACCTTCCTCCGGCCGGCTATCCCCAGGGCCGACTACCAGAAGGCCACCCAGCCTCAAAAACCTTCCCGAAGAAAGCATCGAGATGGCCGACTCCAGGAAGCCGGCCCCAGAGGACCGACTCCCAGAAGCCGGCCATGAAGATGGCCGAGTCCCAGAAGCCGGCCAAGACTGCACCCACCGAGACTGCATCCACATAACGGTGATAAGACGGGGCGTGGCCGTAGTACAGCCCACTACCCTCGAATCCCGGAACAGGCATGGCCGCAGGGCGCCGTACGAGTCAGCCATCCCCCGTCCGGCGCGGCACTGTAGCCATGTTGACCTCAACGTCACCCACGACAGGCGCCAGTACGACCCGCAGGCGGCGGGCCCCTTTAGCCAGAGAGACCCTCGAAGGCGGCCCGGCCTCCCCTAGTCGGCCGGGGGCGTAGCCGGCTACCTCCCTCCCTCGAAACATGTGCATCATTAAGGATACAAGACGAGGTGAGGCAACAGTGAGTGCCCGCAAGGCGGCGGCACTGTGGCCACGCTTACCTCAACAAAGCCCTCGTCATCAGGGGCGAGGCAACAGTAACCAGCCGCCGGCAAGGCCCCCAAGCGGTGGGGCCGGCCTGTCGGCCAAGAGGCCGGCATCCGGCGGGACCCACCAGTCGGCGGGCCCCAATGGCCGGCGGAGAAGCCGGCGAGCACAGACACTGACGGCTGGGACCCGCGCCCGGCCGGATTACCATTGTACCCCTGGGGGGTAGGCCTATATAAACCCCCCGGGACACCCATGCAAAGGGTTGATCTCACATAGTTTCACACACCACACAGAGAGAAAAGGAGAGCTAGCCTTGCCCTTCTTCTTCCCCTAGCCAAACAGCTCAAGGAGCACTTGTAGCTACTTGTATTGAACTAGTGATCATGCGGAGACCCCGCAGAGCAGGACTAGGGGTGTTATCTCCACGGAGAGCCCCGAACCTGGGTAAGATCCGCCGGCGTGCATGTCTTTGCCTTATCCCGTTTCCAGGCACCGGCGATGTTTTACTGGCTCCCACAATGATAAGCCACCCGTTGGCATATGTCGCACCTACCACCTGACATTTGGCGCCCACCGTGGGGCCAGGTGCACCGTCATCCGAAGACCTGTTCTGGACGGGAACCCTTTTCCTCCCACGCGAGCGTAGCCAGCCCGCTACGCCCGATGGCGCTTGCCCTGACGCGCAGCAAGGCGTCGACGACGCATACGCGGCGAGCTGCCTCGCCGACCTTCTTGGCGAGACTCGCATCCCCGACGAGCCCGCGTCCGACGCAGGCACAGACTACCCCGAGAGCCACCTAATCAGCCTCCTCAACCAGCTTCACCTCTCCAGCGAGCTTGCTGTGGACTTGGAGTCGGTCGGCTCACCGACCCGATGCTTGTCGACTCCGACACGGCATCGCTTGACGCCTTCCCCACCGACGTGGTGATCTTCAACGACCCTCTCCCTCGAGCCGACAGTGGCAGCAGCGCTGTCACTGAGGTGCTGGTCATCAGCCACGGCACCGTCTCGGGCAAGAACGCCCACAACGCCCTACAAGCGGCGCTGCACGACTTGTCCGTCCCCATCCCGGCCGACGCCGACGCCGAGACTCTGGAGGCACGCCGCCTCGCCCTCATCGTGGAGGGCCGGAAGATAGCCTCCATGAGACGCCACACTGAGGTTCACATCGCGAAGTCGACCGCGCCGCCTTTCATACGCCGCCTCATGGCGGGCCTAGCCGAGCCGGCCTCGTCAAGAAGCGCGGCGCGGCCATCGCCAGCATGCTGGGGGCAGACCGCCCAGTCTACGCCATGCCACTCGACAACCTGCGTGCCGCTCAGGCGGCCGCAGAAGAGCTGAACGGGCTGGGGGCTCATGAGCTCCCCTACATGACAAGGCGCATCCAGCAGCTGATCGACGCGGCCGCAGAACGGCATGAAGTTGGCGCCCACGCTAAGAGTCCTCCCCCACGCCGAGAACACGCCGCGACATCCCGGTCGCTGACTGCGAGCGGCGCCCGCGCAAGGAAAGACAAGGAGTCGGCTGCTAGCCGCAGCCGGACTCGAATCACCATTGAGCGCGACGCAGAAGGCCGCCCCCGAGTGGTGGAACGCCAAGGCAATCTGCCTCCTCCCGCCTCGTGGGGAGAGATATCCCACCCCGCCGCCTGTCACGCATCCGACTCTCGGTGGCCGACTGGGCCACGGCGAAGGAGTCGGCAAGAACGATGCCCGCCACCGGATCGACCGCCTAGCACGATCCCTGGCGCTAGAAGAAGAAGACGATGTCGGCCCGCCTTGCTTTGGCCCCCGCATCCGCGATGAGCCCTTCCCCAAAGGGTTCTCACTCCCCAGAGACACGCCCAAGTACAACGGCTCCGTGAAGCCGGAAGATTGGCTGATCAACTACTCTATCGCCGTCACCATAGCGAACGGCAACAGGCGCGTTGCCGTGAAGTACGTCCCTCTCATGCTTCAAGGCACGGCGCGCACCTGGCTGGACATCCTCAAGCCCTACAGCGTCAACAGCTAGCTAGACTTCACGGAAGTCTTCGTCCGCACCTTCACCAGCACATACAAGCGGCCTCCCAAGCCCCGCCAGCTCTCCTTATGCATCCAAGGGCCCAGCGAGTTGACTTGCGAATACCTCACGCGGTGGGCCGAGCTCCGCAACTCCTACGAGGGGGTGCACGAGGTTCAAGCCATAGAATACTTCACCGCCGGGTACCGAGAGGGCACCCTCCTCAAGCACCGACTCCTCTGCGACGAGCCGACTACCCTTGACGAGCTGCTGGTCATAACAGACAAGTACGCCATGGCCGACTCCTCGATGAAGACCGAGCTCCGAGTGGACGCCTCTGGAAAGGTGCTCGCTCCGGCTCCCAAGACGCCGGCTGGCGACTCCAACCGATGCCCCTACCAGAACGACCACAAGCGCAAGGCCCCTATGCCGCCTTCCACCAGTCGGCAGGTAGCCACCGTCGAAGACGAGCAGCCCGAAGAGCGGCCCGCTCCCAAGAAGAAGGGTGGTAGGCCGGCTTGGCAGCCGGCCTTCTCCTACGAGCAAACTTTCGATGCCCCTGCAAGTTCCACAGCGGCGCGAAGCCGTCCAACCACACGACCCGGAAGTGCCATTGGCTCACGCGGATCTCCAAGGGCGAGGGGCTGGTGCCGCCTCCGCCTCCCGGCCCGCCGCCTCCAGCCCCCCAGCAACTGGCTGCTCGACCAGCAGTCGGAGCCATTCAGGATGAGTTCCCAGATGAGCACGCCGCCTACGTCGTCTTCACGAGCCAGATTGAAGACAAGCGCAGTCGCCTCCAACAACCCCGAGTTCATGCATTGGTCTGAAAGGCCTATCAGCTGGAGCCGGGCCGATCACCCAGAGGTGATGCCATCTCCCGGCTCCTACGCATTGGTGTTGGACGTCACCCTCGCGACGGAGAGGCGAGCTGCCCGATTCACCCGCGTGCTGATTGATGGCGGAAGCAGTATCAACATACTGTACCGAGACACCATGGAGAAGTTGAACCTCAAGGCGAAGCAGCTCATGCCAAGCCGGACCGTGTTCCATGGCATCGTACCCGGCATGTCCTGTTCCCCAATCGGCAAGATCAAGATGGATGTTCTCTTCGGAGACAAGGATCACTTTCGCCGAGAAGCGATCTGGTTTGAAGTAGTGGACCTAGAGAGCCCTTACCACGCCTTGCTTGGCCGACCTGCCCTGGCCAAGTTCATGGTTGTGCCCCACTACGCCTACCTCAAGATGAAGATGCCGAGCTCGAAGGGGATCATCACCGTAGCCGGAGACTACAAGAATTCCATCGAGTGCGCTGCAGCCAGCAGCCGACTGGCAGAGTCCCTCGTAGTTGCTGAAGAGAAGAAGATGCTGGATCGAGTCGTGCCCATGGCCGGCAAGCAGCCGGCCCTGTCCCCCAACCCCAAGGAATATGATGCTCAGGGCTCCTTCCAGCCGGCCAAGGAGACAAAGAAGATACCTCTGGACCCGGAGAACCCGGAGAGGTTTGCTGTCATTGGTGCAAACTTGGACAGTAAATAGGAAGGCGAGCTCGTCGACTTCCTCCATGAGAATCGAGACATCTTTGCATGGTCCCCAAAGGACATGCCGGGTGTTTCAAAGGATTTCACCGAGCACAAGCTACACGTCTGAGCGGACGCGAAACCAGTCAAGCAGCCTCTCCACCAACTGTCGGAGGAGAAAAGAAGGATCGTAGGAGAAGAGATAGCCCGGCTCTTTGCCGCCGGATTCATCATGGAGGTGTTTTTACCAGAGTGGCTTGCCAACCCGGTCTTGGTGTTGAAGAAGAACAACAAATGGCGTATGTGTATAGATTACACCAGCCTCAACAAAGCCTGCCCCAAAGATCCGTTTGCCCTACCACGGATTGATCAAATGATAGACTCCACAGCCGGATGCGAGCTGTTGAGTTTCCTCGATGCTTACTCAGGATACCACCAGATCAAGTTGGACCCAGCCGACCGCTTGAAGACCGCCTTCATCACACCATTCGGAGCTTTCTGCTACCTGACTATGACATTCGGCTTGAGGAATGCCGGTGCCACTTTTCAGCGTTGCATGCAGAAATGCCTCCTCAAGCAACTCGGCAGAAATGCCCACGTCTATGTAGACGATATTGTGGTGAAGACGGAGAAGCGCGGCACCCTGCTGGAAGACCTCAAAGAAACACTTGCCAACTTGCGCCGATTCCAGATCAAGCTCAACCCCGAGAAATGCGTGTTCGGAGTACTAGCCGGCCAACTTCTAGGCTGTTTTGGTCTCCGAACGCGGCATTGAGTGCAACCCTGTGAAGATCAAGGCCATTGAGATAATGGAGATTCCCACCAAGTTGCGAGACGTTCAGAAGTTCACCGGGTGCCTGGCCTCCCTAAACCGTTTTATCAGCCGGCTAGGGGAGAAGGCTCTCCACCTGTACCGACTCATGAAGAAATCCACCCACTTTGAGTGGAACGACCAAGCAGACCAAGCTTTCCATGAGTTGAAGAAGATGCTAACCACTCCACCTTTCCTGGCAGCGCCGACTGAGAAGGAGCCCATGCTCCTCTACATTGCTGTGACTAGCCGAGTGGTTAGTACAGTCATCGTGGTCCAATGCCCAGAAGAAGGCCGAGCCCAGTTAGTCCAGAGGCCGGTATATTATTTAAGCGAAGTACTGTCCACCTCAAAGCAAAACTACCCGCACTACCAGAAGATGTGCTATGGAGTGTACTTCGCCGCCAAGAAGCTGAAGCCCTACTTTCAAGAGCATCCCATCACGGTCGTATGCACCGCCCCGCTTGCCGAGATCATAGGCAGTCGGGATGCATCCGGCCGGGTGGCTAAGTGGGCCATTCCGCTGGCTCCTTACACGATCTTCTACCAGCCCCGCACCGCCATCAAGTCCCAAGCATTGGCTGACTTCCTTGTCGACTGAGCCGAGACCCAGTACCTACCGCCGGCTCCCGACTCCATTCATTGGCGGATGCACTTTGATGGGTCCAAGATGCGCACCGACTTGGGAGCCGGCATCGTCCTCACCGCTCCCAAAGGCGACAAGCTCAGATACACATTGCAAATCCATTTTGCCGCCTCCAACAATGTGGCTGAGCACGAGGCGCTCATACACGGGCTCCGGCTAGCCAAAGAGCTCAGCATATGCCGGATCCTGTGTTATGGCGACTCGGACTTCGTGGTCCAGCAGTCATCTGGCGACTGGGACGCCAAGGTCGCAAACATGGCAAGCTATCGATTCCTCGTCCAGCAGATCAGTGGATGCTTTGAAGGGTGCGAGTTCCTCCACGTGCCACGGGCCGACAACGACCAAGCAGATGCCCTGGCATGGATCAGCTCCACCCGACAAGTTATACCGACCGGTGTCTCTCTCCAGCGCCTCCTCAAACCGTCTGTCAAGCCGTCTCCAGAATCGGACTCTATCTTCGTACCACCTGCGCCTGATGCAGTCGGATCCGACTGGAGGAACCCAGCAGGCGGCTCGGGGACTTCGACAAGCGGCCCGGGGACTGCCGTAGTCGCACCCGGCTCGGGGACTTCAGAACCCGGCCCGGGGACTGCAGCAGTCGGCCCGGGGACTGCAGCGACACAAGAGGTGGTGGCCGACTCCAACTCTCCACCACCCAACCCACCCACCCGGGTCACAGTTGCCGTACTAACAATAGAAGAAGTCACAGCTCCATCATGGGCCCAGCCCATCCTCAACTTCCTAGTCAACAGAGAGATGCTGACTGATGAGATCTCGGCAAGACTAGTTCAATGCCGAGCCGGAGCATATGCAATAATAAACAGAGAACTTGTTAAGCGTAGCGTCACTGGAGTCTTCCAGCGCTGCGTCGAGCCAGAGAAGGGCATAGCAATCCTCAAGGACATCCACCAAGGCGAATGCGGCCACCACACAGCCTCAAGATCACTTGTCGCCAAAGCTTTCCGCCATGGTTTCTTCTGGCCGACTGCTTTGGAAGATGCCAAGGAATTAGTCAAATGCTGCAAAGGATGCCAAGTCTTCAGCTCCAAGCAACACCTTCCGGCTTCTGCACTCAAGACCATCCCCCTCACCTGGCCCTTTGCCGTTTGGGGGCTGGACATGGTGGGCCCATTCAAGACAGCCCGCGGCGGCATGACACATCTGCTTGTCGCCGTGCACAAATTTACCAAGTGGATTGAAGCGAAGCCGATCAAGAAGCTGAACGGGCCGACTGTCATGACATTCATCGCAGACATCACTACTCGGTATGGTGTGCCACACAGCATCACCACCGACAACGGCACGAATTTTGCCAAGGGAGCACTGGCACGTTTCTGCGCGACACAGGGCATCCGACTGGACTTAGCGTCCGTTTCCCACCCGCAGTCAAACGGCCAGGTTGAGCGAGCAAACGGCCTCATCCTCTCCGGCATCAAGCCCCGACTGGTCGTACCACTGGAGCGTTCGGCCGGCTGCTGGCTCGATGAGCTGCCGGCTATCCTCTGGAGTCTGCGTACTACCCCGAACAAGTCAACCGGCTTCACACTGTTCTTCCTTGTATATGGTGCCGAGGCTGTCATCCCAACTGACATCGAGTTCGACTCGCCTCGGGTCACCATGTACACGGAGGCGGAGGCCAAGGAAGCGCGAGAAGACGGCGTCGACCTGCTGGAAGAAGGCCGGCTGTTAGCACTCATCCGGTCCCCCATCTACCAGCAGGGCTTGCGCCGTTACCACAACCGGAAGGTCAAGCCAAGATCCTTTCAAGAGGGCGATCTTCTGCTCCGGCTGATCCAGCGAATAGCCGGCCAGCACAAGCTCTCGGCCCCTTGGGAAGGCCCTTTCGTCATCAGCAAGGCCCTAGGCAATGACTCCTACTACCTGATCGACGCACAGAAGCCAAGAGCGCGCAAGAGGGATGATTCCGGCAAGGAGTCAGAACGACCATGGAATGCCAATCTCCTGAGAAAGATTTTACAGTTAAAAGCAGTATGTATCATGCTACCTTTTTGTATTAAGTACGAGACAATGGGCCCCCCGAGGCGCACTCGGGGACTGCCCTCCTTTATATATTAATGACGAGTGTCATACCCAGGAATGTACTATTACATTTGATTTTCTATCTGGCACCGGGTTCGACTAGTCGGCCCGGGGACTGGCCGCCTTAAGTTATATTAAAAGTTCTACCTGAAGTCAGACAAGTAGTGTGCCAGCACCCGAGCCCTCTCTTGTTGTAAGTCGCAGCTCGAAGAACTGACTGTACGGTTGGCAAGAGCCAAAGGCAGAAAGGATGCCCACACGAAAAACGGCTAAGGACTAACGAACTTATATAACACAAGCCGGCCTCCAACCACGCCTACCGGCTGTCAAAACAGCCGGCTGACCGGCTTCCAAGGCACTTCGCTACAATCCAACAAAGCTAGAGTACTTGCCCTCCCAACCGGCCAAGCACTTCTCCAGCCACAGACTGCAGAGCAGCTGTCCGGCTGGGAAGGCGGCAACCAAGGGAGGGCGGCAAAGGAAACAGCCGAAGGATGAAAAGCAAAGAACAATGGAAAGCCAAACACATGCATGATTATATTTACACATAAGGCCTTCAACAGGCCGGCAATCAATATAGTTCGAATACACCCCTAGTGGGTGGAACTGTACAAACTTAACAAAATACTATTCCAAGAGTAATAAAACAGGAAAGTAGAGGCAGCAGATTAGACTAAGGGCGCAGCAGGGGAGCCGGGCCGGTCGGTGGAGACGGCAGCGCCGGCTGGAGGAGTGGCCGGCTGGCGAGTCTCGGCTTGATCATCGCCGGCTGCAGGCGGTGCGCTCGCACGCGCCTTGTTGCTAGAGGCACGGTCAAGCTGAGGCTGGCCGGCTGCTCCACCATCTGGCGCGGCGTCTTCACCCTCCTCGTCCTCCTCGCCCTCGTCGCTGGAGTCGATCTCCTCCGCCGAGTCCTCGCCATCGGCCGAGTTCAGCCCGAACCACTCCTCCGGCTGGGCAACACCGTTGTCGTCCACCTCAGGAGCAAAGGCGCTGGTGTCGGTGTAGTCGGCGATCGCCGAGGCACGCTGGATGATTGCCGGCCGCACCGGCTACAGCTCTGTGCCGGCCTCCTGCCGCCAGGTGGCCAGCTGGTCCAAGCTCAGCTCAGGATACCAGGCCTTGACGAACTCCAGTGCCCGCTTGGCGCCTGACTGAGCCGCAGAAGCCTTCCAGGCCTCCAAGCGGCCGGCCGCTACCTCCAGCCAGTCGGCAGTCCGACTGGGGGTGCGAGGAATCACCTCGCCGGGCCAGAGAGCGGCCAGCACCTGCGCCCCAACACGCTGAAGCCGGCGGAGCATGCAGTAAGCCAGCTGGAGGCGGGCTTGAATCGCCAGGAGCTGTTCCTCAAGCGACCGGCGAGCGTTCGGCGTGATCTTGGCGCCAGCCTGCCTTTGCGCCTCACGATGGGCCTCGACGACCTGGTTGGCGGCAGTAGAGTAGCCAGGGAAGTACTCTGCACAAGAAAAAAGAGAAAGAAGAGAAAAATACCAAGTCAGAGAGTGAACCAAAAGGCAAGTGGCAAGCAAGGAACGAAGAAGAGGGCGGCCTACCATCAACCAAGTCTTTGATCTGGCCGTAGCCGTTGATCAACGACTGCCTCGCCTCGGCCCAGCTCGCCGCCTCGGTCTCATATTCGGCTTGGAGGGCGGCCTCGCTATCCTGCACCGCCTTCAGGGCCGCCTTGTGGCTCTCCTCCTGGTAGGCCAGCTTCTTGACCAGGCGGTCACGCTCCTGAGCCAAGGCGTCGAACTCGGCTTCCTTAGCGCGAAGGGCGGCCTGAGTCCCACCCAGCTGCTCCCTCAGTTTGGTGTTGGCCGCTGCAGATATGGCAGAGAAGAAAAAAGCAATAAGAAAGAAGTCGTCAAGAATGATCCGACCCGACTGCTCAGCAGTGGGCCCGAATCTCGGGCCCTACACCCAGTGGGTACGCTGACGCGCCCCCACGTGAGATAAAAGATGAAGCACTTACCCCGGCTCTCAGATAGATCAGCATTCTTCTGGGTCAGCTCCCGAGCCTGCGAGTTGAAGGCAGCCGCACGGAGGTTGTGGTAGTCCTGCAAGTCAGACAGAGAAGCGAATGAGAACAAGATAGCAAACAAAGCCCGCTAAGAAGTTCCAAGCCGCCTGCTCAGCAGCCGACTCGGAACTCGGAGCTACACCCAGTGGGTGCGCTGACGCGCCCCCACGGAAGAAACCAAGATCAAAAAGCAAGAACGGGAAGACTTAGCCGAATGGCCGCCCGCGTCGCGAGGACTTCTTGCGCCGCCACATTCACCACGGCCGTCCCACCACCTGGCGTCCACCCCGAGCTGGCGCTGGCAGCCTCCACGTCCTAGGCCGACGAGGTGGAGCCCGCGGCCTTCTGCGGGTCTGGAGCCAAGGTTGCCTTCCCCGCGCGCTGGCGCGAGGGCGACTAGACCACCAGGTCCGTCCTCACGGCCGGCTCGCCCCCAGCCGATTGCGCAGGCGGCATGTTAGGCCGGCTGCCTTAGGCCGCCCCGGTCGGCGAGGACGGTGCCGCCTCCCTCTCCTGGACGACAACGTCGTCCTCCCTCTCCAACCCCGGCAGGTCGCCGCCGGCTTCCTCCGGCGGGGGCTCCGGGATCTCGGGCGCCGTGACATGCAGGGCGATGACAAGCAAGGCCCCCTACGCTGTCGCCGCGGCTGTAGCCTCCGCCTGGGCCTTGGCCGCCGCGTCGGCACGCGCCTTCGCCGACTCCTCCTCCTCCTGTGCCGCCTTGGCGGCAGCCGCCCTCAGCTCCTCCGCCTCCTGCTCCTCCCGCGCCTCCTGCGCATTTCGCTTCGTCACCGCTTGAAGCTCGGCGTGGGGGTCCACACGACGGGTGCTCCCGGATCCTCCCGGCGATCCAACCACGGAGGCGGCAGCAACCTGCTCAAGAGAAAGCGGAGCCCTAATTTTTGAGACAAGACAAGGATTCAGAAATTGACAAGAAAAGAAGAAATAGTATGCAAGAGAATCTACACTTATGCCGACACCGTCTGCGGCTGCTTCACCACCTTGCAGAAGCGGGCCGCCTTCGCGGCCGCCTCATCCTGCCTGGTCGCCGCCGCCCCGCCCTTGGGCTTCTTCGGCCGACTGCCGACCAAGGCCGACGCGGCCCGGCGCTTCTGCCCGCCGCCCCGAGCGGGCGGCGCGGCGGAGGAACCCGCACCATGGCCGGACGCTGGTTGGCGGCGTGGGACGATTTCCGGCTCATCATCATCCGGCCAGTCGTCGAAGCTGGCTCCAAGCCCGGAGCCGCCTGCGTCGCCGCCTCCCGCCTCGGTGTTCTCGTCCATGGCGGCCGCCCCCAAGTCGTGGTCCTCCAAGTCATGCTCCGCCCGGTCGGGGAGAAATTGGCGATCCGCCCCCGACCCGGCCCCAGGTCAAAGGAGAGGGCTCTGCCAAGACGTGCCGACTGGTCAGAGTTGGCCAAGAAAAACTTGGCGACAAAACTAAGAGAAGAAAGGATAAAGAAAGCATACCGTAGGCGGGGGATGAGCGCGGGAGTACGGCTCCTTGCCAAACCGCCACTCTGCGGAGAGCTTGCAGTTCGCAAGATAATTCACCATATGAGCCACCTCGTCGTGAGGCATATCCTTGGTGCACATCCGACTCGGATCGAGTTGGCCACTCATCTGATAGATCAGATGAGGGCGGCTTTGAAGCGGAAGCACCCGGCGCGCGACGAAGGTGGCCAGCAGGTCGGACCCAGTCAGGCCCTCCGACTGGATCATCACCCGGAGTTGGGCGACGGCTGCGGCTCCAGCCGGCGACAGCGTCACGGCCCGATAGGACCATTGGGGCCGCCTCCCAGCCGGCGGGCCGGCAACGTAAGCCGGCAAGTTGACGTAGTCGCCTTGCGGGGCGACGTTCTTCACGTAGAAGTACGACTTCTGCCAGCGCTTCACCGACTGGATCAGCGTGATGATGGGGAAGGGGTTGTCGGCTGCCGGCCTCTGCATCGCGATGAAGGTGCCGCTCTGAGCCGGCACGCCCTGCATGCGGGTGCCGAGCTTGGTTTGGAAGAATTCCCCCTAGAGCTCGAGGGTGGAGAGAACGCCAAGAAAGCCCTCGCACAGAGTGATGAAGGCGGACAGCAGCACCACCGTGTTTGGGGTGAGGTGGTGCGGCTGTAGTTGATAGAACTCGAGGAAGGAGCGGAAGAAGGCGCTCGCGGGCAGACCGAGGCCGCGCAGGAGGTGCGAGCGAAAGATTACCCGCTCGCCTTCCTCCGGCGCCGGCGTGATCTCCTTCTCCGGCGCGAGACGGACCCACACCTGGTCTTTGCCGGGCAACCGCCGCGTCTTGCGGAGGAAGTCGATGTGGTCCGTATGAACGTTCGAGCCGTCCCAGTCTCCGCCGTACTGCATGGTGGCGAGAAGCTGGCGAGAAAGGATGCGCCGGCAGAGGAAGCACGGCCCCGCGGCGGCAAAGCTGCGGGGTGGTGCGAAGATTGGCGGGACGGCGCGGCGGTGAGATGCTGCTGCGATGGAAAGGAGGAGGAAGAAGATGGCGGAGAGAGGAGGACCGTGCGAGCGTCTGCCGCTTCCCCTCCTCCCCCTACTTATAGCCTCGTGCGGCGAAGCCGAGGAGGCGAGGCGTGGGGGGGATGTGGGATTAACTGCACCCACTCCCCCACGTCCCGCGATTATTGCGCCCTAACGGCGTGCGGAAACCGCCGCCGGAAGGCGTGCGGCCAGCTTTGGGCCATAGGGAATCCGCGCCTGGGCCTAGGCGTAGGAGTGGTGGGCCCCCGACCTGCGGCGACGTCCGGTCGCGCGTGTGGGTTGGCAGGCTTTTTTCAGCCGGAGGATGCCACATGGTTCGCGGGCGGCGAGCGGCCGGCCCGCAGCCCGGCGCGCGCGCCAACGGACTCCCGCCTTCCGACTTTAGAAATTTCGCCAAGACGGCGCGCCCAACCGAAGCCGGCTCCCAGCTGCTAGCTTGTCAAGATAAGAAGCTGACCGAGCTTCTCGACCTCCTCTCAGCCTCGAAGCCCAACCAGCTTCGGGGACTACTGTCGGAGTAAACGGCCACTAGTAGCCTAACCGACTCCCCTGGCTCTTTGAAAAATTATCAGGCCATTCGAGCCTTCAAGCATCCAGAGCATGGGGCCGCCTTCCTCCGGCCGGCTATCCCCAGGGCCGACAACCAGAAGGCGACCTGGCCTCAAAAACCTTCCCGAAGAAAGCATCGAGATGGCCGACTCCAGGAATCCGGCCCCAGAGGACCGACTCCCAGAAGCCGTCCATGAAGATGGCCGACTCCGAGAAGCCGGCCAAGACTGCACCCACCGAGACTGCATCCACATAACGGTGATAAGACGGGGTGTGGCCGCAGTACAGCCCACTACCCCTGAATCCTGGAATAGGCATGGCCGCAGGGCGCCGTACGGGTCAGCCATCCCACGTCCGGCGCGGCACTGTAGCCATGTTGACCTCAACGTCACCCACGACAGGCGCCAGTACGACCCGGAGGCGGCGGGCCCCTTTAGCCAGAGAGACGCTCGAAGGCGGCCCGGCCTCCCCCAGTCGGCCGGGGGCGTAGCCGGCTACCTCCCTCCCTCGAAACATGTTCATCAGGGGCGAGGCAACAGTAACCACGAGGTGAGGCAACAGTGAGGGCCCGCAAGGCGGCGGCACTGTAGCCACGCTTACCTCGTCATCAGGGGCGAGGCAACAGTAACCAGCCGCCGACAAGGCCCCCAAGCGGTGGGGCCGGCCTGTCGGCCAAGATGCCGGCAGCCGGCGGGACCCACCAGTCGGCGGGCCCCAATGGCCGGCAGAGAAGCCGGCGAGCACAGACACTGACGGCTGGGACCCGCGCCCGGCCGGATTACCATTGTACCCCTGGGGGTAGGCCTATATAAACCCCCTGGGACACCCATGCAAAGGGTTGATCTCACATACTTTCACACACCACATGGAGAGAAAAGGAGAGCTAGCCTTGCCCTTCTTCTTCCCCTAGCCAAACAGCTCAAGGAGCACTTGTAGCTACTTGTATTGAACTAGTGATCATGCGGAGACCCCGCAGAGCAGGACTACGGGTGTTATCTCCACGGAGAGCCCCGAACCTGGGTAAGATCCGCCGGCGTGCATGTCTTCGCCTTATCCCGTTTCTAGGCACCGGCGATGTTTTACTGGCTCCCACAATGATAAGCCACCCGTTGGCATATGTCGCACCTACCACCCGACAAGATTTCAACGAGTGACTACTCAAATATTTGTCTTTTTAGAGATTTCAAATGGACTGGCACATACGGATGTATATAGACATATTTTAGAGTGTAGATTCACTCATTTTGCTCCGTATGTAGTCACTTGTTGAAATCTCAAGAAAGACGAATAGAATATTTAGGAACGGAGGGAGTACACATACGAAGCAAAATGAGTGAATCTACACTCTAAAATATGCCCGTTTGAAATTTGTAAAAAGACAAATATTTAGGAACGAAGGAGTATAATTTTGTGCATGGCACATGGACCCGGATGATGAAGAGGCTTCTGGCAATGCTATCAAGCTTCCATCATTTGTTTACATAATTGACGTACTATACAAATAATTTTCCAGCGACATGAAATAGTACAATGGTGTGAGCTTTCAGCTTTTGTTTCGCGTGTCTTGCCATCGATGCTCTTTCGGAAACAATAAAAAACTAACTTCCTTGCTAATGCATGTCAATTATTAGCATATCAGAGCTAATAATTACATCACAACTGAAGACAGAGTTGTGAGAAGGTGTTAAATTAAAATTGATCCATGCTTTCATTGGCAGCAACGTCCCCCCAGCTCGGTCTAAATCAACAAGGCATGTTGGGAAAAAAACTAGCTGTCTGGAGCATGCAACATTCCGATCATTTTGTGCAGTTCCACTAAAATAGAGCTGAGCGTCCCTGTTCCAAAGATATTAAGTGTGATTACGATAATAGAGGACTGTTGATGAAACAATAAACACACAAATAGAAGCCAGTCACCTTTGCAGTCTCTCTTAAGACTAACTAGTTGGAGAAGATTAGGCTCGGAGTTGGATGAGGATGATAGAGCAAAACCAATCTCCCTTTGTGCAGTCGCACTGAAATGTAGAGACGTTGCCCGTGTGACATTTTAGTACAACTGCACAAAACACTCTTAAGAAAAAAGTGATTTGTGCAGTTGACCAAAAGGTCGCAATAGCAACGAGTAGAAAGGAAACAATTACTGGCCAATAACAGTTGATGACACATGCAACGACAAAAAAGAAGCATATTCCTTGTCCTAAGGGAAGATAACAACACGGTTGTGTTTGTCTAAAACGGTGTGAGGACGAGAATGCAATATGGAAAGTACGCCGGACGAGCTACGTTTTGGGCAAAGAACTATGGAAGATCCACATGCAGCGACGTGGGAAGACGGGCAATGGAGCAAGGCCGGAGGGGATACCTGGAGGTCGTCGGGATGTAACTAGGTGAGCGGCGGCGGGCGGAATCTGCGAGCAGGTGGCGTAGGACCTGCCGCGCCGGAGCTTGGTCAGAGAGAACGGCGTGTACCACAGATCGGGACGTGCTGCCTCGGCGCCGTCAAACGGAGAAACGATGCACTTCCTCCCTTTCCCCCGGCGGATGGGATGCGGCCGGATCAGTGACCAACGGTGAGAGAGAGAAAGGCCACCGCACTCCCTTTCCCTCGGCGGATGGGATGCGTCCGGATCAGTAACCAACAGTGAGAGAGAGAGAGGCCACCGCACTCCCTTTCCCCCGGCGGACGGGATGCGGCCGGATCAGTGACCAACGGTGAGAGAGAGAGGCCACCGCAGCCTTGTGTGAGATACTCTGAAGAGCGACAAACCAGGCAGGCAGGCTCCATTGTATATAGTGAGCGGACTACCTTTTTCTCCATAAAAATCGTTTTATATTTTGTGTATGTGCCATTGAGCACTATAACTTTATTTAAAAATAACGCGGCAACGCGTCAAGTCGAACTTTGTTTCGTGCACGCGTGGTACACGACCTCCCTAGGTAAACAACCGCTACAGGCGTTCAAATTAGCACGTGGGCTGCCATTTCGTAAAGAAATGAGCTCCACTGTGTACCCGCGCGGGTGTGGCTGGGCACGAAGCGTGAGTACGTGCACGGTGCACCTATTCTCTTCTTGTATACGTACACCACCTACGTGGGGTTGTGTGAGAGAGATACAAACCTAGAGAGATATAGTGTGTGGGTTCTTGAGAGTTTTTTTGGGGGGGTCAATCAAAAAATGTAACATATGCAATGTGTGTGAAATTGAGTCCTGGATATAACATATATATATAGAGGGGGTGATCCACGAGAAGAGAGCGGAGGTATCATCGGCTTGAGGTGTCCATAGAATCGAAGAGAGGGATGATGTGTGTGTGTGTGCGCGCGCGATCGATAAAGAGTGCCATCGAATTTGTGTGTGCCCACATCAAAGATATAGAGTGGCTGGCCTACTGGAACATGAGATGGGACATGTGCAGTTTGTCTCTGTGGCATGGATACCTACCTGCAGCGCTCGACTATCGGTGTGTGGTGGGGGAAGAGGGAGGCCCAATTAACTATAGAGGTACAATGGCTGGTATATGTGTGGAGGAGGAGAGAGTCCTACCTCATGTATTAAGGAGATCGATCTGCCTCATGTAATAAGGGAGATCGATCGGCATCCATGCATATGTGCAGGAGAGGAATAAGGTTGGGAGAGAGACAGAGCTAGAGTGTTGGAGGGGGTGGTAGTGGAGTTGCTTCTAACAAATGGTGGGATAGGCTTGCTAGACAAACGGAGGGCACGCCCGCAATATCAATAAGAGAGGAGATGGCTGCTTGTTGTCTGTGCACGTGCGTGTGAGAGACGGGTCAGGAGGCATGCACGAATGATGAGGGGGGACGATGTGGCTGTGGTAAGCAGACGTAACTACATAGGAAGATCAATCTCCCTTTGTTAGAGAAAGGAGAGACATAACTTGTGCGGTACGTCGATCGATGGGGGGGTAGTTAAAGTCGATCTAGGTATATGTTGGGAGATCGATCGGTATACATGCATCTGTGTGTTAGAAGCAAATGAGGCACGAGGAGAAGGATAGAGAGAGAGGGATGCATGTAGGAGGTGGTACGAGAGGCATACTATATCGAGGGGGAAGGAGTGTGCGAGTACGAGAACGATGAAAAGAGTGGTGGGAGTGAGGCATGGACGGTGACAAGAGAAGAGGGGAAGCTTGTGTTTGTGCTAGGCACACCTGGCTAGAGAGGCATATCGATCGATGTGTGCCGTAAAGAAGGAGCTGGGGGGCCTACACACACCGTGGGTGAACGACCTAAAGTGAAAAGACAAATTTGCGCGATGGATCTAGAGAATGTTGAGGGAGGGTGAGAGGGATGCGGGCGTGTGCATGCACAAGAGAAAGTTAGCGCTAGCTACAAAGATAAGAGGGTTGTGTGGGTGTAAAAGACGAATAGAGATCATATATACTTCATTATAAAAAGCGAACTCGGATATTTGAAGAATTTATCATAGTGTTTCAAACCGACGCATGTGTGAATATATATAACGGTGATACACATGGTGTGGTTATGAACATGTTATACTACATTTAATATATTTTATCTCTACTCTTATAAAAAACGGAGTTGTTGATGATGGTGTGCCTGCCATCCTGCATTATAGGCCGTCCGATTTATATCTGGCGGATAGCAAGGAAACTATGATGGTTGAAGTTGGCAACAATCATGATTGTAGATTCTTATTGAAATAGATAAACGAATTCAAATTTAGTTCGAATTGCAGCGGTAGTATAGACATTTGGAATGCACTAAAATGTTGGTATGAGTAGGTTACATGCATTATAGAGCAAGCGAAAAATTTAATCGGACATAACATGGATTCATACTCCCTCCTTCCATCTATATAGGGTGTAATGAGATTTTTAAGACCGCCTTTGACTATTGACAAGATTAATAGTACATGACATGCACAATGTGAAAATTATATCATTGAAAGAACCTTTCACAGACGAATTTAACGGTGTGCTTTGTGTAAGTTGCATGTCATATATCATTGCTCTAATATTTGGTCAAAGTTAGCATCGAAAAACGCATTAGGCCCTATATAGATGGAAGGAGGGAGTAGCTTTGAATAGCATTTGTATAGTAAAACGGGGCAAGACTCTCTCTTTGTGTGGTGTGAATAGTTTTATTTTTTTCGTTTTCTTTTTTGCTGAGGGAAGTGCGAATTGATTTGGTACGTACAAGTACAATATTACTACACGTTAAGCTTGTCCTAAAATTCAACCCGCGTCTTGTTATATTCCAAAAATTCAGATATCGTGCTCCCAAAACTGGCGCCTTCACAACCCGCGCCTTGCTATCCCGAAATTACAACGCGCGTGAAAACTCCCTCCAGCTGCCAAATCCCGACACGCGAAATCCCCCTTCTAACCCTGAGCCGAAAGGGCCGCTAGTTCAAATCGGTGGGGGGTACTTTTGTAACACACCCTACATTTTGGACAAGCGCGTCCCTAAGTCATGCTTCACCCCCTCCCATCGCCCCCCTTTTCGCCATTCGAAATCCCAGGCCACCATAACCTCTCCGCTCCAGCCACGAAACCCCACCCTCCTCCGTCCGCCACGTCACCACTGCCCAGCCGGAGCCTTTTCCCTGACGACGTCGTCCACCGCAACAACTCGACGTCCCTCGTCCACCTCCCCGGATGAGGATCCGTCGTCCATCTCGCCGTCCCACCGGTTCAGCCGCCCCGTCCTCCACCTCCAAGGAGCTGCTCCGATGATCGCCTCGTCTATCACGGCTGCTCCATCCCCACAGCGCCGCCTTAACCTGCTCCACCAAAACCGCAGCATCCTCACCAACTCCTCGGACGAAGCCGAGGCCTACTCGGTGCCACCAAAGAGGTTGTACACTCATCGCATCGCACCTTCTCCTTAACTCGACCTCCCGGCGCCGACGGTGCTCCATCCCGCACCCCCATGGAGCGGCTACCTTGAAGCCGGCGCTGCGGACGACATCTCCACGATAGCTCTCCCCCAGTGCGAGGCCCCTTCGGCGGCGGCGTCCATACCAGCCGGATCTGCTGCTGCTCCGGCTCTCGCTCGCTCGCTCGCGCTGCTGCTGCTGCTCTGGCTCTTGCTCGATCGCTCACTCGCCCAGCTGCTGCTGCTGCTCTCCCCCTCGCTCGTGCTGCTGCTCTGCTCCGATTAAGCCACACTTCAGTCGACTGAATCGACTTTTGGGTCAGTCGATTTTCAGGGGTTGGGGGGCTCGCCGGAGTTAAGGAAGAACCACCCACAGCGGGGACGGGGGCTCGCCGGAGAGGTACCCCACTATCTATCTTAGGGTTCAGGGTGGGGGCGGGGGGCCTAGAGGGCTGGCCGGGGCGGCGGTGGCGAGTTGTTTCGGGGCGGCGAGGCGGCGCTGGGGCTGGCAGTTCGGCCGGTGGTGGCTGGCGGCTCAGGGGGGTGCAGGTTGAAGATGAACTGCAGGCCCTCCCTAAACTACATGTCAAGTGCCTCTCTGCTACCATTGCGTTCAATTTCGACAGTAGCATTCAGATTCCACAGTAAATTTCAGTTTCGACAGTTAAGTTTAGAGTCAACAGTTTTTACCTCATCTGTTGTAGTTAGGTGGTTTTTTGTGATGTTAATTTTACATCCATTTTACATCATCTATTGGAGATGCTATTAGAATCCCACTTGAGAGTGACGATGTCTGTCTTGTGCTGCTTCAGCCTTGACGTCTTACGGCTCACCGGAGCTGCTCCAACGACAGAATGATCCATCACAACAGAGCAGTGCCCTGGACGCCGTCTACAGATTCCTCAGATCGCCCTGCACACCTCCGACAGCCACCTCTGCCTCAACTGCTTCAGCGACCAACCCAATGATGCTGAGGTCGACACGGCTACGGCAAAGAGGTTGTACACTTGTTGCATCACTTATTACTATACATTCACGTTGATCCATTAGGGCTATTTTGGTTCAACGGAAAAAACGTCGATCCACTGGTTGTTACCATCACTCTAAATTTCTGCATGCTCTCCTTACATAATCTCACCATATTTTTTCGTATGCATGTCAGATATTGTACACAGTCATGCTGAACATGTAGAGAAAAAGATAAGAGTTTTGCGCGGCAATACAACATCATGCAGACATCGCTCCATGGTGGGTTCAATGGCAAACCCTCCCCACCCCTCTCCAGATTGTAATCCAGATGAAGATATCTGTTCTGAGGCGGATTCAGACGCCGCTGACCACTCCTATTTACACCCCCCCCAAGGTGTTTGCTCTACCTTGGAATGATGATGTTAGTCATATCATGCATATGTTGCCTTGCAGTGCCTACTTTTGATATCATATATGTCATCTGCTTAGTTTAGACATGTTCTGTAATGCCACCTGTTTAGTTTCTATATCATATACGGGAATTATGCAGTCTCATGTCTTTTTGCCAGCCATAATGTATGTGAAATGTGCAATGCCATCCTGTTTAACCAGGCATCATATATTTGAATGATATCTTGCCCATCCTTTTCTTCATTACATATCCATTTGTTGACAATGTTTGTACATTAAACTACTCTTCCTGTGAATCAGCCATTTGGGTGGGAGATGGAAAAATCTGGAGTGAAAACAAGGCCTTCAGAGCAGACAGTGTACCTGTCAAAGCAGATCTCTTGTTGGGTCCCGATAGCTCCTCAGAGATGGATTCAGAGACAGATGACCAGTCCTATTCCCCCACTGAGGTGTATGCTCTAACTTGGCACGGTTATACTGCTCATATCATGCATACGGTGTCTTGCATTGCATAGTTTAGACATCATATACACAATATTCAACACCATGTTCTTAGTTCAGACATCATATCGAATGCCCTCTGTTTAGCATATAAATCACATATGTGAATTAAATGATGCGATCCTGATTACTTAGATAACATGTAGGTGAATTATGTCATGCGACCTGTTTAGTTATTCATCATATCTTTGAATTATGTTATGCTATGCTATCCAGTTTAGATAGACATCATATATGTGAAATTATGTCATGCTATCCGTTTTAGTTAAACAATATACATGTCAACTATTTCATGCCCTCTTTTTTCCACACTATCTATTGCATCTGTCTCTCATACAATGTCTGTACATTCAACTATGTTTCCTATTTATCAGCCATTTGAATTGGAGCGGGTGATGCCAGTATCTAGCGGACTAAAAACGCGGTCTTCAAATAAAACAGTGCTACCTCTTGGTGGAGATAGCACCCCGGTTGTACATGCACAAGAACCAGCCCTACCACACATAACCCAAACTCTCGCAGATTGTACCCCTACTGCGATGGACAGAGAACCAGCTTCACCCATCTAACCCCAACCCCAGCCGATAGTAACCCAGTTCCTGTTGACACAGCACCATCTCCACCACAGAGCTCCCAAACAAGAGCAGTTAGTAAGGCAGCTCCAGTGCCCAAAGGGCCAGTACTATCACGGCGAACCCCAACTCCACCAGTTAGTACGCCTATTCCTGTGGAGGAAGCACAACCAGCTAGTCGTAATTTAGCATCTATCGCATTTGATGTTGTTAAATCGTATGTGCGTATCTTTCCATCTTGGAAATATTATACTGAAGATGAAGGAAAATGCCAGTTGCAGGTGTTTGTCCAGGAGTTATGTGTATGTAATGTTATTCATGGCAATTACTTTGCGTCGTCCCATACATCCTACCTCCATGATGGTTATAATACATCAAATTTTCCCATTTTTCTCTATAGAGAAGGACCGATTTGGAAACTCAGGATGAGGTAACCTGTGCTAATACCTCTGCTATCTTCAAGAATGCTTGGTGGCAGTATCGGAATTACCTGAAGAAAACGTACTTCACCGGCAAAGAAACTCATCAAATTCCCTTACGTTCTCCTGAGACACATTTACTGGACGATGACTGGGAACGCCTTGTTCTGTACTGGTCCCGAACCAAGAATGTGGTAAGGTCTATGAGCTCATTTTCTATTTTTTTAGTATTATATTCTTGCGTCTTACTTTACTCTGTTCATGTAGAACCAGTGCCTAAACCTGAAGAACAACTGTTCTAATTTAAGATTCCATTGCTATCATAGTTCAAAAAAGCGCTAGGGATTAATTGTGCGTTTTGCCACCGCCTTGCGCTTTACTGACCAAAGCGCATGCTTATGCGCAGTTATGCACAGATTATGCATAGTTATGCGCAATGCGTTTTGCCAACGCCTAGAGCCTAGGCGCGCTTAAGCGCTCGCTTAGGCGCACTTTTTTTAACTATGATTGCTTTGCTCTTGTATCACTGTATTTACTCATACAAACTTATTTTTAAATTGAAGGGTCCAATCGAAACTCCAATGGCACAGCAGGTATGTTCCGCATGTTTCTTTAACAGGTTTGCTCTTATCAATAGCTCTGTTGATTTCAATTTCAATTGTGTATACAGTTGACTTTCATATCATGCACATTACTAGCATCACAACAGAGCCAATAGTGTTGTTGTACATGTAGACCCATGGTACCCATCTGAAATCTTGTTGTGCCGTGTAGTTTCCCACGCTTTGTATTCTTTCACTGCTGCTTTGTCTTGAACTGATATGATTTGAACCGTGTCTCTATTTTGATTTCGCAAGACAATGCAATGACCATAGGACATAGATATATGTTTATTTGATGCTTTTATTATGTACTAGTACTTGGCAATAGAAGACTTGGTAGTTTAATCCTGTCCACCTTACTAATGAACTGGTTCACCGAAATGAGTTTCATATACTAGTACATGCTAAACTTGTTATGTGTCTGCTTGTTTCTTCTTTTAGAATGCTGACGGAATATTGGGGAAGAGTGCCTTATTAAGCAATGGTAAAGGAAGTAATGCAGATAAGGTTCAGGATAGTGACACATCCCTGTTGGTCTCCAACAAAGCTGATAAAACAGCTAAGGAAGACTATCTTGAAGACAGCGAGACAACCCCAAAGTCCTGTCTTGGTTTAGTGTTCGAGTTACTGGCCACTACTGCTTGCACAAGCTATTCAAACTCACTGTCTGAATCAGCTCGGTTTCTTGAGTCTCAACTACAAGCTGAAAGACATCGATCAGCTGTGCTGCGACAAGAAGCGGAAGGACTGCGGAAGTCCCTGGAGCATTCAGATGCATACTTTCTGGTGCAACAGCAAGCGTTGGAGGATTTTAGCGCCAAACAGGACAAAGCTAATCAGCTTGCTAAGCTTATTGCCAGCATGGTTGATACCCAGGATAACGTTTCTTGAGCTCTTCTGAAGTTGTTTCAGTTATGCTCTTGTTTTGCTGCCGCGTTTATTTGCACTGGTGGCCAATTTTGACGGCCAGTGTATGTAATGTGCTGCTTTGTTCCCTATATTTGCACTGGTGGCGAACTTTGATGCCCAGTGGATGTAATATGTGTAATAGCGGTAATAGGCTAGCGTTAATTGCTTGTTTATTTATTTCCTTATTGTCTTGTTTAGTTGTTTGCTTGTAGTCACTACAGTTCTTTTTCTGTTTTTTTCTAGTGGCCACAATAGCCTATTTTTGGTAACTAGGCCAAAATAATCGTGGCAACACACGGACTGTTGTAACCATGGGCCTCCTGTAGGCCGTATGATCCATGGGCCTTCGTCCGGCCGTAGGATCCATCGGCCTTCTATACGGGCCTCACGGTCCATGGGCCTTCTACGGGTCGTAGGGTCCATGGGCCTTCTACGGGCCGTACGATCCATGGGCCTTCTACGGGCCATACTATACATGGGCCTCATACGGGCCGTAGGATCCATGGGCCTTCTACGGGGCGTATCATCATTTCACCAATCATGGGCCGTACTATTCGTGGACCATAACGGGCCGTTAATAGGCCATATTTGATAACTCTATGAAAACAGCCCAACGGGTTTTTTTTACATGAAAACGGCCCAACATATTAACGGTCCACAAACGGGCCAACTGTAACGACGGGCTGAATTTGGCCCACAAGCAGAAAATGACAGTAACGGGCCGTATGTAACCGAATGCTGCAAATGAGCCCAAGAATCAATGGGCCCTGAGAAGGCCGAAAGATAACTTGGGCCGGAAACGGCCCAATGGAATAACGGGCCGTTAATGGGTATAAAGTGATACACTGTTCATTATGGGCCAATTTCACCATGGGCCGTTAATGGGCCAAGAGTTACAAAGGTCCTCATATGGGCCGAAAGAAGTGATGCGCCACACATGGGCCGGAAGTTAAAACGGGCTGAATCATATTGGACGGCCCAGATGACGCTACTGGGCCTAATTCGGATAGGGCGTAACGGGCCGTGGGTTAGCGGGCTGTAAATGGACTATATGCGAACATGCCGTTAACAGGCTTTCCATGGGCCGGCCCGCCACCTTTTGACCAAGTCAAATGGGCCGTCCTTTTCACAGGAATGGGCCTCTGTTGGGCCGTGCCACGTGTCGCCGTATCATAGGCGCCTTCGGTCCAATGAGCGGATGAAATCTGTCCCAATGGTGAGCCGACACGTGTTTCCTCCAGCTAATGATGATTTTACACGTGGAAAATACCCATTGGTCAGGGCTGTTAACGAGTTATCGGATCCAAAACCCGACCCGATAGCTTAACGGCGTTCCGCTACGGTGGATGCCACGTGTCGGTCACCCTTGACGAAAGCACTTCTGTGACGCGCGATTTATCGTCATGGAAGTGGACACTTCCGTGATGATAATTTTTGTAATGTCATGGAACACTTCTACAATAGCACAGGTATGACTATCTTGATTCTGTCATAAATTTGTCATGGATGTACATGCATGACAAAAAACGCGACCTACTGTGACAAACACGTATCATCATGGAAGTGTCTGTGTAATTCTTCCACCATGAGGCTGCGGGTCCATCCAGTTGATGTGCAGCAAAGCGCACCTTCTCCACATCCGTGCAACCTGCGGTGGTCAGCTCCCTTCCAATCCTACGGAGCCAGTCATCAGCAACAATCGGCTCGGTGCTACTGGAAAACACCGGCGGATTCAACCTCAGAAAACGGGCTAAGTTGTCAACTGGAGGTGGTGGCGGTGGGTTGTTCTTGTTGTTGTTGTTGTTGCCTTGGTTCTGGACTAGTAGCTGCATCAAGGCATTCTGCTGTTGGATCAACTGAGTGAGCTCCGGTGGGAAGAAAATCCGTGGTCACGTCTCGGAGGCATCTGATAGGTTTAGAGGGGTGAGAATAGAATAGAATGAGGTCTAGGGAGAAAATCACTACCCATATGAACATGAGACAAACACATTCATTACACACCACTCAATCCAAACAAGATCATACAATCAATCTAATCTATCGTCACAAAATACTCGGACTATTACTATATACATGGGGGAATACTACTGATAATTTGGTGGTCAACTAGAAACTTTGATCGGTGGAAGATTCCGTGATATTTGCTCCAGCTTCGTCTTCGTAATCATCATCTCTATCGGGGTCGGAGTCGGTGTCATCGATGATGATGTAGTCTTCGGGGTGGTTGTCCTCCTCTAGCGCGGGATCTCCCATGAATATTCCTAGCTTCTTCTTCAGGTCTTCATTCTTCTCCAGTAGTATCGCAATTTCCTCTTCATATCCATCGCATGTAGACTTGAGTTCCTCTTCTAGCTCTTTGTTCCTGGTCATCACCTTCTTCATGTCTATCATGCTGGCGCACATCTAGTTCTCCTGACGACGAATGTGCTTGTTTAACTCCTGGATGTAGGCTGCAATGGATTTATCCCTCCTGGTGCAAATCATCTCCCATTGCTCATCTCGGCGTCCACATATCTGGTAGATGGTGTCCTTAAGATCCTTGTGGTATACCTCGCCGATGCGTCCCATGGCGATGTGGGCTGCCATGCTCTTTCCTAGACTCCAGGTTGGTGCATCAAAGGAAAACTCTATGGGCTCAGTAACTGGCGTGAACGTCCTTCCTGGAACATGAACTCGAATCATCCAGCGCTCCTCTTCTGGTAAAGTGGCGGTGTAGGTCCCGGTGAAGCTTGGTATTCCGATGTTCAGGTACCTAGTGGCTTCCTTCAAGTGTCGTCCAAAAGGTGTGTCTTCGTCCGGTTGAGCACACTTGTTCCTTGGGTCCGCCATCTATAGAGTAGAAATGGAGAAGAGTTAGAAATGGATAGAGGAGAAAGTCCTATGGCTTATATTAGTGGTCGTGTCCTACAGTCAGCGTGTGCTCTGATACCATCTTGTAGCGATCCAACCTCAGACGGTCAAATCACCGTGCATAAGTGTCATCCCTGGATCGGTAATGCTGACACACATAGTGCTCGTGGATTTATAACAGAGTTCAATCACACACTTATTACAGCGAATGTCTCAAAAGAGAACTTATTACAATAATATGGCTGAAGGTCATCTAAATAAGATAACAGCGGAAGCTTCGAAGGTAAATATGTCCATCAACTCCAACGGCATAGCTGAGTGCACGACAACGACCTAGCGCACCTTACTCTTCGTCTGAAAACTCTGCAACATAATACGTCGCAGCCTGTGTAGGTCAGCACATGGAATATGCTGGCAAGATAACACTATAGAGCAATGAACAAGGAACAGCTATAATTACATGCATATAGGGCTGGTGGAGGCTCTATGGTTATCTTTTGCATAAAGCTAGTTTTTCCCTACAACAAAGGAATATATTTTATTTAACTACAAGGTTTGTTGAAAACATTGAGAATGGTAACCCCATCTCAATCCCAAACTAATAATCAATAACCCAACAAATTAATTAAGTAAAGTGATGAGATCAACATAATAATTCAAGCACCAGATACTCAAGATGTCCATAACCGGGGACACGGCTAATCATGATTAGTTTGAACACTCTGCAGAGGTTTGCGCACTTTTCCCCACAAGACTCGATCTCCTCCGCTGGATTTCTCGCACTACATGTTGTTTGAGAAACGGATGACCGAGACACAGTCTTTCAGAAGCGTTAGCTCGTTACGACGGGTAGACAGTACCACCTACATCCCCTACATCTGCTAGTCTACCACTGTAAGAGGTCACACAACATACTCAACTATGCCAGAGCCCATAATGGCTTGTGGCCGCACACGGAAGTTTCCAGCATGAATAACATAATGATCCCTTTGAGCCTGGGTGGCAAACCATAGGATGATCACACGGATTCCTCGGGATCTCCTTGGACAACACTGAATTCCCCAGGTGCCCACAAACCAATCCACCCAGATGTGTATTAAAGTAGCCACCTTAAGTTAAACCTTAGTTAACAATCATCACTCACATCTGTCATGAATTCTCTCAAACCAAACCATGTCTACGAGCATAGCATGGCAATATAAGCATAACGTAGTAAGTACCCAGGGTTTGATATAAGACAATAGGTTCTACCTCATGAACTACTTACCAATGCCCACATGTTATCAAACCTACTCATGCAATGTTTGAGGGTTGAAACTAATGCATAAAAACTGGGTAATAAAGGGATATGATCAAAGTGTTACTTGACTAATATAAAAATAATTGGAAAATAATTGGAGAAGTCATGCAATGTTTTAGGGTTGAAACAAATAAAATAATAATTTTATTTTAAAATTTCTTCTCCAATATTCCTCTCTTTTGAAGAAGTCATTTTATCTTCTCTCTTTTATTTTTATTATTGGAAATAATTGGAGAGAAAAATATTAAAATCAAATTGATCCTTTTTTCAAATTTGAGAAAATTCAAATATGAAATTTTTTGAAATCTCCAACTCTCTCCTTGGGTCCTTGAGTTGCTTAAGATTTCTAGGATCACAACCAAAATGCAAAGAAAATATGATATGCATATGATGACCTATGTATAACATCCAAATTGAAAATTGGGATGTTACAACCATTTGGCTCTCGTTTTCCTCTCCCCCACTTCACAAAAAATTGCCGTTTTTATTCGCCCTCTTTTTCATTCGCCCTCTTTTTCGTTCATCGTTTTCTCATCAGATCTCATGTTTGCTTGTGTTGCCATGTGTCTTCTATTTGCTTGGATCTTCGCTTGCTAAAAATCAATTGATATGGATCCTCATCCACTTGCTAATATTTTCAAGAGATCCAATTATGATGAACCCATTGCTAGTGAATTGAGTTCACTAGATTATCTTTATGAAGTTTTGCTTGAGATTCATGAATCTGAAAATTGTGATGAAGTGTTAAAAGAAGGAATTTCTAAAGTGATTCATGATAGGTCCTTAGATGAAAAGCATGATTGCAATGATGCTATTATAAATTCTATTAATGTCAATTGTGTTAATAATGTGCAAAGTCCCAAGCTTGGGGATGCTAATATTGCTAAGTCTGCTACTTATTGCAATGATCATGATTGGGGTGATAATGATTCTTATGATCTTGAAAATTTATTTAAATCTCATGATGAATATGCTTGCGATAATATTAAAAGTGGGTTTGGAAGAGTGTCAAATTTAGCTAAAAATAATCCCACATATTTGGAGAGTGTTCAATCTTATAATTTTTTTTATAAAAGTGGGCTTGGAGTGGTCATGACTTTATTTGATGATAATCCCACTATATCGGAAGTGTGTCAACTTTGCATGCATGTGGATCATGAAGAGAATATTTTATGTGATAGTTATATTGTTGAATTTGATAATGATCCTACATGTAATTATTATGAGACAGGAAAATATGGTTATAGAAATTTTCATGTTACTAAATTACCTCTCGTTATGTTGAGATCGTCAATGTTTTATTCCTCTTCTTAACATATCTTAGATGTCTCTTGTCTTGATAATTTCTTTGCTTATCAAATTCCTATTCCAAGTACATTAGACTTAAATGTGTTTGTCATATATTTCATGATGCTCTCTTTGTGTTTCAATTCTTATCTTTCGTGTCAGCATCCTTGAAATCTTATGCCTAGCTAGGGGCGTAAAACGATAACGCTTGTTGGGAGGCAACCCAATGAATAAAATTTATTTTTATCTTTTTCTTTCTATTCTTGAGTGTATGCACAATTATGCTACTATTATGATTGTGTATTTTGTGTTTTAATTAGTGTTCATGCCAAGTAAACCCTTCGGGATCATGTTGGGTGATAGTTGATTTGATCTTGCTGAAAAACAGAAACTTTTACGCCTGGAAAAATAATTTTAATTTTTAATAGAAGCGCGATAAAATACTGATTGTTTTTGCAGAATATTAATATAAAAATTTCTTACCTTGTCCTAATTTTTTAGAATTTTGGAGTTACAGAAGTATTCGAAATCTCCATATTGCTACAGACTATTCTGTTTTTGACAGATTCTGTTTTCTTTGCGTTGTGTGCTTGTTTTGATGATTATATGGTTTTCTTTGAAGGGTTTTTGCCATAGAAAAGATGGAATACATTAGATATAATGCAAAAATAAAATATGAATGGGTTTGCAACAGTACTTATAGTAGTGATTTGCTTTCTTATCCTAACGGATCTCACGAAGGTTTTGTTGAGTTTTGTGTGATTGGAGTTTTCAAGTTTTGGGTGACATTACGATGGATGAAGGAATAAGGATTAGCAAAAGGCTAAGCTTGGGTATGCCCATGGCACCCCAAGATAATATTCAATAAGTATCAAGCAACTAAGCTTGGGGATGCCCCCGTGTGGCATCCCCTCTTTGTTCTAACAACCATCGGTATTTTACTTGAAACTATATTTTTATTCGTCACATATTATGAGTTTTGCTTGGTGCGTCTTGTATGATATGATTCTTTGCTTGTTTTGCTTTGTATTTTTAGTCATAAATCCTTGTTGAACACACCTATTTGAGAGAGCCAAAATTATGCCATGACTTGTTAGAATTGCTCTGTATGCTTCACTTAAATCTTTTTGAGCTATGGAATTGCTCTAGTGCTTCACTTATATCTTTTTGAGCATGGTGTGCTTTAGTATTTTTGGAGAAATGCTCTCGTGCTTCACTTAGATTTATTTGAGAGTTAGTAAATTTTTTAAGAAATTCTCTCTTGCTTCACTTAAATTATTTTGAGAGAAGAAATTTTTTATGCTCATGTTCTTCATTTAGATTTGTTTGAGCTTATTAAAAGCAAGATATGAAACTAGTCCCAAAGTGATAGATATCCAAGGAGAACATAATAAAACCTTCCATAAAGATCATTGGACAAAATAACTTGATTCCTTGTAATAGTTTTGCGATATGTTGATATTATGTGAGTCATATTGATGAGTAATTATGCTTTATTAAGAGTATTTGTGTTAAGGTTTGTGATTCCCTATGCAAGCATGAAAGTCAATAGTTATGCAATGAAATTACATCCTGCTTGTGGTGCATTATTCGGTGTTAGTTATGCTTAATGCTCGCTTATGAGATTTTTCGTTTCCTGGCTGGATGCTTCTCATTCTTTTGCTAGCCTTCATTTGCACTAAGTATGATCACTACTTGTGCATCCAAAATCCTTTAAACCAGTTTTGCCATATGAGTCCACTATACCTACCTATATGCGGTATTATTTTGCCATTCAAAGCAAATTTGTATGTGCCATCTCTAATTTTCAAAATAAACTTCTCTTTTGTGTGCTCGTACCGCTCATGAAATGGTAGGGGGTGGCTGATATATTTCCATGCTAGATATGTTATTCTCAAGATGAATGTTTATTCACTTGTCATTGCACGAGAGTACGGCAAAGGTATTAGGGATGCCTAGTCCTAAAATGAAAAATGAATTTACTTTATGTTGTCAAATAATAAATTCCTTGGAAAGTGTTGGTATGGAAGGCACCCCTGGATACGGTTAGCCTTGGAAAGTGAAAGTATGGTGGAAAAAGGAATGAACTTTATTTTCTGTTTGGGAACCGCCTATGATATATCTAGCATGGAAAGTATTGGGAACTACTTGATCATTTTCGTTGACAGGAAAAGCATGCCACCCGAAATGTTTTATGTCTATCTTTTTTGCTTCGAGCTCTGGCACCTCTACAAATCCCTACCTCCCTCCGCGAAGGGCCTTTCTATTTACTTTATGCAATTTTTTTTTACTTGAGTCTCCATCTTCTCTTATAAAGCACCAACTAAGGGGCACTATGATCGTACTTGAGCATTGGGTGTAGCTAATATGCGAGTGTGTTTCATGAATGGATCAATGATTGAGCATAATGGTCTAGGGATAACTTGCTTTAGCATTGAATTTTGAAAGACATGGTTGCTTGTTGATATGCTTGAGTATTAAAGTCCTCATGTCAAAACTAGACTATTGATTTGAACCATATAAAAGTCCAATTGTCCATGCTATAAAAGAAAGAATATGTGATGAACATGTTAGGCAGCATTCCACATCAAAAATTCTGTTTTTATCATTTACCTACTCGAGGACGAGCAGGAATTAAACTTGGGGATGCTAATACGTCTCCAACGTAGCCGGGATTAGGCTGCGACGCTCTGGAGTGGGGGATCGGGATGGGGATGGAGATCGGTGGGTAAGCTGCACGGGTAAACCGGCAGATGTTGACAATGGAGGCCTTGCGGCGGCGGCGGGGACCTTGCTAGGGTTTCGAGCAAGGGAGGGTGTGTGTGTGCGCGCGCGCCCGAGGAGGTTTTGGTGTGTGTGTGTGTGGAGGGGGCGGGCGTGTGTTTGAGGAAATGACGCGGGTACTAAAATTTTTACTACGCGGGAGTCAGACGCGGGTGTGAAGTGCCGGGGCTATTGAAAATTTGATGATGGTGTATCGCACACGGTCCAGAGATAACAACCGTGTGTTATGAAACAGAAAAACCCTCGAGGCGGGCAGATATTTTAGAGGGATGCGGGCGGGATTGGGAACAAGAAACATCACACACGGTCGAAACACAATAACTGTGTGTTATCAAACAGAAAAAAGCTGCAGGCAGGTAGATATTTTTGAGAGGGGAAGCCTCGTGGAGCCCAATGTACTGCGCGGATGTGTGCGTGATAGGGGTACCAGCGTGGCACACGGTTAGTTTGAGTGAACCGTGTCTGTTGCATCATCCGACTTGTCTAATGTTCATAAATTTGGCGACAAATTACGCGGGAGACGGTCAGAACACCAACATGCTTGCATGTGGACCAAATTTATGTATGAAAAGGGTTCTTTGATGTTCAAATACCAAATGCAACTTCGATGTGGCACCTATCTTGCAAAGCGCATGGTATTGCTTGCCCCCCATCATGTCGGCACGAAGGGAATCCTGAGCTATGAATGCATTCCCCCCACCAACCGAGGTTCACCTAGCAAAGTGCGAACTAGCTAGCAGCCCCCCCTCGTGTGGGCATGAAGGGAATCCTAAGCTATGAATGCATGCCCCCCAACGGAGGTTCACCTAGCAAGGTTCGAAGTAGCAGCCCCCTCCCCCCCACACACACTTTCAGTCGGCAGGCTAGAGAGGCATCTCACCAAGATGGATCGTAAAGCGGACCAAGAATAATCCACCTTGGTCGTACAACCTCTCTCTTGTTGTTGGTCAAAGTGATGGCCGTCCATGCGACCCCGGAGATGGGCTAGCTCGCCAATAAGCACACAAGCAGCTAGTCCCCGAAGACAACCACTGCATGCGTGTGACCCAAACATATGTATGGAGAGGTGTGTTTTTGAATACACAATGGAACAACTTTGATGTGGCACCGTGATTTCGAACTAGAAATCCCCACACTAAGTGAGGGTTAGGTTGACGATGCATATGTATGTTACACCACACTTCAAGCCGACGACGGGGATTCATGCATGCATGCGTGCATAGTATATGCGCTCAAACCTAAGACGAACCAAAGGAAGAATCTGCCATGGTAACCAATCTTTTTGTCGGTCAAGGTGTTCATGGATGTCCATGCGGGCCCACGAGTATATAGGCTTTTCGCTGATAACCAGGCGAGGGAGTGTACCATTCGAAGACAACCACCAGATGCATATGTATGGAGGTGATGCGTGCATGCATGTTTGAATACCATTTCACAACATTACTGTGGCGCATGCATCGAAAATCGTACAGTCCCCACACAGAGCGAGATCGGTTCATGGCGTGTCGTTGTACTAGCCACTTTGACTCGATGGGAGGGATTCATGCGTACACATTCATGTCTGTGTGCTCAAACTATATCATGTCATCCGAGAGCATGACCTATATATATATACCATTTTACAAGAAAAAATAATCCCCTCCTAAGTCAAATTAACCTCTCTCGTTGTGAGGCAAAAGGTAGTGATGGACCAAGTGGGCCCACAGATAGAAAGCACTGATATCGCTGATAACCACTTAAGTGGGTGCGAGAGGAAAACCACCACCGCTTTGCATGTGGGCAAAACATATGTTGAATACCCAAAATGCACAACTTTGATGTGCCACATGCCTCAAAAACCGTAAACCCCCACATAGAGCGAGGTTCATGAAGCGTACTACATATGATGGTCCCCTTCCCCCTGTTCGAGGCATAGTATATGCTCCTACCGTAATACAACCCAAAAAGAATCCTCCTCGATGGTGAAATTAATTAATCTCTACCGATGTAGGTCAAAGTGATGCATGCATCGACGATGGCCTCGTGGGCCCACAAATGAAAGCGTCACACGTGAGTGTCCTAGCTAGGATAACCACCGCCTGCATGCATGTGGACTAAAGAGGTGTTGTGTGATGTTTATATAGCCAATTTCACAACTATGATGTGGCATGTGCCTCGGAAACCGAAAAGTCCCGACACTGAGTGAGGTGTACTTGTTCACGGACGCGTACGTATAGCATATATGCTAGTCCCCTCCCACCTCTTTAACGCGTACTATATACCACCATAACACAAACAAAAAAGATTCTACCTTGCTGGTCAAATTAACCTCACTGCCGGCTGTTCATCAAAGTGATGGATGACGACCTCACAGGCCCACAGAAAGCATCACACGTGAGTATCGAGTGTCATGTAGGACAACCATCGAATGCATGTGGCCAAAACATGTATGTATGAAAGGGTTGTGTAATGTTTTAAATAACGAATTCACGACTCATATGTGGCACCTGCCTAACAAAATGGTCAACCCACATGGTGGCTCACAACTCGTAGTGTACTGCGAGCCACCCGCCACCCCCCAGACGCACACACCCACACACACACCACGAATCCACCGCAACTACGATGCATGTTAAATTATCCCGCGGTGAATGATACATCTCCAACGTATCTATAATTTTTGATGTATTCGTGCCATGTTTATAATATTTTTACATGATTTTGGTATGATTTGGTTAGAACTAACCCGGACTGACGCTGTTTTCAGCAGAAATACCGTGGTGTTGTTTTTGTGCAGAAATAAAACTTCCCGCAATGCGCTGAAAATCAACAGAGATTTTTTCTAGAAAATATAAAAAATACTGGAACGAAGAGTTACCGGAGGGGAGTCCCGTGGGCCCCACGAGGGCGGAGGGCGCACCCCTGTGCCTCGTGGACTCTCCGTGTGGCCCCCTGACTTGTTCTCGACGCTAACCTCTCCTATAAATCCCCAAACCTCCAGAAAATAACCTAGATCGGGAGTTACGCCGCCGCAAGCCTCTGTAGCCACCAAAAACCAACCGGGACCCTGTTCCGGCACCCTGCCGGAGGGGGGAATCATCATCGGTGGCCATCTTTATCATCCCAATGCTCTCCATGACGAGGAGGGAGTAGTTCACCCTCGAGGCTGAGGGTATGTACCAGTAGCTATGTGTTTGATCTCTCTCTCTCTCTCTCGTGTTCTTGAGTTGGCACGATCTTCATGTACCGCGAGCTTTGCTATTATAGTTGGATCTTATGATGTTTCTCCCCCTCTATTCTCTTGTAATGGATTGAGTTTTCCCTTTGAAGTTATCTTATCGGATTGAGTCTTTAAGGATTTGAGAACACTTGATGTATGTCTTGCGTGGGATACCCGTGGTGACAATGGGGTATTCTATTGATCCACTTGATGTATGTTTTGGTGATCAACTTGCGGGTTCCGTGACCTTGGGAATCTATGCATAGGGGTTGGCACACATTTTCGTCTTGACTCTCCGGTATAAACTTTGGGGCACTCTTTGAAGTTCTTTGTGTTGGTTTCAATAGATGAATCTAAGATTATGTGATGCATATCGTATAATCATACCCACGGATACTTGAGGTGACATTGGAGTATCTATGTGACATTAGGGTTTTGGTTGATGTGTGTCTTAAGGTGTTATTTTACTACGAACTCTAGGGCTGTTTGTGACACTTGTAGGAATAGCCCAATGGATTGATCGGAAAGAATAACTTTGACGTGGTTTCATACCCTACAATAATCTCTTCGTTTGTTCTCCGCTATTAGTGACTTTGGAGTGACTCTTTGTTGCATGTTGAGGGATAGTTATATGATCCAATTATGTTATCCTTGTTGAGAGAACTTGCACTAGTGAAAGTATGAACCCTAGGCCTTGTTTCCTAGCATTGCAATACCGTTTACGCTCACTTTTACCACTTGTTACCTTGCTATTTTTATATTTTCGGATTACAAAAACGTACATCTACCATCCATATTGCACTTGTATCACCATCTCTTCGCCGAACTAGTGCGCCTATACAATTTACCATTGTATTGGGTGTGTTGGGGACACAAGAGACTCTTTGTTATTTGGTTGCAGGGTTGCTTGAGAGAGACCATTTTCATCCTACGCCTCCCACGGATTGATAAACCTTAGGTCATCCACTTGAGGGAAACTTGCTAATGTCCTACAAACCTCTGTACTTGGAGGCCAAACAACGTCTACAAGAAGAAGGTTGCGTAGTAGACATCAAGCTCTTTTCTGGCACCATTGCCGGGCAGGCTAGGTAAGCGGCACTAACACCCCGTCAACTAAGCTCTTTTCTGACGCCGTTGCCGGGGAGGTTAGTGCTTGAAGGTATATCTTTAGATCTTGCAATTGAATCTTTTTGTTTCTTGTTTTATCACTAGTTTAGTCTATAAAAGAAAACTACAAAAAAATGGAATTGAGGGTGCCTCATATGCTTCATCTTTTTAATATCTTTCGTGAAAATGATGGAAAGGAAAATTGTTCTCAAGTGTTAGAAGAAGAATGCATTAAAATGTTTGGCACTAAATATTTGAATGGTGAGCATGATTGCAGTGTTGGTAGTATGAATTCCTTGAATATCCATGATGCTAATGGTATGCAAAGCCACAAGCTTGGGGATGCTATGTTTGACGAAGATGATATTTTTTGTCCCCCCACGTTTTGATGAGCAAATTTATTATGATGATAGCATGCCTCCTATTTATGATGATTATATTGATGAAAGTGGGTTTGGAAGAGTGTCAACTTTAGGAAGTAATGATCCCACTATTTTGGAGGATGTTGAATATTATTGTGATAATTATGAAAGTGGATTTGGAGAGGTCATGACTTTATTTAGTGATGAATCCACTATTTCGGAAGAGGTTCCAATTGATTATGAGAACAAAGTTGCTATATATAATGATTATTGTGATGACTTGTATGCTATTAAGAATAATGGTAACCATGAAACTTGTCATCTTGATTTTAACTTTCAATTGGATTATGCCTCACGTGATAGTTATACTGTTGACTTCATTCATGATGCTACTGAAAATTATTATGAGGGAGGAATATATGCTTGTAGGAATTGCAATAATATCAAGTTTCCTCTCTATGTGTTGAAAATCTTGAAGTTATGCTTCTTTTGCTTTCCTATGCTAGTTTATTCTTGTTCCCATAAGTTGTTTGCTCACAAAATCCCTATGCATAGGAAGTGGGTTAGACTTAAATGTGTTAGTCATATTCTTCATGATGCTCCCGCTATGTTTCAATTCTTATCTTTTATGTGAGCATCATTGAAATCATCATGCCTAGCTAGGGGCGTTAACCGTTAGCGCTTGTTGGGAGGCAACCCAATTTTATTTTTGTTCTTTGCCTTTTGCTCCTGTTTAGTAATAAATAATCTATCTAGCCTCTGGTTAGATGTGGTTTATGTTTTAATTAGTGTTTGTGCCAAGTAGAACCTTTGGGAAGACTTGGGTGAAAGTTAATGCGATCTTGCTGTAAAAAACAGAAACTTTGCGCTCACAAGATTAGCTGTCATTTTTTACAGAAGAGTGATTTTAAGTTGATTCCTTTTGAATAAGATTAATAGACCAATTCCTCACGTCCACCAATTTATTTAAGAATTTTTGGAGTTACAAAAGTATTCGAGAGTTACAGATTACTACAGACTGTTCTGTTTTTGACAGATTCTGTTTTCTATGTGTTGTTTGCTTATTTTGATGAATCCATGAGTAGTATGGAGGGTGTGAACCATAGAGAAGTTGGAATACAGTAGATATTAAACCAATATGAATTTAGAATGAGTTCACAACAGTACCTAAGTGGTGATTTATTTTCTTATACTAACGGAGCTTACGAGTTTTCTGTTAAGTTTTGTGTTGTGAAGTTTTCAAGTTTTGGGAAAAGATTCGATGGACTATGGAATAAGGAGTGGCAAGATCCTAAGCTTGGGGATTCCCAAGGCACCCCAAGGTAATATTCAAGGACAACCAAGAGCCTAAGCTTGGGGATGCCCCGGATGGCATCCCCTCTTTCGTCTTCGTTCATCGGTAACTTTACTTGGAGCTATATTTTTATTCACCACATGATATGTGTTTTGCTTGGAGCGTCATTTTATTTTATTAGGATTTGCTTGCTGCTTGAATAAAATCCCAAGATCTGAAATTCTTAAATGTTAGAGTCTTCACATAGTTACATAATTATTCAACTGCTCATTGATCTTCACTTATATCTTTTGGAGTAGTTTGTCATTTGCTCTAGTGCTTCACTTATATCTTTTAGAGCACGACTGTGGTTCTATTTTGAACAAATTGATGAACTCTCATGCTTCACTTATATTATTTTGAGAGTCTTTAGAACAGCATGGTAATTTGCTTTGGTTATGAATTTAGTCCTAATATGATGGGCATCCAAGAGGGATATAATAAAAACTTTCATATAAAGTGCATTGAATACTATGTGAAATTTGATTCCTTGTGATTGTTTTGAGATATGAGGATGGCAATATTAGAGTCATGCTAGTGAGTAGTTGTGAATTTGAGAGATACTTGTGTTAAAGTTTGTGATTCCCGTAGCATGCACGTATGGTGAACCGTTATGTGATGAAGTCGTAGCATGATTTATTTTTTGATTGTCTTCCTTATGAGTGGCGGTCGGGGACGAGCGATGGTCTTTTCCTACCAATCTATCCCCCTAGGAGCATGCGCGTAGTACTTCGTTTCGATAACTAATAGATTTTTGCAATAAGTATGTGAGTTCCTTATGACTAATGTTGAGTCCATGGATTATACGCACTCTCACCCTTCCACCATTGCTAGCCTCTCTTGTGCCGCGCAACTTTTGCCGGTACCATACACCCACCATATACCTTCCTCAAAACAGCCACCATACCTACCTATTATGGCATTTCCATAGCCATTCCGAGATATATTGCCATGCAACTTACCACCGTTCCATTTGTTATGACACGCTTCATCATTGTCATATTGCTTTCCATGATCATGTAGTTGACATCGTATTTGTGGCAAAGCCACCGTTCATAATTATTTCATACATGTCACTCATGAGTCATTGCACATCCCGGTATACCGCCGGTGGCATTCACATAGAGTCATATTTTGTTCTAAGTATCGAGTTGTAATTCTTGAGTTGTAAGTAAATAAAAGTGTGATGGTCATCATTATTAGAGCATTGTCCCATGTGAGGAAAGTATGATGGAGACTATGATTCCCCCACAAGTCGGGATGAGACTCCGAACGAAAGAAAAAGAGAAAAAAAAGAGGCCATAAAAAAAGGAGAGAAAAGGCCCAAATAAAAAATAAAAAATGAGAGAAAGAGACAAGGGGCAATGCTACTATCCTTTTACCACACTTGTGCTTCAAAGTAACACCATGATCTTCATGATAGAGAGTCTCCTATGTTGTCACTTTCATATACTAGTGGGAATTTTTCTTTATAGAACTTGGCTTGTATATTCCAATGACGGGCTTCCTCAAAATGCCCTAGGTCTTCATGAGCAAGCGAGTTGGATGCACACCCACTTAGTTTTTTTGAGCTTTCATGCACTTATAGCTCTAGTGCATTCGTTGCATGGCAATCCCTACTCACTCACATTGATATCTATTGATGGGCAACTTCATAGCCCGTTGATACGCCTAGTTGATGTGAGACTATCTTCTTCCTCTTTTTGCCTTCTCCACAACCACCATTCTATCCACCTATAGTGCTATGTCCATGGCTCACACTCATGTATTGTGTGAAGATTGAAAAGGTTTGAGAACATCCAAAGTATGAAACAATCGCTTGGCTTGTCATCGGGGTTGTGCATGATTTAAATATTTTGTGTGATAAAGATAGAGCATAGCCACACTATATGATTTTGTAGGGATAGCTTGCTTTGGCCATGTTATTTTGAGAAGACATGATTGCTTTGTTAGTATGCTATAAGTATTATTGTTTTCATGTCAATATTAAACTTTTGTTTTGAATCTTATGGATCTGAATATTCTTGCCACAATAGAGAAGATTACATTGATAAACATGTTAAGTACCATTCCACATCAAAAATTCTGTTTTTATCATTTACCCACTCGAGGACGAGCAGGAATTAAGCTTGGGGATGCTGATACGTCTACAACGTATCTATGATTTTTGATGTATTCATGCCATATTTATAATATTTTTACATGATTTTGGTATGATTTAGTTAGAACTAACCCGGACTGACACAGTTTTCAGCAGAACTACCATGGTGTTGTTTTTGTGCAGAAATAAAAGTTCTTGGAATGCGCTGAAAATCAACGGAGATTTTTTCTAGAAAATATAAAAAATACTTGAATGAAGAGTTACCGGAGGGGAGTCCCGTGGACCCCATGAGGGTGGAGGGCGCGCCCACCCCCCTGGGGTGCGCCCCTGTGCCTCGTGGACTCTCCGTGGGGCCCCCTGACTTGTTCTCGACGCCAACCTCTCCTATAAATCCCCAAACCTCCAGAAAATAACCTAGATCGGGAGTTCCGCCGCCGCAAGCCTCTGTAGCCACCAAAGACCAATCGGGACCATCTTCCGGCACCTTGCCGGAGTGGGGGAATCATCACAGGTGGCCATCTTCATCATCTCGGCGCTCTCCATGACGAGGAGGGAGTAGTTCACCCTCGGGGCTGAGGGTATGTACCAGTAGCTATGTGTTTGATCTCTCTCTCTCTCTCTCGTGTTCTTGAGTTGGCATGATCTTCATGTACCGCGAGCTTTGCTATTATAGTTGGATCTTATGATGTTTCTCCCCCTCTATTCTCTTGTAATGGATTGAGTTTTCCCTTTGAAGTTATCTTATCGGATTGAGTCTTTAAGGATTTGAGAACACTTGATGTATGTCTTGCGTGGGATACCCGTGGTGACAATGGGGTATTCTATTGATCCACTTGATGTATGTTTTGGTGATCAACTTGCGGGTTCCGTGACCTTGGGAATCTATGCATAGGGGTTGGCACACATTTTCGTCTTGACTCTCCGGTAGAAACTTTGGGGCACTCTTTGAAGTTCTTTGTGTTGGTTTCAATAGATGAATCTAAGATTATGTGATGCATATCGTATAATCATACCCACGGATACTTGAGGTGACATTTGAGTATCTATGTGACATTAGGGTTTTGGTTGATGTGTGTCTTAAGGTGTTATTTTACTACGAACTCTAGGGCTGTTTGTGACACTTGTAGGAATAGCCCAATGGATTGATCGGAAAGAATAACTTTGACGTGGTTTCATACCCTACAATAATCTCTTCGTTTGTTCTCCGCTATTAGTGACTTTGGAGTGACTCTTTGTTGCATGTTGAGGGATAGTTATATGATCCAATTATGTTATCCTTGTTGAGAGAACTTGCACTAGTGAAAGTATGAACCCTAGGCCTTGTTTCCTAGCATTGCAATACCGTTTACGCTCACCTTTACCACTTGCTACCTTGCTATTTTTATATTTTCGGATTACAAAAACCTATATCTACCATCCATATTGCACTTGTATCACCATCTCTTCGCCGAACTAGTGTGCCTATACAATTTACCATTGTATTGGGTGTGTTGGGGACACAAGAGACTCTTTGTTATTTGGTTGCAGGGTTGCTTGAGAGAGACCATTTTCATCCTACGCCTCCCACGGATTGATAAACCTTAGGTCATCCGCTTGAGGGAAATTTGCTACTGTCCTACAAACCTCTCCACTTGGAGGCCCAACAACGTCTACAAGAAGAAGGTTGCGTAGTAGACATCAGTGAACATATTTTACCAAAGGAGGGATGTTTTAATTTTGAAAAAAAACAGAGATCATTAAGACGTTTTAGTAGATTAATAGATTGATTTTCTACGGGTATAATGTGCAAAAATAAAATTTGAGCTACATGCACACATGACAGTGCACCTCAATGGATTGCAAAAACACATGTGTCTCAATCGGTGCATGTTTACTCCCCGTGCAAGAAATTTCAAACATTGAGAATCTTGATTTTTAAATTCTAGTACAACCAAAACTTATTTGAAGTTCATGAAACTTATCGTATTGTCATATAGACGCCAATTCAAAGTGGCATTGTACTTTTTTGTCAAATTTGAGACCAGTTTTGATGTAATCTTTATCTAATTACAAACGGGAGATTATTAATAATTGGGAACCAATATCCCAAACGGATTATTTATTCGAACCGTGAGCATTAGACCAACCATGGATACGTGCGACGCTTCGGTTAAGCAAAAAAGCGGCAGCATTAATCATCCAAGTAGAAAAATAATATACGTGACGCCACGCGACCCGTGTGCCGTGCGAGCAGGCGTGAGTTTACGGGATGCATGCGAGTCCGCCGCGCAGGCAGACCGGGAGGCCTGCTTGCAGGTGTGTTAATTGACGGAGGCGTGCTCGCTACGCAGTGTCATCGGGAGGCACATGAGTAGTTGTGTGAAACGACGGTAGGCATGCCAGCAGTCCGGTGCGCAGGCTCACCAGGCGGCGAGCCAGCGGTTTGACCGCCGCCCGCCTCTCTCCCACTACTCCATATTAATGGTGCGCCCGAGTGGCCGCACCCCCCATCCTCGCCACACACACAATCCTCTCTCTCCGCTTGCATCCTTGACGCTGCTCTCAGCCCTCAAAGCCGTTAGTGTATGAGGATGCCGCCGAAGCGTCCCATCGGAGGGAGTGGCGACGCCGTGGTTGCTGAAGCACCAGAGCACGGCGTGGAGATGGAGACGGAGGTTGCCCTTACCGCCTGCGAGTTATCATGGCACCCTGACATCATCGACGGCGTCGAGCTTGCACAGCCGGAGGTGGAGTTCTACACCGACTTTGGTGACGACTCGGGCGACGACTCCGACGACCACTCCAGCGACGACTCCGATGACGACAGACAACTGGTTAGTCATTTATACCCATTTATGTGACAAATAGATCCTAAGGTTTCTCCGATTACTCCTGCCTCCCCCTTTTTGGAATAGAAATCCTATGGTTATGTTCTCCCAATCCATGAAATCTGAGTAAGTTTCGTTAGATCCGTGTAGTGTATTGATTGTTGGAATGGTACAAGTGATAAGTGATTAGTTGTTTCATCTGTGCAAATGATTTCTGCTAGTAATCCGACTAGGGTTAGTGTTCGTGCTAATAATTCCTAGCCAGGACTTGACAATTTATTTTGAATGACCTACATATGTTTGTTGATAACCCACAACTATAGGGGATCAATTGTAGCCTCTTTTGATAAGTAAGAGTGTCGAACCCAACGAGAAGCTAAAGGTAGAACAAATATTCCCTCAAGTTCTATCGACCACCGATACAACTCTACGCACGCTTAACGTTTGCTTTACCTAGAACAAGTATAAAACTAGAAGTACTTTGTAGGTGTGATAGGATAGGTTTGCAAGATAATAAAGAGCATGTAAATAAAATCTAGGGGCTGTTTAGATAAAGACACAACTAAGTTAGTTTTAGTAGAGAGTTTTTGTCAACAAGAAAGTTATTTGTCCCTAGGCAATCAATAACTAGACCGGCAATCCTTATTGCAATTTTATTTGAGGGAGAGGCATAAGCTAACATACTTTCTCTTCTTGGACTATATGCACTTATGATTGGAACTCTAGAAAAGCATCTGCAACTACTAAAGATCATTAAGGTAAAACCCAACCATAGCATTATAAGGCATCAAGTCCTCTTTACTCCCATACGCAAACAACCTACTTACTCGGGTTTGTGCTTCTGTCACTCATGCCACCCACCATAAGCAAATCATGAACATATTGCAAACCCTACAGCGGGGATCCTCACGCTTGCGTGACACGGAGAGCACCATAGGACAGCACCAATAATAAAACATGCAACTCATACCAATCACGATCATCAATTAACCAATATGACAAAACGGATCTACTCAAACATCATAGGATAGCCATACATCATTGGGAAATAATATATAGTGTTGAGCACCATGTTAAAGTAGAGATTACAGCGGGTAAAAGAGGGGTTACACCGCTGCATAGAGGGGGGAAGAGTTGGTGATGACGGTGGTGAAGTTGTTGGTGTAGATCGTTGTCGCGATGATGGCCCCGGTGGCGTTCCGGCGCCACCGAGAGAGAGGGGGAGAGAGCCCCCCTTCTTCTTCTTTCTTGACCTTCCCCCTAGATGGGAGAAGGGTTTCCCCTCTGGTCCATGGCGGCAGAGGGGCGAGAGCCCCTCTGAGATTGGATCTCTCTCTCTCTGTTTCCTTCTGTTTCTGCGCTCCCTGGTTCTGCCCTTTCACCGTTTATTAAATTCCCGGAGATCCGTAACTCCGATTGGGCTGAAATTTCGACACAATTTTTATCCGGATATTAGCTTTATTGCGGCGAAAGAAGGGCACCAACCGCCATACGAATTGGCCACGAGAGCCTAGGGCGCGCCCTACCCCCTAGGGCACGCCCCTCATCCTCGTGGGCCCCTCGGGCATCGTCTCGTGTTGATTCCACTTCCCAAAATTCACATATATTCCAAGAAAATCTCCGTAAGTTTTTATCCCATTTGGACTCCGTTTGATATGGATTTTCTGCGAAACAAAAAGCATGCATCAAACAGGAACTGGCACTGGGCACTGGATCAATATGTTTGTCTCAAAAATAGTATAGGAAGTTGCCAAAAGTATGTAAAAGTTGTAGAATATTGGCATGGAACCATCAAAAATTATAGATACGACAGAGACGTATCAGCATCCCCAAGCTTAATTCCTGCTCGGCCTCGAGTAGGTAAATGATAAAAAAGATAATTTTTGATGTGGAATGCTACCTAGCATAATCTTGATCTTGTAATCTAATCATGGCTTGAATATTAAGACATGAGTGATTAAAAGCAATAGTCTATCATTTGACATTAAGACAATAATACTTCAAGCATACTAATAAAGCAATCATGTCTTTTTCAAAATAACATGGCCAAAGAAAGTTATCCCTACAGAATCATATGGTCTGGCTATGCTCCATCTTCACCACACAAAATATTCAAATCATGCACAACCCCGATGACAAGCCAAGCAATTGTTTCATACTTTTGATGTTCTGAAACTTTTTCAACTTTCACGCAATACATGAGCGTGAGCCATGGATATAACACTATAGGTGGAATAGAATATGATGGTGGAGGTTGAGTGGAGAAGACAAAATGAAAGAAAGTCTCACATCGACGCAACTAATCAATGGGCTATGGAGATGCCCATCAATTGATGTCAATGCGAGGAGTAGGGATTGCCATGCAACAGATGCACTAGAGCTATAAGTGTATGAAAGCTCAAACTGAAACTAAGTGGGTGTGCATCCAACTTGCTTGCTCATGAAGACCTAGGGCATTTGAGGAAGCCCATCATTGGAATATACAAGCCAAGTTCTATAATGAAAATTCCCATGAAAGTGATAACTCAAGAGACTCTCTATATGAAGAACATGGTGCTACTCTCAAGCACAAGTGTGGTAAAAAGGATAGTAACATTATCCCTTCTCTCTTTTCTCTCCCTTTTTTTCTTCTCTTTTTATATATATATAGGCTTCTTTGGCCTATCTTTTTTAGGGCTTCTTTGGCCACTTTTATTTTGATAACCTCACATGGGACAATGTTCTAATAATGATGATCATCACACTTTTATTTACATACAACTCACTATTACAACTCGATATCTAGAACAAAGTATGACTCTATATGAATGCCTCCGGCGGTGTACCGGGATGTGCAATGATCTAGCATAGCAATGACATCAAAAAATGGACAAGCCATGAAAACACCATCCTAGCTATCCTACGATCATGCAAAGCAATATGAAAATAAATGCTCAAGTCATGTATATGATGATGATGGAAGTTGCATGGCAATATATCTCGGAATGGCTATGGAAATGCCATGATAGGTAGTTATGGTGGCTGTTTTGAGGAAGGTATAAGGAGGCTTATGTGTGACAGAGCGTATCATATCACGGGGTTTGGATGCACCGACGAAGTTTGCACCAACTCTCGAGGTGAGAAAGGGCAATGCACGGTACCGAAGAGGCTAGCAATGATGGAAGGGTGAGAGTGCGTATGATCCATGGACTCAACATTAGTCATAAAGAACTCACATACTTATTGCAAAAGTCTATTAGTCATCGAACCAAAGTACTACGCGCATGCTCCTAGGGGGATAGATTGGTAGGAAAAGACCATCGCTCGTCCCCGACCGCCACTCATAAGAAAGATAATCAGTAAATAAATCATGCTCTGACTTCGTTACATAACGGTTCACCATTGCATGCTACGGGAATCACAAACTTCCACACAAGTATTTCTACAATCCACAATTACCCACTAGCATGACTCTAATATCACCATGTTTATATCACAAAACTATTGCAAGGAATCAAACATATCATATTCAGTGATCTATAAGTTTTATGTAGGATTTTATGACTAACCATGTGAATGACCAATTCCTGTCATCTCTCTAAATAGATATAAGTGAAGCAAGAGAGTTTAATTCTTTCTACAAAAGATATGCCCACGCTCTAACAGATATAAGTGAAGCAAAAGAGCATTCTACAAATAGCGGTTTTCTATGTTTAGGGAAACAGGCAATCCAAACTTCAAATGATATATGTGATGCACATGAAGCATTCTATAAACCATACTCAAAAGATATAAGTGAAGTGAAATGAGCATTATATAAATCAACCATGGACTAGCTCATACCTGCATGGTGCATAAAAGAAAAGTGAAAACTAAATGCAAAAAGACGCTCCAAGATTTGCACATATCACGTAAACGAAACGAAACTAAAAAACATATCGATACTTGTTGAAGAAAGATGGGATGCCTTCTGGGCCATTGAGGGAGTCCTGGACTAAGGGGTCCTCGGGCGTCCGGCCTGTTATCCTTTGGGCCAGACTGATGACAAGAAGATCCGCCGTTTTTGACACCGACAGGCATCCCCAAGCTTAGACGCTTGAGTCTCCTTGAATATTTACTTGGGGTGCCTTGGGCATCCCCAAGCTTGAGCTCTTGCCTCTCCTCCTTCTCCTCATATCGAGACCTAATCGATCCTTGATCACTGCATCCACACAAAACTCAATAGAAAGTTTGGTAAGATCCGTTAGTATAATAAAGCAAATCACTACTCTAAGTACTATTGCAAACCAATTCGTATTTTGTTTTTGCATTGTAGCTACTTTAATATAACTTTTTCCATGGCTTAATCCACTGATAGAAATCAATAGTTTCATCAAAACAAGCAAACAATGCATCAAAAACAGAATCTGTCTTAAACAGGACAGTCTGTAGTAATCTGAACATTGACCATACTTCTGGTACTCCACAAATTCTAAAAAAATTAGGAAAAATAAAAAATTTGTATAGAAAGACAGTGAAAAAGTTTCAGAACCGTTTGACGTTCCAGTAAAAAATGTAAAATCGCGCACTACAGCCAAAGTTTCTGTTTTGCACCGCACAAACCAACAAGCAATGTAAACATCCTAAAGACAAATCTTGGCACATTATTTTTATAATACAATGGAATTGTACAAGGGGATAATTATTTTTGTTGAAAAGGTTCTGTAATCAAGATTCACAAAGTTTCCGTGAGCATGAAGAAAGTTCAAGGAGCTCCCTCACTTCAACAATGCCTGTCTCTCTCATTTTCACTTTCCTTTTTGAAATTTTTTGGGTTCCCCTCTTTATTTTTCTGTTTTTAAACTCTATAAATGCACTCAAAAGAAATAAATGACTCTCTAAAACTTCCGGGTTGTCTCCCTGGCAGCGCTTTCTTTAAAGCCATTAAGCTAGGCATAATGTGCTCAAGTAATGAATCCACCCGGATCCCAAGGTATATCAAAGCCAATTTGAATTAGCAATGATTTGGCATTTAGTAGTGAGCACAAAGCAACATATATGAAGCAATGACGAAGTCTAACTCTCTTCCTATGCATCGGCATGTCATACAGGAACAATTCATGCACATCTGCCCGTCCTGCCGTTGCCACTGCCTCTTCGTCGACCTCCCTCTGTGCCACTAGCGCGGCGCTGGCCACTTGATTTGTTGCCGCTAGATACAGCAGCAATGGCTCTCGTGGTTTAGGCGCAACCAGTATCGGCGTAGAGGAGAGGTATTTCTTCAAATCCCGCAGTGCCGCTTCGGCCTCTGGGGTACATTCCATTGGGCCCGCCTTCTTCAAGATTTTGAAAAAGGGGAGGGCACGCTCAGCAGACTTGGAGATGAATCTGCTCATGGCGGCAACGCAGCCAGTGAGCCGACGCACAACCTTGATCCGCCTAGGTGCCTCAATCTGCTCAATGGCCTTGATCTTGTCTGGATTTGCCTCGATCCCGCGTTGTGACACAAAGAACCCGAGAAGTTTGCCAGACGGAATGCCGAAGACACACTTCTCAGGGTTCAGCTTGAGGTTGATCTTGCGCAGATTCACAAATGTCTCTTCTAAATCTTGTATGAGTGTTGCCTTGTCCTTGGTATTGACCACTATGTCATCCATATAAGCTTCCATATTTGTATGTAGCTGGGGCTCAAATCCAATTTGGACTGCTCTTGCAAACGTTGAGCCAGCACTCTTCAACCCGAAAGGCATCCGTAAAAAAAATACATACCACATGGGGTGATGAATGATGTCTTCTCTTCATCTTCTTTCGTCATGAAGATCTGGTGGTATCCCGAGTAAGCGTCGAGGAACGATAACAAGTCACACCCGGCCGTGGAGTCAACAATCTGGTCGATGCGCGGTAACGGGAAAGGGTCCTTTGGACAAGCCTTATTGATATCTGTGTAATCAATACACAGTCTCCACTTCCCATTTGCCTTGCGCACCACCACCGGATTGGCCAACCACGTCGGATGGAGTACCCCTCTCACCAAACCTGCCACTTCCAACTTCCTGATTTCCTATGTGATGAACTCTTGCCGCTCTAGAGCCTGCTTCCTGACCTTCTGCTTGACGGGCCGCGCATGAGGACAGACAGCAAGATGGTGCTCAATCACCTCCATGGGAACACCGGGGATGTCGGATGCTTGCCATGCAAACACATCAACATTCGCCCGCAGGAAAGTGACGAGCGCGCCTTCCTATTTGCTACCGAGGGTGGAGCTTATGGTGAAAGCCCCTCCCATGCCATCCTGCTTGACGGACACCTTCTTGGTCTCTGGTGGTGCGGCTCTGGATTTCTTGCTCTTGCCGGTGGAGCTCTCTGGCATGTCCTCGACGGGAGCACTACACTCCGAAGAGGTGCGCTTGCTGGAGTGGGTGCGAGAGGTCTTACCGGTCTTCTTCCTCCCGGGGCTTCAGCGGCAGGAGCAAGTGCATTGGCGGCAGTAGCTGCGACTGCCTCCCGGTAAAGTTGGTCAATGCAGATCAGTGCATCCTTCTTGTCGGAGGGGACGGTGATGATGGTCATCGGCCCATGCATCTTCAGCGTGTTGTAGGCGTAGAGTGAGGCTGCCATGAACTTGGCTAACGCTGGGCGGTCGAGGATCCCGTTTTAGGGCAAGGGGATCTCGGCTACGTCGAAAACAATCCTCTCCGTCCTATAGTTCAGCTCGCCTCCAAACGTCACGGGCAGCGTGACTTACCCTTCGGCTGACTCCTTCCCGGGTTGACCCCTTGAAACGTGCTCGTCTCTTCGAGGTCTCCATCAGGAATCTGCAGCCTTTTGATCACAACAGGCGAGATCAAGTTCAGACCAGCCCCGCCGTCAACTAGCATCTTTGTCACCTTGAGGTTGCGTATTGTCAGTGAAACCAACAACGGCAAACACCCGACCGCAGTTGTGCAATCAGGGTGGTCCTCGGTGTCAAAGATGATAGGCGTGTTGGACCACTTCAGTGGCTTTTGAGCACCGACCGATGGTTCCGCTGCTGTGATCTCACGCACCACTACTTGAGCTGGCGGTGAGAGGTGTGCAGCGAGGCGCCATCGTTGACGCACATGGCCTCCGTAGCCTTCTGGAATTCATGCTCGTCGGATTCGTCATCCTCGTCATGACCATCGTCTTCTTGCTTCTTGTTGCGGCCCCGAGCGGGCCTCTCTTCCTGGTTATCCTTGCCGCTGCGACCTCCTTAGCCGCCGCGCTTCTTGCCGGATCCCTCGGCACAATCCTGACCCTTCTCCTTATCCCGCCTCTCATACTCGGCTTTTTGCTTCTCAGCGAGCAGCTCGACTTGCCGGTGGTTCTGGAGGTCGTGGCCCTTGGTGCGGTGGATCTTGCAGTACTCCTTGTCGGAGCCTCCTAGCTTGTCGGCAGCCGCCAAGGCCCGGCAAGCGGCACACCCGGCAATTTCCTTGCCGGGGTCGTCTGCCTTGGCCTTCTTGGCAGTGCCGGTGTCCTCGGATCCCTCGACGGCAAGCACAGTCTTGCCCTTGCGCTTCCTGTTGCGGCGCCGGCCCTTCTTTGTCGGGGTGGCTGTGCCTTCGTCTATGGAGTCGGTTTCCGCACCGGCGTCCTCGCCAGGGTACTTCCTCCCCTCTTCAGCTCGAGCGTACCTATCGGCCAGAACATAAAGTTCGGCCACATCTTTGACCTTGTTCATCGCCAGCTCTTCACGCATCTTGCGGTTGCGCACATTCTGGTGGAATGCGCTGATCACGGCGGCAGGATGAACATCGGGGATGTTGTACTGCACCCGGCTGAATCTCTGTATGTACTTGCGCAGGGTTTCACCTTCTTTCTGGGGGATGATATGCAAATCGCTTGCCTAGCCATGAGCTTGGTGGCCCCCCGTAAAGGCGCCAACAAACTCATGGCACAAATCCGACCAAGAAGAAATAGAATCCACTTGCAAGTGGATCAACCATGACATGACATTGGGTTTCAGTGCTAATGGGAAGTAATTGGCAAGCACCTTGTCGTCGCGAACCCCAGCGGCTTGCATGGCGATGGTGTAGATGCTGAGGAACTCCGACGGATGGGTCTTGCCATTGTACTTCTCGCCGACGTCGGGCTTTAACGTGTGGTGGGAGGGCCACTGGAACTGCCGCAGCTCACAGGTAAAGGCTGGGTAACCCACCTCGTAAGGTAGGCCGCCAAGGCCTCCTGGTGCTGGGTGGTCCATAGTGGGCCCCGCCCGCCTATCTGACTGGTGGCGTGCATCGCGCCGGCGCTCGATGGTGGTTCGAGCATATTCATGGGCTCGCTCCCGAAGAACTTGGCGCTGATCGCGGTGGGTCCGTGGGTCGGACGACGCTATGGAAATGTTATCACAAGCGTCATCACAACAGATCAACACCCGCGGTGGCTGGTGTGGAGGAGGAGAGTGCACCGTGGCCGCAGCACCCCCGGTTCTTCCACCGCTGGCATGCGGTGGTTCGACGGAGCGCCGGCCTGAGGGCCCCGCTGGTCGTGGCTCATCTTTGTTGGCGATGCCGACGAGGCTCCGGATGGTGGCTCTCCATTCCTCGAGTTTTTCTGCAGCAGGAGGAAAGTCGAGGAGGAACTGCGCGCGCGCCAAAGCTTCTGCTGGCGTGGGTGGCAGATAAAGCTGCGTGGACCGTGACGCGCTCTGACTTCTAACTACGTTAGAAGGAGCTCCATCACGGCCCTGCGGCTGCGCGCCGTTTTTGCCAGTGCCTCGGCGTGCTTGCTGGTCTTCTACGTCCCGCGAATGAGGCACGTGACTCTTTCCACGGCGGCGCCCGGGGTCACCAGCGTGGTGACGCGGCTCATCACGCACAACCTGGGAAGAGCGTGTTGTGGGCGCCGGCGTAGGCGTCTTGGAGGTCGCCGTGCCGCCCAAGGGTGGCACGATGCCGCCCTTGGAGGGCCCGGCTCCGTCTTTGGATTTGGCGGTGTGCGGCCCGTCGTCTCGCGCACGAACGACACCGCTCGCCTGGCTTTGACTGCCAAAGCGATGTGGGTGTTTGCGGGCCGCGCCTAGGCTTCCGTCCACGACCGCCCCACCACTCGCCCGCACTGGTACGGGCTGTTCGGCTCCTGATGAATCGATCGCCGTGATGGTCTTCTTCTTGGGAGCCATGGTGATGAAGAACTGCTAGACTAACTGCCAGACCGGATCTTCACAACTGCGCCCCCCTACCTGGCGTGCCAAAGATGTCGGGGGAAACGACAGCTATGGGATTACTGGGATCCCTTCTACGGTTGGCGAGCGCGGGGTTGTGCAAAGAGCGGGTCTGGTGGCCAGCACAAGGATCGTTTACCCAGGTTCGGTCCGCGAGGATGCGTAGTAATACCCTAGTCCTGCTTTGGTGTATATTTGAGTGTTCTTGAGCTCTCGAACTAGCTACGGTGCGTGTGTAGTCCAAAGGATCCGAATCCTTCTCCTTGACGCCTCGGGCCTCCTTTTATAGTCAAAAGGGGTCGCCACAGTGGCACACAGGAGGTGGAAAGGTGTACAGTGTACAAGCTTATCGCCTGTCATTACGGGACAAGACGCATTAAATGCGCTCCTTAGGTGTCATGTTGCTTTATTGGGGACAGCAACGATGCCCATCCCGTCCGTCGTCACTCCGTCTTGCTCCGACACGCGTCCAGGCCAACGAGGCATGCAGCGACACGTAGGTTGGCAGGCTGCTGAGATTGCGAGGTGGAAGGATCTTCACGAAGATCTGCATGCCACCACGGAGGTGCTTGCGGAGTTGGTCTGGAAGCCGCACGTTGCCACGCAGGTGCCTGCCCAGCTGGTTGGGCTGGCAGCTATATGGGAACGGCGGTGGAGCCTTGGCAGACGCGGGCCTGGTTGTGGCCCCACGGGTGTCCTCGGCAAGGGTCTTGCCGGGGCCCCGGCAAGTGGTCTTGCCGTGGCGTCGCGGTTGTCCCCGGCAAGGATCTTCCCGGGGGTCTCGTGGATCTCCTCGGCAAGGATCTCGCGAGGATTTTCGTCTTCTGTACCTCATCTAATCTTTTGTGTTTATAATCTTCACAAAGATCTGCATGCCACCACGGAGGTGCCTCCCGAGCCTTGGTTCCAATGTGGTTGATGGTGTCTGGAACCCTTGGGCTCAAGGGTGGCCCGCTCTGCTGGCGTTGGGCAAGTTGCCCCGACAAGGCTCTTGCCGGGGCCGCGGAGGCCGCCCCGGCAAGGGTCTTGCCGGGGGAGTCCGCCTCGCCCTCTTGCTCTTTGTGTCTCTGGTCTTGGCATTGTTTTGTCCGTCTTGTGCTCCCGGCTGGGGCGCTGCTCTGGTATTCTTGTGCTTTCTGCTCCCTCGCTTTGCCCTGCTAAGTGTGGCCGCAGGTGCGGCTCTGACTGCCCCTGCATAAGTAGATGGGTCAAAAGGAGAGCCCCTACTTTTGTACACCGACAGGAGCCCCCGGGCCTCGGCCACACATAAGCGGAACGCGTTGTCGGGCTGGGCCCAGAACGGTGCGCGGGCAGGCGGGGCGGATTTTTACCGCAGTAATTCCTTTGCTCGCTGCGCTTCCCTACGACCCGCGTTGAATGCTCGACGTGGGGGTTGTGCGTGACGTGGGGCGCATGTGTGGGGTGGTTCCTGCCCTCATGCGTCACATTGCGGTAAAGAGGCGGCCCGCGCCTTCCCCATAAGAAGAGGAAAACACAGGGCGCGGCTTATTTAATGAGTGGACTCGGGTCATGGCCTTCGAGACGCCTGAGCCCTACGATCACGGGGTGGAAAATGGTCGCCCCACTCGTCCCCTCAATTTCTGCTTGCTCGCCATGTGTCCCCCATGCCTTGAAGACGGTAGGCGGTGGGTGCGGGTCTTGAATGACGAGGTGGGAAACCGGGCCGCCGCTGATTGGAGCAGCGGGTCGGTCTCGATTCCTTGCGCCCTTGACGGCCGGATTGGTTGAGTGGGGCGGCCGAGCCCCGACCCCGCCCCTTTATAAGAAGGGGAGGGGGGATGGCACCCCTCAATCTTTCACCATCCGCCTCCTTCCACCTTGGCCTCTTTCTCTCTTATGCTATGGCGAGAGGGCGCGTCGGTGCTTCGACGGTGGCGACGAGGGTCTCCGCTCGACAGCGCGCACCCCCTTCCCAAGAGCTCGTGGTGGCGGAGCCGGCCACGAGGGGGAGGGGGAGGGGGCGAGGCCGAGGTCGTCGTGGCGCTAGGGGAAGAGGAGGACGGGGCGGCGCATCGGCCTCGCCCCCGCCGGCGGTCCCTCCCCCAATGGAGGGCCATGTCGGGGACCAGCCTCGCGAGTTCTTCATCAGGCTGCATCGGCCAGCGCGCCATCGTCTTCGTCTCCCTACTCCATTTGCTCGGGAGATGGAGCCAACCCGCCACAGACTCTGAGGCTGCATATGAGGGGCTGCGGGAATGGTGGCACGCGGGTTGACGTCGACTTCCCCGCCCCTCACGTCATGTATCTTCGTCGCGGATGGAAGACCTTCACTCGTATCCATAGCCTGACGGTGGGGCTCGTTCTCTATTTCAAATTAATGGAGAACGGCCTGCTCTCTGTCAAGGTCTTTGGAGACTTTGGAACTCGCCTAAAGTGCTGCGTGGAGAACTCCTCCGATGATGAAGACTCTTCCTCAAGCGGGAGTGACGAGGAGGACAGCGACAGCGACGATGAGGGTAGCGGGCGGGAGAATAACGGGTCCGACTAGGCGTCAGGCGCACTGTCCCTGGGCGACGCCGGCAGCACCATCATCTGCATCGCCAGCTCCTTGAACTTCTCGGGGTCATTGCCTTGGGCGGCTGGCGTTGGAGGGACGGGTAAGACGAAGAAGGCGTGTGGCGGGCCGTCAAGTCGGATTACGCGGGCACCGACACCTTCATCGCGTATTGGTGGGCCGCTGCCTCGTCTTCCTGCTCTTCCGCCGGCACCGTCATCACCGGCCTCCTTCCGGACGATCGCTGATATGTTCTCTTGGCGCCTTCTGCTGCTCGTACCTCGCCTAGGCGCTCCTTTTGCCCTTCTGCCATCTTGTTAAATTTCCTGAGGAGTGGGACAAGAAAGGGATTACGGACATCTTATCTCTTTTTAGTTTGTAAGCCTACGGGCCTTTGTAAGATTTAAATCTCGTAACCCCCCTACTCATGTATGCATTCCGTACGAATTGTACTTGTTAGCAACGTATTAATGAGGATAAGGGTGTTTGCCGGGTTTTGTTTGCGCGTGGGCGAGGGCCAGACCAAGGAACAAGTCCTTGTTACCTGAAGATAAAAACTATACCCCGGCAACAGGTATTGTCGTCTTCCTACTCTATAGCTCGGCTACACTCACGCCCTTGGCGGAGGTAGGGGCAGAGCAGGATTAGGCCCTTCGCTCGTCCTCTTCCCATCACACTACAACCACGTTCCAGCCCAAAGTAATTTTCGGACATGGGACAGAGGGAGCAAGATGATATGAGAGCGAGCAAAGTCTCGTACGTTCAAGTTTCATATGGAAGCACAGAGTGGGGGGCAAAGACTTATCTGATGTCGCAGCCCTCGGCAACCTTGGCTTGCCATGGCCGAATCCTTAGACCTGCAGCCCCTGGCAACCTTGGCTTGTCGGGGTCGGGGCGTCGGCATGTTCTCTTTATTCCCCAAATAGCTCAGCAGAGAATGTCCACGCAACCTGCGAACTAAAAAGGACGGAAAGGAACAGAGAAATGCTCACTGGACCTCTATGCTAAGGGTTAGTCGCCGCCAAGCACTATCAACCCTAAAAGAGAGAGAGAGACTCAACCTAGCATGCATGCTAAAACTTAAGGCGCCAGCGCTTCATTTATTTATGCTCAGGGTCTGCGCCTGGCTTTGTACAAAGGGTTACATGCCTTGCCAGCAAGGCTTGCACAAAAGTTGGTTTGCCGGGGAACCCGGCAACCGCGGCTTATGGGTAAAACTTGCCCAGAAGTTGCTCACTAGAATACCATCTTCGGTCTCCAAACGGACTGCACCGGGCCTGGTGACTCATATTACCCGATAAGGGCCTTCCCACTTCAGCGTCAACTTGTTGGAATTCTTGGCTGACTGAACGTGCCGAAGAACAAGGTCACCTTCCTCAAAGCTTCGGGCATGAACCCTGTGGTTATGGTAGCGGCGCAAGGCTTGCTGGTAGTATGCTACGCGCACAGCCTCCTGAAGACGATCTTCCTCAAGGAGCGTTGCGTCATCGTGCCACAATTGCTCTTGGTCAAGCTCGTCATAAGCGAGCACTCGAGGTGACCCGTATGTGAGTTCCGTGGGGAGAACTGCTTCTGCCCCGTATACCAGGGCAAAGGGTGCCTGGCCGGTGGCTCGGTTTGGCGTCATTCTGATCGACCAAAGAACCGCCGGCAACTCATCGATCCAGCGTCTTCCGCACTTGTGTAGCTTGTCAAAATTTCTTGTCCGGAGGCCTCGCAGTACTTCAGCATTTGCCCTCTCCGCCTGGCCGTTGCTCCGTGGGTGTGCCACAGAAGCGAAACAGACCTTGCTGACGAGGTCTTGGATGTATTGCATGAAGGTGCGGCTTGTGAACTGCGTGCCATTGTCGGTGATGACTCTATTTGGCACACCAAAACGGCAGACTAGCCCTTTGAAGAATTTGACGGCTGACTGTGTTGTCACCTTTCTCACTGCCTCCACCTCCGGCAACTTGGTGAACTTGTCGATTGCAACGTACAAGTACTCAAAGCCCCCGGCAGCACGGGGGAAGGGGCCCAGTATGTCGAGCCCCCAAACCGAGAATGGCCAGGAGAGAGGGGTTGTTTGAAGGTCTTGAGCTGGTTGATGAAGCTTCTTTGAATGGAGCTGACATGCTTCACACTTGGTTACTAGTGCCATTGCATCCTGGAGGGTGGTGGGCCAGAAGAAACCTTGCCGGAGTGCTTTGCCGGCAAGGGCCCCCGACCCTATGTGGGAGCCACATATGCCTTCGTGTATCTCCACCAACAGCTCCAGTCCTTCCTCCCGGGGAATGCACTTCAATTTCACACCGTTCTGCCTTTTTCTATACAGAACATTGTCAATGAACTAGTACATGGCAGACCGACGGGCTACTTTCTCTGCTTCTTCCTGCTCCTCAGGAAGTTCCCCTGTTTGGAAGAATCAAATGGTAAGTTGTGCCCATGCCGGAGTCTGAGACTCGACGGCAAGGGCCAAAGGCATCTCTTCAGCCATGGGAGCGGTTGTCTCTTCGGAAAGGGCTTGGCGTCCGACCGGGGTCTGTGGCTGTCCCATGGCAGGCTCGGTATCCGCGGCAACATCCTTGCCGGCGGCTCCTGGGAGCTTAGCAGGAAAGTACTTGTCGGGGCCCGAGTTCCTCCGCTTGTTCTGCTCTGTCGATGGTTCAACGGATGGTTGAGTTAACCGAAGCACAAAAGTACCTGGTTCCACAAGTAGTTTGAGGGCAGCGTGCTTCAACAGGTAGTCGGTGATCTCGTTCTCCATTCGGGGAACGTGTTCTATCGGCGTTCTGGGAACGGGGGTCCCCAGACTTGCCTGCCTGCGGCCCACAGCGTGGCTCAGCCAGCAGGACATACGGCCCATCTTCATCAACAAGGCATCCAAGACCCTCGCGAGGGTCCAAGCCTCGCGAGGTGGACGACGCAAGACCTCCTCTGGAGCGGCCTAGCCAGGCAGGCTCACGAGGAGCGGAGATATCAAGGCGGGGCAAACCTCACGAGGCTCTCGTGACGTGAGCCATCACGAACGACACCAAGCGGGCGCCAGCGCGCGCAGCGTCCTGATTTCCTCTTTGGTGCTAAGGAGGCCAGCACAAGCGAAGAGTACCGAGGCATCAGCCAAAGGTTGCTATATTGGTGCAATGAGACCAAGACCAGGAGGACGGCAAGATGGAGGTCATCATGGAGCCTAAGACGGCGTCACCACCAGAGCTTTTCGCAGGCGAAGACCACTTTTGTCAGGATAGCTTGTACTAGCTGTCCCCCTTCAAATTTGCCCGCCATTGTTGGCTCCCTTCCCGCTCAATATTTGGGAAGAGGACCAGGGCCTATATAAGTAGAGCTAGCCACCATAGTAGGGGCATCTCATCTTAGCTTGATCCAACCTGATCGAGAGCCTACCCACAAAAACACCTCAACCTCAGGAGGCTGTTCTTCCCTTGTACTGTTCCTCATCAGCCCAAGAGGCAATCCACCACCACCACACTGGAGTAGGGTATTACACCACAACGGTGGCCCGAACTAGTATAAACCTCGTGTCTTTCTGTGTTGCGAGTTCATCGAGTTCGTCCGCGAGATCTTAGCGAGCTAGGGCGTAGATCGGTAGGAGGGAAAGACTTCGCGCGCAACACAATGTTCGAACCTTAAGGGTTTGCCGGAACCCCACATCCGACATTTGGCGCACCAGGTAGGGGTGCGCCGTAGCTTCCCTTCCATCAGTTCGTCGCTCCGTCGTCTCCATGGCGAACGCTCGCCGTGCTCGGGCTGAGCGTCGGGTTGCCCTCACCGCCCGCGTCGCTCAGACGGCTCCCGTCGGCAGGCCACCTGGTCGTTCTCCGTCTCCCGCCGCCAACGCTGCCACCGGTCCGGCAGGGAACGAGCAGCAAGTGTCCTCGTTGCATCCTTCGGTGCGGCAGGACGGCCACACCGCCACTCCATCGCTGTCCCCTGCCGGTTCTTCGTCCCACGCGCGCCGTGCTCCCATGGAGGCACGGGCCGCGCTCCCATGGAGGCACGGGCCGCGCTCCTCGCGGCAAACGAACTCCTGCGCTACCGCCCCGTCGACGACCTCTATGAGGAGTGGCTCGACCGCGTCGCCGAGCTCGTCCGCGCCACAAGGGGCTCTCCGGCGCCGTCCCTCTCTCTGCCTCCCCCTCAACCAGCCATGGGCGACGAGGCTCATGGCGTGCCTCCACCACCTCAGCCCCAAGACGGTGCCTTGGCACCAAGGTGCGCGCCTCCGCGGCGTGATCCACCACGCCCGGTGCCCGCATGCGAAGAAAGAAGCTTCCAAGAAATCCCGCGGCCGCGAGAAGCTGCGCCTGCGCTCCCCGCGCCACCTCGTCAAGACAGCGCACCGCCTGCAGCGGCGCAGTGCGAACCTCGTCAAGACCAAGCTCCACCTCCGAAGCGAGCCCCGACAACCACGGCCGGCTGCCGCGCCTTCACCCCTGAGCTGTGTAGCATCGCCTGGCCAGGGAAGTTCAAGCCGAATCTGCCTCCTCGCTACGACGGCACCGCCGACCCCGCGGAGTTCCTGCAGAGCTGAGCATCGAAGCGGCCAACGGGGATGAAAAGGTCATGGCGAACTGGTTTCCCATGGCTCTGAAGGATGGGGCTCGCTCCTGGCTCCTGAACCTGCAACATGGCTCGATCTCCTCTTGGGACGAAATGCGCGACCGCTTCGTCGCCAACTTCCAGGGCACTCGCGACCGCCCGCCGGCCGCGGGTGATCTACGCTGCATCAAGCAACAACCAGGAGAGACCCTCTAGAAGTACATCCAGCACTTCAACAACACCCGCCTCAAGATCCCCAAGGTCACGGACGAGGCCATCATCTCCGCGTTTTCCGACGGTGTCCATGACGTCAAGATGAAGGAAGAGTTCGCCATCCACGAGGAGCTCTGCACATCTCAGGAGCTGTTCAACCTGGCGACCAAGTGCGCAAGAGCTGAGGAGGGGCGCCTTTCTCTCCTCGAGCTGCCGGCTACAGGGGCGGAGGAGACGAAGGCCAAGGCCAAGGACGTGAAGCGCAAGGAGGCGGTGGTGCTCGCAGCGGAGCCCGACACCAACCGGGGCAGAGATCAGCCCAAGTCATCCAAGAACGGCCGACCGTTCTGCGCCTTCCACAACCTGAACACCCACAACACCAGCGACTATCAAGAGCTCAGAGCCATACGGGAAGGACGCTTCGGTCGACGCCCCGAGCGCAACGACCGGGGCTACGATTGTGGAGGAGGACGAGGAGGCGGACGCTGGGACGACCGTGGCCCACGCCAGGAGTGGCGCGACCGGCCTCATGAGGACCGCTGGCAGGACCAACCTCGCATGGGCGCCTGGAGGGACCTGCCTCGTGAGGATCACCCCCAAGGCAACACCGGTCTTCCCCAGCTGCCGCCACCAAGAAGGAACGACGACCACCACCAGGACGAGGGGGCTGGGAGCTTCCAGGAGCCGCGTGCAATCGCCTGCATCTTGGGCAGCGCCCAAGCCCCAGCCTCTCGGCGCATCTTCAAACAGTTCGCTCGCGAGGTGAACACGGTGCTCCCCAAGCTCGAGGCCACGCGCCCGCTCAAGTGGTCCCAATGCGCCATCACTTTCAACTCGGCGGATCAACTCAAGTGCGCAGCCGCCGCTGGCGCCCTCCCTATGCTGTGTTCCCCAGTCATCAGCAATGTGCAGGTCACCAAGACCCTCATCGACGGCGGCGCAGGGCTCAACGTCCTGTTCGTCGACACGTTCGACAACCTCCAAGTGCCATATGAACAGCTCCAGCCCACCAAGCCTTTCTCAGGAGTGACCGATGGTTCCACCACACCGATAGGGCAGGTCCGCCTGCCTGTCACCTATGGGGAGCGCAAGAACTACCGCACCAAGCTCATCGACTTCGACGTCACGCACATCCGCCTGCCGTACAATCCCATCCTCGGGTATCCAGCCCTGGCCAAGTTCATGGCAGTCACCCATCATGGCTACAACGTCCTCAAGATGCCGGGAAGCGGAGGAATCATCACGGTCCCGTGTGAAGAGAGGGATGCGGTGTGCTCCCTCGAGCGCGCCTTTCAAGCCGCAGCAATCGACGACCCCGGTAGCAGAAGCGAGGGCCCTCCGGAGGCCATCCCCAAGAAGAAGCAGCTGCGCCGCGTAGGACCTCAGGAGGATGGCGACGCGGCAGGAGCCTCATCAGGATCAGCGCCCGTCCCAGGGGCGCCTCCCTCCATCGCATAGCAAAGCGCACCCGGCGCCCTCCTTGGGCATGGCTCGGGGGCTCTCTTATGGAGGGCCTCAGACCTTGCCAACCTCACGAGGGAGGCGCTTGGGCACCACTTGAAAGCGTGTTTCGCGGCACATGTTCCTCAGGAGAGCACATGGCAGGGAGTGCCCACCACTCAGGAGTTCGTCACCAAGACCACCCAGGAACTGCAAGAAGCAAGAACCATGCGCGGCGACAGCCGCTCACGAGGCGCAGCTCCGCATCCTGGTGAGGATGCTGGGCTGCGTGTCTGCATCGACGTCCCCTGGCTCAACAGGGCCGCATCTCAGGAGCGCTTCTGGCCATCGCGTGTGGGCCACTGCGAGGGCCCACCACACAGCTATGTTCGCATGCCCTTCGGCTTGCCGAGCGTGGCGTCAGCCTATCAACGCGACCTGCGGCGTGTCCTGATGGCTCAGGAGGCCAGGTACCACGCCGTCCTGGAGGAGATGGACACGGTCTTCAGGGAACCTCCCGAGCCCCCAGAGCCTCCCGAGGCTCAGGGTCCCGGTGACTCGTGAGGAGTCGTTTCTTCGACGCACGCCTTCATCTGCACCAACTCTACTTCGTCTACAGAACCAAGTGACATCTTCCAAGCTCGTTTAAGCTGGGAGCACCCCTCGGGCTGCATTATTCCTAGGCCACATGGGTCCGTCCCTATGGCATGTATCCCTTTTGCTTATGTCTTTAGCTTACCTTGCTGGGGGCGCCCCTCGGGCTGCATCATCCCCAAGCCACTCGGGCCGGACCCGGTGGCATGTATCTTCCAGCATTTATCCAAGTTGATCTGCTCTCCATGCTTAACCTGCCAACTGCTATCACCTGCTCGATCATCGCCTCTCCCGGGGCCTCCACACAGGCACGGCGCTGGTGCATGGGTCCGTCCCTGCCACGCCGACAAATCTGAGCGGTCGAGCTCTAGCTCGCGGCACGCCCCGCGCACGTCACCTCACCAGGCCCTCAGTGCCTTCACCTCATCCAGAGCAACCAGCGGCAGGCTGACAGCTGTAACGGCAATCCGTGTTTCTTCTTGTGCCAGTTCACAGGGATCCCGCGAGAAGGATAGCAGGCGGCACCGCGAGTCTCCTTTTCTCTCGTGCAATTCGCTTGCGTGTTTAAAGGGGGGCTCCTGAGCATCGCGACTCAGGAGCTCTTACTGGCTCTCCAGCCCTGACCCCCTGGCCTTGACCACGACATCGCGACCTGGCATACCAGCGGCGGCTGAGCTCGCTCGAGGGCCGGGACCTGAGGACGTAGAGCACTAAGGAGAGCATGAGGGAAGGGACCTCCTGAGCATCGCGCCTCAGGGGCTCTTACTGGACCTCGGGCCACACACCTCCTGGCCTTGACCACGGCACGCGACCTGGCATACCAGCGACGGCTGTAGCCTGCCTGGGGACCGGGACCTGTCAGCGTAGAGCAACAAGCTATCGCGAGGAAAGAAAGGGGGACCGAGCCTTAACGGAACGTGTGTTCACCAAATTCCCATAACAGGGAAGATAGGCACAAAAGACATTGTAGATCCTTACATGCCCCCACGGGGTGATTCATGGTTCTACGCAGGGAACAAAAGCTGATACTAAGGGGAATCCTATCTACATCCTTCCGTGGCGGACGCCATCATCAACAGTGGGCCACGGGAGGCCGGCGCCAACCCCATCCAGATCAACGGCGGCGACGGCCGGACGCCGCAGCTCTGCTCCAGGCGCGGCGAGAGCTCGGGGGCACATAGCTGTCGTCGCTTGTCTCCGGAGTCTCGTAAAGCTCAGGAGAGCTGCTGGACTCCCAAGGGCTGCTGCTGCTGGAGTAGTCGCGAGTGGAGCACGCGCCAGTTTGGCGCTCCTCTCCAGAGCAGCACTGCAGGCGGAGGCCCTCGGCGTCGAAGACCTTGAAGAAGAGCATGGAAGCGCCATCGTACTCGAAGTGGATTGCGAGGGCGCCTCTCGCACGGCAGACCCGCGCTGTAACACCCCGGATGAAACTTTCCATATTTGTAACTCCAACTCTTGCCATTTTCGGCTATGTGCTATGATATTCCCTCCGTGGTCGGGTTTTGTCTTTCGTTTTGCATTTTGTTCATGTCATGCATCTCATACCATGTCATCATGTGCATTGCATTTGCATACGTGTTCGTCTCATGCATCCGAGCATTTTCCCCGTTGTCCGTTTTGCAATCCGGCGCTCCCATCTCCTCCGGTGCACCCCTCTTGTTTTCTTTTCGTGAGCGGGTGTTGAACGTTCTCGGATTGGACCGAGGCTTGTCAAGTGGCCTTGGTATACCACCGGTAGACCACCAGTCAAGTTTCGTTCCATTTGGAGGTCGTTTGGTACTCCAACGGTTAACCGGGTAACCGCAGATGCCTTCTGTGTGTTGCAGCAAAAAACCCCTCAAAACCAGCCCAAAACCCTTCTAACTCTCTTCCATGCTCTAGGTCGTTCGATCACGATCATGTGGGCGAAAACCGCACCTCATTTGGACTCTCCTAGCTCCCTCTAGCTATATATAGGCATCCCCTCCCGAAAACTTTCGCAGATCAAACCCTAGCATTTTTCCCCGCCGCTGCCGGACACGTCCGGTCCGCGCTGGACAAATCTCCACCAACGGCCGCAGCAAATCACGGGCTGCCACGTGGCCCCGCGCCGCCCGCCGCCCGCCGGGCCCGTATGCCGCCCCCGAGCCCGAGCCGCCAGCGCCCGCCTCCGCGCCCCGCGCGCCGCCTCGCCTCCATCCGCCGCCGCACCCGCGCGCGCCGGCCCCGCCTCGCCTCAAGGCTTTCTTGCCAACCTCATAGTCTCTCCTACTTTGGAAGATCAAATTCGTGAGGCACAACTCCTGGATACCATGGTGAAGAAGGTGAAACGTGGTATCGACAAGGGTCTTTCCAAATACAAGTGCTATCGCATTGATGACAGAGACACTTTATTCTTCGAGGACCGGATTGTGGTTCCTAAAGGTGATCTAAGGAAAGTCATAATGAACGAGGCGCACGATTCTCTCCTTTCCATTCATCCTGGAAGTACGAAGATGTATCATGACCTCAAGCAGTCGTATTGGTGGACTCGAATGAAGCGAGAAATTGCTCAATTCGTGAATGAATGTGATGTCTGTCGAAGAGTGAAAGCAGAACACCAATGACCAGCTGGTCTCCTCCAACATCTTGCTATCCCAGAGTGGAAGTTTGATCATATAAAAATGGACTTCGTGACTGGATTTCCAAAGTCCAAGCGCGGAAATGATGCTATCTTCGTTGTCATCGACAAGCTTTCTAAAGTGGCTCATTTCCTTCCAATCAAAGAATCCATCACAGCAGCTCAGTTGGCAGAGCTATACACCTCCAGAATTGTCTCCTTGCATGGCATTCCACAATTGATTTCTTCAGATCGTGGAAGCATCTTCACCTCAAAGTTCTGGGACTCCTTCCAGAAGGCCATGGGCACAAACATTCGCTTCAGCACAGCTTTCCATCCTCAAACTATTGGCCAAGTCGAGCGAGTCAATCAAAATCTTGAAGATATGCTCAGGGCTTGTGTCATTTCCTTTAGCATGAAATGGGAAGATTGTCTTCCATATGCCGAATTTTCCTACAACAACAGCTTCCAAGCAAGTTCGGGCAAGGCCCCATTCAAGATTCTCTATGGCAGAAAGTGCCGTACTCCTCTCAATTGGTCAGAGACTGGTGAACGCCAACTTCTTGGCAATGACTTAATCACTGAAGCTGAAGAAATGTGTAAAGTCATCCGTGAAAATCTCAAAGCCGCACAATCGTGTCAGAAGAGTTACTATGATAGTAAGCACCGTGATGTGGCTTTCGAGATCGGAGACCATGTCTACCTCCGCGTATCCCCAATGAAAGGCACTCGTCGCTTCGGTATCAAAGGGAAGCTTGCCCCTAGATACGTGGGTCCTTTCAAGATCATTGGCAAAAGAGGCGACCTCGCCTATCAACTTGAGCTTCCTTCCAACTTCGCGAACATGCACGATGGTTCCACGTGTCACAGCTTCGCAAGTGCTTCAAGACTCCTGAGCGCACTATCAACTTCGAAGAGGTTGACCTCCAAGAAGATTTGTCTTATCATGAACACCCCATTGCTATTCTTGAAGAAACTGAGCGCAAGACTCGCAACAAGTCAATCAAATTCCTGAAAGTGAAGTGGTCGCACCATTCCGACCGGGAAGCCACCTGGGAACGCGAGGACCATCTCCGTTTCGAATATCCGGAGTTCTTTCAGTCCTAGATCTCGGGACGAGATCCTCTCGTAGTGGTGGAGTGTTGTAACACCCCGGATGAAACTTTCCATATTTGTAACTCCAACTCTTGCCATTTTCGGCTATGTGCTATGATATTCCCTCCGTGGACGAGTTTTGTCTTTCGTTTTGCATTTTGTTCATGTCATGCATCTCATACCATGTCATCATGTGCATTGCATTTGCATACGTGTTCGTCTCATGCATCCGAGCATTCTCCCCGTTGTCCGTTTTGCAATCCGGCGCTCCCATCTCCTCCGGCGCACCCCTCTTGTTTTCTTTTCGTGAGCGGGTGTTGAACATTCTCATAATGGACCGAGGCATGTCAAGTGGCCTTGGTATACCACCGGTAGACCACCGGTCAAGTTTCGTTCCATTTGGAGGTTGTTTGGTACTCCAACGGTTAACCGGGTAACCGCAGATGCCTTCTGTGTGTTGCAGCAAAAAACCCCTCAAAACCAGCCCAAAACCCCTCTAACTCTCTTCCATGCTCTAGGTCGTTCGATCACGATCATGTGGGCGAAAACCGCACCTCAATTGGACTCTCCTAGCTCCCTCTAGCTATATATAGGCATCCCCTCCCGAAAACTTACGCAGATAAAACCCTAGCATTTTTCCCCGCCGCCGCCGGACACGTCCGGTCCGCGCCGGACAAATCTCCACCCACGGCCGCAGCAAATCACGGGCTGCCACGTGGCCCCGCGCCGCCCGCGGCCCGCCGGGCCCGTACGCCGCCCCCGAGCCCGAGCCGCCGGCGCCCGCCTCCGCGCCCCGCGCCGCCGCCTCGCCTCCCTCCGCCGCCGCACCCGCGCGCGCCGGCCCCGCCTCGCCGCCGTCCGTTCGTCGCCTCGCTGTGCCCCGCCGCCGTCGCCTCGCCGTGCCCCGCCGCCCCACGCCGCCGCCGTGCCCCGCCGCGTCGCCCTCTCCTCTCCCGTCGTCGGCCGAGCTCGGCCCCGATCCAGATCGGGTCAACGCACGAGGTTGACCCCGAGATCCCCCGAAATCTTCTGTCTTTAATTTTAACAGTATATACCACTGTTCATTGCATCATAACTCTCTGCATATAGCTCCGTTTCGTGCGTGTAATATATCGAAATGTTTGCCTGGTGATGTTCTACCTTTTGTTCCATTGCACCATGTTCATTTGAGTCCATCTTGATGCCCAAATCTCTGGTGCAAGAGTGCTACTTGCTGTTATCTGCTGTTACTTAGCAGAACTTGGAGATTTGTTATTTTTGTATCATTTAATCTGTGCATCTTATGGGCATGAGCTCTACATGTGTTTTGTTGTATGCCATGCCATCTTTCCAGTGGTGTATGCCATGTATTTTTGTGATCTCGGTGGTGACTAGCACAAGCATGCAAACTAGGCTCCGTAATGTTTCTGATTTCAGGGACTTGGTGATTTCTCTAAGTCTTTGTCTTCTCTTATTTTGTTGCCATGTAAACTTGATGATACAGAGAGATCCATGCATATTTTGGAGATATACAGTAAGGATGTTTTGTAGATATTATTGTAATTGATCCATTCCTGCCCTTGTTTGCAATTATGGAGTGCCATACCATGACTCAATCTTGCTCTACTTTTGCTATAAATTATTTCTGGCAGATTGTTTACGTGTTATTCAATTTTGCCAAGCTTGTTGTAGTTGATCCATACATGCTATGCTTTTGTTCTTGCCATGGATAGCTTCATAAACTTTCCATCTTTCCGTAGGTATGCTTGTTTTGTCATGCATTGCTTTGTGGTGAGTGAATCAAGCTCACCAAGATGCCTTAATGTTATTGTTTCTGCCATGCTCTGTTTTCTGCTAAGTCTGAAACCTGTTAACGAAACTTGCTATGTTTACTTGGTTGCCATCATATCTTCTGGTCCTTTTTGGCTTATGGTCAATAAGGGACTTTTGTCACGTGCATTTAGTAGAATACATTCATGCCTTTTTTTGCCATGTTAAGTTCCTGTAGAATGTTGATTTCGTGCTCTGAACATTGCTACCTGATGCTGTTTCAGGCATGTCCAGTAATTTCACCAAGTCTGTGAACCTGATATCTTTTGCACTTTTGCCATGTTTGTTTGAGCCTGTTATGTTGTGAGCTAGCCGTAGCTCAGTGTTCATCTTTTTGTCAAGCATCTCCTGTAGATTACTGTCATATGCTTTGTTGCTATGTTGGAGTGCTGTAGCATTGTTACTTGTTGCATTCTAAGTGCTACCATGCTGTTAATCGCAGATTCGTGTCATTTTTGTTTTGCTTGCCATTTGCAAACCGTGCATCCGTTTCCGGTGATCTTTATATCGATTTCGACCGAAATCATCTCATCTTTCCAGTGGCATGCTTGGTTTGTCAAGTTACTGCCTTGTTCATCATTTTCCTCCCGGAGCACGCATACGCACCGCATATCATATCTTGCATATCATTCATGTATTGCATCATGTTGCTTGTGCATTTCTCGTGATTGATTGTGGTTCCGTTGCTTGTGTTCTTGTCTTGGGTAGAGCCGGGAGACGAGTTCGTGAACGAGGAAACTGTTGAGTACGCTTACGAGGATCAAGCTTTCGACAACTCTGAGAACCTTGCAGGCAAGATGACCACCCCTCGAAATCACTTCTATCTTTGCTTTGCTAGTTGTTCGTTCTATTGCCATGCTGCACTACCTACCATTTGCTATAACATGCCTCCCATATTGCCATGTCAGCCTCTAACCATCCTTTCCTAGCAAACCGTTGTTTGGCTAAGTTACCGCTTTTGCTCAGCCCTTCTTATAGCGTTGCTAGTTGCAGGTGAAGTTGAAGTTTGTTCCATGTCGGAACATGGATATGTTGGGATATCACAATATCTCTTATTTAATTAATGCATCTATATATTTGGTAAAGGGTGGAAGGCTCGGCCTTATGCTAGGTGTTTTGTTCCACTCTTGCCGCCCTAGTTTCCGTCATACCGGTATTATGTTCCTTGAGTTTGCGTTCCTTACGCGGTCGGGTGATTTATGGGACCCCCTTGACAGTTCGCCCTGAATAAAACTCCTCCAGCAAGGCCCAACCTTGGTTTTACCATTTGCCACCTAAGCCTTTTTCCCCCGGGTTTTCTAGAGCCCGAGGGTCATCTTTATTTTAAACCCCCGGGCCAGTGTTCCTCTGAGTGCTGGTCCAAACTAGAGCCCTTTGCAGCGCCACCTTGGGGAAACTCGAGGATTGGTTTTAGTTGTACGGACTGCTCATCCGGTGTGCCCTGAGAACGAGATATGTGCAGCTCCTATCGGGTTTTGTCGGCACATTCGAGCGGCTTTGCTGGTCTTGTTTTACCATTGTCGAAATGTCTTGTAAACCGGGATTCCGAGACTGATCGAGTCTTTCCGGGAGAAGGTTTATCCTTCGTTGACTGTGAGAGCTTATGATGGGCTAAGTCGGGACACCCCTGCAGGATATTATCTTTCGAAAGCCGTGCCCGCGGTTATGAGGCAGATGGGAATTTGTTAATGTCCGGTTGTAGAGAACTTGTCACTTGACCCAATTAAAATACATCAACTGTGTGTGTAGCCGTGATGGTCTCTTCTCGGCGGAGTCCGGGAAGTGAACACGGTTTGAGTTTTGAATGACGTAAGTAGGAGTTCAGGATCACTTCTTGGTCATTACTAGATGACGACCGTTCCGTTGCTTCTCTTCTCGCTCTCTTTTGCGTATGTTAGCCACCATATTTGCTTAGTGCCCGCTGCAGCTCCACCTCATAACACCATCCTTTCCTATAAGCTTAAATAGTCTTGATCTCGCGGGTGTGAGATTGCTGAGTCTTCGTGACTCACAGATTCTACCAAAACAGTTGCAGGTGCCGACGATGCCAGTGCAGATGATGGGATCGACCTCAAGTGGGAGTTCGATGAGGAACGTGGTCGTTACTATGTGTCTTTTCCTGATGATCAGTAGTGGAGCCCAGTTGGGACGATCAGGGATCTAGCATTTGGGGTTATCTTATTTTCATTTGGATCTTGACCATAGACGGTCTATGTGTGTATTTTGGATGATGTATGAATTATATTTATGTATTGTGTGAAGTGGCAATTGTAAGCCAACTCTTTATCCCATTCTTGTTCATTACATGGGATTGTGTGAAGATGACCCTTCTTGCGACAAAACCACAATGCGGTTATGCCTCTAAGTCGTGCCTTGACACGTGGGAGATATAGCCGCATCGTGGGCGTTACAAGTTGGTAATCAGAGCCATCCCCGACTTAGGAGCCCCCCTGCTTGATCGAATCGCTAGCGTTGTTGAGTCTAGAGCAAAATGTTTTGAGTCTTAGGATTATATATATCGGAGAGTAGGATTCTTTTTACTCCTCAGTCCCTTCGTCGCTCTGGTGAGGTCTCCTGACGTAGAAGTTTTGACTCTTCTCTCCTCAAATTTCACTAAAAAAAATTTTAGGATCATGCGGGTATCTTAGAATCGTTCTGATGGTTTTGTGACGAGAACATTGTTCTTGGTGCCTCCTGACATTTAGGGGTTGTGGCAGTGTCCCGGGGAGTTGAGCTCCGAGGTGTTGTCGTCACAATTTTATCGTTGCAGTTCTGGAATACCTGAGTTTCGCCGACATCGAAATCTCTTTTATGCAGTTGTTGGTGAGATCACCTCGACGCCACCCAGTACTGGGGCGGGAGTTCGGGAGTATTGCCATAACTCGTATAACGGATGCTTTTCGAAGGTTGAGGTACACGATTTCCGAAGGTTTCTTGGTTATGTGTTGACGGATGGATATAGCTGGATCTAGGGATTGCTAGTTTGGGTGATATATTTTGTGTCCCCTGTATCCCCAACACCAGATTGCATAACCAGAAAGTTTCGGGAGTTTATAAGTGGGAATTCAAGTAGCTCTTAGGATATCTTTCCGACAGACGCATGATATGAGATTGGGGTTCGACGTCTAGTGGTCCGCCTGTACACGGTTGGTTTTACAATGGTCTCGTAGTGTCTTAAAGAGTCCTTGGCTATGCCGACTCGGGGACGCTTCATATGTCATGTGCACAGCCTTGTACATGATGGTGTTGTACGATCGAGCCCGTGTGGGCCCCACCACGAAAACTTCGGTCAAAATCTCTATCATATGTTTGTTCCGGCTTATTCTGCAAGCCAATACTTTGTTTTGTTTTGAATTGTGGTATTCGAGTTGCTTCGAAATCAAATGTTGATTCCATACCTTTTTCTAAGTGGCTTCTCAACTTATGGAAGTGTGATGATTTACTATGGAATTCATTCGTTCATCCTCGTTCGAATGTTTATTGTGAAGACTATATGTTGCAATTTCTATCCGTTGATTCTACTTGTCTATTTGTCTAACAAGATGCTAACGGATGTCACCCTCTTCAGGATGGCTCCGCCAACGCATCAGAATCCGGATCGCAATGAAGGGAGTCAGGCGAACCCTCCGCCACCACCTCCGCCTCCGGAGGCATGGCAAGCTATCATGGCAGCCACCAACGCCAATGCTCAGATGATTCTACAACTCTTGCAAGAACGCACCCAAGGGCAAGGCAATCAGGGAAATCAAGGTCAAGGCAACAATCAGCCCCACTTCGCTACCCTCAACCAGTTTCTTGCAAATCAGCCCAAGTCTTTCAGCTACTATGCCAAGGCCACGGATGCCGATGATTGGCTCGTGGACATCAACAAGCATTTTGAATGTAGCAATGTCAGGCCTGAGGACTATGTCAAGTTCGCTTCTTTTCAGCTCAAGGACCAAGCTGCTGATTGGTATCAACAATACAAAGATTCCAGAGGAGGTCGTGTGATCACTTGGACTGACTTCTGTCGGGACTTCAAAGCTCACCACATTCCACAAAGTGTTGTTGAGAGCAAGCGTGAGGAGTTCCGCAATCTCAAGCAAGGCAACATGTCTGTGTATCAATTCAACATCCAGTTTCAGAAACTTGCTCGCTTCGCTAAACAAGACGTTCCTGATGAAAAGAGCATGATCTATCACTTCAGAGGTGGCCTTAGAGAGGATCTGCAGTTAGCTCTCGTTCTTGTTGAGCCTACTCAGTTTGATTAATTCTATAATATGGCACTGAAGCAAGAGGCTGCTCAGCTCAAGTGTGAGGCTTCTAAGAAGAGAGTCAGGGACGCAGTTCAGTCTTCTTCTTCCTCACTTGTGGCTGCTAAGCAACAGAAGTTCTGGTTGCCTCCTCCTCCTCCGTTTCGTCAGCCTTACCAGCAGAAGAACAAAGGTGGCCATGGTTCTTCCAACTCTTCCAACTCTGGCTATCAGAACAAGTCTCAGAATCAAGCCCCAAAGTCCAATGCTCCTTATCATCGTCCACTCTCAGAGGTGACTTGCAACAAGTGTCAGCAGAAAGGTCACTATGCGAACAAGTGCTTCAACCAAAGGCGTCTTCCGCCTCCTCCTCCTCCTGTCAGATCTTCCAGCAATGCAGTGGTCAAGCATAATCCAAAGTCTGCTAAGGTGAACATGATGAATGCAGCTCAAGCAGAGGAATCTACTGATGTGATAATGGGTAATCTCTCAGTTAATGATATTCCTGCAAAAGTTCTTTTTGATACTGCGCATTCTTTCATTTCTGGACCTTTTGTGGCTATGCATGATCTGGTTACTGAAGTATTGCCAAGTCCTCTGTCTATTGTTTCTCCGGCTCGACAACTGACTTCTCGAGCATTCGTTCGGGATTCCGTAATCAAGATGGGCGACTATAAATTTCTGGCCAAACCAATTGTTCTTGGTGACTCGGATATTGATCTTATTCTCGAGATGGACTGGCTTTCTAAGCACAAGGCTCAACTAGATTGTGCTGCCAGAGAAATTCAATTGACACACTCTTCTGAGGATGTTATCATTTATGCCGCTCATGATGAAACCATTCGGTTGTTTTCTCTCAATGAGAAGGGCGAATTGAATGCCATCTCTCAAATTCTAGTCGTTTGTGAGTACCAAGATGTCTTTCCAGAAGAGCTTCCGGGTATGCCTCCTCACCGGCCAGTTGAGTTCGTTATCGATCTTGAGCCAGGCACTGAACCCGTTTGCAAGCGTCCATACAAGCTTGGACCCAAGGAGCTGAAGGAATTGAAGAAACAGCTCGATGAACAAGAGCGTCTGGGTTTGATCAGACCGAGTTCTTCTCCATGGGGTTGTGGTGTTCTTTTTGTAAAGAAGAAGGATGGCACGGACCGACTTTGTGTCGACTACCGTCCATTGAACAAGAAGACAATCAAGAACAAGTATCCACTTCCCAACATCAATGAGCTATTCGAGCAACTGAAAGGTGCTAAAGTATTCTCCAAGCTTGACCTTCGTATGGGTTATCATCAGATTCGCATTCGTGAAGAAGATATTCCCAAGACAGCATTCAAAACAAGCTTTGGTTCTTATAAATATACTGTCGTGTCTTTCGGCCTTGTCAATGCTCCTCCAACATTCTCTCGGATGATGAATTTCATCTTCAACCCCTATACCAATGAATTCGTCCTGGTGTATCTCAATGATATATTGGTCTTAACTCCTCCTGATGAATCCAAGCCATTTGAAGTTTTCTGTGATGCTTCTCTCCAATGTCTCGGTGCTGTGTTAATGCAAGAGAAGAAAGTTGTGGCCTATACCTCTCGTCAGTTGAAGCCCAATGAAAAGAACTATCCCACTCACGATCTTGAGTTGGCGGCAGTTGTCCATGCATTAATAACGTGGAGACATCTCTTGTTGGGAAGACAAGTGGACATATTCACCGATCACAAGAGTCTCAAGTACATCTTCACTCAGCCCAACCTCAACCTCAGGCAGACTCGATGGGTCGAAATGATTCAAGAGTACAATCCGAGTATTGAATATACTCCAGGCAAGGCCAATGTCATTGCAGATGCTTTAAGCAGGAAGGCTTATTGCAACAGCTTAATTCTCAAGCCATTCCAACCGGATCTTTGTGAAGCTTTCCGCAAGCTGAATCTCCAAGTTGTTCCTCAAGGCTTTCTTGCCAACCTCATAGTCTCTCCTACTTTGGAAGATCAAATTCGTGAGGCACAACTCCTGGATACCATGGTGAAGAAGGTGAAACGTGGTATCGACAAGGGTCTTTCCAAATACAAGTGCTATCGCATTGATGACAGAGACACTTTATTCTTCGAGGACCGGATTGTGGTTCCTAAAGGTGATCTAAGGAAAGTCATAATGAACGAGGCGCACAATTCTCTCCTTTCCATTCATCCTGGAAGTACGAAGATGTATCATGACCTCAAGCAGTCGTATTGGTGGACTCGAATGAAGCGAGAAATTGCTCAATTCGTGAATGAATGTGATGTCTGTCGAAGAGTGAAAGCAGAACACCAATGACCAGCTGGTCTCCTCCAACATCTTGCTATCCCAGAGTGGAAGTTTGATCATATAAAAATGGACTTCGTGACTGGATTTCCAAAGTCCAAGCGCGGAAATGATGCTATCTTCGTTGTCATCGACAAGCTTTCTAAAGTGGCTCATTTCCTTCCAATCAAAGAATCCATCACAGCAGCTCAGTTGGCAGAGCTATACACCTCCAGAATTGTCTCCTTGCATGGCATTCCACAATTGATTTCTTCAGATCGTGGAAGCATCTTCACCTCAAAGTTCTGGGACTCCTTCCAGAAGGCCATGGGCACAAACATTCGCTTCAGCACAGCTTTCCATCCTCAAACTATTGGCCAAGTCGAGCGAGTCAATCAAAATCTTGAAGATATGCTCAGGGCTTGTGTCATTTCCTTTAGCATGAAATGGGAAGATTGTCTTCCATATGCCGAATTTTCCTACAACAACAGCTTCCAAGCAAGTTCGGGCAAGGCCCCATTCAAGATTCTCTATGGCAGAAAGTGCCGTACTCCTCTCAATTGGTCAGAGACTGGTGAACGCCAACTTCTTGGCAATGACTTAATCACTGAAGCTGAAGAAATGTGTAAAGTCATCCGTGAAAATCTCAAAGCCGCACAATCGTGTCAGAAGAGTTACTATGATAGTAAGCACCGTGATGTGGCTTTCGAGATCGGAGACCATGTCTACCTCCGCGTATCCCCAATGAAAGGCACTCGTCGCTTCGGTATCAAAGGGAAGCTTGCCCCTAGATACGTGGGTCCTTTCAAGATCATTGGCAAAAGAGGCGACCTCGCCTATCAACTTGAGCTTCCTTCCAACTTCGCGAACGTGCACGATGGTTCCACGTGTCACAGCTTCGCAAGTGCTTCAAGACTCCTGAGCGCACTATCAACTTCGAAGAGGTTGACCTCCAAGAAGATTTGTCTTATCATGAACACCCCGTTGCTATTCTTGAAGAAACTGAGCGCAAGACTCGCAACAAGTCAATCAAATTCCTGAAAGTGAAGTGGTCGCACCATTCCGACCGGGAAGCCACCTGGGAACGCGAGGACCATCTCCGTTTCGAATATCCGGAGTTCTTTCAGTCCTAGATCTCGGGACGAGATCCTCTCGTAGTGGTGGAGTGTTGTAACACCCCGGATGAAACTTTCCATATTTGTAACTCCAACTCTTGCCATTTTCGGCTATGTGCTATGATATTCCCTCCGTGGACGAGTTTTGTCTTTCGTTTTGCATTTTGTTCATGTCATGCATCTCATACCATGTCATCATGTGCATTGCATTTGCATACGTGTTCGTCTCATGCATCCGAGCATTCTCCCCGTTGTCCGTTTTGCAATCCGGCGCTCCCATCTCCTCCGGCGCACCCCTCTTGTTTTCTTTTCGTGAGCGGGTGTTGAACATTCTCATAATGGACCGAGGCATGTCAAGTGGCCTTGGTATACCACCGGTAGACCACCGGTCAAGTTTCGTTCCATTTGGAGGTTGTTTGGTACTCCAACGGTTAACCGGGTAACCGCAGATGCCTTCTGTGTGTTGCAGCAAAAAACCCCTCAAAACCAGCCCAAAACCCCTCTAACTCTCTTCCATGCTCTAGGTCGTTCGATCACGATCATGTGGGCGAAAACCGCACCTCAATTGGACTCTCCTAGCTCCCTCTAGCTATATATAGGCATCCCCTCCCGAAAACTTACGCAGATAAAACCCTAGCATTTTTCCCCGCCGCCGCCGGACACGTCCGGTCCGCGCCGGACAAATCTCCACCCACGGCCGCAGCAAATCACGGGCTGCCACGTGGCCCCGCGCCGCCCGCGGCCCGCCGGGCCCGTACGCCGCCCCCGAGCCCGAGCCGCCGGCGCCCGCCTCCGCGCCCCGCGCCGCCGCCTCGCCTCCCTCCGCCGCCGCACCCGCGCGCGCCGGCCCCGCCTCGCCGCCGTCCGTTCGTCGCCTCGCTGTGCCCCGCCGCCGTCGCCTCGCCGTGCCCCGCCGCCCCACGCCGCCGCCGTGCCCCGCCGCGTCGCCCTCTCCTCTCCCGTCGTCGGCCGAGCTCGGCCCCGATCCAGATCGGGTCAACGCACGAGGTTGACCCCGAGATCCCCCGAAATCTTCTGTCTTTAATTTTAACAGTATATACCACTGTTCATTGCATCATAACTCTCTGCATATAGCTCCGTTTCGTGCGTGTAATATATCGAAATGTTTGCCTGGTGATGTTCTACCTTTTGTTCCATTGCACCATGTTCATTTGAGTCCATCTTGATGCCCAAATCTCTGGTGCAAGAGTGCTACTTGCTGTTATCTGCTGTTACTTAGCAGAACTTGGAGATTTGTTATTTTTGTATCATTTAATCTGTGCATCTTATGGGCATGAGCTCTACATGTGTTTTGTTGTATGCCATGCCATCTTTCCAGTGGTGTATGCCATGTATTTTTGTGATCTCGGTGGTGACTAGCACAAGCATGCAAACTAGGCTCCGTAATGTTTCTGATTTCAGGGACTTGGTGATTTCTCTAAGTCTTTGTCTTCTCTTATTTTGTTGCCATGTAAACTTGATGATACAGAGAGATCCATGCATATTTTGGAGATATACAGTAAGGATGTTTTGTAGATATTATTGTAATTGATCCATTCCTGCCCTTGTTTGCAATTATGGAGTGCCATACCATGACTCAATCTTGCTCTACTTTTGCTATAAATTATTTCTGGAAGATTGTTTACGTGTTATTCAATTTTGCCAAGCTTGTTGTAGTTGATCCATACATGCTATGCTTTTGTTCTTGCCATGGATAGCTTCATAAACTTTCCATCTTTCCGTAGGTATGCTTGTTTTGTCATGCATTGCTTTGTGGTGAGTGAATCAAGCTCACCAAGATGCCTTAATGTTATTGTTTCTGCCATGCTCTGTTTTCTGCTAAGTCTGAAACCTGTTAACGAAACTTGCTATGTTTACTTGGTTGCCATCATATCTTCTGGTCCTTTTTGGCTTATGGTCAATAAGGGACTTTTGTCACGTGCATTTAGTAGAATACATTCATGCCTTTTTTTGCCATGTTAAGTTCCTGTAGAATGTTGATTTCGTGCTCTGAACATTGCTACCTGATGCTGTTTCAGGCATGTCCAGTAATTTCACCAAGTCTGTGAACCTGATATCTTTTGCACTTTTGCCATGCTTGTTTGAGCCTGTTATGTTGTGAGCTAGCCGTAGCTCAGTGTTCATCTTTTTGTCAAGCATCTCCTGTAGATTACTGTCATATGCTTTGTTGCTATGTTGGAGTGCTGTAGCATTGTTACTTGTTGCATTCTAAGTGCTACCATGCTGTTAATCGCAGATTCGTGTCATTTTTGTTTTGCTTGCCATTTGCAAACCGTGCATCCGTTTCCGGTGATCTTTATATCGATTTCGACCGAAATCATCTCATCTTTCCAGTGGCATGCTTGGTTTGTCAAGTTACTGCCTTGTTCATCATTTTCCTCCCGGAGCACGCATACGCACCGCATATCATATCTTGCATATCATTCATGTATTGCATCATGTTGCTTGTGCATTTCTCGTGATTGATTGTGGTTCCGTTGCTTGTGTTCTTGTCTTGGGTAGAGCCGGGAGACGAGTTCGTGAACGAGGAAACTGTTGAGTACGCTTACGAGGATCAAGCTTTCGACAACTCTGAGAACCTTGCAGGCAAGATGACCACCCCTCGAAATCACTTCTATCTTTGCTTTGCTAGTTGTTCGTTCTATTGCCATGCTGCACTACCTACCATTTGCTATAACATGCCTCCCATATTGCCATGTCAGCCTCTAACCATCCTTTCCTAGCAAACCGTTGTTTGGCTAAGTTACCGCTTTTGCTCAGCCCTTCTTATAGCGTTGCTAGTTGCAGGTGAAGTTGAAGTTTGTTCCATGTCGGAACATGGATATGTTGGGATATCACAATATCTCTTATTTAATTAATGCATCTATATATTTGGTAAAGGGTGGAAGGCTCGGCCTTATGCTAGGTGTTTTGTTCCACTCTTGCCGCCCTAGTTTCCGTCATACCGGTATTATGTTCCTTGAGTTTGCGTTCCTTACGCGGTCGGGTGATTTATGGGACCCCCTTGACAGTTCGCCCTGAATAAAACTCTTCCAGCAAGGCCCAACCTTGGTTTTACCATTTGCCACCTAAGCCTTTTTCCCCCGGGTTTTCTAGAGCCCGAGGGTCATCTTTATTTTAAACCCCCGGGCCAGTGTTCCTCTGAGTGCTGGTCCAAACTAGAGCCCTTTGCAGCGCCACCTTGGGGAAACTCGAGGATTGGTTTTAGTTGTACGGACTGCTCATCCGGTGTGCCCTGAGAACGAGATATGTGCAGCTCCTATCGGGTTTTGTCGGCACATTCGAGCGGCTTTGCTGGTCTTGTTTTACCATTGTCGAAATGTCTTGTAAACCGGGATTCCGAGACTGATCGAGTCTTTCCGGGAGAAGGTTTATCCTTCGTTGACTGTGAGAGCTTATGATGGGCTAAGTTGGGACACCCCTGCAGGGTATTATCTTTCGAAAGCCGTGCCCGCGGTTATGAGGCAGATGGGAATTTGTTAATGTCCGGTTGTAGAGAACTTGTCACTTGACCCAACTAAAATACATCAACTGTGTGTGTAGCCGTGATGGTCTCTTCTCGGCGGAGTCCGGGAAGTGAACACGGTTTGAGTTTTGAATGACGTAAGTAGGAGTTCAGGATCACTTCTTGGTCATTACTAGATGACGACCGTTCCGTTGCTTCTCTTCTCGCTCTCTTTTGCGTATGTTAGCCACCATATTTGCTTAGTGCCCGCTGCAGCTCCACCTCATAACACCATCCTTTCTTATAAGCTTAAATAGTCTTGATCTCGCGGTGTGAGATTGCTGAGTCCTCGTGACTCACAGATTCTACCAAAACAGTTGCAGGTGCCGACGATGCCAGTGCAGATGATGGGATCGACCTCAAGTGGGAGTTCGATGAGGAACGTGGTCGTTACTATGTGTCTTTTCCTGATGATCAGTAGTGGAGCCCGGTTGGGACGATCGGGGATCTAGCATTTGGGGTTATCTTATTTTCATTTGGATCTTGACCGTAGACGGTCTATGTTTGTATTTTGGATGATGTATGAATTATATTTATGTATTGTGTGAAGTGGCGATTGTAAGCCAACTCTTTATCCCATTCTTGTTCATTACATGGGATTGTGTGAAGATGACCCTTCTTGCGACAAAACCACAATGCGGTTATGCCTCTAAGTCGTGCCTCGACACGTGGGAGATATAGCCGCATCGTGGGCGTTACACGCGCGATCTCCCCCAGCCGCGGGTCATGAAGATCTTGCCGGTGGGAACCAGTTCGATCTCCGCTCCGGTCGCCGGAGCGCTGCAGTCGGCGTGCTGCAACCAGAGCTCGAGAGGCCCCCTCGGCAGCATCACGTCAGAGAAGAACCGCGGGAAGTGGATCCAGGAGCTTGGAGGCATCGCCGCCCACAGCACCAACTCGCGCGAGGAGTCCGCGGCGTGGATCCCAGGGGCGACGGCACGCGCCGCCATGGCGCTGCGACCCTGGGCACGGCGTGGGCGGCGCTGCTCGTCGCTCCGACCTCCCGAGCCCTCGGCTTGGGCGTACAAGGGTAGCGGGTACCCCGGAGGAGGTCGCTCGCACCAAGGCCTCGACACCACCTACATCGCCGCTTCATCACGGCGATGGATCGACCTCTTCTTCGGCGGAAGTGGCCCCGGATCATCACGGGGAGCCTTTCCTTTCTCTTCGGTAGAAAACCTTCTGATAGGCGCCATTGTTGTCAGCAATGGAGCAAGAAGGAAGGAGCAAGCAAGCGAGGAAGAGATGGGTGACGAGGGCTCTGCCCCCTTCCCATTTATACCAAGAGAAGGCCAACCGGCGTCCCCCACGATCACAGGTAATGATGGTTTTCCTTGCATGTCGCAGGGACTTGTCAAGTCGTGCAGTTGCCGAGGCAGCGTGAGGAAGCGGAGACACCCACGTCCGATCAACCGCCACGCGTCAACCGAGGCCGCAGGCTTTTAGGGCCCGCGGTGCTCCGAACTTGACCCTTGGCTTCGCCGTGAAGCCAAGCCCGAGCGCACCTTGGGCCCGGGGGCTACTGTCGGCGTTCTGGGAACGGGGGTCCCCAAACTTGCCTGCCTGCGGCCCACAGCGTGGCTAAGCCAGCAAGCCGTACGGCCCATCTTCATCAACAAGGCATCCAAGACCCTCGCGAGGGTCCAAGCCTCGCGAGGTGGACGACGCAAGACCTCCTCTGGAGCGGCCTAGCCAGGCAGGCCCACGAGGAGCGGAGATATCAAGGCGGGGCAAACCTCACGAGGCTCTCGTGACGTGAGCCATGATGAACGACACCAGGCGGGCGCTAGTGCGCGCAGCGTCCTTATTTCCTCTTTGGTGCTAAGGAGGCCAGCGTAGGCGAAGAGTACCAAGGCATCAGGAAAAGGTTGCTATATTGGTGCAACGAGACCAAGACCAGGAGGATGGCAAGATGGAGGTCATCGTGGAGCCCAAGACGGCGTCACCACCAGAGCTTTTCGCAGGCGAAGACCACTTTTGTCAGGATAGCTTGTACTAGTTGTCCCCCTTCAAATTTGCCCGCCGTTGTTGGCTCCCTTCCCGCTCGATATTTGGGAAGAGGACCAGGGCCTATATAAGTAGAGCTAGCCACCATAGTAGGGGCATCTCATCTTAGCTTGATCCAACCTGATCGAGAGCCTACCCACAAGAACACCTCAACCTCAGGAGGCTGTTCTTCCCTTGTACTGTTCCTCATCAGCCCAAGAGGCAATCCACCACCACCACACTGGAGTAGGGTATTACACCACAACGGTGGCCTGAACCAGTATAAACCTCGTGTCTTTCTGTGTTGCGAGTTCATCGAGTTCGTCCGCGAGATCTTAGAGAGCTAGGGCGTAGATCGGTAGGAGGGAAAGACTTCGCGCGCACCCTAGTGTTCGAACCTTAAGGGTTTGCCGGAACCCCACATCCGACATGTTCCACCTGTATGCCGTCAAAACACTCCTCCAGCTTCCTCACCTCATCTACGTAGGGCTCCATCAACTGGCTTTGATAATCTTTGTTAACTTGCTTGACGACAAGTTGTGAATCACCCCTGACGATGAGTTTCTTGATCCCGAGGTCTGCCACGGTCCTGAGACCGGCAAGCAACCCCTCGTATTCAGCAGTGTTGTTCGTTGACATCTCCCTGGGAAAGTGCATCTAGATTACATACTTGAGGTGCTCTCCGGTGGGTGCAACAAGTAGCACACCAGCACCGGCGCCTTGCAGCGAGAAAGCCCCATCAAAGTACATAATCCAGTTGTGACTTGTTTCCTTGCCGGGAAGAGTGGTCCCCTGGATCTCTTCGTCGGGCGTTGGGGTCCATTCTGCAATGAACTCCGCCAAGACTCTACTCTGGATTTTTGAAGTACTTTCAAACTTCAAACCAAAGCTCGACAGTTCCAACGCCCATTCCACAATCCTCCCGGTTGCGTCTGGGTTATGCAATATCCGTTGCGGGAGGCGGGTGACGACGGTGATTTCGTGTGCTTGGAAGTAATGACGCAACTTCCTCGAGGCCATAACGAGGCCGAAGAGCAATTCCTGCACACCGGAGTACCTTGACCTAGCCCCCTGCAATAGGGAGCTTACAAAGTAAACCGGGTGCTGCATCATCTTCTTCTTCTGCACCACTTCATTCGGTTGCGCAGGCCCCACCCCACCAGCGTCAGACTCTGCCGGGAGCCTTGCCTTGCCGGCACCAGGCTCTACTGGGGGGAGCTCTGGCTTGCCATCCGCCCGTCCTACCATTGCCACTGCCTCTTCGTCGACCTCCCTCTGCGCCACTAGCGCGGCGCTGACCACTTGATTTGTTGCCGCTAGATACAGCAGCAACGGCTCTCATGGTTTAGGCGCAACCAGTATTGGCGTAGAGGAGAGGTATTTCTTCAAATCCTGAAGTGCCGCTTCGGCCTCTGGGGTCCATTCCATTATGCCCTCCTTCTTCAAGATTTTGAAAAAGGGGAGTGCACGCTCAGCAGACTTGCTCATGGCGGCAATGCAGCCAGTGAGCCGACGCACATCCATGATCCGCCTAGGCGCCTCAATCTGCTCAATGGCCTTGATCTTGTCTGGATTTGCCTCGATCCCACGTTGTGACACAAAGAACCCGAGAAGTTTGCCGGACAGAATGCCGAAGACACACTTCTCAGGGTTCAGCTTGAGGTTGATCTTGCGCAAATTCACAAACGTCTCTTCTAAATCTTGTATGAGTGTTGCCTTGTCCTTGGTTTTGACCACTATGTCATCCATATAAGCTTCCATATTTCTATGTAGCTGGAGCTCAAAACCAATTTGGACTGCTCTTGCAAACGTTGAGCCAGCACTCTTCAACACGAAAGGCATCCGTAAAAAACAATACGTACCACATGGGGAGATGAATGTTGTCTTCTCTTCATCTTCTTTCGTCATGAAGATCTGGTGGTATCCCGAGTAAGCGTCGAGGAACGATAACAAGTCACACCCGACCGTGGAGTCAACAATCTGGTTGATGCGCGGTAACGGGAAAGGGTCCTTTGGACAAGCCTTATTGATATCTGTGTAACCAATACATAGTCTCCACTTCCCATCTGCCTTGCGCACCACCACCGGATTGGCCAACCACGTCGGACGGAGTACCCCTCTCACCAAACCTGCTGCTTCCAACTTCCTGATTTCCTCTGTGATGAACTCTTGCTGTTCAAGAGCCTGCTTCCTGACCTTCTGCTTGACGGGCCGTGCATGAGGACAGACAGCAAGATGGTGCTCAATCACCTCCCTAGGAACACCGGGGATGTCGGATGCTTGCCATGCAAACACATCAACATTCACCCGCAGGAAAGTGATGAGTGCGCCTTCTTTGCTGTCGGGGGTGGAGCTTATGGTGAAAGCCCCTCCCGTGCCATCCTCCTTGACGGACACCTTCTTGGTCTCTGGTGGTGCGGCTCTGGATTTCTTGCTCTTGCCGGTGGATCTCTCTAGCACGTCCTCGATGGGAGCACTACACTCCGAAGAGGTGCACTTGCCGGAGTGGGTGCAAGAGGTCTTACCGGTCTTCTTCCTCCCCAGGGCTTCAGCGGCAGGAGCAAGTGCCTTGGCAGCAGTTCCTGCGACTGCCTCCCGGTAAAGTTGGTCAACGCAGATCTGTGCATCCTTCTTGTCGGAGGGGACGGTGATGATGGTCATCAGCCCAGGCATCTTCAGCGTGTTGTAGGCGTAGTGTGAGGTTGTCATGAACTTGGCTAGCGCTGGCCGGCCGAGGATCCCATTGTAGGGCAAGGGGATCTCGGCTACGTCGAAAACAATCCTCTCCGTCCTGTAATTCATCTCGCCTCCAAACGTCACGGGCAGCGTGACCTTACCCTTCGGTTGACTCCTTCCCGGGTTGACCCCTTGAAACGTGCCCGTCTCTTGGAGGTCCCCATCAGGAATCTTCAGCCTTTTGATCACAACAGGAGAGATCAAGTTCAGACCGGCCCTGTCGTCAACTAGCATCTTTGTCACCTTGAGGTTGCGCATTGTCGGTGAAACCAACAACGGCAAACACCCAACCATGTCCTCGGTGTCAAAGATGATAGGCGTGCTGGACCATTTCAGTGGCTTTGAGCATCGACCGATGGTTCCGCTGCTGTGATCTCACGTGCCCACTGCTTGAGCTGGCGGTGAGAGGTGTGCAGCGAGGCACCACCGTCGACGCACATGGCCTCCGTAGCCTTCTGGAACTCATGCTCGTCGGATTCGTAGTCCTCGTCATGACCATCGTCTTTCTTGCTTCTTGTCGCGGCCCCGAGCGGGCCTCTCTTGCTGGTTATCCTTGCCGCGGTGACCTCCTTGGCCACCGCGCTTCTTGTCGGATCCCTCGGCACCATCCTGACCCTTCTCCTTATCCCGCCTCTCATACTCGGCTTTTTGCTTCTCAGCGAGCAGCTCGACTTGCCGGCAGTTCTGGAGGTCGTGGCCCTTGGTGCGGTGGATCTTGCAATACTGCTTGTCGGAGCCTCCTGGCTTGTCGGCAGCCGCCAAGGCCCGGCAAGAGGCGCACCCGGCAATTTCCTTGCCAGGGTCGTCTGTCTTGGCCTTGTTGGTAGCGACGGTGTCCTCGGATCCCTCGACGGCAAGCACAGTCTTGCCCTTGCGCTTCCTGTTGCGGCGCCGGCCCTTCTTCGTCGGGGTGGCTGTGCCTTCGTCTGTGGAGTCAATTTCCGCACCGACGTCCTCGCTGGGCTACTTCCTCCCCTCTTCAGCTCGAGCGCACCTATCGGCCAAAACATAAAGTTCGGCCACATCTTTGACCTTGTTCATCGCCAGCTCTTCACGCATCTTGCGGTTGCGCACATTCTGGTGGAATGCGCTGATCATGGCGGCTGGATGAACATCGGGGATGTTGTACTGCACCTGACTAAATCTCTGTCTGTACTTGCGCAGGGTTTCACCTTATTTCTGGGGGATAATATGCAAATCGCTTGCCTGGCCATGAGCTTGGTGGCCCCCCGTAAAGGCGCCAACAAACTCATGGCACAAATCCGACCAAGAAGAAATAGAATCCACTAGCAAGTGCATCAATCATGACATGACATTGGGTTTAAGTGCTAACGGGAAGCAATTGGCAAGCACCTTGTCGTCGCGAGCCCCAGCGGCTTGCATGGTGATGGTGTAGATGCTGAGGACCTCCGACGGATGGGTCTTGCCGTTGTACTTCTCGCCGACGACGGGCTTGAACGTGCGGTGGGAGGGCCACTGGAACTGCCGCAGCTCACGGGTAAAGGCTGGGCAACCCACCTTGTAAGGTAGGCCGCCAGGGCCTCCTGGTGCTGGGTGGTCCATAGTTGGCCCCGCCCACCTATCTGACTGGTGGCGTGCATCGCGCCGGCGCTCGATGGTGGTTCGAGCATATTCATGGGCTCGCTCCCGAAGAACTTGGCGCTGATCGCGGTGGGTCCGTGGGTCGGACGACGCTATGGAAATGTTATCACAAGCGTCATCACAACAGATCGACACCCGCGGTGGCTGGTGTGGAGGAGGAGAGTGCACCGTGGCCGCAGCACCCCCGGTTCTTCCACCGCTGGCATGCGGTGGTTCGACGGAGCGCCGGCCTGAGGGCCCCGCTGGTCGTGGCTCATCTTTGTTGGCGATGCCGACGAGGCTCCGGATGGTGGCTCTCCATTCCTCGAGTTTTTTGCAGCAGGAGGAAAGTCGAGGAGGAACTGCGCGCGCGCCAAAGCTTCTGCTGGCGTGGGTGGCAGATAAAGCTGCATGGACCGTGACGCGCTCTGACTTCTAACTACGTTAGAAGGAGCTCCATCACGGCCCTGCGGCTGCGCGCCGTTTTTGCCAGTGACTCGGTGTGCTTGCTGGTCTTCTACGTCCCGCGAATGAGGCATAGGACTCTTTCCACGGCGGCGCCCGGGGTCACCAGCGTGGTGACGCGGCTCGTCGCGCACAACCTGGGATGAGCGCGTCGTGGGCGCCAGCGTAGGCGTCTTGGAGGTCGCCGCGCCGCCCATGGGTGGCACGACGCCGCCCTTGGAGGGCCCCGCGCCGCCTACAGGGGGGTTGGCTCCGTCTTTGGATTTGGCGGTGTGCGGCCCGTCGTCTCACGCACGAATGACACCGCTCGCCTGGCTTTGACTGCCAGAGCGATGTGGGTGTTTGCAGGCCGCGCCTCGGCTTCCGTCCGCGACCGCCCCACCACTCGCCCGCACTGGTACGGGCCGTTCGGCTCCCGATGAACCGATCGCCGTGATCGTCTTCTTCTTGGGAGCCATGGTGATGAGGAACTGCTAGACTAACTGCCAGACCGGATTTTCACAACTGCGCCCCCCTACCTGGCGCGCCAAAGATGTCGGGGGAAACGACACATATGGGATCACTGGGATCCCTTCTATGGTTGGCGGGCGCGGGGTTGTGCAAAGAGCGGGTCTGGTGGCCAGCACAAGGATCATTTACCCAGGTTCGGGCCGCGAGGATGCGTAATACCCTAGTCCTGCTTTGGTGTATATTTGAGTGTTCCTAAGCTCTCGAACTAGCTACGGTGTGTGCGTAGTCCAAAGGATCCGAATCCTTCTCCTGGACGTCTCGGGCCTCCTTTTATCGTCAAAAGGGGTCGCCACAGTGGCACACTGGAGGTGGAAATGTGTACAGTGTACAGGCTTATAGCCTGTCATTACGGGACAAGACGCATTAAATGCGCTCCTTAGGTGTCCCGTTGCTTTATTGGGGACGGCAACAAGGCACATCCCGTTCGTAGCCGCTCCGTCTTGCTCCGACACGCGTCCAGGCCAACGAGGCATGCAGCGCCACGTAGGCTGGCTGGCTGCTGAGATGGCGTGGTGGAAGGATCTTTCACGAAGATCTGCATGCCACCACACAGCTGCTTGCTGAGTTGGTCTGGAAGCCGCACATTGCCACGCAGGTGCCTGCCCAGCTGGTTGGGCTGGCAACTATATGGGAATGGTGGTGGAGCCTTGGCAGATGCGGGCCTGGCTGTGGCCCCGCGGGTGTCCTCGGCAAGGGTCTTGCCGGGGCCCCAGCAAGTGGTCTTGTCATGGCGTCGCGGTTGTCCCCGGCAAGGATCTTGCCGGGGGTCTCGTGGATCTCCTCGGCAAGGATCTCGCCGAAGATCGTCGTCTTCTGGTCCTCATCTAATCTTGTGTGTTTATAATCTTCACAAAGATCTGCATGCCACCACGAAGGTGCCTCCCGAGCCTTGGTTCCAATGTGGTTGATGGTGTCTGGAACCCTTGGGCTCAAGGGTGGCCCGCTCTGCTGGCGTTGGGTAAGTTGCCCCGGCAAGAGGCCGCCCCGGCAAGGCTCTTGTCGGGGGAGTCCGCCTCGCCCTCTTGCTCTTTGTGTCTCTGGTCTTGGCGTTGTTTTTCCCGTCTTGTGCTCCCGGCTGGGGCGCTGCTCTGGTATTCTTGTGCTTCTGCTCCCTCCCTTTGCCCTACTAAGTGTGGCTGCAGGTGCGGCTCTCACTGCCCGTGCACAAGTAGAGGGGTCAAAAGGAGAGCCCCTACTTTTTTAAACCGACAGATAATAGGACTATCATGTGTGGGTGCAATAGCAACAATTTCACGTTTAACATAAGGAACAATAGCAAGGTCATCTCCATAAGCATATTGGCATCTTGGCCACAAGAATAGCAAGCATCAAGTTCATCAAAAAGGGTATTTCAAACGAATCAACGGGATCATAGCAATTATCATGGCATTCATCCTTCGGTAAGAACGAAGGGACATTAAATAATGTATGAGTTGGAGAGTTACTCTCATTAGAAGGTGGGCACGGGTAGCTAATTCGATCTTCCTCCTTTTGTTCTTCGCTCTCCTCATCATCTTTTTCATCCAATGAGCTCACAGTTTCATCAATTTCTTCTTCCATAGGCTCCAGCAAAATATTATTATCTTCTCGGACAGCGGAGACTTTCTCAATAAATTCATCAATATCATAATTGTATTTATAATTCTCATAGCAATATTTAAGGATAGCTAAATTTTCAGGTCTATCAAATGAATCATCAAAATCTTCAAACTCTTTAAACAAAGATTCAATTTCACATGCACCCTTAAAAGCAACAAATTCTTCTATTCGTTCCACATCATAGTAATCATATATACCATTAGCATAAGAATCTAAGGTTTCATTATCATTAAATTTGCATGAAAAGGGAAGGTGTGGAGCCTTCATCCTAGAGCAACAAGTACAACCATATCTCAAGCATAGTTGCCGAGCATACCAATGCAACATATAAATTTGATCCCATAATAGTTTCCCTGTTTGAGTCAAGCGATAATCCCTAAAGTATTCACGTTGATCCAACGTGTCTCCCATTATATAATTGAATGGGGTTTTCTCAGGATTATTAAAGTAGTGCATAATATCTTTCACATAATGAGCATCGAGGGTTTTAGGAGGTTCCCCATCTCCATGAGTAGCAAGTAAACCTAATTTTTTTGGTATTTCGTGTTCCATGTCCATAACTAAAGATAGAGAACAACTTAGAACAGAAAATAAAATCCACTTAGTGATAAAGCAAACAAGGACACACGAGAATATTCACCCCGCGCTATTGCTCCCCGGCAACGGCGCCAGAAAAATGTCTTGATAACCCAAAAGTATAGGGGATCAATTGTAGCCTCTTTTGATAAGTAAGAGTGTCGAACCCAACGAGGAGCTAAAGGTAGAACAAATATTCCCTCAAGTTCCATCGACCACCGATACAACTCTACGCACGCTTAACGTTCGCTTTACCTAGAACAAGTATGAAACTAGAAGTACTTTGTAGGTGTGATAGGATAGGTTTGCAAGATAATAAAGAGCATGTTAATAAAATCTAGGGGCTGTTTAGATAAAGACACAACTAAGTTAGTTTTAGTAGAGAGTTTTTGTCAACAAGAAAGTTATTTGTCCCTAGGCAATCGATAACTAGACCGATAATCATTATTGCAATTTTATTTGAGGGAGAGGCATAAGCTAACATACTTTCTCTTCTTGGATCATATGCACTTATGATTGGAACTCTAGCAAGCATCCGCACCTACTAAAGATCATTAAGGTAAAACCCAACCATAGCATTATAAGGCATCAACTCCTCTTTACTCCCATACGCAAAAAACCTACTTACTCGGGTCTGTGCTTCTGTCACTCACGCCACCCACCATAAGTAAATCATGAACATATTGCAAACCCTACATCAGGGATCCCTCACGCTTGCGCAACATGGAGAGCACCATAGGACAGCACCAATAATAAAACATGTAACTCAAACCAATCACGATCATCAATTAACCCATAGGACAAAACGGATCTACTCAAACATCATTGGATAACCATACATCATTGGGAAATAATATATAGCATTGAGCACCATGTTTAAGTAGAGATTACAGCGGGTTAAAGAGGGGTTACACCGCTGCATAGAGGGGGGAAGACTTGGTGATGACGGCGGTGAAGTTCTTGGTGTAGATCGTTCTCGCGATGATGGGCCCGGCGGCGTTCCGGTGCCACCGGGAGAGAGGGGGAGAGAGCCCCCCTTCTTCTTATTCTTCTTGATTGACCTTCCCCCTAGATGGGAGAAGGGTTTCCCCTCTGGTCCATGGCCTTCATGGCAGCGGAGGGGCGAGAGCCCCTCCGAGATTGGATCTCTCTCTCTCTCTCTGTTTCCTTTTGTTTCTGTGCTCCCTGGTTCTGCCCTTTCACCGTTTCTTAAATTCGCGGAGATCCGTAACTTCGATTGGGCTGAAATTTTGACACGATTTTTATCCGAATATTAGCTTTCTTGCGGCGAAAGAAGGGCACCAACCGCCTTACGGAGTGTCCACGACGGCCCAGGGTGCCCCCCTTACCCTCATGGGCCCCTCGGGCATCGTCTCGCGTTGATTCCACTTACCAAAATTCACATATATTCCAAAAAAATCTCCATAAGTTTTTATCCCGTTTGATATGGATTTTCTGCGAAACAAAAAACATGCGACAAACAGGAACTGGCACTGGATCAATATGTTAGTCCCAAAAATAGTATAGAAAGTTGCCAAAAGTATGTAAAAGTTGTAGAATATTGGCATGGAACAATCAAAAATCATAGATACGATGGAGACGTATCATTTGTGCCATTATTTTCTTGAAGATTGGTCTGTACATAAATGACTGTGCTTAAAAATCAAACCATAATCTCTTGTTATGTATAAATAAATAGCCATAAATTCCTAATCCTACTTCACGGCATGTAAACATTGATTTTATGCCCAATTTGTTTTACTATTTGTATAGGTTTTATCTGACGATGTGGACAGCGAGGATGAAGATGGCCACAGGAAGTACAAGAGGCAAATCCTGAGGGAGCTTTATGCGGGAATGCATAACCGGCGTATTAGGACCTAGAACGGCGGCTATCGATGCCCATTTTGCAACCATGAGCTTCATGACGCAAATCTAAGTGTTCTGGCGCATGCAAGAGGATGGGCCGTTGGCTCCTTCAAGTAGAAGTATTCTCACAGGGTGGCGCACGGCGCGTACGCCGAGTACCTGGAGAAGCTTCAGGATCGTGCCGGCATATGAGATGAGATGTCGGATCGAACTATGTACGCTTGAGTATGCTTAATGACGGTTGAACTATGTACTTATGGTTGAACTATGCTTGTGTACACTTATTATCTATGTCTATGTTTAATCTATGTTTACTTATGTCTAAACGTGGGATATGGATGCAATCAGTTCGGTTGATGGAATCTACCTCCGTCCTGGTTTATTGGTCCCCTTTGTAATTTGTGTTAAATTTTGACCAAAGATTTAACTAACAAAATGTTATATCCCCGGCAGTGTGGGTAAGCAAATTTTATATCGTTGGATGCGTATTTGAACATAGTTATCAATGATATAATTTTTTGTGATATGCATAAAAATTTCTAAGTTAAATATTTGGTCAAAATTTGGTACAAATTACAAAGGGGACCAATAAACTAGGACGGAGGTAGTACGTCAATTACACACGGTTCCCAAAAATTGGAACCATGTGCAATCACTTTCATTTTGCCTATTGCGTCAATCACACACGGTTGGCTCTAGTAAACTGTTGCCTCCAGAATTCTTTGTGGGACAGAAAACCCTCCCCACCCAATTCAAAAAGAAAAAAGAAAACCCCCACCATCCCCACGTCACAAAAACCCTCACCCCGCCCGCCACCCCCTCTGGTCCCCATTCACAGCTGCACAAGCTCCTCCGCGTCTATGCATGGCACCACCTATCGCGTCGGTAACCGCTTAGCTCGACGCCTGCCACCACGGCCAGGCTGCCAGCAAAGCCCACCGCATTTCGCCACTTCCGCTTGCCGCCGCCTATCGCCATCGACTTTCTCGACGCTGCTCGCGGTCGACCCATCTCCGCTCGGTTGGGGAATCTTCCGTACTGAGGGTTCTTTCTCATGGACAACAAGGTAACTAATTTAATGAGATATTATCTCATCTCTTATCCCAGTTCATCTGCCTCCTTTAATCACCCGGCCGAAATCGCCGTGAATTCATTTTTATTCGAGATGATTTGAGGGTTTTCTTCCATTCATAGAGTGTACAGTGTGCGGACACATCAGGACTTTGCGGCCTTCGCCAGACATTCCATCTCACCGTACCAGATGACTTGAGGATGCGCGCGGTATGTTCAATCTCACCCTAAATCAGTTGGCATGGCCTACTTTCCTGAACATATTCTAAATATTGCTACATTTGGATAAAAGGTGCCACATGCACCATATAGGTCAAAGGGAATTTTTTCCCTCTTCTTTCTATGTTAGGGAAATTAATGATGTATTGTTCTTTCGATTACTCTCATATTTCCATGACATCATGTTTACCCTACCTGTTTAATTATAGATTTTTGTCCTTCGATTTCAACTGTTGTACAGTTCTTTCAATTTGGACCCATATTTGCATGTTACCATATTTTCTTTAACAATCCTACCATTTTTTGTAGCGCGTCCCTTGCTATGCAACAGAATCTGTAGTGCACAATCTTTCCCTTTACATGAATCAAGACTACAGGGATGTCATACTGAACACAAACCATGGATTTACAATCGTTGCTACTATAAGACTTGATGAACGTGGTGACTCCTATTTTGGCATTGGCCTTTGGAAAGAAATTTCTAAGTTTTATGTACTGAAAGCTGGCACTATAATTGCACTGCACATAAAAGGACCTGGTCATGAGATATATGCTAACTTCCCCGGCAATATCACCCGTCCAGACTTTGTTCGAAGTAAGTTTTATTTTCAAGTATCTGCATGTTGTCTTGCCCAGCAATATCAAATGAATTGTGTAGTATTTAAGCAACCAATTGTTATTCCTTTTTCTTACTATATTCCTACCTAATAACTTCTAGTTACCAATACACTTTTCTATTGCCCTATGTTAACTAAATATTCCATGTACTCCCACTTCTATCAGAAAGCGCCGCTAACAAGGAGACTCCAGAGGTGGAGAACGGGGCTGCCAACAAGCGGAGGTAGGCGAGCAAGAACCGCAAGCGACTCCAGCAGGCCTAGACTTCATAAGCAACCTCCCTGATGATATGTTGACAGCCATCATCTCCCTCCTCCCAATCAAATATGGGGCGCGGACAACTATCCTTTCCCGGCGGTGGCGCCCCCTATGGAACTCCACCCCCTCTCGACCTCATCGACACCCACGAGCTTTGCCATGGCTATCGCAAAAGCTTGGATGCGCTCTCCAAGATCCTCGATAGTCACCTTGGCCCAACCAGAGGCCTTAGAATGGGCAAGTTCTGTTCCAATGGCAAGGACCGAGCCAAGCTTGACGACTGGTTCTGATCCCCCGCCCTGGATCAGCTCGAGGAGCTCGCTTTTTATGACGGGCATATGCGCTCGCTGCCAACGTCTGCGCTCCGCCTCGCGCCCACGCTGCATGTTGCCAAGTTCAGGAGCTGCCATCCCCCCCCCCTTAATGACGCGCCCACTCTTATTCTACCATGACTAAAGCACCTCGAGCTCGTCGACGTCTGCCTCCCAAATGATGGCATGGAGCGCCTGCTCAGTGGCTGTACTGCACTCGAGTACCTTTGTCTTCAGGCGATCAATGGGTTGAGTAGCTTCCACATCACCTCCATCACTCTCTGGACTCTTTATGTGTGTTCCTAGTGCGGGAGGAAGACATCATAAGATGTGTACTACGATATGGTCATTGAGGACACACCTGCACTTGAGAGATTACTTGTAGTTGATCAAGAAGGTCCGACAAGAATCAATGTCATTTCTGCGCCAAAGTTGACAGTGGTGGGCTACTCGTTTGAAAAATACTCTGAACTTGTTACTGGATCCACCCCCGTTCAGGTACAACAGCCGCCTTCTACCTCTCCTTCTACAAATTAACATTATTTCTAATTTTGAAGATGTTTGTTCGTCTGTCGTCCAGAAAATGATCCCGACAAGCTTGACCCCGAAACTACGCACAGTGAAGGTCTTGGCACTAGAATCTATCAGCCCCAACCTGGAGCAAGTTGTGAGTTTCCTGAGATGCTTTCCGTGCCTGGAGAAGCTATATATCGAGCTGATGTTCCTTTCCTCTTAAATGTTAACCATAAGGGGGTTCAATTTGTGACACCTTTTTCCAAGTTTACAATGACAATGTACTACGATTTCTGAACGATTCTTTTGGAGGATTTCAGTACATACATGCCCCCCCATATTGGTTGCTTGATCCATATGGTTACAATCCATAAGCATTTCTCCTTTGGATTCATCTGTACTAGTTTTCTTAGGGAACTTTTCATCCACTCCAACCTCTTGTGAAGAAGGCTACATTTTTCTAGAATGTAATCAAATGCCCATGTTAATCATGTCAGATCAAAGATAGCATGTTAGTGCATTTTACAAATCCTACAAACCAAATAGGCCTGTAGTAGTGTTCAAAACTGCATGTAGGCACTAACACGTTTTCTTCTTTTGCAGATAAGATTAGGCCTAGTGGTGGATAATGTGATACAATATAACAATCACGTCGAATGCCTAGATCTGCATCTCTCAGAAATTTCTTTGAACTCCTACCGAGGGACCTTACCGGAGATTATATTTGCCAGGTTCTTTGTTGTCAGAGAAAAGGTGCTGAAGGTAATGAGGTTTGCCCTACATTTATTTCGCAAAAATGAATGATTTGTTGATCAGCGTCGACGCCTGCAGCAGAATGGAATAGGATCCGAAAATGCTGAATTTCATTTTGGAACTTCAGATGACAGAGTAGTCGGAAGTCATCGTGTCAACCCCATACATGACTTCTCAGTGGCTGACCCCTTTGCAAAAATTATGAGGTTTGAAACCAGACTTAGAAGTGGTAATTTTAGTTTCAACCTCTCTGATATCCATGTTCAATGGATCAGCGCGAGCGTTTGCAGCTCATGAGCTAAATTTCATTTCTAATATCAGTTTGAACCTTATAATCTTCGAATTTGAGCCATATAACTCTGGAATTTGAACCTTGTAATATTTCGAGCTTTTGCGGTACAAACGTTGAAATGGCATCGTATGAGACTCATATGTTGGTAGCACTATTTTGACCTTAATATGCAATGGTCTTAGATTTTATTAACCATTCTCAAATCTGTTTACCTTGTCGGTCTTTGATGTCTGCTAGAACTATGTCGGTATTTCCCCAAAGAGGAGGGACGATGCAGCACAGCGACGTTAGGTATTTCCCTCAGTGATGAGACCAAGGTTATCGAACCAGTAGGAGAACCAAGCAACACTACGTAAACAACACCTGCACACAAATAACAAATAGTCGCAACCCGGCGTATTAAAGGGGTTATCAATCCCTTTTGGGTAACGGCGCCAGAAATTGGCAAACGGACGTAAGAGAGTTGTAATAAATTGATAGATCGAACGCCAAATAAAATAAAGTGCAGCAAAATATTTGTATTTTTGGTTTAATAGATCTGAAAATAAAAGCAAAGGAAAATAGATCGCAAAGGCAAATATATTAAAGAAGAGACCCGGGGGCCGTAGGTTTCACTAGTGGCTTCTCTCGAGAAAAATAGCAAACGGTGGGTGAACAAATTACTGTTGGGCAATTGATAGAACTTCAAATAATCATGACGATATCCAGGCAATGATCATTATATAGGCATCACGTCCAAGATTAGTAGACCGACTCCTGCCTGCATCTACTACTATTACTCCACAGATCGCCCGCTATCCAGCATGCATCTAGTGTATTAAGTTCATGGAAAAACGGAGTAATGCAATAAGAACAATGACATGATGTAGACAAGATCTATTTATGTAGAAATAGACCCCATCTTTCTATCCTCAATAGCAACGATACATACGTGCCGGTTCCCCTTTTGTCACTGGGATCAAGCACCATAAGATCGAACCCATTACAAAGCACCTCCTCCCATTGCAAGGTAAATAGATCAAGTTGGCCAAACAAAACCCAAATATCGGACAAGAAATACGAGGCTATAAGCAATCATTCATATAAGAGATCAAAGAAGACTCAAATAACTTTCATGGATAAAAACATAGATCTGATCATAAACTCAAAGTTCATCGGATCCCAACAAACACACCGCAAAAAGAGTTACATCATATGGATCTCCAAGAGACCATTGTATTGAGAATCAAACGAGAGAGAGGAAGCCATCTAGCTACTAACTACGGACCTGTAGGTCTACAAAGAACTACTCACGCATCACCGGAGAGGAGCCAATGGACACGATGAACCCCTCCATGATGGTGTCTAGATTGGATCTGGTGTTTCTGGAACTTGCGGCGGCTCGAATTGATTTTCGTCGACTCCCCTAGGGTTTCTGGAATATTGGGGTATTTATAGAGCGAAGAGGTGGTTCGGGAGGCCACCGAGGTGGGCACAACCCACCAGGGCGCGCCTAGGCCTCCAGGCGCGCCCTGGTGTATTATGCTCACCTCGGGCTCCCTCTTCGATACTTCTTTGGCCCACTGGATGTCTTCTGGTCCAAAAAAATCCACAAAAAGTTTCACTACGTTTGGACTCCGTTTGGTATTGATTTCCTGCGATGTAAAAAACATGTAGAAAATAGCAACTGGCACTGGGCACAATGTCAATAGGTTAGTACCAAAAAATGATATAAAATGACTATAAAATGATTGTAAAACATCCAAGAATGATAATATAACAGCATGGAACAATAAAAAATTAGAAATACGTTGGAGACATATCAGCATCCCCAAGCTTAATTCCTGCTCGTCCTCGAGTAGGTAAATGATAAAAACGGAATTTTTGATGTGGAATGCTGCCTAACATGTTCATCACATATTCTTTTCTTTGTAGCATGGACATTTGGATTTTTATATGGTTCAAAGCAATAGTCTAGTTTTGACATGTGACCTTAAATACTCAAGCATATCAACAAGCAACCATGTCTTTCAAAATATCAACACTAAAGCAAGTTATCCCTAGCCCATCATGCTCAATCATTGATCCATTCATGAAACACACTCGCATATTAGCTACACCCAATGCTCAAGTACGATCATAGTGCCTCTTAGTTGGTGCTTTATAAGAGAAGATGGAGACTCAAATAAAAATAAAAATTGCATAAAGTAAAAGAAAGGCCCTTCACGGAGGGAAGTAGGGATTTGTAGAGGTACCAGAGCTCAAAGCAAAAAAGATAGAGATAAAAACATTTTGGTAGGCATGTGTTTCCTGTCAAGAAGAACGATCGAGTAGTTCCCAATACTTCCCATGCTAGATATATCATGGCCGATTCCCAAACAGAAATTAAAGTTTATTCTTTTTTCAACCATACTTTCACTTTCCATGGCTAGCCGTATCCACGGGTGCCTTCCATACCAACACTTTCCAAGGAATTTATTATTTGACAACATAAAGTAAATTCATTTTTCATTTCGGGACTGGGCATCCCTAATATCTTTGCCTTACTCTCGTGCAATGACAAGGGAATAAACACTCATCTTGAGAATAACATATCTAGCATGGAAATATATTAGCCACCCCCTACCGTTTCATGAGCGGTATGAGCACACAAAAGAGAAGTTTATTTTGAAAATTAGAGATGGCTCATACAAATTTGCTTAGAATGGCACGGAAATACTGCATATAGGTAGGTATGGTGGACTCATGTGGCAAAACTGATTTAGAGGATTTTGGATGCACAAATAGTGATCATACTTAGTGCAAAATGAAGGCTAGCAAAAGATTGAGAAGCGACCAACCAAGAAACAAAAAATCTTATAAGCGAGCATTAAGCATAATTAACACCGAATAATGCACCACAAGTAGGATGTAATTTCATTGCATAACTATTGACTTTCGTGCTTGCATAGGGAATCACAAACCTTAACACCAATATTCTTACTAAAGCATAATTATTCATCAACATGACTCACATATCACATCATCATATCTCAAAACTATTACAAGGAATCAAGTTTATTTTGTCCAATAATCTTCATGAAAGTTTTTATTATATCCTTCTTGGATATCTATCACTTTGGAACTAATTTTCATGTGTTGCTTTAATAAGCTCAAACAAATATAAGTGAAGATCATGAGCATAATATTTCTTTCTCTCAAATTAATTTAAGTGAAGCAAGAGAGAATTTCTTAAAAAAATTACTAACTCTCAAATAAATCTAAGTGAAGCATGGGAGCATTTCTTCAAAAATACTAAAGCACACCGTGCTCAAAAATATATAAGTGAAGCACTAGAGTAATTCCATAGCTTATAAAGGTTTAGGTGAAGCATAGAGAGCAATTCTAAACAGTCATGGCATAATTTTGGCTCTCTCAAATAGGTGTGTCTAGCAAGGATTCATGACTTAAAACAAAAAGCAAAACAAGCAAAGATTCATATCATACAAGACGCTCCAAGCAAAACTCATAGTATGTGACGAATAAAAATATAGCTTCGAGTAAAATAATGATGGTCGTTAGAAGTGCTCCTAGTTCCTTGTATAGTTGAGGTCCATGGTCCACCTTTGTACATCATATATACGTGCCTATGCATGAGAGCAATACATCGTGCAATTCACATATTCTACATGGTATCAGTTTCCGGGTTCTAACCCTAGCCTTCCGCCGCCGCCGCCGCCGCGCGCCTCCTTCGTGCAGCCGCTGCCGCCACCCCGACGCCGCCGCCTGCGCCTCCCGCGCCGGTCGCCGCCGCCATTCGTGCGCTCCCCCGCACTGGGCACTGCTCCCCCGCAGCCGCGGCCTCCCTTGCCGTCGCTGCATCTCCCTCTTGTTAGCCGCTTGCCCACCGATCCCATCCGATCGATCTAGCCGGCGAGTAGTGCATGCACGTATCCATCAAGCTAGTTGCTTTGCTTTTCTACGTCAAAATCCATCGACCTCTGTGCTTGCTTGCTTCTTTTGCATTGCTACATCTCGCGCCGCTCCTGCCACCCGACCAGCTATCCCATCGCGCTGCAGCCGCCCCGTCACGCGCTGCTTCCTCTCTGCACGCGCGTCACGCGCTGCTGCCAGCCGCATCGCGCCAAGCGCCGCGCCGCTGCTTCCTCTCTACCCGCATCGCCCGACTTGCTACTGCTGCCGCGCACTTCGTCCGCCCAGCTGCTTCCGTGCGTAACTCGCTCAATCGCCCGACGCCGACCGCCGTCGGACCGCTATGGCGTCCACCGGCCCGTCCGCCGGCGCCTCTGCCGTCCCGCCGCCGGCGCCCTACGGGGCGGCCCAGCCGGCCCGTCCCGACTTGCCGCATGGCTCGGCGCTCTCAGGCCAGTCTGTCGTCGCCCCGCCGCCGGCGCCGACTCTGCCCGTCGACCCCCTGTTGTTGCGCGGCGCGTTCGACGCGCCCGTGTACGGGGCTCCCGGGTACTGGTGGGGTCATCCGCAGGCCAGCACTCGCCCGCTGGGCCGCAGCCAGACGGCGCCCAGCACCTGCAGCATCTGTCAGCGGGCCATCAGGTTTTTCCGGCGGGCCATCCGGCCTACCCAGCACCGTAGTCGCAGCCAGGGCTGCTTCCCATACCGTTTGGAGAGTACCCACCGCTGCTGCCGAGCGGTGGCTACGGCCTCCCCATGGTGTCTCCATCCCCCTCGCCGGCTCTGCCGCCGGCGCCCTGGGACCCGGTGCTCCTTCCCGCACTGCATGCCGCTCCTACGCCTAACAACTACACCGGAGGTGATGATTGGTACATGGACACCGGGGCTACGGCTCACATGTTTGCTCATCCTGGTAATCTTGCCTCCTTCATTCCCGTCACCACCGACCACCGCATCATTGTCGGCGACGGTTCCACACTCCCTATCACACATGTCGGGCACACTTCTTTTCCTTCTAATTCCATGCCTATTACTTTGTCTAACATACTTGTGTCAGCTCATCTTATTAAGAACCTTGTTTCGGTTCGTCGTTTAACTCGTGAAAATCCTGTTACTGTTGAATTTGACGAGCTTGGGTTTTGTGTCAAGGACGCTCGCACCAGGATGATACTTCACCGATGTGACAGCCTCGACGAGCTCTATCCGGTGCATTCGCCGTCCACCTCCACCATCGCACCGGTTGCTCTCTCCGCCGGCGTCGATCTCTGGCACGCTCGTTTGGGTCATCCCAACCCCGTCACACTTCGTCATATTCTTAGGAGTTTCAGTTTCAGTTGCCATAAGATAGAGGATCACACCTGTCATGCCTGTCGTGTCGGCAAACATGTTCCCCTCCCGTTTAATAACTCCACCACCATCGCGTCTTTTCCTTTTCAGTTGATTCATAGCGATGTGTGGACCTCTCTGGTTCCTAGTAATTCGGGCTATTTATGATTCTGGTTATCCTTGATGATTATTCTCATTATGTGTGGACTTTTCCTTTGCGCAGAAAGTCGGATGCACTCTCCACTTTGACGGATTTTTACTCCTATGTCAGCACGCAGTTTGGGCGTCCCATCCTTGCTCTTCAGACTGACAATGGAAAAGAGTTCGACAACCTTGCTTTCCGCACTTTTCTGTCGCATCACGGCACATTTTTTCGTCTCACATGCCCGTATACTTCACAGCAGAACGGTCGAGCCAAACGCGTCCTTCGCACTCTGAACGACTGCGTTCGCACGCTCCTGTTTCATGCTAACGTGCCGCCCCGTTTCTGGTCGGACGCACTCGCCACTGCATCACTTCTCCTTAACATTAGACCATGCCGCCCACGGTGGAACTACGCACCTCACCATCTTCTCTTTGGTACGCCCCCATCTTATGATGGCTTGCGTTTTTTTGGGTGCCTTTGCTATCCCAGCACTGCCGACACTGCTTCTCACAAGCTTGCACCTTGATCTGTCGCTTGCATCTTCATCGGCTACCCCTCCAACTCCAAGGGATATCGGTGCTACGATCCGGTCTCCCACCGTGTGTTCACTTCCAGGCACGTTTACTTTGATGAGCATGTGTTTCCGTTTCACCAGGTACCCCCGGCTGTTCCTCCCGCCACTGGTGACGCGGGCTCCTCGACACCTCTCCCAGGGCACTCGCGCGCCTCTCTTGGCCTGCCCCTGGCTTTGAGGCACGCCCCCCGCATGCGACGTCTCCTATAGCCATGGCGCTGGCGCCCCCGACGTTGGCGCCCGCGGCCCCCGTGTTGGGAATCGTAGCATAATTTAAAATTTTCCTACGCTCACCAAGATGCATCTATGGAGTCTACTAGCAACGAGGGGAAAGGAGTGCATCTACATACCCTTGTAGATCGCGAGCGGAAGCGTTCCAATGAACGTGGATGACGGAGTCGTACTCGCCGTGATCCAAATCACCGATGACCGAGTGCCGAACGGACGGCACCTCCGCGTTCAACACACGTACAGTGCAGTTACGTCTCCTCCTTCTTGATCCAGCAAGGGGGAAGGAGAGGTTGATGGAGATCCAGCAGAACGACGGCGTGGTGGTGGATGTAGCGGGTCTCCGGCAAGGCAAGGGGGAAGCTCCCCCCCCCCCCAGGGTTCCCAACCCTAGGCGCATGGGGGGAGGCCCAAGGGGGGCGCCCCAGCCCACTAAGGGCTGGTTCCCTTCCACTTTCAGCCCACGGGGCCCTCCGGGATAGGTGGCCCCACCCAGTGGACCCCCGGGACCCTTCCGGTGGTCCCGGTACAATACCGGTAACCCCCGAAACTTTCCCGGTGGCCGAAACTGGACTTCCTATATATAATTCTTCACCTCCGGACCATTCCGGAACCTCTCGTGACGTCCGGGATCTCATCCGGGACTCCGAACAACTTTCGGGTTTCCGCATACATATATCTCTACAACCCTAGCGTCACCGAACCTTAAGTGTGTAGACCCTACGGGTTCGGGAGACATGCAGACATGACCGAGACGCCTCTCCGGTCAATAACCAACAGCGGGATCTGGATACCCATGTTGGCTCCCACATGTTCCACGATGATCTCATCGGATGAACCACGGTGTTGAGGATTCAATCAATCCCGTATGCAATTCCCTTTGTCAATCGGTATGTTACTTGCCCGAGATTCGATCGTCGGTATCCCAATACCTTGTTCAATCTCGTTACCGGCAAGTCTCTTTACTTGTACCGCAATGCATGATCCCGTGACTAACGCCTTAGTCACATTGAGCTCATTATGATGATGCATTACCGAGTGGGCCCAGAGATACCTCTCCGTCACACGGAGTGACAAATCCCAGTCTCGATCCGTGCCAACCCAACAGACACTTTCAGAGATGCCCGTAGTGCACCTTTATAGTCACCCAGTTACGTTGTGACGTTTGGCACACCCAAAGCACTCCTACAGTATCCGGGAGTTGCACGATCTCATGGTCTAAGGAAAAGATACTTGACATTGGAAAAGCTCTAGCAAACGAAACTACACGATCTTTTATGCTATGCTTAGGATTGGGTCTTGTCCATCACATCATTCTCCTAATGATGTGATCCCGTTATCAATGACATCCAATGTCCATAGTCAGGAAACCATGACTATCTGTTGATCAACGAGCTAGTCAACTAGAGGCTTACTAGGGACACGTTGTGGTCTATGCATTCACGCATGTATTACGATTTCCGGACAATACAATTATAGCATGAATAATAGACGATTATCATGAACAAAGAAATATAATAATAACCATTTATTATTGCCTCTAGGGCATATTTCCAACAGTCTCCCACTTGCACTAGAGTCACTAATCTAGTTACATTGTGATGAATCGAACACCCATTGCGTCCTGGTGTTGATCATGTTTTGCCCTAGGGAGAGGTTTAGTCAACGGATCTGCTACATTCAGGTCTGTATGTACTTTACAAATATCTATGTCTCCATTTTGAACACTTTCACGAATGGAGTTGAAGCGACGCTTGATATGCCTGGTCTTCCTGTGAAACCTGGGCTCCTTCGCAAGGGCAATAGCTCCAGTGTTGTCACAGAAGAGAGTCATCGGGCCCGATGCATTGGGAATCACCCCTAGGTCGGTAATGAACTCCTTCATCCAGACTGCTTCCTGTGCTGCCTCCGAGGCTGCCATGTACTCTGCTTCACATGTAGATCCCGCCACGACGCTTTGCTTGCAACTGCACCAGCTTACTGCTCGTCCATTCAAAATATACACGTATCCGGTTTGTGACTTAGAGTCATCCAGATCTGTGTCGAAGCTAGCGTCGACGTAACCCTTTACGACGAGCTCTTCGTCACCTCCATAAACGAGAAACATATCCTTAGTCCTCTTCAGGTACTTCAGGATATTCTTGACCGCTGTCCAGTGTTCCTTGCCGGGATTACTTTGGTACCTTCGTACCAAACTTACGGCAAGGTTTACATCAGGTCTGGTACACAGCATGGCATACATAATAGATCCTATGGCCGAGGCATAGGGGATGACACTCATCTCTTCTATATCTTCTGCCGTGGTCGGGCATTGAGCCGTGCTCAATTGCACACCTTGCAATACAGGCAAGAACCCCTTCTTGGACTGATCCATACTGAACTTATTCAATATCTTGTCAAGGTATGTACTCTGTGAAAGACCAATGAGGCGTCTTGATCTATCTCTATAGATCTTGATGCCTAATATATAAGCAGCTTCTCCAAGGTCCTTCATTGAAAAACACTTATTCAAATAGGCCTTAATACTTACCAAGAATTCTATATCATTTCCCATCAATAGTATGTCATCCACATGTAATATGAGAAATGCTACAGAGCTCCCACTCACTTTCTTGTAAACACAGGCTTCTCCATAAGTCTGTGTAAACCCAAACGCTCTGATCATCTCATCAAAGCGAATGTTCCAACTCCGAGATGCTTGCACCAGCCCATAGATTGAGCGCTGGAGCTTGCATACTTTGTTAGCATTCTTAGGATCGACAAAACCTTCTGGCTGCATCATATACAACTCTTCCTTAAGGAAGCCGTTAAGGAATGCCGTTTTGACGTCCATCTGCCATATCTCATAATCATAGTATGCGGCAATTGCTAACATGATTCGGACGGACTTCAGCTTCGCTACGGGTGAGAAAGTCTCATCGTAGTCAACCCCTTGAACTTGTCGATAACCCTTAGCGACAAGTCGAGCTTTGTAGATGGTCACATTACCATCCGCGTCCGTCTTCTTCTTAAAGATCCATTTGTTTTCTATGGCTCGCCGCTCATCGGGCAAGTCAGTCAAAGTCCATACTTTGTTTTTCATACATGGATTCTATCTCGGATTTCATGGCTTCTAGCCATTTGTCGGAATCCGGGCCCGCCATCGCTTCTTCATAGTTCGAAGGTTCACCGTTGTCTAACAACATGATTTCCAGGACAGGGTTGCCGTACCACTCTGGTGCGGAACGTGTCCTTGTGGACCTACGAAGTTCAGTAACTTGATCTGAAGCTTCATGATCATCATCATTAACTTCCTCCCCAGTCGGTGTAGGCACCACAGGAACATTTTCCCGCGCTGCGCTACTTTCCGGTTCGGAAGGGGTGACTATCACCTCATCAAGTTCCACTTTCCTCCCACTCAATTCTTTCGAGAGAAACTCCTTCTCCAGAAAGGACCCGTTCTTGGCAACGAAGATCTTGCCTTCGGATCTGAGGTAGAAGGTATACCCAATGGTTTCCTTAGGGTATCCTATGAAGACGGATTTTTCCGATTTGGGTTCGAGCTTTTCAGGTTGAAGTTTCTTGACATAAGCATCGCATCCCCAAACTTTTAGAAACGACAGCTTAGGTTTCTTCCCAAACCATAATTCATACGGTGTCGTCTCAACGGATTTCGACGGAGCCCTATTTAAAGTGAATGCGGCAGTCTCTAAAGCATAGCCCCAAAATGAGAGCGGTAAATCGGTAAGAGACATCATAGATCGCACCATATCCAATAGGGTGCGATTACGACGTTCGGACACACCATTTCTCTGAGGTGTTCCAGGCGGCGTGAGTTGTGAAACTATTCCACATTTCCTTAAGTGTGTACCAAACTCGTGACTTAAATATTCTCCACCACGATCTGATCGTAAGAATTTTATTTTTCTGTCACGTTGATTCTCAACCTCACTCTGAAATTCCTTGAACTTTTCAAAAGGTTTCAGACTTGTGTTTCATTAGGTAGACATACCCATATCTACTTAAGTCATCAGTGAGAGTGAGCACATAACGATATCCTCCGCGAGCCTCAACACTCATTGGACCGCACACATCAGTATGTATGATTTCCAATAAGTTGGTTGCTCGCTCCATTGTTCCGGAGAACGGAGTCTTGGTCATCTTACCCATGAGGCATGGTTCGCACGTGTCAAATGATTCGTAATCAAGAGACTCCAAAAGTCCATCTGCATGGAGCTTCTTCATGCGCTTGACACCAATGTGACCAAGGCGGCAGTGCCACAAGTATGTGGGACTATCGTTATCAACTTTACATCTTTTGGTATTCACACTATGAACATGTGTAACATCACGTTCGAGATTCATCAAAAATAAACCATTGACCAGCGGGGCATGACCATAAAACATATCTCTCAAATAAATAGAACAACCATTATTCTCGGATTTAAATGAGTAGCCATCTCGAATTAAACGAGATCCAGATACAATGTTCATGCTCAAAGCTGGCACTAAATAACAATTATTGAGGTTTAATACTAATCCTGTGGGTAGATGCAGAGGTAGCGTGCCGACGGCGATCACATCGACCTTGGAACCATTCCCGACGCGCATCGTCACCTCGTCCTTCGCCAGTCTCCGTTTATTCCGTAGTTCCTGTTTTGAGTTACAAATATGAGCAACCGCACCGGTATCAAATACCCAGGAGCTACTACGAGTACTGGTAAGGTACACATCAATTACATGTATATCACATATACCTTTGGTGTTGCCGGGCTTCTTCTTGTCCACTAAGTATTTGGGGCAGTTCCACTTCCAGTGACCACTTCCCTTGCAATAAAAGCACTCAGTCTCGGGCTTGGGTCCATTCTTTGACTTCTTCCCAGTAACTGGTTTACCGGGCGCGGCAACTCCCTTGCCGTCCTTCTTGAAGTTCTTCTTACCCTTGCCCTTCTTGAACTTAGTAGTTTTATTCACCATCAACACTTGATGTTCTTTTCTGATCTCCCCTTCCACTGATTTCAGCATTGAATATACCTCGGGAATGGTCTTTTCCATCCCCTGCATATTGTAGTTCATCACAAAGCTCTTGTAGCTTGGTGGAAGCGACTGGAGGATTCTGTCAATGACCGCGTCATCCGGGAGATTAACTCCCAGCTGAGACAAGCGGTTGTGCAACCCAGACATTCTGAGTATGTGCTCACTAACAGAACTGTTCTCCTCCATTTTACAGCTGAAGAACTTGTCGGAGACATCATATCTCTCGACCCGGGCATGAGCTTGAAAAACCAGTTTCAGCTCCTCGAACATCTCATATGCTCCATGTTTCTCAAAACGCTTTTGGAGACCCGGTTCTAAGCTGTAAAGCATGCCGCACTGAACGAGGGAGTAATCATCAGCACGTGATTGCCAAGCGTTCATAACGTCTTGGTTCTGTGGGATTGGTGCATCACCTAGCGGTGCTTCTAAGACATAATCTTTCTTGGCTACTATGAGGATGAGCCTCAGGTTCCGGACCCAGTCCGTATAGTTGCTGCCATCATCTTTCAGCTTGGTTTTCTCTAGGAACGCGTTGAAATTGAGGACAACGTTGGCCATTTGATCTACAATACATAGTGTAAAGATTTTAGACTAAGTTCATGATAATTCAGTTCATCTAATCAAATTATATAATGAACTCCCACTCAGATAGACATCCCTCTAGTCATCTAAGTGAAACATGATCCGAGTTTAACTAGGCCGTGTCCGATCATCACATGAGATGGACTAGTCAAGATCGGTGAACATCTCCATGTTGATCGTATCTTCTATACGACTCATGCTCGACCTTTCGGTCCTCCGTGTTCCGAGGCCATGTCTGTACATGCTAGGCTCGTCAAGTCAAGCTAAGTGTATTGCGTGTGTTCCGAGGCCATGTCTGTACATGCTAGGCTCGTCAACACCCGTTGTATTCGAACGTTAGAATCTATCACACCCGATCATCACGTGGTGCTTCGAAACAACGAACCTTCGCAACGGTGCACAGTTAGGGTGAACACTTTCTTGAAATTATTATAAGGGATCATCCTACTTGCTACCGTCGTTCTAAGCAAATAAGATGCAAAAACATGATAAACATCACATGCAATCAAATAGTGACATGATATGGCCAATATCATTATGCTCCTTTGATCTCCATCTTCGGGGCACCATGATCATCTTCGTCACCGGCATGACACCATGATCTCCATCATCATGATCTCCATCATTGTGTCTTCATGAGGTCGTCATGCCAACGATTACTTCTACTTCTATGGCTAACGCGTTTAGCAACAAAGTAAAGTAATTTACATGGCGTTATTCAATGACACGCAGGTCATGCAAAATAATAAAGACAACTCCTATGGCTCCTGCCGGTTGTCATACTCATCGACATGCAAGTCGTGATTCCTATTACAAGAATATGATCAATCTCATACATCACATATATCATTCATCACATCTTCTGGCCATATCACATCACATAGCACTTGCTGCAAAAACAAGTTAGACGTCCTCTAATTGTTGTTGCAAGTTTTTACGTGGTTTGTAGGTTTCTAGCAAGAACGTTTTCTTACCTACGTATGACCACAACGTGATTTGCCAATTTCTATTTACCCTTCATAAGGACCCTTTTCATCGAATCCGTTCCGACTAAAGTAGGAGAGACAGACACCCGCTAGCCACCTTATGCAACTAGTGCATGTCAATCGGTGGAACCTGTCTCACGTAAGCGTACGTGTAAGGTCGCTCCGGGCCGCTTCATCCTACAATGCCGCCGAAACAAGAAAAGACTAGTAGCGGCAAGAAGAATTGGCAAACTCAACGCCCACAACTGCTTTGTGTTCTACTCGTGCATAGTAACTACGCATAGGCCTGGCTCATGATGCCACTGTTGGGAATCGTAGCATAATTTAAAATTTTCCTACGCTCACCAAGATGCATCTATGGAGTCTACTAGCAACGAGGGGAAAGGAGTGCATCTACATACCCTTGTAGATCGCGAGCGGAAGCGTTCCAATGAACGTGGATGACGGAGTCGTACTCGTCGTGATCCAAATCACCGATGACCGAGTGCCGAACGGACGGCACCTCCGCGTTCAACACACGTACAGTGCAGCGACGTCTCCTCCTTCTTGATCCAGCAAGGGGGAAGGAGAGGTTGATGGAGATCCAGCAGCACGACGGCGTGGTGGTGGATGTAGCGGGTCTCCGGCAGGGCTTCGCCAAGCTTCTGCGAGAGAGAGAGGCGGCGGCCAAAGGGGGGAAAGGGGTGCCTTGCCCCCTAAGGCAAGGGGGAAGCTCCCCCCCCCCCCAGGGTTCCCAACCCTAGGCGCATGGGGGGAGGCCCAAGGGGGGCGCCCCAGCCCACTAAGGGCTGGTTCCCTTCCACTTTCAGCCCACGGGGCCCTCCGGGATAGGTGGCCCCACCCGGTGGACCCCCGGGACCCTTCCGGTGGTCCCGGTACAATACCGGTAACCCCCGAAACTTTCCCGGTGGCCGAAACTGGACTTCCTATATATAATTCTTCACCTCCGGACCATTCCGGAACCTCTCGTGACATCCGGGATCTCATCCGGGACTCCGAACAACTTTCGGGTTTCCGCATACATATATCTCTACAACCCTAGTGTCACCGAACCTTAAGTGTGTAGACCCTACGGGTTCGGGAGACATGCAGACATGACCGAGACGCCTCTCCGGTCAATAACCAACAGCGGGATCTGGATACCCATGTTGGCTCCCACATGTTCCACGATGATCTCATCGGATGAACCACGGTGTCGAGGATTCAATCAATCCCGTATGCAATTCCCTTTGTCAATCGGTATGTTACTTGCCCGTGATTCGATCGTCGGTATCCCAATACCTTGTTCAATCTCGTTACCGGCAAGTCTCTTTACTCGTACCGCAATGCATGATCCCGTGACTAACGCCTTAGTCACATTGAGCTCATTATGATGATGCATTACCGAGTGGGCCCAGAGATACCTCTCCGTCACACGGAGTGACAAATCCCAGTCTCAATCCGTGCCAACCCAACATACACTTTCGGAGATACCCGTAGTGCACCTTTATAGTCACCCAGTTACGTTGTGACGTTTGGCACACCCAAAGCACTCCTACGGTATCCGGGAGTTGCACGATCTCATGGTCTAAGGAAAAGATACTTGACATTGGAAAAGCTCTAGCAAACGAAACTACACGATCTTTTATGCTATGCTTAGGATTGGGTCTTGTCCATCACATCATTCTCCTAATGATGTGATCCCTTTATCAATGACATCCAATGTCCATAGTCAGGAAACCATGACTATCTGTTGATCAACGAGCTAGTCAACTAGAGGCTTACTAGGGACACGTTGTGGTCTATGCATTCAGACATGTATTACGATTTCCGGACAATACAATTATAGCATGAATAATAGACGATTATCATGAACAAAGAAATATAATAATAACCATTTATTATTGCCTTTAGGGCATATTTCCAACACCCTGCGGCGCCCCCAGCGCCCCCGGTGCCCGCGGCCCCCCCGGCGCCCCCGGCGTTGGCGCCCGCGGCCCCCGCGGCCCCACCGGCGCCCCCTCTGCCCGGGGCCCCCTCGGCGCATGTGGTCGGTCCGGTCACCCGCGCCCGTACGGGCGTTTTTCGCCCGAGCTCGCGCTATGCCTCGGATGACTATGTCCATGCGGCGTCCACCTCTGAGCCGTCGGTGTTGCCATCCTCCGTTCGAGCCGCTCTTCGTGACCCACTCTGGATGGCTGCGATGCAAGAGGAGTTTGGCGCCCTGTTGCGCAACCGAACGTGGCAGCTTGTTCCTCGTCCCCGGCACGCCAACGTGATTACCGGGAAGTGGGTCTTTAAACACAAGCTCCGTCCTGATGGTACCCTTGATCGCTACAAAGCGCGCTGGGTCGTTCGTGGCTTCCGACAGCGTGCTGGCATCGACTTCACCGACACCTTCGCTCCGGTCGTCAAGCCCGGCACGATACGCACGGTTCTCCACCTTGCGGTCTCCCGTGCTTGGCCGGTGCACCAGATGGACGTCTCCAACGCCTTCCTCCATGGTCACCTCGAGGAGCAGGTTTTCTGCCAGTAGCCCACCGGGTTTGTTGACCCGGCGCTTCCCGACCACGTGTGCCTGCTTTCGCGGTCCTTGTACGGACTCAAGCAGGCTCCGCGCGCTTGGTACCAGCGCATCGCAGCGTTTCTCCACCAGCTTGGGTTCTGCTCTACCCGCTCGGACGCCTCGCTCTTCGTCTATCATCAGGGCTTTGACACGGCCTACTTGCTGCTCTATGTCGACGACATCATCCTGACGGCATGTACGGCTGGTCTCCTCAGTCAGCTCACGGCTCGTCTTCGCGCTAAGTTCGCCATCAAGAACTTGGGTCCTTTGCACTACTTCCTCGATGTCGAGGTGGTGCGCCGTCCAGATGGCTTCTTCCTTCATCAGCGGAAGTACGCTCATGAGCTCCTCGAGCGCGCCGGCATGCTTAACTGCAAGCCCGCCGCTACGCCTGTTGATACGAAGGCCAAGCTCTCTGCCACGGATGGTTCTCCTGCTTCGGATGCTGCTTTCTATCGGTCTATCGTTGGTGCTCTCCAGTACCTCACTCTGACTCGACCGGAGATCCAGTATGCCATGCAGCAGGTGTGTCTTCATATGCATGCTCCTCATGACGTTCATTGGGCTGCCGTCAAGCGGATTCTCTACTATATCTGTGGCACTATGGATCTTGGCGTCACGCTTCACGCCTCCACCGACACCGCCCTCACCGCCTACTCCGGTGCAGACTGGGCGGGCTGCCCTGACACTCGTCGCTCCACTTCGGGCTATTGTGTCTACCTTGGCCCCTCAGTCATCTCATGGTCGTCCAAGCGGCAGCCTACGGTCTCTCGTTCCAGTGCTGAGGCTGAGTATCGTGTGGTGGCCAATGTCGTCGCCGAGTGTTCGTGGCTTCGCCAGCTGCTTCAGGAGCTCTCTTGCCCTGTTGACCGTGCCACGGTGGTCTACTGCGACAACGTCTCGGCGGTCTACCTCTCCGCTAACCCGGTGCATCATCAACGGACCAAGCATATTGAGTTGGATATTCATTTTGTTCGGGAACAGGTGGCCCTCGGCCATATTCGTGTTTTACACATCCCTACTTCCCAACAATTTGCAGATATCATGACCAAGGGCTTGCCTACGGCGTCATTTGAGGAGTTCCGGTCCAGTCTTTGCATCAGTTGCGGTGCCGCTTCGACTGCGGGGAGGTGTTGAGTATATGTGTTATGTGCATATTGTGTATTGGGCCCGCCTCCAAGTTCCTTGTATAGTTGAGGTCCGTGGACCACCTTTGTACATCACATATACGTGCCTATGCACGAGAGCAATACATCGTGCAATTCACATATTCTACAAGAAGAAAGAGGGGATGGATTCTCTTTGGATAATAGCTTCGGATGCCATGGGCATCCCCAAGCTTAGGCTCTTCTTACTCCTTATTCCTTCATCCAACGTAATATCACCCAAAACTTGAAAACTTCAATCACACAAAACTCAACAAAACCTTCGTGAGATCCGTTAGTATAAGATAACAAATCATTATTATAAGTATTGTTGCAAACCCATTCATATTTTATTCTTGCATTATATCTACTGTATTCCAACTTTTCTATGGCAAAAAGTCTTCAAAGGAAACCATAGAATCATCAAAACAAGCACACAACACAAAGAAAACAGAATCTGTCAAAAATAGAACAGTCTGTAGCAATCTGGATATTTTGAATACTTCTGAAACTCCAATAATTCTGAAAAATTAGGACCATGACGATGACATGTACCTAGGGTAGGGTCATAGGCCTGACCTAGATGCCCTATCCAAGGACACTGCCCTAGAGTCAAAGACATTTGAAGTACGACAGAAGATACCGACTGAAATCACCTTGGAGTGCAATCCACTCGACCATCTATTCCACTCGGATACCCCAATTCCACTCGACCAAGATAACATTACTCGACCATACTAAAGAATCAGTCGGAGCACAGAAGACCGACAGTCGCCCCAGTATAGCAACGGTCAGGCGTTCACTCCGCAACCTTAAAGATCATTAATAGTCATTTATAGCAGGCGTTACCAGTAACACCCCTGTCTTAACTTACATTGAACCCTGTGTAACTGAGGGCTGGAGGGGCCTAGCGCACTCTATATAAGACACCCCCCTCCTCTGGCACAAGGGTTCAGACCCCCTGTAACTCACACGCATATTCCAGTCGACAAGCCTCCGGGCACCGAGACGTAGGGTTGTTACCTCCTTCGAGAGGGGCCTGAACTCGTAAACTCACGTGTACAACCTTGCCGTAGCTAGGGCCTTGCCTCCTCCTACGTACTCCCTACTCTTACTGTCAAACTTACTCCCATGACAGACCACGTGAGAAATTTGTATATTAATCTTCTAAAAAAAGAATTGGTATTTTATCACGCTTGTTAAAAATGACAATTATTTTCGTAAGCGCAAAAGTTTCTGTTTTTTAGTAAGATCAAATCAACTATCACTCAACATGATCCCAAAGGCTTTGCTTGGCACAAGCACTAATTAAAACACAAAAAACACAATCATAACAGTGGCATAATTGTGCAAACACTCAAGAATAGAAAGCAAAAGACAAAAATAAATTTTATTCATTGGGTTGCCTCCCAACAAGCGCTATCGTTTTACGCCCCTAGCTAGGCATAAAATTTCAATGATGCCCACATGAAAGATAAGAATTGAAACACAAAGAGAGCATCATGAAACATATGACAAACACATTTAAGTCTAACATCCTTCCTATGCATAGGAATTTTATAAGAACACAAATCATCAAGACAAGAAACATATAACATATGCAAAGAAGAGGAATAAAACATTGACGATCTCGACATAATGAGAGGTAATTTAGCAACATAAAAATTGCCACCACAATATTTTCCTCTCTCATAATAATTACATGTGGGATCATAATCAAATTCAACAAAATATCTATCATATAAAAATTTCTCTTCATGATCCACATGCATAAAAGTTGTATAATCTTCCAAGATAGTGGGATTAACATCAACTAAAGTCATGACCTCTCCAAACCCACTTTTATAAAAAAATCACAAGATTGAACACTCTTCCGAACCCACTTTGAATATTATTGCAAACATATTCATCATGAGGCTTAAATAAACTATCAAGATCATTATCACCTCAATAATGATCATTGCAATAAGTAGTGGACATAGCAATATTAGCATCTCCAAGCTTGGGGTTTTGCATACTATTAGCACAATTGACATCAAATAACATCATTGCAATCATACTTTTCATCCAAGGAGCTATCATGAATCACTTTATAAATTCCTTCTTTTAACACTTCATCACAATTTTCAGATTCATGAATCTCAAGCAAAACTTCATAAAGATAATCTAGTGAACTCAATTCACTAGAAATGGGTTCATCACAATAGGATCTCTTGAAAAGATTAGCAAGTGGATGAGGATCCATAACAATAAATTTTTAGCAATCAAGATGCAAGCAAATAGAAGGCACATGGTCACACAAGCAAACAAGAGATCTGACAAGAAAAAGGCGAACGAAAAAGAGGGCGAATAAAACGGCAAATTTTTGTGAAGTGGGGGAGAGGAAAACGAGAGGCAAATGGCAAATAATGTAAATTGCAAGGAGATGAGATTCGTGATTAGGAACCTGGTAGATGTTGATGATGTCTCTCCGGCAACGGCGCCAGAAATTCCTTTTGATGTCTACTAGAACTATGTCGGTATTTCCCCAAAGAGGAAGGGATGATGCAGCACAACGACGGTAGGTATTTCCCTCAGTGATGAGACCAAGGTTATCGAACCAGTAGGAGAACCAAGCAACACTACATAAATAGCACCTGCACACAAATAACAAATACTCGCAACCCGACGTATTAAAGGGGTTGTCAATCTCTTTCGGGTAACAACGCCAAAAATTGGCAAACGGACATGAGAGAGTTGTAATAAATTGATAGATCAAACGCCAAATAAAATAAAGTGCAGCAAGGAATTTTTGTATTTTTGTTTTAATAGATCTGAAAATAAAATCAAAGGAAAATAGATCGCAAAGGCAAATATATTAAAGAAGAGACCCAGGGGCCGTAGGTTTCACTAGTGGCTTCTCTCGAGAAAAATAGCAAACGGTGGGTGAATAAATTACTGTTGGGCAATTTATAGAACTTAAAATAATCATGACGATATCCAGGCAATGATCATTATATAGGCATCACGTCCAAGATTAGTAGACTGACTCCTGCCTGCATCTACTACTATTACTCCACACATCGACCGCTATCCAGCATGCATCTAGTGTATTAAGTTCATGGAGAAACGGGGTAATGCAATAAGAATGATGACATGATGTAGGCAAGATCTATTTATGTAGAAATAGACCCCATCTCGTTGTTCTTAATAGCAATGATACATATGTGTCGGTTCCCCTTCTGTCATTGGGATCAAGCACCGTAAGATCGAACCCATTACAAAGCACCTCTTACCATTGCAAGATAAATAGATCAAGTTGGCCAAACAAAACCCAAATATCAGAGAAGAAATATGAGGCCATAAGCAATCATGCATATAAGAGATCAAAGAAGACTCAAATAACTTTCATGGATAAAAAGATAGATCTGATCATAAACTCAAAGTTCATCGGATCCCAACAAACAGACCGCAAAAAGAGTTACATCATATGGATCTCCAAGAGACCATTGTATTGAGAATCAAACGAGAGAGAGGAAGCCATCTAGCTACTAACTACGGACCCGTAGGTCTACAAAGAACTACTCACGCATCATCGGAGATGCACCAATGGACATGATGAACCCCTCCGTGATGGTGTCTAGATTGGATCTGGTGTTTTTGGAACTTGCAGCGGCTGGAATTGATTTTCGTCGACTCCCCTAGGGTTTCTGGAATATTGGGGTATTTATAGAGCAAAGAGGCGGTTCGGGAGGCCACCGAGGTGGCCACAACCCACCAGGGTGCACCTGGGCCTCCAGGCCCTGGTGTCTTGTGCTCACCTCAGGCTTCCTCTTTGATACTTCTTTCGCCCACTGGATGTCTTCTGGTCCAAAAAATCCACAAAAAGTTTTGCTGCGTTTGGACTCCGTTTGGTATTGATTTCCTGCGATGTAAAAAACATGTAGAAAACAGCAACTGGCACTGGGCACTATGTCAATAGGTTAGTACCAAAAAATGATATAAAATGACTATAAAATGATTGTAAAACATCCAAGAATGATAATATAAGAGCATAGAACAATCAAAAATTATAGATACGTTGGAGACGTATTAGTCTCACAGCACACAATTTGTATAGCTAACTCGACTGCGATCTTCGACATTATTGCACACAGTTGGTTTCTTCAACTGTGTGCCCTGTAGAGAGCAGAATTAATTATCACACTCGAGTGTCCATCATCACCCTTCTGTGTAATTTTGACCTCATCACCCACGGGTAAACTTATGACCGAAGTCATTCCACACACTTCGTTTTACAAAGCTTTTTGCCAATAGACGCCCACGATTTGTCCCTCTTCTAGCCGACGTGTGGCCAAACTAGCTGGGCGGGAAGCTTGTGCGGTAGCGCGGGAACAGGCTCACCGACGATACATTTGGCGCCTCTTCGAGCCCACGCGTGGTCAACCGAAACGCGTGGGGTGCGGTGTTGTCAAGCGTGCACTGGAATCCTAAGCTATGAACGCCGTGACAAGACGTGACGATTACAGGCTGGCCGGGCCCCATTTATTACAGCGGCCATTTAACCCTTGTGTCTCTTCAACCTTTCGATCGCGCCCCACCATTGTAAGAAGCACACCCACCACGACAAATTCTTAGAGGGTATCCTGCGTGGCTCCAATGGCGCTCCGAGCGGCTGCCGACGACAAGCAGCAGTTCACCATGCATGCCATGGTGGACCTCTCGGTGGTGTACACCAACAACCCGGTCTGAGTGGAGCACTCCATCCACATCATGGAGTTGTTGCTTGCCGGGGAGAAGTACAAGGTGGTCGGGTTCGACCTCAAGTACACCCGCGCTCGTGTCGGGTCTTGTCCCAAGGTCGCATTTGCCCAGATGTGCGTGCGCCACCACGTCCTCGTCTACCACTACTACCTGGCCACAAGGCCTTGCGAGCATTTTCCCAGGTTTGTCAACAGCCCCCACTACATGTTCGCTACGGTGGACATCACCAACGATGTAAAGGCACTCGAGAATTCGGGCATCGCCTGCCAGAATCTTGTCGACCTCCAGGGCCAATACAAGATCTGGGGAAACAAGGAGCATGAGAAGGACTCACTGGTTCACCTCGCCGAGGCCATCATCGACCCCTACTAATGAAGGATTCCTGCAACAAGGACAAGCGTGCCTGGCACTCGGCCTGGATGGAGATACTCGACAAAGCTCACGTCATGTACACGGCCAAGGAGGCGTACATGAGCTACGACATGTACAAGCGGATCGTTGACATGAGGAAGTGCCTCCTTCCCCAAAACGGCCAGGGATCCAGCCGGAAGCAGAGCAATGGCAAGCGTCGTCGCAACAATAAGTAGATGATTAGATCCTCGTTTCTCCTAGTTTAGTATGCATGTAGTTGCTTACTTTTGGTGTGTGGAAATGTTATGTGTGTAGTCACTTGTGTAATTGTATGCTTAATTTGGTTTTGCAATGCTGTCTTTTTAAGTACATATGTTGATGCTCTGTAGACAGAGCAAATCACATCACACACGGACTAAACAATGGAACCCGTCAGTGATGATTTCATCAATCACTGACAATTGTATACTAGCAATCGTTTGCTCACAACACACACGGCTTGTTAACAGGAATCGGCTGTGTTGTTATCGGTCTTCCCACACGTTTCCGATTACAGACCTGTTTGCCGCGTATCACACACATCTTGTTAAGTTGAACCGTTTTTGTTCTCTTGGCTCAACGCAAACAGTTCATCCGAGTGAACTGTATGCCGTATATCGCACACACCTTGATCTTCTTTTGTGTTGCCTAATCACAAGTAGTTCATCCGAGTGAACCGTATGCTGTATATCGCACACACCTTCATTTGGCTGCCCGTTTCTTTTGTTCCGCCTCATCGCAAACAGTTCATTGAACTAAACTGTATGCCCCTCATCCCACACGCGACTAAATTCTGAACCGTGTTTGATGCATCCATCATTGCAAATGTTTTGCATCTTTTTTGATGGTTTTTTTTACACCATCATTTGTGATTATTGCATCGCACACAGTTTCGTCGAAGGGTCTCTGATCGTAGTGTCGCGTTAGCAGCATCCTGCAGTAGTGGTAGCTAGTGCAATCGCTCAGGTTCAGTTAGAGCCCAACGCCTCGCTCGGGTTTAGTTAGAGTGCAACGCATCGCACACACGCTCGTACGTGTACGAGAGAAATGCGCAAACCTCTGTGCATCGCTCGGCCCCTACCACCCACCGTAACCGGGTACTCCCCAAAATTTTCCTCGCCCTCGCTTCTACCATGATTTTTTTCCGTCATGGACGGCCCAAAGAATGTCATGCAGGTGCGTCTCCGGCCCGCCCAGGACGAAAAGCCCATTTTCTGTCATAGAAGTAGGAGCCCGCCACATCTATGATGATACCGGGTTTTGTCACAATTATCGTCATAGAAGTGCCATAAGCATGACAGGAAAAAAATTCGTTCGGCCAAAAATGTCATGGATGTGTCTTTTTTTGTAGTGTATGGTGTTTTCCCCTCTCTATCTTGTTGTGAATTGAGTTTTCCCTTTGAGATTTCGTTTTATCGGATTGAATACTTTTACGTATTTGAGAGCACTTGATGTGTGTCTTGCTATGAATACCCGTGGTGATAATGGGGTATCATATTGATTCACTTGATATGTGTTTTGGCACTCAACTCGCGGATTCCCGAGGTGACATTGGGGTAATCTATGCATAGGGGTTGATGCACGTTCTCGTCTTTGTTTCTCCGGTAGAAATCTTGGGGCACTCTTTGAGGTTCTTTGTGTTGGATTGAGTATTATGAATCTGAAATCGTTTGATGCATATCGTATAATCAACTCACGGATACTCGCGGTGACATTGGAGTATCTAGGTGACATTAGAGTTGGTTGATGTGTATCATATTGTGTTATTTTAGTACGAACTCTTGGTTAGATCGATTGGAACGAATAGCTTGGTGTTATTTCAGTACGAACTCTAGGATAGATTGATCAGAAAGAATAGCTTTGAGGTGGTTTCGTACCCTACAAACAATTTCTTCTTATGTTCTCCGCCAGATAAGAACTTTGGAGTGATTCTTCATCGCACGTGAGGGATGGTTATATGGTCCAATTATATTAGCATTGTTGAGAGATTGCACTAGCGAAAGTACGGACCCTAGGCCTCATTTCAAGCATTGCAATACCGTTTGTGCTCCGTATTATCAATTGCTACCTTGCTGTCTTTTATTGTTCCTATTACAAAAATCAATATGTACCATCATTAGTACGCTTTTATTACCATATCTTGCCGAACTAGTGCACCTATACAATTACCATTGTATTTGGTGTGTTGGGGACACAAGAGACTTTTTGTTATTTGGTTGCAGGGTTGTTTGAGAGAGACCATCTTCATCCTACGCCTCCCATGGATTGATAAACCTTAGGTCATCCACTTGAGGGAAATTTGCTATTGTCCTACAAAACTCTGCGCTTCGAGGCCCAACACGAGTCTACAAGAACAAGTTGTGTAGTAGACATCAGTGTGTGGCACTACCGCCTCTAAGCAGTAGTACCGCTGGTGTGGCTCTGCTTCACCCCATCTGTCCTGCTCTGCCTCCTTAGTGCCCTGATCTGCAACCCCAGCGATAGTACCGCTGGGGCGAGCGGTAGTACCGCTCCGGCGGCACTACCGGCTCGTGGTCTCGCAGCATTGCATTTCTCTATGCGCACTACCGCCCGGGCGGTAGTACCGCTCCCCTGAGCGGTAGTACCCCTCGTGTATGGGCTGAGCACATAACAGTTGGATTTTCCCCCACTTATAAAAGGGGGGTCTTCTTCCCCATTGAACCTCATCCTTCTAGATCGTCTTTGCCCCCCATTGTTGACCTTCTTCGAGCTTGCTATCTCTCAATCCCTCCATGGATTCTTGCTAGTTTTTGCGGGAAAAGAGAGAGGAGATCTAGATCCACATTTCCACCAATCACTTTCTCCTCTTTGTGAGGGGAACCCCTTGGATCTACTCCCTCCATTCCATATTTTGTACTAAATCAGCGACAAGTACTATGGAACGGAGGGAGTAGATCTTGGAGTTCTTGGTGTTCTCCTTCTTGTTCTTCCTCTCTTTTTCCTCCATAGCTTTCGTTGCTTTTGTGGGGATTTGAGAGTGAGGGACTTGGGCACTCCGTGTGCCCTTGCCATTGCATTAGTTGCATCGGTTTGAGTTCTGCACGGTGATATGTGGAAGTTACAAGTTGAGAAGCTTATTACTCTTGGGTGCTTGGTACCCTAGAGCTTGTTCCTCTAGGGTGCTTGGGCGCCCTAAATGGTTGGTGGTGTTCGGAGCTCAGTCATTATGGTGTAAAGCTCCGGGCAAGCGTCGGGGTCTCCAATTAGCTAGGTTGTGGAGATCGCCCCGAACAATTTGATGGGTACCGGTGACCGCCCCCAAGGGTTGCCAAAGTGTACAGGTACGGTGACCGCCCCCAAGGGTTGCCATTTGTACGGGTTCGGTGACCGCCCTCAAGGGTCCCTTAGTGGAATCACGACATCTTGCATTGTGCGAGGGCATGAGGAATTACGGTGGCCCTAGTGGCTTTTTGGGGAGCATTGTGCCTCCACACCGCTCCAAACAGAGATTAGCATCCGCAAGGGTGTGAACTTGGGATACATCGTCGTCTCCGCGTGCCTCGGTTATCTCTTACCCGAGTCCTTTACTTATGCACTTTACTTTGTGATAGCCATAGTGTTTCATGCTATATATCTTGCTTTCACTTAGTTGTTTATCTTGCTTAGCATAAGTTGTTGGTGCACATAGGTGAGCCTAGTTGTTTTAGGTTTTGTGCTTGACAAATTAACCGCTAGGTTTATCCCGCATTTGTTCAAGCCTAAACCATATTATTTTAAAGCCCCTATTCACCCCACCCCCCCCCCCCCCCCTCTAGGCGACATCCACGATCTTTCAATTGGGATAATAAGCTCATGAGCATCTAATTTTTTTTGAAGCAGAGACCATAGAACAATAGTTCTATGATATTTTCTATTAATAAAGTAAAAGTTATGTACAAAAATATAAAAGAAAGATTACAAAGAGATGGAAGAGCCCATCTAGCCAATGGTCTAAGTTCATGAGCATCTAAAATTTGACTTGTTAATGTTCTAAGTTTAAAAGTCTAGATTCTCGAAAGCTTTGACTAAGATATCATGAATGGGGTCTTGTTTTGCATGAAATTTTGGAAGATACCAAATTTTGAAAGCATGAGATGTTAGTTATCAAGTTTGATTTTGAAAAAGCATATGACAAGGTGAATTAGCAGTTTCTCTTTGACTGCCGAGCAAAAAGGTTTTAGCCTAAAATGGATTGCCTGGATGAAAAGTGTGGTCACCCAAAGGATTATCTAATTTACAAACGGATTGCCATTTTGCAGTATGTCAATGATACCATTTTGTTCATCAAGGATGACGAGGGGGCTAGGAAATTGAAGCCACTATTATACTTTGTTTCAAATGATGTCTGGTCTAAAAATCAACTTAGAGAAGAGTGAGGTCTTGATTTTTTATTTTTATTTTTGAAAAGGAGGAAAGCCCCCGGCCTCTGCATCAAGAGTGAGGTCTTGATGGTACCTGGGGATGATAAAAAATATAGAACAATACGGTGATCTGTCCAACTGTTAAAGGGTTGCTGGCCTATCAAATATTTGAGACTGTCTGTTAATGCTAGCAGACTGAAATTATCTAACTGGAAAATTGTTGGATGGTGGAGGATCCGCATCTATAGGGGGGAGAGCGATGCTTCTCTGACTAATACTTCAATTTACCACATTGCCCATGTTTCTCATGTGCAAAACAATTTCTATGGGAGTAGCTGCAGTAATCTGGTCTCTTTGAAGGCCCGAAAAGCGGCATGTTTTGATTACGATTTTCCAGCGCGTTCCGACGAATGCGGTGGGCTGGTATGCAGAAGTTAAACCATTTGCAGTACTGAAGGGATATTTATTCTGTTTACAAGTCTTGGCTATGTACAACATACGCCACAAAGAATGGTTGAATCAAAAGGAAAAACCAGGCAACACAGACCACACGCAGTTAAAAAACCAAGCGAGTTTCGGTAAAGCTCAGAGCACAAGGGGGGAGCAAGCAAAAAGTGCCCCTCCGGGCTACAAAGATACAGATACTCACATTGACGTGCGACTTGCTTCGTCATTCATCATCCCTTTAAAGCTTCTAGCCAGCCAGATTGCCGTTTCTCTTGGGGAGACCTTCATCTTCCCAAATGGCTTCAGAACAATAGCAAGCTCCTCCAACCTGTTGTCTTCCAGTAGGTCCGCGGAGAGCTCAAGGAGCCCCTCGAGAGCCTCGGCCCGCTGCCTAAATGACGTGACGTCGAGCATTTCCTTGGCAGGGGATGTCTCCTCCTTGACAACAATGTTGGCCTCAGAGACGTAAGATCTCACATCGACGACGGCGCTAGATAATCTTGCTGTGTCTGAGCTGGCTGGTATCTTACATGCAGCATTGCTTCCCAAAACATGCTGTTCGGAAGCAACTGAGGGAAGAGGTGTAGAAAGCAGTGAGTTTAATGAGCATGAGCTGCTTCTTACTTCCAGATCTTCTCTTACCACGTCCAGAAGTTTGCTGACATCCATGTTCTGAGTTTCCCCTTGAACATTTTCTGATATTGGCTGCTCATTGCTAACATTGAGATTGATGTGCCGAGCGGCATCATCAACCAGTGGGTTTAAATGAGGACCTGTTTCTTTCTTCATTGATGTTTGTTTCTTCATTGACTGAACAGAATTGAGTCCCTTCTCCAACATTGTATCTTCTGCTGTTGAAACAGAAGAATCGTATGGTGGCATCGATGAGAGAAGCTCTTGGACAGTAAATTTATCCTCGCCACTTTGGAATGTGGCCATATTCTGCCCATGCTTACTGGATTGCACATCATCCTTGCAAACAAACTCCTGTTCAAAGCTTGGAATGGATGGACCCAAAGCAGAGCTCAGGCTTGAATCATTACTAACCACACTCTGCAAACTGTCTCTGTTAATTTCTGAACGTGGTATGACTGAAAGGCCATTCTCTTCCGTGGCAGCAGCATCAGGCACTGAGCTTGTGTGCGATGAAATCAAGCAGGCTGGTGGGTTAGATTCAGATAGCTCAGACTGGTCGATCTTTTCAACACAACCAACTGTTGAACTTGAGCAAGGACTGATGTCTTCCTTAGTTGCCACAGTAAACAATTCTCGGGGAGCAGATTTTGCTTGTGAGTTGTTTGGCATGATGTTCAGTCCTTCTGAAGGAATTTTGGATGGCCTTACAATAAGTGGAAGATCACCAGGGGTATTATCTGGAGAATGGGCAGGTTGGCATGGACTTTTCTCACCCTCCACCATGACCTTAGTTTGAGCTCCTTTTTGCACAGTGGCTGGGAGGCCAGTTGTCCCTACCCCCGCTCGTCGCTGAGGGCTAGCCCGTCTAGTAGCACTAGCTGGGGTCTTGATTTTTGACTTTGCTGAAACTGCAGAACCATTTTCTATGACCTGTTTGGCAGGTTCAGGAGTTGATGACCGAGCGGTTTTGATATTTGAACGGTGTTCAACAATAGGTAACTGCATGACCAATAGCAGGAGTCAGTGGTTAGCAATAGAAGCTAATTGGCTTTTGTTTATGATATAAAAGAAGCAGGTTCATACCAGTTGCTTCGAGGGTGGTGATGCTTGAACTGAATTCAAGCATCCATCATTGGTACTGACCAATCCATGAGATGAATCATCACCAGACCTTGATCTGCATGAAGCATTGTTGTTAAACCTTGAAGCATCTGATGGTTGCTCTGCTTCATTCTTATTACTGACTGCAGAACTCGGCTTCACGCCTCTAGTTCTTGCAGGAGTACTGCTTTCTCTAAGCCTGCTCTCCTCTCTTAAGGTTGTCATTATCTTCTCAATGATTTTCGGTTGCTTACTCTCACCCCTGTGATGCTGATCTATGGATTTAGATGAATCTTGTCTTCTCAGGTCTTTGTTGCCTCTGAGATCTTCTGGCGTTGCACACTTCTCATCTGAGTCATCTCGATCCACATCATGAATGCTTCGAGTATCAATGACCTTGGTATCAGTACTTGCAGCTCCACCTGATGTGCTTCTGTCACTTGATAGTGTGCTGTCTATATCACTACTAGACATGCTGCTGCTTTGGCTTTCAGACATGCTTCTCTGGCTGCTCCGTGAAGTGGACAATGATTTCGGTGGTGTCCGCATGGTATTTGAAGCATCATAAAGAGCACGACATTGATCAACATAAGGCTGCAGATATGGGTTCTTCAGAATCTCCGATGCCTGTTCACAGGACATTACATTTTATTCAGAGATCATGTTGTACTTGTAAACTCTTGTTCTTTCTTAATAAAGATCAGCTACGGCCTTTCGAAAGAAAGAGTGGAAGAGACAAGGCTATAGTCAGAAGGTTTCCAGCTTCATAGTAGCTTACAGTAGGTCGATGCTCAGGATTCTTCCGCAACATAATTTTGATAAGAGATTTCCTGTATTTAACAGCGAAAGGGGAAACCATTAGAGTGGTATATTCTTTGCAAAGCTACCAAATCATTACTTGGTTGTGAAGCATAAGAATTGAGGATGGTGACTTACAATATGTTATTGAAATGAGACAAATGATCAGACTTAAAAAGGACATACACTTACAACTTAAAAGAGACATAAACTGTAATACACCAACATCAGTACAGATGCTACCAAATCATTACTTGGTTCTGAAGCATAAGAACCAAGGATTATTACCACAGTACAGATCATGTGATTGAAATGAGACAAATGACAAGACAACTTTTAACAAATGTATAGCTTTTACACAACCGACTCTATGAAGAAAAGTGCACATACATAGAAGAGGAGTAGCAGGTAGGCAAGGGACCCATCGCGGACCTATTTATCTTACTTATCAATCCAGCCATATCCTGCAAGCATTCTTAATCGGGTAAGTCCACTGATTTGTTAAAGAAAACTGCAAATAGTAGCGTCACCAAGTAACAACCAGGAAACCCAACATTGCAGATTTTTTATTGTAGAGTTTTAACAGATCATACTAATTTTATTTCACCATTTTCTTGTAGAAAATCTTTTGGATACCTCATATATTCCAAACTTTGATACTAAATGTAACTAAACAGTTAGCTTTGGATGAATCATAAACACCATTAGCAATATTTTTTACAAAAGCAAATATATAATTGACAAACTTATATAGAAGTTACTTGAAATGTTGCGAGAATAATTAAAAAAAAACTTTAATGCTCAAACGCTCTAAAATATGAATAGTTATATGTGAGTCAGTACATGTCAATTATGAACTGATATAGTACTAATTTAGTTCGTTTTACTGAATTTAGGCAATATCCCATGGTAATTGCTTTGTTCATGTAATTCGGCCTAAAGCACTTTTGAATATTGTCTCGAAAAGAATCTTTACATAGGAAATAAGTTTACATGCAGAGTTAGTTTATGTTCCATTTTATATTGTATAGTATCTGCAAAGTATTTCCGTAAGAGAATATACAGGATGGACTACAGAGCTAACCAGATCTTAGCTAGTTCTACCAAAATATTGCAGTTTCTTCAACGTAGGAGTATTAAACTACTATAAGCCAGAAAAACTATAACGGGTATGAGCCCATTCGGAATGTAAGATGGAAAAGGTAAATGTTCAACTTATAATACACCCAGGATACCAATGATTCTTAAGCAAAAAGTAGATCAGGCAAGAGCTCACAAAAGCCTTGAAAGCAGGTCGATGGGCCGCCATCTCATACATACAGCATCCTATAAAAGACAAAGTTATATTAAATTCATAAGCAAATATGTGGATCTAGGAATAGTACAGAAACATTAGCCTGATGTTAATTATGTTTACCAAGCGACCAAATGTCCGACTTGAATCCATAGGGAATGTCTGTAAGCAGCTCCGGGCACATGTAATTCGGTGTTCCGACGACCTAAAGGAAACATAATAGCGTTAGTATCCAGCAAGAGTCTGAGCATATAAAAATGATCCTGACTTTATGTTCTCCACAATACAGATGAATTTACGTGCCGACGTTGTTTGTGGTTAATAAGGGAAGAGGAAGACGATAAATAGCACGAGGTATATGCGCATGACAAACAGCATGCTGTCATTGGTGATGCACCATATGAGAGAGAGAGGTATTAATAGCTCAATAAATGGAATGCCCTTCTAACAGTAGGAAAGGCTATGGCAATGCAAATGTTTTACAGAGGTCATCGGAGGAAATAGGAAAAAAGATCATACTGAAGAAGTTAAATCATCTTCCTTCAGAGTCTTGGCTAGGCCAAAATCTCCTGCATGCAAACCAATGGATTGTTAATTGATAAAACAAAAGGTTAAAAGTAGTGTGAAATAACTTGCAGTACTGTAGTGTCTGTAATCAGGAACTGACCAAGGCGTATATCATGATCTTTGGTGAGAAATATGTTGGAGCACTGCAATTATGAGGAACAATCGTCAATGTTTCCACCGTATAAAATAATTGGCGATGACTATACCCATTGTTGCTTACCTTCAGATCACGATGCAAGACATAGTTCGAATGCAAGTAGTCAACAGCTAATACCAACTGTGCGAACCATTTCAGCAATTTCTGAGGAACAATCAGTGATCAATCAGTATAATGAGCTCGATCTTGGATGTATTTTTAATTTAATTCAGATGAGCAATACAGATAAGTTATCTCATACCTCCTCAGGAAAGTAAGTACCATTTAATTTCTTCATCAGCTCATCCCTGTTATTAAAGAACAAAATACAATTTAAGAGACATGGAAACAAGAAACTGGACTCCAAAGCACCAAATAACACTCACACATCCCCCCCTTCGCAGTAGCCCGTGATGATGCAGACATAGCAACCCTGCATGACCCTCCTTGTCAGTAAATAAGCTCAGTTGAAATTTCAAACCCAACAAGCAAAGCAAAATAAAGGTTAAAATAAAAACCTTCTCAACCCATGCCTCTTTGAACTCTACAATGTAAGGATGTTGTAGTCGAGCGATCAGAGCCATCTGCAATTTACTTGTCACTTAATCAATTCCCCAAAACAGCACCAATCAATCAACAAACAAAGCCCAAGGGCTTCACAAACCTCTTGATGAGCAGACTTGCGGCAGCGCTCCGTCTGCCTGGCAAGGCGGATTTTCTTCAGCACATACCTGCCAATCAAATCACAGGCAAACACGCTGCTGCTGTCACCTGCATTCAAACGGTGGAAACGGAATCTTGGAACGGAAAAAGAAACTATATCGTATACGTACTTCTTCTTCTCGATCTTGTGATTCACAAGGATGGCGGCGCCGAAGGCACCGCGCCCAATCTGCTCCATGATCTCGTACTGGTCCATCCGGGACTCCATCACGCGCCCCCAGCCCGTAACGGCAAACAATCACAGCCTTTCACTGCAGCAGGTCGCCTCTGATTAGGAATCAAATTCCTCCTGCCGTGCCCATGCTGCGGTTCAAACGCCTGCGCATCCTCACCACCAGGTCCTGCGAAAAGCAGCAGGACAAGTGCATAAGCCAAACGACTTTTACCAAAGCGTACTCGCGTCACGTGCCACCCAACCCAATCAAAATCAGCCCAGCACTCGCTGCCTTTTCCTAGAAAGGAGACCAGGAGAGGCACTGTTTGAACAAGCCGAGAGATTACAGATTAGCACGGGAACCGACGAACTACTTCGCAGATACAGAGACAGAAATGGAGAGGTTATCCAGAACAGTAGCAGCAGGTTTGCGGATCACACCAACCGCGCGCGACCGGGCCGAGGCAGGGGGGTTTGCTTACCGCGGGGCTGGCCGGCTGCATTGGCTGGCGGGCGGCGGTGGGAGGCCTCCTCGGCGGCGGGGGGGATCTCCGGCCTCCTCGCTGGCCGGCTCGCGCGGCTGGAGCTCGTGCGCCCGCGGCTTCGGCGGGGGGCACACTCCTCGCTGGCGGTCGCCTCGCCTGTGATTTGTTAATGTTTTGGTGGATGGAGCCTTTGATGCGGCGCGACGGTGTTGGTTCAAGGCGAACGAGTTTGCTGGGCGGCTTTGCTTATAGCTTGCTTATATATGCAGCATCGCCGCAACAGCGAGTGGTGGCGATGGCCTGACGGGGTTGGGGTTAAAAGCTCAATGAAGTAGTAGTACACTAATCAGTGGAATTAAATTAAGCGAGGGAGATGCCTAGTGGCTTAAAAGGGATATTGCAACTTGCAAAGCGTATCTCCCACTAAGTACTGCCCTGGCTCCTGAGCAGGTAACTCAACTCCAGGTCCCTTCTTTTTTTTTTCGGGAAAACTCCAGGTCCTTTCTATTGCTGATGAAAAATGAACGAAAAATTGATATAAATTCACAAACTATGAAATGTTGAAATATATTGTCTGCCTCCCTCCATCAATTCGAACTTCCAGATAAATTGGCTGGAACATGAATTCAATATGAAAAAGGATCAAATGAACCCGAGTCGGTATAATAAGAAAAAAAAATGGTAAAAAAATGGAGACTAAATAGAATACCATGGCCGTCGGCAAGGGAAAAAGAAGAATATCTGCATTGGATAGGAACGCGCCCTTGAATCCTGTATACTTATTTCCGTGAAGTGCGAGTGCATGAAGTGTTTGTTTTAACAATATTTTGAACCTTCTATACTATCGTGGATTCCAAACATATAACGGTACTTAATTGGTAATGCCACTTTAGGACATCTGATATGATGTAGTAGTTGAGTGATCACATCATATGAGGACTAACTTGGTGCCAAACAAATAAAAATGGTACTTTAAAGCCAATTGAGTTGTAGATGTTTATTAGAGGAATTCTTTTTTATTCGTTCACTTGGTACGATTTTTGAATTTACATTGCAGAGCATCACTGCTACTGTTTTCTCCGTCCTTTTGAAAAGAGCATCATTGCTGGTCCGTAACAATTTTTCAACGAGCCTCTCGCCATTTTTTTTCCAGATAGCTCATTACTCATGCCGAATGGTACTTTCAACAAGTTTTCATTGCGTGAACCACTTCGAAAAATTTGCAAGGGCACGCATGTACGACAGTACGGACCTGCCAAACCATGCTCGGCCGGACAATTGCTTCGCGGTCCGCACAGTTGTTGGATTCCGCAAGAGAGGACACCAAGTTTTAATTTTTAGTTTTTGCGACTTGCTGATTTTGTCCTTCGTTCGTATCAAGTTTCAACACTTGAAACTTGGTAAAGTTTGGAAAACTTATCAAAACGTATTCAAAAGTGATCTATCTTATCTGAAAGTCCTCGTCACAAGAAAAATGAATATGCAAACGAAACTTAATTTAGACTTTCAGTTCAAAAGATTCAAAATTGAAAGAAAAAAATGGGGCCGGTGCCTCGCCCAGCGTGCCACAAATCCACTTCCAACTACGGAGCTGCTACGTCTCGAATCAGGGGCGGTTCAGTGTAGTGGTCGTCAGTTCTGGCGCCAAATTTTGGTTGATTTGAGCTTCTAACTCCTTTCTGATTGTGCTGTTACAGAATAATAATGTTGTTTTTTTACCCTCGTCAACTTGCTTGACAGCCTGCTGCAGCATCGTGCATGACAGATCGGTATACGCAGATTTGAGGATACGGGTCTGCTGCATCTTGTATATATTATATTCGATGCAACCATCCAATCCAATAAATATAATTAATATATGAAGTCCTGAACGGATCTTTTGTCTTAGCTCATCATCAGGCATCTTGGCTTATATCCTGTTTGAGAGGGGGGAGGGGCAACAAAGAAAGAACTTGCTAATTATATTATCGCTCACACGCATACCTCAACTTGACTGCCATTTTGTAATGCATGGTTCATTCATTGCATTGCACTGAAGAGTGGTTGATTAAGGTCAAAGATACAAACGATGGTTCAATAAGGAGGGGTTTAAATTTCAACGAAGGACGCATCTTTTGTAAAACAAATAAAACCCCACATATATGGGTCTACCTTGATTTGAACTTGGAATTCTCCTCCTCGACGTCCCAGTACAGAAGTAAAATGTATGAATATATTCATGTTTTTTTTGGAAAAGTTCAAAGGCAGTATATTTACTATCACAAACTCTTACACAAACACTCTACAGAAATTAAAAAATACATCCATATCCTTGGGGTGCCAAAGTCTTATTTCTCCTGCATCCACCGGTGGTCGGCCGTGAGCAAAGCTCGTTATCACCTCTAGACCTCCGCCTCAGCGAAACAAACTTGTTTAAGCCCGGGAATTTGTAGAAGCAGCGATCGGGAAGTCGCCGATGTAGACCAAAAAATGATGGTGGTCGTGATTTGTGTAAAAAAGCAAATCGCCACCTCGGAGAATAAAATGAGGGAGATGGCCTATAGCGCGCCCTAGTTCCAGCCAAACAGAGCTGGGGAGCACAAGTCTCACATGCTCTCCGATTAGGCTGAGATTGGACAATCTTCGTTGGTTGGAACTGGAGCCTGGAGACCAATACGTACAACCACGTTGTCCTCTCCCTACAAAAGCACGATCGAGACAAACTTGCATGAAAAAAATGCCAGACCCGAAGAACTAGATCTGAGGACATACCATCTTCCGCACGCCTCCCGGTGATATGATGAAGCATCACCGGAACTAGGGCGAAGTGGGAAGACCTTATTCCACACCGACAACATCACCATCATCTCGCCATCACAGAACTGATATCTATCTAATGCTCCAAGAGGAGGAAACTATGACTTCCACCGGTAGATCGGGGCCTCCCGCACACCCCTACCGGCGAAGCCAGATGAGCTCTTGAGGAGGAGGCCGGTGATCTACCGGTGGAGGAGGATGATTGTGGAAGAAAACACTAAATCGCCTTTGATAGGAGTTGCGTACCGTCACTTATGTTGTAATTAAATCAATTATGACCAAATGATAAATTTAATAGAACATACATGCTTTGAAAAAAACACTCAATATAGTACCAAATTAGATCATGTTCATGTGTGTTGACGCGCCCGTTAATTTCCCAGTTTAATGGTAAAAGTTCCATGAATATATACATATACGAGAGTTATTTTTTCCTTAGAATAATGTATTTATATTTATTTGTTAATAAGGAAAAATTAAATATTTTTTAGTAACAAAAAAATGGACAAACCCTTCTTGATACGTTCGTAGCATCTAATTAATCCAGCTAGGTGTCGATTTTCTGTCATTATCAAGTTGAATCAAGATTTTTTTAGGGGAAATCTAGAAATAGTTGCGTGGAGTACAATGCAAAAGAGGTAACCAATCACCATATTCCACCAATTTCCTATGAGAATAGCGACTTATTACGATATTTGGGCAAGTTTGTTGCATAAGTTGTATCTCGTAGCTAAGAATGAATAGAGTTTAGGGCCTCTTTGATTTGTATGATTTACAAAATGGAAAAATATAGGAGTGCTATGCCCTCTTAAACTCTATAGGATCAGGAAACCAAGAGATTTTGATCAAGTCCATGTGCGGCTTCAATCCCCTGGGCAGGGTTTCTTCTATTACCCTACTAAGCAAGTTAAGGAGTTGTGCTAGTACTATGGTCATTATTGTTCTTGAAAGCGTTGCTATTGTTAGGAAGACTGAGTATGAACTTAATTGCCTTTTCGGTCCTGGCTAGAGACGTACTGCTTGTCTTATTAGTCCAACGCAATTTACCATGCGATTTCCTAATCATAGGGAGGTAGATCATGTGTGTTGCTTTGGTAAGCGGCTGCCCCTCAAGTATGGCAAGGCTAGGGCTAACATTTATTTTTAGACTGCATCCATTGGGGCTAAAGCTGATATGCATAAAGTTTGTTTCATGTTCGTGATGTCCTTATTGACAAGCGATGCGAGGAGAATGTAGCTTATATTGGGTCTCTTGTCACTGCTAGAAAAAGACCTACTAGTGGCGCATCAGTTTTGTCTACTAATGGCGCACTACTGGTGCGCCACTAGTACCACGCCACTAGTATTTTTTACTAATGGCGCATCACTCGTGCGCCATTAGTAGATACTAATGACGCACCAGTGGTGCGCCATTAGTATAGGCCACGGTGCGTCATTACTATCTGACTTAGTAATGGCGCACCACATAGAAGTGCGCCATTAGTAACAATTTTTTTTTAATATTTTTTCAGAAATATTTTTTTCAAAAAAATTTCAAAAAAAAATTTCAAATTTTTTTTTCATTTTTTTTTCAGAAATATTGTTTTCAAAAAATTTTAAAAAAAAATTTAAATTTTTTTTTCGTTTTTTTCTTAATCTCGGGTCACTATGGCTTAATCTCAGGTCAATATGCTTAATCTCAAGTCAAATCGCACTAAGTGGTCAAACTTCCCGGAAGGTCATCCATCCTCACACTACTCCAGCCCGAGCACGCTTAACTTCGCAGTTCCATCCAACCCCAGCACCACCTCATTTAACATCCACTTGTTGATATATCTATCATATCAATCCTATTAAACCTTGTTGATGTCTAGGACTTTGTTCATATTCATGAGTATGATGAAATTTTGAAAAATATTTCAAACTTCCCTGTCATATTACGAATCAATTTTTGAAAAAAAAATCCAAAAAGAAATTCAAAACCAATATTTTTTTCTGTTACTAGTGGCGCACCTAGCAAACGGTGCGCCACTAGTAAGTTTGAATTTTTTTTGCCTCTAGATCTTGAAAGCCCCGTATCTTTTTTTCTATTAGGTTTTTGAGGATTTTGAAAATGTTTAACGGGGTCCCCCCCTGTTAAATTCTTATGTAACTTTTCGAGTAGATGATTTTTCATATAAAAAACTGTTTAATCCGAGTTCGTATGCAAAAGTTATGCCCATTTTACAAATTTTAGAGAGATTTTGCAAATAAAGTCGAAATTCATATTTGTAAATTTTCCCAACAACTAGACCACATATCACATGGGAAACTTATTTTCTTTTATATTTTTGACATTTCCATCATTTTCTTTTTTTTAACTGAAAAGGCGGTCCGGGGGGTGTGCATTCGGTGGAATGGGCCAAGTTACTAATGGCGCATCGTGGGGGTGGTGCGCCATTAGTAGTTCAACTAGTAATGGCGCACCACCCCAACCGTGCGCCATTAGTAGTTTTTCAAAAAAAATGAAACAAAATTTGTAACAAAATTACTAATGGCGCACCTGTGAGTGGTGCGCCATTACTAGTTCAACTAGTAATGGCGCACCCACCGTGGGAGGGGTGCGCCATTAGTAGTTGAACTAGTAATGGCGCACCGTCCCACGGTGCGCCATTAGTAGTCTAAAAAATAAAAATAAAAAAAATTGAAAAAAAATGAAACATAATTACTAATGGCGCACCGTGGGATGGTGCGACATTACTAATGGCGCACCATCCCACGGTGCGCCATTAGTAGTTTTGAAAAAATTAAAAAAAATACTAATGGCGCACCGTGGATGTGGTGCGCAACACATGGTGCGCCATTAGTATTTAGTAATGGCGCACCACATGTACAGTGCGCCATTAGTGTCCATATTGGATATAGCTGTTTTTGTAGTAGTGTGTTGGTGTTACTCTTGAGCTGGACCCTGCTAGTCTCTATAAGCCAGAGTATGCTCGCATTTTTTTAGGATGCAGAGATATTGTTGAGATCCGTCCCTCTACTGAAGGGGTTTTAGATTATCATTTCTATGACTTTTATTCTGAAGTGGAATTTTTTGTTATTGGAGGGCCTAAGAAAGGATAGAATATTGTATATGTAGGAAATAGTTCTCCCCCTTTGTTGTCCAAAAGCCCTAGACTTGATTATCAGTCCAGGTCTCATACTAGACATGTTGGTACTAGTAACTTTGAGGCCAGAACCTTATCTTCAGATGGGAAAAATATTGGTACACAACACTTGGTTGTTGTTTCTGAACATAATTTTGAGGAAGATAGTGAAGATTGTAATGAGCTTTGAATTCACAAATTGGCTAAAGAAAATGATGCGAATGTGGTAGATGATAGCTTTAGTTTACCTTCTAGAGAGGTTATAGAAAATTCCGTTGAGATTGTTAATGAGCATAACAATGTCTTATCTTGCTGTGTGACACCTTCTCAAGTTGGTGTTCCTAACAAAGAGTTGTTGGAAGAAACATGTGATTGGAGCAACCTATAAGAGAAAAGTTGTAATTCTTGTTGCTTTGAATGTTTTATGTGCTGATAAGGAGACATTTAGCTTAAAAAATCTCATGAAAATTCGTTGTTGCAAGGTGATAATGACACAACTTTTTCATAAAGTTGCTAATGGTAGGAGGAGAAAAAAATACTATGCATGCTCTTGAATGTGGTGGTGTGATCATTGAGGGTACTAAAATGCTTTTGGTCCATGCCAATAACTTTTATAGGAAACCATTTGGCCCTGCTCCTGCCTCTTAGTAACTTGTTTAATATTGATCCTTTATTGCGGCTTGAGAATGAAATCCTATTTGTTGATGATATTTTTAACTTGACCAAACCTTTCAGTTCAGATGAAATAAAAGCTACTCTTTTGGCTGGACACTAATAGATACATTGGTCTTGACAACATTCCTGTTGAATTCTACTAACAATGTTGGGAGGTTTGTTTGTGGAGATTTATTTGGGCTATTGAGTGGTTTTATGGGCGGGTAGTACATGCCTATTTTCCTTTTGAGATGTCCTCATAAACTGCTCACTGAAGTGATGGATATTAGCTTGGAGCCTTATGCCTCTAAACTTTTTAGTATTCAACAAATGATTTAATATAAGGGTAGAAACATCATGGATGGCATTCTTTCTTTGCATCAGATCATGTATTATACTCATATTAAGAAACTTGTTGGCATTATTCTTAAGCTTGATTTTGAAAAAGCATACGATAAAAGTGAATTGAGATTTCTTATTGCTTGTCATAAGATTAGAGGGTTTAATGATAAGTGGTGTAGTTGGTGTCTCAAATCTTGGACAATGGTACTTTTTGTTTCAAAATCAATGATGAGATGCGCCATTATATTCAAAGTGCTAAAAGGGTTCGCCAGGGTGACCCACTTTCGCCTTTTTTTCTTTAACTTAGCGGTTGAATGCCATACCAAAATGGTGGTATCTGCTCGAAGAAACAATTTGGTTCAAAGGCATGCTACCGATTTAATTGATAATGGGGTGGAAAATTTACATTATGCAGATGATATTGTCCTTTGTATTATGTGTGATCGCCGCTGCTACTTGTGAGTTGCCTTGAGATTTTCCCTGAAGAGGAAGGGTGAAGCAATATAGTAGCGGATAGTATTTCCGTCAGGGAGAACCAAGGTTATCGACCCAATAGGAGAACCATGCAAATGCCTAGTAAGCAGTACCTACACACACAAGAGCAAATACTTGCACCCAACGCAGGGAAGAGTGTTTTCAATCCCCTTGAACTCGTTACTTGCAAGGATTAAATCTGGTAATGATAGACAAATAAATTGCAAAGTAGAATAAAAGAAAGAAAACTGTAGCAAGGTATTTTTGGTTTTAGTAATATGATTAAAATGGACACGGGGCCCATAGTTTTCACTAGAGGCTTCTCTCTCGAAAAATAGCATACGGTGGGTAAATAAATTACTGTTGGGCAATTGATAGAGAAGTGCATAGTTATGACGTTATTCATGGCAATGATCATGTATATAGGCATTACGTCTGTGACAAGTAGACTGACTTCTGCCTGCATTACTACTATTACTCCACTTCGGGAGCGCTTCTATGCGTGCCTCTCTACGTATTAAGTTCATAACAAATAGAGTAATGCATGAAGTATGATGACATAATGTAGACAGAATAAAACCAAGCAATATGATTAAACCTCGTCGTTTTACCCTTAGTGGCAGCAATAAAAAATGTGCATCGCTACCCCTTCTGTCACGAGGTGAGGACACCGCAAGATTGAACCCACTACAAAGCATCTCTCCCACTAAATATAAATGAATCTAGTTGGCTAAACCAAACTGATAGATCAGAGAGAAATACAAACCTATAATAATAATGTATAATAAAGTTCAGAAACTCAATTACTTTCAATGAATAATATGATCATAAACCCATAATTCATCGGATCCCAACAAACACACTGCAAAAGGAGATTACATCGAATCGATCTCTGAAGAGAACACTGTATTGAAGATCAAAGAGAGAGAAGAAGTCATCTAGCTAATCACTATGGACCCATAGGTCCGAGGTGAACTACTCACACATCATCAGAAGGGGCGGCAAGGTTGATGTAGAAGCCCTCCGTGATCGATTCGCCCTCAGGCGGAGTACCAAAAAGGCCTCCAAATGGGATCGCGGAAGAACATAGATAGCGGTGGCGGAAAAATTGTTTCGGGTGGCTCTATGGGGTTTTTGGAATATTTGGGAATTTATAGCACTGGAATTAGGTCAAACGAAGCCACGAGGGGCCCACAAGGCATCAGGGCGCGCCTGATACGTGATACGTCTCCAACGTATCTATAATTTTTTATTGTTCTATGCTATTATATTATCTGTTTTGGATGTTTTATATGCATAAATATGCTATTTTATATTATTTTTGGGACTACCTATTAACCTAGAGCCCAGTGTCAGTTTCTGTTTTTTCCTTGTTTTTGAGTTTTACAGAAAAGGAATATCAAACGGAGTCCAAACGAGCTGAAACTTTACGACGATTTTCTATGGACCAGAAGAAGCCCACGGAGTATCGCCGCCTCGTGGACCCCCTGACTTGAAACTGACGCCAAAAATTCCTATAAATCCAGAAACCCCAAGAAAGAAACCTAGATCGGGAGTTCCGCCGCCGCAAGCCTCTGCATCCACGAAAACCCAATCGGGACCCTGTTCCGGCACACTGCCGGAGGGGGAAATCATCACCTGTGGCCATCTTCATCATCCCAGCGGTCTCCTGATGAGGAGGGAGTAGTTCACCCTCGGGGCTGAGGGTATGTACCAGTAGCTATGTGTTTGATCTCTCTCTCTCTCTCTCTCTCTCTCTCTCTCTCTCTCTCTCTCTCTCGTGTTCTTGATTTGCCACGATCTTGATGTACCGCAAGTCTTGTTACTATAGTTGGATCTTATGGTGTTTTCTCCTCTCTACCTTCTTGTGGTGAATTGAGTTTTACCTTTGAGGTTTCACTATTATCGGATTGAATATTATTATGGATTTGAGAACACTTGATGTATGTCTTGCGTGGGATACCCGTGGTGACAATGGGGTGTTCTATTGATTCACTTGATGTATGTTTTGGCACTCAACTCACGGATTCCCGAGCTGACATTGGGGTAATCTATGCATAGGGGTTTATGCACGTTTTCGTCCTTGTTTCTCCGGTAGGAATCTTGGGGCACTCTTTGAGGTTCTTTGTATTGGATTGAATAGTATGAATCTGAAGTTGTTTGATGCATATCATATAATTGACCCACGGATATTTGTGGTGACATTGGAGTATCTAGGTGACATTAGGGTTGATTGATGCGTGTCATATGGTGTTGTTTTACTACGAACTCTAGGGCTGTTTGTGACACTTATAGGAATAGCTCAATGGACTATCGGAAAGAATAACTTTGAGGTGGTTTCGTACCCTACAAGCAATTTCATCTTATGTTCTCTGAGATAGGAACTTTGGAGTGACTTCTGTCGCACATTGTGGGATTGTCATATGAACTAATTATGTCATTGTTGAGAGAACTTGCACTAGTGAAAGTATGAACCCTAGGCCTTGTTTCCAAGCATTGCAACACCATTTTTACTCACTTTTGTTACTTGCTACCTTGCTGTTTTTATATTTTCAGATTACAAAAACCTATATCTACCATACATATTGCACTTGTATCACCATCTCTTCGCCGAACTAGTGCACCTATACAATTTACCATTGTATTGGGTGTGTTGGGAACACAAGAGACTCTTTGTTATTTGGTTGCAGGGTTATTTGAGAGAGACCATCTTCATCCTACGCCTCCCATGGATTGATAAACCTTAGGTCATCCACTTGAGGGAAATTTGCTACTGTCCTACAAAACTCTGCGCTTGGAGGCCCAACACGAGTCTACAAGAAGAAGGTTGCGTAGTAGACATCAAGCTCTTTTCTGGCGCCGGCGCCGGGGAGGTTATTGCTTGAAGGTATATCTTTAGATCTTGCAATCGAATCTTTTAGTTTCTTGTTTTATCATTACTTTAGTGTATAAAAGAAAACTACAAAAAATGGAATTGAGGTTGCCTCATATGCTTCATCTTTTTAATGTCTTTCGTGAAAATGTTGTAAAGGAAAATTGTGCTCATGTGTTACAAGAAGAAGTCAATAAAATGTTTGGCACTAAATCTTTGAATGATGAGCATGATTGCAATGTTGTTAGTATGAATTCTATGAACATCCATGATGCTAATGATATGCAAAGCAACAAGCTTGGGGACGCTATGTTTGATGAAGATGATATTTTTAGTACCCCACGTTTTGATGAGCAAATTTATTATGATGAAAGCATGCCTCCTATTTATGATGATTATATTGAAGAAAGTGGGTTTGGAAGAGTGTAAACTTTAGGAAGTAATGATCCCACTATTTTGGAGGGTGCTGAATCTTATTACAATATTGATAAAAGTGGATTTGGAGAGGTCATGACTTTATTTAGTGATGAATCCACTATTTCGGAAGAGGTTCCTATTGATTATGAGGACCAAGTTGCTATCTATGATGATTATTGTGATGACATGTATGCTATAAAGAATAATGATAACCATGAAACTTGTCATCATGATTTTAATTTTCAATTGGATTATGCCTCACATGATAGCTATTTTGTTGAGTTTGCTCCCACTACTATTGATGCGAATAAATTTGTTTTTGTGGGGAGTAGTAAAATTTCTTTGCTTATGCATCATGAAAATAATGCTTTATGTGATGGTTATATTGTTGAATTCATTCATGATGCTACTGAAAATTATTATGAGGGAGGAATATATGCTTGTAGGAGTTGCAAGAATATCAAGTTTCCTCTCTATGTGCTTAAAGTTTTGAAGTTATGCTTGCTTTGCCTTCGTATGCTAGTTGATTCTTGTTCCCATAAATTGTTTGCTCACAAAATCCCTATGCATAGGAAGTGGGTTAGGCTTAAATGTGCTAGTCATATGCTTCATGACGCTCTCTTTGTGGTTTAGTTCTTATCTTTCATGTGAGCATCGTTGAAATCATCATGCCCAGCTAAAAAGGCATTAAAGAAAAGCGCTTGTTGGGAGACAACCCAATATTTACCCCTACTATTTTTATGTGTTCACATGATTATGCTACTATAGTAATCATGTTTTATAGCTTTTGTTTCAATAAAGTTCCAAGTAAAGCTTTTGGGATAGTGTGGATGATAGTTGACTTGATTCTGTGCAAAAACAGAAACTTTTGCGCCCAGTCCAGGGATTTTGAAAATTCACTGGAACATGCTGTTGATCTGATTTTTTTTAAAGATTGACATACAAATTGCCTAGATTGTCCTAATTTTTCAGAATTTTTGGAGTTACATAAGTATACGAAGTTTCCAAATTACTACAGACTGTTCTGTTTTAAACAGATTCTATTTTCATTGTGTTGTTTGCTTATTTTGATGAATCTATGAGTAGTATCGGAGGGTATGACCCATGGAGAAGTTGGAATACAGTAGATATAACACCAATAAAAATCTAGAATGAGTTCACAACAATACCTAAGTGGTGATTTGCTTTGTTATACTAACAGAGCTTATGAGTTTTCTGTTGAGTTTTGTGTTGTGAAGTTTTCAAGTTTTGGGTGAAGTTTAGATGGACTACGGAATAAGGAGTGGCAAGAGCCTAAGCTTGGGGATGCCCAAGGCACCCCAAGGTAATATTCAAGGACAACCAAGCATCTAAGCTTGGGGATGCCCCGGATGACATCCCCTCTTTCGTCTTCATTCATCGGTAACCTTACTTGGAGCTATATTTTTATTCACCACATGATATGTGCTTTGCTTGGAGCGTCATTTTATTTTATTCTATTTTGCTTGCTGTTTGAATAATATCCCAAGATCTGAAATTCTTAAATGTTAGAGAGTCTTCACATAGTTACATAATTATTCGACTACTCATTGATCTTCACTTATATCTTTTGGAGGAGTTTGTCGTTTGCTCTAGTGCTTCACTTATATCTTTTTAGAGCACGGCGGTGGTTTTATTTTATAGAAATTGTTGAACTCTCATGCTTCACTTATATTATTTTGAGAGTCTCGAAACAGCATGGTAATTTGCTTAGGTTATGAATTAGTCCTAATATGATGGGCATCCAAGAGGGATATAATAAAAACTTTCATATAGAGCATTGAATACTACGAGAAGTTTGATTCCTTGCATTTGTTTTGAGATATGAGGATGGTGATATTAGAGCCATGCTAGTGAGTAATTGTGGATTGGTAAGAATACTTGTGTTAAAGTTTGTGATTCCCATAGCATGCACGTATGCTGAACCGTTATGTAACGAAGTCGGAGCATGATTTATTTATTGATTGTCATCCTTTGTGTGGAGGTCGGGATCGCGCGATGGTTAACTCCTACCAACCCTTCCCCTAGGAGCATGCACGTAGTACTTTGTTTCTATGACTAATAGATTTTTGCAATAAGTATGTGAGTTCTTTATGACTAATGTTGAGTCCATGGATTATACTCACTCTCACCCTTCCACCATTGCTAGCCTCTCTAGTACCGCGCAACTTTCGCCGGTGCCATACACCCACCATATACCTTCCTCAAAACAGCCACCATACCTACCTATTATGGCATTGCCATAGCCATTCCGAGATATATTGCCATGCAACTTTCCACCGTTCCGTTTATTATGACCACTGTTCAAAAAATCTTCCGATTCAACGATTAATCTTTCGATTTGTCGCTACTCGGGGGGTGACCGGTATTATTATGCCTTACCTTCGCCGTTTATCTTTTGGGCCGATTTATCGTTCTGACAAGTGATTTATCGGGAATCTACCGATAAATCAGACCTATTCGTAGCACTATGTTTGCAAAAGTTATTTTTATTTGTGCTTTGTGGAACTTGTTACGCAATATGAACTGTTGTCCTATTTTCTTTGTCATTATACGAGGATTCAAAGGCTAGGAATCAAGGTAACACTTCTGTCCCATATTGTTTTGGTGTTGAATATAGCGTATTTTAGTGTTCGGAACCTGGAATTTGCCAAAAATATCCGATTAATAGTCGACCGATAAAATTGATTAATCGGCCGATTTCTGATTAATCTCTAATCCCGAGTCGACCGAGACGATAACGATAAGTGATATCCTCAATATTGATTATGACACGCTTCATCATTGTCATATTGATTTGCATGATCATATAGTTGACATAGTATTTGTGAAAAAGCCACCGTTCATAATTCTTTCATACATGTCACTCTTGAGTCATTGCACATCCCGGTACACCGTCGGAGGCATTCATATAGAGTCATATTTTGTTCTAGTATCAAGTTGTAATTTTTGAGTTGTAAGTAAATAAAAGTGTGATGATCTTCATTATTAGAGCATTGTCCCATGTGAGAAAAAAAGAGGCCGAAGAAGACATTCAAAAAAAATGAGAGAAAAGAGAGAAGGGGCAATGTTACTATCCTTTTTCCACACTTGTGCTTCAAAGTAGCACCATGATCTTCATGATAGAGAGTCTCCTATTTTCTCACTTTCATATACTAGTGGTAATTTTTCATTATAGAACTTGGCTTGTATATTCCAACGATGGGCTTCCTCAAATGCCCTAGGTCTTCATGAGCAAGCAAGTTGGATGCACACCCACTTAGTTTCTTTTTGAGCTTTCATAAACTTATAGCTCTAGTGCATCCGTTGCATGGAAAATCCCTACTCACTCACATTGATATCTATTGATGGGCATCTCCATAGCCTGTTGATACGCCTAGTTGATGTGAGACCATCTCCTTCTTTTTGTCTTCTTCGCAACCACCATATTCTATTCCACCTATAGTGCTATGTCCATGGCTCACGCTCATGTATTGCGTGAAAGTTGAAAAGGTTTGAGAATACTAAAGTACTCCCTCTGTTCCAGAATATAAGGTGTATTGGTTTCCGTGCAAGTCAACCATTTGAATGTTTGACCAAGATTATAGAATAGAATAACAACATCTGCAATACCTAGTAGTTAAAATATGGAACTAATTTTCATGATGAATCAAACGATATAAATTTCGTATTGTGGATATTGATATATTTTTCTAAAAACTCAGTCAAACATGCAATCGTTTGACTTTTCAAAAAACAAATACACCTTATATAAAGGAACGAAGGGAGTATGAAACAATTTCTTGGCTGAAACCGGGGTTGTTCATGATTTGAATACTTTGTGTGATGAAGATGGAGCATAGCCAAACTATTTGATTTTGTAGGGATAGCTTGCTTTGGCCATGTTATTTTGAGAAGACATGATTGCTTTATTAGTATGCTTGAAGTATTATCGTTTTTATGTCAATATTAAACTTTTGTTTTGAATCTTATGGATCTAAACATTCATGCCACAATAAAGGAAATTACATGGATAAATATGTTAGGTAGCATTCCACATCAAAAATCCCATTTTTATCATTTACCTACTCGAGGACGAGCAGGAATTAAGCTTGGGGATGCTTGATACGTCTCCAATGTATCTATAATTTTTTATTGTTCCATGCTATTATATTATCTATTTTGGATGTTTTATATGCATTAATATGCTATTTTATATTATTATTGGGACTAACCTATTAACCTAGAGCCCAGTGCCAGTTTCTGTTTTTTCCTTGTTTTTGAGTTTTACAGAAAAGGAATACCAAACGGAGTCCAAACGAGCTAAAACTTTACGACGATTTTTTATGGACCAAAAGAAGCCCACAGAGTATCGGAGATGGACTAGAGGAGCCACGAGGCATCCACAAGGGTGGAGGGCACCCCCCTAGGGCGCGCTCCCCTGCCTTGTCGCCGCCTCGTGGACCCCCCTGACTTGAAACCGACGCCAAAAATTCCTATAAATCCAGAAACCCCCAGAAAGAAACCTAGATCGGGAGTTCCACCGTCGCAAGCCTCTTGAAAGATCGTGGATGTCGCCTAGAGGGGGGGGTGAATAGGCGCTTTAAAATAATTATGGTTGAGGCTTGAACAAATGCGGAATAAACCTAGCGGTTAATTTGTCAAGCACAAAACCTACAACAACTAGGCTCACCTATGTGCACCAACAACTTATGCTAAGCAAGAAAAACTACTTAGGTGATAGCAAGATAAACAACTATGTGATAGCAAGATATATAACAAGGAACACTACGGCTATCACAAAGTAAAGTGCATAAGTAAAGGGGCTCGGGTAAGAGATAACCGAGGCACGCGGAGACAATGATGTATCCCAAGTTCACACCCTTGCAGATGCTAATCTCCGTTTGGAGCGGTGTGGAGGCACAATGCTCCCCAAGAAGCCACTAGGGCCACCGTAATCTCCTCACGCCCTCGCACAATGCAAGATGCCGTGATTTCACTAAGGGACCCTTGAGGGCGGTCACCGAACCCGTACAAATGGCAACCCTTGGGGGCGGTCACCGAACCCGTACACTTTGGCAACCCTTGGGGGCGGTCACCGGTACCCGTCAAATTGCTCGGGGTGATCTCCACAACCTAATTGGAGACCCCAACGTTTGCCCGGAGCTTTACACCACAATGATTGAGCTCCGAACACCACCAACCGTCTAGGGCGCCCAAGCACCCAAGAGGAACAAGATCAAGGGTACCAAGCACCCAAGAGTAATAAGCTTCTCAACTTGTAACTTCCACGTATCACCGTGGAGAACTCAAACCGATGCACCAAATGCAATGGCAAGGGCACACGGAGTGCCCAAGTCCTTCTCTCTCAAATCCCACTGAAGCAACTAATGCTAGGGAGGAAAATGAGAGGAAGAACAAGAAGGAGAACACCAAGAACTCCAAGATCTAGATCCAAGGGGTTCCCCTCACATAGAGGAGAAAGTGATTGGTGGAAATGTGGATCTAGATCTCCTCTCTCTTTTCCCTCAAAAACTAGCAAGAACCATGGAGGGATTGAGAGTTAGCAAGCTCGAAGAAGGTCAACAATGGGGGAAGAACACGAGCTCAAAGGATAAGGTTCATTGGGGAAGAAGACCCCCTTTTATAGGAGGGGGAAAATCCAACCGTTATGTGCTCAGCCCGCACACGAGCGGTACTACCGCTCCACGAGCGGTACTACCACTCGGGCGGAAGAAGAAGTGAAAAGGAGCAACAACACAAGAACCTTGGGGCGGTAGTACCGCCGATAAGCGGTACTACCGCTCACCCCAGCGGTACTACCGTTGGAGGAGCAGAACACGGGACAAAAGGAGGCAGGATAGAGCAGAGTACGGTGGCAGTAGTGCAGTAGCGGTACTACCGCTCGACCGGAGCGGTACTACCGCTTATAGGCGGTACTACCGTGCCTTACTGCCGTGTGACTACCGCTGAACCCGACACGAAAAGAGCAGACCCAAAATCGAGGCGGTAGTAGAGCGGTACTGGAGCGGTACTACCGCTTGACGCTACAAGCGGTACTACCGCTGCCACCGCGGTACTACCGCAGGGAGAAAAGCAGAACTGCCAAAACTTCTTCATATGAGCTCCGAATTGAGAAAACTCAAGCTTGTTGGATACAAGACGACGAGTAGCATCAAAACACAGCGACTGGTTATAGTAAGAAGAGGCAGGGGAGGTATGCCAACAAAATAGAGGAGTGAAACCTCCAACCGAGAAGAACTGGCATAACCTCCAACATCGAAAACATCATAGAAGATGCGAGTGAACTCCGTTTTCGATGAACTCGAGCTTGTCATCAATATGACCATAAGCTCCAAAACTCACAATGAGAAGAACCAAACAAGAACCAATAAAGATGATGCAAGGATGCAATGGTTTGAGCTCTCTATGAACGATACGATCAAGCTGCTCATCGAGAGCCCCCCTTGATAGTACGGCAATCGATCCTATAACCCGGTCTCCCAACTACCATCATGAGACCGGTAAAATAGAAAACCTATCAAGAGCAAACCTTTGCCTTGCACATGGTCCACTTGAGCTAGATGATGACGATCTTGACTCCCTCAAGATGGACCACCTTTCTTGATTGCGTTGGCTCGATGAAGACTAGTTGATTGCTCCCCCATACTCCACTATGGGTGAGCCACCCTTCCGCACATCTTCACAAGTCCATTGTCACCACAATGGCTTCAAGCATTTGATCTCTTCGTGATGCTTTACTTGAACTTTCACACCGCAACCTAACCCCACAAAGAACTCTCACGAAGACCATGGGTTAGTACACAAAAGCGTAATTGATAATGCTTACCATACCATGGGATCGCTTGATCCCTCTCGGTACATCTTCTATGCTTTGTGTGTTGATCAACTTGATTCACTCTTTGACTTAGTCTTGATCAACCTTGAACCTTTCGAACTCTCTTCATTTGGATGATGTCTTGAAGGTAAACATGAATGATCACACACTCTTCTTCTTCAAGACATGCTTGCAATAAGCTCAACACTCACATGACCAATCTTTGGATAATTCCTCGCATAGCACCTTGGTCGACACAAACTCTCCTTGAAACCAACACATGTACTCCAAGAAAAGCCTATGGACAAAACCTTCAAATATAACTCAAGGCAACCATTAGTCCATAGAGATTGTCATCAATTACCAAAACCAAACATGGGGGCACCGCATGTTCTTTCACCTCTGTATCCACGAAAACCTAATCAGGACCCTGTTCCAGCACCCTGCCGGAGGGGGAAATCATCACCTGTGGCCATCTTCATCATACCGGCGGTCTCCATGACGAGGAGGGAGTAGTTCACCCTCGGGGATGAGGGTATGTACCAGTAGATATTTGTTTGATCTCTCTCTCTCTCTCATGTTCTTGATTTGGCACGATCTTGATGTACCGCGAGCCTTGTTACTATACTTGGATCTTATGGTGTTTTCCCCTCTCTACCTTCTTGTGATGAATTGGGTTTTACCTTTGAGGTTTCACTATTATCGAATTGAATACTATTATGGATTTGAGAACACTTGATGTATGTCTTGCGTGGGATACCCGTGGTGTCAATGGGGTGTTATATTGATTCACTTGATGTATGTTTTGGCACTCAACTCGCAGATTCCCGAGGTTACATTGGGATAATCTATGCATAGGGGTTTATGCACGTTTTCGTCCTTGTTTCTCCGGTAGGAATCTTGGGGCACTCTTTGAGGTTCTTTGTGTTGGATTGAATATTATGTATCTGAAGTTGTTTGATGGATATTGTATAATTGACCCATGGATACTTGTGGTGACATTGGAGTATCTAGGTGACATTAGGGTTGATTGATGTGTGTCATATTGTGTTATTTTACTACGAACTCTAGGGCTGTTTGTGACACTTATAGGAATAGCTCAATGGATTGATCGGAAAGAATAACTTTGAGGTGGTTTCATACCCTACAAGCAATTTCATCTTATGTTCTCCGCGATAGGAACTCTGGAGTGACTCTTGTCGCACGTTGAGGGATTGTCATATGATCTAATTATGTTATCATTGTTGAGAGAACTTGCACTAGTGAAAGTATGAACCCTAGGCCTTGTTTCCAAGCATTGCAACACCGTTTTTACTCACTTTTGTTACTTGCTACCTTGCTGTTTTTATATTTTCAGATTACAAAAACCTATATCTACCATACATATTGCACTTGTATCACCATCTCTTCGCCGAACTAGTGCACCTATACAATTTACCATTGTATTGGGTGCATTGGGGACACAAGAGACTCTTTGTTATTTGGTTGCAGGGTTGTTTGAGAGAGACCATCTTCATCCTACGCCTCCCACAGATTGATAAACCTTAGGTCATCCACTTGAAGGAAATTTGCTACTGTCCTACAAAACTCTGCACTTGGAGGCCCAACACGACTCTACAAGAAGAAGGTTGCGTAGTAGACATCAATATGTCTGCACCGTATCTACTTTTCCAAACTCTTTTGCCCTTGTTTTGGACTCTAATTTGCATGATTTGAATGGAACTAACCCGGACTGACGCTGTTTTCAGCAGAATTGCCTTGGTGTTATTTTTGTGCAGAAATAAAAGTTCTCGGATTGACTTGAAAATTTACGAATAATATTGCTAATTCTTGAGCTTGCGTTGGTTTTTCCCTTGAAGAGGAAAGGGTGATGCAGCATCGTAGAGATAAGTATTTCCCGCAGTTTGAGAACCAAGGTATCAATCCAGTAGGAGACAACGCACAAATCACCAATACCTGCACAAACAATCAAACAACTTGCACCCAACGCGATAAAGGGGTTGTCAATACCTTCACGGTCACTTGCAAAAGTGAGATCTAGTAGAGATAGATGAAATTAAACAAAAGATGAAATATTTTTGGGTTTTTGGTTTATAGATTGGTAAATAAAAGATTGTAAAATAGTAGATCGGGAACTAATATGATGGAAAATATACCCGGGGGCCATAGGTTTCACTAGAGGCTTCTCTCTTGATAGCAAATAATACGGTGGGTGAACAAATTATTGTCGAGCAATTTATAGAAAAGCGCAAAGTTATGATGATATCTAAGGCAATGATTATGAAATATAGGCATCACGTCCGTGTCAAGTAGACCGACTCCTGCCTGCATCTACTACTATTACTCCACACATCGACCAACTCCTGCCTGCATCTAGAGTATTAAGTTCATGACGAACAGAGTATTAAGTTCATGAAGCACCTCTCCCATTGCAAGAAAAACCAATCTAGTTGGCCAAACCAAACCGATAATTCGAAGAGAAATACAAAGATATCAAATCATGCATAAAAGAATTCAGATAAGATTCAAATAATATTCATAGATAAGCTGATCATAAATACACAATTCATCGGATCTTGACAAACACACCGCAAAAGAAGATTACATCGGATAGATCTCCAAGAACATCGAGGAGAACATGGTACTGAGAATCAAAGAGAGAGAAGAAGCCATCTAGCTACTAGCTATGGACCCGTAGGTCTATGGTGGACTACTCACGCTTCATCGAAAGGGCAATAGAGTTGATGTAGATGCCCTCCGTGATTGAATCCCCCTCGGGCAGGATGCTGAAAAAGGCCCCAAGATGGGATCTCGCGGGAACAGAAGGTTGCGGCGGTGGAAAAGTGTTTTCGGGGATACTTCTGGTGGTTTGGGAATATTTGTGAATATATAGGAGGAAGATCTAGGTCAGGGGGTCACCGAGGGGCCCACAAGGCAGGGGGGCGCGCCCTCCGTCTCGTGGCTCTTTTGACTTGCACTCCAAGTCTCCTGGGTGTCTTCTGGTCCAAGAAAAATCATCACGAAGGTTTCATTTTCTACGAATCTCAAAAACAAGGAAAAAACATAAACTGGCACTGGGCTCTAGGTTAATAGGTTAGTCCCAAAAATAATATAAAATAACATATTAATGCATATAAAACATCCAAAACAGATAATATAATAGCATGGAACAATCAAAAATTATAGATACGTTGGAGACGTATCAAGCATCCCCAAGCTTAATTCATGCTCGTCCTCGAGTAGGTAAATGATAAAAACAGAATTTTTGATGTGGAATGCTACCTAACATATTTATCAATGCAATCTCTTTTATTTGGCATGAATGTTCAGATCCGTATGATTCAAAACAAAAGTTCATTGACACAAAAACAATAATACTTCAAGCATACAAGAAAGCAAATCATTAAGCTTCAAAAATAACATGGCTAAAGAAAGTTATCCCTACAAAATCATATAGTCTTGTTATGCTCCGTCTTCTCAACACGAAGTATAAATCATGCCCACCCCGGTGTCAACCAAGCAATTGTTTCATACTTTTTAACGCACTTCAGCTTTTTCAACTCTTCACGCAATACATGAGCGTGAGCCATGGATATAGCACTATGGGTGGAATGGAAGGTGGTAATAGACAAAATAAGGGAGAAAGTCTCACATCAACTAGGCAAATCAATGGACTATGGAGATGTCCATCAATTGATATCAATGTGAGTGAGTAGGGATTGCCATGTAATGGATGCACTAGAGCTATAAGTGTATGAAAGCTCAAAAGAAAACTAGTGGGTGTGCATCTACTTGCTTGCTCATGAAGATCTAGGGCATTTGAGGAAGCCCATCGTTGAAATATACAAGCCAAGTTCTATAACGAAAAATTCCCACTAGTAGTATATGAAAGTGACAAAATAGGAGACTCTCTATCATGAAGAACATGGTGCTACATTGAAGCACAAGTGTGGAAAAGGATAGTAACATTGTCCCTTCTCTCTTTTTTTGGTGGGCTTCTTTGGCCTCTCTTTTCTATTTGGGCTTATTTGTCCTCTTTTATTTTTATATCTTCACATGGGACAATGTTCTAATAATGATGATCATCACACTTTTATTTAGTTACAACTCAAAATTACAACTCGATACTAGAACAAAGATATGAGTCTATATGGATGCCTCCGGCGGTGTACCGGGATGTGCAATGAATCAGAGTACATGTATGAAAGAATTATGAATGGTGGCTTTTTCACAAATACGATGTCAACTACATGATCATGCAAAGCAATATGTCAATGATGGTGTGTGTCATAATAAACGGAACGGTGGAGTTACATGGCAATATATCTCGGAATGGCTATAAAAATGCCATAATAGGTAGGTATGGTGGCTATTTTGAGGAAAGGTAAATGGTGGGTTTAATGCACCGGTGAAAGTTGCGCGGTACTAGAGAGGCTAGCAATGGTGGAAGGATGAGAGTGCGTATAATCCATGGACTCAACATTAGTGATAAAGAACTCACATACTTATTGCAAAAAATCTATTGGCCCTCGAAGCAAAGTACTACTACGCATGCTCCTAGGGGGAGTTTGGTAGGAGTTAACCATCGCGCACCCCCGACCTTCACGCAAAGATGAACAATCAAGACACAATGCGCTTCAATTTGGTTACATAGTTAGGAGACCATACGTGCATGCTACGGGAATCACCAACCTTAACGCAATTATTTCTTTGACTCCACAATTTACTACTAGCATGACTCTAATATCAGCATCTTCATATCTCAAAACAATCATAAGGAATCAAACTTCTCATAGTATTCAATGCTCTATGTATGAAAGTTTTTATTATATCTCCCTTGGATGCCCATCATATTTGGACTAAATTCATAACCTAAGCAAATTACCATGTTGTTTAGAGACTCTCAAAATAATATAAGTGAAGCATGAGAGTTCAACAATTTCTACAAAATAAAGCCACCGCCGTGCTCTAAAAAGATATAAGTGAAGCACTGGAGCAAAATTGTTGAGCTCAAAAGATATAAGTGAAGCACATAGAGTATTCTAATAAATCACGATTCATACGTGTACCTCTCAGAAGGTGTGTACAGCAAGGATGATTGTGGCAAACAAAAAAGCAAAGACTCATATCATGCAAGACGCTCCAAGCAAAACACATATCATGTGGTGAATAAAAATATAGCCTCAAGTAAAGTTACCGATAAACGAAAACGAAAGAGGGGATGCCTTCAGGGGCATCCCCAAGCTTAGGCTCTTGGTTGTCCTTGAATATTACCTTTGGGTGCCTTGGGCATCCCCAAGCTTAGGCTCTTGCCACTCCTTATTCTATAGTCCATCAAATCCTTACCCAAAACTTGAAAACTTCACAACACAAAACTCAACAGAAAATCTCATGAGATCCGTTAGTATAAGAAAGCAAATCACCACTTTATGGTATTGTTGTGAACCCATTCTTTAGTTATCACTAGTAGAAAAAGGGGCTTTTGGCCCGGTTGGTAAGGCCATTTAGTCCCGGTTTTTGAACCGAGACTAAAGGGTCGTTACTAATGCCTCTCCCCTTTAGTCCCGGTTCTTACACGAACCAGGACTAAAGGCCGCGACCACGTGGAGCTCCACCACACCAACCGGGACTAAAGGAAATTTTATGATTTTTTTTGAAATTTTTTTATTTTCAAATTTCTGAATTATTTTAACCTCTAATCTCTAATCATCACCCCTCATCACTGCTCAATTTATCCTCTAATCTCTAATCACCCCTCATCATTCCAAATCATCTAACTTCCCGAACGGTCACCCATCCTCCCACTCCCCCAGCCTGAGGACGCTTAACTTCCGGGTTTTATTCTCCCTCGTTTCCAAGTCTGCACTTGTTGTTTTCCTGACAATAGTAAGATGTCAATCCTATTAACCCTCAGGAATTTTGCTTGAGCATGAAGTGACACATTTCACTGTTTGAGTTTGAAACTATTGTTTTAAAAAACAATAATTATTTAGTAACACTAATATTTCTTGAATAATTAGTTTGACCATTGTTTGACCACAGTTTGACCAGATTTGACCAAAATTCAAAATAACTGAAATAATTATTTAGTAACACTAATATTCTAGAATAATTAGTTTGACCATTATTTGACCATTGTTTGACCACAGTTTGACCAGATTTGACCAAAATTCAAAATAACTGAAATAATTATTTAGTAACACTAATATTCTAGAATAATTAGTTTGACCATTGTTTGACCACAGTTTGACCAGATTTTTTCCAAAAAAATTGAAACTATATTTTTTTCTGTTACTAGTGGCGCACCTAGCAAATGGTGCGCCACTAGTAAGTTTGAATTTTTTTCGATTTTTTCCACTCTAGATCTTAAAAGCCCCGTAACTTTTAATCCGAGTTCGTATGCAAAAGTTATGCCCATTTTACAAATTCCAGAGAGATTTTGCAAATAAAGTCGAAATTCATATTTGTAAATTTTCCCAACAACTAGACCCAATATCACATGGGAAACTTATTTTATTTTATTTTTTTTGACATTTCCATCATGTTCTTTTGTTTTTTCTAAAACTGAAAAGGCGGTCAACCGGGGGAGGGGGGTAGAGTTTGAAAATGGGACCTTTAGTACCGGTTCGTGCCATGAACCGGTACTAATGCCTCAAAGCCCATTAGTACCGGTTGGTGGCACCAACCGGGACTAAAGGTCTAACCTTTAGTCCCGGTTGGTGCCACCAACCGGTACTAATGGGCATCGCACCCTTTAGTCCCGGTTCGTGGCACCAACCGGGACTAAAGGGCCCAGGTGAACCGGGACTAATGCCTTAGCCGCATGAACCGGGACGAATGCTCACATTAGTCCCGGTTCGTGACTGAACCAGGATTAATGTGAATACTGCCCTGTGACCAAAGCCCTGTTTTCTACTAGTGTATATTGGTGTGATATCTACTTTATTCCAACTTTTATATGGTTCATGCCCCCCGATACTACCCATAGATTCATCAAAATAAGCAAACAACACATAGAAAACAGAATCTGTCAAAAATAGAACAGTCTGTAGTAATTAGAGAACTTCGAATACTTCTGTAACCCCAAAAATTCTGAAAAATTAGGACAACCTGGGCAATTAGTGTAAAAATTGGGTGCAAGAAGAATCAGATCAAAAGCACGCTTCTGTTAAAAATGTAAATTAGTTTCCTGGGCGTAAAAGTTTCTGTTTCTCAACAAGATCAAAACAACTATCACCGTAAGTCATCCCAAAGGTCTTACTTGGCACAAACACTAATTAAAACACAAAAACACATCTAACCAGAGGCTAGATGATATATTCAAAGCAAAACAGGAACAAAAAGCAAAAACAAAAAATAAAATTGGGTTGCCTCCCAACAAGCGCTATTGTTTAACACCCTTAGCTAGGCATAAAACACATAGATCTAGGTATTGTCGTCTTTTGCCTTTATCTTTTTAGTGGAGTTATGCTCAAATCCGGGAGGTTCTTTGTGTTTCCCGTCATCTTCAGAAATATTTATGTCTAGAGCATCCAACCGCTTATTGCAAAGAGTGATCAACATGTTCATGCGGTGGAGGTTTCCACTAATATTTTTTAGAGGTTCAAAAGATTTTTGTAAATCAACTAAATTTAGCTGTACTTCACACAACTTTTCTAAAACTCGTGTTGCTTCTTGAATATGATTGGATGCCTTTTCTAGGGGTAGTATTCCTACCACACACTCTATTATTTCATAAGCAATATTGGCATCAATCTTAATAAAGTTTCCTTTAGCAGCGAAATCCAAAAGTTGCCTATGGGGCTTGGTTAAGCCAACGTAAAAGTTACAAAGTAAAATCTTAATATCCCCTTTTATAGTACAAACGCAATAAGACTCTATCATCCTATACCAAGCGTCCTTTAAATTTTCTCCTTGTTTTTGTTTGAAGTGAAGAACTTCAAGGTCTAGAGACAAAGGAGGGGTAGTAGTGCTAGTCATAGCGAGAAGATAAAGGAAAAGAAAAGGGAAAATGATCTAGCACACAAGCAAGCGAAAAGACGAACGGAAGAGGGGCGAAGAAAAGGCAAATCTTTTCGAAAATCGTTTTAGAAGTGGGGGAGAGGAAAACGCGAGGCAACTAGCGAATAATGTAATGCAAGAGATGATAGTTTATGATGGGTACTTGGTATGTCCTGACTTGGCGTAGATCTCCCCGGCAACGGCGGCAGAAATTCTTCCTGCTACTTCTTGAGCTTGCATTGGTTTTCCCCTTGAAGAGGAAAGGGTGATGCAGTAAAGTAGTGATAAGTATTTCCCTCAAACAATCAATCCAGTAGGAGACAATGCACAAATCACCAATACCTGCACAAACAATCAAACAACTTGCACCCAACACGATAAAGGGGTTGTCAATCCCTTCACGGTCACATGCAAAAGTGAGATCTAGTAGAGATAGATGAAACTAAACAAAAGATGAAATATTTTTGGGTTTTTGGTTTATAGATTGGAAAATAAAAGATTGCAAAATAGTAGATCGGAAACTAATATGTTGGAAAATAGACCCGGGGGCCATAGGTTTCACTAGAGGCTTCTCTCTTGATAGCAAATAATACGGTGGGTGAACAAATCGAGCAATTGATAGAAAAGCGCAAAGTTATGACGATATCTAAGGCAATGATTATGAAATATAGGCATCACGTCCATGTCAAGTAGACTGACTCCTGCCTGCATCTACTACTATTACTCCACACATCGACCGACTCCTGCCTGCATCTAGAGTATTGAGTTCATGAAGAACAGAGTAACGCATTAAGTAAGATGACATGATGTAGCGGAATTAACTCAAGCAATATGATGAAAACCCCATCTTTTTATCCTCGATGGCAACAATACAATACGTGCCTCGCTACCCCTACTTTGTCACTGGGTGAGGACAACGCAAGATTGAACCCAAAGCTAAGCACCTCTCCCGTTGCAAGAAAAACCAATCTAGTTGGCCAAACCAAACCGATAATTCGAAGAGAAATACAAAGATATCAAATCATGCATAAAAGAATTCAGAGAAGATTCAAAAAATATTCATTGATAAACTATTCATAAATCCACAATTCATCGGATCTCGACAAACACACCCCAACAGAAGATTACATCGGATAGATCTCCAAGAACATCGAGGAGAACATGGTATTGAGAATCAAAGAGAGAGAAGAAGCCATCTAGCTACTAGCTATCGACCCGTAGGTCTGTGGTGGACTACTCACGCTTCATCGGAAGGGCAATAGAGTTGATGTAGATGCCCTCCGTGATCGAATCCCCCTCCGGCAGGATGCCGGAAAAGGCCCCAAGATGGGATCTCACGGGAACAGAAGGTTGCGGCGGTGGAAAAGTGTTTTCGTGGATACTTCTGGTGGTTTGGGAATACTTGTGAATATATAGGAGGAAGATCTATGTCAGGGGGTCACCGAGGGGCCCACAAGGCAGGGGGCGCGCCCTACCCCCTGGGCGCGCCCTCCACCCTTGTGGCCGCCTCGTGGCTCTTCTGACTTGCACTCCAAGTCTCCTAGGTGTCTTCTGGTCCAAGAAAAATCATCGCGAAGGTTTCATACCGTTCGGACGCCGTTTGGTATTCCTTTTCTGCAAAGCTCAAAACAAGGAAAAAACAGAAACTGGCACTGGGCTCTAGGTTAATAGGTTAGTCCCAAAAATAATATAAAACAACATATTAATGCACATAAAACATCCAAAACAGATAATATAATAGCATGGAACAATCAAAAATTATAGATACGTTGGAGACGTATCATATATTTTTGGAATTAATAAAAATACTAGCGAAAGAATCAACTAGAGTGGACCCACCAAGAGACCACAAGGGTGGGGGCGCGCCCAGGGGCGTATCATATATTTTTGGAATTAATAAAAATACTAGCGAAAGAATCAACTAGAGTGGACCCACCAAGAGACCACAAGGGTGGGGGCGCGCCCTACCCCCTGGGCGCGCCCCCTGGCTTGTGGGTCCCCTGGAGACCCCCCGACCTCAACTCCAACTTCATATAACCCTATTCGGGGAGAAAAAATCAGAGAGAAGGATTCATCGCGTTTTACGATACGGAGCCGCCACCGCCTCCTGTTCTTCATCGGGAGGGCTGATATGGAGTCCGTTCGGGGCTCCGGAGAGGGGGATTCGTCGCCATCATCATCATTACCAACCTTCCTCCATCACTAATTTCATGATGCTCACTGCCGTGCGTGAGTAATTCAATCGTAGGCTTGCTGGACGGTGATGGGTTGGATGAGATTTAGCATGTAATCGAGTTAATTTTGTTAGGGTTTGATCCCTAGTATCCACTATGTTCTGAGATTGATGTTGCTATGACTTTGCTATGCTTAATGCTTGTCACTAGGGCCTGAGTGCCATGAATTCAGATATGAACCCTTTATGTTTCCATGAATATATTTGTGTTCTTGATCCGATCTTGCAAGTTGTAGACTCCTATTACGATCTATGATCCGCATACCCCAAGGTGACAATAATTGGGATTCTTTCCGGTGATTACCGTAGTTTGAGGAGTTCATGTATTCACTAAGTGCTAATGCTTTGTTCCAGTTCTCTATTAAAAGGAGGCCTTAATATTCCTTAGTTTCCATTAGGACCCTGCTACCACGGGAGGGTAGGACAAAGGATGTCATGCAAGTTCTTTTCCATAGGCATGTATGACTATATTCGGAATACATGCCTACATTATATTGATGAATTGGAGCTAGTTCTGTGTCACCCTAGGTTATAACTGTTGCATGATGAATGCCATCCGACATAATTATCCATCACTGATCCATTGCATACGAGCTTTTCACATATTGATCTTGGCTATGTTACTTTTCCGTTGCTACTGTTACAATCACTACAAAACTGCTACTATCACTTTTGCCACTGTTACTCTTACTTCCATACTACTTCACTACTAAATACTTCGCTGCAGATATTAAGTCTTTCAGGTGTGGTTGAATTAACAACTCAGCTGCTAATACTTGGGAATATTCTTTGGCTCCCTTGTGTCGAATCAATAAATTTGGGTTGAATACTCTACCCTCAAAAACTGTTGCGATCCCTTGTACTTGTGGGTTATCAAGACCTTTTTCTGGTGCCGTTGCCGGGGAGTATAGCTCTATTCTATGAGTCACTTGAGATTTATATCTATTGATCACTATGAAGAATTTGAAAGATACCAAAACCAATATCTATCCCTCTACTACGAGGGGAGGTAAGGAACTGCTATCTAGCTCTGCACTTGATTCACCTTCTGTTTTGAGTAAGCTTGTGACACCACCACCTGCTAGTAATTCTGATATGTCGCAAGTAATTGATGATGCCACTTCTGCTATGCATGATTCTTATGATGATACTACTGCTTTGCTTGATAATACCGTGCCACTAGGTGAATTTCTTGATGAACAACTTGCTAGGGTTAGAGAGAATGAAATTACTAAAACTGATGATATTATTGAAACTGAAGATTACGATTCTCCCCCTAGACATGAATTACCTAAGGTACTTGAGGGTTATATTATGGATGAATAAACTGCTAGACTTTTTTGCTTGCAATGATAGAGATGATCTTAAGAAACTGTTAGCTAAGCTGAAAGGAAAATCTTCGAATGCTAGAATGCAATATGACCCTAAGTTTGCTACTTCACCTATCTTTGTTACTAATAAGGATTATGAATTCTCTGTCGATCCCGAGTTAATTACTTTGGTTGATTCAGATCCTTTCCATGGTTATGAAACTGAAACTGTTGTGGCACATCTTACTAAATTGAATGACATAGCCACCCTATTTGCTCATGAGGATAAAATTTTCTATTACTATATCCTTAAGTTGTTTCATTTCTCGTTAAAGGGTGATGCTAAGGTATGGTTTAATTCTCTTGCTCCTGGTTGTGTGCGTAGTCCCTAGGATATGATATATTACTTCTCTGAAAAATATTTCCCTACTCATAAGAAACAAGCTACTTTACAGGAAATATTTAATTTTGTGCAAATTGAAGAAGAGAGTCTCCCACAAACTTGTGGGAGGCTTCTCCAATTACTTAATGCTTTGCCTGATCATCCTCTCAAGAAAAATGAAATACTTGATATCTTTTATAATGGACTAACCGATGCTTCTAGGGACCACCTAGATAGTTGTGTTGGTTGTGTTTTCAGGGAACGAACCATGAACAAGCTGAAGTGCTATTGAATAATATATTGAGTAATGATAATGATTGGACTCTTCCCGAACCAACTCCTAAGCCAACTCTGAAGAAAAGAGGTATTCTATTTCTCAGTCCCGAAGATATGCAAGAGGCAAAGAAATCGATGAAAGAAAAATGTATTAAAGTTGAAGATGCTAAGGATTTACCACCTATTGAAGAAATACATGGTCTTAATGCCCTGACACAAGTAGTAGAGGTAAATTCTCTCTATAGATTTATGAAGGTGATATTCCTTATAATAAGTCTGCTACTCAATGCTTGGATGAATTCGACAACTTTATTGTTAAACAAGAAAACTTCAATGCTTATGTTAGTATACAATTGAAATGTAATGCTTATATGGTTGAACGCTTGGGTGATTATATGTGTAGAACTGTTAATGATCTCAAGCTTATCAGTAAGCATGTTTCTATGGTAAAAACTCAAGTAGAACAAGTACTTAAGGCACAAAATGATTTGCTGAATGAGATGAATAGTAAAAACAATGACCATGATGTTAGAGTTATGACTAGAGGTGGTAAAATGACTCAGGAACCTTTGTATCCTGGGGGCCATCCTAAAAGAGTTGAGCAAGATTCTCAGAGAATTAACACTGATGCACCTAGTCCATCTAGTAATAAAAAGAATAAGAAAACTGATAGGATTTTGCATGCTTCTAGTGAATCTACTATAGACACACCTGAGAATCCAAATGATATTTCTATTTCTGATGCTGAAACACAATCTAGGGATGAACATGAACCTAGTGATAATGTTAATGTTGATGCTCAACCTAGCAGTGATAATGATGTGGAGATTGAACCTGCTGTTGATCTTGATAACCCACAACCTAAGAATAAACGTTATGATAAGAGAGACTTCGTTGCTAGGAAGCACGGTAAGAAAGAGAACCATGGGTTCAGAAACCCATGCCCTTTCCTCCTAAGCCATCCAAGAAAAAGGATGATGAGGATTTTGAGCGCTTTGTTGAAATGCTTCGACCTGTCTTTTTGCGTATGCGATTGACTGATATTCTGAAAATGTCTCCTTATGCTAAGTATATGAAAGATATTGTTACAAATAAAAGGAAGGATACTGGAAGCTGAAATTTCCACCATGCTTGCTAATTATACTTTTAAGGGTGGAATACCCAAGAAATTAGGGGATCCAGGAATACCAACTATACCATGCTCCATTAAAAGAAACTATGTTAAAACTGCTTTGTGTGATTTGGGAGCCGGTGTTAGTGTTATGCCTTTTTCTTTATATCGTAGAATTGATTTGAATAAGTGGACACCTACTGAAATCTATTTGCAAATGACTGATAAATCAACTGCTATACCCATCGGTATTTGTGACGATGTGCCTGTTGTGGTTGCAAACATTACTATCTTAACGGAATTTGTTATTCTTGATATTCCTGAGGACGACAGCATGTCGATCATCCTTGGTAGACCCTTTTTGAATACTGCAGGGGCTGTTATTGATTGCAACAAGGGAAATGTCACTTTTCATGTTAATGGTATTGAGCATACGGTACACTTTTCGAAGAAACAACCTCAAGTTCATAGTATCAATTCTATTGGAAAAATTTCAACTATTACTATTGGAAGTTTTGAATTCCCTCTCCCTGCTGTCAAAAAGAAATATGATATTCTTATTGTTGGGGACATGCATATCCCTGTTGAGGTAACTTAGTGTTATTCAAAAAAAATTCCTGTTTCATGTCATTCAGAAGAAGTTTCTTAATAAGACTTGATCAACCTTATTAATGGATTTCTTTTGATGGGCATGAGATGGATGAATTTAGAAAGCACAACTTTCTGTACCCACCTTTTACTTTCTGTGATTTAGATTAAATAAAGCAAAAATACTATTATTCGTTTGTTTTCTGAATTATCCGTGCAATAAAAAATGTCCCGAAAATAAAAGTTCTCCAAATGCCCTGAAAATTTAGTATGATTTTTATAGAATATTTGAGAATTTTTGGCACTGAGAACACACCAAGGGGCTGCACCAGTGGGCCACAAGCCCAGTGGGCGTGCCCACCCCCCTTGGGCATGCCCTGGTGGCTTGTCGGTCCCACATGGGTCCCCCTCACTTATTCCAGCACCCACCCACTTCGTCTTCCTCCAGAAAAAATCATCCCGTTGCTCAAACCCGTGTTCTTGCTCATCTTGCTGCCATTTTCGATCTCCTTGTGCAAAGCTCCATTTGCAAAATTGTTTTGGGGATTGTTCATCGGTATGTAAGTCCTCCAATGGTCCAATTAGTTTTTGTTCTAGTGCTTTATATAGTGCAAATTTTTGCTGCTGTGGTGACCTTGTTCTTGAGCTTGCATGTCAAATTTATATGGTCCCAAGTAGCTTTGATGCATGATATAGCCTCTAGGCACTTGTAGGAGTAGTTGCTATCAATTTTGTTGAGTTTGGTTCACCTTTTATTTTTGAGTCACTAAAAATTTCAGAAAATTTCAAAGGAAGAAAATGATGAGGAGGTTGTTAAGAGGCTCTTCGAGTCAGGGTTCTAAAGAAAACGAGAATGAAGAGAAGAAGAAGCCCAAGTACAATCTTCCTCGCACCGCGGAGGTTCGGCCATGTGAATGGCCAAGCGATGCATTCTTAGGGGCGGCTGGAATTTATGATGATTTTTATTATTTGGCGGAGAATGCAGGCATCACCGACTTCCTCCACGAAAAGTGTGACCAATACCTCTTACTCACTAATACCTTCATGCAAAATTTTCGCTTTCGTTATAGGGAAGATCCTCCTATGGTAGAATTTCACTTATATGATGTGCCTAAGAAAATGACTCTTTATGATTTTTGCAATGTTTGCAAATTACCTTATGAGGGCAGCGTTAGTGAACCACGTCCTAGAGATGTGGAAGATTTTATTGCTGAAACTACTGTAGGGGAAGAGAGAGGGGTGTCGGAAGCAAGAGCGGCTAGTTCACATTTTTCCTGTTTTACGCTATTACTCATTATTTGCTGGGAGATGTTTGATTGGTCGTGGGGAGAGTGGAGGCCTTAGTCCCCCTGACCTTGCCATTTTACGCCATGCTCTATATACTGATAGAACTTTTAGTTTGGGCGCTATGGTTGCTCGACGGTTGAGTTTAAACCATTCGACGGGTCCTATCTTTGGAGGTATTTATGCCTCCTGCCTTGGTAAACATTTTGAGATACCCATTAGGCTAGATGAAAGGGAAGAAATGTTGCTACCCACTAGATATTTAGACTATGATAGGATGGTAGCGCATGATTTTATTACCAAAGACTATGATAAGCGCTCATCTATAACTCAGTATTCAGTCAGGGTACTTGTCAGATTATTACTTTGCCTGCACCTTCTTTGTTCGATATTTATTCAAGCAGGTACGTTATTATGCCCGATGACATTTATGTATACTGCAAGCAGACTCGATCCCCAGTTCCTGAGCCAGAACCATCACCTGACCCGTATGAGGAGTTTGTTTATCAGTGGGAGCCACAGGAGCTTGCCAACCAGTAGAACTCTTAGGATCCTCCTCAGTACCCAGGAGGGCTACTTTGATCCATGGGCATAGACCAACTAAGGCCAAAAGCCTAAGCTTGGGGGAGTATGTATTTCTCACCGACATTACATTCATGTTCACACACTCATTCCAGTTGTCAGTGTTCATACTTTTTCATTGTATTATCCATGCTAGTTTATTTCTTTTTCTCGCTTTCTTCTTGTGTGTTTGAAAAACTTTGAGAAAATCCAAAAAAATTAGTTGTAGCTTATTTTTAATGTTTATTTAGTAGTGCTATTAAAAGGAAACCCAAAAAGATTTCTCGTTCTTCTTTTTGCTTGTTGGGAGTTTTCCCGTGTAAATAGTTTTTCTCGTTTTTGTTTTTGCTTTCTTCAGAAAAACAAAACTCAAAAAAAAAATTCAGTGTTTTTCTTTAAAATTCTTTTCTTTTCTTTGGGTCGAGAGGAGAAGACCACGATGAAAATGTTGAGTGGCTCTCATATGCATTATTGTTGATCTAACAAAGAGCCCATACTACCTTGTCTTCTTCTTTGAATACATGTTTGCAGATTCCAGCTTAGTCCAATGCACATGCATGCTTATTATTATTCACACCGTTCAGTCATGCAAGTGAAAGGCAATGATGACGATATATGATGAAATGATTGAGATGGAGAAAAACTGGTAGGAACTCGACCTATTTTGTTTTTGTAAATATGATTAGTTCATCATTCTTGATTCAACCAATTATGAATGAAACATGTTTGCAATGACAATTAGAGAGTATAGTTACTCATGCCATGCTTAATTAGCTAGGAGTTTATAATGATTTGTCTTGAGTGCCAACATGCAAATTAAAATGGTTGTGATGTAGTATGATAGGATGGTATGCTCATTTGAATGATTCAAGTGGCTTGACTTGGCACATGTTCACGCATGTAGTTGAAACAAAAACAACATAGCCTCTACGATATTTATGTTCATGGTGATTTATATCCTACTCATGCTTGCATTCAGTGTTGGTTAATCTCAATGCATGTTTATGACCGTTGTCGCTCTCTAGTTGGTCGCTCCTCAATCTTTTGCTAGCCTTCACTTGTACTAAGCGGGAATGCTGCTTGTGCATCCACTTCCTTAAACACAAAGTTGTTCTATATGAGTCCACCATACCTACCTATATGTGGTATTTACCTGCCATTCCAAGTAAATTTGCATGTGCCAAACTCTAAACCTCCAAATAATAATATGTTTTGTATGACCGAATTGCTCATATAGCGACTGGGGGATGCCAGTATCTTCCATGATAGGTGGGTTATTCTCACGATGAATGTTGATTCACTTGTCATTCACGAGAAAGTGGTTGGTAATCGGGGTGCCCAGTTCCATGCTCGAAATCAAATCAAAATATAATTATGAAACAGAACTCCCCCAGGACTGTTGTTGGTATGGACGGTACCCGTTGTTTCGGATCAGCCGTGGAGTGTGATTTTTGGTGGAGGGGGAGTAAAAACTTTACCATTCTGTTTGGGAACAACCTATAATGTATCTAGCATGGAAGATACCGAGATCTCTTGGTTGTTATGTTGACAATGAAAGCATACCGCTCAAAATTATATTCATCTCTGTTTTAAAGCTCGAGCTCTGGCACCTCTGCAAATCCATGCTTCCCTCTGCGAAGGGCCTATCTATTTACTTTTATTGTTGAGTCATCATCTTCTTATAAAAAGCACCAGTCAGAGAGCACCACTGTCATTTGTATGCATTGTTATTAATTGATATTGAGTATGATTGTGACTAGATCTCTTTTACCATGAATTATAATGTCCAGTCAGTCCTTGATCTTCAGGGGTGCTCTGCATTTATATTTTGCGGTCTCAGAAAGGGCTAGCAAGATACCATTTTGTTATATCATATCATGATTGTTTTGAAAAAGTGTTGTCATCCAAGATTTATTATTATTGCTCGCTAGTTGATTATGCTATTGATATGAGTAAATGTGAGACCTAAATGTTATTGTGAATATGGTTAGTTCATAATCTTTGCTGAAAACCTGAATGCTGGCTATACATATTTGCAACAACAAGATCAAACAGAGTTTGTAAAAGTTTGTCTTTGTCACTTTCAGTTTGTCAACTGAATTGCTTGAGGACAAGCAATGGGTTAAGCTTGGGGTAGTTGATACGTCTCCATCGTATCTACTTTTTCAAACTCTTTTGCCCTTGTTTTGGACTCTAATTTGCATGATTTGAATGGAACTAACCCGGACTGGCGCTGTTTTCAGAATAATTGCCTTGGTGTTATTTTTGTGCAGAAATAAAAGTTCTCGGATTGACCTGAAAATTTACGAAGAATATTTTTGGAATTAATAAAAAATACTGGCGAAAGAATCAACCAGAGTGGACCCACCAGGAGACCACAAGGGTGGGGTGCGCGCCCTACCCCCATGGGCGCGCCCCCTGGCTTGTGGGTCCCCTGGAGACCCCCCGACCTCAACTCAAACTCCATATAACCCTATCCAGGGAGAAAAAAATCAGCGAGAAGGATTCATCGTGTTTTACAATACGGAGCCGCCGCCGCCTCCTGTTCTTCATCAGGAGGGCTGATCTTGAGTCCGTTCCGGGCTTCAGAGAGGGGGATTCGTCGCCATCATCATCACCAACCTTCCTCCATCACCAATTTCATGATGCTCACCGCCGTGCGTGAGTAATTCCATTGTAGTCTTACTGGATGGTGATGGGTTGGATGAGATTTATCATGTAATTGAGTTAGTTTTGTTAGGGTTTGATCCCTAGTATCCACTATGTTCTGAGATTGATGTTGCTATGACTTTGCTATCCTTAATGCTTGTCACTAAGGCCCGAGTGCCATGAATTCAGATCTGAACCCTTTATGTTTCCATGAATATATTAGTGTTCTTGATCCGATCTTGCAAGTTGTAGACACATATTACGATCTATGATCCACATACCCCAAGGTGACAATAATTGGGATTCTTTCCGGTGATTACCGTAGTTTGAGGAGTTCATGTATTCACTAAGTGCTAATGCTTTGTTCCAGTTCTCTATTAAAAGGAGGCCTTAATATTCCTTAGTTTCCATTAGGACCCCGCTGCACGGGAGGGTAGGACAAAAGATGTCATGCAAGTTCTTTTCCATAGGCATGTATGACTATATTCGGAATACATGCCTACATTATATTGATGAATTGGAGCTAGTTCTGTGTCACCCTAGGTTATAACTGTTGCATGATGAATGCCATCCGACATAATTATCCATCACTGATCCATTGCATACGAGCTTTTCACATATTGATCTTGGCTATGTTACTTTTCCGTTGCTACTGTTACAATTACTACAAAACTGCTACTATCACTTTTTCCACTGTTACTCTTACTTCCATACTACTTTGCTACTAAATACTTTGTTGCGGATATTAAGTCTTTCAGGTGTGGTTGAATTGACAACTCAGCTGCTAATACTTGGGAAAATTCTTTGGCTCCCCTTGTGTCGAATCAATAAATTTGGGTTGAATACTCTACCCTTGATGAAAATTGTTGCGATCCCCTATACTTGTGGGTTATCAGCGCCCCGCTGCCTTGCCGTCTCCTCGTAGGTCTTCTGGTCCTCCCCCGAAGCTTCTAGGATCTATAATGTCTATAAAAATCCGTCAAAAAGTTTTGTTGCGTTTGGACTCCGTTTGGTATAGATTTTCTATAAAACAAAAAACAAGCAGAAAACAACAACTCGCACTAGGCACTGAGTTAATAAGTTAGTCCCCCAAAATGATGTAAATTTGCATAAAAAGTATCTAAGATTGATAATATAATAGCATGAAACAATAAAACAATTATAGATACGTTGAAGACGTATCACCTGCCCCCTTCAAAAAAAAGATTTAAACATTAAGCCCCTTTTGTACATTTTTTTAGATGATGTTGAGGATAAAAATAACTTTATAAAGAGTGAGGTATTTACTATTGGAGCCTTGGAAGGGAGAACGATGTTGCTGGTTTCTCTGTTGACATGCTTGGATGTCAAGTTGGCACTCTTCCCATGAGATGCTTGGGGTTTCGGTGGCCTTTTCCATGCTTAAAAATGTTGTCTGGGATTATTTGGATGCTAGGCTTATTAAGAAATTTGAGCCCTGGATTGCTAATTCAACATCTTCTCGGGGCAGGACTATCCCGATCAATGCTAGTTTATATGACTTTCCTTCATATTTTATATCTATGTTCCTGTTGAACAAAACCGTTATCGATAAAATGGATAAGCATCATAGACGTTTCTTTTGGCAAAAAAGTAAAAAAAAGAGCTTATCATATGGTTAAATGGTCGAGGATTTGCCGATCTAAAAAGATTGGAGGCCTGTGAAGGAAATATGCCCTAGAGGCAATAATAAAGTTGTTATTTATATTTCCTTATATCATGATAAATTTTTATTATTCATGCTAGAATTGTATTAAGCGGAAGCTTAGTACATGTGTGAATACATAGACAAACAGAGTGTCCCTAGTATGCCTCTACTTGACTAGCTTGTTTATCAAAGATGGTTATATTTCCTTGCCGTAGACATGTGTTGTCATTTGATGAACAGGATCACATCATTAGAGAATGATGTGATGGACAAGACCCATCCGTTAGCTTAGCACTATGATCGTTTAGTTTGTTTCTATTGCTTTCATCATGACTTATACATGTTCCTCTGACTATGAGATTGTGCAACTCCCGAATACCGAAGGAACACTTAGTGTGCTATCAAACGTCACAACATAACTGGGTGCTTATAAAGATGCTCTACAGGTGTCTCCGATGGTGTTTGTTGGGTTGGCATAGATCAAGATTAGGATTTGTCACTCCGATTGTCGGAGAGGTATCTTTGGGCCCTCTCGGTAATGCACATCACTATAAGCCTTGCAAGCAATGTGACTAATGAGTTAGTTGCGGGATGATGCATTACGGAACGAGTAAAGAGACTTGCCGGTAACGAGATTGAACTAGGTATGGTGATACCGACGATCGAATCTCGGGCAAGTAACATACCGATAACAAAGGGAACAACGTATGTTGTTATGCGGTTCAACCGATAAAGACCTTCGTAGAATATGTAGGAGCCAATATGGGCATCCAGGTTCCGCTATTGGTTATTGATCAGAGAGGTGTCTCGGTCATGTATACATAGTTCTCGAACCCGTAGGGTCCGCACGCTTAATGTTCGTTGATGATATAGTATTATATGAGTTATGTATGTTGGTGACCGAATGTTGTTCGGAGTCCCTGATGAGATCATGGACATGGCGAGGAGCTCCGTAATGGTCCGGAGGTAAAGTTTAATATATGGGATAGTAGTGTTTGATCTCCGGAAGGGTTCCGGAATTCACCGGAAGGGGTTCCGGATGTCTCCCGAAATGTTTGGGTACGAGAACACTTTATTTGGGCCAAAGGGAAAAGCCCACAAGGCTTTTGGAAAGTGCAAAAGGAAGTTTTGCGGGACCAGAGGCTAGAGGCCAGGAACCCTGGTGTCTAGGGGGTAGACACCGGGAACCCTGGCGTCTAGCCATGGAGTCCGTGTAGGCACTACAAAAAAATACACTTCCGTGATGATACGTGTTTGTCATAGTAGGTCCCGCTTTTTGTCATGCATGTACATCCATGACGATTTTATGACAGAATCGAGATAGTCATACTTGTGTTGTCGTAGAAGTGTTGACATTACCAAAATTATCATCACGGAAGTGTCCACTTCCATGACGATAAATCGCGCGTCACAGAAGTGCTTTTGTCAAGGGTGACCGACACGTGGCATCCACCGTAACGGAACGCCGTAGCTATCGGGTCCGGTTTTGGATCCGATAACCCATTAACAGCCCAAACCAATGGGGATTTTCCACGTGTAAAATCATCATTGGCCGGAGGAAACACATGTTGCCTCACCGTTGGGACAGATGTCACCCACTCACTGGATAGGAGGCGCCTATGATAGGTAGACATGTGGCACGGCCCAACAGTGGCCCATTCTGGTGAAAAAGGCCGGCCCAGTAAAAATTAGCAGGCCGACCCATATAAGGCCTACTTGTGTCAGGTCCATTTAAGCCCACGGCCCATACGAGATGTGCCAATTCGGCCCGTCAACGGCCCGTTAAAGATTTGACACCATTGCAGCCCATTGTCGGTGTCAAAACCGGCGGATCTCGGGTAGGGGGTCCCGAACTGTGCGTCTAAGGCGGATGGTAACAGGAGGCGGGGGACACGATGTTTACCCAGGTTCGGGCCCTCTCGATGGAGGTAATACTCTACTTCCTACTTGATTGATCTTGATGATATGAGTATTACAAGAGTTGATCTACCACGAGATCGTAGAGGCTAAACCCTAGAAGCTAGCCTATGGTATGATTGTTGTTGTCCTACGGACTAAACCCTCCGGTTTATATAGACACCGGAGGGGGCTAGGGTTACACAGAGTCGGTTACAAGGGAGGAGATCTACATATCCGTATTGCCAAGCTTGCCTTCCACGCCAAGGAGAGTCCCACCCGGATACGGGACGACGTCTTCAATCTTGTATCTTCATAGTCCAACAGCCCGGCCGAAGGATATAGTCCGGCTGTCCGAGGACCCCCTAATCCAGGACTCCCTCAGTATCCCCTGAACCAGGATTCAAGGACGACGAGTCCGGCGCGCAGATTGTCTTCGGCATTGCAAGGCGGGTTCTTCTCCAAATTCTGAGTACCTGTCGAGTAGTGTCCGGCTTCCCATGAATGTTGCACTCCTCGGCTTCTGCGCCTAATAATGGCTATCCTCCATGTGTCGAGCGAATGCGAGAAGTCGGGGCATTTTTGCACTTGCCACCCTAACCATGTGAGTAAATCATCTATTTAAGGGACCGGGGATCCTCAGATCCAGATCACACCATCCTCCCTCAGTGAGTATCCATCGGAGCGCACCCGGAAAAATCCATCCCATCATGGACGGTCGTCGCAGCTCCTCCTCTCGCTCCCGTAGCCCTAAGCCTGGCAACTGGAAGAAGTGTTCCGTCTCCCATAGACAGTTAGTAGAGTTACAAACCCAGGGGTTTCTTCCTCCTGCGTATATGGTCCCCGTCCGAGCTGGACTAGCCACTTACAATGGCGGGGAACAAGCGGAGAGCTTTCCTAACCCATCCATGGGGGAGCGGGTATGCCTTGTCCCGTACTTGTTAAGGGGACTTGGATTTCCAATCCATCCGTTCCTTCGCGGGCTCCTGGAGTTCTACGGCCTCCAGCTGCATAATTTTACTCCTGCCTCCATATTACACATCGCAAGCTATGTCGCCCTTTGCAAGCTGTTTTTGGGCTGTGAAGCTCATTTCGAGCTATGGAAGAGGCTATTCTGTCTTGTACCCCGTACACAAGAGGGGTCGATATATCAAGTGGGCGGAGCCGAGATATGGCGCATCGCCGGGACCGGATATCTGTCCGGTACTCCGAAGAAGACATCCGAAGACTGGCCTTCGGAGTGGTTTTATGTGGAGGACGTCCCCCTTCCGGACCCTGTTCGGATGGGCCTTCCTGAGCTTAATAGCGCCCTTTGAAGAAACGCCGCAGCTGGCGCCCTCGGAGCCCGCAGGAGGAAGATAACAGAGAGGTCCTTTACCTGATGGGCCAGATACAAACGCTGGCCAAATCAGGATTGACAATAGTCGAGGTTATGTCAATATGTATAATGCGGGGGGTGCAGCCACCTCAATATCGGGGACAACCGATGTGGCACTTCAATGGAGAAGAAGATGCCACCCGCTGCGGTCGTAAAGGTCCGGACTCCATTGCTTCTCTAGCGAAAATACTGTCCAATTTATACAAAGGAGAGGAAGAGGAGTTCATCTGTATCAAGCCACGGGATGGATTCTCCATGTACAACCCCCCAAACTGGGTGAGCTGCTACTTTTTACTCCAGACCTTCCCGCATTCTTTGTCATAAATATTTACCTTGCTATTTCATAGCAGGAACTGCGAAAAGCCGTGAGGGAGGTCCACAGCCCGCCTCCACAACCAGAGGACCCTGACCGGGCCTCGACCCCGGACTCGAAGAGGATCCGGAGACATTTGTGGAGCTTACTGACAGGACGTTCTATCAATTGAGCTGCAATGATGCCATGGTGGCCATCATAGCCGATTATCCTGGACTACTCCCTGCATCGCAAGTAAGTAAAACCGGAGTCCCAACTTCCGAGAAGGATCCCTTTTTCTGCACTTCACCTACCGCACACATATGGTGTCTTACAGGGAAGGCCCTCGGGACACCATGCCGAACCCGCAGTGACTCACCAACAAGGGGCACCGAAGCCGGGTAGGCTTAAAAGGAAGGCGGTCAGGACTGAGACGCCGTCGCAGAGGTATGAAACAGAACCCCGCGCCGTGGTTGTCATCTTTTAAAATATAACAACGTCCATGTTTCCTAGTAGGAAAAACGCTTGCCGGACTATATCCGGAGAGGTTGCCGGCCACGCCTCCACCAGCCGGGCTCCAGAGCCAGACCTAGAGGCGGACGCTAACATGGGGCCAACACCAGATGTTCCTCCTACAGAGGATGCGGATAGGCTGTCCGCTACGAATTCTGAAGTGGAGAGTGCCATGAATCACAGGCGCCGTCGGGCCGTACTCCGCGACGCTTGTTTCTCCCAAGAGGCGTTCGACGCCTTTAACTCAGGAGACGCGTACATCCGACCTGCTCAAAATGGTCTTTTCAAAGCCACGGACCAATATGCAAAGGATATGCGGGTAAGAAAATTTAATAATTATGTATATCAGTAGCCCCTGAGACTTGAAACAGTTGGCACAACTGATTTTAGGATCATTGTTTGCATAGGTTCTTACGGAGAAGAATACCCGGTTGTCTCAAGAGCTGGAGGAGTGCAAAGCCCAGCTTCAGGCCACAATTGCCGCAGTAAAGGAGTCCGAGAAGGCCCCATCTGGTAACACTTATTTCTTTTGCAAAGAATGACAGGTACCAGGTAGTATGCGGCACGCATGCAGATCTAACAATAGATTCTGCAGATGACTCCGGAGTGAATCCGGAGGTCGTGATAGGGGATGAGCCGCATGCTCAACGACAACTAAAGACTGGCGAGCGCGTGCTTACATGGGTTAGGCGGGAGAAAAACGATATCCAAGACGCCAATATCCAGCTGGGCGTGGAACTGAAAGATGTTCGAGCCCAGCTTGCTGACTCCGTAAAGGAGAATAAGAGGCTTCGACGCGGCATTTTCAGTAAGTGCTTGAACGAACTTTTAAAGAGTTCGGCAAAGAAACCGGCTAACAGAGTTATGTCTGCAGGTATGCTGACGGGTCGTCCCGCGGAGGAGATGCCCGGGTCTGCGGGCGGGTGATCTTCTGCCAGAGCTTTCACAACTGCACGAACAAGTTCGGCAGGTGATGCAGGGCATTGCCCAAGCCTTGTGGCCATCCGCCTCCCTCCCAGGAGGCATGGGGGAGCTTGTAGAGAAGCTCAAGGGAGCGCGGCTTCGCTTCCGATTATGGAAGATATCAGCCTGCCGACAAGGTGCGAGGGAAGCCTGGGCCATGGTGAAGACGCGATATACCAAGGCTGACCCGAACCACATGGCCGAGGTCGGACCTGTGGGGTCCGATGGGAAAGAGATCCCCGTCAGTTTGGTGTATGACCAAGTAGAATTAGCCGCAAAGTATTCCCAACAGGATTGTAGGCTAGACAGCCTGTTGGATGGTATAGAAGAAGAATTTAGTCAGTCTATACGTCAAGTGACATGTATTGTCTCTAGCCGGATTGTAAATCATTGTCATGGCGGACCTTTTCGCTTCGACCTCTAGACCCGACAGTCCGGAGTGTATCCGAATACCCGCTCAGTTATGTAAAAACCGGGATACGCGTGGAAACCAGGCGTAGGGGTCATAAGTGCTTGAACAGACAAGTACCCAACTAGCTATGTTATATTACATGGATAGTAAGAAACATCTTCCAGGGAGAATAGTTTCGTTAAGGGTTCCTTTCCCTGGGTACGCATGCCCTAATGTGCATGTCCGAGCTGCGAAAAGAGACGCGGGATATAAACGTCTGGGGGCATGTATTACAATAAATAAAGGTCAACTTTTGTTCACCGACCGAGTATTCCCTTAAGAACCTAGCTTTCGGCTTCACCCAGTCTGAGGTACACATCCGGCCGACCCTGCAGTAACAATCGCAGAGGTGCTCCCCTTATGCCCTAGCCGAATTAACGGGAACGTAGGGCATAAACACAAGAGCCAGGCAACCCAGCTTGGCCAAAACTTAAGTCATATCGATGCATATAATGGCGAAAAAAGGTACATGTGGGAGAATAACACATGTGTGGGGTATAGGGCCCGAAAAATAGTTATATTAAGCTTCTTTATAAGAAGCCCTCAGGTATAATGAGCGCGGCTAGCGCGTCAAGATTGTGTAGTCAAGACACATTTTAGCCTTTTAAGGCCTTGAAGAAAAAAGGGGAGAGAGAAATAAATAAAGGACAGATAACGGATATATAAAAAATCGATGGAGGTAAGGAGACGAACATAGAGTCCGGCACTAGGCGTAGAACCTTTGGAGTCTGGCCGCGTTCCATGGGTTTGGCTCGAGTCGATTGTCCGATGCATCCCGCAGACGATACGCTCCTCCGGTCAGAATTTGGTCAATAACGAAGGGACCTTCCCATTTGGGCTTGAGATTGTTCTTTTTCTTCTCCGGTAGGCGTAGAACGAGTTCGCCGACATTATAAGTTTTGGCCCGTACTCCTCTGCTTTAATACCTTCAAGCCTGTTGCTGATAAATTGCGGAACGGGCTTTTGCTACGTCACGCTCCTTCTCCAAGGCGTCCAAACTGTGCGGCCAATCAAGCTTGGCTTCTTTCTCTTCGTACATGCGCACTCGAGGTGAGTCATGAATTATGTCACAGGGCAGTACCGCCTCTGCGCCGTACACCATAAAAAACGGTGTGTATCCGATAGTGCGATTCGGCGTGGTCCGCAGCCCCCATAGTACGGAGTCGAGCTCCTCTACCCAGTGCGTATCTGATTCCTTTAAGGATCGCACTAATCTGGGTTTAATGCAGCTCATGATAAGACCATTTGCTCGCTCGACTTGACCATTAGCTTGCGGGTGATAGACAGAAGCATAATCGAGCTTGATGCCCATGTTGCTGGACCAAATTTTTACCTCGTCGGTTGTAAAGTTCGAGCTGTTATCGGTGATGATGCTGTGGGGATGCCGTAACGGTGTACAACCCCGGATATGAAGTCTATCACTGGTCCGGACTCGGCCGTTTTAACTAGTTTGGCTTCTATCCATTTGGTGAATTTATCCACCATGACCAGTAAGTATTTTTTTCTTATGGCTTCCCCCTTTGAGGGGTCCGACCATATCAAGCTCCTAGACCGAAAAGGGCCAAGTGATGGGGATTGTTCGGAGAGCGGTAGGCGGCATATGGCTTTGATTTGCAAAAAGCTGGCAACCGACGCATCGTTGAACGAGATCTTGTGCGTCTTCTCGGGCCGTCGGCCAGTAAAAACATGTACGGAAGGCCTTGCTTACCAGGGCCCGGGCTGCGGCGTGGTGGCCGCCAAGTCCAGCATGAATTTCTGCCAAAAGTTGTCGTCCTTCCTCTTCGGAGATGCACCTTTGAAGGACTCAAGTAGCGCTTTTCTTATAAAGCTCTCCCTCGTGGACCTTGTAGGCTTTAGACCGTCGCACAATGCAATGTGCCTCGTTTGGGTCCTCAGGTAGTTTTTGCCTAGTTAGGTAGGCCAAGAAGGGTTCTGTCCACGGGGCGATGACAGCCATAATCACGTGGGCGGAAGGTGTTATTTCGGTGGTAGAGCCTCCGATTATGTCAGGGTGTTCGGGATCTGGCGTTGAGTCTGGGTCCAGGCTGTTAGTTCCGGTCTCTCCTTCCCATACCACAGATGGCTTAAACAGCCTTTCCAAGAAGATATTAGGTGGGACCGGGTCGTGCTTAGTGCCGATGCGGGCAAGGATATCTGCCGCCTGATTGTTTTCCTGGACCACATGGTGGAATTCAAGCCCCTCGAACCAAGCTTACATTTTGAGGACGGCGTTGCGATAAGCCGCCATTTTTGGATCCTTGGCGTCGAAGTCTCCATTTATTTGAGATATTGCGAGGTTCGAATCCCCACACACTTCTAGGCGTTGAATGCCCATGGATACTGCCATCCGTAGACCATGTAACAGGGCCTCGTATTCTGCTGCATTGTTGGAGTCTATGTATAGTATTTGGAGCACGTATTGGACTGTATCTCCGGTGGGGGATGTCAGGACGACACCAGCCCCTAGACCAGCCAGCATTTTGGAGCCGTCAAAGTGCATGATCCAATTGGAGTATGCGCCGTACTCTTTAGGGAGTTCGGCTTCTGTCCATTCGGCGACGAAATCAGCCAGTACTTGTCACTTAATGGCTCGCCGTGGTTTGTATATTATGTCGAACGAGAGGAGCTCAATAGCCCATTTAGCAATCCGGCCCGTGGCCTCGCGGTTGTTTATTATGTCGTTGAGTGGTACTTCAGAGGCCACCGTAATTGAACACTCTTGAAAGTAGTGTCATAGTTTCCGGGATGCCATGAAGACCGCGTATGCTATCTTTTGATAATGTGGGTACCGTGATTTGCATGGAGTGAGGACAGTGGATACATAGTATACCGGCTTTTGAAGCGGGAACTTATGTCCGTCCGTCTCTCGTTCGACGACGAGCACTGCTGTGACGCCCCCGATTTGACTGTACACTAATCATGCACGCAAATGTGTACGATCAAGATCAGGGACTCACGGGAAGATATCACAACACAACTCTACAACATAAATAAGTCATACAAGCATCATAATACAAGCCAGGGGCCTCGAGGCCTCGAATACAAGTGCTCGATCATAGACGAGTCGGCGGAAGCAACAATATCTGAGTACAGACATAAGTTAAACAAGTTTGCCTTAAGAAGGCTAGCACAAAAGTAGCAACGATCAAAAAGGCAAGGCCTCCTGCCTGGGACCTCCTAACTACTCCTCGAAGCCAAACTCCATGTAGAATCATCCTCGGGATCTCTAGCTCCTGGACTCCAGCATCTGGTTGCGACAATCAGGTATAGAAAGGGGAAAAGAGGGAGAAAAGCAACCGTGAGTACTCATCCAAAGTACTCGCAAGCAAGGAGCTACACTACATATGCATGGGTATATGTGTAAAGGGCCATATCAGTGGACTGAACTGCAGAATGCCAGAATAAGAGGGGGATAGCTAATCCTGTCGAAGACTACGCTTCTGGCCACCTCCATCTTGCAGCATGTAGAAGAGAGTAGATGGTAAGTTCACCAAGTAGCATCGCATAGCATAATCCTACCCGGCGATCCCCTCCTCGTCGCCCTGTTAGAGAGCGATCACCGGGTTATATCTGGCACTTGGAAGGGTGCGTTTTATTAAGTATCCGGTTCTAGTTGTCATAAGGTCAAGGTACAACTCCGGGTCATCCTTTTACCGAGGGACACGGCTATTCGAATAGATAAACTTCCCTGCAGGGGTGCACCACATAACCCAACACGCTCGATCCCATTTGGCCGGACACACTTTTCTGGGTCATGCCCGGCCGCGGAAGATCAACACGTCGCAGCCCCACCTAGGCTCAACAGAGAGGTCAACACGCCGGTCTAAATCCTATGCGCGCAGGGGTCTGGGCCCATCGCTCATTGCACACCTGCACGTTGCGTACGCGGCCGGAAGCAGACCTAGCCTAGCAGGCGTTCCAGTCCAATCCGGCGCGCGCCGCTCCGTCGCTGACGTCAAAAAGAGCTTCGGCTGATACCACGACGTCGAGTGCCCATAACTGTTCCCGCGTAGCTGGTTAGTGCGTATAGACCAAATGGCCAGACTCAGATCAAATACCAAGATCTCGTTAAGCGTGTTAAGTATCCGCGAACACCGACCAGGGCCAGGCCCACCTCTCTCCTAGGTGGTCTCAACCTGCCCTGTCACTCCGCCACAAAGTAACAGTCGGGGGCCGTCAGGAACCCAGGCCCACCTCTACCAGGATGGAGCCACCTGTCCTTTCAGCCCCCTCATCAGAATCACTTGCGGGTACTCAACGAGCCGACCCGACTTTAGTCACCACATGTGTCATGTATATAAAGTATATAGTATATACCCGTGATCACCTCCCGAAGTGATCACGGCCCAGTAGTATAGCATGGCAGACGGACAAGCGTGTAGGGTCACTGATGGAACACTAGCATCCTATACTAAGCAGTAGGATAGCAGGTAAGGGTAACGACTGTAGCAACAATGACAGGCTATGCATCAGGATAGGATTAACGGAAAGCAGTGACATGCTACACTACTCTAATGCAAGCAGTATAGAGAAGAATAGGCGATATCTGGTGATCAAGGGGGGGGCTTGTTTGGTTGCTCTGGCAAGGAGTGGTCGTCAACACCGTAGTCGAACTGGGGGTCACCGACAGTCTCGGGGTCTACCGGAAAGAAGTAACGAAGGGGGAACACAATAAATAACAGAGCAATCAAAGCATCACAAAGTGTAACATGGCATTACGCGGTGCTAGAGGTGACCTAACGTAGTAGTAGGTGCTACTGGCGAAGGGGGGAAACATCCGGGAAAGTATTCCCGATGTTTCGCGTTTTCGGACAGATGGACCGGAGGTGAAATGTTGCAGGTTCACTATGCTAGGGACGTGTGGTGAACGAACGGACTGCGTATTCGGATTCGTCTCGTCGTTCTGAGCAACTTTCATGTACAAAGTATTTTCATCCGAGCTACGGATTATTTTATATTAATTTATAAAGATTTAAATATTTTCTAGATTTTAATAAATTAATTTAATTCTAAATTTAATTAATGCATCAGCATGATGTCAGCAGTCACCGTTGACCTGGTCAACCTGACAGGTGGGTCCCACCTGTCAAGGGCTGTTAGCTAATTAACAGTAATTAATTAGGTTAATTAGTTATTAGGTTAATTAATCTTAATTGGTTAATATTAACTGGATTAATTAAGTTATTTAATTATCTTAATTAATTATCTTTATTATTTATTTATTTATTTATTTTTATTAAAATTAATAAAAATTTTAAATCCTTTTTTATATACGTTCTGAGGGCGGGCCCCACTGTCATAGGCCTATCTGGCCAGGGCGGGGGCCCCTGTGGTCAGTGACCCAGGGTGGGGCGGCGGCTGTGGCCGGCCAGCCACGGCTGTGCCGCGCGCACGCGGCCACTGGGCGAAGCCAGGGCACGGCGAGGCCGGAACGGGGCCGGAGCGGGCGCGTGGGCGCCAGCGCCCGACGCGGCCAGCAGGGGAGGGGGAGGAAGGGGTCGGCGCGTGGCCCATGGCCGGGGCCGGAGCAGCGGCGTGGCGGGGCGAGGGGACAGGGCGGCGCGACGGTGCGAGCAGGGGAAGCGCTGACCGCGGTCGGCAGCGAACGCAGGCGATGCGGGCGAGGCGCGCGGAAAGGCGCGGGGGCGCGCGAGCAGGGGCATGCCGGACGGGGCGTGGTACACGGCGCGGCGACGGGAGGAAAGGGAGGAGGCGGCAGGCGGGGCCTCACCGGCATTCGCAGGGTCAAGGGCCATGGTGCTCGAGGTGAGGGGGGACGGGGACGACTTGGACGGAGTGGAGGCAGACCGGTGGGGAGGAGGAAGCAGGCCGGCGAGGGAGAGGACGGGGCGGACGACGGCGAGTTCCGCGCGGCGGTGGCGTTAGGGCCGAGCCCGAGTTCCAGATCGGGGGCGGAGGGGATGGGGCGGTGCGGACGGGCGTCGGGGCTGGCTCGGGGCTGCCGAGGTGCAAAGGGGGGAGACGAGGCGGCGTCGCCGGCGTCGGGGCCAACCGCCCCGACCCAGATCCGATCGGGGGGGCAGAGAGGAGAGGTGGGGGTCGGGGGGAGAGGGGATCGGGGGGTGGGGGGTTGTGCGGTTAGGGTTACGAGGGAGTGGGGGGTTAGGTAGGCCCTAGGATGGGCCAGCCTGGTTGGCCCGATGGCCAGCTGGGCCGAGGCCTAGTGGGGGGGGGTCCTCCTCTTTTATTTCTGTTTTCTGATTTGTTCTTTTCTTTTTAGTTATTATTCCTTTCCATTTATTTTTAGTTTCCTCTTTTTCTGTTTTATAAAAATTATCACTAGTACCTAAACTTGCATTTATAATTATACTACTGCCATAGTAATTATTAACCCAAAACAAAATAGTTTAATATTTAATAAAATCCAATATGTATTTATTTAATTGTTTTAACTACTGTTTTAATTACCTAAGTGCATTTAAACCTTTTATAACAATGTGGTTTCTCCACCATTACTACTTATGCATTATTTGGCTCACTCCGAACATTTTAGTTTTAATATTTGAAAACTTTTATTGTTTGCTTGGTTTTTTAATTTGAATTCGAATCGATTTTGAACTAACGCAATATTAACAACAGTAATCGAGGTGACATGGCATCATTAGCAGAGGGTTACTGTAGCTTAATTACCCGGGCGTCACAACTGCACTTACAACTTGGTGTGTTGCTGCTATATATAATAGCATTGGTTCGCCTACATTTGGCGCGGCCAAGATTGGGTTTGTTGCCAAAACGGCTTTTATTTCCTCTAGTCCGGCCGTGGCCGCATCCGTCCACTCGAAGTGTTCGGTGCGTCGAAGAAGGCGATAAAGAGGCAGTGCCTTTTCCCCTAATCGGGAGATGAAGCGGCTTAAGGCAGCCACGCATCCAGTTAGTTTCTGGATTTGCTTGAGGTCTGTTGGGATGGCCAACTGTGACAGAGCTCTGATTTTAGCCGGATTTGCTTCGATTCCTCTGTTGGAGACGATGAAGCCTAAGAGCTTTCCGGCGGGCACGCCGAAGACGCATTTTTCTGGATTGAGCTTAATGTCGTATGTTCGGAGATTATTGAACGTGAGCCTCAAGTCGTCTATTAAGGATTCGACGTGTCTGGTTTTAATGACCACATCGTCTACGTATGCCGATCTGTGTCTCCAAGCATGAGTGAATCATGCGTTGATAGGTTGCACCGGCGTTTTTGAGACCGAAAGGCATGGTGTTAAAACAGAAGGGGCCGTATGGAGTGATAAATGCCGTTGCGGCTTGATCGGACTCCGCCATCTTAATTTGATGGTATCCGGAGTATGCGTCGAGGAAACACAATGAGTCGTGTCCTGCGATAGCGTCGATAATTTGATCGATGCGAGGGAGGGGGAAGGGATCCTTGGGGCAAGCCTTGTTAAGGTCCTTGAAGTCGACACATAAGCGCCAGGATTTGTCCTTCTTTGGTACCATCACTAGGTTTGCTAGCCAGTCCGGATGTTTTATTTCTCGGATGAATCCGGCCTCCAGTAACTTGGCTAGCTCTTCTCCCATGGCTTGTCGCTTAGGTTCAGAGAAACGCTGAAGAGTCTGCTTGACCGGCTTGAACCCCTTTAGAATGTTAAGGCTATGCTCGGCCAGCCTGCGTGGGATTCCTGGCATGTCTGAAGGATGCCAGGCGAAGATATCCCAATTTTCGCGCAAGTACTCCCGTAGTGCGGCATCTACTGTGGGGTTTAACTGTGCCCCGATGGATGTTGTTTTGGTAGGGTCCGTTGGGTGGACTTGGAATTTGACTATTTCATCCGCTGGTTTAAAAGAGGTGGATTTGGATCTTTTGTCGAGTATCATGTCGTCCCTGTCCACTGTGGAGCACAGCGCCGTCAGTTCTTCGGCCGCGAGGGCTTCGGATAACGCCTCAAGGGCTAGTGCGGCGGTTTTATTCTCGGCGCGGAGTGCTATGTCCAGATCACTAGCTAGAGTGATGATTCCATTGGGCCCGGGCATTTTGAGCTTCATGTACCCGTAATGGGGTATAGCTTGGAAGATCGTGAATGCCTCCCGCCCTAAAAGGGCGTGGTATCCGCTACTAAACGGGGCCACTTGGAATGTGATTTCTTCGGACCTATAATTCTCCAGCGTGCCGAATACCACGTCTAGTGTGATTTTTCCCGTGCAGCGTGCCTCCCGACTAGGGATGATTCCTCTGAAGGTCGTGCTGCTTTGCTCAATGCGGCTCATGTCTATTTCCATTTTGCTAAGAGTTTCTTCATAGATGAGGTTTAATTCGCTGCCGCCGTCCATGAGCACTTTAGTAAGCCGGAAGTCGTCCACAATTGGACTAAGGACCAAGGCGGCTGGTGCTTGGGCTGTTCGGAATTTAGGTTCGTCACTAACATCGAAGGTGATAGCCGTATCGCTCCATGGATTTATTGCTGCTAAGTGGCAGACTTCGGCAAGGCTGCGGAGTGCTCGCTTACGCCTATTATTTGAGGCGAAGGTCTCGAAGACTATCAATACTGTATTGCTGTTTTCCGCAGGATGGTGCTCTGCGGTGTTGCTGATGAGGAGATCCTCACCGCTCTTGGCCACCTGCCGGAGTACCCAACATGCTCTAAGGTTGTGTGTTGGCATGGTATCCGATGTACTGTGAATTTTGCATGGCCCGTTAAGCCATCCCTCCAATACGGTTCCGCGCCCTGTAGTGGGCTTTTGTTTCTTTGTAATTGGGTCAGGTGACTTACGAGAGTACACCCTTTTAGTTCGGATGGGGGGTTTTGTGAGACCGGAGGATCCCAAAATTTTGTTTGGGTTTTCCAGGCGCTTTCCATCGCACAGTACTTCCGTACTATGGCCGCCAAGTCAGCGAAGTGTGCTATGTCACGGCGACTTATGGCGTTGAGGATTCCCTTGTCCGTGCAATTATTGCAAAAGAATGAGATTGCGTCTTCCTCGCGACAGTCCTTAACCTTGCTCATTACAAGGAGGAATCTGACCCAATAGTGGTGTACTGTCTCTTGGGGCTCTTGTCTAATGTGGGAAAGATCGCTTATGTCTGGGTGGGTGGGTGGATTTAAGTCCGAACCCTGACTCGATCTGAGACCCAGGGGCGGAGGAGTTTCCGAGCTTGGCAGTTCGGGCTCCGGGATGTTGCTCAACAGGTCTGGCCCGCTGCCTGATTCTAGGTTCAGGGGTTGGGGCCATGTCCTCCCGTAGACGGGTATCCGGCTCGGAGAGCTCGGGAATCCTGACATAGTTTGTCCTCAAGATAGAGGAAGAATCGCTGCATTGCTCCTCCACCACCGCTATCTGATGGGTGACCGACAAGGAGTTAATCTCCCTTTGGTCGGGTTTAAGCCCGATCTGATCATAGTCTGTAGCGACTCCCAAGGCGGCGATGCGATCCAAGAGCTCGTTCAAGGAAGAGAGCTCCATTGGATCCAACTGCTCGGCGAATTCCGAGCCGACGTGGAGGCTGTTTTCGATGACCCGAGAAGTCATCGTCGGTGCAGCGGCCGAACGGGCGGTTATGACGAAACCGCCTAGCCGGAGAGTTTGGCCTACAGCCAGGGCTCCCCAAGAGGTGATGTTGTCCTTGACAACGAGACGAGCCATCCAGCCTTATGATGACGGCAAAGTGGAACTCTCAATGAAAGCACCAATGTCGGTGTCAAAACCGGCAGATCTCGGGTAGGGGGTCCCGAACTGTGCGTCTAAGGCGGATGGTAACAGGAGGCGGGGGACGTGATGTTTACCCAGGTTCGGGCCCTCTCGATGGAGGTAATACCCTACTTCCTGCTTGATTGATCTTGATGATATTAGTATTACAAGAGTTGATCTACCACGAGATCGTAGAGGCTAAACCCTAGAAGCTAGCCTATGGTATGATTGTTGTTGTCCTACGGACTAAACCCTCCGGTTTATATAGACACCGGAGGGGGCTAGGGTTACACAGAGTCGGTTACAAGGGAGGAGATCTACATATCCGTATTGCCAAGCTTGCCTTCCACGCCAAGGAGAGTCCCACCCGGATACGGGACGAAGTCTTCAATCTTGTATCTTCATAGTCCAACAGTCCGGCCGAAGGATATAGTCCGGCTGTCCGAGGACCCCCTAATCCAGGACTCCCTCACCCATCATCAGTTCGAGCCCGTTAACAGCCCACTATATATTTGGGCTCAATATCGGCCCGATGAGATTTCAGCCTGTTAACGGCCCATTCAATGGATGGGCCAGTTTTCACGATGTACATCTTTCGGCCTTTTAGCGGCCCATTTAAATGTTGGGCTAATTTCCGGCCCGGTGTGTCTTTCAGCCTGTTGACGGCCCATAAATCAGTTGGGCCATTTATAGTCGGACCTGAGTTTCGGCCTTTTAGCGACCCATTTAAGTGTTGGGCCAATTTCCGGCCCGGTGTGTCTTTCACCCTGTTGACGGCCCATATATCAGTTGGGCCATTTGTAGTCGGACCTGAGTTTTGGCCTTTTAGCGACCCATTTAAGTGTTGGGCCAATTCCCGGCCTTGTGTGCCTTTCAGCCTGTTAACGGACCATAAATGAGTTGGGCCATTTGTAGTCGGACCTGAGTTTTGGCCTTTTAACGGCCCATGCCCTTCATGGTCCAATACCAGCCCGGTTTCTCTTTCGGCCTGCTAAAGGCTCACAACACAGTTGGGCCATTTACAATACGGCCTGACTTTCGGCCTCTTAGCGGCCCATGCTCTTCATGGTCCAGTACAAGCCCGCTGTCTCTTTCGGCCTGCTAAAGGCCCACAGTATAGTTGGGCCATATGTAGCCTGAACTTAGTAACGGTCTGTTAACGGCCCGTGAAATCAATTGGGCCCACCTGTTGCCCTCTTCGATGTCGGCCTATTAACGACCCGGGAGTTAAGAGGGCCGACCATTAACTTTCGGCCTGGTAACAGCCCATTAACTTAATGGGCCCACTAAAGTTCGTACATGTCTTTAGGCCAAATTAGATAATTTGAGCCCATTACGGCGAGCAATTATGCACAGGACCAAAACCGATCAAGCAAAGGTACGGCATACAGGAAAAAACGTTGCACATCCAGCATATATTACAGGAAATTACATCCACTGGGCAATCAAAGATTGATGCCAGTGCAAATAAATGAACAGAACCTAACGATCTACAACGTCACAATCTGCAACCTCAGCACGGATGACTCCCATAAGAATGTGGGCAAGTTCTTGCTGCTTTGTTACACTGTCTCTGAAAACATTGATCAGTTGTTTTGTCGCACGACTCTGCACCTCTGATTCCTCCACCATTTCCATCATTACTTCGGCCATTAATTGGTTCACAAACATACATTTTTTCCGTTGCATTCGAGACAGAGGATATTGAACAGATTCAGATAGCGATTTTGGCAGGCTTGTATTATTGATAGTGGAGAGTGTCTCGACCACTGCATCATAACATAAATTAGGAGGGGAACCAAATAGATTAATCATGAGTTATTGCCATATTACCTGGCCTAGATTTATTGGAAAGAAACAATGGGGTTGCCTTGCTGTTTTCAGAGTTTGTCTTCTTATCTTCAGCAGCCTGCACCAAATTAACACACTAGCATTGCTATCATTGGCCAAGTCAGATAATAGGAAAGCACCATTGGCACAATGAACGTTTGGGCAACTAGCCAACACCAAATTAACACAATATGGCACAGCTATCCTCAGCCAGGTAAGGTAATACGAAAGCAACATTGACACAATGAATGAATGGGCAACCAGAGCAGCACTACAATTCAGTAATGTGCATGATATGAGATAGTAAACTCATGCAGCTCTGTATGCAAAACTACAAGGAAATTTTCTTTACAAAAATCAACATTGGCGCCTTTAACATTTTGCTACAACTAATTTTAGATCAGATAAAGGTTGGATTCACGCCGATTAACAAAATACATGCTGATGTAAAAATATAGTGATATACAACAGGTACTTACATCAGCATTGGAGCACAGAGAATTCCCGCAAGATATTTTCGTCGAGTACAATCCCAATGAAGGAAGTCTTCTATCATTTAACCTTATTTTCTAAAAGAGAGATGGGTAAGAAACATGTGGAAAATATGATCAGAATGCTATAAAATTTCATGATGCGAGGATACGCACACGCTTCTTAGAATAGAGTTGACATTCTTTTGCTGGACTAGAGCGGACTAGTTCTTTGGCCACTGGAATCTGCTTATTATCAGTGGGAGTTGGGTTTCTCTGTGCTGGAGCAGTATCTATGAAAAATGGAGTTGGTTATTATCTCCTGGCGTTTGGATCTTTTGCAAAGACCTGGTTTGTAACCCTTCAGATTCTAACATAGCCGTCTTCCCCTTGCATGCCTTATATAGAAGCAAGGTGCTTCAATTATAAAACATGCTACAGCAGAGATGGAATAGGTACTGAAGAATAGAAAGGCATGACATATTGACATGTATCCCTCCATCCGGAAATAAATGGATGGGTCTAGGCGTATTTCAATTCTAGATAGATCCAGTTTTATCCATTTTTGCGACATGTAATCCGGACGGAGGGAGTATGATGTAAGAGCTAGGGATACGATGGGACAACACAGTAAAAAAACACTGAAAACCCAGTGCAGAACCAAAGTATTCAAATCCACTGATATGAGATAGTACACTCATGCAGCTCAGGATGCAAAACTACCAGGCAGTTTTCCTTACAAAAATCAACATTGTGGCCTTTAATCATACATTTTGCTACAAGTAAATTTAGATCAGATAAAGGTTGGATTCACGCCGATTAACAAAATACATGCTGATGTAAAAATATAGTGATATACAACAGGTACTTACATCTGCATTGGAGCACAGAGAATTCCTGCAAGAATCTTTCCTCACAAATGATACCAGTGCAGAAATTCTTCTATCTGTTAAGCTTATTTTCTAAAAGAGAGATGGGTAAGAACATGTAGAAAATATGATCAGCATGCTATAAAATTTCATGATGCAAGGATACGCACACGCTTCTTACAATGGAGTTGACATATTTTTGCTGGACTGGAGCGGACTAGTTCTTTGGCCACTGGAATCTGCTTATTATTAGTAGGAGTTGGGTTTCTCTATGCTGGAGCAGTATCTATAAAAACTGGAGTTGGTTTATTATCTCCTGGCGTTTGGATCTTTTGCAAAGACATGGTTTGTAACCCTTCAGATTCTAACATAGTCATCTTCCCCTTGCATGCCTTGTATAGAAGAATGGTGCTTCAATTATAAAACATGCTACAGCAGAGAGATGGAATAGGTACTGAAGAATAGAAAGGCATGACATATTGACATGTATTCCCTCCATCCGGAAAAAAATGGATGGGTCTAGGCGTATTTCAGTTCTAGATACATCCTTTTTTATCCATTTCGGCAACATGTAATCCGGACGGAGGGAGTATGGTGTAAGAGCTAGGGATACGACAGGACAACATAGTAAAAAACACTAGTTGAATGTAAAACTGTATGCTAGCGGAATACGTATAGAAAAAACTAAGGCAACATACACGTGTATGATTGGGAAACTAAGATGGCATTGCAACAGAGCACTAGAACAACACCTCAATGTAAAAAAACATGGTACGGTAGACAGATGAAGTACATACTGATGAATAACAATGCATAAGATATTCAGAAGCATGATGTCCAAATTAAGCAGATGGAATTGCGATAGAGTAGAATGACAGTACTTGACTTTGAAAACATGTTATCATGAATGGAATAGGTACTGAAAAACATGAAGGCATGACATATTTACATGCATGATCAGCATGCTAAGCACATGGCATTGCAACAGAGTAGATACACTCCAGGACATTATATGCATGTTGTACCCATATCACGGGCCAAGTTAGAGCAAGGACCTTGTGGGGTGAAGAGGATTCAACATCTTTCTGCAAGTCTTTTGAAGAACTGCCTTTACATGTTCCATCATATTGGGTATCATTGACATCAAGTTTATTGGCCTTTACATTGCTCCGTGAGGTTCTTGTGGATATATCAGTGTGTGCAATTATATCTGACATGCATGGAAGACAACTAGTAGTTAGATTTATGTAATGAGTGCCTGTAGGAGATGACATAAATAGTAGGACTGGGGTTAACTAGCAGCAACAGGTCTCAAAAACTAAAGGGAGAACACAGATGAAAGCTACAGAATATGTATCGTTTGTACTCAAGATTAACTTGATGGCACACAAAAGTATTAAAGAACAACATAGGTAATACTAGAAGTGGTATAATACTATAATCACCTGCCTGTGGGATAGCATTGGCTGATGGATGATAACTATGGAACAGCGTTACCTAAAGAACAAGTATCTTAGCTTAACTATGGAACAACGTTAACTCCTGAACAAGACCTGTAAGAGATCAACATGAATATACAGTGAAATGTGATAATCTATTTTCCATGCTTAGATGAATAACAAAGCCATAAATGTTGCACACAAGTAAGATGAGGGTACAACCTATCTGGCCGCCATCCATAGGAGTGAGCATCATGTGCTGACTTGTCGATGGCCCTGCAGTTGTTGTGGTTGTCCATGTCGGGCAAGCGCATTCGATGCAGGGAACTGTTGAGTGGGGACTATAGCTCCCTTCTGGTGTATGCTTCCCTTGTTGGAGCAGCTGCGGTGAGTCGGAAGACGGTGTGGCTAAAGATGCAGATAACGCATAATGTTAAGAACGACACATCTCTTTGATCTGAAGAAATACACTAAGAGATCAACAGCAAGGTACGAGAGTGGTCACATGTCTGTTGACTGAAGACTAAATTGGGGTCACATGATTTCATTTTATTTTGGTACTGTCCGATCTACGCCGGATGGCTTGATGGCCGTCTTGTGCCTCCCGGCTGACACTGTTAGGAATCTTCCCCGAAGAGCCAGCGACCAACAGCAGAGCAGCCTGCCTCCGCCGTCCGTGGCCCCGGCCAAAACCCCGCTCCCCGGCCCACCGCACTGCCGTGGTTGCGCCGCCCCTGGGCCAATCCACAAAGACTCCCCGTCATCCAGATCCGGCGGCGGCAATACCTTCAACCCACGCAACTCTAACATAGCCATCTAAGCGCTGATTCCGCGGCGAACTTGCGGCCCCGCACCCTTACATTAGACACCAGCCAACCGGTAGCCTAGGAGCTCCACCGCCTCAAGGGGTGCTGCTTCCCATTGGGAATCGATTGGCCCAGAATAAAAATTCAGACAATTGACGCCTAAATAAAGTGATTTGAGATGAGGGCGTGACCTATCTGGCGGCATGTTGAAGTAGGCAGGCCCAGCTGCCGAGTCGGTGAGGCCGGCGCGGTTGCAGCGGCGACCAGCGGCAGGGAAACAGTGATGTCGCGACGGTCGACGGCTACGGGGAAGCAGCGCCGGGACTCTGGACGGATCCGTAGTTGGAGCCGCTCCGGCGCCGTGAACAACAGCGGGGGTGAATCGGCTCTGGTACGAGTCACGCGGCCGTCGTCGAGGCAGCTCCAGCAGCACGGAGTAAGAGGCACACGGCCCAGTGCACGACGGCAAATGGACAACATCTCCGGCATTAGGGAGGAGGGCGGCTGTGAAATTGGTGCGGTGGGGGGCGCCATGGAGGAGGGGCTAAGGTTTCACGGCTCGGGAGAAGGGAGCTTCCGGGGAGAAGGTGATTTGGCGCCCACGAGGTATGAATGGGGGGGATTGGGAGGGGAGTGGAACCATGTTTTACGGATGCATTTGTCTGAAATGTGAGGGGGAGTTACAGTTCTACCCCTGCCTTTAGGCTTCTTGGCTTGGGTCTGTGTACAAAGGGTCGGGGATAGTAGAGTAACTTTGCTTCTCCCCAAATAGTGGGCGGGAGCGATTTCAGGCGAGGAGGGCGTGTTTTGAAATATAGTGGGCGCGAGCGATTTCGAGCGAGGGGAGCATGTTTTGAAATAGTGGGCGCGAGCTATTTCGGGCGAGGAGAGCATGTTTTGCCGACCATGGTTTATGAATTATTTGGCACATGTCATTTCGGCCGAGGAGAAGGCGCGCTTGGATGAAGTTACGAACCTACCCTCGATGTACAACGGGCCAATTGATGCGTGTCCCACATAGGATGGTAATTTCGCGTCTCCCATTTATTTTCTCGGGCGAATTCCACCGAGCAGAGGATGTTTAACGGTTCGTTCAAGGGAGAAAGAGCATCCACGTCTACCTTACCAAGTCGATTCGAATCAAATTTTGAAATATTAGCTTGCCACTTCTTTTCTAGATGGAGAGATGATGCTCGGGAGTAATGTGTTTTTACATGCTCGTTGCTAGCGATTTACTATATGACAAATAGTTGACCCACTCAAAAACGGGAATCAAACCCAAAATGAAATATCTCAATTCAATGAAATAGCTCGTTCACCAGGTCAAAATAGTGAACTAAATCCAAAATTGAACACCTCAATCGAATAGCATGTTGTACAGTATTATAGTACTCCATGAACATGTTGAAAGTCAAATTAATGAACTTGTTTGATATACGCATATATCCGTTCATGTGTGGATTGCAGACAACATGTTCTCCAATTTAAATATTTGAATGCAATTTTATATCGAAACATGGTTTATATCAGTCTTTGATGCATAAAACGCGACCTCCCCCTCTCCCGGACTCCTGTTCTCTCTCTCTCTCTCTCTCGCCAACAATCTTCAATTCTGTCGCATGCATCCAACACACAAACCTTGTTGGTCCCTCTTGCTTTCTCTCCATCTCTCTCTCTTTGTGTGTGGGGGGGGAGGGGGGTCTTTCTAGTTCGCATGCATATATACTCCATCTATAGGTCTCTCTCGCACACTATGTATGATTCTATAGTCCAAGATAGATATGTTGGGTGCACTCATCGTACACACACAAATTCCTTGGCTCATTGCCCGTAACTCTCTCACACACCACTCTGTCGTCTCGGAGCTCTACCCCCTCTCTCTCAAACTCTCCATCTACCTGGGTCACACATACACATGCATATCTCACTCGCACTCGATAGGCCCATCTAAAACTCTATCTCTCTCCCTCGTTCTCTCTCCATCTCACACGCACACACACACACACAATCTCATGCCTAGCTAGCCAAGTATGATGGTCTCTCACTCAATTGTAGGCACACGCAGTCCCCCCTATATGTATATGACTAGCTAATCTTAGTCTCCATCACAAACATGTGCATGGTCTATCTCGATTTCTCTCGGGGCATCTTTCTATCGCGCACGCACCTCCCTCGATCTCCCACCCATATAGTCCCCTCACAATCTCGAGGGGATCTCTCTATCACAAACACACCCTCTCGCCCTCCCCATGCGTCCATGTTCTCCATGTGTCCCTCTCGACCTTTGTTCCTTGTTGGCCAGACCTCTATTGGATATGTGCTATAGGGGTGTCTCTCTCTGTTGCAAACAATCACACACTAGCTATCTTCGTGTATCTCCTCGCCTCGCTTTTCTATCTCAGAGATGCATGCATGATATGTTCGCCTAAGAAACGAAAAAACACACACTCTCTCTAATTTATCGTTTGTTGTCACTTTGTCTTTCACACACATACTCTTTTTGCACACTTACTCATTCTCCTTCACACGCACTTGATCTCTCTCGACTTAGGCACTCGCCTCGGTCCATAGCATATTGATTTATTGAAAAGTCAAACATCACAAAGTTTGACCATGTACGTGGAGAAAAACAATTACATCTAGAACGGCAAACATATACCATTAGATTCACCATGAGATGTAGTTTCGTATGATGTATCTTTGGTATTGTAGATATAAATAACATTTGCGTAAACCTGATCAAAGTTTCCAAAGTTTGAATTCTAAAGAATTTACATGCACTGCATTATCGAGCGGATGGAATATCTCTTTCCCCCTCTCAGCTATCTGACGCACCACTCAGCCTTATCGGGGCTCCTCAATCTCTCTCAAACTTTATATCCCCCTGGTTCACACATACAGATGTCTCACTCGCGCTATACATATAGACCCATCCAACACTCTCCGCCCTTGTTCTCTCTCTATGTGACACGCACCCCCTAATAAGTACCATAATCCCTCACTCCATCATAGGCGCAAGAACTCCCCCCCCCTAAGTATGATTATCTCTCACTAGCCATCAGGAACACACGTATTGTCTCCTTCCATCCATACATCTATCTCGATATCTCTCGGGGTATCTTCTATCGCGCACACACCTTGTCACTCGATCTCCCACCCATGTAGTCCCATCACGATCTCTAGGGGATCTCTATATGACAAACATACACTCTCTCCTCCCCATGTCTGCATTTTCTCTGTACGTCTCTCTCGACCTCTCTCCCTTGTTTGTCAGACCCCTCTTGGCCACGTGCTAGGGGTCTTTCTCTCTCGGTTGCAAACAACCACACACTATCTCCTCACCTTGCTTCCATTGTCGAAGATGCACGTGTGATATGTTTGCATAAGACACACACGTTTTTTCTCGACTTTTATCGAGTGTTGTCCATGTCTCTTTCACACACGCACACACACTTTTTCACTCACTCTTTCTATTTGACTCTCTCTCACTCTCTAGTTAGGGACTCTCTCACGTCCATAAGCATATGGATGTTTTGAAAAGTCAAACCTCAGAAAAGTTTGACCAGGTATATGTGGAGAAAAACATTTACATCTGGAACGATCATTAGATTCATCACAACATGTACTTACTTCATACTATCATTTATCTTTGGTATTGTAGATATAAGTAATTTCTTTATAAACTTGGTCAAAGTTTCAAAAGTTTGACTTAAAAAAAATGTTGGAACTACATTATCGAACGGAGCAAGTAGCTCTTTCTCTCTGCTATCTCTCACAGGCCTCCCCTCTCACTCGAACACTCTATACCGATGGATTATACGCTCACTGTGTCAGCGTATAGCTCCGTATATTGTTTAGTTGACCGGTCAACCAGTCCACATGCTGCCTTGTCAGCTCGTGTTCTGTATCTTCGTGTGCTGGCCCATGTGGCAGTGGGTGAAAATAAGTAAACTAGAGGCCCATCTGACACGCGGTGAAGCAAACAAAGTTGAAACCACTCGGGGTTGCACCCCGCACGCTAGTAAATTGAGGGCGCATTGAGGACGCACTTCTTCCGCGTGAAGGACACACTCGCGCACAATTCACCACTGCGCGACGGCATGCACAGAAGGACGCACTCGTGCACACCCATCACACAACACACACCAGCACACGTGTACACTGGCGTTGCCGCCGGTTGAGATGGACGGTGAGGCAGCCAACAAGCGGAGGCGGCTCGAGCCAAAACCGCATTCGGTGAGCCTGGACTTCATCAGCAGCCTCCCCGACGACATGTTGCTCGTCATCATCGGCCTCCTCCCCACCAAATATGCCGTGCAGACCGCCCTGCTCTCCCGGTGGTGGCGCCCCCTCTGGCGCCGCATTGCCCTCAACCTCACCGTCGACAGCTGCCTCTGCGACGGGGATTGGAAACGCATGGCCGCAGTCTCCAAGATCCTTTCATCGCACCCTGGGCCAGCCAGACGCCTTGACATCTGCATGTTCAGTACCAACTGCAAGGTCCAACCCAAGTTTGACGAGTGGTTATTATCCCCCGCCCTAGATCAGCTCGAGGAGCTCAGCTTTGAAGCTGGACGATGTCCCTCTCTGCCGCCGTCCGCGCTCCGCCTCACGCCAATGTTGCGCCGCGCCAGCTTCAGCTCCTACTATCTTCCCCAGATTAATGCCGCGCCCGCCCTTCTTCTCCCTCAACTCCAGCAGCTCAACCTCTTCGACGTTGTCATCTCGAAGAAGGCTATGGAGCACCTGCTCCACAGCTGTACTGCGCTCGGGTTCGTCTTGAGCAGATCCACGGGTTCATTAGCCTCCACATCACCTCGACGAATCTCCGATGGATTTATGTGTCTTGCTGGCCCCGCAACAAGGCATCAATTGGGAAGAGATCACTCCAGCTGTTCCATGTTATGGTCATTGAGAATGCGCCTTCCCTTGAGAGATTGCTTGTATCAGATCTAGAAGGTCCAACAAAAATCAGGATCATTGACGCGCCGAAATTGACAGCGTTGGTGCACTCGTCTGCCAAATTCTCTGAACTCTTTATTGGATCCGTAATCGTTCAGGTACAACACTCATCTTCTTCTCTGTCTTCTTGAAATTCACATTTTTAAATTTCTTCTTGATGTATTTACGACCGTCTTCCAGAAAATGATTCCCACAAGCTTGACCCAGTCTATGCGCACAGTGAAGATCTTGGCAATAAAATCTATCGGCCCCAATCTGGATTAAGTTGTTGGATTCCTTACATGCTTTCCGTGCACAGAGAAGCTACTAATCGAGGTGAAACTTCTTTCCTATTAGTAAACGGTAATCACAACGTATCTCAATTTTTCATAATTTTCCCAAATTACGATGACAAGTGTAGTGTTCAAAACTGCATCTACGCACTGCACCGAAAGAAATGTTTTTAGTATTTTTTTCTCACGTGATCACCTGCATGTTTTGTTGTTGTACTACTATAGTAGCCTAGGCTAGTCATAGTGGAAAGTAACTTAGACTACTCCAGTAACTCTATGGTTACCCTAAGAGCAAGTACTACCTCCGTCCTGGTTTACTCTTCCTATTTTGTAGTATCAAAATTTGACCATAGATTTAACTGACAAAATGTTAATGCATTTCACTAAGAACTATATCGTTGGATTCGTATTGGAACATAATTTCAAATGGTGTAATTTTTAGTGACATGCATTGGCATTTTCTTACGTAAATCTATGGACAAAATTTTATACTAAATAAGAGGTAGTACAAAATTGGGCTATAACGGCCCTCCACTATGTAGGCCAAAACACGTGCCAAATTCACTTGTGATGCATTTGGCATCGATGCCCCTCCATTGCGCACTTGGTGCCCCAATCTGGATCACCTACTTTGCTCTGGTGCCAAATTAACTCACGCAATGAAAAAACACTTGCGTGGGAGAGAGAGAGAGGACTGAGGCAATAAAAAAACACTTGTTTGGGAGAGTGAGAGGCTGGTGTAGTTGGTTTGATTGATTTGTTTATACATGTGGGTCTGTGTGCACAGCGGTGCCAACTCTCTCACATCGCGAGAGCAGTGCCAAAATCTTTTGATTTGACATCGATGCGTATTATGTGGCATACTTTTGCGAAATATGGCATCGGCCACATAGTGGAAGGCAACAAATGCCCAAGCTCTTCATGTACTCCTAGGTAAATGAGAGGAAAGAGATAGAGAGAGAGAGCGAGAGAGAGAAAATATCACTAGCCAGCCAACCCTATCGTATGAGCAAATGATATTGGTACCTCTTGATGACACGGCAATCTTATACAGCCAGCTGCTCTAATATGTTCTCTTCTTTTGCAGATAAAAAAGACCCGAAAGTGAAAAATATGCTCCACTATAACTTCTCCAGTTTTGCAAAAAGATGCCCGCACTTGTTCCCTATTTACAAACAACTCCTTGTCTCTCACAATCAGCCTTATCTCCTCCCCACCACATCTAGAAGGCCATGGAAAAATCTGGCGCGATGGCCGCTGCCGGCGCCGTCCACCCCCCAATCTTGGTGTTCCGTGCAATGCACGGGCACCTACGCACGGGAAATTATGTCGAACATGGCTAGTTGTAAGCAGGCTAGGTCTACAGCCATGATGATAGTGACTGCAGACGGTGAGGCTGACTATGGTATGCCAAGAACGGTGCCTATACTCAGGTGTCATCTCCGGCGTAGGGTCTTGTCACTTCACTGTGAGGAGCAGCACGTAATAATTTGATCAATGGGTAGTACAGTGCTACTACATTGGTAGTACTACTACTAGTACTAGAACCACCGTCTGGATTTAGTAGTACTACCACGTCCATCTGGATTTAGTATTTGACTAGCAATATCTAGTAATGCATGTCACAAAAAATGTACTACTCCCTCTGTAAATAAATACATGGTGTATTGTTTTAGTCCTATCGGCGAGATAACTTAATGTCTTTTTGCTACTTAATAGGATTACATGCAATGAACTAACCACTGCATGTGATGTTTGGTAGTCTTAAGTCATTGAAAGCATGCACGGCCCACATCTCTCATTGGTTGATATGTCACGAAATAAGAAACGAGGAGGGAGTTAATGTACTGTGCCTAAGTGTTTTGGGATTATTTGGTTTTCGTAAGGTGACTTACACAACATTTTTGGTTACATGCATTAACATTTTATTAGTTAAATCAAAGGTCAAAACTTGGCGCAAAATGCAAAGGGGACCAATAAACCAGTAAACATCAAAGTTCTCTCGTTTGGCCCCAACTAGAGGTCCGGTGAGATGACTATACTGCACCGGCACGGAGGGGGACGCAACTTCATTGACTTACTGCACCTGCCTTTGGGTGTATGACACGTGGGCCCAACGGGTGGCTGGCCAACCTGTCATACAGCCAAAGGCAGGTGCAGTAGAGGGGCGAGGAGTAGATGGCCAACACGCACGTGAATTCAACGCAGTCTGCACTTCTCATATAAAGGCTCCCGCCAGTCCAATCTACGAAATCCTACGCACCTACGCACCCAAGGGCAAGAGTGATCACTCCAATCGCAAGATCAGTTGACTAGAAGCTAGACCCATGGAGGCGATGAGCGCGAGCATCAGCCGGCTGTGCCAGATGGTCCACGATGCCGGCCTGCGGCCCGGCACCGAGGAACGTCTCCAGGTAGTGCTTGAGGCCGCCAAGGCGAGGGGCCGCTTGGATGACAGCTTCGTCTCCTTGTTCGACGAGGTCCTCGTCGGCTTCCTCGACAAGTTCACCGTCGTCAAGAAGGTCGCAGATGACCTTAACGTACGCCTCCAGCCCACGCGCCCAGGCTCTGTGATGCCCGCCACCCTGAATTGCCTCTATGGTGACAACCTCTTCGACGCACTGGTGGCCCTGCGCTGCCCGCCGTCGCGTCAGAGAATGTCCACCTCAAGGTCGCGCTCGCCGCGCAGCGCCTGGCGCAACAAGACACCATCGACATAATCACCCACGTCTATGCGCAAATCGTCCACAAGGACTACTACATTCAAGAGGAGGACGATAGGACGCTGGCCTTCTTGGACCGTAGGGCAACCTTGGACGGCATTGTTCAGAAGCACGTTGAGCTTGCCGCCAACGCCACTGCTCCTCACACGTCGGTTGGTGACCCGGTGCACTAGGGCGTGAGGATGTCGTTGATGGATCCGTATGTATCTTTATCTTTCCGTCAAATCCATGTAGTAGTATATGGTACTACTAGTAATTATCTTACCTTTCGCATCAACTTCATAATTTTTGTACGTACTCCATGCATGAACCGCGCCAGAACCAAACTTCTCATTACTCTAGGGAAAATCGTTATTTCTATCTATCGGTCGCGCCATGGAGCAGTACCAAATTTTACAAGTTACAAGTTCAAAAGGAAAAGCTTGTCGTGTTCGCGTCGCACCCCCACACGGTTGGTTCGGCACGCCGCTCAAGGGGGAATGCGTGATGTGTTGCATTTTCACTTACAAGTGGGACCGCAGTTGAGAAAACCGACTATCGGCAAACCCCCACCCCGCCCACCACGCGATGGCTGAGAAAACAGGAGGGAGAAGAGATGGCTGTAGCACGAACTCCAAGAAAATTGGTGTCGGATGGGACTCGTGTGGGTGGCGTGTGTCGTACTGCTAGACATGAATGCTAGTTATGGCCCATGCCACCCGGCCCTGTTTGGATCCATGGGTTAGAGTTAGTTTGGGTTAGTTTGGACTCAACTAACCCAAAAATATCCAAACAGGAGGGTTAGTTTGGGTTAGATGCATCTAACCCATCCAAAAAATCTAACCCCAAGAGGTGCTTAGTTGGGTTAGTTCTTCTCGGGAACACTAAAGAAACACATTTTTCTCTCGCTCTCCCCGCAGCAGATCACTCCCCACTTCCTCGAAGCTTCTCGTCCTCTCCCTCCCTCCCTCTCGCACCGCCCGTGAAGGCGCCTCGCTGCATTTGCGCTCCTTCTAACCCTGCCATCCAAACACCACTTTGGCTAGAGTTAGTTCAGGGTTAGAATCTAACTCTAACCTCTAACTGAGTTAGAGTATCCAAATAGGGCCTTCGAGGTGCTGGTTACGTAGAACAAATTTCCTGGAGTCCGTGCTCAGCCCTCCTCTATCTCTCTTCTCAGCCAGCCAGCAGACGCGCGGAGCCCATCGTCTGTTTGCTCATATGCGGTCCCACATGTCAGTGAAAACGCAAGAGGACCCACTGAACCTGCACATCTTTCACCTCAACGTGCTGGTGATGAAAACCAAATCCAATAAAGATCTTTGGTGGCCGCTTTTGGAGTTACTCAAGAGTAGTAAGATTCTATTTACAGTTTAACCCAAGATGCACATCACGTGGCTTCAACTACCACTCTATTTTCTTGCATGACATGACCTGGATGTTGGATGTCCCATGTGTCGGAAAAAGGAGGAAGAACTCGACCAAATCTTCGGTTGTGCTCTCGGATTAGACTAGTTGTGCTAACTTAAATTTTTATTGTGTAGAATGGATGCAAGTTTTGGTATTGGGAAGAAGAGTACAATGATATATTGATAGAGCGCAATTTAGTGGATGTTCTAGCACTTTTAGCTAGCATAGAGGCTAGAGATGAGACTAGTGCACTTGTTGATAGAATAGAGGCTAGACACGTCTACTTCTTTACTCTCGAATGCATCGAGCCTCCGCAGATCAACAATGAATGCATCGAGAAGGCACTAATCCAACTTACAGCAGCAGTTATGGAAGTTGGATATCTTCTAAAATGTATTCTTGTGGTTCTTGTTTTCTTTGGTCTTGCTTTTCTAGTCAAAATTTTGGCGATGTATTTCCATGTACCAAAATATCAATGATGAAAAAAAGATATGTGTTTGCAAAGAAAAATGTACGCGGCCGGGATGCGTCCGCGCATTCGGCGCACGGCCACCGCATCCGAGAAATGGCCCAGACACAACCCCATTTCCCTACCCAAACGGACAGAATCCGGGCAAAACGGAGGTCCGTTTGGGGTCGTGCGTTGGAGTTGGCCTTACAAGTGGGACCGCAGTTGAGGATACCGACTATCGGCAAACCCCCACCTCGCCCGCCGCGCGATGGCTGAGTTAGAGAAATGACAAGGTTGAAGAGATTGATGTAGCACGGACTCCAAGAAATATGGTGTCAGATGGAAGTCGTGCTGGTGGCGTGTGCCGTACTCCTGGACGTGAATGCTTGTTCTGGCCCATGCCACCCTACTACTCCTACTACTTATAGTAGTAGTATCGAGAATTCAAGGTGCTGGTTACGTACAGCGAACACATTAACATATGGCCCACCTCACACTGTGGCCAAATTTCCTGGAGTCTGTGCTAGGTTAAAAAGTGTTCTTTGTGAGGATGGGGGCTGGTCTCAAGTTTAAAACTTGTTGTATTACGTACGTAGATGTAGAGATGGTGCAGCATGTGAAGCTAGTACAAATAGTGACTATTGTTGATTGGCCTCATCCGATAACCTGTTGCAATGCACGTACAATTATGTATTCAGAAAATAATTTTTGCCTCGTCACAGCACCCACTCAGAGAAGCGACTCGAAAGCCATTCATAAATTTAGTGAGTTTATCACAGGCATATCATTTTATTACATACAACGGGTCAACAACCCACAACGACAACGAGGATACATTATGAGTACTAAAGTTTTCATCACACAACAAATAACAAGCAATGAAATGAACTTCAACTCAACCAATCCTCGGCGTTGGAAATGCTTGCTTTGAACCACAAGTGATTCTCTGGGAAGGGCCAGCTACTATCAATCTCGAGACCAACGCAGGACTGATCATCCAGGCTGAAGCGGCCTACCATATCACGACCAGGGTAGGGAACCACCACAATGTCCGACGTATAGATACAGTTGCTTCTCATAAATGGTAGTAACATTGTGTCAACATCAGTTGGATCGCCTTTCACCATCATTGGATAGTTTTGTCCAAGGAAGAGCGAGTTTTCTCCAAGACTATCAATACTGTACCAGGGAGAAGGTGTTGGCGCTAGCACAGTAGTATCCATCCCGAATACCATGCAACGGGTGTTGGAATAGGTCCGGAGAGTGTGACCATGGGAGACAACACCTGCTTCCTTAGTAGTAACATCAGCAGCGGGCTGTATACAGACAAGAAGGGGTGATCCATCGGAATTAGTTGCCAGCCGCCACTGAGTATATAAGTCCTGCTCGTCCTCATGCTCGTGATCATCACCATCGTCATCTCTCCCTTGGTTATAAAAAAATTTCAAGTATAGGTGGTGGAATGTTCACAGGACCTTGGAAACACAAGAAGAAAGTTAATTAGTAGAGAAGGCAAACTTGCTAACTCGCATGCATGTGGATGAAACAATTATAATTACGGTGGAAGACAAACATACCGAAACTACGAGGATCCCATGCAAAAACAGTGCCACGAGTGGTGGCAACAAACACAAGACCCTCGTATTGAATTGCATCACAGTACACATCCGTGTATAGAAATTGATTTTTGAGCAATATCCATCCAGTCGAACCATGAAGGATGGCAACAAGCTTGTCGATGATAGCAACAACTTCATAGTTATTGTAATTCCAAGAGCGGTTGGGAACTCGACAAATTGCTATCTTTCGTAGACGACAGCCACCATGATCGTATTTGAACGTACGTAGATCATCTGTGTGCTCAACCTCAGGGCACTCTGAGATTTTTGGAAGTGGAATCCGCTGACGAGTGTACACATTCACAAGTTCCCGCTCGCAATTGTACCCAATATAAACATCCCAATCTCCATTTGCGCCAGCCCAGGGCTTACCCTTAAGCGATGGCATCATGACATCACACATATCATTATCAAGCGACATCAACTTGCACAAGGCGAGGCCTCCGTCGTCCGCGCCCATGCGAACAGGCTTATAGCAAAGAAGATAAGGGAGATCAAACCGCTCATGGACCCTTGGTTTCCTTATAATGATGTTATTAGTTGAGTCGAGAATGGTCTTGAACGAACCTGCCATGCTAGCCGAGGTGATGACGTCGCACCGATCAATGAGTTCCCCCACCACATCATCTTTCAGACCGGGGCAAGAATAACGGGGTCGTTTCTGGCTTGTTCCCTCCATGGAGAAGACAATCGAACAATGGCAGAAGAAAGGGTGAAGGCAAATGAGGAGGGAGGAAGAGCGTGCGACAGCAGTTCCAAATCGAGAGGGAAAGGCGAAGAGTCGGTGGACGGTTGCCAGTTTGCCACGGTACACGAAGAGGCGCCCTGGCCTACACGTCCTTTCGGAAATTGTACAAAAGGACTCGTTGTCATCTCACTGGCATGTTGGAACGGGACCACATGTCAACGAAACATGGTGTGTAATTTCTCGTGCAAAATGCGATCTGGCCGCGTTGGCCCGAGGTGCCGCGCTAGTTATCGACCTTTATTTTTTAACATACAATCTGAGTGGATAGCTCCTGTGGTCATCACACGTGAGCAGATATATAGGTGGGCTAGGTGGGCAGGCGGCAACAATCTAAGTGCTAAAAGAGTTGATCTTGAAAAAAAGAGTTGATCCAATGCTTGGTTTTGTTTGGATTTTCCAACTATCACCATTGGATAGAGTGAATCAATGGCTTACGTTCAAAGTTATTCTCATACTATAGAATGGTATAGGAACGTGGAGAGATTTGGTTGATTTATATCGCTGAATAATATAAAATATTATGAGTGCAGACGCTCCACCCCGAGGTTTGTTGCTCCTTCTCGGTCGTCGGGAATCTATGTTCTTCCACTCTTTCGTTTAAGACATGAGCTTTGTTCATCCTTTTGCCGACATGCGGGACATCTATATGCCTCCATTTTACAAAATCATACTATATGCCTCCATGACACGTGGGACATCTAGCATCAAGGTGGCGTGTCATGCAAGAAAATGGAGATATGCAGTGCGTAAGTGAGTCGTGCACTTCGATGGCACCTAGTAGTACGCAATATATTTTTTCCTCGATGGCACGTGAATGGTGCACGTACTCAATGACGGGGCACGGGATGGTAGCCATGGACATGGTCGGCCCTTTTTGAAGAGAGTACTACTAAATACGTAACTTTGATGTGTCCCGTCAACTCGCAGAACGACGAGAAGCTTGCTTACTACGCCTTCTCCCTCGCCAACGCGTGCGCGGTGGCTCGCAGCACGAGGAGAAACTTTTGCTTACAAGCGGAGGACGTGCAGCAGTTCATTTGGTGTCAGATTGCCGAAAGTACTACTGTAGTACCATCATTATTGTTCGACTTCCGGAAGAGGAGAAGAGCCAAGCGCAAGGTCACCTACTAACCTAGTACAGTACTACTATAGCCAAAGCTGGTCCACCTTTTTAGAGCATGGTTAATTAATATAGGCGGCTCTTGCAGCGGCACATCATTTAGAGCAAGTACTCTCTTCGTAGGATCAAAGGAAGTGAATCAAAAGTTGGAGTGGATGCTAGATTGCCAATTAAAACATGATTACATAGGAAAAAAAATCCTATAGCATTCTATCCTATGAATCAAACGACCAATGTAGGAAAATTATGAGGGGGTTCTCTCCAACAGTGTTCCTCGGCTCGCACCTAGCATCACGATGGTCGAACTTGGAGTCATTCATCTGGTACATGTGGCATCTCAGATCTGGACACAAGGTGACGCGACCTCTCACTTCCTCCGCCATTTGAAGCGGCACGCCGGTGGAGGACTAGCATACTCCAGTATTAGGTTGGCTCTATGTGATGTGGCAACTTCATATACTAACCGGATGCTGGCTATACTACTAGGGTACTCACACTCCAAGAAGTGACCAAAACCATTCATAAATTGAGTCTATGACACGCATTTACAAATGTACCATTCATTACATACAACAAGTCATCAACACACAACGACAACGATGATACATTTTGGATTATAGATTATTTCCAACAAAACATTCTAGTAAATACTGAAGTTTTCATCACACAACAAATAACAAGCAATGAAATGAACTTCAACTCAACCAATCCTTGGCGTTGGAAACGCTTGCTTTGAACCATAGGTGCTCTGGGAAGGGCCAGCTATTGTCAATATCGAGAGCAACGCAGGACTGATCATCCAGGCTGAAGCGACATATATTAGGAGCAGGGTAGGGAACCACCGCAATGTCCGAGGTATAGATACAGTTGCTTCTCATAAATGGTAGTAACATTGTGTCAACAGCAGCTGGATCGCCTTTAACCATCATTGGATAGTTTGGTCCAAGGAAGAGCGAGTTTTCTCCAAGACTATCAATACTGTACCAGGGAGAAGGTGTTGGCGCTAGCACACTAGTATCCATCCCGAATACTCTGCAACGGGTGTTGGAATAGGTCCGGAGAGGGCGACCATGGGAGACAACACGTGCTCCCTCAGTAGTAACAATCTCAGTGCACTGTATACAGACAAGAAGAGGTGATCCATCGGAATTAGTTGCCAGCCGCCACTGAGTATATAAGTCCTGCTCATCCTCATGATCGTGATCATCACCATCGTCATCACCCCCTTGGTTATAAAAAATTTCAAGTATAGGTGGTGGAATGTTCACATGACCTTGGAAACACAAGAAGAAGGTTAATTAGTAAAGGGAAACTTGCTAACCCGCATGCATGTGGATGCAACAATTATAATTACGGTGGAAGACAAACGTATCGAAACTACGAGGATCCCATGCAAAAACAGTGCCACGAGTGGTGGAAGCAAACACAAGATCCTCGTATTCAATTGCATCATAGTACTCATCATCCGTGTACAGAAACTGATTTTTGAGCAATATCCATGGACGAACCGTGGAACCACGAAGGACGGCAACAAGCTTGTCGAAGATAGCAACAACTTCATAGTTCTTGTAATTCCAAGAGCGGTTGGGAACTCGACAAATTGCTATCTTCCTTAGACGATAGCCACCATGATCGTATTTGAACGTACGTAGATCATTTGTGTGCTCAACCTCAGGGCACTCTAAGATTTTTGGAAGTGGAATCCGCTGACGAGTGTACACATTCACAAGTTCCCACTCGCAATTGTACCCAATATAAACAACCCAATCTCCATTTGCGCCAACCCAGGCCTTACCCTTAAGCGATGGCATCTTGACATCAAACGTATCATTATCCAGCGGCATCAACTTGCACAAGGCGAGGCCTCCGTCCTCCGCGCCCATGCGAACAGGCTTATAGCGAAGAAGATAAGGGAGATCAAACCGCTCCTGGGCCCTTGGGTTCCTTGTAATGATGTTATTAGTTGAGTCGAGAATGGTCTTGAACGAACCTGCCATGCTAACCGAGGTGATGACGTCGCACCGATCAATGAGTTCCCCCACCACGTCATCTTTCAGATCGGGGCAAGAATAACGGGGTCATTTCCGGCTTGTTCCCTCCATGGAGAAGACGATCGAACAATGGCAGAAGGAAGGGTGAAGGCAAATGGAGGAGGGAGGAAGAGCGTGCGATAGCAGTTCCAAATCGAGAGGGAAAGGCGAAGAGTCGGTGGATGGTTGCCAGTTTGCCACGGTACACGAAGAGGCGCCCGACCTACACGTCCTTTCGGAAATTGTACAAAAGGACTCGCCGTCGTCTCACTGACATGTTGGAACGGGACCACGTGTCAACGAAACATGGTGTGTAATTTCTCGTGCAAAATGCGATCTGGCCGCGTTGGCCCGAAGTGCCGCATTATTTCTCGACTTTGTTTTTTTAATGGCATGCCGTTCAGTTTCGAAGCACAACTAACTAGTACTGTTTGCAGAGAAAATATAAACTACTCTACCACTACTCCACCTCTAGTACTAGTAGTATAAAAAAGATATATAGGCTGGAGCTTCAGAGCTTTCTTGCAAAGGGCTGCCCACTTGCTTCTCACACTATCACCCTCTCTCCAGATCTAAAAAAGACGGCCTCTCTCTCCCTCCTCACCGGTGGTCACAGATCCATCGAGGAAGAAAAGGACGTGCCGCGTTGACGCACTCGTCGTCAGCGAGCGAGGTCACGCACCGACGACAAGGCCGTCCTCTCAGACCTAGCGCGCGCGGGATGGCCTCCGTCCCCAAGCTCGCTGCCGTAGTGCGTGCGGAGGACGACGACCACGAGCGAAGCCACTTCCCGCTGACCCTCGGGTATGCTACCTCTTTTCGAACCATACCCTTGTTCTATTGCCCCATCTGCCACGTCGTTGCATGTGGATCTTTTTCCACTCCACCATCTTCCCAATTTGCTATCCTCTGCTCTGCTGGTCACGCAGACGAAAACCTTAATTTGCACTATTAAAGGAAACCCTACTTCATGCAGACTAATCCATGTCTGGGTTGAATAAGGAAAGGAAGGGAGACTGTACTGTCCAAGAGAGTAGGCATCGAACCCGCATCTAGGTTGAAAATGGGAAAATTAGTAGCTAAGGAATGAGTCTCGTGTCTCTTGGTTGAAGAAGGGTAGAAAGGCATGACAACGCAATAGAGAATGACCAGGTCGATCGGTTTGTTGTCCTCACATAGGAAAAAGGTGGCTAAAGAGGACAAAAATGGGACGTAATCCACATATGTTGCCTGGATATTTGTTGCTCTGGGCAACCATACCTCCCTCACCACTCTATGCGTCCGTGGAGGTACATCGTACTGGTGCGCCCACTGTCTGAATGGGCCTAGCATGTCCCTTAAATCAAACACATCCTTATTGTCACTTTTTTGCTGTTAGTATAACGCCAGCAGTCAAGTCAAGCAATGCTACTACTAAAGTGATGCCACATTTAACTAATGTCGCACTCAGTCTAATGCCACCGATAAATTTAAGCAATGCCATTTAATGTCACTGGATTATTTCAGGGTTAGTTGTTGATTGTGGATGTATTAAAGATTTTTCATCTAAGGCATTCTAATGCTATTGCACAGCCAGTATACCAACGATGAAACTTGTTACTACCTTCAGATTTTTGCACTGTTAATGCTTATAGATTACATACCTCACTTTCATGAGATAATATAATTTTTTTGTACAGTGTCACCAAAATGCCAAGGCGCTGATATCATTTTATTTTGGTTAAACTGCACAAAAATTTATGAAGACAAGAGGAAAGGTCAAGAGTGGGCACCTCCTCCTTCGGCTGTTCTCTTGATTCGTTCGATCAAGTTTTTATGTTTGGTCGATTATCAAGATTGGGATAGCAATTTTTAAGGTCCCCCGAGTTCGAAATGATATTTACCTTGGAGGTACATGGTTTGCAATTTTTTTATACTGTCATTGGTTAATAATGCTAGTTACCTTCAGACTTTTGTATTTGGTTTAATGCTCATGCACAGCTAGTATACCAATGCTGAAACTTGCTACCTTTACATTTTGTATTGTTAATTCTTATAGAAATCTTCCAGTGCTAGAGTTTATTCAAATCTGTTCAGTAAAACCATTGTACTGTACCCTGTAATAAAATAACTACTCTACTGTTGCACTAGCCACTGGATTAGTGTATATTTGTAGTATTCGAATGGTGTTGCATTAGCGTATGGACATAAATAAAGTGTGGCAAGCTTTCCCAGATATGTGCTCAAGAAAACTACTACCTGTTTTTCTAAATACTAGACGTTTGGGTACTTTAAATTGAACCGCGAAAACGCCTTATATTAAGGAACAGAGGGTGTAGAGTTCACTCAAATTATCCCGGTAAAGCTAGTCACACCTTTGTTAAAATTAATGTTCATTATGTTATCGGAGGAGGTCTGTATGTTTGTCTCTAATGCCTGTCGACTACATACCTGACATCATGATGTAATGTTAAGTCATTTCCTTTTGTACAGTGTCACTGAATTGTCAAGGCGGTGATGGCATTTTATTTTAGTTGAACTCCACAAAATATTCTTAAAAGAAGAGGAAAGGTCAAGAATCGATCATTCTTTCAGAAAGAACTATATATGCCTTTCTGACATTAGCCGTTGTTGCCTTATTTATTCCTTCAAACAGGTGGTTAGAAATAGTCTTGCTACCTTTTCCCATTAAGAAATTGGAATGCTTATATTCGTGAGTCTATGCTTCAACTAGTGCCACTTTTATAGTAATCACACTTTCAATATCTATGCAAACACGGATGCTCGATTTTAGCGGAACTGCACAAAAAGTCCAACTGGTTCAACATTAGGAGCATGTTTTCTTCCAAACCTTTATATCCAATTGGTGGCACTATGAGCTGTTCATTACGAAGGTACATGGTTTGCTACTATCTTGCTACTCTTTTTGTACTGTCATTAGATAGTAATACTGGTGGTTTGCATGTGAATTTATTGGCAGGGTGGACCTACATTGGAGGTGCAGGACAGGATTCAATGATTGGATGCTCAATTTCGGTTGTATCGATTTCACCTCTTCCATCACTGCGAACATGGATATCCTTTGTCTAATGAAGAATAGGCGCTATGTTTCTGCTCTGAACCAGCAAATCAATTCAGTATGAAATTGTCCAGGGCAAAACACGACTGTATCAAATTGTCCAGTGCAAAACATGATAGATGCTAAGCGGAAGAGACATGTTTAAACCGAAAATACAAGGTGGGGTATATGTTTACTAGCTGCTTGATATTTGTGCAGACAGAGATGTCTGCCCGTTGCTATTTGGCAAACACACAAAGTGACCGCAATTTTGGTTGAACTGCACAAGAGAATAGTATAGTCACTGCATGCAGTGCCATTTGAAAATACACACAGAAAGATTGGATAGTCACTTCATGGACTGCAGAAAAGTAGTACTGTACTATTTATTGGCCAACACTAGGTGCTTCATTGCTTTGGTCTGATTATTCAATGGTCATCATTTTGCCTAAGTTAAAGTTTGTATTCCGAAAATAGTCTCGCCGTGTGATCGAGAGAAGACCAAATCATATTGTAGTGGATGTTCCTCCATCATGTGTGGTTCATTCTCATGGTTCCAGCTATTGGTGAAACCACTTACGTTTGCAAGAGGAATTGTAGACTTCACAAACAAATTTGTCCTTCAGTCTGTACTGAATGTTGGCCCAGAGAAGCATCCATGTTAGTAGGAAGAACAAATGTTTTTTCTAGATCTTTGCTTTTGGAGCTACATATTTGTATATGATCTGTGAATCATTGAGATGCATTAACATCTTGATCTTATGTATGGGAATCGTACTAGTTGGTTTTAGTTGCGACGCAAGATCCAAAGTGGCTGATCTTTGCTTTTGGAGCTACATATTTGTATATGATCTGTGAATCATTGAGATGCATTAACAGTTCCTTATTTCTGTTCGCTCAGTGTTTACAAGTTACTGATCGATCACTAGCTAGGCTACTAATGCGCTCCTGGCAGTTTTAGTTGCGACGCAAGATCCGAAGTGGCAGTTTTTTGAATAAAAATGCCTACCTCTGAAGAAACTGACAAGCTGCTCTGAAGAAAATGCCATGCGAATCTGAAGAAACTGCCAGCGAAAACGTTCGCAAATGCCTTATCTCCCAGCTAAAATTCATCAACTAATGCGATCGTACACGTACACCATCCGACCTACTCGATCCTACACGTACACTATCCGACCTACTCGATCCTACACGGATAAATAGTGGATCATGCACGTACTAACTCCTTTCCGGTTTGCAGGGCTCAATTCAAGAAACGACCTACAAGATCCTACACGAATAAATAGCGGATCACGCACGTACTAGTACCTCCTTTCCGGTTTGCAGGGCTTAATTCAAAAATCTCACCAACCAAAGTACTCCCTCCGTCCGGGTTTATTAGTCCCGTGAGCCAAAGCAGCAAGACCAAGGCACGGCAATAATTAACTGCATGCAGAAGTTTAAGCCTAGTTAATTCCAGCGATTTAAGTGGCTGCATGCGTGCCCTCGGCTGCGACTCGTTGCATGCTGCTCCGCGTACTGGCTGCGAGCGATTCTGAGTGCCTGCATGTAGCCGGCCGTAATTAAGGCAGCTAACTGATGCGAAAAAAGATGCGCTTTAATTGTTGCGGGCCTTTTAAATCCGTGGAATCATTATTGAGAAGGAGGGAGATGATTCGAGTGCACTCGTTTGACCGTCATGCCGGCGTGCGACCCGGCACGGACGGGACGGGACGTCACAGTCATAATTTCAATTTCTCTAGTTTTCCATGGCAAGCTGGCGCGCTAAGCCATGCCTGCTTATGCATTGAATTCCGATGACCGTCGCGCTACCTTCCGCCTATAAGTACTGTTTCCCGGCCTTCTCCGGTGGCACTGTGACCCAACTCGCCCTATCCTCATAAGCCCCCACCGGCCCGACATCGCTCGCCACTTATCCTCGCTCTCGCCACGTCCGCCATGCCCCCGCCCGTCCGCGATAGGCGAGGCCGGAGGCGGTCACCGCCGAAACTAGTGTTCGGTTTTTCACCGGAAGGCAGATGGAGGGAGGAGGCATTCTATCGGTCTTTAGATGGCAATGCGGAGATCGTGGACTTGTTGGAGCACGACCGCCTGGCGGAGGACCAGGAGTTGTTGGAGCGCGACCGCTTGGCGGAGGAGCAGCATATCACCGATTTGCGCCGCCAGCGGGACATGGAGCAGCAGCGCACCGACGCTCCGAGTCACGAGCAGAGCGCCCGCAACTGGGCCGACTACGTGGAGGCCGGCGCCCGGCAAATAGCCCTGGAGGCTGTCGGGCACGCACGCGTTCGCGACACCGTTTTTACTACCAGCTCGTCAAGTGGGTTTCCCGCTTAGAAGCCGAAGCTTCGGTGGACCACGCCGGCATGGAAAGGGCCAACGTGCGCGAGCAACGTGCCCTATCACACCCCTAGCAAGTCCGAGGCCGGCATCGTCTAGTTAGCTAAGAGTAAGTTAGTACTTGTATGCTACTAGAGTATTAGTGGGAGTAGATAGTTAACTTGGCTATGATGGTTGTCAACATGGAAGTTCGGTACTCTATATGTGGATCAGACCTGTTACTTTGCTCTGAATGTTGAACTTTCTGTTTGAACGTATGGAATGGGCTGTTATTTTTTTAAATGGGTTGTATTTGTCCTCCACGGGTTTAGAGGCTGACTTGTGGGCCTACCAAGTTGACACGTACACAATCAGGAGATGATTGTACGTGGAGAGGATGACAGCAGGGACCCGCCAAGGTCATGGCAGTACGCAAGCAAATGCCTCCTTATTTCAAGCCAATAAAAAATGGCTCCTTCTAATGGATTTCTGACATCTGGGTCCCATGCCATTGTCAACGTAGTCAATAAACGAGAGATTTGCACAACGAGCGGCTGACACCAGGGACCCAGCAGCTCGCCCAGTTATTTTTGTTTTGGGTTAATTTGATAAATGCCACTCCAAATCTGGTGTTTCCGAGAAATTCCACTGCAATTTCCAAACTTTGAAAAATGTCATTTCATGCCATTTCCAGTGGCATTTTTTGAAGTCTGGAGTGGCGTTTTTCAATGTTTGCAAATTGCAGTGGCATTTTTCATAGTTTGCAAAAATTGCAGTGGCATTTTTCAAAGTTTGGAAATTGCAGTGGCATTTTTATGAATCGCCATAATTGGAGTGGCATTTATCTAATTTGTTTTTGAGACGGAAGCAGGGTGTCAACTGGGCTGTGCGAGGCACTCTGGCCTGTCTAGACAGCCTTCTCTTTTATGTTTGCCACAGACCAGCCCAGTAGTTTTTTTTCTTTCTGAAAATGGCTAGCCTAGTTTTTTTGTGATTTGCCAAGTAAGTCGCTTCGTCAGGCCTGTTGGGCTGCAAATCTTTTAAGATGAGGAGTGCTTCATTCGGCTGGCCGAGAAAATGGCCTATCAGTAATGAGAAATGGGATGTACATTTTTAAAACACATCAAACCGACAATTAGTTTCAAATTTCTTTTTTTCATTTCGAGATTTTAAATTGCATTGATTTTTATGCGTGGACAATTTGTTGGATTTTATATTGATATACATTTATTTTTAAAATCAGTTTGAACGTGACTCGAAATTTCGGGATTAAAAACAGTTCGGACCGCACCGAAATATGCAAAATTTCGTATATTTTTTTAACCGTGGCCACAATATGGGCTGTAATGCTAACAAAAAGAATATGGGCTCCAAAAAAACCTTAATAATTAGCAAATGGGCTGTAAATTATTAGAAATAATGGCAGATGGGTTGTATGCTGTTTTCCACAGATTTGAGGCTTTCCTAAAAAAGGTTGACGCACAAGCACTGACTGTTGGATGTCCATCCAATGGCCGTCGTGCTTCTCCAATCTCTGCTCTTCCTGCTCCAGCCGCTCAAACAAGCGCCGGCGGGACTGCCTGCTCCCTCCTCCCCGCGGCCGGCTCTGCTGCCGCGCAGGCCTCACCGCCCCACCGTACTCCCATCGCTGGACTAGCCATCCCTCTACTCACCCACACCTGCTGTTATTCTCCGGTGACGGCAGACGAACCAGTCAACTCTCGTGCAGTCGTACTCCCCTCCGCGTGGGAAACAACTGCCAAGTCTTCCCTGGCTCCGTGTCGTTCCCTTCCTAGGCCTCGCCGTCGTCCACCGCCCTGGTGCTATCGGCGCGGCCTGGTCCACGTGGTCAACGACCGACATGCATCTGAAGTGGACTGTACGTGGAGAGGCCGACAGCTGGGTCCACGGCCGCACGCAAGGAAATGCCTCCTTATTACGCGCAAAATAATGATTCCTCCACCTGACATCAGGGACCCACCGAAAGGGCCTCTGTATTTCGCGAAAAAAATGTTACCGCCGCTGACAGCTCGGACCCACTAGCTATATCTTTGCACGCAAGGAAGTGCCTCCTTATTACGCACAAAAAAATGAATACTCCCCCTGCTAGCTGGGACCCACTATAGTGGGAGGCTGACTTGTGGGCCTACTAAGTTGACGGGGACGGAGGGCTTTGTCAACTTAGTCAATATGCACGATTCTAGCTCCAGTGATCATACGATGTCCATCCAACGGTCGTAGTGCTTCTTCAACCTCTGGTCTTCTTGCTCTAGCCGCCCAAAGCAGCGCGGGTCGTGCCGCCTGCTCCTGCCTCCCGTGGTCGGCTGTGCTACCGCGGAGGCCTCACCGCCCCCATACTACTCCCACCGCTGGCCAGGCCATCCCTCCACTCACCCACACCCCCTGTTATTCTGCGGCGACGGCAGCCTCACACCGCAACCGAACCAGTGAACCCTCGTACTCCTCTCCGCGTGGGCATCCACTGCCGCATCTTCCCCGGCTCCACGTCGTCCCCTTCCTAGGCCTCGCCGTGGTGCTCTCGGCGCGGCATGGTCAATGTGGTCAACGACCGACTTCCATCGGAAGAGTACTGTACGTGGAGAGGCTGACAGCTGGGTCCACCGCAGCCGCAAGGAATTGGCTCCTTATTACACGGAAAATAATTATTCCTCCACCTGACAGCAGGGACCCACCGGACGGCCCACCGTATTTGGCGAAAAAATGTTTCCCCCTGACTGCTGGGACCCACCGGATGGGCCACCGTATTTCGTGAAAAAAATGTTCCCCCCGCTATCAGCTCGGACCCACCGGGAGTGCCTCCTTATTACGCACAAAAAAATGAATACTCTCCCTGCTAGTTGGGACCCACCTGGGTGGGAGGCTGACTTGTGGGCCTACTAAGTTGACGGGGACGGAGTGCTTTGTCAACTTAGTCAATGTGAACAATTCTAGCTCTAGTGACCGTACGATGTCCATTCAACGGCCGTAGTGCTTCTTCAACCTCTGGTCTTCTTGCTCCAGCCGCCCAAAGCAGCGTCGGTCGTTCCGCATGCTCCTGCCTCCCGTGGCCAGCGGTGCTGCCGTGGAGGCCTCACCGCCCCTACTATTCCCACCGCTGGCCAGGCCCTGCGGCGACGGCAGCCGAACCAGTGAACCCTCGTACTCCTCTCCGCGCAGGCTTCCACTGCCGCGTCTTCCCCGGCTCCGCGTCGTCCCCTTCCTAGGCCTCGCCGTCGTCCACCGCCCTGACAGCGGGGACCCACCGGACGGGCCATCGTATTTCACGAAAAAAACGTTTCCCCCCTGACTGTTGGGACCCACCAGCTACATCTTCGCACGCAAGGAAGTGCGTCCAGGCAAAAAAATGATTCGCCCCCTGACTGCTGGGACCCACTAGATACATCTTCGCACGGAAGGAAGTGCCTGACAGTCGGGACCCACCTGGTCGAAGCGTACGTAGCGTTGTCATTCTGGTCGCGAACGTGTACGTACATACTGGTCGATGTAGAGGCACGCATGTAGCATGTACACGTACGTACAGCGGCCAGGGTGCAAGAAAGAAAATACGGCCACGTACGTACATACGGGCGGGGTCTCGAACGCCTACTCGTGCATACGTATGGCCAGGGCTCGTGTACATGGCTGGGTCCGAACAGAGAAACTGCGTCGTCGTCATGTTCATGGGGAGGCAACGGAATGCATCGTGTTCATCGGGAGGCAACGGAATGCGTGGGAGCCAACCGGCTTGGACGGAACAACCGATGGAAACGAGGCCTAGCGTACCGCAGAACAGAGGAAACGGCCTTGTGTTCAACCGGCCACGTTCGAAACGGGATCTTGTTCATCGGGAGGGGTCTGGCGTACCGCAAAACGGAGGAAACGGACTTGTGTTGGACCTCCTATGATCGAAATTGGGTCTTGTTGATTGGGAGGGGTGTGGCGTACCGCAAAACGGAGGAAACAGACTTGTGTTGGAGCGCTACGGTCGAAACGGGGGTCCTGTTCATCGGGAGGGTGTGGCGTACCGCAAAACGGGACTCCACGGGATACTGTTCATCTCCACCGTCGACCCCCTCCAGCCTCCATGGGCTACTGGTCATCCACCGTCGACCTCCTCCAGCCTCCACCTGCGACTGTTCATCCAGCCTCCACCGCGCGCTACTCCACCGGCTACTGTTCAACCAGCCCTCTCCACGGGCTCCTGTTCAACCACCCCTCCACGGGCTACTGTTCATCCAGCCCTCCACCGTCTACTGTTTATCCAGCCCTCCACGGGGTGGTCCTGTTCATCCAGCCCTCCACGGGGTCCTGTTCATCCAGCCCCAACCGGCTCGATCGATCGGGGTCCTGTTCATCCAGAGGCAACACCACGGGGTCCTGTTCATCCACCCCCACCGGGAACTGTTCATCCAAACCCCCCCAGTAACGCTCACTGTTCATCCAGAGGCAGCATCGATCGGCTTCAGTTAGCAGCAGTAGCGAAGGAATTGCTCGATCGGGTTCAGTTAACAGCCATCGATGGATCGCTCGGGTTCAGCAACGTGTAGCCTGCAGTGCAATCGCTCAGGTTCAGTAGGCGAACACCTCGCTCGGGTTCAGTAAGAGCTCAACGCCTCGCACCCATGTGCGTGCGTGTATGAGAGAAACGTGCAAACCTCCGTGCATCGCTCGGCCCCGACCACCCACCGTAACCGGGAACACCCCGATATTTTCCTCGCCCTCGCTTCTACCAAAGTTTTTTCCGTCATGGACGGCCCAAAGAATGTCATGCAGCTGCGTCTCCGGCCCGCCCAGGACGAAAAGCCCATTTTCTGTCATGATTTTTTGTCATAGAAGTAGGAGCCCACCACATCTATGATGATACCGGGTTTTGTCACAATTATCATCATAGAAGTGTCATAAGTATGACAGAAAAAAATTCGTTCGGCCCAAAATGTCACGGATGTGTCTTTTTTTGTAGTGAGGACTCTTGCCTTTTGGGCAAAACTGACTTTGAGGAGGCTTTTACTCCAAGTTTCGACCCCAGGGCTCAACATATAAATAGAGGGGCAGGGCTAGCACCAAAGACACATCAAGAAACACCAAGCCGTGTGCCGGCAACCCCGGCCCCTCTAGTTTATCCTCCGTCATAGTTTTCGTAGTGCTTAGGCGAAGCCCTGCGGAGATTCTTCTTCACCAACACCGTCACCACGCCGTCGTGCTGCCGGAACTCATCTACTACTTCACCCCTCTTGCTGGATCAAGAAGGCGAGGACGTCATCGAGCTGAACGTGTGCTGAATGCGGAGGTGCCGTACATTCGGTACTTGATCGGGACGGATCGTGAAGGTGTACGACTACATCAACCGCGTTGATAAACGCTTCCGCTTTCGGTCTACAAGGGTATGTAGACACACTCTCCCCTCTCGTTGCTATGCATCTCCTAGATAGATCTTGCGTGATCGTAGGGAAATTTTTGAAATTACTGCGTTCCCCAACAGTGGCATCCGAGCCAGGTCTATGCGTAGATGTTATATGCACGAGTAGAACACAAAGAGTTGTGGGCGATAATAGTCATACTGCTTGCCAGCATGTCAAACTTTGATTCGGCGGTATTGTTGGATGAAGCGGCCCAGACCGACATTACATGACCGCGTTCATGAGTCTAGTTCTACCGTCGTGCTTCGCGCACAGGTGGCTAGTGGGTGTCTATTTCTCCAACTTTAGTTGAATCGAGTGTGACTACGCCCAGTCCTTGTTGAAGGTTAAAATAGCACACTTGACGGAAAAATCGTTGTGGTTTTGTTGCGTAGGTAAGAACGGTTCTTGCTAGAAGCCCGTAGCAGCCACGTAAAACTTGCAACAACAAAGTAGAGGACGTCTAACTTGTTTTTGCAAAGCTTGTTGTGATGTGATATGGTCAAGACGTGATGATATATAAATTGTTGTATGAGATGATCATGTTTTGTAAAAGTTATTGGCAACTGGCAGGAGCCATATGGTTGTCGCTTTATTGTATGAAATGCAATCGCCATGTAATTGCTTTACTTTATCACTAAGCGGTAGCGATAGTCCTAGAAGCAATAGTTGGTGAGACGACAACGATGCTTCGATGGAGATCAAGGTGTCAAGCCGGTGATGATGGTGATCATGACGGTGCTTTGGAGATGGAGATCAAAGGCACAAGATGATGATGACCATATCATATCACTTATATTGATTGCATGTGATGTTTATCCTTTATGCATCTTATTTTGCTTAGTACATCGGTAGCATTATAAGATGATCTCTCACTAAAATTTCAAGGTATAAGTGTTCTCCCTGAGTATGTACCGTTGCAACAGTTCTTTGTGCTGAGACACCACGTGATGATCGGGTGTGATAAGCTCTACGTTCACATACAACGGGTGCAAGCCAGTTTTGCACATGCAGAATACTCGGGTTAAACTTGACGAGCCTAGCATATGCAAATATGGCTTCGGAACACTGAGACCGAAAGGTCGAGCGTGAATCATATAGTAGATATGATCAACATAGTGATGTTCACCATTGAAAACTACTCCATCTCACGTGATGATCGGACATGGTTTAGTTGATATGGATCACATGATCATTTAGATGACTAGAGGCATGTCTATCTAAGTGGGAGTTCTTTAGTAATATGATTAATTGAACTTTAATTTATCATGAACTTAGTCCTGATAGTATTAGCATATCTATGTTGTAGATCAATAGCTCGCGATGTAGCTCCCCGTTTATTTTTGATATGTTCCTAGAGAAAAATAAATTGAAAGATGATAGTAGCAATGATACGGACTAGGTCCGTGATCTGAGGATTATCCTCATTGCTGCACAGAAGAATTATGTCCTTAATGCACCACTAGGTGACGGACCTATTGCAGGAGCAGATGTAGACGTTATGAACATTTGGCAAAGCTCGGTATGATGACTACTTGATAGTTTAGTGCACCATGCTTTACGGCTTAGAACCGGGACTTCAAAAACGTTTTGAACACCACGGAGCATATAAGATGTTCCAAGAGCTGAAATTTGTATTTCAGACTCATGCCCAAGTCGAGAGATATGAGACCTCTGACAGTACTTTGCCTACAAGATAGAGCAGAATAGCTCAACCAGTGAGCATGTGCTCAGATTGTCTGGGTACTACAATTGCTTGAATCAAGTGGGAGTTAATCTTCCAGATAAGATAGTAATTGACAAAGTTCTCTAGTCACTATCACCAAGTTACTAGAACTTAGTGATGAACTATAATATGCAAGGGATGACGAAAGTAATTCCCAAGCTCTTCGCGATGCTGAAATCAGCGAAGGTAGAAATCAAGAAACAACATCAAGTGTTGATGGTTAACAAGACCACTAGTTTCAAGAAAAGGGCAAGGGATAGAAAGGGAACTTCAAGAAGAATGACAAGCAAGTTGTCACTCCCATGAAGAAGCCCAAAGCTGGACCCAGGCCTGAAACTGAGTGCTTCTACTGCAAAGGAAATGGTCACTGGAAGTGGAACTACCCTAGATACTTGGCGGATAAGAAGGATGGCAAAGTGAACAAAGGTATATTTGATATACATGTTATTGATGTGTACTTTACTAGTGTTTATAGAACCCCTCGGTATTTGATACTAGCTCAGTTGCTAAGAGTAGTAACTCGAAACAGGAGTTCCAAAATAAACAGAGACTAGTTAAGGGCGAAGTGATGATGTGTGTTGGAAGTGATTCCAAGGTTGATAAGATCACCATCGCACACTCCCTTTACCTTTGGGATTAGTGTTGAACCTAAAATAAATGTTATTTGGTGTTTGCATCGAGCATAATATGATTGGATCATGTGTATTGCAATACGGTTATTCATTTAAGTCAAAGAATAATTGTTATTCTGTTTACATGAATAAAACCTTCTGTGGTCATACACCCAAGGTGAATGGTTTATTGAATCTTGATGGTAGTGATACACATATTCATAATATTGATGCCAAAAGATGCAAAGTTGATAATGATAGTGCAACATATTTGTGGCACTGCCGTTTAGGTCATATTGGTGTAAAACGCATGAAGAAAATCCATGCTGATGGGCTTTTGGAATCACTTGATGTTTGCGAACCATGCCTCATGGGCAAGATGACTAAGACTCCGTTCTCCGGAACAATGGAACGAGCCACTGACTTATTGGAAATAATACATACCTATGTATGCGGTCCAATGAGTGTTGAGGCTCGCGGCAGGTATCGTTATTTTCTGACCTTCACAGATGATTTGAGCAGATATGGGTATATCTACTTAATGAAACATAAGTTTGAAACATTTGAAAAGTTCAAAGAATTTCAGAGTGAAGTGGAAAATCATCGTAACAAGAAAATAAAGTTTCTATGATCTGATCGCGGAGACGAATATTTGAGTTACGAGTTTGGTCTTCATTTGAAATGATGTGGAATAGTTTCGCAACTCATGCCACCTGGAACACCACAGCGTAATGGTGTGTCCGAACGTCATAACCGTACTTTATTAGATATGGTGCGATCTATGATGTCTCTTACCGATTTATCACTATCGTTTTGGGGTTATGCATTAAAGACAGCTGCATTCACGTTAAAACGGGCACCATCTAAATCCGTTGAGACGACACCATATGAACTATGGTTTAGCAAGAAACCCAAGTTGTCGTTTCTTAAAGTTTGGGACTGCGATGCTTATGTGAAAAATCTTCAACCTGATAAGCTCGAACCCAAATCAAAGAAATATGTCTTCATAGGACACCCAAAGGAGACTGTTGGGTACACCTTCTATCACAGATCCGAAGGAAAGATATTCATTGCTAAGAATGGATCCTTTCCAGAGAAGGAGTTTCTCTCGAAAGAAGTGAGTGGGAGGAAAGTAGAACTTGATGAGGTAATTGTACCTTCTCTCAAATTGGAAAATGGTTCATCACAGAAATCAGTTCCAGTGATGCCTACACCAATTAGTGAGAAAGTTAATGATGATGATCATGAAACTTCAGATCAAGTTACTACCGAACCTCGTAGGTCAACCAGAGTATGTTCCGCACCAGAGTGGTACTGTAATCCTGTTCTGGGGTCATGTTACTTAGACCATGACAAACCTACGAACTATGATGAAGCGATAATGAGCCCAGATTCCACGAAATGGCTTAAGGCCATGAAATCTGAGATAGGATCCATGTATGAGAACAGAGTATGGACTTTGATTGACTTGCCCGATGATCGGCGAGCCATTGAGATTAAATGGATCTTCAAGAGGAAGACGGATGCTGATAGTAGTGTTACTAGCTACAAAGCTCGAATTGTCGCAAAAAGGTTTTTCGACAAGTTCAAGGTGTTGACTACGATGAGATTTTTTTCACTCGTAACGATGCTTAAGTCTGTCCGAATCATGTTAGCAATTGCCGCATTTTATGAAATTTGGCAAATGGATGTCAAAACTGCATTCCTTAATGGATTTATGAAAGAAGAGTTGCATATGATGCAACAAGAAGGTTTTGTCGATCCTAAAAGTACTAACAAAGTGTGCCAGCTCCAGCGATCCATCTATGGACTGGTGCAAGCATCTCGGAGTTGGAATATACGCTTTGATGAGTTGATCAAAGCATATAGTTTTATACAGACTTGCGGTGAAGCCTGTCTTTACAAGAAAGTGAGTGGGAGCACTACAGCCTTTCTGATAAGTATATGTGAATGACATATTGTTGATCGGAAATGATGTAGAATTTTCTGGAAAGCATAAAGAAGTGTTTGAAAGGAGTTTTTCGAAGAAACACCTCGGCGAAGCTGCTTACATATTGAGCATCAAGATCTATAGAGATAGATCAAGACGCTTGATAAGTTTTTTCAATGAGTACATACCTTGACAAGATTTTGAAGTAGTTCAAAATGGAACAGTCAAAGAAGGAGTTCTTGCCTGTGTTGCAATGTGTAAAGTTGAGTAAAGACTCAAAAACTGACCACGACAGAAAATAGAAAGAGAATGAAAAGTCATTCCCTATGCCTCAGTCATAGGTTCTATAAAGTATGCTATGCTGTGTACCAGACCTATTGTGTACCTCACCATGAGTTTGGCAAGAGGGTACAATAGTGATCCAGGAGTGGATCACTGGACAACGGTCAAAATTATCCTTAGTGAAATAAGGATATATTTCTCGGTTATGGAGGTGACAAAGAGTTCGTCGTAAAGAGTTACGTCGATGCAAGCTTTGACACCGACCTGGATGACTCTAAGTCTCGATCTAGATACATATTGAAAGTGAGAGCAATTAGCTAGAGTAGCTCCGTGCAGAGTATTGTAGACATAGAAATTTGCAAATACATACGGATCTGAATGTTGCAGACCCGTAGACTAAAATTTCTCTCACAGGCAAACCATGATCATACCTTATTACTCTTGGGTGTTAATCACATAGCGATGTGAACTAGATTATTGACTCTAGTAAACCCTTTGGGTGTTAGTCACATGGCGATGTGGACTAATCACATAAAGATGTGAACTATTGGTGTTAAATCACATGGTGATGTGAACTAGATTATTGACTCTAGTGCAAGTGGGAGACTGAAAGAAATATGCCCTAGAGGCAATAATAAAGTTGTTATTTATATTTCCTTATACCATGATAAATGTTTATTATTCATGCTAGAATTATATTAACCGGAAGCTTAGTACATGTGTGAATACATAGACAAACAGAGTGTCCCTAGTATGCCTCTACTTGACTAGCTTGTTTATCAAAGATGCTTATGTTTCCTAGCTATAGACATGTGTGGTCATTTGATGAACAGGATCACATCATTAGAGAATGATGTGATGGACAAGACCCATCCGTTAGCTTAGCACTATGATCGTTTAGTTTTTTGCTATTGCTTTCATCATGACTTATACATGTTCCTCTGACTATGAGATTGTGCAACTCCCGAATACCGGAGGAACACTTAGTGTGCTATCAAACGTCACAACGTAACTGGGTGATTATAAAGATGCTCTACAGGTGTCTCCGATGGTGTTTGCTGGGTTGGCATAGATCGAGATTAGGATTTGTCACTCCGATTGTTGGAGAGGTATCCCTGGGCCCTCTCGGTAATGCACATCACTATAAGCCTTGCAAGCAATGTGACTAATGAGTTAGTTGCGGGATGATGCATTACGGAATGAGTAAAGAGACTTGTCGGTAACGAGATTGAACTAGGTATGGTGATACCGACGATCGAATCTCGGGCAAGTAACATACCGATAACAAAGGGAACAACGTATGTTGTTATGCGGTTCGACCGATAAAGATCTTCGTAGAATATGTAGGAGCCAATATGGGCATCCAGGTTCCGCTATTGGTTATTGATGAGAGAGGTGTCTCAGTCATGTCTACATAGTTCTCGAACCCGTAGGGTCCGCACGCTTAACGTTCATTGACGATATAATATTATATGAGTTATGTATGTTGGTGACCGAATGTTGTTCGGAGTCCCTAATGAGATCATGGACATGACGAGGAGCTCCGGAATGGTCCGGAGGTAAAGTTTAATATATGGGATAGTAGTGTTTGATCTCCGGAAGGGTTCCGGAATTCACCGGAAGGGGTTCCGGATGTCTCTCGAAATGTTTGGGTACGACAACACTTTATTTGGGCCAAAGGGGAAAGCCCACGAGGCTTTTGGAAAGTGCAAAAGGAAGTTTTGCGGAGACCAGAGGCTAGACGCCAGGAACCCTGGCATCTAGGGGGTAGGCGTCGGGAACCCTGGCGTCTATCCTGGAGTGCGTGTAGGACTCTTGCCTTTCGAGCAAAACCGACTTTGAGGAGGCTTTTACTCCAAGTTTCGACCCCAGGGCTCAACATATAAATAGAGGGGCAGGGCTAGCACCAAAGACACATCAAGAAACACCAAGCTGTGTGCCGGCAACGCCGTCCCCTCTAGTTTATCCTCCGTCATAGTTTTCGTAGTGCTTAGGCAAAGCCTTGCGGATATTGTTCTTCACCAACACCGTCACCACGTCGTCGTGCTGCCGGAACTCATCTACTACTTCGCCCCTCTTGCTGGATCAAGAAGGCGAGGACATCATCGAGCTGAACGTGTGCTGAACGCGGAGGTGCCATATGTTCGGTACTTGATCGGGACGGATCGTGAAGGTGTATGACTACATCAACCGCGTTGATAAACACTTCCGCTTTCGGTCTACAAGGGTATGTAGACACACTCTTCCCTCTCGTTGCTATGCATCTCCTAGATAGATCTTGCGTGATCGTAGGTAAATTTTTGAAATTACTGCGTTCCCCAACAACCTGGGTATTAAGGATCTTAGGAAGCAAGATATCATCTTTTTGGTCAAAATGGTGGTGGAACTTAGAAATGAAGTAGGGTCTATGGCAACAGATTGTGCATGCTCGTTATTCACAACAAAATGGTTGCCACCGTTAAGCCTTGTTCTCACTAACTTGTCGTACTATAGAGCCATTATGGAAAATATGTTTATTTTACTAGGATAAAAATCATTTAATAGCGATAATTTTGTTAGAATCTGGCATGATCCATGGCACTCGGATATTGCTTTAAAAGATTGGTCTTTGTGCTTTTTGACATTTTTCAAAGGCAGGGTTGCTCCTTATCTCAAGTTATTTCAACTCGACTCGAGCCTACTTTTAGACGCAGGCTCTTTTCAGAGTACAGTGAACAATGGAAAATATTATATCCACTACTAGGAATTACAATCTTAATTTGTTGTTAGACAGCATCTCGTCGTCTCTTAATAGCAAGTGCATTTTCTCTACTAAGTCTATTTATGAGTGGCTCAAGAAAGATTTGTGTGGGTCTCATCAATGTATCTGGAAAGCTTGCATCCATTTCAAAAACAAGATTTTCTCTTGGCAGCGTTTTCTGAATGTTGTGGTTACTTGCGATAATATGCTTGCTACCATCTATTTGGGAATGTTTTGCGCTCGTGATAAAATTCCCGCACCTAGTCGATCACCTAAACTAAGTGGAGTATTTTTTTTATAGATTTTTGTCCTAGCCTCATGAACTTCAAATACTTCATATTATATATCATGCAAACATTCAAATTAAGAACATGCATAAAATAACCGATTAAAACATACATAGCATATAGTTTCATCATTGCGATTATCAAATTAAAACATGCATAATTCATGCAAAAGGCATCACTTCAAATTCAAAGTTTGTTTCAAAATCACCACAAACATGACATGTGTATGTTGTGGATCGATCCAACCAATGGCATGCACGAACTCAAACGAAGTCCTCGTGGAAGAAATCCTCACCGCCACTACCACCACCATCCTCTCGGCCACCATCACCACCACCACCCTCTCGGCCGCCGCCACCATCACCACCACCACCATCATCCTCTCGGCCTCCACCATGACCACCATTCCAAAGAGAGTTTTCCATTTGGGTCAAAATCTCCCCACGAGTGAGCTCCCAATATTTCTTGCGGTTTCATATATTGTGTTTGGATTCATGAACATGCTAGCACGATCTTCGGCTCTTGGCATCATAAATCGTCTCCTCCTCAAGTGCAAGTTTATACTCCTCTGCCTTCAACTTTCTCTCCTCTGCCACCAACTTGGCCTTCCATTTCTTATCCTCCAACATCTTGAGCTCATTCCACCTTGCCATCTTCTCTTCTTTTCATTCGCCCGCCAACACCTTTCTTGGCCAGATGTAAGGCGGAGGGAGCCTTGTAGGAAATGGAGTCAGCCAGATGTTTGATAACTTTCAGTAGCAGGAGTGTCAAGTGGGGGCGGTAACACAAGAGGATTTCATTTTTGGTGGTGCTCCTCGGGTGCCGAGTCGTGACTTTTAGGGTGAAAACCGAAGGTCTGGCCTTCATTGGTTGTGCTTGGCAATTGCCTTGTTGAAGGTATTGTTTTGAGGGCTCGGTCTTTCTCCAGGGTGAAAACCTATGATCTTGGATCGGGTGACGATGACGCTTGTGCACTGTTTCCTTCTTTAAGGCGTTGCTTTTGGAGGCCTTCTATATTTTCTGGGTGCTGTCTTTGGTGGTGGTTATGTGCTGATGCTGAAAGGAGTTGATTAGTTTGGCGAGGCCATTTTCCCTTTTTTTTTCTTTCGGTTGTGTGCATCCTAGATGTCTTTATGACTTCTTGTTGGTGCAGAGGCTGGGTGTAATTGGTATCTTCGCGATATTAATATATTCCGCTTTTCAAAAACACCTTTCTTGGCCTCAGTCATGGCCACAAGTTCGTCTTTGTATGTGCCACCATACGCATTTCTCTTGTTTCTTTCTTTTGCAATTTTGTTCCCTTCCGGTCTATTGTTGGGCTCTTCATCAACCTCGTCATCCTCCTCGATGGATATGCTCGACCTTGATCTTTTTGGAGTGGTTCTAAAACTCTTTGGATCCACTTCTCGTTCTTCCATAGCTCTTTGCAGCAATGATGCAACGTGAAGGGCTTGTGGCCGAACTTGGCGTCCTATGCTTGAATAGGTCTTGGATGCAACGTGAAGGGCTTGTGGCCGAAGTTGATTGATGCAACCGTGCCATCGGTTGCATTGGTCGTGCATGGTGCTCCAACGATGCCCAAGAGAACCTTGTGTATGGCTGGATTGGACCTCTATGGAGTTGTTCTAGTACTCCTCAATTCTCTCCCAAAACATAGTCTTGGTTTAATCTGTTCTAGTCGTTGCATCTATTGAGATGTTCATCAAAGCATAGCAAAGAGCAACATCTTCAACATGATTGTAGTTGGCGGTGCATGACCTTGACGACCGTGTGCTTACTTCGGTCACCTCCACAACTTCATCTTCATCGGCCACCTCGTCTTCTTACATCTCACCGGCCACCTCCTCTTCTTCGGCCGCCTCCGATCGATCCCAAATTGAGTCATAATTGAGATCGTTTAGACCTATTATCGCCGAGGACTCCAAATACGCTAGAAACTCGGCCATGTTGATCTCCACACTATGATAACAAAACGAACAAACTCCATCACCATCGATCACCACCAATCACTGTCTAAAATTCGGTGGCCGAAATGTGAAAGGTGGTTTTTATTACCTTGTCGGCATTTCGTCGAGCACTTGGAGGTCGCGACCCTTCTTGCAGGCCGCCGACCAGGCCGCCCCGGAGCCGTCGTCGTCAGGGTTGCCGGAGATGTTGCACGAGTCGCCAGACGTGAACGAGGCACCGGAGTGGTCTTCTTCTTCCTCTTCTTTGCGGCCTCCTCGGCGAGGGCCGCCACCGTCGGTTTTCATGCTCTCTTGGCTCAGTTTTGTTGATTTTAGTGACGTTTTCTTCCACTAGTACTGTTTTTGGTTGTCGGTACTAGTTCACTGGGTTTTGATGCCCTCTAATGTATGCCATGTCGTATTTTGTTGATATTACTTTCATTAAACTCTCTATGGGTTCTGGTGCTAACATGTTTTTGCCCCAAGTAATTCGGCAGCGAGCAGTTGCAGTGGGTTTCCTGTTAGTGCCCCCGAGTCGCTTCTCCACTTCCTCGTCCCCTTGTAATTTCTCGGTCATGAACTTGTGTAGTGGTTATTTCCATTAAGAAATTAACAGAAAGGGGTAGGATCCCGGTTGGAAAAAAGGATTTTGATCCGAGAGTGGCATTGTACAAAGAGTCTTGAATGGATGATTTTTTTTTCTTTTCAAAATAGAGTGCAAACTAATCCTTAGGAAACTTTCTGTCGGACGCTTGTATTTTTGTTATCAGTTATGGAAAGGGGTTATGCCCGGTTCAAAAGAAAACCTAGGAAATTTTCTATGTATCCAAAATCCTTTAAAAATCTTATTATAAAATTTCTTTGTAATCAAGTATTCTAGATGCCGGCGTGATGAGAGCGGCAGAGTACTCCAGCATTGACCAACCTCGGACAACGGGAGCAGCAGATTCTCTGTTACGGTAATCAAGAAGCTGCGTCACGAGGAGCGTGAGCTCTCTCTGCACCGTCCCAACTCGCGGCATCATAACGGCAGCGGAAGTAAATATCACCACTGCCTCCCCAGGCACAAACCACCGCTGCCTGCCCCAATGACCGCCGGGCCCCTCCATGCTTATCTTGACTCGACTGCAGCACACACGCCAACGGATGAGGCGCTCGACTCAAGCTGTCGGCCGAGGTGAAAACCGGGCACCGAGGAGTAACGAGAGAGCATACGGAAACACAGTGATGATGCACGTGAGCCGTGGCGTTTTTGTTGTTGGTCGCTTCTTCAGTTTGAGAGCGAGGCGAGCTCTCCGAGGCTGGGTTGCCCTCCCCCACTCGCCAAAAACCAAAGCATTGACCTGTCTGTGTGCCTGCCTGTCAGACCTGCAGATCACAGCAGGTAACGGCGTGCTGGCGATTCCTCGTGTTCCCTCCTCCTGGAGTAGCAAGTGCTATCGCTTCACACAGATTATTATGGCCATGGAAGCCACAGGACCTTGGGAATCATTGCATGTTTTGGTTCATTGTTAGTACAAACACATTACACATGTCATGTCAACCTTTTCTCCCCACATCCATCCACCCAGAGCGAGAAAAAACACCGTCGACGCCTCTCACGTCGACGAGTAGAGACGGGTTACGAGTAGCATCTCATCTTCTCATCTCAATTCAAAAGGTTGCACGAAACCCATCCAAGGTAGCTGCCCCGTCGTCGTCACGAGACGGGCCGCCAAAAATCCCGCTGCAGTTGCGGTTCGATTCGAGGCTTCGTAAGATCATAATCATGACCATCATCCCAACTCTTAAAGAAACTGACCCGGACAAGGACGGCGCAACCACTCCAGGAACAGGAAAGCTACAAGCGGAGCAGCAGACAGGCGGCGACCTAATTAGCGAGGAAGGTTACGACGTGATTTTCCTCCCTAAGCTAAAGGTGCTCAGCGAGCGAGACGGGTTCAGACCCGAGCGTGCGACGCGGGGCCCGCCCGTGTCGGGGGAGGGACAGGGTTTGTGGCTTCGTCAAAAAAAATTGAAAATGTTGGGGGGAAAGCAAGAGGCGATGGAGATGGAGACGTCACTCTCGTGTCGATCGGCCGAGCGATGCACACGATCTTTGTCCCTGCTTTCGGTAGTTTTTGGTCCGGTTAATTATTCGGTCGATCGGACGAGAGCCGGGGGGAGGGATGTTGGATCGGCTGTTAACTTGTTATTAAGGTTCTGGAGAGATCGTCTTGTCGGCCTAGTGCCTGGCTGCAGATAAGCTACCGGTTGAATTGGTTGATCCACTCGTGCGTGCAAGTGGAGCGCTCTGCGTCGCCGTCGGCTGAGGTCTTGACGTTTGTGTAGGGACTTTTGTGGTGCGTGCGGGGTCGCTAGTCACGGCACAGGCAGGGGGTTCCAATCCAACTGTGGCGCCGGGCGTCTACCCGAGAGGTGATGAGAGTTTGTTGCGATGGGCTTGGCCAGGAGGGATGGGGCGGGTCACGCGGTACACGGCACCTACCGGACGACTGGTGCGCGCGCCGGGTCACGCACGGGAGCGAGCATCCGTCTATCTCGCCCGCGTGCGGCGTGCCCCTGCCCTACGACGCGCGCACGCGAGCAGACCTCATTGACCTTAACTCTGCAGCAACCGGGTAGTTTTCCCTTCTTTATGAGAACAAACTGAGGCTAAACCGAGCTTTCACACGCCCCCAACAATTTTAGTCGTCGGATTTCGCGTTTGAATCATTTTTGGCCGACATATCTACATTCTAGTGGAAGTATACCATGACCTGGACCGCCTGTCCTAACGGCCTCTATTTTTCCTGAAATATGATGAATTCAGGAACTTTTTTACAAATTACTGAACGTTTTCTAAAATTGTGAACATTTATTGAAACTCGTGAAGATTTCATTGAAATTGTGAACATTTTTTAAAAAATTGGAAATAATTTTTGAAATTTAGGACAATAAAACTGAGCCTAAACCGAAATCTCCCACGTCCCAACAATTTCGCGTTTGAATCGTTTTTGCCCGACATATCTTCATTCTAGTAGAAGTATACCACGACTTGGGCCGCCTGTCCTAATAGGCCTCTATCCTTGTGACATTTCCGAGACATGTGGTTGATTGACTGCAATGCAAGCTCAGGTATCTAACCACTCAACATACGGAGCGATCAGTGGTGATTTTGTTCATGTCGGCGATCCGTATTTCGTGCATAGGTTGCGCGCGAGCGACCTAGCGCGCACCCCTCCAGCGCCCGATCAAGAATTTGGCCGACCCATTTTAGCGTTTATTACCCACCTGTTTTGGAAAGGTTCAAGAACCTTTCCTGAACAGTTTTTTTATTTTCCTTTTGGTTTTTGGTTTTTTCCTTTTAAGTTATGTTTTATGTTTCTTCTATTATTTATTTTCTTTATTTTTCTTTTGTGTGCACATATTAAGTTTTTGAACTTTTTTGAAATCATAAACATTTTTTACAAATTTGCAAACATTTTTGAAAATCATGAACTTTTTTTTACAAATTCGTGAACACTTTTTGAATTGGCGAACACTTTTTGAAATTTGAGAACAATCTTTGAAATTTAGGACAGTGAAACTAAGCCTAAAAGGAGCTCTTTTAAGCCCCCAAGAATTTCAGCCATCGGATTTCACCTTTGAATCATTTTTGGCCGACAGACCTTCATTCTAGTGGTAATATAGCATGACATGGGCCGTCTGTCCTAATGGGCTCCTATTTTGGTGACCTTCTCCAAAACATATGGTTGATTGGGCTCCTCTACAAGCCCGTCTATCTAACCGGTCAACATATAAAGCGATTAGTGGTGATTATGTTCATGTCGGCGATCCCTATTTGGCACGTAGGTCGCTGCGAGTGACCTAGCGCGCACCCCTCTAGCGAGCGATCGAAAATTTGGCCGGCCCATTTTAGTGTTTATTCCCCACCTGTTTTGAAAAGGTTTAAGAACCTTCCCTGAACAGTTTTTTTTATTTTCCTTCTGGGTTTTTCTTTTTTCCTTTTTAGTTTTATTTTATATTTCTTTTATTATTTATTTTCTTTATTTTTCTTTTGTATGAACACATTTAAGTTTTTGAACTTTTTCTAAAATCATAAACAATTTTTACAAATTTGCGAACATTTTTTAAAATCAAGAACTTTTTTACAAATTCATGAACATTTTTTGAATTGGCGAACACTTTTTGAAAATTGAGAACAATTTTTCAAATTTAGGACAGTGAAACTGAGCCTAAAACAAGCTCTTTTAAGCCCCCAAGAATTTCAGCCATCGGATTTCACCTTTGAATCATTTTTGGATGACAGATCATCATTCTAGTGGAAATAAAGCATGACGTGGGCCGTCTGTCCTAATGGGCTCCTATTTTGGTGACCTTCTCCAAAACCTGTGGTTGATTGGGCTCCTCTAAAAGCCCGTCTATCTAACCGGTCAACATATAAAGCGATTAGTGGTGATTATGTTCATGTCCGCAATCCCTATTTGGCACGTCGGTCACTGCGAGTGACCTAGCATGCACCCCTCCAGTGCCCGATCGAGAATTTGGCGGCCCATTTTAGTGTTTATTCCCCACCTGTTTTGGAAAAGGTTCAAGAACCTTCCTTGAACAGTTTTTTTATTTTCCTTTTGGGTTTTTATTTTTTCCTTTGTAGTTTTATTTTATGTTTCTTTTATTCTTTCTTTTCTTTATTTTTCTTTTGTGTGAACATATTTAAGTTTTTGAACTTTTTTGAAATCATAAACATTTTTTATAAATTTGCGAACATTTTTAAAAATCATGAACTTTTTTTACAAATTTGTGAACACTTTTCGAATTGGCAAACACTTTTTAAAAATTGAGAACATTTTTTGAAATTTAGGACAGTGAAACTGAGCCTAAAACGAGCTCTTTTAAGCCCCCAAGAATTTCAGCCATCGGATTTTGCCTTTGAATCATTTTGGCCGACATATCTTCACTCTAGTGGAAATATAGCATGACGTGAGCCGTCTGTCCTAATGGGCTTCTAGTTTGGTGACCTTCTCCAAAACTTGTGGTTGATTGGGCTCCTCTACAAGCCCGTCTATCTAACCGGTCAACACATAAAGCGATTAGTGGTGATTATGTTCATGTCGGCGTTCCCTATTTGGCACGTAGGTCGCTGCGAGTGACCTAGCTCGCACCCCTCCAGCGCCTGATCAAGACTTTGGGATGGCCCATTTTAGTGTTTATTCTCCACAAGTTTGAAACGGTTCTTGAACCTTCCGTGAACAGATTTTTTGTTTTCCTTCCAAAAATTTTCCTTTTAAATTTTCTTTTACATTTGTTTCTCTTTTCTTTCTTTTTATTTTTTCAAACATCTTTAAAGCTAATGAATTCATGTACTTTTTTACAGATTCTAGAACATTTTTTGAAACTCGTGAACATTTTTAAAAAAAATTAGGAATAATTTTTGAAATTTAGGACAGTAAAACTGAGTGTAAACCGAGCTCTCTCACGGACCCACCAATTTCTTGTTTGAATCATTTTTAGCCGACACATCTTCATTCCAGTAGAACAATACCATGACCTGGGCCGCCTGTCCTAATGGGCCTCTATTCTCATGACTTTTCGAAGACCTGTGGTTGATTGGGCTGCTATGCAAGCCAATTTATCTAACCGGTTAACATGCAGAGCAACGGTGGTGATTCTTTTCATGCCAGTGGTCCATATTTCGCGCATAAGTCGCGCGCGAGCGACCTAGTGCGCAGCCCTTTATAGCCGATTGAGAGTTTGAGCAGCCCATTTTAGTGTTTATTCCCCACCAGTTTTGGAAAGGTTCTAGAACCTTCCCTGGATTGGATTTTTGTTTTTCTTCCGGGTTTTTTTCCTTTTAGTTTTCTTTTATTTTTAGTTTTTTGCGAACATCTTTAAAGTATTTGAACATTTTCTAAATCATGAATATTTTCTGAATTCATGAAATTTTTCAAATTTGCGAACATTTTTTGAGATAGTGAAATTTTTGGAAAACTCGTGAACATTTTTGAATCGGAGATTTTTCTAAAAAAATTGTGAACAATTTTTGAAATTTAGGACAGTGAAACTGAGCCTAAACCGAGCTCTCTCATGCCACCAACAATTTCTGCCATCGCATTTATTTTTGGGTAACGGATCTTCATTGCAGTGTAAGTATACCTTGACCTGGGCTGCCTGTCCTAATGGGCCTCTATTCTCGTGACCTTTTCCAACAGATGTGGTTGATTGGGTTGCTTTGCAAGCCTGTTTATCTACCAGTCAACATCGGTGGTGATTTTGTCGGCGATCCCTATTTGGCGTGTGTGTCCTATGCGAGCGACCTTGCGCGCACCCCTGGAATGTTTGATCAAGAGTTTGGGCCAACCCATATTAGTGTTTATTCCGCACTAGTTTTGAAAGGTTTTAGAACCTTCCCTGAATCGTTTTTTTGTGTTCCTTCCGGTTTTTTGTTTTCTTTTTTCCTTTTTATATTTGTTTTACAATTTTTTTTATCTTTTTTGTGAACGTCTTTAAAGTTTGTGAACCATATTTTTTAAAAAATTTGTGAACATTTTCAGAATTCATAAAGATTTTCGCAATTCCTGAATTCTTTTTACAAATTCACGAACATTTTTTAGAATTGTGAGCATTTTTTTGAAACTCCTTAACATTTCTTGAATCGGCGAACATTCTTGGAAAATTGGGAAAGGAAAATTTTGAAATGTGGGACTATAAAACTTAGTATAAACCGAGTTCTCTTACGCCCCCAACAATTTCATCCGTCAGATTTCGCACTTGAAACATTTTTGGCCGACAAGTCTTCATTCTAGTAGAAGTATATCATGACCTGGGGCGCCAGTCCTAGGGCGCATGACCAGGGGCATGGTTGATTGAGGTAATCTACAAGCCCATTGATCTACCGATCAACATATAGAACGATCGGTGGTAATCTTGTTCATGTCGGCGACCCCCATTTCACGCATAGGTCACGCGCGAGCGACCTTGCGCGCACCCCTCCACCGCCCGATCAAGAAATTTTGCTGGCCCATTTTAGTGTTTATTCCCCACCAGTTTTGGAATGGTTCTAGATTTCCGAGAACCTATTTGTTGTTTTCTTTCCATTTTTTCTTTTTCTTTTAGCTTTTTCACGTTTTTCCTTTTTTTGCAAACATCTTCAAAGTATGTGAACATTTTTGAAAAATTTGCATACATTTTTTAAAATCACAAATATTTTCCGAATTCATGAACTTTTTTCTAAATTTACGAACATTTTTTGAAAATTGGGAACACTTATTCAAACTTAGTACAATAAAATTGAGCCAATGAGCTTTCTCACGCCCTCAACATTTTTAGCCGTCGGATTTTTAGAATTGAATCATTTTTGGCCGACAGATCTTCATTCAAGTGGAAGTATACCACGACCTCGGCCGCCTGTCCTAGTGGGCCTCTATTCTCGTGACCTTTTTCAGCACCTGTGGCTGATTGGGCTGCTCTGGAAGCACGTTTATCTAACCGTCGAAATGCAGAGTGACTGGTGGTGTTTCTGTTCATGTCGGCGGTCCCTATTTGACTTGCAGGTCGCGCGCAAGCGACATAAGGCGCACCCCTCCAGCGCTCGATCGAGAGTTTTGGCCGACCCAATTTTGCGTTTATTCCCCAACAGTTTTGGAAAGGTTTTAGAACTTTCCGTGAACCGCCTTTTTGTTTTCCTTTCCTTTTTATTTTTCTTTTATGTTATTTTTCCTTTTTCTTTCTTTATTTTTCTTTTTTGCGGGCATCTTTAAAGTTGTGAACTTTTTTAAAATGATGAACATATTTTATACATTTGCGAACATTTTCTGAATTCATCAGCATTCTTACAAATTTGCGAACATTTTTTGAAATTGTGACTACGGTTTTTGTTTGAAAACTGGGAACAATAATTTCAAATTTAGGAGAGGAAAACTGAGGCTACACCGAGCTATCTCACACGCTCAACAATTTCAGCTGTCGGATTTGGCATTTGAATCATTTTTGGCCGACAGATCTTCATTGCAGTGGAAGTATACCACGACCTGGGCCACCTGACCTAATGGTCCTCTATCCCCGTGACCTTTTTCCAAGACCTGTGGTTGATTGGGCTACTCTACAAGTCCGTTTATCAAATTGATCAACATATAGAGCGATCGGTGGTGATTCTGTTCATTTCCTATTCGACGCCTTCATTACTTGTTAAGGTGCATTTTGTTAACTCGCGCTAAAAGTGCTCTTACCTGGGCCGGCCCGTATACAATTTTAATTCTGTACATAACCAAAAAAGGTGAAATCGTCTGACTTCGAACCTGCAACCTACGCGTCGGAACGCAAGCACATTAACCACTCGGCTATCCAATCCAATGTGAAATTGTTCCTTTTTTTCCTTTTGTTTCCTTGTTCAATTTCGATTTTTATTTTTCTTTTTTCTCGCTTTTCCCTTCTTTTCATTAAATGCGCATATTCTTTAGAAATTCATAAACTTTTTCTTCAAAATAAACGAACCTTTTCACCAAAATACATGAACTTTTATTCAAATTCATGAACTATTTTCCAAATTAGTGAACGTTTTTTCCAAATCGATGAACTATTTCCTATTTTGTGATTTTTATAAAGAAATCAATGAACTTTTTCAAATTAAATGAACATTATTTTTTCAAATTCGATATTTTTTTTCAAATCGATGAACTCTTTAAAGAACCGATGATTTATTTTTCAAAAAGGATGATTTTTTTTCAAAATTTTCAATTTTTTTTAATTTGTAAACTTTTTTGAGTTTGTGAAACTTTTTTTTTGTGATTTTTTGAATCCCTATTTTTTTGTGAACTTTTGCCTGAAAATTCAATGGTCGGCAAGCCTTTGTCAATAGTCGATCGTGGACCAGCTCCAAGCGATCGAACTAGATCGATTTTCGACCGAGCGAACGAATGGCGCTGCTTTCCATGTTGGGCTGGCCCATAGAGGGGCGCGCGTGAGCGCTATGTTAGTTAACTAGCGCAGAAAGGCGCCCAATAAGAGCTTCGGTGATTTTGTTCATGTGGGTGATCCCTATTTGGCACGTAGGTCATGCGCGATTGACCTAGCGTGCACCCCTCTAGCACCTATTAAGAGTTGATCCGGCCCATTTTAGTGTTTATTCACCATTAGTTTTGGAAAAGTTTTAGAACCTTCTTTGTACCGTTTTTTTTTCTTCCGGGTTTTCCTTTTTTTGTTTATATACCTTTTTTCTTTTTCTCTTTTTTTGGGAATATCTATAAATTTGTGAACATTTCTTGAAGTCCTTAACATTTTCCAAATTTGTGAACATTTTTGAATTCATGAACTCTTTTACAAATTTGTGAACAATTTTCAAAATTGTGAATATTTTTTGAGTCGCGGACATTTTTTTTGAAAATTATTTACAAATTTTGAAATTTAGTAAAGTAAAACTAAGCGTAAAACGACCTCTCTCACGTTCCCAACAATTTCAGCTGCCGGACTTCGTGTTTGAATCATTTTTGGCCGACAAGTCTTCATTCAAGTAGACCTATATAATGACCTGGGCCATCTGTCCTAGCGGGCCTCTATTTTTGTGACCTTTTCTTTGGAGGAGTCTGAGCTGATCAACTCGACATGTGTCAAGGATTGGCTCGTTGCCGAGGCCCTGGTCCTCCTCGGGCGCTTGGAAGTTGGAGGAAGGCCAACGCCTCGTCGTCCCTCGACGCTGCCCGCTCTTTCTTCCCGCCTAGGCAAGAAGGTGCCTCCCTGGACTCCTCCTGCTGCTCGGAGGTGGAGATGGAGTCCAAGTCCCGTGGCTCATAGCTGGGACCTTGGGAACGGTGTCCCGAATGACCGGGCCCTTGGCCCTGGTCCTCTTCGGCTCCTTGGTCTTCACCGGCTTGACCGTGACCACATTCGGGTCCTCGGTCACGTACGAGGACCTGGGCAATCTGGCGAAAGTTCGCCAATCCTGCAATATGGACATATAAACCCAATCTTCAGCTAAAGAGTGAGAAGAAAATAAAAATCACATATTGAAAATGGATATATAAGCTGAGGGGTTTTAGTCTGTAGGGTCATGTTAAGTTAGATTCATGCACGTACGATCTCGAGGTAGATCATCTTGTACTTTGTACTTCATCACAATCAATACTAGTAGAATGCCCATGCGTTGCCACAGGCTTTTGAAATATTTTGTGAAGTTATGTAAACATAATGCATGTTAAATTTACATGTAGGGAAAAAATAGCATGGGCATAATTGGGTAATAATTGAAGTCCACTTTACTTGCAATGTAAATTGATTAAAAAAGAAATTTGACGATGTATACATATAAAGCGATTATCGAACTAAAAATATGTTATAAATTAAAATTTACTTGATGCACTTAAGAAATTCTCGCACAATCAGGAATATTGTCTATCCAGTTTTTTTAGCTTACCTGCCCAGCCTTATTCTGACCTCAGCTACTCTCTCACCACAACCAGCCCTCTCACTCTCTCACCCCACGCACCCTCACTCTATGTGTTCCTGTGCCGACAAGGCTGACAATACGTGGACGATAAAAGTGACTGTCATGAACTACAATATTCCTCATCTCTTCACTAAATAGATCTTTCTAACATAGTTCCACCAATTTCTTCTATTTCCATGATTGCTCGGGATGGATGGTGCAAACAAAATGTTGTGACATGATGTGTCGGCCATCCCTCTAAACACTACCACCATCTCCGCCACCTGAGATCTCTTGTACCCTGCCTTCAAATCCGTTAATCCCCCACCCCTTCTCATCCAACGATGACCCTCCTCTAGTTTTCAGTCCAATCCATTATAGTTACATCAGTGACTTTGTCGATCGACATTTTCAAAGCATCATTTGAAGCCATAGTTTTTACCTCTGATCTACAAAGGTGAACATATAAACTTATATTAAAACACGGCCAAAGCCCAAGGCGACGATGACCGATGAGTTGACAAGTGAAATCCTGCCAAAGGACATGAGCAAGGTACATGTGAACTTGATTGCCTATGGGGTAGATGTGAATTTTGATTGCCATGGAAACTTGATTCACATGTTCTAAATGCTGGCATATGGGGGTTAGCCTACTGTATATATTTATTTATTGCAAAAAGGGTTAACCTGTTACATAAAGTATAAACTAAAGAAACATGATTCAGACCATGAGATGTTAAACAGTCAACCACATTATAGTTATATCAATTAAAGAAACTTGAAACTGAGAAGCAACAAGGTAAAAATTATTATCTTTTGTAATTTTATGTTGTGAGACATGCTATTTTTGACTTCTCATGCATATTTCTCTTTTAGTCTGAAAATTGGCACCCCCTAGTTGCTGGTCACGCTCTGCCACTGTTCATACCCAACATCTCTTGTAAATAGGAACCAAAAACATTAGCTAGACCATCTATACAGCTACAATGGTGATAACTAGGGAGATGAGTGGGTATTAACATAACAATACTCATTTGAAATCAATAATGGAACAAAATGGCCATAATGCAACATTGGTTCTGATAAGATTATCCTAACCTTGAGAATCTCTCAAAATCAAATAATCAAAATGTGCAAAAGACATGAGGCACACATAATATAAATTTAATAATAAGTTAATGCAAGTTAAGTTTGTGCAAACAACAAATGATAAATCATATGAAGGAAACACCATATCATACAACCTTCTGGAAAGAGAAAACAAGGTAAAAGGAATAAGCTCTATGCTGTAGCAAAAAAGGGTATGTGTAGGCAGAGCAATCAGTCCTACCATCACAAGAAAAACTTTCTGGCCACAAAGCTAACATTTTAACTGGAAGGGGCTTAGTGTTTACAACCTGCTCCACTGGTCCACCCTACACTCCTAAGGCTGTTATTTTTTGGCACTAAGATCACTCCCAATATTTCTAGGACTTGATAAGATACACTAAGAGAAAAACGAGAAGCAGTCAATGAAGGAAGAGGAGCATCCTACATGAAGGTGACAGCTCTATTACATTAACATTGCATTCTCGTTCAGTTCGAAGACTGAGTATAACAGGCTAAGCCTACAAAGAACAATCTAACACCATGAAGCGCTCAACTACTGAAGTGGGATGGCCACCATATCAAGATGTGCAATTTTAGAAGAAAAACTTGGAACAGTAAGTAGTAATATTTATGAATGGCAATTTATGCTAGATGGTTTAGCTTTGAAAAGGTACCTGAATCCACTCGTAGACACACTCAACGACTGGAATTCTGCAATCATCACCACCTAGTTCATAAACTTTAGACAACATGTGAGAACGAGTTAAGAAAAACTTAGCACCTAAACTGCACCTAAACTTCTCGAATATGTGTCTCTTGATCAAATTGCTACTTTCTAAAAATTATGTATTGACCATCGATGCCCATTTTAGAATCCCAAATGGAGATGATGCTATGATATGTGATTCTTTTTATTTGATTATGTAAAATGTAATTTCTTATGCACAGAGAAGTAACTAATTCACCAAACCATATGAGCGAGCAACATGAAGGGAAGTATAAGCTTATGCATAGGCTTCCTGTACAGGAAATAACACCCTCTTGTTGCCTGAAAAAGTTGCCAACAAATAGCAGCTATTTCAAATGCAGAGGCTTACAGTGCAACCATATTTGCCATACATCCCCAGTTTTGAAATATTTGTTGCAATTAAGATGTCAATGAAGAGGCTTCTGTCTCTGCATCCGCCACAAAATATGGCAATATTTTCAAATACTTGTTGTACAAGATAGGAGACATTAATAGCAGGGGTGGATCCAAGACAAATATTTGTTGCCACCATATTTTCCCTAGATACCAAAAAATAATAGTAGCAAAGCAAAAGGGATTCTTGTTTCCTGCGACACACTATAAAATCCATATGGTGGTTGCTTACTGTACAGAAAAAAGAGCAGGTCTTTGTTGGGGAACGTAGTAATTTCAAAAAATTTCCTACGCACACGCAAGATCATGGTGATGCATAGCAACGAGAGGGGAGAGTGTTGTCCACGTATCCTCGTAGACCGAAAGCGGAAGCGTTAGCACAACGCGGTTGATGTAGTCGTACGTCTTCACGATCCGACCGATCAAGTACCGAACGTACGACACCTCCGAGTTCAGCACACGTTCAGCCCGATGACGTCCCTCGAACTCCGATCCAGCCGAGTGTTGAGGGATAGTTTCGTCAGCACGGCGGCGTGGTGACGATGATGATGTTCTACCGACGCAGGGCTTCGCCTAAGCACCGCTACAGTATTATCGTGGACTATGGTGAGGGGGGCACCGCACATGGCTAAAAGATCAAACGATCAATTGTTGTGTCTCTAGAGTGCCCCGCTGCCCCCGTATATAAAGGAGCAAGGGGGAGAGGTGCGGCCGGCCAGGAGGGGCGCGCCAGGAGGAGTCCTACTCCCACCGGGAGTAGGACTCCCTCCCTTTTCCTTGTTGGACTAGGAGTGGAGGGGGAAAGAGGAGGGAGAGAGGAAGGAAAGGGGGGGGGGCGCCGCCCCCTCTCCTTGTCCTATTCGGACTAGGGGGAGGGGCGCGCGGCCCTGCCCTGGCCGCCTCTCCTCTCTTCCACTAAGGCCAACTATGGCCCATTAAGCCCCCGGGGGGTTCCGGTAACCTCCCGGTACTTCGGTAAAATTCCGATTTCACCCGAAACACTTCCGATATCCAAACATAGGCTTCCAATATATCAATCTTCATGTCTCGACCATTTAGAGACTCCTCGTCATGTCCGTGATCACATCCGGGACTCCGAACAACCTTCGGTACATCAAAGCATATAAACTCATAATATAACTGTCATCAAAACTTTAAGCGTGCGGACCCTATGGGTTCAAGAACAATCTAGACATGACCGAGACACGTCTCCGGTCAATAACCAATAGCGGAACCTGGATGCTCATATTGGCTCCCAAATATTCTACGAAGATCTTTATCGGTCAAACCGCATAACAACATACGTTGTTCCCTTTGTCATCGGTATGTTACTTGCCCGAGATTCGATCGTCGGTATCTCAATACCTAGTTCAATCTCGTTACTGGCAAGTCTCTTTACTCGTTCTGTAATACATCATCCCGCAACTAAATCATTAGTTGCAATGCTTGCAAGGCTTATAGTGATGTGCATTACCGAGTGGGCCCAGAGATACCTCTCCGACAATCGGAGTGACAAATCCTAATCTCGAAATACGCCAACCCAACAAGTACCTTCGGAGACACCTGTAGAGCACCTTTATAATCACCCAGTTACGTTGTGACGTTTGGTAGCACACAAAGTGTTCCTCCGGTAAACGGCAGTTGCATAATCTCATAGTCATAGGAACATGTATAAGTCATGAAGAAAGCAATAGCAGAATACTAAACGATCGTGTGCTAAGCTAACGGAATGGGTCAAGTCAATCACATCATTCTCCTAATGATATGATCCCGTTAATCAAATGACAACTCATGTCTATGGCTAGGAAACATAACCATCTTTGATCAACGAGCTAGTCAAGTAGAGGCATACTAGTGACACTCTGTTTGTCTATGTATTCACACATGTATCATGTTTCCGGTTAATACATTTCTAGCATGAATAATAAACATTTATCATGATATAAGGAAATAAATAATAACTTTATTATTGCCTCTAGGGCATATTTCCTTCAGTCTCCCACTTGCACTAGAGTCAATAATCTAGTTCACATCGCCATGTGATTTAACATCAATAGTTCACATCTTTATGTGGTTAACACCCATAGTTCACATCGATATGTGACCAACACCCAAAGGGTTTACTAGAGTCAGTAATCTAGTTCACATCGCTATGTGATTAACACCCAAAGAGTACCAAGGTGTGATCATGTTTTGCTTGTGAGATAATTTTAGTCAACGGGTCTGTCACATTCAGATCTGTAAGTATTTTGCAAATTCTATGTCTACAATGCTCTGCACGGAGCTACTCTAGCTAATAGCTCCCACTTTCAATATGTATCTAGATTGAGACTTAGAGTCATCTGGATCAGTGTCAAAAACTTGCATCGACGTAACCCTTTACGACGAACCTTTTTTCACCTCCATAATCGAGAAACATATCCTTATTCCACTAAGGATAATTTTGACCGCTGTCCAGTGATCTACTCCTAGATCACTATTGTACTCCCTTGCCAAACTCAGTGGTAGGGTATGCAATAGATCTGGTACACAACATGGCATACTTTGTAGAACCTATGGCATAGGGAATGACTTTCATTCTCTTTCTATCTTCTGCCGTGGTCGGGCTTTGAGTCTTACTCAATTTCACACCTTGTAACACAGGCAAGAACTCTTTCTTTGACTGTTCCATTTTGAACTACTTCAAAATCTTGTTAAGGTATGTACTCATTGAAAAAACTTATCAAGCGTCTTGATCTATCTCTATAGATCTTGATGCTCAATATGTAAGCAGCTTCACCGAGGTCTTTCTTTGAAAAACTCCTTTCAAACACCCCTTTATGCTTTGCAGAATAATTCTACATTATATCCGATCAACAATATGTCATTCACATATACTTATCAGAAATGCTGTAGTGCTCCCACTCACTTTCTTGTAAATACAGGCTTCACCGCAAGTCTGTATAAAACTATATCCTTTGATCAACTTATCAAAGCGTATATTCCAACTCCGAGATGCTTGCACCAGTCCATAGATGGATCGTTGGAGCTTGCATATTTTGTTAGCACCTTTAGGATTGACAAAACCTTCTGGTTGCATCATATACAACTCTTCTTTAATAAATCCATTAAGGAATGCAGTTTTGTTTATCCATTTGCCAGATTTCATAAAATGCGGCAATTGCTAACATGATTCGGACAGACTTAAGCATAGATACGAGTGAGAAACTCTCATCGTAGTCAACACCTTGAACTTGTCGAAAACCTTTTTGCGACAATTCTAGCTTTGTAGATAGTAACACTACTATCAGCGCCTGTCTTCCTCTTGAAGATCCATTTAATCTCAATGGCTCGCCGATCATTGGGAAATCAATCAAAGCCCATACTTTGTTCTCATACATGGATCCCATCTTAGATTTCATGGCCTCAAACCATTTCGCGGAATCTGGGCTCATCATCGCTTCCTCATAGTTCGTAGGTTCATCATGGTCAAGTAACATGACCTCCAGAATAGGATTACCGTACCACTCTGGTGTGGATCTCACTCTGGTTGACCTACGAGGTTCAGTAGTAACTTGATCTGAAGTTACATGATCATCATCATTAGCTTCCTCACTAATTGGTGTAGGAGTCACAGGAACAGATTTCTGTGATGAACTACTTTCCAATAAGGGAGCAGGTACAGTTACCTCATCAAGTTCTACTTTCCTCCCACTCACTTCTTTCGAGAGAAACTCCTTCTCTAGAGAGGATCCATTCTTAGCAACGAATGTCTTGCCTTCGGATCTGTGATAGAAGGTGTACCCAACAGTCTCCTTTGGGTATCCTATGAAGACACATTTTTCCGATTTGGGTTTGAGCTTATCAGGATGAAACTTTTTCACATAAGCATCGCAACCCCAAACTTTAAGAAACGACAACTTTGGTTTCTTGCCAAACCACAGTTCATAAGGCATCGTCTCAACGGATTTAGATGGTGCCCTATTTAATGTGAATGCAGCTGTCTCTAATGCATAACCCCAGAACGAGAGTGGTAAATCGGTAAGAGACATCATAGATTGCACTATATCCAATAAAGTACGGTTATGACGTTCGGACACACCATTATGCTGTGGTGTTCCAGGTGGCACGAATTTGTGAAACTATTCCACATTGTTTTAATTGAAGACCAAACTCGTAACTCAAATATTTGTCTCCGCGATCAGATCGTAGAAACTTTATTTTCTTGTCACGATGATTTTCCACTTCACTCTGAAATTCTTTGAACTTTTCAAATGTTTCAGACTTATGTTTCATCAAGTAGATATACCCATATCTGCTCAAATTATCTGTGAAGGTCAGAAAATAACGATACCCGCCGCGAGCCTCAACACTCATCGGATCGCATACATCAGTATGTATTATTTCCAATAAGCCAGTTGTTTGCTCCATTGTTCCGGAGAACGGAGTTTTAGTCATCTTGCCCATAAGGCATGGTTCGCAAGCATCAAGTGATTCATAATCAAGTGATTCCAAAATCCCATCAGCATGGAGTTTCTTCATGTGCTTTACACCAATATGACCTAAACGGCAGTGCCACAAATAAGTTGCACTATCATTATTAACTTTGCATCTTTTGGCTTCAATATTATGAATATGTGTATCACTACGATCGAGATCCAACGAACCATTTTCATTGGGTGTGTAACCATATAAGGTTTTATTCATGTAGACAGAACAACAATTATTCTCTAACTTAAATGAATAACCGTATTGCAATAAACATGATCAAATCATATTCATGCTCAACGCAAACACCAAATAACACTTATTTAGGTTCAATACTAATCCCGAAAGTATAGGGAGTCTGCGATGATGATCATATCTATCTTGGAACCACTTCCAACACACATCGTCACTTCACCCTTAACTAGTCTCTGTTTATTCTGCAACTCCCGTTTCGAGTTACAAATCTTAGCAACTGAACTAGTATCAAATACTGAGGGGTTGCTATTAACACTAGTAAGTACACATCAATAACATGTACATCAAATATACCTTGTTCACTTCGCCATCCTTCTTATCCGCCAAATACTTGGGGCAGTTCCGCTTCCAGTGACCAGTTCCTTTGCAGTAGAAGCACTCAGTCTCAGGCTTAGGTCCAGACTTGGGCTTCTTCACTTGAGCAGCAACTCGCTTGCCGTTCTTCTTGAAGTTCCCTGATGCGGAGCATCCTACGATCATCCCCATGTATACTCGAGCCTACGCCATTGGACCTAAGGTGAACCCGCTCCTAAATGCTTCTCCTTTCCATTCATGTGAGACATGGTTGCTACCTAATGCAAGGACACTACACATGCCTAGGTACCAAGGAGACCCTCTCGGAGATGCTCGGAATGATGGACAAGTCCCCAAGTAAAAGGATGAAGGAGCACGACGAGAGGAACCGGAGAAAGTCCACAGGCCCCGGACATCCGGCCCTGGCCCGGACATCCGACCCCTGAAGATGTCAACAACAGCAGCAGCCCAGCAACCGAAGTGCTACAGGACCCGGACATCCGGCTAGGCCCCGGACATCCGGCCCCTCCCGCAAGCCCGGACATCCGGCACCAGCCCGGAAATCCGGCGCCCATCACAGAACGTCCAGAAGCTGGATCTCGCCAGCCCGGACATCCGGCCCAGCGCCTGGACATCCGGCGTCTTGGGAAAGCCCGGACATCCGGGCCGTCGCCCGGACATCTGGCCCCTCCTGCCTGCGTGCAGTGTATCCGGGCCGAAAGCCCATGTACCCCTTCGCCCCTTAGACTATATATACTCCCCTCCACCTACGATTTAGGGTAAGCGAAGGATTAGCTCATTTAGAGATAGAACTTTGCTCATCCATTACGGATCTACTCCACGAGAGAGACCGCGGCCCCTCTTCAGAGAAGATCCACCTTGGATTCAAGACCTCCTCACGGAGAAGACCCCCATCAAGACCTCCTTACAGAGAAGAACCGGTTACCGTTGTATCGTCCTTTGTTGGATTTGGATCTTGTATCTTACCTTTGTGTTCATCGATCTAGCGCATGTGTGATCTATTCTTGTTGGTTGAGTGATTCTCTCGTGTTTTCCCTCGTGTTTCCCCTCGTGTTCATCACGTTCTTCGTAGGGATCCGATCCTTTCGTGAAAGATCGGCCACCTAGGGTTCCGCCCTACATCATCTTGGTATCATGAGCCACGTTGATCACGATTTCGGAGCCTCCACGTTGTGTTTTCTAGCCTAGTTTTGTTGATTTCGTCCTAAATTCGAAAATCCCCACCAAAAATAGCCCCCAATTTTTTTTTTGTGATTTGTTGGTTTGATGATGTTTTGTTGAATTTGATTCGTGGATTCGTTGTGTCTTGAGTAGATCTAGCATTTCCCCAAGTTTCCCCACTTTCAATCCACGAAATCTCCGCAAATTTGCCCCCGAAATCATCAATTTCTGCCCCCAAAATCGAGTTCCTCGAGTTCATCCTCGGATTTGGAGCCCGGACATCCGGCCCGTAGCCCCGGATATCCAGCCCGTGGCCCGGACATCCGGCTCCTGGAGCGCATTTTCACGCGCGGTTCTGGACATCAGGTCCCGGAAATCCGGCCCCGACCCCGGATGTCCGGCCCCTGGGCATTCAGCCTGTCCCGTTTCACCATTTTGTGCATAACTAATTCATCCGGAGTCCGTTTTTGACGTTCTTTAGCTCGTTTTGAAGCTATTGACATCCCCCATAACATAAAAATACTACCATCCCCATTTGACTCCATCAAATTTTTGGAACTTTGGCATCTTTGCCTAGGGCTTCCACCATAACTTCCGCAAAACCACCATAGCCTTCCGCAACCTAACCCAATTTGTTCCCCATAGCATTTGAGGTTGCTTGAGTAGTGATTCGAGTCTCCTAAGGTGTTTCGGCTACTTAGGGACGGTTGCTTCTTCATCAACCACCACCATAACTTCCGCATAGGCTTACCCATCATAAACTTCCACCACCTCAACTTAACCCAATTTTGCTTGTGTTGTGAGTTGTGTCTCCTAAGGTGTTTCGGCTACTTAGGGACCGTGCTTCCAACTCCGACACCGTGTATAGTCCATCCACCTTACCCTCGACTTCCGCATTGCGTCTCAAAACCCATCATTGCATTTCCGCAATCCCTTTGAGTTTCCGCAAAACTACCACCGCATTCCCGCTACCACCATTTGACATTTGAGATTTTGAGTTCGCGGTTTTTCTGTTTCCTAAGGTGTTTCGGCTACTTAGGGACGAGTCTCCATCATCTTGGTATCTACATCAAGAACACCGCCACTCATCATCGCCCCGGACGGTAACCTCCATATCATCTTGGTATCGTGGTATCCCTCCATTGTATATTCCCTTGCAATTGCATTGATAACCCTTAGCCCATTTTGCGTTACTTGCCTATCGAGACTAGCCATTTGAGTATTTCCAGCAACGTTACTTGTGCACATTAGTGATCAATACCTTCCATTGCATAGATACCATATCATATTGGTATCATATCATCCCTTGTGTCACAAGATTGTTCCCGCATATACACAATTGCTATCTTGGTTTGTGCATTTCGCAAAGTGGCCATACATACAAAAAACAATAAGCTTTTAAGCAAAAGAGAAAGAGCAAAGAGCTTGTAAGCAAGTGCCATAGCATCATACCACATTGCATATAAGATTGTCATATCCGATCATCTTGGATCATCTTGAGCGAACACCGGGAACCATACATACATAGCATACTTGGGATAGAAGTTTATCCATTTTGCATATCATAGGTTGTGCACAAGTGTCGTATCCGCCTATAGAGCAATCGTGCTAGCGTCTCTCTTGAGTTGTGCAACACGAGCGTTTTCCATGGACTCCACATTTTGTGCTCATTCCTTGGTTGCACGACCCCATTTATCTATCCGTGTGTGTGTTTCCGTGTGCCATTCTTTGCTATTGGTCTACTTGTTTCACTTGCGAATTTGTGAATCTCTTTCAACATTATTGACTCTTGCTAACATTTTGCATCAAATTTTTGTGCCACTATCCTCACCGAGCTCCACCATAAGCCTTATTTGTGTAGGTGTGAGAAACCGACAGGAATTGGTACCAATTGTGCTATTTCCTTGTTACACATTGAGTGATCATTGATCCATCTTCAACATCGGTCAAGGTACATTTGGTATAGTTCTTCTCTTTCTCCCACTCATATTTGCTCGAGTCTTGTGATGGATAGGCAAGGAATTTCATCTCCGGTCTTCGACAACAACGACGGTGCGAACAACTACATCACCAAAGCATCCATCTTCGGACTACAACGACAAATGCAAGGTGCACAATCTACCTTGCGAGAGCGCCTCGACAACCTTCATCAACATACGACACTCCGAAGCAAGGAAAAGGGACTACATCGACACCAAGTTGGGCGAGCTAAAGGATCAACTACGAGACATGGTGGCCGACTACAAGTCTTCTTCCCCTTCATCATCCTCAAGGCAGCGGCGAGCAAGTCGATCATCTTCGGAGCACCCACGCGACGCAAGCGCAAGTCGTCCACGTCCACATATACATGGCGACCACCATCACATTCGTGATCAACATCGTCATGAAGGGCAAGTCACCTCCAAGCATCATGTGCACGACGACGACGAACGACATCTACTACAAGCTCAAGTACGACAACGACACCATCAACATGAAGATGCTCCACAAGCGCAAATGCACAAGTGCCAACAAGCGCTACTTGACGCCAAGTCCAAACTTCAAGAGCACAAGAGATGACCGCGAGACGAGCACCACCAAAACGGAGCTACGGCTACACCAACCACTTCGGCATCTTCACCAAGTGTTCTCAAGGCATCTTCGCCTTTGGACGTACGGCATCTTCGCCTACTTCCCGTGAGTTCGCCTACATCGACATCTTCAACAACAAGGCGACCACCTACAAGTGAGGGTGACACTTCCATCTTCGGAAGCCCCTCAAGGAAGATGGCCGAGCATGGGAAATTCCCTTCGGTCATGGAGATGAGCTATGAGGTGCCACATCATATGGGCCTCCAACAACAAGATGGCGACAAGAAGGTTGAGCATGGGACTATCCCTTCAACCACAACGGCGATAGGAGTTGAGCATGGAGACATTTGCACCAACATCTCTCCGACACCCACATATCATGAGATGACCCAATTCCCATGTGAGGAGAGCCACCCCACCATGAGTGATATGAGTGACTCCACCATATGTGACATTGAGTGCATTTCCTATGAGAGGATGAGTGTGACCACCACTAGCCCCACACTTGATAGCATGCCACACATCCTATGTGAGGTTGAGAGCCATTTGAGTGACTCCACCAACCATATGAGTGAGAGCATCATACCGGGAGTGAGTGAGCCATAACACTTAGTGAGTGAGGTAGTTGAGAGTGCACATGAGGCCACTATGATTTCTAACAACTTAACCTCTACTTCGAGTGTGTTTTCTTTGGTGCTAGGTCTCCTACATGATGACACGCCTATCCTCGACGAGTCCATACCTCCAATGGGAAAACCGATGGCCATGGTGGACGATGATGAACCCCCCACATGGTACCATCAAGTTGCAACCTCACCTACAACACATGAGCTACACTCCAAAGGTAACATAGGTGATAGTGCTTCTCTTGTCCCACTAGTGGACTATTTTATCAATGATTGCTTGCATGATGTTGATCCACCTATTCCCATGCTTCATGCTAGTGCGACTTCCTCATGTCATGACTTACCAATTTATGATGAATATGATGATGAGCATGTTGAGTTACCTAGTTGTGATGCTATGCTCCATAGGATATCATGTGAAAATTCTATTGGTCACTTCATGTTTGACAATCCATTGAACTTGTCATATGCTATGAGTGAGATCTCCCATATTACATCATTTCAATCTCAACATAGTAACTATGCATGCCCCATTAAAATAAATCCCATTTGCACTTATGGCATAGATGATGAGATGATGGTCATTGGCTTTTGTTTTTCATGTGATGATATTGCCAAGCTTCCTTTACATGATTTACACAATTCATCTACTATGTCATGCCATGATCACATAGAACCAAATATGCTTTGTTTTGGATGTTGTCAATATTCTCCATGTGATGTTTCTACAAATGCTCATGAGGAGACCCCCATAGTTTCCTCATACATATTAGGAGATCTTGATGCATTCCATACTTTGCATGATTCCCATAATTGCTTGCACCATATGCATTCCATGAATAACAATGCTCTACATATTTCTCATGATGCATTACACAATTTGAGTCTCCATTATGCTATACATAATAACAAACCTCTCATGATGGATGACATGTTTCTATATCACACATCTCATTTATTTGAGCATTGGATATTTGGTGCTAACTGACACAAGCACGTATGCATCATGATGGATGATGTGTACATCTACCACGCACACACAATTTTCCCTTTGTCTTTGTTTTGTGTAGGTACTTATGAACACTCGTCAACCTCACAATCCCATGAGTTGACGAAACGAGCTCTTGAGAGCAAAGATGACTTGGGATCCCGTGGATTGTCCTTCCCACCATTCCCTTCGCGCAACGACTTCGCGCATTCCTTTTACTTGGCTCTCACACGGCTTTGGGCTATATATCACTTGTGACCTTATGCCCATTCTATCGTGTTCACTTTGCATGTTATGCCTCTTTACATGATTTTGCCATGCAATTGTGACCCTTGCTTGCACTTACATGTGATTCACCATTATACTACTTCTATGTGTATTTGCATGCTTGGTGGAGATCCTTGTTGCTATTGCCATGTTTTCCTTGTACCTCATGCTATTGATGATTGTTGTGTTGGGAGAGTCATGATGTTCCATTGCTATTTCCATATGACCTCTTGCCAATACAATGATGATACATCTCTCATATCTTATTTTCATGCTTGTGCTATGTCATGTGAATTATTCATGCACACTATTTGCACCCATGACATGTTTGCCATGATTCCTTCTAGTACGTTGCATCTTCGCACTACTAGCTTGCTTGACTTGATCACTATGATTACTTGCTTGGTTGCATCACCCATGTTCCATTACTCGCTTTCTTGGGGTGATGACATATATGTTCATGCCTCTCACATGATATATCTTTTTTATTGTCGCTTGCCTCCAATAGTTGCCAATATGCTTAATGATCTTGGAGACTTGGACACTTCACTTGTGATGCATGCTTGGTTGATTGAGCCTATTGTATTTGGTTGTTCTCGCATCATATGCCTTCATACTATGAAATGCTCCCTTGTCCTTTCTTATGATGAGCATGATGCATACACTTGTTGGGTATCTTACCACTCGAATGATAGGTTTTGCATTTACACTAACCTCATTTGTTTTTCCGAGTGTTTGTCATGTTCTTTCATTTTGAACGATTCAAAAGGAGGTACCATCACGAGACATATTGGTTATGTGAAGGCATACAAGATGTGCAACTCCATCATCCTTGAGAAACTCCTAAAGGTGACCTCCTTCCCTTTGAGCCATCCTCATATATGCATATTGGACGGGTCATTCTTTCATTGTTGTTTCCTTCTTATTGTCTACATGATACATCTATTGGATGGAGGACCTACATTGGAGATCGACTCTATGGACCTTCACATTGAGGAGCGCTCGGACTTATTGGATGCATCTTCGAACCTCCACTCATGCCACGACATCGAGCATTGGTACATCAACACTCCTTTGACACATTGCACCCCCACCTTCATATTTGTTGATTGTGCTCATACATGTCATGCTCGATGGACATATCATACTCACCACAAGTTTGCACCCTATGCATGGATTGACACACATTATGATTGCCTTGTTGCATCTTGTATTTCGATGTCATCCATGATATATGAGCTTGCGCATTTCCTTAGCAAATTTGTTGTGATCTTTCTTGATGGCATATTCATACATCATGATCACATTGCCTACCATCAATTGCATGATAACATAATCATATTGAGCATCCATTGCCATATCCATGCTATTGATAAACCGTCTCACTATGACATCATTTTGCACCGTGGTTGCATTGATCACATTCAGACCACATTTATGTGCACAATGAATGCTTTTGCTCCCATGAATCCTTTACATCTCATTCCATATCATCTTGCTAAGCTTCATGTGCTTTGTCATGAACAATCTTGCCTCACAGACTCATTCTTACATGATGGACAATTTGTGTGCGCTAACCATTGTATTTCCAAGTGTTGTTTGTGTTTTCTCTTTTTGCATGTGTACCACTCCGGAAACACCTTGGAGTACTTGGATTGCGCCATGACTTCCACTCCGTCCAATTACAAGTCTGTCCACGACAACCGTTTCCATGGTGATGAGGATTTCGATCCGAGGTCGGATCTTTCCCAAGGGAGGGGAGATGATGCGGAGCATCCTACGATCATCCCCATGTACACTCGAGCCTACGCCATTGGACCTAAGGTGAACCCGCTCCTAAATGCTTCTCCTTTCCATTCATGTGAGACATGGTTGCTACCTAATGTGAGGACACTACTCATGCCTAGGTACCAAGGAGACCCTCTCGGAGATGCTCGGAATGATGGACAAGTCCCCAAGTACAAGGATGAAGGAGCACGACGAGAGGAACCGGAGAAAGTCCACAGGCCCCGGACATCCGGCCCTGGCCCGGACATCCGGCCCCTGAAGATGTCAACAACAGCAGCAGCCCAGCAACTGAAGTGCTACAGGGCCCGGACATCCGGCCCCTCCCGCAAGCCCGAACATCCGGCACCAGCCCAGAAATCCGGCGCCCATCATAGAACGTCCAGAGGCTGGATCTCACCAGCCCGGACATCCGGTGTCTCGGGAAAGCCCGGACATCCGGGCCGTCGCCCGGACATCCGGCCCCTCCTGCCCGCGTGCAGTGTATCCGGGCCGAAAGCCCATGTACCCCTTCGCCCCTTAGACTATATATACTCCCCCTCCACCTACGTTTTAGGGTTAGCAAAGGATTAGCTCATTTAGAGATAGAGCTTTGCTCATCCATTACGGATCTACTCCATGAGAGAGACCGTGGCCCCTCTTCGGAGAAGATCCACCTTGGATTCAAGACCTCCTCACGGAGAAGACCCCCATCAAGACCTCCTTACGGAGAAGAACCGGTTACCATTGTATCGTCCTTTGTTGGATTTGGATCTTGTATCTTACCTTTGTGTTCATCGATCTAGCGCATGTGTGATCTATTCTTGTTGGTTGAGTGATTCTCTCGTGTTTCCCTCATGTTTCCCCTCGTGTTCATCACGTTCTTCGTAGGGATCCGCTCCTTTCGTGAAAGATCGGCCACCTAGGGTTCCTCCCTACATCATTCCCCTTCTTCCCTTTGCCCTTTTCTTGAAACTAGTGGTCTTGTCAACCATCAACACTTGATGTTTTTCTTGATTTCTACCTTCGTCGATTTCAGCATCACGAAGAGCTTGGGAATCGTTTCCGTTATCCCTTGCATATTATAGTTCATCACGAAGTTCTAGTAACTTGGTGATAGTGACTAGAGAACTTTGTCAATCACTATCTTATCTGGAATATTAACTCCCACTTGATTCAAGTGATTGTAGTACTCAGACATTTTGAGCACATGCTCACTAGCTGAGCAATTCTCCTCCATCTTGTAGGCAAAGTACTGTCAGAGGTCTCATACCTCTCGACACGGGCATGAGTATGAAATACCAATTTCAACTCTTAGAACATCTTATATGCTCTGTGGCGTTCAAAACATTTTTGAAGTCCCGGTTCTAAGCCGTAAAGCATGGTGCACTAAACTATCAAGTAGTCATCATACCGAGCTTTTGTCAAACGTTCATAACGTCTGCATCTGCTCCTGCAATAGGTCTGTCATCTAGCGGTGCATCAAGGACATAATACTTCTGTGCAGCAATGAGGTTAATCCTCAGATCACGGACCAAGTCCGCATCATTGCTACTAACATCTTTCAACTTAGTTTTCTCTAGGAACATATCAAAATAAAACAGGGGAGCAAAACGCGAGCTATTGATCTACAACATAGATATGCTAATACTACCAGGACTAAGTTCATGATAAATTTAAGTTCAATTAATCATATTACTTAAGAACTCCCACTTAGATAGACATCTCTCTAATCCTCTAAGTGATCACGTGATCCAAATCAACTAAACCATGTCCGATCATCACGTGAGATGGAGTAGTTTCAATGGTGAACATCACTATGTTGATCATATCTACTATATGATTCACGCTCGACCTTTCGGTCTCAGTGTTCCGAGGCCATATCTGTTATATGCTAGGCTCGTCAAGTTTAACCTGAGTATTCCGCGTGTGCAACTGTTTTGCACCCATTGTATTTGAACGTAGAGCCTATCACACACGATCATCACGTGGTGTCTCAGCACGAAGAGCTTTCGCAACGGTGCATACTCAGGGAGAACACTTATACCTTGATAATTTAGTGAGAGATCATCTTATAATGCTACCGTCAATCAAAGCAAGATAAGATGTATAAAAGATAAACATCACATGCAATCATAATATGTGACATGATATGGCCATCATCATCTTGTGCCTTTGATCTCCATCTCCAAAGCATCGTCATGATCTCCATCGTCACCGGCATGACACCATGATCTCCATCATCTTGATCTATATCAATGTGTCGTCACATGGTCGTCTCGCCAACTATTGCTCTTGCAACTATTGCTATCGCATAGCGATAAAGTAAAGCAATTATTTGGCGCTTGCATCTTATGCAATAAAGAGACAACCATAAAACTTTTGCCAGTAGCCGATAAATTCAACAAAACATGATCATCTCATACAACAACTTATATCCCATCATGTCTTGACCATATCACATCACAACATGCCCTGCAAAAACAAGTTAGACGTCCTCTACTTTGTTGTTGCAAGTTTTACGTGGCTGCTATGGGCTGAGCAAGAACTGTTCTTACCTACGCATCAAAACCACAACGATAGTTTGTCAAGTTGGTGCTGTTTTAACCTTCGCAAGGACCGGGCGTAGCCACACTCGGTTCAACTAAAGTTGGAGAAACTGACACCCGCCAGCCACCTGTGTGCAAAGCACGTCGGTAGAACCAGTCTCGCGTAAGCGTACGCGTAATGTCGGTCCGGGCCGCTTCATCCAACAATACTGCCGAACCAAAGTATGACATGTTGGTAAGCAGTATGACTTGTATCGCCCACAACTCACTTGTGTTCTACTCGTGCATATGACATCTACGCATAAAACCAGGCTCTGATACCACTGTTGGGGAACGTAGTAATTTCAAAAAATTTCCTACGCACACGCAAGATCATGGTGATGCATAGCAACGAGAGGGGAGAGTGTTGTCCACGTACCCTCGTAGACCGAAAGCGGAAGCGTTAGCACAACGCGGTTGATGTAGTCGTACGTCTTCACAATCCGACCGATCAAGTACCGAACGTACGGCACCTCCGAGTTCAGCACACGTTCAGCCCGATGACGTCCCTCGAACTCCGATCCAGCCGAGTGTTGAGGGAGAGTTTCATCAGCATGATGGCATGGTGACGATGATGATGTTCTACTGACGCAGGGCTTCGCCTAAGCACCGCTACAGTATTATCGAGGTGGACTATGGTGGAGGGGGGCACCACACACGGCTAAAAGATCAAACGATCAATTGTTGTGTCTCTAGGGTGCCCCTCTGCCCCCGTATATAAAGGATCAAAGGGGAGAGGTGCGGCCGGCCAGGAGGGGCGCGCCAGGAGGAGTCCTACTCCCACCGGGAGTATGACTCCCTCCCTTTTCCTTGTTGGACTAGGAGTGGAGGGGGAGAGAGGAGGGTGAGAGGAAGGAAAGGGGGGCGCCGCCCCCCTCTCCTTGTCCTATTCGAACTAGGGGGGAGGGGCGCGCGACCCTACCCTGGCCGCCTCTCCTATCTTGAACTAAGGCCCACTATGGCCCATTAAGCCCCCGGGGGGTTCCGGTAACCTCTCGGTACTCCGGTAAAATTCCGATTTCACCCGGAACACTTCCGATATCCAAACATAGGCTTCCAATATATCAATCTTCATGTCTCGACCATTTAGAGACTCCTCATCATGTCCGTGATCACATCCGGGACTCCGAACAACCTTCGGTACATCAAAACATATAAACTCATAATATAACTGTCATCGAAACTTTAAGCGTGTGGACCCTACGGGTTCGAGAACAATGTAGACATGACTGAGACACGTCTCCGGTCAATAACCAATAGCGGAACCTGGATGCTCATATTGGCTCCCACATATTCTACGAAGATCTTTATCGGTCAAACCGCATAACAACATACATTGTTCCCTTTATCATCGGTATGTTACTTGCCCGAGATTCGATCGTCGGTATCTCAATACCTAGTTCAATCTCGTTACCGGCAAGTCTCTTTACTCGTTATGTTATACATCATCCCGCAACTAACTCATTAGTTGCAATGCTTGCAAGGCTTATAGTGATGTGCATTACCGAGTGGGCCCAGAGATACCTCTCCGACAATCGGAGTGACAAATCCTAATCTCGAAATACGCCAACCCAACAAGTACCTTCGGAGACACCTGTAGAGCACCTTTATAATCACCCAGTTACGTTGTGACGTTTGGTAGCACACAAAGTGTTCCTCCGGTAAACGGGAGTTGCATAATCTCATAGTCATAGGAACATGTATAAGTCATGAAGAAAGCAATAACAGAATACTAAACGATCGTGTGCTAAGCTAACGGAATGGGTCAAGTCAATCACATCATTCTCCTAATGATACGATCCCGTTAATCAAATGACAACTCATGTCTATGGCTAGGAAACATAACCATCTTTGATCAACGAGCTAGTCAAGTAGAGGCATACTAGTGACACTCTGTTTGTCTATGTATTCACACAAGTATCATGTTTCCGGTTAATACAATTCTAGCATGAATAACAAACATTTATCATGATATAAGGAAATAAATAATAACTTTATTATTGCCTCTAGGGCATATTTCCTTCAGTCTTCTGATCCTATCCTTACAACGTAGAAAGGTTAGAAACGTGGAAGAAATCACACACACATGTAGTGTCACCATCCATGGAATCGTACCAAGAACACGAGGGAGGGTTTGACATGAGACGGAAACCAAACCTGCTTTACCCCGAAGCCGAGACGGCGCACAAGCCTGCCGCCACACAAGCTGGCCCCTCCTCCACAGCTCGCGCCTGCGACCATGAATCCATGAAAGACGGGCGTGTAAGAGTCCATGAGTGGATCCAAACTGTTGAGATAGGAGGATCTTATAGAAGGAGATGCCCACCGATGGCGGCGGCTCCGTCCGGAGCCGGCGACGAGAGAAACTTTGGATCGCGGGATGGAACCTGTGATTGGAGAGGAGGGGCGTGGTGGGAGGCGCCTGAGCCGCGGCGTAGGACGTTAGCACTCGTCGATGGGGAGGCGACATATCGAAGGAAGGCCACCAGGGGTCGGCCCTGCGGGAGAAGCTAGGCAGCCGGCGTGCGGAGGCGGCATGGCGGAGGAGAGGCAAGCCAGATGACTTGGAGGCTCCGTGGGTGAGTGGATGTTGTACGGGGGGCAGAGACGCAAATTACGGAGGAAATTATGGAGACAAATTAAATCCTAATTAATGATTTTAAGAAGAAAAAATTACCCGATGGAAAACTTGGAAAAATCAAATTGGGAGCAGGGAGAGTTGGACAAAGCGGAGAAGGTTAGACGAAGATACTAACGTAAGGTGGGAAACGGAAACTTACGGTTCAGGCAAACATCTTATTCTTATGGCGCATCACCTCCCATTGACTTCTATCTGAGAATAAAAAGAAACATAAACAAAAAAATACGAGGCGAAGGAAAGAGAGAAATGGGAGCTCATCACCAACCATGGCCCAAAGCAGGGTAAGGTCCCGTCACTGCATCCAGTACCGTCCATGACGCTGTCTGGTACTACTCGTGTTGCCGAAATGACTTCATTTTTTTGAGTTAGTGGCGCCTGTTAATCAGGCAGCCGGGGCGGTGTCCCATACGCCCGTTAGAGTCGTGTCCCAGTCTCGCGGCATGGGCTCAAACGGCGGCGGAAGTGAGGCATGGAATCAAGCGGTGGCGGTGGCTAGTGGAGACGTGATATCAAGTGGATGCCCCGGCCATGGATAAGGCCTCCTCCACCACCGAATCACACCGCCGGCTGCCAGGCCAGGCCAGGGCCACCCTGCACCAGCCGCCCTCCATGGCTGCCAGCTCTGGCTGGACTTCCTCCGGCCAGGCCACCACCTGACCCGGCGTCCGCACTTCTGAGGAGGGGACATCCGCCTCAGGTGCCTAGCCGGCCGACCACCAGATCCCAGCCGCTCAGCCTGACCTCCGCCAGGCGACAGCCACCTTGCCATGGATGTCGAGGTTGCATGGCCGAGGCGCGTGGGCACCGTGGAGGCTGCTTGATGGTGCGTGCGGGCAGCGAGTGCTACGGCGAAGTGGAGAGGGTAGTAGGGCGATGGCGGCATGGTGAGCCGGTGGGCAGGGGTCGTGCGCCTTTTTCGTTGGAAAGAATGCCTCACCTCTGATTCGGCTGACAAATAGATGGAAATAATGCCTCACATATCTGATTAGGAGATCCATGATTGGTTATTTTCTTTCCTAATTAATGTGATTGAGCGATTTAAGGTAAGGTTAATTAAATTAGATTTGATCTTTAGAGATTGATCGTGATTGATTCTTTCACATAAAAATATTACTAAATAACTTGCGTCAGTATGGAAAGTTCTGATCCTTTCAGATTTTTTTCATTGTGTGAGAGGGTGACGCGAAACTAAACCGGTGTGGTGGGGGAGGGGATGAAAAAAAACAGCAAAAATAAACCGTGGATGCTATTCACCAACTCAGACATTAGGAGTAGAGATTTTTAAAAATTATGTCTTGACCATCAATGCCCATTTTAGAATCCTAAATGGAGATGATGCTATGACATGTGATTCTTTTTGTTTGATTATGTAAAATGTAATTTCATATGCACACAGAAGTAACTAATTCACCAAACCATATGAGTGAGCAACATGGAGGGAAGTATAAGCTTATGCATAGGCTTCCTGTATAGGAAATAACACCCTCTTGTTGCCTGAAAAAGTTGCCAACAAATAGCAGCTATTTCAAATGCAGAGGCTTACAATGCAACCATATTTGCCATACATCCCCAGTTTTGAAATATTTGTTGCAATTAAGATGTCAATGAAGAGGCTTCTGTCTCTGCATCCCCCACAAAATATGGCAATGTTTTCAAATATTTGTTGTACAAGATAGGAGACATTAATAGCAGGGGTGGATCCAAGAGAAATATTTGTTGCGACCATATTTTCCCTGGATACCAAAAATTAATAGTAGCAAAGCAAAAGGGGTTCTTGTTGTTGGGGAATGTAGTAATTTCAAAAAAATCCTACGCACATGCAAGATCATGGTGATGCATAGCAACGAAAGGGGAGAGTGTTGTCCACGTACCCTCGTAGACCGAAAGCGGAAGCGTTAGCACAACGCGGTTGATGTAGTCGTACGTCTTCATGATCCGACCGATCCAAGTACCGAACGCACGGCACCTCCGAGTTCAGCACACGTTCAGCTCGATGACGTCCCGCGAGCTTCGATCCAGCAAAGCTTCACCGGAGAGTTTTGTCAGCACGACGGCGTGATGACGGTGATGATGATGCTACCGACGCAGGGCTTTGCCTAAGCACCGCTACGATATGATCGAGGTGGATTATGGTGGAGGGGGGCACCGCACACGGCTGGGAGAGATCAACAGATCAACTTGTGTGTTTAGAGGTGCCCCTGCCCCCGTATATAAAGAAGCAAGGGGGAGGCCGGCCGGCCCCTTGTGTGCGCGCCAGGAGGAGGAGTCCTCCTCCTAGTAGGAGTAGGACTCCCCTCTTTCCTACTACTAGGAGGGGGAAAGGAAGGGGGGAGGGAGAAGGAAAGGGGGGCGCCGCCCCCCTCTCCTAGTCCAATTCGGACCAGAGGGGGAGGGGCGCGCGGCCTGCCCTAGGCCAGCCCTCTCTCTCTCCACTAAGGCCCATAAGGCCCACTATTTCTCCCGGGGGGTTCCGGTAACCCTCCGGCACTCTGGTTTTCTCCGAAACCACCCGGAACACTTCCGGTGTCCGAATATAGTCGTCCAATATATCGATCTTTACGTCTCGACCATTTCGAGACTCCTCATCATGTCCATGATCATATCCGGGACTCCGAACAACCTTCGGTACATCAAAACACAAAAATCATAATACTGATCGTCACCGAACTTTAAGCGTGCGGACCCTACGGGTTCGAGAACTATGTAGACATGACTGAGACACGTCTCCGGTCAATAACCAATAGCGGAACCTGGATGCTCATATTGGCTCCTACATATTCTACGAAGATCTTTATCGGTCAAACCGCATAACAACATACGTTGTTCCCTTTGTCATTGGTATATTACTTGCCGGAGATTCGATCGTCGGTATCTCAATACCTAGCTCAATCTCGTTATCGACAAGTCTCTTTACTCGTTACGTAATGCGTCATCCCGTAACTAACTCATTAGTCACATTGCTTGCAAGGCTTATTGTGATGTGCATTACCGAGAGGGCCCAGAGATACCTCTCCGACAATCGGAGTGACAAATCCTAGTCTCGATCTATGCCAACTCAACAAGTACCATCGGAGACACATGTAGAGCATTACGTTGTGACGTTTGGTAGCACACAAAGTGTTCCTCCGGTAATTGGGAGTTGCATAATCTCATAGTCATAGGAACATGTATAAGTCATGAAGAAAGCAATAGCAGTAAACTAAACGATCAAGTGCTAAGCTAACGGAATGGGTCAAGTCAATCACATCATTCTCCTAATGATGTGACCCCGTTAATCAAATGACAACTCATGTCTATGGCTAGGAAACTCAACCATCTTTGATCAACGAGCTAGTCAAGTAGAGGCATACTAGTGACACTATGTTTGTCTATGTATTCAAACATGTATTATGTTTCCCGGTTAATACAATTCTAGCATGAATAATAAACATTTATCATGATATGAGGAAATAAATAATAACTTTATTATTGCCTCTAGGGAATATTTCCTTCAGTCTCCCACTTGCACTAGAGTCAATAATCTAGATTACACAGTAATGATTCTAACACCCATGGAGTTTTGTTGTTGATCATGTTTTGCTCGTGGAAGTGGCTTAGTCAACGGGTCTGCAACATTCAGATCCGTATGTATCTTGAAAATCTCTATGTCTCCCACCTGGACTTGATCCCGGATGGAATTGAAGCGTCTTTTGATGTGCTTGGTTCTCTTGTGAAATCTGGATTCCTTTGCCAAGGCAATTGCACCAGTATTGTCACAAAAGATTTTCATTGGTCCCGATGCACTAGGTATGACACCTAGATCGGATATGAACTCCTTCATCCAGACTCCTTCATTGGCTGCTTCCGAAGCAGCTATGTACTCAGCTTCACACGTAGATCCCGCCACGACGCTTTGTTTAAAACTGCACCAACTGACAGCTCCACCGTTCAATGTAAACACGTATCCGGTTTGCGATTTAGAATCGTCCGGATCAGTGTCAATGCTTGCATCGACGTAACCATTTACGACGAGCTCTTTGTCACCTCCATAAACGAGAAACATATCCTTAGTCCTTTTCAGGTATTTCAGGATGTTCTTGACCGCTGTCCAATGATCCACTCCTGGATTACTTTGGTACCTCCCTGCTAAGTTAATAGCAAGGCACACATCAGGTCTTGTACACAGCATTGCATACATGATAGAGCCTATGGCTGAAGCATAGGGAACATCTTTCATTTTCTCTCTATCTTCTGCAGTGGTCGGGCATTGAGTCTGACTCAACTTCACACCTAGTAACATAGGCAAGAACCCTTTCTTTGCTTGATCCATTTTGAACTTTTTCAAAACTTTGTCAAGGTATGTGCTCTGTGAAAGTCCTATCAAGCATCTTGATCTATCTCTATAGATCTTGATGCCTAATATGTAAGTAGCTTCACCGAGGTCTTTCATTGAAAAACTCTTATTCAAGTATCCCTTTATGCTATCCAGAAATTCTATATCATTTCCAATCAGCAATATGTCATCCACATATAATATCAGAAATGCTACAGAGCTCCCACTCACTTTCTTGTAAATATAGGCTTCTCCAAAAGTCTGTATAAATCCATATGCTTTGATCACACTATCAAAATGTTTATTCCAACTCCGAGAGGCTTGCACCAGTCCATAAATGGATCGCTGGAGCTTGCACACTTTGTTAGCTCCCTTTGGATCGACAAAACCTTCCGGTTGCATCATATACAACTCTTCTTCTAAAAATTCATTCAGGAATGCAGTTTTGACATCCATTTGCCAAATTTCATAATCATAAAATGCGGCAATTGCTAACATGATTTGGATAGACTTAAGCATCACTACGGGTGAGAAAGTCTCATCGTAGTCAACTCCTTGAACTTGTCGAAAACCTTTCGCAACAAGTCGAGCTTTGTAGACAGTAACATTACCGTCAATGTCAGTCTTCTTCTTGAAGATCCATTTATTCTCTATGGCTTGCCGATCATCGGGCAAGTCAACCAAAGTCCACACTTTGTTCTCATACATGGATCCCATCTCAGATTTCATGGCTTCAAGCCATTTTGCGGAATCTGGGCTCACCATTGCTTCTTCATAGTTCGTAGGTTCGCCTTGGTCAAGTAACATGACCTCCAGAACAGGATTACCATACCACTCTGGTGCGGATCTTACTCTGGTTGACCTACGAGGTTCTGATGAGACCCGACTAGACGGCGAGTCATTCGTAGGCCCGATCTTTCACGGTACACAAAATTCTTCGACGAAGCAATAGGCAGCTCTTCGGATCAAGCGATTCGCAAGAAGACCAAAGATCAAAATCTGCGCAGATCAAATCACACCCCGCGTAGCAGCTCCTGAAACCCTCAAGGATCAACAAACAAATTTTACCGCTTTTTTGGTGCACCCAACATGATGCCTTTGTGTATATTTTCCAACTAAAAATATTATCTCCCGTACAGAGGCCGAAGCCAGCCCATTATATAGGCGACACGCACGCTGACCAAAATGATCTAACAACCAAGCTAGAAGCGGACTCTATCTCTTTCATATTTAAACTAATCAGAATTTAAATAATTAAGTATCTGGCACCTTGATCACTAGAATCCAAACAGAACTAGGACTCACGACCTGACTAGTACCTACTAGGAAATTAACAAACGGGCACTACGGTACGCACAAGTTGTACCAAATATTAAATATACTAATTATCTATTTCAGCCACATTGATTACCATCTCGGAGGAGTCCTGAAGTTTGGCTTCACTTTTTGCGCAGCAACAAGTTCGACAGAAACTTCTCCAATAAGGATATGTGACGCTTTCGCTCTCATGTTCATCAAAGTGCAACTAGCAGAAAGAGCATGTTTTTCTTCCTTCGTGATGGCACATGAAATAGCGCTTCTGATCACATCATCCCTTCCCCCTTGAAAGGAAACCGTCCTCGGTTTCGGAGGAGTCTTTGCAACCTTCTTCTGCAATGCAACATGTCCATCCACCTTGATTGCGTTGTCAAACATCGGCCGCAACACATGTCGCTTCCCGGCATCCCAGAATGAGTAAGTGTTGGTTCGACCTTCATGTGTCGCGTTATGGTCGTATTCCCACGGCCTTCCCAATAACAAGTGACATGCATCCATGGGTATGACATCACAGATCACCATATCTGTATAATCACCAACAGAGAATTTGATGCGCACCTTATGACTGACCTTGAGCTTTCCGGTATGGTACATCCACTCAACACGGTGGGGTTGTGGGTGCTTCCATGCAGGCAACCCCAATGCATCCACCAACCCTTTGCTAACTGCATTGGTGTAGCTTCCACCATCTATTATCAGCTTACAATTGGTGTTGTCGATCTTACACTCAGACTGAAAAATATTCCATCGCTGCCCCTTATCCTCAATACGATCTTCTTGCACTCGTTGTACCATTAATGATGGGTATGCTTTTGCAGCTTCAAAACTTGCAGTCACTTTTTCATCATCTTCAGATTTCTCACTAGACATGTCAGTATTTTTTTCTTCATCACTCGCAGACGTGTATCCTTCTTCTGTGAGGAGGACTCTCCTCTCATTAGGACACTCAAACTTCTTATGCCCCCTGCCACCACACTTAAAGCACACAATATCACTAGTACGAGAGTTAGAAGCACGAGATGATTCAACCTTGGATGGAGATACTTCCTTGGTAGCCGACTTAGAATCAGATTTGAAACCACTATTACCACCACCCTCTCTCTGAAAATTATGTCGCATCGAGTTTGATGAATTATCATGACTGGTACAATGCTTTACTTGCTGCTCCGCTCGAATGGCATGGTGTAATAATCCTTGTAATCCATTATATTCTACCATATCAACACGATCTCGTACCTCTGATTTCAGACCATGCATGAATCTTGCCATTGTAGCCTCTTCTTGCTCCTCTACCCCTGTACGAATCAATAATATTTCCATCTCCTTATAATACTCCTCAACACTAGAGTTACCTCGTCGAAGCTGCTGCAAGCGTGTGTACAAGGTCCTAGTGAAGTGTTCCGGAACAAAGCGTCTCTTCATGATACTCTTCATCTGATTCCAAGACTCCGGACGCCCTCCCGCGCGACATAGTTAGTTCCACCATATTAAAGCATAGCCCGTGAACTCAAAAGATGCAGCACAAACCTTTTTCTCCTCGGTGTACCGTTGTCCATCAAAAATCTGATCCACGCACATCTCCCACTCCAAATAATCATCCGGGTTGTCTTTGCCGCTAAACGACGGTATGGAAATTTTTATTCTTCCAATACCATCATCTTCGTAGGCGCGCCGCAGACGTTCATGTCCTCCCCCATGGTGTAGGCCACCTCCATGATGGTTATAAGCACGCCGCACAAGCTCATAATAGCTACCAGCCCCCTCAGACTGATGGTCTTGATGCTCACCATTGTTGCGAACTTGTTCGCCTACCCGCTGTCCAGATAATTGCCGATGACGACGCGGTGCAACAGACCCATCACTAGGTGGTGAACATGGTCTCAATCGATGAACGGCCTCAGTCAAATCAGCAATCTTTTTTCCTAGAATTTCCTCAACCTTGTCGATGCGCCTCCCCACTAGATTCAGCACATAGTCATGAGTTGCCTCCAATCCTAGCACGATAGCCGGTGCAACACTCGGATCATAGGTGGGAAAGGGATACTCGTCTTCCGCATCTCCTTCATGTGCACCATGCACACTTGAATTTGATTTCTGTGAATTCACCATTGTAGCAACTCAAGTAGATCAACTGAAGAACCAGAGAGAAGAAAATTGTACCGTGATCAACCTTGCTCTGAATACCACTTGATGAGACCCGACTAGACGGCGAGTCGTTCATAGGCCCGATCTTTCACGGTACAAAAAATTCAGCGACGAAGCAATAGGCAGCTCTTCGGATCAAGCGATTCGCGAGAAGACCAAAGATCAAAATCTGCGCAAGAGTAAGATCAAATCACACCCCGCGTAGCAGCTCCTGAAACCCTCAAGGATCAGCAAACAAATTACAACTTTTTTGGTGCAACCAACATGATGCCTTTGTGTATATTTTCCAACTAAAAATATTATCTCCTGTACAGAGGCCAAAGCCAGCCCATTATATAGGCGACACACACGCTGACCAAAATGATCTAACAACCAAGCTAGAAGCAGACTCTATCTCTTTCATATTTAAACTAATCAGAATTTAACTAATTAAGAATCTGACACCTTGATCACTAGAATCCAAACAGAACTAGGACTCACGACCTGACTAGTACCTACTAGGAAATTAACAAACGGGCACTACGGTACGCACAAGTTGTACCAAATATTAAATATACTAATTATCTATTTCAGCCACGTTGATTACCATCTCGGAGGAGTCCTAAAGTTTGGCTTCACTTTTTGCGCAGCAACAAGTTCGACAGAAACTTCTCCAATAAGGATATGTGGCGCTTTCGCTCTCATGTTCATCAAAGTGCAACTAGCAGAAAGTGCATGTTTTTCTTCCTTCGTGATGGCACATGAAATAGCGCTTCTGATCACATCAGGTTCGGTAGTAACTTGATCTGAAGTTTCATGATCAATATCATTAGCTTCCTCACTGATTGGTGTAGGTGTCACAGGAACCGGTTTCTGTGATGTACTACTTTCCAATAAGGGAGCAGGTACAGTTACCTCATCAAGTTCTACTTTCCTCCCACTCACTTCTTTCGAGAGAAACTCCTTCTCTAGAAAGGATTCATTCTTAGCAACGAATGTTTTGCCTTTGGATCTGTGATAGAAGGTGTACCCAACAGTCTCCTTTGGGTATCCTATGAAGACACACTTCTCCGATTTGGGTTCGAGCTTACCAGGTTGAAGCTTTTTCACATAAGCATTGCAGCCCCAAACTTTAAGAAACGACAACTTTGGTTTCTTGCGAAACCACAGTTCATAAGGCGTCGTCTCAATGGATTTAAATGGTGCCCTATTTAACGTGAATGCAGCCGTCTCTAGAGCATAACCCCAAAACGATAGCGGTAAATCAGTAAGAGACATCATAGATCGCACCATATCTAGTAAAGTACAATTACGACGTTCGGACACACCATTACGCTGTGGTGTTTCAGGTGGCGTGAGTTGCGAAACTATTCCACATTGTTTCAAATGAAGACCAAACTCGTAACTCAAATATTCTCCTCCAGGATCAGATCGTAGAAACTTTATTTTCTTGTTATGATGATTTTCCATTTCACTCTGAAATTCTTTGAACTTTTCAAATGTTTCAGACTTATGTTTCATTAAGTTGATATACCCATATCTGCTCAAATCATCTGTGAAGGTGAGAAAATAACGATACCCGCCGCGAGCCTCAATATTCATCGGACCACATACATCAGTATGTATGATCTCCAACAAATCTGTTGCTCGCTCCACTGTTCCGGAGAACGACGTTTTAGTCATCTTGCCCATGAGGCATGGTTCGCAAGTACCAAGTGATTCCAAAAGTCCATCGGTACGGAGTTTCTTCATGCGCTTTACACCAATATGACCTAAACGGCAGTGCCACAAATAAGTTGCACTATCATTATCAACTCTGCATCTTTTGGCTTCAATATTATGAATATGTGTATCACTACTATCGAGATTTAATAAAAATAGACCACTCTTCAAGGGTGCATGACCATAAAAGATATTACTCATATAAATAGAACAACCATTATTCTCTGATTTAAATGAATAACCATCTCGCATCAAACAAGATCCAGATATAATGTTCATGCTTAACGCTGGCACCAAATAACAATTATTCAGGTCTAAAACTAATCTCGAAGGTAGATGTAGAGGTAGCGTGCCGACCGTGATCACACCGACTTTGGAACCATTTCCCACGCGCATCGTCACCTCGTCCTTAGCCAATCTTCGCTTAATCCGTAGTCCCTGTTTCGAGTTTCAAATATTAGCAACAGAACCAGTATCAAATACCCAGGTGCTACTGCGAGCATTAGTAAGGTACACATCAATAACATGTATATAACATATACCTTTGTTCACCTTGCCATCCTTCTTATCCGCCAAATACTTGGGGCAGTTCCGCTTCCAGTGACCAGTCTGTTTGCAGTAGAAGCACTCAGTCTCAGGCTTAGGTCCAGACTTGGGTTTCTTCTCCTGAGCAGCAACTTGTTTGCCATTCTTCTTGAAGTTCCCCTTCTTCTTCCCTTTACCCTTTTTCTTGAAATTGGTGGTCTTGTTGACCATCAACACTTGATGCTCCTTCTTAATTTCTACCTCCGCAGCCTTTAGCATTGCCAAGAGCTCGGGAATTGTCTTATCCATCCCTTGCATATTATAGTTCATCAGAAAGCTCTTGTAGCTTGGTGGCAGTGATTGAAGAATTCTTTCAATGACAATATCATCCGGAAGATTAACTCCCAGTTGAATCAAGTGATTGTTATACCCAGACATTTTGAGTATATGTTCACTGACAGAACTATTCTCCTCCATCCTGCAGTGGTAAAACTTATTGGAGACTTCATATCTCTCAATCCGGGCATTCGCTTGAAATATTAACTTCAACTCCTGGAACATCTCATATGCTCCATGACGTTCAAAACGTCGTTGAAGTCCCGGTTCTAAGCCGTAAAGCATGGCACATTGAACTATCGAGTAGTCATCAGCTTTGCTCTGCCAGACATTCTTAACATCGTAAGTTGCATCTGCAGTAGGCCTGGCACCCAGCGGTGCTTCCAGGACGTAATTCTTCTGTGTAGCAATGAGGATAATCCTCAAGTTACAGACCCAGTCCGTGTAATTGCTACCATCATCTTTCAACTTTGCTTTCTCAAGGAACGCATTGAAATTCAATGGAACAACAGCACGGGCCATCTATCTACAACAACATAGACAAGCAAAATACTATCAGGTACTAAGTTCATGATAAATTAAAGTTCAATTAATCATATTACTTAAGAACTCCCACTTAGATAGACATCCCTCGAATCATCTAAGTGATCACGTGATCCATCTCAACTAAACCATGTCCGATCATCACGTGAGATGGAGTAGTTTTCAATGGTGAACATCACTATGTTGATCATATCTACTATATGATTCACGCTCGACCTTTCGGTCTCAGTGTTCCGAGGCCATATCTGCATATGCTAGGCTCGTCAAGTTTAACCCAAGTATTCTGCGTGTGCAAAAATGTCTTACACCCGTTGTATTTGAACGTAGAGCTTATCACACCCGATCATCACGTGGTGTCTCGGCACGACGAACTTTCGCAACGGTGCATACTTGTGGCACCCCGGCTCAGAGCCACCGGTTTACCGTGCATTGCCAGCCCAGAGACCATGTCTTCTGGCAACACACAACATCTTGGTACAGAAAACAACTGCTTTATTGATGCTAGCGGAACAGAGTTTATATTACAACAGCTGTCGAGGCCAAGCGGCACACCCGGTGCGGCTGAACAATATGTACATTATTTAGTGAACATAAAGGGGCCTTGATCATAACAACTACGTGACAGCGGAATAACGTCATAGCGGAAGCTCCGTATCACAGGGACACCGATGTGGACACGATCTAGACTCGAGCAGCGCTCCTCTCCAACGAGACTTTCCTGAAATCTGGCATGACACGCCAGGTCAGTACATTGAATGTACTTGCAAGCTCACAACAGGCATAATCATAATGGCAAACAATATCATGATACTTAACCAATTAATAATAATGCAACACTATATGTCAAACATGCTGTGATCATGCTCGAACGTCCCTCGGGACAACTTACCAACCGTGATCATTCTCGGATCACAAACAAGCCACCAACGTGGTCTTAACAAGAGTAACTCGTGATCCTTACGGCGATCACAACCACGACCAATATCTGGCCCCGAATATCTCGATGGCCTTTCTGCCATCCTCAACAATGCAAAGTTCATAGCTTAGTGTGCAAATTTTATTAAACGTTGACTCATGGTGGGACCTACTACGAGGTGTCCGTGACCGTGGACTCGGCTATCGATAGATTATACACTCTGCAGAGGTAGCACACTGTACCCACACCACGGAACCCATGGCCTCGCACTCCCATTCGGGTGGACCAACGGCATTCCGACGAAACCCTTCCATTGCCATGACACTCTCCCGGCCACTCCGACCCAATCCCCAACGGGCTAGTCCTGGGTGGCCCCGTGTCTACCAAAGACACACCGACCACCGTCGTGGCCAAAACGATCCCACTCGGGGACCCGGTACCATAACCTCAACAACGGGCACACAAGGTTATGCCTGCTTACTGGGCCAGGGTAAGCACGACGTAAACTTCCCTAGTTGGAGGCACCGACCAGAGGAAATGTCAATGGACCGAATCAAGGCCTTCTCACAAAGGCAAATGTGGTTGCACTGGGAAAAACTCGATTCAGCGGCACCATGACCCAGTCAACGGTATATTCAAGTTGAGTTATATTCAGGTTCAACTTAAAATGAAAATGACCGGTGTCATAGCATGCCATGAAATGCAAAACTACACATGCATCACATATTAACGAGAATGACCGATGTCATCCATATTCACACTAAGCATAACCGTCAACAACTCATATTACTTTGCTGATCAAGATAACTCACATATTAACCAAAATATTTTGCAGCAAGTTTTATTATTTTCTCATGCAAGAACGTAACTCCGATTAATTTTTCGCATGAATAACAAAGATTTTACCCCAAACAAATCCTAATTTCTTTACCAACCAAGTGAGGTTCAAACATTCTGTAAGTCAAGTAAAATGACTAAACAAGTACTTAACAGAATATTTTCTAGCAAATTTTTATCATTTTATTTATGCAAGAACATAACTTTAAATAATTACTAACATGCATAACAAAAATTATTTCTATCATCACCACAAATAGATCTTAGCTTTGCTTCACCAACTAAGCTAGTTTTCACATTCTGTAAATCAAGCATATTAACTAGCAAACACTTAACGGAATATAAATAACACAATAGTTATTTAAATGATGGATTAATCATTTCATTCAAGTAAGAAAATCATAAATATTGAAATGACACCATGAAAATGTTGCTGTGGCTTGCCTTAGTGCAGATGAGGTTCACAAGCCTTCTGGTGATCCTCAAGACAAGCCTCACCCTCTGAAAATAATTTTAAACACAAAAAGAAAATATCAAGAACACTTCTGAAAATCACCAGAAATTCTAAACAGCTCAGAAAAATCTCATCTTTGGTGAGCTGCTAGATTTCCTTGCAAAGAACAAGATGCAAAAAGAATCAATTCATTTGGACTTATGGTTGAGGAGTTATGGCTGTTTGAAGTGTTCTATAAATTCAAATGAATTTGAATAAAAATAAACAGGCTGGGGGGGGGGGTGATGTCGAAGGCGTAAAGCCCAGGGGCACCACCACTCGTACCGCTTCGCGCGCGTATAGAGTGGCTGACTAGCGGGCCCTGCTAGTCAGGTTAGGAGGAGGGGGAGAAGGAAACAGAGGGAGTCGCAGCTCCAGCGGAGCTCTCGCCGGCGACGAGGACTCCTTGGCCAAAACGAGAGGGAGGGATGGAGAGAGGGGGCGGTGGCGCATCTGCCCGTACCCGTAGCGTAGCTAGGGGTGGTCGGACGGCGTCGGAATCAACCTCGCAAGCGGAGGCAGAACACGGAGGTCGCCGGAGATGAAGACGGCGAGCAGAGGCTACTCCAGGAGCTCCAGAGGGGCGGAACGGCTTCACCGGAGAGGGGCGGAGGCCCTGGAAGGGTCGCCCTGGCCTGGGAGGGGCTGGAGCTACCGCCACGACCAGAGGGGATCGCCGGCGAGCTCGAGCTCGGGGACGGCGGCCCGAGGTCTGCCCGGCCGGGCTACAGCTTCCTACTCGCTTGTGGGGTGTGTGGGAGTGCTGGATGGTGCTCGAGGAGGCTGGGGCGGCTCTATTTATAGGCGAGCGGTGAGGGGGTTTCGGGCTCGGCCGGTGGACACCTGTCCACGGCGCCCGGTGACGAGCAGCGTCAGTGAGAGGGGGAGAAGGCGACGCAATTCATGCGGCAACTGTGGGCGGACGGAGACGAGCACAGGAACGAGGGGAAGGCGACGAGCACAGTGCGCACCGCACTGTTGGGTTGGCCGGACCGTGCTCGTGCTCGCTGCGGCGAGCTCCGGCGTCGGCGAGCGCCAGAGGGGAGTTAAGGGAGTTGAGACGAAGATGGTTGCGAAGTTTGGCGCGCTACGGCAGTCGGGGAAGCGAGCACGCGCGAAACAGAGCGCTCGGCGGCACTCAGAGCGCGTCGACACGCATGCCAACACCCCTGGACGAACGCGGTCACCGCGTGGACTATGACATCAGGCCGAGGTAAGCCTAAACTTCATGTCTGGCGTGTTGTTCATGGTAGTTTGAGATGTTACCACGCTTTGGTTTGGATCCAGGTGCAGTAGAGAAGTTTTTACACGCCAGGTAAGTTTCTGGTCAGTAACTTTGAGAGGTTACTGAGGTCAAATGGCTGGGAATTAGAGGCTGTGCTTTGGAGGTTAGCCAAGAGTTACTAAGGTGAAAATGCACAAGAAAACCCAGGCACAGTGGAGCAAGTAAAATGGTAGTTGCTGTAGAAACCACCATTTCTGTCCAGAACAGAAAATATTTTCTGTAGCAAAAATATTCCAAAAAGTGATGAAATATTTTTGCTCAGGAAGGTGCCCTAGGGTTCAAAGAATATTTGTGAATTATCTCAAATTTTTCTGGGCCATAAAAATTAGGGTTGCTTTGGAGCATATAGATCTGGCTAGGGTTTTTGAGAGAAAATGAATATTTTTCATTTAAGAAAAATATCGCAAAGATTACTTTGGGATGGGTCAGAAGGGGAATGATGATTAGGGAGGGAAATGAAGCACTTGGGTGAAAGACAATGGTACTCCAAGTTTCAAATTGAATCCAAATAAAAATCAAGCAAATGAGAGAGGGCAAAAACCAGGCAGTCACAAACCTCCCACACTTACAATGAATCTCGTCCTCGAGATTCGGTTGCTTGGGAAAACCACTCTGGATAATGTGACTGTAGAAATTCTTCCCGCTCCCAAGTTGATTCTGACTCTGTGTGATGCTCCCACTGAACTTTGTAAAATTTCCTTACTTTACTGCGAGTGACCCTTTCCATCTGATCCAAAATTCTGAACGGTCTCTCTTCATAAGTTAAATCATTTGCCAACTCTACCTCAGCCATGGCAGTCCTTTTCTCAGGCGGGGATATGCATCGTCTCAATTGTGAAACATGAAACACATTGTGCACGTCTGCCAACTCAGCGGGTAGTTCTAATTGATATGCAACAGTACCTACTCGAGACATAACCGCGAATGGACCAATAAATCTGGGGGCCAACTTTCCACGAGTCTGAAATCTCTTGACTCCTTTCATAGGAGTGACTCGGAGGTATACGTGCTCTCCGGGTTCAAAACTTATCTGTCGGTGCTTTGCATCATAATAACTTTTCTGTCGAGATTTGGCTAATTGCAATCTGTCTCTGATTTCCTTAACTTGTTTCTCAGCTTCCATCATGAGATCTGTTCCTAAGATACGGCTATCTCCAGTTTGAGACCAATTTAAAGGAGTGCGACACTTACGGCCATACAGAGCTTCATATGGTGACATTTTCAGACTGGTCTGGAAGTTGTTGTTATAGGAAAACTCGGCATATGGCAAACAGTCTTCCCATTTGGGTCCTTGGGCTAAAGCACAGGCTCGCAACATATCTTTGAGTATTTGATTTACCCTTTCTGTCTGTCCATCCGTCTGAGGATGATAAGCAGTACTATATTTCAGTGCTGTCCCCAAGGCTTGATGGAGGCGTGACCAAAAAGCGGAGGTAAACAGGGAACCTTGGTCGGAAGTGATAGTTCGGGGTACTCCATGCAGACTGACTATTCTGGATACATACAGCTGTGCAAGTTGATCTGCTCTGTATCTGGTGCTGATTGGAATGAAGTGAGCGACCTTGGTTAGGGTGTCCACTATGACCCAGATTGCATCATTGCCTCGCTGAGTCTTAGGCAATCCCGTAATGAAATCCATACGAACGTCATCCCATTTCCATTGTGAAACCGGCAGCAGTTGGAGGAGTCCGGCTGGCTTCTGATGCTCTGCCTTCACCTTGTTGCATATGTCGCAACAGGCTACAAAATAGGCAATGTCTTTCTTCATTCCATCCCACCAGAATATTTGTCTAAGGTCCTCATACATTTTCGTACCTCCCGGGTGAATGGAATATGAGGATTCGTGTGCTTCTGATAGAATTTTCTTCCTTAAATCCGGTTGATTGGGTACACAAATCCGTCCACGGAATCGGAGGGTACCGAATTTGTCCTTGAAGAAATCTGGGGTCTGTTCTACCATGTGGCCCTGGACACGTCTTTGCAGCTCGGCGTCAGCTAGCTGGGCCTTGCGGATCTCTATCTCAAGTGTGGGTGTAACTTCCAAAATATTAGCAAGGCCAGCATCCACTATGACCAAGTTGAGCTGAGCGATCTCCTCTTGGAGTTCTGGCGGCAAGGATCTCAATATGACATTTAAGCTGACGGGCTTTCGACTGAGTGCATCGGCAACTACCTTGGCCTTGCCCGGGTGGTAATTTATTCCAAGGTCATAATCCTTGACCAACTCTAGCCATCTTCGCTGACGGAGGTTTAAATCTGGCTTAGTGAAGATGTATTTGAGACTCTTGTGGTCGGTAAAAATTTGGCACCGTTTTCCAATGAGGTAGTGTCTCCAAATTTTTAATGCATGTACCACCGCAGCCAATTCCAAATCATGAGTAGGATAATTTCCCTCATGGGGTTGTAGCTGTCGCGATGCATATGCTACTACCTTGCTGTCTTGCATAAGTACGCAACCAATACCTTGCCTGGAGGCGTCACAATACACATCAAAACTGCGATAAATGTCTGGAAGAGTCAATACAGGTGCGGTTGTCAGACGTATCTGCCAATCTTGGAAAACCCTTCAATAAAACGACGGTAATATCCAGCCAATCCGAGAAAACTACGGATCTGTGTCACAGTCATGGGCGACACCCAATCGAGCACATCCTTTACTATGCTCGGGTCCACGGCTATACCTTCGGCGGATAGTACATGTCCGAGAAACCCAACTTGCTTGAGCCAAAATTCGCATTTACTGAATTTGGCGTATAGCTGATGGTCGCGGAGTCATTGTAGCACTGCTCGGAGGTGATCCTTGTGCTCTACTTCACCATTGGAGTAAATGAGGATGTCACGCGCAATATGCGATACTATCCTTGTCGTGGAATTGTCACGGCAGATGTCCTAGTGTGAGGACTTAGTCGCGAGGCCAACGCATCTATGCGGTAGCTTGAGAGGGGTTGGGCGGAATCGAGAGACGCAACACAAGACAAGGATTTAGACAGCTTCGGGCCCCGGGAAACATCATCCGGTAATAACCCTACATGCTGTTTGAGGCTAGGTCTCATTATGATCACGGGAGAGTCGCCGGGAACCGGCTCTCGGTGTCTAGCCCTATCGATTCTTTCTTGTCCCCTCTTGGGGTGCCCCGCCCCTCCTTATATAAGCTGAAGGGGCGGGTTACATGTGGAGTCCAACTCAGACTTAAGACTTAACCTTACTTTGACGTCTCACCATGGGCTTCTTAACGTCTTGGGCTTCTTACAATCTGGCTTACGATCTGACTTACCATCTGGCTTACCATCTGGCTTACCGTCTGGCTTACGATCTGACTTACCATCTGGCTTACCGTCTGGCTTACCACCTGGCTTAACATGTGCCGGGTTACATGACTGTGTCTGCCGGGTTACATGACCATGTCTGCCGGGTTACAATGCTCAACTGTTCCCGCGAGCTTAACCTACTTAACTGTTCCTGCCGGCTTATAGTCTGCCGGGTCATCAATGAAACACCCAATCCCAGCCGGGTTATATCTCCAGCCAGGTCATACTGCGGGGTATATCCCCGACATTAGCCCCCATTTTAATTTGGATTCATCCATGTTAAACTGATCCTGTAAAACAACACAAGAACAATTTTGACAGATTATGCTCCGGGTTAAAAAGCTCTTGTAAGCCGGCACCTGATCATCCTTAATTCCTTGGTATTCCCTTCTTCTAGAAAATCCGGGTCAATAAGCCAACTTCATAATCAATTTGCTGATGTTGGTTTCTCACAGAGAAAGATTGAACAATAATTCATTTGACTCAGCTCCAATGTTTTAAAAATATAGGTCTTGAAATACTCATGTGACCTTCAACCGGCTTAAAGATGTAGAACTCCATCATATTCATATCACTTGTAGCCCCCAAGTGCCGGGTTGTCATGCTTGCAGCAACCTGGGACTTGTAATTGCCTTATTCTCATGAAAACTTCAACCAGTGTAGCCCCCAAGGGCCGGGTCATTATGCAATAATGAGCATAAACTTTGTAGATATAACCATGTAAACTTGAACAGCAACGTGTAGCCCCCAAGGGCCAGCATAGTAAGATAATACTGAGCTGGGACTTTGCATATAATTTATTGATAATAACATCATATAATATAATCTCCACCATGGGGCTTGAACCCACGTCCACAAGGTTAAGAGCTTTGTACTCTACCAACTGAATAGTGGACCGTTCAATATAATGGATTAATGCTTTTGTACCTTGAATTTTTGACATGAGCAATTGGTAGCCCCCAAGGGTCGGCTCATTACAATGTGATGAGTCGGGTCTTCAATAAGTTGAACAAAAAGTGACTTTACATTAGCCCCCAAGTGCCATGGTGCATGCTGGCAGTGACATGGGACTTGCATATTTGATGTAATCTCAACTTGGATAATGTAGCCCCCAAGTGCCGGGTCGTAAGCCTGCAGCGACTCGGGACTATTCCCTCCATTGTGAAAATAAATCATGTCCATTAATAAAATAATAATCATTGCGCTAAAGCGACTTTGAAGACCTCCATCAAAATATTGGCTATTGATAACCATGATAGAAATCCAGCCATGTTGGCTATTAAAGATTTGAATAATAGTATAATCCGGTTTGGAAAACCGGTTCCTGTGATATTGAATCATACCGCCGGTTTAAGATACCTGTGCAGTAAGTGTGATAACCCAATCCTTAGAAGCCAATGCTTCTACATAGATGATGATTGTCATAAGCCGGCGACTTATCATCGAAAATCAAGCCGGGTTTAAATAGAAACCACTCATATACACTTTAGATGTGTTGAAAAGAGCTTCAAATAAAATCCCAAAAATTGTTTGCAAAAGAGACTTCAAAAATTTTGAGGCTTCTGATTCGAATACGATCAGAAAACCGTCCCAAAGGGGTTAAGCTAAGATTCGAATACGATCATATAGCCCCCAGTGGCTTTGGCGTTGCCGATCAAGAGGGTACCGACAGCTATGTTCTCTTTGGTTCGAATACGACCTATGTCTGAACAGGAAGCCCCCAAATGACCTTGAGAGTTGTTTAACGACGGTGATTCGAATACGATCCACGTCGGTTCCCAAGAGGGGTTGAGCTACGATTCAAATATGATCAAGAAGCCCCCTAGTGAGCTCGGCAGTATGCCGATCAAGAGGGTACCGACAGCTATGTTCTCTTTGGTTCGAATACGACCTATGTTTGAACAGGAAGCCCCCTAGTGATCATGAGAATATTTAACGACTCTGATTCGAATACGATCAGGGTCACACCCAAAGGGTTAAACTAAATTCGAATACGATCAGCTCCCAATGGTCCTTAAAGTAGGGTACCTATGTTTGAGTTGTGCTTTGTAACAAACTCTTTGGTCCCTTTAATTTTCCCTGAGAACTCGAACTTTGCGAGAGACAACTTCTTTTTGAACCGGAATTTTGTAAACCGGATATTGGGAGCTTCAAAGCTTTGTAAGATATAAATTTACCTTGAGCCGGATGTTTGAACCAGAATCCTCATTTGAGCCGGAAATCTTCTGACGGCCTTTAAATTTTACCAATATGGCGGTAGCCTCCGGAACCGGGTTATCTACCCTCCAATGATCCGGAGTTCTTGATACTGCTGAAACTGGCAAGATTTGTTGAGTCATGTCATTGTAGCCCCCGAGTCTTAAGACTACTCGAGGAGTTGGCTTGAGACTCTCCATGCTTGACCATGATATGACTAGTGGATTGTTGGAAGATGTTGAATCTCAGTGGGTTAAAATTGACCCTGTCCATTAACCCGTCCGGTATAGGCAAGGGCCATAGCTTGATGGCCTCTTTTGTAATGATGAAGTGTTCTGCATAAGAAATTGCACAACGAGAGTAATTGTTCTCGAAGAAAATAAAAATGTATCAATAAAAAATTGATTGGACGTTTTTCACCTGATTTGTTTGGACTAAAATAAGTTGTAGATCACCTCAGCAGGATGCGGCCGCAAAACTGGGCCGGCTCAGCGTGCGGCAAGGGCGGCTCAAAAGGACCCTTTTTTCACACTTGGCAAGCCAAGGCTGCCCAGCAGGGGCGCGTCGGCCCAGCGGGTCAATAGAAGCAGGCGCAAGAAGCCAACGGGCGGTTCAGGCACGGCTATAGGTCGACGTGGCTCTGGGCGAGTCAATGGGACTCTGGCAGAGCGAGACTCGAGCGGACCACGACCCGGAGGCAGCGGCTCAGGGCACCGAGAGGCTGCGGGAGACAGCGAGCGCGGCGGCGGCTCAGGCGCGGCCGGCTTGACAAGGCGGTGCAGTGACTCATCGCGTGGCGGCTCATCAGGCAAGCGGGGCCGGGTTAGCTCGCGGCAGAAATGGCGAGGCAAAGGCGCCCCATGGTGGGTTAACAGAGAGGCGCGACAGGCGGCTCAAGGCCGGTCGGCGCGGCGGTTTGAAGTGGTGTGGCGGAAGCAGCTTGCGGGTGTAACACGGCCGCAAGAGCAGAGGCCGGTTCGCAACACCCGCCGTGAGAGGGCAAGTGGGCCGCGGCGGCTCGAGGCCAGTGGCGGCGAGACGGCATCGGCGGAAATGGCAAAGACGACCCGCAGCAGCAGGTTCATGGAAGCAGGGCACAGCCGTAGTAAGCCGGCAAGGAGCGGGTAAAGACCGGCGGCACGGCGCGCGGAAGGAGCAGGACGGATCGCGGGGCGCGTCAGTTAAGCAGGCGGCTCACGCTTGTCAGTTGCAGCCATGGCCATGGAGGTCGCGGGGGACCATAGCAGTGGATGAAGCGTCAGAGGTGATGGCGGTTTTCAAAGCACCACGAGGTAGAGACGAGGCCACTCCGCCAGGGCGGCTTAGCGCGGTTGCTCGGATGACCCGGCTTCGACAAATTTGACGAAGGTTCTTCCTCTAAGGGTCACAGCCACAACTGGTCACAGCAGATGCGGCCTGCGGTGATGGAAGCAGCCGGCCATGGGCGCTCGGAGGCGCGAGGCAGTGCAAGGCACACGGGGACCAAGACGGCTAGGCAAGCGACAACAGCGGGCGGCTCAAGGTGCAGCGATGGCCAGGGCGGCTCAATGACTTAAAGCGGAGGCGGGGCCGGCTCTGCTTTGAAGGCGGCGAGGTGAATTGAGTCCCGTGGTGTGGCGGGTTACAACGACGGCGACGGGCGGCTCTCGGCAGGAAGGCGACTTAGAGCGAAGCGAGGCCGGGCTCGGAGATGACGGCTCAATAGCGGAGCACCGAGCGGCGGCTTGAAGAAGCCGTGGGGTCAGTGACTCGCGATGGTGACAGCTCCACGTGGCCGGCAGTGGCACAAGGAGGCTTGGTGCGGTCTCCAGCGGGGGTGTCCCGGCGAGATGGACTTGGGCGGCTCTGAGGCGCTGATAACGACTTGGCCGTGGAGCTAGGTGAAGACGAGGCGGCAGCTCACAACGGGTCACGGCGGGAGTAAGCCGGCGAGGCATTGGCGAGGTCGGTGGTTTGCGCAGAGGATACGAGTCTACCACGGCGGGTTGGAGGCGACGCCGACGAGGCCAGCGGCGGCTTGCAGGTGCTCGGCGTCAGGCGGTGTAACTTGACACGGCCACGATGTCGGCGACCGACAAAGACGGGCTACCGGGGCCGCGCAAGCAGCGGCTGCTTGAGACGGAACAGCGATGCAGTGAAGGTGACTCGCAACCAGTTAAGACGGCGACTCGGATTGGAACTGGGTTGAGGTTGGTTTCGAAGACGCAATGGATGTGAGCCGGAGACGGCGACTCGACGCAGTGGGTCAGAGCACCGGTGGCGGCTCACAGTGGCTCGAAATCGCAGTAGGCGGCTCAAGGCGACGGAGTCCCGCGAGGTTAGACTGCGCGGATAGGCCCAGAGGCGGCCGGCGACTCGCGGCGGCTCGACCCGACGGAGCAGTTGAGGTCGCACGGGGCCGTGGCGGCTCAAGAGTCAAGACAGCGGAGGCGGTCGGCGACTCATCGCAGAGGCGGATTCCCGGCGGTCGGTTCAAACATGACCGAGGCGGAACGCGGCTGGCTGCTCTGAAGCGAAGACCCAGGCGGAGACCAAGTTGATGGCCTGATCCACTTCTGGTCGTGGCCTTCCCGTGTGCATGTCTCGGTAGAAGCTCTTAATATAATAATCGATGTAGTGTATAGGACCAGTACTCCAATCCTTAGCAAAAACCACGGGGCTTGAGCCTGTAACCTGGCAGCAGAAACCTTGCGGGACTCGGCGGATCAAGCAGAAATTTTTGTCGGTCTCGAACTGGATTCGGCGGATCAGACAATAATTTGACAGCTTGTAGGACTCTGCGTACAAACAAAATCAACCTTCCATTGGTTTCAACAGATCGCCTCGTGTCAGTGGTGCACACAACGCCAAACCCTAAAACAGTCTTAATCTCGCATCTGCCGCCGTAGAATCCTTCGTCAATCTCGACTGGTGAACTTACGGCTGATGTGAATTTTTCACGCTGGCTTTGAGCCGGAAAATTGCGAACTTTCTCGAACCCTAGGAAAGATCCCTTCAAGAACTCAACACCATCGTGCGCAAGCCCTACGGTGGGCGCCAACTGTCGTGGAATTGTCACGGCAGATGTCCTAGTGTGAGGACTTAGTCGCGAGGCCAACGCATCTATGCGGTAGCTTGAGAGGGGTTGGGCGGAATCGAGAGACGCAACACAAGACAAGGATTTAGACAGCTTCGGGCCCCGGGAAACATCATCCGGTAATAACCCTACATGCTGTTTGAGGCTAGGTCTCATTATGATCACGGGAGAGTCGCCGGGAACCGGCTCTCGGTGTCTAGCCCTATCGATTCTTTCTTGTCCCCTCTTGGGGTGCCCCGCCCCTCCTTATATAAGCTGAAGGGGTGGGTTACATGTGGAGTCCAACTCGGACTTAAGACTTAACCTTACTTTGATGTCTCACCATGGGCTTCTTAATGTCTTGGGCTTCTTACAATCTGGCTTACGATCTGACTTACCATCTGGCTTACCATCTGGCTTACCGTCTGGCTTACGATCTGACTTACCATCTGGCTTACCGTCTGGCTTACCACCTGGCTTAACATGTGCCGGGTTACATGACTGTGTCTGCCGGGTTACAATGCTCAACTGTTCCCGCGAGCTTAACCTACTTAACTGTTCCTGCCGGCTTATAGTCTGCCGGGTCATCAATGAAACACCCAATCCCAGCCGGGTTATATCTCCAGCCGGGTCATACTGCGGGGTATATCCCCGACAATCCTAAAGAGACTCGAAGGTCCCACCAAGGATAGAACCGCATATTGAAACGCTTTTGCAAGGTGGATATCATTACATCAACATTACATAATATATGGGGATACATACAAGGCATACAAATGCCGCAAGAATACATCAATACATCATACATAAGCTCAACATCCGTCTACGGATGAACATAAACAGAAACTCAAACGACATCCACCCTGCTAGCCCAGGCTGCCGGCCTGGAACCTATCCCCTGATCGAAGGAGAAGCGGAAGAAGAACTCCAAAACAAGACATCGCTCTCGCGTCATGATCATCGCAAAACCTGTACCTGCAACTGGTGGTGTAGTAATCTGTGAGCCACGAGGACTCAGCAATGCCATTACCATGGGTTTCAAGACTAGCAAAGCTTAAAGGGGAAAGGAATGGGTAAGGTGGTGAGGTTGCAACAGCGACTAAGCATGTATGGTGGCTAACTTACGCAAAGAAGAGCGAGAAGAGAAGCAACGGAACGGTCGTGAAACTAGCAATGATCAAGAAGTGATCCTGAACTCCTACTTACGGCAAACATAACCCAGAAACCGTGTTCACTTCCCGGACTCCGCCGAGAAGAGACCATCACGGCTACACACGCGGTTGATGCGTTTTAGATAAGGTCAAGTGTCAAGTTCTCTACAACCGGATATTAACAAATTCCCATCTGCCACATAACCGCGGGCACGGCTTTCAAAAGATAATACCCTGCAGGGGTGTCCCAACTTAGCCCATTATAAGCTCTCACGGTCAACGAAGGATATTCCTTCTCCCAGGAAGACCCGATCAGTATCGGAATCCCGGTTACAAGACATTTCGACAATGGTAAAACAAAACCAGCAAAGCCGCCCGATGCGCCGACATCCCGATAGGAGCTGCACATATCTCGTTCTCAGGGCAACACCGGATGAGACATCCTACGAGTAAAACCAGACCTCGAGTTTCCACGAGGTGGCCCCGCAGTCTACTCAGTTCGGACCAACACTTAGAGAAGCACTGGCCCCCGGGGGGGGGGGTAAAATAAGATGACCCTCGAGAGAGCGACTCCCTAGGGAAAAGAAATAGGCTAGACAAATGGTAAAACCAAGGTTGGGCCTTGCTGGAAGAGTTTTATTCAAGCCGAACTGTCAAGGGGGTCCCATAAATCACCCAACCGTGTGAGGGACGCAAAATCAAGGAACATAACACCGGTAAGACGGAAACTAGGGCGGCAAGAGTGGAACAAAACACCAGGCATAAGGCCGAGCCTTCCACCCTTTACCAAGTATATAGATGCATTAATAATATAAGAGATATTGTGATATCCCAACATAAACATAAACCAACATGGAGCAATCTTCATCTTCACCTGCAACTAGCAGCGCTATAAGAGGGGCTGAGCAAAGCGGTAACATAGCCAAACAACGGTTTGCTAGGAAGGGTAACAAAGGTTAGAGGTTCATGGCAATTTGGGAGGCTTGAGGGGCAAGTGAATAGGTAGCGCAGCATAGCGATAGAACGAAGCAACTAGCCTAGCAATGATAGTAATGAGATCCAAGGTGACGGTCATCTTGCCTGAAATCCCGCTAGGAAGAAGAACGAGTCCATGAAGAAGATGAAGCCACGAAGACGAACGAATCCTCACGATCGCAACGACACGGGAACTAACGAGAAGAAGCACACAACAAGGTAAACACACCACACAAGAACAAGGCATGATGCTCAACCAAATATGATGCATGACAAGGCTATATGAAGCTACTCGTGGCAAGAGATGATGCATACAAGAACAACACATCAAAGCAAGTTTAAATGAGGCCGGAAACAACATATAACAATTCCGGTAAGTCCTCATATGCAAATTTCGAAATTGGTCCAGAACGAAATTCTAGTCAAGTTACATATAAAGTTCATTAGATTCGGAGCTACGGCCTAGAAGATATGAGCAAAACAAATTAAACATGGCATTGATGCAAAATGCATACAAACATCAAGAAAACACCTCAAAACAAGGATGCAACATGATAATATGAAACTACATGCAACACTAAGCAAGTTACGTATAGAGCATGGTCAAAACGGAGCAACGGTGCAACACATACACTCCAAACAAGATATAACAACAATCTGACGAAAACAGCAACTAGGCATAATGGAAGCATCAAAACGATATGCTACAGCAACTCAAAATGAAAAAAAAGGCATGGACATGATGTACAGGTAAAGCAAAACAAAACATGAACACTGAGCTATCTCCAGAATTGACTAGAACATGCTCAAAAGGACATGGCAAGATTGAAAAAAATAACAGGTTCACAGACTTAGCAGAAATTACTGGACATGGCAGAAAACAGTATCAGGTAGCAATGTTCAGAGCATGAAATCAACAAGCTACAGGAACTTAAAATGGTAAAACAAGGCATGGCATGAATCTACTAAAAACATATGACAAAAGTCCCTTAATGACCATAAGCCAAAAGGTCACAGAAGATATGATGGCAAGCATGTAAACATAGAAAGTTTCGTTATCAGGTATCAGACTTAGCAGAAAACAGAGCATGGCAGAAATAATAATATGAAGGCATGTTGGTGAGCTTGATGCACTCACCACAAGGCAATTCATGACAAAACTAGCATACCTACAGTAAGATGGCATGTTTATGAAGATATTAATGGCAAGAACAAGAGCATAGCATGTATGGATCAACTACAACAAGCTTGGCAAAAATGAATATCATGTTGAGAATCTGCCAGAAATATTTTATAGCAAAAGTAGAGCAAAATTGTGTCATGCTATGGCACTCCATAATTGCAAACAAGGGCATGAATCGATCAATAACAACAATATCTACCAAACATCCTTACTTAACATCTCCAAAATATGCATGGATCTCTCTGTATCATCAAGTTTACATGGCAACAAAATAACAGCAGACAAAGACTTAGAGAAAACACCAAGTCTCTGAAATCAGAAACATTACGAAGCCTAGTTTGCATGCTTGTGATAGTCACCACAGAGATCACAAAAATACATGGCATACACCTCTGGAAAGATGGAATGGCATACAACAAAACACATGTAGATCTCATACTCATAAGATGCATAGATTAAATGCAAAAAAAATAACAAATCACCAATTTCTGATAAGAATCAGCAGATAACAGCAACTAGCTCTCTTGCAACGATTATTTGGGCATCAAGATGGACTCAAATGAACATGGTTCAATGGAACAAAATGAAGAGCATCACGATACGAACATTTTGACATATTATATACATAAATCGGAGCACCGAGCATGAAGTTACAAAGAACACAAGATGCATGTATGATGCTGAAATCTCAGGACTTGGTCAAATTTTCAAAAAAAAAACAGAGATGAGCGGGGTTGACTAAATGACGCCCGGGGCGGAGAATTGGGCCGGAAGGGAGCTCACCTAGTGGGCTGAGCCCCGCAGGACGGAGAGGCAGGCCGAGGCGGGCCGGCTGGAGCTGGGCCTGGGAGGCAGAGGCCCCCGTGACGGCGCCGGTCAACGGCGAGCGAGACGAGCCCGCTCCCGAGCGGGACGACGGCGGCGGATCCCGGCGCCGCTCCGGCGAGCGCGAGACGAGGCGGGGCCGAGCCTGGGGACCGGCGGGGAGGCCAGAGACGGAGGGGACGGCGGATGACGTCACGCCGGGTTATGGCCTTCACACAATTGTAAGCCGGAGATTTTCTGTCGAAAGGATTGAAGATTGACATGAGCCGGCTCAAATCAATATGGGGCCTAATGTTGAGGATATAATCCTTAGAGTCACCCGCCAGGAGGGGCCGGGTTACATATGATCATCACCTGAAGCCCGGCGCCAAGCTTGAAGACGGTGGGCCAAAGATGGGCTTAAGACCCGGAGATGGCTTAAGGCCCGTGGTTACAACTGTCATTATGGTAGAACTTGTAGTGTAAGGCAAGAATAGTTGAGAGTCCGAGCCGGACACTCTTATGAGCCGGCCGGGACTCTCAGAAGCTGCTGGGCGTCAACCTCTCTATATAAAGGGACGACCCGGCAGCGGTTTAGGGACAAGAAAGATCTGATCGAGAGCCAGGCATAACAGTTAAGCTCCCTGGTCATCGAAACCCTAATCAATACCACCTCAACTGGACGTAGGCTTTTACCTTCACCGTAAGGGGCCGAACCAGTATAAACCCTCGTGTTCCTTGTCCCGTTTAACCCCTTCAAGCTTCCTAGCGGCGATGGCTCCACGACTAAGTCCTAGCTTGAGGACATCTGCCGTGACAATTCCACGACAGTTGGCGCCCACCGTGGGGCCAGCGCACGGTGGATTTGAGTTCTTGAAGGGCAGCTTCGAAGGGCTCAAGGGATACGCTGTGGGCCGGATGACTAGGAGTCGTCGCGGCAAGCTCTACATCGACGATGCAAACTGGGGCCCCGACGCCGGCTCAATTGAGTACGGATACCGGGTCCCCTTCGGCGGAATTCATGTTTTCATTGGCAAGATTGGCGAGCCGGGCCCGGAGCCGGACCACTGCGCCGATCTCATCGAGACGGCTCAGCGCGCACGACCCGCCCGGCCCCTGCCAGCCTTGAAGCATGCTTTTATGGGATGTATCCATGGAGGGCTCTCTGATGGACCTGGATCTGGTGATGAGACGGTCGCCGGCTCTGACGGCGAGTCGTCCACAGATGAGTCAAACTCGTTGTATCAACTTCAAGATGGCAGGCTCATGGGTTGTTCCGATGGTGATAGTATTTCGGACCCATTTGAGCCGCCGAGCCGGGTTGGAATCTTCATGGCCGGTGCGCAGCCTGTTCAGAACCCTGCTGCTGGGGCGGGAAACCCGGTGCCCTCGCCGGCTCAGGTGCTGATGGATCTCACGGACAAGATGACGACCCTGTTGACCGCCGCGGTTGACCCGGCGGATCAAGCTCAGCATGACGCGGAGGTGGCGCAGTTAAAGTTAGATCTCGTGAAAGCCAAAGAGGATCTAGCAGCGGAAGGGATCAGGATGGCGGCGGAGAGGGCGGCTCTCGACGCCCAAACTCAGTTGATTCAGGCGCAGTCCTTCCGGCTCACGATGGATCAGAACGCGTCCAATGAGGTCACGAGAAGGAGGCATCAAAAGGCCCAATCTCGACTCCCTCCGGTTTACGATCCTCGAAACCTCTTCGACCCGCCAGGTGCAGGGTCTAGTAACCCGCCAGGGATCATAGTGCCCGGGTCTGGGACCCCTGTTCAGCCACAAGTGATGGGGCCTCCCCGGGTGAACCCTGCCCCGCCTCAGTATGTGCCGATACCACCGGGTCATTATGCTAACCCGCTGGAGAACATGGTCGCCGCAGCAGCACGGCTGGCGGCCCTCCCAATTGACGGCGACTCTCCAACGGCTATTGAAACCCGCCGGGTCAGGGAACTCCTTCAAACAGCGCTGGCACAGCGAGAGGCGTACTCTTACAGCCGGGACAGGATCCACTCGACCCCTCGTCCAGGCCGGAGCCCGAGTTATAGCAGACACATGGTCTTAGCGACCGGCTCAAGTAATGTCCGACGCCATGACCTGCCCCCTGGCCATGGCCCGGTTCATAACGGAGCCTTTCACGCAGCAGACCAAGACAGAGCGCGGCAAGAGGCGGAGCAGGTGCCTCAGTTGACGGCTTACCAGACCCCCCCGGCTTATCCGACGACTTCCGTCGACGTGGGTATCCCTGCGAGGACTGGAGGTGTCCCTTGCTTAGTGCCAGCTCTCCGCAATGAACGTCTACCCAAAGACTTCAAAGGCCCTAGGAAGGTGCCTAATTACACAGCTGACTTACAACCCGGGGCCTGGATCGAAAGTTACGAGATGGCCATGGAACTGCTGGAGGTCAGTGAAGCGGCGATGGCCAAGTACTTCACCATGATGCTGGATGGGCCTGCCCGCACTTGGTTGAAAGCGCTACCGCCGAATTCCATCGGGTCTTGGGCTGAGCTAAAGGCCCGGTTCATACAAAACTTCAAAGACACCTGTAGGCAGTCTATGTCAATAGTGGATTTGACTAACTGTAAACAGCAGGAGGGTGAGTCTACGACACATTGGGTTCGCCGGGTCAAAGAGATCATACATTCATCGGATAAGATGGATGCCGGTTCTGCAGTCTTAATGTTGGAGCAAAATTGTCGTTTTCTGCCCCTGAAAATGAAGCTCGGGCGGCTTAAGCGCGACTGCAATGATATGGGTACGCTGATGGCGGCTCTCGTCAAGTACGCCGATTCTGATAGTACCAAGGACCCCGCTTCAGACGATGAAAGGACAGGGAAGGGAAAGAAGAATGGCAATGGCAAGGGTCCTCAGCACAACCCGGGGAACCAAGGAAGTGGCAAGCGTAAGGCCGACGGCAGCCTAGAGTTCGTGGCCAACGCCAGCTCACAGGGTAATAGCCAGAGACGCAAGGGGAGGCCCCCTCCCCGAGCCGGCGGGTCAGGTCCGACGCTGGAGCAACTGTTGAATGAGCCCTGCCCAAGGCATGGCTCTAGAGAGAGGCCAGCTACTCATCTATGGAAGGATTGTGCAATCATGAAGGCTTTTAAGAATTCCAACGCCTTCAACGACAACAATGGCCCGAGCGGTGGCTCAGGCGCCGGCGGCTTTCATGGCCCGGGCGGCGGCTCAAATTCTAATCCTCAAAACGGTCAAGGGGGCTTTAATCAGCAGTCTGGCCAGGGTCATCAACAGCAGCCGGGGGGTTATCAGACCAATCCAAAGCAGCTTAGCGATGGATAGTATCATGTGTTTACCACCAGTCTGTGTAAGCGAGATCAGAAGCTTCATAAGAGGGCTGTGAATGCTGTTGAGCCGGCGGTTCCGCGTTACTTGCGGTGGTCTGAGCAGCCTATAGTGTGGAGTAGGGAGGATCACCCTCCCCGGGTGGATAATCCGGGTCACTTGGCCTTGGTGGTGGCTCCTCAGGTGGGAGGATATAAGTTCACTAAGGTGCTCATGGATGGAGGCAGCAGCATCAACATCCTCTATTATGAGGCTTTCCATCGTATGGGGTTGATTGATAAGAACCTCAGCCAGTCAAACACTATTTTCCATGGTGTGTTACCTGGTAAGTCGGCTTATCCAGTCGGCAAGATTGAGTTGGAAGTGGCCTTTGGAGACGAGCACAACTACAGGGTGGGAAAATTGACCTTTGAGGTGGTCAAGATAAGAAGCCCGTATCATGCCATATTCAGGCGGCCGGCTTACGCCAAGTTCATGGCACGGCCGTGTTACGTGTATTTACAGCTCAAGATGCCGGGTCTCAATGGGACCATTACGGTTCATGGCAGCCGAAAGGTGGCCTTGGAGTGTGAGGAAGGCGATGCAGCTTATGCAGAATCTGTTTGTGCAACAGAGGAGTTAAAATTCTACAAGGACAATGTTGACCCCACAGATATGACCTCTCTGAAAAAGCCGACTACGGAGCATGAGCCGACAATGAAATTTTAGTCGGCTGATGAGACTAAACTTGTTGATTTCGTTCCAGGTGATTCATCTCAGCAGTTTAGCATCAGTGCCAATCTGGATCCAAAATAGGAAAGCGCGCTCATCGAGTTCATCCGTGAGAATAGGGACATTTTTGCATGGAAATCTTCTGACATGCCAGGTGTACCTAGAGAACTCGCTGAGCACACTCTCAATGTTGATCCGAAATTTAAGCCGGTTAGGCAATTCCTTTGGCGGTTTAATGAAGAAAGGCGGAAAGCTATTGGTGAAGAGGTGGCCCGGCTCTTGGCGGCCGGGTTTATTGTTGAAGTCTTTCACCCAGAGTGGTTAGCTAACCCGGTTGTCGGGGATATACCCCGCGGTATGACCCGGCCGGAAGTATGACCCGGCCGGATTTGGCGCTTCACCGTGACCCGCCGGAGAACTGGCGACTCACGGGTCTGGCGGCTCACTGCCAGATGATTCACGAGCCTGACGACTCATGGATGACCCCGACGGTGGGTCAGATAGAAGCCTAGACCCAAGGCCCAGAAGGCCGGCTCACGTTTATGATGGGCCGGCTTAAGAAGAAAGGGATGACGAATATTTCCTTTACAAGGAAGCAAGACCCGGACTTGTAATTAACTTGTAAGAGAAGATAGATTAGTCCTAGTCCTACTCGGACTCCACATGTAACCCACCTCTCTAACTTATATAAGGAGGGGCAGGGCACCCCAAAGGAGGGAGGCAACAAGAAACAACCTCTAGGGCTAGACACCGAGAGCCGGTTCCCGGCGACTCTCCCGTGATCATAATGAGACCTAGCCTCAAACAGCACGTAGGGCTATTACCGGATGATGTTTCCCGGGGCCCGAAGCTGTCTAACCCCTTGTCTTGTGCGTTGATCCGCCATGCGTCTCTCATCCCAATCAACCCCTCTCAAGCTACTACAAAGATGCGTTGGCCTCACGACTAAGTCCTTACACCTAGGACATCTGACGTGTTAATTCCATGACAGTTGGCGCCCACCGTGGGGCTAGGCGCACGGTGGTGTTGAGTTCTTGGAGGGATCTCTTCAGGGATCGAAGAGCTCGCGAGTAGACAGATGAAGGTTTACGTTCCAGAAGATTAAGAGTGCGTCGGATGTACTATCGCCGCCGCAAGTTAGAGATGTGTTCGAGATCAAGCAATGCAAGGATCACGTCACAGGGGCCAGCGGGAGTGCAAGAGAAATTTTTTGCAGTATGATTGGGGAGCAGTTGAATCGCAAGTCGCCAGGCCGTGTTTTCCTGTTACAACACGTTTTTTCTAACGCACCCAGACCCGAGGTGTTTTGTCGCTACAGGCGACTTCCAAGTCATAGAACGTCCATCAATCGTGCCAACTACTGCTGCATGTTATCGTACAAAGGACAAAACAGGATCTATGCTGCTCACGTGGGTTGAGTGCTAGTTTAATTCTCAGAATTGCTATCTCGGATAGCTATACATACATGGAGGCAGGCTGTACAAGGAAATATGAGCAGAGCCGTCCAATCAACAGTGCTGCACTCGAGAAAGAAAGAAAAGGGCGTGGAGTTGCCGAGTCAAAGTACGACCCGGAGAAAGACAGGGACGTGGCCGCAGATTCGGCCCTGTCCTACGATGCTCAAGCTTCTGCCTGTGAGCCGGCCGAGCGGACATCTGACTCGCCCGCGCCAAATCACCGCCTTCACCATTAGCCGGGGCTGCCTCCGATGTGCCTCCTCTGCCTCGGCCCACACCTCGACGCTGCTCATGGCTGTGCTGCTGCCTCGAGACGGCCAAGCTGTTGTTCGCCTGCACGCCTCGCCGTTGCTGCTCCTTCTACGAGCGCTACAGCTGCACCTCCACTACGATCTGCCGCTGCTGCTTTGTGCATAAAGACCAAAATCTAGTCATCAACTACTACTCCATCATCCACTATGACGTATGAAGGCACTAGTCAAACTGATGGGTCAAACCAAGCATGACCCGGAGGAGACCTCGGTCGCATGGAGTCGGCCTCGCCTCCTAGCGATCATCAAGATATCGTCGCGCCTCCGGACTGGGTCCTGCCGTCGCCGCTGCTGCACTTCTGAACCGCCGCTGCACTGGGTCATCTTCTACCACCGTCATCGACCCTAGGGTGCTGCCGCTGCTGCTTTGAGCCGCCGGCCCCAAGCCTCCCAAACCGCAGGCCTCCAAGTGTTGCGAGCCGCCCCGACCGAGTTGCCATTGAGCCACCCCGGCCAAAGCGACTTCATCTACGGCCTTCACACCTCTGAACCGGCCAAAGAGTATACTACAATTTGCACGCAGTGAAGATTATACAAACTGCGGCGAACTCTCGCAAGGCCTTTGAGAGGATCAACACAAAAATTCTTGGTTATCTACGGATGCCATATGGTGATCATCTGTCACCTAAAATCAGGTGATATTTATCTTACATATATTGTTAGGTACATGTTGATTTCCTTCGAGAAAAAACTACTCCGCCCTGTTGTATGTTTTGTACGCAGGACAATTGTGGTTTATACCATGGGTACGGAGCACGTACTTGCAACATTGCGCCCGGTGTTCGTCCGTGCCTCGTTTCCCGGTAAATGGACGCGCAAGCCGCCACCCTTGCGGCCCGAACTACTTCAACTCATCGGAACCGTCCCTGTGATTGACTTGTCCGTCCGCGCCGTCTTACAACGCCACGGACGACTCGCCCGTCCGCCCTCGCGGCCGGTTCACGTGTCTGTGCCGGCTTACAACGCCGTGGCCGACTCGCTGTCCGCGCCGGCTTACAAAAGTCACGGCCGACTCACCCGTCCACACTGGTTTACCACGCCGTGGCCGGTTCACCCGTGAGCGACTTCAACTTCCCCTAGCGATCATCAATTTCATGGCGGATTATTTCCGGCCTGGCACATCAGGTGATATCCATCTAAAATATATTTTATTGGTACATATTATTTTGTCAAAGAACAGTTTATCTTTGTCTAGGTCTGCAATATTGTTGATGCAGGACAAGTGTTCACTACATCAAAACGGCGTGGTTAACTTGCCCGACTGCGCCGGTTTATAACACCGCGGCCGGTTCGTCTGTCTGGGCCGCCTCTGATGCTGAGGTCGTCTTTTCCGTCCGCCTCTCGCGGCCTGGTCTACATCAACACACCGAGCAGCACTTATCTGCATGAGCTGTGTATTGAGTATGAGCAGGTCACTACTTGGGAAGCCCAGTTTTCTTCCAACAAATTGGAGGCAAACTATCATATGTTATCAGCCGCCGTCTGCACCTGGACGGCTCAATGGACATGCGCACAAGTCGCCATCACTACAGTTTGGTTAAGCTTCAAACAGCCAGTTGGAAGGAACCATTGGCCGAGTTGCCGACACGGCTCATACGGGATCATTTATAACCCGCCGCAGTCACCTTAACCTTCTGTGGATACACATCGTGTTATCAACACCAATGATATACAAGTTATGCCGGCTTATATCACGGTTAAATATGGAGAATCTCAAGCCAACTCCTTGAGTCATCTTGAGACTCGGGGGCTACAGTGGCATGACTCGGGAACCCCGGGTCGTTGAAGGGAATGATAACCCAGTTTCGGAGGCTGCTACCATATTGATGAAACTTTAAAGGCCGTCAGAAAATTGCCGGTTCAAATAAAGATTCCGGTTTAAAATCCGGTTCAAGAGATATCTTTCTCCCGCAAAGTTTTGAAGTTCTCAAATCCGGTTCAAACGTCCGGCTCAAGGTAAATTTATATCTTATAAAGCTTTGAAGCTCTTAATATCCGGTTTACAAATTTCCGGTTCAAAAAGAGGTTATCTCTCGCAAAGTTCGAGTTCTCAGGAAAAATTAAAGGGACCAAAGAGAGTTTGTTACAAAGCACAACTCAAATATAGGTACCCTGCTTTAAGGACCATTGGGAGCTGATCGTATTTGAATTTAGCTTAACCCTTTTGGTGTGACCCTGATCGTATTTGAATCAGAGTCGATAAATATTCTCATGATCACTTGGGGGCTTCCTGTTCAAACATAGGTCGTATTCGAACCAAAGAGAACATAGCTGTCGATACCCACTTGATTGGCACACTGCCGAGCTCATTGGGGAGTTTCTTGGTCATATTTGAACCATAGCTCAACCCCCTTTGGGAACCGACGTGGATCGTATTCGAATCGGCGTCGTTAAACAACTCTCAAGGTCATTTGGGGGCTTCCTGTTCAAACATAGGTCGTATTCGAACCAAAGAGAACATAGCTGTCGGTACCCTCTTGATCGGCAACGCCAAAGCCACTGGGGGCTATATGATCGTATTCGAATCTTAGCTTAACCCCTTTGGAACGGTTTTTTGTTCGTATTCGAATCAGAAGCCTCAAAAAATTTGAAGTCTCTTTTTGCAAACAATTTTTGGATTTTATTTGAAGCTCTTTTTCATATCTAAAGTGTATATGAGTGGTTGTTATTTAACCCGGCTTGATTTTCAATGGTAAATCGCCAGCTTATGACAATCATCATCTATGTGGAAGCATTGGCTTCTAAGGATTGGGTTATCACACTTACTGCACAGGTATCATAAACCGGCGGTACAGTTCAATATCACAGGTATGATATTGTTTATACATAATTATGTTTAAACTAGCCCTGGCTATGGACTTTAAGCCGCCGGTATGTTTTGAATTGCGCCATTGGAATCATGCGCGTATCAAAGATTAGCTTATCACCCTTATTGTGCAGGTCATATAAGCCGACAAATGCAAATTCAATATCACAAGTATGATATTATTGTTATGTTTCAAAGTTATGATTCATAACAGGCTTATCTGTGACTCCTTTTTTACACATCCGTGGTCATATGTATGATATTATGACCCGCCCTACGGTAAACCGCCGAGGCTTCTTGTGATCTACTTGTGTGCAGGATAAGACTACATTTGGGTAGTTACCCGCCCTGGCTTTTGACATTAAGTCGCCAGGGCGTATGTTGTTTAAACTCTGTGCAGGATTTGCAGAACTATGACTTATATAAATGTTTAAGTCCAAGCCCATCATCGAAAGATTGACATTGGTGTCTCAAGAGGGTTATCAATTCTTGATTTTCTCAAAAGGCTATAAATAGCCGGGTTATAAAATTTCCGGCTTACAATGGAGGCGTAATAAATCGCCATCGGCCAAGAGCCGCCGGGTATTTAAACTCCGGATTTACTTGTCAACAGATAAGGAATAGTCCCGAGTCGCTGCAGGCTTACAACCCGGCACTTGGGGGCTACATTATTCAAGTTGAGATTACATCAAATATGCAAGTCCCATGTCACTGCCAGCATGCACCATGGCACTTGGGGGCTAATGCAAAGTCATTTTTTGCTCACTTCATTGAAGACCCGAATCATCACATCGTAATGAGCCAGCCCTTGGGGGCTACCAATTGCTCCTGGCAACAATTCAAGACAATTCTAGGATGACCCGGCTACACTACTATGACTATAGCCGACTCATGGGGGCTACACAACTGGATTTTATTTAAAGCCATGGTGATAAGTCCCGGCTTATTCATGCTGATTAAACCGGCCCTTGGGGGCTACAGGTAATATGGATATAAGGGAGAAATATCTTCAAATTCTCAGTTTTGAGTAAATCAGATTGACCTGGTATCTGCAAAAATCATAAACCGGCGTCGGCGACAATTATGACTTGGCATCATCTATTTATAACCCGGCAATTTTGGTACTCATAAACCGGCAAGTTTTATATCTTTAAGCCGGATGAATATAAGTTGAATATTTGAAGACCAATATTTTTGTCAAGTCAGAGCATTGAAAGCCGACTCAAGTGGATTATCTCTTACAATATTTCTCAACAAGAGACCAATGTCAACAAATTGACTCTGAAGCTGGCCTGTTGACCCGGATTTTTCAAAGGAAGTATCTGGATTTTTTGCATTGGCAAAATTTGAACATATCTGCTAAAGAGATTTGCTATGAGATTATGGATACATATCAAGAAGGAAGATGACAAGGACTTAAGGATGATCAAGTGCCGGCTTACAAAGAATATTTAACCCGGAACACAACCTATCCAATTTGTTCTTGTGTTTATTAGTTTAACATGGATAAATCCAAATTAAACTGGGGGCTAATGTCGGGGATATACCCCGCGGTATGACCCGGCCGGAAGTATGACCCGGCCGGATTTGGCGCTTCACCGTGACCCGCCGGAGAACTGGCGACTCACGGGTCTGGCGGCTCACTGCCAGATGATTCACGAGCCTGACGACTCATGGATGACCTTGACGGCGGGTCAGATAGAAGACTAGACCCAAGGCCCAGAAGGCCGGCTCACGTTTATGATGGGCCGGCTTAAGAAGAAAGGGATGACGAATATTTCCTTTACAAGGAAGCAAGACCCGGACTTGTAATTAACTTGTAAGAGAAGATAGATTAGTCCTAGTCCTACTAGGACTCCACATGTAACCCGCCCCTCTAACTTATATAAGGAGGGGCAGGGCACCCCAAAGGAGGGAGGCAACAAGAAACAACCTCTAGGGCTAGACACCGAGAGCCGGTTCCCGGTGACTCTCCCGTGATCATAATGAGACCTAGCCTCAAACAGCACGTAGGGCTATTACCGGATGATGTTTCCCGGGGCCCGAAGCTGTCTAACCCCTTGTCTTGTGCGTTGATCCGCCATGCGTATCTCATCCCAATCAACCCCTCTCAAGCTACTACAAATATGCGTTGGTCTCACGACTAAGTCCTTACACCTAGGACATCTGACGTGTTAATTCCACGACCGGTGCTCGTACTCAAGAAGAACGGCACCTGTCGGATGTGTGTGGACTACACGGACTTGAACAAGGCGTGTCCGGCTGATCCTTTCGCCCTTCCCCGTATTGATCAAATCATTGATGCTACGGCGGGTTGTGAGCGCCTAAGTTTCTTGGATGCTTATTCTGGATATCATCAGATTAAAATGGCGGTTAAGGACCAGGAGAAGACGGAGTTCATCACTCCCTTTGGAGCCTTCTGCTATGTGTCTATGCCCTTTGGACTCAAGAGTGCACAGGCGACTTATCAGCGTTGCGTGCAGAACTGTCTTCATAACCAGATTGGGCGCAACGTTCATGCTTATGTGGATGATATTGTGGTTAAATCTAGGAAGGAGGAAACCTTGATAGATGATCTGAGGGAAACCTTTGATAATCTCCAGGTCTACAAGATGATGCTTAACCCGCCCAAGTGTGTTTTTGGTGTTCCTGCAGGCAAGCTCTTGGGTTTCTTGGTTTCTAATAGAGGCATTGAAGCTAACCCGGAGAAGATCAAGGCCATCACCTCCCTAGCTAAGCCGGCGTGTATAAACGACGTCCAGCGCCTAGCGGGTCGTATCGCTGCTTTAAGCCGTTTTATAAGCCGTTTGGGGGAGAAGGCCATGCCATTATATCAGTTGATGAAGGAAACTGATGACTTTGTCTGGAACGATGCAGCTAATACTGCTTTTGAGGATTTGAAGAGACAGCTGGCGGAGCCCCCAGTCCTTGCTGCTCCGGTTGACAAGGAGCCTTTATTGCTGTATGTGGCTTCTAACACACGAGCCGTCAGTGTAGCTGTGGTGGTGGAGCGCAAGGAAGAGGGTAAGGAGCATCCGGTTCAGCGGCCGGTTTATTATGTCAGCAAAGTGCTCAGTGAGTCCAAGCAGCGATATCCGCATTGGCAGAAGCTTGTTTATGGTGTGTTCATGGCAAGCCGGAAGCTTAAGCATTATTTCCAGGGTCACCCCATCACTGTGGTCAGTTCTGCCCCCCTTGGAGATATCATTCAAAACAGAGAGGCCACAGGGAGAGTGGCTAAGTGGGCCATAGAGCTCGGACCTCATGGTCTGAAATACGTGCCACGCAATGCTGTTAAATCTCAGGCCTTGGTGGATTTCATCAATGATTGGACAGAGCTACAAGTGCCCAAACAAAAGCCGGATAACACATATTGGACTATTCACTTCGATGGGTCCAGGCAATTGGAGGGCTCGGGGGCTGGAGTCGTATTGGCTTCCCCTAAAGGTGACAAGTTCCATTATGTGCTACAGTGGATGTTTCCTTGCACCAACAATGTAGCTGAGTACAAGGCCTTGCTCCACGGTCTTCGGATGGCTAAGGAGATGAGCTTGAGCCGGGTAAGGTGCTTCGGCGACTCAGACTTGGTGGCTCAACAAGTATCAGGAAAGTGGGACTCCAAGGACCCTCTCATGGCGGCTTATCGCCGTGAAGTTGATGCCATTGCTGGGCACTTTCAGGGTTACCAAGTAGAGCACATCGATCGTAGGAAGAACGAGGCGGCTGATGCTTTAAGCCGGCTGGGCTCTCAGCGAAAACCGGTGCCGCCTAATATTTTCCTGGACGTCCTGCATAACCCTTCTGTTAAGTTGCCTACAGAGGAAGACTTGGCTGTCCCTGACCCGGAGGCACGACTGGTGGCGGCTCTCCACATCATCCCGGACTGGACAGTGCCCTATCTGGCTTACATGACCCGGGGAGATTTGCCTGAGGATGAAACTTTGGCCAGACAAATAACCCGGCGGTCTAAGTCAATGATTGTTATCAACGGTGAGTTGCATCGCCGCAGTGTTACGGGAGCGTTCCAGCGTTGTGTCTCCCCTGAGGAAGGTCAAGAGATCTTGCGTGAGATTCATGAAGGGGATTGTGGCCATCACACCGGCTCAAGGTCTCTTGTGGCCAAGGCTTTTCGTCATGGTTTTTATTGGCTGACGGCTCATGCTGATGCGGAGGACTTGGTCAGTAAATGTGATGGTTGCCAAAGGTTCTCGCGACGGGCTCATGTGCCGGCTCAGGAGCTGAGGATGATCCCAATTACTTGGCCCTTTGCGGTCTGGGGCTTGATATGGTTGGGCCTTTTAAAAGGTCCAAGGATAAGAAGACCCACCTCTTGGTGGCAGTTGACAAATTTACCAAGTGGGTTGAAGCGGAGCCAGTTAGCAAGTGTGATGCAGCCACGGCAGTTCAGTTTATGAAAAAGGTGATCTTTCGCTTTGGCTTTCCACACAGCATTATAACAGACAATGGTACCAATCTATCCAAAGGAGCCATGGAGGAGTTTTGTCAACGAGAGCATATTAGACTTGATGTTTCATCAGTGGCTCACCCTCAATCCAATGGTCAAGCTGAGAGGGCTAATCAGAAGATTCTGAAAGGCATCAAACCCCGGCTTTTGGTCCCTTTACAACGGACGCCGGGTTGTTGGGTGGAGGAGTTACCCTCCGTGTTGTGGAGCATCAACACTACTCCTAACAGGTCTACAGGTTTCACGCCTTTCTTCATGGTTTATGGAGCGGAAGCAGTCCTCCCCAGTGACATCCGTCATGACTCGCCTCGAGTGGCGGCTTATGTTGAGGTGGATAATGAACAGGCGCGCCAAGATGCTCTTGACTTGTTGGACGAACAGCGTGATGTGGCAGCAGCTCGCTCAGCGATTTACCAACAGGACCTGCGCCGTTATCATAGTCGCCGGGTTAAATCCTGGGTCTTCCAGGAAGGCGATCTGGTGCTCCGGCTCATCCAAGATCAAACAGATGCGCACAAGCTATCCCCGCCTTGGGAAGGGCCGTTTTTGGTCAGCAAGAATTTGCACAACGGGTCATATTACCTCATTGACATTCGCGAGCACAAAGATTCACGTAAGTCGGAGGAAGAGACCCGTCGGCCGTGGAACATAGCTCAGCTTCGGCCTTATTACACTTGAGCCCCCGGCTCTCATAATGTACATATTTCTCTAAGCCATGTATATATTATGATAAGCAATAAAGCAGGACCTCTGTCCTTTTTTCTCCTCCAAAGGTGAACGTGTTGTTTTCATTGCAAGATCACATGATAACTTGAAGGGGGATCCGGCTTATGATCGTATTCGAATCTAGCCATACGCAATATAGTCACTTGGGGGCTTCCTGTTCAAACATAGGTCGTATTCGAACCAAAGAGAACATAGCTGTTGATACCCATTTGATTGGCAAAGTGCCGAGCTCATTGGGGAGTTTTTCTTTGATCATATCTGAATCACAGTTCAACCCCCTTTGGGAACCGACGTGGATCGTATTCGAATCAGCGTCGTTAAACAATTCTTAAGGTCATTTGGGGGCTTCCTGTTCAAACATGGGTCGTATTCGAACCAAAGAGAACATAGCTGTCGGTACCCTCTTGATTGGCATCGCCACACCCACTGGGGGCTATATGATCGCATTCGAATCCTAGCATAACCCCTTTGGGACGGGTCTCTGGTCGTATTCGAACCGGAAGCCCCTAAGTTTTTCTGATTTATAGCGAGTTCTTCTGATTATTTCAAGTGTGCACGGCGGGTCTCACTTTGCCGGCTTAACTTTGATTTACAGTACTAGTCGAATACAATCGGCGTTATTAAGACTGGTAAACCGGAATTGAGGTACCAACCTTATTACCCGGGTTATATAAGCCGGAAGTGTGCTTGCAGGCCGGTAAGTGTGTTATTACGGGTATATCAAGGACATAATTAAGGACCAGTCTTTTTTGATTCATATTCCGGGTTATATGTATAAAACTATGATTCTCAGTGCGGTAAGCCGCTTAGAGACTTGTGATTTGTCTTTCTATGCAGGATAGTTAAAGGCAACTATTTGAGCTTAAGGAAAATGAATGATCAAATTATGACCCGGAGAAATATAAGGAAGCAACTTCAATGGAATTCAGCATTCAACACGTGCATGATGGCACGGCAAAATTAAAGTGTTGGTCCTATTTTATTACAAGACTCATCGAGTCCAAAAGGGTGAAGCATTGTTTAAATAAGCCGCCTACAGAGTTAAGATGCTTGCTGGGTCGACGCTTCCGGCTCATCCCTCTCCGCTCCTCCGGCTGTTCCCAAGACCTGGAAGGTTGACAATTTCTAGTCAATGCCGCTCAGAGCTTCAAATCGAGCTTCCTCGTCAATTAACCCGGCCGGGTCAATTTCCGGGGCAAAGGTGTGCTTACGAGTCGGCGGGACTAAGCTGATGGCTTCATAACGCGGAGTGGGAATCCTCTGATTCTCTGCGTCGTAACCCGGCTGGTACTTGGTCAGATCCGTGTCATTTCCAATCAGAGTGGCCACCGGGCGTACGATCTTCACGCAGGCTACAAAGTCCCTTTGGTCGAAGGGGGTGCCGTCTTCCTTCAAGCTGGGATAGCCAAGGGCAATGTCCGCCGGGTCTAATTCTGGAAGGAACGCCTTGGCCTGGCTCAGAGCAGCTATGGCCCCGGCTCTTGCAGAGGCCCGTCGCAGCTCTTGGACACGCTGAGGAAGAACGGCAAGCCGGCGAAGAACTTCTGCCAGGTGAGTCGGCACCTCATTGGATAGGGCCACCACGGCCAATGCGCGCTGTGACCCGGTGTAGAGTTGCTCCACCAGGGTGTACACGGCCTTCAACTTGGTCAGCACACTTTGGTTGAGGTTGGCGCTTCTGGGACCTGTTTAAACAGAGGAAGATAAGCCGCTGGCAATGATGGGTTATGAGACATAAAGATTATGGACTGGATGAGAGCCGGTGGAATGACTTACCGAAGATTGCGGCGAGCATCTGTGACACGTGGCGCTCTAAACCGGCGAGTTCGGTGGTTCTTTCCGTCAGAGCTTTTTCCGCCTGTTCGGCCCAGTTCACCAGAGTAGCCTTCTCTTCAGCCCAAGCTTTCCGTTCAGCGTCAAAGTCCGTCTTCAGCTTTTCTTGCGCAGCAATACTGGACACAAATTTGGCATTGGCCTTCCGGGTCTCAGTTTCTTGCGTCCTCAGGCGGGTCTTCAGATCGGAGATGTCAGCTTCAAACTTCTTGCAAGCAGCCTGCATAATTTCCGGGTTATAGGATGAACAGTTATTATGCAATTTTAAAGTCCCAAGCACTTTTCAAGCAAAGACACTTGGCACTTGGGGGCTAATGCATATCGAACGTTTCTATTTACAAATTACCGGTTCAAGCGAGTAAGCCGGAACTTAAGTCTCCAACATATTCTATCATAAGTAGTAGACTTGGGGGCTAGAGTATGGTAAGAATAACAAGATAACTATGCAGTAAGCAAGAAGAAAGAAGAGTGATACCTCAGACTTCTGCTGAATCTGGTTCACCATGCCGATCTCTACATCCCGGCTCTTGTGCACCTGACTGACATAGCCGGAGACGATCTCTCCGATGTTCAGATTGGCGTAGTCGGTGAGATCCAGATTAGCCCGGCGGCGCTCTAGCAACTCCTCCTTGGCGGAGCACTTGGCCAGCGCAGTAGGTCTCCCCGGCTCAACAAACTCCGTCCGGGTGATTACCACGTCTGGGTCATTGACCGGCTGAGCCGGGCTGGAGGTCTTCGGGTTAGCAGAAGCTTCTGCGGTTGGCTTGTCGGTTGGAGCGGTGGCTTCGGGAGCAGAGGCAGCTGGCGGTTCTTGAGCTGCTACCTCCGGTTCAGGCAAGTCCGGCTCTTCGACCGGCTTGTTCTTTTTGGCCCTCTTGGTGAGCTTTGCCTGGGCATTGAAAGGAGAAAAAGGTTAGTACAAAGGTATGAGCAAAGATAAGCACAACAAGAGATGACCATCATTACCCGGGTACGGTCTTGAAGGCCGGCAGGTTTGATTGCATCGAGTCACCAGAGGAGGGTGATGTTTCCTGATAGTTTGAATCAGAAGAATTGAGCGATTGACGTATAACACCCGCCAAAGGATGAAAAGGGTACAAGTTGGAGGTAACCTTGGTTCGGCGTTTCCTCGATGCGTCAGGTAAGCCGGAGGAGAGGTCAGCGTCCTTGTTGGTCCGGGTGTGCTGCCGGCTCTCATGAATCTGTTGCTTCAAAAGAAATTGAGGATCTTGATAGGCTAAAGGATGAGAAAATCTTACTTTCCGGGTTACCGTTCGGACTTTCAGCCTTGGCAAGGGCTCCGAGTCGGAGGAAAGTGTCATTACCTCTTCAACCACCGGGTTACTTGCTCCGGTGTCATCCTGTTGATGAACAGTATTGATAAGGTGGACAGAAATAAACAACAAATACAACAAGAGCTTACAGGTTCAGGGGTTACCTCTGACTCGGGGCTGTCGCTTAGTTGCAGCAGCTCTGAAGCAGTAGGCCTACTTCCCTTCTTGCGGGGAGCGGCTCTCTTGGCGGCTTTCTTAGCCTTCCTGGCCTTCTTGGCCGCCTCATGGTCATATTTGACCTTCCAGAATTTGTCATCGGCCTGAAGAATACAATGACGATTTCTTAAGGTTCAGATGAAAGCTATCTACGGAAGAAAATAAGATGTCCAGATCAGCGGCTTACCGCTGGGGCCGGGTTGGTCTTGTAGAAGGGGCTTAAGCCGGTCCTCCCGCAGTCTGCCAAGCTCTCATTCAAGAGAGCCTTGGTCATGTCCTCAGCAACGTCTTCAGGAAGATCGTTGCGGCTATGTCGCAGGGGTCATCTTTCCGGCCTGTGTACTCACACATTAAGCCGTGGCGGCGGCTCAAGGGGATCACCCGCCACGAGATCCAGACCTGGACCAGGTCAATTCCATTGATACCATTGCCCAGGAGAGCCTTGATCTTGTTAATGGTGGGGAGCAGAGGTTGGCGCTCCGCTTGAGTTAGCTTGTCTGACAAAGGGTGTGTTGGTTCCAGACGCGAGGGGCGAAAGCCGGGCAGCGGGCTCTCGTCAGCCGGCGACGTGTCTTGGCAGTAGAACCACGTCTGGTTCCAGTCCTTTGGGTGGCTTGGCGGCTCGGCGTAAGGGAAGAGGCAGTCTCTCCGTCGCTGAATGGAGATTCTGCCAAGTTCCAAACTTGGCCCGTTGGCGCACTCGTTCTGGCGGTTCAGGTAGAAGAGCTCTCTGAAGAGCAGCAGGCTGGGCTCTTCTCCAAGGTAGACTTCGCAGAACACTTGGAAGTTGCATATATTGGACACAGAATTGGGTCCTATGTCTTGTGGCCGCAGATCAAAGAAGTTCAGCACATCTCTAAAAAACTTTGAGCCGGGCGGTGCGAAGCCCTGGCTCATATGATCCGCAAAAATTACCACCTCCCCGTCCCTTGGCTGTGGTCTCTCCTCTGATGGGTCAGGGGCACAGTAGGACATGACGTCCTTCTTGGGCAGGTAACCCGACTTTACAAAATCCGCTAAGGTCTCGTCGGTGATGTTGGACCTCATCCAATTGCAAGTGATGGGTGCTTTAGGAGCTTTGGGAGGCATGGTGAAAGTCGGAAGCCTGTGATAAAAGGAAACATGCCCGGTTTAATTATAAGCCGGAGGAAATTTACAGTTCAATGTTAAAGTGGCGGCTTATGGAGGGGACTAATGACATATATCTAGGTGCATCGGGTTATCTAAGCCGTTGGAGGTATTGAGGGTAATTCGATTGTCTACGACCTTGTCACAGATGAGCCGGAAAATTTTATGGCGCATGGCCTCCTTTGAGCCGGAAGGTTCTACGGCGCGTGGCTTCTTTAAACCGGAAATGTAAACCGCCATGACTCAACGGGTGCAGTTTTTTACTAAGTGTGGTGAAAACAGGTTTCGCACATTGCAGTAACTAATTTGGATCAAAACGGTCGGCTGAAAAGGAAAATTTCTAGACCTAAAACAGACGCAGAAGAAGTTTGCGGGTTCGAACGGAGCCACTATGCAGTAAAAAGGAGCCTATGTACATTGGGAATGGAAGTGAAACAGCTACCGCAGTGGTTCTATGCAAGTCTAAGATCAAGAAGGGTGGTAAAAATCAAATCTACTGAGAACCCGCGAAGAACGGTGAAGAACACGGGAAGAACAGGAAGAACCCTACTGCAGATCTGTTCTACGGGGCAGCAAGGACTTACAGGTGCTGGTGAGTCGCGGAGGTCGCCGCCGTTTTCTCTGGACACAACAAGTTGATGCAGCGGCCGGAGTTGGTGAGGAGGAGGAGACCCGCGGCGGCGACAACAACAGAGCTCGACCGGAAGAACAGTGGCGCGAGGAGGAAGACGGGTGGCTGAAGGCTCATCGGGCCGGACTATTTATAAGGGCAAGCTCATAAGTGGGCGCGAGAAACGAGGAGGCCACGGCGCGGTTATCTCACCATAAAAACGCCTCGATTTTCGGGATGGCAGTAAAGATAAGATCCGTTGCGGATATGGTGGAGTAAAAAATGGATTTAATGGAAGATGACGTCACGGCGGATTACCCGGAATCCAGAGGATGACGTCACGCCGGGTTATGGCCTTCACACAATTGTAAGCCAGAGATTTTCTGTCGAAAGGATTGAAGATTGACATGAGCCGGCTCAAATCAATCTGGGGCCTAATGTTGAGGATATAATCCTTAGAGTCACCCGCCAGGAGGGGCCGGGTTACATATAAGGATCATCACCTGAAGCCCGGCGCCAAGCTTGAAGACGGTGGGCCAAAGATGGGCTTAAGACCCGGAGATGGCTTAAGGCCCGTGGTTACAACCGTCATTATGGTAGAACTTGTAGTGTAAGGCAAGAATAGTTGAGAGTCCGAGCCGGACACTCTTATGAGCCGTCCGGGACTCTCAGAAGCTGCTGGGCGTCAACCTCTCTATATAAAGGGACGACCCGACAGCGGTTTAGGGACAAGAAAGATCTGATCGAGAGCCAGGCATAGCAGTTAAGCTCCCTGGTCATCGAAACCCTAATCAATACCACCTCAACTGGACGTAGGCTTTTACCTTCACCGTAAGGGGCCGAACTAGTATAAACCCTCGTGTTCCTTGTCCCGTTTAACCCCTTCAAGCTTCCTAGCGGCGATGGCTCCACGACTAAGTCCTAGCTTGAGGACATCTGCCGTGACAATTCCACGACACTCACGAAGAGAAGACAAGAGGGGGCGCCGGATGACAACGGAGTGCCGGATTGCAAAACGGACAACGGGGAAAATGCTTGGATGCATGAGACGAACACGTATGCAAATGCGATGCACATGATGACATGATATGAAAAGCAGATGATGACATGGCAAAATGCAACATGCAAGCAGATGACATGGCAATGACAGCGAATAACTGGCAGACACCTGGCGCATCGGATCCGGGGCGTTACAGAGGATGTCATCGATGAAGACTACCATGAATTTGTCGAGGAAGTCCATGAATACTTTGTTCATCATATGCATGAAGAAAGCAGGGGCATTGGTGAGACCAAAGGACATCATAGTATATTCATAAAGACCGTACCGAGTAGTGAATGCGGTCTTAGGAATATCCTCCTTTTTAATCCTGAGCTGATGATATCCGGTCCGTAAATCGATCTTAGAGAATACTTTAGCCCCACTGAGCTGATCAAACAGATCATCAATCCTTGGCAGTGGATATTTATTTTTGATGGTGACCTCATTCAGCTGGCGGTAATCTACGCACATGCGGAGACTGCCATCCTTTTTGTCCACGAAAATAGCAGGTGATCCCCATGGTGAAGAGCTAGGACGAATATATCCTTTCTGGAGTAATTCATCAAGCTGTTTCTTTAGCTCCACTAATTCTGATGAGGGCATTCGGTAGTACTTCTTGTATAACGGTGCAGTTCTGGGCACAAGATCTATTGCAAATTCCAGTTCCCGATCTGGTGGTATGCCTGGCAGTTCTTCCGAAAATACATCAGGGTACTCGCTGACCACAGGAATAAATTCCAATTCAGCCACAGCGGTGCAAACCAATTCTTGCTTGGGTATATTCTTGCGAGTGTAGAATTTGGTAGGCTGCCCATTCAGACTGGTCAAAGTGACTTCTCAGGTTGCGCAGTTTATGCAAACTTGATATTTGGTCAACCAATTCATACCCAATATAATATCCAACTTTTCAGACTCAATGATTATCAGAGAGGTTGGAAAGTAGACTCCGTTGATATTGATTTCCAGATCACGGCAGACCAGATTGCTCTTGATTATAGATCCCGGGGTTTGTACCAGCATATTTTTGCCCAAAAGCATGCAAGGAAAGTTGTTTTGGGCAGCAAAACTCCGAGAAATAAAAGAATGGGAAGCCCCAGAGTCAAATAAAATTACGGCAGGTATGTCATTAACAGAAAACATACCAATGACGACTTCTGGCATCTCTTGGGCTTCATCGGTGGAGATATGATGCATGTGCCCAGTGAAGTTTTGCTGGGTTGGCCATGACTCCATAAAGTTGACTTGTGGCCTGATTAGGGCATTCGCCTTGTTGTTCTTGGGGCACTGTCTGGCATAATGTCTGTTCTGCCCACAATTGAAGCAAGAATTATTGCGCTGACGCTCCTCATGTATTGGGTTGGTTATGACATTCTTGACTTGAGTGGTGGTCTTGTTAACATTCTGCTGCCAATTTGGCTTGTATTCCACCTGAGTCTGCTGCCAGGTATGAGCCTTTTGCACTGGTTGCCCATCCTTCTTTGGCTCAAACTTACGCTTGTTGTCGTTGTTAACGGGCCTATTATCTGCTATAAGCTTGTGCTCCCGTTCAGCAATGAAAGCCTTGTTCACCAGAGTTTGGAAATCTGGGCAATCAAGCATACTGAGAGTACACCGGAGTTGCGGATTTAAGCCTCCAAGAAATCTGTCAATCTTCCTTTCTTCAGTGGCCACGTCATAAAGAGAGTAACGGGCCAGATGATTGAATTTTTGCAAATATTCACCCACAGACTGATTTCCTTGGACGAGTGCGAGAAATTCACGCCGCTTAGTCTTCATAACTCCAGTAGGGATATGATATTTTCGGAACTGATCCTTAAACTTTTCCCAGGTGATTTCCTCATCAACCAGCCACATGGCTTTTGTATTTTCCCACCATATGGCAGCTGCGCCTTCAAGGTAATGAGTTGCAAATGGAACTTTATCATTTTCTTCGGTACGAGCAATCTCAAGCTTTTTCTCAATAGTGCGCAACCAATCGTCTGCATCCAATGGGTCAACAATCTGACTGAAATTGGGTGGCTTGGTCCTTTGAAAATCTGATAGCTTTGAGTGATGACCGTTCTGATTTCCATTCTGTCCAACCATAGCTTGCACACTTCTTAATATTTCAATCAGATCATTGTTCCTTCTTTCCTCAAACATACGCAGAATTTGCTCGATGGAGGGCGGATTTGGCGGTGGAGGTGGTGGCGGAACGTACGGCTCGGGTGAATGTCTTGCCTGTCGTGCGGAACGACGAACAGGAGTTCCCTCACGAACATTGCTACTGCTGCCTCCCCGCGTCATCCTATTGTGGATTTTTTCCAAGACAACGCAATCGAGATGAGAAACATCCAAGAATAAAATTGGGGAAAAGCCAACAACAAATCCCAGAAGAAAACAAAATAGCAAAGAAAATACGGCGAATAAAGTCCCAACATAATTATACATAGACTCATTCATGAAAGATAAACAACATGCCAGATTCAACTACTCTCATACATGCAACGAAACATCATGACTCGTACGACTACATCCGTACATCATCCGGACGACTGCGAATACTCAAAGATACTACTGCTCTGCTGGTGCTGCGGTGTCCTCCCCTGAAGCGGTCTCGGATCCCAAACTGACGTGGTTAACGGAAACCTCCGGGTTAAAGGTAACATGACGGCGCTGCCTCGAGGGCTCTCCCTTAGGGGCAGGGGTAGGATGAAGCATCGGGGCTACAGGAGTAGCGAGAAGTGAAACCCACTCGGTAGGTGTACTAAGAGGATTCACGGCCGAGACGCCCGTGCTACTCGGAGGAGTAACCGGCGAAATAGGGGAACTAGAACTGGCTGGAATATAAGGGGTAAATCCTAGAGAAGATGGAGTAGTGGCAGATCTAGTAGTGACTAAAGCAGCGACTAAAGCAGTACGGGCACGAGTCAGCTCTCGAGCCAGTTCATGGATCATAAGATAGATAGCAGTGACATAACGAGCAAGGTGGCTGGCAACACTATCAGACTCCGGATCAGTGATAGGGAAACGGACACGACCGTTGTCGTGTAGAGATGGGTAGTAATAGAAATCTAGGTGGTTCTGCATTCGGACCTCGTTGTAGAGAAGCTCGACAAGGACCTCGAATGCAGCAAACTGGACAGCCTGAGAAGCGGTGGAGGCGTAACCGCTCCGAGAAGTACGAGTGTAAGAGCTGGAATCGGAACTAGTGCGCAGAGTGACCACTGCGTGATACTCATACACTGAATCAGCTAGATGCTCCCGGTACACACGATAGACTGGGTGGTCTCCGAGATGTTACAGCCGACGCCACACGTTACGAAGGAGGTGCGGTGACGTGTACGACATCAACTGCAACTGGCACGGATACGGCACCGGAGCCATCTACACCCACAACCATTAGCAGGTTAGCATAAAAATTTATAAACCAAATGCATGCAATGCAACAACCAGCAAAAATTACTACCGGCACTCAACTTAAACTCGTATCTAACGTCCAGTTAACACGTCGTAGTCTAGCGTGGCCTACAGTCAGCTTGGCTCTGATACCAAGCGTTGTGGCACCCCAGTTCAGAGCGACCAGTTTACCGTGCATTGCCAGCCCAGAGACCATGTCTTCTGGCAACACACAACATCTTGGTACAGAAAACAACCGCTTTATTGATGCTAGCGGAAGAGAGTTTATATTACAACAGGTGTCGAGGCCAAGCGGCACACCCGGTGCGGCTGAACAATATGTACATTATTTAGTGAACATAAAGGGGCCTCGATCATAACAACTACGCGGCAGCGAAATAACGTCCGAGCGGAAGCTCCATATCACAGGGACACCGATGTGGACACGATCTAGACTCGAGCAGTGCTCCTCTCCAACGAGACTTTCCTGAAATCTGGCATGACACGCCAGGTAAGTACATTGAATGTACTTGCAAGCTCACAACAGGCATAATCATAATGGCAAACAATATCATGATACTTAACCAATTAATAATAATGCAACACTATATGTCAAACATGCTGTGATCATGCTCGAACGTCCCTCGGGACAACTTACCAACCGTGATCATTCTCGGATCACAAACAAGCCACCAACGTGGTCTTAACAAGAGTAACTCGTGGTCCTTACGGCGATCACAACCACGACCAATATCTGGTCCCGAATATCTCGATGGCCTTTCTGCCATCCTCAACAATGCAAATTTCATAGCTTAGTGTGCAAATTTTATTAAACGTTGACTCATGGTGGGACCAACTACGAGGTGTCCGTGACTGTGGACTCGGCTATCGACAGATTATACACTCTGCAGAGGTAGCACACTGTACCCACACCACAGAACCCATGGCCTCGCACTCCCATTCGGGTGGACCAACGGCATTCCGACGAAACCCTTCCATTGCCATGACACTCTCCTGGCCACTCCGACCCAATCCCCAACGGGCTAGTCCTGGGTGGCCCCGTGTCTACCAAAGACACAGACCACCGTCGTGGCCAAAACGATCCCACTCGGGGACCCGGTACCATAATCTCAACAACGGGCACACAAGGTTAAGCCTGCTTACTGGGCCAGGGTAAGCATGACGTAACCTTCCCTAGTTGGAGGCACCGACCAGAGGCAATGTCAATGGACCGAATCAAGGCCTTCCCACAAAGGAAAATGTGGTTGCACTGGGAAAAACTCGATTCAGCGGCACCATGACCCAGTCAACGGTATATTCAAGTTGAGTTATATTCAGGTTCAACTTAAAATGAAAATGACCGGTGTCATAGCATGCCATGAAATGCAAAACTACACATGCATCACATATTAACGAGAATGACCGATGTCATCCATATTCACACTAAGCATAACCATCAACAACTCATATTACTTTGCTGATCAAGATAACTCACATATTAACCAAAATATTTTGCAGCAAGTTTTATTATTTTCTCATGCAAGAACGTAACTCCGATTAATTTTTCGCATGAATAACAAAGATTTTACCCCAAACAAATCCTAATTTCTTTACCAACCAAGTGAGGTTCAAACATTCTGTAAGTCAAATAAAATGACTATACAAGTACTTAACAGAATATTTTCTAGCAAATTTTTATCATTTTATTTATGCAAGAACATAACTTTAAATAATTACTAACATGCATAACAAAAGTTATTTCTATCATCACCACAAATAGATCTTAGCTTTGCTTCACCAACTAAGCTAGTTTCCACATTCTGTAAATCAAGCATATTAACTAACAAACACTTAACAGAATATAAATAACACGATAGTTATTTAAATGCATGGATTAATCATTTCATTCAAGTAAGAAAATCATAAATATTGAAATGACACCATGAAAATGTTGTTGTGGCTTGCCTTAGTGCAGATGAGGTTCACAAGCCTTCTGGTGATCCTCAAGACAAGCCTCACCCTCTGAAAATTATTTTAAACACAAAAAGAAAATATCAAGAACACTTCTGAAAATCACCAGAAATTCGAAACAGCTCAGAAAAATCTCATCTTTGCTAAGCTCCTAGATTTCCTTGCAAAGAAGAAGATGCAAAAAGAATCAATTCATTTGGACTTATGGTTGAGGAGTTATGGATGTTTGAAGTGTTCTGTAAATTCAAAGGAATTTGAATAAAAATAAACAGGCTGGGGGGTGACGTCGAAGGCGTAAAGCCGAGGGGCACCACCACTTGTGCCGCTTCGCGCGCGTACAGAGTGGCTGACTGCGGGCCCCGTTAGTCAGGTTAGGAGGAGGGGAGAAGGAAACAGAGGGAGTCGCAGCTCCGCTGGAGCTCTCGCCGGCGACGAGGACTCCTTGGCCAAAACGAGAGGGAGGGATGGAGAGAGGGGGCGGTGGCGCACCTGCCCATACCCATAGTGTAGCTAGGGGTGGTCGGACGACATCGGAATCAACCTCGCAAGCGGAGGTAGAACACGGAGGTCGCCGGAGATGAAGAAGACGGCGAGCAAAGGCTACTCCAGGAGCTCCAGAGGGGCGGAACGGCTTCACCGGAGAGGGGCGGAGGCCCTGGAAGGGTCGCCCTGGCCTGGGAGGGGCTGGAGCTACCGCGATGACCAGAGGGGATCGCCGGCGAGCTCGAGCTCGGGGACAGCGGCCCGAGGCCTGCCCGGCCGGGCTACGGCTTCCTACTCGCTTGTGGGGTGAGTGGGAGTGCTGGATGGTGCTCGAGGAGGCTGGGGGCGGCTCTATTTATAGGCGAGCGGTGAGGGGGCTTCGGGCTCGGCCGGTGGACACCTGTCCACGGCGCCCGGCGACAAGTGGTGTTAGTGAGAAGGGGAGAAGGCGACGCAACTCACGCGGAAACTGTGGGCGGACGGAGACGAGCACAGGAATGAGGGGAAGGCGACGAGCACAGTGCGTACCGCACTGTTGGGTTGGTTGGACCATGCCCGTGCTCGCTGCGGCGAGCTCCGGCATCGGCGAGCGCCAGAGGGGAGTTAAGGGAGTTGAGACGAAGATGGTGGCGAAGTTTGGCGTGCTACGGCAGTCGGGGAAGCGAGCACGCGCGAAACAGAGCACTCGGCGGCACTCAGAGCGCATCAACACGCATGCCAGCACCCCTGGACGAACGCGGTCACCGCGTGGACTATGACATCAAGCCGAGCTAAGCCTAAACTTCATGTCTGGCATGATGTTCGTGGTAGTTTGAGATGTTACCATGCTTTGGTTTGGATCCAGGTGCAGTAGATAAGTTTTTACACGCCAGGTAAGTTTCTGGTCAGTAACTTTGAGAGGTTACTGAGGTCAAATGGCTCGGAGTTAGAGGCTGTGCTTTGGAGGTTAGCCAAGAGTTACTAAGGTGAAAATGCACAAGAAAACCCAGGCACAATGGAGCAAGTAAAATGGTAGTTGCTGTAGAAATCACCATTTCTGTCCAGAACAGAAAGTATTTTCTGTAGCAAAAATATTCCAAAAAGTGATGACATATTTTTGCTCAGGAAGGTGCCCTAGGGTTCAAAGAATATTTGTGAATTATCTCAGATTTTTCTGGGCCATAAAAATTAGGGTTGCTTTGGAGCATATAGATGTGGCTAGGGTTTTTGAGAGAAAATGTATATTTTTCATTTAAGAAAAATATTCCAAAGATTACTTTGGGATGGGTCAGAAGGGGAATGATGATTAGGGAGGGAAATGAAGCACTTGGGTGAAAGCCAAGGGTACCCAAGTGTTTAAGTCCATATGAAAAGATTCAAACACTCCAAGTTTCAAATTGAATCCAAATAAAAATCAAGAAAATGAGAGAGGGCAAAAACCAGGCTGTCACAATACTCAGGGAGAACACTTATACCTTGAAATTTAGTGAGAGATCATCTTATAATGCTACCATCAATCAAAGCAGAATAAGATGCATAATGGATAAACATCACATGCAATCAATATAAGTGATATGATATGGCCATCATCATCTTGTGCCTTTGATCTCCATCTCCAAAGCACCGTCATGATCACCATCGTCACCAGTGCGACACCTTGATCTCCATCGTAGCATCGTTGTCATCTCACCAACTATTGCTTCTACGACTATCGCTACCGCTTAGTGATAAAGTAAAGCAATTATAGGGCGATTGCATTGCATACAATAAAGCGACTGTAAGTGCATCTAGTGCCCCTTAGTGATTTTGGTGTATTGAAGACTTATAGGTTAAGGGACTAATGTGTATATGAGTGTACATAGGTCTATAAGTCTATGAGGAGTTTGATATTTACAGAGAAAGTCGACCCCTAAAAATAAAGTTCTTCGACTGAAGACTTTGGATTTCTGAAGACTTTCTGAAGACTTTGAAAGTGAAGAAATTGGTGTGACCTTGAAGACTTGGTATTCATTTGAGGAACATGAAGCGTGAAGACTTTTGTTTTCGTAGTTTCATATTCTCCTTCTTGAGTCATAGGAAACACCGTACTGCTAAAGGGGGTCGAGGAAATACTAAGGAAAAATTTCCATGTGATGCTCAACTCAAAATCCTACACCTACCAATCCCTTCGAATGAAGCCATTAGAAATCTCTTACAGTTCAGTCAATTTCTTTAGTGACAGAGACGAAGTTCTTCTGGTCGCTGAGGAATTTATTCTGACTAAGGAGTTAGGAATTCGCCAGTGCAGATTGCCTACAGAGTGAGGAACATGATAGCCCTGAAAAATTTGATACTCAAATTTCCGACTGTTGATTTGCTATGCGCCAGCTGTCCCAAAATATCCACCCACCTAACGGTCATATCACTGAAGGGCATTTATGTCTTATCATGTCGGGCTGCTCCCTAGGCTATAAATAGTCGCCCCCTACAACCACTAGCTGGTTGGCTGCTCCGAGAGAAACTGACACTTGTCATTTGAGAGCATCCCATCCTCCCAGGACTTTGAGCGAAAATCATCAAGTGAGGAAAACCCAAACCCAAACACCTACAAACCCAAAGTGATTGACCATCACTGAAGAGATTGATCCTACGTGGATCCGACGCTTGTTACCTTTGAAGACTGTGCTTCTTCCAGACGGTTAGGCGTCATGGTCTAGAGCATCCAAGAGGAGTTGTGGATCCCCGAGTGAACGAGTCTGTGAAGGTTTGGAAGTCACCTGAAGACTTACCACGAGTGATTGGGCGAGGTCTGTGTGACCTTAGCTCAAGGAGAATACGGTGAGGACTGTGTGTCCTCAGGTTTAAATACCTAGCCGCTCCAACCAGACGTACAACTGAGACAGCAGTTGGAACTGGTCTACCAAATCATTGTCTTCACCAAGCTTACTGGTTCTATTTCCTCAACTCTATCATTTCCTCATAACTGTGTTGTGCGCTTGTTCATATCTGTGTTTGAAGACTTTGACTAAAGACTTTCTCAATTTCCTCAGTTCAATTTCTTCAGTCTGTTTGTCTTCATCCTGTGTTATCCTGTGATTACGCTTTCTGTACTCTGTGCTTGTCTTCATTTCATCATGATGACCATGCTTGTGTTCTGTTATGTTTACTTTTGAGTACTTATTCCGCTGCAAGTAGTTCTTCGCTAAGGAATTTCCTCACCTGCAAATTCCTCTGTGAAGAATTCAAAAAAAATCGCCTATTCACCCCCCTCTAGTCGATATAACGCACTTTTAATTGGTATCAGAGCAAGGTACTCCCTTGTTCTGTGTGATTTTGGTTTAACCGCCTGGAGTTTTAGTTATGTCGACCCAGGAATGAAGACTGTGTCATGCCCCATTTTTGACGGTCACGAGTATCCCAAGTGGAAGGCCATGATGAAGAAGCGCAGCCAAAGGATGGGGAGGTAGTGATTTTTGCGGATCACATGAGCCGGGGCTTCGCACCGCCCGGCTCAAAGTTTTTTAGAGACGTTCTAAACTTCTTCGACTTGCGGCCTCAAGATATAGGACCAAACTCAGTGTCCAACATCAGCAATTTCCAAGTCTTCTGCGAGGTTTACCTTGGAGAAGAACCTAGTCTGCTGCTCTTCAGAGAGCTTTTTTATTTGAACCGTCAGAATGAGTGCGCCAATGGGCCAAGTCTGGAGCTAGGTGGCATCTCCATCCAGCGGCGTAGGGACTACCTTTTCCCTTACGCAGAGCCGCCCAGCCACCCCAAGGACTGGAATCTGACGTGGTTTTACTGCCAAGACACGTCGCCGGCTGACGAGAGTCCGTTGCCCGGCTTTCGCCCCTCGCGTCAGGAGCCGACTCACCCACTGTCGTACAAGCTGACTCAAGCGGAGCGCCAGCCTCTGCTCCCCACTATCAACAAGATCAAGGCTCTCCTGGGCAATGGTCTGAACAGAATCGACTTGGTCCGGGTCTGGATCTCATGGCGGGTGATCCCATTGAGCCGCCGCCCCGGCTTAATGTGCGAGTACACAGGACGAAAGGATGACCCTCAGAGACATAGCCACAATGATCTTCCTGAAGACGTTGTAGAGGAGATGACCAAGGCTCTTTTAAACGAGAGCCTGGCAGACTGCGGAAGGACCGGGTTAGCCCCCTTCTGCAAGACCAATCCAGCCCCAGCGGTAAGCCACTAATCTGAACATCTTATCTGTACATAGCTTTCATATGAATCATTTTAAGAAAACCTCATTGTACTTTTCAGGCTGATGATAAATTCTGGCGGGTCAAGTATGACCATGAAGCGGCCAAGAAGGCCAGAAAGGCGAAGAAAGCCGCCCCTCGCAAGAAAGGAAGCAGGCCTACTGCTTCAGAGCTGATGCAATTAAGCGATAGCTCCGAGTCAGAGGTAACCCCTGAGCTTTTAAGTCCTTGTTGTATTTGTTGTTTGTTGCTGTCCGCCTTATCAATACTTGCTCATTGACAGGATGACACCGGCGCAAGTAACCCGGTGGTTGAAGAGGTAATGTCACTTTCCTCTGACTCAGAGCCCTTGCCAAAGCTGAAAGTCCGAAGGGTAACCCGGAAAGTAAGCTTTTCACATCCTTTAGCTTATCAAGATCCTCAATTTATTTTGAAGCGACAGGTTCATGAGAGCCGGCATCACACCCGGACCAACAAGGACACCGACCTCTCCTCCGGGTTACCTGACACATCAAGGAAGCGCCGAACTGAGGTTATTTCCCACTTGTACCCTTTTCATCCGTTGGCGGGTGTTATCCGTCAGCCACTCAATTCCTCTGACTCAAATTATCAGGAGACCTCCCCCTCTTCGGGCGACTCTATGCAGTCGAGTCTTCTGGCTTTCAAGACTGCGCCCGGGTAATGAAAACCATCTCATATTGTACTTGCCTGTACTTACCCTTTTTGTGCTTAACGTTTCTGTCTGCCCAGGCAAAGCTCACCAAGAGAGCGAAGAAGACCAAGTCAGCCGGAGTGCCGGACTTACCTGAACCGGAGGTGAAGGCTCAAGAACCGCCAGCTGCCTCCGCCCCCGAAGCCACCATTCCAACCGACAAGGCACCTGAGGCCGCTGCCCCAACTACCAAGGCAACTACAGAAGCTTATGTTAACCCGGAGGCCTCCAGCTGGGCTCCACCAGCAGACGACCCGGATGTGGTAATCACCCGGACGGAGTTCGTTGAGCCGGGGAGACCTACCGTGCTGGCCAAGTGCTCCGCTAAGGGGGAGTTGCTGCAGCCCCACCGGGTGAACCTGGACCTCTCCGACTACACCAACCTGAGCATTGGAGAGCTCGTCTCTGGCTACATCAGCCAAGTGCACAAGAGCCGGGACGCAGAGGTCGCCATGGTGAACCAGATCCAGCAAAAATCTGAGGTATCATTCTGCTGTCCTCTTACTTACTGCATAGTTACCTTTACCATGCTAGCCCCCAAGTCAACGACTTATGATTGAATATGTTGTAGACTTAGGTTCCGACTTACTCCATTGAGCCGACAGTTTGTAGATAGATACGTTCAATATGCATTAGCCCCCAAGTGCCAAGTGTCTTTGCTTGGAAAACGCTTGGGACTTATATAGTAACTGTTCATGCCATAACCCGGAAACTTATACAGGCTGCTGGCAAAAAGCTTGAGGCTGACCTTGCTGATGTCAAGAGCCGGCTGAAGATGCAAGAAATGGAGACCCGGAAGGCAAACGACAAGTTCGTGTCCAGCATCGCCGCGCAAGAGAAGCTGAAGACAGAATTCGACGCTGAGCGGAAGGCATGGGCCGAAGAAAAGGCCGCATTGGTGACCCGGGCTGAACAGGTGGAGAAGACTCTCTCTCCGAGAAGACCGCTGAGCTCTCCGGCCTAAAGCGCCAGGTTTCCCAGATGGTGGCCGCCATCTTCGGTAAGTCGCCTCACCGGCTTTCATCAAGTTTAGAATGTTTATATCCCGTAATTCATCCTTGTTGCTGGCTTATCTGATTCTGTTAAACAGGTCCCAGAAGTGCCAACCTCAACCAGAGCGTGGTCACCAAGCTGAAGGCCGTGTATACCCTGGTGGAGCAGCTCTACACTGGGTCACAGCGTGCCTTAGCTGTGGTGGCCTTATCCAACAAGGTGCCGACTCACTTGGCAGAAGTCCTTCGCCGGCTCGCTGTACTGCCTCAACGGATTCAAGAGCTGCGATGGGCCTCTGCAAGAGCCGGAGCAATCGCCACGCTGAGCCGGGCCAAGGCATTCCTGCCGGAGTTAGACCTGGCGGACATCGCCCTTGGCTATCCAAGCCTGAAGGAAGACGGCTCCGCTTTCGATCAGAAGGACTTCGCAGCTTGCGTGAAGGCCGTACGCCCGGTGGCTACTCTTATCGGCAATGATACAGATCTGACCAAGTACCAGCCGGGCTACGACGCAGAAAATCAGAGGATTCCTACTCCGCACTATGAAGCCCTCAACTTGATCCCGCCGGCTCGTCAGCACACTTTCGCCCCGGAGATTGACCCTTCCGGGTTAATTGACGAGGAAGCCCAGTTCGAAGCTCTCAGCGGCATCGACTGGAAGTCATCAACCTTCCGGGTCTTGGGATCAACCGGAGGAGAAGGAAGAGACGAGCCGGAGACTTCCACCCAGCAAGCGTCTTAACTTCCGCAGCCGGTTTACCAAACAATGCTCCACCCTTTTAGACTTGATGAGTTTTGTAATACAGTAGGTGCAACAGTTTATCTCTGCCGTGCCATCGTGCACGTATTAAATGCTGAAGTCTTTTGAAGTTGTCTCTTTGATGTTTCTCCGGGTCATAATCAATCCTTTGTTTTTCTTAACCTCAAAAGAGGTGCCTTTAATTATCCTGCATAGAAAGGCAAATCACAAGTCTCGAGGCGGCTGACCGCCCTGAGAATCAAAAGTTTTAGATAACCCGGAATATGAATCAAAAAGGACTTGTCTTCAATAATATCCTGAATACAGCCGTAAGGACATACTTAACGGCCTGCAAGCATACTTCCGGTTTAGATAACCCGGATAAGAAGGTTGGTACCGCAACTCCGGTTTACCTGTCTTATAACACCCATTGTGTTCAGCAATACTTTAAACCCAAGTTAAGCCGGCAAAGTGAGACCCGGCCGTACACACTTGGGATAATCAGACAAAACTGACTATAAACTGGAAGAACTTAGGGGCTTCCGGTTCGAATACGACTAGAGACCCGGCCCAAAGGGGTTATGCTAAGATTCGAATACGATCATGTAGCCCCCAGTGGTTGTGGCGATGCCAATCAAGAGGGTATCGACAGCTATGTTCTCTTTGGTTCGAATACGACCCATGTTTGAACAGGAAGCCCCCAAGTGATTTTAAGAATTGTTTAACGACGCTGATTCGAATACGATCCATGTCGGTTCTCAAAGGGGTGAAACCATGATTCAAATATGATCAAGGAAAACTCCCCAATGAGCTCGGCACTTTGCCCATCAAATGGGTATCGACAGCTATGTTCTCTTTGGTTCGAATACGACCCATGTTTGAACAGGAAGCCCCCAAGTGACCTTGTTGCTTATGGCTAGATTCGAATACGATCATAAGCCGGATCCTCCTTCAAGTCATCATGTAATCTTGTAATGAAAACAACACGTGCATATTTGGAGGAGAAAAAAGGACAAAGGTCCTGCTTTATTGCTTATCATAATATATACATGGCTGAGAGAAATATGTACATTACGAGAGCTGGTGACTCAAGTGTAGTAAGGCCGAAGCTGAGCTATGTTCCACGGCCGACGGGTCTCTTCCTCCGACTTACGTGAATCTTTATGCTCCCGAATGTCAATGAGGTAATATGACCCATTGTGCAAGTTCTTGCTGACCACAAAGGGTCCTTCCCAAGGCGGGGACAACTTGTGTGCATCTATTTGATCCTGTATGAGCCGGAGCACGAGATCGCCTTCCTGGAAGACCCGGGATTTAACCCGGCGGCTATGATAACGGCGCAAGTCTTGTTGGTAAATCGCTGAACGGGCTGCTGCCACATCACGCTGTTCGTCCAACAAGTCAAGAGCATCTTGGCGCGCCTGTTCATTATCCGCCTCAACGTAAGCCGCCACGCGAGGTGAGTCATGACGGATGTCACTGGGGAAGACTGCTTCTGCTCCATACACCATGAAGAAAGGCGTAAAACCTGTAGACCTGTTAGGAGTAGTGTTGATGCTCCATAACACAGAGGGCAACTCCTCCACCCAACAACCCGGCGTCCGTTGCAAAGGGACGAAAAGCCGGGGCTTGATACCCTTCAGAATCTCCTGATTAGCTCTCTCAGCTTGACCATTGGATTGAGGATGAGCCACTGAGGAAACATCAAGTCGGATATGCTCGCGTTGACAAAACTCTTCCGTGGCGCCTTTGGAGAGATTGGTGCCATTGTCAGTTATAATGCTGTGCGGAAAGCCAAAGCGGAAAATCACCTTTTTCATAAATTGAACCGCCGTGGCTGCATCGCACTTGCTAACTGGCTCAGCTTCCACCCACTTTGTGAATTTGTCAACTACCACCAAGAGGTGGGTCTTCTTATCCTTGGACCTTTTAAAAGGCCCAACCATATCAAGCCCCCAGACCGCAAAGGGCCAAGTGATTGGGATCATCCTCAGCTCCTGAGCCGGCACATGAGCCCGTCGTGAGAACCTCTGGCAACCATCACATTTACTGACCAAGTCCTCCGCATCAGCATGAGCCGTCAGCCAATAAAAACCATGGCGAAAAGCCATGGCCACAAGAGACTTTGAGCTGGCGTGATGGCCACAATCCCCTTCATGGATCTCACGCAAGATCTCTTGACCTTCCTCAGGGGAAACACAATACTGAAACGCCCCCGTAACACTGCGGTGATGCAACTCCCCATTGATAACAATCATTGACTTAGCCCGCCGGGTTATTTGCCTGGCCAAAGTTTCATCCTCAGGCAACTCGCCCCGGGTCATGTAAGCCAGATATGGCATTGTCCAGTCTGGTATGATATGGAGAGCCGCCACCAGTCGTGCCTCCGGGTCAGGGACAGCCAAGTCTTCCTCTGTAGGCAACTTAACAGAAGGGTTATACAGGACGTCCAGGAAAGTGTTGGGCGGTACCGGTTTTCGTTGAGAGCCCAGCCGGCTTAAAGCATCCGCCGCCTCGTTCTTCCTGCGATCGATGTGTTCCACTTGGTAACCCTGAAAGTGCCCAGCAATGGCATCAACCTCGCGGCGATAAGCCGCCATGAGAGGGTCCTTGGAATCCCACTTTCCTGATACTTGTTGAGCCACCAAGTCTGAGTCGCCGAAGCACCTTACCCGGCTTAAGCTCATCTCTTTAGCCATCCGAAGACCATGGAGCAAGGCCTCGTACTCAGCCGCGTTGTTAGTGCAAGGAAACAGCAACTGTAGCACATAATGGAACTTGTCACCTTTAGGGGAAGCCAATACAACTCCAGCCCCCGAGCCCTCCAACTGCCTGGACCCATCAAAGTGGATAGTCCAATATGTGTTATCCGGCTTCTGCTCGGGCACTTGTGACTCTGTCCAGTCATTGATGAAATCCACCAAGGCCTGAGATTTAACAGCAGTGTGTGGCACGTACTTGAGACCATGAGGTCCAAGCTCTATAGCCCACTTAGCTACTCTCCCTGTGGCCTCTCTGTTTTGAATGATATCACCAAGAGGGGCAGAACTGACCACAGTGATGGGATGACCCTGAAAATAATGCTTAAGTTTCCGGCTCGCCATGAACACACCATAAACAAGCTTCTGCCAATGCGGATACCGCTGCTTGGACTCAATGAGCACTTCACTGACATAATAAACCGGCCGCTGAACCGGATGCTCCTTACCCTCCTCCTTGCGCTCCACCACCATAGCCACACTGACGGCTCGTGTGTTCGCCGCCACATATAATAATAAGGGCTCCTTATCAACCGGAGCAACAAGGACTGGAGGCTCTGCCAGCTGCTTCTTCAAATCCTCAAAGGCAGTATTAGCTGCATCATTCCAGACACAGTTATCAGTTTTCTTCATCAACTGATATTAATGACATGGCCTTCTCACCCAAACGGCTTATAAACCGGCTCAAAGCAGCGATGCGACCCGCCAAGCGCTGAACATCATTTATACACGCCGGCTTAGCCAGGGAGGTGATGGCCTTGATCTTCTCCGGGTTAGCTTCAATGCCTCTGTCAGAAACCAAAAAACCCAATAGTTTGCCTGCAGGAACACCAAAGACACACTTGGCTGGGTTAAGCATCATCTTGTAGACCCGGAGATTATCAAAGGTTTCTCTCAAATCATCTATCAAGGTTTCCTCCTTTATGGATTTAACCACAATGTCGTCCACATAAGCATGAACATTACGCCCAATCTGTTTATGAAGACAGTTCTGCACGCAACGCTGATAAGTCGCCTGTGCACACTTGAGTCCAAAGGGCATAGACACATAGCAGAAGGCTCCAAAGGGAGTGATGAACGCCGTCTTCTCCTAGTCCTTAACTGCCATCTTAATCTGATGATATCCAGAATAAGCATCCAAGAAACTTAAGCGTGCACAACCTGCCGTAGCATCAATGATTTGATCAATACGGGGGAGGGCAAAAGGATCAGCCGGACACGCCTTGTTTAAGTCCGTATAATCCACACACATCCGCCAAGTGCCGTTCTTCTTGAGTACGAGCACCGGGTTAGCTAACCACTCTGGGTGAAAGACTTCAATGATAAACCCGGCCGCCAAGAGCCGGGCCACCTCTTCACCAATAGCTTTCCGCCTCTCTTCATTAAACCACCGAAGGAACTGCCTGACCGGCTTAAATTTTGGATCAACATTGAGAGTATGCTCAGCGAGTTCTCTAGGTACACCTGGCATGTCAGAAGGTTTCCATGCGAAGATGTCCCTATTCTCACGGATGAACTCGATGAGCGCGCCTTCCTATTTTGGATCCAGATTGGCACTGATGCTAAATTGCTGAGATGAGTCTCCTGGAACGAAATCAACAAGTTTAGTCTCATCAGCTGACTTAAATTTCATCGCCGGCTCATGCTCCGTAGTCGGCTTTTTCAGAGAGGTCATATCAGTTGGGTCAACATTGTCCTTGTAAAACTTCAACTCCTCTGTTGCACAAACAGATTCTGCATAAGCTGCATCGCCCTCCTCACACTCCAGGGCCACTTTCCGGCTGCCGTGAATCGTAATGGTCCCGTTGTGACCCGGCATCTTGAGCTGTAAGTACACATAACACGGCCGAGCCATGAACTTGGCGTAAGCCGGCCGCCCAAATATTGCATGGTACGGGCTTCGTATCTTAACCACCTCGAAGGTCAATTTCTCCACCCTGTAGTTGTTCTCATCTCCAAAGGCCACTTCCAATTTGATCTTGCCGACTGGATAAGCCGACTTACCAGGTACCACACCGTGGAAAATAGTGTTGGACTGGCTGAGGTTCTTATCAATCAACCCCATACGACGGAACGTCTCATAATAGAGGATGTTGATGCTGCTGCCTCCATCCATGAGCACCTTAGTGAACTTATATCCTCCCACTTGAGGAGCCACCACTAGGGCCAAGTGGCCCGGGTTATCCACCCGGGGAGGGTGATCCTCCCTACTCCACACTATAGGCTGCTCAGACCACCGCAAGTAGCGTGGGACCGCCGGCTCAACAGCATTCACAGCCCTCTTATGAAGCTTCTGATCTCGCTTACACAGACTGGTGGTAAACACATGATACTGTCCACCGCTAAGCTGCTTTGGATTGGTCTGATAACCCCCCTGCTGCTGTTGATGACCCTGGCCAGACTGCTGATTAAAGCCCCTTTGAACGTTCTGAGGATTAGAATTTGAGCCGCCGCCCGGGCCATGAAAGCCGCCGCCCGGGCCATTGTAATTCTTAAAGGCCTTCATGATTGCACAATCCTTCCACAGATGAGTCGCTGGCTTCTCTCTAGAGCCATGCCTTGGACAAGGCTCATTCAACAGCTGCTCCAGCGTCGGACCTGACCCGCCGCCTCGGGGAGGGGGCCTCCCCTTACGTCTCTGGTTATTCCCTTGTGAGCTGGCGTTGGCCACAAACTCTAGGCTGCCATCTGCCTTGCGCTTGCCTCCTCCTTGGTTCCCCGGGTTATGCTGAGGACCCTTGCCATTGCCATTCCTCTTTCCCTTCCCTGTCCTTTCATCATCTGAAGGGGGGTCCTTGGTACCATCAGAATCGGCGTACTTGACAAGAGCCGCCATTAGTGTACCCATATCACTGCAGTCACGCTTAAGCCGCCCGAGTTTGATCTTCAGGGGCACAAAACGACAATTCTGCTCCAGCATTAAAACTGCTGAGCTGGCATCCATCTTGTCTGACGAGTGTATGATCTCCTTAACCCGGCGAACCCAATGTGTCGTAGACTCACCTTCCTGCTGCTTACAGTTAGTCAAATCCACAATTGACATAGACCGCCTACAGGTATCTTTGAAGTTTTGGATGAACCGGGCTTTCAGCTCAGCCCAAGACCCGATGGAATTCGGTGGTAGCCCTTTTAACCAAGTGCGGGCAGTCCCATCCAGCATCATGGTGAAGTACTTGGCCATGGCCGCCTCACTGACCTCCAGCAGCTCCATAGCCATCTCATAACTCTCGATCCAGGCTGCAGGCTGTAAGTCTGCTGTGTAATTAGGCACCTTCCTAGGGCCCTTGAAGTCCTTGGGTAGACGCTCATTGCGGATAGCTGGTACTAAACAAGGGACACCCCCAGTCCTGGTAGGGATACCCACGTCGACGGAAGTCGTCGGATAAACCGGGGGGGGGGGTCTGGTAAGCCGTCAATTGAGGCACTTGCTCCGCCTCTTGCCGCGCTCTGTCCTGTTCTGCTGCGTGAAAGGCTCCATTATGAGCCGGGCCATGGCCAGGAGGCGGGTCATGGCGTCGGACGTTACTTGAGCCGGTCGCTGAGACCATGTGTCTGCTATAACTCGGGCTCTGGCCTGGACGAGGGGTCGAGTGGATCCCGTCCCGGCTGTAGGAGTACGCCTCTTGCTGCGCCAGTGCTGTCTGAAGGAGTTCCCTGACCCGGCGGGTTTCAATAGCCGTCGGAGAGTCGCCGTCAACTGGGAGAGCCGCCAGCCGTGCTGCCGCAGCGACCATGTTTTCCAGCGGGTTATTATAATGACCCGGGGGTATTGGCACGTACTGAGGCGGGGCAGGGGGCACCTGGGGAGGCCCCATCACCCGTGGCTGAATAGGGGTTCCAGACCCGGGCACTATGACCCCTGGCGGGTTACTAGACCCTGCACCTGGCGTGTTGAAGAGGTTGCCTGGATCGTAAACCGGAGGGAGTCGAGATTGGGTCTTTTGATGCCTCCTTCTCATGACCTCATTGGACGCGTTCTGATCCATCGTGAGTTGGAAGGACTGCGCCTGGATCAGCTGAGTTTGGGCATCGAGAGCCGCCCTCTCGGCAGCCATCCTGACCCCTTCCGCCGCAAGCTCCTCCTTAGCTTTCACTAGATCCAATTTTAACTGTGCCACCTCCGCATCATGCTGAGCTTGATCCGCCGGGTCAACCGTGGCGGTTAACAGGGCCGTCATCTTGTCCGTGAGATCCATCAGCACCTGAGCCGGAGAAGGCACCAGGTTTCCCGCTCCAGCAGCGGGGTTCTGAACAGGCTGCGCGCCTGCCATAAAGACTCCAACCTGACTTGGCGGCTCAAACGGGTCCGGATTACTGTCACCATCGGAACAACCCATGAGCCTGCCATCTTGAAGTTGATACAACGAGTTTGACTCATCGGTGGCCGACTCGCCGTCAGAGCCGGCGGCCGCCTCATCACCAGACCCAGATAGATCAGAGGGCCCTCCATGGATACATCCCACAAACGCGTGCCTTAAGGCAGGCCGGGCCCAGGCGGGTCGTGCACGCTGAGCCGTCTTGATGAGATCGGCGCAGAGATCCGGCTCAGGGCCCAGCTCACCAATCTTGCCAATGAAAACATGAATTCCGCCGAAGGGGACCCGGTACCCGTACTCAATTGAGCCGGCGTCGGGGCCCCAGTTTGCATCGTCGATGTAGAGCTTGCCGCGACGACTCTTGGTCATCCGGCCCACATCGTATCCCTTGAGCCCTTCGAAGCTGCCCTTCAAGAACTCAAATCCACCGTGCGCTGGCCCCACGGTGGGCGCCAACTGTCGTGGAATTGTCACGGCAGATGTCCTCGAGCTAGGACTTAGTCGTGGAGCCATCGCAGCTGGGAAGCTTGAAGGGGTTAATGCGGGACAAGGAACATGAGGGTTTATACTGGTTCGGCCCCTTACGGTGAAGGTAAAAGCCTACGTCCAGTTCGCGGTGGTATTGATTAGGGTTTCGATGACCAGGGAGCTTAACTGCTATGCCTGGCTATCGATGAGATTGTTCTTGCCCCTAAACCGCTGCCGGGTCGTCCCTTTATATAGGGAGGCTGACGCCCAGCAGCTCTCAGAGTCCCGGCCGGCTCCTAAGAGTGTCCGGCTCGGACTCTCAGCTATTCTTGCCTTGCACTACAAGTTGTACCATGATAATGATTGTAACTACGGGCCTTAAGCCATATCCGGGTCTTAAGCCCATCTTTGGCCCACCGTCTTCAAGCTTGGCGCCGGGCTTCTGGTAATGACCATTAGAGTAACCCGGCCCCTCCTGGCGGGTGACTCTAAGGTCTATATCCTCAACAGAACTGGTCAAACGTCCAGATCCTCGCAAGCACAATATAATTGGCACAAAGTGGATCTACCGCAACAAGCAAGATGAAAATGGCCTTGTGGTGAGGAATAAGGCACGGCTAGTAGCTCAAGGCTACACACAGGTTGAAGGAATTGATTTCAATGAAACTTATGCACCTGTTGCTAGACTTGAGGCTATTCGCATATTACTTGCTTATGCTAACCATCATGATATCACTTTGTATCAAATGGATGTGAAAAGTGCATTCCTCAATGGTAAGCTTGAGGAAGAAGTATATGTTGCTCAACCCCCAGGTTTTGAAGATCCAAAGAATCCTGACAAAGTCTCCAGAGTCAATAAGGCCCTCTATGGCCTCAAGCAGGCCCCTCGGGCGTGGTATGATACTTTGAAGGAATTCCTCATGAAGAAAGGCTTCAAACCCGGTTCACTCGACCCTACTCTTTTCACTAAATCTTATGATGGTGAATTCTTTGTGTGCCAAATATATGTTGATGATGTTATCTTTGGCTGTACTGACCAACGTTATAGTGATGAATTTGCCTATATGCTGAGTGAAGAATATCAAATGTCTATGCTGGGAGAATTGAAATTCTTCTTAGGTCTTCAAATTCGTCAACAGCTCAATGGCATATTCATATCTCAGGAGAAATACCTCAAGGATGTACCGAGGAAATTCGGCATGCAAGATTGCAAAGGCGTCAAAATTCCAATGCCCACAAATGGCCATCTATGCACTGATGAAAATGGTATTGACTTCGATCAAAAGGTATACCGCTCCATGATTGGTTCTTTATTGTACTTATGTGCATCTAGGCCAGATATTATGCTTAGTGTTTGCATGTGTGCCCGATTTCAAGATACACCGAAGGAATCACACCATAAGGCTGTGAAGCATATTCTTCGATATCTAGCTCACACACCAACACTTGGATTATGGTACCCCAAGGGCTCGGCTTTTGATCTCATTGGATATTCTGACTCTGACTATGCTGGTGATCGTGTGGAACGCAAGTCAACATCTGGTACATGTCATTTCCTCGGACGATCTTTAGTCCGTTGGTCCTCGAAGAAACAGAACTGCGTATCACTGTCTACTGCGGAAGCTGAGTACATTGCTGCTGGTTCTTATTGTGCTCAATTGTTGTGGATGAAGCAAACTCTCAAGGACTACGACGTCAACATGAAGAATGTGCCTCTCTTCTGTGACAATGAAAGTGCCATCAAGATTGCTCAACACCCAGTTCAGCACTCGAAGACAAAGCACATTCAGATTCGTCATCATTTTCTTCGTGATCATGTGTTGAAGGGCGACATTTCTATTGAGAATGTGAAGACTGAAGAACAGCTAGCCGGTATCTTCACAAAGCAATTGGATGAGAAGAGATTTAGCAAGTTGCGGTGTGAGCTAAATATCTTAGAATCTTCGAATGTTCTTTGAAAAGGACACTCATCCTAGCACTTATGCAAAATTGATGACTTAGATGTGCAACACATGAAGAAACGTTTTTATTCAATCAATGAAGAATAACACTCTAAGTGCGAAGAAATTAATGAAGAATTTGATTCCCAGAACCCTATGACAATTGTACGCGGTGTCTGAAATCATCATTCTTATATGGTGGGTGCCACCACCAAAAGTTGAAAATCTTCAATTTGAGTTTTTCCTCAGTGTTGAAATTCCTCAGTTGTTCATTTTCTTCAACTTTGCATTGTCTTCACTGTTTCCGTCATTTTTCTTCATTGGCTATATATATACATATATATATATATATATATATATATATATATATATATATGATTTTATGTCCTCTACAGCATTCACTTATGGCTAATTTTTCAAATTGGTTTTTTCTGCTAAGTGAATGTGACCGGACCCTTCCCCCTCTATGCTAAAATCAACCCATTCTATTCACAAATTCTTCATGTGCGTTCTATTTGAAACTCGTTCAAAATCTTAACTGTGTCCTTGTCAGCTGAAGAATTTGCGAACGGAACTTTTAACTTATCTTATCCAAATTTTCGGCTTTGCCGCTCAAACCGTTCCGCATCACATGAAATACTTATCTATTCACCCACGATCTAACACGATCTCCACTTCTCAGTACGTGGGTGACACATGTCAAGCGAATGAGAAGGGTCACCGGCACGTTGTCCAATTTCTTCGGGCGAACAGTTTTTCATCGTGGCTATAAATACCCTCTCTCCCCTTCCTCACTGCCTTTACTTCGCTCGACCTCTCTCCAGCTCAAGCTTCTCAAACCCTAGCGCCGCCGCTACTTCATTGTCGCCGGTGAGGAAGAGGTTCACTGCCTCGACCTCGTCACCGTCATACTCGCGCCGGCCGCGGAAATCTTCACTCCGCCGCCGCCGTAGCCCTCTTCCTACGCCGAGTTAGGGCGTGGAAGATCTGCACTGACGAACTTCACATCTCCACATCCCAATTCATCGTGTTCTTCATCCAGGGTAATTAAAAGTTACTTTTACTACCCTCTTTGATTCAAATTATTTCTACAAAATCCTCAAAGGTGTTTTTCTTCAAATCTTCACACACTAAACACTTCACATGTCATCTGTTCTTGATTCATTTCTCTAAGCTATATTTTTCTTCAAGATTCCTCAATTGTGTGGATTTTTTGATCTATACAACTCTGGAACCTAAGACAAAGAACGCTTAGTGAAATTCTTCAAGACTCATCTGGTCAAATTCCTCAAACTTGTCCTTTTTACAAAACCTTCTGAGAACGCATATGACCTCTCCAAATTCCTTGCAACTATACTCTGTTCATAGGTACTCATGTCCGCTGCTGAATCACTAGGTTTTCATCAACTTAACTCATTTGCAGCGTTCCTCGAAGAAAAGTTGCATACATCTTCAGAGAATTCCATTGTTCAAATTCCTCAGCTGAAGAAAATGGCTGATGGAAAGAAGCCACAGAAAGGAGGAAAGAGGCCTGAGATCAATACTGCATTTAAAATCCCTGATGATATATATAAGGATTACTGCACTCCTGATGAGGCCAAGTTTGGTAAGGAGGACAAAAATCAGCGCAAGGTGCGCATACAGAGGATAGAGAGGAGATGGGCAAGAGAGTGGAGGGAGTACAGATATGTTACTCCCAAATACATGAAGAAATTCGCACTCAATCCTCCATGCCCAAGACCTCCATTGGCACCTGGCCAAGAAGCAGATCCCACCAGCCTCAAGCGCGGTGAGGATTATCCTGATGAATGGGCCAAGCGCCAGGCCAAGTTGGCTAGACAAGCCAGAGAAGCAGTGAGGAAATTCAACAAAGACTCTGCTGCTGTTGCTGCCGAGGCCTCTGTAAAACCGAAGAAGGCCATGTCAAAGAAGCCTGCTCACAAGCCAAGTGCTTCTTCTTCAATGCCCTCACGGCCGAGTTCCTCACCTATGCCCTCACGGCCAGAATCCTCAAAGCCCTCACGGGCAATTCCTCACGCTGCTCCTGCTCCTCCAAAATCCTCAGCTCCTCCGCTCAAGTCCTCAGCTTCTCTGACCAAATCCTCTGCACCTGTGCATCTTGCCACATGCCAAAGGACTACAGGCATCTCTATTGCCTCAGGAGCTTCTGCTAGTTCCTCAGCTGCACCAAATTCTTCAACTGGCCCCTCTCTGCTGAAGACAAAGGCCACTGCTGGACGTGGTTCTCGCCCAAGTCCTCACAAGAAGCAGGTCGCCTTCCAAGTGCCGCCTGATGAAGACGAAGCTGATGATGAGGAACTTGCCGAAATCATCAGAGACATGCAGGTCAGGGCCGCTAGAGCCAAGGGCACAAATGTGCCTCTGCTTTTGGATCCAAAGTTGATCCTCGACTACATTGATCTCTGGCACAAGGACCCAAACACTCCTATACCTGATTTCAAGTTGATTCCTGGCCAAAGTCATATGCTGACTGCCTTCATACAAGAAGAGAAATGGAAATTTGAAAAGGCCAGGCAAATCAAGAAAGCGCAGTACAAGAAAGAGCATTTTCTGAAGAAACACGTTGTCTCTATGACAACTGAAGAACTTGTCAATATTCAATATGAGATCAAGAAACTCAGTGATGAATTTGACGTATACCGCGCTGACTGGCTTGGAGCCAAAGTCCTTGTGAAGTTGATAGAAAAGTTCACTCCAAATGTTGCAGCTCCATCGCAACCAGAAATTCCTCAGGCTGAAGCATCTGCTCAGCCGACTGAAGAACATGCCAGCACCGCTGATGACATTCAGGCTGCTGAAGAAAATGTGAGTTCCAGGGCTGATGACTGCATTCCAGTCGCTGATGAAATTGCCAGGGCATCCACTAGTGGTGCGCCTGAAGAAAATGAAGAGGTCAGGGCAACTGCATCAGTTGTGCCTCAAGAAACTCAACCAAATTCCTCTGCTCCTCCTGCGCCTACCCCAACTCCAATCCTTCCATCTGCATCAGATGTGAAGAAGACTAAGGCTGCAGAGTGTGCATGAGTGAAGAAAAGGAAGGCATCAACTTCATCAGATTCTTCAGCTCCGAAGAAGATGAAGTCTTTGATCAGCTCGTTTGCAAACCCCATTGATGTTGTTCCTATCTCAACCATGCCATCAAAGGACCTTGTTCCTTATGATGAAGAATATGTGATTCCTAGCGAATCCAATGAAGAAAATCCTTCTGCTGCTTCGTCAGAGCAGTTGGATGAAGAAATTGAAGTGGATGCAATCCCTTCAACTCCAGTTGTTTCCTCGCCTATGCCTCAGTTTACTGTTGAAGGGGCTGGCGTCGAAGAAATGGAAGATGAGGATGTGGACATTGGCTGTACCACACCTGTGCTGAATGATGACTTTTGGGAAAGTCAGCACCCCAACTCTCGACTATTCACACCGTTGCAACAGATTCCTCAGTCCCCAGTAACTACAGTTCAAATGGGATCTGATGAACCACATGCCACACCGTCTGTCCATGAAGAAATTCCAGCCACTAGTGCTGAAGAAAATGTAAATGAAGAATTGAAGACCCAGGTTGTCACTGAAGAAGAAGCTGAAATTCCTCAGCCTGTGGAGCCTGAGATTGCGATTCCTGAGGTAATAATGCAATTGACTGACACTCCTCAGCCCAAACCAAAGGATTCATTCTCAAAGAAGCAGAAATTCAAGGCTGATGATTTCTTCGGCGAGCACGTGTTCTTCACTAACTACAATCCCTATGATTCTGCTCATCTTAGAAGGAAGCGCTTCTGGACCGCCAGCCAGGCCAACTTCTATTCTTCACTGCTCTTCAACAAGGACAAAGTCTTCGACCATGAGCATATTCCTCATGTGGACATGGAATCACTGCCATGCTTCACACCTGTCCTCAGTGTGCTTCATGACACAGGCCTCCTCAACTTTTGCACAGACATAGTTGATTGGAATGAAGAGCTCATTCTTCAATTCTACGCAACACTGCACATCATAGGAGATGCTGACGATGTGAACTCCTGGGTTTTGGACTGGATGACCGAAAACACTCACTACAAAGCATCGGCCTCTGAATTACTTCACGCCCTGCCCATCAGTCCTCCACCTGAAGGAGCTCGTTGCATGTACCAAGAGCCTGAGCTTACAGATCACTATATGCAAGTGCTGATGAAGCCATTGAAACCTGGTCAAGCCTCAAGGACATAATTCCTCGTGAAGGAATTGCAGTATGTACCAAGGACAGTCTATCGCATTCTGACGAAGACTATGAGTCCAATCAAAGGCCACGACTCATCTGATGAGGAAATTGTTGGCATCATGAAGAATCTGGTATTCAACATCATTCATGGCATACCCGTCAACTATCATGATTTCTTGATGAGGACTCTGGCAAATGTTGCACTTTCTCCGTTTGAGCTGAAGCCTTATGCACCTTGGATTATGAGATTCCTCAGGACAAGGTCTTCACTCAACTACAAGGCTGATTTCGGAATCACCTCAGCTACTTGCCCCCGATTGAAGTCCTCAAGCAGACCTATTCCTCAGCTGATGAAAAGGGCAAGGCACCAGCTGTTATTGATGAAGGCATTCGTCCATTGGATGGTCAGTTTCGCAAAGCTGCATCTTATTCCACCAATGATGACTCTGGCACTCATGATTATGTTGCCCATGCCTCCAAGCCAAATCCTCAAGCCACTGCTCCTTGTGTGATGACTAACCGTGAGCTTCTGCTAAGTCTTCACCAGAAGGTGGATCAAAACCATAAATGGGTTAAGCGTCAGTTTGGTTCAATTCTTCACAACATGACTGCTACACATAATGCAATGAAGAAAAATCATTACTACCTCCATGAAGTCTTCGGTCGCACCTGGGCTATTCTGTCACATGTATATGGTGAAGAAGATCTGAAGCAAATGGGTCTCAAGGAGAACTTTGACTGGTCTACACCTCCACCGAAGAAATACAAGAAGGTCAAGGTTCCTTCCTTGGTGGCCAACTCCTATTCTTCATCGTGCGACACCGATGAGCATTAAGATTTGGACGACACTGCGGCAGGCCCTACATCAACAAATGACCCCAACATCGCTGGCGCTCCTTCATCAACTTGATATTATTCAGGGGCGTTAGTCCTCATTTTCGATCCTTTTCGTCATTCAATTACAAAGGGGGAGAAATTTGAGTTAGTCTTCAAGCGGGTCTATCTTATATGGGCGTTTTTTTCTTAAGTTACAACTCTGGTTCTTCTGATGACTTTGCTGGATCGCGTTGTAAACTTAAACTCTATGGTGACCTGATACTTCTGCTGTAGTTTTTCTGCATGCTTATTCCTCATTAATGTTTATGCACGCATGTTGAATTACATCAGTCACCATATTTCATCATGCATTTCAAATTCTTCATATTCTATGTCAAATGCGTGTATGAATTACAAGATATAGGGGAGATCTCCATGATTCAACTCTTCAAGTGTGCATTGCTTCAAAAGCAAATTCCTCACTATGCACATCTTCAGGGGGAGTTCTTCTATATCTTGCAATCAAATTCCTCAATATCAGTATTTACACTTCATATGTTTATCCCCGTTGAAAATTTAACCTATATTGTCATCAATCACCAAAAAGGGGGAGATTGTAAGTGCATCTAGTGCCCCTTAGTGATTTTGGTGTATTGAAGACTTATAGGTTAAGGGACTAATGTGTTTATGAGTGTACACAGGTCTATAAGTCTAATAGGAGTTTGATATTTACAGAGAAATTCGACCCCTAAAGTTGAAGTTCTTCGACTGAAGACTTTGGATTTCTGAAGACTTTGAAAGTGAAGAAATTGGTGTGACCTTGAAGACTTGGTATTCATTTGAGGAACATGAAGCGTGAATACTTTTGTTTTCGTAGTTTCATTTTCTCCTTCTTGAGTCATAGGAAACACCGTACTACTAAAGGGGGTCAAGGAAATACTAAGGAAAAATTTCCATGTGATGCTCAACTCAAAACCCTACACCTACCAATCCCTTTGAGTGAAGCCATTAGAAATCTCATACAGTTCAGTCAATTTCTTCAGTGACAGAGACGAAGTTCTTCTGGTCGCTGAGGAATTTGTTCTGACTGAGGAGTTAGGAATTCGCCAGTGCGGATTGCCTACACAGTGAGGAACATGATAGCCCTGAGGAATTTGATACTTAAATTTCTGACCGTTGCTGTGCTATGCGCCAGCTGTCCCAAAATATCTACCCACCTAACGGTCATATCATTGAAGGGCATTTATGTCTTATCATGTCGGGCTGCTCCCTATGCTATAAATAGCCGCCCCCTACAACCACTAGCTGGTTGGCTGCTCCGAGAGAAACTGACACTTGTCATTTGAGAGCATCCCATCCTCCGAGGACTTTGAGCGAAAATCATCAACTGAGGAAAACCCAAACCCAAACACCTACAAACCCAAAGTGATTCAGCATCACTGAAGAGATTGATCCTGCATGGATCCGACACTTGTTACCTTTGAAGACTGTGCTTCTGACGGTTAGGCGTCATGGTCTAGAGCATCCAAGAGGAATTGTGGATCGCCGACTGACCGAGTCTGTGAATGTTTGGAAGTCACCTGAAGACTTACCACGAGTAATTGGGCGAGGTCTATGTGACCTTAGCTCAAGGAGAATACGGTGAGGACTGTGTGTCCTCAGGTTTAAATACCTAGCCGCTCCAACCAGATGTAAGTCCATCTAGTGCCCCTTAGTGATTTTGGTGTATTGAAGACTTATAGGTTAATGGACTAATGTGTTTATGAGTGTACACAGGTCTATAAGTCTATGACGAGTTTGATATTTACAGAGAAAGTCGACCCCTAAAAATGAAGTTCTTCGACTTAAGACTTTGGATTTCTGAAGACTTTCTGAAGACTTTGAAAGTGAAGAAATTGGTGTGACCTTGAAGACTTGGTATTCATTTGAGGAACATGAAGTGTGAAGACTTTTGTTTTCGTAGTTTCATATTCTCTTTCTTGAGTCATAGGAAACACCGTACTGTAAAAGGGGGTCGAGGAAATACTAAGGAAAAATTTCCATGTGATGCTGAACTCAAAATCCTACACCTACCAATCCCTTCGAGTGAAGCAATTGGAAATCTCATACAGTTCAGCCATATTCTTCAGTGACAGAGACGAAGTTCTTCTGGTCTCTAAGGAATTTATTCTGACTGAGGAGTTAGGAATTCGCCAGTGCGGATTGCCTACACAGTGAGGAACATGATAGCCCTGAGGAATTTGATACTCAAATTTCCGACCGTTGCTGTGCGCCAGCTGTCCCAAAATATCTACCCACCTAACGGTCATATCATTGAAGGGCATTTATGTCTTATCATGCCGGGCTGCTCCCTAGGCTATAAATAGCCACCCCCTACAACCACTAGCTGGTTGGCTGCTCCGAGAGAAACTGACACTTGTCATTTGAGAGCATCCCATCCTTTGAGGACTTTGAGCGAAAATCATCAAGTGAGGAAAACCCAAACCCAAAACACCCACAAACCCAAAGTGATTGAGCATCACTGAAGAGTATCGTGTGTCGATCCGACGCTTGTTACCTTTGAAGACTGTGCTTCTTCTAGACGGTTAGGCGTCATGGTATAGAGCATCCAAGAGGAAATTGTGGATCGTCGAGTGACCGAGTTTGTGAAGGTTTGGAAGTCACCTGAAGACTTACCACGAGTGATTGGGCGGGGTATGTGTGACCTTAGCTCAAGGAGAATACGGTGAGGACTGTGTGTCCGGGACTATGTGTCCTCAGGTTTAAATACCTAGCCGCTCCAACGAGACGTACAACTGAGGCAGCAGTTGGAACTGGTCTACCAAATCATTGTCTTCACCAAGCCTACTGGTTCTATTTCCTCAACTCTTTCATTTCTTCATATCTGTGTTTGAAGACTTTGACTGAAGACTTTCTCAATTTCCTCAGTTCAATTTCTTCAGTCTGTTTGTCTTCATCCTGTGCTATCCTGTGTTTACGCTTTCTGTACTCTGTGCTTGTCCTCATTTCATCATGATGACTATGCTTGTGTTCTGCTATGCATACTTTTGAGTACTTATTCCGCTGCAAGTAGTTCTTCGCTAAGGAATTTCCTCAGCCACAAATTCGTCAGTGAAGAATTCATAAAAATCGCCTATTCACCCCCCTCTAGTCGATATAACGCACTTTAAATTGGTATCAGAGCAAGGTACTCCCTTGTTCTGTGTGATTTTGGTTTAACCACCTGGAGTTTAGTTATGTCGACCGCAGGTATGAAGAAAGTGACATGCCCCATCTTTGACGGTCATGAGTATCCCAAATGGAAGGCCATGATGAAGAAGCGCCTCATGGCGATGAACAGCGAACTGTGGACCGTCACTGAGATTGGTCTTACCGAGCTGTGCAAGACGGCGGAAGCTGATGACATTCGGAAGTACACTCTTCTCAACCTCACGGCGAAGGACATCATCTGCTCCTATCTGTCTCAAAATTAGTTCAGGAACATTATGCATCTCGATCAGGCGAAGCTTATCTGGGACCGTCTCTCTGAGGTCTATGAAGGTCATCGAACCCGTCATGATCCTTGGTTTGAGGACTTCGAGGAATCTCTCAAATCAATGACTTTCGAACCAGAATCATCATCCTCCTCACCTTGCCTTATGGCAGATGGTGAAAAGGTAACAGAATGCTATCTGTCTGAATACAGTGATGATGAATCTGATGATGAATTTGGACCCAGTTAGGTCAAACTTGCTTCCCTTGCCGCTAAACAACAAAGAGCTTTGGAAAAGGTTCAAAACATGCTTAGTAAGAGCGATGATATGTTGAGTGAAGAAATGGATCAGTCAAAAGCTTTGGCTGAAAGTCTTCAGAGACTTCATACTAAGTATGACACCCTTCATGATCAACATAACACTCTCTTGTCTGATCATGAGAAGCTTTCTTATGAATTTCTTCAAAGAAAGTAAGATCTTGAGAAGCTAAGAGTGAGTTATGAAGATCTTCAGAAGGAGCACGATTCATTACTTGCTCAAAAAATCAGTGCTGCTCAGGAAGAATTTGTTCCTCCATGTTTGAAATGCATTGAACGTGAATCTGCTAATTCTTCACCTGAATGTTCAAATGCTTCTAATGCTACAAATTCTTCAACTGTCTCTGCTATCACTAATTCCTCATCTGAGGAGATTGCTAGTATCACTGACGATGCAGGGCTGAAGGAATTGTACATGACAGGCATGTACAAAAGCCTCAAAGGGCATCAGACTCTTTGTGATGTGCTTAAAAAGCAGATCCTCAACAGGAACCCTAGGAAAGAGGGTCTTGCCTTTGAGAGGAAACTCAATGTTGATGGTACATATTGGAAGCCTGAGCAGTACCCCAAAACCTCATGGGTTGCTGCAAAGGGACCTCCAGTTGATCCATCTAATTTATCTGGCTTTACATGTGAATCTTCTCATTCTTCTAATGAGTCATTTGACTCCAACTATAAACTGTTCAAAAATCAGAATGGTGAAGTATTTGCTAGATATGTTGGCACTAACTGTAGGAACGGTTCTCCTATGAAGAAAATCTGGGTTCCCAAAAGGTACCTTGAAAGTCTTCAGGTGAATGTCCTCATGAAACCACCTGTGAAGAATAGGAACCCCAGATCAAATTCTTCATATGGATCCAAGTCCTCATACGGACCAAATTCCTCACATGGATCAAATTCCTCAAAAGGTTCAAAATCCTCATATGAACATCATCGTGCTAACAACTCTGTTTCGCAGTGAAGAGCCAAGGGCTATGAATATGAGCATTATCCTTCTAACCATTATGTTCATAAGTCCTCGAAGAATTTCTCTGCTTATTCATATGCTTACCCTAACTCCTCTTATGTGAAATGAAATGGATTGGCTTCTATGCCACCTTTCTCGTATGGAGCTCGTAGAGTGATGAACTCTTTGCACCCCTTCAGATGTGGGTGGTGAAGAAAAAGAACTAATCTTTTATGCAGGATCAAGTCTCCAGACGTATTTAAACGTCTGAAGAATTTGCTGGAGACCTGAAAAATGCCTGAGAGGACGCAGGCTAATCATGAAGAAATGAACTTTCATTTCTCACGTCCTCATACTGCTTTATCTGTTCTATTACTTGATGAAATTGGTCTGATGAATTGTGATGTCATATTCTTCATTGATGAAGTATATGAAGTTCGTAAGCTGCACTAATTCATCTACAGGATGATCAACCCAAAGCCAATGAGTGGGTCCTCGATAGTGGATGTACAAATCACATGACTGGTGACAAGAATATATTGATGTATGCTCCCTTATCACCATCGCATCTGAAGCATATCATCTTCGCCGACAAAGGCAAAAGTCAGGTATTGGGTCTAGGTAAGGTTTTGATCACAAAGGATCGACACATGGACAAAGTCATGCTTGTCGAGTCCTTAGGATAGAACCTTATGTCTGTCTCAATGCTTTATGATCTTGATATGGTTGTTGTCTTTGGCAAGTATCGTTGTGTTGTGGTTATGGAAGCTGACAATTCCAAAGTCTTCAAAGGCTTTAGGAGAGGAGACTTGTATATTGTTGATTTCTCTACAGGACCGCAACCAGCCGTGTGCCTACCTGCAAAAGCTTCAAAAGGCTGGCTATGGTATCGACGACTTGGTCATGCAGGCATGCGGAATTTGCACTTGCGAAGAAGAAGCATGTCATTGGCATTGAAAATGTCAAATTCCTCAAGGATCACTTGTGTGGAGCTTGTGAAGTTGGAAAGATGACCAAGGCTAAGCATCCAACGAAGACTATCATGACCACTACTCGACCATTTGAATTGCTTCATATGGATCTCTTCGGTCCTAACCATTACTCAGCAGTCACAAATGACGCATCTCTCTATGGCTTTGTTATTGTTGATGATTACTCTCGATACACATGGGTACACATTGTTACTTACAAACATGAAGTGCAGGAAGTCTTCAAACAATTTTCCTCGAGGGCTTCAACCAACTTCGGTGTGAAGATCAAGCACATCAGTAGTGACAATGGAACTGAGTTCAAGAATTCTGGTATTGATGACTATCTTGATGAACTTGGTATTACTCATGAGTTATCTGCTCCTTACACTCCTCAGCAAAATGGTGTCGTGGAGCGCAAGAACAGAACTCTTGTTGAGATGGCTCGCACTATGCTTGATGAGTACAAGACGCCTCGTCACTTCTGGATTGAGGCAATTTATACTGCGTGCCATATCATCAACAGGGTATATCTTCACAAATTCTTCAAGAAGACTGCCTATGAACTCCTCACTGACAAGAAACCCAATGTGAGTTATTTCAAAGTCTTCGGTGCTAAATGTTGGATTAGAGATCCTCATCACAATGCTAAATTTGCACCGAAAGCACATGAAGGTTTTATGCTTGGTTACGGAAAGGACTCGCACACCTACAGAGTCTTCAACAACGTTCTTCACAAGGTTGTCGAAACTGTAGATGTGCGGTTCGATGAAACTAATGGCTCACAAAGAGAGCACCTACCTTCTGTGATAGATCAACCAGCACCTGAGGAACCTATCAAGTTCAAGGCTACTGAGGATGTCATTCCTACCGAAGAATCTGCTGAAGAATTCATTCCAGAACGTGAAGAACGTCGAGATAATGCACCTGAAGAAAATGCTGAAGAAAATGGTGCTGAAGAAAATGTTGATCAAATTCCTCAACAACAACCAACTCATCCTCGCGTTGCAAAAGAAGTGCAAGTTGAAAAGATCATCGATGACATTGAAGCACCAGGTCCTCTCACACGCTCAAAAGCTTCACATTTATCTAACTTTTGTGGGCACTATGCTTTTGTCTCTATTACAGAGCCCACTAAGGTAGATGAAGCATTTCTGGAGCCTGAGTGGATTCAGGCCATGCAAGAAGAATTACATCAATTCGAACTCAACAACGTCTGGGAACTGGTCAAACGTCCAGATCATCGCAAGCACAATATCATTGGCACAAAGTGGATCTACCGCAACAAGCAAGATGAAAATGGCCTTGTGGTGAGGAATAAGGCACGGCTTGTAGCTCAAGGCTACACATAGGTTGAAGGAATTGATTTCGATGAAACTTTTGCACCTGTTGCTAGACTTGAAGCTATTCGCATATTACTTGCTTATGCTAACCATCATGATATCACTTTATATCAAATGGATGTGAAAAGTGCATTCCTCAATGGTAAGCTTGAGGAAGAAGTATATGTTGCTCAACCCCCAGGTTTTCAAGATCCAAAGCATCCTGACAAAGTCTTCAGATTCAATAAGGCCCTTTATGGCCTCAAGCAGGCCCCTCGAGCATGGTATGATACTTTGAAGGAGTTCCTCATGAAGAAAGGCTTCAAACCCAGTTCACTCGACCCTACTCTTTTCACTAAATCTTATGATGGTGAATTATTTGTGTGCCAAATATATGTTGATGATATTATCTTTGGCTGTACTGACCAACGTTATAGTGATGAATTTGCCTATATGTTGAGTGAAGAATATCAAATGTCTATGATGGGAGAGTTGAAATTCTTCTTAGGTCTTCAAATTCGTCAACAGCGCAATGGCATATTCATATCTCAGGAGAAATACCTCAAGGATGTACTGAGGAAATTCGGCATGCAAGATTGCAAAGGCGTCAAAATTCCGATGCCCACAAATGGCCATCTGTGCACTGATGAAAATGGTATTGACTTCGATCAAAAGGTATACCGCTCCATGATTGGTTCTTTATTGTATTTATGTGCATCTAGGCCAGATATTATGCTTAGTGTTTGCATGTGTGCCCGATTTCAAGCTACACCGAAGGAATCACACCATAAGGCTGTGAAACATATTCTTCGATATCTAGCTCACACACCAACACTTGGATTATGGTACCCCAAGGGGTCGGCTTTCGATCTCATTGGATATTCTGACTCTGACTATGCTGGTGATCGTGTGGACCGCATGTCAACATCTGCTACATGTCATTTCCTTGGACGATCTTTGGTCTGTTGGTCCTCGAAGAAACAGAACTGCGTATCACTGTCTACTGCTGAAGCTGAGTACATTGCTGGTGGTTCTTGCTGTGGATGAAGCAAACTCTCAAGCACTACAGCGTCAACGTGAAGAATGTGCCTCTCTTCTGTGACAATGAGAGTGCCATCAAGATTGCTCACAACCCAGTTCAGCACTCGAAGACAAAGCACATTCAGATTCGTCATCATTTTCTTCGCGATCATGTGTTGAAGGGCGACATTTCTATTGAGCATGTGAAGACTGAAGAACAGCTAGCCGATATCTTCACTAAGCCCTTGGATGAGAAGAGATTTAGCAAGTTGCGGTTTGAGCTAAATATCCTAGAATCTTCGAATGTTCTTTGAAAAGGACACTCATCCTAGCACTTATGCAAAATTGATGACTCAGATGTGCAACACATGAAGAAATGTTTTTCTTCAATCAATGAAGAATAACACTCTAAGTGTGAAGAAATTAATGAAGAATTTGATTCTCAGAACGCTACGACAATTGTACGCGGTGTCTGAAATCATCATTCTTATACGGTGGGTCACGCCACCACCAAAAGTTGAAAATCTTCAATTTGAGTTTTTCCTCAGTTTTTTGAAATTCCTCAGTTGTTCAAATTCTTAAACTTTGCAAAATCTTCACTGTTTTCGTCGTTTTTCTCATTGGCTATATATATATATACATATATGAGTTTATGTCCTCTACATCATTCACTTATTGCTAATTCTTCAAGTTGCTATTTCTGCTAAGTGAATGTGATCGGACTCTTCCCCCTCTCTGCTATACTCAACCCGATCTATTCACAAATTCTTCATGTGCGTTCTATTTGAAACTCGTTCAAAATCTTCGCTGTGTCCTTGTCAGCTGAAGAATTTGCGAACAGAACTTTTAACTTATCTTATCCAAATTTTCGGCTTTGCCGCTCAAACCGTTCCGCATCCCACGAAATACTTATCTATTCACCCATGATCTAACACGATCTCCACTTCTCAGTACGTGGGTGACACATGTCAAGCGAATGAGAAGGGTCAGGGGCACGTTCGTCCAATTTCTTCGGGCGAACAGTTTTTCATCGTGGCTATAAATACCCCCTCTACCCTTCCTCACTGCCTTTACTTCGCTCGACCTCTCTCCAGCTCAAGCTTCTCAAACCCTAGCGCCGCCGCTACTTCATTGTCGCCGGTGAGGAAGAGCTTTACTGCCTCGACCTCATCACCGTCGTACTCGCGCCGGCCGCGGAAATCTTCACTCCACCGCCGCCGTAGCCATCTTCCTACGCCGAGTTAGGGCGTGGAAGATCTGCACAGACGAACTTCACTTCTCCACCTCACAGTTCGTCGTGTTCTTCGTTCAGGGTAATTAAAAGTTACTTTTACTGCCCTCTTTGATTCAAATGACTTCTACGAAATCCTCAAAAGGTGTTTATTCTTCAAATTCTTCACACACTAAACACCTCACATGTCATCTGATCTTGATTCATTTCTCTAAGCTACAATTTCTCTTCAAGATTCCTCAATTGTGCGGATTTCTGATCCGTACAACTCTGGAACCTAAGAATAAGAACGCTTAGTGAAATTCTTCAAGACTCGCCTGGTCAAATTCCTCAAACTTGTTCTTTTTTGAAAAACCTTCTGAGAACGCATATGACCTCTCCAAATTCCTCGCAACTATACTCTGTTCACAGGTACTCATGTCTGCTGCTGAATCACTAGGTTCTCATCAACTTAACTCATTTGCAGCATTCCTCGAAGAAAAGTTGCATACTTCTTCAGAGAATTCCATTGTTCAAATTCCTCATCTGAAGAAAATGGCTGACGGTAAGAAGCCACAGAAAGGAGGAAAGAGGCCTGAGGTCAACACTGCTTTTGAAATCTCTGAGGACATCTATGCTGGGTACTGCACACCCCCTGAGGAGGATAAAAATCAGCGCAAGGTGCGCATTCAAAAGATTGAGAGGAGATGGGCAAGAGAGTGGAGGGAGTACAGATATGTGAAAGCCCGCGCAGAGAGGAGTACGAGGGTTCACTGGTTCGGCTACGGTGTGAGGCTGCCGTCGCCGCAAGGCCTGGCCAGCAGTGGGAATAGTAGGGGCGGTGAGGCCTCTGCGGCAACACAGCCGGCCACGGGAGGCAGGAGCATGCGGCACGACCGGCGCTGCTTTGGGCGGCTGGAGCAAGAAGACCAGAGGTTGAAGAAGCACTACGGCCGTTGGATGGACATCGTACGGCCACTGGAGCTAGAATCGTTCATATTGACTAAGTTGACAAAGCCCTTCGCCCCCGTCAACTTAGTAGGCTCACAAGTCAGCCTCCCACCAAGGTGGGTCCCAGCTAGCCGGGGGAGTATTCATTTTTTTGTGCGTAATAAGGAGGCACTTCCGGTGGGTCCGAGCTGACAGCGGGGGGAATGTTTTTTTCGCAAAATACGGTGGCCCGTCTGTGACACCCAAAAATTTTATTTGGCTTTTTCAAACTTTTATTTGATTTGAGGGAGGTTATTTAAAATTTTCTTCTAAAGAACTCTCCCTCTCAAAAAATTTCTTTTATGACAAGTATTTTGTTTGGTTTCATCCAAGACTTGATCTTTGGTCTTGGAGGTTTTTCATCTTATGTTGGCTCAACACCAATGTTTTCCATTGGAAAAGTTTTTGAAAATCTTTTCCTTTTAAATAGCCCTATGGCATTTGGAGTGATATTTTTCCTTTCAAAATCTCTTCTTGCCATGACATGAGTGGAAATCCCCTCCCAAAAGCCATTCCCCATCTTTGTGTCAAAATAAACTTCAAATCCAGCAAGTTGAACTTCCCCCATGACTTTGTTTCCATTTATTTCTAATCAAAATCTTTTTCTGCCCTCTACTTTGGCTCTTGGAGATTTACAAAGGAACTACCTTTTCTCCTTTGAGTTTTGCCTCCAAACCATTTTCCCTGGCTAGTCCTTAGAGCCCTCAACCAAGATCCATGATGATCCACTGGTCTCCAGTTCAAATATTTCAAATTGTGCTTGCTGCAAGTTTGGACCATATTTGTCAAATTTGATGAAATTCATTTGTTTTCTCCTCCTAAAAATCTGAGAAAATTCAGGCAGCCTCTGGATGCATTGAGAGGTCACCTCACCAAGTCCCAGCTCCAGAAATTTTTTTCCTCATGCCAAATCATTTCGTCGAACACCTGAAGGGCACTGTTACTGTCAAGTTCAGAAAATTCAGAGATGCAGTTTCAGTGGCCGATGTCGTTTTCTTCAGAAACCTATCTCGATCTCGCCAGTAGCCGCGGTGGCGCCTTGCGCCCTGTGCTTCCTTCTTATCCCTGCGCCGCACGTTCGCCTGGAAGCTTGCGGGCGTCGGCGACGAGCAGGTGGAGGTGCGCCACCCCGTGAGCGACGGCAGCAGCGCCCTTTGCGGCTGCCAGAGAGGCGCAGCGTTGGACGGCGCCGTCCAGCGCCGCCCAATCCACCAGAGGCCACCGCGTGGTCATCCACTCACCCGTGCACGCTGCAGGTCCGTCGTCGTGAACTGGTAGGCGCGGAGCGCGCTCCCTGCCGCCGCCGTGCCCGTATGGCCGTTCGGTCGAGGACCGGCATATTACACCAAGCCCGACCGAGGTTTTGCGGGGGAACGGTGCAACTGATCCTCCACGATGATGCCTAGCCTCCTAAACCCCCTGCCCAACCTCTGCCTCGCCGTAATTTCTCGCCGGCGTTATCCCGTTCACGGCCACCTCCTCGGATCGCCTATAAAAGGAGGTCCCAAGCTCGAACTCGAACCCGCACAACCTCTACACACCACTAGTACCACGCCAAGCCACTGGAAGAGCCCCGAGGGAGTCTTCTTCCCCAGCTCCGGCCGCCTCGACCCGCTTCGGGACCCAGCTCGATTCACCCCCGGGCGTGCACCCCTACCTCTCAGCTCATGCCAGTAGTCTCCTAGTACATCCACCCTTCTGACCCGCGCATCAATTTGAAGCTTGCAGCACCCACCGGAGAGCTCCACCATCGCCCGAACCACCGTCCGCCGGAGATAGTGTCGCCGTCGACGTGGTGCTCACCGACGGTCAAGTCCACCACCCACCGACGCGGGAGAACACCCTGAACCCGTAGGTACCCTCCGATCACCCTGCCTCGCCGTGGTTCAACGCCGGCGACCACCGCAGCCTTCGGGCGCCGGCGAGCTCCGTTGGAAATTTTGAACCTGACGGGTGGGACCCCCCGTCAGCCTCTCTTCTTTTCCCCTTCGAACCGTTTTCTGAAAGCGCCTTCGGTAGAATGTGTTTTCTCTCTGGGCTAACGTATTTCTTACCGAAGCGTTTTCTGGTTTTTCAAACAAGTCCCTGGTTCTTTTCTGTTTCATCACAGATCAGTCCTTGGACTAAAACCCTTATATCTTTTAAATAAAAGATGCTTTTTGATTGATTCTTTTTCTGTCAGTCTTATATTTTTGTCTAGTTTTTTATAGTATTTATTTGGAAAATTTTGGGAACAACTTTTATAAGCGCAACGGTTTTCACGTTAGTATACGATTTCGTTATACCGTAGGTTCCGGAGGAGGTGACGGAGCCGCGAACTTCGCCGAGCTAGACTCCGACTTCTCCGAACCAGGCAAGTATGTTTGAACCTTTGATATGATGAGTGTTTTGCATGTTTGATTGAATGGTTTGTGCATGGCATATGAGCATCGGTGAGTGTTACGTTGCATGCAAGGCAACTAACCGTGTGCTTCGAAGTTTACTGTGATCTCTTGATGAGAGATGACCTGATCATGTGGTGACATGAAAGGTAGTAAGATGGTATTGTTGTAGCATGCCAGTCTTACGTCATCCGATAAACTCCGACGCTAACGTGGACTGAGCCACGTTACCGTTCTTCCCCTTTCGTGCTGCCACATGTTTTCTGCAAAGAATACGGTTTAGTAAGTTGCTAACCTCTTTCCTTGTACACACCAAATAGAGGGGCCGGGATGAGGGTTCCATGGCCCTGGATTAAAGCCAGTCATCCGGTCAGGGGGCATGGGTGTTTCCGGTTGGGACCGAGAGGGGGGCACCCCTTAGAGTGCGCGGTATAAATTTGATCCCATGCTACGCGAGGTTGTAGCCTCCCCGTCTCAAGGTTTTTCTTGAACGTTGCTTGGGGTGACTCCTGGCAACGGAATGTTGAATGGGTGTGTACTGGTTAGATGTGTTTCTCCTAAAACACCGTAAACGGAACTAGTCCCTTGTGACTACTGAAATCCGTTGGCTGTGGTTAAATAGTACAAGCTCTGCAGAGTCAAATCCTTCCGAGTCATCGTGTCCATGGTCAAAGACCGTGGCCAGCATATCTCTATTCATGTCAGTCCCCGTGTCAGTTTCCGTGGGAAATCCCCGGTGAACAAGCTTGAGTGGTAAACCCGGTTGAACGTTATTCCTGTGGATGGACTAACCTTTTTATTATTTCGTACCTGAGTATTTCCTTGAAATGATTTAACTTCATGAGCTACTGGAATATTGAGTTATGAAATATAAGCCCTTTATGTGATGTCGCTCAGACGTCCGACTGTGGCACCCTTGTCATTTACTTTCTATATAAGCCCTTTATGTGATGTCGCTCAGACGTCCGACTGTGGCACTCTTGTCATTTACTTTTGATATAAGCCCTTTATGTGATGTCGCTCAGACGTCCAACTGTGGCACTCTTGTCATTTACTTTTGATATAAGCCCTTTATGTGATGTCGCTCAGACGTCCGACTGTGGCACGCTCGTTATTTACTTTTGATATAAGCCCTTTACGTGATGTCGCTCAGACGTCCGACTGTGGCATGCACTGTCATTTATATTCCATTATAAGCCCTTTATGTGGTGTCGCCTTGACACCCGACTGCGGCATTGTTATTTTATTTGTATCCTTTAGAGGAGTCATTCAGACACTCGATTGGCCTTCAGTATTACATTGGGATTTCGGGAGGACTACCGCCCGACTTCCTTTTTATTTCCCATGCATTGCTATCTCATTGTCTGAGTGCGCATTATTAATCTGTTCATATGCATCATGTTTACATTTGTTATATCTTATGTCCAAACTGTCTTGCGAGTACTTTCATAGTACTCACCTGGCTTGTTGATTTGGCCAGATGTTGACGAAGGCGATCTCATGGATGAAGAGTTTGATAGTGAGTCTGACGCCTAGAGGAGTCCCAGTCAGTCCCGTGCGATCCTGGTTACTGGTCACTTGTATTATATACGCTTCCGCCACCCTCAATAAGAATCCTCGAGCCTCACTCCGACGCTCGATGAGCTGTTAGATTCAGGAGTCATGTCACCCACTTCACTGTGACATATCCACCACCGCTTTTATTGTGAGTCAGTAGTTATGCCACCATATCCGCCTTTATGTGTAATATCGGCGTGCATGTAATAAATTGTTGAGCAGCCTCCGCTCAACCTTGTATTATATTTAGTACTCCTGGATTTTTCTGTAATCAAGAAATTGTCTACCAGTAAGAAGGAATTCTTCTCTACTGGTCCGTAAAAGGGATCGGTTTCTCAATAAATGTTTTATTGGAAAACCGGTCATGACACCGTCCGGTGGGTCCCAGCAGTCAGGGGGAAATGATTTTTTTGCAAAATACTGGTGGCCCATCCGGTGGGTCCCCGCTGTCAGGTGGAGGAATAATTATTTTCCGCGTAATAAGGAGGCACTTCCTTGCGGCTGCCGTGGACCCAGCTGTCAGCCTCTCCACGTACAGTACTCTTCCGATGGAAGTCGGTCGTTGACCACATTGACCACGCCGCGCCGAGAGCACCACGGCGAGGCCTAGGAAGGGGACGACGCGGAGCCGGGCAAGACGCGGCAGTGGATGCCCACGCGGGGAGGAGTAGGAGCGTTCACTGGTTTGGCTGCGATGTGAGGCTGTCGTCGCCGCAGAATAATAGGTGGTGTGGGTGAGTGGAGGGATGCCCTGGCCAGTGGTGGGAGTAGTATGGGGGCGGTGAGGCCTCCGCGGTAGCACAACCAGCCACGGGAGGCAGGAGCAGGCGGCACGACCGGCACTGCTCTGGGCGGCTGGAGCAAGAAGTCCAGAGGTTGAAGAAGCACTATGGCCGTTGGATGGACATCATACGGTCACTGGAGTATTGACTAAGTTGACAAAGCCCTCCGTCCCCATCAACTTAGTAGGCCCACAAGTCAGCCCAACAATATGGTGGGTCCTAGCTAGCAGGGGGTATTCATTTTTTTGGGCGTAATAAGGAGGCACTTCCTTGCGTGCGAAGATATAGCTGGTGGGTCCGACCTGTCAGCGGGGGGAACGTTTTTTTCACGAAATACAGAGGCCCTTCCTGTGGGTCCTAGCTGTTAGGTGGAGGAATCATTATTTTGCGTGTAATAAGGAGGCATTTCCTTGCGTGCGGCCATGGACCCAGCTGTCAGCCTCTCCACGTACAGTCCACTTCCGATGGATGTCGTTCATTGACCACGTTGACCAGGCCGCGCCGAGAGCACCAGGGCGGTGGACGACGGCGAGACCTAGGAAGGGAACGACATGGAGCCAGGGAATACTCGGCAGTTGTTTCCCACACGGAGGAGTACGAGGGTTTACTGGTTCATCTGCCGTCGCCGGAGAATAACATCATGTGTGGGTGAGTAGTGGGATGGCTAGGCCAGCGATGGGAGTACGGTGGGGCCGTGAGGCCTGCGCGGCAGCATAGCCGGCCGCGGGAGGAGGGAGCAGGCAGTCCCTTCGGCGCTTGTTTGAGCGGCTGGAGCATGAAGAGCAGAGATTGAAGAAGCACGACAGCCGTTGGATGGACATCCAACAGTCACTGCTCTCGTGTGTTGACTAAGTTGATAGGGCGTTGCGTGTGCGTCAACCTTTTTTTTATGAAAGCATACGCGTCAACCTGTTGTAGGCGCACAAGTCAGCCTCAAATCTGTGGAAAACAGCATACAGCCCATCTGCCATTATTTCTAATAATGTACAGCCCATTTGCTAATTCTTAAGAATTTTTTTGGAGCCCATCTTCTTTTTGTTAGCATTACACCCCATATTGTGGCCACGGTTAAAAAGTATACGAAATTTTGCATATTTTGGTGCGGTCAACTGTTTTTAATCTAGAAATATCGATTAACATTCAAACTATTTTGAAAAATAATTTATATAAATATAAAATCCAAATAATTGTCCACGCATAAAAATCAATGGAATTTAAGATCTTGTAATGAAAAAAAATTGAAACTAATTCCCGGTTTGATGTGTTTTAAAAATGTACAGCCCATTTCTGGGCAAACCGAATGAAACTCTCCTCGTCTTGAAAGATTTGCAGCCCAGCAGGGCCGATAAAGCAAGTATGCCTTGTTTGGGTATTTCTTTAAAAAAATAGAACTGGACTAGCCATTTTCAGCAAGAAAAAAACACAACTGGGCTCATGATGTGGTAAACATAAATAAAACCCTGGCTAGACGGGCAGCCCCCGCATAGCCCCGTTGTTACCCTGATCCGTCGCTAAAACTAGTATAAATAACAACTGCTTATTCCTAAAAAAACTGCGCGACTTGCTGGGTCCCTGGTGTCAGCCGCTCGTAGTGTAATTCTCTCGTTTATTGACTACGTTGACAATGGCGTGAGCCCCAGATGTCCAACCATTAGGAGGAACCATATTTTTGGGCTTGTACTATAGAGGCACTTGCTTGCGTACTGCCATGACGCTGGTGGGTCCCTACTGTCATCCTCTCCACGTACAGTCATCTCCTTGTTCCTCTCGGTTGTTGACGACATTGACAACGCAAGAGGGCGGCGCACCGCGCACGGCGAGCGAACCAAGGCCGCAAGGTGGAGGACGACGGTGAGGCCTCGAACGGAACGAACAGGAGCCATTGAAGATGCGCCGGTCCAGTCGCAGGCGGAGGGGAGTACGAGGGTTGACTGGTTCGGGCGCGGGTGCGTGTTGGGGCTAACGTCGCCGGAGAATAACAGGACATGTGGGGGAATAGAGGGAGGGACTGGCCAACGTTGGAGGGTACGTACGGTAGGGCGGCGGCGGCGCAGCCAGCCATGGGAGGCGGGAGCAGGCGGAGCCGACAGGGTGGTTTGGTTTGGGCGGCTGGAGGAAGAAGAAGACAAGAGATAGAAGATACACGACAGATGTTGGATGTCAATCCAACGGCTGGTAGGCAGAATCGTTTGTTGACTGGCTAGTAAGTCGACACCACCTTGGATAGGCTATTTCCTCGCGGGTCCCAAATGTCAGAATCCAAATCTGTCACGGTTATGCAGCCTTTCCTATGAAAATTTACATCCCATTTGATGTGCTAGTTCGAAATAAGTTTGTGGGTGCTGGTGGGGGCTAATCACTTGGCTTCTGTAATGCACAGTGAGCTCAAGCAGCCGGCGAGAGTGATGTTATTTCCCTTGGTTGGGATTTGTTACAATATTTCACTCTAAATTAAACGAATGGCAAGCCATTTGCCTTGTTTCAAAGAAAATATGACAGTCACAGCCGAGTTGAAAAGGGCAGGAACATCTAACTCCAGCTTACAAACTGTACAAAAGCACGAGGGTTAATTGTTCATCAGGTTTACAAAAAAACCAGATTGAAAAGGGCAACAACATCTAACTCCAGCACTGTTTTCGGCAGTCACAGTCAAATGGATCGGTCAGGTCCATAGAATGAACATCCTGGGTCGTAAAATTTACTGGATTATGACCACAATATGTTGTAAACAGAAGCCCGCCACGTTCAGCAGCTCTTTTGCCCACCTGAAACTCCTTTTTTTGCTCTTCGACATACCCATCTGTCAAAACCATGCTGCTGATAAACTTAAGCCTGATGGACAATAGTAACCTCGCATTCAGCAGGAAGAATGTGACAAATCTTGTGTTTGCACGGTTGGCTACAAATCGTTCTAGCATTATTGTCTTCAATCGAATCTCATGAGAAGTGAGAAAATCCCGATGCTTACGAATCCACCGATTGGTTATAACTTTCTTACCCCGTCATGTCGCCTAAATAGACATGAAGATTGAAAACAGTTAAGGTCTAAAACAAGAGTGTCGAAAGAGCAACAGCTGAACGGTTAATTCTAGTACACTATATGTGGGCTTCCAATGTGCGTGAAATTATCACCTTTATATACAACTTCTCTAGACATGGAAAGCATTGCAGCAAGCCAATAATCTTGTTCAGATCAAAACTATTCATTTGGATATATAAGATCTTGACAGAATCCAGCACCATTGATAGGCCATCCATGGAGAAACTCTTCATTGAGCATAGAACATAATATTAGTACAAAATGTGTACTCCAAGATGATATATAAATTATGCGCAGAAATTTAAAATGCAGCTTATGGTTACAAGTGTAGATGATAATATAAAGTACCTGAAGAACTGTGGAGCCAAACACCATATTGAAATGAGCACAGAGATCATGTATTACACCCAAGGTCTCCAGTTTAGGCGCAGAGAGGACGGTTATTTGCAATGGTGAATAACTAGAATCAAGGATCAACCTTTGAAGTGAAGGGGCATCTTGGATGATGAGCTGCCTTCCGTCAAAAGAAATTCCAATTCTTACAAGGTTAGGCGACTTTATTTGGAGACAACCGATTCTAACTGTGAAAACAAGCACCAAGCACTCCAGCGCAGGGCAACTGGAGTGGATGATGTTGTGCAATGAGGCCTCCGATATACAAACCCGCACAAGTGAAAGTTTCTTGAGAAATGGGAGTCGAAGGTTTAGTACCAGATTGTCTGGTAGGTAGCACACCGCAAAGGTGGCGGTGTGGAGAGAGGACGAAAACCGCGAGATGGACATCGGTGCTGAGGGCACAAGTTCATGGCGTTCGGTATGTGGTATGTGATTTCCAGGGGAATAGTAGAACTCAAGCAGCTGTAGTTCTGTGAATTCAGGGGATTTCAGCCAGGCGTTCACCGTGCAGGGCATGGTATGCTTGCTCAGGTAGCATGACGGGATGCAGAGGCTTTGAACGGAGCCCTGGTGGGAGGAGATGATGGCTCTGGGGATTTCAAAATCATTGAAGAGAGATAGCTGACGACAGTCGAGATTAAGGGGCACGGCGCCATAGAAGGCGCCACCGAATTGAGAGGACTTGGGTGCGGCAGCAATCCTTGGTGGGGAGAAGCGAGATGATCTCCCCAAGGACGGCGTCTGGGAGATCGCTGATGCGGTCCACCCGAGATTCTACGGGTTCCTGGGATCCGGTGGGGGCGGGGTCGCCGCTTCTCCCCGCGCTGCCGGGTGCGGGATCTACAACAGACGTTGCCGCTGGCGAGAGCCTCATCTTCTTGGCGCTGGGGTCGGCCGACTCCATTTTCCTCGAGGGCGTCGCGTCGCGCTCACGGATTTGAGCAGAGTAACGAATGACGGGCCTAGTTGTAGTGCGAGCGAAGAAGAAGGGGAGCTAGGGGTTTTCTGTAGGAGTGAGGAAGAAGGGGAGCTGGGGTTTTCTGTAGGAGTTAGGTGAGGAATTTGGGGGTACGAGTGGAGCGAGCTGATGTGAGGTGGGTGGGAGCGAGGAGGAAGAAGAGCACCCAGGTTTTGGGGGGGCGGTGTGCTGGGTGTGGGTAGCGCCTCTCATTCAGTAAATATATGGGCTTTTGAATTGATTTTACTATTTACTAGTGTGGATGGGCTGTTTTGTCTTGGGTCCAGAGAAACAATTACTACTAGTACAGTGGAGACACTCTACAGCTACCCAGAAAAACAATTACTACTAGTACAGTGGAGACACTCTACCGCTTCTGGCTCCTCCTAGGTCATTGAAACGTCTCCCTCTACTGAATGCTGTTATACTTTTGTTCACCGACATGCGGGCCATGCAGCACGCGGGCCCAAATGCCATCCACCAAATTAGAAGGCAGTATGCAGGCGGAGAGTCACCCCGGTCGTAGCGCGGCAGTAACGAGCCGTCGTATCACAAAACCCCACCTCCCCGCAGTCTAAGTTTGACGGACGAAGCAACCATCATTTCACTCTTCGCTGAATCCCCTTCTCCCTCGCCGTCTTAAAGAAAGGCAACACTCACATCTGCCACTGTTCTTCTCTCCGAACGAAGGGAAGGTAAGCGGATCCGTGATGTTGGTATATTTTCGTTTAGAGAAAAAAAAGAACTTTTGCAAAGCAGTAACCGATCCTCACTCTCTTTTTTGTTTCATTGTCATTGCGATTGTGTTTTCCTTTTAGTGGTCTCCTAGTATTCGTCAGTTTCATGATGGACCAAGGAGAACCAGGCAAAGATCTGCCGATATTGGAGCAGACGCGGGAGGCTGATCCCCACGAGACAGAGAGCTCCAAGAAGATGGAGGCAACCACCGAGCCGACCCCAGATACGCTCATGGCCACTACTGAGATGGTCAACGCCCCGTTTGAGGTTACAGCCCCCGTGGCACTGCAGGAGCAGTTTTCCCCCTTCGAGGATGCCCCCCCCCCGCTGAGCTGCCCAAGGTGATTTCCTCCTTTGCCGATCTCGATTGTGGTTTTTCATCTAAGTATGTGGTGATTTTTTTAGAAAAGGAAGTATGTGGTGATTAATAATGCAAAATTTTATTAGCTTCGATGCCATGCTATACATAGTGGTTTAAATAACTTGTGTTTCTTATACTGAAAAGTAATTCAGAATTTGTTTCTGTTTCAATTAGAGCCCTGATGCAGACAAGGATTGTGTGGTTGTACATGTCACTCGCTATGAGGCGGACGACCTGAATATACGCACTGGGAAAACAGAGTTCTTAGGCTGTTGGATCCTGGAAGCCATTTGTGGTTATACCAATGAAGAGTTGTATTCCAGCCTCACTGTTGTCAGGCGTGTTGTCCAGGGTGTACTGAAGCACAAGAAGTTCAAAGCTACTCCTTCGTTTGTGAGGCATACTGTTCTTGTCAAGCTTACGCAGGAAGATGACGTGGCATGCCTCCACAAACAAGTTTATCAGTGGCAAGGCCACAAGGTTGTCTTCATGAAGGTTCACAGGAATTGAGCTACTGCGGGACGTCCTCGATGATGTTCATGGCAAGGTCCGTCTTGTGTCCAGCCCAAATTAGATCGAGGCATGAAATAGTTGCCCCAGCTAATGTTTAATAGTAGTTTGGATTGTGTCTAATTATCCGAACCTTGCCTGTTATCGACCCCTCTGGGGCTAGTACTCTGCTTCAATCCGTCTATGGGAACTGCTGCTACTTTTGTGTGCCCGTGAATCATGTGAGAACCATCATAATTGTTGCCGAAACAGATGCGTCCTCACTAGTTTTTTCATGAATATGGCATGGTAAGACATAAGTTGTCACGGTTTATCATACGAGCAGTGTGTGTTTTGATGAAATAGAGCACTCGTTCGAGAACCATGCGCCGACGTATACATAAGTACTTGTAAACACTGTTGGTGCTACCCCACTTGTAAGCAGTTGTGCAAAACACGGCACATTGGCTCAGCTCGCTTCAACACTAGGCTATCGACCAGCTAACAATCAACAATCTGTTGTCTGACATATAAGCAACTATGTATCTTGTTACAGTGGTTCATGCAATTAATTGAGGCCACAATGTAATAAATTCCAAACGTTCACACGCTAGTCCAGCGCTCATGTGGAACACTCACATTAAACTCGTCTTCATAAAAAACTTGAAAAGCATAAGTTAAGCAATTTTATACATCTCAATGATTCATAGAACATAACAAACATATATTAGTTCACAGCAAAAGACAAAGTTGTGAGAAGGTTTACAAATCAGGAAAAAAACAAGCAAGGCTTCTCTAAGCAAAGGGCCTCCCGGCAGGCTTAAATTTCCTGGAGTTCACTCTGGTTTTTTCTTGTTGCCACCATCCAGGGTTAGGTTCTCTCATTCCAGAATAACCAATTATAATTGTGGTCTCAGCTGGAATGCTGAACTGAACCATGCAGTGTACTGACCAGCTGAAATGCTTGTGCATTCCACTAAATTTAAGCACCGCTATTTGCAGAAATAAGCAGACCACAATGCCTCTTGTCCGCGCACTTGTCCAAAAAACCGCCGTGCAGCCGTGCCAGCTAGTCCTCGGTCCATGGATGAACTGGTAGAAAGTGCATTCCGGACTAGGATGCAGTTGTTTTCGCTCGTTCCTGCACTGCAATCAGGAAGTAAAACGTACGAATCAGCTTCTTTTAGATTGCGTTGGTCATTCTACCTTAGTTACTACCAATGTAGGGATACCTTGAAGACGGGAGGTTAGACGACGGCAACGAGGGATAGCCATCTCATTTTGCGTAGTTGTACTTAAACTGAGGTGTGTGCTTTTGATTGCGCGGATAGAAATGATACGAAGACAGACATCCTGAAACAATATGGAGACAGACATCCCTGTTTGTGCAAATACGAAATACGGTTATTTAAACAGTGACAGATATTACTACTTTCCCCCGTTTCCTCTTAGAACCAAGTCCTAGATTCATGCTACAGCTTTCCCACTTTCTTCCCTATTTGAACCAACGCTTTGAGTCGACTGTATGAACTAGCTTTACTTCTAATAATAGTAGAAGTCTAGGTGGCTTTGGAACAGCAGACGGAAGTAGAAAAGGATCCACACGAAGGGAGCGGGGGCAGTAGAGCAAGGCAGGTTTCGAAGGAATATATACCTGAGGGTCGTCGGCATGTGGCAAAGACGGCGTCGGGAGGCCGCATCTTGGCCACAATACCGCAGGGAGGAAGAAGGGGTCGGAGGCCCTCCCGAGCCGGCGCTCTCTCGAAGAGAACGGCACGACCGCCGATCGGGACGTGCGGGCAACCATTGGTCTCCTCCCTCGCCGCCGACGACAGCGTTAACGATGCACCTACACCCCTGCCCCGGTCGAGGTTGTCCGGCCGGATTTGTGACCAGCCATGAGCTGAGAGAGAGTGTGGCCACCTACGTGTTGCTTAGATCTGGAGAGCATGAGAGAGTGAACGAGAGGAACCCTAGTAAAGCAAGCGCTAAGGCTCCTGCTTTTATATATAGTGGAGTGATTTTGTTGTACCAGCTTCAAAAAAATGCGCTCCTACGTGTACCCGCGAGTGGGTGTGAGAGAACTAGTGTGTGCGTGCACGGCTTCTCTTCATGAGAGTACAATATACTATGCCCAAAGAACGTTCGCCGCAAGAGTAATAGTATAAGTGTGTGACGTGTGAGCTAAAATAAAATGTGTGTGCTGTCTTTTGTTTTTTAGAAGTTCTGAGGGTAGGGTGTGAAGAGCACATATGTGCGTGACGTCTACCTGCAGATAGACGGTGGGTGCGACGTGCGAGTCTGCGAGAGGACTCGGGAGAGTCGTGACTCGTGAGGGTGCGTGTGTGTGAGAGAGAGAGGGGCACGTATCAATGCAATGCATGTGTCCGTAAATCATTATCCGACAAACGTTCGCCACAAGCCTTTTCCTGACGAACGCCGTAAGAACCGTTAGATCGGCATCCGACAGTGTCAGTTTTGCCATGTCATTTAACAGGACAGCCACTCCTCCTACACACAAATCTTCCACGTGAGTGTTAGCAACTGCCGTATGCTCCCTCCGTTCCAAAATGCAGTGCATATAGCTTTATTGAAAATTCGAACCTCGCAAACTTTTACCGAGTTTTCGTGTACCAAATTGCACATGTAGAATACCATGTATATATCATTTCATTCATCTTCGAGAGGTAACTATAAAGATGGGTGAGGAGTCTACAAAGAAAGACCATCGTATCACCCGCAGCAATTTCAAGCATCCTTTAGTGTCGAGGAATATCATAGGAACTCTATATGATATGATTTTTATAGGATTTTTTCCTTTAGAGCCAATTGGTTCATAGGAATAGATTCATATACTCCACATTTCAAAGGAAATAAACATGATATCATTTCTATAGCTTTAGAGCCACTTGGTTCATATGAATGGATTCCTATACTCCCTTAATTTCAAAGGAAAATAAACATTAGCGTATATTCAATAGAAAAGTTCCTATGATATGAACCAAATTACATCTCTTTTCTAATCCCTCCTCATAGGAATTGAGATACATGTCATCTCTAGATTCAATAGAAAAGTTCCTATGATGTGAACCAAATGACATCTCTTTTCCAATCCCTACTCATAGGAATTGAGATGCTCCATGTCATCTCTTTCCCTACAACTTCCATGTATACATCTTCTATTCCTAAATAGATAGTACAACCCACTAGTAGCTTTTTTTCCAAAACATGCAACTATGGTACAAGAACTATATAGTGTGCCAATAACTTTGAAAGATGGTCGCTGGATGAAGCTAACCCGACAGTGCAGAGATAGGCAAATCCGAGCACTACTGGCCGTTGGATATCATCAACATTCCACCAGATCTGCCACATGTACAATTTAGAAGACTCCATGGATGAACTTAAGCATAATGCACAAACCTCAAAACACAAGCACTTCTCCTTTGTTCTAGAATCTTCTGTATCATAATTGATTTTTTTTCTAAATGAATTGCCATTATTTGTTTTTTACTTTATGATTTACAATGCACAACCCCATGAATCTTAACATTTTTATAAAACTAATTGATTTTGAATGAGATGAACTATAAGAACTAAACGAACATCTACATCATGCATATATGACTCAAAGCTTTACATGCTATAGTGTGTATTTATTCATAATTTGGTTTCGAAATCTCATGCGTTCAATACATGTGTACCTTACTAGTTTTGAGTAGAGTAGCAAATTTCACGCGGCCCCGGGTATATCAAAATGCAGGGCCCATGCATCATTGCCTTTCGGTCGAACCTACGTCCACAATTTTTTGTATGTACTATATCTCCACTGGTCCCCGAACCCAAAATGATGCCTCGTTCCCGTAAAACCAAGCGACCCACACATATTTAAGGCGTCGACTCAAACCCGTTTACTACGACGTGGCCCCGCACGCCGTAGTACTCCTACAAACCCTGCCGCCGCACTCATCATCGGTTTTCTTCAAGAGGACGAGGGAGAAGCCGATTTGTAGTGGAGGCGCTTTCAAAAAAAGGATCTGTAGTGGAGACCCCTACCCTAGGGTGCCCTAGGTAGCTGCCGCACGCATCATTGTTTTCTCTTTTCTTTATGCTCTTGCGCCCTAGAGTGAAATGATGGTTGCTTCGTCCGTCCAGCTTAATGCAGGAAAGGCGGGGCTTTGTGATTTGACCCCTCATCGTTCATTTTCTACTACTGCGGCGCTACGACCGGGGTGCCTCCAATTCCAACCGCTGCTCCGAACTGTAATTTGGTGCATCGCACGTGGAACAAGACGGTGGATGAGCCACATCTCGGCCAAATGGGTCCTGTTAAGTGTGTCGCCATTTCATGTGCGGAGCAGCCTACCACTTGGTTTTGCTCCTTGGTGAATCCCGACTATATTGATCTAAAAAGATACATGCTGAACTACCCTCTCCGTCTCGGTTTTTTTATTTTTAGGCGTCTCGGTTTATAGGGCCTGCATGTAGTTCTAGGTCATCCATTTGACTAACTAAATATGAGTTACTATGTCACAAAAAGTATATCATTGGATTCTTAAGCGGATGTAGTTGTATTTAAAAGTCGAGGGCGGGGCTTTTCCTGCGCGGTAGGCGGGGCAGTTCCACCTAGTCGGTTCGACAGAGACGCAAGAAGACGAGGGAGTAGGCTGCTGCAAATGTAGGGTTGTGTGATTTGACAGCGAGTTACTGCTGGACAGGTGGGGCCCCGTGATTTGACTTGCCATTATCATTTTAACTGTGGCGCTACGACCGGCGTGAGTCTCCCGATTCCTGACCACCTCCATACAGGTGCCTCTCCCAATGCTCCACCATGTAGTAGAGGCTGTCTCTTGCATGAGAGCCCACTTCTCCACTTTTTCCTTGCCTCTCTTTCCTCCACATATGCAAAAATGCCATGTAAAGCGCACTATTGTACTTACTTCTACTTGCTCCTACAGGTGCTTAAGCTTGCCACATAGGCATAAAGTCTGATGTGGCAAGTTAATCAAGAAGAGAGAGACTAGTTTGGTGACCCAAGGAAGAAACGGTGCTAAGCGCGTGTACCTAGGTGAAAAGACAATTTTGAGTCTATAGCTAATTAAATGAAGCAAACTTAGCAACACCATTTCATTGGAAGAGGTCACTCCTTGGCAAATGCAATAAATACTAGTACTCCCTGTGTCCCATAATATAAGAATGTTTTTGGCACTACACTAGTGTCAAAAACGTTCTTATATTATGGTACGGAGGGAGTACGAAGAAAGAGATAGAGAGGAGTAAAAAAATACACATATAGCCATGCTTATAGCCAACCCTGTTGTAGTATGAGTGACTAAGTGATGACTATGTATGACATGCCAACATCAGATAGCCTAACGCACCGTGTTAAATCTCCAAGGGCGCGACCGCGCGAGCGACGCGACGGTCGTGGTAGGCACGACCATGATACGGGCTGCTGGCAGCCCTTGGATCTGAGATCAAACGGTCGCATGCTAAGTTGCTAAAAATTTGCAGAATAACCCTCCAGGATAGGATATTCACCCATAGGTCTAGAATCACGCCATGCAACCGTTCGATCTCAGATCCAAGGGCTCTCAGAAGCCCGTATCATGGGAGAATGGAAAGCCACTACCCTGCCGTTCGCACGCTGGCAGTTCACTCCTACTCGTCCCCGCACGTCCTTCAATACTACGGCGGTTCGCTCCTAGTCGTCCCGTCCATTCACATTACGGCAGTTCCACTAATCCTAACCCTCCTCCCAAATCCATGGCGTCCCAAATCTCCATGATCGGCCGTGAGTACAAGGTTAGAACCATCACCGGCGATGAGTTCGACGTCATCTACACCCGTTCTTCCGCGATGGTGAAAGGATGCCTTTCTCGCTTCAGATGCATGTTCGAAAACTTAGATGATGAGTGGGTCGCTGGGCTAGATGTTGAGTACACCACAGTCCTGGGACGAGAGAAGGATCTAAAGGACGAAGAGAGGAAGAAGCCCGCCGTGATCCAGGTTTGCGTACATAACGTTTGCTTGGTCTACCACATATGCCATGCCGACGTTGAGTGCCAGGATTTTAAGAACTTCCTCAAGGACAAAATAGTGAAATTCGTTACTGTAGACTTTAAGAACGACAAAGAAGTCATGGGTCGGATAGGCCTCGTTGTAGGCAACCCCTTCGACCTCATTACACGTTTCATCATCATGCATGGCTGTGGAATGTACTAGATATAGACCACATCCACTACGCTGCAATGGATGGCTACCTTTGTTTCAATATCTAAAAGGGTTGGATGAAGAGCAACAGCCAAGTGTGCGGTTCAAGCAAAGAAGTATCGGCCAAGAGGAAGAGGGACAAGGACGAAGTCAAGGACGTGGACGAGGACTCCGAGTAAGGTGGCAATGTCGTTGCTCATGGTGGTTCTAAACTTCTAATGCAGTGTCTACCGGATTAGTTGCATAGTTTAATTTCAGGTGTGCTTAGTTTAATTTGAGGGGTGTGTTGTGCTGAGCGCCCAGCAGAACTATGTTATGTTTCTTCTTGTTACTTTAACTCTTCAGTATGTACATACTACTAGTATTTCTTTAATTGAATTTAGCACCCCAATTAAGCACGTACTAGCTTTTTTAATAGTACTATATGCATAATTTGGCGACGAGCGCTCTCTATATGTACCACCTTTTTTTTAATTTCAATTTTTGCTCCATGGCGCAATCCATCGATAGTACTACTGTACAAAAGTATACATTTTTTAAAAGGCTAGAGTACTGTTCATCACATATATAGCGAGTTAAATTCTCAACCTAGAATGACGTGCATGCCATGTAGTAAACCGATACGGAGGAAGTATAGTAAAAATGAGGTGATTTTACCGAGCGATCGGCGAGGGAGCATGGCCTGTCATGCGGTCCCACGTGTCATGATGTACCAAGGCGATGCGCGTGTCCCTCTTGAGGCAGAAGCAATACTACGTGGTTTGAGATGATGGCGAACCGAAGTGTGAAATAATGGTTGCTTCGTCCATCTGGGAAGGTGCGGCATTGTGATTTGACGTCTCATTGCTCATTACTACTACTGGGCCGGTACGAGTGGGGTGCGTCCCCCCTGCTGTTCTGCACTGTTATTTGGTGCTTGACACGTCGACCCGGTTGCTATATATCCCACATGTCGGCGACAGGAAGTATAGAATTCATGAAAGGGAGCGTCGACGGAGGAGTATACTACAGAATTCATGAAAGGGAGCGACTTAGTTTTGGAAAAATCTGTTTTTACGGAGTACGTACCCACTAGGGTTTATAGGGCTCATCTAAAAAACATTCGTTTTTCCGTTTGATAAGTCTCAATTCTACTATACTAGTAGTAGTACCATTACATGTTGGATTTCGAGGTGCGTTAGATCACCCGACGCAAGCAGTGTCAAGAGGAAACTAACCAATGCATGTACAAGTTCATGGAAATTTAGTGGTGATTCATGCATTCGTTCTAATTAATGCCTCGATAAACATAACTTCTTGAGAAAAACGAGCGTACTAATTACTTGTGCAAACTACGAAATTAATTCCACCACTCACCGTCTACCTTGGTTGGAGAGATTTTGAAATTGAGCCATAAACTGGAAAGGAGGGAGTAGTAACTTTTGTCTCGATTACTATTTGTGGCCTTGTATAGATGCAAAATGTATTTTTTTATAGTGGCCTTGTATAAGTAAATGGAGGGAGTACTAACTAAAGTACGTAGTAGGGACGAGGAGTAAACGGAGGGAGTAGTAAATTTTCTCCTCATGCTGCGAGCCACCGCGCGCGTGGGCGAGGTAGCGGGCGTAAAGGCGTACAGTAGTAGTAGTACTACTACTACTACTCGTAAGCAAGCTTCACCTCATCCTGCGAGCCACCGCGCCCGTGGGCGGGGGAGATGGCATACTAACCAAGCTTCTCCTCATTCTGTGAGTTGACGGGACACATCAAAAGTACTCCAATGTATAGAGCCTTGCCTCTAAGGTAGGCCCCACATGGTTTGCCTCTTTTTTAATTTAACATAACGCATCAAGTCGCAATTTGTTTGTTCACCCATGGTAGACGATCCTCCCTCCACCAACTGGACAACCAGTACACGTGCCAAATTACCACGTGGGCTGCCTTTTTCGTACAGAAATTAGATCCACCGTGTACCCGCGCGGGTGTGGTTGGGAAAGAGACGGGAGTATGTGCGCCGTGCGTGCACCTCTTCTCTTCGTGCACGTCCCCCACCTACATGGGTGTGTGTGAGAGAGATACAAACCTAGACATAATGCGCCGTCCATCCCCATGCCTCCGCCCAGTCCGACCACCAGTCACCACCACGCCCCACTCTTCCTCACCTTATCTCTCATCTTTCTCCCTCCATTTTTATATACAAGGGGCCACTACCAAAATTACAATTTGCAGATATACAAGGCCACTAACACTTATCGATGCAATATTAATGGTGTTTGCCTCGTGGTACTAGCAAAGGAGGACATTAATTATCCCTTGCATGCATGCGGGAGTTTGTAAAAAAATGCATCTTGATGTTCCGTGCAATGCACGGGCATCTTGCTAGTCCATGAAAACAACACATGGCAAAATTCCACGGTGAACGAGGGATTTGAATCTGTTGGGAGGGGTTGTTTGGATCTTGCCCGGGGTAGCCAAAATATTGGCGACCCTTTTGTCCACCGGTGCCTTTGCCACCGATGAACGAGGAATGGCTCGGGTGCTCATGCTGTCATGCATCCTCCAGCGCGCACGTTGAAGACGAGCTCGCATGAGTTGTGTTTTTTTATCCCACAACGCCGCCCGAGCCGCCCGCAGACCGACCGGCGACCCGCAAATTACGCCATCCAACCGTAGCCGCACACATTATGACAGCAACTCAACCAACCGGACGAAATTCACGCAAACACGTAGACAAACTGATATTTCATATAAACAACGACGGAAATCATATAAAATACCGGATTTTCATACAAACATGATGGATTTCATTACATTCAAATGAACTACGCGGTGCTAGTTCTGGACAGCACAGGTATATAATACCTGGCCTAAATGGTCGCCCGCCGATCGATTTGTGTTCCTCATGTCCGGCAGCACGATCACCGGACTGCCGGGAGCCCCGGAGGTATATGCTTCAGCGCAAAGAACGGCTCGCTTCCCCACTGCCCAACTGATATCATTGGCTGGTGCCGAAGATGATGGTGGCCGGCACCGGTTCGAGTTCATCACCGGCCACTACTTCGCCATGGCCGGCACCGGCTCGAGTTCATCCTAACATTCCCCTCTTCTGTGGAGCCCATGCGGGGTCGACGAAGGTCCTCGCAACAAAAGGATCCGGCAAGACACCTGCTGTGTACGCCGGCGTCGCCTCCGCGGTGGCCTTCATGGGACCCAAGCGGCGGCGGCCTCCCGTGTTCTACTTCTCCTCGATGATGGCGGCGGACGCGGAGGCGCTGGCCACCGACTCGTCGCTCTCTGCGCACCCGGCTTCTGTCGCTGCTTGCATGGCGCGGCCGCCGGCATGGGAGTCTCGGCCACAGAAACGGGAGACGCGGTACGAGGCGGCAGCGTGGACGGCAGCAACGACGCCCGTGCGCCGCTCCTCGTCGAGCTGGCCTAGAGCGGCGAGTTGCTGAACCGCGCGCCGGCTTGGGGCGGCAACTGGCTCCGTCGGGCGAGGGGAGGGAGGTGGATCAGCGGGCTGCATAGCTCATATCCGGTGGGCTACCCAGACGGCTTGGATGCGGAATAACTACTCTTCGTAAGCCATTGTAAGAGTGGACAAAATGGTGGAGGAGATAGGGGAGCGGCGGAGGTGTGCGATTCTTGGCCGGCGTTTGGCCTCGTTTAAATAGGAGATTAAATAGACGGCGGGCGGGAGGAGCTCGGCCGGCGTTGCGTTTAACGCCGGCCCGGTCATGAACGGACGTGTGTCCAGAGTGGGTTTCTCGGCTTCCACACGAGCGGGTTTCATGGAGGCGTTTGAATGCGGCACGGAGGCGTGTTCAGCCGAGCGTGCCGTGAGTGGCGCCTTCGACTCTGACCTAGGACACCACGCCGTTCTTCCACTGACGTGTGGGCTCTTTGGGTGCATGGCCTGCAGGCAGCGCACAGCAGAGGAACCTTTGGTGGGCCAGGGCGGTCAGAAGCGGGCATTTCATAAACCGATGATTGTTCATTGAGTGTGACGTCATCTTTTTCATGTAGATAAGCCTACTATGTTGATAGCCCGTTCGATACGTTGTGATTCATAAAGACCGCTACAAACATCAATGTTCTGCTTATCACAGATAAGATTGATTAATACCCGTAACAATCCATGTCCTTAACAAAGGGTGCATGCACGTATAGGTTGAGTGTGTGTCTTGCGTCATGTGTTGTGTGCATGCAGGCATGCGAGTGTTGCATGCGTGCAAGGGTACGTTTCAGTGTTGCATGCATGGGTGCGTACGTGCGTGTGTTCGTGAGTGCATGTGTACATGTCAGTGTTGCACGCCAGCACATGTGTGTGTGTACGTGTCAGTGTTGCACGCCTACATGCGTGCGTGTCTTGCGTGCGTGCATGTGTACATGCGGGGTGAGGCTACATGTCAGTCGACTGGCTTTTTCATCTCTGGTCATTAGATTTTCCAGCCGTTGGATACGAAATCAAGGGCCTCCAGTTTATCATCAAACTCCACCCCCCCTGAGCCGCCAGCCACCACCGGCCGAACCGCCAGCCGGCCCGCCCTCCCCGAAACCACTCCCCACCGCCGGTCCGCCGCCGCACCGGCCATCCCTCTAGCCCCCCCGGCCGATTGCGTGTGTGGTGTGGTGGGCACATCATTTCTAGTTGTGGTGGGTCAACATGAAGACTCATGGGTCGGTTCCATCCTGCACCACATATAGGTTGGACCGAGACGTGTTATACGAAGACCCATGTGGAGGACTCGGCGTATAACACGAAGCTACCAGAGTCGCGGAGGACTCTATCCCCACTGGTGATAAGCCGACTATATATGATTTGTAACCTTAGGCCCTTAGTATGTTATACAAGCTTGGGGCCTAGTTCGTCGATAGTATACACACACGCACAATGCCTGGTATTCACGTGTACTTTGTACACACCCCTATCACTAATATACAGTACCAGGAGTAGGCTCTTTCTTCAACTGCAAGGGTCCGATCCGAACTAGGGTAAAACTTTGCCTCGTATTACCATCCAGCCTAACAGCCAGGGATATCCTACCGAATGATATGATGAAATCATATCTGCCAACTACTAAGACAGAGGTGTGTCGGGGGGGGCAATGTGTGCGAGAGAGGCCTAAAGATAATGTGCGTGCGGGAGACACGTAGGCACATATATGTGTGTATAGAGGGCTAGTAGAGACCGTGCATGTGTATATATGCATGTGAGAGAAATAGTGTTTTCCAACTGAGATTAGTGAAAAGAGTGGTACATAGTAGTTAGAAAGAGAGAGAGAGAGAGAGAGAAACAGAGAGAGCATGTGCGTGAGACACCCCGACACCCTGAGAGAGATTGTGAGCATGTGTCCAAGAGAAATGCCGATGCATATAAAGTGTGTGCACTTATGCGTTAGATAGAGAGATATATAACGCGTTTGTGAGAACGGGGCGAGGCATAGTGCATCTATGTGTAAAAGGCGGTTCTACGCATTGAATTAAAATATAAATGGCATTATTATTTTTGGATGAGATCATGAATTTTGCAAATTGCGTATGGACGAAAATCGGTCTATCAGACACCCATACTCTATTGAATTCTAGCATGTGCATGTGTTTATTTCATATTATCGATCCATAGAGTGAGAGCGGTTTGAAATACAGGCAATGGATGATTTTGCAATTCATATATAAACATTAATTAGTGCACTCGATGTTGTTAGTGTGAAGCACTTTATATATTTGTCACTTGCATGGATACATTCCAAATTGCTAGCTACAAAATAGAATACATGTCGAGTTCAACATAAAGGGGGTTTCGAAGATTCGAATTCATAGGAAGTGCATTCATCTATTTGAACCCGAGATAATGGCATTTGTAAATCAGATGTAAAAGGGGCATCAATATTTGTTGTGAGTTTGAACATGCTATATATATTCATACGCATATCTAACTTTTTTTGCAACCAAGGAGATTATATCTGGAACCATGCATGAACTGAGGTAAGTTGCATATTTTTTTAATATATACTCGTGTACAATGTATATTCAAATGTACCCCCTCCATTCCAAAATAATCGTAGCTTTAGGATTTTCAAGAGTAAAGATTTGTGAAGTTTGACAAATCCTGAAAGTTCAATTCAAGAGAACCGAAAACGTTAATGCTTCTGCTCCCAAATATTGAACGAAGCGCCAAATAGGCCTCTGGTCACCCGAAACCGCACGAGACTAATGTTTTGGTGGTAGGAAATTACTGTCTTGACTCTGGCCCGTGTAGCCTATCGGCCCGATGTCCAAAGGTCTAAACCGGGGTAGGTTTGTAACTTCACCAAGACGCCAGTCTCAACCGCCTCCGAGAAGCATTCATACGCTGTGGGCGCCTACCCATGCGATCGGCCGAAATCTATCCCGCCCACATTTGGGACACCTGACATGACTATCCTACCCCCAACTCGCAATATGTCCGAAATTTTAGATGGGGGCAAAGTTTGTAACTTTCCCCAAATTTCAAACAAGCGCGTCTCAAACCGAAACATTGTTCCCCCTTAGTTCCCCGCCTCCCTCCGTTTCCCCATTCATACTCCGTGGGCGCGAAAACGCCCTCTCCACCAGCCGCGAAACCCCAGCCTCCTCCGCCCTCCACCCCATAGCGGCCAATCCACCGCCGCCCTCCTCCATCACGCCGGAGCCGGTACCCCGATGTCGTCGTCCAACGCAACCGCAACCGCAACGCCCTCAAGGACTTAGCAGCTGAAGCCGAGGCAGAGCTGCCTCCACGACGCCGACGCCGACGTGCGTCGTACCAGAACCACTCCGACCACGCCGTCCTGCGCCTCACTGCTGCGGCTCCACTGTCGCAACCGTCCACCGCACCGGAGCTGTTCCCGCTACGCCGTCGTTCGCTGCCTCGGATCTGCTTCCCTGCCGCCAACAGATGGCCACCGCACCACACTCAATAACTTGGCCATGGGTTCGTCCAAGGCTGCACCGTCCTCCAGAACTTCTGGTTTTCGGCGAACAACAAGAAGATCGTCGAAAAAACAGAAGGAGGACACAGCAATGCCAGCAGAAAGAGGTACTCCTCTTCCCTTATTCGTGCAAATCTTACGTCTCCGCTCACACCGTATTCATCGCACGAAAGAAACTAGTTGAGCGCTTCTTACTACATCTTCTTCGTGATACTAAATGCACAAGGTTTCCTCCCTTTTACTATTTCACCTTTGCTAGAGGTCAGTAGCCCGCCTGGATTTCAATTCAGGGTCAGTCGAACCGCAATTAAAAGAAGCAGCACCCGCTTAGGCACGCGGAGCACCTAGTCCGCCTGTTCCCTGGGGAAGTGGCGCATCGGTGTCTATCATAGGGGTGTGGGGCGCAGGAGCTGCTTGCGCCTGATCTGGAGGTCGGCGGGGCTTGAATGGATGGCCGGGGGGCGGTGCCAAGCACGGCGGTGCGGTGAGGTCGAGGGGAGGGTGCAGGTAGGGGAGGAACATTGGGCCGGTGGTCGCTGGCATTTCGAGGAAGATCGTCAACACTGACTGGCTGGAGGTAGATGAAGGCGATCTGCCCGTTCTTTGTACATTGGACGGTGCAGAAAAAATGGACTGACCTATTTGCTTTAGTCGACCGTTATTTTCATAGAATCATGTAGTAATTTAGTGTGCCATGCATGTTGTAGAGCTATCATATGTCTCCCGTCATTTATTTCTCACCGACCTGCTATCTGCTACCTTTACACTATACTAATTGTGCACACACTCACCCATACTCACACTATTGTTTTTTTATGCATGGGTATTTCAGACTCTGACACAGTGTTGATGAATGCAGAAAAGAAAAGACAGAAGTCACTCCAGTGTAATTCGAAGATAAGCACTAAGCGTTTCAGCGCTCTAATGGGTGCAGTGTCAGCGGTTGGAGATAGTAAACGTAGCTCTGCAGTTGATGATCTCAATTGCCACACACAACCATCCCAGGTGCTTGCTTTAACTTCGCGTTGTCAAATGTGGTTGCATGTTGCATATGGTGTCTAGCTTGTATTGCTTCCAATTTGGTTAAATTGCATTTGCTTACTTTACACATTATACCTTTGATAATGACATGCCTTCCTGTTTTTGATACATACTACATATGTCTATTAACCATGTTCGTACATCAAATTAATGCTCTTTTGTATCCCTCGTCAATCACTTATGATGAGACAGTCACCCGAGTGGGTTACTGTGAGACGCCCTACTCGTTTAAAGAGTGCAGTGTCATCCTCCCCACATGATTCTCAAGAAACAGCAAGGCTAAATGAAGATAGTCAACGTAGCTCTCTAGTTGATCACCGCAATTCCCCCACACCACCATCGCAGGTGCTTGCTCTTACTTGGCAGTGTGATATCTGGTTGCATGTTGCATATGGTGTCTACCTTGTAATGCTTCTAATTAGGGTAAATTGCATCTGCTTAGTTAACACATTATACCTGTGAATATGACATGCCTTCCTGTTTTTGGTACATACTACCTCTTTCTATTAACCATGTTCTTACATCAAACTACTTTTCTTGTGTATCCCTCATCAATGCTCCTAATTTGTTAAATTGCGTCTCCTTAGCTTACACATTATACATGTGAATATGACACGCCTTCCTGTTTTTGGTACATACTACATCTGCCTATCACACCATGTTCTTACATCAAACTACTGTTCTTGTGTATCCTGCGTCTATCACTTATGATGAGACAGTCGCGCGCGTGGGTTAATATGAGATGCAATACTCTTATAAAGAATGCAATTTCATCCTCTCCACATGATTCTCAAGAAACAGCAAGCCTAAATGAAGATATTGAATGTAGCTCTGTACCTGAAGATCGCACTTCCCCTACACCACCATCACAGGTGCTTGCTCTAACTTCGCAGTGTGATATGTGGTTGCATGTTGCATACGGTGTCTAGCTTGTAATGCTTCTAATTAGGGTAAATTGCATCTGCTTAGTTTACACACTATACCTGTGAATATGACATGCCTTCCTATTTTTGGTACACACTACATCTATGTGTTAACCTTGTTCTTACATGACACTACCTCTCTTCTGTATCCTGCATCAATCACTTATGATGAGTCACCTTTATTCGTTGCATATTGCATATTATTTCTAGCCTGTTGCCATGTATTGCTTCTAATTTGGTCAAATACATTTGTTAGGGCACCCTTTTAATTTGGCAGAGTGATATTGGTTTCATCGTTCATATGGTTTCTAGCTTGCATCGATTCTAACAAGTTCAAGCACCTTGTGCTTAGTTTACACTTTATACATCATACATGTCAATGTCATGCCGTCCTGTTTTTCATACATATTCCATCCTCCTATCATGCGGCTGCCTTACATGAAAGTAGTGTTTGTCAGTATCATGCATCAATGAGTTCTGAAGAGCAAATTTTATTCCTTTTCTTGTGGGTTTGACTTGACAAGGCAAAATCAAGAAAGAGGAAGGAAAAGAGTAAGGAAGGCGATGATGGTGGTCCTCTGCAGCAACGTAAATGGAGCATCTATACCGATTCTCCTTGTATTGATAGTGCATTACAAGGTCCAAGTCTCCGCTCCCCTACTCCACCATCCAAGGTGCTTGCTCTAACTTGGCAGTGTGATATCTGGTTGCATGTTGCATATGGTGTCTAGCTCGTATTGCTCCTAATTAGTGTAAACTGCATCTGCTTAGCTTACACATGATACATGTGAATATGACACGCTTTCCTGTTTTTTGTACATACTATATCTGTCTATCACACCATGTTCTTGCATGAAACTACTCTTCTTGTGTATCCTGCATCAGTCACTTATGATGGGACACCTTTAAGTTGGCAGTGTGATATTTGTTTGCGTCTTGAATATGATTTCTAGCATGTATTGCTTCTAGTTTGATGAACGCCACCTATGACGAGACAGTTTTAACTTGGCAGAGTGATATTGATTGCACCTTCCATATGGTGTCTTGCAGTGTTTCTAATTTGTTGAAGTGTCTTCTGCTTAGTTACCACATCATAGGTGTGAATATGTCAAGCCGTCCATTTTTTCGTACATATTCCATCCTCGTATCATGACTTTGCCTTTCATCAGAGTAGTGTTCGTCAGTATCATGCATGAATGAGTTCTGAAGAGCGAATGATGTTCCTTTTTCTTGTCGGTATGACCTCACAATGCAAAATCAATAAAGCTGAAGGAAATTGGCAAGGCATTGGATGATGGTGGTCCTTGCGAGCAACTGAAACGGAGGTTCTCTACAGATTCTACTCCGCCATCCTCCCAACAAGATTCGCAAGACAACGCAAGGCTAGACAGTCAACGTAGCTGTGTAGATGATGAGCACATCTCCCCTACTCCACCATCACAAGTGCTTGCTCTAACTTGGCACTATTATATGTGGTTGCATGTTTCGTATGATGTCTAGCTTGTATTGCTTCTAACTTTGTTGAATTGCATCTGCTTACTTTACACATAATGCCTGTGAATATGACATGTGTTCCTATTTCTACACCAGACTACTATTCTTGCATATCCCGCATCAGTCACTTATGATAACACTAGTATAAAACAAGGCTTTCGTTCGGGCATGGCAAGCCCATTAGTCCCGGTTCAGTCACGAACCGGGACCCATGGGGGCATTCGTCCCGGTTCGTGAGCCCAGGGGGCGGCCGGGGCCTCGTGGGCATTGGTCCCGGTTCGTATGGAACCATTTGTCCCGGTTCGAGGCACGAACCGGGACTAATGGGCCTCGCTCCTGGCCCACAACCATTGGTCCCGGTTCTTGGCATGAACCGGGACAGAAGGCCCGGATTTAGTACCGGTTCTAGCCATGAACCGGGACAAATGAGCAGCCTATATATACCCCATCGCCGCAGCAGAGCACTCCACAGTGCTCTATTTTTTCTGGCCATCGAGGGGAGGGCATTTGGGTGCTCTAGCTCACCTCCTATGCACATGAGGTGTTCGATGAAATGTCTGAGCCACACTAGTTAATCTTTCTCCTCTCGAAACTCGACCTCCGAGCTCCATTTTCCCTGAGATTTGTCTAGGTTTAGCGGTCGGTCACGTCCCGTCCCCGTCTTCACCGCCGTCGATCGCCCGCGCCGATCTCGTCGCCAGCACCACCGTGGTGAGCCTGTTGTTCTTATCTTCTTTCTGAAAGAAAAAATTCTTACTTCAGATAGATACTTGTCTAATTTTGTTACTTTTATTATTCCTTCTTATTACATAGTGCGATGGTTTTGGTATCCGCCCCCGTCGGCCCTCGTCCTGTCTATGATTCGGATGTGGTATATATTATCTTTTTATAACTATTTGGTTCATTTATTGTTTATGACAAATATACCGACCAACGTGACATAGATTTTATTTATCTAGGAGGTGGTTGAACCGGAAATTCCAACCGACCCTATTGTCGAGAGGTTAAATTTAGTTGAAGAAGAAAACAATTACTTGAAGGAAAAAATAAAAAAATTGAGGAGGAGAAGATGATATTGGAGTTGCATGTTGCGGATGTCGTCGATGATCACAAGATCAAGATGGATGCAATGCGCTTGAAGATTAGAAAGATTAGAAAATATGCCATTCATACCGAGGCTTGGTATCATTATGCCATTGGATCAATTGTTACCTTGGTTGCGATTATGATCGCATTTGTTTTCGCATTGAAATGTTTTACATAGTTTCAATGTATGGTTTAATTAATTAGATGCTCTGGAGAGCTATATATATGTTGTTAGATGAGAACTATGTATGTACTTTGGTTCTAATGTGATGATGAACTTCTATTAATTTGGTCACTTAATTATCTATTCATGATGTTCTGTAATGGTTTTTAACACACTTAATTATATATAATGCACGCAGATGAACCGGCAATGGATGTACGGTGACAGACACACCTCCGAGTACATTAAGGGCTTGCATGATTTTCTCGAAGTGGCTGAGGCAAACAAGCAGAATGGTTTTATGTGTTGTCCATGCCCTATATGTGGGAATACGAAGTCTTACTCTGACCGGAAAATCCTTCACACCCACCTGCTTTACAAGGGTTTCATGCCACACTATAATGTTTGGACGAGGCACGGAGAAATAGGGGTTATGATGGAAGACGGCAAAGAAGAAGAGGACGATGACAACTATGTGCCCCCTGAATACGGTGATGCTGCAACGGGGGAAGCTGCTGAAGATCAAGAGGAACCAGACGATGTGCCCAATGATGCTGCAAGGGGGGAAGCTGCTGAAGATCAAGAGGAACCAGTGCCCGATGATGATGATCTCCGCCGGGTCATAGTCGATGCAAGGACGCAATGCGAAAGTCAAAAGGAGAAGCTGAAGTTCGATCGCATGTTAGAGGATCACAAAAAAGGGTTGTACCCCAATTGCGAAGATGGCAACACAAAGCTCGGTACCTACTGGAATTGCTGCAGTGGAAGGCAGAGAATGCTGTGCCTGACAAAGGATTTGAGAAGCTATTGAAAATATTGAAGAAGAAGCTTCCAAAGGATAACGAATTGCCCGACAGTACATACGCAGCAAAGAAGGTTGTATGCCCTCTAGGATTGGAGGTGCAGAAGATACATGCATGCCCTAATGACTGCATCCTCTACCGCGGTGCGTACAAGGATCTGAACGCATGCCCAGTATGCGGTGCATTGCGGTATAAGATCAGACGAGATGACCCTGGTAATGTTGACGGCGAGCCCCCCAGGAAGAGGGTTCCTGCGAAGGTGATGTGGTATGCTCCTATAATACCACGGTTGAAACGTCTATTCAGAAACAAAGAGCATGCCAAGTTGATGCGATGGCACAGTGAGGACCGTAAGAAAGACGGGAAGTTGAGAGCACCCGATGATGGGTCGCAGTGGAGAAAAATCAAGAGAAAGTACTGGGCTGAGTTTGCAGTTGACCCAAGGAATGTATGGTTTGGTTTAAGCGCGGATGGCATTAATCCTTTCGGGGAGCAGAGCAGCAATCACAGCACCTGGCCCGTGACTCTATGTATGTATAACCTTCCTCCTTGGATGTGCATGAAGCGGAAGTTCATTATGATGTCAGTTCTCATCCAAGGCCCTAAGCAACCCGGCAACGACATTGATGTGTACCTAAGGCCATTAGTTGAAGAACTTTTACAGCTGTGGAATGGAAACGGTGTACGTACGTGGGATGAGCACAAACAGGAGGAATTTAACCTGCACGCGTTGCTGTTTGTAACCATCAACGATTGGCCCGCTCTCAGTAACCTTTCAGGACAGACAAACAAGGGATACCACGCATGCACGCACTGTTTAGATGACACTGAAAGTATATACCTGGACAAAAGAAGGAAGAATGCGTACCTGGGCCATCGTCGATTTCTTCCGACCAACCATCAATGTCGAAAGAAAGGCAAGCATTTCAAAGGCGAGGCAGATCACCGGAAGAAGCCCGCCATGCGTACCGGTGATCACGTACTTGCTATGGTCAATGATTTACACGTAATCTTTGGAAAGGGTCCCGGCGGACTAGCTGTTCCGAATGACGCTGAGGGACACGCACCCATGTGGAAGAAGAAATCTATATTTTGGGACCTACCCTACTGGAAAGAGCTAGAGGTCCGCTCTTCAATCGATGTGATGCACGTGACGAAGAACCTTTGCGTGAACCTGCTAGGCTTCTTGGGCGTGTATGGGAAGACAAAAGATACACCTGAGGCACGGGAGGACCTGCAACGTTTGCACGAAAAAGACGGCATGCCTCCGAAGCAATATGAAGGTCCTGCCAGCTACGCTCTTACGAAAGAAGAGAAAGAAATCTTCTTTGAATGCCTGCTCAGTATGAAGGTCCCGACTGGCTTCTCATCGAATATAAAGGGAATAATAAATATGCCAGAGAAAAAGTTCCAGAACCTAAAGTCTCATGACTGCCACGTGATTATGACGCAACTGCTTCCGGTTGCATTGAGGGGGCTTCTACCGGAAAACGTCCGATTAGCCATTGTGAAGCTATGTGCATTCCTCAATGCAATCTCTCAGAAGGTGATCGATCCAGAAATCATACCAAGGCTAAGGAGTGATGTGGCGCAATGTCTTGTCAGTTTCGAGCTGGTGTTCCCACCATCCTTCTTCAATATCATGACGCACGTCCTAGTTCATCTAGTCGACGAGATTGTCATTCTGGGGCCCGTATTTCTACACAATATGTTCCCCTTTGAGAGGTTCATGGGAGTCCTAAAGAAATATGTCCGTAACCGCGCTAGGCCAGAAGGAAGCATCTCCATGGGCCATCAAACAGAGGATGTCATTGGGTTTTGTGTTGACTTCATTCCTGGCCTTAAGAAGATAGGTCTCCCTAAATTGCGGTATGAGGGGAGACTGACTGGAAAAGGCACGCTTGGAGGGGGGACTCAATAATATGCAGGGACGGATATTCTTGGTCTCAAGCACACTACACAGTTCTACAGAACTCTACCTTGGTGACCCCGTATGTTGATGAACACAAGAACAGTCTGCGCTCCAAACACCCGGAGCAGTGTGACGACTGGATTACATGTGAACACATCAGGACTTTCAGCAGTTGGTTGGAAACACGTCTCAGAGGTGACACCACTGTTTGTGATGAGTTGTACTCGTTGTCCAGGGGACCATCTTCGACTGTATTGACTTACAAAGGATACGAGATAAATGGGAATACATTTTACACGATCGCCCAAGATCAAAAGAGCACCAACCAAAACAGCGGTGTCCGCTTTGATGCAGCAACCGAGAGGGGAAAGGACACATATTATGGTTACATAATGGACATATGGGAACTTGACTACGGACATGATTTTAAGGTCCCTTTGTTTAAGTGCAAATGGGTCAATCTGTCAGGAGGCGGGGTACAGGTAGACCCACAGTACGGAATGACAACAGTGGATCTGAACAATCTTGGGTACACTAACGAACCGTTCGTCCTAGCCAATGATGTGGCACAGGTTATCTATGTGAAGGACATGTCTACCAGACCGAGGAAAAGAAAAGATAAGGAAGCGAATACATCATACGATGAGCCAAAGCGGCACATAGTTCTTTCAGGAAAAAGGGACATTGTGGGAGTGGAGGGCAAGACAGACATGTCTGAAGAATATGAAAAGTTTCATGAAATTCCTCCCTTCAAAGTCAGGGCTGACCCAAGCATCCTGATAAACGATGAAGATTATCCATGGTTACGGCGCAATAAGCAAATGACACAAGCGAAGAAAAAGTGAAGACTTTCTCCCGCAACTATTATGATGATACCATGCCAACTTTGTAATAGACGAGTATGATACCATTGTCCGTTTTGTACAAGAAGTGCATCTAGTTTTTTCCGTAACCCTCTCAACTTTCTTGCACATGCTATGTGGATGAAATGATGATACCATGCCAACTTTCAACCTTTTCAGAGTTCATTTGAAATGCTTTTCAATTTTAGGGTCTTATAGCTCAAAATAATTAGTAAATGCATGAAAAATAACAGGCCAAAAATTAAAAATTATGCCACCTACTGGGCCACCACGGCCTGAATACGATTAGAAACCCATCCATGGGCCAGGATTCAGGCCCGCAGAAGGCCCAGTAGGCCCACAGGCATGTACAGAGAGGTTAGGCCCGTAAGCCTGCTTTAGAGAGGAGCTCGACAGCTCAGGCGCACCGCACCTTATAAACAGGTGCGGCTCTCTCTTAGCTAGCGAGGTGGGACTAAACTCAGCACCACGCTGCTGTGCAAGGCCATTGGTCCCGGTTGGTGGCACGAACCGGGACCAATTCCACCCTTTGGTCCCTGTTGGTGCCACGAACCGGTACTAATGAGGCTGTGGCCCCACGAGCACCTTTAGTACCTGTTCATGGCATGAAGAGTTTCTTACTAGCTAAGCAGTTTTTTAGTCCCACCTCGCTAGCTGAGAGGCACTAGGAGCGGTTTATAAGCCCTGAGTGCAGAGACGATGAAGAAGAGGCGCAATGCTCACGTTGCTTAGCTTCAAGCCTTGAGGAATAAGGTAGACTGCATCGAGCTATGTGCAGTGCAGTCTACACTATTCCGAAAGGCTTGAAGCAAATCAACGCGCATTGCGCCTCTTTTTTATTTTTAATCATTAAAAGCAAAAAGAATTTTCATAAAGAACTTTTTTTGATAGAAACTTTAATAGCAGAAAGAATTATCATAAAGTAAAATAAATAAGTAATTAGAAACAAAATAAAATAAATAAGTTTTTTGTTGTAAGTAGAAACAAAACAAAATAAATATAGCAAAAAAGAAAACAAAAAAACTAAATACAGCAAAAAGAATTTTCATAAATAACTAATGGCACTAATAGAAAGTTTATATTTTTTCTAAAACTAATGGCACTAACAGACAGTTTATAATTTTGCTGACCTAAAAGCAAAAAGAATTAAAAAATAAAGCAAAAAACAAAAGAAAATAAATAATGCAAAAAACAGAACCAAAAAACTGGAAAAAAAATTAAAAAACCGCCACCTATTGGGCCACCACGGCCTGAATATGACTAGAAATCCAACCTGGGCCAGGATTCAGGCCCGCAGAAGGCCCAATAGGCCCACAGACAGCACAGTGTGACATTAGGCCCGTAAGCCTGCATTTGAGAGGAGCTCGAGAGGGCAGCCGTAGTGGGGCTTATAAACCACTCCGAGCCCCTCTCAACTAGCGAGGTGGGACTAAACTTTTGGCCGCGGGCAGCGCAAGGCCTTTGGTCCCGGTTGGTGGCACCAACCGGGACCAATGCCCCCCCTTAGTCTCGGTTGGTGCCACCAACCGGGACCAAAGGCCGCCGCTTCCCACCCTTTGGGCTGCTGAAAAGGGACCTTTGGTCCCGGTTGGTGCCACCAACCGGGACTAAAGGGTGGCATTCGTCCCGGTTTGTGCGTTGAACTGGGACCAAAGGCTTTGCTATATAAGCCAGCACTTAGGAAATTTTCAGATTTCCATCGCTAGTTGCCCCCGACGCCGCCAGGCTGCCCGTGCTCGCCGTCGCCGCCCGCTCCTCGTCGCCGTCGCCCCGCGCCCTTGCCTTGACGGGTCGCCGCCCGGTGCTCGTCGCCGTCGCCCTGCCCCCACGCGCCGCCCCGCCTCGTGCTCCCCTGCTCGCGCGTGCCGCCTCGGCGCCCCGAGCCCCCCTGCCCGGCCCGCACGTGCTCGCCAGCGCCCTCGCCGCCCCCGCCCCGTCCCGCCCCCGCCGTCGCCATCGCCCTAGCCGCCCCCGCTGTGAGAGCCGCCGCCCCGGCTCTGTTTTTTTATTAGTTAATTGTTTTTTAATCATATATATAATGTATATGTGTATGTATGTGGCCATATGTTTTTGTTCATATGTGGCTATATGTTTTTTTTATTTTTATTAGTTTAATTTTTTTGTTCATATGTGATGTATATGTGTATGTGGCTATAATGTATATGTGAACAAAAAAATTGTATGTATGTAGATGTTCAAAATGTATGAATATATATGTCAAAAATGTTTTTTTGTTCATAGAAAGTTTTTTGTTCATATATAGAAAGTTTTTATATATGACAATAAGAAGAGGAAAGAAAGAAGAAGAGGAGAGGAAGAAGAGGAGAAATAAATAAGAAGAGGAAAAAAGTAGAAAAAGAAGAGGAGAAGAAGAAAGGAATAGAGGAGAAGAAGAGGAAATAGAAAATATTCTATTTTTTCTTCTTCTCCTCTATTCCTTTCTTCTTCTCCTCTTTTTTTTCTTCTTTTTTTTCTTCAATCCTCTCCTCTATTCCTTTCTTCTTCTCCTCTTTTTATTTGTTCTTCGTTTTCTTATGTTTTATCGGGTCTGTCGTCGTCGATATATACCCCTCCCGATAACTTCAACACGAGGGGGGATAACTTCAACACGAGGGGGGTCGATATACCCCCTCCCCGATAACATTATTTTCCCGTGTATATATGTCGTCGTTGTCGATATAACCCCCTCCTGATAACTTCAACACGTGGGGGGGTCGATATACCCCCTCCTCGATAACATTATTTTCCCGTGTATGTATGTTGTCGTTGTCGATATTACCCCCTCCCGATAACTTCAACACGAGGAGGGATAACTTCAACACGAGGGGGGTCGATATACCCCCTCCTCGATAACATTATTTTCCCGTGTATGTATGTCGTCGTTGTCGATATAAAACCCCCTCCCGATAACTTCAACACGTGGGGGGGTCGATATACCCCCTCCCCGATAACATTATTTTCCCGTGTATGTATGTCGTCGTTGTCGATATATATAACTCCCTCCCAGATAACTTCGACATGATGGACGGTCGATATGTATACCCCCTCTCGACCGTGATAACTTATACCACGGGAGCACCCCCCGGCCCTCTCGCTCGACCAAAACTCTCGAGGACACCCAAACCCTAGAAAAAAGATGTCGGTCTCCTACCCCCTCCTGCCGCGCCCCTACCCTTGAAGCGTTGCCTAGGCCACCCCAAACCCGGAATAAGCTAGGTCTACGTTTGCACTAATATATCCACCTGCTGTCATGTTTGTGTAATAATTGCCATGTTGTAATATTTGCAGAAACAATGGAGCACGGACGAGATGAGCAAGCAGAAGCGGTGTTGGGGGACATAATCTTAGCCGGAGGTGATATCTTGTCGTATCTTAACGACAATGATGGTCTGGAAGAACAGGGTGAAGAAGCAGGCTACGGTGATCGAAGAGTGGAGGAGGAAAGACATGATTATGATGGCTCCGGTGACCCAATGCTGGTGCAAGAAGGAGCCCGTGGTGACGGCTCCGGTGACCGAACAGAGTTCGGCCAGGTAAATATATTAGTTAAGCCTGTGCTAACTAGCTAATTGATGCATTCATTGTTTTGGTATGTACACATATTAATTAACACTCGTCTTTCTTCTTTTTTCTAGCCCTCCGAATCGAGCACAACTGCGGTAAAGAGACGAGGCCCAAAGAGAAAGTTGCGCTCGGATGAAAGGTTTGAGATCACAGCAATTGCGCGCGACGGCCAACCGATTGAACCCCTCCGGACAAAGGATGCTTTTGCTGCTCAGTGCAGGGTTCTAGTTAGGGACAAGATCCCGATCAGCATCCACCAATGGTATAAGCCTAAGCAGGAAGACCCTGAGGTGTCTTATGTCAATGATATGCAGAAAGATGATCTTTGGACTGAGCTGAAGGCAAATTTCACCCTACCGCCAGAGGAGGATCCGGAGAAGCCAGTTATAGAGAAATTAATCAAGTCTCATGCTCTTAAGAAGATGGCAGACCTATTCAGGAGGTGGAAGAATGAGCTGAAAACGTTTGTCGACAAAGAAGAGACACCAGAATTCATCGGCCGGTATGAGAAGATCAGAGATCACTGGCCCGCATTTGTGGCCCACAAGACATTGGAAAAGAGTAAGAAGATGTCAGCGACAAACAAGAAGAATGCTGCGAAGAAGAAGCTTCACCATCGCACGGGGTCAGGTGGCTACCTCAAAGCCCGGCCTAAGTGGGCCAAGTCTGAGAGGGATCTGCTTTAAAGGGATCGAACCAGAGACAATGAACTGGCCAGACCGTTGCCGGACTTGGTTCTTCGGGGCTGGCGGAACCTTGGACCCTGTATCAGGGAGGTGTCGTTGGACGGACGAGCAACTTGCAATACCCGTCAAGAAGCTTAAGCACTATATCGATGCAGCGCAGCAAGGGACGTTCGTTCCAGACAGAGAGAACGACGAGCTCACAATGGCCCTCGGGAATCCTGAGCACCCTGGACGGACACGAGGCACGCCAGGCTCCGTTCCATGGAAGGCTGGTTTTCCGGATGCGGGCGGTTACAAAACCCAGGAGAGGAGGAAAAAAGTGGAGCAGATCCAAATTCAGAAGCTGCACGAAAGGGTTCAAGTGCTAGAGGAACGAGACGGCAATCGAGATGCCGAAACTGCCCCCGAAGCTACACCGCCATCTCAGCGGAGAAGCAGCGTGGCTTCCACCGAGCTGCCTCAGCTGGAGCATGCGGCTCCTGCTAGCTACCCCATGGATGCTATCACGGAGTCTCAACATTGCCACCTTATGGCGGAATGGCAGAACTTGAAAGTCAAGGCGGCTGTTGGCTCTGTTTTACCGACTGAACCCGGCGCAACCTACCACTGCCGGCCGATTCCAGAAGGATATGCTAGGGTGATGGTGGATGAAATAACGGAGGGATTTCAGGACCTCCAGCTTGACCACCCTACCGGTGAAGGGGAGACTCAGCTGGGTTTAGCTCTGAAGACTCCATGCCTATGGCGGAAGGAGCTCATCAAGCTTCCGAACTGGACGGCTCCGGCGAGTAAGGGCACTCCGCCTCCTCCTCCGGCGAGTGATCAGGGCACTCAGCCTCCTTCTCCGGCGCGTGGCGGCACTCCGCCTCCTTCTCCGCCAACGCCGGCGCGCCAAAGAAGCCAGCCTCCTCCTTCTCCGCCTCGTCAGCAAGGGCGGAAGAGACCCGCCGCCGCTGCGGCTGCTCCGGCGCATCGTAGTCCTTCCCCTCCGCCTCGTAAGCAAGGAAAGAAGACAGCCGCAGCCGCTCCGTCTGCTCTGCCGGCGTCTAGTAGTACAGCTGCCAGAGGCGGGAGGCAATACAGATTCGGTCCTTCTCTGAAGACTCCAGAGAAGTTACCATATGAGAGGACCGAGGAGGAGAACGTGAAGATCGTGCGAGCCAAAGTGAAGAACTTCTTTGAAGGGGTGAAAGCAAAGAAACATCCACCTCCGGAGGAGAAGGTAGATCCGGTGAAAGCAAAGCGCACTCTGGCTGCCCTGACAAAACCACCAAAGTCTCCGCTGATAGGCAACTATGAGCGCGTTCTTGCAAAGACATATGCGGAAGCGGAGCGGTCGGGAAGTATTGTCAGTGATAAAAGGATGAAAGAACGAGGAGCTGGGAAAAAAATTGCCCAGCTCGGTGAACAAGCGAACCAATCGTGCCCCCCGCTCAAGGTGTCAAAAGACATCGTCGCTAATGATCCGAGGATTGTGCCCGGTTATAGCAATCTTGGAGATTACCTGCCCGACGATGTACATTATGAAATCATGGAGGTGGACGAACACAAATACCATTACGGGAAGCCTCTCGTCAAAGATGTCAGATCTCTAAGCACAATGATGCGAAGACTACATGATTGGTACATGAAAACCTGCAGAGAGTCTGATGGGATGAGTACTTTGACGCTGAGAGTTAAATCGGAGCATGACCTCTTTGGAATTGAACTGCTGAATGTTCCATTTGAGGATTTCTTCCAGTTTTACAATCAAAAGGCCCTCGATAAAACAATGATCACTTGCTACTATCTGTAAGTAGTACTACTTCTGTCATTAAGTCTCTCTATATAGGTCAGCTCTTTCATTGCATGTATTTATACTTATCCTCACTATATTATGCAGATTGAAGATCGCCGAATTGAAGAAAAGACAAATCGGTGATATTGGGTTCATTAACACATATCTCATAGATGCATATACGGTTGAAAAACATCCCAAAGAAGCCGAGGCCAACTTGCTACAATCATTGGTATTAAATCAAAACAAAGATATAATACTCTTTCCTTACAACTTCAAGTGAGTGTTACTGTCTTGTGCATATTCGGTTTCCCTTATTAGTCCAGGTTATGGTAATGTAATTGATGACTTATACATGCATGCGCAGCTTCCACTATATTCTCCTAGAGATTAAGCTTGAGCCGGGAGTAGTAACCGTCTTAGACTCGAGACGAAAAGATCCCCAGGACTATGCGAACATGACTCAAATGCTCCAGAAGTAAGTTAAATCGATCATTATCCACCATATCAGCAACTTTGTTCATTTCCTGATATCAAGTAATTGTTTTCTTTGTCTGGCAGGGTTTGGAGAAAATTCACCTCAAAAGCCCCGGGACTGCCGAAGAAGCTGCAATTTAATCACCCGAAAGTAAGTACTATAGTAGCATGTTCCGCGCATCTCCTAGTGATTCAAGCGGTAGTTTCATCAATACCATTTAGCATGCTTGCTTATTAGTCTGATTGACCTCTGTTTCTTGTAAAGTGGTTGTGGCAGGAACCCGGGAATAATTACTATGGATACTACGTTTGCGAGTCCATCCGCTACCATACCTGTGAGCGGGGCTACACTGAAGAACAATATGAAGTGCGTAAGCAATAATATTCACAATTTTATTTTATTACCATCATTTGTGTTGAGTTTCATTTATTCATATATATATATGTATTGACCCCCTTCTTCAAATTAGATTTTTCGGAAGCGGGATGAACTCCTAGCAGAAGATCGTATGCGAGGAATTCAAGAGGAATTGGCGGCATTCTTCCTTGACCACGTGATCGCTGAAAACGGAGAATACTATGTGGACCCTGTGTTCCTACAATATAATTAGGAGATTGTATTGTAAGAGATAATTATTGTATATATGTAGCCGGTAGTGTCGGATAGATATACGAGAACTTGTTGTTCGACCAATATCTCGGAGAAGGAGAGGTGGTCGATATCACTTCTCTCTGTATGCATATGTTCATGACGATCTTCTGTTTCCTTCATTTGATTACTAGCTAGCGTGTCTACTCCTCTCCATACGTATATAGTACGTAGCGTCGACCAAGCACGGAGATAAGAGAGGACACTTCTCTCTATTAATTAGCTAGCTAACACAATATATGAAACACCTAAATTAACCCCCCAAAACCCCTAAACCACCCCCTTTCAAAAAAACAAAAACCTCAGCTCCTGCCAGGTGCTGACGCGTGGATGCCTATTGGTCCCGGTTGGTGGCACCAACCGGGACCAAAGGCCCTCCTGCCTGGGCTCCCCGCACCGGCCACGTGGACGGCCTTTAGTCCCGGTTCGTGTAAGAACTGGGACTAAAGGGCTAGGGCATTAGTAACGACCCTTTAGTCCCGGTTCCAGAACCAGGACTAAAGGCCCTTATGAACGGGGGTAAAAGCCCCTTTTCCTACTAGTGTAAGGCACCTTTAAGTCACCACTATGATATTGGTTGTGTCTTGCATATGATTTCTAGCATGTACTGCTTCTAATTTGTTGAAACGCCATACAGTTTGAACTTGGCAGAGTGATATCGGTTGCATCTTTCATATGGTGTCTAGCTTGCAGTGCTTCTAATTTGTTGAAATGCCTTCTCCTTAGTTACCACATCATAGGTGTGAATATGTCACACCATCCTGTTTTTCATACATATTCCATCCTCGCATCATGTGTTTGCCTTTCATCCGAGTAGTGTTTGTCAGTATCATGCATGAATGAGTTCTGAAGAGCGAATTTTATTCCTTTTTCTTATTGGTTTGACTTCACAATGCAAAATCATTACAGATGAAGGAAATTAGTCCGGCAGTGGATGATGGTGGTCCTTCGGAGCAACTCAAACAGGGGGTCTCTACAGATTCTACTCCGCCATCCTCCCAACAAGATTTGCAAGACAACACAAGGCTGGACAGTCAACGTAGTTGTGTAGATGATGAGAACATCTCCCCTACTCCACCATCACAGGTGCTTGCTCTAACTTGACACTATTATATGTGGTTGCATGTTGCGTATGATGTCTAGCTTGTATTGCTTCTAACTTGAATTGCATCTGCTTACTTTACACATAATGCATGTGAATATGACACGTGTTCCTGTTTCTAGAACATACGTGTACATGATGAGCACATCTCCCCTACTCCACCATCACAGGTGCTTGCTCTTACTTGGAACTGTTATATGTGGTTGCATTTTCCGTATGATGTCTAGTTTGTATTGCTTCTGATTATGTTGAATTGCATCTGCGTAGCTTACAACTTATACCTGCAACGATCACTTACCCATAAGACACATTTAACTTGGGACTGTGATGTAGGTTGCATCTTGCATTGTCTTCTAGCTTGTACTGCTTCTAATTTCTTGAAATGGCACTTACGACGAGACACTTTTTACCTGATAGAGTGATATTGATTGCATGTTCATATGGTGCCTAGCTTTCATTTCTTCTAATTTTGTTGAAATGCCTTCCGCTTACTGTTTTTTCATACATATTCCATCCTCCTATCGTACGTGTGAATATGAAACGCTGTCTTTTTTTGTATATATTCCATCCTCCTATCCTGCGCTTGCCTTACATCAAAGTAGTGTTCGTCTGTATCATGCATCAACCAGTTATGCAGAGCTAATTTTATTCATCTTCTTATGGTTTTGACTTCATAAGGCAATATCAGAAAATAGGAAGGAAAAGAGTAAGTTAGGGGATGTTGGTGGTCCTCCGCACCGACGCAACAGAGACTCTCTAGATTTGCCACTTCTACTGCTAATGAAGTTGAAGTCCCAAGTCTACATGATGAGTTCATCTCCCGTACTCCACCATCGCAGGTGCTTGCTCTAAGTTGACAGTGTGATAATTGGTTTCATGTTGCATATGTTGTCTAGCCTGTATTTCTTCTATTTTGATTAAATTGCACCTGCTGAGTTTATACGTTATACATGTGCATATGACATGGCTTTCTGTGTCTAGAATACACTGCATCTATCTATCATAACATGTTCTTACATCAAAGTACTGCCGTTGTGTATCCCGCATCAGTCACTCATGATTGGATGCTTTTAACATGGCGGTTTGATAGTGGTTGCATCTTGCATTGATTTCTATGTTGTGCTGCTTCTAATTTTTCGAATTGCCACTTATGACAAGACACTTTTAACTTGGCAGAGTAATATTGGTTGCATATTTCATATGGTGTCTAGCTTGCATTACTTCTATTTTCTTGAAAATCCTTCTGCTTAGTTTGCACATCGTAGCTGTGAATATTCATGTCGTCCTGTTTTTCTTACATATTCCATCCTCATACGGTTGTCTTACATCAAAGTATTGCTTGTCTGTATCATGCATCAATGAGTTCTGAAGAGTGATTTTATTCTTTTGTGTTGTGGGTACAGCTTGACATGGCAAAGTCAAAAAAGAGCAAGGAAAATAATATAGTAGGGAGTGCTGTTACTCGTCGGGTGAAACGGAAAAGGTTCTGCCGTCGAGATTCTGCTGGTACTTATAGTGCAGTAGAAGGTCCAAGTCCACCGGCTAAATCTACAAACACAGTATCACCTGCTCCACCAGCTGCAGCATCCGCTTCAACTGTACCAGCATCTCGACCAGTTACTCGTTCGTTTGCTCCGGAACTGGCCAGTTCCCAAGCTGCCTTCACGCCTAACACTACTTCTGAAGCACTTCTGACACAACAGGACTTGGCAAGATCAGATGAACCTCATGAGCATCAACACCAAGACGGTACCTGACCGAGTCAAGTTGTAGTTGCATGCTCCTTTATATGTACTCTCACAGTTTGATGTACACTAACACTTTCCATATTCGTTGTTGAACTAGCACAACGGCGCAAGCGGAAACAGACATCAGGGATAATGCTTGATAGATTAACAAAATCTAAAGGAGGAAGAATGGAGATCCATTTCGAGGCAGGTTTAAAAAGGCCACGTGATGCTACAGAGTCAGCCAAGTTAGTATCAGAGGCAGCCGTTAGGTGTCATGCACGTATCCTCCCAACGTGGATCCAGTATAGGAATGAGAAAGACAATACCCAGTTTAACACCTTCCTTGACCATTTATCCGTAAGTAATGTTATTCATCGCAATTAGTAATATTGTCTTGCTCTGTCCCATACTTTCTAGCTTCCTCCTAATAAGACTCACATTCTTTTTTCAACAGATGAGGTTCAAGTTGGATCCGAAAGATGATGCAACTAAACAAGCATGCACTCATATTTTCCAGTCTGCTCTGCGACAGTATCGGTACCACCTTCGAAAATCTCACTTTGAAGGCAAGGCTAACAATGAAATCGCCCAAACATCTCCAGTGGAATATATTACAGATGAAGACTGGACAGCCCTCGTTAAACACTGGTCTGATCCAAAGTATCAGGTAGGCTATATGTATTTGATCAGACCACATATTGAACTTGTATTTATGTATGTGCCTTACAAGTGTATCTTCTTCTAGGCTAACTGTTTGAAGAACAAAACCAACCATTCTAAAGTGAAATTCCAACAGACAACAGGATCTCGTAGCTATATTGCACACTGCGAGGCTCTTGTAAATGCTGCTACTTCCTTCTTTTTTTTGTGCCATATTATTGTATCTGTATTGACTTGTTCCAAATACAGAGGAAAGCCCGTGCGGACCAAAAAGAACCTGAACCGAATGCAGTGCAAATCTTCAAGGATTGCCACACCAGCAAGATGAAGGGCATGAGCACACCAGTTCAAGCCGCTGTTGTAAGTCCTTACTCCTCCTGCCTTGAACTGATTGGTACTGTGATGTGTTCATTTAACTACTTGGTTTGCAGCCAATGTCAGTTACTCTGTTCACTTTTATTCACAGTTGTCTTAACGTATCATTTCACCTTACATGGTTTAAAAGAGATGAAGGATATTCTTTTGGGCTTGATCTATAATCTAGTTGTTATATTCACGTGCGCACACAATGATAAAATAGCATGTTTGTTTTCTATCTGTTTGCCCATGATATGAATGATGCCATACTATGTTCATCCTACTTTAAACCATGTCTCTTTATCCTTAGATGTCAACGAATGTGAGGAAATAGACAATACAGTAGGCATGCTACATGGACATATATTCCAAAAGTGATTTTATTATGTAGTTGGCACTACAATACATGCTAATGTATTACAGTAGTTCACCAAAATAAGTTATGTATAAACGTTTAACCTACTTTGTTTGTTTTTGTCTCATTAGTAACTTATCTGGTACACTAATCTACAAGTTCAAACTTTCAGGAAGCTATGGAACAAATGATTGAACAGCCACAACCACCTGAAGGTGACGAGGCTACTACAGGCACAATGTCACCTCTTGCTGCAGTGCGTCAGTATCTCTCCACTAACAGTGCAAAAAGCACCTTCCTGCGTAATTCTGGGTTGGTTGTCAAGGTAACCTCGTCCAAATCGCCTACTGAACAAAATCTTCCTGCTAGACAGAGTGATATATCTGTGCTCCAGACACAAGTCCAATCCCTAATGGACGTTGTTTCGGAAACAAGAATAGTGTTTGAGAAATGTCGTCAAGATATGAATGGTTTTGAAGCCAGACTATCAGACATTCGCTTCGTTGTTCAAGAGCAATGGCGGAAAAAAGGTGGAGATCGTGCTGCTCCATCAGATTCTACAGCCTGAAACATTAGCACTCAGGTCAAATGATCTGTGCTTCTATACATCTGATGGTGCTTTTATCTGGAAGGACTATAAACTTTATGCCAACAGGCCTTTTGTTGTATGGTTGGAATTTATTTTGTTGTGATACAACATTTATGATGCTGCCTCAGGCTGCAGTAATTACGACGCTATTTTTGTATAGTGTAGGTTTATCTTAGTAATGTATTCGGCCGAAAGCTTCGTAGGAGCCCAACATGCCAACATTCGTCGGGCCCATTCCAATTGGGCTAAAAACGATTACGGGCCGAAATTGGCATGTAGCCCACTAAAAGTATCTAGGCCTAAATCAGCATAAGCTTTCATATTTTTCTGGTAGGCATGTGCCCATAGTGGGCCTTTAACAGGCCTAAACATAATTTGGCCCTCAGTAAAAATAGGCCGTTTACAGGTGTAAATATCTCGAGCCCATAAAAAACATGGGCCTTTAATAGACCGAAAGTGAGATTGGGCCCTGATTGCCAAATAACCCACTGGACTTAGCAGGCCGAAATGGTGGCCCATTTATGATGCGGATCTTTGACAGGCCGAAATTCGGACGGGCCGTAAATGCGCCGACCTAAAACACGGGCCTTTAACAGGCTGGAACTTCGGTCGGGCTAGATTATCGTCATTTTTATATGGGCCGTTAATGGGCCCGATATGACGTTGGGCCACATATGGCCCATGGTTTACGTCCGGCGTTAACAGGCCGAAAATGGCAACAGGCCGAAAGTGGCCCAAAGTTATAGTGGGCCTCTAACAGGCCGAATGTCAGACATGGCCGAATATGACCCAAATCCTTCACGGTCGTTTATGGGCCGAAAGTTTTGATGGCCTGTAAATGGGCCCAAATGAAGCCGGACCTTTAACAGGCCGGAAATACACCGGGCCGTAATTCGGCCCAATTACTTAGTAGACTGTTAACGGGCCAGAAGTGACCATGGGCCGCGTTGATGACAAGTTTAGGACAGGCCATTGACGGGCCGATTTGACAGAGAATGCTGGGCCTTTAGCTGGGCCAGCCCATTATGGTCTGCAGAATCTTGTGGGCCTTTAGCTGGGCCGGCCCATTGTGGTCCGCAAAATCTTGTGGGCCTTTAGCTGGGCCGGCCCATTATGGTCTGCAAAATCGTGTGGGCCTTTAGCTGGGCCGGCCCATTATGGTCCGCTAAATTTTGTGGGCCTTTAGCTGGGCCGGCCCATTATGGTCCGCTAAATCTTATGGGCCTTTGGTTGGGCCGGCCCATTTAAACTTTATGGGCCACTTTTGGGCCGGTCCACGTGTCAACATATCATAGGCTCATCTCGACCGTTGGATGAGTGACACATGTGCCAACGCGGAACTGACGCGTGGATCCGTCAGCCAATGAGAATTTTACACATGGAAAATCGGCATTGGTCGTGGCTGTTAACGGGTTATCGGATCCAAAATCCGACCCGATAGCTTAACGGCGTTCCGTTACGGTGGATGCCACGTGTCGGTCACCCTTGACGAAAGCACTTCTGTGACGCGCGATTTATCGTCATGGAAGTGGACACTTCCGTGATGATAATTTTGGCAATGTCATGGAACACTTCTACGACAGCACAGGTATGACTACCTTGATTCTGTCATAAATTTGTCATGGATGTACATGCATGACAGAAAACGCGACCTACTGTGACAAACACGTATCATCACGGAAGTGTATTTTTTTGTAGTGTGGTAAGCAGTATGACTTGTATCGCCCACAACTCACTTGTGTTCTACTCGTGCATATAACATCTGCGCATAAAACTTGGCTCGGATGCCACTGTTGGGAACGTAGTAATTTCAAAAAAATTCCTACCCACACGCAAGATCATGGTGATGCATAGCAACGAGAGGGGAGAGTGTCGTCTACGTACCCTCGTAGACCGTAAGCGGAAGCATTATGACAACGCGGTTGATGTAGTCGTACATCTTCACGATCGACCGATCCTAGTACCGAACGTACGGCACCTCCGCGATCTGCACACGTTCAGCTCGGTGACGTCCCACGAACTCATGATCCAGTAGAGCTTCGAGGGAGAGTTCCGTCAGCACGACGGCATGATGACGGTGTTGATGAAGCTACCGACGCAGGGCTTCGCCTAAGCACCGCTACGATATGACCGAGGTGGATTATGGTGGAGGGGGGCACCGCACACGGCTAAAAGATCAATGATCAACTTTTGTGTCTATGGGGTGCCCCCTAGCCACGTATATAAAGGATGGAGGGAGGAGGAGGCCGGCCCTCATAGGGCGCGCCCAAGTGTGGAGTCCTACTAGGACTTCCTAGTCCTAGTAGGATTCCACCTCCCACATGGAATAGGAAAAAGGGAAGAGAGAAGGAGACTGAAGGAAGGGGGCGCCCCCCCCCTTCCCTAGTCCAATTCGGACCAGTCCATGGGGAGGGGTGCGGCCACCCTTTGAGGCATTTCTCTCCTTTCCCGTATGGCCCATTAAGGCCCAATACGTATTCCCGTCACTCTCTGGTACTCCGAAAAATACCCGAATCATTCGGAAGCTTTCCGATGTCCGAATATAGTCGTCCAATATATCGATCTTTACGTCTCGACCATTTCAAGACTCCTCATCATGTCCTCGATCTCATCCGGGACTCCGAACTACCTTCGGTACATCAAAACACATAAACTCATAATACAAATTGTCACCAAACGTTAAGCGTGCGGACCCTACGGGTTCGAGAACTATGTAGACATGACCAAGACACTCTCCGGTCAATAACCAATAGCGGAACCTGGATGCTCATATTGGCTCCTACATATTCTACGAATATCTTTATCGGTCAAACCGCATAACAACATACGTTGTTCCCTTTGTCATCGGTATCTTACTTGCCCGAGATTCGATCATCGGTATCTCAATACCTAGCTCAATCTCATTACCGGCAAGTCTCTTTACTCGTTCCATAATGCATCATCCCTCAACTAACTCATTAGTCACATTGCTTGCAAGGCTTATAGTGATGTGCATTACCGAGAGGGCCCAGAGATACCTCTCTGACAATCGGAGTGACAAATCCTAATCTCGATCTATGCCAACTCAATAAGTACCATCGGAGACACCTGTAGAGCACCTTTATAATCATCCAGTTACGTTGTGACGTTTGGTAGCACACAAAGTGTTCCTCCGGTAATCGGGAGTTGCATAATCTCATAGTTATAGGAACATGTGTAAGTCATGAAGAAAGCAATAGCAGTAAACTAAAACGATCAAGTGGTAAGCTAACGGAATGGGTCAAGTCAATCACATCATTCTCCTAATGATGTGATCCCATTTATCAAATGAACACTCATGTCTATGGCTAGGAAACTTAACCATCTTTGATCAACGAGCTAGTCAAGTAGAGGCATACTAGTGACACTCTGTTTTGTCTATGTATTCACACATGTATTATGTTTCCGGTTAATACAATTCTAGCATGAATAATAAACATTTATCATGAAATAAGGAAATAAATAATAACTTTATTATTGCCTCTAGGGCATATTTCCTTCATGAAGCGATGACAGATCGGTAGGCAGACTGATCGGATGTTTAGGCGAGTTCGTCCGCAGATGCAATCAACAACGAGAACAGCGGAATCCGCAAGTTGCAGCTGGCGTCGGACAGCGGAAGGCATGTGCGTTGCAGCTGCAGAGACGTGCGGCGGTTGATCACCTGAATGCCTGATTGATCGGGTGAGCGTCAAGCGGCGCCGCGCGTAAGTGCTGTGGTCTATGGTGTCTAGTGGCCCATGGCAGGAGGCCCATCTGAGGGCGCACGGAGGCCGGCTGCAAGGCCCATGGTGCGCTGCCACGCAAAGCGCAGCGAAGGGCCAGGGGGCACTGTCGCTGGTTCGCTGCAGATTGACGTGTGTGAGCTACGTACAAGCGAGGTTTGTTTGGACCAAAAGTGGACCGAGTCCACGTATGACACAAAGATTGGCAGGCAAATCAATTGGTGAAAGAAATCCATCAAGGATACGTATCCAGCGAGAGTAGAGGCTTTGGCAGGAAAGCAAATAGCTTAGCATACGGAAGTTGAGCCAAGGGAGCACTTCACGTGAAGACCAACAAGCTAGATTGCTAGTAGTAGACAGAGGTTCTGTTCTTGTACTTGGGGGTCACTGGAAAACTGCTCGGTTATTTTTCACAAAGTCAGCCGTACAAAGAACCATGGCGCCATCGGGTATCAGGTTTGAGGTGGAGAAGTTCAACAGAACTGGAAGCTTTGGGTTGGCAGACAAGGGTGAAAGATTTGTTGGCACAACAAGGATGCTTGAAGGCGTTGGTGCACGAAGCCAAGCCAGCTAAGATGGAAGTATCATGTGATGGATGAAAATTCATGAAAAACGATTTGGGAGCCTTGAGTGTGTCGTTGCAGTCGAACGAGTTTGGCTGGGTCGAACTAGGCAGTCTGACGGATCGACGCAAGTCGGTTGGTACAGAAGACGGTGGTAGGATCAGCGACGATGACATAGGAGCATGATGCTGATGGTGACCGACTTCTGGGGCGTGGAAACACGTGGCGCAGGCCTGAGGGCTTGTGTGGCTTCGACAAGACTATGGCGCGGGGTTGATTCAAGACGGTGCACATGTGAGCTTGAAGTCGACGGAGCGCGAGGGTGGACTAATCATCTACCATGGAGTCATGTTGAAGGTGGAGCTGATTGAGGGGCTACGGCGTAAGTCGACAGAGAGTCGAAGCCTATTCAGCAGGGAAAAGCGAGTGACACGCAGTTCGGACTGGAGCCCAGTGGTCTGATGGAAGGGTGAACCTCGTCATCGGTCGGTGATGATCGGTGGTACTCTGCAGTGGAGGTTGAGTGGTGTGGGTTCACGACCCTTGAGACTTAACCAGGACAGCGGAGGCTCGACGCGGTAATAGCGGCGAGGCGTGCGGTATGCACGGGACATGGAGATAGGCCAGGGCTCTGGTGGTCATACATGTGGTGAGACAACTGCGAATTTGACTCGGGATGACTAGAAGCAATGGTGAAATTCCTTCAAGTTTCAGAAAGGCAGTCAAGAAAGGAGTGGTGATGTTGAGTTCAGGTAACTCTTATATGTGACACTAATATGTGGGTTGTTGACCGTCACGCAGGTCAGTGATCGGTGTGTGATGGTGTTGATGGATACTCAGGAAGTTGGGAGCACAAACTAGAGTAATGTGGAACTTAATTTTGCTCGAATGTTGATTGTGGTCAAGAAAAGAAGGGACTACAAGTTGCAGGTGGAGTCACGTGGAGTCTTTGGAGTATCAGCGATACTCATGGGATAAGCTCAAGTCCAATGTACATGGAAGTTTGACGCATGGACAAATCCAGGGTGGTAGAGTATATTCGCCAAGGTGGAGTTTGTTGGAGTTGTGTCGAATATAGTGTACAAGGTAGGCTACAGTTGGACTCTGAGTTGTATTGTGTTTAGATAGGATATGGAGTCGTGTCCAAGTGGGACACTTCTATCCTAGGCCTCTCATATATAGCGGAGCTAGACACACGATGTAACCTACGCCAACATAGTAGCACCGGAGTGCAGGGGAAGCCGGCGGCATGTGCCGGCGTTCAGGGCGACCGGGTGCGGTATTGTAGCGGTGTGATACGTCCATTTTGCATCATGCTTTTATATCGATATTTATTGCATTATGGGCTGTTATTACACATTATGTCACAATGCTTATGCCTATTCCCTCTTATTTTACAAGGTTTACATAAGGAGAGAGAATGCCGGCAGCTGGAATTCTGGGATGGAAAAGGAGCAAATATTAGAGACCTATTCTGCACAACTCCAAAAGTCCTGAAACACCACGAAAGTCATTTTTGGAAATAATAAAAAATACTAAACGGAAGAAATACGTCAGGGGGGCCACCACCTGCCCACGAGGGTGGGGGCGCGCCCCCTGCCTCGTGGGCCCCCTGTTGGCTCTCCGGTGGCCATCTTCTGCTATATGAAGTCTTTCGTCGAGGAAAAAATCATAAGCAACCTTTCGGGACGAGACTCCGCCGCCACGAGGCAGAACCTTGGCGGAACCAATCTAGGGCTCCGGCAGAGCTGTTCTGCCGGGGACACTTCCCTCCGGGAGGGGGAAATCATCGCCATCGTCATCACCAACGCTCCTCTCATCGGGAGAGGGCAATCTCCATCAACATCTTCACCAGCACCATCTCCTCTCAAAACCCTAGTTCATCTCTTGTATCCAATTCTTGTCTCCAAGTCCGGGATTGGTACTAGTAGGTTGCTAGTAGTGTTGATTACTCCTTGTAGTTGATGCTAGTTGGTTTATTTGGTGGAAGATCATATGTTCAGATCCTATATGCATATTAATACCCCTCTGATTATGAACATGAATATGCTTTGTGAGTAGTTACATTTGTTCCTGAGGACATGGGAGAAGTCTTGCTATTAGTAGTCATGTGAATTTGGTATTCGTTCGATATTTTGATGAGATGTATGTTGTCTATCCTCTAGTGGTGTTACATGAACGTCGACTACATAACACTTCACCATTATTCGGGCCTAGAGGAAGGCATTGGGAAGTAATAAGTAGATGATGGGTTGCTAGAGTGACAGAAGCTTAAACCCTAGTTTATGCATTGCTTCGTAAGGGGCTGATTTGGATCCATATGTTTCATGCTATGGTTAGGTTTAGCTTAATACTTTTGTTGTAGTTGCGGATGCTTGCAATAGAGGTTAATCATAAGTGGGATGCTCGTTCAAGTAAGAACAGCACCCAAGCACCGGTCCACCCACATATCAAATTATCAAAGTACCGAACGCGAATCATATGAACGTGACGAAAACTAGCTTGACGATAATTCCCATGTGTCCTCTGGAGCGCTTTTCTCTATATAAGAGTTTGTCCAGGCTTGTCCTTTGCTACAAAAAGGATCTGGCCACCTTGCTGCACTTTATTTACTTTTGTTACTTATTGCTCGTTACAAATTATCCTATCACAAAACTATCTGTTACCACTTATTTCAGTACTTGCAGAGAATACCTTGCTGAAAACCGCTTATCATTTCCTTCTGCTCCTCGTTGGTCACTCTTACTTATCGAAAGGACTACGATAGATCCCCTACACTTGTGGGTCATCAAGACTCTTTTCTGGCGCCGTTGCCGGGGAGTGAAGCGCCTTTGGTAGGTGGAATTTGGTAAGGAAAAATTTATATAGTGTGCTGAAATTTACTGTCACTTGTTACTATGGAAAGTAATCCTCTGAGGGGCTTGTTCGGGGTATCTTCACCCCGACCAGTAGAGCAAAGAGTTGCTCCTCAACCTACTGAACCTACTGAAAATGAAAATGAAAATGTCCACTTTGAGATTCCTTCAGGTATGTTAGAAAAACTGCTAGCTAATCCTTTTGTAGGAGATGGAACAAAGCATCCTGATGAGCACCTAATATATGTGGATGAAGTTTGTGGATTATTTAAGCTTGCAGGTATACCCGGTGATGTTATTAAGAGGAAGGTCTTCCCTTTATCTTTGGAGGGAGATGCATCGACATGGTATAGGCTATGTGATGATACAGGGTCATGGAACTATAAATGATTGAAATTGGAATTTCATCAGAAATTTTATCCTATGCATCTTGTTCATCGTGATCACAATTATATATATAATTTTTGGCCTCGCGAAGGAGAAAGAATCGCTCAAGCTTGGGGGAGGCTTAAATCAATGTTATATTCATGCCCCAATCATGAGCTCTCAAGAGAAATAATTATTCAAAGTTTTTATGCTCGGCTTTCTGATAACAATCGCACCATGCTCGATACTTCTTGTGCTGGCTCTTTTATGATGAAGACTATTGAATTCAAATGGAATTTATTGGATAGAATTAAACGCAACTCTGAAGATTGGGATCTCGACGAAGGTAAGGAGTCAGGTATGACAACTAAGTTTGATTGTGTTAAATCTTTTATGGATACCGATGTTTTCCGTAAATTTAGCACTAAATATGGACTTGACTCTGAGATAGTAGCTTCATTCTGTGAATCTTTTGCTACTTATGTTGATCTCCCCAAGGAGAAGTGGTTTAAATATCATCCTCCCATAGAAGTAAAAGTAGCTGCACCTATTAAAGTTGAAGAAAAGACTATCACTTATAATGATCCTGTTGTTCCTACTTCTTATGTTGAGAAACCACCTTTCCCTGTTAGGATAAAGGATCATGCTAAAGCTTCAACTGTGGTTCCTAAAAGCAATATTAGAACTTATACACCTCCTGAGCAAATTAAATTTGAACCTAATATTGCTATTGTTAAAGATCTCTTGTCTGATAATATTGATGGGCATGTTATTCATTTCCGTGATGAAACTGCTAGAATTGCCAAACCTTGTGCTAAAGATAAACATAGACCTGTGGTAGGCATGCCTGTTATTTCTTTTAAAATAGGAGATCATTGTTATCATGGCTTATGTGATATGGGTGCTAGTGCTAGTGCCATACCTATTGACTTATACAAAGAAATTAAGCATGATATTGCACCTGCTGAGTTAGAAGATATTGATGTTACAATTAAACTTGCCAATAGAGATACTATTTCACCAATGGGAATTGTTAGAGATGTTGAAGTCTTGTGCGGGAAAACTAAATATCCTGCTGATTTTCTTGTTCTTGGTTCCCCACAAGATAGCTTTTGTCCCATTATATTTGGTAGACCCTTCTTGAACACCGTTAATGCTAAGATAGACTGCGAAAAGGATGTTGTTACTATTGGTTTGGGTGATATGTCTCATGAGTTTAACTTCTCTAAATTTCGTAGACAACACCGTGAAGGGGAATTACCTAGTAAGGATGAAATTATTGGTCTTGCTTCTATTGTCGTACCTCCTAGTGATCCTTTAGAACAATATTTGCTAGACCATGAAAATGATATGTTTATGAATGAAAGAAGGGAAATAGATGAAGTGTTCTTTAAACAGGAACCTATCCTGAAACACAATTTGCCTGTTGAAATCCTAGGGGATCCTCCTCCACCCAAGGGTGATCCCGTGTTTGAGCTCAAACCTTTACCTGATACTCTTAAATATGCTTATCTCGATGAGAAAAAGATATATCCTGTTATTATTAGTGCTAACCTTTCAGAGCATGAAGAAGAAAGACTATTGAAAACTCTGAAGAAGCACCATGCTGCTATTGGATATACTCTTGATGATCTTAAGGGCATTAGTCCCACTCTATGTCAACATAAAATAAATTTGGAAGAAGATGCCAAACCAGTTCGTGATCATCAACGAAGGCTGAATCCTAAGATGAAAGAAGTGGTAAGAAAAGAAATACTAAAGCTCCTTGAGGCAGGTATAATTTATCCCGTTGCTGATAGTCAGTGGGTAAGTCCTGTCCATTGTGTCCCTAAGAAGGGAGGTATTACCATCATTCCTAATGATAAAGATGAATTGATTCCGCAAAGAATTATTACAGGTTATAGGATGGTAATTGATTTCCGCAAATTAAATAAAGCTACTAAGAAAGATCATTACCCCTTAACTTTTATCGATCAAATGCTAGAAAGATTATCCAAACATACACATTTTTGCTTTCTAGATGGTTATTCTGGTTTCTCTCAAATACTTGTGTCAGCCAACGATCAATCTAAAACTACTTTTACTTGCCCTTTTGGTACTTTTGCTTATAGACGTATGCCTTTTGGTTTATGTAATGCACCTGCTACCTTTCAAAGATGCATGATGGCTATATTCTCTGACTTCTGTGAAAAGATTTGTGAGGTTTTCATGGGCGACTTCTCCGTCTATGGATCCTCTTTTGATGATTGCTTGAGCAACCTTGATCGAGTTTTGCAGAGATGTGAAGAAACTAATCTTGTCTTGAATTGGAAAAAGTGCCACTTTATGGTTAATGAAGGTATTGTCTTGGGGCATAAAGTTTCTGAAAGAGGTATTGAGGTTGATAAAGCCAAGGTTGATGCTATTGAAAATATGCCATGTCCCAAGGACATCAAAGGTATAAGAAGTTTCCTTGGTCACCCCGGATTTTATAGGAGGTTCATTAAGGACTTCTCAAAAATTTCTCGGCTCTGACTAATTTATTACAAAAAGATATACCATTTGTCTTTGATGATGATTGTGTAGAAGCATTTGAAATACTTAAGAAAGCATTGATCTCTGCACCTATTGTTCAGCCACCTGATTGGAATTTACCCTTTGAAATTATGTGTGATGCTAGTGATTATGTTGTAGGTGCTGTTCTAGGGAAAAGAGTTGATAAGAAATTAAATGTTATTCAATATGCTAGTAAAACTCTAGACAATGCTCAAAGAAATCATGCTACTACTGAAAAAGAATTCTTAGCAATTGTATTTGCTTGTGATAAGTTCAGACCTTATATTGTTGATTCTAAAGTAACTATTCACACGGATCATGCTGCTATTAAATATCTTATGAAAAAGAAAGATGCTAAACCTAGACTTATTAGATGGGTTCTCCTGCTACAAGAATTTGATTTGCATATTGTTGATACAAAGGAGCCGAGAACCCCGTTGCAGACAACTTGTCTAGGTTAGAAAATGTTCTTGATGACCCACTACCTATTGATGATAGCTTTCCTGATGAGCAATTAAATGTTATAAATGCCTCTCGTAGTACTCTGTGGTATGCTGATTATGCTAATTATATCGTGGCTAAATTTATACCACCTAGTTTCACATACCAGCAAAAGAAAAAGTTTTTCTATGATTTGAGACATTACTTTTGGGATGACCCACATCATTACAAAGGAGTAGATGGTGTTATTAGACGTTGTGTACCTGAACATGAACAGGAACAGATCCTACGCAAGTGTCACTCCGAGGCTTATGGAGGACACCACGCTGGAGATAGAACTGCACATAAGGTATTGCAATCTGGTTTTTATTGGCCTACTCTCTTCAAGGATGCCCGTAAGTTTGTCTTATCTTGTGATGAATGCCAAAGAATTGGTAACATTAGTAGACGTCAAGAAATGCCTATGAATTATTCACTTGTTATTGAACCATTTGATGTTTGGGGCTTTGATTATATGGGACCTTTTCCTGCCTCTAATGGTTATACACATATTTTAGTTGCTGTTGATTACGTTACTAAGTGGGTAGAAGCTATTCCAACTAGTAGTGCTGATCATAACACTTCTCTTAAAATGCTTAAAGAAGTTATTTTTCCGAGGTTTGGAGTCCCTAGATATTTAACGACTGATGGTGGTTCACATTTTATTCATGGTGCTTTTCGTAAAATGCTTGCTAAGTATGATGTTAACCATAGAATTGCATCTCCTTATCACCCGCAGTCTAGTGGTCAAGTAGAATTGAGTAATAGAGAGCTCAAATTAATTTTGCAAAAGACTGTTAATAGATCTAGGAAGAATTGGTCCAAGAAACTTGATGATGCATTATGGGCCTACAGAACTGCATATAAAAATCCTATGGGTATGTCTCTGTATAAAATGGTTTATGGAAAAGCATGTCACTTACCTCTCGAACTAGAACATAAGGCTTATTGGGCTATTAAAGAGCTCAACTATGATTTCAAACTTGCCGGTGAGAAAAGGTTATTTGACATTAGCTCACTTGATGAATGGAGAACCCAAGCTTATGAAAATGCCAAATTGTTTAAAGAAAAAGTTAAAAGATGGCATGACAAAAGGATACAAAAGCGTGAGTTTAACGTAGGTGATTATGTATTGCTATACAACTCTCGTTCAAGATTTCTTGCAGGAAAACTTCTCTCTAAATGGGAAGGCCCTTACGTTATCGAGGAGGTCTATCGTTCCGGTGCCATAAAAATCAACAACTTCGAAGGCACAAATCCGAAGGTGGTGAACGGTCAAAGAATCAAACATTATATCTCAGGTAATCCCATAAATGTTGAAACCAATGTTATTGAAACCGTAACCCCGGAGGAATACATAAGGGACACTTTCCGGAACATTTCAGACTCCGGAAAGGAATAGGTATGTGGTACGGTAAGTAAACCGACTCCAAAACAATTTTTATGGCAATATTTCTCTGTTTTGGAATATTTAGAAAAATAGAAAAATAAGAAGCAGTCCGGGAAGGACACGAGGGCCCCATGAGGGTGGAGGACGCGCCCGACCCCCCTGGGCGCGCCCCCTACCTCGTGGGCACCTCATGTGCTCTCCAGACTCCATTTTCTTGCACGTTACGTATTTTGGTCGGTAAAAATTCATTATATAATCTCCCAAAGGTTTTGACCACCGTATCACGCAATTATCCTCTGTTCTTGTTTCGAGCTGTTTTCTGTCAGGGTTGTCAAGGCCAGGTATCATGTTGTCCCCCTCCTCCAACAATGGTGACAACGATGCTTGGCTAATGAAGATAGAGCTGAAGAGGGAAGAACCCATGGAGATCAACAAGGATGAAGGGATCAAGAAGGCCACGGAGGATCAAGCTCCGGCAGCAGAAGACATCCTTCAACTTGATCATAATCTTCTTACCCCAACTGAGATCGAAGCTTTCAAGATGATTGAGTTAGCTCGTATACAGAACAAGTATCTCACACGTGAAAATATTTTGTTGAAGGAGCATATTGTTGCACTCAAGGGCATTATCCGCAAGCTGGAGGACCTCTTATGCTCGATGTGCGACTACCCATCACCAACAACTCCACCACCTTCTTCACCAGCAAAGGAGACATAATCACATGGGTATGGGCACTCCCCTTGGCAACTGCCAAGCATGGGGGAGGTGCCCCGGTATCGTATCACCATCACACTCCTATCTTTACCGCTTTCTTAGTTCGATCCTATTAGTAGTATCTGTTGGGGAACGTAGCAGAAATTCAAAATTTTCTACGCATCACCAAGATCAATCTATGGAGTAATCTAGCAACGAGGGGAAGTGGAGTGCATCTACATACCATTGTAGATCGCGATGCGGAAGCGTTGCAAGAACGCGGATGAAGGAGTCGTACTCGTAGCGATTCAGATCGCGGTTGATTCCGATCTAAGCGCCGAACCACGGCGCCTCCGCGTTCAACACACGTGCAGCCCGGTGACGTCTCCCACACCTTGATCCAGCAAGGAGAGAGGGAGAGGTTGGGGAAGACTCCGTCCAGCAGCAGCACGACAGCGTGGTGGTGATGGAGGAGCATGGCAATCCCGCAGGGCTTCGCCAAGCACCGCGGGAGAGGAGGAGGAGGGAGAGGGGTAGGGCTGCGCCGAAAGAGAGACGTTCTCATGTCTTGGGCAGCCCCAAACCTCAACTATATATAGGGGGGAGGGGGCTGCGCCCCCTCTAGGGTTCCCACCCCAAGGGCTGGCGGCCAGCCCTAGATCCCATCTAAGGGGGGCGGCCAAGGGGAGGAGAGGGGGGCGCCACTAGGGTGGGCCTTAAGGCCCATCTGGACCTAGGGTTTGCCCCCTCCCACTCTCCCATGCGCCTTGGGCCTTGGTGGGGGGCGCACCAGCCCACCTGGGGCTGGTCCCCTCCCACACTTGGCCCATGCAGCCTTCTGGGGCTGGTGGCCCCACTTGGTGGACCCCCGGGACCCTCCCGGTGGTCCCGGTACATTACCGATATCACCGAAACTTTTTCGGTGACCAAAATAGGACTTCCCATATATAAATCTTTACCTCCGGACCATTCCGGAACTCCTCGTGACGTTCGGGATCTCATCCGGGACTCCGAACAACATTCGGTAACCACGTATATCTTTTCCCTATAACCCTAGCGTCATCGAACCTTAAGTGTGTAGACCCTACGGGTTCGGGAACCATGCAGACATGACCGAGACGTTCTCCGGTCAATAACCAACAGAGGGATCTGGATACCCATGTTGGCTCCCACATGTTCCACGATGATCTCATCGGATGAACCACGATGTCGGGGATTCAATCAATCCCGTATGCAATTCCCTTTGTCTATCGATATGTTACTTGCCCGAGATTCGATCGTCGGTATCCCGATACCTTGTTCAATCTCGTTACCGGCAAGTCTCTTTACTCGTTCCGTAACTCACATCATCCCGTGATCAACTCCTTGGTCACATTGTGCACATTATGATGATGTCCTACCGAGTGGGCCCAGAGATACCTCTTCGTTTACATGGAGTGACAAATCCCAGTCTCGATTCGTGCCAACCCAACAGACACTTTTGGAGATACCTGTAGTGCACCTTTATAGCCACCCAGTTACGTTGTGACGTTTGGTACACCCAAAGCATTCCTACGGTATCCGGGAGTTGCACAATCTCATGGTCTAAGGAAATGATACTTGACATTAGAAAAGCTCTGAGCAAACGAACTACACGATCTTGTGCTAGGCTTAGGATTGGGTCTTGTCCATCACATCATTCTCCTAATGATGTGATCCCGTTATCAACGACATGGTGTTGTCTATGTATCCACACATGTATCTGAGTTTCCTATCAATACAATTCTAGCATGGATAATAAACGATTATCATGAACAAGGAAATATAATAATAACCTATTTATTATTGCCTCTAGGGCATATTTCCAACAGTATCTTGATCTCGTAGAATAAAGTTTATGGCATGGTCCAGTTTTGAGTTTTGCTTTATGATCTTCTATGTAATCGAGTCCGTGAGCTATATAATAAAGATTAGTGTTGAGTCAAGGGCTTGATTATCTTGCTATGATCTTGAGTGAATAAAAAAAGGAGAAAAGGAATAAAAAGAAACAAAGAGATCATATTGATCTTATTGAGAGTAATGACTTCACATAGAAAGAGTATGATGATTAAAAATTATTGAGAGTTGACAAGCATAGCTTTGGTCATCGTTGCAATTAATAGGAAGTAATAAAGAAAGAGAGGTTTCACATATAAATATACTATCTTGGACATCTTTTATGATTGGGAGCACTCATTAAAATATGACATGCTAAAGAGTTGATGTTGGACAAGGAAGACAACGTAATGAGTTATGTTTTCTTATATCTGAGATAAAGTATATTGTCATGGATCATCCAACATGTTGAGCTTGCCTTTCCCCCTCATGCTAGCCAAATTCTTTGCACCAAGTAGAGATACTACTTGTGCTTCCAAAAACCCTTAAACCAGTTTTGCCATGAGAGTCCACCATATCTACCTATGGATTGAGTAAGATCCTTCAAGTAAGTTGTCATCGGTGCAAGCAATAAAAATTGCTCTCTAAATATGTATGGTTGATTGGTGTGGAGGAAATAAGCTTTATACGATCTTGTGATGTGGAAGAAATAAAAGCGACGGACTGCATAATAAAGGTTCATATCACAAGTGGCAATATAAAGTGACGTTCTTTCACATTAAGATTTTGTGCATCCAACCCTGAAAGCGCATGGAAACCTCTGCTTCCCTCTGCGAAGGGCCTATCTTTTATTATTATCTTCTTCCTTATGCAAGAGTCATGGTGATCTTCACCTTTCCTTTTTACATTTTATCCTTTGGCAAGCACAGGGTGTTGGAAAGATCCTGATAGATATATCTAATTGGACGTAAGTCAGCATGAGTTATTATCGTTGACATTACCCTTGAGGTAAAAGGTTGGGAGGCGAAACTATAAGCCCCTATCTTTCTCTGTGTCCGATTAAAACTCCGTAACCACAAGTATTGCGTGAGTGTTAGCAATTATGAAAGACTAAATGATAGTTGAGTATGTGGACTTGCTAGAAAGCTCTGACATAGACTCTTTCTGATGTTATGATAAATTGCAATTGCTTCAATGACTGAGATTATAGTTTGTTAGTTCTCAATAAAGTTTCTGATTCATACTTGGCATTGTGAATAGATTATTACTTGAGCATAAGAAATCATATGACAATATCCATATATGTTGCTGTTATGAGAATAATCATGATGCCCTCATGTCCGTATTTTATTTTATCAACACCTCTACTTCTAAACATGTGGACATATTTATCGTTATCGGCTTTCGCTTGAGGACAAGCGAGGTATAAACTTGGGGGAGTTGATACGTCCATTTTGCATCATGCTTTTATATCGATATTTATTGCATTATGGGCTGTTATTACACATTATGTCACAATACTTATGCACTCTCTTATTTTACAAGGTTTACATAAGGAGGGAGAATGCCGGCAGCTGGAATTCTGGGCTGGAAAAGGAGCAAATATTAGAGATCTATTCTGCACAACTCCAAAAGTCCTGAAACTCCAGGAAAGTCGTTTTTGGAAATAATAAAAAATACTGAACGGAAGAAATACGTCAGGGGGGCCACCACCTGCCCACGAGGGTGGGGGCGCGCCCTACCCCCAGGGCGCGCCCCCTGCCTCGTGGGCCCCCTGTTGGCTCTCCGGTGGCTATCTTCTGCTATATGAAGTCTTTCCTCAAGGAAAAAATCATAAGCAACCTTTCGGGACGAGACTCCGCCGCCACGAGGCGGAACCTTGGTGGAACCAATCTAGGGCTCCGGCAGAGCTGTTCTGCCGGGGACACTTCCCTCCGGGAGGGAGAAATCATCGCCATCGTCATCACCAACGCTCCTCTCATCGGGAGAGGGCAATCTCCATCAACATCTTCACCAGCACCATCTCCTCTCAAAACCCTAGTTCATCTCTTGTATCCAATTCTTGTCTCCAAGTCCGGGATTGGTACTAGTAGGTTGCTAGTAGTGTTGATTACTCCTTGTAGTTGATGCTAGTTGGTTTATTTGGTGGAAGATCATATGTTCAGATCCTATATGCATATTAATACCCCTCTGATTATGAACATGAATATGCTTTGTGAGTAGTTACGTTTGTTCCTGAGGACATGGGAGAAGTCTTGCTATTAGTAGTCATGTGAATTTGGTATTTGTTCTATATTTTGATGAGATGTATGTTGTCTATCCTCTAGTGGTTTCATGTGAACGTCGACTACATAACACTTCACCATTATTCGGGACTAGAGGAAGGCATTGGGAAGTAATAAGTAGATGATGGGTTGCTAGAGTGACAGAAGCTTAAACCCTAGTTTATGTGTTGCTTCGTAAGGGGCTGATTTGGATCCATATGTTTCATGCTATGGTTAGGTTTACCTTAATACTTTTGTTGTAGTTGCGGATGCTTGCAATAGAGGTTAATCATAAGTGGGATGCTTGTTCAAGTAAGAACAGCACCCAAGCACCGGTCCACCCACATACCAAATTATCAAAGTACCGAACGCGAATCATATGAACGTGACGAAAACTAGCTTGACGATAATTCCCATGTGTCCTCGGGAGCACTTTTCTCTATATAAGAGTTTGTCCAGGCTTGTCCTTTGCTACAAAAAGGATTGGGCCACCTTGCTGCACTTTATTTACTTTTGTTACTTGTTGCTCGTTACAAATTATCCTATCACAAAACTATCTGTTACCACTTATTTCAGTACTTGCAGAGAATACCTTGCTGAAAACCGCTTATCATTTCCTTCTCCTCCTCGTTGGGTTCGACACTCTTACTTATCGAAAGGACTACGATAGATCCCCTACACTTGTGGGTCATCACGGTGTCATGGGGAGGAGCGCCCCTAGTCAGGCCCCGGGGATGTAGCCATATCGGTGAACCTCGTTAACAAATCTCAGTGTCGTGCCTCGTGTGATTGCTTGGTCCTCGGATGATCGACGGTATGCCTCGGATTTATTCTAACAAGGGGGAGAGGGAGAAGGAAAGGGGGGCGCCGCCCCCCTCTCCTAGTCCAATTAGGACCAGAGGGGGAGGGGCGCGCGGCCTGCCCTAGGCCAGCCCTCTCTCTCTCCACTAAGGCCCATAAGGCCCACTATTTCTCCCGGGGGGTTCCGGTAACCCTCCAGCACTCCGGTTTTCTCCGAAACCACCCGAAACACTTCCAGTGTCCGAATATAGTCGTCCAATATATCGATCTTTACGTCTCGACCATTTCAAGACTCCTCGTCATGTCTGTGATCATATCCGGGACTCTGAACTACCTTTGGTACATCAAAACACAAAAACTCATAATACCGACCGTCACCGAACTTGAAGCATGCGGACCCTACGGGTTCGAGAACTATGTAGACATGACCGAGACACGTCTCCGGTCAATAACCAATAGCGGAACCTGGATGCTCATATTGGCTCCTACATATTCTACGAAGATCTTTATCGGTCAAACCGCATAACAGCATACGTTGTTCCCTTTGTCATCGGTATGTTACTTGTCGGAGATTCGAGCGTCGGTATCTCAATACCTAGCTCAATCTCGTTACCAGCAAGTCTCTTTACTCGTTACGTAATGCATCATCCCGTAATTAACTCATTAGTCACATTGCATGCAAGGCTTATTGTGATGTGCATTACCGAGAGGGCCCAGAGATACCTCTCCGACAATCGGAGTGACAAATCCTAGTCTCGATCTATGCCAACTCAACAAGTACCATCGGATACACCTGTAGAACACCTTTATAATCACCCAGTTACGTTGTGACGTTTGGTAGCACACAAAGTGTTCCTCCGGTAATCGAGAGTTGCATAATCTCATAGTCATAGGAACATGTATAAGTCATGAAGAAAGCAATAGCAGTAAACTAAACGATCAAGTGCTAAGCTAATGGAATGGGTCAAGTCAATCACATCATTCTCCTAATGATGTGATCACGTTAATCAAATGACAACTCATGTCTATGGCTAGGAAACTCAACCATCTTTGATCAACGAGCTAGTCAAGTAGAGGCATACTAGTGACACTATGTTTGTCTATGTATTCACACATGTATTATGTTTCCCGGTTAATACAATTCTAGCATGAATAATAAACATTTATGATGATATGAGGAAATAAATAATAACTTTATTATTGCCTCTAGGGCATATTTCCTTCACTTGTTTCCTGCGACACACTGTAAAATCGATATGGTGGTTGCTTACTGTACAGAAAAAAGAGCAGGTCTTCTGATCCTATCCTTACAACGTAGAAAGATTAGAAACGAGGCAGAAATCACACACACATGTAGTGTCACCATCCATGGAATCGTACCAAGAACACGAGGGAGGGTTTGACATGAGACGGAAACCAAACCTGCTTTACCCCGAAGCCGAGACGGCGCACAAGCCGGCCGCTACACAAGCATGTCCCTCCTCTACAGCTCACGCCTGCGACCACGAATCCATGAAAGACGGTCGTGTAAGAATCCATGAGTGGATCCAAACTGTTGAGATAGGAGGATCTTATAGAAGGAGATGCCCACCGATGGCAGCGGCTCCATCCGGAGCCGGCAACGAGGGAAACTTTGGATCGCAGGATGGAACCTGTGATTGGAGAGGAGAGGCGTGGTGGGAGGCGCCTGAGCCGCGGCATAGGCCGTTGGCACTCGTCGATGGGGAGGCGACATATCGGAAGAAGGCCACCAGGGGTCGGCCCTGCGGGAGAAGCTAGGCAGCCAGCGTGCGGAGGCGACATGGCGGAGGAGAGGCAAGCCAGATGACTTGGAGGCTCCGTGGGTGAGTGGATGTTGTACGGGGGGCAGAGGCGCCAAATTACGGAGGAAATTATGGAGACAAATTAAATCCTTATTAATGATTTTCAGAAGAAAAAATTACCCGATGGAAAACTTGGAAAAATCAAATCGGGAGCAGGGAGAGTTGGACGAAGCGGAGAAGGTTAGACAAAGAGACTAACGTAAGATGGGAAACGGAACCTTACGGTTCAGGCAAACATCTTATTCTTATGGCGCATCATGTCCCATTGACTTCGATTTGAGAATAAAAAGAAACATAAACAAAAAAAATTATGAGGGCAAAGGAAAGAGAGAAAGGGGAGCTCATCACCAACCATGGCCCAAGGCAGAGTAAGGTCCCGTCACTGCATCCAGTACCGTCCATGACGTTGTCTGGTACTACACGTGTTGCCGAAATGACTTCATTTTTTTGAGTTAGTGGCGCCTGTTAATCAGGCGGCCGGGGTGGTGTCCCATACGCCTGTCAGAGTCGTGTCCCAGTCTCGCGGCATGGGCTCAAACGGCGGCGGAAGTGAGGCATGGAATCAAGCGGTGGCGGTGGCTAGTGGAGACGTGAGATCAGGTGGATGCCCCGGCCATGGATAAGGCCTTCTCCACCACCGGATCACATTGCTGGCTGCCACGCCAGGTCAGGGCCACCCTGCACCAGCCGCCCTCCATGGCTCCCAGCTCTGGCTGGACCTCCTCCGGCCAGGCCACCACCTGACCCCGCGTCCGCACTTCTGAGGCAGGGGACATCCGCCTCAGGTGCCTAGTCGACCGACCACCAGATCCCACCCGCTCAGCCTGACCTCCGCCAGCCGACGGCCACCTTGCCATGGATGTCGATGTTGCATGGCCGAGGCGTGTGGGCACCGTGGAGGCTGCTTTATGGTGCCTACGGGCAGCGAGTGCTACGGTGAAGTGGAGAGTAGCAGGGCGACGGCGGCATGGTGAGCCGGTGGGCAGGGGTCGTGCCCCGTTTTCGTTGGAAGGAATGCCTCACGTCTGATTCGGCTGACTAATAGATGGAAATAATGCCTCACATATCTCATTAGGAGATCACGATTGGTTATTTTGCTTCCTAATTAATGTGATTGAGCGATTTAAGGTAAGGTTAATTAAATTAGATTTGATCTTTAGAGATTGATCGTGATTGATTCTTTCACATAAAAATATTACTAAATAACTTGCGTCAGTATGGAAAGTTCTGATCCTTTCAGATTTTTTTCATTGTGTGAGAGGGTGACGCGAAACTAAACCGGTGTGGTGGGGGAGGGGACGAAAAAAAACAGCAAAAATAAACCATGGATGCTATTCACCAACTAAGACATTAGGAGTAGAGATTTTTAAAAATTATGTCTTGACCATCGATGCCCATTTTAGAATCCTAAATGGAGATGATGCTATGATATGTGATTCTTTTTGTTTGATTATGTAAAATGTAATTTCTTATGCACAGAGAAGTAACTAATTCACCAAACCATATGAGCGAGCAACATGGAGGGAAGTATAAGCTTATGCATAGGCTTCCTGTACAGGAAATAACACCCTCTTGTTGCCTGAAAAAGTTGCCATCAAATAGCAGCTATTTCAAACACAGAGGCTTACAGTGCAACCATATTTGCCATACATCCCCAGTTTTGAAATATTTGTTGCAATTAAGATGTCAATGAAGAGGCTTCTATCTTTGCATCCACCACAAAATATGGCAATGTTTTCAAATATTTCTTGTACAAGATAGGAGACATTAATAGCAGGGGTGGATCCAAGAGAAATATTTGTTGTGGCCATATTTTCCCTGGATACCAAAAATTAATAGTAGCGAAGCAAAAGGGGTTCTTGTTTCCTGCGACACACTGTAAAATCCATATGGTGGTTGCTTACTGTACAGAAAAAGAGCAGGTCTTCTGATCCTATCCTTACAACGTAGAAAGATTAGAAACGAGGCAGAAAACACACACACACACACATGTAGTGTCACCATCCATGGAATCGTACCAAGAACACGAGGGAGGGTTTGACATGAGACGGAAACCAAACCTGCTTTACCCCGAAACAGAGACGGCGCACAAGCCGGCCGCTACACAAGCTGGCCCCTCCTCTACAGCTCACACCTGCGACCACGAATCCATGAAAGACGGTTGTGTAAGAATCCATGAGTGGATCCAAACTGTTGAGATAGGAGGATCTTATAGAAGGAGATGCCCATCGATGGCGGCGGCTCCGTCCGGAGCTGGCGACGAGGGAAACTTTGGATCGCAGGATGGAACCTGTGATTGGAGAGGAGGGGCGTGGTGGGAGGCGCCTGAGCCGCGGCGTAGGCCGTTGGCACTCGTCGATGGGGAGGCGACATATCGGAAGAAGGCCACCAGGGGTCGCCCCTGCGTGAGAAGCTAGGCAGTCGGCGTGCGGAGGCGACATGGCGGAGGAGAGGCAAGCCAGATGACTTGGAGGCTCCATGGGTGAGTGGATGTTGTACGGGGGGCAGAGGCGCAAATTACCGAGGAAATTATGGAGACATATTAAATCCTAATTAATGATTTTCAGAAGAAAAAAATAACCGATGGAAAACTTGGAAAAATCAAATCGGGAGCAGGGAGAGTTGGACGAAGCGGAGAAGGTTAGACGAAGAGACTAACGTAAGATGGGAAACGGAACCTTACGGTTCAGGCAAACATCTTATTCTTATGGCGCATCACGTCCCATTGACTTCGATCTGAGAATAAAAAGAAACATAAACAAAAAAAATTATGAGGGCAAAGGAAAGAGAGAAAGGGGAGCTCATCACCAACCATGGCCCAAAACAGGGTCAGGTCCCGTCACTGCATCCAGTACCGTCCATGACGTTGTCTGGTACTACATGTGTTGCTGAAATGACTTCATTTTTTTGAGTTAGTGGCGCCTGTTAATCAGGCGGCCGGGGCGGTGTCCCATACACCCGTCAGAGTCGTGTCCCGGTCTCGCGACATGGGCTCAAACGGCGGCGGAAGTGAGGCATGGAATCAAGCGGTGGCGGTGGCTAGTGGGGACGTGAGATCAAGTGGATGCCCCGGCCATGGATAAGGCCTCCTCCACCACCGAATCACACCGCCGGCTGCCGGGCTAGGCCAGGGCCACCCTGCACCAGCCGCCCTCCATGGCTCCCAGCTCTCGCTGGACTTCCTCCGGCCAGGCCACCACCTGACCCCGCGTCCGCACTTATGAGGCAGGGGACATCCGCCTCAGGTGCCTAGCCGGCCGACCACCAGATCCCAGCCGCTCATCCTGACCTCCGCCAGCCGACGGCCACCTTGCCATGGATGTCGAGGTTGCATGGCCGAGGCGCGTGGGCACCGTGGAGGCTGCTTGATGGTGCGTGCGGGCAGCGAGTGCTACGGCGAAGTGGAGAGGGTAGCAGGGCGACGACGGCATGGTGAGCCGGTGGGCAGGGGTCGTGCGCCGTTTTCGTTGGAAAGAATGCCTCACGTCTGATTCGGCTGACAAATAGATGGAAATAATGCCTCACATATCTAATTAGGAGATCCACGATTGGTTATTTTGTTTTCTAATTAATGTGATTGAGCAATTTAAGGTAAGGTTAATTAAATTAGATTTGATCTTTAAAGATTGATCGTGATTGATTCTTTCACATAAAAATATTACTAAATAACTTGCGTCAGTATGGAAAGTTATGATCCTTTCAGAAATTTTCATTGTGTGAGAGGGTGACGCGAAACTAAACCGGTGTGCTGGGGGAGGGGACGAAAAAACCCAGTGAAAATAAATCGTGGATGCTATTCACCAACTCAGGCATTAGGAGTTGAGACAACTGAAGTAATACGTAAGGTTTTACCTCTTCAAGGGGCCCGAACCTGGTTAAACATCGTGTCTTTAGTTTGTTTTGTTATCATCTAGCCAAGATCACCAGCTCGGGACCCCCTACCGTGATCTGCCGAATTTAACACCGACACCTGCCTAGCATGTATTTTTTTTAGGTAAACCTAGCTCGTATCTAATCGGGCCGTGCCAGCACGTGGCCCATCCTGGGGCGTGCCTGGACCATGAGGCTGGGCATGAGGGTCGGCACGACATGGCCTGTTTACCTTTTTTTCAGAACTTTTTATATATTGGCCCCCAAAACAGTCCAAATAGGCCCAAATCAGCCCAAATCAGACGGGCTGGTGGCTAAACGTGCCGGTGGGCCGATCCCTTTTCTTGCTGTGCCGCGTGTCTGGGCCAGAGAGCGCGGCACGATTGCCGGCCCGGAACGGCCCATGTAATTGGGGTGCCTTGGTAGGCCCGTAGGCCGTGCCGTGCAGGCCAGGTCTCTTTCTCTCTGTTGCCTCAAAAAACAAAAGATCTCTCTCTGTGGGAGTCAAACTCGAGCCTCGGTCAACAGACGTTGAAGCATCACGAACTACCGCCGATAACTCCGGCGGTCGCCGCCGATGGACTCCTCTTCGTCCTCGGTCCCTGCTGCTGCGGCTGCGGAGGGGGCGCCTCCGGCGGGGGAGAATCTGGCCGTGTTCTGGCACGAGGGCATGCTGGCCCACGACGCCGGCCGCGGCGTGTTCGACTCGGGCCGCGACCCGGGCTTCCTCGACGTGCTCGACCACCACCCGGAGAACGCCGACCGCGTCCGCAACATGGTCTCCATCCTCCGCCGCGGGCCCATCGCGCCCTTCCTCTCTTGGCACTCCGGCACCCCCGCCCACGCCAGCGACCTCCTGTCCTTCCACTCCCCAGGTCTGCCCCCAAATCTACTCGGAAAGTCAACTAACCTAGAGTACTAATTACTAAAGCTCCTATCGAACTGCCAATCATTCTTTACTATACCTTATTTTAATCCTTGTAGTGTGCTACATCTATACTGTGTGTCGTTTGAATTGGCAAAATGAACTATTTTGTAACTTGTAATTACTCGTTTGGATTCAGAAACCATGTTCATGTTCATTCGGGAAATAATCCAGTTCCTTTAAAATTACAGCAAACCTCTTGTGTGTTCCTAACGGACCCTTAATCTTGTTGTGATCTTCAGAATACATCGAGGAGCTCGCGCAGGCGAATGCCAGTGGACCCAAGAAGTTATGTGAGGGCACTTTCTTGAACCCTGGTTCATGGGGTGCCGCGCTTCTGGCTGCCGGAACAACCTTATCAGCTACGAGGCACATACTAGATGGGCATGGGAAGATAGCCTACGCATTGGTCCGTCCCCCTGGCCATCACGCGCAACCGGACCATGCCGACGGTTACTGCTTTCTGAACAATGCCGGACTTGCTGTGCAGCTGGCTCTGGATTCTGGCCGCGCAAAGGTTGCCGTTGTTGACATAGATGTGCACTATGGAAATGGTACTGCGGAGGGCTTCTATTGCACGGACAACGTGTTGACAATCTCTCTTCACATGAAGCATGGTACTTGGGGTCCTTCGCATCCGCAGAGTGGCTCGTCTGATGAGATTGGGGAAGGCAAGGGGCTTGGGTACAATCTCAATATACCTTTGCCTAATGGCAGTGGGGATAAAGGCTATGAGTATGCAATGAATGAATTGGTTGTCCCGGCGATTGACAAGTTTCAACCTCAGCTTTTGTTTTTTGTCATTGGCCAAGATTCTAGCATGGTGAGCTGAGTATGCTTATTTGTTCTCCTTAGTTCACTACATGTTCTTTTTTTTTTTGCGTGGAAGTTCACTACATGTTCTACTTGTCAATCCTGCTAAATCATGTCCAGTTTCATATTCTTTTTTTTTCTCGAGAAGATGCAGTCACATTTTAGCAATTGTAATATATTGCGAAGTTAAAAAATATAGGTATCAGTGTATCCCATACCATGTTGTGAAAATAACTAGATTTCATATAGGAACTAAGTGACTTTTTGTTTAGATAAGAAATAGGCACCCAAATTCGAGTGGAGAATTCAAACATCGGTAGCAGCCACACCTCCCACCAACTGAGCAAGGCTCAGTTCCCCTACTTACCATCTTGTATAACACAGTGTGGGACTGTGGGAATATATAAACTTCATACCAAGGAAGATAATAAATATACTTGCGCTAAATGTATGTTTACTATCTAGATTTCTTATCATTCATTTTGGATAATCTATACTGTGGAACGGAAGTTATATACTGAACGCAAAATATTACTCCCTCCGATCCAAAATAAGTGTCGTGGTTTTAGAACTAAATCAAATGGTAGCAATTGTACCTTGAAGATTGAGGTGATGTTGCATGCATGATAATCTTCTGTCTTGAATTATATGACTCCGTTGGACGAACTAATTGTGAATTTTCTCCATGCAGTTTGATCCAAATGGAAGACAGTGCTTGACCATGGATGGTTACAGGAAAATTGCACAACTAATGAGGGGTGTGGCTAATCGACATAGCGATGGGCAAATGTTGATTGTCCAGGAAGGGGGTTACCACATCAGTTATTCAGCATACTGTCTGCATGCGACACTAGAAGGCGTTCTGAATCTTGAGGCCCCGTTGCTGGATGACCCAATCGCATACTATCCAGAGGATGAGAAGTACACCATGAAAGTTGTCGACGTCATGAAGAAATGCTGGAAAGAATCCATTCCATTCTTGAAGGACATTTAGAGACGCACACACATCTTCAACACGGCGGCGGCGATGCTCAATTCTGAATCGTGTCATGCTCTACATTTATAGCCTTCTGCTGACCGCAAAGGGTATGTTTATTGGAGCAACTTGAAAATGGATGCACCTTCCCTCAACCCCTGATTCCCCTATAGGTTTGCTGCGTGATTTGATTTGTAATGGTGTTTGTTGCTTAAGGTTCAGATGAATATTCAGGCTTTTCCTTTTTCTTTTAAGAGGGAGAGGATGAAATCAGACCTTTTGCTTGAGCAGTTTGATCACAGGTCACAGTAGAACAAGTCCGCAGACATCTTTACGCCAACTAGTGGCAAAGTCTTGATCGTCTAGTAAGGGATGTTAGCTGTTACCCGTTGAATTGAGAATCTATTTTTCGTTGCATGCCGTCCGTTGAATTGAAGAGAGCATATATCTGTTGCAAAAGCAGGGTGGTGCTACCTAGAAATGCTGCAAAGAATCGATCCCTTCATGGACGGAAGGAAGCGACGACGTCTCGCCGCATCCAGCCGCCCCTGCATCGCATCGTGTTATACCTTCATATTCGTTTTGTACGTCATCTCTGCCGTTTCTACAGCTATCATACGCTCCACAATTGTTTCTTGCGCCGGATTCTACATCAATCATGCATGTCTCGATGAACAGTATATTGAGAAAAATTAGTAATAAAATTCAAATTATAATATATTTTTTGGCATCGAAGATGGTCGGGAGTGCAAGGAGCATGCAATTTTTCTTGGTGTTTGGACATTCGAAGAGCCCTAGAAAAAGAAAAGAAAAAAACAGGTTCAAATAGTGTTCTACTTCAAAGTTTCTTTCACGGCCAGATTTCGTCTTTACGCCATGAATTTTTGCACGCGCATTCAAGCATCTTGCATGGCTCAGATTTCTTTTACTATTATATTCAATTTTACTGTTCTCAATCATGCTCCACAATTGTTTCTTGCGCGGTCCCTTTTGTATTTTGTCAGTGGTAGATAGGACTAGACATCCCTCAAGCCGGAGTGAATTGCAGAAAACCACCACATTGAAGCGAAGGGTTGCAGAAAACACTGTTCTATAAATTTGTGGCAGAAAACACTGATTTTGGGCTTAATCATTTGCAGAAAGCACTGATTGGTCTATTGGGGCATTTTAACAGTGATTATGATATGTGGGGCCTGCATTTGATGACGTCATAGACAATGTCAAACCGGTCTTTTTCAAAAAGAACCCTCCCTCCGAGAAAAAGAAATCTCCCTTCGCTGCCCGATCCAATAGGGATCAGGCCCCGCCGCCGTTCCCACGGGCCACCGCCCGCGTGGCCTAGGCCAAGGTGCTTGCCGCCTCCTTGCTGTGCAGCGGCGGCTCTGGTCTCGCGCCTGCCACGGCCACGGCCTAGTCTAGGTGGAGGTCCGCTGCCACGGCCGAGGCGCACGGGTCGGCCGGCGCCCTGCTCCTGGAAGCATGGGGTGGCGGGCTAGCGGCGGCTCTGGCCTCCGTATCACCACACAGAATGGTCCTCGTCTCCTCCTTCAGGCACGGCGCTTCAGGCACGGCGGCAGTGCAACAACCGGCGCACGGAGCGGCCGCGACCTCCCGGCAGCAACGGCGGCATCGGAGCAAGCAACAGCGGCGGGATGCAGCACGGGCGCGCATAGCACGAGCGCGAGCAACGGTGGCGACGCGCAATCCCGGATCAAGAAGACTTGTGGCGGCGCGCGTCACCGGAGGAAGCAGCAGCACGTCGACGGGCAGCACGGGCGCAAGCAGCAACGGCGGCGAGCAAGCAGCAGCGGCGGCGAGCAAGCAGCAGCGGCGACGCGCAACACAGATGCAGCCAAGCAGCAAACCTTGCCGGTGAGCTCCGTCGCCATCAGGGCACCGACGTGGGCAGCAGCGCATGAGCGCGGGATGGCCGGCGGCAGAGTACAGCCGAGCTGGGTATGGCAAGGGCCTAATTGCATTTTTGTTTTCTGATTGAAGGGTGCATCTACAAGAATACCAGGGACTAACAGTTATGCCATATCAGCTCTTGTGGGGCCCACTTGTCATAATCGCGGTTAAAATGCCCAAATGGACCGATCAGTATTTTTTGTAAAAGATTAAGCGAAGAATCGGTGATTTTTGACCCAAATTCGCAAACCAGTGTTTTCTGCCAAACTATGTGATAATGTGGTGGTTTCATGCATTTCACTCCTCAAGCCGACCCCATTTTGCGGTCGACCGTTCGTTTGTTTGTACAGTATAAACTTGTGTGGCTGTCAGTGCGCCGGCATCTTTTGCTGGGATGATTACTGTTAATACTTATTTCCTCCGTTTCAAATTACTTGTCGTGGTTTTAGTTTAAATTTAAAACGGAGGGAGTATTTGATTTGCTGCTTCTTATTTGACCTGGTGGTTTTGGACTAGCCGACGTCGACCTGTGTTTATGTCGAGATGTGACTGCAATGTGCCACAGCTTTGGTTGTGCTCCGGCAACGCGTGCAGGTGCAGCTCGGTCGCTCACTCGGCTTGGGTAGCCGCCCCGCCAGGACGATGCCACGCGTACCGAGGGGCTCTGCGTGGACAGGCTGAAGACGAAATCCTTTACTCCACTCCGCTTCAGCTCGCGAGAGCAGACGCGCTTCAGACGCTGCTCCTGCCGACAGCGCTCGTGCGGCCGACCACTGAAATTTTTTCTCTTGACGCGGCCTCGGTAACCTTCGTTGTTAAGGCTAAGTTAGAGGCAGAGCTGTTAACCGTTGTGGTTTGGACTCTGTTCGAAAATACGAATGCAATGTCTTCATACCATAGCAATATTGTTAACTGAAGTTTAAAGTGCTTCTCATGACAAATCTAGATCAAAATCATCTCGTCCCACAGTTTTGAAAACCAGCTAGTCTTGCAAAAATACATAACAGTGGTCAAATTAAATTGATATTTTGTGAAAAGAGACCAAATTTAACTTGACTACTCAAAGATGAGATTAGTAAACAAAGTCTCACAAATAGTCCTACAAGGACGCGTTAACTAATTACTGCGAAAGCCAGGGGTGCAAAACGAAGTATTCCGTCGTCGTATGATAAAGGCACCGGTTACGCGTGTGCGTCAAACGAGATCAGCGTCTCGTGAATCCTACGGCCCATTCCCCCCCGATCCCCTCCCACTTTTTCGTGCTTTACTCCAAAGCGCAAGGCGCCTTCTCGCTTCCGCCCCTCTCCTTCCTCCTCGCCCTCCTCTCCGCCCGCCGCCTGCTCGCCGTCCGATCCGCCGCCCCCCGTCCGTCTCCATGGGTCTGCTGTCCAACAGGTATAGCTCCGAATCGCCCCATTCTTTCGATTTCATACCCTGCGCTGCTGCAATGGCTTTTAATTTGCTCTGCGTCGGTGAATTGATTGGTTCCTTTTTTGTGCGGTTTGGTTTGGTTAGGATCGGGAAGGAGAGCCTGAAGGCGGGGGATCACATCTACTCGTGGAGGGCCGCGTGGGTCTACGCGCATCACGGTGCGGAATCTGTTCCTTCCAATATTATTATTTTCAGTTCTGATTAAATCGTGTTATTTCGCTTCCGTGTAGGTTTTGGTTCTGGTTGTTAATTGATAGCTTTACGTTTTGGAACAATGAATTGAGAAGAGTATGAATTTGTCTGTAATGCCATGTGTCTGCAGTTCTTGTTGGAAATTACACCTTTGTCGTTTGGCAATTTTAGGTAATTAGGAGATTCAGTACTAAACTGGGATGCATGCAGATGTGTCCACAATTAGATTTTGGTAGTGCTTTGATTGGCTGGATAACAGATGTGGTTGTCATAAGCCACTCTAGTTTCAACGGGTGAATGCAAACATGTGCTGTGTCCTGTGTATAGCATATGTTTACTTAGTTCATACGTCCTCTGTTCGCTATTACAAGATGTTTTGGATACTTCAATATGGACTATGTACGGACTGAAATGAGTAAACAAATACACTAAAACGTGTCTAGATACATCTGATTTAGAAAGAAGTTAGAACATCTTATAATAGTGAACGGGGGGAGTACTATATAGAGGGGGCATCAACTTATGTATGTGAGTAATCCTTACCATGAAATCAAATGATGAAATTGCAAAAACAGATGATTAGTCTGGCTGTAGCGAAAACCTCTGTTGCCATGATGTCGCAAATTATTTGCGTATTTGTCAGAACACTAATAGGCGCTTCACTCTTGTAGCTTTGTGCACGTATAACCGTATATTTCTCTGCAGGAATATATGTGGGCGATGATAAGGTGATTCATTTTACCAGAGGAAGGGACCAAGAAGTCGGAACAGGAACTGTCATTGATTTTCTTCTTGTGAGCTCTGGCCCTAATAGGAGCACCACACCATGCTTAGTATGCAGCAGCGAAGAAGCCACCACCGCCGCGGAGACAAATGGTGTGACTTCCTCTTGCCTCAGCTGTTTCCTGGCAGGGGGTGCCCTCTATCGTTTCGAGTATGACGTCAACCCGGCACTCTTCCTTGCCAAAGTGCGAGGAGGGACCTGCACGCTTGCCGCCACTGATCCCGGCGAGGTGGTTGTCCGACGCGCCAAATACTTGTTGACCAATGGTTTCAGGTGCTACAGCCTGTTCAAGAACAACTGCGAGGACTTTGCGATATACTGCAAGACTGGTCTGCTTGTGGCTGAGCAGGGCAACGTCGGGCTCGGGCAGAGTGGGCAGGCTGTGTCCATCATCGGTGGCCCTCTTGCTGCTGTGGTTTCAACCCCTTTCCGCCTAGTAACCACAAACATCTATGGAGTGGCAGTGATGGCTGTTGGGGTGTACTGTGTCAGCAGGTACGCAGGTGACATTGGCAACCGCCGAGACGTGCTGAAACTGGAAGTGGAGGACCTGACTGCCGGGCTCGCAAGCGGCCGGATTCGTCCGGCGAACATCAGTCAGCTGGCAACTCCGGGGCAAGTCCAGGCTCCGGCAGTGACCACACTCGTTGCTGCTTAGAATGCAGCACTGATGTTGTAAAATATGGAGATGTATACATCACCATCACTACTGCTATATGTACCACCGGAATAGTTGTTCAAACCTGCTAAAACTGTGCCAAGAGTGAAATTCCCATTCAGCAAGAGCTGTGTGTCGAGTGCTGTATCCGCTACGGTCGTGTATGGTTTCTCTTTAGTATTGTAAAGAAGGTTGAACATTGGTGTGTGGTTTTCTTGAATTTGTATCAAGATCTCTACTCCTGTCTATTTCTGGCTTCTCTTTTCACTTCTTGGGGAAACGTTTGCACATTGCAGACAATATCACCTGAGCCCCCAACTGATGGCTTTCATTCTAAACACGCGGTACAAATAAACTGAAACAGAAGGTTTAAGAAACACATTTTCTTGTGGTCCTGTAGAACTGCCAAAACGTCATACATTGCTTTACAGAGTGATTAGTTTATTTCTAATCAAGAAACTGAGGGCAAGTCTACCTAACAATTTGAAGAAAAAGTTTAAATCTTATATAAATCCTTTGAGATTTCCATGTTCCAACTGGCCTGAAGTGGCTGCATATAAGTGTATGTATAAGTGGTATATGGAGTAACTGAATTTCGGGTAGCTCTTTTTTGTTTCCTATGGACAGTTGTACCTGAATACTCGCAGCGGATTTCCTACTAATGCGTCAACTCACAGTTCTCTTTCCTTTTGCCTCCTCTCTCATGGATTTGGCCCCTCTCTCTCTCTCTCTCATTGATTTTCGGAGTTGACATAAGTATTTGATTTTTCATTAGGGGTTGAACCAAGCTTTATTACTCGAAGTCCACATGGTGTGGAATGCAAAAAGGATCATGGGGTTGGTCTAACCAGGCATGGCGCCCCTGGTCAAGAGAATGTGCTTGTCGAGCCGCTTCATGAATTTGTTTCAACAAAGAAAAGGTTCACTTATTCAAAAAACCTAACAAAAATTGAAAAAAGTTCACTAATTCGAGAAAAAGTTCATAAATTTGAATAAGTTCACAGAATTTGAAAAAGTTTATTAATTCAAGAAAAGTTAATGAATTTTAAAAAGTTTACAAGTTTGAAAAAAGTTAATGAACATTTTGAAAAAGTTCAGGATATACAAAATAGTTTAAGAAAATTGAAAAAAGTTCATTAATTTTCAAAAAGAGTTCATACATTTGAAAAAAAGTCCATCGTTTCGAAAAAAGTTCATCGATTTTCATGAAAGTTGACGAGTTTTGGAAAAAGTTCATTGATTTTTATAAAAGTTCATTGAACTAGAAAAAAATTCGTTGAATTTGAAAAACAACCATCGAATTCGAAAAAATAGTTCATCGATTTTAAAAAAAGTTCAACGAATTCAAAAAAGGTTCACGAATTGAAAAATAGTTCATTGATTTTACCAAATAACGCGAAAATGGAAAAAAGTTTGCGCATTTATCATTTATCAAAAATTGTAAGAATAAAGAAAGAAAAATTGTAAAAAACTAAACAAAATCGTTCGAAAATACAGTATGTAAATCAATTCGAAAGAAGGTAAGAAATCTCGTCCGAGGGAAGTGGGTTGATGGTTATCTCGGCGTTATCGAAACCAGCAGGTCGCTAAATGAGAACGTAAATTAATGGGCCGGTCCAGGTCGCGGTAGGTGGTGCACGCTGCAGGCGCCCGTTAACCAAATGCACGTTAACCAGCGCCAAATAGGATTTGCCCCTTTACTTCGTTTTCAGACGCAGCGTGAACTCTGTTCCTAGTGCATCTGCAACGGCAAGGGACCGGCAGGAGCACCACTCCACAGTCTCGTTTCCATCTTTATCACTCGAACGATTTTGCTGTGAAATTCTACGGAAGGCGCATGTGCAGGGTGCAGCTGGTTTTCTGATTTCCCTTCTGATGCAAGTTGTTACTCCTTTTTGCCCCCTGTTCTTAAAAATAACCGCAATCACGCTGCCAATCTGTTGAAGACGATGACAGTGAACGCTCGCTCGAGCCGGCAATGATGGATCCATAGAGCGCCCTCCCACCGTCTATCCACGGGCTGGATCTCGGAGCTGCCTGTCCTGTTGTAGCAACAATAATTGAGGCGTGCAGGCATGGTAAATCTCCTCTATAACGAGCTAGGGCCAAACGTCACCTTTCGAGCGACTAGTGGCAGCTGCTTCAGATTGTTAGCCACGTCCACGCCACTCCACAGGGCATGTCGTTGGAATCCCAGTGCACCATTCACTCATTCATTCACCAGCATGGCACCATCGGCATCGGCATGTGTGTGCCCATCCATCCACACCCAGGTCAGGCAGTGCATGTGTATAACAGGAACAACATTGATTGGTCGTCCTAGGAAGAAGTGAACGTGTAGCTCAGAACAGGAAAAACCAGCTGTTAATAGTAAGTATATTACCAATACAAATATCGATATTATGATTACAGTACATCCTTTTTATCCCACATGTATACTCCTTGACCATGAACACGATCCCCATATATATAAGTTACTTTTGAACAAGGGTAAAAAATAGGGAGAGGAAAAGAAAAGACAGAAAATCAATCACGAGAACAGCGGCAGACACGAATCAACGAGCTTGAAAATGAGCTTAGCATCGATCGAGGCCTGCGGAGAGAGCAGCTTCTAGCCCTTGGCAGCCCAGCACCTTGCTCCAGACGTCGTCGCCGGCGGGGACGCCTTCGTGGAGGCTCATGGCGTCCTCCTCCGGAAGCGAACTGAACGGCTCGTACTTGGCCTCCTGGTCCCACGCCGACGGGAGCATCGTCAGATCGCCGCCGTCCGTTGGCAGCCCGAGCGAGTCGTAGCAGCTCTGGTCTACGCTGAAGTTGAACTCGCCTAGCGCGTGCGCGCGCGCGTCGCCGCACTGGAGCATCGTCGTCGCGCTGGGCTCCGTGCTGCTCGCCGGCCCGCAGATTTCGCCCAATCCGTGTTGGCCTGGGCTGGATAGGGCAGGCGGGCTCATCTCCGTGCTTGACCCACTCGAGGTGTCGGCCGATTCCGGCACGACGGCGCACTGCTCGGCGAGGGGCTGGTGGCTTAAGAACTTGGAGTAGAGCAGTGCCAGATCAATCGTCGGGCCGTCGGCGGCTCCGGCGGGCTTCTCAGCCTCGGTCGACGCCGGCTGGCCTAGCTCGGCCGGGTTGCCAACCATGCCTTCCAAGAGCAGGTCGGGCCGGACCGGGCCGTGGAAGCGGTGAGAGAACACTGCTGCGCCGTGGTTCGGCGAGGCCGTGTCGGCCTCGGCCATGGACCGCACCGGCTTGCCCCGCCGGTTCTTGCGGCAGCCGCCGCCGACGGGCACGTTGCGGAGGGACCCGCCCTTGGTCCAGTAGCGGCGGCAGCCCTTGCAGAAGTAGCGCGGCTGGCTGAGGCTGTAGTTGTTGTAGTAGCAGAACTTGGTGTTGGGCGAGTCGCAGCGCGGGCAGTTGGGCGCCACCTCCACGTTCGGCCGGTACCGCCGGGGGTCGACCAGCATCGCGCGCCGTCCGGCGGCGGCGGCGTAGGCCAACATGCTCTCGCTGTGAGAAGACAGCATGGCGACGATCGGAGAGGAGGAGATCAGCAAGCAAGCAGGAGACCTGGGGAATGTGGGAATGCGGTGATGTGAGAGGATTTGGAAGCTTGCAGATGCGAGAGGAGAGAGAGGAGGGAGGCGTATATATACGTGGGACGGCGGGAGAGCTGCCGAAGCCAGGACGAGATGTTTTCCTCGGTAGGCCATGGTGCATGTGCATGTGATTGCGAGCTTGTGCTGGTAATTAGTTAGTCAGTGACCGTGGCGAGTTGTTGCTGTAGCCAGGCTCCTTGATCCGTAGAGGTTTTTTCAGCGTCTCCTGGTGCTTGTGGGAATTGAATTGTGTGTTCTAAAATCCACTCAATTTAGCTATAGAATCTTTATGGTCGATTTTGAACTCACGAATTTTGCAGGATTTTCGTATAAACGAGTTCAATCTTCATGAGAATTAAATACAAAGGACCCTGATAAGTGTCACACGAGTGGCACGAACACATGACAACTCCGACCATTTTTTATGGCAAGTTTAGTGACGCAAGGTTGACAAGTTAAGTTGTCAAGCATTGCAACTTCTTTTTCGGATGGCAAGTTTCAGTTTTTTTAGAGTTTTTTTTTCGAATGGCAACTTTAGTAAAAAACGTCAAGCCGGAGTATTTCGTGCCACGGGTGTGTCACTTATCATTTGGGAAAACAAAACATGGCCACGGCTAGGACTGACTAATCACTAAAAAAAACCCATGCAGGCATGCATGGTTAACGGAGTAAATTGCATAAAACCATCATTTTGAGGGCTAAGTTTGCGAAAAACCCTAGGATACAGTTTCTCTGCAGAAAACACCACATCTTGTGTACAATGATCGGCGGATTTGGCTCGTTTAAGTGCGTTTATGATAGATGGGGTACGTTTTCTGCTTACGTGGCACATCAATCTAGGTTTAATGCGAAAAAGCCCCCAAATTTCTCTCCCTGCTTCCCAGGCCCATCCCGACCCCGACCATCGTCGCCCCTCCCGACCCCAGCCACCACCCGTCCCAACCTCGGCCGCCCCCATCCTGACCCCGAACGAGGCAGAGGCCCGCCATTGCCGTTGCTGCACCGAGGGCGAGGACGTCCCCCGCCCCTTCCTCCTCGGGCCGCCGTCGTCGTGCCCCCAACCAGATCCGGCCACATCGGCCTCCACTGTCCCCGCCCGGCACCGGATCCGGCGGGAATGCCCCGACCAGCTCGGTGTGGTGAGCGCGTGGGGCTACATTGGGAGGACGACGACTGGAGTAGCAGGGGCGGCCTACCATTCCTCGATGCTCCAGCGACCGTGGCAATGGCCAGCACATAAGGGAGCACGACGGGAGCGGCGTGCTCGAGCCACCGCCAGAAAGCCTCCATGGCAGGGACTAGCTCGTGGGCCTTGCTCGCGGCCGTGGCTACGAAGCGCTGGACGGGCGTCCAAAAGCCGGCGACGGTGTTCTGCATCCACCGCCGGCGATGGCGGATCGAGGGTGATGCCGGCGACGGCGTTCTGCAGCCACCGCCGACGACAAGTCGGATAACGCGCCGCCGATCTGCTGTAGAACGAGAAGCGGGGGCTAATTGCGTTTTTCATTTTTGATTTAGGGGTGTCTATGTAAAATTCTAGGGTCTAGTTTGTAATTTAGATTAAAACCCATCTGGCACAAAAAGTTACACCACGTAAGCAAAAGACATGCCCCACCTGTAATAAACTCAATTAATAGAGTCAAATCGAGTCAAATCCGCCGATCAATTTTTTTGCAAAACCATTACGCAAGATATGGTCTTTTCTGCAGAGAAACTGTATTCTAGTGTTTTTCACAAACCTAACCCTTAAAATGAAGGTTTTATGCAATTTACTCTGGTTAAGGAGAGGGAAGAGGTACCATGGCCAACAACCAGTGCTTGTGCAGTTTCTTTAGTGGATACAGTAGTGTGTCGAGCTCGCGCAATGGCGCCATAACAACCACAGTCCACAGTGTAGACCATTAATTGATTTAATGTGGGCTTAGAGAAAAATTCACGCCACTGAGCTGGAGACCTAATTAGCGCTAAGACAGGAGGCGGGTCACGATCACGGACGTTTAATACCTCGCGACTTTGGGGAGGAGGCAAGCGGAGTACTGTGGTACGAAGCGTCCATGTTTCGCCCACAGATATCATGGCAGACACGCACGGAGATCGGACTTTGGACTCCGCCGGAGGGATTGATGGGGCGCGTCTACGTGCGTACGTACGCCCGCCTGTTTGTGGGGACTGCTCGCACGGGAAACACGATGGAGTATTCATCACTGCCCCTTCCACGGCGAAACCAGTGTGTATACGACCCTTCTTGGTACGATTAGGCGTCGCACTGGGATGCACATGCACCGCTGGTAGTGGCCAACCTGGTAAGAAGGATATCTGCATCGGACTGGAGACGTGTACTATAACCTCTCGTGTTTTTGTGTTAACCACGTCGACGTGCGATGCCTTTCATGGGTGTTGACGTGTTGTTTGCCATCCTCCTCCACCCTGCTATGGTGTGTCCAGCTAGGGCTGCCATGATAGAGGTAACTAGGATTCAACACTATTTGATACTCCCGTCCAGAAATACTCATCGGAAAAATAGGTAAAAATGGATCTATCTAGAAATAAATTACGCCTAGATACACCATTCCTCCGGCAAGTATTTCCAAATGGAAGGAGTACAAGATTTAATGGCAGTTACACGGTCGATGAGTGAAATAGGAAGGTAGCCACGAAGGGGAAAGAGAAGAGAGCCGCCCCCGCCGCTCGTGATCCTCTGGATAACACTAGGGCAGCCGTACCGCAACGCTTAACTACTACTCCCTCCGTTCCAAATTACTCGTCGCATATCTAGAACTAAAATACATCTAGATACATCCATACCTGCGACAAGTAATTCGGGACGGAGGGAGTAGTTCCTTCTTCTTGTGCTTGGGCCATTCGCCAACTCCGCCCAATCATCCTGTTGTTGGCTTCCTAGTTTTGGTGGGCCTGGCCTGTTGTTCTCTCCCAGCTGGTGTAGTTACGCTTGGCGCGGTCAAGGTGGATGTTGTGCTTGAGGTATCACTGACAATCCCCTCTCCTTGAATTCCAGCTTGTCCCCAAGCTGGAGCATCAGGGAAACATTGGCGAAGGCGGTCGATGTCTTCCCAAGTGGTCTTGTCCGCCGTGGAGTGCGACCAGTGTGTGAGCCCTTGCCTCACTGTCCAAGTGGCCTTGTGTGCTTGTTCCGTTGGCGCATGATCTGCAGCGGCACCCAGGCTGGAGCTCGAGGGAATCGCCGATGGAGATCTTCAAGATCTTCCCAGTTGATGTCGTCGTCTGCTATTCCTGTCCAATAGATCATTCCTTGTCGTACCATCTTGTTAGACGTCTTGCGCCAACGGCACTTGAGCGCCTTCAAGGGGACCTGGAACTCAATGTTAGTAGAAGGAAGTACGTGTTGGAAATATGCCCTAGAGGCAATAATAAATGGTTATTATTATATTTCTTTGTTCATGGTAATTGTCTATTATTCATGCTATAATTGTATTGTCCGGAAATCGTAATACATGTGTGAATACATAGACCACAACCTGTCCCTAGTAAGCCTCTAGTTGACTAACTCGTTGATCAACAGATAGTCATGGTTTCCTGACTATGGACATTGGATGTCATTGATAACGGGATCACATCATTAGGAGAATGATGTGATGGACAAGACCCAACTTAAGCATAGCATAAAAGATCGTGTAGTTTCGTTTGCTAGAGCTTTTCCAATGTCAAGTATCTTTTCCTTAGACCATGAGATCGTGCAACTCCCGGATACCGTAGGAGTGCTTTGGGTGTGCCAAACGTCACAACGTAACTAGGTGACTATAAAGGTGCATTACGGGTATCTCCGAAAGTGTCTGTTGGGTTGGCACGGATCGAGACTGGGATTTGTCACTCCGTGTAAACGGAGAGGTATCTCTGGGCCCACTCGGTGATGCATCATCATAATGAGCTCAATGTGACTAAGGCGTTAGTCACGGGATCATGCATTGCGGTACGAGTAAAGAGACTTGCCGGTAACGAGATTGAACAAGGTATTGGGATACCAACGATCGAATCTCGGGCAAGTAACATACCGTTTGACAAAGGGAATTGCATACGGATTGATTGAATCCTTGACACCGTGGTTCATCCGATGAGATCATCGTGGAGCATGTGGGAGCCAACATGGGTATCCAGATCCCGCTGTTGGTTATTGACCGGAGAGGCGTCTCGGTCATGTCTGCATGTCTCCCGAACCCGTAGGGTCTACACACTTAAGGTCCGGTGACGCTAGGGTTGTAGAGATATATGTATGCGGAAACCCGAAAGTTGTTCGGAGTCCCGGATGAGATCCCGGACGTCACGAGAGGTTCCGGAATGGTCCGGAGGTAAAGATTTATATATGGGAAGTCTTATTTTGGTCGCCGGAAAAGTTTCGCACTTTATCGGTATTGTACCGGGAGTGCCGAAAGGGGTCCGGGGGTCCACCAAGGGGGTCCACCAGCCCCGGGGGGCCACATGGGCTGTAAGGGGTGCGCCTTGGCCTATATGGGCCAAGGGCACCAGCCCCAAGAGGCCCATGCGCAAGAGATAAGAAAAAAGGGAGAGTCCTAAAGGGGGAAGGCACCTCCGAGGTGCCTTGGGGGGAAAGGACTCCCCCCTGGCCGCACCCTTCCTTGGAGGAAGGGGCAAGGCTGCGCCCCCCTCTCTCCCTTGGCCCTATATATAGTGGGGGGAAGGGAGGGCAGCAACAACTAAGCCTTGGGCGCCTCCCTCCTCCCCTGCAACACCTCTCTCTCTCTCTCGCAGAAGCTTGCGAAGCCCTGCCGGAGAGCCGCTACATCCACCACCACGCCGTCGTGCTGTTGGATCTCCATCAACCTCTCCTTCCCCCTTGCTGGATCAAGAAGGAGGAGACGTCGCTGCACCGTACGTGTGTTGAACGCGGAGGTGCCGTACGTTCGGCACTCGGTCATCGGTGATTTGGATCACGGCGAGTACGACTCCGTCATCCACGTTCATTGGAACGCTTCCGCTCGCGATCTACAAGGGTATGTAGATCCACTCCTTTCCCCTCGTTGCTAGTAGACTCCATAGATGCATCTTGGTGAGCGTAGGAAAATTTTAAATTATGCTACGATTCCCAACAGTGGTATCAGAGCCAGGTTTATGCGTAGTTACTATGCACGAGTAGAACACAAAGTAGTTGTGGGCGTTGAGTTTGCCAATTCTTCTTGCCGCTACTAGTCTTTTCTTGTTTCGGCGGCATTGTAGGATGAAGCGGCCCGGACCGACCTTACACGTACTCTTACGTGAGACAAGTTCCACCGACTGACATGCACTAGATGCATAAGGTGGCTAGCGGGTGTCTGTCTCTCCTACTTTAGTCGGAACGGATTCGATGAAAAGGGTCCTTATGAAGGGTAAATAGAAATTGGCAAATCACGTTGTGGTCATACGTAGGTAAGAAACGTTCTTGCTAGAAACCTACAAACGACGTAAAAACTTGCAACAACAATTAGAGGACGTCTAACTTGTTTTTGCAGCAAGTGCTATGTGATGTGATATGGCCAGAAGATGTGATGAATGATATATGTGATGTATGAGATTGATCATATTCTTGTAATAGGAATCACGACTTGCATGTCGATGATTATGACAACTGGCAGGAGCCATAGGAGTTGTCTTTATTATTTTGTATGACCTGCGTGTCATTGAATAACGCCATGTAAATTACTTTACTTTATTGCTAAACGCGTTAGCCATAGAAGTAGAAGTAATCGTTGGCGTGACGACTTCATGAAGACACAATGATGGAGATCATGATGATGGAGATCATGGTGTCATGCCGGTGACAAAGATGATCATGGTGTCCTGAAGATGGAGATCAAAGGAGCATAATGATATTGGCCATATCATGTCACTATTTGATTGCATGTGATGTTTATCATGTTTTTGCATCTTATTTGCTTAGAACGACGGTAGTAAGTAAGATGATCCCATATAATAATTTCAAGAAAGTGTTCACCCTAACTGTGCACCGTTGCGAAGGTTCGTCGTTTCGAAGCACCACGTGATGATCGGGTGTGATAGATTCTTACGTTCGAATACAACGGGTGTTGACGAGCCTAGCATGTACAGACATGGCCTCGGAACACACGCAATACACTTAGGTTGACTTGACGAGCCTAGCATGTACAGACATGGCCTCGGAACACGGAGGACCGAAAGGTCGAGCATGAGTCGTATAGAAGATACGATCAACATGGAGATGTTCACCGATCTTGACTAGTCCGTCTCGCGTGATGATCGGACACGGCCTAGTTAAACTCGGATCATGTTTCACTTAGATGACTAGAGGGATGTCTATCTGAGTGGGAGTTCATAATCAGATGAACTTCATTATCATGAACATAGTCAAATAGGTATTTGCAAATTATGTCATAGCTTGCGCTTTAGTTCTACTGGTTAAGATATGTTCCTAGAGAAAATTTAGTTGAAAGTTGGTAGTAGCAATTATGCGGACTGGGTCTAAACTGAGGATTGTCCTCATTGCTGCACAGAAGGCTTATGTCCTTAATGCACCGCTCGGTGTGCTGAACCTCAGCGTCGTTTGTAGATGTTACGAAACATCTGACATACACGTTTTGATGACTACGTGATAGTTCAATGCGTAATGCTAACGGTTTAGAATTGTGGCACAAGAGACGTTTTTGAAACGTCGCAGAACATATGAGATGTTCCGAAGACTGAAATTGGGATTTCAGACTAGTGCCCATGTCAAGAGGTATGAGACCTCTGACAAGTTTCTTAAGCCTGCAAACTAAGGGAGAAAAGCTCAATCGTTGAGCGTGTGCTCAGATTGTCTGAGTGCCACAATCGCTTGAATCGAGTGGGAGTTAATCTCCCAGATGAGATAGTGATAGTTCTCCATAGTCACTGCCACCAAGCTAGTAGAGCTTCGTGATGAACTATAACATATCAATGATAGTTATGATGATCCTTGAGCTATTCGCGATGTTTGACACCGCGAGAGTAGAAATCAAGAAGGAGCATCAATTGTTGATGGTTAGTAGAACCACTAGTTTAAGAAGGGCAAGGGCAAAAGGGATACTTCATGAAACAGCAAGTCGTTTGCTGCTCTAGTGAAGAATCCCAAGGTTGAACCCAAACCCGAGACTAAGTGCTTCTGTAATGAGAGGAACGGTCACTGAAGCAGTACTACCCTAGATACTTGGTAGATGAGAAGGCAGGCAAGGTCGACAGAAGTATATTGGATATACGTTATATGAATGTGTACTTTACTAGTACTCCTAGCAGCACCAGGGTATTAGATACTGGTTCGGTTGCTAAGTGTTAGTAACTCGAAATAAAAGCTGCGGAATAAATGGAGACTAGCTAAAGGTGAGATGACGATATGTATTGGAAGTGTTTCCAAGGTTGATGTGATCAAGCATCGCATGCTCCCTCTACCATCGAGATTTGGTGTTTGCGTTGAACATGATTGGATTATGTTTACCGCAAAACGGTTATTCAAGGAGAATAATGGTTACTCTGTTTATTTGAATAATACCTTCAATGGTCTTGCACCTAAAATGAATCTCGATCGTAGTGATACACATGTTCGTGCCAAAAGATATAAGATAGTAATGATAGTACCACATACTTGTGGCACTGCAACTTGAGTCATATTGGTGTAGAACGCATGAAGAAGCTCCATGTAGATGGATCTTTGGACTCACTCGTTTTTGAAAAGATTGAGACATGCGAACCATGTCTATTGGTATATGTGCATGAAGAAACTCCATGCAGATGGATCGTTTGGACTCACTTGATTTTGAATCACTTGAGACATGCAAATCATACCACATGGGCAAGATGACTGAAAGGCCTCGTTTTCAGTAAGATGGAACAAGAGAGCAACTTATTGGAAGTAATACATTTTGATGTACTCAGTCCAATGAGTGCTGAGGCATGCAGTGGATATCGTTATGTTCTTACTTCACAGATGATTTGAGTAGATGCTGAGTGTATTTACTTGATGAAACACTAGTCTGAATTATTGAAAGGTTCAAGCAATTTCAGAGTGAAGTTGAAGATCGTCGTGACAAGAGGATAAAATGTATGTGATATGATCATAGAGATGAGTATCTGAGATACGAGTTTGGCACACAATTGAGACATTGTGGAAAGTGTTTCACAATTAAAACCGCCTGGAACACCATAGTGTGATGGTGTGTCCGAACATCATAACTGCACTCTATTGGATATGGTGCATACCATGATGTTTCTTATCAAATTACCACTATCGTTTATGGGTTAGGCATTAGAGACAACCGCATTCACTTTAAAAGGGGCACCACGCAATTCCGTTGAGACGACACCGTTTATAGAAACCTAAGTTGTCATTTCTTAAAAGTTTGGGGTTGCGATGCTTATGTGAAAAAGTTTCAGGTGATAAGCTCGAACCCAAAGCGGATAAATGCATCTTCATAGAATACCCAAAAACAGTTGGGTATACCTCCTATTTCAGATCTGGAAGCAAAAGTAATTGCTTCTAGAAACGAGTCCTTTCTCGAGGAAAAGTTTCTCTCGAAAGAATTGAGTGGGAGGATGGTGGAGACTTGATAAGGTTATTGAACCGTCGCTTCAACTAGTGTGTAGCAGGGCACAGGAAGTTGTTCCTGTGGCACCTACACCAATTGAAGTGGAAGCTTATGATAGTGATCATGAAACTTCGGATCAAGTCACTACCAAACCTCGTAGGACAACGAGGATGCGCACTACTTCAGAGTAATGCGTGATCCTGTCTTGGAAGTCATGTTGCTAGACAACAATGAACCTACGAGCTATGGAGAAGCGATGGTGGGCCCATATTCCGACAAATGGCTCGAGGCCATGAAATCCGAGATAGAATCCATGTATCAGAACAAAGCATGGACTTTGGTGAACTTGCCCGATGATCGGCAAGCCATTGAGATAAATGGATCTTTAAGAAGAAGACGGACATGGACGGTAATGTTACCGTCTATGAAGCTCGACTTGTGGCAAAGAGTATTTTCACAAGTTCAAGGAGTTGACTACGATGAGTTTTTCTCATCCGTAGCGATGCTTAGGTCCGTCGGAATCATGTTAGCATTAGCTACATTTATGAAATCTGGCAGATGGATGTCAAAACAAGTTTCCTTACCAGTTTTCGTAAGGAAAGGTTGTATGTGATACAATCAGAAAGGTTTTGTCGATCCTAAGGATGCTAAAAGGTATGCTAGCTCCAGCGATCCTTCCATGGATCAGAGCAAGCATCTCGGAGTCAGAATATACGCTTTGATGGGGTGATCAAAGTTTTTGGGTTTATACAAAGTTTGTTAGAAACTTGTATTTACAATAAAGTGAGTGGGAGCGCTACAACATTTCTGATAAGTATATGTGAATGACATATTGTTGATCCGAAATGATGTAAAATTTCTGGAAAGCATAAAGGGTTGTTTGAAAGGAGTTTTTCAAAAGAAGACCTGGATGAAGCTACTTACATATTGGGCATCAAGATCCATAGAGATAGATCAAGACGCCTGATGATACTTTCAAAAGACAAGCACACCTTGACATGATTTTGAAAGAGTTCAAAATAGATCAGCAAAGAAGGAGCTCTTGGCTGCGTTACAAGGTGTGAGTATTGAGTGAGACTCAAGACCTGACCACAGCAGAAGATAGAGAAAGGACGAAGGTCGTCCCCTATGCTTTAGACGTAGGCTCTATAGTATGCTATGCTGTGTACCGCACATGTAGTGTGCCTTGCCATGAGTTGGTCAAGAGGGTACAATGGTGATCCGGGAAAGGATCTCATGACAGCGGTCGAACTTATCCTTAGTACCTAGTGGATTAAGGAATTTTCTCGATTATGGAGGTGGAAAGGAGTTCGTCGTAAAGGGTTACGTCGATGCGAACTTTGACACTAATCCGGATGACTCTGAGTAGTAAACCGGATTCGTATAGTAGAGCAATTATTTGAAATGGCTCCAAATAGCGCGTGGTAGCATCCACAAAGATGACATAGATATTCGTAAAGCACACGGTTCTGAAAGGTTCAGACCCGTTGACTAATAACCTCTCTCACAAGCATAACATGACCAAACCAGAACACATTGAGTGATAATCACATAGTGATGTGAACTAGATTGTTGACTCTAGTAAACTCTTTAGATGTTGGTCACATGGTGATGTGACCAGTGAGTGTTAATCACATGGTGATGTGAACTAGATTATTGACTCTAGTGCAAGTGGGAGACTGTTGGAAATATGCCCTAGAGGCAATAATAAATGGTTATTATTATATTTCTTTGTTCATGGTAATTGTCTATTATTCATGCTATAATTGTATTGTCCGGAAATCGTAATACATGTGTGAATACATAGACCACAACCTGTCCCTAGTAAGCCTCTAGTTGACTAGCTCGTTGATCAACAGATAGTCATGGTTTCCTGACTATGGACATTGGATGTCATTGATAACGGGATCACATCATTAGGAGAATGATGTGATGGACAAGACCCAACTTAAGCATAGCATAAAAGATCGTGTAGTTTCGTTTGCTAGAGCTTTTCCAATGTCAAGTATCTTTTCCTTAGACCATGAGATCGTGCAACTCCCGGATACCGTAGGAGTGCTTTGGGTGTGCCAAACGTCACAACGTAACTGGGTGACTATAAAGGTGCATTACGGGTATCTCCGAAAGTGTCTGTTGGGTTGGCACGGATCGAGACTGGGATTTGTCACTCCGTGTAAACGGAGAGGTATCTCTGGGCCCACTCGGTGATGCATCATCATAATGAGCTCAATGTGACTAAGGCGTTAGTCACGGGATCATGCATTGCGGTACGAGTAAAGAGACTTGCCGGTAACGAGATTGAACAAGGTATTGGGATACCAACGATCGAATCTCGGGCAAGTAACATACCGTTTGACAAAGGGAATTGCATACGGATTGATTGAATCCTTGACACCGTGGTTCATCCGATGAGATCATCGTGGAGCATGTGGGAGCCAACATGGGTATCCAGATCCCGCTGTTGGTTATTGACCGGAGAGGCGTCTCGGTCATGTCTGCATGTCTCCCGAACCCGTAGGGTCTACACACTTAAGGTCCGGTGACGCTAGGGTTGTAGAGATATATGTATGCGGAAACCCGAAAGTTGTTCGGAGTCCCGGATGAGATCCCGGACGTCACGAGAGGTTCCGGAATGGTCCGGAGGTAAAGATTTATATATGGGAAGTCTTATTTTGGTCGCCGGAAAAGTTTCGCACTTTATCGGTATTGTACCGGGAGTGCCGAAAGGGGTCCGGGGGTCCACCAGCCCCGGGGGGCCACATGGGCTGTAAGGGGTGCGCCTTGGCCTATATGGGCCAAGGGCACCAGCCCCAAGAGGCCCATGCGCAAGAGATAAGAAAAAAGGGAGAGTCCTAAAGGGGGAAGGCACCTCCGAGGTGCCTTGGGGGGAAAGGACTCCCCCCTGGCCGCACCCTTCCTTGGAGGAAGGGGCAAGGCTGCGCCCCCCTCTCTCCCTTGGCCCTATATATAGTGGGGGGAAGGGAGGGCAGCAACAACTAAGCCTTGGGCGCCTCCCTCCTCCCCTGCAACACCTCTCTCTCTCTCGCAGAAGCTTGCGAAGCCCTGCCGGAGAGCCGCTACATCCACCACCACGCCGTCGTGCTGTTGGATCTCCATCAACCTCTCCTTCCCCCTTGCTGGATCAAGAAGGAGGAGACGTCGCTGCACCGTACGTGTGTTGAACGCGGAGGTGCCGTACGTTCGGCACTCGGTCATCGGTGATTTGGATCACGGCGAGTACGACTCCGTCATCCACGTTCATTGGAACGCTTCCGCTCGCGATCTACAAGGGTATGTAGATCCACTCCTTTCCCCTCGTTGCTAGTAGACTCCATAGATGCATCTTGGTGAGCGTAGGAAAATTTTAAATTATGCTACGATTCCCAACAGTACGCTCACCGGCTGCTCTAGGCCAAGATGCGCCGTCTTGAGCCGTGACACATGGAATACTGGGTGAACCAGGGAGCCCTCCGGAAGCTGTAGTTTGGTATGCCATAACTCCTATCTTTGCTGTTACTGGGAATGGACCAAAGAATTTGAACGTTAGTTTGTGGCAAGCTCGTCGGGCTATGGAGGACTGGACGTAAGGCTATAGCTTCAGGAACACCTGGCCCCCGGCTGGAATGATCGATCTGAACACGTTTTTCCGCCTGTTCATTCATGCTTTTTGCGCCCGATGCAAGTGTTGCTTGACCAACTCTAGCATCAACTGTAACTCTTCTAACCATGCTTTAACATCCATTGGCTGGTATGCATCAGCGGCAACCAAACCCAGCGGCCGCGGATTGCGTCCATACAACATCGTGGAAGGTGATTTTCCCAAGCTGGAGTGAGTGCTGGTGTTGTACCAGAATTCCGCGAGGGAGAGCAACTTGGATCATTGGCGTGGTGAAGCTTGCACGTAGTAGCGCAAGAAGGTCTCGAGGCATTGGTTGACCCTCTTGGTCTGCCCATTCGTCTACGGTTGTCTTGCCTTGCTTAGATATAGCTCGGTCCTCGTCAGCTTGAAGAGGTGTTGCCAAAAACGACTAGTGAAGATAGGATCCATATCTGAGATAATGGACCGAGGCATACCGTGATGCTTGTAGACGTGGTCCATGAACTGTTGAGCAACTACTTGAGTTGTAAATGGATGCACAAGGGGAACAAAGTGGGGGGTAATTTGCTAGCTTGTCAACGACTAGAATAATGCAATTAACCATGCTGACAGTAGAAGACCAGCAATGAAGTCTATGGTGGCTATTAAGGCTGGCACGAAATCAGAATGGGTTGTAGCAGTCCTGGGTTTAGCCTGCTGACATACTTGATGGGTTTGCATGCACTCCTTGATAGCATGCACATGCCTGGCCAAGCAAATTGCTGCTTGATACGCACCAAGGTCACTGGGTAACCCGAATGACCTCTTATCGCTACATCGTGCAAAGTAGAGGTGACAAGCCTCCGCATGTCACAGTTCTGACCCAACCAAATTCTTCCCTTGTAGCGCAACAACCCTTGTTGTAGAGTGAATGGGCCCTGTTGTTTTTCGGCTGCCAAAACCGTTAGCAGTTTCTAACACCGCACATCCTCCCGTACCCCTTTTGCACCTCTTTGAGACAGGAAGCTTTGCACTCCATAATAGCCACCACCATATCACCTTGTTCATGCACACGACGCGAAAGAGCACCTGCATCACAATTTTCTTTGCCCTTTTGTAGCAGATTCGGTATCGAAGGCCAAGCAATTCGGACAAGGCCTTGTGTTGCCACTCGGTGTTCAACCGTTGCTTCTCAAGGTGGACCAAACTCTTTTGGTCTGTGCGGATGATGAACTCGCCCATCTGCAGGTAGGAGCGCCATTGGTGGACACCATGCAAGATGGCCATGCACATGCACTCTTTTACGTAGGTGGACAACCCTACTGACCTTGGCTCCAATGCTTTGCTCGGGTACACAATAGGATGCCCGCCCTGCTGCAATACTACGCCAATGCCTTTGTCGCAAGCTTCGGTGTCCACCATGAAAGGCTGGGTGAAGTTTGGCGACGCTAGCACCAGAGCAGTCCCTAGAGCTTCCTTGAGTGCATCGAAAATTGTTTGACTCTTCATCGTCTGTGTGCGTCTCAGGACAATATAATGTCCGTTTTAGGTGTCGGCATTTTTTTTGCAAGGTAATACGTGTCTCATTTATATCATATGGATCATATTACAAGTCACGTACATACCGACCTGGCAAATCTGAACAAATAGCAGAACACTAGCCTTTGCACAAAGAAACAACAGCCAAGAAGTAAAATTACAAACAAGACTGAAGAAACCTCTGAGCTTGACACCGACGCCCGTCACTTGCCTCTGGCACCACCACAGCAGCCACCAAAGAAAAAAATGACGAATCACCTTCACATCCGAGCTTAACGCGGCTCCATCGCTGATAGGCAGCTTTGCAGACCTCCAAGGTGGCTCACCAAAGGCGAAACCATTACCGTTGAACGAATCAGACCGGGGCAACACCACTACTAGAGAAAAGCTTACCAGTAGCGCTGGTTTTTGTGCTACCAGTAGCGCGGGCACCAGCGCTACTGCTACGGCGCTACAGCTATTTTGTAGCAGTAGCGCGTTTTTAGGCCAGCGCTACTGGTAAGTTCAAGTACTAGTAGTGCGTTTTTAGGCCAGCGCTACTGCTAACATTTATGTATTTATAGCATTTTGGCGTTGTACATGTTTAAACAGATATATCTTTTATACAATAACAACTCATCATGAACTAGTCTGTTTAAATAGTATATTCACTACCACTTGTCATCACCACCAAACAATGTTCGTCAATGAGACATCATATAACTAGTTGGTCACTAGTCATAATCATAACTCCTCATCATCATCATCAACTCTAACACATTGTAGCACATAATAACACATTCTAGCTACGACCTACTCCTCTCACAGGACCTACTCTACCCTCTCTTAGGTAAAATATCATAAAACAAGATAGGCATTGACTCTCCATTAAGGAAAATTGACTCTCCATAATAAAGAACGGAGATCATCCTGTCTCCAAGTCTTGGCCTACACACAATGTTGCTTCCAAGTAGCTCTCTACGATGGTTCAAACATTTTTTGAAATCATTTATTATCATGGCTTCCTCGCTTATAGAAATATGGTATGGACAGGAGTGATGTGGATACTGCGGCTGACCTGGCTGTGGTAGCTGTAAGCTCATAACATTAACGCGACCTCTCGGCAACATCAGAGGCACACAATCCATCGGGATTGTCTCTTCAAAAACATAGTAATAACTTTGTAGTTAGCAATGTAGTTTAGTTTTAGAAGAATTAATGCAAAAGATGCACGGATGTCGTAATAGTAGAAAATCTTATCATGATATCTCCATTGATGTTACCGTAGTTCAACACGTGCACTAGTGGCACGTATTGACCATAATGTGGAGGAGTTTGATAATAGCTATTGTAATTCTCAAGATTAGTAAAAATGCGATAAGACCATCTTGCTCCTTATAAGTTAATTGTGCTTCATCATTGTAGTAGTAGGTTCTGTCTATCATTTTCCGTACATTTTCTGAAGAATGAAAATAAGCTATCAATGGAAATAAGCTGTCAAATATTTTAAAATAAACAATATAAATTACTTAGTAAATATGTTTAAGAAACTCACACAGCGGTAGAACTGAAAGCGTGTCAACAAGGACCCAAATGGTCATATCATTTTCGTCGATGTCAGGATCACCAAGATCGAAGGTGAGAAGCATACCATCATGAAAATCATACGCCTTGCAAAGGGCTTCCCAATTCAGGCAACCAAAATTGGATGAGTTCACAGAATTGTATAGATTTACAGCAAAATCATAACCATGATGGGTCCTTAGTTGAATTATCTTTGTCTCCATTCTTTCATGATCTTCAAAACCCATCTTCTCCAAGACATAGCGTCTTGCATGGTATGGGATAAGCTAGTCGAATTGTAAAAGACGGAAATTACACGTTGAAGAAGCAGAGAAGTCATGCAAAAAATAATAAAAAACACTTGTCGTCGTTGCGTACCATTTCAACATCGAAGGTCTCTTGGAGCTTGATGCTGAAGCGCCGACCTTCTACCAGGTGAGGCCTGTCGCACGGCCCGCGCTCATCTTCGCAGTACTCGCACACAGCGAATTCCCTTTCGTCGTTAGACATTTCCTAATAGGTAATTAATAATCCATCATCGAATACATATATAGTAGTTTGTAGCAAAGATCATCATATAACAACTAAAACACCTAAAATTTGTAGTTTGTAGTAGTTTGTAGCAAAGATCATCATATAATCCATCATGAATACATATATAGTAGTTTGTAGCACAAACCGCGCTCATCTTTTGCATTCAATAAGCAAATAACTAATAGGTAATTAATAATCCATCATCGAATACATATATAGTAGTTTGTAGCAAAGATCATCATATAATATCACTAATACATTTCGAATAATAGCTCCTCTAGGTTCAGTGGGCCGCGGTGGACACCCAAAGAGAAGGAACCATCACCGGATCATAGCTCCGGTGAGATCCCCAAAGAATCTGCCAGGTATTGGAGAACCGGCCGTTCGCCAACACAACCAAGTAGCGCTGGACGTGCGTGTTCTCCTCCGTGACACGGTGCTGTACCACCTGCGCGGGGGACTCAAGCCTCTCCACCGATGCAGGCCCACGTGACCGCCACCAAAGAAGCTCCGGGTCGACGACGGGCTGGCTCCTCACTAAGCTGCGCTCACCAGAAGGTAGCACAACCCAGTACCAGCCCGGCGGAGCCCAGTCCCGGACATGGCCCCTCGGCTCAACCAGGAGTCCTCCGCCGAGTCAACGACGAGGATGCGGGATAGGCATCGTCGACGTCGAGAACAAAATGCTTAATTATGAAAACAAAATTAATAAACACTTAGCAAAATTTGGCATGACCTTTGCTAAAAACAGGACATATCGAGCGCCTGAAATTTGCCACAACGTAAACGAATTGACATTTCTGGCAAAACATAGGCCACTCGGAAAAATATGACATGTCCAAAATGTGACATGTTCAAAATATGACATGTCCACTGCAAATTTGCATATAAGAGGAAAAATTGTTTTAACTAAAAAAATAACAACAATTGCTTTAACTATAAAAATACCTAGAATTTTGTTAACTACACCTAAAACAACTAAAACACCTAAAATTCTGCTAACTACACCTAAAAAAACTAAAACACCTAAAACTCTTTTAAATACACTTAAAACACCTAAATTCTATTAACTACACCTAATTAAAAACCTAGCAAAATTTCTGTCCTAACTTTAAAACCTAGCTAAATTTAAAAACCTAGGGTTCATACGAATTAACTAGGGTTCATACCTAATCTGTCCTAGCAAGGGTTCGATCATAACCTACATTATTCTAATAACTTACATTTTTTCAACTACATAGGATTCAAAATAACTACTCTAATAACTATAACTAGGGAGGGAGGGAGGAGGAGGAAGGAGGGAGGAGTACCTCTCGGTGGAGGAGGGCCGGCGCGGGGGCCGGAGCGGCGGGCGGAGGAGGAGGCCGACGCGGGGGAGCTGGGCGGTCGGCGGAGAGGAGGGCCGGCGCATGGGACGGCAGTGTGCGGGGGTCGACGGCGGCGCGTGGGGGATCGAGGGAGGAGTGTGGGAGTGTGAGTGAGAGTGATGAGGCCGGGCCGGGGGGCGCGGGGGGAGAGGTAGTGGGCTTAACAGCAGCGCGGGCAATGGGCCAGCGCTACTGCTAAGCCCACTAGCTGTAGCGCTGGTTGGGCGACAAGCGCTGCTAACATTTATTGATCAGATATTGTGGTGTGTTACACTTAGCAGTAGCGTTGGTTTAGATAAAAAGCGCTGCTGCTAACTGATACCAGTAGCGCTCTTTCTAGCCAGCGCTACTACTAACTACTAGTAGCGTGGGGTCATAAACAAACGCTATTGGTAAACTTCTATCTATAAGCGTTTTCCTAGTAGTGCACCCCGGACACGCCATCAAACTCCAGATCTGGCGGCCCCACGTGAGTAAGACGTCGAAGGAGGAAACCGTACCTGCCATCCACGTTCCACGAACCCAGCGCACGATACACCATCTTTGAGATGCCGTCGATGCAGACCACAATCTGCATCCGCTCCTGGACTACCTCCCAAGCTCGCATTAGAGATGCCTTAATAATAAGTAAACAAAAATTGAGCATCATGGTGGAAAAAACTCACAAAGGCTAGTTGGTCGGCAGAAATCACATATTTGACCTGAGGGCGAAATCAAATCACAAACTGACCTGCTTTCGAAAAAAATTCACTCGGCTGACCCTTTCGTGTGGGGCCCGACAGCTAGACGCCGCACACTACCATGCAGCGCCTCTGCCTTAGGCGTCGCACCTCCTGCCAGCGTGGCAGCCCTAGTCCAGTTGCGGCCCCACAGACAGCACTGCAGCGCCTAAGGCTTAGGCGCCACACTGTGTAAAGTACAGCGCCTATCGCTTGGGCGCTGCACATTGACTTAAGCCGCATCGGGCCAGCCCCTCCCAGCAGTTCTTCCCCCTCTAAGGAAGTTGCTCTGTTTACAGAGAGCAGCGGCGGCGCCCCCCCCTTCGGATCCCCCCCACACCCCTCTCAGATCTGAAGTTTTGAGGCCCGGATTCGATCTTCAATCCCTCCTACTAGGTAAACTCCTCCGTTCCCTTTCTTTTCCTCCGTAAATGCGTTGCAATTTTAGGGATTTGCCCAAGATTAGGTGGAACCTTTGATTTGCTTGGTTTGGATCTTTTTTTGCCCAAGATTAGGTGGAACCTTTGATCCCCCCCCCCCACTATATGATTCTTGTTAGTGAAACCTAGATTGTATTTTTTTAGATATATATGAGATGCCTAGTTTTGTAGATAATTATGAGATGTTGAGTTTTGTAGCTATATGTGAGATGTTGAGATTTTTTAGATATATATGAAATGTTGAGTTTATTTGAAATATGAGATGTTGATTTACTTGAACACATATGACATACTAGATATATATGATAATTTACAATCATTTATTCATTGTGTGAGAAGGAGATGTTGAGATTCTTGTAGATGAATACATATGAGATGTTTAGATGAACACATATGAAATGTTGAGTGTTTACCGATATTTGAGATGAACTCATATATGTTTATTGTTTGAAACTTGTAAGGATGGTTTGGCTTCTCGACGATGTCTACGACACGAAACACCGGGCCTACATGATGCGTGAGAAGGAGATGGTAATAACGAGTAATCTAAATATTTTGCAAATTTGCCTTAAGTTGAAATTTACATGCCCTAAGATTTGTCATTACTTATTTTTTGCAGAAGCTTGAACCTTTGAAGATTCGGTATCACGGGGTCTCTGGTCCTGCCATGCCTTACGATGAGCGGTACACACCGTACATCAAGTAGGCAAGACTACTCCCGTGGATTCAGTTGGTCAGCCGGTCCACGTCGAATCTGAACGCTCCACTGGTGTCCGCTCTTGCTGATCGGTGGAGGCCGGAGACACATAGTTTCCATCTTCGGACTGGGGAGATGACCGTGACGCTCGAGGATGTCTCGTTGATCACCGGTCTTGCTATCGATGGGATGCCTCTCTGTATGAGCACCGATTCTGATGGGTGGCGCGAGCAGATGATTGCTCTTATCGGTATGGCTCCTACTGAGGCTGAGGCTGATGTAGAGGAGGGAGAAGAGAAGAAGAAGAGGGAAAGGAAAGCAGCCGGAGCTGCTTTCACGTGGATTCAAACTCACTTTGCGACGTGCCCTCCGGATGCCACTGATGATTTGATCCAGACACATGCTCGTGTCTACATGTGGTACGTTGTGTCGAGGACTTTGTTTCCTGACTCCACTTGCAAGAACGCTCCATGGATGTGGCTGAAGGCGTTGACCGTTTTCGATAGCAAATGGAGCTGGGGTCCAGCGACTCTTGCCTACTTGTACCGACAGGTAGTTGGTCTGTTTTGTGATCAACTCATTTCTTCATTAGCAATGCAAGCTTGCTGTCAAGTTAACATTGTTTTTCTTTCATATGCAGTTGGACGATGCGTGTTGCAGGATCACAGATAGTGCAGGCATTGGTGGTAATATGCTTCTACTTTCTGTATGGAGCTGAGAGCGTCAGCCTGTTGGACGCCCGAAGAGCGTCAGGTTTAATCCTCGCCCCACTTGGGCTTACAAGTGGGATGTGGTTTCCGAGATGACAAACGATGCCAATCTCATGTACCAGAAGTACGTTGCCGAGTTGGACACGATTACGCCTGAGCAGGTAACGAGGTCATTACTTCAGTCATTTCTCATGTTTGCCTGAAAAAAAGTCACCAATTTTGCATTGTTGCCCTATTTCATAGGTGGAATGGCAGCCATATGGCGCCGATGACAGACTTGGGTACACCATGGAGTTTAGCATCAACCCGATGTGCTTGCGGGATAGGAATCTCTAGCTTATGCGGTGCCCACTGATATGCAACTGGGCTGTTGAGTTTCATTTGCCACATCGCGTGTTTCGTCAGTTTGGTCTGTTCCAGCCTCACCCGCCGGAATGGGTGGATACGGACAAAGCACATCATAGGTAAGAGAGCGTATTGACTAAGCATCGTCAGTCCTTCTTGATTTTGCTAATGTTTGGTATTGTACCATGCAGGTTGGACAGGAGAAGGCAGCGGAAGATAAAGGACCGGGACAAGCATCATGCTTCGTATGTTACCCGCTTCCAGCTTTGCGTGGAGCAAGCTCGTAGCAGTGCACGCGCCCAGCTTCGTGAGCATAACCCACTTGCTTTTGATAACTACATACGATGGCTTCTTGAAAATACTCGAGTTGAGATATGCCCGTCGGCATATAATGAGGATATTCTTGAAGAACCCGTAAACTTTGAGGATCTATCAAAGGGGAAGTACAACAGAGATGTCAGGGTAGGGCAAGGAGTCCCTGCTGTTCCGGTGATTAACTATGTGGTAAAGTGTTCCTTCTTTACTTTCCCGTTGGCCGTATTACACATGTTTGAATGGCTAACATGTTCATTCTTTCTCATCCGCAGCGCACCGAGATCAAGAAAGCAGCTGATGAGAGCCAGTCTATTCTCGAGAACACACCGGTTGGAAAAGGCAATGATGATGGTTCACTACGAGCATTCCTCAAGGTACATATCGCATTCACTATGAGAGCCAGTCTATGTTGCGGAGTTTGATATCTTCCACACGTGTTCATGTTACAGCGTCAGGCCAAGAAGTTAAGGCAGTTATCAATTCTTCTCGGTTGCCGTGATCCCGAATTTGATGAACCATCTGCCTCTAGGTCTGGTACACCATCAGACCCCTCATCTCACCATCAGGGGGACGATGTGAGTTCCTCATATGCTTATCTGGATGATGATGGTGTGGTCACCCAAGAGGTATGACTAATCCTTTAGATGTGATTCTCACTTGATTACGACGCTGGTCTTCACCATATTGTTTGATTGTGTGATAGGGCCATGAGCTTGATGATGACATGACTTTGGCGGACGCTCAACTTCGGTCCCCATATGTGTTCAAGCCTAGGCAGCCCAGACGCCGATACACGCCCAACGACTTTGACAACAGAGGCAACCCAAAGGTGGTCGTAGGGACCTCGCGGATGGCTAGCTTGGATGATGAGGCGGAGGAGGAAGTGCAGGAAGAGGAGCCTCGTCCACCCAGGAAGAAGAAGATTACCTGCAGGCGTGGCACCAGGAACACGCGCGGAAGGCATTAGTGCTTGTGTTTGTTAGTGCTCTTGTAGCCGTTTCATTAGGTCGATGAACTTGTGAGGTTATGTTATATGTTGGTGAATTCTTACTAGTGTGGTATTTGTGTTTGCGAACTAGTAGTAATGTTGAATTGTCCTAAATGATGTGATGTTCAAGTTATTAGTTGTCTTTGTTCAGTATGTGCAGTCTACAATAATTTTGTTTATGTTGTAGCAAGTTATGTCAGTGCTGCATGAGACCAAAATGGTATCTGTTTCTGCAGTTTGGTAGTTAACAGCACTGCAGCGCCCAACAGACAGGCGCTGCACAGTACTGTGTGACGCCCAACGCCTAGGCGCTGCACAGTATGTGTGACGCCCAACGCCTAGGCGCTGCACAGTACAGTGCAGCGCCCGTCTCATAGGCGCTGCTGACCTGGCCATGGCTATCCAGAGGGCCACAGAAGGCTTTCAGCACTGACCATCCACGAAAATTACCAAGTCATAGTGCAGCGCCCAAGAGCCAGGCGCTGCACTGTACTGTGTGGCGCCTATCCCTTGGGCGCTGCATGGTATAGTGGAGCGCCTGTGTTCTGGGCGCTGCACGGCTGTTTACTGAAAAAACAGAGTTTACAGCACATTCATTTCACCGGAACAACATAATACTTACAATGACTGCAGCATCACATCAATTTGAACAAACACAAATCTTATGCCGATGAGTTCATAACTTAAGACAATTCAAACATTACTACGACATGGCTCACGACACAAATATTTGCACAAAATACATATGCCATAACATATATATGAATTAATAACCATAACCCCCACTTAACAATAACCACAATCCTAATCATAGGATAACCCCAACACCAACATCAAACACACATAACCCTAACCCTAGCATACTATGAAAGCCTAACCATACCAAATTAGCAAAGAAACATAACATCATTCAACACAAATTTGCAAATCCAAGCCAAAGCTAGGGTTTCCCCAAAGTAGCAAGATTTGAGCAAATGTGACAATTCCTATGGATGAAAACGAGGTGATCGGAGGAGATTACCTTAAGGGAGGGGTTGGCTTTGAAATCCACGGTCACATACTCCGGATTTGCAAGATTTGAGAAGGATTTGAGAGGGGGGAGAGGGGAAGAGAGGAGGGGCGCAAGTCTAAGGGTTTGGGTGGGGTGGGGGGTGGGAGGGGAGAGAGGGTGGGGCCAGCCTAAGTGGAACACAGACTGTGCAGCGCCTAAGCCTTAAGCGCTGCAGTGCTGTCTGTGGGGTCGCAACTGGACCAGGGCTGCCACGCTGGTAGGAGGTGCGACGCCTAAGGCAGAGGGTTTGCATAGTAGTGTGCGGCGCCTAGCTGTCAGGCGCCACACGAAAGGGTCAGCCGAGTGAAAATTTTTCGAAAGCAGATCAGTTTATGATTTGATTTCGTCCTCATATCAAATATGTGATTTCAGCCTAATTGGTCCGTGCCGTACGGCTGGGACGAGCCACCCAAGCTACCGGCCCCGCCGCTCACCTAGGACATGCCGAGCGCATCCATCCGTCGAGCACGACCCGTCACTGGGGCCCACCCACGAGACGCACAAACCGAAGCACACAGAGCACCGAATCGGATGCCAAGTACGCGTACGTCCCCACGACCAACCTGGCCGTCGTCGTCGACGACGGCCCGGCCCGTGCATGCGCTCGTTCGCCACGCCAGAGCGCCGGCTGGTAAGCTGGACCGATCCACGCAGGTAACTGTACCGGTCTCTGCGTACGCACGCAGGGCCTGCACGCACACCGGCCAATCAAATAGCCGTACGCGCCCTCCTGGCCGAGGGCGAGGGCGGTTGGCCCCTCGCGTCCTCCCGCACGGCCGTGATTGGTGAGACGTGCATGACACGCTGGGAGCCGCCAGTACGGCCGGCACGTCTCGTCGGGGTCGTCGTCCCGCCTGTGAAACGGCCTCCGTCACATCCAAACCATCCACCGACAGCGATGTTACCGACGTACGTACGGTTTGTCACGTGCGTTGCGGCACGTGCATCTAGAGACGACCCTATCCATCCATCCCGGCGCGCCATCCATGACCACGCCGCTGGATACGTACGTCGAGGCGATCGATCGATCGGCACACGCCTCACATGGGCACGGCAGCGGCAGTGCCAGATAGCTAGCGCTGCGCCTGGGTGGCTCTGGGCCACGGAGCCGCGCGCGCGGTTCGGGAAAGCCAACCACCGCCGGGCCGTTCGACCGGGCCGCGCGCTCCACCGTTTCGACGATCGGCTCAATGGAGAAGGGGGGCATGGGGCGTCCAGAAGGACGCCCGCGGCCGTCTCCCCGGTCGGCTCAGTCCGTTTTGCCTAGATTTTTTGTGCGTTCGGTGCACCGCACACGGCGCCGTGCCCGTCGAGGCCGACTCCGCTGGCACAGGTGTCGAAACAGATTGGTTGCGGCCGCACGACGGCCGTTCCTCTGGGTGACGTTGACGATAACTAACACGGTGGTGCGCGCGCGGCGCGGCACGGTCGAGCCGAGCTACGAGTCGAGAGCTGTGGTGCTTGCTACGTTTATTTTTTCCTTTTGTTTAATATCAGTACAGACGCAAGCGCTCATACATACGCGCATACAATCATCATTATGAACGCACACACGCACATCCTATCTTTATGAGCATCTCTGAGAGACTGAGCCGGCATGTCATCTTGAAATTTTACGAAATAACTGTATGCGCCTCGTCGTCGACGGGAACATCTCCTGCCAGTGAAAACGCATCGCTGGAAATTCTCAAATAAATTCAGAAAAAATGCGAGCACCAGGATTTAAACTCTGTGTACTGGAGATAGCATAGTCCGTCTAACCATCCAACCACATTCGCTTTTTTTTTTCTTTTCTGAACGTACGATGAGCGTGATCTGGAGGAGAGGAACCAACTTGCCTTGTGTTTGACATGCACGGAAACTGGCCACCGCTGGCAGGCACCGGGAGGTCAACGTCAGGTGCCGTTATTTGATCGAGACAGAACGGATCCAAGCGTCTTTCACGATAGGAGAACGTCTCCTCTAGCTCTCCCTACTCCAGCACAGGCAACACTGACGATCAAGTGATCACCGGCCAGGCACTGTGTTCCTGATGGCTGATGTGATCCGGCCGTTTTCGACGTGGTGGGTCCCCCATGGTCCTGAGGTCTGGGCCAACTGTTGGCCCGTTCGAGGTTCTGATTCAGCTGCGTGCCTACTGGGCTCAACCGATGGGGATGGGCCCATAGAGGCATGCGGCCTTTGTGGGTGGCTATGGAGAAAACGGCTCGCTATCCAATTTACGTCGATATAATTTCTCAAAAAAAGAAACATCGATATATACAGCACTAGCCAAACAGCTCAAAGTATTCTACCCCAAAATACTGTAATATGTCAAAACTGTGGTAACTTATACCTACATGCTACTCTCTCCGTTCCTAAATATAAGTCTTTTTAAATATTTCAATAGAAACTACATACGGATATATAGACATATTTTAGAATGTATATTCATTCATTTTGCTCCGTATGTAGTCTGCATTAGAATCTATAAAAAGGCTTAAGAAAGGGAGTAAAACACGGTGTTTTCTACTACCTCCGTCCCATAATATAAGAGCGTTTTTGACACTAAACGCTCTTATATTATGGGACGGAGGGAGTAATACTTTACTATCAACACATGCTGCATCTGTTTTACTGCTCGATGTGTTGTTTCTCTCCAAGAAAAGAAATGCTCTCTTGTGTTGTTCTCCTCTTTCTCCTTATTTGATGTTGTGAGCTTGGAAAGAACTCGAGAACCACAAATGTTTCCGCGTGCAACTAGCACTCCGAAATCTATGAGTACATCCTTCAAATATATACCAACTAGTATAAAAGGAATGTCTTCAACGTCGACCCTCAAACAACTCGTAACCGTCTGGACCTCACGGTTTGAACATGTTTTGCCATTCAACACGGACTTGTATCGGTTTGTAGGACGGTCCAGACGTGCTTCTTCCCGCAAACAAACTTGGGGGCTTTGCGGGTGTTCATACCGTTGCCACACCCGCTTCTGACTGCCCTGGGCAATAAAAAAAATCCTCTCCCGCGCTCGCGACCCTTCCTGCCCGAAGCGTTCAATGTCGTTCTAGAGCACCAATGCCGCATTCATGCCTGCTCAGAGCGATGCGACCTCTCACTGGCTATCCGGTATTGAAGCGGCGCACGGGCCAGGAGCGCCCCCGCTGTTTCTCGTGCACGCGGCCGCTTAGTGTTCAAACGATAGCCCGACGTTCGGCCTCCATCCATTAAACATGCACGGTCGCCGAGGAACCTACTCCAGCGCCACTGGTCTGTCCGTTTGCCGCCCACCATTAACCACCTTGCAGCTTGTCTGTCATCCGCCAGCTATTTAAACTCCAGCCCTGGCCATAGCCGCATTCATCCTCCTCCTCTCTCTTTCTTCTCTCCGCACCACGCCTGCCATGGCCTCCCCGAGCTCCAAAGCCCTTTGGGACAGTCTTGTGTCCAAGCAGAAGAAGCTGATCGCAGCCATTGCTGCCGGTTGGCAGGCCGGCGATGTGGACATCCCAATGAAGGATGCGGCCGACAACGAGCCGGCGCCACCCTCCTCGCCGGTCCATGCCGGCATCATCATGGGCGAGGCCCGTGCTCACTTCACGGACATGGTGCTGGAGGAGCGGGAGGCCACGTTCTGGCAGGCGCGGGCCGACCAGTCCAACAACCTCCACCTCCTCGACGAGCACCGGCGCACGAAGGAGCTACTTGCCGCTGGCACGACCATCGTGCCAGACGTGGACGTGGCCGAGCAGGAGACGTTGATCGACTCCTATCGCACCGCCGACGAAATCCGCCGCGACCGCTGGCGGTACCACCAGCCTCAGGTGGAGCTGAGTCAATTGCAAGAAACCACCACATTTGCGGCTAGGTTTGCAGGAAACCACCAACTCGCTAATCCGTTGCAAAAAACACCGGAAAATCTGTTAACTCGTTGCAAAAAGCACTGATCGGATGATTTGGCCCATTTAATCACTTTTTGACAGGTAGGGCCAATTTGTAAGGAGCTGAGTTGGCAAAATAATTACATACACACCCCTGAATCCAAAAATAGAAAGCAATCAACCCTCCTGCTCTCGATCCCCTTCTCTGGATCCGATTGGGAGGAGGCTACAACCGCCACCCCTTTGCACCCGACCGCGCCGCCCCCACCGGCTCCTGTCACCGCGGCCGGAAGCCCACCGCCAGCCACGCCTTTTCTCCTCCTCCACGCCATGCGTCGTCCACGATGCCGGCCAGGACCTCCGGCAGAGCTCGCGCCCCTGACCTCCGGTGAGGTGCTGTCCCTCTGCCAGCGAGCTTTTTACCGCAGCAGTTCCTCCTCATGCGCGATGAACCGGACGCCCTGAGCCGCCGTGCCCTTCTCCTACCCTACAATTGCGTGCGCCGCCAGGATCCGAGTGGCCTCGACTGCCCCGACCTCTGCGGCCAGTCCATGGCGCGGACGTCGTCGCTCCTGGGCAAGGACGAGAAGCAGCACGCCCCGTGAGCTTGTCGTTGACCTGCAGCGAGGGGCGCGATGGGAGGCTGCAGGCAGGGTCACCGGCGCAGGCGACCATGGTGGTTGGCAAACCGGGCTTTGGTCGTGTAGGACGGCGGCCGTCTTGAGGCAAGTGGCGGAGGTGGTCGTCCGATGGGGCTGCAAGGGAGGCAGGGGCGGAGGCGCTGCAGGTCGGGCGGGAGGCGACGAACTGCGGTGAGCAGCAACAAGAAGGGGATGAAGAGAGGGTGCGCGGCATGGAGGAGCTCCTTGGTAGTTGTCCATAGGGGGGTGTTGATTGCTTTTTGTTTTGGATTCCAGGGGTGTTTGTGTGAACTGTTTGCCAAGTCAGCTTCTTACTATCCTGTCCTACTTGTCAGAAAGTGATCAAATGGGCTAAATCACCCGATCAGTGCTTTTTGCAACGACTTAACAAATTTTTCGGTGTTTTTTACGACGGATTAATGAGTTGGTGGTTTCCTGTAAATCTAGCCGCAAATGTGGTGGTTTCTTGCAATTGACTCGGTGGAGCTAGAAGCTACCTTCAACAACTGCTCGTGGATCTGCTCGCGAACTGCTCGTGGCGTCCCGAGTTACGCCAAGGCCGGCACTGTAGCGTGCATTGTGCAATGCATACGTCCTTGGCACGAGATCGATCTCAACAACTCTAGCAGCCGTACGTACATCTTAGCAGCTGGCCGGCCGATCGTTACACGAAACGTTGCCGATCACTGTTGATTGCCCGCGTCCATACGCGACGTGACCTAGACTGTCCAAGCTACATCCAGAGAATGAAGAGCCCCGCGAGGAGCCAGCCGATCTAGCCGACTTAGCTAGCCGATCGAACGGCGTCATCAACGCCGACACGGTGATCGCTTAAAACGGCCAGGGCACGAGCACGACCAGCGCACGAGAACGCTCGCTTAGCCCGCACGCTTCAGCTGATGCTGCCGCCGCGCGCGCGCGCATGGATTAATGGCGTGAACCACCGCGGCGCCGACCGATGGAGGCCGGAGCAATCAATCGGTGCGCCGAGGGATGGAACCGGACCGGCAGCCAAGGACAAGAGGGCCGGCCGCGGGCGGTGGGAGAATCCGGAGTGCGCGCTCTCTCTCCTACGCACGGCGCAGACCCGGAGCTAGCTCCAACACATGCGGCTGGTCCCGGCCCGGGCCGGGGCCGTAGCGTTCGAGACGTGATTGCATGGGACGGCGACGGTGATGTTGATGTGTCCACCGGCGTCTTGTAGAGGGGGATTTTCGATCAGGGGGCCTCTGCCTATTGATGCGACACTTCGTGGGTGGGCACATGTTGCTACACTTGCAGTTGGAGATCCATCTGAATCGTCCGATACACCCGCGTGTGGACGCCAGTCACCACCTAGGTTCCATTCTGTAGAGCGATGGATAAGACACTGGTGATCACACATGCCTTGTCGGGGAAAAGTATCTCTCCGCTGGCTGCCATCAGTATTCTTCCGTATTAGAAGAACAATAACGTAGCGAATTAGCACACCCGTTTTATAAAAAATGCTATTCTTAACAAAACTTTTCGTAGAATCTTTACGTAGGAATAGCACCTCTCCCGTTTTATATGGAGACCTGTGCATTTCACTGTGCATGGGTACATGGAAAGGCGGGGCACACTTTATAATGTGATCACTGTGAGTCTTACGAAAGTATGCCGATTGAAAATTCAACAAAAATCCTCATACACACGCAGTACGCACGCCGCGTCGTGCACACGTACGAGGAAGATTAGTACGTATGATATGATAAGCACACAACAAAACACTCCGTTTTCTCTCCCTCTCACCACGTAAATGCATGCAGCCAACGCATCTCGCTTCACGTCGCGCCAATGAATCCGCACTGTCACGGTCTCGGACAACGACGTGACCTAAGATCCTATGAGCCTATTCCTTCATAGGGAAGCAATCAATCTTAGTACTAGGGGCGGAGACAGCGCCCCAATCAAAACCCTAAGCAGACCATCGACCGATCGACAATCGCGTAATGCCGATGCGATCATTGCGAGCTGGTTGATTAACGCAGCATTGACGATCGATCTCCTCCGCACGATGGCGACGCCGGTGGTACGTCCGTGGCATGGCATGCATGATTCGGCCGAGCTAGCACACCTGCCCGTCCGTAGCCTAGCGGCGGGCCGGCTGGCAGCACTGTAGCGGCCTGCCTGGCGGATGCGTACGAGGAGCCGAGGAGGACCATCGAGTGAGTGAGACTGATCGGTCCGTCGTCGTGTGTATGCATGTGTCGTGGCGCGAGCGGCAAGCGGATCGACGGCCGCCGATCCGTTGCGTGGGCGAAGCAAGCGGGGTCGTCGGCACGGACGTACGGGTTGGTGGGGAGTCGCGCGGCCCGCCCGGCCTGCCGGCCGGCCGGCAGGGGCCACTGGTTGGTGGCGCTCGTGCGTGCTCGATCGGCTCCGTCCTGGGGAGAGAGAGACTGCTCACATGGATGCGCGGATGGCATGGCCTCGGCGCACACGCGTGTAGTAGTACTGGTAGCTGAACCGCGCGTCCTGGCGATGGCGACGCTCGGCGCTCAGACCTCGTGTACCCAAATGGCCGGGCTGAATCATGTGCCCCGTCATGATGAGGTGCGGATTGCTAAGTGGTTGTACATGTAGCATGTTCGTGTTTGTGCGCTGGTCCAGAGCATGGGGCCGCCGCGTGCCGCCGGCGAGCTCCGCACTTCGTCCAGTCCGGTGGTTTTTGGTCTTTTGATTTCTTTTTCCGACGCCAACATTAGCTCCTAGCGCGATGGGCCAGTTTTTTTACGGCTTATTTGGGCTTATTTGGGATTGTGAAAATAAGCCTACCCAGTTCAATCTAGAAGCCGAACCTAAAATATTATTTTAGAAGCCTATTAGTAACTCTTAATTAGTAGGTTCTAAAATAAAATTTTAAGTTCGGCTAGACAGGGGCCAACTTATTTACACAACTAGTTAATTATAGGCAACAAAAGAACTAGCCCTAATCGTGTGCCTGCGAACCTCCCTGACACGATCAGCGCAACACACGTAGCAAGCGCAAAACGTCCCAACCTTGGGCGCGATCTCCGCGAACGCAAGAAGGCCCTGTTGACTGCCATCCAGGCCCTTGACCTGCGTGCGGATGCTGTTGGCCTCTCCCTCGGGAGTGGCTTTCCCGCTACGACTTAGAAGACCAACTCTCCGTCATCTACACCGACGAGGAGGCCTCCTGGCGCTTGCGGGGCTCCCAGAAATGGGTCCTGCAAGGGGACGCGAACACTGCTTACTTTCAGGCCATTGCGAACGGCCGCCGTAGGCGCAACACCATCCCACTCCTCTGGGATGGTGGGACTCTCCTTCAGTCCCCTAGTGACATTAGGGCCCACGTCGACGGGTTCTACCGGGCCTTGTTCTCCCCCGCTCCCCGGAGCGGCCTCTCCCTTGCCCTCGATTACTGGACTGGTAACTAGCTTGTCTCCGCCGCGCGAGAACGTGGCCCTCACGGCCCCGTTCTTGGAGGGCGAGGTTTGGGCCGCCATTAGTAGCATGAACCCTTCTTCGGCTCCTGGTCCGGATGGCCTTCCGGTTAAGTTCTTCCGGTCCTTCTGGAATGTGATTAAACCTGAGATCATGGCCATCTTCGATGAGTTCTACGTTGGCTCCATCGACCTTGGACGCCTTAACTATGGGATCATCTCGCTCATCCCCATAGTCTCTGGGGCCTCCGACATCCACCAGTTCCGCCCAATCACGGTTATCAACGTGATTTTTCGGATCCTGGCCAAAGGGTATGCCAATAGGGTGACCCGGCTGGCCGATCACATTACCCACCCCAACCAGACTGCCTTCATCCAAGGGCGGTACATTCTGGATGGGGTGCTGGTCCTCCACGAAGTCCTTCATGAGGTCCGGTCTAAGCACCTCAGGGCGGTCTTCCTTAAGATTGATTTCCATAAGGCATATGACACTGTTAGTTGGTCCTTCCTTCGGGAAGTTTTGCTCCGGAAGGGCTTCGACGAGCACTGGATCACCCGCGTAATGCAGATGGTGTCCTGCGGCCGCACTGGCGTGAACATCAATGGGGAGATCGGCCCTTACTTCCCCACCTTATGTGGGGTCCGTCAAGGCGATCCCTTCTCCCCATTCCTGTTCAACATGGTGGTGGACGTGCTTGCAGCCATCCTGGACAAGGCTAAGGCTGCGGGACATATTCGTGGGATTACTCCCCACCTAGCTGGCGGCTCCGGGATCTCCCTTCTCCAGTACGCCGACGACACCATCATCATGGTCGAAGGCTCGGAGACGGACATCTCGAACCTCAAGTTCCTCCTCCTATGCTTCCAACAAATGTCTGGCCTCAAGATCAATTTCGATAAGAGTGATGTGATGGTGATGGGCTACTCTCCTGAGGAATGTCTGAGCATTGCTAACCGCCTCAACTGCCGTTTGGGCTCCTTTCCCACGACCTACTTGGGAACGGCCATTAGCGATTCTAGGCTCACCGTCGCGGACTTGCGCCGGCTGTGGCCAAGCTATATACGCGCATTGAGCCCTGGCAGGGCAGGTGGCTTTCGAAGGCGGCCCGGACGATCCTTATCAACTCCTCCCTCTCCAGCCTCCTCTTGTTCCTCATGAGCTTATACAGCCTTCACGAGACTCTGCACCATGAGATCGCCAAAGTCCAGTCTCGTTTCTACTGGGCTGGCGACAACAATAAGCAGAAATACCATATGGTTAGCTGGCCTGACATATGCAAGCCTCGGGACCAAGGAGGACTAGGTATCATGTGCTCGAAGAGCATGAATATTGCGCTCCTATCCCGATGGCTTTGGCGCATTTCGCAAGGGCAAGGCGGCCTCTGGTTAGATATAATCCGGAGCAAGTACCTGCGCCGACAACCCCTCGCTTTCTGTGAGCGCTCAGGCGGCTCCCAGTTTTGGCAGTCGATTATCCAACTCCTCCCGGTCCTCCGCATTGGGACATCCATCTCGGTTGGTTCGGGTTCTGCGACCTTGTTCTGGTTCGACCGTTGGGCTGGTGATTCCCCCTTCGCGGCGCGATTCCCCGACCTCTTCTCCATCGCTGTTGACCCAACCATCTCCGTCGAGAGGGCCCTTATTGAGTTAGGGCGCCTCGCCTTCCGGAGACCGTTCGTTCCTCCAGAATCCGCCGCTTGGCGCGAATTGCTTGATTGCATCGCCCTTCACGAACCGGCCGTCGACTCGGGCCCGGACCAGGTTAGGTGGCGTCTTGAGCCTTCCGGCCAATTCTCCACCAAGTCCCTCTACCAGGACATTGCTCCCTCCATCGCTCCTCCCCCCTCCCGGCGGTATGGTCCATCCGTCTGACTCTGAAGATCCGGATCTTCATGTGGCAATGGATCCGTGGACGGATCCCGTCTGGGGTCGAGGTCCGCAAGGGCAACGGCCCTGGGACGGGCATCTGCCCGCTTTGCGATGTCCCCGAAGACTCGAATCACATCTTCTTCACGTGCATATCTGCTCAGTTTCTATGGAGCTGCTTTAGGGAGGTGGTCAGTGGCAATTGGTGTCACACCAACTTCCCCGACCTATTCGCCGAACTCCAGCTCTCCCTCTACCCTCTCGCCACATTAGGTGGCTTGAGATTGGGGCGCTAGCATGGACCCTCTGGACGATACGCAACAAACTTGTGATCCAGCGCATTCCTCTTCGGCGGGCCACTGACGCTCTGTTCAAACTGTCTGGTTACTTGCAGCTCTGGCGGCCGCTTAGCCGCCCCTCGGACCGGGACGCCATCACCGCCTTCATCGCCGACCTCCGCTCAGTGGCCGTTCGTCTGTCGCCGCCTGCTCCCCCGCCGCCACCAGAGCCTGATTAGGGCCGCCGTTAGTCTCCGCTCTGGCGCCCCTTGTGTTTCCTTTTTTAGGGCTTGTTGAGCTGTGCCCTCAGCAGAACCTTTGTACTTTGTGTCGTGAGACTTGGGTGTGTTTGTGCTGAACTATGCTTGTATGTGTGTTCTTGGCAGTTTGCTTTATTTATAAAGCGAGGCGAAAGCCTTTTCAGTAAACGTCCCGCTTAATTGGGACACATGGTTGTGCATCACCATGGTCTGTCACGTTGCAGGCTGTGTCTTTTTCCGACCTGTTCCGCACCTGATTTTCTTATAACCGCCTTCAGGAATTTTTATTTAAGGAATTGACGGATTCACATACGATTGTACAATGTCAACCAGAAATACAGGGGGAACATCAAAATCAAGAATAACAACCCCTACCTTGCACGCCTCCCTAGCACTAGCTTGTCTGCGAACATGCTGTGGCTTGAAGCCCTGTAGAAGATGGAGAAAGCCTTTCATCTCCCTCATAATCTGTCCTCCAACTGATCTGTGATCATTCTGTTGCCACAGGTCGCATACCACTTGGCTGTTAGTTTCTAATACCACTTCGGTAAAACCCTTCTCAACAGAAAGGTTCATGCCGTCTCTGCATGCCAAAGTTTCAATCACCAACGGATCTTTAATTGATTCATATTTTGTGATCCTTACATGGGTGAGCACCCCATGTGCATCCCGAATTTACACAACGGCTCCGGCAGATCAAATCTCCACAAAGAAAAAATCACGCTTAAGACTTCCACATGCCCAATATTTTCTTGAAACAAAGGCCTAGTTATTGGAAGAGATTACTTGAGATTAAATATAGCACTGACAATCCCAATATTTTGCGGGCTAAACCTCGGTTGGGTTCTCCCTTTTGGAAAGGTATGTCTTACATGGGCTTTTGCAACTATAAGACCATTCTATGGTCGGAAAGTTGGCAATGGTTAGAGTATTGCCTTTTGACATGATGTTTGGTCTGGTGACTGCTCACTGGAGACTAAGTTCTGGGATTTGTTTATGACTAGCAAATATGCCCGTCCGTTGCAAGGGAGAAGTAATTGACATTCAATGCGCCACGACAACATCCGGACGGTGCCACCTGACGGCAGGACGGATACTCGCCGAGGTTGAAACCTAATCCCTCCTTTGTTGTGGTTATCTCACGGAAGTCTTAAATAATGGATTATTAACGCAAGAATGTGGACTCCGGAAGGATTAATTCATTAACTATAGGGTCTCCCTCTCATAGCAACAATCCCGAAATCTGATCTTACTTACAAACCCGCTTAATTTATCGGAAAAACTAAAGCCAACATGTGTGGCATCTTGCACATCGCCCACACGCCTCCATCACCACTCATTTTGTCACGTAGGAACAGATGACATCAGCAGAAATCTTTTTGGTTTTTAGCTTAAAAATGTTTTATCTCCTAATTAAAAAATCAAAACAAAAATCCGTTTTCACTATTAAATCCGTCTCGACGAGATCTTCAAAACTAGACCCCATGTTGATATGTTTCAATAGATTTTTTTTGCCCAGAAGTTGCCATGATGTTTACACTGTAGTTGCCATAGTGTTTAAACTAAAGTTGCCATGTGGCAATTTTAGTTTGTAGAGCATGGCAATTTTAGTTTTTTTATGATGGCACTTCTAGTACTTTGACCATGAAAATTATTTTTTGTATGAACCATGACAATTTTAAGTGCATGTATCATGGCAATTTTAGTTTATGGTTCATGGCAAGTTTAGTTTCTTAATTTCCCGTTTTATAATATGTCAAAATTTACTTTTAAATGTAGAAGAAAATAGCTGAAACATGTCATGGCAACTTCAGTGTAAACATCATGGGAATTCATGTGCAATAGACATGGCAACTTTTAACTCAAAAAAAAAATCGTCGAAATATATTGATATGGGATCTAGTTTCGCAGATCTCGTCGCAAGGGATTTAATGGTGAAAACGGATCTTCAATCGGAATTTTCATTTAAGTGATAAAACATTTTAAAAACTGGAAATCTAAAAAGATTCCCCCATGCATGCATGCGGTGACGTGGCGCAGTCCGTGTGTTATAGGGCGTGTGGGCGGTTTTGACTCCCACCGCACGTGTGGGCGTTAGCGTTGTCCTAATTTATATATGCAACCATCCATGCAAATCCAATAATTTTATTTATTTAGAGCCAATTAGCCATGCTAGATCAAATCCATTTAATTCCTTGGCTCCCTCTGTTCCTTGGTTCTTGAAGTGGCTTCCCGAACTGCACGCCCTTCTAACATACTTTATTTGAGATATATATATATATATATATATATATATATATATATATATATATATATATATATATATATATACAATTTAAATGATCATTTCAACATATTCTCTGTAACAAAGACCAGGGACCTAAATGGGCTGAAAACAGAGTGAACTGGGCATAGTGCAGTTGAACGCGGAATACTAACCAACGCCAAGGTGCGCGCGACAGTGGCCGAAGAAGTTGGGCCTAAGCCCAACAAATATAGAGGAAGGAGGGGGACTTAATACTAGACCGCGGGTTATTTAAAAAACACCAGGGGGCTTTTTGTAAAACATATGATGGCGGACGGGCAGAAACACATCATACTTTATTAGTAGGTATAGAATTGTCACCAACAAGATGTAATAGTTGCGCAAGTTTCAGATGGTTCTGATATGAAATTAACATCAGGAGATATGGAAATGTACAATTTTTCTCTACGTGGAATGACCTTTTGTCATCTATGAAAAATGTTGTTTTGTCTCGTGAAATTGATGGTCCTGTCTGGCAGCTTGAATGTTCTTGTTAATTTTCTGTTAAATCTTTCTACAAGTTGGTCAACTTTGGATGGATCTCCTACAACCTTAGGGATCACTAGATCATGATTGGCATGCATTGTAGTGCCCATCTATTTTTTGTAATTGGATGATAGAATTTACAAAAGAAAATAACCGGAAGGTGGGCAATAATATTATGTAAAATTTTTGATGGTATTAATAGTTGACAAAAATCACTACTTTGAGCCAACAAAATTTAGATATATCTTCAGTCAAATAATCTTGCCGATGAACCAAATGTTTCCTAGGTAAGCAACACATAGAACCAGAGTAACCACCAAAGTTAGGATAGTAGTACAAAGTAGTAATACCCTAATATGACATGCCAAGCCAAAAAAGAGTAACCCAAAATAGATGCCATAAGATCAACTCTTCATAAAGTAGGCTAAGGCTAGGTAACAAAGGAATACAAAATTGTATGTAACCATGGAACCAGACCGTTAGCTGATCTTCTATTGTTCTAGAACAGCCACAAGAAAGATATTGTCTATGGAGCATATGCAAACTATTTTTAGAGAGGCAGAACCATGTCTACATCCTGGCATGACACATCGAATCAAAGTTTTCTTTGAGGAAGATGTAAAGACGATATGAACGAAAGCACATTACTTCAATGGTATACCAACAAATTGTACATATCCGCCCATTGTATTTTCCTTGTAGGTCTATCAACACAACTAGCACATGTAACATTTATCTAGTGTATCCTAAATTTTAGGAGCTAATCATGCTAGCAGAAACTTGGAAAACCAAAACCTAAACAACAACTATATGGCAAGTGGTCTTGCCAATTGGTTCTTGTGTTTCCTGTAAAGAAGGGAAGAAGAACCATTAAGAGAAACAAAAATGTGACACCATACATGTACAATTTCATTGTTGTTGCATGTTATGGAGTGGTCAAGTGGACTAACATTACCTATACAAAGTATTCAGATTTACCTGAATGGATGTAGTGAAAACAGTGGATCCAAAGACATACCAAGAACCAATGGGCAACATACCAAGAATGTTGAGATAGTTGGAGTTAAACACTAAGAAAGGATAAACAGATACAGAATAACCGAGGATGTAATGTAAACAAGACATGCATGCAAATGAGAAATTGTGACTACAATTGTCCTTGTTTGCAACTCTAAGTTCATATCCACTAGTGATAACGAAATCAACTTGCAAAAATTCACCTCTACTATAGTTTGTTGAAAAAAACGAAGTAAAACTTTCATAGTGATGTATATCAAGACAAGGCGGCCTAATAGAAAAAACAGAAAATTGCTAACGTAGCTAGACACTAGAAGGGAAGACTCTGTGCACAATTGAACTGTAGCAGGCTAGTAACAATGCCAAATACACAAAAAATACAACGAATAAACCGCAGAGAACAAGAAGGAAAATCATTACAACATGATCAATGTGTTTCCATGGCTTGAAATGTACTCCTTCTGTAAATCAATATAAGACATTTTAGACCAGTAAAGTAGTGATCTAAAACGTCTTATATTAGTTACAGTGATAGTATTAGTCTCGAGCCGTTCTCTCTCTAATTGTTCCCCTTTTTATGTGTGTTAGTAACTTCTACTTGGATGGGTAGTTCCCATGTAGAAATAATACTGTCATGAATCCGAGCAGAAGTAAATAACATGTGCACATCTCATGCTAATCAATAGTAGATACCATTCGGATAAATATGATGTGGTCAACCCTACGTTAGTTAGCTTCCAGTACTCTTACTAAGAAGGGTTTCTGCCTCGATTTAATTTAACGAAACCACAGAGGTTCAAGTTACAATTGAGAAAAATATATATAATCAATACTAGTCGTTTTGAGCTCAATACAACAATGACATTCTCTGAAACTCACATCGTTCATTCTCTGAAATTCACATCACTGAACTTGTCTGGAGACACGATTGGCAGCAAGATGATATTACCTTTGCTGAATTCTCAAAGACATTAGTGCATTGAACGTGTTATCCTAATTTGATATTTTTTGTCATCTATAGGCAATATACAAAACCAAAATAAGACATGGAAAAAGAAAGTATAGATGGTGTTTCATATCAACCATGTTCAGATTGAAGAATCTGAGAACTGAAGAAGTGCAACAAAGGTTTTCTAAGATGTGTCGATCTGACCGGTAAAGAACGCAACACGCACCCCTCGCTCCCCAGCGCGCCCGTTTAGGCCGGGCCATATGCGGGCACACTATTTTTTTCATTTTTTTATTTTCCATTTTACTTTTCCAATTTCGTTTTTTTCTATTTTAAATAATTTGAGATTTCGAAAAAGTTTCAAAATTTATAAAATTGAGAATTTTGAAATAAAATGTTCAAGAAATCATACAAACTTTACGGATTAAAAAAATGTTCCAATATTCAAAAAATGTTTATCATTTTGAAAAACAATGTCCATGAGTTTGAAAAAAATGTTTGTGTATTAAAAAATGTTAATAAAATAAAAAAAAAATGTTCGGCAATTCAAAAAATGTTCAGAAATTTTCAAAAACGTTATAAAAATTCAAAAACTAATTATGAATTACAAAATAGTTCATTGATTATATTCTGATTCAAAAATTGTTCATGCATTTAAAAAATGTTTGTGAATTTCAAAACTTGTTCCACCAATTATTGAAAAAATGGTCGTTGGTACTAAAAATGTTTGCCAATTCAAGATTGTGTTTAAAAAAAATCACATTTAAAAAAATATGTTTAAAAACAATTGGTATAAAATATGGGGAAAGCTTATCTTCTACCGGCCGATCGCGCGCGCCTGTCCGCCGGCTCCATAGCCATCCGATCTATGTTTTATCAGACGGTAGAGAGCACTCTTGCGTCCGCTGGAGGCGTGTCCGTTTCCTGCAACTCACCTCTTATTTCAGGACTGCCATGCCTGAGTGTGAGCGGCTAGATTTGGAAGGGCGGCGGACGCGGCGGCGCAAGGCGTTGGGCGACCAGGGCTTATCCAACGCGGTGGCGTCAACGACTAGCTCGGGATCGGCGGTGGCCGGCGACGACTCAAGCAGGTACGGTTCAGAGATCCCTTCTCCCATTTTCTGGCCGATGTGGCGATGGTGGTGCTTCCTGCTATTTCTCTTGTTTCTGCAACAGAGCATTTGTTGCGGGAAGTAACGAGTGGGCTTGCGGTCTTGTTTCTGCAATAGAGCATTTGTTGTGGGAAGTAACGAGTGGGAATGCGGTCTTGTTTCTGCAACAGAGCATTTGCTGCGGGAAATAACGAGTGAGCATGTGGTCTTGTTTCTGCAACAGAACGTTTGTTGCGGGAAGTACTGAGTAGGCATGCAGTCTTGTTTCTGCAACAGAGCATTTTTTGCGAGAAGTAATGAGTGGGCATGCCGAGCGTGGACACTACATCGAACGGCTATCAGCTCGGGCATCCAACGACCATCGAGGCGGCTGATAATATGTAAACATCGGCCGGCGGACGCGTAGCGGCGCCCATAAAATATTCATGAATTCAAATAAAACTCATAATAATTCACGAATTTGTAAAAAAAATTCACGAACTTTAAAAATGTTCACGAGTTTAAGAAATATGTGCATGATCTTAAAAAATTGTTCACGATGTCACAAAAATGTTCACAAATTTGAAAGTATGTTCAAGAAAATAAAAAATAAAAAGGAAGCAAAGAAAAAGTCTGGAAGATTGTTTTTTAAAATTGGTTTAGGGAAGGATCTAGAACCATCCCAAAACCGGTGGGGGAAAAAAAATACAAAAATGGGCCGGTCCAAAACATGACTGAAAGCAAGAGGGGGTACGCGCTAGGGCGCGACCTATGCGCCAAACAGGAAACCCCATATGGTGGTCCGAGATACGATACACCACTCTCTTACCTGGCAGGCCTGGCTTGGATGGACCCAATTGATCACAAGGCCTAGTTTTGTGACACATGGGTTAGTGTGGCACATATGGTGGTCGCGACGCTCGTTAAGAACTAGGCTACATAAAACCTTTGTGTTGCATACAGATTCTTTCAGAGTTCTCCTAATGTCAGAGGGCCCTTTGGGACGAATAAAACGACTTCGTCCAAAACCATGAGATAAATGGAGTCGCGACGCCGATTGGCTAGTTGTTGGTGTAGGCATCTTTGTAATACTGACGTCGGCGTCCAACTGGTCCTTCTGCTTATGCTTGCGGCCCCTTCGCTTGGCTGGTACGAACGATGCTCACGCCCTGCTTGCCTGTTCCCGTAGTGGGCCCCTACGTCGTGCTGGTTGTGATCCCATCTACTTCTCTCACTTCGCTTGCTGGATCAAGGAGCAGAAGTCACTGAGCTGCACGTGTGCTAAACTCGGAGGCACCGTTTGTTCAGCACTAGATCGATTTGGATTGTCATAGGATCGCGAAGAATAGAACCACGTTATATAGGCTTCCGCTTTTGTTCTACAAGTGTACGTAGATACACTCCTCTCTCCTTACTATGCATCTCCTAGATTAGATATTGGGTGTTTCGTAGGATTTGTTATTATTTTGATGCAACGTTCCCCTCACATATGACCCCTATCTATGTTCATTTTTTGTTCAGTAAATCAGTTTTGTTCTAATTTATTTGAATATGTAATATATTGGACCTTATTTAAGATGTGCCCTAGGCTACTGCACCTTTTCCCATGGCCTAGGGCTGACTATGAGTCATCCTGCCTGCCACCTCGTCCTTTTGTGTTTGTAGCCACGATGCCCATGGCAACGAAAAGCCGCATGGGAGTATTCGTTGCCACGATACCCCCTTCGATCGTGTTCAAAGTATTGTTTGTACCTTTGAGGTGCTTCCTAGCCATGAATTGCTGGCCCATGTCGAGGTGGGCTGTGATAGGTGTGAAGACGACGTGTCGCTTCTCCCCATGGCGTGAGTGCGCTATTGCCATGACCCCGACGACCGCGACATACTGTTTGGAACAACAAGTGACATTATGACGATCACGTAATCACTGACCAAGTTCTTTCAAACATTCTGAGGAGGCCATCATATTTTTTCCCTTTTTGAGATAAAAGCGGTAATTTGTAGAATTCAATGTTCTACCCTACAATCCACTAAAACAACCACAAAAGGATGGATGATCGTGATTCATACCTCGTAGGCATAGGAGAACGTAGAGCCTATAGGTGCTGCGTTGAATCCCCTTCGACAGCCGGAAAGGAAGGAGAGCAACCATGTGAGGGATTGAGAGAGACCACGCGGAGCGCAAGCACATGAGCATAGTGAGGGTGAACGATGAGCGGAGCTGATGTCTAGTGAATATTTTGAAATGGGGAGAGCTACTCCGCGCCACAGATCGGAGTGCACGTCGCCTATACAATTTCTCTCTTTTGTTTTTGAAGTGGATGGTGATTTTCGTCTGAAGCATGGCCGTGAGCGTGGGCCGCCTTGCATACAGGCATGCGTTGTCGTGATCCGGCAAAGGCCTCTAGCCGTGGGGTTGATCTGGTGGGTGTGACGTGCCATTCTCATGCCCCGGCAGAGCCGGGCTCGGATGGACCCAATTGATCACAATGTTTTGCGACATATGGGCTGGTGTGGCAGGAGACGCACTAATTCTCTCTTCCCGGCGACGATCGTTAACAACCAGACTACACAAAACCTTTGTGTTGCAAACAGACTCCTCGATAAACAGAGTTCTCCCAAGATTTGCATGGTGACGGGTAAACAGACTTCGACCAAAACCTAAGATCAATGGAGTGGCGACGGCGATTGGCTAGCTGTTGGTGTACGCGTCTTCATAATACTGGCGCCGACGTCCAACTGGTCCTCTTGCCTGTGCTTGCGGCTTCTTCTCTTGCTTGCCATGGCGCCGGTGCTGGTACGGCCGGTGCTCACGCCCCGCTTGCTTGTTCCCGTCGACTTCACCGGCGTACTGATGGTAAGGCCGCTTGGCTGCAGGAAAGTGTGCACCAGGCGGCTCCCGGTACTGACGACACCTGCCGCCCTGAACTTCTTGCGCCGGAATCTGCCGGCCGCCGTACGAGTCTTCCTCCCTGGCTTGTTGTCCCGCGAACCGCTTGGATGACGAAGAATAACCCTGCTGCGCTGAAAAGTTTTGCGCTTCGTGGCCACGATGTCCATGGCCTCGATAACCATGCGGCTCTTCGTCGCCACGATGCCCCCTTTGATCGTGTTCAAAGTATGGTTTGTACCTTCGAGGCGCCTCCTGGCCGCGCATTGCCGGCCCATGTCGCGGTGGAGTGCGGCGCATCCCTCCTCCGTGAGAGGGCAGCATGTCGTCGTCGTAGTTGCCGGGATGGTTGGAGGTGACCTCGTCACGGCGAACGAGGCGCCGTGACAGGGTTGGAGACGACGTGTCGCTTGTCCCCTTGGACCCCGACGACGACCGCGCCGGAAAAGGCCGACGCGTTGGCTTCGCCTCGCTGTTCGGCCGCGACGATCGCCCGTCGTAGCGGCGAGAAAGCGGCGCCACGTCCACGCAAGACAATGGGCGCGCCGCCCCGATGTCTATGGCGGTGGGTGGAGCGACGGCCACCTCAGCGTGGTACTCAGGAGAGCAGCTTCTCGCCATCTTCTCCGGCGAGTGTGCGGGCGCGGGCGAACGCGGCGCATCCAAGTCATAGGAAGACGGCGGCCGCGATTCGATCTCACCCTCCACCTCCTCGTCCTCGTCATCGTCCGTGAGAGAAAGCGAGACGTCCAGGTCCAACATCTCCGGCGCCCAGGTCGAACCACCGCCCATGCCGTGAGGAGGCGGTAAGGGTTCACGCCCGGTCAAGGCATAAGCCGTTCCGTCGACACCGGGAGGCGGTGGCGAGGGTTTACGCGCCGCCAAGGGATCTTGCCGAGGCGCCGTCGAGGCATCGTCCGTGCCGCCGTCGGAGGGTTCACGAGCCGTCCGGTCATCGACCACCGTGAGGCGGCCATCATCCGAAGGAGGCGCCTGGTTTAGGTCGAAATCGAAGATCGGTTGTGGATCCATCTTGATCTTGCTTCCTCTCGATCTGTTGTGGCAGCGGCGGCGCAGGTATTTATTAGCCTGGGGAAACACGGAATATCGACAGGTTTAGGCTTTACGAATTCGACTGTCTCTCTTTTCCTTTTTTATTTTGAGAATTTCCTTTCCTTTATTTAACTGGACACGTTTTAGATGACACCACGACTCTTTTTTTTAGGGGTTACACCAAGTTTTTATTTACTATCTAAACACTCTTATATTTCTTTACGGACATGATCCTTTTATGGACTTTGATCAATGACACCATGACTCCTAATCCGTGCCCGCTGCATGGAATACCGTGGCAAACGCGCACAGCCATCGCCGTGTGGGCTGGCCCATTTTAGGGTTTCGGGTGAATTTTTTTCGTGTTTCCCCGGTTTTCCTTTGGTCACATCGCAGCAGTGCCACCCCTCCCTAGTTTTACCAGGTTTTAGGCGAAATTCAGCTTTGGTTGTTCACTAATTCCGGGTTAATACTATATTTATATATTTAATGAAAAGCAATTGGGAAACAAATGTTGTGAAAAAAATGCATTCATAAAATGTGTGCGTCTCAAATTTTATGAAAACAATAATAATGAACTTAAAAGTATGTTCATGATTTTTTATAAAAATCATGTTATAAAATATTTGAAAATTTTACTTCTTTTTACTGATTTTAATTTTTCTTGATTTCTTTTTAAATAATCGTTAATAATTTAGAAAATATACAGGAATTGTTTTTTACATTTAAACCAACATTCACCAAATTATCAAAACTTCAGGAATTTTATAATTGTTCAAAAAATAATATAATATGTTCCTGGATTTTGAAAATTCATCCATGCCTATTTTATAAAAATTTCTTGAATTTTTTTTTTCAACACATAGTAAATAAAATGTGTAGGGCATTAGTTCCAAAAATATACAACACATATTTAACAAAATTGCCAATGTATTTAAAAAAAATCACCCAGGTTTAAAAAAATGCAGCATGTATTTCTTAAATCCTAAAATCTTATATTTAAATTATCAACCATGTACTCCCTCCGTTCCTAAATATAAGTCTTTTTAGATATTTCAAATGAAATACAACATACGGATGTATGTAGACATATTTTAGAGTGTAGATTCACTCATTTTGCTCCGTATGTAGTCACTTGCTGGAATCTCTAGAAAGACTTATATTTGGGAACGGAGGGAGTACTTGAAAAATGGTCATTGCATATTCCAAAAAGTTCCACATGTATTAAAAACCTTCTCGTATTTATAAGAAATTTGACGCATGAAAATTTTAAAACAAAGAATGAACAGTCTCTACTCTTATAAAAAACAGAGTTGGTGATGATGGTGTGCCTGCCATCCTGCAATATAGGCCATCCGATTTATATCCGACGGATAGGAAGGAAAGTATGGCAATTTTGCAAAAAGATACCCACGCCCTTCTCCACATTTGCAAATAAGGCCTTCCCTCGTTCATCCTTTTCTCCCACAAGATAAACTCTCATACAAATGCATCTTGATGTTCCATGCAACGCATGGGCATCTTGCTAGTTAAAATAGAAAAGGGGGAAATAAAAAGGGAAAAGAAATGAAATGAAAAAGGGGAGAAAACGTAAAAGGTACGAAACCAAACAAAATTAAGAAGAAAGAATAAAATGAAAACCTGGTGAGAATGAAAGACACAAAATGAATGAAGAGCAAGCGAAAAAAATGGATGCAACACGGGTCGGATCATCACCATAACCCCCTTGCGGATGTGGTCAGTATTCCATGTGATATGCGTGGAATAGTATTCGCCCTCCGGTAGCTCCCCTTTCATAATTTTCTTGTCCTGGAGGAGTTAGGCTGAAAAACACACTCCAACAGACCCCAATATTTTTTGGGTGATCACCGATAAACACCGCCCCCAACTTTACCCTTATATAGAGCGGAAGTTTGCTCATCCCCAATACCTACCCCAATACCATGGGGTTGACGTCACAAACCACTGCCATGGCCATCGCCGCAAACCGCCTTCACTACCATCATCATCACCATTGTCGCCGCCATCGCCAAGCAGCGCCCTTGGTTCTCCATCATGGTGTTGACAGAGATATGTCTCATTGCCAAATGGGGTCCATAAATCAGGTTGGGTACTGGCGATGAATTATTGGTGAGGTGCCAAAACAGTCGCCCATCTCCCCCCTCCTAAAAAATCGGGGAGAGTCCTAATAACCACTTATCAGCGGAGATTTATTGGGAAACTGCCGGATATGCTCTAAGCAGGGATTCTCATCACATAATATATCGGTTGGGTCAATTAACCCTGAATTCTGACTCATGGCCAGAATATCCGACATGTCAGAATGTCCGACCCGTGCCTGTGTGCACTAAGTTTGGTCCAATCCATGTATCTTCCCTTTCTCACTTGCGCCTTTGGGGAAGGACATATACCCCCCCCCTCCTAGTTTTAGGGCTATCAAAGATTAGAGACAAAGAGAACTTTGCTCATCTAACTCTAGTGGGATTCCTTCATTGGAGATGACTCATGGAAAACAAGACCTCCAGAGGGAGAAGACTCTGAGGAGTATCAGTCAAGGTCACCTAAAGGGCGAAGATTCCGCTAGGAATATCAAGCCCACCTTCTCCTAGGACTTGTGAAAAACACTATCTTGTTGCATCTCTCTCTTGTGTTTGATTTAGATCAAGAAACTATCTATGTATATCTTTTATTGCATCTTGTGTGTTGATTTGAGCTAGTTTTCCTTGTGATTCCTCCCCTCATGTTCTTTGTGTTATTCGGGTTCTTTCTTAAATCCACATCCAATTAGTGAAGATCGGGCCACCCCTACAGTTCGCCCTGTATCACACAGTGTCTAGCATGAGTTGCGTGCATGAGAATAATATGGTCGGTAGCTACGGGGTTGGCACACAGGATGACATGTCATCCGCATACTGCAAGACCACCAACGGTGTCCCGTCAATGAGGCGGTGGGGGAGGAGCTCGTCTTGCGGAGTCATGCGTTGCAGCACATCCACCACGAGGAGGAAGAGGTACATGGGGAGGGGATCGCCTTGAGGAGGCCCTCTCCAAACGGCAAGCCACTTCCCTGGAACATCGTTAAGGAGGTGCCGGCCGCGATGAGTAGAAGATGAGATCCATTCAGTCACACCACTAGAGGGAAGCCATGCACCTCCCTGATCTTCCTCAAGCTGCACCAATTCATTGAATCGAGGACCTTGGTGAAGTCCGGACTTGGGGTGGCACGCTTGCGGCAGCATTGCATAATCTCGGAGGCATAGACTAAGTTCTCGAAAATACTGCACCCGGTGATGAACCGGACCAGTCAGTGTCGACGGGGCGGGGCCATTGATCTGGCGTTGCAATCCGTTGGTATCGCCATTCTGCAAGGAGATGGGGGCGAAAAGTACCAGGGAGGTCACCCTGTCACGCTTGGGTTGATCCCGTGCAAGGCCGTCGAACATGGTCGCCAGCCACCGTGTCTCACGCAGCCAGATAGAAGCTTAGCCCAAGTCGGTCGGGGCTGGGGCGCTGGTTCTGTAGCATCCAGCGACTCGAGAGCGCATGAAAGTTGAGGAACTTGTAGGGCACTAGTGGTGTATGTAACCACGCATGGAAATTATGCATGAGTGTAAAAACAATGGAGGAAATTCCACCCGGCCTTAAACTGTAGTAGCATAATACTAGATCACACGGGGTTTGTGCGCTAGGCACCTGAACAAACATACTTAACGAGGAAATCATAGAGTAGTTTAAACGCAAAATGTATGAGCTCTGGTGATGATCCAAGTGACGGGGGCTGTCCACGCCGTCGCGCCGGAGATGATGCACTCCAGGTCGCGGAAACGTGGGTAACCTGCTGCCGAGCCCCCTACCTGGAGTCGGAATTGGAGCCGTCGGCGATCGCCTTGAATGGCTCCCCCTCAATCTGTATAACCTCCTGGAGCAGCCCCTTGGGTGGGTCGTCTTCCTTGCTCGCATCCGCCAGCTCCCTCTGGATGATTTGCTTCAGCTGCTTCAGTCGACGGCACTGGGCTGCGCCGTGGTTGCCGCTGTGGTGGTACTCGCACCAGTTTTCCCGGGTTCGCCGGGCCCTTGGGATCCAGTTCTTCAGCGTCGAGTCCATGTCCAGGGCTTGGTGCTTCTTGGTCCACTGCTTCTTCAGAGGCAGGCAGTCGTCTTGGGGCGAATCGTCCCTCTTCTGCTTCTTCTGCACAGGTCCAAATCCCCGGTCGACTTCCGGGCGTCGAGCAAGTGCATCCTTGACGGCCGCAGGAGAAGGAAACTGCGCCCGAGGCGGCTCCCTCTGCTGATAGTAAGGCTGTGCTGCAGGAGGACGAAAGTGTACACGAGGCGGCTCCGTGTACTGACGATACCCGCCGTTCTGAACTTCTTCCGCCGGAATACGCTCCCGACGATACCCGCCGTTCTGAGCTTCTTCCGCCGGGACACGCCGGCCGCCGTAAGAGCCATCCTCCCTGCGGCGTGGCCCGGCGAACTGCTTTAAAGGATAAGAATTACCCTGTTGCGTCGGAAAATTTGGCGCGCCGTAGCCACGTTGAGCTCGATAATCCTGCTGCCTTTCGTCGCCATGGTATCCCCGTCGCCCCTGATCATGCTCATTGAACGGTTTGAACCTTCGAGGCGCCTGCTGATCGCGCATTGCCTTCTGATCGTGATCATTGTACGGCTCGTATCTTCGAGGCGCTTGCTGATGGCGCATTGCCTGCTGATCATGATCGTTGTACGGCTCGTACCTTCGAGGCGCCTGCTGATGGCGCACTGCCTTCTGATCATGATCATTGTACGGCTCATACCTTCGAGGCGCTTGCCGATCACGCATTGCTGGCCCATAGCTTCTCCGGCCCCCCTCGTCGCGGCGGAGCGGGTAACCGGGCGGAGTGGGCCGCCTCTCTCCGTGCGAGGCCACGTCGTAGTTGCCGGGGTGGTTGGAGGTAGCTACGTCACGGCGCACGAATGGCCGCTTCAGGCGCCGTGACAGGTCTGACGACGACGTGTCGCTTGTCGCCTTGGCGTGAGCGCGCGATGGCGATGACCCTGACGGCGACGGCGGCGGAAGAGTCGGAGGCGGCGGGTTCGTTTCCACGCTCGGAGAGAACGGGGCCGCGCCATTCACGACGACGCAAGACGATAGGCGCGCCGTCGGCCTGTCGACGCCGGCCTGACTGCACGCCTGCGCGGTGGGTCCAGCGACGGACACCTCGGCAGGATAAGAGGGAGAGCAGCTTCTCTCCATCTTCGCCGGCGAGGGCGAGCGTGTTGGCGAGGCCGAGCGCGCGGCGTCGGACTCACAGGGCGACGGCGGCTCCGATCCGATCTCACCCTCCTCCTCCTCCTCATCGTCGTCATCGCACACGAGAGAAACCGAGCAGTCCAGGTCTAACATCTCCGGCGTGGCATCATCACCCATGCCGTCGTCTTGCGGCGGAGGAGACGGCGAGGGTTCACGCGCCGCTGAGGCGTCACCCCGAGGCGGCAGCGAGGGTTCACTTGCCACTGAGGCGTCGCCCCGAGGCGGCGGCGAGGGTTCACGCGCCACTGAGGCGTCGCCCCGAGGCGGCGGTGAGGGTTCACGCGCCATCAAGGCATCCTCCGTGACGCCGTCGTCCAGAGGCGACGGCGAGGGTTCACGGGCCGTCTGGGCATCGACCGTGAAGGTGAAGCCATCGTCCGGAGGCGGCAGCTCGTTCAGATCGAAATCGAAGGCCGGTCGTGGATCCATCTCTGTTGTGGCAACGGCGGCGCAGGTGTCTCTTGGCCTGGAGAAGAAACACGCAAGGCTACGTTTGTTTCGATCGATCGATGGGTCTAGGTTTACCGCATATATAAGGGGTGTAGGGACGCCACGACTCCTAATCCGGAAAGAAACAGAAGCCGGGCTACTCCGATCCGATTCATAAAACATATCGGTTGGGTCAACCGGTACGTTGAGCCCTCGAACCATACCGACACGGGCTATACTAGAATTTTTTGGGTCTGGAAGAAGGCTGATTGGTTTGCTATTAATATTTGGCATTGCCAATATTTAGCAAGTCTACTATTAAAAAAAATTTAGCAAGTCAATATTTGGCAAAATTAAGAGTTGCCAAGATTTAACAAATTTTTGTGAGATTAGCAACAAAAATTGGTAAGCAACCAATCTATAGCCAACATTTGTCAGTTGCTAAAATTTGACATGCCAACTTTTAGCATCAAACCAATTAGGCTAGAAAATATCAACTCTAGGCGCGGATAAAAAGATTACACTGATTTGGCTCGTTATGTGTGTTCCCACTCTGATGACATGCGAACTTATAGGTAAAAAGTAAATCGAAACGTGAACCTGTAAACTCGAAAATCAACACAGCGAACTCTCTGAGTCTGGTCTATTTTGAATCTTTAGAGCTTTTAGAGTATCTACAACAACGAACAACAAATCTTTTTTTTATAGAGAGGACCCTGTCATTAAAAGAAACATCGAGCAGTGCAAAGCATCTCAAAAAACAAAAATTACAATTAAATCCTTGAGATGCCCTTTGTCTTTAACCTCCAGGTCGTGTCGACGGCGTGCGCGGACAGCAAATCCGACCCCTCAATCGCCCGCGGACAGTGACCGATCACGCCTCAAATTTGCTCGTCTGCATCGGATACCTCTACAACCTTAGATCCATACAAAAGCATGCAAAAGAGGAATCACATACTACGTAGATCAAGTAACCTATATTACCCTAATTCTCGTCGAAGATGTTCACTTTCTTCGTGCCCTGCTCCAGGTACATGGGCGGCAGCTTCGGCTCCTCCTCCTCCTCCTCCTTCGACTCAAGTCAAGCAAGTACGGTAGCAGGCCGGCAACGATGCGGGCGGCGCGCTTTACCCGGATCTCTTGCTCAATTTTGAAAATGCATTCCGGCGTGAGCATAGCATACGTGGTCTTCCTTTGCCGAACCATGGCGAAGCCGAAGGGCGTGGGAAGAGCGGTAGAGCAGGAGAGAGGTGGATGGGCTCAGGCTGGCGGCGCGGAGAGGGAGGAGGTGGATGTGGCTAGTGTTGGGGGCATGCTCGCTGGCTTAAATAAACGGATTTGGCCTCATGCGATGAGCCGGAGCGATGCCACGCAGCATTTACCCCTCCACCTCTCCACCGGAGGAGACGACCGTCGGACCGCCGGGTTTCCAGGTGATTCCACGTGGGACCCCATTGTCAATCAGACAGTGCGGATGCACCCGGGCGGCCTTATATCCGCCCCAAATTTTGGGATGGACTTGAGGGGTGTCGGTCAGACCGGGCGTTTGAGGCCCGTTTGAGGATCCCATCTGGGTCGTTTTTTATGACCGATCACGGACCTGGTTGTTGTAGGGTGAAACCCTAGAGGGGATCTTTTCACACTTGGAGGGGGAAAAGAGGAAGAACACTCAAGAACACAAGGAACAAATCACTCAAACAAACCCAAATATCACATCCACTAGAGTAGCATACAAGAGATCCACAAGATCACACGAACAATTCAAGGAAAATAGCACTAGGGTAAAAGTTCTTCCCACTATGTGAGGTATTGCATCCAAGAGGATCTTCTCCAAGAGGAGCTTCTCCAAGAGGAGGTCTAGATCTCCTAGAGGAGGTAGATGAGCAAAGCTCTCTCTTTGTGTTCTAAATACTTTGCTAACCCTTCAAACAAGCTAGTAGATGGGTACTTATAGTCTAGGGACGAAATAAGAGAGGAGGGGGGATACAAGGGCAAAGACCCAAAGAGGCACACATGCCTTCGCGGAGTGGTCCGGGCACCTGGGGGAAAAGGGTCCGGGCACCCGAACCGCTCAGAGACCCGCTGAGGGAGTCCTGGATTAGGAGGTCATCGGACTGCCGGACTCTATACTTTAGCCGGACTGTTGGACTATGAAGATACAAGATTGAAGACTTCGTCCCGTGTCCGGATGGGACTCTCCTTTGCGTGGAAGGCAAGCTTGGCAATTCGAATATGTAGATCTCCTCCCTTGTAACCGACTCTGTGTAACCCTAGCCCCCTCCGGTGTCTATATAAACCGGAGGGTTTAGTCCGTAGGACAACAACAATCATAACCATAGACTAGCTTCTAGGGTTTAGCCTCTACGATCTCGTGGTAGATCAACTCTTGTAATACTCATATCATCAAGATCAATCAAGCAGGAAGTAGGGTATTACCTCCATCGAGAGGGCCCAAACCTGGGTAAACATTGTGTTCCCCGCCTCCTATTACCATCCACCTTAGACGCACAGTTCGGGACCCTCTACCCGAGATCCGCCGGTTTTGACACCGACATTGGTGCTTTCATTGAGAGTTCCACTGTGCCGTCACCATAAGGCTTGATGGCTCCTTCGATCATCGGCAACGATGCGGTCCAGGATGAGATTTTTCTCCCCGGACAGATCTTCGTATTCGGCGGCTCCGTACTGTGGGCCAACTCCCTTGGCCATCTGGAGCAGATCGAAAGCTACGCCCTTGGCCATCAGGTCAGGTTTGGAATCTTGAACTATACCGCCGACATCCGCGGAGACTTGATCTTCGACGGATTCGAGCCCATGTCAGGTGTGCCGCACAGTCACGACGAGCATGACTTAGCTCTGCCGTCGGACAGTGTTCGGGCGATCAAATCTGCGGCTACTCCGGCCCTCAATCTGGAGCAGATCATGCCGTCCGAGGACGGGTGGATAGACCCCGCCACGGAGGCCGCACACTCAGCGGCGATAGAGCTGGATACTGACTTCACCTCTTATGAGACCCGTGTTGCCGGACACTTGGATTCGTCCCTGGCCACGGGCTCCGAACCTCCTGCATCCGTGCTATCGAATCTAATTGGGCACCGATCATGGAGTTTTCCTCCGCGGATATCTTTCAGCACTCGCCACTGGGCGACGTGCTAAATTTATTAAGGTCTTTCTCCTTGTCCGGAGACCCTTGGCCGAACTATGTCCGGCTGGAGTGGGAAGCGGACGACGAAGAAATTCGTTCCCCACCCACCACCCACTTGGTAGCCACTGTCGACGACTTAACCGACATGCTCGATTTCGGCTCCAAAGACATCGACGGTATGGACGACGATGCAGGAGACGAACAGGAACCACCGCCCACAGGGCGGTGGACTGCCACCTCATCATATGATATATACATGATGGACACCCCCAAAGAAGGCGATGGCGATAAGGCAATGGAGGATAATCCCTCCAAGAAGCAATCCAAGCACCGGCGTCAGCGGCGCCGCTCTAAGTCCCGCCATAGCAAAAGCAGCGATACCGGCACAAGAGACAATAACGCTCCAGATAGTGCCGAAGACGATGACAATCCCCTCCAGCCAGGCCTCGAGCGGGAGGATGGGCAAGCTAGCCCTCAAGAACAGGCAGCAGACGGAGAATCAGAGGATGACAATTACATGCCTCTCTCCGAAGACGAGGTGAGCCTCGGCGACGAAGAATTTATCGTGCCTGAGGATCCCGTCGAGCAGGAGCGCTTCAAGCGCCGGCTTATAGCCACAACAAATAGCCTGAAGAAAAAGCAACAACAGCTTCGAGCTGACCAAGACCTGCTAGCAGATAGATGGACCGAGGTCCTGGCGGCCGAGGAATACGAACTTGAACGCCCAACCAAGAGTTACCCAAAGCGCAGGTTGCTACCCCAACTCGAGGAGGAAGCATTAAAACCCACATTACCAGCGTATGATGCGGCTGATCGGCCACCTCGTGGCCGAGACAGAGTGGCATATCAGCCCGAAGTTTAGCCCGCACCCCGCCGCCATTCAAACAGAAACACCAAGGCCCGGGGCAACACGCGGGACCTGCGAGACCTATTGGAAAACAAAGCAGGACATACAAGATCGATCTACGAATCACGGGGGCGCGCCCCAACGCGTGACGATGATCGTCACGCCGGATACACTAAAAGCAAATCTGGCCGGGCCGAATACAGCAGACAAGACTCGTATGAACTGCGTTGTGACATAGCCCGGCACAGAGGCGCCGCACACCCCCCATGCTTCACGGACGAAGTGATGAATCACGAATTCCCAGAAGGATTTAAACCCATGAACATTGAGTCATATGATGGTACTACAGACCCGCGGTATGGATCGAGGATTTCCTCCTCCACATCCACATGGCCCGCGGTGATGATCTACATGCCATCAAGTACCTCCCACTAAAACTCAAAGGACCAGCTCGGCATTGGCTGAATAGCCTACCAGCAAACTCCATTGGCAGTTGGGAGAATTTGGAAGATGCATTCCTTGACAACTTCTAGGGCACTTATGTGCGACCACCGGACGCTGATGATTTGAGCCACATAATCCAACAGCCAGGGGAATCGGCCAGGAAATTCTGGACTCGGTTCCTAACTGAAAAGAACCAAATTGTCGACTGTCCGGATGCCGAGGCCTTAGCGACATTTAAGCATAACATCCGTGACGAGTGGCTCGCCCGACACCTCGGCCAAGAGAAGCCGAAGTCCATGGCAGCCCTCACAACACTCATGACCCGCTTTTGCGCGGGCGAAGACAGCTGGCTGGCTCGCATCAATAACACACCGAGAAATCCTGGCAATTCAGACGCCAAAGACAGCAACGGCAGACCACGTCGCAACAGACACAAGCGCCGCAACAACGGCGACAACGCCGAAGACACGGCAGTCAATGCCGGATTCAGTGGCTCTAAATCCGGTCACCGGAAAAAGTCGTTCAAAAGAAGCAGCCCGGGCCTGTCCAGTTTGGACGACATACTCGATCGCTCGTGTCAAATTCACGGCACCCCCGATAAGCCAGCCAATGACACCAACAGAGAATGCTGGGTGTTCAAGCAGGCCGACAAGTTGAACGCCGAAAACAAGGAAAAGGGGCTGCATAGCGACGAGGAGGAGGAGCCCCGGCCGCCGAACACAGGAGGACAGAAGAAATTTCATCCCCAAGTGAAAACGGTGAACATGATATACGCAACCCATATTCCCAAGAGGGAACGGAAGCGCGCACTAAGGGACGTCTATGCGATGGAGCCAGTCGCCCCAAGGTTCAACCCATGGTCTTCTTGTCCGATCACATTCGATCGCAGGGACCACCCCACTAGTATCCGTCATGGCGGTTCGGCCGCATTGGTTCTTGATCCCATCATTGACGGATTTCACCTCACTCGAGTCCTTATGGACGGTGGCAGCAGCCTGAACCTGCTTTATCAGGATACAATGTGCAAAATGGGTATAGACCCATCGAGGATCAAACCCACCAAAACCACCTTCAAAGGTGTCATCCCAGGTGTAGAGGCCTGTTGCACGGGCTCAATCACACTGGAAGTGGTCTTCGGATCTCCGGACAACTTCCGAAGCGAGGAGTTAATCTTCGATATCGTCCCGTTTCGCAGCGGCTATCACGCACTGCTCGGACGAACCGCATTTGCCAGATTCAATGCGGTACCGCATTATGCATACCTCAAACTCAAAATGCCAGGACCACGCGGGGTTATAACAGTTATTGGAAACACAGAACGCTCGCTCCATACGGAGGAGCACATTGCGGCCCTCGCAGCAGAAGCGCAAAGCAACCTTATTAGGCAAACCGCCAATTCGGCGAAAAAGACCCCGGACACCTTCAAGCGAGTCCGGGGTACCCCGCAGGAGGATCGCCAGGCACATTTTGAGCTCTCCTAGCAATTCGGCCTCCGTCATAGTCCCATTCAAACGGCAAAATTTGTGCCGCGCGTACATAACTACGCACTCAAGATACCATGGGCATAGGCGGTGGCACGGCTATGGCACGGCCCACAATGCGGCTCAACCCCCCCGGGCACGTATACCTTTATCATTTTTCTCTTTCAGGACCTTACTCTCGGGAAGACCTCTCCGGCAGTCTGATTGTTGACTCATTGCAGGAAGGAAATACCAAGGAAGGAAGACACTCTGACGTATAAGGGAATCCCCAGGTGGTCTCTGATAACGATCGAATACCTGTTTTACATACCCATACGCAGCTTGCCCTTGGATAGGACATGTCAAATAGTCCTATTTTTTGCTTATTACTTGTATCCGTACGCTTTGACGTATTATTTAAATAACAATGCATAGTGTTAGCCTATTATTGCATTTCATTTTTTTCCTTGTCTGCTTATTTATGACAAATTGCACCCGTACATTCTGGTACGACCAGTGCGCCAGGGGCTTCAGTGTACCCCATAACATGGCGTGAAAAGTCCGAACACTTTCGACAGTGCAGCACCCCGAACTTATAGCATTATATGCATCAGCTCCGAATCATGTCTTGGGTCAATAGTTGGGTTTGCCCGGCTCCCATGTTTTGGTACCTTACGTTCCGCTATATCGGCTAAGGTAGCACTGGGAGAACTACTGCGATTGTGTCCCGGTTCTTCCGGACGAGCACCTCAGTAGAGAAAGCCGAAAACTGACTGTCATGATGCGGCGAGAGCTGGTCGCTGTTCATGAGGTCTCAAGTCCTTAAAGACTTCTTCCGCTTCGGGCGAGGAGTCGGCCTTGCCCGACTTAGGCGTATATAGAGCCCCAAATTTGGCCTTCCAAATACTAGGGGCTTCGCCAAAATTTATAATTGTAGACTTCTATGGCTAAGTGAGAGTGATAAAGCTTTATAGTCCGATTGCCTGGTTCGTTGTGCTAAACACCTCCTTCGAGGGACCCAAAATTGGGATAAAGAGTGATCAGGTTTATCCCGAACACCTCAGTACTAGTTACATGGGGGCAGAAGCCAACGACTGGCCAACTCTCAGATTTTATAAACAGCCGCACAGAAGGTAATATTTTAAATTCACAAAGCGTTACATAGCGCACATGAACTCGTTTCATATTACAGGATCACATGAGTACATTCATTCAAATATTACATCCTTAGCACATTCCTCCGCCACAAGGCGAGCACCCTCCAGGACACTGTCATAATACTTTTTGGGGTGGCGATGCTCCTTACCCTCTGGCGGCCCCTCCTTCACCAGCTTTTCGGCGTCCAGCTTGACCCAGTGCACCTTCACCCGGGCAAAAGCCCTGCGCGCACCCTCGATGCAGACAGACAGCTTTATGACTTTAAGCCTTGGACAGGTGTTCACAAGTCGCCTTACCAGGCCAAAATAGCTGCCAGGTAGGGGCTCGCTAGGCCACATCCAGACTATAAGGCCCCTCATGGCCAGTTCGGCCGCCTTGTGAAGCTCGACCAGTTGCTTCAACTGGTCGCTCAAGGGCATCGGATGTTCGGTCCCAGTATACTGAGACCAGAACAACTTCTCCGTCGAGCTCCCCTCCTTGGCCCGGTAGAACTCCGCAGCATCCGACACACTGCGGGGTAGATCTGCGAACGCTCCTGGAGAGCTCCGAATTCGGGGAAGTAAAAGGAAAGTTTCCTTCACATGCTTGCTTTGCATAATGAATGCCTTACCCGCCGATATCTTCTTAACCACCTCAATTTCCTGGAGGGCCTTTTGGGCTTCGGCCTTGGCATGTTGTGCGTTTTCGAGGGCCTTCGCAAGCTCGGACCCTTGCGTCTTCGAGTCACGCTCCAAGGACTCGTGTTTCTTGATGAGAGCCTGGAGCTCTTGCTGCACCTCGCCGACTCGGGCCTCTTGCTTCTCTCGCTCGATGCGCTCCTTGGCCGCTTTGTCTTCGGCCTCGGACAGCGCCTTCTTCAGGGCCGCCACTTCGGTCGGGCCCCCTAAGCAAAATTCATGACGATCCTATTATTCAAAAACCACATTTTTCTTTATCAATATACAGACGTGGTATCACTTACCTTTGTTCTCTTCGAGCTGCCTCTTGGTAAGGCCGAGGTCTTCCTTGGGCCGCTCAAGGTCCCGCTTCAGTGTGGCGACCTCCGCAGTACGAGCGGCAGCGGCCAGCAGTGAAGCCTGCTTATTCACATAGACACATTCTGATTAGACTCCTGCGATTATTATTTGATCCTCTAATTGGCCTTTCTTCGCGAGCGCCAAACAGAGCATCAGGGGCTACTGTCTATGCCGTAACATTTTCTTATAATTCTATTACTTACCTCAAAGCCTGTTAGGAGGCTGGCACAGGCTTCAGTCAGTCCGCTCTTGGCGGACTGAACCTTCTTGACCACCGCACTCATAACAGTGCGGTGCTCATCGTCAATGGAAGCGCCGCGAAGCGCTTCCAGCAAGTTGTCCGATGCCTCTGGATGGACAAAGGCCATCGGCACAGACGGCTTGCCCCCCTTAGCGAGGGGTTGCCTGACGAAATCCGGAACCACTGGAGGTTCCGGCGCAGTATTCGGCTGGGGGCTAGACTTGCTGCCCCCGGCGTTAGGGCCCAGGGGAGTCTTGCCCCTCGTGCGCCCAGCGCCTGGAATGCCGCCTTGAGGCGCCTTCGGAACTGTCTCCCCCCAGTCCAGTGCCCTTTGAGACAACACCTCGGCATCGTCCGTAGGACGGGGGGATGAGGCGGTCGGGAGTGAATCGCTGTTCATATCCGACGGGCCCAAAGAATCATCCGAAGAAGATACGTCGATATGGGCTCGGGATGGACTGCATAATCATGTTCGGCGTAATAAGAAGCAATAAAATAAAACATACCAAGAACTATTATGGTATCCGAATACTTACGACTTCGCTAGGGGCTTGTCCATGGGCAGCCAGTCCTCGTCGCTAAAAGCGGCCGTCGTGGAATAGTCCTGTAACGCCCACGATGCGGCTATATCTCCCACGTGTCGAGGCACGACTTAGAGGCATAACCGCATAGTGGTTTTGTCGCAAGAAGGGTCATCTTCACACAATCCCGTGTAATGAACAAGAAAGGGATAAAGAGTTGGCTTACAATCGCCACTTCACACAATACATAAATATCATTCATACATCATCCAAAATACAATCATATAGACCGACTACGGTCAAAATCCAAATGAAAATAAGACAACCCCAAATTCTAGATCCCCGATCGTCCCAACTGGGCTCCACTACTGATCATCAGGAAAAGACACATAGTAACGACCACATTCCTCGTCGAACTCCCACTTGAGATCGACGCCATCATCTGCACTGGCATCGTTGGCACCTGCAACTGTTTTGGTAGAATCTGTGAGTCACGGGGACTCAGCAATCTCACACCCGTGAGATCAAGACTATTTAAGCTTATAGGACAAGGAGGTGCAAAGAGGTGGAGCTGCAGCGGCAAAAGCATATATGGTGGCTAACTTGCGCATATGAGAGCGAGAAGAGAAGCAACGGAACGGACGTCATCTAGCAATGACCAAGAAGTGATCCTGAACACCTACTTACGTCATACATAACACTGACCGTGTTCACTTCCCGGACTCCGCCGAGAAGAGACCATCACGGCTACACACGCACTTGGTGTATTTTAATTGGGTCAAGTGACAAGTTATCTACAACCGGACATTAACAAATTCCCATCTGCCTCATAACCGCGGGCACGGCTTTCGAAAGATAATACCCTGCAGGGGTGTCCCAACTTAGCCCATCATAAGCTCTCACGGTCCACGAAGGATAAACCTTCTCCCGGAAAGACCCAATCAGTCTCGGAATCCCGGTTTACAAGACATCTCGACAATGGTAAAACAAGACCAGCAAAGCCGCCCGAATGTGCCGACAAATCCCGATAGGAGCTGCACATATCTCGTTCTCAGGGCACACCGGATGAACACTACGTATAGCTAAAACCAATCCTCGAGTTTCCCCAAGGTGGCGCTGCAAGTGGCTCTAGTTTGGACCAGCACTCAGAGGAACATTGGCCCGGGGGTTTAAAATAAAGATGACCCTCGGGCTCTAGAAAACCCGGGGGAAAAAGGTATAGGTCGCAAATGGTAAAACCAAGGTTGGGCCTTGCTGGAGGAGTTTTATTCAAGGCGAACTGTCAAGGGGGTCCCATAAATCACCCGACCGCGTAAGGAACGCAAACTCAAGGAACATAATCCCGGTATAACAGTAACTAGGGCGGCAAGAGTGGAACAAAACACCAGGCATAAGGCCGAGCCTTCCACCCTTTACCAAAATATATAGATGCATTAATTAAATAAGAGATATTGTGATATCCCAACATATCCATGTTCCGACATGGAACAAACTTCAACTTCACCTGCAACTAGCAACGCTATAAGAGGGGCTGAGCAAAAGCGGTAACATAGCCAAACAACGGTTTGCTAGGAAAGGATGGTTAGAGCTGACATGGCTAGAATGGGAGACATGATATAGCAAGTGATAGGTAGCGGAGCATGGCAATAGAGCGAACAACTAGCATAGCAAAGATAGAAGTGATTTCGAGGGGTGGTCATCTTGCCTGCAAGATTCTCAGAGTTGTCGAAGGCTTGATCCTCGTAAGCGTACTCGACAGGTTCCTCGTAAGCGTACTCGTCTCCCGGCTCTACCCAAGACAAGAACACAATAAACGGAACCACAATCAACAACGAGAAATGCGCAAGCAACATGATGCAAAACATGTATGATATGCAAGATATGATATGCGATGCATATGCGTGCTCCGGAAGGAAAATGATGAACATGGCAGTAACTTGGCAAACCAAGCATGGCACTGGAAAGATGAGATGATTTCGGTCAAAATCGATATAAAGATCACCGGAATCGGATGCACGGTTTGCAAATGGCAAGCAAAACAAGAATGACACTAATCTGCGATAAACAGCAAGATAGCACATAAAATGCAACAAGTAACAACGCTACAGCACCCCAACATAGCAACAAAGCACATGGAAGTAATCTACAGGAGATGCTTGACAAACAATGAACACTGAGCTACGGCTAGTTCACAACATATCAAGCTCAAACAAGCATGGCAAAAGTGCAAAAGATTACAGGTTCACAGACTTAGTGAAAAACTGGACATGGCAGAAATCAGCATCAGGTAGCAATGTTCAGAGCACAAAATCAACATGCTACAGGAACTTAACATAGCAAAACAAGGCATGGTAGTGTTCTACTCAAAGCACATGACAAAAGTACCTTACTGACCATAAGCCAAAAAGGACCAGAAGATATGATGGCAAGCATGTAAACATAGCAAGTTTCGTTATCAGGTTACAGACTTAACAGAAAACAGAGCATGGCAGAAATATTAATATGTAGGCCTCTTTGTGAGCTTGATGCACTCACTACAGAGCAATTCATGACAAACCAAGTATACCTACAGCAAGATGGCATGTTTAAGAAGCTATACATGGCAAGAACAAATGCATAATATGTATGGATCAACTACAATAAGCTTGGCGAAAATGCATCTCATGTTAAGAATCTGCCAGAAATATTTTATAGCAAAAGTAGAGCAAGATTGAGTCATGCTATACTACTCTAAAATTGCAAACAATTGCATGAATGCATCAATTACAACTATAGCTACAAAAAATCCTTACTGAACATCTCCAAAATATGCATGGATCTCTCTGTAGCATCAAGTTTACATGGCAACAAAATTACAGCAGACAAGGACTTAGAGAAATCATGTCCCTGAAATCAGAATTATTACGGGGCCTACTTTGCATGCTTGTGCTAGTCACCACAGGGATCACAAAAATACATGGACTACACCACTGGAAAGATGGCATGGCATACTTCAAAACACATGTATAGCTCATGCTCAAAAGATGCACAGAATAAATGATACAAAAATGACAAATCTCCAAGTTCTGATAAGAACCAGAGATTAACAGCAACTAGCCCTCTTCCAACAAAGATTTGGGCATCAAGATGACCTCTAATGAACATGGTGCAATTGAACAAAATGAAGAGCATCATGAGGCGAACAATTTGACATATTACACGCGCGAATCGGAGCTACATGCAAGAAGTTATCGCATCTTGAACAGGAGCACATGCTGAGAGTTATCCAGGACTTGGAGGAATTTTGAGGGGGTTCGAGGGAAAGTCAACGGGGCACTGTACCAGATCCGATCGGATCGGGCTCCCGAGCTCGATGGCGACGGCGAGGCAGGGAGAGGGGCTCCGGCGGAGGGGGCCGGAGGCGGCGGCCGCGGGCGGCGGAGGCGGCCGGCGAGGAGGCCGCGGCGGCGCGGCCCAGGTGCGGCGGCGCGGGCGGGATCCGGCGGCGGCGCGTGCGGGCTCGGGCGGCGGCGCAGCTCGGGCCGCGGAGGCCGGGAACGGGCCTGCGGGCCGGCGGCGGGGCGGTTGGACGTTGTCCGGCTGGAATGGACACGTCCGGCGCGGCGCGGAGGGAGAGGGTTAGGGTTCGTCTGAGATTTCGTTTTTCGGGATGCCCACTTATAAATAGGTAGAGGGAGCTAGGAGGCTCCAAATGAGGTGCGGTTTTCGCCCACACGATCGTGATCGAACGACCTAGAGCATGGAAGAGAGTTTGGTGGGTTTTGGCCTGGTTTTGGAGGGGTTTTTTGCTGGACACTCAAATGGACATTGCGGAGGCCCGGTTAACCGATGGAGTACCAAACGACCTCCGAATGGAACGAAACTTGACTGGTAGTCTCCGGGTGGTATATTAAGGCCACTTGACAAGCCTCGGTCCATTCCGAGAAAGTTTGACACACGCACACGAAAGAAAACAAGAGGGGTGCACCGGAGGAGATAGGAGCGCCGGATTGGAAAACGGACAACGGGGAAAATGCTCGGATGCATGAGACGAACACGTATGCGAATGCAATGCACATGATGACATGATATGAAAATGCATTACATGACAAAATACAAAACGAAAGACAAAACCCGACAACGGAGGGAAAAGCATATCACATAGCCGAAAATGGCAAGAGTCGGAGTTACGAATATGGCAAGTTACATGCGGGGTGTTACAAGTCCGGAAGGAGAGTCCTTACCTTCTTGGACCCTTCGGCCTCCCCAGACAGGGCGGCCTTCCTTTTCTTGTCTCCCCCGGCTGGGAGGGGGGAGAACTTTCCTCTTCCTCCTCCTCGTTTTCGTGGGAGGAGTGCGCCTTGGTGTTTTCGGACGATGAGTCCGATATAACCTTGCGCCGGAGACCTTTCCTGGTCCCCGTGGCCTTCTTCTGGGCCTTCTTCTCCGGCACCTCATAAGGCACCGGAACCAGCATCTCCGTTAGGAGAGCATCTGCTAGATCTTCGGGCAGGAGGGCTGAACAATCGATCTGCTCCGCTGTCGCTACCCAGTCCTGTCAAAAGGCATGGAGGCTCAGATCCCTCGCACGGTTATACTAGGGAAAGGAACATCTTATGAGATATAAAAGACTTACCGGATTGGCAGGGCGCCTTGCGCTGAGTCCGCGATCCTCGGTAAGGGGAGGAGGTACCTCAGCGCCCTTGAACAGCACCTTCCAGACGTCCTTGTGCGTTGTGTCGAAGAGCTCTCGCAGCGTCTGGTGCTTAGCCGGGTCGAACTCCCACAAATTGAATGCCCGTCTTTGACACGGGAGGATCTGGCGGAAGAGCATGACTTGGACCACGTTGACAAGCTTGATCTTCTTGCTTATCATGTTTTTGACGCAGGTCTGGAGTCCGGTCAGCTCCACCGATGAACCCCAGGATAGGCCCTTCTCTTTCCAGGAGGTGAGCTGCATGGGGATACCGGATCGGAATTCGGGGGCCGCCACCCAGTTGGTGTCGCGCGGCTCGGTGATGTAGAACCACCCCGATTGCCACCCTTTCGCGGTCTCCACATAGGAGCCTTCGAGCCAGGCGACGTTGGGCATTTTTCCCACCATGGCGCCTCCCCACTCCGCTTGCTGGCCGACCACCACCTTCGGTTTAACATTGAAGGTCTTCAACCATAGGCCGAAGTGGGGCTTAATGCGGAGGAAGGCCTCGCACACGACGATAAACGCCAAGATGTTGAGGATGAAATTCGGGGCCAGATCATGAAAGTCCAGCCCATAGTAGAACATGAGCCCACAAACGAACGGGTGGAGGGGAAATCCCAGCCCGCAGACGAAGTGGGTAAGAAATACCACCCTCTCATGGGGTTCTGGAGTTGGGACGATCAGCCCCGCATCTGGTAGCCGGTGCACGATATCTGAGGCCGGGTATCCGGCTCCCCGGAGCTTTGTAATGTCCTCCTTCGTGACGGAGGAGACCATCCACTTGCCTCCCGCTCCGGACTTGCTTGGAGTGGTTTTGAGGAGAAAATGCGAACTTGGGCGCTGGAGCTCGAGTGCGCAAGAATGGATGAGCAAGGAAGAAGAAGGTGTGGCTGAAAAAGATGAATCCTTGTCTCTTTATAAGGGCGGAAGAAACTATGCGCCTCCCCACCTGCTTGGTAAACTCGCTAATTCCTCAAGCGTCGTAATTGATGGCGCGGTTGGGTTACCCACACCCGTATTGATGAGAATCCCGTCATAGGGGGACATGATCTCTGCTTCGACAAGACGTGCCAAGAAAACCGCCTCGCAATATGTGCAGTAGCTGGTTGGGAAAAACGGTTCGAATAATGACCGGGCCATGGCGTGATGTCACGCTATGAAACTTGTCAGCAGATTAGATTTGTGGAATATTATATTCTCTACAGCGGTACGTGAAATTTATTTTGCTAGCCGGACATGATCCTTGTGTTCAAAATCTTCTATGGAGTATTCGGAGGAGGAACCCGCCTTGCAATGCCGAAGACAATCTACGCGCCGGACTCATCTTCATTGAAGCCTGGTTCAGGGGCTACTGAGGGAGTCCTGGATTAGGGGGTCCTTGGACTGCCGGACTCTATACTTTAGCCGGACTGTTGGACTATGAAGATACAAGATTGAAGACTTCGTCCCATGTCCGGATGGGACTCTCCTTTGCGTGGAAGGCAAGCTTGGCAATTTGGATATGTAGATCTCCTCCCTTGTAACCGACTCTGTGTAACCCTAGCCCCCTCCGGTGTCTATATAAACCGGAGGGTTTAGTCCGTAGGACAACAACAATCATAACCATAGGCTAGCTTCTAGGGTTTAGCCTCTACGATCTCGTGGTAGATCAACTCTTGTAATACTCATATCATCAAGATCAATCAAGTAGGAAGTAGGGTATTACCTCCATCGAGAGGGCCCGAACCTGGGTAAACATTGTGTCCCCCGCCTCCTGTTACCATCCGCCTTAGACGCATAGTTCGGGACCCCCTACCCGAGATCCGCCGGTTTTGACACCGACACCCGCACCCAGGTTCGTCCGGGCACCCGGGGCGAAGGGGCCGGGCACCCGGCCCGTGCAGGGGGGCGGCTGGGAGGTGGCCGGGCACCCGGGGGTCCCAAGCCCGGGCACCCGGGGTGTCCAGGGGTTTTTGCCCGCTTGCTTCCTTCTTCGCTCTTCTCCTCCGTGCATGCTTGGATCTCCATCCGCTCCTTCTCACGATCATTTACTTGGTACCTAAGAATGAACAATGTCTCCATTTGAGGTAGAATCCAATTCTCACGCGAATCCGAGCGAGACTTGAATAGGAAAGAAGTGACCTCATTCTCGATGGCGCGTGCGCGGGCTCTTGTCATCGGTCCTCTCGGTGCTTGCGGTGGTGATGGAGTGTCGGTGTGGGTAGTCGAGGGATACTCCGCATCGTCCCCCCCTTGGGAGAGATCCGTCCACGAATCGTGCTCTTCATCACCATGGTACTTGGCCAAGTCTTTGACGTTGAAGATGTCGCTTATGTTGTACTTGTCGCATGGAATGTCGACTTTGTAGGCGTTGTCGTTGTAGCGTGCGAGCACCTTGAATGGTCCATCGCCTCTCGGAAGTAGTTTGGACTTGCGCTCCTTGGGGAAGCGGTCCTTGCGTAGATGTAACCATACTAGATCGCCGGATTGGAACACCATCGGTGACTTGTTGATGTTGAGCTTGGAGGCGAGTCGTTGTACTTGGCGCTCGATCGTGGAAAGTGTTTCTTCATGCATCTTCTTGAGGCAGGTTGCTCTTGCACTAGCGTCCATGTTTGCTCGTTCTTGAAGCGGTAGAGGAAGTATGTCCAACGGCGACAATGGGTTGAAGCAGTAGACAACCTCGAAGGGGGACTTACTGATGGTAGAGTGTCTTGCACGGTTGTAGGCGTACTCGGCGATGGGTAAGCACTCCTCCCACTCCTTGATGTTCTTCTTGATCAACACGCGTAGGAGAGTGGCAAGCGTCCGGTTGGTGACTTCCGTTTGGCCATCGGTTTGAGGATGATACGCCGTGGAGAAGAGTAGCTTGATTTCGAGCTTGGCGCAAAGCGTCTTCCAAAAGTAGCTTAAGAACTTGACGTCTCGGTCCAACACAATTGTCTTTGGCACGCCGTGCAACCTCAAGATTTCCCTACAAAAGAGATTTGCAACATGTGAAGCATCGTCTATCTTATTGCACGGGATAAAATGAGCCATTTTACAGAATCGGTCCACGACAAAAAATACGGAGTCCTTCCCATTTTGAGTCCTAGGTAATCCAAGCACAAAATCCATTCTAATATCTTCCCAAGGTTGATGTGGAATAGGTAAAGGCATATGTAAACCATGGGATTGAGATTGTGACTTAGCTTTGCAACATGTAGAGCACCGGGTGGTGAAGCGTGAGACATCGCGAAACATCTTGGGCCAAAAATAGTTCTTGGAGAGCATGGCGAAAGTCTTCTCACGTCCAAAGTGTCCCATGAGTCCACCTCCATGAGCCTCTTGCAAAAGTAACAAACAAGGAGAAGACTCGGGAATGCATAGTTTGTTAGCTCTCATTAGATAACCATCTTTGATATAATATCGTTCCCAAGATGTATGTGTCACACACTTAGCATAAGGAGTAGCAAAAGTCACATCGTGCTCATACAAATCTTTGGTATCATCGAATCCAACAACATTCAATTAAAGTTGAGTAATTAACATGCATTTGCGGGAAAGCGCATCCGCCACAACATTCTCTTTGCCGTTAATTTACTCGATCACATAGGGGAAAGATTCAATAAATTCACTCCATGTAGCATGCCATTTATTCAACTTGATTTGGCCTTCAAGGTACTTAAGTGTCTCATGATTGGTATGTATGACAAACTCATGCGGTCTAAGATAATGCTCCCAAACATGCAACACACGCACTAAAGCATACAATTCTTTGTCATAGATGGGATAGTTAAGTTGAGCACCGGAGAGTTTTTCACTAAAGTATGCAATATCTCGCTTTTCTTGCATCAAGACTCCACCAATTCCATTACCACTAGCATCGCAATGAACCTCAAAAGTTTTGTCAAAGTTAGGCAAAGAAAGAATCAGAGCATGAGTAAGCAAGGATTTGAGCTCATCAAAAGCGGTAGATTGCAAAGGTCCCCAAGCAAAAGGAGCATTTTTCTTACTCAATGCATGCAACGGTGCGGCAATAGTGCTAAAATCTTTCACAAAGCGACGATAGAAACCCGCAAGGCCAAGAAAACTACGCACTTGTTGCAAATTAGTGGGTTGTGCCAAGTTTTAATTGATTCAATTTTAGACTCATCAACATGGACACCCTTTGAGGAAACAACGAAACCCAAGAAAACAAGCTTGTCAACTCCAAAAGTGCACTTTTTCATGTTGGCATAAAGACGTTCCTTGCGAAGAGTTTGGAAAACGGCCCTAACATGATTTACATGATCTTTGATGGATTTGCTAAAAACAAGTATGTCGTCGAAGTAGACCACAACAAACACTCCAATGTAAGGACAAAGCACAAAATGCATAAGACACATGAAAGTACCGGGAGCTTCCGATAAACCCATAGGCATAACCAACCACTCGTACAAGCCAAATTTAGTTTTGAAAGTGGTTTTCCATTCATCACCTTCTTGTATGCGAATTTGATAAATAGTCACTTTTAAGATCAATTTTAGAGAAAATGGTGGCACCGCTAAGCTCATCTAGCATATCATCAAGGCGAGGAATGGGATGCCTATAACGAACGGTGATAGTATTGATGGGTCTACAATCGGAGCACATGTGAAAACTACCATCTTGCTTGGGCACAAGGATAACTGGAACGGCACAAGGACTTAAGCTTTCATGTACATGGCCGTTGTCGATGAGTTGTTGTACTTGTCGTTGGATCTCCTTAGTTTCTTAGGGGTTGATGCGGTATGGAGCCTTGTTCGGAAGAGGTGCTCCGGGGATGAGATCGATCCTATGTTCAATGCCACATAGAGGAGGGAGACCGGGAGGTAGCTCATCGGGGAAGACATCCTCGAATTCCTGCAACAAGTTAGAGAACACTAGAGGAAGAGGATTAGGAGTGTTAGTTTTTGCCACCTCATCTTTGCAAAGAAGGACAAAGTGGACGACACTTGATTGGTTCTCACACACTTCTCTCATCTCTCTTTTTGTGGCTAGAAGGACTAAGTTTTTCTCTCTTGGCGAAGAGTCGCTCAATTTTGGCTTGTGGCGCTCACATTCTTTGTGGTGGTTCAGTCTCTCACTAGTATCTCCATGATGAGTGGATGCTTGCTTGTCGGTGATCACTTGGCTTGGTGACATTGGTCGAAGCACATACTCCTTGCCCTTCATCTTGAAGCTATAGTGGTTGGTTCTTCCGTTGTGGATGACTCCGTGGTCGAATTGCCAATAGGTCATCGCAAGAGAAGATGGCACACGGACATAGACACTACGTCGCACTCCAAGGTGTCCTCGTAGGCGCCGATCTTGAAAGAAACTTGCACCGTATGCTCCACTTGAATAGTGCCGGAGCCGCTTACCCATTGCACCTTGTAGGGACGAGGGTGCTTCTTCTTAACCAATTGCAGCTTGGAACATAGCTCTGCACTTGCCAAGTTGTGAAAACTTCCTCCGTCGATGATGACTTTCACGGACCGCCCTTTGATGCTAGCCTTGGTGTGGAAGATGTGGCACCGTCGGTCTTCTTCTTGATGGTGTTGGAGCGTCAAGACCTTGGAGACCACGAGAGAGGGATTTGAATCATTGTCACAAAACACCTGATCATCTTCATCTTCGTTCATGCGCCGCTGCATGGCCACGTGCTCAAGGGCTTCCATTTCTTCTTCACTCATCGAGTCATATGTGCCATCATCGTTGAAGATCATGGTTCGCTTGTTGGTGCATTCGAAGGACTTGTGTCCTCGGCCACCACAAGTGAAGCACTTGAAAGAACTTGTCTTGACGGAATCGTTCGGTGGCGCCGAAGATGAGGGAGTCTTGGATTTGTAGTTTCTTGCCGGAGGCCGAGTCGAGGAAGGCATAGCTTGCTTGGAACTTGACTTGTCGCCGGTACTTGGTGATGCTCTAGTTGAGGTAGGAGTTGCCGAAGTCGCGGGAGCTTGAGAGTAGGAGCCGTAAGTCTTGGACGAGTACTTGGCGTATTTGAAGTCATCTTGCACTTGTCGCTTGGCCTTGGTCACTTGATGAACTAGATCGAGAAGGTTTGAGTATGGTTGGAAGTCGGCAATCCGCTTGATTGGGTGGTTGAGGCCGTTCAAGAAGCGTGCCATTGTTTGCTCATCGTCTTCCTTGACATTGGCTCGTATCATGGCAATCTCCATTTCTTGGTAGTATTCTTCCACCGTCTTCGTGCCTTGCTTGAGGAGTTGCAACTCCTTGAAGAGATCACAGGTGTAGTGTGTAGGCACAAAGCAAGCTCTCATGACATCCTTCATTTCCGTCCAAGTTGTGATTGGTGGTTCGCCTCGTGTTTGTCGTCGCTCAATCACTTGTTCCCACCAAATGAGGACGTAGTCTTGAAACTCCAGGGAGGCCATGGCGATCTTCTTTTCCTCGTCGTAGTTGTGAAGACGGAATATTTTGTCCACCTTCAAGGACCATGAGAGATATTCTTCGAGATCATTGCTTCCATAGAAATTTGGCATGGTGAACTTGAGCTTGCCGTAGCGGAGTTCTTCATCATAGTGGCAGTTTCGATGTTGCTCTTGACAAGGGGGAAGGTCCTCAAATGCTCGTTCCTCGTGATGTCATTCTTGTCGTGGAGGAGTGTGAGGCATGTGCGCTTGGTTTCTTCTTTCTTATTGCTCTTCAAGTCGAGCGGCTTCTTCTTGTCGTGCTTGGCGAAGTGCATCTTCTTGTTCATGGACTTGGCGGTTCCGCTCTTCGACGGCTCTAGTGGCCTCGTTGAGTGTGCGTTGAGCATCGAGTGCTTGAGCTTCACGTTCGAGGGCTTGTGCTTCACGGCGCTCTTGTGCTTGTCAAATTGCATCACCGTCTTGAGGTGGTTGACATTGCACTTGTGGAGGTATTTGCTCTTGCTCCATTTCTTCTTGTGCTTGTTGTCGCGCCCTTTCGCGTGCTCGGACTCGGTCTTGTAAGCCATTGCCATGGAATGGATTTTCTTGAGCTTGGCGATCTTGGGGGTCATCACGTCGAGGGAAATGCGCTCGTGGAGGACTTGCGTCGTAAGAGGAGTAGTCCGAAGATTGACGACTTGAGCGGCGGCTTGAGTGGCGCCGTCTTGATGAAGATGTCGAGGAGGACGGGCGTCTCATGATCATGTTGAACATTTCTTCCATTTGTGTGGTGAACTTAGCGTCGATGTAGTCGCGGTTCCTTGATTCCGATTGACGAAGGTCGGAGGCGAGTTGCTCCAAGCGTTCACCCAAAGCTTCGCTTTCTTGATGTAGAGCTTGTTGCACGACGAAGAAGTGGTTTTTGGTGACGTAGCCGGGATCAACACCTTGCTCCTCGAAAAGCGGGTTCGCCGACGAACTTGGCCTATCCATCATAACCAAGTTGGGTGAGTAGGAAAATGAGAGAACAATACCGAAGTTACCTTTTCCGAGGATTGAGGATGTAACAAGTGTCACTCAATGTAATGCCACAATAGGAGAATTGGAACCGGGTTTGTTTCTCACACCTACAAGTAAAAGGCTTATGGAGTAGCTCGGTTAGGATGGTGGCAAAAATTTCAAGCAAATGTTAGTCGAGATATCGATAAGGTTGAGAAGGTTCACAAAATTGCAAGTAAAGAAAATAGATCAAAGCCAAGAATATCACTAGGAACACACACACACACGGGGGATAGATGGGATCCGCACAACCAAGGAATGAGCTCAAAATTTGAAACCACAGAAAATGCTCTTGTTGTGCGAATGCTAGAGAGACGCTAGCTCGATTGCTCAAATGGGCAAGATACGCTTGTGCACTAACCTATGAGAGAAACGTGCCATCTTCAATCCCAATTTTGCTATGTATGCGATGACCAAGATGATATGACTATGCAAAATGGCTCAATGCTATTGCTTACAAGCTTTTGTTTCTTTTTTTCCTATAGATGATGCTCGAGCCAAATATGATATGAGAGAAGTATGTAAGATATGCACGGGAGAGACTTATGGCATTAAGATGATAACAAGATCACTACGGTGCACAATAGCGTGGCCTGGCAATTCTCAACTTGCTAGTCTCGATGGGTAAGCGACGCGAAATGGCTCGGGTTATCAATGCAAAAGCAAAGGTAAGTGTCGTCGAGGTTACCGTCCTTTCTTACGGTTAGCAGTGACAACGGTGATGATCGTTGGCGAAGATGACTCCAAGGCGATGATGAATGGCGGTGATGTCGATGTCACATGCTCCTAAGTAGCCGAAACACCTTAGGAAACGGAAACCGCAACTCAAAATCGGTCAAATGCGGAAGGTCTGTGCTATGATGATGAATTTTTGGATGGAGGCTAAAGGTGGTGGTAATGATATATGTGGATGGGGGATGTCAAGAGCTTCCGAACAAGCTAAAGAGCACGCAAAACGAACTTGGGAGTAGGAAGTTATGGCCAAAATGGAGGTGTAGTTGGGCTGATTCGGGGGGTGCGGGCACCCGGGGGTGGGAGGTGCGGGTGCCCGGGGTGGTCCGGGGCAAACAGCCCGGGGGTGCGGGTGCCCGGTGGTTCGAGGTGCGGGCACCCGGTGGTCTCCGATTTAGGCGGAAAATTTTGGGGAAATGCAAAATTAGGTGGATTTCGTGGTGGAAGGGTGGGGATTGATGGGAAGGGGCTAGATCCACTTGCCAAACAACAAATCCATGGACCAAAACAACCAAATCTCACAAGATCCAACAAATTGCAAGGAAAAAAATTTGGGGCTATTTTTGTGGGGATTTTCAAATTTGGACGAAAAACAACAAAATCAAACCAGCAAATGGGGGGATGGGACTCCAAGATGTGAATCAACCTTGCTCATGATACCAAGATGTTGTAGGGTGAAACCCTAGAGGGGATCTTTTCACACTTGGAGGGGGAAGAGAGGAAGAACACAATGAACATATCACTCAAACAAACCCAAATATCACATCCACTAGAGTAGCATACAGGAGATCCACAAGATCACATGAACAATTCAAGGAAAATAGCACTAGGGTAAAAGTACTTCCCACTAGGTGAGGCCTTGCATCCAAGAGGATCCTATCCAAGAGGAGGGTTGATCTCTAAGAGGAGCTTCTCCAAGAGGAGGTCTAGATCTCCTAGAGGAGGTAGATGAGCAAATCTCTCTCTTTATGTTCTAAATACTTTGCTAACCCTTCAAACAAGCTAGTAGATGGGTACATATAGTCTAGGGACAAAATAAGAGAGGATGGGGGATACAAGGGCAAAGACCCAAAGAGGCACGCAGGCCTTCGCGGGGTGGTCCGGGCACCCGGGGGCAAAGGGTCCGAGCACCCGGACCGGTCAGAGACCCGCGCCCAGGTTCGGTCGGGCACCCGGCCCGTGCAGGGGGTGGCTGGGAGGTGGCCGGGCACCCAGCGGTCCCAAGCCCGGGCACCCGGGGTTCCTCCAGGCGGCCGGCTGGGAGGGGCCGGGCACCCGGGGGGCCAAGGCCCGGGCACCGGGGGTGCGGCTGGTGGCTGGGCAGGGGCCCGGGCACCCGGGAGCCAAGGGGCAGGGCACCCGGGCCAAGCAGGGGCAGCGCCCAGGTGGTGGTGCCCGGGCACCCGGAGTTGCAGGGGCCGGGCACCCGGGGTGTCCAGGGGGTTTTGCCCTCTCGCTTCATTCTTCGCTCTTCTCCTCTGTGCATGCTTGGATCTCCATTCGCTCCTTCTCACGATCATCTACTTGGTACCTAAGAAGGAACAATGTCTCCGTTTGAGGTAGAATCCAATTCTCACGCGAATCTGAATGAGACTCGAATAGGAAAGAAGTGACCTCGTTCTCGATGGCGCGTGCGCGGGCTCTTGTCATCGGTCCTCTCGGTGCTTGCAGTGGTGATGGAGTGTCGGCATGGGTAGTCGAGGGATGCTCCAGATCACTGGTCATCCTCCCAGGCATTTGAGACGGGTTTGAGGCGCCCGGCGGTAGATGCTCTTAGCTATAGATGCTCTTTGTTGGTATTTGCTAATGTGGCAAGGATCTTTGACTGGCTGGCTGCAATTAGGACGAATCGGGCCGGCCCATTAAGGCAGTCGCTTGGGCGCTCGCTCTGCTCTGGGCTTTTCTTTTTTGTTTTGTTTGTTTTACATTTTCGTAATGGTATTAAATCTTATACACTTTCATAATGATAATAAACTTTCAAAACATTTCCTCGAAAAAAGGGAACAATTTTGAAATACCGCACATATATTTTTAAACGCAAATAATTTATGAAATTCCAAAATAAAAATAAAAATGTGACATGGTAACATTTTACCAAATACACCTTTTAAATTTTGTTAAACTGTACGAACATTTGAAAATTTGTTGAGGTTTCTATATTTGTTCCCATTTTTTCAACAAATGTCTATGTTTCAAATAGTGTACGCTTTCCAAAATTGATTGTGTTTTTAAAAAATGTTCATTTTTTGAAATGTATTCAGAATTTTCAAAAAGTGTTCGCACTTCAAAAAATCAGACATTTGAAAAATTGTTCAGGCCTGCACATTTTCAATATTTGTTTGCCCTTAAAAATTTATTTCCAAATATGGAGTCTGCGGTTTATGGTTAATTAGAGCTTCTCAGTATAGTTGTGTTAAGCTGGTCCAAGTCACAAGTTCAATTCCCCCAGAGTTTCTCTTTTTATTCGATATTTTCTACTTCACGTGTTACGGAAATAAAATCGTGAAAGCCCAGACGCGACTGCAGCCACAAACCGATCGATTCTGCGTGCTTCTTCTTCTTCCTCTTGCTGCCCAATGTAGTATCACCCAGGCCGGCTGCTACTGGACCTGCAGTCATCGGCGTTCCTATCCACGCCTCGTTTCCCACCGTCTTGCTGCCACTGGGATGTCCATCTATCTAACCGTCTCTCTTCCGATGTCATGTACTTCATCAGTGTCAATAGGCTCCCTTCCTCCACTACAAAAAATACACTTCCGTGATGATACGTGTTTGTCACAGTAGGTCGCGTTTTTTGTCATGCATGTACGTCCATGACAATTTTATGACAGAATCAAGATAGTCATACCTGTGCTGTCGGTGAAGTGTTCCATGACATTACCAAAATTATCATCACGGAAGTGTCCACTTCCATGACGATAAATCACGCGTCACAGAAGTGCTTTTGTCAAGGGTGACCGACACGTGGCATCCACCGTAACGGAACGCCGTTAAGCTATTGGGTCCGGTTTTGGATCCGATAACCCGCTAACAGCCCCGACCAATGGGGATTTTCCATGTGTAAAATCATCATTGGCTGGAGGAAACACGTGTCGGCTCACCGTTGGGACAGATGTCATCCACTCATTGGACCGAAGGCGCCTATGATATGTCAACATGTGGCACGGCCGAACAGAGGCCCATTCCTGTGAAAAGGCCGGCCCGTTTGATTTGGTCAAAAGGTGGCGGGCCGGCCCACGGAAAGCCTGTTAACGGCCTGTTCGCATATAGCCCATTTACAACCCGCTAACCCACGGCCCGTTACGACCTATCCGAATTAGGCCCAGTAGCATCATCTGGGCCATCCAATATGATTCCAGCCCATTTTAAGTTCTGGCCCATGTATGGACCATGACGTCTTTCGGCCCATATGAGGCCCCTTTGTAACTCTTGGCCCATTAACGGCCCATGGTGAAACTGGCCCGTAATGAACAGTGTATCACTTTATACCCATTAACGGCCCATTAATCCATTGGGCCATTTGTAGCCCATGTTATCTTTTGGCCTTCTCAGGGCCCATTTATTCTTGGGCTCATTTCCAGCATTTGGTTACTTACGACCCGTTACTGCCATTTTCTGCTTGTGGGCCAAATTCAGCCCGTGGTTACAGTCGGCCCGTTTGTGGCCCATTAATACGTTGGGCCGTTTTCATAGCGTCATCAAATACGGCCTATTAACGACGGCCCGTTATGGTCGGCCCATGAACAGACGACTCCAACTCTAGCCCGTTTACGGCCATAATGTGGACTGTTTTGGGCCCATGTTTGGCAAATCGATCATACGGCCCGTATAAGGCCCACTGATGATATGACCCGTAGAAGGCCCATTGTCTTTACGACCCGTAGAAGGCCCATTGTTTCTACGGACCATAGAAGGCCCACTGTTTCTACGGCTCGTAGAAAGCCCAGTGTCACTACAGTAAATATGTAGCCCATGGCCTGTTAAGGGCGGGAAACTACTATAGGTTTAGACCTGCTAATGGCCCAAGATGATTATAGGCCCACGTTTTGGCCCATATGAGTAACGGGCCGGCCTGAAGACCGACAACACTGAGATCCACTAAACCTTCCGGCCTAAATTACAGCATACCGACCAAAGAATAAACCTAGACTATACAATAAAGAAATTACGGCATATTACATCCACTAGGAATCAAAGTTCGCTACCGGTGATAATAAAGCGCAACATGACCGCGGATTACATACACTGGGCATCAAAGGTCGCCACCAGTGCATATAAACGCGCCGACAAAAGGATATACAAAACTGAGAGCACTTCAGAAGGCACTAGACCTGGCAAGCTCATGCCCCGCAAGCAGCCGAACAAGCTGATGAGACCTCAGTTGTGTCAACGGTAGATGCTTCATCCCTAGCTGTATGGCACCATAGTGCGCAAGGCAGTCCCCTGACATCTTCATTACATCTTTGACTTCAAGTCGGAGCTGAGCTGAAGCAAGCCTTTCCGCTTTAAGTTGAGACTGAAGAAGTCGAACTAATTGAGGCAGCGAATGCACAGAGGTTGTCTCACACCTGCTGGTGAGTAGCTTCAACTCACTGTCTCCATCAAGACAGGACCTTGGGGTCATCTCGCTGTCCTCAAGATGGTTTGGCTCACTATCTTTCCTAAAGTTCTGCCTGGCATAAAAGATACAACTCTGAAAGAGAAACAAGGAGACACGTAACAGGTTTCACAATTATATAAGCAAATAAATGGATCTGTTCTGCATAAGGAACATGTTTTTACAACTACAATTTAAAACTGGTAGTTGTTGCAAACATCCAATCAGATGTAAACAACAGTGGAGGAAATGATGCCTATCCAAATCTATACTAGAACAAAGTTTGAAGGCTTGAGAAGGATGAACTTACATTACATGTTAACACGGGCTGGACAAAGCCCTTCTCCATGTTGATGGAAAGATAATTCAATAAATTCCCCAAAGAAAATTCTTTATAAGTGCTGCCATTATTCTACATTTTGCAAAGAGTAAATATAGATCAAATAATATTGGAAGAAATAGAGGATAATGAAGCTCAGGTGCAGACTGATGATACATAATCAAATAGCAATTAATTAAGTACAGCGTTACAAGGCAAAAGGTACTGACAAGAGGAATGCAAACATCAACATGTGCAGTGGCATTGGCTTTATTCAACATTTTGGTAAGAGTAAATGTAGATATGATAATTTGGAGAATGTGGAGGGCAGGGCAGATAAGATGCAGAGTAATGCTAGACAATCAACTATCTCGCGATGCATGTACAGTAATACCACCATCGTCCGTTATTACTTGTCGCTCAAATGGATGTATCTAGCACTATTAAGTTCTAAATACATCCAATTGATCAACAATTAATTCGATACAGAGGGAGTACATGACAACAGGTACTTACATGAGCAATCCAAAACTTCATAATCATTGTGTTAATTCTACATTTATCTAAGAGTAAATATAGATCTTATAATTTCAAGCAAAGGGAGGATAAAGAAGCGAACATTTATAGTGATGCTACATAATCAAACAACAATGAGTGTAAGTATGCTGACAAAGGGCAAGAGGTACTGACAAGAGCAATGCAGAGCCCAGTATTGTCTGAGATCCTATGATCCTTTGAGCAAGGAGATTCATCTGAAATTAGTTTTCATACAAGAGAGAAGGTAAGGCACATGCAGAAATTTAGGAGTTCAAATTTTGAATTGATATCATAGACAGTACCTGATGCTGGGCTGTCAGCAGTTCTAATAGGGGTTTGGCCACTGGAGTAGGGGTAAAGTCTGTTACAGTTGGGCCTGTGGTTTCTGTGGCTGCTGATCTATCTGATTTAACAGGTATCACTACCTTTTCCAAATACCTAGTTTGTACTCCTTGAGGATCTGCACTCACCCTCTTCCTTTTGGACATCTATTACGAAAGAACAACATTTGACTGGAAAAACATAGTATGATGACACATGGAATAGGTACAGAAAATGGATAGGTATGGCATATACTCATATATGATGCTTAAACTAAGCAGATGGTGTACCAAAGTAGAAGTAATGCAAGAGGTCAGATGCAAAATATGTGCGACCAATACAACCTTGCCAAGTTAGAGCATGCACCTTGATGGCTGAATAAGATAGGCCATCCTCCACCATGCCAAGTTTGTTAGCTAGTGGATTGCTCCGCAATATTCCTCTCGTGTGCCCATTCTCATATTCATTTTGATAATGTTCAATACCTGACATGCATGAAAACATAAAAACAAGTGAGATTATCTTTGTAATGCAGAAGTGATTCTAATCCAATACTTCCTCCCTGTAAACCCCTTTGTGCTATCTCTGCAATTCTTCTAAGAGGTGCCATGCATGCTGTAATTGGTGTGTGCATTAATATAATGTGGCCTACTACTCAAAATATGAGAGCTCCAGAAGTGATGATACTTCGCAGATGACAACTTCAACATATAGTAAAGAAGAACAAGTCGACCTAACCTGACAGATTCAAAATATACAAAGGGAGAATAACTCGACCTGACCAGTCGACCGCAAGAGAAGAGGATCATCTTAAAGAAGAGCAGAAGAGCAAGCAGATTGAAGATATTACAAGTCTCTCTATACAATGTCGGTTGGCCACCCATGATGAACCAGAGCGCACAGAGAAATAATATTCCTTCCGTTCTCTCCATATGTGGCTCACATGCATTTCGAAACTAATGTAGGAACATTTAGCTGACCAATTAAGCATCTCTCAGTTTTACTAATATCAGCATAATATCATATTTGAATTTGTACAACTAAGCTTGTTTAGCTCGATGGGTGGAGCAGTGCTATTACGACACGAACCACGTAGGCTGATCGTGGTCATCATAAAATGGGGAAACTGTAAGCATGATGAGTATAGTGTTGACCGTGGTAGTGGGATGGCAGATCTGAATCTGCAAACCGCACAAAGGGTAGTTAGCAACCGATGTTTGCTTTGAAATAACAACTAAGATTTGGTACGGACAAGAAAGTACAGTCAACAAGTGACAAGGAAATGCAATTCTGCTGTCTCTCTATATGTCGCGACATCCATTTGGAAACTCAAGTGGGACCTTTAGCTAACCAATTAAATGTGTTTGTTAACTAATATCAGTATCATATCTTATCACAATCATATTTAAAGAACTAAGCTTTGGAATTTTGAGTGTTGTGTTGTTTAGCTTGAAGGGTGGAGTAATGCTAGTACGATAGAAAGCACCTACGCAGATCATAGTAGAGTAGATAAAAGGGGAAAACCCTAAGCATCAAGAGTAAAATCAGGAAAGTGGAACTAGATGGACCAGTGGGTGGCACACATGCTTTTCGAAACGAATATAGGAACATTAGGTGACCAATTAAACGTTCTCTGTTTTAGTAATATGAGCATCATATCAGATTCGTATTTCAACACGTAAGCTTTGGAATTATGAGTGGCATGTTGTTTCGCTTGATGGGTTGAGGTCTTGAGGAGTAGTTCTAGCACGACACGAAGCAGTGAAGCACCTACGATGATGGTAGTGAATATAAAGGGGGGAAACCATAAGCTTTATGAGTATAGTGACCGTGACATGGCGGATCTGAAGGTGCAAACCGGACAAAGCTACTTCGCAACCAATGTTTGCATTCAACTAGCCACTACGATTTGGTACGGACAAGAAAAGTACAGTAAACAATTTAAGATCTATTTTCTGGGTGAGATCAATAACTTAAGCACATATGGAAGAGTACCACCTCTCTTGCGACGCCGTGTAGGCCCCTGCTGATACGTTGATGGTGCTGCGGGTGCGATGGCTGTCGGCTGCGGGGAAGAAGACTTTAGATGGTAGATGGCCGGGTCGGGGGATAAATCCTGTTGTCGTGGACAAGGCGGTCGTAGGAGCGGCAACGACAAGGTGGACGACGACGCCAATGAAACGAGACGACGTGATGAAATGATCCTGGTCCGGCGCCGTGGATGAGAGACGTCAGTCTCTTGCAGTGGACGATGGGGTAGGGGTAGCGGCTCCGGCAAGGTGGAGGGTAGGGTGGCGGACGGAGGAGGCTGGCCGCAGTGGGGAGGTTGTCGTGGCGCCGACGGTGTATGAATGGGGAAATGGAGGGGGAGGGGGGATCTCAAACTTTGGGACACGCTTGTCTGAAATGTGGGAAAGTTACGAACATATCCCCCATTTAAAATTTCGGACATCACGTCGGTTGGGGATAGGACAGTAATCTCGCATCTCCCAAATATTTGCCGGTAACGATTTCGGGCGAGGAGAGGGTGTTTTGCCGCCCACAGTTGGCGCCCACGGTGTATGAACGAGGCTGACAGGTAGGGCGGTTGTGTCACGTCTGAGGGAAGTTACACATCTGCCCCTATTTAAAATATTAGCCTACATCGATTTCAGATGAGGAGAGTTTGTTTTGCCGCCCACCGTGGATGAATGGGGAAATGGAGGGAGAGACACATGTCTTTCGGACGAGCTTGAATCAAATGTGTTTTGCCGCCCACGTTTGGCGCCCACCGTGTCTGAATGGGCTCAGAGGCCGTCGTGTCACGTCTGATTGAAGTTACTAGTCTACCCCTATTGACAGCAGTTTAAATCCGATCGATAAGGATGTCAAGTATCAGGGGTAGACAGTAATTTCCATCTCGCAAACACTTCCTTCGGGCAGCCCACAAATGATAGTGGGTGTTTAGCCGCTTCGTTCAAAACTTGGGAGAATTAGCATTCACGTTTGCCCTGGGCCCTGGCAACTAAATCCAAATCCAATTTTTATTCAATTACGAATATCCACAGATAATTCTACGTTTTGTTATTTATTTCTTCAAAACCACAACAAAGATTTATTCCACCTTTATATATGATTATGATTTATAAATGTCGTGATCTTCGAATTCAGTAGTTGGATACACTTTGAGTCAAACAGTTAATTCATCCAATACAATATGCTCACACGAAAACAGTTCACCTTATGTCAATCATACAAGTACTGAGGATTACCTCGCCTAAAAAATTCGGATCATTACAACACATGGACAACATAGGGGGTCTTACAACATAATCCATTCAGAGACATGACACAACATGCAAGTACAATAATCTAATGACAATTTCAACTACTATCTAAAGAAGAACTGGGATTACCCTGGGCTTCAGATAGCAGAAGCAGCAGGACCTCCTCCGTCTTCAAATGCAACATTCTTACTTCGTCCAATTCTTGGGTTGCTTGCATAATGCGTGCAGCTAATTGCATAATTTCTAGCTTCAAGATCGAGATTACCTCATTCATGGCAGCCACACCATCTCTTTCTGCCTCTAGTAGAGCCTCAAGAACTATAATATTTGTGCTCAGACTGCTCTCCGGCGGGGTTGCCTCTGAACTGCTACCATCTGGTAACATGGATGGCGCACTGCTTCCACAAATAGATTCTGGGGTTGTACATTGTGTCCTAGTGTGAACGGCATCCTGAAAGGTTTCCGCTGGACATAAGTAAGAGATAGTTATCGCATGATCCATGCAGTAAGCTTACATGGTAAACGACATACGAATTATTGCCGAGCATGGCAAGCTATATTTAAATGGTTCGAAGCAGCATTAGCCGAAAAGAAATTAAAATGGTAAGAGGACACTAAGGATGTAAGTGGCAAATAAACGACATCCGCCAGTCCCATCTAGTTAGTTTTTCCTAGCTCCCTGGTTCATTTTCCTCAGAAAACAAAAACTCTTTTGAACTATCATACCACTAGTGGACTTTAATCGGGATTAAACGGGACCCAGTTGACATCCCTAGTTGAAAGGGAGTGTACCACCGCTATATTTAAGTTGCCAAGGCATCTAAGTAGTTGAAATAATCTGAGAAAGCACTTAACAGTGTGGCCTCATATAAACTATGAAGACAGTCTTGTGATGAAGTTCAGAGGAAAAGTTAAGGACTCAAATGAACTAGGCATGCATTTCTTTATGATAGTACAGCAGGCACTGCTGACATATTGGCCAACTCAGGTATAGCCTAACAAGTAACAAACAAGCATTCGATACAGCAAAGCAGACAACTGAACTATTTGTTATTCTGTAGGATTACAGGTTGAGGGCACAAGCCAAGAAAGCAGCCCACACGCATTACATTTCAGATGTACTAAAACACACTGGCTTACCATATGTTGCTGTGAAGCCTCGCTGCTGTTGCAATGTTCTTTGAAGATATCGTCAGCATCCCGTGGTTGCAAATCTACTTGTTGTAGTTTATTCTGCACCCTCTATTTAGTAAAATTAATTTTAATCGCATGCATTGGTTCGAATTGATCATCAATGGTTCGTCTAAACTAATGAAAGAAGGGTGTGTGCATACACGACAATATATATGCTTCCCTTTATTTTTATGCTTGTTCGAGGTGCCAGCCCAAAAAGAACAAATATTTTGCTTGATGGGGTTGGCAGCTCCATAATTAATAGAAGCATCAAATTAGTCATGCAACTTGGGAAGATCAAGAACACACAAAAAAGTAATGAACAGAGGCTCGGAGCAGTGATGTAATAGCTAGCATCAGAAAATGTAGGGTAAAACGAACAAAAACCAGCGGAACCACATGCTAGTTTGTTGATGTGTAATTAAGCATAGAGAACATGAAGCAGTCTGATGGAACCAACAGGTGGCATCAGAACAACACCATTATCATAAATATAACATGCAAGAAGTCAAATAGTAGGCAGTGATATCTAGGAAGTACAGTAATACTTAGGACAAAACTAAAGCATATTAACTATATGTGCACTGGTATGTAATTTAGCACATGTAACATGTTCACTGCCAGAAGTATGGCCCTACAGGTGCAATCAGAATAACGCGTCTCATGAAAAACTGAATGATGCCCTGAAGAAATTCAAAGGTGCGGTGCTTATGCTAAGAAAGTGAACGTAGGCGCCGGCCGTTGGATAATAGTACCTGATTCTCGGCGGCGTATGGGTATCGTTGGCATACTTGATAGCTAAGGATCATCGATGGTGCTCGTGTTGCGGTTGAGTTTGGGCCGGCTGTCACAATCGCTGAAGCGGCTCTGGTGCTACTGTTGCGGCGCCTGTCAACATACAAGAAAGCTCATCTGTGGTAAGTGAACAGTTGCACGATAAAGAGAAAAACCGAAGGAGTACAGATCGAAATAACCTGATGAGGGTGCGGCGTCGGTAAAGCAGGGCCGGTGGAGTTGAATATGGTGTCCGTGGAGCGGGTTCGGTGCAGTGGACGAAGGCTTCGACGGGCGCGTTGTACAGTGCTTTCGGTGAGGCGGATCTGTTGCGGCGGACGAGGGCTTGTATGATGGGCCAGCGAAGGGACGGACGAGGGAGTTAGTGAAGGGCCTACACTGTGGTGGACGAGGGCGCCGGTTAAGCAGATCCGGTGCGGTGGACCATGATGGCGGTCAAGGAGATCTGGAGCGGTGGACAAGCCAGTCGCTGAAGCGGCTCCGGTGAAGTGGTGAGTTGGCAGTTGGGGGTTCCAAGGTGCGGAAGGTAGATCCGTCGGGGTGTGAGGTCCACCGCTGCGGCGGAGGACTAGATTCGGCAGCTTGCCGTGGTTGGGGGGGTCAGGGAGGGGCTCTGGGGAAGAATGTTGGGGGCAAAGAGGGGAAAACAATGGAGTTACCAAAGCAGCCCTTTTCCGTTCATGTGGCAGGGGTAAAACAGGAATATCGCAGGGCTAAACTTTCGGGCGCGAGATATTTCGATGTGAGTGGGAAGTTTGAAAGCTTTTGGCGCTTGAAATTATATTTTTCTCTTGTACGGCCGACTATGATATCATGGCCGAGAATTTGTTTGTTTTGCACGCAAAAAAAGTGCAAGTTTTGAAAATCAATGTCTCCAACTCGAAACTTAGATTGTCCATTCAATTCAAATATGGATCATTGAGCTACTACAAGCAAATACCATCATACGGTCCAATTCAAATGAAATTCCAAATGTGTTTATCCTAAATATGATGACAAAAGCAAAAATGTGTATGTGTATGAATAAAGTGGATGATTATAAAGTTTGAACATGCCCGTATGTGTATATCTCTAGGTTTGATATATGAATTTGAAATCACGAAATCCCAGCTTAAAAAATGTACCTCCATTTAAATGAATTACAAAAGCTAATGATGGAGTGGAATTCCAAAATTCCAATCTTACGTTTGTAATTCTGGTACTCAAGGTATATCACGCATGTTCAAATGTATCGTTATCTCATAGTCCAAACTATGAAACAAATTGATCAACCATGAGTGCACACACTATTGACCATGTATATCTCAATTACGCTAAAGTCCCTCAAATATAGACACCTCACTCTTTATCTGAAGCCAACCCCCCCCCCCCCCACACACACACAGAGAAGTCGTTCTCTCCCCCAAACACCAACACACGAGCACATTAACACCCCTCTCTCTTCTAAAGTCCAGACCCCAATATATGTCTCTATCACTTTGTCTCTTGGGCATGCACACATCTCTTCCCCCACTCTCTAGCTAGGTCTCCCGGCATCTCTCTTTCCCAAGCACACGCACTATGTAGAGTGTATCTTTCCCATACACACAAAACGTCGCCCCCAAACGTCTATCTCCCTAGTTATGTGGTTCTCACACACTCACCTCACACACCACCCCACTATAAAACAAGCACACTTTGTCTCCTTGTGCACCACTCTCCTCTTTCTATCTCTCCCACATGCGGACCCGCCCCAGATCCTCCCTGTATACATATATGTCGTGACTCTTTCCATAGCTCCCTAATGTATCATCGTTCTCGATCTCGCACATTGTTCTCTACACCATCTATTCTAGATCTCTCATGAAGTCCCTATCACATACACGATGACTTGCTTCCCTTGCGTCTCCGTACATAGGAAATTTCAAACAACATCAACATTCTCTCCCTATCTATACACCATTTATGGACACAAACGCCCCCTCTCTCGCCCCCTCTCTTCCTCTCTCTCTCTCTCTCTCTCTCTCTCTCTCTCTCTCTCTCCGTCGCTAGGTCTCTCTCTCGCTCTCACACCCCTCTCCCACACACACTCGATGTCTCTTCCAAATAGTCTGCTCCCCCGCCCGCACCCATGCTATCCCGCTACTACACATGTCACACCATTCCCCTTCCCTTATACTAGGTTTACATCATTAGTGGTCTCTCTACTCCACATACACACACTCCCTCTCACACACAAACGCGCGCACAAACACACACAGACACGCACAAACACCCATTAATCTAGATCCTCATCTCTCCCCATGTCCGCATGTGTATCTCACACACTCACTCTCTAATTATGTATATGTGTCTCCACGTTACACAACACAAAGCCCCATGTACATGTCTCTCTCTATCCTCCACACACATAGACACAAAGAATCTGTTATCATTGCCTCAGTCTCTAGACATATCACACACGCACACTATCTCTCTCTCTCGCAAACACGCTCAACAAGGGTTTCCCCGTGAATAACTTACCGTCTATTCATCAACAATCGTGGCAGTACGGCGAACACGAGACGTGAAAAAGAATAAATCTACACATGATTAGACCACCTAGTATGACTACTAGGACTAGAGAAAGCCAAAAAGCACACCGCTGTCACCCCCTCCTTATCGGCGACGGGAAAACCTTTGTTTTACACAGTCGAGAAGTCATTGTGCTAAGGCCTCACACGCTGAGGCATTGAATAGAATGTAGATGCTAGTTTACGGAAACAAGTATCGATAATACGTTTGTATCTCCATACTTATATTTCTTCTCTTATAAAAAACCGAGTTGGTGGTGATGGTACGCGTGCCATCTTGCAATATAGACCGTCCGATCTATATCTGGCTGATGGAAATTAAACTAAAAGATACCCGCACCCCTCTCCACATTTGCAGACAAGGCCTTCCCTCGTTCATCCTTATCTCCAACAACCTCATTGTTGAGCAATTAAGAAAGGAAGCCTCTGGAACAAACTGGCCTGGTGGCCGCTGCCGGCGTCGTCAATCCCCATGCCTCCGCTCAGTCCGACCACCAATCAGCACCACGCCCGACTCCTCTTCACCTTATCTCCTATTTATTGAGATATCATTAGTTTTTACACATGGGATTACTCCCACATGGGTCAATCACAACGAGTGTTTTTATAAAAAAATGCATCTTGATGTTCCGTGCAATGCACGGATCTTGCTAGTACTCCTACAGAAGACTAAGTTGGTGATGATGGTGTGTCTGCCATCCGTCGTTTGTGACCATTAGATCTACATCTAACGACTGTGAGGTAAGTTGTTGCATTTTCTCACCAACATCCCACTTGTCTACCAATTTGCAGAAAAACCCATAATTAGTATCTTAAAACCAACCACGTCCCTCCCTGACCTCACCAAAACAGCCCAAGGAATATATTCTAATTGAAACATAATATATCTCTAGTGATATATGTATATCAAAATTAGAGTGTTTTGTATCAAGTTTGTGAATTAGTATTATTCTAATTATGATTCGTTGCAACGGACATGAACATTGCTAGTATTTTCAACCATGCAATTTTTTCCCTAGTATTCCATAGTTTCGAGTTTTCCATCAAGATATTAGTCACTCATGGTTGATATTTACTTTCAATCATGTACACATATGCACTATGTAACTAGCCTTTCTTATTGGGTTCCAAAGCTTAACTTTCACTCCTACTTACAATATGTAGAGTATTTAACAAAAAACTACCACTTTCAACCAGCCCTAGGAAGAATCTATTGTACAAAAAATAGCAAAAACATACCCAAAATTTCTTAATCCACGCCAAAAACTACTACCTACCGATTAGGTTAGTTTAAACCCATTTATGACAGGGTTGGCCCACACGTCCGTGCTGACGAGGCAGCTTAAACCAACACATTTTGCTTGACCGTTGACACGAGGGACCCACATCTGACCTTCTATCCTGTTATTCACCCTCAAATCATTATTTTTCCTGAACATTACTTCAAACAGTACTGATGCGTGTTCATCGGTGGCTCCGGTGATGACGAGTTAGCCGCCGCTTCGCCGGACGGGCCGGACGCCGCGCTGGCCTCTGCACGGGTTGGCAGGCTGGCCCGAGCGTGACTCACGAGCGAGCAAGCCGCCGCGCTGGCCTTCGCTCGAGCCAGATGGCTGGCCTTAGCGCGGCGCGCGCGAGCAAGCCACTGCGCTGCCGTGCCAATCTAGCTAGCAAACCTTGCAGACAAGCAGCTGGACGGAGCTATTTTGGCTAGCTAGCGGCTGTGAGCGCCGGACGGAGCTGACATCCAGGCTGCCGCAAGATGGGCTCCACACCGCCGGCGGTTTTGACCTCGCCTTCTGCCAGCGGCGGTAGCTGCGTCCCATGGCCGAGGGTGACTAGGTGGACGGGCCAGAGGTAGGAGGTCACTCGGGGATTTTTGTGCAGACTGACATGTAGGTCCCACAAGTCATAACGCCCGGTCGAATAGAAGGCGTTGACTTAATGGGCGACATGGGCCCTGTTTGGATACTCTAAGTCAGAGGTTAGATTCTAACCCTGAACTAACTCTAACCAAAGTGGTGTTTGGATGGCAGGGTTAGATTGACAACAAATGTATCCAAACAGGGCCATGGGTTGAAACGTGCCTATAACGGTACTTTGTAGAGTAGTCGTTTCTTGGTAGGGCTGGTTGGTAAGAGCATGTACAATGGTTGATAAGGTAGCCTTATCTTAAGTCTGCCACGTATGCAAGTGGTAGTAGTTTCTTGGCATTATTAGTGGTTTCTTGCATTATTAGGGGTTTTTTGTAAGGAACAATGTACTATTAGCGACAAAAGGCGATTCTAGGTTGCGTTGTACTCCAACGAGTACTACTAGTGGTCGCGGGAGTGTATACCTCGTTTTGTGGGTTCGATCCCGGCCGAACGCACGACGGCCTTTTTTTAAATAGTAACTTTGCTGCGAGCCAATATTTTACACGGGTAGTTTGAGTTTTGAAGTCAAACGGACGTGCGGCACCACAATCTAGGTGCACTGGATAGCCTAGCCACATGAACGGGTTTTCCTTCCCAGCATCTCATGGCTCGCGTGCTCGCCCTAGCCGCACCTCGCTTGCAGCTTCCTAATCAGCTAGTAGCATATTTAAACTAGCGCCTCCCAATTAAGCCCGAGGAGCCGGAAAAGCCTGGCGGGGCATTGGGAACTGTGCAATATGGCTCTGTACGTAAAGTGTTCTACTACTCTGTAGCTTGTGGCATTGCACGCATGGACTTCACTGCGTTATCGGATCTACTTTAAAAGAAATTCCTCTTGACGTGTTTTTTATGAAACGGAGGCAAAACCTTTGCTTCATCTCATTCATAAAGTAGGAACTACTAACAAAGTTCGACTAGATCCATTACACCTCCACATATGGAAGCGAAAAGCCTAGTCTCGCTGTATCAAATAACTCAAATGTTCTGCCCCCGCAGTAACCGTCGCTGATAAACAGGCTGCTAGTGTGTGCGTGAGAGGAGCGGCTGAGTAGGCCAGCTACGTGAGAGGAGCAGCTGAATAGAGCACCAAGAGTACCCACTAGGCCACTACGCAGGTGTACTTTCCCTGCATTGATAGTACAGCGATGGTTCTAGAGAACAGTAGTACCCTCCACTTCCAACTGTAGCTCCTTGGCCCTGAGATTCAAGAGTTCAAAACTGGTGCACTATACTAGAAGTACAGTACATCGCACTACTAGTTGAGAAAGTAGTACTAGTACTGGTACAGTACGAGTACGTACTCCTCCGTCACATAATGTAAGACATTTTTTGACACAAGTTGGCGTGTACAAAAAATAGCAAAAACATACCCAAAATTTCTTAATCCATGCCAAAAACTACTAGCTAGTGCCAAAAATTTCTTACTAGTGCTATTATTTACAGTATAGTGCAATCCCATAACATCCCATAATGCTAGTACTAGTAGTAAATAATAGCCTCACCCCTTCGCTAAGGAACGATCTACAGTTGGAAGGGACGAGGCCCTGCGGTTACTACGCTCTTATCTCCTCCTCGCCAGTTCCCCTCCCCCCAAAGAGAAGGCAGTTCGTCGCTGCTCCCATGGATTCGCCAGGCAGTTCTCCTCCTCGTCGGGGCTGGGAGACCTTGGACGACGATCCTCTGGGAGAAATCGCACGCCGCTCTGACGTCCTCACCGCCGCAAGACTCGGTGCTTCTTGCACCAACTTTTTCAAGACGGTGCTTAAAATGGCTTGGGAAAAGGCCATGCTTGTTGGTCTTCCATGCGTCCTCGAGGAGAAGGTTCTTCTATGGGACAATCCTTCGAACAGTCCACCGCTCCCTGGCCATGGTTGCATGTTGACTCCGCTAGAGTTGCCGACATTGATAGGTAGTCGGATTTTGTCCGATGAGCAGGTCAGTAATGGAGTTTGATCATGTAGTACTTAGTTATTCCATTTCCATCCCGTAATTTCTCCGCTGCCCACCGTCTTATATATAGGTCTGGGTCAGTGCCAATGAAGATTGGCTTGCATACCTCCGGCCGGATACCACCATCATTTTGCACAACATCCACAGTAGTGTGGCCGTTCCGGTAGACCCCTTCTCCACCATTGGGACCGGCCTTCCGGGCTGGCTGGGCTTGAATATGTATGATGATGCCTACATGAGATTGAAGAAGATAGCAATTGTGGACCCGCCGACAAAGCGACACGGCTACGACGATTACTATCTCATCGCGGTGTTCGACATATGGATTGCTATCAATGCAAGAGGCAGTAATGGCAGAGGCTGGCGCATGCTGGCGGCGGCAGATTTGTACCCCTACACGTTCGAAGACGCCGTGCGCCATCTAGGCCGCATCTTCGCGGTGACAAGCCAGGGGACTTGTTTCATCTGGTTGCCATCCTACGGTACGGGAGATTACAAACGGAATGCACAAACCATCATTTGCATCCCTAACGGTACTCCATTGTTTTGCAGGGACCAGTCATCCCGCGATCAAAATAAGATCGCCGATCCTGGATGTGCATTTGCAACCGCGATTCGGTCTAACCTAGAACCTTGTAGCTGACTTTGGCATATTGGGATCAACTATCTTAGCAGTTGTTACCCATGGTACCACTGATGTGCAACATGTCACACAATCTACCACGATCGGACCGTCACCATCTACCCAGGTATTCCATTTTTTAACCCTCTCACCTTCTCTTTCATTGTTGTACTAGTACTCTACTTACGTACTAGTAGGAGTACTTTTTACCTTGGAGGACGCATATAGCTAGCTAGGCCCTTGAAGACTTGAACCCACTAGCTGCCACCATTTTTGTTTTTCCATGTCTTACTATCTCATCCATGTAGCCAAGAGTGGCTATATATAATAAGCTGGTTATTTTACTTCCTCTATACCGGAGTAGTACTATTTGCTGCATAGTATTACTGACCGCCATATTTGAGCACGACATTATTATGCATGGACCTTGACTATGTACGTCACCATGTGTCCAGATCTGAGATGCCGAGTGTACCAGATGAACGACGCCGAGTTCGACCCCCGTGATGCTACGTGGGTGCCGAGGAACACTCATAGAGAGTACTTGCTTTTCATTGGGGACAACTACCCCATTGTGAAGCGGATGCCACCTTCCGTGCATGACATGGAAGGCCTGCCGTTCATGAAGCATGGTTGTGTCTTCAGTGCGCACGCCAGATGAACGACATGCTGGGACACACTATCCCTGATTTATGTCGCTTCAGCTTGGATGAGTCTCCATCGTGTGGAACCGGACTAGAAAGATGCGACATTGATTCCTGTTGCCCACCGCTATGGATCGTGCCATCCGTGAAGAACACCTGGGACTGGAACCTGGAGGAGGACATGTAGCCCATCTATAACGTGTAAGTGGAGTACGGTAAATTGTGAACGGTAGCGCTGTGAATATATGTAGACTGGTCGTGCACAAATTTATCAGATGAATTGGAGATGAACTTGTGTGGCATACTGGCATTTGTCCTTTAGAATTTATTACTAGTAAATGTGTTATGTGTACGTGCAACTTGTGTGGTTGTTGCACGGGCTCCAACACGCTCTTTGAGAAAAAAAAGGCGGCACAGCTTTGGATATACGTGACGTGGCGGCATCATACAGTAGCATCGTTCGCTATAGTTGTAGTACGCTCCTACTAGGACGACAACTCCTATAAAACCTTGCGCTTGGCTCTTTGCCTCTTCGGGAGGTTCAACAGTTCGTACTCATGTGAACCTTGCACTTGGCTCTTCGCCTCTTCGGAAGGTCCAACAATGATGATACTACAGTACATTATGCTTCTGGCAATCTAACACCGATTGAACTGTTGCACGTCCACCGCAAGGGCGAGGCCGAGGGAGAGGGAGAGGGCGCTGTAGTCAAAACCCTATCCTCGTCCTGCGAACCACCGCACGCGTGGGCGAGGGAGAGGCGTAGTAAGCAAGCTTCTCTTTGTTCGGCGAGTTGACGGGACACATCAAAGCAGTACTAGTACTAGTCCATACTGCGACCTTTCCGGTTAATATGGCTTAATTTGAAACGAGAAAAATACACTGGCGGTCAACGTATGTAACAATATGCTCTTTACAGTCACTATATATAGTTTTGCGGTGATTATACGATCACTAGCTCATCGTAGAGCACCGTATTGCACCCTACTGACCGACCACATAGTCGACGTGGCACTTTGTTGACTGGTTAAATTGTCACCTGGTTTCTGGGTCCCACCTGTCAGTTGGCAGAGCAAAGAAATCAGCTAAAAAACAAAGAGTGTAGTACATCTACACTTCCAATGCATTTAGCCTTTAATCTAAATCGATATTGATTGACTAATGCACAAACTTGTGCTCTAGGTATAGGCTACATGTCTATCCTTAATTGCAGCATGCAACGACCTTCATTTAATCTTCTTCTCTCAATGGTCGCATGCACACATACATTTGCTACTTTTGGGCGTTAATTATGCCCTGGTCAATGTGTAGATCTCTAAATGTACAGTCTTTCACGGACGTAGGGAGTAGGTTGAGCACTTGAGCGTGAGCGTGTGTGTTGCGTCGTGTGCTGTGTGCCGCATGGGTGTGTGAGTGTTGCGTGCGTCCATGTGTACGTGTGAGTGTTGCATGTTGCATGCATGCATGGGGCTTACTCCCTCCCATTGACATGTTCATATTTCAAGCTTCCTCTGTTCCCTCCATATGGCGATACTCCCTCTGTTCCCAAATACGGAGTAAAATCCTCCCTCTGTTCTCAAATACGGAGTAAAATCCTCCCTCTGTTCCCAAATACGGAGTATTGTCTTTCTAGAGATTTCAACAAGTGACTACGTACGGAGCAAAATGAGTGAAGTGAGCGTAGAGGCATAGGGATAATGTAAAAAGGAAGTCTTTGCAATCCATTATTCCCCATCTCGGTCAGAGAGAACTATTCAACTAGTCTTCGCAGTGAAGTGACAATACACGCTACAGCAGATGGGACACTTAATTAATAAACTGAACCAACGTGTTGGTGTTACTAAATCAGCCTTACCTAGTACTACCATCATGTTTGCCAGTAGAGCACGCTTTTGTCCTCCATTAACTGACATATGGGCCCTCTTGTGGTAGACCCACATGTCATCGGTGTACCTATTTACACTCCGAAGGACGGTATATCCTGGTAGTAGTAGTAGAATTGAGATTTAATGGACTCTCTTCCCCGTCTTCCACTCTTCTTCCTCCTCTCTTCTTCTTCCTCCTCTCTTCCCCATCGTCGGCCGCACACCATTTCCCCCCGCTCACTGCTCGCCCGCCCGCGCTATCTTCCTTGGTAGCTCGCGCGTACCATATCCCCCCGCTCACTGCTCGGCCACACGAGGAGAAGCTTCTTCGCTCGCCCGCCCGAATCCACTTCTCCGCTGGCTAGCAGGCACCGAAAACCCCAATGGCAGAACCGACTGACACGCAGAGCCTTATTGGAATTCCCTCCCCGATGTTCTCTTGGAGCAGATCTGTAATCGTATGGACCTACTCAGTATCGTCCGTCTGGCCGCATGCTCGGTGTCTTTGTACCGTCTACTCGTCTGCAACCGGCCGGCTCTTTTCAAGACACCCTGCTTGCTGATGCCCGATCCTCGCAGGTGGCCCAGACACCGACTTGACGATCCTACGGAGGTTGCTATGGTGCCCCTCGACATGCTACCACTACCCGTCCACCTGTCCTTCATGCGCGGCCACTACTGGGCGGGCATGAAGGCCAACTGGATCGTCCTCATCCACCAATCCGGTAGTCCGTGGCGTCTCGTGGATATCTACACCCAGCGAGAGATCACCCTTCCATCTTTGGATACCGCCGCCATTGAGCCTCGCGGCCCGCCGTACACTCCTGCCTACTACGCACGAGACGCGTCGAGCTTTTGGCTCGACCTCTGTTTGCTGAAGGTTGTAATCTGCGAAGTGCCCATGCCATCAGAAGACTACATGGATTACAAGCTCATTGCCGTGTTCAACATGGGATTAGTCTATCTGGAATCCGATCGCCATACATGGTTATGGCTCATCGTCGATCCTCTTCACCCAACAATTCTGTCTGATGCTATAGTGCACGATGGCATCGTTTATGCGGTCGACGCACAGATTGGCTGCCTATACTTGTGGAATCTATCTTCGTGTAATTGTTCTATCTCATCTCATCTTTACCTTAAGAATACGACTGCCTGTTCATTGTTAAAAATTTAGAATATATAGTATGTCTATAACCACATCATTGCTATATGTTCCTCTCATTTCCTAGATTTTTATGACCACACATGTTATTGTTAGAGTTGATATGAGAACAATTCATATCTAATGATTGCTAGAATAGATATTATGAGTATAACCTCATGATTGCTATATGTTACTCTCATTTCCAGGATTTTTATAACAACGCATGTTATTGCTTAGAGTTGATATGATAAATGTAGTAAGTGCTATGGTAGAATATGAGTAGGCCCTGTCATATCTGTTTTCCTCTCATTGTTACATGATGTTTGAACCATGATACATTGCTAGAATATGAAAGCCATTGGCTTATTTTTTTAACTTGGGGTATGATTATGACCATGGCATTGCAATTCTCTGTCTATGATATGTGTCACTGTTATAATAATCTTAATTCCACACATACTCTGAACATGATTGTTTATTTTTGTCCTTTTGGTCTCCAATTTGAATTGTTGCAGCAGACGCAAATGCGCTGGCCTTCATCATTCCAGGACCTGGAATCATACCAGCCGATGGGTGGTGGTTTATTGCTTGTTCAGCTGACGGTGGTCATTTGATGCTCATTTGCACATACCAAATTGACCAAACCATTTCATCAAACCACATGCAGTACAATGCCTAGGGAGTTCGTGACATTGATGGCTATGGCTGCTTCGTATTCGAGAAAGATCCCAGCTCCGTTGGGCCAGGCGTATTCAACTGGAGGCGGGTTTACAGCCTCGGCAACCACTCCATGTTCCTCGGGCTCAATTATCCGATCATCCAACCAATCATCGATCATATCACCGGCGATCAGTACCGTGCTATGCAACTTCCATTCGCCAGGGGGGGGGGCTGTGTTTACACATCATACAATGGGTTTCATGAATCACCATATCCAGAGATTCGTCGACACAGCTTGTTGCCAGATAATCTTCAGTGTGTGAAAGGCATCAAGCTTTCATGCGATGGATGGCTTTTGCAAACCCGACATGCGGCGATGTGGTTTATGCCAACAGCAAATATGCACAACTTGATTCGTACTGATATGTAGACTGAGCCATGTATTCTGCTGCTGTAGCACGACCCTCTTTTGTTGGATATTATGTACTGTTGTTAGTTTGAAGCACTCCTCTGGTTTGAAGGATAAATACCTTTCTGGGATCAAGTGCATCCTAACTCACCTGCGCAGGATGTACTGATAATGATGATGGAGATGTTGTGCAGTATATATATATATATATATCACTTAGGCTTCAAGTGCGTACTTGTTAGTTAAACCTATGGTTAAAATGTGACACTAAATACGACTAGTAAGTAGTACAATAGCAGTACTAGTATACGTCGGTCAAAGTATTCATCATGTCCACACATTAAATTGACGTGACAACACGCTGCGCGTGAGGTGACACAAGAATCCCGGCGGCGTGTTCGGGTATTCTGGACTTCAGATTTGGAGTACCACTTATCTGTCGAAATCTTTCATCATTCACTTAAAACAGTCGATTGATCATACATTGAGTACCATATAACTGGAATTAACCGATGCAAGTCGAAGAAGGATTGGCCGGGGTGCTGCCGGCTGGCGTCAAGTTTGATCCCATGGATCAGGAGCTGATCGAGCACCTTGAGGCTAAAGTGAGTGCTGACAGCGCGAGATCTCACCCTCTCATCGATTTGTTCATACCAATCATCGGCAGCGAGCACGGCATATGCTACACCCATCCTGAGAAACTTCCAGGTAAGACACCGATCAGCCGTCTACTTGCACAAACATATTCTTTTGTTTATAGCTCTATTTTGCTTTTTAGACGCAAACCTGGTGAAGCAATTACAATTTAACAGTTAATAAAAAGTGAAACAAGTGACTGCAACATGCCAAAGATGTTATGAAAATGCCAACTACGTACACTAAAACCTTTATTCGACAATACTGCAGGTATCACACTGAGTGGCCTAAGCAAGCATTTCTTCCAGCGCAATTCCAGGGCGTTCAAAAGGGCACGTGGACGCGTCAAAACATACAGTCGGAGTGCGGCATGCACGCGATGTGGCACAACACCGGCAATGGTCAACGGTCGGCAGAAGGGCAGCAAAAAGGTTCTGGTGCTGCACACCAACAAGAACTTCGACCAACAGAGGACCAACTGGGTGATGCACCAGTACCACCTCGGGGACCTGGAGCAAGAGAAGGAGCGGGAGCTGGTCCTCTGCAAGATTTTCTACTAGACGAACACTAGAGCCAGGAGTAAAAAGATTATAAGTTAGTTTGGTATTGGTACTTGTACTACCTTGTCGTCCGCAAGTTGGTATTGTTGTTAACGATCTTTTGGTATGAACTTGGCATTTGCTTCCAACCATCACGTCGAGGGTCGACGTGGATATAAAGCTGAATCATTTGTTTCGAAACGAATTTTCAGGCACCTGATTTTTACTTGATGGGTAGCATAAGCACCTGCCGTTCGAATTCCCAATTCTCCAAATTATTCGAAACAAGTGCATGCTCTTATTATCACGATGAAAAAACAATATCCCTGCTGCATCCCAGTTATCAGTCTGTACTTGCAGAATTCTCTCGTTTATTGAGCACGTATATTGTTTTTTCAGGTCGAGCAAGTTTCAACTGGGCTGTAGACTGCCCAGGCTTGGTTTTGTTCTTAACAGGCCCTGCCCATGACGACAATGGGGCACAAAGATCCAGCAGCTATCTACTGGCCTCTGGCCCGCCAGCGTTAGTTATATTTTGTCTTATAACATCCGCAGGCAGTTTTTTACTGAATCAAACACACAACCCAGTTCTATTTTCCTCTTGAAACGCATGTCCTACATCCGTTTTCTAATCTCTACCTATAGTTTTACTAGTTCATATACACGTATCATTATATTGAAAATACATAAAATTCCCTTTTCATATTTACATCCTTATTTTTGTTGTTGTTTTCCCTCCCAGCGCTGATTTTTTTACCATTGGTTTTCCCTTAAACCAACTCAATTGTCCCACATCTTATTTGCTTACAAAAACAAAACGATTTTTCTTGGCAAATCAATAAGTTCTTAAAAAAATGTTTATCATTTCAGGATTACAACAGTTCGGACTCCACCGAAATATGCAAAATAAGGTTGAACTTTTTGACCGTGGTCCTGGGCAGAAAATGGGTCTGTAATAAATTACTTAAGAATTAGCAAATGGGCTGCAAATTATTAAAAAATAGCAAATTGGCTCTATGTTGTCTGCCACAGATTTGGAGGCTGACTTGTGGGCCTACTAAGTTCATGCGTACACAAGGTTTCTCAAAAAAGAAACTTAGTCAACAATCGACTCTACCAGCGTCAGACCGTTAGATGTCAATCTAACGGCAATCGTGCTTCTTCAGTCTCTGATATTCCTGCCCCAGCCGCCCAAACCAGCGCCGTCGGAACCGCATGCTCCCGCCTCTCGTGGCTGGCTGTGCTGCCAGGCAGGCCTCACGACCCCATCATATACTCACATCCTTGCCCTGTCTATCCCTCTACTCACCCACACCTCCTGTTATTTTCCGGCGACGGCAGCCAAACCAGTCAACCCTCGTACTCTCCACTATGTGGGCAGCCACTGCCGTGTCTTCCCCGGCTTCGTGTCGTTCCCTTTGTAGGCCTCGCCGTCGTCCACCGCCCTGGTGCTCTCGGCGCGGCGTGGTCAACGTGGTCAACGAACGACATCCATCGGAAGTGGATTGTACGTGGAGAGGCTGACAGCTGGGTCCACGGCCGCACACAAGGAAATGCCTCCTTATTACGCGCAATATAATGATTCCTACACCTGACATCTAGGACCCGCCGGAAGGGCCTCTGTATTTCACGAAAAAAACATTCCCTCTGCTGACAGGTCGGACCCACCAACTATATCTTAGCACGCAAGGAAGTGCCTCCTTATTGCGCACAAAAAAATGAATACCCCCCTGCCAGCTAGGACCCACCATAGTGGGAGGCTGACTTGTGGGCCTACTAAGTTGACGGGGACGGAGGGCTTTGTCAACTTAGTCAATATGAACGATTCTAGCTCCAGTGACCGTACAATGTCCATCCAACAGTCTTAGTGCTTCTTCAACCTCTGGTCTTCTTGCTCTAGCCGCCCAAAGCAGCGCCGGTCGTGCCGCCTGCTCCTACCTCCCGTGGCCGGCTGTGCTGCCGCGAAGGCCTCACCGCCCCCATACTACTCCCACCGCTGGTCAGGCCATCCCTCCACTCACCCACACCCCCTGTTATTCTGCGGCGACGGCAGCCTCACACCGCAGCCGAACCAGTGAACCCTCGTACTCCTCTCCGCGTGGGCATCCACTGCTGCATCTTCCCCGGCTCCGCGTCGTCCCCTTCCTAGGCCTCGCCGTCGTCCACCGCCTTGGTGCTCTCGGCGCAGCATGGTCAATGTGGTCAACGACCGACTTCCATCGGAAGAGTACTGTACGTGGAGAGGCTGACAACTGGGTCCACGGCCGCAGCTGGGTCCATGGCCACAACCCAGTTTTTTTGATTTGCCAAGTAAGTTGCTTTGTCAGGCATGTTGGGCTGCAAATCTTTCAAGACGAGGAGAGCTTCATTCGGCTGGCCGAGAAAATGGCCTATCAGTAATGAGAAATGGGTTGTACATTTTTAAAACACATCAAACCGGCAATTAGTTTCAAATTTCTTTTTTTCATTTCGAGATTTTAAACTGCATTGATTTTTATGCGTGGACAATTTGTTGGATTTTATATTGATATACATTTATTTTTAAAATCAGTTTGAATGTGACTCAAAATTTCGGGATTAAAAACAGTTCGGACCGCACCGAAATATGCAAAATTTCGTATAATTTTTTAACCGTGGCCACAATATGGGCTGTAATGCTAATAAAAAGAATACGGGCTCCAAAAAACCTTAAGAATTAGCAAATGGGATGTAAATTATTAGAAATAATGGCAGATGGGCTATATGCTGTTTTCCACAGATTTGAGGCTTTCCTAAAAAAAGGTTGACGCACAAGCAGTGACTGTTGGATGTCCATCCAATGGCCATCGTGCTTCTTCAATCTCTGCTCTTCCTGCTCCAGCCACTCAAACAAGCGCCGACGGGACTGCCTGCTCACTCCTCCCCGCGGTCGGCTGTGCTGCAGTGCAGGCGTCACCGCCCCACCGTACTCCCATTGCTGGCCTATCCATCCCTCTACTCACCCACACCTACTGTTATTCTCCGGCGACAGCAGACGAACCAGTAAACCCTCGTACAGTCGTACTCCCCGTGGGAAACAACTGCCGAGTCTTCCCTGGCTCCGTGTCGTTCCCTTCCTAGGCCTCGCCGTTGTCCACCGCCCTGGTGCTCTCGGCGCAGCCTGGTCAACGTGGTCAACGACCGGCATGCATCTGAAGTGGACTGTACGTGGAGAGGCTCACAGCTGGGTCCACGGCCGCACGCAAGGAAATGCCTCCTTATTACGCGCAAAATAATGATTCCTCCACCTAACATCTGGGACCCACCGAAAGGGCCTCTGTATTTCGCGGAAAAAACGTTACCGCCGCTGACAGCTCGGACCCACCAGCTATATCTTCGCACGCGAGGAAGTGCCTCCTTATTACGCACAAAAAATGAATACTCCCCTGCTAGCTGGGACCCGGTATAGTGGCAGGCAGACTTGTGGGCCTACTAAGTTGACGGGGACGGAGGGCTTTGTCAACTTAGTCAATATGCACGATTCTAGCTCAAGTGACCGTACGATGTCCATCCAACGGCCGTAGTGCTTCTTCAACCTCTGGTCTTCTTGCTCCAGCCGCCCAAACCAGCGTCGGTCGTGCCTCGTGCTCCTGCCTCCCGTGGCCAGCTGCGATGTGGCGGAGGCCTCACCGCCCCATACTACTCCCACTGCTGGCCAGGCCATCCCTCTACTCACCCACACCCCTTGTTATTCTGCGGCGACGGCAGCCTCACCCCGCATCGACCCAGTGAACCCTCATACTCCTCTACGCGTGGGCATCCACTGCCGCGTCTTCCCCGGCTCCGCGTCGCCCCATTCCTAGGCCTCGCCGTCGTCCACCGCCCTGGTGCTCTCGGTGCGGCGTGGTCAACATGGTCAAGGAACGGCTTCCATCGGACGTGGACTATACGTGGAGAGGCTCACAGCTAGTTCCACGGCCGCAGCAAGGAAGTGCCTCCTTATTACGCGCAAAATAATTATTCCTGCATGTGACAGCGGGGACCCACCGGACGGGCCACCGTATTTCGTGAAAAAAATGTTTCCCCCTGATTGCTGGGACCTACCAGCTACATCTTCACACGCAAGGAAGTGCGTCCGAAAAAAACGATTCGCCCCCCTGACTGTTGGGAACCACCAGCTACATCTTCGCACGCAAGGAAGGGCCTCACAGTCGGGACCCACCTGGTCGAAGCGTACGTAGCATTGTCATTCTGGTCGCGAATGTGTACGTACATACTGGTCGATGTAGAGGCGCGCACGTGTTGTAGTAGAGGCACGCACGTAGCATGTACACGTATGTACAGCGGCCAGGGTGCAAGAAAGTAATTACGGCCACGCGCACATACGGGCGGGTCTCGAACGCCTACTCGCGCGTACGTACGGCCAGGGCTCCTGTACATGGCTGGGTCGGAACGAAGAAACAGCGTCGTTGTCGTGTTCATGGGGAGCCAACCGGCTGGGTCGGAACGGAATGCGTCGTCGTGTTCATCAGGAGGGCTTGGACGGAACAGCCGATGGAAACGAGGCCTGGCGTACCACAGAACGGAGGAAACGGCCTTGTGTTTGACCGGCCACGTTCGAAACGGGATCCTGTTCATCAGGAGGGGTCTGGCGCACCGCAAAACGGAGGAAACGGACCTCCTGCGGTGGAAACGGGGGTCCTGTTGACCGGGATGGGTGTGGCGTACCGCAAAACGGAGGAAACGGACTTGTGTTGGAGCGCTACGGTCGAAACGGGGGTCCTGTTCATCGGGAGGGGTGTGGCGTACCGCAAAATGGGATTCCATGGGATACTGTTCATCTCCACCGTCCACCCCCTTCCAGCCTCCACGAGCTACTGTTCATCCACCGTCGACCTCCTCCAGCCTCCACCTGCGACTGTTCATCCATGGGCTCCTGTTCATCCAGCCTCCACCGCGCGCTACTCCATCGGCTACTGTTCAACCAGCCCTCTCCACGGGCTCCTGTTCAACCACCCCACCACGGGCTACTGTTCATCCAGTGCTCCACCGTCTACTGTTCATCCAGCCCTCCACGGGGTGGTCCTGTTCATCCAGCCCTCCACGAGGTCCTGTTCATCCAGCCCCAACCGACTCGATCGATCGGGGTCCTGTTCATCCAGAGGCAACACCACGAGGTCCTGTTCATCCACCCCCACCGGAAACCGTTCATCCAAACCCCCCAGTAATGCTCACTGTTCATCCAGAGGCAGCATCGATTGGCTTCAGTTAGCAACAGTAGCGAAGGAATCGCTCGATCGGGTTCAGTTAACAGCCATCGATCGATCGCTCGAGTTCAGTAACGCGTAGCCTGCGCAATCGCTCGGTTTCAGTTAGAGCCCAACACCTCGCTCAGGTTCAGTTAGAGCCCAACGCCTCGCACACACGCGCGTGCGTGTATGAGAGAAACGCGCATCGCTCGGCCCCCGACCAGCCACCGTAACCGGGAACTCCCCGATATTTTCCTCGCCCTCGCTTCTTCCACGGTTTTTTCCGTCATGGACGGCCCAAAGAATGTAATGCAGCTGCGTCTCCGGCCCGCCCAGGACGAAAAGCCGATTTTCTGTCATGATTTTTTGTCATAGAAGTAGGAGGCCACCACATCTATGATGATACCGAGTTTTGTCACAATTATCGTCATAAAAGTGTCATAAGTATGACAGAAAAAAATTTCGTTCGGCCCAAAATGTCACGGATGTGTCTTTTTTTTGTAGTGCTTCGTATCCGAATAGTCAACCTATGACTCCCCTCCATAGACGCTCCCGTCCGAGTACTCGACAACATCCTCGCGACTCAACGCAGCGTCTACCCCTTCAACCTCAGAGCTAAGCAGAAAATTGACCGATGTTCAATCACGGTTTTCAGTCGCCTATGAATAATGAAACCGCCCAAAAAATGGTAACTATGTTCAAGTTTTTTTTCAAGTAACAAAGCTTTATTACTTAACGGTGATGGGGCATATCACCCAAGACACTGTTGGGGAACATAGTAATAATTCAAAATTTTCCTACGTGTCACCAAGATCAATCTAGGAGATGCTACCCTTGAAGATCTCTAAGCGGAAGCGTTACAAGAACGCGGTTGATGGAGTCGTACTCGGGGCGATTCAAATCGCGGAAGATCCGATCCAAGCGCCGAACGGACGACGCCTCCGCGTTCAACACACGTACAGCCCAGGGACGTCTCCTCCTTCTTGATCCAGCAAGGGGAGAGGAGAAGTTGAGGGAGAACTCCGGCAGCACGACGGCGTGGTGGTGGTGGAGTTCGTGGTTCTCCGGCAGGGCTTGGCCAAGCACCACGGAGGAGGAGGACGTGTTGGAGAGGGGGAGGGCTGCGCCAGGGAAGGGGTGCTGCTGCCCTCCCACCCCCCTCTATTTATAGGGTGAAGGGGGAAGGGGGCCGGCCCCCTTAGATCCCATCTACAAGTGGGGCGACGGCCAGGGGGGAACTTGCCCCCCCAAGTTTGGTGGGAGGCGCCCTCACCCCCTAGGGTTTCTAACCCTAGGCGCCTTGGACCCTTGGGGGGCGCACCAGCCCACTAAGGTGCTGGTTCCCACCCTTGTTCAGCCGACTTGGCCCTCTGGGGCAAGTGGCCCCACCCGGTGGACCCCCGGACACCTTTCGGTGGTCCCGGTACAATACCGATAACACCCGAAATTATTCCGGCGACTGAAACTGGACTTCCCATATATAATTCTTCACCTCCGTACCATTCCGGAACTCCTCGTGACATCCGGGATCTCATCCGGGACTCCGAACAACCTTCGGTAACCACATACAATTTCCCATAACTCTAGTGTCACCGAACCTTAAGTGTGTAGACCCTATGGGTTCGGGAACCATGCACACATGACCAAGACATCTGTCCGGCCAATAACCAACAGCGGGATCTGGATAGCCATGTTGGCTCCCACATGTTCCACGATAATCTCATCGGATGAACCACGATGTCGGGGATTCAATCAATCCTGTATACAATTCCCTTTGTCCATCGGTATGTTACTTGCCCGAGATTCGATCGTCGGTATCCTCATACCTCATTCAATCTCGTTACCGGCAAGTCTCTTTACTCGTTCCATAACGCATGATCCCGTGGATAACTCCTTAGTCACATTGAGCTCATTATGATGATGCATTACTGAGTGGGCCCAAAGATACCTCTCCGTCATACGGAGTGACAAATCCCATTCTCGATTCGTGCCAACCCAACAGACACTTTCGGAGATACCTGTAGTGCACCTTTATAGCCACGCAGTTACGTTGTGACGTTTGGTACACCCAAAGCATTCCTATGGTATCCGGGAGTTGCACAATCTCATGGTCTAAGGAAACGATACTTGACATTAGAAAAGCTCTAGCAAAACGAACTACACGATCTTGTGCTATGCTTAGGGTTGGGTCTTGTCCATCACATCATTCTCCTAATGATGTGATCCCGTTATCAACGACATCCAATGTCCATGGTCAGGAAACCATAACCATTTATTGATCTATGAGCTAGTCAACTAGAGGCTTACTAGGGACATATTACGGTCTATGTATTCACACATGTATTACGGTTTCCGGTTAATACAATTATAGCATGAACAACAGACAATTATCATGAACAAGGAAATATAATAATAACCACTTTATTATTGCCTCTAGGGCATATTTCCAACAGTCTCCCACTTGCACTAGAGTCAATAATCTAGTTACATTGTGATGAATCGAACACCCATAGAGTTCTGGTGTTGATCATGTTTTGCTCGTGGAAGAGGTTTAGTCAACGGATCTGCGACATTCAGATCCGTATGCACTTTACAAATATCTATGTCTCCATCTTGAATATATTCACGAATGGAGTTGAAGCGACGCTTGATATGCCTGGTCTTCTTGTGAAACTTGGGCTCCTTGGCAAGGGCAATAGCTCCAGTGTTGTCACAGAAGAGAGTCATCGGGCCCGACACATTGGGAATAACTCCTAGGTCGGTGATGAACTCCTTCATCCAGACTGCCTCCCGTGTTGCCTCCGAGGCTGCTATGTACTCCGCTTCACATGTAGATCCCGCCACAACGCTTTGCTTGCAACTACACCAGCTGACTGCCCCACCATTCAAAATGTACACGTATCCGGTTTGTGACTTGAAGTCATCCAGATCTGTGTCGAAGCTAGCATCAACGTAACTCTTTACGACGAGCTCTTCGTCACCTCCATAAACGAGAAACATATCCTTAGTCCTTTTTAGGTACTTCAGGATATTCTTGACCGTTGTCCAGTGTTCCATACCGGGATTACTTTGGTACCTCCCTACCAAACTTACGGCAAGGTTCACATCAGGTCTGGTCCACAGCATGGCATACATAGTAGACACTATGGCTGAGGCATAGGGGATGATACTCGTCTTTTCTCTATCTTCTGCCAAGGTCAGGCATTGAGCCGTGCTCAATCTCACACCTTGCAATACAGGCAAGAACCCCTTCTTGGACTGATCCATATTGAACTTCTTCAATATCTTGTCAAGGTATGTGCTTTGTGAAAGACCAATGAGGTGTCTCAATCTATCTCTATAGATCTTGATGCCTAATATGTAAGCAGCTTCTCCAAGGTCCTTCATTGAAAAACATTTATTCAAGTAGGCCTTTACGCTTTCCAAAGTTCTATATCATTTCCCATCAATAGTATGTCATCCACATATAATATGAGAAATGCTACAGAGCTCCCACTCACTTTCTTGTAGACACATGCTTCTCCATAAGTCTGCATAAACCCAAACGCTTTGATCACTTCATTAAAGCGAATATTCCAACTCTGAGATGCTTGCACCAGCCCATAGATGGAGCGCTGGAGCTTGCATACCTTGTTAGCATTCTTAGGATCGGCAAAACCTTCCGGCTGCATCATATACAATTCTTCCTTAAGGAAACCGTTAAGGAATGCTGTTTTGACGTCCATTTGCCATATCTCATAATCATAGAATGCGGCAATTTCTAACATGATTCAGATGGACTTCGGCTTCGCTACCGGTGATAAGGTCTCATCGTAGTCAACCCCTTGAACTTGTCGCCAACCCTTAGCGACAAGTCGAGCCTTATAGACGGTCACATTACCATCCGCGTCAGTCTTCTTCTTAAAGATCCACTTATTCTCTATGGCTTGCCGATCATCAGGCAAGTCTGTCAAACTCCATACTTTGCTTTCATACATGGATCCTATCTTGGATTTCATGGCTTCAAGCCATTTGTTGGAATCCAGGCCCGCCATCGCTTCTTCATAGTTCGAAGGTTCACCATTGTCTAACAACATGATTTCCAGGACAGGGTTGCCATACCACTCTGGTGCGAAATGTGTCCTTGTGGACCTACGAAGTTCAGTAGCAACTTGATCCGAAGTTTCATGATCATCATCATTAACTTACTCTCTAGTCGGTGTAGGCACCACAGAAACATTTTCCTGAGCTGCGCTACTCTCCGGTTCAAGAGCTAGTACTTCATCAAGTTCTACTTTCCTCCCACTTACTTCTTTCGAGAGAAACTCATTCTCCAGAAAGGATCCATTCTTGGCAACAAAGATCTTGCCTTCGGATCTGAGGTAGAAGGTATACCCAATAGTTTCCTTAGGGTATGCTATGAAGACGCATTTTTCCGACTTGGGTTCGAGCTTTTCAGGTTGAAGTTTCTTGACATAAGCATCGCATTCCCAAACTTTTAGAAACGACAGCTTAGGTTTCTTCCCAAACCATAATTCATACAGTGTCGTCTCAACGGATTTCGACGGAGCCCTATTTAAAGTGAATGCGGCAGTCTCTAAAGCATAGCCCCAAAATGATAGCGGTAGATCGGTAAGAGACATCATAGATCGCACCATAACCAATAGAGTGCGATTACGACGTTCGGACACACCATTACACTGTGGTGTTCCAGGCGGCATGAGTTGTGAAACAATTCCACATTTCCTTAAATGTGTGCCAAACTCGTGACCCAAGTATTTTTCCTCCACGATCTGATCGTAAGAACTTTATTTTCCTGTCACGTTGGTTCTCTACCTCGCTCTGAAATTCCTTGAACTTTTCAAAGGTCGCAGACTTGTGTTTCATTAAGTAGACATACCCATATCTACTTAAGTCATCAGTGAGGGTGAGAACATAATGATAGCCACCGCGAGCCTCAACGCTCCTTGGACCACACACATCAGTATGTATGATTTCCAACAAGTTGGTTGCTCACTCCATTTTTCCGGAGAACAGAGTCTTGGTAATTTTGCCCATGAGGCATGGTTCGCACGTGTCAAATGATTCATAATCAAGAGACTCCAAAAGTCCATCTGCATGGAGTTTCTTCATGCGTTTGACACCAATGTGACCAAGGCGGCAGTGCCACAAGTATGTGGGACTATCATTATCAACCTTACATCTTTTGGTATTCACACTATGAATATGTGTAACATCACGTTCAAGATTCAATAAAAATAAACTATTGACCAGCGGGGCATGACCATAAAACATATCTCTCATATAAATAGAACAACCATTATTCTCGGATTTAAATGAGTAGCCATCTCGCATTAAACGAGATCCAGATACAATGTTCATGCTCAAAGCTGGCACTAAATAACAATTATTGAGGTTTAAAACTAATCCCGAAGGTAGATGTAGAGGTAGCGTGCCGACGGCGATCACATCAACCTTGGGACCATTCCCGACGCGCATCGTCACCTCGTCCTTCACCAGTCTCTGCTTATTCCGCAGCTCCTGTTTTGAGTTACAAATATGAGCAACCGCACCGGTATCAAATACCCAGGAGCTACTACGAGTGCTGGTAAGGTACACATCGATAACATGTATATCATATATACCTTTGGCATTGCCGGCCTTCTTATCCGCTAAGTACTTGGGGCGGTTCCGTTTCCAGTGACCATTTCCCTTGCAATAAAAGCACCGAGTCTCAGGTTTGGGTCCATTCTTTGGCTTCTTCCCGGCAACATACTTACCGGGCGCGACAACTCCCTTGCCGTCCTTCTTGAAGTTCTTCTTACCCTTGCCTTTCTTGAAACTAGTGGTCTTATTCACCATCAACACTTGATGTTCCTTTTTGATTTCCACCTCCGCTGATTTCAGCATTGAATATAACTCAGGAATGGACTTCTCCATCCCTTGCATATTGTAGTTCATAACAAAGCTCTTGTAGCTAGGTGGAAGCGACTGGAGGATCATGTCAATGACCGAGTCATCTGGGAGATTAACTCCCAGCTGAGACAAGCGGTTGTGCAACCCATACATCTTGAGTATATGCTTGCTGACAGAACTGCTTTCCTCCATCTTACAACTGTAGAACTTGTCGGAGACTTCATATCTCTCGACCCGGGCATGAGCTTGGAAAACCATTTTCAGCTCTTGGAACATCTCATATGCTCTGTGTTGTTCAAAACGCTTTTGGAGCCCCGGTTCTAAGCTGTAAAGCATGCCGCACTGAACCAGGGAGTAATCATCACTACGCGACTGCCAGGCATTCATAACGTCTTGAGTTGCTAGGAAAATGGGTGCTTCACCTAGCGGTGCTTCAAGGACATATGCTTTCTTGGAAGCTATGAGGATGATCCTCAAGTTACGGGCCCAGTCCGTATAGTTGCTACCATCATCTTTCAGCTTGGTTTTCTCTAGGAACGCGTTGAAGTTGAGGGAAACATTAGGCCATTTGATCTACTAGACATATTGTAAAGATATTTTAGACTAAGTTCATGACAATTAAGTTCATCTAATCAAATTATTTAATGAACTCCCACTCAGATAGACATCCCTCTAGTCATCTAAGTGATACATGATCCGAATCGACTAGGCCGTGTCCGATCATCATGTGAGACGGACTAGTCATCAACGGTGAACATCCCCATGTTGATTGTATCTACTATACGACTCATGTTCGACCTTTCGGTCTCTCGTGTTCCGAGGCCATGTCTGTACATGCTAGGCTCGTCAAGTCAACCTAAGTGTTTTGCATGTGTAAATCTGGCTTACACCCGTTGTATGCGAACGTCAGAATCTATCACACCCGATCATCACATGGTGCTTCGAAACAACGAACCTTCGCAACGGTGCACAGTTAGGGGGAACACATTTCTTGAAATTTTAGTGAGGGATCATCTTATTTATGCTACCGTCGTTCTAAGCAAATAAGATGTAAACATGATAAACATCACATGCAAATCATAAAGTGACATGATATGGCCAATATCATCTTGCGCCTTTGATCTCCATCTTCGAGGCGCAACATGATCATCTTCGTCACTAGCATGACACCATGATCTCCATCATTGTGTCTTCATGAAGTTGTCCCGCCAACTATTACTTCTACTACTATGGCTAACGGTTAGCAATGAAGTAAAGTAGTTACATGGCGTTTTCATTGACTCGTAGGTCATACAATAAATTAAGACAACTCCTATGGCTCCTGCCGGTTGTCATACTCATCGACATGCAAGTCGTGATTCCTATTACAAGAACATGATCAATCTCATACATCACATATATCATTCATCGCATCCTTTTGGCCATATCACATCACATAGCATACCCTGCAAAAACAAGTTAGATGTCCTCTAATTGTTGTTGCATGTATTACGTGGCTGCTATGGGTTTCTAGCAGGAACGTTTCTTACCAACGCAAAAATCACAACGGTGATATGCCAATTTTTATTTACCCTTCATAAGGACCCTCTTCATCGAATCCGATCCGACTAAAGTGGGAGAGACAGACACCCGCTAGCCACCTTGTGCATCAAGTGCATGTCAGTTGGTGGAACCAGTCTCACGTAAGCGTACGTGTAAGGCCGGTCCGAGCCGCTTCATCCCACAATGCCACCGAATCAAGATAGGACTAGTAACGGTAAGAAAATTGAACAAACCATCGCCCACAACTACTTGTGTTCTACTTGTGCATAGAATCTACGCATAGACCTAGCTCATGATGCCACTGTTGGGGAACGTAGTAATAACTCAAAATTTTCCTACGTGTCACCAAGATCAATCTAGGAGATGCTAGCCACGAGAGAGAAGGGAGTGCATCTTCATACCCTTGAAGATCGCTAAGCGGAAGCGTTACAAGAACGCGGTTGATGGAGTCGTACTCGCGACGATTCAAATCGCGGAAGATCCGATCCAAGCGCCGAACGGAGGACGCCTCTGCGTTCAACACACGTACAGCCTAGGGACGTCTCCTCCTTCTTGATCCAGCAAGGGGAGAGGAGAAGTTGAGGGAGAACTCCGGCAGCACGACGGCGTGGTGGTGGTGGAGTTCGTGGTTCTCCGGCAGGGCTTCGCCAAGCACCACGGAGGAGGAGGACGTGTTGGAGAGGGGGAGGGCTGCGCCAGGGAAGGGGTGTTGCTGCCCTCCCACCCCCCTCTATTTATAGGGTGAAGGGGGCCGGCCCCCTTAGATCCCATCTACAAGGGGGGGGGCCAGAGGGGAACTTGCCACCCAAGTTTGGTGGGAGGCGCCCCCACCCCCTAGGGTTTCTAACCCTAGGCACCTTGGGCCCTTGGGGGTGCACCAGCCCACTAGGGGGCTGGTTCCCACCCTTGTTCAGCCCACTTGGCCCACCGGGGCAGGTGGCCCCACCCGATGGACCCCGACACCTTTCGGTGGTCCCGGTACAATATCGATATCACCCGAAATTATTCCGGCGACTGAAACTGGACTTCCCATATATAATTCTTCACCTCTAGACCATTTTGGAACTCCTCGTGATGTCCGGGACTCCAAACAACCTTCGGTAACCACATACAATTTCCCATAACAACTCTAGCGTCACCGAACCTTAAGTGTGTAGACCCTACGGGTTCGAGAACCATGCAGACATGACCGAGACATCTCTCCGGCCAATAACCAACAGCGGGATCTGGATAGCCATGTTGGCTCCCACATGTTCCATGATGACCTCATCGGATGAACCATGATGTCGGGGATTCAATCAATCCCGTATACAATTCCCTTTGTCCATCGGTATGTTACTTGCCCGAGATTCGATCGTCGGTATCCTCATACCTTGTTCAATCTCGTTACGGGCAAGTCTCTTTACTCGTTCCGTAACGGATGATCCCATGGCTAACTCCTTAGTCACATTGAACTCATTATGATGATGCATTACCGAGTGGGCCCAGAGATACCTCTCTGTCATACGGAGTGAAAAATCCCAGTCTCGATTCGTGCCAACCCAACAGACACTTTCAGAGATAGCTGTAGTGCACATTTATAGCCACCCAGTTACGTTGTGACGTTTGGTACACCCAAAGCATTCCTACGGTATCTGGGAGTTGCACAATCTCATGGTCTAAGGAAACGATACTTGACATTAGAAAAGCTCTAGCAAAACGAACTACACGATCTTGTGCTATGCTTAGGATTGGGTCTTGTCCATCACATCATTCTCCTAATGATGTGATCCCGTTATCAACGACATGCAATGTTCATGGTCAGGAAACCACAACCATCTATTGATCAACGAGATAGTCAACTAGAGGCTTACTAGGGACATATTATGGTCTATGTATTCACACATGTATTACGGTTTCCGGTTAATACAATTATATCATGAACAACAGACAATTATCATGAACAAGGAAATATAATAATAACCACTTTATTATTGCCTCTAGGGCATATTTCCAACAGACACAAGCGCCCACATGGGCGGGTACATCAGACTCCCACTGCATACAGTGGTTAGGTTCACACATACGCCCTAGATTGGCCAACTCATGAGCGACCGAATTTGCACTCCTTCTACAAATAGAAATAGAAAACTTGGAGAACCAAAGCTTAAGTTGGTATTTCATGTCCTCAATCACAGCCACATACGCCGAGGAGTCCACCTTCCCAAGGTCCAGAGCTTCAGCAAGGAGTTGAGAATCAGTTTCGAACTCCACCCGGACCATGCCTAGCTCTGCCGCAGTGTTGATAGCCTGAGACATGGCTTCGGTTTCAGCAGCAAAAGCATCACTGACATTCTCGCCTCATCCTGCCCGGGCAAAAGCAGATGGCCTTCGCTAGATCGCACCGCCACACCCCATCCAGCATGGTGCTGCCCAGCTACAAATGAACCATCGACATTTTTTTGTACTCACATTCTTCCGGGGGTCGCCATTTCTCCGGGGGTAGCTTAGTTTTAGCCTTCACAAAGATATGCATAAACTCATGAACACTGCTCCTTGCCCTTCGAGCCACTTCCTTGGCCGCTGTGGGCAGCTCCCCGTCTCGCAGCTTGTTTCTATTGGACCACCATAACCACCAAAAAGTGAGCACAAGGAGCCACTTTTTTACATCGAGCCCCCGAAGGAAATCCATCATTGCATGCACGGACGTGATGCGCTCCAGAACAATACGCTCCTTCTCCATAGCCAGCTCCCTCCAGACGCCCTTGGCCGTTTTGCACTTGATGAATAAATGCGCCCCGTCCTCATCAACCTTGCCACAGAACAAGCACTTGGTGTCAGCGATAGGGATGCCTCGGCGAGCCACATTTGTACGAAGTGCTAGGGATTCATGCTTGACTCTCCAAGTGAACATTTGGATGGTTTTAGGGCAGGGTAGCTTCCAAATTCGTTTCCACGAGTCATCGTCAACTCGGTCCAGAACACCATTGTTCGAGCTGCTTCCACCCACGTCTCCATTCCTCTTGGTTTTTTTCCAATTGGCCAAAGAGTTTATAAGCAGACTTGACGGAGTGGATCCCCTTACCGTCGTACTACCAGGATATAAAATCTTGGGCCCCTTCTCTCAGCGGGATCTGGAGTATGTGTTTGACATCATCGGCCCAAAAAGTGTCCCTCACCAACTGCTCATCCCACTGGCCCGTGGTCAGATCAATGAGCACACAGACCCTCTCCAGAAGGTTTTGCCCTCTAGCAGTCAGGACTCGCCGTGACCAAGGCCGCGGTATCCACGGGTCCGACCAAATATTGACTTGAGTGCCATCCCCAATCCTCCATATGTAGCCTTCTCGGAAGTGTTGTAGCCCATGGAGCAAGCTTCGCCAGGAGTAAGAGATACCATCTATAGGGACGGCCTCCAGTATTTGATCATTTGGGTAGTAGCGAGCCCGCAGAACTTGTGCACACAAGGAGTTCGGGTGCTGAATAAGCCTCCATATTTGCCTCGACGGCATGGCTATGTTGAAACCGTGCATCCCGAAAACCAAGCCCTCCCCGAGCTTTCGGCAACGTAAGTGTTTTCCAGCCGATCCACTGGATGGTATTTTCCTTGTCTTGTTGGCTCCACCAATAGTTCCCGACCAGCGAGCTGAGCTCCTCGCAGAATAATTTACTCAAGTAGAAGCAGGACATGGCGAAGCTGGGGATGGCCTGAGCTACATTCATGACTAGGGTCTCCTTCCCAGCCTTGGCAATTAGTCGTTCCTTCCAGCCATACACCCGGCCAGCCATGGCACCCTTGACAAAGACAAAATCTTTCCTCCGTGACTTCCCAACATGAATTGGCAGGCCTAGATACTTCTCGTTCCACGTCTCGCTATGGATTTGCAGAGCGTTTTTGACAGCAGTTTTAACCCCGTCCTCCGTATTGGGGCTGAACATTAAGGCCGACTTTTCGAGGTTTATGCACTGCCCCGAGCAGTCCTCGTACAGGTAAAGAACGCAATGCAGCTCATGGGCCTCCTCCTCCTTCGCTTTCAGAAGTAAAAGCGAATCGTCCACAAATAGCAGATGTGGCAGCACTGGTGCCCCCTGATAGATTCTGACTCCACTTATCTTCCCCGTCGCCTCCGCGTCGTGCAGCAGGGCCGAGAGTCCCTCCACGCAAATAACAAACAGGTAGGACGAGGCCAGATCTCCCTATCGTAGACCGCGAGAGCGGGAGAACTGTTCTGTGAGTTCCCCATTCACTTTGATCTGGTACCGAACCGAAGAAACGCAGGTCATGACCAGATCAATCCACCTTGTCCCGAAGCCCAATTTGGTCAGCATAGCTCTTAGGAACTACCATTTGACCCTACCGTAAGCTTTACTCATGTCCGCTTTGACTGCTGCAATTCCTTCCTTGCCTCTCTTCTTATTCAGTATATAGTGCGACACCTCATATGCCACCAGAACGTTGTTGGTGATCATCCTCCCGGGGACGAAAGCACTCTGGTTCGAGTATAAGTTTTAGGAGGTTGGCGATGACCTTGGACACCAACTTGTATATCACGTTGCATAGGATGATTGGCCGTAGGTCCTTGATCCTACTAGGGTTTTTCACTTTAGGGATGAGGACGACAGTTGTGTCATTCCACCCTTTCGGCATCACACCTCCATTGAGCACTCCAATAACCTCATCGATCACTTTGTCCCCCATAAAGTGCCAAAGCTTCTTATAGACGACCGAGGGCATTCCATCCGGCCTCAGAGCCTTCAGACCCCCAATGTGATTAAGTGCGGCCTTGACTTCCCCTCTAGTAACCTCCGCTTCTAGGATGGACCTCATGGCATCAGTGACACGGGGTTGGACTTTGTCAATAAGCTCAGGTAATCGGTTGACGCCAGAAGTAGTGAAGAGGTCCTAAAAAAAAGAACAGACATAATTATTAAGCTCCTCCCCTTCTTTCACCTCCGAACCATCCTCCTTCTTCAACTTCTTAATCATATTCGCCTTTCTCCTAGCTGACGCTACTGCCATGAAGTATTTCGTGCTTTTGTTCCCATCTCGCAGCCATGTAACCTGTGAGTACTACTTTGCTTTGGTGTTCTTTTTGTCTTCGAGCTCCTCAAGCAAGCACGTGAGCCTTCCCTCTTCCCCGACTTTTGTTTCTGAGACCGGCGCCCTCATGCATTTCTCCAAAGCACGCCTAGTATCTTTCAGCCGTTTTTCCAATTCCCCCGCCACCTCCTTGCCCCATCTCCTCATCCTACCAGCCACATTCTTCATAGCAGTTGCGACGTCACCTCGATCCTTCAGACATCCTTCCTCCCACGCTCCTCGCACCTCCGCACTACACCCGTCTTCCTGGAGCCACCATGCCTCGAAACGAAAGCCACGATCGCCTCCCCCTGCCTTTCTGGTGACACCCTATGTGCAGACAATGGCGGGTCGATGGTCGGAGTGTCGTGGGGCACCGTTAAACACTGTGAACTCTGGAGACCACTCGCACCACCTTAACTCCCTTCTTCTCCTCCTCCGACAGCTTCAGCCCCTTCAGCTTCCCGGCCACACCATCCAGCGCCATGACACCTCCCCCCACACACACCCCCTGTCACGACCGGATTTTTGGGATAATAATTTCCCAGAAAACGGCCTTTGTGCTCACCAGCCCCAGGATTACTGTTAGCTGATGAGACACCAACTTGATACAAGAATTCCAAGCAAGGTACAAAAATATGTAGTACAAGGCCATTGTGGCCTAGGAGTACAACATTTGGTTTCTAGTGGTTGATGGCAGAAGCGGTATGTGATACAACTGCGTCTATGGGACTCCATTCCCACAAGAACAGCTGACCAGGATAACTCCTATCTTCGCGAGGCTGCTATCGTCAATACGTAGGTTCCGAGGCTGTCACCACGATGCTTATCTCCAAGCGCGAAAATCTGGCCAAGACAATAGCCAGGGACAAGCCAGTGAGTACGTTTGAATGTACTTGCAAACATTAAGAACGCGGGTATAATATAACAGGAGATAATCATACTCTGAAACATTTATGATGATAAGTCTGCCATGAGGTAAACAAAAATCTGTGATGCACGCGTGCGGAGAAAATATGGACGTGCAATACGGAAGTAAAAGAAATGCACTGAGCGAGTGTCTAAAATGACTCCTCGAAAGGTTGCGAATAAATTAACGATGCCGCAGTCGGGCGTCTGAGCGACACCACAGAAAGGGCTTATAAAAGATAATCAAACAACAAGCATGCCGCAGTCGGGCGTCTGAGCGACACCACATAAAGGGCTTATAAATAAACAACAAGCATGCCGCAGTCGGGCGTCTGAGCGACACCACATAAAGGGCTTATAAATAAATAATCACAGTGAATATCCAGGAGGTAGAACCATCCCAGGGATACTCAATAAAATACATAATGTAAATGGTTAGTCCATATTAATAATAAAATTAAAACATGATCCTCAGATGTCACAGGTCATAAACAAAAATCTAGTCTAGCCGTTTCTCCATCCGAAGACCGTCACTGAGTTCTAGCTAATTTGTTCTCCATCCGAATACCGTTACTATGATCCAGTTAGCCGTGTCTCCATCCGAAAACCGTCACTGAGTTCTAGCTAATTCGTTCTCCATCCGAATACCGTTACTAGATTCCACTCAGACTGTGGTCCTTACCTATGAACATGGCTATCCAACAGGATTTATCCTCTGCAGAGGGAGTACTATTTTCCCACGAGTAACAGATTTATTTAGTCCATCGGGACTAATTCCGCCTACGGCCTTTTAATTGAAAACACGCCTGACCTGCACACACCAGCTTAACTCATCGGTGTCTGGAACCACCCACGACACCTGCCAAGCAAAACTCTAAGTGGGGAGGCTACAACCTCGACGTAGCATGGGATCAAATTTATATTCGCGCGCTCTAAGGGATGCCCCCCCTCTCGGTCCCAACCGGAAACACCCATGCCCCCGGACCAAGTGGCATGCCTACCGGAGGCCTCCGGTATCTTCTACTATGGCCTCTCTGTACGGTGTGTGCTTTGGTAAGGGGTTGACAACTTACTGAACCATACCCCGTCTGCGATAGGGACAAGTGGTAGTACCAACAAATAAGGAAGTTACTGATCAAAACTCGATCTACGACCGACTCAGGTGGTACAAGTATCCTCCAACAATATTACCATTAGTGGAATAAATCACCACTCATCAAGCCTCACCATGCCATACCGGACATACTCGTCTCGACGAGGGACTTGGGACAAGCTCGTGTCTACCCAAGACCACGACTTTCCCAGCTTCCTTCCGGTATGCATGAGGAGCTCACGAGGATGATCCAAATCACTAGCGTATCCATTGCTGACCACAAAATATCTCCAAAAAGCACTCATGCACGAGACTTTATCGTTACATAAAGATAACGCATACTCCAAGCCAAATGGTGTTGTAATCGTATCAGAACACCACAACAAAATATTATGCCAGAGTTCAGAAATGCTTGCCTTCAAGAGTATGCAAAGGATGCACTTTTTGAAAGCTTTCTCTTCTCTCCATTATCCCTATTTTGCAAAATATCCAAATAACAAATATTTCAAACACAGTACAAAAAGTTGTCTCAAATATTTTTGAAATAAATCTTAAAATAAACTAGATGAAATTTGGGAGAGGTAGGAAAAAGAATCAATTCATTTGGAGTTTTATTTTAAAAGTTATAGCTGGTCAAAGTCTGGTCAAAACTCTGTTTTTAATAAAACCAGAAAAAGGAAAACGCTTCGAGGGGAATACGCTTTCGCAGCAGAGGAGACGTACTCGGGACTTACGCGCCTTCACTTAAAACAGAGAAGACGGTACGCGGGTCACTGACAGTGGGTCCAGAGGGCCCACTGGTCAGGTTTGACCGTTCTTCCCTCTCCCTCCTCTTCTCTACCCGACGGGAGCGGGACTCCGGCGATCGCCGTCGACGAACGGCAGCGCCTCACGGGCATCCGAGGGCGGGGATGGAACGGCCAGACTGGGGTGGTCCTCTTGGTGGTAGCTGGGTCGTCGGAGGTGGAAGGAATCGCCGGTGGCGAGCTCCGCGGCGGAGGGGGCTACGGGTGAGAAGTGGTTTTTGGGCTCCGGTGGTCTCCGATCGAGGTTGGGTTGCTGGGCAGCTCCGCAAGGACAAGGGGAAGCTACCGGTGGCGCTGGTTGGGCGAGAGAGTGGCTGGCTGCGACGTATTTCACCGGAGTTCGGCGGCGGCCGAACTGGCCGGAGTTGGTGAAGACGGTCTTCTCCGGTCAATCCACTGCTAGGGAAGCTCTATGGGGAGGGTCTGAGGTCGCCTGAGGTCTTGAACGAGTTCGGAGACCCTTTAAATAGGCGCTCGAGGTTGGACCGCGGCGGCTGGGGATAAGATCGCCGGCGACAGCCGTGCTGTAGCCGCAGGGCGACGTGGCGGCGACGAGCGCGTGCCGACGAGCTTCGGGATAAGACCGGGCTGTTCACGGGGCAGCTGGCGCGCTGGGGTGGCTTGGGCGGCGCCGTCCATGTCAGAGGTTCGCTGCCAACGCCGGCGTGCCGCCAAGAGCTCTGCCAGCGGCGCTGCAGGGCGCCAGGGTGGCGTGGGGAGTGAGCGAGCGTAGTGCGCGGTTCAGCAGTGGAGCAGGGGCCAGGGACGGGCCGCGTCGAGTGCGGCAGTGCGACGCGGCGGCTCAGTGCGCGCGCGTGCAAAACGTGCGCTCTGGGCGCGCCCAGAGCACGCACGGAACCTGCTCGACGAAATGCTAGGGCGGTGCAGAGCGCGAGGGTGGAGCTGGCAATGAACAGGACAGGGGTAGGGGTAGCTAGGAGCTCAGTGGACATGGTTGCTGGGTCAGTGGAACAAGATCACAGTGCAAACAAAGAACTCATGCCAAAACAGACTGTGCACACCAACTGTTCGACAGAATGCCAAGTGCACTTAGGCAATTCTTGGAGTGGCCAAAATCTCCAGATCAGGGTCTCTTTAGGTGTGGATGATGAAGGCAAGATCATATGGGCAAAACCAGAAACTTGTTAGTGCAAGATTTGCAAAACTCCAGTTTTGGACAGAAAGAAAAAGGGTTTATTGCATGCACTTAAAAACCTCCAATGAGTCCACTCTCCTGGACTTAAGGGTTTTGAAGGGAGGGCTACAAGTAGGAAAAAGCTCAGGGTCACTAGAGCAAAATAAAATAAGGTTGCAGTACAAATCACCAAATTGGACCAGAATGCAAAAGAGGGTGATTCACTCAAATTTTTCAAAGAACATCACTGGGTTTTTGCATAGAGTTGAATTGTAGGCATCCACTGACATCTCCAAACACTTGGAAGAATTTTTAAAGAAATATTTAAATGGGTTGTAGTGCAAAAGTGCCTACTGGACCATATTGGAAAAGTTGGTGTAGAGCTCAAAATCTCCAATGGCCAAAAGGTATTTTTGCATAAAAGTGATGCGGAAACATCACATGACATCCCCAAATTTTGGTGGAAATTTTAACGGCATTTATCAAATGGTTGTAGTGCAAAACAGGCTCCAAATTCAAAAGAAATCATTTTAAAAGAATAAAGCTCTGAGAAAACAAATCTTGCAATTTAAATCCACTGATAAAGAATTGTTTTATCATAGAGAGTATTCAAGTCCAACAATACCTTTTGAAAGTTTTCCACTTGAAGTAAAAATCCACAATTACAAAAGGGTAAATCTTGACAAATGGAAAAGTTTTATTTCCTGGCAAAAATTTTAATAAATAAAACAAGGTCAAAATTTTGGGGTGTCACAACACTACCCCCCTTAAGAAAAATCTCGTCCTCGAGATTTGTTAAAAGCTGTTTTGAACAAAAAACTATTTTTATCAAAAGAAATCGTTCAACTGCACAAAAACAAAGCGGCTATAGTGAGAGGGCAATAAGTGGTGTAAAACCACGGTGTGATACACTGGCGTAGTGTGGAAAAATCTATGGTTAGGGAAAACGAGATATTACTACGTGGATACAGTAATTTAGAATAAATTCTAAATTACTAAAATACGCTGGTCGTACCCGAGAGCACAGTGCTCTCTCTGGCTGACAGGTGGACCCAGGGCCCACTGTCGGCCTCTTCTTCTACCTCTGGCTCTCTCTTCTCTCTCGCGTGCTCTCCCGCGCTTCCTCCACCGGCGATGCCTAGCTCGTAGGGCATCGAGGCCGTACCGTGGTAGTGCGCGGCGTGCTGGCTGCCGGTGCAGCGTGCACTCACCTCGCGGGCCAGTGCGCTGTCGGCACTGCTCGCGGACTCGCCTCCGAACACCGGCGGTCGAGCGACGAGTGGCGCTGGTGGACCTCGCCCACCGTACACCGATCTCGAGCTATAAAATGATCGCGGTGCTCCTCTCTTCTTCCTCACACCTGGCCTCGCTTCTACTTCTCCTTCCTTCTCCTCCATTGCTGTTAGCAGGAGCTCGAGACGAGGCTCTAATGGCGGAGGCGATGCCGGACTGGTATGTGGTCCTGGTGTGTGGAGGTTTGGCGGTGCTGCTGGGGTTATCCATGCTCTTGTGCGCGATGATCCTGGATGATCGTCGTGATGCTGCCGCTCGAGTGTTAGCTCTTCGCGGCGGCGGCGATCACGTGGATTAGGCGCGGCATCGAGGGCTAACTGCCGTCGGTGTGCTGGGGCAACTCGTGCCTGAATGATCACTCACAAATCTCTCGCACTGAGACTGTGGTGCCCTCGCGTGTGATCAGTTAGGCGCAAAAATGTGCTCAAGGATTTGTAATAGTGCTCGAGGTCGAGTGGTTGCTGCTGTGAGTCTGCTGTTACGACGCTGCGCGAATAAAAAATCCATGTCGTGAAAAAGGGTATACGCAGCAGTGACTCGGGGAAAGAAATCTCATCAAAACATGTTGTGAGGAAAAAAATTAAAACCAAACTAACAGCAGTAAAACTGCTCACATAACTGGAACTAAAGAGAATCGGATCCATCGCACAAAATTTGGGAACCACGAACACGCTACAACACATAAAAAAATACTGGGATAAAAATACAGCGGTGACGTTTACAAAGAAAACGGCAAAAGGACAGGGTCCTGAGAAAATGCCTCGGGTACTGGGGCACACTCCTCTTCTATCGGGGGAAGCGGGTTGACTAGTCGACGAATGCGCCTCTCCTGGTCAGGCCTCAGTGGTCTGCCAATAGCGATCCGAGGATTTAAATCAGCGAGGGCCTGGAGATAACCCATTACCCGCTGAGTTAAACGCTCCTGAGCGATAACGTACTGGGCAAGGTTGGCCAGTACGGGATCTCTCTCAATTCGTCCACCGGGAAAAGATGCAACTTCTCCGGGTGCTGCACGACTCGAAAAATAATAGTATCCTCGCTCGCTGGCATAGGGTACCGCGAATCGAAGACGAGCGAGCGCTTCGTACGCAGCAGCTTCTATGGCCATATGCGGAGTCGGCATGGATTTCCCCACGAAGGAGACTTCCGTTGGGTCTTGGTTTGGGTATGCGGGAGGGATGTGCACCACTGCCCAATATTTCGAGGTGGAAGGGGTGATCCTCGATTTGAGCAACTCGTACTGGGGTGGACGGGTGGCACTCATAGTACTGTAGGTAAAGTCCCACAATAATTTAACAAAACTGCCCGGGGTTGCGTCTGGGGTTCTCAGATAAATACTGGGGGTCGGCATGGCAAAGGAATGGCTGTGAGTGCTGCGCACAATGGCGAGGAGCACTCGGCAAGGTCACGAAGTGGCCTTTATATAGCATCGGGGCTGGGTTATCCACCGGGGTGAAGGGTAACTGGTTGTCGATCCTGTACTTGGGTCAAAGCCACAGATATACGCATCACATAAATGTGACGCATTACTGTAGGAGCCGTCGGGGTTGGTCTAGGTAGCTGCGCCCGAAATAAAAAAATGCAACTGTACGCTAACGTACATATGCATAGCTACTACTCCAAAATAAGGGCGCTCAAGCAGACAGCAGGTAATAAAAGCGATACAAGATCACACCATTACAAAGCGTGGGAAAACTAAGGCTCGATAAAACTCGAGCGACTTAGTCTACTTCGTCAATGTCTAAGTGAGTTGGCCTGGCGGGTGCCGAGGTTTCTCCACGGGTTTCTCCGTCAGGATTTGCCGGCTGAGGTTGAGGGGCTGCAGGGTCGGGGTAGTGGTGATGACCATCGCGGGGGTTGTTGGCCACAATCCCGGTGGAATGGGTTCCCAAAAGGCGACGAAGCACTTCTGGGGTCACCAAAGCACTCTGGTTGATGGCTGGCGCAGACCTCAAGGGATCGATCGGGTGTCCGAACAGCACGACTGGGTTGTCAGCGTCGGGCTCCGCTTCTCTTCTCGTCGGGGCTCGGCGAACCAGTTCTCCACGAGCTGCGATCAGATCAAGGGTGACCTGATCGAACAGTTGCTCTAGTGCGCTTACATAGCGCACCAGATGTAACAGCGCAGGATCTGTCTCGTGGTCTCCGTTGGCAACCTGGGGCGGCCTACCATACCCGTCACGACTGGGGTAGTAGTAGAATGAGCGATAGTTAACTCTGGGCGACAAGTGCCGAAGTTGAACTATGGCTTCTCGGGCTGCCAGTTGGATGGCCTGTGGCTTAAAGGAAGTTGTCCTTCCAGTGAACCTGTAGGGGCGTTTTGGCGACAGACCCCTACCGTAGATGTGCACAGTGGCCCAGTACTGACGGCTCTCACCGTACATGGGTCCCTGGTACACAACATATTCAGGAGGCTCCTCTAACGCATAGGCTCGGCGGGTGAGGTTTGTGAGTACGGTCACAAAACCTCCAAGGTTGGTTGCTGTGGTCTCATTGTGAACAATGGGACCAGGCATCGTGGCTTGGTTTTGGGGGAAGAGGCTGTGCTGTGCTGTGTTGAGGCTAGTGTGCCCTTTTTATAGGGAAAGGGGACGGAGTCTTCCTCCGCACGCTTGCGATAGAGACGGGTTGGGTGTCGGTCACTGGCGCGTGATCGACGGGCTAGGCTGATAGGTTGGGCACCGTCCGCCGAAAGGCGTCGGGTCACTGTGTAGCTATCTTACGCGGGAAGCTTGACCGGGGTTAGGCTAAGGTCTGGTGGTTTGGTTAACCTAAGTCTATTGACCTGGCTAAGATAGGATTAGCCAATGGTCAGCCTAGCTCTGATACCAGGTCTGTCACGACCGGATTTTTGGGATAATAATTTCCCAGAAAATGGCCTTTGTGCTCACCAGCCCCAGGATTACTGTTAGCTGATGAGACACCAACTTGATACAAGAATTCCAAGCAAGGTACAAAAATATGTAGTACAAGGCCATTGTGGCCTAGGAGTACAACATTTGGTTTCTAGTGGTTGATGGCGGAAGTGGTCTGTGATACAACTGCGTCTATGGGACTCCATTCCCACAAGAATAGCTGACCAGGATAACTCCTATCTTCGCGAGGCTGCTAACGTCAATACGTAGGTTCCGAGGCTGTCACCGCGATGCTTATCTCCAAGCGCGAAAATCTGGCCAAGACAATAGCCAGGGACAAGCCAGTGAGTACGTTTGAATGTACTTGCAAACATTAAGAACGCGGGTATAATATAACAGGAGATAATCATACTCCGAAACATTTATGATGATAAGTCTGCCATGAAGTAAACAAAAATATGTGATGCACGCGTGCAGAGAAAATATGGACGTGCAATACGGAAGTAAAAGAAATGCACTGAGCGAGTGTCTAAAATGACTCCTCGAAAGGTTGCAAATAAATTAACGATGCCGCAGTCGGGCGTCTGAGCGACACCACAGAAAGGGCTTATAAAAGATAATCAAACAACAAGCATGCCGCAGTCGGGCGTCTGAGCGACACCACATAAAGGGCTTATAAATAAACAACAAGCATGCCGCAGTCGGGCGTCTGAGCGACACCACATAAAGGGCTTATAAATAAATAATCACAGTGAATATCCAGGAGGTAGAACCATCCCAGGGATACTCAATAAAATACATAATGTAAATGGTTAGTCCATATTAATAATAAAATTAAAACATGATCCTCAGATGTCACATGTCATAAACAAAAATCTAGTCTAGCCGTTTCTCCATCCGAAGACCGTCACTGAGTTCTAGCTAATTCGTTCTACATCCGAATACCGTTACTATGATCCAGTTAGTCGTGTCTCCATCCGAAAACCGTCACTGAGTTCTAGCTAATTCGTTCTCCATCCGAATACCTGTCACGACCGGATTTTCAAGATATGAAATCCCAGAAATACGGCCTGTGAGCTCACCAGCCCCAGGATTACTGTTAGCTGATGAGGCACCAACTTGATACAAGGAAATCCAAGCAAGTACAAAAAATATGTAGTACAAGACCATTCAGGCCTAGGAGTACAACATTTGGTTCTAATGATAGAGGGCGGAAGCGATTGGGTACATCTGCGTCTATGGGACTCCAATTCCCACAAGAACAGCTGACCAGGATAACTCCTATCTTCGCGAGGCTGCACACGTCAACGCGTAGGTTCCGAGGTTGTCACCGCGATGCTTATCTCCAAGCAAGGAATCTGGCCAAGACAATAACCAGGGACAAGCCAGTGAGTATGTTTGAATGTACTCGCAAACATTAAGAACACGGGCAAAATATATCAAACATGCTCCGGATTAATAAGAGGGTCACACGTCTGACACGAAGCAGACGAAAGACCAAGATGCACACATATGGTTAAAAATGTACCAAAATAAAATACTAGGTGCCAAGCGAGTGTCTGAATGACTCCTCGAGCGGGAAATGCAGGATAGTAATACTGGTGCCAAATGAGTGTCTGAAAGACTCCTCGAGCGGAAAATGCAGAATAGTGATACTTGTGCCAAACGAGTGTCTGAAAGACTCCTCGAGCGGAAAATGCGGAATAATAATACAGGTGCCAAACGAGTGTCTGAAAGACTCCTCGAGCGGAAAATGCAGAATAGTGATACTGGTGCCAAACGAGTGTCTGAAAGACTCCTCGAGCGGAAAATGCGGAATAATAATACAGGTGCCAAACGAGTGTCTGAAAGACTCCTCGAGCGGAAAATGCGGAATGATAATAATGCCGCAGTTGGGCGTCGGGGCGACACCACATAAAGGGCTTATAAAAGATAAATGAACAACAAGCATGCCGCAGTCGGGCGTCTGAGCGACGCCACAGAAAGGGCTTAAAAGAGAATAATTACAGTGAATATCCGGGAGGTAGAACCATCCCAGGGATACTCAATAATATACGTAATATAAATGGTTAGTCCAAAAATAAATAAGGATCAAAATCCACATGTGCCACAATCAAAAACAATATATAGTACAGTCGTTTCTCCATCCGAAAAAAATGATAATTTAGTCAAGCCGTATCTCCATCCGAATACCGTTGCTAGGATCCAGTTAACCGTGTCTCCATCCGAATACCGTTACAGAGTTCTAGTTAAAACGTTCTCCATCCGAATACTGTTACCGAGATTCAACTCAGACTGTGGTCCTTACTCAAAAACATGACTATCCAACAGGATATATCCTCTGCAGAGGGAGTACCATTTTCCACGAGTAACGGGATTACTCAGTCCCTCGGGACTAATTCCGTCTACGGTCTTTTGATTGAAAACACGCCTGACCTGCACACACCAGCTTAACTCACCAGTGTCTGGAATCACCCACGACACCTGCCAAGCAAAACTCTAAGTGGGGAGGCTACAACCTCGACATAGCATGGGATCACAAAATTTATACCGCGCGCAAACTAGGGGAGCAACCCCCCTCGGCTCCAACCGGAAACACCCATGCCCCCGGACCGAATGACAGGCTTTAATCCGTGGCCACGGGACCTTCATCACGGCCTCTCTGTACGGTGTGTGCTTTGGAAAGGGGTTGACAACCTACTGAACCATACCCTGTCCCCTGCAGGAACAAGTGGTGGTACCAACAAAAGGGAGCTATTGATCAAGACTCGGTCTACAACCGACTCAGGTGGTCCAAGTATCCACCAACAACATTACCACTAGTGAAATAAATCACCACTCCTCGAGCCTCACCATGCTATGCCGGGCATACTCGTCTCGACGAGGGATTAGGGACAAGCTCGTGTCTACCCAAGACCACGACTTTCCCGGCTTCCTACCGGTGTGCAAGAGAAGCTCACGAGGATGATCCAAATCATTTGTGCATCCATTGCTGACCACAAAACAACTCCAAAGTGTACTCATACACGAGAGCATATCGATACATAGACTATCACATATTCCAAGTCAAAAGGTGTTGTGACCGCATCAAAACACCACAACAAAATATTATGCCAGAGTTCAGAGATGCTTGCCTTCAAGAGTATGCAAAGGATGCACTTATTGGAAGCTTTCTTTTTCCTCCAAAAATCCTATTTTGCAAAATACACAAATAACAAATATTTCAAACACAGTACCAAAACCTGTCTCAAATATTTTTGAAATAAATCTTAAAATAAACTAGATGAAATTTGAGAGATGTAGGAAAAAGAATCAACTCATTTGGAGTTTTATTTAAAAAGTTATAGCTGGTCAAAGTCTGGTCAACTCTGTTTTTTAAATAAAACCAGAAAAGGAAAACGATTCAGCAGAAATACGCTTTCGCAGCAGAGGAAACGTACGCGGGGATTTGCGCCTTCACTTAAACAGAGGGAGCGGTCGCGCGGGTCATTGACAGTGGGTCCAGAGGGCCCACTGGTCAGGTTTGACCGTTCCTTCCCTCCCTCTCCTTTCTTCTGCCCGACGGGAGCGAAGCTCCGGCGATCGCCGTCGACGAACGGCAGCGCCTCACGGGCATCCAAGGGCGGGGATGGAACGGCCAGACCAAGGCGGTCCTCGGGGTGGTTGTTGGGTCGTCGGAGGTGGAAGGAGTCGCCGGCGGCGAGCTCCGCGGCGGAGAGGGCTACGGTGGCGAAGTGACTTTAGTGCTCTGATGATCTCCGATCGAGCCTGGGTAGCTGGGCAGCTCCGCAAGGACCAGAGGGAGCGACTGGTGGTGTTGGATTGGTGGGGGAGGGCTTGGCTGCGACGAACGGCACCGGAGCTTGGCGGCGGCCGAGCTGGCCGGAGTTGGGGAGGACGGTCCTCTCCGGTCAATCTACTGCTAGGGGAGCTCTACGGGGAGGGTCTGATGTCGTCTGAAGCCTTGAACGAGCTCGGGGACCCTTTATATAGGCGCACGAGGCTCGCTCCGCGGCGGCAGAAGATAAGATCGCCGGCGACCACTTTCCTGTAGTTGCAGGGCATCGTGGCGGCGACAAACGCGTTCCGACGAGCGGGAGGATAAGCACGGCCTGTGCTCTGGGGCAGCTGGCGTGCGCTAGTGGTTTGGGCGGCGCCGTCTGCGGCGGAATCCGCTGCCGACGCCGGCGTGCTGCCAAGGCGGCGCTGCAGGGTGCCAGGGGGAGCTTGGAGGGTACTAGAGAGAGGGCGAGTGCCTGGCGGGGTTCGGCAGGCGAGCAGGGGTCAGAGATGGGACGCGATGAGGGCGGCAGTGCGGCGTGTCGGCGTAGTGCGCGCGCGTGCAAAACTTGCGCTCTGGGCGCGCCCAGAGCACGCACAGCACCTGTTCGACGAAATGCCAGCGCGCTCTAGAGCTCGAGGGTGGAGCTGGCACTGCACAGGATGGAGGTAGGGGTAACAAGGCACTCAGTGGACAAGGTGGGTAGGTCAGGGGTTCAAGTCCACAATGCATACCAGAGAGCTTGCCAAAAATGACTGTGCACACCAGGTGTTCGACAGAATGCCAAGTGCACTTAGGCAACTCTTGGAGCGGCCAAAATCTCCATATCAGTGTCTCTTTAGATGCAGGAGATGGTGGTAAGGTTAGTTTGGCAAAGACAGGAAGTTGTCAGTGCAAGCTTTGCAAAACTCCAGTTTTGGGCAGAAAGAAAAAGGGTTTAGAACATGCATCTCAAAACCTCCAATGAGCCCAATCTCCTGGACTTAAGAGTTTGGTAGGGAGGGCTACAAGTAGGAAAAGGCTCAGGGTTACTAGAGCAAAGGAAAAATAAGGTTGCAGTACAAATCATCAAATTGGACCAGAATGCAAAAGAGGCTGATCCACTCAAATTTTCCAAGGAACATCACTGGGTTTTTGCTTGAAGATGAATGGTATGCATCCACTGACATCTCCAAACACTTGGAAGAATTTTTAGAAGAATATTTAAATGGGTTGCAGTGCAAAAGTGCCTACTGGACCAGATTGGAAAAGTTGGTGAAGAGCTCAAAATCTCCAATGGCCAGAAGGTATTTTTGCATAAAAGTGATGTGGAACCATCACATGACATCCCCAAATTTTGGTGGAATTTTTAGGAGCATTTATCAAATGGTTGTAGTGCAAAGGGGCTCCAAATGCAAAAGAAATCATTTTATAAGAGCAAGGTTTTGAAAAAAAAATCTTGCAACATTTGAATCCACTGATAAATAATTGTTTTATTATAGAGAGAAATCAAGTCCAACAATACCTTTGAAGGTTTTTTTCCCACAAGAGGTATAAATCCAAAATCACAAAAGGTAAAACTTGACAATTGGAAAAGTTTTATTTCCTGGCAACATTTTAATCAATAAAAACAAGGCCAAAATTTTGGGTGTCACAATACCGTTACTAGATTCCACTCAGACTGTGGTCCTTACCTATGAACATGGCTATCCAACAGGATTTATCCTCTGCAGAGGGAGTACTATTTTCCCACGAGTAACAGATTTATTTAGTCCATCGGGACTAATTCCGCCTACGGCCTTTTAATTGAAAACACGCCTGACCTGCACACACCAGCTTAACTCACCGGTGTCTGGAACCACCCACGACACCTGCCAAGCAAAACTCTAAGTGGGGAGGCTACAACCTCGACGTAGCATGGGATCAAATTTATATTCGCGCGCTCTAAGTGGTGCCCACCTCTCGGTCCCAACCGGAAACACCCATGCCCCCGGACCGAGTGGCATGCCTACCGGAGGCCTCCGGTATCTTCCACTATGGCCTCTCTGTACGGTGTGTGCTTTGGTAAGGGGTTGACAACTTACTGAACCATACCCCGTCTGCGACAGGGACAAGTGGTAGTACCAACAAATAAGGAAGTTACTGATCAAAACTCGATCTACGACCGACTCAGGTGGTACAAGTATCCTCCAACAATATTACCATTAGTGGAATAAATCACCACTCATCAAGCCTCACCATGCCATACCGGACATACTCGTCTCGACGAGGGACTAGGGACAAGCTCGTGTCTACCCAAGACCACGACTTTCCCGGCTTCCTTCCGGTATGCATGAGGAGCTCACGAGGATGATCCAAATCACTAGCGTATCCATTGCTGACCACAAAATATCTCCAAAAAGCACTCATGCACGAGACTTTATCGTTACATAAAGATAACGCATACTCCAAGCCAAATGGTGTTGTAATCGTATCAGAACACCACAACAAAATATTATGCCAGAGTTCAGAAATGCTTGCCTTCAAGAGTATGCAAAGGATGCACTTTTTGAAAGCTTTCTCTTCTCTCCATTATCCCTATTTTGCAAAATATCCAAATAACAAATATTTCAAACACAGTACAAAAAGTTGTCTCAAATATTTTTGAAATAAATCTTAAAATAAACTAGATGAAATTTGGGAGAGGTAGGAAAAAGAATCAATTCATTTGGAGTTTTATTTTAAAAGTTATAGCTGGTCAAAGTCTGGTCAAAACTCTGTTTTTAATAAAACCAGAAAAAGGAAAACGCTTCGAGGGGAATACGCTTTCGCAGCAGAGGAGACGTACTCGGGACTTATGCGCCTTCACTTAAAACAGAGAAGACGGCGCGCGGGTCACTGACAGTGGGTCCAGAGGGCCCACTGGTCAGGTTTGACCGTTCTTCCCTCTCCCTCCTCTTCTCTACCCGACGGGAGCGGGACTCCGGCGATCGCCGTCGACGAATGGCAGCGCCTCACGGGCATCCAAGGGCGGGGATGGAACGGCCAGACTGGGGTGGTCCTCTTGGTGGTAGCTGGGTCGTCGGAGGTGGAAGGAATCGCCGGCGGCGAGCTCCGCGGCGGAGGGGCTACGGGTGAGAAGTGGTTTTTGGGCTCCGGTGGTCTCCGATCGAGGTTGGGTTGCTGGGCAGCTCCGCAAGGACAAGGGGAAGCTACTGGTGGCGCTGGTTGGGCGAGAGAGTGGCTGGCTGCGACGTATTTCACCGGAGTTCGGCGGCGGCCGAACTGGCCGGAGTTGGTGAAGACGGTCTTCTCCGGTCAATCCACTGCTAGGGAAGCTCTACGGGGAGGGTCTGAGGTCGCCTGAGGTCTTGAACGAGTTCGGGGACCCTTTAAATAGGCGCTCGAGGTTGGACCGCGGCGGCTGGGGATAAGATCGCCGGCGACAGCCGTGCTGTAGCCGCAGGGCGACGTGGCGGCGACGAGCGCGTGCCGACGAGCTTCGGGATAAGACCGGGCTGTTCACGGGGCAGCTGGCGCGCTGGGGTGGCTTGGGCGGCGCCGTCCATGTCAGAGGTTGGCTGCCGACGCCGGCGTGCCGCCAAGAGCTCTGCCAGCGGCGCTGCAGGGCGCCAGGTTGGCGTGGGGAGTGAGCGAGCGTAGTGCGCGGTTCAGCAGTGGAGCAGGGGCCAGGGACGGGTCGCGTCGAGTGCGGCAGTGCGACGCGGCGGCTCAGTGCGCGCGCGTGCAAAACGTGCGCTCTGGGCGCGCCCAGAGCACGCACGGAACCTGCTCGACGAAATGCTAGGGCGGTGCAGAGCGCGAGGGTGGAGCTGGCAATGAACAGGACAGGGGTAGGGGTAGCTAGGAGCTCAGTGGACATGGTTGCTGGGTCAGTGGAACAAGATCACAGTGCAAACAAAGAACTCATGCCAAAACAGACTGTGCACACCAACTGTTCGACAGAATGCCAAGTGCACTTAGGCAATTCTTGGAGTGGCCAAAATCTCCAGATCAGGGTCTCTTTAGGTGTGGATGATGAAGGCAAGATCATATGGGCAAAACCAGAAACTTGTTAGTGCAAGATTTGCAAAACTCCAGTTTTGGACAGAAAGAAAAAGGGTTTATTGCATGCACTTAAAAACCTCCAATGAGTCCACTCTCCTGGACTTAAGGGTTTTGAAGGGAGGGCTACAAGTAGGAAAAAGCTCAGGGTCACTAGAGCAAAATAAAATAAGGTTGCAGTACAAATACCAAATTGGACCAGAATGCAAAAGAGGGTGATTCACTCAAATTTTTCAAAGAACATCACTGGGTTTTTGCATAGAGTTGAATTGTAGGCATCCACTGACATCTCCAAACACTTGGAAGAATTTTTAAAGAAATATTTAAATGGGTTGTAGTGCAAAAGTGCCTACTGGACCAGATTGGAAAAGTTGGTGTAGAGCTCAAAATCTCCAATGGCCAAAAGGTATTTTTGCATAAAAGTGATGCGGAAACATCACATGACATCCCCAAATTTTGGTGGAAATTTTAACGGCATTTATCAAATGGTTGTAGTGCAAAACAGGCTCCAAATTCAAAAGAAATCATTTTAAAAGAATAAAGCTCCGAGAAAACAAATCTTGCAATTTAAATCCACTGATAAAGAATTGTTTTATCATAGAGAGTATTCAAGTCCAACAATACCTTTTGAAAGTTTTCCACTTGAAGTAAAAATCCACAATAACAAAAGGGTAAATCTTGACAAATGGAAAAGTTTTATTTCCTTGCAAAAAATTTAATAAATAAAATAAGGTCAAAATTTTGGGGTGTCACACCCCCCGTCCCCCTCCTATGTTCAAGTTTTTGTGTGTGTGTGTAAGCCGAGCATGCCGCAACAAGGCACATCGACCTATCTCCGATGTGATCGTGGGGAGGCCTTGCCAGGGATGTTGCGGACTTGCGGTGGCCATCTCGATCAAGGAGCTCCATGCATGTCTTTATTATTATTATTATTATTATTATTATTGTTGTTGTTGTTGTTGTTGTTGTTGTTGACCTACACTTAAAACTAGTCAGCAACTTACCAATAGTTGTTGCTAAAATAAGCAGAACACCAATTCAAATCCGTAGCCATCTACTCCACTACACATCCAAATTACAGTCGCATGTACAAGTAAGAGAGCAGAGTAGCAACATTGCCGGGATCGTCATAATGACATGTGGGTCTCATGTGTAAGAAAATTATTGCGGACGTGATATGACAACTCTGAATATACATGTCGCTTGAGCATTCAAAATACTCCATCCGTTAGTATGGAGCACGACCGCGAACATGAAGACTCTGTCTAATGCTTTGATTAGTTTCCTGCGTCTTCACTCGGGGCTGCGCCAAAATCTCCAAACGCGTACACGCGATTAATTTCCTTTTTCCGAAAATATGTCTAGACGTATCATAGTTTTATACTTTCTCTGTTCCTAAATATAAGTCTTTCTAGAAATTCCAATAAGTGACTACATACGGAACAAAATGAGTGAATCTACACTCTAAACTATGTCTACATACATCCGTATGTAGTTTGTATTGAAATCTCTAGAAAGACTTACATTTAGGAACGGAAGGAGTAGAAGGCAGAATGTCAATTATAAAAAAACTAGCACTCGCTCCGAACAATGAGCATAGCACACATCACATCCAGGTAAGACCAAAGACGGACACCGCCGCAAAGCAAGCTACAAGCCTATAACACAAAAACGCTTATCTTAACTAATACACAACACCATATCACGACCAGTCACCTTCAAAGACCACCAATTCCACAGAGCTTCCCTTGTTAACGTACCATCCACTCTGAGCGTCTAAAAGAAAGTGGCAAGTGGATGACAGGACTCGATCCAATCCGAAGAAGACATCGTCTTGGGCACACCTACGACGGGCGTACTTGGCGCCGCCGAGGATCAAGAAGGGACATTGCGCGAGCACCGAAGGAGAACAACAAGGAAGCAACCATGTCTCCAAACACCATGCTCCCAACGAAGGAACGACATCAAGGACGCTGTCATGGTGCCAAATCCACCACCTAATTGAGGCTTTCGCCCGAAGACAGCCACCAACCCCAAGAGAGCGAGGGGAATGACGAACACGCTTCGACGACGCCTCCAAGGAGCGGAATGACAACCACAGGTGCCATCGCCACCGGTTCGGCGTCAACCGTACAAGATTTTTCATCCGTGTTTTGCACCTCACCACACCTCCAGGAACTTGGCGACACCATCACCTCAAACCGTCACCACCGCAGCACCTAGTCGATGTAGCCGCAAAGCCGAGGGCCGGCGACCGGCCACACGCACGGTAAGGGGGAAAATGCTGCCACACAACCATCTCCAGCCTGGACGAAGAACAGCAGTCACCCCACTCTCCGGCAACGTCCAGGACCACCCGCGACAACTGTCTCCCACTCCAAGGGACGGCCTTGCGACGGACAGATCTGCCTCGCCACGAATAAGAGCATCTCTAGCAGACCCCGCAAAATCCCGACCCGCATAAGTCTTTTGCAGTTCGTGAAAAAGGGTATATGCAGGCCAACGCGGGCGAGGACAGACTCAGACCCCGTATAATCAACCCGTAAAAAAGAATATTCTCCGAATATACCGAACAGACTCAGAGCTAGCTCTTTTTTTAGTCGTCCTCTTCCTCGCGTCAATCCGGCGAACAGGCGGACGAGAGAAAACAAGAGGCGAGCGCGGCGCGGGCGGAGGCCAGGGCGGCCGGGGCGAGCGCGGCGCGGGCGGAGGCCAGGGCGGCCGGGGTGAGCACGGCGCGCGTGGAGTCCAGGGCTGCCGGGGTGGCGCGAGCCGCGGCGGGATCCAACGGTCGGGGCATCAAGCTAGCTAGCTAGGTCTTCGAATCCATTGAGCTGCTAGCTAGCTCCGTTCGAATGGATTGAGCTAGCTAGCTAGCTCCGTTCGAGGGCCGCGGAGCCACGGGCGAGCGCGGCAGCCGGGACGGAGGGCCGGTCGGCTACCGGACGGCCGGCGGGCGAGCGCGGTGGCCGGGCGGCCGGGAGGCGGACGGGCGCGGCGGCGCTAATTTTTTTAAAATAATACATTTTTTAATTAATTTTCATAAATATTACGCTGGGTAATTTTTTTTCAAAAATAATACACCGTCGGCCCGCTGCAGGCCGACTGGGCCTAGTCGGCCCACAGCAGGCCGATTGGACTCCAGTCGGCCTACAACTGGCTGACTGGCCCCTGTCGGCCCACTGTGGGCTGATTGGATCCTGTCGGCCCACTGTGGGCCGACTGGAGCTAATTAGCTCGCTGTGGGCTAATTGTTTTGCAAAAAAAGTAGGCATAAAAAATATGTTTAAAAAATGTTAATTATGTAATTAAAAAATGTTAAACGTGTATAAAAAATGTTCCTAAAAAAGTAGGCATAACAAATATGCTTGAAAAAGTTAATTATGTAATTAAAAAATGTTCCTGATGTATACAAAAATGTACAATATATATGCAAAAAAGTTGACATAAAAAATATGTTTTAAAAAGTGTTAAGCATGTATTTAAATTTGTTAAATGTGTGTATAAAAATGTTCCTTATTTATACAAAAAATATAGTATGTGTATGAAAAAAAATTGACACCAAAAAAATATGTTTCAAATACAAGATTAACATTTTTCTTAAACATATTTTTTTGGTGTCAACTTTTTTTCATACACATTCTATATTTTTTGTATAAATAAGGAACATTTTTTATACACACATTTAACAATTTTTAAATACATGCTTAACACTTTTTAAAACATATTTTTTATGTCAACTTTTTTGCATATATATTGTACATTTTTTGTATACATCAGAAACATTTTTTATACACGTTTAACATTTTTTATTACATAATTAATATTTTTTTAAATATATATTTTTTATGCCTACTTTTTTTGCAAAAACAATTAGCCCACAGCGAGCCAATTAGCTCCAGTCGGCCTACAGCTGGCCGACAGGACCCAATCAGCCCACAGTGGGCCGACAGGGTCCAGTCGGCCAGCTGTAGGCCGACTGGAGTCCAATCGGCCTGCTGTGGGCCGACTAGGCCCAGTCGGCCTGCAGCGGGCCGACGGTGTATTATTTTTGAAATTTTTTTATCCAGCGTAATATTTATGAAAATTAATAAAAAAATGTATTATTTAAAAAAAATAGCCGCGGCGGCCGGGCGAGCTTCATGGCGTTGGCGGGAGCAAAGATTTCTCAACCGCCAACGTTGACCGGTATGCCGGGTCCTGATAAAGTTGCCCTCAAAACTGTATATATATGAGGGTTTCGCGTTCGCGTTTGCAGGGCCCCTTAAAAAAATTTAAGGTCGAACGATTTTGCAAGGTCTGTTCAGACTCGTTTTTTTTTAACTGGAACTGCAAAAAACGTTATTTTATGGGTTTGATCATTTATACGGGTCGGCTAGAGATGCTCTGACGCCCATGTCGGTAACATCCGAAGCACACCGCCGCTCACCACACCGCAGGCAGAGGTGACCGGCCTGTCGCTGCTCGCAAGAACTCCATTCTGGCCCAGCCATCTCAGCACCGTCACCCGCCTGATCGTGAGCTCCTGCCACCATCTCCTGACAGCGCCGCCTCCACCATCGACGCGCCACCACAGCGTTGTCTGTCCCTGCCAGACCCGCCGCCCCACCACGCCTCCAGCCAAGCTCCAGTCGCCGCCCTCACACCCGGCCAGCTTGGATCTGGCCCGGTCTGATCCCTGCCCCGACGCTAGGGGAGCTGCGAGAGGATTTCAACGGCACACACTCTTCGTTTTTGCGATCAAAATTCTCGTTGTTAATTCAATTTGCAGCGCGATTTTCACCAATGGAAGCAACACATTTGCAGGCCGGTCCCGATGACATGTCGACCGCGTGTGTGTTGATCAGTCCATTGACCAAAACTAACAAAACCACTGCGAAAGGCATCTAAAATAAGCGCAGTAGCACACCACCAATTCAGAAGAGAACAAGAGGTAGCCATCCACTCCACTACGCGTCCAAATTACGGTCGCATGTACAGGTAATACTGCGAGTATCTCGACATTTTTCCAAACAAAAATGCTATCTTGCCCACTTTGACTTGGTTTCTTGCGTCCCCACTCTGAATTTCTCCTTGTTATTTCAGTTTGCACAGCGATTTCACCAATGGAAGCAAACACAATTTGCACAGCGGGTTAGCTCGACAAATTTACTTGCTGCTAGTAAGGCATGACATGGATGGTGCGGCTGTCGTAGGAGGAGGAGACCATGCCCTTCCTCTCCTGCTCCATCCTCACGGCTCTCAGCAGCTCGCCGGCCATCCTCGACGTCGCCGGCGAGCAGTCCCCTTGCATCACCACCAGCAGCTTCCCCACCGCTTCCGGCGCGGCTGCCAGCGCCTCCCTCATCTTCCGGTCCCCGCCCCCCGCGCAGCAGGACAGCCACAGCAGCGCCACCGCGGCCTCGCGCCCCATTTGCCCCACCCGTATCATCCTGCCCATCACGGCCGCCGCCACCTCCGCCGCGTCGTCGGCGATGGCTGCTTTACCATCGCTGCAGCGGGCTGCCTCTACTAGTAACATCAGCGCCGACTCCGCCGCGGCCGTGGGCGCGGCCGCCACGGCCAGCGCGAGCGCGGACACTGCACCGGCTCGGACCATCGACGCTCGGGCGGGCCGCCCGCGTACCTGCACGGCCGCGGCCATGCACAGGATGGCTGCCGGTGACGCGGCCTCCTTGAGGATCCTCACCAGATCGGGGAACAGCTCCGACCTGTCGGCGATTGCGGTCTTCACGTCGGCGTCCGGCACGGGCGACGTAAGGATCGCCTCGAGAACCACAACGCCGGTGGGACCTGCGGCAAGCAGCGTTGCCACGACGCGTCCCAGATCGCCGGCCACGAGCACGGTGATGAGGGCTTTCTTGGCATCTTCGCTGACTCCGCCCGCGGACAAGACGGCAGCCATGGCCTCCACGGCCATCTTGACCCGTCCACGCTTCTCCGTGCCGTCCCGGGTCAGGTAGGGCACCATCTCCGGCGCCACAGTGGCCAGGATCCTCACCGCGTCGACGCGCGCGTCGGTGCCGGCGCCCCCCTTGGCGAAGGAGAGGAGCGCCGGCACGGTGGAGTCGAGATCAGCGGCGACGGCGGACGCGACGGAGGCCTGCTTCCCTTTCTCCGGCGCGATCTTGGCGGCCAGCGAGCGCACGGCCTTCTCCGCAGCGGCGGGCTCACCGTGCGAGGCGGCGAGCTGCGAGAGCGCCTCCTCGGGCGAGGGCGAGGGGGGCAGCGTGGCGGCGTGCAGGTGGATGAGGCGGCGAAGGAGCAGGTTGGGCACCAGGTCGGTGGACGCGAGCGGCAGCCGCGTGGCCGGGCAGGTGCGGTGGCCGGAGTCGAGCCAGCGCTGTATGGACGCCCGGTCGTATGTCGCGCCGGTGGGGAGGCTCACCGGCGAGCGCATCACCTCGAGCGAGATCGGGCACTTGAACGCGGCCGGCGTGGTCGGGGAGGCGGCCATCACGAGCGGCTCCGGCGGCCGGATCCGCCGCCTGGCCTGCTGTCCGGCGACGAGCGCATCCATGGCTATTGGCGGGGATTGCTGAGCCTGAGCTACTGGGGACAGTGGGGGGAGGAAGTGCGGGCGGCCGAGGCCTTAAGAACGAGTGGGGGTGATGTCAGCGGGTCAACGGTCAAAGTCAAGTGGGTGGGGATGGTGGTGTTGACGTTTTCGCTCTCGATAAGGATGGCCATTGCCCATTGGTAGAGCAACCTCGTGCCATCACCAATGGAACAAGCGGAGCGTGGAGGATGGGAACGAAGATGCCAATATAATTCAGACTTTTTTGCGGGACCTGCTTCGGGGTTTGTTCGTTTATAAAATGTGCAGGCTATGAGACTTGTCTGGGGTCCTGTAAATAAATCAGCAGAAAATTTTGAATGAGAGCCATGCTCCTTCTTCCAATTTTTTTGTACTAGAAATCAGCAGTAAATTTTGCCTTTTTTCCACCAGCTACAGTAAACACGTGACAGTCAAGTATTAGGATTTCAACAAAACAGAGAACTTTCGCAAAAATTACTCTAGAAATAATGTACAATTAACTTTTCCCATCGTATCGTTGATGAGAGCTGAACTGCAAATTCTATCTTAACTTATGCATTAATGCCTCAAGTTGCCGTAAAAAAATTGCTATTGCATTATTTTTGTCACTTTAATATAAAAATCATACTCCCTCCATGCTCTTATACAAGGCCACTTCATATTTTTATGTCTAACTCTGACCATTAATTTTACTAACAAAAAGTGAGTTATGTGCAACAAAAAGTATTTCATTGGATGCACATTTCAAAAAACTTTCCAATGATATATTTTTATAGCATATAATTCATATTTTGTTGATCAAAATCATAAGTCAAAGTTTGGTACGAAAAACGAAGTGGCCTTGTATAAGAAAATGGAGGAAGCACAATTTTTTGCGAGAAAACTTCCGATATATTCATCTTCAATTATGGTAGTACAACGAATATCAGAAATAATAAAAGTTCAAAAAACACAATAAAAATAATAAAAAATACAACCAGATTCGTAGACCACCTAGCGACAACTACAAGCAATAGAGCGAGCCAAAGGCGCGCTACCATCATCGTCCCTCCCTCGCTGAAGCCGGGCAGAACCTGTTGTAGTAGACACATGGTCGTCTCCAGGAATTCGGGGCCCTGGGCGAAAGCCAAAAACAGGCCCAAAATTTTGAGCAATTCATATAACAGAAGAACTAATATGCATAAAGCACAGTCTCACTTTATTATATAGTTTCAAGTATGTTTTATTTTGAATAATATTTAGACATATATCAATACTTATGCTAAAAAATAGTAAATGATAGTACAACAACAAACTAACCTCATGTTCTACCAAAAAAGGAGCATCCATCTAGTATTTCGTGAAATAAAATCTTCAATCATATCTTTATACTTAATCTTTTTCAATATAACTTTTTCAAGTGATATTGTCGCCAATCTGTTGAGTATTATATGCACCCCCTTCATCGACAAAATTACCATCATCCGTTTTTTGCATCAGGAGCCTCAACCTCTGTTGCATTCCTTTATCAACATTCACATCTGCAGCTTAATTTTCAGAATCAAGTTAAGTGTCTCTCACAAATATCTGTCAAGGGCATCCGCTTGAGACTGAGCCTCAACTTTCGGCTTTTGTTTCATCTTACCTTTGCAGCATCAAAATCATCTTGGTAATTCTAGTAGACATGATGAATATTCGGGAAGAAAACCTAACAAATTTAAATGATCAAACATAATAAAATTACCTTCATATGGTAATGATCTGGAGATGGCCAGATCTTAAAATACAAGAAAACAAACTAAAAAAGAACCTTGCTCTTGAAGATTAAAATACAGTCAATTGTCCCGGCATGAGTGTGTTCCTGAATAATTTTGTTGGTGTTCTTCCTGGTCGAAGCAGGAACGGCACCACATTCCGTGGCTATTGCGTATTCATGGCAGCAAGACGATCATCCGATGGGATAGGATCGGATCATTGTAGGCAACTACGCCGGCACGAGCACGACTGCTAGGGCCTCACCCCTCCTGTCTTGGGGGAATATCTAGTGCTACCGCTGTCACGCCCCGAGACAGGACCTAGGCAAGACAGCTAAAATGGTATCAGAGCAAATGACACGTACATGTCAGAGTCCAGCGAGGAGGCACGCCAATACCGCATGCAAAATGTGTACCATCCTATGCGGTAGTACAATGCAGTACAAGAGCTAGCTGGCCTATCGAGAGAAGAAAATGCAGCTAACCACCAGTATGAGCTAGTTGGCAGGCTACTCGTACATGCATTAAGGCAACTGGGTGACAAGATAGAGATCGAGCAGACACGACGGATGCGGTTGCCATGCATTGATGCATGCATGTACATGTACGTGGACTAAAGCAAATGTAGTACTCCACCATCTTCTAAGCTAGCTTGTGTAAAGAAAAATCTACTAATGCTTAGCATGCACGTACTAGTCTTAATATATTGATCTCCAAAATTATTTATAAAAACTAGCATGCCCGAGTTCTTAGAAAAAATGATGATTAAGCAAAATTTAATTCTAAATGGCAACCTATGCATTTTAATTATCCTTAAGTAACACACGGGTGTTAGATCCTTCCCTCCTTATAAAAATTTCGTCCTCGAAATTTAATTACCGGTCGATAGAAGATGCGGAAAGTTTTTGTGAAGTTCATCTTCTTTTCCCCAGGCCGCCTCGTCCTCAGTGTGGTTGCTCCACTGGACTTTGACAAATCGGATAGTCCTTTTTCTCATTACCCAATCATTCACATCTAATATTCTTATGGCGTATTCTTCGTATGATAGGTCTGGCTTCAGTTCCACAATTGGTAGTTGTGTTGCTTCTGGCGGTGTCTCGCATTTCTTTAGTGTGGATACATGCAAAACATTATGTACTCCTGACAAATTTGGAGGCAGCTCTAATCGGTAAGCTACCGGTCCAACTCTGCCAATAATCTGAAAAGGTCCTACATACCTTGGACTCAACTTTCCTTTTAAACCAAAACTTCTCGTACCTTTTCGAGGTGAAACTTTTAGGTACACTAGATCTCCCTCCTGAAATTCAACTTCCCTTCGTTTGGTGTCTGCTTCTTTCTTTTGACGTTTCTGTGCCGCCGTTAAATGCTCCCAAATTACTCGTAGTTTTTCCTCTGCCCGTTGAACTAACTCCGGGCCTATATATTTCCTCTCACCAATTTCTTCCCAACATAAAGGAGAACGACATCTCTTACCATACATATTAGTACCAACAAAGTGCATGCATAAGAAGTGAAATACTAAATTTCACGATCAGACATATAATCAAAATGGAACAAAATAAAATGTGAGCTTCACATCTGATAAGCACAAAAACGAGCATTTCTAACTTACGCGGGCAAAAATAATACCCTGGCTATCCCCCATTAGTTGCAACAGTTTTAATTTTATTTAACCATTTGCTCTGACACCACTAAAGTTGTCACGCCCCAAAACATGGCTCAGACGTAACAGTCGCCACACGTTTATAAACAAAAGCTTATAAACTAAAACATTCCACAATAATACACATATATAGCATGTGTTCTTTATTCTGGGGATACAAAGCTCTTGCTGAAAATAAATTCCTAAAGTACTTTAATTTATTCCCTCCTGACGCGTGCTACGCCTACTGCTCAAAGCCATGCTCAGGACCATTAACGCTTTGGGCTTCAAAAATAGAAATAGGCAAGGGTGAGTACGATGATTCATACCCAGCAAGTAGCAGTTCCTTTGTTCCTATTCTATTGTTGTGCTTAGTCCTGCGACTTGCACTCTGTTTCATTGACCTAGAGATATACTGCTGCTAGTATCTCTTTGCTAGTCACTGTACCTGATATATATGTTCTCCTGCAATTGTTCTCTATTCTTGGCCACGGCACAGTGGAGAAGAAATATGTTCCTGTGAGCAAGTAATCGCATGATTATTTGGGCTTACGCGGAGATGTGAGAATTACTACATGAGCTTCATCATATAACTAATCTCCTTATTTTCATATTCACATGTTGTCTATATTGGTTTCACGACCGCAAACATATTGTACCGGTCACAGTTCAGGTATGGGACTGTCTGAGTTCTCCGCTGGGGGCGACACATGTTCCGAACAGGGTATCGGTGATGGATCCTTGGGAACGACCCATACTAGTAAGTCAAGTAGTTGCGCCTCATGGGACCAAAGGGCTCTGCTCTTCTGAAACCCACGTAGTTTTGGTCGAGGCTATCGATGTCGGAGTACCCCTCCTAAGAGTGTAAAAGTGTGAAATTTCACCCCTGTGACTCCCGGGTTGGGAAGCTTGCTGGTCACCAATATTTTTCCTTATACACTGCCGTAAAATGTATTTTCAATATTTCCCTTGAACTCCGTTGGATATTATCTTTAAGTTCAACCATTTGTACTACTTTATTTTCCGCCGCTGAATCTTTCCATTGTTGCCGTATCTTTTCCTTGAATTGAATTACACCGTTGCGATATTCATATCACTTTCTCCTTTCGTACACTTGATAAAAATGCTACTTGCTGGGTATGAAGCATCGTCCTCACCCTTGCCTATTTCTATTTTTGCAGCCCAAAGCGGTAATGATCCTGAACATGGCTTTGAGCAGTAGGCGTAGCACGCACCGGGAGGGAATGAATTAAAGTACTTTAGGAGTTTATTTCCAGCAAGAGCTTTGTATCCCCAGAATAAAGAATACATGTTATATATGTGTACTATTGTGGAATGTTTTAGTTTAGGCCTCACACGTTTATAAGATTTTGTTTATAAACGCGTGGCGGCTATTACGTCCGAGTCATGTTTTGAGGTGTGACAGTTAAAGTGGTATCAGAGCAAATAACACGGACATGTCAGAGTCCAGCGAGGAGGCACGTCAATACCGCATGCAAAATATCTACCATCCTATGCAGTAGTACAATGCAGTACAAGAGCTAGCTGGCCTATCGAGAGAAGAAAATGCAGCTAACCACCGTATTAGCTAGTTGGCATGCTACTCGTACATGCATTAAGGCAATTGGGTGACAAAATAGAGATCGAGTAGATACGATGGATGCGGTGCATGCCATGCATTGATGCATGCATGTACATGTACGTGGACTAAAGAAAATGTAGTACTCCACCATCTTATAAGCAAGCTTATGTAAAGAAAAATCTACTAATGCTTAGCATGCACGTACCGGTCTTAACATATTCATCTCCAAAACTATTTATAAAAACTAGCATGCCCGAGTTCTTAGACAAGATAATGGCTAAGCAAAATTTAATTCTAAATGGCAACCGCTGCATTTTAATTATCCTTAAGTAACACACGGGTGTTACAACCGAGGCTCAGATGCTACTGTGATACGGACTCTAGGACCATCATATTTTCAGATCGGACGGCTCTCAATAACTTTGCAACATTTGCAGAAAAAGCTTTCTAGGAGTCCAAAAATTGCGCATAGGTCCAGCAGATCCAACAACTCCCAGATGTCGTCTGATCTAAGAATCTGACGGCCCAGAAGCCCGTATCACGGTAGCACTTGAGGCTCGGTAGCACCAGATACTCTCCACCCGTCATGGATTCAGGCCTCCAGTGCCTCCGATCAGGGCATTGGGCCTTGATCTGGTTTTTTGGGGCCTTTCCGAATTTGACCGTCGTGATCGAACCATGAAGTAGTAGGGACCTACGTTCCCTATACTGTTTTTTAGCGAATTTTTACAACACGAGGAAATGAACCAAGCTTTCATCTCCAGCTTTTTTTATCGATGGAGCCCCCCCCCCCCCCGATTTTGGAGGCCCGGTACGGTTACTCACTTCGCTCCCCCTTGTCGACGGGCCTGAGTAGACGGTCAGAAAGTTGTCTTGCTAAGTTTCCATAGGACCAGCGCAACAGAAGAGTAAACGCCGCCGATGAAGAGTATCATAGATCGAAAAGATCCAACCTGGAGACACACGAACATAGACAAAGAAAATATTACAATACCTTACATATTAGAGTCTGTTAATCAATGTACATAGATATAACATGGCAGAGTAGGAAACAAGGATGGGGTAGATCTTTACATCCCTAATAATTATCGGGTTTGCTAAAGCACATTGGTCATCTATATGTGACATAAGTATTGCACATCTAAGTTTATGTTATTGATTTTACACAAAGATTCGTGCGGGTATTTTTTGTCTTCTTTTTAATTTTCCTTTTATGTTAATAGAGTCACTTAGATATGCAAGGGCACATCTAGATCTGCACCAGACAAACATCATAACGGGGCATAGCATGTTAGTGGCTAAAGAATTTTAGCTCTCAAATAAATCTTTGTTTACAAAAAAATTATACTCTCTCTGGTCCTTTTTACTCCGTGTATTAGATTTGTGTCAAGTTAAACTTTGCAAAGTTTGACCAAAATTATATTAAAAATATTAACGTATACAATACCAAAAATATATAATATGGAACTACATTTCCTAATAGATCTAACAACATTGATTTGGGCTTGTAAATTTGATGCTTTTAAGTTTGGTCAAAGTAGAGATACTCTAACTTCGAACAAAACTTATATGCAGATCAAAAAGGACCGGAGGGAGTACATATAAGTAAAAAACAGAATGCCTGATAATTGTACTAGATTTCATGATTAAAAATTCAAACATGGCCTGCACAGACAAGACAATATGATGATACATATGAAATTACCATCATCCGTTTTTTGCATCAGGAGCCTCAACCTCTGTTGCATTCCTTTATCAACATTCACATCTGCAGCTTAATTTTCAGAATCAAGTTAAGTGTCTCTCACAAATATCTGTCAAGGGCATCCGCTTGAGACTGAGCCTCAACTTTCGGCTTTTGTTTCATCTTACCTTTGCAGCATCAAAATCATCTTGGTAATTCTAGTAGACATGATGAATATTCGGGAAGAAAACCTAACAAATTTAAATGATCAAACATAATAAAATTACCTTCATATGGTAATGATCTGGAGATGGCCAGATCTTAAAATACAAGAAAACAAACTAAAAAAGAACCTTGCTCTTGAAGATTAAAATACAGTCAATTGTCCCGGCATGAGTGTGTTCCTGAATAATTTTGTTGGTGTTCTTCCCGTTCGAAGCAGGAACGGCACCACAGTCCGTGGCTATTGCGTATTCATGGCAGCAAGACGATCATCCGATGGGATAGGATCGGATCATTGTAGGCAACTACGCCGGCACGAGCACGACTGCTAGGGCCTCACCCCTCCTGTCTTTGGGGAATATCTAGTGCTACCGCTGTCACGCCCCGAGACAGGACCTAGGCAAGACAGCTAAAATGGTATCAGAGCAAATGACACGTACATGTCAGAGTCCAGCGAGGAGGCACGCCAATACCGCATGCAAAATGTGTACCATCCTATGCGGTAGTACAATGTAGTACAAGAGCTAGCTGGCCTATCGAGAGAAGAAAATGCAGCTAACCACCAGTATGAGCTAGTTGGCAGGCTACTCGTACATGCATTAAGGCAACTGGGTGACAAGATAGAGATCGAGCAGACACGACGGATGCGGTTGCCATGCATTGATGCATGCATGTACATGTACGTGGACTAAAGCAAATGTAGTACTCCACCATCTTCTAAGCTAGCTTGTGTAAAGAAAAATCTACTAATGCTTAGCATGCACGTACTAGTCTTAATATATTGATCTCCAAAATTATTTATAAAAACTAGCATGCCCGAGTTCTTAGAAAAAATGATGATTAAGCAAAATTTAATTCTAAATGGCAACCTATGCATTTTAATTATCCTTAAGTAACACACGGGTGTTAGATCCTTCCCTCCTTATAAAAATTTCGTCCTCGAAATTTAATTACCGGTCGATAGAAGATGCGGAAAGTTTTTGTGAAGTTCATTTTCTTTTCCCCAGGCCGCCTCGTCCTCAGTGTGGTTGCTCCACTGGACTTTGACAAATCGGATAGTCCTTTTTCTCATTACCCAATCATTCACATCTAATATTCTTATGGCGTATTCTTCGTATGATAGGTCTGGCTTCAGTTCCACAATTGGTAGTTGTGTTGCTTCTGGCGGTGTCTCGCATTTCTTTAGTGTGGATACATGCAAAACATTATGTACTCCTGACAAATTTGGAGGCAGCTCTAATCGGTAAGCTACCGGTCCAACTCTGCCAATAATCTGAAAAGGTCCTACATACCTTGGACTCAACTTTCCTTTTAAACCAAAACTTCTCGTACCTTTTCGAGGTGAAACTTTTAGGTACACTAGATCTCCCTCCTGAAATTCAACTTCCCTTCGTTTGGTGTCTGCTTCTTTCTTTTGACGTTTCTGTGCCGCCGTTAAATGCTCCCAAATTACTCGTAGTTTTTCCTCTGCCCGTTGAACTAACTCCGGGCCTATATATTTCCTCTCACCAATTTCTTCCCAACATAAAGGAGAACGACATCTCTTACCATACATATTAGTACCAACAAAGTGCATGCATAAGAAGTGAAATACTAAATTTCACGATCAGACATATAATCAAAATGGAACAAAATAAAATGTGAGCTTCACATCTGATAAGCACAAAAACGAGCATTTCTAACTTACGCGGGCAAAAATAATACCCTGGCTATCCCCCATTAGTTGCAACAGTTTTAATTTTATTTAACCATTTGCTCTGACACCACTAAAGTTGTCACGCCCCAAAACATGGCTCAGACGTAACAGTCGCCACACGTTTATAAACAAAAGCTTATAAACTAAAACATTCCACAATAATACACATATATAGCATGTGTTCTTTATTCTGGGGATACAAAGCTCTTGCTGAAAATAAATTCCTAAAGTACTTTAATTTATTCCCTCCTGACGCGTGCTATGCCTACTGCTCAAAGCCATGCTCAGGACCATTAACGCTTTGGGCTTCAAAAATAGAAATAGGCAAGGGTGAGTACGATGATTCATACCCAGCAAGTAGCAGTTCCTTTGTTCCTATTCTGTTGTTGTGCTTAGTCCTGCGACTTGCACTCTGTTTCATTGACCTAGAGATATACTGCTGCTAGTATCTCTTTGCTAGTCACTGTACCTGATATATATATGTTCTCCTGCAATTGTTCTCTATTCTTGGCCACGGCACAGTGGAGAAGAAATATGTTCCTGTGAGCAAGTAATCGCATGATTATTTGGGCTTACGCGGAGATGTGAGAATTACTACATGAGCTTCATCATATAACTAATCTCCTTATTTTCATATTCACATGTTGTCTATATTGGTTTCACGACCGCAAACATATTGTACCGGTCACGGTTCAGGTATGGGACTGTCTGAGTTCTCCGCTGGGGGCGACACATGTTCCGAACAGGGTATCGGTGATGGATCCTTGGGAACGACCCATACTAGTAAGTCAAGTAGTTGCGCCTCATGGGACCAAAGGGCTCTGCTCTTCTGAAACCCACGTAGTTTTGGTCGAGGCTATCGATGTCGGAGTACCCCTCCTAAGAGTGTAAAAGTGTGAAATTTCACCCCTGTGACTCCCGGGTTGGGAAGCTTGCTGGTCACCAATATTTTTCCTTATACACTGCCGTAAAATGTATTTTCAATATTTCCCTTGAACTCTGTTGGATATTATCTTTAAGTTCAACCATTTGTACTACTTTATTTTCCGCCGCTGAATCTTTCCATTGTTGCCGTATCTTTTCCTTGAATTGAATTACACCGTTGCGATATTCATATCACTTTCTCCTTTCGTACACTTGATAAAAATGCTACTTGCTGGGTATGAAGCATCGTCCTCACCCTTGCCTATTTCTATTTTTGCAGCCCAAAGCGGTAATGATCCTGAACATGGCTTTGAGCAGTAGGCGTAGCACGCACCGGGAGGGAATGAATTAAAGTACTTTAGGAGTTTATTTCCAGCAAGAGCTTTGTATCCCCAGAATAAAGAATACATGTTATATATGTGTATTATTGTGGAATGTTTTAGTTTAGGCCTCACACGTTTATAAGATTTTGTTTATAAACGCGTGGCGGCTATTACGTCCGAGTCATGTTTTGAGGTGTGACAGTTAAAGTGGTATCAGAGCAAATAACACGGACATGTCAGAGTCCAGCGAGGAGGCACGTCAATACCGCATGCAAAATATCTACCATCCTATGCAGTAGTACAATGCAGTACAAGAGCTAGCTGGCCTATCGAGAGAAGAAAATGCAGCTAACCACCGTATTAGCTAGTTGGCATGCTACTCGTACATGCATTAAGGCAATTGGGTGACAAAATAGAGATCGAGTAGATACGATGGATGCGGTGCATGCCATGCATTGATGCATGCATGTACATGTACGTGGACTAAAGAAAATGTAGTACTCCACCATCTTATAAGCAAGCTTATGTAAAGAAAAATCTACTAATGCTTAGCATGCACGTACCGGTCTTAACATATTCATCTCCAAAACTATTTATAAAAACTAGCATGCCCGAGTTCTTAGACAAGATAATGGCTAAGCAAAATTTAATTCTAAATGGCAACCGCTGCATTTTAATTATCCTTAAGTAACACGCGGGTGTTACAACCGAGGCTCAGATGCTACTGTGATACGGACTCTAGGACCATCATATTTTCAGATCGGACGGCTCTCAATAACTTTGCAACATTTGCAGAAAAATCTTTCTAGGAGTCCAAAAATTGCGCATAGGTCCAGCAGATCCAACAACTCCCAGATGTCGTCTGATCTAAGAATCTGACGGCCCAGAAGCCCGTATCACGGTAGCACTTGAGGCTCGGTAGCACCAGATACTCTCCCCCCGTCATGGATTCAGGCCTCCAGTGCCTCCGATCAGGGCATTGGGCCTTGATCTGGTTTTTTGGGGCCTTTCCGAATTTGACCGTCGTGATCGAACCATGAAGTAGTAGGGACCTACGTTCCCTATACTGTTTTTTAGCGAATTTTTACAACACGAGGAAATGAACCAAGCTTTCATCTCCAGCTTTTTTTATCGATGGAGCCCCCCCCCCCCCCCCCGATTTTGGAGGCCCGGTACGGTTACTCACTTCGCTCCCCCTTGTCGACGGGCCTGAGTAGACGGTCAGAAAGTTGTCTTGCTAAGTTTCCATAGGACCAGAGCAACAGAAGAGTAAACGCCGCCGATGAAGAGTATCATAGATCGAAAAGATCCAACATGGAGACACACGAACATAGACAAAGAAAATATTACAATACCTTACATATTAGAGTCTGTTAATCAATATACATAGATATAACATGGCAGAGTAGGAAACAAGGATGGGGTAGATCTTTACATCCCTAATAATTATCGGGTTTGCTAAAGCACATTGGTCATCTATATGTGACATAAGTATTGCACATCTAAGTTTATGTTATTGATTTTACACAAAGATTCGTGCGGGTATTTTTTGTCTTCTTTTTAATTTTCCTTTTATGTTAATAGAGTCACTTAGATATGCAAGGGCACATCTAGATCTGCACCAGACAAACATCATAACGGGGCATAGCATGTTAGTGGCTAAAGAATTTTAGCTCTCAAATAAATCTTTGTTTACAAAAAAATTATACTCTCTCTGGTCCTTTTTACTCCGTGTATTAGATTTGTGTCAAGTTAAACTTTGCAAAGTTTGACCAAAATTATATTAAAAATATTAACGTATACAATACCAAAAATATATAATATGGAACTACATTTCCTAATAGATCTAACAACATTGATTTGGGCTTGTAAATTTGATGCTTTTAAGTTTGGTCAAAGTAGAGATACTCTAACTTCGAACAAAACTTATATGCAGATCAAAAAGGACCGGAGGGAGTACATATAAGTAAAAAACAGAATGCCTGATAATTGTACTAGATTTCATGATTAAAAATTCAAACATGGCCTGCACAGACAAGACAATATGATGATACATATGAAATGGCGAAAAGTGATATAGCGTAATTATATGGTTCTGTCTAGGACACATCTTATATGTAAGGTATTGTACATATCACTCTTTGCCATAGTATGTTAGTGACCGTAATTAATGGGTCTGTCTAGGGCACATCTTATATGTAAGGTACTGTACATATCACTCTTCACTATAGCATGTTAGTGATCATAATTATATTGGTCTGTCTAGGGCACATCTTATATGTAAGGTATTGTACATATCACTCTTCACCATATCATGTTAGTGACCGTAATTATATGGGTCTGTCTAGGGCATATCTCATCTTTTTTTCCCATGCCACTGGCTATCCTTTTTCTGTTTTTCTTTTGCACAACCATATTATATCTTCATATATACATGTGTTTTTTTAATTTGTAAAACATGTAAATATATTTATAATAAAGCGAAATGAAATAAAGAGCTCAGTAGAGTTCAAAATTCAAAAGGAACTAACACATGTTAGCAGTTGTTTTCTTTCTATCACATGTATCTCGGGCAATGGTATGCTAAACTCCACACTCCGGTTTTATAACAACCAAAGATGGCTATATCCCTTCAATTCCATAATGAGAAAAATATCTATTTTGATAATATCAAATACATATCATTAGAGACTCACTAGACATATTTTCATATTTTATATGGTTTTCATTATGCCTAAAGAGATAGCGGTTACATATCATTAGATACTCACAAGTTTTTTTTTCATATTTAATATGTTTGTTAGTGTAATTGTAGATAATTGTCTCTATAAACATAGTCAAAGTTGCAAAGACCCGACTTACAAAAAAATCTATATGAACTACATCATGAAACGGAGGAAGTACATATTAAAATCATCATTATGCCTAAAGAGATAGAAGAGCTCACCTTAACTAAAAATTTCTTGGCTAGTAGACGTCATTCTTGTTCATGCATGCTTAACAAATTTAAATCTACATACTTTACCATGCCTGTCGTGTGGCAAATTTATATTTTTATTTTGCTTCATCATTATTGCTAAAAGTTATGCTTTGCAGCGTACCATGAGCTAAATTTAAATGAAAAGCAGGTTAACAAGTGGATTCGGTGCATAGCACAACGTTTAGGCCTTAATCAACCAACTAATTCCACAAAAATTATAAAAGACCTGCCCCGTACATGTAGTGACCCTCAAAATCTTTCGAACCAGCAAATAAAAGGTTGGTCAAGCTTTTAGAAAGATGGGAATCAACTTTACCAAAAAAAATTCTTTCCGGAAAGGCCGAGAGAGAGAGACATCGGGGTCTTGGAACTACTGACCAAATGCCCAGAGGAAACTCGATATAACATTTTTCCTCTAATGCGTACTTAGTCGTCCAAACTCCAAAGACTGCATGCATGCAAAAGCCATGGGGCATAGCTAAGCACGCTTTGCGCCGTCAAATCTCCTGCCCGAACTGAGTTTTCAACCGAGCTCCATCCGGACCGAACGCACCGCACATCGGTCGCGGAATCCGGGAGGGCGCTTTGCCGCTGGCCACAGGGAACGCGACCACTTCTTTTCCCGAAAGCGCGACACGCCGTGCAGGATGAGAGTGGAATCGCACAAAGCCGGCATGATTGGCGGGGAAGACGACGACACAAGGCACGCCATGAAAGCGAGACGAAAGGTGGCGAGCTGAGCGCCATATCGTCTCGCCGCTGACCGGCGGGGAGATACTTCCCTTCCCCCGCTTTGCGTCGACAGCCTGCAAATCTGTCACGGGGCTAAGTGGCATCCCGGCGACGTAATGGCTCGGGATACCTTGTTTAGGAGGCAAAACTGGATGAAGGGGGACGGAATAATCCTTGGCCCTTTTGACGAAACTTCGCGTCCGGATGGGAAAGGTGGAGTCAAGGGGAATATAGGGAGGAAAACGAAATATGCTTTGGATGATGTGCCCGACGCCCCTTCCTTTTCTTTGTCCCGAAGAACCGAGATGAGAGATGTGATCTCCTTTTTGGACCGGCTAATCGCCGGCTTTGCTCGTTAGGTACGCTATTTGCACGTCCTAATTTTTAGGTGTCCGTTTCTGCCGTCAGATCATGTTGTGATTTGCAGACTCGGAGCTAAGTTTCGACGTTGACGCTGGGCACTGCCAGAAGCCAGATCAAGAAAAGGAAAAATCGTGGCATAAGTGCTTGCTTAGTGAGAAGCAATATAGGTCTGCTTGGGAGTAAAGTTGAAGGTTTGGAGCTGACTTCCCAATACCCACTGCTAAGAACAACTCTAATAGTACCCGCAAAAAAGAAGAGCAACTCTAATAGTCTGTCAAAATTTGGACCGCACAATATGGAGGCTAAAATAAGCACGGTAAGAGCATCTCTAACAGATCTCGCAAACCGGACCATCCGACAAAATAACCGCTAGTCTATTGAACGAAGGCTAATTTGCCGGTCGAAACATATCTGGCATATTCGTTCATCCCGGATTTTTTTTGGAGGATCCTTCAAACCGCGGCACATTTCCTCCAAACCTACGGGAGGAGCGCCTATTTTTGTCGGCTCCCCTTTCCTTGCGCACCTTCTGTTTGCTTCCGTTCCCGCCTCCACTCCCCACCGCCGCCGCCGCCGCCGCACATCCCCGCCGGTTCTTGCTGCCCTGGGCTGCCCTGCGCCATCCAATAGCTCTGTCGCCCCGTGTCGCATCCATTCCACCAAGTTTGAGTGCGGGGGGCGCCAATTTGTGTTCGCAGGCTCGCGACCACCGCCGGCGCCATGGATCCGCCTCGGAGCTTGGCGCGTGGCCTTATAGCCAGCGGATCCGGTTGGTTTCGGCGCCGTGAGCCTCGGAATTAGTCGGGGCCGCCCACGCGCGCCGGTGGACGGAATTTTGGCTGGATTTGCTTCGGACGGCGGGGAAGAAGAAAGGGGTTGCCATCTTTGCTTTAGGGAAGGTATGTTCAACACCCGCCTATGCATTTCCTGGCCACCGTTGAAGCTTGCGAGCAGAATTGCCGATTTTACACTCCGTAGGAATGCCGCCAGTTTGATTGGCTTTAGTGCATATCAAAAAATATTGGCGGCGATGAGAATAATTTCATATGGTGTTCCCGCCGACTATGCGGATGCATATCTTCGCATTGGAGAAGATACCACCATCAAATGCGTTCGTGTCTTTGCGAAGATAATTATCCAGGTTTTTGGCCCGGAGTACCTTCGAGCTCCAAACGAGGAAAACTTAGAGGCTCATGGCAATAAAAGAAGAAAGGGGACGGCTGGACATGCTAGGTACTATTGATTGAATGAATTGGAGGTCGAAGAACTGCCCGGTGGCTTTGGCAGGGCAATACACCTGCCACAAACGAAAACCCACCATTGTGCTTGAAGCTGTGGCTTCAGATGATATATAGATTTGGCATTGTTTCTTTGATTTGCCGGGGTCTCTCAGTGATATCAATGTCCTGCAACAATCTCATCTGTTTACTCAGCTAGCGAGTGCAATGCTCCGGCTTGCAACTATACTATCAACGGCCATGAGTATACCATGGGGTACTATCTTGCCAACGGTATTTATCCTTCCTGTTCAACATTTGTGAATACCAATAGTGACCCTAAAATAAAGAAAGACAATTTTTTTTGTCGAAGCACAAGAAGCTTGCCGAAAGGATATTGAGAGGGCATTTGGTGTGTTGCAAGCTCGGTTTGTCATTGTTCGAGGTCCTGCTCACTTCTGGGATAAAAAATCCCTTAGAAACATCATGATTGCTTGTGTAATTTTACACAATATGATCATCGAGGATGATAGGGATTTGGACATAGAGTATAATTATGACAATGTTGGTAGCCGTGTGAAGCCTGCCAGTAACGCAGATGAGATCACTGCACTTCTTGAGACCTACCAGAAGATCGAGAACCGTGATTCACACAACCAACTCAAGCTTGATCTTATTCAGCATCGTTGGCAACTCTATGGGGCGGGGGTAGATTCTCATTTTTATTCATATGTATTTGTGTGTGATTTGAACAATTTGATGTTGTAATAATTATTTGAATTTGAACATTACTTGTACTTAAAATGATTTTTATATTGTGAATTGCTTTTTGGACTATTTATATTGATATGTTTAATTTATATTATGATTCCATTCTGTTTTCTTTGTTGAAATCTCTAATTTACAAGCTATGCAAAATTTGCGGTACCGCGAGCCCTCCGGCGCTGAACAGATACCGTAGACGCGACCCGCAAAATATTTGTTGGACGGGTTTACGGGATCTGTTCCGCTGGAGGGTTCGCGGTACTGTAAAAAAAATTGCGGGCGCCCGAAACGGTTTTTGTAGGACGGGCGTATACCCGATCTTCGAGAGATGCTCTAAGGGCATCCCAGCGGTGACTTACAAATATTCTCCCACGTCTGTCCACAACCAGGGGGGACCAGTGTGCGGACAAGGATGCGGGAGGCCGCCATCCAACACTGCATGCATACATCTGACCTCTTTCATTTATTTTTAAAGTCCGCGCGTTCAAATAGCCGCATACATAGAGTTCAGACGTTCAAATACCCGCATACATAGAGTATAGTCGTTCAAATAGCCGCATGCAACACTAGTTCAAATTTTAAAAAGTTCAAATATTACATTCCAACATTTTTGTCCCCTTTAACCGTCCACTGATCCTCAATTAGATCTTTCTTCACCTGCTTGTGAGTTGGTTGATGCCGAATTTATTGATGCATTTGAATAAACTCTTCAAATGTGGCCGGATTCTGGTCTAGAACTTTGATAGGATCAACCATGTGGCGGTAGATGTAGAGTTCCGACAGGGGTATGGCATGGCGGCCGGAGTGGTGGAGCAGCGGCGAAGGCAAGAGAGAAAGAAGGAAGGAGAAAAAATGGAGAGGTTGCAGGCGCGGGTCCGGGAAGGGTTTTCAGTGGGCCGGGGTGTCGGAGTCCTACGTGTCTGCTGTCCGGACTCCAGCAAAGCCCCCCCCCGCCCCCACGTTTGTCTCGGGTTTGCCGAAAAAAGTATGTCCAGACTGCTCGGCGGACCGACACAGGCCACGTTGGATGGCAACCCGCGTTCGCGTCGCGTGGTCCGGACAGTTGCGGGCGGTTTGACGGTCCGTCTTGGAGATGCCTTAAAGTCAGGGTCGGCAAAAATCAACCTGCATAAAATTCCCTCCAAGTAAGATCCATTTGTCATTGGTCATATAGCTTCTTCCCAGTAGTCCTTGATTCAGAGCAACTCATTGTTTCAGACAAGCACACATTTTATTCAAAACAGGGGCGAAAAGTAGTCGCATTGTAACATTACATTCATATAACAAGTAAACTACTTGTGGCTACTGCTTAGAACTAATAAACAATAGTACATACGGCTACATGGGCTACGAAGGACGGCGGCGGGACTTGCCGGCGCTGAACGTGCCGACATTGGAGGCTTGGAATGCGGCATTCGAAGCCGCAATCTTGGTGGAAATGGGCCTCTTCCCACACCGGCCATGCGTGGTGGTGACATTGCTTGCCATGATGGCGCGGAAATGGACCTAAGTGGCCTCGTCCTACACGGTCCATTCACCACCGTCGGCGTCAAGGAAGGGGGCAGGTCCCAAATTCGTCGCTCCCGCTCTGAGTCCATCGTCCCTTCCAAAAGTATTTATCCACCAGTAGATTCTTTAGATTCAACCTCAACTTTGTTGCAGCTCAGATTGTTAGCAACGACCATTATGAAACTAGATAAACAGTTAAGGAAACTTTACCGCATCAGATATTTAAGCTAAACATGTGGATCCTTAAGCGGATCCCGCATTAGCTCCAAGACATTGCTCTCTAACTAGAAAAGTAAATGCTACCAGCATCTTCATTGAGTGATGCACCCCTCATTTTATTGATTATTTCAAAGTTCATCATGAAAGTACAATAAATTTCAGAAAATATGCTGCCACACATGGATGCCCCTAGGGCAAATTAAAACGAAAAAAGTAAGAGATAAGCCTCATATATCACAAATCCAACTAGTAGCCACCAACCATATCGACTAAACAAATGCTGAGAGACCATCTCCCACCGGTTGCACCCAAAGACCGTGGGTACTCACTCCTCCTCCTTGCAAAGTGATGACCACATACGGATCCAGCTGATAGCTTTGAAGATAGGGAAGGTAACCTACAAAAAAATCAGAAATTTTATTCTGTTAAAAATACAATAATTACAAGTATTTCAAATGGCCTAAATTAAAGCGCAAATTCCCACACAGATATAAGACTCCCAAAGTAAAGCGCAAATTCCCACACGGATCTGAGACTTCAACTTAGGATGTACCCCAACTAACCAGTTTTCGAACATATTGACTTGGGTGGAGATAGATTAACAATTATTGGACAGATCGATACAACAACTTGGCAAGTGGACAATGAAGGAATAAATACCAAATTGACTCGTCATTGCCACAAAGGCAACACTAGTGCATCCTTGCCAATTATTTTTTTCTTCAGATTATGATTCGTCAGTATGACCTTGTGATTTAAATAAAACATGCATATTTTTATTTTTAACGGGACTTTTGTCATTTTCCAAATGTATTTGGGGTGGAAAGGTTACCCATCATTGATGAGGTACAAAAACATGGATTTGACTGTGAAGGCACCGAAATTAGTCAACTTCCAACGAATGTTTTTGATTCACGTAAAAGGTTGACGTCAACCTTACAAAAGGATTTAGCCAGTTTGTTGATTTGTCCCCAATTAGTGGACTTCAGAAGGCAACATTAAACGTTATCTGGCTCGTAACTAAGGTAAATAGACATCTTTCATTGTATAGTATGATAGAGGCGCGGGTATTGCATCCCTAGCCATTTATCTTGGGGGGCCTAATAGTTAGGCCATTAACTACCATAGATGTCCCTTTGTGGAAAAGGTAATCTTTTACCCATGAGGCTTTTCCAAAAAGGCGAGTCCGTTGGTGTTACCTGAGCCTCGGAGAGGGTTCTAGAATGAAGGTACTTATTCCTAAGTAATTTTACTCAAACCACGCCATCAGTAAGTATCTTGTATAGCCATGTGCTCTACATATACTTATTTTTAATCTCAAGGTCTTTCACCCCCTAGATCTCTTTGGTCTTTAGAAATACAAATTCCATCCCACTCCGTTAGATGATTTCTATGCTTATGTTCATTAAACTGGTAGAAAAACATGGATTGAAGGAAATATGCCCTAGAGGCAATAATAAAGTTGTTATTTTATATTTCCTTATATCATGATAAATGTTTATTATTCATGCTAGAATTGTATTAACCGGAAACTTGATACATGTGTGAATACATAGACAAAATACAGTGTCCCTAGTAAGCCTCTACTAGACTAGCTCGTTAATCAAAGATGGTGAAGTTTCCTAACCATAGACATGTGTTGCCATTTGATGAACGGGATCACATCATTAGGAGAATGACGTGATGGACAAGACCCATCCGTTAGCTTAGCATAATGATCGTTAAGTTTTATTGCTATTGCTTTCTTCATGGCATATACATATTCCTTTGACTATGAGATTATGCAACTCCCGGATACCGGAGGAATACCTTGTGTGCTATCAAACGTCACAACATAATTGGGTGATTATAAAGATGCTCTACAGGTATCTTCGAAGGTGTTTGTTGGGATGGCATAGATCGAGATTAGGATTTGTCACTCAGAGTATCGGAGAGGTATCTCTGGGCCCTCTCGGTAATGCACATCATAATAAGCCTTGCAAGCAATGTGACTAATGAGTTAGTTGCGGGATGATGTATTAATGAATGAGTAAAGGGACTTGCCGGTAACGAGATTGAACTAGGTATGAAGATGCCGACGATCGAATCTCGGGCAAGTAACATACCGATGACAAAGGGAATAACGTATGTTGTCATTACGGTTCGACCGATAAAGATCTTCGTAGAATATGTGGGAGCCAATATGACCATCCAGGTTCCGCTATTGGTTATTGACCGGAGAAGAGTCTCGGTCATGTCTGCATAGTTCTCGAACCCGTAGGGTCCGCACGCTTAACGTTCGATGACGATTTGTATTATATGAGTTATGTGATTTGGTGACCGAATGTTGTTCGGAGTCCCGGATGAGATCACGGACATGACGAGGAGTCTCGAAATGGTCGAGAGGTAAAGATTGATATACTAGATGATAGTATTCGGACACCGAAAGTGTTCCGGAGTGTATCGGGTACATATCAAAGTACCGGGGGGCTTACCGGAACCCCCCGTGGGAAGATATGGGCCATATGGGCCATAGGAGGGAGGCACATCAGCCCACAAAGGGGTGGCGCGCCCCCCCACAGGGAAAGAGACCGAATTGGACTAGGGGAGGGGGCGGCGCGCCCTTTCCTTCTCCCCCTCTCCCTCTTTCCCCCTTTCCCCTCCGGTAAAAGGAAAGGGGGGCCAAATCCAACTAGGAGCCCAAGTAGGATTCCTCCTACTTGGGCGCGCCTAGGGCCGGCCCCTCCCCCTCCCTCCTTTATATACGTGGGGGGCGCCTACAACACACATCAATTGTTCCTAGCCGTGTGCGGCGCCCCCCTCCACAGTTTACGCCTCCGGTCATATTCACGTAGTGCTTAGGCGAAGCCCTGCGCGGATCACTTCACCATCACCATCACCATGCCGTCGTGCTGACGGAACTCTCCCTCGACAATTTGCTGGATCAAGAGTTCGAGGGGCGTCATCGAGCTGAACGTGTGTAGAACTCGGAGGTGCCGTACGTTCGGTGCTTGACCGGTCGGGACGAGAAGAAGTTCGACTACATCAATCGCGTTAACAAACGCTTCCGCTTTCGGTCTATGAGGGTACGTGGACACACTCTCCCCCTCTTGTTTTTATGCATCTCCTAGATAGATCTTGCGTGAGCGTAGGAATTTTTTTGAAATTGCATGCTACGTTTCCCAACAGTGGCATCTAAGCCAGGTCTATGCGTAGATGATATGCACGAGTAGAACACAAAGAGTTGTGGGCGGTGATAGTCATACTGCTTACCACCAACGTCTTATTTTGATTCGGCGGTATTGTTGGATGAAGCGGCCCGGACCAACCTTACATGACCACGTTCATGAGACCACTTCCACCGACAGACATGCAACTAGTTTTGCGTAAAGGTGGCTGGCGGGTGTTTGTTTCTCCAACTTTAGTTGAATCGAATTTGACTACGGCCGGTCCTTGTTGAAGGTTAAAACAGCAAACTTAGCGAAACACCGTTGTGGTTTTGATGCGTAGGTAAGAACGGTTCTTGCTAGAAGCCCGTAGCAGCCACGTAAAACTTGCAACAAATTAGAGGATGTCTAACTTGTTTTTGCAGGGCATGTTGTGATGTGATAGGGTCAAGACATGATGTGATATACGTTGTTTTGTGAGATGATCATGTTTTGTATAAGTTATTGGCAACTGGCAGGAGCCTTATGGTTGTCGCTTTATTGTATGAAATGCAAACGCCATGTAAGTGCTTTACTTTATCACTATGCGTTAGGGATAGTTGTAGAAGCAATAGTTGGCGAGGTGACCACGACGGTACGATGGAGATCAAGGTGTCAAGCCGGTGACAATGGAGATCATGATGGTGCTTTGGAGATGGATATCAAAGGCACACGATGATGATGGCCATGTCATGTCACATATTTTGATTGCATGTGATGTTTATCTTTTAAATGCATCTTATTTTGCTTAGTACGGCGGTAGCATTATAAGATGATCCCTTAACTAAATTTCAAGGTATAAGTGTTCTCCCTGAGTATGCACCGTTGCGAAAGTTCTTCGTGCCGAGACACCACGTGATGATCGGGTGTGATAGGCTCTACGCTCACATACAACGGGTGCAAGACAGTTTTGCACACGCGGAATACTCAGGTTAAACTTGACGAGCCTAGCATGTACAGACATGGCCTCGGAACACTGGAGACCGAAAGGTCGAACGTGAATCATATAGTAGATATGATCAACATAGAGATGTTCACCATTGAAGACTACTCCATCTCACGTGATGATCGAACATGGTTTAGTTGATTTGGATCACGTGATCATTTAGATGATTCAATGGATGTCTATCTAAGTGGGAGTTCTTAAGTACTATGATTAATTGAACTTAATTTATCATGAACTTAGTCCTGATAGTATTTGCAAATTATGTTGTAGATCAATAGCTGGCAATGTAGCTCCCCTTTTTATTTTTGATATGTTCCTAGAGAAAAATAAGTTGAAAGATGATAGTAGCAATGATGCGGACTAGGTCTGTGATATGAGGATTATCCTTGTTGCACAGAAGAATTATGTCCTTGATGCACCGCTAGGTGACAAACCTGTTGCAGGAGCAGATGCAGACGTTATGAACATTTGGCAAGCTCAAATTGACACTACTAGAAAAGGCCTACTAATGGCGCACCTAATCTGGCCATTAATGGCGCATTAGTGGTGCGCCATTAGTAGCACGCCATTTGTATATTTTACTAATGGCGCACCACGGTGCGCCATTAGTATCTGGTATACTAATGGCGCACCCCAGATGCGCCATTAGTATATACAACAGTGCGCCATTAGTATGCCTCCCAGGGGGCCATGTATACCCAGGTGCTTTGGCATACTAATGGCGCACTACAACAGGATGCGCCATTAGTAACTTCGGCATACTAATGGTGCACTGTTTAGTGATGCGCCATTAGTGTGAATATTAGGTTTTTTTTAAATTTTCTGTTTTTTGCACAGGTTACAAAATGTATAATTGGACAAAATATAGACAGCACACATCAACAACAGATTCATCGAATACAATAGAAGATTAGTCTCTGAATACAATTCATCATTTTAGTCTCCGAATACAATTCATCATATTAGTCTCCGAATTGAAAAGACCGAACAAAGATAGAACATTATATTGCAAGTCTCGAGACCGCGAGTTTGTCTTCACATTACAAGTCGATATCGATCATCTAAACTACCATCACATAGAAGAGAGCTGCGGTCATCACGATGAGCATCATCACGATGAAACTCGTCTTCATCCGGTTCCTCCAACGCTCCCTCCCCTCTCCTGCTAGATAGCGGGCGTATCTAGATTCGGCCTCGGCCCTAGTGGCGTACCCTTTGTAACTGTTACTGCTGAATCGGTGAACCTGTCTCCGACACTCCTCCCAGTCGTCGTAGACTCCGGGAACCTTACCCTTGTACACGACATACCACGGCATCGCTATGCAGTAGCCAAACGAAACGTTAGTACCAATTCACAGACAATACATAAGCAATATATAAGTATGCAACAGAACGATCGGAAGAGAAAAGCAAGACATTAATAACATCGATTACATCTAAGTTGAAGGACTCTCGAAACCAAAGAGACATTCTACAAGTTCATTAAAGTTTAATTACAACATGAGCCAATCGATGTTTCAGAACTAGACACAGCATCACTGCTTTTGACTCGACTCAAGGGACCGGAGCGTGGATGAAGCCGCCGTCTATCGTGGGAGTCATGAAACAACGGGCGTTGTCAGCCTGCATTTGTAGGATTGTGTCGATGTCACTGTTGGACGGTTGATTTCTGAGGTAGAACTGCCCCAAGGTACGAAGGACATCTTGATGGATGATTTCCGCAAACTCCGACTGGATGCGAAAGAATTCTTGTCTGATGTCCGCGTCCTGGATTGCCGACACGCTCGCGGCCCAATCTTTGAGTCTACTCGGTAGCAGTAGTTGATGATGGTCCCGTACGATCGCCCGCATGTGATGGATGGCGTAGTAGGCACCCTTCTGACCGCCAGGCGGCTGCTTGACGCAGCAGAACGTCGTATTGTGGGAGAACACGTGCTTGCCGTACTTACGAATAGGCCTGGTGAAGGTGCCTCCAGATTTGACGTAGCCGGGGAGAACATCATCAAGAACCTTCTTGACATTTGTGTAGTCTACGTTCGACTGACGGTCCGGGTCGAAATACGTGGCCATGGAATATTTGGGGCTTAGGAGGATGAGCGTGCAATGTGTGTCACTGCAGAAAACATGGAATGTTAAAAGAAAAACGATCGAAATCTAAGAATTCATATGTTACGGGGCGGTTGAGGGGAGGACTTACTCGGGAAAGTAAGGCACGAGGAAGTTATCCTTATCTTGGTTTGCCAGAATGACGCCTTCGAGGTAAGAACTCGCGACTTGCCGGTCCCCAGCGCTGCCCAAGATCTTGGCACGCATGTAGAAGGGGTCGACTATCACGATGTCCGGGGTCTTGTCGCGAATGATCCGCATCTCCATACTCAGCGAAAATAGCCGAACGAAGGTGTAGTGCAGCGGATGAAGGTTCAACATAGCGTGGATGTCATCAAACCGCAGGACGATCGTACCCCCGATGGAGTTATCCACAAAGCCCTTGCCCTCTGGCACCTTGGCCGCGAAAACCGGGTATGCCACATCCTTCTCTCGGAGACGCCGCTTCTCCAAAGAAAGAACACTGTCATGCAGACTCCGCATAGCACCGGTTGCAGCATCGAGCATATTTCTCGGTAGCATCGGCCTACCCGCCACATGCACCCTCCTCGAGATATCCGCAGTTGAAGGTGGCCTGTCCTGAGCACGGATCGTACTCGGTGCCGGCTGGCCCGCACCCTTGTTAGTCTTTCTTTTGCGTGCCTTCTTCTTGATCTCCTGTAATGGGACCGAGTTCTGCTCACAGACCGCCTTCTTGAGTGTGTTGGGGCTGATCATATTTGGCACCTCGCCTATCTGAGGCTCGGTGAAGTCGGCAGCTGGAGGCGTCTCCTGAGAGCTGAACTGCAGACGACGCCTGTTGCAACTTGGCTTCTCCGCGGTACCAGCTAGATCGCACACGTCTTTTGTTGGGTTGGGTTCTTGAGAAGGAGGCCCCATGAAGTCGCCACCATCCCCATGATCGGCAAAGTACTGATCGACGTTGGCAAATGTATCGTCGTCGTCGTCGTTCTGATCCTGTGCCATATGCATGTTTGGATCCAGTGGCATAGGGATGTCCGGCACCGTTGCGGCGGTCTTGCCATGGGGCCGACTTGGCGCCGGCACGACTGGCGGTGTTGTCTTTGGGGTGGTGTCCCCCGCCCCCAAACGAATCTGGCTCTTCGGCCAAAGCAGGGGCCAGCTCAGGCAGGCGCTGAGGTTCATCACGTCATCATCGTCGGCCCCGATGGGTCGAATCGGAGGTAACACCTCGTCGCAGCCTGGCAGCACCCGAACCAGTTGAACCCTAAACAAGTTGGGTGGCATCTGGGTACCGTGGAACAAGGGGTTGCCCGGTTGAACGATTTTGCCCTTGGCGACATCGACCAACTCGTTGTTCACGAAGTGCAGGAGAGTGCACGGAACGTCGGCGGCGCCCTGCGAAAACATGTAGGGCGTTAGGGATGCCCAGTCAAAGGCAAGGAGATGAAGTCCTCGGCCGAGAGAGGCTTAATTAGTTACCGTGATGATGGCGTCGAGCTCGGCTAATGTCGAGGCACCGCCAACGGCGGGCGTGCAGTTGACAGAGGGGCCGCTTGCTGCAGAGGTGCCGGCCGGCGTACACCCGGGTGCATTAAGCTCCCGTGCCGGCATCGGAGACACCAATGCCGCCTCCGCCAGAGACACCAATGGCCCCGCCATCGCGTTGTGCGAGTTGCTGGCCGTGAAGCTAGGAATCGGGGGCGGCCCCTGTTGGCCGCCCGCAATCCACGCACTAATCCCCTGGATCAAGGTAGGCACAATGGCGGTGATCGTCGCTCCGAGTTGGTGTTGCACTTGCTCTTGGACAATCTCCAGAATCCGCGCCACCTGTGCCCTGAGTTCTTGAACCTCGCGCGCCTGGCTTTCTGAGCTGGTCTTTTTCTCCTTTCGCCCAGCAGTGTCATAGTATGACGACCATTTTGTCGACAAGCCTTTGCCGGCCACACGACCAGCTGACGTCGGCTTACTGAGCTTATCCTTGTTCTTCATTACATTCAATGCCCTATTTAGAGTGGTGTCCCAAGGGTTGCTCTTAGTCGACCCCGCGCTACTGCTTTCAGTCGCCTGCGGAAGGAATGTGAACCATTTAGAAATTTGGCTTCATTAATTAGAATGCAACCATATGGAGCTAATTACAAGGGGGTGTATTCCTTACCAGAACAAGCTCAAGCGCCCTGGTCTTCGGATCCGTGGTAAGCTCCTTTGTTTTCGGGTCCTTCTTGTACCGGGCCCTGACAAAGTTCCTGGTCTGCTTGTCACCGTATTTATCGAAGAGGGGCGGTAGGCCTTGCTCGACACGGTCCGCCTCCTCCTTGTCCCATATAGGCTCCGCCACTCTGTAACCGCCGGGACCGAGTGTGTGTTCCCCTAAGTTCAGCTCCCACATTTCTTTCCCCCACTTACTTGATTCGGAGTTTGCGGTGCTCGAGCAATTGATCTTGAAGTCGTTGTAGTCATCTTCGGTGATCGAAGGATTTTTCTCCTTGATCTTCTCATAACTCCCACCTTTCTCGATCATTCTCTTCACATTGCTTTTCCAAGTAGACAGGGCCTTGCTCATCTTCGTGAGGGCAGCATTGTTCACTTTATTCCCTTTGAGGCTTGTGTTTTCAAATTCAGCGGGGAACTTGTATCGTTCGTGCAGCTTCGTGAAGAGGAGGTTGCGCAAATTCCCTCGGTCAGGATGCCTCAGGTTCTCGGTGTTGATCGAGACGGTGCTCCGGAGAATGCACCCGAGCTGAAGCGAGTACCCCTTGACTATTCGTTCGGGCGCCGTTGGATTCCCGTCGGAGTCCACTTCAGTAACTTCCTCCTTGAGGGTGCGGAGCACGGTCGGGCGCCGGTCCTTCCGTTGCCTCTTCGGTTGGCTGCCATCTGTGCGTGCGCCGCCATCATCAGTGGTGGCATCCTCGGCGGCACCATCAGTGGTGGCATCAGTGGGGTCATCCTCGGCGGTACCATCAGTGGTCTCAGGATCGGTGGGGAAGGCGGCGTCCTCATACAAGTGAGGTTGTTCCTCCATCTCCTGGGACAGCTTCCAGAAGTTATTTTGATGGTATATAAGAATATTTATGGAACAAACAACATGAAGATAGCTGCAATCTTAAACAAAAATCAAAGCACACTTGTCTGTAAAAAGCTAACAAACTATGTGATGCTTCCAGCTAATATGTTCAGAGAACAGGAGCATGAGAAAAAATAACAAAAACTATATGATTTAACTGGTTTCAAAACATGAAGTCCTAAAAGCTCTTGTTTTTGACTTTGCATCCACTGATAAAGAAGAATCAGAGTAGTGAGCAAGACTGTAAATGTTCTGAAAATTAAAAGAAAAGAGAGATTGCATGTTCATCTTAGCTGCAGTCCTGATCGTGAGAAGTACATCCTATACGTTTTACCAAGGGAACAATAGGGATAACAGAAAGTCACTGTTGTCACTGTCCTAGTGAAGAATTTTGTGCTATCTACCTTCTTGGTTTACCCCCTAGTGCTTCGATACATATGCAATTACACAACTGAACAGTAGTATGCTGGTTTTACTTACATGAACAAAATTTATGTTGGGAGCAGGGAGTATCCCTGCTGTATGTGTCAGAAAAAATATGGTTGATTCTAGAGCTAAGTTGATACTCCAAGAGGTGTTCTACGCATGGGAGCTCCATTTAAATCAAACATAGTATGCAGTTCCCAAACAAAATGTACTCAGGAGTCCAAAAGCGAAGTTCAGAGACAGATTGTTGTATTAGGAGCAGAGAGGGAGAGGTGGGAAATGGAGGCGGGGGTGATTTGGATGGGGTACCTGCGGGCGTAGAAGACGGGGGCGTCGTCGGGGACGAAGACGTCGACGCTATGGATGTTGGTGGTGGTGCGACGAGGTCCGGGAGGCGACGAGGTCCGGGTGGTGGTGGTGCTCCGAGGAGACGAGGAGAGCGGCGCCGAGGAGACGAGGACGACGGGGCGGCGGGGCGGCGGCGTCGGGAGAGGAGAGGGCGGCGTCGCGGCGTCGGGGCGTCGGGGCGGAGACGAGGACGACGGGGCGGCGTCGAGGCGGCGGGGCAGCGGCGTCGGGAGAGGAGAGGGGAAGGGGATCGAGGGCGAGGGCGAGGGAGAGAGAGGGGATAGGTTATCCAACAGGTACATCCATACTAATGGCGCACCTCACCCTGGTGCGCCATAAGTACATCCATACTAATGGCGCACCTCACCCTGGTGCGCCATTAGTATTTTTTTTGATTTCTGCTCGAGCCAACAGGTTATCTTCCACCTTACCTGATCCACACCAGGTTCCCTCTACTAGCTCGACTGGTCAGCAGCCAGTTCTCACACCAGAAGGTCTTGGGTTCGATTCCCAGGCTCCACAATTTTTTTTATGCATTTAAAATGCTGTTTGATATTTATTTGTGTTTAAATATGTTCAAACTTGTTTAAATCATAACAGTAATATTTTTTTATAAGACAGTAATAATTTTTTTAAAAATATCATCAAACAGTAATGCTGGTGGAGCGGGGGAGGGTGCGCGGGGTGCGGGGGGCCGGTGGACCGGGGGGTGCTCGGCGGCGAGGGGGACCGGATCTGGCGAGGTGGGATAGCTAGCGATCGAGATGGAGGGGGATCGAGATCGAGTGTCCATGAAATTTAAAAATATTCATGATAGTTCAAAAAGTGCCCATGAAATACAATCGAGAAATGAAGGCTACGATTTAAATACAATCGATCTTAGCTAGCTATCTGTTCACAATCTTCTTGCCCTTCTTTTTCGCAAATGGAGTTCTTCTGTGGAACGGACGTCCTTTAGGTAGGGTGGTCCTGCTTCTTCTTGTGGTTCGTCGTCATGTTCGATTCTCGGGTCGCCGTACTTGTCGAAGTCTTGCTCATTGGCTACTCCATCCATTCCGATGATCTTCCTTTTTTCCTCTCCTCACGACAACACGACTGGGCTTTGACGGGTCGGTAATGAAGAAGCATTGGTCCACTTGGGAAGCCAGTACCCATGGCTCATTTTTCGCGGTGACGTTTGCGCCTGCGGTCTTGGATTTGGCTTCGGGTATAACCATGGTGGTGAAATACCGGTCTTCTTTTAGGACGCTCTTGGCCCATCTGACACGGAACATCGGGACCTTCTCTCCAGCGTAGCTCAGCTCCCAGATCTCCTCGATCCTTCCGTAGTATCTGTCCTTGTCGTTACCAGTGTAGGATTCCATCGTTACCCCGGAGTTCTGATAACCATCGCTCTTCATGTCCTTGGCCTCGGTGTAGAATGTGTAGCCGTTGATATCGTACGCCTCATAGGTCATCAGGTTGTGCTCGGCGCCCTATGACAAGGCGAATATGAGTTCTTCCGCGGAAGAATCCTCATGTAAAGGGTACGACAGAAGCTTCTGCTTGAACCAACGCGTGAAACATGAGTTGTGCTCTTTGAGTATATCTCCGTCCGTCCTCTATTGGCCTCGGTCATTGTACGTCTTCTTAATAAAGGTTTTGTGCTCTACCACCCAAGGATCGACCACGTCTATGTGTTGTAGCGCGACTAGGTTTGCTCTTTCAAAGTCGGCGAGTCGACCCTCGAAGTCGACATGCATTTCGCGGCGACCCTCACGGTGACCCCATCCAGCGAGCCTGCCGAGGTGCCTGTTGACGGGCAGACCAACGGGGTTCTCGATGCCTAGATAATTCGTGCAGTAGGAGATGCACTCTTCGGTCAGAAAGCCCCTGGCTATGCTTCCCTCTGGACGTGACATGTTGCGAACGTATCCTTTGATGACACCATTCATCCTTTCGAACGGCATCATGCTGTGCAGGAACGTCGGCCCGAGTTGGATATCGTCCACGATATGGACCAGCAGATGCACCATAACGTCGAAGAATGCGGGCGGGAAGTACATCTCAAGCTCGGATAGTATCACCACGATCTCTTCCTGTAGCCTTCTGAGTTGCCTCACGCCAACAGACTTCCGAGAGATGACGTCGAAAAAGTTGCATAGGCCAAATAGCGTTTCATGGACGTGCGCGTCCATGATCCCACGGATTGCAACTGGAAGTATCTGCGTCATCAGCACGTGACAGTCGTGAGACTTCATCCCGCTGAACTTCAGCTTCGCTAGGTCTAGGTATCTGCTTATCTTCCCCGCGTAACCGTAAGGAAGTTTTACTCCTACGAGGCAGGTGAAAAACTGCTAGATCTCCTCCTGACTTAGAGTGAAGCACGCGGGAGGGTAGTCATTTCCGGTCTTCTTGGCCTTTTTGCCTTTGCGACGACTTTCCGTGTCCTGCTTCGCCTCATCATCATCATCATCATCATCATCATCATCATCATCATCATCATCATCATCATCATCATATATAGTGTGAAGCTCCTGCCTGATGCCCATTGATTTCAAGTCTGCCCTTGCTTTCGGCCCATCTTTGGTCCTCTCTGGCATGTTGAGCAGGGTACCAAGCAGACTCTCGCACACGTTCTTCGTGATATGCATGACATCAAGGCTGTGAGGCACACGGTGGATCTTCCAGTACGGCAAGTCCCAGAAAACAGACCTCGTTTTCCATACCTTCAGCAGCGGCTCTGGCGCCTTTCGCTTCTTTCCCGGCTCTGGCGCCTTTTGCTTCTTTCCCGGCAGTGGGCAGTCTTTCCAATTTTTCAACAACTCGTCTATTTCCTCGCCGCTCCTCGTACGCGGGCGTCCTCGGGGTTCGGTTTCACCATCGAATAGATCCTTGCGTTTTCTCCACGGGTCATCGTCGCGAAGCCACCTTTGATGTCCCATGAACACGGTTTTCGAAGACCCAGGATCTCTATCTAGCTGGCGATACGTTGTGTCATCCATGCACCTGACGCATCCAGAAAATCCGTGGACCACCTGCCCCGCGAGATATCCGTAACCGAGATAGTCGTGCACCGTCGTGAGCAGCGCGGCTCTCATAGGGAAATATTCTTTCTCTGCGGTGTCCCACGTATTGGCTGGCGTTTTCCACAGCGTGTCAAGCTCCTCTTTCAGCAGCCCCAGATACAGATTGATGTCGTTCCCTGGTTGTTTCGGTCCTTCAATTAGCATACTCATGTGAATGTACTTCCTCTTCATGCACAACCAGGGGGAAGGTTGTACATCCACACAAACACAGGCCAGGTGCTATGTGTGCTTCTCTGGCTGCCAAACGGATTGACTCCATCGGTGCTCGCGCCCAGCACGATGTTCCTTGGATTGTTCCCAAATTCTAGGTCTTCGAAGTTCAACGCTTGCCACTGGCTCGCATCCTTAGGGTGACTCATCATCTTGTCTTTTTTATCTATCTCCGGATCATTTGCGTCATCTTCTCGCTTCTTCTCCTCCCTATCCGCGTGCCAACGCAGGAGCTTTGCTACCTTAGGGTCCGCGAAATACCGCTGCAGACGAGGAGTGATCGGAAAGTACCACACCACTTTTCGAGGAGCTTTCTTCCTCTTCTTGTATCGAGTGACGCCGCACACCGGACATATGGTAGACTCCGCGTGCTCGTCCCGATAAATGATGCAATTGTTCATGCACACATGGTATTTCACGTGCGGTAAATCCAGAGGACACACGATTCTCTTCGCCTCCTCCAAACTGGTCGGGCACTTGTTCCCCTTGGGAAGACGTTCGTGCCAGAATGACATGTTCTCGTCGAAGCATGCGTCGGTCATTTTGTGTTTTACCTTCATCTCCAGAGCCATGAGCGTTACTTTCAGGCGGGTATCCTCGGGCCTGCATCCTTCATACAATGGAGTAACCGCGTCTAACTCAAGTTGATCCATCTTGGCTTTCTCTCGGGCGGCAGCTCTTGCGTTATCCGTCTGCTTGAGAAGCAGCTCTTGAATATGAGGGTCCTGCACCCAGCCCATCGATGGTCCAGCGTCGTCTGCTCCGCCAGCATCATCATCTTCATGATCATGCCCGTCATCTGCTCCGGCATCTTCCTCATCATCATGTCCTGCATCTTCTACATGATGACTGTGTACAGCATCACCGTCGTGATCATCTCCTGGGGATTCTTCGTCTTCTCGCCCGCCCGAGCCGCGGTGGTTGTCTTGCTGCCCTTCCTCATTTCTTGCCCGGCCCCCATGGACGACTTCGTAGTCATCTTCATCACCTTGCCACCGATAGCCATCCATGAAACCACGCAAGAGCAGGTGGTCCCGCACCTGCCAGGATTCCGGGTCCGCAATAAGGCTCTTCAGCTTGCATCTTCGACATGGACATCTTATCACCGTCTCGTTCTTTTGAAGCATCTCGGCCTTCGCGGACCTCAAAAACCTATTCACGATGCCTTCGGTCATCATGCGGACCATGGTCGCCTGCGGGGTAGAGCAAAACGATATTTTAGAACCAAGAAAAAATTTGGCATGACTTTCCCTAAAAATAGGACCAAAAAGAATGCTTAATGCCAAAATTCTCGCCGAAACGGAAATGAATCAACATTCCGGCAAAATATTGGCAACTATCGCATTTCAAATACCGGTACACCTCCAAACACAAACACATATGCAACACCACAAACATATGCAACACCACGAACATACATAGATCTAGCTAGGCCATAAAAAGTGCATGTGCACATTGTTGTAGGGAGAACAACATAAATATAGCTTCCCCCCTTACTTACCTATCAAAACAAGGTAATTTAACCACTTAAATTGAATGAATCTTTGGTGGAAATGAGGTGAAAAAGAGGAGGCACCCGAGACAAGGAGGAGGTGGAGAGAATGAAGTGGGGAGAAAGTGAGTGTGGGTAGGAGAGGCTGTCCAAAATATCTTGTTGCTGCCCACTTACTAATGGCGCACCAACTCTAAATGCGCCATTAGTAATCCAGGTTACTAATGGCGCACCTTCTGGTGGTGCGCCATTAGTATGTTTGGACAGGCGCACTAGTTAAAAAAAACTTTTGATACTAATGGCGCACCCTGGGCCAGGTGCGCCATTAGTATGTTTGGACAGGCGCACTAGTTAAATTTTTTTTTTGATACTAATGGCGCACCCTGGGACAGGTGCGCCATTACTAGTTACAACTAGTAATGGCGCACTGTGTCTGGATGCGCCATTAGTATGTTTGGACAGGCGCACTAGTTAAATTTTTTTTGATACTAATGGCGCACCCTGGGCCAGGTGCGCCATTAGTATGTTTGGACAGGCGCACTAGTAAATTTTTTTTTGATACTAATGGCGCACCCTGCGCCTGGTGCGCCATTAGTAGTTTCAACTCTAATGGCGTATCAGAAGGTGGTGCGCCATTAGTATATACTAATGGCGCACCGCTTGTCTGGTGCGCCATTAGTGTCAATCCCATCTATAGCCCTTTTTCTAGTAGTGTGATGACTACTTGATAGTTTAGTGCACCATGCTTTATGGCTTAGAACCGGGACTTCAAATATGTTTTGAACGCCACGGAGCATATGAGATGTTCCAAGAGCTGAAATTGGTATTTCGGACTCATGCCCGTGTCGAGAGGTATGAGACCTCTGAAAAGTACTTTGCCTACAAGATGGAGGAGAATAGCTCAACCACTGAGCATGTGCTCAGAATGTCTGAGTACTACAAATCGCTTGAATCAAGTGGGAGTTAATCTTCCAGATAAGATAGTGATTGACAGAGTTCTCTAGTCACTATCACCAAGTTACTGGAACTTCGTGATGAACTATAATATGCAAGGGATGATGAAAATGATTCCCGAGCTCTTCGTGATGCTGAAATCAACGAAGGTAGAAATCAAGAAAGAGCGTCAATTGTTGATGGTTAACAAGACCACTAGTTTTAAGTAAAAGGGCAAGGGAAAGAAAGGGAACTTCAAGAAGAATGACAAGCAAGTTGCCACTCCCATGAACAAACCCAAAGCTAGACCCAAGCCTGAAACTGAGTGCTTCTACTGCAAAGGAAATAGTCACTGGAAGCAGAAGTTCCCCGAATACTTGGCGGATAATAAGGATGGCAAAGTGAACAAAGGTATATTTGATATACAGATTATTGATGTGTAATTTACTAGTGTTCGTAGCAACCCCTGGGTATTTGATACTGGTTCAGTTGCTAAGATTAGTAACTCGAACGGGAGTTGCAGAATGAACAGAGACTAGTTAAGGATGAAGTGACGGTGTGTGTTGGAAGTGGTTCCAAGATTGATATGATCATCATCGCACACTCACTATACTTTCGGGATTAGTGTTGAACCTAAATAAATGTTATTTGGTGTTTGCGTTGAGCATGAATATGATTTGATCATGTTTATTGCAATACGGTTATTCATTTAAGTCAGAGAATAATTGTTGTTCTGTTTACATGAATAAAACCTTCTATGGTAATACACCCGATGTAAATGGTTTATTGAATCTCGATCGTAGTGATACACATATTCATAATATTGATGCCAAAAGATGCAAAGTTGATAATGATAGTGCAACATACTTGTGGCCCTGCCATTTAGGTCATATTGGTGTAAAGCGCATGATGAAACTCCATGCGGATGGACTTTTGGAATCAGTTGATTATGAATCATTTGATACTTGCGAACCATGCCTCATGGGCAAGATGACTAAAACTCGGTTCTCCGGAACAATGGAGATAACCAATGCGTATTGGAAATAATACATACCGATGTATGCGGTCCGATGAGTGTTGAGGCTCGCGGCGGGTATCGTTATTTTCTAACCTTCACAGATGATTTGAGCAGATATGGGTATATCTACTTAATGAAACACAAGTATGAAACATTTTAAAAGTTCAAAGAATTTCAGAGTGAAGTGGAGAATCATCATAATAAGAAAATAAAGTTTCTACGATCTGATCGCGGAAGCGAATATTGGAGTTACGAGTTTGGCCTTCATTTAAAACAATGTGGAATAGTTTCACAACTCACACCACCTGGAACACCACAGCGTAATGGTGTGTCTGAACGTCATAACCGTACTTTATTAGATATGGTGCGATCTATGATGTCTCTTACGGATTTACCACTATCATTTTGGGGTTATGCATTAGAGACAGCTGCATTCACTTTAAATAGGGCACCATCTAAATCCGTTGAGACCACACCGTATGAACTGCGGTTTTGCAAGAAACCTAAGCTGTCGTTTCTTAAATTTGGGGTTGCGATGCTTATGTGAAAAAGCTTCAGCCTGATAAGCTCGAACCCAAATCGGAGAAGTGCGTCTTCATAGGGTACCCAAAAGAAACTGTTGGGTACACCTTCTATCTCAGATCCGAAGGCAAGATCTTTGTTGCAAAGAATGGATCCTTTTTGGAGAAGGAGTTTCTCTCGAAAGAAGTGAGTGGGAGGAAAGTAGAACTTGATGAGGTAATTGTACCTTCTCTTGAATTGGAAAGTAGCTCATCACAGAATAATGTTCCCATGATGCCTACACCAACTAGAGAGGAAGCTAATGATAATGATCATGGAACTTCAGATCAAGTTACTACCGAACCTCGTAGGTCAACCAGAGCACGTTCCGCACCAGAGTGGTATGGTAATCCTGTCCTGGAAGTCATGTTACTAGACCATGACGAACCTACGAACTATTAGGAAGCGATGATGAGCCCAGATTCTGATAAATGGCTTGAGGCCATGAAATCTGAGATAGGATCCATATATAAGAACAAAGTGTGGAATTTGGTGGACTTGCCCGATGATCGGCAAGCCATTGAGAATAAATGGATCTTCAAGAGGAAGACGGACGCTGATGGTAGTGTTACTATCTACAAAGCTCGAATTGCCCCAAAAGGTTTTTTTGACAAGTTCAAGGTGTTGACTACGATGAGTTTGTCTCACTCGTATCGATGCTTAAGTCTGTCCAAATCATGTTAGCAATTGCCGCATTTGATGAAATCTGGCAAATGGATATCAAAACTACATTCCTAAATGGATTTAATATGGAAGAGTTGTATATGATGCAACCAGAAGGTTTTGTCAATCCTAAAGGTGCTAACAAAATGTGCAAGCTCTAGCGATCCATCTATGGACTGGTGCAAGCATCTCGGAGTTGGAATATACGCTTTATAGTTTTATACAGACTTGCGGTGAAGCCTGTATTTATAAGAAAGTGAGTGGGAGCACTACAACCTTTCTGATAAATATAGGTGAATGACATATTGCTGATCAGAAATGATGTAAGAATTTCAGGAAAGCATAAAGGAGTGTTTGAAAGGAGTTTTTCAAAGAAAGACCTCGGTGAAGCTGCTTACATTTTGGGTATCAAGATCTATAGAGATAGATCAAGACTCTTGATAAGACTTTCGATGAGTACATACCTTGATAAGATTTTGAAGTTCAAAATGGATCAGTCAAAAAAGGAGCCCTTTCCTGAGTTGTAAGGTATGAAGTTGAGTAAGAGTCAAAACCCGACCACGGCAGAAGATAGAGAGAGAATGAAAGTCATTCCCTATACCTCAGCCATAGGTTCTATAAAGTATGCCATGCTATATACCAGACCTATTGTGTACCTTGCCATGAGTTTGGAAAGGGGGTACAATAGTGATCCAGGAGTAGATCACTGGACATCGGTCAATATTATCCTTAAGTACCTAAAGAGGACTAAGGAAATGTTTCTCGGTTATGGAGGTGACAAAGAGTTCGTCGTAAAGGGTCACGTCGATGCAAGCTTTGACACTGATCTAGATGACTCTGAGTCTCAATCTGGATACATATTGAAAGTGGGAGCAATTTAGCTAGAGTAGCTCCGTGCAGAGCATTGTAGAGATAGAAATTTGCAAAATACATACGGATCTGAAAGTGGCAGACACGTTGACTAAACCTCTCTCACAAGCAAAACATGATCACACCTTAGTACTCTTTTTGTGTTAATCACATGGCGATGTGAACTAGATTGCTGACTCTAGTAAACCCTTTGGGTGTTAATCACATGGTGATGTGAACTATTGGTGTTAAATCACATGGCGATGTGAACTAGATTATTGACTCTAGTGCAAGTGGGAGACGGAAGGAAATATGCCCTAGAGGCAATAATAAAGTTGTTATTTTATATTTCCTTATATCATGATAAATGTTTATTATTCATGCTAGAATTGTATTAACCGGAAACTTGGTACATGTGTGAATACATAAACAAAACACAGTGTCCCTAGTAAGCCTCTACTAGACTAGCTCGTTAATAAAAGATGGTTAAGTTTCCTAACCATAGACATTTGTTGTCAGTTGATGAACGGGATCACATCATTAGGATAATGATGTGATGGACAAGACCCATCCGTTAGCTTAGCATAATGATCGTTAAGTTCTATTGCTATTGCTTTCTTCATGGCATATACATACACTACTGCAGGATGCTGCAAACGCGACACTACGATCAGAGACCCTTCTACGAAACTGTGTGTGATGCAATAATCGCAAACAATGGTGTAAAAAACCGTCAAAAAGGTGCAAAACGTTTGCGATGATGGATGCATCAAACACGGTTCAGATTTTAGTTGCGTGTGCGATGCAGGGCATACGGTTCAGTTTAATTAACTGTTTGCGATGAGGAGGAACAAAAGAAACGGGCAGCCAGATGAAGGTGTGTGCGATATACATCATACGGTTCACTCGGATGAACTGTTTGTGATTACGCAACACAAAAGAAACGGTCAGCCAGATCAAGGTGTGTGCGATATACGGCATGCAGTTCACTCGGATGAACTGTTTGTGTTGAGACAAGAGAACATAAACAGTTTAATATAACAAGATGTGTGTGATAATACGCGACAAACAGGTCTATAAGCAGAAATGTGTGCGAAGACCGATAATAACACAGACGGTTGCTGCTAATAAGACGTGTGTGTTATGCGATGGGATTGCATACAGAACAACAACATATATATATATATATATATAGACACACACACACACACACTTATAAGGACATGGTTGCATAACCAAATTAAACATCCACTTACATAGGTGGCTACTACAACCATGGCATTTGCACACACCAAAGTAAACTATTACATGCATAATTACATAGGTGGCTACTACACACATGACATTTCCACACACCAATAAAGTAAACTATATATTACATGCATGATTAACTAACATAAACGATCATCTGATCATCATCTACTTGTTGTGACGCTTGCTCTGCTTGTGGCTTGATCCGGGCTCGTCCATTTGGGTAACGAGGCACTTCCTCATGTCAACGATCCGCCTGTGCATCTCGTAGCATGTGTACACACTCTTGGCTGCGAACCTGAGGTGAGCTTCATCCAGTTGCCGCATCCAGGCCCTGTGCCAGGATACGGGACTTTTTCTCTGGGCATCCTGCTTCATCTTTTCGTAGTAGGGGTCGATGATGGCCGAGGCGAGTTCAACCAGGGAGTCCTTCTTCGTGCCGCCCAGGGCCCGGTAGTACTCACGGATTTCGACAAGGTTCTTGCAGGCCAAGCCCGTAACCCTGAGCGCTTTTACATCGTCGGTGGTTTCCACCGTAGCGAACTTGTAGTCAGTGCTGTCGACAAACCTGTTGAAACGGTCGCAAGGCTCTATGGCCATGCAGTAGTGGTAGATGAGGACATGATGGCGCACACACAACTGGGCGACGGCAACCTTCGGATCTATGCCGGGACGACCGGCGGTGTACATGAGATCGATGCCGACCACCTTGTACTTGTCTCGAGCAAGCAACTACTCAACGCTGTTGATGTAGTCGTCCACCACGGCCGGGTCGATGGTGTATACCACTGAGAGATCCGTCTCCCTCGCATGGGTCTCCACTCCATGCTCGTCGAACTCCATTGGAGCGCCGCTAGACATCCCCTCTCTATGTGTCGTCGTGGGTGTGCTTGTTGTGTTGTGGGGCGCGATCTAAAGGTTGAAGAGACTACGGTTATAATGACCGCGGGAATTAAAGGGGAAGCCAGACTGAAGGAAATATGCCCTAGAGGCAATAATAAAGTTGTTATTTATATTTCCTCATATCATGATAAATGTTTATTATTCATGCTAGAATTGTATTAACCGGAAACTTAGTACATGTGTGAATACATAGACAAACAGAGTGTCACTAGTATGCCTCTACTTGACTAGCTCGTTGAATCAAAGATGGTTAAGTTTCCTAGCCATAGACATGAGTTGTCATTTGATTAACGGGATCACATCATTAGAGAATGATGTGACTGAGTTGACCCATTCCGTTAGCTTAGCACTTGATCGTTTAGTATGTTGCTATTGCTTTCTTCACGACTTATACATGTTCCTATGACTATGAGATTATGCAACTCCCGAATACCGGAGGAACACTTTGTGTGCTACCAACCGTCACAACGTAACTGGGTGATTATAAAGGTGCTCTACAGGTGTCTCTGATGGTACTTGTTGAGTTGGCATAGATCGAGATTAGGATTTGTCACTCCGATTGTCGGAGAGGTATCTCTGGGCCCTCTCGGTAATGCACATCACTATAAGCCTTGCAAGCAATGTGACTAATGAGTTAGTTGCGGGTTGATGCATTACGAAACGAGTAAAGAGACTTGCCAGTAATAAGATGGAACTAGGTATTGAGATACCGACGATCGAATATCGGGCAAGTAACATACCGATGACAAAGGGAACAACGTATGTTGTTATGCGGTTTGACCGATAAAGTTCTTCGTAGAATATGTAGGAGCCAATATGAACATCCAGGTTCCGCTATTGGTTATTGACCGGAGATGAGTCTCGGTCATGTCTACATAGTTCTCGAACCCGTAGGGTCCGCACGCTTAACGTTCGGTGACGATCGGTGATACGTCTCCGACGTATCTATAATTTATGAAGTATTCATGCTATTATATTATCTGTTTTGGATGTTTATGGGCTTTATTAAACACTTTTATATTATTTTTGGGACTAACCTATTAACCCAGAGCCCAGTGCCAGTTTCTTTTTTTCCCTTGTTTCAGTGTTTCGCAGAAAAGGAATATCAAACGGAGTCCAAATGGAATGAAACCTTCGGGAGCGTGATTTTTGGAATGAACGTGATCCAGGAGACTTGGAGTTGAAGTCAGGGAAGCTTCGAGGTGGCCACGAGGCAGGGAGGCGCGCCTGCCCCCTGGGCGCCCCCCACCCTTGTGGGCCCCTCGTGGCTCCCCTTACCGACTTCTTTCGCCTATATATATCCATATTCCCTAAAACCATCGGGGAACAAAATAGATCGGGAGTTCCGCCACCGCAAGCCTCTATAGCCACCAAAAACTAATCGGGACCCTGTTCCGGCAGCCTGCCGGAGGGGGGAACCCTCACCGGTGGCCATCTTCATCATCCCGGCGCTCTCCATGATGAGGAGGGAGTAGTTCACCCTCGGGGCTGAGGGTATGTACCAGTAGCTATGTGTTTGATCTCTCTCTCTCTCTCTCTCTCTCTCTCTCTCGTGTTCTTGAGGTGATACGATCTTGATGTATCGCGAGCTTTGCTATTATAGTTGGATCTTATGATGTTTCTCCCCCTCTACTCTCTTGTAATGGATTGAGTTTTCCCTTTGAAGTTATCTTATCGGATTGTGTCTTTAAGGATTTGAGAACACTTGATGTATGTCTTGCATGTGCTTATCTGTGGTGACAATGGGATATTCACGTGATCTACTTGATGTATGTTTTGGTGATCAACTTGCGGGTTCAGTGACCTTGTGAACTTATGCATAGGGGTTGGCATACGTTTTCCTCTTGACTCTCTGGTAGAAACTTTGGGGCACTCTTTGAAGTTCTTTGTGTTGGTTGAATAGATGAATCTGAGATTGTGTGATGCATATCGTATAATCATACCCATGGATACTTGAGGTGACATTGGAGTATCTAGGTGACATTAGGGTTTTGGTTGATTTGTGTCTTAAGGTGTTATTCTAGTACGAACTCTATGATAGATTGAACGGAAAGAATAGCTTCGTGTTATTTTACTATGGACTCTTGAATAGATCGATCAGAAAGAATAACTTTGAGGTGGTTTCGTACCCTACCACAATCTCTTCGTTTGTTCTCCGCTATTAGTGACTTTGGAGTGACTCTTTGTTGCATATTGAGGGATAGTTATATGATCTAATTATGTTATTATTGTTGAGAGAACTTGCACTAGTGAAAGTATGAACCCTAGGCCTTGTTTCCTAGCATTGCAATACCGTTTACGTTCACTTTTATCGCTTGTTACCTTGCTGTTTTTATAATTTTAGATTACGAAAACCTATATCTACCATCCATATTGCACTCGTATCACCATCTCTTCGCCGAACTAGTGCACCTATACAATTAACCATTGTATTGGGTGTGTTGGGGACACAAGAGACTCTTTGTTACTTGGTTGCAGGGTTGTTTGAGAGAGACCATCTTCATCCTACGCCTCCCACGGATTGATAAACCTTAGGTCATCCACTTGAGGGAAATTTGCTACTGTCCTACAAACCTCTGCACTTGGAGGCCCAACAACGTCTACAAGAAGAAGGTTGTGTAGTAGACATCAAGCTCTTTTATGGCACCGTTGCCGGGGAGGTTAGTGCTTGAAGGTATATCTTTAGATCTTGCAATCGAATATTTTTGTTTCTTGTTTTATCACTAGTTTAATTTATAAAAGAAAACTACAAAAAAATGGAATTGAGTTTGCCTCATACGCTTCATCTTTTTAATATCTTTCGTGAGTATGATGGAAAGGAAAATTGTGCCAAAGTGTTAGAAGAAGAATGCATTAAAATGTTTGGCACTAAATCTTTGAATGATGAGCATGATTGCAATGTTGTTAGTATGAACTCCTTTTTTTACTATGAAGACAGTAGGAAAGATTCCTACTGCATATATATTACCAAAACAATGGGGGTATAATTACATGGTGTGTTACATACAGGGGGTGGTTGGGTCACCACCCATGGCTACCAGGAGGTAGTAAGCAGCTATTGTATGGAGTCTAGTAGTGCAGTAATAATATGCTCTTCGGAGGGTTTCACTCTATATCTAAGGTTGGAAAATTCCAACTTGAATCTCTGTTTCCAGGCTGTGACCGAAGGCTTGATCTTCCTAAAGTGATGGTTGTTGCGCTCCTTCCATAAACTCCAAGCCGACGTCAAGAAGATATCCATCCACATCTTTCGGGGTTGCATGGTTTTTTGGTGTTTGATCATATCGAGTCTGCCATTCTGTGTAGGCCAGGTGAAACCCAGAGATCTCCAGCACTCCTGACTGAAAGTGCAATGAAAAAATAGGTGTTCCACCGTTTCTTCTACATGTTGGCCACACAGGAGGCATTCAAAATTGTTTCCAATGTTGTAGTGTCTCCTCTTGAGCATGTTTCTGGTGTTGAGACGATCAACAAGCAGGAGCCATCCAAAGGTCTTAATCTTGGGAATACATTTTTCTTTCCATAGCCAACCGAAAGCTTCATGGGCAATCACATCCCTGAAATAAAACTTGTAATATGAGGATGTTTTGAAGTTATTGTCTCCCCACACACATTGCCAAGTGTCATGATCCTCCGTAAGTGTGATCCCGGCCACCTCAGCTTGGATGGAGCGCGGTTCGTTATGGGCTTGTATTGAGAGTGGAAGGTGAAAGGTTTCATGCAGATCTGTGGATGTCAGAAGATGTTTGACTGAGATGTCTTCAGAAATGGCATAAGAATAGGCCCTTGGACATGTTTCAGCATAGATGGAATGACTCCAATTATCTTTCCAGAACAGGGCAGAAGATCCATTTCCAATTTTGATGCGTGTCACACCACAATATGTGGGCATTAGATGAATTAAATCTTTCCACCAGAAGGAACCACATGAGTCATGAGCATGTGGAATAGTGTCACCGTAATAAGAGTCCCAGATTAGATGGACCCAAGGGATATCGTGCCTGTTGTAGAACTTGTGGAGAAACTTGAGGAGCAAGGCATCATTCTGTATTCTGAGGTTGATGACACCCAGACCACCATTCTTCTTGGGCGTGCATACCATATTCCAAGCAGCATCATTAAAATATCCATAGTACTAATGATGATTGCACTAGTCATGATGAAAATGTCTCTTATATGCATGTCAACTTTTGTGGAGTGCATAGAGTTTGCAAGTACACACCAATTAGGGAAAATAGATTTTGCAAGAGCCATAAGTATTTGGAAACTAAGTGGTTGCAAGAGAGGCTAGATGTTAGTGCTGAAAATTTAAAATATCTTTGCCATACTTGTGAACTTTGCAATGAACATGGTCATTTAAATATCAAGTGCAAATTGTTTCATTATCGAATCGTGTCCAAAAATTGTGATGACTTGATTTCCCTTGCACATCATAATGAACTTAGTTTGCTTTCGGGTTATGAAGAAATCAAACGTCAAACTAAGCATATTCCAGAATATAACCTTGAGAAATTCCTCGATATTGATCTAGAAGAAATTTATATGTATTGTGCGGTGAATTGCATTGAAAATCCTTATATTGCCAATTATATAAAGAAAATAAAACAAATAGAGGATGAAGAGAATACTAATGAAAGGGAAGAGACTTCCCAATATCCTCCTATTATTTCTTATGATGAATCAGGTAACGAGGAGCAGCCTTCTATTCAACCAATCTCATTAATAAGGAGCTCCAAAAAGAGGGTTAAACCCACACATGATGTGAAGAAGAAAAAGAAAAGACGGAGAAGCAAAGGTAGAAAGGTATCCCTCCCAAATGATGTTGCTCCTATTACTCATTGTGATGATGATAATTGCTATACTGTTGGTGCTATCCATACTATTAATGATGAGAGTGATTATGCTTATGATATGAAAAGACCCAAGCTTGGGGATGTTATGTTTAATGAAGATGATGATATTAGCCTCCCAAGTTTTGATGAGCAAATTTGTTATGATGATAGCATGCCCCCTACTTATAATGATTATATTGATGAAAGTGGGTTTGGAAGAGTGTCAACTTTAGGAAGTAATGATCCCACTATTTTGGAGGATGTTGAATCTTATTGTGATAATTATGAAAGTGGATTTGGAGAGGTCATGACTTTATTTAGTAATGATTCCACTATCTTGGAAGAGGTTTCAATCAATTGTGATGAGAACAAAGTTCCTACTTATGATGATTATTGTGATGACACTTATGCGATAAAAAGTAGTGATGATTATATTTATAAAACTTGTCATGATTATGATTACCCTTTTTCTGAACATTACTCTTTTAATGTGGAAACAATTTATAGTATTCGAGTCTCTTATGATACTCCCACTATTCCGAAAGAGAAGAATTTTGCTTATGTGGAGAGTAACAAAATTTCTATGCTTGTGGATCATGAAAAGACTGCTTTAGGTGCTGGTTATATTGTTGAATTCATTCATGATGCTACTGAAAATTATTATGAGGGAGGAACATATGCTTGTAGGAATTGCAATAATATCAAGTTTCCTCTCTATGTGCTTAAAGTTTTAAAGTTATGCTTGTTTTGCCTTCCTATGCTAGTTGATTATTGTTCCCATAAATTTTTTGCTCCCAAAATCCCTATGCATAGGAAGTGGGTTAGACTTAAATGTTCTAGTCATATTCTTCATGATGCTCTCTTTATGTTTCAATTCTTATCTTTTATGCGAGCATCATTGAAATCATCATGCCTAGCTAGGTGCGTTAAACGTTAGCGCTTGTTGGGAGGCAACCCAATTTTATTTTTGTTTCTTGCTTTTTGGTTCTGTTTAGTAATAAATAATCTATCTATCCTCTGGTTAGATGTGGTTTTATGTTTTAATTAGTGTTTGTGCCAAGTAAAACCTATAGGATCTTCTTGGATAGTAATTATTTGATCTTGCTGAAAAAGTCAGAAACTTTCTGCTCACGGAAACAATTGTTAAAAATCACCGGAAAGTGATAAAATACTGATTCCAATTGCAGTAGATCAATAATCAAATTATCTAGGTTTTCCTATTTTGGCAGATTTTTGTGAGTTCCATAAGTATACGTTTGATACAGATTACTACAGACTGTTCTGTTTTTGACAGATTCTGGTTTCTATGTGTTGTTTGCTTATTTTGATGAATCTATGAGTAGTATCGGAGGGTATGAACCATATAGGAGTTGGAATACAGTAGGTTTAACACTAATATGAATTTAGAATGAGTTCACAACAGTACCTAAGTGGTGATTTATTTTCTTATACTAACGGAGCTTACGAGTTTTCTGTTAAGTTTTGTGTTGTGAAGTTTTCAAGTTTTGGGTAAAGATTCGATGGACTATGGAATAAGGAGTGGCAAGAGCCTAAGCTTGGGGATGCCCAAGGCACCCCAAGGTAATATTCAAGGATAACCAAGAGCCTAAGCTTGGGGATGCCCCGGAAGGCATCCCCTCTTTCGTCTTCGTTCATCGGTAACTTTACTTGGAGCTATATTTTTATTCACCACATGATATGTGTTTTGCTTGGAGCATCATTTTATTTTCTTTAGCCTTGCTTGCTGTTTGAATAAAATACCAAGATCTGAAATTCTTAAATGAGAGAGAGTCTTCACATAGCTACATAATTATTTAACTACTCATTGATCTTCACTTATATCTTTTTGGAGTAGTTTGTCATTTACTCGTGTGCTTCACTTATATCCTATGAGTAAATGGTTGAATGATTTGAATGTCATAAATCTGAAATTATATATGTTTCATATGCTTATCCCATGGGGAGTAATGCCTTCACATATAAGAAGTAGAGGTGGTAAATTTTTTGAAGGTTAGCAAACATTGTATTGGTCAGTTGAACAATTCATGAAAGAATATTGAAGGAAGAGAGATTTCACATATAAATATACTATCTTGGACATCTTCTATGATTGTGTGCCCCATTACTTATTTTCAAACCTGAGAAATTAGTTGAAGTTGGACAAGGAAGACAACATAATGAGTTATGCTTGGGTATATTTGTATAGAAGTTATATTGTTATGGATCCTCTAACATGTGGTGCTTGCTATTTAGAATCCTTTGCTAGCCAAAATATCTGTACTAAGCGGGAATACTGCTTGTGCATCCAAAATCCTTGAACCAAGTTTCTTCCATGAGTGTCCACCATATCTACCTATATGCGGTATTTACCTGCCGTTCCAAGTAAATTTGCATGTGCCAAACTCTAAACCTTCAAATAATAATCTGTTTTGTATGCCCGAATCGCTCATGTAGCGACTAGGGGCTATCAGTATCTTCCATGCTAGGTGGGGTTATTCTCACAATGAGTGGACTCCGCTCATCATTCACGAGAAAATGGCTGGTAACTAGGATGCCCAGTCCTATGATCAAAAGATTAAAAACAAATTCGCAAATAATTTAAACAAAACTCCCCCAGGAATGTTGATAGTTGGACGGCACCCGTTGTTTCGGACAAGCCATGGAGTGTGAATATTGGTGGAGGGGGAGTAAAAATTTACCTTTCTGCGTGGGAACCGCCTATGATGTATCTAGTATGGAAGATATTGGGAACTCTGGTCGTTATGTTGACAATGAAAGCATACCTCTCAAAGTTATTTTCATCTCTGTTTTAGCTTAGAGGTCTGGCACCTCTGCAAATCCCTGCTTCCCTCTGCGAAGGGCCTATCTTTTACTTTTATGCAAGAGTCAGTAGTATTCCTTCTCATTCCAACCCACTCTTTAGTTGGCAAGCATCATGTGATGGAAAGATCTAAGCATATATGGCCATTCAAATATATTTGAGCATGAATTATTACTGTTGACATTACCCTTGAGGTAAAAGGTTGGGAGGCGAAACATTAAGCCCCTATCTTTCTTTGTGTTCGATGAATACTATTTGTTCTAAAAATATGCTTTGAGTGGTAGCAATCATGGAAGACTAAATGATAGTTGAGTATGTGAAGTTTGCTGAATCAAAGCTCTGACATAGATTCTTCCAGAAAATAAGATGAATTGCAATTGTTTGATGACTAATAACACGGTTTGTTAGTTTTCAAGAAGGTTTATGATCTATACCTTAACATGTGAATAACTTGTTACTTGATCATGAGAAGCTTTATGAGTTGAGCTATTGTTATGACATATGATGATGATAGAAAAGGTGATTGAAATTATCATTGAACAAACTTGTGCACCTGCTAGCATTCACACTTCATAAATTATTTCTTTTATCATTTACCTACTCGAGGACGAGCAGGAATTAAGCTTGGGGATGCTAATACGTCTCCAATGTATCTATAATTTATGAAGTATTCATGCTATTATATTATCTGTTTTGGATGTTTATGGGCTTTATTAAACACTTTTATATTATTTTTGGGACTAACCTATTAACCCAGAGCCCAGTGCGAGTCTCTATTTTTTCCCTTGTTTCAGGGTTTCGCAGAAAAGGAATATCAAACGGAGTCCAAACGGAATGAAACCTTCGGGAGCGTGATTTTTGGAACGAACGTGATCCATGAGACTTGGAGTTGAAGTCAGGGAAGCTTCGAGGTGGCCATGAGGCAGGGAGGCGCGCCTGCCCCCCTGGGCGCGCCCCCCACCCTCGTGGGCCCCTCGTGGCTCCCCTTACCGACTTCTTTCGCCTATATATATCCATAACCATCGGGGAACAGAATAGATCGGGAGTTCCGCCGCCGCAAGCCTCTGTAGCCACCAAAAACCAATCGGGACCCTATTCCGGCAGCCTGCCGGAGGGGGGAACCCTCACCGGTGGCCATCTTCATCATCCCGGCGCTCTCCATGACGAGGAGGGAGTAGTTCACCCTCGGGGCTGAGGGTATGTACCAGTAGCTAAGTGTTTGATCTCTCTCTCTCTCTCTCGTGTTCTTGAGGTGATACGATCTTGATGTATCGCGAGCTTTGCTATTATAGTTGGATCTTATGTTGTTTCTCCCCCTCTACTCTCTTGTAATGGATTGAGTTTTCCCTTTGAAGTTATCTTATTGGATTGAGTCCTTAAGGATTTGAGAACACTTGATGTATGTCTTGCATGTGCTTATCTGTGGTGCCAATGGGATATTCACGTGATCTACTTGATGTATGTTTTGGTGATCAACTTGCGGGTTGAGTGACCTTGTGAACTTATGCATAGGGGTTGGCACACGTTTTCGTCTTGACTCTCCGGTAGAAACTTTGGGGCACTCTTTGAAGTTCTTTGTGTTGGTTGAATAGATGAATCTGAGATTGTGTGATGCATATCATATAATCATACCCACGGATACTTGAGGTGACATTGGAGTATCTAGGTGACATTAGGGTTTTCGTTGATTTGTGTCTTAAGGTGTTATTCTAGTATGAACTCTATGATAGATTGAATGGAAAGAATAGCTTCGTGTTATTTTACTACGGACTTTTGAATAGATCGATCAGAAAGAATAACTTTGAGGTGGTTTCGTACCCTACCATAATCTCTTCGTTTGTTCTCCGCTATTAGTGACTTTGGAGTGACTCTTTGTTGCATATTGAGGGATAGTTATATGATCTAATTATGTTATTATTGTTGAGAGAACTTGCACTAGTGAAAGTATGAACCCTAGGCCTTGTTTCCTAGCATTGCAATACCGTTTACGCTCACTCTTATCGCTTGTTACCTTGCTGTTTTTATAATTTCAGATTACAAAAACCTATATCTACCATCCATATTGCACTCGTATCACCATCTCTTCGCCGAACTAGTGCACCTATACAATTTACCATTGTATTGGGTGTGTTGGGGACACAAGAGACTCTTTGTTATTTGGTTGCAGGGTTGTTTGAGAGAGACTATCTTCATCCTACGCCTCCCGCGGATTGATGAACCTTAGGTCATCCACTTGAGGGAAATTTGCTACTGTCCTACAAACCTCTGCACTTGGAGGCCCAACAGCGTCTACAAGAAGAAGGTTGTGTAGTAGACAATAATCGGTATTATGAGTTTATGTGTTTTTGATGTACCGAAGATAGTTCGGAGTCCTGGATGTGATCACTGACATGACGAGGAGTCAAGAAATAGTCGAGACATAAAGATTGATATATTGGATGACTATATTAGGACACCGGATGAGTTCCGGGGGTCACCGGATAATTATCGGAGTGCCGGGGGTTATCGGAACCCCCGGGGGAATTAATGGGCCAACATGGGCCTTGTGAGAGAGAGAGGGGAGGGGGCCTTAGGGCTGGCCGCCCCCCTTTGAGGAGTCCGAATTGGACAAGGAGGGGGGCGGCGCGCCCCCTCTTTCCCTCTCCTTCCTTCCCCCTTCCCCCTCTTAGTTGGACTAGCAAAGGGGGAGTCCTACTCCTACTAGGAGGAGGACTCCTCCCCTCCTTGGCGCGCCCTAGGGCCGGCCGACCTCCCCCTTGCTCCTTTATATACGGGGGTAGGGGGCACCCTAGGACAGACAAGTTGATCATTGATCTGTTAGCCGTGTGCGGTGCCCCCCTCCACCATAATCCACCTCGGTCATATTGTTGCAGTGCTTAGGCGAAGCCCTGCGCCAGTAGCTTCATCATCACCGCCATCACGCCGCAGTGCTAACGAAGCCCTCCCTCGACACTTAGCTGGATCGAGAGTTCGTGGGACGTCACCGAGCCGAATGTGTGCAGATCGCGGAGGTGCCGTACTTTCGGTACTAGGATCGGTCGGATCGTGAAGACGTACGACTACATCAACCGCATTGTCATAACACTTCCGCTTACGGTCTACGAGGGTACGTGGACTACACTCTCCCCTCTCGTTGCTATGCATCACCATGATCTTGTGTGTGCATAGATTTTTTTTTGAAATTACTGCGTTCCCCAACAGTGGCATCAGAGCCAGGTTTATGCGTAGATGTTATATGCATGAGTAGAACACAAGTGAGTTGTGGGTGATAATAGTCATACTGCTTACCAGCAAGTCATACTTTGATTCGACGGTATTGTTGGAGGAAGCATCCCGGACCAACATTACGCGTACGCTTACGGAGACTGGTTCTACCGACGTGCTTCACACACAGGTGGCTGACCGGTGTCAGTTTCTCCAACATTAGTTGAATCGAGTGTGGCTACGCCCGGTCCTTGTTGAAGGTTAAAACAACACATACTTGACGAAAAATCGTTGTTGTTTTGATGCGTAGGTAACAACGGTTCTTGCTCAGTCCGTAGCAGCCACGTAAAACTTGCAACAACAAAGTAGAGGACGTCTAACTTGTTTTTGCAGGGCATGTTGTGATGTGATATGGTCAAGACATGATGCTAAATTTTATTGTATGAGATGATCATGTTTTGTAACAAAGTTATCGGCAACTAGCACGAGCCATATGGTTGTCACTTTATTGTATGAAATGCAATCGCCATGTAATTGCTTTACTTTATCACTAAGCGGTAGCGATAGTCGTAGAAGCAATAGTTGGCGAGACGACAACGATGGAGATCAAGGTGTTGCGCCGGTGACGATGGTGATCATGACGGTGCTTTGGAGATGGAGATCAAAGGCACAAGATGATGCTGGCCATATCATATCACTTATATTGATTGCACGTGATGTTTATCCTTTATGCATCTTATTTTGCTTAGTTCGGCGGTAGCATTATAAGATGATCTCTCACTAAATTTCAAGGTACAAGTGTTCTCCCTGAGTATGCACCGTTGCGAAAGTTCGTCATGCCGAGACACCACGTGATGATCGGGTGTGATAAGCTCTACGTTCACATACAACGGGTGCAAGCCAGTTTTCACACTCAGAATACTTGGGTTAAACTTGACGAGCCTAGCATATGCAGATATGGCCTCGGAACACTAAGACCGAAAGGTCGAGCGTGAATCATATAGTAGATATGATCAACATAGTGATGTTCACCATTGAAAACTACTCCATCTCACGTGATGATCGGACATGGTTTAGTTGATTTGGATCATGTGATCACTTAGATGATTAGAGGGATGTCTATCTAAGTGGGAGTTCTTAAGTAATATGATTAATTGAACTTTAATTTATCATGAACTTAGTACCTGATAGTATTTTGCATGTCTATGTTGTTGTAGATCAATGGCCCGTGCTACTGTTCCTTTCAATTTTAATGCGTTCCTAGAGAAAGCTAAGTTGAAAGATGATGGTAGCAACTACACGGACTGGGTCCGTAACTTGAGGATTATCCTCATTGCTGCACAGAAGAATTACGTCCTGGAAGCACCGCTAGGTGCCAAAACCGCTATAGGAGCAACGCCAGATGTTATGAACGTCTGGCAGAGCAAAGCTGATGACTACTCGATAGTTCAGTGTGCCATGCTTTATGGCTTAGAACCGGGACTTCAACGACGTTTTAAACGTCATGGAGCATATGAGATGTTCCAGGAGTTGAAGTTAATATTTCAAGCAAATGCCCGGATTGAGAGATATGAAGTCTCCAATAAGTTCTACAGCTGCAAAATGGAGGAGAATAGTTCTGTCAGTGAGCATATACTCAAAATGTCTGGGTATAACAATCACTTGATTCAACTGGGAGTTAATCTTCTTAATGATAGTGTCATTGATAGATTTCTTCAATCACTGCCACCAAGCTACAAGAGCTTCGTGATGAACTATAATATGCAAGGGATGGATAAGACAATTCCCTAGCTATTCGCAATGCTAAAGGTTGCGGAGGTAGAAATCAAGAAAGAGCATCAAGTGTTGATGGTCAACAAGACCACCAGTTTCAAGAAAAAGGGTAAAGGGAAGAAGGGGAACTTCAAGAAGAACAGCAAGCAAGTTGCTGCTCAAGTGAAGAAGCCCAAGTCTGGACCTAAGCCTGAGACTGAGTGCTTCTGCTGCAAAGGTACTGGTCACTGGAAGCGGAACTGCCCCTAGTATTTGGCGGATAAGAAGGATGGCAAGGTGAACAAAGGTATATGTGATATACCTGTTATTGATGTGTACCTTACTAATGCATGCTCGCAGTAGTGCCTGGGTATTTGATACTGGTTCTGTTGCTAATATTTGCAACTCGAAACAAGGACTACGGATTAAGCGAAGATTGGCTAAGGACGAGGTGACGAAGCACGTGGGAAATGGTTCCAAAGTCGATGTGATCGCCGTCGGCACGCTAGCTCTACATCTACCTTCGGTATTAGTTTTAGACCTGAATAATTGTTATATGGTGCCAGCATTGAGCATGAACATTATATCTGGATCTTGTTTGATGCGAGACGATTATTCATTTAAATATGAGAATATTGGTTGTTCTATTTATATGAGTAATATCTTTTATGGTCATGCACCCTTGAAGAGTGGTCTATTTTTGTTGAATCTCGATAGTGTTATTGAGGGAAAGTAAGATCAATAGTTGGCCCTATTGTCTGTGCTCTGTTCTGTTAAGGATTTCTGTATTGGAAACATAGGCATCCTGCTATTCCCTGCTCTAGTTTCAGTTCAGTCATAAACCTATTGCCCGGGTTCTTTTTTTCTGGGTAAAGAGGAACTTGTCATTTTGAATTCTTGGGTTCAGGAATTCTTCTATAATTTAAATGACTCAACATATTCATAATATTGAAGCCAAAAGATGCAGAGTTGATAATGATAGTGCAACTTATTTGTGGCACTGCCGTTTGGGTCATATTGGTGTAAAGCGCATGAATAAAGTCCATTCTGATGGACTTTTGGAATCACTTGATTATGAATCACTTGGTACTTGCGAACCATGCCTCATGGGCAAGATGACTAAAACTCCGTTCTCCGGAACAATGGAGCGAGCAACAGATTTGTTGGAAATCATACATACTGATGTATGTGGTCCGATGAATATTGAGGCTCGCGGCAGGTATCATTATTTTCTCACCTTCACAGATGATTTGAGCAGATATGGGTATATCTACTTGATGAAACATAAGTCTGAAACATTTGAAAAGTTCAAAGAATTTCAGAGTGAAGTGGAAAATCATCGTAACAAGAAAATAAAGTTTCTGCGATCTGATCGTGGAGGAGAATATTTGAGTTACGAGCTTGGTCTTCATTTGAAACAATGCGGAATAGTTTCGCAACTCACGCCACCCGGAACACCACAACGTAATGGTGTGTCCGAACATCGTAACCACACTTTATTGGATATGGTGCGATCTATGATGTCTCTTACTGATTTACCACTATCGTTTTGGGGTTATGCTTTAGAGACGGCTGCATTCACATTAAATAGGGCACCATCTAAATCCGTTGAGATGACACCTTATGAACTGTGGTATGGCAAGCAACCCAAGTTGTCGTTTCTTAATGTTTGGGGCTGCGATGCTTATGTGAAAAAGCTTCAACCTGATAAGCTCGAACCCAAATCGGAGAAATGTGTCTTCATAGGATACCCAAAGGAGACTGTTGGGTACACCTTCTATCGCAGATCCAAAAGCAAGACATTCGTTGCTAAGAATGGATCCTTTCTAGAGAAGGAGTTTCTCTCGAAAGAAGTGAGTGGGAGGAAAGTAGAACTTGATGAGGTAACTATACTTGCTCCCTTATTGGAAAGTAGTTCATCACAGAAATCTGTTCCTGTGACTCCTACACCAATTAGTGAGGAAGCTAATGATGATGATCATGTAACTTCAGATCAAGTTACTACCGAACCTCGTAGGTCAACCAGAGTAAGATCCTCACCAGTGTGGTACGGTAATCCTGTTCTGGAGGTCATGTTACTTGACCATGACGAACCTACGAACTATGAGGAAGCGATGATGAGCCCAGATTCCGCGAAATGGCTTGAGGCCATGGAATCTGAGATGGGATCGATGTATGAGAACAAAGTGTGGACTTTGGTTGACTTGCCCGATGATCGGCAAGCCATCGAGAATAAATGGATCTTCAAGAAGACTGACGCTGACGGTAATGTTACTGTCTACAAAGCTCGACTTGTTGCAAAAGGTTTTCGACAAGTTCAAGGAGTTGACTATGATGATACCTTCTCACCCGTAGCGATGCTTAAGTCCGTCCAAATCATGTTAGCAATTTCTGCATTTTATGATTATGAAATTTGGCAAATGGATGTAAAGACTGCATTCCTGAATGGATTTCTGGAAGAAGAGTTGTATATGATGCAACCCGAAGGTTTTATCGATCCAAAGGATGCTAACAAAGTGTGCAAGCTCCAGCGATCCATTTATGGACTGGTGCAAGCATCTTGGAGTTGGAATAAACGTTTTGATAGTGTGATCAAAGCATATGGTTTTTATACAGACTTTTGGAGAAGCCTGTATTTACAAGAAAGTGGGTGGGAGCTCTGTAGCATTTCTAATATTATATGTGGATGACATATTGTTGATTGGAATGATATAGAATTTCTGGATAGCATAAAAGGATACTTGAACAAGAGTTTTTTAATGAAAGACCTCGGTGAAGCTGCTTATATATTGGGCATCAAGATCTATAGAGATAGATCAAGACACTTAACTGGACTTTCACAAAGCACATACCTTGATAAAGTTTTGAAGAAGTTCAAAATGGATCAAGTAAAGAAAGGGTTCTTGCCTGTGTTACAAGGTGTGAAATTGAGTCAGACTCAATGCCCGACCACTTCAGAAGATAGAGATAAAATGAAAGTTGTTCCCTATGCTTCAGCCATCGGCTCTATCATGTATGCAATGCTGTGTACCAGACGTGATCTGTGCCTTGCTATTAGTTTAGCAGGAAGGTACCAAAGTAATCCAGGAGTGGATCACTGGACAGCGGTCAAGAACATCCTGAAATACCTAAAAAGGACTAAGGATATGTTTCTCGTTTATGGAAGCTTTGACACTGATCCGGATGACTCTAAGTCACAAACCGAATACGTGTGTATATTGAACGGTGGAGCTGTCAGTTGGTACAGTTCTAAGCAAAGCGTCGTGGCGGGATCTACGTGTGAAGCGGAGTACATAGCCGCTTTAGAAGCAGCAAATGAAGGAGTCTAGATGAAGGAGTTCATATCCGATCTAGGTGTCATACCTAGTGCATCGGCTCCAATGAAAATCTTTTGTGACAATACTGGTGCAATTGCCTTAGCAAAGGAATCCATATTTCACAAGAGAACCAAGCACACCAAAAGATGCTTCACTTCCATCCGCGATCAAGTCAAGGATGGAGACATAGAGATTTGCAAGATACATATGGATCTGAATGTTGCAGACCCGTTGACTAAGCCTCTCTCACGAGCAAAACATGATCAGCACCAAGACTCCATGGGTGTTAGAATCATTAATTGTGTAATCTAGACTATTGACTCTAGTGCAAGTGGGAGACTGAAGGAAATATGCCCTAGAGGCAATAATAAAGTTGTTATTTATATTTCCTTATATCATGATAAATGTTTATTATTCATGCTAGAATTGTATTAACCGGAAACTTAGTACATGTGTGAATACATAGACAAACAGAGTGTGACTAGTATGCCTCTACTTGACAAGCTCGTTGAATCAAAGATGGTTATGTTTCCTAACCATAGACATGAGTTGTCATTTGATTAACGGGTTTACATCATTAGAGAATGATGTGATAGACTTGACCCATTCAGTTAGCTTAGCATTTGATCGTTTAATATATTGCTATTGCTTTCTTCATGACTTATACATGTTCCTATGACTATGAGATTATGCAACTCCCGAATACCGGAGGAACACTTTGTGTGCTACCAAACGTCACAACGTAACTGGGTGATTATAAAGGTGTTATACAGGTGTCTCTGATGGTACTTGTTGAGTTGGCATAGATCGAGATTAGGATTTGTCACTTCGATTGTCGCAGAGGTATCTCTGGGCCCTCTCGATAATGCACATCACTATAAGCCTTGCAAGCAATGTGACTAATGAGTTAGTTGCGGGATGATGCATTACGGAACGAGTAAAGAGACTTGCCGGTAACGAGATTGAACTAGGTATTGAGATACCGACGATCAAATCTCGGGCAAGTAACATACCGATGACAAAGGGAACAACGTATGTTGTTATGCGGTTTGAACGATAAAGATCTTCGTAGAATATGTGGGAGCCAATATGAACATCCAGGTTCCCCTATTGGTTATTGACCGAAGATGAGTCTCGGTAATGTCTACATAGTTCTCGAACCCGTAGGGTCCGCACGCTTAAAGTTCGGTGACGATCAGTATTATGAGTTTATGTGTTTCTGATGTACCAAAGATAGTTCGGAGTCCCGGATGTGATCACGTACATGACGAGAAGTCTCGAAATGGACGAGACATAAAGATCGATATATTGGATGACTATATTCGGATACTGGATGAGTTTCGGGGGTCACCGGATAATTATCGGAGTGCCGGGGGGTTATCGGAACCCCCGGGGGAACTAATGGGCCAACATGGGCCTTGTGAGAGAGGGAGGAGGGGGCCTTAGGGCTGGCCGCCCCCCTTGTGGAGTCCGAATTGGACAAGGAGGGGGGCGGCGCCCCCACTTTCCCTCCCTCTCCTTCCTTCCCCCTTCCCCCTCCTAGTTGGACTAGGAAAGGGACTCCTACTCCTACTAGGAGGAGGACTCCTCCCCTCCTTGGCACGCCCTAGGGCCGGCCGGCCTCCCCCTTGCTCCTTTATATACGAGGGCAGGGGGCACCCTAGGACAGACAAGTTGATCATTGATCTCTTAGCCGTGTGCGGTGCCCCCCTCCACCATAATCCACCTCGGTCATATCGTTGCAGTGCTTAGGCGAAGCCCTGCCCGGTAGCTTCATCATCGCCGTCATCATGCCGTCGTGCTGACGAAGCTCTCCCTCGACAGTCAGGTGGATCGAGAGTTCGTGGGACGTCACCGAGCCGAACGTGTGCAGATCGCGGAGGTGCCGTACTTTCGGTACTAGGATCGGTCAGATCGTGCAGACGTACGACTACATCAACCGCGTTGTCATAACGCTTCCGCTTATGGTCTACGAGGGTACGTGGGCTACACTCTCCCCTCTCGTTGCTATGCATCACCATGATCATGCGTGTGCGTAGGATCTTTTTTTGAAATTACTGCGTTCCCCAACACGGACGGCCAGGAATATCGGTAGGCCCTGATGGCAGTTCTAATTTGCAGCGCGTAACTCCACATCGTGCCGCACGTAACTGCATCGCGTGGCAACGCGCGCGGCGCAACCGCATGCATATGGGGCCCCCATGTGATCACGCGCATGCCCAGCTGCTGGCAGAGCGCGCAGAGAGGAACGCGAGCAGAGCGCTCCGCGGTCGCCTCAACGGCGAGCAACCATATATATATATATATATATATATATATATATATATATATATATATATATATATATATATATGCATATAGCAGTTGAACACGCAAGAAAAAGTTGTCCACAAGCCGAGCGTGCCGACGGACGCGAGCAGAGCGCGCCGACAGACGCGAGCAGAGCGCGCCAACGGACGCGAGAAGAGCGCGCCAAAGGACGCGAGCAGAGTGCGCCGTAGCACCTAACGGCGAGCAGAGCTTGCTAAGGGACGCGAGCAGAGGTCGGCACAGTGATACGTGGCAAATAAGACAAATTGTGCGAGCGATGTCGGAGACATCAAGCCCGTATCAGATTAGAGTTGCGTGTGCGATACATGGCATACAGTTGATCCATCCGAGCTGTTTGTGATGGAATAAGCCGTGTGTGTTGCGGGCAAACGCTTTGCTGCTATATAACCTTAAATTTAACCAAAAAGTGTTAATGCATGTTACAAAAATTGTATACTGGAAACTACGTTCAAATACGAATCCAACGATATAATCTTTGGCGACATTCATTCGTATTTTATTAGTTAAATCCTACTTATAGACCAGGACGGGGGTATAGTAGGTAATTAAATTGCAAACGTTTTTTGTATTAACCGTATGTGTACGTGTCCATGGAAGCTAAGTAGGCAACCTGATAAACAAAAAAGTTATTCAAAATCTGAACCACAGTTGCAGTGCTTTTAACGTAATTTGAACCATGTGAATCAATACTGCTATGCTATGCTGAAACAGAGCATCAGATCTGAAACTCTGTAAAATGGGAAGAACGGAAGTATACCTTGCTCTTGGTGACGTTGATGGCGTGGAACAGGAGAGTGCTGGACTCCTGCATCTGCTTGACGTCGGTGGTGGTCTCCTCGGAGACGCTGACGAGCCACTCCTCCATCTTGCGGTACTTGTGCGGACGATGGCGAGCATGACGGGGTTGTCGGTGGATTCCGGGTCGGCGACCTTGCTGGACTCCTCGTCGGCCTTGACGCCATGGTGGATGAGCAGCGTGGCGTCGTCGACGATGAGGTCGGGGCGCCGCCGACGCCCTAGTCGAGGCAGCGCTCGGTGCACCACCAGCACTCCTCGAGTGCCGTGGCTAGGGTCCGGGCGCGCGCGAGGAAGGAGAGAAGGTTGGAGGGCGCTGTGGCGGTGGGAGGAGGCGCCTCCTCCTCCTATGCCGACGGATCTGGACGACGCGGCCAGCCTAGGTCGAGTCGGTCTGGAGGGGAGGGGAGGAGCAGATGGTGGGGGAGCCGACAGCGGGGTAGAGGGCGGAGTCGCCGGCGGCGAGGCAGATGTGCTCGGCGGCGGGGCTGGATTTGGGGGCACGGGAGGAGGAAGAGGGGATAGTGAGGTGGTGGAAAAGCGCCTGGATGCGGCGGCGGCCTTTGCCTCCCGGAGGCCCCGCGACACGCGGTTGCGCCACATCTCACAGATCGGGGCGGCCCCTGCCGTGCGCGCGTGTAGGGTTCGGCAGTGGAGCGCGGGTGGGATTGGAGAGGAGCGGATCTCCAACCAGGAAGGGGATGGGAGGGGAGGGGAGTGGAGGTGGCGCCGGTGGCGGAGTGGATGCGGTCGCCAGCGGCTGGTTCTTGGGGATCCAGATCATGGGGACGGCACCATTCGTGGGGGACGGCGGCGGCGCGTCGGTAACGAGGTGAGGGTGTGTGGTGGGCTGGTTGGTTCGGTTGGGTGGTGAGGCCATGAACGATGTCGAGCTCCGCCGGAGGGAGGTGGCGGCGGCGATGGATCTGGAAGGGAGGAGGTGAGCTCTCTCGATCGGGCGAGACAGCGAGGAGACGGGGGATCTGGAATGGGATCGATGGATGGATGTGGAAACTGGAAAGAAAGGAGGCGGGGGGTGGATGCAAAATGACCATATAGGGTTTTGGGGTTGGTGTGGAAGGGTTGAGGACAGCCGTTGGATCCGCGAGCATCTGACGGTATTTGATGCATGATCCGCGTGATACGTCCACGGACCAATCAGAATGCAGTACGGCGTTATGACCATCTAAATTGGTCGTAGTTGACTAAAAATAATTTTTGAGTGTCCAAAGTGAGTTTTTTTTGTGAAGGACCGACCATATATTTGTTGTAAAACTGGACCAAATCAATTTTTAAAAATACTAGGCCATATTTACTGCATAATAGACCACATGGTTGGGTGTCAAAAACTTTTATCCACCTCTCGTCAAAAAGACAAATTTCTGCCGATTGAGCAGGAAGCGGGTCAAATTTGAACTGCGGCTGCCTTATAGTTTGCTATTTATTTTTCCCAAAAATCATTTCTTAGTACAAAAGTATCTATTTAATTAGAGAAACACCAAAAGTTTTCCAAGAGTCAACCACTAGCTAGGAACGATCATGCCTGCCGTTTTGACCGCATTTTGAAACGGGCATGAAAAATTCAAAAAAAATGAAAAAAATGGAAAACCTTCGTGTTGTGTCATTATATGTGGCCAAGTTACCAGGAAAAATAATAAACTTGTAATACGATAATTCTTTTAAAAAAGTGTTCTCATAAATGAGCTATCATGTGTGGAGATCAATGGCATTCAAGCCAAATGATCAATCTTATGGCCATATTCATGACATAGTTTGTTAAAATGATCTCATATAGTGCACAAGGGTGCATATTGGAATGGCAAACAATGTTGCCTAAGGAAGTTTTCATTTTCTTTGAACGAAAAAATCATTTTCCATTTTTCGAGAGCCCAAAATGAGGTTTTTTGTGAAGGACCTACCATATATTTGTTGCAAAATTGGACCAAATCAATTTTCTAAAATATTAGGCCATATTTAATGCACAAATGACCAAATGGTTGGGTGTCAAAAGATTTGATCAACCTCTGGTGAAAAAGACAAACTTCTGTCGATTCAGTAGGAAGCGGGTCAAATTTGAACTACAACTGCGTCATAGTTTGCTCTTTATTTTTCCCAAAAATCATTTATAGGTACATAAGTATCTATTTAATCAGAGAAACACCAAAAAAAATTCCAAGATTCAACCACTAGCTTGGAACGGTCAAGCCCGCTGTTTTGACCGCATTTTGAAACGGGCATAAAAAATTCAAAAAATTGGAAAACCTTCGCATTGTGTCATCATATGTGACCAAGTTTCCAGGAAAAATAATAAACTTGTAATACGGCAATTATTGTAAAAAAAGTGTTCTCAAAAATGAGCTATCATGTGTGAAGATTCATGGCTTTCAACCCAAATGCTCAATCTTATGGCCACATTCATGGCATAGTTTGTTCAAATGATCTAATATTGTGCACAAGGGTGCATATTGGAATGACAGCTTTCATTTTCTTTGGACGAAAAATTCATTTTCCATTTTTCGAGTGCTCAAAATGGTATTTTTTTGTGAAGGAACTACCAAATAATTGTTGCAAAATTTGACCAAATCATTTTTCTAAAATATTAGGCCATATTTAATGCACATTGACCAAATGGTTGGGTGTCAAAAGCTTTTATCCACCTCTCGTCAAAAAGACAAATTTCCGCCGATTCAGTAGGAAGCGGATCAAATTTGAACTGCAGCTACCTCATAGTTTCCTCTTTATTTTTTTAAAAAATCATTTCTAGTTACTTAAGTATCTATTTAATCAGAGAAACACAAAAAAAATTCCAAGATTCAACCACTAGCTATGAACAGTCATTCCCGCCGTTTTGACCGCATTTTGTAACGGGCATAAAAATTTAAAAAAATCAAAAAATTGGAAAACCTTCGCATTGTGTCATTATATGTGACTAAGTTACCAGGAAAAATAATAAACTTGTAATACGGCAATTATTTTAAAAAAGTGTTCTCAGAAATGAGCTATCATGTGTGAAGATTCATGGCTTTCAACCCAAATTATCAATCTTATGGCCACATTCATGGCATAGTTTGTTCAAATGATCTCATATTGTGCACAACGGTGCATCTTGTAATTGCAAACAATGTTGCCAAAGGGAGTTTTCATTTTCTTTGCACGGAAATATCATTTTCCATTTTTTGAGTGCCCGAAATGAGGTTTTTTTGTGAAGGAACTACCAAATAATTGTTGCAAAAATGGACCAAATCAATTTTATAAAATACTAGGCCATGTTTAATGCACAATTGACAAAATGTTTGGGTGTAAAAAAAATTTATCCACCTCTGGTAAAAAGACAAATTTCTGCCGATTCAGTAGGAAGCGGGTCAAATTTGAACTGCAACTGCCTTATAGTTTGCTCTTTATTTTTTCCAAAAATCATTTCTAGGTACATAACTATCTATTTAAGCATAAATACATGGTTTGGTGGTGATACGTTGAGGTTTGGACGGTCGCCTAGGGCCCCAACTCCAAAGCGCGTAGACTCGCATGCCCGCCGCATGGTCACCGCGTGACCGTGGCGTTGCCATGCGTTTTGGGAAGCCTAGGCATGTCTAGTAGATTTGGTACTCCCCAGGTAGATGCTTGGAAGAAAATAACAACAGAAGAATCTCACGAGGAGACCGAACTATGCTCAAACATGAATTAGCAGCCAAGTGTTTGATTAGCGGTACGGGAAATTCACAAGGCCAATGGGCCTGAGTTTTGGCTGAGGATGATCATATACTAGGGAGACTGTCTTGGCAAATTTTCAGCTCAAATGGAGGAGTTTAGATGGCACTTGCTTTGCAATGTGCCAATCTGGACAAAAAATAAAAATTGAAGCTGGGCTCACATAGATGATTTGATTGAGCTGCAATTTGGAGGAGGGTGATAATTTGGGCATACGAAGGCACTGTATAAATTTCATGCCATTTGGATGTGCATAGCTAGTACTTCCTTCACAATGCTTCTAGGTGGACAAAAACTTTGGAAATTTGCCGAGGAAGATTTACTTGGCAAATGGAGCTGAATTTTGTCATGAGGCAATGGTTTGGATAGGAAAGAGTGCCCAAATTTTTCGAGGGCAATCAAGAATATAAAAATAGCACTTCCTTCACAAAGTGCTGTTCTGAACAGAATAGGAAAATGAATATTGTTGAACTATATTTTAACTAGGCGAGGAAGGTTTTTGACATATTTGACAAAGATATGACCCAAAGAATTTATGAGATTTTTTTGGGAATTTTGGGAATGACAGAAATATAGGTTGCTTCACAACCTAGGGCAAAAACTGACACATGGACATGACACATAGGCAAAACTGATGAGGTGGCGCCTAGTCATAGCAACCCACCACAATTTACAAGGTTATGACCATCTATATTGGTCATGATCAGCTAGAAATAAGGCAGCGGACCAGTTGCTATATGCTTTATGACCATTTCGTGTAAGGAAATTACGACCTTTCTGACCAAAATGGTCGTTATAGTTTAGGGTTTGGAGCCCCCCGAACAGCTTTTGACCAATTGGTCTCAAATGGTCATAGATCTATGACCTGTTCTTCCAAGGTCACTGATAGAAGGTCACTAGTTGACATATTTCTTGTAGTGGGTTTACAATCGAGGTTTACACATGCATGGTCCTTTGTCTAAAAGCACATTATTGTGCAATTATAGGAACCAGTCTAATATTTAGGTTTTTAACAATTTGGTCGTGCACATGTAAGTCCTGCTATCAGAGGTTTTGACCCACTGTTCGACCCTTTTTGCATATGGGGAAATGAGTTGTCCGTGAATATCAGCAAGTCAAGAAACTCAGAAAGATTGTTAGGATAAAGAAATTAGCGACAAAAAACAGCAAGATCATTGTCTGCACAATGAAGAAGACATCAGTTCACTACAGGATGGTACTAACTATTATACCTTGCCATTTTTATTCCTTTGCCCCATTTCCAATATAGAGAAGATATTTATGCACATCCTTGTTTTCAGGCCCTTCCAAAGCAGTTCACTGATGATTACTGATAATCCCCAAGTGTAGGGAATCATCGTAGCAATTTCCAAAGGTGGAAGTGATAAGTATGGAGTGTCGAACCCACAAGGAGCTAAAGGTAAGATCAATATTCTCTCAAGCCCTATCTGCCACTGATACGACTCTACGTACACCGAACGTTTGCTTCCAACTAGAAACAAGAAATAAAACTATGTTGTGGGTATGAAGAGGATAACTTTGCATGATATCGGAGAGCTAAAATATAAAAGTAGTTGCTGTTATCATAAAGTTAGAATATATTACTAAATATTATAAATAGCGAGTGTGGAATAATGATGGGTCGGTGTGTGGAGTTGTCCTAGGCAATCGTTAACAAGACCGGTAATCACTATTGCAGTTTCATATGAGGGAGAGGCATAAGCTAACATACTTTCTCTACTTGGATCATATGCACTTATGGTTGGAACTCTAGCAAGCATCCGCAACTACTAAAGATCATTAAGCTAAAACCCAACCATAGCATTAAAGCATCAAGCCCTCTTTATTCCCATACGCAACAATCCCTCTTACTCGGGTTTGTGTTTCAGTCACTCACCAACCCACTATAAGCGAATCATGAACGTATTGCAACACCCTACAGCGGGAACCCCTCACGCTTGTGCGACACGGAGGGCACCATAGGACAACATCAAAGTAAAACATACAGCTCATACATATCTAGATCATCAATCAACCCATAGACAAAAGATATCTACTCAAAACATCATAGGATGGCAACACATCATTGGATCATAATATGTGGCATAAAGCACCATGTTCAAGTAGGGATTACAGCGGGGTGCGGGAGAGTGGACCGCGTAAAAGAGATGAGGATGGTGATGATGATGGTGATGTTGATGAAGACGATCACCGCGGCGATGATTCCCCTCTCGATGGCACTCCGGTGCCACCAAGAGAGAGGAGGAGAGGTTCTCCCCCTTGTGCTTCCTCCTCCATAGCCTCCACCCTCTGGTCCTTGGCCTTCATGGTGATGATGGCCCCTCCGGGATACTCCTACCTGGCCACCGGTGATTATGGCCCCATCCGGCAGGGTGCCGGAGAGGGCCTAGATTGATTTCTCGTGGCTACATAGGCTTGCGGCGGCGGAACTTCCGATCTAGGTTAATTTTCTGAGGTTTCTGTATTTATAGGAATTTTTGGCGCCGGTCTCACGTCAAGGAGGTGCCCGAGCTATCCACGAGGCAGGCCCACACGCCCAGGGGGTGGGCGAGCCCCCCACCCTCGTGGGCAGCTCGGGACTCTTTTGGGCCAACTCCGATGCTCCGTGGTCTTCTTTTGGTCCATAAAAAATCATCAAAAATTGGCTCGTCAATTGGACTCCGTTTGGTATTCCTTTTCTGCAAAACTCAAAAACAAGGAGAAAACAGAAACCTGCACTGGGCTCTAGGTTAATAGGTTAGTCCCAAAAATCATATAAAACAACATATAAAAGCCCATTAAACACCCAAGATAGATAATATAACAGCATGAATACTTCATAAATTGGAGACGTATCAGCATCCCCAAGCTTAATTCCTGCTCGTCCTCGAGTAGGTAAATGATAAAAATAATAATTTATGAAGTGTGAATGCTAGCAAGTGCTTAAGTTTGATCAATGATAATTCCAATCACTTTTTCTAGCATCATTATATGTCATAACAGTAGCTCATCTCAGAAAACTTTTCATGATCAAGTAACAAGCTATTCACATGTTAAAGTATAGATCATAAACTTTCTTGAAAACTAACAAACCGTGTTATCAGTCATCAAACAATTACAATTCATCTTATTTTCAGGAAGAGTCTATGTCAGAGCTTTGATTTAGCAAACTCCACATACTCAACTATCATTTAGTCTTTCACAATTGCTAACACTCACGCGATATTTATGGGTTCAAAGTTTTAATCAGACATAGAGAAAGATAGGGGCTTATAGATTCGCCTCCCAACCTTTTACCTCAAGGGTAATGTTAACAATAATAGTTCATGATGCCTTACATCCAATTGGATATATATATATCAGAATCTTTCCAACACAATGGGCTTGCCAAAGGATAAAATGTAAAAAGGAAAGGTGAAAATCACCATGACTCTTGCATAAGGTTAAGAGATAAAAGTAAAAGATAGGCCCTTCGCAGTGGGAAGCAGAGGTTGCCATGCGCTCTCAGGGTTGGATGCACAAAATCTTAATGCGAAAGAACGTCACTTTATATTGCCACTTGTGATATGGACCTTTATTATGCAGTCCGTCGCTTTTATTTCTTCCACATCACAAGATCGTATAAAGCTTATTTCCTCCACACTAGTCAATCATACATATTTAGAGGACAATTTTTATTGCTTGCACCGATGACAACTTACTTGAAGGATCTTACTGAATCCATAGGTAGGTATGGTGGAATCTCATGGCAAAACTTGGTTTAAGGATATTTGGAAGCACAAGTAGTATCTCTACTTGGTGCAAAGAATTTGGCTAGCATGAGGGAGAAAGGCAAGCTCAACGTGTTGGGCGATCCATGACAATATACTTTATTTCAGATATAAGAAAACATAACCCATTACGTTGTCTTCCTTGTCCAACATCAACCTTTTAGCATGTCATATTTTAATGAGTGCTCACAATTACAAAAGATGTCCAAGATAGTATATTTATATGTGAAATCCCTCTTCCTTCAATATTCTTTCATGAATTGTTCAAGTGACCAATTCTACGTTTGCTAACTTTCAATAAGTTTACTACCTATACTTATTTTGTGTGAAGTCATTACTCCCCATGTTATAAGCATATGAAACATATATAAATTCAGATTTATGACATTCAATTTATTCAACCATTTACTCATAGGATATACATGAAGCACATGAGTAAATGACAAACTACTCCAAAAAATATGAGTGAAGAACACTGAGTAGTCAAATAATTAAATAGCCATGGGAGGATTCTTTTTCATTCAATATTTCAGATCCAATGATTTTATTCAAACAGCAAGTAAAATTGAAAATACGCTCCAAGCAAAACACATATCATGTGACGAATAAAAATATAGCTCCTAGTAAGGTATACCGATAGTTTTGAAGACGAAAGAGGGGATGCCTTCCGGGGCATCCCCAAGCTTAGACGCTTGAGTCTTCCTTGAATATTAACTTGGGGTGCCTTGTGCATCCCCAATCTTAGGGTCTTTCCACTCCTTATTCTCCTCATATCGATATCTCACCCAAAGCTTGAAAACTTCAATCACACAAAACTTAACAAAACTTCGTGAGATAGGTTAGTATGATAAAGAGTAAATCATTCACTTTGGTACTATCAAGGACAAGTTTCATAATTGTTCTCACACAATGCCTACTGTACCATATCATTTCTACAATTTATATTGAGGAATATAAGCCATAGAAACTAGAAAACAAGCAAACTATGCAATGAAAACAGAATCTGTCAGAAACAGAACAGTCTGTAATGATCTGAACAATAACCATACTTCTGCTACTCCAAAAATTATTAAATAAATTGGTGGACGTGAGGAATTTGTCTATTAATCTTCTGCAAAAAGAATCAACTCAAAATCACTCCTCTGTAAAAAATGACATCTATTCTCGTGAGCGCAAAGTTTCTGTTTTTTACAGCAAGATCACATTAACTTTCACCCAAGTCTTCCCAAAGGTCTTACTTGGCACTTTATTGAAACAAAAGCTATAAAACATGATTACTACAGTAGATCAATCATGTAAACACACAAAAACAGTAAGGGTAAATATTGGGTTGTCTCACAACAATCGCTTTTCTTTAATGCCTTTTAGCTAGGCATGATGATTTCAATGATGCTCACATAAAAGGTAATAATTGAAACATAAAGAGAGCATCATGAAGAATATGACTAGCACAATTGATTCTAGTCAACTTCCTATGCCTAGGGATTTTGTGAGCACACAACTTATGGGAACGAGAGTCAACTAGCATAGGAAGGCAAAACAAGTATAACTTCAAAACTTTAAGCACATAGAGAGGAAACTTGATATTATTGCAACTCCTACAAGCATGTATTCCTCCCTCATAATAATTTTCAGTAGCATCATGGATAGCAAATTTGTTCTCATACTCAATTGGAACCTCTTCCGAAATAGTGGAATCATTACTAGCTAAAGTTGACACTCTTCCAAATCCACTTTCATAAATATCACACTAAGATTCAACACTCTCCAAAATAGTGGGATCACTAATTCCTAAATTTGACACTCTTCCAAACCCACTTTAAATTATAGTATTATTCATACTCCAAAAGATATAAGTGAAGTTCGTGGAGCATTCTACAATTAATATAGACTAACCAATATCCAAGCTCAAAATGTTTAAGTGAAGCACATGAAGCATTCTATGAAAACATACTCAAAAGATTTAAGTGAAGCACAAAGAGCAATTCTATAAGATCATACTTAAAAGATTTAAGTGAAGCACGTGAAGTATTTTATAAATCAATGAAGGGCTATCTCATGCTAGCATGGTTCTTAAAGGAAAAACAAAAACACAAAAGACACAAATCATGTGAACAAAGCAAAAATCGAGGTATACCGATATTTGTTGAAGAAGAAAGATGGGATGCCAACCGGGGCATCCCCAAGCTTAGATGCTTGAGTATCCTTTGAAATATTTACTTGGGGTGCCTTGGGCATCCCCAAGCTTGAACTCTTGCCTCTCTTTATTCTTCTCATATTGATAGCTCCTCGACCTTCGGACACTTCATCCACACAAAACTTAAACAAAAACTTGTGAGATCCGTTAGTGTAATAAAGCAAATCACTACCTTTAGGTACTATAATGAACTCATTCTTTATTTATATTGGTGTTAAACCTACTGTATTACAACTTCTCTATGGTTCATACCCCCCGATATTAGCCATAGATTCGTCGAAATAAGCAAACAACACACGCAAAACAGAATCTGTTAAAAACAGAACAGTCTGTAGTAATCTGGAAGTTTGGTAAACTTCTGTAACTCCTAAAATTATGAACTAAATTTGAAAATTTTAAAATTTGCACAGAAGTAATGTGCAAAAAGTTTCATACCCATTTGACTTTCCAGTTAAAAATGTAAATTCATGCACTACAGCCAAAGTTTCTGTTTTTGTTCTGCACAAAGTAAACAAGCAATCTAATCATCCTAAAACCAAAGCTTGGCACATTATTTTTATAATACAATGGATATATACAAGGGGATAATTATTTACAGAGAAACTTCCATGAAAAATTCTACATTTTTTCCGTGAGCATGAACACAAGTGCTCAAGGTCGACCCTCACTTCTTCAATGCATAACTTTCCAATCACTTCTCTTCTTGAAAAACTTTTCAGGCATGAAAGGCAAATATTTTTTTTGTATTTTCATTCTTTTAATTTTTTTTGTATGTTTCAACCACAACTAAACAGAACCAAAAGGAAAAAAAATCTACTTAGTGAAGAAAGAAAACAAGCACACACGAGAATATCAACCCCACGCTATTGTTCCCCGGCAACGGCGCCAGAAAAGAGCGTGATAATCCCCAAGTGTAGGGAATCGTCGTAGCAATTTCCAAAGGTGGAAGTGATAAGTATGGAGTGTCGAACCCACAAGGAGCTAAAGGTAAGATCAATATTCTCTCAAGCCCTATCTGCCACTGATACGACTCTACGTACACCGAACGTTTGCTTCCAACTAGAAACGAGAAATAAAACTATGTTGTGGGTATGAAGAGGATAACTTTGCATGATATCAGAGAGCTAAAATATAAAACTAGTTGCTGTTATCATAAAGTTAGAATATATTACTAAATATTATAAATAGCGAGTGTGGAATAATGATGGGTCGGTGTGTGGAGTTGTCCTAGGCAATCGTTAACAAGACCGGTAATCACTATTGCAGTTTCATATGAGGGAGAGGCATAAGCTAACATACTTTCTCTACTTGGATCATATGCACTTATGGTTGGAACTCTAGCAAGCATCCGCAACTACTAAAGATCATTAAGCTAAAACCCAACCATAGCATTAAAGCATCAAGCCCTCTTTATTCCCATACGCAACAATCCCTCTTACTCGGGTTTGTGTTTCAGTCACTCACCAACCCACTATAAGCGAATCATGAACGTATTGCAACACCCTACAGCGGGAACCCCTCACGCTTGTGCGACACGGAGGGCACCATAGGACACCATCAAAGTAAAACATACAGCTCATACATATCTAGATCATCAATCAACCCATAGACAAAAGATATCTACTCAAAACATCATAGGATGGCAACACATCATTGGATCATAATATGTGGCATAAAGCACCATGTTCAAGTAGGGATTACAGCGGGGTGCGGGAGAGTGGACCGCGTAAAAGAGATGAGGATGGTGATGATGATGGTGATGTTGATGAAGACGATCACCGCGGCGATGATTCCCCTCTTGATGGCACTTCGGTGCCACCAAGAGAGAGGAGGAGAGGTTCTCCCCCTTGTGCTTCCTCCTCCATGGCCTCCACCCTCTGGTCCTTGGCCTTCATGGTGATGATGGCCCCTCTGGGATACTCCTCCATGGCCACCGGTGATGATGGCCCCCTCCGGCAGGGTGCCGGAGAGGGCCTAGATTGATTTCTCGTGGCTACAGAGGCTTGCAGCGGCGGAACATCCGATCTAGGTTAATTTTCCGAGGTTTCTGTATTTATAGGAATTTTTGGCGTCAGTCTCACGTCAAGGAGGTGCCCGAGCTGTCCACGAGGCAGGCCCACGCGCCCAGGGGGTGGGCGCGCCCCCACCCTCGTGGGCAGCTCGGGACTCTTCTGGCCCAACTCTGATGCTCCGTGGTCTTCTTTTGGTCCATAAAAAATCATCAAAAATTGGCTCGTCAATTGGACTCCATTTGGTATTCCTTTTCTGCAAAACTCAAAAACAAGGACAAAACAGAAACTGGCACTGGGCTCTAGGTTAATAGGTTAGTCCCAAAAATCATATAAAACAACATATAAAAGCCCATTAAACATCCAAGATAGATAATATAATAGCATGAATACTTCATATATTATAGACTACGTTGGAGACGTATCAATTACCTCTCAAACCACCTGTATGGTCAGGAGGCGAGGAAGGTATTCATACAACACCCACGGTTCAATATTGAAGTGTTCCTGAAGAGGACAAAGGATGGACGGTCAATCATCCACAGTTATGATACGTCTCCAACGTATCTATAATTTAGGAAGTATTCATGCTGCTATTTTATCATTCTTGGATGTTTTACAATCATTTTATAGCCACTTTATATCATTTTTGGGACTAACCTATTGACCCAGTGCCCAGTGCCAGTTGCTATTTTTTGCTTGTTTTTTACATCGCAGGAAATCAATATCAAACGGAGTCCAAACACCGTGAAACTCCACGGAGACTTTTTATGGGCCAGAAGACTCCCGATGGGCCAAAGCAGCACCTGGGGGGTGCCCCGAGGGGGGCAAAAGCCACCAGGGCGCGCCAGGCCCCCCGTGGCACGCCCAGGTGGGTTGTGCCCACCTCGGTGGCCTCCCGTACCCCTTCTTTGCACTATAAATTCCAAACTATTTTGAAACCCTTCGGGGTTAACCTAGATCAGAAGTTCCGCCGCCAAAAGGCTCTGTATCCACCGAAAACCAATCTAGACCCGTTCCGGCACCCTGCCGGAGGGGGGGGAATCATCTCCGGTGGCCATCTTCATCATCCCGGCGGCCACCACGATGAGGAGGGAGTAGTCCACCCTCGGGGCTGAGGGTTTGTACCAGTAGCAATGTGTTTGATCTCTCTCTCTCTCTCTCTCTCTCTCTCTCGTGATCTATATCATGGGCTTTGTTAATATAGTCAGATCATATGATGTTTCTCTCCTCTATACTCTTGTTATGATGAATTGAATCTTTACCCTTCAAAGTTTTGTCTTGTCAGATTGAATATTCAGAGATGAGAACACATGATATATGTCTTGCAATATGAATACTTGAGGTGACAATGAGGTATCCTACTGATTCACTTGATATGTGTTATGGCATTCAACTCGCAGATTCCCGCCGTGATATTGGGGTAATCTATGCATAGGGGTTGATGCACGTTTTTCTCCGATGGAAAATTTGGGGGTCTCTTTATCGTTCTTTGTGTGGATTAAGTATTATGAATATGAATTTGCTTTGGTGTTATTCTAGTACGAACTCTAGGATAGATCGTACAGAAAAAATAGCTTTGTGTTATTTTAGTACGAACTCTTGAATAGATCGAACGGAAATAATAGCTTTGAGGTAGTTTCATGCCCTACAAACAATTCCTATCTTTTTTTCTCCGCTAATAGGAACTCGGGAGTGATTCTTTATTGCACTTTGAGGGATAATCATATGATCCAACTATGTTAGCATTGTTGAGAGGTTGCACTAGCGAAAGTACGCACCCTAGGCCTCATTTTCAAGCATTGCAATACCGTTTTTGTGCCCATTTACTATTTTCTACCTTGCTGTTTTTATTTATTCAGATTATACAAATATATTTCTACCATCAATATTACACCTTTATCACCATCTCTTCGCCGAACTAGTGCACATATACAATTTGCCATTGTATTGGGTGTGTTGGGAACACATGAGATTTCTTGTATTTGGTTGCAGGGTTGTTTGAGAGAGACCATTTTCATCCTACACCTCCCACGGATTGATAAAGCTTAGGTCATCCACTTGAGGGAAAATTGCTATTGTCCTACAAAACTCCGCGCTTGGAGGCCCAACACGAGTCTACAAGAAAAAAGTTGCGTAGTAGACATCAAGCTCTTTTCTGGCGTCGTTGCCGGGGAGGTGAGTGCATGAAGGTATATCTTTAGATATTGCAATCGAATTTTTTAGTTTCTTGTTTTATCACTAGTTTGGTTTATAGAAGAAAACTACATAAAATGGAATTTAGGTTGCATCATATTATTGATCATCTTTATGATATCTTTCTTGAAAATGATGGATCGGAAAATTGTGCTCAATTGTTAGAAGAAGAAGTCAATAAAATGTTTGGCACAAAATATTTGAATGATGAGCATGATTGCAATGTTGTTGGTATGAACTGTTTGAATATCCATGATGCTAATGATATGCAAAGCTACAAGCTTGCGGATGCTATATTTGATGAAGATGATAGTTTTAGTCCCCCAAGTTTTGATGAGAATTTTTTTATGATGAAAGCATGCCTCCTATTTATGATGATTATAATGATGAAAGTGGATTCGGAGAGGTCATGATCTTATTTAATGATGAATCCTCCATTTTGGATGAGGCTTCAATTGACTATGAGAACAAGGTTGCTATCTATGATGATTATGGTGATGACATGTATGCTATACTGAATAATGATAACCATGAAACTTGTCATCATGATTTTGATTTTGAATCACACGATAGTTATTTTGTTGAGTTTGCTCCCACCATTATTAATGAGAATAAATTTGCTTATGTGGAGAGTAATAAAATTTCTATGCTTGTGGATCATGAAAAGAATGCTTTATGTGATAGTTATATTGTTGAATTTATTCATGATGCTACTAAAAATTATTATGAGGGAGGAACTTATGCTTGTAGGAATTGCAATAATATCATGTTTCCTCTCTATGTGTTGAAAGTTTTGAAGTTATGCTTGTTTTGCCTTCCTATGCTAGTTGATTCTTGTTCCCATAAATTGTTTGCTTACAAAATCCCTATGCATAGGAAGTGAGTTAGACCTAAATGTGCTAGTCATATGCTTCATGATGCTCTCTTTATGTTTCAATTCTTATCTTTTATGCGAGCATCATTGAATTCATCATGCCTAGCTTAAAAGGCATTAAATAAAAGCGCTTTTTGGGAGACAACCCAACACTTTTACCTACTGTTTTTGTGTGTTAACATGATTATACTACTGTATTGATCATGTTTTATTGCTTTTGTTTCAATAAAGTGCCAAGTAAAGCCTTTGGGGTCATGTTGGGTGATAGTTGATTTGACCCTGCTGAAAAACAGAAACTTTTGCGCTCACGAAAATGAGTCTCATTTTTAACGGAAGAGTGATTTTGAGCTGATTATTTTTGCAGAAGTGTAATATACAAATTTCTCACGTGGTCTAATTTTTTCAGAATTTTTGGAGTAGCAGAAGTATGATTTGAGTACAGATTACTACAGACTGTTCTGTTTTTGACAGATTCTGTTTTCAATGAATAGTTTGCTTGTTTGCTAGTTCCTATGGCTTATATTGCTCAATATAAATTGTGTAAATGATATGATACAGTAGGCATTGTGTCAGAACAAGTATGAATCTTGTCTTTGACAGTACCAAAAGTGAAATGGTTTGCTCTTTATCATACTAACCTATCTCACGAAGTTCCGTTAAGTTTTGTGTGATTGAAGTTTTCAAGTTTTGGGTGAGATATCGATATGAGGAGAATAAGGAGTGACAAGGCACTAAGATTGGGGATGCCCACGTCACCCCCAAGATAATATTCAAGGAATATCCAAGCAACTAAGCTTGGGGATGCCCCGGAAGGCCTCCCCTCTTTCGTCTCCAACATTATCGGTAACCTCACTTAGAGCTATGTTTTCATTCGTCACATGATATGAGTTTTGCTTGGAGCATCAATTTATTTTGTTAGGATTTTCTTGATGTTATTTAGAATAATGTTTTGCATCTTTTATTTCAATAAAAATGTCAAGGATAGCCTTTACCATGCTTATTTTACAAGTCTTCATGTTGCTGTTTGAAAACAGAAAGTTTACCGTTGTTGCAAAAATTCCCTAGAAAAGTCAGAGTGTGATAAAATGTTGAAACCTTTTGCAAATTAAGCTCTGATAAATTCTCTACAGTTTGGTAGATTTTCATAATTTTTGGAGTTGAATAAGTATTGATACTCTTGCATTCTTTACAGACTGTACTGTTTTGGCAGACTGCTGTTATGTTTGCATATGTTTGCTTGTTTAATGATTCTATTTGAGGAAAGGAGTATTAAATATGCAGAAACATTTAGTATGCATTAGTATGCAATGTTGAATACTAATTTTAGTGATTTGCTACAGTAGAGTATGATAAGGCTTTTGCATTGGTTTATACTAACTTATCTCACGAGTTCTTGTTGAGTTTTCTATGGATGAAGCTTTTGAGATTTAGGAAATCCATGATATGCGAGGAATTAAGGAGACACAAAATCTCAAGCTTGGGGATGCCCAAGGAATCCCAAGTTAATATTCCAAGAAGTATCAAGCATCTAAGCTTGGGGATGCCCCGGTAGGCATCCCACCTTTCTTCAACAATTATCGGTTAGTATCGGTGGAGCCTAAGTTTTTGCTTCTTCACATGATGTGTGCTTTCCATGAAATGTCATTTTGTTTTGTTTTTTCTTGCTGTTTTAATAAATTACTTAGATCTGAAAGTTTTTAAATAAGATAGAGTCCTCAAATAACTACCTATTTACTTAATTACTCGGTTGATGTTCACTTATATCTTTTTGGAGTAGTTTGTCTTTTACTCTTGTGCTTCACTTATATCCTATGAGTAAATTGTTGAATGAATTGAATGTCATGAAGTTGAAATTATATCATGCCTAGTGGTAGCTTCACATTGGGTTTAGAAAGTGAAATCCTTTTAGGCTTGACAATCACAATATTGGTCATATAAGCAATTCACGAATAATTATTATAACGAAGAGAACTTTCACATGCAAATACACTATCATGAAATCTTTTGTGATTGTGAGCCCCCATCAAAATATTATATGCCAAAATTGTTGACGTTGGACAAGGAAGACAATGTAATGGTTTATGTTTGTTCATATTCACATAGAAGTCATATTGTCATAGATCCTTCAACATGTGGTGCTTGCCCCCCATCTTTGCTAGCCAAAATTCCGCACTAAGTAGAGATACTACTTGTGCATCCAAAAACCCTTAAACCCAAATATTTTTCAAGTGTCCACCATACCTACCTAGGCATTGAGCAAGATCCCTCAAGTAAGTTGTCATCGGTGTAAAAAGGCAATAAATTGCTTCTAAAAGTGTGAGATCGTTTAGTGTAAGAGAAAATTGAGCGTTGCACGAACTTGGATGACAAAGAATAAAAGCGACAGACTGCATAATAAAGGTTGTCATCTTAAGGGGCATTGTAACGTGACATTCTTTTGCACTAAGGGATTGAACATACAAACAAATAAGCGCATGGCAACCTCTGCTTCCCTCTGCGAAGGGCCTATCTTTTACTTTTCATTATTTACTTTTATGCAAAGAGTCAAAGTTTTTCTCTCTATTCCTTTTTATTTTTCTCCTTTGGCAAGCATCATGTGGTGAGGAAAGATCTAGGCACATATGTCCAGTTGAATATGGGCAGCATGAGTTATTATTGTTGACATCACCCTTGAGGTGAATTCATTGGGAGGCAAAATAGTAAGCCCCTATCTTTCTATGTGTCCGGTTGAAATGTTTTGCTCATGTGTACGCGGTGAGTGTTATCAATCATAGAAGACTATATGATGGTTGAGTATGTGGAGCTCTTACTTAGACTCCGTTGAATAAGTTGAATTGCAATTGCTTGGTGACTAAGAACATAGGTTGTTGGGTTTCAAGAGAATTCATTGTTTAAACCTTAACATGGGAATTGGTTGCCACTATAACATGAGAAATTTTATGAGAAAGAATTGCTGTTATGATGCTAGGAAAAGTGATTGAAATTGCCATTGATCAAACTTATGCACTTTGCTAGCATTCACACTTCATAAAATATTTCTTTTATCATTTACCTACTCGAGGACGAGTAGGAATTAAGCTTGGGGATGCTGATACGTCTCCAACGTATCTATAATTTATGAAGTATTCATGCTGTTATTTTATCATTCTTGTATGTTTTATAATCATTTTATAGCAACTTTATATCATTTTTGGGACTAACCTATTGACCTAGTGCCCAGTGCCAGTTGCTGTTTTTTGCTTGTTTTTTACATCGCAGGAAATCAATATCAAACGGAGTCCAAACACCGTGAAACTCCACAGAGATTTTTTATGGGCCAGAAGACTCCCGATGGGCCAAAGCAGCACCTGGGGGGTGCCCTGAGGGGGGCACAACCCACCAGGGCGCGCCAGCCCCCCCTGGCGCGCCCAGGTGGGTTGTGCCCTCCTCTGTGGCCTCCCGTACCCCTTCTTTGCACTATAAATTCCCAAATATTCCGAAACCCTTCGGGGTTAACCTAGATCAGAAGTTCCGCCACCGCAAGGCTCTGTATCCACCGAAAACCAATCTAGACCCGTTCCGGCACCCTGCTGGAGGGGGGGAGGAATCATCTCCGGTGGCCATCTTCATCATCCCGGCGGCCACCACGATGAGGAGGGAGTAGTCCACCCTCGGGGCCGAGGGTTTGTACCAGTAGCTATGTGTTTGATCTCTCTCTCTCTCTCTCTCTCGTGATCAATATCATGGGCTTTGTTAATATAGTCGGATCATATGATGTTTCTCCCCTCTATACTCTTGTTATGATGAATTAAATCTTTACCCTTCAAAGTTTTGTCTTGTCGGATTAAATATTCAGAGATGAGAACACATGATATATGTATGGCAATATGAATACTTGAGGTGACAATGAGGTATCCTATTGATTCACTTGATATGTGTTATGGCATTCAACTCACGGATTCCCGCGGTGATATTGGGGTAATCTATGCATCGGGGATGATACGTCTCCAACGTATCTATAATTTTTAATTGTTTCATGCTATTATATTATCTGTTTTGGATGTTTAATGGGCTTTAATATGCTCTTTTATATTATTTTTGGGACTAACCTATTAACCGGAGGCCCAGTGCCAGTTTCTGTTTTTTTTCCTTTTTTGAGTGTATAGAAAAGGAATACCAAACAGAGTCCAATTGACGTGCCAATTTTTGATGATTTTTTATGGACCAAAAGAAGCCCCGGAGTAAAAGAGTTGGGCCAGAAGAGTCTCGAGCCATCCACGAGGGTGGAGGGCGTGCCCTACCCCCCTGGGCGCGTCCCCCTATCTTGTGGATGACTCTGAGACCACCCTGACGTGAGACCGACGCCAAAAATTCCTATAAATACAGAAACCCCCAGAAAGGAACCTAGATCGGGAGTTCCGCCACCGCAAGCCTCTGTAGCCACGAAAAACCAATCGGGACCCTGTTCCAGCACCCTGCCGGAGGGGGAATCCCTCACCGGTGGCCATCTTCATCATCCCGGCGCTCTCCATGATGAGGAGGGAGTTGTTCACCCTCGGGGCTGAGGGTATGTACCAGTAGCCATGTGTTTGATCTCTCTCTCTCTCTTTCTCTCGTGTTCTTGATTCGGCATGATCTTGATGTATCGCAAGCTTTGCTATTATAGTTGGATTTTATGATGTTTCTCCCCTCTACTCTCTTGTAATGGATTGAGTTTTCCCTTTGAAATTATCTTATCGGCTTGAGTCTTTAAGGATTTGAGAACACTTGATGTATGTCTTGCATGTGCTTATCTGTGGTGACAATGGGATATTCACGTGATCTACTTGATGTATGTTTTCGTGATCAACTTGCGGTGTGACCTTGTGAACTTATGCATAGGGGTTGACACACGTTTTCATCTTGATCTCCGGTAGAAACTTTGGGGCACTCTTTGAAGTTCTTTGTGTTGGTTGAATAGATGAATCTGAGATTGTGTGATGCATATCATATAATCATACCCACAGATATTTGAGGTGACATTGGAGTCTAGGTTACATTAGGGTTTTGGTTGATTTGTGTCTTAAGGTGTTATTCTAGTACGAACTCTAGGATAGATCGAACAGAAGGAATAGCTTCGTGTTATTTTACTACGGACTCTTGAATAGATCGATCAGAAAGGATAACTTTGAGGTGGTTTCGTACCCTACAATAATCTCTTCGTTTGTTATCCTCTATTAGTGACTTTGGAGTGACTCTTTGTTGCATGTTGAGGGATAGTTATATGATCCAGTTATGTTATTATTGTTGAGAGAACTTGCACTAGTTAAAGTATGAACCCTAGGCCTTGTTTCGAAGCATTGCAATACCGTTTGTGCTCACTTTTATCATTAGTTACCTTGCTGTTTTTATATTTTCAGATTACAAAAACCTATATCTACCATCCATATTGCACTTGTATCACCATCTCTTCGCCGAACTAGTGCACCTATACAATTTACCATTGTATTGGGTGTGTTGGGGACACAAGAGACTCTTTGTTATTTGGTTGCAGGGTTGTTTGAGAGAGACCATCTTCATCCTACGCCTCCCACGGATTGATAAACCTTAGGTCATCCACTTGAGGGAAATTTGCTACTTTCCTACAAACCTCTGCACTTGGAGGCCCAACAGCGTCTACAAGAAGAAGGTTGTGTAGTAGACATCAAGCTCTTTTCTGGCGCCGTTGCCGGGGAGACTAGGTAAGCGGCACTAACACCCCGTCAACTAAGCTCTTTTCTGGCGCCGTTGCCGGGGAGTTTAGTGCTTGAAGGTATATCTGTAGATCTTGCAATCGAATCTTTTTGTTTCTTGTTTTATCACTAGTTTAGTCTATAAAGAAAACTACAAAAAAATGGAATTGAGGTTGCCTCATATGCTTCATATTTTTAATGTCTTCCGTGAAAATAAGAATTTCGATAATTGTGCCAAAGTGTTAGAAGAATAATGCAATAAATTGTTTGGCACTAAATCTTTGTACGATGAGCATGATTGCAATGCTATTAGTATGAATTCCTTGAATATCCATGATGCTAATGATATGCAAAGCCACAAGCTTGGGGATGCTATGTTTAATGAAGATATTTTTAGTCCCCCAAGTTTTGATGAGAATATTTATTATGATGATAACATGCCTCCTATTTATGATGATTATATTGATGAAAGTGGATTTGGAGAGGTGATGACTTTATTTAGTGATGAATCCACTATTTCGGAAGAGGTTCCAATTGATTATGAGAACAAAGTTGTTATCTATGATGATTATTGTGATGACTTGTATGCTATTAAGAATAATGGTAACCATGAAACTTGTCATCTTGATTTTAATTTTCAATTGGATTATGCCTCACATGATAGTTATTTTGTTGAGTTTGCTCCCACTTTTATTCATGAGAAGAAATTTGCTTATGTGGAGAATAATAAAAATTCTATGCTTGTGGCTCATGAAAAGAATGCTTTATGTGATAGTTATATTGTTGAATTCATTCATGATGCTACTGAAAATTATTATGAGGGAGGAATATATGCTTGTAGGAATTGCAATAATATCAAGTTTCTCTCTATGTGTTGAAAATCATGAAGTTATGCTTGTTTTCACTTCCTATGCTAGTTGATTATTGTTCCCATAAGTTGTTTGCTCACAAAATCCCTATGCATAGGAAGTGGGTTAGACTTAAATGTGCTAGTCATATTCTTCATGATGCTCCCGCTATGTTTCAATTCTTATCTTTTATACGAGCATCATTGAAATCATTTGCCTAGCTAAAAAGGCATTAAAGAAAAGCGCTTGTTGGGAGACAACCCAATATTTTCCCTTACTGTTTTTGTGTTTTCACATGATTAAGCTACTGTAGTAATCATGTTTTATAGCTTTTGTTTCAATAAAGTTCCAAGTAAGATCTTTAGGATAGCTTACAGTGATAGTTGTGTTGATCCTGCTGAAAATCAAAAACTTTTGCGCCCAGTAAATTAGTTTTGATAATTCACAGAAACGTGCTTTTGATCTGATTCTTTTTTATCTGGATTCGTACACAAATTTCTCAGGTTTTCTGAATTTGGTAGGATTTTTGGAGTTACAGAAGTATTCGAGAGTTACAGATTACTACAGACTATTCTGCTTTTGACAGATTCTGTTTTCTATGTGTTGTTTGCTTATTTTGATAAATCTATGAGTAGTATAGGAGGGTATGAACCATAGAGAAGTTGGAATACAGTAGATATTACACCAATATGAATTTAGAATGAGTTCACAACAGTACCTAAGTGGTGATTTATTTTCTTATACTAACGGAGCTTACGAGTTTTCTGTTGAGTTTTGTGTTGTGAAGTTTTCAAGTTTTTGGTAAAGATTCGATGGACTATGGAATAAGGAGTGGCAAGAGCCTAAGCTTGGGGATTCCCAAGGCACCCCAAGGTTATATTCAAGGACAACCAAGAGCCTAAGCTTGGGGATGCCCCGGATGGCATCCCCTCTTTCGTCTTCGTTTCATCGGTAACTTTACTTGGAGCTATATTTTTATTCACCACATGATATGTGTTTTGCTTGGAGCGCCATTTTATTTTATTTTATTTTGATTGCTGTTTGAATAATATCCCAAGATCTTAAATTCTTAAATGTTAGAGAGTCTTTACATAGTTACATAATTATTCAATTACTCATTGATCTTGACTTATATCTTTTGGAGTAGTTTGTCGTTTGCTCTAGTGCTTCACTTATATCTTTTAGAGCACGACGGTAGTTTTATTTTGAAGAAATAGATGAACTCTCATGCGTCACTTATATTATTTTGAGAGTCTTTTTAGAACAGCATGGTTATTTGCTTTGGTTATGAATTTAGTCCTAATATGATAGGCATCCAAGAGGGATATAATAAAAACTTTCATATAAAGTGCATTGAATACTATGAAAAGTTTGATTCCTTATGATTGTTTTGAGATATGAAGATGATGATATTAGAGTCATGCTAGTGGAGTGATTGTGAATTTGATAAATACTTGTGTTGAGGTTTGTGACTCCCGTAGCATGCACGTATGGTGAACCGTTATGTAACGAAGTTGGAGCATGAGATATTTTTTGATTATCTTCCTTATGAGTGGCGGTCGGGGACGAGCGATGGTCTTTTCCTACCAATCTATCCCCCTAGGAGCATGCGCGTAGTACTTCGTTTCGATGACTAATAGATTTTTGCAATAAGTATGTGAGTTCTTTATGAATAATGTTGAGTCCATGGATTATACGCACTCTCACCCTTCCACCATTGCTAGCCTCTCTTGTACCGCACAACTTTCGCCGGTACCATACACCCACCATATACCTTCCTCAAAACAGCCACCATACCTACCTATTATGGCATTTCAATAGCCATTCCGAGATATATTGCCATGCAACTTTCCACCGTTCCGTTTATTATGACACGCTCCATCATTGTCATATTGCTTTGCATGATCATGTAGTTGACATCGTATTTGTGGCAAAGCCACCGTTCATAATTCTTTCATACATGTCACTCTTGATTCATTGCACATCCCAGTACACCGTCGGAGGCATTCATATAGAGTCATATTTTGTTCTAGTATCGAGTTGTAATTCTTGAGTTGTAAGTAAATAAAAGTGTGATGATCTTGATTATTAGAGCATTGTCCCATGTGAGGAAATAGAAAAGGGGGGCCAAAGAAGCCAATGAAAAAAAGAGGAGGCCAAAGAAGCCAAACAAAAAATGAGAGAAAAAGAGAGAGAAGGGACAATGCTACTATCCTTTTACCACACTTGTGCTTCAAAGTAGCACCATGATCTTCATGATAGAGAGTCTCCTATGTGTCACTATCATATACTAGTGGGAATTTTTCATTATAGAACTTGGCTTGTATATTCCAACGATTGGCTTCCTCAAATGCCCTAGGTCTTCATGAGCAAGCAAGTTGGATGCACACCCACTTAGTTTTCTTTTTGAGCTTTCATACATTTATAGCTCTAGTGCATCCGTTGCATGGCAATCTCTACTCACTCACATCGATATCTATTGATGGGCATCTCCATAGCCCATTGATACGCCTAGTTGATGTGAGACCATCTTCCTCCTTTTTGTCTTCTCCACAACCGCCGCTCTATTCCACCTATAGTACTATGTCCATGGCTCACGCTTATGTATTGCGTGAAATTTTAAAAAGTTTGAGAATACTAAAGTATGAAACAATTGCTTGGCTTGTCATCGGGGTTGTGCATGATTTGAGTATTTTGTGTGATGAAGATGGATCATAGCCAGACTATATGATTTTGTAGGGATAAGCTTTCTTTGGCCATGTTATTTTGAGAAGACATAATTGCCTTGTTAGTATGCTTGAAGTATTATTGTTTTTATGTCAATATTAAACTTTTATTTTGAATCTTATGGATCTGAATATTCATGCCACAATAAAGAAAATTACATCGATAATTATGTTAGGTAGCATTCCACATCAAAAATTCTGTTTTTATCATTTACCTACTCGAGGACGAGCAGGAATTAAGCTTGGGGATGCTTGATACGTCTCCAACGTATCTATAATTTTTGATTGTTTCATGCTATTATATTATCTGTTTTGGAAGTTTAATGGGCTTTAATATGCTCTTTTATATTATTTTTGAGACTAATCTATTAACCGGAGGCCCGGTGCCAGTTTCTGTTTTTTCCTTGTTTTTGAGTTTTACAGAAAAGGAATACCAAACGGAGTCCAATTGACGTGCCAATTTTTGACAATTTTTTATGGACCAAAAGAAGCCCCCGGAGTAAAAGAGTTGGGCCAGAAGAGTCCCGAGCCATCCACGCGGGTGGAGGGCACGCCCTACCCCCTAGGCGCGCCCCCTATCTCGTGGATGACTCGGAGACCCCCCTGATGTGAGACCGACGCAAAAAATTCCTATAAATACAGAAACCCCCAGAAAGAAACCTAGATCGGGAGTTCCGCCGCCGCAAGCCTCTGTAGCCATGAAAAACCAATCGGGACCCTGTTCCGGCACCCTGCCGGAGGGGGAATCCCTCACTGGTGGCCATCTTCATCATCCCGGCGCTCTCCGTGACGAGGAGGGAGTAGTTCACCCTCGGGGCTGAGGGTATGTACCAGTAGCTATGTGTTTGATCTCTCTCTCTATCCCTCGTGTTCTTGATTCGGCACGATCTTGATGTATCGCGAGCTTTGCTATTATAGTTGGATCTTATGATGTTTCTCCCCCTCTACTCTCTTGTAATGGATTGAGTTTTCCCTTTGAAGTTATCTTATCGGATTGAGTCTTTAAGGATTTGAGAACACTTGATGTATGTCTTGCATGTGCTTCTCTGTGGTGACAGTGGGATATTCATGTGATCTACTTGATGTATGTTTCGGTGATCAACTTGCGGGTTCAGTGACCTTGTGAACTTATGCATAGGGGTTGGCACACATTTTCGTCTTGACTCTCTGGTAGAAACTTTGGGGCACTCTTTGAAGTTCTTTGTGTTGGTTGAATAGATGAATCTGAGATTGTGTGATGCATATCGTATAATCATACCCACGGATACTTGAGGTGACATTGGAGTATCTAGGTGACATTAGGGTTTTGGTAGATTTGTGTCTTAAGGTGTTATTCTAGTATGAACTCTAGGATAGATCGAACGGAAAGAATAGCTTCGTGTTATTTTACTATGGACTCTTGAATAGATCGGTCAGAAAGGATAACTTTGAGGTGGTTTCGTACCCTACAATAATCTCTTTGTTTGTTCTCCTCTATTAGTGACTTTGGAGTGACTCTTTGTTGCATGTTGAGGGATAGTTATATGATCCAGTTATATTATTATTGTTGAGAGAACTTCCACTAGTGAAAGTATGAACCCTAGGCCTTGTTTCGAAGCATTGCAATACCGTTTGTGCTCACTTTTATCATTAGTTACCTTTTTGTTTTATATTTTCAGATTACAAAAACCTATATCTACCATCCATATTGCACTTGTATCACCAGCTCTTCGCCGAACTAGTGCACCTATACAATTTACCATTGTATTGGGTGTGTTGGGGACACAAGAAACTCTTTGTTATTTGGTTGCAGGGTTGTTTGAGAGAGACCATCTTCATCCTACGCCTCCCACGGATTGATAAACCTTAGGTCATCCACTTGAGGGAAATTTGCTACTGTCCTACAAACCTCTGCGCTTGGAGGCCCAACAACGTCTACAAGAACAAGGTTGTGTACTAGACATCAGGGGTTGATGCCCATTTTTTTCCGACGGAAACTTTGGGGTCTCTTTATGGTTCTTTGTGTGGATTGAGTATTACGAATATGAATTTGCTTTGGTGCTATTCTAGTACGAACTCTAGGATAGATCGAACAGAAAAAATATCTTTGTGTTATTTTAGTACGAACTCTTGAATAGATTGAACGGAAAGAATAGCTTTGAGGTAGTTTTGTGCCCTACAAACAATTCCTATCTTTTGTTCTCTGCTAATAGGAACTCGGGAGTGATTCTTTATTGCACTTTGAGGGATAATCATATGATCCAACTATGTTAGCATTGTTGAGAGGTTGCCCTAGCAAAAGTACGCACCCTAGGCCTCATTTTCAAGCATTGCAATACCGTTTTTGTGCCCGTTTACTATTTGCTACCTTGCTGTTTTTATTTATTCAGATTAAAAATGTATTTCTACCATCAATATTACACCTTTATCACCATATCTTCGCCGAACTAGTGCACCTATACAATTTGCCATTGTATTGCGTGTGTTGGGGACACATGACATTTCTTGTATTTGGTTGCAGGGTTGTTTGAGAGAGACCATCTTTATCCTACACCTCCCATGGACTGATAAACCTTAGGTCATCCACTTGAGGGAAAATTGCTACTGTCCTACAAAACTCTGCGCTTGGAGGCCCAACATGAGTATACAAGAATAAAATTGCGTAGTAGACATCAAGGCACTGGCCTAATGTCGCAAAGACCTTCAACATCAATGAAGGCTCAATATTCGCCTTCTGCTTCAGCAGTTTTCTAGATGAGATACATCTGTATGTACCGTCTATGATGCTAATTTCGAAAGGTTATAGATGTTGAATGTGAAACTTGGTGCTGGTGTAGTTGTGTAATGGGGTAGCTGAGTGCTGAAGCTATATGATGTTGTACTCTGATGTATTTTAATTATTAAAATGAAATATCTTGTGTGCTTAATTTGAAATGTCAATTAGATTAATAAATGGATTATTAATAATAGGATAATTAGCCTGCTAATTGGGTTTTTCTATTGCAAACAGTTATTGAGAAAACACCGTGTGTGATGCATTCAATAACACACACAGTTTCTAGGAATAAACCGTGTTATATTAATGAACAATCACACACGACATCCTCTTGAAAACGGTTTGCGTTAGGCCACCTGGCGCAAACGTTTACCACATAAAAACTGTGTGATGGACAACCTTTGCCACATAGTTTCTTCTATGCACCGTGTGTGATGCATTCAATAACGCAAACGATAAAATTGTTAAAACCGTGTGCAATGGAAACGCTATCACAAACGATTTAACAGGGAAAATTGTGTGTGATGTACTTGCGAACAAAAACGTTTTCCTTGGAGCGACTGTGTGGGATGTATATATGAACGGAAACGTTTAGCGGGGACTGACTGTGTGGGATGTACTTACGACCGGAAATGATTTCGCCTGTATAATTGTATTTTTGTAGCACTACTTTACGTATAACCGTATTTGGTCGCTCGCCGGTCGCACACGACCTCATTTTGCCGAGCGTGTGTCCCAGGAGGGCATATCCCCGACGGTTTCTGGGTCGTGTGGGAAGGACCCCTCCTATCGCCCACACTCACTAGGCGACGGTTCCAAATGCCGTCGCGGAAAGTTGTTAAAAAACATTTGTATAGCACCTCACTGTACTAGTGATATTCCTTTGACTATGAGATTATGCAACTCCCGGATACCGGAGGAATACCTTTTGTGCTATCAAACGTCACAATGTAACTGGGTGATTATAAAGATGCTCTACAGGTATCTCCAAAGGTGTTTGTTGGGTTGGCATAGATCGAGATTAGGATTTGTCACTCCGAGTTTCGGAGAGGTATCTCTGGGCCCTCTCGGTAATGCACATCATAATAAGCCTTGCAAGCAATGTGACGAATGAGTTAGTTGCGGGATGATGTATTATGGAACGAGTAAAGAGACGTGCCGGTAACGAGATTGAACTAGGTATGAAGATACCGACGATCGAATCTCGGGCAAGTAACATACCGATGATAAAGGGAATAACGTATGTTGTCATTACGGTTCGACCGATAAAGATCTTCGTAGAATATGTGGGAGCCAATATGAGCATCCAGGTTCCGCTATTGGTTATTGACCGGAGAAGAGTCTCGGTCATGTCTACATAGTTCTCAAACCCGTAGGGTCCGCACGCTTAACGTTCGATGACGATTTGTATTATATGAGTTATGTGATTTGGTGACCAAATGTTGTTCGGAGTCCTGGATGAGATCACGGACATGACGAGGAGTCTCGAAATGGTCGAGAGGTAAAGATTGATATATTGGATGATAGTATTCGGACACCAGAAGTGTTCCGGAGTGTATCAGGTACATATCCAAGTACCGGGGGGGTTACCGGAACCCCCCCCCCCCCGGGGGGAAGATATGGGCCATATGGACCATAGGAGGGAGGTACATCAGCCCACAAAGGGGTGGCGCGCCCCCCACAGGGAAGGAGACCGAACTGGACTAGGGGAGGGGGTGGCTCCCCCCTTTCCTTCCCCCCTCTCTCTCTTTCCCCCTTTCCCCCTCCCGTAAAAGGAAAGGGGGCCGAATCCAACTAGGAGCCCAAGTAGGATTCCTCCTACTTGGGCGCGCCTAGGGCCGGCCTCCTCCCCCTCCCTCCTTTATATACGTGGGGGGGCGCCTACAACACTCATCAATTGTTCCTAACCGTGTGCGGTGCCCCCTCCACAGTTTACGCCTCCGGTCATATTCACGTAGTGCTTAGGCGAAGCCTTGCGCGGATCACTTCACCATCACCGCCACCACGCCGTCGTGATGACGGAACTCTCCCTTGAAACTTTGCTGGATCAAGAGTTCGAGGGACGTCATCGATCTGAACGTGTGCAGAACTCAGAGGTGTCGTACGTTCGGTGCTTGATCGGTCGGAACGAGAAGAAATTCGACTACATCAACCGCGTTAACAAACGCTTCCGCTTTCGGTCTACGAGGGTATGTGGACACACTCTCCCCCTCTTGTTGCTATGCATCTCCTAGATAGATCTTGCGTGAGCGTAGGATTTTTTTGAAATTGCATGCTACGTTTCCCAACATGGACGTGTAGTAATCCAATGTTTTTCCTTGTCACCTAAGTATTTAGAAGAAAGATGGCAAGAACATAGTTAATTTGTGAGAACAACATTGATTAGGGTGAACCTTGCCCACATAAGGCATAAGCTTACCAATCCAACAATTCAACTTTTTCTCAAAACGGTCCTCAATACCTTTACATCCCTTATTAAAAAGTTTATAGAAATGCATTGGGCTGCCAAGGTATCTTAAAGGAAAATGGCTAGACTCAAAACTAAACTGTTGTTGTACTGATTCTCTTCTTATTTGGCTTTTCCAAAGCAGAAGAGTTCACTCTTATAGAAGTTAATCTTAAGACAAGATAGTTTCTAAAATAAACAAAGAATAATTTTAATTTTTTTCCTTTCCATTGTCATGTTCCATGGAGATAATGGTCTCATCGACATACTAAAGTATCGAAACACCACCATCAACTAGGCGAGAAATTAAGCCCGTAACATGACCCTCTTCCTTGGTTCGAAAGAATAGGCGACAGAGGATCTCCCTGTCTCAATCCCTTTCGTGCTTGGAAATAGTGACCAATGTCATTGTTTACCTTGTTACCCACATTGCCCCCGTGAATAACTGAGTCAAACCATCGACACTATTTTGTCGAGAAGCCTTTCATGCACATACATTGATGCAATAATGGCCATTTAACTTTGTCGTAGGCCTTCTAAAAATCCACCTTGAAGATAACTTCATCAAGTTTTTTCCGAGTGCAACTCATGAATCGTTTCATGTAAGACAACAACCGCCTCCATGATGTGTCCCCCTGGTTTAAACACCGCTTGCGTCAGTCTCATGATCACCGTAACACGATTAGTTGTCACTTTGGTGAATACTTTAAAACCGATAGTTAGAAAATAAATTGGACAAAATTGTTGAATCTAAATAGCCCCAATGATGCCAAATTTTAACTTATACAAAGCCAAAATCTCATTATATAACTCAGCAAAAATAGACATAAAGTCTCCTTTTACGACCGGTCCGAACCACTGATAGAACTCGCTGAAATCCCACTAGCCTCGTCGCCTTACTGTCTTCAGCATCCCATAATTTTTTGTCAATAAAAGGGGCGGTCAGGATGGCATTCTCCTGTGTAGATAGTTGCGGGATGTCATCTTTTACATCCTCATCTTTAACATAATCATAGACATGGGAACTAAAAAGAAGCTTATACAAATTAATAATGTAGGTCTTTAGTTGGTCTTCACCATCAATACTTCAATAGCACCATCACCTTGCTCAAGCTGAAATTTTTTCTATGTTTTTTTATCGAAAAGGAGGCATGCCCGGGCATCTGCATCAAGCAATGCATACATCCATTTTTATTATATTGTTCAACAATATCTGACAATACAAGTACAAAGATCAACCCAAAGCCACCTGCCTGGCAACCATTGTCGTCAACCCTAAAAACTTGGTGATGTGCCCTGATCACGCATCAACATACACCATCTAACCCGGTGGCCTCACCAAGCTGCCCGCCGACAAGTTGAGAATACCAACCGTTCTAGCAGATCCTCTGTGTGCACCGCATGTGCATGCTCTAGAATCAGCCGCCGCCATCTTCCACCCTCCCACCTTCAGGAGCGATCAACACATTCACCTTGCCAGGTCTTACTATCGTCGACGACACCACAACGCCAAACAGCGCCACCACCCTACGAGCATTCATCAAGTCGCATCTTGGCAAGTTGATTTTTTTCTATGTTTACCATTGGTGATGCGATAGAAGTATTTGGTGTTGTTGTCCCCTTCTAGGACATGTCGCACCTTGGCAAGTTGAATCCATTTGGTTTCCTCCTCCCGCATAAGCTTTGTAGGAAGATCATCCGCTTCTCTCTTAACATCGCATTCTGCTGCTTGATTAAGGGGAGCGCTCTCCGCGTTCACATCTAAGACGTCAATTGGAGTGATTAGCCTTTTTTTCTTTTGCTTAGAGCATCTCTAGCAGACCCTGTAAAAAGGCCGAACCCGTATAATTCTGGCAAGTATACAGGTTTGGCCCGTTTTTCTTGCCAGAACAGACTCCGTATCCTGGGCCCGGCCCGTAAAATGTTTACCGTGGCTCGGAAAAAGTCCCTCTCCACCGCTATTTATGAGGTTTCACTGCTCGGATATAGGTCAAGCCCTATCTGCCTCCGCCGCTACTCCACCGCGATTCCCCTCCCCCTCTGCCGCCGCTCCACCGCGATTCCCCTCCCCCTCCGCCCCAATTTCTCGCCGCCGGCGAGCCTAAAAAAAGCCATAGCGACCCATGGACGGCTACGGAAGTGGTGGGGATGACGCAGAGCGTCGCCGCCGCCGCATCTCCAATGCCACAGGCAAGCGGGGGGCGCGGAAGTGGCTCAACTATGGGAGCTGGCCACCGCCGGCGTTCGAACGCCGCGAGCTCGACGAGTACGAGCGTGAGCTCGCGGTCCGCCGCCATGACTCCTCCGACTCCTCTGCCACGGAGAGCTCGTCCGCGGGCGCCTGGAGCTTGCGGCTCACTCCAGTCAAGAGAGAGCTGGAGGAGCTCGGGTCGCTCGCTATCAAGCTCGAGTCCGACGTGGACCCGTCGCGTCGAGGCGTCATCGGGCCCGAAGGCTACCTCCCCCCGGGGCAGGAGGACCACCTCGAGCGCGCCATCATGGAGCACACGGCGAGGGAGGAGGAGGAGGCCAACGCGCGCCGTCGCCGCGAGCTCGGGATCGAGGAGATCTTCCTCGAGCAGGGCGTCGCGGCGTCGCAGGCGCACACGTCCAAGGAGGAGGACCTACGCGTCATGAAGGCTGAGCAGGCCAAGGTCTGGATCGACCTTGACTCCGACGAGGACTGAGCTCCTCTGGCTCCTCTGCCGCGTCGTCGCCGCCGCACCCGTAGATTTTGGTGGTAGCCTAGGCTCGGGTACGCTGCACGGCTCGCAGATCCCCCCCTATGTAGTACTATGATGTAGTATGATGAACAACTATCTATGATGTAGTATGATGAATGTCGTTGCAAGTTTCTCCCGTGAATGTTTTTTTAAGTTTACAGTTTCATATAGGTGTCTGATCTGCAGCGCGCGGATTCGCCCCGCAAATCTGATCTGCAGTGAACTGTAAACGCGTTTTCCAAGTCCGACTTTTACGGGGTCTGCTAGAGATGCTCTTATACACTAAGAACTAAATCATCATTTTCATTGACCATTCGTCAGTCCATGGGTGTATATTACCTTTTTCTAAAACTTCGTAGTGCAAAAACCAACCTAAATAATTAGATGAAGGCCTCGAGAGTGCTTTCATATTATGAGTTTGTTTGAAATCTGAAAAAAGTAGTCAAGAAAATCTGAACTCTTTGCCATGTGCATCACATGATGCAGAGGTCAAAATTATTCATCCTCTCCGGAAAAATAAAAACTCTGAACAAGATCATGATTATAAAGAATGCCATTAGTACGAAGTAAAAATCAAAAAGCTCACCAACCAATATAATTGTCTATATTTCGTATAAAAACAACATACACAATTTCCACTTCTAATTTTTGCACATGACATATTCAACCACGAATGTTATCATGCTTTTTGCAATGTCTGAATACAAAGGTACTTCTTTTAGAACTAGTGTAACCGTGTAGGATCCACTTTAAACGGTTTTGAATAGTTATTTGATTTAGAAGGTTTCATAGTTTGCAATTCACTTCAGACTAAGCACAAGTGTTCAAGGTTCAAAAAAAATGCTTCTCTCTTGATCTTATGATATATTTTCCGATTTCTGACTTATATCTAATCATTTCTTACATATAATCCATACCGTGGATAGGATATAAATGTCGGTATTATTCTCCCTAGATTATGTGGTACAAGTAGATTATCCTAGATTAGTCAAACATTGCTGCTAGACACAGCGGGGTGGTGTTGTCCAAAGCTAAAACTAGGTTATCCTACGGTTATGACCTGTAGCTTAGATCCGCAAAACTTTCTTTCATTTGAGCTAAATTCTCTATCCCTGGGTGATGCCAAAGAAAAATGAAATCTGCGTCCTCCCGCTTATCAAACAAAAGAGAGCGAATAGGCGTCGGTTGCTCACCAGTCACCAACATACCCCTGTGCCGCCAATCGTCGAACACCCTGTCTGCCAGAGCCATGGCCGCGGCTCGGCAGGTGGAGGATGCAGTCATGGCGAGGCTCCGGGCCTGCGCCACCTTCCGCGACCTCCTCCGCGTCCACGCCCACGTCGTGCAGCTGTCCCTCTCGCAGAGCAGCTACATCGCCACCCAGATCGTCCAGCTCTGCAACGCCCACGGCCGCACCGCGCACGCCGCGCGGGTGTTCGCCCAGGTGCGCGAGCCCAACCTACACCTGCACAACGCCATGATCAAGGCCTACGCCCAGAACCACCTGCACCGCGAGGCGGTCGCGGTGTACGTTCGCATGCTGAGGTGCCGCCCATTTCCGTCGACTGGTTGTGCCGGCGGCGACCGGTTCACGTACCCGTTCCTGCTCAAGGCTTGCGGCGGCCTGGCGGCGGTCGAACTGGGCAAGCAGGTGCACGCGCACGTGGTGAGGTCCGGGTGCGAGTGCAACGCCGTCGTGCAGAACTCCATGATCGAGATGTACACGCGCGCCGGCGATCTGTCGTTCGCACGCAAGGTGTTCGACGGAATGCGGGAGAGGGATGCGGTCACTTGGAACACGGTTATATCGGCGCATGCGAGGCTGGGTCAGATGAGGAAAGCCAGGGCGCTATTCAACTCCATGCCTGAGAAGACGATCGTTTCCTGGACTGCAATGGTGTCTGGGTACACGGCAGCGGGGGACTTCTCGGGCGCCGTCGAGGCGTTCCGGTCGATGCAAATGGAAGGCTTTGAACCGGACGACGTGAGCATCGTCGCGGTGTTGCCGGCGTGCGCCCAACTCGGAGCCCTGGAGCTAGGCAGGTGGATATACGCCTACTGTAACAGGCACAGAATGCTGCGCAAGACATACGTATGCAATGCACTGATGGAGATGTACGCAAAGTGCGGGTGCATCGACCAAGCACTCCAGCTGTTCGACGGCATGGACGAGAAGGATGTCATCGCGTGGAGCACGATGATCAGCGGCCTTGCGGCGCATGGGAGAGCAAAGGAGGCGGTCCTGTTGTTCGTGGATATGGAGAGGGAGGGAAAGGTGAGGCCCAACGGCATCACATTTGTCGGGCTCCTGTCAGCCTGCTCCCACGCCGGGCTCCTGGACGAAGGGATGGACTACTTCGACCGCATGAAGGAAGTTTATGGCATCGAACCTGGCGTCGAGCACTATGGCTGCATCGTCGACCTCCTCGGCCGGTCAGGACAAATCGTGCGTGCTTTGAATATCATACTAGACATGCCAGTTCCTGCCGATGCGAAGATATGGGGCTCAATGCTCAGTGCATGCCGAAGCCACGGCGATGTCGACACGGCAGTGGTGGCTGCCGAGCGGCTCGTCGCGCTGGAACCAGACGACGTCGGCAACCTAGTCATGCTGGCCAACGTGTACGCCGCGGCGAGGCGGTGGAGCGAGGTTGCGAGCACGAGGAAGTCGATAAGGAGCAGGAGCATGAAGAAGACCCCGGGGTGCAGCCTGATCGAGGTGGACAACGTGGTGCAGGAGTTCGTCGCTGGAGAGGACCTGAAACCTGAATTTGGAGGCATTGTTGGCGTTCTGGACATCCTGGCCTCGCAGCTTGCAGAGGAGGGTGTAGATTCCATCGATTCAGATTGTTTTCTTGATGCAAATATGTCTGCACATGTGTTGTTGTGAATGTGATTAGCAAAGTGAAGCAGATTAAGGGCTCCTTTGATTCAAAGTATTTTCATAGGCATTTTGGAGGATTAGAAACCTTAGGAATTTTTCGCTATGTTGGTTGTTTGATTCACAGGATTGAATCCTATAGGAATTTTTCTTAAGGATTTCTTTGTACTTGGGATTTATAGCATCCACTCAAAACCACTTTGAAAGAATTCTTTGTTTATCCTATGATTCAGTCAAACAACCCAAAATTATGTAAGATTGAGATGAGCATGACATTCCAATCCTATATTTTTCTATTCCCGCGCTTTTAAAATCCTGCAAATCAAAGAGGCCCTAATTCAAATGAGCAGTTCGGTAACTGTGATTTGTTGCTTCTTTAATAGGAAACTCTCTGAACATCTGTCTGTTGAGTGTTCAGATGTTAGAACTCCGCAAATCCTAAAGAAAAAAAAGTTAGAACTCTAGAAGAATTTCTGCTATTGGAAGAAACAACTCAAAAATTGATGGAGGCGTGTAACGGCGGCCCTTTAGAAAAGGAAGCCCAAATGCGTGTAGTCCAAATAGATTGTGGTCCACTTTCTTCATCGCCTAGGTACTCGTGGTATTGCATCAATCTTATATCCACCTCACAATGTTGTCAACTTATATGGTCACTGGTTAGATCAAATTTTACATAACTTTAGTCATTTATATGGATGCGGTCGTCTACTTTATTATGCTCGCCATGGCTATGTAGAGTTGACATGGTGTTTAATGGTTAAAATTCATCTCCTTTGCAGGCTATATACCAGCCTACGTTGGACATGGTCTTATGTAGTATAACGACTGGAACATCGGCCACTGTTTATTGCGGTGTGTACGCATTTGGAGCAGACGGTCAGGATGTTTTTACCCAACATAGATGACGACATTGTCTACGGATAAGCTCCACACCCTTTACCCTAGCCTAGTTTCGGTCTACGATGACTTAACTGTGAGTATGTGACCAATGCTTTTATGTTTCTTGTGTGCTTGTGTCAGTGTTAGCGGTATGCATCCTAATCATATATAAGCCGGGTATATGCTTATGACATTGTATTTTCTAATGCTACATTTTGAATTAATAAAGTGTCATTTGTCGAAAAGAAAAAGTACTCGTGACAATAGTACAAAACAAGCTAATGTGGCATATTGTCCTCCTCTTTTGCACTTATTTTTTGAGATGGCCTCTTTTGCACTTGCATGTGTATGTCAACTTCTTTCCTCGCTTAATCATCGAGCACAAACTACACGTCAAATGAGAGATATGTCAACTACTTTCCCCACTATTGATACCCATATAGCAAAGCAATTGCGATGAAACATGGCATAATCTTAGCCAATAGTTTGGGATTTCATGTGGTAGAAATTGAAGCAGACTTGATGGAGGTGATTAATGCATGTGCTGGCCAAGACACAACTTGGAGTGAAACAATAACAGTCTACCTCGAGTGTTTTAGCACAAAAGGGATGACTGGATCGGTGGACTTTCTGCATTGCATTAGGAAAGCCAATGAGGTAGCTCATGTTTTAGATAAATTTGCATATGATAATAAACTTTCCTGTGATTGGGTCGATGAAACCCCTGACTTCCTGATTGCTACTCTCTCAAACAATGTAACTATTCTACCGAATCAATAAAGTTGCCATGATGGCGTTCCATTAAAAAAATACTATGCAACGGAGCATATTTTCTCAATGTGGTTCGATTCTAGTTTCTCAAAACTCCGCCCCCTCATTTCTCGTACCTCACCTACTCACTCGGATTCCCTAACAAACTTTGTTTTTGAAAAAAAATAGTTCATTAGGAAATCCTCAATTGCTTCATTTTAACACTAAGACAACCTTCCCGAACAAGTATAATAATTAACTCTGCAATATAGAAACATCTTGCTCTCCAGCTTGCTTTTTTTCAGACATCAACCTCCCCTCTGTGAATTCCATTTTGTGTGCGCAAATAAATCCCTTGCACAGTTTCGGATGATGGTTTTGTCACATTTTCTTTCGAAAAGAGGGACATTCCCTAGGCCTCTGCTTCAATTGATGCACCACATGGACACAGGTATTGGATGTGGGTTTGCCACATGGATGGTAAGTGGAGTATATTTGGATTTAATCCACAAAACCAATTTTGTTTTGTAATTCTGGGGGAAGAATCTTTAGAAAAAAATGTGGCAAAAAAGTTGTGTCAATCAATTTATATTTTCTGCAGAAAGATCTCGATCTACTGTAAAAGTTCACCGGAAGTACAAAGCACCCCAAATATAATGAAAATTATCTCGAGGCTTCGTGACCACCGAACGACATTGTGCCACCAGAACAGGGCATGTTACAAGTCTTTCTTACAACAAAATATACTTTATTAGCAAACGCCAAAGCGAGTCTTAATAACATCCCACTTACTTAAGACTCAATATTGTTTTTTTTCCTTCTCCATGTATTTTGTGTTTTGGAAACTTTACATGTTTACTAGTGACAGTTTCATTCGACTTAGGGATGATGTGCAATCACACAAATAAATTTTTATCTTAAGCATGTTCATTGAGAAAGTAGCAACAGGAAAACAAGGAAACAATGATGCACATATATAAGTTTGCTTGCAGGGAATGTGGTGCACATTGCTACAGGGTATACATGTGTTCATTGGCAGCGAAGACCAGCCCAGAAATATGTATTTTAGTAGAGAATGTGCAAAAGTTCTACACGTCCTTCCATTGAGCAGGAACCAAGAAGAATTAACTAAAGTTTTTGCCCGTGAAGGTTTTTTCATCCGATGAAAGAAACCCAACCAAATAAGCTAACCAATGCACACACGCACACCCAATGAATAACTACATTCGCTTCCTGTATACATTTATATAGAAATTTAATTTAACTGCATTTTTATTTTAAAACAAAAATGATAGAAAATCCTTCATTCTTGGGCTTCCTTGATTGAACACCTCTAGTTCGGTTCTGATGACGTTGATCGGAAATATGCCAAATTGTAGATTTGATTATACTACTTCCTCCTCCCTCTGTATTTGATTAGGTGGTAGTCAATGTTTAGTGCTTACATACCATTGTTCTCCCAATAATCTTCTCAAGTTACTCCTAAAATCTATAAAAATTTCAGTGATAATTAAGCCCCTCAATCAGTTTTGTTAGAGCACACAAAAAACGTACCATATTTTTATAGAATACAAAATATATAGATTAGAACATACTTGGTGAAAGATGATAACACACAAGTAGGACACACACACTCTATCCTGAGACTAACTTCTCAGAAAAATATCGAATCCACCAACAACCGCCCTTCTCTAATCCTCCCAATCATTGAAAATGAGCTCCACCAAGTCCGGCACCGGTAGATGCAGCCACACAAAGACTCGAGCATTTCTTGGTTTCCAAAGGTTCCAACAATCAAGATAACTAGCGAATCAAAACCTCTCTTGTCCTTCTTCACAAAGCTCTTCCTAGCTGAGAACCACCATTCTGCCCAAGTATCCTGAGGTGAAGGGCACCCGACAGAGACATTCTGTCTTCCTATCTAAAGTATTGCTTGCCAAATTTAATTTTCACCAACAATGCTCAAATTTAATTAGCATGAATGCCATCGCCATGTGATTGTTATGATTGCCATATACCACTAATGTCGGAGCAATGGACAATGCACCATCACTCATAGTTTTTATCTATGCTATCTGAGTTTACGATCATCCAATTATATCCAAATAGCGTGTGCCAACAGAAGACCATCATGTTACATGCAAATGGTGTGTGCCAACAAAAGACCATGAAGTAGAGCCAGAGTCTCGCTAATATATGTAACTCCAATGTACTCTGTTTTTCTTTGCCAAATTAAAAAAAGGAAACAAATGTCGACATTTTCTCAAAGTTTCATAGACATCTTTCCAGTAATTTGTTTTTGCGTAAGTCCAAATGTGAAGCAAGCCTCCATTTGGCAGAGTTGAATACTTGAAATCCATCAAAACCTCATTTTTTTGCGCTTTAACTAGAAAGAGAGGCGAATTTATCTGCATGGTGGTAGCTGTGCATAGAAAATGTAAAAAAAAGCCCGTTTCCATTTTTTAAAATAAAATATTTTTTTATCAGTTATTTTAGGCTAACCTCATATGGTTAAATATGTACTCTCTCTGTACTCAAATAGATGTCATATAAATTAAGTCAAACATTCGATGTTTTCAAAGTTGACTAAGCATATATACGAAAATATGAAGATAAAATATTAATATAATATAAACATATACACCATTTGATATTTTCATAATATATTTATATAATCTTATAGTTATCTATATATTTGGTCAAGCATAAATATAGATGGTTTTTTACTGAACTTAGGCTACATCTTTTTTAGGGACGGAGGTAGTATTATATTTTTCTCTCCTTTGTAGATCGAGGGCATCTTCTTTTTTTAGAGCTTTGAAAAAAAAGGGCATCTGCTCAACAACACACACACACACACGGGCCCATGGTAGCCCGCGAGATGAGAATTGCGTGGCCGCTCGGCCAGGAAGGCCGGGACTCCTGGTAGAGACACGTAGGATGCTGATGTGGACTCATGTGGTCTCGAGGACCATTCACGAGTTGACAAGTCACCGCCAATCTGGCCGCTCCGCGGCCACGTGCGGTCCTCCCGTGCGCCTACGGGTCGTACTTAGTGGAGGCTCCCGAGAACCCCAATTTGCTCGCTCCTGATGGGTTCTTTTGGTTGCAAATCATGCGAGAGCCGATTAAGTGCGGCTCGTGATCCAGATTGATTGACCTTTGCGACCAGTTTTGTTGTAAAAGCCATTCGGTCGACAGTTTCACACCTTTTGCTAACTTACGTTTTGCTAATGGAAAAGGCCATCATCACAGGTGAAACACTCCAGTATTTTGGGTGTAGAGAGAGTAGAGACCATGTGAAATAATCCAACATCTATATACTCTGCAAATGACGAGTTTCCAGTTTCCGTGCCAATACCACGTGTGTCAGTTCGTTCTCGGACACAAAATCATAAAAAAAATTCGACAATGAAAATATATTAATATCACAGAGATACCAATTACACCCCGCCTTTGCAACAACGAAATATCATAAAAACATTACGGATGCAGACAACCAAGAACCACAATTTTTGTGGCTTACGAATCGATGCAAGAGGCGTCTCATCTCATGGATCCTCACATGCATGCTGGCGTACGTCTTCCCCACTCCCTGCATGGTGCATCTCATCTTGGCTGCACCTACCGTGCATCCACGCAGAACGTAGCACTACCTTTGTTTTGCCGACTAATTAAACACGTACTCCTCGACAGGTTGCGACTCCAAATATCTCTGATTAGTCTATCCCGGCTGAGATCACATCCCAGATCGTCTACTCATGTTCCTGTCACTCCGTCGACCTCTATATATGGGAGGCGGATCCGCGCACCGCTGCCAGCACACTCCCACTCACGCTCGAGACACGACCGCTCTCCTCCTGCGCATGCAGAACACCTCGCGGCGTCTCGCTCGAGCCGTCACGGAGGGGAGCGCGTCCGCGCTACGTCATGGCGCCAGCGCCTAGCCCGTCACCTGCCCCGGCGGCGCCCGGCATTGCTACCCCCGAGGCGTGGCCGGCGGCCTCTGCCGACGCCGAGCGCGCGTTCACCTGGCTCAGCGCCAACGCCGTACTCGTTCTCGCGATCCTCGTTTGCGGCCTCTTCGCCACGATCGCGCTCCACGTCGTCCTGCAGTCCTTGCTACGCGTCACCGGCCGCGCGTGGTTCGGCGCTGGCGGCGGCCTGCATGAGCCGGCTCCGCGCGGGGGTGGAAGGCGCGGCGGCAGGAACCGGGGGGCCCTGGCGCTCCCGTGCCTGGCTTACTCGGCGGGGCTCGAGCTGGCCGGGTCGTCGCGGTCGGAGTGCGCCATCTGCCTCGCCGAGTTCGTGCGCGGGGAGCAGGTGCGCGTGCTGCCGCGCTGCAACCACGGGTTCCACGCCCTCTGCATCGACCGGTGGCTGGCGGCGCGGCCGACGTGCCCCACGTGCAGGCAGGCGCCGTTCGCCGAGGCCGACGAGAGCGTCCTGGCCGCGGACTGTGCACGACCGGCGCCCGCTATCGCGGTGGTGCGGGTGATTGTAGACGGTGGCGGGAGGCGGCATGTGTCGATTTAGCTCGCGTGACGAAACTAGCGAGCTTGTTAGCGACCAGGCACGGAGATGGGCGTTGCACGGTGGGATGCTGTGTAGTAATGCATTTCACATTTGGGACCGGTGGACTTATGGGCGCGTTTGGTTGCTCGGCTTCGGCATGGTTTTTTTCCCTTGCATATTTGTGTCAGTTGGTCCTGATTGAGCATATGCATGAAAAAAACCATCATTTGTATGTTAATTGGTTGCCTCCCGTCTTCTTGCATCATAGTAATACCTCTATGTACCGTGTTTGGTTGCTCGCATTGTCTGTACTCATACTAGTGCATGTTGTTTGGTTGCATACACCGAACATGATTAAGAGTTAATAGCTCCACGTGTTACACTAGAGTGCCCCTGTTGGAATTTTGCCAGTAAGCCTTTGGCCCAAAGCCCAACTAAAATTTTGAAATTCTCTTGACCCATTCATGCACACATGTGAGTGGAGTGAGCGAGACTAAAGTTTAGTCCCACCACAGAAGTTGAGTGAGACTTGCACTTCTTTACAAGATGAGCTCTTCTATCACTTGTATGAGCATGAGAAGAGGAGACCTACACGCGCGCTCCTCCTCGCTCGCCTCGCCACGTCACGACGCGCCGCGGGTTGCGGGTTGCGGGATTGAGCCGAGCCGAGGACAGAGCTATGCACGTTGTCTATATTTTTGCTGCTCGGGAAAATTAACGAGTCATTAATTAATAATTAACGGACGTGTTAATTACTGAACCGTTTACCATCATTCCAGATCATTGCACCGCCAAGCAAGTCTTCTCCATCCCTCCTTTCGGCGTGCACCGCAAGAAGGGACAGCAGGCCTCCGGTACCCCGCCTCTCGTGATCCTGTACGGGAGAGGGGCGATCAGGTTTTTGGGGAGCGCACTCGCGCGACTTCGCCAACGATGACTTCTTCCCCGACCTTGGCAACCTCATCCTCGACGACATGGGCGACAACACCAACACCGGCGGTGCTGCTCCCGCTGCACCGTATGTAATTCTATTCTTCTTGTTCGAGATCATGGTAGAATTCATATTTCTAGTATGTGCCCTAGATGTGATTTGTTCATCTACTATGCTAGTTCGCATGATTAGTTTAATCTCTGCTATTGCTGTCCTGATTTATGTTCTGTTTATTCGGATTAAATCTCGTAGTAATTTGCTCATATTTTCAACAATCCAAAAACCTGATCATAGGTAATTTACTCCGAGTGGTTTTGCTGCGAATTTGAAGCCGCCTGCCTTTAAGGGGGTGCAATATAAGAGGTGGTGCACGAGAGCAGTCTACTGGTTTCAGACCATGTGCTGCTATGACGCCACTAAGGACAAGCCTGAGGGCGATCTTAATCCAGCACAGCTGGAAGCTTTTGAGAAGATCGATACTCTCTTTAAAGGCGCTCTTTTGAGTGTTCTTGATGATTCCATTGTGGATTCGTATATGTCGTTTGACAACGGCAAAGACATGTGGGCTGCGCTCGAGGCCAAGTTTGGTGCCTCGGACGCCGGCAGCGAGTTGTACGTCATGGAGCAATTTTATGACTACAAGATGACTGATGAGCGCTCTGTTGCACAACAAGATCATGAGATACAATCGCTCGCAAAGGAAATTGAGTACTTCAAGTGTGTGTTGCCGGACAAATTTGTTGCCGGAGGCAGCATTGCCAAGCTTCCACCTTTGTGGAACAATTTTGCTACTTCCCTGAAACACAAGAGACAGGAGTTTTCCGTTGCGGATCTCATTGGTACTCTTGATGTTGAAGAGAAGGCGAGAGCAAATGACACAAGTGCTCGAGTTGCTGAGGGAGCTTCTAGTGCCCACATGGTACAGAAGAAGAACTTCCAGCCCAACAAGTTCAAAAACAACAAGAACAAAACTTGGGGCAAAGGCAAGTTTGATACAAACAACAAGCCGTCACATTCTACCAACTTCAAGAAGAATTCTCACAAGAAGGGGAAGGGATTTTGCCATGTCTGCGGTGATCCTAATCACTGGGCTCCGAAGTGTCCTAACTGCTTTGAGGAGCGCGAACATGAGAAGAGCGACAAGTCCGCTAATGTTGTCATTGGTGATACTGATATGAAGGAATCTGGGTACGGTATTCTTCCTACCATCCTTTCAGTATTTCAATCTCCTGATTGGTTAATTGACACCGGTGCCAATGTACATGTTTGTGCTGACGCCTCTATGTTTTCTTATTACCAGGTCACAGGGACTTCTCCCGTGCTGATGGGGAACGGGTCACATGCCATCGTTCGAGGTGTCGATACGGTCGATATGAAGTTTACTTCGGGGAAGACCGTGCGTCTGAAGAACGTTCATCATGTGTCGTCCATCAATAAAAATCTCGTTAGCGGTTCCCGTTTATGTCGAGATGGTTTTAAGTTGGTTTTCGAGTCCAATAAAGTTGTAATTTCTAAGTATGGACAATTTGTTGGAAAAGGCTATGAGAGCGGAGGCTTGTTCCGCCTGTCTTTGTCAGATATTTGCACTAAAGTTATTAATAATGTTTGCCACAATAATGAGTCTGATATTTGGCATTCACGACTTTGTCATATTAACTTTGGTTGCATGACGCGGCTAGCCAATATGAATTTAATTCCGAAAATCTCTACTGTCAAAGGCTCCAAGTGCCAAGTATGTGTGCAAGCTAAGCAACCTCGCAAGTCCCATAAGACTGCAGAGGCAAGAGACTTGGCGCCACTAGATCTTATACATTCCGATCATTGTGAGATGAATGGTGTGTTGACAAAAGGTGGAAAGAGATACTTCATGACGTTGATTGATGACTCCACTAGATATTGTTATGTGTATCTTCTGAAATCAAAAGATGAGGCTTTAACTTTCTTCAAAAACTATAAAGCTGAGGCAGAGAACCAACTTGATCAAAAAATTAAACGGCTTAGGTCTGATCATGGTGGAGAGTATTTTTCCAATGAATTTGATTTGTTATGTGCGGAACATGATTTAATCCATGAGAGGACGCCTCCCTACTCACCCCAGTCAAATGGGGTAGCCGGAAGAAAAAACCAAACTCTAACTGATATGGTTAACACCATGTTGGACACATCGGGTCTCTCCGAGGAATGGTGGGGGGAGGCGCTAATGACTGCGTGTCATGTCCTAAACCGAGTTCCCACAAAGCATAAAGCCATGACACCAAAAGGTTGAAACTCTCTTACCTACGTACTTGGGGTTGTTTGGCGAAAGTCAATATACCAATTCCCAAGAAGCGCAAGCTTGGACCAAAAACCATGGATTGTGTTCTTCTCGGCTATGCTTTTCATAGCATTGGTTATAGATTTTTGATAATAAAATCTGAGGTATCCGACATGCATGTTGGTACGATTATGGAGTCGAATGATGCAACTTTCTTTGAGGACATATTTCCTATGAAGGATATGTCGAGTTCATCAAATCAGGAGATACCTACTCCATCTAGTGAGGAATTCGCTGTAATTCCTGAACCCACCATTGCGATGGAACACGTTGAGAATCCTGTTGAGGGTGACAATGGAACTCCTGTGAGGAGTAAGAGACAGAGGACTGCAAAGTCCTTTGGTGATGATTTCATTGTGTACCTTGTGGATGACACACCCATGACTATTTCAGAAGCCTATGCATCTCCCGATGCTGACTACTGGAAGGAAGTTGTTCGTAGCGAGATGGATTCCATCTTAGCTAACGGAACCTGGGAGATCACTGACCGTCCTTATGGGTGCAAACCTGTAGGATGTAAGTGGGTCTTCAAGAAGAAGCTTAGACCTGATGGTACAATTGAAAAGTACAAGGCACGACTTGTGGCTAAGGGTTATACCCGGAAAGAAGGTGAATACTTCTTTGATACTTACTCACCCGTGGCTAGACTGACCACAATTCGGGTGCTACTATCACTGGCTGCCTCATGGACTTTAAGACGGCTTTCCTCAATGGAGAGTTGAAGGAGGAAATTTACATGGATCAGCCAGATGGTTTCGTAGTACCTGGTCAGGAAGGAAAGGTGTGCAAGTTATTAAAGTCTTTATATGGCCTTAAACAACCTCCTAAGGAGTGGCATGAGAAGTTCGAAAGAACATTAACTGTTGTCGGCTTTGTAGTAAACGATGGTGACAAGTGTGTGTACTATCGCCATGGTGGGGGCAAAGGAGTTATTCTTTGTTTGTATGTTGATGACATACTGATCTCTGGAACCAAACTTGATCTAATCAAGGAGGTTAAGGATTTCTTATCTCGCTGTTTTGAGATGAAGGATCTAGGAGTAGCTGATGTTATCTTAAACATCAAGCTGTTGAGAGATGAGAATGGTGGGATCACACCGCTTCAGTCTCACTATGTGGAAAAGATCTTGAGTCGTTTTGGGTATAGCGACTGCACGCCTTCTCCAACTCCATATGATGCTAGTGTGTTTCTTCGAAAGAATCGACGGATTGCTAGAGATCAACTGAGGTATTCTCAGATTATTGGCTCGCTTATGTATTTGGCGAGTGCCACGAGATCTCTTTTGATGTGAGCAAGCTGAGTCGGTTTGTGTCAAAACCGGGAGATGATCATTGGCATGCGCTTGAGAGAGTTATGCGCTATTTGAAAGGCACTGCGAGCTATGGGATTCACTACACCGGGTATCCAAGGGTACCAGTGAAGGAAATATGCCCTAGAGGCAATAATAAAGTTATTATTTATTTCCTTATATCATGATAAATGTTTATTATTCATGCTAGAATTGTATTAACCGGAAACATGATACATGTGTGAATACATAGACAAACAGAGTGTCACTAGTATGCCTCTACTTGACTAGCTCGTTGATCAAAGATGGTTATGTTTCCTAGCCATTGACATGGGTTGTCATTTGATTAACGGGATCACATCATTAGGAGAATGATGTGATTGACTTGACCCATTCCGTTAGCTTAGCACTCGATCGTTTAGTATGTTGCTATTGCTTTCTTCATGACTTATACATGTTCCTATGACTATGAGATTATGCAACTCCTGTTTACCGGAGGAACACTTTGTGTGCTACCAAACGTCACAACGTAACTGGGTGATTATAAAGGTGCTCTACAGGTGTCTCCGAAGGTACTTGTTGGGTTGGCGTATTTCGGGATTAGGATTTGTCACTCCGATTGTCGGAGAGGTATCTCTGGGCCCACTCGGTAATGCACATCACTTAAGCCTTGCAAGCATTGAAACTAATGAGTTAGTTGCGGGATGATGTATTACGGAACGAGTAAAGAGACTTGCCGGTAACGAGATTGAACTAGGTATTGAGATACCGACGATCGAATCTCGGGCAAGTAACATACCGATGACAAAGGGAACAACGTATGTTGTTATGCGGTCTGACCGATAAAGATCTTCGTAGAATATGTGGGAGCCAATATGAGCATCCATGTTCCGCTATTGGTTATTGACCAGAGACGTGTCTCGGTCATGTCTACATAGTTCTCGAACCCATAGGGTCCGCACGCTTAACGTTTCGATGACAGTTATATTATGAGTTTATATGTTTTGATGTACCGAAGGTTGTTCGGAGTCCCGGATGTGATCACGGACATGACGAGGAGTCTCGAAATGGTCGAGACATGAAGATTGATATATTGGAAGCCTATATTTGGATATCGGAAGTGTTCCGGGTGAAATCGGGATTTTACCGGAGTACCGGAGGGGTTACCGGAACCCCCCGGGGGTTAATGGGCCATAGTGGGCCTTGGTGGAGAAGAGGAGAGGCGGCCAGGGCAAGGGCCGCGTGCCCCTCCCCCTAGTCCGAATAGGACAAGGAGAGGGGGGCGGCGCCCCCCTTTCCTTCTTCTCCTCCACCTCTTTCCCCCTCTTCTCCTAATCCAACAAGGAATAGGGAGGGAGTCCTACTCCCGGTGGGAGTAGGACTCCTCCTGCCGCGCCCCCTCCTGGCTGGCCGCACCTCCCCCCTTGCTCCTTTATATACGGGGGCAGGGGGCACCCAAGAGACACAACAATTGATCGTTTGATCTTTTAGCCGTGTGCGGTGCCCCCCTCCACCATAGTCCACCTCGATAATACTGTAGCGGTGCTTAGGCGAAGCCCTGCGTCGGTAGAACATCATCATCGTCACCACGCCGTCGTGCTGACGAAACTCTCCCTCAACACTTGGCTGGATCGGAGTTCGAGGGACGTCATCGGGCTGAACGTGTGCTGAACTCGGAGGTGCCGTGCGTTCGGTACTTGATCGGTCGGACCATGAAGACGTATGACTACATCAATCGCGTTGTGCTAACGCTTCCGCTTTCGGTCTACGAGGGTACGTGGACAACACTCTCCCCTCTCGTTGCTATGCATCACCATGATCTTGCGTGTGCGTAGGATTTTTTTTGAAATTACTACGTTCCCCAACAACTAGAGGGTTATAGTGACTCAAACTGGATATCTGATACTGATGAGATTAAGGCCACAAGTGGTTATGTTTTTACACTTGGTGGTGGTGCTATTTCCTGGAAGTCTTGCAAGCAGACCATCTTAACAAGGTCAACTATGGAAGCAGAACTCACAGCATTAGACACTGCCACTGTTGAAGCAGAGTGGCTTCGTGAGCTCTTGATGGACTTACCTATGGTTGAAAAACCAATACCCCCTATCCTGATGAACTGTGATAATCAAACTATGATTGTCAAGATAAACAGTTCTAAGGACAATATGAATTCCTCAAGGCATGTGAAGAGGAGACTAAAATCTGTCAGAAAATTGAGGAACTCCGGAGTTATTACGTTGGATTATATCCAAACGTCGAAAAACTTGGTAGATCCCTTCACAAAGGGTCTATCACGTAACGTGATAGATAATGCATCGATGGAGATGGGTTTGAGAACCACCGCATGAGTTGTCCATAGTGGTAACCCGCTCTATGTGATCGGAGATCCCGTGACGTAGAAGTGGGAGACAAGCTGTTGGTTAGCTGAGAGGAGAGTATCCCTTTTTTAATTATCCCACTCCATGAAGATGCAATACTCTCCTGATCTGCATGGCAGGTTGATATTTATCTTAATGTGTTCCAAGTGGCTTATTTGAGTAAGCAGAGATGTTTTCCTGCAGAGCATCTCCTGAGGAACACACCTATATGAATTTGACTGTTAACGTCGCAGTCTGTGAGAATTGGGTGTTCTCTAATAAATTCATGAAAGGCCCTGGAGTATGACATATATGCTCCACCCACGGGGAAGCCTTGCGGTAGCCCAGTATCGGTCAAGAATTTGTGTGAAACTAGTCTCGCAGAAAACTTGTAGTTCAAGGCATAGTCCACTATTCAAGTTGTGATCTAGTGTAGCATAAAAATCTAAGTGGAAGTTCAACATCACAGTCTCCACTAAGCACCGGTATATAAACAATTTTTTGGAACTAAATGATGAGATGTGCCAATGAGACTTTGTGGGGGATTGTTGGAATTTTGCTAGTAGGCCTTTGGCCCAAAGCCTAACTAAAAATCTGAAATTCTCTTGGCCCATTCATGCACACATGTGAGTGGAGTGAGTGAGACTAAAGTTTAGTCCCACCACGGAAGTTGAATGAGACTTGCACCTCTTTATAAGGTGAGCTCTTCTACCACTTGCATGAGCATGATAAGAGGAGACCTACACGCGCGCTCCTCCTCGCTCGCCTCGCCACGCCACGCCTCATCATGACGTGCCGCGGGTTGCGGGATTGAGCCGAGCCGAGGACAGGGCTATGCACGTGTCTATATTTTTGCTGCTCGGGAAAATTAATGAGTCATTAATTAATACTTAACGGATGCATTAATTACTAAACCATTTCCGATTCTTTTGGATCACGACTCGGACGTGGGGTGTACTCCCACGCCCTACCCGGCCCTCACTATATAGTCAAGCAGACGTCTACCCTAGCCGCCGCCATATCGTATGGTTTCGCACCACCGTTTCAGATCATTGCACCACCAAGCAAGTCTACTCCATCTCTCCTTTCGGCGTGCACCGCAAGAAGGGACAGGAGGCCTCCAGAACCCCGCCTCTCGTGATCCTGTACGGGAGAGGGGCGATCAGGTTTGTGGGGAGCGCACTCGCGCAACTGCTGCCAGTGACGACTTCGCCAACGACGACTTGTTCCAGGACCTCGGCAACCTCATCCTCGACGACATGGGCGACAACACCAACGCCGGCGGTGCTGCTCCCGCTGCACCGTATGTAATTCTATCCTTCTTGTTTGAGATCGTGGTAGAATTCATGTTTCTAGTATGAGCCCTAGATGTGATTTGTTCATCTACTATGCTAGTTCGCATGATAGTTTAATCTCTGCTACTGCTGTCATGATTTATCTTCTGTTTATTCGGATTAAATCTCATAGTAATTTGCTCATATTTCCAACAGCCTCATCGACAATGATGGACGGTGGTCGCGGCGCCGCGTCCAACACGATGAGCACGGAGTCGCGGGCGAGCGAACTTGAGTGACCCGCTCGCTTACTCTCTGCCACTCAGTCGGCGGTTGGCCTGAAAACGCGATGGACCGTGGTGGCGAAGACGGAAGCAACTAGTTCGCCGCGCTGTTGTTGGACAGGCACCGCGGCCACCATCCACCGCGTCCGACGACGTCACGGCGAACTGGTTGCCTGCATCGTCGCAACAGAGAAAGTCCGCACGAAGAGAGGAATAGAAGGGCGCTGAGGTAGATGACACGAGAAAAAATGCAGTATGCGCGCCATGGCAGCGTCACTGTAGTAGGACGAGGGAGAGGAGGCCGAAATGAACGACGCCGGGGACGGCACCAGTGTAGTAGGACATCGTGGGGAGGCCGAGAGGAACAACCTCGACGATGGCGTTGCTGTAGTATGATGCGGGCGAGGAGGCCGAGATGAACCACGTCGGCGGTGGTGACAATGCAGCAAGATGCAGGTGAAAGAGCATGGTGCCCCCATGTTCGGTTTCGGTAATTGATGACAATCCCTATGGACTAATGGTTGCCTTGAGTTATATTTTAAGGTTTGTCCATAGGCTTTACTTGAAGATTATTTGTTGGTTTCAAGGCTATAAGCAGAAGATTATGTGTTGACCAAGGTGGTAGTCAAGGATTTATCTAAAGATTGGTCATGTGAGAGTTGAGCTTATTGCAAGCATGTCTTGAAGAAGAAGATTGCGTGAACATTCATTTTTACCTTCAAGACATCATCTTTATGAAGAGAGAAGATGTCACACAAAGGGTAGAAGATGTACCGAGTGGGATGAAGTGATCTCATGGTATGGTAAGCATTGTCCATTATGCTTTGTGTACTAACCCATGGTATATGTGAGAGTTTCTTGTGGGGTTAGGTATTTTTCCATGAGCGTGCATCAAAAGGAAGATCTCATATGTCCCATGGGGGATGACATCAAGTGGTGATCATCATTGAGGTTGCATTATGCAAGTTCAAGTGGAGCATCACGAAGAGATCATGATTGAAGCATGTCGTCTATTGTGGTGACAATGGACTTGTGAAGATGTGCCCAAGAGTGGCTCACTCATAGTGGAGCATGGGGGAGCAATCTACTAGTCTTCATCGTGCCAACGCTATCAAGAAAGGTGGTCCAACTTGAGGAGGTCAAGATCGTCATCATCTAGTTCAAGTGGATTATGCGCAAGGCAAAGGTTTTTCCTTGATAGGTTTTCTATTTTACCGGTCTCATGGTGTTAGTTGGGAGACTGGGTTATAGGATCGATAGCCGTATTATCAAGGGGGGCTCTCGAGTGAGTAGCTTGATCGTATCATTCGTAGAGAGCTCAAACCATTGCATCCTTGGCATCATCTTTCTTGGTTCTTGTTTGAATTTTCTCTATGTGAGTTTTGGAGCTTGTGGTCATCTTCGTGACAAGTTCAAGTTCATCGAAAACGGATTTCATATGCAACATCAATTGTGTTTTCGATGTTGGAGTCTTTGTCCGGTTGATACGTCTCCAACGTATCTATAATTTTTTATTGTTCCATGCTATTATATTATCCATCTAGGATGTTTTATATGCATCTATATGCTATTTTATATGATTTTTGGGACTAACCTATTAACCTAGAGCCCAGTTCCAGTTTCTGTTTTTTCCTTGTTTTTGAGTATCGCAGAAAAGGAATACCAAACGGAGTCCAATTGACCTGAAATTTCACGGAGATTGTTTTTGGACCAGAAGAAGCCCACGGAGTACCGGAGATGGACCAGAAGAGTCCCGAGGCCACCACGAGGGTGGGGGCGCCTTGTGGACCTCTCTGACTTGTTCCCAACGCCAACACCTCTTATATATCCCCAAACTTCCAGAACATAACCTAGATCGGGAGTTCCGCCGCCGCAAGCCTCTGTAGCCACGAAAACCAATCGGGACCCTATTCCGGCACCCTGCCGGAGGGGGAATCCCTCACCGGTGGCCATGTTCATCATCCCGACGCTCTCCATAACGAGGAGGGAGTAGTTCACCCTCGGGGCTGAGGGTATGTACCAGTAGCTATGTGTTTGATCTCTCTCTCTCGTGTTCTTGATTCGGCACGATCTTGATGTATCGCGAGCTTTGCTATTATAGTTGGATCTTATGATGTTTCTCCCCCTCTACTCTCTTGTAATGGATTGACTTTTGCCTTTGAAGTTATCTTATCGGATTGAGTCTTTAAGGATTTGAGAACACTTGATGTATGTCTTGCATGTGCTTATCTGTGGTGACAATGGGATATTCACGTGATCTACTTGATGTATGTTTTGGTGATCAACTTGCGGGTTCAGTGACCTTGTGAACTTATGCATAGGGGTTGGCATTGTTTTCGTCTTGACTCTTCGGTAGAAACTTTGGGGCACTCTTTTAAGTTCTTTGTGTTGGTTGAATAGATGAATATGAGATTGTGTGATGCATATCGTATAAGCATACCCACGGATACTTGAGGTGACATTGGAGTATCTAGGTGACATTAGGGTTTTGGTTGACTTGTGTCTTAAAGTGTTATTCTAGTACGAACTCTATGATAGATCGAATGGAAAGAATAGCTTCGTGTTATTTTACTACGGACTCTTGAATAGATCGATCAGAAAGGATAACTTTGAGGTGGTTTCGTACCCTACAATAATCTCTTCGTTTGTTCTCCGCTATTAGTGACTTTGGAGTGACTCTTTGTTGCATGTTGAGGGATAGTTATATGATCCAATTATGTTATTATTGTTGAGAGAACTTGCACTAATGAAAGTATGAACCCTAGGCCTTGTTTCAACGCATTGCAATAGCGTTGACGCTCACTTTTACCACTTGCTACCTTGCTGTTTTTATATTTTTAGATTACAAAAACCTATATCTACTGAAGGGATAGGTCATATTTGGGAAGGTCCTCTTCCTTATCCTATTGGCATTTATTATCCATTGGTAGTTCTTAAAAAAAATCAGTCGTTGTTGGATAGTACTTTTTGTCATCTATCCAACAAGCTTGAGTTTGCTGATTTTGGAGTCCATTTGTAGTAGTTATAGCAGTTTCAGTATTGGAGAGTCCTTCTATTTTGCTTGGGTAGTTTTTCAGCTTTAAGCGGTAGTACTGTTTAGGCGGTACTTCCGTTGACCAGTACCCCATCCACTTTCGCTTATTTTTATGCTTATGTTGCCCAATCTGCTTGAGTGGTAATACTGCTCTAAGCGGTAGTACTGCTGCCCCGAGCAGTAGTACTGCTCAATTGGTAGTACTGCTCCCCAAGCGGTAGTACTGCTCCCCCGAGCGGTAGTACTGCTCAATTGGTAGTACTGCTCCCCAATCGGTAGTACTGCTCTGGCAGAACTACCGGTCTTTTTCTTCTGTTCTAGCTGGGTTGCGTTGACCTGGCTAAGTGGCAGTATCGCTCCCCGGAGCGGTAGTACCGTTTGTGTACGTCCAGTGCACATAACGATTGGATTTGGGAGGACCTATTTAAGGGGCCCTTCTTCCCCAATGGTTCTAATCCTTTTGAGCAAGTTTTCCCCACCATTATTAACCTCTTGGAGCTTGCTTTCTCTTTATTCCTCCCATGATTCTTGCTATTCCTGAGGGAAAAGAGAGAACAGATCTAGATCCACATTTCCACCAGTCACTTTCTCCTCTATGTGCGGGGAACCCCTTGAATCTAGATCTTGGAGTTCTTTGTGTTCTCTTCTTCGTTCTTCCTCTCATTTTTCTCCATAGCATTAGTGTTGTGGTGGGATTTGGGAGAGAAGGACTTGGGTGCTCCGTGTGCCCTTGCCATTGATTTGGTGCATCGGTTTGAATTCTCCATGGTGATACGTGGAAGTGAAGATTGAGTAGCTTATTACTCTTGGGTGCTTGGTACCCTCGTTTGGGCGCCCTAGGTGGTTGGTTGTGTATCGGAGCTCAATCATTGTGGTGTAAAGCTCCGGGCAAGCATCGGGGTCTCCAATTAAGTTGTGGAGATTTCCCCAAGCAATTTGTATGGATTCCGGTGACCGCCCCCAACTGTTGCCATTTGTTCGGGTTTGATGACCGCCCTCAAGGGTCCCTCAGTGGAATCACGCCATCTTGCATTGTGCGAGGTCGTGAGGAGATTACGGTGTCCCTAGTGACATTTTGGGGAGCATTGTGCCTCCACACCATTCCAAACAAAGATTAGCATCCGCAAGGGTGTGAACTTGGGGATACATCGTCGTCTCTGCATGCCTCGGTTATCTCTTACCCGAGCCCTTTACCTATGCACTTTACTTTGTGATAGCCATATTGTTTCATGTTATATATCTTGCTATCACTTAGTCGTTTATCTTACTTAGCATAAGTTGTTGGTGCACATAGGTGAGCCTAATTGTATTAGGTTTGTGCTTGATAAATTATACGCTAGTTTTATTCCGCATTTGTTCAAGCCTAAATCGTAATTATTTTAAAGCGCCTATTCACCCCTGTGACGCTCGGATAATTAAGCTACAGCAACCCTCTGCTAATGATGCCACGTCACTTCGGTTACTGTTGCTAATCTCGAGTTAGTTCTAAACCGATTCAAGTTCAAATTCAAAATCAAGCAAACAATAAAAGTTTTCAACTATTAAAACTAAAATGTTCATGATGTGGCTAATAATCCCTAACTATTTTTGGTGGTGGAACCAACCTTTTACAAAGTGTTTAAATGCCCTAAACTAATTAAAAACAATGGCTAAAATAATAATTTAATTTCTTTTGAAAGTATAAAAATATTAAACTAATTTATTTTGGGTCCAAACTAGGTTTGGCAGTGGCCTATTTTGATGATACTAATTTAGGTGCTAACTTGGTATTTTAAAGAAACTAAAATATCAGAAACTAAAATAAAACAGAAAAGAATAAATAAATGAAAAAGGAAAATAAACAAAAACAAAAAAGGGGAAACCCCGCTGGGCCAACCGGCCCAGCTAGCTGGCCAACCGCCCGGCCTGCTGCGCCCTGCTTAACAACCCCCCCAGCTGGGCCTCGGCCCAGCAGGCTACAGGGCCGCCAGGCCGGCCCAACCGCGCCCGCTACTACTCCCCTCGGGCGCCAGAAACCCTAGCCCCTCTCCCCCACTACCCCACGACCCCCACTCTCTCTCGCTCGTTCCTCTCCCCTCCCGTGAGCCAGATCGGGATTGACCCGATTTCCCCGCCTGGCGCCGCCCGACGCCCCCCCGTTTGCCGGACCTCCCCGTCGGACTGCCCGTCCCCGACTCTCCCTCGCCGGCTTCGTCGCCCGCCACCTCGCCGCTGGATCGACGCCCCGCCGCTTGCCGTCGATGCTCGCCTCCCCGACCCCCTCCCCGGCGGACTCCGTCGAGCCTCGCCGGCGAACCCCTGCATCGGGGGTGAGCGAAACTCCCCTCTCCTCTCTGTATCCCTCGCACACACGTCCCTTGTCCGTCGCCGCAGTCGACACACTCCGCGCACGCCCCTGACCATCGCCCTGTACGCGCGCCGACCGCGCTCACCGTGGCCTCGCCTCACCCGGCGTGCCGTCGCGCACGCCCGCAGTCGCGCCGAGCCGCACCCGCCGTGCTGCTCCTTCCTGGAGCGCTCACACCTGCCGTGGCCCGCACCACCACAGCCTCCCATGCCGCTGCTCCACGCCGGCGCGCCGCCCTGGCCCCCCTGCTCCCTGCGACCACCCTACCGTGGTCGCCGGCGCCCCGCAGCGCCCAACTCGGGTGCGCCCCGCGGGCCAGTGCCCGTTCGGGCTGTGCCCGATAGACCAGCACTTGATTGCCCCCTTGGCCCAATGACAAGTGGGGCCCAGCCCCTGGAACGTTAAAAAAAAGAATTAAATAATAATAATATGATTAATCAATTAAGATAATTAATTAAATTAATTAATCCCTTTAATTAATCTAAATTAAGCCTAATTAATTAACCTAATCACTTTAATTAATGTAACTAAACATGTTTAGTTAACTAAGTCAATGACCAGTGGGACCCACACGTCAGCGACCCAGTCAACACCTCTGTTGACTGCTGATGCCATGCTGACGTCATGATGACGTCAGCAAATACTATTCTGGATAATGTTGAATTAAATTAATTAAATAAATTCTAAAATGATTTAAAACTTTAGAAAATCATATAAAATAAACCGTAGCTCAGATGAAAATACTTTCTACATGAAAGTTGCTCAGAACGACGAGACGAATTCGGATACGCAGCCCGTTCGTCCGCCACACATTCCTAGCATAGCAAACATGCAACTTTCCCCCTCCAGTCCATCTGTGCGAAAATGCCAAACACTGGGGATATTTTCCCGGATGTTTCCCCCCTTCATCAGTATCACCTACTACCGCGTTAGGGCACATCTAGCACCGCGTTTGCCATGTTACGCTTTTGTGATGCTTTGATTGCTCTGTTATTTATTATGTTCCCCCTCCGTTACTTCTTTCCGGTAGACCCCGAGACTGCCGGCGACCCCCAGTTCGTCTACGGTGTTGACGACCTCTCCTTGCCAGAACAACCAGTCAAGCCCCCCCTTGATCACCAGATATCGTCTATTCCTTCTCTATATTGCTTGCATTAGAGTAGTGTAGCATGTTAGTGCTTTCGGTTGATCCTATACTAATGCATAGCCTGTCATTGTTGCTACAGTTGTTACCCTTACCTGCTATCCTACTCTTAGTATAGGATGCTAGTGTTCCATCAGTGGCCCTACACTCTTGTCCGTCTGCCATGCTATACTACTGGGCCGTGATCACTTCGGGAGGTGATCACGGGTATATATTATATACTTTATATACATGACACATGATGTGACTAAAGTCGGGTCAGCTCGTTGAGTACCCGCAAGTGATTCTGATGAGGGGGCTGAAAGGACAGGTGGCTCCATCCCGATAGAGGTGGGCCTGGGTTCCTGACGGCCCCGACTGTTACTTTGTGGCGGAGCGACAGGGCAGGTTGAGACCACCTAGGAGAGAGGTGGGCCTGGCCCTGGTCGGTGTTCGCGGATACTTAACACGCTTAACGAGATCTTGGTATTTGATCTGAGTCTGGCCATTTGGTCTATACGCACTAACCAACTACGCGGGAACAGTTATGGGCACTCGGCGTCATGGTATCAGCCGAAGCTCTTTTTGACATCAGCGACGGAGCGGCGCGCCGGATTGGACTGGAACGCCTGCTAGGCTAGGTCTGCTTTCGGCCGCCCTCGCAACGTGCAGGTGTGCAATGGGCAATGGGCCCAGACCCCTGCGCGCATAGGATTTAGACCGGCGTGCTGACCTCTCTGTTGAGCCTAGGTGGGGCTGCGACATGTTGATCTTCTGAGGCCGGGCATGACCCAGGAAAGTGTGTCCGGCCAAATGGGATCAAGCGTGTTGGGTTATGTGGTGCACCCCTGCAGGGAAGTTTATCTATTCGAATAGCCGTGTCCCTCGGTAAAAGGACGACCTGGAGTTGTACCTTGACCTTATGACAACTAGAACCGGATACTTAATAAATCACTCCTTCCAAGTGCCAGATACAACCCGGTGATCGCTCTCTAACAGGGCGACGAGGAGGGGATCGCCGGGTAGGATTATGCTATGCGATGCTACTTGGTGAACTTACCATCTACTCTCTTCTACATGCTGCAAGATGGAGGTGGCCTGAAGCGTAGTCTTCGACAGGATTAGCTATCCCCCTCTTATTCTGGCATTCTGCAGTTCAGTCCACCGATATGGCCCTTTACACATATACCCATGCATATGTAGTGTAGCTCCTTGCTTGCGAGTAGTTTGGATGAGTACTCACGGTTGCTTTTCTCCTTCTTTTCCCCCTTTCCATTCTACCTGGTTGTCGCAACCAGATGCTGGAGCCCAGGAGCTTGACGCTATCGTCAACGACGACTCCTACTACACTGGAGGTGCCTACTACTACGTGCAGCCCGCTGACGACGACCAGGAGTAGTTTAGGAGGATCCCAGGCAGGAGGCCTGCGCCTCTTTCGATCTGTATCCCAGTTTGTGCTAGCCTTCTTAAGGCAAACTTGTTTAACTTATGTCTGTACTCAGATATTGTTGCTTCCGCTGACTCGTCTATGATCGAGCACTTGTATTCGAGCCCTCGAGGCCCCTGGCTTGTATTATGATGCTTGTATGACTTATTTATGTTTTAGAGTTGTGTTGTGATATCTTCCTGTGAGTCCTTGATCTTGATCGTACACGTTTGCGTGCATGATTAGTGTACGGTCAAATCGGGGGCGTCACAAGTTGGTATCAGAGCCGACTGCCTGTAGGAATCCCCCTTCCACACTCCTTGGCCGAAGTCGAGTCTGGACATTGCAAAACTTTTACTAACATGGCTGTGTGTCTTACGGGCCCACGTCGCCATTGGGTGGTAGTAGGATCTTTTATTCCTCAACCTTTACTCTGGGACTCTGAACTCTCTCCTATTCGGGTTAAATGATTTTGCTAAAAGGACTAACTGTAGGTTCTCGTAAATACTTTCTCCCGGAGAGCCCCTTCCGGCCAGATGATCGCCTGCTGCACCAGAAGATTCTGAAGACACTCTCTGATGCTTTCCCGAGACCCTTGTGCCCTCCGCCATTGTGATCCCTACCACCGATAAATCTTTATGGATAACTACATACTTTTGTCGTTCATACCTTCATCCCCAGTTGCCCTTGTTATTACAAGGTGCCCTCAAATACTCTCCGATGTTCCAAGCATCCATTATGCTTACTACCCCGCAGTTCCTTGCCGCATGAATACCCCTACGAATAATTCTTCACCCTTATCGAGGAACTGTTCATTACTAGTTGATCATATGATCCACAAGGTACATTGATATACTATCCGGTCTTCCGGCAATTCCCTGCCAGCTGTTGCTGTGCAAATACTTGTCTGCTTGCATTATGGTTGCGTTCCATATGTCTAGAAATATTCATTAGTATCCCTTGTCATCATCATTTTTAGCCTTTGATTTGATATGTGGTGAATGCTCGCAATCCTCAGTCGAAATCCTAGAATTCATCCTTCTGGATCAGACGTCATTTTAAACATGAACTGGTTCTCGACCAACCGAATAGCCGTCGGTTGTACCCGTAAGTTTACTCAACTTATCCATCCTCAATCAGCGCGTTTGCTTCTGATCTCTTGATTTGGAAATCGCAATTCCTTTGCATTTGAGATTTGAATTAGTTAGTTATTCACATAATCTGATGCCTTTGTATTCTTTCTTCCTCTGATTGAGTACCGATACTCACATCAGCTCTGTTGTGGATTGCCCGATCCATTGTAGGATTTTTATCCGACAGTGTCGTTCATATTCAATCACCTTGAGAAGTTCTTCCCTCATACATAATGCCTTCGGTAAATTGTATCCTCTCCTTTTGTCACCCATGCTCTACTATCGAGCTTGTGTTATTTACTATTGAAGCTTGTGGTATATGTTCCCAATATGACCCTAAGGGTTGAACCTATGCCTTTCCAGATCCGGGTAAACCCGAGAGCTATCACGAGTCATACTCTTCTGGAGTTTTGCTAGATAAAATTTAAACATTACAACTTCTTTGAAAAATGAGAAGTGAATGAAAGGGTATGCATTGGAGAAGTGGGAGTCGACCTTGAACTTTGTGTTCATGCCCATGGACACGATGTAGATCCTATCATAGAAGCTTCTTGTAATAATAACTATTTCCTTGATATGATATCGTCTAGTATCTGTGTATTGATCCTTTTGCAATCGTGGTTCTGACCATGTTCTCCTTTAAATACCATTTCTCGTGCAAGTTTAAGCACTTGTCCTCTGCAGAGCAATACCCCCGTCCAACCTCTACTTTGGTCTGTCGTCGAGTATTACCCCCCCTGGTATCTCGAGAATGCCAAGGAACTACTTAACTTCTTATGAGTTCTTCATCAACTAATATTCTTGCCGATTCCATTTTTCCAACGGGTTCTGAGTTGTTAGAACCCCTCAAGGACACCGATAAGTGAATCAATTCCGCACTCCGATTCAATAACTCTAAGTAATTTTTGTTGCTTACGAGTTTAATAATCCTTCAAGTCATTCGTAGCCTGCTCGGCTATGTCATTATCGTGCCGATTTTAACTGTGCTACCTGGACCTTCCCAGCGCACAAGTTTCGACAGTGAGCTAATCTTGCGTCGATCTTCCTCGTCATATCACTTCTCCTTGAACAGAAAACTTGATTTCAGGTTTTTGTCGTACCCATGGTTATAATAACCTTTCGCTTCATCATTCCTTAAATTTGATGTCATCGCCGACCGATTACATCTTCATGAAACCTCTTGTCAAATGTGTCGTGATCATAATCAACATTCTGAGCGTTTCCAGGATATCAATCGAATTCATGATGGGAGATATCATCTTTTCCCCCACGATGATTGTGTTAACATCGACAACATTCTTGCATTTCTGCAACACAAAACTGGTTCACGGTTTGTGTTGTACCTTGAGTTCCTTGCTATCCAGCATTTGTTCTTTACCTTGGAGTATTACCATCTTTTATGTCAAGAATGTTGTGAGAATTTCACCACCTCTTAAGAATTCTTGATAAAGTGATGCTTCTCGACCTCACCATTCTTCTTGGTCCCCGTGTTGTTTCTAACCGGAAAACCGACAATTGAACTATGATGTGCGAATTCAAAACTTCTAGCAACCCTATTGCTTTGAAGTTAACGGTCGATATTTCATTCTTAGACCATTGGTTATCGAATCACCATTCTAGCATTGATCATTCTACCTAAGCCCATATTTCGGGTGCACCTTTCAACCAATGTTTAATTGTGTATGTTTGCCTCGAGCATACCTCATTAAATCATTTGGTCTGACAAATGTTATCTCCTTGTTCACATAAGTGTGGAAATCCCTCTTTTTGGAAATCTTGATGAGTTGTCGCTGAGTCCATTAGCCACCTCCACATCCTCTCATTGGTTTAATGATGAACTCTTGTTTCGGAACTCGCTTCCATAGTTCATCTTCCGAGAATCTTACAATGTCATCTCATCAATTCATGCTGCACCTTTTCTTCTCAGGCATCCTGAGTATGAGGTATTCTGACACCAATCAGATCTGAATCTCGGTCAGATATGATGGTTGAAACATTTTTCCAAGAGTTATAGCATTGGTCTATATAAGACCCGATAAGGTGATGTCATGCCTAGAACACCTGGCCGGAGGCCCTATTGTTATAGATTCCTTCAACAAGACTATCCATTCTTCCATGAGGAAATGGTAAGACTTATTCTACAAGTTATTCCCGATGGATCCTTTGTGTTTCCAAAGTCCGATCTTTACCCAATGACCATGTCAATGCTATCTCGAAGCATGTCTGTGTTACTCCGATCTTCAATAAGAACATTTGAAGCAAAATGCTATCTTTTCTTTAACAATTATCCAAAACACCGTTCTATGGGTATTGTCATGAAATTACTCTCCCCTTATCTAAAGGGTTTTCTACATTATATCCTATCACGGATATCATGCTCTGCTTATCATTAGGAAGGATATACCCTTGAAATGTCTGATAATCATATTTTTCCTTTCCATTATTTGGTTTAACCTTTCTTGTGATCTATATGATCTGAGCAGTAATATTCTCCTGCTTACATAAACACCTCGGTGTACAACTCTGTCAGTAAGACCCTGTTACTATTGTTGATGACATTCCGGCAACCACCGATGGACGAGAACTTTGCCTATTGGTCCGCCTCGTTTCAACGAGCAAGAAAATGGTTCTCTTCGTCCATCGCCCTTGGTACCAAAGTTGTTACTGACATATAACTGACAGGCTAACCTCGGACATGCCTTGCTTACATGATCGGGCAAGACGTCATCGCCCTTCCTACTTTTAACCCACATGGTGGGCCCATAACCCATAGTTCCACAGGATCGAAACCTGACTCTCCTGTACACCCCGTTGTCAAAGTTATTCCTCGCGTTTGACCCCGTATGTAGTTCACGTGTCACCTTCCTTGAGATGATCTATTCTGGTATCAGATACAATGCCTATTCCCGCTGCTCAGAACCCCTTTCATGCCCTGATTAAGACATCGAACTATTGACTAACCGCTTGAAACATCTTACCGTACCTTCTTGCTCGGCTCTCGATGTGTTTCATATTACCAATTCGACAGTTACTCATGTGATCATTCATGGGATAACCCCCAGATGATCATTCATGGGATAACCCCCAGATGATTTCCCCTGATAGCATTCTATTGTTATCGGGCTGCCCTTTCCTATTTGTAAGTACGATGGAGTTCACCAAGAAAGGCTGTGACTTATCTTGATAACCTGAAGCAATGGAATGAAGAAATCAACGGAAGCGGTCAACTTCTTCGAGAAGAGCAACGAAGACCGAGAAGATCCGTTAGATTTTCGTAACCCAATCCCTCCCCCCTTACTCCCTCCTAAATCTCGGGACGAGATTTCTTGTAGTAGAGGAGATTTGTGACGCCCGGATAATTAAGCTACAACAACCCTCTGCTAATGATGCCACGTCACTTCGGTTACTATTGCTAATCTCGCGTTAGTTCGAAACCGATTCAAGTTCAAATTCAAAATCAAGCAAACAATAAAAGTTTTCAACTATTAAAACTAAAATGTTCATCATGTGGCTAATAATCCCTAACTAGTTTTGGTGGTGGAACCAACCTTTTACAAAGTGTTTAAATGCCCTAAACTAATTAAAAACAATGGCTAAAATAATAATTTAATTTCTTTGAAAGTATAAAAATATTAAACTAATTTATGTGGGTCCAAACTAGGTTTGGCAGTGGCCTATTTTGATGATACTAATTTAGGTGCTAACTTGGTATTTTAAAGAAACTAAAATATCAGAAACTAAAATAAAACAGAAAAGAATAAATAAATGAAAAAGGAAAATAAACAAAAAAAGGGGAAACCCCGCTGGGCCAACCGGCCCACCTAGCTGGCCAACCGCCCGGCCCGCTACCCCCTGCTTAACACCCCTCCCCCAGCTGGGACTCGGCCCAGCAAGCTACAGGGCCGTCAGGCCGGCCCAACCGCGCCCGCTACTACTCCCCTCGGGCGCCAGAAACCCTAGCCCCTCTCCTCACTTCCCCATGACCCCCACTCTCTCTCGCTCGTTCCTCTCCCCTCCCGTGATCCAGATCGGGATCGACCCGATCTCCCCGCCTGGCGCCGCCCGACGCCGCCCGACGCCCCCTGTTTGCCGGACCTCCCCGTCGGACTGCCCGTCCCCGACTCTCCCTCGCCGGCTTCGTCGCCCGCCACCTCGCCGCTGGATCGATGCCCCGCCGCTTGCCGTCGACGCTCGCCTCCCCGACCCCCTTCCCGGCGGACTCCGTCGAGCCTCGCCGGCGAACCCCTGCATCGAGGGTGAGCAAAACTCCCCTCTCCTCTCTGTATCCCTCGCACACGCGTCCCTAGTCCGTCGCCGCGGTCGACGCACTCCGCGCACGCTCCTGACCATCGCCCTGTACGCGCGCCGACCACGCTCACCGTGGCCTCGCCTCACCCGGCGTGCCGTCGCGCACGCCCGCAGTTGCGTCGAGCCGCACCCGCCGTGCTGGTCCTTCCTGGAGCGCTCACACCTGCCGTGGCCCGCACCAGCACAGCCTCCCCTGCCGCTGCTCCACGCCGGCGTGCCGCCCTGGCCCCCCTGCTCCCTGCGACCGCCCTACGATGGTCGCCGGCGCCCCGCTGCGCCCAAGTCGGGTGCGCCCCGCGGGCCAGTGCCCGTTCGGGCTGTGCCCGATAGCCCATCACCCGATTGCCCCCTGGCCCAATGACAAGTGGAGCCCAACCCTTGGAACGTTTAAAAAAAGAATTAAATAAAATAAAATTAAATAATAATATGATTAATCAATTAAGATAATTAATTAAATTAATTAATCCCTTTAATTAATCTAAATTAAGCCTAAATAATTAACCTAATCACTTTAATTAATTTAACTAAACCTGTTTAGTTAACTAAGTCAATGACCAGTGGGACCCACACGTCAGCGACCCAGTCAACACCTCTGTTGACTGCTGATGTCATGTTGATGTCATGATGACGTCAGCAAATACTATTCTGGATAATGTTGAATTAAATTAATTAAATAAATTCTAAAATGATTTACTTTATAAAATCATATAAAATAAACCGTAGCTCATATGAAAATACTTTCTAGCTCAGAACGACGAGACGAATTCGGATACGCAGCCCGTTCGTCCGCCACACATTCCTAGCATAGCAAACATGCAACTTTCCCCCTCCGGTCCATCTGTCCGAAAATGCCAAACACTGGGGATATTTTCCCGGATGTTTCCCCCCTTCATCAGTATCACCTACTACCACGTTAGGCACATCTAGCACCGCGTTTGCCATGTTACGCTTTTGTGATGCTTTGATTGCTCTGTTATTTATTATGTCCCCCCTTCGTTACTTCTTTCCGGTAGACCCCGAGACTGCCGGTGACCCCCAGTTCGTCTACGGTGTTGACGACCTCTCCTTGCCAGAGCAACCAGGCAAGCCCCCCCCCTTGATCACTAGATATCGCCTATTCCTTCTATATACTGCTTGCATTAGAGTAGTGTAGCATGTTACTGCTTTTGGTTAATCCTATACAGATGCATAGCCTGTCATTGTTGCTACAGTTGTTACCCTTACCTGCTATCCTACTGCTTAGTATAGGATGCTAGTGTTCCATCAGTGGCCCTACACTCTTGTCCGTCTGCCATGTTATACTACTGGGCCGTGATCACTTCGGGGGTGATCACGGGTATATACTATATACTTTATATACATGACACATGTGGTGACTAAAGTCGGGTCAGCTCGTTGAGTACCCGCAAGTGATTCTGATGAGGGGGCTGAAAGGACAGGTGGCTCCATCCCGGTAGAGATGGGCCTGGGTTCCTGACGGCCCCCGACTGTTGCTTTGTGGTGGAGCGACAAGGCAGGTTGAGACCACCTAGGAGAGAGGTGGGCCTGGCCCTGGTCGGCGTTCGCGGATACTTAACACGCTTAACGAGATCTTGGTATTTGATCTGAGTCTGGCCATTTGGTCTATACGCACTAACCAACTACGCGGGAATAGTTATGGGCACTCGGCGTCGTGGTATCAGCCGAAGCTCTTTTTGACGTCAACGACGGAGCGGCGCGTGCCGGATTGGACTGGAACGCCTGCTAGGCTAGGTCTGCTTCCGGCCGCCCTCGCAACGTGAAGGTGTGCAATGGGTGATGGGCCCAGACCCCTGCGCACATAGGATTTAGACCGACGTGCTGACCTCTCTGTTGAGCCTAGGCGGGGCTGCGACGTGTTGATCTTCCGAGGCCGGGCATGACCCAGGAAAGTGTGTCCGGCCAAATGAGATCAAGCGTGTTGGGTTATGTGGTGCACCCCTGCAGGGAAGTTTATCTATTCGAATAGCCGTGTCCCTCGGTAAAAGGATGACCCGGAGTTGTACCTTGACCTTATGACAACTAGAACCGGATACCTAATAAAACACACCCTTCCAAGTGCCAGATACAACCCGGTGATCGCTCTCTAACAGGGCGACGAGGAGGGGATCGCTGGGTAGGATTATGCTATGCTATGCTACTTGGTGAACTTTCCATCTACTCTCTTCTACATGCTGCAAGATGGAGGTGGCCTGAAGCGTAGTCTTCGACAGGATTAGCTATCCCCCTCTTATTCTGGCATTCTGCAGTTCAGTCCACCGATATGGCCCTTTACACATATACCCATGCATATGTAGTGTAGCTCCTTGCTTGCGAGTAGTTTGGATGAGTACTCACGGTTGCTTTTCTCCTTCTTTTCCCCCTTTCCATTCTACCTGGTTGTCGCAACCAGATGCTGGAGCCCAGGAGCTTGACGTCATCGTCGACGATGACTCCTACTACACTGGAGGTGCCTACTACTACGTGCAGCCCGCTGACGACGACCAGGAGTAGTTTAGGAGGATCCCAGGCAGGAGGCCTGCGCCTCTTTCGATCTGTATCCCAGTTTGTGCTAGCCTTCTTAAGGCAAACTTGTTTAACTTATGTCTGTACTCAGATATTGTTGCTTCCACTGACTCATCTATGATCGAGCACTTGTATTCGAGCCCTCGAGGCCCCTGTCTTGTATTATGATGCTTGTATGACTTATTTATGTTTTAGAGTTGTGTTGTGATATCTTCCCGTGAGTCCCTGATCTTGATCGTACACGTTTGCGTGCATGATTAGTGTACGGTCAAATCGGGGGCATCACAACCCCCCTCAGGCGATATCCATGATCTTTCAGCGGGAGAGGAGGTCAAGAGGAACAACGCCGCCGGTGGTGCTAGTGTAGTGGGACGCGTGAGATGAGATCAAGAGAAAGATTAGAAGTGATGAAGGAGATTAAGAGTGTCATTAAAATGTATCACACATATGCATATGTATAACTCATCAGAAATATGTAGATTTACTCGTCTATGACCATCGAAACAGAAAATATGCAACACAAAAGTCGTGTGAAACTGCGAGATGAAGCTACTGGTCAAAGGACATTTCGAACAGCTGACCGTGTGCAATGAATTGGACAAAATTCGCCCAAAATAGGTCCAAACATGAACACGAAATTAAGCATTTACGGTCGATGAAAATTTGAATCGATCGCCTGAATGGAACCATAACATTGATGTGCATTTTTTGTGTGTAGAGTTTATCTCGAATCGATGCACCATTGTGTAGATTAGAAGGGACGAGCAAGAAAGGATATTAGAGAGGAGCTTCTCGAGGTAGGAGAAGATAAGAAGTAAAAGGTGTATACTAGGTTGCATCGCACTGGCATACTCTCCTGCTACGGGGCACCATCTGCGCTCGATCTAGCTCAACTCAACCTGGCTGGCTGGAAACTACCGATTCGATGGTTTCTAGCAGGCCTAGCTGGGAGCTGCTTTAAGTTCTATGCGATGCATGCCCAACAATGAAACACAGGCAACCAAACAACCCATTTTCTTTCCCGCGCGAGACTGGTTGGCCTATATACAACAACCAAATGCGCCATATATGCATGTTCTACTTTTTTGACCACTTGAGCTATATGTTTGTCAACTGTATTTTGAATTTGGGTCAATCATTTTTTGCTGTTGATTTTGCTCTCAGATTCTTGTTGCATTTTTTCTCGCGACTTGTTGTGCTCACTGGAGTTAATTTGAAACCGAGCCGAAGCCCATTATCTGTGATTCAACCCTTCTCTCTCCTCTTTTGTTATATTTTTCTGGTTTTTTTGGGTTTTTGCTTTGTTATTTTGTTTTTCTTTGTTAGTTGGTTTTAGTTTCTTTGGTGGGTATAGTTGGTTTGTTTGGTGAGTGTAAATGTATACACACAAAATACACTATTATATGATTATTGTTTGCATATACAAAAATTGCGATCTTAGAGCTAAGTTGTGTGCAAGTTTTTTAAACACTTTTTTCGTTATATTTCTTCTTAAAGCATAATACTAATGCCACTAATTCATTGTTATTAATTTTTTTAAATTTTATTATTACATTTTCTTTATTCTTCAAGGGTAAAACCAAATGCCACTCATTCATTCCTTCTTAGATTTTTCGAAAATTTAACTATTACATGTTTATTCTTCATATTATTTAGAAACACATTATTTGTGTATATTGTGAAAAAACATTGTTTGTTTTTATTTTTTATTTTCTTTCTTCATAAAGGGTAAAATACTGATGTCACTAATTCATTTTTCTTAGAAAACCTCAGAAGTTCACTCCCCCCTTCCCATAAGTGGTGTCATACGCTCTGTGCAATACGGCAGTCGTAATCACTAATTAAGGGGTATCCCTTGCAACGTTCACTCCCACCTTCCCATAAGTGGTGCCACTTATCGCGACATGAGAGTTTTTCTTTTTTCGTAGATTGGTTTATTCAAATGTTTAGTCTCTTAAATCGTGCGTTAAAATCATGAAATGTTTCACCGTTGGATTTCCCGCATCAAAATCTTTGAAACTAGATCTCATGTTAATAGGTTTTAATGAATTTTTAATGAAAAAACCAAAAAATAGGGAGAGAAAAAACCGAGTCAGAAGTACTTTTTTACTTGTTTCCCTTTCTAGAGACACAACTGTGCCTCTCGCAGAAGCAAATCTGTACATCCACGAGAAGCAAATCTATGCCTCTCATAGAAGAAACAAAACGGTTTTTTTGTCCCTTTCAAGAGGCACAGTGCCTCTCACGAAAGCAACCTTGTGCCTCCACGAGAAACAAATATGTGTCTCTGGTAGAAGAAAAAACCAATTTTTTTCAAGTGTCACACTCGCGGAAGCAAATCTGTGTCTCTATGAGAAGCAAATCTACACTTCTCGCGGAAGAAAAAAAACATGTTTTTTTCCTTTCTGAGAAGCACAACTATGCCTTTCGCACAAGCAAACATGTGCCTCCGCGAGAAGCAAATATGTGCCTCTCACGGAAGCAAAAAAACATGGGTTTTGCTTTTTTTTTAAATACTCCAACATTTAGGGAAAACCGAGAAAATCCCGAAAAGCCAAAAAAAGGGGAAAACTCATTTAAAACCCAGAAACTTGTACAGAAAAAAAAATCCCGAAGCAGTGCCTAACACGCGACACGTCACGACGGCTGAGAGCGCGCCAAGTGGTGGCGTGCTCTCAACCCACCAAAAAAGACCCTTGGAGCTCCCGCAAGGGGTACCCTTTGATTAGTTGCTCCCTACGGCGGCAGTTTGATGCAGTAAGCGACAAATAGGAAAATGTGCGAGATGGAAGGTGTGCTCGGCTTAGGCGCCCTTAAATGGGCATGCGTGGCCTCGGAAGAGCGCTGCTTCTCAACCCACTTTTTTAAATTAATTTTACTTATATGTCAAATGGAAAATAATTTCTTTAAATTTTAAAAAGTTTATCATGCATAGGAAAAATGTTTATACAATAAAAAATAATATGCTGTTCAAAATATAAATGATGATAGCGTATGTAAAAAAAATGTAAATTACATCTAAAAATGATCACATAATTACAAAAATGTTTTGCAATTGATGTGACATTTAAGAACATGTTCTCACATTTTGAGAAAATGTTCATGACATTTAGAAAAAACACAATGTAAAAACTTGCATAATTAAAAATGTACATGATATTTGTAAACTGTTAACATGATTTAAAAATATGTTCATGACATGCTTTATAAATGTTTATACAATGTAATAATTTATCTTGTGTCATTAAACAAAATGCTAAGCATGTGTTTGCAAAAAAATAACATATATATAAAAAATGTTCAAAAACATGTGTTTGAAAAAAACACATTATGTATTTGAAAATGTTCAACGTGTACCATAAAGATATGCGTTCATGAGAAAAATGTACAATTTGTATTGAGAAAAGTAGACATGTGTAAAAAAATAAGTAGAGAAAGAAAAAAATCAAAGAAAACCAAAGAACGAAACAAAAAACAAAGCCATAAAAAAAGGAAAAGGAAAAATCAAAGAAAACTGAAGAAAGAAACATAGAAAAGAGAGAAAAGAAAACTCCATGGAAGGTTCTAAAACCGAACCGGATGGGTTTATAGAAGCTTTCCAAAATCGCTTAAGTGGGCCAGCCCACTAAGGCGAGCGTGCCTCCTGTAGTGGCGAGACTGAGTTATGTCTTGGTATGGGCGAGAAATAGCTCTCCCGTGCAGTTCAACCTTAAACTTATCCAACTACACTGAATATTCAACAAGGAACCACACGGCCTGGGAATACCCTCTTAGCTAGGGCTTAGATATACTCCGGTAGTGACCTGATATTCATCATGGGTTCCACTGTTCCTCTACCTCCTACCCGTCTCTGCGGCTGAGACGAGGCTGCTTGGTGTGATCGTGAAGGCAAGGAAGAAGGTTGTGCTCTAGATGGCGAGCGTTCCTAGTTCCTCAACGACAATAGGAGCACGGTTGGGGGACAACCTGGATGAATCATTAGAGCATTTGGACCTGAAGGACGAAGAACTGGATGATTGGTGTTGGGGAAGGAAGAGCTTAAGCAACATGAGTCTCAAATTAGGTGGCTTGCAATTAGGGGACTCAGTATTGATCGCCCTTCCAAATCGGCGACGATATTTAAGATGCTCAAATATGCATGGAGCTTAACCAAACACCTAAGTTCACGGAAACATGGAGCACCATTTTACTTTTAAGCTATTTTGTTTAGGAGATTGGTGAAGGAAATATGCCCTAGAGGCAATAATAAAGTTGTTATTTATATTTCCTTATATCATGATAAATGTTTATTATTGATGCTAGAATTGTATTAACCGGAAACTTAGTACATGTGTGAATACATAGACAAACAGAGTGTCCCTAGTATGCCTCTACTAGACTAGCTCGTTAATCAAAGATGATTAAATTTCCTAGCCATAGACATGTGTTGTCATTTGATGAACAGGATCACATCATTAGGGAATGATGTGATGGACAAGACCCATCTGTTAGCTTAGCACTATGATTGTTTAGTTTATTGCTATTGCTTTCTTCATGCACTACAGGAATCAGCTACTTTGCCGTCCGCCAAGGCAGACGGCAAAGGCACGGATGGCGGACGTCAAAGGCCTTTGCCGTCTGCCACGGACGGCAAACGGCGCCGGCAAAGATAAGATCGACAAAGACCTTCTTTGCCGTTTGCTTTTAGCAGCGGACGGCAAAGAGGCCTTTGACATCAGTGGCTGACGGCAAAGAAAGCCGACGGCAATAAATTCGCTGTTAGTCCGTTAGGTGGCTAACGGCAGTCTTTGCCGTCCGCAAGCTTACGGCAAAGAGCACCAGGCCTTTGCCGTCGGCCAAATGACGTCAGCTGCACGTCACTGCCCACCAAGGCTTTGCCGTCCGCCACTGTAGGCAAAGGCGGTGATCCTTTGTCGTCTGCCACTGTAGGCAAAGGCTTTGTCGTCCGCCACTGTAGGCAAACTGACCAAATGGGTCAGCTCCTAGGAAACACAGGTGGCTGCCACGTGGCTTCTTTGCCGTCCGCGGAGGACGGCAAAGAGCCCTTTGCCCTCGGTGGCAAACAGCAAAGAGCCTCCATTGCCTCTGTTTTCTGGTTTTTTTAAATCCAACAATTTTCACAGCAAATATATATGACATATATATATTTCACAGGGCTATTTCACAGCAAACATATGACATATCCAGCACATAAGTTTCATCGTACATACATAGTTCCATCCATACATACATAACAAGTTCCACATACAGATTGTTCCATCCATACATATTACAATGCAAAGTTTCATCCATATAGCAAGTTCCATCATAGCAAGCTAGAAGAATACTAGAAGTGAATGAAAGGAAAAAACAAGCACTCCATCGTAGCAAGCTAGCTTCCGTGAAGTGAATGAAATCTACAAAATGGCAAATAAGAAAGTTAGAAAAATGTGACTAGAAGAAGAAGAAGACTAGAAGAAGAAAAAGACTAGAAGAAGAAGTATATATCATTTATGAGATAACTTAGGTGAAATGGATAACTTAGGTGAAATGGATCATTTATGAGCTAACTTAGTTGAAATGGATCGTTTATGAGCTAACTAAGGTGAAACAGATCATTTATGAGCTAACTTAGGTGAGATGGATCGTTTATGAGCTAACTTAGGTGAAATGGATCGTTTATGAGCTAATTTAGGTGAAATGGATCATTTATTAGCTAACTTAGATGAAATGGATCATTTATGAGCTAACCTTGGTGAAATGGATCGTTTATGAGCTAACTTAGGTGAAATGGATCATTTTGGAGCTAACCTAGGTAAGATGGGTCATTTTGGAGCTAACCTAGGTAAAATGGGTCATTTTAGAGCTAACCTAGGTAAAATGGATCATTTTGGAGCTAACCTAGGTAAAATGGGTCATTTTAGAGCTAACTTGGGTAAAATGGATCATTTATGAGCTAACTAAGATAAAATGGGTCATTTTAAAGCTAACTAAGGTAAAATGGATCGTTTATGAGCTAACTAAGCTAATTATGCCATTTTTTGACATAAGTAAGCTAAGTACATGTCATTATTGAGCAAACCTAGTTAACTAAGCATATTAGAGCTAACTTAGGTCATTTTGGAGGAAACAAAGCTAAGTATAGATCATTTTAGAGCTAACTTACATAAAATGGATGGTTTTGGAGGTCAGTAAGCTTATTAAGTCATTTTGGAGGAAAGGAAGCTAACTCTAGGTCATTATGGTAAGCATATTGGAGGAAATAAAGCTAAGTCTAGGTCTTTATGCATTTGTTAAGCAAAACACTAGAGAAACTTACCGTGATCATGGAGGTGTAGGAGCGGGCTGGCTCGTGCCGGTAGCTGGAGAAGGATCGTGCGATACTTGTCTGGAGTTACGCTGCACCAAAGATCATTTCTAATGTCTCGTTAGCATGATGACACTCAAATGTTAAGACTAGCAAGTAATGTCCATTCAAATTAAACTCACCGTGGTCCCAGGAGCAATCTCTGGCATCGGCGGAGCGGTCTGACCGGCCTTCTCGCACACAGACTGCACATTTGGTTTTCATGACTCAGTCATACTAGTTAGTAATGAGACGAACACTACATGCATGTTTTGGCTAATCTGCAGAAGAAACTTACCACAAGGAGCTCGTACATGGCCCTTGCCTGCATGTCATTCCGTGCCATCTCCTCCTCCAACATCTTTGTCGTCCTCTCCTCCAACTCCCGCTGCCTCTCCGCCGCCTCCGCCAGAAGTTTCTCTGTTCTATCTCTCTCACTCTGCATAGCAACCTGCAACACCACTCCTCGTTAGCATTTGTAATCATTGATGGAAGCGCACACAATGTAATGGAGAAAGATAGCTGAGTACGTATAACTAACCTTGAAGGCGAGTTTGACTGGCTGTTCACGAGGCCTTATGTCAGGAGCGGAGCTTGACTGGCGCGCCTTGATCTCCGGGAGAGTGTGAGGACAACGGATAAGTCCATCTCTGTCGGTGTCAAAACCGGCGGATCTCGGGTAGGGGGTCCCGAACTGTGTGTCTAAGGTTGATGGTTACAGGAGACAGGGGACACGATGTTTACCAAGCTTCGGGCCCTCTCTATGGAGATAATACCCTACTTCCTGCTTGATTGATCTTGATGAATATGAGTGTTACAAGAGTTGATCTACCACGAGATCGTAATGGCTAAACCCTAGAAGCCTAGCCTGTATGACTATGGTAATGAGTATATCATTTCCGGACTAAACCCGCCGGTTTATATAGACACCGGGGGGAACTAGGGTTACATAGTCGGTTACATAGGAAGGAATCTTCATAGTTGATCGCCAAGCTTGCCTTCCACGCCAAGGAGAGTCCTATCCGGACACGGGTACAGTCTTCGGTCTTCATGTCTTCATAGACCATCAGTCCGGCCCATTGATAATAGGCCAGACGCCCGAGGACCCCTTAGTCCAGGACTCCCTCAGTAGCCCCTGAACCTGGCTTCAATGACGAGGAGTCCGACGCGCAGATTGTCTTCGGCATTGCAAGGCGGGTTCCCTTCTTTCCGAACTCCAAGATAGTCTCCGGACGTGGTGATAGTATGCGGACCTGTCACACACACCATACACAACCACATAGAGAATATAATTTTACACGAGCCCAATCCGCTGACAAATTTTTGTAGCATGACATCACGTCCGACCGGCCATAATTTCGGACCGTTTTATGTCCGCCGCTCCACGTCCCGAGACGCGGTTGCGATTGGCATGTCTTGTCAAAGCAGAGATCGTGTCCCCTTATCGTGGGATTCTCATCAATGCGGGCATGGGTAACCCAACCGTGCCGTTTATACAGCCCTTGGGAATAGGCGAGTTCTAAGGTGAGTGGGGAGCCATTCAATATTCACTGCCTTTATAAGGGGATAAGGATTCCCTCTTCCTCTCCCACGCCTTCTCTCTATCTCGGCCCTTCCGATCTCGAGCTCCAGCGCCCAAGTTCCCATCTCCTTTCCACTCGAGCAAACGCTCAACCATGTCCGGATCCGGAGGTCAGGGCAAGTGGATGGTCTCCTCCGTCAAGGAGGAGGACATTACTGAGCTTCGGGTGGCCGGATACTTGGCGAAGGAAATCGCCCACCGTCTACCGGCCGAGGGACAAGTCGTCCCCATGCCGAAGCCCGACGAGAGGGTGGTATTCATCCCTCATTTCTTCCGCGGACTAGGGTTCCCACTCCACCCTTTCGTCCGCGGGCTGATGTACTATTACGGGATAGATTCCCACGATCTATCCCTGAACTCCTTCCTCAACATCTCGGTGTTTATCGTCGTGTGTGAGGTCTTCCTCCGCATCCAACCCCACTTCGGGCTGTGGCTCAAAGTCTTCAACGTGAAGCCGAAGGTGGTGGATGGCCAGCACGCGGAGTGCGGAGGAGCCATGGTGAGTAAGCTGTCCAACGTCTCCTGTCCGAAAGGCACTTTTGTGGATACAGTAAAGGAGTGGCAGAGACAGTGATTCTATATCACGGACCCCCGCGGCACCACCTGGGCCGCAGCTGCCGAATTCCGTCCCGACGCTCCCATGCGACTCACCTCCTGGGTCAAGAAGAGTCCGAACTGGTGTTCGCCCGATGAGCTGATAGCGCTGCAGACGCATGTTCAAAGCATGATAGCCAAGAACGTCAAGCTTGTCGATGTAATCCAGGTGATGATAGTTCGTCGGATCCTCCCATGCAAGCGCAGAAGTCGCCCTCTGTGGGAGTTTCATCCGAAGAAGCACCAAACCCTGGTGAGGCTCTTCGAAACCACTCACGAAGGTGCCTGGAAGTTGCTCTTTAAGGGCAACAAGAAACCGCCGGCCACAGATTCAGACCATGGGCACGACATTAAACACCTCACCAGCGAGGTATGTTATTTTTAACATATCCCCTACTTGTTTGTTTCGAGGATGATGTCTGAGCTTTTATCATTGCTTTTTCAGGACTGGATGGAGAGGGCGAAGCGGATCCAGTGTCCGGCTCCACTGCCTGAAGAATCGGTCATCCCGCGTCTAGCGAAGATGCTGGTGCCGGCACCCTATAAGGCGCCGGAGAAGAAGGCCAAGAAGAAGGCCAAGGGGGCCAAAAGTGGCCCCCGTCGCAAGGGCGCTTCGGACGTGACGTGCGAAGACGAAGAAGCCCATTCCTCCATCCCTGAGGACGACGAGGAGGAAGAGGAGGAGGAGGAGGATAAGAACCCTCCCCCTGAAGAGGGAAAGAAGAAAAGGGGGGCTTCCATGAATCTGGAGGCGGGAACACCCAAGAAGGGGAAGGGCGCCCTTGCGGTCAACACCGCATGGGACGTTGACAACAGTCCGCAGCGACGCCCCCGCACTAAACCTCGGGCCGCATCGTAGGTACTATGACTCACGTATACCCGTATACCCGACCTCTCCTTTTTATCGTTTTGACGTGGTTAATTGTGTTATTGCAGTCCGGCCCGCGACAGCATCCAGCGATCCTCATCTGGAGGTTCGTTGGATTCAGCGGAAATGGCCAGCATGTCACCGCCGACCGCTTATTCCCCCGAGGCCAAGGACGACACCTAAGTGTTGTCCCGGAGGACCGCTCCGAGCCGGGGAGGGGCCCAGGACGCTGTCCAGGAGGCACTGCAAGGCAAGACCTCCGCTGCCGGACACATGGGGGAGCAGATCCCCATGGAGACTGGCGAGGAGGGACGTATTCAGTTCGGCCCTCAGCCGAATACGATTCCGGGGACCGATACGGCCCCGGAATCCGGCACGCACCTTCCTTCGAAAGAGGGGGGTGCGCCAATTCCATTGATGGCCCCTGTCCAACCAGGGGCACCTGATAACCTGATGGAGGCGCTACGAGGCGCCTCCATTGTGTACGAGCACCGTGTCCTTATGGGTACGGTGATCGAGAAGGTTCAGCCCGTCAAGAGCGGACTAAACTAGGCCTGCAACAATCTGTTGACATGTTTTGAAGTAAGTCACGTAGAAAGAGAACACCCTGTGCTGACAGTAGCCCCTGAGACACTGTCCGGTATTTGGAAAGGAAGGTCGGTCAGATCAATCCATTGTAGGAGACTAACCTGATATGTATGAATAAGCAGGCGTCGCTGTTGGCCGCGACCTTGCATGCTGCCGAAGTCTCTGAACTGAAGCAGAGGTTGGAGCGGACCGAGAATGAGCTCGGCGAGGTGAATATTCAGCTCCAGGAGAAGCAAGGTGAGTAATGACTTGCTGTGTATTCGGAAAGAATAAGCGGTGAGTATTAACCGGAGTGTCATAATATGTGTAGGGGCGGCGACCGAGGTCGAGGCCCTGAAAAATGCCCTGGCCGAAGCCGAGGGGAAGGCTATCCAGCAGCAGGCTGCCCGTAAGAAGCTCAAGGCCCGGGTCAACGAGGTCCAGCAGGAGCTCCAGGATGCGGTAAAGAAGTGCGAAGCCTTGGAGCGCGAGGCGTCGGTTCAAGAGACCGAACTTACCAAGGCTCGCCAGAGCGCGGAGGCCGCACGGAATGAGGGCCGGGACGCTCTCCAGGAGATCCAGGAGGCCAAGAAGATCGCAGCGGGTAAGGCTTTTAACATGCAAAGCAAGTATCCGGAGAGGAAGTACCTTTTACTAACCCGGATTCGGAGTTGCCCAGGGGATTTTGCGGATCTACCGCGCAGCGTGTCCGATGCTGCGGAGTTCTTCCGAGCCAAAGAAGGGAATTCCACGGAGAAGCTATTCTGGTCGCAGTATGTTGTGCCAGAACATCCGGGGCCCTTTGCCGATCAACTGAAACAGTTGGTCGAGCTGCACAGGGTGGCCGGACTGGCCATGAAGGATTTAATAATCCGGCCATGGCCAGCTGAAGTTATACCTAGCAGTTATTTTGGCTTCGTGAAGCGGGTGGTGGAAGCCTATCTGCGGCTAGACATCGTCAAGCGATCAGTCTGCATCAAAGGTGCCCGCATGGCCTTCGCCCGTTGCAAGATGTGGTGGGCGAAGATGGACGCCGTCGAGGTGGCCAGGGGGCCGCCAGAGGGCAAGGAGCACCGCACACCCGAGCGATATTTTGTGTATGTCCTAGAGGGGTCTCGACTTGCAGCGGCGCAGTGCGGGCAGGACATTATTTTCGAATGAATACATTCGTGTTTTGTTTTTGCCTTGTATGATGAAAACAAAGCCGGTTTGTAATATAATGTTTGTTACGTTTTAATTGTTTCCTCCTGTGCGGCCATGTTGTATGGAATCTGAGGGTTGGCCAGTCGTCGGCTTCTGCCCTCACGTAGGTAGTACGGAGGTGTTCGGGGTGGAATCTAAACAATCTTGATGCGATTATATGGTCCCTGAAGGAGTTGTTTAGCGCAACGAACCAGGCAATCAGACTATGCGGCTTAAACGCCCTCACTTAGCCATGGGAGTTTTATAATAAAACATGGGCGCAGCCCCTGGTATACGACCCAGAGTGCTGTCAGCGTCTGATCGGGAAGTACCGATCCTTCGCGGAATGCGGAAAAAATCTCCAGCGATTTGTCACCTCCGAACAGCTGACCGGCTCTCGCCGCATCATGACAGTTAGTTTTCGGCTTTCTCTACTGAGGTGCTCATCCGGTTTAGACCAGGGCACAATCGCAGTAGTTCTCCCTTTACTACCCTAGCCGATATAGCAGAACGTAGGGTAGCAAGCACAGGAGCCGGGCAACCCAACTATTGACCAAAGACATGATTCGGAGCCAATGCATATAATGCTAAATTCGGGGTGCCAAACTTATCGGTAAGAAGTGTTCAGACTTTGTTGCCACATTATGGGGCGATGGAGAGCCCCTGGCAAATATGAAACGTACCAAAGTGTACGGGTGCGAGAAGATAAGTAATTACTGGCAAAGGAAAACAGAAAGAGAGCAGAGGTAGTATCTGGCGCCCTTGGACTTGGGTCATGAACCGTTTCCATTATAGTTGGGTTAATGCGTCAAAGCGCATTTATACAAATAGTGCGATAAGCAACCGACTATTTAACATGCCATAACCAAAGGAGAGCTGCATTTGGGTACTGAAAACAGGTAGAGTAATCGTTGGATTGTCCTCTAGAGCTTCCCCTGTATGCATGTGCTCTGTGCCAATCTGGTGTACTTGTCCTTTGACAGGACCAGTAATCAGGCCATCGAAGGAGGCCTATATAAAAGAGACCTGAGAAAGAAAAAAAGGGGAAAAAAGGAAATAGTAAAGATACAAGTGAGTCCGGGATCGGTGTAGCCAAACTGTGGACTACAAGCTAGCTTTGCCTCCGTCGATGCCCATGGGATTTTGAGTGCGTAATTATGTACGCGTGGTACGAATGCCGCTACCTCATCAGGGCTGGGACGGAGGCCGAATTGCTAATCGAGCTCTTGACAAGCCGAGCTGTCCTGTTGTAGTGTGGTTCAGACCCTCTTAGTGATGTCCAGGGGCTCGGCAGCCGGATTATAGTTCTGCTTGAGAAGGCCACTCTGTACCTCTGCTGCTAGGGCGGCTGTGTGCTCCTCTGTACGGAGGGAGCGTTCGGTGTTTCCATTGACTGTTATGACGCCGCGTGGACCGGGCATCTTGAGCTTGAGATAAGCATAGTGTGGCACCGCGTTGAATCTAGCAAACACGGTTCGTTCGAGCAGTGCGTGGTAGCCGCTGCGGAAGGGGACGATATCGAAGATTAGCTCTTCGCTTCGGAAGTTGTCCGGGGAACCGAAGACCACTTCCAGCATGATTGAGCCCATACAACAGGCCTCTACGCCTGGTATGACTCCTTTAAAGGTAGTTTTTGTGGGTTTGATTCGTGAGGGATTAATGCCCATTTTGCGCACTATATCCTGATAGAGCAGGTTGAGGATGCTACCACCGTCCGTTAGGACTCATGTTAGGTGAAACCCGTCGATGATTGGGTCGAGGACCAGTGCGGCTGAACCTCCATGGCGGATACTAGTTGGATGATCTCGACGATCGAAGGTGATCGGGAATGACGACCACGGATTGAATTTTGGGGCGACTGGCTCTACCGCGTAGATGTCCCTGAGTACGCGCTTGCGCTCCCTTTCGGGGATGTGTGTAGCATATATCATGTTCACCGTTTTGACTTGAGGGGGAAATTTCTTCTGCCCCCTAGTGTTCGGCTGCCGGGGCTCTTCGTCGTCGTCCTCACTTTGTGATCCCTTTTCCTTGTTCTCGGCATTTAACTTGCCAGCCTGTTTAAAAACCCAACAATCTCTGTTGGTATGATTGGCTTGTTTGTCTGGGTTGCCATGTATCTGGCACGAACGGTTGAGTATGCGGTCCAAGCTGGATGGTCCCTCACTGATCCTTTTGTAGGGCTTCTTCCGCTGGCCGGACTTGGAGCCGCTGAATCCGGCGTTAACTGTAGTGTCATCGGCGTTATCGCCATTGCTTCGGCGTTTGTGTCTATTGCACCAGAGCTTGCCGGTGCTGTTTTTGGCCTCAGAGGGGCCTGCCTCGCTGGCTGTGTTTTTGCTACGAGCCAGCCAGCTGTCCTCACCCGCGCAAAAGCGGGTCATGAGTGCCATGAGGGCTGCCATGGATTTTGGCTTTTCTTGGCCGAGGTGGCGGGCGAGCCATTCGTCACGGATGCTATGTTTGAAGGCCGCTAGAGCTTCGGCATCTGGGCAGTCAACGATCTGGTTCTTTTTGGTTAGGAATCTAGTCCAGAATTTTCTGGCTGATTCTCCAGGTTGTTGAACTATATGACTTAAGTCATGGGCGTCTGGTGGCCAGACATAAGTACCTTGGAAGTTGTCAAGAAAAGCTTCTTCCAAGTCCTCCCAACTACCGATGGAATTTTCAGGCAGGCTATTTAACCAGTGTCTAGCTGGCCCTTTTAGTTTAAGTGGGAGGTATTTGATGGCGTGGAGGTCGTCTCCTCGGGCCATATGGATGTGGAGAATAAAATCCTCGATCCATACTGCGGGATCGGTTGTTCCGTCGTATGATTCAATATTGACGGGCTTGAACCCCTCGGGGAATTCATGATCCATTACTTCAGCTGTGAAGCAAAGAGGGTGTGCGGCGCCTCTATATCAGGCCGCGTCGCGGCGCACCTCCAATGAAGTCCGCCTGCGGTTATCGGCCCGGGCGTGACTAGGTTTGTCACGTCCGAATAGGTAGCCGTCATCGCGAGTCGAAAAGCGTCCTCGCGATCCGTAGATTGATATGGTGTGTCCTGCTCTACTGTCCAGGTCCTGCCGAAGGTCGTATGTATAGTCCCGAGCTGTTTTGTCTCTGTTTTTACGAGGTGGTGGGGCGGGCTGCTGTTCGGCCTGAGTTTCCATTTTATCCCGACCGCGGGCTGGTCGGTCCGCCGCACTATCCCGACCACGTGGTGGTCGTTCCGCATTGCGTGAGGGAGGTATGGGCTCCGGCGTCTCCTCATCGAACTGAGGTAGCAGTCTACGCTTCGGGTAACTCTTGGCTGGACGCTTGAGGCCGTATTCCTCGGCTGCCAGGACATCAGTCCATCTGTCAATGAGTAGGTCTTGATCAGCTTGAAGTTGCTGCTGCTTCTTCTTCAGGCTTCTTGCAGTAGCTATTAGCTGGCGCTTGAAGCGCTCCTCCTCGAGGGGTGCCTCAGGCACGATGAAATCCTCATTGCCAAGGCTCTCCTCATCCTCGGAGAGTGGACGACAACTATCGTCATCCAGTTCGTTGGGCATGGCCTGTTTATCAGGGTTAACTTGCCCGTTGTCTTGTTCCTCCTGTTTGGATGTTACTCCAACAGGGTCTTCATTGTTTTCAGCGTGGTCCGAACTACTATTTTCTCCGGTGCCAGTGTTGCTATCTTTTGAGCGACATGACTTAGAGCAGCGTTTAGGGCGCCGACGCTTGGACTGTGTCTCAGAAGGTTTATTCGCCACTGGATCTTCTTTGTCATTGTCGCTAGCTTTTTTAGGTGTGTCAACCATGTACACATCGTACAAAGAGGTGGCCGTCCAACGTCCAGTGAATGGCGGGTCTTGGACTTGCTCCTTGTCGGCATCGTCGTCCATACCGTCGATGTCTTCAGAGCCATAATCAAGCACGTCGGTTAAGTCCTCGACAGTGGATATGAAGTGGGTGGCGGGTGGGAAGCAAAATTCTCCATCATCAACTTCTAGTTCGAACCGGACATAGTTCGGCTGTGAGTCCCCCGCCAAGGACAGGTTTTTTAATGAATTTAGCATATCGCCCAAGGGCGAGTGTTGGAAGACATCTGTGGCGCTGAACTCGAAGATCGATGACCGATCCAGCTCGGTGTCCGCAGGCGTACGCGGTTCGGAACTTATAGCCGGAAACGAGTCCGGAATTCTGTTGACGCAGATATTCCCAAGTGTTGAGTCTGCGTGCGGCTCCAACGCCGCGAACTCTATGGCTTCGGATGGGGCGATCTGCTCCGGATCTAAGGCCGTAGCAGTTACAGGAACCATCTCCTGAATATGGTCCGATGACGGATTTGTGTTATGTTCATCGGAGCGAGGGGGAGCGATCGCCGCGGTCTCAAATCCATTGAAGATCAAGTATCCACGGATATCCGCAACGTAGTTCAAGATTCCAAATCTGCTGGTGGCCAGGGGCGTAGCTATCGATCTGCTCCAGATGGCCAAGCGAGTTGGCCCGCAGTACGAAGCCGCCGAATACGAAAATCTGTCTGGGGAGGAAGGTTTCTCCATGGACATCGTCACTATTGACGATCAAAGGGGCCATCGAACCTTTCATCGACGGCACAACGGAACTCTCAATGAAACCACCAATGTCGGTGTCAAAACCGGCGGATCTCGGGTAGGGGGTCCCGAACTGTGCGTCTAAGGTCGATGGTTACAGGAGACAGGGGACACGATGTTTACCCAGGTTCGGGCCCTCTCTATGGAGGTAATACCCTACTTCCTGCTTGATTGATCTTGATGAATATGAGTGTTACAAGAGTTGATCTACCACGAGATCATAATGGCTAAACTGTAGAAGCCTAGCCTGTATGACTATGGTAATGAGTATATCCTTTCCGGACTAAACCCTCCGGTTTATATAGACACCGGGGGGAACTAGGGTTACATAGAGTCGGTTACATAGGAAGGAATCTTTGTAGTTGATCGCCAAGCTTTCCTTCCACGCCAAGGAGAGTCCTATCCAGACATGGGTACAGTCTTCGGTCTTCATGTCTTCACAGCCCATCAGTCCGGCCCATTGATAATAGGCCAGACGCCCGAGGACCCCTTAGTCCAGGACTCCCTCAATCTCCAATGGCTATCGAGCCATGGGACCTCCCGCCATCAGCTATCATCACCAGCTCTGGATCAATGTGACCCTGGCTCGGGTTAAAGTCCTCCCCTTTCCTCGCCTTCCCCTGATCTCTATATCTCATGAGCTTGTCGTGGGAGGAGATGTTGGTGAAGTTGTTTGGACCATCGAGGTCAGACGGAGAGAATGCCTTGACCTTCTTGTAAGAGGCAGTATGGGCCATGGCATAGAGGTCGTACACCTCTGGCACCTTATCCGCCTTATTGTAGCGCGCCTGAAAGAGAGAAACAAAGTAAATTAGTAATTAAAGGGCTCAAGCTAGCATGATGAATGAATTGCATGAATAATGAAGCAAACCACATACCCAGTTCCGCCCGAACTGATATAAGTTGGAGCTGCCTTGATGGTGTGGCACACCTTCCATTTGGGCACATTTGTCCTTGGCCTCGTTGTGGACGGCTAGCCATTCTTTTGAGCACCACTCATTGACCAACACCTCCCAACAATCCATCTGATCCGCACACCATCTCGGAGGCGCCTAAGTTAGCAAATAGAAACTTGAGCGCTCCGGCTATGAATTACTAAATGAAGGAAGTAAGTACAAGGCCTTAAGAATTACCTTCATGTACTTCTCCTTCATCAGGAACTTCTCGCGGCACGCCGGCTTGGTCTTCTTGATACCACGCAAGGCGTAGTAGTCTCGAACAGCCTGCACCTGAGCCTCGTGCCATAAGTTTTGTAGTAGGCGCTTGCAGACATTATCGATGACATTTGCCGCGGCCTCCTCGTATCCCTCCTCACACCTGTAGAATGTCTGCAATCAAACGAGACAATATTGATTAGTATAATTAATAAATAGCTAGTTGAAGATTTGTAATTGTGTAAAGGGGAAATTACCCAGAACTTTCTGATCACCATGTCTGCCCTTGTGTCGCACAAGACACCGTCGATAATCTCACCTGGCGGGGCCGGGGCAGCCAAGTAGTGCTCCCATCTCAATCCAAGCTCTGGAAGCCGACCCTCACCGGGCAACGTGACAAACCACGGGAAGTTTTGCCGGCAAAGCACTCCAAGGACGGAGTTGGGCCTGCGGACATCCTAAGGGTGGTCCCAACCCCTGCAGTATGACAAGGCCAACGCATTAGATATTTGAAGAAACGTGAATGCAAAACGTACAAAAAGATTAAATGCACTTACCTCTCCCCATCAGGGAAAATCAACCACCTCTGCTCGCGGGTCGCCGGCACGGACGGGAGACGTGTACAACCACGCTGGTAGACGGTGCCCCCTCCTCCTCACTATCAGTCGGCTCCCTGCCATCATCAGCATGGCCACTCGGCCCCTCAGGCTGATCCGGCCAGGTACCCCATCCAGATGTGTGCTCGTCCAGGGTCTCATGGGCTGAAGGCCCGTCGACCCTAGGCTCATGGACCGGAGTCCGTGTAGGCTCTTCCTCGGACGAGTCCACCCTAGCAGTCACATGCTCGGGTGAAACAGCTGGGGGTGGCGGCGAGGAAGGCACCCTAGCAGTCACCCTACCTCCTCTCCCGCGACCACATGCTCCAACTGCTCTCTTCTTCCCTCCCTTACCTCGTCCCCTGCTGGGCACCGCGGTCGACGAAGAAGGGCCCGACGGTGTCGCCATACTGTCCAGCAACGCTCGGCGGAGAGGTGTTTGTGGAATGGAAGACCTCCCACCATGCGCCGATGAAGAAGGGGCCTCGGAGCGCTCCGGACCAGCGGCCACCATTTTTCAACACCTGCCATGACAAAGAGTAAACAAAATTAGTACAGCATAAAAAATACCGACATGAATAATAATATGTATATCACTTAAGTGTATCATCATCAAGTACAACATAAAAAAATTGAATACCTGACAAGAACTACTAATAATTTCGATCACTATCATCAATAAATGCATAATCATCATCATCAATATCATCAATGACGTGCTCATCGGGTTCAGCGGCATCAACATGTGGAAGGCCACCTTTACGTAATCAGTCAAGCATTGACAGGTCATCCGCAGCAGTAACCTCTTCTTGTTCCTCGTCTAGGGTGATGCCGGATTCACTGTCGCTGTCTACTTCAATGTTCTGGGGTGAAGTATAGCGGTTCTTGAAACGTTTTTTGGAAAGACGTGTTTCTTGGAAGAATTCTCCTTCATATGTGTCTGGGTTAATGTGAGGTTCATAATCCTCTTCCTTTGGGGGAGATAGTATAGCACGTGGCGGCACTTCATAAACGACATCCCAACCTTTCAGATTTGGATTAGTTTGGCAGGCCCACGGTAGCTAGAATACTTGGGTCGCCTGTTGAGCCATAATATAGACATCGGGAACATCTAAATGGGTGCTTTGTTTGATTTCAACTAGCCCTATATGTTTATGAGTCCTTCTAGTCTCCTTCGGCTGAAACCAATAACATTTGAAGACTACGATATTCGGTGGGTTTTCACCATAGAATAGAAGTTCATAAATTGCTTCAACTCTCCCATAATACTCGGTACTTCCTTCACCGATAGCAGATACACAACAATTTGTAGACTTTCGGTCGGCCATAGATAGCTCTTTGCCATAGGTACGAAAGCGATACCCGTTGATGTCGTATTTGTCAAATGAACAGACCTTATTGTCAAAACCATTAGTGACTTGTCTGAATTCAGCGTCCATAGACTCTGAATTAGCCTACAAGTTTAATACGAAAGGATTGTTGCATTAGGTGCAAATTAGCGAAAGAAATGAAATGGTCTAATGGAAATTACCGTTTGTTTTAACCAAGAGATGAAACTGGGATAGCCGCCTCCTTGCTTTGCGAGAAGCTCATACTCTTCGACGGAATCCTTTTGGATCACCGCTCCATACGAGAATATGGAGACGTATCGACTGTATGAAATATCCAGGAATACGAGCAGTTCAAAGGAAATAGAAGTTGCAAAACAATGTACCAAGAACTTACTCGATGTACGGCCGCACTTCTGTCAGGTTGTTGAAGATATACAACGAAATGGTCCGCCATTCTTCGTTATCCAAAGATACTAGTTTCGAACCACTGGCTGGTGCGAGATTCCCTTTGAATAGGCTGAGGTTGGATCCACCCTTTTTAGGGTCGTCAGCATTATACCGAGGCTTCGGATTATGCAAATGACGATTTTTGGCTTCGTAGTGTGCAGTCACGAAGTTTTCCGCCTCCTCAGTGATGAATGCCTCGGCCATCGATGCTTCAATTCTATGTTTATTTTTATATTTTTCTCGAAGCGTCTTCTACATCCTCTCAGTTGGGTAGCACCAACGATTTTGCACGGGCCCCCCAATCTTGCCTCGGTCGGGAGATGCAAAATAAAATGCTGCATTGGATTAAAGAAGCCCGGTGGAAAGATCTTCTCTAACTTGCAGATCAACTCCGGCACCAACTCTTCCATTTCTTCTAGCATGCTAGGCGATAGTTTTTTTGCACAAAGAACATGAAAGAAATAGCTCAGCTCTACCTGTACTAGCCATTCATCCTCAGGGATGAAGCCACACAACATCACCGGCATTACCCACTCAATCCATATGTGCCAATCATGACTCTTGAGACCAAATATCTTCAATTTATCAAGACTCGCTCCCCTCTTTAGATTCGATGCATACCTATCGGGGAACATCAACTGCATTTTCACCCACAAGATAATTTCCCTCATAGTTGGCCTTCCAAGATTGAACCATGCCTTTGACTTCGTCCAGTTCTGCTTTCCTTTCGGTTCTTTCATGTTTTGTAATGGCCTATCACATAGTCCCTCCAGATCGACTCTAGCCTAAGTATTATCCTTTGACTTCCCATCTATGCCAAACAATGTACCAAAAAGTGCCTCGGCGATATCCTTCTCAGTGTGCATCACGTCGATGTTGTAAGGCAAAGGAGGTCTTTGAAGTAAGGCAGATCCCATAAGCATGCCTTGTGAGTCCAGGCGTGTTTCGAATTATACCCCTTGAAGTACCCTGGACGCTCTGGATCTGGCTCGAGAGCATTTAACTGATCCAGGGTCTGTTGGCCTGTCAACGCAGGTGGTGCAGAGTTTTGACAACTCTACCTCTGATGAAGTTCTTCTTGTCTTTCCTGAACTTATGGCGAGGATCCAGGAATTGTCTATGCATGTCGAAGCAAGAAAACTTGCGACCGGCCTGAAGCCAACGAAACTCAATAGCTCCCTTGCATGTGGGTCACGGAAACCTTCCATGCACACACCAGCCAACGAATAGCACATACGCCGGCAAGTCATGCGTCGAGTACATGTACCAGACACGCATTATGAAGTTCCGTTTGCTATAGGCGTCGTATGTCTTGAACCCATTATCCCAGTCTTCTTGCAATCCGTCCTTAAGCGGCTGCATGTACACATTCATATTCTTCCCCGGATAGTTGGGCCCTGGAATTATCAATGTCAGGAAAATGTTCTTTCTTTGCATAATCTGTCCGGGGGAGAGATTGAGTGGAAAGACAAATACGGGCCAACAACTGTATTGGGCTGCCGTCAGACCAAACACACTGAACCCATCCGTGCTGATGCCGACTCGAGGATGCCTCGGATCTGCCGCTTTGTCATCATGTAATTCATCAAACTTCTTCCACGCAACACCATCCGATGTGTGTACCATCATCAGATTCCCATCTGCATCTAGTTCGGTTCTTTTGCCCGTTTTGTGCCATGTCATCTGTCTGGCCATCTCTTCGACCATGAAAATACGTTGAAGTCTTGGTACGATTGGCATATACCAAAGAACATTAACGGGGATTTTGGTCTGTGTCTTCTCACCCATACCATTGTCTACCACAACATACCTGGAAGACTTGCAAATGGGACAATAGTACAATTCCGCATAGTCAAGCCTAAATAAGGCACATCCTTTCTCACATGCATGTATCTTCTCATAGGGCATCTTCAGTGCACGGAGGATTTTGTCCGATTGGTACAGGTTTGCAGGCATTACATTGCCTTGGGTAGAAAGCGTCCAAATAGGGTCACCATTGCGTCGTAGCATTCTCTGCCCAAGTTGAACTGAGCCTTCAGAGCCATTACTTGTGAGATGGCATCCAACTGACAAAGCTCAGTGTGCTCGTGGAGCGGACGTTTTGAAGACTCCAACATTTCATTAAAGGCCTTTGGAGATTCCTTCATCTCCTCGTCCGAATCCCGAGCATCATCAAAGTCTTGCACCATGTTTTCCATCCCGGTACCATGCTCTTCGGTGCGACGACGAACCACCTCAACTCGGTCACGTTGGGCAGACTCACCATGAAATGTCCACACCGTATAATCGGGCGTAAAACCACTCTTGGTGTTTTCCCATTTCAGCCTCTGTCCTCTTTTCCCAATTGTCGCACCGGAAACAGGGGCACCAGGTTTTCCTCTGGCCATTTGCAAATGCAGCTTGCACAAACCCCTTGGTATTTGTGAACCATTCAGTGCTCCATTTGTTCGGACCAGTGTGACCATGTACATCCACGCACGATCACTCATCTTGACTTTCAGAGCTACTGTACACACAACATATATATATATATGTATATATATATATATATAATTCACCATGCATATATTCATCAGTTAATCTAGTTTGTCAATTTTATTACGTCCATGCAACCTACACTCTAATAGGTAATGATAGGTCCTAATCCCACCCGAGTATGTGTAGATTGGGTTCATTTTCCCATGCTATGCTCCGGATCCGACACAAAATTTCGGCAGCGCCTCCCCGCCGTTCTCCTGATACACGTCTCTGCAATAAACAGAGAGGATGTGTACCCGGAGAACAACAGGGGAGGCACTGACGAAATTTATGCATCTTATCTGGAGCAAAGCATATGGGAAAACGAACCCAATCTACACATACTCGGGTTGTCCATGGATAGCGTTGGACAAATTGAAAGAATCACGGTTATAAATATGCAAATGCATGCATATTTATAACTATAACCCTTTCGAACAGGAGACACATATTGGTTACCATACTGATGATTCAAGACACATATATAGCTAGCTAGCAAGTTTCATCGGCACGAACACCGGAACAGAGCAAATAATTAAGGGGGGAGGCGGACATGTCATTTGTGCTCACCCACGAACGAAGGGGCAGAGCTCGTCAAACGCACGGGGAGGTCGTCGAACACCACACCTCGCAGCGATGAAACAACTGCACATTTAAATCTACCCGATCAACACAATTATATATGATGTTTTTCATAACAAAATAGAAAAATATATGACCTGACTCATAATTCACAAATATATGACCCCGTCGGCGTCTGGAAGGCCAAAGAGCACCTTTTCGGGAGGTGTCGGGGGTCTGGGTGTCGTGGGTGTCGTGTCGGGGTCGGGGTGCCGTGTCGGCGTCGGGGTGCTGTTTCGGGGTGTCGTGTCGGGGTCGGGGTGTTTCCTTCTCTCCTTCTTCTTCTTTTCTTCTCTTCTTCTTCTTCTTCTTCTTCTTCTTCTTTCCTTTCTTCTTCTTCTTCTTCTTCTTCTTCTTCTTCTTCTTCTTCTTCTTCTTCTTCTTTCCTTCTCTTCTTCTTCTTCTTCTTTTATTTCTTCCTTATTTACCTTTTTCCTCCTCTTCTTCTCATCTTCTCCTATTTTTCTTCTTTTTCTTCTCCTCCTCCTCCTCCTCTTCTTCTTCTTCTTCTTCCCCCTTCTACATATTCTTCTTTTCTTCTTCTTCTTCTTTTTTCATCTTTTTTCTACTTCTTTTAATTATATGACTAATTAACTAAAACCCATGCACTAGTCTAATCTAATATAATCTAGCACTAAATCTAACACTAACACATATCTAGTCTAATCTAACAATTAAACAGCAAAAAAAGAAAAAGAAGAAAAAAAAACACTCGCCGGAGATGGCGTTGGCCAGGGCTTCGCAGCGGCAGGGTGGCGGTGGCGACGGGGGTCGCAGGGCTCCGGGGCGATGTCGCCGGGGCGCTGGGCAGGTGGTGGCGGCAGCGGGGAGCCGCGGTGGTGGACCGTTCGGGCGGCGGGGCGCCGCGGCGGTGGGCCATTCGGGCGGCGGGGCGCTGGCGGGTGGTGGGGGCGGCGGGGCGATGGGACGACGGGGCGAAGGGCGACGGGACAAGGGGGCGGTGGCGGGTGGTGGGACAAGGGGGCGGCAAGTGGTCGGGGCGACGAGGCGAGGGGCGGTGGGTGGGCAGGTGGCGGGGCAAGGGGGCGGCTGTCGGTTCTATATCCGGCGTATCTCGTAGTAGGGGTCCTAAGCTAGGTGTCTTGGAGCGATGGGTAACAGGAGACGAGGAACACGATGTTTTCCCAGGTTTGGGCCCTCTCTAAGAGGTAAAACCCTACTCCTGCTTGATTATATTCGATGTGGGTATAGTACAGAGTACATGTATCTACCACGAGACTGTAGTAAATGAATATTAGATTGTCTATTGACTAGCCTGGCCTCGGTTTATATAACACACCAGAGGCTAGGGTTTAGGAGAGTCCTCGTCTTGTGCGCCAAGTCTCATGAGATCTTCCTTGTATGCGGCACGAGCTGCCCGAAGTGGCCCATGAGTGAACCACCATGGGGGGTCCTCGGCCCAATCCAGCTGGTCGGGAGACGACGTGGTGAGTACCCCCTAGGCCAGGACACTGTCAGTAGCCCCCTGAACCGGTCTTCAAGTTGGGGACGCTCCTCGATTCTTTCAAAATGTTCTTCATCTTCGGTCGTCGGTCTTGAAAACTAGTTCAACAAATCTTCTAATCTTCGATCTTGAGGATCGCCGAAGTGCATCCGAAGAGTTTACACGTCGGGTATCCGAGGAGCCCCTTTAAGTTTCCGGCCTTTATCAATGCCTTGTTATTTTTATGCCCCACCTCGGGTTTGAAGTTGTTCCCGGGCGGCAGTGTCCTTTTTGTCCGAGCTCCAATGTCGGACTGCATTCGAGGTATCTTTTGCAGCCGAGCACCAACGTTGGACTGCTTCTGAGCTCCAACGCCGGACTGTATCCGAAGAGTATTGTTATAGCCGAGCTCCAACGCCGGACTGTATCCGAGCTCCAACACCGGACTATGTCCAAGCTCCAATGCCGGACTGTATCCAAGCTCCAACGCTGGACTGTATCCGAGCTCCAACGCCGGACTATATCCGAGGTGTCATAGATCACCTTGGTTCAAAAAAGTTGATGGAGTTTAGCTGAGCTTAATGCCGGAAATGCCCTCTATGGAGCCAGCCACTGGCGCCCGAGCTTTATGCCGGACTGCTTCCGAGGTGGTGCACCACCCCGACTGCGGGCTGATTTTTTGTCAATATTTTTGATTGGTGCAATTTATTCTCTGCTGAGATATATAGCCAGTAGCCCTCAAGGTGTGTATCAGTCTAAAACCCGAGATGCACCTGAAGGATGACATAAGATCGCTGATCCTAGTAGCCCTCAAGGTGTGTATCAGTCTAAAACCCGAGATGCACCTGAAGGATGACATAAGATCGCTGATCCCAGTAGCCCATGTGACTCAGGTTGATTCACAAAATTGGCCTGAGGATCAACTCCTAGCTCGGCAGAATACTTCGGGACACAAAAGGCGGTGTGCAAAGTCCTCGAGACTTAGGTTGGGTGCGGCCGACCAACCTGAGGATCATAATCTCCTCGAAAACTATATTGCACTTAAATTGTCTGCATTGGATTGTCAATGCAGTAGCCCCCGAGAATTGGATTGGGCAAAATGGCTAACCCTGGGATCGTACCTCCTCGGGAACAAGTTCAACTGTCACGTATGTTTTGACAATGCCGAGGTGGAGTTCAGCAGGAAAGATGCTGAACTGTATTTTTTAGAAAATAGTTTCACGCCGAACACCTCAACCAAGAGAATGTCCCGCTTCGTCTAGATTGAAACAAGCTATTTTCGTGCCAATATGAAATTGGTCTTAAAATTGTACTTTCGTCGTGCTTTGACATGACACATCTGATCTCTAGACTTCAAGTGGGTCAGCCTTCGGCTTCAACCTCCCTATCCCGAAGGCGGAGTGTTTCTCAGGCTAGTTTAGCGAACTAAACGCGAGCGGCTTTAGAGAGAAACCAGGCAACCCGGCTATTGATCATACACCTGAGTCGAGAAAGGAGTGGTAGAAAAAGACTGTGCAGCGACTGAGAAGAAAACATCTATTATAAAACGGCTCATACTAATTTAAGAGCCCCCAAGTGACTTGGGTAAAAGAATTTTATGTATAATGATTGTATGTACCAAAGTACTTATATCATATTTGTGTTCACCCGAACCGTAAACGCGTCTTAACCGACCGTCGGCTTCTCCCTCTTCGGTCAAGGGCTGAAAAGTGTTATGTACTCCACCTGTCGAGAATATCGACGGTGTTTCCGATAGCCAGGCGATCAGGCCATAAGACTGTAATAGACAAAGCGCGCTCAGGGAACTTATGCTATATTACTGATGAAGTGTAAGAAGCATCTTCAAAGAAAATAGTACCCCCACCGATACCTTTCTTCAGTTGCTCATTGTTACTATGAGACTTGTGCAATAGATTTTTCGTATTCATGAGTTCCGTTGTGTGCCGACCATGATTGAAAACAATAAGAGCGCTAGCTTTTGGCTTCACCCAGTCTGAGATCCGAGCTCGGATGACCCGATCGTGACAATCGCAGAGGTGCTCCCTTTACTCCCTAGCCGAACAATCGGGAACGTAGGGGTAAACACAGGAGCAAGGCAACCCAGCTTGCGGAACACTTAAGTCAACATGGTGCATATTGTGGCGTAATACACGAACAAGGAACGAAGCCATACAAGTATAATCATATGCAAGAGGAAAGGCTTCATAAAGGAAGCCCCCAAGTAAACGGGGTATTTGAATTTGTGTGTCACAAACAAGGTTTTGACAAGGAAAGTTTTCCGCAAACGACTTTTTGTCAAAAAAGTGTAACACTTGGCAAAACCGAACAAAATTTAAAACCAAATGTTTTTGAGCACGAAAGCGACTTAGCTGGTTAATGTGCTCGGTGTGACATGGGCCGAGCTTGTAGCGGCTCAAGGTCCCAATTCCCAAGCCGGTCGTGACGTACCCAAGCGAAAAGCTCGACTTGATGAAGTGATAGCACGACAGTGCCGAAGTGCCGAGGCGAAGTTCCTGGTCCAGCCGAGGAGACGGAGTAGTTCGGCAGCGTGATAATGAAGCCCCCACGTCAGTCGACGTGTCGAAACAGGTCGGCATGGTGAACGTTAGTTTGATGAAGCAACGACGCGATGATGGCGACACAGGGTATCACACCATGGTGATGGTGGAACTGGGTTGATGGAGGCGAGAGGATGACTCCGTACGGCGAGGTGACTGCGTGACGCGGCAAAAAATTGATTGTCTGCACACATACGATAGTGCAAGGTAGAAGTAATAATGATAAAGTAAAAAATTCGTTGCATAATTAATATTTTAAGCAAAGCGAATAATAATAGCAATATGGCCTGTGCACCCGTCGAGGTATAGCTCTTTCGGTGATACCGAAGTCCTCGAGGCAGCTGAACATGTCGGTATGGTAATTCGACCAACAAGGTGTGCACACGAGCCAATTTATGCCGATTGGGACGACGACGTCGGTTTGCCGAACTAACCGCGTGACACAGTCGAAGTCGTTTACCTACACACAGGAAATAGTGCAGTCCAAAAATAATAATATAAATATACAAAAGATTCTCGCATGTTTAAAATACGCCAAGTAAATTGTTAAAAAGATGTAGCCTAGGCGCCTAGGTCGACATGATGACGTGACGGCGTTGTGGCGTGGCAATGTCCACACAGGTGCCGACCCAGATGAGGGTGAGAGGCTGACCCGACCGACGCCACGTACAAGTGTCGACAAAATATTTCTGCAAAAATAGTGCAATGCAAGACAACAGAAAATGTTCCGCACGCCATAATTTTAGGGGCTGACCGAACAGTTAGGAAAAATAAAACCTGTTTGGGACTGTAGCAGATTGATGCGAATAGACGAAGTAATCCATAATGAACTAGCAACGAGAACCAAATTTCTCTGATCTTTTACCGGATCCACCAATACATGAAAGCAATAGTACTGGATTTTGGGTACCGTGCTGCAAAACCAGTCCCAAATTGGTTACCAGTATTTTTGGTCTGTGTACCTTTTTAGTAGAAAGTAGCAGAGAACCAGGGGCCGACTAGATGTTGAATATGAAAAAGGAAAAGAACGAAGTCTCCCTGATGTGTGCTGCCATCGGGCTTAATGTTCGTCAGCGCAAAGCTGCGCATGCATGGTCCCCTCGGCTGGATTGCTCGCTTCTCCAAGAATTGCCAAGACGCGCGGGGTAGAATGTTTGCATGAGTTAGGTGTGCTGCTCGTCGCCGGAGCAAAGTCCGGATCCGACGTACCGCCTGACGGCGGGCGTCACCATCTTTATTTTTTATCTGATCTGACTGCAAACAAAATAAACGATGCGGGAGCGATGCTCGCCAAGGTGGCGCACACAAAGTAGATTTCCTGCCCATATGTAAATTGCCAAGCCAGAAGAAATAATAATAATGATAAACATCTTTGCATAATTAATTTTTGAAAACATATTGTTTAAAGGAATAATGGCCTGGGTGGTGACACAACGTGGTTGGTGGAGGGACGCGGCGACGACGTCGTTGTTGGTCCGAACCCGTGGGGCATCGGCTCAGGGCGTGTGGAACGACAATGCCAATACAACATAGCGATGAACCATGAACTCTCCAAACATAATCATTGGGGCCATACATTACCTGTGTAAAAAGGATAACACTGGCCGAAGTAATAATTCTCAAGAGAGAAGAAAAAGGTATTAAAATTAGTGCAGAGAGGTAGCATGGTAGTAATACGAGACTAGCCAAATTAAAGGCAGACAATGCAAAATCTAACGTAAAGTTTTTCCGACTACAGATGAATAACCGAACTCGCAAAGAATGCTTCAACTAGCACTACTAGGGTAGCACTTTGGGTCTGCTCCAACGGCCACCACGCAGAGTTGTAAGTAGTATTACCAATACTAGTATGCAAAAGGTGTAGGTCACTAAGCAAAGGGTAGACGAACAGCAAACTACTAGCCGAACGTGCAGAATACCTCCACATATAATTAAATAATGAATAAAGCAAAGAGAAAGGAATCTCCCTGTGGGCGCTGCGACCGAGCCCAACCTTTGCCGGCCTGGGGCACTTGCGCACAGCAAAAACAACGAGCCCGTACACGCGCAGGATGACTTTTATAGCAGCAGCGAGCTGTCTAATCATCTGTGATTTTTATGTTCCGGATGCAGCAAAGAATCAGCAGCGTACACGCAGTTGATTTTGATTTGACATTGCACGACGGCCGCCACCACAGATCAAATCAGATTAGGAGTATAATACTGATTCTAGTTAGACCTGCGAACAAGAGATAGTACTGGCCAACAGATAACGTCCTCACATAGATTAAACGGAGATAAGTAGATTAGAAAAACAACACCTGGTTCATGTCGCCGCAGAAATTTCATCCTATCTGACCGACGAGTTCGGAACCGATGTAGATGAGGATGATTCATGGAACCGCAATGATCACCCAGCACGCTCTCAATGAAAGCACCAATGTCGGTTCTATATCCGGCGTATCTCGTAGTAGGGGTCCTAAGCTAGGTGTCTTGGAGCAATGGGTAACATGAGACGAGGAACACAGTGTTTACCCAGGTTCGGGCCCTCTCTAAGAGGTAAAACCCTACTCCTGCTTGATTATATTCGATGTGGGTATAGTACAGAGTACATGTATCTACCACGAGACTGTAGTAAATAAATATTAGATTGTCTATTGACTAGCCTAGCCTCGGTTTATATAACACACCAGAGGCCTAGGGTTTAGGAGAGTCCTCGTCTTGTGCGCCAAGTCTCGTGAGATCTTCCTTGTATGCGGCATGGGCTGCCCGAAGTGGCCCATGAGTGAACCGCCATGGGGGGTCCTCGGCCCAATCCAGCTGGTCGGGAGACAACGTGGTGAGTACCCCGTAGTCCAGGACACCGTTAGCGGCGGCAGGTGGTAGGGGGGGCGGGGGGTGGCGGGGGCGCCGACGGGTGGCGGTGGTCGTCGGGGAGGAGGACAGAAACAGAGAGAGAGAGGGCGGGGTGGGGCTCGGCCGTTAGTTAGGTCAATTCTTTGTCGTCCGCCCTCCTTTGTCGTCTGCTTTTTTGCTTTTTGTTGTCAGCTAGCTGACGACAAAGAGGGGGCCGTTAGGTTTTTACTAAGCAGCTCGTTAGTGGGGCCCACCTCTCTCTTTGCCATCCGCCAGCTGACGGCAAAGATTCTTTGCCGTCCACTAGCAGACGGCAAAGAATTGGCTGATGGCAAAGACCTTCTTTGCCATCAGTCAGTTCTTTGCCGTCCATTTTATGTAAGCGGATGACAAAGACCTTCTTTGCCGTCAGCTAGCAGACGGCAAAGAACTGGCTGATGGCCAATTTTCTGATTCCAGTAGTGATGACTTATACATGTTCCTATGACCATGAGATTATGCAACTTTCGAATATCGGAGGAACACTTAGTGTGCTATCAAACGTCACAACGTTACTGGGTGATTATAAAGATGCTCTACAGGTGTCTCCGATGGTGTTTGTTGAGTTGGCATAGATCGAGATTAGGATTTGTCACTCCGATTGTCGGAGAGGTATCTCTGGGCCCTCTCGATAATGCACATCACTATAAGCCTTGCAAGCAATATGACTAAAAAGTTAGTTGCGGGATGATGCATTACGGAACGAGTAAAGAGACTTGCTGGTAACGAGATTGAACTAGGTATGATGATACCGACCATCGAATCTCGGGCAAGTAACATACCGATGACAAAGGGAACAACATATGTTGTTATGCGGTTTGACCGATAAAGATCTTCGTAGAATATGTAGGATCCAATATGAGCATCCAGGTTCCGCTATTGGTTATTGACCAGAGAGGTGTCTCGGTCATGTCTACATAGTTCTCGAACCCGTAGGGTCTGCACGCTTAACGTTCGATGACGATTTGTATTATGAGTTTATGTGATTTGATGACCGAAGGTTGTTCGGAGTCCTGGATGAGATCACGGAGACGAGGAGTCTCGAAATACTCGAGACGTAAAGATTGATATATTGGACCATGTTATTCGGACACCGGAAGTGTTCCGGATAGTTTCGGGTAAAAATGGAGTGCCAGAGGGGTTACCGGAACCCCCTGGGGGAACTAATGGGCCACCATGGGCCTTGTTGGAGAGAGAGGAGGGTCGCGAGGGCAGCCCCCCTGCAGTCCGAATTGGACAAGGGAAGGGGGGCAGCGCCCCCCTTTCATACTCCTTCTCCCTCTCCTTCCTTCCCCTAGACTGGTGGGACAAGAAGGTACAAGATAGAAGGCTTCCCCCCGTGTCCGGATGGGACTCTCCTTGGCGTGGAAGGCAAGCTTGGCGTTCGGATATGAAGATTCCTTTCTCTGTAAACCGTCTCTGTACAACCCTAACCCCCTCCGGTGTCTATATAAACTGGAGGGCTTAGTTCGTAGAGGCAATCATAATCTATCAGGCTAGACATCTAGGGTTTAGCTATTACGATCTCGAGGTAGATCAACTCTTGTAACCCCTATACTCATCAAAGTCAATCAAGAAGGAAGTAGGGTATTACCTCCATTAAGAGGGCCCGAACCTGGGTAAACATCGTGTCCCTGTCTCCTGTTACCTTCGATCCTCAGACGCACAGTTCGGGACCCCCTACCCGAGATCTGCCGGTTTTGACACCGACATTGGTGCTTTCATTGGGAGTTCCTCTGTGTTGTCGACTGAAGGATCGATGGCTTGCAACGATGCTGTTCTGGAGGAGACTTTCCTCCCCGGCCAGATCTTTGTGCTCGGCGGCTTCGCACTGTGTGCCAACTCGATTGGCCACCTTGAGCAGATCGATAGCTACGCCCCTGGTCATCGGATCAGTTTTGGGAACCTAAACTATGTCGCCGATATCCAAGGAGATTTGATCTTCGAAGGGTTTGCGGCCCCGATCACCGCTCTGGCCTTAGATCTAGTGCAGGCTGTCAGGTCCGAAGACGGGAGTCTAGAGCCCGCCAGACTCTCTGCGATTATGGAACTTGCTACCAGAGATACGGAGGGGACGACGTCATTGGCTAGCCCGAAGACGAACTGAACCCCCCTTGTCATTGAAGCACCGGACACTCCGCCGGACACTGAGTCCGAACTTTTGAGGTCCATGTCGAGCGGGCGCGGCTAGGCGGCTCTCACCCCGGCCAGCCCGACGGACTCTCGCTCCTCTGTCCAAAACTCACTCCTAAACGAGGCTCTGGACTTAATGCGATCCCTCGCCATTACCAAGGAATCGTCTCCGAACTACGCCCAACCAGGACTGGGGCTGAGAGCGGGGAATTTTTCGTCCCACCCACCACCCACTTCATAGCCACTGTCGAAGATTTAACCGACATGCTCGATTACGCCTCCGAAGACATCGACGGTATGGACGACGATGCCGGAATGAGCATGCCCAAATCCCGCCGTTCACCGGACGCTGGACGGCCACTTCCTCATTCGATGTGTACATGGTGGACACACCTAAAGAAGGCAACGGCGATGATGGGAACGACCCAGTCGAGGACGAACCTCCTGAGATACCACCAAAGCGTCGACGTCAGCGGCGCCGCTCTAAATCGCGTCGCGGAAAAGATAGCAATACCGGCACCGGGGAAAATAATACTTCGGAGAACGCCGAAGAGCAAGAAGCCCCCATCGAACCAGCATCCGAACAGGATGATCGGGAGGACGGGCAAGTTGACCCTGACGAGCAAGCAGGGAACAAGGACTCGGAGGATAGCAACTATCTACCACTCTATGAAGATGACGTGAACCTCAGCGACGAATATTTCATCGTGCCAGAGGAACCCCTTGAACAAGAACGCTTTAAGCGCCCGTTAATCGCAACTGCGAGAAGCCTCAAAAAGAAGCAGCGACAACTCCAATCCGAGCAAGATACGCTCAATGACAGATGTACTAAAGTCCTAGCAGCGGAAGAATACAGCCTTGAACTCCCAACAAAGAGCTACCCGAAGCGCAAGCTGCTACCCCAATTTGACGATGAGGCCCTGGAGCCCATACTGCCACCGCGTGACACTGCTGACAGACCTGACCGACCACCACGCGGCCGGGACAGAGCGGCAACTCAAGCCTAACACCAGCCCGCACCACCTCGCCATAGAGGCAGAGAAACGGTGGCTACAGGATACACTTATGACCTACGACAGGACCTGGATAATAGAGCCGGTCTGACAAGATCAATCTATGGATCGAGGGGGCGTGCCCCAACGCACAGGGACGGCCATCAGACCTGGCGGGACGGGCACAAGCTTGCACAAGCCGAAAACCATATACGGCCTTATCATACCAAATACTACATCGGCAGTCAAGCCCCCGAACACTATCAAACGAGTCCGGGCCACCCCACAGCACGACAGTCCAACTCGTCAGGAGGTCGACTAGCAATTCGGCCTCCGTCTCGGTCCCAACCGAATTGCAGCATATGTACCACGCGTACATCATTACGCGCTAAAGATACCATGGGCAAAGATGGAGGCATAGTAAAGATAAAGTCCAGAACACGGCTCGACCCTATCTGAACCCTCATATTTCCTTTCTCTTATTTTTATTTTTCCAGGTTCCTTACAACCCACATCACCTTTCGACGGTACTAAAGGCCCTTTTTGGGCCCATCATGAAAACCCGATCGTTGATCCTTTCGAAGGATAATACACCAAGGAGAAGAGCAGCGTAGACATGTGGCAGAGTATCTAAAGGATCCTTAAAGATCATTGTTTCCTTCTTTAGGACCCGTACATAGCTTTCCCTTGTGCTCGGCATTTAAAATAGCCTCGATGCTTATCGCATTATTTGTAAAAATACGTTTTGACGTATCAATCAGACTATAATGGAAACAGTTTCTCGCCCAACCTATTTGGTACTGGCTTATTTCTTAATTTGTATTCCCTCTTCTTTGTCCGATTGCTATGTACACCTCGGCTTGACTTAAATCGCCAAGGGCTCTGTTCGGCCACGTACATCTCTTGAAAATAAAATAAGTCTGAACACTTTTATAGTACAATGCGGCGTCACGAATATAGCACTATATGCATCGGCTCCGAATCATTTCTTTGGTCAATAGTTGGGTTGCCCAGCTCCTATGGTTACTGCCTTACGTTCCGCTCGTTCGGCTAAGGCAGTAAAGGGAGAACTACTGCGATTGTGTTTCTGGTTCATCAGGACAAACACCTCAGAATAGAAAGCCGAAAACTGACTGTCATGGTGCGGCGAGAGCTGGTCAGCTATTCGGATACCAATTACAAACCTCTTGCGATTTTTTCCGCATTACGCGAGGGACCAGTCTTCACCCCGTCAGGCGTCCACAGCACCCAAGATTCGGATAACCGAATAATACCAGGGGCTGCGCCTAAAATCTCATTGTCAAACTCATATGGCTAAGTGAGAGCGATAAAGCCACCTAGTCTGATTGCCTGGTTCGCCGCACTAACACCTCCTTCAAGGACCAAATCGATGGGTCAAGTGTGTTCAGGTGCTATTCCGAACACCCCCGTACTACCTACGTGGGGACTGAAGCCGACGACTGGCCAACTCTCAGATACCGTAAACGGCCGCACAGGAGGAGAAGAATTTGAGGTAAAATAAGCAGCATATTATACATAAGACTTGTTTCATAATACAAAGTTCGGACAGCAAGGATACATTCATTCAAAAATAATGTCCTTCGAGCACTGGCCCTCTACAATGCGGGATCCTTCGAGGACGTCGCTAATATACCGCCCCAGCGTGCGGTGCTCTTTGCCTACGGGCGGTTCCTCGGTTGCAAACTTGACAGCATTTGATACATCTCCAACGTATCTATAAGTTTTGATTGTTCCATGCTATTATATTATCTGTTTTGGATGTTTAATGGGCTTTAATATGCTATTTTATATTATTTTTGGGACTAACCTATTAATCGGAGGCCCAGTGCCAGTTGCTGTTTTTTTGCCTATTTCAGTGTTTCGCAGAAAAGGAATATCAAACGGAATCCAAACAGAACGAAACCTTCGCGAGGATCTTTTTTGGAATAAACGCAATCCAGGAGACTTGGAGTGGACGTCAAGGAAGCAACAAGGCGGCCACGAGGTAGGAGGGCGCGCCCAGGGGGTAGGCGCGCCATCACCCTCGTGGGCCCCTCGTAGCTCCATCGACCTACTTCTTTCACCTATATATACTCTTATACCTTGAAAACATCGAGGGGAGCCACGAAACCACTTTTCCACCGCAGCAACCTTCTGTACCCGTGAGATCCCATCTTGGGGCCTTTTTCGGCGATCTGCCGGAGGGGGATTCGATCACGGAGGGATTCTACATCAACACCATAGCCTCTCCGATGATGTGTGAGTAGTTTACCTCCGACCTTCGGGTCCATAGTTATTAGCTAGATGGCTTCTTCTCTCTCTTTGGATCTCAATGCAAAGTTCTCCTTGATCTTCTTGGAGATCTATTCGATGTAATTCTTTTTGCAGTGTGTTTGTCGAGATCCGATGAATTGTGGATTTATGATCAAGATTGTCTATGAACAATATTTGATTCTTCTCTGAATTCTTATATGCATGATTTGATATCTTTGCAAGTCTCTTTGAATTATCGGTTTAGTTTGGCCTACTAGATTGATCTTTCTTTCAATGGGAGAAGTGCTTAGCTTTGGGTTCAATCTTGCGGTGTCCTTTCCCAGTGACAGTGGGGGCAGCAAGGCACGTATTGTATTGTTGCCATCGAGGATAAAAAGATGGGGTTTATATCATATTGCTTGAGTTTATCCCTCTACATCATGTCATCTTGCCTAATGCGTTACTCTGTTCGTATGAACTTAATACGCTAGATGCATGCTGGATAGCGGTTGATGTGTGGAGTAATAGTAGTAGATGCAGAATCTTTTCGGTCTACTTGACACGGACGTGATGCCTATGTTTATGATCATACCTAGATATTCTCATAACTATGCGCTTTTCTATCAATTGCTCGACAGTAATTTGTTCACCCACCGTAAAATATGCTATCTTGAGAGAAGCCACTAGTGAAACCTATGCCCCCCGGGTCTATTTTACATCATATTAGTTTCCCGTCAACTTGCCAATTTCTATCGCCGTTTATTTTGCAATCTTTACTTTTCCAATCTATACAAAAAAAATACCAAAAATATTATCTTATCATCTTTATCAGATCTCACTTTTGCAAATGGCCGTGAAGGGATTGACAACCCCTTTATCGCGTTGGTTGCAAGGTTCTTATTTGTTTATGCATGTACTAGGTGACTTGCGTGTAGTCTCCTACTGGATTGATACCCTGGTTCTCAAAAACTAAGGGAAATACTTACGCTACTTTGCTGCATCACCCTTTCCTCTTCAAGGGAAAACCAACGCATGCTCAAGAGGTAGGAAGAAGGATTTCTGTCACCGTTGCCGGGGAGATCTATGCTCAAGTCAAGACATACCAAGTACCCATCACAAACTCTTATCCCTCGCATTACATTATTTGCCATTTGCCTCTCGTTTTCCTCTCCCCCACTTCACCTTTGCCATTTTATTTGCCTCTTTTCTGTTTTCCTTTCTTTCGCCATGGCCGAATCAAAAAGGGCTAGGGGTTTTCCCCTGGGTTTTAATACTTTGGATAGTCCCTCTGTCCTTTCTAAGCTCACAAATAATTGTGCTATGGAAAGACCTACCGGGGTTATCAATGAAAGTTTGAATAATTTTGATGAGGATGATCCCGGAATATTTCGTTATTTACTTGATGAGTCTTTGAAAGATGCTTGGGATAGGTTATTAAGGATCCGAGCTAGCTATGTGCCCCAATATCAAATTGAGATATACTTAAAAAGCTTTTATGTTGGCTTACCCTTTTGTTTCAAGCAAGTTTTAGATTCTATTTTTGAAGAAGGTTTTCTCGAGGGGGATGCCATAGATACCTATGAAAAGATGAAAACTATATTTGGGCACCCCATGAGCGAGAAGGTTGAATCCACCTCCCTTTTGTGCTTTTATCAAAATGAAATTATCAAAGAGGTGAAAGCTAGCTTAGATGCAAATTTCTGTAGCGTGCTTAATCTTTCTTCCACCATTAATGGCCACATGCTCTCTCAAAATAGAAAGATAAATGCTATAGATAAGAATTTTTCTCTTTTCTTCCCCAATACCAAAGATGACAATACCTAGATCTATTCTTGCTTTTATGCCTAGCTAGGGGCGTTAAACGATAGCGCTTGTTGGGAGGCAACCCAATTTTATTTTTGTTTCTGTTTAGTAATAAATAATTCATCTAGCCTCTTTTTAGATGTGGTTTTATGTTTTAATAAGTGTTTGTGCCAAGTAGAACCATTGGGATGACTTGGGGGAAGCCTTTGCGATCTTGCTGTAAAAAACAGAAACTTTAGCGCTCACGACATTAGCTGCCATTTTTTACAGGAGAGTGATTTTAGGTTGATTCTTTTTTAAGATGATTAATAGACAAATTCCTCACGTCCACCAATTTATTTAAGAATTTTTGGAGTTCCAGAAGTATTTATTTGATCCAGATTGCTACAGACTGTTCTGTTTTTGACAGATTCTGTTTTTCGTGTGTTGTTTGCTTATTTTGATGAATCTATGGCTAGTATCGGGGGGGGGTATGAACCATAGAGAAGTTGGAATACAGTAGGTTTAACACAAATATAAATAAAGAATGAGTTCATTACAGTACCTTAAAGTGGTGGTTTATTTTCTTATACTAACGGAGCTCATGAGATTTTCTGTTTAAGTTTTGTGTTGTGAAGTTTTCAAGTTTTTGGGTAAAGATTTGATGAATTTTGGAACAAGGAGTGGCAAGAGCCTAAGCTTGGGGATGCCCAAGGCACACCAAGGTAAAATTCAAGGAAAAACAAAAGCCTAAGATTGGGGATGCCCAAGGCACACCAAGGTAAAATTCAAGGACAAACAAAAGCCTAAGCTTGGGGATGTCCCGGAAGGCATCCCCTCTTTCGCCTTCGTCTATCGGTAACTTTACTTGAGGCTATATTTTTATTCACCACATGGTATGTGTTTTGCTTGGAGCTTCTTGTATGATTTCAGTCTTTGCTTTTTAGTTTACCACAATCATCCTTGCTGTACACACCGTTTGGAGAGACACACATGAATCGGAATTTATTAGAATAATCTATGTGCTTCACTTATATCTTTTGAGCTAGATAATTTTGCTCTAGTGCTTCACTTATATCTTTTTAGAGCACGGTGGTGGTTTTATTTTATAGAAATTATTGATCTCTCATGCTTCACTTATATTATTTTGAGAGTCTTTTAGAACTGCATGGTAATTTGCTTTGGCTATAAAATTAGTCCTAATATGATAGGCATCCAGGATGGGTATAATAAGAACTTTCATATAAAGTGCATTGAATACTATGAGAAGTTTGATTCTTGATAATTGTTTGGAGATATGAAGATGGTGATATTAGAGTTATGCTAGTTGAGTAGTTGTAATTTGAGAGATACTTGTGTTAAAGTTTGTGATTCCCGTAGCATGCACGTATGGTGAACCGTTATGTGATGAAGTCGAAGCATGATTTATTTATCGATTGTCTTCCTTATGAGTGGCGGTTGGGGACGAGCGATGGTCTTTTCCTACCAATCTATCCCCCTAGGAGCATGCGCGTAGTACTTTGTTTTGATAACTAATAGATTTTTGCAATAAGTATGTGAGTTCTTTATGACTAATGTTGAGTCCATGGATTATACGCACTCTCACCCTTCCACCATTGCTAGCCTCTCTAGCACCGCACAACTTTCGCCGGTATAAAAAAACCCATCATTTACCTTCCTCAAAACAGCCACCATACCTACCTATTATGGCATTTCCATAGCCATTCCGAGATATATTGCCATCCAAGTTTCCACCATTCCGTTTATTAGGACACGCTCCATCATTGTCATATTGCTTTGCATGATCATGTAGTTGACATCGTATTTGTCGCAAAGCCACCTTAATAATTCTTTCATACATGTCACTCTTGATTCATTGCACATCTCGGTACACCGCTGGAGGCATTCACATAGAGTCATATTTTGTTCTAAGTATCGAGATGTAATTCTTGAGTTGTAAGTAAATAAAAGTGTGATGATCTTCCTTTTTAGAGCATTGTCCCAGTGAGGAAAGGATGATGGAGACTATGATACCCCCACAAGTCGGGATGAGACTCCGGACGAAAAAAAGAGGCCATAAAAGAAGGGAGAAAGGCCCAAATAAAAAAATGAGAGAAAAAGAGAGAAGGGGCAATGCTACTATCCTTTTACCACACTTGTGCTTCAAAGTAGCACCATGATCTTCATGATAAAGAGTCTCCTATTTTGTCACTTTCATATACTAGTGGGAATTTTTCATTATAGAACTTGGCTTGTATATTCCAATGATGGGCTTCCTCAAAATTCCCTAGGTCTTCGTGAGCAAGCAAGTTGGATGCACACCCACTTAGTTTCTTTTGTTGAGCTTTCATACACTTATAGCTCTAGTGCATCCGTTGCATGGCAATCCCTACTTGCTCACATTGATATCTATTGATGGGCATCTCCATAGCCCGTTGATACGCCTAGTTGATGTGAGACTATGTTCTCCTTTTTGTCTTCTCCACAACCACCATTCTATTCCACCTATAGTGCTATGTCCATGGCTCACGCTCATGTATTGCATGAAGATCGAAAAAGTTTGAGAACTGCTTGGCTTGTCATTGGGGTTGTGCATGATTTAATATTTTGTGTGATGAAGATAGAGCATAGCCAGACTATATGATTTTGTAGGGATAGCTTTCTTTGGCCATGTTATCTTGAGAAGACATGATTACTTTATTAGTATGCTTGAAGTTTTATTATTTTTATGTCAATATTAAACTTTTGTCTTGAATCTTTCGGATCTGAACATTCTTGCCACAATAAAGAAGATTACATTGAAAATTATGTTAGGTAGCATTCCACATCAAAAATTCTGTTTTTATCATTTACCTACTCGAGGACGAGCAGGAATTAAGCTTGGGGATGCTGATACGTCTCCAACGTATCCATAATTTTTGATTGTTCCATGCTATTATATTATTTGTTTTGGATGTTTAATGGGCTTTAAGATGCTATTTTATATTTTTTTTGGGACTAACCTATTAACCAGAGGCCCAGTGCCAGTTGCTGTTTTTTTTGCCTATTTTAGTGTTTCGCAGAAAAGGAATATCAAACGGAATCCAAACGGAACGAAACCTTCGCGAGGATCTTTTTTGGAACAAACGCAATCCAGGAGACTTGGAGTGGACGTCAAGGAAGCAACGAGGCGGCCACGAGGTTGGAGGGCGCCCCCACCCTCGTGGGCCCCTCGTAGCTCCACCAACCTACGTCTTTCGCCTATATATACTCTTATACCCTGAAAACATCGAGGGGAGCCACGAAACCACTTTTCCACCGCCGCAACCTTCTGTTCCCGTGAGATCCCATCTTGGGGCCTTTTTCAGCGATCTGCCGGAGGGGGATTCGATCACGGAGGGATTCTACATCAACACCATAGCCTCTCCGATGATGTGTGAGTAGTTTACCTCCGACCTTCGGGTCCATAGTTATTAGCTAGATGGCTTCTTCTCTCTCTTTGGATCTCAATGCAAAGTTCTCCTTGATCTTCTTGGAGATATATTCGATGTAATTCTTTTTGCAGTGTGTTTGTCAAGATCCGATGAATTGTGGATTTATGATCAAGATTGTCTATGAACAATATTTGATTCTTCTCTGAATTCTTATATGCATGATTTGATATCTTTGCAAGTCTCTTTGAATTATCGGTTTAGTTTGGCCTACTAGATTGATCTTTCTTGCAATGGGAGAAGCGCTTAGCTTTGGGTTCAATCTTGCGGTGTCCTTTCCCAGTGACAGTGGGGGCAGCAAGGCACGTATTGTATTGTTGCCATCGAGGATAAAAAGATGGGGTTTATATCATATTGCTTGAGTTTATCCCTCTACATCATGTCATCTTGCCTAATGCGTTACTCTGTTCGTATGAACTTAATACGCTAGATGCATGCTGGATAGCGGTTGATGTGTGGAGTAATAGTAGTAGATGCAGAATCTTTTCGGTCTACTTGACACGGACGTGATGCCTATGTTTATGATCATGCCTATATATTCTCATAACTATGCGCTTTTCTATCAATTGCTCGACAATAATTTGTTCACCCACCGTAAAATATGCTATCTTGAGAGAAGCCACTAGTGAAACCTATGCCCCCCGGGTCTATTTTACATCATATTAGTTTCCCGTCAACTTTCCAATTTCTGTCGCCGTTTATTTTGCAATCTTTACTTTTCCAATCTATACAACAAAAAATACCAAAAATATTATCTTATCATCTTTATCAGATCTCACTTTTGCAAGTGGCCGTGAAGGGATTGACAACCCCTTTATCGCATTGGTTGCAAGGTTCTTATTTGTTTGTGCAAGTACTAGGTGACTTGCGTGTAGTCTCCTACTGGATTGATATCTTGGTTCTCAAAAACTGAGGGAAATACTTATGCTACTTTGCTGCATCATCCTTTCCTCTTCAAGGGAAAACCAACGCATGCTCAAGAGGTAGCAGCGTTCATCTTCGCCCACTGCACCTTGACACAGGCGAAGGCCATCCGTGCACCTTCGATGCAGATCGACCGCTTCACAGCATCAAGCCGGGGGCAGGCACTGACCAGCCGCTTCACGAGCCCAAAGTAGCTGCTAGGTAGGGGTTCGGCGGGCCAAAGACAGATTATAAAATCCCTCAGGGCCAATCCAGCCACCCTATGCAGTTTGGTCAACTGCTTCAGCTGATCGCTGAGGGGCACGGGATGCTCTGGCGCAAGATATTGCAACCAGAACAGTTTTTCCATCGAGCTCCCCTCTTCGGCTTAGAAGAACTTCGCAGCATCAGCAATACTCCTGGGCAGGTCCGCAAACGCTCCTGGAAAACTCCAAATCCGGGTCAGTAAGATATACTTTCTTCTCACAAATTTGCTCTGCATGTTAAAGGCCTTACCCGCCGCAATCTGCTTTGCCTCTTGGATCTCCCGGCAGGCGCTTTGGGCTTCGGCCCGGGCCTCCTATGCACTTTGGAGGGCCTTTGAAAGTTCGGAACTTTGATCCGAAACCTTGCGCTCTAAGGACTCACATTTGGTTATCCTTGAGCTCTTGCTGGACTTCCTCCACCCTTGATTCATGTTTCAGGCGGGCGGCTTGTTCCTCCTCTGCCTCCTTCTTGGTTTCAGCCAGCGCGCTCTTGAGGGTCTTGACCTCGGACGCGTCAGCTATGAGAATAATTATAAAACTCATTCAGATAACAAATCAGAGTTGATATCATTTCAGACGTGTTTCGGCATCACATACCTTGCTTTTCCTCTAACTTCCGCCTCAGCTCAGACGCTTCGGCGGCATGGGAAGCTGATGCCTGCATTGTAGCCTGTTTGTTCAAATAGATATGTATGTTAATCTCCTGCGCGAGTTGTTAGACCTCTGTTCGGCCTTTCTTTGCGAACACCGAACAGAGTCTCAGGGGCTACTATCTATACACGGGCATTCCTCTTATAATGCTAAAAGGCATTATATCACATACCTCAAAGCCTCTTAGAAGGCTAGTGTAGGCCTCGTTCAATCCGCTTTTAGCGGACCGAACCTTTTCAACCACCGTACCCATAAGGGTACGATGTTCTTCGACAATGGTGGCGCTCTGAAGCGCTCCCACCAGAGTGTCCGGCGCCTCCGGATTGATAGAGGTCGCCGGTGGAGTAGGCGCGCCCCCTTCTTTTGAAGGAGGCTACTCATCTGACTCCGGAGCCATATGGGTCTCTGAAATGACATTTGGTTGGGCGCCAAATTGGACATGGCCCCCGTCTCCAGTCTCCATGGGGGTCGGTTCCCCCATGTTCTCGGCAGCAGGGGTATCATCCTTTGGCGTCGTCTTGGTGGCTTCCCTCACCTCTCCCTGTCCCGGAAGGGTCCTTCAGGACAACACCTCGGTGTTATCCGTAGCAGTAGAGGAGGAGGCTGGCGGAGGTGACTCGCTCTCCATCATGTTCGGACCCAGCGGATTCCCAAAAGACGAGGATCACTGGGGGAGGTCACGAGCCGGACTGCAACATGCAATTCAACGTGTTAAAACCACAAGGCGAAAAGCTGGATATATATACAGTTCCTTTGAATACTTACGATCCGGCCGGGGGCTTCGGCCTTGGGCGCCACTCGTGGACGTCATCGGCGTCCGTCTCAGAATGATCCGTAAGGGTGATTCTCCCTTTCTTGGACGCCTTCGTTTCTAGATCCATGGAAGCCGCCCTCTTCTTCTTTCCCCCTTAAGGGGGGAAGTTCTCTCTTCCTCCTCCTCTTCATCTTCGTCATGAGAGGAGAGAGTTTCGGTGTCTTCGGACACTACGTCCGAAGCGCCTTTACGGCGGAGGCCACCCTTGGCCTTCTTGCTCTTCTTCTTGGCCTTCTTTTCCGGTGCCTGATACGGCGCCCGGACCAGCATCCTCATCAACAGAGGAATGGCTGGGTCTTCGGGTAGCGGAGCCAGACAGTGAATCCACTTCGTCTTCTTCGTCCAGCCCTTTGGGAAGAATGGAGAGCTTAGTATGCTCCTTGGACTTACGAAATAAGGTTACCAGAAAACTTACGAGAGTCGTTGCGTGAGTGCAGTCGAGGCTGAGGTCTTCGGTCGTTTTCGGCCATGTTTTTTGGGTCTTGAAAAGCAGCTTCCACATGTCTTCGTGCTTCGTGCCGAAGAACCTCTGCAGGGTCCGGGGACCGGTCGGGTCTAACTCCCACATATAATGAGTTTCACGTTGGCAGGGGAGAATCCGGCGAAAGAGCATCACCTGGATCACACTGGCAAGACTGGTATTCTTGTCTACCATACTCTTGATGCGCTTCTGCAGCATCATCACCTCATCGGACGACGCCCAGTCCAGGCCTTTGTTGACCCAAGATGTCAGCCGCATTGGAGGCCCGGACTTGAACTCGGAAGGAGTGGCCCATGTGGAGTCACGAGGTTCCGTGACATAGAACCACTCCTGCTGCCATCCCTTCATGGTCTCCACGAAGGTACCCTTGGGCCAGGTGACGTTGGGAAGCTTGCTCACCATGGCGCCTCCGCACTCCGCGTGTTGGCCATCCATGTAACACCCCGGATGTAACTTTTCATATTTGTAACTCCAACTCTTGCCATTTTCGGCTTTGTGTTATGATATTCCCATCGTGGTCGGGTTTTTGTCTTTCGTTTTGCATTTTGTTCATGTCATGCATTTCATATCATGTCATCATGTACATCTCATTTGCATACGTGTTCGTCTCATGCATCCGAGCATTTTCCCCGTTGTCCGTTTTGCAATCCGGCACTCCCACATGCACCGGCGCACTCCTCTTGTTTCTTTTCGTGAGCGGGTGTTAAACGATCTCGGAATGGACCGAGGTTTGCCAAGTGGCCTTGGTACACCAACGGTAGACCACCTGTCAAGTTTCGTTCCATTTGGAGGTCGTTTGATGCTCCAATGGTTAACCGGGTAATCGCAAAGTCCTTTTGTGTGTTGCAGCCAAACACCCCTCCAAACAGCCCAATAACCCATCTAAGCCCCCTCCATGCTCTCGGTCGTTCGATCACGATCGTGTGGGCAAAACCGCACTCCATTTGGAGTCTCCTAGCTCCCTCTACCTATAAATAAGTGATCCTCCCGGATTTTTCGCGCACACGAAACCCTAGCCCGCTCCCTCTCCGCCGCCGGACGCGTCCGTCCCGCGCCAGACGTTCCCGCCGCCGCGCCCGCTCCAATCGGCGCGCGCCACGTGGCACGCCACCGCTCCCGCGCCGCCGGCCCGCCGCCAGGCCGAACCCGGGCTGCGCCTCTGCCCCGCGCGGCTCCCCGTTCCCGCATCGCCCGCGCCCCAGCGCCTCCCCGCCCGCGTCCCGACCGCCGACCGCCACCGCCGCACCTCTCGCGCCGGCGCCCGTCCCCGTCACCGGCCACCGCGGCCTCCGTCCGCATCGCCCGCGCCTCCACGCCGCGCCGCCCTCGCCGTGGGACCCTCCCATGCCGGATCCGAGCTCGCCACCCTCCTCCTTCCCCATCTCCGGCGAGCGCCCCGGTGAACTTCGTAATCCGCGCCAGATCTAGATCTGAGAGGTTGACCCCGAAATTTCCCATGTCTTTTTCTGTTATATTATGTTGCTCTGTTCATCATGGCATATCTCACTGCATACTGCTCCGTTTTGCGTGCATGATATATCGAAATGTTCATCACGAGATGCTCTTCATTTTGTTCCATTGTGCCATGCTCGTTTGCGTCCATCTTGATGCCCAAATCTCTGATGCAAGAGTGTTATATGATCTTTACTGCTGTTACTTATCAGAACTTGATGTTTTGTTATTTTTGTTGCATTTGATGTGTGCATCTTATGGGCATGAGCTCTACAGGTGTTTTGATCTATGCCATGCCATATTTACAGAGGTGTATGCCATGTAGTTTTGTGATCTATGTGGTGACTAGAACAAGCATGCAAACTAGGCTTCGTGATGTTTCTGTTTTCAGGGACTTAGGATTTTGCTAAGTCTTTTACCTGCCGTTATTTTGTTGCCATGTATCCATGTGGCTACAGAGAGATCCATGTTTCTTTTGGGTATGTTCAGTAAGGATGTTTTGTAGATATAGTTGTGCTCTATGCATCCATGCCCCTGGTTGCAATTATGGAGTACCCTAGCATGTCTTAATCTTGCTCTACTTTTGCTATAAAATGTTCCTGGCAGAATGTTAACATGATATTCAATTTTTCCAAGGTTGTTGTAGTTGATCCATACATGCTATGAACTTGCTCTTGTCATGGTTAGCTTCCTAAACATGCCATCTTGCTGTAGGTATGTTTGTTTTGTCATGCATTGCTTTGTGATGAGTGAATAGTGCTCACAAAGATGCCTTCATAATTCTGTTAATTCAATGCTCTGTTTTCTGCTGTCTGAAACCAGTTAACGAAACTTGCTATGTTTACATGGGTGCCATCATATCTTCTGTGCCTTTTGGGCTCATGGTCAGTAAGGGACTTTTGTTCTATGTATTTAGTAGATTCATGCCATGCCTTGTTTTGCTATGTTCAGTTCATGTAGCATGTTGTTTGCTTGCTTTGAACATTGCTACCTGATGCTGTTTATGCCATGTCTGTGAAGCTGATATCTTTTGCACTTTTGTCATGCTTGTTTGAACCTGTTATTTTGTGATCTAGCCATAGTTCAGTGTTCATATTTTGTCAAGCATCTCCTGTAGATTACTGCGATATGCTTTGATGCTATGTTGGGGTGCTGTAGCATAGTTACTTGATGTATTCTAAGTGCTATCAGGCTGTTAATCGCAGAATCGTGTCATTCTTGTTTTGCTTGCCATTTGCAAACCGTGCATCCGTTCCCGGTGATCTTAATATCGATTTCGACCGAAATCATCTCATCTTTCCAGTGGCATACTTGGTTTGCCAAGTTGATGCCTTCATCATCCTTTTTCTTCCGGAGCACGCATATGCATCGCATATCATATCTCGCATATTATGCATGTTTTGCATCATGTTGCTTGTGCATTTCCCGTGATTGATTGTGGTTCAATTGCTTGTGTTCTTGCTGTGGGTAGAGCTGGGAGACGAGTTCGTGAACGAGGAACCTGTTGAGTACGCTTACGAGGATCAAGCTTTCAACAACTCTGAGAACCTTGCAGGCAAGATGACCATACCCTCGAAATCACTTCTATCTTTGCTTTGCTAGTTGTTCGTTCTATTGCCATGCTGCGCTACCTACCACTTGCTATATCATGCCTCCCATTATTGCCATGTCAAGCCTCTAACCAACCTTTCCTAGCAAACCGTTGTTTGGCTAAGTTACCGCTTTTGCTCAGCCCTTCTTATAGCGTTGCTAGTTGCAGGTGAAGTTGAAGTTTGGTTCCATGTTGGAACATGGATATTTTGGCATATCACAATATCTCTTATTAAATTAATGCATCTATATATTTGGTAAAGGGTGGAAGGCTCGGCCTTATGCCTGGTGTTTTGTTCCACTCTTGCCGCCCTAGTTTCCGTCATACCGGTGTTATGTTCCTGGATTTTTGCGTCCCTTACGCGGTTGGGTGATTTATGGGACCCCCTTGACAGTTCGCCTTGAATAAAACTCCTCCAGCAAGGCCCAACTTTGGTTTTAACATTTGCCACCTAAGCCTTCTTCCATTGGGTTTTCGCGAGCCCGAGGGTCATCTTTATTTTAACCCCCCCCCCCCCGGGCCAGTGCTCCTTCGAGTGTTGGTCCGAACCGAGCCGCCTGCGGGGCCACCTCGGGGAAACTCGAAGTCTGGCTTTACTCGTAGCCTGTCTCATCCGGTGTGCCCTGAGAATGAGATATGTGCAGCTCCTATCGGGATTTGTCGGCACAGTCGGGCGGCTTTGCTGGTCTTGTTTTACCATTGTCGAAATGTCTTGTAAATCGGGATTCCGAGACTGAGCGGGTCTTCCTGGGAGAAGGTTTATCCTTCGTTGACCGTGAGAGCTTATAATGGGCTAAGTTGGGACACCCCTGCAGGGTATTATCTTTCGAAAGCCGTGCCCGCGGTTATGAGGCAGATGGGAATTTGTTAATGTCCGGTTGTAGAGAACTTGACACTTGACTTAATTAAAATACATCAACCGTGTGTGTAGCCGTGATGGTCTCTTTTCGGCGGAGTCCAGGAAGTGAACACGGTTTGAGTTATGCATGAACGTAAGTAGTTTCAGGATCACTTCTTGATCATTTCTAGCTTCGCGACCGTTGCGTTGCTTCTCTTCTCGCTCTCTTTTGCGTATGTTAGCCACCATATATGCTTAGTGCTTGCTGCAGCTCCACCTCATTACACCATCTTTTCCTATAATCTTAAATAGTCTTGATCTCGCGGGTGTAAGATTGATGAGTCCTCGTGACTCACAGATTCTACCAAAACAGTTGCAGGTGCCGATGATACCAGTGCAGAGGACGCAACCGAGCTCAAGTGGGAGTTCGACGAGGAACGTGGTCGTTACTATGTTTCTTTTCCGGATGATCGGTAGTGGAGCCCAGTTGGGACGATCGGGGATCTAGCATTTGGGGTTATCTTATTTTCATTTGGATTTGACCGTAGTTGGTCTATGTGTGGATTTTGGATGATGTATGAATTAATTTATGTATTGTGTGAAGTGGCGATTGTAAGCCAACTCTCGTTATCCCATTCTTGTTCATTACATGGAATTGTGTGAAGATGACCCTTCTTGCGACAATACCTACAATGCGGTTATGCCTCTAAGTCGTGCCTCGACACGTGGGAGATATAGCCGCATTGTGGGCGTTACAATCCACCACTTTTGGCTTCACATTGAAGACCTTGAGCTATAGGCCGAAGTGGGGGATGCTGAGGAATGCCTCGCATACGACGATGAACGCCGAAATGTTGAGGAAGGAATTCGGGGCTAGATCATGGAAATCTGGCCCGTAGTAAAACATGAGACCGCGGACGAAAGGATGAAGGGGAAATCCTAGTCCGTGAAGGAAATGGGGGATGAATACTACCCTCTCATTAGGCTCCAGAGTGGGGACGATCTGCTTCTTGGCAGGAAGCCAGTGGGCAATTTCCTTTACTAGGTACCCCGCTTCCCAGAGCTCCTGGATGTTCCCCTCCATGATGGAGGAGGCCATCCATTTGCCCTGCGCTCCAGATCCAGACATGGCTGGAATGTTTGCGGGGGACGAAAAAGATTGAGACTTGCGCGCTGGAGCTCGAGGGTGGATAGGCTGAGGAGGGAGAAGGAGTGGGGTAAAAAGGTGGATCCTTATCTCCTTATAAAGGCACCGAATATCAAGCGTCCCCCCACAGGCCTTAAAGCTCACCTATTCCCAAGGGGTCGTGCGAACGGCACGGTTGGATTTCCCAAGCATGTATTGATGAGAATCCCGTAATAAGGGGACACGATCTCTACTTTGACAAGACGTGTCACCGGAGGCTACGTCTCGAAACGTGAAACGGGAGGTCAAAAAACGATTCGAAATAATGAAGTGGCCAGACGTAACATCCCATCAGCAAAACTCTTTGAAGTGTTCGGAGGAGGAACCCGCCTTGCAATGCCGAAGACAATCTGCGTGCTGGATACATCATCATTGAAGCCTGGTTCAGGGGCTACTGAGGGAGTCCTGGATTAGGGGGTCCCCGGGCGTCCGGGCTATGTGACGTGGGCCGGACTGGTGGGCCAAGAAGGTACAAGATAGAAGGCTTCCCCCCGTGTCCGGATGGGACTCTCCTTGGCGTGGAAGGAAAGCTTGGTGTTCGGATATGAAGATTCATTTCTTTGTAAACCGACTCTGTACAACCCTAACCCCCTCCAGTGTCTATATAAACCGGAGGGCTTAGTACATAGAGGCAATCATAATCGATCAGGCTAGACATCTAGGGTTTAGCTATTACGATCTCGAGGTAGATCAACTCTTGTAACCCCCATACTCATCAAAGTAAATCAAGAAAGAAGTAGGGTATTACCTCCATTAAGAGGGCCCGAACCTGGGTAAACATCGTGTCCCTGTCTCCTGTTACCTTCAATCCTCAGACGCACAGTTCGGGACCCCCTACCCGAGATCTGCCGGTTTTGACACCGACAGGGGGCACCCTAGAACACACAAGTTGATCTTTTAGCCGTGTGTGGTGCCCCCCTCCACAGTTACACACCTCGGTCATATCGTCGTAGTGCTTAGGCGAAGCCCTGCGCCGGTAACTTCAACATCACCGTCACCACGCCATCGTGCTGACGGAACTCTCCTTCGGCCTCAACTGGATCAAGAGTTTGAGGGACGTCATCGAGCTAAACGTGTGCTGATCGCGGAGGTGCCGTACGTTCGGTACTTGGATCGGTTGGATCACGAAGACGTTCGACTACATCAATCGTGTTACTAAACACTTCCTCTTTCGGTCTATGAGGGTACGTGGACACACTCTCCCCGCTTGTTGCCATGCATCACCTAGATAGATCTTGCATGATCGTAGGTAAATTTTTTGAAATACTGCATTCTGCAACAGTGGTATCAAAGCCAGGTCTATGCCTAGATGTTATATGCACGAGTAGAACACAAAGAGTTGTGGGCGATAATAGTCATACTGCTTACCAGCATGTCATACTTTGATTCGGCGGTATTGTTGGATGAAGCGGCCCAGACCGACATTACATGACCGCGTTCATGAAACTGGTTCTACCACCGTGCTTCGGACACAGGTGGCTAGTGGGTGTCTATTTCTCCAACTTTAGTTGAATTGAGTTTGACTACGCCCGGTCCTTGTTGAAGGTTAAAACAGCACACTTGATGAAAAATCGATGTGGTTTTGATGCGTAGGTAAGAACGGTTCTTGCTAGAAGCCCGTAGCAGCCACATAAAACTTGCAACAACAAAGTAGAGGACGTCTAACTTGTTTTTGCAGGGCTTGCTGTGATGTGATATGGTCAAGACGTGATGATATATAAATTGTTGTATGAGATGATCATGTTTTGTAACAGTTATCGGCAACTGGCAGGAGCCATATGGTTGTCGCTTTATTGTATGAAATGCAATTGCCATGTAATTGCTTTACTTTATCACTAAGTGGTAGCAATAGTCGTAGAAGCAATAGTTGGCGAGACGACAACGATGCTTCGATGGAGATCAAGGTGTCAAGCCAGTGACGATGGTGATCATGACGGTGCTTTGGAGATGGAGATCAAAGTCACAAGATGATGATGGCCATATCGTATCACTTTATTTGATTGCATGTGATGTTTATCTTTTTATGCATCTTATTTCGCTTAGTATGATGGTAGCATTATAAGATGATCTCTCACTAAATTTTCAAGGTACAAGTGTTCTCCCTGAGTATGCACCGTTGCTACAGTTCGTCGTGCCGAGACACCACGTGATGATCGGGTGTGATAAGCTCTATGTTCACATACAATGGGTGCAAGTCAATTTTCCACACGCAGAATACTCGGGTTAAACTTGATGAGCCTAGCATATGCAGATATGGCCTCGGAACACTGAGACCGAAAGGTCGAGCGTGAATCATATAGTAGATATGATCAACATAGTGATATTCACCATTGAAAACTACTCCATCTCACGTGCTGATCGGACATGGTTTAGTTGATATGGATCACGTGATCACTTAGATGATTAGAGGGATGTCTATCTAAGTGGGAGTTCTTAAGTAATATGATTAATTGAACTTTAATATATCATGAACTTAGTAATTGATAGTATTTTGCATGTCTATGTTGTTGTAGATAAATGGCCCGTGCTACTCTTCCTTTGGATTTTAATGCGTTCCTAGAGAAAGCTAAGTTGAAAGATGATGGTAGCAACTACACGGACTGGGTCCGTAACTTGAGGATTATCCTCATTGCTGCACAGAAGAATTACATCCTGGAAGCACCGCTAGGTGCAAGACCCGGTGCAGGAGCAACGCCGGACGTTATGAACGCCTGGCAGAGCAAAGCTGATGACTACTCGATAGTTCAGTGTGCCATGCTTTACGGCTTAGAACCGGTACTTCAACGACGTTTTGAACATCATGGAGCCTATGAGATGTTCCAAGAGTTGAAGTTGATATTTCAAGCAAATGCCCGGATTGAGAGATATGAAGTCTCCAATAAGTTCTATAGCTGCAAAATGGAGGAGAATAGTTCTGTCAGTGAATATATACTCAGAATGTCTGGGTACCACAACCGCTTGACTCAACTGGGAGTTAATCTTCCGGTTGATAGTGTCATTGACAGAGTTGTTCAATCACTGCCATCAAGCTACAAAAGTGTCGTGATGAACTATAATATGCAAGGGATGGATAGACAATTCCCGAGCTCTTCGCGATGCTAAAGGCTGCGGAGGTAGAAATCAAGAAGGAGCATCAAGTGTTGATGGTTAACAAGACCACTAGTTTCAAGAAAAAGGGCAAAGGGAAGAAGGGAACTTCAAGAAGAATGATAAGCAAGTTGCTGCTCAAGTGAAGAAGCCCAAGTCTGGACCTAAGCCTGAGACTGAGTGCTCCTACTGCAAAGGGACTGGTCACTGGAAGCGGAACTGCCCCAAGTATTTGGCGGATAAGAAGGATGGCAAAGTGAATGGTATATTTGATATACATGTTATTGATGTGTACCTTACTAATGCTCGTAGTAGCGCCTGGGTATTTGATACTAGTTCTGTTGCTCATATTTGCAACTCAAAACAGGGGCTACGGATTAAGCGAAGATTGGCTAAGGACAAGGTGACGATGCGCGTGGTCCAAAGTCGATGTGATCGCCGTCGGCACGCTACCTCTACATCTACCTTCGGGATTAGTTTTAGACCTGAATAATTGTTATTTGGTGCCAGCGTTAAGCATGACCATTATATTTGGATCTTGTTTGATGCGAGACGGTTATTCATTTAAATCAGAGAATAATGGTTGTTCTATTTATATGAGTAATATCTTTTATGGTCATGCACCCTTGATGAGTGGTCTATTTTTTGTTGAATCTCGATAGTGGTGATACACATATTGATAGTATTGAAGCCAAAAGATATAAGTTTAATAAAGATAGTGCAACTTATTTGTGGCACTGCCGTTTAGGTCATATTGGTGTAAAGCGCATGAAGAAACTCCATGCTGATAGGGCTTTTGGAATCACTTGATTATGAATCACCTGATGCTTGCGAACCATGCCTCATGGGCAAGATGACTAAGATTCCGTTCTCCGGAACAATGGAGCGAGCAACAGACTTGTTGGAAATAATACATACTTATGTATGCGGTCCGACGAGTGTTGAGGCTCACGGCGGGTATCGTTATTTTCTGACCTTCACAGATGATTTGAGCAGATATGGGTATATCTACTTGATGAAACATAAGTCTAAAACATTTGAAAAGTTCAAAGAATTTCAGAGTGAAGTGGAAAATCATCGTAACAAGAAAATAAAGTTTCTACGATCTGATCGTGGAGGTGGATATTTGAGTTACGAGTTTGGTCTTCATTTGAAACAATGCGGAATAGTTTCGCAACTCACGCCACTCAGAACACCACAGCGTAACGGTGTGTCCGAACTTCCTAACCGCACTTTATTAGATATGGTGCGATCTATGATGTCTCTTACTAATTTACCACTATCGTTTTGGGGTTATGCTTTAGAGACGGCTCCATTCACGTTAAATAGGGCACCATCTAAATCCGTTGAGACGACACCATATGAACTGTGGTTTGGCAAGAAACCCAAGTTGTCATTTCTTAAAGTTTGGGGCTGCGATGCTTATGTGAAAAATCTTCAACCTGATAAGCTCGAACCCAAATCGCAGAAATGTGTCTTCATAGGATACCCAAAGGAGACTGTTGGGTACACCTTCTATCACAGATCCGAAGGCAAGATATTCGTTGCTAAGAATGGATCCTTTCTAGAGAAGGAGTTTCTCTCGAAAGAAGTGAGTGGGAGGAAAGTAGAACTTGATGAGGTAATTGTACCTGCTCCCTTATTGGAAAGTAGTTCCTCACAGAAATCAGTTCCAGTGATTCCTACACCAATTAGTGAGGAAGCTAATGATGATGATCATGAAACTTCTCATCAAGTTACTACCGAACCTCGTAGCTCAACCAGAGTAAGATCCGCACCAGAGGGGTACGGTAATCCTGTTCTGGAGGTCATGTTACTTGACCATGACGAACCTACGAACTATGAGGAAACGATGATGAGCCCAGATTCCGCGAAATGGCTTGAGGCCATGAAATCTGAGATGGGATCCATGTATGAGAACAAAGTATGGACTTTGATTGACTTGCCTGATGATCGGCAAGCCATAGAAAATAAATGGATCTTCAAGAAGAAGACCAACGCTGACAGTAATGTTACTGTCTACAAAGCTCGACTTGTTGCAAAAGGTTTTCGACAAGTTCAAGGAGTTGACAACGATGAGACTTTCTCACCCGTAGCGATGCTTAAGTCTGTTCGAATCATGTTAGCAATTGTCGCATTTTATGATTATGAAATTTGGTAAATGGACGTCAAAACTGCATTCCTGAATGGATTTCTAGAAAAAGAGTTGTATATGATGCAACCAGAAGGTTTTGTCGATCCAAAGGGTGCTACTAAAGTGTGCAAGCTCCAGCGATCCATTTATGGATTGGTGCAAGCCTCTCGGAGTTGGAATAAACGGTTTGATAGTGTGATCAAAGCATATGGTTTTATACAGACTTTTGGAGAAGCCTGTATTTACAAGAAAGTGAGTGGGAGCTCTGTAGCATTTCTAATATTATATGTGGATGACATATTGTTGCTTGGAAATGATATATAATTTCTGGATAGCATAAAAGGATACTTGAATAAGAGTTTTTCTATGAAAGACCTCGGTGAAGCTGCTTACATATTAGGAATCAAGATCTATAGAGATAGATCAAGACGCTTAATTGGACTTTCACACAGCACCATACCTTGATAAGATTTTGAAGAAGTTCAAAATGGATCAGTCAAAGAAAGGGTTCTTGCCTGTGTTACAAGGTGTGAAGTTGAGTAAGACTCAATGCCCGACCACTGCAGAAGATAGAGAGAAAATGAAAGTCATTCCCTATGCATCAGCCATAGGTTCTATCATGTATGCAATGTTGTGTACCAGACCTGATGTGCGCCTTGCTATAACTATAGTAGGGAGGTACCAAAGTAATCCAGGAGTGGATCATTGAACAGCGGTCAATAACATCCTGAAATACCTAAAAAGGACTAAGGATATATTTCTCGTTTATGGAGGTGACAAAGAGCTCGTTGTAAATGGTTACGTCGATGCAAGCTTTGACACTGCTCCGGATGACTCTAAGTCACAAACCGGATACGTATTTATATTGAATGGTGGAGCTGTAAGTTGGTGCGGTTCCAAACAGAGAGTCGTGGCGGGATCTACGTGTGAAGCGGAATACATAGCTGCTTCGGAAGCAGCAAATGAAGGAGTCTGGATGAAGGAGTTCATATCCGATCTAGGTGTCATTCGTAGTGCATCGGGTCCAATGAAAATCTTTTGTGACAATACTGGTGCAATTTCCTTGGCAAAGGAATCCAGATTTCACAACAGAACCAAGCACATCAAGAGACGCTTCAATTCAATCCGCAATAAAGTCAAGGAGGGAGACATAGAGATTTGCAAAATACATACGGATCTGAATGTTGTAGACCCGTTGACTAAGCCACTCTCACGAGCAAAACATGATCAGCACCAAGACTCCATGGGTGTTAGAATCATTACTATGTAATCTAGATTATTGACTCTGGTGCAAGTGGGAGACTGAAGGAAATATGCCCTAGAGGCAATAATAAAGTTGTTATTTATATTTCCTTATATCATGATTAAATGTTTATTATTCATGCTAGAACTGTATTAACCAGAAACTTAGTACATGTGTGAATACATAGACAAACAGTGTGTCCCTAGTATGCCTCTACTAGACTAGCTCGTTAATAAAAGATGGTTAAGTTTCCTAGCCATAGACATGTGTTGTCATTTGATGAACGGGATCACATCATTAGAGAATGAAGTGATGGACAAGACCCATCCATTAGCTTATCACTATGATCGTTTAGTTATTGCTATTGCTTTCTTCATGACTTATACATGTTCCTTTGACTATGAGATTATGCAACTCCTGAATACCGGAGGAACACTTCGTGTGCTATCAAACGTCACAACATAACTGGGTGATTATAAAGATGCTCTACAGGTGTCTCCGATGGTGTTTGTTGAGTTGCATAGATCGAGATTAGGATTTGTCACTCTGATTGTCGGAGAGGTATCTCTGGGACCTTTCAATAATGCACATCACTATAAGCCTTGCAAGCAATATTACTAAAGAGTTAGTTGCGGGATGATGCATTACAGAACGAGTAAAGAGACTTGCCGGTAACGAGATTGAACTAGGTATGATGATACTGACGATCGAATCTCGGGCAAGTAACATACCAATGACAAAGGGAACAACGTATGTTCTTATGTGGTTTGACCGATAAAGATCTTCGTAGAATATGTAGCAGCCAATATGAGCATCCAGGTTCCGCTATTGTTTATTGACCGGAGAGGTGTCTCGGTCATGTCTACATAGTTCTCGAACCCGTAGGGTCCGCACGCTTAACGTTCGATGACGATTTGTATTATGAGTTTATGTGATTTGATGACCAAAGGTTGTTCGTAGTCTCGGATGAGATCACAAACATGACCATGAGTCTCGAAATGGTCGAGACATAAAGATTGATATATTGGACCATGTTATTCGGACACCAGAAGTGTTCCGGATAATTTCGGGTAAAAATAGAGTGCCGGAGGGGTTACCACGCTCCTAATGCGCGTTTGAAGCGTTGTCAGCTCGTCCGACGAAGACCAGTCCAGGCCCTTCTCTAGCCAGGAGGGGAGCCACATTGGGGCTCCGGACTGGACTTCGGGAGCCGCAGCCCAAGTGGCGTCGCGAGGCTCAGTGACATAGAACCACTGCTGTTGCCACCCTTTGACGGTCTCCACGAAGGTACCTTTGCGCCATGTGACGTTGGGAATCTTGCTCACCATGGCGCCTCCGCACTCTGCGTGTTGGCCACCCACCAGCTTCAGCTTCACATTGAAGATCTTTAGCCACAATCCTAAGTGGGGTGGGATGCGGAGGAAGGCCTCGCACACGACAATGAATGCCGAGATGTTGAGGAAGGAGTTGGGGGCCAGATCATGGAAATCCACCCCGTAGTAGAATATGAGTCCGCGGACGAATGGGTGGAGAGGGAATCCTAGTCCGTGGACGAAGTGGGGGATGAATACTACCCTCTCATGGGGCTCTGGGTGGGGATGATCTGCCCCGTTGCGGGAAGTCGATGGGCGATCTCCTGGGCTAAGTACCTAGCCTTCCGAAGGTCGGTGATGTCCTTCTCCTTGACGGAGGAGACCATCCACTTGCCCTGCGCTCCAGATCCGGACATGGTCGGAGTGCTTTTTTGAGGTGGAAAGGATGGAGGCTTGGGCGCTGGAGCTCTAGAATGGATGGGCAGAGAGAGAGAAGGCGTGGGTGAAAGGGGTGAATCCTTATCTCCTGATAAAGGCAGCGAATATCAAGCGCCTCCCCACTCGCCTTCAAACTCGCCTATTCCCCAAAGGCTGTGTAGATGGCACAGATGGATTACCCACGCCCGTATTGATGAGAATCCTGCAATAAGGGGACACGATCTCTGCTTTGACAAGACGTGCCAATAAAACCGCATCTTGAAACATGGAGCGAAAGGCTAAAAAACGACTCGAAATAATGACCGGGCGGCGACGTGATGTCACGCTATAAAAGTTGTCAGTGGATTGGACTCGTGAGATATTTATACTCTCTACGTGTGGGTGTGGTGTTTGTTTTACAGAGCTGGACACGTTCTCTGTGTTCGCGAGCTGCTTTGGAGTATTCAGAGGAGGAACCCGCCTTGCAATGCCGAACACAATCTGCGCGCCAGACACATCGTCATTGAAGCCTGGTTCAGGGGCTACTGAGGGAGTCCTGGATTAAGGGGTCCTCGGGCGTCCGGCCTATGTGACGTGGGCCGAACTGATGGGCCGTGAAGATACAAGACAGAATACTCCCTCCCGTGTCCGGATAGGACTCTCCTTTGCGTGGATGGCAAACTTGGCGTTCGGATATGAAGGTTCCGTTCTCTGTAACCGACTTTGTACAAACCTAGTCCCCTCCGGTGTCTATATAAACTGGAGGGGTTAGTCCGTAGGGCCAATCATAATCAGACAGGCTAGACTTCTAGGGTTTAGCCATTACGATCTCGTGGTAGATCAACTCTTGTAATCCTCATATTCATCAAGATCAATCAAGTAGGAAGTAGGGTATTACCTCCATCAAGAGGGCTCGAACCTGGGTAAACATCGTGTCCCCCGTCTCCTGTTACCATCGACCCTAGACACACAGTTCGGGACCCCCTACCCGAGATCCACCGGTTTTGACACCGACATTGGTGCTTTCATTGAGAGTTCCACTGTGTCGTCACCAGGAGGTTCGATGGCTCCATCCATCATCTACACCAACGCGGCCCTAGAGGAGGTCTTTCTCCCCGGCTAAATTTTCGTATTCAGCGGCTTCGCACTGCGAGCCAACTTGTTTGGCCATCTAGAGCAGATTAACAGCTACGCCCCAGGCCACCAGATTAGCTTTGGAAATCTAGACTATGTCGCTGATATCCGAGGAGACTTGATCTTCCAAGGGTTCACGACCCCAACCTCCGCTGTGCCCTTAGATCCAGAGCGCATCGCCAGCTCCGAAGACGGGATTACTGAGCCCGCCGGATTGTCTGCGGCCATTAAGCCCGGCACGGGAGGGCCGGAGGGAGTAGTTGAAGGAAATATGCCCTAGAGGCAACAATAAAGTTATTATTTATTTCCTTATATCATGATAAATGTTTATTATTCATGCTAGAATTGTATTAACCGGAAACATAATACTTGTGTGAATACATAGACAAACAGAGTGTCACTAGTATGCCTCTACTTGACTAGCTCGTTGATCAAAGATGGTTATGTTTCCTAGCCATTGACATGCGTTGTCATTTGATTAACGGGATCACATCATTAGGAGAATGATGTTGATTGACTTGACCCATTCCGTTAGCTTAGCACTCGATCGTTTAGTATTCTGCTATTGCTTTCTTCATGACTTATACATGTTCCTATGACTATGAGATTATGCAACTCCCGTTTACCGGAGGAACACTTTGTGTGCTACCAAACGTCACAACGTAACTGGGTGATTATAAAGGTGCTCTACAGGTGTCTCCGAAGGTACTTGTTGGGTTGGCGTATTTCGAGATTAGGATTTGTCACTCCGATTGTCGGAGAGGTATCTCTGGGCCCACTCGGTAATGCACATCACTATAAGCCTTGCAAGCATTGCAACTAATGAGTTAGTTGCGGGATGATGTATTACGGAACGAGTAAAGAGATTTGCCGGTAACGAGATTGAACTAGGTATTAAGATACCGACGATCGAATCTCGGACAAGTAACATATCGATGACAAAGGGAACAACGTATGTTGTTATGCGGTTTGACCGATAAAGATCTTCGTAGAATATGTAGGAGCCAATATGAGCATCCAGGTTCCACTATTGGTTATTGACCGGAGACATGTCTCGGTCATGTCTACATAGTTCTCGAACCCATAGGGTCCGCACGCTTAAAGTTCGATGACAGTTATATTATGAGTTTATGTGTTTTGATGTACCGAAGGTAGTTAGGAGTCCCAGATGTGATCACGGACATGACGAGGAGTCTCGAAATGGTCGAGACATAAAGATTGATATATTGGAAGCCTATATTTGGATATCGGAAGTGTTCCGGGTGAAATCGGGATTTTACCGGAGTACAGGGGGTTACCCGAACCCCCCCCCCGGGGGGGGGGTTTAATGGGCCAAGATGGGCCTTAGTGGAGAAGAGGAGGGGCGGCCAGGGCAGGCCGCGCGCCCCCTCCCCGTCTAGTACGAATTGGACAAGGAGGGGGGCGGCGCCCCCCTTTCCTTCCTCTCTCCCTCCTCCTTCCCCCTTCTCCTACTCCAACTAGGAAAGGAGGGATTCCTACTCCCGGTGGGAGTAGGAATCCTCCCTGGCGCCTCCTCCTGGCCGGCCACCTCTCCCCCTTGCTCCTTTATATACGGAGGCAGGGGCACCTCTAGACACAACAATTGATCTCTTAGCCGTGTGCGGTGCCCCCCTCCACCATAATCCACCTCGATAATATCATAGCGGTGCTTAGGCGAAGCCCTGCGTCGGTAGAACATCATCATTGTCACCACGCCGTCGTGCTGACGGAACTCTCCCTCAAAGCTCGGCTGGATCGGAGTTCGAGGGAGTCATCGAGCTGAACGTGTGCTGAACTCGGAGGTGTCGTGCGTTCGGTACTTGATCAGTCGGATCGTGAAGACGTACGACTACATCAACCGCGTTGTGCTAACGCTTCCGCTTTCGGTCTAAGAGGGTACGTGGACAACACTCTCCCCTCTCGTTGCTATGCATCACCATGATCATGTGTGTGCGTAGGAATTTTTTTGAAATTACTACGTTACCCAACAGTGGCATCAGAGCCTGGTTTTATGCGTAGATGTTATATGCACGAGTAGAACACAAGTGAGTTGTGGGCGATATAAGTCATACTGCTTACCAGCATGTCATACTTTGGTTCGGCGGTATTGTTGGATGAAGCGGCCCGGACCGACATTACGCGTACGCTTACGCGAGACTGATTATACCGACGTGCTTTGCACACAGGTGGCTGGCGGGTGTCAGTTTCTCCAACTTTAGTTGAACCGAGTGTGTCTACGCCCAGTCCTTGAGAAGGTTAAAACAACACTAACTTGACAAACTATCGTTGTGGTTTTGATGCGTAGGTAAGAACGGGTCTTGCTCAGCCTGTAGCAGCCACGTAAAACTTGCAACAACAAAGTAGAGGATGTCTAAATTGTTTTTGCAGGGCATGTTGTGACGTGATATGGTCAAGGCATGATGCTATGTTTTATTGTATGAGATGATCATGTTTTGTAACCGAGTTATCGGCAACTGGCAGGAGCCATATGGTTGTCGCTTTATTGTATGCAATGCAAACGCCCTGTAATGATTTACTTTATCACTAAGCGGTAGCGATAGTCGTAAAAGCAATAGTTAGCAAGACGACAACGAGGCTACGATGGAGATCAAGGTGTCGCGCCGGTGACGATGGTGATCATGACGGTGCTTCGGAGATGGAGATCACAAGAACAAGATGATGATGGCCATATCATATCACTTATATTGATTGCATGTGATGTTTATCTTTTATGCATCTTATCTTGCTTTGATTGACGGTAGCATTATAAGATGATCTCTCACTAAATTATCAAGGTATAAGTGTTCTCCCTGAGTATGCACCATTGCGAAAGTTCTTCATGCTGAGACACCACGTGATGATCGGGTGTGATAGGCTCTACGTTCAAATACAACTGGTGCAAAACAGTTGCACACGCGGAATACTCAGGTTAAACTTGACGAGCCTAGCATATGCACATATGGCCTCGGAACACTGAGACCGAAAGGTCGAGCGTGAATCATATAGTAGATATGATCAACATAGTGATGTTCACCATTGAAACTACTCCATCTCACGTGATGATCGGACATGGTTTAGTTGATTTGGATCACGTGATCACTTAGAGGATTAGAGGGATGTCTGTCTAAGTGGGAGTTCTTAAGTAATATGATTAATTGAACTTAAATTTATCATGAACTTAGTACGTGATAGTATTTTGCTTGTCTATGTTGATTGTAGATAGATGGCCCGTACTGTTGTTCTGTTGAATTTTAATGTGTTCCTTGAGAAAGCAAGGTCGAAAGATGATGGTAGAAATTACACGGACTGGGTCCGTAACTTGAGGATTATCCTCATTGCTGCACAGAAGAATTACGTCCTGGAAGCACCGCAAAGTGCCAAACCTGCTGCAGGAGCAACACCGGATGTTATGAACATCTGGCAAAGCAAAGCTGATGACTACTCGATAGTTCAGTGTGCCATGCTTTATGGCTTAGAACCGGGACTTCAACGACTTTTTGAACATCATGGAGCATATGAGATGTTCCAGGAGTTGAAGTTAATATTTCAAGCAAATGCCCGGATTGAGAGATATGAAGTCTCCAATAAGTTCTACAGCTGTAAGATGGAGGAGAATAGTTCTGTCAGTGAGCATATACTCAGAATGTCTGGGTATAACAATCACTTGATTCAACTGGGAGTTAATCTTCCGGATAATAGCGTCGTTGACAGAATTCTTCAATCACTGCCACCAAGCTACAAGAGCTTCGTGATGAACTATAATATGCAAGGGATGGATAAGACGATTCCCGAGCTCTTCGCAATGCTAAAGGCTGCAGAGGTAGAAATCAAGAAGGAGCATCAAGTGTTGATGGTCAACAAGACCACCAGTTTCAAGAAAAGGGGCAAAGGGAAGAAGAAGGGGAACTTCAAGAAGAACAGCAAACAAGTTGCTGCTCGGGAGAAGAAACCCAAGTCTGGACCTAATCCTGAGACCGAGTGCTTCTACTTCAAACAGACTGGTCACTGGAAGCGGAACTGCCCCAAGTATTTGGCGGATAAGAAGGATGGCAAGGTGAACAAAGGTATATGTGATATACATGTTATTGATGTGTACCTTACTAATGCTTGCAGTAGCACCTGGGTATTTGATACTGGTTCTGTTGCTAATATTTGCAACTCGAAACAGGGACTACGGATTAAGTGAAGATTGGCTAAGGACGAGGTGACGATGCGCGTGGGAAATGGTTCCAAAGTCGATGTGATCGCCGTCGGCACGCTACCTCTACATCTACCTTCGGGATTAGTTTTAGACCTGAATTATTGTTATTTGGTGCCAGCGTTGAGCATGAACATTATATCTGGATCTTGTTTGATGCGAGATGGTTATTCATTTAAATCAGAGAATAATGGTTGTTCTATTTATATGAGTAATATCTTTTATGGTCATGCACCCTTGAAGAGTGGTCTATTTTTGTTGAATCTCGATAGTAGTGATACACATATTCATAATACTGAAGCCAAAAGATGCAGAGTTGATAATGATAGTGCAACTTATTTGTGGCACTGCCGTTTAGGTCATATTGGTATAAAGCGCATGAAGAAACTCCATACTGATGGACTTTTGGAACCACTTGATTTTAAATCACTTGGTACTTGCGAACCGTGCCTCATGGGCAAGATGACTAAAACGTCGTTCTCCGGAACTATGGAGCGAGCAACAGATTTGCTGGAAATCATACATACAGATGTATGTGGTTGCTACCTCTTGAGCACTGCGTTGGTTTTCCCTTGAAGAGGAAAGGGTGATGCAGCAAAGTAGTGTAAGTATTTCCCTCAGTTTTTGAGAACCAAGGTATCAATCCAGTAGGAGGCTACACGCGAGTCCCTCGCACCTACACAAAACAAATAAATCCTCGCAACCAACGCGATAAGGGGTTGTCAATCCCTTCACGGTCACTTACGAGAGTGAGATCTGATAGATATGATAGGATAATATTTTTGGTATTTTTGTGATGAAGATGCAAAGTAAAATAAAAGCAAAGTAAAAGCAAAGGAAATAACTAAGTGTTGGAAGATTGATATGATGAAGATAGACCCGGGGGCCATAGGTTTCACTAGTGGCTTCTCTCAAGAGCATAAGTATTTTACGGTGGGTGAACAAATTACTGTTGAGCAATTGACAGAATTGAGCATAGTTATGAGAATATTTAGGTATGATCATGTATATAGGCATCACATCCGAGACAAGTAGACCGACTCCTGCCTGCATCTACTACTATTACTCCACTCATCGACCGCTATCCAGCATGCATCTAGAGTATTAAGTTCATAAAAACAGAGTAACGCCTTAAGCAAGATGACATGATGTAGAGGGATAAATTCATGCAATATGATAAAAACCCCATCTTGTTATCCTCGATGGCAACAATACTATACGTGCCTTGCTGCCCCTACTGTCACTGGGAAAGGACACCGCAAGATGGAACCCAAAGCTAAGCACTTCTTCCATTGCAAGAAAGATCAATCTAGTAGGCCAAACCAAACTGATAATTCGAAGAGACTTGCAAAGATAACCAATCATACATAAAAGAATTCAGAGAAGATTCAAATATTGTTCATAGATAATCTTGATCATAAACCCAATATTCATCGGTCTCAAGAAACACACCGCAAAAGAAGGTTACATCGAATAGATCTCCACGAGAGAGGGGGAGAACATTGTATTGAGATCCAAAAAGAGAGAAGAAGCCATCTAGCTACTAACTATGGACCCGAAGGTCTGAAGTAAACTACTCACACTTCATCGGAGGGGCTATGGTGTTGATGTAGAAGCCCTCCGTGATCGATGCCCCCTCCGGCGGAGCTCCGGAACAGGCCCCAAGATGGGATCTCGTGGGTACAGAAGGTTGCGGCGGTGGAATTAGGTTTTTGGCTCCGTATCTGATCGTTTGGGGGTACATAGGTATATATAGGAGGAAGGAGTACGTCGGTGGAGCAACGTGGGGCCCATGAGGGTGGAGGGCGTGCCCTGGGGGGTAGGCGCGCCCCCTACCTCGTGGCCTCCTCTTTTGTGTCTTGACGTAGGGTCCAAGTCTCCTGGATCATATTCTTCCTAAAAATCACGTTCCCGAAGGTTTCATTCCGTTTGGACTCCGTTTGATATTCCTTTTCTGCGAAACTCTGAAATAGGCAAAAAACAGCAATTCTGGGCTGGGCCTCCCGTTAATAGGTTAGTCCCAAAAATAATATAAAAGTGAATAATAAAGCCCAACAAAGTCCAAAACAGTAGATAATATAGCATGAAGCAATCAAAAATTATAGATACGTTGGGGACGTATCAAGCATCCCCAAGCTTAATTCCTGCTCGTCCTCGAGTAGGTAAATGATAAAACAGAATTTTTGATGCGGAGTGCTACTTGGCATAATTTCAATGTAATTCTTCTTAATTGTGGTATGAATATTCAGATCCGAAAGATTCAAGGCAAAAGTTAAATATTGACATAAAAATAATAATACTTCAAGCATACTAACAAAGCAATTATGTCTTCTCAAAATAACATGGCCAAAGAAAGTTATCCCTACAAAATCATATAGTCTGGCTATGTTCTATTTTCACCACACAAAGTATTTAAATTATGCACAACCCCGATGACAAGCCAAGCAATTGTTTCATACTTTTGACATTTTCAAACTTTTTCAATCTTCACGCAATACATGAGCGTGAGCCATGGACATAGCACTATATGTGGAATAGAATGGTGGTTGTGGAGAAGACAAAAAAAAGGAGAAGATAGTCTCACATCAACTAGTCGTATCAACGGGCTATGGAGATGCCCATCAATAGATATCAATGCGAGTGAGTAGGGATTGCCATTCAACGGATGCACTAGAGCTATAAGTATATGAAAGCTCAACAAAAGAAACTATGTGGGTGTGCATCCAACTTGCTTGCTCACGAAGACCTAGGGCATTTTGAGGAAGCCCATCATTGGAATATACAAGCCAAGTTCTATAATAAAAAATTCCCACTAGTATATGAAAGTGACAGAATGAGAGACTCTCTATCATGAAGATCATAGTGCTACTTTGAAGCACAAGTGTGGTAAAAGGATAGTAACATTGTCCCTTCTCTCTTTTTCTCTCATTTTTATTATTTGGGCCTTTTCTCCTTTTTTATGGCCTCTTTTTTTCGTCCAGAGTCTCATCCCGACTTGTGGGGGAATCATAGTCTCCATTATCCTTTTCCTCACTTGGGACAATGCTCTAAAAATGAAGATCATCACACTTTTATTTTCTTACAACTCAACAATTACAACTCCATACTTAGAACAAAATATGACTCTATATGAATGCCTCCAGCGGTGTACAGGGATATGCAATGAATCAAGAGTGACACGTATGAAAGAATTATGAATGGTGGCTTTGCCACAAATATGATGTCAACTACATGATCATGCAAAGCAATATGACAATGATGGAGTGTGTCATAATAAACGGAACGGTGGAAAGTTGCATGGCAATATATCTCGGAATGGCTATGGAAATGCCATGATAGGTAGGTATGGTGGCTGTTTTGAGGAAGGTTTATGGTGGGTGTATGATACCGGCGAAAAGTGTGTGGTATTAGAGAGGCTAGCAATGGTGGAAGGAGGAAAAGTGCGTATAATCCATGGACTCAACATTAGTCATAAAGAACTCATATACTTATTGCAAAAATCTACAAGTTATCAAAGCAAAGTATTACGCGCATGCTCCTAGGGGGATAGATTGGTAGGAAAAGACCATCGCTCGTCCCCGACCGCCACTCATAAGGAAGACAATCAATAAATAAATTATGCTCCGACTTCATCACATAACGGTTCACCATACGTGCATGCTACGGGAATCACAAACTTTAACGCATGTATTTCTCAAATTCACAACTACTCAACTAGCATGACTCTAATATCACCATGTTTATGTCTCAAAACAATTATCAAGCATCAAACTTTTCATAGTATTCAACACACTCATAAGAATTCTTACAAATCTTGTATGCCTAGCATATTAGGATTATTTAAGAAAATTACCATGCTATTTAAGACTCTCAAAATAATCTAAGTGAAGCATGAGAGATCAATAGTTTCTATAAAATAAATCCACCACCATGCTCTAAAAGATATAAGTGAAGTACTAGAGCAAAACTATATAACTCAAAAGATATAAGCGAAGCACATAAAGTATTGTAACAAATTCCAAATCATGTATGGCTCTCTCAAAAGGTGTGTACAGCAAGGATGATTGTGGTAAACTAAAAAGCAAAGACTCAAATCATACAAGACGCTCCAAGCAAAACACATATCATGTGGTGAATAAAAATATAGCTCCAAGTAAAGTTACCGATGGAAGTAGACGAAAGAGGGGATGCCTTCCGGGGCATCCCCAAGCTTTGGCTTTATGGTGTCCTTAGATTATCTTGGGGGTGACATGGGCATCCCCAAGCTTAGGCTCTTGCCACTCCTTGTTCCATAATCCATCAAAATCTTTCACCCAAAACTTGAAAACTTCACAACACAAAACTCAACAGAAAATCTCGTGAGCTCCGTTAGCGAAAGAAAACAAAAGACCACTTCAAGGTACTGTAATGAACGCATTATTTATTTATATTTGTGTTAAACCTACTGTATTCCAACTTCTCTATGGCTTATAAGCTATTTTACTAGCCATAGATTCATCAAAATAAGCAAACAACACACGGAAAACAGAATCTGTCAAAAACAGAACAGTCTGTAGTAATCTGTAACTAACGCAAACTTCTGGAACTCCAAAAAATCAGCCAAAATAGGACGACCTAGACAATTTGTTTATTGATCAGCAGCAATTGGAATCAGTATTTTATCACGTTCTGGTGATTTTTAACAATTGTTTTCGTGAACAGAAAGTTTCTGGAAATTACAGCAAGATCAAATAACTATCATCCAAGAAGATCCTATAGGTTTAACTTGGCACAAACACTAATTAAAACATAAAAACACATCTAACCAGAGGCTAGAACAAATATTTATTCCTAAACAGAAGCAAAAAGCAAAAAAAACTAAAAATAAGATTGGGTTGCCTCCCAACAAGCGCTATCGTTTAACGCCCCTAGCTAGGCATAAAAGCAAGGATAGATCTAGGTATTGCCATAATAGTGGTATGGCAAGTCATGAAAACTTTTCTCATATTCTCTACGTTCAGCAGCAAGTTTTCTTTGAGGCAAGCAAAAATAATCAAAAGGGCTAAATTTAATGGGACAAAAGTCCCCAAGATCAATCTCGGGAGGTATGGGTTCCTCCCTAGGCCCTTTGTATTGCACAACCAATTCATCATTACAAGCATTCTTTTGGCAAAAAGTCACAAGCCTTTGTTCAAGAGGAAAACCTAATCCATTATTCTGAATAGCAAAATCATCATTAAGCTCGGAAATTCTATCAACTAGAATATCAGCTGGAACCTTTTTCCTAAGATTTTCATTATAAGCAACATGATCCAAAGATTGTAAACGCATCATGTATTCTTGATTAAAAAGGATAGCTTCAATGGGAGGATGACTAGCATCTACCCTATAATGCGCAAAGATTTCTTTGGCCTCTTTTATTATGAATCTAAACTCATGAGCCAAAAAGATAGTGGGGGCACGCTTAACAGAAGAATGCTCAATATTAGAGAATTCTAGGAAAATTCTTTGTATGCAAGGATGCATGTGCATAAATTGCCTTTCAAGTTCAACTATAAGCATGGCAATAGCGTCCGCAAGACTACTAGTTCTATGGAGAATAGAACCGCCCATAGAAGGCAAAGCACCGGCACAAGTAAAGAAATCTTGAATAACTCCTTTTCCAATAATATTACCACTACCAATTCGAAATCTTTTTGTATGCAAGGTAGGGGGTTCTTCAGCATGAGCATCAGAATTTTCTATGATATTATTATTGTCCATATCGGCAATAATTTCTCCAATTTCAGACATAACGACAGAGAGAGCGAGGGGCAAAAAAGAAGAAGGCGAATAAAACGGCAAGGGTGAAGTGGGGGAGAGGAAAACGAGAGGCAAATGGAAAATGATGTAATGTGGGAGATAAGGGATTGTGATGGGTACTTGGTATGTTGACTTTTGCGTAGACCTCCCCGGCAACGGCGCCAGAAATCCTTCTTGCTACCTCTTGAGCACTGCGTTGGTTTTCCCTTGAAGAGGAAAGGGTGATGCAGCAAAGTAGTGTAAGTATTTCCCTCAGTTTTTGAGAACCAAGGTATCAATCCAGTAGGAGGCTACGCGCGAGTCCCTCGCACCTACACAAAACAAATAAATCCTCGCAACCAACGCGATAAGGGGTTGTCAATCCCTTCGCGGTCACTTACGAGAGTGAGATCTGATAGATATGATAGGATAATATTTTTGGTATTTTTGTGATAAAGATGCAAAGTAAAATAAAAGCAAAGTAAAAGCAAAGGAAATAACTAAGTGTTGGAAGATTGATATGATGAAGATAGACCCGGGGGCCATAGGTTTCACTAGTGGCTTCTCTCAAGAGCATAAGTATTTCACGGTGGGTGAACAAATTACTGTTGAGCAATTGACAGAATTGAGCATAGTTATGAGAATATCTAGGTATGATCATGTATATAGGCATCACGTCCGAGACAAGTAGACCGACTCCTGCCTGCATCTACTACTATTACTCCACTCATCGACCGCTATCCAGCATGCATCTAGAGTATTAAGTTCATAAAAACAGAGTAACGCCTTAAGCAAGATGACATGATGTAGAGGGATAAATTCATGCAATATGATAAAAAACCCATCTTGTTATCCTCGATGGCAACAATACTATACGTGCCTTGCTGCCCCTACTGTCACTGGGAAAGGACACCGCAAGATTGAACCCAAAGCTAAGCACTTCTCCAATTGCAAGAAAGATCAATCTAGTAGGCCAAACCAAACTGATAATTCGAAGAGACTTGCAAAGATAACCAATCATACATAAAAGAATTCAGAGAAGATTCAAATATTGTTCATAGATAATCTTGATCATAAACCCACAATTCATCGGTCTCAACAAACACACCGCAAAAGAAGATTACATCGAATAGATCTCCATGAGAGAGGGGGAGAACATTGTATTGAGATCCAAAAAGAGAGAAGAAGCCATCTAGCTACTAACTATGGACCCGAAGGTCTGAAGTAAACTACTCACACTTCATCGGAGGGGCTATGGTGTTGATGTAGAAGCCCTCCGTGATCGATGCCCCCTCCGGCGGAGCTCCGGAACAGGCCCTAAGATGGGATCTCGTGGGTACAGAAGGTTACGGCGGTGGAATTAGGTTTTGGCTCCGTATCTGATCGTTTGGGGGTACGTAGGTATATATAGGAGGAAGGAGTACGTCGGTGGAGCAACATGGGGCCCACGAGGGTGGAGGGCGCGCCCCCTACCTCGTGGCCTCCTCTTTTGTGTCTTGACATAGGGTCCAAGTCTCCTGGATCATATTCTTCCTAAAGATCACGTTCCCGAAGGTTTCATTCTGTTTGGACTCCGTTTGATATTCCTTTTCTGTGAAACTCTGAAATAGGCAAAAAACAGCAATTCTAGGCTGGGCCTCCGGTTAATAGGTTAGTCCCAAAAATAATATAAAAGTTAATAATAATGCCCAACAATGTCCAAAACAGTAGATAATATAGCATGAAGCAATCAAAAATTACAGATACGTTGGAGACGTATCAGTGGTCCAATGAGTGTTGAGGCTCGCGGCGGGTATCGTTATTTTCTCACCTTCACAGATGATTTAAGCAGATATGGGTATATCTACTTAATGAAACATAAGTCTGAAACATTTGAAAAGTTCAAAGAATTTCATAATGAAGTAGAAAATCATCGTAACAAGAAAATAAAGTTTCTACGATCTGATCGTGGAGGAGAATATTTGAGTTACGATTTTGGTCTTCATTTGAAACAATGCGGAATAGTTTCGCAACTCACGCCACCCGGAACACCACAGCTTAATGGTGTGTCCGAACGTCGTAATCATACTTTACTAGATATGGTGCGATCTATGATGTCTCTTACTGATTTACCGCTATCATTTTGGGGTTATGCTTTAGAGACGGCTGCATTCACGTTAAATAGGGCACCACCGAAATCTGTTTAGACGATGCCTTATGAACTGTGGTTTGGCAAGAAACCAAAGTTGTCGTTTTTAAAGTTTGGGGCTGCGATGCTTATGTGAAAAAGCTTCAACCTGATAAGCTCGAACCCAAATTGGAGAAATGTGTCTTCATAGGATACCCAAAGGAAACTGTTGGGTACACCTTCTATCACAGATCTGAAGGCAAGACTTTTGTTGCTAAATTTGGATCCTTTCTAGAGAAGGAGTTTCTCTCGAAAGAAGTGAGTGGGAGGAAAGTAGAACTTGATGAGGTAACTGTACCTGCTCCCTTATTGGAAAGTAGTTCATCACAGAAACCGGTTCCTGTGACACCTACACCAATTAGTGAGGAAGTTAATGCTGATGATCATGAAACTTTAGATCAAGTTGTTACTGAACCTCGTAGGTAAACCAGAGTAAGATCCGCACCAGAGTGGTACGGTAATCCTGTTCTGGAGGTTATGTTACTAGACCATGACGAACCTACGAACTATGAAGAAGCGATGGTGAGCCCAGATTCCACAAAATAGCTTGAGGCCATGAAATATGAGATGGGATCCATGTATGAGAACAAAGTGTGGACTTTGGTTGACTTGCCCGATGATCGGCAAGCCATTGAGAATAAATGGATCTTCAAGAAGAAGATTGACGCTGACGGTAATGTTACTGTCTATAAAGCTCGACTTGTTGCAAAAGGTTTTCGACATGTTCAAGGGATTGACTACGATGAGACTTTCTCACCCGTAGCGATGCTTAAGTCTGTTTGAATCATGTTAGCAATTGCCGCATTTTATGATTATGAAATTTGGCAAGTGGATGTCAAAATTGCATTCCTGAATGGATTTCTAGAAGAAGAGTTGTATGTGATGCAGCCAGAAGGTTTTGTCGATCCAAAGGGAGCTAACAAAGTGTGCAAGCTCCAGCGATCCATTTATGGACTGGTGCAAGCCTCTCGGAGTTGGAATAAACGCTTTGATAGTGTGATCAAAGCATATGGTTTTATACAGACTTTTCGAGAAGCCTGTATTTACAAGAAAGTGAGTGGGAGCTCTATAGCATTTCTGATATTATATGTGGATGACATATTGCTGATTGGAAATGATATAGAATTTCTGGATAGCATAAAGGGATACTTGAATAAGAGTTTTTCAATGAAGGACCTCGGTGAAGCTGCTTATATATTGGGCATTAAGATCTGTAGAGATAGATCAAGACGCTTAATTGGACTTTCACAAAGCACATACCTTGACAAAGTTTTGAAGAAGTTCAAAATGGATCAAGCAAAGAAAGGTTTTTTTGCCTGTGTTACAAGGTGTGAAGTTGAGTAAGACTCAATGCCCGACCACTGCAGAAGATAGAGAGAATATGAAAGATGCTCCCTATGCTTCAGCCATAGGTTCTATCATGTATGCAATGTTGTGTACCAGACCTGATGTGTGCCTTGCTATAAGTTTAGCAGGGAGGTACCAAAGTAATCCAGGAGTGGATCACTGGACAGCGGTCAAGAACATCCTGAAATACCTGAAAAGGACTAAGGATATGTTTCTCATTTATGGAGGTGACAAAGAGCTAATCGTAAATGGTTACGTCGATGCAAGCTTTGACACTGATCCGGACAATTCTAAATCGCAAACCGGATACGTATTTACATTGAACGGTGGAGCTGTAAGTTGGTGCAGTTCTAAACAAAGCGTTGTGGCGGGATCTACGTGTGAAGCGGAGTACATAGCTGCTTCGGAAGAAGCAACTGAAGGATTCCTGATGAAGAAGTTCATATCCGATCTAGGTGTAATACCTAGTGCATCGGGTCCAATGAAAATCTTTTGTGACAATACAGGTGCAATTGCCTTGGCAAAGGAATCCAGATTTCACAAGAGAACCAAGCACATCAAGAGACACTTCAACTCCATCCGGGATCAAGTCCAGGTGGGAGACATAGAAATTTGCAAGATACATACGGATCTGAATGTTGCAGACCCGTTGACTAAGCCTCTTCCACGAGCAAAACAAGATCAGCACCAAGGCTCCATGGGTGTTAGAATCATTACTATGTAATCTAGATTACTGACTCTAGTGCAAGTGGGAGACTGAAGGAAATATGCCCTAGAGGCAATAATAAAGTTATTATTTATTCCCTTATATCATGATAAATGTTTATTTTTCATGCTAGAATTGTATTAACCGGAGACATAATACTTGTGTGAATACATAGACAAACAGAGTGTCACTAGTATGCCTCTACTTGACTAGCTCGTTGATCAAAGATGGTTATGTTTCCTAGCCATTGACATGAGTTGTCATTTGATTAACGGGATCACATCATTAGGAGAATGATGTGATTGACTTGACCCATTCCGTTAGCTTAGCACTCGATCGTTTAGTAGTCTGCTATTGCTTTCTTCATGACTTATACATGTTCCTATGACTATGAGATTATGTAACTCCCGTTTACCGGAGGAACACTTTGTGTGCTACCAAACGTCACAACGTAACTGTGCTCTACAGGTGTCTCCGAAGGTACTTGTTGGGTTGGCGTATTTCGAGATTTTGATTTGTCACTCCGATTGTCGGAGAGGTATCTCTGGGCCCACTCGGTAATGCACATCACTATAAGCCTTGCAAGCATTGCAACTAATGAGTTAGTTGCGGGATGATGTATTACGGAACAAGTAAAGAGACTTGCTGGTAACGAGATTGAACTAGGTATTAAGATACCGACGATCGAATCTCGTACAAGTAACATACCGATGACAAAGGGAACAACGTATGTTGTTATGCGGTTTGACCGATAAAGATCTTCGTAGAATATGTAGGAGCCAATATGAGCATTCAGGTTCCGCTATTGGTTATTAACCGGAGACATGTCTCGGTCATGTCTACATAGTTCTCGAACCCGTAGGGTCCGCACGCTTAAAGTTCGATGACGGTTATATTATGAGTTTGTGTGTTTTGATGTACCGAAGGTAGTTCAGAGTCCCGGATGTGATCACGGACATGACAAGGAGTCTCGAAATGGTCGAGACATAAAGATTGATATATTGGAAGCCTATATTTGGATATCAGAAGTGTTCCGGGTGAAATCGAGATTTTACTGTAGTACCGGGGGTTACCGGAACCCCCCCGGGGGTTTAATGGGCCAAGATGGGCCTTAGTGGAGAAGAGGAGGGGCGGCCAAGGCAGGCCGCGCGCCCCCTCCCTCTCTAGTCCAAATTGGACAAGGAGGGGGGCGGCGCCCCCCCTTCCTCCCTCTCTCCCTCCTCCTTCCCCTTCTCCTACTCCAAAGGAGGTTAAGGAAGTGAGCCTAGCTCACTTGGCTAGTGGAGTGGATGTACAACCCAGCCACCCAGGTTCAAGTCCTCACGGACGTGAATTTGGGTTCTTATTATTTAAAAAAACTCGCTGTGGGGGGCTTCCCCTACCGCTTTCCTTTCAAAAAAACTAGGAAAGGAGGGAGTCCTACTCCCGGTGGGAGTAGGACTCCTCCCTGGCGCGCCTCCTCCTGGCCGGCCGCCTCTCCCCCCTTGCTCCTTTATATACGGGGGCAAGGGGGGCACCTCTAGACACAACAATTGATCTCTTGATCTCTTAGCCGTGTGCGGTGCCCCCCTCCACCATAATCCACCTCGATAATATCGTAGCGGTGCTTAGGCGAAGCCTTGCGTCGGTAGAACATCATCATCGTCACCACGCCGTCGTGCTGACAGAACTCTCCCTCAAAGCTAGGCTGGATCGGAGTTCGAGGGACGTCATCGAGTTGAACGTGTGCTGAACTCGGAGGTGTCGTGCGTTCGGTACTTGATCGGTCGGATCGTGAAGACGTACGACTACATCAACCGCGTTGTGCTAACGCTTCCGCTTTCGGTCTACGAGGGTACGTGGACAACACTCTCCCCTCTCGTTGCTATGCATCAGCATGATCCTGTGTGTGCGTAGGAATTTTTTTGAAATTACTACGTTACCCAACAGTAGTGTCGCTGGCACCCATCATGAAGCCGGGCCCTTCCCCGGACACCGGCTCCGGACCCTCGGAGTCAGCACCGGTGAGTTCGGCCAAGGAGTTCCCTCCCCGCCGTACTCCACGAGCTTTCTTCTCCCTGGCCAAACCTCGCCCTTAAGCGAGGCTCTGGACTTGATGTGATCCCTCGTCATTACAGAGGAGCAATGTCCGAACTACGCCCAGCCCGGACTAGGGGCTGAGAGCGGGGAATTTTACATCCCACCCACCACCCACTTTATAGCCACTGTCGAGGACTTAACTGACATGCTCGACCATGGCTTCGAAGACATCGATGGTATGGACGAGATGCCGGAGAGGAGCGGGCCGAAAATCCGCCGTTCACCGGACGTTGGACGACCACCTCTTCGTATGACGTATACATGGTGGATACACCCAAAGCGGGTAACGGCGATGACAAAGAAGATCCAGTCGAGGATAAACCTCTTGAGATACAGCCAAAGCACCGAGTCAACGGCGCCGCTCTAAATCACGCCGTGGAAAAGATAGCGATACCGGCACATGAGAAAACAATACTCTAGACGATGGCGAAGACAAAGAAGACCCCGTCGAGCCAACTTTCGAACAGGACGAACGGGAAGATGGGCAAGTCAGCCCTGATGAACAGGCCATACATGAAGACTCTGATATAGGTAATTATCTTACGCTCTCCGAGGACGAGGTGAGCGTCGGCAACGAAGATTTTATCGTGCCTGAGGAACATCTCGAGCAGGAGCGCTTTAAGTGTCGGCTAATCGCCACTGTAAGGAGCCTGAAAAAGAAGCAGCAGTAGCTTCAAGCTGATCAAGATCTGCTCAACGACAAATGGACTAACATCCTGGCAGCCGAGGAATACGGCCTCGAGCGCCCAACCAAGAGTTACCCGAAGCGTAAACTTCTACCTCAATTCGATGAGAAGGCACTGGACCCCGTACCGTCAGCGCGTAACGCAGCTGACCGACCACCACGTGGCCGGGATAAAGCGGCAACTCAAGCCGAACACCAGCCCATACCGCCTCGCCGTAAAGGTAGAGACGCAACAGCTCGGGGATATACATATGACCTGCGGCAAGACCTGGACAATAGAGCAGGTCAGACCAGATTGATCTACGGATCGCGTGGGCGCGCCCCGACGCGCGCCGACGGCTATCCAGCCGGACGCGATAAGCATAATCAAGCCCGGGCCGAAAACCGCAGACGGACTCCATCCGAGCTACGTCGTGACTTGGCCCAATATAGAGGTGCCGCACACCCCCTCTGCTTCACCGATGAAGTAATGGAGCATGAATTCCCAGAAGGCTTTAAACCCGTGAATATCGAATCATATGATTGGACAACAGACCCCGCAGTGTGGATTGAGGATTTTATTCTCCATATCCATATGGCCCGCGGTGATGATCTTCATGCCATCAAATACCTCCCACTAAAACTCAAGGGACCAGCTCGGCACTGGTTGAACAGCCTGCCTGAAAACTCCATTGGTAGCTGGGAGGACCTGGAAGACGCCTTCCGCGACAACTTCCAAGGTACATACGTCCGACCTCCGGATGCAGATGACTTAAGTCACATAGTCCAACAGCCCGGGGAGTCAGCCAGGAAATTCTGGACTAGGTTCTAAACTAAAAAGAACCAGATCCTCGACTGTCCGGATGCCGAAGCCCTAGCGGCCTTTAAGCATACCATCTGCGATGAATGGCTCGCCCGACACCTCGGCCAGGAAAAGCCGAAGTCCATGGCAGCCCTCACGGCACTCATGACCCGCTTTTGCGCGGGCGAAGATAGTTGGCTAGCCCGTAGCAATAATAATGCAAGTGAACCTGGCACCTCTGAAGCCAAGAATAGTAACAGCAAGCCCCGGCGCAACAGGCATAAGCGTCGAAACAATGGTGACAATATGGATGACACAGCGGTCAACGCCGGATTCAGTGGCTCCAAGTCCGGTCAGCGGAAGAAGCCATACAAAAGGAACAATCCGGGCTCTTCCAGCTTGGACCGCATACTCGATCGTCCATGTCAGATCCACGGCACCCCTGATAAACCAGCCAATCATACCCACCGGAGTTGTTGGGCCTTTAAACAGGCCGGCAAGTTAAATGCCGAGGATAAGGAGAAGGGGTCGCAAAGTGAGAACGACGACGAAGAGCCCCGTCCGCCGAACACAGGGGGACAGAAGAAGTCCCCCCCCCCATGTTAAAACGGTGAACATGATATACGCTACCCACATCCCCAAAAGGGAGCGCAAACGCGCGCTCAGGGACGTCAATGTGATAGAGCCAGTCGCCCCAAAATTCAACGCATGGTCATCCTGTCCGATCACCTTCGATCGTAGGGATCATCCGACCAGTATCCGTCATGGCGGTTCAGCTGCACTGGTCCTCGACCCAATCATTGATGGATTCCACCTCACGCGAGTCCTCATGGACGGGGGAAGAAGCCTTAACCTGCTCTATGAGGATTCAGTGCGCAAAATGGGCATCGGTCCATCAAGGATCAAGCCCACAAAAACTACATTTAAAGGAGTTATACCAGGTGTAGAGGCCCGTTGCACGGGCTCAATCACATTGGAGGTCATCTTCGGATCTCCGGACAACTTCCGAAGCGAAGACTTGATCTTCGATATCGTCCCCTTCCGCAGTGGTTATCACGCACTGCTCGGACGAACCGCATTTGCTCGATTTAATGCGGTGCCACACTATGCTTATCTCAAGATCAAGATGCCCGGACCACGCGGTGTCATAACAGTCAATGGAAACACGGAATGCTCCCTCCATACCGAGTAGCACACCGCAGCTCTGGCAGCAGAAGTACAGAGCGGCCTTCTCAAGCAGAACCTTAATTCGGCGGCCAAGCTCCCGGACACTGTCAAACGAGTCCGGACTACTCTACAGCAGGACAGTCCAGCTCGTCAAGAGCTCGACTAGCAATTTGGCCTCCATCTCCATCCCGACCAAACGGCAGCGTTCGTACCGCGCGTACATAACTACACACTCAAAATACCATGGGCATAGACGGAGGCATAACTTGATTGGGGTTCATCATACGGTTCCCACACATACTTTTCCTTTTCCTTTTTACCATTTTTTGGTCTCCTTTTCACAAGGCCCCTCCCGACGGCCTGATCATCGGTCCTTTTGAAGGATAGATATACCAAGGTGGCAAGCAGTACAGACGTGTGGGGGAATCTCTAGACGCTCTTCTTCACAATCGTTCTACCTGTTTTCAGGACCCGCATGCAGCTCCGCCTTGGTCTTGGCATGTTAAATATCCAGGTTGCCTATCGCACTATTTGTACAAATACGCTTTGACGTATTAATCAAATTATAAGGGAAACATTTTGCGGCCCAGCTTATGTGGCACTAGCTTACTACTTCATTTTATTTCGTCATTCTTGTCGATTGCACCCGTACACTATGGTACGCTTTAATTCGCCAGGGGCTTCATTATGCTCCATACTACGGCAACAAAGTCCGAACACTTTTTACAGTACAGTTCGGCACCCCAAATTTTAGCATTACATGCATCGGATCCGAATCATGTCTTTGGTCAATAGTTGGGTTGCTTGGCTCCTGTGCTTACTACCTTACGTTCCGCTATATCAGCTAGGGTAGTAAAGGGAGAACTACTGCGATTGTGTCCTAGTTTATCCGGATGAGCACCTCAGTAGAGAAAGCCGAAAACTGACTATCATTATGCAGCGTGAGCCATTCAGCTGTTCGGAGGTTACAAATCTTTTGTGATTTTTTCCGCATTATGCGACGAATCGGTCTCTACCCGATCAAGTGTTTACAGCACCCTAGTCCGGATTAAATGCTAACTAGGGGTTGCGCCTACATTTTTATTGTCAAACTCCTATGGCTAAGTGAGGGTGATAAAGCCACATAGTCTGATTGCCTGGTTCGTTGCACTAAACACCTCCTTCAAGGACCAAATTCTTCAATCAAGAGTGCTTAGATTCCATCCCGAACACCCCCGTACTACCTACATGGGGGCTGAAGCCGACGACTGGCCAACTCTCAGATTTAATAAAAACGGCCGCACGGGAGGTAAAATTTTGAATAATAAACAAGCATTATATTACATAACGGCTTTGCTTCATCATACAAGACAAGATAACATGCATGTATTCATTCGAAGATGATGTCTTTTGAACACTTGCCCTCTACAATGCGGGATCCCTTGAGGACATCGTCAAAATACCGCTCTGGTGTGCGGTGCTCCTTGCCAGCGGGCGGTCCCTCGGTCGCAAGTTTGACGGCGTCCATCTTCGCCCACTGTATCTGACACGGGAAAAGGCCATCCGCGCACCTTCGATGCAGACCGACCACTTGATGGCATCAAGCCGAGGGTAGGCATTGACCAGCCGCTTCACGAGCCCGAAGTAGCTGCTGGGTATGGCTTTGGCAGGCCACAAACGGATTATCAAATCCTTCACGGCCAGTTCGGCCACCCTATGCAGTTCGGTCAGCTGTTTCAGCTGATTGCTAAAGGGCACCGGATGCTCTGGCGCAAGGTATTGCGACCAGAACAGCTTCTCCGTTGAGCTCCCCTCTTCGGCTCGGAAGAATTCCGCAGCGTCAGAAACACTACGCGGTAGATCCGCAAATGCCCCTGGAGAACTCCAAATCCGGGTCAGTAAGAAGTACCTTTTCTTCATATACTTGCTCTGCATAATAAAAGCCTTACCCGCCGCGATTTTCCTGGCCTCCTGGATTTCCTGGAGGGCGCCCTGGGCTTCGACCCGGGCATCTTGTGCGCTTTGGCGGGCCTTGGCGAGTTCGGACTCTTGATCCGCAATGTTGCGCTCCAAGGACTCGCATTTCTTCACGGCGTCCTGGAGCTCCTGCTGGACCTCGCCGACCCTGGCCTCATGCTTTTCGCGGGCAGCTTGTTCCTTTGTCGCTCTCTCCTCGGCCTCGGCCAGCGCCTTCTTGAGGGTCTCCACCTCGGTCGCCGCTCCTACAAAATATCATGATATTATGGTCAACACAAATCATTCATCCTTCTGAATCTACACAAGGTCATCGCATACCTTGATGGTCCTCCAGTTGCTTTTTCACACGGCCGAGCTCTTCCTCGATCCGCTCCAGACTCTGCTTTAGTCCGGAAACCTCGGCAGTATGAGAGGTCGCAGCCAGCAAAGATGCCTGCTTATTCACATAGACACATCTGGTTAGTCTCCTGCGAAAATTGTTTGATCCTCTGTCCGGTTTTTCTTTTCGAACACCGGACAGTGTCTCAGGGGCTACTATCTATACTATGACATTCCTTTTGCATAAATTGCATTTCATACCTCAAAACCTGTTAGAAGGCTTGTGCAGGCTTCGGTCAGTCCGCTCTTCGCGGACTGAATCCTCTCAATCACCGTACCCATGAGGGTACGGTGTTCCTCAACAATGGAAGCACTTCACAGCGCTTCCAGTAGAGTATCCGGTGCCTCTGGATAGACAAAGGTCACCGATGGAATTGGCGCATCTCCTTCTTTCGAAGGAGGCTGCTTGCCGGATTCCGGAGCCGTATAGGTCTCCGGGTCCGTATTTGGCTAGGGGCCGAATTGGATATGGCCCCCATCGCCAGTCTCCATGGGGATTTGCTCCCCCAAGTGTCCGGCGGCCGAGGTTTCACCCTCTGGCGCCGCCCTGACGGCCTCCTGGATATTTCCCTGGCCTGGGATCCTTCGGGACAACACCTTCGTGTCATCCATGGCCTTGGGAGAGGAGGCCGCCGGAAGGGACCCGTTGTCCATCACCTTCGGGTCCAACGAATTCTACGAAGATGAGGATCGCTCGAGGTCGGAACGAGACGGACTGCAAGTGCATGATTCAACATGTTAAAACTATGAAGTAAAGAGGCTGGATATATGAATGCGTCAGGGCCTTTTGAGTACTCACGGTTCGGCCAGGGGCTTATCTCGGGGGCGCCACTCCAAGCTGCTATCGATGTCCCACACGGAGTTATCCGCGAGGGAGACCTTCCCCTTCTTGGACGCCTCTGCCTCCAGATGTGTGGAGGCCGCCCTTTTCTTCCTTCCCCCCTCGGGGGGAGAGTTTCTTTCCTCCTCCTCCTCGTCGTCCTCGGCGGCAGAGGAGTGAGTCTCGGCGTCTTCAGACGTCACGTCCGAAGCGCCCTTGCGGCGGAGGCCACTTCTGGTCTCCTTGGCCTTTTTCTTGGCCTTCTTCTCCGGCGCCTGGTAGGGCGCCGGAATCAGCATCTTCGTCAAAAGCGGGATGGTTGATTCCTCGGGCGGCGGAGCCGGACACTGAATCCGCTCCGCCTTCTTTGTCCAGCCCTGAAAAAATAAATAGGGAAGCTTAGGCATCTTCCTTGGGTAAGCAAGTAAAGGATACACCTTGAAACACAAAAGACTTACCGGACTGGCGGGATGGGCCAGGTCGTGCCCAGGTCCTCGGTCGTCTTCGGCCACGTCTCGTTGGCCTTAAAGAGCACCTTCTAGATGTCTTCGTGCGTAGTTCCGAAGAACCGTTGCAAGGTCTGGTGCTCGGCCGGATCGAACTCCCACAGATGGCAAGTCCGGCTTTGGCATGGAAGGATCCGACGAACTAGCATCACCTGGATCACATTGACGGGCTTGATGTTCTTGTCGACCATGCTCCTAATGCGCGTTTGAAGCATTGTCAGCTCATCCGACAAAGACCAGTCCAGGCCCTTCTCTAGCCAGGAGGTGAGCCGCATCGGGGCTCCGGACTGGAATTCGGGAGCCGTGGCCCAGGTGGCGTCGCGAGGCTCAGTGAAATAGAACCACTGTTGTTGCCACCCTTTGACGGTCTCCACGAAGGTACCTTTGGGCCATGTGACGTTGGGCATCTTGCTCACCATGGCGCCTCCGCACTCTGCGTGTTGGCCACCCACCACCTTCGGCTTCACATTGAAGATCTTTAGCCACAATCCGAAGTGGGGTGGATGCGGAGGAAGGCCTCACACACGACAATGAATGCCGAGATGTTGAGGAAGGAGTTGGGGGCCAGATCGTGGAAATCCACCCCGTAGTAGAACATGAGTCCGCAGACGAATGGGTGGAGAGGGAATCCTAGTCTGCGGATGAAGTGGGGGATGAATACTACCCTCTCATGGGGCTCCGGGGTGGGGATGATCTGCCCCGTTGCGGGAAGCCGGTGGGCGATCTCCTGGGCTAAGTACCCAGCCTCCCGGAGCTTGGTGATGTCCTTCTCCTTGACGGAGGAGACCATCCACTTGCCCTGCGCTCCAGATCCGGACATGGTCGGAGTGCTTTTTTGAGGTGTAAAGGATGGAGGCTTGGGCGCTGGAGCTCGAGAATGGATGGGCAGAGAGAGAGAAGGCGTGGGTGAAAGGGGTGAATCCTTATCTCCTTATAAAGGCAGCGAATATCAAGCGCCTCCCCACTCGCCTTAAAACTCGCCTATTCCCCAAGGGCTGTGTAGACGGGACGGTTGGATTACCCACGCCCGTATTGATGAGAATCCTGCAATAAGGGGACACGATCTCTGCTTTGACAAGACGTGCCAATAAAACCGCATCTTGAAACATGGAGCGAAAGGCTAAAAAACGGCTCGAAATAATGACCGGGCGGCGACGTGATGTCACGGTACAAAAGTTGTCAGTGGATTGGACTTGTGAGATATTTATACTCTCTACGCATGGGTGTGGTGTTTGTTTTACATAGTCGGACACGTTCTGTGTGTTCGAGACTTGCTTTGGAGTATTCAGAGGAGGAATCGCCTTGCAATGCCGAAGACAATCTGCGCGCCGGACACATCGTCATTGAAGCCTGGTTCAGGGGCTACTGAGGGAGTCCTGGATTAAGGGGTCCTCGGGCGTCCGGCCTATGTGACGTGGGCTGGACTGATGGGCCGTGAAGATAAGAGACAGAAGACTCTCTCCCGTGTCCGGATAGGACTCTCCTTTGCGTGGATGGCAAACTTGGCGTTCGGATATGAAGATTCCGTTCTCTGTAACCGACTTTGTACAACCCTAGTCCCCTCTGGTGTCTATATAAACCGGAGGGGTTAGTCCGTAGGGCCAATCATAATCAGACAGGCTAGACTTCTAGGGTTTAGCCATTACGATCTCGTGGTAGATCAACTCTTGTAATCCTCATATTCATCAAGATCAATCAAGCAGGAAGTAGGGTATTACCTCCATCAAGAGGGCCCGAACCTGGGTAAACATCGTGTCCCCCGTCTCCTGTTACCATCGACCCTAGACACACAGTTCGGGACCCCCTACCCGAGATCCGCCGGTTTTGACACCGACAGTGCCCCCCTCCACAGTTACACACCTCAGTTATATCGTCGTAGTGCTTAGGCGAAGCCCTGCGCCGGCAACTTCATCATCACCGTCACCACGCTGTCGTGCTGACAGAACTCTCCTTCGGCCTCAACTGGATCAAGAGTTCGAGGGACGTCACCGAGCTGAACGTGTGCTGATCGTGGAGGTGTCGTACGTTCGGTACTTGGATCGGTTGGACCGCGAAGATGTTCGACTACATCAACCGCTTTACTAAACGCTTCCGCTTTCGGTCTACGAGGGTACGTGGACGCACTCTCATCGCTTGTTGCTATGCATCTCCTAGATAGATCTTGCCTGATCGTAGATAAATTTTTTGAAATACTGCATTCGCCAACAATTGTAAGAAAGTTGCTCACGGTGGCCCATTGTTATTCCGAGGTTATGGCCTGATTGTCAAAGTTATGATGGGAGAGCAGACCCGACGTCGATCACCTTAGACGGGTTGTACGTTTGGGGTGCAAATACATAGGTTCCAGGCCTACATCACAGATCTGAGGTGGTTGATCAGTTGCTCATCGCATTGGAAGGGTGAAGGAAGTCCAATTAGCACAAACTCTATATTGTGAAGGAGATCATGTGAGTGTGCGAGGGCGTTGATGGCTAAATCTTTGACTCATTTCACTCCGCTCACGGTTGGAGGAGAGGGTTGATGCATATGTTTCAGGTGAAATATCGAAAGATTCTATTTTGGCGTGAAGTTTGAGCTCTAATGGGTCACGGTTAGGAGAAGTGTGCAGCGCAGTTTGGGAAGCAGGGGACAGACAATATGGTCGTTGGATGTATGCTCAATGGCGGACGACTTCAAATGATCCGCCACCTACAAGCCGTGCTCCAAGGGGGGTGTTTTTGTGGAAGGGGCAAATCAGGAGGACGCAATCCCGCCCATAGGAAACACAATTCCCAATATGTCGATCTCGGAGAGGAATTGGATGATATTGCCACTAATCCCATGAAGCCGAATGAAAACTTTGAGGTGGAGGAGTATCCTAAAGATAGTATGGCTAGGAAAAAGTTGGATCTCGGGTGTGAAACAGAAGATAAGGGGAAAGGTGAGGCCAACGAGAAGACCCCGCCGCTACCGCCGGCCTATGTCTCACCGCTGGAAGTGAAGAAACCAAAGAGGTCAGCATCACCGATTAAAAAAGAGAACTTGGCAATATCATCGGGCTCACGAGGGGATGACCGCTGGGCCTAATGGCTATCTTATGTTGGAACTGCGAGATAACACGAGGGACTATGCGCCGACGATGCCCTGTCTGGTGGAGATTCAGAGGAAGGAACATAGATGCTGACAAGTACGATTGTGGTCTTTCGATGGTCCACAAACCTCAATGTAACTTTATCATGTTTTGGGTGATTTGTACTTCATGCGGACTGTAACAATATACCTGAGTTATTTTTGCAAAAAGAAATATATTTATTCACCCAATTGAGCAATTATTTTGTTGAGCAAAATTCCATCGACATAGCTGTGACTCGAAAAAAAAGCATAGCTGCGTATCAAAAACGGAAATGGCTTTGTGCCTGCCGAAGCTCTCCGGGCGCGTTGAGCAGAAAAAGTATGCGGGCGACGGCTGGGACGTGCAGTCCGCCGGGCGAAGGCGCCGTCCAGAACCTACAGGTCGAACATTTCGCTGGCGCCGACGTGGACGTGCCTACTTTGGGCACCGAAAGTTTTCTTGGGCTACTTGGACAGGCCAAGGTCGGAGCCCTTTCAAAACTCCAGATTTTGGCTTTCTCTCGTTCCGGGTACTGCCAGCCGAAACCGCACATCATCATCCACCGTCAAGTGCGACTTGGTGGCTCCATGTCCCATCAGGCTCCACGCAGGACAGCAGGAGCACACGTGCAATCTGCGCATTGTTTTCTTCTCCAAGAAAAATAAGTCGACGCTCATCCGGCAACCCGCTCTTTTTCCGCAACACACCTTCTCTTTGCAGGTAAATTACTCACACCTGAGGATGCTAAATTACTTCTTTTAAGATCCCAAATACTCCTCCTCGGAAGAGAAAAAGTTCACACTTGAGAAACCACAGACAGGAGCACATTTTTGCAAGATAGTGAATGTCATCCCACCTCTTTTTATCTTCCTCGTCGTCATCTCGAATGCTTCCAAGTAGATGCTAAATGTGTTGCCACTGCTGGAAAGAAAATGACGAACATGCATGGCAAAGAGAAGAAAGTCGTTGATGAGCAAAATAAAGCAAGCAATACAAGAGGAAGGGACACTGGTGCGGTGCAACATAGAAAGTCGGCGCATGTCTGAGTCGAATTTTCCCCATGTAAAAGGTAACAAATCGTGCTTGTTTATTCTTTGTTGAACCAGATCTGAAACTAACATACTTTGAAAAAACTCGTATCCAAGATATGCATCTCACCGCCACATTAGTCCCACGGTTTTCACGCATGTTTTGTGTTGAGAAAATAATATAGCACGAGTATATTTGTCTACCCTCTAATTCCTCTGCCAAGTCCATGGTGCAGCTCGCAATGCGTCTTTGAGGATAGAGGGTAGGGACATATTTATACTTGGTTTCCTGAAAATTCAAATCCGTATCCGGATAGAATTCAATTAGACTCCTAATCGAATTAACCAACCACGATCATAACCGATTATTTTTCGAGTCAAATTCCTGGTCCCTAAGCACATATATATGAGATATATGCCACGTGTAAATAGTATATGGTTCCTATTTAAACCGTGTAGACCTATCAATCTACAGAGCTGAACCTGTAAATAGCCTAGCCAATTCCAAGCATATATTGTGTCCAGACAAAAAATTCTAGTGTTCTAGTGTACATATACACACTGTATTCCAGTATAGTTTGTACCCAGCTCCTTGAGTAAATTTCCTCAGTTCAATTGCAAATATTTGTACCAATCATTCATACACCAATTCTGTATGATTTCATTCATCAACCAAATAAATGTAGTATATAATGTTTTGGAAGACACTAAAAAATTCCTACATTTTGAACATGGCAATCTAGATGAATGCTACTAGATCGGAAGATTTATCGCAAAAAAAAGACTCAAAAGAATATGCAGCACTGAGTTTAGACCCCCCGACCGTTCCTAAATGCAATCAAAAGAAAACCATGCACCATTCGATGTTCTTGGGAAACATTTACCATGCCATTTAATTTCTATTTTCTATAGAAAAACAAAAGGGGAAAGACGCAAAATCTCTGGCACAGCTCCACATTATTACGCACACTACGAGGGACCCAGGCGTAAAACGCACAGAGCGGAGCGGAGGCCCGAAACTCGGTCACGGCACCGGGGCCGTTTCCTACGGGCGGCGTGCCTTTTCTAGCATGGACGCGTATAAAGCACCTCCCAGGGCAACCAACGCCTTTACGCCATCCGCCGTATTCCTTCCTTCTTCTCGCCGCAGTCCACCTCGCTTCATCCGCCGAGCAGAGCCCTCCAGACGCCATCCACGCCCCGTGAACAGGTGACGCCCCCCTCCCACCCCTGCTCCCTCCTCAACCCGTTTGATCCGCGACACAAATCCGTCGACTTCCACTCGCCCCCCAGGTAGATCGCCTCGCTAGCCTCTGCTTCGATCGGCGAACCTTTTGTGGTTTACTCCTGAGTTCCCGAATTTTTCCGTTTCTTGTGCTGTGGGCGAATTTCGCTGCTCGGTGGGTGGGTGATCCCTTCCGGAGCATGGAAATTTTCCGGGGTGAGCGGATGATCCGAGGATGTGTTCGTCGCGCGGGCTCCCTGGCGTTGCTGGAGATAATTGCGAACTGTTCATTTTGCTTTTGTGGGGGTTTTCTTTTCCCCCTTGCCTCCAAATGTTTTTCGTCTTCTAGAAACGACGATGCGCGGATTCTAGTGCCGTGCCGTGACAATATCTTCAGTTAGCACTAGCGAGACAGCGAGGCGAATTATACTGTTTTTTAATGCTTCCATGCTTAAACTTTGTGTGACCCGTGATGTCATGATATGTGCGATTCGCTTAAGAAATTGGGATCGGGAAAGACTAAGGGCCCGAGTTTGTCTTACTCTGCATTATTATTGATTGATAATTTAGCCGCGGCACGCCGACTTCGACTAGCTGCATGTTTGGTGTTTTGCTTGGCTATCCGCCTCCTTGGGAATTAGGCCAGCTAGTGCTGTTATAAACTCTTGATGAAAAATTGTATGAGAAAAACTTTCAACTAAATAAATAGATAAATACTGAATTCTTTAACACGTTATGCTTCAAAAATTAATGCCAAATTTCTAAATTGATGCTTGGATTATAGGAAATTCTTTAACACGTTGCCTATAATCCGATGATGTTCCTCAATTGCTCTATCCCATCAGATGACAGTTATATGTGTACCTTTGTCACTTTCAAGCACTCTGAACCGCTGATACCATGGGTTTACTTGCTTACAGAAGCATTTCTGACAGTTTAGACGTTTATACAGAAACTTGCTCTTATACCAATGTACCATTGCAGATTTCTGTTACAGGAAACTTGACAAATGGCTGATGAGGATGTTCAACCTATCGTGTGCGACAACGGCACTGGAATGGTCAAGGTTGTTATATATTCAGCACAAAATCCTTTGAACATAAAAAAAAACATGCTCTCCCAAACTAACTGATCACAATCCTAATTTTTGCAGGCTGGTTTTGCCGGTGATGATGCACCCAGGGCGGTCTTTCCTAGCATTGTAGGAAGGCCACGCCATACCGGTGTCATGGTTGGTATGGGCCAAAAGGATGCCTATGTGGGCGATGAAGCTCAAGCAAAGAGAGGTATCCTGACTTTGAAATACCCCATTGAACATGGCATTGTCAACAACTGGGATGACATGGAGAAAATATGGCATCACACATTCTACAACGAGCTCCGTGTCGCACCAGAGGATCATCCTGTGTTGCTGACTGAGGCCCCTCTCAACCCCAAGGCCAACAGAGAGAAAATGACCCAGATCATGTTCGAAACCTTCAGTTGCCCAGCAATGTATGTCGCAATCCAGGCCGTTCTGTCCTTGTATGCCAGCGGTCGAACAACTGGTATGTCTGTCGCCTCGTTTGCAACAGTTGTCACTGAAGTTCATTGGATAGGGGCAGTGACAATTTTTTTCCTGCAGGTATTGTGCTTGACTCTGGTGATGGTGTGAGCCACACTGTTCCAATCTACGAGGGATACACGCTTCCTCATGCTATCCTTCGTTTGGACCTTGCTGGCCGGGACCTCACGGATAATCTAATGAAGATCCTGACAGAAAGAGGGTACTCCCTCACAACAACCGCTGAGCGGGAAATTGTCAGAGACATAAAGGAGAAGCTCGCTTACGTGGCCCTTGATTATGAGCAGGAGCTGGAAACGGCTAGGAGCAGCTCCTCTGTGGAGAAGAGCTATGAGATGCCTGATGGTCAGGTTATTACAATTGGTTCAGAAAGGTTCAGGTGCCCCGAGGTGCTGTTCCAGCCATCTCATGTTGGTATGGAAGTTCCTGGTATACACGAAGCGACATACAATTCCATTATGAAGTGTGACGTCGATATCAGAAAGGATCTGTATGGTAATGTTGTTCTCAGTGGAGGTTCTACCATGTTTCCTGGAATTGCTGATCGCATGAGCAAGGAGATCACGGCCCTTGCTCCTAGCAGTATGAAGGTTAAAGTTATTGCACCACCTGAAAGGAAATACAGTGTCTGGATCGGTGGCTCTATTTTGGCCTCTCTTAGCACTTTCCAGCAGGTTAGTATATTTCCCCCTCTCAACTGTGGAAGTTGCATATACATTACTCCTATCTTTTCTCGACAACTTTTTATAGCGCTCTTCGGGGTAATTTTTTCTCAGCATGTTTTTCTGACGATTGACTTAGAATCCTTATTCATGATCCACTTTCAGTTTGGGTTGGCAGGGTATGCATTAACTATTTTAGAGAATTCAATCTGAATATACATTTAATTCATATTTTTAGGAAATTGGCCTATAATATTCTAATTAACATAGATGGCCATATCCTCTGCTTGAACTTTTAGATATTTCTAGTATGCCATTTTACCAGAATATGAAAAAAATAGTACTCCCTCCGTTCACAAATATAGTATGTTCTAACTTTTCTCTGTATCGGATGTATATAGACACATTTTAGTGTGTTTGTTCACTCATTTTAGTCCGTATATACTCCATATTGAAATATCCAAAACATTTTATTTTCTTCGCCTACGTATAGCGTTGGTCTTATATGACTTTGCTATTTGTCGAAGTGTCTTTTGTGTGCGTGTGTTGGTGTTGGCTGTGTGCATCCTAGCGCTATGTACAGGCTGGGTGTGCATGCTCAATCTGTTTGTATCGCCTTGATGCTTCATTTTGAGCAAATAAAATTCACCCTTTGTCGAAAAATCCTATATTTGTGAACGAAGGGAGTATCTTCCAAGAGGTTACGAAATCTGTAATATGCTATGATTGCTTTTGCAACCAAAGAATAGGCCAGTAGCCTGGTGGAGGGGAGGCTGTTTAAGAAGTGCTTCTAAGACCGGATCCGGTGCGTTGTTCCAAATCGATTCTTAACATCAATTTGTTTCTATTGGCAGATGTGGATCTCCAAGGCAGAGTACGATGAGTCTGGTCCGGGCATTGTCCACATGAAGTGCTTCTAAAGAGTCGGTGAAGGTTGTTTACAAAGGGGACTTGCTGCCAAGAATATATAGTACATGGAGTACATGGTTAGTGTTTTGTAGAAGATGTGTATCCTCAAAGGCACAATAGCATGGCCTTGCATGGCGTTTTCCTGCTGTATGAAATAATGAATGGAACATATGTGTATTCCAAACGCTGCCTAAGGGCATCTCTAGCCGATCCCTTATAAGTTGACGGACTAAAACCCTTAGTAGGGTATATATACTCCACTATTTTTTTTTTCTTTCTAGCCGATCCCTTAAACTTAACGGAGTAAACTTCAAATTGATCAAACTCAAAGCAATTTGAACCGAAGGTAGCATGCATTTAAACATAAACATAAATAGTTTTGCACAACCAAACATAAAACACAAATTTAAACTAAGCTAAGCTTAACTAAACTACTTTCGGTCGAATGTGAGGTCGAGCCAATCCTTCCTTGTTGAAAGTGCTAGTTATCGACTAGAGGGAGGGTGAATAGGCGATTTTTATTATAGTCTTCAAAATACGGAGGCTTTGAAGACAAACAGTAGAAATGAACCTATTGATATGCAGTGGAAGGTAGACTACACTAGACAAGCCACAGTCAAGTAAGCAATGAAGTGAAAGTACGAAGACTATCAGCAGCTAGGTAGTATGGATCAGGATGGAAGATAGTATGAAGCCAGACAATAACAGTCTTCACACAGTGAAGACAATCAGATCATGCAAGCAGGCAATGACTTCACGAAGACAAACTATAAAGTAAAGAGATGGGAAGGATAGAACCAGTTGTTTGGTGAGGACAAGGATTTGATAAACCAGTTCCAGTTGTTGTTACAACTGTACGTCTGGTTAGGGAGACTGAGATTTAACTCAGAAGACCGTGTCTTCACCTTATTCCTCTTGAGCTAAGAACACACAGTCCTCGCCCAATCACTCTGGTAAGTCTTCAAGGTAGACTTCCAAACCTTCACAAACTTCGTTCACTGGCAATCCACAATGGCACTTGGATGCTCAAAACGTGACGCCTAACTGGCTGGAGGATTCACAATCCTCAAGTGTAACAAGTCTTCAGATCACGCAGACAGAAAGACTTCAGTGATGCCTGACACTCTTTGGCTCTGGGTGTTTTGGGCTTTGTCCTCGCAAGGATCTCTCTCTCAAATGCTTCGGAGGTGGGTTGCTCTCAAACGAAAAAAGCCGTGCACTAACTCCGAGCAGCCACCAATTTATGGTGTAGGGGGTGGGCTATTTATAGCCAGGAGGCAAGCCGACCTGATTTGTCTGAAATGACCCTGGGTCACTAAGGAACTGACACGTGTCCAACGGTCAGATTTCAAACACACGCGGCAGCTTGACTTGGGCTACAAGTAAAGCTGACTCATCCAGCTCTGTATAAGATTTGCTCTCATTGTCTTCGCTCAAAGACATAGGATTTGGTTGAGCATCACATCAGTCACTCTGACTTTGTTCACTTGGACCCCACTTAACAGTATGGTGGTTCCTATGACTCAACAAAGAAGAAACGGAAACTACGAAACAACTATGTCTTCGCACTCCATAGTCTTCACGTGAATGTCTTCTCATGTCATATTCTTCACTGCGAATAACTTCACAGACCACCATTGTCTTCAATGTCTTCACACATTTTTAGGGGTCATCTCTGGTAGGTAAACCGAATCAATATGGGACCACTACATGTGTTATCCTGCAATTCTCACAAACACATTAGTCCCTCAACCAAGTTTGTCGTCAATACTTCAAAATCAACTAGGGGTGGCACTAGATACACTTATAATCTCCCCCTTTTTGGTATTGATGACAAACAGGTTGAAGTTTTCACGGGGATAAAAGTATGTGAAAGTTAAGGATTAAGGGATTATCTTCATAAGTAGCAAAACGCTCCCCCTGAAGATGTGCATATAAGTAGTTTGCTTTTGAATGTAAATGCACATGGAAGGTTTTAGTTGTGGAGATCCTCTTCAACTTATGAAGACAATTCATCATGCATATAAAAAGATAACGAAAATAATGACATGCATAATGAAAAATGGACGTCTACGGAATGGCTTCATGGGGAATTTATCATCGCATCACAAGGTAGCAGAAAAAAGTTAGCAGACGACCATCGAGTTTAAGTGTTACAACTCAAAGAACCAAATGTATCAAAAGACGAGAGTTGTAAAGACTTAGCAAAAAAATGCAACCACCCATAAGGACCCGCTTGAAGACTATCAACTCATAAGCTTCTCCCCCTTTTGTCAGTAATGACAAAAAGGTTTGAAGACATAGAGTATTTACTCGTTCCCATCAGGAGTGGATGATGGAGCAGGGTCGACGTTGGAGTTCGGTGGTGCAGACGGGCCTGAAGCAGTGTCGAGATGCAGTGCATCCATGGTCGGTGAAGTGGCTTCGTCTTCTTCATCGACGACTCTCGCAACAACTGTTGCAGCCGAAGACGAACGTTCAGAGTCTTCAATAGACGGCGTGCGACGCCGGCTTGCATTTGGTGGAGTCCTGGAATCAAACTTGAAATTCTCTGTAAAGCCATCTTCGCGAAGATCGTCTTCAGGACAGAGCATTGTGAGACTCTTCCAGGACCGCCGACAGGCTTCATGGGCAACAAACGAGTTCTTGGTGGCCAAGTTTCGAATGCGATTGACATCCACCAAGATACTCTGCATCTGACGCTTTAGCCAGTCATGATGCTTATCCTGCTTCTGATGCAAGGCCACAAGAAGCTCTCGGCCATTGAGTACACGAGAGCGCTTCCGAGGCCTTTGGGCAATCGTACTTGCAGTGGCTTTGGTGTGGGCACGATGTGGCACTCTCATATTTCCAGCCAGAGGATAAGCGGGGGTTGCAACGTTGGGGACAAGAATTCCTTCCATTGGTTGCGTGAAGCTTTGATGTTCAGCATTCTGAAGATGTAGGGGTTTCTTGGCAGGCTCGAGGTAGATGGCTTCAATGGACAGATCAACCTCAGGCAGAAAAACAATGTGGTTGCGCACTGAAGGCTGATAGTCAATAGTGGAATGGAGCTTGATCAGGCGCATCACCCATGGAGCATAGAAATTCAGGCCAAACAGATCAATCTCAGAAGCAGCTAGTTGTCTGATGAAGATATCCTGGGTGTTGAATCTGATGCCATTGATGATATAAAATACCAACGTCTTCATGGCTCCTTCAAGTTTAGCTTCAGAAGAATGTCCCTTGATCGGCCATAGAGTACGCCTCAGAATATGGTATAATGTGCGTGGCAAGTACTCGAGGTCCTTCACAAAGAATTCCTTTGGGTATTCAGCATCTTGCGGCAATGGCTTCATCATACTTAGCATCTGACTCATATTTGGTTCAGGCCTCTGAAAGATACTCTGCAGTTCATCTCTATGACGCTGACAACCAGGCTCGTATAACTCACCTAGAGTGGGCAGGGAAGTAAGCTCGATAATGTCTTGAGCTTTGGCTTCGTGATGTACATCACCTGACATCCACTCAAGGATCCATGTCTTCGGATCCCTGTTGTAGCCGCGGATATGAAGTATGGCATAAAACTGCAGTGGAAACTTCATTGCAGTGCTCTTTGTCTGTCACAAACGGCAGAAGACCAACATCCCTAAAGCAGTCAAGAGCTTCTTCAAGACAGGGCAGCCCAGCAATAGCTTCACAATCCAGACGCATGTGTGGAAAGATTCGCTCTTGATTGTACAGAATGCAGGAGTAGTAGCTTCGCTGCTGATGGCTCCAAAATCGATCGGAAGAGATCTTTGGCTTCGAGTAGGGATTCTTGGCACTGTCAAAGAAGGTGTTATGTGCTCTGAAGCGGTGCACGCTGAAAGAACCCGATGTAGTTGCAGCACCTGGAAGCCTTGGCAGCTGTGGCTTGGGCTTCTGAACTTGAGGCCTCTGCTCCACATGATAGTCATACTGTGGTCCAGGAGTAGTGGGAGGAACCATAATAGGCCATCTTACTGTGACAAGCTGTCCACGATCAAAGGCCTGTTCTGTGAGGCCTTGGAGGTGGAACGATGGCTTCAGCATCCACATTAGCTTCAGGCTCCACATTGTCTTCAGCCATGACTGTGTCATTGGCTTTAGTGGCGTTGTTTGTGGCAGCCTTAGTGTTTTCAACCTCCACTTGTTCAAGAACTGGAGGGTCGGGCACAATCACATTCTCCTCGAGAATGACTTGATCAGTAGCTAGGGGTGTGGCAACTCTCTCATCTTCTCTCTCTTCTTTGTCTTCGTCGGCTGATGCAGCCGGAATGTCTTCAGCCACTTTGGCCTCAGATTCAGAGGCATTTGCAAAAGGGGTGGCTTCTGAAAACACTTGACATGCAACTGAGCTTTGGTGCACTTCCCCTTCCAGAATGCTCGACATGGTGACCTGTGGCCTGGGGCCTTTGCGAAGCCTGCGAAATGCGGGCGACGCCTTTGGTGAGGGAGTGGTCTGCACCATGTAGTTGTCGTCGTCAAGCACTGGAGTGGTGACTTTAGGTGGTGGTGTTCTTGGTGTCTCATCATGTACTGGGGTGTCTTGTTGTGGGCGCTCGGCCCATGAGTCATCCTAAGCAATTGGCGTCAATGGACGACCAATGCCGATAAGTTCACTGCTCGTTGGAGTAGGCGATGATACCGTCTGGGGCTCGAGCTGAGGAAGGACTACATCATCATTCACATTGTCTTCATGAGCAATGTCTTCGGCTGTGATGGGGTCAACAACTGGAACTTCTTCATCTTCTGGAGCCTCTGTGGAAGCAGGCTCATGGATCACAAGACGACGCTCTTGGTTGGTTGAGGCTGGAAGAGCAACAGAAATGGGTTCAACAATGAGGGGCTCAGAGGCCGCAACACGCTCTTTCTTTGAAGACTTTTTCTTCAATTTCTTCTTGGATGGGGCATCATCAGAAGTATCCCTATGCTTGCGTTTCCTGGCTTTGGCTTTAGCTGCCCTTGTTTTCTTCAGCTCTGAAGCTGCTAAGGTGACCTTAGGCTTTGAGCCTGTCATACTAGCAGGGAAGACAATGCGAGGTTCTTCCTGCCTTGGTGCTTCAGTTTGGGCCGCAGCAGACTTCTTCTTTTGCTTGGAAGCCATCCTGGGGTCGATGCCAGGACGCCCAAGAGCTTTTCTTTTCTCAGCTTCATTATTTGCTTGAACACATTTCTGCGCAAAGTACTTCATGCGCTCTCGTGAGCCTTTGGCTTCTTCGCGCTTTTTGTGAAATTGTTCCTTAAGGTCATGCAGCATCTTCTTGAAGATCTGCACATCAGCCACACTGAGCTTGGCCATATTCTTGTTGAAATGAGCCTTCTCATAATCAATCTTGTTCTTGAGTTGAACGATTTTCTAAGCCAGGGCCAACTCATTAGCAATGGCCCGTGAAACGTGACGCTTATGTCCACAGGCAGCTGAACATCATCAATATTGATGCTTTGGTCATCGAACCACTCATCGATGAAGTTGTTCAGAATGTCAACATCAAAGAGGGGCAGATCGTTGAAGATCTCCACCTCTTGCTTGCTCTTGATCAGCATCTCAAGTGCTTCATCACCAAGATCTTCATCACTGGATAGATCAATGGTGTCTTCCTCATTCCGCACAACGGCAGCAGGAGTCAGTTCATGCCCAGAAATCTTCTTGGGCATCTTGGTTTTCTTGGACTTCTCGGCCTTCTTGGAGACACGAGACAAATCTTCAGACTGCACACTGGGTTTAGGAGGTGCAGTGGTCAATGGCTTCATAGTCGAAGCTTTTGGTGTGGCAGAGGGCTTCGAAGCTTTTGACTTCTTTTTCTTTTGCTTCGGCGGAGCAGGCGCATCTTTGGAGTCTGTGTCATCAGCTGATTTCTCCACAGTGGCCCTCTGAGCAGCAATGTGGGAGAGGAGCCCATCGAAGCTGGTGAAGGGGCCGATGACATTTGGATTGGCATCGCGAGTCCCATCCTGCCTAGGTGCAGATGGACCAGGGTTGAAGTTGAGTCCAAGATCCTTCTTGTTCTTCGCAGCTGACTCCTTGGCAAACTGATAGTTGCGCTTAAAGAGATTGTCTTCACGACACCATAACATGGATGATGGGTCGGCATTATCATGCTTCGGTCCTCAGACCATGCATGGGTAGAAGCCTTGGGCAATAGCTTCAGGCTTTGACTTTGGCTGCAGATTCTTGTACAGGATATCACCCCATGGGCGCTTGATAGCGTTCTTCTCAGCATATTCGGCACTGACGAAGTTGTACTTGGACCACTGTTCTGCCCAATATCTTCGAATCCATTGGATTCGGGTCTTGCGCTGATTCCTCTGGATCAGTTTTGTACATTTCATACAGATCTGGAGGCAGATCTAGAGCTGTGTTACCTCTGCGCTGCCTGCCACCTTTCCTAGCAGACTTTTCTGTGGCCATGATATTCAAGCAGATAGGCTTCAGAACAGTGAAAGTCTTCCGTCTACTGGTCAAACAAGAATTGGCTTCAGTGGAGTGAATATGATGTTGTAAGAACTCTGCAGATGAATGCAGACTATGAGAACCAAGGGATTCTCCCACGGACATGTACCTGTGACAGCATTAGAGGTGCAAGGGAAGGGGAAGAGGTCATATGCATTCTTAGAAGATTTTGAAGATAAATCAGTTTGAAGACATTGACCTCATAGAGCGAAGACATTCACTTATATGAAGAGAGTTGGTTCCAGATTTGTACGAATCCATGAATAAGTACAAGTGAGGAATCTAACTAGTTATGAAGCATAAGTGAATATTCTTAGCATGACCTGAGATGCAGATAAAGACGGATCCATATTCGGAAGTGTAGAAACCACTTTTGGTTGAAGTGGATGGATTTTACGGATCGAAAAGGTGGTAAAAAGTGAGATTTAATTACCGCTGACGAACTGCTAGACGAGGCAGAGTTAGAAGTCGAGCGGTTCAATCTCCCGCGCCCTAACTTGGTGGCAGAAGACACCTATGGCGGTGGCGGAGAGGACGAGGTCCGCGGCCGGCGTGAGGACGGCGTCGAAGAAGTCGCGGCAGCTAAGCGCTTCGTCTCCAGCGTCGACGTGAACTAGCGGAGCGCTAGGGTTTGAGCGAGGTGGCGAGGTGGAAGAAGAGATAATGATCGCGAGGTGTGTGTATTTATAAGAAAAGCGACGGCACAACGTAATTACGCAGGTGCCCCTGGCAGTTCACATCTGAAGGACACGTGGCCTGCATGCAACTTATTGGAAGTTGTTCCATGTTCCCACGCATGCCTGGATTGTCGGGTGGTCGTTCCTGCTTCTCCGGCATTCAGGCAAAAGGGATATGGCATTAAAACAGATTTAAATGTTTGTCTCCATGTCTTCTGCTGACAAGGACTCAGAGAAGACATTTGACAGGTTTCAACAGACTGCATATGACTTAGATAGATAGAATTTGAGGTAGAAGCACAGAGGGGGTTAGGGTCGGATCACATTCACTTAGATCAGGAAAAAATTCAAGTATGAAGACATAGCTATAAGTGAATGCTGTAGAGGACAGAACACGCATATATATTTATATATTAGTATAAGACCAACTCAACATTGCGAAGATAAACCTTGAAGTCAAATCAATATTGAAGACAAACCAAATGCGAAGACTATGCAATTGTGACGCCAAATGAAACTCTTCTAAAATATTTTGGTGGTGGCGTTACCCACCGTATAGGAAGTATTAGACCCAGACAGGGCGCACAATTATCGTGGCGCTCCGAAGTCAAATTCCGCATTAATTATTCACACTTAGAGTGTATGTCTTCATTGATTGAAGAGATACGTTACTTCGTGTGTTGCACATCTAAGTGTTAGGATGTGTGTCCAATTACATGACATTTGAGGATTCTAAGATATTTAGCTCACACCGTAACTTGCAGAACCTTTTCTCATCCAAGGGCTTTGTGAAGATATCTGTCAATTGCTCTTCAGTGTTGACGTGAATGATGTCAATATCTTCCTTCATGACATGATCTCTGAGAAAGTGATGACGGATCTGAATGTGCTTTGTCTTCGAGTGCTGGACTGGGTTGTTGGCAATCTTGATGGCGCTTTCATTGTCGCAGTAGAGGGGCACATGCTTCAGGTGGATGCCATAGTCCTTGAGAGTTTGCTTCATCCATAGAAGCTGAGCGCAGCAAGATCCAGCAGCAATGTATTCAGATTCAGCAGTGGAGAGGGATACACAGTTCTGCTTCTTTGAAGACCAACAGACAAGAGATCGTCCAAGAAAGTGACATGTGCCTGATGTGGACTTGCGATCAACCTTGTCACCAGCATAATCGGCATCTGAGAATCCAACTAGATCAAACTCTGAGCCCTTTGGATACCATAATCCTAGTGTTGGGGTGTAGCCAAATATCGAAGAATTCGCTCCACAGCTAAGTGATGCGATTCCTTTGGTGCCGCTTGGAATCGGGCACACATGCAAACGCTAAGCTTTATATCTGGCCTGGATGCACATAAATAGAGTAAAGAACCAATCATGGAGCGGTACCTTTTGATCGAATTCTTTACCATTGTCGTCGGGGCCCAGATGACTTTTGGTTGGCATTGGCGTCATGTTCCTTTGCAGTCTTGCATTCCAAACTTCTTCAGGCAGTCTTTGAGGTATTTTTCTTGTGATATGAAGATGTCGTTGCTCTGCTGACGGATTTTAAGACCGAGGAAGAATTTTAGCTCACCCATCATGGACATCTGATATTGCTCTTGCATCATATGTCCAAACTCATCACTGTATTTCTTGTCAGTGCAGCCGAAGATAATGCCATCCACATAGATTTGGCATACAAACAGTTCACCATCATATGTCTTCGTGAAGAGTGTGGGATCCAGGGAACCAGGTTTGAAGCCTTTGCTCTTCAGGAAGTCTTTGAGTGTGTCATACCAAGCACGAGGGGCTTGTTTGAGGCCATACAGTGCCTTGTTGAGCTTGTATACCATGTCGGGATGCTTTGGGTCTTCAAAACCAGGTGGTTGTGCAACATACACTTCTTCTTCAATTTTGCCGTTGAGAAAGGCACTCTTTACATCCATTTGATACAGAAGGATGTTGTGATGGTTGGCATAGGCTAGCAGTATGCGAATGGCTTCAAGCCTAGCCACCAGAGCAAATGTTTCATCGAAGTCAATCCCTTCTACTTGAGTGTAACCCTGAGCAACGAGACGAGCCTTGTTTCTGACGACTTGACCATGCTCGTCTTGTTTATTGCGATAGATCCATTTGGTGCCTATGATGTTGTGCTTGCGAGGATTAGGACGCTTTACTAGTTCCCCAACATTGTTCAGCTCGAACTGTTGAAGCTCTTCTTGCATAGCTTGAATCCATTCAGGTTCCATGAAGGCTTCAGCAACTTTCTTGGGTTCAGATATAGAGACGAATGCAAAGTGCCCATAGAAATTTGCTAGTTGTGTTGCTCTTGAACGGGTGAGTGGACCAGGTGCATTGATGCTGTCGATTATCTTCTCAATTTGTACATCATTTGCAACACGAGGATGAACTGGACGAAGACTTTTCTCTTACTGATCATTGTCTTCATTTTCAACATTGACTTCAGGCTGAGCAGTGTCTTCGGGGTGATTGGGTGCAGAAATGATGATTTCTTCTTCAGTCTGAGCCTCTGAAGGTATGATTTCTCCAGTACCCATAATCTTGATAGATTCACTTGGTGAGGCTTCATCTAGCACATTTGGCAGGTGCTCTCCTTGCGAGCCGTTAGTCTCATCGAACCGCACATCCACAGTTTCAACCACTTAATAGTGAAAGAGGTTGAAGACTCTGTAGGAGTGCGAATCCTTTCCGTAGCCAAGCATAAAACCTGCATGTGCTTTCGGTGCAAATTTGAAGTGTGATGTGGATCCTTGATCCAGCACCTAGCACCAAATACTCTGAAGTAGCTGACGTTTGGCTTCTTACCAGTTAGTAGCTCATATGATATCTTCTTTAGAAGCTTGTGAAGATAAACACGGTTGATGACGTGGCATGCAGTATCAATGGCTTCAGGCCAGAACTTTCTTGGAGTCTTGTACTCATCAAGCATCGTCTGTGCCATCTCAATGAGGGTTCTGTTCTTGCGCTCCACGATGCCATTCTACTGAGGTGTGTATGGAGCTGAGAACTCATGTGTGATGCCCAATGTATCAAGATAAGTGTCGAGTCTGGTGTTCTTGAATTCTGTGTCGTTGTCACTCCTGATGTGCTTGATCTTGATTCCATAGTTCGTCATGGCATGATTGGCAAATCGTCTGAAGACATCCTGCACTTCATTCTTATAAAGGATTATGTGCACCCATGTATATCTTGAGTAATCATCAACAATGATGAAGCCATAGAGGCAAGCAGTGGTAGTAAGGGTAGAGTAGTGAGTGGGGCCAAATAAGTCCATGCGAAGCAGCTCGAAGGGACGTGATGTCGTCATGATTGTCTTTGAGGGATGCTTGGCCCTAGTCATCTTTCCAGCTTCGCGGGCACCACATAGATGATCCTTCTTGAACTTGACGCCCTCGATGCCTACGACATGCTTCTTCTTCGCGAGAGTGTACAAGTTCCTCATGCCAGCATGCCCTAGCCTCCGATGCCAGAGCCAGCACTCTGAAGCTTTTGCTAGAAGACATACGGCCAACTGTGGTCCTGCTGAGAAATCTACCATATGCAGATCGTCTTTTCGATATCCTTCAAAGACTAGAGATTTGTCAGATTCCATAAGCACAAGGCAACGATATTTTCCAAATATCACAATCATGTTCAGATCACAAAGCATTGAGACAGACATTAAGTTGAAACCAAGGGATTCAACAAGCATCACTTTATCCATGTGCTGGTCCTTTGAGATTGCAACTCTACCTAGACCCAATACCTTGCTTTTACCAGTGTCAGCAAATGTGATGTGACTCTTGTCATATGGATGTAGGGTTGAATCCATGAGAAGACTTCGATCACCAGTCATGTGGTTAGTGCATCCACTGTCCATAATCCATTCTAAAGCCTTTGGTGCCATACCCTATAGTGCAGTTTAGGGGATAGGCTTCACCAAGGGTATTGTGAAGCATAAACATTTGATGAACAAGCGGATTATGAAAGTTCAGATCTTGGTTAGGATAAATAGGATGTTTGTCAAGGAATACTGGGACGAAATACATAATAAGACCATTTTGGCATTTTATCTTGCGCCCCACATGATGTTTTAGGTCCCCAGCATAAGCATCAGACGCCTTTGATTTCTGGCTAGAGACCTTTCCCTGCAAAAGAGAGTTAATTTTTCTTAACCACCCGCATCTTCAGGGGTGGCTTAGAAGCAATGAGTCTAAGTGCAGCATCTGAGAACTTCGGCTTTGGAGCCCTAGCAAATAGCCTTGCAGGTGGTGAATAATACTCATAAGAATAAGCAGAAAAGTTCTTGGTCCTATGAACATAGCGGTTTGATGAAACACGCTCATATTCATAAGTCTGAGTATGGTTTCCCTGCAAAACATTGGCGTTAGGGTGACTCTGGTGAGTCCTCTGTCTGTATGAAGCCTTTGGACCATATGAAGCCTTTGGTCTGGGGTTTGTCTTCTTCCCAGGTGGTGTCATGATGACATTCACCGGAAGTTTCTCAAGACAACTTTTGGGCAACCAGATCTTCTTCAAAGGTGGTCCATTCCTGCAGTTAGTACCAATATAGCTGGCAAACACTTCACCATTCTGATTCTTAAACAGTTTATAGTTTGCATCAAAGGATTCATCAATGATAATCGGGTTAGCACAAGTGAAGCCAGATAAGGTAGATGGATCCACTGAAGGTCCCTTTGCAGCAACCCATGTGGTTTTGGGGTACTGCTCAGGCTTCCAGTAAGAACCATCAACATTCATTTTCCTCTCGAACCCAACACCCTCTTTCCTAGGGTTTTGGTTCAGAATCTGTTTCTTGAGGACATCACATAGTGTCTGATGCCCTTTGAGACTTTTGTACATTCCTGTTTTAAGCAATGTCCTCAACCTAGCATTCTCATCAGCAATAGTAGTGGTATCCTCATCAGAGGGGTTAGTTACAACATCAGCAGTTGAAGATATTGCAACAGTAGCAGCAGTAGAACATTCAGTAGCAGAGACAGCATTATCACACTCAAGGCATTTTAGACACGGTGGTTCAAACCCTTCCTGAGCGAAACTGATATGTTGAGCGCGGAGTGACTCATTCTCCTTTTGAAGATCTTCATGAGCCGATCTCAAGTTCTCAAGCTCTTGCTTCCTTTGAAGATAATCATAGGAGAGCTTTTCATGAGTAGTTGAGAGCGTTTCATGACGACTTTCAAGTTCCTCGTACTTAACATGAAGATTTTTAATGTCTTCAATTAAGGACTGAGTTCGGGTCATTTCCGCGTCCAACAGGTCATCGCTTTTGTCTAGCAACTTTTGAATATGTTCCATAGTAGTTTGTTGTTCAGTTGCAATTTTAGCAAGTGTTTTGTAGCTAGGTTTAGATTCACATCCAGAGTCATCTTCACTAGATGTTTGAAAGTAAGCATCGCGTGTTTACCTTGGCACCTCGTGCCATGAAGCAGTAAGTGGGATCAGAGTCATCCTCATCATTAGCATCAGCGTTGGTGATGAGGCCATTGTTTTCAGTGTTGAAGATGGACTTGGCGACATAGGCTGAAGCTAGAGCCAGGCTTGCCACGCCTGAATCGGACTCCTCCTCAGACTCCACCTCCGCCTCCTCAGAAGCAGACTCCTCCTCTGAATCCATCTCCTTGCCAACAAACGCACGACCCTTGCTTGATGAGCTCTTCTTGTGTGATGAAGACTTTGACGAAGACTTCAAAGAAGACTTTGAGGATTTCTTCTTCTTCTTGTCATAAGAATCATATTCCTTGCTCTTCTTCTTCTTCTTCTTGGTCTCATTGTCCCACTGTGGACACTCAGAGATGTAGTGACCGGGTTTCTTGCATCTGTGGCATGTTCTCTTCTTGTGGTCACGAGTGGAAGCTTCATCATTTCTTGAGCTGGATCTTCAAGACTTTCTGAATCCTTTCTTCTTGGTGAACTTTTGGAACTTCTTCACAAGCATAGCAAGCTCCTTTCCAATGTCTTCAGGATCCTCAGAACTGCAGTCAGTTTCTTCTTCAGATGAGGAAACAACCTTTGCCTTCAAAGCGCGAGTTCGGCCATAGTTTGGACCATAGATATCTCTTTTCTCAGATAACTGGAACTCATGTGTGTTGAGCCTCTCAAGTATGTCAGACGGATCGAGAGTCTTGAAGTCAGGGCGTTCTTGAATCATCAGGGCCAGGGTGTCGAATGAGCTGTCAAGTGATCTCAGGAGATTCTTGATGATTCCGTGCTTGGTGATCTCAGTGGCGCCGAGTGCGCGAAGCTCATTTGTGATATCAGTGAGGCGATCAAATGTGAGCTGGACATTCTCATTGTCGTTTCTCTTGAAGCGGTTGAAGAGGTTGCGAAGAACATCAATCCTTGAGTCTCTCTGGGTTGAGACGCCTTCGTTGACCTTGGAGAGCCAGTCCTAGACTAGCAGTTTCCAGAGCACTCACATGGCCATATTGTCTTTTGGTCAGATGACCATAGATGATGTTCTTGGCAGTCGAGTCCAGTTGAATGAACCTCTTGACATCAGCAACGGTGACACCTTCACCGACCTTGGGAACGCCGTTCTTGATGACATACCAGAGGTCGACGTCAATGGCTTCAACATGCATACGCATCTTATTCTTCCAATAGGGGTAATGAGTGCCATCGAAGACAGGGCACGTACCAGAGACCTTGATTATCCCTGCAGTCGACATAGCTAAAATTCCAGGTGGTTAAACCGAATCACACATAACAAGGGAGCACCTTGCTATGATACCAATTGAAAGTGCTAGTTATCGACTAGAGGGGGTGAATATGCGATTTTTATGATTGTCTTCAAAACACGAGGGATTTGAAGACAAACAGTAGAAATGAACCTATTGATATGCAGCGGAAGGTAGACTACACTAGACAAGCCATAGTCAAGTAAGCAATGAAGTGAAAGTACGAAGACTATCAGCAGCTAGATAGTATGGATCAGGATGGAAGATAGTATGAAGCCAGACAACAACAGTCTTCGCACAGTGAAGACAATCAGATCATGCAAGCAGGCAATGACTTCATAAAGACAAACTGTAAAGTAAAGAGATGGGAAGGATAAAACCAGTTGCGTGGTGAGGACAAGGATTTGGTAGACCAGTTCCAGTTGTTGTGACAACTATACGTCTGGTTAGGGAGGCTGAGATTTAACTCAGAAGACCGCGTCTTCACCTTATTCCCCTTGAGCTAAGAACACACAGTCCTTGCCCAATCAGTCTGGTAAGTCTTCAAGGTAGACTTCCAAACCTTCAAAGACTTCATTCAATGCCAATCCACAATGACTCTTGGATGCTCAGAACGTGACGCCTAACCGGCTGGAGGATTCACAGTCCTCAAGTGTAACAAGTCTTCAGATCACGCGGACAGAAAGTCTTCAGTGATGCCTAACACTCTTTGGCTCTGGGTGTTTTGGGCTTTGTCCTCGCAAGGATCTCTCTCTCAAATACTTCGGAGGTGGGTTGCTCTCAAACAACAAAAGCCGTGCACTAACTCTGAGCATCCACCAATTTATGGTGTAGGGGGTGGGCTATCTATAGCCAGGAGGCAACCCGACCTGATTTGTCCGAAATGACCTTGGGTCACTAAGGAACTGACACGTGTCCAACGGTCAGATTTCAAACACACGTGGCAGCTTGACTTGGGCTACAAGTAAAGCTGACTCATCCAGCTCTAGATAAGATTTGCTCTCATTGTCTTCGCTCGAAGACATAGGATTTGGTTGAGCATCACATTAGTCACTCTGACTTTTTTCACTTGGACCCCACTTAACAGTACGGTGGTTCCTATGACTCAACAAAGAAGAAACGGAAACTACTAGACAACTATGTCTTCACACTCCATAGTCTTCACGTGAATGTCTTCTCATGTCATATTCTTCACTATGAATAACTTCACAGACCACCATTGTCTTCAATGTCTTCACACATTTTTAGGGGTCATCTCTGGTAGGTAAACCGAATCAATATGGGACTACTACCTGTGTTATCCTGCAATTCTCACAAACACATTAGTCCCTCAACCAAGCTTGTCGTCAATACTCCAAAACCAACTAGGGGTGGCACTAGATGCACTTACACTCGTCGGGTATGGTGTGCCGCGATTTGGGTCCGGACTGGTGTCGTCATCGGGGAAGACACTCCTCCACTCATCAACTTCGATCTCCTCATCATCGCCGCCCACCTCGCCGCCTCCGACCTCGTCGGAGGAGGAGATAAAGATAACTTTGCCGCCGGCATCGGCAAGAACATCCGCTCCGCCTCCACAAGCTCCGGGTGTTGCCGGCAGAGCTCTTGCATGTAGAACTTGTCGGCGACCTCGGCCTCGAGGCGCTCCCTCGCCTCGCGGTCCTCCGGCGCCATAGTCGAGCTCATCACCCCCTGCTCCGGTGGGACGAGGTGGATCGAAGCCGTGTCGAAGGGGAAGTCAAGCCGGGCCGCCACACCGTGGTAGCGGACCTGCCAATAGTCGTACTCCATGGCCGCGAGCTCGACCGTGTGGAAGGTCCCGAGCCACCACCAGGTGTGGATCGCCCGATCCGTGATTTCTGCCACCCACATCCTCATCGGTGGCCGGGGCGGAGGGAGGACGGGTAAGTCCTCGAACCGGCGTAGGGGAGCGGCGGCCACCGGATCGGGCGACCGGCGACGGCGGCTCGATGAAGAGCCCACGGAGGACGACCCGCGTGCGTAGCGGTGCGGATCCATGTTGCGGATCGGCGGAGGGGACCGACGGCCACCATGTCCGGCCATCGGAAGGGCGGGGGCGCGCCGACGGTGGTGCGGGGGAGAAGAGGCGCCGATTTTACTCGGCCACGTAGGGATGAAGTAAATATACTCAAAATTGCAGCGATGGAGTAAAAAAATTACTCCACTAAGCCATATAGGAGATCGGCTAGGTCAAACTTAGTGGAGTAAAAAAGCCAAATTTATTCAATTAATTTAAAAAAATTTGGAAAACTTCCAATCTATTCACTTCAATCATGGCAGTACAACGAACACCAGAAATAAAAATTACATCCAGATACGTAGACCACCTAGCGACGATTACGAGCACTGAAGCAAGCCGAAGGCGCGCCACCGTCATCGCCCCTCCATCGCCGGAGTCAAGCACAACTTGTTGTAGTAGACAGACGGGAAGTCGTCGTGCTAAGGCCCCATAGGACCAGCACCCCAAAACAGCAACCGCCGCCGATGAAGAATAACGTAGATTGGAAGAATCCAAACCGAAGACACACGAACTTAGACGAACAACGACGAGATCCGAGCAAATCCACGAAAGATAGATCTGCCGGATACACACCTCCACATGCCCACCAACGATGCTGGACGCACCGTCAGAACGGGGGCTAGGCGGGGAGACCTTTATTCCATCTTCAGAGAGCCGCCGTCGTCTCGCCTTCCTGAGCAGGACACAAACCCTAACAAGATTAAAAAAATGACTAAAAACAGAGCCCTCCCACTGGCCCTTGCCAGGATCCACCGCGCCTCCATGGCCCTAGGGCCACCGGAGATGAGGCGCACCTGCACCAGCGCCGGCGAGAGGCACGAAGCCTAACTTTCTTTCTTGGAGGAGGTAATAATATGACAAGTTATCTGGACTGTAGTGAAGAAAATACTTGATGGATCTAATGATGAGTTGTCCCCTTTATTCAATTAAATTGATATAAGGGATCAGTTAGAAATGCTCTAATGATACTGCGTGGTACGCCATATTCGTGCCTCCTCAAAGGAGAGGAGTCAAAACCCACACGCCCTGGTTGAAATCGTTTTAACACCGAAACTCTCTTTTTTGCGAGCATTGACACCGAAACTCTGCTGCTAGAGAAGGCCTGACGCCCCCTCGCAGCCAGACTAGATGACCACCGAGTGCCACAGGGGTACCGGCGGTGGCCCAAAGTGGCCGGAGAGGTTCTCGCCGACCGTAGGAGATGCCTTTGGCGACACGAAGCCGCGGTGGCAGCCAGGGTCCATCTCCTCTCTCATGTCGATGCGACGTACATACTCGAAAACCTTTTTCCTTTCAAAAAATATTTCCTTTTACTTCGATCGTCTTCATGTCCTATTCATTTTCATTGCTCGAAAGCAAACAGAGTCAGGACGGACTCAAGCCACTCGAATGCGAACATAATGAGGACTTCAATGTATTACATATATGTATATGTACACGAATGTAATTTGAAGCGAAAAAGAAGTTAAATTTTACTCCCAAATGCTAGCGGGTGTGCATGCGTTCACCTCCTAAAGCCAAGGGGCATAATGCCCTGTCCCCACAACAAAAATAGATTGTTTGGGCCTCCCAAAAGTTCAGTAGTTTGTGCTTGTTCCTTTATTCGGTCCCTGACTTCTCCCTGCTCAGCCACCGATTCCTGCTCCACATTATTCTCCTCGTCATACGTCATGCATACCCACATAATCTACATAAAACTTACTGGAGCCCGCAGGTGTTATATTGATGGATGACAAGAGAAGATCTCGTTCTCAAAAAAGAAAAGACAAGATAAGATCTCGTAGGTTGCATGATTCGGTAGTCATAGCTAACCAAGAGGGAGAGAAGATTACATGGTTGTTGGGATAAGAGATAGAAAGAGGTTTAAGTTTAAGTATCTCCTAACAACTCTAACGTGGGGCTCAAGGCGCACACATCCGAACTAGGCTGGACTAACATAATGTTGTTTAGCATCCTTCTTTAATGTGAACTCCTCAAGTTAAGATTACGCTTAAATTCCTCGAATTGTCGTGTGGGCAAGGCTTTTGTAGAGCCGTCTACAACTGAACAAATCGAATTGCCAACTCCTTGCTAGAAACTCCTTCTCTCACAAAGTGATAATCAATTTAAATATACTTAGTTTTACATGAAAAACAGGATTAGCAGAAATATATGTAGCACTAAGATTATCACACCAAAGACAAGGGGTTTGTGTGTAACATATTCCAAGTTCCTTGAGCATAGACTGAACCCATATAAGCTCTGCTATTACATTTGCCAGAGCCTTATATTCAGTCTCAATACTTTATCTTAACACTATTGCATGTTTCTTTGCACATCATGAAATTAAGTTGGGTCCAAATAAAACTGCAAAATCACCTGTTGACCTTCTATCATCCAAGAAACCTGCCCAGCCAGAATCAGAGAAAGCACTAACAAGGATAGATGATGACTTGTTGGAGGTTACTTCAACACTTAGAGTATTCTTCACATATGGATCTGAATGTGGCAGACCCATTGACTAAACCTCTCTCACAAGCACAACATGATCACACCTTAGTACTCTTTGGTTGTTAATCACATGACGATGTGAACTAGATTATTGACTCTAGTAAACCCTTTGGGTATTGGTCACATGGCGATGTGAACTATAGAGTGTTAAATCACATGACGATGTGAACTATTGGTGTTAAATCACATGGCGATGTGAACTAGATTATTGACTCTAGTGCAAGTGGGAGACTGAAGGAAATATGCCCTAGAGGCAATAATAAAGTTGTTATTTATGTTTCCTTATATCATGATAAATGTTTATTATTCATGCTAGAATGTGTTAACCGAAAACTTAGTACATGTGTGAATACATAGACAAACAGAATGTCCCTAGTATGCCTCTACTTAACTAGCTCGTTAATCAAAGATGGTTAAGTTTCCTAGCCATAGACATGTGTTATCATTTGATGAACGGGATCACATCATTAGGAGAATGATGTGATGGACAAGACCCATTCATTAGCTTAGCATTATGATCGTTACAGTTTCATTGCTACTACTTTCTTCATGACTTATACATGTTCCTATGACTATGAGATTATGCAACTCCCGAATACCAGAGGAACACTTTGTGTGCTATCAAACGTCACAACGTAACTGGGTGATTATAAAGATGCTCTACAGGTGTCTCCGCTGATGTTTATTGAGTTGGCATATATCAAGATTAGGATTTGTCACTCCTATTGTCGGAGAGGTATCTCTGGGCCCTCTCGGTAATGCACATCACTATAAGCCTTGCAAGCAACATGACTAATGAGTTAGTTGCGGGATGATGCATTACGGAATGAGTAAAGAGACTTACCGGTAACGAGATTGAACTAGGTATGGTGATACCAACGATCGAATCTTGGGCAAGTAACATACCGGTGACAAAGGGAACAACGTATGTTGTTATACGGTTTGATCGATAAAGATCTTCGTAGAATATGTAGGAGCCAATATGAGCATCCAGGTTCCGCTATTGTTTATTGATCGGAGATGTGGCTCGGTCATGTCTACATAGTTCTCAAACCCGTACGGTACGCACGCTTAACGTTAGATGATGATCGGTATTATGAGTTTATGTGTTTTGATGAACCAAAGGTAGTTCGGTGTCCCGGATGTGATCACGGACATGACGAGGAGTCTCGAAATGGTCGAGACATAAAGATCGATATATTGGAAGGCTATATTCGGACATCGGAAAGGTTCCGAGTGATTCGGGTATTTTTCAGAGTACCGGAGAGTTGCGGGAATTCACCGGGAGAAGTATTGGGCCTTATTGGGCCATACAGGAATTATGGAGGCAGGCCAAAGGGAAGGAGGCGCGCTCCCCGCCCCATGGGTCCAAATTGGACTAGGGGAAAGGGGGCTGTGCCCCCCTTGCCCTTTCCTACTCCCTCTCTCTTTCCCTCTTTCTTCTCTCCTACTCCGGAAAAGAAAAGGGGAATCCTACTAGGACTTCGGAGTCCTAGTAGGACTCCCACACTTGGCGCGCCACCTCTAGGGTCGGCCTCCTCCTCCTCCCCCTTTATATACGTGGGCAAGGGACACCCCAAAGGCACAACAAAGTTTCTCTTAGTCGTGTGCGGTGCCCCCTCCACAGTTACACACCTCGGTCATATCGTCGTAGTGCTTAGGCGAAACCCTGCACCGGTAACTTCATCATCACCGTCACCACGCCGTCGTGCTGACGGAACTCTCCCTCGGCCTCAACTGGATCAAGAGTACGAGGGACGTCACCGAGCTGAACGTGTGCAGATCGCGGAGGTGCCGTGCTTTCGGTACTTGATCGGTTGGATCGCGAAGATGTTCGACTACATCAATCGCGTCACTTGACGCTTCCGCTTACGGTCTACGAGGGTACGTGGACACCACTCTTTCGCTCGTTGCTATGCATCACATAGATCTTGCGTGATCGTAGGAAATTTTTTCAAATTACTGCGTTCCCCAACAGTGGCATCCGAGCCAGGTTTATGCGTAGATGTTATATGCACGAGTAGAACACAAAGAGTTGTGGGCGATAATAGTCATACTTCTTACCGGCATGTCATACTTTGATTCGGCGGTATTGTTGGATGAGGCGGCCCGGACCGACATTACACGTACGCTTACGCGAGACTGGTTCTACCGACGTGCTTTGCACACAGGTGGCTGTCGGGTGTCAGTTTCTCCCACTTTAGTTGAACCGAGTGTGACTACGCCCGGTCCTTGTTGAAGGTTAAAACAGCACTAACTTGAAGAAATATCGTTGTGGTTTTGATGCGTAGGTAAGAACGGTTCTTGCTCAGCCCATAGCAGCCATGTAAAAGTTGCAACAACAAAGTAGAAGACGTCTAACTTTTTTTGCAGGGCATGTTGTGATGTGATGAGATATAAATTGTTGTATGAGATGATCATGTTTTGTTAAAGTTATCGGCAACTGGCAGGAGCCTTATGCTTGTCTCTTTATTGCATAAGATGCAAGTGCCATGTAATTGCTTTACTTTATCGCTATGCGATAGCAATAGTTGAAAAAGCAATAGCTGGTGAGACGACCATGTGATGACACGTTGATAAAAGATCAAGATGATGGAGATCATGGTGTCATGTGATACGTCTCCAACGTATCTATAATTTATGAAGTATTCATGCTATTATATTATCTGTTTTCGATGTTTATGGGCTTTACTAAACACTTTTATATTATTTTTGGGACTAACCTATTAACCGGAGGCCCAGCCCAAATTGTTGTTTTCTTGCCTATTTCAGTGTTTCGAAGAAAAGGAATATCAAACGGAGTCCAAACGGAATGAAACCTTCGGGAGAGTTATTTTTGAAACGGATGCAATCCAGGAGACTTGGAGTAGACGTCAGGGAATCTTCGAGGAAGCCACGAGGCAGGGAGGCGCGCCCCCCACCCTCGTGGTTCCCCTGACCGACTTTTTTTGCCTATATATGTCCATATACCCTAAAAACATCGGGGAACAGAATAGATTGGGAGTTCCGCCGCCGCAAGCCTCTGTAGAATAGATCGGATGAAGCTTTCGAGATTTAGGAAACCGTGATATGATAGGAATTAAGGAGACACACAAGCTCAATCTTGGGGATGCCCAAGGCACCCCAAGATAATATTTCAAGAAGTCTCAAGCATCTAAGCTTGGGGATGCCCCGGTAGGCATCCAACCTTTCTTCTTCAACATTTATCGGTTAGTATCGGTTGAGCCTAAGTTTTTGCTTCTTCACATGATGAGTGCTATCCTTGAAATGTCGTTTTATTTTGTTTTGCTTGATGTTTGAATAATATCCCAAGATCTGAAATTCTTAAATGAGAGAGAGTCTTCACATAGCTACATAATTATTTAACTACTCATTGATCTTCCCTTATATCTTTTTGGAGTAGTTTGTCATTTACTCGTGTGCTTCACTTATATCCTATGAGTAAATAGTTGAATGATTTGAATGTCATAAATCTGAAATTATATATGTTTCGTATGCCTTTCCCATGGGGAGTAATGCCTTCACATATAAGAAGTAGAGGCGGTAAATTTATTGAAGGTTAGCAAACATTGTATTGGTCACTTGAACAATTCATGAAAGAATATCGAAGGAAGAGAGATTTCACATATAAATATACTATCTTGGACATCTTCTATGATTGTGAGCCCCATTAATTATTTTCAAACCTGAGCAAATTAGTTGAAGTTGGACAAGGAAGACAACATAATGAGTAATGTTTGGGTATATTTGTATAGAAGTTATATTGTTATGGATCCTCCAACATGTGGTGCTTGCTATTTAGAATCTTTTGCTAGCCTAAATTTCTTTACTAAGCGGGAATACTGCTTGTGCATCCAAAATCCTTGAACCAAGTTTCTTCCATGAGTGTCCACCATATTTACCTAATGCGGTATTTACCTACCGTTCCAAGTAAATTTGCATGTGCCAAACTCTAAACCTTCAAATAATAATCTGCTTTGTATGCCCGAATCGCTCATGTAGCAACTAGGGGCTGTCAGTATCTTCCATGCTAGGTGGGTTATTCTCACGATGAGTGGACTCCGCTCATCATTCACGAGAAAATGGTTGGTAACTGGGATGACCAGTCCTATGATCAACAGATCAAAACAAATTCGCAAATAATTTAAACAAAACTCCCCCAGGAATGTTGATAGTTGGACGGCACCCGTTATTTCGGACAAGCCGTGGAGTGTGAATGTTGGTGGAGGGGGACTAAAACTTTACCTTTCTACGTGGGAACCACCTATAATGTATGTAGTATGGAAGATATTGGGAACTCTTGGTCATTATGTTGAAAATGAAAGCATACCTCTCAAAATTATTTTCATCTCTATTTTAGCTTCGAGCTCTGGCACCTCTGCAAATCCCCACTTCCCTCTGCGAAGGGTCTATCTTTTACTTTTATGCAAGAGTCAGTAGTATTCCTTCTCATTCCAACCTACTCTTTAGTTGGCAAGCATCATGTGGTGGAGAAAGATCTAAGCATATATGGCCATTCAAATATATTTGATCATGAATTATTATTGTTGACAATTATCTATATGATATATAAGTTGGGAGGCGAAACATTAAGCCCCTATCTTTCTCTGTGTTTGATGAATGCTATGTGTTCTAAAAATATGCTTTGAGTGGTAGCAATCATGGAAGACTATATGATAGTTGAGTATGTGGGATTTTCTAAATCAAAGCTCTTACATAGACCCTTCCTAAAAATAAGATGAATTGCAATTGTTTGATGACTGAGAACATAGTTTGTTAGTTTTCAAGAAAGTTTATGGTCTATGCTTTAACATGTGTATAGCTTGTTACTTGATCATGAAAAGTTTTATGAGTTGAGCTACTGTTATGACATATAATGATGCTAGAAAAGGTGATTGAAATTATCATTGATCAAACTTGTGCACCTGCTAGCATTCACACTTCATAAATTATTTCTTTTATCATTTACCTACTCGAGGACGAGCAGGAATTAAGCTTGGGGATGCTGATACGTCTCCAACGTATCTATAATTTATGAAGTATTCATGCTATTATATTATATGTTTTGGATGTTTATGGGCTTTACTAAACACTTTTATATTATTTTTGGGACTAACCTATTAACCGGAGGCCCAGCCCAAATTGCTGTTTTCTTGCCTATTTCAGTGTTTCGAAGAAAAGGAATATCAAATGGAGTCCAAACGGAATGAAACCTTCGGGAGAGTTATTTTTGGAACGGAAGAAATCCAGGAGACTTGGTGTAGCCGTCGGGAAAGCTTCAAGGAAGCCACGGGGCAGGGAGGCGCGCCCCCCACCCTCATGGGCCCCTCGTGGCTCCCCTGACCGACTTCTTTCGCCTATATATGTCCATATACCCTAAAAACATCGGGGAGCACAATAGATCGGGAGTTCCGCCACCGCAAGCCTCTGTAGCCACCAAAAACCAATCGGGACCCTGTTCCGGCACCCTGCCGGAGGGGGGATCCCTCACCGGTGGCCATCTTCATCATCCCGGCTCTCTCCATGACGAGGAGGGAGTAGTTCACCCTCGGGGCTGAGGGTATGTACCAGTAGCTATGTGTTTGATCTCTCTCTCTCGTGTTCTTGATTTGGCACGATCTTGATGTATCGCGAGCTTTGCTATTATAGTTGGATCTTATGATGTTTCTCCCCCTCTACTCTCTTGTAATGGATTGAGTTTTCCCTTTGAAGTTATCTTATCGGATTGAGTCTTTAAGGATTTTAGAACACTTGATGTATGTCTTGCATGGGATACCCGTGGTGACAATGGGGTATTCTATTGATTCACTTGATGTATGTTTTGGTGATCAACTTGCGGGTTCCGTGACCTTGGGAATCTATGCATAGGGGTTGGCACACGTTTTCGTCTTGACTCTCCGGTAGAAACTTTGGGGCACTCTTTGAAGTTCTTTGTGTTGGTTGAATAGACGAATCTGAGATTGTGTGATGCATATCGTATAATCATACCCACGGATACTTGAGGTGACATTGGAGTATCTAGGTGACATTGGGGTTTTGGTTGATTTGTGTCTTAAGGTGTTATTCTAGTACGAACTCTATGATAGATCGAACGGAAAGAATAGCTTCGTGTTATTTTACTACGGACTCTTGAATAGATCGATCGGAAAGGATAACTTTGAGGTGGTTTCGTACCCTACAATTATCTCTTCATTTGTTCTCCGCTATTAGTGACTTTGGAGTGACTCTTTGTTGCATGTTGAGGGATAGTTATATGATCCAATTATGTTATTATTGTTGAGAGAACTTGCACTAGTGAAAGTATGAACCCTAGGCCTTGTTTCCTAGCATTGCAATACCGTTTACGCTCACTTTTATCAATAGTTACCTTGCTGTTTTTATATTTTCAGGTTACAAAATCCTATATCTACCATCCATATTGCACTTGTATCACCATCTCTTCGCCGAACTAGTGCACCTATACAATTTACCATTGTATTGGATGTGTTGGGGACACAAGAGACTCTTCGTTATTTGGTTGCAGGGTTGTTTGAGAGAGACCATCTTCATCCTACACCTCCCACGGATTGATAAACCTTAGGTCATCCACTTGTGGGAAATTTGCTATTGTCCTACAAACCTCTGCACTTGGAGGCCCAACAACGTCTACAAGAAGAAGGTTGCGTAGTAGACATCATCATGCCGGTAACAATGGAGATCATGACAGTACTTTGGAGATGGAGATCAAAAGCACAAGATGATGATGGCCATACCATGTCACATATTTTGATTGCATGCGATGTTTACCTTTTATACATCTTATTTTGCTTAGTTCGGCGGTAGCTTTATAAGATGACCCCTTACTAAAATTTCAAGGTATAAGTGTTCTCCCTGAGTATGCACCGTTGCGACAGTTCTTCGTGCCGAGACACCAGGTGATGATCGGGTGTGATAAGCTCTACGTTCACATACAACGGGTGCAAGCCAGTTTTGCACACGCAGAATACTCGGGTTAAACTTGACGAGCCTAGCATATGCAGATATGGCCTCGGAACACTGAGACCGAAAGGTCGAGCGTGAATCATATAGTAGATATGATCAACATAGTGATGTTCACCATTGAAAACTACTCCATCTCACGTGATGATCGGACATGGTTTAGTTGATATGGATCACGTGATCATTTAGATGACTAGAGGGATGTCTATCTAAGTGGGAGTTCTTAAGTAATATGATTAATTGAACTTTAATTTATCATGAACTTAGTCCTGATAGTATTTGCATAACTGATACGTCTCCGTCGTATCTACTTTTCCAAACACTTTTGCCCTTGTTTTGGACTCTAACTTGCATGATTTGAATGGAACTAACCCGGACTGACGCTGTTTTCAGCAGAATTGCCATGGTGTTATTTTTGTGCAGAAACAAAAGTTCTTGCAATGACCTAAAACTTCACGGAGATTATTTTTGGAAATAATGAAAAATACTGGTGAAAGAATCAAGGCCAGGGGGCCCACACCCTGTCCACGAGGGTGGGAGGCGTGCCTGCCCCCTGGGCGCGCCCCTGCCTCGTGGGCCCCCTGGTGCTCCACCGACCTCAACTCCAACTCTATATATTCGTGTTCGGGGAGAAAAAAATCAGAGAGAAGGATTCATCGCGTTTTACGATACGGAGCCACCGCCAAGCCCTAATCTCTCTCGGGAGGACTGATCTGGAGTCCGTTCGGGGCTCCGGAGAGGGGAATCCGTCGCCGTCGTCATCATCGACCATCCTCCATCACCAATTTCATGATGCTCACCGCCGTGCGTGAGTAATTCCATCGTAGGCTTGCTGGACGGTGATGGGTTGGATGAGATTTATCATGTAATCGAGTTAGTTTTGTTAGGGTTTGATCCCTAGTATCCATTATGTTCTGAGATTGATGTTGCTATGCTTAATGCTTGTCACTAGGGCCCAAGTGCCATGATTTTAGATCTGAACCTATTATGTTTTCATGAATATATGTGAGTTCTTGATCCTATCTTGCAAGTCATTAGTCACCTACTATGTGTTATGATCCGGCAACCCCGAAGTGACAATAATCGGGACCACTCCCGGTGATGACCGTAGTTTGAGGAGTTCATGTATTCACTATGTGTTAATGCTTTGGTCCGGTACTTTATTAAAAGGAGGCCTTAATATCCCTTAGTTTCCACTAGGACCCCGCTGCCACGGGAGGGTAGGACAAAAGATGTCATGCAAGTTCATTTCCATAAGCACGTATGACTATATTCGGAATACATGCCTACATTACATTGATGAATTGGAGCTAGTTCTGTGTCACCCTATGTTATAACTGTTACATGATGAACCGCATCCGACATAATTATCCATCACCGATCCAATGCCTACGAGCTTTTCACATATTGTTCTTTGCTTAGTTACTTTACCGTTGCCACTGTTACAATCACTACAAAACTGCTACCGCTACTTTTGCTACCGTTACCGTTACTACCATACTACTTTGCTACTAAATACTTTGCTGCAGATATTAAGTTATCCAGGTGTGGTTGAATTGACAACTCAACTGCTAATACTCGAGAATATTCTTTGGCTCCCCTTGTGTCGAATCAATAAATTTGGGTTGAATACTCTACCCTCGAAAATTGTTGCGATCCCCTATACTTGTGGGTTATCAAGACTATTTTCTGGCGTCGTTGCCGGGGAGCATAGCTCTATTCTTTGAGTCACTTGGGATTTATATCTGCTGGTCACTATGAGGAACTTGAAAGACGAGAAAACCAAAATTTATCCCTCAACTACGAGGGGAGGTAAGGAACTGCCATCTAGCTCTGCGCTTGATTCACCTTCTGTTATGAGTAAGCTTGCGACACCTAAACATGCTTCTGCTATTAATTCTCATATGTCGCATGTTATTGATGATGCCACTTGTGCTATGCATGATACTTATGATGAAACTACTTCTATGCTTGATACTACTGTGCCACTAGGTGAATTTCTGGATGAACAACTTGCTAGGGCTAGAGAGAATGAAATTATTGAAACTGATAATATTGATGAAAGTGATGATGAAGATTCTCCCCCTAAGTATGAATTGCCTATTGTGCCTGAGGGTTATTTTATGGATGAAGAAACTGCTAGAGATTTTCTTGCTTGCAATGATAGAAGTGATCTTAAGAAAATATTAGCTAAGCTGAAAGAAAAATCTCTGAATGCTAGAATGAAATATGATCCTGCTTATGCTACTTCACCTATCTTTGTTACTGATAAGGATTATGATTTCTCTGTCGATCCTGAGATAATTACTTTGGTTGAATCTGATCCTTTCTATGGCTATGAATCTGAAACTGTTGTGGCACATCTTACTAAATTAAATGATATAGCCACCCTATTCACTAATGATGAGAAAACTCGTTACTACTATATCCTCAAATTATTTCCATTCTCATTAAAGGGTGATGCTAAGATATTGTTTAATTCTCTTGATCCTGGTTGTGTGCGTAGTCCCCAGGATATGATTTATTACTTCTCTGCTAAATATTTCCCTGCTCGTCAGAAACAAGCTGCTTTAAGGGATATATATAATTTTGTGCAAATTGAAGAAGAGAGTCTCCCACAAGCTTGGGGTAGGCTTCTCCAATTACTTAATGCTTTGCCTGATCATCCTCTTAAGAAAAATGAAATACTTGATATCTTTTATAATGGACTAACCGATGCTTCCAGAGACCACCTGGATAGTTGTGCTGGTTGTGTTTTCAGGGAAAGAACAGTTGATAAAGCTGAATTGCTATTGAATAATATGTTGACTAATGAAAATAATTGGACACTTCCTGAACCAACTCCTAAGCCAACTCCGAAGAAAAGAGGTATTCTATTTCTCTGTCCTGAAGATATGCAAGAGGCAAAGAAATCTATGAAAGAAAAAGGTATAAAAGCTGAAGATGTTAAGAATTTACCTCCTGTCAAAGAAATACATGGTCTTAATTCATCACCTACTGAAGAGACACATGGTCTTGGTAACCCGACACGGGTAGTAAAGGTAAATTCTCTCTATAGATATGATAAAGCTGAAATCCCTCCTACTAAGTTTGCTAGCCAATGCTTAGATGAGTTTGATAATTTTATGGTTAAGCAAGAAGATTTTAATGCTTATTTTGGTAGACAACTGAAACGCAATGCTTATATGATTGAACACTTGAGTGATTATATGTCTAGAGTTAAAGGTGAACTTAAACTCATTAGTAAACATGCTTCTATGGTTACCACTCAAGTAGAACAAGTACTTAAAGCTCAGAATGATTTGCTCAATGAATTAAATAGTAAGAAAAATGATAATGTTGTTAGAATTATGACTAGAGGGGGTAAGATGACTCAGGAACCTTTGTATCCTGAAGGCCACCCTAAGAGAATTGAGCAAGATTCTCAGAGAACTAATATAGATGCACCTAGTCCTTCTAAGAAGAAGAAAAAGAAAAATGATAGGACTTTGCATGCTTCTAGTGAACCTGTTGTTGAAACACCTGAGAATCCAAATGATATTTCTATTTCTGATGCTGAAACACAATCTAGTGATGAACATGAACCTAGTGATAATGTTAATGATGATGTTCATGTTGATGCTCAACCTAGTAATGACAATGATGTAGAAATTGAACCTGCTGTTGATCTTGATAACCCACAATCAAAGAATCAACGTTATGATAAGAGAGACTTTGTTGCCAGGAAGCACGGTAAAGAAAGGGAGCCATGGGTTCAGAAACCCATGCATTTTCCTCCTAAACCATCCAAGAAAAAGGATGATGAAGATTTTGAGCACTTTGCTGAAATGATTAGACCTATCTTTTTGCGTATGCGTTTAACTGATATGCTCAAAATGAATCCTTATGCCAAGTATATGAAGGATATTGTTACAAATAAAAGAAAGATACCGGAAGCTGAAATTTCCACCATGCTTGCTAATTATACCTTTAAGGGTGGAATACCTAAGAAACTAGGAGATCCAGGAGTACCAACTATACCATGCTCCGTTAAAAGAAACTATGTTAGAACTGCTTTATGTGATCTTGGAGTCGGTATTAGTGTTATGCCTCTCTCTTTATATCATAGACTTGATTTGAATAAGTTGACACCTACTGAAATATCTTTGCAAATGGCCGATAAATCAACTACTATACCTGTCGGTATCTGTGAGGATTTGCCTGTTGTGGTTGCAAACATTACTATCTTAACGGACTTTGTTATTCTTGATATTCCCAAGGACGATAGCATGTCTATTATCCTTGGTAGACCCTTTTTGAATACTGCAGGGGCTGTTATTGATTGCAATAAAGGCAATGTCACTTTTCATGTTAATGGCAATGAGCATATGGTACACTTTCCGAGGAAACAACCTCAAGTTCATAGTATAAACTCTATTGGAAAAATTCCATCGATTATGTTTGGAGGTTTTGAATTTCCTCTTCCTACCGTCAAAAAGAGTTATGATATTCTTATTGTTGGGGATGTGCATATCCCCGTTGAGGTAACCTAGTGCTATTCGAAAATTCTCCGGTTTCATGCGATTCGGAATGAGTTTGTTAACAAGACTTGATCAACCTTGTTAGTGGATTCCTTTTGATGAGCATGAGATGGATGAAGTTAGAAAGCACAACCTTCTGTACCCTCTTTTTACTTTCTGTTATTTAGATTAAATAAAGCAAAAATAGTATATTCTATCAGTTTTCTGATTTATCCGTGCAATAAAAAAATACCCCAAAAATAAAAGTTCTCCAAATGCCCTGAAATTGAAATATGATTTTTTTTCTGGAATATCTGAGAATATCTGGCACTCAGAACACAGCAGGGGAGCAAGCACCTGGCCATGAGGGTCCAGGGCGCGCCCCCTGCCTCGTGGGCCCATGGTGGCTCCCCTCCACTTATTCCAGCACTCACACACTCCTTCTTCCTCCCAAAAAAATCACCAACCAGCTCAAGCACGAGTTCTAGCTCATCTTGCTGCCATTTTGATCTCCTTGCTCAAAGCTCCACTCACAAAACTGCTTTGGGGGATTTTTCTTTGGTATGTGACTCCTCCAAAGGTCCAATTAGTTTATGTTCTAGTACTTTATTCATTGCAAATTTTTGCTGCTTAGGTGACCCTGTTCTTGAGCTTGCATGTCAAATTTATTTGGTCCCAAGTAGTTATAATGCATGATATAGTCTCTAGGCACTTGTGGGAGTAGTTGCTATCAATTTTGTTGAGTTTGGTTCACTTTCATTTGAAGTTACTAAAAATTTCAGAAATTTTCAGAAAATGATGAAGAGATTTTTGAGTGGCTCTTCGAGCCAAAGCTCGAAGGATAAACAAAGTGAAGAAGACAAGAGGCCCAAATATAATCTCCCTCGCACCGTGGAGGTTCGACCGTGTGAATGGCCTTGTGATGAGTTCTTGAGAGCAGCCGGGATTTATGATGATTTTTATGAGTTGGCTGAGAATGCAGGCCTCACCGACTTCCTCCTCGACCAATGTGAACAGTATCTCTTACTCACTAATATCTTTGTGCAAAATTTTCATTTCCATTCTAGGAGGTCACCACCTTCGGTGGATTTTTATTTATATGATGAGTATAAGGAGATGCCCCTTCATGAATTTTGTGAGATTTGCAAGTTACCCTTTTCGGGCAGCGTAGAAGAACCACATCGTGATGATGTGGAAGGGTTTATTGATACAATTGCTGTAGGGGAAACGAGGAAGGTTTCCGATGCAAGAATTACTAGCATACACTTTCCTGTTCTACGTTACTATGCAATATTTGCTAGTAGATGCTTAATTGGTCGCGGAAACTGCGGCAACCTTAGTGCCCCTGATATTGTTATTTTGTGCCATGCCTTGTTCCGTGATGACACATTTAGTATGGGTGCTATTGTTGCAAAGCGGTTAAATCTTAACCATACGAAGGGCCCCATCTTGGGAGGTATCTTCGCCTCGCGCCTCGCTGCACATTTTAACATACCTATTAGGCATTATGAGAAAGAAGAAAAGTTGTTGCCTCCTGTTTTTCTAGACTATAAGAGTATGGTAGCACATGATTTTATTGTTAAGAATAGGGAAAAGACGCTTAAGTACAAACTGATATTTAATAAAATTCGCCCTGATATTATTACTTTGTCGGCTCCTTCTTTGTTTGACTTATCTGCAGGCAAGTACCTTGTTCCACCGGAGGTCATTCACGTCTACCAAAACCCCACACCAGCTACAGAGCCAGAACCACAATTTGATCCTTCATGACGGTCTGTTTACCAGTGGGATCCGGAGGAGATTGCTAACCAGTGGCAACCCAAGGCTCCTTCTCAGTACGACCCCAGTTACAACTTTGGATATCCGCCAGGCCAGCCGTGGCCATAGACCAACTTAGGCCAAAAGCCTAAGCTTGGGGGAGTACGTATTTTCTCACCAACATTACATTCATGTTCACACACTCATGCTAGTTGTCGGTGCTCATACTTTTTCATTGTACTATCCATGCTAGTTTATTTCCTTTTTCCTGCTTTCTTCTTGTGTGTTTGAAAACCTTAAGAAAAACAAAAAAGATAGTTGTAGTTTTTAGCTAGTTTACTTTTCATGCCTGTAGTAATAATTAAAAGGAAAACCCAAAAAGATTTCTTGTTCTTCTTTTGATTGTTGGGAGCCTTCCCGTGTAAATAGTTTTATTTCATTTTCTTTTCTTTGGGGGTCGATAGGAGAAGACCATAATGAAAATGTTGAAGTGGCTCTTATATGCATTATTGTTGAATTAACCAAGAGCCCATATTGCCTTGTCTTCTCCTGTTTATGGAATGCTCGCAGATTCCAGCTTAGTCCAATGCACGTGCACTACTATTATTATACACACTGTTCGGTCGTGCAAGTGAAAGGCAATAATGATGATATATGATGAATTGATTGAGATGAGAAAAGCTGGTATGAACTCGACCTCTCTTGTTTTTGTAAATATGATTAGTTCATCGTTCCTGATTCAGCCTATTATGAATAAACATGTTTGCAATGACAATTAGAGATTATAGTTGCTTATGCCATGCTTAATTAGCTAGGAGTTTATAATGGTTTATCTTGCGTGCCAACATGCTATTAAAATGATTGTGATGTGGTATAGTAGGGTGGTATCCTCCTTTGAATGATTCGAGTGACTTGACTTGGCACATGTTCACACATGTAGTTGAAACAAAATCAACATAGCCTCCACGATATTTATGTTCATGGTGGATTATATCCTACTCATGCTTGCACTCAATGTTTATTAATTTTGATGCATGTTCATGACTGTTGTCGCTCTCTAGCTGGTCGCTCCCCAGTCTTTTTCTAGCCTTCACTTGTACTAAGCGGGAATACTGCTTGTGCATCCAATCCCTTAAACCCCAAAGTTATTCCATATGAGTCCACCATACCTTCCTATATGCGGTATCTACCTGCCATTCCAAGTAAATTTGTATGTGCCAAACTCTAAACCTTCAAATGAAATTCTGTTTTGTATGCTCGAATAGCTCATGTATCAACTAGGGTTGTCTGTATCTTCCATGCTAGGCGGGTTATTCTCAAGAGGAGTGGACTCCGCTCCTCACTCACGAGAAAATGGCCGGTCACCGGGATGCCCTGTCCCATGCTTTAAGCAAATCAAATCAAAATAATTGCAAACAAAACTCCCCCAGGATTGTTGTTAGTTGGACAGTACCCGTTGTTTCAGACCAGCCGTGGAGTGTGCTTGTTGGTGGTGGGGGAGTATAAACTTTACCATTCTGTTTGGAAACCGCCTATAATGTGTGTAGCATGGAAGATATCGAGATCTCTCGGTTGTTATGTTGACAATGAAAGTATGCCGCTCAAAATATTATTTATCTCTATTTCAAAAATCGAGCTCTGGCACCTCTACAAATCCCTGCTTCCCTCTGCGAAGGGCAAATCTATTTACTTTTATGTTGAGTCATCACCCTCTTATTAAAAAGCACCAGTTGGAGAGCACTGCTGTCATTTGCATCCATTACTATTAATTTATATTGAGTATGACTATGACTGGATCTCTTTTACCATGAATTACAATGTTTAGTCAGTCCTTGATCTTTAAAGGTGCTCTGCATTTATGTTTTGCAGTCTTAGAAAGGGCTAGCGAGATACCATCTTGTTATATCATATTATGATTATTTTGAGAAAGTGTTGTCATCCGAGATTTATTATTATTGCTCGCTAGTTGATTATGCCATTGATATGAGTAAACATGAGACCTAAGTGTTATTGTGAATATGGTTAGTCATAATCTTTGCTAAAACTTGAATGCTGGCTTTACATATTTACAACAACAAGAGCAAACAGAGTTTGTAAAAGTTTTTCTTTATCACTTTCAGTTTATCAATTAAATTGCTTGAGGACAAGCAAAGGTTTAAGCTTGGGGGAGTTGATACGTCTCCGTCATATCTACTTTTCCAAACACTTTTGCCCATGTTTTGGACTCTAACTTGCATGATTTGAATGGAACTAACCCGGACTGACGCTGTTTTCAGCAGAATTGCCATGGTGTTATTTTTGTGCAGAAACAAAAGTTCCCGGAATGACCTGAAACTTCACGGAGATTATTTTTGGAAATAATAAAAAATACTGGCGAAAGAATCAAGGCCAAGGGGCCCACACCCTGTCCACGAGGGTCGGAGACGCGCCTGCCCCCCTGGGCGCGCCCCCTGCCTCGTGGGCCCCCTGGTGCTCCACCGACCTCAACTCCAACTCTATATTCGTGTTCGGGGAGAAAAAATCAGAGAGAAGGATTCATCGCGTTTTACAATACGGAGCCACCACCAAGCCCTAATCTCTCTCGGGAGGGCTGATCTGGAGTCCGTTCGGGGCTCCGGAGAGGGGAATCCGTCGCCGTCGTCATCATCAACCATCCTCCATCATCAATTTCATGATGCTCACCGCCGTGCGTGAGTAATTCCATTGTAGGCTTGCTGGACGGTGATGGGTTGGATGAGATTTATCATGTAATCAAGTTAGTTTTGTTAGGGTTTGATCCCTAGTATCCATTATGTTCTGAGATTGATGTTGCTATGCTTAATGCTTGTCACTAGGGCCCGAGTGCCATGATTTCAGATCTGAACCTATTATGTTTTCATGAATATGAGTTCTTGATCCTATCTTGCAAGTCATTAGTCACCTACTATGTGTTATGATCCGGCAACCCCGAAGTGACAATAATCGGGACCACTCCCGGTGATGACCGTAGTTTGAGGAGTTCATGTATTCACTATGTGTTAATGCTTTTGTTCGGTACTCTATTAAAAGGAGGCCTTAATATCCCTTAGTTTCCACTAGGACCCCGCTGCCATTGGAGGGTAGGACAAAAGATGTCATGCACGTTCTTTTCCATAAGCACGTATGACTATATTCGGAATACATGCCTACATTACATTGATGAATTGGAGCTAGTTCTGTGTCACCCTATGTTATAACTGTTACATGATGAACCGCATCCGACATAATTATCCATCACCGATCCAATGCCTACGAGCTTTTCACATATTGTTCTTTGCTTAGTTACTTTACCGTTGCCACTGTTACAATCACTGCAAAACTGCTACCGCTACTTTTGCTACCGTTACCGTTACTACCATACTACTTTGCTGCAGATATTAAGTTATCCAGGTGTGGTTGAATTGACAACTCAACTGCTAATACTCGAGAATATTCTTTGGCTCCCCTTGTGTTGAATCAATAAATTTGGGTTGAATACTCTACCCTCAAAAACTGTTGCGATCCCCTATACTTGTGGGTTATCAATAACTATGTTGTAGATCAATAGCTCGCGATGTAGCTCCCCATTTATTTTTGATATGTTCCTAGAGAAAAATAAGTTGAAAGATGATAGTAGCAATGATGCGGACTTGGTCCGTGATCTGAGGATTATCCTCATTGCTGCACAGAAGAATTATGTCCTTGATGCACCGCTAGGTGACAGACCTATTGCAGGAGTAGATGTAGACATTATGAACGTTTGACAAAGCTCGGTATGATGACTACTTGATAGTTTAAGTGCACCATGCTTTACGGCTTAGAACCAGGACTTAAAAAATGTTTTGAACGCCACGGAGCATATAAGATGTTCCAAGAGTTGAAATTGGTATTTCATACTCATGCCCGTGTCGAGAGGTATGAGACCTCTGACAGTACTTTGCCTACAAGATGGAGGAGAATAGCTCAACCAGTGAGCATGTGCTCAGATTGTCTGGGTACTACAATTGCTTGAATCAAGTGGGAGTTAATCTTCCAGATAAGATAGTAATTGACAAAGTTCTCTAGTCACTATCACCAAGTTACTAGAACTTCGTGATGAACTATAATATGCAAGGGATGTCGAAAGTAATTCCCGAGCTCTTCGCGATGTTGAAATCAACGAAGGTAGAAATCTGGAAAGAGCATCAAATGTTGATGGTTTACAAGACCACTAGTTTCAAGAAAATGGCAAAGGAATAGAAAGGGAACTTCAAGAAAGAATGACAAACAAGTTGTCCGTCCCGTGAAGAAACCCAAAGCTAGACGCAAGCCTGAAACTGAGTGCTTCTACTGCAAAGGAAATGGTCATTGGAAGTGGAACTGCCCCTAAATACTTGGCGGATAAGAAGGATGGCAAAGTGAACAAAGGTATATTTGATATACATATTATTGATGTGTACTTTACTAGTGTTTATAGCAACCCCTCGGTATTTGATACTAGTTTAGTTGCTAAGAGTACTAACTCGAAACAAGAGTTGCAAAATAAACAGAGACTAGTTAAGGGCGAGGTGACGATGTGTGTTGGAAATGATTCCAAGGATGATAAGATCACCATCGCACACTCCCTTTACCTTCGGGATTAGTGTTGAACCTAAAATAAATGTTATTTGGTGTTTGCGTTGAGCATGAATATGATTAGATCATGTTTATTGCGATATGGTTATTCATTTAAGTCAAAGAATAATTGGTGTTCTGTTTACATGAATAAAACCTTCTATGGTCATACACTCAAAATAAATGGTTTATTGAATCTCGATCGTGTTGATACACATATTCATAATATTGATGCCAAAAGATGCAAAGTTGATAATGATAGTGCAACATATTTGTGGCACTACCGTTTAGGTCATATTGGTGTAAAGCGCATGAAGAAACTCCATGTTGATGGGCTTTTGGAATCACTTGATTATGAATCACTTGATGCTTGTGAACCATGCCTCATGGGCAAGATGACTAAGACTCCGTTCTCCGGAACAATGGAGCGAGCCACTGACTTATTGGAAATAATACATACCGATGTATGCGGTCCAATGGGTGTTGAGGCTCAGGGGGTATCATTGTTTTCTGACCTTCACAAATGATTTGAGTAGATATGTGTATATCTACTTGATGAAACACAAGTCTGAAACACTTGAAAAGTTCAAAGATTTTCAGAGTGAAATAGAGAATCATCGTAACAAGAAAATAAAGTTTCTACGATCTGATTTGAGTTACGAATTTGGCCTTCAATTAAAACAATGTGGAATAGTTTCACAAACTCATGCCACCTGGAACACCACAGCATAATGGTGTGTCCGAACGTCATAACCGTACTTTATTGGATATAGTGCAATCTATGATGTCTCTTACCGATTTACCACTATCGTTTTGGGGTTATGCATTAGAGACAACTACATTCACGTTAAATAGGGCACCGTCTAAATCCGTTGAGACGACACTGTATGAACTATGGTTTGGCAAGAAACCTAAGCTGTCGTTTCTTAAAGTTTGAGGTTGCAATGCTTATGTGAAAAAGTTTCAACCTAATAAGCTCAAACCCAAATCGGAGAAGTGCGTCTTCATAGGATACCCAAAAGAAAATGTTGGGTACACCTTCTATCATAGATCCGAAGGCAAGATCATTGTTGCTAAGAATGGATCCTTTCTAGAGAAGGAGTTTCTCTCGAAAGAAGTGAGTGGGAGGAAAGTAGAACTTGATGAGGTAATTGTACCTCTCCCAAATTGAAAAATAGTTCATCACAGAAATCAGTTCCGGTGATGCCTACACCAATTAGTGAGGAAGATTAATGATGATGATCATGAAACTTCAGATCAAGTTACTACCGAACCTCGTAGGTCAACCAGAGTACGGTCTGCACCAGAGTGGTACGGTAATCCTGTTCTGGAGGTCATGTTACTTGACCATGACAAACCTACGAACTATGAGGAAGCGATGATGAGCCCAGATCCGCGAAATGGCCTGAGGCCATGAAATCTGAGATGGGATCCATGTATGAGAACAAAGTGTGGACTTTGGTTGACTTGCCCGATGATCGGCAAGCTATAGAAAATAAATGGATCTTCAAGAGGAAGACGGACGCTGATAGTAGTGTTACTATCTACAAAGCTAGACTTGTCGAAAAAGGTGTGTGACAAGTTCAAGGTGTTGACTACAATGAGATTTTCTCACTTGTATCGATGATTAAAATTATGTCCGAATCATGTCAGCAATTGCCACATTTTATGAAATTTGGCAAATGGATGTCAAACCTGCATTCCTTAAATGGATTTCTTAAAGAAGAGTTGTATATGATGCAACCAGAAGGTTTTGTCGATCCTAAAGGTGCTAACAAAGTGTGCAAAGCTCCAGCAACCCATGTAGCGACCAGACCTCAAACAGTCTGTGCTGCTGTGCACCAGTGTCATCCCTGGATCAGTAATGCTGACACGCACAGTACAAATGGAGGATTTATAACGGAGTAGCAATCACACACTTATTACAACGAGTATCTCAAGAGAGAAATAAGTATGACAAATATGGCTTAAGGCCATCTAAAACGATAACAGCGGAAGACTTGGAAGATAAGTGAGTCCATCAACTCCAACGGCATCACTTAGTATAAGACCACGACCTAAGGCACCTTACTCGTCGTCTGAAAAGTCTGCAACATGAAACGTTGCAGCCCGAAAACGGGTCAGCACATGGAATATGCTGGCAATGTAACACATAGAGAGTAATGAACATAATAATGCTATACTACATGCATATATGGCTGGTAGAAGGCTCTATGGTTACAGTTTTGCGAAAAGCCAATTTTTTCCTACTGCAAAGGAATAATTTTATTTAACTATTATGGTGGTTGTTAAACATTGAGAATGGTTGACAGCATTCTCAATCCCAATTAAGTATCATCATCAAACCCAACAAAATTAATTAAAGTAACATGATGAGATTCACATGATAATCCAAGTACTAGATACTCAAGATGTCCATAACCGGGGACACGGCTAACCATGATTAGTTTATACACTCTGCAGAGGTTTGTGCACTTTTCCCCACAAGACTCGATCGCCTCCACTTGATTCTCGCACTACATGATGTTTGAGAAACGGATGACCGAGACACAGTCTTTCAGAAACAATAACTCTTTACTCCGGGTGGACAGTTACACCTACTTTCCCCTACATCTGCTAGCCCACCTCTTCAAGAGATCATTTAACCTACTCAACTATGCTAGAGCCAATAATAGCTTGTGGCTGCACACGGAAGTTTCTAGCATGAATAATCTCATGATCCCTTTGAACCTGGGTGGCGGTCCAAAAGAAAAACAGGCAATCCTGGAATACCCAGGTACCTCAATCCACCCAGATGTGAGTTTTAGTTGCCACCTTAAGGTTGACCATTAATTAACAATCTCACATCTGTCATGGTAACACTCAAACCCAATCCACGTCTACGAGCATAGCGTAGCAATATAAGCAAACGTAGAAGTAACTCCCAAAGGTTTGATAATAAACAGGTAATAGGTACTACCTCAACTACTTCCCAAAACCCACATATTAATCAGATCCTAATCATGCAGTTGTTTGAGGATTGATCTAATGCAATAAAACTGGGTAATGAAAAGTATGATCAAAGTGTTACTTGCCTTGCTGATGATCCGTGAAACCTAGAGATTCGAAGTAGCAAGCGGCGCACTCCGGGTACTCTATCGCAAACAAACAAGCAAACAATAAGCACTCATCTAATGCATAGGTAAAACTCAAATAAAGATCTAACCAGAAAGTTCAACTTAAGAACTCCGGTTTGCAAAAAGAATCGAATCAAACGAAGCAACGAAAGTCAAACGGCGAAAGAAACAAGCTTCGTTTACTAATATGGATCTAAGTCAAATTTTACAGTAGCAAAAACTTGTTTGAATAGGTTAAACGGAAAGAGAATTTCGAGACGAAACTCCAGGCGCTTGAATCGCCTGATTCCGATAAACGAGCTAAAAGATATACCAGAACGAAAATCTGATCAGAAATCGCGATCTGCAATAATCGCGGAAAATCCGACAAAAAAGAAAACTGACGAACAGTTAAACGAACGGGCGTTCGTTAACTGCGACTAACCGGCGAACACGTTCGTTAAAACGAACGGGTCGGTGAACGTTCACTAACTAACTAAACCGAAGAAAAAAATAAACCAATCTATTTTTAAAAAAAATCTAGGGTTTCAAAAAAAATAAACCAAGGCGGTTTTTGAAAAAAAACCGGACGGTCGGCGGCGGCTGCGGCTACCTCGTCGGGGCAACTCCGGCGGGGCTCGGGACGGGCTCCGGCGGGGCTCGGGGGGTGCGGCGAGGGGCGGCGGCGTTCGGGCTCCGGGCGACGAGCTCCTTCGGCGGCGGCGACTCGGCTCCGGTGTCGGGCTTCTCCAACGTCGGCGGCTTCGGTCGAGGCGGGGAACGGGGTGAGGGAGGCAGCGGGGTCGGGCGGGGATATATAAGGGGGTGCCGTGGGGAAGGGGTAAGGCGGTGGCGGCGTCGTCGTCCCCGACCAGGACTCGGGCGGCGGCGGGAGCTAGGTCTCCGGGAGGGAGACGGCTCGGGCGGTGGGCTGGGCCGTCAGCTGGGCTTCGGCCCAGTCGGCGCGCCGGGATTTTTTTTAAATTAATTCCGCCGAACCAAAAAAAATCCTAGAAAAATAAATAAAAATCTAAAAAGTCCAAAATAAATTTTCACCGTCTAATTGAAATAATTAGAACGGGATGAACATTTTCTTGGCCCAAAAATGCAGTTTTGAAAACGTGCAATTTTTCTAATGCAATTAAAATTGCAAATAAAATCAAATATTTGATTTCAATATTTTTCCTCCAATATTTCAATTATTTTGGAGAAGTCATGTTTTCTCCTCTCATTTATTTTAATACGAAATATTTTTCGGAGAGAAAAATAATTAAAACCAAAAATCCTCGTTTCATTTTTTTTGATAAAAATCAAATATGAAAACTGCAAAAAATCCCCAACTCTCTTCGAGGGTCCTTGAGTTGCTTAGGATTTTCGAGGATTTTGCCAAAATGCAATAAAATATGCTATGCAATGATGATCTAATGTATAACATTCCAAATTGAAAATTTGGGATGTTACAAACCTACCCCCTTAAGATGAATCTCGCCCTCGAGATTCGGGTTGGCTAGAAAATAGGTGAGAGTGGTTCTTCCGTAGATCTTCCTCTCGCTCCCAGGTGGCTTCGTCCTTGATATGGTGACTCCACTGAACTTTGCAAAACTTGATAACCTTGCTGCGGGTGACTCGGCTGGCATACTCAAGAATCTTAACTGGTTTCTCCTCATAGGTCAAGTCACTATCCAGCTGAATCGCTTCCAATGGCACCGTATCTCTCAGTGGTATCTCAGCCATCCCTGCGTGGCACTTCTTCAACTGGGAAACGTGAAATTCATCATGAACTCCTGACAATCCTTCAGGCAATTCCAGTTTGTAAGCAACTTCTCCCATACGCTCCAAAATTTTGTATGGTCCTACAAAACGTGGCGCTAACTTTCCTTTAACTCCAAAGCGCTTCACTCCTCGAAGTGGTGATACTCATAGGTAAACTCTGTCTCCGACTTCGTGAACTGTCTCCTTGCGTTTAGAATCCGCATAACTCTTCTGCCTGGACTGGGCTACCTTGAGCCTATCGCGAATCAATTTCACCTTCTGTTCTGATTCCTTAATCAAGTCTGGTCCAAACAACTGGCGGTCTCCAACTTCGTTCCACAACAAGGGTGTTCTACACCTCCTTCCGTACAAAGCTTCGAAAGGGGCCATCTTCAAACTGGATTGATAACTGTTGTTGTAAGAAAACTCTGCATACGGCAAATTGTCGTCCCAACTGGATCCATAATCTAGCGCACAAGCTCTCAGCATATCTTCCAAAATCTGATTGACTCTCTCGGTCTGTCCGTCTGTTTGTGGGTGAAAGGATGTACTGAACTCTAGCCTGGTACCCAAAGTTTCATGTAACTGATTCCAAAACTTTGAAGTAAACTGGGTTCCTCTATCTGATACAATGGTCCTCGAAACTCCATGCAGACATACGATCCTGGTCATGTATATCTTTGCCAACTTAGCACTGGTGTAAGTGGTCTTCACGGGGATGAAATGAGCTACTTTCGTCAAACGATCGACTACAACCCATATCGAGTCATAGCCTGAACGAGTCCTGGGCAATCCCGTGATAAAATCCATGCCTAGTTTATCCCATTTCCATTCGGGTATCGGCAATGGCTGTAGCAATCCTGCTGGCTTCTGATGCTCTGCCTTAACTCTCTGACATACATCACAAACTGCTACATACTCTGCAATATCTTGCTTCATTCCGGTCCACCAGAAAGTATCCTTCAAATCCAAATACATCTTGGTATTTCCTGGGTGAATCGAATACGGTGAATCATGGGCCTCTTGCAAGATCAACTTCCTGATCTTCGGATCATTGGGCACATAAACGCGGTCCTCAAACCATAAGGTATCGTGCTCATCCTCACGAAATCCCTTGGCTTTTCCTTTGCTAATCCTTTCCTTTATCTCGTCAATTTCCTTGTCTGTCTTCTGAGCTTCCCTGATCTTTTCCATCAAGGTAGACTGAATCTCCAACGTTGCTAAATAGCCTCTTGGAACTATCTCCAAACATAGCTCGCGAAGATCCTCGGCTAATAATTTCGGTAACTCTCCGGTCATGAGGGTGTTAACATGGCTCTTGCGGCTCAACGCATCAGCTACTACGTTAGCCTTCCCTGGGTGATAATGCAATCTCATATCATAATCCTTAATGAGCTCCAACCATCTCCTTTGCCTGAGATTCAACTCCTTCTGCGTGAAAATGTACTTCAAACTCTTGTGATCTGTGTACACCTCACAGTGATTTCCGATGAGAAAATGTCTCCATGTCTTCAACGCATGTACTACGGCTGCTAACTCCAAATCATGGGTGGCATAATTCTTCTCATGGGGTTTAAGTTGTCGTGAAGCATATGAAACAACTCTTCCCTCCTGCATTAGCACTGCTCCAAGTCCTCGACGTGAAGCGTCGCAATATACTTCATAATCCTTGCGTTGATCTGGCAGAATCAGCACTGGTGATGTAACCAAACGTTTCTTCAACTCTTGGAAACTAGCTTCACATTCCTCAGTCCAATTGAATTTGGTGTCCTTTAACAGATCTGTCATGGGCTTAGCAATCCTCGAGAAATTTTCAATGAACCTTCGGTAGTATCCTGCAAGTCCAAGAAAACTCCGGATCTCTCCAACTGATGCGGGTGATTCCCAGTTTGTCACAGTGTCGACTTTTGTGGGGTCTACTGCTATTCCTTCTCCGGATATAACATGTCCGAGGAATCCAACTTCCTTCAACCAAAACTCACATTTGCTGAACTTGGCGTATAACTGATGTTCTCTGAGCTTCTCAAGTACCAAACGCAAATGTTCCTTATGCTCCTCTTCATTCTTGGAGTAGACTAAAATGTCATCAATGAACACTACGACGAACTTATCCAAAAACTCCATAAACACTTTGTTCATCAGGTTCATGAAATAGGCAGGTGCGTTAGTCAGACCAAATGACATAACGGTATACTCATATAGCCCATACCTGGTGGTAAAAGCCGTCTTAGGTATATCCTGCTCTCGAATCTTTAACTGATGGTATCCTGATCGTAGATCGATCTTGGAAAATACCTTAGCTCCTTGTAATCGGTCAAACAAATCATTGATCATCGGCAGTGGGTACTTATTTTTGATGGTCACTTCATTCAATCCTCGATAATCAACAACCATCCTCAACGATCCATCTTTCTTCTCCACTAGAAGTACGGGTGATCCCCAAGGTGAAGAACTTGGGCGAATATAGCCTTTATCCAGTAACTCCTTAATCTGCTTCTTAATTTCTTCCAAATCCTTAGCGGGCATCCTGTACGGTCTCTTAGATATCGGCCATGTGCCTGGCAAAAGTTCAATCAAAAACTCTATGTCTCTATCTGGTGGCATGCCTGGCAACTCTTCTGGAAATACATCCGGGTAATCCTTCACCACTGGTACTTCTTCCTGTACAACTCCTGATAAGGAATTCACCTGAGTCCTCTTCGGCACATGCCGGGATACATACTTAACCCTTCTTCCTTCTGGGGTGGTAAGCAAAATCGTCTTACTGGCGCAATCGATGTTTTCCCCATACATCGATAGCCAATCCATACCCAATATTACGTCCAAACCTTGCGACTCCAAAACTATTAGGTCTGAGGGGAAAACATGCCTACCTATGGCCAATGGCATCTGAAAACATCCTTGGCTTGCCATATACTCTGCTCCTGGCGAGGTTACTAACATAGGTGTTCTGAGAACTTTGGTGGGCAACTTAAACTTATCCACAAATCCCCTTGATATGTATGAATGCGATGCACCGGTATCAAAAAGAACGAGTGCAGTAAATGACTTAACCAAAAACTTACCCATTACTACATCTGGCTGAGCTTCAACCTCCTCCATGCTAACGTGGTTCACATGTCCTTTGTTGAAATGGTTCGGCTTCTTCCCAGAGCTTCCATTGCCATTTCCATTCTGGGCTTCAGGACATTCATTGGCATAATGTCCAGTCTTCTGGCACTTAAAGCAAGTGACTTGGCTCAGGTCTCTCTTAGCTGGGGTTGAAGGGTTGGTACGGTTCTGGCCGTTGCTTCCTCCATTCCCATTACCATTCTTGGGGCCATTATGGTTGTGCGAACTACCTCCTCCATGGGTATGCTGAAACTGTCCTCCCGATTTCGGGGTAAAACGTGGCTTCTGCTGAGCTCCAGAATTGTACTTCCCTCGTCCATACTTCCTCTTACGGTTTTCAATCTGCTGTTGCTTCCCTTCAATCATAAGAGCTCTATCTACCAACTCCTGGTAGTTGTTGAAGGTTGCTACCATCAACTGCATGCTCAGCTCATCATTCAGTCCTTCTAGAAACTTCTCCTGCTTGGCTGCATCTGTAGCAACGTCATCTGGAGCATAACGTGCTAACTTACTAAAGTCCTCCACATACTGGTCTACGGTGCGTCCTCCTTGGCGTAGGTTGCGAAACTCACGCTTCTTCATGGCCATAGCTCCTGCTGAAACATGGGCAGTACGGAAAGCTTGCTGAAACTGGTCCCATGTGACAGTGTCAATAGGGTGTGTGGCTGTGTAATTCTCCCTCCATGATGCTGCGGGTCCATCAAGCTGATGTGCGGCAAAATGCACTCTCTCCGCATCTGTGCATCCTGCAGTGGTCAACTCCCTTCCAACTTTGCGGAGCCAATCATCTGCAACAATCGGCTCGGTGCTGCTGGAAAACACCGGTGGATTTAGCCTCAAGAAACGGGCTAAGTGATCAACAGGTGGTGGTAGTGGGTTGTTGTTGTTGTTGTTGTTGTTGCCTTGGTTTTGTACTAACACTTGCATCAGGGCATTCTGCTGCTGAATCAACTGAGTGATCTCCGGTGGGAAAACAAATCCGGTGTCGCGTCTCGGAGGCATCTGATAGGTTTAGAAAAGATGAGAATTTAGACTAGAATGAGGTCTATAGGGAAAACACTACCCATATGCACATGAGACAAACACAAACAATATCACTCAATCAAACAAGGCATACAATCGATCTAACTATCGTTACAAAGTGCTCGGACTATGCTATATACATGGGGAATACTACTACTGATTATGGGGGTCTACTAGAAATTTTGATCAGTTGAAGACTCCATGATATCTGCTCCAGCTTCATCAACAAAGTCATCTTCACTGTCCGAGTCGGTGTCATCGATGATGATGTAGTTATCCGGGCAAGTAGAATCGTCATCTTCTCCTCCTGGTGCTGGGTCTCCCATGAATACTCCGATCTTCTTTATCAGGTCGTCATTCTTCTCCAACAACGTGGCGATCTCCTCCTCATATCCATCGCGCGTAGACTTGAGTTCTTTCTCCAACTCCGTGATCTTGGTCAATGCCTTCTTCAGATCTATCATGTCTGCGCACATCTGGTTCTCCTGGCGACGAATGTGTTGGTTTTGCTCCTGGATGAAAGCTGCAATTGATCCATCCTTCTTGGTGCTGATCATCTCCCATTGCTCATCTCGGCGTCCACAAATCTGATAAATAGTATCCTTAAGCTCCCTGTGGTAGACTTCTCCAATGCGTCCCATAGAGATGTGGGCTGCCATGCTCTTCCCTAAACTCCAGGTTGGTGCATCAAAGGAAAACTCTATAGGCTCAGTGACTGGCGTAAACGTCCTGCCTGGAACTTGAACTTGAATCTTCCAGCGCTCCTCTTCTGATAGTGTGGCTTTGTAAGTCCCGGTGAAGCTTGGTATTCCGATGTTCAGGTACTTAGTGACTTCCTTCAAGTGTCGTCCAAAAGGTGTATCTTCATCTGGTTGCATGAACTTGTTCCTTGCATCCGCCACTCCTAAAAGAGTAGAAAGTGGAGAGGAGTCAGAAATGAGAAGAGAGTAGTGTTCTAGGGTTTAAGCTTAGTGGTCGTGTCCTACAGTCAGCGTGTGCTCTGATACCACCTTTGTAGCGACCAGACCTCAAACAGTCTGTGCTGCTGTGCACCAGTGTCATCCTTGGATCAGTAATGCTGACACGCACAGTACAAATGGAGGATTTATAACAGAGTAGCAATCACACACTTATTACAACGAGTATCTCAAGAGAGAAATAAGTATGAAAAATATGGCTTAAGGCCATCTAAAACGATAACAGCGGAAGACTTGGAAGATAAGTGAGTCCATCAATTCCAACGGCATCACTGAGTATAAGACCACGACCTAAGGCACCTTACTCGTCGTCTGAAAAGTCTACAACATGAAACGTTGCAGCCCGAAAACGGGTCAGCACATGGAATATGCTGGCAATGTAACACATAGAGAGTAATGAACATAATAATGCTATACTACATGCATATATGGCTGGTAGAAGGCTCTATGGTTACAGTTTTGCGAAAGCCAATTTTTCCCTACTGCAAAGGAATAATTTTATTTAACTATCATGGTGGTTGTTAAACATTGAGAATGGTTGACAGCATTCTCAATCCCAATTAAGTATCATCATCAAACCCAACAAAATTAATTAAAGTAACATGATGAGATTCACATGATAATCCAAGTACTAGATACTCAAGATGTCCATAACCGGGGACACGGCTAACCATGATTAGTTTATACACTCTGCAGAGGTTTGTGCACTTTTCCCCACAAGACTCGATCGCCTCTGCTTGATTCTCGCACTACATGATGTTTGAGAAACGGATGACCGAGACACAGTCTTTCAGAAACAATAACTCTTTACTCCGGGTGGACAGTTACACCTACTTTCCCCTACATCTGCTAGCCCACCTCTTCAAGAGATCACGTAACCTACTCAACTATGCTAGAGCCCATAATAGCTTGTGGCTACACACGAAAGTTTCTAGCATGAATAATCTCATGATCCCTTTGAACCTGGGTGGCGGTCCAAAAGAAAAAAGGCAATCCTGGAATACCCAGGTACCTCAATCCACCCAGATGTGAGTTTTAGTTGCCACCTTAAGGTTGACTATTAATTAACAATCTCACATCTGTCATGGTAACACTCAAGCCCAATCCATGTCTACGAGCATAGCATAGCAATATAAGCAAACGTAGAAGTAACTACCAAAGGTTTGATAATAAACAGGTAATAGGTACTACCTCAACTACTTCCCAAAACCCACATATTAATCAGATCCTAATCATGCAGTTGTTTGAGGATTGATCTAATGCAATAAAACTGGGTAATGAAAAGTATGATCAAAGTGTTACTTGCCTTGCTGATGATCCGTGAAACCTAGAGATTCGAAGTAGCAAGCGGCGCACTCCGGGTACTCTATCGCAAACAAACAAGCAAACAATAAGCACTCATCTAATGCACAGGTAAAACTCAAATAAAGATCTAACTAGAAAGTTCAACTTAAGAACTCCGGTTTGCAAAAAGAATCGAATCAAACGAAGCAACGAAAGTCAAACGGCGAAAGAAACAAGCTTCGTTTACTAATCGGGATCTAAGTCAAATTTTACAGTAGCAAAAACTTGTTTGAATAGGTTAAATGGAAAGAGAATTTCGAGATGAAACTCTAGGCGCTTGAATCGCCTGATTCTGATAAACGAGCTAAAAGATATACCAGAACGAAGATCTGATCAGAAATCGCGATCTGGAATAATCGCGGAAAATCCGACGAAAAAGAAAACTGACGAACAGTTAAACGAACGGGCGTTCGTTAACTGCGACTAACCGGCGAACACGTTCGTTAAAACGAACGGGTCGGTGAACGTTCACTAACTAACTAAACCGAAGGGAAAAAATAAACCGATCTATTTTAAAAAAATCTAGGGTTTCAAAAAAAATAAACCGAGGCGGTTTTTGAAAAAAAAAGGACGGTCGGCGGCGGCTGCGGCTACCTCGTCGGGGCAACTCCGGCGGGGCTCGGGACGGGCTCCGGCGGGGCTCGGGGGGTGCGGCGAGGGGCGGCGGGGCTCGGGGAGGCGACGGGCAACGTCGAGGGGCGGCGGGCGGCGGCGTTCGGGCTCTGGGCGGTGAGCTCCTTCGGCGGCGGCGACTCGGCTCCCGCGTCGGCGGCTTCGGTCGAGGCGGGGAACGGGGTGAGGGAGGCGGCGGGGTCGGGCGGGGATATATAGGGGGGTGCCGTGGGGAAGGGGTAAGGCGGCGGCGGCGTCGTCCCCGACTGGGACTCGGGCGGCGGCGGGAGCTAGGTCTCCGGGAGGGAGACGGCTCGGGCGGTGGGCCGGGCCGTCGGCTGGGCTTCGGCCCAGTCGGCGCGCTCGGGATTTTTTTTAAATAATTCCGCCGAACCAAAAAAAATCCTAGAAAAATAAATAAAAATCTAAAAATGCCAAAATAAATTTTCGCCGTCTAAATGAAATAATTAGAACGGGATGAACATTTTCTTGGCCCAAAAATGCAGTTTTGAAAACACGCAATTTTTCTAATGCAATTAAAATTGCAAATAAAATCCGAATAAAATCAAATATTTGATTTCAATATTTTTCCTCCAATATTTCAATTATTTTGGAGAAGTCATATTTTCTCCTCTCATTTGTTTTAATACGAAATATTTTTCGAAGAGGAAAATAATTAAAACCAAAAATCTTCGTTTCATTTTTTTGATAAAAAACAAATATGAAAACTGCGAAAAATCCCCAACTCTCTCCGAGGGTCCTTGCGTTGCTTAGGATTTTCGAGGATTTTGCCAAAATGCAATAAAATATGCTATGCAATGATGATCTAATGTATAACATTCCAAATTGAAAATTTGGGATGTTACAACCCATCTATGGACTGGTGCAAGAATCTCAGAGTTGGAATTTACGCTTCGATGAGTTGATCAAAGCATATAGTTTTATACAGACTTGCATGAAGCCTGTATTTACAAGAAAGTGAGTGGGGGCATTACAGCCTTTCAAATAAGTATATGTGAATGACATATTGTTGATCGGAAATGATGTAGAATTTTCTGGATAGCATAAAGGAGTGTTTGAAAGGAGTTTTTCAAAGAAAGACCTTGGTGAAGCTGCTTACATATTGGGCATCAAGATCTATAGAGATAGATCAAGATGCTTGATAAGTTTTTTCAATTAGTACATACCTTGACAAGTTTTTGAAGTAGTTCAAAATAGAACAGTCAAAGAAGGAGTTCTTGCCTATGTTGCAAGGTGTGAAGTTGAGCAAGACTCAAAGCCCGACCACGACAGAAGATAGAGAGAGAATGAAAGTCATTCCCTGTGCCTCAGCCATAGGTTCTATAAAGTATGCCATGATATGTACTAGACCTATTGTATACCCTGCCCAGAGTTTGGCAAGGGAGTACAATAGTGATCTAGGAGTAGATCACTGGACATTAGTCAAAATTATCCTTAGAGCACTAAGGAAATATTTCTTGGTTATGGAGGTGACAAAGAGTTCGTCGTAAAGAGTTACCTCGATGCAAGCTTTGACACTGATCTGGATGACTCTGAGTCTCGATCTAGATACATATTGAAAGTGGGAGCATTTAGCTAGAGTAGCTCCATGCAAAGCATTGTAGACATAGAAATTTGCAAAATACATACGGATCTGAATGTGGCAGACCCATTGACTAAACCTCTCTCACAAGCAAAACATGATCACACCTTAGTACTCTTTGGTTGTTAATCACATGGCGATGTGAACTACATTATTGACTCTAGTAAACCCTTTGGGTATTGGTCACATGGCGATGTGAACTATAGAGTGTTAAATCACATGACGATGTGAACTATTAGTGTTAAATCACATGGCGATGTGAACTAGATTATTGTCTCTAGTGCAAGTGGGAGACTGAAGGAAATATGCCCTAGAGGCAATAATAAAGTTGTTATTTATATTTCCTTATATCATGATAAATGTTTATTATTCAAGCTAGAATTGTATTAACCGGAAACTTAGTACATGTGTGAATACATAGATAAACAGAATGTCCCTAGTATGCCTCTACTTGACTAGCTCGTTAATCAAAGATGGTTAAGTTTCCTAGCCATAGACATGTGTTGTCATATGATGAACGGGGTCACATCATTAGGAGAATGATGTGATGGACAATACCCATTCGTTAGCTTAGCATTATGATCGTTACAGTTTCATTGCTACTGCTTTCTTCATGACTTATACATGTTCCTATGACTGAGATTATGCAACTCCCGAATACCAGAGGAACACTTTGTGTGCTATCAAACGTCACAACGTAACTGGGTGATTATAAAGATGCTCTACAGGTGTCTCCGATGATGTTTGTTGAGTTGGCATAGATCAAGATTAGGATTTGTCACTCCGATTGTCGGAGAGGTATCACTACAAAAAAATACACTTCCGTGATGATACGTGTTTGTCACAGTAGGTCACGTTTTCTGTCATGCATGTACATCCATGAAAAATTTATGACAGAATCAAGATAGTCATACCTGTGCTGTCGTAGAAGTGTTCCATGACATTACCAAAATTATCATCACGGAAGTGTCCACTTCCATGACGATAAATCACGCGTCACAAAAGTGCTTTCGTCAAGGGTGACCGACACGTGGCATCCACCGTAACGGAACGCTGTTAAGCTATCGGGTCCGGTTTTGGATCCGATAACCCGTTAACAGCCCTGGCCAATGGGGATTTTCCACGTGTAAAATCATCATTGGCTGGAGGAAACACGTGTCGGCTCACCATTGGGACAGATGTCATCCACTCATTGGACCCAAAGCACCTATGATACGTCGACATGTGGCACGGCCCAACAGAGGCCCATTCCTGTGAAAAGGCTGGCCCGTTTGACTTGGTCAAAAGGTGGCGGGCCGGCCCACGGCAAGCCTATTAATGGCATGTTCACATATAGCCCATTTACAGCCCGCTAACCCAGGGCTCATTTACGGCCTATCCGAATTAGGCCCAGTAGCGTCATCTCGGCCGTCCAATATAATTCCAGCCTGTTTTAACTTCCGGCCCATGTATGGCCCATGACGTCTTTTGGCCCATATGAGGCCCTTAGTAACCCTCGGCCCATTAACGGCCCGTGGTAAAACTGGCCCGTAATGAACAGTGTATCACTTTATACCCATTAACGGCCCATTATTCCGTTGGGCCGTTTCTAGCCCATGTTATCTTTCGGCCTTCTTAGGGCCCATTTATTCTTGGGCTCATTTCCAGCATTCGTTTACTTTCGGCCCGTTACTGTCATTTTCTACTTGTGGGCCAAATACAGCCCATGGTTACAGTCGGCCCGTTTGTGGCCCGTTAATACGTTGGGCCATTTTCATAGTGTCATCAAATACGGCCGATTAACGACGGCCCGTTATGGTCGGCCCATGAAAGAACGATTTCAACTCTAGCCCATTTACGGCCATAATGTGGTCTGTTATTGGCCCATGTTTGGCCAACCGATCATACGGCCCGTAGAAGTCCCATTGTGTCTACGCCCCGTAGAAGGCCCCTTGTTTCTAAGGCCCTTAGAAGGCCCATTGTTTCTACGGCCCGTAGGAGGCCCATGTTAACTACAGTAAATATGTAGCCCATTGTTAATGTGGCCTAGTTTTAAAAAATAGGTTATTGCGGCCACTAGCAAACCGCGGAAAAAGAACTGCACTGACTGCAAGAAAACAAATAAACAAGACAATAAGGAAATAAATAAGTAAGCAACTTACGGTAGGCTATCACGGCTATTACACATATTACATCCACTGGGCATCAAAGTTCGCCACAAGTGCAAATATAGGGAACAAAGCAGCATATAAACGCCGCAGCAAAACAAGTCCAGAACTGAAACCACTTCAGAAGAGCTCAAGAAACAATATCCTGGGTACCCATAATGCTGGCAAGATGCTTAGCAAGCTTATTAACTTTATCTTGTTTGGTACTTAAATCCACCAGCACTTGCTGTTGCACCAGAAAGTATGCATCTGAATTCTGCAGGGACTTCCTCAGTCCTTCGGCTTCCTGTCGCATAACATCTGATTGATGTCTTTCAACTTGAAGTTGAGACTCAAGAAGCCGAACTGATTTAGGCAGCGAGTTCGAAGAGCTGGTGCCAGCAGTAGTAGCCAGTAACTCGAACACTACATCAAGACAGGACTTTGGGGTTGTCTCAGTGTCTTCAATATAGTTTTTATCAGCTTTCTTGGAGAACAACAGGGATGTCTCACTATCTTGAACCTTATCTGCATTACTTCCTTTACCATTGCATAACGGGGTACTCTTCTCCAATATTTTATCCGCGTTCAAAGAGAAACAAACAAACACATCACAGGTTTACAATGTAGTATATGAAACTCATTTTGGTAAACCAGTTCAGTAGTAAGGTGGACAGGATGACAGCATGAAACAAACATATATCTATGTAGTATGGTCACTGTATGGTCTATATCATTCTAGTTTATGTTGCCAAATCAAGATATATACAGTTCGAATCATATCTATTTAAGACAAAGCAGCATAGACAGAATATAAGTGTGGGAAACTACACAGCAATAACAACACTTGTAATGTGCATGGCATGAGAACATAATTGTTTATTCAATTGAAACTGAAATCAACATAGAGCAAGTTACAACAGCAAACATGTTAAAGAAACAGGTTTAAAACATACCTGTTGCGCCATTGGAGTTTCAATTGCATCCTTCAAATTTGAAATTAGTTGGTATGAGTAAATACAGTGATGCAAGAGCAAAGTAGTATGAACCATAGCTACGGAACCTGACCTGAGAACAATTCTTCTTCTGCTTTAAGCATTGACTTGGGGTTCGGAGTGGTGGTCCTCGTGCTTTGGGCACTGCAGTTGCCTTACTAACTGATCGTGTTTGGGTGCTCTGTGGTGCAAACGGTGCTGTGTCAACGGGAACTGGGTTACTATCTGCTGGAGTTGGGTTAGCAGGGGTGTAGCTGGTTCTCTATCCAACTGGGTAGGGGTACAATCTGCGTGAGTCTGGGTTATGTGTGGTGGGGCTGGTTCTTGGGCAAGTACAACCGTGGTTCTATCTCCATCGACAGGTAGCACGATCTTTTCTGAAGACCGTGTTTTTACTCCCACAGATACTGCCATCACCCCCTCCAATTGAAATGGCTGATAAACAAGAAAAGTAATTGAATGTACAGACATTGTAAGATAGACAGGTGCAATGGATAGTAGGGAAGAAAACAGGGCATGAAATAATTCACATTTATGTTGTCTAACCAAACAGAATAGCATGACATAATTTCAAATATATGATGGCTAATTAAACAGGATAGGATGACACAATTTCACATGTACGATGGCTAACTAAACAGGATAGAATGACATACTTTAAAATATGATGACTATGTAAACAGGATGACATGATATAACTATACGATGTGTCTATTAAAGTGGTTGGCATGCCATAAATCACAAACATGCCGTCGATGGAAACATGATGGCATGATATAATTCACGTATAGAATGACATAATTCAAAATATGATGACTATGTAAATAGGATTAGATGATATAACTATATTATGTCTTTAGAAAATGGGTTGGAATGCCATAATTCAGATACATGCTGTCTATGTAAACATCATGGCATGATATAATTCAAATATATGATTTATATACTAAGGAAGTGAGCAGAGGGCAATCGCATATATGATGTGTCAACTAAGGAGATGGCATTCAATATCGTGTATATGATGTAAAAACTAAGCATTGCAATACAACATATGCATGATATGAGTAATATAACCCTGCCAAGTTTGAGCATACACCTCAGGGGGATAATAGGACTGGTCATCTGCCTCTGAATCCTCCTCTGAAGAGCTATCTGTAACCAGCATGATATCTGCTTCAGCAGGTAGCATTGTCTGCTCTGAAGACCTTGTTTTCACTCCAGATTTCTCCATCACCAATTCAAATGGCTGATGCACAGGAAGAGCAGTTGAATATACAAACATTGTCGACAAAAGCAATGAGAAATACAAAAAAAGGGCGGCATGATATAATTCACATATATGACGCTTGGCTAAACAGCATGGCATTGGATAATTCACATATATAATGCCTTGCAACAAGATAGCATTGCATAATTCACATATATAATGTCTTGCAACAAGATGGCATTGCATAATTCACATATATGGTAATTAGACACTAAATAGGTGGCATTCACACAAATCATGTCTAAACTAAGCAAATGACATAGCAATGCAAGATACCATACGCCCGATATGAGCAACATAACCCTGCCAAGTTAGAGCATGCACCTCGGGGGGGAATAGGACTGGTCATCTATCTCTGAATCCTCCTCTGAGGAGCTATCTGTAACCAGCAAGACATGCGCTTCGTTAGATAGCATTGTCTGCTTTGAAGACCTTGTTTCCACTCCAGATTTTTCCATGACCGTGCCAAATGGCTGATGCACAGGAAGAGTAATTGAATGTACTAAAATTATTGACAAATTTAAGACATAATAAAAAAATGATGTCATGATATAATTCACATATAAGATGATTGGCTAACCAGGGTGGCATTGCAAAATTCACATATATGATGCCTGGCTAAACAAGATGGCATTGCATGATTCACCTATACGATAAAGAAACTAAACAGATGGCATTGACACAAAGCATGTCTAAACTAAGTAGATGACATCTTTGATGTATACAGTAAGCAATGCAAGGCACCATATGCATGATATTACAACCATTAGCATGCCAAGTTAGAGCGACGACCTCATGGGGTAAATAGGAGTGGTCTTCTGCTTCTGAATCCCCCTCACAACAGTTATCTTCCTCTTGATTACGATCCAAAATGGGTGGAGGGGGGCTGCCTTTGCGCCCACCATGGAGCGACGTCTGCATGAAATTTTATTGCCACGCAAGGCTCATCTCTTTTGCTCTACATGTTCAGTTCCATTGTGTACAATAACTGACATGCATAGGAATACAACATAGTGAGATTATGTAAGGAGTGCATGCACAAATCCAGAGTGAAGGTAGCAAACTGTGGATAGACCCAAAACCAATGATAGCAGGCAGATAATAGCTTTAGTTAAAAAATACAAATAATGGCTCCTTTAATGTTTGTTTGCACCCAACATGAAACTCATAGTAGACACCCGAGATTAACGAGATAGTAGATAGATAGTACTGATTGCTGCCCCAAAATGTACCCCACAACCATTTAAAAACTCAAGTTTCAGCATAAGTTTGGACCTGAGTCGGAGTCTAATAGGTGAACACGACGATAAAGTAGCATGTCATCATATTAAGCGATGCATAACGTAAGCAGACACGGAAGAGTGCGACCTCTCTTGCGGACCCGTGTAGTCCTCAAGGTCATTTGCTCAGTTGATGATGGTAATGCAGTTGTCGTGGCTGCCGGCGGTGGGGAAGAAGATCTGAGGCAGCGAAAGACAGTCTGGAGAGCGGATCCCTGCTGTGGTGAACCCTTCCGTCGTTGGAGCAGCTGAGCTGGGGTGGAACACAGCACCGTAGGAGCAGGACAAACCACACAAGGTTTTCTTTGACACATATCTGTAACAGAAGTAATTGTGTAAGGGCTTGTTTGAATTTGAGGATTCTAACAATGCAGGGATAGGAAATAGACAGGAATAGGGTAGGAATGCACGTGCAAAACAGAGAATTTAAAAACACAGGATATCTGCCAATCTGGGTGTTTGGTTCACAAGAATTGGAAGATCACAGGATGCAAAGAAGCATGGTAGATTAAGTCAAACCACAAGAAGTGTACAACCTCTTTGGCGAAGCCATGTCGATCTCAGCGTGATTGGGTTGGCCGGTGAGGATGCTCCGGCTGACTTGGCTGTCGGAGGAGGGGAAGAAGATCTTAGGCGTCTGGAGATGGAGCCCGAGGTACTGCTCCGCTGTGATGGAGGGTTTCGTCGTTGGAGCAGCTTCGGTGAGTTGTACGATGCCGAGGCTGAAGCAGGACAAGAGAGACAACGTTAACCTGAGCGGAATTCTAATAGCATCTCCAATAGATGACGTAAAATACATAACCACAAAGTGCTAGATGTATACATCAGCCGCTCATCTCTGAACTTAACTGTCAAAACTGAATTTAACTGTCGAAACTAAACTTAACTGTCGAAACTGAACTTTGCTGTCGAAACTGAATTTTACTGTCGAAACTGAACGCATAGAGGTGAGGCTACACGTCAGTCGACTGACTTTTTAATCTCCGGTCAGATGATTTTGCAGCCGTTGGATATGAAATCAAGGGCCTGCAGTTCATCTTCAACCTCCACCCCCCTGAGCCGCCTGCCACCACCGGGCAAACAGCTGCCCCCCGCCGCCCCGCCCGCCCCGAAAACACTCCCCACCGTCGGTCCGCCGCCGCCCCGGCCATCCCTCTAGGCCCCCCGTGCCGAGCTTTTTCTCCGGCGATCCCCACGCCACCGCCCCACCACCGCCGGCGACCACCGCCCCCACCTTGAACCCTAAGATAGATAGTGGGGTACCTCTCCGGCGAGCCCCCTCCCCGCTGCGGCTGGTTCTTCCTTAACTCCGGCGAGCCCCCCCCCCCCCCCCCCCCCGCCCCCTGAAAATCGATCAGTCGACTGAAGTGTAGCTAAATCAGAGCAACATCGCAAGCAGGAGCAAGAGCAGCAGTGCGAGCAAGAGTAGACCAGACAGGGGACCGAGAGCAAGAGCAGAGCAGCAGCGCGAGCGAGAGCTAAAGCAGCAGCAGCTCCTACTGATGTGGACGTCGCCGCCGAGGGAGAGACACCATGGAGGAAGTGGCCGGCGACGCTGCCGTGGATGGAGCCACGCCGTGTCGGATCGGGACCGAGTGCCGGCAGCACCGTGAGATCGAATCAAGAAGAAAATGCGGCGATTACTGTACAACCTCTTTGGTGGCGCCGATTAGGCCGCAGCTTCATCCGAGGAAACGGTGATGATGATGCTCTTCCGGTGGTGCAGGTGAAGACGGTCGTGTGGGAATGGAGGTGGTGCGAAAGACGAGGGGAACGTCGGGGCAGCTCCTTGGAGGTGGAGGATGGGGTGGCTGAACCGGCGGGACAACCAGATCGACGAAGGATCCTCATCCGGTACGGTGGATGAGGGACGTCGAGGTGTTGCTGTGGACGACGTCGTCGGGGAAGAGGCTTCGGCTGGGTGGCGGACGGAGGAGGGTGTGGGGCTTCGCGGGTTTTCCCGGCCTCGGTGTACGAATGGGTGGGCGGATGGGATGGGAGTGGGGAACCATGGCTTAGGGACGTGCTTGTCCGAAATGTGGGGTAAGTTATGAAAGTACCCCCACCGATTTGAGGCGGTTCTTTCGGTTCAGGGGTATCACGGGCAATTCGCGTGCCGGGATTTCATAGGAGGTGAGAGTTTTCGCGCGCTTTGTAATTTTGGAATAGCAAGACGCGGGTTGAGATGGAGGGAGTTGTCGGAGCACAACGAGACAAAGATATATCTTAAATATTTCAGGCTAACAAGGCGCGGGTTGAAATTTCCGGACAAGCCTAACGTGTACTGTACCAAATCAATTCGCACTACAAATGTCATTCAAAACTTTGAATTCATGTTATGTTCAATTAAAATGTTTCGCTACGTGTATAATGCATGCAACCTAGTACTCAAATGAACGTTTTAGTGCATTCCAAATGTATATACTACCGCTTCAATATGAACTAAATTTGAATTAGTTTCTCTATTTGAATAAGATCTACAATAATGATTGTTGTGAAGTCAAAGCATTTGAATTCGTTTCTTTGTTTTAATAAGATCTACAATTGTCATTATTGTCAAGTTAAACCATCGTTTGTGTATTATCTTCACAGCACACCACATGATTAGTCTCGAGTTACATATGAACTATGTGTACTATATGAACTCGAACTCGATTTTGTGAATCCACTTTATGTTGATTTCAAATTATAGTACATTTCAAGCTCTAGCTAGATCTTCACAAACTAAACCATGTCTCATATGTATAATGTGTTTATCACATTATGTATGGTGCCCCGCCCCCTACGCCTACAAGTATTTAGATGTGAGTTGCAAACACCACACATTACCACAAATTCAAATAAAATGTGAGAATGTTCGATATATAGTATTTTTTAGATTGTTCAATATTTAGTTGTAAGCTGCAAACGCCACACATTATCACAAATTCAAATAAAATGTGAGATTGTTCGATGTATAGTATGGTTTAGATTGTTCGACATTTAGCTGTGAGTTGCAAACGCCATGCATTATCACATTATGGTATAATATGTGCAAAACCACAACACGCGTATCACCGCTATATTCATGCATGCATATGTTTAAAACACTATGATCTCCTGTTCAAATATATGAATCCACTTTCATATCAAATTATGATCTTTGTTAGTCTCTTACACCCACACAATCCTCTAACCTTTGTAGCTACCACTAACTTTCTCTCGTGCATGCACACGCCCTCCTCGCCCTCCCCCTCCCTCAGCATTCTGTCCATCGCGCACATTCATTTTTTTCTTTAGGTCGTTCTCCCACAGTCTCCACAACTCCTTTCCGACACACACCAATCGATAAACCTCTCCAGCGATGTCTGCCTACAACATACACACGCACCTTCAATCTCCTCCTTTATGTGTCCTTGCCTCGTGTCTCTCATACGGTCCCACACACGTGTAAACTCTCGCCCCTCTTTTCATCGATCTCACAACCGCACACTCCTCCTCCTATCTAGCTAGTAGCTGGGCCTCTCGCACCACCTCCTAGCTCCATTCTCTCTGTCTATCCGTCTCGCCGAGCCTTATTTGCCTCCAACAAATGGACGTACACCGACCGATCTCCCGCTATACATATAGCTAGCTAGGTCCTTATAACTCGTTTTTTCCCACGCGTCGATCGATCTACCTCATTAGTTATGTCTCTCCCTTCCTCCAACAAACAACAATTGATCTACCGATCTAGTTAGGTTTTCTTACCAAACACATGGTTCCCCTTCATCATCCATGGACGTGTCCCGACAGATCTATCATGCACACACAGAAACACATCCCCACTCTTATTGATAATATTACAGTTCCACCCTCAGTTTGTCTAGTAGGCCTCTCCCACCATCTTCGAGAAGCAACTCCATCACCCATCCAGCACTATCCCTCTCCCTCCCTCTCTCTCTCCTCTCTCTCTCTGTCCCATCCTATTTCCTGTCCTTCAGTTATGTATGGATGTCGACCGATCTCCCTCAAGACATAGCTGGGTCTCTCCTTCTCAACACATATACGAGTCGTTCTACCTCTATAGTTAGGCCTCTGCCTACCCCTCCCCCACCCCCTCCCACACACACACACCGATACATCGAGCGCTCTAGTCATGTCTCCCTGCCACACACAAACTTGACCTGTGCCCTCTGACATTCCGGTAGCTAGGTCGGTCGCCCTATATCTTTGACTTGCACACACACACAATTTTGATGGCTCTCTTCATCGATCTCGCACCCACCCATTTGATCCTCTCTTCGACTCTATCGATATCTATGACCCCTCCCTCTCTTCTCGTGGATCGCCCGACCCTCTATATATGATATGGATAGGCCTCCATTTCACACACATTGCATGCAAAATTTTGTTTGAGATGTCATCGACACATATTCCCACAAATACATTCACGAAATCAACCTCCCCCCAAAACAAAAAACACTCACGAACGCACAAGCCATTTGTCTAGGTTTGTATCTCTCACACACACCCACGTAGGTGGGGGACGTGCACGAAGAGAAGAGGTGCACGCACGGCGCACGTACTCCCGTCTCTTTCCCAACCACACCCACGCGGGTACACAGTGGAGCTCAATTCTGTACGAAAAGGCAGCCCACGTGGTAATTTGACACGTGTACTGGTTTTCCACTAGATGGAGGGAGGATCGTCTACCACGGGTGAACAAACAAATTGCGACTTGACGCGTTATGTTAAAAAAGAGGCAAACCATGTGGGGCCTACCTTAGAGGCAAGGCTCTATACACTGGAGTACTTTTGATGTGTCCCGTCAACTAGCAGAACGAGGAGAAGATTGCTTAGTACGCCGTATCCCCCACCCACAGGCGCGGTGGCTCGCAGGATGAGGTGAAGCTTGCTTACTAGTAGTAGTACTGTACGCCTTACGCCCGCTCCCTCGCCGATGCGCGCGGTGGCTCACAGGACGAGGAGAAAATTTTACTACTCCCTCCATTTACTCCTCGTCCCTACTACCTTGGTTAGAGAGATTATCATATTGTTTGGAATATATATGTCCTTTAGTAGATTTCAATATGAACTACTAGTACATACTCCAAACACTGATGTATATAGACGTATTTTAGAGTGTAGGTTCACTCATTTTGCTCCGTATGTAGCATAAACTTGAGACACTTATTTTGGAACGGAGGGAGTACATATTTTCTATGATCTGTCAATCATTGAGATGCAATAGCATGCATGTTAGTCTCCTTTGTATTTGATGAAATGTTGCAACGGGCAACCTTGGACGCAAGATACATGTAACAGAAGCTGGAAGCTTCATAGCATTGTACTATCTCGCTGATAAATTACAGTACGTACTATACAAGTACTTCCTCCGTTCCTAAATATAAGTCTTTGTAGAGATTTCACCATGAACCACATACGGATGTATATAGATGCATTTAGGAACGGAGGGAGTACTATGTAAAGAGTTAGGTGTCGCACGGTGTCCAGAAAATATGGTGATAGTGTGAGGTGGGCCATGTAATCACTAAGCCTGCATGTTTTCACTGCTCTTGCACTCCTCCGCTGTAAGAATGGAGAAAATTGTAATCTAGTAGTACCTCCTTTCGCCGAAAGCGTGGGACATCCAGCAGTCCTACCACCTCAGTAATAATGACCAATGAGCCGTCAAATCACATAGACCCAGCAGTAAGTTGGACGGATGAAGCAACCATCACTCTTGAATCCGCTTCTCCCTTCAACGCAGGCGCCAGTGAGAGGTCGCGTCCGCTCTGCCCAGGCATGAATGCGGCACCGATTCTTTGGAGCGGCGCTGACCGTTTCGGGCGGGAAGCGCGCACGAGCGATGGAGGGGCTTTGGGTGGGCCAGGCTGGTCAGGAGCGGGCGTGGCAGCTGTCCGCCTGTCCCTACCGGACGCCCGGAAACAAGAGGATGCACCGACTCTCGCGGCTAAAATCGTACACTACACAGACTGGCTATCCAGCACCTACGTTGGTCGAAAAGGGATAACAATGACAAACGCAGTACGCACATCTGTAACGAACTGATCTTTTATTTTGGGGGACAAGGCTGTAGAGTTTGAGCAGGACTAGATTTGTTGCGCTCACATAGGGAAAGGTGTCTAAAGATAACAAAACTGGGACCAACACAAATATGCTCCTTGGTTGTTTGTTCTTTGTTGCAACAGACTGTGCATCACCCCAGTACATCGGTAGATGCACATGGTGCTGGTGCGTCCACTGTCCCGTGCAACTCTTTAGCTGTTGCTAATCTAAGGCCCTGTTTGGTTAAAAACTCCCTAGTCCCTACCTGCTTGGTTCCAGGGACTAAACATGGACTAGAGGTTATTAAATGACATGCTAAAAGACCATGTTACCCCTAGTAATGAACTAATATAGACAAGGTGCGATGCATGGTAGGGGCAACTGTTGGAAAAAGTCCCAAAAAGACTCTCCCTCGGGGTCTTCTTTCTTTAGTCCCAAATGCCCACTTTTAGTCCCTAAAAGTCCCTCCTGTTTGGTTTAGATGGGACTGACATGGAGTTTTTTTAGTCCCTCCACCAAAATGTCCCTGTAAACAAACACCCTCTAATAATGCCGCTGGAAAATTGATGCAATGCCACAGTTAAAAGCAAATTACATGTTTAACGAATTCTATTGTTAATATAATCTCTCTGTTAATATTAATCAATGCCACCGTTTGAGAAATGCTACTGTCTTGCTTTCTTTCCCATTTAGATAAGGTAGATGCTTCTTTTTGTTGGCTTCTGTGTCATCCACCGTTATTGACCACTAGTTGTTTCCTTTGCACCTCTGTGTAAACAGGGTTATCTACTTCACCTCGTTGCCATTGTGACCTTTTGTTGCACTGCACAAAACACTTTTGTTTTAAGAGTGTTTTGTGCAGTTCAACCCAAATGTCACACCGACAACGTTGCTTGATTGCTTGATCTTAGTGGAACTGCATAAGAGGAGATCTTACTTCCTATCCGTGTTGGCAAATTTGGTTCAGATCTTCTTCTTGTGAGTTGTTTGAATTCCGCATCATGAGAGGTCAGTACTAGCCTTCTTTCACATGATTCTGCAGCGTGCTTTCATATGTTGTGCTACTTGTACGGTAATGTTGCTTGATTTTAGTGAACTGCACAAATGGAGACAAGACTTCCAATCTGTATGTGCACCGCAATATCCCATTGAGGTAAGATAAGGATATTTCGCAACTGTTGGCCTGTATTTTGCCACTTTCATCAGAAAATTAATGTCATTGTTTAGTGCTATACTTGTGCAACCTAATTGACATGCCAAATCTTACATTGAAGGCGAAGCTTGTCTGTTATTGAACCAAGTGATGAAGGGGAAGAACAAGCGGAAGAAAAACAAAAATCAACTCCTGGTGTTGTAATAAAGCACTGGAACTGTGATGACACAAGTAATGATATAGTTTTGCATCTTAATTTATTGCTATGGCTGGAACGAGCAATTTTTTTGCCACTGATTTGGTGCCACTCTTAATGTAATACGTAATTATCTCTACTTGTGCAAACAGGGATCTTCTTTGAAGATACCATATATTTTAGTGGAACTGCACAAGAAGATGTTGGAAACATTAATCTAATCGAGGAGTATATAGTAAGCATGTCCACCACAGTAGATAGCAACAGATGGTTCCGGAGAAGTGCTTCATCTGTATGCTCTACACAATAAGCCTCCTGACAAAGGTTGGTACTCGCCCACTGATTTCATCCATATGATTGAGCTTTGTCATCTCTATTGGTGTTGTGCTACTGTTTAGATACTGTCATCAAAAAGTGGTATTTTCCTTGAGAAGTGCTTCATCTGTGCTGTTTTAAATATTTCCTTTCCTTTTTTCGAGCAAACAGGGATGCTAGCATTTATTTATCCTCTTGTCTTTGCACAACAGGATCATCCTCCTCTGAAGAACAATATGGAGTATGTGAAGTGACTAGTTCCGATTATGCCAGGATGAAGAAACCCTGTCTATCTTCTCATCAGAAGGAGCAGTTGAAGGATGGTTACATTACCCCCCACAAGACCAAACTAACTTCAGCTCAGAAGGACTAACAAATCTCCATTTTCTTGCTGTGATGCGCGAGTACAATGTTGTTCTAGGATTCTTTCCGGTGAGTTCCATTTTTCTAAAAGTGTGCTCTACATGGACCATGTAGGTGCCTGTTTAAACTGTCAATTCATAGTACAGTTTGCTTTTATACTAATCACTTTTTTTGTATTTGTGCAAACAGGTGTGCTCAGCTTGATTTCAATGGGAACTGCACAAAATGTTCATGAATACATCGAATCATTCATTTCCACCACAAGAAAGGAGGTGCCGATAAGTTCAAGGCATTGCAACATATAAGGGCGAAATCATACAAGCTACGCGTGAATTTTGGTTGATTTGGTGGAACTGCACAAAAAGAACAGCTGGTTTATTTAGCACGAGGTGCCATGTCAATGTCCGAACTGATGGCAAACCCTGCCCATTCCACAATCGTAGGCATTTGATATTTTGGAATGGGAAAACCTTGTCAAATTTTGCTCATTGATTTTAGCAAGAAGACATGCGTTTGATATTTTCGAATGGGACGCCCTTTGCTGTCAGCAGAGTCGATCATTTTTTTTTTATTCTTTAGTTGTGAAGTAAATATTGGCTCTGACATGTGAATCGCTGAGATGCATAATCATCGATTGTTTTGAATGTTCTCTATGAATTGCCAAGCCTGTGTGTTTGATTTCAATGTACAGGAACGCTAAAAAGCTGCTCAAACTCTTTGTACTCCTTCTATTCCTTTTTACTTCGCACATTGTGGAAGTGCATACTTTTTTCTATAAGATTGGTCAAAGTAGAGATACTTTGACTGCAGACAAAACTTGTATGCAGACTAGAAAGGACCGGAGGGAGTACATGTGAAACTGCTGCAAACGAGGTGATCACCCTGGGAATAATGCTAGTACGTATTGTTTTGCATGTTCATCCAATGCTAGTGATACAAGAATTCGAACTAATCGAAATAAATTCATTCATGCACGGTCGGATTTCATATAAACATGCCGGATTTCATTACATTTCATACATTCTTCAACTAAAAAGGGGTGCGCTGGAGGTATAATTAATTAACCGAAGCTACCCACCTGTGTCCGGCTGAGCCGAACAGAAGCTTCAGTGACTTAACTGCAGGTGCAGTTGCATAACTGACATGTGGCCCAGATGCCTGTTGGGCCCACATGTCAGTCAGCCAACTGCACCAGCAGTTAAGTAGAAGCAGCGCCCTTCTCCAACAGAGCTCTTCGACTCCACGTCGCCGCCAAGAAGCTAACCGGCCGTCAGTGGTCAACCCGCCTAGCTTGTCATAGCGATTAGGGCAACTAGGAGCCCAATGATCAGGATCCCCACATGACAAACACCTTTCTTCTTGTCATTCTTCTTCTTGAAGTTCGTGTGTTGCACAACCTTATTCTTCCCATCAAACTTTGCTTTACCATCAAACTTGCCCTTGTTCTTGAACTTGTGGGGCTGGAAGTTCTTCTTCTGTACCAGATTGGCACTAGATCCTCCCTCAATTCCTCGAGCACGTCCGGTAGCATACAAATGAAGTGCTCAAGTTCTCTAGCAAATGATTGTATCTCATGAGCTTGCTCAACCACGGAGCGCTCTTCAATCATCCTGTAATCATAGAATTGCTCCATGATGTACAGCTCAGTGCCAGCAACCGGAGGGTAGCAGTGGTGGCCTTACTTGGACCCGAGCGGTGGCGAGCTACCATGTTCTACTCTTCCTCGTTTTCTGTGTGGCGCGGCCTCGTTGGCAGCGGGGCGGAGCCGACGATGTCCTCTGTCTCGTTGCCGGCGGGCAGCACCTCGGCGGAGCGGGGGAAATCCTCCCCCTCGTTGCCGGCAGGGTGGGGCCTCGGCGGAGCCGGCGGTGTCCTCTGCCTCGTTGTTGGTGCCGCGGGGCCTCGGCGGAGCAGGGCCTCACCGAACGCCAGCGGAGCGAGGACTCGTCGGAGCCGACATTGTCCTCTGCCTCATCCTCGGTCTCGCTAAACATCGCCTCGCCCGCTTCATCGCCCTCTTTGTAGGCGGCCGTAGCCTCCGCCACCCGCATGCAGTACCGCCAGCGCTCGAGGCGGCCCTTGCGGGCGGAGCGGTACGAGTCGAGCAGCGCCTCCTGCTCCGCCCGCTCCGCCGCGATCTGCTCCTCCGCCTGCAGGTGCTCCTGGAGGAGATGGTGGTTGTAGGCGGCGTCGGCCTGCGCCTCCCGGAACTGCTCCTCACGCTTCTGCCTCACCATGTCCATATATTGGGCACGGGCCTCGCCGATGGTCATGGTGCAATGCACCGGCGAGGATGGCGCGGAGGAGGGGGTTGGCGCCGGATCATCGACTACCATGTTCTCCATTGGGACGTCGTCGTCCTCCGGCTACCTGCCGGCCAGCCAGTCGGCAGCAATGGCTGCCATCTCCTTGTGGTCCGTCGTCCGCCCGTCCCGAAGAGCGCTGGAGCGCGAGGAAGCCATGGTGGGCAGTAGTGGTGTGGACAGGAGAACAGGAACATATGCGGATGACTGCGGCTATGGCCGGCGCAGCAGTTTATATAGCAATGGTGGGCAGTAGAGGGACGGACGTGTGGCGCTGGAGTAGCCGCCTCGGCAACCGTGTATCATTAATGTGGGCAGCAGAAGGACGGATGGACGGCACTTGTGTCGTTTGAAGGCGGAGCAATCGCATGCACCGGGAAGCGGGGTGGGCGGTGCTGACCGTTTCGGGCGGAAAGTGCGCGCGGGCGAGGGAGGCGGTCTGGGTGGGCCAGGGTAGTCAGACTCGTGCTTGGCAGCGGGTCGGTCCAGCAGCCGGACATGCTGGCTCGCCAGCTACCTCGCCGAGCTGAGCGACGACAATCAGACGATGGACGTAGTTTCCGACCAGGAGCCGGCACCACTGTCCAAGCCGATTCATGCCGTGTTCACCATAGAGCAGGTGCGGCCGCACTTCGACGCCCTAATGGCGAAAGAGCTACCAGCGCAGGAGGACCTGTGCTGCAACCTCCGTCTCCTCAACGAGCACCGGTGAACAAGCGAACGACAATGCCATCGCGGACATGTGGCCCTATGATCCTGGCTTCTCGAATGAGCAGTGGGCGCTGTATCAGACCATCCGTAGGGCCCGCGAGGCCCTCTCCGTCGTCCTTCGAGTTGTTGCGCTCGCCGTGGCGCCACCGTCTCGCGTTGTCAACATGGTCAACGGACATGAGGATGAGGAGATGACTTTACTTGGAGAGGATGATAGTGGGGACCCACCAGGGCCATAGCCGCACGTACGCAAGTGCCTCCTTATTAGTATGTAAAACTATTTTTTTTGCTTCCTCCTGGTTTCCTGACATCACGGTCCCACACCATTGTCAACCTATGTAGTCAATAAACGAGAGAATTGCACAAGAAGCGGCCGATAGCTGGGACCAAGCAGCTCGAGCAGTATTTTGTTTTTGAGGTGTGAGCACTGCAGAGTTTTTCTTGAGCGATGCTTAGCCCAGATATTAATTTTTCTCCTCTGAACAACAATGAAAACATCGCTGCAGCTATTAACTGGGCGAGTTGTGGCCCGTCTAGCCCAGGCCAGATATCCAGCCCAGATATTAATTTTTTTAACCTGAAAATGGCTAGCCCAGCTATACTTTTTTTTAGGAATACCCAGGCAAGGTCAAGTTGTTATTCTCTGCCCCGCTGGGCTGCAAATCTTTCCTAGGAGGGATTCATTAGGCTTAACAAGAAAACGGTATTTAAGAAATAATAAATGAGATGTAATTATAAAAACTGGGCAGTGACTATAAAAAATGCACCAAACACGTAATTACTTTATAAAATATTGTTTTTGGATATTGAAAATTTTAATTTCATTAATTGTTGCGAGCGCAATGTTTCGTTGGATTTTTACGTAATATAAATTTATATTGAAATTGTATTTAATCTGACTAGAAATTTCGGGATAAAAAATATTTCGGATCCCATCAAAATGTGGGAAATTTTATTGAATTCTGTTTTGAACGGTTGGTTGAAATGGGCTGTACTTTTAACAAACTGTAAATGGGTTGTAGTAAATTCCATTAGAATTCAAAAATTGGCTGCACATTCTAACAAATCTCAAATGGGCTATAAGTTCTCTGCCACACACTTGTGGCCTTACTAAGTTGACGCGTCCCCTCAAAAAAAAGAGTTGACGCGTATTCAAGGCTTTGTCAACTTATAGTCAACACACGGTTCTAGCAGAAGTGGCCGTTGGATGTCCATCCAACGGATGCCGTGCTTCTTCTTCAATCTCGGATATTCTAGCTTCACCCGCCCAAAAAATGATTCCTCCCCCTGACATCTGGGGCGCACCATTTCGGAAGCTGACCTGTGGGCCTACTAAGTTGACGCGTACCAAGGGCTTTGCCAACTTAGTCAATATAAATGATTCTAGCTGCAGTGACCGTACGATGTCCATCCAACGGCCGTCGTGCTTCTTCAACCTCTGGTTGTCTTGCTCCAGCCGCCCAAAGCAGCGCCGGTCGTGTCGCCTGCTCCTGCCTCCCGTGGCCGGTTGTGCTGCCGCGGAGGCCTCACCGCCCCCTACTACTCCCACCGCTGGCCAGGCCATCCCTCCACTCACCCACACCCCCTGTTATTCTGCGGCGACGGCAGCCTCACACCGCAGCCGAACCAGTGAACCCTCGTACTCCTCTCCGCGTGGGTATCCACTGCCGTGTCTTCCCCGGCTCCGCGTCGTCCCCTTCCTAGGCCTCGCAGTCCTCCACCACCGTGGTGCTCTCGGCGCGGCGTGGTCAATGTGGTCAATGACCGACTTCCATCGGAAGACTACTGTACGTGGAGAGGCTGACAGCTGGGTCCACAGCCGCAGCAAGGAAGTGCCTCCTTATTACGCGCAAAATAATTATTCCTCCACCTGATAGCGGGGACCCACCGGACGGGCCACCGTATTTCGCAAAAAAAACATTTCCCTCTGACTGCTGGGACCCACCAGCTACATCTTCGCATGCAAGGAAGTGCGTCCGGGTAAAAAACGATTCGCCCCCCTAACTGCTGGGACCCACTAGCTACATCTTCGCACGCAAGGAAGTGCCTGACAGTCGGGACCCACCTGGTCAAAGCGTACATAGCGTTGTCATTCTGGTGGCGAACGTGTACATACATACTGGTCGATGTAGAGGCGTGCACGTGTCGTCGTAGAGGCGCGCACGTAGCATGTACACGTACGTATAGCGGCCAGAGTGCAAGAAAGTAAATACGGGCACGTACGTACATACGGGCGGGGTCTCAAACGCCTACTCGCGCGTACGTACGGCCAGGGCTCGTGTACATGGCTGGGTCGGAACGGAGAAACAACGTCGTCATCGTGTTCATGGGGAGCCAACCGGCTGGGTCGGAACAGAATGCATCGTCGTGTTCATCGGGAGGGCTTGGACGGAACAGCCGATGGAAACGAGGCCTGGCGTACCGCAGAACGGAGGAAACGGCCTTGTGTTCGACCGGCCACAGTTGAAACGGGATCCTGTTCATCAGGAGGGGTCTGGCGTACCGCAAAACGGAGGAAACGGACCTCCTACGGTCGAAACGGGGGTTATGTTGGTCGGGAGGGGTGTGGCGTACCACAAAACGGAGGAAACGGACTTGTGTTGGAGCGCTACGGTGGAAACGGGGGTCCTATTCATCGGGAGGGGTGTGGCGTACCGCAAAATGGGACTCCACAGGATACTACTCATCTCCACCGTCGACCTCCTCCAGCCTCCACGGGCTACTGTTCATCCACCGTCGACCTCCTCCAGCCTCCACCTGCTACTGTTCATCCACGGGCTCCTGTTCATCCAGCCTCCACCACGCGCTACTCCACCGGCTACTGTTCAACCAGCCCTCTCCACGGGCTCCTGTTCAACCACCCCTCCACGGGCTACTGTTCATCCAGCCCTCCACCGTCTACTGTTCATCCATCCCTCCACAGGATGGTCCTGTTCATCCAGCCCTCCACGGGGTCCTGTTCATCCAGCCCCAACCGGCTCGATCGATCGGGGTCCTGGTCATCCAGAGGCAACACCAAGGGGTCCTGTTCATCCACCCCCACCGGGAACTGTTCATCCAAACCCCCCAGCAACGCTCGCTGTTCATCCAGAGGCAGCATCGATCGGCTTCAGTTAGCAGCAGTAGCGAAGGAATCGCTCGATCGGGTTCAGTTAACAGCCATCGATCGATCGCTCGGGTTCAGTAACGCGTAGCCTGCAGTGCAATATCTCGGGTTCAGTTAGAGCCCAACGCCTCGCACCCACGCGCGTGCGTCTATGAGAGAAACGCGCATCGCTCGGCCCCGACCACCCACCGTAACCGGGAACACCCCGATATTTTCCTCGCCCTCACTTCTACCACGGTTTTTTCCGTCATGGACGGCCCAAAGAATGTCATGCAGCTGCGTCTCCGGCACGCCCAGGACAAAAAAGCCCATTTTCTGTCATGATTTTTTGTCATAGAAGTAGGAGCCCACCACATCTATGATGATACTGGGTTTTGTCACAATTATCGTTATATAAGTGTCATAAGTATGACAGGAAAAAAATTGTTCGGCCCAAAATGTCACGGATGTGTCTTTTTTTTGTAGTCTATCTCTGGGCCCTCTCGGTAATGCACATCACTATAAGCCTTGCAAGCAATGTGACTAATGAGTTAGTTGCGGGATGATGCATTACGGAACGAGTAAAGAGACTTGCCGGTAACAAGATTGAACTAGGTATGGTGATACCGACGATCGAATCTCGGGCAAGTAACATACCGATGACAAAGGGAACAACGTATGTTGTTATGAGGTTTGACCGATAAAGATCTATGTAGAATATGTAGGAGCCAATATGAGCATCCAGGTTCCACTATTGGTTATTGACCAGAGATGTGTCTCGGTCATGTCTACATAGTTCTCGAACCCGTAGGGTCCGCACGCTTAACGTTAGATGACGATCGGTATTATGAGTTTATGTGTTTTGATGAACCAAAGGTAGTTCAGAGTCCCGGATGTGATCACGGACATGACGAGGAGTCTCGAAATGGTCGAGGCATAAAGATCGATATATTGGAAGGCTATATTCGGACATCGGAAAGGTTCAGAGTGATTCGGGTATTTTTCGGAGTACCGGAGAGTTACGGGAATTCGCTGGGAGAAGTATTGGGCCATACGGGAATAGAGGAGGCATGCCAAAGGGAAGGAGGCGCCCCCCCATGGGTCCGAATTGGACTAGGGGAAAGGGGGCTGCGCCCCCCCCTTGCCCTTTCATACTTCCTCTCTCTTTCCCTCTTTCTTCTCTCCTACTCCGGAAAAGAAAAGGGGAATCCTACTAGGACTTGGGAGTCCTAGTAGGACTCCCCACACTTGGCGCGCCCCCTCTAGGGCCGGCCTCCTCCTCCTCCCTCCTTTATATACGTGGGCAAGGGACACCCCAAAGGCACAACAAAGTTTCTCTTAGCCGTGTGCAGTGCCCCCTCCAGAGTTACACACCTCGGTCATATCGTTGTAGTGCTTAGGCGAAACCCTGCGCCGGTAACTTCATCATCACCGTCACCATGCCGTCGTGCTGACGGAACTCTCCCTCGGACTCAACTGGATCAAGAGTACGAGGGACGTCACCGAGCTAAACGTGTGCAGATCGCGAAGGTGCCGTGCTTTCGGTACTTGATCGGTTGGATCGCGAAGACGTTCGACTACATCAACCGCGTCACTTGATCGGTACTTCGAAGGTGGGTTTCTCTCAAACAACAAAAGTCGTGCACTAACTCTGAGCATCCACCAATTTATGGTGTAGGGGGTGGGCTGTTTATAGCCAGGAGGCAACCCGACCTGATTTGTCCGAAATGACCCTGGGTCACTAAGGAACTGACACGTGTCCAACGGTCAGATTTCAAACACACGCGGCAGCTTGACTTGGGCTACAAGTAAAGCTGACTCATCCAGCTCTGGATAAGATTTGCTCTCATTGTCTTCGCTCGAAGACATAGGATTTGGTTGAGCATCACATCAGTCACTCTAACTTTTTTCACTTGGACCCCACTTAACAGTACGGTGGTTCCTATGCCTCAACAAAGAAGAAACGGAAACTATGAAACAACTATGTCTTTGCACTCCATAGTCTTCACGTGAATGTCTTCTCATGTCATATTCTTCACTGTGAATAACTTCACAGACCACCATTGTCTTCAATGTCTTCACACATTTTTAGGGGTCATCTCTGGTAGGTAAACCGAATCAATATTGGACTACTACCTGTGTTATCCTGCAATTCTCACAAACACATTAGTCCCTCAACCAAGTTTGTCGTCAATACTCCAAAACCAACTAGGGGTGGCACTAGATGCACTTACACTCGTCGGGTATGGTGTGCCGCGATTTTGGTCTGGACTGGTGTCGTCATCGGGGAAGACACTCCTCCACTCATCAACTTCGATCTCCTCGTCATCGCCGCCCACCTCGCCGCCTCCGACCTTGTCGAAGGAGGAGATAAATATAACTTCGCCGCCGGTGTCGGCAAGATCATCCGCTCTGCCTCCACGAGCTCCGGGTGTTGCCGGCAGAGCTCTTGCATGTAGGCCTCGTCGACGACCTCGGCCTCGAGGCGCTCCCTCGCCTTGCGGTCCTCCGGCACCATAGTCGAGCTCATCACCCCCGGTTCCGGTGGGACGAGGTGGATCGAAGCCGTGTCGAAGGGGAAGTCAAGCTGGGCCACCACGCCATGGTAGCGGACCTGCCAACAGTCGTACTCCATGGTCGCGAGCTTGACCGTGTGGAAGGTCCCGAGCCACCACCAGGTGTGGATCTCCCGATCCGTGATTTCTGCCACCCACATCCTCGTCGGTGGCCGGGGCGGAGGGAGGACGGGGAAGTCCTCGAACCGGCGTAGGGGAGCGGCGGCCGCCGGATCGGGCGACCGGCGACGGCGGCTTGATGAAGAGCCCACAGAGGATGACCCGCGTGCGTGGCGGTGCGGATCCATGTTGCGGATCGGCGGAGGGGACCGACAGCCACCATGTCCAACCATCAGAAGGGCGGGGGCGCACCGGCGGCGGTGCGGGGAGAAGAGGCGCCGATTTTACTCGGCCGCGTAGGGATGAAGTAAATATACTCAAAATTGCAGCGATGGAGTAAAAAAATTACTCCACTAAGCCGTATAGGAGATTGGCTAGGTCAAACTTAGTGGAGTAAAAAGCCAAATTTATTCAATTAATTTAATTTTTTTGGAAAACTTCCAATCTATTCACTTCAATCATGGCAGTACAACGAACACCACAAATAAAAATTACATCCAGATACGTAGACCACCTAGCGACGACTACGAGCACTGAAGCAAGCCGAAGGCGCGCCGCCATCATCGCCCCTCGATCGACGGAGTCAAGCACAACTTGTTGTAGTAAACAGTCAGGAAGTCGTCGTGCTAAGGCCCCATAGGACCAGCACCCCAAAACAGCAACCGCCACCGATGAAGAATAACGTAGATTGGAAGAATCCAAACTGAAGACACACGAACTTAGACGAACAACGACGAGATCCGAGCAAATCCACGAAAGATAGATCTGCTGGAGACACACCTCCATATGCCCACCAACGATGCTAGACGCACCGTCAGAACGGGGGCTAGGCGGGGAGACCTTTATTCCATCTTCAGAGAGCAGCCGCCGTCTCGCCTTCCTGAGCAGGACACAAACCCTAACAAGAATAAAAAAAACGACTAAAAACGGAGCCCTCCCGCTGGCCCTTGCCAGGATCCACCGCGCCTCCATGGCCCTAGGGCCACCGGAGACGAGGCGGACCTGCACCGGCGCCGGCGAGAGGCATGAAGCCTAACTTTCTTTCTTGGAGGAGGTAATAATATGACAAGTCATCTGGACTGTAGTGAAGAAAATACTTGATGGATCTAATGATGAGTTGTCCCCTTTATTCAAATAAATTGATATAAGGGATCGATTAGAAATGCTCTAATGATACTGCGTGGTACGCCATATTCGTGCCTCCTCAAAGGAGAGGAGTCAAAACCCACACGCCCTGGTTGAAATCGTTTTAACACCTAAACTCTTTTTTTTGCGTGCATTGACACCGAAACTCTGCTACTAGAGAAGGCCTGACGCCCCCTCGCAGCCAGACTAGATGACCGCCGAGTGCCACAGGGCTACCGGTGGTGGCCCAAAGTGGCCGGAGAGGTTCTCGCCGACCGTAGGAGATGCCTTTGGCGACACGAAGCCGCGGTGGCAGCCAGGGTCCATCTCCTCTCTCATGTCGATGCGGCGTACATACTCGAAAACCTTTTTCCTTTCAAAAAATATTTCCTTTTACTCCGATTGTCTTCATGTCCTATTCATTTTCATTGCTCGAAAGCAAACAGAGTCAGGACGGACTCAAGCCACTCGAATGCGAACATAATGAGGACTTCAATGTATTACATATATGTATATGTACACGAATGTAATTTGAAGCGAAAAACAAGTTAAATTTTACTCCCAAATGCTAGCGGGCGTGCATGCGTTCACCTCCTAAAGCCAAGGGGCATAATGCTCTATCCCCACAACAAAAATATATTGTTTGGGCCTCCCAAAAGTTCAGTAGTTTGGGTTTGTTCCTTTATTCGGTCCCTGACTTCTCCCTGCTCAGCCACCGCTTCCCGCTCCACATTATTCTCCTCGTCATACATCATGCATACCCACATAAGCTACATAAAACTTACTGGAGCCCGCATGGTGTTATATTGATGGATGACAAGAGAAGATCTCATTCTCAAAAAAGAAAAGACAAGAGAAGATCTCGTAGGTTGCATGATTCGGTAGTCATAGCTAACCGAGAGGGAGAGAAGATTACATGGTTGTTGGGATAAGAGATAGAAAGAGGTTTAAGCTTAAGTATCTACTAACAACTCTAACGTGGGGTTCAAGGCGCACACATCCGAACTAGGCTGGACTAACATAATGTTGTTTAGCATCCTTCTTTAATCTGAACTCCTGAAGTTAAGATTACGCTTAAATTCCTCGAATTGTCGTGTGGGCAAGGCTTTTGTAGAGCCGCCTGCAACTGAACAAATCAAATTGCCAACTCCTTGCTAGAAACTCCTTCTCTCACAAAGTGATAATCAATTTAAATATACTTAGTTTTACATGAAAAATAGGATTAGTAGAAATATATGTAGCACTAAGATTATCACACCAAAGACAAGGGGTTTGTGTGTAACATATTCCAAGTTCTTGAGCATAGACTGAACCCATATAAGCCCTGCTATTACATTTGCCAGAGCCTTATATTCAGTCTCAATACTTGATCTTAACACTGTTGCATGTTTCTTTGCACATCATGAAATTAAGTTGGGTCCAAATAAAACTACAAAATCACCCGTTGACCTTCGATCATCCAAGAAACCTGCCCAGCCAGAATCAGAGAAGGCACTAACAAGGATAGATGATGACTTGCTAGAGGTTAGTTCAACACTTAGAGTATTCTTCACATACGGATCTGAATGTGGCAGACCCATTGACTAAACCTCTCTCACAAGCAAAACATGATCACACCTTAGTACTCTTTGGTTGTTAATCACATGGATATGTGAACTAGATTATTGACTCTAGTAAACCCTTTGGGTATTGGTCACATGGCGATGTGAACTATAGAGTGTTAAATCACATGACGATGTGAACTATTGGTGTTAAATCACATGGCGATGTGAACTAGATTATTGACTCTAGTGCAAGTGGGAGACTGAAGGAAATATGCCCAAGAGGCAATAATAAAGTTGTTATTTATATTTCCTTATATCATGATAAATGTTTATTATTCATGCTAGAATTGTATTAACCGGAAACTTAGTACATGTGTGAATACATAGACAAACAGAATGTCCCTAGTATGCCTCTACTTGACTAGCTCATTAATCAAAGATGGTTAAGTTTCCTAGCCATAGACATGTGTTGTCATTTGATGAACGGGATCACATCGTTAGGAGAATGATGTGATGGACAAGACCCATTCGTTAGCTTAGCATTATGATCGTTACAGTTTCATTGCTACTGCTTTCTTCATGACTTATACATGTTCCTATGACTATGAGATTATGCAACTCCCGAATACCAGAGGAACACTTTGTGTGCTATCAAACATCACAACGTAACTGGGTGATTGTAAAGATGCTCTACAGGTGTCTCCTATGATGTTTGTTGAGTTGACATAGATCAAGATTAGGATTTGTCACTCCGATTGTCGGAGAGGTATCTCTGGGCCCTCTCGGTAATGCACATCACTATAAGCCTTGCAAGAAACATGACTAATGAGTTAGTTGTGGGATGATTCATTACGGAACGAGTAAAGAGACTTGCCGGTAACGAGATTGAACTAGGTATGGTGATACCGACGATCAAATCTTGGGCAAGTAACATACCGACAATAAAGGGAACAACGTATGTTGTTATATGACCGATAAAGATCTTCGTAGAATATGTAGGAGCCAATATGAGCATCCAGGTTCCGCTATTGGTTATTGATCGGAGATGTGTCTCGGTCATGTCTACATAGTTTTCGAACCCGTACGGTCCGCACGCTTAACGTTAGATGATGATCGGTATTATGAGTTTATGTGTTCTGATGAATCGGAGTCCCGGATGTGATCACAGACATGACGAGGAGTCTCGAAATGGCCGAGACATAAAGATCGATATATTGGAAGGCTATATTCATTCATCGGAAAGGTTCCGAGTGATTCGGGTATTTTTCGGAGTACCGGAGAGTTATGGGAATTCACCGGGAGAAGTATCGGGCCTTATTGGGCCATACGGGAATTATGGAGGCAGGCCAAAGGGAAGGAGGCGCGCTCCCCCCCCCATGGGTCCGAATTGTACTAGGGGAAAGGGGGTTGCGCCCCCCTTGCCCTTTCCTACTCCCTCTCTCTTTCCCTCTTTCTTCTCTCCTACTCCGGAAAAGAAAAGGGGAATCCTACTAGGACTTGGGAGTCCTAGTAGGACTCCCCACACTTGGCGCGCCCCCCTAGGGCCGGCCTCCTCCTCCTCCCCCTTTATATACGTGGGCAAGGGACACCCCAAAGGCACAACAAAGTTTCTCTTAGCCGTGTGCGGTGCCCCCTCCACAGTTACACACCTCGGTCATATCGTCGTAGTGCTTAGGCGAAACCCTGCGCCGGTAACTTCATCATCACCATTACCACGCCGTCGTGCTGAGGAACTCTCCCTCGGCCTCAACTGGATCAAGAGTACGAGGGACGTCACCGAGCTGAACGTGTGCAGATCGCGGAGGTGCCGTGCTTTTGGTACTTGATCGGTTGGATCACGAAGACGTTCGACTACATCAACCGCGTCACTTGACGCTTCCGCTTACGGTCTATGAGGGTACGTGGACAACACTCTCCCGCTCGTTGCTATGCATCACATAGATCTTGCGTGATCGTAGGATTTTTTTTGAAATTACTGTGTTTCCCAACAGGTATGTGGTCAGCTATGTGTTAAATACATGCTATTTTGGCCAAAGTTGGAGAGCAGACACACCTGCCTTTTCTCCTCTCGCTAGCTCATCCATGATCTCTAGCTATTAAGTATACGTCTTCAGTTGACAGATTATATGTTTGAAAATTTGTTTTAAATTATTAAAAATATATCGTATTTAGCTCGAAACTAGCTTGAGATTGACTCGAGATACAAGCTGAGCACGAACCACTTTCAGCAGCTCGGCCTTGAGATTCGCTCAATTTGAGCTTGCTCAAATTTTAGTATAAGTTGAGCTGAGACTAACCCAGCTCGCTCGAACTTGACTCATTTTGCAGCACTAGTGCCATCCTCTTGATTCAAGAGTAGACACTGAAGGAAATATGCCCTAGAGGCAATAATAAAGTTATTATTTATTTCCTTATTTCATGATAAATGTTTATTATTCATGCTAGAATTGTATTAACCGGAAACTTGATACATGTGTGAATACATAGACAAACAATGTGTCCCTAGTATGCCTCTACTTAACTAGCTTGTTCATCAAAGATGGTTATGTTTCCTAGCCATAGACATGTGTTGTCATTTGATGAACGGGATCACATCATTAGGAGAATGATGTGATGGACAAGACCCATTCATTAGCTTAGCATTGTGATCGTTACAGTTTTATTGCTACTGCCTTCTTCATGACTTATACATGTTCCTCGGACTATGAGATTGTGCAACTCCCGAATATCCGGAGGAAAACTTTGTGTGCAATCAAACGTCACAACGTAAATGGGTGATTATAAAGATGCTCTACAGGTGTTTCCGAAGGTGTTTGTTGGGTTGGCATGAATCAAGACTAGGATTTGTCACTCCGTATATCGGAGAGGTATCTCTGGGCCCTCTCGGTAATGCACATCACTATAAGCCTTGCAAGCAATGTGACTAATGAGTTAGTTGTGGGATGATGCATTACGGAACGAGTAAAGAGACTTGCCGGTAACGAGATTGAACTAGGTATAGAGATACCGACGATCGAATCTCGGGCAAGTAACATACCGATGACAAAGGGAACAACGTATGTTGTTATGCAGTTTGACCGATAAAGATCTTCGTAGAATATGTAGGAGCCAATATGATCATCCAGGTTCCGCTATTGGTTATTGACCGGAAACGTGTCTCGGTCATGTCTACATAGTTCTCGAACCTGTAGGGTCCGCACGCTTAAAGTTCGGTGACGATCGGTATTATGAGTTTTTGTGTTTTGATGTACCGAAGGTAGTTCGGAGTCCCGGATATGATCACGGACATGATGAGGAGTCTCGAAATGGTCGAGACGTAAATATTGATATATTGGATGACTATATTCGGACACCAGAAGTGTTCCGGGTGATTTCGGAGAAAACCGGAGTGCCGGAGGGGTTACCGGAACCCCCCGGGGAACTATTGGGCCTTAGTGGGCCTGAGGGGAGAGAGAGGGCAGCAGCCCAGGAGGTGGCGCGCCCCCTCCCATGAGGAGTCCGAATTGGACTAGGGGAGGGGGGCGCGGCCCCTCTTCCCCTCTCCCTCTCCCTCTCTTTCCTTCCCCCTTCCCTCTTCCTAGTTGGACTAGGAAAGGGGAGTCCTACTCCTACTAGGAGGAGGACTCCCCACTCCTTGGCGCGCCCCAAGGGCCGGCCGGCCTCCCCCCTTGCTCCTTTATATGCGGGGGCAGGGGGCACCTCTAGACACAACAATTGATCATTGATCTTTTAGCCGTGTGCGGTGCCCCCCTCCACCATAATCCACCTTGGTCATATCGTAGTGGTGCTTAGGCGAAGCCCTGCATCGGTAGCATCATCATCACCGTCATCACGCCGTCGTGCTGACGGAACTCTCCCGCAAAGCTCTGCTGGATCGGAGTTCGTGGGACGTCATCGAGCTGAACGTGTGCAGAACTCGGAGGTGCCGTGCGTTCGGTACTTGGATCGGTCGGATCGTGAAGACGTACGACTACATCAACCGCGTTGTCATAACGCTTCCGCTTTCTACGAGGGTACGTGGACACACTCTCCCCTCTCGTTGCTATGCATCACCATGATCCTGTGTGTGCGTAGGAATTTTTTTGAAATTACTACGTTCCCCAACAGTGGCATCAGAGCCAGGTTTATGCATAGATGTTATATGCACGAGTAGAACACATGTGAGTTGTGGGCGATACAAGTCATACTGCTTACCAGCATGTCATACTTTGGTTCGGCGGTATTGTTGGATGAAGCGGCCTAGACCGACATTACACGTACGCTTACGCGAGACTGGTTCTACCGACGTGCTTTGCACACAGGTGGCTGGCGGGTGTCAGTTTCTCCAACTTTAGTTGAACCGAGTGTGACTACGCTCGGTCCTTATGAAGGTTAAAACAGCACTAACTTGACGAAATATTGTTGTGGTTTTGATGCGTAGGTAAGAACGGTTCTTGCTAAGCCCATAGCAGCCACGTAAAACATGCAACAACAAAGTAGAGGACGTCTAACTTGTTTTTGCAGGGCATGTTGTGATGTGATATGGTTAAGGCATGATGCTATATTTATTGTATGAGATGATCATGTTTTGTAACCGAGTTATCGGCAACTGGCAGGAGCCATATGGTTGTCGCTTTATTGTATGCAATGCAATCGCCCTGTAATTGCTTTACTTTATCACTAAGCGGTAGCGATAGTCGTAGAAGCAATAGTTGGCGAGACGACAACGATGCTACGATGAAGATCAAGGTGTCGCGCCGGTGATGATGGTGATCATGACGGTGCTTCGAAGATGGAGATCACAAGCACAAGATGATGATGGCCATATCATACCACTTATATTGATTGCATGTGATGTTTATCCTTTATGCATCTTTTTTTGCTTTGATTGACGGTAGCATTATAAGATGATCTCTCACTAAATTTCAAGATAAAAGTGTTCTCCCTGAGTATGCACCGTTGCCAAAGTTTGTCATGCCGAGACACCACGTGATGATCGGGTGTGATAAGCTCTACGTCCATCTACAATGGGTGCAAGCCAGTTTTGCACATGCAGAATACTTGGGTTAAACTTGACGAGCCTAGCATATGCAGATATGGCCTCGAAACACTGAGACCGAAAGGTCGAGCGTGAATCATATAGTAGATATGATCAACATAGTGATGTTCACCATTGAAAACTACTCCATCTCACGTGATGATCGGACATGGTTTAGTTGATTTGGATCACGTGATCACTTAGATGATTAGAGGGACGTCTATCTAAGTGGGAGTTCTTAAGTAATATGATTAATTGAACTTAAATTTATCATGAACTTAGTCCTGGTAGTATTAGCATATCTATGTTGTAGATCAATAGCTCGCGTTTAGCTCCCCTGTTTTATTTTGATATGTTCCTAGAGAAAACTAAGTCGAAAGATGTTAGTAGCAATGATGCGGACTTGGTCCGTGATATGAGGATTAACCTCATTGCTGCACAGAAGTATTATGTCCTTAATGCACCGCTAGGTGACAGAACTATTGCAGGAGCAGATGCAGACGTTATGAACGTTTGACAAAAGCTCGGTATGATGACTACTTGATAGTTTAGTGCACCATGCTTTACGGCTTAGAATCGGGGCTTCAAAGACGTTTTTGAAACGCCACAGAGCATAATGTTCCAAGAGTTGAAATTGGTATTTCATACTCATGCCCGTGTCGAGAGGTATGAGACCTCTGACAGTACTTTGCCTACAAGATGGAGGAGAATAGCTCAACCAGTGAGCATGTGCTCAGATTGTCTGGGTACTACAATTGCTTGAATCAAGTGGGAGTTAATCTTCCAGATAAGATAGTAATTGACAAAGTTCTCTAGTCACTATCACCAAGTTACTAGAACTTACTGATGAACTATAATATGCAAGGGATGACGAAAACAATTCCCAAGCTCTTCGCGATGCTAAAATCGGCGAAGGTAGAAATCAAGAAAAACATCAAGTGTTGATGGTTGACAAGACCACTAGTTTCAAGAAAAAGGGTAAAGGGAAGAAAGGGAACTTCAAGAAGAACGGCAAGTAAGTTGCTACTCAAGTGAAGAAGCCCAAGTCTGGACCTAAGCCTGAGACTAAGTGCTTCTACTGCAAAGGGACTGGTCACTGGAAGCGGAAACTACCCCAAGTAATTGGCGGATAAGAAGGATGGCAAAGTGAACAAAGGTATATTTGATATACATGTTATTGATGTGTACTTTACTAGTGTTTATAGCAACCCCTCGGTATTTGATATTGGTTCAATTGCTAAAAGTAGTAACTCGAAACGGAAGTTGCAGAATGAACAGAAACTAGTTAAGGGTGAAGTGACGATGTGTGTTGTAAGTAGTTCCAAGATTGATATGATCATCATCGCACACTCCCTATACTTTCAGGATTAGTGTTGAACCTAAATAAATGTTATTTGGTGCTTGCGTTAAGCATGAATAAGATTTGATCATGTTTATTGCAATATTGTTATTCATTTAAAGTCAAAGAATATTTGTTGTTCTGTTTACATGAATAAAACCTTCAATGGTCATACACCCAAGGTGAATGGTTTATTGAATCTCGATTGTAGTGATACACATATTCATAATATTGAAGCCAAAAGATGCAAAGTTAATAATGATAGTGCAACTTATTTGTGGCACTGCCGTTTAGGTCATATTGGTGTAAAGCGCATGAAGAAAATCCATGCAGATGGGGGTGATAAAGAGTTCGTTGTAAAGAGTTACGTCGATGCAAACTTTGATACCGATCTGGATGACTCTAAGTCTTGATCTAGATACATATTGAAAGTGGGAGCTATTAGCTAGAGTAGCTCCATGCAGAGCATTGTAGACATAGAAATTTGCAAAATACTTACGGATCTCAATGTAACAGACCCGTTGCCTAAAATTATCTCACAAGCAAAACATGATCACACCTTAGTACTCTTTGGGTGTTAATCACATAGCGATGTGAACTAGATTACTGACTCTAGTAAACCCTTTGGGTGTTGGTCACATGTCGATGTGAAACTATGGGTGTTAACCACATAAAGATGTGAACTATTGATGTTAAATCACATGGCGATGTGAACTAGATTATTGACTCTAGTGCAAGCGGGAGACTGGAGAAAATATGCCCTAGAGGCAATAATAAAGTTAGTATTTATTTCCTTATTTCATGATAAATGTTTATTATTCATGCTAGAATTGTATTAACCGGAAACTTGATACATGTGTGAATACATAGACAAAACAATGTGTCCCTAGTATGCCTCTACTTGACTAGCTTGTTCATCAAAGATGGTTATGTTTCCTAGCCATAGACATGTGTTGTCATTTGATGAACATGATCACATCATTAGGAGAATGATGTGATGGACAAGACCCATTCATTAGCTTAGCATTGTGATCGTTACAGTTTTATTGCTACTGCTTTCTTCATGACTTATACATGTTCCTCGGACTATGAGATTGTGCAACTCCCGAATATCCGGAGGAACACTTTGTGTGCAATCAAACGTCACAACGTAAATGGGTGATTATAAAGATGCTCTACAAGTGTTTCCGAAGGTGTTTGTTGGGTTGGCATGAATCAAGATTAGGATTTGTCACTGCGTATATCGGAGAGGTATCTCTGGGCCCTCTCGGTAATGCACATCACTATAAGCCTTGCAAGCAATGTGACTAATGAGTGAGTTGCGGGATGATGCATTATGGAACGAGTAAAGAGACTTGCCGGTAACGAGATTGAACTAGGTATTGAGATACCGACGATCGAATCTCGGGCAAGTAACATATCGATGACAAAGGGAACAACGTATGTTGTTATGCGGTTTGACCGATAAAGATCTTCGTAGAATATGTAGGAGCCAATATGAGCATCCAGGTTCCGCTATTGGTTATTGACCGGAAACGTGTCTCGGTCATGTCTACATAGTTCTCGAACCCGTAGGGTCCGCACGCTTAAAGTTCGGTGACGATCGGTATTATGAGTTTTTGTGTTTTGATGTACCAAAGGTAGTTCGGAGTCCCCGATATAATCACGGACATGACGAGGAGTCTCGAATGGTCGATACGTAAAGATCGATATATTGGATGACTATATTCGGACACCGAAAGTGTTCCGGGTGATTTCGGAGAAAACCGGAGTGCCGGAGGGGTTACCGGAACCCCCCGGGGAAGTATTAGGCCTTAGTGGGCCTGAGGGGAGAGAGGGCAGCAACCCAGGAGGTGGCACGCCCCCTCCCATGAGGAGTCCGAATTGGACTAGGGGAGGGGGGCGCGGCCCCTCTTTCCCTCTCCCTCTCCCTCTCTTTCCTTCCCCCTTCCCTCTTCCTAGTTGGACTAGGAAAGGGGACTCCTACTCCTACTAGGAGGAGGACTCCCCCTCCTTGGCGCGCCCCAAGGGCCGGCCGGCCTCCCCCCTTGCTCCTTTATATACGGGGGCAGGGGGGCACCTCTAGACACAACAATTGATCATTGATCTTTTAGCCGTGTGCGGTGCCCCCCTCCACCATAATCCACCTCGGTCATATCGTAACGGTGCTTAGGCGAAGCCCTGCGTCGGTAGCATCATCATCACCATCATCACGCCGTCGTGCTGACGGAACTCTCCCGCAAAGCTCTGCTGGATCGGAGTTCGTGGGACGTCATCGAGCTGAACGTGTGCATAACTCGGAGGTGCCGTGCGTTCGGTACTTGGATCGGTCGGATCGTGAAGACGTACGACTACATCAACCGCGTTGTCATAACGCTTCCGCTTTCGGTCTACGAGGGTACGTGGACACACTCTCCCCTCTCGTTGCTATGCATCACCATGATCCTGTGTGTGCGTACGAATTTGTTTGAAATTACTACGTTCCCCAATAGACACTCCATAAGAGACAATTTTTCTGAACTGAATAGTGGTGTTGGTGATGGTTTACAACCCTGCAATCCAGCCTTGCTCAAAAGATCTATTGCATATTTTCCTTGAGAAAGAAGAAGACCACCTTTGTTTCTCTTTATGTCAATACAAGAAAGAAGTGCAAGTCTCCTAGATCGTTGAGAGAAAACTATGGGTTAAATTCTTTCAAAAGAATTGTCACTACCTCATTTGATGAACTTGTGAAAATAATATCATCAACGTAAAACAACACAAAGATAATGGAGTTTGACTTATTGTAAATGAACAATGATGCATCAGATTTTGAGGGAATAAAACCAAGTGTTTGCAACTTTTAGCTCAAACGAGAGTACCATGCTCTTGGAGCTTGCTTTTGTTCATAGAGAGACTTATCAAGCATGCATGTGTGAAATGGTTTGTTATTATCCTCATACCCAGGGGTTGCTGCATATACGCGTACTCTTCTAGAACACCATGAAGAAATGCATCCTGCAGATTTGGCCATCTGAGACTCCATCCTCTGGAGACAATAATAGATAGAACAAGACGAATAGCAGCAGTTTTAACAACATGACTAAAAGTATACTCATAATCTAGTTTATACCTATGCTTGCACCCCTTTGCAAGAAGTCTAGCTTTATAATGATCTATTGTACCATCTTACCTTCGTTTGATTCTAAACACCCACTTGCAATCAATCACATTTTTACCTGGGTGTGAAGGAACTAGATGCCACATGTCTTTTTTCTGAAGAGCATGAAACTCTTCATCCATAGCCTTCTTCCGCTTCGGATCAGCAAGGGCCTCATGAATAGAGCGTGGTTGTCCTGTGGAATAGCTGAAACAACTAAACCATATTTAGTTTTATAGTTTACTTATTGAATAATTCCGGCTTGGAGGGGGGCGGTGTAGGCACGTGCACAGAAGATCCAAGAGCTGCTGCATCGTGTTGTGCAGAAGCTACAACCGATCATGAGAGAACAGTCCCACTCGTGCCCGCCGGATCGTCTGTGGCTGGAGAAACTGATGGAGACGACGGAAATGCCACAGAAGATCTGGGCGAACTGGCCGGATCAAGATCGGATCCCACGTCGGGCCTGCGTGGCATGGTTGCAGTGGAACGCGTGGCCTGCCTGGTGTAGACCTGTGGGACCGGCGCGTACCACGTGGTTAGTTGGTCCCCTGGCGCTGATTGACGTGCGATGCCCGCGGAGGCCGGCTTTATTTGTAAAAATTATTAGGGGAAAAATTGCAAAAAATATTGGGTATGCATCGCATTATCGTAGCTCCGCTCGTGCCAGTGTGACACCTAACGCTGCAATCGCCCACGCGATCTCGGGCGTGGGCCGACCGATCAAGGGTTAGAAAGCGTTTCCCTCGTGTGGTTTTGCTAAGTTTCTAAGAGCTTCCCACTCAGTTTTGGGAAGCTTCCAGGCCGCTTTATTTTTTATGTTGTTCTTCTATCATTTTGTTTGCCTTGTTTGTTTTTATCTCTTTTTTTCTTTCAAATTCACATATTTTTGAAGTCCGTGAATATACTTTTAATTTCACGAACATTTTTAAATTTTTATCCATTTTTTGAATATGTGAACTTTCATCAAATCCGCAAAACGTTTTTAAAAAAAAAATTATTATTTTTGAATTCACAAAACATTTTAAAATTTCATGATTTTTAATTTCAAACATTTTTTGAATCGATGAGTATTATTCAAATTCACATTTTTTAAATTTTTTGTTGTTTTTGTATTCATGAGCATTATTCAAATCCGCAAACATTTTGAAGCTCGTGAACATTTATCGAATTCATAAACATTTTTCGAAGTCGTGAACATTTTTTGTATTCCATGAACAATTTTCAAATCCCTAAACATTTTTGTATTTAATGAACATTTTTTGAATTCAAGAATGTATTCAATTTCATGAGCTTTTAAAACTCGCATTTTTTTCATATTCGTTAATTTGATTTGATGTTGTGATTTTTTTCTCAGAACACGGTTAAAAAAAAATATATCTGTCGCGACAGACTTGAGCAATGCTCGCTACTGGCCCGTTGGCCTATGCACAGTTGCGCGGTTGCCTATCCGAGCGACACAAGTGTTGGTATCGCTTGAAGCGGTACATGTCACCTCCCCTCAGGTGATGGCACACGGCATCGTCAATCCTCCAGGGCAACTCAACCCTGAAGTTCTTGCTGCTGCTACAATGAAAACACTAGCCGCATTGTTTGGGGAATAGAAGAAATGGCATCTTCTTGGTTAAAAAGGTTCATTTTTTTACCATGTGACATGTGTGATAAGCAATCCGAACTAGTCCATCCGTCCCAAATTTCTTGTCTTAAATTTGTCTAAATACGGATGTATTAAGTCATGTTTTAGTATTAGATATATCCATATCTAGACAAATTTAAGACAAGAATTTTGGGATGAAGGGAGTATTAAAAAAAGGTTCATTTTTAAAAGAAGGAAACACATCAAGGCCCTGCAGTGACAAGCTTAAAATTGCTAAGGAGAAGAACGCATGTCTCGATCCCTGGCACGCTAAGGCCCAAGCAGAGGGCCACACGGTCACAGCCCACTGGGAACCGCAACCAATCAGGGCGCAGGAACCACAACGCCGCGGATCGCCCCCCACGATCCGCGTGCCTCACCCGAGGCCACATCACCACCGTCCACTCCTACCAAATCCAACGCTCCAAACCCACCTTCCCTCCGAAAACAATCACCCACCCGCCCCCGAAACCCAAAATTTCCGCAGCCTCGCGCCCGCCCGCCGCCTATTAAATCCTCCCGCTCCCCCGTCCTTCTCCTCACTCCAATCCCATCCTCCATTCCCAGATCCCCCAAGAGCTCGCACTCCCCCACCCCACCCCAGCCTCTCGTCCCGATGGCCCGCACGAAGCAGACGGCGAGGAAGTCCACCGGCGGCAAGGCGCCGCGGAAGCAGCTGGCGACCAAGGCGGCGCGCAAGTCCGCGCCGGCCACCGGCGGCGTGAAGAAGCCCCACCGCTTCCGCCCCGGCACCGTCGCGCTCCGCGAGATCCGCAAGTACCAGAAGAGCACGGAGCTGCTGATCCGCAAGCTCCCCTTCCAGCGCCTGGTGCGGGAGATCGCGCAGGACTTCAAGACCGACCTCCGCTTCCAGAGCTCCGCCGTCTCCGCGCTGCAGGAGGCGGCCGAGGCCTACCTCGTCGGGCTCTTTGAGGACACCAACCTCTGCGCCATCCACGCCAAGCGCGTCACCATCATGCCCAAGGACATCCAGCTCGCCCGCCGCATCCGTGGCGAGAGGGCCTAGAGCGCTTCGAGCTTGGTTGGAGGTGTAGAGGTGTTAGCTTCTGAATCTGTGTTGCGTGGTGGAAATCTGGCGTTGTGGTAGTAGGATTCCTCTGTTCGTGCCATCGTGGCTGTGTTATGTTCCTGTTCTGTGTCTGATGTAACCATCTTGTTACCATCAGCAATGAAAAGTTGGCTATCGGATCTGAATTCTGTGCTGTGTATTTGTTTGTCAGTGTGATCTTGCCCCAACTTTGAACGGAAGTTGGATTACTGGTAGCTTCGAGTGTCAACTGAAAGCCCCAAACTAATTGCATGCCACCTTTGTGTGCTTCTGAATCTCACAGACAAACCAATTGCATTACTGGTATTTTCGATTGTCAATTGAAATAGTGTGTCGGTATTATTCCTGCCTGTTTGTTGATAATATAATACGGCTAATACATTTCTCGTTGTATTTCTTACAGACGGCCTTGCAGGATGTGTTGCTGCTGTCCTGAACCATGATATTTTCTATCTATAACACCTGTTCAAAATGACCTGATCAGAATATTTACTCTGAATATGCTTTTGCCATCCAATCTGAGCCCATTTTCGTCTCCTGAACAAATAAAAGTACTGTAGATCATAACTTCCTTTTTCCCGATTGGAAACTGGAGTGTAATTTGAATATTCTGATCAATGGTTAAGCTAGTATGTGATGATAATCCTCAAGCCTGGCCAACCCGTCAAACATTTTTCCTGATGTCTTGCCAGCATTGGGTATGTCATTCTCTGAGCTCTGAGGTGTCTGATGGGTTGCTGCTACTCGTCACTGGTTCACTGTAGTCGTCATTCTGAGCAGGACTACAAGAGTAATGGCTCCATGAAAGATAGTAAGTTGAATCAGGTACCATGCGTGGGAAAACTAATAGCCATTCAAAGCACCCCACTGGAAAAATCCATCCAAACCTATATATGTGCATCATTTTCTTAAAATAAAGAAATGGCACGCAGTACAAGCCTAAATACACAAATTAATTGTCACTATTTTTTTTCTAACATATACATATATCCGTGTCATCTTGTTTTCTAGGCAGTCATGTATTTGGTGTGAAATCCCCTCAATCGTTTGTTATCCAGGCAGTCAAAACTAAGTTCAGTCTGCACACTTGTACATGCATTTCTTTTAACTGAACTTGTAAAAGCATCAGATCTATAATATTCAGAGTTTCTACTCAAACAAATATTACATGGCAATAGTTTGATGCTGCCGCTGTAGGAGCCTGAGTACGCGGTGATGTTTGCGGCTAGTTCAAAATTTAAACATTGATTCACAGAAATTTCTTTCATACTTTATGCAGTATTTACTTGCATTGTTATTTTTATGTTTTTCTTGAAGGTGTAAACCGCACCGGGGGTGGGGGTGGGGGGTGGGATGAGGCTCCCCATCTGAATATATTACAAAAATGATTTATTTTTTATGGTTGTATGCAGTTGAGGAATATGGAATGAGGAAGAGGATAAGGACTATGTTGGCAGAACCTTTTAATGCAGTTCTTGTTGTGGCGACAGCATATATCATTAGGAAGAGGAGACAAGGGAGATAAGTCGTTTTAGTGATGACGAGGACAGGCATAAGATTAGGAGGTATGTGCTGAAAAATATATATGATGGGTCTTGAAGTAACATGCTATGACGAGCCGCGTTGAACTGAAGGAACATTCTGTATGTGGGAGGTGTGGGCTGCATGACAGCGTGCATATTACAGTTGAAGAAAGCTTATTCTGTATGTCATTGATACATTTTTTTTTTTAGGCTAACTGGCAGGTGTTCTGCCTTTTCATTAAGATTAGGAGAGAAACAGGGTGTTACAAGAGGAGCAGGGGTAGGAAAAGAGAGGATCCAGTAGCCTTAGGCTCTGGCTATACATCCATACTGTCTACGTTTCCTGACTATGGGGGAACAACAGGGAGAGGTCATAGTACGTCAGGCGAGAGACAGAGGCGGCCGTGCTAGATGTCTGTCGAAAAATTCTTCTGTTGCGTTCGTTCCAAATGTGCCATGCATGGTAGGCGGCGGCTACAGCAGCTTGCTTGCTTATGGAAGAGAAATGAAGCCACCAATCTTCAGTTGCCTGGAAGGGAGGCATCGGTTGGAGTTGCAGCCCTGGGGAGGCTCTGCCAAGGAGATGCCACACCTCCCTGCTGTACGAGCACTGGGAAGAGAGGTGCAGTGCCGTCTCAGGCAGCTGGTCGCAAAGCACACAGGTCGCCGCTTGCGTGCCGCCTCTGGCGCGAAGCCTATCAATAGTAGAGAGCCTGTCCAGCGACATTAGCCAGACAAAGAATTTGACCTTGGTCTCCATTCTCAATGACCAAATCTTCGCAAGCGCCGGCCGGGTGATGGCACCAATGAACTGAGCATTGTAGGCTGTTTCGGCACTGTATGCACCATTAGACGTCCAGTTCCAGTTGATTGAATCCTCATTGTTTGTGAGAGTGATCTGCTAAATAAGGCCCCATAGGTTGATAAATTCATGGAGGGCGTCAGGTGAGTTCAGGCGCTGGAGCCCTTTCATCCACCGACCATCCGTCAAAGCCGCAGCAACCGTTGCGCTTTTTCTTGCAGCCAGCGGGAAAAGGTTGGGTGCGATGTCTTTTGGAGCAGAGCCATTTAGCCACCGGTTGGACCAGAAGGATGCTGTTGTACCGTTGCCGAGTGTAATGGTGGTGGAAGCGTTGAACAGCTGGTGGTCGGTGGGGCTGCATGGTGTGTTAGATCCAATCCAAGGTCTGGAGGATCGCTCCCAGGCAAACCATAGCCATCTAATCCGAAGTGCCCTGCTGAAGAAATCCAGATTCTTAATGCCCAAACCGCCACGATTCTTAGGGGAGCATACTTGTCTCCAGTTGAAAGCACATTTTCCACCAGGAGCATCATCATCACCGGTCCACAGGAAACTTCTTCTGATCTTGTCGATTCTCTTGACGAGCCACTTTGGAGGTGGGAAGATAGTGAACATATAAGTGGTCAAAGAGGTGAGCACAGAGTTGATGAGAGTGAGCCTGCGAGCCTTGTTGAGAAGCTTTCCTTTCCATTTTGCTAGCCGAGCAATAATCTTATCAATGAGAATCTGGAAGTCGGCACGCCTCAGATTACGGAGCCCAAGAGGGAGGCCCAGATATTTGCACGGAAACAGCAGGTGTCCCCTTCAAAATCAGTCAACAGATCAACTGCTTCATCGGGTTCCAAGTTGATGGGGAAGGCAGAAGATTTACCGAAGTTGGTGTGCAGTCCAGAAATCTGCCCAAAGATGGCCAGGATGGAAAGAAGCGATGCCACCTCCTCTTTAACTGGGTTGATGAAGAGAGCTGCATCATCAGCGTACAAGCTAATGCGAAGTTTAGGCGATCGATGAGCGATCGGGCTAAGAATATTGGCGTCAGAGGCTTTGGAGAGGATCGCTTGTAGTGGTTCAATGGCCAGTAGGAACAGAAAAGGGGATAAAGGGTCGCCTTGTCGCAACCCACATCTATGGTAGAAGGGAGGACCAAGGGTGCCGTTCAGCAGCACACGGGATGAAGTTGACGCCAAAGAAAGGGCAACAAGGTCTCTGAATCTCTAACCAAAGCCGAACTGAGCGAGGGCATCCAGAAGATAGCTCCAGCGGACGGAGTCAAATGCTTTCGCAATATCAAGCTTGATGAAAATGGCCTTCTTTTTAGTCCGGTGAAGGTTTCTGATCAGGTTTTGGACGTAGAGAAAGTTGTCCTGAATGCTGCGGTTCTTCAAGAAAGCACTTTGGCTGTGGGAGATGAGTTGTTGCACCTCGGGTGCAATCCTAGTTGCCAGCATCTTCCCAAGAAGCTTGGCCACACTATGTGTCAGACTGATGGGACGAGAATCAGATGGCCGCAGTGCGTTGTCCTTCTTCGGGATGAGCGCGATGTAGGCCGTGTTCAGCAGATTTCAGCAGGTTCCGTTGAGAGCAGATAGTTGGTTGAGAGCAGCTAAGAGGTCCACCTTGATTGTGTTCCAGCAAACCTTGTAGAAGATCCCAATAAATCCATCAGGCCCCGGTGCTTTCTCAGTGGGGGAGTTTTTGATTGCGGCAAGAAGCTCATCCTCATCAAAAGGAGCATCAAGGTGGCTCAAATCAGCGCTGGGCAGGTGCAAATATTCCCAGTTCACTGCTTGTGCTGGGACATCATCATAGGGGCCGAGGATATGAGAGAAGTGATTCAGTAGTGCTGCCGCCTTGTCATCTTTGTCAGAGATCACTGCACCACTGACATGTAGGAAAGGAATGTGATTCTTTCGCCGACGACCATTTGCCCTCAGGTGAAAGAGTCTGGTGTTGGCATCACCGGCCCTAATCCAGACCATCCGAGATCGTTACCGCCATTTGATGCGTTCGACGGCCGCAAAGGCGAGCAGCCGAGATTTCAGAAGTCGGCGCAGCTCGAATCCCTCTGTTGACAGGGTGCGGCTCTCCTGGGCAACATCAAGCTGCAAGATGACCTCAGATTGGAATTTTTGTCGGCGCACAGTCAACCTGCTCCAACATTTAAGAGCTTTGGCCACCCTCGTCAGTTTAATGTGTAGCCGTCGGACAGGGTTGGTGGAAAGAACCGGCTTGTTCCAAGCTTCAAAGACAGTTTCTTGGAAGCCAGCGGCCTTGTAACACCCCGCATGTATCTTGCCATATTTATAACTCCGACTCTTGCCATTTCCGGCTATGTGTTATGATATTCCCTCCGTTGTCAGGTTTTGTCTTTCGTTTTGTATTTTGTCATATTATGCATTTTCATATCATGTCATCATGTGCATTGCATTCGCATACGTGTTCGTCTCTTGCATCCGAGCATTTTCCCCGTTGCCCGTTTTGCAATCCGGCGCTCCTATCTCCTCCGGTGCACCCCTCTTGTTTTCTTTCGTGTGCGTGTGTCAAACTTTTTCGGAATGGACCGAGGCTTGTCAAGTGGCTTTATTATACCACCCGGAGACTACCGGTCAAGTTTCGTTCCATTCGGAGGTCGTTTGGTACTCCAACGGTTAACCGGGCATCCGCAAAGTCCATTTGAGTGTCCAGCACAACCCCCTCTAAAACCAGCCCAAAACCCACCAAACTCTCTTCCATGCTCTAGGTCGTTCGATCACGATCGTGTGGGCGAAAACCGCACCTCATTTGGAGTCTCCTAGCTCCCTCTATCTATAAATATGTGGGCATCCCGAAATACATTCTCAGTCCAACCCTAGAAAAATCCCTCCGCGCCGCCGGACGCGTCCGTACCCCGCCGGACACGTCCGCCGCCGCGCCCCGACTAATCGCAGCGCGCCACGTCACTCTCTCTCTCCTCCACCGCGCGGCCCGCCGGAGCCCGTCCCCGGCCCCCGCGGCCCGAACTCCGCCGCCGCCCGAGCCCGCAACTCCGCCGCCGGATCCCGTGCGCGCTGCCGCACCTGGCCCGCGCCGCCGCGGCCTCCCCGCCGGCCGGCACCGCCGTTCGCCGCAGCGATCCCGCCGGCCATCGCCGCCGCCGCGCCTCCGGCGCCGCCCCTCTTCTCCACCGCCTCCCTCCGGCTTCACCTCCTCCCCACGGCCGCCGCCTCGTCGCCTCCTCTTCCTCCCGCCGGCGAGCGCCATCGTCGAGCTCGAGCCAGCCCTCGATCCGATCTGGTAGTTACTGTTCCCGTTGACTTCCCGAGCCCTGTGATTTTTCCAAGTTTTTGCATTTTGTTATTATATGCCTCTGTTCGTGATGCCATAACTCTGTGCATGTAGCTCCAATTCGCGCGTGTAATATGTCAAATTGTTCGTCTCGTGATACTCTTCATTTTGTTAAATTGCACCATGTTCATTAGAGGTCATCTTGATGCCCAAAACTCTGTTGGAAGAGGGCTAGTTGCTGTTATTCTCTGGTTCTTGACAGAACTTGGAGATTTGTCATTTTTGTATTATTTAATCTGTGCATCTTATGAGCATAAGCTCTACATGTATTTTGAAGTATGCCATGCCATCTTTCCAGTGATTTAGTCCATGTATTTTTGTGATCTCTGTGGTGACTAGCACAAGCATGCAAAGTAGGCCCCATAATATTTCTGATTTCAGGGACTTAGTGATTTCTCTAAGTCCTTGTCTGCTGTAATTTTGTTGCCATGTAAACTTGATGCTACAGAGAGATCCATGCATATTTTTGAGATGTTCAGTAAGGTTGTTTTGTAGATATAGTTGCAATTGATCCATTCCTGCAATTGCTTGCAATTATGGAGTGCCATAGCATGACTCAATCTTGCTCTACTTTTGCTATAAATATTTCTGGCAAATTCTTAACATGATATGCAATCTTACCAAGCTTATTGTAGTTGATCCATACATGCTATGCAATTGTTCTTGCCATGGTTAGCTTCATAAACATGCCATATTGCTGTAGGTATGCTTGGTTTGTAGTGCATTGCTCTGTAGTGAGTGCATCAAGCTCACAAAGAGGCCTACATATTAATATTTCTGCCATGCTCTGTTTTCTGCCAAGTCTGAAACCTGATAATGAAACTTGCTATGTTTACATGCTTGCCGTCATATCTTCTGGTCCTTTTTGGCTTATGGTCAGTAAGGGACTTTTGTCATGTGCATTTAGTAGAACACTGCCATGCCTTGTTTTGCTATGTTAAGTTCCTGTAGCATGTTGATTTCGTGCTCCGAACATTGCTACCTGATGCTGATTTCTGCCATGTCCAGTTTTTCACAAAGTCTGTGAACCTGTAATCTTTTGCACTTTTGCCATGCTTGTTTGAGCTTGATATGTTGTGAACTAGCCGTAGCTCAGTGTTCATCTTTTGTCAAGCATCTCCTGTAGTTTACTTTCATGTGCTTTGTTGCTATGTTGGGGTGCTGTAGCATTGTTGCTTGTTGCATTTTGAGTGCTATCTTGCTGTTTATCGCAGTTTAGTGTCATTCTTGTTTTGCTTGCCATTTGCAAACCGTGCATCCGATTCCGGTGATCTTTATATCGATTTCGACCGAAATCATCTCATCTTTCCAGTGGTATGCTTGGTTTGCCAAGTTACTGGCATGTTCATCATTTTCCTTCCGGAGCACGCATATGCATCGCATATCATATCTTGCATATCATACATGTTTTGCATCATGTTGCTTGTGCATTTCTCGTTGTTGATTGTGGTTCCGTTTGTTTGTGTTCTTGTCTTGGGTAGAGCCGGGAGACGAGTTCGTGAACGGGGAACCTGTCGAGTACGCTTACGAGGATCAAGCTTTCGACAACTCTGAGAATCTTGCAGGCAAGATGACCACCCCTCGAAATCACTTCTATCTTTGCTTTGCTAGTTGTTCGCTCTATTGCCATGCTCCGCTACCTATCACTTGTTATATCATGTCTCCCATTTTGCCATGTCAGCCTCTAACCATCCTTTCCTAGCAAACCGTTGTTTGGCTAAGTTACCGCTTTTGCTCAGCCCCTCTTATAGCGTTGCTAGTTGTAGGTGAAGTTGAAGTTTGTTCCATGTCGGAACATGGATATGTTGGGATATCACAATATCTCTTATTTAATTAATGCATCTATATATTTGGTAAAGGGTGGAAGGCTCGGCCTTATGCCTGGTGTTTTGTTCCACTCTTGCCGCCCTAGTTACTGTTATACCGGAATTATGTTCCTTGAGTTTGCGTTCCTTACACGGTCGGGTGATTTATGGGACCCCCTTGACAGTTCGCCTTGAATAAAACTCCTCCAGCAAGGCCCAACTTTGGTTTTACTATTTGCCGCCTAAGCCTTTTTCCCCCGGGTTTTCGCGAGCCCGAGGGTCATCTTATTTTAACCCCCCCGGGCCAGTGCTCCTTCGAGTGTTGGTCCGAACTGAGCAGACTGCGGGGCCCCCTCCTGGAAACTCGAGGTCTGGTTTTACTCGTAGGATGTCTCATCCGGTGTGCCCTGAAAACTAGATATGTGCAGCTCCTATCGGGATTTGTCGGCACATTCGGGTGGCTTTGCTGGTCTTGTTTTACCATTGTCGAGATGTCTTGTAAACCGGGATTCCGAGACTGATCGGGTCTTTCCGGGAGAAGGTTTATCCTTCGTTGACCGTGAGAGCTTATGATGGGCTAAGTTGGGACACCCCTGCAGGGTATTATCTTTCGAAAGCCGTGCCCGCGGTTATGAGGCAGATGGGAATTTGTTAATGTCCGGTTGTAGATAACTTGTCACTTGACCCAATTAAAATACATCAACTGCGTGTGTAGCCGTGATGGTCTCTTCTGGGCGGAGTCCGGGAGGTGAACACGGTCTGAGTTATGTATGACGTAAGTAGGTGTTCAGGATCACTTCTTGGTCATTGCTAGATGACGTCCGTTCCGTTGCTTCTCTTCTCGCTCTCATTTGCGCAAGTTAGCCACCATATATGCTTATTGCCGCTGCAGCTCCACATAATAACACCATCTTTTCCTACAAGCTTAAATAGTCTTGATCTCGCGGGTGTGAGATTGCTGAGTTCCCGTGACTCACAGATTCTACCAAAACAGTTGCAGGTGCCGACGATGCCAGTGCAGATGATGGCGTCGATCTCAAGTGGGAGTTCGACGAGGAACGTGGTCGTTACTATGTGTCTTTTCCTGATGATCAGTAGTGGAGCCCAGTTGGGACGATCGGGGATCTAGCATTTGGGGTTGTCTTATTTTCATCTGGATTTTGACCGTAGTCAGTCTATATGATTGTATTTTGGATGATGTATGATGATATTTATGTATTGTGTGAAGTGGCGATTGTAAGCCAACTCTTTATCCCATTCTTGTTCATTACATGGGATTGTGTGAAGATGACCCTTCTTGCGACAAAACCACTATGCGGTTATGCCTCTAAGTCGTGCCTCGACACGTGGGAGATATAGCCGCATCGTGGGCGTTACAGGCCTTGGGCCACCAAGCCTCGAAGCGGAAGCCAGAGAACTTTTGGTTGCAGAAGTTCTTCAGAATAAGTGGGCAGTGATCAGAGATTTCCGTGGAGCCAGCAAGCAGCTGACAACTGGGAGAGAGCTCTTCCCATTCCTTTGAGAAGAGGACCTTGTCGATCTTTGTGTGCGTAGAGTGGAGCCACTCGCTGGACCAAGTGTATCGGCGACCAATGAGAGGCAACTCTTTGAGGTTCAGATTGTCAATGGCGGCCCGGAACCGTCGCAGCATCGCAAGGTTGACATTCCCATTGCTCTTTTCATTCATTCTGCTAATGAGGTTGAAGTCGCCCATGATCAGCTACTCCTGCTTACACAAAGGTTGTAGTGCGCGCATTTCCTCGAGGAAGAGGATCTTGTCAGCATCTTCTTGAGGTCCATAGACACCGGTTAAAGACCAAACGGCATTGGAGGCGAGTTCAGTAACAAGCACTGTGACTGAGTAAGCACCAGCAAGCAATGGTTGAGGGGTGATGGTGTAATGATCAGAAGAGGCAGCAATGAGAACGCCACCACGGGTTCCCAGCGCTGGCAAAAAGGCAAAATTGTTGAAGAAGCTAACACCTAAAGTTTTAGAGACAATAGCATTGGTGATGAGAGACAGTTTTGTTTCCTGCAAGCATACAAGGTTGCATCTGTGGTTGGAGGCCAACTCTCGCACAATAGATCTTCTAGCCGGGTTGTTCAAACCCCTGATGTTCCAACTCAAACAGGAGCCATTAATGGCAGAAACTGAAGACGACTAGGCAGACTAACACTGACAGAGAACAGGGGAACAGAGAGGGGATACACTGAAGATGGGTTCAGAGGTGAAGATGCAGCAGGCATGAGGGAGTCTTGAGGCAGCAAGAGCATGGCCACAATCCGGACCAGTACCCCTAGGAGGTCACCATCGCGGCTGACCTTGCTGCCGTCGGCACGGCCGACGATGCCTTCTTTCTGACGGCTGCGCCTCCTTTCCTTGTAGCAGACACCAGCGAGGTGACTGCATCGATGAAGTTTGGGGGCAGCAGGCGACCGTAGAGCTCCTTGTAGCGCTGGATGTCGGCGTTGGAGGCCGTCGAATCCGGCGGCAGCTGGCCGGATTTCTTCAGGAGGACGACCTGGATCTTGTCAAGGGTGGCCATGCCATGCGTGGGCTTGGCCGCGAGGCTCGCCTGGAGTCGTTGGTGGCCATCTGGTGGGGAGGTGCAACAGTTGGCGGCGATGATGGGAGGATGGCCAGAGGAGGTGGTGTCGGGTGTGTCGGCGTGGTCATCAGCGGCGGCGTAGTAGGGCAGGTGAACGTGGCGATGAAGTGGTCGAGTTGTTCCTCCTGTCTTGTGCGTGTCGTTGCAGGCTGCAAGTGACCCGTGAAGCCCACCACGAGTTCGTCGAGGCCTGGTAGGAGGCCCGAGTGGTTGGTGGCTGCGGCGTCCCGGCCCAACAGTGCCTCGCAATCCTGGGCCGATGGAGCATCAAGGTGTACGAGAGGCTCGGAGGACGCGCCCAGACCAAGCGATATGCCACTGGGGTCCTCTCCCATGTGTAGCAGCGAGGTGAGGTTGTCGTCTGCACACACGGTCAGCGCGGGTGCAGGGGAGGCAGGAGCAGCAGGTGCAGTGTCCTGGCCGACCAGCTTGTCTTCATGTACAAGCATAGGGGTGGGGACAAGGGCCACCATTGCAGGAGACACGAGAAGAGAAACTGGCTCTGAACCCAGCTCGGATCGGTTTGGATCAGACGCCCAGTATTCCCCAGCGGGCATGCCCACAGCCACCGAGGCATGCAGAGCTCCTGTAGCTAGGCCAGAGGAAGGGGGCCCGCCTACCAGACCGACAACACCGTTAGTCGTGGCCATCCCAGACGGAGATGAGCAGTCGCCGTGAGAAGAGCTTCCGTGTCCACCCGACACAGCCAGCGTCGCCCCGCCCGATGGAGCAAGGCCGTCATGGTGACGGCGCCCACCGTGAGCACCACCCTCGCCCCCATTGCCTGAGGCGCCGGAAGAGTGACCGTAGCCGCCGGCCGATGGTGGCTGCTGCCGGCCGGACGACTCGCCACCCCATCGGCCGCCACCGTTGCCGCCATGCCCGCCGGCAGGCCCGTCCCGGTCACCTCCACCCCCAAAGTTCAGGCGGGAGTGGGCCGAGACCCTAGGGGTGCGTGGGGGGAAGGTGCTGTCAACGAACTTCCGGTGCCAGTTGTAGCGCCATTTGACCACACCATCGTCAAGGGGAGAGGGCAAGATTCCACTGAAGCCGCTGCTGATGCTCTTGTTGCTGTCGGGGCTGGCCGGGCGAACGAAATGGTCGTGGACCCAGTCGAGGTGGATGATGATGGGGTAGTCCAGTAAGGAGACCGGCGCGAAGTGGCGGCGCACCGCCGGCGTGCCCACCATGAACTGACGATGGAAGTCAAGCGACGAGGGGTTGCAAGGCTCCTCCACCCAGAGTCTACCTCTTGTGGCGATCTTGGACACGTCGTCCACCCACGCCCAAGCGCAACAGCAGTCCGACTCCTGGTCCGTGTATACCTCTTCGTCGATGGATTCGACGATGGCCGTGGGGGGCAGCAACTCCTTGACATCAGGGATGGACCAAGCATGTCTCGGGGCGCCCTCCAGACAGACGCGGACCTTGTATGACAGACGGACCACACTGGCCCCAGCGCGACGAGACCAGGCGGTAAGGCGCAGGGTGGCGCCGCCGATCCACAACAGAGCAGGGTTACGCAGGGCTTTGCTCTTGAAGCGAGGATCAGAGAACCTGATGAGGAAGTCGCCAGGGGAGAAGAGTGACACGTGCATCTGGGTTCGCGGGAGGCCGAACTGGAGGGAGGCAGCCATGGAGACGTCGTGGACGGTGAACTCCGGGCGGTTTCCCAGCACCGTCGCGATGACTGCGTGCCGCTCGAAGTCGGATTCCGCCGCCGCCCGCGCTGGCTTCCAGGGGATGGAGGCCGTGACCATGGTGGGGCGGCAACGAGCATCAGCGGCCGGCGCAGCCATCTTGGTAGCGGCAGTTGTGGTCTGCTGGGCGGCGGGGGGCGACGGAGGCGGTGGGGATTGGGGGAGGGGAGGAGGGGAGGGTGGTGGGAGGGGAGGGAGGGAAGGGGCGGCGCTGTCCCTGACTTTCTTGCAGCTATGGGAGGTGTGGCCGGAGCGGGAGCACAGGAGGTAGGTTGGTGGGTTGCAGCAGGAGGCGACGCGGTGGTGAGGTGAGAGGCAGCAGAAGCAGGAGCGAGCGGCCTTCGTCTTAAAGAGATGCTGGATGTGCGTCAAGGGGAGCTGGGAGGGAGCACGCGGGATCCTTCCAACATGGCGCGGCAGGCCATGGCGGTTTTCTCTCCACCAGTAGGGCCGGCGCACCTGCTGCCATCCACCACCGCATTGAAGTTCGGCAGCAGGAGAGGCGGGGGTGGGTGCGTCATTAACCGCGCCCTGCAGCGGTCCAGTCACCACTGAGCGGAGCCGCGGTGCGGCAGGGGGCGGCGGTACCGGGGACGAGAGCAGCGCTTGGAGGAAGGGGGTGGTGCAGCGAGCTGCTGACGGTGGCGGGGTGCCAGGCGGTGGTGGGGGGAGGAAGCAGGAGGAGGAGGGAGGGGTCGGCAAGAGGCCGGCCATCGTTGGGTGGGTATGTATTGACACATATATATTACAGTTGAACGGCCAAATCGATCAATGAGCGACCAGGTCGGAGAAGAGGCGAGACGGGAGCGGACTAGGTCAACGTCCGGCACCCCTGCCGGTGACGAGTGGTCCGACTGCATCGACGCCACCCATCTCTCCCGCCACCTCTCCAAACGTCGAGGAAATTGACTATTTATTATTAAGTTTGTCGGACTACAAAGTTGATTTTTTCTTGACAAAAAATGGCTAGGGACTAGATTGTGAGAGATGAATAGTGCTAGTGAAAAGAAGAAGATCCCGCGTACACACGTCGTATACATGTACAGGTATAAGGATGATGATTGGCCCATAACTATCTACTCGTACATCGCTCAACGCCTCCATCTATACCTAGCCGTCGCAACTCATCAGGCAGCGCCGCCGCCTCCTCAACCCTAGGCGACGAATTCATCAATTGGTGCCCCGGCCGCCAGCCGCCGGCAAGTCAGGTCCCCAGTAGTTCCTAATGTTCAGGCGAACATCCAGCGCCGCTCACAATTCTTCGACGCTGTTTCTAATCTTTCCTTTGTCAAAGGTAAAAAAACAATGAACATCGTTGCACCTAAGAAAGGATCGTAGCAAATCCTACAGAAAAATAGGATGAAACGTGGGTCCACCTCGTGAGGAAAACACGGAGAGGCGATTGAGGTGATTGCCAGGCGATCGGCTCGAGCGCTAGGGTTAGGGTTTTTCGAGCGGTGGTGGTGAGGTTCCGGTGGCACGTACGGGGGCGACGGCGCTTCCTACCGTGCGGATCGGGGTGCAGTTTCTCTCTCTTCGGAGGAGGGAACCATGGCGGAGAGACTGAAGAGCGGCGCGACGACGGCGCAGAGTTCGGCGACGGCTCCTAAGCGGCGGCGGCGCAGAGACCGGCAACACAAAAAGAGACGGTAACTCCGGGACCGTTGACACAAAAGGCGACGGCGGCTTCAGGGATGAGGACGCCACTGGGCACACAGAGCAGGAGCGCCTCCGTGTCTCCTGCAGATGGCAAAGTGTCAGCGGAGGCGGCTGGTCTAACTGCAAGATTGGGAGGGCTAGTTCTGACAGAGAAGGAGGCCACGGGGTTCGTGTTCAAGGACTCAGATCAGGAACAGCCACGGGCGGCGAAGTGGTCGGCAATCGGGAAGGCGTTCACTCCAAGGCTAATGAACAAGCGTGCAATAGAGAATTCCATTTCCATGCCAAGGGCCTGGGGCCTTCATAGGGAAGCTCAGTTCAAGATCATTGGAAGGAATATGTTTATGGTGAAATTTGGAAGTGAAGGTGACTGGAAACACGCCCTAAACAATGGTCCCTGGCAGTTTGATTTCAACGTTCTTGTGCTTAAAGATTACGATGGTGCAACTAGGCCGTCGGAGATGACGTTTGATACAGTGGAGGTTTGGGTCCGGGTTGCAGATTTACCATTGAACAAACACTCAAAGGAGTTTGGTGAGGCTCTAGGGAATTGGTTGGGCGAATCAGTTTGTGTGGATGTAGAGAAGGACGGTTTTGCAAAAGGCTTGGATTTGCGATTCAGGGTTAAGCTTTCAGTCTTTGAGCCGTTGGTGAGAGGATTCTATCTAAAGAAAGCAGAAGACGATCTAGAACAAACCTGGTTTGATTTTACGTACGAAAAGATCCCGCACTTCTGCTTTGATTGTGGCCGGCTAGTGCATAGTGCGATTGGTTGTGTCCCGCCGGTGGAATCTGATCAACAGTGGGGCGAATGGCTCAGGGCCTCGCCAGGGCGTTCCTGGTTGATGAAAGAGGGCTCCCACCGTGCGGCATCTAGTGGTGCTAACAGCTTTGGTAGTGTGAGGTCTAGTGAGGGTGATATGAACATGAGGAGGACTCGATCAGTACGTGATCTACCCACTAAACGCAATCTGCAAAGGAAGCTTAATAAACCGGCTGACTCTCGCACTGGCGGGGGCGACAAAGGGGACTATGGGGACGTCACTAGTCCCAACAAACAGCGGCACGGGCCGGCTGAACCACAGGGAAAGGATCTCCGGGAGGCATTAGAACAGAAGCGGGAGCAGGATATGCGTTTTGAGTTGCGACAGCGACAGATGAAAAAGCAGGCTGAGTTACGATCTAGCTACAGACAATATGGCTCTTGGGATCATGGTGGTGGCGGAAGCTCTAGTCAGTACAGAGAGAGAGAGAGCGTAAGAAAGGCCCTTATGTGAGGAAACCACGGCCAGGGTATGATGAACATCGCCTGTCCAGAAGCCCAAAGCACGAAATAACTGAGGAGAGGAAGAGAAGGCCGAAGCAGCACTGGGTGGCTAAGGGGGACCCGGACAGGCAAGTGAGTAATGATACCTTCATTCGCGACACAAGGCAGAAAACGTCTACAGTGTTTGATCGTATCTCTGAGCACAACGACACATCGGCGGACCCTGCGAGGCAGGGCCGCCGGTCATAATGAATATCCTGGCCTGGAACTGTCGGGGACTGGGGTTGGACTCGACAGTGGGCGAACTACGAGACCTGATTAGGTCCCACAACCCAGCGGTGGTGTTCTTATGCGAAACAAAAAAGAAGGCGAGAGCAATGGAGAGGCTGAAATGGAGCTTGGGGTTCACGTCAGGAGTAGCGGTGGACTGCGAGGGCCGTAGTGGCGGTCTGGCTTTATGGTGGAGAGACCATGTGCAAGTAACGGTGAGGCCGTGGTGCCAATACTTTATCGATGCAGAAGTGGTGTGTGAGGGGAAGACTTGTATAATCACTGGATTCTACGGGGAACCTCGAACAGAATTAAGGAAAAGATCCTGGGATGCAATTCGTTATCTCCGAGCACAAGATGACCATCCGTGGATTTGTTTGGGCGATTTTAATGAAGCTTTGTTTCAGACGGACCAGCGTGGTGGTAACCCTAGGAGTTTTACGCAAATGGAAGACTTCCGTGACTGCTTGGCCGACTGCGGCTTGGCAGATTTAGGCTTCTCTGGTTACCCCTATACTTGGGATAATAAAAGGGATGGGCAGGAAAACATTCAGGTTCGTCTTGATCGTGCTACATGCAATGATGACTTTTTGGCCATGTTTCCTGAGACAAGGGTGGAGCATATTTTTACTGAGGAGTCAGACCATCAAGCTCTCCTAGTTCACGCGGTGGAGACTGCTCCACGACGTGGTCGAGGGGGTGAGAGACAATTCAGGTACGAGGAAGCATGGACGCGGCATGACCAATATGAGAGCATGATAGCAGAAGCATGGGAAGCGGCAGGCACGGGCGAACGAGGTCTTGCGGCGGCGTGGGACAGACTGGGCTCTATGGCGGGATCAATGCAACATTGGGCCAGGGAAGTCTTTGGCTCAATCAGGAGACAAATATCAAAACTGAAAACGCAGCTTCTCGAAGCAAAAAATAGAGCCCTGCTGACCGGCACCTCACTGGAGGTCCGAGAGCTGGAGGAGCAACTCCGGGAAATCTATGCTAGGGACGAAGTTATGTATAGGCAAAGATCTCGAGTAGACTGGCTACGAGCGGGCGATCAAAATACGCAATACTTTCAGAACAGAGCATCACATAGGAAAAGGAAGAACACAGTGAGGGCATTGAAACGAGATGATGGTTCCTTCTGCAGGGTTGATGAGGAGATGCGTAGTATGGCGGCTGCTTTTTATGAACAACTTTTTGCTTCAGATGGCTCACGAGGGGCAAATGTGTTGCTGCAGAATATTGAGTGCCTTGTTACAAATGACATGAATGAGCTGCTGGTTTCCCCTATCTCTGATGAGGAAATTGAGAAGGCTCTTTTTCAGATGGGGCCTACGAAGGCGCCGGGTCCAGATGGGCTACCGACTCTCTTCTATCAACGACACTGGTCGTTGGTCCGTGATGATGTATGCCAGGCGGTTAAGGACTTTTTGAATGGTGTCGCGGCGCCGGACGGTTTCAATGCAACAGTTATTGTCATGATCCCAAAGTGCAACTCGCCAGAGTTGTTGTCACAATTTAGGCCTATTAGTCTCTGCAATGTTCTATACAAGATTGCGACAAAGGTTTTGGCTAATCGGTTAAAAGGTATTTTACCAATTCTTATTTCTGAGGAGCAGAGTGCATTTGTCCCTGGCAGGTTGATTACTGACAATGTCTTAGTGGCGTATGAGTGTGTTCACGCAATTCGCAAGAGGAAGAGAAAGAAACCGTTCTGTGCAGTCAAGTTAGATATGATGAAGGCGTATGACAGGGTGGAATGGGTTTTTCTTCAGCGGATGATGGAACGTTTTGGCTTTGCACCAGGGTGGGTTTCGATGATAATGAGGTGTGTAACGTCGGCAAACTTCTCAGTAAAGCTTAATGGTAGTTTGTCGAGGAGGTTTTCACCATCCCGAGGCCTCCGGCAGGGTGACCCATTATCCCCCTACTTATTCTTATTCTGTGTTGAGGGGTTCTCGGCTATGCTTAAAAAAGCTCAAGAGGAGGGGAGGGTGAAAGGGGTGAAATTTGGGAGCACTGGCCCCCATGTTACTCACCTTCTGTTTGCAGACGACAGCATTGTCTTCCTCGAAGGCTCTCATGACAATATGGTGACGTTGAAAGACATACTCACTAAGTATGAGGAGGCATGTGGACAGCGTGTTAATCTGCAAAAGTCATCCATTTTCTTTGGCAAGGGCTGTCAAGAGGAGGACAAGGAGACTCTCAAGAATGCCTTGGGGGTTCGGTCTGAGGCTCTGAGTGAGCGATACCTAGGATTACCAACACTGGTTGGGAAGTCCAAAGAGGGAACTTTTAAGCATGTGACAGAAAGCTCAAAAGGCAAGGTTAGTGGATGGAAGGGGCAAGGACTGTCTAAGGCTGCACGTGAGGTATTGATCAAATCGGGGCTACAATCTGTACCAACCTTCACCATGAGTTGTTTTCAGCTTACGAAGAAGATGTGCCGGAACCTGACTTCGATCTCTTCAAAATTCTGGTGGGCGGCAACGAATGGTGAGCGGAAGGTACACTGGATTTCGTGGCAGAAGATGTGCGTGGCAAAATAAGATGGTGGAATGGGTTTTCGAGACCACGAGGCCTTTAACCAAGCGTTACTGGCAAAGTAGGCGTGGAGGATCCTGCAGGCGCCAACGTCTCTGTGTGCGCGTGTGCTGAAGGCTCGTTATTTCAGTGACAACTCCATCCTAACAGCAACAGCACCCTCATCCGCCTCATACACATTCCGTAGCATTCTTTATGGACGGGACCTGCTGCGCGAGGGGATCATATGGCGCATTGGAGATGGAAGCAGTGTGAACATCCATCATGCAAACTGGACTCCACGAGCTGGGAGCATGCGGCCTCTTGGCTAGATTTTTGCCACGGGCATGTCCAAGGTAGCAGACCTATTAGCGCATGATGGAAGGAGCTGGGATATGGGCAAGGTGCGCTCTATATTCTCTGATGGTGACGCTAAAGATATTGAGCAAATAGCCGTTGGGGGTCCCGGTACAGAAGACTACCCGGCCTGGAACTACACCAAAAATGGTGACTTCACCGTCAGATCTGCGTATCACCTAAGGATGAAGAAGAATATAGCGAGGAGCGGACAGCCGGAGTCCTCGAGCTCGGTGGGGAAGCATAAGGGATACTTAGCGTTGTGGGATACGAATGCGCCGGCCAAAGCCAAGATCCATATGTGGAGGATGGTCCGCAACGGGCTAGCAGTTGGGGCTGAGCTACATCGGCGTCGGATCAAACCCGGTGTTTTTTGTGTTGCGTGTGGGCGAGAAGAGACGGTGCTCCACCGGTTCTGGACATGCCAACATTCATCACTTTTCTGGCAACTTCTGCGCTCAGAGAAGGGAGTTGGGGTGGCGATCCCACCAAGTTTGATTGACTCCCAGTTCAAGCAACATATGGTCTTTGGCTGGCAAGAAATGAAGCGAGGGATGGGAAGAAGATAGCGCCTCCACAAGAAATAATAGGCACGGTAGTGTCGCATATGAATGAGTGGAAGGCTGTACACACACGCGATGTGCATCCGGCTGTCCCGACAGTCAAGGAAAAGTGGCGGCCTCCTGAGGAGGGCTGGCTAAAAATTAACTCAGATGGGGCTGTGTCAAGAGATAGGGACAAGGGAGGAGCTGGAGCAGTCATTCGAGACCATGTTGGGGCTTTTAGAGCTGGTCTCTGCCATGTGTTCCGTGGAATTGTGGACCCACAATCGATGGAAATTTTGGCATGCAAACGGGGTCTTCAAGTGGCGCAAGAAATCAACGCTGATAAGGTCCATGTTGAGCTTGACTCTCAAAGTGTCGTAAACATGTTGAATAATCAACACAAGGAGATGTCCAGTGCAGGGCCATGGATACAGGAAATCAAAACGATACTTGCATCTTTTTCTGATTTTAGAGTCTCTTGGGTTCGCCGTTCTGCTAATGTTGCCACGCATAAATAAGCTAGAGTTGGTGTGGGTGATGAACTCTGTAAGGTTTGGCTGGGAACTACCCCAGATTGTGTGCTTGATGTAATCTCGGATGAGATTCCGAACGCATTTGATTAAATAAAGCGGCAACGTTGACCCAAAAAAAAAAGGATCGCTGCATTAATCATCTCTTACGCTCCAGTCCCTGGTTAACGTTTTATCAAGAAGAAATGAACTTTGTAGTTATAATCAAATTCCAACGAACTTAATTATAAATAGTCAATTTCCTCAAAAACGCCCCCCTGACGCCCAACCCGGGCTCCCAGCCTGGATCAGCACCTGGCCCAAACCGGCCACCCGCTCAACGGCGCGAGGAACCGGACCGGCCACAACCTGCATCCACGAGAGAGACCAACATCATCCCCAAGGGCCGTACGCAGACGAGCCGACGCCGGAGAGCCCAGCCGCCGCTGCGCCACGACCTGCACACCAGCATGAGCTGAACCACGCCGACGCAACACCGCCGCCATGAGCCGACCCATGCCACCACCATGGGCTCCCACCACACCGTGGCAGCCCAAATGCACCAAGGACCACCGCAGCACCGGAAGCAGCCGCCTGCAGCAGCTGGTCGCGCGCCACCGCGGTCCACGCCCAGCGCCACGACCACGCCCGGTCGTGGCTAGCCCCCGCGCCGCCAGCCAGAGGAGAGCCCCCAGATCCAGATCGATTCGGGCCTCCGCCGCCGCTAGGCCCGCACCGCCGCCTCTGCCACCACGGGCGCAACCCCGACGACCACCGCACGTAGCCCACCACTCCGGGGCAGCAACCACCTGCGCTGCCGTACCCCACGAAGCACCGCGTCCCCGACCGGCGAGGTCGTCCCGCGCCGCCCACCACCGTTCGGGAAGGAGAGGAGGCCCCGCCGCCGTCGCGGCTGGCCGGGCTTTGCCCGCCAGCGAGTGCGGCGGCGACGAGGAGAGAGGAGGAGGGGAAGGGGGCTAGGACCGGCGGCGGCGAGGGTTTCCTCCCGTCGCTCGCGGGAGCGACGCGGGGGGTTTCGGGTGATCAAAAAAATTTCGGGTGATCAAAAAGACCCATCGTATATATCTATATACGGGCACCTGATGAGTGATGGATCTTGTTACAATGTCCATGCAATCGCTGAAGACCATTTATAGGGTTCATATTGGCGCAAAATAGCAAAAGGGTCCACGGGCTATTGCAGTAGTTTGTCACATTATTTAGGATTTTTATGTGTCCCAAACATTTAAAATATGCATATATTCTAGTGAATGAAATTGGATAGATAGATTGTCTAATTGTAAAATTGTTCTAAATACAAAAACTATGTATTAAGTAGTATGAATAATCGTGTGCAAGTACAGCAAGGAGGCCACATAACATTGTGTCTCTCTCCTGTATCTGTATGTTCAAATTCTGAGAAGAAAGGAATCCTGTGCATCCAAACAGGTCGTGGTTAGCAACTTGAGTCATTTGATATTTCCAGCAAGCAATTCAAACAGTCGGGCAAACAACAACATTGGAACCATGGCAATTTCAAAATTTCAATTCCGGAGATGAGCTGGAATTTGCACTTGAGTTCTGCAGACCAATTCAATTCGTGCAACCAAGCGGAGGGCCTCAGAGATTTTCTGCAAACATTTGTTGATGAAAGTTGACCATGATATGGTTGATGATGGCTACTCCTACTAGTACATAGCAGCTGTTGCATCATGTATGGTTGAGGCTGACGGGCGATGGCTACAGGCCAGCGCTGCTTCTTGTTGCGCCAAGGCCAAGGTTATCTATCCGTTCTCTACTTTAATGCCACTTCTTTGTGAAGCTTCATTAGTCAACCGAATGCAACATGCTTGATGCTCGAGCCTTTTTCCTCTTCTTCTTTATCACTCTACATGTAAACGCATGAGGAGCACAGGATCAGGTCGAGTCGAACATAGGATAGGAGTAGTACGAACAGCGTCCGGGAGGAAATTATATATTAGTATCACCGGAGTAGTGTCGTGGTAAAATGGGCACAAGCGCTTCCTGTAGCCCAGTGCTCCTCCCATCTTTCCCGGACACGTCTGGCCGCGCTGCCGAGCATATCCACGCTACGCTACACCGACGTGGAAGCCCGCACCGCACCTCATCCGGCACGCCTCCCACCGGCTCCCGCCTATTTCAATCCCCGGGCCGCGCACCGGATGCCGCCTCCCATCTCTAACAACCATCCGCGGGCGGTGCAATCTGTTTGTACCCGTCACTCCCACCCCTCGTCCCCAGCCCGCTCGCTCCCGACGACCGGAGACCAGGCGCCGCTCGCAGAGGCGGAGCAGAGAAGAGAGGATGGACCACGCGGCGGAGGCGCAGCGGACGGACCTGATGACGATCACGCGGCACGCGCTGAACGAGCAGGGCCGGCACCCGGAGTCCCGGGGCGACTTCACCATCCTCCTCTCCCACATCGTCCTCGGCTGCAAGTTCGTCGCCTCCGCCGTCAACAAGGCCGGCCTCGCCAAGCTCATCGGCCTCGCCAAGCTCATCGGCCTCGCCGGGGAGACCAACGTCCAGGCAAGCGCCAACCGACCCCTCGAGTCCCCTTATCTCGCTTTGTTTCCAATCTCTGTGCGCGCGTTGACAAACGTGCACGGCCGGAGTGCAGGGCGAGGAGCAGAAGAAGCTGGACGTGCTCTCCAACGAGGTCTTTGTCAAGGCGCTTGTCAGCAGCGGCCGCACTGTAATATACACTCTTCTGACTCTTCAGTTTCAGCAGATATCTTCCCGGCAAAGTAAACTACAATCCTGAGCCAAGGATCTGACTTTGCCGTGCTGCGTGCAGTGTGTCCTCGTGTCTGAAGAGAACGAGGCGGCCATCTTCGTCGACGCGCCCCTCCGCGGAAAGTACTGCGTGTGCTTCGATCCCTTGGACGGCTCCTCCAACATCGACTACGGCGTCTCCATCGGGACGGTACGCGCTCCTCTTACTCTGCTGCTTCTCCGAGCTTCTACCTGTTGACTGGTTCAGTACACCGTTCAAAAACAAAGGCACTATGTCTGCTGGTTACTCACTGCTATGTGCTATCTGATCGGCGTTTTCATTCTGTTCTACAGATCTTCGGGATCTACATGATCAAAGACAAGGACAACGCGACCCTGGAGGACGTGCTGCAACCCGGGACCGACATGATCGCCGCTGGCTACTGCATGTACGGGAGCTCATGCACGGTAATTATGTTCCCTGATGTATTTTCACTTCCATTACTTTACCCCACCTCTTCATCCTAGATTCAACGATGTTCTGGTTTACCGCAGCTTGTCCTAAGCACTGGAAACGGTGTAAATGGCTTCACCCTTGATCCTTCCCGCGGGGAGTTCATACTTACCCATCCCAACATAAAGGTTTGTGATGCAGGTCACAGCAACAGCAACGCACAATTTTTTTAAAATTTATTCACTGATGACCTGCAACAAAAGTTCTGCCAAAATCCTATTGTATGTGTGTTCAACTCTTCTTGATTGTGCAGATACCAAACAAAGGGAAGATCTACTCGGTCAATGAAGGGAACGCCAGAAACTGGGACGCGCCCACTGCAAAGTATGTACTCCTACTTACTACTCCCTCCGTTCCAAATTACTCGTCGTGGTTTTAGTTTAAATTTGAACTAAAACCACGACGAGTAATTTGGAACGGAGGGAGTAGATCTCATTTCAAGTTCACAAACATCACATGAAGTCAAGCTGAATTCTCTGGCCAACATTGCAGGTACGCAGAGAGATGCAAGTTTCCCCAAGACGGCTCATCGCCAAAATCCCTGAGATATATCGGAAGGTGAGTGAGTGCCTGTCTTTCAGCTGTTTCTCTCACATCAAACCGAAACTATTCCACAGCAAATTCAGTCAGACTCCGACTGCCCCTGTTTTATGCCGAACCTAATGATTTTGTCATGTTATTCCACGCTCCACAGCATGGTTGCGGATGTTCATCGTACCCTGCTCTACGGAGGCATATTTCTGTACCCCGCCGACAAGAAGAGCCCCAGCGGAAAGGTTCGGTACGCTGATGCTTAGCAGCCTCCTTCCTTCGTGGTATCCCCAGCTGATTACGCTTATCCACGTGCATTCCTTAGGTTGGTGACATGGGGCGTGTTTGGTTGCCGTGCGCTACAGTACCCGCATTGCATACACTTCTCCACCCAACCTGCCTATGCAAATCAGCCTCAAATGCACCATATGCATGTTGTTTAATTGCCTGCATGCCCTCTTACCTGCATAGGCCGAACCACACTGCCTGGTGTTTGGTTGCCTGCATGTTAGTCCACAAACCCAGGGCATGGTGTTTGGTTGTATGCAAGGCCTGATGTGTGGTAACCTCTTTGGCTAGTTGGTGAGGTTACCACCACACTTCGGCAGCACACATCATAAGCACAACAAAGTATAAACAGAGCATCAACTAGCATAATTCAGATATAAGCAGTACCACAGATATAACAGTTCAACGCATAAACCATAAACATGTTCAAAACAAACTCGATAGTACGCTCGAAAGAGGTGGCCCGGCCCTACTCCTTGGCGGCAAAGGCTTCGTCGTGCTTCCCCCACTTGCTGACGACCTCAATGCCATCGTCGTCGAAGATGATGACCTTGAGGGTGTCGGGAGTGAGGAGCTTGAACGTCACCATGTAGCCGATCTTGATCTGATGAATGGCTGCGTAGGTGGCCCAACCCTGATCTAGGGTCACCCTGCCGTTCATCAGCTTGACCGTCACCTTTCAGGAGCAGCCGGTGTTGTTCCTGAGCTTGAACTCCGTCGGCACCGCGACGAAGTGTTTGGTGAAGTCCAGGGGCATGGGGATGCACTCAAGCTTCGGTGCAAGGATGACCTTGCAGAAGTGAGTTGGGCCATCCTCCTGATGGTAGTGGCCGTAGTTGCGGCGCTTGTTGCTGGGGGGCTCCTCCATGCCCTCGTCGTCGCCACCCTCAGGCGTCTTCGGGTCTTCCTCGACGGTGGGCGGCAACTCAACCTCGTCGGGCATTGGGTGAAGGGGCTGCTTGCCCTTGCTGTCAATGGCCGGGAGCACCTCCGTGTCCTCGATCTGCACACAAGTCATGGAGTCAGGCATTGCACAGAGTTCATGGCTAATTCAAGAGCTTGTAGTTAAAACGGCATGACTGTCACTCTTCCCCTCCTCTCCATCCCCTCTATATTTACTCACCCTGCCCACCATTGTTTACCCACCCCCTCTCTTCTCTCACTGTCAACCTTCCTCCTCCCCATCGCCATGAGCTCTAGCTCCAGCTCCAACGCCAACCCCTTCCCTTGGGGTATTGGCTGGAGGGCCTTCTTCCTCGGGTGGACGGCTGGTGACCGGACCAAGTTCGAGAACACCATGGAGGTGTACTCGAACTTAGGCTCCATGCCGGACATGCAGAACGAATCTAATGCCGTGCTCATGAAGGCCACTAAAGAAGAGCTGAAGACGCTGATTCCTGACCCAGCGAAGGGCGCGATGGCAGTTGACATCATTCGCTGAGCCATGAATCAGGCCGTCTCCGACGACCCTAAACAGAGGAAGAAGTGGTGCAAGTACAAGACCTACTGGGCTCCTAATGACCGTCGTGCCGCAGTGTACTGGGAGACGGCTATCGCGCCGCCGGCGGTCATCGGCGGGGAGCCTAAGGAGGAGGAAGAAGAGGCGGTGCACATGCCAGCTAGGGCGCCAGAGCCAGTCCGTCCTACCTGGCAGATCGACCTCGACTCCGCCGAGGACGACCCGCCGGCCCGCACGGCGATGAAGAAGAAGATGAAGGCCAGCGGCTCGACCAGCCGCTCCGCACGCTGGTGACGGCCGCCGCGGTCAGCCGGTGACCGTTGTGTACCCCCTTTCCCCCTATTCCCCTATCCCCAATCCCGAAATCTACCTTATGCATTCCGATCTTGCATGTATGAACTCGTATGAACTGCTATGAACTAGTATGAACTACCCCTATGCTTATCTACCTCTATTCCCCATTCCCCTCCGCCGTGGATCGAATCTATCGCCGTGGATCGAATCTAGCGTGCATGTCGAAGAGAGAGAAGTGCTTACCGCCATTGATGGAGTCCGGTGGTCTTCTTCCTCTGCTCCGATCCGCCGCCGCCGGTGAGAGTTGGGAGAGTGGGGAAGAGTGGGGAGAGGGAGAGGTGAGGGGCGGTGAGGCTAATAACTGCCGGTGCTTCGGGAAGCAACGCGGCTTCTCGAGGGTGGCCGCGCGCGTGCAGCCGCACCCGCCCACGTGCACCGCTCGGGCCTGGCCCTGGAGAAACTGCCGATTCGTGCGTTCCCAGTGAGCCAGGCCCTGAGGTGCTTTAAGAAGCGTGCGATGCAGGCCCAATAGTGTATGCGGGCTACCAAACAGGCCGCGCACATCCCGCGCGGGCCTGGTTGGGCTGCATGCGGGCAACCAAACACGCCCATGTCGTATTTCCAGTGTTCTGTACGAGGATTTCCCCATGTCGTTCCTGATGGAGCAAGCCGGAGGCCAGTCTTTCACCGGCAAACAGCGGGTAAGGCCACTGAATTCACCGAATTCCTTTTTATCAGAGCAGCACTTTCTGCTTTGATACCATGCCACTTCGTCTGATTCAGAGCATGTGCTATTTTACAAAATTGTAGTAGTATCTTAACTTCATGTTGTTGCTGATCTTTGGCGTGCTGTAACTGAAAAGTGGTCTGCTGCGTTTGCATTGTAGGCCCTTGAAATTGTTCCTTCTGAGATACACCAGAGGTCTCCGATATTCCTCGGGAGCTACGATGATGTGGAGGAGATTAAATCATTGTATGCTTCGGAGTCGAGCACCGCCTGATCTGAGTTCCTGAAGACACAATACACATGTTCTGCATCCCGTTGCTAAAAGAAAAAAGTTATGTTCGGCGTTGTGACAAAAGTCCTTGGGTAGCGTTATGGTGATTCTGACATGATTGTCATGGCCTCAATGTAACAATACCCGTATATACATATACTCCCACTGTAAACTAATATAAGAGCGTTTTGATCACTAAAGTAGTGATCTAAACGCTTTTATATTAGTTTACGGAGGGAGTATTTGACATATTGCACGTCATTTTAACAAGTATTCCCTGTAAAGAAATATAAGATCACGGACCACACCCCCTTACTTTTCTCTCATGGCTGTGCCCGTTGACGATGACGAAGTTGTTCACCAACTCCTCCAGCATGTCCGGCCAGCCCGCTGTCGCCTGATTGGAGGTGTTCGTCGCGGGCATCGGGCCCTCAACTCCTTCCCCTTCGGAAGGAGGAACCGGCACCGTTGAGGCCCTTGGGGGCTCAGGTGCGGACGGCTGAGGAGGTCCGGATGGTCCGGACTCACCTCCCACATTCGCTAGGGGGGCCTCACCCTCCTGGTCCTTGGTGACCGAGGCGTCAGCCTCAGCCATGACCGCGTCGTCCTCCTTCCTCGTGTTCGGGCGGGAAAGGGTCCTTCGGGATAGCACCTCCTCGATTTCTTCGGGGATCAGGGGAGGTGCGGAGCGCGACGCCGATTCGCTGTCCGCTAGCTCGGCGGGCGGAGATGCCCCCTCCGAGGTTTGCTCGCCGAGGTGACCATGATATGGGCTGTGTCACCAGACAGTCGGTCTCCATTTGTAAGGGACTATTAGAAACAAAGCAATTAAAACAGCCAAGGAATATATACCTGCCATCGGGGCTTGAGCCTATGTTCCTTCTCCGGAACCTCTTTGGACGCTTCGGACTCCTCGTCGGAGTCCGAGCTATCAGGCAGGATCACCTTAGGCCGACACTGCCTCTTCGGGGCCTGAGGGGGTTGTACCGCATCGACGTCTTCGGCCGCCGCCCTCTTCTTGGAGTGCAAGGAGGCGCTTTCCTCCTCGTCTTCGTCCCCGTCCTGAGCAGACGGGGCTGCAGCATCTCCGGACCGGGTGTCCGGGCGAGGTTGTAACGCCCTACATGCGGTTATATCCCTCATGTGTCGGGGCACGACTTAGGGGCATAAACGCATGCACGACTAGTCGCAAGAGTGGTTAATCTTTACACAACCCATGTACTGAAAAGATAGGTATAGAATAGTTGGCTTACACTCGCCACGAATCACACAACATCATCAACATGCATACAATCATTCAAGATGAACACAGGGTCTGGCTACGGACGATATCAAACGAATAAAAGACAACCACTCAAGCTAAGTCCCGATCGACCCTAGTGGGCACCACTACTGATCGTCCGGATAAGTAACGTAGAAACACCCACGATCCTCGTCAAGCTACCACTTGAGCTCAATAGCATCTCCTGCATCAGACCCAACGGTACCTGCAACTGTGTTTGTAGTATTCTGTGAGTCACGGGGTCTCTGCAATCATAGCACCCTCGGTATCAAGACTATCAAAGCTTAAATGGGTAAGGTCTGGTTAAGTGGTGAAGTTGCAACAAGCACTAAGCATTTATATGGTGGCTAACTTACGAATATAAGAACAAGGTGAGAAGCTACGCAAACGGTCGCAATCTAGTAATGATCCTGAACTACTTATGTTCAAACATAACCCAACCGTGTTCTCTTCCCGAACTTCACCTAAAAGAGACCATCACGGTTACGCACACGGTTGGTGTGTTTTAATGAGATTAGCTTCAAGTTCACTACAACCGGATATTAAAAACTCCCATCTGCCACATAACCGCGGGCATGGCTCTCGAAAGTTTAAACCCTGCAGGGGTGTCCCAACTTAGCCCATGACAAGCTCACGATCCGCGGAGACAATCCTCCATCTCGGGACACTCTGATCAGGCTCGGAATCCCGATGCACAAGACATTTCGACAATGGTAAAACAAAAACAGCAAGACCTCCTGACGTGCCGATACCCTGATAGTAGCCGCGCGTATCTCGTCTCAGGCCACGATCGGATTGTCAAACTTCCGGTAGGCCAATCCATAGTTGCCCATGGCGGCCACCGACGGTCGACAGGTTGGACCAACACTCATGAGGAGCACTGGCCCGGGTTGTTGCACTACAAAAAGAATACACTTCCGTGATGATACGTGTTTGACACAGTAGGTCACATTTTCTGTCATGCATGTACATCCATGACAATTTTATGACATAATCAAGATAGTCATACCTGTGCTGTCGTAGAAGTGTTCCATGACATTACCAAAATTATCATCACAGAAGTGTCCACTTCCATGACGATAAATGCAGCGTGATGGAAGTGCTTTCGTCAAGGGTGACCGACACGTGGCACCGTAACGGGTCGCCGTTAAGCTATCGGGTCCAGTTTTGGATCCGATAACCCACTAACAGCCACGACCAATGCCGATTTTCCACGTGTAAAATTCTCATTAGCCGACGGAACCACGTGTCAGCTCCGCGTTGGCACAGGTGTCACTCATCCATTGGGCGAGATGCGCCTACGATATGTTGACACGTGGACCGGCCCAAAAGTGGCCCATAAAGATTAAATGGGCCGGCCCAACTAAAGGCCCACAAGATTTTGCGGACCATAATGGGCCGGCCCAGTTAAAGGCCCACAAGATTTTGCAGACCATAATGGGCCGGCCCAGCTAAAGGCCCACAAGATTTTGAGGACACTAGTGGGCTGGCCCGTTAACAGGCTGCCATGTTTTGGGCCAAATGCCGGCCCATATTTGATCTAGTCCATTAACAGCCTGCCACGTTCTGGGCCTAATAAAGGCCCATATGAGATCCGGCCCATTAATAGCCTACCACGTTCTGGGCCATATTACGACCCAGATCAGATCCGACCCTTTAAGAGGCTTTGGGCTAAATTATGGCCCATATCAGACGCGGCCTGTCAACTGGACACTGTGCTTTTGGGCCCACTTGAGGTCCGGTTAGGATTTCTGTTTGCTAAAGGCCCATTTAGTAATACAGCCTGATATTACTTTCGGCCTGTTAAAGGCCCGTTTAACATTTCGGCCCTATATTTATTTCGGCCTGTTAAAAGCCCATCATATAGTTGGGCCTAACTATGGCCTGCTACGTCTTGAGCTTGCGTTGGTTTTCCTTGAAGAGGAAAGGGTGATGCAGCAATAGTAGCGTAAGTATTTCCCTTAGTTTTTGAGAACCAAGGTATCAATCCAGTAGGAGGCTCCTTAGAAGTCCCACGCACCTACACAAACAAACAAAGAACTCACAACCAACGCGATAAAGGGGTTGTCAATCCCTTCACGGCCACTTGCGAAAGTGAGACCTGATAGAGATAATATGATAGGATAAATATATTTTTGGTATTTTATAATATAGATTAGAAAAGTAAAGATGCAAATAAAAGTAAATGGCAAACTTATATGATAAAAGATAGACCCGGGGGCCATAGGTTTCACTAGTGACTTCTCCCAAGATAGCATAAGTATTACGGTGGGTGAACAAATTACTGTCGAGCAATTGATAGAAAAGCAAATAATTATGAGATTATCTAGGCATGATCATGTATATAGGCATCACGTCCGTGACAAGTAGATCGAAACGATTCTGCATCTACTACTATTACTCCACACATCGACCGACTCCTGCCTGCATCTAGAGTATTAAGTTCGTAAGAACAGAGTAACGCATTAAGAAAGATGACATGATGTAGAGGGATAAACTCATGCAATATGATATAAACCCCATCTTTTTATCCTCGATGGCAACAATACAATACATGCCTTGCTGCCCCTGCTGTCACTGGGAAAGGACACCGCAAGATTGAACCCAAAGCTAAGCACTTCTCCCATTGCAAGAAAGATCAATCTAGTAGGCCAAACCAGACTGATAATTCGAAGAGACTTGCAATGATAACTTAATCATACATAAAAGAATTTAGAGGAGATTCAAATATTTCTCATAGATAAACTTGATCATAAACCCACAATTCATCGGGTCTCGACAAACACACCGCAAAAATAGTTACATCGAATAGATCTCCACGAGAGAGGGGGAGAACATTGTATTGAGATCCAAAAAGAGAGAAGAAGCTATCTAGCTAATAACTATGGACCCGAAGGTCTGTGGTAGACTACTCACAACTCATCGGAGGGGCTATGGTGTTGATGTAGCAGCCCTCCGTGGTCGATTCCCCCTCCGGTGGAGCACCGACGAAGGCTCCAAGATGGGATCTCGCGGATACAGAAGGTTACGGTGGTGGAAATAGTTTTTTGTGGTCCTCTCTGATGGTTTCGGGGTACGTGGGTATATATAGGAGGAAGAAGTAGGTCGGTGGACGCCCGAGGGGCCCAGGAGACAGGGGGCGCGCCCACCAGGGAAGGGCGCGCCCTCCACCCTCCTGGCCTCCTCGATTGCTTCTTGACGTGCACTCCAAGTCCTCTGGATCACGTTCGTTCCAAAAATCACGCTCCCGAAGGTTTTATTCCGTTTGGACTCCGTTTGATATTCCTTTTCTTCGAAATACTGAAATAGGCAAAAAAAACAGCAATACGGGCTGGGCCTCCAGTTAGTAGGTTAGTCCCAAAAATAATATAAAAGTGTATAATAAAGCCCAATAATGTCCAAAATAGAAGATAATATAGCATGGAGCAATCAAAAATTATAGATACGTTGGAGACGTATCAAGCATCCCCAAGCTTAATTCCTGCTCGTCCTCGAGTAGGTAAATGATAAAAACAGAATTTTTGATGTGGAATGCTACCTAGCATAATTCTCAATGTAAATTTCTTTATTGTGGCATGATTGTTCAGATCCAAATGATTCAAGATAAAAGCTTATAAAACATAAAAATAATAATACTTCGAAGCATACTAGCAAATAATCATGTCTTATCAAAATAGCATAGCCAAAGAAAGCTTAATACTACAAAATCATATAGTTAGGCCAAAATACTCCCATCATGCACAACCCCGATGACGAGCCGAGCAATTGGTTCATACTTTTTAACGCGCTTCAGCTTTTTTCAACTCTTACGCAATACATGAGCGCAAGCCATGGACATAGCACTATGGTGGTATATGGTGGTGGTTGTGAAGACAAAAAGGGAGAAGATAGTCTCACATCAACTAGGTGTATCAACGGGCTATGGAGATGCCCATCAATAGATATCAATGTGAGTGAGTAGGGATTTCCATGCAACGGATGCACTAGAGCTATAAATGTATGAAAGCTCAACATTAGAAACTAAGTGGGCGTGCATCCAACTCGCTTGCTCACGAAGACCTAAGGCATTTTGAGGAAGCCCATCATTGGAATATACAAGCCAAGTTCTATAATGAAAATTCCCACTAGTATATGAAAGTGACATCATAGGAGACTCTCTATCATGAAGATCATGGTGCTACTTTGAAGCACAAGTGTGGAAAAGAGATAGTAGCACTGTCCCTTCTCTCTTTTTCTCTCATTTATTTTCTCTTTTTTTTGGTGGGCTTCTTTGGCCTCTTTTATTTTTATAAAGTCCGAAGTCTCACCCCGACTTCTGGAGGAATCATAGTCTTCATCATCCTTTCCTCACTTGGGACAATGCTCTAATAATGAAGATCATCACACTTTTATTTATTTACAACTCAAGAATTTCAACTCAACACTTAGAACAAAATATGACTCTATATGAATGCCTCCGGCGGTGTACCGGGATATGCAATGAATCAAGAGTGACATGTATGAAAAATTATCAAGGTGGCCTTGCCACGAATACGATGTCAACTACATGACCATGCAAAGAGCAATATGACAATGATGGAGCGTGTCATAATAAACGGAACGGTGGAAAGTTGCATGGCAATATATCTCGGAATGGCTATGGAAATGCCATGATAGGTAGGTATGGTGGGTGTTTTGAGGAAGGTAAATAATGGGTGCAAGATACCGGCGAAAGTTGCGCGGCATAATAGAGGCTAGCAATGGTGGAAGGGTAAGTGTGCGTATATCCATGGACTCACATTAGTCATAAAGAACTCATATACTTATTGCAAAAGTTTACTTAGCCCTCGAAGCAAAGTACTACTACGCATGCCCCGAGAGGGATAGATTGGTAGGAAAAGACCATCGCTCGTCCCCGACTGCCACTCATAAGGAAGACAATCAAAAGAGCACCTCATGCAACAAATTTGTCACACAACTTTTACCATACGTGCATGCTACGGGACTTGCCAACTTTAACACAAATATTTCTCAATTTCATAATTACCCAACTAGCATGACTCTAGCATTACTACCTTTATATCTCAAAACAATTATCAAGCATCAAATTGATCCTAGTGTTAAATGCACTTTATATGATAGTTTTTATTATACTCAACCTGGATGCTCATCATTCTAGGACCAAATTCATAACCATAGAAAATACCATGCTGTTCTAAAAGACTCTCAAAATAATATAAGTGAAGCATGAGAGATCAACAATTTCTTCAAAATTAAACCACCGCCGTGCTCTACAAATATAAGTGAAGCACTAGAGCAAAAACTATTTAGCTCAAAAGATATAAGTGAAGCTCATAGAGTATTCTAATAAATTCTAATCATGTGGGTTTCTCCCAAAAGGTGTGTACAGCAAAGATGATTGTGGTGATCTAAAAATCAAAGACTAATATCATACAAGACGCTCCAAGCAAAACACATATCATGTGGTGAATAAAAATATAGCTCCAAGTAAAGTTACCGATAAACGAAGACGAAAGAGGGGATGCCTTCCCGGGGCATCCCCAAGCTTAGGATTTTGGCTATTCTTGAATATCTTGGGGTGAATGGGCATCCCCAATCTTAGGCTCTTGCCACTCCTTATTCCATAGTCCATCAAATTTTTACCCAAAACTTGAAAACTTCACAACACAAAACTCAACAGAAATCTCGTAAGCTCTGTTAGCGAAAGAAAACAAAACACCACTTCAAGGTACTGTAATGAACTCATTATTTATTTATATTGGTGTTAAACCTACTGTATTCCAACTTCTCTATGGTTTATAAATTATTTTACTGGCCATAGATGCATCAAAATAAGCAAACAACACACGAAAAACAGAATCTGTCAAAAACAGAACAGTCTGTAGTAATCTGTAACTAACGCAAACTTCTGGAACTCAAAAAATTCTACCAAAATAGGAAGACCTAGATAATTTGTTTATTGATCTAATGAAATTGGAATCAGCATTTTATCATGTTCTGGTGATTTTAAACAATTGTTTTCGTGAACAGAAAGTTTCTGGAATTTTCAGCAAGATCAAGTAGTTATCATCCAAGAAAATCCTATAGGTTTAACTTGGCACAAACACTAATTTAAACATAAAAACACATCTAAACAGAAGGTAGATGAAAAATTTATTACTAAACATAAACAAAAACAAAAAACACAAAGAAAATTGGGTTGCCTCCCAACTAGCGCTATCGTTTAACGCCCTTAGCTAGGCATAAAAGCGAGGATAGATCTAATTAGTGCCATCTTTGGCACTCAATTCATAAGTAGCTCGCATGATAGATTCATAAGGTAATTTGGCTTTCTTTCTTGGAAAGTGCTCCATGCCTTTCCTTAATGGAAATTGGAATCTAATATTCCCTTCCTTCATATCAATAATTGCACCAATCGTTCTAAGGAAAGGTCTACCAAGAATAATATGACAAGAAAGATTGCAATCTATATCAAGAACGATAAAATCTACGGGCACCAAATTCCTATTTGCAATAATAAGAACATCATTGATCCTTCCCATAGGCTTTTTAATGGTGGAATCCGCAAGGTGCAAATTTAAAGAGCAATCATCAAGATCATGGAAACCTAGAATATCACATAAAGTTTTCGGAATCGTGGAAACACTAGCACCCAAATCACACAAAGAATAACACTCATGATCTTTAATTTTAATCTTTATAGTAGGTTCCCACTCATAATAAAGTTTTCTAGGTATAGAAACTTCCAAATTAAGTTTTTCATCATAAGATTGCATCAAGGCATCAACAATATGTTGGGTAAAAGCTTTATTTTGACTATAAGCATGCGGAGAATTCACAACAGATTGCAACAAGGAAATACAATCTTTTAAAGAACAATTATTATAATTAAATCCCTTAAAATCCAAGATAGTGGGTTCAATGCTATTTAAAGTCTTGACGTGTCCAATCCCACTTTTACCAAATTTAGCATCAAGATCTAAAAACTCCGAATCATTGGGACGCCTTTTAACTAAAGTTGACTCATCTCCAGTCCCATCATTATCAAGATTAATATTGCAAAACAAGGATCTAATAGGGGACACATTAATAACTTTAAGATCTTCATCATTATTATCATGGAAATTAGAAGAACACGCCTTTATAAAGCAATCTTTCTTAGCACGCAATCTAGAGGTTCTTTCTTTGCACTCATCAATGGAAGTCCTCATAGCCTTGAGGGACTCATTGATATCATGCTTAGGAGAAGTAGATCTAAGTTTCGAAGAATCAACATCAAGTGAAAGTCTATCAACGTTTCTAGCCAAATCATCAACTTTAAGCAATCTTTCTTCAAGCAAGGCATTAAAATTCTTTTGAGAGATCATAAATTCTTTCACACTATTCTCAAAATCAGAGGGCATCTTATTAAAATTACCATAAGAATTATTGTAGGAATTTCCATAATTATTAGAGGAATTACTAGGAAACGGTCTAGGATTAAAGTTTCCTCTATAAGCATTGTTACCAAAATTATTCCTACCAACAAAATTCACATCCATAGATGCATTATTATTCTCAATCAAAGTAGACAAAGGCATATCATTGGGATCAATAGAAACACTCTTAGTAGCAAACAATTTCATAAGTTCATCCATCTTTCCACTCAAAACGTTAATTTCTTCTATAGCATGCACTTTTTTACTAGTAGATCTTTCGGTGTACCATTGAGAATAATTAGCCATAATATTATCAAGGAGTTTAGTAGCTTCTCCTAATGTGATTTTTGTTGGAAATATGCCCTAGAGGCAATAATAAAATGGTTATTATTGTATTTCCTTGTTCATGATAATTGTCTGTTGTTCATGCTATAATTGTATTAACTGGAAACCGTAATACATGTGTGAATACATAGACCACAACATGTCCCTAGTAAGCCTCTAGTTGACTAGCTCGTTGATCAATAGATGGTTATGGTTTTATGACCATGGACATTGGATGTCATTGATAATGGGATCACATCATTAGGAGAATGATGTGATGGACGACCCAATCCTAAGCATAGCACAAGATCGTGTAGTTCGTTTGCTAGAGCTTTTCTAATGTCAAGTATCATTTCCTTAGACCATGAGATTGTGCAACTCCCGGATACCATAGGAATGCTTTGGGTGTACCAAACCTCACAACGTAACTGGGTGGCTATAAAGGTGCACTACAGGTATCTCCGAAAGTGTCTGTTGGGTTAGCACGAATCGAGACTGGGATTTGTCACTCCGTATGACGGAGAGGTATCTCTGGGCCCACTCGGTAATGCATCATCATAATGAGCTCAATGTGACCAAGTGTTTGGTCACGGGATCATGCATTACGGTACGAGTAAAGTGACTTGCCGGTAACGAGATTGAACAAGGTAATGGGATACCGACGATCGAATCTCGGGCAAGTAACGTACCAATTGACAAAGGGAATTGTATACGGGATTGATTGAATCCTCGACATCGTGGTTCATCCGATGAGATCATCGTGGAACATGTGGGAGCCAACATGGGTATCCAGATCCCGCTGTTGGTTATTGACCGGAGAGTCGTCTCGGTCATGTCTGCATGTCTCCCGAACCCGTAGGGTCTACACACTTAAGGTTCGGTGACGCTAGGGTTGTAGAGATATTAGTATGCGGAAATCCAAAAGTCGTTTGGAGTCCCGGATGAGATCCCGGACGTCACGAGGAGTTCCGGAATGGTCCGGAGGTAAAGATTTATATATGGGAAGTCCTATTTTGGCCACCGGAAAATGTTCGGGATTTTTCGGTATTGTACCGGGAAGGTTCTAGAAGGTTTCGAAGTGGGGCCCACCTGCATGGGGGGACCCACATGAACGTGGGTAGTGGGGGCAAGGCCCCACACCCCTGGTGAAGGCGCACCAAGATCCCACCTTAGAAGGAATAAGATCATATCCCGAAGGGATAAGATCAAGATCCCTAAAAAAGGGGGATAACAATCGGTGGGGAAGGGAAATGATGGGATTTCTTTCCCCCACCTTTGCCAACGCCCCAATGGACTTGGAGGGCAAGAAACCAGCCCCCTCCACCCATATATATAGTGGGGAGACGCATGGGAGTAGTACCCCAAGCCCTGGCGCCTCCCTCCCTCCCGTGACAGCTCTTCCTCCCCGCTTGCGCTTGGCAAAGCCCTGCCGGGATCCCGCTACTTCCACCACCACGCCGTCGTGCTACTGGATCTCCATCAACTTCTCCTACCCCCTTGCTGGATCAAGAAGGAGGAGACGTCCCCGCTCCGTACGTGTGTTGAACGCGGAGGTGCCGTCTGTTCGGCGCTAGGATCATCGGTGATTTGGATCACGACGAGTACGACTCCATCAACCCCGTTCTCTTGAACGCTTCCGCTCGCGATCTACAAGGGTATGTAGATGCACTCCTCCCCTCTCGTTGCTAGCATCTCCTAGATTGATCTTGGTGACACGTAGGAAAATTCTGAATTCCTGCTACGTTCCCCAACAATTTTCATAAAAGTGCCTCCAGCGGCCGAATCTAAAAGATTTCTAGAAGCAAAATTCAAGCCGGCATAATTTTTTTGTATAATCATCCATAAATTCAAACCATGAGTAGGGCAATTGCGAATCATCAATTTCATTCTTTCCCAAGATTGGGCAACATGCTCATGATCAAGTTGTTTAAAATTCATAATATCGTTCCTAAGAGTGATGATCTTAGCGGAAGGAAAATACTTAGAGATAAAAACATCTTTGCACTTATTCCAAGAATCAATACTATTTTTAGGCAAAGACGAAAACCAAACTTTAGCGCGATCTCTAAGTGAAAATGGAAATAACTTCAATTTAACAATATCATTATCCGTATCTTTCTTCTTTTGCATCTCACACAAATCAACAAAATTGTTTAGATGGGTAGCGGCATCTTCACTAGGAAGGCCGGCGAATTGATCTTTCATAACAAGATTCAGTAAAGCAGTATTGATTTCACAAGACTCAACATCATTAAGAGGAGCAATCGGAGTACTAAGGAAATCATTATTATTGGTATTGGAGAAATCACACAATTTGGTATTATCTTGCGCCATGGCAACAAGTAATCCAACACACAAGCAAACGAAAGGCAAGCGAACGAGAGAGGAGACTGGGAAAGAGAGGGTGAATAAAACGGCAAGGGTGAAGTGGGGGAGAGGAAAACGAGAGGCAAATGGCAAATAATGTAAATGCGAGGGAGATGAGTTTGTGATGGGTACTTGGTATGTCTTGACTTGAGCGAAGACCTCCCCCGCAACGGCGCCAGAAATCCTTCTTGCTACGACTTGAGCTTGTGTTGGTTTTCCTTGAAGAGGAAAGGGTGATGCAGCAATAGTAGCGTAAGTATTTCCCTCAGTTTTTGAGAACCAAGGTATCAATCCAGTAGGAGGCTCCTCAGAAGTCCCACGCACCTACACAAACAAACAAAGAACTCGCAACCAACGCGATAAAGGGGTTGTCAATCCCTTCACGGCCACTTGCGAAAGTGAGATCTGATAGAGATAATATGATAGGATAAATATATTTTTGGTATTTTATAATATAGATTAGAAAAGTAAAGATGCAAATAAAAGTAAATGGCAAACTTATATGATAAAAGATAGACCCGGGGGCCATAGGTTCACTAGTGGCTTCTCTCAAGATAGCATAAGTATTATGGTGGGTGAACAAATTACTGTCGAGCAATTGATAGAAAAGCGAATAATTATGAGATTATCTAGGCATGATCATGTATATAGGCATCACGTCCGTGACAAGTAGATCGAAACGATTCTGCATCTACTACTATTACTCCACACATCGACCGACTCCTGCCTGCATCTAGAGTATTAAGTTCATAAGAACAGAGTAACACATTAAGAAAGATGACATGATGTAGAGGGATAAACTCATGCAATATGATATAAACCCCATCTTTTTATCCTCGATGGCAACAATACAATACGTGCCTTGCTGCCCCTGCTGTCACTGGGAAAGGACACCACAAGATTGAACCCAAAGCTAAGCACTTCTCCCATTGCAAGAAAGATCAATCTAGTAGGCCAAACCAGACTGATAATTCAAAGAGACTTGCAAAGATAACTTAATCATACATAAAAGAATTCAGAGGAGATTCAAATATTTCTCATAGATAAACTTGATCATAAACCCACAATTCATTGGATCTCGACAAACACACCGCAAAAATAGTTACATCGAATAGATCTCCACGAGAGAGGGGGAGAACATTGTATTGAGATCCAAAAAGAGAGAAGAAGCCATCTAGCTAATAACTATGGACCCGAAGGTCTGTGGTAAACTACTCACAACTCATCGGAGGGGCTATGGTGTTGATGTAGAAGCCCTCCGTGGTCGATTCCCCCTCCGGCGGAGCGCCGACGAAGGCTCCAAGATGGGATCTCGCGGATACAGAAGGTTACGGTGGTGGAAATAGTTTTTCGTGGTCCTCTCTGATGGTTTCGGGGTACGTGGGTATATATAGGAGGAAGAAGTAGGTCGGTGGACGCCCGAGGGGCCCAGGAGACAGGGGGCGCGCCCACCAGGGAAGGGCGCGCCCTCCACCCTCCTGGCCTCCTCGATTGCTTCTTGACGTGCACTCCAAGTCCTCTGGATCACATTCGTTCCAAAAATCACGCTCTCGAAGGTTTTATTCCGTTTGGACTCCGTTTGATATTACTTTTCTTCGAAATACTGAAATAGGAAAAAAAACAACAATACGGGCTGGGCCTCCGGTTAGTAGGTTAGTCCCAAAAATGATATAAAAGTGTAAAGTAAAGCCCATAAACATCGAAAACAAGTAATATAATAGCATGGAACAATCAAAAATTACAGATTCGTTGGAGACGTATCATGGCCCGCTTTGCATCCGGCCTGCTCACAACCGATAATCCGATTGGGCCAAACAAGGACCGAGACAATTTTGGCCTGTTAACGGACTGTGATGTGATTGGCACGATCATGGGCTGGGGTCTATTTCGTCCTGCTCTCGGCCCGTGAGCTGCTCGGCACGTTTCAGGCCCAACCTACTTTTCAGCCTTCTAAAAGCCCATTGAATTTTCTTGGGAAAATAGGGCCGGCGTTTACTCGGCCTATTAAAGGCCCGAAACTACTAGTGGGCCAGTTTACATTTAGGCGTGTTAACGGACCAATATGACTGGGCCCATGATGCGGATCATACATAGTGATTTGCATGACGGCCCGATTATGTACCGTAATTTTATGGTTTGGCAGGTTTACTTCGAAGACATGATATATATATAGTAAAATAACTGCAGCATCGTGGATAAGAAAAAACCTAGACTATACAATAAACAAATTACGACATATTACATCCACTGGGCATCAAAGTTTGCCACTATGATAATAAAGCATAAGCAGACACCAGATTACATACACTGGGCATCAAATATCGCCACCAGTGCAAATAAACACGCCGACAAAATAATATACAAAACCGACAACACTTCAATAGAGTTCAAGAAAGGTTAGCCATGCTCGGGAGTTGCAGCGCAATCAGCTGAGCAAGCTGATGAGTCTGCGCTTGTTTGACGCTTATATCCTCCTCACTCTGAAAGAGAAACAAGCAGACATATGACATGTTTTGCACATATAAGTATCAGTGCTGACAATTCATCGCATTTCTTATTGACGAATAAAGTGACACAATTTAAAATATCATTAACACAATATGGTATTGTTCAGGTTAAGACATGGCAGGAAATGACATTGTGAAGGAGTTGGCAGCTTCACGACACCACTGGATTACAGATCAAGAACTCATAAGTATCAATGGTTAGTATTGTTGGGAAACATAGTAATTTCAAAAGGGATAATTAGATTTATGCCCCTAGTTGTGTCCCACTCGTCTGTTTTACCCCTAATTCCCAAAAGTCATCGGTTTTGTCCAAGTCACTTTGCTCCTCTTATGCTTTTGCCCTTTGACCGTTTGACCGTCAGTTTGAAAACTTCATAACTAATTCATACTGAATCAGAAAAATGCAAATAAGATACCAAAATGTTCAGAAAAACATCACCTATATGTCAGTGTCATTTGCATTCATGAAAAAAGTGTTGGAAAGTGCACATCCGAGTTTTATCTCTTTTGATACCACCATGAATAGTGAACTCTAAAAAAATTCAAAAAAATTCAAAAAAAATATGGTGGCGAAGAACAACAAATGTTCTAAGTGCTTGCCAAGTTTCATTAGGGAACGACATTCATGGAAGTCGTGGCAAAAAAAAATCTATTTTGGAGTGCTGATTGTTTTTTTTGCCACGGCACCCACGAATGTTATTCCCTGATGAAACTTGGCAGCCACTTAAAACATTTTTCATTCTTTGCCACCAATTTTTTTTTAATTTTTTTGAACTTTTTTAGATTTTACTATTCATGGTGGTAGCATAAGAGCTAAAACTCGGATGGCACTTTCCAACACTTTTTTCATGAATGCAAATGACACTGACACATAGGTGATGTTTTTCTGAACATTTTGGTATCTTATTTGCATTTTTCTGATTTACTACGAATTAGTTATGAAGTTTTCAAACTGATGGTCAAACGGTCAAAGGGCAAAAGCATAATAGGAGCAAAGTGACTTGGACAGAACCAGTGACTTTAGGGAATTAGGGGTAAAACAGACGAGTGGGACACAACTAGGGGCATAAATCTAATTATCCCATTTCAAAAATATTCCTACGCACACGCAAGATCATGGTGATGCATAGCAACGAGAGGGGAGAGTGTTGTCCACGTACCCTCATAGACCGTAAGCGGAAGCGTTTTATCAACGCGGTTGATGTAGTCGTACATCTTCATGATCCGACCGATCCAAGTACCGAACGCACGGCACCTCCGAGTTGAGCACACGTTCAGCTTCATGACGTCCCTCGTACTCTTGATCCAGTTGAGGCCGATGGAGAGTTCCGTCAGCACGACGGCGTGGTAACGCTGATGATGAAGTTACGACGATATGACCGAGGTGTGTAACTGTGGAGGGGGGCACCGCACACGGCTAAGAAATCAACTTGTGTGTCTATGGGGTGCCCCCTGGCCACATATATAAAGGATGGAGGGAGGAGGAGGCCTGCCCTCATAGGGCGCACCCAAAGTGTGGAGTGCTACTAGGACTCCCTAGTCCTAGTAGGATTCCACCTCCCATATGGAATAGGAAAAGGGGAAGGGAGAAGGAGAAGGAAGGAAGGGGGCGCCCCCTTTCCCTAGTCCAATTCGGACCAGTCCATGGGGAAGGGGCGCGGCCACCCTTGAGGCCTTTCTCTCCTTTCCCGCATGGCCCATTAAGGCCCAATACGAATTCCCGTAACTCTCCGGTACTCTGAAAAATACCCGAATAACTCGGAACCTTTCCGATGTCCGAATATAGCCTTCCAATATATCGATCTTTACGTCTCAACCATTTTGAGACTCCTCGTCATGTCCATGATCTCATCCGGGACTCCGAACTATCTTCGGTCATCAAATCACATAACTCTTTAATACAAATCATCATCAAACGTTAAGCGTGCGGACCCTACGGGTTCGAGAACTATGTAGACATGACCGAGACACATCTCGAGTCAATAACCAATAGCGGAAGCTGGATGCTCATATTGGCTCCCACATATTCTACGAAGATCTTTATCGGTCAAACCGCATAACAACATACGTTGTTCCCTTTGTCATCGCTATGTTACTTGCCCGAGATTCGATCATCGGTATCTCAATACCTAGTTCAATCTCGTTACCGGCAAGTATCTTTACTCGTTCTGTAATACATCATCCCGCAACTAACTCACTGGTCACATTGCTTGCAAGGCTTATAGTGATGTGCATTATCGAGAGGGCCCAGAGATACCTCTCTGACAATCAGAGTGACAAATCCTAATCTCGATCTATGCCAACTCCACAAGTACCATCGGAGACACCTGTAGAGCACCTTTATGATCACCCAGTTACGTTGTGACGTTTGGTAACACACAAAGTGTTCCTCCGGTATTCGGGAGTTGCATAATCTCATAGTCATAGGAACATGTATAAGTTATGAAGAAAGCAATAGCAACAAACTAAACGATCATAGTGCTAAGCTAATAGATGGGTCATGTCAATCACATCATTCTCTAATGACGTGATCCCGTTCATCAAATGACAACTCATGTCAATGGCTAGAAAACTTCACCATCTTTGATCAACGAGCTAGTCAAGTAGAGGCATACTAGTGATACTCTGTTTGTCTATGTATTCACACATGTACTAAGTTTTCGGTTAATACAATTCTATCATGAATAATAAACATTTATCATGAAATAAGGAAATACATAATAACTTTATTATTGCCTCTAGGGCATATTTCCTTCAGTCTCCCACTTGCACTAGAGTCAATAATCTAGTTCACATCGCCATGTGATTTAACACCAATAGTTCACATCACCATGTGATTAACACCCATAGTTCACATTGTCATGTGACCAATACCCAAAGGGTTTACTAGAGTCAATAATCTAGTTCACATCGCTATGTTATTAACACCCATAAAGTACTAAGGTGTGATCATGTTTTGCTTGTGAGAGAAGTTTAGTCAACGGGTCTGCCACATTCAGAGCCGTATGTATTTTGCAAATATTCTATGTCTATAATGCTCTGCACGTAGCTACTCTAGCTATATGCTCCCACTTTCAATATGTATCCAGATCGAGACTTAGAGTCATCCAGATCGGTGTCAAAGCTTGCATCGACGTAACTCTTTACGACGAACTCTTTATCACCTCCATAACCGAGAAATATTTCCTTAGTCCTCTAAGGATAATTTTGACCAACGTCCAGTGATCTACTCCTAGATCACTATTGTACTCCCTTGCCAAACTCAGGGCAGGGTATACAATAGGTCTGGTACATAGCGTGGCATACTTTATAGAACCTATGGCTGAGGCATAGGGAATGACTTTCATTCTCTCTCTATCTTCTGCCGTGGTCGGGTTTTTAGTCTTTACTCAACTTCACACCTTGCAATACAGGCAAGAACTCCTTTGACTGTTCCATTTTGAACTACTTCAAAATCTTGTCAAGGTATGTACTCATTGAAAAAACTTATCAAGCGTCTTGATCTATCTCTATAGATCTTGATGCTTAATATGTAAGCAGCTTCACCGAGGTCTTTCTTTTGAAAAACTCTTTTCAAATACTCCTTTATGCTTTCCAGAAAATTCTACATTATTTCCGATCAACAATATGTCATTCACATATACTTATCAGAAAGGTTGTAGTGCTCCCACTCACTTTTTATAAATACATGCTTCACCGCAAGTCTGTATAAATCTATATGCTTTGATCAACTCATCAAAGCGTATATTCCAACTCCGAGATGCTTGCACCAGTCAAGTAGAGGCATACTACTGACACTCTGTTTGTCTATGTATTCACACATGTACTAAGTTTCCGGTTAATACAATTCTGGCATGAATAATAAACATTTATCATGATATAATGAAATATAAATAACAACTTTATTATTGCCTCTAGGGCATATTTCCTCCAGTCTCCCACTTGCACTAGAGTCAATAATCTAACATCGCCATGTGATTTAACACCAATAGTTCACATCACCATGTGATTAATATCCATAGTTCACATCGCCATGTGGCCAACACTCAAAGGGTTTACTAGAGTCAGTAATCTAGTTCACATCGCCATGTGATTAACACCCAAAGAGTACTAAGGTGTGATCATGTTTTGCTTGTGAGAGAAGTTTAGTCAATGGGTCTGCCAAATTTAGATCCGTATGTATTTTGCAAATTTCTATGTCTACAATACTCTGCACGGAGCTACTTTAGCTAATTGCTCCCACTTTCAATATGTATCCAGATTGAGACTTAGAGTCATCTGGATCAATGTCAAAACTTGCATCGACGTAACCCTTACAACGAACCTGTTGCCACCTCCATAATCGAGAAACATATCCTTATTCCACTAAGGATAATTTTCACCGCTGTTCAGTGATCTACTCCTAGATCACTATTGTACTCCCTTGCCAAACTCAGTGTAGGGTATACAATAGATCTGGTACACAACATGGCATACTTTATAGAACCTATGGCTGAGGCATAGGGAATGACTTTCATTCTCTTTCTATCTTCTGCCGTGGTCGGGCTTTGAGTCTTAGTCAATTTCACACCTTGTAACACAGGCAAGAACTCTTTCTTTGACTGTTCCATTTTGAACTACTTCAAAATCTTGTCAAGGTATGTACTCATTGAAAAAACTTATCAAGCGTCTTGATCTATCTCTATAGATCTTGATGCTCAATATGTAAGCAGCTTCACCGAGGTCTTTCTTTGAAAAACTCCTTTCAAAAACTCCTTTATGCTTTCCAGAAAATTCTACATTATTTCTGATCAACAATATGTCATTCACATATATTTATCAGAAATACTGTAGTGCTCCCACTCACTTTCTTGTAAATACAGGCTTCACTGCAAGTCTGTATAAAACTATATCCTTTGATCAACTCATCAAAGCGTATATTCCAACTCCGAGATGCTTGCACGAGTCCATAGATGGATCGCTGGAGCTTGCACATTTTGTTAGCACCTTTAGGATTGACAAAACCTTCTGGTTGCATCATATACAACTCTTCTTTAAGAGATCCATTAAGGAATGTAGTTTTGACACCCATTTGCCAGATTTCATAAAATGTGGCAATTTGCTAACATGATTCAGACAGATTTAAGCATCGCTACGAGTGAGAAAATCTCATCATAGTCAACACCTTGAACTTTGTCAAAAACTTTTTGGACAAGTCTAGCTTTGTAGATAGTAACACTACTATCGGCGTCCGTCTTCCTCTTGAAGATCCATTTATTTTCTATGGCTTGCCGATCATCGGGCAAGTCAACCAAAGTCCACACTTTGTTCTCATACATGGATCCCATCTCAGATTTCATGGCCTCAAGCCATTTCGCGGAATCAGGGCTCTTCATCGCTTCCTCATAGTTCGTAGGTTCGTCATGGTCAAGTAACATGACCTCCAGAACAGGATTACCATACCACTCTGGTGCGGATCTCACTCTGGTTGACCTACGAGGCTCGATAGTAATTTGATCTAAAGTTACATGATCATCATCATTAGCTTCCTCACTAATTGGTGTAGGAGTTACAGGAACAGATTTCTGTGATGAACTACTTTCCAATAAGGGAGCAGGTACAGTTACCTCATCAAGTTCTACTTTCCTCCCACTCACTTCTTTCGAGAAAAAACTCCTTCTCTAGAAAGGATCCATTCTTAGCAACGAATGTCTTGCCTTCGGATCTGTGATAGAAGGTGTACCCAACTGTCTCCTTTGGGTATCCTATGAAGACACATTTCTCCGATTTGGGTTTGAGCTTATCAGGATGAAACTTTTTCACATAAGCATCGCAACCCCAAACTTTAAGAAACGACAACTTTGTTTTCTTGCCAAACCACAGTTCATATGGTGCCGTCTCAATGGATTTAGATGGTGCCATATTTAACGTGAATGCAGCTGTCTCTAATGCATAACCCCAAAACGACAGTGGTAAATCGGTAAGAGACATCATAGATTGCACCATATCTAATAAAGTACGGTTACGATGTTCGGACACACCATTACGCTGTGGTGTTCCAGGTGGCGTGAGTTGCGAAACTATTCCGCATTGTTTCAAATGAAGACCAAACTCGTAACTCAAATATTCTCCTCCATGATTAGATCGTAGAAACTTTATTTTCTTGTTACGATGATTTTCCACTTCACTCTGAAATTATTTGAACTTTTCAAATGTTTCAGTTTTATGTTTCATCAAGTAGATATACCCATATCTGCTCAAATCATCTGTGATGGTCAGAAAATAACGATACCTGCCGCGAGCCTCAACACTCATCGGACTGCATACATCAGTATGTATTATTTCCAACAAGTCTGTTGCTCGCTCCATTGTTCCGGAGAACGGAGTCTTAGTCATCTTGCCCATGAGGCATGGTTCGCAAGCATCAACTGATTCATAATCAAGTGATTTCAAAATCCCATCAGCATGGATTTTCTTCATGCGCTTTACACCAATATGACCTAAACGGCATTGCCACAAATAAGTTGCACTATCATTATTAACTTTGCATCTTTTGGCTTCAATATTATGAATATGTGTATCACTACGATCGAGATTCAATAAACCATTCACCTTGGGTGTATGACCATTGAAGGTTTTATTCATGTAAACAGAACAACAATTATTCAGTGACTTTAAATGAATAACCGTATTGAAATAAACATGATCAAATCATATTCATGCTTAACGCAAACACCAAATAACATTTATTTAGGTTCAACACTAATCTCGAAAGTATAGGGAGTGTGCGATGATGATCATATCAATCTTGGAACCACTTCCAACACACATCGTCACTTCACCCTTAACTAGTCTCTGTTCATTCTGCAACTCCCGTTTCGAGTAACTAATCTTAGCAACTGAACTAGTATCAAATACTGAGGGGTTGCTATAAACACTAGTAAAGTACACATCAATAACATGTATATCAAATATACCTTTGTTCACTTTGCCATCCTTCTTATCCGCCAAATACTTGGGGCAGTTCTGCTTCCAGTGACCAGTCCCTTTGCAGTAGAAGCACTTAGTCTCAGGCTTAGGTCCAGACTTGGGCTTCTTCACTTGAGCAGCAACTTGCTTGCCGTTTGAAAGTACAACTATCCCTGGGTGGTTTTGGTAATGATTAACAACATATAGCTCATTGAACTAATGCCATTACAAGATAAATATTTCAAGAAGGTTCAATGATTGGCATGGCATGGATAAGGAATGTGGAACCCTAAAATACTAAGGACAAAAGATTGGCTCAAGCTTCAAAGTCCAAGACTCTACATTTTACTTTTAGTGATCCAAGATCACATTGAGTCCATAGGAAAAGCCAATACTATTAAAAGGGGGTGAGGCGTTGCTTAATGGCTTGCTTGCTCAAAGTGCTTAGTGATATGCTCCAAAGCCCTCAACCACTTTCTCATATCCACATATGTCCCAAACCAAAAGTCAAAATCGGCCCCACCGATTTGATCCATCCGGCGCCACCGAGTTCATTTGACATAGCCACTGCCAGAAACCCTAGTCTTTTCGGTCTCTGCGATAGGGATCTCGGTCTCACCGAGATGGGATTGCAAACTCTCTGTTTCCCTTCGTAACATTTCGGTCTAACCGAGATGAGCAATAGGTCCCACCGAGTCTGCAATGCAAACTCTCTGTTTCCTTTTCGTAACGCTTCGGTCCCACCGAGACGAGCGAATCGGTCCCACCGAGTTTGCCTGACCAACTCTCTGTTTGTCTATAACCAAAGTCGGTCCAACCGAGTTTGAGTAATCGGTCCAACCGAGATTACGTTATGCCCTAACCCTAATGATATCGGTCCCACCGAGTTGACATGTAGGTCCCACCAAAAATCCTAACGTTCACATTTTGAACTAAATCGGTCTGACCGAGTTTTCTGATTCGGTCACACCGAGTTTGGTGATTTGTGTGTAACGGTTAGATTTTGTGTGGAGGCTATATATACCCCTCCACCTACTCTTCATTAGTAGAGAGAGCCATCAGAACGTGCCTACATTTCCATTACCCATTTGCTGAGAGAGAGCCACCTACTCATGTGTTGAGACCAAGATATTCCAATCCAACCATATGAATCTTGATCTCTAGCCTTCCCCAAGTTGCTTTCCACTCAAATCATCTTTCCACCAAATCCAATCCTATGAGAGTGAGTTGAGTGTTGGGGAGACTATCATTTGAAGCACAAGAGCAGGGAGTTCATCATCAACACACCATCCATTACCTTTTGGAGAGTGGTGTCTCCTAGATTGGTTAGGTGTCACTTGGGAGCCTCCGACAAGATTGTGGAGTTGAACCAAGGAGTTTGTAAGGGCAAGGAGATCGCCTACTTCGTGAAGATCTACCCTAGCGAGGCAAGTCCTTCGTGGGCGATGGCCACAGTGGGATAGACAAGGTTGCTTCTTTGTGGACCCTTCATGGGTGGAGCCCTCCGTGGACTCGCGCAGCCGTTACCCTTCGTGGGTTGAAGTCTCCATCAACGTGGATGTACGATAGCACCACCTATCGGAACCACGACAAAAACATCCGTGTCTCCTATTGCGTTTGCACTCTCCAAACCCTTCCCTTTACATTCTTGCAAGTTGCATGCTTTACTTTCCGCTGCTCATGTACTCTTTGCATGCTTGCTTGAATTGTGATAAGATTGCTTGACTTGTGCTAAGTTGTTAAAATCTGCCAAGAACTAAAATTGGGAAAGGTTAAGTTTTTATTTGGTCAAGTAGTCTAATCACCCCCCTCTAGACATACTTTTGATGCTACAATTGGTATCAGAGCTTTGGTCTCCATTTGCCTTGATTTCCATAGCTTTTGGTGATCATAGCCTTGGGTTCACAACCTAGGAGAGTATGGCGTCTAGCGAGGGAAATTACCACCGTAGAGGTCCTTACTTTGATGGTACAAATTTTGCTATTTGGAAGCATAAGATGAAAATGCATATTCTTGGACATAACCCCGCTGTTTGGGCTATTATGTGTATTGGCTTGCAAGGTGAATTCTTCGATGGGAGAGAACCAAACCGTGAAGCTACCGCGGAAGAGTTGAAGATGCTACAATACAACGCTCAAGCTTGTGATATCCTCTTCAATGGATTGTGCCCCGAAGAGTTCAACAAAATCAGCCGTCTTGAGAATGCAAAGGAAATTTGGGATACTTTGATTGACATGCACGAAGGTACCGACTCCGTCAAGGAATCCAAATTGGATGTGCTTCAAAGTCAACTTGACTAGTTCAAAATGAAGGATGGTGAAGGTGTCGCTGAAATGTACTCTAGGCTTGCTCTCATTACAGATGAGATTGCCGGCTTAGGAAGTGAAGAGTTCATCATCAAGAAGATCCTAAGAGCCTTGGATGGAAAATATGATACCGTGTGCACATTGATCCAAATGATGCCCAACTACAAAGATCTCAAGCCAATGGAGGTCATTGGAAGAATTGTTGCTCATGAGATGTCACTCAAGGATAAGGAAGAGCTTCACAACAAGTCAAGCGGTGCTTACAAAGCCTCATATGATGCTCCCACATCATCAAGTGAGAAACAAACCTTCAATGAAGAATTGAGCCTAATGGTGAACAACTTCATCAAGTTCTACAAGAGTAGAAGCAAGGAAAGAAGTTCCATGTCAAGGTCCTACAATGACAAAAGATCTTCGAGTCGTGAACGTAATTGCTACAATTGTGGAAGACCCGGACACTACTCCAATGAGTGTACGACTCCCAACAAAAGAAGAGAAGATTCTCCCAAAAGAAGGAGTAGAAGAGATGAATCACCACCAAGAGAGAGAAAGAGTAGAGATGATCGTTATGAATGAAGACCCTCTCGGAGAAGCAAGGATTTGAAAAGGAACGACAAATCATCAAAGAGCTACACAAAGCAAAGACATCAAGCTCATGTTGGTGAATGGGTATCCGGCTCCGACTCCGACCATCACTCCGAAAGAAGTTATCACTCCGACTCCGAATATACTCAAGATGAAGGTGTTGCCGGTCTAGCACTTGTGTCAACCAACTCCTACGACATATTTGACTCGCTAAATGAAGGAATTGGAAGATGCTTCATGGCAAAGGGTCCAAAGGTAACACACCCAAGTATGTTGATTTTAATAGTGATGAAGATCAAATTACTATCGAGCCTCGTAGGTCAACCAGAGTGAGATCCGCACCAGAGTGGTATGGTAATCCTGTTCTGGAGGTCATGTTACTTGACCATGACGAACCTACAAACTATGAGGAAGCGATGACGAGCCCTGATTCCGCGAAATGGCTTGAGGCCATGAAATCTGAGATGGGATCCATGTATGAGAACAAAGTGTGGACTTTGGTTGACTTGCCCGATGATCGGCAAGCCATAGAAAATAAATGGATCTTCAAGAGGAAGACGGACGCCGATAGTAGTGTTACTATCTACAAAGCTAGACTTGTCCAAAAAGGTTTTGACAAAGTTCAAGGTGTTGACTATGATGAGATTTTCTCACTCGTAGCGATGCTTAAATCTGTCTGAATCATGTTGATTTTAATAGTGATGAAGATGATTTGCTAGGAGATGATGATTTACTTGTTGACAACTCTAGTTATGAGAACTATGATGAACTTGCTATTAATCATGATAATCAAGATAAAACGAATGATGATGATAAGAAGAAGATTGAGCATCTAACTAAAGAACTAAACACTCTTAAGTTAGCTCATGAAACTACCTTGGAAGATCATCGAGAACTTTTAAAGACTCATGAGAAGCTACGCTTTGAAAAGCTCAACCTTGAGCAAGAGCATGAGTTCTTAAAAGCAATCAATGATGATCTTCGCAAGAAAAGTTCTTCTTACATTGTCAAGCGTATACTCTTATCTACTTACATGCCACAAGTTAAATCTAGCAACAAGAACAAGAAAGATTCTTCTTTTAGTAGTAACAACAATCATGCTAAATCCAATGTTGTTGCTTCTATTAGTTCTCTTGATTCCACTAATGACTCTCTTAGCCAAGTTACACTTGAGCAAGAAAACAACTTATTGAAGGGAATTATAGAGAAAGGTGTTTACAAGAGTCTTGCCGGAAGTAAGAAATTTGAGGAAATTGTACGCAAGCAAGGAAGGCACCGGAAGAATCAAGGTATTGGTTTTGAACGAAAGTTCAATGCCAATGGAGTTGAGTGGGAAGAAGATCAATATCCCAAGACGAAGTTTGTTCCTCAACAAGAGAAGTATGATCCTACTTCTTTCCAAGGAACACAAGCTCAAGATGATCTTCCACCACAAGACCACAAGCTAAAAGGCAAGGACAAGCTTCAAGAGGAGATTGATGCATTTGAAGAAGCTCCTAAGGCCTTGGTCAAGTGGGTTCCCAAGACTACATCAAGCTCTACTTCATCAAGTTCCACTACTACCCCAAGGATTCCCATCAAGATGATGTGGATCCCAAAGAAGAAGAACTAGAGAGTTCTTGAGGGTGACTCCGCCAATATACTTCACTCATATCATTTTGGCAAGGACAAGTGCAATCAACTTCCACATCTTGCACTAGTTCAAGGAGTCACAAACCCTCTTGTTGGTAAGACAAGGGACAAGGTAACCTAATGCATTCATGGACATCATCTCATGTGAACATCACTCTATGTCTATGGATATCCTTGTTTGTTCCTTGTGGGACTAACCCGTGTAGGTATTGAAAGTGCAACTCACTCCAAAGGATTGCTCCAAATGATCTACATCAACATTGAGCATCTACATCTTCAACACCTACATGAAGTCATCATCGACAAAACCCAATGTTAGTTCATCCCTCTTAGGGGGGATCTCACATCTAGGGGGAGCTTTACTCTAAAGAATTGAGCTAAAGCAACTCTAATGGTGTGAACACATCAATGCTTTATGTAAAAGTGGTAACCCCACTTGTGCTTAAACGATGAGTATGACCTATCATCAAATGTTATCATTTGACTCCTAAGTCAATATACTCATATATAGATGACCTAGTCATCGCCAATTGTTTGATAGATGCTAGAATTGGTTGTGCATGCTTTGCCACATATTTCATTTGTCATCTTATTGTGTGAGCATGTTGGTTGCATGTTTTACTCATTCGAGGACATCCACTTGTTGCTTTGATTGTTTGGATCTTTTTCTTTTGCCAAGTGGATGGACGAGAATGCCTAAGAACCTTCTCTAGCTATCTATGCTTTTCTCATCTCAAACTCTATTCATGCTACATCACAAAGTTTGATCAAGTCAGATTCGAACCACTCTGTGTGAGGAGCACTCGGAGTCCCCCGATTTGTCATAGACTTAAACTTCCAAAACCTCTTTGTGCATTTCGGTCTGATCAAGAAATCCATTTCGGTCAAACCGAGTTCACTAAGTTGATCTAAGTTTTCATCTCGGTGCAACCGATTTGAACACTTCGGTCACACCGAGTTGCAGCAACCGCTTGCGATTCCGCAATCTCGGTGCCACCGAGTTGTTCCACTTGGTCACACCGACAGGGTCGGGATATAAATACCCATGGGTGAGACTTTAGAAATTTCTTCAAATTCTCTCAGCCCGCGCGTGTCCTGCTCTGCCTCCTCAGGTCTCCGGATCGTCTCCTCACCGCCAACAACCTCCCGCCGTTGGACTCTGCCGCCTTCGACGGAATCTACTCCGCCGTTGCTGCCGTAGCGAACACTCGCCGCTCTAGGGTAAGTGTTCGACCCCTTGTGCTGTCTTTTTCACTCTGTTTCCTAGCACAAGGACAATGCCATGTTTCTTGCCACGGATGTGATTAATCTATCCAGCTAAAACTTCCTTAGGTCTAGATTGATTCAAAATTTTTAGGGTTAGCTCTCCGCAGAACTCATCTCGGACCGACCAAAATGTAGAAATCGGTCTCACCGATTCGGCTTAGGCCATTGCACATGCACTTTTCGGTCCGACCAAAACATGCAAATCGGTGTGACCGAGTTCAAGATTCTGTGAAACCCTAGCAATATCGGTGCCACCGAACTGTGACTCGGCCCAACCGAGTTCACTAGTTTAGGTTCCAAGTGTTGCTTCGGTATCACCGAGTTTGTCAATTCGGTAGCTCCGAGATCACTTCTGTAGAGAACTAAAACTAAGATTTTTGACTCAATTTTTTTTGCAAAACCTCTGTACTTTGTGATGCTCATCTACTCTACCTCATCTACAACCTATTCACAGGGTCTACTGACAGTTTGCCTGCAAGATGTCTGATCAAAGTGACAGTCAGAACAGGTCACAGGAACATGTGCAGATGAGTGAGGGCTCAGATCCCTCTAGCACTTCTGATGATGGCAGCAGGAGCACTCCAAGCAACTTGCCAAAGGCAGCCACCAGATCTAGGAAGAAGAGAACCTCAGAATCTGAGGATGAGGACTATGTGGCCACTGAGGAGGAAGTAAGCTCCAAAAAGAAGGTGCTGAAGAAGAAGTATGGTACAGCTGCTGCAAGTAAGCCAGGGCTAAACAAGAAGGCACCTGCAAGGAGGATGCCAATGTCAAAGCGAAGGAAAGTTGCCACAGGTGAAACTATGAAGTTCACCATTGAATCTGAAGAAGAAGCAGCTGGTGAGGACAAGAAGAAGAAGAGGGCAAGAACTACAATAGCTAAAGTTCTTGGAAAGTCCTCAATGGTGAGATCAGATGATGAAGAGGAAGAGGATGCTGCTCCAGCACCTAAGGCACAGAAGCTCATGGGAGATGCTATAAAGTCAGGGGCTGCTGCTAAGCCCAAAAATGCTCCCAAAGCTACTGCTCCAGTTCCCAAGACTGCACCCAAGAGGGGTACCAAGAACATACCTGCTGAGGAGAAGAACAAGGCCCCAGTGCCTGAGACTGAAGAAGAGGAAGCTGAAGCCCAAGTGCTAAGGAAGCTAAAGCCAAAGATCCATGACCATAATGATGCACATCATGTTGCAGAAGATATGAGGATCAGGAAAAGGATGCAGGACTAACACAGTGGAGAAAGGCTGACCCATATGCTGTCAGGAGGAGAACTGTTGTGGATTATAGGTTCCACACAAAGGAACAACAAGATTCCTATGAGACTATCCTGCTTGACAAGAAGCCCATAGTGTGTGACATGAGATGGGTGGACTGGACCTACATAAGAGAGAGTGAAGATCACTTCCCAGGTGTTTATGACAGCTTCAAGGCATGTGAGGTTGACAAGTTTGTTGTCCAAAAGCTCACCAAGTGGAATGATGAGCTGATCATGCAATTCTATTCTACTGCTCATTTCTATCCAGATAGTAGAATCGTATGGATGTCAGAGGGTACAAGGTACCAGTCTACAGTTGATGAGTGGGCTAGATTGATCAATGCTACAGAAGCTCATGAAGATGACTTGGATGTCTATGCCAAGAAGAAGAAGGATCACAACTCAATGGCCAGCATGTACAAGGAGATTCCTGATGCAGACCTGGAGACTCACAAGTTTGGCTCTGTGAAGCACTTACTGTCAGGCCTGCCTACAATCAATACCATTCCGAGGCACACTCTGTTGCCAAAGTCAGGTGATCACAGAATGATTAGAGGACACTCTATCAACTTGCTGCATATATTTGATGTTCCTCAAAAGTTCAAAGTGACGAGTCTGATTGTGGAAACAATCAATAGGACAGCTGCAGATCAGAAGAGATCTTGTGGGTATGCTCCACAAATCAGGTGCTCATCAACTCCAAGATGGGCACAAGCACATATCCATTGGACAAAGAGAATTTACCCCTCAGGCTAGACTTTGAGGACAACATTGTTGTCATGACTGAGGAAGATCCATCATCAGTGCAAGCACATGAGAAGAGAGAAAAGGCAAGGGCAGAGAAAGCTGCAAGCATGCCAACTGCTGAAGAGGCATATCAAGTGTTCTTGAAGAGCAAGCAAGATCAGCTTGGATATCTGATCCAATCCACCTTGAGGATTGAGAAGGGCTTGGCCACCCTGACTCAAAACCAGGAGAGCTTGGAGAGGATCATTGAGCAGAAATTCTATGATCTTGATGTCAAGGTAACTGAGATTCAGTCAGTGGTTGAGCAACTTCAGGAGGAAGTGGAGGAGAAGAAGGGCAAGTCTACTACATATGCTTTTACTAGAGTGCCCAGAAGCCAGAGGTCTGCTGCAGTGCCTGTCCCAGACACAAGAGCTACTACATCTGCACCAGCAGCCACAGCCACAGTGCCATCAGCTCCAGCAGCCACTCCGCGAGCTCCAGCTACATCAACAGAAGCTTTCGTCCTTGGAGTCATCTCTACACCACCTCATGAAGACCAAGCTTGAGAGACGCATAACACTATGCATATTTTTAACTTTTTGGTACTTGTTGCCAAAGGGGGAGAAATATGTATAGATCATAGTCTTCGAGAGAGAGAGTTGTTTTGTCTCTCTTTGCATTTTACTTGCTTGAACTTTATTGTGTGTTTGCTTGCTACATTATGTCTTTTGTGAGATACTTGGATGATCATGTGATTGATCATTCGCTACCTTAATGCTTGTTTGGATGATACTATCTTTTATATCTTATATATGATCATTCACTTTGCTTAGTGATGAGTGCATGTTTTTTAATTATTATCATTTTGAGCGCTCCACCAAGATGTATGTGACATGGAAGAGTGACCCATGATCCTAACACATTGTGCATTTGCGGTCCAAAGCAAATTTTAAATAATGCACAAATTTAGGGGAAGCTCTTGTTTTTCACATACTTCTCAAAGTGACAATGTATTTCAATCTTATTATCATTTGTCGAAGCTTTGATCTATATGTTGTCATCAATTACCAAAAAGGGAGAGATTGAAAGTGCAACTATCCCTGGGTGGTTTTGGTAATGATTAACAACATATAGCTCATTGAACTAATGCCATTACAAGATAAATATTTCAGGAAGGTTCAATGATTGGCATGGCATGGATAAGGAATGTGGACCCCTCAAAATACTAAGGACAAAAGATTGGCTCAAGCTTCAAAGTCGAAGACTCTACATTTTACTTTTAGTGATCCAAGATCACATTGAGTCCATAGGAAAAGCCAATACTATTAAAAGGGGGTGAGGTGTTGCTTAATGGCTTACTTGCTCAAAGTGCTTAGTGATATGCTCCAAAGACCTCAACCACTTTCTCATATCCACATATGTCCCAAACCAAAAGTCAAACTCGGCCCCACCGATTTGATCCATCCGACGCCACCGAGTTCATTTGACATAGCCACTGCCAGAAACCCTAGTCTTTTCGGTCTCACCGATAGGGATCTCGGTCTCACCGAGATGGGATTGCAAATTCTCTGTTTCCCTTCGTAACGTTTCGGTCTAACCGAGACGAGCGATCGCTCCCACCGAGTCTGCAATGCAAACTCTCTGTTTCCTTTTCGTAACGCTTCGGTCCCACCGAGACGAGCGAATCGGTCCCACCGATTTTGCCTGACGAACTCTCTGTTTGTCTATTACCAAAGTTGGTCCAACCGAGTTTGAGTAATTGGTCCAACCAAGATTATGTTATGCCCTAACCCTAATGATATCGGTCCCACCGAGTTGACATGTCGGTCCCACCGAAAATCCTAACGTTCACATTTTGAACTAAATCGGTCTCAATGAGTTTTCTGATTCGGTCACACCGAGTTTGGTGATTTGTGTGTAACGGTTAGATTTTGTGTGGAGGCTATATATACCCCTCCACCCACTCTTCATTCGTAGAGAGAGCCATCAGAACGTGCCTACATTTCCATTACCAATTTTCTGAGAGAGAGCCACTTACTCATGTGTTGAGACCAAGATATTCCAATCCAACCATATGAATCTTGATCTCTAGCCTTCCCCAAGTTGCTTTCCACTCAAATCATCTTTCCACCAAATCCAATCCTATGAGAGTGAGTTGAGTGTTGGGGAGAGTATCATTTGAAGCACAAGAGTAAGGATTTCATCATCAACACACCATCTATTACCTTTTGGAGAGTGGTGTCTCCTAGATTGGTTAGGTGTCACTTGGGAGCCTCCGATAAGATTGTGGAGTTGAACCAAGGAGTTTGTAAGGGCAAGGAGATCGCCTACTTCGTGAAGATCTACCCTAGTGAGGCAAGTCCTTCGTGGGCGATGGCCATGGTGGGATAGACAAGGTTGCTTCTTCATGGACCCTTCGTGGGTGGAGCCCTCCGTGGACTCGTGCAGCCGTTACCCTTCGTGGGTTGAAGTCTCCATCAACATGGATGTACGATAGCACCATCTATCGGAACCACGACAAAAACATCCGTGTATCCTATTGCGTTTGCACTCTCCAAACCCTTCCCTTTACATTCTTGCAAGTTGCATGCTTTACTTTCCGCTGCTCATATACTCTTTGCATGCTTGCTTGACTTGTGCTAAGTTGTTAAAATCTGCCAAGAACTAAAATTGGGAAAAGGTTAAGTTTTTATTTGGTCAAGTAGTCTAATCACCCCCCTCTAGACATACTTTTGATCCTACTGAGGGAGTCCTGGACTAAGGGGTCCTCGGGCATCTGGCCTGTTATCCATTGGGCCGGACTGATGGGCCGTGAAGACATGAAGGCCGAAGACTGTACCCGTGTCCGGATTGGACTCTCCTTGGCATGGAAGGCAAGCTTTGCGACTAACTATGAAGATTCCTTCTTATGTAACCGACTCCATGTAACCCTAGATTCCCCCGGTGTCTATATAAACCAAAGGGGTTAGTCTGGATAGGAGATACTCATTACCATAGTCATACAGGCTAGACTTCTAGGGTTTAGCCATTACGATCTCGTGGTAGATCAACTCTTGTAATACTCATATTCATCAAGATCAACCAAGCAGGAAGTAGGGTATTACCTCCATAGAGAGCGCCCGAACCTGGGTAAACATCGTGTCCCCCGTCTCCTGTTACCATCGATCCTAGACGCACAGTTCGGGACCCCTTACCCGAGATCCGCCGGTTTTGACACCGACATTGGTGCTTTCATTGAGAGTTCCACTGTGCCATCGACGAAAGGTTCGATGGCCCCTTCAATCGTCGATAGTGACGCCGTCCGAGGAGAAACCTTCCTCCCCGGACAAATCTTCGTGTTCGGCGGCTTCGTACTGCGGGCCAACTCGCTTGGCCATCTGGAGCAGGTCGATAGCTACGCCCCTGGCCATCAGGAGCAGGTCGATAGCTACGCCCCTGGCCATCAGGTCAGATTTGGAAGCTTAAACTATGTCGCGGACGTCCATGGAGACTTGATCTTCGATGGACTTGAGACCGCGGCGATCGCTCCCCCTCGCTCCGATGAACATGACTTAAATCTGTCGTCGGATCACATCCAGGAGATGGTTCCTGTTGCTGCAACAGCCTTAGAACCGAAGCAGATCACGCCATCCGAGGCCATAGAGTCCGCGGCGTTGGATCCGCACACAGACTCGACACCCGGCAATATTTGCGTCGACGGAACTTCGGACTCGATTCCGACCATAAGTTCCGGACCACGTACGCCCGCTGATACCGACCTGGATCGGTTATTGATTTTCGAATTCAGCGCCGCAGACATCTTCCAGCACTCACCTTTCGGTGATGTGCTAAACTCTTTAAAGAACTTGTCCTTGGAGAGGGACTCACAGCCGAACTATGTCCGGTTAGAACTAGGGGCTGAGGATGGAGAATTTAGTTTCCCACCCGCCACCCACTTCATAGCCACTATCGAAGACTTAACCGACGAGCTTGATTATGGCTCCGAAGACATCGACGGTATGGACGACAAGGAGCAAGGCCAGGAACCGTCATTCACTGGACGATGGACGGCCACTTCCTCATACAACGTCTACATGGTAGATACGCCGAAAAATAATAGCGGCGATGACAAAGAAAGCCCGGCAAAAGAGGACCCTCCTAAAACACAACCAAAGCGCCGGCGTCAGCGGTGCCGCTCTAAGTCCCGCCGCATCAGGGATAGCAACACCGGCACAGGAGACGACAACACTCCGGATGGTGCTGAAGACACAGAAGAACCCGATGAACAAACTGCCGAACAAGACAATCGGGAATCAGGGCATGTCAGCCCTGACGAACAGGCCATAGAAGATGACTCGGAGGACGATAGTTATCGTCCACCCTCCAAGGAGGAGACGAGCCTCGGCAACGAAGACTTCATCGTGTCTGAGGATCCTCTAGAGCAGGAGCGCTTTAAGCTTCAGCTCATAGCCACTGCAAGGAGCCTGAAAAAGAAACAACAACAGCTTCAAGCTGAACAAGATCTGCTCGTTGACAGATGGACTGATGTCCTGACAGCCGAGGAATACGGCCTCAAGCGCCCAACCAAGAGCTACCCGAAATGCAGACTGCTACCTCAGTTCGATGAGGAGGCGCCGGAGCACATATCTCCCTCACGTAATGCGGAATGACCACCTCGTGGTCGAGACAGTGCGGCGGACCGGCCACCCCGCGGTCGGGATAAAACGGCAACTCAGGCCGAGCAGCAGCCTGCCCCACCGCCCCGTAAAAATAGAGACGGAACAATTCGGGGTCACACGTACGACCTCCGGCAGACCCTGGACAGTAGAGCAGGACATACAAGATCGATCTATGGATCGCGAGGACGTGCCTCGAGACACGACGATGCCTACCTATTTGGACGTGATAAACCTAACCACGCCCGGGCCGAATGCCACAGACGGACTCCTTCAGAGCTACGTCGCAATGTGGCCCGATATAGAGGCGCCGCACACCCCCTCTGCTTCACAGATGAAGTACTGGATCATGAATTTCCCGAGGGGTTCAAGCCCGTCAATATTGAATCATACGACGGAACAACCGATCCCGCAGTATGGATCGAGGATTTCATTCTCCACATCCACATGGCCCGAGGAGACGATCTCCACACCATCAAATACCTCCCACTAAAACTCAAAGGGCCAGCTCGACACTGGCTAAATAGCCTGCCTGAAAGCTCCATCGGCAGCTGGGAGGACTCGGAAGAAGCCTTCCTTGACAACTTCCAAGGTACATATGTCCGGCCACCCGATGCCGATGACTTAAGCCACATAGTTCAACAACCTGGAGAATCAGCCAAAAATTCTGGACTAGATTCCTAACTAAAAAGAACCAGATCATTGACTGTCCGGATGCCGAAGCCCTAGCGGCCTTTAAACACAGCATCCACGACGAATGGCCCGCACGCCACCTCGGCCAAGAAAAGCCGAAGTCTATGGCAGCCCTTACGGCACTCATGACCCGCTTTTGCGCGGGTGAGGACAGTTGGCTGGCTCGTAGTAAAAACACAGCCAGCGAGACAGGCCCCTCAGAGGCCAAGAATAGCACCGGCAAGCTCCGGCGCAACAGGCACAAACGCCAAAGCAATGGCGATAACACCGATGACACCACAGTTAACGCCAGATTCGGCGGCTCCAAGTTCGGCCAACGGAAAAAGCCCTACAAAAGGAACAGTGAGGGACCATCCAGCCTGGACCGTATACTCGATCGTCCGTGCCAGATACACGGCACCCCAGATAAACAAGCCAATCATACCAACAGGGATTGTTGGGTTTTTAAATAGGCTGGCAAGTTAAATGCCGAGAATAAGGAAAAGGGATCACAAAGTGAGGACGACGACGAAGAGCTCCGGCAGCCGAACACCGGGGGGCAGAAGAAATTTCCTCCTCAAGTCAAAACGGTGAACATGATATACGCCACACACATTCCCAAAAGGGAGCGCAAGCGTGCACTCAGGGACGTCTACGCGATAGAGCCAGTCGCCCCTAAATTCAATCCATGGTCATCATTCCCTATCACCTTTGATCGTCGAGATCATCCAACTAGTATTCGTCATGGCGGTTCGGCCGCATTGGTCCTCGACCCAATCATCGACGGATTTCACCTGACACGAGTCCTAATGGACGATGGTAGCAGCCTCAACCTGCTCTATCAGGACATAGTACGTAAAATGGGCATTAATCCCTCACGAATCAAGCCCACCAAGACTACCTTCAAAGGAGTCATACCAGGCGTAGAGGCCCGTTGTACGGGCTCAATCACGCTGGAGGTGGTATTCGGTTCCCCGGATAACTTCCGAAGCGAAGAACTAATCTTCGATATCGTCCCCTTTCGCAGCGGCTATCACGCACTGCTCAGACGAACCGCGTTCGCTAGATTCAACGCGGTGCCACACTATGCTTATCTCAAGCTCAAGATGCCCGGTCCACGCGGCGTCATAACAGTCAATGGAAATACGGAATGCTCCCTCCATACAGAGGAGCACACAGCCGCCCTAGCAGCAGAGGTACAGAGCAGCCTTCTCCAGCAGAACCATAATCTGGCTGCCGAGCCCCTGGACACCACCAAGAGGGTTCGGATCACACTTCAATAGGACAGCTCAGCTCGTCAAGAGCTGGATTAGCAATTCGGCCTCCATCCCAGTCCCAATGAGGTAGTGGCATTCGTACCACGCGTACATAATTACGCACTCAAAATTCCATGGGCATCAACGGAGGCACAACTAGCTCGTGATCCACAGTTCGGCTAGACCAATCCCAGGCTCACATATAACTGCACTATTTCCTTTTCCTTTTTTCCATGTTTCTTTTATACAGGCCCCCTTCGACGGCCTGATTACTGGTCCTGTCAAAGGATAAGTACACCAGATGGGCACAGAGCACAGGCATACCGGGGAAGCCCTAGAGGACAATCCAGCGATTACTCTACCTTTTTCTTTCAGTACCCAACTGCAGCTCTCCTTTGGTTACGGCATGTCAAATAGCCAGCTGCTTATTGCACTATTATGTATCAATGTGCTTTGACGCATTAATCCAACTATAATGGAAACAGTTCATCCAAGTTCAAGGGCCCCATATCCTATCTCTGCTCTCCCTCTGTTTTCCTTTAAATTGCTTCTTTTCTAGCACCCGTACATTCTGGTACGTTTCATATTCGCCAGGGGCTCCTCATCACCCCATTACACAGCGAAAAAGTCTGAACACTCCTTATAGAAGAGTTCGGCACCCCGAATTTAGCATTATATGCATTGGCTCCGAATCATGTCTTTGGTTAATAGTTGGGTTGCCCGGCTCCTGTGCTTGCTACCCTACGTTCCGCTACATCGGCTAGGGCAGCAAAGGGAGAACTACTGCGATTGTGCCCTGGCTTAGACCGGATGAGCACCTCAGTAGAGAAAGCCGAAAACTGACTGTCATGATGCGGCGAGAGCTGGTCAGCTGTTCGAGGGTTACAAATTGCTGGAGATTTTTTTGCATCATGCGAAGGATCGGTACTTCCCGATCAAACGCTGACAGCACCCCGGTTCGTATACCAGGGGCTGCGCCCATGTTTTATTATAAAACTCCTATGGCTAAGTGAGGGCGTTTAAGCCGCATCATCTGATTGCCTGGTTCGTTGCGCTAAACAACTCCTTCAAGGACCATATAATTGGGTCAAGATTGTTTAGATTCCATCCCGAACACCTCCGTACTACCTACGTGAGGGCAGAAGCCGACGACTGGCCAACCCTCAAATTTCATACACCACGGCCGCACAGGAGGAAACAATCAAAACATGACAAAATTATATTACAAACCGACTTTGCTTTAATCATACAAAGCAAGGACAACACGAATGTATTCATTCGAAAATAATGTCCTGCCCGCACTGCGCTGCTGCAAGTCGAGACCCTTCTAGGACATCCGCAAAATATCGCTCGGGTGTGCGGTGCTCCTTGCCCTCCGGCGTCCCTCTGGCCACGTCGACGTCGTTCATTTTCACCCACCACATCTTGCAATGGGCAAAGGCCATGCGGGCACCTTCAATGCAGGCTGATCGCTTGACGGTGCCCAGCCGCGGACAGGCTTCCACCAGCCGCTTCACGAGTCCGAAGTAGCTGCCGGGCATAGCTTCGGCCGGCCACAGCCGGATTATCAAATCCTTCATGGCTAGCTCGGCCACCCAGTGCAGCTCCACCAGCTGTTTTAGCTGATCGGTGAAGGACACGGGATGCTCTGGCGTTGCATACTGCGACCAGAATAGCTTCTCCGTAGAACCCCCTCCTTCGGCTCGGTAGAACTCCGCCGTCTCATACACTGCATGGTAAATCCGCCAAAGCCCCTGGGGAACTCCAAACCCGGGTTAGTAAAAGGTACTGCTTCTCTGCATACTTGCTTTGCATCTTAAATGCCTTACCCGCCGCGATTTTCTTGGCCTCCTGGATCTCCTGGAGGGCAGCCTGGGCCTCATTCCGTGCGGTTTCCGCGCTCTGACGAGCCTTGGCGAGTTCGGCCCCTTGAACCTACGCATCATGCTCCAAGGCCTCACATTTTTTCACTGCATCCTGGAGCTCCTGCTGGACCTCCATGTGTTGGGAAACGCAGCAGAAATTCAAAATTTTCTACGCATCACCAAGATCAATCTATGGAGTAATCTAGCAACGAGGGGAAGGGGAGTGCATCTACATACCCTTGTAGATCGTGATGCGGAAGCGTTGCAAGAACGCGGATGAAGGAGTCGTACTCATAGCGATTCAGATCGCGGTTGATTCCGATCTAAGTGCCGAACCACGGCGCCTCCGCGTTCAACACACGTGCAGCCCGGTGACGTCTTCCACGCCTTGATCCAGCAAGGAGAGAGGGAGAGGTTGGGAAGACTCCATCCAGCAGCAGCACGACAGCATGGTGGTGATGGAGGAGTGTGGCACTCCTGCAGGGCTTCGCCAAGCACCGCGGGAGAGGAGGAGGAAGAGGGGTAGGGCTGCGCTAAGAGAGAGATCATCTCGTGTGTTTGCAGCCCCAAATACCTCAAGTATATATAGGGGAAGGGGAGGGGCTGCGCCCCCATCTAGGGTTCCCTCCCCAGGGGTGGCGGAAGCCCCCAAAACCCATCTAGGGTGCGGCCAAGGGGAAAAGAGAGGGGGGCGCTCCTAGGGTGGGCCTTAAGGCCCATCTGGACCTAGGGTTTGCCCCCCCACTCTCCCTGCGCCTTGGGCCTTGGTGGGGGGGGGGGGGCGCACAAGCCCACCTGGAGCTGGTCCCCTCCCACACTTGGCCCATGCAGCCTTCTAGGGCTGGTGGCCCCACTTGGTGGACCCCCGGGACCCTCCCGGTGGTCCCGGTACATTACCGATAGCACCCGAAACTTTTTCGGTGACCAAAACAGGACTTCCCATATATAAATCTTTACCTCCGGACCATTCCGGAACTCCTCGTGACGTCTGGGATCTCATCCGGGACTCCGAACAACCTTCGGTAACCACGTATATCTATTCCCTATAACCCTAGCGTCATCGAACCTTAAGTGTGTAGACCCTACGGGTTCGGGAACCATGCAGACATGACCGAGACGTTCTCCGGCCAATAACCAACAGCGGGATCTGGATACCCATGTTGGCTCCCACATGTTCCACGATGATCTCATCGGATGAACCACGATGTCGGGGATTCAATCAATCCCGTATACAATTCCCTTTGTCAATCGGTATGTTACTTGCCCGAGATTCGATCGTCGGTATCCCGATACCTTGTTCAATCTCGTTACCGGCAAGTCTCTTTACTCGTTCCGTAACACATCATCCCATGATCAACTCCTTGGTCACATTGTGCACATTATGATGATGTCCTACCGAGTGGGCCCAGAGATACCTCTCCGTTTACACGGAGTGACAAATCCCAGTCTTGATTCATGCCAACCCAACAGACACTTTCAGAGATACCTGTAGTGCACCTTTATAGCCACCCAGTTACGTTGTGACGTTTGGTACACCCAAAGCATTCCTAGGGTATCCGGGAGTTGCACAATCTCATGGTCTAAGGAAATGATACTTGACATTAGAAAAGCTCTTAGCAAACAAACTACACGATCTTGTGCTAGGCTTAGGATTGGGTCTTGTCCATCACATCATTCTCCTAATGATGTGATCCCGTTATCAATGACATCCAATGTCCATGGTCAGGAAACCGTAACCATCTATTGATCAACGAGCTAGTCAACTAGAGGCTTACTAGGGACATGGTGTTGTCTATGTATCCACACATGTATCTGAGTTTCCTATCAATACAATTCTAGCATGGATAATAAACGATTATCATGAACAAGGAAATATAATAATAACCAATTTGTTATTGCCTCTAGGGCATATTTCCAACAGTCTCCCACTTGCACTAGAGTCAATAATCTAGTTCACATCACCATGTGATTAACACTCATAGGTCACATCACCATGTGACCAACATCCAAAGAGTTTACTAGAGTCAACAATCTAGTTCACATCACTATGTGATTAACACTCAATGAGTTCTGGTTTGATCATGTTGTGCTTGTGAGAGAGGTTATTAGTCAACGGGTCTGAACCTTTCAGATCCGTGTGTGCTTTACGAATATCTATGTCATCTTGTGGATGCTACCACGCGCTATTTGGAGCCATTTCAAATAACTGCTCTACTATACAAATCCAGTTTGCTACTCAGAGTCATCCGGATTAGTGTCAAAGTTCGCATCGACATAACCCTTTACGACGAAGTCCTTTTCACCTCCATAATCGAGAAAATTCCTTAGTCCACTAGATACTAAGGATAAGTTCGACCGCTGTCATGTGATCCATTCCCGGATCACTATTGTACCCCTTGACCAACTCATGGCAAGGCACACTTCATGTGCGGTACACATCATAGCATACTGTAGAGCCTACGTCTAAATCATAGGGGACGACCTTCGTCCTTTCTCTCTCTTCTGCTGTGGTCAGGTCTTGAGTCTTACTCAATACTCACACCTTGTAACACAGCCAAGAACTCCTTCTTTGCTGATCTATTTTGAACTCTTTCAAAATCATGTCAAGGTGTGCGTTCTTTGAAAGTATCATCAGGCGTCTTGATCTATCTCTATAGATCTTGATGCCCTATAAGTAAGCAACTCTATCTAGGTCTTCCTTTCAAAAACTCCTTTCAAACAACCCTTATGCTTTCCAGAAATTTTACATCATTTCGAATCAACAATATGTCATTCACATATACTTATCAGAAATGTTGTAGCGCTCCCACTCACTTTATTGTAAATGCAAGTTTCTAACAAACTTTGTATAAACCCAAAAACTTTGATCACTCCATCAAAGCATATATTCTGACTCCGAGATGCTTGCTCTAGTCCATGGAAGGATCGCTGGAGCTAGCATACCTTTTAGCATCCTTAGGATCGACAAAACCTTTCTGATTGTATCACATACAACCTTTCCTTACGAAAACTGGTAAGGAAACTTGTTTTGACATCCATCTTCCAGATTTCATAAATGCAGCTAATGCTAACATGATTCCGACGGACTTAAGCATCGCTACGGATGAGAAAATCTCATCGTAGTCAACTCCTTGAACTTGTGAAAATACTCTTTGCCACAAGTCGAGCTTCATAGACGGTAACCTTACCTTCCACGTCCGTCTTCTTCTTAAAGATCCATTTATCTCAATGGCTTGCCGATCATCGGGCAAGTTCACCAAAGTCCATGCTTTGTTCTGATACATGGATCCTATCTCGGATTTCATGGCTTCTAACCATTTGTCGGAATATGGGCCCACCATCGCTTCTCCATAGCTCGCAGGTTCATTGTTGTCTACCAACATGACTTCCAAGACAGGATCACGTACTACTCTGAAGTAGTACGCATCCTCGTCGTCCTACGAGGTTTGGTAGTGACTTGATCCGAAGTTTCATGATCACTATCATAAGCTTCCACTTCAATTGGTGTAGGTGCCACAGGAACAACTTCCTGTGCCCGGCTACACACTAGTTGAAGTCATGGTTCAATAACCTCATCAAGTCTCCACCATCCTCCCACTCAATTCTTTCGAGAGAAACTTTTCCTCGAGAAAGGACCCGTTTCTAGAAGCAATTACTTTTGCTTCCAGATCTGAAATAGGAGGTATACCCAACTGTTTTGGGTATTCTATGAAGATGCATTTATCCGCTTTGGGTTCGAGCTTATCAGCCTGAAACTTTTTCACATAAGCATCGCAGCCCCAAACTTTTATGAAACGACAGCTTAGGTTTCTCTAAACCATAGTTCATACGGTGTCGTCTCAACGGAATTGCGTGGTGCCCTATTTAAAGTGAATGCGGTTGTCTCTAATGCCTAACCCATAAACGATAGTTGCAATTCGATAAGAGACATCATGGTATGCACCATATCCAATAGGGTGCAGTTATGATGTTCGGACACACCATCACACTGTGGTGTTCCAGGCGGTATTAATTGTGTAACACTTTCCACAATGTCTTAATTGTGTGCCAAACTCGTAACTCAGATACTCATCTCTATGATCATATCACAGACATTTTATCCTCTTGTCACGACGATCTTCAACTTCACTCTAAATTACTTGAACCTTTCAATAATTCAGACTTGTGTTTCATCAAGTAAATACACTCTGCATCTACTCAAATCATCTGTGAAGTAAGAACATAACGATATCCACTGCATGCCTCAGCACTCATTGGACTGCATACATCAAAATGTATTACTTCCAACAAGTTGCTCTCTTGTTCCATCTTACTGAAAACGAGGCCTTTCAGTCATCTTGCCCATGTGGTATGATTTGCATGTCTCAAGTGATTCAAAATCAAGTGAGTCCAAACGATCCATCTGCATGGAGTTTCTTCACGCATATATACCAATAGACATGGTTCGCATGTCTCAATCCTTTAAAAAACGAGTGAGTCCAAAGATCCATCTACATGGAGCTTCTTCATGCGTTCTATACCAATATGACTCAAATGGCAGTGCCACAAGTATGTGGTACTATCATTACTATTTTATATCTTTTGGCACGAACATGTGTATCACTGCGATCGAGATTCATTTTAGGTGCAAGACCATTGAAGGTATTATTCAAATAAACAGAGTAACCATTATTCTCCTTAAATGAACAACCGTATTGCGATAAACATAATCCAATCATGTTTATGCTCAACGCAAACACCAAATAACAATTATTTAGGTTTAACACCAATCTCGATGTTAGAGGGAGCATGCAATGCTTGATCACATCAATCCTTGGAAACACTTCCAACACATATCATCATCTCACCTTTAGCTAGTCTCCGTTTATTCCGCAGCTTTTATTTCGAGTTACTAACACTTTGCAACCGAACCGGTATCTAATACCCTGGTGCTGCTAGGAGTACTAGTAAACTACACATTCATATAATGTATATCCAATATACTTCTGTCGACCTTGCCTGCCTTCTTATCTACCAAGTATCTAGGGTAGTTCTGCTTCAGTGACCGTTCCCCTCATTACAGAAGCACTTAGTCTCGGGTTTGGGTTCAACCTTGGGATTCTCCACTAGAGCAGCAAATGATTTGCTGTTTCATGAAGTATCCCTTTTGCCCTTGCCCTTCTAGAAACTAGTGGTTTTACTAACCATCAACAATTGATGCTCCTTCTTGATTTCTACTTTCGTGGTGTCAAACATCGCGAGTTGCTCAAGGATCATCATGTCTATCCCTGATATGTTATAGTTCATCACGAAGCTCTAATAGCTTGGTGGCAGTGACTATGGAGAACCATCACTATCTCATCTGGAAGATTAACTCCCACTCGATTCAAGCGATTGTGGTACTCAGACAATCTGAGCACATGCTCAACGATTGAGCTTTTCTCCCTTAGTTTGCAGGCTTAAGAAACTTGTCAGGGGTCTCATACCTCTTGACGTGGGCACTAGTCTGAAATCCCAATTTCAGTCTTCGGAACATCTCATATGTTCTGCGACGTTTCAAAACATCTTTGGTGCCACAATTCTAAACCGTTAGCATTACGCACTGAACTTTCACGTAGTCATCAAAACATGTATGTCAGATGTTTCGCAACATCTACAGACGACGCTGAGGTTCAGCACACCGAGCGGTGCATTAAGGACATAAGCCTTCCGTGCAGCAATGAGGACAATCCTCAGTTTACGGACCCAGTCCGCATAATTGCTACTATCAACTTTCAACTAAATTTTCTCTAGGAACATATCTTAAACAGTAGAACTAAAGCGTAAGCTATGACATAATTTGCAAAGACCTTTTGACTATGTTCATGATAATTGAGTTCATCTAATTAATGAACTCCCACTCAGATAGACATCCCTCTAGTCTTCTAAGTGATACATGATCCGAGTCAAACTAGGCCGTGTCCGATCATCACGTGAGACGGACTAGTCATCATTGGTGAACATCTCCATGTTGATCGCATCTACTATACGACTCATGTTCGACCTTTCGATCTCTTGTGTTCCGAGGCCATGTCTGTACATGCTAGGCTCGTCAAGTCAACCTAAGTGTTTTGCATGTGTTCCGAGGCCATGTCTGTAAATGCTAGGCTCGACAACACCCGTTGTATGCGAACGTTAGAATCTATCACACCCGATCATCACGTGGTGCTTCGAAACAACGAACCTTCGCAACGGTGCATAGTTAGGGGGAACACGTCTCTTGAAATTTTAGTGAGGGATCATCTTATTTATGCTACTGTCGTTCTAAGCAAATAAGATGTAAACATGACAAACATCACATGCAAATCATAAAGTGATGTGATATGGCCAATATCATCCTGCGCCTCTGATCTCCATCTTCGAGGCGCGGCATGATCACCTTCGTCATCGGCATGACACCATGATCTCCATCATTGTGTCTTCATGAAGTTGTCTCGCCAACTATTACTTCTACTACTATGGCTAACGGTTAGCAATAAAGTAAAGTAATTACATGGCGTTTTCATTGACACGCAGGTCATACAATAAATTAAGACAACTCCTATGGCTCCTGCCGGTTGTCATACTCATCGACATGCAAGTCGTGATTCCTATTACAAGAACATGATCAATCTCATACATCACATATATCATTCATCACATCCTTTTGGCCATATCACATCACATAGCATACACTGCAAAAACAAGTTAGACGTCCTCTAATTGTTGTTGCATGCTTTACGTGGCTGCTATGGGATTCTAGCAAGAACGTTTCTTACCTACGCAAAAGCCACAATGTGATATGCCAATTTCTATTTACCCTTCATAAGGACCCTTTTCATCGAATCCGATCCGACTAAAGTGGGAGAGATAGACACCCGCTAGCCACCTTATGCAACTAGTGCATGTCAGTCGGTGGAACCTGTCTCACGTAAGTGTACGTGTAAGGTCGGTCCGGGCCGCTTCATCCCACGATGCCGCCGAATCAAGATAAGACTAGTAACGGCAAGTAAATTGACAAAATCGACGCCCACAACTACTTTGTGTTCTACTCGTGCATAGAAACTACGCATAAACCTAGCTCATGATGCCACTGTTGGGAAACGTAGCAGAAATTCAAAATTTTCTACGCATCACCAAGATCAATCTATGGAGTAATCTAGCAACGAGGGGAAGGGGAGTGCATCTACATACCCTTGTAGATCGTGATGCGGAAGCGTTGAAAGAACGCGGATGAAGGAATCGTACTCGTAGCGATTCAGATCGCGGTTGATTCCGATCTAAGCGCCGAACCACGGCGCCTCCGCGTTCAACACACGTGCAGCCCGGTGACGTCTCCCACGCCTTGATCCAGCAAGGAGAGAGGGAGAGGTTGGGAAGACTCCATCCAGCAGCAGCACGACGGCATGGTGGTGATGGAGGAGCGTGTAACTCCTGCAGGGCTTCGCCAAGCACCGCGGGAGAGGAGGAGGAAGAGGGGTAGGGCTGCGCCAAGAGAGAGATCATCTCGTGTGTTTGCAGCCCCAAATACCTCAAGTATATATAGGGGAAGGGGAGGGGCTGCGCCCCCATCTAGGGTTCCCTCCCCAGGGGTGGCGGCAGCCCCCAAAACCCATCTAGGGTACGGCCAAGGGGAAAAGAGAGGGGGGCGCTCCTAGGGTGGGCCTTAAGGCCCATCTGGACCTAGGGTTTGCCCCCTCCCACTCTCCCTGCGCCTTGGGCCTTGGTGGGGGGGGGGGGCGCACCAGCCCACCTGGAGCTGGTCCCCTCCCGCACTTGGCCCACGCAGCCTTCTGGGGCTGGTGGCCCCACTTGGTGGACCCCCGGGACCCTCCCGGTGGTCCCCGTACATTACCGATAGCACCCGAAACTCTTCCGGTGACCAAAACAGGACTTCCCATATATAAATCTTTACCTCCGGACCATTCCGGAACTCCTCGTGATGTCTGGGATCTCATCCAGGACTCCGGACAACATTGGGTAACCACGTATATCTATTCCCTATAACCCTAGCGTCATCGAACCTTAAGTGTGTAGACCCTACGGGTTCGGGAACCATGCAGACATGACCGAGACGTTCTCCGGCCAATAACCAACAGCGGGATCTGGATACCCATGTTGGCTCCCACATGTTCCACGATGATATCGTCGGATGAACCACGATGTCGGGGATTCAATCAATCCCGTATACAATTCCCTTTGTCAATCGGTATGTTACTTGCCCGAGATTCGATCGTCGGTATCCCGATACCTTGTTCAATCTCGTTACCGGCAAGTCTCTTTACTCGTTCCGTAACACATCATCCCATGATCAACTCCTTGGTCACATTGTGCACATTATGATGATGTCCTACCGAGTGGGCCCAGAGATACCTCTCCGTTTACACGGAGTGACAAATCCCAGTCTCGATTCGTGCCAACCCAACAGACACTTTCAGAGATACCTGTAGTGCAGCTTTATAGCCACCCAGTTACGTTGTGACGTTTGGTACACCCAAAGCATTCCTACGGTATCCGGGAGTTGCACAATCTCATGGTCTAAGGAAATGATACTTGACATTAGAAAAGCTCTTAGCAAACGAACTACACGATCTTGTGCTAGGCTTAGGATTGGGTCTTGTCCATCACATCATCTCCTAATGATGTGATCCCGTTATCAACGACATCCAATGTCCATGGTCAGGAAACCGTAACCATCTATTGATCAACGAGCTAGTCAACTAGAGGCTTACTAGGGACATGGTGTTGTCTATGTATCCACACATGTATCTGAGTTTCCTATCAATACAATTCTAGCATGGATAATCAACGATTATCATGAACAAGGAAATATAATAATAACCAATTTGTTATTGCCTCTAGGGCATATTTCCAACACCTTGACCCTGGCCTTGAGCTTTTTTCGGGCGGCTTGCTGCTGGACAACCTTCTCCTCAGCTTCACCCAGGGCCTTTTTTAGGGCCTCGACCTCGGTTGCAGCTCCTGCACATATCACGACACTAAGGTCAATATACAGTGCTTATTCTTGCCGAACACACATCAAGTCGTCATTCACCTTGCTTCTCCTGGAGCCGAATCTTAACCTCACCGAGCTCGTTCTCAGTCCGCTCCAGCCTCTGCTTCAGTTCAGAGACTTCGGCAGCATGCGAGGTTGCGGCCAGCAGTGACGCCTGCTTATTAACACATATTAAGTTAGTCTCCTATAACAAAGGATTGATCCTCTGTCTGGTTCTTCCTATCGAATACCGGACAGTGTCTCAGGGGCTACTGACTACATGGGGTTTTTCTCTTTCTACGTCACTTACCTCGAAACCTGTTAACAAGTTGCTCCAGGCTTCATTCAGTCCACTCTTAGCGGACGGAATCTTCTCGATCACCGCACCCATAAGGACACGGTGCTCGTCCACGACGGAGGCGCCTCATAGCGCCTCCATCAGGTTATCCGGCCCCCTGGATGGACAGGGGCCACCGGTGGAAGCGGCGCACCCCCTCCTTCAAAGGGGGCTGCTCGCCCGACTCCGGAGCCATATGGGTCTCCGGAATCGTATTCGGCTGAGGGCCGAACTGGATGCGGCCCTCTTCGCCAGTCTCCATGGTGATCGGCTCCCCCATGTGTCCGGCAATGGAGGTCTCGCCTTGTGGCGCCTCCCGGACAGCGTCCTGGGCTCCCCCCGGTTCGGAGCGGCCCTCCGGGACAACACTTCGGTGTCATCCCTGGCCCCGGGGGAATAAGCAGGCGGTGGCGACATGCTTGCCATCTCCTACGGAGCCAACGAACCTCCAGATGAGGATCGTTGGATAAGGTTGCGGGCCGGACTGCAATAGTACAATTAACTATGTCAAGATAATGGAGAGAAAGGGCCGGATGTGCGCACGAGCGAGCCATGTCACTTACGATGCAGCCTGGGGTTTAGTGCGGGGGCGTCGTTCCGGACTGCTGTCAACGTCCCACGCGGTGTTGACCACTGGGACGCCCTTCCCCTTCTTGGGCGTTTCCGCCTCCAGATGCGCCGAAGCCGCCCTCTTCTTCTTCCTCTCCTCAGGGGGAGGGTTGTTTTCCTCCTCCTCCTCCTCTTCCTCGTCATTGTCCTAGGGACAGAGGAATGAGCTTTGTCATCTTCGGACGTCACGTCCGAAGTGCCCTTGCGGCGGGGGCCACTCTTGGCCCCCTTGGCCTTCTTCTCTGGCGCCTTATATGGCGCCGGCACCAGCATCTTCGCTAGATGCGGGATGAGTGGTTCTTCAGGTAGCGGAGCCGTACACTGGATCCGCTTCGCCCTCTCCATCCAGTCCTGAAAAAGCAATAATAAAAGCTCAGGCATCACCCTTGAAACAAACAAGCAGGGAATACATTAAAAAAGACATACCTCACTGGCGAGATGCTTAGCATCGTGCCCGTGATCTGAATCCGCGGCCGGCGGTTTCTCGTTGCCCTTAAAGAGCAACTTCCATGCGTCTTCGTGAGTAGTCTCGAAGAGCCTCACCAAGGTCTGGTGCTTCTTAGGATTGAACTCCCACAGAGGGCGGCTTCGGCGCTGGCACGGGAGAATCCGGCGAACTAACATCACCTGGATTACATCAACGAGCTTGACGGTCTTGGTTATCATGCTTTGAACATACGTCTGCAGCGCTATCAGCTCATCAGGCGAACACCAGTCCGGACTCCTCTCGACCCAGGAGGTGAGTCGCATGGGAGCACCGGAGCGGAATCCGTCAACGGCGGCCCAGGTGGTGCCGCGGGGTTCTGTGATATAGAACCACTGCCTCTGCCACTCCTTTACTGTATCCACGAAAGTGCCTTTCGGCCAGGAGACGTTGGGAAGCTTACTCACCATGGCTCCTCCGCACTCCGCGTGCTGGCCGTCCACCACCTTCGGCTTCACGTTGAAGACCTTGAGCCACAGCCCGAAGTGGGGATGGATGCGGAGGAAGGCCTCGCACACGACGATAAACGCCGAGATGTTGAGGAAGGAATTTGGGGACATATCATGGAAATCTATCCCGTAGTAATACATCAGCCCGCGGACGAAAGGGTGGAGTGGAAACCCTACCCCGCGGAAGAAATGTGGGATGAATACTACCCTCTCGGTGGGCTTCGGCGTGGGGACGACTTGTCCCACGGCCGGTAGACGGTGGGCGATCTCCTTCGCCAAATATCCGGCCGCCCGAAGCTCGGTAATGTCCTCCTCCTTGACGGAGGATACCATCCACTTGCCCTAACCTCCGGATCCGGACATGGTTGCTTGAGTGGAAAGGAGATGATAACTTGGGCGCTGGAGCTAAAGATTGGAGAGGCGGAGACCGAGAGAAGGCGTGAGAGAGGAAGAGGGAATCCTTATCCCCTTATAAAGGCCCAGAATATCAAGCGCCTCCTCATTCACCTTAAGATCGCCTATTCCTAAGTACCATATAAACGGCACGGTTGGATTACCCATACCCGCATTGATGAGAATCCCGCAATAAGGGGACACGATCTCTGCTTTGACAAGACGTGCCAATGGCAACCGCGTCTCGGAACATGGGGCGTCGAACACAAAAACAGTTTGGAATTATGACCGGTCAGATGTAATGTCGTGCTGTAAAAAAGTTGTCAGCGGATGGAACTCGTGTAAAAATATATTCTCTCTGCGGTTGTGTATGGTGTGTGACAGGTCCAGATACAATCATCGCATCCGAAGACTATCCTGCAGTTCAGAAAAAGGGAACCCGCCTTGCAATGCCGAAGACAATCTGCGCGCCGAACTCCTCGTCATTGAAGCCAGGTTCAGGGGCTACTGAGGGAGTCCTGGACTAAGGGGTCCTCGGGCGTCCGGCCTGTTATCCATTGGGCCGGATTGATGGGCCGTGAAGACATGAATGCCGAAGACTGTACCCGTGTCCGGATTGGACTCTCCTTGGCGTGGAAGGCAAGCTTGGCGACTAACTACGAAGTTTCCTTCTTATTTAACCGACTCCATGTAACCCTAGATTCCCCCGGTGTCTATATAAACTGAAGGGGTTAGTCCGGATAGGAGATACTCATTACCATAGTCATACAGGCTAGACTTCTAGGGTTTAGCCATTACGATCTCGTGGTAGATCAACTCTTGTAATACTCATATTCATCAAGATCAATCAAGCAGGAAGTAGGGTATTACCTCCATAGAGAGGGCCCGAACCTTGGTAAACATCGTGTCCCCCGTCTCCTGTTACCATTGATCCTAGACGCACAGTTCGGGACCCCCTACCCGAGATCCACCGGTTTTGACACCGACACCTACACCGTTCTTCTTGAAGTTCCCCTTCTTCCCTTTGCCCTTTTCTTGAAACTAGTGGTCTTGTCAACCATCAACACTTGATGTTTTTCTTGATTTCTACATTCGTCGATATCAGCATCGCGAAGAGCTCGGGAATTACTTTCGTCATCCCTTGCATATTATAGTCCAGCGCGAAGTTCTAGTAACTTGGTGATAGTGACTAGAGAACTTTGTCAATTACTATCTTATCTGGAAGATTAAATCCCACTTGATTCAAGCAATTGTAGTACCCATACAAACTGAGCACATGCTCACCGGTTGAGCTATTCTCCTCCATCTTGTAGGCAAAGTACTTGTCAAAGGTCTCATACCTTTCGACATGGGCATGAGTCTGAAATACTAATTTCAACTCTTGGAACATCTCATATGCTCCGTGGCATTTCAAAAACGTCTTTGAAGCCCCGATTCTAAGCCATAAAGCATGGTGCACTAAACTATCAAGTAGTCATCATATCAAGCTTGCCAAACATTCATAACGTCTGCATTTGCTCCTGTAATTAGTCTGTCACCTAGCGGTGCATCAAGGACATAATTCTTCTGTGCAGCAATGAGGATAATCCTCAGATCACGGATGCAATCCACATCATTGCTACTAACATCCTTCAACTTAGTTTTCTCTAGGAACATATCAAAAATAAAATAGGGCAGCTAAATGCGAGCTATTGATCTACAACATAGACATGCTAATACTACAAGGACTAAGTTCATGATAAATTAAAGTTTAATTAATCATATTACTTAAGAACTCCCACTTAGAGAGACATCCCTCTAATCATCTAAGTGATCACGTGATCCATATCAACTAAACCATGTCCGATCATCACGTGAGATGGAGTAGTTTTCAATGGTGAACATCACTATGTTGATCATATCTTCTATATGATTCACGCTCGACCTTTCAGTCTGCAGTGTTCCGAGGCCATATCTGCATATGCTAGGCTCGTCAAGTTTAACCCGAGTATTCTGCATGTGCAAAACTAGCTTGCACCCGTTGTATGTGAACGTAGAGCTTATCACACCAGATCATCACGTGGTGTCTCAGCACGAAGAACTATCGCAAAGGTGCATACTCAGGGAGAACACTTGTACCTTGAAATTTAGTGAGAGATCATCTTATAATGCTACCGTCGATCTAAGCAAAATAAGATGCATAAAGGATAAATATCACATGCAATCAATATTAGTGATATGATATGGCCATCATCATCTTGTGCCTTTGATCTCCATCTCTAAAGCACCGTCATGATCACCATCGTCACCGGCGCGACACCTTGATCTCCATCGTAGCGTCGTTGTCATCTCGCCAACTATTGCTTCTACGACTATCGCTACCGCTTAGTGATAAAGTAAAGCAATTACATGGCGACTGCGTTTCATACAATAAAGCGACAACCATATGGCTCCTGCCAGTTGCCGATAACTTTGTTACAAAACATGATCATCTCATACAATAAAATTTAGCATCATGTCTTGACCATATCACATCACAACATGCCCTGCAAAAACAAGTTAGACGTCCTCTACTTTGTTGTTGCAAGTTTTACGTGGCTGCTACGGGCTGAGCAAGAACCGTTCTTACCTACGCATCAAAACCACAACGATATTTCGTCAAGTATGTGCTGTTTTAACCTTCACAAGGAATGTGCATAGCCACACTCGATTCAAATAAAGTTGGAGAAACTGACACCCGCCAGCCACCTGTGTGCGAAGCACGTCGGTAGAACCAGTCTCGCCTAAGCGTACACGTAATGTCGGTCCGGGCCACTTCATCCAATAATACCGCCGAATCCAAGTATGACATGCTGGTAAGCAGTATGACTTGTATCGCCCACAACTCACTTGTGTTTTACTCGTGCATATAACATCTACGCATAAACCTGGCTCGGATGCCACTGTTGGGAAACATAGTAATTTCAAAAATATTCCTACGCACACGCAAGATCATGGTGATGCATAGCAACGAGAGGGGAGAGTGTTGTCCACGTACCCTCGTAGACTGTAAGTGGAAGCGTTATGACAACGCGGTTGATGTAGTCGTACGTCTTCACGATTGACCTATCCTAGTACCGAATGTACGGCACCTCCGCGATCTGCACACGTTCAGCTCGGTGACGTCCCATGAACTCACGATCTAGTAGAGCTTCAAGGGAGAGTTCCGTCAGCACGACGGCGTGATGATGGTGATGATGATGCTACCAACGCAGGGCTTCGCCTAAGCACCGCTACGATATGACCAAGGTGGATTATGGTGGAGGGGGCACCGCACACGGCTAAAAGATCAATGATCAACTTGTGTGTCTATGGGGTGCCCCCCGCCCCCGTATATAAAGGAGTCGAGGAGGGGCCCGGCCTCCTAGGCGCTCCCCAAGGGGAGTCCTAGTCCCACCGGGAGTAGGTTTCCACCCCTTCCAAGAGTAGGAGTAGGAGGGAAGGAAGGAGGAGAGAGGGGGAAGGAAAAAGGGGGGCGCCGCCCCTCCTTCCTTGTCCAATTCGGACTAGAGGGGGAGGGGGCACGCGGCCTGCCTTGGCCGCCCCTCCTCTTCTCCACTAAGGCCCATGAGGCCCATTACACTCCCCGGGGGGTTCCGGTAACCCCCCGGTACTCCGGTATTTGTCCGAACTTACCCAAAACCCTTCACAAGTCCAAACATAGTCATCCAATATATCGATCTTTATGTCTCAACCATTTAGAGACTCCTCGTCATGTCCGTGATCATATCCGGCACTCCGAACTACCTTCGGTACATCAAAACACATAAACTCATATTACCGATCGCCACCAAACGTTAAGCGTGCGGCCCCTTCGGGTTCGAGAACTATGTAGACATGACCGAGACTCATCTTTGGTCAATAAGCAATAGTGGAACCTGGATGCTCATATTGGTTCCTACATATTCTACAAATATCTTTATCGGTCAAACCACATAACAACATACATTGTTCCCTTTGTCATCGGTATGTTACTTGCCCGAGATTCGATCGTCGGTATCTCAATACCTAGTTCAATCTCGTTACCGGCAAGCCTCTTTACTCGTTCCGTAGTGCATCATCCCGTAACTAACTCATTAGTTACATTGCTTGCAAGGCTTATAGTGAAATCCTAATCTTGATCTATGCCAACTCAACAAGTACCATCGGAGACACCTGTAGAGCACCTTTATAATCACCCAGTTACGTTGTGACATTTGGTAGCACACAAGGTGTTCCTCCGGTATTCAGGAGTTGTATAATCTCATAGTCATATGAACATTTATAAGTCATGAAGAAAGCAATAGCAATATACTAAACGATCAAATGCTAAGCTAACGGAATGGGTCAAGTCAATCACATCATTCTCTAATGATGTGATCGCGTTAATCAAATGACAACTCATGTCTATGGCTAGGAAACTTAACCATCTTTGACTCAACGAGCTAGTCAAGTAGAGGCATACTAGTGACACTCTGTTTGTCTATGTATTCACACATGTACTAAGATTCCGGTTAATACAATTCTAGCATGAATAATAAACATTTATCATGATATAATGAAATATAAATAACAACTTTATTATTGCCTCTAGGGCATATTTCCTTCAAGTATCCTGTCAATTTATCCCATTTCAGATTGGCAAATAAAGAGACGGTTTAAATAATAGTAGAATGATATGACATTGTTCATTGTTAAGACATTGCAGAATATGACATTGTGTTGTAGTGGATAGGTTCACCACACCACTGGATTACGGATCAAGAACAAAAGCATACATGCAGTGCAAAAGAAGATCACTTGCTCTGTATAGTTTAATTTACATGGTATGAAGAAGGAACTTGGTCGTACAACTGAAAACTTAAATTGAGAAGGACAAACTTTTGTTTATGAACTACATAATAAACTTTAAACATGCAATTTGATGCAAACACCAAAAATAAACAGCTGTTGCAGTCATGCCTAACCAAATATACACAAGAAAGTTTGAAGGCTTGAGAAGGACAAACTTACATTAGTGGTGAAGACAGGCTCTATAAAGCCCTTGTCCATGCTGATGGGGGGGGGGACAATTCAAGAAGTTTACCACATAATTTTCTTCATAAACATTGCCTTTATTCTACATTTTGTTAAGAGTAAATATAGATGTGATAATATACGAAAAAATGGAGAATATTTAAGATAAGATGAAGAGTGATGCTACATAACCAAGTAGCTATAAATGTAAGTACATCGATACAGGCAAAAGGTACAGCCAAGAGCAATGCAGAGCTAAACTTCTTCAGTACCATCGGTGTGATCCAACCTTATGGTAAGAATAAATATAGATCTGATGTATAGAAAATGGAGGACAAAGGAAAATAAGCTGCAGAGTGATGGTACATGAACAACTAGCTGTCAATATAAGTACACTGATAAAGGACAGCAGGTACTTACAAGAACAATGCAGAGCTAAAAAATTTCATTGGCATTGGATATATTCTACACTAATGTAACCATTCATACAGATCAGATAATTTGGAGCAAACAATTGATAAGCAAGCTATCATGCATACTGCTGTCACATAATGAACCGGATATGAATGCAAGTACAGTGATACAGGACAACAGGTACTAACAAGAGCAAAGCAGCGGGCAGCATATTTGTGATATCCCGTCATCCTTTTCAAACCAGAATTCTTCTGCGAGCAGATTTCCTGCAAAAGAGATCCGTAAGGCACATGCAGAAAAGTAGAAGTTCAAATTGTCATGTGATATAATGACAGTACCTCATCCTGGGAACGATACCCGTGCATAACAAGGTTTTTCCATTCAATGTCTTCAAAATTTAGCACAGGAGACTTCACCGAAAATTCGTTTATAAACTTTCCATCAAAGTGTGATTTCCTCAAGTAACACCGACACTGCTGCAATGCTTCCTTGAAAAGCGCAAGCAAGCTTTGCTCGTCATGACTATCCAGATTGACCCTCGCCTACTTACAACAATGTAATGTAAATCATTGATGTGTTCAATCAGCAGAAAACAGGAAAATAATCACCATGAATAATAGCACTTACACGTAAGTGGGACAGGAAGATGCGAAAATGATGTTTGTCTTCACTATAATCTTCCCATGATGGGAATATATGCACGTAGTCCCTAACAACATTGAAAGCATTGTCTTTTAAACTGGGAATAACTGGAATGGGGTTCCAATCTGCAGGAATTGGCTGTCTCTGCAGTTGGGATAGGTCTTTGGCCGGTGGACTTGCTGTACTTTTTGCTAGAGTGGGATTTTTCTGTGGTACGGCTGGTGCTATGGCAACTGAAATCGGCATAACTTTTGCTGGAGTGCAGGTCCTGTGTGGTGGGGCTAGTGGTGTGGCCAATGAAGTATGGGTACAGTCTGCTGGAGTCGGTCCTACATTTTGTGTCACTGGTTGTAGAGCCAATATAAGTGGGGTGCTGTCTGATTTCTCCGGCACCACCATGTTTTTCAAGGACTTTGCTGATGCTCCTTCAGGTTCGGCAATCACCCTCTTCCTTTTTGATGTCTGATGCACAAGAACAACATTTGAGTGGAAAAACATGGTATGATGATAGATGAAATATGTATTGATAATGGATGGGCATGGCATCTTGACCTATATGATGAGTAAACTAAGCATATGGCGGTGCAACAAAGTAGAAGAAATGCAAGACACGTTATGCAAGATACGCGCAATCAATAAAACCTTGCCAAATTAAAACATGCACCTTGATGGGTGAACAGGACATGCCATCTGCCTTTGACTCCTCGAGGTCAGAATAGTCATTAGGATCATATTCTGAACAAGAATCTACATGTGGGGAGCGTATGAGTTTCATTACATCCAGAATGGCACTCAATGCCTTGGTGCCAATTTTGTAAGTCGTTGTAGTGTTCCACAATATTCTTCTGATGCGCGGATTCTGATATTCACTGTGATTACGTATAATATCTGAGAAGCATGAAAACATAAATAGTAGTGAGATTATCTTTGTAATGTAGAGGATATTCTAATATAGGGGCGCCCTGTAAACCCTTGTGTGCTATCACTGGATTCTGATGAGAGATCCCATGTGTGCTGTAATATGGTGCGTGCATTAATATAATCTAGCACAAGTACACAAAAAATAGGCTCCAGAAGTAAGGATAGTTGGCAGATGATAGGTTCATAATATACTGTATAGAGAGTTTATTGCCAAACCATGATAACAAGAGCACACAACAACTAGGCAGATCGTAGTGTACATAAAAGGGGTACACCATAACCAGAATATATAAATTGGGAAAGTGGAACTGGCTGGAAAATACGGTGTTGTATTGCCACTACTAATTGAAAGCCTATCTATCATGTATAGGCTTGCAGATGTCCCTGCTCCCCTTCCTGACAAGGAACATACTGTACGTACTAAATACAGAATAACAAAAGAGGAACATGTTAAAGAACAGAAGAGGAAGCATATTCTTGAGGTTCCGCTTCTTTGCATACAATGTTGCTTGCCCACTCATGATGAATCACATCGCCCAAAGAAATGCAATTCCATGTTGTCTCTCTATATGTGGCCAGATGCATTTGGAAAATCAAGTGGGAGCATTACCTGACCAATTAAATGTGTGTCTGTTAACCAATCAGTATCATATCACAATTCGTATATGAAGAAGTAAGCTTTGGACTTATGATTGGTGTATTGTTTAGCTTCAAGAGTGGAATGCTGCTAGTGCGACACAAAGCAGCTACACAGATCATAGTGTAAATATAACAGGAAAATCGTAAGCATCACAAGTAAAATCAGCAAAGTGGAACTTGCTGGAAAATATAGGCTACTATTGCCGGTACGGCTAGGAAGGCTTCGGATACCAGCTCTCTTCAACTGAAGGTGCGGTACTGTTAATATTAGTGTAACTCTCAAAGGCGACATAGCTCCCCGCATTTCCTTGCTAATCTTATAGGATTCAAGTGGGCAGGCCACTACAATTCCTATTCCTATGTTTACAAAACCTACGAATCAAAGAGGCCTGAAGAGTTGAAAGTGTCCATCACAACCGACCGAATAGACCTCCACACTGCAGATGTCCCTGCTTCTCTTCACTACAAGGAACATACTGTACTACTATCATACTCCCTCCGTTACAAAATATAAGTCTTTGTAGAGATTTCCACTATGGATCACATACAGATGTATACAAATACATTTTAGAGTGTAGATTCACTCATTTTGCTCCATATATAGTCCATGGTGGAATCTATACAAAAACATGTATTTAGGAATGGAGAGAGTAATTATTAAAGAAGAGCGGAAGAGGAACACATTGGGGAACGTAGTAATTTAAAAAAAATTCCTATGCACACGCTAGATCATGGTGATGCATAGCAACGAGCGGGAGAGTGTTGTCCACGTACCCTCGTAGACCGTAAGCGGAAGCGTTTTATCAACGCGGTTGTTGTAGTCGTACGTCTTCATGATCCGACCGATCGAAGTACCGAACGCACGGCACCTCCGAGTTGAGCACACGTTCAACTTCATGACGTCCCTTGTACTCTTGATCCAGTTGAGGCCGAGGGAGAGTTCCGTCAGCACGACGACGTGGTAATGCTGATGATGAAGTTACCGACGCAGGGCTTCGCCTAAGCACTACGACGATATGACCGAGGTGTGTAACTGTGGAGGGGGGCACCGCACACGGCTAAGAAATCAACTTGTGTGTCTATGGGGTGCCCCCTGGCCACGTATATAAAGGATGGAGGGAGGAGGAGGCCTGCCCTCATAGGGCGCGCCCAAAGTGTGGAGTCCTACTAGGACTCCCTTGTCCTAGTAGGATTCCACCTCCCATATGGAATAGGAAAAGGGGAAGGGAGAAGGAGAAGGAAGGAAGGGGGCGCCCCCTTTCCCTAGTCCAATTCGGACCAGTCCATGGGGAAGGGGCGCGGCCACCCTTGAGGCCTTTCTCTCCTTTCCCGTATGGCCTATTAAGGCCCAATACGAATTCCCGTAACTCTCCGGTACTCCAAAAAATACCCGAATAACTCGGAACCTTTCCGATGTCCGAATATAGCCTTCCAATATATCGATCTTTACGTCTCAACCATTTCGAGACTCCTCGTCATGTCCATGATCTCATCCGGGACCCCGAACTATCTTCGGTCATCAAATCACATAACTCTTTAATACAAATCATCATCAAACGTAGAGCGTGCGGACTATACGGGTTCGAGAACTATGTAGACATGACCGAGACACATCTCGAGTCAATAACCAATAGCGGAAGCTTGATGCTCATATTGGCTCCCATATATTCTACGAAGATCTTTCTCGGTCAAACCACATAACAACATACGTTGTTCCCTTTGTCATCGCTATGTTACTTGCCCGACATTTGATCGTCGGTATCTCAATACCTAGTTCAATCTCGTTACCGGCAAGTATCTTTACTCGTTCTGTAATACATCGTCCCGCAACTAACTCATTGGTCACATTGCTTGCAAGGCTTATAGTGATGTGCATTATCGAGAGGGCCCAGAGATACCTCTCTGACAATCGGAGTGACAAATCCTAATCTCGATCTATGCCAACTCCACAAGTACCATCGGAGACACCTTTAGAGCACCTTTATGATCACCCAGTTACGTTGTGACGTTTGGTAACACACAAAGTGTTCCTCCGGTATTCGGGAGTTGCATAATCTCAAAGTCATAGGAACATGAATAAGTTATGAAGAAAGCAATAGCAACAAACTAAACGATCATAGTGCTAAGCTAACAGATGGGTCATGTCAATCACATCATTCTCTAATGATGTGATCCCGTTCATCAAATGGCAACTCATGTCAATGGCTAGGAAACTTCACCATCTTTGATCAACGAGCTAGTCAAGTAGAGGCATACTAGTGACACTGTTTGTCTATGTATTCACACATGTACTAAGTTTTCGGTTAATACAATTCTATCATGAATAATAAACATTTATCATGAAATAAGGAAATAAATAATAACTTTATTATTGCCTCTAGGGCATATTTCCTTCAGTCTCCCACTCGCACTAGAGTCAATAATCTAGTTCACATCGCCATGTGATTTAACACCAATAGTTCACATCACCATGTGATTAACACCCATAGTTCACATCGTCATGTGACCAATACCCAAAGGGTTTACTAGATTCAATAATCTAGTTCACATCGCTATGTGATTAACACCCATAGAGTACTAAGGTGTGATCATGTTTTGCTTGTGAGAGAAGTTTAGTCAACGGGTCTGCCACATTCAGAGCCGTATGTATTTTGCAAATATTCTATGTCTACAATGCTCTGCACGTAGCTACTCTAGCTATATGCTCCCACTTTGAATATGTATCCAGATCGAGACTCAGAGTCATCCAGATCGGTGTCAAAGCTTGCATCGACGTAACTCTTTACGACGAACTCTTTATCACCTCCATAACCGAGAAATATTTCCTTAGTCCTCTAAGGATAATTTTGACCAACGTCCAGTGATCTACTCCTAGATCACTATTGTACTCCCTTGCGAAACTCAGGGCAGGGTATACAATAGGTCTGGTACATAGCATGGTATACTTTATAGAACCTATGGCTGAGGCATAGGGAATGACTTTCATTCTCTCTCTATCTTCTGCCGTGGTCGGGTTTTTAGTCTTTACTCAACTTCACACCTTGCAATATAGGCAAGAACTCCTTCTTTGACTGTTCCATTTTGAACTACTTCAAAATCTTGTCAAGGTATGTACTCATTGAAAAAACTTATCAAGCGTCTTGACCTATCTCTATAGATCTTGATGCTTAATATGTAAGCAGCTTCACCGAGGTCTTTCTTTTGAAAAACTCTTTTCAAATACTCCTTTATGCTTTCCAGAAAATTCTACATTATTTTCGATCAACAATATGTCATTCACATATACTTATCAGAAAGGTTGTAGTGCTCCCACTCACTTTTTGTAAATACAGGCTTCACCGCAAGTCTGTATAAATCTATATGCTTTGATCAACTCATCAAAGTGTATATTCCAACTCCGAGATGCTTGCACCAGTCCATAGATGGATCACTGGAACTTGCACACTCTGTTAGCACCTTTAGGATTGACAAAACCTTCTTGTTGTATCATATACAACTCTTCTTTTAAGAAATCCATTACGGAATGCTGTTTTGACATTTATTTGCCAGATTTGATCAAATGTGGCAATTGCTAACACGATTCAGACAGACTTAAGCATTTCTATGAGTGACAAAATCTTGGGCTCCCATTTACTTGGGGTAGTTCCGCTTCCAGTGACTAGTCCCTTTGCAGTAGAAGCACTTAGTCTCAGGCTTAGGTCCAGACTTGGGCTTCTTCACTTGAGCATCAACTTGCTTGCCGTTCTTCTTGAAGTTCCCCTTCTTCCCTTTGCTCTTTTTCTTGACACTAGTGGTTTTGTCAACCATCAACACTTGATGCTTTTCTTGATTTCTACCTTCGCCGATTTTAGCATTGTGAAGAGCTTGGGAATTGTTTTTGTCATCCCTTGCATATTATAGTTCATCACGAAGTTCTATTAACTTGGTGATAGTGATTAGAGAACTTTGTCAATTACTATCTTATCTGGAACACTAACTCCCACTTGATTCAAGCAATTGTAGTACCCAGACAATCTGAGCACATGCTCACTGGTTGAGCTATTCTCCTCCATCTTGTAGGCAAAGTACTGTCAGAGGTCTCATACCTCTTGACACGGGCATGAGTATGAAATACCAGTTTCAACTCTTGGAACATCTTATATGCTCCGTGGTGTTCAAAACATTTTTGAAGTCCCGGTTGTAAGCCGTAAAGCATGGTGCACTAAACTATCAAGTAGTCATCATACCGAGCTTGTCAAAACGTTCATAAGGTTTGCATCTGCTCCTGCAATAGTTCTGTCACCTAGCGGTGCATCAAGGACATAATTTTTCTATGCAGCAATGAGGAAAATCCTCAGATCACGGACCAAGTCCGCATCATTGCTACTATCATCTTTCAACTTATATTTCTCTAGGAACATATAAAATAAACGGGGAGCTACATCGCGAGCTATTGATCTACAACATAGATATGCTAATACTACCAGGACTAAGTTCATGATAGATTAAAGTTCAATTAATCATATTACTTAAGAACTCCCACTTAGATAGACATCCCTCTAATCATCTAAGTGATCACATGATCCAAATCAACTAAACCATGTCCGATCATCACGCGAGATGGAGTAGTTTTCATTGGTGAGCATCACTATGTTGATCATATCTACTATATGATTCACGCTCGACCTTTCGGTCTTAGTGTTCCGAGGCCATATCTGCATATGCTAGGCTCGTCAAGTTTAACCCGAGTATTCTGTGTGTGCAAAACTGGCTTGCACCCATTGTATGTGAACGTAGAGCTTATCACACCCGATCATCACGTGGTGTCTCGGCACGAAGAACTGTCGCAACGGTGCATACTCAAGGAGAACACTTATACCTTGAAATTTTAGTAAGGGATCATCTTATAAAGCTACCGCCGAACTAAGCAAAATAAGATGTAGAAAAGATAAACATCACATGCAATGAAAATATGTGACATGATATGGCCATCATCATCTTGTGCTTTTGATCTCCATCTCCAAAGTACTGTCATGATCTCCATTGTTACCGGCATGACACCATGATCTCCACCATCTTGATCTTTTATCAACGTGTCGTCACATGGTCGTCTCACCAGCTATTGCTTTTGCAACTATTGCTACCGTATAGCGATAAAGTAAAGCAATTACATGGCACTTGCATCTTATGCAATAAAGAGGCAACCATAAGGTTCCTGCCAGTTGCCGATAACTTTAACAAAACATGATCATCTCATACAACAATTTATATCTCATCACGTCTTGACCATATCACATCACAACATGCCCTGGAAAAACAAGTTAGACGTCCTCTACTTTGTTGTTGCAAGTTTTACGTGGCTGCTACGGGCTTAGCAAGAACCGTTCTTACCTACGCATCAAAACCACAACGATTTTTTTTGTCAATTATCTGCTGTTTTAACCTTCAACAAGGACCGGGCGTAGCCACACTCGATTCAACAAAAGTTGAAGAAACTGACACCCGCCAGCCACCTGTGTGCAAAGCACGTCGGTAGAACATGTCTCGCGTAAGCGTATGCGTAATGTCGGTCCGGGCCGCTTCATCCAACAATACCGCCGAATCAAACTATGACATGCTCGTAAGCAGTATTGTCGGCGTTCTGGGAACGGGGGGTCCCCAGACTTGCCTACCTGCGGCCCACGACGTGGCTCTGCAAGCGGGCCCGTACGACCCATCTGCACCAACAAGCATTCAAGACCCTCGCGAGTGGCCAAGCCTCGTGAGGCGGACGACGCAAGACCTCCTGAGGAGCGGCCTCACCAGGTTGGCTCACGAGGGGCGGAGAGATCAAGGCAAGGCAAACCTCGCGAGGTTCTCGTGACGTGAGCCATGACGACCGAGACCAGGTGGGCGCCAGCGCGCACAGTGTCCTTGTTTCCTCTTTGGTGCTAAGGAGGCAAGCGCAGTGGGGAGTACCGAGGCGTCAAGCAAAGGTTTCCATATCAGTGCAACGAGACGAAGAACAGCAGGACGGCAAGACGGAGGTCACCATGGAGCCCAAGGCGGCGTCACCACCAAAGCCTTTGGCAGGCGAAGACTACTTTTGTCAGGATAAGCTATACTAGCTGTCCCCTTTCAAATTGGCCGTTGTTGGCTCCCTTTCCGCTCAATATTTGGGAAGAGGACTAGGGCCTCTATAAATAGGACTAGCCACCACCATAGACGGGGGACTCAATTAATCCTCACCCGCACACCGAGCACAAAAACACCTCAACCTCAGGAGGCTATTCTTCCGCATGTAACTATTCATCCTCAGCCCGAGAGGCAATCCACCACCATACACTGAAGTAGGGTATTACACCACAACGGTGGCCCGAACCAGTATAAATCTTATGTTCTTTGTTTTGCGAGTTCGTTGAGTTAGTCCTTGTGATCTTAGCAAATCTAGGTTGTGGATCGGTAGGGGAAGATCTTCGTGCGCACCCCAGAGTTCTAACCTTAAGGTTTTTGCCGGAACCCGAGATCCGACATTTGGCGCGCTAGGTAGGGGTGCGCCGGAGCCTCTTCCCCATCAGTTGATCCACCGACGCTCCGTGGTTCCGATGTCCGGCGACTCGAGGGCAGACGCCGACCGCTGGGCAGCCTGGCCCGCCCGGACGGCGCCGCCTTCCCAGGAAGACCTCAACCCCGCGCTCCAGGCGGCACGGGCGCCACCTAACGCTGCTGGGCGTGGGCGGCGCGGCCAGGCGCCGTCCACCCTTACTCCACGACAAGCGCGAGCCGCTGCAAGGGCCACAAGCCACGCCGCAGCAATGGCACCACACACCCGGCGGGAGCAGGCGAACATGCGGGCTACACTCACAGTGGCACGGGAGCTGCTGCGGTGCTGACTGATGGAGAGCGGCCGGGATGCGCTGCTGGAATGTGTCGCCGAGCTACTGGACGTAGCGGCCATGGGAGCACCGCCCTTCTGCTATCAGCTCACGCCTCAGGCGGCGGCTGGATCCCACGGCGGGCCTCGCTGCGCCCGCGCGCTCTCGGGCGCGCCCGGGGGCCTCGTCGACATCAACATGATCCACGGTGGAGGGCGCCCTGTCGCGCCCGCACCACCCCAAATGGGTGCGGGCACGACCGTTGCCGCATACGGCCCCATCGGAGGACTGCCCTGCCATCCTCAGGATGGCGTGACAGGCCAGGCGACATGGAGCGTGGGGCACTTCGGCGAGGTCTTCGGGGCAGCAGCCTCGGAGGCCTACGTGCCCTGCATGATGGACCAGGAGTACACGCCGGAGGACGACCCCGGCTCGTTCCTCGGACCAGGTTGGGAGGAGGAGGCGTTAGGAGCTGAAGCCTTCCAGGAGCCGCTAGAGATCCCCACCAACTGCGCCGTCGACAACAGATACAGGGTACCACTAATCCCTCAGCGGCAAGCTTACGCTAACCATGAGTCACAGGTGAACCAGGTCACAGCACCAGGCGATGGTTCCGGCACGGCGATGTCCACCCCATCAGGAGAGGCCCACTGGGGGCTGCGCGGGAGGAGCCAGGAGCAAGGCCCCTCCCCGCGTTGCGTGGAGAAAGGCGTTACCCGGAGGTAGGCCCTCTGCCAGGGAGGCGCTGGCGAGCCCTACCCCGGCAGAGGACCCGTGGTCGCCGAGGGCGCCGCTGGCGTCCCCTTTGCCCCTTCGGTGGCGTCCTGGTTTCCGATCGCCCCCAACGGTGGCCGAGGGAGGCGCAAGGCGGGGCCCTCGTCTGGCGATATGAAGTAAGGCTCACGCCTATGAAGATCACCGCCCGTGACACTCTCACGTAATAACGAGTGGGGCTGTACACGCCCCGGAGTCTCAGGAGTGCCGCCCTCGGGCCTCGGGGGCTCCCTCCTACGTCCTAGTGGCAGCACTTAGCTCCGCGCTGGTGAGAAGACTCGAAGACAAGAAGACTAGACTAGGTGCCGGACGCGGCCATTTGCTTTGGATCCCTTTTCTACAGCCTTGCCTTCTGGATTTGGATTTAAGTCGAATTTGAATTTTCATTGATGTGCGTGGGGGGTGCCTTTTCTCGTTTAAGTGATTTCTTGCTATCTGGTTCTTGCCTTATTCCGAAGCTCGCTCTCGCTGCCTCCCCCTCGCGAGCGGGGCTGGGCGCGGCACACACAACGCGCGCGCCGATCGGCACTTGATTCTCGCGAGGCCCTCTCGGGCGAATCAGCAAACCCTTCAGGAGCTCCGCGGGAACTCATGACCTCACGATCCGGTTCGGGGCTTGCCCCGGCTAAGGTAAGCCGCAACAACAGAACTTGCCACGAACTCATGGATCCACAAAGGTGCACACTCAGCTTGGCATAGAAGTATAAAAACTGCGATTTGTTTACATGAGGGGCTCCCCCTATCAAAATGCTCTTACAATCTTCAGGGGCCACGCCCAAGTTCTTGCATACAGGGTAAAACAGTAGGGGAACATGGGATCAGCCGGATATGTCGCTAGCCGCGTCCCCCAGGTCATCTTCAGACGCACCGCTGGCGTCGCTGTCGCCATTGCTGGCGTTGCCTTCACCTTTGTCGGCCCCAACATCGCCGTCATCAACCATGTCACGTTCGTCCGCCATGACTACCACCGTGTCATCCTTAGAAGCGAAGGCCCTGACCAGCGCATCCATGTTGTCCTCCACTCGCCGTGCCAGGTCGCCCCGGATGGCCGCGGGTACGGGAGCAATGGCGGCGTTGAAGTCAAAGTCAGGGAAGGTGTTCTGAAGATGGCTGAAGACGCGGGAGAACGTGCACCTGAGAAAGCCACGGCTCCTCTCTTCCATGAGCTGGCGACCTCTATCGGATCGAGCTTCCAGACGCGTCACCACGTCGGAGAAGAAGCGAAGGTGACTGGCGTAGTCATACGAGTGGGGATGCGGAGCATTCTCGTCGCAGACGTGGCCCAGCGCCGCGTTGGCCTTGATCCTGAGGACCTGGAGCATGGGGGCGTGCTCACGCTCCAGCGTCCGCCGCTGAAGCACTTCCTCCCTGCTCTGCCGCGCAACGGATTCGGTGTCCGCAACCCGCTTCTGGAGGGAGAGCAGCTCGGCGCGGGCAGAGGCCAATTCCGCTTGCGCCTTAACCAGGGCGGCTGTCGTGGCTTCCTCGCGCCCCTCCACCTTAGCTAGCCTGGGCCTAAGGGCAGCGGCCCTACCCACTGCCTCCGTCTCCGCAAGCTTCAACCTCAGGTCGTGCCTGTTGGGGAACGTAGTAATTTCAAAATTTTTCCTACGCACACGCAAGATCATGGTGATGCATAGCAACGAGAGGGGAGAGTGTTGTCCACGTACCCTCGTAGACCGACAGCGGAAGCGTTATCACAACGCGGTTGATGTAGTCGAACGTCTTCACGATCCGACCGATCAAGTACCGAACGCACGGCACCTCCGAAGTTCTACACACGTTTAGCTCGATGACGTCCCTCGAACTCCGATCCAGCCGAGTGTTGAGGGAGAGTTTCGTCAGCACGACGGCGTGGTGACGATGATGATGTTCCACCGACGCAGGGCTTCGCCTAAGCTTCGCGACGGTATTATCGAGGTGTAATCTGGTGGAGGGGGGCACCGCACACGGCTAAAATATCGTATATCAAGTGTGTTCTTAGGTGCCCCCCTGCCCCCGTATATAAAGGAGCAAGGGGGAGGCCGGCTGCCTATGGGGCGCGCCAAGGAGAGGGGGGGAGTCCTCCTCCTAGTAGGAGTAGGACTCCCCTTTCCTAGTCCTACTAGGAAAAGAAGGGGGGAAGGAAAGAGAGGGAGAGGGAGAGGGAAAGGGGGCTGCGCCCCCTCTCCTAGTCCAACTAGGACTCCTCTGGGAGGGGGCGCACCACCTCCTGGCTGCTGCCCTCTCTCTCCCCTCAAGGCCCACTAAGGCCCAATACTTCCCCGGGGGGTTCCGGTAACCCTCCGGCACTCCGGTTTAATCCGAAACTTCTCCGGAACACTTCCGGTGTCCGAATATAGTCGTCCAATATATCAATCTTTACGTCTCAACAATTTCGAGACTCCTTGTCATGTCTGTGATCACATCCGGGACTCCGAACAACCTTCGGTACATCAAATCATATAAACTCATAATAAAACTGTCATCGTAACTTTAAGCGTGCGGACCCTTTGGGTTCGAGAACTATGTAGACATGACCGAGACACCTCTCCGGTCAATAACCAATAGCGGGACCTGGATGCCCATATTGGCTCCTACATATTCTACGAAGATCTTTATCGGTCAGACCGCATAACAACATACGTTGTTCCCTTTGTCATCGGTATGTTACTTGCCCGAGATTCGATCGTCGGTATCTCGATACCTAGTTCAATCTCGTTACCGGCAAGTCTCTTTACTCGTTCCGTAATACATCATCCCGTAACTAACTCATTAGTCACAATGCTTGCAAGGCTTATAGTGATGTGCATTACCGAGTGGGCCCTGAGATACCTCTCCGACAATCGGAGTGACAAATCCTAATCTCGAAATACGCCAACCCAACAAGTACCTTTGGAGACACCTGTAGAGCACCTTTATAATCACCCAGTTACGTTGTGACGTTTGGTGGCACACAAAGTGTTCCTCCGGTAAACGGGAGTTGCATAATCTCATAGTCATAGGAACATGTATAAGTCATGAAGAAAGCAATAGCAACATACTAAACGATCGGGTGCTAAGCTAATGTAATGGGTCATGTCAATCACGTCATTCTCCTAATGAGGTGATCCCGTTAATCAAATGACAACTCATGTCTATGGCTAGGAAACATAACCAACTTTGATTAACGAACTAGTCAAGTAGAGGCATACTAGTGACACTTTGTTTGTCTATGTATTCACACATGTATTATGTTTCCAGTTAATACAATTCTAGCATGAATAATAAACATTTATCATGATATAAGGAAATATATAATACTTTATTATTGCCTCTAGGGCATATTTCCTTCAGTCTCCCACTTGCACTAGAGTCAAGACCCGCGCGAACCTCGGCCACCCGGCGATCGACTTCCTCCTGGACTTTGGCCTCGCGAGCACCAACGGCACCTTCCGCTTGGGCAACTTGACGCTCCCTCATCTCCAATCGCTCAAGCTCGAGGCTGCGCTCCACGGCTTCCAGCGCTAACACCTCCTCGCGCCTCCGGATCTCTTCTTCTTCGGCGGGCGTCCCCCTCAGCGACGCAAGGGCCGCTTTGCGCGCCTCCACCTGCTGCTCCAGGGACGCACTCCAGGCCTGGAGCTCCCACGCGCGCTTCTCCGCAGCTTTGCAACGGGGGTCAGCCTCGCTAGCCTCCTCCAAAGCTCGGGAGCAAGCCTCGTGAGAGACCACAAGAGACGCCTTGGCCTTCGCATTGTCAAGATCGCGCTGATGGCGGCCAAGGTTGATAGCCACCTTCAGCTTACGCCATTCCTTCGCCAGCCGAAGACCCTCAGCCTTGAGGCGCGCGTCGACGTCTGCGAGTTCATCGCCGAGCCGGTTCATCGCGCCCATCACCTCCTGGAAGAGCTCGTGGCGAACGATGCTCTGTTCGTGCTCAAACTCAAGGGCACGGCCCATCTCGCCCTCCACCACGGGGGCTGCGAGCAAGGCTTGAAGTGGTGCGCCCCCTCTCAGCAGGGGGCCGGGGGCTGACGTTGCCCCAGGCGCCAGCAAGGCCTCGCGAGGGGCCCAAACTAGTCCAGGCCCGCTGCTTGAAGAGGAGCCGAAGACCGAAGCCAACCAGCCACCGTCCATGACCAGAGGTGGGGTCCTGGGCACGCCCGCCAAGCTCCAAGCGAGGCCGCAAAGGAGGGGCGACGAGGCCGCGGACTCAAGGCGCCACGGAGGCGAGCGCGCCTCTCCAACCGACTCCTCACCAGGGGCGGCATGCGGGCTCGGGGCGCTCAAGGCCAGCGGGGGAGTCAAAGAGAGAGGAGACTGCTTCTCGGAAGACTCAGCAGCTGTGGCGAAAGGGACCTTGAAGAACCAACGTCAGGAAGGAAGGCAGCACTCAAGAAGCCACAGAGACACAGTACTTACTCGTCAATGGCGATGTACTTCCTCCGCTTCAACGGCCCGAAGATGCCACCACTGCCGCTCGGAGACCTCTTCCTCTTCCGGAGCTCCTCGAAGTCCACGCAGAGCCGACCGAAGCGTTGGACATGGCGGCCAGCACGAGATACAGCAGGAGAAGCTCTTAAAGGGACAGCCCCAGGTGCGCCGAGCTGAGGAGAGTTGCCGGGCGCCATCTCACGGCGACATGCCGAGGTCTCAGGAGCTTCGGCCTTAGGAGTCGCGCGTTGCGTCGCCCCTGCAACTGCCGACCTAGGACAAGAATCACGGACTCCCAAGGACGACGCCTCGGGAGCCCCAGGCGGCATCAGCACCTCGGTGCTAGGGCCACCAGCCCTGGACGGTGCTCACCCCCCTGCTTCCACATTCGGGGTGAGCTCGGCACCAACAGCGAAGAGGGGAACCACGTTGACGGGGTTCTCGCGGGGCCCCACCAGGCCATCTGGGCGCAGCCCCCACTTGTCAAAGGAAGGCATGTGCTCCGTGAATTCCTCCTTATTCGAGCAACGGTACAACAAGCAACTCTTCCCAGGCATGTCGTCTGGCAACGGAACGCCCGCCAAGACCTCAAGCACCGTCTGCCACGTCCCAGGAGGGAGCCCGGACTCCTGAAGCCTCATATGGTCCTTGATGTTGAGCAAGGCCCACATCGGTCGAGAATGGCGCTGGAGTGGAGCGACTCGTCGCCTGACGAACTCCTTCACCACCATAGGCGCAGTCACACCAAGGTCTTTCAGCTTCTTCAGCCTGAGCCAGACGGGGACAAGGCAAGGGCTCGCGAGTTTCTCATGGCCCCAGCCGGAGTTGGGGACGGCAGGCGACGACGGAGGCAAGAGCAGGGGGCTGAGCATCCCTACGTCCACAAACACCCAGCGCGGTCGAAATCTGCCCGCGGGCGGCGGAAGGTCGAAATCGATCCCCGAGCCGGCTGTCTCGGCCACGGCATGGAAGCTCACGTACCTCGAGATCTACCGGGGATCCACCAGATGCAACGAGAAGAAGTGGCCGAGAAGGGCCACGGAAGGGGCAATGCCCACCATGGCCTCGCAAACGAAGGCGAAGACGGCGAGAAGAGTCACGGATTGGTGGTCGATATGCAACATGTGGATCTGGTAATGTTCAAGCACCACGTTGGAGAAGGCGGAGAAAGGAGGGACCTGGCCAGCCCAAAGAGCATCGATGAAGATTGGGACCTGGGTGGCAGCCCGGTCAATGCGAGCATGAGACGCAGGCCAAGCCACCGTCTTTCCCCACTCATTGAAGCAAGAGGCGAGCATGGGGCGCACCTTGCCCATGGCCTCGTCATTGAGCACCAGCGATCGACCAACCGCGGGCTCGATGGCTGGAGGCGCGCTAGCAGAAGATAGGGGTTTCTTCCCCTTGTCCGCTTGTTTCGGCGCCATGACAATGGAGTGGGCAGAGCTCAGGTCAGATTGGAAAGAGGAGCAGAGTCTCGGAGAAGCAGAGGAACCAGGGAAGTATGGTGCGGGCGATGGAAGAATAACTGTGTAGGTTGCGGTGGCCGCATAGCCACGCGGATTCCAAGGCTGCGTGGGGAAGCGGAGACGCCCACGTCCAATCAACCGCCACGCGTCGACCAAAGCCGCAGACTATTGGGGCCCGCGGTGCTCCGCACTTGACCTTTGGCTTCGCCTCAAAGCCAAGCCCGAGCGTGCCTTGGGCCCGGGGGCTACTGTCGGCGTTCTGGGAACGGGGTTCCCCAGACTTGCCTGCCTGCGGCCCACGGCGTGGCTCTGCAAGCGGGCCCGTACGGCCCATCCGCACCAACAAGCATTCAAGACCCTCGCGAGGGGCCATGCCTCGCGAGGTGGACGATGCAAGACCTCCTCAGGAGCGGCCTCACCAGGTTGGCTCGCGAGGGGCGGAGAGATCAAGGCAAGGCAAACCTTGCAAGGTTCTTGTGACGTGAGCCATGACGACCGAGACCAGGCGGGCGCCAGCGCGCACAGTGTCCTTGTTTCCTCTTTGGTGCTAAGGAGGCAAGCGCAGGCGCGGAGTACCGAGGCGTCAAGAAAAGGTTTCCATATTAGTGCAACGAGACCAAGACCAGCAGGACGGCAAGACGGAGGTCACCATGGAGCCCAAGGCGGCGTCACCACCAGAGCCTTTGGCAGGTGAAGACTATTTTTGTCACGATAAGCTGTACTAGCTGTCCCCTTTCAAATTGGCCGTTGTTGGCTCCCTTCCCGCTCAATGTTTGGGAATAGGACCAGGGCCTCTATAAATAGGACTAGCCACCACCATAGACGGGGGACTCAGATAATCCTCACCCGCACACCGAGCACAAGAACACCTCAACCTCAGGAGGTTGTTCTTCCCCTTGTAACTGTTCATCCTCAGCCCGAGAGGCAATCCACCACCACACACTAGAGTAGGGTATTACACCACAATGGTGGCCCGAACCAGTATAAATCTTGTGTTCTTTGTGTTGCAAGTTCGTCGAGTTAGTCCTTGAGATCTTAGCAAAGCGAAGTCGTGGATCGGTAGGGGAAGATCTTTGTGCGCACCCCAGAGTTCGACAAGTATGACTATTATCGCGCACAACTCATTTGTGTTCTACTCGTGCATATAACATCTACGCATAAACCTGGCTGTGATACCACTGTTGGGGAACGCAGTAATTCAAAAAATTTCCTACGCACATGCAAGATCATGGTGATGCATAGCAACGAGCGGGAGAGTGTTGTCCATGTACCCTCGTAGACCGTAAGCGGAAGGGTTTTATCAACGCGGTTGATGTAGTCGTACGTCTTCACGATCCGACTGATCCAAGTACCGAACGCACGACACCTCCGAGTTCAGCACACGTTCAGCTCGATGACGTCCCTCGTACTCTTGATCCAGTTGAGGCCGAGGGAGAGTTCCGTCAGCACGACGACGTGGTGACGGTGATGATGAAGTTACCGACGCAGGGCTTTGCCTAAGCACTACGACGATATGACCGAGGTGTGTAACTGTGGAGGGGGGCACCGCACACGGCTAAGAAATCAACTTGTGTGTCTATGGGGTGCCCCCTGGCCACGTATATAAAGGATGGAGAGAGGAGGAGGCCGGCCCTCATAGGGCATGCCGAAAGTGTGGAGTCTTACTAGGACTCCCTAGTCCTAGTAGGATTCCACCTCCCATATGGAATAGGAAAAGGGGAAGGGAGAAGAAGGAAGGAAGGGGGCTCCCCCTTTCCCTAGTACAATTCGGACCAGTCCATGGGGAAGGGGCGCGACCACTCTTGAGGCCTTTCTCTCCTTTCCCGTATGGCCCATTAAGGCCCAATACGAATTCCCGTAACTCTTCGGTACTCCAAAAAATACCCGAATAACTCGGAACCTTTCCGATGTCCGAATATAGCCTTCCAATATATCGATCTTTATGTCTCGACCATTTCGAGACTCCTCGTCATGTCCATGATCTCATCCGGGATTCCAAACTATCTTCTGTCATCAAATCACATAACTCTTTAATACAAATCATCATCAAACGTTAAGCGTGCGGACCCTACGGGTTCGAGAACTATGTAGACATGACTGAGACACATCTCGAGTCAATAACCAATAGCGGAACCTGGATGCTCATATTGGCTCCCACATATTCTACGAAGATCTTTATCGGTCAAACCGCATAACAACATACGTTGTTCCCTTTGTCATCGGTATGTTACTTGCCCGAGATTCGATCGTCGGTATCTCAATACCTAGTTCAATCTCGTTACCGGCAAGACTCTTTACTCGTTCTGTAATATATCATCCCGCAACTAACTCATTAGTCACATTGCTTGCAAGGCTTATACTGATGTGCATTACCGAGAGGGCCCAGAGATATCTCTCCGACAATCGGAGTGACAAATCCTAATCTCGATCTATGCCAACTCAACAAGTACCATCGGAGACACCTGTAGAGCACCTTTATGATCACCCAGTTACGTTGTGACGTTTGGTAACACACAAAGTGTTCCTCTGGTATTAGGGAGTTGGATAATCTCATAGTTATAGGAACATGTATAAGTTATGAAGAAAGCAATAACAACAAACTAAACGTTCATAGTGCTAAGCTAACGGATGGGTCATGTCAATCACATCATTCTCTAATGATGTGATCCCGTTCATCAAATGACAACTCGTGTCAATGGCTAGGAAACTTAACCATCTTTGATCAACGAGCTAGTCAAGTAGAGGCATACTAGTCATGCTCTGTTTGTCTATGTATTCACACATGCAGTAAGTTTCTGATTAATACAATTCTAGCATGAATAATAAACATTTATCATGAAATTAGGAAATAAATAATAACTTTATTATTGCCTCTAGAGCATATTTCCTTCAGAACATGCTAAAGAAGAGCAAGCATATTTTGGATAATAAAATGTTCGTTGCGCAGTGCCCACACATGATGAACCAGAGCGCATTAAGAATGCAACTCCCTGCCGTCTCTCTATATGTGGTGCACATGCATTTCGAAAGTAAAGTAGGAACATTAGCTGACCAATTAAACATTATCTGTTTTAGTAATATCAGCATCATATCAGATTTGTATTTGAGCAACAAGTTTGGAATTATGAGTGGCACGTTGTTTAGCTTGATGGATTCAGGAGCAGTGCTAAGCAGCTATGATGATCGTACTGAATATAAAGGAAAGTCTGCATGCAAGTCCCATGACTTTTGTCATTTGAGTCAGTCGACCATTTTAGGCGGTTGGATGAAGATCCTACGTCTCCTACCTTCTTCTTCCTCTTCTCTGATTCTTCCCATACAGAACACTGCACGGGCCGCCGACCGAACCACCGACCCCGACCCCCCTGCCCTCCCCTGAACCGCCCCCACAGCCTGTGTTCTTCCACCAACCCCACCCCCACCCCCGCCCCCACTCGTGTCGAGTTTTCTTCATTCGGCGAGGCCCCACCACCACCAGGCCACCGCCCCCCATAACCACTGTCCCCACCCGAGCCCCTTCCTTCACACCGGCAAACTCCGGCGAGCTCTTAAAAATCGACTGACCCAATTTTGAAATTTAGTCTACTGTCATTTAACTAGTGTGGAATATAAAAGGGGAAAACCATAAGCATTGCGAGTATAGTGTTGAGCGTGCCATGGCGGATCTAAAGGCGCAAACCGGATAAAGGCAACTTCGAAACCAATGTTTGCTTTCAACTAACAAGTAAGTGATGGACAAGAAATCAGAGTAAAGAAGTGGAGATCTATTTTCTTGCTGCGATAAATAAGTTGAGCAGATACGAAAGAGTGCCGCCTCTGGTGCGGCGCCGTGTATGCATCTGCTGAGAATTTGACGGTGCTACGGTAGTGTCAGATCACGGGTTCCGGCAAAACCCTCGAGGTTCGAACACTGGGGTGCGCACAAAGATCTCCTCCTACCGATCCACGTCCTAGCTTTTGTAAGATCTCAAGGGCTAACTTGATGAACACGCAACACGAGGGACACAAGATTTATAATGGTTCAGGCCACCGTTGTGGTGTAATACCCTACTCCAGTGTGGTGGTGGTGGATTGCCTGTTGGGCTAAGGATGAACAGTTACAAGGGGAAGAACAACCTCCTAAGGTTGAGGTGTTCTTGTGCTCGGTGTGTGGCTAGGGATTGGCTAAAGATCAGATCTCCCTCCCACTGTGGTGGCTAGTCCTATTTATAGAGGCCCTGATCCTCTCCCCAAATATTGAGTGGGAAGGGAGCCAACAATGGCCAATTTGAAAGGGGACAGCTAGTACAGCTTATCCTGACAAAAGCAGTCTTTGCCTGCAAAAGGCTCTGGTGGTGATGCCGCCTTAGGCTCCATGGTGACCTCCGCCTTACCGTCCTGCTGGTCTTCGTCTCATTGCACTGATATGGAAACCTTTGCTTGACGCCTCGGTACTCCGCGCCCGTGCTTGCCTCCTTAGCACCAAAGAGGAAACAAGTACACTGTGCGTGCTGGCGCGTGCCTGGCCTTGATCGTCATGGCTCACTTCACGAAAGCCTCGCGAGGTTTGCCTTGCCTTGATCTCTCCGCCCCTCGTGAGCCAACCTGGTGAGGCCGCTCCCGAAGAGGTCTTGTGTCGTCCGCCTCGCGAGGCTTGGCCCCTCGCGAGGGTCTTGAGTGCTTGTTGGTGAAGATGGGCCGTACGGGCCCACTTACAGAGCCACGCCGTGGGCCGCAGGCAGGCAAGTCTGGGGACCCCCGTTCCCAGGACGCCGACAGTAGCCCCCGGGCCCAAGGCGCGCTCGGGCTTGGCTTCGAGGCGAAGCGAAAGGTCAAGTGCGGAGCACCGCGGGCCCCAGTAGCCCGCGGCCTTGGTCGATGCATGGCGGTTGATTGGACGTGGGCGCCTCTGCTTTCCCACACAGCCTTGGGATCCGCCTGGCTACACGGCCACCGCAACCTACACAGTTATTCTTCCAGCGCCCGCGCCATACTTCCCTGGTTCCTCTGCTTCTCCGAGACTCTGCTCCTCTTTCCAATCTGACCTGAGCTCTACCCACTCCATCGTCATGGCACCGAAACAAGCGGATAAGGGGAAGAAACCTCTGTCTTCTGCCAGCGCGCCTCCGGCCATCGAGCCCGTGGTTGGTCGATCGCTGGTGCTCAATGATGCGGCCATGGGCAAGGTGCGCCCCATGCTCGCCTCTTGCTTCAATGAGTGGGGAAAGACGGTCGCCTGACCCGCGTCTCGAGCTCATATTGATAGGACAGTCACCGAGGTTCCGCTCTTCATCGACAATCTCTGGGCTGGCCTAGTTCCCCCTTTCTCCGCCTTCTTCAACGCAGTGCTCGAACATTACCAGATCCACATGCTGCATCTTGACCCCCAATCCGTGACTCTTCTCGCCATCTTTGCCTTCGTTTGCGAGGCCATGGTGGGCATTGCCCCTTCCGTGGCCCTTCTCCGCCACTTCTTCTCATTGCATCTGGTGGATCCCTGGCAGAGCTCAGGATGCGTGAGCTTCCATGCCGTGGCCGAGACAGCCGGCACGGGGATCGATTTTGACCTCCCGTCGTCCGCGGGCAGATTTCGGACGCGCTGGGTGTATGTGGATGTAGGGGTGCTTAGCCCCCTGCTCTCGCCTCCGTCGTCGCCCGCCGTCCCCAACCCCGGCTGGGGCCATGAGAAGCTCGCGAGCCCTTGCCTTGTCCCCGTCTGGCTCAGGCTAAAGAATCTGAAAGACCTTGGTGTGACTGCGCCTATGGTGGTGAAGGAGTTCGTCAGGCGCCGAGTCGCTCCGCTCCAGTGCCATTCTCGACCGATGTGGGCCTTGCTCAACAGCAAGGATCATATGAGGCTTTAGGACTCCGGGCTCCCTCTTGAGGCACGGCAGACGGTGCTTGAGGTCTTGGCGGGCGTTCCGTTGCCAGACGACATGCCTGGGAAGGGTTGCTTGTTGTATCGTTGCTCGAACAAGGAGGAATTCGCGGAGCACATGCCTGCCTTTGACGAGTGGGGGACTGTGCCCAGACGGCCTGGTGGGGCCCCGCGAGAACCCCGTCAACGTGGTTCCCCTCTTCGCTGTTGGTGCCGAGCTCACCCCGAGTGTGGAAGCAGGGGGGCGAGCACAGTCTGGGGCCGGTGGCCCTAGCACCAAGGTGCTGATGCCAACTGGGGCTCCCGAGGAGTCGTCCTCGGGAGTCTGTGATTCTTGTCCTGGGGCGGCAGTTGCGGGGGCGACGCGACGCGCGAATCCTAAGGCCGAAGCTCCTAAGACCTCGGTAGGTCGCCGCGAGAGGGCGCCCGGCAACTCTCCTCAGCTCGACGCCCCTGAGGTTATCCCTTTAAGCGCTTCTCCTGCTACATCTCGTGCTGGCCGCCATGTCCAACGCTTTGGTCTGCTATGCATGGACTTCGAGGAGCTCCGGAAGAGGAAGAGGTCCCCGAGCGGCAGCGGTGGCATCTTTGGGCCGTTGAAGCGGAGGAAGTACATCGCCATTGACGAGTAAGTACTGTATCTTTGTGGCTTCTTGAGTGCTGCCTTCCTTCCTGACATTGGTTCTTCAGGGTCCCTTTCTCCATAGCCGCTGAGTCTTCCGAGAAGCAGTCTCCTCTCTCTTCGACTCCCCTGCTGGCCTTGAGCGCCCCGAGCCCGCGCGCCGCTCCTGGTGCGGGATCGGTTGGGCAGGCGCGCTCGCCTCCATGGCACCTTGAGCCTGCGGCCTCGTCGCCCCTCCTTTGCGGCCTCGCTTGGAGCTTGGCGGGCGTGCCCGGGACCCCTCCTCTGGTCATGGACAGTGGCTGGTTGGCTTCGGTCTTTGGCTCCTCTTCAAGTAGCGGGCCCCGTCTAGTTCGGGCCCCTCGTGAGGCCTGGCTGGCGCCTGGGGCAGCGCCAGCCCCCAGCCCCCTGCTGATAGGGGGCGCATCGCTTCAGGCCTCGCCCGCAGCCCCCGTGGTGGAGGACGAGATGGGCCATGCACTTGAGTTTGAGCATGAACGGAGCCTCGTTCGCCACGAGCTCTTCCAGGAGGTGATGGGCGCGATGAACCGGCTCGGCGGTGAACTCGCGGATGTCGACGCGCGCCTCAAGGCTGAGGGTCTTCGGCGGCGGAGGAACAGCGTAAGCTGAAGGTGTCTATCAACCTTGGCCGCCATCAGCGCGATCTTGAAACGTGAAGGCCAAGGCATCTCTTGAGGTCTCTCGTGAGGCTTGCTCCCGAGCTTTGGAGGAGGCTCGCGAGGCTGACCACCGTCACGAAGCTACGGAGAAGCGCGCGTGGGAGCTCCAGGCCTAGAGTGCGTCCCTGGAGCAGCAGGTGGAGGCACGCAAAGCCGCCCTTGCATCGCTGAGGGGGACGCCCGCCGAAGAAGAAGAGGTCCGGAGGCGCTGGCACCGGAGGCCGTGGAGCGTAGCCTCGAGCTTGAGCGACTAGAAACAAGGGAGCGTCAAGTTGCCCAAGCGGAAGATGCAGTTGGTGCTCGCGAGGCCAAAGTCTAGGAGGAGGTCGATCGCCGGGTGGCCGAGGTTCACGCGGGTCTTGAGGGTAGGCACGACCTGAAGTTGAAGCTTGCGGTGACGGAGGCAGCGGGTAGGGCTGCTGCCCTTAGGCCCAGGCTAGCTAAGGTGGAAAGGCGCGAGGAAGCCACAACAGCCGCCCTGGTCACGGCGCAGGCGGAATTAGCCTCTGCCCTCGCCGAGGTGCTTTCCCTCCAGAAGCGGGTTGCTGACACCGAGTCCATTGCGCGGCAGAACAGGGAGGAAGTGCTTCATCGGCGGACACTGGAGCGTGAGCACGCCCCCATGCTTCGGGTCCTCAGGGTCAGGGCCAACGCGGCGCTGGGCCACGTCTGCGACGAGAATGCTCGACATCCTCACTCGAATGACTACGCCAGCCACCTTCGCTTCTTCTCCGACGTGGTGACACACCTGGACGCTCGATCCGATAGAGCTCGCCAGCTCGTGGAAGAGAGGAGCCGTGGCCTGCTCGGGCGCGTGTTCTCCCGCGTCTTCAGTCATCTTCAGAACACCTTCCCCGACTTCGACTTCAACGCCACCATTGCCCCCGTACCCGCGTCAACCGGGGCGACCTGGCACGGTGGGTGGAGGACAACATGGATGCGCTGGTCAGGGCCTTCGCTTCTGAGGATGACGTGGTGGTAGTCGCGGCAGACGAAGGTGACGTGGTTGACGACGGCGATGTCGGGGGCGGCAAAGGTGGAGGCAATGCCAGGGACGGCGACAGCGACGCCAGCGGTGCGTCTGAAGATGACCTGGGGGACGCGACAAGCGACATATTCGGCTGATCCCATGTTCCCCTGCTGTTTTACCCTGTATGCCAGAACTTGGGCATGGCCCCTTAAGATTGTAAGAGCATTTTGAGAGGGGGGCCCCTCATGTAAACAAATCGCAGTTTTTATTCTTCTATGCCAAGCTGAGTGTGCGCCTTTGTGAATCCATGAGTCTGGTGGCAAGTTTGCTGTTGCGGCTTACCTTAGCCGAGGCAAACCCCCAACTGGATCGTGAGGTCGTGAGTTTCCGAGGAGCTCCTGAAGGATCTACTGATTCGCCTGAGAGGGCCTCGCGAGAATCAGGTGTCGATCATGGTATCGACGCGCGTGGTGCGTATGCTGCGCCCAACCCCGCTCGCGAGGGGCCCGCGAGGGGGAGGCAGCGAGCGCGAGCTTCGGAATAAGGCAAGAACTAGACAGCAGGAAATCACTCGAACGAGAAAAGACACCCCCCGCACACATCAATGAAAATTCAACTTCAACTTAAATCCAAATCCAGAAGGCAAGGCTACAGAAAAGGGATCCAAAGCCAATGGCCGCGTCCGGCACCTAGTCTAGTCTTCTTGTCTTCGAGTCTTCTCACCAGCACGGAGCTAAGTGCTGCCACTAGGACGTGGGAGGGAGCCCCCGAGGCCCGAGGGTGTCTCTCCTGAGGCTCCGGGGCGTGTACGGCCCCACTCGTTATTACGTGAGAGTGTCACGGGCGGCGATCTTCACAGGCGTGAGCCTTACTTCATATCGCCAGACGAGGGCCCCGCCTTGCGCCACCCTCGACCACCATTGGGGGCGACCGGAAACCTGGACGACACCAAGGGACAAAGGGGACGCCAGCGGTGCCCTCGGCGACCACGGGTCCTCTGCCGGGGGTAGGCTTTCCAGCACCTCCCCGGCAGAGGGCGTACCTCCGGGGGACGCCTTGCTCCGTGCGGCGCGGGGAGGGGTCCGGCTCCCGACCTCTCTCCTGCAGCCCCCAGTGCGCTCCCCCTGGCGGAAGGGAGGCCGTCGAACTGGGGCCGCCAGCCGCTGTGGTGACCTGATCCTCCTGCGCACCATGGTTAGCGTAAGCCTGCTCCTGAGGAACTAGTGGTACCCTGTAGTCGTTATCGCCGGTGCGGTTGGTGAGGCTTCCGGATGGCTCCCGAAAGGTGCCGGCTTCTAGCGCCTCCTCCTCCTAGCCAGACTCGAGGAACGAGCCGGGGTCGTCTTCCAGCATGTACTCCTGGTCCACCATGCGGGGCACGTAGGCCTCCGGGGCCGCCGCCTCGAAGACCTCGCCGTAGTGCCCCACGCTCCATGTCGCCCGTCCTAGCGTGCCGCCTCGAGGATGGTAGGGTTGCATCCCACCCGGACCATAGGTGGCGGCGCTCACCCCCGTGCCCAGTGGAGGTGGCGCGAGAGCGAGCGGGCCTACAACTCCGTTGGTTGCACCGGTGTCGATGAAGCCTGGTGGTGCGCCCGCGGTCACGCGGGTGCGGCGTGGTCCGCCATGCGACCCGGCTGCAGCCTGTGGCATGAGCGGAGTACAGAAGGATGGGGCTCCTGAGGCTGCGGCGTCCAAGATCTCGGCGACGCGCTCGAGTAGTGCATCCCGATCGCTCTCCATTAACCGGCATCGCAGCAGCTCTCGAGCCACCGTGAGCGCGGCCCTCATGTTCGCCTGCTCCCGCCGGGTGTGCGGCGCCATGGCGGCAGCGTGGCTTGAGGCCCTCGCGGCCGCTCGCACTTGTCGTGGAGTAAGAGCAGAGGGTGAGTGACCGCGCCGCCCGCGCCCCATGGCGTTTGGCGGTGCGCGTGCCGCCTGAGGCGCGGGGTTGAGGTCTTCTTGGGCAGACGGCGCCGCCCAGCAGTCGGTGTTGGCTCTCGAGTCGCCGGACATCGGAGCCGCGGAGCGCCGAAGGATCAGCGAGCGGATCGGCTGGTGGGAGAAGAGCCCCGGCGCACCCCTACCTGGCGCGCCAAATGTCGGATCACGGGTTCCGGCAAAACCCTCGAGGTTCAAACACCGGGGTGCACACGAAGATCTCCTCCTACCGATCCACGTCCTAGCTTCTCTAAGATCTCAAGGGCTAACTCGACGAACGCGCAACACGAGGGCACAAGATTTATACTGGTTCGGGCCTCCGTTGTGGTGTAATACCCTACTCCAGTGTGGTGGTGGTGGATTGCCTCTTGGGCTAAGGATGAACTGTTACAAGGGGAAGAACAACCTCCTGAGGTTGAGGTGTTCTTGTGCTCGGTGTGTGGCTAGGGATTGGCTAAAGATCAGATCTCCCTCCCACTATGGTGGCTAGTCCTATTTATAGAGGCCCTGGTCCTCTCCCCAAATATTGAGCGGGAAGGGAGCCAACAACGGCCAATTTGAAAGGGGACAAGTAGTACAACTTATTGTCGGGGGTTGGGTGCGACATATGCCAATGGATGGCTTATCATGGTGGGAGCGAGTAGAACGTCGCCGGTGCCTGGAAGCGGGATGAGGCGTAAACACGAACGCCGGCACACTTTACCCAGGTTCGGGGCTCTCCTAGGAGATAACACCCCTAGTCCTGCTCTACGGGGTCTCCGCATGATCACTAAGGCACTAGTGAGTACAATGGTGCTCCTCGAGCTGTATGCTAGAGGTAGGAGAAGGCAGGCACGCTCCCTCCTTCCTCTTGGTATGAGTCTAGTTCTAACTGGTTGGGAACCCTTTGCATGGGTGCCCTGGGGGGTTTATATAGGCCTGCCCCCCACAGGTACAATGGTAATCCAGCCGGGTATAGGACCCGACTGTCAGTGTCTCTGGTCGCCGGCTTCTCCGCTGGCTGCTGGGGCCTGCCGCCTGGTGGGCCCCACTGATAGGTCTGGTACGGCGCCGACAGGCCACTCCCGCCGCTCGCGGGGCTTGCCGGCTGCTGATTACTGTAGCCATGATGCTAATGACGCAGGCTTGGTCAGGGGAGCATGGCTACAGTCCCGCCGCCTGGTGGGAGATCACTGTAGCCACACCGCGTCTCATCTGGTTAATGGTGCATGGTCCCCGAGGGAGGGACAGGCCGCCTGATGGAGGCCGGCCTCCCTCAGGTCCGGCTGGTCCGGCCTCTGCCGTCTTCCGGGCTCTCGCTGCCTGGTAGGGGCCGCCGCCTGCAGGCTGTACCGACAGGCCGTCGTGGGGACAGGGCTCCGCCTGCCAGCAATGACATTAGGGGGGAAGTGGCAACAGTGCCGCGCCGGGCGGAGATCTCCGCCTGTACGGAGCACTGTGGCCACGCCCGGCCCAGGATTGGGGGGGGGGGATGGGCTACACTGTAGCCTCACCCTGTCTTGTCTTCTTAATGGGGGCGCAGATTTTGAGAGCACCGTGCACGGACTGCTAGGAGCCGGCCTCTCTGGGGGCCGCCTGCTAGGAGTCGGCCCGTCTTGGTGCCGCCATCTAGAGCTTAGCCGCCTTCAGGCAGACGGCCGCTTGGGCCAGCCGGCCATCAGAAGGTGGCGCTTCATCTTGAGGCTCTGAGGGGCGCAGCCGGCCCCGATGTCTTGAAAGGTTCAGGGACTTGGGTTAGGCTACCCGTGGCCCATTACTCCGACAGTAGTCCCCGAAGCTGGTGAGGCGCCACGGCCAAGGAGCCGAGGAGCATCAGCAGTTTCCTTCTCCGGGTGCTCTGGGCAGAAGCTTCATCGGACTCCCGGCAAGCCGCCTGGTAGGAGTCGGCCACGTCCAGTCGGATTTGTCTGAAAGCTTTTGAATGCAATGGTGGAAACCAGATAGCGTACTAGCTAAGCCTCCAGGCTCGCCGCCCGTCGTGGGCACGCCACGTGGCGTCAAGCAGCCGGGCCAGCATGCCGGCCCACGCGCGCGATGGGACGCTATAGCAGGCTGGGCCCGCCTGTACCGGGCCTCGGCACGCGAGCGGACCCGCCGCGGCCGAGGCGGGCGGTTGAGCTTCGTTGCGGAGTTACTGCGCGCAGTAACTCGCTCGGTAAACGTGGGGACGTGGGGTCATGGGAACAGTTAATCCCACGATCCCACGCCCGCCCCCTCGTCTTCATAGCCTGTCGGCTATAAGTAGGGGGAGGAGGGGCAGCGGCGGAACACGTGCGCCCCTCCACCCCATTCTTGCCTCCTTCTTCCTCCTCCTGCAGCAGCGCCCCCGAGCTCCGCCGGAGTTTCGCTGCCGCTCGTCTTCGTCGAGCCCTTCCGCCCCGAGCTCTCTTGGCCTTGCTCCGATCCTCTGCTCCCCCGCCGCACCGTTGGCCTCGTTAGCAGGGAGGAGATTGGGACGGGTCAAACATCCATGAAGATCACATCGCCTTCCTCCGAGACACGCGGCGCCTTCCCGGCGCGGGCTACGTGAAGGCACGCGTGCCCCCTGCAAGGGAAATCTCGCCGGCGCCGGGGGAGGGCGAGCGGGTCGTCTTCCGCTCGCACTTCATCCGCGGCTTCGGCTTGCCGGTGAGCGGCTTTCTCTGCTCATTCCTCGAGTTTTATCATCTCCAGCCTCATCACCTCACGCCCAACACCGTGATGCTTCTGTCCGCCTTCGTCACGATGTGCGAAGGCTATCTCGGCATCCTCCCCACAATCGAGTTGTGGGGAGCGTTCTTCTACACCAAGCTGGGCACCTCCGTCCGGGAGGTGGCTGCCCAGTGCGGTGCCTTCGTCGCGGTGCGCCGGCCGTCGCCGAAGAATCCCTTCCCCACCGTCAAGCTGCCACAATCGGTCAAGATGTGGCAGCAATCTTACTTCTATGTGGAGAACGTGGACCCGGCCATCGACTTCATCAACCTGCCGGCTTATGTAGCCGGCCCGCCGGCTGAACCCCGGGCCAGCTGGGCTACAAGCCGAAGCCCGTATCAGCAGACGGCGCCGCCGCCATCCAAAGACTCTGGGAGCTGACCGGCGCCGAAGGCCTCAAGGCGTCCGACTTATTGGTGGCCTTCATCGTGCGCCGGGTTCTCCAGCTCCAAGGCCGGCCTCACCTGATCAGCCGGATGAGCGGACATCGCGACCCATGCCGACTGAGTACCAAGGAGATGCAGGCTGCCGAGGTGGCAAACTTGGTGAACGAGATCTCCGGCTTCAAGCTGGAGGGGTCCTGACGGTTCGGCAAGCCGCCGTACTCCCGCTCGGACCCGCCGCCTGCCGTAAGTTCCTCGATCTTTTCCTTCTTCAGTATTTCATCCTGGTTCCGTCTTGTTGTATTGAGCAGTCGGCCTCTCGCTTTTTGAAACAGATTTATATGTCCGAGGCGACGGCCGCCATAGTGGGGGTGGGCGGCCCCTACGCGCCGGACCGAGCAGCGAGCGACATGGACGACCCGACTTGGGGGCGGCCGCCTTGGAGGACGACGCCACATGCGGCGTCTATGAAGCAGGCGGCTCCGAGGAGGGCGGCATCGAAACTTGGCCTGACGACGACGACGAGGAAGACGAGCCGCGCCCTGCGCGAGGCGCCGGCAGGGCGGACGCGGGCCCCTCTTCCGAGCCGACTGCTCGAGGCGGCACGCGTAAGCATAAGCAAGGCGCGGCCTTGTTCGGCAGCGCGCCGAAGAAAGCCAAGAACCCGACCACCGCGACCAGGTGGAAGGAGGCCGCAGCAAAGGCGGCCAAGTTTCAGAAACTTCCGAAGGCGCCTCCCATGGTGTCGGCGTGAGTATCTTTCCCTGTACTTTCCCTCCTTGTCGATTCTTTCTGAGTTTCCTTTCTTTGTTTTACTTTTCTTGACTCAGGGCCCCGCTATCTCTTGAGAAGTCGGCCGCTGCCTCCGTCATTGGGTCAGCGGAGGCCTCCATCACCTCCCGGCGAATTGATCCGGCTGCCGACCTCCGGGAGGCGATGGAGTGAAATGCGTGGGAGGCGCGCGAGGAGCAAGAAGCCGCCCGCCTGGAGAAGGCGGAGGCGGACAAGGCGGAGGCCGCCGCTTTGAAGAAGCTGGCAGAGGCTGAAGCTGCTGCTGCAGCGAAGGAGCAGGCCGACGAAGCCACGCGTCGCCAGTCGGCGTTATTCGTCTTCCCCCTGAACTCCACGCCGCCACCATCGGAGTTCGTGGCGCCGACTGGGAGAGCCGGCGACGAGCACCCGACCATGGAGAGGGATGGCTGCGATGTCGTCATGCCGGATGTGGCCGTGCCTCCGCCACCATCATCCGGAGAGGCGCAAGACGAGTAGCCAGCGGACCTGCCGGTGCCGCCAGCCGGAGACGAGATGGTGACGGGCCCGACTCCTAAGGTCCGCACACGATCGCGCCGCCGGATTACAAAGGCGGCCTCGGCGCCACGTCCGTTGGAAGCCGGCGCCGCGAGCTCGTCGATCCCGGACGCCGAGGCGACCAGCGCCGCGCCCACTGGCTGGGTGTGGGGAGGCGGGACGGGCCCTTTGAACCGGGCGATCCTAGACGTCCAAGCCAAGCTTCATGCCGAGGCCGACGCTCTTAAGCATTGCAACAATGCGTTCTTGGAGTCGCGAGCAGCCGTCCGGGTATACTTCTTGCCTCTTTGATTTTTATGCTTCTCCGTGGGGGCGCGCCAGCGCACCCACTAGGTGTAGTCCCCGAGCTCGGAACTTTAATTGGCAAGCTCCGAGTACTAACATTATCTGATATATTTATTGCAGGATTATCACAACCTCCGTTCGACCGTCTTTAGCTCCAAAGTCCAGGAGCTAACTCAACGGACCGCCGACATGTCGAAAAGCCGGAGTAAGTCTTTGGTTTCTTTCTCTGCAGGGGCGCGCTGGCGCACCCGCGGGCTGTACTCCCCGAGATTCGGGCCAACTGCTGAGCAGTCGGGCTGGATCTCCCCGGCAACTGTATTTCTTTGGTTGATCGTTGATAACTTCTTTCTCTGCGGGGGCGCGACGGCGCACCCGCGGGCTGTAGTCCCCGAGATTCGGGCCGACTGCTGAGCAGTTGGGCTGGATCTCCCCGGCAACTGTACTTCTTTTCTGCTGACTATTGATATCTTTTTCTTTCTCCCTTCTTGCAGAAGCCAACGCCGCCCTACAGCAGCAGCTGGGCGAAGCCAACACCGCGCTGCGTGTCAAGGAGGCGGATTGCAGCAAGCTGGCCAAAGAGCGTGACCGGCTGGTCGCGCAACTGGCGGAACAGGCGGAGCTTCTCAAGAAGACCCAGAAGGAGGCGGAGGGCAAGGAGGCCGGTCTCCTTGCTGAGTTCGAGACCGAACGCTCTGCCTGGACCGATAAGGAGGCAATGCTGACTGCCGGTTCCGGCGAGATTGAAGACATGGTTGACGGTGAGCTTCCTTCTTTATTCTTTCTTCGAGCTGCCGGCTTCTGATCAGGCCGGCTTCTTGTTTCTAATTTTGGCTTTTTTGCTTTCTGTTTGAGCAAACTTCTTCCCCGGTCACTCCGGTGCTGCCAATCAGGCCATCGAGGCTGATCGCGAAGGGCGGAGGGCGGAAGGCGCGGAGATCACTGTCGGCGCCTCCCGGACCCTTAGTGAACAGCTTCTCAGCATCCAGGCCTGTCTTCGGCCAGCTCATCGGATGCTGCGCTATCATCAACGTGTCGGCGCCCAGGCGATCGCCGCCCTGTGGCCAGACATGCCAGCTCCACGTACACCCAGCCGGACTGCCGACTGGCTGGAGGTGGCGGCCGACCGTCTTTAGGCTTGGAAGGGTTCCTCGGCCCGGGCTGGGGCACGCCGAGCCTTGGAGTTCATCAAGGCGTGGTACCCTGGGATAAATCTAGCCCAGTTGACCACGTTTCGACAGGAGGCCCAGGAGGAGCTGGTGGCAGTGGAGGGTGATCTCGTCAAGCGGGCGGCGGCAATCGCCGAATACACCAACACCAGCATCTTTGTCCCGGAGCTGGACGAGAACGGCGCCGAGGCACCACCAGAGTAGTTCGGGCTGAACCCGGAGGATGGCGAGGACTCGGCCGAGGTGATCGACTCGAGCGACAAGGGAGAAGACGAGGAGGAGGAGGAAGGTGAAGAGGAGGTGCCATGGGTTGAAGCGGGCGGCCAGCCATAGCTCGACCGCGCCTCCAGCAACGAGCCACGCCCGAGCGAGCCGGCTGCTGCTGAAGGCGACCAAGCGGGGACTGACCAGCCAGCCGCTCCACCAACCGGCACCACCGACTCCACCGTTCCGCCGAACCCGCCTGCTGCTCCCTAGGTTACCAACTTATCTCTGTTTTTCCCTGCTTATCAGTGTCGACAAACTTTGTTAGCTTCGCACAATTCCACCCGCGGGGTGTATTTCAAACTTCTATTGGATGTTGGCCAAGGGCCTTTTGATATGTAAATATGCTTGCCGAGTTCTATCTTTCCTTGCTTACTGCCCCTTGGCTTTTTTCCTTTGCCGCCTTCCCTTGGTTGCCGTCTTGCCAGCCGAACAGCCGCTCTGCGGACTGTGGCTAGGTCAACTACTTAGCCACTTTCGGGAGGCAAGTACTTAGCTGATTAGAGTTTTTTTAGCAAGTTAAGTAGAAGCCGGCTGGCTGGCTGCTCAGCAGCCAGTCGTCGAAGCGGGAAGCCGGCTTGAACTATGTGCATGCTTTGGGTGCTTAGCCATTTTTCATGCAGACACCCTTTCTACCTTAACTCCTGCCGACCGGACAGTCGCTCTGCGAGCTGCGGCTTCTGGTAGGAGAAAGCTTAAGTGCCAACACATTACTTGTCCGGCTGCAGGAAGCATTACATAGTACAAGGCGGCGAGTCCCCGGGTCGACTGGTCGAACCCAGTGCTAGGCGGACTAAATGAAATAACACACTGATAGGCATAATACTTATCATATAGATAAAAGAGGGCAGTCCCCGAGCTCTTCTCGGGGGGGGGGGGGCCGGAGTCTTCGTACTTAATACAAAAGTTGGCGTGGTACATACTGCATCAACTATAAAACCTTCGAAGGAGGTTTGCATTCCATGGTCGCTCCGTCTCCTTGCCGGAGTAATCTCTTTTGCGTGCTCGAGGCTTCTGAGCATCGATCAGGTAGTAGGAGTCATTGCCCAACACCTTGCTGATGATGAAGGGGCCTTCCCAAGGTGCCGAGAGCTTGTGCTGGCCGGCTGTTCGCTGGATCAGCCGGAGCACAAGGTCTCCCTCTTGGAAGGATCTTGGCTTGACCTTCCGATTGTAGTATTGGTGCAGGCTCTGCTGGTAGATGGTGGACCGGCTGAGTGCCAACAGTCGGCCCTCTTCCAGCAGATCAACGCCGTCTTCTCGTGCTTCTTTTGCCTCCTCTTCGGTGTACATGGTGACTCGAGGGGAGTCGAATTCTATGTCCGTCGGGATGATGGCTTCGGCACCGTAGACGAGGAAGAAAGGTGTGAAGCCGGTTGACTTGTTCGGAGTTGTGTGCAGACTCCAGAGGACGACCGACAGCTCCTCGAGCCAGCAGCCGGCCGAAGGCTCCAGAGGTTCGACCAGTCGGGGCTTGATGCCGGACAAAATGAGGCCGTTTGCTCGCTCCACTTGGCCGTTTGACTGCGGATGTGCAACGGATGCTAAGTCCAGTTGGATGCCCTGCGTCGCGCAGAAACGAGCCAAGGCGCCTTTGGCAAAGTTTGTGCCATTGTCGGTGATGATGCTATGTGGTATGCCATACCGGATGGTGATGTCGTAGATGAAAGTCACAACAGTCGGACCATTCAACTTCTTAATTGGCTTTGCTTCTATCCACTTGGTGAACTTGTGCACCGCGACAAGTAGATGAGTCATGCCGCCGCGTGCTGTCTTGAATGGTCCCACCATGTCCAGGCCCCAGACGGCAAAGGGCCAGGCAATGGGGATAGTCTTGAGTGCAGAAGCCGGCTGATGTGGCTTTGATCGGAACTTCTGGCACCCTTTGCATTTCTGGACCAAGTGTTTGGCATCTTCTAGAGTAGTCAGCCAGAAAAAACCGTGGCGAAAAGCTTTGGCAACAAGTGCTCTTGAGGCCGCGTGGTGACCACACTCGCCCTGATGGATGTCTTTGAGGATTGCTTGGCCTTGCTCCGGCTCCATGCAGCGCTGGTACACACCAGTGACGCTGCGCCTCACAAGCTCTCTATTGACAATGGTGTATGCTGCTGCCCGGCGTTGCCCTTGCTGGGCCGAGATCTCATCAGTCGGCAGCTCTTTGTTCACCAGAAAGTTGAGGATGGGCTGAGCCCATTAAGGTGCTGCAATTTCTTCGACTGCTAGGACTGCTACTTGTACGAGGGCGGTTGGGCCGGGAGGCGGTGGGTTGGAGTCGGTGGCCGCCTGCTGAGTCGATGGAATCCCCGGGCCGACTGCTGCAGTCCCCGGGCCGGGCTCTAAAGTCCTCGGGCTAGGTGCGACTGCTGCAGTCCCCGAGCCGCCTGCCGGAGTTCCCACGCCAGCTGCTGGGGTCCTCAACTCGGATCCGACTGCTTCAGGAGGAGCCGGCACGAAGATGGAGTCTGATTCTGGTGATGGCTTGACAGGCAGCTTGAGGAGGCGTTGCAGGGCGACGCCAGCTGGTATTGCTTGCCGGGTGGAGCCAATCCGTGCCAAAGCATCGGCTTGTTCATTGTCATTTCTTGGCACATGGAGGAACTCGCACCCTTCAAAGTATCCACTGAGTTGTTGGACGAGGAAGCGGTAGCTGGCCATATTTGCATCCTTGGCGTCCCAGTCGCATGACGACTGCTGGACCACCAAGTCGGAGTCTCCATAACACAGGATCCGGCGAATGCCGAGTTCCTTGGCAAGCCGGAGCCCGTGTATGAGCGCTTCATATTCAGCTACGTTGTTGGAGGCGGCAAAGTGGATTTGCAGCACATATCTGAGCTTGTCGCCTTTGGGAGAAGTGAGGACGATGCCGGCTCCCAAACCGGTGCGCATCTTGGAACCATCAAAGTGCATCCGCCAATGGGTGGAGTGTGGCGCTGGCGGCAGGTACTGGGTCTCGGCCCAGTCGACAAGGAAGTCGGCCAGTGCTTGTGACTTGATGGCAGTGCACTACTAGGAAAAGGCTTATACATAGAAGTTTACCAGTAGCGTGTGTTTTGGAGCCAACGCTACTGATAATTACCAGTAGCACCTGTTACAAACCACGCTACTGGTAAAACTTAGCAGCAGCATTGGTTTCTAGGGGGCACGCTACTGGTAAGTTAACCACACCACACCCCCCGGCCAAAAAATAGTAGCAGCGTTCGTACTCTAACAAGCGCTACTGTTAAGGATATAGCAGTAGCGTTGGGCCACCAAGAAGCGCTACTGCTACTTCTATGTGTAATCTTTTAGTAGTAGCGTGTTTTTTGAGCAAGCGCTATTGATAGTTTTATGTACTAGTAGATATTTTGGCTGGCACACATAGCAGTAGCGCGCTTCGGTGACCCGCGCTACTGCTATGGTCGCCAGCCAAAATATCTACCACCTTTCCCCCCTCCCCCTCTTCTTCCCCCTTTCTTTCTCCCCCTCCCTCTTGCACTTGCTTGTTCTTCAATGCTTCCCCCTCTTCTTTGCCCCTCCTCCCCTCCTCCATTAGAGCCCCCTCCCTCCCCCTCTTCTTTGCCCTCCACCACCCCCCTTTTCTTTGTGCCCTCCACCACCCACCCCCTCCATTAATGCCCTCCCTCCCCCTCTTCTTTGCCCTCCCCCTCTTCCATTAATGCCTTCCCTCTTCTCTCCCTCTCCTCTCCCACTATCTCCCTAGCTAGCTAGCTAGCTAGCTAGATAGTTAGAGCTATATATCTAGAGCTACTAGGTAATTAAGAAGAGAGGTGCTCGATATCCCTCTCGACACATAGGTGAGCAAAAAAAGGTGTTTGTGTGGATTGAACTGAAACTATATATATATATATATATATATATATATATATATATATATATATATATATATGGGTGATATGAGAATATATATACTGAATTGTGTGTGGCATAATTTGAGTTGCCTACATTGTGTATTTGATGAAATAATGTGGGTGACATGACTTGCCTATGTTTTGAAATGTCGATTCAATTCCGTTTCGGCGAATTTCGGGCATGCAAACTCAATATGTCCTATGTTTAGGGAGGGTCATGCCGAATTTTTGTGTGAACTTGATCCATGCATGCATATATACGTGGTTATAATATTTGCTCCGGGCGCAGGTGATAATGAAGGTCAATGGAAGGATGGTGGAAAGATATTGGCAATCCGCTGTGGATGACATGTATGAAAAAAGACTGAAGGATGTTTTATGTCCGTGTCGAAAATGCAAAGGAGGAGTCAGGATCGACCCCTTTAAGGGTGGTAAATTCAAGGCGCACCTGCTCATGCATGGTTTCATGCCTGGCCATACTCGGTGGATAAGTGAAGATGATGATGATGAGGACGTCGACAGGGCAGGAAATAACGACATGGGGCCACCAGATGAAGAGATGACCGATTATGTGCCCGAAGAGGAAGACAGCCTCAGAAATGTCGGTGGCGAAGAGGCAATTCAAGGCGGTGAAGACGCGGACACGCCGACTTCTTCGTCGCTACTAAGTTCAGCCATGCGGGACCCACATGTTCAAGACCTGCTTCGCAAGAAGACGACTAGCTACAGAGCTTCTTCAAGAGAGGAGGCCAAACTGGCGCAACTGGAGGTAGACTTGATGACTCCTTTGTATGATGGTTGCAATCCCGAGGTGACCCACTTGAGTTTCACACTAGAACTTCTAAAGACGAAGGAAAAAAACAAATGGACAGATACAAGCCTGGATGAGCTTCTGAAGTATCTAAAGAAGGTTCTTCCCGCGGGAAGCCTGTGTCCTACTAGTGTCGAGGAGGCAAAGAAAATCGTGTGCCCTCTTGATCTGCCACATATTAGATATCACACATGCATCAATGATTGCATCATATATCGGAACGAGCACGCGGAAAAAACCATCTGTCCAAAATGCAATGCTTCACGATATAAAAAGGCCGAAAAGAAAGCTCCACAGAAAGTTGTATGGTACTTTTCGATCTCTTCGCGTCTACAGCGGTATTTCGTAGATCCTAAGGAAGCAAAGCTTATGCGCTGGCACGTGGAGGGGGTGAAGCCAGATGACGGAGATGAGCCGAAGCTGAGACACCTCGCAGATGCTAGCCAGTGGAGAGCATTAAATGCTGAATTTGAATTTTTCGCAAATGATCCAAGGAACATCGTGCTTGGCGCTAGTAGTGATGGCATGAATCCATTTGGCAACCAGAACACCAATCATAGCACATGGCCCGTGTTTGTATGGATGTGCAACCTCCCCCTGGTTGTGCATGAAGGAAAAATACATACACATGGCTATGCTTATTCAAGGGCCGAGACAACCGGGAAATGATATAAATCTGTATCTCGGGTTACTGAAAGAGGAGCTAGATACCTTATGGAAAACGCCGGCCAAGACATGGGATGCAAGCAAAGGAGAGTATTTCTACATGAGAGCCGCGCTGATCACGACGGTGCAGGACTATCTCGGTTACGGCTATCTCTCCGGCCAGGTGTGCCATGGATATTGCGGATGCACGAGGTGCATGGATGATACGACTTCTCTGCAGCTATCGAAAGATGGCGGGTCTTCGAAAATCGTGTACATGGGACATCGAAGATGGCTCGAGAAGGATGACCCATGGAGAAAGCATGGAGATCTATTCAATGGTATGGCTGAGCATCGAGGTCCTCCACGTAAGCGTAGCGGTGCAGAAATATATGAGTTATTGAAGAACTGGGAAGAGTGCCCCTCCCCGGGAAAGATGAAGAAAAAGGCGCCAGAGCCCCTGCTGAAGATATGGAAGACGAGATCTATTTTCTGGGACTTGGAATACTGGCCCATACTCGACACGCCTCATAGCCTTGATCAAATGCATATCACAAAAAATATCCTTGAGAGTTTGCTTGGAACATTGATGAACATGCCGGAGAGGACCAAGGATAGGCCAAAGGCAAGAAAAGACTTGGAATTTTTGAATATTAGGAAAGATCTCCGAATGCCCGGTAAAAGGTCAGAGGAGACCAAGACGGAGACAGAGACAGAAGATAGGGGCAAAAAAGTAAACAAGAAGGAAGAACAATATTTCCCCCCTCTTGCTTCACCTTAGATCCGAAGGTGGTCGATCAATTGTTCAAGTGCCTTGCCGGAATCAAAGTTAGTTCCGGATACTGTGGGAAGATAAGCAAATATCTGGACACTAAGAAAAAAAGGTTCAGTGGGATGAAGTCTCACGACTATCATGTGATGATGACGCAGTTATTCGCGGTTGCACTTAGAGGGATTATGGACACACATGTGTGTGAGACGCTTACTGACCTATGCCACTTTTTTGATGCTATCTCTCGAAAGTCGATCAGCGTGAAGCAACTCCATAGTCTACAGGAAGAGATCGTTGTCATACTGAATGAGCTAGAGATGTACTTCCCGCCTACGTTCTTTGATGTCATGTTGCATCTATGTGTCCACATCATGGACGACATCATCGACCTAGGGCCGACATTCCTGCATTGCATGATGCCGTTCGAGAGGATGCATGGGGTCATCAAAGGATTCGTTCGTAACATGTCCCGTCCAGATGGAAGCATAGCCCAGGGATATCTGACCAAAGAGTGCATCTCTTTCTGTGAGAGTTATCTGACCAAAGACCCTGTTGTTGGTTTGCCCGTCAACAAGCACTGTGGAAGGCTCGAAGGCAAAGGTCACACCAACGGTCATAGGGATGTGAATGTGTTACGCTCGGGCCGACAAAACGACCTTGGCAGGGCAAACTTAGTAGTGCTACAACACCTAGATGTGCTAGAAGATTTCGTGACATTGCACAGAGAGACCATCGCAAAGAAGTACCATGACCGTGGGGTGCACAGAACGGACGCTGAAGTTATTAGAGAGCACAACTCCACTTTCGTGCGTTGGATCAAAGAGCGAGTTCTGGCTAATCCCCCGGAAGAGGGTTGTCCGAACGGAACACTCATATACGCCTCAGCACATGGCCCGTCAACCAACCTCGCAACTTATCAAGCATATGATATCAATGGATACACGTTCTACACAGAGGAGAAAGATATAAACAGTGATGACCAAAACACAGGGGTGACGATGGAAGCCATGACCGGGAATGTAATTGAAAGATATTATGGAAGGGTCGAAGAGATATGGGAGCTTAACTACTCTGGATTGCATAGCGCGACGATGTTCCGTGTCAGATGGGCTAAGAATGTGCACAGAGAAAACCGACATTTCACTACCATGTGTATACCCGAATCCGATAGCGGTACCGTCAACGCCATCGCCAAAAATGAGCCATGGGTACACGCTAAACACGTGACACAATGTTTCTTCATAACTGATCCGATTAATCCCAGCCGTGTTGTCGTGAGGAGAAGCAAAAGGAGCATCGCCGGAATGGATGGAGTCGCCAATGAGGAAGACTATGACCAGTACGGTGACCCGATGAGGGAAGATGATGCTGATGACGACGAAACATACGTAAAAAGAAGAATGAAGACTACATTACCTACGAAAGATCGTAATCCCTGCAGAAGGAAAAGTCACGACCATGGGCTCAATTATTCGAGAACGAACAAAAGAGGGAAGAAGATCAGTCTGAAGCGTTGTCGTCGCCCAAGCTGACAAACTAACCCCCAAAGTTTGTGTGTGTCTAGCTATTTTGTATACCGCCGATAGAGGTCAAATGATGTAAGATATATTATACTAATTATTATCCGGAGGGTGACAGTGGTATATTGCTCAAACAACAGACCAAATTAAAGGAAGGAAAGTGCAAAAGAAAGATAAGAAAAAGAAAAGTGCAAATGAAAGAAAAAGAAAAAGAAAAAGAAAGGAAGTTTTGCAAAATGAAATGAAAAGAAAGAAAAAGGAACTAATAAGTTGTGGAAAATGAAATGCAAGAAAAATTAAAAAACAAAAAGAAAAATAAAAGAAGAAAAAGGAAAAAATAAAGAAAAAAAGGTTAGCAGTAGCGCGTTTTATCCTCGGAAGCGCAATAGCTAAGAAAAAGAAAAAAAAAAGAAAAAAAAAGAAAAAAAATAGCAGTAGCGCATTTTTGCTGGACCAGCGCTATAGCTAACTTAGCTATAGCGCGTTTTGCCAAGACGCGCTATAGCTAAGTTAGCTATAGCACCGGTCCGCTAGCCCCCTCTTTCCTGTCTCTCTCACTCGTGCCACTCGTCGATCCCCTCTGACGCCACCGCCGACTCGAGCCCCGCCCCGCCCATGCCGCCGCCGACGTTAGCCCTGCGCCGCCCCGACCCCCTCCCGCTCTAGTATGCCCCCCGCCCCCTCTTTCTTCCTCTCCGACCCCTCAGCCCTAGCTCTCTCTCTCTCTGACCCCCTCCCGCTCTCTGCAGATCAGCGACCCCGGCGACCCCGACGCCGGCCACCGACCCCGACCCCTTCAACGCCTCCCTCCGTGAAGCAGCCGGCGACGCCCAGCAATGCCAGCGAGTACTAGACAGGTGCCTTTCCCTGTCTAGTGTATTCTGTTAGCTTAATTTAATTGTTGTTAGTGTTAGTTAGCTTAATTTGCTGTTAGTGCTAGTTAGTTAATTGCTGTTAGTGTTAGTTAGTGTTAGTGTTAGCCCAGTGATAGTTAGTTAGTGTTAGTTAGCTTAATTTGCTGTTAGTGTTTGTTTTTAAATGAAAATGAAAATTGTAGTTTTTGAAAATTAGCTTATGTTGCTGTCCATTTTGAAAATGAGGATTTTTAATGGAAGTGTTTGAAATTTGGTCACTCTCTCTCTGCAGACCGAAGCTAGGCGCAGATCGACGAGGAGGAGAAGGACACCCTCAACGCCCCGTCCCCCTCTGCCCCGGCGACCCCAACCCAAAGGTGCGCCACCCCCTGTTCCCTCCCTCTTCATATGTCAGCACATAATGATGCAAGGGGGAGTGTTGATAGTGTGGCTGTTAAAGTGTTCATAATGATGCAATGGGGAGTGGAGCTGTTAGATTGGTAAATGAGCTGTTAGATTGATATAGTTGATCTTTTTTGCATCAGTTGGGCAGCAATGTTCATGATTGTGTATATGTCAGCAGCAACAAAGTGACCTATGTTTTGCCGGAAATGTTGATTCATTTCAATTCCGGCAAATTTCCAGCGCTCTATATGTGCACTTTCTAGCAAAGGTCATGCCGGAATTTTCCGTGAATTTCGGCATGACTTGTGCTAGAAAGTTGGACATATCGAGTGCTCGAGATTTGTTGCTCCGGGAATGAAACGACATTTCTGGCAAAACAAAGGTCACTTTTTTGTCATTATTCACTTTATTATATAAAGCTCGATAATTATACGACTACGACATTGAACCCTAGGAAACATGACCGACACCGATGAGGCCGGAGGTTCTCAGTCCCAATTAGGTCGAGCACATGCCTACCTCGACTTTCTGGCGGATCAAGAGAGACAGCAAGCTGGGTGTCACGACCCCCTTGTCATGACGGAGGACGACGGTGGTGGCGCCGGCGCCGACATTGATGCCACCAACGACACCGGCACTGAGACTGGCGCTGATGATGTTGCTAACTACAACACGAAAGGTGGTGGGACCTCCCAAGCCAGTGAGGGAAAGAAGGAAAAGAGGACACGACGCCCAAATGAGCTCGGCACCGGCAGACTGGTGGTCACGGCGGTGGACTCTGGCGAGTTCGAGCCAATAAAGCCGCGAGAAGTGGCAGCGTGTTACGGCAACCAACTAGCATGCATCCTACGGGATACCGCTAACATCAACACCACAAAAATACGGAAGAATGAACATTTGAAGAAGCTGCTCCTAACTAGGTTGCACGCAAGATTCCTGTTCCCCGATCGGAATGACGATGTCGACCCATGGGATGATGATGCCATGAAAACAATCAACAACAAAACCGTAGGGAAGTTCAGCAACGCATTGAGCGCTTGGAAAACTAGGGTGAAAAAGGCAATTCAAGTAGACCATGAAACCTACGCCGAGATTGTTGCAGACAATCCGAAAATTACGATAGAGGACTTTGAAAAGTTCAAGGAGACTTGCAATGAAGAAGCTGCCAAGGCCAGGTCGGAGAGAGGCAAGCAGCTGCAGGCAAAGAACATGGGGAACCACCGCCTTGGAAGTCGTGGTTACATGGGAAAGAGGCCCGTGTGGGTTAAGGAGGACGCAGAACGTGAACATCAGGGGATCCCAGACCCATTGGCTGAGTTCACCGACTAGCAGGAGCACGACTTCATTAGGGCCCGATTCTCGTGGGACCCCAAGAAAAATATTTTTTTCACCGACGGGCCGACTAGGAAATTCATGAGAGTACTGGTAATTATCCTTTTACCACCTTACATATTAGGTTCTGATCAACAAATTCTACTACATTCTAGTCGCATTCGTAAATGAATCACGCTCCATTTTGCAGAGAGAGCAACACAAGCTTGCGGCCGAGAGCGACCCGTCGACTCAGTCGTCGGCGAAGTACAAGTGGGATACTCCTTTCAACCGTGCCATGAACATAATGATGGGACACCCGCCCGGCCAGCGGCCGCAATATGCACGCGTGCACAGCGCTGGGGATGGTGCCACGTGGAAGTACTATTATAGCGAGGACCCTGAGGCCAAAAGACAGAGAAAGAAGTTCAGTCAAGTGACTATCGACGAGAAGGTGGCACGGGCGATGGAGAAAGCAAAAGCTGAGACCAAAGCTGAGATAATGGCTGCCTGTAGACATGATATGGCAGCTGCCTTTACAAGCTTGATTCCAACTGTGGTCACATGGGTGCAACAAAACCCAAACGCGCCACCAAGTGATTTTCCCATGCCCAGCTTCTCCGGGAGCAACTCAATGAACACCGGACCCATACCAGTACCTAGTATGGCAACCGCACCCGCACCCGCACCTCCTCCAGCACCTGCTCCTGCACCCAGCTATCACAGCAGCCCTAGCTCCGTCTCTGGCTTGAACGCCGGGCCGTCGACATTGGCTGAGCTCGAAGCCCTCACGGTAAATACGCGTCGCACCTTCATCAACTCACCTAATTAATTAATCTTCAGTTGCCGCTCTTTTTGGATCTCTGACACTGCACATATATGTCTTTGTAGGCCGACTCCACTCCGCGCACCCTCCTTTACCACATGAAGGGTGGGTTGGTGGATGTGGGGAAGGGTACTATAGTGAAGCCCAAGGATCGATTGTTCCACCGCCGGCAGATGCCTGATAACGCCTTAAGGGTGTCTGTGGCGAGTGTGAGAGCGGGCTATGAGGGTTTCCCTCATCCAATACAAACCATGGAGAGGATGATGAGACCCCCACGCAGCTTGGCCAATGCAAAAATTGGCCGATCCTGTGGCTGAAAAATCTTCTTCGTGTCGAGGTGGCCGGGAGCACACCAACGGGACCTCAGGAAGGTATGACCACAACCCCTCCTACACAAGTACAACCATCGTCTGTGCTGATTGCTGAGATCGAGAGACACGAGGAAGGAGGGCCAACCGTTCCGGCACATGATGCCATCTGCCCCATGGAAGAGGATATGGATGATGACATGGAGGAGGCCGAGGACCCTCTCCAGTATATCAATACCGGCTATGAAATGGAAGTACAACTGAGTCAACCATATGAATATGAGATGCATGTACCAGAGCCGGAACGTCCTCGGGAGTGAAAGAAGTCTTTGTTCATGCAATCCTCGCAGGACACGCCTCTAGATGCCGGTTCCACACAAGCTCAACACCTTAGCCAGAGTCGTCCAATGCTGAGCCCGGCAACACTAGGGGTGGTGCTCAGGGAGGGTCTGACAGACCCACCAGCACCTCAGCCCACTAAGAAGAAGCAGAGGAAGACACCGGCGACGAGAAAATCCAATAAAGCTGGCAATGTTGGTTCTAGCAGCCAGCTGCCTTCAACCAAGGTTGACAGTGTACGGATGAAACATGCGCCATTAATCCATGTCACGGGAGAGCCAATGGTACCGGCGAATGCACTAGCTACCGTAACAGGGGATCTCAGGAGACTCCATGACCATGTGCTTTCGATAGAGAGAAGCCTCCTCGCCTCAGATGATCCAGGATACCCACTTTATACGGTTCATGTGCCGAGAAATTGCAAGATGTATGTCCACACATGCCCCGCGGACCTCTTCTTCCTGAGGTTTGATTACATCTTCCATATGTTTCAAATGAGGACGCTCGATTTTACGTTCGTCCGCCTGTATGCGCTGCACATAAACTACATCGTCAGGAGAGAGCAAGTCACCGGTCTTGCGGTCGCGGACCCATACTACATGCATGAGGGCTTCTTGTCAATCAATGATGCCAACCGTAAATATGCGAGTCAGTACATCGAAGAATTCTTGGTCAGCAATAAGGACAAAGAAACTATTCTCCTACCTTATCATCCCGGGTAAGTCATTCGCGGATAGCACTATAACACATACATCCTTTCGTGCATTTCAATAATTACTTTGCACACATGGAGGCTAACTTGATCGTGTATTTTGCGCAGTGGGGGGTGTCGTGTCGTTCTCATCGTTCTTTACCCTCGTTACTCACGCGCTCTATATTTGGACCCGTCGAAGAACATACAAAAGAAAGATTACACACAGATAAAGTATGTTCTGGACAGAGCTATGCTGGGCTTCAGCATGCAGGGTGGCTACATCCAAAGCAAAAAAACAAATAAGGCCGGTGTCTGTTTCAGCCACAAGACTGACTTCTGTTGCATTCAGCAACCTGCAAGAAGTGAGAACGATGGATTCTACGTCATCCATCTAATGATGGAGTACAGAAGGGATGTGCAATCACTTTGCATGAAATCTTCATCCGATACCCATATCCAGAGATGGACCAAAGCCTTTGGAGCCGTGCCGGATAATCGACTTCGAAATGATTTCTACCGGATCCAGCAGGAAATTGCATCCATCATCATGAAAGATGTCCTCGAAGAGAATGGGATGTTCTACGGTGGCCAAATATCGCGAGCCGATGTCCGAACGCGCATTGCCCTACAACGTCAGGACATGACGCCTTTCACTAAGCTTGGGTCCGTCCTCCCGGATATGGACAGATGGGAAGAGTGCACTGCTTAAAAACAATGTGTCTATTTAGTTACTTGTTACTTTCTCTGTACGATGAAACTTTAAATGTCTCGGTACGACGAAACTATTAGATGTATGGTGCCGCGCTCTGGTTAATTACTTTCGGTACGATGTGTTCGTTAACTATGTTTACTATATATGTTGCTTCTATTTCACAACTGTTTCGTTCAATTCGCTTCATGATATATATATATATATATATATATATATATGCATCTCTGACAGGTATATAGATCAACGATGGCGAGGAAGTGGTATGCCGTGTATGTAGGGCATGTTCCTGGTGTGTATGATGAGTGGCCAGAGTGTCAGGCCCAGGTCTCTGGCTTCTCGGGCGGAAGCCAGAAAGGGTTTGATAGCAGAGCGGAAGCCGAAGCTAGTTACTTGAGATTCATGGCACAACAGGGGATTCAGAACCAGCGCCTCTTCAAAAACTACTACATAATATCGCTTTTTATCATCGTGATCGCTCTTATCTCGTATGTCATAGTTTAGGTAGATGATGAAACATGTGTCTACGGTGACAATGTAAGAGACATGTGATCATAACTTGTATCGCTATTTCGAGATGATGATGAGATGGACATCATTTGTGTTTGATAATGATGATATGATGAGACTATGTTGTGCCACTTCGATGATGATGATGAGACATTCATTTTTCATATAGTTTCAGTGTATGTGTATGTTGTAATTGTATAAAACCTGTAAAAATACGAATATGGCAAAATAAAAAGAAAATAAAATATTAGCAGTAGCGTGGGGTTTTGGAGTAGTAGCAGCAGTGCTTTACCAGTAGCGTTGGTCGTATAGCCACGCTACTACTATTAGCAGTAGCGCTGGACAGAGGCGCGCTACTACTAGACATAGGTAGTAGTAGCGCTGGTTGAAACACACGCTACTGCTAAAAAATAGCTGTAGCGCGGTAGCAGTAGCGCGCCTGCCCGCGCTACTAATTGTCACGACCGGTTTTTCAATAAAATATTTATTGAGAGACCAATCCCTTTTACGGACCAGTAAAGAAGAATTCCTTCTCACTGGTAGACAATATCTTGGTCACAGAAGAAAAATACCAGGAGTACTGAATATAATACAAGGTTGAGTGGAGACTGCTCAACAATTTATTACATGTACATAGATAAAACACAATGGCGGATAGGGTGGCATAACTACTAACTCATGATAACAACGGTGGTGAAAATATCACCGCGAAGCGGGTGATATGACTCCTGAAAACTATAGCTCTTCGAGCGTCGGGGTGAAGCTCGAGGAGATTTATTGCGGGTGGCGGAAGCATATATAATACAAGTGACCAATATCCAGGATCGCATGGGGCTGACTGGGACTCCTCTAGGCGTCAGATTCACTATCAAATTCTTCATCCATGAGATCGCCTTCGTCAACATCTGGCCAAATCAACAAGCCAGGTGAGTACTATGAAAGTACTCGCAAGACAGTTTGGACATAAGATATAATAAATGTAGACATGATGCATATGAACAGGTTAGCAAGTGCACTCAGACATAGAGATAATACTGCATGGGAAATAAAAGAGAAGTCGGGCGGTAGTCCTCCCGAAATCCCAAAATAATATACTGGGTGCCAAACGAGGGTCTGAATGACTCCTCGAGAGGAAAATGCAAGAATAACAATGCCGCAGTCGGGCGTCAAGGCGACACCACATAAAGGACTTATAATAGAAAATAAAAGGCAGTGCGTGCCACAGTCGGACGTCTGAGCGACATCACATAAAGGGCTTATATTGAAAGTAAAAGACAAACATGCCACAGTCGGACGTCTGAGCGACATCACATAAAGGGCTTATATTGAAAATAAAAGACAAACATGCCACAGTCGGACGTCTGAGCGACATCACATAAAGGGCTTATATTGAAAGTAAAAGACAAACATGCCACAGTCAGACGTCTGAGCGACATCACATAAAGGGCTTATATTCATAACTTAGTAGCTCATGAATTTTAAATCATATCAAGAGAATAATCAGGCATGAGATAAACAACAGGGTTAGTCCATCCACAGGAATAACGTTCAGCCAAGTTTACTACTCACGCTCGCTTACCGGAAAGAAATTTTTTTACCACGAGGTTATGACATAGAGATGGATACGCTGATCACGTTACTTGACCATGGATGCGATGACTCGGAAGGATTTGACTCTGCAGAGTTTGTACTTTAACCACAGCCAACGGATTTCAGTAGTCACGGGGACTAGTTCCGTTTACGGTGTTTTGGAAGAAACACGTCTAACCAGTACACACCCATTCAACATTCCGAAGCTAGGAATCACCCTCGGCAACGTTCAAGAAAAACCTTGAGACGGGGAGGCTACAACCTCGCGTAGCATGGGATCAAATTTCTATACGCGCGCTCTAAGGGGTGCCCCCCTCTCGGTCCCAACCGGAAACACCCATGCCGCCTGACCGGATGACTCGCTTTAATCCAGGGCCATGGAACCCCCATCCTGGCCCCTCTGTTTGGTGTGTACATGGAAAGAGGTTACCAACTTACTAAACCGCATTCTGGCAGAAAACATGTGGTAGCACGGAAGGGGGAAGAACGATAACGTGACTCCGTCCACGTTAACGTCGGAATTAATCGGATGACGTAAGGCTGGCATGCTACAACAGTACCACCTTACTGCCCTTCATGTCACCACATGACTAGGCCATCTCTCATCAGAGATCACAGTAACTTTGGAACACACGGGTAGTTGCCTCACATGCAACGAGATACTCACCGATACTCATATGCCATGTACAACCTTTCACGCAAACATGCAAAACACCTATCATATCAAAGGTTCAAACATGCTTGCCTGGTTCAGAGAAGTCAGAGTCTAGCTCGGCGAAGTTCGCGGCTCCGTCACCTCTCCCGGAACCTACGGTATAGCGAAAAATGCATATTAACGTGAAAACCAATGCATGCAGAAAAGCTGTTCCAATTTTTTTTCAAATAAATCCCATAAAAAATAGACAAAATTATAAGACTGTCAGAAAAAGAATCACTCAAAAATCACTTCTTATTAAAAAGTTATAAGGGTTTCTGTCCAGGGACTCATCTGTAATGAAACAGAAAAGTTCCAGGGGCTTAACTGAGAAAACAGAAAACGGTTCGAATAGAAACACGCCAACCCACAGAGAAAACGTACTCTGCCCGAAGGCGCCAAGAGAAAACGCTTCGGGGGGAAAGAAGAGAGGCTGACGTGGGGGTCCACATGTCAGGTTTGAAAAACCTCGCCGGCGCCCGAAGGCTGCGGTGGTCGCCGGCGTCGAACCACGGCAAGTCAGGGAGATCGGAGTGTACCAAGCGTATCAGCGTGTCCTTCCGCGTCGGTGGGTCGTGGACTTGGGCGTCGGAGAGCACCACGTCGACGGCGACACTTTCTCTGGCGGACGGCGGCTCGGGCGATGGTGGGGAACTCCGGTGGTGTGCTGCAACCTTCGAATTGAAGCGCGGGTCAGAAGGAGGGATGCACTAGAGAGCTACTGGCAAGAGATGGGAGGCAGAGGTGCATGCACGGGAGCGAATCGAGCTGGATCCCGTGGCGGGTCGCGGCTGCCGGAGTTGAGGAAGGAGACTCCCTCGGGGCTCTTCCAGTGGCTAGGCGGGGTCTTGGTGGAGTGCAGAGGTGGTGTGGGTACTAGCTGGAGCTCGGGGCCTCTATTTATAGGCGGCTCGAGGGGTGGCCGTGAACGGAGAATCTCTGGCGAGCGATTACGGCGGGGCAGTGGCTTGGCAGAGGGTTTAGGTGGCCAGGCAGCACCAGTGAGAGTTACTGGTCCCGTTCCACTGCTAAACTCGGTCGGGCATGGCGTAATGGCGTCGGTCTTCGTCGGGGTCGCCGTACTGGCACGGCGGTGGCAGAGAGCGCGCTCCGCTCCTAGCGGTTCACGACGAGGGTGGCAGCGCGCACGGGGGAGTGGAAGACCATGCAGCGGCCTCCGGTGGCTTGGGCGGCGCTGGTCAGCGCCGTCTACGCTGTGCTTCTTCCTGGCGGCCGCAAAGCCGCCGCTGGCGTCGGTCACGGGGCGGCACACCTCCTCCTGCTCGTCGCCGACGCCCGCAAGCATCCAGGCGCTCGTGCGATGCAGAGGACAAGGGGGAGGGGACAGGGAACACGGCGACGCCGAGGCACTGGCGAGATCGACTACAGACACTGAAGAAACGACAGTAGTTCAGACACTGTTAACTGAACTTGACTGAACCTGAGAGAAACAATGTCTAGCAGGTGTTTGATGAAAAGATTTGGTATGAAGAAATTTTTTCCTGGAGCTGGGACTTGGTGAGGTGACCTCTCAATGCACCCAGAGGCTGCCTGATTTTTCTCAGAATTTTTGGAGAAGGATTTGAATGAATTTCATCAAATTTGGCAAATCTGGTCCAAACTTGCAGCAAGTATAGTTTGAAAAATTTGAACTGGAGACCAGTGGATCTTCATGGATCTTGGTTGAGGGTTCAAAGGACTAGGAAGGGAAAATGGTTTGGGGGCAAAAATCAAAGCAGAAAGAGTAGTTCCTTTGTAAACCTCCAAGGATCAAGATATAAGGCAGAAATTGTTTTTGATAAGAAATAAATGGAAATAATTATATGGAGAGGTTCAACTTGCTGGATTTGAAGCATATCATGATCCAAAGATGAGGAAAGGCTGATGGGAGGGAATTTACCCTTGGGTCATGGCAAGAGGAATTTTTTGAAAGTGGAAAAAGATCATTCCAAAAGCTATAGGGCCTTTTAAAGAAATTTTCAAAGGACATTTTTCCAAGAGAAAAAACATCTTGGTTTGAGTCAAAATAAAAGAGGAAAACCTCCAAGACCAAAATCAAGTTTTGAGTGAATCCGAAAATGAAGCACTAGTCATAAAAGAAAATATTTTGAGAGGGAGAGTTCTTTTAGAAGAAAAGTTTAAATCACCTCCCTCAAATCAAGGAAATGTTTTGAAAAAGCCAAATATAATTTTGGGTCTCACAACACCTACCCCCTTAGGAAAAATCTGTCCTCGAGATTTCAGCTGATCCTCAAATAGGTATGGATACTCTGCCTGGAGAAAATCTTCCCTTTCCCATGTAGCTTCATCCTCAGTGTGGTTGCTCCACTGAACTTTGAAATTTTTTGTTGTTTTCTGACGGGTCCTCCGTTCAGACTCTTCAAAAATCTTTACTGGCCTCTCTCTGTAGGTGAGGTCTGGTTGTATATCAATGCTTTCATGAGATACATGCTTCTGCGGGTTACTTACACATTTTCTCAATTGTGAGACATGGAACACGTCATGGACGTCTGACAGCTCCTTGGGTAAGTCTAGTTTGTAGGCCACTGTGCCTCTTCGTGCCTCTATACAGAATGGTCCGATAAATCTCGGGGCTAGCTTCCCCTTAATTTTGAACCGTTGCAGGCCCCTCATAGGAGACACTCGTAGGTATACAGAATCACCGGGTTCAAAGCTGACCTCATGCTGTTTTTGATCGTAGTAGCTCTTTTGTCGGCTTTGCGCTGTCTTGAGTCTGTCCCTGATCTGCTTAACTTTCTCCCCGGCTTCTTTAAGCATGTCTGGGCCAAAGATACGGCTGTCACCTGTTTCTAACCAATTCAGTGGGGTACGACACCTCCGTCCATACAATGCTTCAAAAGGTGCCATCTGTAAGCTGGCTTGGTAACTGTTGTTGTAAGCAAACTCGGCATACGGCAAACTCTCTTCCCAATTGGATCCATAGGTGAGCACACAGGCTCTCAACATGTCCTCTAGGATTTGGTTCACACGTTCCGTTTGTCCATCAGTCTGAGGGTGGTACGCTATACTGAAAGCTAGTTGCGTGCCCAGAGCTTGTTGCAGGTGATCCCAAAATTTGGAGACAAATTGGGTGCCTTGGTCGGATATTATATTCTTTGGGACTCCGTGCAAACAAACTATACGGGAGAGATAAAGCTTGGCCAGCCTTTGTGTGGAGTAGGTAGTCTTCACGGGAATGAAGTGAGCAACCTTGGTTAGTCGGTCTGTAATGACCCATATGGCGTCATTTCCGCGTTGTGATCGAGGTAGTCCGACGATGAAGTCCATTCCTATTTCATCCCATTTCCACTCCGGTATCCTGTTTGGCTGGAGTAGCCCTGCTGGCTTTTGATGTTCGGCCTTGATGCGCTGACATGAATCGCAACAAGCAATAAATGCGGCTATATCTCTTTTCATACCATGCCACCAAAATCTTTCCTGAATGTCCTTGTACATTTTGGTTCCTCCAGGGTGGATTGAATATGGGGCGGTGTGGCTCTCGGTTAGGATTTGTTGCTTGAGTTCCTCAATGTTCGGGATGCAAAGTCTGTCCCCGTACCATAATATTCCTTCACTGTCTGTGACGAACTCTGAAGCCTTGCCAAGGCTCATTTTCCTCTTTATTCCTTCGATGCTGGGGTGCCCTTGCTGAGCCTTCTTGATTTGTTCCACGAGGGTGGGATGTATCTCCAGATTCGATACGGTGCCCTCAGAGACTAACACCATGTTGAGTCTAGTGAACTCTTGCTGAAACTCAGGCCTCAAGTTTCGTGGACTGTCGTCATCCGGGCTAGGGTTCCGACTAAGGGCATCAGCCACTACATTTGCTTTCCCTAGATGGTAGTGAATACCGACATCATAGTCCTTGACCAATTCCAACCAGCGTCGTTGGCGTAAGTTTAGCTCTGGTTGCGTGAAAATATATTTAAGGCTCTTATGGTCCGTATATATTTCACAGCGATTTCCCAACAGAAAGTGCCTCCACTCCTTGAGTGCATGTATGACTGCTGCTAGCTCCAAGTCATGTGTTGGGTAATTTTCCTCATGTTTCCGCAGTTGCCTGGAGGCATACGCGACAACTTTGCCATCCTGCATCAGCACACATCCGAGACCCTTCCGGGATGCGTCACAATATACTTCAAAACTCTTGTGTATGTCTGGCACGGTTAAGACCGGTGCGGTTGTTAGCTTCTTCTTGAGTTCTTGGAAGATTTTCTCGCATGCTTCCGTCCATACAAACTTTTTGTCTTTCTTGAGCAACTGGGTCATTGGTTTCGACACAGTGGAGAATCCTTCAATAAATCTTCTGTAATATCCGGCCATTCCAAGGAAACTCCGCACATCTGTCCCGTTGGCGGGTGGCTTCCAGTCAAGTATGGCTTTGACTTTTTCTGGGTCTACGGCCACGCCTTCTTGGTTTAATATGTGGCTTAGGAAACCAACTTGCCTTAGCCAAAACTCACACTTGCTAAATTTGGCGTACAACTGATGTTTCCTTAATTCTCCCAAAACAATTCTGAGATGCTCAGCGTGCTCTTCCGGTGTCCTTGAGTAAACCAGAATATCGTCAATGAACACCACAACAAATTTGTCCATGAATTTCATAAACACTTCGTTCATGAGGTGGACGAAATATGCGGGGGCGTTCGTTAGACCAAAAGGCATCACTGTGAACTCATATAATCCGTATCTGGAGGTGAATGCTGTTTTAGGGATATCTTCTGCCCGTACTTTCAATTGATGATATCCTGATCTCAAATCAATTTTTGAGAACACCTTGGCTTGCGCGAGTTGATCAAACAAATCATTTATCCGCGACATCGGATATTTGTTTTTGATGGTGACCATATTGAGAGCTCGATAGTCTATACACAATCTTAGTGTCCCATCCTTTTTCTTGGCGAATAATACTGGCGAACCCCAAGGTGAGGAGCTGGCTCGAATAAAACCTTTGTCCAGTAATTCCTTTATCTGCTCCTTCAATTCTACCAATTCTGAGGGTGCCATTCTATAAGGCTTCTTATAGATGGGAGCGGTGCCAGGTGCTAGTTCAATGCTGAACTCTATCTCTCGGTCTAGTGGCATGCCTGGTAGGTCTTCAGGAAATACGTCAGGAAACTTGCATACCACTGGAACTTTTCTTAGTTCTGAAATGTCCACTTTGTTCAATTTTGGTTGCCGTGACCGGGGTCTCTCTTGAGCTGTAACCTTAATCGTCTTGCCGTGATGGTGAGTGAGAATCACGGTCCGATTGAAACAATCAATAAATCCTTTGTTGGTGGTCAACCAGTCCATCCCTAAGATGACATCCAGTCCTTTATTTTCCAACACGATGAGGTTAGCATGAAACTGTAGTCCTTCGAACTCAATGATCACTCCTTGGTAGTAACTCTGAGCGATCTGCTTATTTCCGGGGGACTTGATGACCATAGACTTTTCCAAGGGAAGTATCGGAAAACCATGTTGCAAAACAAAATTCTTCCAAACGAACGAATGGGAAGCTCCAGAATCAAACAAAACCGTGGCAGGTACTGTGTTGACAGGGAACGTACCGAGCACGATGTCTGGGGCATTCTGTGCTTCTTCCTTGGTCACATGGTTCAGGTGACCCTTCCTGTGGTTGTTGTTGGGATTGAAATTGTTGCGCTTGGTGGCTGGATTATTCCCACCATTGTTTGGCTTGGGGGCCGAGTTCCTTGGCTTTGGGCACTGTTTAGCATAGTGCCCTTCTTCACCACAAGCATAGCATGTGACCCCTGGATGGTACGTGAACTCCTTGTCCCTGGCATGAAACTGTCTGACTGGCCTTAGATCAGTAGTTGTGGATTTCCTTGCTTCTGTCCTTGGAACCTCAGTCTTGCTTCGGTTGTTGTGAGCAAGAGTCGTCTTGTCCCTCTTTCGCTTACGGATATCTTCCAGACTACGGCGCTCATTCTCCAAGGTAATGGCCTTGTCAACCAGAGTTTTAAAATCTGGGAAAGTGTGTACAACCAATTGGCATCTTAGTGCCGGTGTCAGGCCGTCCAGGAGTTTTTCCATCTTCTTGTTCTCTGTCATGTGCTCGTCGTAGGCATAACGAGATAGCTGGGTAAACTGACCGTTGTATTCTGTCACTGACATGCCTCTTTGCTTGAGGTCGTCAAATTCTCTCTTCTTGATTTTTATGATGCTCTTGGGGATGTGTGCCCTATGAAAGCCTTCCTTGAACTCCTCCCAGGTGATGTTGTGTTCACTGGGATGCATGTGTAGGAAGTTCTCCCACCATGCTGCAGCTACTCCAGTAAGGTAGTGGGGTGCATAAAGCACCTTCTCATTATCTGAACACTGAGCAATAATCAGCTTCCTTTCGATGTCACGAAGCCAATCATCGGCTTCCAGCGGCCTATCGGTGTGAGCAAACGTTGAAGGGCGAGTCTTCTGTAACTCAGATAACTTGCAGTGTGGCTGGTACGGCTCACGGTGGTTTCCCATATTGATGACGTGGGTCATCATCTCTTGGTGCTGTTGCTGGCTTTGTTCGAAGAGACGACATACTTGAGACAAGGCTGCTTCGCTGTCCTGTTGACTGGACTGTCCCTGAGTGAAGATGTTGCTAGTCTGTGTCCCATAAACTCCTTCTGGCTGATGGAGCGAGTCCACGGGCGAGACATTTTTCCAGTCTGGGGGTATTATTTTGCAAAACTCATGAGAAGAACTGTGTGGCACAAGGAAAATCTTGCAAAGGCAAAAATTTAAAGAGCTCAAGATTTTTCGAAAAAAAACATAAACAATTTCGCACGGAGAAGAAACGCTTAACACAAATCTTACAGGCGAAAAGCAAACACACGATACAGCACTCAGGATGTGCGTACACAATCCTGACATGTTATTTAGACTAGCACACTCTCCGGAAAGCAGCGAACACACTAATACAAACTAGCGTACAGATAAAACACATCATACAAGCAGACATAATGCGCGGCTACTCGGCGCTCTCAGTCAGAGATGGTGACGATGTCCTTTCCCTTGCCGAGGGCAAGACTCAGCGGTGCAGGAGATTCAACCTCCACCTCCTCCCTAGCAGGCTCCTGGCGCGAAGCACTGCACTGCGGTGATGGCGCGGGTGCGACAGGCGGTAGTGCGGGTGTGGCAGGCGGTGCAGCTCTGACTGGAGTAGGAGCGATGACTCGGTCGAACTCCTTAGTGGTAGGCAGACGGCGAGCAGTGGCTAAAATGGCCGGTGCATAAGATGCTGAAGACGAGATGAATGTCAGTGGTGGTGCCGTGTGAAGAAGCTCCTTCCTGCAGGCAGGACCGCCTCGAACTAAGTCTATCCGGGCAGCCACAAGATCGTCCACGAGGTTGTCGAAAGACTCCTCCATAGCCTTGAGATACTCCACAACCATCTCGATGGCTTCATCTCGCTCTCCCCGATGGCAGGCGAATGCATAGTGGCAAGTGTATGGCACATGGCATGGGAGGTAGCGGTAGCGACGAGTCTTCATCATAGGAAGGATGTCCGAAGGCGAGCTATCGCCTCCCGGGCAGCCATCTGCATGGCATGCCTCTCCGTAGGCATGGCCCTTCCCACAAAACGGAAGTGGCGAGATGCAGAACGTCCTCCCTTGAATTGCACCACGGCTTGGTGCATAGACATGTCGTCGCTGAGCTTGTGCTGGTAAAGCGTGAACTCCGGACGAGTCGCTGGCCCGATCGCGAGCTTGGTGATGGAGACGAGGAGTTTGACAAACCCCTCGGGCACGTTCGTGAACACTCGAGTCTCGCAGTTGCTGCCAGCCATCTACAAAAGTAGGCAAAAATTCTGAGTAGTCAAGTCATAAATTTATGATGACCAACAAAAAATAGCTACAATTGCAAAATGCTGAAAAAGCACAAAAGACGCTAATAACCGATTAGCGATCGCACCTAGTGGCTTCCTACAGTCAGCCTGGCTCTGATACCAAGCTTGTCACGACCGGTTTTTCAATAAAATATTTATTAAGAGACCAATCCCTTTTACGGACCAGTAAAGAAGAATTCCTTCTCACTGGTAGACAATATCTTGGTCACAGAAGAAAAATACCAGGAGTACTGAATGTAATACAAGGTTGAGCGGAGACTGCTCAACAATTTATTACATGTACGCCGATAAAACACAACGGCGGATAGGGTGGCATAACTACTAACTCACGATAACAACGGTGGTGAAAATATCACCGCGAAGCGGGTGATATGACTCCTGAAAACTACAGCTCTTCGAGCGTCGGGGTGAAGCTCGAGGAGATTTATTGCGGGTGGCGAAAGCGTATATAATACAAGTGACCAATATCCAGGATCGCACGGGGCTGACTGGGACTCCTCTAGGCGTCGGACTCACTATCAAACTCTTCATCCATGAGATCGCCTTCGTCAACATCTGGCCAAATCAACAAGCCAGGTGAGTACTATGAAAGTACTCGCAAGACAGTTCGGACATAAGATATAACAAATGTAGACATGATGCATATGAACAGGTTAGCAAGTGCACTCAGACATAGAGATAATACTGCACGGGAAATAAAAGAGAAGTCGGGCGGTAGTCCTCCCGAAATCCCAAAATAATATACTGGGTGCCAAACGAGGGTCTGAATGACTCCTCGAGAGGAAAATGCAAGAATAACAATGCCGCAGTCGGGCGTCAAGGCGACACCACATAAAGGGCTTATAATAGAAAATAAAAGGCAGTGCGTGCCACAGTCGGATGTCTGAGCGACATCACATAAAGGGCTTATATTGAAAGTAAAAGACAAACATGCCACAGTCGGACATCTGAGCGACATCACATAAAGGGATTATATTGAAAATAAAAGACAAACATGCCACAGTCGGACGTCTGAGCGACATCACATAAAGGGCTTATATTGAAAGTAAAAGACAAACATGCCACAGTCAGACGTCTGAGCGACATCACATAAAGGGCTTATATTCATAACTTAGTAGCTCATGAATTTTAAATCATATCCAGAGAATAATCAGGCATGAGATAAACAACAGGCTTAGTCCATCCACAGGAATAACGTTCAGCCAAGTTTACTACTCACGCTCGCTTACCGGAAAGAAAAAAATTTACCACGAGGTTATGACATAGACATGGATACGCTGATCACGTTACGTGACCATGGATGCGATGACTCGGAAGGATTTGACTCTGCAGAGTTTGTACTTTAACCGCAGCCAACGGATTTCAGTAGTCACGGGGACTAGTTCCGTTTACGGTGTTTTGGAAGAAACACGTCTAACCAGTACACACCCATTCAACATTCCGAAGCCAGGAATCACCCTCGGCAACGTTCAAGAAAAACCTTGAGACGGGGAGGCTACAACCTCGCGTAGCATGGGATCAAATTTCTATATGCGCGCTCTAAGGGGTGCCCCCCTCTCGGTCCCAACCGGAAACACCCATGCCCCCTGACCGGATGACTGGCTTTAATCCAGGGCCATGGAACCCTCATCCCGGCCCCTCTGTTTGGTGTGTACACGGAAAGAGGTTACCAACTTACTAAACCGCATTCTGGCAGAAAACATGTGGTAGCACGGAAGGGGGAAGAACGATAACGTGACTCCGTCCACGTTAACGTCGGAATTAATCGGATGATGTAAGGCTGGCATGCTACAACAGTACCACCTTACTGCCCTTCATGTCACCACATGACTAGGCCATCTCTCAACAGAGATCACAGTAACTTTGGAACACACGGGTAGTTGCCTCACATGCAACGAGATACTCACCGATACTCATATGCCATGCACAACCTTTCACGCAAACATGCAAAACACCTATCATATCAAAGGTTCAAACATGCTTTCCTGGTTCGGAGAAGTCGGAGTCTAGCTCGGCGAAGTTCGCGGCTCCGTCACCTCTCCCGGAACCTACGGTATAGCGAAAAATGCATACTAACATGAAAACCAACGCGTGCAGAAAAGCTGTTCCAATTTTTTTCAAATAAATCCCATAAAAAAATTGACAAAATTATAAGACTATCAGAAAAAGAATCACTCAAAAATCACTTCTTATTAAAAAGTTATAAGGGTTTCTGTCCAGGGACTCATCTGTAATGAAACAGAAAAGTTCCAGGGGCTTAACTGAGAAAACAGAAAACGGTTCGAATAGAAATGCGCCAGCCCACAAAGAAAACGTACTCTGCCCGAAGGCGCCAACAGAAAACGCACTGGGGGAAAGAAGAGAGGCAGACGTGGGGGTCCACATGTCAGGTTTGAAAAACCTCGCCGGCGCCCGAAGGCTGCGGTGGTCGCCGGCGTCGAACCACGGCGAGTCAGGGAGATCGTAGTGTACCAAGAGTATCAGCGTGTCCTTCCGCGTCGGTGGGTGGTGGACTTGGGCGTCGGAGAGCACCACGTCGACGACGACACTTTCTCCGGCGGACGGCGGCTCAGGCGATGGTGGGGAACTCCGGTGGTGTGCTGCAACCTTCGAATTGAAGCGCGGGTCAGAAGGAGGGATGCACTAGAGAGCTACTGGCAAGAGATGGGAGGCAGAGGTGCACACACAGGAGCGAATCGAGCTGGATCCCGTGGCGGGTCGCGGCGGCCGGAGTTGAGGAAGGAGACTCCCTCGGGGCTCTTCCAGTGGCTAGGCGGGGTCTTGGTGGAGTGCAGAGGTGGTGTGGGTACTAGCTGGAGCTCGGGGCCTCCATTTATAGGCGGCTCGAGGGGGTGGCCGTGAACGGAGAATCTCCAGCGAGCGATTACGGCGGGGCAGTGGCTTGGCAGAGGGTTTAGGTGGCCAGGCAGCACCAGTGAGAATTACTGGTCCCGTTCCACTGCTAAACTTGGTCGGGCATGGCGTAATGGTGTCGGTCTTCGTCGGGGTCGCCGTACTGGCACGGCGGCAACAGAGAGCGCGCTCCGCGCCTAGCGGTTCACGACGAGGGTGGCAGCACGCACGGGGGAGTGGAAGACCACACAGCGGCCTCCGGTGGCTTGGGCGGCGCTCGTCTACGGACACTGAAGAAACGACAGTAGTTCACACACTGTTAACTGAACTTGACTGAACCTTAGAGAAACAGTGTCCAGCAGGTGTTCGATGAAATGATTTGGTATGAAGAAAATTTTTCCTGGAGCTGGGACTTGGTGAGGTGACCTCTCAATGCACCCAGAGGCTGCCTGATTTTTCTCAGAATTTTTGGAGAAGGATTTGAATGAATTTCATCAAATTTGGCAAATCTGGTCCAAACTTGCAGCAAGTATAGTTTGAAAAATTTGAACTGGAGACCAGTGGATCTTCATGGATCTTGGTTGAGGGTTCAAGGGACTAGGAAGGGAAAATGGTTTGGGGGCAAAAATCAAAGCAAAAAGAGTAGTTCCTTTGTAAACCTCCAAGGATCAAGATATAAGGCAGAAATTGTTTTTGATAAGAAATAAATGGAAATAATTATATGGAGAGGTTCAACTTGCTGGATTTGAAGCATATCATGATCCAAAGATGAGGAAAGGCTTATGGGAGGGAATTTACCCTTGGGTCATGGCAAGAGGAATTTTTTGAAAGTGGAAAAAGATCATTCCAAAAGCTATAGGGCCTTTTAAAGAAATTTTCAAAGGACATTTTTCCAAGAGAAAAAACATCTTGGTTTGAGTCAAAATAAAAGAGGAAAACCTCCAAGACCAAAATCAAGTTTTGAGTGAATCCGAAAATGAAGCACTAGTCATAAAAGAAAATATTTTGAGAGGGAGAGTTCTTTTAGAAGAAAAGTTTAAATCACCTCCCTCAAATCAAGGAAAAGTTTTGAAAAAGCCAAATAAAATTTTGGGTGTCACACTAATAGCCCAAAAACCAGCGCTACTGGTAAGGGTTTTCCTAGTAGTGGTGCGAGGCTGGTAGTAGATGGTGTAGGGGGCCAAATCTATGGCCCATTTGGCCACTCGGCCTGAAGCATCTCGGCTTCCAATGATCTCGGCGAGTGGAGCAGTGCAGACCACAATGATTGGGTTCTCTTGAAAATATGGCTTCAGCTTCTTGGCAGCGAAATGCACGCCATAGCACATCTTCTCGTAGTAGGGGTAGTTCTGCTTGGAGGCGGACAACACTTCACTCAGGTAATACACCGGCCTCCACTACAAAAAAATACACTTCCGTGATGATACGTGTTTGTCACAGTAGGTCGCGTTTTTTGTCATGCATGTACATCCATGACGATTTTATGACAGAATCAAGATAGTCATACCTGTGCTGTCGTAGAAGTGTTCCATGACATTACCAAAATTATCATCACGGAAGTGTCCACTTCCATGATGATAAATTGCGCGTCACAGAAGTGCTTTCGTCAAGGGTGATCGACACGTGGCATCCACCGTAACTGTCGGTGGAAAACGACACCTATGGGACCAACGAGGATCCCTGCTACGGTTGCGGGGCGCTGGAAGTGGTGAGGAGAGCAGGATCAACAGTCAGTGTAAACACGCGGGTCGTTTACCCAGGTTCGGGCCGCGGTTATGCGTAATACCCTAGTCCTGCTTGGATGTGTATATCTGTGTTCTTGAGGAGCTCGGACTAGCTACAGGGGCGTAACTTGTCCAAGAGTCCGAATCCTTCTCCTGGATGCCCTGGCTCTCCTTTTATAGGCCAAGGGATCGCCACAGTGGCACCAGGAGGTGGCGTCGAGGTACTGTGGCTAAGCTTATCGCTAGTCATTACGGGACAAGACGCATTAAATGCGCCCCTGACGTGTCCCCCTTACTTTACTGCCGCTTCGCCTCGTCTCGACACGCGCCTGGCCCAGCGAGGCGGTGGCGCCATGTAGACAGGCAAGCAGCTGAGGTGGCGCAGTGGTGGAGCCTTCAGGAAGATCTGCATGCCACCACGTAGGTAGGTGCTGAGTTGGCGGACGGGTCATGCGTCGACACGCAGGTGCCTGCCCGGCTGGTGGGCTGGCAGCTGCATGGGATAGGCGGTGGAAAGCTAGGCGGGTGCGGGCCTAGCTATGGCCTTGCGGACGCTCTCGATAAGGGCCTTGCCGGGGCCCCGGGAAGGGTCTTGCCGCGGCGTCGCGGTCGTCCCCGGCAAGGACCTTGCCGGGGTCTCGTGGGCTTCCTCGACAAGGATCTTGTCGAGGTTCGTCGTCTTCTACTCCTCTGATTTAGAGTGTTGTTCCTTGTCTTCGCAAAGATCTGCATGCCACCATGGAGGTGCCTCCCGAGCCCTGGCCCAACGTAGTTGATGGTGTTGGAAGCCGTGGGCTCAAGGGTGGCTCGGTCTGTTGGTGTTGGGGCGAGCTGCCTCGGCAAGGGCCTTGCCGGGGCCGCGGAGGCTGCCCCGACAAGGGTCTTGCCGGGGGAACCTGCTTCGTCCCTCTGCTCTCTGTGGTCTTGATCTTGGCGTTCCTTTGCTTGTGCTTTGGGTTTACCTTGGCTCACCTCCTCTGCTTTGCCAAGTGCGGCCGTGGTGCGTGGCTCCGACTGCCCGTGCATAAGTAAAGTGGTCAAAAGGAGAGTCCCTACTTTTGTACACCGACAGGAGCCCCCGGGCCTGGGCCACACATAAGCACAATACGTTGTTGGGCCAGGCCCAAAAACGGTACGCGGACAGGTGGGGCGGTTTTTACCGCGGTAATCTTTCGTCTGCCGCGCATCCCCACGACCTGCGTCGATTGCGTGACGTGAGGGTCGCGCGCGCGGGTGACCGAAGCATGTTGACGTCATCTGCAGTGAATAGTAAAGAGGCGGCCTGCGTGTCTCTTCGAGACCGCAGGGTCGCTGCTCATTTACTCTCCGCCCTCGGGGAACCGCTGCTCCACGCGTCCCATTACGCCCGTTTCTTGCGCCACGTTTGCTGCATGCAGAACGAATGGCAGGCGTGTGGGATACGGGGAGTCGTGCGTGCGAGGGCCATTTCCCACGCGCCCTCAATTGGGCGGGGAGGGCGGTCGATGGCCCCGCCCACTGTCACTTCATTGAGCCGGATTGGCCGAGAGGGGCGGCCGAGCCCCGCCCCTGCCTCTTTATAAAGAGGGGAGCAGGAGGAACGCCGCCTCTCAATCCTTCGTCATCTGCTTCTCTCCATTCTTGCTTCCTCCTCCCTCTCATCCGTCATGGAGAAGGGGAACCCCGGTCCTTCGATGGTGGGGGCGAGGGTCTCCGCTCGGCAGCGCGTCCCCCCTCCCCAAGAGCCTGTGGTGGCGGAGCCAGCTACGAGGGGAAGGGGGCGAGGCCGTGGTCGTCGTGGTGCTCGAGGGAGAAGAGGACGGGGCGGCGCATCGGTCTCGCCTCCGCTAGCGGCTCTTCCTACGGTGGAGGGCCATGTCGGGGACAGCCCTCGCGAGTTCTTCGTTAGGCTGCGCCATTCGCCGCACCGTCGTCTTCACCTTCCGACCCCATTTGCACAGGAGATGGAGCTAAATCCGCCGCAGGTGCTGCGGCTGCACATGAGGGGCTGCGGGAACAGCGACACATGGGCCCATGTCGAGTTCCCCGCCCCTCACGTCATGTATCTTCGTCGAGGGTGGAAGACTTTCGCTCGCATCCACAGCCTTACGGAGGGGCTCACTCTCCATTTCAAATTAATGGAGAGCGGCCTCCTCTCCGTCAAAGCCTTTGGGCACTTTGGGACTCGCGTAAGGTGCTGCGTGGAGAGCTCCTCCGATGGCGAAGACTCCTCCTCGAGCGAGAGTGACGAGGAGGACAGCGGCATCAACAACGAGGGTAGCGGGCGGCAGGATGACGGGTCCTACTAGGCGTCGGGCGCGTCACGCCTGGGCGGGTGCGGCAGCAGCATTATCTGCACCTGGCCGCTCCTCCGGCGGAGTTTACCGGGGGAGGGGCCAGCTCCCTGAACTTCTCGGGGCCGTCTCCTTGGGCGGCTGGCGTCGGGAGGCTGCGGAAGAGGAAGAGGGCGGGAAGGCCGTCAAGTCAGAGTACGCGGGCACCGACGCTTTCGTCGCGTATTGACGTCCTGCCGCCTCGTCTTCCAGCTCTTCCTCCGGCGCTGTCATCACCGGCCAGCCTTCGGACGGCCACCGAGACGTTCTCTTGGTGCTTTCTGGCACCCGTAGCTCGCCTAGGCGCTCCTTTTGCCCCTCTTCGCTTCCTTGAATTGCCTCCTGAGGAGAGGGACAAGAAAGGGATTACGGGCACCTTATCATTTTTCAACTTGTAAGCCTGCGGGTGTTAGTAGAATTTAAAGCTTGTAATCCCCCTTGCTCATGTTTTTCATTCCGTATCAACTATACCTGTATGGGATGTTTTTTAATGAAAAAGGGATGTTTGCCGGTTTTTTCGTTCGCGGGTGAAACCCACGACAAGGAGTGAATCCTTGTTACTATTTAAGATAAACGTTTTTCGCCCGACAACAGGCCTTGCCGTCCCTCCACTTCGCTCGACCATTCTCGCGCTCTTGGCGGAGGCAGGGATGAAGCGGGCCTAGGCTCCTCGTTCCATTTTCTGGCTGTCGCGACTACAATCAAATCCGAACTCAGGAGATAACCCTTGGGTATAGAAAAAGGGAGCACGGTAGTCTAGAAATAAAACGAGGTTTCATATATCCCAGTTCCATACCGAAATGCATGATAGAGGATAAAAGACTTATTTGGATCTGCAGCCCCTGCAGTTGGATCCTTGCACTTTCAGCCCCCGACAACTTTGGTTTGCCGGGGCCAGGACGCCGGTCCATTCTCCTTCTTCCAAATAGCTCGGCAGAAGTGCTCATGCCCTGCGAACCAAAGAGGACAGGAAAGAACAGAGAGATGCGCACTCGACCTCTAAGCTTGGAGTTAGCCTCCACTAAGCACTATCAACCCTAACCGAGGAAGAGACTCGACCTAGCATGCATGCTATAACTTAGGGCGCCAGCGCTTGATTTATTTATGCTCAGGGTCTGCGCCTGGCTTTGTACAAAGGGTTACATGCCTTGCCAGCAAGGCTTGTACAAAAGGGTGGCTTGCTGGGAGGCCCGACAAGCCGCGCCTTATGGGTAAAACTTGCGAAGATGCTCGATGTTCCAGTAGTTGCTCATTGGAATGGCATCTTCAGTCTCCAGGCGGACCGCGCCGGGCCTGCTGACTCGTGTTACCCGATAAGGGCCTTCCCACTTCGGCGTCAACTTGTTGGAATTCTTGGCCGATTGAACGTGCTGAAGAACAAGGTCGCCTTCGTCAAAGCTCCGGGCATGAACCTTGCGGCTATGGTAGCAGCGCAAGGCTTGCTGGTAGCGTGCTGCTCTCATAGCCGCCCGGAGACGATCTTCCTCAAGGAACGTTGCGTCATCTTGCCGCAATCGCTCTTGCTCAAGCTCATCATAAGCGAGCACTCGAAGTGACCCATATATGAGTTCCGTGGGGAGAACTGCTTCTGCCCCGTAGACCAGGGAAAAAGGTGTCTAGACGGTTGCTCGATTTGGCGTCATTCTGATCGACCAAAGAACCGCCGGCAACTCGTCAATCCAGCGCCTTCCACTCTTGTGCAGCCTGTCAAAAGTCTTCGTCCTTAAGCCTCGCAGAACTTCAGCATTTGCTCTCTCTGCTTGGCCGTTGCTCCGTGGGTGTGCCACGGAAGAAAAACAGACCTTGCTGCCGAGATCCTCAATGTACTGCATGAAGGCGTGGCTTGTGAACTATGTGCCGTTATCGGTGATGACCCTGTTGGGTACACCAAAACGGCAAACTAGCCCTTTGAAGAACTTGATGGCTGACTGCGCTGTCACCTTCCTCACCGCTTCCACTTCTGGCCACTTTGTGAACTTGTCGATTGCAACGTACAAGTACTCAAATCCCCTGACGGCACGGGGAAAAGGGCCCAATTTGTCGAGCCCCCAGACCGAGAAGGGCCAGGAGAGAGGGATGGTTTGAAGGGCTTGGGCAGCTTGATGAAGCTTTTTCGAATGGAACTGGCACGCTTCACACCTGGTTACTAGTGCCGTTGCATCCTGGAGGGCAGTGGGCCAGAAGAAACCTTGCCGAAAAGCCTTGCCAGCAAGGGCCCTCGACCCTATGTGGGAGCCACATATGCCTCCATGTATCTCTGCCAACAGCTCTAGACGTTCCTCCAAAGAGATGCATTTCAATTTCACCCCATTTGGCCTTCTTCTGTACAAGACGTTGTCAACGAATTGGTACAGAGCAGACCGGCGGGCTACTCTCTTTGCCTCTTCCTGCTCCTCAGGAAGCTCTCCTATTTGGAGGAATCAGACGGTGTGCTGCGCCCATGCCGGAGCCTGTGGCTCGACGGCAAGGACCAAAGGCATCTCTTCTGCCGCAGGAGCGGCTGCCTCTACGGCCATGGCCTGAGGCCGTGCTGGAGTCGGCCGCCCCGTGGTAGGATCGGCATCCGCGGCAACATCTTCGCCAGCGGCTCCGGGGAGCTCGGTGGGGAAGTACTTGCCGGGGCCCAGCTTCCTCCGTTTGTTCCGCCCGGTTGATGGTTCGACGGATGGTTGAGTTAACTGAAGCACAAAAGTACATGGTTCCACAGGTAGCTTGGGGGCAGCAAGCTTTGACAGGTAGTCGGCGATGTCGTTCTCCGCCCGAGGGACATGCTCTGCTTGTATACCGTCAAAGCGCTCCTCCAGTTTCCTCACTTCATCCACGTACGCCTCCATCAACGGACTTTGGTAATCTTTGTTGATCTGTCTGACGACGAGCTGAGAATCGCCCATGACGATGAGCATTCTGACTCCGAGGTCTGCCGCGATCCTGAGACCGGCAAGCAAACCCTCGTACTCGGCGGTGTTGTTAGTTGACATCTCTCGAGGAAAGTGCATTTGGATGACATACTTGAGGTGCTCTCCGGTGGGCGCGACAAGCAGTATGCCAACACTGGCGCCTTGCAGCGAAAAAGCCCCATCGAAGTACATGATCCAGTCGTGGCTCATTTCCTTGCCGGGGAGAGTGGTCTCCTGCACCTCTTCGTCGGGCGTCGGGGTCCATTCTGCAATGAACTCCGGCAAGACTCTGCTCTGATTCGTCGAGGTACTTTCAAACTTCAAACCGAAACTTGACAACTCCAGGGCCCATTCCACAATCCTCCCCGTTGCATCTGGGCTATGCAATATCCGTTGCAAAGGGAGGCGGGTGACCACGGTGATCTCGTGCGCTTGGAAGTAATGACGCAGCTTCCTCGAGGCCATAAGGAGGCCGAAGAGCAGTTTTTGCACACCTGAGTACCTCGACCTAGCCCCCTGCAAGAGGGAGCTGACGAAGTAAACTGGGTGCTGCACCAGTTTCTTCTTCTGCGCCACTTCACCCGATCTCGCGGGCCCTGTCGCACTGGCATCAGCCTCTGCCGGGGACTCGGTCTTGCCGGGACCGAGCCCTGCCGGGGAGGGTTTCGGTTCGTCATCCGTTGACTCCACCGCTGCCGCTGCCTCTTCGTCGACCTCTCTCTGCGCCACTAGTGCGACGCTAACCACTTGATTCGTTGCTGCTAGGTACAGCAACAACGGTTCTTGTGGTTTGGGCGCAACCAACACTGGGGTAGAGGAGAGGTACTTCTTCAAATCTTGCAGCGCTGCCTCAGCCTCCGGGGTCCACTCCATTGGGCCCGCCTTCTTTAAGATCTTAAAAAAGGGAAGGGCACGCTCCATGGACTTGGAGATGAATCTGCTCATGGTGGCAACGCAGCCAGCGAGCCGACGCACGTCTTTGATCCGCTTGGGTGCCTCAATCTGCTCAATGGCCTTGATCTTATCTGGGTTTGCTTCAATCCCGCGCTGTGACACAAAGAACCCGAGAAGCTTGCCGGAAGGGACGCCGAAGACACACTTCTCAGGGTTCAGGTTGAGGTTGATCTTACGAAGGTTTGCAAATGTTTCCTCCAGATCTTGTACAAGTGTTGTTTTGTCCTTGGTTTCGACCACTATGTCATCCATATAAGCTTCCATATTTCTATGTAGCTAGGGATCAAAACCAATTTGGACTGCTCTTGCAAAGGTGGAGCCAGCACTCTTCAACCTGAAAGGCATCTGTAAAAAGCAATACGTACCACATGGAGTGATGAATGCTGTCTTCTCCTCGTCTTCTTTCGTCATGAAGATCTGGTGGTACCCTGAGTAGGCGTCGAGGAATGATAGCAAGTCACACCCGGCCGTGGAGTCAACAATTTGGTCGATGCGCGGCAACGGGAAGGGGTCCTTGGGACAAGCCTTATTGATATCTGTGTAATCAATACACAGCCTCCACTTTCCATTTGCCTTGCGCACCACTACCGGATTGGCCAACCACGTCGGATGGAGCACACCTCTCACCAGTCCTGCTGCTTCTAATTTTCTAATTTCCTCTGTGATGAACTCTTTCCTCTACAGAGCTTGCTTCCTGACCTTCTGCTTGACGGGCCGTGCATGAGGACAGCCAACAAGATGGTGCTCAATCACTTCCCTGGGAACGTCGGGGATGTCGGAGGCTTGCCATGCAAACACATCGACATTCGCCCGCAGGAAAGTGACGAGCTCGCTTTCCTATTTGCTGTTGAGGGTGGAGCTTATGGTGAAAGCCCTTCCTGTGCCATCCTCCTTGAAGGACACCTTCTTGGTCTCTGGTGGTGCAGCTCTGGATTTCTTGCTCTTGCCGGTGGAGCTCTCTGGCATGTCCTCCACGGTAGCACAACACTCCGAAGAGGTTCGCTTGCCGGATTGGGTGCAAGAGGTCTTGCCGGTCTTCTTCTTCCCTCCCGGGGCTTCAGCGGCAGGAGCAAGTGCCTTGGCGGCAGTTGCTGCAACTGCTTCTCGGTAGAGTAGGTCAGCGCAGATCAGCGCAACTTTCTTGTCGGAGGGGACGGTGATGATGTTCATCGGCCCGGGCATCTTCAGCGTGTTGAAGGCGTAGTGAGAAGCCGCCATGAACTTGGCTAGTGCCGGGCGGCCGAGGATCCCGTTGTAGGGCAAGGGGATCTCGGCTACATCAAAGACAATCCTCTCTGTCCTGTAGTTCAACTCACTCCCAAACGTCACGGGCAACGTGACCTTCCCCTTTGGCTGGCTCCTTCCCGGGTTGACCCCCTAAAACGTGCCCGTTTCCTCGAGGTCTCCATCAGGAATTTGCAGCCTCCTGATCACAACAGGTGATATCAAGTTCAGACCGGCCCCGCCGTCAACCAGCATCTTGTTCACCTTGAGGTTGCGTATCGTTGGCGAGACCAACAATGGCAAACACCCGACCGCGGTTGTGCGATCAGGGTGATCCTCGGCGTCAAAGATGAGGGGCGTGCTGGACCACTTCAGCGGCTTCTGGGTGTCGAATGAGGGCTCTGCTACTGTAATCTCACGCGCCCACTGTTTGAGCTGGCGGTGAGAAGCATGCAGCGAGGCACCACCATCGACGCACATGGCCTCTGTAGCCTTCTGGAACTCTTGCTCACCGGACTCGTCGCCCTCGTCATGACTATCGTCTTCTTGCTTCTTGTCACAGCCCCGGGCGGGCCTCTCTTGCTGATTATCTTTGCCGCGATGGCCTCCTTGACCGTCACGTTTCTTGCCGGATCCCTCGGCACCCTCTTGGCCCTTCTCTTTATCCCTCCGTTCATATTAGGTTTTTTGCTTCTCAGCGAGCAGCTCCACTTGCCGGCAGTTCTGAAGGTCATGGCCCTTGGTGCAGTGGATCTTGCAATACTTCTTGTCGGAGCCCCCTGGCTTGTCGGCAGCCGCAAAGGCCCGGCAAGCGGCACACCCGGCAACCTCCTTGCCGGGGTCGCTCGCCTTGGCCTTCTTGGTGGCGTCGGTGTTGTCGGACCCCTCAACGGCAAGCACGGTCTTGCCCTTGCGCTTCCTGTTACGGCGCCGGCCCTTCTTCGCCGGGGTGGCGGTGTCATCCGTGGAGTCGGTTTCCGAGCCGGCGTCCTCGCCGGGGTACTTCCTTCCCTCTTCGGCTCGAGCGCACCGATCGGCCAGAACATAAAGCTCGACCACATCCTTGACTTTGTTCATCGCCAGCTCCTCGCGCATCTTGCGGTTGCGCGCGTTCCACTGATCACGGCGGCGGGGTGAACATCGGGGATGTTGTACTGCACCCGGCTGAACCTCTGGATGTACTTGCGCAGGGTTTCCCCATCCTTCTAGGGAATGATTTGCAAATCACTCGCCTGGCCGTGAGCTTGGTGGCCTCCAGTGAAGGCACCAACGAACTCATGACACAGGTCCGACCAAGAAGAAATGGAATCCACCGGAAAGTGCATCAACCAAGACATGACGTTGGGCTTCAGTGCCAACGGGAAGTAAATTGGCGAGCACCTTATCGTCGCGGGCCCCAGAAGCCTGCATCGTGATGGTGTAGATGCTGAGGAACTCCGATGGATGGGTCTTGCCATTGTACTTCTCGCCGACGTCAGGCTTGAATGTTCGGTGGGATGGCCACTGGGACTGCCGCAACTCACGGGTAAAGGCCGGACAGTCCACCTTGTAAGGTAGGCCGCCGGGGCCTCCCGGAGCCGGGGGGTCCGCAGCGGGCCCTCCCCGCTTGTCCGACTGGTCGCGTGTATCGCGCCGGCGCCCGATGGTGGTTCGAGCGTGTTCGTGAGCTCGCTCCCGAAGAACGTGGCGCTGGTCGCGGTGGGTCCGCGGGTCGGACGACGCTATGGAGATATTATCACAAGCGTCGTCATGACGGGCTGACGCCCGCGGTGGTTGGCATGGAGGAGGAGAGTGCACCGTGGCCGCAACACCTCCGATCCTTCCTCCACTGGCATGTGGTGGCTCGACGGAGTGCCGACCTGAGGGCCCCGTTGGTCGCGGATCGTCTTTGTTGGCGATGGCAACGAGGCTCCGGATGGTGGCTCTCCACTCGTCAAGCTTCTCCGCAGCAGGAGGGAAATTGAGGAGCAGCTGCGCGCGCGCCAAAGCTTCTGCTGGCGTGGGTGGTGGCAAAAGCTGCGTGGACCGTGGGGCGCTTCGACTTCTAACCACGTTAGAAGGAGCTCCGTCACGGCCCAGCGGCTGCGTGCCACTTTCGCGAGTGCTTCGGCGGGTATGTAGGCCCCTTCGTCTTGTGGATGAAGCACAGGGCTCTTCCCACAACGGCGTCCAGGGTCATCAGCATGGTGACGCTGCTCGTCGCGCACACCGTGGGAAGAGCGCGCTGTGGGCACCAGGACGGGCGTCTTGGAGGTCGCTGCGCACAACGACGTTCTTGGAGGGCCCCGCGTCGCCTGCGTGGGGCCCACCAGCCCCGTCTTGGGATCTAGCGGCGCGCGACTCGTCATTCGGCGTATGAACGGCGCCGCTCGCCAAGCTCTGACCGCCAGAGCGATGCTGATGCTCGCGAGCTGCGGCTCGAGTTCTGTCCGCGACCGGTCCGCTGCTCGCCCGCACCGGATCGGGCCGCTTGGCTCCCGATGAGCCGACCGCCGTGGCCACCTTTTCTTGGGATCCATGGTGATGAAGAACTGTGCTACTGGCTGCAGAACCAGATGCTCACTACTGCGCCCCCTACCTGGCGCGCCAAAGGTGTCGGTGGAAAACAACACCTATGGGGCCAACGAGGATCCCTACTACGGTTGTGGGGCACTGGAAGTGGTGAGGAGAGCAGGATCAACAGTCAGTGTAAACACGCGGGTCGTTTACCTAGGTTCGGGCTGTGGTGATGCGTAATACCCTAGTCCTGCTTGGATGTGTATATCTGTGTTCTTGAGGAGCTCGAACTAGCTACAGGGGCGTAACTTGTCCAAGAGTCCGAATTCTTCTCCTAGATGCCCTGGGTCTCCTTTTATAGGCCCAGGGATCACCACAGTGGCACCAGGAGGTGGCGTCGAGGTACTGTGGCTAAGCTTATCGCTAGCCATTACGGGACAAGACGCATTTAATGCGCCCCTGACGTGTCCCCTTACTTTACTACCGCTTCATCTCGTCTCGACACGCTCCTGGGCCAGCGAGGCGGTGGCGCCATGTAGACAGGCAAGCAGCTGAGGTGGCGCGGTGGTGGAGCCTTCAGGAAGATCTGCATGCCACCACGTAGGCAGGTGCTGAGTTGGCGGAGGGGTCATGCGTCGACACGCAGGTGCCTGCCCGGCTGGTGGGCTGGCAGCTGCATGGGATAGGCGGTGGAAAGCTTGGCGGGTGCGGGCCTAGCTGTGGCCTCGCGGACGCCCTCGGCAAGGGCCTTGCCGGGGCCCCGACAAGGGTCTTGCCGCGGCGTCGCGGTCGTCCTCGGCAAGGACCTTGCCGGGGGTCTCGTCGGCTTCCTCGGCAAGGATCTTGTCGAGGTTCATCGTCTTCTACTCCTCTGATTTAGAGTGTTGTTCTGTCGGAGTACATAACCACGGGTAGCCTAACTGACTCCCCCTGGCTCCTCAAGAAATTATCAGGCCATTTGAGCCTTCAAGCATTCGAAGCACAGGGCCGCCTTCCCCCGGCCGGCTATCCCAGGGGCCGACTCTCAGAAGGCGACCCATTCCCAGAACTTCCCCAAGATAGCTACGAGATGGCCGACTCCAGGAAGCCGGCTCCAAAAGGACCGACTCCCAAAAGCCGGCCATGAAGAACGCCTACTCCCAAAAGCTGGCCATGAAGAACGCCGGCTCCAAGAAGCCGGCCAAGACCGCACCCGCCAAAACTATGGCCACATAACGGTGATCAGACGGGGCGTGGCCACAGTACAGCCCACTACCCCAGAATCCCGAAGCAGGCATGGCCACAGGACGCCATACGAGTCAGCCATCTCCTGTCCGGCGCGGCACTGTAGCCATGTTGGCCTCGACGTCATCCACGACAGACGCCAGTACGGCCCGTGGGCGGCGGGCCCCTTTAGCCAGAGAGACGCTCGAGGGCGGCCCGGCCTCCGCTAGTCGGCCAGGGGCATAGCCGGCCCCCAGAAGCTGGCTACCTCCCTCCCTCGAAGCATGTGCCACATTAAGGAGACAAGATGAGGTAAGGCTACAGTGAGAGCCCACGAGGCGGCACGCTGTAGCCACGCTTACCCCGACAAAGCCCTCGTCATCAGGGGCGAGGCAACAGTAACCAGCCGCCGACAAGACCCCCAAGCGGTGGGGCCGGCCTGTCTACCAAGAGGCCGGCAGTCGGCGGGACCCACCAGTCGGCGGGCCCCACAGGCCGGCGGAGAAGTCGGCGAACACAGACACTGACGGCTGGGGCCCGCACCCAGCCGGATTACTATTGTACCCCTGGGGGGTAGGCCTATATAAACCCCCCGGGGCACCCATGCAAAGGGTTGGTCTCATAGAGTTACACACACCATATAGAGAGAAAAGGGAGAGCTAGCCTTGCTCTTCTTCTCCCCCGCATCCGACAGCTCAGGGAGCACTTGTAGCTACTTGTTTTGATCTAGTGATCATGCAGAGACCCCGCAGAGCAGGACTAGGAGCGTTATCTCCACGGAGAGCCCCGAACCTGGGTAAGATTCGCCGGCGTGCATGTCTTCGCCTCATCCCGTTTCCAGGCACCGGCAACGTCTTACTGGCTCCCACAATGATAAGCCACCCATTGGCATATGTCGCACCCACCACCCGACATTTGGCGCCCACCGTGGGGCCAGGTGCACCGTCGTCCGGAGTACTGTTCTGGACGGGAACCCTTTTCCTCCCCCGCGAGAGCAGCCAGCCTGCTGCGCCCGATGGCGCTTGCCCCGATGCGCTGCAAGGCGTCGACGACGCCTGCGCAGCGAGCTGCCTTGCCGATCTGCTCGGCCAGGCTCGCATCTCCGACGAGCCCGCGTCCGACGCGGGCACGGACTACCCCGAGAGCTGCCTCGTCAGCCTCCTCGACCAACTTCACGTCTCCAGCGAGCCTGCTATAGACTTGGAGTCGGTCGGCTCCACCGACCCGATGCTTGTTGATTCCGACATGGCATCGCTCGACGCCTACCCTTCCGACGTGGTGGTCTTCGACGACCCCCTCCCTCGAGCTGACAGCGGCAGCAGCGCTGTCACCGAAGTGTTGGTCATCAGCCACGTCGCCAACTCGGGCGAGAACGCCCTGGAAGCTGCGATGCACGACTTATCCGTCCCCATCCCGGCCGACGCTGACGCCGAGACCTTGGAGGAACGCCGCCTCGCCCTCATCGCGGAAGGCCAGAAGATAGCCTCCATGAGACGCCTCACCGAGGCTCGCCAGCGCGAAGTCGACCGCGCCGCCTTTGGCACGCCGCCTCATGGCGGGCAGAGCCGAGCCGGCCTCGTCCAGAAGCGTGGCGCGGCCATCGCCAGCATGCTAGGGGCGGACCGCCCCGTCTACACCACCCCGCTCAAGAATCTGCGAGCCGCTCAGGCGGCCACTGAAGAGCTAAATGGGCTGGGAGCCGATGAGCTCCCCTACATGACAAGGCGGATCCAGCAGCTGATCGACGCGGCCGCGGAACGACACGAAGCCGGCGCCCGCGCTGAGAGTCCTCCCCCGCACCGGGAGCACGCCGCGACATCCCGGTCACCGACTGCGAGCGGCGCCCGCGCGAGGAAAGACAAGGAGCCGGCTGCTAGCCGCAGCCGGACTCGTATCACCATCGAGCGCGACGCGGAAGGCCGCCCTCGAGCGGTGGAGCGCCGAGGAAATCCGCCTCCTCCCCCGCCTCGAGGGGAGAGATACCCCACCCCGCCTCCTGTCACGCATCCGACTCTTGGTGGCCGACTAGGCCACCGCGAAGGAGTCGGCGAGAATGACGCCCGCCACCGGATCGACCGCCTGACTCGGTCCCTGGTGCTAGAAGAAGAAGATGATGTCGGTCCGCCATGCTTTGGCCCCCGCATCCGCGACGAACCCTTCCCCAAAGGGTTCTCGCTCTCTAGAGACACGCCTAAGTACAACGGCTCTTTGAAGCCGGAAGATTGGCTCATCGACTACTCTACTGCTGTCAGCATAGCCAACGGCAATCGGCGCGTAGCCGTGAAGTACATCCCCCTTATGCTACAGGGCACGGCGCGCACCTGGCTCAACAGCCTCAAGCCCTACAGCATCAACAGCTGGCTGGACTTCACGGAAGTCTTTGTCCGTAACTTCACCAGCACGTACAAGCGGCCTCCCAAGCCTCGCCAACTCTCCCTATGCGTCCAAGGGCCAAACGGGTCGACTCGCGACTACCTCACGCGGTGGGCCGAGCTCCGCAACTCCTGCGAGGTGGGGCACGAGGTTCAGGCCATCGAGTACTTCACCGCCGGGTGCCGAGAGGGCACCCTCCTCAAGCACCGACTCCTCTGCGACGAGCCGCCTACCTCGACGAACTGCTGATCATCGCGGACAAGTACACCACGGCCAACTCCTCGATGAAGAACGAGCTTCGGGTGGACGCCTCTGGGAAGGTGATCGCTCCGGCTCCCAAGACGCCGGCTGGCGACTCCAATCGGCGCCCCTACCAGAACGATCACAAGCGCAAGGCCCCTATGCCGCCCTCCACCAGTCGGCAAGTGGCCACAGTTGAAGATGAGCAGCCCGAAGAGCGGCTCGCTCCCAAGAAGAAGGGTGGCAGGCCGGCTTGGCAGCCGGCTTTCTCCTACGAGCAAACTCTCGACGCCCCCCTGCAAGTTCCACAACGGCGCGAAGCCGTCCAACCACACGACCTGAAAGTGCCACTGGCTCACACGAATCTCCAAGGGCGAGGGGCTGGTGCCGCCTCCGCCTCCCGGCCCGCCGCCTCCAGCCCCCCAGCAGCCGGCGGCTCGACCAGCAGTCGGAGCCATTCAAGATGAGTTCCCTGAAGAGCACGCCGCCTACGTCGTCTTCACAAGCCAAGTTGAAGACAAGCGCAGTCGGCGCCTACAGCACCAAGAGGTCAACGCAGTCGCCTCTAGCACCCCCGAGTTCATGCACTGGTCCGAGAAGCCCATCAACTGGAGCCAGGCCGACCACCCAGAGGTGATGCCATCCCCTGGCTCCTACGCACTAGTCTTGGATGTCACCCTCGCGACGGAGAGGCGAGCTGCCCGATTCTCCCGCGTCCTGATTGATGGCGGAAGCAGTATCAATATACTGTACCGCGATACCATAGAGAAGCTGATCATCAAGGCGAAGCAGCTCACGCCAAGACGGACCGTGTTCCATGGCATCGTGCCCGGCTTGTCCTGTTCCCCGATCGGGAAGATCAAGATGGATGTTCTCTTCGGAGACAAGGATCATTTTCGCTGAGAAGCGATCTGGTTTGAGGTAGTGGATCTGGAGAGCCCTTACCACGCTTTGCTTGGCCGACCCGCTCTGGCCAAGTTCATGGTTTTGCCCCACTACGCCTACCTGAAGATGAAGATGCCGAGCTCAAAGGGGATCATCACTGTAGCCAGCGACTACAAGAAGTCCATCGATTGCGCTATGGCCAGCAGTCGGCTGGCCGAGTCCCTCGTAGTGGCAGAAGAGAAGAAGATACTGGAATGGGTTGTGGCCATGGCCGGCAAGCAGCTGGCCTTGTCCCCCAACCCCAAAGATTATGATGCACAGGGCTCCTTCCAGCCGGCCAAGGAGACGAAGAAGATACCTCTGGACCCGGAGAACCCGGAAAGGTTTGCAGTCATTGGGGCAAACCTGGACAGTAAATAGGAAGGCGAGCTCGTCGACTTCCTCCGTGAGAATCGAGACATCTTTGCATGGTCCCCAAAGGACATGCCGGGTGTCCCGACGGATTTCGCCGAGCACAAATTACACATCCGAGCCGACGCGAAGCCGGTCAAGCAGCCCCTCCGCCGACTGTCAGAAGAGAAGCGAAGAATTGTAGGAGAAGAGATAGCCCGGCTCCTCGCCGCTGGCTTTATTATGGAAGTATTTTTTCCAGAGTGGCTTGCCAACCCAGTCTTGGTATTGAAGAAGAACAACAAGTGGCGTATGTGTATAGACTACACCAGCCTCAACAAGGCCTGCCCGAAAGATCCGTTTGCTTTGCCACGGATTGACCAAGTGATAGACTCCACGGCCGGATGCGAGCTGTTGAGTTTTCTGGATGCCTACTCAGGGTACCATTAGATCAAGTTGGACCCAGCAGACCGCCTGAAGACTGCCTTCATCACACCATTTGGAGCTTTCTGTTACCCGACTATGACATTCGGCTTAAGGAACGCCGGTGCCACTTTTCAGCGTTGCATGCAGAAATGCCTCCTCAAGCAACTCGGCAGAAATGCCCACGTCTACGTAGACGATATTGTGGTGAAGACAGAAAAGCGCGGCACCCTGCTGGAGGACCTCAAAGAAACATTTGCCAATTTGCGCCGATTCCAGATCAAGCTCAACCCCGAGAAATGCTTGTTCGGAGTACCGGCCGGCCAGCTGCTAGGCATTCTGGTCTCCGAACGCGGCATTGAGTGCAACCCTGTGAAGATCAAGGCCATTGAGAGGATGGAGATTGCCACCAAGTTGCGGGACGTGCAGAAGTTCACTGGGTGCCTGGCCTCCTTAAACCGCTTTATCAGCCGGCTAGGAGAGAAGGCCCTCCCCCTGTACCGACTCATGAAGAAATCCACTCATTTCGAGTGGAATGACCAAGCCGACCAAGCCTTCCATGAGTTGAAGAAAATGCTAACTACTCCACCTGTCCTGGCGGCGCCGACTGAGAAGGAGCCCATGCTCCTTTACATTGCCGCGACTAGCCGAGTGGTCAGTACAGTTGTCGTGGTCCAGCGCCCGGAAGAAGGCCAAGCCCAGTTAGTCCAGAGGCAGGTGTATTATCTAAGCGAAGTACTATCCAGCTCAAAGCAAAACTACCCGCACTACCAGAAGATGTGCTATGGGGGTGTACTTCACCGCCAAGAAGCTGAAGCCGTACTTCCAAGAGCATCCCATCACGGTCGTGTGCACCGCCCCGCTTGCCGAGATCATAGGCAGCCGGGATGCATCCGGCCGGGTGGCTAAATGGGCCATTGCGCTGGCACCATACACAATCTTCTACCAACCCCGCACCGCCATCAAGTCCCAAGTATTGGCTGACTTCCTCGTCGACTGGGCCGAGACCCAGTACCTACCACCGGCTCCCGACTCTACCCATTGGCGGATGCACTTCGACGGGTCCAAGATGCGCACCGTCTTGGGAGCCGGCATCGTGCTCACCTCTCCCAAAGGCGACAAACTCAGATACACGCTGCAAATCCACTTCGCCGCCTCCACCAACGTGGCCGACTACGAGGCGCTCATACATGGGCTCCAGCTAGCCAAAGAACTCGGCATACGCCGGATCCTGTGTTATGGCGACTCAGACCTGGTGGTCCAGCAGTCATCTGGCGACTGGGACGCCAAGGATGCAAACATGGCGAGCTATCGATTCCTCGTCCAGCAGATCAGTGGGTACTTCGAAGGGTGCGAGTTACTTCACATACCACGGGCCGACAACGACCAAGCAGATGCCCTGGCGCGGATCGGCTCCACCCAACAGGCTATACCGACTGGTGTCTCCCTGCAGTGCCTCCTCAAGCCGTCCATCAAGCCGTCTCCAGAGTCGGACTCTATCTTCGTACCGCCTGCCCCTGATGCAGCCGGATCCGACTGGAGGAACCCCGCAGGCGGCACGGGGACTTCGACAACCGGCCCGGGGACTGCCGTAGTCACACCCGGCTTGGGGACTTCAGAACCCGGCCCGGGGACTGCAGCAGTCGGCCCGGGGACTGCAGCAACACAAGAAGCGGTGCCCGACTCCAATTCCATGCTACCCGACCCACCCACCCGAGTCATGGTGGCCGTACTAACAGTAGAAGAAGTCACAGCTCCATCATGGGCCCAACCCATCCTCAAATTCCTAGTCAACAGAGAGCTACCGGCTGATGAGATCTCAGCAAGAATAGTGCAACGACGAGCCGGAGCATATGCAATAATAAACACAGAGCTTGTCAAGCGCAGTGTCACTGGAGTCTTCCAGCGCTGTGTCGAGCCAGAGAAAGGAGTGGCAATCCTCAAGGATATCCATCAAGGCGAATGCGGCCACCAGGCAGCCTCAAGATCACTTGTGGCCAAAGCTTTCCGCCACGGTTTCTTTTGGCCGACTGCTTTGGAAGATGCCAAAGAGATAGTCAAGAGCTGCATAGGATGCCAAGTCTTCAGTTCTAAGCAACACCTGCCGGCTTCTGCACTCAAGACCATTCCCCTCACCTGGCCCTTTGCCGTCTGGGGACTGGACATGGTGGGCCCATTCAAGACAGCCCGCGGCGGCTTGACACATCTGCTTGTCGCCGTGGACAAGTTTACCAAGTGGATCGAAGCGAAGCCGATCAAGAAGCTGAATGGGCCGACTGCCGTGACGTTCGTCACCGACATCACTACTCGGTATGGTGTACCGCATAGCATCATCACCGACAACGGCACAAACTTTGCCAAAGGAGCACTGGCACGTTTCTGCGCGATGCAGGGTATCCGACTGGACTTAGCGTCCGTTGCCCACCCGCAGTCAAACGGCCAGGTCGAGCGAGCAAATGGACTCATCCTCTCTGGCATCAAGGCCCGACTGGTCGTACCACTGGAGCGATCGGCCGGCTGCTGGCTCGATGAGCTGCCGGCTGTCCTCTGGAGTCTGCGTACTACCCCCAACAAGTCAACCGGCTTCACTCCGTTCTTCCTTGTATATGGTGCCGAGGCTGTCATCCCAACCGACATCGAGTTCGACTCGCCTCGGGTCACCATGTACACGGAGGCGGAGGCCAAGGAAGCGCGAGAAGACAGCGTCGACCTGCTGGAAGAAGGCCAGCTGTTAGCACTCAGCCGGTCCGCCATCTACCAGCAGGGGTTGCGCCGTTACCACAACCGCAAGGTCAAGCAAAGATCTTTCCAGGAGGGCGACCTTGTGCTCCGGCTGATCCAGCGAACAGCCGGCCAGCACAAGCTCTCGGCCCCTTGGGAAGGCCCTTTCATCATCAGCAAGGCACTAGGCAATGACTCCTACTACCTGATCGACGCGCAAAAGCCAAAAGCATGCAAGAGGGATGATTCTGGCAAGGAGTCGGAGCGACCATGGAACGCAAACCTCCTGAGAAGATTTTAGTGGTTAAAAGCAGTATGTATCATGCTACCCTTTTGTATTAAGTACGAAACAACAGGCCCCCCGAGGGGCACTCGGGGGCTGCCTTCCTTTATCTATGAATGACGAGTGTCATATTCATGAATGTATTATTACATTTGATTTCTGTCTGGCACCGGGTTCGACTAGTCGGCCCGAGGAATGGCCGCCTTAAGTTATATTAAAGTTCTACCTGAAGTCAGACAAGTATTGTGCCGGCTCCCGAGTCCTCTCTTGTTGAAAGTCGCAGCTCAAAGAACCGACTGTCCGACTAGCAAGAGCCAAGACAGAAAGGATGCCCACACGAAAAACGGCTAAGGACTAATGAACTTGTATAGCGAAAAGACGGCCTCCAACCACGCTTGCCGGCTGTCAGAACAGCCGGCTGGCCGGCTTCCCAAACACTTCGCTGTAATCCAACAAAGCTAGAGTACTTGCCCTCCCAACTGGCCAAGCACTTCTCCAGCCACAGATTGCAGAGCAACTGTCCGACTGGGGAGGCGGCAACCAAGGGAGGGCGGCAAAGGAAACAGCAGAAGGATGAAAAGCAAAGAACAAGGAAAAGCCAAACACATGCATAATCATATCTACATATAAAGCCCCCAACAGGCCGGCAATCAACATAGTTCGAATACACCCCCCGTGGGTGGAATTGTGCAAACTTAACAAAATATTGTTCCCGAAGTATTAAGACAGGAAAATAAAGATAGCAGACTAGACTAAAGGCGCGGTGTGGGAGCCTGGTTGGTCGGTGGAGACGGCGTCACCGGCCATAGGAGTGGCCGGCTGGCGGGTCTCGGCTTGATCATCGCCGGCAGGAGGTGCACCCGCGCGTGCCGTGTTGCTGGAGGCACGGTCAAGCTGAGGCTGGTCGGCCGCTCCACCATCCGGCCCGGCGTCTTCACCCTCCTCCTCCTCTTCACCCTCGTCACTGGAGTCGATCTCCTTCGCCGAGTCTTTGCTGTCTGCCAGGTTCAGCTCGAACCATTCCTCCGGCTGGGCAACACCGTTGTCGTCCACCTCAGGGGCGAAGGCGCTGGTGTCGGTGTAGTCGGCGATCGCTGAAGCCCGCCGGATGATAGCCGGCCGCGCCGGCTCTAGCTCCGTGTCGGCCTGCTGCCGCCAGGTGGCCAGCTGGTCCAGACTCAGCCCGGGATACCAGGCCTTGACGAACTCCAGCGCCCGCCTGGCGCCGGACCGAGCCGCCAAAGCCTTCCAGGCCTCGAAGCGGCCGACCGCCACCTCCGGCCAGTCGGCGGTCCGACTGGGGGTGCAGGGAATCACTTCACCAGGCCAAAGAGCGGCCAACACCTGCGCCCCAACATGTTGAAGCCGGCGGAGCAGGCGATGAGCCGGCTGGAGGCGAGCCTGGATCGCCAAGAGCTGCTCCTCCAGCGACCGGCGAGAGTTTGGCGCGATCTCAGCGCCAGCCTGCCTCTGTGCCTCGCGGCGGGCCTCGATGATCTGGTTGGCAGCGGTAGAGTAGCCAGCGAAGTACTCTGCGCAAGAAAGAAAGAGAAAGAAGAGAAAAACACCAAGTCAGAAAACGAGACAAAAGGGCAAGCGGCAAGCAAGGACGAAGGAGAAGGCGGCTTACCGTCAACCAAATCTTCGATCTGGCCATAGCCGTTGATCAGCGTCTGCTTCGCTTCGGCCCAGCTAGCCGCCTCTGTCTTGTACTTGGCCTGGAGGGCGGCCTCACTATCCTGCACCGCCTTCAGGGCCGCCTTGTGGCTCTCCTCCTGGTCGGCCAACCTCTTGGCCAGGCGGTCACGCTCCTGCGCCAAGGCGGCAAACTCGGCCTCCTTTGCGCGGAGGGCGGCCTGAGACCCTCCCAGGTGCTCCCATAGACTGGCGTTGGCCGCTGCAGGGATGGCAGAGAAAAAAGAAGCAATAAGAAGAAGTCATCAAGGAAGATCTGACCCGACTGCTGAGCAGTCGGCCCGAATCTCGGGGACTACACCCAGTGGGTGCGCTGACGCGCCCCCACATGAGATAAAGGACGAAGCACTTACCCCAGCTCTCAGATAGGTCAGCAGTCTTCTGGGTCAGTTCCCGAGCCTGGGAGTTGAAGGCAGCCGCGCGGAGGTTGTGGTAGTCCTGCAAGTCAGGAAAAAGAGCGAATGAGAACAAGAATAGCAACACAAGGTCTGCTAGGAAGTTCCAAGCCGCCTGCTCAGCAGCCGACTCGGAACTCGGGGACTACACCCAGTGGGTGCGCTGACGCGCCCCCACGGAAGAAATCAAGATAAAAAAAGCCAAGACAAGAAGACTAACCCAGATGGCCGCCCGCGTCGCAAGGAACTCGTCGTTGTACTTCCTCAGCGCCGTAGCCTGGGCTTGGAGCCAGGTCCGGACGTCCTGCGCGGCCACGTTCATCACGGCCGTCCCTCCGCCCGGCGTCCACCCCGAGCTGGCGCTAGCCGCCTCCATAACCTGAGCCGACGAGCTGGAGCCCGCGGCCGGCTGCGGCTCTGATGCGGCCTTCCCCGCGCGCTGACGCGACGGCGTCCGGACCACCAGATCAGTCCTCGCGGCCGGCTCGCCCCCGGCCAATTGCACAGGCGGCAGGTTAGGCCGGCCGCCTTGAGTCGCCCCAGTCGGCGGGGCCGGTGCCGCCACCCTCTCCAGGACGACAACGTTGTCCTCCCTCTCCAGTCCCGGCTGGTCACCGCCAGCTCCTTCTGGCGAGGGCTCTTGGGCCCCAGGCGCTGCGACGAGTAGTGGGGTGACCAGCAAGGCCCCCTCCGCCATCGCCGCAGCAGCAGCCTCCGCTTGGGCCTTGGCCGCGGCGTAGGCGCACGCCTTCGCCGCCTCCTCCTCCTGCGCCGCCTTGGCGGCGGCCGCCCTCAATGCCTCCGTCTCCCGCACCTCCCGCGCCTCCCGCGCGTTCCGCTCCGTCGTCGCCTGAAGATCTGCACGGGGGTCCACGCGGCGAGTAGTGCTCCCAGATCCTCCCGGCGACCCAACGACGGAGGCGGCAACAGCCCGCTCGAGCGACAATGGAGCCCTGGTTTTTTGAGAAAGGACAAGGACTCAGGAACTACCAGAGAAAAGAAGAAAGAGTACATGAAGGAATATATACTTACGCCGACACCGTCTGCGGCTGCTTCACCGCCTTGCGGAAGCGGGCCGCCTTCGCGGCCGCCTCTTCCCACCTGGTCGCCGCTGCCCTGCCTCTGGGCTTCTTCTGCGGACTGCCGAACAAGCCCAGCGCAGCATGACGCTTTTGCCCGCCGCCCCGAGCAGGCGGCGCGGCGGAGGAATCCGTGCCATGGCCAGACGCCGGCTGGCGGCGTGGAACGACTTCCGCCTCATCGTCATCCGGCCAATCGTCGAAGCTGACTCCAAGCCCGGAGCCGCCTGCCTCGCCGCCGGCTTGGCCACCGCCCGCCTCGGTGTTGTCATTCATGGCGGCCGCCCCCAAGTCAGGGTCCTCCAGGTCGTGCTCCGTCCGGTCTGGGACAAATCGGCGCTCCTCGTCCGACCCGCCTGCAGGCCGAAGGAGAGGGCTCTGTCGAGACAAGCTGGCTAGTCAGAGTCGGCCAAAAGGAACTCGGCGACAAAACTGAGAGAAGAAAGGGAAAAAAAGAGAACATACCGTGGGTGGCGGGTGAGCTCGGCAATATGGCTCCTTGCCAAACCGCCACTCTGCGGAGAGCTTGCAGTTCGCAAGGTAGTTCACCATGTGGGCCACTTCGTCGTGCGGCATGTCTTTGGTGCACATCCGACTCGGATCGAGCTGGCCGCTCATCTGACAGATCAGATGAGGGTGGCTCTGGAGCGGAAGCACCCGGCGCGTGACGAAGGCCGCCAGCAGGTCGGGCCCAGATAGGCCCTCCGACTGGATCATCACCCGCAGTCGGGCGACAGCCGCGGCTCCAGCCGGCATCAGCGTCACGGGCCGATAGGACCATTGGGGCCGCCTACCCGCCGGCGGGCCGGCTTCGTAAGCCGGCAGATTGACGTAGTCGCCTTGCGGGGCGACGTTCTTCACATAGAAGTACGACTTCTGCCATAGCTTCACCGACTGGATCAGCGTGATGACGGGGAAGGGGTTGTTGGCTGTCACCCTCCGCATCGCGATAAAGGCGCCACTCTGAGCCAGCACGCCCTTAATACGCGTGCCCAGCTTGGACTGGAAGAACTCCCCCCAGAGCTCGAGGGTGGGGAGGACGCCGAGGTAGCCTTCGCACAAGGTGACGAAGGCGGACAACAGCACCACCGTGTTCGGGGTGAGGTGGTGCGGCTGGAGTTGGTAGAATTCAAGAAAGGAGCGGAAGAAGGCGCTCGCGGGCAAGCCGATGCCGCGCAAGAAATGCGAGCGGAAGACCACCCGCTCGCCCTCCTCCGGCTCCGGCGTGATCTCCCTCGCGGGCGCAAGACGGACCCACACCTTGTCCGCGCCGGGCAGCCGCCGCGTCTTGCGGAGGAACTCGACGTGGTCCTCATGGACATTGGAGCCGTCCCAATCCCCGTCGTACTGCATCGCGGCGTGAGGCTGGCGAGAATGAGCGCGGGGGCGGAGAAGGGAGTGGTGGAACGGTACGGCGGCGAGACGCTGCTATGAGGGAGAGCAGAAGGAAGAAGATGGCGGAGAGGAAAGGGGCGTGCGAGCGCCTGCCGCTTCCCCCCTCCCCCTACTTATAGCCTCGCACGGCGAAGCCGAGGAGGCGAGGCGTGGTGTGGGACGTGGGATTAACTGCACCCACTTCCCCCACGCCCCGCGATTAACTGCGCCCTAAAGACGTGCCGAAACCGCCGCAGGAAGACATGCGAGCGACTTTGGGCCGCAGAGAATCCACGCCTGGGCCCGGGCATAGGAGTGGCGGGCCCCCCGGCCTGCGGTGACGTCTTGTCGCGCGCGTGGGCTGGCAGGCTTTTTGGCCAAGGGATGCCATGTGGTACGCAGGCGGCGAGTGGCCGGCCCGCAGCCCGGCGCACGAGCCGCAGACTCCCGCCCTCCGACTTCAAAAAATTTCGCCAAGACAGCGCACCCAACCGAAGCCGGCTCCCAGCTGCCGGCTCGTCAAGATAGGAAGCTGACCGAGCTTCTCGACTCCCACCCAACCTCGAAGCTCAATCAGATTCGGGGACTACTGTCGGAGTAAATAGCCACGGGTAGCCTAACCGACTCCCCCTGGCTCCTCAAGAAATTATCAGGCCATTTGAGCCTTCAAGCATTCGAAGCACAGGGCCGCCTTCCCCCGGCCGGCTATCCCAGGGGCCGACTCTCAGAAGGCGACCCATTCCCAGAAACCTTCCCCAAGATAGCTACGAGATGGCCGACTCCAGGAAGCCGGCTCCAAAAGGACCGACTCCCAAAAGCCTGGCATGAAGAACGCCTACTCCCAAAAGCCGGCCATGAAGAACGCCGGCTCCAAGAAGCCAGCCAAGACAGCACCCACCAAAACTATGCCCACATAACGGTGATAAGACGGGGCGTGGCCACAGTACAGCCCACTACCCCCGATCCCGAAGCAGGCATGGCCACAGGACGCCGTACGAGTCAGCCATCTCCCGTCCGGCGTGGCACTCTAGCCATGTTGGCCTCGACGTCATCCACGACAGACGCCAGTACGGCCCGTGGGCGGCGGGCCCCTTTAGCCAGAGAGACGCTCGAGGGCGGCCCGGCCTCCCCTAGTCGGCCAGGGGCATAGCCGGCCCCCAGAAGCCGGCTACCTCCCTCCCTCGAAGCATGTGCCACATTAAGGAGACAAGACGAGGTAAGGCTACAGTGAGAGCCCATGAGGCGGCACACTGTAGCCACGCTTACCCCGACAAAGCCCTCGTCATTAGGGGCGAGGCAACAGTAACCAGCCGCCAACAAGACCCCCAAGCGGTGGGGCCGGCCTGTCTACCAAGAGGCCGGCAGCCGGCGGGACCCACCAGTCGGCGGGCCCCACAGGCCGGCGGAGAAGTCGGCGAACACAGACACTGACGGCTGGGGCCCGCAGCCAGCCGGATTACTATTGTACCCCTAGGGGGTACGCCTATATAAACCCCCCGGGGCACCCATGCAAAGGGTTGGTCTCATAGAGTTACACACACCATATAGAGAGAAAAGGAAGAGCTAGCCTTGCTCTTCTTCTCCCCCGAATCCGACAGCTCAAGGAGCACTTGTAGCTACTCGTTTTGATCTGGTGATCATGCGGAGACCCCGTAGAGCAGGACTAGGGGCGTTATCTCCACGGAGAGCCCCGAACCTGGGTAAGATTCGCCGGCGTGCATGTCTTTGCCTCATCCCGTTTCCAGGCACCGGCGACGTCTTACTGGCTCCCACAATGATAAGCCACCCATTGGCATATGTCGCACCCACCACCCGACATGTTCCTTGTCTTCGCAAAGATCTGCATGCCACCATGGAGGTGCCTCCCGAGCCCTGGCCCAACGTAGTTGATGGTGTTGGAAGCCGTGGGCTCAAGGGTGGCTCGCTCTGTTGGTGTTAGCGCGAGCTGCCCCGACAAGGGCCTTGCTGGGGCCGCGGAGGCTGCCCCGGCAAGGGTCTTGCCGGCGGAACCTGCTTCGTCCCTCTGCTCTCTGTGGTCTCGACCTTGGCGTTGCTTTGCTTGTGCTTTGGGTTTACCTTGGCTCACCTCCTCTGCTTTGCCAGGTGCGGCCGTGGTGCGTGGCTCCGACAGCCCGTGCATAAGTAAAGGGGTCAAAAGGAGAGTCCCTACTTTTGTACACCGACAGTAACGGAACGCCGTTAAGCTATCGGGTCCGGTTTTGGATCCGATAACCCGTGAACAGCCCCGACCAATGGGGATTTTCCACGTGTAAAATCATCATTTGCTGGAGGAAACACGTGTCGGCTCACCGTTGGGACAGATGTCATCCACTCTTTGGACCGAAGGCGCCTATGATACGGCGACAAGTGGCACGGCCCAATAGAGGCCCATTCCTGTGAAAAGGCCGGCCCGTTTGACTTGGTCAAAAGGTGGTGGGCCGGCCCACGGAAAGCCTGTTGACGACATGTTTGCATATAGCCCATTTACAACCCGCTAACCCAGGGCCCGTTACGACCTCTCTGAATTAGGCCCAGTAGCGTCATCTGGGCCGTCCAATATGATTGCAGCCCGTTTAAACTTTCGGTCCATGTGTGGCCCATGACTTCTTTCGGCCCATATGAGGCCCTTTGTAACTCTTGGCCCATTAACGGCCCATGGTGAAACTGGCCCGTAATGAACATTTTATCACTTTATACCCATTAACGGCCCGTTATTCCATCGGGCCGTTTCCAACCCAAGTTATCTTTTGGCCTTCTCAGGGCCCATTGATTCTTGGGCTCATTTGCAGCATTCGGTTACATACGGTCTGTTACTGTCATTTTCTGCTTGTGGGCCAAATTCAGCCCGTCGTTACAGTCGGCCCGTTTGTGGACCGTTAATACGTTGGGCCGTTTTCATGTAAAAAAGCCCGTTGGGCTGTTTTCATAGAGTTATCAAATACGGCCTATTAACGGCCCGTTATGGTCCACGAATAGTACGACCCATGATTGGCGAAATGATGATACGCCCCGTAGAAGGCCCATGGATCGTACGGCCCGTATGAGGCCCATGGATCGTACGGCCCGTAGAAGGCCCATGGATCGTCCGGCCCATAGAAGGCCCATGGACCCTACGGCCCGTAGAAGGCCCATGAATCCTAAGGCCCATATAGAAGGCCAATGGTTCCTATGGCTCGTATAGAAGGCCAATGGATCCTACGGCCGGAAGAAGGCCCATGGATCGTATGGCCTACAGGAGGCCCATGGTTACAACAGTCCGTGTGTTGCCATGATTATTTTGGCCTAGTTACCAAAAATAGGCTATTGTGGCCACTAGAAAAACACAGAAAAAGTACTGCAGTGACTACAAGCAAACAACTAAACAAGACAATAAGGAAATAAATAAGCAAGCAATTAACGCTAGCCTATTACCGCTATTACACATATTACATCCACTGGGCATCAAAGTTCGCCACCAGTGCAAATATAGGGAACAAAGCAGCATATTACATACACTGACCATCAAAATTGGCCACCAGTGCAAATAAACGCGGCAGCAAAACAAGAGCATAACTGAAACAACTTCAGAAGAGCTCAAGAAGCGTTATCCTGGGTATCCATCATGCTGGCAATAAGCTTAGCAAGCTTATTAGCTTTGTCCTGTTTGGCGCTAAAATCCTCCAACGCTTGCTGTTGCACCAGAAAGTATGCATCTCAATGCTCTAGGGACTTCCGCAGTCCTTCCGCTTCTTGATGCAGGACAGCTGATCGATGTCTTTCAGCTTGTAGTTGAGACTCAAGAAACCGAACTGATTCAGACAGTGAGTTTGAATAACTTGTGCAAGCGGTAGTGGCCAGTAACTCGAACACTAAACCAAGACAGGACTTTGGTGTTGTCTCGCTGTCTTCAAGATAGTCTTCCTTAGCTGTTTTATCAGCTTTGTTGGAGACCAACAAGGATGTGTCACTATCCTGAACCTTATCTGCATTACTTCCTTTACCATTGCTTAATAAGGCACTCTTCCCAAATATTCTGTCAGCATTCTAAATGAAGAAACAAGCAGACACATAACAAGTTTAGCATGTACTAGTATATGAAACTCATTTTGGTGAACCAATTCATTAGTAAGGTGGACAGGATTAAACTACCAAGTCTTCTATTGCCAAGTACTAGTACATAATAAAAGCATCAAACAAACATATATCTATGTCCTATGGTCACTGCATTGTCCTGCCAAATCAAAATAGAGACATGGTTCAAATCATATCAGTTTAAGACAAAGCAACAGTGAAAGAATACAAAGCGTGCGAAACTACACGGCACAACAAGATTTCAGATGGGTACCACGAGTCTACATGTACAACAACACTATTGGCTCTGTTGTGATGCTAGTAATGTGCATGATATGAAAGTCAACTGTATACACAATTGAAATTGAAATCAATAGAGCTATTGATAAGAGCAAACCTGTTAAAGAAACATGCGTGAACATACCTACTGTGCCATTGGAGTTTCGATTGGATCCTTCAATTTAAAAATAAGTTTGTATGAGTAAATACAGTGATACAAGAGCAAAGCAATCATAGTTAAAAAAGGCATGCCTAAGCGAGCGCTTAAGCGCGCCTAGGCTCTAGACGTTGGCAAAACGCATTGCGTATAACTACGCTTAATCTGTGCATAACTATGCATAAGCATGCGCTTTGGCCAGTAAAGCGCAAGGCGGTGGCAAAACGCACAATTAACGCCTAGCGCCTTTTTGAACTATGATAGCAATGGAATCTTAAATTAGAACAATTGTTCTTCAGGTTTAGACACTTGTTCTACATGAACAGAGTACAATAAGACGCAAGAATATAATACTTAAAAATAGAAAATGAGCTCATAGACCTTACCACATTCTTGGTTCGGGACCAGTACAGAACAAGGCGTTCCTAGTCATCGTCCAGTAAATGTGTCTCAGGAGAACGTAAGGGAATTTGATGAGTTTCTTTGCCGGTGAAGTACGTTTTCTTCAGGTAATTCCGATACTGCCACCAAGCATTCTTGAAGATAGCAGAGGTATTAGCACAGGTTACCTCATCCTGAGTTTCCAAATCGGTCCTTCTCTATAGAGGAAAATGGGAAAATTTGCTGTATTATAACCATCATGGAGGTAGGATGTATGGGACAAAGCAAAGTAATTGCCATGAATAACATTACTTACACATAACTCCTGGACAAACACCTGCAACTGACATTTTCCTTCATCTTTAGTATAATATTTCCAAGATGGGAAGATACGCACATACGATTTAACAACATCAAATGCGATAGATGCTAAACTACGACTAGCTGGTTGTGCTTCCTCCACAGGAATAGGCGTACTAACTGGTGGAGTTGGGGTTCGCCGTGATAGTACTGGCCCTTTGGGCACTGGAGCTGCCTTACTAACTGCTCTTGTTTGGGAGCTTTGTGGTGGAGATGGTGTTGTGTCAACAGGAACTGGGTTACTATCGGCTGGGGTTGGGGTTAGATTGGGTGAAGCTGGTTCTCTGTCCATCGCACTAGGGGTACAATCTGCGAGAGTTTGGGTTATGTGTGGTAGGGCTGGTTCTTGTGCATGTACAACCGGGGTGCTATCTCCACAAAGAGGTAGCACTGTTTTATTTGAAGAGCGTGTTTTTAGTCTGCTAGATACTGGCATCACCCGCTCCAATTCAAATGGCTGATAAACAGGAAACATGGTTGAATGTACATACATTGTATGAGAGACAGATGCAATAGATAGTGTGGAAAAAAGAGGGCATGAAATAGTTGACATGTATATTGTTTAACTAAAATGGATAGCATGACATAATTTCACATATATGATGTCTATCTAAACTGGATAGCATAGCATAACATAATTCAAAGATATGATGAATAACTAAACATGATCGCATGACATAATTCACCTACATGTTATCTAAGCAATCAGGATCGCATCATTTAATTCACATATGTGATTTATATGCTAAACAGAGGGCATTCGATATGATGTCTGAACTAAGAACATGGTGTTGAATATTGTGTATATGATGTCTAAACTATGCAATGCAAGACACCATATGCATGATATGAGCAGTATAACCATGCCAAGTTAGAGCATACACCTCAGTGGGGGAATAGGACTGGTCATCTGTCTCTGAATCCATCTCTGATGAGCTATCGGGACCCAACAAGAGATCTGCTTCGACAGGTAGCACTGTCTGCTCTGAAGGCCTTGTTTTCACTCCAGATTTTTCCATCTCCCACCCAAATGGCTGATTCACAGGAAGAGTAGTTTAATGTACAAACATTGTCGACAAATGGAAATGTAATGAAGAAAAGGATGGGCAAGATATCATTCAAATATATGATGCCTGGTTAAATAGGATGGCATTGCACATTTCACATATATTATGGCTGGCTAAAAGACATGAGACTGCATAATTCCCATATATGATATAGAAACTAAATAGGTGGCATTCCAGAACATGTCTAAACTAAGCAGATGACATATATGATGTCAAAAGTAGGCACTGCAAGGCAACATATGGATGATATGACTAACATCATCATGCCAAGGTAGAGCAAACACCTTGGGGGTAAATAGGAGTGGTCAGCGGCGTCTGAATCCGCCTCAGAACAGATATCTTCCTCTGGATTACAATCTGGAGAGGGGTGGCGAGGGTTTTCCTTTGAACACACCATGGAGCGATGTCTGCATGACATTGTATTGCCGCGCAAAACTCTTCTCTTTTTCTCTACATGTTCAGCATGACTGTGTACAATATCTGACATGCATACGAAAAAATATGGTGAGATTATGTAAGGAGAGCATGCAGAAATTTAGAGTGATGGTAACAACCAGTGGATGGATCCAAAAATAATGATAGCAGACTGATGATTGCTTTAATTTAATAAAAAGACAGATGATGATTGCTTTACTATTTGTTTCCCACCCAAGATGAACAACATAGGCATACCCTAGGTGAACCAGATATTACACATACATACTATTCATTGCTGCCTCGATATGCGCCCCACAACTAATTTAGAACTCAAGTTTGAACATTAATTTGGACCTGACTTGGGAGTCCAAGAGGTGAACAGGACGATAAAGTAGCAGGTAATTTTAAGCAATGCATAACATAAGCAGAAACAAAAGAGTGCGACCTCTCTTGTGGACCCGCGTACTCCTCAGGTTCATCTGCTGAGTCGATGATGGTGATGCCGTTACGGTGGGTGCCGGCGGTAGGGAAGGAGATCTGAGGCGGCGAAAGACGGGCAGGAGTCGTGATGTCTGGTTTGGTGGATGCTTCTGTCGATGGAGCAGCTCAGGTGAGGTGGACGACGTCGCGGCAGGGCAGGACAAACCACACAAAGTTCCCTTCGACACCTACCTGTAACTGAAGTAATTCTGTAAGGGCTCATTTGGCTTGCATGATTCTAAAAACGCAGGGATAGGAAAAACACCAGAATAGGATAGGAATGCACATGGTAAATAGAGCATTTGTAAACATAGGATTTCTGTCAACTTGGGTGTTTGGTTTACATGAATTGGAAGAGCAGAGGAATGCAAAGAAACATGGCCAAAATAAAGTGAAACCATATGAAAGCGTGTACAGTTAGAATGTTATTCTGCCACTAATGCACTTGGTCTTGTTTTCATGCATAGGATTTTGAAAAGTAGGTCCAGGTGGATGTTTTGCTTCATTCCTTTCAACAAAATGCATGAATAATTGAATAGTAGAGTGCCATTGGAAAAGTCCCTATTGCTATGTTTTTCCGTTGAACCAAAATAGCCCTAATGGATCGACGTGAATGTATAGTAATAAGTGATGCAACAAGTGTACAACCTCTTTGCCGTAGCCGTGTAGACCTCACCATCATTGGGTTGGTCGCTGAAGCAGTTGAGGCAGAGGTGGCTGTCAGAGGTGTGGAGGAATATCTGAGGAATCTATAGACAGCGTCCAGGGCACTGCTCTGTTGTGATGGATCGTTCTGTCATTGGAGCAGCTCCGGTGAGCCGTAAGACGTCAAGGCTGAAGCAGCACAAGACAGACATCGTCAACCTCAAGTGGGATTCTAATAGCATCTCCAATAGATGATGTAAAATAGATGTAAAATTTACATCACCAAAAACCACCTGACTACAACAGATGAGGTAAAAACTGTTGACTCTGAACTTAACTGTCGAAACTAAAATTTACTATGGAATCTGAATGTTACTGTCGAAACTGAACGCAATGGTAGCAGAGAGGCACTTGACATGTAGTTTAGGGAGGGCCTGCAGTTCATCTTCAACCTGCACCCCCCTGAGCCGCCAGCCACCACCGGCCGAACTGCCGGCCCCAGCGCCGCCTCGCCGCCCCGAAACAACTCCCCACCGCCGCCCGGCCAGCCCTCTAAGCCCCCCGCCCCCACCCTGAACCCTAAGATAGATAGTGGGGTACCTCTCCGGCCAGCCCCCGTCCCCGCTGCGAGTGGTTCTTCCTTAACTCCGGCGAGCCCCCCAACCCCTGAAAATCGACTGACCCAAAAGTCGATTCAGCCGACTGATGTGTGGCTAAATCGGAGCAGAGCAGGAGCACGAGCGAGGGGGAGAGCAGTAGCAGCAGCTGGGCGAGCGAGCGATCGAGCAAGAGGCGGAGCAGCAGCAGCAGCGCGAGCGATCGAGCGAGTGAGCAAGAGCCGGAGCAGCAGCAGCAGATCCGGCTGGTATGGACGCCGCCGCCGAAGGGGCCTCGCACTGGGGGAGAGCCGCCATGGAGATGTCGCCCGCAGCGCCAGCTTCAAGGTAGCCGCTCCATGGGGGTGCAGGATGGAGCACCATCGGCGCCGGGAGGTCGAGTTAAGGAGAAGGTGCGATGCGATGAGTGTACAACCTCTTTGGTGGCACTGAGTAGGCCTCGGATTCGTCCGAGGAGTCAGTGAGGATGCTGCGGTTCCGGTGGAGCAGGTTAAGGCGGCGCTGTGGGGATGGAGCAGCCGCGATAGACGAGGTGATCGTCGGAGCAGCTCCTTGGAGGTGGAGGACGGGGCGGCTGAACCAGCGGGACGACGGATCCTCATCCGGACGAGGGACGTCGAGCTGTTGCGGTGGACGACGTCGTCGGGGAAGAGGCTCCGGCTGGGCAGTAGTGAGGTGGTGGACGGAGGAGGGTGGGGTTTCGCGGCTGGAGCAGAGAGGTTATGGTGGCCTGGGATTTCGAATGGCGAAAAGGGGGCGATGGGAGGGGTGAAGAATGACTTAGGGACGCGCTTGTCCAAAATGTAGGGTGTGTTACAAAAGTACCCCCCACCGATTTGAACTAGCGGCCCTTTCGGCTCAGGGTTAGAAGGGGGATTTTGCGTGTCGGGATTTGGCAGCTGGAGGGAGTTTTCGCGCGCGTTGTAATTTCGGGATAGCAAGGCGCGGGTTGTGAAGGCGCTAGTTTTGGGAGCACGATATCTGAATTTTTGGGATATAACAAGACACGGGTTGAATTTTAGGGACAAGCCTAACGTGTAGTAATATTGTACTTGTACGTACCAAATCAATTCGCACTTCCCTCAACCAAAAAGAAAACGAAAAAATAAAACTATTCACACCACACAAAGAGAGAGTCTTGCCCCGTTTTACTATACAAATGCTATTCAAAGCTACTCCCTCCTTCCATCTATATAGGGCCTAATGCGTTTTTCGATGCTAACTTTGACCAAATATTAGAGCAATAATATATGACATGCAACTTACACAAAGCACACCATTAAATTCATCTATGAAAGGTTCTTTCAATGATATAATTTTCACATTGTGCATGTCATGTACTATTAATCTTGTCAATAGTCAATGGCGGTCTTAAAAAACTCATTACGCCCTAATAGATGGAAGGAGGGAGTATGAATCCATGTTATGTCCGATTAAATTTTTTCGCTTGCTGTATAATGCATGTAACCTACTCATACCAACATTTTAGTGCATTACAAATGTGTATACTACCGCTGCAATTCAAACTAAATTTGAATTCGTTTCTCTATTTCAATAAGAATCTACAATCATGATTGTTGCCAACTTCAACCATCATTCATGTATTACCTTAATAACACACCACATGATTACTATAGAGATAGATATGAACTATGTGTACTACATGAACTCGAATTCTATTTTTTGAATACACTTGATGTAGATTCCAAATAATAGTACATTTGATGTACTAACTATATATTCATAATCTAAACCATGTTCCATACGTACACCGTGTTTATCACACAAAGTATAGTGCCCCCCTACATTATGACAAGTATTTAGACCTGAGCTGCAAAAGCCACACATTAGCCCAAATTATAATCAATGTTCTATGTATTATACGTAGTACTAGCAAGATGCCCATGCGTTCCATAGAACATCAACATGACGAAGGGGCCTAATTTGCAAATATGGAGAGGGGTGTGGGTATCTTTTTTCAAACTTCCAATAGTTTCCTTCCTATCCGCCAGATATAAATCGGACGGCCTATATTGCAGGATGGCAGGCACACCATCATCAACAACTCCGTTTTTTATAAGAGTAGAGATAAAATATATTATATGTAGTATAACATGTTCATAACCACACCATGTGTATCACCGTTATATATATTCACACATGCGTCGGTTTAAAACACTATGATAAATTCTTCAAATGTCCGAATTCGCTTTTTATAATGAAGTATGATCTCTATTCGTCTTTTACACCCACACAATCCTATTATCTTTGTAGCTAGCGCTAACTTTCTCTCGTGCATGCACACACCCGCATCCCTCTCACCCTCCCTCAGCATTCTCTAGCTCCATCGCGCAAATTCGTCTTTTCACTTTAGGTCGTTCACCCACGGTGTGTGTAGCCCCCCCAGCTCCTTCTTTACGGCACACATCGATCGATATGCCTCTCTAGTCAGGTGTGCCTAGCACAAACACAAGCTTCCCCTCTTCTCTTATCACCGTCCATGCCTCACTCCCACCAATCTTTTACTTGATCTCGTACTCGCACGCTCCTTCCCCCTTGATATAGTATGCCTCCCGTACCACCTCCTAGATGCATCCCTCTCTCTCTCTATCCTTCTCCTCGTGCCTCATTTGTTTCTAACACACACATGCATGTATACCGATCGATCTCCCAACATATACCTAGATCAACTTGAACTATCCCCCCCATCGATCGACGTACCTCACAAGTTATGTCTCTCCTTTCTCTAACAAAGGGCGATTGATCTTCCTACGTAGTTACGTCTGCTTACCATAGCCATATCGTCCCCCCTCATCATTCGTGCATGCCTCCTGACCCGTCTCTCACACGCATGTTGCACAGACAACAAGCAGCCATCTCCTCTCTTATTGATATTGCGGGCGTGCCCTCCGTTTGTCTATCAAGCCTATCCCACCATTTGTTAGAAGCAACTCCACTACCACCCCCTCCAACGCTCTAGCTCTGTCTCCCTCCCAACCTTATTCCCCTCCTGCACATATGCATGGATGCCGATCGATCTCCCTTAAAACATGAGGCAGATCGATCTCCTTAATACATGAGGTAGGCCTCTCTCCTCCTCCACACATATACTAGCCATTGTACCTCTATAGTTAATTGGGCCTCCCTCTTCCCCCACCACACACCCATAGTCGAGCGCCACAGAGACAAACTGCACATGTCCCCTCTCACGTTCCAGTAGGCCAGCCACTCTATATCTTTGACGTGGGCACACACAAATTCGATGGCACTCTTTATCGATCGCGCGCGCGCACACACACACACATCATCCCTCTCTTTGATTCTATGGACACCTCAAGCCGATGATACCTCCACTCTCTTCTCGTGGATCGCCCCCTCTATATATATGTTATATCTAGGACTCTATTTCACACACATTGTATATGTTACATTTTTTGATTGACCCCCCCAAAAAAACTCTCACGAACCCACACACTATATCTCCCTAGGTTTGTATCTCTCTCACACAACCCCACGCAGGTGGTGTACGTATACAAGAAGAGAATAGGTGCACCGTGCACGCACTCACGCTTCGTGCCCAGCCACACCCGCGCGGGTACACGGTGGAGCTCATTTCTTTACGAAATGGCAGCCCACGTGCTAATTTGAACGCCTGTAGCGGTTGTTTACCTAGGGAGGTCGTGTACCACATGTGCACGAAACAAAGTTCAACTTGACGCGTTACCGCGTTATTTTTAAATAAAGTTATAGTGCTCAATGGCACGTACACAGAATATAAAATGATTTTTATGGAGAAAAAGGTACTCCACTCCACTATATACAATGGAGCCTGCCTGCCTGGTTTGTCGCTCTTCAGAGTATCTCACACAAGGTTGCGGTGGCCTCTCTCTCTCTCACCATTGGTCACTGATCCGGCCGCATCCCGTCCGCCGGGGGAAAGGGAGGAAGTGCATCGTTTCTCCGTTCGATGGCGCCGAGGCAGCACGTCCTGATCTGCGGTACACGCCGTTCTCTCTGACCAAGATCCGGCGCGTCAGGGCCTACGCCACCTGCTCGCTGCCACAGTATGGGCAGATTCCACCCGCCGCCGCTCACCTAGTTACATCCCGATGACCTCCAGGTATCCCCTCCGGCCTTGCTCCACTGCCCGTCTTCCACGTCGCTGCATGTGGATCTTCCATAGTTCTTTGCCCAAAACGTAGCTCGTCCGGCGTACTTTCCATATTGCAATCTCGTCCTCACACCGTTTTAGACAAACACAACCGTGTTGTTATCTTCCCTTAGGACAAGGAATATGCTTCTTTTTTTCGTCGCATGTGTCATTAACTGTTATTGGCCAGTAATTGTTTCCTTTCTACCTCTTTTTTGCAAACAGGGCTATCCATTTCACCTCGTTGTTATTGCGACCTTTGTGAACTGCACAAATCACTTTTTTCTTAAGAGTGTTTTGTGCAGTTGTACTAAAATGTCACACGGGCAACGTCTCTACATTTCAGTGCGACTGCACAAAGGGAGATTGGTTTTGCTCTATCCTCCCCATCCAACTCCGAGCCTAATCTTCTCCAACTAGTTAGTCTTAAGAGAGACTGCAAAGGTGACCGGCTTCTATTTGTGTGTTTATTGTTTCATTAGCAGTCCTCTATTATCGTAATCACACTTAATATCTTTGGAACAGGGACGCTCAGCTCTATTTTAGTGGAACTACACAAAATGATCGGAATGTTGCATGCTCCAGACAACTACTTTTTTTCCCAACATGCCTTGTTGATTTTGACAGATCTGGGGGACGTTGCTGCCAATGAAAGCATGGATCAATTTTAATTTAACACCTTCTCACAACTCTGTCTTCAGTTGTGATGTAAATATTAGCTCTGATCTGCTAATAATTGACATGCATTAGCAAGGAATTTAGTTTTTTATTGTTTCCGAAAGAGCATCGATGGCAAGACACACGAAACAAAAGCTGAAAGCTCACACCATTGTACAATTTCATGTCGCTGGAAAATTATTTGTATAGTACGTCAATTATGTGAACAAATGCTGGAAGCTTGATAGCATTGCCAGAAGCCTCTTCAGCATCCGGGTCCATGTGCCATGCACAAAATTGTACTCATTCGTTCCTAAATATTTGTCTTTTTACAAATTTCAAATGGGCATATTTTAGAGTGTAGATTCACTCATTTTGCTTTGTATGTGTACTCCCTCCTTTCCTAAATACTCTATTCGTCTTTCTAGAGATTTCAACAAGTGACTACATACAAGGCATGGTACTTGCAATTTGGGTTTGTTGCACCAATTATACTGTAAGGGGTTCCCTTACAGTCTTTCTGTCAAAAAAAACAAGTGACTACATACGGAGAAAAATGAGTGAATCTACACTCTAAAATATGTCTATATACATCCGTATGTAGTAGTCCATTTGAATCTCTAAAAAGACAGATATTTGAGTAGTCACTCATTGAAATCTCTAGAAAGACAAATACTCCGGAGTATATTTAAGAACCGAGGGGGTAGTGCACAACCGCATGGGAGACTCAGCCCGGTCATTGTGCCGCATTAATAGTGAGTAATGAGCAGTCAAATCATAAGCCCCACCTTTCCCACTGTAAGTTGCTCGGAAGAAGCAACCATCAATACGCTCTTCTTTGAATCCGCTCATACTACTCCATCCGTCACTGTTTATAGAGCGCGCTTCAGAAAAAAGAAAAAAATCTGTGGGACCAAGGCGACTAGCGATTGGCCTGAAAAATAGCATTGGTAGTTATAACACGGCATCTATTACTAGAGGGAATAATGTGTACACACATGCATGCAGTGATTCCACCCCGGGTACACACATGCATGCACTTACACCACTCCGTAGTAGTAGTACATCGAGAGAAAATTATGGACTTGATTGTGGTTACCACGCCCTAATTAATTGAGCATTAAGCCAAACGCGTCTAAAGTCTCTCTGGTGGTGGAAATGCATTGAGAGAAATGCATCATAATGAAGCGCGCCCTATAAACTGTGACGAAGGGAGGAGTAGTATGAAGGTGCAAAACCAAGTACGCGTATGGCCAGTCGGTCAACGCACCTCCTCTTGGCATATCACTGACATGTGGGACAGGAGTGTGAGCAAACCGATCTCAATTGACGGCAAAGAGCCAACCCGCCGTTCCTTGAGAGAGACGAGGAGCGAGAACACACAGACGGGCTCGCACGGAGGCCAAGATATATTCGAGCATGGCTGGTTGATCGATATCATCATTACATGTTGGGCTACCGTTTTCCGCCCTTCTCCGGAATAAACGTGTACTTTATCAGAGATTAAAAAAAAGAGTACAGACGCTCCACCATGCGGTTCTAGTAGTAGTACTACTCGTACTACTAAACCTTGCGCTTGGCTCTTTGCCTCTTCGTGAAGTCGAACAATGATGGTACTCCGCATGTTGGGTACTACAGTGTATGCCTCTGACAATCTGACACCGAATGGACTGATGCATGTCCACCGAGGGTAGGTTGCATTAGTCAAAAGGCGTAGGCGAGCTTCACCTTGTCCTACAAGCTTCTCCTTGTTCTGCGAGTTGACGGGACACACCAAAAAGTAGTGCTAGTCCATACTCCCTCCTTTCTGGTGGTTAATATGGCTTAATCTTTTTTGTGGGTGAGAGAGCTTTATTCATATATAAGCATTCTTAGGACGATCAACCAAGACACTGGTCACTAGGAAATGAGGTACCCCGCAAAAAAAGAAGTAGGAAGCGAGGTGTTTCATCAAGCCAGCTCTCGGCCACATTCAAAGTGCAGCAAGCACGGTTCGCACGAAGATGCGCCGCAAGGTTTGCTGACCTGTTTACATGCTGAATAACAGAAAAAGAGGAAATATTACCGAGCGCTCCTATTTGTAACAGGATATGTGCCAGAATTAAGCGAGAATTGTTGCGAGTGTTCCATGCAATCAACTTCCATTATCACATGCGAGAACCCTCAAAGAGAACCAAATGTGTTGAAGATTGCTTTATCACATTTTAAAATTATAATAAGAGTGCAGACGCTCCTCCATCCGGTTCCTAGTACTAGTATAGTACATACCTCTATAGACTATAGTAGTAGTACTAGTACTACTAGTAAACTTTGCGCTTGGCTGTTCGCCTATTCGGGAAGTCGAACAATAATAGTACTAGTAGTATAGTGTATGCTTCTGGCAATCTGACACCGAATTAACTGTTGCACGTCCACCGCCTGAGCGAGGGAGAGCTTGCATTAGTCAAAAGTTTCTCCTTGTCCTGTGAGCCACCGCGCACAAGCTTCTCCCGTCCTGCAACCTTCTCCTCGTTCAGCAAGTTGACGGGACACAGCAAAGTAATGCTAGTCCATACTGCCTCCTCTCCGGTTAATATGGCTTAATTTCAAACGAGATAAATACACTATCTGTCACTGTATATTTGTAAAAATACGGTCAGTGGACTTCATAATACGCTCATTGCGCTCAATATATATATTTTCTGGTGTTTATACGGTCACTAGCTCACCCTGCCTGAGCATGTGTGTGCATGCACATGTAGGTTGAGCACTTGAGCGTGACCGTGTGTGTTCCGTCATGTGCTCGGACATGCATGCATTAGGGCGTCGTGCGCGTTTTTGCGTCCATGTGTACTTGTGACTGTTGCATACACGTAGGGGGAGTACGTGTAGGGGCCACTAAGGAGCAGTCAAATCACACGGTAAGTTAGTCGGAAGAAGCAACTATCATTTCACTCTTCAATGACACGTACGCAATATAAAATGGTTGATATGGAGAGAAAAAGAAAACCACTATATATACACTAGCAGGAGCCTAAGCTACAAGCCTGCTTGCGTAGGTTGCTCTCTTCACAAGCATAGAACGACGGGCCTGATCCCGCAACTGGGGGAAGGGAACAATGTTCTGCATAGACGCGGTCGACATCGGCGAGGGAGAAAACCCACAGTCGGTGCGTCCCAATCGAGGGTCACCGTGGTATGGGCCGATGCCGCGTCCCAACCGCCTTCTAGCTACAGCCTGACGTCCCAGGTAGTCCATCTTCCTTCTGGAGCCGGCTTGCTCCACTGCCGTAGCTCCATCTCCATGTCGATCTTTCTCTACTTCTACCGGCTTCTACTTGTGATGAGTTTATGTCTCATGAACTAGTGCTAGTACTATTATTCTAATCACACTTCTTCAATATCTTTGCCATCAGGGATGCTCAGGTCGATTTTAGTGGAACTGCACAAAAGCATCATATGATCCGAGGGTGCCAGCCGTCTTTTCTTCGACATGTTCTACTTGGCCAGGAAATTAAATCATGTTTAGGGTTTAGGATTTAAGTGGTAGTGACCCCATCAGTAGTTTTTCTTTCATACACGCTCTCACAACTTTTGTCTTTAGTTGTGAAGTAAATATTGGCTATGATCTGTGAATCATTGAGATGCATCAGTAGTTTGCCTTTGTATTTGATGGAATGTTGTAACGGGGCAACCTTGGAATAGGAATGAACATGGAGTGGAAAGTTTCCGTTTTTCCAGAGAAAAAATGGAAGCGGAGAGAAACCAACGTTTCGTTTCGTTGGATCGCGCCATCGAGCAAAACCAACATTTAAATCACATCTGTCGTGTTCGTGTCGCACCCTCCTCCACGGCTCGACCCCACACGGTCGCTCGGCATGCCACTCACCGCATACCAAGTATACGATAACTTTCCCGCCTGCTTGTCGATGGATCGCGCCACGGAGTACTAGCACTACTGGAGGAGATTGACGAGTTGGGGGAGGACAGCTAGCTGTAGCACGGACTCCCAAGAACTTTTTACATGCATGTTGTGGCCGGCTATTGCGACCTTTGAACGCGGAGCAGTCGCGTGCACCAGGAAGCGGCGTGGGCGACGCTCTCTCGGCCGGCGCGCCGCTTCAATGCCGGCGCCAGTGAGAGGTCCCGTCCGCTCTGGCCGGGCATGAATGCGGCACTGACCGTTCCGGGCGGGAAGCACGCGCGGGTGGTGAAGATGGTTCGGGTTGGTCAGGACCGGCCGTGGCAACGGTCCGGACGCCCGCAAACAAGAGATGTTGTACGTTAATATTGCTGCGTATATAATTAACAACATAAATAAGGTGCCAGTTGGATGAATATGATTGGAGATGGAGATGGAAATGGAATTATACGTAAACACAGATATGCATGTCTATGTCTATGTGTGTCTGCGCGACAACTCTCGCGACCTGGAAGCGGGGGCGTGTTTTTGATCGAGTTTTCTTTCTTGGTACGTTCAAAAATTGTCCGCCAATTTTCATTTCTTTTTTCCGGGAACGCGCGTATTCTATTTAAAACCACTGCTATGGAGAGATTTTTTACTCCATTATAGCCTCTTGTTTGATAGAGTTTCTCGCGTCTCGCTCTCCCACCCTCTCCATATCAAAACAAGATGACAGTGTCCACTCTATCTCTCTCCTCACCGGTGGTCACAGATCCGGCAGAGTCCCGTCCGTTGCGGGAGGTGAGGAGGTGCAGCGTTGACGTTGTCGCCGTTGGCGATGGAGGAAGCCGATGCGCACCGTCCTCTCGGGGCCGGCGCTGGCGCGGACGAAGATCCTCCGCGCCCTTGTTCGCTGCCGTTGTGTGGGCAGATCCCGCCCGCCCGCCTGAACGACATCTCGCCCACCTGAGGTATAACTTCTTGTACTGGTCCAGCTCCCCAGGTTGCTGCGTGCGGGTTTTCTTCTATGCGACTACTCCCCAGCTCCCGATGTATAGTAGCTAGGGTTCGTCGGCTGGTCCAACATCACCTACTAGTACTATTATAGATGAAATGCCACTCAAAAAGTTGTCCTGATTTATGCCTCGGTGGAGGTATACATGTTGTTTCGACAAAAAGTACATGGTGGTTGTGCGGTCATTGTCCATATGGTGGTAGTACTATCACTGGTTAAATGAAGAAATGTTTTTTTTCTCGGGTATCCTGGTTTAGTTCCCATCAAGATAATTATGATGCTTCTGTTTGTTGGTGTACTTTTCATTAATTCTTATTGACAATTGAGATGTCGTTGCTAATCTTGTAAAACAAAGTAACAACACTATATCCCTTTTTTATATTTTGGAAACAGCGATGCGTATCTCCATACCCGGGCATGTCTTCCTCAATTTTAGTGGAACTGCACAAAATTGGATGGCCATTGTTGTTCCGCCTCATTGTCCTCTGCCACGTGGTTCTTCCTTCCTCGAGCTTGATTACTGAGAAGAAACAGACCACAGTGAGGATTTGTCGAACTTCATAGGTGCCTTACGCAAACTTGACGCCAAATGGATGATGCATCACCACGATGACCTATCGATGCTCATGGTTGCGCCTCATGGTTGCGTCGGCTGGTGAAGCTGATCGATTTTCAATGAAAAACAAGCTGTCTTCCATCAATGCTCTTTGCTTGTTACGCACAAAGATGATATCCTTCGTCAGTTCACCTTGGTTGCGTTGGAGACGCAGTCGTCTTTCACGTTGGTGCAATTTTATCACCCAATTGGCTATGAACCAAATGTTTGCTCGAAGAAGGATCGACGTTGGTACTAAGAGCATAAGTTTTGTATTGATTTCTAAGCCTTCTCACAACTTTGTCTCGAGCTCCCCTGTAATTTTATTTGTCCAACTATTAACTTTGATTTAAAAAATGCTGTGGACTAAAAACCCGGATGGACGTAGTAGACCTCCATTTTTATTTACTCCGCATATTAGATTTGACTGAAGTCAAACTTTGTAATACTCTCAAACCTTTCCGATAATTGAAATTAAAATTCTTTATTTGTACACACACTCATACGTTTCCGATAATTTGGTGCATGTGTCGTTGTTCAGTTAAGGGAGGGTAGTGTACCGCACGTGAAGGACGGGAAGTGCGACCAGGACGCGTGGATCGTTAGTTCATCGGAAGTAGTAGTAGTTTTCTTCACTGTACATTAAATAAAGAGTTTCGTTTCGTACTTACACAATTTAAAACGATTGTTATGGAGAGAATAAGAAAACCACTCCACTAAATATTAGTCGTATACACGAGAGTACTATATGGATGCAGCTTCATTGACTTAGTGCACCTGCCTTTGGGTTTATGACAGGTGGGCCCAAAATGTGGCTGGCTCACCTGTCATACAGCCAAAAGCAGGTGCAGTTAAGGCACCGGAGCTTAGTCCGTACTACAGTAGTATATATATAAGCTGGAGCCTCAGCGCTTGTTCGCTAGGGTTTGCACTCTCCACACTCTCGCCGCACTACATATATAAATACACGCTAGAGGCTCAGCGTTCATTTGCTAGGGTTTTCTATATTCACAGTCTCTCACCCTCTCTTCACTAGATCTAAACAAGACTGTGTTGGCCTCTTGTCTCTCTCCCCCCCTCACAGCTGATGAAGGAGGCGTCCGGATCCCGTCGCACCGGGAAGGGGAGGAGGTGCAGCGTTCACTCTATCGCCTTCGGCGAGGGAGGCAATCCACTGCTGGCTGCGCTGTTCTCTTTCACCCAGCGCCTGTGCGGGAGGGCCACCGACCCCTTCTTCCTCGCTGCTGTACGTAGTGTGGGCAGATCCGGCCTCCCGCCGCACGCCTTTCCACATCCCGACGACCCTAAGGTATAAGTTTCTTTGAAACCGTCATTGCTCTAGCTGCATGTGGATCTTTTTCGATCTGTAGTCGAATCTAGGTCTTGGTTCAAAGAGGAAAGAAGGGTGCGGTGGGCTGGATCAAGAATCTAGGACGTGGTTCAATGAGGAAAGGAGGGACGGAAAGTAGTATAGACTGGCTATCCAGCCGCTTTGTTGGTCGAAAAGGGAAAAAGGAGGTAACCCAGTACACACATCCGTAAGGAACCGATCTCTTTGTTGAAAAGGGAAAGAAACTGGGGGGTCGGGTAGTTTGTCCAGGACTAGATTTGCGGCCTCACATAGGAAAATGGTTCAAAGAGAACAAATATGGGACCAACGCATATATGCTGCTTGGCTACATACTCTGCATCACCCATTTATACGTGTGGACGCACATGGTGCTGGCATGTCCCATACAGCTATTTTGCTGTTGTTAATCTAAGAATGCCGCCGGAAAATTGAAGCAATGCCACTGTTAAAAGTAAATTACATTTTTAACGAATGTTGTTTTAAGAGAATGTCTTTGTTAATATGAATCAATGCAACCGTTTTAGAAATGCTACTATCCTACTTTGTTTTCCATCCAAGATAAGTTAGATGCTTCTTTCTGTCACCGTTTGTTTCATCCTCCTTTATCGGCAAGTAATTGTTTCCTTTTTTTCCTCTGTTAAAACAGGGGTATCTATTCAAATTGTTGCTATTGTGACATCTTGCTTTGCTACTCGAAACACTTTGCTTGATTTCAGTGCAACTGCACAAAACGAGATTGGATTTCCAAATCGTGTTGGCAGATTCGTGCGTGATCTTGTGTGCGTCATGACAGGTTGGTACTTGCCTTCATCCACATGATCATGCAGTGTGTTTGAGATGCTGTGCTACTTGTATTGGTACTGTTTTAAATAAATGTTGAATTGAAGCTATTGTATTGCTCTCTTTTCCCATTAAGTAGTGAACACTTGTTAGGAATGGTACTATCCTACTTTGTAGTTCTTTCTACATGTTTAACCAAGGTATTGTTAAGATAATGTCTCTATTAAAATGAATCAGTTGCATTGTTTTAGGAATGGTACTTTTCTGCTTTGTCGTTCTTTATACATGTTTTAACAAGGCATTGTTAAGATAATGTCTCAGTCAATATGAATGAATCACAATGACGGAGAATTGCTACTCTCCTGCTTTGTTTCCCATTAAGATAAGGTAGATCAGTAGATGTTGTTCTTCTGGGAGTACAACTAATCAACCGTTATTTCTCAGTAATTGTTTCCCTTATACCTATTGTTGCTTACAGGGATATCAAAATTAAAGCTCAGTTTTATTCCGACTTCGATTTTAGTTGAACTGCACAAAAGGAGCCAATGTGTCCAAGGCAAACTGCTGCATTACTGGGTCCAGTTGGTCGTTCCACTTTGCAGAACGAAGCAGTCATTGTTTGCGCTACATTACAGAAGGAACGACCGAGAAGCTTTACAGAGTATTATTAGACGCTGGTGACATGACTAGTCTGCAGAGAGCATTGGAAATTCTACAACACGTGGAGTGCATTGGGCAAAAAGTGCCCAAACAAGTACAAGAAGCCACAACAGGACTCCACGATCATAGGCATTACATATTTTGAATGTGAAAAGCTTGTCAAAGTTTAATCATTGATGTTAGCAAGAAGACGTTAGTTTAATATATTGGAATTGGAAAACCTTATCAAAATTTGCTCATTGATGTTAGCCAGAAGACATGCATTTGATATTTTTGAGTGGGATGCCCTTGCTGTGAGTATCGTCGATTGTTTTTTCCTATTCCTGTGTTCAGTTTAGAAGTAAATAGTTACTCTGCTGAGATATTCCTGTGTTAACAGTTTGTTCTGCATATTGTCTATGTAATGACAGGCCTTGTGTTTGATTGCAAAGTTGAGCTTGGAATGTTGTGGCATGCGGCATCACGAGCTGTTCACCGTGCCTCCTGAGAATAATGCTTCGTATTGTTTTGCATGTCGATCTAATGCCAGTGATTTGCTTGTTAAGAAGATCATCCTCTTCTGTTGTTTCCGTGCTTAAGAAGTTCATCGTCTTATGTTTCATTCATAGCCTATACGACAAGTTGGGTAGGTTAGACGTGAAACCATATGATCTTCCTGTTGGGGAACGTAGTAATTTCAAAAACTTCCTACGCACACGCAAGATCATGGTGATGCATAGCAACGAGAGGGGAGAGTGTTGTCCACGTACCCTCGTAGACCGAAAGTGGAAGCGTTAACACAACGCGGTTAATATAGTCGTACGTCTTCACGATCCGACCGATCAAGTACCGAACGCACGGCACCTCCGAGTTCAGCACACGTTCAGCTCGATGACGTCCCTCGAACTCCGATCCAGCCGAGTGTTGAGGGAGAGCTTCGTCAGCACGACGGCGTGGTGACGATGATGATGTTCTACCGACGCAGGGCTTCGCCTAAGCACCGCTACGATATTATCGAGGTGTAATATGGTGGAGGGGGGCACCGCACACGGCTAAGAGATCAATAGATCAATTGTTGTGTCTATGGGGTGCCCCCTGCCCCCGTATATAAAGGAGCAAGGGGGGAGGCGGCCGGCCTAGGAGGAGGGCGCGCCAAGGGGAGGAGTCCTACTCCCACCGGGAGTAGGAGTCCTCCTTTCCTTGTTGGAGTAGGAGAAGGGAAGGGAGAGGGAGAAAGAAGGAAGGGGGCGCCCCCCCTCCCTAGTCCAATTCGGACTAGTCCATGGGGAGGGGTGCGGCCACCCTTTGGGGTCTTTCTCTCCTTTCCCGTATGGCCCATTAAGGCCCAACACGAATTCCCGTAACTCTCGGGTACTCCGAAAACTACCCGAATCACTCAGAACCTTTCCAATGTCCGAATATAGTCGTCCAATATATCGATCTTTACGTCTCGACCATTTCGAGACTCCTCGTCATGTCCCCGATCTCATCCGGGACTCCGAACTCTTGGTACATCAAAACTCATAAACTCATAATAAAACTGTCATCGTAACGTTAAGCGTGCGGACCCTACGGGTTCGAGAACTATGTAGACATGACCGAGACACGTCTCTGGTCAATAACCAATAGCGGGACCTGGATGCCCATATTGGCTCCCACATATTCTACGAAGATCTTTATCGGTCAAACCGCATAACAACATACGTTGTTCCCTTTGTCATCGGTATGTTATTTGCCCGAGATTCGATCGTCGGTATCTTAATACCTAGTTCAATCTCGTTACGGCAAGTCTCTTTACTCGTTCCGTAATACATCATCTCGCAACAAACTCATTAGTTGCAATGCTTGCAAGGTTTAAGTGATTTGCATTACCGAGAGGGCCCAGAGATACCTCTCCGACAATCGGAGTGACAAATCCTAATCTCGAAATACGCCAACCCAACAAGTACCTTCGGAGACACCTGTAGAGCACCTTTATAATCACTCAGTTACGTTGTGACGTTTGGTAGCACACAAAGCGTTCCTCCGGTAAACGGGAGTTGCATAATCTCATAGTCATAGGAACATGTATAAGTCATTTAGAAAGCAATAGCAACATACTAAACGATCGAGTGCTAAGCTAATGGAATGGGTCAAGTCAATCACATCATTCTCCTAATGATGTGATCCCGTTAATCAAATGACAACTCATGTCTATGGCTAGGAAACATAACCATCTTTGATCAACGAGCTAGTCAAGTAGAGGCATACTAGTGACACTCTGTTTGTCTATGTATTAACACATGTATCATGTTTCCGGTTAATACAATTATCGCATGAATAATAAACATTTATCATGATATAAGGAAATAAATAATAACTTTATTATTGCCTCTAGGGCATATTTCCTTCAGTCTCCCACTTGCACTAGAGTCAATAATCTAGTTCACATCGCCATGTGATTTAACATCAGTTGTTCACATCACCATGTGATTAACACCCATAGTTCACATCGTCATGTGACCAACACCCAAAGGGTTTACTAGAGTCAGTAATCTAGTTCACATCGCTATGTGATTAACACCCAAAGAGTACTAAGGTCTGATCATGTTTTGCTTGTGAGATAATTTTAGTCAACGGGTCTGTCACATTAAGATCCGTAAGTATTTTGCAAATTTCTATGTCGACAATGCTCTGCGCGGAGCTACTCTAGCTAATTGCTCCCACTTTCAATATGTATCTAGACCGAGACTTAGAGTCATCTAGATTAGTGTCAAAACTTGCATCGACGTAACCCTTTACGACGAACCTTTTGTCACTTCCATAATCGAGAAACATATCCTTTTTCCACCAAGGATAATTTTGAATGCTGTCCAGTGATCTACTCCTAGATCACTATTGTACTCCCTTGCCAAAATCAGTGTAGGGTATACAATAGATCTGGTACACAGCATGACATACTTTATAGAACCTATGGCCGAGGCATAGGGAATGACTTTCATTCTTTTTCTATCTTCTGCCGTGGTCGGGCTTTGAGTCTTACTCAAATTTCACACCTTGTAACACAGGCAAGAAACTCTTTCTTTGACTGTTCCATTTTGAACTACTTCAAAATCTTGTCAAGGTATGTACTCATTGAAAAAACTTATCAAGCGTCTTGATCTATCTCTATAGATCTTGATGCTCAATATGTAAGCAGCTTCACCGAGGTCCTTCTTTGAAAAACTCCTTTATGCTTTGCAGAATAATTCTACATTATTTCCGATCAACAATATGTCATTCACATATACTTATCAGAAATGTTGTAGTGCTCCCACTCACTTTCTTGTAAATACAGTCTTCACCGCAAGTCTGTATAAAACTATATGCTTTGATCAACTCATCAAAGTGTATATTCCAACTCCGAGATGCTTGCACCAGTCCATAGATGGATCGCTGGAGCTTGCATATTTTGTTAGCACCTCTAGGATTGACAAAACCTTCTGGTTTCATCATATACAACTCTTCTTTAATAAATCCATTAAGGAATGTAGTTTTGTTTATCTATTTGCCAGATTTCATAAAATGCGGCAATTGCTAACATGATTCGAATAGACTTAAGCATCGCTATGGGTGAGAAGGTCTCATCGTAGTCAATCCCTTGAACTTGTCGAAAACCTTTCGCAACAAGTCGAGCTTTATAGATAGTAACATTACCGTCAGCGTCAGTCTTCTTCTTGAAGATCCATTTATTTTCAATGGCTTGCCGATCATCGGGCAAGTCAACCAAAGTCCATACTTTGTTCTCATACATGGATCTCATCTCAGATTTCATGGCCTCAAGCCATTTTGCGGAATCTGGGCTCACCATCGCTTCTTTATAGTTCGTAGGTTCGTTATGGTCTAGTAACATAACCTCCAGAACAGGATTACCGTACCACTCTGGTGCGGATCTTACTCTGGTTGACCTACGAGGTTCAGTAATAACTTGATCTGAAGTTCCATGATCATCATCATTAACTTCCTCACTAATTGGTATAGGCGCCACAGAAACTGGTTTCTGCGATGAACTACTTTCCAATAAGGGAGCAGGTACAATTACCTCATCAAGTTCTACTTTCGTCCCACTCACTTCTTTCGAGAGAAACTCCTTCTCTAGAAAGGATCCATTCTTAGCAACGAATGTCTTGCCTTCGGATCTGTGATAGAAGGTGTACCCAACAGTTTCCTTTGGGTATCCTATGAAGACACATTTCTCCGATTTGGGTTTGAGCTTATCAGGATGAAACTTTTTCACATAAGCATCGCAACCCCAAACTTTATGAAACGAAAACTTTGGTTTCTTGCCAAACCACAGTTCATAAGATGTCGTCTCAATGGATTTAGATGGTACCCTATTTAACGTGAATGCAGCTGTCTCTAATGCATAACCCCAAAACGATAGTGGTAGATCGGTAAGAGACATCATAGATCGCACCATATCTAATAAAGTACGGTTATGACGTCCGGACACACCATTACGTTGTGGTATTCCGGATGGCGTGAGTAGTGAAACTATTTCACATTGTTTTAACTGAAGGCCAAACTTGTAAATCAAATATTTCATCTCTGCGATCTTATCGTAGAAACTTTTATTTTCTTGTTACGATGATTCTCCACTTCACTCTGAAATTCTTTGAACTTTTCAAATGTTTCAGACTTCTGTTTCATTAAGTAGATATACCCATATCTACTCAAATCATCTGTGTAGGTCAGAAAATAATGATACCTGCTACGAGCCTCAATATTCATCGGAGCACATACATCTGTATGTATGATTTCCAACAAATCTGTTGCTCTCTCCATAGTTCCGGAGAACGGCGTTTTAGTCATCTTGCCCATGAGGCACGGTTCGCAAGCATCAAGTGATTCATAATCAAGTGATTCCAAAATCCCATCAGTATGGAGTTTCTTCATGCACTTTACACCAATATGACCTAAACGGCAGTGCCACAAATAAGTTGCACTATCATTATTAACTTTGCATCTTTTGGCTTCATTATTATGAATATGTGTATCACTACGATCGAGATCCAACAAACCATTTTATTGGGTGTATGACCATAGAAGGTTTTATTCATGTAAACAGAACAACAATTATTCTCTAATTTAAATGAATAACTGTATTGCAACAAACATGATCAAATCATATTCATGCTCAATGCAAACACCAAATAACACTTATTTAGTTTCAACACTAATCCCAAAAGTATAGGGAGTGTGCGATGATGATCATATCAATCTTGGAACTACTTCCAACACACATCGTCACCTCGCCTTTTACTAGTCTCTGTTTATTCTGCAACTCCCGTTTCGAGTTACTACTCTTAGCAACTGAACCAGTATCAAATGTCGAGGGGTTCCTATAAACACTAGTAAAGTACCCATCAATTACATGTATATCCAATATACCTTTGTTCGCTTTGCCATCCTTCTTATCCACCAAATACTTGGGGTAGTTCCGCTTCCAGTGACCAGTCCCTTTGCAGTAGAAGCACTTAGTCTCATGATTAGGACCAGGCTTAGGCTTCTTCACTTGAGCAGAAACTTGCTTGCCGTTCTTCTTGAAGTTCCGCTTCTTCCCTTTGCCCTTTTCTTGAAACTAGTGGTCTCGTCAACCATCAACACTTGATGTTTTTCTTGATTTCTACCTTCATCGATTTCAGCATCACGAAGAGCTCGGGAATTACTTTCGTCATCCCTTGCATACTATAGTTCAACACGAAGTTCTACTAACTTGGTGATGGTGACTAGAGAATTCTGTCAATCACTATTTTATCTGGAAGATTAACTCCCACTTGATTCAAGCGATTGTAGTACCCAGACAATTTGAGCACATGCTCACTGCTTGAGCTATTCTCCTCCATCTTTTAGCTATAGAACTTGTTGGAGACTTCATATCTCTCAACTCAGGTATTTGCTTGAAATATTAACTTCAACTCCTGGAACATCTCATATGGTCCATGACGTTCAAAACGTCTTTGAAGTCCCGATTCTAAGCCGTTAAGCATGGTGCACTAAACTATCAAGTAGTCATCATATTGAGCTAGCCAAACGTTCATAAGGTCTGTATCTGCTCCTGCAATAGGTCTGTCACCTAGCAGTGCATCAAGGACATAATTCTTCTGTGCAGCAATGAGGATAATCCTCAGATCACGGATCCAATCCGCATCTTTGCTACTAACATCTTTCAACATAATTTTTCTCTAGGAACATATCAAAAATAAACACAGGGAAGCAACAATGCGAGCTATTGATCTACAACATAATTTGCAAAATACTATCGGGACTAAGTTCATGATAAATTGAAGTTCAATTAATCATATTACTTAAGAACTCCCACTTAGATAGACATCCCTCTAATCCTCTAAGTGATCACGTGATCCATATCAACTAAACCATGTCCGATCATCACGTGAGATGGAGTAGTTTCAACGGTGAACATCACTATGTTGATCATATCTACTATATGATTCACGCTCGACCTTTCGGTCTCCGTGTTCCGAGGCCATATCTGTTATATGCTAGGCTCGTCAAGTTTAACCTGAGTATTCCGCGTGTGCAACTATTTTGCACCCGTTGTATTTGAATGTAGAGCCTATCACACCCGATCATCACGTGGTGTCTCAGCACAAAGAACTTTCGCAACGGTGCATACTCGGGGAGAACACTTATACTTTGATAATTTAGTGAGGGATCATCTTATAATGCTACCGTCAATCAAAGCAAGATAAGATGCATAAAAGATAAACATCACATGCAATCAATATAAGTGATATGATATGGCCATCATCATCTTGTGCTTGTGATCTCCATCTCCGAAGCACCATCATGATCACCATCGTCACCGGCACGACACCTTGATCTCCATCGTAGCATCATTGTCGTCTCGCCAATCTTATGCTTCTACGACTATCGCTACCGCTTAGTGATAAAGTAAAGCATTATAGGGCGATTGAATTGCATACAATAAAGCGACAACCATATGGCTCCTGCCAGTTGCCGATAACTCGGTTACAAAACATGATCATCTCATACAATAAATTTAGCATCATGCTTTGACCATATCACATCACAACATGCCCTGCAAAAACAAGTTAGACATCCTCTACTTTGTTGTTGCAAGTTTTACGTGGCTGCTATGGGCTTAGCAAGAACCGTTCTTACCTACGGATCAAAACCACAACAATAGTTTGTCAAGTTGGTGCTGTTTTAACCTTCGCAAGGACCGGGCGTAGCCACACTCGGTTCAACTAAAGTTGGAGAAACTGACACCCGCCAACCACCTCTGTGCAAAGCACGTCGGAAGAACCAGTCTCGCGTAAGCGTACGCGTAATGTCCGTCCGGGCCGCTTCATCCAGCAATACCGCCGAACCAAAGTATGACATGCCGGTAAGCAGTATGACTTATATCGCCCACAACTCACTTGTGTTCTACTCGTGCATATGACATCTACGCATAAAACCAGGCTTTGATACCACTGTTGGGGAACGTAGTAATTTCCAAAATTTCCTACGCACATGCAAGATCATGGTGATGCATAGCAACGACAGGGGACAGTGTTGTCCACATACCCTCATAGACCGAAAGCGGAAGCGTTAACACAACACGGTTGATGTAGTCGTACGTCTTCACGATCCGACCGATCAAGTACCAAACGCACGGCACCTCTGAGTTCAGCACACGTTTAGCTCGATGACGTCCCTCGAACTCCGATCCAGCCAAGTGTTGAGGGAGAGTTTCGTCAGCACGACGGCGTGGTGACGATGATGATGTTCTACCGACGCAGGGCTTCGCCTAAGCACCGCTACGATATTATCGAGGTGTAATATGGTGCAGGGGGGCACCGCACACGGCTAAGAGATTAATAGATCAACTTTTGTGTCTATGGGGTGCCTTTTGGGGAACGTACTAATTTCAAAAAAATTCCTACGCTCACGCAAGATCATGGTGATGCATAGCAACGAGAGGGGAGTGTGTTGTCCACGTACCCTCGTAGACCGAAAGCGGAAGTGTTAGCACAACGCGGTTGATGTAGTCGTACGTCTTTGCGATCCGACCGATCAAGTACCGAACGCACGACACCTCCGAGTTCAACACACGTTCAGCCCGATGACGTCCCTCGAACTCCGATCCAGCCGAGTGTTGAGGGAGAGTTTCGTCAGCACGACGGCGTGGTGACGATGATGATGTTCTACCGACGCAGGGCTTCGCCTAAGCACCGCTACAGTAGTATCGAGGTGGACTATGGTGGAGGGGGGCACCGCACACGGCTAAAAGATCAAACGATCAATTGTTGTGTCTCCAAGGGGTGCCCCCCTCCCCGTGTATCAAGGAGTGGAGGAGGGGGAGGGCCGGCCCTCTCTATGGCGCGCCCTAGGGGGAGTCCTACTCCCACCGGGAGTAGGATTCCCCCCTTCCAAGTAGTAGGAGTAGGAGTCAAGGAAAGGGGAGAGAGAAGAGAAGGAAGGAGAGGGCGCAGCCCCTCCCCCTAGTCCAATTCGGACTAGGCCTTGGGGGGGCACACAGCCTCTCCTCTCTCTTTCCCCTAAAGCCCAATAAGGCCCATATACTCCCCGGCGAATTCCCGTAACTCACCGGTACTCCGAAAAATACCCGAATCACTCGGTACCTTTCCGATGTCCGAATATAGTCGTTCAATATATCGATCTTTACGTCTCGACCATTTCGAGACTCCTCGTCATGTCCCCGATCTCATCCGGGACTCCGAACTACCTTCGGTACATCAAAACACATAAACTCATAATATAACCATCATCGAACTTTAAGCGTGCGGACCCTACGGGTTCGAGAACTATGTAGACATGACCGAGACACGTCTCCGGTCAATAACCAATAGCGGAACCTGGATGCTCATATTGGCTCCCACATATTCTACGAAGATCTTTATCGGTCAGACCGCATAACAACATACGTTGTTCCCTTTGTCATCGGTATGTCACTTGCCCGAGATTCGATCGTCGGTATCTCAATACCTAGTTCAATCTTGTTACCGGCAAGTCTCTTTACTCGTTCCGTAATACATCATCTCGCAACAAACTCATTAGGTTCAATGCTTGCAAGGCTTAAGTGATGTGCATTACCGAGAGGGCCCAGAGATACCTCTCCGACAATCGGAGTGACAAATCCTAATCTCGAAATACGCCAACCCAACAAGTACCTTCGGAGACACCTGTAGAGCACCTTTATAATCACCCAGTTACGTTGTGACGTTTGGTAGCACACAAAGTGTTCCTCCGGTAAACGGGAGTTGCATAATCTCATAGTCATAGGAACATGTATAAGTCATGAAGAAAGCAATAGCAACATACTAAACGATCGAGTGCTAAGCTAACGGAATGGGTCAAGTCAATCACATCATTCTCCTAATGATGTGATCCCGTTTATCAAATGACAACTCATGTCTATGGCTAGGAAACATAACCATCTTTGATCAATGAGCTAGTCAAGTAGAGGCATACTAGTGACACTCTGTTTATCTATGTATTCACACATGTATCATGTTTCCGGTTAATACAATTCTAGCATGAATAATAATCATTTATCATGATATAAGGAAATAAATAATAACTTTATTATTGCCTCTAGGGCATATTTCCTTCACTTCCGACCAACTCATCATATTAGGCCGTGATTGGATCGTCGTTTTCCAACCAAAACCGCTTGTAAAACTGACGCTTGTAAATAAAAGCAGATGGTCTCGGGCGAAGCGCTTGGTTGGTCCATTTCGACTAGTAAAATATACACTGGTCTCTCAAATTACATGTGTAACCCGCCGGTTTTACTTACAGACCTCGGGCCCTCGGTTTCATTATGCCTGTATTTTACGCGTTGTTTGCGATGACGAGTAAATTACACTTGTATGTTAATACAGGTGTGAAATAAACCAGAGCTCCCAAGCGCAGCCTTACCGTTTCATGTCGTCTCAGTTTCTCGAAGGTGCTCATAGGTGTCCCATGATCCTGGCTTCCTGAATGAGCAGCGGGCGCTGTATCAGACCATCGTAGGGCCCGCGAGGCCCTCTCCGTCGTCCTTCGAGTTGTTGTGCTCGCCGTGGCGCCGAGCATTGTTAACATTTTCAACGACATGAGGATTCAGGAGATGACTTTATTTTGACTGGATGACACTAGGGACCCACTAGGGCCATAGCCGTACGTACGCAAGTGCCTCCTTATTATGTACAACTATATTTTTTTGCTTCCTCCTGGTTTCCTGACATTACGGTCCCACACCATTGTCAACCTATGTAGTCAATATAAATGAGAGAATTGCACAAGGTGCGGCCGACAGCTGGGACCAAGCAGCTCGAGCAGTATTTGTGTTTTTGAGGCATGAGCACTGCAGAGTTTTTCTTGGCGACGATTTCGTCGTTGTTCAGAGGAGAGCAGGGTATTAACTGGGTGGGCTGTGGCCCGTCTAGCCCAGGCCAGATATCCAGCCTAGATATTAATTTTTTCAAGATGAAAATGGCTAGCCCAGCTATATGTTTTTTTGAGGAATACCCATGCAAGGTCAACTTGTTATTTTCCGCCCCGCATGGCTGCAAATCTTTCCTAGGAGGGATGCATTAGGCTTAACAGGAAAATGGGCTTTAAAAAATAATAAATGGGATGTAATTATAAAAACTGGGCAGTAACTATAAAAAAATGCACCAAACACGAAATTAGTTTATAAAATATTATTTATGGATTTTGAAAATATTAATTTTCCATTGTTGCGCGCGCAATGTTTCGTTGGATTTTTACGTAATACAAATTTATATTTAATCTGACTAGAAATTTCGGGATAAAAATATTTTGGATCCCATCAAAATGTGGGAGATTTTATTGAATTCTGTCTTCAACGGTTGGTTGAAATTATTAATCGTTGTCCTAGCTAGAAAATGGGCTGTACTTTTAACAAACTGTAAATGGGCTGTAGTAAATTCCATTAGAATTCAAAAATGGGCTATACATTCTTACAAATCGCAAATGGGCTATAAGTTCTCTGCCACACACTTGTGGGCCTACTAAGTTGATGCGTCCCCTAAAAAAAATAAGTTGACGCGTATGCAAGGCTTTGTCAACTTATTATAGTCAACACATGGTTCTAGCAGCAGTGGCCGTTGGATGTCTATCCAACGGATGTCATGCTTGTTCTTCAATCTCGGATATTCTTAGCTTCGGCCGCCCAAAAAATGATTCCTCCCCCTGACATCTGGGGCACACCGTTTCGGAGGCTGACCTGTGGGCCTACTAAGTTGGCGCGTACAAAGGGCTTTGTCAACTTAGTCAATATAAACGATTCTAGCTTCAGTGATCGTACGATGTCCATCCAACGGCCGTAGTGCTTCTTCAACCTCTGGTCTTCTTGCTCCAGCCTCCCAAAGCAGCACCGGTCGTGCCACCTGCTCCTGCCTCCCATGGCCGGCTGTGCTGCCGCGGAGGCTTCACTGCCCCCATACTACTCCCATCGCTGGCTAGGCCATCCCTCCACTCACCAACACCCCCTGTTATTCTACGGCGACGGCAGCCTCACACCGCAGCCGAACCAGTGAACCCTCGTACTCCTCTCCGCGTGGGCATCCACTTCCGTGTCTTCCCCGGCTCCGCGTCGTCCCCTTCCTCGGCCTCGCTGTCATCCACCGCCGTGGTGCTCTCGGCGCGGCGTGGTCAATGTGGTCAACGACCGACTTCCATCGGAAGAGTACTGTACGTGGAGAGGCTGACAACTGGGTCCACGGCAGTCGCAAGGAAGTGCCTCCTTATTACGAGCAAAATAATTATTCCTCCACCTGACAGCAGGGACCCACCGGATGGGCCACCATATTTTGCGAAAAAAATGTTTCCCCCTGACTGCTGGGACCCACTAGACGGGCCACCGTATTTCGCGAAAAAAACGTCCCCCTGACTGCTGGGACCCACCGGACAGGCCACCGTATTTCATGAAAAAAAACGTCCCCCCCGCTGTCAGCTCGGACCCACTGGAAGTGCCTCCTTATTACGCACAAAAAAATGAATACTCCCCCTGCTAGCTGGGACCCACCATGTTGGGAGGCTGACTTGTGGGCCTACTAAGTTGACTGGGACGGAGGCCTTTGTCAACTTTAGTCAATATGAATGATTCTAGCTCCAGTGAGCGTAGGATGTCCATCCAACGGCCGTAGTGCTTCTTCAACCTCTGGTCTTCTTGCTCCAGCCGCCCAAAGCAGCGCAGGTCGTGCCGCATGCTCCTGCCTCCCGTGGCCGGCTGTGATGCCGCGGAGGCCTCACCGTCTCCTACTACTCCCACCGCTAGCCAGGCTATCCCTCTACTCACCCACACCCCCTGTTATTCTACAGCGACGGCAGCCTCACACTTTAGCCGAACTAGTCAACCCTCGTACTCCTCTCCGCGTGGGCATCCACTGCCGCGTCTTCCCCAGCTCCGCGTCGTCCCCTTCCTAGACCTCGCCGTCGTCCACCGCCGTGGTGCTCTAGGAGCGGCATGGTCAATGTGGTCAACGACCGACCTCCATCGGAAGAGTACTGTACGTGGAGAGGCTGACAGCTGGGTCCACGACAGCCGCAAGGAAGTGCCTCCTTATTACACGCAAAATAATTATTCCTCCACCTGATAGCGGGGACCCACCGGACGGGCCACCGTATTTCGCGAAAAAAACGTTTCCCCCTGGCTACTGGGACCCACCAGCTACATCTTCGCACGCAAGGAAGTGCCTGACAGTCGGGACCCACCTGGTCGAAGCGTACGTAGCATTGTCATTCTGGTCGCGAACATGTACGTACATACTGGTGGATGTAGAGGCGCGCACGTGTCGTAGTAAAGGGGCGCATGTAGCATGTACACGTACGTACAACAGCCAGTGTGCAAGAAAGAAAATACGGCCACGTACGTACATACGGGCGGGGTCTCGAACGCCTACTCGCGCATATATATGTACGGCCAGGGCTCATGTACATGGCTGGGTCGGAACGGAGAAACAACGTCATCGCCATGTTCACGGGGAGCCAACTGGCTGGGTCGGAACGGAATGCGTCGTCATGTTCGTCGGGAGGCCTTGGATGGAACATGCGATGGAAACGAGGCCCGGCGTACCGCAGAACGGAGGAAACGACCTTGTGTTCGACCGGCCACGTTCGAAACGGATCCTGTTCATCGGGAGGGGTCTGGCGTACCGCAAAACGGAGGAAACGGACCTCCTACGGTCGAAACGGGGGTCCTGTTGATCGGGAGGGGTGTGTCGTACCGCAAAACGGACGAAACGGACTTGTGTTGGAGCACTACGGTCGAAATGGGGGTCCTGTTCATCGGGAGGGGTGTGGCGTACCGCAAAACGGGACTCCACGGGATACTGTTCATCTCCACCATCGACCTCCTCCAGCCTCCACGGGCTACTGTTCATCCACCGTCGACCTCCTCCAGCCTCCACCTGCGACTGTTCATCCACGGGCTTGTGTTCATCCAGCCTCCATCGTGCGCTACTCCACCGGCTACTGTTCAACCACCTCTCTCCACGGGCTCCTGTTCAACCACCCCTCCACGGGCTACTGTTCATCCACCCCTCCACCGTCTACTGTTCATCCAGCCCTCCACGGGGTCCTGTTCATCCAGCCCCAACCGGCTCGATCGATCGGGGTCCTGTTCATCCAGAGGCAACGCCACGGGGTCCTGTTCATCCACCCCCACCGCTCACTGTTCATCCAAACCCCCCTGCAATGCTCAATGTTCATCCAGAGGCAGCATCGATCGGCTTTAGTTAGTAGCAGTAGCGAAGGAACCGCTCGATCGGGTTCAGTTAACAACCATCGATCGATCGCTCGGGTTCAGTAACGCATAGCTTGTAGTGCAATCGCTCGTGTTCAGTTAGAGCCCAACGCCTCGCTCGGGTTCAGGTAGAGCCAACGCCTCGCATACACGCATATGTGTACAAGAGAAACACGCATCGCTCGGCCCCCGACCACCCACCGTAACCGGGAACTCGCCGAAATTTTCCTCGCCCTCGCTTCTACCACGGTTTTTTCCGCCATGGACGGCCCAAAGAATGTCATGCGGATGCGTCTCCGGCCCGCCCAGGACGAAAAGCCCATTTTTTGTCATGATTTTTATTCATAGAAGTAGGATCCCACCACATCTATGATGATGCCGGGTTTTGTCACAATTATCGTCATAGAAGTGTCATAAGTATGACGGAATTTTTTTCGTTCGACCCAATTTTTTTTTCGTTCGACCCAAAATGTCTGAGGTATGACTCTCTTGCTTACTCCATAGTCATCCTTACCATGTCAGCCCCCAAGTCTATTACTTATGATGAAATATGTTGTAGACTTAATACCGGCTTAATAATCACTGCAAGAAAACCGGCTTACCTGGTAACACTCAAGGGCCGGGTTAAACACCATAATTGAACTGGTCCTTACTTTATTTTAAACAAGTAGTTGAGCAACTTTACACATTAGCCCCCAAGTGCCGAGTACCTTTGCCTGCAAAGTGCTTGGGACTTACTTTCATGATCCGGCACTGTAAATAGAGCTCTTCAGCATACATTAGCCCCCAAGTGCTAAGTGTCTTTGCTTGCAAAGTGCTTGGGACTTAATGTTGCATTATAATCATCCTAACTGTAACCCGGAATTTGTACAGACCGTCTGTAAGAAATTTGAATCAGAAATCTCTGATCTGAAGAACCGCCTGAAGACTCAGGAAAGTGAGACCCAAAAGGCCAATTCCAAATTTGAATTCAGTGTATCTGCACAAGAGAAACTAAAGGAAAAGTTTGAAGCAGAAAGAAAAGCCTGGGCGGATGAGAAAACTGCTTTGCACAGCCGGGCCGAACAAGCGGAGGCCGCTCTTACTAAAAGAACCGCCGAACTATCCGTCTTAAAACTCCATGTATCTCAGATGGTCTCCGCAATCTTTGGTAAGTTACTCTGTAAGTTTCTAACTAGTTTACATCGTTCATTTCCCATAAGTACCGCAATCACCATCAGCTCACCTAATTTTGTAATGCAGGCCCCAGAAGTTCTAATCTCAATCAGAACGTGCTGACCAAGCTGAAGGCGGTTTATACCTTGGTAGAACAACTGTACACCGGGTCACAACGTACCTTAGCTGTTGTGGCTCTGTCAAACGAAGTTCCCACTCATCTGGCAGATGTACTCAGGTGGCTTGCCGTGCTTCCGTAATGCTTCCAAGAGTTAAGACGAGCTTCTGCCAGAGTCGGAGCCATAGCCGCTCTAAGCCGGGCCAAGGCGTTTCTACCGGAGCTAGACCCGGTCGACATCGCCCTTGGGTATCCAAGCTTGAAGGAAGATGGCACTCCCTTCGACCAGAAAGACTTCGCCGCTTGTGTGAAGAGTGTACGCCCGGTGGCCACTTTAATTGGTAATGACACAGACCTTACCAAATATCAACCGGGCTATGACGCGGAGAATCAGAGGATCCCAACACCTCGTTATGAAGCAGTCAGCCTGATTCCTCCGACTCGTAAGCATACCTTCGCCCCTGAAGTTGACCCGGCCGGGTTAATTGATGATGAAGCTCAATTTGAAGCCTTAAGTGGCATTGACTGGAAATCATCAACCTTCCAGGACATGGAAACAGCCGGAGGAGCGGGGAGGGATGAGCCGGAAGCTTCAACCCAACAAGCCCCTTTAATTTCTATGGCGGCTCATGGTTATGTCTCAAAAACAATGCCTCACCTTTTGTACTCGGGGAGTCCTGTAATAGAGTAGGATGAACACTTAATTTTGTCGTGCCATCGTGCACGTGTGTAGCGCCTAACTCTATTTAAACTGCCCTTTTATATTCCTCCGGGTTATGTTTGATCATCTGCTTTCCTTAAGTTTAAAGAGCTATCTTTAATTGTCCTGCACAGAAAACAAATCACAAGTCTCTAGGCAGCTTACCGCATGGAGAGTCATATATTTTACATATAACCCGGAATATGAGTCAAAGCCATAAAAAACCGGCTCTCAATTATATTTTTGAGATAACCATAACAGCATACCTGCGAGCCTTCAAGTACACTTCCGGTTTATGTAACCCGAATAATGAGGTTGAGAACTCAACTCCGGTTCACCAGCACATATAATGCTTATTATGTGCTATCAATGTTATTAATCAAGGTTAAGCCGGTGGAATAAGAACCACCCTTGAATACTTTTGATATCATCAAAAGAACTGGTCTGCAAACCAAGAGATCTCAACAATTTAGGGGCTTCTGATTCGAATACGACTAGAGAACCGTCCCAAAGGGGTTAAGCTAAGATTCGAATGCGATCATATAGCCCCCAATGGCTTTGGCGTTGCCGATCAAGAGGGTACCGACAGCTATGTTCTCTTTGGTTCGAATACGACCTATGTTTGAACAGGAAGCCCCCAAATGACCTTGAGAGTTGTTTAACGATGCTGATTCGAATACGATCCACGTCGGTTCCTAAAGGGGGTTAAGATATGATTCAAATATGATCAAGAAAAACTCCCCAATGAGCTCGGCAATATGCCAATCAAGTGGGTATCGACAGCTATGTTCTCTTTGGTTCGAATACGACCTATGTTTGAACAGGAAGCCCCCAAGTGATTATATTTTTAACGGCTAGATTCGAATACGATCATAAGCCGGATCAACCTCCAAATGACCATGTAATATTACAATGAAAATAAAAATGATACATTTACCTTTGGAGGAAAAAAAAGGACAGAGGTCCTGCTTTATTATTTATCACAATATATACATGGCTCTAGCAATATGTACATTATGAGAGCCGGTGGCTCAAGTGTAATAAGGCCGAAGCTGAACTATGTTCCACGGCCGGCGGGTCTCCTCCTCCGACTTACGTGAATCTTTGTGCTCCCGAACATCGATAAGGTAGTATGACCCGTTGTGCAAGTTCTTGCTGACCACAAAGGGCCCTTCCCAAGGTGGGGATAGCTTGTGTGCATCTGTTTGATCCTGGATGAGCCGGAGCACCAAATCACCTTCCTGAAAGACCCTGGACTTAACCCGGCGGCTGTGATAGCGGCGCAGGTCTTGTTGGTAAATCGCCGAGCGAGCTGCTGCTACGTCGCACTGTTTGTCCAACAAGTCAAGAGCATCTTGACGCGCTTGCTCATTATCCGCCTCAACATAAGCCGCCACTCGAGGCGAATCATGACGGATGTTGCTAGGGAGGACCGCCTCAGCTCCGTAAACTATGAAGAAAGGCGTGTAACCCGTAGACCTGTTAGGAGTAGTATTGATGCTCCATAATACAGAAGGTAACTCCTCCACCCAACAACCTGGCGTCCGTTGCAAAGGGACCAAAAGCCGGGGCTTGATGCCCTTCAAGATTTCCTGATTGGCTCTCTCAGCTTGACCATTGGATTGAGGGTGAGCCACTGATGAAACATCAAGCCGAATATGCTCTCGTTGACAAAATTCCTCCATGGCGCCCTTAGACAGATTGGTACCATTGTCAGTTATAATGCTGTGTGGAAAACCAAAGCGAAATATCACCTTTTTCATGAACTGAACCGCCGTGGCCGCGTCACACTTACTAACCGGCCCTGCCTCAACCTACTTTGTGAACTTGTCAACCGCCACCAAGAGGTGGGTCTTCTTATCTTTGGACCTTTTAAAAGGCCCAACCATATCAAGCCCCCAGACTGCAAACGGCCAAGTGATTGGAATCATCCTCAACTCTTGAGCCGGCACGTGAACCCGTCTTGAGAACTTTTGACAACCGTCACACTTACTAACCAAGTCCTCTGCATCAGCATGAGCCGCCAGCCAATAAAAACCATGACGAAAAGCCTTGGCCATAAGGGATTTTGAGCCGGCATGGTGGCCACAATCCCGCTCGTGAATCTCACGTAATATTTCTTGACCTTCTTCAGAGGAAACACAACGCTGAAAAGCTCCAGTGACACTGCGACGATGCAGCTCGCCATTGATAATTATCATTGACTTAGACCGCCGGGTTATTTGTTTGGCCAAAGTTTCATCCTCAGGCAACTCTCCCCGGGTCATGTAAGCCAATTATGGCACTGTCCAATCTGGGATAGCGTGGAGAGCCGCCACCAACTGTGCTTCTAGGTCAGGAACAACCAAGTCTTCCTCTGTAGGTAATTTGACAGAAGGGTTATGCAGAGTATCCAAAACAGTATTAGGCGGCACCGGCTTTCGCTGAGAGCCTAGCCGGCTTAATGCATCAGCCGCCTCGTTCTTTCTGCGATCAATATGCTCTACTTGGTAACCCTGAAAATGTCCAGCAATGGCCTCAACTTCGCGGCGATAAGCCGCCATGAGGGGTTCCTTGGAATCCCACTTGCCTGATACTTGTTGGGCCACCAAATCTGAGTCGCCGAAGCACCTTACCCGGCTTAAGCTCATCTCCTTAGCCATCCGAAGACCATGGAGCAAGGCCTCGTACTCAGCTGCATTATTAGTACAGGGAAACATCAACCGTAGTACATAACAAAACCTGTCACCTCGAGGGGAAGCTAATACAACTCCAGCCCCCGAGCCCTCCAATTGCCTGGACCCGTCGAAGTGAATAGTCCAGTATGTATTATCCGGTTTCTCTTCAGGCACCTGCAGCTCCGTCCAATCATTGATAAAATCCACCAATGCTTGAGATTTGATAGCAGTGCGTGGCACGTACTTTAGACCATGAGGCCCAAGTTCTATGGCCCACTTAGCAACTCTTCCTGTGGCTTCTCTGTTTTGGATGATATCTCCTAAGGGAGCAGAACTAACCACAGTGATAGGGTGGCCTTGGAAATAATGCTTAAGCTTCCGTCTTGCCATGAACACCCCATAAAAAAGCTTCTGCCAATGTGGATACCGTTGCTTAGACTCAATAAGTACTTCACTGACATAGTAAACCGGCCGCTGAACCGGATGTTCCTTACCCGCCTCCTTACGCTCCACCACCACAGCCACAGTGACGGCTCGTGTGTTAGCGGCTACATACAACAACAAGGGCTCCTTATCGATAGGAGCAGCAAGGGCTGGCGGCTCAGCCAGCTGTCTTTTCAAATCCTCAAAAGCAGCATTAGCAGCATCATTCCAGACGAAGTCATCTGTTTTCTTCATCATTTGATATAGTGGCATGGCCTTTTCACCTAACCGGCTTATAAACCGACTCAAAGCAGCGATGCGGCCCGCCAGATGCTGGACGTCATTTATGCACCCCGGCTTAGCCAGAGAGGTGATTGCCTTGATCTTCTCCGGGTAGCTTCAATGCCTCTGTGCGAAACCAGAAAACCCAAGAGCTTGCCTGCAGGAACACCAAAAACACACTTGGCCGGGTTAAGCATCATCTTGTAGACCTGGAGATTATAAAAGGTCTTTCTCAGGTCATCTATCAAGGTCTCATTCTCTCGGGATTTGACCACAATACCATCCACATAGGCATGAACGTTGCGCCCAATCTGATTATGAAGACAATTCTGCACGCAACGCTGGTAAGTCGCCTGTGCACTCTTGAGCCCAAAAGGCATAGACACATAACAGAATGCTCCAAAAGGAGTAATGAACGCCGTCTTCTCTTGGTCCTTAACAGCCATTTTGATCTGATGGTAACCAGAGTACGCATCCAAAAAACTCAAACGCTCACAACCCGCCGTAGCATCAATAATTTGATCAATACGAGGGAGAGCAAAAGGATCAGCCGGACAAGCCTTGTTTAAATCCGTATAGTCCACACACATACGCTAGGTGCCATTCTTCTTGAGCACGAGCACCGGGTTAGCTAACCATTCTGGATAATAGACTTCAACGATAAACCTGGCCGCCAAGAGCCGGGCTACCTCCTCACCAATGGGTTTCCGCCTCTCCTCATTAAACCGCCGGAGGAATTGCCTGACTGGCTTAAATTTCGGATCAATATTGAGAGTGTGCTCAGCGAGTTCTCTTGGTACACCCGGCATGTCAGAAGGTTTCCATGCAAAGATGTCCCTGTTCTCACGGATGAACTCGATGAGCGCGCCTTCCTATTTCGGATCCAGATTGGCACTGATGCTGAACTGCTTAGATGAGTCACCTGGAACAAAGTCAACAAGTTTAGTCTCATCGGCCGACTTAAATTTCATTACCGGCTCATGCTCCGTGGTTGGCTTTTTCAAAGACGTCATATCTGCCGGGTCAACATTATCCTTGTAAAACCTCAACTCCTCTGTTGCACAAACAAATTCAGCGTAAGCAGCGTCACCTTCCTCACACTCCAAGGCTATCTTTCGGCTGCCATGAACCGTAATGGTCCCATTGTGACCCGGCATCTTGAGCTGTAAATACACATAACATGGCCGTGCCATGAACTTGCCGTAAGCCGGCCGCCCAAATAAAGCATGGTACGTGCTTCTTATTTTAACCACCTCAAAAGTCAGTTTTTCCGCCCTGTAATTGTACTCATCTCCAAAGGCTACTTCCAGCTCGATCTTACCGACTGGATATGCCAACTTACCGGGCACCACCCCATGGAAAACAGTGTTGGACTGGCTGAGGTTTTTATCAGTTAATCCCATGTGACGGAAGGTCTCATAATAGAGGATGTTGATGCTACTGCCTCCGTCCATTAGCACTTTAGTGAATTTGTACCCCCCAACCTGAGGAGCCACCACCAAGGCCAGGTGACCCGGATTATCAACCCAGGGAGGGTGATCTTCCCTACTTCATAGAATAGGCTGCTCAGACCATCTTAAATAGCGGGGAACCGCCGGCTCAACAGCATTTACAGCCCTCTTATGAAGCTTCTGGTCTCGCTTGCATAGACTGGTAGTAAACACATGATACTGTCCATCATTGAGCTGCTTTGGATTGGTCTGGTATCCCCCCTGCTGCTGCTGCTGATTACCCTGGCCAGATTGTTGACTAACTCCTCCTTGAAAATTCTGAGAATTGGAATTAGAGCCGCCGCCCGGGCCATGAAAGCCGCCGGCGCCTGAGCCGCCGCCCTGCCCATTGTTGCCGTTAAAAGCGTTGGAATTTTTGAAGGCTTTCATGATTGTGTAGTCTTTCCATAGATGAGTGGCCGGCTTCTCCCTAGAACCATGCCTTGGACAGGGCTCATTCCACAACTGCTCAAGCGTCGGCCCTGACCCGCCGGCTCGGGGAGGTGGTCTCCCCTTACGTCGGTGGTTGTTACCCTGCGCATTGGCGTTGGCCACAAACTCCATACTGCCATCAGCCTTACGTTTGTTTCCTCCCTGGTTCGCCGGGTTATGCTGAGGGCCCTTGCCACTGCCATTCTTCTTTCCCTTCCCTGTCCTTTCATCATCAGACGCGGGATCCTTGGTACTATCAGAGTCGCCGTACTTGACCAGAGCCGCCATCAGCGTACCCATATCATTGCAATCGCGCTTGAGTCGCCCGAGCTTCGTCTTCAGGGGCGCAAAACGACAATTTTGCTCCAACATTAAGACTGCAGAGCCGGCATCCATCTTATCAGACGAATGTATTATCTCTTTTACCCGATGAACCCAATGGGTTGTAGACACGCCCTGTTGCTGCTTGCAGTTAGTCAAATCCACAATTGACATAGATTGCCTACATGTATCTTTGAAGTTTTGGATGAACCGGGCTTTTAGCTCTGCCCATGACCCGATAGAATTAGGCGGCAGTCCTTTCAACCAAGTGCGGGCAGTCCCATCCAACATCATGGTGAAATATTTGGCCATTGCCGCTTCGCTGACTTCCAGCAACTCCATAGCCATCTCGTAGCTCTCGATCCATGCTCCGGGTTGTAAATCAGCCGTGTAATTAGGTACCTTCCTAGGTCCTTTGAAATCCTTGGGTAGACGTTCATTACGGAGAGCCGGCAGCAGACAAGGGACACCTTCGGTCCTCATAGGTACGCCCGCCTCGATAGAAGCCGTCGGATAAACCAGGAGGGGCTGGTAAGCTGTCAGCTGAGCCACCTGCTCTGCCTCTTGTCGCGCTCTATCTTGGTCTACCGCGTTAAAGGCTCCATTATGTGCCGGGTCGTGGCCAGCTGGCAAGTCACGGCGCCGGACGTTGCTTGAGCCGGTCGCTGAAACCATGTGTCTGCTATAACTTGGGCTCCGGTTTGGATGAGGGGTTGAATGAATCCTGTCCCGGCTATATGAGTATGCCTCCTGTTGCGCCAGAGCCATCTGAAGAAGTTCTCTGACCCGGCGGGTTTCGACCGCCGTCGGAGAGTCGCCCTCGACTGGGAGAGCCGCCAGCCGCGCCGCTGCGGCGATCATGTTTTCCAACGGGTTGGCATAATGACTCGGTGGTATAGGCACGTATTGAGGCGGGGCAGTGATCACACGGGGAGGCCCCATCACTTGCGGTTGAATCGGCGTTCCAGCCCCGGGCACCGTGATTTCTGGCGGGTTACTGGGCCCTGCACCAGGCGTGTTGAAGAGGTTTCGAGGATCGTAAACCGGAGGGAGTCGAGATTGAGCCTTTTGATGCCTCCTTCTCATGATCTCATTGGATGCGTTCTGATCCATCGTGAGCCGGAAAGACTGCGCCTGAATCAGCTGAGTCTGGGCGTCTAGAGCCGCCCGCTCTGCAGCCATCCTGATCCCTTCCGCTGCTAGATCTTCCTTGGCTCTTGCTACATCCAGCTTTAACTGTGCCACCTCCGCATCATGTTGAGCTTGATCCGCTGGGGCGACCGTAGCGGTTAACATGGCCGTCATCTTGTCCGTGAGATCCATCAACACCTAAGCCGGCGAGTGCACAGGGCCTCCTGCCCAAGCGGCGGAGTTTTGGACAGGTTGTGTGCCGGCCATGAAGATTCCTACCCGGCTCGGCGGCTCAAAGGGGTCCGGAATACTGTTGGCATCGGAACAACCCCTGAGCCTGCCATCTTGAAGTTGATATAACGAGTCGGTCTCACCTGTGGACGACTCACCGTCAGAGCGGGTGGCCGTCTCCTCGCCAGATCTAGATCCTTCGGAGAGTTCTCCATGGACACATCCATGAAAGCACGTTTCAAGGCCGGCAGAGTCCGGGCGGGTCTTGCACGCTGAGCCGTCTCGACGGGATCGGTGCAGATGTCCGGCTCAGGGCCCGGCTCACCAATCTTGCCAATGAAAACGTGGATTCCGCCGAAGGGGACCCGGTACCCGTACTCAATTGAGCCGGCGTCGGGGCCCCAGCCTGCGTCGTCGATGTAGAGCTTGCCGTGACGACTCTTGGTCATCCGGCCCACGGCGTATCCCTTGAGCCCTTCGAAGCTGCCCTTCAAGAACTCAAATCCACCGTGCGCTGGCCCCACGGTGGGCGCCAACTGTCGTGGAATTGTCACGGCAGATGTCCTCGTGCAAGGACTTAGTCGTGGATCCATCGCAACTAGGAAGCTTAAAGGGGTTAAACGGGACAAAGGACATGAGGATTATACTGGTTCGGCCCCTTACGGTGAAGGTAAAAGCCTACTCTAGTTGAGGTTGGATTACTTAGGGTTTCGACGACCAGGGAGCTAAATCACTGCGCCTAGTTATCGATCTGATCTTCCTTTTTCTTCTGAACCGCCGCCAGGTCGTCCCTTTATATAGAAAGGTTAACGCCCAGCGGCTCTCAGAGTCCCGGCCGGCTCATAAACTGTGTCTGGCTCGGACTCTTAACTATTCTTGCCTTACACTACAAGTCATGCCACAACGGCGGTTTACCTCTACGGGCCTTAAGCCGCCTCTGGGCCTTAGACCTATTACTAAACTGCCATCCTTAACCTGTCCTTGGGCTTCTGAACGAACAGCTGTCGCAACGTAACCCGACCCATCTACGGCGGGTTACACCAGTAGCTATATCCTCAACAAAATCCGTTCTCCGATTATTCTATATTCATGCCTTTTCGTTCGTCTCCATATTCTTCCGGTGCTTTGCTCTTTAATCAGTTTGCGATCTCTTCGTTCTCTTGTCTCTAGATTCCCTCAAGTATCTTTGTGCTTTTCTAATTCTTTCCAGTGATTCATTCTCTTTTCGTCATTCTTTTCAATTCCTACGCTGGCTCTTTCAAGATTATTTCTGTTGTTATCATATCAATTCATTCGTTCTTTCCAGCCCTACCGATGGTTCACGAAGACTTTCTAAAGTTTTCCGCTATATCCCCCCTTAATCTTTCCAACGAGAATAAGTAGTATGCAAATCCATTGTTTCTCATCAATTTAATTGGTGGAGGATGAGCATAACATACTTCTTATTCTTCTTTCTTCAAGTGGTTTTATCTCTTCTTTTCGGAGTTTGTTCATCTTATCACATTCTCGGTTCAAAGTGTTTTCATCTTTTCTTTTCCGGAGTTCCAAGCTTCTCGCCAATTTCGTCGCGAACCTCCATCCAAATCATCGCAAGGATTTAATCTTATCCCTTTCATCCTTCTATTTTATCTCGTCATTCTTTTGTTACCGGAGTTCATCATGGTGGCTCGTCATGATTTAATTCATTCTTCAAGTGTTCACCAAGATTCTTGTAGGCGTAGCTCAAGTATCTTCTTCTTGCTTCTCAAAGTGCAATTAATTCTCCATATTCTTTTGAAGTGGAGTTTTGCATTTCCTCGTTCTTCTCAGTTTTTCAATTTTTTTCCGCTTGTGGTAGGTTACCACCTCATAATTTTGAGATGTTATCCATAAGTCCACAACAAGCTTATTCTTTTGTTGTTGAATTTCCAACAACTCCGTTCAATGTTTCCTTCTAAGGATGCTCTCTATTTCATTCATGGTAGAAGTTGTCATCTTCTTCCCCGTTCTTCTCATTCCACTCTTTCAAGTCTTTCGGAGGTTTTGTGTTGGTCCTCAAGTCAAGTATCATTCCATTTCTCAAGTTCATGTTCTATTCTTTCCTTGTTCAGCCGGAGTGCTGCGTAAATTCCTTCGTTATTATTCCTTTTCTATCTTGTCCTAAACGGAGTGGTTTCAAATTCAGCCTTATTCCTTGAGCTTTTGCTTCTTGTCTCATTCAACATTCTTCTTTCCTACTCGAGTGTTCTTGACTTTGTTCATCCTCACTGTTTTGTTCTTATTTCACCTCATCCCTTTTCCCTTCCGTCTCGGTCCTAAGATCTCGGGACGAGATCTCTTGTTAGTGGAGGAGTGTTGTAATGCCCCGGATCCGATGTGCCAGGTGTCTGCCAGTTATTCGCCGTCCTTGCCTTGTCAGCTGCTTGCGTGTTGCTTTTTGCCATGTCACCATCTGCATTGCATCCTCATGTTTTTCAAAGCATGCATCCGGTCCTTTTCCCCGTTGTCCGTTTCGCGATCCGACACTCTCGCACGCGCCAGTCGCCCCTCTCAGACCTTGTTTCGTGAACGGGAGAAAAACATTCTCTAAATGGGCCGAGATTTGCCGAGTGGCCTTGGTATATCACCGGTAGACCGCACGTCAAATTTCGTTCCATTTGGAGGTCGTTTGATGTCCCAATGGTTAACCGCGTAGCCCGAAACCCCCTTCTCTTTGCAGCCGAGCACCTGTTCACACAGCCCACCTAGCCCATCCAAACCCCCTCCATGCTCTCGGTCGTTCGATCACGATCGTGTGGGCGAATACCGCACCTCTTTTGGGTTCACCTAGCTCCCTCTACCTATTTATACACCCTCTTCCCCGAAATCCCGCACTCCAAACCATAGCCTCCACCTACCTCCGCCGCCGGACATGTCCGTTTCCCATCGGACGAAATCGCACCGCCGCCCGCAGCCAACCGGAGCTCGCCACGTGTCCCACCGGACTCTCTCTCTCCTCCGTGCCACCGAGCCCGCGGAGCCCACGGTCGGCCCGCCCGAGCGACCGTGTCCCCGCCGCCCGTGCTCGGCCTCCCGCGCGTCCGCCGCCCACCGGCGACCGCCCCGCCGCCTTCACCCGCATCGGCCCCGTCGCCCCGCCCGCCGTCGCTCGCCGCCGCCCGACGCCGGCCTCTCCCTCGCCAGACCCCGCCTTCGCCGGTCCCCGCGTCCGCCGCCGCCGCTCCTCGCCGGTGGCTCCGGCCAGATCCGGGCCGGCGCCGCCCGGATCTGGCACCGCCGCCCCGTCTCCGGCCCTCCCTCGTCCTCTCTCGGTACCGTCTCCGGCGAGCCGCCGCGTGCCTCGGTTCGCGCGCCCAAGCCCTAGATCTGGGATTTCGGAGGTGAAAATCCCACCAAGTCCTTTTTCTGTCATGTTATGTTGCCTCCTTTGACCAGTCATATCTTCATGCTCGGTGATCCAATTTGTGCATATTATATATAAAATGTGCATCATGAGATGCTCTTCATTTCATTCCATTGTGCCATGCTTTTTTGAGTTTATCTTGATGCCCTAATCATCGTTGCAAGAGTGCTATATGCTGTTAACCTGCTGTCTCTTATCAGAACTTGATGATTTGTCTTTTTCATTGTGTTTTGTGTGTGTATCCTATGAGCATAAGCTCTACATGTGTTTTGAACTACATCATGCCATCGTTACAGTGGTGTTTTTCTTGTGTTTTTGTGATATGTGTGGTGACTGGCACAAGCATACAAAGTAGCCTCCGTGATGTTGCTGATTTCTGTGACTTGGTCATTTCTGCTAAGTCTGTAGCTGTAACTTTGTGATGCCATGTAAACCTGCTGTCACCATGAGTTCTATGCATAATCTGGAGATGTTCACTAAGGGTGTTTTGTTATACATGTTATGCTCTATCCATCCATGGCCTTGTTTGTATTTATAGTCTGCTGTAGATTGTTGTAATCTTACTCCAAACTTGCTAAATAATGTTATTGTCAGTCTGTTAACATGAAGTTCCGTTTTGACATGTGTTTTGCTAGTGATCCATGCACCCTATGAACTTGATCTTGCCATGCTTAGCTTCATCATTATGCCATCTTACTGTTGGATGCCTTCACATGCCATGAAATTCTTTCTGATGAGTGATTTGAGCTCGCAAAGATGCCCTCATAATTCTGTTTATGCCATGCTCAGTTTTTCTGATGTCTGAATCTGTTTATGAAACTTGCTATGTTTACATGGGTGCCATCATATCTTCTGTGCCTTTTCGGCTCGTGATCACTAAGGGATTTTGGTTCTATGCTTTAAGAAGATTTATGCCATGCCTTTGTTTGCTATGATCTGTTCCTGTAGCATGATGTTTGATAGCTCTAAACTTAGCAACCTGATGTTATTTCTGCCATGTCCAGTGATTTCTGCTAAGTCTGTGAAACTGTTATTATTTGCAATCTTGCCATGTCCTTTTGAGCATGTTCTAGTGATTTCTGGTGATAGCTCAGTGTTCATGTCCTTTTGAGCATGTTCTAGTGATTTCTGGTGATAGCTCAGTGTTCATGTTTTGTCATGCCTTATGTGTACATCTCGTCCATGCTTTTTGTTTTCATGTTGGGGTACTGTATCATGTTGTTTTGATGCTTGCAAGATGCCTAGTTGCTGTTTTGTACAGATTGTTGCTATATCTTGTTTGGAGTGTATGTGTTGCACCGTTGCTCCGTTTTGAGTGTGCTCTATATGAAACTTGCTTAGTTTGGCATGTAGTTTCATATTACCTTGTTGCATCCTTGTTTTGAGTTGTTTGCTTGATGTTTGAATGCATTTTGCATCAATGCCATGTTTAACTTGTTTTGCTCATATCTTCTAGGCCGTAGCTCCGAATCTAATGAACATTATATGTAACTTCACTAGAATTTCGTGTAGATCATCTTGGTGAGTCTTAACTTGCTGTTTAACAACTTGATCATAAGGCTTATTCAGATTTGGACCAATTTCGAAATTGTATATGAGGACTTACCGGAATTTATCTATGTTGTTTCCGGCCTCATTTAAATTTGCTTTGATCTGTTGCTCTTGTATGCATCATCTCTTACCATGAGTAGCTTCATGTAGCCCTGGCATGCATCATACTTGATTGAGCATCATGCCTTGTTCATGTGTGGTGTGTTTACCATGTTGTGTGCTTCTTCTCGATAGTTCCCGTTTCGTTGCGATCGTGAGGATTCGTTCGTCTACGCTTGGTTCGTCTTCGTGGCTTCATCTTCTTCATGGACTCGTTCTTCTTCCTCGCGGGATTTCAGGCAAGATGACCGTTACCCTGGATCTCACTACTATCATTGCTATGCTAGTTGCTTCGTTCTATCGCTATGCTGCGCTACCTATCACTTGCTCTTCAAGCCTCCCGTATTGCGATGAAACCACCTCTAACCTTTGTCACCCTTCCTAGCAAACCATTGTTTGGCTATGTTACCGCTTTTGCTTAGCCCCTCTTATAGTGTTGCTAGTTGCAGGTGAAGATGAAGATTGCTTCATGTTGGATTATGTTTATGTTGGGATATCACAATATCTCTTATTTAATTAATGCATCTATATACTTGGTAAAGGGTGGAAGGCTCGGCCTTATGCCTGGTGTTTTGTCCAACTCTTGCCGCCCTAGTTTCCGTCATACCGGTGTTATGTTCCTTGATTTTGCGTTCCTAACGCGGTTGGGTGTTATGAGGACCCCTTGACAGTTCGCTTTGAATAAAACTTCTCCAGCACGGCCCAACCTTGGTTTTACCATTTTCCTATCACCTACTTCTTTTCTCTTGGGAGTCGCGCTCCCGAGGGTCATCTTTATTTTAACCCCCCGGGCCAATGCTTCTCTAAGTGTTGGTCCGAACTAGAGCCACTTGCAGCGCCCCCTCGGGGAAAGTTGAGGTCTGGTTTTAGTTGTACGTAGTGCTCATCCGATGTTGCCCTGAGAACGAGATATGTGCAGCTCCTATCGGGATTGTCGGCACATCGGGCGGCTTTGCTGGTCTTGTTTTACCATTGTCGAAATGTCTTGTAAACCGGGATTCCGAGACTGATCGGGTCTTCCCGGGAGAAGGAATATCCTTCGTTGACCGTGAGAGCTTATAATGGGCTAAGTTGGGACATCCCTGCAGGGTATAAACTTTCGAGAGCCGTGCCCGCGGTTATGTGGCAGATGGGAATTTGTTAATGTCCGGTTGTAGAGAACTTGACACTTGACTTAAATAAAACGCATCAACCGCGTGTGTAACCATGATGGTCTCTTTTCGGCGGAGTCCAGCAAGTGAACATGTTTTTTGGGTTATGTCTGACATAAGTAGGAGTTCAGGATCACTTCTTGATCATTGCTAGTTTCATGACCGTTCCGTTGCTTCTCTTCTCGCTCTTATTTGCGTAAGTTAGCCACCATACTTTGCTTAGTCGCTGCTGCAACCTCACCACTTATCTTTTCCCTACCCATTAAGCTTTGCTAGTCTTGATACCCATGGTAATGGGATTGCTGAGTCCTCGTGGCTCACAGATTACTACAACAACAGTTGTAGGTACAGGTTTTGCGATGATCACGACGCGAGAGCGATGTTATTTGTTTTGGAGTTCTTCTTCCGCTTCTTCTTCGATCAGGGGATAGGTTCCAGGTCGGCAGCCTGGGCTAGCAGGGTGGATGTCGTTTCAGCTTCTGTTTGTGTTTCATCCGTAGTCGGATGTGGTTGCCATGTATATTGATGTATTCTTGCGGCATTTGTATGCCTTGTATGTATCCCCATCTTTTATGTAATGTTGATGTAATGATATCCACCTTGCAAAAGCGTCTTCAAGATGCGCTTCTATCCTTGGTGGGACCTTCGAGTTCCTTTAGGATAGGGTCACATCTTGGGCGTGACACGCTCCCTCTGTACGCCCGGGCCGAGGGCCCTGAAGAAGGAGATGCGAGTGACGCCGCCTGCGCCGTCGGCGAGGCCGTCGTGCCACGGCGGTGCGCGCCATTCCTCCTGGAGTCCATGCCGCGGGCTCCTCTCGCGAGCTCGTGCTCCATGCTGCGATGCCTCCGAGCTCCTGGATCCGCTTCCCTTCCTTCTTCGCCTTCGAGATGCCGCCAAGGGGGCCTCTCGAGCTTTGGCTACAGCACGCCGACTGCAGCACTCCGGCGTTTGGAGCGGAGGTTGAAGTCGTCGCTCCGGGCAAGATCTTCATGACCCGAGGCTGGGGCGAGATCGCCCGGGTCTGCCGAACGAGGGGTGCCCTCGTGATTCACTTTGAATACGATGGCGCCTCCGTGATGTTCTTCAAGGTCTTCGATGCTGAGGGCCGCCGCCGGGAGTGCTGCCCCAGGGGAGGCAGCCGCGACGTCGACGTGGCCGGGGCCAGGCCCGCCATTCGCTTCCTCAACGGCTCCTCTAGCAGTAGTGTTGATGCTTGGGAGTACAGCGACTCTCCCGAGCTCTTCGCGACTCCAGAGACGAGCGACGACAGCTATGTGCCCCCGAGCTTGCGACGCGCCTGGAGCAAGGCGGCTGCATCGGGCCGCCAGCGCGGCTGATCTGGATGGGGTTGGCGCCAACCTCCCGCAGCCCACTGTTGATGATGGCGTCGGCCATGAGGGCGCGTGTAGTTAGGGTTCCTTAGGATTTGCACCTTTTGTTCCCTGCGAGGAATTGAGGAAACACCCCGTGGGGCCATGTAAAAGGGTCTGGAATGTCTTTTGTTCATACTATCCTCATTATGAAGTGGTGCGAATGCATGTCCTGTTCCGGCTTGGCTCCCCCTTTCTAACCTCGCGACGACTTGGCGCTCTACGCTGACAGGTCCCGGTCCCCAGGCAGGCTTCATCCGTCGCTGGTATGCCAGGTCGCGATGTCGTGGTCAAGGCCAGGAGGTGAGCGGCCCGAGGTCCAGTAAGAGCCCCTGAGGCACAATGCTCAGGAGGTCCCCTTTAGCGCCCAAGCAGCCGCTGAGAGGTGAGAAAGGAAGGCGACGTCGCCGCTACAGAGCCGCATCAAGTGGAGGTTTTGTGCTGCATCAATTAGCTGTTCCAGAGGCGAGACTTATCTCGGGAGCACGGAGTTGTTCATTCGCGAGGCGCCGGGATCACGCGCCAACAGCTGGGGAGTAGTTGGGTTAGGACTTCGCGAGTCCCGTACTCTCCTTTGTGCTCTACGTCCTCAGGTCCCAGCCGTCGAGTGAGCTCAGCCGCCACTGGTGTGCCGGGTCGCGATGCCGTGGGCAAGGCCAGGGGGTGAGGGCTGGAGAGCCAGTAAGAGCCCCCCTTTTAACGTGCAAGCTATCGCGCGGGCAAGGGAGAAAGAGAGCTCGTGAAGCCACCCGTTTTGGGCCTCGGGTAGTCCCTGTAAACCAATACGAGAAAAGCACAGGTTGCCATTACGATTGCCGGCCAGCCATTGGTTGCTCCGAGAGAGTGGTGAGGGCACTGAGCGCCTGGTGAGGTGATGCTTGCAGGGTTGCCGTGGGCCAGAGCATGACCGCTCAGATTTAGCGACGTTGCAGGGACGGACCCATGCACAAGCGTCGTGCTAGCACGAGCGGCTCCAAAGGTAGGTGTCAATCGAGAAGGCGAACATCACAGGCAGGTTAAGCATGAAAGGCAAATCAGCTTAGACAAATGCAGGAAGGATGCATGCCACTGGGTCAGGCCCGAGCGGCTTGGAGATGATGCAGCCCGAGGGGCGCCCTCGACAAAGTGAACTAAAGACATAAGTAAAAGGGATACACGCCACAGGGACGGACCCACGCGGCCTGGGAATGATGCAGCCCTGAGGGCGCTCCCAGCTGAAATGAACTTATGTCACCTGGTATCGCTGCGGAGGAGGTGTTGGAGTAGCTGATGATGCGCGGTGAAGAAGCCGATCCTCACGAGCCACCAGAGCCCTGGGCCTCGGGAGGTTCTGGGGGGTCCGGGCGGTTCCTCGAGGACCATCTCCATCTCTGCCAGGATCGTTTGGTGTCTGGCCTCCTGAGCTTCCAGGATGCTCCGCATAAGACGCTGGCGAGTGGCAACCGCGTTCGGCAGGCCGAAGGGCATGCGAACGTAGCTGTGCGGCTGACCCTCACAGCATCCTACGCGCGAAGGTCAGAAGCGCTCCTGATACGTGACTCGGCTGAGCCCCGGGTAGTCAATGCAGACGCGCAGCCCACCATCCTCGCCTGGATGGGGAGCTACGCCAGGTAGGCGGCGATCGCCGCATATGACTCTTGATTCTTGAAGCTCCTAAGTGGTCTTGGTGATGAACTCCCGAGGGTCGGGCCTTCCTCACCCCTTGCCTTCTTGAGGGAAACGTGTCCTGAAGCATGCCTCAAAGTGGTGCCCGAGCGCCTCCCTCGTAATCCCGGCAAAGTCTGAGGCCCTCCAGGAGAGAGCCCCTGAGCCCTGCCTGAGGTGGGCGCCGGGCGCGCCTTCCGATACGATGGAGGGAGGCGCCCCTTGCACGGGCGCAAATCCTGATGCGGCGCCTCCGGAGATGCCAACCTCCTGAGGCCTTTAGCTGGGTAATGTGTTCTTCTTCTTAAGGACTGCCTCGGGAGGGTTCTCTCTTCTGCCGTCTCGGTCTTCGACTGACGCAGCTTGGAAGGAACGTTCGAGAGAGCACACCGCATCCTTCTTTTCACAAGGGACCGTGATGATTCCGCCGCTTCCTGGCATTTTGAGGACGTTGTAGCAATGGTGGGTCACCGCCATGAACTTGGCCAGGGCTGGATACCCGAGGGTGGCATTGTATGGCAGGCGAATGTGGGCAATGTCGAAGTCGATGAGCTCGGTGCGGTAGTTCTTGCGCTGTCCGAAGGTGACAGGTAGGCGAACCTGCCCTATCGGAGTGGTGGAGCCGTCAGTGACTCCTGAGAAGGGCTTGGTTGGCTGAAGTTGGCCATAAGGCACTTGGAGGCTATTGAACGTCTCGACGGAGAGAACATTGAGTCCTGCCCCTCCATCGATGAGAGTCCTGGTAACTTGCACATTGCTGATGACTGGGGAACAAAGCATTGGGAGGATGCCAGCTGTAGCCGCACACTTGAGCTGATCCGCTGAGCTGAATGTGATGGCGCACGCGGACCACCTGAGAGAGCGCGTGGTCTCGAGCTTGGGGAGGACTACGTTCACCGCACGAGCAAACTGCTTGAAGATGCGCTGAGAGGCTGGGGCCTGGGCACCGCCCAAAATGCAAGTGATAGCATGTGGCTCCTGGAAGCCCCCAGCCCCCTCGTCCTGGTGGTGGTCATCGTTTCCTCTTGGCGGTGGTGGAAGAGGAGGAAGGCCTGCGTTGCCCTGCGAGCGGTCCTCGCGAGGCTGATCCCTCCAAGCCCCCTCGCGAGGCTGGTCCTGCCAGCGGTCCTCACGAGGGTGGTTACGCCACTCCTGTCGAGGGCCTCGGTCATCCCATCGTCCTCCACCTCTTCCTCCTCCTCGGCCGTAGCCCTGATCATTGCGCTCGGGCCACCGACCGACGCGCCCTTCTCGAACGGCTCGGAGCTTGTGGCATTCGTTGGTGTTGTGGGCGTAGAGGGTGTGGTAGGCGCAGAATCGGTTGCCCTGGGACGACTCTAGCTGGTCCCTGCCGTGCTTCGTGTCTGGTTCTGCCACGAGCACGACTGCTCCTTTGCGCTTCACGTCCTTGGCCTTGGCTTTCTTCTCTTCTGGGTCAGCAGCTGGAAGCTCGAGGAGGGAGAGGCGACCATCCTCAGCTCTTGCGCACTTGGTCGCCAAGGTGAACAGCTCCAGCGAGGTACGCAGATCCCCGTGGATGGCGAGCTCCTCCTTCATCTTGACGTCGCGGACGCCATCAGAGAAGGCTGAGATGATGGCCTCCTCGGTCACCTTAGGAATCATGAGGCGGGCGCTGTTGAAACACCGAATGTACTTCTATAGGGTCTCCCCAGGCTGGTGTTTGATGCGGCGCAGGTCACCCTCGGCCGGAGGGCGGTCGCGAGTGCCCTGGAAGTTGGCGATGAAGCGGCTGCGCATCTCGTCCCAGGAGGAGATAGAGTCGGGAGGCAGGTTCAGGCGCCAGGTGCGGGCGCCATCCTTGAGCGCCATGGGAAACCAGTTCGCCATGACCTTTTCGTCTCTGTTGGCCGCCTCGATACCCAACTTGTAGAGCTGGAGGAACTCCGCGGGGTCGGCAGTGCCATCGTAGCGGGGAGGCAGGTCCGGCTTGAACTTGCCGAGCCACGCGACACTACGCAGCTCGGTGGTGAAGGCGCGGCAACCTGCCTTGGTCACCGGAGCCCCTTGCTGACGCAGGGCTTGCTCTTGGTGATTCCCGCACGCCGCTGCTGGGGGCAGCGCGGGGTCTTGACGTGCTGGCGTAGGGACGCGGTCTTGATGCTCTAGAGCAGGGAGCACCCAAGCGCCTTCTTATGGCCGAGGGATTTCTTGACAGCTTCTTTCTTGCTGCACGGGCACCGGACGTGGCGGGTCGCGTCTGGGTGCCGTGTGCCTTGGATCTAGGGCGCCTTCTTGGGGAGGAGGTGGCGGAGGTGCTCCCCGAGCAGCGTCGCCCATGCATGACGGAGGGCGAGGCAACGAGAGGGACGACGCGGGAGAGCCTCCTGCGGCACTGACGAGCTCGGTCATGCGAGCAAGCCACTCCTCATAGAGGTCGTCGACGGGGCGGTAGTGCAGGAGCTCACGTGCCAGGAGCAACGCGGCCTGCGCGTCTGTGGGTGCGCGACGAGCGTGAGACGACGAACCGGCTGGGGTTAGCGATGGACTGGCGGTGCGGCCTTGCCGCCGCACCGAAGGATGCAGCGACGATGCATGCTGCTCGTTCCCCGCCGGGCCAGTGGCGGCGTTGGCGGCAGGCAACGGAGAACGACGAGGAGGCCCACCGACGGGAGCCGTCTGGGCAACACGGGCGGCGAGAGCAGCCCAGCGCTCGGCACGAGCTCGACGAGCGTCCGCCATGGATGCGACGAAGCGATGGAATGCAGAACCGCGGAAGGAAGATTCCGGCGCACCCCTACCTGGCGCGCCAAATTTTAGATGTCGGGTTCCGGCAAAACCCTTAAGGTTCGAACTCTGGGGTGCACACAAAGATCTTCTCCCTACTGATCCACGCCCCAAAGCCTCGTCGCACTTCTTAGCTACACGATGAACAGCACAAGAGACACGAGGTTTATACTGGTTCGGGCCACCGTTGTGGTGTAATACCCTAATCTAGTGTGTGGTGTGGTGGATTGCCTCTGGGGCTGATGATGAACAGTACAGAGGAAGAATAGCCTCGCGAGGGGTGTTCTTGTGCTTGGTGGATGTGAGGATGATCTGAATCCGTTGGCTCTCGATGAGATGCCTGAGGCTTAGTTGCCTCCTACTGTGGTGGCTAGTCCTATTTATAGAGGCCTTCGTCCTCTTCCCAAATATTGAGCGGGAAGGGAGAGAACAACGTCCATTTTAATGGGGGACAGCTAGTACGAGCTATCCTGACTAAAGATGGTCTTCGGCTGCCAAAAGCACTGGTGATGACGCCGTCTTGGGCTCCACGGTGACCTCTGTCCTACCGCTCTGCTGGTCTTGGTCTCGTTGCACCGATATGGAAACCTTTGCTCGATGCCTCGGTACTTCGCACCTGCGCTTGCCCCCTTTGCACCAAAGAGGAAACGAGGACATTGCGCAGGCTGGCGCCCGCCTGGTCTTGATCGTCATGGCTTACGTCACGAGCACCTCGCGAGGTACTCCTTGCATTGATCTCTCCGCCTCCTCGTGAGCCTGCCTGGCGAGGTCGCCCCTGAGGAGGCCCCGCGAGGCATGGCCGTACTGGGCCCCTGCTTGAGCCACGCCACAGGCCGCAGGCAGGCAAGTCTGGGGTCCCCCGTTCCCAGAACACCGACAGTCTTGAACAGAACAAAGTGATGATTTGAGACTTGTTTCCATATAATTACTGCCACTTTGAAGAAATCCATGTTGTTCATCTCTGTCACTAATAAAACTTCAACCAATGTAGCCCCCAAGGGCCGGGTCATTATGCAATAATGAGCAGGGACTTTGAAAATATGATCATGTAGACTTTAACAGCAACGTGTAGCCTCCAAGGGCCAGCTTAGTAAGATAATACTGAGCTGGGACTTTATATATACTTTATTGAAAATAACATCATATGAGGTAACTCCCATAATGGGGCTTGAACCCACGTCCACAAGGTTAAGAGGTTTGTGCTTTACCAACTGAGGAGTGGACCCTTCAATATAATGGATTAAGACTTGTGTACCTTGAATTGTTGACAGGAGCAATTGGTAGCCCCCAAGGGCCGGCTCATTACAATGTGATGAGTCGTGTCTTCAATAAGGTGAGCAAAAAATGACTTTGCATTAGCCCCCAAGTGTCATGGTGCATGCTTGTAGTGACATGAGACTTGCATATTTGATGTAATCTCAACTTGAATAATGTAGCCCCCAAGTGCCGGGTCGTAAGCCTGCAGCGACTCGGGACTATTCCTTCAATTGTAGAACAAATCATATCCATTGATAATATAATAGCCATTGCGCTAAAGCGACTTTGAAAACCTTAATCATAATACTGGTTACTGATAACCATAATAAAATCCAGCCATGTTGGCTATTTGAAGATTTGAATAATATAATCCAATGATTTATGAGCGCATGATTCCAATGGCGCAATCCAAATATATACTGGCGACTTATAATCCGAAGCCAGTCCGGGTTAATAAACACTGGGTAATTTATCATCATACTGGCGACTTATAATCGAAAGCCAGACCGGATTAATAAACGCCGGTGATTTATAATCATGCTTTATTCAACCTGTTTCTACATACAACAAGTTTAAAGTGTTCTGGCGGTTTACCGCCGGCCGGGTCTTAATGCCCAACATATAACCCGGGTTTATAACCAAGGCTGCACTTAAGAATAATCAAATATGAAATATATCATACATGTGACATTGAATCAAATCGTTGGTTTACCAACTTTTTGTAGTAAGGGTGATAACCCAAATCTTGAGTACTGATAAGTCCTCCCATGTCTTGCCGGTTTATAGTAAAACCGTACTGGGTTGTAATAAACACCGGATTATCCATATATAACACTGGCGACTTATAGTCGAAACCAGACCGGGTTAATTAGCGCCGGATTATAACTGAAAACTTGTAGTTGAAAGCCAAGCCGGGTCACTAAACTCCGGTCTATTATAAAATATTATAAACCTCATCAAAAGAGTAAAAACTTGGGAAATAAAGCAAAAAAGAACATGCGAGGCTTTTCACGGGCTGTCAGGCCCCAAATCAAGGCTTTTCATGGGCTGCCAGGCCACTGAGTTAAACCATTTTACAAAGCCTTATAAGATGGACCTCAATCTTTAACCAATCGTTGTTTTAACTTTGACAAGTTCAGGGTCTATGAGATTGACTTGTCAAAAGTTCGACGGGTCATACCAGGTTTACCTGGACGGAGTGGCTTACTTAAAAAGGCAGGATAACCCAGGGTTTTAGGTGAATACACATGGCTTCCAAGCCGTGGCTTGATAGCCTATTACAAGTGCAGATTCTTTGTTCATTGCGAAGCAAAGAATCCCCAAGCAATATTTTGAACTCTGCTCAGTGGGTGCCTATGTTTGAGTTGTGCTTTCGTAGCACTCTCTTTGGCCCCAAAGTAATTTCCCTGGTGGCCTTACGCCGATCAAGAGGTGTAGCTATGGTTCGAATATGACCAAGCCCCCAAGTGATTTTTTATATATGGCTTTATAAGCCGGATCAATGGGCAAACAGGACTCCGCTTTATAAACAGAAGCCCCCATGCAATATTTTGAGCTGTGCTCAGTGGGTGCCTATGTTTGAGTAGTGCTTTTGCAACACTCTCTTTGGCCCTTGTTAACTTTTCTGAGAACTCAAACTTTGCGAGAGATCTTCCTTCTTGAACCGGATGGTACACCAGATATTGAGAGCTTCAAAGCTTTGTGGGAGACATCTTTCCCTTGAACCGGATTTTAAACTGGAATCTTCATTTTCAGCCGGAAATTTTCTAACGGCCTTTAAGCTTGAACTTGCGAGAGATTAATTATTTTTGAACCGGATGTTCTTAAACCGGATTTGAGATCTTTAGAGCTTTGTGGGAGAACAGATTTCCCTTGAACCGGATTTGAAACCGGCATTCTTCATTTTGAACCGGAAATTTTCTGACGGCCTTCAAATTTTCGTCAATATGGTAGTAGCCTCCGGGACCGGGTTATCTTTCCCTCCAAAGTCCTGGGGTTCTTGACTTCACTGAAAACCGGCAACATTTGCTGAGTCATATCATTGTAGCCCCAGAGTCTCATGGATAATCGAGGAGTTGGCTTGAGATTCGCCATATTTGACCGTGATATAAACCGGCATAAGTTGTATATCATTGGTGTTGATAGCACGATGTGAATCCACAGAAGGTTGAGGTGACTGCGGCGGGTTATAAATGATCCCGTATGAGCCGTGTTAGCAACTCGGCCAATGGTTCCTTCCAAGGCTATTTGAAGTTAACCAAACTGTAGTGGTGGCGACTTGTGCGCCTGCCCACTGGGCCACCCAGTGTAGACGACGGTTGATAGTATATGATAATTTTGCCTTCATTTTGTTGAAAGAAAAACCGGGCTACCCAAGCTGTGACTTGCTCATACTCAATAAGCAGCTCATGCAGACAGGTGCGCCCTGGCATGTTGATGTAGACCAGGCCGCGAGAGACGGACGGAAAATACGACCGCAGCATCAGAGGCGGCACAGACAGATGAGTCGGCCGCGGAGTTGTAAACCGGTGCGGACGGGCGAGTTAACCACATCATGTTGATGTAAACTGGTCTGCAGAATGGCGGCTTGCAGATATATTCACCGAGCTTGATGGTGTGGTCAGATGCTAGCGCATTATAATGGTAGCGCGAGCTATACATCCATGACACGGCCATAGCTTTTGTGATGAATAATTGCTCCTGCATAAATAATATCGCAAGCCGGAGTAATTTTTTCTTTTAAAGAATAAAATATATCAATAAAAATTGATTGGACAGATTTCACCTTGATAGATTAGGCCAGAAATTATCCACCACGGAGTTGATGATCACCACGGGTGAGTCGGCTGCGGGAGCAGACGAATGAACCGGCCGCGGCATTGTACGCCGGTGCGGACGGGCGAGTCAATCGCAGGCGCGGCAAGCGGCACGGATGGGCGAGTTGATGTAGACCGGATTACGGGGATAACAGTCTGTGCGTGCCGTCTGGGCAGCATGGCACAGACGAACGCTAGTGGAGGATCATGCTGGCGCGCTCCATATCCGAGGTATGACGCCACATTTATAATGAACAATTCTCCTGCATCAAAAAGTATCGCAAACCGAAGTAATTGTTCGCACAAAAATTAATACGTGCTATTAAAACGGACTGGATGGATATCACCTGATGCATTTAGACGACAGAAGATCTTTGAGCAGTGCCTGTCGGAACGCCTGACTGTGACTTTTGACCCAGGAACTGATGCCTTTGGCAGATGGGTGATTTTCCATTCATTATTTGTCCCAAAAGTGCATACGTTTGTGCTGATCCCCTTTGGTCCACACATAATTGACGTGGATGGAGAAAATCCTTATATGCTACTTCCATTTTCTCTGAAATAACCTGCAGCTCTTCTTCTACCCCATCTTTCTTAGGCGGGAGGGCCAGCTCAAGGCAGCGACTGAGGCAGACCAAACGCCGGGCAGCCGGGCCACACGCGGTGTAAGTCGGAGGGGACTGCAGTAGAAGCGGTGGCACGAGGCCGCGGAGGCGGATGCGGGGTGCGGCAGAACCAACGCAGGCGGGTCACGCGCCGCCGGTAGGCGAACGACAGCTTGAATCCAGGCACGGCCCGATGCAGCGATCGAGGTCGGCCGACGGGGGCAGCTTGAAGGCGAGGTCATGGAGATGGCGGTTCAACAGCAGACCACGTGCAGCTTGGCGAGTCGATGCGGAGCCGGCATGGGGTGGCATGTCACGACCGGTTTTTCGGGATATTAATTCTCCAAAAAATGGCCGTTGAGCTCACCAGCCCCAGGATTACTGTTAGCTGATGAGACACCAACTTGATACAAGAAAATCCAAGCAAGTGCAAAAATATGTAGTACAAGACCATTGTGGCCTAGGAGTACAACATTTGGTTTCTAATGGTTGATGGCGGAAGCGGTATGTGGTTCCTCTGCGTCTATGGGACTCCATTTCCCACAAGAACAGCTGACCAGGATAACTCCTATCTTCGCGAGGCTGCAAAAGTCAACACGTAGGTTCCGAGGTTGTCACCGCGATGCTTATCTCCATGCAAGGAATTTGGCCAAGACAATAGCCGGGGACAAGCCAGTGACTACGTTTGAATGTACTCGCAAACATCAAGAACGCGGGTATAATATATCAATGGTAATCAAGTTACGAAAAAATATTCTATGATCATAACGTCAGTCACGAGATAAACAAAATATTCATGAGGCACGCATGAGGGTAACAAATACCAAAAGCAAAATACTGGGTGCCAAACGAGGGTCTGAATGACTCCTCGAGAGGAAACTGCAAGAATAATAATACTGGTTCCAAACGAGGGTCTGAATGACTCCTCGAGAGGAAACTGCAAGAATAATAATGCCGCAGTCGGGCGTCGGGGCGACACCACATAAAGGGCTTATAAAGATTAATCACAGTGAATATCCAGGAGGTAGAACCATCCCAGGGATACTCGTTAAAATACATAACATAAATAGTTAGTCCAAAATAATAAAGATCGCAATCCATGTGTGCCACAAATATAAACAATATTTAGCTTAGTCGTTTCTCCATCCGAAAACCGATAAGCCGTATCTCCATCCGAATACCGTTACTACGATCCAGTTAAAACATTCTCCATCCGAATACCGTTACAACGATCCAGCTAAATCGTTCTCCATCCGAATACCGTTACTAAGATCCAGCTAAATCGTTCTCCATCCGAATACCATTACTAGATTTAACTCAGACTGTGGTTCTTACTCAAGAACATGACTATCCGACCGGATATATCCTCTGCAGAGGGAGTACCATTTTCCACGAGTAACGGGTTTACTTAGTCCCTCGGGACTAATTCCGTCTACGGTCTTTTAATTGAAAACACGCCTGACCTGCACACACCAGCTTAACTCACCGGTGTCTGGAATCACCCACGACACCTGCCAAGCAAAACTCTAAGTGGGGAGGCTACAACCTCGACGTAGCATGGGATCAAATTTCTATTCGCGCGCTCTAAGGGGGTGCCCCCCTCTTGGTCCCAACCGGAAACGCCCATGCCCCCGGACCGAATGACAGGCTTTAATCCGTGGCCACGGGACCCTCATCACGGCCTCTCTGTACGGTGTGTGCTAGGACGGGGTTGACAACTTACTGAACCATACCCTGTCCACTGCAGGGACCAGTGGTGGTACCAAAAAATAAGGGAGCTATTGATCAAGACTCGGTCTACAACCGACTCAGGTGGTCCAAGAATCCTCCAACAATATTACCACTAGTGAAATAAATCACCGCTCCTCCAGCCTCACCATGCCATACCGGGCATACTCGTCTCGACGAGGGACTAGGGACAAGCTCGTGTCTACCCAAGACCACGACCTTCCCGGCTTCCTACCGGTATGCATGAGGAGCTCACGAGGATGATCTAAATCACCAATGTATCCATTGCTGACCACAACACAACTCCAAAGTGCACTCATGCACGAGACTATATCGATACATAAAGCCAACGCATATACCAAGTCAAAAGGTGTTGTGATCGCACCAGAACACCACAACAAATATTATGCCAGAGTTCAGAAATGCTTGCCTTCAAGAGTATGCAAGGGATGCACTTTTTGAAAGCTTTCCCTTTCCTCCAAAAATCCTATTTTGCAAAATAACCAAATAACAAATATTTCAAACACAGTACAAAAAGTTGTCTCAAATATTTATGAAATAAATCTTAAAATAAACTAGATGAAATTTGAGAGAGGTAAGAAAAAGAATCAACTCATTTGGAGTTCTATTTTAAAAGTTATAGACAGTCAAAGATTAGTCAAACTTCTGTTTTAATAAAATCAGAAAAAGGAAAACGCTGCGGGGAAGAATACGTTTTCAAAGCACAGGTGACGTACTCCGGAGCTTTGCGCTTTCACTTAACAGAGAGAGCGGCCGCGCGGGTCACTGAGAGTGGGTCCAAGGGGCCCACTGGTCAGGTTTGACCGTTTTCCCTCGCCCTCCCTTCTCTCTGCCCGAACGGCGCGGGGCTCCGGCGATCGCCGGCGACGAACGGCGGCTCCTCGAGGGCATCTGAGGGCAGGGATGGGTTGGCCAAACCGAGGCGATCCTCTCGGTGGGCGTTAGGCAGGTGGGGACGGAGGAGGTCACCGGCGGCGAGCTCCGCGGCGGAGGGGCTACGGTGGTGAAGTGACATCTGGGCTCCGGTGATCCTTGGCCGAAGCTGAGGCGCTAGGCAGCTCCGCACGACTACGGGGGAGTTCTTGGTGGCGTTGGATTGGCGGGGGAAGCTCCGGTTGTGACGAACGGCACTGGATTGCGGCGGCGACCGAACTTGCCGGAGGCGGGGAAGAAAGAGCTTTCCCGTCGATTGCTGGCTGTGGGAGGGCTATGGGGGTGGTCTGGGGTTGCTTGAGTGTTCGGTTGAGCTCGGGGTCCCTTTAAATAGGCGCTCGAGGCTGGCTCCCACGGTGGCCGAGGATAAGATCGCCGGCGACCACTTTTCTGTAGTTGCAGGGCATCGTGGCGGCGATGAAAGCGTGCCGACGAGCGGGAGAAGAAGCACGGCCTGTGCTCTGGGGCAGCTGGCGTGCGCTGGCGGTTTTGGGCGGCGCCGTCCATGGCGGAATCCGCTGCCGACGCCGGCGTGCTGCCAAGGCGGCGCTGCAGGGTGCCAGGGAGAGCTTGGAGGGTACTGGAGAGAGGGCGAGTGCCTGGCGTGGTTCGGCAGGCGAGCAGGGGCCAGAGATGCGACGTGACGGGGGCGGCAGAGCGGCGTGTCGGCTCAGTGCACGCGCGTGCAAAACGTGCGCTCTGGGCGCGCCCAGAGCACGCACGGCACTTGCTCGACGAAATGCCAGTGCGATCTAGAGCGCGAGGGTGGAGCTGGTACTGCACAGGATGGAGGTAGGGATAGCAAAGCGCTCAGTGGACATGGTTGCTGGGTCATTGGAGCAAGTTCACAATGCATACAAAGAACTCATGCCAAAAACAGACTGTGCACACCAGGTGTTCGACAGAATGCCAGATGCACTTAGGCAACTCTTGGAGTGGCCAAAATCTCCAGATCAGTGTCTCTTTAGATGCAGGAGATGGTGGTAAGATTAGTTTGGCAAAAGCAGATAGTTGATAGTGCAAGTTTTTGAGAAAACCAGTTTTGGGCAGAAGCTAAAGGCTATCATTGCATGCACCAAAAATATGCCAATGGGTCCAATCTCCTGGACTTAAGAGTTTGGTAGGGAGGACTATAGGTAGGAAAAAGCTCAAAGGTATTAGAGCAAAATAAAATGGGGTTGCAATACAGATCACCAAACTGGACCAGAATGGAAATGAAGATGATTCACTCAAATTTTTCAAAGAACAACACTGGGTTTTTGCATGAAGATGAATTGCATGCATCCACTGACATCTCCCAACACTTGGAAGAATTTTTAGAAGAATATTTAAATAGGTTGTAGTGCAAAATACCTACTAGACCAGATTTGAAAAATTGATGTGGAGCTCCAAATCTCTAATGACCAAAAGATGTTTTTGCATAAAAGTGATGGGGACACCTCACATGACATCCCCAAATTTTGGTGAAATTTTTAAAAGCATTTATCAAAAGGTTGCAGTGCAAAAAGGGGCTCCAAATTTATGAAAGTTCATCTTAAAAGAATAAAGCTCATGAAAAATAATTATGCAAATAAATCCACTGATAAAGAATTGTTTTTTTACAAAGAGGGCACACAAGTCCAAAAATATTTTTGGACAGTTTTTTCCACTTGAAGTAAAAATTCACAATAACAAAAGGGTAAATCTTGACAAATGGAAAAGTTTTATTTCCTGGCAACATTTTAATAAATAAAACAAGGTCAAAATTTTTTTTGGGTGTCACAACACTACCCCCCCATAAGAAAAATCTCGTCCTCGAGATTTGTTAAAAGCTGTTACGATGATGCGCGAATAAAAATCTATGTCGTGAAAATAAATATACCCAGCGATAACTCGGGGAAAGAAATCTCCTCAAAACATATTGCGAGAGAAAAGGATAATTAAAACAAAACTGACAGCAGTAAAACTGCTCACATAACAGGAACTAAAGAAAGTCGGATCCGTCACACAAAAAATTTACGAACATGCTGCAACACATAAATACAAGTACTGGGACAATAAATACATCGAAGGCGTTTACAAGGAAAACGGCAAAAAGACCGGGTCCTGAGAAAATGCTTCTGGCACTGGGGCACACTCCTCTTCTATCGGGGGAAGCGGGTTGACCAGTCGATGAATGCGCCCTTCTTGGTCAGGCCTCAGAGGTCTGCCAATAGCGATCCGAGGATTTAAATCAGCGAGGCTCTGGAAGTAGCCCATTACTCGCTGAGTTAAACGCTCCTGGGCAATAACGTACTGGGCAAGGTTGGCCAGTACTGGATCTCTCTCAATTCGTCCACCGGGAAAAGATGCAACTTCTCCGGGTGCTGCACGACTCGGAAAATAATAGTATCCTCGCTCGCTGGCATAGGGTACTGCGAATCGAAGACGAGTGAGCGCCTCATGTGCAGCAGCTTCTATAGCCATATGCGGAGTCAGCATGGATTTCCCCACGAAGGAGACTTCTGTTGGGTCTTGGTTTGGGTAGGCGGGAGGGATGTGCACCACTGCCCAATATTTCGAGGTGGAAGGGGTGATCCTTGACTTGAACAACTCGTACTGGGGTGGATGGGTGGCACTCATAGTACTGCAGGTGAAGTCCCACAATAATTTGACAAAACTGCCCGGGGTCGCGTCTGGGGTTGTCAGATAAATACTGGGGGTCGACATGGCAAGGAATGGCTGTGAGTGCTGCGCACAATGGTGAGGGGTGCTCGGCAAGGTCACGAGGTGGCCTTTATATAACACCGGGGCTGGGATTAAACACTGGGGTGAAGGGTAACTGGTTGTCGATCCTGTTCTCGGGTCAAAGCCACAGATATACATATCACATAAATGTGACGCATTACTGTGGGTGCCGTCGGGGTTGGTCTTGGTAGCTGCGCCCAAAATTTAAAAATGCAACTGTACGCTAACGTACACATGCATAGCTACCGCTCCAGAACAGGGGCGCTCAAGCAGACGGCATGCAATAAAAGCGATACAAGACCACATCATTACAAAGCGTAGGAAAACTAAGGCTCGATACAACTCGAGCGACTTAGTCTACTTCGTTAATGTCTAAGTGGGCTGGCCTTGCGGACGCCGATGCTTCGCCACGGTTCTCACCGTCGGGATTTGCTGGCTGAGGCTGAGGAGCTGCAGGGTCGGGGAAAAGGTGATGACCATCGCGGGGGTTGTTGGCCACAATCCCGTTGGAATGGGTTCCCAAAAGGCGACAAAGCGCTTCTGGGGTCACCAAAGCACTCTGGTTGAGGGCTGGCGCAGACCTCAAAGGATCGATCGGGTGTCCGAACAGCACGACTGGGTTGTCGGCGTCGGGCTCCGCTTCTCTTCTCGCCGGGGCTCGGCGAGCCAGCTCTCCACGAGCTGCGATCAGATCAAGGGTGACCTGATCAAACAGTTGCTCTAGTGTGCTTACATAGCGCACCAGATGCAATAGTGCGGGATCCGTCTCGTGGTCTCCGTTGGCAACCTGGGGCGGCCTACCATACCCGTCACGACTGGGGTAGTAGTAGAACGAGCGACAGTTAACTCTGGGCGACAAGTGCCGGAGTTGAACTATAGCTTCTCGGGCTGCCAGTTGGATGGCTTGTGGCTCAAAGGAAGTTGTCCTCCCAGTGAACCTGTAGGGGCGTTCTAGCGACAGACCCCTATCGTAGATGTGCACAGTGGCCCAGTACTGACGGCTCTCACCGTACATGGGTCCCTGGTACACAACATACTCATGAGGCTCTTCTAATGCATAGGCACGGCGGGTGAGGTTTGCGAGCACGGTCACGAAACCTCCAAGGTTGGTCGCTGTGGTCTCATTGTGAACGATGGGGCCAGGCATCGTGGCTTGGTTTGGGAAAAAGAGGCTGTGTTGTGCCGTGTTTGAGGCTAGCGTGCCCTTTTTATAGGGAAAGGGGACGGAGTCTTCCTCCGCACGCTTGTGATAGAGACGGGTTGGGTGTGGGTCACTGGCGCGTGATCGACGGGCTAGGCTGGTAGGTTGGGCACCGTCCGCCGAAAGGGCATCGGGTCACTGTGGGGCTATCTTACGCGAGAAGCTTGGCCGGGACTAGGTTAAGGTCTGATGGTTTTGGTTAACCTAGGTTTATTAACCTGGCTAAGATAGGATTAGCCAATGGTCAGCCTGGCTCTGATACCAAGTCTGTCACGACCGGTTTTTCGGGATATTAATTCTCCAGAAAATGGCCGTTGTGCTCACCAGCCCCAGGATTACTGTTAGCTGATGAGACACCAAGTTGATACAAGAAAATCCAAGCAAGTGCAAAAATATGTAGTACAAGACCATTGTGGCCTAGGAGTACAACATTTGGTTTCTAATGGTTGATGGCAGAAGCGGTATGTGGTTCCTCTGCGTCTATGGGACTCCATTTCCCAAAAGAACAGCTGACCAGGATAACTCCTATCTTCGCGAGGCTGCAAAAGTCAACACGTAGGTTCCGAGGTTGTCACCGCGATGCTTATCTCCATGCAAGGAATCTGGCCAAGACAATAGCCAGGGACAAGCCAGTGAGTACGTTTGAATGTACTCGCAAACATCAAGAACGCGGGTATAATATAGCAAGGGTAATCAAGTTACGAAAAAATATTCTATGATCATAACGTCAGTCACGAGATAAACAAAATATTCATGAGGCACGCATGAGGGTAACAAATACCAAAAGCAAAATACTGGGTGCCAAACGAGGGTCTGAATGACTCCTCGAGAGGAAACTGCAAGAATAATAATACTGGTGCCAAACGAGGGTCTGAATGACTCCTCGAGAGGAAACTGCAAGAATAATAATGCCGCAGTCGGGCATCGGGGCGACACCACATAAAGGGCTTATACAGATTAATCACAGTGAATATCCAGGAGGTAGAACCATCCCAGGGATACTCGATAAAATACATAACATAAATAGTTAGTCCAAAATAATAAAGATCGCAATCCATGTGTGCCACAAATATAAACAATATTTAGCTCAGTCGTTTCTCCATCCGAAAACCGATAAGCCGTATCTCCATCCGAATACCGTTACTACGATCCAGTTAAAACGTTCTCCATCCGAATACCGTTACAACGATCCAGCTAAATCGTTCTCCATCCGAATACCGTTACTAAGATCCAGCTAAATCGTTCTCCATCCGAATACCGTTACTAGATTTAACTCAGACTGTGGTTCTTACTCAAGAACATGACTATCCGACCGGATATATCCTCTGCAGAGGGAGTACCATTTTCCACGAGTAACGGGTTTACTTAGTCCCTCGGGACTAATTCCGTCTACGGTCTTTTAATTGAAAACACGCCTGACCTGCACACACCAGCTTAACTCACCGGTGTCTGGAATCACCCACGACACCTGCCAAGCAAAACTCTAAGTGGGGAGGCTACAACCTCGACGTAGCATGGGATCAAATTTCTATTCGCGCGCTCTAAGGGGGTGCCCCCCCTCTCGGTCCCAACCGGAAACACCCATGCCCCCGGACCGAATGACAGGCTTTAATCCGTGGCCACGGGACCCTCATCACGGCCTCTCTGTACGGTGTGTGCTAGGACGGGGTTGACAACTTACTGAACCATACCCTGTCCACTGCAGGGACAAGTGGTGGTACCAAAAAATAAGGGAGCTATTGATCAAGACTCGGTCTACAACCGACTCAGGTGGTCCAAGAATCCTCCAACAATATTACCACTAGTGAAATAAATCACCGCTCCTCCAGCCTCACCATGCCATACCGGGCATACTCGTCTCGACGAGGGACTAGGGACAAGCTCGTGTCTACCCAAGACCACGACTTTCCCGGCTTCCTACCGGTATGCATGAGGAGCTCACGAGGATGATCTAAATCACCAATGTATCCATTGCTGACCACAACACAACTCCAAAGTGCACTCATGCACGAGACTATATCAATACATAAAGCCAACGCATATACCAAGTCAAAAGGTGTTGTGATCGCACCAGAACACCACAACAAAATATTATGCCAGAGTTCAGAAATGCTTGCCTTCAAGAGTATGCAAGGGATGCACTTTTTGAAAGCTTTCCCTTTCCTCCAAAAATCCTATTTTGCAAAATAACCAAATAACAAATATTTCAAACACAGTACAAAAAGTTGTCTCAAATATTTATGAAATAAATCTTAAGATAAACTAGATGAAATTTGAGAGAGGTAGGAAAAAGAATCAACTCATTTGGAGTTCTATTTTAAAAGTTATAGCCAGTCAAAGATTAGTCAAACTTCTGTTTTAATAAAATCAGAAAAAGGAAAACGCTGCGGGGAAGAATACGTTTTCAAAGCAGAGGTGACGTACTCCGGAGCTTTGAGCTTTCACTTAACAGAGAGAGCGGCCGCGCGGGTCACTGACAGTGGGTCCAAGGGGCCCACTGGTCAGGTTTGACCGTTTTCCCTCGCCCTCCCTTCTCTCTGCCCGAACGGCGCGGGGCTCCGGCGATCGCCGGCGACGAACGGCGGCTCCTCGAGGGCATCTGAGGGCAGGGATGGGTTGGCCAAACCGAGGCGATCCTCTCGGTGGGCGTTAGGCAGGTGGGGACGGAGGAGGTCACCGGCGGCGAGCTCCGCGGCGGAGGGGCTACGGTGGTGAAGTGACATCTGGGCTCCGGTGATCCTTGGCCGAAGCTGAGGCGCTAGGCAGCTCCGCACGACTACGGGGGAGTTCTTGGTGGCGTTGGATTGGCGGGGGAAGCTCCGGTTGTGACGAACGGCACTGGATTGCGGCGGCGACCGAACTTGCCGGAGGCGGGGAAGAAAGAGCTTTCCCGTCGATTGCTGGCTGTGGGAGGGCTATGGGGGTGGTCTGGGGTTGCTTGAGTGTTCGGTTGAGCTCGGGGTCCCTTTAAATAGGCGCTCGAGGCTGGCTCCCACGGTGGCCGAGGATAAGATCGCCGGCGACCACTTTTCTGTAGTTGCAGGGCATCGTGGCGGCGATGAAAGCGTGCCGACGAGCGGGAGCATAAGCACGGCCTGTGCTCTGGGGCAGCTGGCGTGCGCTGGCGGTTTGGGCGGCGCCGTCCGCGGCGGAATCCGCTGCCGACGCCGGCGTGCTGCCAAGGCGGCGCTGCAGGGTGCCAGGGAGAGCTTGGAGGGTACTGGAGAGAGGGCGAGTGCCTGGCGTGGTTCGGCAGGCGAGCAGGGGCCAGAGATGCGACGTGACGAGGGCGGCAGAGCGGCGTGTCGGCTCAGTGCGCGCGCGTGCAAAACATGCGCTCTGGGCGCGCCCAGAGCACGCACGGCACTTGCTCGACGATATGCCAGTGCGATCTAGAGCGCGAGGGTGGAGCTGGTACTGCACAAGATGGAGGTAGGGATAGGAAAGCGCTCAGTGGACATGGTTGCTGGGTCATTGGAGCAAGTTCACAGTGCAAACAAAGAACTCATGCCAAAACAGACTGTGCACACCAGGTGTTCGACAGAATGCCAGATGCACTTAGGCAACTCTTGGAGTGGCCAAAATCTCCAGATCAGTGTCTCTTTAGATGCAGGAGATGGTGGTAAGATTAGTTTGGCAAAAGCAGATAGTTGATAGTGCAAGTTTTTGAGAAAACCAGTTTTGGGCAGAAGCTAAAGGCTATCATTGCATGCACCAAAAATATGCCAATGGGTCCAATCTCCTGGACTTAAGAGTTTGGTAGGGAGGACTATAGGTAGGAAAAAGCTCAAAGGTATTAGAGCAAAATAAAATGGGGTTGCAGTACAGATCACCAAACTGGACCAGAATGGAAATGAAGATGATTCACTCAAATTTTTCAAAGAACAACACTGGGTTTTTGCATGAAGATGAATTGCATGCATCCACTGACATCTCCCAACACTTGGAAGAATTTTTAGAAGAATATTTAAATAGGTTGTAGTGCAAAATACCTACTGGACCAGATTTGAAAAATTGATGTGGAGCTCCAAATCTGTAATGACCAAAAGATGTTTTTGCATAAAAGTGATGGGGACACCTCACATGACATCCCCAAATTTTGGTGAATATTTTAAAAGCATTTATCAAAAGGTTGCAGTGCAAAAAGGGGCTCCAAATTTATGAAAGTTCATCTTAAAAGAATAAAGCTCATGAAAAATAATTATGCAAATAAATCCACTGATAAAGAATTGTTTTGTTACAAAGAGGGCACACAAGTCCAAAAATATTTTTGGACAGTTTTTTCCACTTGAAGTAAAAATTCACAATAACAAAAGGGTAAATCTTGACAAATGGAAAAGTTTTATTTCCTGGCAACATTTTAATAAATAAAACAAGGTCAAATTTTTTTTGGGTGTCACATGGCACAGGAGGCCATGCACTGCGCAAGCAGCGATAGCAGAGTCCAAGTCATAGTGGACTTGACTGATCCACATCAGGTCGCTGCTGTTTCCTTCCCCTGATGATGATCTGGTAGCAGCACTTGATCTCTTCCGACTCGGATGGATGGAGTAATCAAGGGAAAAAGACATCTGATCTAGTAGTAGTATTCAAGTAGTACTGGCCTTTTTCCCAAAAAGAACAGTTGATGATAGATTTCACGTGGCATAGTACTAGTTTAAGTAGTACTTGTCTAGTACTTTTGATTTGGTCTTGATTGGACCATGAGTAGATGATTGCACGTACGTGCGCTGGCTCTCCCGTATAAAAAGGCAATCGAACAGTGAAGCACTTTGAACCGTTCTCGGTTTCGCCGGATTGTACGGCCGTTCTGGCGGAAATCAACTTCACTTGGACCGGCGGATCAATAGGTCATGTGCGATGGCGCACACGGAACCCTAGCTTCTTTCAATCTGAAACCATGTACTACCGGCTCCAAAGTTTAATCATGTTCCTGATCACAAAATAACAAACTTGCCGGTTCTTTCTCATCCGACGAAATCATGAGCTCGTCGATCCCTAGATGAGATCCCTTCAAGAACTCAACACCACCGTGCGCGAGCCCCACGGTGGGCGCCAACTGTTGTGCATTTGTCACGGCAGTTGTCCTTAGTGTGAGGACTTACTCGCGAGGCCAGCGCATCTATGTGGTAGCTTGAGAGGGGTTGAGCGGAATCGAGAGACGCAACACAATACAAGGATTTAGACAACTTCGGGCCCCAGGAAACATCATCCGGTAACAACCCTACATGCTGTTTGTGGCTAGGTCTCATTATGCTCATGAGAGAGTCGCCGGTAAACCGGCTCTTTGTGTCTAGCCCTAGAGATTGTTTCTTCTTGCCTGTCCCTCTTTGGGGACCCCTGCCCCTCCTTATATAAGTTAGAGGGGCGGGTTACATGTGGAGTCCTATTAGGATTAGGATTAGTCTATCTTCTAATACAAACCGAATACAAGTCCGGGTCTTAACTTCTTGTAAGGTAAATATTCCTCACGCCTTTCCTCTTATACCGGCCCACCATTACATAAACCGGCCTTCTGGGCCTTGGGCCTTGTCATCCGTCCGCCGCCCGCCGGGTTACCAGTGCGTCAAAATGTTTAGGCAGGTTGCTTGTAAACCGTCTGGTCAGGGCGGGTCGCCAGTGAATCGCCAAGTGTCAACCGGGTCTCAAATAAACCGCCAATCCCGGTCGGGTCATATTTACGGCCGGTTCATACCGCGGGGTATATCCCCGACAGGGGGTGATTAGACTACTTGACCAAATAAAAATCTAGCCTTTTCCCAATTTTAAGTCTTGGCAGATTTTAGCAACTTTGCACAAGTCAAGCAATCAACCTACACATGCAATTCTAAGAGTATAGTAGCGGAATGTAAAATAATTGCACGTGAAGGTAAAGGGAGGAGTTTGAGGGAGCAAACGCAATGTAGACACGGAGATTTTTTATCCGTGGTTCCGAGAGGTGGTGCTATCGTACATCCACGTTGATGGAGACTTCAACCCACGAAGGGTAACGGTTGCGCAAGTCCACGAAGGGCTCTACCCACGAAGGGTCCACGAAGAAGCAACCTTGTCTATCCCACCATGGCCATCGCCCACGAAGGACTTGCCTCACTAGGGTAGATCTTCATGAAGTAGGCGATCTCCTTGCCCGTACAAACTCCTTGGTTTCAACTCGACAATCTTGACGGAGGCTCCCAAGTGACACCTAACCAATCTAGGAGACACCACTGTCCAAAAGTTAATAAATGGTGTGTTGAGGATGAACTCCTTGCTCTTGTGCTTCAAATGATAGTCTCCCCAACACTCAACTCTCTCTCATAGGATTGGATTTGGTGGAAAGATGATTTGAGTGGAAAGCAACTTGGGGAAGGCTAGAGATCAAGATTTGTGTGGTTGGTGTCGGATCACGGGTTCTGGCAAAACCCTCAAGGTTCGAACACTGGGGTGCGCGCGAAGTTCTTCCCCTACCGATCTACGTCCTAGCTTTGCTAAGATCTCATGGACTAACTCGGCGAACACGCAACACAAAGAACACGAGATTTATACTGGTTCGGGCCACCGATGTGGTGTAATACCCTACTCCAGTGTGGTGGTGGTGGATTGCCTCTCGGGCCGAGGATGAACAGTTACAAGGGGAAGAACAGCCTCCTGAGGTTGAGGTGTTCTTGTGCTCTGTGTGTGGCTGAGGATGATCTGAGTCCCCCGTCTATGGTGGTGGCTAGTCCTATTTATAAAGGCCATGGTCCTCTCCCCAAATATTGAGCGGGAAGGGAGCCAACAACGGCCAATTTGAAAGGGGATAACTAGTACAGCTTATCCTGACAGAAGCAGTCTTCGCCTACAAAAGGCTCTGTTGGTGACGCCGCCTTGGGCTCCATGGTGACCTCCGTCTTGTCGTCCTGCTGGTCTTGGTATCGTTGCACTGATATGGAAACCTTTGCTTGATGCCTCGGTACTCCGCGCCTGCGCTTGCCCCCTTAGCACCAAAGAGGAAACAAGTACACTGTGTGTGCTCGCACCCGCCTGGTCTTGTTCGTCATGGCTCACGTCACGAGAACCTCGTGAGGTTTGCTTTGCCTTGATCTCTCCGCCCCTCGCAAGCCAACCTAGTGAGGCCGCTCCCGAGGAGGTCTTGTGTCGCCCGCCTCGCGAGGCTTGGCCCCTCGCGAGTGTCTTGAATGCTTGTTGGCGAAGGTGGGCCGTACGGGGCCGCTTGTAGAGCCACGCCGTGGGCCGCAGGCAGGCAAGTCTCGGGACCCCCATTCCTAGAACGCCGACAGTAGCCCCCGGGCCAAAGGCGCGCTCGGCCTTGGCTTCGAGGCGAAGCCAAAGGTCAAGTGCGGAGCGCCGCGGGCCCCAATAGCCTGCGTCCTTGGTCGACGCGTGGCGGTTGATTGGACGTGGGTGTCTCCACTTCCCGACACTGCCTCGGCAACTACCCGACTTGACAAGTCCCTGGGACACGCAAGGAAAAACCATCATTACCTGTGATCGTGGGGGCGCCGGTTGGCCTTCTCTTGCTATAAATGGGGAGAGGGGCAGAGCCCCCGTCGCCCATCTCCTCCCATTCCGCTTGCTTCTCCTCCTCTGCTCCACCGCCGGCACCAATGGCACCGTCGAAGAGGTTCCCTGCCGCGGAGAAGGGGAAGACTCCCCTCGACGGGCCCGACTCCCCGGCGCCCAAGCGTGGACGCGGCCGTCCCCGCAAGCACACCACGACCCCGCCACGGCCCCTTGCTCCCGCGGTGGCGCGGCTGCACTTGGCAGGGGTCGTTCCAGTTGTGGCAGCCCTGTCGATGATGGGAGACATGCCATGGTTGCACAGCCTCCCCGGCCATGCTTCCACTCGGCAGAGGTGCTGCCGGAGTTCGTCGTCTGGTCGGAGAACCCGGCCGGCAACTGGTTTCAGCTCCCGCACTTCTTCGCCGACGAGCTGCCAGCCTCCGGTCCAGGTGGGCTCTGGCTGCAGGCAGACGGTTGTTGCAGCAGGGCTTCTTGGGTTGCAGTCGAGGTCTCCATCGCGGGCAACATAGCTCTGGCCCGTGTTTGGCAGACGTTCGCCCGCGCGCATGGCCTGGGCAGGCGGTGCACCCTCCATTTCAAGTACGACGGTGATGCGACCCTCTCCGTGAGGGTGTTTGGGGAAGATGGTCGCCGCGCCGGGTGCTGCCCCAAGGTGAACGACGGCGAGGAGGTGCTCGGTCTTGGCGATGGTCAAGACGAGGAGGAGGGCAAACCCGCCCTTGGTTCCGACCGCGTCTCGTCCAGCTACGGTGGCTCTTCCCCTCAGGACCTCTGCGTTGGCGCGTTCGGCCCGACCATTGCTCCTGGGGTGCGCCACCGAAGCGTAGCAGATCTGCGTTCCAACATTAGCACAGTACGTCTTGAAGAGATTACTAGTGAACTGCGAGCCGTTATCAGTGATGATGCGGTTGGGGACCATGTAACGGCTCACGAGACCATTGATGAACATGACCGCGTAGCCCGCTAGGATGGTGCGGACGGCTTCCACCTCTGCCCACTTGGTGAACTTGTCAATGGCGACGTAGAGGTAGCGCTAGCCCCCAGGGATCGAGGGAACGGGCCCAAGATATCTAGCCCCCAGACCGCGAACGGCCATGTGAGTGGGATGGTCTGGAGGCCCTGAGCTGGCTGATGGATCTGCTTGGCGTGGAACTGGCAGGCTTCACAGGACTTCACCAGCTTGGTTGCGACGTTGAGCGCCTTGTGCCAGTAGAATCCGCTGCGGAATGCCTTGCCGGCGAGGGTCCGTGATGACGAGTGGTGCCCGCAATCCCCAGCGTGTATGTCGGATAGAAACTCCTTCCCCTAATCCCTAGAGATGCAACGTAGTGAAACGTCATTTGGTCGCTTCCTGTACAACTCACCGTCCCGAATGCAGTATGCCGTGGCTTGCCGGGCCACGCGCTCCACGTCCTCCTCCTTCTCCAGCAGCGCCCCTTGCATCAGGTATTCCTTGAATTCCTTGGTCCAGCATCCCTCCTGGGGCTCGAGCGTCAAGAGTAGGCGCGCTCCCGAAGTCGGGCCACGGGCTGGGGCTCCTGCGGCAGGCGGCTGCGGGAGCTCCTCCCGAGGTTTAGCTGTCCTTGAGAGTGGTGGTGTCGCTGATGGCTTGAAGAGCCGCTCCTCGAAGACGCCAGGCTCTTGGGGTTGCCGCTTGGATGCCCTCCTGGCGATGTCGTCAGCTTCCTTGTTGGTGCCGCGGGGCACGTGCTGCAACTCCAGGCCCAGGAACTGCTTCTCCATCTTGCGCACCTCCGCGAGGTACGCCTCCATGTGCGCGTCCTTCGGCTCGTATACCTTGTTGGAGAAGTTGACGAGGAGCTGCGTGTCGCCCCTTACGGTGAGGCGCTTCACCCCTAGCTACCGCAGCTTTCAGGCCAGCTATGAGGCCTTCGTATTCTGCGATGTTGTTGGAGACCTTCTCGCCCCGCTGAAAGCAGAGCTGCACGGCGTAGTAGAGTTTATCTTGGGTGGGCGAGATAAGTACTGCTCCAGCCCCCGCGCCCTGGTGTGCGAAGGCGCCATCGAAATACATGACCCATCCATCAGGCGCCTCACTTCCCGGTGAGGTGGACTAGTCCTCGCCTACTTCAAGCGTCGGGGCATCCATCCATTCTGCCATGAAATCAGCGAGTGCGGCTCCCTTGATGACCCTGGTAGTGCTGAACTCCAACTGGAATGCCTGCAACTCGATGTTCCACTCAGCGACCCTTCTAGCAGAGTTGGGGCTTCTGAGCACTCTCTCCAATGGGTAGACTGAGACGACCTTGATGGGGTGGCCCTGGAAGTAGTGCCGCAACTTACGCGAGGCCACCAGGAGCGCGAGTAAGAGCTTCTGAGGCATGGGATATCGTGCCCTTGCATCCCGCAACACCGTGCTGATGAAATACACTGGGTGCTCGAGGAGAGCTGGCGCGTTGGCAAGGCTCGTGTCTTGCGGGAGTCGGGGCGTCTCCTGAGGTAGTGGAGCTCCTGACGCTTGATCGCTTGTGGGGATCTCGACGGCGTCGTCCTGCCGAGCTTGGTCCTGTGTGGATGCGGCTACGGCTCTTGCGGCGCCTTCATGATCTTGCGTCGTCTCGGCTGGCGGCGTAGCTTGGCGCAACGCGCGTTTGGCTTGGCGCTCCTCCCGAACCTCCACCAGAGCCACGCTGGTAGAGTACGGGGTGGCGGCAAGATAAAGCACTAGGGGCTCGAGGGGCCGTGGCGCCACCATCATCGGAGGGCTGGTCAGGTGTCTCTTGAGGTCTTGAAAAGCTCGGTCGGCCTCCGGGGTACTATCGAGTTGGCCCTTCTTCTTCATCAGCTTGAAGAGGGCAGGGTGCGTCCCCCAGCTTGGAGATGAAGAGCCCCAACACAGTCACCCGACCAGCCAGCTTCTGCATTTGCTTGAGGGTCTTCAGTGGGCTCATGTCTTCAATGGCCTTGATATTTTCTGGGTTCGCCTCAATCCCTCTGTGGGACACGAGGAAACCTAGCAGCTTGCCAGAAGGGACACCAAACACACACTCCTCCGGGTTATGTCGCAAGTTTACCAGGCGCAGGCTCGCGAAAGTCTCCTGCAGATCTTGGATCAAGGTTCTGGCCTCCCGAGACTTCACCACAATGTCGTCAACGTAGGCCTCCGCGTTTCTCCCGAGCTGCCGCCCTAAGGCAATGTGCATCAACCGCTGAAAGGTTGCACCCACGTTACGCAGTCCGAAGGGCATGCAAGTGTAGCAGTACACCCCACACGGGGTCAGGAAGGCTGTCTTCTCTACATATTCTACCGCCATCTTGATCTGGTGATACCCTGAGAACGCATCCAGGAAGCACAGCAGGTCGCACTCGGCGGTGGAGTCGACGATCTGGTCGATGCGTAGAAGTGGGAACGGATCTTGGGGACAGGCCTTGTTATGGTTGGTGAAGTCGACGCACATTCGCTCCTTCCTGCCTTTCTTCGGCATAACGACGGGGTTTGCCAGCCATTCGGGGTACCGAACCTCGCGAATGGCACCTGCCGCCTCTAACTTGCGGGTTTCTTGGACGATGAAGGCCTGCTTCTCCGTGGACTTCCGTCTCGTCCGCTGCTTCACAGGGCGTACATTGGGGCACACCCTCAAGTGATGCTGAATCACCTCTCTTGGGACCCCCACCAGCTGCTTGGGTTCCCATGCAAATATCTCCTTGTTTGCGCGCAAGAACTTCACCAGTGCTTCCTCTTGGCTTGGGTCGAGGTTGGCACCTATGGTAAATGTGGCTCCTGAGGACCCGTCCTCATCGACCGGCACCTGCTTGGTTTCGCCTTATCTTGGGTGAACAACTGCTTCTTCTTGGTTGGTGCTGCTCCCTTGGCCTCGGAGGTGCCCGCACCGGCAGACTGTGCCGCCGCCACGGTCTTGAGGGCAAGCTTGAGCGCCGCCAGGGCCTCCTTGGCACCCCCTTCATGGTGAGGACTCCCCTGCTTCCAGGCATCTTCATGAGGTTGTAGGACGGATGGGTCGCTGCCATGAACTGGGCCAGAGCTGGGTACCTGTCGTGGATTTGTTATGGCAGATGTCCTAGTGTGAGGACTTAGTCGTGATGCCAACGCATCTATGTGGTAGCTTGAGAGGGGTTGATTGGGATGAGAGACGTGAGGCGGATCAACACACAAGACAAGGGTTTAGACAGCTTCGGGCCGCGGGAAACATCATCCGGTCATAACCCTACATGCTGTTTGTGGCTAGGTCTCATTATCATCACTAGGGAGTCGCCGGTAAACTGGCTCTTCTCTAATTGTGTCTAGCCCTAGACATTAATGATTGTTGCCTGTCTCTTCTCCCTCTTAGGGGAGCCCTGCCCCTCCTTATATAAGTTGAAGGGGCGGCTTACATGTGGAGTCCCACTAGGATTAGGACTAGTCTATCTCTAATACAAACCGGATACAAGTCCTGGTTTTAACTCCTTGTAAGGTAAATATTCCTCATGCCTTTCCTCTTAAACCGGCCCACCATAGTATGAACCGGCCTTCGTGAACCACCTGTTGGGCCACCGGGTCTTGTCGCTCCTCTGACCCGCCTGCCGGATTACCAATGAATCGTAAACCGCCAGGTCCAAACGGGTTGCCAGTGAATCGTCAAGCCTCAGCCGGGTCTGAAGTAAACCGCGCCAAGTCCGGCCGTGTTATACTTCCGGCCGGTTTACGCCGTGGGGTATATCCACGACAGTACCCGAGGATGGCATTGTACGGGAGGCCGATGCGGGCGATGTCGAAGTCGACCAGCTCAGTGCGGTAGTTGTTGCGCGTGCCGAAGGTGACAGGGAGGCGAATCTACCATAGGGAGTGGGCGGCGCCGCCGCCAACTCCTGAGAAAGGCTTGCTGAGGCTAAGCCGCTCGAGCAATACGTGAAGAAGGCTAAAGGCCTCCACGGAGAGCACGTTGAGGCCGGCGCCGCCGTCGATGAGGGTCTTGGTAACGGCCAGGTTGCAAATGGTAGGCATGCAAAGCATCGGGAGCATACCCGAGCCGGTGGTGGTGACGGGGTGGTCTTCCGAGTTGAAGGTGAGGTCAGCCTCGGGCGCAGCCCAGCCCGGCGGAGCCCCCGAGCAGTTGGAAGCGGCGCCGATTTGGCGAAGGAATGGCTTGATGTCGCGATCTAAAGGCGGTGCTTGAGAGCCGCCTAGTAGGGCCGCGACCGCGTGGTGCGCCGGTGCCGCGGAGCGCACAGTGAAGAGGCCGCGCAGCTCCTCCCAAGATGTCACCGTGGATCCGGGGAGGTTGAGCAGCCTGGCGCGCGGCGCGCCAGTGAGGGCCATGGGAAACCAGTTGGCCATGACCTTGTCGTCGCCCCGGCCTCAAGGATGGCCTCCTCATATGCCAGCAGGAAAGCTGACGGGTCCGCCGCACCGTCATAGCGCGGCGGCATCTCTGGCTTGAACTTGGGCGGCCACTGCACCTGCCGCAAGGCGGGGCCCAGGGCTCGGAGCCCCCTGGCCCCGTCGTCGGTGCCAGCCGTCGGAGTAGGGAGCGGGACGCCTGCCATGAGGCTGGAGCGCGTTGGTGGCAGAGCGCACATCGACGGAAGGAAATCTACGGCGCACCCCTACCTGGCGCGCCAAATGTCGGATCACGGATTCTGGCAAAACCCTCAAGGTTCGAACACTGGGGTGCGCGCGAAGTTCTTCCCGTACTGATCTACATCCTAGCTTTGCTAAGATCTCAAGGACTAACTCGACGGACACGCAACACAAAGAGCACGAGATTTATACTGGTTCGGGCCACCGTTGTGGTGTAATACCATACTCTAGTGTGGTGGTGGTGGATTGCCTCTCGGGCTGAGGATGAATAGTTACAAGGGGAAGAACAGCCTCCTGATGTTGAGGTGTTCTTGTGCTCTGTGTGTGGCTGAGGATGATCTGAGACACCTGTCTATGGCGGTGGCTAGTCCTATTTATAAAGGCCCTGGTCCTCTCCCCAAATATTGAGCGGGAAGGGAGCCAACAACGGCCAATTTGAAAGGGGACAGCTGGTACAGCTTATCCTGACAAAAGCAGTCTTTGCCTGCAAAAGGCTCTGGTGGTGACGCCGCCTTGGGCTCCATGGTGACCTCCGTCTTGTCGTCCTGCTGGTCTTGGTCTCGTTGCACTGATATGGAAACCTTTGTTTGACGCCTCGGTACTCCGCGCCTGCGCTTGCCCCCTTAGCACCGAATAGGAAACAAGTACACTGTGCACGCTGGTGCCCGCCTGGCGCCCGCCTGGTCTCGGTCGTCATGGCTCATGTCACGAGAACCTCGCGAGGTTTGCCTTGCCTTGATCTCTCCGCCCCTCGCGAGCCAACCTGGTGAGGTTGCTCCCGAGGAGGTCTTGCGTCACCCGCCTCGCGAGGCTTGGCCCCTCGCGAGGGTCATGAATGCTTACTGGTGAAGATGGGCCGTACGGGCCCGCTTGCAGAGCCACGCCGTGGGCCGCAGGCAGGCAAGTCTGGGGACCCCCGTTCCCAGAACGCCGATAGTTGGAATGGAATATCTTGACCTCAACACAAGTGTAGGTAGTTCTCTCTCAGAAAATATATGTTGGAAGTGTAGGCATGTTCTGATGGCTCTCTCCATGAATGAAGAGTGGGTGGAGGGGTATATATAGCCTCCACCCAAAATCTAACCGTTACACACATATTACCATACTCGGTGGGACCGAATCATGAAACTCGGTCGGACCAATTTGGTTCAAAATGTGAACCTTAGGATTTTCGGTGGGACCGACATGTCAACTCGGTGGGAACGATTACATTAGGGTTAGGGCATAACGTAATCTCGGTGAGACCGATTACACAAACTCGGTGGGACCGATTTTGGTAATAAGCTAACCAGAGAGTTGGTCAGGCAAACTCGGTGGGACCGATTCGCTCATCTCGGTTGGACCGGAACGTTATGAAGGGGAAATAGAGAGTTTGCATTCTGAACTCGGTTGGACCGATCGCTCATCTCGGTTGGACCGAAACGTTACAAAGGGAAACAGAGAGTTTGCAATCCCATCTCGATGAGACCGAGATCCCTATCGGAGAGACTGAAGTGACTAGGGTTTGTGGCAATGGCTATGTCAAGGGAACTCCGTGGCGTCGGATAGAAGGTTTTGGTGGGGCCGAGTTTGACTTTTGGTTTAGGACATATGTGGATGCGAGAAAGTGGTTGAGGGCTTTGGAGCATATCACTAAGCATTTTGAGCAAGTAATCCATTAAGCAACACCTCATCCCCATTTAATAGTATTGGCTTTCCTATGGACTCAATGTGATCTTGGATCACTAAAATGAAAATGTAGAGTCTTGAGCTTTATTGCTTGAGCCAATCTTTTGTCCTAAGCATTTTGAGGGGTCCACATTCCTAATCCATGCCATCCCAATCATTGAACTTTCCTTAAATATTTATCTTGAAATAGCATTATTTCAATGAGCTATATGTTGTTAATAATTACCAAAACCACCCAGGGATAGTTGCACTTTCAATCTCCCCCTTTTTGGTAATTGATGACAACATATAGATCAAAGCTTCGACAAATGATAATAAGATTGAAATACATTGCTGCTTTGAGAAGTATGTGATAAGCAAGAGCTCCCCCTAAATTTGTGCATTATTTAGAATTTGCTTTTGAATGCAAATGCACAATCAATTAGGATCTTGGGTTACTCTTCCATGTCACATACATCTTGGTGGAGCGCTCAAAATGATATAACTTAATAACATGCACTCATCACCAAGCAAAGTGAATGATCATATATGGATATAAAATATAATATCATCCAGGGAAGCATTAAAGTAGCATATGATAAATTCAAACAAGTATCTCACATAAGGACATAGACTATAAAACAAGCACACAATAAAGTTCAACCAAAAAAAAGAGAGACAAAGAATCAAAACACTCTCTCTCGAAGGCTATGATCTATACATATTTCTCCCCCTTTGGCAACAAGTTACCAAAAAGTTCAAATATGCATAGTGCTATGCGTCTCTCAGGCTTGTTCTTTGGGAGGTGGTGTAGAGAGAACTCCAAGGACGAAGGCATCAGTTGATGTAGTTGGAGCTGGTGGAGTGGCTGCTGGTGCTGACGCTGTAGCTCTATTATCTGATACAGGCACTACAGCAGACCTCTAACCTCTAGGCACTCACTGAAAAGCATCTGTGGTAGCCTTCCCCTTCTTCTCTTCTGCTTCCTCCTGGAGCTGCTCAACTACTGTTTGTATCTCAGTAACCTTCAGATCAAGATCATAAAATTTTGTCTCTATGATCCTCTCCAAACTATCCTGATTCTGAGTCAGGGTGGCCAATCCCTTCTCAATCCTCAAAGTTGATTGGATCAGATATGCAATTTGATCTTGTTTTGACTTTAAGAACACTTGAGATGCCTCTTCAGCACTTGGCATCTTTGGAGCTTTCTCTGCCTTTGCTTTAGCTCTCTTTTCTTGTGCTTGCACTGATGAAGGTTCATTCTCATTCATCACAACCTTGTTGTCTTCAAATTCAGGATATAGAGGTAAATGCTCCGTGTCCAACAAATAAGTGCCTGTGCCCATCTTGGAGTTGATGAGCACCTGAATATGTGGAGCATACCCACAAGATCTCTTCTACTCAGCAGTTGTCCTCTTGATTGTCTCTACAATCAGACTCATGACCTTGAACTTTTGAGGTACATCAAAAGTGTGTAGCAAGTTGATTGAATGTCCTCTAATCATCTTGTGATCTCCTGACTTGGGTAGCAGAGTGTGCTTTAGGATGGTGTTGATGGTAGGCAGACCAGACAACAAGTAGTTTACAGATCCAAGCTTGTGTGTCTCCAAAGCTTTATCAGGGATCTCTTTGTACATGTTTGCCATAGAGTTGTGGTCTTTCTTCTTCTTGGCAATCTCACTGACAGCAAACCCTGTGAATAGATATAGATGAGGTAGAGTGGGTAAGCATCACAAAGTGCCGAAGTTTTGAAGGAAATATGCCCTAGAGGCAATAATAAAGTTATTATTTATTTCCTTATATCATGATAAATGTTTATTATTCATGCTAGAATTGTATTAACCGGAAACATAATACTTGTGTGAATACATAGACAAACAGAGTGTCACTAGTATGCATCTACTTGACTAGCTCGTTGATCAAAGATGGTTATGTTTCCTAGCCATAGACATGAGTTGTCATTTGATTAACGGGATCACATCATTAGGAGAATGATGTGATTGACTTGACCCATTCCGTTAGCTTAGCACTCGATCGTTTAGTATGTTGCTATTGCTTTCTTCATGACTTATACATGTTCCTATGACTATGAGATTATGCAACTCCCGTTTACCGGAGGAACACTTTGTGTGCTACCGAACGTCACAACGTAATTGGGTGATTATAAAGGTGCTCTACAGGTGTCTCCAAAGGTACTTGTTGGGTTGGCGTATTTCGAGATTAGGATTTGTCACTCCGATTGTCGGACAGGTATCTCTGGGCCCACTCAGTAATACACATCACTATAAGCCTTGCAAGCATTGTAACTAATGAGTTAGTTGCGGGATGATGTATTACGGAACGAGTAAAGAGACTTTCCAGTAACGAGATTGAACTAGGTATCGAGATACCAACGATCGAATCTCGGTCAAGTAACATACCGATGACAAAGGGAACAATGTATGTTGTTTTGCGGTCTGACCGATAAAGATCTTCGTAGAATATGTGGGAACCAATATGAGCATCCAGGTTCCGCTATTGGTTATTGACTGGAGAGGTGTCTCGGTCATGTCTACATAGTTCTCGAACCCGTAGGGTCCGCACGCTTAACGTTACGATGACATTTATATTATGAGTTTATATGTATTGATGTACCGAAGGTTGTTCGGAGTCCCGGATGTGATCACGGACATGACGAGGAGTCTCGAAATGGTCAAGACATAAAGATTGATATATTGGAAGCCTATGTTTGGATATCAGAAGTGTTCCGGGTGAAATCGGGATTTTTTCGGAGTACCGGGAGGTTACCGGAACCCTCCGGTAACTTAATGGGCCTTAGTGGGCCTAGGTGGAAGAGAGGAGAGGAGGCCAGAGCAGGGCCGCACGCCCCTCCCCCCAGTCCGAATAGGACAAGGAGAGGGGGGCGGCGCCCCCCTTTCCTTCCTCCCCTCCACCTCTTCCCCCTCTCTCTCCTAGTACAACATGGAAAAGGTGGGGAGTCCTACTCCCGGTAGGAGTAGGACTCCTCCTGGCGTGCCTCTCCTCTTGGCCGGCCGAACCCCCCCTTGCTCCTTTATATACGGGGGCAGGGGGGCACCTCTAGACACACAATTGATCAACGATCTTTTAGCCGTGTGTGGTGCCCCCCTCCACCATATTACACCTCGATAATATCGTAGCGGTGCTTAGGCGAAGCCCTGCGTCGGTAGAACATCATCATTGTCACCACGCCGTCGTGCTGACGAAACTCTCCCTCAACACTCGGCTGGATCGGAGTTTGAGGGACGTCATCGAGCTGAACGTGTGCTGAACTCGGAGGTGCCGTACGTTCGGTACTTGATCGGTCGGATCGTGAAGACGTACGACTACATCAACCGCGTTGTGTTAACGCTTCCGCTTTCAGTCTACGAGGGTACGTGGACAACACTCTGCCCTCTCGTTGCTATGCATCACCATGATCTTGCGTGTGCGTAGGAATTTTTTTGAAATTACTACGTTCCCCAGCAGTGGTATCAGAGCCAGGTTTTATGCGTTGATGTTATATGCACGAGTAGAACACAAGTGAGTTGTGGGCGATATAAGTCATACTGCTTACCAGCATGTCATATTTTGGTTCCGCGGTATTGTGCGGCCCGGACCGACATTACGCGTATGCTTACGCGAGACTGGTTTCACCGTTGCGAGCACTCATTGCTTAAAGGTGACTGGCGGGTGTCTGTCTCTCTCACTTTAGTTGAACCGAGTGTGGCTACGCCCGGTCCTTGCGAAGGTTAAAACAGCACCAACCTGACAAACTGTCGTTGTGGTTTTGATGCGTAGGTAAGAACGGTTCTTGCTAAGCCCGTAGCAACCACGTAAAACTTGCAACAACAAAGTAGAGGACGTCTAACTTGTTTTTGCAGGGCATGTTGTGATGTGATATGGTCAAGACATGATGCTATATTTTATTGTATGAGATGATCATGTTTTGTAACCGAGTTTCGGCAACTGGCAGGAGCCATATGGTTGTCTCTTTATTGTATGCAATGCAATCGCCATGTAATTGTTTTAGTTTATCACTAAGCGGCGATAGTCGTAAAAGCAATAGTTAGCAAGACGACAACGAGGCTACGATGGAGATCAAGGTGTCGCGCCGGTGACGATGGTGATCATGACGGTGCTTCGGAGATGGAGATCACAAGCACAAGATGATGATGGCCATATCATATCACTTATATTGATTGCATGTGATGTTTATCTTTTATGCATCTTATCTTGCTTTGATTGACGGTAGCATTATAAGATGATCGCTCACTAAAATTTCAAGATTTCTCCCTGAGTATGCACCGTTGCCAAAGTTCGTCGTGCCCAGACACCACGTGATGATCGGGTGTGATAAGCTCTACGTCCATCTACACGGGTGCAAGCCAGTTTTGCACACGCAGAATACTCAGGTTAAACTTGACGAGCCTAGCATATGCAGATATGGCCTCGGAACACTGAGACCGAAAGGTCGAGAGTGAATCATATAGTAGATATGATCAACATAGTGATGTTCACCATTGAAAACTACTCCATTTCACGTGATGATCGGTTATGGTTTAGTTGATTTGGATCACGTAATCACTTAGATGATTAGAGGGATGTCTATCTAAGTGGGAGTTCTTAAGTAATATGATTAATAGAACTTAAATTTATCATGAACTTAGTACCTGATAGTATCTTGCTTGTCTATGTTAATTGTAGATAGATGGCCCATGCTGTTGTTCCGTTGAATTTTAATGCGTTCCTTGAGAAAGCAAAGTTGAAAGATGATGGTTGCAATTACACAGACTGGGTCTGTAACTTGAGGATTATCCTCATTGCTGCATAGAAGAATTACGTCCTGGAAGCACCGCTGGGTGCCAGGCCTGCTGCAAGAGCAACACCAGAGGTTATGAACGTCTGGCAGAGCAAAGCTGATGACTACTCAATAGTTCAGTGTGCCATGCTTTACGGCTTAGAACTGGGTCTTCAACAACGTTTTGAACGTCATGGAGCATATGAGATGTTCCAGGAGTTGAAGTTAATATTTCAAGCAAATGCCCGGATTGAGAGATATGAAGTCTCCAAGAAGTTCTACAGCTGCAAGATGGAATAGAATAGTTCTGTCAGTGAGCATATACTCAAAATGTCTGGGTATAACAATCACTTGATTCAACTGGGAGTTAATCTTCCGGATGATAGCGTCATTGACAGAATTCTTCAATCACTGCCACCAAGCTACAAGAGCTTCGTGATGAACTATAACATGCAAGGGATGAATAAGACAATTCCCGAGCTCTTCGCAATGCTAAAGGCAGCAGAGGTAGAAATCAAAAAGGAGCATCAAGTGTTGATGGTCAATAAGACCACTAGTTTCAAGAAAAAGGGCAAAGGGAAGAAGAAGGGGAACTTCAAGAAGAACAGCAAGCAAGTTGTTGTTCAGGAGAAGAAACCCAAATCTGGACCTAAGCCTGAGACTGAGTGCTTCTACTGCAAGGAGACTGGTCACTGGAAGCGGAACTGCCCCAAGTATTTGGCGGATAAGAAGGATGGCTAGGTGAACAAAGGTATATGTGATATACATGTTATTGATGTGTACCTTACCAGAGCTCGCAGTAGCACCTGGGTATTTGATACTGGTTCTGTTGCTAATATTTGCAACTCGAAACAGGGACTACGGATTAAGCGAACATTGGCCAAGGACGAGGTGACGATGCGCGTGGGAAACGGTTCCAAAGTCGATGTGATCGCCGTCGGCACGCTACCTCTACATCTACCTTCGGGATTAGTATTAGACCTAAATAATTGTTATTTGGTGCCAGCGTTGAGCATGAACATTATATCTGGATCTTGTTTAATGCGAGACGGTTATTCATTTAAATAAGAGAATAATGGTTGTTCTATTTATATGAGTAATATATTTTATGGTCATGCACCCTTGAAGAGTGGTCTATTTTTAATGAATCTCGGTAGTAGTGACACACATATTCATAATGTCGAAGCCAAAAGATGCAGAGTTGATAATGATAGTGCAACTTATTTGTGGCACTGCCGTTTAGGTCATATCGGTGTAAAGCGCATGAAGAAACTCCATAATGATGGACTTTTGGAATCACTTGATTATGAATCACTTGGTACTTGCGAACCATGTCTCATGGGCAAGATGACTAAAACACCGTTCTCTGGAACTATGGAGAGAGCAACTAATTTGTTGGAAATCATACATACAGATGTATGTGGTCCGATGAATATTGAGGCTCGTGGCGGATATCGTTATTTTCTCACCTTCACAGATGATTTGAGCAGATATGGGTATATCTACTTAATGAAACATAAGTCTGAAACATTTGAAAAGTTCAAAGAATTTCAGAGCGAAGTTGCAAATCATCCTAACAAGAAAATAAAGTTTCTACGATCAGATCGTGGAGGAGAATATTTGAGTTACGAGTTTGCCGTACATTTGAAACAATGCGGAATAGTTTCGCAACTCACGCCACCCGAAACACCACAACGTAATGGTGTGTCCAAACGTCGTAATCGTACTTTTACTAGATATGGTGCGATCTATGATGTCTCTTACTGAATTACCGCTATCGTTTTGGGGTTATGCTTTAGAGACGGCTGCATTCACTCTAAATAGGGCACCATCGAAATCCGTTGAGACGACGCCTTATGAACTATGGTTTGGCAAGAAACCAAAGTTGTCATTTCTTAAAGTTTGGGGTTGCGATGCTTATGTGAAGAAACTTCAACCTGATAAGCTCGAACCTAAATCGAAGAAATGTGTCTTCATGGGATACCCAAAGGAGACTGTTGGGTACACCTTCTATCACAGATCCGAAGGCAAGACATTCGTTGCTAAGAATGGATCCTTTCTAGAGAAGGAGTTTCTCTCGATAGAAGTGAGTGGGAGGAAAGTAGAACTTGATGAGGTAACTGTACCTGCTCCCTTATTGGAAAGTAGATCATCACAGAAACCAGTTTCTGCGACACCTACACCAATTAGTGAGGAAGTTAATGATAATGATCATGAAACTTCAGATCAAGTTATTACTAAACCTCGTAGGTCAACCAGATTAAGATCCGCACCAGAGTGGTACGGTAATCCTGTTCTGGAGGTTATGCTACTAGACCATGACGAACCTACAAACTATGAAGAAGCCATGGTGAGCCCAGATTCCGCAAAATGGCTTGAGGCCATGAAATCCGAGATGGGATCGATGTATGAGAACAAAGTATGGACTTTGGTTGACTTGCCCGATGATCGGCAAACCATTGAAAATAAATGGATCTTCTAGAAGAAGACTGACGCTGACGGTAATGTTACTGTCTATAAAGCTCGACTTGTTGCCAAAGGTTTTTGACAAGTTCAAGGGATTGACTACGATGAGACCTTCTCACCCATAGCGATGCTTAAGTATGTCCAAATCATGTTAGCAATTGCTGCATTTTATGATTATGAAATTTGGCAAATGGATGTCAAAACTGCATTCCTGAATGGATTTCTGGAAGAAGAGTTGTATATGATGCAACCAGAAGGTTTTGTGGATCCAAAGGGAGCTAACAAAGTCTGCAAGCTCCAGCGATCCATTTATGGACTGGTGCAAGCCTCTCGGAGTTGGAATAAATGCTTTGATAGTGTGATCAAAGCATTTGGTTTTATACAGACTTTTGGAGAAGCCTATATTTACAAGAAAGTGAGTGGGAGCTCAGTAGCATTTCTGATATTATATGTGGATGACATATTCCTAATTGGAAATGATATAGAATTTCTGGATAGCATAAAGGGATACTTGAATAAGAGTTTTTTAATGAAAGACCTCGGTGAAGCTGCATATATATTGGGCATCAAGATCTATAGACATAGATCAAGACGCTTAATTGGACTTTCACAAAGCACATACCTTGACAAAGTTTTGAAGAAGTTCGAAATGGATCAAGCAAAGAAAGGGATCTTGCCTGTATTACAAGGTGTGAGATTGAGTAAGACTCAATGCCCGGCCACTACAGAAGATAGAGAGAAGATGAAAGATGTTCCCTATGCTTCAGCCATAGGCTCTATCATGTATGCAATGCTGTGTACCAGACCTGATGTGTGCCTTGCTATAAGTTTAGCAGGGAGGTACCAAAGTAATCCAGGAGTGGGTCACTGGACAGCGGTCAAGAACATCCTGAAATACCTGGAAAGGACTAAGGATATGTTTCTCGTTTATGGAGGTGACAAAGAGCTCATCGTAAATGGTTACGTTGATGCAAGCTTTGACACTGATCCGGACGATTCTAAATCGCAAACCGGATACGTGTTTACATTGAACGGTGGAGCTGTCAGTTGGTGCAGTTCTAAGCAAAGTGTCATGGCGGGATCAACGTGTGAAGCGGAGTACATAGCTGCTTCGGAAGCAGCAAATGAAGGAGTCTGGATGAAGGAGTTCATATCCGATCTAGGTGTCATACCTAGTGCATCGGGTCCAATGAAAATCTTTTGTGACAATACTGGTGCAATTGCCTTAGCAAAGGAATCCAGATTTCACAAAAGAACCAAGCACATCAAAAGACGCTTCAATTCCATCCGGGATTTAGTCCAAGTAGGAGACATAGAAATTTGCAAGATACATACGGATCTGAATGTTGCAGACCCGTTGACTAAGCCTCTTCCACGAGCAAAACATGATCAGCACCAAGACTCCATTGGTGTAAGAATCATTACTGTGTAATCTAGATTATTGACTCTAGTGCAAGTGGGAGACTGAAGGAAATATTCCCTAGAGGCAATAATAAAGTTATTATTTATTTCCTTATATCATGATAATTGTTTATTATTCATGCTAGAATTGTATTAACCGGAAACATAATACTTGTGTGAATACATAGACAAACAGAGTGTCACTAGTATGCCTCTACTTAACTAGCTCGTTGATCAAAGATGGTTATGTTTCCTAGCCATAGACATGAGTTGTCATTTGATTAACGGGATCACATCATTAGGAGAATGATGTGATTGACTTGACCCATTCCGTTAGCTTAGCACTCGATCGTTTAGTATGTTGCTATTGCTTTCTTCATGACTTATACATGTTCCTATGACTATGAGATTATGCAACTCCCGTTTACCGGAGGAACACTTTGTGTGCTACCAAACGTCACAACGTAACTGGGTGATTATAAAGGTGCTCTACAGGTGTCTCCAAAGGTACTTGTTGGGTTGGCGTATTTCGAGATTAGGATTTGTCACTCCGATTGTTGGAGAGGTATCTTTGGGCCCACTCAGTAATACACATCACTATAAGCCTTGCAAACATTGTAACTAATGAGTTAGTTGCGGGATGATGTATTACATAACGAGTAAAGAGACTTGCCAGTAACGAGATTGAACTAGGTATCGAGATACCAACGATCGAATCTCGGTCAAGTAACATACCGATGACAAAGGGAACAATGTATGTTGTTATGCGGTCTGACCGATAAAGATCTTCTTAGAATATGTGGGAACCAATATGAGCATCCAGGTTCCGCTATTGGTTATTGACCGGAGAGGTGTCTCGGTCATGTCTACATAGTTCTCGAACCCGTAGGGTCCGCACGCTTAACGTTACGATGACATTTATATTATGAGTTTATATGTATTGATGTACCGAAGGTTGTTCGGAGTCCCGGATGTGATCACGGACATGACGAGGAGTCTCGAAATGGTCGAGACATAAAGATTGATATACTGGAAGCCTATGTTTGGATATCGGAAGTGTTCCGGGTGAAATCGGGATTTTTCCGGAGTACCGGGAGGTTACCGGAACCCCCCGGTAACTTAATGGGCCTTACTGGGCCTAGTGGACGAGAGGAGAGGAGGCCAGGGCAGGGCCGCACGCCCCTCCCCCCACAGTCCGAATAGGACAAGGAGAGGGGGGCGGCGCCCCCCCTTTCCTTCCTCCCCTCCACCTCTTCCCCCTCTCTCTCCTAGTACAACATGGAAAAGGGGGGAGTCCTACTCCCGGTAGGAGTAGGACTCCTCCTGGCGCGCCTCTCCCCTTGGCTGGCCGAACACCCCTTGCTCCTTTATATACGGGGGCAGGGGGCACCTCTAGACACACAATTGATCAACGATCTTTTAGCCGTGTGCGGTGCCCCCCTCCACCATATTACACCTCGATAATATCATAGCGGTGCTTAGGCGAAGCCCTGCGTCGGTAGAACATCATCATTGTCACCACGCCGTCGTGCTGATGAAACTCTCCTGCAACACTCGGTTGGATCGGAGTTCGAGGGACGTCATCGAGCTGAACGTGTGCTGAACTCGGAGGTGCCATACGTTCGGTACTTGATCGGTCGGATCGTGAAGACGTACGACTACATCAACCGCGTTGTGTTAACGCTTCCGCTTTCGGTCTACGAGGGTACGTGGACAACACTCTCCCCTCTCGTTGCTATGCATCACCATGATCTCGCGTGTGCGTAGGAATTTTTTTGAAATTACTACGTTCCCCAACAAGTTTTGCAAAACAGATGACTCAAAAACTTAGTTTTAGTTCTCCACAGAAAGCATTTCGGAGCTACCGATTTGTTAAACTCGGTGATACCGAAGCAATCTTTTGGAACCTAAACTAGTGAACTCGGTCAGACCGAGTCACAGTTTGGTGGAACTGAGATTGCTAGGGTTTCACAAAGAGTCGAACTCGTTCACACCGATTTGCAGTTTTCGGTTAGACCGAAAAGCGCATGTGCAATGGCCTAAGCCAAATCGGTGAGACTGATTTCTACAACTCGGTCGGTTCGAGATGAGTTCGGCGGAGACCTAACCCTAAAATTTCAACTCAATTCTAATCTAATTAAGTTTTCTCTGGATAGATTGTTTGCATACATGGTAAAGATCATGGCAAAGCAATGTGCTATGAATCGGAGTTGGAAAATAGCACAAAGAAGTCGAACCCATACCCTAGTTCGGCGGGAGTTCGCTACAGCGACAACGGCGGAGTAGATTTACGTTGACGGCGATGGAAAGCAGCGGCGGGAGGTCACTGGCGGCGAGGAGATGATCCAGAGACCCAAGATGGCAGAGCAGGACACACCCGTGGGTATATATATCCCGACCCTGTCGGTGTGACTGAGTGGAACAACTCGGTGGCACCGAGATGCAGAATCGCAAGCGTTTACTCGAACTCGGTGTGACCAAAAAGTTCAAATCGGTTGCACCGAGATGGAAAACCTAGATCAACTTAGTGAACTCAGTGTGACCAAAATGGATGACTCGGTCATACCGAATTACACAAAGAGGTTTTGGAAGTTTAAGTCTATGACAAATCGGGGACTCCGAGTGCTCCTGAGACAGAGTGGTTCGAATCTGACTTGATCAAACTTTGTGATGTAGCATGAATAGAGTTTGAGACGAGAATAGCATATATAGCTAGAGGGTGTTCTTAGGCATTCTTGTACATCCACTTGGCAAAAGAGAAAAAGGACAAACAATCAAAACAACAAGTGGATGTCCTCGAATCAGTAAAATATGCATCCAACATGCTCACACAATAAAATGGCAAATGAAATATGTGGCAAAGCATGCACAAACACTCTAGCATCTATCAAGCAATTTGCGATGACTAGGTCATCTATATATGAATATATTGACTTAGGAGTCAAATGAGAACATTTGATCATAGGTCATACTCACCGTTTAATCACAAGTGGGGTTACCACTTTTACATAAAGCATTGTTGTGTTCACACCATTAGAGTTGATTTGGCTCAATTGATTAGAGTAAAGCTCCCCCTAGATGTGATATCCCCCCTAAGAGGGATGAACTAACCTTGGGTTTCGTCGATGATGACTTCATGTAGGTGTTGAAGATGTGGACGATCAATGTTGATGTAGATCATTCGGCGCAATCCATTGGAGTGAGTTGCACTTTCAATACCTACACGGGTTAGTCCCACTGGAACAAACAAGGATATCCATAGACATAGAGTGATATACACACAAGATGATGTCCATGAAAGCATTAGGTTACCTTGTCCCTTGTCTTACCAACAAGATGGTTTGTGAGTCCTTGAACTAGTGCATGATGTGAAAGTTGTTTGCACTTGTCCTTGCCAAAATGATATGAGTGAAGTATGTTGGCGGAGTCACCCTCAAGAACTCTTCTAGTTCTTCTTCTTCGGGATCCACATCATCTTGATGGGAATCCTTGGGGTTGTAGTTGTACTTGATGAAGTAGAACTTGATGTAGTCTTGGGAACCCACTTGACCAAGGCCTTGGGAGCTTCTTCAAATGCATCAATCTCTTCTTGAAACTTATCCTTGCCTTTTTGCTTGTGGTCTTGTGGTGGAAGATCATCTTGAGCTTGTGTCCCATGGAAGGAAGTAGGATCATACTTCTCTTGTTGAGGAACAAACTTCGCCTTGGGGTATTGATCTTCTTCCCACTCAACTCCATTGGCATTGAACTTTCGTTCAAAACCAACACCTTGATTCTTCCGGTGCCTTCCTTGCTTGCGTACAATTTCCTCAAATTGCTTACTTCTGGCAAGGCTCTTGTAAACACCTTTCTCTATAATTCCCTTCAATAAGCTATTTTCTTGCTCAAGTGTAACTTGGCTAAGAGAATCATTAGTGGAATCAATAGAACTACTAGAAGTAACAATATTGGATTTAGCATTATTATTGTTACTACTAGAAGAAGAATCTTTCTTGTTCTTGTTGCTAGATTTTAATTGTGGCATGTAAGTAGACAAGAGTAAACGTTTGGCAATATAAGAAGAACTTCTCTTGCGAAGATCATAATTGATTGCTTTTAAGAACTCATGCTCTTGCTCAAGGTTGAGCTTTTCAAAGCATAGCTTCTCATGAGTCTTTAAAAGTTCTCGATGATCTTCCAAGGTAGTTTCATGAGCTAACTTAAGAGTGTTTAGTTCTTTAGTTAGATGCTCAATCTTCTTCTTATCATCGTCATTCGTTTTATCTTGATTATCATGATTAATAGCAAGTTCATCATAGTTCTCATAACTAGAGTTGTCAACAAGTAAATCATCATCTCCTAGCAAATCATCTTCATCACTATTAAAATCAACATACTCGGGTGTGTTACCTTTGGACCCTTGGCCATGAAGCATCTTCCAATTCCTTCATTTAGCGAGTCAAATATGTCGTAGGAGTTGGTTGACACAAGTGCTAGACCGGCAACACCTTCATCTTGAGTATATTCGGAGTTGGAGTGATAACTTCTTTCGGAGTGATGGTCGGAGTCGGAGCCGGATACCCATTCACCAACATGAGCTTGATGTCTTCGTTTTGTGTTGCTCTTTGATGATTTGTCCTTCCTTTCCGAATCCTTGCTTCTCCGAGAGGTTCTTCGTTCATAACGATCATCTCTACCCCTTCTCTCTCTTGGTGGTGATTCTTCTCTCCTACTTCTTCTTTTGGGAGAATCTTCACTTCTTTTGTAGGGAGCCGTACACTCATTGGAGTAGTTTCCGGGTCTTCCACAATTGTAGCAATTACATTCACGACTCGAAGATCTTTTGTCATTTTAGGACCTTGACTTGGAACTTCTCTCCTTGCTTCTACTCTTGTAGAACTTGTTGAAGTTCTTCACCATTAGGCTCAATTCTTCATTGAAGATTTGTTTCTCACTTGATGATGTGGGAGCATCACATGAGGCTTTGTAAGCACCACTTGACTTGTTGTGAAGATCTTCCTTATCCTTAAGTCACATCTCATGAGCAACAATTCTTCCAATGACTTCCGTAGGCTTGAGATCTTTGTAGTTGGGCATCATTTGGATCAATGTGCACACAGTATCATATTTTCCATCCAAGGCTCTTAGGATCTTCTTGATGGTGAATCTTGTCGGATGTGGGGTTCCGGCAAAACCCTTAAGGTTTGAACTCTGGGGTGCGCACGAAGATCTACTCCCTACCGATCCGCGTCCCAAAGCCTCGCCGTGATTCTAAGCTACACGATGAACAGCACAAGAGACACGAGGTTTATACTGGTTCGGGCCACCGTTGTGGTGTAATACCCTAATCCAGTGTGTGGTGTGGTGGATTGCCTCTTGGGCTGATGATGAACAGTACAGAGGAAGAACTGCCTCGCGAGGGGTGTTCTTGAGCTCGATCGGTGCTCTACTTAGGAAGGATTCGATCCCTTTCTACGGTGGTGGCTAGCTCTATTTATAGAGGCCCTGGTCCTCTTCCCAAATATTGAGCGGGATGGGAGCCAACAACGGCCATTTTGAAAGGGGACAGCTAGTACAAGCTATCCTGACTAAAGGTGGTCTTCGGCTGCCAAAAGCACTGGCGATGACGCCATCCTGGGCTCCACGGTGACCTCCGTCCTGCCGCTCTGCTGGTCTTGGTCTCGTTGCACTGATATGGTAAGCTTTGCTTGATGCCTCGGTACTCCGCTCCTGCGCTTGCCCCCTTTGCACCAAATAGGAAGCGAGGAAACTGTGCGGGCTGGCGCCCACCTGATCTTGATCGTCATGGCTTACGTCATGAGCACCTCGCGAGGTACCCCTTGCCTTGATCTCTCCGCCTCCTCGCGAGCCTACCTGGTGAGGCCGCTCCTGAGGAGGCCTTGCGTCATCCGCTCCGCGAGGCTTGGCCCCTCGCGAGGGTCTTGAGCTCGGGTTGATGAAGACGGGTTGTACTGGGCCGCTGGTGCCACGCTGCAGGCCGTAGGTAGGCAAGTCTGGGGACCCCCGTTCCTAGAACGCCGACAGTAGCCCCCGGGCCCAAGGCGCGCTTGGACTTGGCTTAGCAGCGAAGCCAAAGGGCAAGCACGGAGCGCCGGAGGCCCCAAAAAGCCTGTGGCCTTGGTCGACGCGTTGCGACTTGACTGGACGTGGGCGTCTCCGGTTCCCCACGTTGCCTCGGCAACTGCCCGATTTGATGAGTCCCTGCTGCATGCAAAAATAGCCATCATTACCTGCGATCGTGGAGGTCGACGGTTAGCCTCCCTTGGGCTATAAATGGGGAGGGGCGAAAGCCCGCGTTGCACATCTCCCCTCGCCTCGCCTGCTCCTTCTTCCTCCTCGCTCCGGTTGCTTGCAGCGCCCCATGGCTCCCTTGAGGAGGTTCTCGGCCGCGGAGAAAGGGAAGGGTCGCCAGGAAGGGCCTGGTGCTCCTCCGCCCAAGCGCGACGGCGGCCGTCCCCGTAAGCACCCCGCGTCTCCCGCCGTGGCTTCCCGTGGTCGCGGTGGTGGCCCTTCGCGCGGTGGTGGCCGCCCATATCGAGGCAGCCCAGTTGGAGGAGGAAGACATGATGTGGCTGCGCGGCCCCATGGCCGCGCTTCCATTCGGCGGAGGTGTCGCCAGAGTTTGTTGTGTGGTCGGATAATCCGGCCGGCAACTGACTCCAGCTCCCTCTCTTATTCGCTGGCGAACTGCCGGCTGCTGGCCCCGGCGGGCTCTGGCTACAGGCGGACGGCTGCCGCAGCAGGGCCTCCTGGGTGATAGTGGAGATCTCTATCGCCGGGAACGTGGCCCCGGCCCGGGGCTGGCAGACGTTCGCCCGCGCGCGCGGCCTGGGCAGGCGATGCACCCTCCACTTCGAATACAACGGCGACGCGACCCTCTACGTGAAGGTGTTCGGAGAAGGCAGCCGCCGCGTCGGGTGCTGCCCTGAAGACAACGACGGCGACGAGGTGCTCGCCATTGGCGAAGGTCGTGACGAGGGTGAAGGCGAACCCGCTATTGGTGACGACCGCAACTCGTCGGGCCTCAGCGGCTCCTCCTCCGGCGATAGCTCCTCCAGCGGCGGCCGCGACCAGCCACCATGCCGCCGCGCCTGCTTTGAAGGCGATGGCGGGTCGTCCTGTCGACGTGCCCCGGTGAAGCACGAGGCGGAGTCTGATTGAGCTCAGGAGTATGACGCAGATCCCTCCACGCGAGCCATGCGCTGTTTTTATTTCGTTTTTCCTCCCTTTCCTGCATTAAGAGAGAGAAAAGTACGGAGCCCCATGGGGGCGTGCAACAAACTATGATTCCCGAATTATCGCGCTAAATTTATCGTTCTTGTGCTATTTGATGGTGCCATGGTTATGTGCTTGCGCGTAGGAACGACTTAGCTCGGGACGTTGCAGTAGTTTTCACCTCGCGAGGTGCCCGCTTGAGGCCTCGTCGGGCGCCTTAAGAGCTACAAAAAAATCAATTGAGAGAATCGTTTTCGAACCTTGGCCGCGGGGGCCGTTGGCTGTCGCCCGGCGCTTTGCGTCGCGATGCCCAAGGGGCATGGACCAGGAGGGGTGCTCCCGCTGTGAACTCGAACAAGAGAGCCTCGCGAAAACCAGGAGAGAAAGGACTCACGAGGGCACCCGCGCAGCCCCCTCGCGAGGTTTGCGAGAGAGAGAGAGAGCGAGTCAGACAAAAACCAGGAATAGAGAATAGGGGCAGAAGACGGCAGACAACACTAGGAGCAAATCCAATAAAGGTCCGGACAAGAAAGAACAAGCCAACTGCGGAAAGCAAATGAAAAGCCGCGTCCGGCACTTAGTCTAGTCTTCGACGTCTTCCAACCAGCACGGAGCTAAGTGCTGCCACTAGGCGTGGACTGGAGCCCCCGAGGCCCGAGGGCGGCACTCCGGAGACTCCGGGGCGTGTACAGCCCCAACTCATTATTACGTGAGAGTGTCACGGGCGGCGAGCTTCACAGGCACCGAGCCTTCTTCACAGGCACTGGGCCTTTCTTTGGGCGGCGAGGCTTCACAGGCACCGGGCCTTCTTCACAGGCACTGGGCCTTTTCATGAGCGGCAATCTTCACGGGCACCGGGCCTTCTTCACAGGCACTGGGCCTTTCTTTGGGTGGCGAGGCTTCACAGGCACCGGGCCTTCTTCACAAGCACTGGGCCTTTTCCCGAGCGGCGAGCTTCACAGGCACCGGGCCTTCTTCACAGGCACTGGCCCTTAACTCAAGGGTAGAACTTCCGGAGGTGCTGAATGTTCCAGACATTTGGGATGGGCACCCCTCCCAAGTCTCCAGGTGCGCGGCGCCAGGCCTCGAGAGTCCTGGGGCGAATGTTGCGGCAGTGGTACTGCCGCAGCGCCTGCTGGTATCTCGCTGCTCGTAGTGTTTCTTCTCGACGACGCTCCTCCCCCAGCACGAGGTCCATTCCCCGCATGCCGTCCTGTTGTGCTTCATCAAATGCTAGGACCCACGCGGAGCGGTGCCTGACCTCGCTCCGTAGATGAGGACGCACAGGGTCTCGCCAGTCGGCTTGGTGGCGGTCGTGCGGATGGACCAAAGAACGGACTGGAGCTCGTCGTACCAGCCCCTGCCACATGCCTCCAACTTCTTCTTGAAGGTCCTGATCCTGAGGCCCCTCAGGACCTCCGTGTTGGTGCGCTCGGCCTGGCCGTTGCTCCGGGGGTGTGCCACCGAAGCATAGCATATCTGCGTTCCAAGGGTAGCACAATATGTTTTGAAGAGATTGCTGGTGAACTGCGAACCGTTGTCAGTGATGATGCCATTAGGGACCCCAAACCGGCTCACAAGGCCCTTGATGAACTTGACCGTGGAACCAGCTGGGATGGTGCGGACAGCTTCCACCTCTGCCCACTTGGTAAACTTGTCGATGGCGACGTAAAGGTAGCGGTAGCCCCCAGGCACTCGAGGGAACGGGCCCAGGATATCCAGCCCCCAAACCGCGAATGGCCACGAGAGCGGGATGGTCTACAAGCCTTGAGCTAGTTGATGGATCTGCTTAGCATGGAATTGGCAGGCTTCACATGACTTCACCAGCTCGATTGCGTCGTTGAGTGCCGTAGGCCAGTAGAACCCGCTACGAAACGCCTTGCCGACGAGGGTCCCTGATGACGAGTGGTGTCCGCAATCTCCACCATGTATGTCAGCCAACAATCCCTTCCCCTGCTCCCTGGAGATGCAACGCAGGGAAACGTCATTTGGCTGCTTCTGGTAGAACTCATTGTCTTGGATGCAGTAGGCCGTGGCCTGCCGGGCCACGCGTTTCGCGTCCTCCTATTTCTCCGGCAGCGTCCCTCGCATGAGGTAGTCCTTGAATTCCGTGGTCCAGCATCCCTCCCGAGGCTCCAGTGCCAAGAGTATCGTGGTCCCGAGGTTGGGCCACAGGCGGGGGCTCCTGAGGCAGGCGGCTGTGGGAGTTCCTCCCGAGGCTGTGCTGTGCTTGAAAGTGATGGTATCACCGATGGCTTGAAGAGCCGTTCCTCAAAAACGCCTGGCTCCTGAGGCAGCCGCCTGGATGCCCTCCTGGCGATGTCATCAGCCTCTTGGTTGGTGTCGCGGGGCACATGTGCAATTCCAGCCCCCAAAATTGCTTTTCCATCCTGCGTACCTCCGCAAGATACGCTTCCATGTCTTCGTCCTTCGGCTCATACACCTTGTTGGAGATGTTGACGCGGAGCTGTGAATCGCCCTTGATGACGAGGCGCTTTACCCCCAGCGCTGCTGCAGCTTTCAACCCTGCTATGAGGCCCTCATACTCCGCTATGTTGTTGGAGACCTTCTCGCCATGCTGGAAAAAGAGTTGCACGGCGTAATAGAGCTTGTCTTGAGTGGGGGATATAAGCACGGCGCCTGCCCCCGCGCCATGCCGCGAGAATGCTCCGTCGAAGTACATGACCCAGTCATCAGGTGCTTTACTTCCTGGAGAAAGCGACCGATCCTCGCCTGCTTCGAGCCCTGGTGCCTCTGTCCATTCTGCCACGAAACCTGCGAGTGCGGCTCCCATGACAACCCTGGTTTTGCTGAATTCCAATTGAAATGCTTGCAACTCAATATTCCACTCGGCGACCCTTGCAGCTGAGTTGGGGCTCCTGAGTACCCTTTCCAATGGGTAGGCCGAGACGACCTTGATGGGGTGTCCTTGAAAGTAGTGCCGCAGCTTACGCGAAGCAACCAACAGCGCGAGCAAGAGCTTCTGAGGCATAGGGTATCGTGCCCTTGCATCCCACAATACCGTGCTGACGAAGTACACCGGGTGCTCGACGAGAGTAGGATTGCTGACGAGGCCCGTGCCCTCTGGAGGGTCTGACGCCTCCTGAGTCGACTGAGCTCCCAGCGCCTGGCCGCCTGGCGCGGCCTCTTTGGCCCTAGGGGCATCTTCCTGCTGAGGCTGGTGTCCACCTGCCGAGGCCGTGACCTTCACGAGGCCTTCTTGGTCTTGTGCCGCCACGGCCGAGGCCGTGGCCGGTCGTGACGCAGCCTTGATCTAGCGCTCCTCCCGAACCGCCACTAGAGCCGTGCTGGTGGAGTAGGGTGTGGCGGCGAAGTAGAGCACCAGGGACTTGAGAGGGCGTGGCGCGACCATCACAGGAGGGCTGGTCGCATACTTCTTGAGGTCTTGAAATGCTTGCTCGGCCTCCTGTGTCCACTCAAACGGGCCCTTCTTCTTCATCAGCTTGAAGAAGGGCAGGGCGCGCTCCCCCAGCTTGGAGATGAAGCATCCTAGGGCTGTGACGCATCCGGCGAGCTTCTGCATTTCTCTAAGGGTTTGCGGTGGACTCATGTCTCCGATTGCCTTAACCTTCTCTTGGTTGGCCTCAATCCCTCTGTGAGACACGAGGAAGCCCAGGAGTTTGCCGGAAGGAACACCAAACACACACTTCTCTGGGTTGAGCCGCAGGTCCACCTTGCGGAGGCTCGCAAAGGTCTCCTCCAAATCTTGGATCAAGGTCTTTGCTTCCCGAGACTTCACCACAATATCGTCGATGTAAGCCTCGGCATTCCTCCCGAGCTGTCGGCCTAAGGCGATGTACATCAGCTGCTGGAAGGTTGCGCCCGCGTTGCGCAACCCAAACGGCATGCAAGTGTAGCAGTATACCCGACATGGGATCAGGAAGGCCGCCTTCTCCATGTCTTCTATCGCCATCTTGATTTGGTGGTAACCCAAAAATGCATCCAAGAAACATAGCAGGTCGCACTCGGGGGTGGAGTCAACGATTTGGTCGATGCGGGGGAGCGGGAACGGATCTTGAGGGCATGCCTTGTTGAGGTTGGTGAAGTCGACGCACATGCGCTCCTTACCCCCTCCCTTTTTCGGCACAACAACTGGGTTGGCCAGCCATTCGGGTTAGCGAACCTCGCGAATAACACCTGCCTCCTCCAGCTTGCGAGTTTCTTGGACGATGAAGACATGTTTCTCGGTGGACTGCCGCCTTGCTTTGTGTTTCATGGGACGAACATTGGGGCACACACTCAGGTGATGTTCAATCACCTGCCTTGGTAGCCCCGCTAACTGCTTGGGTTCCCACGCGAACACATCCTTGTTCGCGCGCAGGAACTTCACCAGCGCCTCCTCTTGGGAGGGGTCGAGGTTGGCACCTATGGTGAAGGTGGCGACTGAGGTCCCTTCCTCCTCAACCGCAACCTGCTTGGTCTCCGCCTTGTCCTCGGGGAACAACTGCTTCTTCTTGGTCGGCGCAGCCCCCTTGGCCTTGGTGATGTCCGCGTCGGCAGGCTGCGCTGCCTCGGCTATCTTGAGGGCGAGCTTGATCACCAGCAGAGCATCCTTGGTATCTCCAGCTATGGTGAGGACGCCCCTGCTCCCGGGCATCGTCATGAGGTTGTAGCCCGGATGGGTCGCCGCCAAGAACTGGGCCAAGGCGGGGTATCCAAGGATGGCGTTGTACGGGAGGCTGATGTGGGCGTTGTCAAAGTTGACCAGCTCCGCGCAGAAGTTGTCGTGGGTGCTGAAAGTCGCAGGGAGGCGGATCTGCCCCAGGGAGCCAGAGGAGCCGCCTCCGACGCCCGAGAAGGGCTTGCTGGGTTGGAGTCGCTCCAGTGGTACGTGGAGGAGGCTGAAGGCCTCCACCGACAGCATGTTGAGGCCGGCACCGCCGTCGATGATGGTCTTGGTGACGGCCACCTGGCAGATGGTGGGCGTGCAAAGCATTGGGAGCGCGCCCGAGCAGGCGGTGTTGACGGGGTGGTCGTCTGAGTCGAAGGTTAGGTCGGCGTCGGGTGCCACCCAACCCGGAGGAGCTCCTTGCCGTGTGAGCGCGGCGCCGATCTGGCGGAAGAACTGCTTGGCATGGCGGCCTGAGGGTGGCACCTGCGAGCTGCCCAGGAGAGCTGCGACAACCGGGGGTGCCGGCCCCACGTAGCGGTTGAGGAAGAGGTTGCGCAGCTCTTCCCAGGAGGCCACAGAAGATGCCGGCAGGTTGAGCAGCCACATGCGTGGGACGCCAGTGAGGGCCATAGGAAACCAGTTGGACATGACCTTGTCGTCGCCTCCGGCCTTGAGGACGGCCTCCTCGTATGCCAGCAGGAAAGCCAGTGGATCTGCCGCGTCGTCGTAGCGCGGCAGCATCTCCGGCTTGAACTTGTGCGGCCACTGCACCTGCCGAAAGGCGGGGGCCAAGGCCCGGAGCCCCCTGGCCCCTGCACTCGCACCGACCGCCGGGACTAGAGGCGCGTTGTCCGCCATGAGGGCGAAGCGCGGTGCTGGTGGAGAGCGAACCGACGAAAATAAGATTCCGGCGCACCCCTACCTGGCGCGCCAAATGTCGGATGTGGGGTTCCGGCAAAACCCTTAAGGTTCGAACGCTGGGGTGCACACGAAGATCTACTCCCTACCGATCCGCGTCCTAAAGGCTCGCCGCGATTCTAAGCTACACGATGAACAACACAAGAGACACGAGGTTTATACTGGTTCGGGCCACCGTTGTGGTGTAATACCCTAATCCAGTGTGTGGTCTGGTGGCTTGCCTCTTGGGCTGATGAAGAACAGTACAGAGGAAGAACTGCCTCACGAGGGGTGTTTTTGAGCTCGATCGGTGCTCTACTTGGGAAGGATTCCATCCCTTTCTACGGTGGTGGCTAGCTCTATTTATAGAGGCCCTGGTCCTCTTCCCAAATATTGAGCGGGAAGGGAGCCAACAACAGCCATTTCGAAAGGGGATAGCTAGTACAAGCTATCCTGACTAAAGGTGGTCTTCGGCTACCAAAAGCATTGGAAATGACGCCGTCCTGGGCTCCACAGTGACCTCCGTCCTGCCGCTCTGCTGGTCTTGGTCTCGTTGCACCGATATGGTAAGCTTTGCTTGATGCCTCGGTACTCCGCGCCTGGGCTTGCCCCCTTTGCACCAAAGAGGAAGCGAGGACACTGTGCGGGCTGGCGCCCGCCTGGCGCCCTCCTGATCTTGAACGTCATGGCTTACGTCATGAGCACCTCGCGAGGTACCCCTTGCCTTGATCTCTCCGCCTCCTCGCGAGCCTGCCTGGTGACGCCGCCCCTGAGGAGGCCTTGCATCGTTCGCCCCGCGGGGCTTGGCTCCTCGAGAGGGTCTTGAGCTCGGGTTGATGAAGACGGGCCGTACTAGGCCGCTGGTGAGCCACGCTGCAGGCCGCAGGCAGGCAAGTCTGGGGACCCCCATTCCCAGAACGCCGACAAATCTGTCGGTCATCTCTTCGCTTCCTAAGCCGGCAATCTCATTTGTGATGAGAGCAAGCCTAGAGTATATTTCAGCGACACCTTCACCATCCTTAATTTTGAACTTGTCAAGCTGACTTTGAAGTACATCCAACTTGGATTCCTTGATAGAGTCGGTACCTTCGTGCATTGTATTGCAGCATATTCAACTCTTCCGCGGTAGCTTCACGATTCGTTCTCTTCCATCAAAGAATTCACGTTGCAAGCCAATACACACAATAGCCCAAACGGCAGGGTTATGTCCAAGAATATGTATTTTCATATTATGCTTCCAACTAGCAAAATTAGTACCATCAAAGTAAGGACCTCTATGGTCGTAATTTCCCTCGCTAGACACCATACTCTCCTAGGTTGTGAAACCAAGGCTATGATCAGCAAAAGCTATGGAAATCAAGGCAAATGGAGAACTTAGCTCTGATACCACTTGTAGGATCGGAAGTATGTCTAGAGGGGGGGGGTGATTAGACTACTTGACCAAATAAAAATCTAGCCTTTTCCCACTTTGAAGTCTTGGCAGATTTTAGCAACTTTGCACAAGTCAAGCAATAAACCTACACATGCAATTCTAAGAGTATAGCAGCGGAATGTAAAACAATTGCACATGAAGGTAAAGGGAGGAGTTTGAGGGAGCAAACGCAATGTAGACACGGAGATTTTTTATCCGTGGTTCCGACAGGTGGTGCTATCGTACATCCACGTTGATGGAGACTTCAACCCACGAAGGGTAACGGTTGTGCGAGTCCACGGAGGGCTCCACCCACGAAGGGTCCACGAAGAAGCAACCTTGTCTATCCCACCATGGTCATCGCCCTTGCCTCACTAGGGTTGATCTTCACGAAGTAGGCGATCTCCTTGCCCTTACAAACTCCTTCGTTCAACTCCACAATCTTGACGGAGGCTTCCAAGTGACACCTAACCAATCTAGGAGACACCACTCTCCAAAAGGTAATAAATTAATGGTGGGTTGATGATGAACCCCTTGCTCTTGTGCTTCAAATGATAGTCTCCCCAACACTCAACTCTCTCTCATAGGATTGGATTTGGTGGAAAGATGATTTAGTGGAAAGCAACTTGGGGAAGGCTAGAGATCAAGATTTGTGTGGTTGGAATGGAATATCTTGACCTCAACACAAGTGTAGGTGGTTCTCTCTCACAAAATGTATGTCGGAAGTGTAGGCATGTTCTGATGGCTCTCTCCACGAATGAAGAGTGGGTGGAGGGGTATATATAGCCTCCACACAAAATCTAACCATTACACACAAATTACCAAACTCGGTGGGACCGAATCATGAAATTCGGTCGGACCGAATCATGAAATTCGGTCGGACCGATTTAGTTCAAAATGTGAATGTTAGGATTTTCGGTGGGACCGACATGTCAACTCGGTGGGAACGATTTCATTAGGGTTAGGGCATAACGTAATCTTGGTGAGACCGATTACACAAACTCGGTGGGACCGATTTGCTCATCTCGGTTGGACCAAAACTTTACGAAGGGGAAACAGAGAGTTTGCATTGCGAACTCGGTGGGACCGATCGCTCATCTCGGTTAGACCGAAACATTATGAAGGGAAACAGAGAGTTTGCAACCCATCTCGGTGAGACCGAGATCCCTATCGGTGAGATCAAAGTGACTAGGGTTTGTGGCAATGGCTATGTCAAGAGAACTCGGTGGCGCCGGATAGAAGGTTTCGGTGGGGCCGAGTTTGACTTTTGGTTTGGGACATATGTGGATGTGAGAAAGTGGTTGAGGGCTTTGGAGCATATCACTAAGCATTTTGAGCAAGTAGTCCATTAAGCAACACCTCATCCCCTTTTAATAGTATTGGCTTTCCTATGGACTCAATGTGATATTGGATCACTAAAATGAAAATGTAGAGTCTTGAGCTTTAGAGCTTGAGCCAATCTTTTGTCCTTAGCATTTTGAGGGTTCCACATTCCTAATCCATGCCATGTCAGTCATTGAACTTTCTAAAATATTTATCTTGAAATAGCATTAGTTCAATGAGCTATATGTTGTTAATAATTACCAAAACCACCCAGGGATAGTTGCACTTTCAAGGAGGACGGCAGTGGATGGGGTGGCGGACGGAGGAGGTTGGGGTGGAGAGGGTGTTTTGGCGCCCACGGAGTACGAATGGGGAAATGGAGGGAGAGAGAGGAAGGGGGGAACCATGTCTTCAGGGCGCGCTTGTCTCAAATGCGAGGAAATTTACAAACTTAGCCCCGTTTGAAATTTCCTACATCACAGGAATATTTGTCGGTTGGGGATAGGATGGTAATCTCGCATACATCGAATATTTGCCGATGGAGATTTCGGCCGACGAGAGTTTGTTTTGGCACCCACCATGTATGGATCGGGGAGGGAGTCTATTTCGGCCGAGGAGACACTGTGTTTTGGCACCCACCATGTATGAATCCGGGTGAGAGGCGGTTATGTCACGTTTGAGTGAAATTACAAACCTACCCCTATCGAAACCTATAGAAATCGAGCTGATAGGCTTTGCGTGTAAGGGATAGGCAGTAACTTCCATCTTGCAGATTTTGGTTTTGGACGGTTACTGTGACTTTCCCCGCTTCATTCAAATTTTTGCAGAGCAAGAGTGCACGTTTACCATGCCAACTCAATCCGAATCCAGTTTGTGTTCTATTTTTGTTCGGGCAGGATCCATTTTTGATTGGAATAAAATTCTATATACATCATTTTTTATATATACTTTCAAAAGCACAACAAAGAATTCTGCTCCTTTATATATATAATATTATTTACAAATACAATGATCTCAAAATCATAAGGTTGAATTCAAATTTTTTAATTCAAATTAGGTTCTACTAAAATGTATGGATCAGTAATATCTACATGTTAGATAACATCGATGCGCGTGAATTCATATGAGTATGCATGTTTGATAGATCAATTTTGGTTCGAGTATGAATTACATGTATCATCATCTCGAATTCAAATATTTGAATCCCCTTTATATTGACATTTTCTATACACGCAACTAAATATTTGAATCTCCTTTCATGCCCATCTCTCTCGCATGCTCCTTCATGTAGCTATCACTCTCTTTTCTCCAGCTCCCCCGCACGCTCACTTCATGTTTCTCCTATTTTCGCAAACATGGTCTCTCGACGACTCCCTTGAGAAGTGTCACACTCTCCCTATCATTATCATTACATGGTTTTCATTATCTCTCACGTCTCTACCGTTCTCTGGTATCACTAGGTACCTAAGATTTCTTTTTCACCGCCACACACACACTCTCACTCGTCTTTCACTTTGTCTCTCTCTATATGGTTCTCTCACATACCCTATATCTCTCTAGATATGACTCATACCACTAAAATTACTCTCTCCCGCAGACACAACATTTGTTGCGGTCTCCGTTCCGTCTCCATCCCAGTTATAAAACTGACATTATTCATTTGTTTACCGACCAGACAAACTCCCCCCCTCTCTTTCTCTCTCTCACACACACACAACTCCTGCTTCCACTCCCCTTCCCGACTACCGTCTCTCTCACACACACATGCAAAACTCTCGCTTTCGCACCCCCGACTTGTATTTCTCTCACAAACATTGATCGACTAGCCTCTAGATAGGTTTATACACCCACACACTCGTGCTTCCACTATCGCGTACATGTCTCTACCATGCTCCTTGTATCTATGTAGATTTTTTGTCCCTTGTTGAGACACACCCTCTTGATCATGCACACACACACTATCGCCTCATTTTAAGCTGATACCTCTCTCACACACATACTCTTTGTGTCTGTCACACACGCACTCCATCCTCCTCCTCTCTCCCTCTCTCTCACACACACAACACACACACACATGGGCCTTTTGCAACAACTAGCAAGATGCCCATGTATTGCACAGAACATCAAGATGCATTTGTATGAGTAGTTTATCTTGTGGGAGAAAAGGATGAACGAGGGAAGGCCGTATTTCCAAATGTGGAGAGGGGTGTGGGTATCCTTTTGCAAAATTGCCATAGTTTCCTTCCTATCCGTTAGATATAAATCGGACGGCCTATATTGCAGGATGGCAGGCACACCATCATCACCAACTCTGTTTTTTTATCTCTACTGTTATAAAAAACCGAGTTGGTGATGATGGTGTTCCTGCCATCTTGTAATATAGACCGTCCGATCTATATCTGACGGATAGAAAGCAAACTATGACAATTTTACAAAAGATACCCGCACCTCTCTCCACATTCCAGATAAGGCCTTGCCTCATTCATCCTTATCTCCCACAACCTCATTGTTGAGCAATTAAAAAAGGAAGTCTCTGGAACAATCTGGCATGGTGGCCGCTGCCGGCGCCGTCAATCCTCATGCCTCCGCCCAGTCCGAGCACCAGTCACCACCACGCCCCACTCCTCCTCACCTTCTCTCTCATCTTTCTTGAGATATCATTTTTTTGATGAAATTCTTGAGATACCATTTTTCCGATAAAATTCTCAAGATATCATTAGTTTTTACACATGGGATTACTCCTGCATGGGTTAATCACAACAGGTGTTTTGTAAAAAAATACGGATGTTCTGTGGAATGCATGGGCATCTTGCTAGTAAGAGTAGAAATTAGAGATATACCACTTCTCGAATCTTGAAACCAACCACATTCCTCCCTTATCTCATCAAAACCGCCAAAGGAATATATTTTGAGTGAAACATAGCATATTTTTAGTGATATACGTATTTCAAAACTAGACTCTTCTTTCTATCAAATCGGTGAATATGTATACTTTGACCGTGTGGCAACGCATTGGCACATTCCTAATTATTACTACTGTATAATTTTTTGGACACCAGACAAACGGTGGAGTACATATACCAAGAGAAGAGGTGCACGCATGCAGTCGGTCTCTCGCTGTCTCGCAGACATGAGCGTTTCGTCAAGGAACCATATACAAATAAAACCTAAAACCCTAGGTGCACGATTGCTGCCTGCGCGGGTACCGGGTACATGGTGGAGCGAACGTTTGTAGGAATAGTCAGCTCGCGTGATAATTTGATCCGTAGGAGTTGATGGTCGGGACCACAGGTGAACGACCTGGAGGCGGTGGCTCACCAGTCGCCACTGATCGAGTAGTCACGTTTAAAATATCATTTTTAGCGGGGTAAGAGTTCCGATTTTCAATGGCGCGTTATAAGTACTAAGTAGCTTTTAGAATGATTGGTATGGAGCGAAAATAGAATTCATAACTACTACCTCCATCCTGGTTTACTAGTCCCCATCGTATTTTGGGTCAAATTTTGTCCGCGAATTTTACTTGTAAAATGTGATTGGAAAACGAGATTTTGTTATACCCAAAGAAAAAAGGACTGGAGGGAGTGATTGCTCTGACACGGATGCGACCTCTCATAGCGCAGGCATTGAACTAGAGCGCCGGCGAAGGGGGCCCCACTCACTGCAGGCTAGGCTGAACACGCCTCCTCGCCGCGTGCAATCGGCTTCAGGCCCAGTTCTGTTGAGCGATTCTCCCAGAATTGCCCCCCTCCCCAGCTTCTCCTAAAATCGTCACTTCATATTTTTTTTACAATCCTAGCTAATTAGACCTTAACTAGATAGGATTATAAAAAAATATGAAGTGGCGATTCCGGGAGAAGCTGGGGAGGGGGGCGATTCTGGGAGAATCGCTCAAAAGAACTAGGCCTCAGACTGCCCCGCCTGCCTCCATTGAATTCGCGCGTGTGCCGGCAACACGTCCTTCCGCGAGTTGGCCGGCATTTTAGAACACAACGTCGGCTGGCTCCTCTCGTCCACCCGCTATTTAAACGAGGTCAGATGCCTGGCAAGAACCGCACCACACCGCTGCTCCCCATATCCTCCTTGCACCATTTTCTCCACACTCTCCATAGCATCCGGTGAACAGGAAGACGAGTTCTCCGGCATAAAAGCCGACTGGGTGCCCCGACAAGCCAGGCAACTCGCTGCCCCACCTCCCTCCCCGCCCTAGGCCGTCAGTACCATGGGCGAGGCTGCAGGCGGGCAAGCGGAGGAGCAATCCGCCGCAACAAGCTGGCCCCTGGTGCATCAACTCGACGCTCCAAGCCTGCTCGCAGAGGAGTGGCAGTTGCTGCACTCCGGCACAGGGGGACCACGGCGTCCAATGCATCGTGGTTGGCCGCGCCATCCGACGCAAATGTTGGCGGAACCGCGGTATGCTGGCAGAGGTGGCCAACACGTTTACGGCCATCGCTGACACTGAGGAATAGTAGACCAAGGGAGCCACCGCCGCTCTGAACCCACGAATGCTACGACCACGGCATTGCCGGCATAGATAGCCGATGTGTTGCTCGGTTTGGCTCAAAACATCATGGACCCCAGCCGCGGCCGGCATTAGAAATTATACATGCTTCCAAAAATTATTCGCGATTAGTCAAAAAATGACCAAAATATAATTAATTACGCATGGTCTTGACTTGTTGTGCTCGCATTGGTAGTAGGAACCAGAGGTTTTTCTTTATTTATAACTCTCCTCACATTTTTTTGGCTTTGAAGTGAATCATGGTTGTGGACATTATCTATGAATGTCCAGATATCTGTGAACATGAGTTTGATGTGGAAGTTGAACTTGGAATGTTGGGCTTGAGCGTAAACTATACCATGTCCAATGCTTCGTCTGTTATTGTGTGGAAAGTAATTGCGCTTATTACATGACCCAATTTTTTTATTTTGCGCCACATTAGTAGATGCACGGACATCACAACAGGCATGTCGACTGGATAAACATTTGAACCTAGCTATTATGAAGGAAAATTTGTATGGACAACAATTTTAGATAGCAGGAGACACCTAGTCTGCTCTGCCTCTGCTAGCTTCTTTCTGGCTTCTTCCATCTCTTCTTTGGCTTGGGCGAAGAGAGCATATGATTGCGCTTTTCGCTTCTTCAGGAACGCAGCTACATTCTCAAGGGCTGCTGCACGTTTTCTTTCAGCCTTTACTAGAGCCACGAGGACACGAACAGATGATGACTCCACCTAGCTTGTGTGTAATCCAGCATCATCTGGGAATTTGCACCTTGTGTCCAATCCAGCATCATTAGGGAACGGGCACCTTGTGTGTAATCCAGCCTCATTTTGGAAACATGATCTCAAGGTTGACCATACTTCCCTCCTCGCAGGAACTGCATCCTGACATGAAGTTACTTCTTTTTAGATCAATACTCAGAGCAACCCAAACCATTTAGTAGAAGCCAGATAAACAGGACTAGGAGAAGTGAATTCAAAAGGAAATAAATATATAAAAACAGACTCCAAGGTGAGAACACCCACTTCCTACATCAAGCTAAAAATGAAAGCATTAGGACGATTAAGACTCTTCTTATTACACATCGAAGAACACGAGGCTAAGAGAAACAGAAACTACAACATATACTCATATTTCCAACATGAATAACAAGAGGCTAAACAAAAGTAATTGAAAGGGTGTTACTTACCAAAGCTTGTTTTACAGGTTCGGTGCAGCTCCTCTTTAACTTGCCACGCTCCTTTAAGATGTCCCCAATATCCCGTGTTTGGTCTTCATTGCTCCTCTGCATGTTTGCACTCATGATTTTAAAATCTCAACATGGCAAGAAAAATATAGTAATACTCACGCATCTTGTGGGCAACATTAAATCACTCATCTGCCATGTTACAACATCTCCAACAGAAGTGCAATGCGCGGCGCGTTAAAAAAGCGTTTACAATGCCGGAATAGCCAGTTTTTAGGGGCCCGGAGTGCTGAGATAGAGAAGTAGAGACAGAGAGTAGAGAGTAGAGACATAGATAGTTCTCAGACTAGATATAGCATAGATAGATAAAAAAAGATAGTTTAACTACTCCTCGTCATCCGACTCCTCCTCGGTGATGTCCTCCTCCAACGTCTCAATGTAGGCGTCAAGATACTGATCGTCGTCTGAGCCCCAGGGCGACGCTGCTCCTAGCTTCATGTTGAATTGAGCGGCCGCTTTCCATGTACGCTTGTTCTCGCGATAGGCGGCTCGCTCCGCCCTCCTCTTCTCCCTCTTCACCCTCCTTTGCGCGTAGAACTCGCGCTCATTTGTGATATCCTGCGGGAAGCGTTGGCGCCACAACGCTATGGCTTCCTCGTCCATCTCGGCTATGCCAGGATGTGCTCCTGCCTCCGGTTGCCGCGGTGGAGGCGCGAGCTCCTGCGCCCGCTCCCGCGTCGGCAAGTTGGGGAAGTTCAATGTTCTATGAGGCCACTGGAGGCGCCATGCCGCCGCGTCGTACGCGCGGGCGGCCTCGTTTGCGGTGTCGAAAGTTCCGATGCCGAGGCGCATCCCGTGGAACTGGATCTCGGCGGAGAAGCCGCCGGAAGGGCGCGCGCGAACACCACGGTATCCCCAAGTTTCCCGGCGACGCGGCGGCATGGTTGCGCGGCGGTCGAGGCGAGAAAGGGCGGGGAGAGAGCGGCGGCGAGGCACAGATCGGGGAGAGAGTGGTGGCAAGGCACAGAGCGGTGGGAGGGCGTTGGATTTTATAAAGCGTGCCAGACGCCGTGCGCCAAAACTAGCGCGCGCCCGGCTGCTTTTTCCCGCGCACGCGATCCTTTCTGGACGTCCCTGCTATCTCTATTCTCTTCTCTAATCTTATATTTATTTTATATTTATATTTATCTCTACTCTCTACTCTTTTTTCATAAAAAACATAGTTGGTGATGATGGTGTGCCTGCCATCCTGCAATATAGGCCGTCCGATTTATATTCGACGGATAGGAAGGAAACTATGGCAATTTTGCAAAAAGATACCCACAGCCCTCTCCACATTTGCAAATAAGGCCTTCCCTCATTCATCATTTTCTCCCACAAGCTAAACTACTCATACAAATGCATCTTGATGTTCCGTGCAACGCATGGGCATCTTGCTAGTTCTAAAAAACTTCCCATCATTTGCCACACTACTGGTTGCAGATGAAGAACCTACGCAAGCACAGTGTGATACAGGAGCGACGCACAATTACAAGGTGATATTCTGTTGGACAATGGAGGCTATAACCAATTACTTTTACGGGAACAATAGCAACTAGGAAATTTGAAGGGTAGGTATGAACAAATTTGGAACTGCACATGTACTGCTAAGAGATTCAATACACACATTACCAATCGAGGAGGAGTATGATAATCGCGGCGGCCTCTGTGCATCATGGTCGGCAACGGGACTCAGTTCATTGTCCATGACGGTGGTGCTTTTGCGCTTGGCGTTGACTTCCGGGAAGCAGATCCGAGACCGTGGAAGATGGTGCCGGGGAAGAGGCTCCGTGTACGACGACGACGGTGGACTGGCTCCAGTGCGGCATACGACATCGTCGATGAGGTAGATGCGCTGCGGTGGACGAGTGCACCGATGTAGAAGGGGAGGAGCACGAAGGCTGCGGTGCCGTGGAGAAGTCTATTTTGCGGTAGGGATAGAAAATGGGGAGTATTCAGGTGTACTACTCTGGGTGCCGGGGTGGGGTTGGCTGGGTAGGGTGAATGTGAAGTTACCAAAACAGCCCCCTACCAAGCGTCATCCTTAGCCTGTTCCGAAGGGTATGATGGTAACTTCGCACTGCTCGAATCAGGGTCGCGGGAGATTTTCCCGCCGACCTCAAAATTTTGTGACACTGAACTCCCCGTGTGGCATGTTGGGTGATTGGGCTAAGCAACTAGCGAGTAGTACTAGTAACTACTAGTACTCCCTTCGTTTTTATTAACTCTGCATATTAGGTTTGACTGAAGTCAAACTTCCTAAAGTTTCACCAAGTTTATAGAAAAATATAAACATTTACCATAACAAATATGTATGATGTGAAAGTACATTCAATAATGAATCTAACGGTATTTATTTTTTATTGTATATGTTAATATTTTTTGTTACAAACTTTATGACAGTTTACAAAACTTGATTTTGACCAATGCTAATACGCGAACTTAAATGAAAACGGAGGGAGTACACATTTTTTTCTTATTTTGTAGTGAATTAATCATTTGTTGTAATCGTTTAATAAATATATTAGGCTACTGACTTCGAATGTAATGGTCTATACAATTCAATAGTTAGAATCATTGTTGAATTCCAAGATGTATACGAGGTCTATAGTATTTCACAATATGCTCAAACTCCCTATGGCCAGGGGTATAGCTATCGATGTGCTCCAGATGGCCAAGCGAGTTGGCCCGCAGTACGAAGCCGCCGAATATGAAGACCTGTTCGGGGAGGAAAACCTCGCCCTGGATCGCATCGTTACAGATGATTGAAGCAGCCATCAAGCCTTATTGTGACGACACAGTGGAACTCTCAATGAAAGCACCAATGTCGGTGTCAAAACCGGAGGATCTCGGGTAGGGAGTCCCGAACTATGCGTCTAAGGCTAATGGTAACAGGAGGCGGGGGACACAATGTTTACCCAGGTTCGGGCCCTCTCGATGGTGGTAATACCCTACTTCCTGCTTGATTGATCTTGATGCTATGAGTATTACAAGAGTTGATCTACCACGAGATCGTAGAGGCTCAACCCTAGAAGCTAGCCTATGATTATGATTGTCGTTCTTGGTCCTACGGACTAAACCCTCCGGTTTATATAGACACCGGAGGGGGCTAGGGTTACACAGAGTCGGTTACAGAGAAGGAGATCTACATATCCGAATTGCCAAGCTTGCCTTCCACACAAAGGAGAGTCCCATCCGGACACGGGACGAAGTCTTCAATCTTGTATCTTCATAGTCCAACAGTCCGGCCAAAATATATAGTCCGGCTATCCGAGGACCCCGTAATCCAGGACTCCCTCACCAGCCCCACTCGCGAGGGGCTCGCGAGGGGGAGGCAGCAAGCGCGAGCTCCGAATTAAGGCAGGAACCAGATTGCAAGAAATAGCACAAACGAGAAAAGGCACCCCCCGCGCGCGTCAAACTAAAATTCAACTCCAACTTAAAGCCAAATCCAGAAAGCAGCGCTACCGAAACGAGGTTAAAAGCAAGTGGCCACGTCCGACGCCTAGTCTAATCTTCTTGTCTTCGAGTCTTCTCACCAGCGTGGAGCTAACTGCTACCACTAGGACGTGGGAGGGAGCCCCCGAGGCCCGAGGGCGGCACTCCTGAGGCTCCGGGGCGTGTACAGCCCCACTCATTATTACGTGAGAGTGTCACGAGAAGATACCTTCACAGGCGTGAGCCTTACTTCATATCGCCAGACGAGGGCCCCGCCTGGCGCCACCCTCTACCACCGTTGGGACGATCGGAAACCAGGACAATGCCAAAGGGGACGCCAGCGGCACCCTCGGCGACCACGGGTCCTCTGCCGGGGGAAGGCTCGCCGGTGCCTCCCCGGCAGAGGGCCTACCTCCGGGCAACGCCTTGCTCCGTGCGACGCTGGGAGGGGCCTTGCTCCTGGCTCGTCCCATGCAACCCCCAGTGCACCTCTCCTGGTGGGCCGGGTACCGCCGTGCTAGAACCGTCGCATGGCGCTGTGACCTGATTCACTTGCGATTCATGGTTAGCGTAAACCTGCTCCTGGGAGATTAGTGGTACCCTGTAGCTGTTATCGACGGCGTGGTTGGCAGGGCTCTCGGGCGGCTCCTGGAAGGACTCAGCTCCTAGAGTCTCCTCTTCCCAGCCTGGCTCGAGGAACGAGCCAGGGTCATCTTCCGGCGTGTACTCCTGGTTCATCATGCGGGGCACGTAGGCCTCCGAGGCCGTCGCCCCGAAGACCTCGCCAAAGTGCCCCACGCTCCATGTCGCCCGGCCCATCACGCCGTCCTGAGGATGGTAGGGTAGTGCCCTGCTGGGGCTGCGGGTGGCAACGCTTGTGCCCGCACCCATCGGAGGTGGCGCGGGTGCGATGGGGTGCCCGGCGCCGTGGGTCGCGCCGATGCCAATGAGACCCCCGGGCGCGCTCAGGGGCACGCGGGCGCGGTGAGGCCCGCCGTTGGATCCGGCCGCTACCTGGGGCGTGAGCTGGTAGCAGAAGGGCAACGCTCCCATGGGCGCTGCGTCCAATAGCTCGACGACGCATTCCAGCAGTGCATCCCGGCCACTCTCCATCAGTCGACACCATAGCAGCTCCCGTGCCACTATGAGTGCAGCCCTCATGTTCGCCTGTTCCCGCCGGGTGTGCGGTGCCGTCGCCGCGGCGTGGCTTGAGGCCCTTGCGGGAGCCCGGGCCTGTTGCGGAGTAAGGGTGGATGGCGCCTGGCCACGCCGCCCGCGCCCCGCAACGTTTGGCGGCGCTCGTGCTGCCTGGAGCGCGGAGTTGAGGTCTTCCTGGGTGGACATGACGGAGGGTTGACCCGGAGCTGTGAATCCAAATCCAGTGACAAGAACATCGTCAGTCTTCTCCTCAGTGGGTTTAATTGGGCTTGGCGGCTTAGAGAGAGCCGGCTCAACATCTATATCATCTGGAGAAACTTCATGATCTTGTGGAGGAGGATCATTAAGGGTGGCATCAGCAATTGGGCTAGCAGGTTTGGACTGTTGTTTTTCTGGTTCAGACGGGTTAGGGTCGTCGACGGGCTTATTCAGCTTAGCTTTCTTGTTGGCTTTTGCTTGGCCCCTGAGGATAAGGAATATAAAGAGGTCAGTATAATGATCAGATATAAGATTTCAATGGTTGAACATAGTCTTACCCAGGTAGTCTTGAAAGCTGGGATTTGAGTTCATGTTGACTCGCCAGAAGAGGAATGAGAAGTCCCCTGGTAGTTTGAATCAGACGGGTTAAGAGGTTGTCAGAAATGACCCGCCTTGGGATAAAGTATGTCAGAAATATATAAGACCTCTTGGCGGCGTTTGCGAGCTGGTGTGTTTGGTAAGCCGGAGGAAGTAATCACACTGCCACTATGCCGGGTGGCGCGGCGAGCTTCGTGTTGCTGTTTCTTCAAAAGAAATTGGGGATCCAAGTGAGCTAGAGGGCGAGAAAAGCTTACTTTCCTGCTTGCTTGTCGGGTTTTTGGTGTTGGCAGAGGTTCTGAGCCGGAGGAAAGAATAATTACCTCTACGTCACCTGCACGGCTAGCGTCTGCGTCGTCCTGATAACAATCATTGTCAATGAGATGTATAAAAAAGGAGCCAAGAGAATCAAGTTCTACCTCTGACTCATGGTCATCATCGTCATCGTCAATGTTTAACTCGGCGGACTTGTCGGATTACGGGTTCCAGCAAACCCTTGAGGTTCGAACACTGGGGTGCGCACGAAGATCTCTCCTCTCCCAAGCTCTCTCGCACTCCACGATCTCACGGACTAGATCGCCGAACCCAAAGAACAAGGGGACACAAGATTTATACTGGTTTGGGCCACCATTGTGGTGTAATACCCTACTCCAGTGTGGTGGTGGTGGACTGCCTCTTGGGCTGAGGATGAACATTACAAGGGAAAGAATAGCCTCCTCAGGAGAGGTGTTCTTCTGCTTTGCGAATATGTGTGGGTGAGGATCGCTCCGAATGAGTTCAAAATGCCTCCTACTGTGGTGGCTAGTCCTATTTATAGAGGCCCTGGTCCTCTTCCCAAATATTGAGCGGGAAGGGATGCCACAACGGCCAAGTTTGAAGGGGGGCAGCTAGTACAGCTTATCCTGACAAAAGTAGTCTTTGCCTGCCAAAGGCTCTGGTGGTGACGCCGTCTTGGGCTCCACAGTGAACTCCGTCCTGCTGTCCTGCTGGTCTTGGTCTCGTTGCACCGATATGGAAACCTTTGCCTGATGCCTCGGTACTCTTCGCTTGCGCTTGCCTCCTTAGCACCAAAGGGGAAACGAGGACGCTGCGATCGCTGGCGTCCGCCTAGCCTTGATCGTCATGGCTTACGTCACGGGAAACCTCGCGAGGTACCCCTTGCCTTGGTCTCTCCGCCCCTCCCGAGCCAGTCTGGTGAGGCCGCCCCTGAGGAGGTCTTGTGTCATCCGCCTCGCGAGGCTTGGTGTCACGCCCAATATGCGACCCTATCCGAGAGGAACTCGAAGGTCCCACCAAGGATAGACCCGCATATTGAAACGCTTTTGCAAGGTGGATATCATTACATCAGCATTACATAATAGATGGGGATACATACAAGGCATACAAATGTCGCAAGAGTACATCAATACATCATACATAGAATAATATCCGACTACGGATGAAACACAAACAGAAACTCAACGACATCCACCCTACTAGCCCAGGCTGCCGACCTAGAACCTATCCCCTAATCGAAGAAGCAACAGAAGAAGAACTCCAAGACAAGCATACATCGCTCTCGCGTCATGATCATCGCAATACCTGTACCTACAACTGTTGTTGTAGTAATCTGTGAGTCACGAGGACTCAGCAATCCCATTACCATGGGTATCAAGACTAGCAAAGCTTAATGGGTAAGGAAGGGGTAAAGTGGTGAGGTTGGAGCAGCGCCTAAGCATGGTATGGTGGCTAACATATGCAAGTAAGAGCGAGAAGAGAAGCAACGCAACGGTCGAGAAGCTAGAAGTGATCCTGAAGCTACTTACGTCAAACATAACCCAAACCGTGTTCACTTCCCGGACTCCGCCGAAAAGAGACCATCACGGTTACACACGCGGTTGATGCGTTTTAGTTAAGACAAGTGTCAAGTTCTCTACAACCGGATATTAACAAATTCCCATCTCCCACATAACCGCGGGCACGGCTCTCGAAAGTTTATACCCTGCAGGGGTGTCCCAACTTAGCCCATTATAAGCTCTCGCGGTCAACGAAGGATATTCCTTCTCCTGGGAAGACCCGATCAGTCTCGGAATCTCGGTTCACAAGACATTTCGACATTGGTAAAACAAGACCAGCAAAGCCGCCCGATGTGTTGACATTCCCGATAGGAGTCGCACGTATCTCGTTCTCAGGACACACCGGAGAGGTCAAGCTATGAGTAAAACCAGCCCTCAAGTTGCCCCGAGGTGGCCCCGCAGGCTGCCCGGTTCGGACCAACACTTAGAGAAGCACTGGCCCCGGGGGGTTAAAATAAAGATGACCCTCGGGAGCGGGACTCCCAAGGGAAAAGAAATAGGTGATAGGCAAATGGTAAAACCAAGGTTGGGCCTTGCTGGAGGAGTTTTATTCAAAGCGAACTGTCAAGGGGTCCCCATAACACCCAACCGCGTAAGGAACACAAAATCAAGGAACATAACACCGGTATGACGGAAACTAGGGCGGCAAGAGTGGAACAGAACGCCAGGCATAAGGCCGAGCCTTCCACCCTTTATCAAGTATATAGATGCATTAATTAAATAAGAGATATTTTGATATCCCAACATAAACATAATCCAACATGGAGCAATCTTCATCTTCACCTACAACTAGCAACTCTATAGAGGGCTGAGCAAAAGCGGTAACATAGCCAAACAACGGTTTGCTAGGAAGGGCGACAAAGGTTAGAGGTTCATGGCAATTTGGGAGGCTTGATAAGCAAGTGGTAGGTAACGCGGCATAGCGACAACATCGAGGCAACTAGCATAGCAATGATAGTAATGAGATCCAAGGTGACGGTCATCTTGCCTGAAATCCCGCTAGGAAGAAGAACGAGTCCATGAAGAATATGAAGCCACGAAGACAAACCAAGCGTAGACGAACGAATCCTCACGATCGCAACGAAACAGGAACTATCGAGAAGAAGCACAACCGGAAAGAAGCAAACAACAAGGTAAACACACAACACATAAACAAGACATGATGCACAACCAAGCATGATGCATGACAAGGCTACATGAAGCTACTCGTGGCAAGAGATGATGCATACAAGAGCAACACATCAAAGCAAGTTTAAATGAGGCCGGAAGCAACATATAACAAATCCGGTAAGTCCTCATGTGCAAATTTCGAAAATGGTCCAGATCTGAATAAACCTTATGTTCAAGTTGTTAAACAGCAAGTTAAGATGCACCAAGATGATCTACACGAAATTCTAGTCAAGTTACATATAAAGTTCATTTAGTTCGCAGCTACGGCCTAGAAGTTATGAGCAAAACAAGTCAAACAAGGCATTAATGCAAAATGCATTCAAACATCAAGAAAACACACCCAAAATAAGGATGCAACAACATAATATGAAACTACATGCAATTCTAAGCAAGTTTCATATAGAGCATGCTCAAAACGGAGCAACGGTGCAACACATACACTCCAAACAAGATATGACAACAATCTGTCCAAAACAGCAAGTAGGCATCTAGCAAGCATCAAAGCAATATGCTACAGCACCTCAACATAAAAACAAAAGGCATGGACATGAAGTCAGGTGAAGCATAACAAAACATGAACACTGAGCTAACCCCAGAAACCACTAGAACATGCTCAAAAGGACATGGCAAGATTGCAAATAATAACAGTTTCACAGATTCACTGGACATGACAAAAATAACATCAGGTTGCAAAGTTTAGAGCTAGCAAACTACAAGTTACAGCGAGCTATCATGGCAAACTTAAGCATGGCATTCTAGAACTAAAAGCACTTAACAACACTTTCTTACTGAACTTATTCCAAAGATCAACAGAAAACATGGTAGCATCAATGCAAACATGGCAAGTAATATGACAGATTCAGACTTAAGTAGACATGTTGGTGAGCATGTACAGCTCACCACAGAGCAACACATGGCATGACAAGGTGACCAACAATAAGAAGACACATTTATGGAGCTAAACATGGTAATAGCATAGTCATAGGGTGCATGGATCACTAGCAAATCACATGGCAAAACTGAACTTAATGTTAACAGGCTGACAACAACATTATTTACAAGTTGGGAGCAAGTTTGCGACAAGCTACAGAAGGCTATAAATGCAATCAAAGGCATGGATGGATAGATCATAACTTGAATAACAAAACATCCTTAGTGGAAATCTCCAGATTATGCATGGAACTCATGGTAGCAGCATGGCAACATAGCATCAAAATATAACAGACTCATGGAGGCTACATTGCATGCTTGTGCTAGTCACAGAAATCAGCCACATCATGGAGGCTACTTTGCATGCTTGTGCTAGTCACCCCATAGATCACAAAAATACAAGACAAGCACCTAGGTAAAGTCGGCTTGATGTAGTTCAAAACACCTGTATAGCTCATGCTCATAGGATGCACACACAAAGTGCAACGAAAAAGACAAATCACCAAGTTATAACAGTCTCAGCAGGTTAACATCATATAGCACTCTTGTAACGACGATGAAGGAATCAAGATGGACTCAAAAAAGCATGCCACAATGGAACAAAATGAAGAGCATCTCACAATGAACATTTTGATATATCATGCACGCAAAACAAAGCTATATGCATGGAGATATGATATGACAAACATGAGCACATATGCAGAAAATTATGGGACTTGGCAGGTTTTCAGAAAAAAAACGGATGAACGCGCGATAGCTAAAATGCGACCGGGGCGGGATTGCAGCAGGGCTCACCATGGGCCTGGCCCTGTTTCGGAGGAGGGAGATGGCAGGGCCTGGAGGCCGGTGCGCTGGGCAGGTGCTGGGCTGGGCCTTGGTGCGGCCCGCGCGCGAAGTCAACGCAGGCGAGCGGGACGAGCAACTCCTCTGCTCGTCCCCGAGAAGAGACACGCCGGCGGCGGGAGGGAGCTCCGGCGAGGTCGTGGAGGTCCGGTGAGGCGCGGAAGCCGAGAATGGATGCGGGGGAGGACGCAGAGGACGGATCCGGGCGTGGCCCCTCCAGATCCAGTCGGAGGAGAGCGGATCGGGACTCCGGCGATGGGCTCCGGCGGTTGGTGGCGCTGCAAGGAAACAGAGGGGTGAGACAGGGAGAAAGAGAGGAGAGAGAGGAAGGAGCGGGGCACGGGGGAGCCTGGCCTGGTCGGTGGCGAAGGAAAGCGGCGGCGCAGCGTGCTCCGGCGAGGCACCTTCGCCGGAGACGGGCGGCGAGGATGTGAGGCGGTGGGGCTATGGATCGAGGGGCTCCTCCCCTCAAGCGGCTGCGGGAGCGGGGCTCCTGGATCGGGCGCAGTCGGGCTCGCGCGGGCCCGCGATGGGCTCCGCGGGCCGCGGCGATGTGGGGCGGTGGAGAGGGCGACGTGGCAAGCAGCGAGAGGTGGAGGGCAAGGCTGGCGGAGGCGTAGCGAACGGGGCGGCGACACTTGGCGGCGGGGGAGTGTACCGGCGCTGAAAACAAGGAGCGGCGGCTGGGTGGGGGAATTGAGGAGGGGGGTAGGTAGGAGGCCAAAAATGGCAGGGGAGGCGTCTATATATAGAAAGGGGGCTAGGGTTAGGGGTTTTGCTTTGTTTCCGAGCCGTTCGAACGCCATCAGACGGTCCCGGACAAAGGGGGACTAGGTGGGCTTTAGGTGGGGTTAATGGGCTGTGTAGAGTGGCTAGGGAGAGAATAGAAGAGAGGCCCGACAGCAGTTCCGGAGACCGAAACGTCCGACGCTAGACCGGCTATATTGCGGTTGTAAGTTTAACGGTTGGGCTATCAAACGGACTCCAAATGCGATGAAATTTGGCAGGCGGCCTGTCTACACTGTAATAAGACCACTAGCCAAGTTTCACCACATTCCGAGAACATTTTTATGCCACTTATAAAATAATATTTTGGCGGTGCCGCGGGCACGTGCGAGAGTGTCGTGGCTCAGAACGGACAACGGAGAGAACTGGGAGTACCCGAACGGATGCAAGTTTTGAAAAACATGCATATGAAATGCAGATGATGACATGAAAAAATGCAACACGCAAGCAAATTACATGGCAACGACGGCGAATAACTGGAAGACACCGGGCGCATCGGTTCCGGGGCGTTACACTTGGCCCCTCGCGAGGGTCTTGAGTACTTGCTGGTGAAGATGGGCCGTACGGGCGTGCTTGTGGAGCCACGCCGTGGGCCACAGGCAGGCAAGTCTGGGAACCCTCGTTCCCAGAACGCCGACAGGACTTGGTGGTCTTCTTCTTGGTGGGCCTCTTGGTGGCTTTGGTTTTGACACGAGCCGGTTTGGCCGGCTTATTCTATGTTTTCCTTTTCCAAAATGGATCATCAGCCTGTTAAGATTGAAAAGATCATAATTAGTGTCGTGGTATTCTCACGGGGGGGGGGGGGGGGTGAAATACGACAGATGCCACAGGGTGGCTTAGTGTGAGGGCAAGACTGCTGCCGGAATATCTAGGGACGGGTATGCGAGTAGCACGCGCTAGTTTACCCAGGTTCGGGGCTCACCGGAGAGATAATACCCCTACTCCTGCATGTCTAAGTATATATCTGGGATGTACATCGGGCAGTACAAAGTGCTCCTGGAGCTGTATCTGAAGTCAGTGCCATAGGCATCTGACTTGGTATATATGCGTGTGAGCTAGTTGGCTGCATGTGCCTGAGCATGCATGCGTGAGTGGCCTTGTGGCCGGCCAATTGCATGTGGCGTGGCTATGGGTGTTCTCCCCCTTTGGATGGATGGATGGATGCCCATATAAATAGGCATGGCTAGCTTGGGTGGTGGTGGCGTTGGTTGTAAGCTACCTTGGGTTGCTTACAAACCAAGCCATGTATGAGGTATGGTGCATGTCATGCTTGTCCCCTAGGGCATTTTATAAGTCAATGCCCAGGGGACACGATACACTGTAGATGACATTGCGGTATGGCCGTCCCGTCGGGGTCTTGTCGGTGTCGGGTCGAGCTGCAGTTGGTAGCCGGCTGGTTGGCGCAGTCGGCAGCCAGCAACCAGCCAGGTAGTGGTCGTGTGATGAGTTTGCCCGGGCAGTCGGACAGGGGGCCGTCTGGGGTGGCCTGAGCAGTCGGACTGAGGGGCTTTGCTAGCCCCGATGTCTTGAAATATCGTCTTGCCGTCTTCGTGGTACCCGTAGTCAATAACTCCGACAGTAGCCCCCGAGCCTCCGGGCAACTTGGAAAAGTTGGGCGGAGGTTCTTTGGCAGGTGTTAATGTAGCCTCCGAGCGAGGAGGGGGGTTCCCCATGGAAATGATCATGCAAAAAGACAAAGTTAGTCCACGCAGATATATCAAATGTTTGCTTTTAGCAATGCAACTTTATGCGGAGGGTGCCAACTCAGTTTCGTCCGAACCCCCTTAATCTTTTTCGTGTTCCCTCCGTTCTTTGGCTTGTGCTCTCGCTTGCCAGGCAGCCGCTTTGCGGTCTGTGGCTGAGGGTGGGCCGCGAAGTGGAGTGTACAGTACTCAGAGTCTGGAAGCAAATTCGACCGAGCAGATACTTGTAAAGGACACGGCCGGGTCGCCCGAACCGTTTTTCTTCCCGGACGTTTTTCGCGTGGGTGGCCTCCAGCGTTCACTCTTGCCAGCCGGACAGCCGCTCTGCGGTCTGTGACTGAGAGTGGGCCTTTGGTACCGCGCACGCTACTAAGCCGTCTGTGGGAACTAACGTCTCAGGCCAAGCGGCCAGCCCCCGGGCCAACTCTAGCTGGCGCCGGGGCGAACAGTGATGCAACTGTAATAATATGGGGAGATAGCCCCCGAGCATCGCTCGAGGTTATCCGTGCTCTTGCAGTGCAAAAATATGCGGGTGAGGAGCTCACATTGATTTTCGTGTAGCCGAGGCGGGGTTTGCCGAAGACAGCCAGCGTAGCTCAACGCTTGCTGAGCGCGTCGGCGCACCCGCTGGGTGTAGCCTTCGGGCCTCCGGGTGCTCGAAGGGGGGTCCCGGCCGGTTAGGCTCGACCGGCCAGGCGCCGAGGCGTCTTGCAGCGCCCTTTTTCTTCTTCTGCCAACTGCTGGCAGCCGGACAAAACTCTTCTCTTGTCTCTTGTTTTTGTTTCTTGCAATCTTCTGTGGGGGCGCGCCAGCGCACCCACTGGGTGTGGCCCCCGAGATTCGGGCCGACTGCTGAGCCGTCGGGCTGGATCTCCAGGCAACTACTTTTTCTTCTTCCTCTCGGGGGCGCGTCAGCGCACCCACTGGGTGTAGCCCCCGAGATGCGGGCCGACTGCTGAGCAGTCGGGCCGGATCTCCCGTAGACTACTTTGTCTTCTTCTTCGCGGGGGCGCGGCAGCGCATCCGCTGGGTGTATCCCCCGAGATTTTGGCCGACTGCAGAGCAGTCGGGCCGGATCTCCCGTTTTCTCGTCAGCCGGCGGTGCGCAGCCAGACAGGCTCATCGGTCGGCCAGGCAGCGAAGCGGGCAGACGAACCAGCCGGCCGAGCGGCGACGCAGGCGGTCGACCAGTGTAGTAGGCTGGGCAGCAGACTGCATAGTCAGATCCTCTTTTTTTTGTCCGACTACATGTGAGCAGCCGGACGCCACCAGTTGGCCACTTTCTTTTCTCTTTCTCATTCCAGCCGGCTCTCGGGCAGCCGGCCATCTCACCCGGTCGCTTTCTTTCTTCTTTTTTCTCGCAGACGGCTGTTGACTTGGTCAGTGTGAGCAGCCGGACGCGCTTTTTCCAGCCGGCCAACAGGCAGTCGGTTCTTCTTCCTTTCTGTGTTTTGGCCAACCCGCCAGCCGGACCCTCGACTTTTCTAGCAGCCTGACTCTTCTTTTTCTTTGCTTCTCTCGAGCAGCCGGCTGGAGCGGTCGGTTGGAGTGGGAGGTGGCCGGCGAGTGCGGGCTGGAACAGCAAATCGGACGACGGGAGGCGGCGCAGCCGGCAACCGGCAGGCCGGCGTGGGGCACCAAGTCGCAGGGAGGAGTGACGGGGAGGACGCCGGCTAGCGGAGCAAGGTGGAGCCGGCTGCGAGGTTGGGCGTCGCAGGCGGAACCAACTACAAGGCGGGGCGTCGCAGGCGGAGCCTAGCTATGGAGCGGAGCGGACGCGCTCGAAGGCGCGGACGCTGAGAGGAAACGCGGGACAGGCGGAGCCGGCTGCGAGGCGGCGCGGCACCGGCTGGGGGAGAGGCGGAGCCGCCCAGGGGTGCTGGCGCGCAGGAGGTGACCGGGCGCGGAGCTTGTTGCGGCGAGTCGGAGCGGAGGAGGCCGGACCCGCCCAGGCACGGGACAGCGCTAGCTCGGCAGCAGCCGGACTCTAGCGCGGCAAAGGACGGCGTGCGAGGGCGGTGCCGGCGACCAGCGCGGCGAGTTGGAAGCGCTAGCAGGAGGCATATGAGGACGCAGCAGCGGCCGGCCGTGCGGGGGGCGCGGTGAGAGGGGCGACGAGGGCGCGGACGCGCTAGCGGGCGGGCAGGCGAAGCCGGCCAGAGGAGGAGCCGGTCGGGGTGCGGGCGGAGCCGGCGCAGGATGCGCCCGCGAGGCAGCCAGGCGAGGCGGAGCGAAGCCGGCACGGGGGAGGAGCCGGAGGCGGGGGCGCCGGCGACCCGACGGCCATGTGTTGCAGGAGGCGCGAGCGGCGAGGCGGAGCCGGACGGCCGCGTGGCGGCGACCTGGAGTCGGCCGAAGCGAGCAGGCGGGCAGAGACGGACGGAGCAGACTCCGAGGCGGCGCACGCCGTGAGCCGGGCGCACCCACAGGCGGAGCAGACAGGGCCGGCTAACGGGACGGAGGCGCGGCGACTCGGGCACTGAGGCGCTCGGACGGAGCGATGCCAGGGAGGCAACGGGGGTCAGCCAGCGCATGCACGGGGGGAGCGTTACGGAGGTGTACTGACCAACGTATAGGTGTAGTATGGGTAGTGTATGGTTATGGTCTGACTTGTGTCCAGCATGAACGCGGCCAAGCATTGGAGAAGCTGGTGGTTGAATCGATGGATTGTATGGCTGGAAAACGAGGACGGTGGAGGAGCGACAACACCGAACATGGGCACGCAGCCGGCTGCTGCAGCTGGCCGGCAAGGGACTAGGCGCCGTTGAGCAGCGCCGCTGCTGCTTGGACAGCGGGGCGCAAGGGCACGGATGCCCGCATGGAGTTGGTGAGGCGCGCGACGCGGAACGCCTGCGGAGGAGGGAGTGAGGCCGACAATGCCGAGGCCAACGACGCGGATGCGCCGTCCCGCATGGTCGCACCGGGGGCATGCTGATGTCGAGCCCCCGACCGGTGTCGGAGAGACGACGGCGACGTTGTGGTGATGATGAAGATGGCGAGGTCGACGGCGAGGACGCGCCGCCCTCGCGGCCACTCCGGGGGCATGTCGATGTCGAGCCCCCGACCACTATCAGAGAGATGGCGCGCCGCCGCGACGGTGAAGACGAAGATGGTCCCATACGGACTGCGAAACCAGCAGCAGCGCGGTATCATAGTACCGCCCCACGATGGGTGCCAACTGTCGTGGTATTCTCACGGGTGGTGCAAGACGACAGATCCCACAAGGTGGTTTAGTGTGAGGGCAATACTACTGCTGGAATATCCAGGGACGGGTATGCGAATAGCACGCGCTAGTTTACCCAGTTTCGGGGCTCTCCGGAGAGATAATACCCCTACTCCTGCATGTCTGAGTATATATCTGGGATGTACATCGGGCAGTACAAAGTGCTCCTGGAGTTGTGTCTGAAGTCAGTGCCATAGGCATCTGACTTGGTATATCTGCGTATGAGCTAGTGGCTGCATGTGCCTGAGCATGCATGCGTGAGTGGCCTTGTGGCCGGCCAAGTGCATGTGGCGTGGCTGTGGCTGTTCTCCCCCTTTGGATGGATGGATGGATGCCCATATAAATAGGCATGGCTAGCTTGGCCGGTGGTGGCGTTGGTTGTAAGATACCTTGGGTAGCTTACAAACCAAGCCATGTATGAGGTACGGTGCATGTCATGCTTGTCCCCTAGGGCATATTTTAAGTCAATGCCTAGGGGACACGGTACGCGGTAGATGACATTGCGGTATGGCCGTCCTGTCGGGGTCTTGTCGGTGTCGGGTCGAGCTTCAGTCTGTAGCCGGCTGGTTGGCACAGTCGGCAGCCGGCCAGGTAGTGGCCGTGTGACGAGATGGCCCGGGCAGTCGGACAGGGGGCCGTCTAGGGTGGCCTGAGCAGACGGACTAAGGGGCTTTGCTAACGCTGATGTCTTGAAATATCGTCTTGCCGTCTTCGGGGTACCCATAGTCAAGAACTCCGACAAGTAGGTATCAAGAATATGGATTAAGCAGAAGATGTGCAACTCTGATAGCTGGTGGCTTGTTGAAAGTGCAGAAAGGACTAAGTCCGGTTTTGCTGCACTCCTTTACACATTCATTCAGCAATTTTTTGGTGGCTTCAGTAATTTCTGCATCAGACAACTGAATGTCACAATGGCGCTGAGGATCTTTTACATCACAAGTATATGTGCACATTAAGCCGGGGCGACGGTGAAGGAAATATGCCCTAGAGGCAATAATAAAGTATTATATATTTCCTTGTATCATGATAAATGTTTATTATTCATGCTAGAATTGTATTAACCGGAAACATAATACATGTGTGAATACATAGACAAACAAAGTGTCACTAGTATGCCTCTACTTGACTAGCTCGTTAATCAAAGATGGTTATGTTTCCTAGCCATAGACATGAGTTGTTATTTGATTAACGGGATCGCCTCATTAGGAGAATGACGTGATTGACATGACCCATTACGTTAGCTTAGCACCCGATCGTTTAGTATGTTGCTATTGCTTTCTTCATGACTTATACATGTTCCCATGACTATGAGATTATGCAACTCCCGTTTACCGGAGGAACACTTTGTGTGCTACCAAACGTCACAACGTAACTGGGTGATTATAAAGGTGCTCTACAGGTGTCTCCAAAGGTACTTGTTGGGTTGGCGTATTTCGAGAATAGGATTTGTCACTCCGATTGTCGGAGAGGTATCTCAGGGCCCACTCGGTAATGCACATCACTATAAGCCTTGCAAGCATTGTGACTAATGAGTTAGTTGCGGGATGATGTATTACGGAACGAGTAAAGAGACTTGCCGGTAACGAGATTGAACTGGGTATCGAGATACCGACGATCGAATCTCGGGCAAGTAACATACCGATGACAAAGGGAACAACGTATGTTGTTATGCGGTCTGACCGATAAAGATCTTTGTAGAATATGTGGGAGCCAATATGGGCATCCAGGTCTCGCTATTGGTTATTGACCGGACAGGTGTCTCGGTCATGTCTACATAGTTCTCGAACCCAAAGGGTCCGCACGCTTAAAGTTACGATGACAGTTATATTATGAGTTTATGTGATTTGATGTACCGAAGGTTGTTCGGAGTCCCGGATGTGATCACGGACATGACGAGGAGTCTCGAAATGGTCGAGACGTAAAGATTGATATATTGGACGACTATATTCGGACACCGGAAGTGTTCCGGAGAAGTTTCGGATTAAACCGGAGTGCCGGAGGGTTACCGGAACCCCCCGGGGAAGTATTGGGCCTTAGTGGGCCTTGAGGGGAGAGAGAGGGCAGCAGCCAGGAGGTGGTGCGCCCCCTCCCAGAGGAGTCCTAGTTGGACTAGGAGAGGGGGGCGCAGCCCCCTTTCCCTCTCCCTCTCCCTCTCTTTCCTTCCCCCCTTCTTTTCCTAGTAGGACTAGGAAAGGGGAGTCCTACTCCTACTAGGAGGAGGACTCCCCCCCTCTCCTTGGCGCGCCCCATAGGCAGCCGGCCTCCCCCTTGCTCCTTTATATACGGGGGCAGGGGGGCACCTAAGAACACACTTGATATACGATATTTTAGCCGTGTGCGGTGCCCCCCTCCACCAGATTACACCTCGATAATACCGTCGCGAAGCTTAGGCGAAGCCCTGCGTCGGTGGAACATCATCATCGTCACCATGCCGTCGTGCTGACGAAACTCTCCCTCAACACTCGGCTGGATCGGAGTTCGAGGGACGTCATCGAGCTGAACGTGTGTAGAACTTCGGAGGTGCCGTACGTTCGGTACTTGATCGGTCGGATCGTGAAGACGTTCGACTACATCAACCGCGTTGTAATAACGCTTCTGCTGTCGGTCTACAAGGGTACGTGGACAACACTCTCCCCTCTCGTTGCTATGCATCACCATGATCTTGCGTATGCGTAGGATTTTTTTTTTGAAATTACTACGTTCCCCAAGAGACGGCTTAATGGCAAGATACCCCAAGACAGCCAACACCGGAAAAAGTCGTGTAGCGACCAGACCTCAAACAGTCTAATCTCTGTGCATCAGTGTCATCCCTGGATCGGTAATGCTGACACGCACAGTACTTGAAGGATTTATAACAGAGTAGCAATCACACACTTATTACATCGAATAGTCTCAAGAGAGAACTTGTTACAATAAATATGGCTCAAGGCCATCTAATACGATAACAGCGGAAGGCTTGGAAGATAAAGTGAGTCCATCAACTCCAACGGCATCACTGAATATAAGACCACGACCTATGGCACCTTAATCGTCGTCTGAAAAGTCTGCAACATGAACGTTGCAGCCCGAAAACGGGTCAGCACATGGAATATGCTGGCAAAGTAACACATAAAGAGTAATGAACAGAATAATGCTAACACTACATGCATATTTGGCTAGTGGAAAGCTCTATGGTTACAGTTTTGCGAAAAAGCCAATTTCTTCCTACAACAAAGGAATAAATTTTAGTTAACTATCATGGTGGTTGTTAAACATTGAGAAGGTTCACCCAACTCAATCCCAATTAAGCAATCTTCATTAAACCCAACAAATTTAATTTAGGAACATGATGAGATTGACATGATAATCCAAGAACTAGATACACAAGATGTCCATAACCGGGGACACGGCTAACCATGATTAGATTGTACACTCTGCAGAGGTATGCGCACTTTTCCCCACAAGACTCGATCTCCTCCGTTGGATTTCTTGCACTTCATGATGTTTGAGAAACGGATGACTGAGACACAGTCTTTTAGAAGCGTTAGCACCTTACGATGGGTAGACAGTTACACCTACTTTCCCCTACATCTGCTAGTCTACCACTTTAAGAGTTCACACGACTTAATCAACTATGCTAGAGCCCATAATAGCTTGTGGCTGCACACAGAAGTTTCTAGCATGAATAGTCTCATGATCCCTTTGAGCCTGGGTGGAGGTCCATAGGAGAATCACACGATACCCCGGGATTTCAAAAAAAACAGGCAACGCTGGGTTCCCCAGGTGCCTCAATCCACCCGATGTAAATTTAAGTAGCCACCTTAAGTTGAACCATTAATTAACAATCTCACATCTGTCATGGAAACACTCAAACCCAATCCACGTTTACGAGCATAGCATAGCAATATAAGCAAACGTGGAAGTAACTCACAAGGGTTTGATAATAAAACAGGTAATAGGTACTACTCATCTACTTCCCAAAACTGACAAATTAAACAGATCCTAACCATGCAATTGTTTGAGGGTTGATCTAATGCAATAAAACTGGGTAGTAAGGAGGTATGATCAAAGTGTTACTTGTCTTGCTGCTGATCCGGGAAACCTAGAGACTCGTAGTAGCACGCTGCGCACTGCGGGTACTCTATCGCATACAAACAATGACATACATAAGCAATCAAGCAAGGGTGCATGGGTAAAACTCAAATAAGAGATCTAACCAGAAAGTTCAACTTAAGAACTCCGGTTGGCAAAAAGAATCAAATCAAACGAAGCAACGAAACTCAAACGGCGAAAGAAACAAGCTCCATTTACTAATCTGGACCTAAGTCAATTTTTACTGTACCAAAAACTTGTTCAAGTTGGTTAAACATAAAGAGGGTTTCGAGACGAAACTCTAGGCGGTTGAATCGCCCGATTCCGACAAACGAGCGAAAAGTTATACTAAAACGAAAATCGGATCAGAAATCATGATCGAAAATAATCGCAAAAATTCCGAGAAAAAGAAAAACTGATGAAGAGGCTAACGAACGAACGTTCGCTGTCTGCGGTTAAACGACGAAACCGTTCGTTAAAACAAACGTACGGACGAACGTCCGCAAAATAACTAAATCGAAAAAACATAAAACCGATCTAAAAAATGGATCTAGGTTTTTTTTTTAAAACCGAACGGTTTTAGAAGAAAACCGGCGGTGGCTACCTCGAGTCCGGCGAGATCTCTTGCGAGGCGGAGAGGTGGCGGCGGGGTCCGGCGGGGTCGGCTAGGTGCGGCGGGGCGGCGGCTCGGCACCGGCGGCGGGACGGACGGCGGCGGCGGCTACGGCGGGCGGCACGGGTGGCGGATCCGGCGGCGGCGGCGGATCCGGCGGCGGCGGCGGCTATCGGAGGCGGCGGGGTCGGCTGGGGCCGGCTAGGGTTAGGGTTGGCGGCGGCGGCTTGGGTGGGCTGGGGGCGCCGGGGTCGGCTGGGGGCGGCTAGGGTGCGGGGCGGCTCGGGCCTTGGCTTATAAAGGCCGGCCGGGCCAGGAGTCCTAGCCGGACACGGCCTAGTAGGTCGGTTGACTTTTAAAAAAAATCCATCATGCAGAAAAAGTAAGAAAATAAATACTAAACTTACTCCAAAAATCCCGACATAAATATTCCCCGTCCTCTAAAAATAAGCCGAACAGGATGAACATTTATTTGGGCCTAAAATGTAATTTTGAAAAACGCGTATTTTTCCTAGGCAAATAAAATAGAAATAAAATCCGAATAAAATCAAATATTTGTTTTTAATATTTTTCCTCCAATATTTCATTATTTTTGGAGAAGTCATATTATCCCCTCTCATATATTTTAAATATGAAATATTCTTCGGAGAGAAAAATAATTAAAACAAATGATCCTCGTTTCGATATTTGATAAAATTCAAATATGAAAATCGTGAAATCCCCAACTCTCTCCGTGGGTCCTTGAGTTGCTTAGAATTTCGAGGATCGCAAACGAAATGCAATAAAATATGATATGCATGATGATCTAATGTATAACATTCCACATTAAAAATTTGGGATGTTACAAACCTACCCCCCTTAAGATGAATCTCGCCCTCGAGATGCGGGTTGGCTAGAAAATAGGTGAGGGTGGTCCTTCCGTAGGTCTTCCTATCGTTCCCAAGTGGCTTCATCTTCAATATGGTGGCTCCACTGAACTTTGCAAAACTTGATAACCTTGCTGCGGGTGACTCTGCTGGTAAACTCAAGAATCTTAACTGGTTTCTCCTCGTAGGTCAGATCGCTATCCAACTGAATTGCTTCCAGTGGCACTGTATCTCTCAAAGGTATATCAGCCATCTCCGCGTGGCACTTCTTCAACTGAGAAACATGGAATAAATCGTGAACTCCTGACAATCCTTCGGGCAATTCCAACTTGTAAGCAACTTCTCCCATTCGTTCCAAAACTTTGTATGGTCCCACAAAACGTGGTGCCAACTTTCCCTTGACTCCAAAACACTTAACTCCTCAAAGTGGGGACACACGAAGATAAACTCTGTCTCTGACTTCGTAAACTGTCTGCTTGCGTTTAGAATCCGCATAACACTTCTGCCTGGACTGGGCTACCTTGAGTCTATCACGAATCAACTTAACCTTCTCTTCAGACTCTTTAATCAAAACTGGTCCAAACAACTGACGGTCACCAACTTCGTCCCACAACAACGGTGTCCTGCACCTCCTTCCGTACAGAGCTTCGAAAGGGCCATCTTCAAATTGGTTTGGTAGCTATTGTTGTAAGAAAACTCTGCATACAGTAAATTATCATCCCAACTGGATCCATAATCTAGCGCACAAGCTCTCAGCATGTCTTCCAAAATATGATTGACTCTCTCGGTGTATCCATCTGTCTGTGGGTGAAAGGTTGTACTTAACTCTAGCCTGGTACCCAAAGTCTCGTGCAACTGACGCCAGAACTTTGAGGTAAACTGGGTTCCTCTATCTGATACAATGGTCCTCGGAACTCCATGCAGACATACGATCATGGTCATGTATATCCTTGCCAACTTAGCACTGGTATAAGTGGTCTTCACTGGGATGAAATGAGCTACCTTCGTCAAACGATCGACTACAACCCATATCGAGTCATAGCCTGAACGAGTCCTGGGCAATCCCGTGATAAAATCCATGCCTAGCTTATCCCACTTCCATTCGGGTATCGACAATGGTTGTAGCAATCCTGCTGGGTTCTGGTGTTCTGCCTTCACTCTCTGACATACATCACAAACTGCGACATACTCCACAATATCCTTCTTCATTCCGGTCCACCAGAAACTGTCCTTTAAATCCAGATACATCTTGGTATTTCCTGGGTGAATCGAATACGGCGAATCATGGGCCTCTTGCAAAATCAACTTCCTGATCTCCGGATCATTGGGCACATAAACACGGTCCTCAAACCATAAGGTATCGTGCTCATCCTCATGAAATCCCTTGGCTTTTCCTTTGCTCATCCTTTCCTTTATCTCGGCAATCTCCTTGTCTATCTTCTAGGCTTCTCTAATCTTATCCATCAAAGTAGACTGAATTTCCAATGCTGCTACATAGCCTCTCGGAACTATCTCCAAACATAGTTCACGAAGATCCTCGGCTAACTCCTTGGGTAACTCTCCAGTCATGAGTGTGTTGACATGGCTCTTGCGGCTCAACGCATCAGCTACTACGTTAGCCTTCCCTGGGTGATAATGCAGTCTCATATCATAATCCTTGATGAGCTCCAACCATCTCCTTTGCCTGAGATTTAACTCCTTCTGCGTGAAGATATACTTCAAACTCTTGTGATCCGTGTACACCTCACAATGGTTTCCTTTGAGAAAATGTCTCCACGTCTTCAATGCATGCACTACGGCTGCTAACTCCAAATCATGTGTAGCATAATTCAACTCATGGGGTTTAAGCTGTCGTGAGGCATACGAAACAACTCTTCCCTCCTGCATAAGCACCGCTCCAAGTACTCGACGAGAAGCGTCGCAATACACCTCATAATCCTTGCGTTGATCTGGCAGAATCAACACTGGTGCTGTAACTAAGCGTTTCTTCAACTCCTGGAAGCTAGCCTCACATTCCTCAGTCCAATTGAACTTGGTGTCCTTCTTTAACAACTGCGTCATGGGCTTCGCAATTTTCGAGAAATTCTCAATGAACCTCGGGTAGTATCATGTGAGTCCAAGAAAACTCCGGATCTCTCCAACTGACGTGGGTGCTTCCCAATTTGTCACCGTGCTAACCTTGGTGGGGTCTACTGCTATTCCTTCTCCGGATATAACATGTCCGAGGAATCCCACTTCCTTCAACCAAAACTCGAACTTGCTGAACTTGGCATATAACTGATGTTCTCTGAGCTTTCCAAGTACCAAACGCAAATTCTCCTTATGCTCCTCTTCATTCTTCGAGTAGACCAGAATATCATCAATGAACACCACGACGAACTTATCCAAAAACTCCATAAACACCTTGTTCATCATGTTCATGAAATAGGCAGGTGCGTTAGTCAGGCCAAATGACATAACGGTGTACTCATATAGCCCATACCTTGTGGTAAAAGCTGTCTTAGGTATATCCTACTCTCGAATCTTCAGCTGGTGGTATCCTGATCGCAAATCAATCTTGGAAAATAATTTAGCTCCTTGTAGTCGGTCAAACAAATCATTGATCATCGGCAGTGGGTACTTGTTCTTGATGGTCACTTCATTCAATCCACGATAATCAACAACCATCCTCAACGATCCATCCTTCTTCTCCACTAGAAGTACTGGTGATCCCCAAGGTGAAGAAATTGGGCGAATATAACCCTTATCCAGTAACTCCTTAATCTGTTTCTTAATTTCCTCCAAATCCTTAGCGGGCATCCTGTACAGTCTCTCACATATTGGCCATGTGCCTGGCAAAAGCTCAATCAAAAACTCAATGTCTCTATCCGGGGTGGCATGCCTGGCAACTCCTCTATAAAATACGTCAGGGAAATCCTTCACCACTGGTACCTCCTCCTGTACAACTCCTGATAAGGAATTCACTTGAGTCCTCTTCGGCACATGCCGGGATACATACTTAATCCTCCTTCCTTCTGGGTGGTAAGCAAAATCATCTTACTGGCGCAATCGATGTTTCCACCGTACATCGATAGCCAATCCATTCCCAAAATCACATCCAAACCTTGCGACTCCAGGATTATCAAGTCTGAGGGGAAAACATGCCTACCTATGGCCAATGGCATCTGAAAACATCCTTGGCTTGCCATATACTCTGCTCCTGGCGAGCTTACTAACATAGGTGTTCTAAGAACTTTGGTGGGCAACTTATACTTATCCAGAAATCCCCTTGATATGTATGAATGCGATGCACCAGTATCAAAAAGAATGATTGAAGTAAATGACTCAACCAAAAACTTACCTATTACTGCATCAGGCTGGGCTTCTACCTCCTCCACGTTAACGTGGTTCACTTGTCCTCTGTTGAAAGGGTTCGGCTTCTTCCCCGAGCTTCCATTGTCATTCCCATTCTTAGCTTCAGGACATTCATTGGCATAATGTCCAGTCTTCTGGCATTTGTAGCAAGTGACGTGGCTCAGATCCTTAGTGGCTGGGGTTCATGGGTTGGAATGGTTCTGTCCGTTGCTTCCTCCGTTACCATTCCCATTCTTGGGGCCACTATGGTTGTGCAAACTCCCTCCTCCATGGGTATGCTGAAAAGGCCCTCCCGAGTTCGGGGTAAATCGAGGCTTCTGATGGGCTCCAGAATTGTACTTCCCTTGTCCATACTTCCTCTTACGGCTTTCAATCTGCTGCTGCTTCCCTTCAATCATGAGATCTCTATCTACCAACTCCTGGTAGTTGTTGAAGGTTGCCACCATCAACTGCATGCTCAGCTCATCATTCAGTCCTTCCAGAAACTTCTCCTGCTTGGTTGCATCTGTAGCAACGTCATCAGGGGCATAACGTGCTAGCTTACTGAAATCCTCCACATACTGGCCAACGGCGCGTCCTCCTTGGCATAAGTTGCAAAAATCATGCTTCTTCATGGCCATAGCTCCTGCTGAAACATGGGCAGTACGGAAAGCTTGCTGAAACTGGTCCCATGTGACAGTGTCGATGGGGTGTGTGGCTGTGTAATTCTCCCACCATGATGATCCGGGTCTATCAAGCTGATGTGCGGCAAAGCGCACTCTCTCTGCATCTGTGCATCATGCAGTGGTCAGCTCCCTTCCAACCTTGCGGAGCCAATCATCTGCAACAATCGGCTCGGTGCTGCTAGAAAACACCGGCGGATTCAGCCTCAAGAAACGGGCTAAATGGTCAACAGGTGGTGGTGGTGGGTTGTTGTTGTTGTTGTTGTTGTTGTTGTTGTTGTTGTTGCCTTGGTTCTGAACTAACACTTGCATCAGGGCATTCTGCTGCTGAATCAATTGAGGGATCTCTAGTAGGAACACAAATCCGGTGTCGCGTCTCGGAGGCATCTGAGGGGTTTAGAAAAGATGAGAAAATAGAATAGAATGAGATCTAGAGGGAAAACACTACCCATATGCACATGAGACAAACACAATCATATCACTCCAATCAATTTCAAACAAGGCATACAATCGATCTAACTATCGTTACAAAAGTGCTCGCACTATACTATATACATGGGGGAAATACTACTACTGATATGGTGGTCTACTAGAAATTTTGATCGGTCGAAGACTCCATGATATCTGCTGCAGCTTCATCAGCAAAATCATCATCACTGTGGTCCGAGTCGGTGTCGTCGATGATGATGTAGTTCTTCGGACAAGTAGAATCGTCGTCTTCTCCTCCCGGCGCGGGGTCTCCCATGAATACTCCGATCTTCTTTATCGGGTCGTCATTCTTCTCCAATAAGGTTGCGATTTCCTCCTCGTATCCATCGCGTGTAGACTTGAGTTCTTCCTCCAGCTCCGTGATCCTAGTCTTTGCCTTCTTCAAATCTACCATGTCTGCGCACATCTGGTTCTCTTGGCGACGAATGTGCTGGTTTAACTCCTGGATGAAAGCTGCAATTGATCTATCCTTCCTGGTGCTGATCATCTCCCTGGCGCCCACAAATCTTGTAGATAGTATCCTTGAGATCCTTGTGGGTTGCCATGCTCTTTCCTAGACTCCAGATTGGTGCATCAAAGGAAAACTCTATGGGATCAGTGACTGGCATGAATGTTCTTCCTGGAACATGAACTTGAATCATCCAATGCTCCTCTTCTGGTAGTGTGGCGTTGTAGGTCCCGGTGAAGCCTGGTATTCCAATGTTCAGGTACCTAGTAACTTCCTTCAAGTGTCGTCCAAAAGGTGTATCCTCATCCGGTTGTGCGAACTTGTTCCTTGACTCCGCCATCCTAAAAGAGTGGAAGAAAGGAGAGGAGTCAGAAATGAGAAGAGAGTAGTGATCTAGGGTCTTAGCTTAGTGGTCGTGTCCTACAGTCAGCGTGTGCTCTAATACCATCTTGTAGCGACCAGACCTTAAACAGTCTAATCTCTATGCATCAGTGTCATCCCTGGATCAGTAATGCTGACACGCACAGTACTTGAAGGATTTATAACAGAGTAGCAATCACACACTTATTACATCGAATAGTCTCAAGAGAGAACTTGTTACAATAAATATGGCTTAAGGCCATCTAATACGATAACAGCGGAAGGCTTGGAAGATAAAGTGAGTCCATCAACTCCAACGGCATCACTGAGTATAAGACCACGACCTATGGCACCTTAATCATCGTCTGAAAAGTCTCAACATGAACGTTGCAGCCCGAAAACGGGTTAGCACATGGAATATGCTGGCAAAGTAACACATAGAGAGTAACGAACAGAATAATGCTAACACTACGTGCATATTTGGCTAGTGGAAAGCTCTGTGGTTACAGTTTTGCGAAAAAGCCAATTTTTCCCTACAACAAAGGAATAAATTTTATTTAACTATCATGGTGGTTGTTAAACATTGAGAAGGTTCACCCAAGTCAATCCCAATTAAGCAATCTTCATTAAACGCAACAAATTTAATTTAGTAACATGATGAGATTCACATGATAATCCAAGAACTAGATACTCAAGATGTCCATAACCGGGGACACGGCTAACCATGATTAGATAGTACACTCTGCGGAGGTTTGCGCACTTTTCCCCACAAGACTCGATCTCCTCCGTTGGATTTCTCGCACTTCATGATGTTTGAGAAACGGATGACCGAGACACAGTCTTTCAGAAGCGTTAGCACCTTACGATGGGTAGACAGTTACACCTACTTTCCCCTACATCTGCTAGTCTACCACTATAAGAGTTCACACGACTTAATCAACTATGCTAGAGCCCATAATAGCTTGTGGCTGCACACGGAAGTTTCTAGCATGAATAATCTCATGATCCCTTTGAGCCTGGGTGGCGGTCCATAGGAGAATCACACGGTACCCCGGGATTTCCAAAAAAACAGGCAACACTGGGTTCCCCAGGTGCCTCAATCCACCCAGATGTAAATTTAAGTAGCCACCTTAAGTTGAACCATTAATTAAAAATCTCACATCTGTCATGGAAACACTCAAACCCAATCCACGTCTACGAGCATAGCATAGCAATATAAGCAAACGTAGAAGTAACTCCCAAGGGTTTGATAATAAAACAGGTAATAGGTACTACTCATCTACTTCCCAAAACCCACAAATTAAACAGATCCTAACCATGCAATTGTTTGAGGGTTGATCTAATGCAATAAAACTGGGTAGTAAGGAGGTATGATCAAAGTGTTACTTGCCTTGCTGATGATCCGGAAAACCTAGAGACTCGTAGTAGCACGCTGCGCACTCCGGGTACTCTATCGCAAACAAACAATGACATACATAAGCAATCAAGCAAGGGTGCATGGGTAAAACTCAAATAAGAGATCTAACCAGAAAGTTCAACTTAAACTCCGGTTGGCAAAAAGAATCAAATCGAACGAAGCAACGAAACTCAAACGGCGAAAGAAACAAGCTCCGTTTACTAATCTGGGCCTAAGTCAACTTTTTTACTGTACCAAAAACTTGTTCAAGTTGGTTAAACGGAAAGAGGGTTTTGAGACGAAACTCTAGGCGCTTGAATCGCCTGATTCTGACAAACGAGCGCAAAGTTATACTAAAACGAAAATCGGATCAGAAATCGCGATCGAAAATAATCGCGAAAATTCCGAGAAAAAGAAAAACTGACGAACAAGCTAACGAATGAACGTTCGCTCTCTACGGTTAAATGACGAAACCGTTCGTTAAAACGAACGTACGGACGAATGTCCGTAAAATAACTAAACCAGAAAAAAAACATAAAACCGATCTAAAAAACGGATCTAGGTTTTTTTAAAACCGAACGGTTTTATAAAAAAACCGGCGGCGGCTACCTCGAGTCCGACGAGGCGGCGAGGTGGCGGCGGGGTCCGGCGGGGTCGGCTAGGGGCGGCGGGGTGGTGGCTCGGCTCCGGCGGGCGGCAGCTAGCGGCGGCGGCGGCGTCAGGGTCGGTTGGGGGCGGCTAGGGTTAGGGTTGGCGGCGGCGGCTCTGGTGGGCTGGGGGCGCCAGGGTCGGCTAGGGGCGGCTATGGTTCGGGGCGGCTCGGGCCTTGGCTTATAAAGGTCGGCCGGGCCAGGAGTCCTAGCCGGGCACGACCCGGTAGGTTGGTTGACTTTTTTTTTAAATCCGACGTGTAGAAAAAGTAAGAAAAAAAATACTAAACGGACTCCAAATATTCCTCGTCCTCTAAAAATAAGCCGGACAGGATGAACATTTATTTGGGCCTAAAATCTAATTTTGAAAAACGCGTATTTTTCCTAGGCAAATAAAATAGAAAGAAAATCCGAATAAAATCAAATATTTGTTTTTAATATTTTTCCTCCAATATTTCATTATTTTTGGAGAAGTCATATTATCCCTTCTCATATATTTTAAATATGAAATATTCTTCGGAGAGAAAAATAATTAAAACAAATGATCCTCGTTTCGATATTAGATAAAATTCAAATATGAAAATCATGAAATCCCCAACTCTCTCCGTGGGTCCTTGAGTTGCTTAGAATTTCGAGGATCGCGAACGAAATGCAATAAAATATGATATGCATGATGATCTAATGTATAACATTCCAAATTAAAAATTTGGAATGTTACAAGTCAACGCCGGTTAAGCCATTGGGCATAAAGGCTCTGAGCTTTGAGAAGGCTGGTGCGTATTTGGCCCGTTCCTTTGTGTTGAGCCGTTGGGGCAGTGGATGATTGTTGCTAAGTCGGTGATCACGGTAACCCCGCAGAGGATTTTCACCAGCTGGAGATGTATCTTGAACATAGAACCAAGTTTGGTTCCAGTCTTTGGGGTGACTATGCAGCTTGGCATGAGGAAAGCTGACTTCTTTCCTCTTTTGAATAATTACTCCACCTAGCTCTTGGCATGGCCCATCGACAAACTCTGTTTGGCGGTTTAACTAATAGAATTCCCTGAATAAATCAACTGTGGGCTCCTGTTGAAGATAAGCTTGACAGAACACTTGGAAATTGTAGATGTTGGACACGGAGTTGGGTCCGATGTCTTGAGGGTGCAGTTGGAGGAAATGAAGCACATCACGGAAAAACTTTGAGCCGGGTGGGCTGAACCGCTGACTCAAGTGGTCAGTAAATATTTTGACTTAAATATCTTATGCAAAGGAGATGTTCCAAATAGTAAAAAGGAGTGCTACGACTACCACGGCATAGGAGGAGCACCAAGTGCGGATCAAAATCGCAAACTGCAGTGAACAGCGAAGATGAACTCTGACAAACACACGGAAACCCTGATGGATCTATGGGAAGAGAGAGAAGGGGAACTAACCAGGGCTATTGAGCGGCGAAGGTGCACGGACAAAATCTGGTCAGATCAGGTCGATGCAACGGCCGTTGTTGAAGCAGAGGTGAAGGTCGACGTCGGCGGCAGAGCTCGAGGGCTGGGGTGACGCGAGGAGGAAGACAGAGACGAAGAGGCAAGGGGGGAAAGTGAAAGGGACCCCTGACCCTATTTATAAGGCGAAAGGATAAGTGTCATGCGCAGGAATCGAGGAGGTCAAAAATGGATATGTGACAGCTCAGATGCCTCGATTTTCGGAGATTCATTAAAAAAATAGGAGATACATTAAAGATTTTGGCTTTGTATAATATTAATGACAGGTGACGTCACGACAGGTTACCATGATATTAGAAGATGACGTCATGGCGAGTTACAAGGTTTTGCAAGAATAATGAAGAAGGAATTTTTCTAAGTGTTGAAGATTGATATGAACAAGTTCAAATCAACCTGGGGCCTAATGTTGGGGATATGACTATTGAGTTAACCCGCCCACGAGGGGCCGGGTTAAGCCCATGGCGGTTTATCAAGACAAAGCCATGAAGATGCTGAGGATGGCGGTTCATGAAGCAGACTTACTAAGGGCCCAAGCCCGAAGGTGGTTTAAGGCCCATAGGTGTAAACTGCCATATTTGTATGACTTGTATTGTAAGGCAAGTATAATTGGTTCACCGAGCCGGACACGTTGTCCATGAGCCGGCCGGGACTCCATGAGCCGCTGGGCGTCAACCTGTGTATATAAAGGGACGACCCGGCGGCGGTTTAGGGCAAGAAACCAGCGATCGAAAGCTAGGTCAAGCGTATTCGCTCCCTGGTAATCGAGACATAAGCAATACCACCTCAAACTGGATTAGGCCTTTACCTTGACCGCAAGGGGCCGAACCAGTATAAACTTTCTGTGTCCTTTGTTCCGTTTAACCCCTTTAAGCTAACCTAGTTGCGATGGCTCCACGACTAAGTACTCACACTAGGACATCTGCCGTGACAATTCCACGACACATGATGAAACTCATGGTGAGGTTTCTTCAGCTGAGCATATGAAGGTCAACATTGAAGGCTGAGAGGAGGGCACCAGGCTTGCCTTCTGGAGATCGAAGGGCTGGCCTACAACGAGGCCTATTCGAACCAGGACACTCCTATCGTTCCTAAAGTCTACAGTAATGAATTTCACTCTTTCGTCCTTGAGGAAGTTCTTAAAATCCTGGCACTCAACGTCGGCATGGCATATGTGGTAGACCAAGCACACATTATGTACGCAAACCTGGAACACGGCGGGCTTCTTCTTCTCTGCCTCCTTTAGAATCTTCTCGCTTTCCTAGACTTTGGTGTACTTAACATCTAGCCAAGCGACCCATTCATCCTTTGAACTTTTGAACGTGCGCATGAAGGGAGCAAGGCATGATTCCACCCTCGCGGATCTACGGGTGTAGATGACGATGAACTCATCGCCGGTGATGGCTCTAACCTGGTACTAAGCGGCGATCATGGAGATTTGGGAGGCCATGGATTTTGGAGGCGGGTTATGAGAAGTTGCACTAGTGTAATGTGAAAGGACGGGACTACTGGGAGCGAACTATTGTCAGGTAGAATACGGGGACGAGTAGGGCGTGCGAACGGCATGGGGTTGTTGGCTTGCCCGGTGGGTAAACGGCTGCATGCCCCCAAAGAGTTCTCGAGTACTATGCGGGACCCACTAGATGTCATGTCTACTAGACCCATATCGTAGGCCTAACGGTATAGCTTCTGCGTGTTCGCACGGCATGCCAGCGCGTGGATGAAACTTCACTTAATTCCATCAACCGTCGCGCCTCCCACGACCTTCGCCTCCCTCGCGTGGTCGCGCCCTTTGAGACTTCGGACGGCTATAAATGAGCAATTTTTTGCCTACTCCGCATGCATGACACTCCCTCTGGTCCTTTTTACTCCACGTAAGATTTGTGTCAAGTCAAAGTTTGCAATGTTTTTGACCAAATTTATACTAAAATATCAATATCTACAATACCAAATATATTTTATGAAACTACGTTTTATAATGAGTATAAAAATATTGATTTGACATTGTGAATGTTGATACATTTTTCTATAAGTTTGGTCAAAGTAGTGGTACATTGACTTCAGACAAAACTTATATGCACAATGCAGACTAGTACCTCCGTCCAGGTGCGTGCCGTGTCCTATCTAGTCATCACAACAAGGTTAGCTATTAGAGTACTACTACCTAGCTTCTAGTTTAAAGGGTTCGATTCAAAATTTTCACCTACTCTTACCAAGATGGAGGCGATGGAATAGTTTTTGTAGTCTTTAAAACTACTCAATTAATGCTCTCGTTCTTCACAAAAAAATGTGTTTACCAATGCATTATCGCATTGCATGCATGCATGAACACTAGTAAATGACAAAGATTTTTACATGCACTAGCAAGATGCCCGTGCATTGCACGAAACATCAAGATGCATTTGTATGAGTAGTTTATCTTGTGGGAGAAAATGATGAACGAGGGAAGGCCTTATCAGCAAATGTGGAGAGGAGTGCGGTTAAATTGTTATAATTTCCTTCCTATCCGTTAGATATAGATCGGACGGCCTATATTGCAGGATGGCAGGCACACCATCATCACCAACTCTGCTTTTTATAAGAGTAGATGGAGATTAGTTAATATTCTCTTTAGGCTACTAATAGTGGAAAGTATCATAAACTAGTATCATGTGCATGATACCAGTGTATGATATGGGACTACCTTTATAGTGCCATGCATGACACAAAGTTGCATAGTATTTAACATGATACCGTATCTACCTATGTTACTCTAACCCCCCTCTCTTCTTTAATTCTTTGCCACATCAGCATGTTTGCTATTCCCGTGTGCATGATACCAGCTAAGATATCACCACTATGGCCAGCCTTAATCATCGCATGCAATAATTTAGTGCACCTTGAAATCTCAACATGTGTGGGTCGTGTATGTTTTTAATGACTTGAGACTATACCTAGCCCGGCATGCAAGATGACTTATTATGCACCATTCCCCATACCTCCAGGAAGCTCGTTCATCTCCAAATCTTTTCCTCTCCATGTGTGAAAACAATCTGCCTGCTTGACTCTCCTTCTCCCTCTAGCGGTCCCACCACTCCACCCCGTGTGGAAAAAATCTGCATGCATGACTCTCCTCCCCCCGCGCTCGTCCAATCCGTTGTGACCAGCAATATTTCCACCCCTTCCCTCCCCCATAATTTACTCCAACAAATATTCCCACGTAGCTGTTACGTTAATCACGCAACATATCTTACGTAGGTGTGCCATTGGTCGCTATAAATACTGCGCCTCCCACGACATTCGGAAGAACGCTGACGTTCATCGCTATCTCCTCCCCCTCCCTCTCACGTCGACCACCATGGCATCGCCCCTCCCACGCCCTAGGCGCCCCTCGCTGCACCGCGCGGACAGTCACGCGTCGTCGTTCCGTTCCTTGCTGCCACTAGTCGAGGAGGACGCATCGGCATTCCGCTCCTTGCCGCGACCCGTCGAGGTGGACGCGTCGGTGTTCCCAGTCTCACCAACACGCGCGTCGGAGGACGCGTTGGCTCCCCGCTATGAGGAGAACGCCGTGCCGCCCGCCGAGCCTCCCAGCCTTGAGGAGCTTTCGAAATAAATGGATGTCGCCTTTTGGGAGGCTTTGCCTTCGACAGAGCGCGCCAAAATGGAGGCGGAGAAGAAGGCCGAGGAAGAGAAGCGCGCCGCGAGGTATGCTACCTGGAAGGCCTATGCCGCGTCCGAGAGAGTCAGGCAATTGGCTCTTTGCAAAAGGCTCGTGCGAGGGCCGTGAGGGTGGCGGAGGACGCCCGTGCCAATGACCTGAGTGCAGTCGGGCCCAAGCGCCTCATCTACGCTTGGCGGTATGTGGTCCGAGTGCACGCTTCCAGCGAGGAGGAGTACCTGTTGGCGCTGGATCACCACACTGGTGAGATCGCGCTCGCCCGCCGGCAAGCCACCAAAAATCACCTCGCGAGTTGCGAGGCTAAGGAAGAGGCGTTGTCTTGGCGCGCTGGGAAACGGCCGCGCACCAGGGCAGTTGTGGCGCGCCGCAAGCGCTCCTGCGAGCGCCGTGGCTTTATTAGGAATAATTTAGTTTCGTAAGGTGATCTCATTAGTTTTGGGACGCAAATGATAAATCCCGAACGTTCGGGAATTATTAGCGTCCTTAATTAAGTATGTAAAAGGAAAAGTTTGGAAACCTTGTGTATCCGTACGCATTTTGTAAGTGCGTGCATATAGCACAAACTTTACTATATACTACCGCACTACACGTCTCTCTCTATATATGCTTGCAGACTATGCTACTACTATTACTTATGTACGTGCAAATGCACATTGTAACATTACGATGCGGTTTTGTAAAAGTAGAAAAACAGCAGTAGTCAAGCTTGTGAAACGATTCAATGCAAATGAAATGCAAAAATGCTCGTTTGATTGTTTACTTTTAGCTTCCTTCTCTATGGTTATTTCTCTATCTTACTTTGTACGGAGTATCTCACTGGTCGGGAAGGCATGCAAATTCACAAACCGCTTCCTACACCCTGTATCAAATTTTTGCCTAACAAGTTGCGCCGTGCAATTGGAATTCCAACTTGAGTACTACTACTACTAGGAGTACCAGGGGCCTGTTCTTTTAGGCCTCTAGATTAGTAATCCCATAACTACTACCTCCGTCCTGGTTTATTGGTCCCCATTGTAATTTGTGTCAAATTTTGACCATAAATTTAACTAATGAAATGTTTATGCATGTCACATGCACTAACATTTTACCAGTTAAATCTTTGGTCAAAATGTAGCACAAATTACAATGGTGACATATAAACCAGGATGGAGGTACTAGTAGTTTAGAAGCCCAAATAAATGAGTGAGGCGCCTTACGTTACTCTCCACTGTGACTAGTCTTATGGGAAAAGCTGGGGAAGAGACGGCTTATTTTTAAGCCGCCAAAAGAACTAGCCCTAGGAGTAGTAGCTAGGGATACTAGGAGTAGTAGCTAGGGATCGAGTGTGCGAGATGAACCGAAGAAAGTAAATGTAGAGAGATGAAATGCAAAAAGACGGAGGGAGTGGTGGGGTTTTGTGATATGACGGCTTTACTGCCGCGCCACGAGCGGGGTGAGACTCCCGTGCAATGCCGCCCTCTACACTATTACTACCTCAGTCATGGTTTATTAGTCCCCCATTGAATTTGACTGAAGATTTAACTGACAAAATGTTAGTGCATGTCAACAAAAACTATATCGTTGGATTCGTATGTGAACATAGTTTTCAATGATATAATTTCTGGTGACATGCATGAGCATTTATCGTACTATATATAATGTTAGTTCAATTTATGGTCATACTAATATATAGTAAGGTGCCCGTGCGTTGCACGGAACAGTAAAATGCATTGATCAGGGAGTAGTTTATTTTCACAAAGGATGTGGGGGTCATCTCATGTGTAACGAGCATCGATAGGTTTCTTTGGATATTATTTCTTCTCTAGAGCTCACAAACATCCAGGTGAAATAGATAAAAAAGTATCTTTTGCAAACAAAAGCGTTCAACTGTTCAACCTGCATCCAAAACTTGTGAAGAAATAACACTTATTGTGCTTTGCAAGAAATGATCTTTAAGAATTAGTTTTTGAGTATCGATTGCTATACATGTTGGCTACAGATGACATGGCACTTTCTTATAGTCAACAATTGCCTATACTATAAAGTATTAACCATGCTCCTATACACCTAGACAGAGGGATTAAATCAGGATGACTTGCATGGGGGCAGAGGAGATGTAAGAAATGGTTCATCATAAGTCTTTCACCAGTACTGTAGTAAAAATTCTCAGTTAATCTCATAAATGGCAAGCAAGAACTCTAATGGAGCAAAAGCATACATGGAAGATTCTAGACTAAACCATAAATGGATACACTTTTATTCAAGCGCGATACTCTAATAGAGAAAGATCATGCATGGAAGGTTCTATACTATATAAATAAGAAGTCTCCACATGCTTAGATAGCGGATTACATTGAGCGAAGACTAATGATCAACATTTAACTTGGTAATGCATATGTCCAGGTGAACCTCCTTGGAGTCCCCGTGCACCATCTTGGGGGGGGATCATACCATGCGTCTTCCATGTCCACATCGGCGGGAACGGAGCAGCTCGGCACAGTCCCAGTCAGCGTGATGGAGGCAGTTTGGGCACCCACGTACGTCTAAGGGGCAGTAACAGTGAGCACGCACCCATACATCGGCCTCATGTCACTGTCAGCGGCGTTTCCCCTGACGCACACTACAGAGACGGGGCGAGGGCCTGCGCGGGCCTCGCCGGTGCCCATGATCATGAGGAAGACGCTGTCGTACTCCTCCGAGACTAGCAGGCGGCGGTGATCCTCCAGCGACCCCGGCATGGCGAACGGGTAGCACGTCTTGTACTTGATGTTCACCGCCGCGGGCCAGTAGTGATCGACAGATGGTTGCGTGAGGTGATGCGCGAGGCTCGCCGGCGAGCCCCAAACTGGCGACGTGCCCTCATAGCAGTAGACGCGGGGCACCTAGGAGGCATCGACCAGGCCGTCCATGAAACGGGAGTGGCTGTAGGGGACGTTGCGCCAGTTGAATATATGAGCATGTTACTACGAGATTTAATCCGAATAAGCACAAAATAAATCATGACAGCAATAATAGAGATTAAACTAATCATGTGGACTCGCATAGTATATGAACAAATCGAATCTAGGGCACAGACTAGAAACATGAATTCTACCATGATTTTGAACAGGAAGGACAGAAAAACATACGGTGCAATGGGAGCAGCACCGTTGGCGTTGAGGTTGTCGCCCATGTCGTTGAGGAAGAGGTTGCCGAGGTTAGGGAAGAAGTCGTTGTCAGTGAAGTCGTCGCTGCCAGCACTCGCGCGAGTGCGCTCCCCAAATTCCAACAGCGCCCGCCGAATGGAGCGCATGAGGGAGTGGTTGTAGGGGACGTTGCAGCCGCAGAATGGAGCGCATGAGTAGCACACGAACCAGTAGATGGTGCTCCTCCCTAGTCTCTATCTCTACTCTTATCTCTATCTCTACTCCTGTTATCTCTACTCTCTACTTTTCTACACTTATAAAAAACAGAGTTGGTGATGATGGTGTGCCTGCCATCCTGCAATACAGGCCGTCCGATTTATATCTGACGGATAGGAAGGAAACTATGGCAATTTTGCAAAAAAGGTACCCACACACGTCTCCACTTGCAAATAAGGCCTTCCCTCGTTCATCCTTTTCTCTCACAAGATAAACTACTCATACAAATGCATCTTGATCTTACATGCAACGCACGGGCATCTTGCTAGTTCTTATAAAAACCGAGTTGCTGATGATGGTGTGCCCGCCATCTTGTAATATAGACCGTCCGATTTGTATCTGACGGATAGAAAGCAAACTATGACAATTTTACAAAACATACCCGCACCTCTCTCCACATTTATAGATAAGGCCTTGCCTCGTTCATCCTTATCTCCCACAACCTCATTGCCGAGCAATAAAAAAAGGAAGTCTCTGGAACAATATGGCATGGTGGCCGCTGCGGGCGCCGTCCATCACCATGCCTCCGCCCAGTCCGACCACCAGTCACCACCATGCCCCACTCCCCCTCACCTTATCTCTCATCTTTCTTGAGATATCATTTTTTCAATGAAATTCTCGAGATACCATTTTTCCGATAAAATTCTCGAGATATTATTAGTTTTTACACATGGGATTACTCCTGCATGGGTCAACCACAACAGGTGTTCTGTAAAAAAATGCATCTTGATGTTCCATGCAATGCACGGGCATCTTGCTAGTTTTTTGCATATAATTCCAAACACCACGTAGACATGGTGTTTGACCATTTTACAACTATGTTAGTATCATTGTTAGTGGCCAGCCGGTGCAAGTTATAACCCGGGTGTTTTAACCTTTTTTTAGTAATGATATCTGGCGATTGTTCGCCACAAGCTCAATCCTGGCGAATCCCACGTAACCGTCAGATTTCCATCTGACGGTGGCCTGTTTTTAAGCCATAATATTTGAAAAAACCGCCACCCTTACACATGTACTGTAATTGCATCGCGGGGGTTTGCAACTGCCATGTCTCCCAGCGAACGTTTGCTGGGGATTGGAGTTAGGACCGATGCCGGTTCGTAGTCGTTCCACGCTCGGGCATTGAAGTTTGCAACTATTTTATTTGATTAGAATATAGTACTCCACCGGTGCTAGTAGTAGAGAAGAGTCCTACTCCACTACTCTATATGCAAACTAGGGCATAGTAGTAGGTACTAGAACCGAGCAGCGTCCGCCGAAAGAGTGGCTGGAATTCGCTCCCCACAGAGGTAATTAAGCTCATTGTTTCGCGTGTGGACAATCTCAGTACCATGCCGCTCGCCGCGTGCTAGTCGGGGCTATACCGTTTACTCAAAGCCCTCAGGCTGGAGCTTTTTAAGCCAGCTCCTTGCTTGCTGATGCCGCCTGATCTTTAGAAACGGCATGTCACGCAGCATAATGATCATAGGGTGGCGAGCATCAACCCCCTTGACTGTGATCCGATCCTCGTCAACCTCAACTACATTAACGGTATGTACTGGGTCTTCATGAACACGTCTTGGATGGTGCTCGTCGACAGTCGCGGCAGCTGGATGCTCGTGGAGGTCTACACCCGACGATTGATCCCCCTTCATTCAATTAACACTGCACTGCTTTGGCACCGCGGCCCAGAATACTCGGAATCTTACAGTAGCCAACATGATACCAAGTTTGATTTGCTCAAGGTTTTAATCTACCAAGTGCCCACAAGATCTGCGAATTATAAAGACTTCAGGCTAATTGCGTTCTTCAACCGCGGTCTCGCCTATCTGACAGGTCACCGCGGTAAGTGGATAAATCGGCATGTCCATCACAGGATCATACATCCTCCATGGTTCTCTGATGCCATTGAACACAATTGCTTCATTTATGCTGTCGACTCCTTCTATGGCTGGACGTAATGCTGGCCTACTCCAGTCATCGCTACAAACGGTTGTTACAGCAGTATGTTACTTTCCTATGATATCATGATGGCTTGCTTATATTAATGTCAACATTTACTAAAAAAATAGTCATGCTCATAACATGTTGTTCTTAAGATTTACTACGGTAAGAGCCCTTTTTTATTTGACTGCAACTTGATATGATGTTGTAGGCCGCCTGGTGTCCCTACCCTTCCTAATCCCAGAACCTTTCAAAGAAAAGTGTCATGGCAGTTGCAGGTGGTTCCTGGGTCATCCAGACGGCGGCGAACGATTGATGATCGTTCGCATGTACCGGATGTGTTGTTTCGCGGAATACAATCACAGTCACTGCAAGGTCTTTGAGCAGGATCCCAGCTTCTCTGGGCCTTCAGGAATTTAGGACTGGAGGCTGGTAAGTAGCCTTGGTACACGCTCTCTATTTCTCGGACTGAATTACCTGATTAACAAGGAGATAACCGACGGCAAGGATCATGATGGCAGCGCGGTTCCGTTCATCAGGCAAAACTATGTGTATACAATGTACCATGCGTCTCTGCATGCACCATACCCTGATGTGTGCCGCCACGCTCTGCAGCCCAAAGTAGGAGAGAGGGTCGCAAGTATCAGACTTCGGCCTGCTGGCTGGAATTTCCCCCGTCAGGCACCCATCTGGTTCAAGCCGTCAGCCAATCTCCACAGCTTAATGAATAGTAACGTCTAATTGAGCCAGTTAGTTAGATGAGTACACTTGGTGTAGTAGGATCTTTATTTAGTTTGATGCATACACTTGTTCTTTTTGGGTAGCCCTTTTGTAATGATGGCTGATGTTTGGTTTGGAAGAGAGAGCTGCGTCTTTACTCTTCTGGCCTGCTTACTGCTTCTGTTGCACCCCCAGCCCTGGTTGTTGCTGCTGCTGCTGTTTTTAATGTACAATCAGTAGTATATTTCATCTGTTGGTTGAATAAATGTGTTGTTAGAATGACAAACACAATGTTTTGGAAGTCGTTGCACGGTCTGATCCTTTAGTGCCTCGTACCGTACGTAGCGCATACTATTTTTGGTACGAAACACATTTTCCACTTGTCGATAACATGCAGCCCACTGATGAAGGCCCAATAGAGGAGCCCATAATTAACTGGAAGGGAGGCTCTCACATGAATCTGGCCCAGGTACATGCTCATGGTCCCCTAAACATAAATAAGTAAATAAATAAAGCTAAATGCTCATGCACCAGTTCTTTCAATTCACAATTTGAAAAGTCAAATTTTAACAGGAGGATATTATTTGCTAGGATAGTGTCGTTACATTCAGTCGATATTATTCTTAGGCAAAGATAGCAACCAGTCTTCTTTCTCCCACTATTTTCTTCCTGCAACCAGCGGACCCATGCAAATCGTAGTCAACATCATAAATAGTTCCGGTCCATTTTTACTTTTTGATAAGAATGGCCAACCCAGCCCAACACATTGGCGACAACACTTTATCCTCCGCCATGGTGCGCTCGCCGCGCCGCCGCCGTCTAGCCCTGTCAACATAGTGAATCGGGAGTGGACTGTAGTTGTGAGTATGACAGTACGGACCCACCAGGTCCACTCCCGAACACAAGCAAGCGCCTCTTTTACTACTCAGATGCACCCCTTGTTTTTTTACACTAATCCACCTTGCTGATATCTGGGACTCACATCATTGTCAACGTATAGTCAATTAACGAAAGAATTGCACAACTTTTTTTAGGATTTGTTCGGAGGAGCAGGCTGTAAACTGGGTTGTGCGGTCTCTGTGGCCCGTCTAACAACATGACCAGCCCAACAGTTTTTTCTTTGAGAAAATAGGCAGCCCACTATTTCTTTTGGAAGAATACCCAAGCTAGGCCTATTTGTTTTCTCCGATTTACCGGGCTGCAAATCTTTCAAGACGAGGAGGGATGCATTCCGGCCTGGCCAAAGAGTATGGTAAGTATATCTTAAAAGTAATATCAAAGGGGTTGCAAATTCCAAAAAAAATATAGCAAATGGGTAGTTAGTTTCTTTTTTTGTTTTTTTTCTACACTGATATTTTATATTTCATTGGATTTTAACATGACATAGTACTAATTTATTTTTAAATTTGCTTTAGTATGGTTACTAATTCTTGGATTAAGAATATTTTGTTCCCAGGCAAAAATATGTGAATTTCTAAAATTTCGCACATTTTGTTGTTCAATTTTTTAACCCTGGCACTGACCAGAAAATAGGCAGCAATTCTAAAAATGGAAAATGGACTGCAATAAATTCCATATGAATTAGCAAATGAGTAAAAATTATAAAAATAATAGCAAATGGGTTGTACACCCCACATATTTCGAGGCTGACTTGTTTACGCAAGGCTTTGTCAGTCAACACACGATTCTAGCAGCAGGGACTATAGGATGTCCATCCAACGGCCGACGTGCTTCTTCAATATCTGATCTTCCTGCTCCAGCTTCCCAAACCAGCGGCGGCGGGACTGCCTTCTTCCTCCTCTTGTGGCCCGCTGTGATGCCGCGCAGGCTTCACCGGCCCACCCTACTCCCTCCGCTGGCCTGGGCGCACGCAATCAACTGCCTCTTTATTACGCGAAAAAATGATTCCTCCCACTGACATCTTGGACGCACCGGTTTAGAGGCTAACCTGTGGGCCTACTAAGTTGACGCGTACGCATGGCTTTGTAAACTTAGACAATAAATGATTCTAGCAGCAGTGACCGTTGGATTTGAATTGAACGGTCCTGATGCTTCTTCTATCGCTGCTCTTCTTGCACCAGCCGCCCAAACCAGTGCCGGCGAGACTGCCTGCTCCTGCCTCTAGTGGCCGGCTGTGCTGCCGCGCAAGCCTCTGTATTTTGCAAAAAAACGTCCCCCCGCTGTCAGCTCGGACCCACCAGCTATATCTTCGCACGCAAGGAATTGCCTCCTTATTATGCACAAAAAAATGAATACTCCCCCTGCTAGCTGGGACCCACCATAGTGGGAGGCTAACTTATGGGCCTAGTAAGTTGACGGGGACGGAGGGCTTTGTCAACTTAGTCAATATGAATGACTGTAGCTCCACTGACAATACGATGTCCATCCAACGGTCGTAGTGCTTCTTCAACCTCTAGTCTTCTTGATCCAACCGCCCAAACCAGTGTCGGTCATGCCGCGTGCTCCTGCCTCTCGTGGCCGGTTGTGCTGCCAAGGAGGCCTCACTGCCCCTACTACTCCCACCGCTGGCCAGGCCATCCCTCTACTCACCCACACCCCCTGTTATTCTGCGGTGCCGGCAGCCTCACACCGTAGCCGAACCAGTGAACCCTCGTACTCCTCTCCGCATGGGCATCCACTGCCGCTTCTTCCCGGCTCCGTGTCGTCCCCTTCCTAGGTCTCGCCGTCGTCCACTGCCTTGGTGCTCTCGGTGCGGCGTGGTCAATGTGGTCAAGGAACGACTTCCATCGGAAGAGTACTGTACGTGGAGAGGCTGACAGCTGGGTCCACGGCCGCAGCAAGGAAGTGCCTCCTTATTACACGCAAAATAATGATTCCTCCACCTGACAGTAGGGACCCACCGGACGGGTCACCGTATTTGGCAAAAAAAATGTTTCCCCCCTGACAGCTGGGACCCACCAGCTACATCTTCGCACACAAGGAAGTGCCTCCTTATCCTCCTTAACAGTCGGGACCCACCTGGTCGAAGCGTATGTAGCGTTGTCATTCTGGTCGCGAACGTGTACGTACATACTGGTCGACCGGCCTATCTGCAGGCTACAGTGATTAACCATGTTGAGTAAGGAAGGGCATGTGTCGTAGGAGAGGCACGCACATAGCATGTACACGTATGTACAGCCAGGGTGCAAGAAAGTAAATACGGCCACATACGTACATACGGGCGGGGTCTCGAACGCCTACTCGCGCATACGTACGGCCAGGGCTCGTGTACATGGCTGGGTCGAAATGGAGAAATTGCGTCATCGTGTTCATCGGGAGGCAACCAAATGCGTCGTGTTCATTGGGAGCCAACCGGCTTGGACGGAACAACCGATCGAAATGAGGCCTGGCGTACCGCAGAACGGAGGAAACGGCCTTGTGTTTGTCCGCCTACGGTCGAAACGGGATCCTATTCATCGGGAGGGGTGTGGCGTACCGCAAAACGGAGGAAACGGACTTCTCTTGGACCTCCTACGGTCAAAACGGGGTCCTGTTGAACGGGAGGGGTGTGGTGTACCGCAAAACGGAGGAAACGGACTTGTGTTGGAGTGCTACAGTTGAAACGGGGGTCCTGTTCATCGGGAGGGGTGTGGCGTACCGCAAAACGGGACTCCACGGGCTACTGTTCATCTTCACCGTCGACCTCCTCCAGCCTCCACGGGCTACTGTTCATCCACCGTTGACCTCCTCTAGCCTCCATGGGCTACTGTTCATCCACCGTCGACCTCCTCCAGCCTCCACCCGCATCTATTCATCCACGGGCTCCTGTTCATCCAGCCTCCACCGCGCGATCCTCCACCGGCTACTATTCAACCAGCCCTCTCCACGGGGTCCTGTTCAACCACCCCTCCATGGGCTACTGTTCATCCAGCCCTCCACCGGCTACTGTTCAACCATCCCTCCACGGGGTCCTGTTCATCCAGCCCTCCACGGGGTCCTGTTCATCCGCCCCCAACCGGCTCGATCGATCGGGGTCCTGTTCATCCAGCGGCAACGACCACTACTACCACGGGGTCTGTTCATCCAAGCCCCACCGGGAACTATTCATCCACCCCCCAACAACACTCACTATTCATCAAGAGGCAGCAGGTTCGATCGGCTTCAGTTAGAAGCAGTAGCGAAGGAATCGATCAATCGAGTTCAGTTAACAGCCATCGATCGATCGCTCGAGTACATTAACGCGTAGCCTGCAGTGCAATCGCTCAGGTTCAGTAGGCGAACGCGTCGCTTGGGTTCAGCTAGAGCCCAACGCCTCTTACCCACACACGTACGTGTACAAGAGAAACGTGCAATCCCTCCGTTTATCGCTCGGCCCCGACCACCCATTGTAACCGGGAACTCCCGATATTTTCCTCGCCCTCGCTTCTACCACAGTTTTTCCCGTCATGGACGGCCCAAAGAATGTCATGCAGCTGCGTCTCCAGCCCACCCAGGACGAAAATCCCATTTTCTGTCATGATTTTTGGTCATAGAAGTAGGAGCCCACCACATCTATGATGATACCGGGTTTTGCCACAATTATCATCATAGAAGTGTCATAAGCATGACCGAATTTTTTTGTTCGGCCCAAAATGTCACGGATGTGTCTTTTTTGTAGTGTTGATTAAGAATCCTCGGGTTAATTACTCCCTATACAAGTTTTAGTTGTTATTAGGCAAATGGTAAAATCAAAGTTGGGCCTTGCTGGAAGAGTTTTATTCAAAGCGAACTGTCAAGGGGGGCCAATAAACCTCCACCGTGTTAGGGACGCAAAATTCAAGGAACATAACACCGGTATGACGGAAACTAGGGCGGCAAGAGTGGAACAAAACACCGAGCAAAAGGCCAAGCCTCCCACCCTTTACCAAGTATATAGATGCATTAATTAAATAAAGATATTGAGATATCCCAAGATATCCATGTTCCAACATGGAACAACCTGCACTGCTCCTGCAACTAGCAACACTATAAGAGGGGCTGAGCAAAAGCGGTAACATAGCCAAACAACAGTTTGCTAGGAAGGTGGGTTAGAGGCTTTTCAGGGCAATAAGGGAGGCTATATTAACAAGTGGTAGGTAGCACTACATACAGATAGAACAAACAACTAGCAAGCAGAGAGAGAAGTGATATCGAGGGTAATGGTCATCTTGCCTGAAATGTCCTTAGTGGTATCGAAAACTTGCTCCTCGTGGACGTACTTGACAGGGTCCTCGGACTCAAAATCGTCTCCCGGAACTACCCAAAGAAAGACAAGCACGCAATAAACAATCACTCATGGCAAAGAACATGTTCTACATGCAAAACTATCAAGGATGCATAAGAAGAACGATATGCACGGAGCTACGGTTCTACCGGATCGAAGGGGTACGATAACGGGAAGGAAACGATGAAGGCAGGAATGATATGGGAAAAATCTTGGTAATCCAAGCATGCCACTGGAAAGGTTGGAAGATTTCAGTTGAAATTTATATAAAGATCACCGGAAACGGATGCACGGTTTGAAAATGACAAGCAAAACCATATACAATACAATCTATTTAAAACAGCAACATGGCTACTTCGATGCAAAGTTTAAATATGTTACAACACAGCAACATTAAAATTAATGGCATGGCATTGAAGGACATGTCAATCACTACAAAACAAGATTACTGAGCTACTGCTAGAATTCACTAGAACATGACTAAAACAGCATGGCGAAATTGCAAATGATAACAGTTTTACAGACTGAAAATACTGGACATGGCAGAAACAACATCAGGTTGCAAAGTTTAGAGCTAGTAAACTACATGTTACAGGAACGCATCATGGCAAACTTGAGCATGGCATTCTATTACTAAATGCACTTACCAAAACTCTCTTACTGAACTTTGTTCAGAAACACATGGATTTCATGATAGCTTCAATGCAAAAATGGCAAGTGATATAAATAGATTTCATACTTAGTAGAATTTCATGACATGGCAGAAACAGATTCATGATAGCATGTTTGCAAGCTTGTTTAACTCAATACAAAGCATATCATGGCATGCAATTAATTCTAGTAGAAAGTAGGCATGATGATGACCCACAAGTATAGGGTATCTATCGTAGTCCTTTCGGTAAGTAAGAGTGTCGAACCCAACAAGGAGCAGAAGGAAATGACAAGTGGTTTTCAGCAAGGTATTCTCTGCAAGCACTGAAATTATCGGTAACAGATAGTTTTGTGATAAGGTAATTCATAACGGGTAACAAGTAAGAAGTGTATATAAAGTGCAGAAAGGTGGCCCAATCCTTTTTGTAGCAAAGGACAAGCCTGGACGAACTCTTATATAAAGCAAAGCGCTCCCGAGGACACATGGGAATTTCTGTCAAGTTAGTTTTCATCATGCTCATATGATTCGCGTTCGTTACTTTGATAATTTTATATGTGGGTGGACTGGTGCTTGGGTGCTGTCCTTCCTTGGACAAGTCTCCCACTTATGATTAACCCCTCTCGCAAGCATCCGCAACTACAAAAGAAGTATTAAAGTAAACCTAACCATAGCATGAAACATATGGATCCAAATCAGCCCCTTACGAAGCAACGCGTAAACTAGGGTTTAAGCTTCTATAACTCTAGCAACCCATCATCTACTTATTACTTCCCAATGCCTTCCCTTGGGCCAAACAATGGTGAAGTGTCATGTTCACATGACACCACTAGAGGAAAGACAACATACATCTCATCAAAATATCGAACGAATACCAAATTCACATGATTACTTATAATAAGACTTCTCCCATGTCCTTAGGAACAAACGTAACTACTCACAAAGCATATTCATGTTCAAGATTAGAGGAGTATTAATTATCATTAAGGATCTGAAAATATAATCTTCCACCGGATAAACCCACTAGCATCGACTACAAGGAGTAATCAACACTACTAGCAACCCACAGGTACCAATATGAGGTTTTGGCACCAAGATCGAATACAAGAGATGAACTAGGGTTTGAGAGGAGATGGTGCTGGTGAATATGTTGATGGATATTGACCCCATCTCGATGAGAGGATCGATGGTGATGACTATGTCAATGATTGCCCTCTCCCGGAGGGATGTTTCCCCTGCAGAACAGCCATGCCGGAGCTCTAGATTGGTTCTGCCCAAGCTCCGCCTCGGGGCGGCGGCGCCTTGTCCCGAAAGCTTCTGTATGATTTTTTCCAGGGTGAAAGACACCATATAGCAGAAGATGGGCACCGGAGGCCTGCCAGGGGGCCCACAAGGTCGGGGGCGTGCCCAGGGGGTGGGGCGCGCCCTCCACCCTTGTGGCTGACTGGTGGCCACCCTCTGGTGCTTTCTTCGCCCAATAATTTTTATTAATTCCAAAACTGATCTCCGTGAAGTTTCAGGACTTTTGGAGTTGTGCAGAATATGTCTCTAATATTTGCTCCTTTTCCGGTCCAGAATTGTAGCTGCCGGCATTCTCCCTCTTCCTGTAAACCTTGTGAAATAAGAGAGAATAGGCATAAGTATTGTGATATAATGTGTAATAACAACCCATAATGCAATAACTATCAATATAAAAGCATGATGCAAAATGGACGTATCAACTCCCCCAAGCTTAGACCTCGCTCGTCCTCATGTTTAGAGATAGAGGTGTCGATAAAATAAAATACGGACATGAGGGCATCATGATCAACTTTAGAACAGTACACATTGTCATATAATTTCTTATAATAAAGTAACAATTCATTCATAACGTAAAGTATGAATCAGAAACTTCATTGAAAACTAACAAACTATGATCTCAGTCATTGAAGCAATTGCAATTTATCATAACATCGGAAAGAGTCAATTATAAGAGCTTTTCAGCAAGTCCACATACTCAACTATCCTGTAGTCTTTCACAATTTCTAACACTCACGCGATACTTATGGGTTCGAAGCTTCAATTGGACACAGAGAAAGATAGGGGCTTTTAGTTTCGCCTCCCAACCTTTTACCTAAAGGGTAATGTCAACAATAATACTTTATGAAACCTACATCCGAATGGATATATATATATATCCGGATCTTTCCAACACATAGTGCTTGCAAAAGGCAGAAGTGTAAAAAGGAGAGGTGAAGATCACCATGACTCTTGAATAAGGGTAGAAGATAGAAGTAACAGATAGGCCCTTCGCAGAGGGAAGCCGAGGTTGTCATGCTCTTTTATGGTTGGATGCACAAAATCTTAATGCAAAAGAACGTCACTTTATATTGCCACTTGTGATAAAGACCTTTATTATGTAGTTCGTCGCTTTTATTTCTTCCATATCACTAGTTCGTATAAAGCTTATTTTCTTCACACTAATAGATCATGCAAATTTAGAGAGCAATTTTATTGGTTTCACCGATGACAACTTACTTGAAGGATCTTACTCAATCCATAGGTAGGTATGGTGGACTCTCATGGCAAAACTGGGTTTAGGGATGTTGGGAAGCACAAGTAGTATCTCTACTTGGTGCAAAGAATTTGGCTAGCATGAGGGGGGAAGGCAAGCTCAACATGTTGGATGATCCATGATAATATAACTTCTATTTGGATATAAGAAAACATAACATATTATGTTGTCTTCCTTGTCCAACATCAACTTTTTAGCATGTCATATTTTAATGAGTGCTCACAATTATAAAAGATGTCCAAGATAGTATATTTATATGTGAAGCCTCTCTTTCTTTATTACTTCCTATTAATTGCAACAATGATCAAAACTATGTTTGTCAACTCTCAATAACTTTTATTCATCACACTCTTTATGTGTGAAGTCAGTACTCTCCATAAGATCAATACATGATCTTTTTATTTCTTTATCTTATTTTATTCCCTCAAGATCATAGCAAGAAAGCAAAGCCGTTATCTCAAAACTACTCTTTATTATATATCTCACGGACTCGATTAGATAGAGGGAACATAAAGCAAAAACTCAAAGCTAGATCATACTAAAAGATTTATTCTACTAGATCACGATATAACCAAAAGGATCGAACTAAGGAAAACAATAAAGATAAAGATGTGATGGTGATACGATACCGGGGCACTCCCCCAAGCTTGGTAGTTGCCAAGGGGAGTGCCCATACCCATGTATTTAGATATCTTTCTTCGGAGGTGGTGATGATGGAGTTGTTGATGAAGTAGGCTTGTCATCCAACATCGAACGTAGGAGGTACTCCATCTTACGATTAATGCCCTTGAGTGCGATGATATGCTCTTGCAATAGAATATTTTCACGAGTTAGATACTTGTCCTGCACTCGAGCTATTTCAATCATCTTGAAAGCTTGAATTTCAGTAGGGGTAAGAAGATTGTAGTGAGGTTGAAGGATGTCTTCTTCTTCTGCTGCCGGAACATGATCCTCCGCGGGCTTCTTGATCCCATCGCCCTTGTTGGTCTCCCCAAATTCTTCTCTCTTCATATCTATCTTCATTAGCCAAGCATCATCGCCTGCATTGTTGGAGGAGGAAGACGACATGATGCCTGGCATTGAAAACTCTGGCAGAAAACAGCTTGAAACAAAAACAGGAGATATTGTCGTGGTACGGTGGTCAAAACCTTTGGGGGATTATATAGTGATTTTTTAACGACCGAAAGATGTATTGTGCATGAAAATGGAGTCCGGAGGGCACACGAGGTAGCCACAAGGTCGGGGGGCGCGCCCAGGGGGGTAGGACGCACCCTCCACCCTTGTGGTGGCTTTGTGTCTCTTTCAGACTACTTTTAATTTTCCTAATTTTTTAAATATTCCAAATTGGAGAAAATTTATCGTTGGAAACGTTTTGGAGTCGGTTTACTTACCGTACCACATACCTATTGCTTTTCGGAGTCTGAAATGTTCTGGAAAGTGTCCCTTATGTACTCCTCCGGTGTTACGGTATTAATTATATTGGTCTCAACATTTATGGGAGTACCTGAGATATAATGTTTGATTCTTTGACCTTTTACCACCTTCGGATTTGTGCCTTTGGCGTTGTTGATTTTGATGGCACTGGAACGATAGACCTCCTTGACGATGTAAGGACCTTCCCATTTAGAGAGAAGCTTTCCTGCAAAAAATCTTAAATGAGAGTTGTATAGAAAAACATGATCACCTACATTAAACTCACGCTTTTGTATCCTTCTATCATGCCATCTTTTAACTTTTTCTTTAAACAGCTTGGCATTCTCATAGGCTTGGGTTCTCCATTCATCAAGTGAGCTAATGTCAAATAACCTCTTCTCACCGGCAAGTTTGAAATCATAGTTGAGTTCTTTAATAGCCCAATATGCCTTATGTTCTAATTCAAGAGGTAAGTGGCAAGCCTTTCCATAAACTATTTTATATGGAGACATACCCATAGGATTCTTATAAGCAGTTCTATAAGCCCACAAAGCATCATCAAGTTTCTTAGACCAATTCTTTCTAGATCTATTAACGGTCTTTTGCAAAATTAATTCAATCTCTCTATTGCTCAATTCTACTTGATCACTAGACTGAGAATGATATGGAGATGCAATTCTATGATTAACATCATATTTAGCAAGCATTTTATGGAAGGCACCATGAATAAAGTGTGAACCACCATCAGTCATTAAATATCTAGGGACTCCAAACCTCGGAAAAATAACTTCTTTAAGCATTTTAATAGAAGTGCTATGATCAGCACTACTAGTTGGAATAGCTTGTACCCACTTAGTAATGTAATCAACAGCAACTAAAATATGTGTGTACCCATTAGAGGAAGGAAAAGGTTCTATATAATCAAAGCCCCAAACATCAAATGGTTCAATAACAAGTGAATAGTTCATAGGCATTTCCTGACGTCTACTAATATTACCAATTCTTTGACATTGATCACATGACAAGACAAACTTACGAGCATCCTTGAAGAGAGTAGGCCAATAAAAACCAGATTGCAATACCTTGTGTGCAATTCTATCTCCAGCGTGGTGTCCTCCATAAGAATCGGAGTGGCACTTGCGTAGGATCTGTTCCTGTTCATGCTCAGGTACACAGCGTCTAATAACACCATCTACTACTTCTTTATAAAGTGTGGGTCATCCCAAAAGTAATGTCTTAAATCATAGAAAACTTTTTCTTTTGCTGGTGCGTGAAACTAGGTGGTATAAATTTAGCAACAATGCAATTAGCATAATCATCATACCATGGAGTGTTATGAGAAGCATTGATGACATTTAATTGCTCATCCGAAAAACTATCATCAATAGGTTGTGGGTCATCAAGAACATTTTCTAACCTAGACAAGTTGTCTGCAATGGGGTTCTCAGCTCCCCTTCTATCAATAATATGCAAATAAAATTCTTGTAGCAAGAGAACCCATCTAATAAGTCTAGGTTTGGCATCTTTCGTTTCCATACGACATTTAATAGCAGCATGATCTGTGTGAACAGTTACTTTGGAATCAACAATATAAGATCTGAACTTATCACAAGCAAAGACAACTGCTAAAAATTCTTTCTCAGTAGTGGCATAATTTCTCTAGGCACTGTCTAGAGTTTTACTAGCATAATGAATAACATTTAATTTCTTATCAACTCTTTGTCCTAGAATAGCACCAACAGCATAATCACTAGCATCACAGATAATTTCAAAGGGCAAATTCCAATCAGGCGGTTGAACAATCGGTGCAGAAATCAAGGCTTTATTAAGTATTTCCAATGGTTCTACACAATCATCATCAAAGAAAGGAACATATTTTTGCAAGAGATTAGTGAGAGTCCTAGAAATTTTAGAGATGTCTTTAATAAAGCTCCTATAGAAACCAGCATGACCAAGAAAACTTCTTATACCTTTGATATCTTTAGGACATGACATCTTTTCAATAGCTTCTACTTTAGCTTTATCAACTTCAATACCTCTTTCAGAAATTTTGTGCACCAAGACAATGCCTTCATTAACCATAAAGTGCATGGCATTTCTCCCAATTCAAGACAATATTAGTTTCTTCACATCTCTGTAAAACTCGATCAAGGTTGCTTAAGCAATCATCAAAAGAATTTCCGTAAACAGAGAAATCATCCATGAAAACCTCAACAATCTTTTCACAAAATTCAGAGAATATAGCCATCATACATCTTTGAAAGGTAGCAGGTGCACTACATAAACCAAAAGGCATACGTCTATAAGCAAAGGTACCGAAAGGGCAAGTAAAAGTGTTTTTCTCTTGATCATCTTGTGACAAAGGTATTTGAGAGAAACCAGAATAACCATCTAGAAAGCAAAAATGAGTGTGTTTGGATAGTCTTTCTAGCATTTCATCGATAAAGGGTAGAGGGTAATGATCTTTTCTAGTAGCTTTATTCAATTTGTGAAAATCAATTACCATTCTATAACCTGTAACAATTCTTTGTGGAATCAATTCATTTTTATCATTAGGAACAACGGTAATACCTCCCTTCTTAGGGACACAATGAACAACACTTACCCACTAACTATCAGCAACAGGATAAATTATATCTGCTTCAAGAAGCTTTAGTATTTCATTTCTTACCACTTCTTCCATTTTAGGGTTTAACCACCGTTGATGATCAACAACTCGTTTAGCATCTTTCTCCAATTTTATTTTGTGCTAACATAGAGTGGGACTAATGCCCTTAAGATCATCAAGAGTATATGCAATAGCGGCACGATGCTTCTTTAGAGTTTTCAATAATTTCTTTTCTTCATGCTCTGAAAGGTTAGCACTAATAATAACAGGATATATCTTCTTTTCATCAAGATAAGCATATTTCAGAGTATCAGGTAATGGTTTAAGCTCAAAAACGGGATCACCCTTAGGTGGAGGAGGATCCCCAAGGATTTCAACGGGAAAATTGTGTTTCAAAATAGGTCCCTGATTAAAGAATACTTCATGTATTTCCCTTCTTTCATTCATAAACATATCATTTTCATGGTCTAGCAAATATTTTTCTAAAGGGTCAGCAGGAGGCACTGAATAGAAGCAAGACCAATAATTTCATCTTTACTAGGCAACTCTTTATCATGGGGTTGTCTACGAAATTTAGAGAAATTAAAATCATGAGACATATCTCCCAAACCAACAGTAACAATGTCTTTCTCGCAGTCTATCCTTGCATTAACAGTATTCAAGAAGGGTCTACCGAATATAATGGGACAAAAATTATCTTGTGGGGAAGCAAGAACGAGAAAATCATTTGGGTATTTTATTTTCCCTCACAACACTTCAACATCTCTAACAATCCCAATTGGCGAAATAGTATCTCTATTAGCAAGCTTAATAGTAACATCAATATCTTCTATCTCAGCAGGTGCAATATCATTCATAATTTATTTATATAAGGTGTAAGGTATTGCACTCACACTAGCACCCACATCACATAAGCCATGATAACAATGATCTCCTATTTTAACAGAAACAACAGGTATGCCAACCACAGGTCTATGTTTATCTTTGGTATCAAGTTTAGCAATTCTAGCAGCTTCAACACAGAAACAGATAACATGCCCATCAATATTATCAACCAAGAGATATTTAACTATAGCAACACTAGGTTCAACTTTAAATTTTTCAGGAGGTGTAGGTGTTTTAGTATAACTCTTACGAACCACAATTGAAGCTTTAGCATGATCCTTTATTCTAACAGGAAAAGGTGGTTTCTCAATATAAGAAGTAGGAACAATAGGATCGACATTGTAAGTAATAGTTTCTTCTTCAACTTTAATAGGTTCAACTACCTTAACTTCAATGGGAGGATGATATTTAAACCACTTATCCTTAGGGAGATCAACATGAGTAGCAAATGATTCACAGAAAGAAGCTACTATCTCAGAGTCGAGTCCATATTTAGTGCTAAAATCACGAAAAGCATCGGTATCCATAAAAGATTTAACACAATCAAACTTAAGGTTTATACCTGACTCCTTACCTTCATCGAGATCGCAATCTTCAGGGTTGCGTTTAATTCTTTCTAATAAATCTCATTTGAATTCAATATCCTTCTTCATATAGGAACTAGTACAAGAAGTATCGAGCATGGATCGATCATTATGAGAAAGCTGAGCATAAAAGTTTTGAATAATAATTTCCCTTGAGGGCTCATGATTGGGGCATGAATATAACATTAAATTAAGCCTCCCCCAACCTTGTGTGATACTTTCTCCTTCACGAGGCCAAAAATTATATATATAATTCCGATCACGATGAACCAGATGCATAGGATAAAACTTCTGATGAAATTCCAATTTCAATCGGTTGTAGTTCCATGATCCAATATCATCCAATAGCCTATACCATGCCAATGCCTTTCCCTTCAAAGATAAAGGGAATACCTTCTTCTTGACAACATCCTCGGGTATACCTGCAAGCTTAAATAATCCACAAACTTCATCCACATAGAGTAGGTGCATATCGGGATGTAAAGTTCCATCTCCTTCATAAGGATTAGCTAGAAGTTTGTCTATCATACCCGAAAGAATTTCATAATAAATATTTTCAGTAGGTGCAGTAGGTTGAGGAGCAACTAATTGTGGTTCCGATCAAGGTGAAGATACCCCGAACAAACCCCTCAAAAGATTATTTTCCATAGTAACAAGTGACAGTAAATTTCAGCACACTATATAAATATTTCCTTAGAAAATTCCACTTAACAAAGGCGCTTCACTCCCTGGCAACGGTGCCAGAAAAGAGTGTTGATGACCCACAAGTACATGGGATCTATCGACATCCTTTCGATAAGTAAGAGTGTCGAACCCAACGAGGAGCAGAAGGAAATGACAAGTGGTTTTCAGCAAGGTATTCTGCAAGCACTAAAATTATCGGTAACAAATAGTTTTGTGATAAGGTAATTCATAACGGGTAACAAGTAACAAGTGTAAATAAAGTACAGCAAGGTGGCCCAATCCTTTTTGTAGCAAAGGACGAGCCTGGACAAACTCTTATATAAAGCAAAGCTCTCGGGAGGAGACATGGGAATTACTGTCTAGTTAGTTTTCATCATGCTCATATGATTCACGTTTGTTACTTTGATAATTTGATATGGGGTGGACCGGTGATTGGGTGCTGTCCTTCCTTGGACAAGCCTCCCACTTATGATTGACCCCTCTCGCAAGCATCCGCAACTACAAAAGAAGTATGAAGGTAAACCTAACCATAGCATGAAACATATGGATCCAAATCAGCCCCTTACGAAGCAACGCATAAACTAGGGTTTAAGCTTCTGTCACTCTAGCAACCCATCATCTACTTATTACTTCCCAATGCCTTCCCCTAGTCCCAAACAATGGTGAAGTTTCATGTAGTCCACGTTCACATGACACCACTAGAGGGAAGACAACATACATCTCATCAAAACATCGAACGAATACCAAATTCACATGATTACTTATAACAAGACTTCTCCCATGTCCTCAGGAACAAACGTAAATACTCACAAAGCATATTCATGTTCAACATCAGATGAGTATTAATTATCATTAAGGATATGAAAATATGATCTTCCACTGGATAAACCAACTAGCATCAACTACAAGGAGTAATCAACACTACTAGCAACCCACATGTACCAATCTGAGGTTTTGGGATCAAGATCGAATACAAGAGATGAACTAGGGTTTGAGAGGAGATGGTGCTGGTGAAGATGTTGATGGTGGTTTACCCCCTCTTGATGAGAGGATCAATGGTGGTGACGATGTCGATGATTTCCCCCTCCCGGAGGGAAGTTTCCCCGGCAGAACAGCTCTGTCAGAGCTCTAGATTGGTTCCGCCCAAGTTCCGCCTCGTGGCCGCGGCGCTTCATCTCAAAAGATTCTATATGATTTTTTCCAGGGTGAAAGACACTATATAGCAGAAGATGGGCACCGGAGGCCTGCCAGGGGGCCCACAAGTTCAGGGGTGCGCCCAGGGGGGTGGGGCGCGCCCTCCACCCTTGTGGCTGACTGGTGGCCCCCCTCTGGTGCTTTCTTCGTCCAATATTTTTTATTAATTCCAAAACTAATCTCCATGATGTTTCAGGACTTTTGGAGTTGTGCAGAATAGGTCTCTAATATTTGCTCCTTTTCCAGTCCAGAATTCCACCTGCCGGCATTCTCCCTCTTCATGTAAACCTTGTGAAATAAGAGGGAATAGGCATAAGTATTGTGATATAATGTGTAATAACAACCCAGAATGCAATAAATATCAATATAAAAGCATGATCTAAAATGTACATATCACATGTTCATGTGCAAAACTACCACATAGCATGATTGTACTAAAATGCACAAAAATGACAAAACAACAACGTATTGTAGAAATGATATGTGTGTAAACTTGCTCAAATAAATAAATTGATGCCATCAATGGATTCATTGGATTTTTCTAGCCCAAAAACATATATAATGTGTGGGGGTTGCTGTAGAAAAATGCTCACAAAAGAATTAAGTGAGATACTGCCCTAAATGGGAAAAGACAGAAGTGGAAGCTAGCTAAAAGGGAAATTTCCTGATATGGGCTAGCCAGAAGGGGAAGGGCCAGATTTGGAATGGCCCAAAATGGAAACAGGCCCGATTTGGCTAGATCTAAGCCTTGAGAGGATGACAAGTGGGCCCGTGGGTCCACGTGTCCGGTGTGAGAGTGCGTGTGTGGGTGTGTGGCTGGCAGGTGGGGCTGGCTGTGTGTGTGGCTAACTGGTGGGGCCCGCGGGGTCCCACATGATGGTGACGCAGACGTCGCCTGAGCAGAGGAAACAGAGGAGGGCACCAGCCACGGACAGAGCGCGGCGGAGGGCTCACCGGAGTTTCTCCGCTGACCCTACGTCACGACGGAGGTGCGCAAAAAGGACCAGCAGGCGATCCCGCTCACGCGCGTGTGTCTCGCCGCACCAGACGACGACTGAGGCGATGCCGGCGACGAGGTAAAGAGGCGTCGACGTCGAGCACGAAGGCGACGCATCGGCGACCTAAGTGAGTGGCTGAGGGCGCGGATCGAGTCTACGAGACGCGTCGGAGACGACGGCCACGCGCGGAGGTGCTATGGAGGTCGGAGCACTCACCGGAGACGAAGTCCGACGGTGGCGGACTCGGCGAACATGGAAAATGGAGAAGAACAGCGCGATCGAGGGGGAAAGATAGCTGGGGATGGTCAGGAGCTCACCACTAGCACGTGGGTGCGCTCGGATCGACGGGAGGTGGACGGAGCGAGCATGGCGATGATCGAACAGCTACGGGCAGCCGGACTCGAAGACGAGGAAGACGATGCCGCAACTTGGCGTCCTAGGCCTCCGTAGTCGATGACGGGGACATAGACGACGTCGGGGAAGGCGACGAACACGGTTGGCGGGGTTGCAAACGATGGTAAGCATGCCGGCGACGATGAACATGCTCCTGGACACACTCGGGCATGAAGGGGACAGCGGATCTGGTGGCTAAACCTATAAGGCGACGACGGCGGTGGACGAGGGAAACCCTAGGAGAGGGAGAGGACAAGGAGAGCGGGTTTAATAGGGGCTAGGGCGAGCGGCGCGAGCTCACGCGCTCTCGGCTGCGCGGTCCCCATGGCGACGGGGAGAGGAGGACGAAATGGTGGGTGCGGGAGCGTGCTCAGTCGCTAACAACTGGGGCCAGCTTGGCCACGAGGGCGCGTGCTAGCGGGGGTGCGTGCGCGCCTGGGTGAGAAAAGGTAGGGAAGGGGAGCGCGCAGGCTGGCTGAGCTCGCTAGCGCGTGGGCTAGCTGGGCCGGCTGGAGGTCGAGGCCCAGGTAGCTGCTGCTGCTGCTTTACTTTTTGTTTCTTTTTCCTCAAACAGAAAAACAAAGAGAAAAGTGCAAGGGGCTAGAAGAGGAATTTGGGAGGTATGAAAATATTCCCAAGCTCCTGGGATTATCCACTAATTGAATAAATAGCGGTGGGCATTTTTAGAGGTATAAAAATAAAACAAGTTTGAATTATATTCAAACTTGGACCATTTTTGAACCTAACCAAAACAACTCCAAATAAGTGGAAACTTGGCAGAGAGGCATGGTGCAAGATTTGTGAGGCAAAGAGGAACATTAATGGAGTGAGGATAAATGCCCTTGCAAAATGAAAGAAAGGAAGGGATAGAAGGTGGTGGTGATGCTTGGATCCACATAGAGCATGCAACAACATATCATGCATGAATATCATGGAAATGCAAGTTGACATAAGCACAACACAACATTGATATGAACATGATGCAAACATATGAGGGCAAAATGGAATATGACAAGAATAGAAAGGCAATGCAATAAATAAAACAAAGCAAAACCCAAAATGAAACCAACATGGAGGAAACCACTTGGAATAGGTCATGACAAGGTTGGATACATTGCCAAAATATGGAAGTTTTACATATGGGGTGTTACAACTCTCCTCCACTACAAAAGGATCTCATCCCGAGATCTAGGACCGAAAGAACTCCGGATATTCGGAACGGAGGTGATCCTCGCGCTCCCAAGTAGCTTCTCGGTTGGAATGGTGAGACCACTTAACTTTCAGGAACTTGATCGACTTGTTGCGAGTTTTGCGCTTGGTTTCTTCAAGAATGGCAACGGGATGCTCAAGATAAGACAAGTCTGCTTGAAGATCAATCTCTTCGAAGTCGATAGTGTGCTAGGGCGTCTTGAGTGACTTGCGAAGTTGTGACACATGAAACACATCATGCACATTTGAGAAGTTGGAAGGGAGCTCAAGTTGATAGGCAAGGTCACCTCTTCTGCCAACAATCTTGAAAGGACCCACATATCTTTGGGCAAGCTTCCCTTTGATACCGAAGCGTTGAGTTCCTTTCATTGGAGAGACTCGGAGATAGACATGGTCTCCAATCTCGAAAGCCAAGTCACGGTGCTTGCTATCATAGTAACTCTTCTGGCACGATTGCGCGTCTTTGAGATTTTCACGGACGATACACATTTCTTCAGCTTCTGTGATCAAGTCACTGCCAAGAAGTTGGTGTTCACCAGTCTTGGACCAGTTGAGAGGTGCCATATAGAAATTCGAAAGGGGCCTTGCCCGAACATGCTTGGTAGCTGTTGTTGTAGGAGAACTCGGCATATGGGAGGCAATCTTCCCACTTCATACCGAAAGAGATGACACAAGCTCTTAGCATGCCTTCAAGGGTTTGATTGAATCTTTCAACTTGGCCACTTGTTTTAGGATGAAAGGCCGTGCTGAAATAAATGTGTCAGGGAAAATATACAGGGGTATGCATTTTTCCCCTGACTCGTGCACAGACAAGCCAAGGCCGAGCCAAAACACAAGAAACCAAGAGACTGGAAGAACCAACACGCAGATCATAGAGACCAAGACCGAGCCAAAGGAGTGAGGTATCGGCGAAAGAAAGGCCTCCCTTGACGGGCAGGCAAGCCCGGCAAGGGGTGAGGCCACCGCCAGAAGCAAGCAGCCAAGACTCCTCGGCAGAGCCTGCCGGGGCCCGCGGGGGTTGAACCACCCCGCCAACCACTCAAGCACGACCCATGTCTTCAATTAGTGCGGTGTCCAGCCGCAAGATGATTAAGTGGCAGCCATTCTCCACATGGCGGCCATTTCCTACGGAAGAAACCAACAAGTAACACCCATCCTGCGACGTGTCAAGAAAATAGGCGCGAAGCTGGCAAGATAGCCCGGCAGGCCTTGCCAGGCGACCGGTGACGTGACACTGAGTGGTGCATTTAATGCACCCTGGCAGCCCGCGGAGTTAGGTATGATAGCACTGTTTGCTATCATATCAGTGGATAATGACCACTTTGCCACTGTGGTGACCCCTTAATCTGTAAAAGGAGGCCCATGGCACTCATAGAAAGGGGTTAGAAGGTTGCTGAACCCAAGCCACCATACGCGCGTAGTCGTTGCAGCCCCGAGGCAGACCTTGCCGAGCAAGTGTACTACACACCACCACATACATTCCACCATCAATCCAACAAAGCAGGAGTAGGGTCTTATGCCTCGCGGCGGCCCGAACATGGGTAAATTCCTCGTGTGCTCGCCGCCGTGCGCTGATCTGTTCTTTGTGCAACGCGATGTCCCCACGCCGAACTAGCAAGGGGCCGCCTGGTCCCATAGGTGGCCGCGGATATCCCGTGACATCTTTGGCGCGCCAGGTAGGGGGTTTGCTTGCGCGAACCTGAAACGTGCGCAGTGCGTCATCTTCATCACCATCTTCGCCATCGACAGTGTCATCGACCGTGGCGCCCATGGCGACACGAACGTGGAGTAGGGGAAGATCCACTCTTGCACCGCGTTGTCGCTCTCCAAGACTCGTTGTGGCAATGGTTACAACCAAGGCCATGACTGATGGCGAGGGATTTTCTCCGGCGGCTCGTATGGCGTTGTCGTCATTCGAGCGCTGTGCGGAGGAAGGGGCACAAGATGTACGAGCACGAACTCCCTCCCTCCTATCCCTCCACCTCATTAGCAGTCGAGTTGCTTTAGCCTCAGCGTCATCCGTGTCGACGATTACCATGCGATGCTTGGTCTAGCATTTTCCCCACCGTGGGTAATCCTAAGCAGAATGCTGGTATGAGTCCATCGGTCGATGCCCCGGCAAGCATACTTCGGCGAGGCTGCCCGCATTGGCACAACCCATGCGACGGCAGCCGATGCACTGACTCGAGGGGAGGGGGAGCAAAAAGGGGAGAGGATCAGAGAACCTCGCCACTGTGCCCCTATGCCCGCAAATACATGACGATCCTTTCCGGCAGCATGGAAATCATCCAATTGCCTTCTACTTCTTCGGACGCCGTGAACGCATCGAACGCGCGTGGCCCGGCAGGAGAAAATGAAGTTTAAAATGAAAGCTAAGTCAACATTATCACTTCTTGTTGATGCATTGTTAGATTCTTGCAGTTGTTTATCCCTTAAATTCTAGCGAGTGTTTGTATCGAGAAATCCCTCATGCAATGGAACCTCGGCTAGTTTCTTTGATCGCACCCTCGTCCTGTCCAGAGCCACGCTCACGGGTCGAGAGGCTGCATCGAGTGCTACCTAGGAAAAACCTGCCGAGACGCATCCACGCCAAGATGACTGTTAAGGGCTGGACCCTTACGACAATCGCGGCAATATGATATCGGCAGGCATCCGGAGCATACATAGGAATTGATCATACGAACACAAGCATATAGAATTTTACGGGATAGACACACATTTAAAGATTTAGCAAGGAATACCAATTTCGCACAAACACTAGTGATAAAACGACTAAAGACAAGATATGCGTCACGTTTTGTTACAGGACCAGAAAGAATAGCTTAAACACGGAGAACCCTGTCGCCGAGGGGAGTGGCCTTCTTCTCAGCGGCGGCGACGTCAGCACCCGCTGGCGGCCTCTTGAAGCCGTCATGAAGGTCGAGCTCTGGGTGGCGACAGGCGATATTGCTCAAGACCATGAAGAAGGCATTGTGAGCAAGCTTCCGCGACTCGTTCGCGAAACGCTCGGTCTTCCCCTCTTAATGGACCTTCAACTTGTCGACTAGCTCGTCAAACAAGATCCCCAACTTGACACTCGGGACCTCCTGCACGCTAGCTGAATAGACTGGACCGTCCAGGCCCATCGCCGTAGCTTGAGCACCAAGACGCTCTGCGACGTCAACCAGGCTCTTGATCCAGAGGTTGTTCATATCGACCCGGTTCGTCAGCCTGTCCTCCTCGTCTTGCCGGAGGCACGGTCTCCAAGTGCTTGGACAACAGCTGCTGCCGGGATTCGAGGGACTCCATCGACTGCTCCAGCGAGCCGATCCTTGCCTTCATATCAGAGATATTGTTGTTGGCGGCCTCGAGGCTTTGGGTCTTGGAGGAGAGCTACGACTGCACATCAGCCAAGTGAAGCTCTGCTTGTCGTGCCTTTTCTTTGAGTGCCTCCACCTCTTTGGCATTCCCGACAAGGTCTTCGTTCAGCTTGGCCACCTGCCATTCGAGCTCAGCCTTAGCAGAGGATGCGGCATCTAGATCATCAACAAACTTCTTCAGCTAAGCCGCATGACCAGTAGAAAGGGCGTCCAGGGCAGACCCGTGTTCATCCTTCAATTCCTTGGTGCGTTGCTGCACCAAGGCCTCCAAACTCTCATCCTTGGCATGGAGGGTAGCTTCAAGATTCTCTTGCCGAAGGGAGATCTCCCTTTCCCTGGCATCTAGAGATACCTTATACTCCGCCAAGCGTCCCTCCCAGGCCACGATGTCCTCCCTCATCATCTGGAGGATCTCTTGCTGCTTCATGAGTGCCTTGAACTGCTTGTCGTGGCAGTCACGCAATTCCAGGCACTTGTCCTTCAGTTTCTGATCCACTTGGCCGGCAGATTCGCGCCGCTCCTTGAGCTCCTGCCACTTCTGGCTGTGTCGGTCCTGCATTTCCTTCAAGCCCACCGCCATGGATTCAATGAAGGACAAATCCATGGTGATGGCAGCTGTGTCGTCAGCCTTCCCGCCTTCCAGATGAAGTGGTGCCAAAAGACGTTGAAGCTCTTCATCAAGCTCCGCGTCTGTCAAGGACGGGTCAGGGGCTCCGATATCAGGCAACAATGACAGCATGGCTAGTGTGTTCGAGGACGACGGCGGGACATCAGCAGCACCCCCGGAGGAAGGGAGTGGACCCATGGTCTGAAGAGGAATCTTCGCCTCAATGACCACTTCCTGCACCGGGGTGCTCTCCAGAGAATGCTCCACCACTGCCAAGGAACCTTGTGTTCCCCCGGCAGCGAGATCCTGCCCCTCAACAGCCGCGACCTTCACGGCTTCATCTGCGGCAGACCTCCCTATGCCGGCCACTACCTCCAACAGGTCTGGTTCTTCAGCCTGGGGATCTGCAGGTGGAAGGAGGCAGTGAACAAATGGAAAGATAAAAGCATCGGAGTAGTCGAAGAAGCCAATGGAGGTAGCCAGAGTATAAAAGAAGAAAAATCAAGTTGAAAAGCTAGGGAAGTCTGCCGGGCAGGGGTCTTCGTTTCCCCGGCAACAGTCGTTGCCGGGTCACGAGCTTCCTCCACTGCTGAGGTAGTCCCGTCAGCCTTCTGCACCATCTGTGTCGCGGAGGATTCCACGGCGACTTCTTTGGCTTGGGAGGCGGGGAAGGTGTGCTCCTCGAGGAGCGACTCGCCCTGCGTTACCTCACCCCCTCCGCGTGAAGGGACGGGAAGGCCGTCTCCACCATCACCGGCAGGCAGGGTCAAGTCTCTGCTTTCAGACCGGGGGCTGAGCTGGGGGCTCGACACGGGATCTTCTGCATGCTTCCCTGCCGAAGCTGAGCCCTCCACGCCCTTCAGCGACCCAAGACGCCAGAGTCTCTTCCGGGAGTGGTGGACGTGAGTCTCCGTGTCCTCCTCCACCTCCCTGATCGGCAACAACAAACAAAGGCAAGAGGCTAGTCAACAAAAACATTCAAATCCACTTGAAGAGATATCAACCGCAAAGAGAAATCTCCCTTACTCTTCCGCAAGGAGCATGGAGTTCAAGTTAAATTCCGTGGGAGGGGGATTCCCGCCCTCTCTTTAGATACGGGAGGGTGGAACCCCCGGCAGCTTCGACGCTTGCCGCGACACCAAGAGCTCAGGAGAAGGCGAGCTCTCCGAGGAGCTCGAACGAGGACTGGAGCTGGACTCCTCCTCTGAGACCGCCGACCGCTTGGCGGAAGATGCCCTGGCCCGAGCGAGACGAGGGGATTGGTGACATGCCCCCTCGGCCTTGGTAGTCTTGGTAGAGGTCTTCCTCACCCTCTTGGTGGGTAGCGCCGGGTTGGAGGACGCCGCTCCTCGGACTGCGCCGCGCCTGCGGGTGCGCTGGTCTGGATCCGGTGCGGGGGCTTGCAGTCCTGCGGCAAGCCATTCCTCTTCAGGGGCCACTGCCGCGCTCCCCTCCCTCTCTGCCTCCTCTCCCTCCTGGGCTCCTTTGCTGCTGTGGCTAGAGCATCTAGCCCGGCAAAGTTATCCCCGACAAGCTCTTCCCTGGCAGTATCTTCTGAGGCATGCACCTTGCTGCCACCCTGGGAAGAGCTCCCGTTCCCAGCCTTGCCTTTGCCCTTCCCGGCCTTTGCGGCGTTCTCCATTTTTGTGCAGCAGGCATCCTTATCCTCCGCGGCTCTCTTCAGAATATATGCCACCTTTGCAGCAGAGGTTCGTTTGTACATTCCATCTTTGACCCTGGTGGCCTTCTCCACCAGGGTGCTCAACCACTGGAGCTCTTCATCAAGAGAAGGGAGCTGCCAGGTGCCCGATACTCCCTCGGCGTTACAATCGGGCATCCACTTCAGTATTTGATCCCGGGCGGAGTTGATATTCAGAGGGACGACGGTTGCCGGGAGCCTGAACATCTCGAAGTGGCCAAACAGCTGGTCGCACAGCCAAGCATGGCCATAAACTGACAAGTTATTTGCCAGCCCCGGCAACAGCCTCATCCTGTCCGCCGCGCTACCATATAGTCACACAGGCCTGTCCATGTCCTGCGGCGGGGAGATATGGCGGCGGAGGAAGTCTACCCCCACATGCTCGATAGTTAGCCCGGTAGCCGCTAGGCGGGTGATCCTGTTGATTGCCAGGCGCAGCCTGTCATCAGAAAGGCCCTTGCGCTCCAGTCCTTGCCGCGCTCGATGCACTCCTCCCACGCAGCGCAAAACTCGCGGGCTTCTTTGTCCTGGATCCAACACCAATCCCCTCTCCATTCCTCCCACCTCTCACGTTGGTACCCCGGGAGGTAGTTCTTCTTCGACTGAGATATCCAGCTGATGATCCCAGAGCGGTTGACTCTTCTCTCCACCCGCAGGGCGAAGTAATGCCGGAATAGATCCACATTGGGCTTCACTCCGACAAAATTCTCTCACAAATGCGCGAAGATGGCCATGGTCGCCATTGCATTCGGCGTGAAATCGAGGAGGTGGAATCCATAGATGTTCACGATTGCCTCAAAGAACTCAGAAAAAGGAGGACACAACCCGCAGATGAAATAAGCAACGAAGAACAGATAGGAGTCAGGGGGATTCACCTCGCCCGCCTCATAGACCAGGAGCGCTCCATGCCCCCTCTCGACAGGCCGCCCCCACAGGTACATGTACTTCGCCTGAAAGACGGGGCCGCTCAAGTTGGACGGAATGAAGAGAACGCCCTCGCTCCATTTCTTATTCAGCTCCGCTGACCTCTTGTTCTCCTTGACGGCGGTTTCTTTTGCCCCGGTTGCCGGCTTTTTCGCGGGTTTCTTCCCCATCACTGCGGTGATGTAGAGAAGGGGGAAGAGATTCGTTGGGTAGCGGCGGAAGGCGGGGCAAGACGAAAACTGGCGCTTGACTGGCAAAGGAAGAAGATGGGGGAGTGGGGCGAGAGACAGATGAATCATTCCGTTCCGATTTCCTCTGCTCTTAAGAGTTGGGGAAGTTTGACAGGGGAACGATGCTTCAAAAATTTACCGTTTTACCATCGCTGCAAACGCCCCGCGACCCCACGACGCGCAGTAATTGCGCATAGTGGATGTTGGGTTGACTGGTCGCCATGGCGAAGCAATGTGCGCAGCTCTCTCCTGCCACCTGTCCTTGCACTATTTGGGGCCTAACCCAACGTGCCACGTGCTACCACTTGAGCATGCGTTGGTTTTCCCGTGAAGAGGAAAGGGTGATGCCGCAAGTTGCGTAAGTATTTCCCTTAGTTTTTGAGAACCAAGGTATCAATCCAGTATGAGGCCACACGCAAGTCCCTCGTACCTACACAAACAAATAAGAACCTTGCAACCAACGCGATAAAGGGGTTGTCAATCCCTTCATGGCCACTTGCAAAAGTGAGATCTGATAGAGATGATAAGATAATATTTTTGGTATCTTTATGATAAAGATTAAAAGTAAAGATTGCAAAATAAACGGCGCCAGAAATAGCTAGTTGACGGAAGATTAATATGATGGAAAATAGACCCGGGGGCCATAGGTTTCACTTGTGGCTTCTCTCAAGATAGCATAAGTATTACGGTGGGTGAACAAATTACTGTCAAGCAATTGATAGAAAAGTGCATAATTATGAGAATATCTAGGCATGATTATGTATATAGGCATCACGTCCATGACAAGTAGACCGACTCCTGCCTGCATCTCCTACTATTACTCCACACATCGACCGCTATCCAGCATGCATCTAGAGTATTAAGTTCATAAGAACAGAGTAGCGCATTAGGTAAGATGACACGATGTAGAGGGATAAACTCAAGCAATATGATATAAACCCCATCTTTTTATCCTCGATGGCAATAATACAATATGTGTCGTTTCCCCTACTGTCACTGGGATCGAGCAACGCAAGATTGAACCCAAAGCTAAGCACTTCTCCCATTGCAAGAAAGATCAATCTAGTAGGCCAAACCAAACTGATAATTTGAAGAGACTTGCAAAGATAACCAATCATACATAAAAGAATTCAGAGAAGATTCAAATATTGTTCATAGATAATCTTGATCATAAACCCACAATTCACCGGATCTCGACAAACACACCGCAAAAAGAGTTATATCGAATAGATCTCCAAAAAGATCGAGGAGAACTTTGTATTGTGATCCAAAGAGAGAGAAGAAGCCATCTAGCTAATAACTATGGACCCGAAGGTCTGTGGTAAACTACTCACACATCATCGGAGAGTCTATGGTGTTGATGTAGAAGCCCTCCGTGATCGATTCCCCCTCCGGTGGAGCGCCGGAAAAGGCCCCAAGATGGGATCTCACGGGTACAGAAGGTTGCGGTGGTGGAAATAGGGTTTTGTGGTGCTCCTCGATGGTTTCGGGGTACGTAGGTATATATAGGAGGAAGAAGTAGGTCGGTGGAGCCACGAGGGTGGAGGGCGCGCCCATGGGGGTAGGCGCGCCCCCTGCCTCGTGGCCTCCTCGTTTATTCCTTGACGTCCACTCCAAGTCCTGTAGATCATGTTTGTTCCAAAAATCACGGTCCCGAAGGTTTCATTCCGTTTGGACTCCGTTTGATATTCCTTCTCTACGAAACACTAAAATAGACAAAAAATAGCAATTTGCACGGGGCCTTGGGTTAACAGGTTAGTCCCAAAAATAATATAGAAGTGTATAAATAAGGCCATTAACATCCAACACAGAATATATTATAGCATGGAACAATCAAAAATTATAGATACATTGGAGACGTATCAAGCATCCCCAAGCTTAATTCCTGCTCGTCCTCGAGTAGGTAAATGATAAAAACAAATTTTTTGATGTGGAATGCTACCTAGCATATTCTTCAATGTAATTTTATTTATTGTGGCATGAATGTTTAGATCCAAAATATTCAAGATAAAAGTTCAATATTGACATAAAAATAATAATACTTGAAGCATACTAACCAAGAAATTATGTCTTCTCAAAATAACATAGCCAAAGAAAGCCCATCCTTACAAAATCATATAGTTTGGCCATGCTTCATTTTCTTCACACAAGAATGCTCTCATCTTGCACAACCCCAATGACAAGCCAAGCAATTGTTTCATACTTTAGTAATCTCAAACTTTTTCAACTTTCATGCAATACATGAGCGTGAGCCATGGATATAGCACTATGGGTGGAATAGAATATAATGATGGGGTTGTGTGGAGAAGACAAAAAAGGAGAAAGTCTCACATTGACGTGGCTAATCAACGGGCTAGGGGGATGCCCATCAATTGATGCCAATGCAAGGAGTAGGGATTGCCATGCAACAGATGCACTAGAGCTATAAATGTATGAAAGCTCAACAAAATAAACTAGGTGGGTGTGCATCCAACTTGCTTGCTCACGAAGACCTAGGGCATTTGAGGAAGCCCATCGTTGGAATATACAAGCCAAGTTCTATAATGAAAAATTCCCACTAGTATATGAAAGTGACAAAACAAGAGACTCTCTATCATAAAGATCATAGTGCTACATTGAAGCACAAGCGTGGAAAAAGGATAGTAGCATTGTCCCTTTTTATTTCTCTTTTTTGGGCCTTTTTTGGCCTTTCTCTTTTTTTGGGACAATGCTCTATTAATGATGATCATCACACTTCTATTCATTTACAACTCAATGATTACAACTCGATACTTAGAAAAAAATATGACTCTATATGAATGCCTCCGGCGGTGTACCGGGATGAGCAATGAATCAAGAGTGACATGTATGAAATAATATGCATGGTGGCTTTGCCACCAATACGATATCAACTACATGATCATGCAAGGCAATATGACAATGATGAAGCGTGTCATAAAAAACGGAACGGTGGAAAGTTGCATGGCAACATATCTCGGAATGGCTATGGAAATGCCATAATAGGTAGGTATGGTGGCTGTTTTGAGGAAGATATAAGGAGGTTTATGTGTGATAGAGCGTATCTTATCACGGGGTTTGGATGCACCGGCGAAGTTTGCACCAACTCTCAAGGTGAGAAAGGGCAATGCACGGTACCGAAGAGGCTAGCAATGATGGAAGGTTGAGAGTGCGTATAATCCATGGACTCAACATTAGTCATAAAGAACTCACATACTTATTGCAAAAATCTACAAGTCATCAAAAACCAAGCACTACGCGCATGCTCCTAGGGGGATAGATTGGTAGGAAAAGACCATCGCTCGTCCCCGACCGCCACTCATAAGGATGACAATCAAAGAACACCTCATGTTTCAAATTTGTTACACAACGTTTACCATACGTGGATGCCACGGGACTTGCAAACATCAACACAAGCATTTCTCAAATTCACAACTACTCAACTAGCACAACTTTAATATCACTATCTCCATATCTCAAAACAATCATCAAGTATCAAACTTCTCTTAGTATTCAATGCACTTATATGAAAGTTTTTATTATATCCATCTTGGATGCCTATCATATTAGGATTAATTTTATAACCAAAGCAAATTACCATGCTGTTCTAAAGGACTCTCAAAATAATATAAGTGAAGCATGAGAGATCAATAATTTCTATAAAATAAAACCACCACCATGCTCAAAAAGATATAAGTGAAGCACTAGAGCAAAATTGTTTTAGCTCAAAAGATATAAGTGAAGCATATAGAGTATTCTGATAAATTCCGATTAATGTGCGTCTCTCTCAAAAGGTGTGTACAGCAAGGATGATTGTGGTGAACTAAAAAGCAAATACTCAAATCATACAAGACGCTCCAAGCAAAACACATATCATGTGGTGAATAAAAATATAGCTCCAAGTAAAGTTACCGATAGACGAAGTCAAAAGATGGGATGCCTTCCGGGGCATCCCCAAGCTTAGGCTTTTTGGTTGTCCTTGGATTTTACCTTGGGGTGCCTTGGGCATCCCCAAGCTTAGGCTCTTGCCACTCCTTTTTCCATAATCCATCAAATCTTTACCCAAAACTTGAAAACTTCACAACACAAAACTTAACAGAAAATCTCGTGAGCTCCGTTAGCGAAAGAAAACAAAACACCACTTCAAGGTAATGTAATGAACTCATTATTTATTTATATTGGTGTTAAACTACTGTATTCCAACTTCTCTATGGTTCATAAACTCCGATACTAGCCATAGATACATCAAAATAAGCAAACAACACACGAAAAACAGAATCTGTCAAAAACACAACAGTCTGTAGTAATATGTATCTAACGCAAACTTCTGGAACTGAGGAAAATTTACCAAAATAGGAGGACCTAGATAATTTGTTTATTGAACTACTGCAATTGGAATCAGTATTTTAGCACGTTTTGGTGATTTTTAACAATTGTTTTCGTAAGCAGAAAGTTTCTGACTTTTTCAGCAAGATCAAACAACTATCATCCAAGAAGATCCTATAGGTTTTACTTGGCACAAACACTAATTAAAACATAAAACCACATCTAACCAGAGGCTAGATCAAAGATTATTCCTAAAAAGAACCAAAAAGCAAGAAACAAAAATAAAATTGGGCTGCCTCCCAACAAGCGCATTTCTTTAAAGCCTTTTCGCTAGGCATTGATAATTTTAATGATGCTCACATGAAAGACAAGAATTGAAGCACAAAAGGAGCATCATATAGCATGTGACAAACACATCGAAGTCTAACATACTTCCTATGCATAGGCATTTTATAAGCAAACAAATTATCATAGCAAGCAAAAATTAGCATATGCAAGGAAGCAGAAAGAAACAATAGCAATCTCAACATAACGAGAGGTAATTTAGTAACATGAAAATTTCTACAACCATATTTTCCTCTCTCATAATAATTACATGTAGGATCATAAGCAAATTCAACCACATAGCTATCACATAAAATATTCTCAATACGATCCACATGTATGCAAAGTTGACACTCTTCCAAAATAAGGGGATTAACATTAACTAAAGTCATGTCCTCTCCAAGCCCACTTTTATCAAAAACTTCATAAGATTGAACATTCCCCAAATATGTGGGATCTAAGGTTGACACTCTTCCAAACCCACTTTCAATATCATATTCATCACGGGGCTTAAATAAATTTTCAAGATCATAAGAAGAATCACCCCAATCATGATCATTGCAACAAGTAGTAGACATAGCAAAACTAGCATCCCCAAGCTTAGGGTTTTGCATATTATTAGCACAATTGACATCAAGAGAATTTATAGTAAAATCATTGCAATCATGCTCTTCATCAAAGGAACTATCAAGTATGGGTGCAATAGCAACGATCTCATGTTTAACATAAGGAACTATAAAAAATTCATCTTCATAAATATTGGCATCATGGCCACAAGAATAGCAAGCATCACGTTCATCAAGGGATATTTCAATCAAATCATCGGAATCATAATTATCTATATATTCATGCATATCATTATTTTCTTCAGAAGCAATGGTCATTCTTTCAATAAATTCTTTGACATAGACATTATGAGCATAGTTTCCATAGCAATATTTAAGTATGTCAAAATTTCCAGATTCATAGAGAGTAATATCATAATTTTCAATCAAAGAAGCAACTTCATAAGCACCCTTAAAATCAACAAATTCTTCAATTTGTTCGATATCGTAGTAACTATAAACACCCTTTGCATAAGAAGATAAGATTTCATTATCATTAACTCATATAGGTAGGGGAGGTGTTTTTTAGTGTTCTTAGAGCAACAAGTAAAGTCATGAATTTCACAAAGATTCCAAGCATAACACATCAATCTGTTTATTTAATCCCACAAGAGTCTCCCTTTTTCAGACAAACGGTGACGCACAAAATTAGCATGCTCATCTAAAGATTTCCCATCAACTAGGCTATTTGGGGTTTCAGCACGAGCGCATAACGATCAAAGATGATCCAAGTAGAACACTTTAAGTGGATCCATATCAATAGATTTTTAGCAAGCAAAGATGCAAGCAAATAGAAGGCACATGGTAACACAAGCAAAGAATAGATCTGGCGAGAAAAAGGCAAACGAAAAAGAAGGAGAATAAAACGGCAAGGGTGAAGTGGGGGAGAGGAAAATGAGAGGCAAATGACAAATAATGTAATGCGAGGGATAAGAGTTTGTGATGGGTACTTGGTATGTCTTGACTTGTGTGTAGACTCCCCAGCAACGGTGCCAGAAATCCTTCTTGATACCACTTGAGCATGCGTTGGTTTTCCCTTGAAGAGGAAAGGGTGATGCAGCAAAGTAGCGTAAGTATTTACCTCAGTTTTTGAGAACCAAGGTATCAATCTAGTAGGAGGCCACACGCAAGTCCCTCGTACCTACACAAACAAATAAGAACCTTGCAACCAACGCGATAAAGGAGTTGTCAATCCCTTCACGGCCACTTGCAAAAGTGAGATCTGATAGAGATGATAAGATAATATTTTTGGTATTTTTATGATAAATATTAAAAGTAAAGATTGCAAAATAAACGGCGCCAGAAATAGCCAGTTGACGGAAGATTAATATGATGGAAAATAGACCCGGGGGCCATAGGTTTCACTAGTGGCTTCTCTCAAGATAGCATAAGTATTACGGTGGGTGAACAAATTACTATCGAGCAATTGATAGAAAAGTGCATAATTATGAGAATATCTAGGCATGATCATGTATCTAGGCATCACGTCCGTGACAAGTAGACCGACTCCTGCCTGCATCTACTACTATTACTCCACACATCGACCGCTATCCAGCATGCATCTAGAGTATTAAGTTCATAAGAATAGATTAACGCATTAGGTAAGATGACATGATGTAGAGGGATAAACTCAAGCAATATGATATAAACCCCATCTTTTTATCCTCGATGGCAACAATACAATACGTCTCGTTTCCCCTACTGTCACTGGGATCGAGCAACGCAAGATTGAGCCCAAAGCTAAGCACTTCTCCCATTGCAAGAAAGATCAATCTAGTAGGCCAAACCAAACTGATAATTCGAAGAGACTTGCAAAGATAACCAATCATACATAAAAGAATTCAGAGAAGATTCAAATATTGTTCATAGATAATCTTGATCATAAACCCACAATTCATCGGATCTCGACAAACACACCACAAAAAGAGTTACATCGAATAGATCTCCAAGAAGATCGAGGAGAACTTTGTATTGAGATGCAAAGAGAGAGAAGAAGCCATCTAGCTAATAACTATGGACCCGAAGGACTGTGGTAAACTACTCACACATCATCGGAGAGGCTATGGTGTTGATGTAGAAGCCCTCCATGATCGATTCCCCCTCCGGCAGAGCGACGGAAATGGCCCCAAGATGGGATCTCACGGGTACAGAAGGTTGCGGCGGTGGAAATAGGGTTTCATGGTCCTCCTCGTTGGTTTCGGGGTACGTAGGTATACATAGGAGGAAGAAGTAGGTCGGTGGAGCCACGGGGGGCCCACGAGGGTGGAGGGCGCACCCAGGGGGTAGGCACGCCCCCTGCCTCGTGGCCTCCTCGTTTGTTCCTTGACGTCCACTCCAAGTCCTCTGGATCACGTTTGTTCCAAAAATCACGCTCCCGAAGGTTTCATTCCGTTTGGACTCCGTTTGATATTCCTTTTCTACGAAACATTGAAATAGGCAGAAAAAAACAGCAATTTGCACTAGGCCTTGGGTTAATAGGTTAGTCCCAAAAATAATATAAAAGTGTATAAATAAGCCCATTAACATCCAAAACAGAAGATATTATAGCATGGAACAATAAAAAATTATAGATACATTGGGGACATATCACAACGCGACACGTGTGGCTTATGCCCGGGGGCTTATGTCGAGGAAAATATACAAGGGTATGCATTTTTCCCCTGACTCGAGCACGGACAAGCCAAGGCCGAGCCAGAACACAAGAAACCAAGAGACTGGAAGAACCAACACGCAGCTCAGAGAGACTAAGACCGAGCCAGAGGAGTGAGGTATCGGCAAAAGAAAGGCCTCCCTTGACGGGCAGGCAAGCCCGGCAAGGGGTGAGGCCACCGCCAGATGCAAGCAGCCAAGACTCCCCGGCAGAGCCTGCCGGGGCTCGCAGGGGTTGAACCACCCCGCCAACCACTCAAGCACGACCCACGTCTTCAATCAGTGTGGTGTCAAGCCGCAAGATGATTATGTGGCAGCCATTCGCCACATGGCGGCCATTTCCTACGGAAGAAACCCACAAATGACACCCGTCCTGCGACATGTCAAGAAAACAGGCGCGAAGCTGGCAAGATAGCCCAGCAGGCCTTGCCGGGCGACCGGTGATGTGACACTAAGTGGTGCATTTAATGCACCCTGTCAGCCCACAGAGTTAGGTACGACAGCACTGTTTTTCTATCATATCAGTGGATAATGACCACTTTGCCACCATGGTGACCCCTTAATCTATAAAAGGAGGCCCATGGCACTCATAGAAAGAGGTTAGAAGGTTGTTGAACCCAAGCCACCATACGCACATAGTCGCTGCAGCCCTGAGGCAGACCTTGCCGGGCAAGTGTACTACACACCACCACATACATTCCACCATCAGTCCACCAAAGCAGTAGTAGGGTCTTACGCCTCGCGGTGGCCCGAACCTGGGTAAATTCCTCGTGTGCTCTTTTGCCGTGCTGCCGTGCGCTGATCTGCTCTTTGTGCAACGCGACGTCCCCCCGCCGAACCAGCAAGGGGCCGCCCGGTCCCATAGGTGGCCGCGGATATCCCGCGACAGAATGTTTGTGCCCATGGCCTTTTGGAAGGAGTCCCGGAACTTGGAAGTTGAGATGCTTCCATGGTCCGAGGAGATCAATTGAGGAATTCCGTGCAACGAGACAATTCTGGAGTTGTATAGCTCTGCCAACTAAGCTGCTGTGATATATTCTTTGACTGGAAGAAAATATGCCACTTTTGTAAGATTGTCAATGACAACGAAGATAACATCGGAATAGGTAGAGGTTGGAGGAGTGCTACTGGACGCTGGTGTTCTGCTTTCACTCTGCGGCAGACATCACATTCATTCACGAATTGAGCAATCTCTCACTTCATTCGTGTCCACCAAAACGGCTGCTTGAGGTCATGATACATCTTGGAACTGCCTGGATGGATGGAAAGAATAGAATTGTGCACTTCATTCATTATGACCTTCCTTAGATCACCCTTAGGAACCACTAGCCTGTCCTCGAAAAATAAGGTGTCTTTGTCATCAATGCGATAACACTTGTATTTGGGTAAGCCCTTGGCAAGACCATCTTTCACCTTCTTTACCATGGAGTCAAGGAGTTGTGCCTCACGAATTTGATCTTCCAAAGTTGGAGTGACTTGAAGGTTGGCACGAAAACCTTGAGGAACAACTTGGAGGTTGAGCTTGCGGAAAGCTTCACAAAGATCAGGTTGGAATGCCTTGAGAATTAAGCCGTTGAAATATGCCTTTCTGCTCAAAGCATCTGCAATCACATTCGCCTTGCCTGGAGTGTACTCAATGCTTGGATTGCACTCTTGGATCATATCGACCTAACAAATTTGCCTGAGGTTGAAGTTGGGCTGAGTGAAGATATATTTGAGGCTCTTGTGATCGGTGAAAATGTCCACTTGCTGACCAACAAGAGATGTCTCCATGTGATTAATGCATAGACAACTGCCGCCAACTCAAGATCGTGAGTGGGGTAGTTCCTTTCGTTTGGCTTCAACTGACGAGAAGTATAGGCCACAACTTTCTTGTCTTGCATAAGAACAACACTGAGACCTTGCAACGAAGCATCACAGAAAACTTGGTAGGGCTTGGACTCATCAGGAGGAGTAAGGACCAGAGCTGTGATGAGTTTCTCTTTGAGAGTGTTGAAGGCCACATCACACTCAGGAGTCCAGGAGTACTTGACATTCTCCTGGAGGAGGTTGGACAGAGGCTTAGCAATTCTAGAGAAGTTCTCCACAAACCTTCTGCAATAGCTTGCAAGCCCGAGGAAACTGCGAAGCTGCTTGACGTTCTGAGGAGGCTCCCTGTTGACAATTGCAGCAACCTTTTCCGGATTGACAAAATTGCCCTTGGCAGAGATGATGTGACCAAGATAAAGAACTTCATCAAGCCAGAATTCACACTTAGAGAACTTTGTGTAGAATTGATACTCTTTGAGCTTATCGAGCTCCAATCGCAAATGTTTAGCATGATCCTTTTTATTCTTGGAGAACACCAGGATATCATCGAGATACACCAGGACGAACTCATTGGTGTAGGGGTTGAAGATGAGGTTCATCATTCTCGAGAAGGTTGGAGGGGCATTAGCAAGCCCGAAAGACATGACAGTATATTCACAAGAACCAAAGCTTGTTCTGAAGGCTGTCTTTGGGATATCTTCTTCACGAATGCGAATCTGGTGATACCCCATACAGAGGTCAAGCTTGGAAAACACCTTTGCACCTTTGAGTTGCTCGAATAAATCATTGATATTGGGAAGTGGATATTTATTCTTGATTGTCTTCTTGTTCAATGGGCGGTAATCGACACAAAGTCGTTCCATGCCATCTTTCTTCTGTACAAAGAGAACACCAGATCCCCAAGGATATGAACTTGGTCTGATCAGACCCAGATGTTCTTCTTCATTGAGCTATTTCTTCAATTCTTTCAGCTCTTCTGGCCCAAGCTTGTAGGGGCGCTTGCAAACGGGTTCTGTACCTGGCTCAAGCTCAATAACAAACTCAACTGGCCGGTGAGGAGGCATACCCGGAAGCTCTTCTGGAAAGACATCTTGATACTCACAAACAACTAGAATCTGAGAAATAGGGTTGATCTCGCGTTTCTCATTGAGAGAGAACAACCGAATGGTTTCATCGCGGGCCGCAAAGATAATCACATCTTGAGAAGGATGAGTCAATTTAATTTCCTTTTCAGCACAATTGAGAAAAGTCTTGTGTTTAGAAAGCCAATCCATGCCAAGAATGAGATCAATATCGGAATCACCAAGAACCATTGGAGAAGCCAGAAAAGAATAATTGCCCATCTTGACATCAACATCCGAAACCACCGAGTTGACTCTCATTGGCATTGCCAGAGAAACAACACCCATAGGTTTATCTAGGTATGAGCAAGTGAAATCATGCTTTGCAAAGAATGGTCTAGACATGAAACAATGCGATGCACCAGAATCGAATAAAACTCTAGCAGGAATAGAGCTAACTGAAAGTTTACCCATGATCACTTCTGAAGAATCCTCTGCTTCAGCGGAATTCGTCATATTCACCCTTGCAGACTTGGGATTGTGCTTGACAACTGCATTGCTTGCTGACCTGACAGGAGAAGGAGGCGGAAGGCGCCTCTGGTTGAAGCACTTGTTGGAGTAATGCCCTTTCACACCACACTTGTGACAAGTGACCTCTGAAAGTGGGCGAAAAGGTGGAGGAGGAGAACCGCCTGTCCTCTGAGCCTGAGACTGAGACTTGTTCTGATAGCTTCGTTGGGTGGGTAGGAAGATCCAGGGCCACCTGACTGCTTCTGCTGATAGGGCGGACGAAACAGAGGAGGTGGACGAAGCCAAAACTTTTGCTGCTTTGAGACCACTTGAGAGGAAGAAGAAGAGTGGACTGCATCCCTGAGTCTTTTCTCTGAAGCTTCACACTTGAGCTGAGCTGCTTCTTGTTTTAGAGCCATGTTATAGAACTGATCGAACTTAGTAGTCTCAACAAGAATGAGAGCTAACTGAAGGTCCTCTCTGAGGCCACCCCTAAAGTAGTAGATCATACTCTTCTCATCTGGGACGTGTAGCGACCAGACCTCAAACAGTCTGATCTCTGTGCATCAGTCTCATCCCTGGATCGGTAATGCTGACACACACAGTACTTGAAGGATTTATAACAGAGTAGCAATCACACACTTATTACATCGAATAGTCTCAAGAGAGAACTTATTACAATAAATATGGCTTAAGGCCATCTAAATACGATGACAGCGGAAGGCTTGGAAGATAAAGTGAGTCCATCAACTCCAACGGCATCACTGAGTATAAGACCACGACCTATGGCACCTTACTCGTCGTCTGAAAAGTCTGCAAGATGAACGTTGCAGCCCGAAAATGGGCCAGCACATGGAATATGCTGGCAATGTAACACATGGAGAGTAATGAACAGAATAATGCTATCACTACATGCATATTTGGCTGGTGGAAAGCTCTATGGTTACAGTTTTGCGAAAAGCCAATTTTTTCCTACAACAAAGGAATAAATTTTATTTAACTATCATGGTGGTTGTTAAACATTGAGAAGGTTCCTCCAACTCAATCCCAATTAAGAACGTGATTAAACCCAATGAAATTATTTTAAGTAACATGATGAGATTCACATGATAATGCAAGAACTAGATACTCAAGATGTCCATAACCGGGGACACGGCTAACCATGATTAGTTTGTACACTCTGCAGAGGTTTGCGCACTTTTCCCCACAAGACTCGATCTCCTCCGTTTGATTTCTCGCACTACATGGTGTTTCAGAAATGGATGACCGAGACACAGTCTTTCAGAAACAATAACTCTTTACTCCGGGTGGACAGTTACACCTACTATCCCCTACATCTGCTAGCCCACCACAGAAAGAGGTCTTGCAACTTACTCAACTATGCTAGAGCCCATAATAGCTTGTGGCTGCACACGGAAGTTTCTAGCATGAATAATCTTATGACCCCTTAGAGTCTGGGTGGCGGTCCATAGGATAATCACACGGAACCCCGGGATTTCCAAAAATACAGGCAACACTGGGTTCTCCAGGTCCCTCAATCCACCCAGATGTGAATTAAAGTAGCCACCTTAAGTTAACCATTAATTAACAATCTCACATCCGTCATGGAAATTCACTCAAACCCAATCCACGTCTACGAGCATAGCATAGCAATATATGCAACGTAGAAGTAACTCCCAAAGGTTTGATAATAACAGTGCAATAGGTACTACCTCATCTACTTCCCAAAACCCACAAATTAAACAGATCCTAATGATGCAATTGTTTGAGGATTGATCTAATGCAATAAAACTGGGTAGTAAGGAGGTATGATCAAAGTGTTACTTGCCTTGCTGATGATCCGTGAAACCTAGAGACTCGTAGTAACACGCTTCGCACTCCGGGTACTCTATCGCAAACAAACAATGACATACATAAGCAATCAAGCAAAGATGCACGGGTAAAACTCAAATAAGATATCTAACCAGTAAGTTCAACTTAAGAACTCCGGTTTGCAAAAAAAGAAGCAAATCAAACAAGCAACGAAACTCAAACCGCGAAAGAAACAAGCTCTATCAAATTTTACTGTACCAAAATCTTGTTCAAGTTGGTTAAATATAAAGAGGGTTTCGAGACGAAACTCTAGGCGCCTGATTCCGATAAACGAGCGAAAAGTTATACTAAAACAAGAATCGGATCAGAAATCACGATAAAAAATAATCGCGAAAACCCGAGAAAAAGAAAAACTGACGAACAGGCTAACGAACGAACGTTCGTTATCTGCGGCTAAACGGTGAAAACCGTTCTTTAAAACGAACGTACGGACGAACGTCCGCTAAATAAGGTAAACCGAGAAAAATAAAATAAAACCGATCTAAAACAAAAAAAACAACCGCGAGTTTTTTTAAAAAAACGGGCGGTTTTCTAGAGAAAACCGCAGGCGGCGGCGACGAGTCCGGCGGCTACCTCGGCGGGACGGCAGCTGCGGGCGACGGGCGGCGGGGCGACGGCGGGGTCGGCGGCGGTGGGTGGTGGCGGCGACGGGCGGCGGGTCGGCGGCGATCGAGGCGGCGGTGACGGGATCCAGCGGCGGCGGCGGTGCGGGTTACGAGGCAGGGCGGGGCTGGCGGCTAGGGTTTCGGCCCGGGTCGGGCCGTCGGCCTTTAAAGGCCGCCCGGGTGCAGTGTCCAGGTCGGACACGGCCCGGTAAGGCGGTAACCCTTTTTTTTAAATTCCGACGTGCAGAAAAAGAAATAAAAGAAATACTAAACAGACTCCAAAAATCCCGAAATAAATTTTCCCCGCCACTAAAAATAATCCGGACAAGATGAACATTTATTTGGGCCTAAAATGCAATTTTGAAAAACACATATTTTTCCTAGGCAAATAAAATAGCAATAAAATCCGAATAAAATCAAATATTTGTTTTTAATATTTTTTCCTCCAATATTTCATTATTTTTGGAGAATTCATATTATCCCCTCTCATATAATTTGAATATGAAATATTTTTGGAGAGAAAAATAATTAAAACAAACGATCCTCGTTACGATATTTGATAAAATTCAAATATGAAAATCGTGAAATCCCCAACTCTCTCCCTGGGTCCTTGAGTTGCTTAGAATTTTGAGGATCGCAAATCCAAATGCAATAAAATATGATATGCATGAATGATCTATGTATAACATGCCAAATTGAAAATTTGGGATGTTACAAACTTACCCCCCTTAAGATGAATCTCGCCCTCGAGATTCGGGTTGGCTAGAAAATAGGTGAGGGTGGTCCTTGCGTAGGTCTTCCTCTCGTTCCCAAGTGGCTTCATCTTCAGTATGGTGGCTCCACTGAACTTTGCAAAACTTCATAACCTTGCTGCGGGTGACTCGGCTGGCAAACTCGAGAATCTTGACTGGTTTCTCCTCATAGGTCAGATCGCTATCCAACTGTATCGCTTCCAGTGGCACTGAGCCATCTCTGCGTGGCACTTTTTTAATTGGGAAACATGGAACACATCGTGTACTCCTGACAATCCTTCAGGCAACTCCAGCTTGTAAGCAACTTCTCCCATACGCTCCAAACCTTTGTATGGTCCCACAAAACGTGGTGCTAACTTTCCTTTAACTCCAAAACGCTTAACTCCTCGAAGTGGGGACACACGAAGATAAACTATGTCTCCTACTTCGTAAACTGTCTCCTTGCGTTTAGAATCCGCATAGCTCTTCTGCCTAGACTGGGCTACCTTGAGTCTATCGCGAATCAGCTTAACCTTCTCCTCCGACTCTTTAATCAAATCTGGTCCAAACAACTGACGGTCTCCAACTTCGTCCCACAACAACAGTGTACTGCACCTCCTTCCATATAGAGCTTCGAAAGGGGCCATCTTCAAACTAGATTGGTAGCTATTGTTGTAAGAAAACTCTGCATACAGTAAATTGTCATCCCAACTGGATCCATAATCTAGCGCGCATGCTCTCAGCATGTCCTCCAAAATCTGATTGACTCTCTCGGTCTGTCCATCTGTCTGTGGATGAAAGGCTGTACTAAACTCTTGCCTGGTACCCAAAGTTTCGTGCAACTGATTCCAGAACTTTGAGGTAAATTGGGTTCCTCTATCTGACACAATGGTCCTCGGAACTCCATGTAGACATACGATCCTGGTCATGTATATCTTTGCCAACTTAGCACTGGTATTAGTGGTCTTTACTGGGATGAAATGAGCTACCTTCGTCAAACGATCGACTACAACCCATATTGAGTCATAGCCTGAATGAGTCCTGGGCAATCCCGTGATAAAATCCATGCCTAGCTTATCCCACTTCCATTCGGGTATCGGCAATGGATGTAGCAATCCCGCTGGCTTCTGATGCTCTGTCTTCACTCTCTGACATACATCACAAACTGCTACATACTCCGCAATATCCTTCTTCATTCCGGTCCACCAGAAACTGTCCTTTAAATCCAGATACATCTTGGTGTTTCCTAGGTGAATCGAATACGGCGAATCATGGGCCTCCTGCAGAGTCAACTTCCTGATCTTCGGATCATTGGGCACATAAACGCGGTCCTCAAACCATAAGGTATCGTGCTTATCCTCACGAAATCCCTTGGCTTTTCCTTTGCTCATCCTTTCCTTTATCTCGGCAATTTCCTTGTCTGTCTTCTGAACTTCTCTAATCTTATCCATCAAAGTAGACTGAATCTGCAATGCTGCTACATAGCCTCTCGGAACTATCTCCAAACATAGTTTGCGAAGATCCTCGGCTAACTCCTTGGGTAACTCTCCAGTTATGAGTGTGTTGACATGGCTCTTGCGGCTCAACGCATCGGCTACTACGTTAGCCTTCCCTGGGTGATACTGCAATCTCATATCATAATCCTTGATGAGCTCCAACCATCTCCTTTGCCTGAGATTCAACTCCTTCTGTGTGAAGATATACTTCAGACTCTTATGATCCGTGTACACCTCGCAATGGTTTCCGATGAGAAAGTGTCTCCACGTCTTCAACGCATGCACTACGGCTACTAACTCCAAATCGTGCGTAGCATAATTCAACTCATGGGGTTTAAGCTGTCCTGAGGCATAGGAAACAACTCTTCCCTCCTACATAAGCACTGCTCCAAGTCCTCGACGAGAAGCATCGCAATACACCTCATAATCCTTGCGTTGATCTGGCAGAATCAACACTGGCGCTGTAACCAAGCGTTTCTTCAACTCCTGAAAACTAGCCTCACATTCCTCAGTTCAATTGAACTTGGTGTCCTTCTTCAACAACTCCGTCATGGGCTTTGCAATCTTCGAGAAATTCTCAATGAACCTCTGGTAGTATCCTACGAGTCCAAGAAAACTCCGAATCTCTCCAACTGACGTGGGTGCTTCCCAATTTGTCACAGTGATAACCTTGGTGGGGTCTACTGCTATTCCTTCTCCGGATATAACATGTCCGAGGAATCCAACTTCCTTTAACCAAAACTCGCACTTGCTGAACTTGGCATATAACTGATGTTCTCTGAGCTTACCAAGTACCAAACGCAAATGCTCCTTATACTCCTCATCATTCTTTGAATAGACCAGAATATCATCAATGAACACCACGACGAACTTGTCCAAAAACTCCATAAACACCTTGTTCATCATGTTCATGAAATAGGCAGGTGCGTTAGTCAGGCCAAAAGACATAACGGTATACTCATATAGCCCATACCTTGTGGTAAAAGCTATCTTAGGTATATTCTGCTCTCGAATCTTCAGCTGGTGGTATCCTGATCGCAAATCGATCTTGGAAAATACCTTAGCTCCTTGTAGTTGGTCAAACAAATCATTGATCATTGGCAGTGGGTACTTGTTCTTGATTGTTACTTCATTCAATCCTCGATAATCAACAACCATCCTCAACGATCCATCCTTCTTCTCCACGAGAAGCACTGGTGATCCCCAAGGTGACGAACTTGGGCGAATATAGCCTTTATCCAGTAACTCCTTAATTTGTTTCTTAATTTCCTCCAAATCCTTAGCGGGCATCCTGTACGGACTCTTAGATATTGGCCCTGTGCCTGGCAAAAGCTCAATCAAAAACTCAATGTCTCAATCCGGTGGCATGCCTGGCAACTCTTCTGGAAACACATCAGGGAATTCCTTCACCACTGGTACTTCCTCCTGTACAACTCCTGACAAGGAATTCACTTGAGTCCTCTTCGGCACATGCGGGGATACATACTTAATCCTTCTTCCTTCTGGGGTGGTAAGCAAAATCGTCTTACTGGCGCAATCGATGTTTCCTCCATACATCGATAGCCAATCCATACCCAAAATCACATCCAAACCTTGCGACTCCAAAATTATCAAGTTTGAGGGGAAAACATGCCTACCTATGGCCAATGGCATCTGAAAAAATCCTTCGCTTACCATATACTCTGCTCCTGGCGAGCTTACAAACATAGGTGTTCTAAGAACTTTGGTGGGCAACTTATACTTATCCACAAATCCCCTTGATATGTATGAATGCGATGCACTAGTATCGAAAAGAACGATTGCAGTAAATGACTTAACCAAAAACTTACCTATTACTGCATCAGGCTGGGCTTCTACCTCCTCCACGTCGACGTGGTTCACTTGTCCCCTGTTGAAAGGGTTTGGCTTCTTCCCAAAGCTTCCATTGCCATTTCCATTATTTGCTTCCGGACAATCAGTGGCATAATGTCCAGTCTTCTGGCACTTGTAGCAGGTAATGTGGCTCAGATCCCTCTTGGCTGGTGTTGATGGGTTGGAACAGTTCTGCCCGCTGCTTCCTTCGTTACCATTCCCATTCTTGGGGCCACTATGATTGTGCGAACTCCCTCCATTGTGATTGTGACCTCCATGGTTATGTTGAAGGTGTCCTCCCGAGTTGGGGGTAAAACGAGGCTTCTGATGAGCTCCTGTACTGTACTTTCCTTGTCCATACTTCCTCTTGCGGCTTTCAATCTGCTGCTGCTTCCCTTCAATCATGAGAGCTCTATCTACCAACTCCTGGTAGTTGTTGAAGGTTTCCACCATCAACTGCATGCTCAGCTCATCATTCAGTCCTTCCAGAAACTTCTCCTGCTTAGCTGCATCCATAGCAATGTCATCTGGGGCATAACGTGCTACCTTACTAAAATCTTCCACGTACTGGCCAACGGTACGTCCTCCTTGGCGCAAGTTGTGAAACTCACGCTTCTTCATGGCCATAGCTCCTGCTGAAACATGGGCAGTACGGAAAGCCTGCTGAAACTGGTCCCATGTGATAGTGTCGATGGGGTTAGTGGCTGTGTAATTCTCCCACCATGATGCTGCGGGTCCATCAAGCTAATGTGTGGCAAAACGCACTCTCTCCGCATCTGTGCATCCTGCAGTGGTCACCTCCCTTCCAACCTTGCGGCGCCAATCATCTGCAACAATCGGCTCGGTGCTGCTGGAAAACACCGGCGGATTTAGCCTTAAGAAACGGGCTAAGTGATCAATAGGTGGTGGTGGTGGTGGGTTGTTGTTGTTGTTGCCTTGGTTCTGAACTAACACTTGCATCAGGGCATTCTGCTACTGAACCAACTGAGTGATCTCCGGTGGAAAAACAAATCCAGTGTCGCGTCTCGGAGGCATCTGAGGGGTTTAGAAAAGATGAGAAAATAGACTAGAATGAGATCTAGAGGGAAAACACTACCCATATGCACATGAGACAAACACAATCATATCACTCCAATCAATTTCAAACAAGGCATACAATCGATCTAACTATCGTTACAAAAGTGCTCGGACTATACTATATACATGGGGGGAATACTACTACTGGTATGGTGGTCTACTAGAAATTTTGATCAGTCGAAGACTCCATGATATCTGCTCCAGCTTCATCATCCAAATCATCATCACTGGGGTCCGAGTCGGTGTCATCGATGATGATCTAGTTCTTCGAGCAAGTAGAATCATCGTCTTCTCCTGCTGGCGCTGGGTCTCCCATGAATACTCCGATCTTCTTTATCAGGTCGTCATTCTTCTCCAATAATGTTGCGATTTCCTCGTCATATCCATCGCGCGTAGACTTGAGTTCTTCTTCAAGCTCCGTGATCCTGGTCATTGCCTTCTTTAGATCTGTCATGCCTGCGCACATCTGGTTCTCCTGGAGACGAATGTGTTGGTTTAACTCCTGAATGAAAGCTGCAATAGATCTATCCTTCCTGGTGCTGATCATCTCCCATTGCTCGTCTCGGCGTCTACAAATCTGGTAGATAGTATCCTTGAGATCCTTGTGCTACACTTCTCAAATACGTCCCATGGTGATGTGGGCTGCCATGCTCTTTCCTAAACTCCAGGTTGGTGCATCAAAGGAAAACTCTATGGGCTTAGTGACTGGCATGAACGTCCTTGCTGGAACATGAACTTGAATCATCCAACGCTCCTCTTCTGGTAGTGTGGCGTTGTAGGTCCCAGTGAACACTACAAAAAAAGACACATCCATGACATTTTGGGCCGAACGAAATTTTTTTCTGTCATACATATGACACTTCTATGACGATAATTGTGACAAAACCCGGTATCATCATAGATGTGGTGGGCTCCTACTTCTATGACAAAAAATCATGACAGAAAATGGGCTTTTCGTCCTGGGCAGTCCGGAGACGCAGCTGCATGACATTCTTTGGGCCGTCCATGACGGAAAAAACTGTGGTAGAAGCGAGGGCGAGGAAAATTTCGGGGAGTTCCCGGTTAAGGTGGGAGGTCGGGGGCCGAGCGATGCGCGTTTCTCTCGTACACGTACGCGCGTGTGTGCGAGGCGTTGGCTCTAACTGAACCTGAGCGAGGCATTGGGCTCTAACTGAACCCAAGCGATTGCACTGCAGGCTACGTGTTACTAAACCCGAGCGATCGATCGATGGCTGTTAACTGAACCCGATCGAGCGATTCCTTCGCTACTGGTGCTAACTGAAGCCGATGGATGCTGCCTCTCTGGCTGAACAGTGAGCGTTGCGGGGGGGGTGGATGAACAGTGAGCGGTGGCGTTGCCTCCGCATGAACAGGACCCCGTGGTGTGGAGGGCTGGATGAACATGACGACCCCGTGGAGGGCTGGATGAACAGTAGACGGTGGAGGGGTGCCCGTGGAGGGGTGGTTGAACAGTAGCCGGTGGAGTAGTGCGCGGTGGAGGCTGGATGAACAGGAGCCCGTGGAGGCTAGAGGAGGTCGACGGTGGAGATGAACAGTATCCCGTGGAGTCCCGTTTTGCGGTACGCCAGACCCCTCCCGATGAACAGGACCCCCGTTTCGACCGTAGCGCTCCAATACAAGTCCGTTTCGTCCGTTTTGCGGTACGCCACACCCCTCCCGATCAACAGGACCCCTGTTTCGACCGTAGCGCTCCAACACAAGTCCGTTTCATCCGTTTTGCGGTACGCCACACCCCTCCCGATCAACAGGACCCCCGTTTCGACCGTAGGAGGTTCGTTTCCTCCGTTTTGCGGTACGCCAGACCCCTCCCGATGAACAGGATCCCGTTTCGAACGTGGCCGGTCGAACACAAGGCCGTTTCCTCTGTTCTGCAGTATGCCAGGCCTCGTTTCCATCGCCTGTTCCATCCAAGCCCTCCCGCTGAACACGACGACGCATTCCGTTCCGACCCAGCCGATTGGCTCCCCATGAACATGACGACGATGCTGTTTCCCCGTTCCGACCCAGCCATTTACACGAGCCCTGGCCGTACGTATGCGCGAGTAGGCGTTCGAGACCCCGCCCGCATGTACACATAAGTGGCCGTATTTTCTTTCTTGCACCCTGGCCACTGTACGTACCTGTACATGCTACATGCGCGCCTCTACTACGACACGTGCGCGCCTCTACAACGATACGTGCGCGCCTCTACAACGACACGTGTGCGCCTCTACATCCACCAGTATATATGTACGTACACGTTCGCGACCAGAATGACAACGCTCATACGCTTCGACCAGGTGGGTCCCAACTGTCAGGCACTTCCTTGCGTGCGAAGATGTAGCTGGTGGGTCCCAGCAGTCAGGGGGGCGAATCGTTTTTTTGCCCGGACGCACTTCCTTGCGTGCGAAGGTGTAGCTGGTGGGTCCCAGCAGTCAGGGGGGAAACGTTTTTTTCGCAAAATATGGTGGCTCGTCCAGTGGGTCCCTGCTGTCAGGTGGAGGAATCATTATTTTCCGCGTAATAAGGAGGCACTTCCTTGCTGCGGCCGTTGACCCACCTGTCAGCCTTTCCACGTGCAGTCCACGTCCGATGGAAGTCATTCCTTGACCACGTTGACCATGCCGCGCCGAGAGCACCAGGGCAGTGGACGACGGCGAGGCCTACGAAGGGGACGACGGGGAGCCGGGGAAGACGCGGCAGTGGAAGCCCGCGCGGAGAGGAGTACGAGGGTTCACTGGTTCGGTTGCGGTGTGAGGCTGCCGTCGCCGCAGGGCCTGGCCAGCGGTGGAAATAGTAGGGGGCGGTGAGGCCTTCGCGGCAGCACAGCCGGACACGGGAGGCAGGAGCATGCGGCACGACCGGCGCAGCTTTGGGCGGCTGGAGCAAGAAGACCAGGGGTTGAAGAAGCACTACGGCCGTTGGATGGACATCGTACGGTCACTGGAGCTAGAATCGTTTATATTGACTAAGTTGACAACGCCCTCCGTCCCCGTCAACTTAGTAGGCCCACAAGTCAGCCTCCCACCAAGGTGGGTCCCACCTAGCTGGGGGGTATTCATTTTTTGTGCGTAATAAGGAGGCACTTCCGGTGGGTCCGAGCTGACACCGGGGGGAACGTTTTTTCGCGAAATACGGTGGCCCGTCCGGTGGGTCCCTGCAGTCAGGGGCAAACGTTTTTTTCACGAAATACTGGTGGCCCGTCCGGTGGGTCCCTGCTGTCAGGTGGAGGAATAATTATTTTCCACGTAATAAGGAGGCACTTCCTTGCGGCTGCCGTGGACCCAACTGTCAGCCTCTCCACATACAGTACTCTTCCAATGGAATTCGGTGGTTGACCACATTGACCACGCCGCGCCGAGAGCACCACGGCGGTGGACAACGGCAAGGCCTAGGAAGGGGACAACGCGGAGCCGGGGAAGACGCGGTAGTGGATGCCCACGCGGAGAGGAGTACGAGGGTTCACTGGTTCGGCTGCGCTGCCGTCACCGCAGAATAACAGGGGGTGTGGGTGAGTGGAGTGGAGGGATGGCCTGGCCAGCGGTGGGAGTAGTATGGGGGTGGTGAGGCATCCGCGGCAGCACAGCCGGCCACGGGAGGCAGCAGCAGGCGGCATGACCGGCGCTGCTTTGGGCGGCTGGAGCAAGAAGACCAGAGGTTGAAGAAGCACCACGGCCGTTGGATGGACATCGTACGCTCAGTCGAGCTAGAATCATGCATATTGACTAAGTTGACAAAGCCCTTCGTCCCCGTCAACTTAGTAGGCCCACTATACTGGGTCCCAGCTAGCAGGGGGAGTATTCATTTTTTTGTGCGTAATAAGGAGGCACTTCCTTGCGTGCGAAGATATAGCTGGTGGGTCCGAGCTGTCAGCGGCGGTAACGTTTTTTCACGAAATACAGAGGCCCTTTCTATGGGTCCCAGATGTCAGGTGGAGGAATCATTATTTTGCGGGTAATAAGGAAGCATTTCCTTACGTGCGGACGTGGACCCAGCTGTCAGCCTCTCCACGTACAGTCCACTTCAGATGCATGTCAGTCGTTGACCACGCCACGCCAAGAGCACCAGGGCGGTGGACGACGGCGAGGCCTAGGAAAGGAACGACACGGAGCCAGGGAAGACTCGGCAGTTGTTTCCCACGTGGAGGGGAGTATGACTGTACGAGGGTTTACTGGTTCGTCTGCCATCGCCGGAGAATAACAGGAGGTGTGGGACTGTGGGTGAATAGAGGGATGGCTAGGCTAGCGCTGGGAGTACGGTGGGGCGGTGAGGCCTGCGCGACAGCACAGCTGGCCGCGGGGAGGAGGGAGCAGGCAGTCCCACCGGCACTTGTTTGAGCGGCTTGAGCAGGAAGAGCAGAGATTGAAGAAGCACGACGGCCGTTGGATGGACATCCAACAATCACTGCTTGTGCGTCAACCTTTTTTTAGGAAAGCCTCAAATCTGTGGAAAACAGCATACAGGCCATCTGCCATTCTTTCAAATAATTTACAGCCCATTTGCTAATTCTTACGGGTTTTTTTGGAGCCCATATTCTTTTTGTTAGCATTACAACCCATATTGTGGCCACGGTTAAAAAATTATACGAAATTTTGCGTATGTCGGTGCGGTCTAAACTGTTTTTAATCCCGAAATTTTGAGTCACATTCAGACTGATTTTAAAAATAAATGTATATCAATATAAAATCCAATAAATTGTCCACGCATAAAAATCAATGCAATTTAAAATCTCGAAATGAAAAAAAGATATTTGAAACTAATTGCCGGTTTGATGTGTTTTAAAAATGTACTGCCCATTTCCCATTACTGATAGGCCATTTTCTCGGCCAGCCGAATAAAGCTATCCTCGTCTTGAAAGATTTGCAGCCCAACAGGCCTGATAAAGCGACTTACTTGACAAATCACAAAAAAAATGGGCTAGCCATTTTCAGAAAGAAAAAAAGTACTGGGCTGGTCTGTGGTAAACATAAAAGAAAAGGCTGTCTAGACAGGCCAGAGTGTCCCGCACAGCCTAGTTGACACCCTGCTTCCGTCTCAAAAACAAATTAGATAAATGCCACTCCAATTATGGCGATTCATAAAAATGCCACTGCAATTTCCAAACTTTGAAAAATGCCACTGCAATTCTTGCAAACTTTCAAAAACGCCACTCCAGACTTCGAAAAATGCCACTAGAAATGGCATGAAATGGCATTTTTCAAAGTTCGGAAATTGCAGTGGCATTTCTCGGATACACCAGATTTGGAGTGGCATTTATCAAATTAACCCAAAACAAAAATAACTGGGCGAGCTGCTGGGTCCCTGGTGTCAGCCGCTCGTTGTGCAATTCTCTAGTTTATTGACTACGTTGACAATGGCATGGGACCCAGATGTCAGAAATCCACTAGGAGGAGCCTTTTTTAATTGGCTTGAAATAAGGTGGCACTTGCTTGCGTACTGCCATGACCTTGGCGGGTCCCTGCTGTCATCCTCACCACGTACAATCATCCTTGATTGTGTACGCGTCAACTTGGTAGGCCCACAAGTCAGCCTCTAAACCCATGGAGGACAAATACAACCCATTTAAATAAATAACAGCCCATTCCATACGTTCAAATGGAAAGTTCAACATTCAGAGCAAAGTAACAGGTCTGATCCACATATAGAGCACTGAACTTCCACGTTGACAACCATCATAGCCAAGTTAACTATCTACTCCCACTAATACTCTAGTAGCGTACAAGTACTAACTTACTCTTAACTAACTAGACGATGCCGGCCGCCATCTGTGGTACACGCTAAACGCCGGCACCGGCGTCCTGCGCCTCGCCTCAGACTTGCAAGAGGTGCGATAGGGTGCGTTGCTCGCGCACGTTGGCCCTTTCCATGCCGGCGTGGTCCACCGAAGCTTCGGCTTCCAAACAGGACACCCACTTGACGAGCTGGTAGTAAATATCAGCGTCGCGAACGCGTGCATGCCCGACAGCCTCCAGGGCTATTTTCCGGGCGCCGGCCTCCACGTAGTCGGCCCAGTTGCGGGCGCTCTGCTCGCGACTCAGAGCGTCGGTGCGCTGCTGCTCCATGTCCCGCTGGCGGCGCAAATCGGCCATACGCTGCTCCTCCGCCAGGCGGTCGTGCTCCAACAACTCCTCGATCTCCGCATTGCCATCTAAAGACAGATAGAATCCTCCTCCCTCCGTCTGCATTCGGGTGAAAAACCGAACACTAGTTCTGGCGGTGACCGCCTCCGGCGTCGCCTACCGCGGATGGGCGGGGCATGGCGGACGTGGCGAGCGACGCCAGGCCAATGGGGGCTTATGAGGATATGGCGAGTTGGGTCATGGTGCCACCGGAAAAGGCCGGGAAACAGTACTTATAGGCGGAAGGTAGCGCGACGGTCATCGGAATTCAATGCATAATGGCTTAGCGCGCCAGCTTGCCGTGGAAAACTAGAGAAACTAAAATTATGACTGTGCCGTCTCATCCCGTCTGGGTCGCACGCCGGCATGGCGGTCAAACAAGTGCACTCGAATCATCTTCCTCCTTGTCAATAATGATTCCACGGATTTAAAAAGCCCGCAACAATTAAAGCGCATCTTTTTTCGCATTAGTTAGCTGCCTTAATTACGGCCGGCTACATGCAGGCACTCAGAATCACTCGCAGCCAGTACGCGGAGCAGCATGCAACGAGTCGCAGCTGAGGGCACGCATGCAGCCACTTAAATCGCTGGAATTAATTAGGCTTAAACTTCTGCATGCCGTTAATTATTGACATGCCTTGGTCTTGCTGCTTTGCTCACGGGACTAATAAACCCGGACGGAGGGAGTACCTTGTTGGTGAGAGGTTTGAATTAAGCCCTGCAAACCGAAAAGGAGGTACTAGTACGTGCGTGATCCGCTATTTATTCGTGTAGGATCGAGTAGGTCGTTTCTTGAATTGAGCCCTGCAAACCGGAAAGGAGGTACTACGTGCATGATCCACTATTTATCCGTGTAGGATCGATAGTGTAGCTTGTCAGTTCTTTAGAGGTAGGCATTTTTATTCAAAAAACTGCCACTTCGCATCTTGCGTCGCAAATAAAACTGCCAGGAGCGCATTTGTAGGCTAGCTAGTGATCGATCAGTAACTTGTAAACACTGAGCGAACAGAAATAAGTAACTGTTAATGCATCTCAATGATTCATAGATCATATACAAATATGTAGCTCCAAAAGCAAAGATCAACCACTTCGGATCTTGCGTCGCAACTAAAACTAACTAGTACGATTCCCATACATAAGATCAACATGTTAATGCATCTCAATGATTCACATATCATATACAAATATGTAGCTCCAAAAGCAAAGATCTAGAAAAAACATCTGTTCTTCCTACTAACATGGATGCTTCTCTTGGCCAACATTCAGTACAGACTGAAAGACAAATTTGTTTGTGAAGTCTACAATTCCTCTTGCAACCGTAAGTGGTTTCACCAACAGCTGGAACCATGAGAATGAACCACACATGATGGAGGAACATCCACTACCATATGATTTGGTCTTCTCTCGATCACACCGCGAGACTATTTTCGGAATACAAACTTTAACTTAGGCAAAATGATGCCCGTTGTATAATCAGACCAAAGCAATGAAGCACCTAGTGTTGGCCAATAAATAGTATAGTACTACTTTTCTGCAGTCCATGAAGTGACTATCCTATCTTTCTGTGTCTATTTTCAAATGGCACTGCATGCAGTGACTATACTATTCTCTTGTGCAGTTCAACCAAAATTGCGGACACTTTGTTTGTTTGCCAAATAGCAACGGGCAGACATCTCTGTCTGCACAAATATCAAGCAGCTAGTAAACATATACCACACCATGTATTTTCGGTTTAAACATGTCTCTTCCGCTTAGCATCTATCATGTTCTGCACTGGACAATCTGATACAGTTATGTTTTGCCCTGGACAATTTCATACTGAATTGATTTGCTGCTTCAGAGCAGAAATATAGCACCTATTCTTCATCAGACCAAGGATATCCATGTTCACAGTGATGGAAGAGGTGAAATCGATACAACCGAAATTGAGCATCCAATCATTGAATCCTGTCCTGCACCTCCAATGTAGGTCCACCCTGCCAATAAATTCACATGCAAACCACTAGCATTACTATCTAATGACAGTACAAAAAGAGTAGCAAGATAGTAGCAAACCATGTACCTTCGTAATGAACAACTCATAGTGCCACCAATTGGATATAAAGGTTTGGAAAAAAACATGCTCCTAATGTTGAACCAGTTGGACTTTTTGTGCAGTTCCACTAAAATCGAGCATCCCTGTTTGCATAGATATTGAAAGTGTCATTACTATAAAAGTGGCACTAGTTGAAGCATAGACTCACAAATATAAGCATTCCAATTTCTTAATGGGAAAAGGTAGCAAGACTGTTTCTATCTACCTGTTTGAAGGAATAAATAAAGCAATAGCGGCTGATGTCAGGAAGGCATACATAGTTTTTTCTGAAAAATTGCGCCATTCCTGACCTTTCCTCTTCTTTTAAGCACATTTTGTGCAGTTCAACTAAAATAAAATGCCATCACCGCCTTGACAACTCAGTGACACTGTACAAAAGGAAATGACTTAACATTACATCATGATGTCAGGTATGTAGTCGACAGGCATTAGAGACAAACATACAGACCTCCTCCGATAACATAATGAACATTAATTTTAACAAAGGTGTGACTAGCTTTACCGGGATAATTTGAGTGAACTCTACACCCTCTGTTCCTTAATATAAGACTTTTTTGCAGTTCAATTTAAAGTACCCAAACGTCCAGTATTTAGAAAAACAGGTAGTAGTTTTCTTGAGCACATATCTGGGAAAGCTTGCCACACTTTTTATATGTCCATACGCTAATGCAACACCATACGAATAGTACAAATATACACTAATCCAGTGGCTAGTGCAACAGTAGAGTAGTTATTTTATTACAGGGTACAGTACAATGGTTTTACTGAACAGATTTCTATAAGCTCTAGCACTGGAAGATTTCTATAAGAATTAACAATACAAAATGTAAAGGTAACAAGTTTCAGCATTGGTATACTAGTTGTGCAAGAGCATTAAACCAAATACAAAAGTCTGAAGGTAACTAGCATTATTAACTAATGACAGTATTCAAAAATTGCAACCCATGTACCTTCAAGGTAAATAACATTTCGAACTCAAGTGGACATGAAAAATTGCTATCCCAATCTTGATAATCGATCAAACATAAAAACTTGATCGAACAAATCAATACAATAGCCAAAGGAGGAGGTGCCCACTCTTGACCTTTCCTCTTGTCTTCATAATTTTTTGTGCAGTTTAACCAAAATAAAATGACATCAGCGCCTTGGCATTTTGGTGACACTGTACAAAAAAATTAACTTATCTCATGAAAGTGAGGTATGTAATCTATATGCATTAACAATGCAAAAATCTGAAGGTAGTAACAAGTTTCATTGTTGGTATACTGGCTGTGCAACAGCATTAGAATGCCTTAGCTAAAAAATCTTTAATACATCCACAATCAACAGCTAACCCTGAAATAATCCAGTGACATTAAATGGCATTGCTTAAATTCATCGGTGGCATTAGACTGAGAGCGGCATTAGTTAAATGTGGCATCACTTTAGCAGTAGCATTGCTTGACTTGACTGCTGGCGTTATACTAACAGCAAAAAAAGTGGCAATAAGAGCATGGGAGGCCCATTCGGACAGTGGGCGCACCAGTACGATGTACCTCCACGGACGCAGAGTGGTGAGGGAGGTATGGTTGGCCAGAGCAACAAATATCCAGGCAGCATATGTGGATTACGTCCCATTTTTGTTCTCTTTAGCCACCTTTTCCCTATGTGAGGACAACAAACCGATCGATCTGGTCATTCTCTATTGCGTTGTCATGCCTTTCTACCCTTCTTCAACCAAGAGACACGGGACTCGTTCCTTAGCTACTAATTTTCCCCTTTTCAACCTAGATGCGGGTTTGATGCCTATTCTCTTGGACAGTACAGTCTCCCTTCCTTTCCTTATTCAACCCAGACATGGATTAGTCTGCATGAAGTAGGGTTTCCTTTAATAGTGCAAATTATGGTTTTCGTCTGCGTGGCTAGCAAAGTAGAGGATAGCAAATTGGGAAGATGGTGGAGTGGAAAAAGATCCAGATGCAAGGACGTGGCAGATGGGGCAATAGAACAAGGGTATGGTTCGAAAAGAGGTAGCATACCTGAGGGTCGGCGGGAAGTGGCTTCGCTCGTGGTCTTCGTCCTTCGCACACACTACGACAACGAGCTTGGGGACGGAGGCCATCCCGCGCGGGTGCTAGGTCTGAGAGGACCGCCTTGTCGTCAGTGCGTGACCTCGCTCGCCGACGAGTGCATCAACGCTGCATGCCCTTTTCTTCCCCGGCTGATCTGTGACCACCGGTGAGGAGGGAGAGAGAGGCCATCTTTTCTAGATCTGGTAGTGTGAGAAGCAAGTGGGCAGCCCTTAGCAAGAAAGCGCTAAAGCTCCAGCCTATATATCTTTTTTATACTACTAGTACTGGAGGTGGAGTAGTGGTAGAGTAGTTTTTATTTTCTCTACGTATAGTACCAGTTAGTCGTGCTTCAAAACTGAATGGCACGCCATTAAAAAAATAAAGGTCGATAACTAATGCGGCACCTCGGGCCAACGCGGCCAGATCGCATTTTGCACGGGAAATTACACACCATGTTTCGTTGGCATGTGGTCCCGTTCCAACATATCAGTGAGACGACGACGAGTCCTTTTCTACTAGTAGTATTTCCGAACGGACGTGTAGGCCGCTGCGCCTCTTCGTGAACCGTGGCAAACTGGCAACCGTCCACCGACTCTTCGCCTTTCCCTCTCGATTTGGAACTGCTGTCGCGCGCTCTTCCTCTCCCTCCTTCATTTTCCTTCAGCCCTTCACCCTTTCTTCTGCCATTGTTCGATCGTCTTCTCCATGGAGGGAACAGGCCGGAAACGACCCCGTTATTCTTGCCTCGATCTGAAAGATGACATGGTGGAGGAACTCATTGATCGGTGCGACGTCATCACCTCGGCTAGCATGGCAGGTTCGTTCAAGCCCATTCTCGACTCAACTAATAACATCTTTACAAGGAACCCAAGAGTCAAGGAGCGGTTTGATCTCCCCTATCTTCTTCGCCGTGACCCTGATGACTGCCGCGGGGACGACAGAGGCCTCGCCCTGCGCAAGTTGATGCCGCTTGATAATGATACGTGTGATGTTAAGATGCCATCGCTTGAGGGTAAGGCTTGGGCAGGCGCAAATGGAGATTGGGTTGTTTACATTGGGTCCAACTGCGAGTGGGAACTTGTGAATGTGTACACTCGTGACCGGGTTCCACTTCCAAAAATCTCAGCATACTGCCAGAGGTTGAGCATGCCGGTATTGTACGCACGTTCAAATACGATCATGGTGACTGTCTTCTACGGAAGATAGCAATTTGTCGAGTTCCCAACTGCTCTTGGAATTACAACAACTATGAAGTTTTTGCTATATTCGACAAGCTTGTTGCCGTCCTTCGTGGTTTGACTGGATGGATATTGCTCAAAAATCAGTTTCTGTACACGGATGAGTACTGTGATGCAATTCAATACGAGGGCCTTGTGTTTGCTGCCACCACTCGTGGCACTATTTTTGCATGGAATCCTTATTATTTCGGTACGTTTGTCTTCCACCGTAATTATAATTGTTTCATCCACATGCATGCGGGTTAGCAAGTTTCCCTTTACTAATTAACCTTCTTCTTGTGTTTCCAAGGTCCTGTGAACATTCCACCACCTATACTTGAAAAATTTTATAACCAAGGGGGAGATGACGATGGTGATGATCACGAGCATGAGGACGAGCAGCGCCCATATACTCTGTGACACCTGGCAACTAATTCCGATGGATCACCTCTTCTTGTGTGTATACAGCCCACTAATGATGTTACTACTAAGGAGGCAGGTGTAGTCTCCCATGGTCGCACTCTCCGGACCTATTCCAACACCCATTACATGGTATTCGGGATGGTTACTAGTGTGCTAGCGCCAACACCTTCTCCCTGGTACAGAATTGATAGTCTTGGAGAAAACTCGCTCTTCCTTGGACAAAACTATCCAATGATGGTGAAAGGCGATCCAACTGCTGTTGACACAACGTTACTACCATTTATGAGAAGCAACTGTGTCTATACCTCGGACATTTGGGTGGTTCCCTACCCTGGTACTAATATAGTAGGCCGCTTCAGCCTGGATGATCAGTCCTGCGTTGGTGTCCAGATCAACAATGGATGGCCCATCCCAGAGAATCACTTGTGGTTCAAAGCAAGCGTTTCCAATGCCGAGGAATGGTTGAGTTGAAGTTCATTTCATTGCTTGTTATTTGTTGTGTGGTGAAAACTTTAGTATTTATAATTTATCCTCGTTGTCGATGTGGGTTGATGGCCTGTTGTATGTAATAAAATGATATGCCTGTGATAAACTTACTAAATTTATGAATGGCTTTCGAGTCGCTTCTCTGAGTGAGTGGTGCGACGAGGCAAAAAAATATTTTCCAAATACATAATTGTATGTGCATTGCAACAGGTTATCGGATGAGGCCAATCAACAATAGTACTCCCTCCATTTTTGTATACAAGGCCACAAACTCGAATTACCGGTACCAATGTAAAATTTAATGTCTGCTTTATGAGTCAACTTTTTTCTTGTTTACTGGGATCATTAATACTCCGTAGTCATGCAAAGAAACTGAATGGAGGAAGTAGATGACTGTCATTATGACTGCATGCATGCAAGTATTAAACAGGTTGTTAGTACGAGAAACTACCATTAATTTTGCCTTGATTACTGTAGCCTTATATAGATGCAAAATGTATATTCCATAGTGGCCTTGTATATAAAAATGGAGGAAGTAGTACACTATTTGTACTAGCTTCACATGCTTCGCGCGTCGGGCGAGTGTTTTTACTGTAGCCATATGTTAATGTGTTCGCTGTACGTAACCAGCACCTCAAATCCTCGATACTAGTACTATATAGTAAGTAGTAGGACTAGTAGGGTGGCATGGGCCAGAACAAGCATTCACATCCAGGAGTATGGCACACGCCACCACCACGACATCCATCTGACACCATATTATTTCTTGGAGTCCGTGCTAGAGCAATCTCTTCAACCTCATCGTTTCTCTAACTTCAGCCATCACGCGGCGGGCGAGGTGGGGGTTTGCCGATAGTCGGTTTCCTCAACTGCGGTCCCACTTGTAAGGCCAACTCCAACGCACGACCCCAAATGGACCTCCGTTTTGCACAAACTCCAATGATAATTTTGACTAGAAAAGCAAGACCAAAGAAAACAAGAACCACAAGAATACATTTTACTACTCTAGAAGATATCCAACTTCCATAACTGCTCCTGTAAGTTGGATTAGTGCCTTCTCGATGCATTCATTGTTGATCTGCGGAGGCTCGATCTTGCATGCTTCTTTCTTCTTCGAGTGTAAAGAAGTAGACGTTGCTTCCTCGCATCTAGTCTCATGTCTAGCCTCTATTTTAGTAGGAGTATCAACAAGTGCACTAGTCCCATCTCTAGCCTCTATGCTAGCTAAAAGTGCTAGAACATCTACTAAATTGCGCTCTATCAATATATGGATGTACTCTTCTTCCCAATACCAAAACTTGCATCCATTCTACTCCCTCCGTTGCACAATACATGCCTTCTATTTGTCAAAATATATATGTATCTAGACATGTTTTAGTATATAGGTACATCCATTTTTGGACAAATGGAAGTCAAGTAATTTGGAACGGAGGGAGTACACAATAATTTTTTTAAGTTAGCACAATAGTCTAATCCGAGAGCACAACCGAAGATTTGGTCGGGTCCTTCCTCCTTTTGCCGACACGTGGGACATCCAGCATCCAGGTCGTGTCATGCAAGAAAATAGAGTGGTAGTTGAAGCCACGTGATGTGCATCTTGGGTTAAACTGTAAATAGAATCTTACTACTCTTGAGTAACTCCAAAAGCGGCCACCGAAGATCTTTATTGGATTTGTTTTTCATCACCAGCACGTCGAGGTGAAAGATGTGCAGGTTCAGTGGGTCCTCTTGCATTTTCACTGACATGTGGGACCGCATGTGAGCAAACAGACGATGGGCTCCGCGCGTCCGCTGGCTGGCTGAGAAGAGAGATAGAGGAGGGCTGAGCACGTACTCCATGAAATATGTTCTACGTACCTCGATATAGGCTCGATATAGTGGGGTGGCATGGGCCATAACTAGCATTCACGTCTAGCAGTACGGCACACGCCACGCACACGAGTCCCATCCGACACCAATTTTCTTGGAGTCCATGCTACAGCCATCTCTTCTTCCTCCTGTTTTCTCAGCCATCACGCGGTGGGCCGGGTGGGGGTTTGCGATAGTCGGTTTGCTCAACTGCGGTCCCACTTGTAAGTGAAAATGCAACACCGCACGCATTCCCGCTTGAGCGGCGTGCCAGACCAACCGTGTGGGGGTGCGACGCGAACACGGCAGGCTTTTCCTTTTGAACTCGTAACTTGTAAATTTTGGTTCTGCTCCATGGCGCGACCGATAGATAGAAAATAACGATTTTGCCTAGAGTAATGAGAAGTTTGGTTCTGGCGCCGTTCATGCATGGAGTACGTACGAAAATTATGAAGTTGATGCGAAAGGTAAGATAATTACTAGTAGTATCATATACTACTACATGCATTTGATGGAAAGATAAAATACATACGGATCCATCAACGACATCCTCACGCCCTAGTGCGCCGGGTCACCAACCGACGTGTGAGGAGCAGCGGCGTTGGCGGCGAGCTCATCGTGCTTCTGAACAATGCCGTCCAAGGTTGCCCTGCGGTCCAAGAAGGCCAGCGTCCTATCGTCCTCCTCTTGCGTGTAGTAGTCCTTGTGGACGATTTGCGCGTAGACGTGGGTGATTATGTCGATGGTGTCTTGCTGCGCCAGGCGCTGCGCGGTGAGCGCGACCTCGAGGTGGACATTCTCCGGCGCGATGGCGGGCAGTCGCAGGGCCACCATTGCATCGAAGAGGTTGTCACCATAGTGGCCGTTGAGGGTGGCGGGCATCGCAGAGCCTGGGCGCGTCGGCTGGAGGCGTACGTCAAAGTCGTCCGGGAGCTTCTTGACGACGGTGAACTTGTCGAGGAAACTGACGAGGACCTCATCCAACAAGGAGACGAAGCTGTCGTCCAAGCGGCCCCTCACCCTGGCGGCCTCAAGCAATACTACCTGGAGACATTCCTCGGTGCAGGGCCGCAGGCCGGCGTCGTGGACCATCTGGCACAGCCGGCTGATGCTCGCGCTCATCGCCTCCACGGGTCTAGCTTAGCTTCTAGTCAACTGATCTTGCGATTCGAGTGATCACTCTTGCCCTTGGTTAGCGTGCGTAGGTGCGTAGGATTTTGTACTACTCCTCGGCCCTCTACTGCACCTACCTTTGGCTGTACGATAGGTGGGCCAGCCACCCCTTGGGCCCACGTGTCATTCACCCAAAGGCTGTTCCAGTAAGTCAATAAAGCTGCATCCCCCTCCGTGCCGGTGCAGTATAGTCATCTCACCGGACCTCTAGTTGGGGCCAAACGTGAGAAGTTTGATGTTTACTGGTTTATTGGTCCCCTTAGCATTTTGCGCCAAGTTTTGACCTTTGATTTAACTAATAAAATGTTAATGCATGTAAACAAAAATGTTGTGTAAGTTACCTTACGAAAACCAAATAATCCCAAAACACTTAGGCATGGTGCATTAACTCCCTCCTTGTTTCTTATTTCGTGACGTATCAACCAATGAGAGATGTGGGCCGTGCATGCTTTCAATGACTTGAGACTACCAAACATGACATGCAATGTTTAGTTCATTGCATGTAATCCTATTAGTACTCTAGTTAGCAAAAAGACATTAAGTTCTCTCGCCGATAGGAATAAAACACCATGTATTTATTTACAGAGGGAGTAGTACATTTTTTGTGACATGCATTACTAGATATTGCTAGTCAAATACTAAAATCCAGATGGACGTGATAGTACTCGTAAATCCAGACGGTGGTGCTACTAGTACTAGTAGTAGTACTACCAATGTAGTAGGAGTACTAGCACTGTACTACCCGCTGGTCAAATTATTACGTGATGCTCCTCAGTGAAATGACAAGACCCTGCGCCGGAGATGACACCTGAGTATAGGCGCCATGTTCGGCATACCATAGTCAGCCTCACCGTCTGCAGTCACTACCATCATGGCTGTAGAGCTAGCCTTCTTACAACTAGCCCTGTTCGACATAATTTCCTGTGCGTAGATGACCGTGCATTGCACGAAACACCAAGACTGGGGGTGGACGGCGCCGGCAGCGGCCGTCGCGCCAGATTTTTCCACGGCCTTCTAGATGTGGCGGGGAGGAGATAAGGCTGATTGTGAGAGACAAGGAGTTGTTTGTAAATAGGGAACAAGTGCGGGCATCTTTTTGCAAAAATGGAGAAGCTTGGTTTGTATGCGTCCGATCTAGATCCGATGGCTATTGGTGAAAGATGGGAGGCATAACATCATCACCAACTCAGGACCTGTTTGATTCGCAGGATTTTGAAAACGCAGGAATAGGACACAGCAATATTACAAGTTTCAAACTGATATTACAAATGTTAGGAGTAATGCTGCACCTACGAAGAGGGAATTACTAGGAAGTTTACGTAAGAACTTTCGTTACTTTAGGTGGATGCAGCATTATCGTACAAACCAAAATCCACCGCCCTGACAAGTCACTAATGGGCAAATAAGTTTTCGAGTCTCTGGCCGCTTGATGTTTCAAAAACAAATTCAGCTTCTGTGGGGACTTTGTCATTTAGGCTTAGACGCTTACGGTGATCAGCACGCCATTCATTGTTGCGCCAGAGAACGCCAAACCTCATTACCTTGAGCACTCTTGCCTCCAGAAAAAAGAACCTGGCCAATTTAATCTCAGATGTGCTGCCTCGGTAGTTGATCAAATCAATTTCTGTAAGATGGAGATCAAGGCATTCGATGAGATTGTTATAGTGCAGCACATTTTTCACTTTCAGGTCTTTTTTTATCTGCAAAAGAAGAGAACATATTAGAGCAGTTGGCTGTATAAGATTGCCGTGTCATCAAGAGGTACCAATATCAGTCGCTCATGCGATAGGGTTGGCTAGCTAGTGATAGTTTTTCACTCACTCTCTCTCTCTCTCTATTTCTGTTTCCTCTCATTTAACTAGGAGCACGTGAAGAGCTTGGGCATTTGTTGCCTTCCACTATGTGGTCGATGCCATATTTCGCAAAAGTATGCCACATAATACGCATCAATGTCAAATCAAAAGATTTTGGCACTGCTCTCGCGATGTGAGAGAGTTGGCACCGCTGTGCACACAGACCCACATGTATAAACAAATCAATCAAACCAACTACACCAGCCTCTCACTCTCCCAAACAAGTGTTTTTTTATTGCCTCAGTCCTCTCTCTCTCCCACGCAGTGTTTTTTCATTGCATGAGTTAATTTGGCACCGGAGCAAAGTAGGTGATCCAGATTGGGGCACCAGGTGAGCAATGGAGGGGCATCGATGCCAAATGCATCACAAGTGAATTTGGCACATGGTTTGGCCTACATAGCCCACTTTTGTACTCCCTCCGTCCCAAATTTCTTGTCTTAAATTTGTCTAAATACGGATGTATCTAGTTACATTTTAGTGTTAGATACATCCGTATCTAAACAAATGTAAGACAAGAATTTTGGGACGGAGGGAATACTACCTCGTATTTAGTATAAAATTTTGACCATAGATTTACCTAATAAAATGCCAATGCATGTCACTAAAAATTACACCATTTGAAATTATGTTCAAATACGAATCCAACGATATAGTTCTTAGTGACATGCATTAACATTTTGTCAGTTAAATATATGGTCAAATTTTGATACTACAAAATTGGAAGAGTAAACCAGGACGGAGGTAGTACTTGCTCTTAGGGTAACCATAGAGTTACTGGAGTAGTCTAAGTTACTTTCCACTATGACTAGCCTAGGCTACTATAGTAGTACAGCATAAAAACGATGCAGGTGATCACGTGAGAAAAAATACTTAAAACATTTCATTCAGTGCAGTGCATAGATGCAGTTTTGAACACTACACTTGTCATCGTCATTTGGGAAAATTACGAAAAAATTGAGCTACGTTGTGATTACCGTTTACTTATAGGAAAGAAGTTTCACCTCGATGAGTAGCTTCTCCGTGCATGGAAAGCATGTAAGGAATCCAACAACTTGATCCAGATTGGGGCCGATAGATTTTACTGCTAAGATCTTCACTGTGCGCTTGGACTGGGTCAAGCTTGTGGGAATCATTTTCTGGAAGATGGTTGTAAATACATCAAGAAGAAATTTAAAAATGTTAATTTCAAGAAGATGGAGAAGAAGATGAGTGTTGTACCTGAACGATTACGGATCCAATAAAGAGTTCGGAGAATTTGGAAGACGAGTACACCAACGCTGTCAATTTTGGCGCGTCAATGACCCTGATTTCTGTTGGACCTTCTAGATCAGATACAAGCAATCTCTCAAGGAAAAGGGCATTCTCAATGACCATAACGTGGAACAGCTGGAGTGAACTCTTCCCAATTGATGTCTTGTTGCGGGGCCAGCAAGACACATAAATCCATCGGAGATTCGTCGAGGCGATGTGGAGGCTAATGAACCCGTGGATCTGCTCAAGACGAAGGTACTCGAGCGCAGTACAGCTGGGGAGCAGGTGCTCCATAGCCTTCTTCGAGACGAAAACGTCGAAGAGGTCGAGCTGCTTGAGTTGAGGGAGAAGAAGGGCGGGCACGACATTAATCTGGGGAAGATAGCAGGAGCTGAAGCTGGCGCGGCGCAGCGTTGGCGTGAGGCGGAGCGCGGACGGCGGTAGAGAGCGACATCGTCCAGCTTCAAAGCTGAGCTCCTCGAGCTGATCTAGGGCGGGGGATAAGAACCACTCGTCAAACTTGGGTTGGACCTTGCGGATGTCAAGGCATTTGGCTGGCCCAAGGTGCGATGAAAGGGTCTTGGAGACTGCGGCCATGCGTTTGCAATCCCTGTCGCAGAGGCAGCTATCGACGGTGAGGTTGACGGGGATGCAGCGCCAAAGGGGGCGCCACCGCCGGGAGAGCAGGGCTGTCTGCACAGCAGATTTGGTGGGGAGGAGGCCGATGATGACGAGCAGCATGTCATCGGGGAGGCTGCTGATGAAGTCCAGGCTCGCCGGATGCGGTTTTGGCTCGAGGCGCCTCTGCTTGTTGGCTGCCTCGCCGTCCATCTCAACCGGCGGCGACGCCGGTGTACACGTGTGCTGGTGTGTGTGCGAGTGCGTCCTTCTGTGCATGCCGCCGCGCAGTGGTGAATTGTGCGCGAGTGCATCCTTCACGCGCAAGAAGTGTGTCCTCAATGCGCCCTCAATTTACTAGCGTGCGGGGTGCTACCCCGAGTGGTTTCAACTTTGTTTACTCACCGCGTGCCAGATGGCCCTCTAGTTTACTTATTTTCACCCACTGCCACATGGGCCAGCACACGAAGATACAGAACACGAGCTGACAAGGCAGCATGTGGATTGGTTGACCGGTCAACTAAACAATATACAGAGCTATACGCTGACACAGTGAGCGTATAATCCGTCGGTATAGAGAGTTCGAGTGAGAGGGGAGGCCCGTGAGAGATAGCAGAGAGAGAGAGAAAGAGCTACTCCCTCCGTTCGATAATGTAGTTCCAACATTTTTTTAAAGTCAAACTTTTGAAACTTTGACCAAGTTTATAAAGAATTACTTATATCTACAATACCAAAGATAAATGATAGTATGAAGTAAGTACATGTTGTGATGAATCTAATGATCGTTCCAGATGTAAATGTTTTTCTCCACATATACTTGGTCAAACTTTTCTGAGGTTTGACTTTTCAAAACATCCATATGCTTATGGACGTGACAGAGTCCCTAACTAGAGAGAGAGATATATATAGAAAGAGTGAGTGAAAAAAGTGTGTGTGCGTGTGTGAAAGAGACATGGACAACACATGATAAAAGTAGAGAAAAAGCGTGCGTGTCTTATGCAAACATATCACACATGCATCTTCGACAACGGAGGCAAGGTGAGGAGATAGTGTGTGGTTGTTTGGAACCGAGAGAGCAAGACCCCTAGCACGTGGCCAAGAGGGGTCTGACAAACAACGGAGTGAGGTCGAGAGAGACGTGCGGAGAAAATGCAGACATGGGGAGGAGAGAGTGTATGTTTGTCATAGAGAGATCCCCAGGAGATCGTGATGGGACTACATGGGTGGGAGATCGAGTGACAAGGTGTGTGCGCGATAGAAGTTGCCCCGAGAGATACCGAGATAGACATATGGATGGAAGGAGACAATACGTGTGTTCCTGATGGCTAGTAAGAGATAGTCATACTTAGGAGGGGGGAGTGCTTGCGCCTATGATGGAGTGAGGGATTATGGTACTTAGGGGGGTGCGTGTCACATGGAGAGAGAACAAGGGCGGAGAGTGTTGGATGGGTCTATATGTATAGCGTGAGCGAGACATGTGTATGTGTGAACCAGGGAGATATAAGGTCAGTTTGGCTTGCATCCTGAGCATCTCTTGCCTGGCCTGGGGTTGTGCCTGGATTTCATGCACGCTTGTTTGGTTGCTACCATGTGAAAAAGAAAGCCTGCTTGGCCTGGGTTCCCTTGCACTATAATTAGCCTGGCTGGACTCCAGACACTGCAAGTAGCCTGGCCCAGGCGACTGATTTCGAACGCCTGGCCGTGCCTGGTCGTGCGGCCACGAGGCTAACAGCAACATGGATGGATATTAGCATAAAATAGTTGCTGCATGGATTGATTGTTGGGACGTTGATGCTTTGCTTGGCCCAGGCATGAACCAAACGCTTCAGCACCACACAAGCCTGGCCAGGCAGAAATATTTTACATCTCACCTCCACACCAGGCAGTACTGGCCATCAAGGCATGAGGGTCAGGTCACGAACCAAAATGACCAATAAAGTTGGAGAGAGATTGAGGAGCCCCGATAAGGCTGAGTGGTGCGTCAGATAGCTGAGAGGGGGAAAGAGATATTCCATCCGCTCGATAATGCAGTGCATGTAAATTTTTAGAAGTCAAACTTTGGAAACTTTGATCAGGTTTACGCAAATGTTATTTATATCTACAATACCAAAGATACATCATACAAAACTACATCTCATGGTGAATCTAATGGTATATGTTTGCCGTACTAGATGTAATTGTTTTTCTCCACGTACATGGTCAAACTTTGTGATGTTTGACTTTTCAATAAATCTATATGCTATGAACAGAGGAGAGTGCCTAAGTTGAGACAGATCAAGTGCGTGTGAAGGAGAATGAGTAAGTGTGCAAAAAGAGTATGTGTGTGAAAGAGAAAGTGACAACAAACGATAAATTAGAGAGAGTGTGTGTTTTTTCGTTTCTTATGCGAACATATCACGCATGCATCTCCGAGATGGAAAAGCGAGGCGAGGAGATACACGAAGATAGCTAGTGTGTGATTGTTTGCAATGGAGAGAGACACCCCTGTAGCACATGTCCAATAGAGGTCTGACCAACAAGGAACAAAGGTCAAGAGGGACACATGGATGGCATGGACGCATGGGGAGGGAGAGAGGGTGTGTTTGTGATAGAGAGATCCCCTCGAGATCGTGAGGGGACTATATGGGTGGGAGATCGAGGGAGTGCGTGCGCGATAGAAAGATGCCCCGAGAGAAATCGAGATAGACCATGCACAACTTTGTGATGGAGACTAAGATTAGCTAGTCATATACTTATAGGGGGGACTGCGTGTGCCTGCAATTGAGTGAGAGACCATCATACTTGGCTAGCTAGGCATGAGATTGTGTGTGTGTGTGTGTGTGCGTGTGAGATGGAGAGAGAACGAGGGAGAGAGATAGAGTTTTAGATGGGCCTATCGAGTGCGAGTGAGATATGCATGTGTATGTGTGACCCAGGTGGATGGAGAGTTTGAGAGAGGGGGGAAGAGCTCCGAGATGACAGAGTGGTGCGTGAGAGAGTTACGGGCAAAGAGCCAAGGAATTTGTGTGCGTACAATGAGTGCAACCAAGATATCTAGCTTGGACTAGCTAGAGTATCATACATAGTGTGCGAGAGAGACCTATAGATGGTGTATATATGCATGCGAACTAGAAAGACCCCCCACACACACACAAAGAGAGAGAGAGAGATGGAGAGCAAGGGAGAGGGACCAACAAGGTTTTTGTGTCGGATGCATGCGACAGAATTGAAGATTGTCGGAGAGAGAGAGAGATAGAACAAGAGTCCGGGAGAGGGGGAGGTCGCGTTTTATGCATCAACGACTGATATAAACCATGTTTCGATATAAACTTGCATTCAAATATTTAAATTGGAGAACATGTTGTCTGCAATCCACACATGAACGGATATATGCGTATATCAAACAAGTTCATTAATTTGACTTTCAACATGTTCATGGAGTACTATAATACTAAACAACATGCTACTCGATTGAGGTGTTCAATTTTGGATTTAGTTCACTATTTTGACCTAGTGAATGAGCTATTTCATTGAATCGAGATATTTCATTTTGGGTTTGATTCGCGTTTTTGAGTGGGTCAACTATTTGTCATATAGTAAATCGCTAGCAACGAGCATGTAAAAACACATTACTCCCGAGAACCATCTCTCCATCTAAAAAAGAAGTGGCAAGCTAATATTTCAAAATTTGATTCAAATCGACTTGGTAAGGTAGATGTGGATGCTCGTTCTCCCAAAATTTGAGCGAACCGTTAAACATCCTCTCGGCTCAGTGGAATTCACCCGAGCAAATAAATGGGAGACGCGAAATTACTGTCCTATGTGGGACACGCATCAATTGGCCCGTTGTACATCGAGGGTAGGTTCATAACTTCATCCAAGCACGCCTTCTCCTCGGCTGAAATGACATGTGCCGGATAATTCATAAACCATCGTCGGCAAAACACGCTCTCCTCGCCCGAAATAGCTCGTGCCCACTATTTCAAAACACGCTCTCCTCGCCCGAAATCGCTCGCGCCCACTATAGTTCAAAACATGCCCTCCTCGCCCGAAATCGCTCCCGCCCACTATTTCGGGAGAAGCAAAGTTACTCTACTATCCCCGACCCTCAGTACACAGACCCAAGCCAAGAAGCCAATAGGGAAGGGTAGAACTATAACTCCCCCTCAGATTTCAGACAAATGCGTCTGTAAGCCATGGTTCCACTCCCCTCCCAATTCCCCCCCCCCCCCGCCCGCCCCCATTCATACCTCATGGGCGCCAAATCACCTTCTCCTCGGGAAGCTCCCTTCTCCTGAGCTGCGAAACCTCAGCCCCACCTCCATGGCGCCCCCCACCGCACCAATTTCACAGCCGCCCTCCTCCCTAATGCCGGAGACGCTGTCCATTTGCCGTCGTGCACTGGGCCATGTGCCTCTTACTCCATGTTGCTCGTGCTGCCTAGACGACGGCCGCGTGAACCGTATCGGAGCCGATTCACCCCCGCCGTTGTTCACGGCGCCGGAGCGGCTCCAACTTCGGATCCGTCGAGAGTCCTGGCGCTGCTTCCCCGTTGCCGTCGACCGTCGCGACATCGCTCTTTCCCTGTCGTCGGTCGCTGGACCTGCCTACTTCACCATGCCGCCAGATAGGTCGCACCCTCATCAGTTGTCTGAATTTTTATTCTAGGCCAATCGATTCCCAATGGGAAGCAGCACCCCTCGAGGCGGCAGAGCTCCTAGGCTACCGGTTGGCTGGTGTCTAACGTAAGGGTGCGGGGCCGCAAGTTCGCCGCCGAAGCAGCGCTTAGATGGCTCTCTTTTAGAGTTGCGTGGGTTGAAGATACTACGCCGCCGGATCTGGATGACGGGGAGTCTTTGTGGATTGGCCCGGGGGCGACGCAACCACGGAAGTGCAGTGGGGCGGGGAGCGGGGTTTTGGCCGGGGCCACGGACGGCGGAGGCAAGCTGCTCTGCCGTTGCTCGCTGGCTCTTCGGGGAAGATTACGAACAGTGTCAGCCGGGAGGCACAAGACGGCCATCAAGCCATCCGGCGTAGATCGGACAGTACCAAAATAAAATAAAATCGTGTGACCTCAATTTACTCTTCAGTCAACAGACGTGTGACCACTCTCGTACCTTGCTATTGATCTATTAGTGTATTTCTTCAGATCAAAGAGATATGTCGTTCATAACATTATGCGTTATCTGCATCTACAGACACACCGTCTTCTGACTCACCGCAGCTGCTCCGACAAGGGAAGCATACACCAGAAGGGAGCTATAGTCCCCACTCAACAGTTCTCTGCATTGAATGCACGTGCCCGACATGGACAGCCACAACAATTGCAGGGCCATCGACAAGTCAGCACATGATGCTCACTCCTATGGATGGTAGCCAGATAGGTTGGACCCTCATCTTACTTGTGTGCAACATTTATGGTTTTGTTATTCATCTAGGCATGGAAAATAGATCATCACATTTCACTGTATACTCATGCTGATCTCTTACGGGTCTTATTCAGGGGTTAACGTTGTTCCATAGTTCAGCTAAGATACTTGTTCTTTAGGTAACGCTGTTCCATAGTTATCATCCATCAGCCAATGCTATCCCACAGGCTGGTGATTATAGTATTATACCACTTCTAGTATTAACTATGTTGTTCTTTAATACTTTTGTGTGCCATCTAGTTAATCTCGAGTACAAACGATACATATTCTGTAGCTTTCATCTGTGTTCTACCTTTAGTTTATGAGACCTGTTTCTGCTAGTTAACCCCAGTCCTACTATTTATGTCGTCTCCTACATGCACTCATTACATAAATCTGACTACTAGTTGTCTTCCATGCATGTCAGATATAATTGCACACACTGATATATCCACCAGAACCTCACGGAGCAATGTAAAGGCCAATAAACTTGATGTCAATGATACCCAATATGATGGAACATGTAAAGGCAGTTCTTCAGAAGACTTGCAGAAAGATGATGAATCCTCTTCACCCCACAAGCTCCTTGCTCTAACTTAGCCTATGATATGGGTGAAACATGCATATAATGTCCTGGAGTGTATCTACTCTGTTGCAATGCCATGTGCTTAGCATGCTGATCATGCATGTAAATATGTCATGCCTTCCTAATTTTCAGTACCTATTCCATTCATGATAACATGTTTTCAAATTCAAGTACTGTCATTCTACTCTATCGCAATGCCAATTACTTAATTTGGACATCATGCTTCTGAATATCTTATGCATTGTTATTCATCAGTATGTACTTCATCTTCTACCATACCATTTTTTTTACATTGAAGTGCTGTTCTAGTGCTCTGTTGCAATGCCGTCTTAGTTTCCCAATCATACACGTGTATGTTGGCTTAGTTATTTCTGTACGTATTCCGCTAGCATACAGTTTTACATTCAACTAGTGTTTTTTTTGCTGTGTTGTCCTGTCGTATCCCTAGCTCTTACACCATACTCCCGCCGTCCGGATTACATGTTGCTGAAATGGATAAAAAAGGATGTATCTAGAACTGAAATACGCCTAGACCCATGCATTTTTTTCCAGATGGAGGGAATACATGTCAGTATGTCATGCCTTTCTATTCTTTAGTACCTATTCCATCTCTCTACTGTCGCGTGTTTTATAATTAAAGCACCATTCTTCTATACAAGGCATGCAAGGGGAAGACGAGTATGTTAGAATCTTAAGGGTTACAAACAAGGCCTTTGCAAAAGATCCAAACGCCAGGAGATAATAAACCAACTCCAGTTTTTATAGATAGTGCTCCAGCACAGAGAAACCCAACTCCTATTGATAATAAGCAGATTCCAGTGGCCAAAGAACTAGTCCGCTCCAGTCCAGCAAATATATGTCAACTCCATTCTAAGAAGCGTGTGCGTATCCTTGGATCATGAAATTTTATAGCATGCTGATCATATTTTCTACATGTTTCTTACCCATCTCTCTTTTAGAAAATAAGCTTAACAGATAGAAGAATTTCTGCAATGGTATCGATTATGAGGAAAGATTCTTGCAGGAATTCTCTATGCTCCAATGTAGATGTAAGTACCTGTTGTATATCACTATATTTTTACATCAGCATGTATTTTGTTAATCGGCGTGAATCCAACCTTTATCTGATCTAAATTTAGTTGTAGCAAAATGTATGATTAAAGGCCACAATGTTGATTTTTGTAAGGAAAACTGCCTGGTAGTTTTGCATCCTGAGCTGTATGACTGTACTATCTCATATCAGTGGGTTTGAATACTTTGGTTCTGCAGTGGGTTTTTCAGTGTTTTTTTACTGTGTTGTCCTGTCGTATCCCTAGCTCTTACATCATACTCCCTCCGTCTGGATTACATGTTGCAGAAATGGATAAAACTGGATGTATCTAGAACTGAAATACGCGTAGACCCATCCATTTATTTCCGGATGGAGGGAATACATGTCAATATGTCATGCCTTTCTATTCTTCAGTACCTATTCCATCTCTGTTGTAGCATGTTTTATAACTGAATCACCATTCTTCTATATAAGGCATGCAAGGGGAAGACGGCTATGTTAGAATCTGAAGGGTTACAAACCAGGTCTTTCCAAAAGATCCAAACGCCAGGAGATAATAAACCAACTCCATTTTTCATAGATACTGCTCCAGCACAGAGAAACCCAACTCCCACTGATAATAAGCAGATTCCAGTGGCCAAAGAACTAGTGCGCTCCAGTCCAGCAAAAGAATGTCAACTCCATTCTAAGAAGCGTGTGTGTATCCTCGCATCATGAAATTTTATAGCATTCTGATCATATTTTCTACATGTTTCTTACCCATCTCTCTTTTAGAAAATAAGGTTAAACGATAGAAGACTTACTCCATTGGGATCGTATTCAAGGAAAATATCTTGCGGTAATTCTCTGTGCTCCAATGCTGATGTAAATACATGCTGTATATCACTATATTTTTGCATCAGCATGTATTTTGTTAATCGGCGTGAATCTAACCTTTATCTGATCTAAAATTAGTTGTAGCAAAATGTTAAAGGCGCCAATGTTGATTTTTGTAAGGAAAACTGCCTGGATTTACTTCACTATTTTGACCTAGTGAATGAGCTATTTCATTGAATCGAGATATTTCATTTTGGGTTTGATTCACGTTTTTGAGTGGGTCAACTATTTGTCATATAGTAAATCGCTAGCAACGAGCATGTAAAAACACATTACCCCCGAGCATCATCTCTCCATCTAAAAAAGAAGTGGCAAGCTAATATTTCAAAATTTGATTCAAATCGACTTGGTAAGGTAGATGTGGATGCTCGTTCTCCCAAAATTTGAGCGAACCGTTAAACATCCTCTCTGCTCAGTGGAATTCACCCGAGCAAATAAATGGGAGACGCGAAATTACTGTCCTATGTGGGACACGCATCAATTGGCCCGTTGTACATCGAGGGTAGGTTCATAACTTCATCCAAGCACGCCTTCTCCTCGGCTGAAATGACATGTGCCGGATAATTCATAAACCATCGTCGGCAAAACACGCTCTCCTCGCCCGAAATAGCTCGTGCCAACTATTTCAAAACACGCTCTCCTCGCCCGAAATCGCTCGCGCCCACTATAGTTCAAAACATGCCCTCCTCGCCCGAAATCGCTCCCGCCCACTATTTCGGGAGAAGCAAAGTTACTCTACTATCCCCGACCCTCAGTACACAGACCCAAGCCAAGAAGCCTATAGGGAAGGGTAGAACTATAACTCCCCCTCAGATTTCAGACAAATGCGTCTGTAAGACATGGTTCCACTCCCCTCCCAATTCCCCCCCCCCCCCGCCCGCCCCCATTCATACCTCGTGGGCGCCAAATCACCTTCTCCTCGGGAAGCTCCCTTCTCCTGAGCCGCGAAACCTCAGCCCCACCTCCATGGCGCCCCCCACCGCACCAATTTCACAGCCGCCCTCCTCCCTAATGCCGGAGACGCTGTCCATTTGCCGTCGTGCACTGGGCCATGTGCCTCTTACTCCGTGCTGCTCGTGCTGCCTAGACGACGGCCGCGTGAACCGTATCGGAGCCGATTCACCCCCGCCGTTGTTCACGGCGCCGGAGCGGCTCCAACTTCGGATCCGTCGAGAGTCCTGGCGCTGCTTCCCCGTAGCCGTCGACCGTCGCGACATCGCTCTTTCCCTGTCGTCGGTCGCTGGACCTGCCTACTTCACCATGCCGCCAGATAGGTCACACCCTCATCAGTTGTCTGAATTTTTATTCTAGGCCAATCGATTCCCAATGGGAAGCAGCACCCCTCGAGGCGGCGGAGCTCCTAGGCTACCGGTTGGCTGGTGTCTAACGTAAGGGTGCGGGGCCGCCAGTTCGCCGCCGAAGCAGCGCTTAGATGGCTATCTTTTAGAGTTGAGTGGGTTGAAGATACTACGCCGCCGGATCTGGATGACGGGGAGTCTTTGTGGATTGGCCCGGGGGCGACGCAACCACGGAAGTGCAGTGGGGCGGGGAGCGGGGTTTTGGCCGGGGCCACGGACGGCGGAGGCAGGCTGCTCTGCCGTTGTTCGCTGGCTCTTCGGGGAAGATTACGAACAGTGTCAGCCGGGAGGCACAAGACGGCCATCAAGCCATCCGGCGTAGATCGGACAGTACCAAAATAAAATAAAATCGTGTGACCCCAATTTAGTCTTCAGTCAACAGACGTGTGACCACTCTCGTACCTTGCTATTGATCTATTAGTGTATTTCTTCAGATCAAAGAGATATGTCGTTCATAACATTATGCGTTATCTGCATCTACAGACACACCGTCTTCTGACTCACCGCAGCTGCTCCGACAAGGGAAGCATACACCAGAAGGGAGCTATAGTCCCCACTCAACAGTTCTCTGCATCGAATGCACGTGCCCGACATGGACAGCCACAACAACTGCAGGGCCATCGACAAGTCAGCACATGATGCTCACTCCTATGGATGGTAGCCAGATAGGTTGTACCCTCATCTTACTTGTGTGCAACATTTATGGTTTTGTTATTCATCTAGGCATGGAAAATAGATCATCACATTTCACTGTATACTCATGTTGATCTCTTACGGGTCTTATTCAGGGGTTAACGTTGTTCCATAGTTCAGCTAAGATACTTGTTCTTTAGGTAACGCTGTTCCATAGTTATCATCCATCAGCCAATGCTATCCCACAGGCTGGTGATTATAGTATTATACCACTTCTAGTATTAACTATGTTGTTCTTTAATACTTTTGTGTGCCATCTAGTTAATCTCGAGTACAAACGATACATATTCTGTAGCTTTCATCTGTGTTCTACCTTTAGTTTATGAGACCTGTTTCTGCTAGTTAACCCCAGTCCTACTATTTATGTCGTCTCCTACATGCACTCATTACATAAATCTGACTACTAGTTGTCTTCCATGCATGTCAGATATAATTGCACACACTGATATATCCACAAGAACCTCACGGAGCAATGTAAAGGCCAATAAACTTGACGTCAATGATACCCAATATGATGGAACATGTAAAGGCAGTTCTTCAGAAGACTTGCAGAAAGATGATGAATCCTCTTCACCCCACAAGCTCCTTGCTCTAACTTAGCCTATGATATGGGTGAAACATGCATATAATGTCCTGGAGTGTATCTACTCTGTTGCAATGCCATGTGCTTAGCATGCTGATCATGCATGTAAATATGTCATGCCTTCCTATTTTTCAGTACCTATTCCATTCATGATAACATGTTTTCAAATTCAAGTACTGTCATTCTACTCTATCGCAATGCCAATTACTTAATTTGGACATCATGCTTCTGAATATCTTATGCATTGTTATTCATCAGTATGTACTTCATCTTCTACCATACCATTTTTTTTACATTGAAGTGCTGTTCTAGTGCTCTGTTGCAATGCCGTCTTAGTTTCCCAATCATACACGTGTATGTTGGCTTAGTTATTTCTGTACGTATTCCGCTAGCATACAGTTTTACATTCAACTAGTGTTTTTTTTGCTGTGTTGTCCTGTCGTATCCCTAGCTCTTACACCATACTCCCGCCGTCCGGATTACATGTTGCTGAAATGGATAAAAAAGGATGTATCTAGAACTGAAATACGCCTAGACCCATGCATTTTTTTCCAGATGGAGGGAATACATGTCAATATGTCATGCCTTTCTATTCTTTAGTACCTATTCCATCTCTCTACTGTCGCGTGTTTTATAATTAAAGCACCATTCTTCTATACAAGGCATGCAAGGGGAAGACGAGTATGTTAGAATCTTAAGGGTTACAAACAAGGCCTTTGCAAAAGATCCAAACGCCAGGAGATAATAAACCAACTCCAGTTTTTATAGATAGTGCTCCAGCACAGAGAAACCCAACTCCTATTGATAATAAGCAGATTCCAGTGGCCAAAGAACTAGTCCGCTCCAGTCCAGCAAATATATGTCAACTCCATTCTAAGAAGCGTGTGCGTATCCTTGGATCATGAAATTTTATAGCATGCTGATCATATTTTCTACATGTTTCTTACCCATCTCTCTTTTAGAAAATAAGCTTAACAGATAGAAGAATTTCTGCAATGGTATCGATTATGAGGAAAGATTCTTGCAGGAATTCTCTATGCTCCAATGTAGATGTAAGTACCTGTTGTATATCACTATATTTTTACATCAGCATGTATTTTGTTAATCGGCGTGAATCCAACCTTTATCTGATCTAAATTTAGTTGTAGCAAAATGTATGATTAAAGGCCACAATGTTGATTTTTGTAAGGAAAACTGCCTGGTAGTTTTGCATCCTGAGCTGTATGACTGTACTATCTCATATCAGTGGGTTTGAATACTTTGGTTCTGCAGTGGGTTTTTCAGTGTTTTTTTACTGTGTTGTCCTGTCGTATCCCTAGCTCTTACATCATACTCCCTCCGTCTGGATTACATGTCGCAGAAATGGATAAAACTGGATGTATCTAGAACTGAAATACGCGTAGACCCATCCATTTATTTCCGGATGGAGGGAATACATGTCAATATGTCATGCCTTTCTATTCTTCAGTACCTATTCCATCTCTGTTGTAGCATGTTTTATAACTGAATCACCATTCTTCTATATAAGGCATGCAAGGGGAAGACGGCTATGTTAGAATCTGAAGGGTTACAAACCAGGTCTTTCCAAAAGATCCAAACGCTAGGAGATAATAAACCAACTCCATTTTTCATAGATACTGCTCCAGCACAGAGAAACCCAACTCCCACTGATAATAAGCAGATTCCAGTGGCCAAAGAACTAGTGCGCTCCAGTCCAGCAAAAGAATGTCAACTCCATTCTAAGAAGCGTGTGTGTATCCTCGCATCATGAAATTTTATAGCATTCTGATCATATTTTCTACATGTTTCTTACCCATCTCTCTTTTAGAAAATAAGGTTAAACGATAGAAGACTTACTCCATTGGGATCGTATTCAAGGAAAATATCTTGCGGTAATTCTCTGTGCTCCAATGCTGATGTAAATACATGTTGTATATCACTATATTTTTGCATCAGCATGTATTTTGTTAATCGGCGTGAATCTAACCTTTATCTGATCTAAAATTAGTTGTAGCAAAATGTTAAAGGCGCCAATGTTGATTTTTGTAAGGAAAACTGCCTGGATTTACTTCACTATTTTGACCTAGTGAATGAGCTATTTCATTGAATCGAGATATTTCATTTTGGGTTTGATTCGCGTTTTTGAGTGGGTCAACTATTTGTCATATAGTAAATCGCTAGCAACGAGCATGTAAAAACACATTACCCCCGAGCATCATCTCTCCATCTAAAAAAGAAGTGGCAAGCTAATATTTCAAAATTTGATTCAAATCGACTTGGTAAGGTAGATGTGGATGCTCGTTCTCCCAAAATTTGAGCGAACCGTTAAACATCCTCTCTGCTCAGTGGAATTCACCCGAGCAAATAAATGGGAGACGCGAAATTACTGTCCTATGTGGGACACGCATCAATTGGCCCGTTGTACATCTAGGGTAGGTTCATAACTTCATCCAAGCACGCCTTCTCCTCGGCTGAAATGACATGTGCCGGATAATTCATAAACCATCGTCGGCAAAACACGCTCTCCTCGCCCGAAATAGCTCGTGCCCACTATTTCAAAACACGCTCTCCTCGCCCGAAATCGCTCGCGCCCACTATAGTTCAAAACATGCCCTCCTCGCCCGAAATCGCTCCCGCCCACTATTTCGGGAGAAGCAAAGTTACTCTACTATCCCCGACCCTCAGTACACAGACCCAAGCCAAGAAGCCTATAGGGAAGGGTAGAACTATAACTCTCCCTCAGATTTCAGACAAATGCGTCTGTAAGACATGGTTCCACTCCCCTCCCAATTCCCCCCCCCCCGCCCGCCCCCATTCATACCTAGTGGGCGCCAAATCACCTTCTCCTCGGGAAGCTCCCTTCTCCTGAGCCGCGAAACCTCAGCCCCACCTCCATGGCGCCCCCCACCGCACCAATTTCACAGCCGCCCTCCTCCCTAATGCCGGAGACGCTGTCCATTTGCCGTCGTGCACTGGGCCATGTGCCTCTTACTCCGTGCTGCTCGTGCTGCATAGACGACGGCCGCGTGAACCGTATCGGAGCCGATTCACCCCCGCCGTTGTTCACGCCGCCGGAGCGGCTCCAACTTCGGATCCGTCGAGAGTCCTGGCGCTGCTTCCCCGTAGCCGTCGACCGTCGCGACATCGCTCTTTCCCTGTTGTCGGTCGCTGGACCTGCCTACTTCACCATGCCGCCAGATAGGTCGCACCCTCATCAGTTGTCTGAATTTTTATTCTAGGCCAATCGATTCCCAATGGGAAGCAGCACCCCTCGAGGCGGCGGAGCTCCTAGGCTACCGGTTGGCTGGTGTCTAACGTAAGGGTGCGGGGCCGCAAGTTCGCCGCCGAAGCAGCGCTTAGATGGCTATCTTTTAGAGTTGCGTGGGTTGAAGATACTACGCCGCCGGATCTGGATGACGGGGAGTCTTTGTGGATTGGCCCGGGGGCGACGCAACCACGGAAGTGCAGTGGGGCGGGGAGCGGGATTTTGGCCGGGGCCACGGACGGCGGAGGCAGGCTGCTCTGCCGTTGTTCGCTGGCTCTTCGAGGAAGATTACGAACAGTGTCAGCCGGGATGCACAAGACGGCCATCAAGCCATCCGGCGTAGATCGGACAGTACCAAAATAAAATAAAATCGTGTGACCCCAATTTAGTCTTCAGTCAACAGACGTGTGACCACTCTCGTACCTTGCTATTGATCTATTAGTGTATTTCTTCAGATCAAAGAGATATGTCGTTCATAACATTATGCGTTATCTGCATCTACAGACACACCGTCTTCTGACTCACCGCAGCTGCTCCGACAAGGGAAGCATACACCAGAAGGGAGCTATAGTCCCCACTCAACAGTTCTCTGCATCGAATGCACGTGCCCGACATGGACAGCCACAACAACTGCAGGGCCATCGATAAGTCAGCACATGATGCTCACTCCTATGGATGGTAGCCAGATAGGTTGTACCCTCATCTTACTTGTGTGCAACATTTATGGTTTTGTTATTCATCTAGGCATGGAAAATAGATCATCACATTTCACTGTATACTCATGCTGATCTCTTACGGGTCTTATTCAGGAGTTAACGTTGTTCCATAGTTCAGCTAAGATACTTGCTCTTTAGGTAACGCTGTTCCATAGTTATCATCCATCAGCCAATGCTATCCCACAGGCTGGTGATTATAGTATTATACCACTTCTAGTATTAACTATGTTGTTCTTTAATACTTTTGTGTGCCATCTAGTTAATCTCGAGTACAAACGATACATATTCTGTAGCTTTCATCTGTGTTCTACCTTTAGTTTATGAGACCTGTTTCTGCTAGTTAACCCCAGTCCTACTATTTATGTCGTCTCCTACATGCACTCATTACATAAATCTGACTACTAGTTGTCTTCCATGCATGTCAGATATAATTGCACACACTGATATATCCACAAGAACCTCACGGAGCAATGTAAAGGCCAATAAACTTGATGTCAATGATACCCAATATGATGGAACATGTAAAGGCAGTTCTTCAGAAGACTTGCAGAAAGATGATGAATCCTCTTCACCCCACAAGCTCCTTGCTCTAACTTAGCCTATGATATGGGTGAAACATGCATATAATGTCCTGGAGTGTATCTACTCTGTTGCAATGCCATGTGCTTAGCATGCTGATCATGCATGTAAATATGTCATGCCTTCCTATTTTTCAGTACCTATTCCATTCATGATAACATGTTTTCAAATTCAAGTACTGTCATTCTACTCTATCGCAATGCCAATTACTTAATTTGGACATCATGCTTCTGAATATCTTATGCATTGTTATTCATCAGTATGTACTTCATCTTCTACCATACCATTTTTTTTATATTGAAGTGCTGTTCTAGTGCTCTGTTGCAATGCCGTCTTAGTTTCCCAATCATACACGTGTATGTTGGCTTAGTTATTTCTGTACGTATTCCGCTAGCATACAGTTTTACATTCAACTAGTGTTTTTTTTGCTGTGTTGTCCTGTCGTATCTCTAGCTCTTACACCATACTCCCGCCGTCCGGATTACATGTTGCTGAAATGGATAAAAAAGGATGTATCTAGAACTAAAATACGCCTAGACCCATGCATTTTTTTCCAGATGGAGGGAATACATGTCAATATGTCATGCCTTTCTATTCTTCAGTACCTATTCCATCTCTCTACTGTCGCATGTTTTATAATTAAAGCACCATTCTTCTATACAAGGCATGCAAGGGGAAGACGAGTATGTTAGAATCTTAAGGGTTACAAACAAGGCCTTTGCAAAAGATCCAAACGCCAGGAGATAATAAACCAACTCCAGTTTTTATAGATAGTGCTCCAGCACAGAGAAACCCAACTCCTATTGATAATAAGCAGATTCCAGTGGCCAAAGAACTAGTCCGCTCCAGTCCAGCAAATATATGTCAACTCCATTCTAAGAAGCGTGTGCGTATCCTTGGATCATGAAATTTTATAGCATGCTGATCATATTTTCTACATGTTTCTTACCCATCTCTCTTTTAGAAAATAAGCTTAACAGATAGAAGAATTTCTGGAATGGTATCGTTTATGAGGAAAGATTCTTGCAGGAATTCTCTATGCTCCAATGTAGATGTAAGTACTTGTTGTATATCACTATATTTTTACATCAGCATGTATTTTGTTAATCGGCGTGAATCCAACCTTTATCTAATCTAAATTTAGTTGTAGCAAAATGTATGATTAAAGGCCACAATGTTGATTTTTGTAAGGAAAACTGCCTGGTAGTTTTGCATCCTGAGCTGTATGACTGTACTATCTCATATCAGTGGGTTTGAATACTTTGGTTCTGCAGTGGGTTTTTCAGTGTTTTTTTACTGTGTTGTCCTGTCGTATCCCTAGCTCTTACATCATACTCCCTCCGTCTGGATTACATGTCGCAGAAATGGATAAAACTGGATGTATCTAGAACTGAAATACGCGTAGACCCATCCATTTATTTCCGGATGGAGGGAATACATGTCAATATGTCATGCCTTTCTATTCTTCAGTACCTATTCCATCTCTGTTGTAGCATGTTTTATAACTGAATCACCATTCTTCTATATAAGGCATGCAAGGGGAAGACGGCTATGTTAGAATCTGAAGGGTTACAAACCAGGTCTTTCGAAAAGGTCCAAACGCCAGGAGATAATAAACCAACTCCATTTTTCATAGATACTGCTCCAGCACAGAGAAACCCAACTCCCACTGATAATAAGCAGATTCCAGTGGCCAAAGAACTAGTGCGCTCCAGTCCAGCAAAAGAATGTCAACTCCATTCTAAGAAGCGTGTGTGTATCCTCGCATCATGAAATTTTATAGCATTCTGATCATATTTTCTACATGTTTCTTACCCATCTCTCTTTTAGAAAATAAGGTTAAACGATAGAAGACTTACTCCATTGGGATCGTATTCAAGGAAAATATCTTGCGGTAATTCTCTGTGCTCCAATGCTGATGTAAATACATGTTGTATATCACTATATTTTTGCATCAGCATGTATTTTGTTAATCGGCGTGAATCTAACCTTTATCTGATCTAAAATTAGTTGTAGCAAAATGTTAAAGGCGCCAATGTTGATTTTTGTAAGGAAAGCTGCCTGGATTTACTTCACTATTTTGACCTAGTGAATGAGCTATTTCATTGAATCGAGATATTTCATTTTGGGTTTGATTCGCGTTTTTGAGTGGGTCAACTATTTGTCATATAGTAAATCGCTAGCAACGAGCATGTAAAAACACATTACTCCCGAGCATCATCTCTCCATCTAAAAAAGAAGTGGCAAGCTAATATTTCAAAATTTGATTCAAATCGACTTGGTAAGGTAGATGTGGATGCTCGTTCTCCCAAAATTTGAGCGAACCGTTAAACATCCTCTCTGCTCAGTGGAATTCACCCGAGCAGATAAATGGGAGACGCGAAATTACTGTCCTATGTGGGACATGCATCAATTGGCCCGTTGTACATCGAGGGTAGGTTCACAACTTCATCCAAGCACGCCTTCTCCTCGGCTGAAATGACATGTGCCGGATAATTCATAAACCATCATCGGCAAAACACGCTCTCCTCGCCCGAAATAGCTCGTGCCCACTATTTCAAAACACGCTCTCCTCGCCCGAAATCGCTCGCGCCCACTATAGTTCAAAACATGCCCTCCTCGCCCGAAATCGCTCCCGCCCACTATTTCGGGAGAAGCAAAGTTACTCTACTATCCCCGACCCTCAGTACACAGACCCAAGCCAAGAAGCCTATAGGGAAGGGTAGAACTATAACTCCCCCTCAGATTTCAGACAAATGCGTCTGTAAGACATGGTTCCACTCCCCTCCCAATTCCCCCCCCCCCCCCCCCCCGCCCGCCCCCATTCATACCTCGTGGGCGCCAAATCACCTTCTGCTCGGGAAGCTCCCTTCTCCTGAGCCGCGAAACCTCAGCCCCACCTCCATGGCGCCCCCACCGCACCAATTTCACAGCCGCCCTCCTCCCTAATGCCGGAGACGCTGTCCATTTGCCGTCGTGCACTGGGCTATGTGCCTCTTACTCCGTGCTGCTCGTGCTGCCTAGATGACGGCCGCGTGAACCGTATCGGAGCCGATTCACCCCCGCCGTTGTTCACGCCGCCGGAGCGGCTCCAACTTCGGATCCGTCGAGAGTCCTGGCGCTGCTTCCCCGTAGCCGTCGACCATCGCGACATCGCTCTTTCCCTGTCGTCGGTCGCTGGACCTGCCTACTTCACCATGCCGCCAGATAGGTCACACCCTCATCAGTTGTCTGAATTTTTATTCTAGGCCAATTGATTCCCAATGGGAAGCAGCACCCCTCGAGGCGGCGGAGCTCCTAGGCTACCGGTTGGCTGGTGTCTAACGTAAGGGTGCGGGGCCGCAAGTTCGTCGCCGAAGCAGCGCTTAGATGGCTATCTTTTAGAGTTGCGTGGGTTGAAGATACTACGCCGCCGGATCTGGATGACGGGGAGTCTTTGTGGATTGGCCCGGGGGCGACGCAACCACGGAAGTGCAGTGGGGCGGGGAGCGGGGTTTTGGCCGGGGCCACGGACGGCGGAGGCAGGCTGCTCTGCCGTTGTTCGCTGGCTCTTCGGGGAAGATTACGAACAGTGTCAGCCGGGAGGCACAAGACGGCCATCAAGCCATCCGGCGTAGATCGGACAGTACCAAAATAAAATAAAATCGTGTGACCCCAATTTAGTCTTCAGTCAACAGACGTGTGACCACTCTCGTACCTTGCTATTGATCTATTAGTGTATTTCTTCAGATCAAAGAGATATGTCGTTCATAACATTATGCGTTATCTGCATCTACAGACACACCGTCTTCTGACTCACCGCAGCTGCTCCGACAAGGGAAGCATACACCAGAAGGGAGCTATAGTCCCCACTCAACAGTTCTCTGCATCGAATGCACGTGCCCGACATGGACAGCCACAACAACTGCAGGGCCATCGACAAGTCAGCACATGATGCTCACTCCTATGGATGGTAGCCAGATAGGTTGTACCCTCATCTTACTTGTGTGCAACATTTATGGTTTTGTTATTCATCTAGGCATGGAAAATAGATCATCACATTTCACTGTATACTCATGCTGATCTCTTACGGGTCTTATTCAGGAGTTAACGTTGTTCCATAGTTCAGCTAAGATACTTGATCTTTAGGTAACGCTGTTCCATAGTTATCATCCATCAGCCAATGCTATCCCACAGGCTGGTGATTATAGTATTATACCACTTCTAGTATTAACTATGTTGTTCTTTAATACTTTTGTGTGCCATCTAGTTAATCTCGAGTACAAACGATACATATTCTGTAGCTTTCATTTGTGTTCTACCTTTAGTTTATGAGACCTGTTTCTGCTAGTTAACCCCAATCCTACTATTTATGTCGTCTCCTACATGCACTCATTATATAAATCTGACTACTAGTTGTCTTCCATGCATGTCAGATATAATTGCACACACTGATATATCCACAAGAACCTCACGGAGCAATGTAAAGGCCAATAAACTTGATGTCAATGATACCCAATATGATGGAACATGTAAAGGCAGTTCTTCAGAAGACTTGCAGAAAGATGATGAATCCTCTTCACCCCACAAGCTCCTTGCTCTAACTTAGCCTATGATATGGGTGAAACATGCATATAATGTCCTGGAGTGTATCTACTCTGTTGCAATGCCATGTGCTTAGCATGCTGATCATGCATGTAAATATGTCATGCCTTCCTATTTTTCAGTACCTATTCCATTCATGATAACATGTTTTCAAATTCAAGTACTGTCATTCTACTCTATCGCAATGCCAATTACTTAATTTGGACATCATGCTTCTGAATATCTTATGCATTGTTATTCATCAGTATGTACTTCATCTTCTACCATACCCTTTTTTTTACATTGAAGTGTTGTTCTAGTGCTCTGTTGCAATGCCGTCTTAGTTTCCCAATCATACACGTGTATGTTGGCTTAGTTATTTCTGTACGTATTCCGCTAGCATACAGTTTTACATTCAACTAGTGTTTTTTTTGCTGTGTTGTCCTGTCGTATCCCTAGCTCTTACACCATAATCCCGCCGTCCGGATTACATGTTGCTGAAATGGATAAAAAAGGATGTATCTAGAACTGAAATACGCCTAGACCCATGCATTTTTTTCCAGATGGAGGGAATACATGTCAATATGTCATGCCTTTCTATTCTTCAGTACCTATTCCATCTCTCTACTGTCGCATGTTTTATAATTAAAGCACCATTCTTCTATACAAGGCATGCAAGGGGAAGACGAGTATGTTAGAATCTTAAGGGTTACAAACAAGGCCTTTGCAAAAGATCCAAACGCCAGGAGATAATAAACCAACTCCAGTTTTTATAGATAGTGCTCCAGCACAGAGAAACCCAACTCCTATTGATAATAAGCAGATTCCAGTGGCCAAAGAACTAGTCCGCTCCAGTCCAGCAAATATATGTCAACTCCATTCTAAGAAGCGTGTGCGTATCCTTGGATCATGAAATTTTATAGCATGCTGATCATATTTTCTACATGTTTCTTACCCATCTCTCTTTTAGAAAATAAGCTTAACAGATAGAAGAATTTCTGCAATGGTATCGTTTATGAGGAAAGATTCTTGCAGGAATTCTCTATGCTCCAATGTAGATGTAAGTACCTGTTGTATATCACTATATTTTTACATCAGCATGTATTTTGTTAATCGGCATGAATCCAACCTTTATCTGATCTAAATTTAGTTGTAGCAAAATGTATGATTAAAGGCCACAATGTTGATTTTTGTAAGGAAAACTGCCTGGTAGTTTTGCATCCTGAGCTGTATGACTGTACTATCTCATATCAGTGGGTTTGAATACTTTGGTTCTGCAGTGGGTTTTTCAGTGTTTTTTTACTGTGTTGTCCTGTCGTATCCCTAGCTCTTACATCATACTCCCTCCGTCTGGATTACATGTCGCAGAAATGGATAAAACTGGATGTATCTAGAACTGAAATACGCGTAGACCCATCCATTTATTTCCGGATGGAGGGAATACATGTCAATATGTCATGCCTTTCTATTCTTCAGTACCTATTCCATCTCTGTTGTAGCATGTTTTATAACTGAATCACCATTCTTCTATATAAGGCATGCAAGGGGAAGACGGCTATGTTAGAATCTGAAGGGTTACAAACCAGGTCTTTCCAAAAGATCCAAACGCCAGGAGATAATAAACCAACTCCATTTTTCATAGATACTGCTCCAGCACAGAGAAACCCAACTCCCACTGATAATAAGTAGATTCCAGTGGCCAAAGAACTAGTGCGCTCCAGTCCAGCAAAAGAATGTCAACTCCATTCTAAGAAGCGTGTGTGTATCCTCGCATCATGAAATTTTATAGCATTCTGATCATATTTTCTACATGTTTCTTACCCATCTCTCTTTTAGAAAATAAGGTTAAACGATAGAAGACTTACTCCATTGGGATCGTATTCAAGGAAAAATATCTTGTGGTAATTCTCTGTGCTCCAATGCTGATGTAAATACATGTTGTATATCACTATATTTTTGCATCAGCATGTATTTTGTTAATCGGCGTGAATCTAACCTTTATCTGATCTAAAATTAGTTGTAGCAAAATGTTAAAGGCGCCAATGTTGATTTTTGTAAGGAAAACTGCCTGGTAGTTTTGCATACTGAGCTGCATGAGTGTACTATCTCATATCTCGCACATTACTGAATTGTAGTGCTTCTCTAGTTGCCCATTCATTCATTGTGTCAATGTTGCTTTCATATTACCTTACCTGGCTGATGATAGCTGTGCCATATTGTGTTAATTTGGTGTAGGCTAGTTGCCCAAATGTTCGTTGTGTCAATGTTGCTTTCCCATTATCTGACTTGGCCAATGATAGCAATGCTAGTGTGTTAATTCTGTGCAGGCTGCTGAAGATAAGAAGACAAACTCTGAAAACAGCAAGGCAACCCCATTGTTTCTTTCCAGTAAATCTAGGCCAGGTAATATGGCAATAACTCATGATTAATCTATTTGGTTCCCGTCCTAATTTATGTTATGATGAAGTGGTCGAGACACTCTCCACTATCAATAATGCAAGCCTGCCAAAATCGCCATCTGAATCTGTTCAGTATCCTCTATCTCGAATGCAACGGAATAAATGTATGTTTGGGAACCAATTAATGGCTAAAGCAATGATGGAAATGGTGGATGAATCAGAGGTGCAGAGTCGTGCGACACAACAACTGATCAATGTTTTCAGAGACAATGTAGCAAAGCAGCAAGAACTTGCCCACATGCTTATGGGTGTCGTCTGTGGTGAGGTTGCAGATTGTGACGTTGTAGATGGTTAGGTTCTGCTCATTTATTTGCACTGGCATCAATCTTTGATTGCCCTGTGGATGTAATTTCCTGTAATATATGCTGGATGTGCAATGTTATTCCCTGTATGCCGTACCTTTGCTTGATCGGTTTTGGTCCTGTGCATAATTGCTCATCGTAATGGGCTCAAATTATCTAATTTGGCCTAAAGACATGTACGAACTTTAGTGGGCCCATTAAGTTAATGGGCCGTTACTAGGCCGAAAGTTAATGGTCGGCCCTCTTACCTCCCGGGTCGTTAAGAGGCCGACATTGAAGCGGGCAACAGGTGGTCCCAATTTATGTCACAGGCCGTTAACAGGCAGTTACTAAGTTTGGGCTACATATGGCCCAACTATACTGTAGGCCTTTAGCAGGCCGAAAGAGACATCGGGCTTGTACTGGACCATGAAGAGCATGGGCCGCTAAGAGGCCGAAAGTCAGGTCGTATTGTAAATGGCCCAATTGTGTTGTGGGCCTTTAGCATGCCGAAAGAGAAACCGGGCTGGTATTGGACCACGAAAGGCATGGGCCGTTAAAAGGCCAAAACTAAGGTCCGACTACAAATGGCCCAACTCATTTATGGTCCGTTAACAGGCCGAAAGGCACACAGGGCCGGGAATTGGCCCAACACTTAAATGGGTTCCTAAAAGGCCAAAACTCAGGTCCGACTACAAATGGCCCAACTGATTTATGGGCCGTCAACAGGCTGAAAGTGACACCGGGCCGGAAATTGGCCCAACACTTAAATGGGCCGCTAAAAGGCCGAAACTCAGGTCCGACTACAAAGGGCCCATCAGATTTATGGGCCGTCAACAGGCTGAAAGACACACCGGGCCGGAAATTAGCCCAACATTTAAATGGGTCGCTAAAAGGCCGAAAGATGTACATCCTGAAAATTGGCCCATCCATTGAATGGGCCGTTAACAGGCCGAAATCTCATCGGGCCGATATTGAGCCCAAATATATAGCGGGCTGTTAACGGGCTTGAACTGACGATGGGCTGCAATGGTGTCAAATCTTTAACGTGTCGTTGACGGGCCGAATTGGCACTTCTCTTATGGGCCGTGGGCTTAAATGGACCTGACACAAGTAGGCCTTATATGGGCCGGCTTGCTAATTTTTACTGGGCCAGCCTTTTTCACCGGAATGGGCCACTGTTGGGCCATGCCATGTGTCGACCTATCATAGGCGCCTCCTGTCCAATGAGTGGATGACATATGTCCCAACGGTGAGGCAACACGTGTTTCCTGCGGCCAATGATGATTTTACACGTGGAAAATCCCCATTGGTCCGGGCTGTTAACGGGTTATCGGAGCCAAAACCGGACCCGATAGCTTAACGACGTTCCGTTACGGTGGATGCCACGTGTCGGTCACCCTTGACGAAAGCACTTCTGTGACGCGCGGTTTATCGTCATGGAAGTGGACACTTCCGTGATGATAATTTTGGTAATGTCATGGAACACTTCTACGACAGCACAGGTATGACTATCGTGATTCTGTCATAAAATCGTCATGGATGTACATGCATGACAAAAAACGCGACCTACTGTGACAAACAAGTATCAACACCTAAGTGTATTTTTTTTGTAGTGGAAGCTTGGTATTCCGATGTTCAGGTATCTAGTAACTTCCTTCAAGTGGCGTCCAAAATGCGTATCTTCATCCGGTTGCACGAACTTGTTCCTTGCATCCGCCATCCTAAAAGAATGGAAGAAAGGAGAGGAGTCAGAAATTAGAAGAGAGTAGTGATCTAGGGCTTTAGCTTAGTGGTCGTGTCCTATAGTTAGCGTGTGCTCTGATACCATCTTGTAGCGACCAGACCTCAAACAGTCTGATCTCTGTGCATCAGTGTCATCCCTGGATCGGTAATGCTGACACGCACAGTACTTGAAGGATTCATAACAGATTAGCAATCACACACTTATTACATCGAATAGTCTCAAGAGAGAACTTATTGCAATAAATATGGCTTAAGGCCATCTAAATATGATAACAGCGGAAGGCTTGGAAGATAAAGTGAGTCCATCAACTCCAACGGTATCACTGAGTATAAGACCACGACCTATGGCACCTTACTCGTCGTCTGAAAAGTCTGCAACATGAACGTTGCAGCCCGAAAACGGGTCAGCACATGGAATATGATGGCAATGTAACACACAGCGAGTAATGAACAGAATAGTGCTATCACTACAAGCATATTTGGCTGGTGGAAAGCTCTATGGTTACAGTTTTGCGAAAAGCCAATTTTTTCCTACAACAAAGGAATAAATTTTTTTTAACTATCATGGTGGTTGTTAAACATTGAGAAGGTTCCTCCAACTCAATCCCAATTAAGAACGTGATTAAACCCAATCAAATTATTTTAAGTAACATGATGAGATTCACATTATAATCCAAGAACTAGATACTCAAGATGTCCATAACCGGGGACATGGCTAACCATGCTTAGTTTATACACTCTGCAGAGGTTTGCACTCTTTTCCCCACAAGACTCGATCTCCTCCGTTTGATTTATTGCACTACATGGTGTTTGAGAAACGGATGACCGAGACACAGTCTTTCAAAAACAATAACTCTTTACTCCAGGTGGACAGTTACACCTACTTTCCCCTACATCTGCTAGCCCACCACTGAAAGAGGTCTTGCAACTTATCAGCTATGCTAGAGCCCATAATAGCTTGTGGCTGCACACGGAAGTTTCTAGCATGAATAATCTTATGATGCCCTAGAGTCTGGGTGGCGGTCCATAGGATAATCACACGGAACCCCGGGATTTCCAAAAATACAGGCAACACTGGGTTCTCCAGGTGCCTCAATGCACCCAGATGTGAATTAAAGTAGCCACCTTAAGTTAACCATTAATTAACAATCTCACATCCGTCATGGAAATTCACTCAAACCCAATCCACGTCTACGAGCATAGCATAGCAATATAAGCAACATAGAAGTAACTCCCAAAGGTTTGATAATAACAGGGCAATAGGTACTACCTCATCTACTTCCCAAAACCCACATATTAAATAGATCCTAATCATGCAATTGTTTGAGGATTGATCTAATGCAATAAAACTGGGTAGTAAGGAGGTATGATCAAAGTGTTACTTGCCTTGCTGATGATCCGTGAAACCTAGAGACTCGTAGTAGCACGCTTCGCACTCCGGGTACTCTATCGCAAACAAACAATGACATACATAAGAAATCAAGCAAAGATGCACGGGTAAAACTCAAATAAGAGATCTAACCAGTAAGTTCAACTTAAGAACTCCGGTTTGCAAAAAAAAAGAATCAAATCAAACAAGCACCGAAACTCAAACTGCGAAAGAAACAAGCTCCGTATACTAATATGGACTTAAGTCAAATTTTACTATACCAAAATATTGTTCAAGTTGGTTAAACAGAAAGAGGGTTTCGTGACGAAACTCTAGGCACTTGAATCGCCTGATTCCGATAAACGAGCTAAAAGTTATACTAAAACGAAAATCGGATCAGAAATCGCGATCGAAATAATCGCGAAATACACGAGAAAAAGAAAAACTGACGAACAGGCTAACGAACGAACGTTCGCTGCCTACGGCTAAACGGTGAAAACTGTTCTGTAAAACGAACGTACGCTAAATAAGGCAAACCGAGAAAAAAAATTAAAACCGATCTAAAACAAAAAAACAACCGCGAGTTTTTTCAAAAAAACCGGGCGGTTTTCTAGAGAAAACCGCCGGCGGCGGCGACGAGTCCGGCGGATACCTCGGCGGGACGGCAGCGGCGGTTCCGGCGTCGGCTGGCGACGGGCGGTGGGGTCGGCGGCGGTGGGTGGTGGCGGTGACGGGTCGGCGACGGGATCCGGCGGCGGCGGCGGCACACGGAGGCGGCGGCGAAAACCGGTGGTGGCGGCGCGGGTTACGAGGCGGGGCGGGGCTGGCGGCTAGTGTTTCGGCCCGGGTCGGGCCGTCGGCCTTTAAAGGCCGCCCGGGTGCAGTGTCCAGGTCGGACACGGCCCGGTAAGGCGGTAACCCTTTTAAAAAAAATTCTTACGTGCAGAAAAAGAAAGAAAAGAAATACTAAACGGACTCCAAAAATCCTGAAATAAATATTCCCCGTCCTCTAAAACTAAGCCGGACAAGATGAACATTTATTTGGGCCTAAAATGCAATTTTGAAAAACGCACATTTTTCCTAGGCATATAAAATAGCAATAAAATCCGAATAAAATCAAATATTTGTTTTTAATATTTTTTCCTCCAATATTTCATTATTTTTGGCGAAGTCATATTATCCCCTCTCATATAATTGAATATGAAATATTTTCGGAGAGAAAAATAATTAAAACAAATGATCCTCGTTTCGATATTTGATAAAATTCAAATATGAAAATCATGAAATCCCCAACTCTCTCCGTGGGTCCTTGAGTTGCTTAGAATATCAAGGATCGCAAATCGAAATGCAATAAAATATGATATGCATGAATGATCTATGTATAACATTCCAAATTGAAAATTTGGGATGTTACAGGACATCTTGCCTTGCATAGCCAGCAAGATTCTGAAACTTGATGTTATATTGGTACACGAACATGCTTCCTTGCTTGAGATTGTGGAATTGCTCACGCATGCTCTCGACAACACTTGTTGAAATTTGATGAGCTCGAAAATCCCCACTACAAGAAATATGTCAACTAGTGACCTTCTGTCAGTGACCCTGGAAGAATTGGTCAAAAGCTGTTCGGGGGGCTCCAAACCCTAAACTATAACGACCATTTTGGTCAGGAAGGTTGTAATTTCCTTACAAGAAATGGTCATAAAGCGGATAGCACTGGTCCGCTGCCTTATTTCTAGCTGATCATGACCAATATAGATGGTCATAACCTTGTAAATTGTGGTGGGTTGCTATGACTATGCGCCACCTCATCAGTTTTGCCTATGTGTCATGTCCATGTGGCAGTTTTTGCCCTAGGTTGTGAAGCAACCTATATTTCTGTCATTCCCAAAATTCTCAAAAAATTCTCATAAATTCTTTGGGTCATATCTTCGTCAAATATGTAAAAAACCTTCCTTGCCCAGTTAAAAAATAATTCAAAAATATTCATTTTCCTATTCTGTTTAGAAAAAACACTTTGTGAAGGAAGTACCACTTTGGCATGTCCAAATGGTATCCATTTTCTACAGTGCTTTCGTATGCCCAAATAACCATCCTCCACCAAATGCTAGCTCAATAAATTCATTATTTTGAGCCCCGCTTCAATATTCGTATTTATGTCCAGTGTGGTACTTTGCAAAGCAAGTACCACCTAGGGTCCTCCTTTTGAGCTGAAAATTTGTGAAGACGGTCTTCTTCGTAACTGACCATCCTCAGCCAAAACTCACGCCCATTAGCCATGTGCATTTCCGTAACGCTAATCAAACACTTGGCTGCTTATTCATGTTTGAGCATTGATCGGTCTCCTTGTGAGAATCTTATGTTGTGATTTTCTTCCTAGCACCTAACTGGGGAGTGCCCAACCCACTAGACATGCCTAGGCCACCCAGAACACATGGCAACGCCACGGTCACGCGGTGACCACGCGGCGGGCATGCGAGTTTACGCACTCTAGAGTTGGGGCCCTCGGCCACCGTCCAAACCTCGACGTATCACCACCAAACCATGTATTTATGATTAAATAGGTACTTATGTCACTAGAAATGATTTTTGGAAAAAATAAAGAGCAAACTATGAGGCACCTACAGTTCTAACTTGACCCGCTTCCTGCTGAATCGGGGGGAATTTGTCTTTTTCACCAGAGGTGGATCAAAACTTTTGACACCCAACCATTTTGTCAATTGCTCATTATATATGGCCTAGTATTTTATAAAATTTATTAGGTCCAATTTTGCAACAAATATATGGTAGGTCCTTCACAAAAAACTCATTTTGGGCACTAGAAAAAATGGAAAATGAATTTTTTGTCCAAAGAAAATGAAAACTTCCTTAGGCAACATTGTCTGCCATTCCAAGATGCACCCTTGTGCACGATATGAGATCATTTGAACAAACTATGTCGTGAATGTGGCCATAAGATTGATCATTTGGCTTGAAAGCCATGAATCTTCACACTTGATAACTCGTTTATGAGAACACTTTTTTAAAATAATTGTCGTATTACAAGTTTATAATTTTTGCTGGTAACTTGGCCACATATAATGAAACAATGCGAAGGTTTTCCAATTTTTGGATTCTATTAATTTTTTATGCCCGTTTCAAAATGCGGTCAAAACGGCGGGAATAACCGTTCCTAGCTAGTGGTTGAATCTTGGAATTTTTTTGGTGTTTCTCTGATTAAATAGATACTTATGTACCTATAACTGATTTTTGGAAAAAATAAAGAGAAAACTACGACGTAGCTACAGTTGAAATTTGACTCGCTTCCAGCTGAATCGGCGGAAATTTGTCTTTTTCACGAGAGGTGGATCAAAACTTTTTGCACCTAACCATTTGGTCAAATGTGCATTAAATATGTCCTAGTATTTTAGAAAATTGATTTGGTCCATTTTTGCAAAACAATTATTTGGTAGTTCCTTCACAAAAAAACCTCATTTCGGGCACTCGAAAAATGGAAAATGAATTTTCCATGCAAAGAAAATGAAAACTCCCTTAGGCAAGATTGTTTGGAATTCCAAGATGTACCCTTGTGCACAATATGAGATCATTGGAACAAACTATGCCATGAATGTGGCCATAAGATTGATCATTTGGCTTGAAAGCCATGAATCTTCACGCATGATAGCTCATTTCTGAGAACACTTTTTAAAAATAATTGTCGTATTACAAGTTTATAATTTTTGCTGGTAACTTGGCCACATATAATGAAACAATGCGGAGGTTTTCCAATTTTTTGATTTTTTTTAATTTTTTATGCCCGTTTCAAAATGCGGTCAAAACGGCGGGAATAACCGTTCCTAGCTAGTGGTTGAATCTTGGAATTTTTTTGGTGTTTCACTGATTAAATAGATACTTATGTACCTAGAAATGATTTTTTGAAAAAATAAAGAGAAAACTACAAGGTAGCTACAGTTCAAATTTGACCCGCTTCCACCTGAATCGGCGGGAAATTGTCTTTTTCACGACAGGTGGATCAAAAAAATTACACCCAACCATTTTGTCAATTGTGCATTACATATGTCCTAGTATTTTAGAAAATTGATTTGGTCCAATTTTGCAACAAATATATGGTAGGTCCTTCACAAAAAAACCTCATTTTGGGCACTTGAAAAATGGAAAATGAATTTTCCGTGCAAAGAAAATGAAAACTCCCTTAGGCAACATTGTTTGGAATTCCAAGATCTACCCTTGTGCACAATATGAGATGATTTGAACAAACTATGCCATGAATGTGGCCATAAGATTGATCATTTGGCTTGAAAGCCATGAATCTTCACGCATGATACCTCATTTCTGAGAACGCTTTTTTTAAATAATTGCTGTATTACAAGTTTATAATTTTTGCTGGAAACTTGGCCACATATAATGAAACAATGCGAAGGTTTTCCAATTTTTTTATTTTTTTTGAATTTTTATGCCCGTTTCAAAATGTGGTCAAAACGGCGGGAATAACCATTCCTAGCTAGTGGTTGAATCTTGGAATTTTTTTGGTGTTCCTCTGATTAAATAGATACTTATGTAGCTAGAAATGATTTTTGGAAAAAATAAAGAGCAAACTACGAGGTAGCTACAGTTCAAATTTGACCCGCTTCCAGCTAAATCGGCGGAAATTTGTCTTTTTCACGAGAGGTGGATCAAATTTTATTACACCCAACCATTTGGTCAATTGTGCATTAAATATGTCCGCTTCAAGACATCGAACGAAAAATCAAGTGAACTAATGAACAGTGTGATTGATCAGACAAGTACCAAGGAGCAAGAAAACGTATGCGCTTTAGCAAGGGATGAGCGCGAAATCCGTTGCTTATTCTTTCGGTAGCCTTCTTTCATTTCCGAATTTGCTTGCGCTTTCTCTATGCCCGACTTACGAGCTCTTTGCTTATTATTTCTCGGGTGGCTAGTATTTTAGAAAATTGATTTGGTACAATTTTGCAACAAATATATGGTAGGTCCTTCACAAAAAAACCTCATTTCGGGCACTCAAAAAAATGGAAAATGAATTTTCCGTGCAAAGAAAATGAAAACTCCCTTAGGCAACACTGTTTGGAATTTCAAGATGCACCATTGTGCACAATATGAGATCATTTGAACAAATATGTTATAGGACTTTCACAAAAAAACTCATTTTGAGCACTGAAAAATGGAATGATTTTTTTTATCTTGAATCGATTTTGACCAATTTATATGGTCATAAGGTCATCAAATGGTTTGTTGCATTCTCATTGGACCATGGGCATATCACGCGGATCACGCAACAACCACCGTCGGATGCTTTCGGATCCAACGACCCAAACCCACCCGAGCCGAAACCCTAGGTCTGTCCTCATGGTCATTTTCCACCCACCCCCTGCCTCCATTCTTTCTCTCATTCCTCCCTCCCACGCCTCCATTCTTTCGCTCCAGATCTGCCACCCACCCCAATCCCTCTCCCCAATCCAGATCAACGATGACAGCCCCCCGTCGCTGCCCCCTCCTTCCCCATCCGCCGCCGCCTCTCTCTCCCACCCACCCCGATCCATCCCCTCCCCTGGCGGGATTCGCCGCTCCCCCTTCCTCCGTCTCGCTCACACCCACAGCCACCGCCGCCCCAACCCAAACCCTCTCCCTCCCATCCCCATCCGCTGTCGCCCCCACCGTCTACGACCCAGATCAAGCAAGTGAGGCGGTGCTTCCAGAACCACGACGGCGGCAGTCGGCTCACGATCCAGATCACAAGGATGCTCCTCTCGCTCCTGTCCCCTTCCTCCCCGCAGCGGAGCCTCAGTTTTGACGGCGTCTCGCTGTTGTGTGCGATCGAGCAGCTACCGTCGATGACCCCCTCGTCATATTAGCACAAGTCCTTTCCAATCCCCCAGATCCAGTCTCGCTCCCAGCACAAGTCCTCCCACCCAGCCGTTGCCCGGGCAGCAAACCATCGAGCACCAGCCGCGCGCGCTCCACTCTGCTGCTCCTGCGGCCGCGGCCGTCCATGGCGTCCGCCCTGCAGGCTCTGGGCACGCTCTTCCACAGGGCCTCTTCGCTGTCCTCCTCTGCCTCCGCTCTCAGAAGCGCCTCCCTCTCCATAGTAAGTCGCTGACCCAAGCTCTGCGTCCCACGTCCGATCCAGTCCCCTCAAGTTTGGTATTTCTGACTATGTTTTTGGGTGCCATCAGGGAATGGCTCTACTGGTGGCGCCAGCTTGTTCCAGGGGAACGTGGCCAGGCGAAGGATTTGGACGTTCCAGCCGCTCTGCATGGGGTGGCGCTCCTGCAAGATCGCCGGGAGGAAGGTGACATGTTCTTGGCACGCTCTTTTGCATCATGTTGCAGTAGTTCAGATTCAAGGTCAACTCCCTGTGCAAATTTTGGTTGTCTCTAGCTTCTGCGAAAGTGCGTATGCAGTATGCGTTCATGTTGTACTCTGCGAAAGAATGTCATGTTTTAGCTGTCTCTGACTTTGCAAAATTTAATGCTTGCTAGCTAACTGTAGTTATCTTTTCTCACACAAAAAAGTACAGTTATCTTTCGCTTCTTAATGCATATTCTTATACTAGCTGTTTCTTTGGCTCAGGGTGCCCGGAATTTGAAAAAGATGAAGCGCAACAGCAAAATCGGAAAAGAAATCATTGCTGCGTAGGTGCTATGGTCCCTGTGAACTTGTATTGCCCAAAAATGTATCTGTTGCAGCCTTTTTTTTGAAAACCACAAACTTGCCTATAGTTTGCTAATATGTGCTAGTGTAGCTGTACTGATGCAAATACTGCTTGTGTACTTATGGAGTAGTAAATAGCCTTTCATGTCATTCTCCAAGTCTGCACATAGCATTGTTATTTTAGGAGCAGATTTCTCATCCTTGTTTGGATAAGAAACCTGAACTTGCTTAATAGCCAATTTAGTTGTGTATTACCAGTTCAAGTTGTTTAGTATATATCATGTTCTGTTTTGCTACCGAACACCTTCAACTTAAATGCTGAATTGCCTTGTACACATAATTGTTTGTAATCTAAAGCTAAAATTCCTTCGTGTCTTGCTCTTTTGCTGGTGCCACAATACATGTTAGATTGCTACCTGTACTTGTTTCCATCTAAAATTACTTGGGTGTCATTCATCTTTTTAGTTCTGTTGGTATGATGCACTGAGTTGTAGACCTGGTTATTAGAGTTTTTTCTGCTAGTACTTTTGGTAAGGCAATATAATAGGGTGTTTGCTATGATGCATTGGGTGTCATTCATCTTTTTAGTTCTGTTGCTATGCTTCTATTTCATTGTTGACCCTGCAATAAAAGACTGTTAATGTGGTTAGTACTATGATTTTCATGTCCAGCCAAATGGTATTTTGTGCTTTCCAAAGTGATCTGTACCCAACTGCTTGCTTGTATACTTGTTCTGTATTTTGTTCTTAATTGTTTTTATTGTTAGTAGTACTAACAATGTGGATTTCCTCTGATAGGAGCTCTATGCAAAAGAAGCTCCATGCAAAAGCAGATTGAAAGGAGGTCCATGGACAGGAGCAGTAGAGCTTGTAATACATGTATCTGTATTACTGTGACTGCCATTGTATTTCTGTTGTTTGATGTATCTGTGTTTACCTATAAAAAATGTATCCGCGTTGTAATACTGTGATTGCCATTCTAGTTATATTTCAAACATTGTTTTTTGTCGGTGCTGATTTAAATATTGGTTACTTATTGACTGTCAAATTGAAATATGAACTGACCTTGGGACCCATTACTAGAAACTGACAATTAGGACCCGTCTTATGAGAAAAAAACTAAAACTATTGAGCCAGGAAGGCGACGGTCCAAAAATTCAAAAGGCTGAATTATTGGGCTTGACCCATATAGGTGAACAAAATTTGTAGGAAAATAATAATAGGAAGACTGAATTGTTGGGCTTGGCCCAAGTAAAGCACCGACTGAATTGTTGGGCTCGGCCCATGTAAAACACCGAACTGGACCGGTTTGCTTCTTATCCGCGTCAGCTTGACACGCTAGATTCTACGTGGTCTGGGGAGGCTTCTAGTGACCAAAATTTTGGTCGAAGAACCAACGACCTTTCAAAGAAGGTCGTTAATTTCAGTTTACGCCAGCCAGCTTTTGACCTTCTGTTTTTGGTCAAAAAAAGGTCGCAAATGAAAAACAATGACCTTTCAGCGGCCAATATTGAGGGTCACAAGTTGACATATTTCTTGTAGTGCCCTGCAGAAATCGGTCTAGCTGATCACTCGACCCCCTCTAGAGTCTTTGTACTGCCGACACCAATCTGCTGCTTGGTCCTTGAGCTAGAAGGAAGAGAACTTGACATAGTCCTCAGGTCCGACATTGCTGCACTCAAAATGCTTGTTGATGTCCACGATCCAATCGTCAGCATCCATGGCCTCGACACAAGAACTGAAGGACTTTGGCTGATTTGCGAGAAACCGGTTGAGGGTAGCAAACTGAGGTTGATTGTTGAATTGCCCTTGACTTAGGTTCCCTTGGCTGCCTTGGCCTAGGCTGCGTTCTTGCATGAGCTAAATTAGCATCTGAGTATTGGCGTTGGTGGCCGCCATCAATGCTTGCCATGCCTGCGGAGGCGGAGGGGGAGGTGGAGGATTTGACTGCTCTCCTTCACTACGGTCCGGATTATTGCAAGTTGCGGGAGCCATCCTGAAGAAGATGACATCTGTTAGAACCACCATAGAAATGATAGATAAGCTGAAATCAAAGGCTAGACAGGTGCAATGTAGTCTTCACAATAAGCAACCGAACAGAGAGAATGAACGAATGCTTTCCAAAGTTAATATGATGCGACCATTTGGGTGATAAGCCACTTGGAAAGAGATTGATGAATAGAACAACAAGGTACAACTGGAACAAATACATGGTAAAGATTCCCCAATCTCATACCAAATATCTGTCGGAAAGATAACTAAGAGCTACTTGAATTCACACCTATTAACTCCCGAAACTTTCTGGTTATGCAATCTGGTGTTGGGGATACAGGGAGGCACAAATATCTCACACAACTAACAAGACCTACACTCCAACTATACCCATCCGTTAACACATAACAAGGAAACCTTCGGAAATCATATACCTCAGACCTTTGAAAGAACATCCCCTATACTAGGTGTGGCAATACATCTGATCGCTCTCCCCAGTACTGGGTGTCGTCAAACTACTCTCACCACAAAGTGTATAGAAGCGTTTTCGATGTCGGCGTCCTCTGGTATTGAGGAATTGCTACGATAAACACTATGACGAAAACACCTTGGAGCTCAACTCCCCGGGACACTACCACAACCCCTAAATTTCAGGAGGCACCAAAACAGTATCTCCGTCACAATGGTATCGGAACGATTCCACAATACCCGCGTGATCCTAAAAAAAATTTGAGTGAAAAAGGATAGAAGAGTGAGGAAAACACCTACGTCATGAGTCCTTACCAGAGCGACGAAGGGGATAAGGATTAAAAGAATTCCTACTCTCCGATATAACTAAGACTCAAAACAGTTTTCTTCTAGACTCGTCAGCAATTCGATCAAGCAGGGGCTCCTATAGTCGGTATGGCTCTGAATACCAACTAGTAACGTCGTATGTCGTGGACTTACCACGACAGATGTCCTAGCGTAAGGAGTTAGTCGTGGAGCCATCGCAACTAGGTTAGCTTAAAGGGGTTAAACGTGACAAAGGACACAGAGAGTTTATACTGGTTTAGCCCCTCGCGGTGGAGGTAAAGGCCTACTCCAGTTTGGGATTGTATTGCTTGGGTTTCGATTACTAGGGAGTGAATACGCTTGACCTAGTTCTCGATCTCTTGTGTATTGCCCTTAACTCGCCGCCGGGTCACCCCTTTATATACACAGGTTGATGCCCGACGGCTCATAGAGTCCCAGCCAGCTCATACACAACGTGTCCGGCTCGGTGACTAACTAAGATTGCCTTACAATACAAGTCATACATACGGCGCTTCATCCTCTTGGGCCTCAAGTAGCCTATGGGTCTTGGGCCGTCAATAGGCTTCCTATGACCTGCCATCTTCATCGATAAGTCGCCATTGTCGTGGGTTTGTCACGGCAGATGTTCTAGTGTGAGGACTTAGTCGTGGAGCCATCGCAACGAGATTAGCTTAAAGGGGTTTAACCGGACAAAGGACACAGGGAGTTTATACTAGTTCGGCCCCATGCGGTGAAGGTAAAGGCCTAATCCAGTTGTTGTGGAATTGCTAGGGTTTCAATGACCAGGGAGCGAGTTCGCTATGCCTGGCTCTTGAGTTGTTGTTTCTTGTCTTTGAACCGCCGCCGGGTCGTCCCTTTATATACACAGGTCGACGCCCGACGGTCTACAGAATCCCGAGGCCGGCTCATACATGTGTCTGCCTCGGTTTCTACCTTCACCTACCTTACAACACAAGTTACATGTTACATGGCGGTTTATGTCTATGGGCCCTAATCCGCCTTTGGGCCTTGGGCCTTTAAACCTCTGTAGTAAAACTCCATACTCCTTGTGTTTATGGGCTTCAATGCGGATGACTCCTTATGAGTATAGCCCGGACCCTCCTGGGCGGTTTATACTCAATAGTTATATCCCCAACATTAGGCCCCAGATTGATTTGAACCTGTTCATGTCAATCGTCAACACTTAAGAAAATTTCTTCTTGAACATCTTCAGTTAAAGCACCATGTCGTCATCTTCATGTGAACTGTCATGCCGTCATCTTCATGTGAATCTGGTAAACCATTGTGACATCATCTTCTAAGATTGTAATAAACCGCCATGACATCACCTGCTTATTAAAATCGTATATAATTCCCTTTTATTAATGACCCTCCAAAAATCGAGGCGACAGTTCCATTTTTTGGGCTCCTCGATTCCCACGCCGGTCGCTTATCCCTTCGTCTTATAAATAGGGCCAAGGGTCCCTTTTCCTTTTTCCCCTTGACTCTTCATATTTTCTTCCACCTCGCGTCGCCTCAGAGCTCGAGGACCGCCGCCACTGTCGACCTTCCCCTCTGCACAAAACAAAGGCCGCTGCATCAACCTGACTTGACCAGAGAACTGCGACGCACCTCCGCTGTTCAGCAGCGTCAGTAAGTACCCCTCTTCTCGAATACCAGATCTGCATTAGGGTTTCCATTGTTCATCGGTGTTCTTCACCGTTCCTCCTTTTTCTCTCTTAGATCGCGTAGTTTGATTAGAATCTGATAGTAAAGTCGAACGACAGTAGTGTAGCATCTCCTTTCAATCACATGAGATCCCTTTTCTACATAAGATCCCATCCGAGCATATGTGTCCTTCTGCTACGGCAACTCTAGGTTTAAAATTTATTTCCTCTTCAATCCTGCGGTAGATCCAAAATTATAATACCAACCTGTGAAATCTATTTGTACAACACTTAGGAATTTTTCAGATCTGTAACTTCCACACCATTGTAGGCGGTTTAACCATTAGAAAATGATGACCCGCTAGGTACCATTAGCCCTCTTTTAAACCACCAATCTGTTTTAAATATCAGAATCCGGTTTAATATATACAGCCGTTTCAACATCATCTTCTTCCATCGTTGCACCGGTTTATACGTGCCAGTCATGAATTTTAAACTGGCCATTGATCCTTTTTTCCAGCTTTTCACCGAAATGGCCAAACAGTTCTATGCTTGCAATTGGGTCCCTTCCCGGGTTACGGAAGCACAACTGAACGGGTGTGTTGCGACTGGCGCTTTAGCAAGCAAAGATACCATCCACTGGCGAGTCCCCGGTCCAGAAAACCCTCCTGAACCCAAGGATGAAGAAGTTATTGTGTTTGCTGATCATCTGAGTCGAGGGTTTACCCCTCCTGGATCAAAAAAAACCATGATGTACTTGGCAGCTTCCAGATCCTCCCTCAAGATATTGGAACAAATTCTGTGTCCAATATTTGCAACTGGCAAGTATTTTGTGAGGTTTATCTACAAGAAGAACCCACTGTTGAGCTATTCCGTGACTTCTTTTATTTGAACCGCCGTACTGAATTTATGGACGGACCCAACACTGAACTTGGCGGCGTTTCGATTCAGCAGAGAAAGGATGTTGACTTCCCTCACGCCAAACATCATAGCCTCCCCAAGGACTGGAATCAGACTTGGTTTTACTGCCGAAACACAGCTCCGGTCGATGAAAATCCTCTGCCGGGTTATCGTCCACACCAGCTTACCAAAACCCATCCAGTTCCTCAATGACTGACTGCCAAGGAATGAGCAAAATATGCCCCTCAGCTATCAAAACTCAGAGCTTTTGTTGCAAACGGACTGACAGGCGTTGATTTTGTTCGATGCTGGGTTTCTTGGAGTGTTCTGCCTTTAAGCTGGCGCCCCGGTTTAATGTGTGAATACACAGGGGATCTGAAAGACCCTCAGCGTCATATTGACATCCAACCTACTGACGATGAAGTCACCGAAGCTGTCAAGAAAATGCTTGATGAACCGGTGGCTGTATGCAGCAGAGTAGGGCTTAGTCCCTTCTATGCTTCCAACGAATCGCCAGCTGTAAGAATTGCCTCATTTTTATGTTTAATCCATCCCTTGTTAAATGCTCTTTCATAATTTACTGTCTGTCTGTGCAGGCTGACGATCCGTTCTGGAAAAGGAAATCACAGGATAAACCGGTGAGAGCGCCTCGGCTCAAGACCAAAGCTACAAAAAAACCTACGAAAAGGAGAACCGGCGAGTCCTCTGTCCTCCCAAATGAAGAGGAACTTGATGATCCGGAATCAGAGGTAGAACTTGACTCTCTTGGTTCTTTTTTCATACACCTCATTGACAATGATCATTATCAGGATGATGCGGAAGCTAGCCGCGCTGGTGAGGTAGAGGTAATTATTCTTTCTTCCAACTCAGACCCTGTGCCAACACCAAAAATCCGTCGAACAATCCGGAAAGTAAAATGTTCACACCCTCTTGCTTATTCGGATCCGTACTTTGTTTTGAAGACACAACAACATGAACCTCGCCGCACAACTCGGCATAGCGGCCAAGTGGTGACCTCCTCCGGTTTACCGAACTCTCCGGTTCGCAAATGCCGCCCAGAGGTTTCTTATACTCCTGACACACTTTATCCTAAAGCGGGTTGCTTCCGATATCCTCTTAATCCGTCTGACTCAAATTATCAGGGAACTTCCCATTCATCATCCGGCGAGTCATTGGCCACACAACTTCCTCCTCTAAAAACTGTTCCTGGGTAAGCATATTGTACTTAACCTTTTATGGCTTGCATTATTTGTTATTATACTGATTGTTGTGCCTGTTTCTCAAGTGCCAAAGCCAGACCTAGCAAGAAAGCCAAGCTGAATAATCCGAACGATGATAATCCGGCCGCTGAACCAGAGAAGATCCCAGAGACTACTGATCTGAATGCTGATACTGTCCTTGATGATCCGGTACCTCAATCTCAGGACAACTTTGTTGAACCGGTGGAAACGTATCCAATGACCCAGTCTGCTGATCCGCCAAGTCCATTTGCTAATCCTCCAAGCCCAGCAAAAACATCTGATAAACCGCCAAGCCTAACCAAAATCACTGATGACGATGTTGTTGTTACTGGCACTGGTTTCACCTCCCCTGGTCATCCTATCGCTTTATCGAAGCATACTGCCAAAGAAGAATTTGCTGCTATGGACAAGGGCAAGTGGAAATCTGACTTATCAAGCTATGCCCATCTCAATGCCCAAGACCTTCATTCTGGTTTTTTGAACCGCCTGTACACAAGCCGCGACTATGAAGCTGGTTTAGTGGGTCTGATGAAGGAACGGTATGAGGTAAATATCATTCCCCCTTGCATAAATACCCTTTCGTTATAACTGGTTTAGACTTGTTAACTCCAGTAGCCCCCAAGGGACGGTTCATAAATTTGATGTGAACCGGGTCTTGTGATAGAATTGATGTTTTGATTTTGCTGGTCTAGCACCCATGGACCGGTTTATATCTTTAGGATGAACCGGTACATCTTCTGTCATATTGTTTCCAAAATTTGTGATCATTGTAATCCGTCTGAACTTGAGCAAATATGCATTAGCCCCCAAGTGCCAAGTAGATAACTTGTTATGTGCTTGGCACTTAAATTGCCAACTGATAAAAAGTGATCCGCATTAGCCCCCAAGTGCCAAGTATATGACTTGTTATGTGCTTGGAACTTGAAATGTCAGTTGATAAAAAGCGATCCGCATTAGCCCCCAAGTGCCAAGTGTATAACTTGTTAGGGACTTGGGACTTCAAAGATGTATTACCAACTCATTAACTGTCTCTTTCAGGCTGAGCTGACCAAAAAAGACTCTCAAATCGCCGACCTTCAAGAAAATATCAAGTCCCAGCAAGCAGAGACTTGTAAGGCTAAAGAGGAGCGGACCGCCGATTTAAAAACCATGGAACAACTGAAGGATGGTTTTAAATGCGAACGTGAAGACTGGGAAGGTGAAAGAACCACTTTGTTAAAGCGGGCGGAAGACGCTGAAAACGCCCTTAATCCAGTAACAGAAGAACTGACCAGCTTAAAGCGGCAGATCAATGCCATGACCACTGCCATCTTTCGTAAAAACCTCTTCATAAATTTTTAATAAGTGCCAGTTATGAAACTTCCGGTTTAATAATAGTTTGATCCTTTTTCAAGTAGCCGTGTTACTCATCTTGGCGCAGACATGCGCAAAAAGTTGAAGGCTGCCTATACATTGATAGAGCAGTTATATACCGGCGCTCAACGAGCCATCTGCATAGCTTCACATAATAAACCGCCCCCAACTTTAATCAAGGAAACGCTGGAGAAGTTATCCATGATGCCTGCCCATATGGAGGAATTGAAGAGATCAGCTGCTAGGGCCGGTGCTCTAACTGCATTGACTCGGGCCAAGGCCTGGATATCTGACCTTGATCCGGAAGACATTGGGAATGGTTATTGAAGCCAGAAGGAGGACGGGTCAGAATTTGATAATGACAACCTTAGGGCTATCACAAGAGAAATGGGTCCACTGGCAAGCAAGTTGGCTGAAGACACTGACTTGTCGTTTTATCAGTCAATTTATGATGCCAACGGCAAGCGGATGAACGCACCAACTTATGATGTGGAAAATCTGATCCCGCCAATCCGTAAGCATACTTATGCCCCTGATGTTGAACCGTCCAAACTTATAAACGAGGAAGCTGTCTTCCAGGACTTACATGGGATTGACTGGACAACTATTGACTTCCAGCCACTTGGTGGAGAGAGGGAGGCTGAACCGGCGCAAGATGATCCACAACCTTCAGGTCAGCCCGAGGAAGAATCATGATCCGGAGGCCGGTTTATCTTCTGCACACTGTCATCTGTGTGACAAAATAGTTATTCTTTTGGGCTGTCAAAGCGCCTTGTAATAGGCTAGTTGAAACACTTTGTCTGCTATGCCATCGTGCATATTCACTTTGCCTGATACTGTTAATCCGTCATGATAATGTTATAACTCCTTATGATCCTTAACAGCATTATGCAATCCTGCTTCTGCATGTAATAAACTTAAAATTGTCCTGGCGGTTCATCGCCGGACGGGTTATGATGCCCAAATATATAGCCAGGGTTTATAACCAAGGCTGTAAAAAGATGATCAAATATGAAAATAAATGATACCTGTGATGGTGATAACCCCCATCTTGAGCAATGACAACCTCTTTCATATTGTGCCGGTTTGTGATAACACAGTACCGGGTTGTGATAAACACCGGATTAACCATACATAATACTGGCGACCTGTAGTCAAAACCAGACCAGGTTAAGAAATACCGGATTATAAGCGATTATGTACTGACAACTTGTAGTTGAAAGTCGTGCCGGGTTAATGAACACCGGTTTACCAAAAACCACACAAATCTCATCAAAGGAGAACAAACTTGGCAAATAAAAACATATGAAAACTTGTAGTCGAGGCTTTTCACGGGCTGCCAAGCCCCAAATTCGAGGCTTTTCATGGGCTGCCAGGCCGCTGAGTTAAACCATTTTACAAAGCCTTTTAAGATGGTCCTCAATATTTAACCAATCATCGTTTTAACTTTGACAAGTTCAGGGCTTATGAGATTGACTTGTTGAAGTTCGGCGGGTCATACCAGGTTTACATGGACGGAGTGACTTACTTAAAAAGGCAGGCTAACCTGGGGTTTTAGGTGTATACACCAGGCTTCCAAGCCAGCTTCCAAGCCGTGGCTTGATAGCCTATTGCAAGTGTAGATTCTTTGTTCATTGCGATAGCAAAGAATCCCCAAGCAATATTTTGAGCTGTGCTCAGTGGGTGCCTATGTTTGAGCTGTTCTTTTGCAACACTCTCTTTGGCCCCTAAGTAATTTTCTTTTTGGCTCTGAGTTGATCAAGAGGTGTAGCTATGGTTCAAATACGACCAAGACCCCAAGTGATTTATATATAGCTTTATAAGCTGAATCAAGGGGTAAACCGGGCGCCGCTTTATAAGCAGAAGCCCCCATGTAACCACACATGATGTGCGGAACGCAACAGATACCCCGCATTAGCTGGGGCTCCGGTTTATTATATTGATCATATTACATACATCAAAAATATGTACATGATAGGAGCCTATGGCTCAGGTGTAGTAAGGCCGTAGATGAGCAATATTCCATGGCCGGCGGGTCTCCTCCTCCGACTTGCGTGAGTCTTTGTGCTCTCGAACATCGATAAGGTAGTATGACCCGTTGTTCAGATTCTTGCTGACCACAAAGGGCCCTTCCAAAGGTGGGGATAACTTGTGCATATCGGTCTGATCTTGGATCAGCTAGAGCACTAAGTCGCCTTCTTGAAAAGTTAACCCGGCGGCTATGATAACGCCTCAGGTCTTGCTGATAAATCGCCGAATGAGCTGCTGCTATGTCCCGTTTTTCATCTAACAGGTCCAATGCATCTTGGCGTGCTCTTTCATTGTCCCCTTCAACATAAGCTGCCACTCGAGGCGAGTCATGGCGAATATCACTTGGGAGAACTGCTTCTGCCCCATAAACCATGAAGAACGGTGTATAACCTGTAGATCTATTGGGGGTGGTATTGATGCTCCATAACACGGACGACAATTCTTCCACCCAACAACCCGGTGTCCTCTGCAAGGGGACCATAAGCCGGGGCTTGATACCTTTCAGGATTTCTTGATTAGCCCTCTCAGCTTGACCATTAGACTGGGGGTGAGCCACCGATGACACATCAAGCCGTATGTGCTCATGTTGACAGAATTCTTCCATGGCACCTTTGGAGAGATTCGTGCCATTATGTGTTATGATGCTATGTGGGAAACCAAAGCGGAAAATCACCTTCTTCATGAATTGAACCGTCGTGGCTGCGTCACACTTGCTGACTGGTTCTGCTTCCACCCACTTGGCGAATTGATCAACCACCACCAAAAGGTGGGTCTTCTTATCCTTGGACCTCTTAAATGGTCCAACCATATCAAGCCCCCAAGTTGCAAACGGCCAGGTGATTGGAATCATCCTCAACTCCTAGGCCGGAACATGGGCTCAGCGTGAAAACTTCTGACAACCATCACACTTTTTGACCAAGTCTTCAGCATCAGCATGAGTCGTCAGCCAATAGAAACCGTGACGAAAAGCCTTGGCCACAAGGGATTTTGAACTGGCATGATGACCACAATCCCTTCGTGGATTTCACGCAAAATCTCACAACCTTCTTTAGGAGAGACGCAGCGCTGAAAAGCCCCCGAGACACTGAAGTGATGTAACTCGCCATTGATAATAGTCATGGATTTGCACCGCCGCCACCAACTGAGTCTCCGGATCAGGAACAGCCAAATCCTCCTCCGTGGGGAGCGTGACCAACGGGTTATGCAAAACGTCAAGAAAAACATTGGGCGGCACCGGTTTACGCTGGGAGCCCAAATGGCTTAAAGCGTCCGCCGTTTCATTCTTTCGCCGGTCCACATGATCAACCTGATAACCCTTGAAGTGACCTGCAACAATATCCACCTCTCGACGATATGCTGCCATGAGCGGGTCCTTGGGAATCCCACGTACCAGACACTTGTTGAGCCACCAGGTCCGAGTCACCGAAGCATTTAACCCGGCTCAAATTCTTCTCCTTAGCCATTCGAAGACCATGGAGTAGGGCCTCGTACTCAGCTGCATTGTTAGTACAAGGAAACATCAAGCGGAGAACATAACAAAATTTGTCACCTCGAGGGGAAGTAAGAACCAGTCCAGCCCCCGAGCCCTACAATTGCCTGGACCCGTCGAAGTGAATAGTCGAGTATGTGTTATCCGGTTTATCCTCTCGCGCTTGCAACTCTGTCCAGTCATTGATAAAATCCATGAGCGCTTGGGACTTGATGGCCGTACGAGGCATGTATTTTAACCCGTGAGGACCAAGCTCAATAGCCCACTTAGCAACCCGGCCAGTCGCTTCCCTGTTCTGCATGATATCTCCCAAAGGAGCAGAACTGACCGCAGTGATGGGATGGCCCTGAAAGTATTGCTTAACCTTCCGGCTCGCCATAAAAACTCCATATACCAGCTTCTGCCAATGTGGGTATCTCTGTTTGGACTCAATAAGCACCTCGCTGATATAATAAATCCGCCGCTGAACCGGATATTCCTTTCCTGCCTCCTTGCGCTCCACCACAATAGCCACGCTGACAGCCCGGGCGTTAGCTGCCACATATAACAGCAATGGTTCCTTATCAATGGGGGCAGCAAGAACAGGTGGTTCGGCGAGCTGCCGTTCTAGAGTCTCAAACGCTTCGTTAGCGGCATCACTCCAGATGAAGTCATCTGTTTTCTTCAGCATTTGATACAAAGGGATGGCCTTCTCCCCAAGGCGACTGATAAACCGGCTTAAGGCTGCAATCCGGCCTGCCAAGCGTTGAACATCATTGATACACTTCGGTTTAGCCAGTGAAGTAATAGCCTTGATCTTCTCCGGATTAGCTTCAGTGCCCCTGTTAGACACTAGGAAACCCAAGAGCTTGCCTGCTGGTACACCAAAAACACACTTGGCCAGGTTAAGCATCATCTTATAAACCCGGAGGCTATCAAAGGTCTTCTTCAAGTCATCTATCAACGTCTCCTCCTTCCTAGACTAAACCACAATATCATCCACATAAGCATGAACGTTGCACCCGATTTGATTGTGAAGACAATTCTGCACAAAACGCTGGTAAGTCGCCTGGGCACTCTTGAGCCCAAAAGGCATAGACACATAGCAGAAGGCTCCAAAGGGAGTTATAACCCGAATAAGCATCCAGAATACTCAAACGCTCACAACCCGCCATAGCATCAATGATTTGATCAATATGAGGGAGAGCAAAAGGATCAGCTGGACACGCCTTGTTCAAATCTGTGTAGTCCACACACATATGCCAAGTGCCGTTCTTCTTATGTACCAGCACCGGATTAGCCAACCACTTAGGATGAAAAACTTCAACAATGAACCCTGCTGCCAAGAGCCGGGCGACCTCCTCACCAATGGCCTTGCGCCTTTCTTCATCGAACCGGCGAAGAAACTATTTGACCGATTTAAACTTGGGATCAACATTAAGGGTGTGCTCAGTGAGTTCCCTCGATACACCTGGCATGTGAGAAGGCTTGCATGCAAAGATATCCCGATTCTCACGAATGAACTCGATGAGCGCGCTTTCCTATTTCGGATCCAAATTAGCACTGATGATGAACTGCTTGGATGAATCACCGGGCACAAAATCAACCAGCTTGGTCTCATCAGCCGATTTAAACTTCAAGGCCGGATCATGCTCCGTAGTTGGTTTTTTCAAAGAAGTCATATCAGCCGGATCAACATTGTCCTTATAGAATTTCAACTCCTCTGTTGCACAAACCGACTCAACATAGGCCGCATCACCTTCCTCACATTCCAAAGCGATCTTACGGCTTCCATGCACTGTGATGGTCCCCTTATGACCCGGCATCTTGAGTTGCAGATAAACATAACAGGGCCTTGCCATGAACTTAGCATAAGCCGGCCGTCCAAACAGGGCATGGTACGGGCTTTTGATTTTCACCACTTCAAAAGTCAACGTCTTTGATCTCGAGTCATGATCATCTCCAAAAGCAACCTCCAGGGCTATCTTGCCAACCAGATAAGCCGATTTACCAGGCACCACACCATGAAAAACGGTGTTTGACGGTTTAAGATTCTTATCTGTTAACCCCATACGACGAAAGGTTTCATAATACAAGATGTTGATATTGCTCCCTCCATTCATGAGCACCTTGGTGAACTTATAACCTCCAACATGAGGCGCCACCACCAACGCCAGATGACCCGGATTATCAACTCGGGGCGGGTGATCCTCTCGACTCCACACAATAGGCCGTTCAGACCAGCGCAAGTAACGGGGCACCGCCGGTTCAACGGAGTTCACTGCCCTTTTATGAAGCTTCTGATCGCGCTTGCACAGGCTAGTGGTGAAGATGTGATACTGCCCACTACTCAACTGCTTCGGGTGAATTTGGCAACTTAACTGTTGCTGCTGCTGATTTCCCTGCTGGTTATAACCACACTTGTTTCTCCGATTGCCTTGATTGCCATGTCCACCATGATTACCCTAGAATTCTGAACCGGAATTACCTCTGCCATAACCCGGCCCATGGGACCCGGGTCCTGAACCGCCGGACGGTCCATGATCATTCCAGAAAAAATCTGAAATTTTGAACTATCGCATGATATGACAATCCTTCCAGAGGTGCGTGGCCGGCTTGTCCCGCGACCCGTGCTTTGGGCAGGGCTGGTTCAACAGGTAATTCAGGCGCTCCGGATTGGGACTTGGTTCTCCTCCTCGCGGGGGCGGTTTACCCTTATGATGTTGACCATTACCCTATGTATTTGTATTAGCCACAAAATGTGAATTACTATCCACTTTACGCTTACCATTGTTACTGTGGCCCGCCTGGTTATGCTGCTACCCCTTGGTGTTGCCGTTCTTTTTTCCCTTCCCTGGCTTTTCATCATCAGACTCGGGGTCCTTGGTACTATCAGAATCGGCATACTTAATCAGAGCAGCCATAAGTGTTCCATGTCATTGAAGTGACGCTTGAGCCATCCCAACTTCAGTTTCAAAGGCTTAAACCGGCAATTACCCTCCAATGTTATAACTGCCGAGTCAGCATTGATGCGGTCCGATGAGTGCAAGATCTCTGAAACCCGGCGCACCCAATGGGTTGTCGACTCGCCTTCCTCCTGGACGCAGGCAGCTAAATCCACAATTGACATGGGTTGCTTGCACGTGTCCTTGAAGTCTATAAACCGGGCCTTCAACTCGGCCCATGATCCAATGGAGTTAGCTGGTAAACTTTTCAGCCAAGTGCGAGCCGTTCCGTCCAACATCATGGTGAAGTACTTCACGCATGCCGCTTCATCCACGTTCAACATCTCCATTGACATCTCATAACTTTCAACCCATGACTCAGGGGGTAAATCAACGGTATAATTAGGCACCTTAGGCGGACCCTTGAAATCCTTGGGCAGCCACACATTACGCAAAGCCGGGGTGAGACAGGGCACCCCCAAGGGCTGAAAGTAAGAACTCGTTCCACAGAAGTTGTTGGACGAACCGGAGTGAGCTGACGGTCCTGTGCTGCTAACTCGGCTTCTCGACGCGCTCTGCCGTTATCTACCACAGCCTGAGCATTTGCACCACCGCGCGCCGGATTAGGACCTCGAGGGGTGTCACGGTTTCGCGCACTGCTTGACACAGCCAGTTCATCCCTGTGTCTGCTGTAACTCCTGCTCGAGCATGGGGTTGAATGAATTCTGTCTCGACTATATGAATAGGCCTGCTGCTGAACCATAGCCGTTTGAAGAAGATCCCTGGCGCGCCGCGTCTCAACCTCCGCTGGGGACTCGCCCTCCATTGGAATAGCTGCTAATCGCGACGCTGTGGCGATCATGTTATCCAAAGGGGTGGAGAAGTGACCCGGCGGCGCCGGCATATACGGTGGTGGTTCATGGGTCCGTCGAGGCAGGTCCGTCACCCATGGCTGATCCGTGCTCCTATCCCTGGCGCGTCAATCCGGTTTACTGCTGCCAGATTACTGGTTCCTGCTCCTGGGGTGTTGAAGAGATTCATTGCTTCATAAACCGGTGGCAGCCGAGACCGATGCCTTCTCCGTAATACGTTGTTTGAAGCATTCTAATCCAACATGAGCCGATAATTTTCTGCCTAAATCCGCTGTGCCTGCGCATCTAAAGCGGCCCGCTCCTCCTCCATCCTGGTTTGCTCAGCCGCCATGTCCTCCTTCGCCTGAGCTATCTGATCCCGAAGCTTAGCAACCTCCGCGTTATACTCATCTTGAGTATCTAGGGTAACCTCGGCAGTTAGTAACGTCGTCCAGGCGTCTAACAATCCGGACAAGACTTGGGCCGGCCGGCGCGCGGGGCCTCCTGCCCCAGCTGCCGATCCGGAAATTATCGCTGCCGCAACTGAAGATTGCAACGTGGGCTGCATACCGGCCATGAAGATCCCAACCCGGTTCAGCGGTTCAAGGGGGTCTGGAATACTGTTGCCATCGGAACAGCCCCCAAACCGGCCTTCCTGCAGTTGGTACAGTGACTCGGTTTCCCAGGTGGATGATTCGCCATCTGAATAAACAACGGTCTCACCATCAGACACCGGTTCAAACTCCACACCATTGATGAATCCTACGAACGCATGCTTCATGGCAGGCTGAACCCGGGCAGGACTTGCACGCTGAGCCGTCTCGACGAGGTCGGTGCAGATGTCTGGCTCAGGGCCCGGTTCACCGATCTTGCCGATGAAGAGGTGAATTCCTCCAAAGGGGACCTGGTACCCGTACTCGATTGAGCCGGCCTCGGGGCCCCAGCCTCCGTCGTCGATGTAGAGCTTTCCGCGATGACTCTTGGTCATCCGGCCCATGGCGTATCCCTTGAGTCCTTCGAAGCTGCCCTTTAAAGAACTCGAAACCATCGTGCGATAGCCCCAAGGTGGGCGCCAACTGTCGTGGGTTTGTCACGGCAGTTGTCCTACTGTGAGAACTTAGTCATGGAGCCATCGCAATGAGATTAGCTTAAAGGGGTTAAACCGGACAAAGGACACGGGGAGTTTATACTGGTTCGGCCCCTTGCGGTGAAGGGTAAAGGCCTAATCCAGTTTTTGTGGAATTGCTAGGGTTTCGATGACCAGGGAGCGAGTTCGCTATGCCTGGCTCTCGAGTTGTTGTTTCTTGTCCTTGAACCGCCGCCGGGTCGTCCCTTTATATACACAGGTCGACGCCCGGTGGTCTACAAAATCCCGAGGCCGGCTCATACATGTGTCCGCCTCGGTTTCTACCTTCTCCTACCTTACTACACAAGTTACATGTTACATGGCGGTTTATGTCTACGGGCCCTAATCTGCCTTTGGGCCTTGGGCCTTTAAACCTCTGTAGTAAAACGCCATACTCCTTGTCTTTATGGGCTTCAATGCGGATGACTCCTTATGAGTATAACCCGGCCCCTCCTGGGCGGTTTATACTCAATAGTTATATCCCCAACACCAGTGGTATGACCCGGCCCCTCCTGGGCGGCTCATACCCAGTAGTTATATCCCCAACATTAGGCCCCAGGTTGATTTGAACCTGTTCACATCAATCTTTAATACCTGACTTGTCAAAATCTTGCATCGCCTGTTTAACGAATTTGCTGTAACCCGCCATGACGTCAGCTCATAGAATTATGTTAACCCGCCATGATGTCATTTCGCACGAGGCCCAGAACATCTTTAACTGATCCTTATCTTAAGGATCATCCTGAAAATCGAGGCGTCCTTGTAGCCACATGATGATTTCGGCCTCCTCGATTCCAGCGCATACCTTGTATCCATCCTCTTATAAATAGGGACGGGGGTCTTTATCATTTCCCCCCCTTGCCTCCTCATCTTCATCTTCCTCTCGCAACTCCTCTGCAGCCTTGAGCTCCGCCGCCGCCGTCCTCCGTCCGCTGCACCAACTCAGGCCGCTGCATCGACCTGACGGGACCAGAGAACGCCAGCGCCCACCGCAGTCCATCTGCATCCGTAAGTATTCATCTCCTTATACCTCAGATCTGCATTAGGGTTAGCCTTGTTCATCAGTGTTCTTCGCCGTTCTTCACTTTCTCCTTTAGTCCGAGTAGCTTTTGATCTGAACATGATGTGAAACTTGTGCGCACTGGTTTAGCATCAGAATACCTCCTCTCCATAGAAAATCTCATTGGAGCACACAAACTTTTCTACAGCCTCCACCTTACGTTTAGAATTTTACTGCTGTTTCTAAACTACGGTAGATCCAAAATTATTGCTCTAGTTTGCAAAATCTGTTTGTCCAACACTTCACAAAATTTTCACTGATATATTTGAAGTACCATAACTGTTATGGCGGCTTATACCTTAAACCGAGACCCGTCGTGCAACATTAGGCCCCGTTTAAGCTGCCATTATACGCTTCATAATTTATATAATCCGGCAATCATCTCCAGCTTAACCATGCTTGCTTATTCATTTTCATAATTTGGTTCTGCACCATGTACTTGGCTTTCTACCTTTGGTCGGTTTAATAGCATAATCCTTAACCCGGCAGGTACCATTATCCTCCTTTTAAACTGCCAATATGAATATCCGTGTACTTCAATGTTCCTTTTCCGGCTCAACACGTCAGCTGTTTGTAGTACTTTGTTTTTGAATCACTTGTCCGAATTAACAACATAATCTTAAACCAGTAATATTGCTTCCTTTTAGGCCTTTCTCCCAAAAAGGTCAAAACTGTCACTGCCTGCAACTGGGTCGTTTCCCGGGTCACCGAGGAAGACTTGAACAAATATGTTCAGACTGGCGTCCTAGCCAAAAAAGATGTCATCCATTGGAGGGTTCCAGGCACTGAAACTCCTCCTGAGCCCAAGGATGGTGAAGTAATTGTCTTTACTGATCATATGATCCGGGGCTTCAGCCCTCCCTGCTCAAAATTCTTACGCGCTGTGCTGCAGTTTTTCAAGCTCCATCCACAAGATATTGGACCAAACTCCATTTCAAACATCTGCAACTCCCAAGTATTCTGCGAGGTATACCTTCAACAGGAGCCGACCGTAGAACTATTCAGGGAGTTCCATTACTTAAACCGGCAGAACGAGTTCACAGACAGGCCCAGCCTAGAGATAGGTGGCATTTCTATACAACGACGGAAAGAAGCCACTTTCCCAACCGCCACTCTGCCCAGTCATCCCAAAGACTGGAACCAAACCTGGTTTTATTGCAAAGACACTTCTCCAGAAGGGGAAAACCCTCTGCCGAGTTATCGCGCCAACCGGCTAAGCAACAGGCATCCTCTTCCATCGCATCAGTACAGCAGAACGGGAGAAATATATGCCAGTTTTTTCAAAAATCCGAGTCTTTATGGCTAATGGCTTGACTGGAATTGATCTGTTCGATGCTGGGTCGCCTGGAGGGTCTTGCCTTTAAGCCACCGGCCTGGCGTAATTTGCGAGTACACCGGCAAGTTAAAAGATCCTCAACGCCACTGTCAGATTGAAATGACTAATGAAGACAACAATAATATGACCAAAACTGTGTTGAATGAGAGCTTGGAAGACTGCAGCAAAGTCGGATTAAATCCTTTCTGCTCTGTTAACAAACCGCTAGCTATAAGCTATTAACCAACTTCATAATTGAATCATACCTTCTCTTAAATTGCCTTTTCATACCCATTTAATTTTTTGCAGGCCGATTCACCTTTTTGGACTAGGAAGCTGCAGGATAAGCAGGCCAAGAAAACCCGGACAAAGAGCAAAGCTATCAAAAAGCCTGCTAAGAAGAAATCCAATCCCGCCGAGTTATTCAACTTGGATGATAAAGATGATGATGACGAGGTAACACTTGACGCCCTTGGCTCATTTTTTGTATATCTTATTGATAATGATCACTATCAGGATGATGCGGAGGGAAGCAAGACAATGCTGAAGAGGTAACTATCCTTTCCTCCGACTCTGATCCTCTGCCAAGATAGAAAATTCGTCAAGCAAGCCAGAAAGTAAGATTATCCCATCCTTTAGCTTATTTGGATCCCAACTTTCTTTTGAAGAAGCAGCAACATGAAGCTCGCCACACAACCCGGAACAGCAGCGGCGGAATTACTCCAGCTTACCAAACACCCAACACCTCACAAGCGTCGACCGGAGGTTTCAAATATTTTTGACTTATCTTATCCCAAGGCAGGTCTTTTTCGACAACCTCTTAATCCGCCTGATTCAAACTATCAGGGAACATCTCATTCCTCCTCCGGCCACTCAACTGGGACTCAAATCCTAGCTTTCAAGACTGTGCCTGGGTGAGAATATTAAATCTATCCGCTTTGAATCGTGCACTTAATTGTCATATTAACCCTGTCTTATGCTTCCTTTTCGATGCTATGGCAAAGCCCAGCAAAAAGCAGAAAATTGACAAACCGGCTGAAGAGCCAAAAAAATTCGATCCGGAACAACATGCCACAACTCAGACTTTGCATCAAGTGTCAGAAGCTGTTATGGATGATCCTCCTCTAGAAGACTAACCCGTTACCCAAGATGCCATGGATGCTGATCCAGAAAATGATAAACCGCCCAGCCCTGCTCAGCCAGCTCATGAATCTGATGATATAATGATTACTAGGACGGCTTATCAGGCCCCAGGCAACCCCATTGCTCTGTCCAAACACAGCGCCAAGGAGGAATTCTCTACTGTTGATAAGGGAAAATGGAAAGTTGACTTGGAAGGCTATGCTCAATTTAGTGCTCGCGAAATTCACTCTGGTTATTTGAACCGTCTTCACACCAGCCATGACATTGAGGCCGTCTTGGTCAACTTGATGAAGGAGCTCTTTGAGGTAATCCAGCACAATCCTCCTCATAAATATACCTCTATCAGCCACCAAGTCTATAGAACATGATAGCATTGAATGTACTGTAGACTTTATAGATAGTCATAAATATGTGAAGATCAAACTAGTAGCCCCCAAGGGCCGGCTTAAATATCAAATTAAGCCGAGACTTCAATTAGCAGTGATCAACTTTGCACGTGTAGCCCCCAAGGGCCGGTTGAAGCAGTATGAATAAACTGGGACTTATCACCATAACTATAAATAAAATCCAAGTATGTAGCCTTTACCACTGGATCACATCATTTTGCCCGAGTCATCATATGAACTTGTCTTTTGAAAAGAGCAATAGGCATTAGCCCCCAAGTGCCAAGGAAAATACTTGTATTGTGCTTGGGACATCAAAAATAATCATTATCATAATACCTTCCATGTTGTTCATGTTGCAGGCTGAACTAAATGAGAAGGAAACCCAAGTCAAAGATCTAAGGGCCAATGTTCAAACTCAACAATCAGAGACTTCAAAAGCCAAGTCAGAGCTGAAGACTACATTGGAAAACATTGAGCATTTTAAACAGAGCTTCAGTACTGATAGAAACGGCTGGGAAACCGAGAAGGCAGCTTTACTAAAAGAGCAGAAGAAGCCGAAGCAGCCCTTAAACTGGTAACTGACGGGTTATCCGGTTTAAAGCATCAAATCAACAGCATGACTTCGGCCATCTTCAGTAAGTAACAAAAAATACTTTCCTTTGCACCAATAGTATATCATAATCATCCACTAGTTTACTAATAATTTCACTGATGTAGTCTCCCAAAGCGCCAAGTTGGGGTCAGACATGCGCATCAAGCTCAAGGCTGTCTATACTCTGGTAGAGCAGCTATACGCTGGTGCTCAACGGTCAATCTGTGCTTCTATTCATAAGAAACAGCCACCCTCCCTCATCAAGGAAACACTTGAAAAACTATTGGTGCTGCCCCAACGGATTGAAGATTTAAAGCGATCAGCTGCCAGAGCCGGCGCCATGACTGCCCTAAGCCGGGCAAAGGCATGGCAAGAAGATCTTGATCCAGAGGATTTGGCTAATGGTTCCCCAACTGTAAAATAAGACGGGTCTCCCTTCAGCACTGATGACTTTGCAAAAATAGCAAGGGAAATGCGTCCAGTAGAAGCAAACTGGCTGAAGACACAGATCTATCCCAATATCAGGCAGCTTATGATGCTGATAACAAGAAGGTGAAGGCACCGGTTCATCAAGAGGTGGATCTCATCCCGCCGACTCGTAACATTGATCCATCAAGTCTTATAGATGACGAGGTTGTGTTTAGAGCTTTGTCCGGTATCAAGTGGGCTTCGCCTGAATCCAGCCAATTGATAACCAAGGAGAAGAAGAAGCAGCACAGGATGACCCGGAGGCTTCGACCCGCCAGGACTAGAAGTCTTAATTTATGATCTGGTTTACCAGTCGTAGCATTTGCATGCTATGTCTCAAAAAACACTTGTCCTTTTGGGCCATAAGATGCATTGTAATATGCTAGTTTACACAATTCTGATCTGTCACGCCATCATGCGTGTTTATTTGCAAAACACTGGCGATCCATCATTTGAAGATCCGCCACTTATGCTTATAATATCATCAATTATGCACCATGCTTTATCATTTTTTCCTGCACATAAGCAAATAACATGTGCCCTGGCGGTTTACCCCAGGGCGGGCCACAATACCCCATAAAAACCCACTGATGACTAAATAGTCCATAACCAGGGCCGGTTCATCAAAACCTCATATAATCACAACAAGATAAATATCATACCTGTGATATTTGTTCATACTGCCGGCTTACCATATATCGTGCAGTAAGGGTAATAGCCCAAAAACAGAGCACAACGCCCTGTTCAGTCTATTCATACCACCGGCTTACAATGCCATATGCAGCAAAGGGTGACATCCCAAAGCTTATAGCACATCACTCTAAGCACATAATCATCGTACCCTGGCGACTTAAAGTCCAAAACTAGGACGGGTTAATAAAACTCCGGATAAATTCATATATGAACCATAAGGCAACATGGCCCTTGTCGGTTTTCAACCATGTATTAACATGTCATGAAAGACGAACCTCAAAAAATGTTCGAATCAAATAGAAATCAGAAAACAAGGCTTTCATAGACTGCCAAGCGTCAATGTCAAGTGCTATTCAAGGGCCGCACAGCCGCTGAGTTAAACCTTAATTCAAACCCGTAAGCTGGACCTCACATGACCAATCACCGTGTTAACTTTGACAAATTGAGGGTCTTTACAAGATTGATTGTCAAGAGTACAACGAGTCATTCCAGGATTACCTAGTCGGAGTGGCAAGCAAACAAAGGCAGGATAACCCAGATTTTTTGGTGAATACACCTAGTGTCCAAGCCTATTACAAGGGTCAACAAAGCTCTGTTCATTAACAAGGAGCCCCCAAGCAATATTTCATTCTAGGCATATAAGCCGGATCAGAAGGGTAGTCATAGCTATCCTCAATGAGCAGGAAGCCCCCAAGTATTTCGTAATCATGGCATACAAGACAGATCAAGAGGGAAATCATAACTATGCTCAATAAGAAGGAAGCCCCCAAGTGACCGTATGAAGTGACAATAAAGACTCATATTCTCAGAAATGAAACGACAAAGGCCCTCAATTATCAGGGATGTCGACTTTATTATATTCATCATAATATATACAATGACAAAGTATGTACATCACCAGAGCCGGTGGCTCAGGTGTAATAAGGCCGAAGATGAGCAATATTCCACGGCCGGCGGGTCTCCTTCTCTGACATGTGTGAGTCCTTGTGGTCTCAAACATCAATAAGGTAGTATGATCCGTTGTTCAGATTTTTGCTGACCACAAAGGGCCCTTCCCAAGGTGGGGATAACTTGTGCATGCCAGTTTGATCCTAGATGAGCCGGAGCACCAAATCTCCTTCTTGAAAGGTCCCAGTTTTAACCCGGTGGCTCATATTCTCAGAAATGATAACGACGCAGATCTTGCTGGTAAATCGCCGAACAAGCTGCCGCAAGTAACGGGGAATCACTGGCTCCAAAGAATAGGATGTTCTGACCATCGCAAGTAACGGGGAATCACTGGCTCAACTGCGTTTACCACCCTTTTATGAATCTTCTGGTCTCGTTTACATAGACTCGTGGTGAACACATGATACTGTCCACTATTAAACTGCTTCGAATTACTCTGATAACCAGACTGCCGTTGTTGATTCCCTTGTCCAGACTTCTGATTGAAACCACCTTGATTGCCTTGGCCCTGGAAACCAGAGTTTGAACCGCCACCACCAAAGCCAGGTCCGTGAGAGCCGGATCCTGAACCGCCATTTGGGCCATGATTGTTCTAGAAAAAATTGGAATTCCTATACTCCCTCATGATGAAGCAATCCTTCCACAGATGAGTGGCCGGCTTCTCGTGTGTACCATGCTTTGGATAAGCCTGATTCATCATCGCCTCAAGGTTAAATTTTGGCCCTCCAAGCCGGGGCGGCTTTCCCTTGCGACACTGATTATTATTCTGTGTATTGGTGTTAGCCACAAAATCTAAATTGCCATCAGCCTTGTGCTTACCGTTGCCGCCTTGACCTGCCGTGCTATGCTGCTGCCCCTTCGTATTGCCGCTCTTCTTCCCCTTACCAGCTTTCTCTTCATCAGACTCAGGGTCTTTAGTACTATCAGAGGCGGCATACTTGACGAGAGCCGCCATGAGCTCCTGTAACACCCCAAAAATTTAATCAAAATTTATAAAGTAAAATTTGGTCATAAATAAAATTTTGAGCTATTCATTAATTTCATAGCCTTTTCTGTTTTTTGTTTTACAAAATTCTTCCCTCCATAGAAGATTATTTTTGTGAAATGTTGTGGTCCTTGGTTCTTTTGTAAATCGTTTAATTTATATCATAAATTACAGTATAAAATATTTTCATAATAAAATTGCCACAAAGTAATACTTTTAAGAGCATTTTCAATACTTGAAATGCTTCTGATGCACTACAGCTATTTTAAATAATTCTTTAAAAATCCCACCAAAATTATGAGAGGTTAGGTGATGCCTATATGTCACTGTTATGCAAAAACCTAACTACGTCTTTTGGAAATTTTGGGTGAAACATCCTCTTTTCATTTCTGTTCCACTCTTGAGTTACAACTGAAACCCTATTTTTCCTAGATCCATTAATTCTGAAACTTTTCCATCTTGTAGTCCTTCCAACCAAAACCATAAGTACAGGAGATCAGCACCATTTGCTTCTATCAACTCCATCAAACCTTCATCTCAAGTTTCTGTCCAGAATTGAATTCTGGTAAAACTTGCCAAACTAACACCACCATCATCTCTATTATCTAAAGAGGCCCCACCCTGCCAAGTTTCAAATCCAACAAAGTCCTCCAGCTTGCCCCAGCATTCTGTCGAACATGTGGTGACCATGAAAGAATTTGGCAACTCCCTAAACCACCATTTGAAACTTGCTCTTTTGACCAAACCACCATGTCCAGCATCTCTATAGTTTCCATTAGCACTATCCTGCCAAATATCATCTTGATTTGATCACTGTATCCCACCCTAGCATTCTGTCCGGCACCCGGGGTGCGTGCAGAGAGCGCAGCCAGACCGTCCGTTTTGCACCCGTCGGCACCGAGCTCCTGCCGTGTCTCTGCTACCTCCCCCTCTCAACCTGATCCACCTCCGGATCAACTAGACCACCTGGACCCTCGCCGACACATCCGCTTGGCTCCGAGCGCTGTCCACAGCCGTCAACAGCGACCAGGGCCGCCGCCCGACGAGTCCAGCACGGCCACGTCTCTGCTCAACCCGCATGGCGCGTCCCGAGCAGCCCAGCTACTCCCAGGAGTAACTTCGAGCGGCCACCGTCCTCACCGACCACCCTGCCGACCTCAACGGCCTCACCTGCCACCGTAATGATCGCTGCCGCCGTGCTTATCTTCTGGACACCGCGGAGCTGACCCCCTCACGCTATAAAATCTCACCCCGAGCCCGCTCAATCCATCACCACCTCTCCCTCTCCCTCTGTAAGCCACAGTAGTAGCCAAACGACCGGAAAAGGTCGTGTTCTTCTTCTCCGGCGACCACGGCCGCCGCCTCTGTCTCGTTCATGCTGACGCCATTAGGGCGTCCCCCTCTCCACTCTCTTCACCAGTAGCTCCCTGAAGCACCACGAATCCTTCCCCGTGTTCAATTTGGCTCGGGAGCTGCCGTAGGCAAAATCCCCACCCTGCCCGACGGCCGCCGTCCGAAGCGAAGCTCGCCGCCGGTGACCCCATGCCCTCCGTTGGTCATGCCTCCCACCGGACGAACTGCCATGGCCTCCTGAGCAAGACGGTGGCCTCCGCTTCCCGAACGGTGCCTCCGTTCGCCGGCGAGCATCGCCGGAGTGCCGCCTCTGTTCGTCCAGAGGAGAAGACACGCGCGGCAACCAGTCAAACCTGACCAGTGGGCCAGGCGGGCCCATGGTCAGTGACCCGTAACCCCCGCCGCGTTGAAAAGTGGAGACGGGTGCCGTGGAAATTGCTTTCCCGCGGGTAAAGCGTATTCCAGGGAATACGCCTTCGACGTCGCAGCCCTCGCACGCAGCCAAACGACTGGGCTCGGCCCAGTAACGCTAGGCGGCTACACCACGCCCAGGGCGCGTCTCTGCTCAGCCCATCACAGTAATATATGTTTCCTTTTTTCTTTTCCAGCAGATTCCAAATAATTCCACAGCAGCCATTGCATATCCAAATTTGATGATTAAAATTTATGCCTACTCCTTAAATCATGGTCTATTTAGACAGATAGGGTGAACATTTTTCCTAGGCCAGGTTTTTGCTGGATCTAGTAAATAGTCCATTTCCTTGATTATTCCAGCTTAGTAAATCCATAGGAAAATCATATGAACTCCAAATGACTTGATTCATTTTCTGTTATGTTTCAAAATTTCATCTAGTTTATTGTAGTATTTATTTCAAAATTTTCCAAACAACTTTTTAGCACTGTTTTGGATTTATGTGGTAATTATAATATTTTGAAAATAGGAAATGGAGGGGAGATATAGTTTTCAAAGTTTTGGAGTGCACCCAATCATTCTACATGCTCAAGGCAAGCATCTTGAACACATGATATGGTGATTGTATAGTTGTTTGTTTGCATGTAGAATTGAATTATAAATATGTTGAACTCTTATGAAAGTTGCATGGTATTGGTCATACATGCATGATTCCCCTTGACGGTATTTTATCTTCACTTAAACATGAAGTATAAGTGAGTACAGTTATTATCATCTTCCATATGTGCCTGTGTCGGTCCAGGCTAATTTGCAGGAAGAATCAGTCACGAGAAAAGTGACTGTGAGACTGAAATCTCGTTGCGAGGAGAATGATTAGTGAGGGTATGTTGAGACATACCAGGTGGTGACCCTGTTGGGTACTGCCAAGGAGTTATATTCTGCTAACCATTGCAGGACAACTTAAACCTCCTGAGTTGACTGTAGATTGAGTCTTGTTCCGATAACCCCCATACTGGTTCATGATACCACTTGTCCCCGCCACAAGCAGGGTACGGTTCAGTAAGTTGTTAACCCCTTTCCCTGCACACACCGTACAGAGAGGCCACGATGAGGGTTTCCAGGTACCGGCTGCAATGCCAGTCATTGGGTCAGGGGCATGGGTGTATCCGGCAGGGCCGAGAGGGGGGCAACCCTTGTAATCCGCGCGTGTTAATAGTGAGCCCATGCTACTCGGGACGATGGTCTCCCGGCCTTAGAGTTTCCCTTGAATGATGCTTTTGGCGATTCCAGGCATCCGGAAAGTTAATCTGGTGTGTGCTGGTCAGGTGTGTTTTCAACCCAAAGGACGTAAAGGGAATTAGTCAGCGTCTCTGTGTTGGCTAAAGAAATCCTATACACGTGGGTAGAGAGTACACCCTCTGCAGAGTTATATCTATTCGAATAGCCAAGTCTATGGTTAAGGACTACAGTTTGGGTTGGTCAAGTGTCGGTCTTAGTGTCAGTCTCCGGAGGAAATAATTAAATTGATTATGGTTCCTTATGCAGGATAATTATTGTCATTACAGGTGCCACTATGAATATTATTGTTGACATGAATATTGTTGTGGACTAACCTTTTCCTCTTATGTGCAACTTTGAGTATCTCTCGGGATGGCTAGACTACCCGGAATACTCAAGTTTATTTTTCTTTTCTGAGTATCACTTGGGATGGCTAGTCCACCTGGATACTTGTGTTATTATTTTCTTATAAGCCCTTTATGAGGCGTCGCTTCAGACACCCGACTATGGCATGTATTTCAAGACCTCTCGAGGCGTCGCTTTTAGACACCCGTTTGGCATTTCTTTTCAAGACCTCTCGTGGCATCGCTTGAGTCTCGGGTGGTCCTGTCTCGCCCGATTCTCTTCTAGACACCCGTTTGGCATTTTCTGTTGGAATTTCTCGGGCGGTCCAACGCCCGACGTTCCATTTGATTTATTTGATTTACTAATAACATGACTTATTTATCCTTACGCACCGTTTGAATAGTTGTCATGCCATGCTTTAATTCTTAGTCAGCACATGCATATATTTTAATTCATCATGAGCATATGCATCCGGTATATCTTCTGTTCTTGATGTTTGCGAGTACATTCAAACGTACTCACTGGCTTGTCCGTGGCTATTGTCTTGGCCAGATCATGATTCAGAGAGGAGTACTGCGAAGACACCCCACAACTTAAGATTATAAGATAGCAGCCGTGCGGGATAGGAGTTATCTAGGTCAGCTGTTCCCGTGGGAATGGAGTTCTATCAACGTTGGAGATCTACGAGTTGCTTCCATCATCTGCCACTAGAAATCATTGTTGTACTCAATGGACCTATAAGGTCTTGTACTCAAATCCTTGTAATTGCTTGGAATTCTGTATCAAGGAAATGTCCACTAGCAACAGTAATCCTGGTGCTGGTGATGACACAAGGGTCGTTTACTAGGATTTATGTCTAGGAAATCCGGCCACAACAACCTTGGTATCATTGCCAGGCTGACCACTGGCTAATCCTATCTTAGCCTGGTCACTATCCCTAGGTTTCCACACCGTCCATATCCTTTTCTATGCACAGTCAAGCCCATCCTATTTGATAATCAAACAGTGACCAGCCGACATTGCTACCTCTTGAGCACTGCGTTGGTTTTCCCTTGAAGAGGAAAGGGTGATGCATTAAAGTAGCGTAAGTATTTCCCTCAGTTTTTGAGAACCATGGTATCAATCCAGTAGGAGGCCACGCTCAAGTCCCTTGCACCTACACAAACAAACAAGAACCTCGCAACCAACAGGATAAAGGGGTTGTCAATCCCTTCACGATCACTTACGAAAGTGAGATCTGATAGAGATGATAAGTTAATATTTTTGGTATTTTTATGATAAAGACTAAAAGTAAAGAAAGCGAAATAAACGGTAATAGAAATAACTTGTTGATGGAAGATTAATATGATGGAAAATAGACCCGGGGGCCATAGGTTTCACTAGTGGCTTCTCTCAAGAGCATAAGTATTACGGTGGGTAAACGAATTACTATCGAGCAATTGATAGAATTGAGCATAGTTATGAGAATATCTAGGTATGATCATGTATATAGGCATCACGTCCGTGAGAAGTAGACCGAAACGATTCTGCATCTACTACTATTACTCCACACATCGACCGCTATCCAGCATGCATCTGGAGTATTAAGTTCATAAGAACAGAGTAATGCTTTAAGTAAGATGACATGATGTAGAGGGATAAACTCATCCAATATGATATAAACCCCATCTTTTTATTCTCGATGGCAACAATACAATACGTGTCGTTTCCCCTTCTGTCACTGGGATCGAGCACCGCAAGATTGAACCCAAAGCTAAGCACTTATCCTATTGCAGGAAAGATCAATCAAGTAGGCCAAACCAAACTGATAATTCGAAGACACTTTCAAAGATAACCAATCATACATAAAAGAATTCAGAGAAGATTCAAATATTGTTCATAGATAAACTTGATCATAAACCCACAATTCATCAGATCTCGACAAACATGCCGCAAAAGAAGATTACATCAAATAGATCTCCAAGAAGATCGAGGAGAACTTTGTATTGAGATCCAAAGAGAGAGAAGAAGCCATCTAGCTAATAACTATGGACCCGAAGGTCTGAGGTAAACTACTCACACATCATCGGAGAGGCTATGGTGTTGATGTATAAGCCCTCCGTGATCAATGCCCCCTCCGGCGGAGCGCTGGAAAAGGCCCCAAGATGGGATCTCACGGGTACAGAAGGTTGCGGCGGTGGAAATAGAGGTTTGGCTCCGTCTCTGATGTTTCCAGGGTGTATGGGTATATATAGGAGGAAGAAGTACGTTGGTGGAGCAACGAGGGGCCCACGAGGGTGGAGGGCGCGCCTAGGGGGGTAGGCGCGCCCCCTACCTCGTGCCTTCCCCTATGATTGCTTTATGTAGACTCCAAGTCCTCTGGAGTATGCTTGTTCCGAAAATCACGTTCCCGAAGGTTTCATTCCGTTTGGACTCCGTTTGATATCCTTTTCCTTCGAAACACTGAAATAGGCAAAAAAACAGCAATCTGGGCTGGGCCTCCGGTTAATAGGTTAGTCCCAAAAATAATATAAAAGTGTATAATAAAGCCCAATAAACATCCTAAACAGAATATAATATAGCATGGAACAATCAAAAATTATAGATACGTTGGAGATGTATCAGACATCTTTTTGACACTCGGTGACTAACCTATCATCCTAGGCCATAGGTCATGTGCCCGTGGCCGACACCTGAGTTGTCCCATCCGCAAGCATGCGATGGAAGACTCCGCTGGCTTATAAAGGAAGCATTGCCCTTAGTCAGCACATCACAGCCTTCACTCGCAGCCCGATTTCCAAACCACCAAGATGCCTGGTCCCATCGTCCAGAATGAGACCACCGCATCCGAGCTTGGAGATTTCGTAGCCATCCTCGCCAATCTCACTCATCGTGCTTTTGGCATAGATGAACCCCCAGAATATGTTGTGTACCAAGAACACACAAGTGATGCCATCCATCACCTCTGGGCCACGGTGCACATCTACGGGAGGGGCACCACATCAGTACGCCCCTACCGATTCATCGGAAGGACGACCTCCAACGAGCCCCAAGCCATCCAGCTTGCAGCCCGAGAGGTTATAGTTAATCTCCGGCACTTGTCGCCCAGGGTTAACACTCGCCCTTTCTTCTACTACCCTAGTCATGAAGACTATGGTAACACGACCCAAGTCACCAACGGAGACCATGAGTCAGATCCTGCTCTAGTGCATCTGGTGCGCTACCTGAGAGCGCAAGAAGCACTATTCGATCAGGTCACCAATGATCTGATTGCAACCCGCAGGATGCTTGCTATCTTGACACCGGTGAGAAGTGAAGCTGCAACCGACACACCGATAATGTTGCTTGGGAGGCCAGTTGAGCCACCAAGGTCTGATCCTGTTGTCTATCCAGGCAATGCCTTTGCCTCCCTGGGAGAACTCCATTGTCTCTTCGAGACCTACTCCAACGGGATTGTGACCACGACACCCCACGAGGGGCATCATCGCTATCCCAGCACTATAGCTTCCCATCCTACCCCGAACAACTCCGACACTGAAGCTCACGGAGAAGCCTCGACATCTGCAAGACACGCCCGGCTAGATGTCAACGAGGTGGACTGAGTCCACCAGTTTGGTGGTCAAATCTTAGTAGTCCTGTTGTCTTGTATTCTCAAGGTAGCAATCGCATGGCATAGTGAGCTTGTAAACTACCCGTGTGCCATTGTTTTAATGGTACTATGTGTGATCTAGCGTAAATGGTTGGCGTTATCAAGGAGTGATAGGGCAGCAGAGTTTGAGGCAAAAAAAGATTTGGGTTTGGACTTTTTGCACATAATTATTAAAGATAGATTTTCGTGCCATGCGTAAACCAAGCAGCTCAGAGTCTACCCCCGCCACAAGGGGGAGCTGCTCCAGTAGTTTAGGATACCCCACCCAGCCCCACAAGGGTTGACGGACCTTCGGTGACATAGTAAATGCTAGACGTGACTGCCGACAGGCATAGTAATATGTCACACTCCTTTTGAGAAGTGGTGTCCGAGAATTTTCCTTGGACAACCCTATGTAGGAGCCGATGCACAAGTCGTACCAGCGCCGCATCGTGTTTCCTGACCCATGCACCTTATAAGGGGTCGTATCCATATACCACACCAGCCACCACCACACATGAGCACCGCTCTTCTCCATTCATCCTTCCATGTCTCACCCCGGAGCCTACCTACAAACTCCAGATGCAAGCCCTGGTATTTTTGTTAAGGTTTTGTGGGATTTAACCCGCCATACCCTTGGTTCCAGCCACCCACCCCAGTATGACTTGTTCAAAATGAGGATCACCCCTGACTCCTCGAAATATTGGGAAGTTGTGCACATCCCACGAGAGGATATAACTCAAGGCCTTCCATATGTTGTCTTCGTCAGGAGATCCATGCCAACCACGGGCATGGCTATTGAGGCTGCTTTTTATGAAGCAGTTACCCGTCTTCGATTCACGGTACCCACTGCAGTGAAAGGAAAAACTACTATTTCCCGAGCCACGCAACTTCTGGAGCAGAAGCCACGTTCAGTTGTGAACGCATAGAGAGGGATCCAGTTCTGGCCAATCTCATTCAATATGTGATGGCCCAGGAGCATCTAACCCAGCAACTAATGGATTACCTCCACTATCTTGGTGTCCTGAATCCCCATATCGCCATTGGTGGACCACCATGGCCAACTCCGGGAGGGCGTGTTCTTCGCTTACTTCCTTCACTTCCCCCAAAAGAAGAAGAATGTGCCCCAGCACCGGGAACCCTTCCGCAAGACCCTGTAGATCTCACCTTCGAACCATAGACGGTCATTGTTACAGTACGTAGCACTAGTTTACGTGATGCAACCATTGTATTGTAATTGAGGGCGTATGTCATAAATGCATTGCCATGATTGCATTCTGCATCTGATCATTTGTTGTGATTTGCATTCAGTTCTTCCGCCCTTAACAAATCTCTAGGATGAGATTTTCCTAAGGGGGGTAGAGTTTGTAACACCCCAAAAATTAATCAATTTTTATTAAGTAAAATTTGGTCATAAATAAAATTTTGAGCTATTCATTTCACAGCCTTTTCTGTTTTCTGTTTTACAAAATTCTTCCCTCAATAGAAGATTATTTTTGTGAAATCTTGTGGTCCTTGGTTTTTTTGTAAATCATTTAATTTATATCATAAATTACAGTATGTAATATTTTCATAATAAAATTGCCACAAAGTAATACTTTTAAGAGCATTTTCAATACTTGAAATGCTTCTGTTGCACTACAACTATTTTACATAATTCTTTAAAAATCCCACAAAAATTATGAGAGGTCAAGTGATGCCTATATGTCACTGTTATGCAAAAACCTAACTATGTCTTTTGAAAATTTGGGGTGAAACATCCTCTTTTCGTTTCTGTTCCACTCTTGAGTTACAACTGCAACCCTATTTTTCCTAGCTCCATTAATTCTGAAACTCTTCCATCTTGTAGTCCTGCCAACCAAAACCCTAAGTACAGGAGATCATTACCATTTGCATCTTCCAAGTCCACCAAACCTTCATCTCAAGTTTCTGTCCAGAATTGAATTTTGGTAAAACTTGCACTAACAAGTTTCTCATCTTGCCAAACTAACTCCACCATCATCTCTATCATCTAAAGTGGCCCCACCCTGCCAAGTTTCAAATCCAACAATGTTCTCTAGCTTGCCCTAGCATTCTGTCGAACAGGTGGTGAGCATGGCAGAATTTGGCATCTCCCTAAACCACCATTTGAAACTTGCTCTTTTGACCAAACCACCATGTCCAGCATTGCTATAGTTTCCATTAGCACTATCCTGACAAATATCATCTTGATTTGATCACTGTATCCTACCCTAGAATTCTGTCCAGCACCCTGGGTGCGTGCAGAGAGCGCGGCAAGAGCGTGCGTTTTGCACGCGTCGGCACCGAGCTCCTATCGTGTCTCTGCTACCTCCCCCTCTCAACCTGATCCACCTCCGTATCAGCTCGACCACCTCGACCCTCGCCGACACATCCGCTTGGCTCCTAGTGCCATCCACAGCCGTCAACGGCGACCACGACCGCCGCCCGATGAGTCCAGTGATACGTCCATTTTGCATCATGCTTTTATATCGATATTTATTTCATTATGAGTTGTTATTGCACATTATGATACAATACTTATGAAGGTTTACAAGAAGAGGGGGAATGCCGGCAACTGGAATTCTGGGCTGGAAAAGGAGCAAATATTAGAGACCTATTCTGCACAGCTCCAAAAGTCCTGAAACTTCACGGCGGCAGTTTTTGGAATTAATAAAAAATACTGGAGAATGAATCAACCAGAGGGGGGCCACCCACCATCCACGAGGGTGGGGGTGCGCCCTACTCCCCTGGGCGCGCCCCTGCCTCGTGGGCCCCCTGGCAGGCCTCCGGTGTCCATCTTCTGCTATATGAAGTCTTTTTCCCTGGAAAAAAATCATAAGCAAGCTTTCGGGACGAAACACCGCCGCACGAGATGGAACCTTGGCGGAACCAATCTAGCGCTCCAGCGTTGCTATTCTGTCGGGGAAACTTCCCTTCGGGAGGGGGAAATCATCACCATCGTCATCTCCAACGATCCTCTCATCGGGAGGGGGTCAATCTCCATCAACATCTTCACCAGCACCATCTCCTCTAAAACCCTAGTTCATCTCTTGTATCCAATCTTTGTCCCAAAACCTCAGATTGGTACCTGTGGGTTGCTAGTAGTGTTGATTACTCCTTGTAGTTGATGCTAATTGGTTTATTCGGTGGAAGATCATATGTTCAGATCCTTTATGCATATTAATACCCCTCTGATTATGAACATGAATATGATTTTTGAGTAGTTACGTTTGTTCCTGAGGACATGGGAGAAGTCTTTCTATAAGTAGTCATGTGAATTTGGTATTCGTTCGATAATTCCCTTGTGTCCTCGGGAGCGTTTTCCTTTATATAAGAGTTTGTCCAGGCTTGTCCTTTGCTAAAAAAAGGATTGGGCCATCTTGCTGCACCCTATTTACTTTCATTACTCGTCACCCGTTATAAATTACCTTATCACAAAACTATCTGTTACCGATAATTTCAGTGCTTGCAGAGAATACCTTACTGAAAACTGCTTGTCATTTCCTTCTGCTTCTCGTTGGGTTCGACACTCTTACTTATCGAAAGGACTACGATAGATCCCCTACACTGGCGCTGTTGCCGTGGAGTGAAGCGCCTTTGGTAAGGAAAAATTTATATAGTGTGCTGAAATTTACTGTCACTTGTTACTATGGAAAGTAATCCTCTGAGGGGCTTGTTCGGGGTATCTTCACCCCAACCAGTAGAGCAAAGAGTTGCTCCTCAACCTACTGAAAATGTTTACTTTGAAATTCCTTCAGGTATGATAGAGAAACTGCTAGCTAATCCTTTCACAGGTGATGGAACATTACATCCCGATTTGCACCTAATCTATGTGGACGAAGTTTGTGGATTATGTAAGCTTGTAGGTATGCCCAAGGATGTTATCAAGAAGAAGGTCTTCCCTTTATCTTTGAAGGGAAAGACATTGACATGGTTTAGGCTATGTGATGATATGGGATCATGGAACTACAAACGATTGAAATTGGAATTCCATCAGAAGTTTTATCCTCTGCATCTTGTTCATCGTGATCGTAATTATATATATAATTTTTGGCCTCGCGAAGGAGAAAGCATCGCTCAAGCTTGGGGGAGGCTTAAGTCAATGTTATATTCATGCCCCAATCATGAGCTCTCAAGAGAAATTATTATTCAAAAACTTTATGCTCGGCTTTCTCTCAGTAATCGCTCCATGCTTGATACTTCTTGTACTGGATCTTTCATGATGAAGACTATTGAATTCAGATGGGATTTATTGGAAAGTATTAAACGCAACTCTGAAGACTGGGATCTCGACGAAGGTAAGGAGTTAGGTATAACACCTCAGTTTGATTGTGTTAAATCTTTTATGGATACCGATGTTTTCCGTGAATTTAGCACTAAATATGGACTTGACTCTGAGATTGTAGCTTCTTTCTGTAAATCATTTGCTACTCATGTTGATCTCCCTAAGGAGAAGTGGTTTAAATATAATCCTCCCATTGAAGTAAAAGTAGTTGCACCTATTAAAGTTGAAGAAAAACCAATCACTTATAATGATCCTATTGTTCCTACTGTTTATATTGAGAAACCACCTTTCCCTGTTAGAATAAAGGATCATGCTAAAGCTTCAGCTGTGGTCAACAAAAGTAATATTAAGACACCCAAACCCTCTGAGCAAATTAAAGTTGAACCTAGTATTGCTATGGTTAAAGATCTCTTGGCTGATAATATTGATGGGCATGTCATTTACTTCTCTGATGAAGCTGCTAGAATTGCTAGGCCTGATACTAAAAATAAACATAGACCTGTTGTAGGCATGCCCATTATTTCTGTTAAAATTGGAGATCATTGTTGTCATGGCTTATGTGATATGGGTGCTAGTGCAAGTGCAGTACCTCATTCCTTATACAAAGAAATTATGCATGATATTGCACCTGCTGAGATAGAAGAAATTGATGTTACAATTAAGCTTGCCAATAGAGATACTATTTCACCAGATGGGATTGTTAGAGATGTTGAAGTCTTGTGTGGGGAAGTTAAATATCCTGCTGATTTTCTTGTTCTTGGTTCCCCACAAGAGAACTTTTGTCCCATTATATTTGGTAGACCCTTCTTGAATACTGTTAATGCCAGGATAGACTGCAAAAAGGATCTTGTTACTATTGGTTTAGGGGATATGTCTCATGAGTTTAATTTTGCTAAATTTCGTAGACAACCCCGTGATGAGGAATTGCCTAGTAAAGATGAAATTATTGGTCTTGCTTCTATTGCCGTACCTCCTAATGATCCTTTAGAGCAATATTTGCTAGACCATGAAAATGATATGTTTACGAATGAAAGAAGAGAAATAGATGAAGTATTCTTTAAATAGGGACCTATTTTGAAACAAAATTTGCCTGTTGAAATCCTAGGGGATCCTCCTCCACCCAAGGGTGATCTCGTGTTTGAGCTTAAACCATTACATGATACTCTTAAATATGCTTATCTTGATGAAAAGAAGATATATCCTGTTATTATTAGTGCTAACCTTTCAGAGCATGAAGAAAAGAGATTATTGAAAAGTCTGAAGAAGCACCGTGCTGCTATTAGATATACTCTTGATGATCTTAAGGGCATTAGTCCCACTTTATGCCAGCACAAAATAAAATTGGAGAAAGACACTAAACCAGTTGTTGATCACCAACAGCGGTTAAATCCTAAGATGAAAGAAGTGGTAAGAAAAGAAATACTAAAGCTTCTGGAGGCAGGTATAATTTATCTCGTTGCTGATATTCAGTGGGTAAGTCCTGTCCATTGTGTCCCTAAGAAGGGAGGTATTACTGTTGTTCCTAATGATAAAGATGAATTGATCCCACAAAGAATCTTAAAGGTTATAGGATGGTAATTGATTTCCGCAAACTAAATAAAGCCACTAAAAAGGATCATTAACCTTACCTTTTATTGATCAAATGCTAGAAAGATTATCCAAACATACACATTTTTGCTTTCTAGGTGGTTATTCTGGTTTCTCTCAAATACCTGTGTCAAAAGAGGATCAAGAAAAGACCACTTTTACTTGTCGTTCCGATACTTTTGCTTATAGACGTATGCCTTTTGGTTTATGTAATGCACCTGCTCCCTTTCAAAGATGCATGATGACTATATTCTCTGATTTTTGTGAAAAGATTGTTCAGGTTTTCATGGATGATTTTTCAGTATATGGAACTTCTTTTGATGATTGCTTGAGCAACCTTGATCGAGTTTCGCAGAGATGCGAAGAAACTAATCTTGTCTTGAATTGGGAGAAAAGTGCCATTTTATGGTTAATGAAGGTATTGTCTTGGGGCATAAAGTTTCTGAAAGAGGTATTGAAGTTGATAAAGCTAAAGTTGATGCTATTGAAAAGATGCCATGTCCCAAGGAAATTAAAGGCATAAGAAGTTTCCTAGGTCATGCTGGTTTTTATAGGAGGTTCATTAAAGACTTCTCTAAAATCTCTAGGCCTCTGACTAATCTCTTACAAAAAGATATTCCTTTTGTCTTTGATGATGATTGTGTAGAAGCATTTGAAATACTTAAGAAAGCTTTGATTTCTGCACCTATTGTTGAGCCTCCTGATTGGAATTTACCCTTCGAAATTATGCATGATGCTAGTGATTATGCCGTAGGTGCTGTTCTAGGGCAAAGAGTTGATAAGAAATTAAATGTTATTCAATATGCTAGTAAAACTCTAGACAATGCCCAGAGAAATTATGCTACTACTGAATAAGAATTTTTAGCAGTTGTATTTGCTTGTGATAAGTTTAGACCTTATATTGTTGATTCTAAAGTAACTTTTCACACTGATCATGCTGCTATTAAATATCTTATGGAAAATAAAGATGGTAAACCTAGCTCATTAGATGGGTTCTCTTGCTACAAGAAAATTATTTGCATATTATTGATAGAAAGGGAGCTGAGAACCCCGTTGTAGACAACTTGTCTAGGTTAGAGAATGTTCTTGATGACCCACTACCTATTGATGATAGCTTTCCTGATGAACAATTAGTTGTCATAAATTCTTCTCGTACTGCTCCATGGTATGCTGATTATGCTAATTACATTGTTGCTAAATTTATACCACCTAGTTTCACATACCAGCAAAAGAAAAAGTTTTTCTATGATTTAAGACATTACTTCTGGGATGAACCACACCTTTATAAAGAGGAGTAGATGGTGTTATTAGACGTTGTGTACCTGAGCATGAACAGGAATAGATCCTATGCAAACGTCACTCCGAAGCCTATGGAGGACACCACGCTGGAGATAGAACTACACATAAGGTATTGCAATCCGGTTTTTATTGGCCTACTCTCTTCAAAGATGCCCGTAAGTTTGTCTTGTCTTGTGTTGAATGTCAAAGCATTGGTAATATTAGTAGACGTCAAGAAATGCCTATGAATTATTCACTTGTTATTGAACCTTTTGATGTCTGGGGCTTTCATTATATGGGACGTTTCCTTCCTCTAATGGCTATACACATATTTTAGTTACTGTTGATTACGTTACTAAGTGGGTAGAAGCTATTCCAACTAGTAGTGCTGATCATAACACCTCTATTAAGATGCTTAAGGAAGTTATTTTTCCGAGGTTTGGAGTCCCTAGATATTTAATGACTGATGGTTGTTCACATTTTATTCATGGTGCTTGTCGTAAAATGCTTGCTAAGTATGACGTTAATCATAGAATTGCATCTCCTTACCACCCATAATCTAGTGGTCAAGTAGAATTGAGTAATAGAGAGCTAAAATTAATTTTGCAAAAGACTGTTAATAGATCTAGAAAGAATTGGTCCAAGAAACTTGATGATGCATTATGGGCCTATAGAACTGCATATAAAAATCCTATGGGTATGTCTCCGTATAAAATGGTTTATGGAAAAGCATGTCACTTACCTCTCGAACTAGAACATAAGGCATATTGGGCCATTAAAGAGCTCAATTATGATTCAAACTTGCCGGTGAGAAGAGGCTTTTTGACATTAGCTTACTTGATGAATGGAGAACTCAAGCCTATGAGAATGCCAAACTGTTTAAAGAAAAAGTTAAAAGATGGCATGACAAAAGCATACAAAAGCGTGAGTTTAATGTAGGTGATTATGTTTTTCTATTCAACTCTCATTTAAGATTTTTTGCTGGAAAACTTCTCTCTAAATGGGAAGGTCCTTACGTCATCGAGGAGGTCTATTGTTCCGGTGCCATAAAAATCAACAACTTTGAAGGTACAAATCCGAAGGTGGTGAATGGTCAAAGGATCAAACATTATATCTCAGGTAATCCTATAAATGTTGAAACTAATGTTATTGAAATCATAACCCCAGAGGAGTACATAAGGGATACCTTCCAGAATGTTTCAAACTCCGAAAAAATAGGTATGTGGTACGATAAATAAACCGACTCCAAAACAGTTCTAATAGCAAATTTTCTCCGTTTTGGAATATTTAAGAAAATAGGAAAATAAGAAGTAGTCCGGGAAGGACACGAGGCGTCCACGAGGGTGGAGGGCGCGCCCTACCCCCTGGGCGCGCCCCCCTCCCTCGTGGTCACCTTGTGTGCTCTCCGGACTCCGTTTTCTTGCATGATACTTCTTTTGGTCGGTAAAAATTCATTATATAATCTCCTGAAGGTTTTGACCACCGTATCACACAAATATCCTCTATTCTTGTTTCGAGCTATTTTTTTGACAGATCTAGATCACCATGACGTCTCCAAGTGCCCCCAAGGACAAGTTCTTCGAGAAGGTCATCAACCCCTACCTCGCGGAAGTGCTGCAACACCCTCAAACCATTGAGATGCATGAGGGGTTGCTGCACATCCGCAATGTTGAGGGACCAAGGAGGACCGGAAGCGTGGAGACAAGGCTTGAAGCAATGGAGCAACAAGTTTTCAAGTGCCAGGAGATGGTGGAACATGGACTCAATGCCAATCGCATAATTATCACGGAGCTCACCAACAACCACAAGCTAGACGCTAAGAACATTGGGGAGGCCATCTTCAAGCTTCACGAGAAAATCGAGCACCTCCAAGCCCAGATCTATGACCTGCAAAACCAAAACTGTGACTATGAATATAGATTCAAAAGGATGAGTTTGGCTGCAGATTTGAGGATCCCGGAGACTCGATCATCCTTCTATGATGGTGAGCCTATGCCTTGAAAGATGGATGACAAGCCTACATCATCAACAACTCCATCACCACCACCTTCAACACCCCCTAAGAAGGAGACATAATCACATGGGTATGCGCACTCCTCTTGGCAACAACCAATCTTGGGGGAGGTGCCCCGGTATCGTATCACCATCACACTCCTATCTTTACCGTTTTTCTTAGTTCGATCCTTTTGGTAATATCTTGATCTAGTAGAATAAAGTTTTAGCATGATCTACTTTTGAGTTTTGCCGTATGATCTCTATGTAATCGAGTCCGTGCGCTATATATAATAAAGATTAGTGTTGAGTCAAGGGCTTGATTATCTTGCTATGATCTTGAGGGAATAATAAGAAAAAGAAAGAATAAAAAGAAATAAAGAGATCATATGGATCTTATGGAGAGTAATGACTTCACATATAAAGATTATGATGAACAAAAGTTGTTGAGAGTTGACAAACATAGTTTTGGTCATCGTGGCAATTAATAGGAAGTAATAAAGAAAGAGAGGTTCTTACATATAAATATACTATCTTGGACATCTTTTATGATTGTGAGCACTCATTAAAATATGACATGCTAAAGAGTTGATGTTGGACAAGACAACGTAATGGGTTATGTTTTCTTATATCCGAAATAAAGTATATTATCATGGATCATCCAACATGTTGAGCTTGCCTTTCTCCCTCATGCTAGCCAAATTCTTTGCACCAAGTAGAGATACTACTTGTGCTTCGAAATACCCTTAAACTCAGTTTTGCCATGAGAGTCCACCATATCTACCTATAGATTGAGTAAGATCCTTCAAGTAAGTTGTCATTATTGCATGCAATAAAAATTGCTCTCTAAATATGTATGATTTATTAGTGTGGAGAAAATAAGCTTTATACGATCTTGTGATGTGGAAGAAATAAAAGCGACGGACTGCATAATAAACGTCCATATCACAAGTGGCAATATAAAGTGATGTTCTTTCACATTAAGATTTTGTGCATCCAATCATAAAAGCACATGACAAACTCTGCTTCCCTCCGTGAAGGGCCTATCTTTTATTCTTTTCCTTTACCTTATGCAAAAGTCATGGTGATCTTCACCTTTCCTTTTTACATTTTATCCTTTGGCAAGCACATTGTGTTGGAAAGATCCTGATATATATATATATCCAATTGGATGTAAGTTAGCATGAGCTATTATTGTTGACATTACCCTTGAGGTAAAAGGTTGGGAGGCGAAACTATAAGCCCCTATCTTTCTCTGTGTCCGCTTTAAAACTCCATACCCATAAGTATTGCATGAGTGTTAGCAATTGTGAAAGACTAAATGATAGTTGAGTATGTGGACTTGCTGAAAAGTTCTTATTCCACTCTCTCTGATGTTATGATAAATTGCAATTGCTTCAATGACCAAGATCATAGTATGTCAGTTTTTAGTGAAGTTTCTGATTCATACTTGAAATTGTGAATAGATTATTACTTGAGCATAAGAAATCATATGACAATATATATTTATGTTGCTGTTATAAGAATGATCATGATGCCCTCATGTCCGTATTTTATTTTATCGACACCTCTATCTCTAAACATGTCGACATATTTATCATTATCGGTTTCCGCTTGAGCACAAGCGAGGTCTAAGTTTGGGGGAGTTGATACATCCATTTTGCATCATGCTTTTATATCGATATTTATTGAATTATGGGCTGTTATTACACATTGTGTTACAATACTTATGCCTATTCTCTCTCATTTTACAAGGTTTACAAGAAGAGGGGGAATGCCGGCAGCTGGAATTCTGGGCTGGAAAAGGAGCAAATATTAGAGACCTATTCTGCACAGCTCCAAAAGTCCTGAAACTTCACGGCGGCAGTTTTTGGAATTAATAAAAAATATTGGAGAAAGAATCAACCAGAGGGGGTCCAGCCACCATCCATGAGGGTGGGGGGCGCGCCCTACCCCCCTGGGCGCGCCCCTCCTGCCTCGTGGGCCCCCTGGCAGGCCTCCGGTGTCCATCTTCTGCTATATATAGTATTTTACCCTGGAAAAAAATCATAAGCAAGCTTTCGGGATGAAACACCGCCGCAGCGAGGCGGAATGTTGGCGGAACCAATCTAGGGCTCCGGCGGAGCTGTTCTACCGGGGAAACTTCCCTCCGGGAGGGGGAAATCATCACCATCATCATCTCCAATGATCCTCTCATCGGGAGGGGGTCAATCTCCATCATAATCTTCACCAGAACCATCTCCTCTAAAACCCTAGTTCATCTCTTGTATCCAATCTTTGTCCCAAAACCTTAGATTGGTACCTGTGGGTTGCTAGTAGTGTTGATTACTCCTTGTAGTTCATGCTAGTTGGTTTATTCGGTGGAAGATCATATGTTCAGATCCTTTATACATATTAATACCTCTCTGATTATGAACGTGAATATGATTGGTGAGTAGTTACGTTTGTTCCTGAGGACATGGGAGAAGTCTTGCTATAAGTAGTCATGTGAATTTGGTATTCGTTTGATATTTAGATGAGATGTATGTTGTCTTTCCTCTAGTGGTGTTATGTGAATGTCGACTACCTCACACTTCACCATTGTTTGGGCCTAGAGGAAGGCATTGGGAAGTAATAAGTAGATGATGGGTTGCTAGAGTGACAGAAGCTTAAACCCTAGTTTATGCGTTGCTTCGTAAGGGGCTGATTTGGATCCATATGTTTCATGCTATGGTTAGGTTTACCTTGATACTTCTTTTGTAGTTGAGGATGCTTGCAATAGGGGTTAATCATAAGTGGGATGCTTGTCCAAGCAAGGAAAGCACCCAAGCACTGGTCCACCCACATACCAAATTATCAAAGTAACGAACGCGAATCATATGAGCGTGATGAAAACTAGCTTGACGATAATTCCCATGTGTCCTCGGGAGGGTTTTCCTTTATATAAGTGTTTGTCCAGGCTTGTCCTTTGCTAAAAAAAAAGATTGGTCCATCTTGCTGCACCCTATTTACTTTCATTACTCGTTACCCGTTACGAATTACCTTATCACAAAACTATCTGTTACCGATAATTTCAGTGCTTGCAGACAATACTTTACTGAAAACTGCTTGTCATTTCCTTCTACACCTCGTTGGGTTCGACACTCTTACTTATCGAAAGGACTATGATAGATCCCCTACACTTGTGGGTCATCATCCTCCACAGCCACGTCTCTGCTCAACCCGTGTGGCGCGCCCCGAGCAGCCCAGCTCCTCCGAGGAGTAACTTCGGGCGACCACCAGCCTCACTGACCACCCTGCCGACCTCAACGGGCTCACCTGCCGCCGTAATGATCGCCGCCGCCGTGCTTATCCTATGGACACCGCGGAGCCGACCCCCTCATGCTATAAAAGCTCACCCTGAGCCTGCTCTGTCCATCACCACCTCTCCCTCTCCCTCTGTAAACCACCAGTAGTAGCCAAACGACCGGAAATGGTCGTGTTCTTCTTCTCCGGCGACCATGGCCGCCGCCTCTGTCTCGTTCATGCCGACAACATTAGGGCTTCCCCCTCTCCACTCTCTTCACCAGTATCCCCCTGAAGCACCCACGAATCCTTCCCCGTGTTCAATTTGGCTCGGGAGCCGCCGTAGGCAAAAGCTCCACCCTACCCGACGGCCGCCGTCCACTGCGAAGCTCGCCCCCGGTGACCCCGTGCCCTTCGTTGGTCATGCCTCCCACCGGACGAACTGCCATGGCCTCCTGAGCAAGACGGTGGCCTCCGCTTCCCGAACGGTGCCGCCGTTTGCCGGCGAGCATCGCCGGAGTGCCACCTCATTTCGACCAGAGGAGAAGACGCGCGCGATGACCAGTCAAACCTGACCAGTGGGCCAGGCGGGCCCATGGTCAGTGACCCGTAACCCCCGCCGTGTGGAAAAGGGGAGACGGGTGCCGTGGAAATTGCTTTCCCGCGGGTAAAGCGTATTCTAGTTAATACGCCTTCGACGTCATAGCCCTCGCACGCAGCCAAATGACTGGCCTCGGCATAGTAACGCTAGGCGGCTATACCGCGCCCAGGGCGCGTCTCTGCTCAGCCCATCACAGTAATATCAGTTTCCTTTTTTCTTTTCCAGCAGATTCCAAATAATTCCACAACAGCCATTTCATATCCAAATTTGATGATTAAAATTTATGCCTACTCCTTAAATCATGGTCTATTTAGATAGATAGGGTGAACATTTTTCCTACGCCATGTTTTTGCTGTATCTACTAAATAGTCCATTTCCTTGATTATTCCAGCTTAGTAAATCCATAGGAAAATCATATGAACTCCAAATGACTTGATTCATTTTCTATTATGTTTCAAATTTCATCTAGTTTATTGTAGTATTTATTACAAAATTTTCCAAACAAGTTTTTAGCAATGTTTTGGATTTATGTGGTAATTATAATATTTTTAAAATAGGAAATGGAGGGGAGATATAGTTTTCAAAGTTTTGGAGTGCACCCAATCTTTCTGCATGCTCAAGGCAAGCATCTTGAACACATGATATGGTGATTGCATAGTTGTTTGTTTGCATGTAGAATTGAATTATAAATATGTTGAACTCTTATGAAAGTTGCATGGTATTGGTCATACATGCATGATTCCCCTTGATGGTATTTTATGTTCACTTAAACATGAAGTATCAGTGAGTACGGTTATTATCATGTGTCGTATGTGCTTGTGTCGGTCCAGGCTAATTTGCAGGAAGAATCAGTCACGAGAAAAGTGACCGTGAGACTGAAATCTCGGTGTGACGAGAATGATCAATGAGGGTATGTTGAGACATACCAGGTGGTGACCCTGTTGGGTACCGCCAAGGAGATATATTGTGCTAACCATTGTAGGAAAACATAAACCTCCTGAGTTGACCGTAGATCAAGTCTTGTTCCGGTAACCCCCATACTGGTTCATGCTACCACTTGTCCCCACAACAGGGAGGGTACAGTTCAGTAAGTTGTTAACCCCTTTCCCTGCACACACCATACAGAGAGGCCACGATGAGGGTTTCCAGGTACCGGTTGCAATGCCAGTCATAGGGTCAGGGGCATGGGTGTATCCGGCTGGGCCGAGAGGGGGGCACCCCTTGTAATCCACGCGGGTTAATAGTGATCCCATGCTACTCGAGACGATGGTCTACCTGCCTTAGAGTTTCTCTTGAACGATGCTTTGCGTGATTCCTGGCATCCGGAAAGTTAATTTGGTGTGTGCTGGTCAGGTGTGTTTTCAACCCAAAGGCCGTAACGGGGATTAGTCAGTGTCTCTGTGTTGGCTAAAGATATCATATACACGTGGGTAATGAGTAAACCCTCTTTAGAGTTATATCTATTCGAATTGCCATGTCCATGGTTAAGGACTACAGTCTGGGTTGGTCAAGTGTCGGTCTTAGTGTCAGTCTCCGGAGGAAATAATTAAATTGATCATGGTTCGTTCTGCAGGATAATTATTGTCACTACTTGTGCCACTATGAATATATTGTCTACATGAATATTGTTGTGGACTAACCTTTTCCTCTTATGTGCAACTTTGAGTATCTCTTGGGATGGCTAGACTACCCGGGATACTCAAGTTTATTTTTCATTTCTGAATATCACTTGGGATGGCTAGTCCACCTGGATACTTGTGTTATTATTTTCTTATAGGGATTTTTATTTCTTTGCCCCTAGTTCCTTAGCTCTACTCATTCATCCCCACTCTGTTAACTTTTGCTCACTTTTCCCCACTCCCTTGCCAGAAACCCTCATAACTGGGCATAACGGATGTTGTCGTCGGGTCAAAGGCTTTGACTATTAGCTGATGAGTGGGGCCGCGTATACGTGGGCGCATGCAAGACCGCGGTCATGGGGTAGCACATCATATAAAGAGGGCAACCACCTCCATCGCCCCTACCATTTTCCCCAAATTCCCTCGCTGCGCCCAACGCGTTTGGGTCGGCTCGTGCGCCCAACGCTGGCCCGACCCATTTTAACGGCGCCGACAAAAAAATTGTGCATGCATAATTAAAATAAAAACAACTTAATTAAACATTAAAGCCGGCCTTAGGAAGGCCGGCGAGAGTCCACGCGACCACATTAGCATTAAAAGAAACTAAAAACAACCTAACTACGAGGCGGCGCGGTGCCCGGCGCGCCCTAGGCATCATCGTCGTCGTCGTTGTCCTCGGGGTGGGTGAGGTCGATGAGCGTCAGCACCGGTCTGGCCCAGGGGAACGCCGCGTTCCAGACGGCGGCGATGCCGGCCGCGGGCAGCTGTTCCGGCGGGGGCAGTGCCGGCGCGTGGGGCTGTGCGGACGCCTGTGCAGCCGCGGCTTGGCACGCCTCCTCCTCAGCCTCGCGCGCGTCCTCCTCGAGGTCGTGGTCGAGCATCTCCTCGTACTCGCCGCGACAACGCTCCTCGGCGAGCCGTCGCTGGCGCCACATCTCGAGGTACACCGCCTCCTGCTCCGGGGTCGCCCCCATCCAAACCAGTGGTGCGGACACCCACTCGCGCACCACTCCCGTCCAGGAGAAGCGCGTGATGGGCTGCGGCTGCGGCTCCGGGTCGGCCTTGACGAGCCGTCGGGGAGGGGACGGCGGGGCCATCGGCGGCACGACGCAATCGCCGGCCATGGAGAGGGCGAGGGCCTGTTCCATGGCCGCCTCGTAGCAAGCCTCCTCTTCCTCCACCGCCTCCACCATGTGCCGCTCGTCCTCCTCACTCTCGCGGCAGACCACCTCATGGGCCGCCTGGTAGGCGGCCTCCACCGCCTGGTCTTCCTCCCAGACGACGAGCCGGGGCGGCGACACGCTGCGGTCGACCTCCCGCACGCCGTGTCGCCTCGCCTCCTCGTGCTCGAAGGTGAACCACCTCGCCTAGTTAGGCGAGTCGGTGGCGTAGGTGGCGTCACCGCGCTGCTTCGGTGTCAGCATTGCCCGCCGGCGCCGCACCTCCTCCGTGTGCGCCCTAGTCGACTATGGCACCGCTGGCACTGGGATCCTCTCTGGATCCAGATGCCAGTTGTGCGGCATGGTGACGTCGGGGTACGGCAGAGGGACGCGGTGCTGCCAGTGCCACTCTGCCTGGTGCCTTGGCACGCTCACTCGCACCCTCTGCCGGCGAGCTAACGCCGGCGGAGGCAGTACGAACGCAGAGGGGAAAGGGACGGCGGGGGCCTTGCCCTTGGACTTGCTGCTGCCGGCGCCGGAGAAGAGCCCCATTTGGCTAGGGTTGGCTAGGGTTTTTGCTAGTGTTTGCCGGCGACAGGGGAGTGAGCTTGCCTAGATGGGGACGGCGAGTTTGGATGAGGATGGCCCGCCGCACAGTGGGCTTAAAAAAGGGCGACCGCCGTCGCTGACGTGTGGGCCCGTGGTCATAAATTATGCTGACCGCGAGTGGGCGGCCGCCAGGTGGGGACGCGGCGGACAGCGAGAAGGCACGGGTGGCGTCTGTTCGACGTCTGCGCCGACGCATTTGGGGCGCAAATTTGTAATCAAGTTTTTTTGAACCTACTCTAAATGAGCCAAATTTATTTTTATTAACACATATTCACTTTCAATAGTGTAGATTCGAAGTCTCACTATTTTTTGATTTTTTTTAAAAAAATCGAAAACAGAAGGTAACACCACCTCCTCTCCTTGAACTCTATGAAATCATGTAGATGATAGCTCATATGTGTGAAGGTTTTCTCATGAAAATGACCATAGAGCAAGTTTATGATTTTTGGTTGGTAACATGTCACATAAGACAACATTGTGCGCATGTTTTATATTTCTTTTGATTTTTTTAAATTAATGGTGCTCATTTGACATCGATCGTGCCAGCTAGGGTTTTTTCATGAAAATGACCATAGACCAAGTTTAGTATTTTCCCTCGTTAGTTTGTCTTATAAAATGACGAACGGCGAAGGTTTCATATTTTTTTCAATTTTTTTAAATTAGTTATGCTCAGACAAAGCCTTCGAAACCCCGTTGACCAGCTCAAAACCCCTCTAAACCCCACGGGGTTTCGCCTAAGCCTAGCTCCCAACGTCAGCCGTCTGATCATACCCTCGCGCCAAACCACAGCCCTCAGATCTGGCCTTCTAGAAGGAACTAGGTGGGCTGGGTGTGTGCAGGCTCCGCGCTATTGGATCACAAGGACGGCTCCACATCGTTGGATTGTGGGGCGATCCACGAGAGGCGATCTTATTGGTTGTGCTCGGCTGCTCGCCCACCACTGACTCCGTGAAAAAAAAACGTTGTTATTGGGCCCAAAAGAAAACCAAGCTTTGGGGCGTCGAATTGCGTCATTTTTTTGCATCGTTTGCTCTGTTTTTTGTGAACGTGCTGGCTCTATATTTTTGCATCATTTTTTGCATCGTTTGCTATGTTTTTTGCATCGTTCTTTTTGTTCTATACAAATGTAAAATGACCAAATTTATTAGGGCTAAATTTATTTTTATCATGTAAACTGGGCACAAACTATCGAAAAATGGGTCATTTTGCATTTGTATAATTAGCTTATTTTTCTTCTTCTTTTCAAACCACCGTTTCCCACGCGTGTACACTCCCAATGCTGCAGTGGGTTTGAAAACGGGCTACTAACTTCACATTTGACCCTGTTATTGCCACAGCCAATTAACACGTAGCACTACGGCTATTTAAGCTACATATTGGCATCAGTGCATGCAGGCTCGATCGACGCATGCAGGCAGGGTTTGCTGGGTGCATGCATAGCAGGCTTCTGTCCTGGCGGCACGCGTATACGTTTAATGCAAGGGACGGCCCAACGAAACCACAGCCCAATGGTCGAACAGCGACACCACCCAACACGGCACAGTCCAGCTTTGCCCCACTAGTCAGAGTTAACGGTCAAGCCTTTGACCCGACGGCAACGTCCGTTGTGCCCAGTGCTACCTCTTGAGCAATGCGTTGGTTTTCCCTTGAAGAGGAAAGGATGATGCAGTAAAGTAGCGTAGTATTTCCCTCAGTTTTTTAGAACCAAGGTATCAATCCAGTAGGAGACCACGCTCGAGTCCCACGCACCTACACAAACAAAAAAGAACCTCGCAACCAACGCGATAAAGGGGTTGTCATTCCCTTCACGGTCTCTTACGAGAGTGAGATCTGATAGATATGATAAGATAATATTTTTGGTATTTTATGATAAAGAGAAAATAAAGATTTTAAAGTAAAATAAACGGCGCCATAAATAGGTAGTTGCTGGGAGATTAATATGATGGAAAATAGACCCGGCGGCCATAGGTTTCACTAGTGGCTTCTCTCAAAAGCATAAGTATTACGGTGGGTAAACGAATTACTGTCGAGCAATTTATAGAATTGAGCATAGTTATGAGAATATCTAGGTATGATGATGTATATAGGAATCACGTCCGTGACAAGTAGACCGAAACGATTCTGCATCTACTACTATTACTCCACACATCGACCGCTATCCAGCATGCATCTAGAGTATTAAGTTCATAAGAACAGAGTAATGCTTTAAGTAAGATGACATGATGTAGAGGGATAAACTCATGCAATATGATATAAACCCCATATTTTTATCCTCGATGGCAACAATACAATACCTGTCCTTTCCCCTACTGTCACTAGGATCGAGCACCGCAAGATTGAACCCAAAGCTAAGCACTTCTCCCATTGCAAGAAAGATCAATCTAGTAGGCCAAACCAAACTGATAATTCGAAGAGACTTGCAAAGATAACCAATCATACATAAAAGAATTCAGAGGAGATTCAAATATTGTTCATAGATAAACTTGATCATAAACCCACAATTCATCGGAACTCGACAAACACACCGCAAAAAGAAGATTACATCGAATAGATCTCCAAGAGGATCAAGGAGAACTTTGTATTGAGATTCAAAGAGAGAGAAGAATCCATCAAGCTAATAACTATGGACGCAAAGGTCTGAGGTAAACTACTCATGCATCCTCGGAGAGGCTATGGTGTTGATGTAGAAGCCCTCCATGATCAATGCCCACTCCGGCGGAGCGCCAGAAAAGGCCCCAAGATGGGATCTCACGGGTACAGCAGCTTGCGGCGGTGGAAATAGGGTTTTGGCTCCGAATATGATGTTTCCAGGGTATATGGGTATATATAGGAGGAAGAAGTACGTCGGTGGAGCAACGAGGGCCCACGAGGGTGGAGGGCACGCCCAGGTGGGGTAGGCGCGCCCCCTACCTTGTGCCTTCCTCGTTGATTGCTTTACGTAGACTCCAAGTCCTCTAGATCATGTTTGTTCCGAAAATCACGTTCCCGAAGGTTTCATTCCGTTTGGACTCCGTTTGATATTTTTTTCTACGAAACACTGAAATAGGCAAAAAAACAGCAATTTGGGCTGGGCCTCCGGTTAATAGGTTAGTCCTAAAAATAATATAAAAGTGTATAATAAAGCCCATTAAACATCCAAAGCAGGATATAATATAGCATGGAACAATAAAAAATTATAGATACGTTGCAGACGTATCACCCAGTTACGAGGGTTTCTGGCAAGGGAGTGGGGAAAATTGAGCAAAAGTTAAGAGCGTGGGGATGAATGAGTAGAGCTAAGGAACCAGGGGCACAGATGTAAAAAACCCTTTCTTATAAGCCCTTTATGAGGTGTCGCTTCAGACACCCGACTGTGGCATGTATTTTCAAGACCTCTCGAGGCGTCGCTTTTAGACACCCGTTTGGCATTTCTTTTCAAGACCTCTCATGGCGTCGCTTGAGTCTCGGGCGGTCCTGTCTCGCCCGATTCTCTTCTAGAGACCCGTTTGGCATTTTCTCTTGGAATTTCTCGGGCAGTCCAACGCCCGATGTTCCGTTTTATTTCTTTGATTTACTAATAACATGACTTATTTATCCTTCCGCACCATATGAATAGTTCTCATGCCATGCTTTAATTCTCAGTCAGCACATGCATATAGTTTAATTCATCATGAGCATATGCATCCGGTATATCTTTTGTTCTTGATATTTGCGAGTACATTCAAACGTACTCACTGGCTTTTCCATGGCTATTGTCTTGGCCAGATCATGATTCAGAGAGGAGTACTGTGAAGACACCCCGCAACCAAGGATTCAAAGATAGCAGCCGTGCGGGATAGGACTTATCTAGGTCAGCTGTTCTCGTGGGAATGGAGTTCCATCAACGTTGGAGAGCCACGAGTTGCTTCCATCATCTACCACTAGAAATCATTGTTGTACTCAATGGACCTATAAGGTCTTGTACTCAAATCCTTGTAATTGCTTGGAATTCTGTATCAAGGAAATGTCCACCAGCAACAGTAATCCTGGGGCTGGTGATGGCACAAGGTCGTTTACTGGGATTTATGTCCTGGTAATCTGGCCCCGACAACCTTGGTATCAGAGGCAGGCTGACCACTGGCTAGTCCTATCTTAGCCTGGTCACTATCCTCAGGTTTACACACTGTCCATATCCTTTTCTATCCACAGTCAAGCCCATCCTATCTGATAATCACACAATGGCCAGCCAATATCTTTTTAACAGTTGGTGCCTAACCTATCATCCGAGGCCATAGGCCGTGCGCCCGTGGCCGACACCTGAGTTGTCCCATCCGCAAGCATGCGATGGAAGACTCCGATGGCTTATAAAGGAAGCATTGCCCTTACTCAGCACATCACAGCCTTCACCCGCAGCCCGATTTCCAAACCACCAAGATGCCTGGTCCCATCGTCCGGAATGAGACCACCGCATCCGAGCTTCGAGATTTCGTAGCCATCTTCGCCAATCTCACTCGTCGTGCTTTTGGCATAGATGAACCCCCAGAATATGTTGTGTACCAGGAGCACACAAGTGATGCCATCCATCACTTCTGGGCCACGGTGCACATCTATGGGAGGGGCACCACATCAGAATGCCCCTACCGATTCACCGGAAGGACGACCTCCAACGAGCCCCAAGCCATCCAGCTTGCAGCCCGAGAGGGTATAGTTAATCTCCGACACTTGTCGCCGAGGGTTAACACTTGCCGTTACTTCTACTACCCTAGTCGTGAAGGCTATGGTAGCGTGACCCAAGTCGCCAACAGAGACCATGAGTCGGATCCTACTGTAGGGCATCTGGTGCGCTACCTGAGAGCACAAGAAGCACTATTCGATCAGGTCACCAATGATCTGATTGCGACCCGCAGGATGCATGCTATCTTGACACCGGTGAGAAGTGAAGCTGCAACCGACACCCCGATAATGCTGCTTGGGAGGCAGTTGAGCTCCCAAGTCTGCTCTTGTTGTCTATCCAGGCAATGCCTTTGCCTCCCCGGGAGAACTCTGTTATCTCTTGGAGACCTACTCCAACGGGATTGTGACCACGACACCCCACGAGGGGCATCATCGCTATCCCAGCACTATAGCTCCCCATCCTACCCCGAACAACTCCGACACTGAAGCTCACAGAGAAGCCTCGACATCTTCAAGACACGCCCGGCTAGATGTCAAGGAGGTGGACAGAGTCCACCAGTTTGGTGGTGAAATCTTAGTAGTCCTATTGTCTTGTATTCTCAAGGTAGCAATCGCATGGCGTAGTGAGCTTGTAAACTACCCGTGTGCCATTGTTTTAATGGTAATATGTGTGATCTAGCGTAAATGGTTGGCATTCGGTGACAGAGTAAATGCTAGACGTGACTGCCGACACGCACAATAATACGTCACACTCCTTTTGAGAAGTTGTGTCCGAGAATTTGACTTGGACAACCCTATGTCGGAGCCGATGCACAAGTCGTACCAGCACCGCATCATCTTTCCTGACCCAGGCACCTTATAAGGGGTCGTATCCATACACCACAGCAGCCACCACCGCACTTGAGCACCGCTCTTCTCCATTCATCCTTCCATGTCTCACCCCGGAGCCTACCTACGAACTCCAGATGCAAGCCCTGGTAGTTTTGTTAAGGTTTTGTGGGATTTAACCTGCAATACCCTTGGTTCCAGCCACCCACCCCAGTATGAATTGTTGAAAATGAGGATCACCCATGACTCCTCAAAATATTGGGCAGTTGTGGACATCCCACAAGAGGATATAACTCCAGGCATTCCATATGTTGTCTTCGTCGGGAGGTCCATGCCAACCTCAGGCATGGCTATTGAGGCGGCTACTTATGAAGTAGTTACCCATCTTTGATTCACGGTACCCGCTGCCAGTGAAAGGAAATACTACTATTTCCCGAGCCGCGCAACTTCTGGAGCAGAAGCCACGTTCCGTTGTGAACGCATAGAGAGGGATCTAGTTCTGGCCAATCTCATTTAATATGTGATGGCCCAGGAGCATCTAACCTAGCAACTAATGGATTACCTCCACTATCTTGGTGTCCTGAATCCCCATATCGCCATTGGTGGACCACCATGGCCAACTCCGGGAGGGCGTGTTCTTCGCTTACTTCCTTCACTTCCCCCGGAAGAAGAAGAATGTGCCCCAGCACCGGGAACCCTTCTGCAGGACCCTGTAGAACTCACCTTTGAACCATAGATGGTCATTGTTATAGTACGTAGTACTAGTTTACGTGATGCAACCATTGTATTGTAATTTAGGGCGTATGTCATAAATGCATTGCCATGATTGCATTCTGCATATGATCATTTGTTGTGATTTGCATTCTGTTCTTCCGCCCTTAACAAATCTCGAGGATGAGATTTTCCCAAGGGGGGTAGAGTTTGTAACACCCCAAAAATGCAATCAAATTTTATTAAGTAAAATTTGGTCATAAATAAAATTTTGAGCTATTCAATAATTTCACAGCCTTTTCTGTTTTACAAAATTCTTCCCTCCATAGAAGATTATTTTTGTGAAATCTTGTGGTCCTTGGTTGTTTTGTATCATTTAATTTATATCATAAATTATAGTATGAAATATTTTCATAATAAAATAGCCACACAGTAATACTTTTAACAGCATTTTCAATACTTGACATGCTTCTGTTGCACTACAACAATTTTAAATAATTCTTTAAAAATCCCACAAAAATTATGAGAGGTCAGGTGAAGCATATATGTCACTGTTATGCAAAAACCTAACTACGTCTTTTGAAAATTTTGGGTGAAACATCCTCTGTTCATTTCTGTTCCACTCTTGAGTTACAACTGCAATCCTATTTTTCCTAGCTCCATTAATTCTGAAACTTTTCCATCGTGTAGTCCTTCCAACCAAAACCCTAAGTACTGGAGATCAGCACCATTTGCATCTTTCAAGTCCACCAAACCTTCATCTCAAGTTTCTGTCCAGAATTGAATTCTGGTAAAACTTGCACTAACAAGTTTCTCATCTTGCCAAACTAACTCCACCATCATCTCTATCATCTAAAGAGGCCCCACCCTGCCAAGTTTCAAATCCAACAAAGTCCTCTAGCTTGCCCTAGCATTCTGTCGAATAGGTGGTGAGCATGACTGAAATTGGCAACTCCCTAAACCACCATTTGAAACTTGCTCTTTGACCAAACCACCATGTCCAGCATCTCTATAGTTTCCATTAGCACTATCCTACCAAATATCATCTTGATTTGATCACTGTATCCCACCCTACCATTCTATCCAGCACCCTGGGTGCGTGCAGAGAGCGCGGCCAGAGCGTGTGTTTTGCACGCGTCGGCACCGAGCTCCTGCCGTGTCTCTGCTACCTCCCCCTCTCAACCTGATCCACCTTCGGATCAGCTCGACAACCTAGACCCTCGCCGACACATCCGCTTGGCTCCTAGCGCCGTCTACAGCTGTCAACGGTGACCAAGACCGCCGCCCGACGAGTCCTGCACGTCCATGTATCTTCTCAACCAGCGTGGCACGTCCCGAGCAGCCCAGCTCCTCCCAGGAGTAACTTCGGGCGGCCACCGTCCTCACCGACCACCCTGCCGACCTCAACGGGCTCACCTGCCGCCGTAATGATCGCCGCCGCCGTGCTTATCCTCTGGACACTGCGGAGCCGACCCCCTCACGCTATAAAAGCTCATCCCGAGCCCGCTCAGTCCATCACCACGTCTCCCTCTCCCTCTGTAAGCCACCAGTAGTAGCCAAACGACCAGAAATGGTCGTGTTCTTCTTCTCCGGCGACCACGGCGGCCGCCTCTGTCTCGTTCATGCCGACGGCATTAGGTCCTCCCGCTCTCAAGTCTCTGCACCAGCAGCCCCCTAAAGCACCCACGAATCCTTTCCCGTGTTCAATTTGGCTCGGGAGCCGCCGTAGGCAAAAGCCCCACCCTGCCCGACAGCCGCCGTCCGCTGCGAAGCTCGCCGCCAGTGACCCCTTGAAGGAAATATGCCCTAGAGGTAATAATAATGTTACTATTTATTTCCTTATTTCATGATAAATGTTTATTATTCATGCTAGAATTGTATTAACCGGAAACATAATACATGTGTTAATACATAGACAGATAGAGTGTCACTAGTATGCCTCTCCTTGACTAGCTCGTTTATCAAAGATGGTTAAGTTTCCTAACCATAGACATGAGTTGTCATTTGATAAACAGGATCACATTATTAGGAGAATGATGTGATTGACTTGACCCATTCCGATAGCTTAGCACTTGATCGTTTTAGTTTACTGCTATTGCTTTCTTCATGACTTATACATGTTCCTATGACTATGAGATTATGCAACTCCCGATTACCGGAGGAACACTTTGTGTGCTACCAAACGTCACAACGTAACTGGGTGATTATAAAGGTTCTCTAGAGGTGTCTCCGATGGTACTTGTTGAGTTGGCATAGATCGAGATTAGGATTTTTCACTCAGATTGTCAGAGAGGTATCTCTGGGCCCTCTCGGTAATGCACATCACTATAAGCCTTGCAAGCAATGTGACTAATGAGTTATTTGTGGGATGATGCACTACGGAATGAGTAAAGAGACTTGCCGGTAATGAGATTGAGCTAGGTATGAGGATACCGACGATCGAATCTCGGGCAAGTAACATTCCAATGACAAAGGGAACAACGTATGTTGTTATGCGGTTTGACAGATAAAGATCTTCGTAGAATATGTAGGAACCAATATGAGCATCCAGGTTCCGCTATTGGTTATTGACCGGAGACGTGTCTCGGTCATGTCTACATAGTTCTCGAACCTGTAGGGTCCGCACGCTTAATGTTCGGTGACGATCGGTATTTGTAGTTTATGTGATTTGATGTACCGAAGGTAGTTTGGAGTCCCGGATGTGATCACGGACAGACGAGGAGTGTCAAAATGGCCCATACATAAAGATTGATATATTGGACGGCTATATTCGGACACCGAAAGTGTTGCGGGTGGTTTCGGAGAAAATCGGAGTGCCGGAGGGGTTACCGGAACCCCCCGGGGAAGTATTGGACCTTTGTGGGGCTAAGGGGAGAGAGAGAGGGCAGCAGCCCAGGAGGTGGCGCGCCCCCTCCCATGAGGAGTCCGAATTGGACTAGTGGAGGGGGGCGCGGCCCCTCTTTCCCTCTCCCTCTCCCTGTCTTTCCTTCCCCCTTCCTAGTTGGACTAGGAAAGGGGAGTCCAACTCCTACTAGGAGAAGGACTTCCCCCTCCTTGGCACGCCCCAAGGGCTGGCCGGCCTCCCCCCTTGATCCTTTATATACGGGGGTGGGGGGCACCCTAGAACACACAAGTTGATTGTTCCAAACCGTGTGTGGTGCCCCCTCCACCATAATCCACCTCGGTCATATCGTAGCGGTGCTTAGGCCAAGCCCTGTGTCGGTAGTAACATCATCACCGTCATCATGCTGTCATGCTGACGGAACTCTCCCACGAAGCTCTGCTGGATCGGAGTTCGTGGGACGTCATCGAGCTGAACGTGTGCTGAACTCGGAGGTGCCGTGCGTTCGGTACTTGGATCGGTCAGATCATGAAGACGTACGACTACATCAACCGCGTTCTCATAACACTTCCGCTTACGGTCTACGAGGGTACGTGGACAACACTCTCCCCTCTTGTTGCTACGCATCACCATGATTTTGCGTGTGTGTAGGAATTTTTTTAAATTACTACGTTCCCCAACAGTGGCATCCGAGCCAGGTTTATGTGTAGATGTTATATGCACGAGTAGAACACAAGTGAGTTGTGGGCGATACAAGTCATACGGCTTACCAGCATGTCATAGTTTGATTCGGCGGTATTGTTGGACGAAGCGGCCCAGACTGACATTACGCGTACGCTTACGCGAGACTGGTTCTACCGACGTGCTTCGCAAACAGGTGGCTGGCGGGTGTCAGTTTCTCCAACTTTAGTTGAATCGAGTGTGGCTACGCCCGGTCCTTGTGAACGTTAAAACAGCACTAACTTGACGAAATATCATTGTGGTTTTGATGTGTAGGTAAGAACGGTTCTTGCTCAGCCCATAGCAGCCATGTAAAACTTGCAACAACAAAGTAGAGGACGTCTAACTTGTTTTTGCAGGGCATGTTGTGATGTGATATGGTTAACACATGATGCTAAATTGTATTGTATGAGATGATCATGTTTTGTAACCAAGTTATCGGCAACTGGCAGGAGCCATATGGTTGTCGCTTTATTGTATGAAATGCAATCGCCATGTAATTGCTTTACTTTATCACTAAGCGGTAGAGATAGTCGTAGAAGCAATAGTTGGCCAGACGACAACGATGCTACGATGGAGATCAAGGTGTCGCGCCGGTGACGATGGTGATCATGACGGTGCTATGGAGATGGAGATCAAAGGAACAAGATGATGATGGCCATATCATATCACTTATATTGATTGCATGTGATGTTTATCTTTTATGCATCTTATTCTGCTTTGATTGACGCTAGCATTATAAGATGACCTCTCACTGAATTTCAAGGTACAAGTGTTCTCCCTGAGTATGCACCGTTGCCAAAGTTCGTCGTGCCGAGACACCACGTGATGATCGGGTGTGATAAGCTCTACATTCATATACAATGGGTGCAAGCCAGTTTTGCACATGCAGAATACCCGGTTAAACTTGACGAGCCTAGCATATGCAGATATGGCCTCGGAACACTGAGAACAAAAGGTCGAGCGTGAATCATATAGTAGATATGATCAACATAGTGATGTTCACCATTGAAAACTACTCCATCTCATGTGATGATCGGACATGGTTTAGTTGATATGGATCACGTGATCACTTAGATGATTAGAGGGATGTCTATCTAAGTGGGAGTTCTTAAGTAATTTGATTAATTGAACTTTAATTTATCATGAACTTATGATAGTATTTTGCATGTCTATGTTGTTGTAGATAGATGGCCCGTGTTGTTGTTCCGTTGAATTTTAATGCGTTCCTTGAGAAAGCAAAGTTGAAAGATGATGGTAGCAATTACACGGAGTGGGTCCGTAACTTGAGGATTATCCTCATTGCTGCATGGAAGAATTACGTCCTGGAAGCACCGCTGGGTGCCAAACCCGCTGCAGGAGCAACACCAGATGTTATGAACGTCTGGCTGAGCAAAGCTGATGACTACTCAATAGTTCAGTGTGCCATGCTTTACGGCTTAGAACCGGGACTTCAACGACGTTTTGAACGTCATGGAGCATATGAGATGTTCCAGGAGTTGAAGTTAATATTTCAAGCAAATGCCCGGATTGAGTGATATGAAGTCTCCAATAAGTTCTACAACTGCAAGATGGAGGAGAATAGTTCTGTCAGTGAACATATACTCAAAATGTCTGGGTATAACAATCACTTGATTCAACTAGGAGTTAATCTTCCGGATGATAGTGTCATTGACATAATTCTTCAATCACTGCCACCAAGCTACAAAAGCTTCGTGATGAACTATTGAAGGAAATATGCCCTAGAGGCAATAATAAAGTTATTATTTATTTCCTTATATCATGATAAATGTTTGTCATTCATGCTAGAATTGTATTAACCGGAAACTTGATACATGTGTGAATACATAGACAAACAGAGTGTCACTAGTATGCCTCTACTTGACTAGCTCGTTGATCAAAGATGGTTATGTTTCCTATCCATTGACATGATTTTTCATTTGATTAATGGGATCACATCATTAGGAGAATGATGTGATTGACTTGACCCATTTCGTTAGCTTAGCACTCGATCGTTTAATATGTTGCTATTGCTTTCTTCATGACTTATACATGTTCCTATGACTATGACATTATGCAACTCCCGTTTACTGGAGGAACACTTTGTGTGCTACCAAATGTCACAACATAACTGGGCGATTATAAAGGTGCTCTACAGGTGTCTCCGAAGGTACTTGTTGGGTTGGCGTATTTCGAGATTAGGATTTGTCACTCCGATTGTCGGAGAGGTATCTCTGGGCCATCTCGGTAATGCACATCACTATAAGCCTTGCAAGCATTGAAACTAATGAGCTAGTTGCGGGATGATGTATTACGGAACGAGTAAAGAGACTTGCCAGTAACGAGATTGAACTAGGTATTGAGATACCGACGATCGAATCTCGGGCAAGTAACATACCGATGACAAAGGTATGTTGTTATGCGGTCTGACCGATAAAGATCTTTGTAGAATATGTGGGAGCCAATATGAGGATCCAGGTTCCGCTATTGGTTATTGACCGGAGAGGTGTCTCGGTCATGTCTACATAGTTCTCGAACCCGTAGGGTCCGCACGCTTAATGTTACGATGACAGTTATATTATGAGTTTATATGTTTTGATGTACCGAAGGTTGTTCGGAGTCCCAGAGGTGATCATGGACATGACGAGGAGTCTCGAAATGGTCGAGACATAAAGATTGATATATTGGAAGCCTATGTTTGGACATCGGAAGTGTTCCGGGTGAAATCGGGATTTTTCCGGAGTACCGGGAGGTTACCGGAATCCCACGGTAACTTAATGGGCCTTAGTGGGCCTAGGTGGAAGAGAGGAGAGGAGGCCAGGGCAGGGCGCGCGGCCCTCCCCCCCAGTCCGAATAGGACAAGGAGAGGGGGGCGGCGCCCCCCCTTCCTTCCTCCCCTCCACCTCTTCCCCTTTCTCTCCTAGTCCAACATGGAAAAAGGGGGGGAGTCCTACTCCCGGTAGGAGTAGGACTCCTCCTGGCGCGCCTCTCCTCTAGGACGGCCGAACCCCCTTGCACCTTTATATACGGGGCCAGGGGGCACCTCTAGACACACAATTGATCATTTGATCTCTTAGCCGTGTGCGGTGCCCCCCTCCACCATATTACACCTCGATAATATCGTAGCGGTGCTTAGGCGAAGCCCTGCATCGGTAGAACGTCGTCATCGTCACCACGCCGTCGTGTTGACAAAACTCTCCCTCAACACTCGGCTGGATCGGAGTTCGAGGGACGTCATCGAGCTGAACGTGTGCTGAACTCGGGGGTGCCGTGCGTTCGGTACTTGATCGGTCGGATCGTGAAGACGTACGGCTACATCAACCGCGTTGTGTTAACGCTTCCGCTTTCGGTCTACGAGGGTACGTGAACAACACTCTCCCCTCTCGTTGCTATACATCACCATGATCTTGCGCGTGCGTAGGAATTTTTTTGAAATTACTACGTTCCCCAACAGTGGTATCAGAGCCTGGTTTTATGCGTTGATGTTATATGCACGAGTAGAACACAAGTGAGTTGTCGGCGATATAAGTCATACTGCTTACCAGCATGTCATACTTTGGTTTGGCGGTATTGTGAGATGAAGCGGCCCGGACCGACATTACGCGTACGCTTACGCGAGACTGGTTTCACCGTTGCGAGCACTCGTTGCTTAAAGGTGAGTGGCGGGTGTCTGTCACTTTAGTTGAACCGAGTGTGGCTACGCCCGGTCCTTGCGAAGGTTAAAACAGCACCAACTTGACAAACTATTGTTGTGGATTTGATGCGTAGGTAAGAACGGTTCTTGCTAAGCCCGTGGCAGCCACGTAAAACTTGCAACAACAAAGTAGAGGACGTCTAACTTGTTTTTGCAGGGCATGTTGTGATGTGATATGGTCAAGACATGATACTATATTTTATTGTATGAGATGATCATGTTTTGTAACCGAGTTATCGGTAACTGGCAGGAGCCATATGGTTGCCGCTTTATTGTATGAAATGCAATCGCCATGTAATTGTTTTACTTTAGCACTAAGCGGTAGCGATAGTCGTAAAAGCAATAGTTGGCGAGACGACAACGATGCTACGATGGAGATCAAGGTGTCGCGCCGGTGACGATGGTGATCATGACGGTGCTTCGGAGATGGAGATCACAAGCACAAGATGATGATGGCCATATCATATCACTTATATTGATTGCATGTGATGTTTATCTTTTATGCATCTTATCTTGCTTTGATTGACGGTAGCATTATAAGATGATCTCTCACTAAAATTTCAAGATAAAAGTGTTCTCACTGAGTATGCACCGTTGCGAAAGTTCTTCGTGCTGAGACACCACGTGATGGTCGGGTGTGATAGGCTCTACGTTCAAATACAACGGGTGCAAAACAGTTGCACACGCAGAATACTCAGGTTAAACTTGACGAGCCTAGCATATGCAGATATGGCCTCGGAACACGGAGACCGAAAGGTCGAGCGTGAATCATATAGTAGATATGATCAACATAGTGATGTTCACCATTGAAACTACTCCATCTCACGTGATGATCGGACATGGTTTAGTTGATATGGATCACGTGATCACTTAGAGGATTAGAGGGATGTCTATCTAAGTGGGAGTTCTTAAGTAATATGATTAATTGAACTTGAATTTATCATGAACTTAGTACCTGATAGTATCTTGCTTGTCTAGGTTAATTGTAGATAAATGGCCCGTGCTGTTGTTCCGTTGAATTTTAATGCGTTCCTTGAGAAAGCAAAGTTGAAAGATGATGGTAGCAATTACACGGACTGGGTCCGTAACTTGAGGATTATCCTCATTGTTGCACAGAAGAATTACGTCCTAGAAGCACCGCTAGGTGCCAGGCCTCCTGCAGGGGCAACACCAGAAGTTATGAATGTCTGGCAGAGCAAAGCGGATGACTACTCGATAGTTCAGTGTGCCATGCTTTACGGCTTAGAACCGGGTCTTCAACGATGTTTTGAACGTCATGGAGCATATGAGATGTTCCAGGAGTTGAAGTTAATATTTCAAGCAAATGCCCGGATTGAGAGATATGAAGTCTCCAATAAGTTCTACAGCTGCAAGATGGAAGAGAATAGTTCTGTCAGTGAGCATATACTCAAAATGTCTGGGTATAATAATCACTTGATTCAACTGGGAGTTAATCTTCCGGATGATAGCGTCATTGACAGAATTCTTCAATCACTGCCACCAAGCTACAAGAGCTTCGTGATGAACTATAACATGCAAGGGGTGAATAAGACAATTCCCGAGCTCTTCGCAATGCTAAAGGCAGCGGAGGTATAAATAAAAAACGAGCATCAAGTGTTGATGGTCAATAAGACCACTAGTTTCAAGAAAAAGGGCAAAGGGAGGAAGAAGGGGAACTTCAAGAAGAACAGCAAGCAAGTTCCTGTTCAGGAGAAGAAACCCAAGTCTGGACCTAAGCCTGAAACTGAGTGCTTCTACTGCAAGCAGACTGGTCACTGGAAGCGGAACTGCCCCAAGTATTTGGCGGATAAGAAGGATGGCAAGGTTAACAAAGGTATATGTGATATACATGTTATTGATGTGTACCTTACTAATGCTCGCAGTAGCACCTGGGTATTTGATACTGGTTCTGTTGCTAATATTTGCAACTCGAAACAGGGGCTACGGATTAAGCGAAGATTGGCTAAGGACGAGGTGACGATGCGCGTGGGAAATGGTTCCAAAGTCGATGTGATCGCGGTCAGCACGCTACCTCTACATCTACCTTCGGGATTAGTTTTAGACCTAAATAATTGTTATTTGGTGCCAGCGTTAAGCATGAACATTATATCTGGAACTTGTTTGATGCGAGACGGTTATTCATTTAAATCAGAGAATAATGGTTGTTCTATTTATATGAATAATATCTTTTATGGTCATGCACCCTTGAAGAGTGGTCTATTTTTGTTGAATCTCGATAGTACTGATACACATATTCATAATATTGAAGCCAAAAGATGCAGAGTTGATAATGATAGTGCAACTTATTTGTGGCACTGCCGTTTAGGTCATATCGGTGTAAAGCGCATGAAGAAACTCCATAATGATGGACTTTTGGAATCACTTGATTATGAATCACTTGGTACTTGCGAACCGTGTCTCATGGGCAAGATGACTAAAACACCGTTCTCCGGTACTATGGAGAGAGCAACTGATTTGTTGGAAATCATACATACAGATGTATGTGGTCCGATGAATATTGAGGCTCGTGGCGGATATCGTTATTATCTCACCTTCATAGATGATTTGAGCAGATATGGGTATATCTACTTAATGAAACATAAGTCTGAAACATTTGAAAAGTTCAAAGAATTTCAGAGCGAAGTTGAAAATCATCGTAACAAGAAAATAAAGTTTCTACGATCAGATCATGGAGGAGAATATTTGAGTTACGAGTTTGGCCAACATTTGAAAGAATGCGGAATAGTTTCGCAACTCACGCCACCCGGAACACCACAACGTAACGGTGTGTCCGAACATCGTAACCGTACTTTTTTAGATATGGTGCGATATATGATGTCTCTTACCGATCTACCACTATCGTTTTGGGGTTATGCATTAGAGACAGCTGCATTCACGTTAAATAGGGTACCATCTAAACCCGTTGAGACGACATCTTATGAACTGTGGTTTGGCAAGAAACCAAAATTGTCGTTTCTTAAAGTTTGGGGTTGCGATGCTTATGTGAAAAGGTTTCATCCTGATAAGCTCAAACCCAAATCGGAGAAATGTGTCTTCATAGGATACCCAAAGGAGACATTTGGGTACACCTTCTATCACAGATCCGAAGGCAAGACATTCGTTCCTAAGAATGGATCCTTTCTAGAGAAGGAGTTTCTCTCGAAAGAAGTGAGTGGGAGGAAAGTAGAACTTGATGAGGTAACTGTACCTGCTCCCTTATTGGAAAGTAATTCATCACAGAAATCTGTTCCTGTGACTCCTACACCAATTAGTGAGGCAGTTAATGATGATGATTATGTAACTTCAGATCAAGTTACTACCCAACCTCGTAGGTAAACCAGAGTGAGATCCACACCAGAGTGGTACGGTAATCCTGTTCTGGAGGTCATGTTATTTGACCATGACGAACCTACGAACTATGAGGAAGCGATGATGAGCCCAGATTCCGCAAAATGGCTTGAGGCCATGAAATCTGAGATAAGATCCATATATGAGAACAAAGTATGGACTTTGATTGACTTGCCCAATGATCAGCGAGCCATTGAGATTAAATGGATCTTCAAGAGGAAGACAGACAGTGATAGTAGTGTTACTGTCTACAAAGCTAGAATTGTCGCAAAACGGTTTTCGACAAGTTCAAGGTGTTGACTACGATAAGAGTTTCTCACTCGTATCTATGCTTAAGTCTGTCTGAATCATGTTAGCAATTGCCGCATTTTATGAAATATGGCAAATGGATAAACAAAACTGCATTCCTTAATGGATTTATTAAAGAAGAGTTGTATATGATGCAACCAGGAGGTTTTGTCAATCCTAAAAGTTCTAACAAAATATGCAAGCTCCAGCGATCCATCTATGGACTGGTGCTCTCGGAGTTGGAATATACGCTTTGATAAGTTGATCAAAGGATATAGTTTTATACAGACTTGCGGTGAAGCCTGTAGTTACAAGAAATTGAGTGGGAGCACTACAGCATTTCTGAGAAGTATATGTGAATGACATATTGTTGATCGGAAATAATGTAGAATTATTCTGCAAAGCATAAAGGAGTGTTTGAAAGGAGTTTTTCAAAGAAAGACCTCGGTGAAGTTGCTTACATATTGAGCATCAAGATCTATAGAGATAGATCAATACGCTTGATAAGTTTTTTCAATGAGTACATACCTTAACAAGATTTTGAAGTAGTTCAAAATAGAACAGTCAAAGAAAGAGTTCTTGCCTGTGTTACAAGGTGTGAAATTGGGTAAGACTCAAAGCCCGACCACGGCAGAAGATAGAAAGAGAATAAAAGTCATTCCCTATGCCTTGGCCATAGGTTCTATAAAGTATGCCGTGCTATGTACCAGATCTATTGTATACCCTACACTGATTTTGGCAAGGGAGTACAATAGTGATCTAGGAGTAGATCACTGGACAGCGGTCAAAATTATCCTTAGTGGAATAAGGATACGTTTCTCGATTATGGAAGTGACAAAAGGTTCGTCGTAAAGGGTTACGTCGATGCAAGTTTTGACACTAATCTAGATGACTCTTAGTCTCGGTCTAGATACATATTGAAAGTGGGAGCAATTAGCTAGAGTAACTCCGTGCAGAGCATTGTAGACATAGAAATTTGCAAAATACTTACGGATCTGAATGTGACAGACCCGTTGACTAAAATTATCTCACAAGCAAAACATAATCACACCTTAGTACTCTTTGGGTGTTAATCACATAGCGATGCGAACTAGATTATTGACTCTAGTAAACCCTTTGGGTGTTGGTCACATGACGATGTGAACTATGGGTGTTAATCACATGGTGATGTGAACTATTGATGTTAAATCACATGGCGATGTGAACTAGATTATTGACTCTAGTGCAAGTGGGAGACTGAAGGAAATATGCCCTAGAGGCAATAATAAAGGTATTATTTATTTCCTTATATCATGATAAATGTTTATTATTCATGCTAGAATTGTATTAACCGGAAACTTGATACATGTGTGAATACATAGACAAACAGAGTGTCACTAGTATGCCTCTACTTGACTAGCTCGTTGATCAAAGATGGTTATGTTTCCTAGCCATTGACATGAGTTGTCATTTGATTAATGGGATCACATCATTAGGAGAATGATGTGATTGACTTCATCCATTTCATTAGCTTAGCATTCGATCGTTTAGTATGTTGCTATTGCTTTCTTCATGACTTATACATGTTCCTATGACTATGAGATTATGCAACTCCCGTTTACCGGAGCAACACTTTGTGTCCTACCAAACGTCACAACGTAACTGGGTGATTATAAATGTGCTCTACAGGTGTCTCCGAAGGTACTTGTTGGGTTGGCGTATTTCAAGATTAGGATTTGTCACTCCGATTATCGGAGAGGTATCTCTGGGCCCACTCGGTAATGCACATCACTATAAGCCTTGCAAGCATTGCAACTAATGAGCTAGTTGCGGGATGATGTATTACGGAACGAGTAAAGAGACTTGCCGGTAACGAGATTGAACTAGGTATTGAGATACCGACGATCGAATCTCGGGCAAGTAACATACCGATGACAAAGGGAACAACGTATGTTGTTATGCGGTCTGACCGATAAAGATCTTCGTAGATTATGTGGGAGCCAATATGAGCATCCAGGTTCCGCTATTGGTTATTGACCGGAGAGGTGTCTCGGTCATGTCTACATAGTTCTCGAACCCGTAGGGTCCGCACGCTTAACGTTACGATGACAGTTATATTATGAGTTTATATGTTTTGATGTACCCAAGGTTGTTCGGAGTCCCGGATGTGATCACGGACATGACGAGGAATCTCGAAATGGTCGAGACATAAAGATTGATATATTGGAAGCCTATGTTTGGACATCGGAAGTGTTGCGGGTGAAATCGGGTTTTTTCTGGAGTACCGGGAGGTTACCGGAACCTCCCGGTAACTTAATGGGCCTTAGTGGGCCTAGGTGGAAGAGAGGAGAGGAGGCCAGGGCAGGGCCTCGCGCCCCTACCCCCCAGTCCGAATAGGACAAGGAGAGGGGGGCGGCGCCCCCCCTTCCTTCCTCCCCTCCACCTCTTCCCCCTTTCTCTAGTAGTTCAACATGGAAAAGGGGGGGAGTCCTTTATATACGGGGGCAGGGGGCACCTCTAGACACGCAATTGATCATTTGATCTCTTAGCCGTGTGCGGTGCCCCCCTCCACCATATTACACCTCGATAATATCGTAGCGGTGCTTACTTAGGCGAAGCACTGCGTCGGTAGAACATCATCATCGTCACCAAGTCGATGTGCTGATGAAACTCTCCCTCAACACTCGGCTGGATCGGAGTTCGAGCGACGTCATTGAGCTGAACGTGTGCTGAACTCGGAGGTGCCGTGCGTTCGGTACTTGATCGGTCGGATCGTGAAGACGTACGACTACATCAACCGCGTTGTGTTAACGCTTCCGCTTTCGGTCTACGAGGGTACGTGGACAACACTCTCCCCTCTCGTTGCTATACATCACCATGATCTTGTGTGTGCGTAGGAAATTTTTTGAAATTACTACGTTCCCCAACAACTATAACATGCAAGGGATGGATAAGACAATTCCCGAGCTCTTCACGATGCTAAAGGCTGCGGAGGTAGAAATCAAGAAGGAGCATCAAATGTTGAAGATCAACAAGACCACCAGTTTCAAGAAAAAGGGTAAAGGGAAGAAGAAGGGGAACTTCAAGAACAACATCAAACAAGTTGCTGCTCAGGAGAAGAAACCCAAGTCTGGACCCAAGCCTGAGACTGAGTGCCTCTACTACAAAGGGACAGGCCACTGGAAGCGGAACTGTCCCAAGTATTTGGCGGATAGGAAGGATGGCAAGATGAACAAAGGTATATGTGATATACATGTTATTGATGTGTACCTTACTAAAGCTCGCAGTAGCACCTGGATATTTGATACTGGTTCTGTTGCTAATATTTGCAACTCGAAACAGGGACTACGGCTTAAGCGAAGATTGGCTAAGGACAAGGTGACGATGCGCCTGGGAAATGGTTCCAAAGTCGATGTGATCGCCGTCGGCACGCTACCTCTACATCTACCTTCGGGATTAGTTTTAGACCTAAATAATCGTTATTTGGTGCCAGCGTTGAGCATGAACATTATATCTGGATCTTGTTTGATGCGAGACGGTTATTCATTTAAATCTGAGAATAATGGTTGTTCTATTTATATGAGTAATATGAGTAATATCTTTTATGGTCATGCACCCTTGAAGAGTGGTCTATTTTTGATGAATGTCGATAGTAGTAATACACATATTCATAATGTTGAAGCCAAAAGATGCAGAGTTGATAATGATAGTGCAACTTATTTTTGGCACTTCCGTTTAGGTCATATTGGTGTAAAGCGCATGAAGAAACTCCATTCTGATGGACTTTTGGAATCACTTGATTATGAATCACTTGGTACTTGCGAACCATGCCTCATGTGCAAGATGACTAAAATGCCGTTCTCCGGAACAATGGAGCGAGCAACAAATTTGTTGGAAATCATACATACTGATGTATGTGGTCCAATAAATGTTGAGGCTCGAGGCAGGTATCGTTATTTTCTCACCTTCATAGATGATTTGAGCAGATATGGGTATATCTACTTGATGAAACATAAGTCTGAAACATTTGCAAATTTCAAAGAATTTCAGAGTGAAGTGGAAAATCATCGTAATAAGAAAATAAAGTTTCTACAATCTTATCGTGGAGGAGAATATTTGAGTTACGAGTTTGGTCTTCATTTGAAGCAGTGCGTAATAGTTTCGCAACTCACGCGACCCGGAACACCACAGCGTAATGGTGTGTCCGAATGTCGTAATCGTACTTTACTAGATATGGTGCGATCTATGATGTCTCTTACTGATTTACCGCTATCATTTTGGGGTTATGCTTTAGAGACGGCAGCATTCACATTAAATAGGGCACCATCTAAATCCATTGAGACAACGCCTTATGAACTATGGTTTGGCAAGAAACCAAAGTTGTCGTTTCTTAAAGTTTGGGGTTGCGATGCTTATGTGAAAAAGCTTCAGCCTGATAAGCTCGAACCCAAATCGGAGAAATGTGCCTTCATAGGATACCCAAAGGAGACTGTTGGGTACACCTTCTATCACAGATCTGAAGGCAAGACATTCATTGCTAAGAATGGATCCTTTCTAGAGAAGGAGTTTCTCTCGAAAGAAGTGAGTGGGAGGAAAGTAGAACTTGATGAGGTAACTGTACCTGCTCCCTTATTGGAAAGTAGTTCATCACAGAAATCTGTTCCTGTGACTTCTACACCAATTAGTGAGGAAGCTAATGATGATGATGATGTAATTTCAGATCAAGTTACTACCGAACCTCGTAGGTCAACCAGAGTAAGATCCGCACCAGAGTGGTATGGTAATCCTATTCTGGAGGTCATGTTACTAGACCATGATGAACCTACGAACTATGAGGAAGCGATGATGAGCCTAGATTCCACAAAATGGCTTGAGGCCATGAAATATGAGATGGGATCCATGTATGAGAACAAAGTGTGGACTTTGGTTGACTTGCCCGATGATCGGCAAACCATCGAGAATAAATGGATCTTCAAGAAAAAGACTGAAGCTAACGGTAATGTTACTGTCTACAAAGCATGACTTGTTGCAAAAGATTTTCGACAAGTTCAAGGAGTTGACTACGATGAGACTTTCTCACCCGTAGCGATGCTTAAGTCTGTCCGAATCATGTTAGCAATTGCTGCATTTTATGATTATGAAATTTGGCAAATGGATGTAAAGACTGCGTTCCTGAATGGATTTCTGGAAGAAGAGTTGTATATAATGCAACCTGAAGGTTTTATCGATCCAAAGGATGCTAACAAAGTGTGCAAGCTCTAGTGATCCATCTATGGACTGGTGCAAGCATCTCGGAGTTCGAATAAACGTTTTGATTGTGTGATCAAAACATATGGTTTTATACAGACTTTTGGAGAAGCCTGTATTTTCAAGGAAGTGAGTGGGAGCTTTGTAGCATTTCTAATATTATATGTGGATGACATATTGTTGATTGGAAATGATATAGAATTTCTGGATAGCATAAAAGGATAATTGAATAAGAGTTTTTCAATGAAAGATCTCGGTGAAGCTGCTTATATATTGGGCATCAAGATCTATAGAGATAGATCAAGACGCTTAATTGGACTTTCACAAAGTACATACCTTGATAAAGTTTTGAAGAAGTTCAAAATGGATCAAGCAAAGAAAGGGTTATTGCCTGTGTTACAAGGCGTGAAGTTGAGTCAGACTCAATGCCCGACCACTGCTGAAGATAGAGAGAAAATGAAAGATGTTCCCTATGCTTCAGCCATAGGCTCTACCATGTATGCAATGGTGGTGACAAAGAGCTCGTCGTAAATGGTTACGTCGATGCCAGCTTTGACACTGATCCGAACAGTTCTAAATCGCAAACCGGATACGTGTTTTTATTGAACGGTGGAGCTGTCAGTTGGTGCAGTTCTAAGCAAAGCATTGTGGCGGGATCGACGTGTGAAGCGGAGTACATAGCGGCTTCAGAAGCAGCAAATGAAGGATTCTAGATGAAGGAGTTCATATCCGATCTAGGTGTCATACCTAGTGCATCGGGTCCAATGAAAATATTTTGTGACAATACTGGTGCAATTGCCTTGGCAAAGGAATCCAGACTTCATAAGAGAACCAAGCACATCAAGAGACGCTTCAATTCCATCCGCAATCAAGTCCAGGTGGGAGACATAGAGATTTTCAAGATACATACGGATCTGAATTTTGCAGACCGGTTGACTAAGCCTCTCTCACGAGCAAAACATGATCGGCACCAAGACTCCATGGGTGTTAGAATCATTACTGTCTAATCTAGATTATTGACTCTACTGCAAGTTGGAGACTGAAGGAAATATGCCCTAGAGGCAATAATAAATTATTATTTATTTCCTTATTTCATGATAAATGTTTATTATTCATGCTAGAATTGTATTAGACGGAAACATAATACATGTGTGAATACATAGACAAATAGAGTGTCACTAGTATGCCTCTACTTGACTAGCTCGTTTATCAAAGATGGTTAAGTTTCCTAACCATAGACATGAGTTGTCATTTGATAAACGGGATCACATATTAGGAGAATGATGTGATTGACTTGACCCATTCCGTTAGCTTAGCACTTGATCGTTTTAGTTTACTGCTATTGCTTTCTTCATGACTTATACATGTTCCTATGACCATGAGATTATGCAACTCCCGATTACCGGATGAACACTTTGTGTGCTACCAAACGTCACAACATAACTGGGTGATTATAAAGGTGCTCTACAGGTGTCTTCGATGGTACTTGTTGAGTTGGCATTGATCGAGATTAGGATTTGTCACTCCGATTGTCGGAGAGGTATCTCTGGGCCCTCTCGGTAATGCACATCACTATAAGCCTTGCAAGCAATGTGACTAATGAGTTAGTTGCGGGATGATGCATTACGGAACGAGTAAAGAGACTTGCCGGTAACGAGATTGAGCTAGGTATGAGGATACCGACGATCGAATCTCGGGCAAGTAACATACCGATGACAAAGGGAACAACGTATGTTGTTATGCGGTTTGACCGATAAAGATATTCGTAGAATATGTAGGAACCAATATGAGCATCCAAGTTCCACTATTATTTATTGACAGGAGATGTGTCTCGGTCATGTCTACATAGTTCTCGAACCCATAGGGTCCGCACGCTTAACGTTCGGTGACGATCGGTATTATGAGTTTATGTGATATTATGTACTGAAGGTAGTTCGGAGTCCCGGATGTGATCACGGACATGACGAGGAGTCTCGAAATGGTTGAGACGTAAAGATTGATATGTTGGACGGCTATATTCGGACACCGGAAGTGTTTCGGGTGGTTTCGGAGAAAACCGGAGTGCTCGAGGGGTTACCGGAACCCCGCGGGGCATTATTGGACCTTTGTGGGCCTGAGGGGAGAGAGAGCGCAGAAGCCCAGGAGGTGGCGCTCCCCCTCCCATGAGGAGTCCGAATTGGACTAGGGGAGGGGGGCGCGGCCCCTCTTTCCCTCTCCCTCTCTATCTCTTTCCATCCCCCTTCCCTATTCCTAGTTGGACTAGGAAAGGGGGGTCCTACTCCTACTAGGAGGAGGACTCCCCCCTCCTTGGCGCTCCCCAAGGGCCAGCCTCCCCCCTTGCTCCTTTATATACGGGGGCGGGGGGCACCCTAGAATACACAAGTTGATTGTTCCAAACCGTGTGCGGTGCCCCCCCTCCACCATAATCCACCTCGATCATATCGTAGCGGTGCTTAGGCGAAGCCCTGCGTCGGTAGCAACATCATCACCGTCATCTTGCCGTCATGCTGACGGAACTCTCCCGCGAAGCTCTGCTGGATCGGAGTTCGTGGGACGTCATCGAGCTGAACGTGTGCTGAACTCGGAGGTGCCATGCATTCGGTACTTGGATTGGTCGGTTCGTGAAGACGTACGACTACATCAACCGCGTTCTCATAACGCTTCCGCTTACGGTCTACGAGGGTACGTTGACAACTCTCTCCCCTCTCGTTGCTATGCATCACCATGATCTTGCCTGTGCGTAGGAAAATTTTGAAATCACTACGTTCCCCAACACCCCGTGCCCTCCGTTGGTCATGCCGCCCACCGGACGAACTGCCATGGCCTCCTGAGCAAGACGGTGGCCTCCGCTTCCCGAACGGTGCCGCCGTTCACCAGCGAGCAACGCCGGAGTGCCGCCTCTGTTCGGCCAGAGGAGAAGACGCGCGCGGCGACCAGTCAAACCTGACCAGTGGGCCAGGCGGGCCCATGATCAGTGACCCGTAACCCCTGCCGTGTGGATAAGTGGAGACGGGTGCCGTGGAAATTGCTTTCCCGCGGGTAAAGCGTATTCCAGGGAATACGCCTTCGACGTCGCAGCCCTCGCACACAGCTAAACGACTGGTCTTGGCCCAGTAACGCTAGGTGGCTATACCGCGCCCAGGGCGCGTCTCTGCTCAGCCCATCACAGTAATATATGTTTCCTTTTACTTTTCCAGCAGATTCCAAATAATTCCACAACAGCCATTTCATATCCAAATTTGATGATTAAAATTTATGACTACTCCTTAAATCATGGTCTATTTAGACAGATAGGGTGAAATTTTTCCCTAGGCCAGGTTTTTGTTGGATCTACTAAATAGTCCATTTCCTTGATTATTCCAACTTAGTAAATCCATATGAAAATCATATCAACTCCAAATGACTTGATTCATTTTGTGTTATGTTTTAAATTTCATGTAGTTTATTGTAGTATTTATTTCAAAATTTTCCAAACAACTTTTTAGCACTGTTTTGGATTTATGTGGTAATTATAATATTTTGAAAATAGGAAATGGAGGGGAGATATAGTTTTCAAAGTTTTGGAGTGCACCCAATCTTTCTGCATGCTCAAGGCAAGCATCTTGAACACATGATATGGTGATTGCATAGTTGTTTGTTTGCATGTAGAATTGAATTATAAATATGTTGAACTCTTATGAAATTTGCATGGTATTGGTCATACATGCATGATTCCCCTTGATGGTATTTTATCTTCACTTAAACATGAAGTATAAGTGAGTACGGTTATTATCATGTGCCATATGTGCCTGTGTCGGTCCAGGCTAATTTGCAGGAAGAATCAGTCACGAAAAAAGTGACCGTGAGACTGAAATCTCCTTGTGACGAGAATGATCAGTGAGGGTATGTTGATACATACCAGGTGGTGACCCTGTTGGGTACTGCCAAGGAGTTATATTGTGCTAGCCACTGCAGGAAAACTTAAACCACATGAGTTGACCGTAGATCGAGTCTTTTTCCGGTAACCCCCATACTGGTTTGTGCTACCACATGTCCCCGCCAAGGGCAGGGTACGGTTCAGTAAGTTGTTAACCCCTTTCCCTGCACACACCGTACAGAGAGGCCACGATGAGGGTTTACAGGTACCGACTGCAATGCCAGTATTCGGGTCAGGGGCATGGGTGTATCGGCTGAGCCGAGAGGGGGCACCCCTTGTAATCCGCGCCTGTTAATAGTGATCCCATGCTACTCGAGACGATGGTTTCCCCGCCTTAGAGTTTCTCTTGAATGATGCTTTGGGTGATTCCTGGCATCCGGAAAGTTAATCTGGTGTGTGCTAGTCAGGTGTGTTTTCAACCCAAAGGCCGTAACGGGGATTAGTCAGCGTCTCTATGTTGGCTAAAGATATCCTATACACGTGGGTAAAGAGTACACCCTCTGTAGAGTTATATCTATTCGAATAGCCATGTCGATGGTTAAGGACTACAATTTGGGTTGGTCAAGTGTCGGTCTTAGTGTCAGTCTCCAGAGGAAATAATTAAATTGATCATGGTTCGTTCTGTAGGATAATTATTGTCACTACTGGTGCCACTATGAATATTATTGTTGACATGAATATTGTTGTTGACTAACCTTTTCCTCTTATGTGCAACTTTGAGTATCTCTTGGGATGGCTAGACTACCCGGGATACTCAAGTTTATATTTCATAGTCTCACTTGGGATGGTTAGTACACCTGGATACTTGTGTTATTATTTTCTTATAAGCCCTTTATGAGGCGTCGCTTCAGACACCAACTGTGGCATGTATTTTCAAGACCTCTCGAGGCGTCGCTTTTAGACACCCGTTTGGCATTTCTTTTCAAGACCTCTCGTGGTGTCGCTTGAGTCTCGGGCAGTCCTATCTCGCCCGATTCTCTTCTAGACACCCATTTGGCATTTTCTCTTGGAATTTCTCGGGCAGTCCAACGCCCGATGTTCCGTTTCATTTCTTTGATTGACTAATAACATGAATTATTTATCCTTCAGCACTATATGAATATTTGTCATGCCATGCTTTAATTCTCAGTCAGCACATGCATATAATTTAATTCATCATGAGAATATGCATCCGGTATATCTTTTGTTCTTTATGTTTGCGAGTACATTCAAACGTACTCACTGGCTTGTCCCTGGCTATTGTCTTGGCCAGATCATGATTCAGAGAGGAGTACTGCGAAGACACCCCGCAACCTAGGATTCAAAGATAGTATCCATGCGAGATAGGAGTTATCGAGGTCAGCTGTTCCCGTGGGAATGGAGTTCCATCAACATTGGAGATCCATGAGTTGCTTCCATCATCTGCCACTAGAAATCATTGTTGTACTCAATGGACGTATAAGGTCTTGTCCTCAGATCCTTGTAATTGCTTGGAATTCTGTATCAAGGAAATGTCCACCAGCTACATTAATCTAGGGGCTGGTGATGACACAAGGGTCATTTACTGGGATTTATGTCCCGGAAATCCGGCCCGACAACTTCCCCATGTCATTGGAGTGGTGTTTAAGGCGTCCCAATTTCTGCTTAAGGGGGAGGAAACGGCAAATCTTCTCCAACAAGAGAACTGCTTATCCGGCATTGATACTATCTGACGAGTGTATAACAGCTGAGATCCGGCGCACCCAATTGGTTGTTGACTCGTCCTCCCCTTGGACACAAGTATCCAAATCCAGGATCAACAAAGGCTGCTTGCACGTGTCTTTAAAATTTTGGATGAAACGAGTTTTCAACTCCGCCCATGATCTAATGGAATTAGCGGGCAACCCTTTCAACCAAGTACGAGACGGTCCATCCAACATCATGGTGAAATAATTAGTACATGCAGCATCACTAACATCCAGCATCTCCATAGCCATCTCATAGCTCTCAATCCAAGTCTCAGGGGGCTGATCTCTATAGCCGGCACTAAACATGGTACACCCAAGGTTCTAGAGGTCACACTACAGGAATCAGCTATTTTGCCGTCTGCCATGGCGGACGGCAAAGGCATGAACGGCGGACGGCAAAGGCCTTTGCCGTCAGCCACGGACGGCAAAAGGCTCCGGCAAAGTAGGCTATGGTAAACAGCTACTTTGCCGTCTGCTTCCTGGCGGCTGACGGCAAAGGCCCTTTGCCGTCTGCAGCGGACGGCAAAGAGAGCGGACGGCAATAATTGTGCTCTTAGTCCGTTAAGTGGCTAACGGCAGGCCTTTGCCGTCCGCCGCGGACGGCAAACTTTCTAGTTCCTTTGCCGTCTGCCAGCGGACGGCAAACTTTCTAGTGTCTTTGCCGTCCGCCGTATGATGTCATCTACACGTCACTACATGGCAGGCCTTTTCCGTCCGCCGCTGACGGCAAACTCTTTTACTCTTTGCCATCTGCCACTGTAGGCAAACTGACCAAATGGGTCAGCTCCCAGGAAGCACAGCTGGCTGCCACGTGGCTTGTTTGCCGTCTGCGGCTGACGGCAAAGAGCCCGTTGCCGTCGGTGGCAGACGGCAAAGAGCCTGCATATTGGCTCTTTTTCTGTTTTTTATTAAATCCAACCATTTTCATCACAAATATATATGACATATATAGATATATTTCAAAAGGCCATTACAGAGCAAACATATAAGATATCCAACACATAACTTCATCATCCAACCATATATATTACATGCATAGTTCCATCATACATAACAAGTTCAACATAGAGGCATCCAACCATATATATTACAATAGTTTCATCCAACGATACATGCATAGTTCAACGATACAAAAGAAACAGAGAAAGGGATAAGGAGCACTCCATCTATGCAAGCTTAAGTCAAGTGAATGAAATCTGCAAAATGAAAAATAAGAAAGTTAGAACAAGAAGAGTAGAACAAGAATAAGACTAGAACAAGAAGAAGACTAGAACAAGAAGAGTATGTCATTTATGAGCTAACTTACGTGAAATGGATGATATATGAGCTAACTAAGTTGAAATGGGTCATTTATGAGCTAGCTAAGGTGAAATGGATCATTTATGAGCTAACTTAGTTGAAATGGGTCGTTTATGAGCTAACTAAGGTCAAATGGATCGTTTTTTAGGTAACTAAGGTGAAATGGATCATTTATGAGCTAACTTAGTTCAAATGGATCGTTTTTGAGCTAACTTAGGTGAAATGGATCATTTATGAGGTAATTTAGTTGAAATGGATCTTTTTGAGCTAACTTAGGTGAAATGGATCATTTAAGAGCTAATTTAGGTGAAATGGGTCGTTTTTTAGCTAACTTAGTGAAATGGAACATTTATGAGCTAAATTAGTTGAAATGGATCATTTATGAGATAACCTAGGTAAGATGTGTCATTTTGGAGTTAACCTAGGTGAAATGGGTCATTTTAAAGCTAACGTAGGTAAAATGGATCATTTAGGAGCTAATCTAGGTAAAATGGGTCATTTTTTAGCTAACTTGGATGAACTGGATCATTTATAAGCTAACCTAGGTAAAATGGGTCATTTTAGAGCTAACTTAGGTAAAATGGATCGTTTATGAGCTAACTAAGCTAATTATGCAATTTTTGACATAAGTAAGCTAAATACAGATCGTTTTAGAGCTAACTTCGGTAAAATGGATGGTTTTGGAGGTCAGTAAGCTTATTAAGTCATTTTGGAGGAGAAGAAGCTAAGTCTAGGTCATTATGGTAAGCATTGGAGGAAATAAAGCTAAGTCTAGGTCTTTATGCATGTGTTAAGCAAAACACTAGATAAGCTTACCAAGATCCAGGAGGTGTAGGAGCGGGCTGGCTCGTGTCGGTAGCTGGAGAAGGATCGTGCGATGCTTGTCTGGAGTTACGCTGCACCAAAGATCATTTCCAATGTCTTGTTAGCATGATGACACTCAAATGTTAAGACTAGCAAGTAATGTCCATTCAAATAAAACTCACCGTGGTCCCAGGAGCAATCACTGGCATCGGCGGTGCGGTCTGACCTGTCTTCTCGCACACAGACTGCACATTTGGTTTCGACGACTCAGTCATACTAGTTAGTAATGAGACAAACACTACATGAATGTATTGGCTAATCTGCAGAAGAAACTTACCACAAGGAGCTCGTACATGGCCCTTGCCTGCATGGCATTCCGTGCCCTCTCCTCCTCCATCATCTTTGTCGTCCTCTCCTCCAACTCCCGCTGCCTCTCCGCCGCCTCCGCCAGAAGTTTCTCCGTTCTATCTCTCTCACTCTGTATAGCAGCGTGCAACACCACTCACATGACCATTTGTAATCATTGATGGAAGTGCACACAATGTAATGGAGAAAGATAACTGAGTACGTATCACTAACCTTGATGGCGAGTTGCACTGGCCGTTCACGAGGCCTTATCTCAGGAGCGCACACAATGTAATGGAGAAAGATAACTGAGTACGTATTTGTCAAATGAACGGACCTTATAGTCAAAACCATTAGCGACTTGTCTCAATTCGGCGTCCATAGACTCTAAATTAGCCTACAAGTTCAATATGAAAGGATTGTTGCGTTACGCACAAATTAGCGAATGAAACCGGGATAGCCGCCTACAAATTAGCCTACAAGTCTAATAGAAATTACCGTTTGTTTGAACCAAGAGATGAAACCGGGATAGCCGCCTCCTTTCTTTGCGAGAAGCTCATACTCTTCGACATAATCCTTTTGGATCACCGCTCCATACGAGAATAGGCGACGTATCGACTGTATCAAATATCCAGGAATAAGAGCAGTTCAAAGGAAATAGAAGTTGCGAAACTATGTACCGAGAACTTACTCGATGTACGGCCGCACTTCTATCAGGTTGTTGAAGATATACAACGAAATGGTCCGCCATTGTTCGTTATCCAAAGATACTGGATTTGAAACATTGGCTGGTGCGAGATTCCCTTTGAATAGGCTGAGGTTGGATCCACCCTTTTTAGGGTCGTCAGCATTGTACCGAGGCTTCGGATTATGCAAATGATGATTTTTGGCTTCGTAGTGTGCTGTCACGAAGTTTGCCGCCTCCTCAGTGATGAATGCCTCAGCCATCGATGCTTCAATTCTATGTTTATTTTTACATTTTTGTCGAAGCGTCTTCTGCATCCTCTCAGTTGGGTAGCACCAACGATTTTGCACGGGCCCCCCAATCTTGCCTCGGTCGGGAGATGCAAAATCAAATGTTGCATTGGATTAAAGAAGCCCGGTGGAAAGATCTTCTCTAACTTGCAGATCAACTCCGGCGCCAACTCTTCCATTTCTTCTAGCATGCCAGGCGATAGTTCTTTCGCACAAAGAACATGGAAGAAATAGCTGAGTTCTGCCAGTACTAGCCATTCATCCTCAGGGATGAAGCCACGCAACATCACCGACATTACCCGCTCAATCCATATGTGCCAATCATGACTCTTGAGACCAAATATCTTCAATTTATCAAGACTGGCTCCCCTGTGTAGATTCGCTGCATACCCATCGGGGAACATCAACTGCATTTTCACCCACAAGATAATTTCCCTCATAGCTAGCCTTCCAAGATTGAACCATGCCTTTGGCTTCGTCTAGTTCTGCTTTCCTTTCAGTTCTTTCATGTTTTGTAACGGCCTATCACATAGCGCCTCCAGATCGACTCTAGCCTCAGTATTATCCTTTGACTTCCCATCTATGCCGAACAATGTACCAAAAAGTGCCTCGGCGATATTCTTCTCAGTGTGCATCACGTCGATGTTGTGTGGGCAAAGGAGGTCTTTGAAGTAAGGCAGATCCCATAAGCATGTTTTGTGAGTCCAGGCGTGCTTTGAATTATACCCCTTGAAGTACCCTGGACGCTCTGGATCTGGCTCGAGAGCGTTTAACTGATCCAGGGTCTGTTGGCCTGTTAATGCAGGTGGTGCAGAGTTTTTGACAACTCTACCTCTGATGAAGTTCTTCTTGTCTTTCCTGAACTTATGGCGAGGATTCAGGAACTGTCTATGCATGTCGAAGCAAGAAAACTTGCGACCGGCCTGAAGCCAACGAAACTCAAGAGCTCCCTTGCATGTTGGGCACGGGAACCTTCCATGCACACACCAGCCAACGAATAGCGCATACGCCGGCAAGTCATGCGTCGACTACATGTACCAGACACGCATTATGAAGTTCCGTTTTCTATAGGCGTCGTATGTCTTGAACCCATTATCCCAGGCTTCTTGCAATTCGTCCTTAAGCGGTTGCATGTACACATTCATATTTTCCCCGGATAGTTGGGCCCTGGAATTATCAACGTCAGGAAAATGTTCTTTCTTTGCATAATCTGTCCGGGGGGGAGATTGAGTGGAAAGACAAATACTCGCCAACAACTATATTGGGCTGCCGTCATACCAAACACACTGAACCCATCCGTGCTGATGCCGACTCGAGGATGCCTCGGATCTGCCGCTTTGTCACCATGTAATTCATCAAACTTTTTCCACGCAACACCATCCGATGTGTGTACAATCATCAGATTCCCATCTGCATCTAGTTCGGTTCTTTTGCCCGTTTTGTGCCATGTCATCTGTCTGGCCGTCTCTTCGACCATGAAAAGACGTTGAAGTCTTGGTACGATTGGCATATACCGAAGAACACTAACGGGGATTTTGGTCTGTGTCTTCTCACCCATACCGTTGTCTACCACAACATACCTGGAAGACTTGCAAACGGGACAATAGTTCAAGTCCGCATAGTCAAGCCTAAACAAGACACATCCTTTCTCACAGGCATGTATCTTATCATAGGGCATCTTCAGTGCACGGAGGATTTTGTCCGACTGGTACAGGTTTGCAAGCATTACATGGCCTTTGGGTAGAAAGCGTCCAAATACTGTCACCATTGCATCGTAGCATTCTCTGCCCAAGTTGAACTGAGCCTTCAAAGCCATTACTTGTGAGATGGCATCCAACTGACAAAGCTCAGTGTGCTCATGGTGCGGATGTTTTGAACACTCCAACATTTCATTGAAGGCCTTTGTAGATTCCTCCATCTCCTCGTCCGAATCCTGAGCATCATCGAAGTCTTGCACCATGTTTTCCATCCTGGTACCATGCTCGTCGGTGCGACGACGATCCACCTCAGCTCGGTCACGTTGGGCAGACTCACCATGAAATGTCCACACCGTATAATCGGGCGTAAAACCACTCTTCTGCAGGTGTTTGCCCATTTCAGCCTCTGTCCTCTTTTCCCAATTGCCGCACCGTAAACAGGGGCACCAGGTTTTCCTCTAGCCATTTGCAAATGCGGCTCGCACAAACCCCTTGGTTTTTGTGAACCATTCAGTGCTCCATTTGTTCTGACCAGTGTGGCCGGTGTACATCCACGCACGATCACTCATCTTGACTTTCAGAGCTACTAGACACACAACAAATATATATATATATATAATTCACCATGTATATATTCATCAGTTGATCTACTTTGTCAATTTTATTACGTCCATGCAACCTACACTCTAATAGGTAATGATAGGTCCTAATCCCACCCGAGTATGTTTAGATTGGGTTCTTTTTCCCATGCTATGCTCCGGATCCTACGCAAAATTTTGGCAGCACCTCCCCGCTGTTCTCCTGATACACGTCTCTGCAATAAACAGAGAGGATGTGTACCCGGAGAACAACAGGGGAGGCACTGACGAAATTTATGCGTCGGATCCGGAGCAAAGCATATGGGAAAACGAACCCAATCTAAACATATTCGGGCTGTCCATGGATAGCGTTGGACAATTCGAAAGAATCAAGGTTATAAATATGCAAATGCATGCATATTTATAACTATGACGCTTTCGAACGGGAGACACATATTGGTTACGCATACTGATGATTCAAGACACATATATAGCTAGCTATCAAGTTTCATTGGAATAGATCAAATAATTAATGGGGGAGGAGGACATGTCATTTGCTCACCCACGAACGAAGGGGCAGAGCTCGTCAAATGCACGGCGAGGTCGTCGAACACCAAACCTCGCAGCGATGAAACAACTGCACATTTAAAACTACCCGATCAACACAATTATATATAATGTTTTTCATAACAAAATCGAAAGATATATGACCTAACTAATAATTCACAAATATATGACCCCGTCGGCTTCTGGAAGGCCAAAGAACACCCTTTCGGGAGGTGTCGGGGGTCGGGGTGTCGTGTCGGTCTCGGGGTGCCGTGTCGGGGTCGGGGTGCCGGGTCGGGGTCGGGGGTGCCGTGTCGGTGTCGGGGTCGGGGTGTCGGGTCAGGCTCGGGGTCGGGGTGTCGGGGTCGGTGTCGGGGTCGGGGTCTCGGGGTCGGGGTGTCGGGTCGGGGTGCCGGGTCGGGGTCGGGGTGCCGTGTCGGTGTCGGGGTCGGGGTGTCGGGTCAGGCTCGGGGTCGGGGTCTCGGGGTCGGGGTCTCGGGTTGGGGTGCCGGGTCGGGGTGTCGGGTCGGGGTGTCGGGTCGGGGTGCCGTCTCGGGGTCGGGGTGTCGGGTCAGGCTCGGGGTCGGGGTGTCGGGGTCGGGGTCTCGGGTTGGGGTGCCGGGTCGGGGTGTCGGGTCGGGGTGTCGGGTCGGGGTGCCGTCTCGGGGTCGGGGTGTCGGGTTGGGGTGCCGGGTCGGGGTCGGGGTGCCGTGTCGGTGTCGGGGTAAGGGTGGGTTTGGTGTCAGGGTGTCGGTGTCGGGTGTCGTGTCGGTGTCGGGGTCGGGGTCTCGGGGTCGGGGTGTCGGGTCGGGGTGCCGGGTCGGGGTCGGGTTGTCGTGTCGGGGTCGGGGTGCCGTGTCGGTGTCAGGGTCGGGGTGTCGGGTCAGGCTCGGGGTCGGGGTGTCGGGTCAGGCTCGGGGTCGGGGTGTCAGGGTCGGGGTGCCGTGTCGGTGTCGGGGTAAGGGTGGGTGTGGTGTCAGGGTGTCGGTGTCGGGTGTCGTGTCGGTGTCGGGGTCGGGGTCTCGGGGTCGGGGTGTCGGGTCGGGGTGCCGGGTCAGGGTCGGGGTGCCGTGTCGGTGTCGGGGTTGGGGTGTCGGGTCAGGCTCGGGGTCGTGGTGTCGGGGTCGGGGTCGGGGTGCCGGGTCGGGGTCGGGGTGCCGTGTCGGTGTCAGGGTTGGGGTGTCGGGTCAGGGTCGGGGTCGGGGTGTCGGGGTCGGGGTCTAGGGTGTCGTAGTCGGGGTGTCGGGGTCGGTGTGTCGGGGTTGGGGTCTTCTTCCTATTCTTCCTTTTCTTGCTTTTTTCCTTCTTCTTCTTCTTCTTCTTCTTCTTCTTCTTCTTCCTCCTTTCCTTTTCCTCTTCTTCTTCTCCTCCTCTCCTCTTTTTTCTTCTTCTTCTTCTTCCTCTTCTTCTTTTTTCTTCTCCTCCTCCTCTTCTTCTTCTTCCTTTCCTTTTTCCTCTTCTTCTTCTCCTCCTCTCCTCTTTCTTCTTCTTCTTCTTCTTCTTCTTCCTCTTCTTCTTTTTTCTTCTCCTCCTCCTCTTCTTCTTCTTCCTTTCCTTTTTCCTCTTCTTCTTCTCCTCCTCTCCTCTTTTTCTCTTATTCTTCTTCTTTCCTCAAACTAAACTATACCTAAAACTAAACCTAAAACTAAAACTAAACCTAAAACTACAACTAAAACTAAATCTAAACTAAAACTAAAACTAAAAAGGAAAAAAAACAGAAAAAACAGAAAAAAGGAGGGGGGCTCACCTGGGGCAGGGCCGGTGGAGGAGGAGGCCGGTGGAGGAGGGGGGCGGGGCGGTGGAGGAGGTGGCCGGGGCGCGGGGGCGGCCTGGGGTGGTGGGGGACCGGGCCCGGGGCGGTGGGGCGCGGGGCGGCGGGGGGCCGGGGCGGGAGGCGACGGGGCGGTGGAGCGGCGGGGCCCCGGGGCGGCGGAGAGCCGGGGCGGTGGGGCGACGGGGCGGCGGGGGCGACGGTTGGTGGGGCGACGGCGGGCGACGGGCGGTGGGGCGGCGGGGCCGACGGGCGGTGGGGCGGCGGCGAGTGGTGGGGGCGGCGGCGCGCGGCGGGCGGCGGCGGTGGCGGCGGGGTGGGAAGTGGTGGCGGGGCTCGGCGAGGAGAGAACAGAGTAACGGGCGGGGGGGTACAGGCCGTTAGGTAGTGCCCTCTTTGCCGTCCGCCTCTCTTTGCCGTCCGCCCTTTTGCCTCTTTGCCGTCTGCTGGCAGACGGCAAAGAGGTGGGCCGTTATGTTTTTTCCAAACGGGCGGGGGGTGGGGGCCACCTCTCTCTTTGCCGTCTGCCAGCGGACGGCAAAGATTCTTTGCCGTCTGCTGGCGGACGGCAAAGAGCTGGCAGATGGCAAAGAGCTTCTTTGCCGTCTGCTTTTGGGTAGCTGATGGCAAAGAGCTTCTTTGCCGTCAGCTAGCACACGGCAAAGAGCTGGCAGATGGCAAATTAGCTGATTCCAGTAGTGTCACTACTGCCTCCACCGACGTTGATGGATAAACTGGAGATTGTTGTTGAGCCGCCAGTTGAGCCGCCTGCTCAGCCTCCCAACGCGCTCTGCCCTGATCCACCAAGGTCTGAGCATCGACACCACCGCGCGCCGGGTCATGCCCACAAGGTTGGTTATGGCGATGTTGACTGCTTGAAACTGCTGGCGTGTCAATGTGCCTGCTATAACTCCGGCTTGGTCGAGGGCTTGAGTGAATCCTTTCACGTCTGTACGAATAAGCCGCCTGCTGATCCAGTGCCGTCTGATGAAGTTCTCTAGCCCTCCGTGTCTCTATCGCAGCCGGATACTCGCCTTCAACTGAGAGAGCCGCCAATCGTGTCACCGCAGCAATCATATTATCCAAAGGGTTAGAATAATGACCTGGCGGATGTCGGAACGTGCTGAGGCAGAGTAATATTAAAACGAGGCGGATCCATCGCACACGTCTGAACCGGCGCTCCAGTCACGGGCGCTTCAACCGGCCGGTTCGCCACCTACGGGTCACTGGTCCCTACTCCAAGCGTGTTGAAGAGGTTTCTCGCATCATAAACCAGGGGTAAACGACTCTGGTGCCTCCTTCTCATGATTTCATTTGAAGCGTTTTGATCCAAAGTGAGCCGGAAAGAGTTTGCCTGAATCCGTTGTGCCTGACACAACTAGGAACGGGCCTACTAGTGGCGCACCAGTTTTGCCTACTAATGGCGCACTACTGGTGTGCCACTAGTACCACGCCACTAGTATTAAATACTAATGGCGCACCACTGGTGCGCCATTAGTATCTGGTATACTAATGGCGCATCACGCCGTGCGCCATTAGTACGCCACTAGTATTAAACACTAATGGCGCACCACTGGTGCGCCATTAGTATCTGGTATACTAATGGCGCATCACGCCGTGCGCCATTAGTATAGACCAACATGCGGCATTAGTGTGCCTCCCAGGGGGCGATATTTACACATGCGCTTTGCCATACTAATGGCGCATTGTGGGGTGATGAGCCATTAGTATCTTTGGCATACTAATGGCGCACGTTGGGGTGATGCGCCATTAGTATGAATATTAGGAATTTTTTTTCTTTTCTGATATTTGCGCAGGTTACAAAATATATTATTGGACAGAATATAGACAGCACCACACAGCAACAGCAGATTCATTGAATACAATAGAAGATTAGTCTCCGAATACAATTCATCATATTAGTCTCCGAATTCAAAAGACCGAACAAAGATAGAACATTACAAGTCTCGAGACCGCGAGTAGCGAGTTTGTCTTCACATTACAAGTCGATATCGATCATCTAAACTACCATCACATAGAAGAGAGCTGCGGTCATCACGATGAGCATCATCGCGATGAAACTGGTCTTCATCCGGTTCCTCCAATGCTCCCTCCTCCCTCCTGCTAGATAGCGCGCGTATCTAGATTCCGCCTCCGCCCTAATGGTGTACCCTTTGTAACTGTTACCGCTGAAACGGTGAACCTGTCTCCGACACTCCTCCCAGTCGTCGTAGACTCCGGGAACCTTACCCTTGTACACGACATACGACGGCATATCTATGCACTAGCCAAACAACAGACAATACATAAGCAACAAAAGGATCGGAAGAGAAAAGCAAGACATTAATAGCACAATTCATGGTCCTGCTAATAAATAGCATCGATTACATCTAAGTTGAACGACTGTCCAAACCAAAGAGACATACAAGTTCATTAAAGTTTAATTACAACATGAGCTAATCGATGTTTCAGAACTACACATAGCATCACTACTTTCGACTCGACTCATGGGACCGGAGCGTGGATGAAGCCGCCGTCTGTCGTGATTGTCATGAAGTCGCAGGCGTTGTCAGCCTGCATTTGTAGCGTTGTGTCTATCTCACTGTTGGACGGTTGATATTTGAGGTAGAACTGCCCCGAGGTACGAAGGACATCTTGATGGATGATTTCTGCAAACTCCGACTGGATCCGAAAGAATTCTTGTCGGATGTCCGCGTCCTGGATTGCCGCCAAGCTTGCGGCCCAATCTTTGAGATTATTTGGTAGCAGAAGGTGATTATGGTCCCGTACGATCACCCGCATGTGATTGAGGGCGTAGTAGGCATCCTTCTGACCGCCAGGCGGCTGCTTGACGCAGGGGAACGTCGTATTGTGGGTGAACACGTGCCTGCCGTACCTACGAGCTGGCCTCTTAAAGGTGCCTCCAGATGCGGCGTAGCCGGGGAGAGCATCATCAAGAACTTTCTTGATATTTGTGTAGTCTATCTTGGAGTCACGGTCCAGGTCGAAATACATGGCCATGGAATATTTCGGGCTTAAGAGGATGAGTGTGCAATGTGTGTCACTGCACAGAACACAGAATGTTAGAAAAAAAGAACGATCGAAATCTAAGAAATCATATGTTACGGGGCGGTTAGGGGATGACTTACTCGGGAAAGTAAGGCACGAGGAAGTTATCCTTATCTGGGTTTGCCAGAATGACGCCTTCGAGGTGTGAACTCGCGACTTGCCGGTCCCCAGCGCTGCCCAAGATCTTGGCACGCATGTAGAAGGGGTCGACTATCACAATGTCCGGGGTCTTGTCTCTAATGATCCGCATCTCCATACTCAGCGAAAACAGCCGAACGAAGGTGTAGTGTAGCGGATGAAGGCCATAGCAAAGATGTCATCAAACCGCAGGACGATCGTACCCCCGACGGCGCTATCCACAAAGCCCTTGCCCTCTGGCACCTTGGCCACGAAAACCGGGTATGCCACATCATTCTCTCTGAGACGCCGCTTCTCCAAAGAAAGAACATTGTCATGCAGACTCCGCATAGCACCGGTTGCAGCATTGAGCATATTTGTCAGTAGCATCGCCCTACCCGCCACATGCACCCTCCTCGAGATATCCTTAGGTGAAGGAGGCCCGTCCTGAGCACGGATGGTACTCGGTGCCGGCTGGCTCGCACCGGCGCCCTTGTTAGTCTTTCGTTTCCATCCCTTCTTCCTGATCTGCTGTAATGGGATCGAGTTATGCTCACAGACCGCCTTCTTGAGCATGTTGGGGCTGATAATATTTCGCACCTCAGCTATCTGAGGCTCGGTGAAGGCGGCAGCCGGAGGCGTCTCCTGAGAACTGAACGCCAGACGACGCCTGTTGCAATTGGGTTTCTCCGCCGTTTCAGCTAGATCGCGGTCGTCTTTTTCAGGGTTGGGTTCTTGAGAAGGAGGCCCGCAGAACTCGTTCTCGTACCCATGTTCGGCAAAGTACTTATCGACGTTGGTAAATGTACCGTCGTCGTTGTCGTCGTCGTCCGGATCCTGTGCCATATGCCTGTCCGGATCCTGTGCCATAGGGATATCCGGCATGTCCGGTAGCGTTGCGGCGTTCTTGCCATGGCTTGGCGCTGGCACGACTGGCGGTCTTGTCTGTGGGGTGGTGTCCCCCGCCCCCAAACGAATCTGGCTCTTCGGCCAAAGCAGGGGCCATCTTACGCAGGCGCTGAGGGTCATCACATCATCTTCGTCGGCCCCAGCGGGTCGAATTGGAGGTAACAACTCGTCGCAGCCTGGCAGCACCCGAACCAGTTCAACCCTATACAAGGTGGGTGGCATCGGATTACCGTGGAACACGCGGTTGCCCGGTTGAACGATTCTACCCTTGGCGACATCGACCAACTCGCCGCCCACGAAGTGCAGGAGAGTGCAAGGAACGTCGGCGGCGCCCTGCGAAAACATGTAGGGCATCAGGGATGCCCTGTCAAAGGCAAGGAGATGAAGTCATCGGCCGAGAGGCTTAGTTACCGTGATGCCGTCGAGCTCGGCTAATGTCAAGGCACCGCCAACGGCTGGCGTGCAACTGACGGAAGGGCCGCTTGCTGGCGAGGTGCCGGCCGGCGTACACCCGGGTGTATTAAGCTCCAATGCCCGTGCCGGCGCCGGAGACAGGAATACCGCCTCCGCCGGAGACACCAATGGCGCCGTCTGCGCGTTGTGCGAGTTGCTGGCCATGAAGCTGGGAACCGGGGGAGGCCCCTGTTGGCCGCCCACAATCCACGTCGTCAGCCCCTGAATCAAGGTAGGCACCATGGCGGTGAGCGTTGTTCCAAGTTGTTGTTGCACTTGCTCTTGGACAATCTCCGGAATCCGCGCCACTTGTGCCCTGAGTTCTTGAACCTCGCGCGACTGGCTTTCCGAGATGGTCTTTTTCTCCTTTCGCCCACCAGCGGTATAGTATGACGACCATTTTGTGGACGAGCCTTTGCTGGCCACACGACAAGCTGACGATGGCTTACTGAGCTTATCCTTGTTTTTCATTACGTTCAACGCCCTATTTAAAGGGGTGTCAAAAGGGGAGCTCTGAGACGACCCCACGCTACTGCTTCCAGCCTCCTGCGGAAGGAGTGTGAACCATTTAGAAATTTGGCTTCATTAATTAGAATGCAACCATATGGAGCTAATTACGCGGGGGTGTATTCCTTACGAGAACAAGCTCAAGCACCCTGGTCTTCGGATCCGTGGTAAGCTCCTTTGTTACCGGGTCCTCCTTGTACCGGGCCCTGAGAAAGTTCCTGGTCTGCTTGTCACGGAATTTCTCAAAGAGGGGCGGTAGGCCTTGCTCGGCACGCTCCACGTCCTCCTTGTCCCATAGAGGCTCCGCCACTCTGTAACTGCCGGGAGCGAGTTGGTGGACCCCTAAGTTCAACTGCCGCATTTCTTTCCCCCACTGACTTGATTCGGAGGTTGCGCTGCTCTCGCACTTGATCTTGAACTCCTTGTAGTCATCTTCGTTGATCAAAGGATATTTCGCCTTGATCTTCTCATAACTATCACCTTTTTCAATCATTGCCTTCACCGTGCTTCTGCAAGTAGACAGGGCCGTGCTCATCCTCGTGAGGGCGGCACTGTTCCTTTATTCCCTGAGAGGCGTGTGTTTGCTAAGTCAGCGGGGAACTTGTATCGTTCGTGCAGCTTCGTGAAGAGGAGGCTGCGCAAATTCCCTCGGTCCTTATGCCTTAGGTTCTCGGTGTTGATCGAGACGGTGCTCCGGAGAATGCACCCGAGCTGAACCGAGTACCCCTTTACTACTTGTTTGGGCGCCGTTGGATGCCCGTCGGAGTTCACTTCAGTAAATTCCTCCTTGACGGTGCCGAGCACGCTCGGGCGCCGGTCCTTCTGTTGCCTCTTCGGTTGGCTGCCATCTGTGCGTGCGCCGCCATCATCAGTGGTGGCATCCTCGGCGGCACCATCAGTGGTGTCATCCCCGACGCCACTAGGGGTTGTGTAGTCAGGATCGGTGTCTTCCGCGGCGTCCTCATAGCGGTGAGGTTCTTCCTCCAGCTCCTGGGACAGCTCCCAGAATTGCTTGCCGCCCGAACCGCCGGCCTCATTGTTGTGGGCCATGTTTCGCTCTAAATAGGAAAAAAGTTTGGTCAAAAAGTTGGTTATTGTCAAGGAACAAGATCATGGTCTCATCATTTAGGGTTTGTCCACACCGAGGCATCCTAAAAGCTAAGCTTTTATCATTTAGGGTTTGTCGACGCCGAGGCACCCGAAAAGCCTAAGCGTACATCATTTAGGTTCTCATCGACACCGAGGCACCCTAAAAGCTAAGCTGGGAAGGAGAATTCTAAGTTGGGCCTAATCACTCGGCTCTATTGCCACCTATGGTTTAATGCAGCAAGAATAAAGGGGCAGTTGATCCTACTTAATTAAGTACTAAGAACCCGGCCCATGCATTAGTCACAAGTACCCCATATGTCCTATTTTTAGCAAAGTCATGCTAAAATTCACGGAAAATTTCAGCATGACCTTTGCTGAAAATAGGACATATGGAGTACCCGAATTTGCCGGAACGGAAGTTAATCGACATTCCAGCAAACTCAAGGGCCTCTCGGGGTACCTGCAAAATCATCACGACACGATGGTCGGAGACAAAACCCAGCAAACTAGCAAAGTTACTGACGTGTTTACAGAAATTGTTTTCTGTAAAAGATGATCATCATCTTTACAAGTCTTTCTCAATGGGATCACAAGTAATTCAGAGGCATCACAAGTAATCCAGAGCATCACAAGGCATTAGTAGTTCAGTACATGAACAAGTTTTACAAAGCACATCAATATGTACTGTATTTCATTGTGGAGTGATATACAGTATGTTACAGCAAAGAAACAGCTTAATCCATGCCTCAGCTTATCAACAGTCATTACTTGTCAAATACAGAAGACGGAACAATTTATTTGTCACATAGTTACAAATGATGACAGAATAAAGCAACACCCTGCACTAGCCTAAAAACAAGTGAAGTTTCACCCATATAAGAACAAGTGAATTCTAGTCACATTGACACTACTGGTTTTCTACAAACACCAAGTACTAGGGCACACAAAAGTTCTGAAATTTGTGTGCCTAACTGAATTAACTGAATTTTCAGTAACCGAATAAACTGAATTTTCAAAACTGCAAGAAGCCATTTAAAAAAAATCCTCTCATCTCATATGAGGAGTGTTAATCCTAAGACTAATAGTTTGTTGTGCAGTACAGCTATAGTGATGCCCTGTCCATTTGTCCCTCCCCAACTAGATACTAGAGTAGCACTGTTGATGCCCTGTTCTTGCTGAACTTTATGACAGTATATAGAACAACTTATCCTCTTAAGCCAAAACAACTTTGTAAAAGCCAGATGCAACTTGTTGAGCTAATTTTGTGCAGAACTCCTTGAGGAACTAACTGAAAGGAGTGGCTAGAACTACAAACAGTGGCTAGAACTGCAGATTTACAAATTAAAGGACACAAACTCAAGCAAGCTTCCTGAAAAATACCCTGACAGAAAACATAGGACAAGCAATGAATTTCTATAACTAGGAAAGATCATGTGCAGCTGCAGTGACTATCATTTGTGTTCTTGTTGCTAAAACTTGCCAAGTTTATGTCTAGGTAAGCAGTAGAAAGAAGAGGAGCTCATTTGACAGTGCTGCCTTGATTCAAAGGAGCCTAAACTCCACAAATAGCAATTCATTTGTATTTGACATAAACGAGCCAATTCATTTGTATTCTCTTCTCTGAATGCACTCCTCTCTCCACAAATTCAGAATCAACACTATAGTAGTAGCAGGTATCTTCTTGGCTTGTTGGCTTGTATGGAAGCTTCTGTTATTGCTTACTAAGGTACTGAACTGATCAGAACTTCAGAACAGTGAACTTTACATACTAATTTCAGAGGGATTTGAACCTAATTTGACCTAAATTCGAGAGGGATTTGACCTAAACCTACCAAAAGAGAGAAGAAGAGGGCATGGCCGGGAGGGAGGAGAGGAGGAATAGAGGAAGAGGGAGGAGGGCAATGAAGATTACCTAACCACGATGAGGTGGTGGCCGGAGCGGAGACGACGGAGGGCGGAGACGGCGAGCTTGGGGGAGGCGGGGATAGACGGCGGGGAGGTCGCGAGGTGCTCGGGCCTCCTCTCCTGGTGGACGCGGGGGCGTCGTCAGGGACGAAGACGTCGACGCTGTGGATGTTGCCACCACGGGAGGCGATGCAGTCGGAGATCTGGGACGGTGAACTGCGCACGGAGGCCAGGGGAGTCAGTCAGGGGGAGGGGGGCTTACGGGCGGAGGAGGACGGGCGGAGGAGGAGGGGGGCTTACGGGCGGCGGCGTAGTAGGGGCAGCGGCGCAGTAGGGGCGACGGCGCAGTGGGTCGGAGAGATCTGAGATTGGGAGAGAAGGACGAACGCGAGATGGACAGCACACACAAGGGGGAAGGTTAGTAATGGCGCACCATCTAGGGGTGCGCCATTAGTAACTTTTTTTTCTGATAGCAATGGCGCACCCCCCTCTGGTGCGCCATTAGTAACGCTTTTTTTCTGATAGCAATGGCGCACCCTCCTCTGGTGCGCCATTAGTAACCTTTTTTTTCATTATTTTTTGTTGCATCTAATAATTTGTTTTTTTATCAAATTTATTATTTTCATGAGGACTAGAACAGAAGATATCATCAAATTTGTTTTTTTAATATCATCAAATTTGTTTTTTTATTTTTAATTGAAGATATCATCAAATTTGTTATTTGAAAATATAATCAAATTTGTTATTTAAAAATATCATCAATATTTTTTTTGGATTTTTAGTTGCATTCATTTGTGCATTGGTAAAACATTTATGAATATGAAAAAATATCATCAAAATTTCAAAAAATATTCATGAATTCAAAAAGTGCCCATGAAATTTGAAAATATTCATGAGTTCAAAAAATATTAACAAATTCAGACTACGATTACAATCGAGAAATGAAGGCTACAATTTAAATACAATCGATCTTAGCTAGCTATGTGTTCACAATCTTCTTGCCCTTATTTTTCGTAAATGGAGTTCTTCTCTTGAACGGACATCCTTTAGGTAGGGTGGTCCTGCTTCTTCTTGTGGTGTATGCTGATACTTCATCGTCGTCATCATGTTCCATCTTCGGGTCGCCGTACTTGTCGAAGTCTTGCTCATTGGCGACTCCATCCATTCCGATGATCTTCCTTTTGCCTCTCCTCACGACAACACGACTGGGCTTTGACGGGTCGGTAATGAAGAAGCATTGGTCCACTTGGGAAGCCAGTACCCATGGCTCATTTTTCGCGGTGACGTTCGCGCCTGCCGTCTTGGATTTGGCTTCGGGTATAACCATGTTGGTGAAATACCGGTCTTCTTTTATGACGCTCTTGGCCCATCTGACACGGAACATCGGGACCTTCTCTCCAGCGTAGCTCAGCTCCCAGATCTCCTCGATCCTTCCATAGTATCTGTCCTTGTCGTTACCGGTGTAGGATTCCATCGTTACCCCGGAGTTCTGATAACCATCGCTCTTCATGTCCTTGTCCTCGGTGTAGAATGTGTAGCCGTTGATATCGTACGCCTCATACGTCATCAGGTTGTGCTCGGCGCCCTGTGACAAGGCGAATATGAGTTGTTCTTCCGCGGAAGAATCCTCATGTAAAGGGTACGACAGAAGCTTCTGCTTGAACCAACGCGTGAAACATGAGTTGTGCTCTTTGATTATATCTCCGTCCGTCCTCTATTGGCCTCGGTCATTGTACGTCTTCTCAATAAAGGTTTTGATGTCTACTACCCAAGGATCGACCACGTCTATGTGTTGTAGCGTGACTAGGTTTGCTCTTTCAAAGTCGGTGATTCGACCCTCGAAGTCGACATGCATTTCGCGGCGACCCTCATGGTGACCCCATCCAGCGAGCCTGCCGCGGTGCCTGTTGACGGGCAGACCAACGGGGTCCTCGATGCCTAGATAATTCGTGCAGTAGGAGATGCACTCTTCGGTCAGAAAGCCCCTGGCTATGCTTCCCTCTGGACGTGACATGTTGCGAACGTATCCTTTGATGACACCATTCATCCTTTCGAACGGCATCATGCTGTGCAGGAACGTCGGCCCGAGTTGGATGATATCCTCCACGATATTGACCAGCAGATGCACCATAACGTCGAAGAATGCGGGCGGGAAGTACATCTCAAGCTCGCATAGTATCACCACGGTCTCTTCCTGTAGCCTTCTGAGTTGCCTCACGCCAACCGACTTCCGAGAGATGACGTCAAAAAAGTTGCATAGGCCAAATAGCATTTCACGGACGTGCGCGTCCATGATCCCATGGATTGCAACTAGAAGTATCTGCGTCATCAGCACGTGACAGTCGTGAGACTTCATCCCGCTGAACTTCTGCGTAACCGTAAGGAAGTTTTACTCCTACGAGGCAGGTGAAAAACTGATCGATCTCCTCCTGACTTAGAGTGAAGCACGTGGGAGGGAAGTCATTTCCGTTCTTCTTGGCCTTTTTGCCTTTGCGACGACTTTCCGTGTCCTGCTTTGCCTCATCATCATCATCATCATTAGCGTGAAGCTCCTCCCTAATGCCCATTGATTTCAAGTCTGCCCTTGCTTTCGGCCCATCTTTGGTCCTCTCTGGCATGTTGAGCAGGGTACCAAGCAGACTCTCGCACACGTTCTTCGTGATATGCATGACATCAAGGCTGTGAGGCACACGGTGGATCTTCCAGTACGGCAAGTCCCAGAAAACAGACCTCGTTTTCCATACCTTCAGCAGCAGCTCTGGCGCCTTTCGCTTCTTCTTGGCTTTGGCGCCTTTTGCTTCTTTCCCGGCAGTGGGCAATCTTTCCAATTTTTCAACAGCTCGTCTATTTCCTCGCCGCTCCTCGTACGCGGGCGTCTTCGGCGTTCGGTTTCACCATCGAACAGATCCTTGCGTTTCCTCCACGGGTCATCGTCGCGAAGCCACGTTCGATGTCCCATGAACACGGTTTTCGAAGACCCGGGATCTCTATCTAGCAGGCGATACGTTGTGTCATCAATGCACGTGACGCATCCAAAAAATCCGTGGACCACCTGCCCCGCGAGATATCCGTAACCGAGATAGCCGTGCACCGTCGTGAGCAGTGCGGCTCTCATAGGGAAATATTCTTTCTCTGCGGCGTCCCACGTATTGGCTAGCGTTTTCCACAGCGTGTCTAGCTCCTCTTTCAGCAGTCCCAGATACAGATTGATGTCGTTCCCTGGTTGTTTCGGCCCTTCAATTAGCATACTCATGTGAATGTACTTCCTCTTCATGCACAACCAGGCGGAAGGTTGTACATCCACACAAACACAGGCCAGGTGCTATGTGTGCTTCTCTGGCTGCCAAATGGATTGACTCCATCGGTGCTCGCACCCAGCACGATGTTCCTTGGATCCTTCCCAAATTCTGGGTGTTCGAAGTTCAACGCTTGCCACTGGCTCCCATCATTAGGGTGACTCAGCATCTTGTCTTTTTTATTTATCTCCGGATCATTTGCGTCATCTTCTCGCTTCTTCTCCTCCCTATCCACGTGCCAACGCAGGAGCTTTGCTACCTTAGGGTCCGCGAAATACCGCTGCAGACGAGGAGTGATCGGAAAGTACCACACCACTTTTCGAGGAGCTTTCTTCCTCTTCTTGTATCGAGTGACACCGCACACCGGACATATGGTAGACTCCGCGTGCTCGTCCCGATAAATGATGCAATTGTTCATGCACACATGGTATTTCACGTGTGGTAAATCTAGAGGACACACGATTTTCTTCGCCTCCTCGAAACTGGTCGGGCACTTGTTCCCCTCGGGAAGACGTTCGTGCCAGAATGACATGTTCTCGTCGAAGCATGCATAGGTCATTTTGTGTTTTACCTTCATCTCTAGAGCCATGAGCGTTTCTTTCAGGCGGGTATCCTCGGGCCTGCATCCTTCATACAATGGAGTAACCGCGTCTATATCCATTTGATCCAGCTGGGCTTTCTCTCGGGCGGCAGCTCTTGCGTTATCCTTCTGCTTGAGAAGTAGCTCTTGAATATGAGGGTCCTGCACCCAGCCCATCGATGGTCCATCATCGTCTGCTCCGCCGGCATCTTCATCTTCATGATCGTGCCCTTCGTCTGCTCCGGCATCTTCCTCATCATCATGTCCGGCATCTTCTACATGATGACTGTGTACAGCATCACCGCCGTGATCATGTCCTGGAGATTCTTCGTCTTCTCGCCCGCCCGAGCCGCGTTGGTTGTCTTGCTGCCCTTCCTCATTTCTTGCCCCGCCCCCATGGACGACTTCATAGTCATCTTCATCACCTTGCCACCGATAGCCATCCATGAAACCACGCAAGAGCAGGTGGTCCCGCACCTGCCCGAAATCCGGGTCCGCAATAAGGCTCTTCAGCTTGCATCTTCGACACAGACATCTTATCTCCGTCTCGTTCTTTTGAAGCATCTCGGCCTTCGTGGAGCTCAAAAACCTATTCACGATGCCTTTGGTCATCGTGCGGACCATGGTCGCCTGCGGGGTAGAGCAAAACGATATTTTAGAACCAAGAAAAAATTTGGCATGACTTTCCCTAAAAATAGGACCAAAAAGAATGCATAGTGCCAAAATTCTCGCCGAGACGGAAATGAATCAACATTCTGGCAAAATATTGGCAACTATCGCATTTCAAATACTGGTACCTGCAAACACAAACATATATGCAACTCCGCAAACATATGGCACACTACAAACATACATAGATCTAGCTAGGCCATAAAAAGTGCATGTGCACATTGTTGGAGGGAGAACAACATAAAGATAGCTTCCCCCTTACTTACCTATCAAAAAAGGTAATTTAACCACTTCATTTGGATGAATTTATGGTGCAAATGAGGTGAGGAGGAGGAGGCAGCCGAGACAAGCTTGGAGGAGGAGGTGGAGAGAATGAAGTGGGGAAAGTGAGTGGGTAGGTGTGGCTGTCCAAAATATCTAGCTGGTCCCAGGTTACTAATGGCGCACCACCTACAAATATGCCATTAATAACCCTGGTTACTAATGGCGCACCTGCTGGTGGTGCGCCATTAGTAGTTTCGCAAAAAATAATAATAATAAGATACACTAATGGCGCACCAGGGCACAATGCGCCATTACTAGTTTAAACTAGTAATGGCGCACTATACACTGGTGCGCCATTAGTAGTTTTGCAAAAAAAATATATATATAGTAGTGGCGAACTATGAGGCTGGTGCGCCATTACTAGTTAGAACTAGTAATGGCGCACTGTGCCCTGGTGCGCCATTAGTATGTTTGGAAAAAAAATTGTTACTAGTGGCGCACGAGCACATGGTGCGCCACTGCTATATAGTAGTGGCGCACCACATGTCTGGTGCGCCATTAGTGGCCATTTCATCTATAGCCCTTTTCCTAGTACTGTGAGCGACCAAAGCAGCTCGCTCCGTGGTCATCCTAGCGTTCTCAGCTACCAGTTCCACCTTAGCTTGAGCTATCTCATCTCGTAGCTTCGTAGCATCCACCTTATGATGTTCTTGAGTATCCGGGGTTATCTCCATCCCCATCAAAGTCGCCAAAGCCTCCAACAACTCTGTCAAAACCTGAGCCCGCGGGCGCGCAGAGCCGCTAGCCCGAGCCGCCGCCACAGCTGTTAAGCTAGAGGTCATAGCCGCGGCGGTCGTTGAACCATGCGCTGGCTGTGTACCGGCCATGAAGATCGCCACCATGTTCAGCGGCTCATAGTGGTCCGGAATACTGTCGCCATCGGAACAACCCCCAAGTCGATGATCCTGCAGTTGATACATTGAATTGGTTTCACCGGTTGACGATTCACCATTAGAGTAGATGTCCGTCTCACCACCAGACACAGATCCATCCTCAAATTCCGCCCCATGGATGCAACCAACAAAGGCATGCTTCAAAGCGGCCTGGACCTTGGCGGGTCATGCACGCTGAGCCATCTCGACGATGTCGGTGTAGATGTCCGGCTCAGGGCCCGATTCGCCAATCTTGCCGATGAAGACGTGGATTCCGTCGAAGGGGACCCGGTACCCGTACTCAATTGAGCCGACCTCGGGGCCCGAGCCTGCGTCGTCGATGTAGAGCTTGCCGCGATGACTCTTGGTCATCCGGCCCACAACGTATCCCTTGATCCCTGCGAAGCTGCCCTTCAAGAACTCGAAACCACCATGTGCTGGCACCATGGTGGGCGCCAACTGTCGTGGACTTAGCACGGCAAATGTACTAGTGTAAGGACTTAGTCGTGGAGCCATCGCAACTAGGTTAGCTTAAAGGGGTTAAACGGGACAAAGGACACAGAGAGTTTATACTGGTTTAGCTCCTCGCGATGGAGCTAAAGGCCTACTCCAGTTTGGGATTGTATTGCTTGGGTTTCGATTACTAGGGAGCGAATACGCTTGACCTAGTTCTCGATCTTTTGTTTCCTCCCCTTAACTTGCCGCCGAGTCAACCCTTTATATACACAGGTTGATGCCCGGCGGTTTACAGAGTCCCGGCCGGCTCATACACAATGTATTCGGCTCGGTGACTAACTAAGCTTGCCTTACAATACAAGTCATACATACGGCGGTTCATCCTCTTGGGCCTCAATTCGCCTCTGGGTCTTGGGCCTTCAATAGGCTTGCTCTGACCCGCCATCTTCATTGATAAGTCGCCAGTGCTATGACCCGGCCCCTCTTGGGCGGCTAATACCCAGTAGTTATATCCCCAACCCTACATGCGGTTATATCCCTCACGTGTCGGGGCACGACTAGGGGCATAAACGCATGCAGGAGTGGTCGGAAGAGTGGTTAATCTTTACACAACCCATGTACTGAAAAGATAGGTATAGAATAGTTGGCTTACACTCGCCACGAATCACAGAACATCATCAACATGCATACAATCGTTCAAGATGAACACAGGGTCCGGCTACGGAAGAAATCAAACGAATAAAACACAACCACTCAAGCTAAGTCCCGATCGACCCTACTGGGCACCACTACTGATCGTCCGGATAAGTAACGTAGAAACGCCTACGATCCTTGTCAAAGTCCCACTGGATCTCAATAGCATCTCCTGCATCAGACTCAACGGAACCTGCAATTGTTTTTGTAGTATTCTGTGAGTCACGGGTACTCAGCAAACATATCACCCTCGGTATCAAGACTATCAAAGCTTAAATGGGTAAGGTATGTTTAAGTGGTGAAGTTGCAGCAAGCACTAAGCATTTGTATGGTGGCTAACTTACGAATATAAGAACAAGGTGAGCAGCTACGCAAATGGTCGCAATCTAGTAATGATCAAGAAGTGATCCTGAACTACTTACGTTCAAACATAACCCGACCGTGTTCTCTTCCCGAACTTCGCCGAAAAGAGACCATCACGGTTACGCACGTGGTTGGTGTGTTTTAATGAGATTAGCTTCAAGTTCACTACAACCGGATATTAAAAACTCCCATCTGCCACATAACCGCGGGCATGGCTCTCGAAAGTTTAAACCCTGCAGGGGTGTCCCAACTTAGCCCATGACAAGCTCATGATCCGCGGAGACAATCCTCCATCTCGGGACACTCCGATTAGGCTCGGAATCTCGGTGCACAAGACATTTCGACAAGGGTAAAACAAAACTAGCAAGACCTCCCGACGTGCCGACACCCTGATAGTAGCCACGCGTATCTCATCTCAGGCCACAATCGGATTGTCCAAATTTCCGGTAGCCCAATCCAGAGTTGCCCCTGGCAGCCACCGGTGGTTGACAGGTTGGACCAACACTCATGAGGAGCACTGGGCCTGGGTTGTTGATTAAGAATCCTTGGGTTAATTACTCCCTATGCAAGTTCTAGTTGTTATTAGGCAAATGGTAAAACCAAAGTTGGGCCTTGCTAGAAGAGTTTTATTCAAAGAGAACTGTCAAGGGGGGCCCATAAACCCCCACCGTGTTAGGGACGCAAAATTCAAGGAACATAACACCGGTATGATAGAAACTAGGGCGGCAAGAGTGGAACAAAACACCGAGCAAAAGGCCAAGCCTTCCACCCTTTACCAAGTATATAGATACATTAATTAAATAAAGATATTGATATATCCCAAGATATCCATGTTCCAACATGGAACAACCTGCACTGCTCCTGCAACTAGCATTGCTATAAGAGAGGCTGAGCAAAAGTGGTAACATAGCTAAACAACGGTTTGCTAGGAAGGTGGGTTAGAGGCTTTTCATGGAAATAGGGGAGGCTATATTAACAAGTGGTAGCTAGCGCGACATAGCGAAAGAACGAACAACTAGCAAGCAAAGATAGAAGTGATATCGGGGGTTATGGTCATCTTGCCTGAAATGTCCTCAGTGATATCGAAAACTTGCTCCTCGTGGACGTACTTGACAGGATCCTCAGACTCAAACTCGTCTCCCGGAACTACCCAAAGAAAGACAAGCATGCAATAAACAACCACTCATGGCAAAGAACATGTTCTACATGCAAAACTATCAAGGATGCATAAGAAGAACGGTATGCACGGAGCTACAGTTCTACCTGATCGAAGGAGTACGATAACGGGAAGGAAACGATGAAGGCAAGAAGGATATGGGCAAAATCTTGGTAATCCAAGCATGCCACTGGAAAGATTGAAAGATTTCAGTTGAAATCAATATAAATATCACCGCAAACGGATGCACGGTTTGAAAATGACAAGTAAAACCATATACAATGCAATCTGTTTAAAACAGCAACATGGCCACTTGGATGCAAAGTTTCAATATACTACAGCACAGCAACATGAAAATTAATGGCATGGCGTTGAAGGACATGTCAATCACTACAGAACATGATTACTGAACTACTGCTAGAATTCACTAAAACATGATTAAAACAGCATGGCAAGATTGCAAATGATAACATTTTTACAGACTTAGTGAAAATACTGGACATTGCAGAAACAACATCAGCTTGCAAAGTTTAGAGCTAGTAAACTACATGTTATAGGAACCTATCATCATAAACTTGAGCATGGCATGCTAGTACTAAATGCACTTAAACTCTCTTACTGAACTTTGTTCACACTACTAGGAAAAGGCCTGCTAGTGGCGCACTTGTTTTGCCTACTAATGGCGCACTACAGGTGCGCCATTAGCATCACGCCATTAGATTTTTTTACTAATGGCGCACCACAGGTGCGCCATTAGTATATCCCATGGTGCGCCATTACTATCTGACTTAGTAATGGCGCACTTCTATGTGCTGCGCCATTACTAACAATTTTTTTCAAAAAAATTTCAGAATTTTTTTTTCAATTTTTTTTCATTTTTTTCTTAATCTCGGGTCACTATGGCTTAATATCAACCCAATATGCTTAATCTCAAGTCAAATCGCACTCCGTGGTCAAACTTCCCGAAAGGTCACCCATCCTCACACTACTCCAGCCCGAGCATGCTTAACTTCGCAGTTCTATCCAACCCCAGTACCAGCTCACTTCACAGGCACTTGTTGATATATCTATCATATCAATCCTATTAAACCTTGTTGATGTCTAGGACTTTGTTCATGTTCATGAGTGTGATGAAATTTTGAAAAAATATTTCAAACTTCCCGGTCATATTACGTATCATATTTTGAAAAAAAAATTCCAAAAAAAAAAGTTTTTTGCAACCAATTTTTTTTTCTATTACTAGTGGCGCACCTAGCAAATGGTGCGCCACTAGTAAGTTTGAATTTTTTTTCATTCCCCCCCTCTAGATCTTAAAAGCCCCGTATCTTTCGTTCTGTTAGGTTTTTGGTGATTTTGAAGATGTTGAACGGGGATCCCCTAGTTCAAATTGTATGTAACTTTTCGAGTAGATGATTTTTCATATATAAAACTTTTTAATCCGAGTTCGTATGCAAAAGTTATGCCCATTTTACAAACACAAGAGAGATTTTGCAAATAAAGTCGAAATTCATATTTGTAAATTTTCCCAACAACTAGACCACATATGACATGGGAAACTTATTTTATTTTAATTTTTTGACATTTCCATCATTTTCTTTTATTTTTTCTAAAACTGAAAAGGCAGTCCAGGGGGGTGCCTTCGGTGGAATTTTTGGGCAAAGTTAGTAATGGCGCACCACACCCACGGTGGGCCATTACTAACTTTGAAAACAAAATTAAAAAAATTGTTAGTAGTGGCGCACCGATGGTGTGGTGCGCCATTACTAGTTAAAACTAGTAATGGCGCACTGTCCCCTCGGTGCGCCATTACTATTTTTGAAAAAAAATAAAAAAAATTGTTAGTAGTGGCGCACCGAGGGTGTGGTGCGCCATTACTAGTTAAACTAGTAATGGCGCACTATCCCCTGGTGCGCCATTACTAGTTTTGAAAAAAAATAAAAAAAATTGTTAGTAGTGGCGCACCGTGGATGTGGTGCACCATTAGTATTTGGACACTAATGGCGTACCAACACATGGTGCGCCATTAGTATATAGTAGTGGCGCACCACATGTGTGGTGCACCATTAGTGTCCATATTATCTATATCCCTTTTCCTAGTAGTGTCAGAAACACATGGATTTCATGATAGCTTCAATGCCAAAATGGCAAGTGATATAAACAGATTTCAGACTTGGTAGAATTTCATGGCATGGCAGAAACAAATTCATGATAGCATGTTTGCAAGCTTGTTTAACTCAATACAAAGCATATCATGGCATGCAATTAATTCTAGCAGAAAGTAGGCATGATGAAGAGCATGTTCATGTGCAAAACTACCACATAGCATGATTATACTTAAATGCACAAAAGTGACAAAACAGTAATGTAATTTTGAAATGACATGTGTGCAAACTAGCTCGAATCAATAAATGGATGCCATCAATGGATTCATTGGATTTTTGTATCCCGAAAACAAATATAATATGTGGGGGTTGCTGTAGAAAAATGCTCACAAAAGAATTAAGTGAGATACTGCTCTAAATGGAAAAACACAGAAGTGGAAGCTACCTAGCTAGAAGGGAAATTTCCCGATCTGGGCTAGCCAGAAGAGGAAGGGCCAGATTTGGAAAGGCCCAAAATGGAAACAGGTCCTATTTTGGCTAGATCCAAGCCTTGAGAGGATGACAAGTGGGCCCGTGGGTCTACGTGTCCGGTGTGAGAGTGCGTGTGTGGGTGTGTGGCTGGCAGGTGGGGCTGGTTGTGTGTGTGGCCGACTGGTGGGGCCCACGGGGTCCCACACGACGGTGAAGCAGACGACGCCCAAGCAAAGGAAATAGAGGAGGGCGCCGGCGACGGGCAGAGCGCGGCAGAGGGCTTGCCGAAGTTAATCCGGTGGCCCTACGGCACGGCGGAGGTGCGCAAAAAGGACCAGCAGGCGATCCCGCTCATGCACGTGCATCTCGCCGCACCAGACGACGACTAAGGCCACGCTGGCGATGAGGTACAGAGGCGGCGACGGCGAGCATGAACGCGATGCAGCGACGACCTAAGCGAGTGGCTGAAGGTGCAGATCAAGCCTACGAGATGCGGCGGAGACGACGGCCACGCACGGAGGTGCTATGGAGGTTGAAGCACTCGCCAGAGATGAGGCCCGACGGCGGCGGACTCGGCGAACATGGAAAACAGAAAAGAACAGTGCGATCGAGGGGGAAAGATAGCTAGGGATGGTCAGGAGCTCACCACGAGCACGTGGGTGCGCTCGGATCGGCGGGAGGTGGACGGAGGCGAGCACGGCGACGATCGAACAACTACGGGCGGCCGGACTCGAAGACGAGGAAGACGACGCTGCAGCTTGGCGTCCTAGGACTCCGTAGTCGATGACGGGGATGTAGACGACGTCGGGGAAGGCGACAGACACGGTTGGCAGGGCTGCGGACGATGGTGAGCACGCCAGCAACGACGAACACGCTCCTGGACATGCTCAGGCACGAAGGGGGTGGCGGATCTGGTGGCTAAACCTACCAGGTGACGACGGCGATGGACGAGGGAAGCCCTAGGAGAGGGAGAGGACAAGGAGAGCGGGTTTAATAGGGGCTAGGGTGAGCGGCGCGAGCTCACGCGCTCTCGGCCGCGTGGTCCCCATGACGATGGCGAGAGGAGGACGAAGAAAAGGTGGGTGTGGGAGCGGGCTCAATAGCTGACAGCTGGGGCTGGCTTGGCCACGTGGGCGCACGCTAGCGGGGGTGTGTGCGTGCCTGGGTGAGAAAAGGCATGGGAGGGGAGTGCGCTGGCTGGCTGGGCTCGCTGGCTCGCGGGCTAGCTGGGCCGGCTGCAGGCCGAGGCCCAGGTAGCTGCTGCTGCTGCTTTACTTTTTGTTTCTTTTTCCTCAAACAGAAAAACAAAGAGAAAAGTGCAAGGGCCTAGAAGAGCAATTTGGGAGGTATGAAAATATTCCCAAGCTCCTAGGATTATCCCCTAACTGAATAAATTGCGTTGGGAATTTTTAGAGGTTAAAAATAAAACAAGTTTGAATTATATTCAAACTTGGACCATTTTTGAACCTAACAAAAACAACTCCAAATAAGTTGAAACTTGGCAGAGAGGCTTAAGGCATGGTGTAATTGTGAGGCAAGGATGAACATTAATGGAGTTTGGATAAATGATCTTCCAAAATGAAAGAAAGGAAGGGATAGAAGGTGGTGGTGATGCTTGGATCCACATAGAGCATGCAACAACATATCATGCATGAATATCATGGAAATGCAAGTTGACATAAGCACAACACAACATTTATATGAACATGATGCAAACATATGAGGGAAAAATGGAATATGACAAGAATAGCAAGGCAATGCAATAAATAAAACAAAGCAAAACCCAAAATGAAACCAACAAGGAGGAAACCACTTGGAATATCATGGAAGTTTTACATATGGGGTGTTACAACTCTCCGGCGGAGGCCTTCCCTGGCCTCCGGTACGTCTTTCTTCTTCTTGCCCTTCTTGTCGGGTGCCTTGTAAGGCACCACGACTAGCAGCTCCTCTAGCTGGGCCGATCGGGGCTCTTCGGGCAGCGACGCTGGATTGCTGATCTTCTCAGCCTTTCCGAGCCAGCCCTGCAAAAATCCGTAAAGGGAGGCTTAGGACAAATCATGCACGGTATGACTATCTGAACACATGTCAGGCGAAAGACCACTCACCTCCCTCGGGGGGTTCGCAGCGTCGAGGTTGATATCCTCCTCCTCGGCCGGCCACACCTATTGAGGCTTGAACAGCAGACCCCACGTTTTGTCGTGGGTTGTGCCAAAGAGGAACTGCACGGTGGCCGGGTCTTCGCACTTGTACGCCCACATTGGGTTGGCCCTTTGCTGGCAAGGGAGGAGCCGATGCTTGAGAATTATTTGGACCACGTTGGTCAGCTTGGCGCTGGTCTCCATCACGTTGACGACGCGCTTCTGCAGCAGCTTCACGTCCTCAGTGGACCCCCAGTCTGGACTTTTTGTAGTCCATGAAGCCAATCTCGCCGGGGGTCCAGATCTAAATTAAGGAGCTATCGTCCAGGTAGCTTCCCTTGGTTTGGTGGTGTAGAACCACTCTTTTTGCCACACCTTGACGGTGTCGATGAACTTGCCCTCTGGCCACTGGACCCGTGTCAGCTTGTTGATCATGGCCCCGCCGTAGTATGCCTGGGAACCACTAACCACCTTGGGCTTGAAGTTGAACACCTTCAGCCACAGGCCAAAGTGTGGCTGGACTCGGAGGAGGGCCTCATAGATGATAATGAAGGCCGAGATGTGGAGGAGGGAGTTGGGGCTAGATCATGGAAATCAAGCCTGTAGAAGAACATCAACCCCCTCATGAAGGGGTGTAGGGGAAACCCAAGCCCTTGGATGAAATGGGGGAGGAATGCAACCCGCTCGCCGGCTTGGGCGTGTGGATGATGTCGGTGTCAAAACCGGCGGATCTCGGGTAGGGGGTCCCGAACTGTGCGTCTGAGGATCAAAGTAAAAGGAGACAGGGACACGATGTTTACCCAGGTTCGGGCCCTCTTGATGCAGGTAATATCCTACTTCCTGCTTTATTATCTTGGATGAATATGGGGTTTACAAGAGTTGATCTACCTCGAAATCGTAATGGCTAAACCCTAGATGTCTAGCCTGTATGATTATGATCACCTCTATGGACTAAACCCTCCGGTTTATATAGACACCGGAGGGGACTAGGGTTGTACATAGTCGGTTTACGGAGAAAGGAATCTTCATATCCGAATGCCAAGCTTGCCTTCCATGCAAAGGAGAGTCCCATCTGGACACGGGAGGAAGTCTCCTGTCTTGTATCTTCATGGCCCATTAGTCCGGCCCACGTCACACAGCCCGGACGCCCGTGGACCCCTTAATCCAGGACTCCCTCAGTAGCCCCTGAACCAGGCTTCAATGACGACATGTCCGGCGCGCTGATTGTCTTCGGCATTGCAAGGCGGGTTCCTCCTCCGAATACTTCAAAGTAGTCCTCGAACACAGAAAACGTGTCCGGCTCTGCGAAACAGACATCACACACAACCACAATAGGGTATCATATTTAACAAATCCCATCTACTGACAACTTTTGTGGCGAGACGTTACATCCCTGCCAGGTCATTATTTTGAACTGTTTTATTTAGCCTCCCGCTCCATGTTTCGTGATGCGATTTTCATTGGCACGTCTTGTCGAAGCAGAGATCGTGTCCCCTTATCACGGTATTCTCATCAATACGGGCGTGGGTAATCCAACCGCGCCGTCCGCACGACCCTTGGGGAATAGGCGAGTTTTAAGGAGAGTGGGGAGGCACTTGATATTTGTTGCCTTTGTAAGAGTATAAGGATCCACTCTTTCACCCACCCCTTCTTCCTCTCCGCCCATCCACTCTCGAGCTCCAGCGCCCAAGCTTCCATTCTTTCCGCCCCCAAGAAGCACTCCGGCCATGTCCGGATCTGGAGCACAAGGCAAATTGATGGCCTCCTCTGTCATGGAGGAGAACATCACTGAGCTCTGGGACGCGGGGTACTTGGCCCAGGAAATCGGCCATAAGCTTCCGGCCAAGGGGAAAATCGTCCCCACCCCGGAGCCCAATGAGAGGGTGGTATTCCTCCCCCACTTTGTCCGCGGGTTACAATTTCCCCTCCATCCCTTTGTCTGCGGACTCATGTTCTACTACGGGCTAGATTTCCACGATCTAGCCCCAAATTCTTTCCTCAACATCTCGGCATTCATTGTCGTGTGCGAGGCTTTCCTCCGCATCCCACCCTACTTCGGATTATGGCTAAAGATCTTCAATGTGAAGCCAAAAGTGGTGGATGGTCAACATGCAGAGTGCGGAGGCGCCATGGTGAGAAAATTGTCCAGCGTCACCTGGCCCATAGGAACCTTTGTGGATACCGTCAAAGGGTGGCAACAGCAGTGGTTCTATGTCACAGAGCCCCGGGACACCACCTGGGCCGCGGCTCCCGAATTCAAGTCCAGGCCCCCAATGCGGTTTACCTCCTGGCTAAAGAAGGGCCCGGACTGTGCGTCGTTGGACGAGGTGTCAGTGCTGCAGACGCGCATCAAGAGCATGGTGGACAAAGAAATCAAGCTTGTCAACGTGATCCAGGTGATGCTTTTTCACCGGATCCTTCCCTGCCAAAGCCGGACTTGCCATTTGTGGGAGTTCGAGCCGGCCAAGCATCAGACCTTGCAATAGTTCCTCGGTGCTACGCACGAAGGTATCTGGAAGGTGTTGTTCAAGGCCAATCAGACGTGGCCGAAGACGACCGAGGACCGCGGCTACAACCTGACTCATCCAGCCAGTCCGGTAAGTTCTTCATATTTCAAGGCGTATCCTCCACCTATACATACAAGGAAGTTACCTAAGCTTCTCCATCTGTCTTTTCAGGGCTGGATAAACAAGATGGAGCGGATCCAGTGTCTGGCTCCGCTACCTGAAACCCCAGCGATCCCACTTCTGACGAAGATGCTGGTTCTGGCGCCCTACAAGGTGCCGGAGAAGAAGGCCAAGCAGACAAGAAGCAGCCTCCGCTGTAAAGGTACTTCGGACGCAACGTCCGAAGACACCAAAACCCACTCCTCCCCCGCCGAGAAGAACGAGGAGGAGGAGGAAAGCAATTCTCCCCCCGGGGGGGAAGGAAGAAAAGGGCGGCCTCCACGAATCCAGAGGCGGAGGCGTCCAAGAGCGGGAGGGTGTCCCTTGCGGATAATTCCGCATTAGACACTTGTCGACGTTCTGGGAACAGGGGTCCCCAGACTTGCCTGCCTGCGGCCTGCGGCGTGGCTCACCAGTGGCCCAGTACGGCCCGTCTTCATCAACCCAAGCTCAAGACCCTCGCGAGGGGCCAAGCCTCGCGGGGCGGACGACGCAAGGCCTCCTCAGGGGCGGCCTCACCAGGCAGGCTCGCGAGGAGGCGGAGAGATCAAGGCAACGGGTACCTCGTGAGGTGCTCATGACGTAAGCCATGACGATCAAGACCAGGCGGGCGCCAGCCCGCGCAGTGTCCTCGTTTCATCTTTGGTGCAAAGGGGGCAAGTGCAGGCGCGAGGTACCGAGGCATCAAGCAAAGGTTACCATATCGGTGCAACGAGACCCAGACCAGCAGAGCGACAGGACGGAGGTCACCATGGAGCCCAGGACGGCGTCATCACCAGTGCTTTTGGCAGCCGAAGACTACCTTTAGTCAGGATAGCTTGTACTAGCTGTCCCCTTTCAAAATGGTCGTTGTTGGCTCCCTTCCCGCTCAATATTTGGGAAGAGGACCAGGGCCTCTATAAATAGAGCTAGCCACCACCGTAGGGAGGGATCGAATCCTTCTCAAGGAGTGCACCCACCAAGCACAAGAACACCTCTCACGAGGCTGTTCTTCCTCTGTACTGTTCATCATCGGCCCAAGAGGCAATCCACCACACCACACACTGGATTAGGGTATCACACCACAACGGTAGCCCGAACCAGTATAAACCTCGTATCTCCGGTGCTGTTCAACGTGTAGCTCAGAATCGCAGCGAGGCCTTGGGGCATGGATCGGTAGGGAGTAGATCTTTGTGCGCACCCCAGAGTTCGAACCTTAAGGGTTTTGCCGGAACCCCGTAATCCGACATTTGGCGCGCCAGGTAGGGGTGCGCTGGAATCCTCTTTCCGCCGATCTACGCTCCACTGCTTCATCGCATCCATGTCCGGCGACCCGACGGCCAACGCCGACCGCTGGGCGGCATGGCCTGCCCATGTCGCGCCGCCCGCACACAGCAACCTCAACCCCGCGCCTCAGGTAGCCCGTGCTCGGCAGAACGCTGCGGGGCGCGGGCGACGCGGTCAAACGCCGCCTGCCCTCACTCCGCGGCAGGTGCGATCAGCAGCAAGGGCATCAAAGCACGCCGCGGCCACGGCGCCCCACACACGGCGGGAACTAGCCAACATGAGGGTCGCGCTCACGGTGGCTCGAGAGCTGCTGCGGTGCAGGCTACAGGAGAGCGGCCACGACGTGCTGCTGGAGCGCGTTGCCGAGCTCCTGGATGCCGTATCTTCGGGGGCGCCTCCCTTCTGTGTCCAGCTTCCACCCCAGGCCCCGGGCGGTTCATGCGGCGGGCCCATCCGCACCCACGCGCCCTGAGGCGTGCCCCAAGGCTTCGTCAACACCAGCTCAACCATCAGCGCCGGGCGTCAGGCTGCACCAGCACCACCCCTAGTGAGCGAGGGCATGCGCATCGCCACCTACGGCCCGGGCGGGCCGCCGCCCTATCACCCCCAAGACGGTGCTTCGAGCCGAGCTGCATGGAGCGTGGGGCACTACGGCGAAGTCTTCGTGGCGGCGACCTCGGAGGCTTACGTGCCCCACATTGTGGATCGGGAGTACGTGCTGGAAGATGACCCAGGCTCGTTTCTCGGGTCAGGCTGGGAGGAAGAAATGCCAGAAGCCGAGCCTTTTCAGGGGCCCCAAGGAAGCCTCACAAACCGCGCCGGCAGCTGCAGCTATCGGGTACCACTAATCCCTCAGGAGCAAGCTATGCTAACCATGGGTCGCAGGAAGTTCAGGTCACTGCAGCGGAAGGCTGCCCCAGCACAACAACCTCCCTTCCGCCAGGAGGGGGGACTGGGGGCTGCCGGAGAGGGGCCAGGAGCCAGGCCCCTCCCCACGGCGCACGGAGCTAGGCATTTCCCGGAGGTAGGCCCTCTGTCGGGGAGGTGCTGCAAAGCCTGCCCCCGGCAGAGGACCCGTGGTCGTCGGGGGAACCGCTGGCGTCCCCTTTACCCCATTGGCGTCGTCCTCGTTTCCGGTCGCCGTCAATGGTGGTCAAGGGTGGCGCAAGGCGGGGCCCTCTTCTAGCGATATGAAGCAAGGACGGTACCTATGAAGAAGGCCCAGTGCCTGTGAAGCTCGCCGCCCATGACACTCTCATGTAATAATGAGTTGGGGCTCTACACGCCCCGGAGTCTCTGGAGAGCCGCCCTCGGGCCTCGGGGGCTCCCTCCCACGCCCAGTGGCAGCACTTAGCTCCGCGCTGGTGAGAAGACGTCGAAGACTAGACTAGGCGCCGGATGCGGCCTTTTTCTTTTTTGCCTCCTTCTTTGTGGACGAGCTTCCTTGCTTTGGATTTAAGATGAAATTGAATTTGTGTTTGCGTATGCGGGGAGGGGTGTCGTGCCTCATTCGTGTGTTCTTTCGCGTTCTGGTTTCTGCCTTAGTCCGAAGTTCGCACCAGCTGCCTCTCCCTCGTTATCCTCTCGCGGGCGGGGCTAGGCTTAGCGCACGCGCGCACGCCGTCCCGCGGCCAGCTCTTGCTCTCGCGAGGCTCTCACCACATGGTCAACAGGTCCCCCAGAGGGCCCTCGGACGATCACGGCCCCGCAAGCCTGCTCAAGGCTTGTCTGGGCTAAAGGTCAACCGCAGCAACAAACTCATCGCGAGGCCTATAACATCATACGGGCGCGCATTCAGCACCGCTCCTGAAAACACGTTGATAACAACCTTCAGAGCCGCGCCCAAGCTCCTTGTGTGCAGGATAAACAACAGGGGGACACCGGATCAGTCAGACATGTCGCTCACCGCATCCCCTGGGTCGCCTCCGGAGGCATCACTGGCGCCCCTGTCGCTATCGCTGACACCACCGTCGCCGTCATTGGCGTCGCCTCCACCGCCATTCACCACATCGCCTTGATCCGCGGCAACTATCACCCCGTCATCGTCGGAAGCAAAGGCCCTGACAAGCGCATCCACCTTGTCCTCTACCCACCGCGCCAGGTCACCCCGGATGGCCTCAGGTACCGGGGCAATGGCGGCGTCGAAGTCAAAGTGAGGATCTGCGTTCTGGAGATGGCTGAAGACGCGGGAGAATGCGCGCCTAAGCAGGCTGCGGCTCCTCTCCTCAACAAGCTGGCGAGCCCTCTCGGAGCAGTTCTCCAGATGTGTTACCACATCAGTGAAGAATCGGAGATGACTGGCATAGTTGGTCACATGAGGATGCGGGGCATTCGCCTCGGAGATGTTGCCCAGGGCCGCATTGGCCCTGTTTCTGAGCCGCTCAAGCATGTGACCATGCACGTGCTCCAGCGTCCGCCGTTGAAGGATTTCTTCCCTATTCTGTCGCGCGACGGATTCAGCGTCGTCGACCCGCTGTTGGAGAAGAAGCAGCTCGGCACGGGAGGAGGCCAGCTCAGCCTGCGCCGAGATTAGGGTGGCCGCGGTGGCCTCCTCGCGTTGCGTCGGTTCAGTCAGCTTGGACCTAAGGGCGGCGGTCCCACCCGCAGCCTCAGCTCCAATCAGCTCCAGCCTCTAGTCATACTCGCGCACAAGATCCGCGTGAACTTCCACCACGCGGCGGTCGACCTCTTCTTGGATTCGAGCCTCCCGCGCGCCAACATCGTCCTCCGCCTGGGTAACCTGGCGCTCGCTCGTCTCCAACCGCTCGAGGTCAAGATTGCACTCGGCGGCCTCTAGCGTCAGCGTTTCCTCACGCTTCTGGAGCTCCTCCTCCTCGACGGGCGTCCCCTTCAGCGATGCAAGGGCGGCCTGGCGCAGCTCCACCTGCTGCTCCAGGGAAGTGCTCCAGGCTTGGAGCTCCCACGCGCGCTTCTCAGCGACCTCACGCCGTTGGTCTGCTTCCCAAGCCTCCTCAATAGCTCTGGAGCAGGCCTTTTGCGAGGCTGCGAGGGATGCTTCGGCCCTCGCGTGGTCGAGCATCCGCTGATGATGCGCACGGCTAACTGCCACCTTCAGCTTGCGCCGCTCCTCCACCAGCCGCAGGCCCTCAGCTTCAAGACACGCGTCCACGACCGTGAGCTCTCCACCAAGCTGGCCCATCGCGTCCATCACCTTCCAGAGGGACTCTTGGCGAATGACGCTGTGCTCCCTCGCTCGCCTGAGCACGTCGTTGATATCTTCCTCCGCCGCCGGTGTTGGCGGCGGGCCCTGAAGCGGTACGCCCCCTCGCGGCAGGGGGCTGGCGGCCCCATGATCACCGGACGGGCTCCGCAGGGGACCCTGGCCGGCGCAGGTTCATCCCTAGAAGAAGAGCCAAGGACAGACTTCAACCATTCGTCGTCCATGATCAGAGGAGGAGCCCTGGGCAGATTGGTCACGCCCTGGGTGACGTCGCAAAGGAAGGGCGGCAAGGGCACAGGACCAAGGCACTCCGCGGGCCGGCTAGCTTCTCCGGCCGAGCTCGCATCAGGGGCATCGCGTAAGCTCGGGATGCTCAAGGCCAGCGATGGAGGCAACACCGGAGGAAGGTGCTTTTCGGCGGACTCCGCAGGCTCGGCAGGATGGATCCTGAAGGGCTACAGCCAGGAAAGGAAGCAGCGGTTGAAGAATTACAAGAATGGGGTACTTACTCATCCATGACGAAGTACTTCCTATGCTTCAACGGTCGGCAGGGGCGCTCGCCGCCACTCGAAGACTCCTTCCTCTTGCGGAGGGCGTCGAAGTCTATGCAGAATCAGCCCAGGTGCTCAACATGTGGGCCGACGCGAGGCACGGATGAAGAAGCGCTCAGGCCGCCAACCTCAGGGGCGCCAAGCTGGGAGGAGCGATCGGGCACCACTTCCCTGATGATCTGCCGAGGCCTCGGGGGCTCCGGCCTCGGGAGTCGCGGGTCGCCTACCCCCATCGATAGCCGCCTCAGGGCGGGCTTCACAAACTCTGGAGGACGACGCCTCGGGGGCCCTGAGCGGCGTCGGCACCACGGCGCCAGAGCTCTCAGCTTCCAGCGATGCTTGCCTCCCTGCACCCGCTCCTGAGGCAAGATCTGCGTTGGCGACGGGGAAGGGAGCCACGATGACGGGATTCTCACGAGGCCCCACAAGGCCAGCTGGGCGCAGCCCCCATTCGTCGAAGTGAGGCATCTGCCTCGCGAACTCGGCCCCGCCTAAGCAGAGGTACAGGAGGCTGCCCCCGTGCCGGATGTCGCCCGACGAGGGGTCGCCTGTCAAGACCTCCAGCACCCTCTTCAATGTTTCGGACGCCAACTCCATCTCCTGGAGCCTCACGTGGTCCTGGTAACCAGTCAGGGCCCACATCGGTCGGGAATGACGCTAGAGAGGAGCAATGCGGCACTCGAGGAACTCCTTCACCACTCGGGGCGCAGTTACGCCGAGCTCTCTCAACCTCCCAGTCCGCGCCAAACGAAGGAGAGCCGGGGGCTCACGAGCTTCTCGTGACCCCAGCCCGAATTGGGGATAGTAGGCAATGTCGGATGCAAAAGCAGGGCGCTAGGTACTCCGACATCCACATACAGCCACCGCGTCCGGAACCCACTCGTGGGAGGTGGAAGGTCAGAGTCAATCCCCGAGGCAGCCGTCTCTGCCACAGCCTGGAAGCTCATGCACCCCGAGCACTGCAATGGGTCGTTCAGGCGCAAGGAGAAGAAGTGGCGCAAAAGGGCAATGGAAGGAGCAATACCCACCATGGCTTCGCAGACGAAGGCGAAGACAGCAAGAAGGGTAACAGATTGAGGATCAAGATGCATCATATGGATCTGATAGTGGGAAAGCACCGCATTGAAAAAGGTGGAGAAAGGAGGAACCAGGCCGGCCCACAGGGCGTCGAAGAAGAAATGAACCTCCGTGATGATCCTGTCGACGGAGGCATGGGACGCGGGCTAAGCTGTCATCTTTCCGCACTCGTTGAAGCTGGAGGCGAGTGCGGGGCGGATCTTCTGCAAGGCTTCCAGATTGAGCACCAGCGACCGGCCGACGGCGGGCTCGATTGCCGGAGGCGAGCTGGACGAGGGTACGGGCTTCTTTCCCTTCCCTTTGTTAGTGGGCACGATGGCGATCATGGGAGCAGAGCTCAAGTCTGATTGGAAGCGGAAACAGATGTTCGAGGAAGAGAGGGGAACCGGAAGCACGCGGGCAGCAAAGAGGAAATAACTGTGTAAAGCTTCGTGGCCGCCTAGCTGGGCGGATATTGGGGAAGCATGGGGAAGCGGAGACGCCCACGTCCCATCAATCGCCATGCGTCGACCAAGGCCGCAGGCTTTTTGGGGGCCCGCGGCGCTCCGCACTTACCCTTTGGCTTCATTGCTAAGCCAAGTCCGAGTGCGCCTTGGGCCCGGGGGCTACTGTCGGCGTTCTGGGAGTGGGGGTCCCCAGACTTGCCTGCCTGCGGCTTGCGGCGTGGCTCACCAGTGGCCCAGCACAACCCGTCTTCATCAACCCAAGCTCAAGACCCTCGCGAGGGGCCAAGCCTCGCGGGGAGGACGACGCAAGGCCTCCTCAGGGGCGGCCTCACGAGGCAGGCTCGCGAGGAGGTGGAGAGATCAAGGCAAGGGGTACTGTTCATCATCAGCCCAAGAGGCAATCCACCACACCACACACTGGATTATGGTATTACACCACAACGGTGGCCCGAACCAGTATAAACCCCGTGTCTCTGGTGCTGTTCATCGTGTAGCTTAGAATCGCGGAGAGGCCTTGGGGCGTGGATCGGTAGGGAGTAGATCTTCGTGCGCACCCCAGAGTTCGAACCTTAAGGGTTTTGCCGGAACCCCGTGATCCAACAACACTGATAGAAGCTCCAAGTGGCGTCCCAGGCCGAAGCCGCTGGCCGAATCGGAAGTACTCAAAGGCACTTATGCACATATATGTCCATCTTCTTTACTTCGTGGTTTTTAACATGTTGAATCATGTACTGCAGTCCGGCTCACGCCCATACCAAGCGATCCTCATCTTCGGGGAATTCGCTGGATCCAAATGTGATGGACAGCGAGTCGCCTCCGCCGGCCTCCTCCCCCAAGACTAAGGACGACGCCGAAGTGTTGTCCCGAAGGACCCTCCCAAGCCAGGGAGAGGTACAGGAGGCCGTTCAGGTGGCGCCAGAGGGTGATACCTCGGCCACCGGACACATGGGGGAACAGATCCCCTTGGAAACTCGCGATGGGGGCCATACCCAATTCGGCCCCCAGCCAAATACTATTCCGGAGGCCAATACAGCTCTGGAAATAGTAAAGCAGTCTGCCTCGAAAGAGGGAGGTGCACCTATTCCGCCAGTGTCCTCTGTCCACCCAGAGGCACCAGATACTTTACTGGAAGCTCTTCAAGGCACTTCCATTGTGGAAGAACACCGTATCCTTATGGGTACTGTAACACCCCAAGTGTGATGCTACAGTAACCCTCCATGATTAAGCTAATCATTTTGCTAATCAGGACTTGATCAAATTTGATTCAAATCTCATTTGAAATTCCACTTTGAAATCAAATTCAATTTGCAAGTGAACTTTGAAGTTGCACAAAAGTTGCTGCAAAATAGTTCTTCTTTTCGTAAAAAATCCATAACAAATGATTGTTAAGGAAAACAATATCACCTCCAAGCTAAGGTGGACTATAGCAATTTAAAACATTGCCAAATCAACAAATTAATTGCTTTTCCATTTTATGCAATTTCAAACTAATTCGAACTTCTTCCAAACTTTCTGTGGTAGTGCCAAACATTGCATTGTATTTATGTGGACAATTCCCATATTTTACAAAAATCTTTTCGGCGCCCCAAATATTACAAAACCCTCTCTGTAAAAGAAAAGCAGAAAAATGAAAAGGAAACGAAGGCCTCCCCTTCCCCATTGGTCCTTAGCCCAACATGTTGGCCTAACCCAGCCCACTTCCCCCTCGGTCGTCTTCTTCACTGCTCACCCGGCTGAGAGGGCACGCGCTGGCGTCGCCACCGAGCCACCTCCGCTGGCGACGCCTGAGGGATAAGACCGGACATATATCAGGTGACATGCACGTTTTGCATGTCACCGTTTGCCTTGCGGCCGGAATTCAAATTTAAATATTGCGACAAAATCTGAAAAAAATCATGCATGTTCACAGTGCATATTCAGATAACCCCTAAAAATTCAGATCAAAATTCGAAACATACATCGAGAAACAAAAAAGAGAAATTTGTCATGAATAGTTCGCGAATGGTTCTATGTAGACTATTCACAACTGAGTTTCTCTTTTTTGTCTCTCGATGTATGTTTAAAATTTTGACCTGAATTTTTTAGGGGTTATCTTAATATGTGCTGTGAAATGCATGATTTCCTTCAGATTTTTTCGCAATGTTTAAATTTGAATTCCAGCCGCAAGGCACACGGTGACATGCAAACGTGCATGTCACCTGATCTCTGTCCGATAATACCGCCCCTCTCCCCCTCGAACCCTAGCTACCCCACCCAGATCCGCCTGCTCGCCCCCACTACTAGGAAAAGGCCTACTAGTGGCGCACCAGTTTTGCCTACTAATGGCACACTACTGGTGCGCCACTAGTACCACGCCACTAGTATTAAATACTAATGGCGCACCACTGGTGCGCCATTAGTATCTGGTATACTAATGGCGCATCACGCCGTGCGCCATTAGTATAGACCAACATGCGCCATTAGTGTGCCTCTAAGGGGGCGATATTTACACATGTGCTTTGCCATACTAATGGCGCACTGCGGGGTGATGCACCATTAGTATCCTTTGGCATACTAATAGCGCACGTTGGGGTGATGCGCCATTAGTATGTATATTAGGGATTATTATTTTTTTCTTTTCTGATATTTGCACAGATTACAAAATATATTATTGGACAGAATATAGACAGCACCACACAGCAACAGCAGATTCATCGAATACAATAGAAGATTAGTCTCCGAATACAATTCATCATATTAGTCTCCGAATTCAAAAGACCGAACAAAGATAGAACATTACAAGTCTCGAGACCGCGAGTAGCGAGTTTGTCTTCACATTACAAGTCGATATCGATCATCTAAACTACCATCACATAGAAGAGAGCTGCGGTCATCACGATGAAACTGGTCTTCATCCGGTTCCTCCAATGCTCCCTCCTCTCTCCCGCTAGATAGCGCGCGTATCTAGATTCCGCCTCCGCCCTAGTGGTGTACCCTTTGTAACTGTTACCGCTGAAACGGTGAACCTGTCTCCGACACTCCTCCCAGTCGTCGTAGACTCCGGGAACCTTACCCTTGTACACGACATACGACGACATCTCTATGCACTAGCCAAACAACAGACAATACATAAGCAATATATAAGTATGCAACAAAAGGATCGGAAGAGAAAAGCAAGACATTAATAGCACAGTTCATGGTCCTACTAATAAATAGCATCAATTACATCTAAGTTGAACGACTGTCCAAACCAAAGAGACATACAAGTTCATTAAAGTTTAATTACAACATGAGCCAAACGATGTTTCAAACTACACATAGCATCACTACTTTCGACTCGACTCATGGGACTGGAGCGTGGATGAAGCCGCCGTCTGTCGTGATGGTCATGAAGTCTCGGGCGTTGTCATCCTGCATTTGTAGCGTTGTGTCTATCTCACTGTTGGACGGTTGATATTTGAGGTAGAACTGCCCTGAGGTACGAAGGACATCTTGATGGATGATTTCTGCAAACTCCGACTGGATGCAAAAGAATTCTTGTCGGATGTCCGCGTCCTGGATTGCCGCCAAGCTTGCGGCCCAATCTTTGAGATTATTAGGTAGCAGAAGGTGATTATGGTCCCGTACGATCGCCCGCATGTGATGGAGGGCATAGTAGGCATCCTTCTGACCGCCAGGCGGCTGCTTGACGCAGGGGAACGTCGTATTGTGGGTGAACACGTGCCTGCCGTACCTACGAGTTGGCCTTTTAAAGGTGCCTCCAGAAGCGGCGTTGCCGGGGAGAGCATCATCAAGAACTTTCTTGATATTTGTGTAGTCTATCTTGGAGTCACGGTCCGGGTCGAAATACGTGGCCATGGAATATTTCGGGCTTAAGAGGATGAGTGTGCAATGTGTGTCACTGCACAGAACACGGAATGTTAGAAAAAAAGAACGATCGAAATCTAAGAAATCATATGTTACGGGGTGGTTAGGGGATGACTTACTCGGGAAAGTAAGGCACGAGGAAGTTATCCTTATTTGGGTTTGCCAGAATGACGCCTTCGAGGTGTGAACTCGCGACTTGCCGGTCCCCAGTGCTGCCCAAGATCTTGGCACGCATGTAGAAGGGGTCGACTATCACAATGTCCGGGGTCTTGTCTCTAATGATCCGCATCTCCATACTCAGCGAAAACAGCCGAACGAAGGTGTAGTGTAGCGGATGAAGGTTAAACATAGCAAAGATGTCATCAAACCGCAGGACGATCGTACCCCCGACGGCGCTATCCACAAAGCCCTTGCCCTCTGGCACCTTGGCCACGAAAACCGGGTATGCCACATCATTCTCTCTGAGACGCCGCTTCTCCAAAGAAAGAACACTGTCATGCAGACTCCGCATAGCACCGGTTGCAGCATTGAGCATATTTGTCGGTAGCATCGCCCTACCCGCCACATGAACCCTCCTCGAGATATCCTTAGGTGAAGGTGGCCCGTCCTGAGCACGGATCATACACGGTGCCGGATGGTTCGCACCGGCGCCCTTGTTAGTCTTTCGTTTCCGTCCCATCTTCCGGATGTGCTGTAATGGGATCGATTTCTACTCACAGACCGCCTTCTTGAGCATGTTGGGGTTGATAGTATTTCGCACCTCAGCTATCTGAGGCTCGGTGAAGGCGGCAGCTGGAGGCGTCTCCTGAGAACTGAACGCCAGACGACGCCTATTGCAATTGGGTTTCTCTGCCGTACCAGCTAGATCGCGGTCATCTTTTTCAGGGTTGGGTTCTTGAGAAGGAGGCCCACAGAACTCGTCACCATACCCATGTTCGGCAAAGTACTTATCGATGTTGGAATATGTACTGTCGTCGTCGTCGGGATCCTGTGCCATATGCATGTCCGGATCCTGTGCCATAGGGATGTCCGGCATGTCCGATAGCGTTGCGACGTTCTTGCCATGGCTTGGCGCTGGCACGACTGGCGGTCTTGTCTGTGGGGTGGTGTCCCCCGCCCCCAAACGAATCTGGCTCTTCGGCCAAGGCAGGGGCCAGCTTACGCAGGCGCTGAGGTCATCACATCATCTTCGTCGGCCCCAACGGGTCAAATCGGAGGTAACAACTCGTCGCAGCCTGGCAGCACCCGAACCAGTTCAACCCTATACAAGGTGGGTGGCATCGGATTACCGTGGAACACGCGGTTGCCCGGTTGAACGATTCTGTGTCACAGCCCCAGATCAGCCCTTGTTTGACTTTGCTTGTTCCTCATGTCATCATGTTTTTTTTCAAAGAAACTTGAAATGGGGATGTTGAAACCCTAGCACCAAATGCATTCAACTAGGTTCAAATAAACAATATTTTCAATGAACCCAAATGCCCTTTAGAAATGTTCATGATTTTTGATAAAGGTAAAAAACCTCTGCCAAATATGATGCACCTATTTCTAGGCCATTCTGGATTTTTGAATTAAGTCTTATTGTATTTGACTTTTGGGCATTTAAATACTATAAATAATTTAAATGTTCAAATAATGTTGGAACTATTTTTGGGCCACTTAAATAATTCAGCAAGTGTCCATGAATATTTTCAGGATTTTAGGAAATGCCTTGGTATTTTTTACTAATTCAAAACAGATCAAAATAATTAGAAAACAGAAACAAATTAGAAAAACAGAAAGCAGAGAGAGGAGATACCTACATGGCACCCACCACAACCACCTGGCCGGCCCAGCTGGCGGCCCAGCCCACCAGGCGCTCTCCTGTCGCCTTCCTCCTCGCGCCAGTAGGCGAGGGCGCGAGCCCGACGCGCGCAGCTACACGCCGCGGCCACCTCCTCCCTCCCAGCCTGCCTGGCTCCTCCCCGTTGCACCTAGACGGCGCCACGATACCCCCTCGACGCCTCGACCTCTCCCCCGAACGCTCTCCCCCTCCTCTGTTCTTCCCGCCGAACGCCTCCGTCGCCGCCGCTCGCCACCACCGCGGACACCGCCATCCCGGCGACACCCTGAGATGCCCAAGAGCTCCGCCTAGTATCCCTCTTCCTCCTCGTCGAGCTGTGCAACGCCGGACGCCCCCGAGTGCCTCCACGTCGTCGTCTTCAACCTCCCAACGCCGGAGATCCCTCTCGCCGCCCCGCTCGCTCCAGTGCTTCCCCGAGCATGCCGAGGCCACCTCTGCACTCACTGTGAGCCCCTGCGTCGAACCCCCCCTCCTATCTGCTCCGTTTGCTCATTGTAGACGCCGCCCCCTTGCTCACCGTAGCACGCCGCCGCGCGAGCTCGACGCCAGCATCACTCCGGTGACCATTTGGTCACGCGCGGTGCCTAACACACTCACCGCACCTCGTAGCGTCTCGCTAGTGCATCCATTCACCCACTAGCACGCTACAGCACCAAAACCACCGACGCCCGAACTCCGGCCGCCGCATTCGTGCTCGCCGCCGTCGACTTAGACCACCCCAGCTCCTCCCGCTTGGCCTACTAGATGCGCGCGAGCCCCAGCTACGCGTAGGACCAAACCGCGGTCGATTTGGTCGACCGTGGGCAAATCCCGAGCCCCTCCGCCGTCCCGGGTTTCACCGGCGACGAGCCGTGGACCAAGTCCGGCGGGTTTGACCCTGCTTGACCGGGGTTTGACTTCCCCCCTGACCCACTGACGTGTGGGGCCAGCCCCTGTTAAAAGTTAGTTTAGTTTAAAACCTAAACTTAATTAGGCACTGAGAGACTGACAGGCAGGTCCCACGGGTCAGGTTTGACCCTGGCCAGCCCGTTGACTCGCTGACGCAGTGATGACGTCAGGCTGACGCAGTATTACATTTTTTGGATTTATTATTATTCAGGAAATTCCAGAAAATAGTATAAACTTCTAAAAATCATATAAAATCAACCGTAGCCCAGAATGAAATAATTTATATATGAAAAATTATCAGAAAAATGCAATCTATCCATCTGTATCATTTTCATGCATTTCAAACTAAGTTATACCTGCTGTATAGGTGAAAACATGATAATGCACTATTTGAATTCATAGTTTGAATTTGAATTTGAACCTTGAGTTCAAATCAACCCAAACCTTTCTGTTGCTAGTTGCATTAGGCCAAATCATGTCATATTGCCATGTCATAATCATGCATCATAATTGTTGCATTGCATTGATTGTGTTCTTCCTTGTTTGCCGGTGATTGTCCCCTCTCGATAGCCGTGATTCCGACGATGAGATCGATGACACCGATGAAGAGCTATACTATCTTCGGAAGTGTCAGGCAAGCAAAACCCCCTTGTTCATTCCGATACAATCCCGTTCTCTCGCTCTTGCTCTCTTCTACTGCATTAGGACAATCGATTCAACTGTTACATGCTGCGGTAGTTGAACCCCTTTTCCTCTGCATGACCTTTCATTGCCACAGTAAATAGATGAAACCCACTAGCATGAGTAGGAGTTGTTTGAGCCCTGATGTGCCTACTCATTCATGCTTGTTTGTCATGCCTGCTACTGCTTAGAGTTGAGTCGGGTTTGATTCGTCGGGGATGAATTGGAATGGTGATGAACATGTCCTACTGTGTGTGAGCTAAGTGTGTGAACACGATTTGGTAAAGGTACCGGTGAGAGGCCATGTAGGAGTACATGGTGGGTTGTCTCATTGTAGCCGTCCTCAGGAACTGAGTTCTGTGTTTGTGATCCATGATACAGTTACTACCACGCATTGGGCCCGAAACCAATGGACCCTCTCGGCTTCTTAATCACCCTTGTCCTCTGTCCAGGAGTTGCAAGTAGTTTCTGGTGTTAGTAGTATGCTGGAGGCCGTGGACAGCGCTGACCGAGGGGTGGGCTGTGATGCGGTAGGCACGTGGCACGGTGTACCGGGCGCCCGTTTGGTGTCTCGGGAACCCTGCACACATCGTTCGGGGCCGTATGTGGAAACCTCGGCCGGACTCCCTGCGGATGGAACCTGAATAGGCGATAAACCTGGACTAGAGACTTGAGTGTTTAGGTAGGCTGTGGCCGAGTCCCTCGCCAGGCTTCCGCTTGAAGGTTGCCGAGGTACACGACGTGTACATGGTGGTAAGTGGCGAGAGCGTGTGTGACGAAGTACACCCCTGCAGGGTTAACATCATCTATTCGAATAGCCGTGTCCGCGGAAATGGACTTCTGGGTTGCCTATAACAGTTCATAGACAAGTGAAAGTGGATACTCTAAAATGCGCAAGATAAGTGTGAGTGCTATGGATGGCGTTCTCGTAGGTAGACGGGAGCGGGTCCATAGTGGAGTATTGATTTGGTGAATATGTGGACTCGTGTGCGCCACCTCAAAAGAGTTGCTTGCAGTCGTAGTTCAGGTTAGCCACTGAGTCGAAGCTGGCTTGCTGCAGTTGAACTCCACCACCCCCCTTTGTTGATACCGATGCATATGTAGATAGTTCTGATGTAAGTCTTGCTGAGTACATTTGTACTCACGTTTGCTTATTTTATGTTTTGCAGAGAGACGTCAGTCTCGCTAGTAGTTTCATGTGGACTTCGACGTTAGCTTGATACCTCAGCTACGATCTTGTGCCCTCGGCAGGATCTGGTAGATAGTCAGGCTTCTCAGCCTTTTTCATTTGTAGATGTCTGTACTCAGACATGTTAAGCTTCCGCATGTGTTTTGACTTGTATGCTCTGAATGTTGGGTCAAGAGGCCCATGTTTGTAATATCTGGCTCTTTGGAGCCTAATGAATAAATACTCTGAGTCGTAGAGTCTTGTTGTGATGCCATGTTGTATCTGCACATATCGAGCATATTGTGTGTATGATTGAAATGCTTGGTATGTATGGGATCCGACAATCTAGTTGTCTATCCTTAGCAGCCTCTCTTATGGGGAAATGTAGTCTAGTGCCTCCTTGAGCCATAGTAGTCCGCTACAGCCCGGTTCACCGGAGGCCTGCTAGCCCAGCACTACTGCTCTGGACACTTGACTGGCCGGCATGTGTTTCATATCGTTCCTGTGTCTGTCCCTTCGGGGAAATGTCACGCGGTGACATCCGGAGTCCTGCCTAGCCTGCTACAGCCCGGGTTCCCGGAGTCCTGTTAGCCCAGTGCTACAGCCCGGATTCGCACGCTGTTGACCGACACGTTCGATGTTGATTCAGGTATGCCTGTCCCCATACGTTAGTGCCGCTTTGGGTTCACGACTAGCCATGTCGGCCCGGGTTCTCTGTCATATGGATGCTAGCAACACTGTCATATACGTGAGCCAAAAGGCGCAAACGGTCCCGGGCCATGGTAAGGCGACACCCGTGGGACTACCGTGCGTGAGGCCGCAAAGTGATATGAGATGTTACAGGCTAGATCGGTGTGACTTAGAATCGGGGTCCCGACAGCGTTGGTATCAGAGCCTGACTGCCTGTAGGTTTACGAAGCCAAACTGGTCGAAGTTGAGTCTAGAAATGCTTTAGTTATATAAGGGAATTGATTGTGGAAGGGAACGTAAGGCTCTTTTTACTCCTTTACATTATGCCCTTCTGATCTGAGTCACCCTCTTCTCTTCTACGGGGATTAAGAACTAGGCTTCTCTTCTCTCTATCAGGTTCACGTGTTACTAATCCGTAGACTCATAGGATTAATGGATTTAAGCCCCAGTTCAGTTTCTACTACTTCCGTGTGTTCATAGTTGGTCTCGGAACCTTGATATTGTGCTTTTAAGTGGTTATGCCACCATTTTTGCAGGATGTCTCAAATCCTTTGAGCATTTACAGCCGTTATGCTGTCCAAGTCATCCCAGGTTTCTAAATAGTCCGATGCATTTGCAATCCCTTCTTTCCGTTCTCGATGTTCCTTTGGGCCAGATTAACCACACTAATCGTTGAGTTGAGGTACTCTATTGCCTTGACATATATGTTGGAGTTATTATTACGACCCTAGGTGTCTTAGAAGATTACCTAGTAAGCTAGCTATGCTTGTATTCCCAGTGTGCAGATTCTGGCCATTATTCTCGAAAGCATCCCGTGATGCCATCTAGTTAGTAGGCATTCTACTTCTGGGTTCTTGAGCCCAAGATTCACTCCACTTACCTCCTGTTGATAGTGTTTGCTCGTTCCTTTAGGTTATTAGTAACCTTTGTGATAGTCTTCGAGGTCCGTGGTATATCGTTCTTCCAAATACCATGAACCATTCTTGGCAGGAGTTCGTTTGAACCAAAAGATCACAACCAGGGTGCTCTTGAGGAGTACTCCATTCATATTGTGACTCTGCCAGTCCTACCTTTCTGCATGGGTTATCTAGAAGAAACTTGTTGGACTTGGTTCGACATACTAATCCATGCATCCACAACTCAGAAAAAAAACATATGTTCCTTTGGGTTGTCCCTCTTTAGTTATTTTCTGGCCCTCGTCTATCAATTGATAGTCAGGAGTAATTCTGCATTTGTGTTATCGATGCCTATTATTCCTGTGGTCTGTCAAGCCATTCTAATCCGGAATGACTAGGAGAAACAAACTCCAGTACCTCGTCCATCTCTGGGATTGGGTCAAAGTAGTTGTATTCCGCAGATCAAATGCCTAACCAGCTTTTGTTCTGTTCTACCTACGAGTATTACCCTCTTTATGTCAGGAATCTCATGAGGATTGCACCAACCCTCATGAATTCTTGTTGCAGTGATACTTCTGGCCATCGTTATTCATTCCTCGGTCTCCGTGTTATTGTAACCGGAATACTGACAAGTGAATCGTGGTGTGTGAAATCTATACTCCTAGCAATTCCGTTGCTTGGTAGTTAAAGGACAATAATTTCATCCTTAGCGTGTTGGTTATCGAATCACCATTCTGAGGTTGATCGTGCTACCTAGTCCTTATTTTTGGTGCACTCTTCAATCAATGAGTTAGGATTTTTGTCAAACCCTTGCTCAGTTGATCATATCGTCTTGCCCTGAAAAGCAAGATTGTTCTCGATCTTAATAACAAGTCGGTGGATCGTGATTTTCCAAATATCTTCTTGGAAGTACCACCAGGTTGTCCCTGACCGATATGTTGAGTTTGTGAACAAGTTGGTTTTCCAATAAACCACCCCTTCTCCAAGAATCTGTGTTGGATACCCCTGAGCTAGTTGGTCAAGCTAAACAACAACTTGGAGAGTTGGAAGATAAAAGGTTGTCTAACTTAGTTCATTTCCAAAGGGATATCTTGTGTCTGTGTGTGTGTTGAAGAAAGATGATATCTTCATTGATTGATCCTCGTGATCAATTGTTGGATCTATTGTCTTACCCAAATCTTTGATTTGCGTATGGGCTATCATCAAATCAAGTCAGAACCAACGATATGCATAATGTCGTCTTACTCGTGGTTGATCCCTCGAGCATACACCATTACATCCTTTGGTATGACCAGTGCTATCACCATGTTCACATAGTTATGGAATTACATTTATATGGAAACCTGGATGAATTGTTGTTAAGCCCATTGACAACATTCTCATCTTGTCCATGATTCATGTTGAACATCTAAGTTAGTGTTGGAAACTTTTGAAAGCATTTTCTTTGTGCTAGTTCATGAAGCCTATGTTTGGATGAAAGGAGTGACTTCCTCTAATTCATGTGCATTTGATGCAAGTTGCCGCCGTGAATTTGAGAAAGCATGTTTCTACCTCCTCTGGAATCATCCCAAGTCAGTCATGCATATGTGCGAAGTATACCGTGGTTTGGAGACTTGCAACCTTCATTCTATATGTATCCTTAGCACACCAAGCCACTAACTGACTTGTTTAAGGAAAAGGAGTTCCTTCATAAGAGCTAATCCGGAATTATGAAAGGACTTCGATATCCTCGTTGATGGTTCCCAACCAGAACTCGGTAGTGTTTTATTATAAGACTACCATGTGATCATGCTTGTCTGGGACAACGTGCTCACATGTATGTAGCAGAACCAGCTCATGTTTTGGAGCTTGCTATCGTAGTTCATCCCCTGAGAATCTTGCAACGTCTTCTCGTCGATTTGTGTTGCAAACCTTCATTTTTCTTCCTAGACTTGACGAGTCTGGAATATTCTGACACCAACCAGATCTAAATCTCAGGCAGACATGATGGTTGGAACATTCTCCAAGAATTATAATATTGCCCTCTCGATAACCGGTAAAGTGGATGTCGTGGCCAACACATCCAGCCGGAAGGCCTATTAGTGTAGTATCTTGATTGAGGAAGTTGGCCACCTCCCCATAAGGATTTCTTAGGATTTATTCCGCTAGTTATTCCCTATGGATTCCTACGCTCCCGAAGTCCGACCTACTACTTGATGTTCAAGATTCCAAACCACATCTAATGGGTTATGCTAGAACATCAAGGAGAACATTAGAAGCGGAGTGCTAAATGTCTCTCGGTCGATCATCCAGATTTTGCTCCCTTGGCTTCGCTAAGGTGAAATCTGAGAAAGTGTTGTCCTCCTTTGCACCTGCATCCTCCATCACCGTTCATCATGGTAGTATGTTGTGTTGCCAGGATCCTCGACACGGATGTTGGTAAAACCTTGATGAATATGGAATGCTCAAGTTCTTGAGAGCACGCACAAGCACTAGGTGTTATCACCGGCACTAACTGGAATTGCTCCCAGTTTCCTTCGGTTATGCTAAACCTTTCAAACAGTAGATTCACTCTCTACTGTTGAGCTTCTCCCCAGTTACTAGAATCATTCCTAGCATTTGCATTTTTGTCCCAGCTTGCACCGTCATTGTGCCATCCTACCTTGGATTACCCTTCCCAGTAATTACTGATAAGGACCATCTTCAAAAGTGGTCCCACCAGGGGTTCCGACAATTTCCGGTGATAAGCAAATCACCCCTTGTGTTGTCTGTAACAAGGTAGTCCACATCGTCCATCCTAGCCCGAGTGTGTCGTTCTCCCGAACTCCCTCGAACGATCGTTTGTGATTGCCTTAGGCTGGCATAAAGAGTTTCAATGATATTTATATCAAAAGTAATGCCTTTTGCCACTTAAGGGAATATTTCTACAAGTCACCTTCCCTAAGGTGCCTCTATGGAATCATGGCAATTATCTCCTCGCTACTTTGAAACCATGCACCATCTTATTCAGCGTGGAATTGTGCTTATCAACTTGAATCTTCGTTCATTGTTTCACTTCATCCCTCTCTCGATGTATGTGTTGAGTCTCAGCTCAAGAGATACTCAACATCTCATTCCGTGAGTTGATCGTGAGTTGCTCGATCTTTAAGGAGATCGATTTCTATAGAGTTTTCCCTTGTCGTCATCGTGTCGGATGAAGATCTCGAAAGCAAAGACGTCAACGTTAATTGAAGCAACAGATCAACATCTTCGCGAAGAGCAATTGGATCATGAAGATCGTGTTAGCTTTGTGTACCCTCTGTCTTCTTACCTCACGTCTTGAATCTCGGGACGAGATTCTTGTTTAGTGGGGGTGAGTTGTCACAGCCCCAGATCAGCCCTTGTTTGACTTTGCTTGTTCCTCATGTCATCATGTTTTTTTTCAAAGAAACTTGAAATGGGGATGTTGAAACCCTAGCACCAAATGCATTCAACTAGGTTCAAATAAACAATATTTTCAATGAACCCAAATGCCCTTTAGAAATGTTCATGATTTTTGATAAAGGTAAAAAACCTCTGCCAAAAATGATGCACCTATTTCTAGGCCATTCTGGATTTTTGAATTAAGTCTTATTGTATTTGACTTTTGGGCATTTAAATACTATAAATAATTTAAATGTTCAAATAATGTTGGAACTATTTTTGGGCCACTGAAATAATTCAGCAAGTGTCCATGAATATTTTCAGGATTTTAGGAAATGCCTTGGTATTTTTTACTAATTCAAAACAGATCAAAATAATTAGAAAACAGAAACAAATTAGAAAAACAGAAAGCAGAGAGAGGAGATACCTACATGGCACCCACCACAACCACCTGGCCGGCCCAGCTGGCGGCCCAGCCAACCAGGCGCTCTCCTGTCGCCTTCCTCCTCGCGCCAGTAGGCGAGGGCGCGTGCCCGACGCGCGCAGCTACACGCCGCGGCCACCTCCTCCCTCCCAGCCTGCCTGGCTCCTCCCCGTTGCACCTAGACGGCGCCACGATACCCCCTCGACGCCTCGACCTCTCCACCGAACGCTCTCCCCCTCCTCTGTTCTTCCCGCCGAACGCCTCCGTCGCCGCCGCTCGCCACCACCGCGGACACCGCCATCCCGGCGACGCCCTGAGATGCCCAAGAGCTCCGCCTAGTATCCCTCTTCCTCCTCGTCGAGCTGTGCAACGCCGGACGCCCCCGAGTGCCTCCACGTCGTCGTCTTCAACCTCCCAACGCCGGAGATCCCTCTCGCCGCCCCGCTCGCTCCAGTGCTTCCCCGAGCACGCCGAGGCCACCTCTGCACTCACTGTGAGCCCCTGCGTCGAACCCCCCCTCCTATCTGCTCCGTTTGCTCATTGTAGACGCCGCCCCCTTGCTCACCGTAGCACGCCGCCGCGCGAGCTCGACGCCAGCATCACTCCGGTGACCATTTGGTCACGCGCGGTGCCTAACACACTCACCGCACCTCGTAGTGTCTCGCTAGTGCATCCATTCACCCACTAGCACGCTACAGCAGCAAAACCACCGACGCCCGAACTCCGGCCGCCGCATTCGTGCTCGCCGCCGTCGACTTAGACCACCCCAGCTCCTCCCGCTTGGCCTACTAGATGCGCGCGAGCCCCAGCTACGCGTAGGACCAAACCGCGGTCGATTTGGTCGACCGTGGGCAAATCCCGAGCCCCTCCGCCGTCCCGGGTTTCACCGGCGACGAGCCGTGGACCAAGTCCGGCGGGTTTGACCCTGCTTGACCGGGGTTTGACTTCCCCCTGACCCACTGACGTGTGGGGCCAGCCCCTGTTAAAAGTTAGTTTAGTTTAAAACCTAAACTTAATTAGGCACTGAGAGACTGACAGGCAGGTCCCACGGGTCAGGTTTGACCCTGGCCAGCCCGTTGACTCGCTGACGCAGTGATGACGTCAGGCTGACGCAGTATTACATTTTTTGGATTTATTATTATTCAGGAAATTCCAGAAAATAGTATAAACTTCTAAAAATCATATAAAATCAACCGTAGCCCAGAATGAAATAATTTATATATGAAAAATTATCAGAAAAATGCAATCTATCCATCTGTATCATTTTCATGCATGTCAAACTAAGTTATACCTGCTGTATAGGTGAAAACATGATAATGCACTATTTGAATTCATAGTTTGAATTTGAACCTTGAGTTCAAATCAACCCAAACCTTTCTGTTGCTAGTTGCATTAGGCCAAATCATGTCATATTTCCATGTCATAATCATGCATCATAATTGTTGCATTGCATTGATTGTGTTCTTCCTTGTTTGCCGGTGATTGTCCCCTCTCGATAGCCGTGATTCCGACGATGAGATCGATGACACCGATGAAGAGCTATACTATCTTCGGAAGTGTCAGGCAAGCAAAAACCCCTTGTTCATTCCGATACAATCCCGTTCTCTCGCTCCTGCTCTCTTCTACTGCATTAGGACAATCGATTCAACTGTTACATGCTGCGGTAGTTGAACCCCTTTTCCTCTGCATGACCTGTCATTGCCACAGTAAATAGATGAAACCCACTAGCATGAGTAGGAGTTGTTTGAGCCCTGATGTGCCTACTCATTCATGCTTGTTTGTCATGCCTGCTACTGCTTAGAGTTGAGTCGGGTCTGATTCGTCGGGGATGAATTGGAATGGTGATGAACATGTCCTACTGTGTGTGAGCTAAGTGTGTGAACACGATTTGGTAAAGGTAGCGGTGAGAGGCCATGTAGGAGTACATGGTGGGTTGTCTCATTGCAGCCGTCCTCAGGAACTGAGTTCTGTGTTTGTGATCCATGATACAGTTACTACCACGCATTGGGCCCGAAACCAATGGACCCTCTCGGCTTCTTAATCACCCTTGTCCTCTGTCCAGGAGTTGCAAGTAGTTTCTGGTGTTAGTAGTATGCTGGAGGCCGTGGACAGCGCTGACCAAGGGGTGGGCTGTGATGCGGTAGGCACGTGGCACGGTGTACCGGGCGCCCGTTTGGTGTCTCGGGAACCCTGCACACATCGTTCGGGGCCGTATGTGGAAACCTCGGCCGGACTCCCTGCGGATGGAACCTGAATAGGCGATAAACCTGGACTAGAGACTTGAGTGTTTAGGTAGGCTGTGGCCGAGTCCCTCGCCAGGCTTCCGCTTGAAGGTTGCCGAGGTACACGACGTGTACATGGTGGTAAGTGGCGAGAGCGTGTGTGACGAAGTACACCCCTGCAGGGTTAACATCATCTATTCGAATAGCCGTGTCCGCGGAAATGGACTTCTGGGTTGCCTATAACAGTTCATAGACAAGTGAAAGTGGATACTCTAAAATGCGCAAGATAAGCGTGAGTGCTATGGATGGCGTTCTCGTAGGTAGACGGGAGCGGGTCCAGAGTGGAGTATTGATTTGGTGAATATGTGGACTCGTGTGCGCCACCTCAAAAGAGTTGCTTGCAGTCGTAGTTCAGGTTAGCCACTGAGTCAAAGCTGGCTTGCTGCAGTTAAACTCCACCACCCCCCTTTGTTGATACCGATGCATATGTAGATAGTTCTGATGTAAGTCTTGCTGAGTACATTTGTACTCACGTTTGCTTATTTTATGTTTTGCAGAGAGACGTCAGTCTCGCTAGTAGTTTCATGTGGACTTCGACGTTAGCTTGATACCTCAGCTACGATCTTGTGCCCTCGGCAGGATCTGGTAGATAGTCAGGCTTCTCAGCCTTTTTCATTTGTAGATGTCTGTACTCAGACATGTTAAGCTTCCGCATGTGTTTTGACTTGTATGCTCTGAATGTTGGGTCAAGAGGCCTATGTTTGTAATATCTGGCACTTCGGAGCCTAATGAATAAATACTCTGAGTCGTAGAGTCTTGTTGTGATGCCATGTTGTATCTGCACATATCGAGCATATTGTGTGTATGATTGAAATGCTTGGTATGTATGGGATTCGACAATCTAGTTGTCTATCCTTAGCAGCCTCTCTTATGGGGAAATGTAGTCTAGTGCCTCCTTGAGCCATAGTAGTCCGCTACAGCCCGGTTCACCGGAGTCCTGCTAGCCCAGCACTACTGCTCTGGACACTTGACTGGCCGGCATGTGTTTCATATCGTTCCTGTGTCTGTCCCTTCGGGGAAATGTCACGCGGTGACATGCGGAGTCCTGCCTAGCCTGCTACAGCCCGGGTTCCCGGAGTCCTGTTAGCCCAGTGCTACAGCCCGGATTCGCACGCTGCTGACCGACACATTCGATGTTGATTCAGGTATGCCTGTCCCCATACGTTAGTGCTGCTTTGGGTTCACGACTAGCCATGTCGGCCCAGGTTCTCTGTCATATGGATGCTAGCAACACTGTCATATACGTGAGCCAAAAGGCGCAAACGGTCCCGGGCCATGGTAAGGCGACACCCGTGGGACTACCGTGCGTGAGGCCGCAAAGTGATATGAGATGTTACAGGCTAGATCGGTGTGACTTAGAATCGGGGTCCCGACATTCTGCCCTTGGCGACATCGACCAACTCGCCGCCCACGAAGTGCAGGAGAGTGCAAGGAACGTCGGCGGCGCCCTGCGAAAACATGTAGGGCGTCAGGGATGCCCAGTCAAAGGCAAGGAGATGAAGTCATTGGCCGAGAGGCTTAGTTACCGTGATGCCATCGAGCTCGGCTAATGTCGAGGCACCTCCAACGACGGGCGTGCAACTGACGGAGGGGCCGCTTCTGGCGAGGTGCCGGCCGGCGTACACCCGGGTGCATTAAGCTCCAATGCCCGTGCCGGCGCCGGAGACACGAATACCGCCTCCGCCGGAGACACCAATGGCGCCGTCTGCGTGTTGTGCGAGTTGCTGGCCGTGAAGCTGGGAACCGGGGGAGGCCCCTGTTGGCCGCCCGCAATCCACGTCGTCAGCCCCTGAATCAAGGTAGGCACAATGGCGGTGAGTGTCGTTCCCAGTTGTTGTTGCACTTGCTCTTGGACAATCTCCGGAATCCGCGCCACTTGTGCCTTGAGTTCTTGAACCTCGCGCGACTGGCTTTCCGAGCTGGTCTTTTTCTCCTTTCGCCCACCAGCGGTATAGTATGACGACCATTTTGTGGACAAGCCTTTGCCGGCCACACGACCAGCTGACGACGGCTTACTGAGCTTATCCTTGTTTTTCATTACGTTCAACGCCCTATTTAAATGGGTGTCAAAAGGGGAGCTCTGAGACGACCCCGCACTACTGCTTTTAGCCTCCTGCGGAAGGAATGTGAACCATTTAGAAATTTGGCTTCATTAATTAGAATGCAACCATATGGAGCTAATTACGCGGGGGTGTATTCCTTACCAGAACAAGATCAAGTGCCCTGGTCTTCGGATCCGTGGTAAGCTCCTTTGTTACCGGGTCCTCCTTGTACCGGGCCCTGAGAAAGTTCCTGGTCTGCTTGTCACGGAATTTCTCGAAGCGGGGCGGTAGGCCTTGCTCGGCACGCTCCGCGTCCTCCTTGTCCCATATAGGCTCCGCCACTCTGTAACCGCCGGGACCGAGTTGGTGGACCCCTAAGTTCAACTGCCGCATTTCTTTCCCCCACTGACTTGATTCGGAGGTTGCGCTGCTCTCGCACTTGATCTTGAACTCCTTGTAGTCATCTTCGCTGATTAAAGGATATTTCGCCTTGATCTTCTCATAACTATCACCTTTTTCAATCATTGCCTTCACCGTGCTTCTCCATGTAGACAGGGCCGTGCTCATCCTCGTGAGGGCGGCACTGTTCACTTTATTCCCTGAGAGGCATGTGTTTGCAAACTCAGCGGGGAACTTGTATCGTTCGTGCAGCTTCGTGAAGAGGAGGCTGCGCAAATTCCCTCGGTCCTTATGCCTTAGGTTCTCGGTGTTGATCGAGACGATGCTCCGGAGAATGCACCCGAGCTGAACCGAGTACCCCTTGACTACTTGTTTGGGCGCCGTTGGATGCCCGTCGGAGTTCACTTCAGTAAATTCCTCCTTGACGCTGCCGAGCACGCTCGGGCGCCGGTCCTTCCGTTGCCTCTTTGGTTGGCTGCCATCTGTGCGTGCGCCGCCATCATCAGTGGTGGCATCCTCGGCGGCACCATCAATGGTGTCATCCCCGACGCCACTAGGGGTTGTGTAGTCAGGATGGTGTCTTCCGCGGCGTCATCCTCATAGCGGTGAGGTTCTTCCGCCAGCTCCTGGGACAGCTCCCAGAATTGCTTGCCGCCCGAACCGCCGGCCTCATCGTTGTGGGCCATGTTTCGCTCTAAATAGGAAAAAAGTTTGGTCAAGAAGTTGGTTATTGTCAAAGGAACCAGATCATGGTCTCATCATTTAGGGTTTGTCGACACCGAAGCATCCTAAAAGCTAAGCTTTTATTACTTAGGGTTTGTCGACGCCGAGGCACCCTAAAAGCCTAAGCGTACATCATTTAGGTTCTCATCGACACCGAGGCACCCTAAAAGCTAAGCTGGGAAGGAGAATTCTAAGTTGGGCCTAATCACTTGGCTCTATTGCCACCTATGGTTTAATGCAGCAAGAATAAAGGGGCAGTTGATCCTACTTAATTAAGTACTAAGACCCCGGCCCATGCATTAGTCACAAGTACCCCATATGTCCTATTTTTATCAAAGTCATGCTAAAATTCATGGAAAATTTCAGCATGACCTTTGCTACAAATAGGACATATGGAGTACCCGAATTTGCCGGAACGGAAGTTAATCGACATTCCAGCAAACTCAAGGGCCTCTCGGGGTACAGCAGCAGCATCACAAGTTGACAAAATTCCCAAGTAGTACAGTAGCAGCATCATAAGTAGTACCAATGAACATATAGTCCAGCACATTCTGAATTTCGATAAATGACATCAAGTTAACTCATGCTGACAGCAACAAACTTATAACAACATAAATGAAATTGCAGTTGTACGATCATAAACTTATAACAACATAAACTCATGCCGACAGCAACAAATTGCAATGATCAAGCTATCTGAAAACAGAGTACTTGTTGATTAACTATCAAGCTATCTGAAAATAGAGTACTTGTTTATTAACTGGCAGGGTAGATAAGAGACTGCAAATTAAATAGCCATATATCCATCTTCTGAGCTATGAGCCATGGACCATCCACCCCATGAACTAGGAGTGTCATGCAGCATAAAAACTGCCAGTGGCCAGAAGAACTGCACCAAAGCAACTGGAGTTTTGCAACTATGTGATAGTGAACAACACAAGAGGTGTTGCTGCTCAGGGCTTCAATTTGAAATACTACTGGAAGATAACTAACTAAAAATATGTGGAAGTGGAGCATTACTACTCTACAGAAAGATAACGCAATGTAACAAAAGTGTAACTCTATCTATCTACAATGAGTGGAAATGGCCAAGCCTAAACAACTTACTAATCAACCAATTCTCAGGCAGGCCATACACAACACGGTGGCTCATAACGCACCAACCAGTCAGATAACAAGAGCAGTTCAGCACCACTGATACAGTGCTCCAACTACCAAACCAAACAAGTAAATCAATTACCACACCAGCAGAACCATATAGTCAGTCCCGTGACCCTCACCATACATGTCACTATGATAGAGCATTTGAAGGGAAAATCACATGTTAGGCACGCATAGTGATATGGTGCACATTCAGATGCATACTAGTACAACATGCGCATAGAAATGGTGCTCTGTTTTACTCTCTGATTCTGTCAAAATGCAAGCATGTGATGCAAACAAGTAGGTGGCTCTGCTCGCGCACGCCATCTGTAAAGAAAGAAGTGGATTACTAGATCACAAAATTTCCTTGAGAGCTCCAACCGGCGCAAGCACATCAACAACAATGTGGGGGGGGGGGCAAGGCGCAGTCGTCGCTAAAATGATGGACAATTGAACCAACCTACAACAATTTCAGACTACAGTTGCCGATAATTACCAACTCCTGACAGTTTCAGACTACAGCAGTTTCAGTCAACTATTTTTTAGACTACAACAATTTCAGTGAACTTTACCAACTCCTGGAATGTTACATGTCTGTCTTCGATAGGATACAGGAGTACATGGACCAGAAAGAAATCTAGTACTAAGGAATTTACAAAAGATGTGAAGTGCAATGCAAGAACCCCAAGTCTGCGACTTACCGTGGCCGATGCACGAAATTCGGTTGTAGCTGAGGTTGAGCACGCGAAGCTTCGTCAGTTCCCGGAGCCACTCGACGTTGGTGATCTTGTTTCGGACAAACTGCACACACGCACGCATGAGATGCGGGAGACGAAGAAGAAAACTAGAAAGGGAAGAAGAGAAGGGGAAGATGGATTCGTACCTCTTCTTCTTCTTGAGGAGGAGAGGCTGCAGACTTGAGTCCGGGCGGCGGCCTGGATTGGGGGAGCGGCCTGCGGCGCGTGGCCTGGCTGAGCTGAGGTAGAGGCGGTCGTCGTCTCCTCCTCCTCGTCGTCCTCCTCCTGGTCCTCCTCCTCCGGCTCGGGGCACGGGGGCGCGGGGGCGGCGGCGCGGGGGAGCTGCAGTGGTGGGGGGCGCGGGGGCGGCGGGGGTGGAGTCCGGCGGGGGTCGGGGCGGCGGCGTCGTGTGGGTCGGGGCAGCGCGCGGGTGGATCTGGCGAGGGAGAGGGACGAAGGGGATCTGGCGAGGGAGAGGGAGGAATTAGCTAGGGGGGAAGCTTACTAATGGAGCACCCCGCAGCGGTGCGCCATTAGTATGTTTTTTTAGATAGCAATGGCACACCTGCGATCGATGCGCCATTAGTAATCTTTTTTTTATATAGCAATGGCGCACCAGCCAGAGGTGCGCCATTAGTAATCTTTTTTTTATATAGCAATGGCGCACCAGCCAGAGGTGCGCCATAAGTAATTTTTTTATTATTATTTTTTGTTGCATCTAATAATTTTTTAGAAAATGAATATGAATATGAAACAGTAATAATTTTTTATAAAAACAGTAATAATTTTTTAAAAATATCATCAAATTTGTTATTTGAAAATATTTATGAATATGAAAAAATATCATCAAATTTATTATTTGAAAATATCATCAAATTTTTTATTTGAAAATATAATCAAATTTGTTTATTTTTTGCAATTTTAGTTGCATTCATTTGTAACGGTGGAGTGTGCGGGGGTCATCGGCGGCAGTGGAGCGGGGAAGGGTGTGGTGGGTCGTCGGCGGCGGTGGAGCGGGGGAGGGTGCGGTGGGTCGGCGGCGGCGGTGGAGCGGGGGAGGGTGCGGGGGGTCGGCGGCGGCGGCCGGTGGAGCGGGGGAGAGGGTGCGGGGGCTGCTCGGCGGCGACGTGGACCGGATCTGTCGAGGTGGGATAGCGATCGAGATGGAGGGGGATCGGGATCGAGTGTCCATGAAATTTAAAAATATTCATGAGTTCAAAAAGTGCCCATGAAATACAATCGAGAAATGAAGGCTACAATTTAAATACAATTGACCTTAGCTGGCTATCTGTTCACAATCTTCTTGCCCTTATTTTTTGTAAATGGAGTTCTTCTCTTGAACGGACGTCCTTTAGGTAGGGTGGTCCTGCTTCTTCTTGTGGTGTATGCTGGTACTTCATCGTCGTCGTCATGTTCCATCATCGGGTCGCCGTACTTGTCGAAGTCTTGCTCATTGGCGACTCCATCCATTCCGATGATCTTCCTTTTGCCTCTCCTCACGACAACACGACTGGGCTTTGATGGGTCGGTAATGAAGAAGCATTGGTCCACTTGGGAAGCCAGTACCCATGGCTCATTTTTCGCGGTGACGTTCGCGCCCGCGGTCTTGGATTTGGTTTCGGGTATAACCATGGTGGTGAAATACCGGTCTTCTTTTATGACGCTCTTGGCCTATCTGACACGGAAGATCGGGACCTTCTCTCCAGCGTAGCTCAGCTCCCAGATCTCCTCGATCCTTCCGTAGTATCAGTCCTTGTCATTACCGGTGTAGGATTCCATCGTTACGCCAGAGTTCTGATAATCATCGCTCTTCATGTCCTTGTCCTCGGTGTAGATTGTGTAGCCGTTGATATCGTACGCCTCATACGTCATCAGGTTGTGCTCGGCGCCCTGTGACAAGGCGAATATGAGTTGTTCTTCCGCGGAAGAATCCTCATGTAAAGGGTATGACAGAAGCTTCTGCTTGAACCAACGCGTGAAACATGAGTTGTGCCCTTTGATTATATCTCCGTCCGTCCTCTGTTGGCCTCGGTCATTGTACGTCTTCTCAATAAAGGTTTTGTGCTCTACCACCCAAGGATCGACCACGTCTATGTGTTGTAGCGCGACTAGGTTTGCTCTTTCAAAGTCGGCGAGTCGACCCTCGAAGTCGACATGCATTTCGCGGCGACCCTCATGGTGACCCCATCTAGTGAGCCTGCCGAGGTGCCTGTTGACGGGCAGACCAACGGGGTTCTCGATGCCTAGATAATTCGTGCAGTAGGAGATGCACTCTTCGGTCAGAAAGCCCCTGGCTATGCTTCCCTCTGGACGTGACATGTTGCGAACGTATCCTTTGATGACACCATTCATCCTTTCGAACGGCATCATGCTGTGCAGGAACGTCGGCCCGAGTTGGATGATATCCTCCACGATATGGACCAGCAGATGCACCATAACGTCGAAGCATGCGGGCGGGAAGTACATATCAAGCTCGCATAGTATCACCATGATCTCTTCCTGTAGCCTTCTGAGTTGCCTCATGCCAACCGACTTCCGAGAGATGACGTCAAAAAAGTTGCATAGGCCAAATAGCGTTTCATGGACGTGCGCGTCCATGATCCCATGGATTGCAACTGGAAGTATCTGCGTCATCAGCACGTGACAGTCGTGAGACTTCATCCCGCTGAACTTCTGCTTCGCTGAGTCTAGGTATCTGCTTATCTTCCCCGCGTAACCGTAAGGAAGTTTTACTCCTACGAGGGAGGTGAAAAACTGATCGATCTCCTCCTGACTTAGAGTGAAGCACGCGGGAGGGAAGTCATTTCCGGTCTTCTTGGCCTTATTGCCTTTGCGACGACTTTCCGTGTCCTGCTTCGCCTCATCATCATCATCATTAGCGTGAAGCTCCTCCCTGATGCCCATTGATTTCAAGTCTGCCCTTGCTTTCGGCCCATCTTTGGTCCTCTTTGGCATGTTGAGCAGGGTACCAAGCAGACTCTCGCACACGTTCTTCGTGATATGCATGACATCAAGGATGTGAGGCACACGGTGGATCTTCCAGTATGGCAAGTCCCAGAAAACAGACCTCGTTTTCCATACCTTCCGCAGCGGCACTGGCGCCTTTCGCTTCTTTCCCGGCTCTGGCGCCTTTTGCTTCTTTCCCGGCAGTGGGCAATCTTTCCAATTTTTCAATAGCTCGTCTATTTCCTCGCCGCTCCTCGTATACGGGCGTCTTCGGCGTTCGGTTTCACCATCGAACAGATCCTTGCGTTTCCTCCACGGGTCATCGTCGCGAAGCCACCTTCGATGTCCCATGAACACGGTTTTCGAACACCCGGGATCTCTATCTAGCTGGCGATACGTTGTGTCATCCATGCACCTGACGTATCCAGAAAATCCGTGGACCACCTGCCCCGCGAGATATCCGTAACCGAGATAGTCGTGCACCGTCTTGAGCAGTGCGCCTCTCATAGGGAAATATTCTTTCTCTGCGGCGTCCCACGTATTGGCTAGCGTTTTCCACAGCGTGTCTAGCTCCTCTTTCAGCAGCCCCAGATACAGATTGATGCCGTTCCCTGGTTGTTTCGGCCCTTCAATTAGCATACTCATGTGAATGTACTTCCTCTTCATGCACAACCACGGGGGAAGGTTGTACATCCATGCAAACACAGGCCAGGTGCTATGTGTGCTTCTCTGGCTGCCAAACGGATTGACTCCATCGGTGCTCGTGCCCAGCATGATGTTCCTTGGATCCTTCCCAAATTCTGGGTGTTCGAAGTTCAACGCTTGCCACTGGCTCCCATCCTTAGGGTGACTCAGCATCTTGTCTTTTTTATTTATCTCCGGATCATTTGCGTCATCTTCTCGCTTCTTCTCCTCCCTATCCGCGTGCCAACGCAGGAGCTTTGATACCTTAGGGTTCGCGAAATACCGCTGCAGACGAGGAGTGATCGGAAAGTACCACACCACTTTTCGAGGAGCTTTCTTCCTCTTCTTGTATCGAGTGACGCCGCACACTGGACATATGGTAGACTCCGCGTGCTCGTCCCGATAAATGATGCAATTGTTCATGCACACATGGTATTTCACGTGCGGTAAATCCAGAGGACACACGATTTTCTTCGCCTCCTCGAAACTGGTCGGGCACTTGTTCCCCTTGGGAAGACGTTCGTGCCAGAATGACATGTTCTCGTCGAAGCATGCGTCGGTCATTTTGTGTTTTACCTTCATCTCCAGAGACATGAGCATTACTTTCAGGCGGGTATCCTCGGGCCTGCATCCTTCGTACAATGGAGTAACCGCGTCTATCTCTAGTTGATCCAGCTTGGCTTTCTCTCGGGCGGCAGCTCTTGCGTTATCCGTCTGCTTGAGAAGTAGCTCTTGAATATGAGGGTCCTCCACCCAGCCCATCGATGGTCCATTGTCGTCTGCTCCGCCGGCATCTTCATCTTCATGATCATGCCCTTCGTCTGCTCCGGCATCTTCCTCATCATCATGTCCGGCATCTTCTACATGATGACTGTGTACAGCATCACCGTCGTGATCATGTCCTGGAGATTCTTCGTCTTCTCGCCCGCCCGAGCTGCAGTGGTTGTCTTGCTGCCCTTCCTCATTTCATGCCCGGCCCCCATGGACGACTTCATAGTCATCTTCATCACCTTGCCACCGATAGCCATCCATGAAACCACGCAAGAGCAGGTGGTCCCGCACCTGCCCAGAATCCGGGTCCGCAATAGGGCTCTTCAGCTTGCATCTTTGACATGGACATCTTATCTCCGTCTCGTTCTTTTGAAGCATCTCGGCCTTCGCGGAGCTCAAAAACCTATTCACGACGCCTTTGGTCATCGTGCGGACCATGGTCGCCTGCGGGGTAGAGAAAAACGATATTTTAGAACCAAGAAAAAATTTGGCATGACTTTCCCTAAAAATAGGACCAAAAAGAATGCATAGTGCCAAAATTCTCGCCGAAACGGAAATGAATCAACATTCCGGCAAAATATTGGCAACTATCGCATTTCAAATACCGATACCTGCAAACACAAACATATATGCTACACCACAAACATACATAGATCTAGCTAGGCCATAAAAAGTGCATGTGCACGTTGTTGGAGGGAGAACAACATAAAGATAGCTTCCCCCTTACTTACCTATCAAAAAAAGGTAATTTAACCACTTAATTTGGATGAATTTATGGTGCAAATGAGGTGAGGAGGAGGAGGCAGCCGAGACAAGCTTGGAGAAGGAGGTGGAGAGAATGAAGTGGGGAAAGTGAGTGGGTAGTTGTGGCTGTCCAAAATATCTAGCTGGTCCCAGGTTACTAATGGCGCACCACCTACAAATGCGCCATTAGTAACCCTGGTTACCAGCTGGTGCGCCATTAGTAGTTTTGCAAAAAAAAATTATAGTAGTGGCGCACTATGAGGCTGGTGCGCCATTACTAGTTAGAACTAGTAATGGCGCACTGTGCCCTGGTGCGCCATTAGTATGTTTGGAAAAATAAAAAAATTGGGTTACTAGTGGCGCACCGTGTGTCTGGTGCGCCATTAGTGTCTTTCAAACTAATGGCGCACCAGCACATGGTGCGCCACTGCTATATAGTAGTGGCGCACCACATGTCTGGTGCGCCATTAGTGGCCATTTCATCTATAGCCCTTTTCCTAGTAGTGCCCCTCGCTCTCCCCTCTCCCTCTCGGCCTCTCTCTCCCATCCTCACCCAGAACCGCCACGGCCACCACCGCAACCTGCATGGCCAAGCTCGCCGGCACGGCCACCGTCCTCCTCGGCGCCTGAAGCCCTGTCCATAGACTCCGCTGGCCTCCTCTACATCCTCTACGACCGCTACATCGAGCTGGAGTGTGCTAAGTCAAGCGGATCAGCCTCTTCCTCTCTGGCCGCCGGACCTCACCGTCAAACCCGGCGTCGTCTGCTGCTCCTGGCCACCACCGAGCCTCCCCCGGGCTTGCTTTGCACCTCTACAGCCGCGATGTGAGCTCCTACCCCAAATCCCCCTCTCCCCTTCGTTGATACGTGCCTGTAGTCGCCGTTCCCGCGAGCTCCGTCGCCATGGCCGCGCCGGAGTTCTGCATCCGCACACGCACGCGCGCTCTGTCCCACACACTGCCTCGCTATGGCCGTGCCCCGGCCCCTGCTCCGGCCGCTTCCGCGGCCCACGACTGCTCGCACCGGCCGCCGCTGGCGTCTGTAGCTGCCGCCGATAACCCGTGCACGCTGCTGCTGTGCGCTCGGCCTGCTCGCCCCTCCGCGGGCGCTCGCACAGGCCCGCTCACCCCCACTGGATGCTGTGCTGCTCTGCCTGTTGCTCCCGTGCGTTGCTGCTCCTTTTTTTTTCTGCCGGCGCTGCTAAACTGCTGCTGCTCCTAACTGTCGGATGTGGTGCCGTTGCTGCTTGCCGCATACTGATCCTGTGCGCTGTTCCTGCTACTTGTTGCTTACTACCGCAGCTCGGCTGCTGCCTAGAGCCGCTGCCACTAGGTTGGTGCGCTGCTGCTCCTCAGTACTATGGCAACTAGCTGCTGCTCAATTACCGCGGATGCTGCTGCTACTGAACATGGCCATGCCATGATATGTTGTATGCGTGTGTGCTTGTGGCCGGCCAGGCCACTGTCCAATGCGGCCGACCCTTGTTTAATTAGACTAGATTAGTTAGTGTTAATCCATTGCTAATTTAGTTTAGTAGAAATTAATATGTGAGCCACCCCTGATGATTATCTCAAATTAATTGACTTAATAAAACAGAGTCTATGACAACTGGGCCTTCACCGGCACTGTTCACCAGTTGACCAGTCAAGTTAAATATTGACTGGGTCAACTCAGACCTTGGCCCCACATGTAAGCCTCTAGGTCTAGCTGTCCGTGGGTACAAAAAGTAATTATGCTTTGTATACTTGAAATTTATAATAAATCCAGAAAATGTTTAAAACTTTGGAAATTCATATAAAATAATCCATAGCTCGGATGAAAATGTTTTCTACATGAAAGTTTCTCATAACGATGAGACGAATCCGAATTCGCGGTCCGTTTACCTATCAGATGCCTCTAACTATCTCAACATGGAACATTCCCCCTCCGGTCATCTGTCTGACACAGGTCCGGAACTGGGAATACCTTCCCGGTTGAATCCCTCCTTCACCTGTATCGTGCAGCACTACGTTAGAACACTCCTAGTGTTGCGTATTGCCATGTTATGCCTTGTTTGCTCTGTATTTACTGTTTCTTCCCCCTCTTCTCTCGGATAGACTATGAGATTGACGCCGCTGCTGCTGCCCCGATCAACTACGTTGTTGACGACACCTCCTTGCCAGAGCAACTAGGCAAGCCCCCCCCCCTTGATCACCAGATATCGCCTGTTCCTTCTCTCTACTGCCTGCATTAGAATAGTGTAGCATGTTACTGCTTTCGGTTAATCCTATTCTGCTGCATAGCCTGTCTTTGTTGCTACAGTTGTTACCCTTACCTGCAATCCTAAATGCTTAGTATAGGATGCTAGTATTCCATCAGTGGCCCTACATTCTTGTCCGTTTGCCATGATCACTCAGGAGGTGATCACTGGTATATACTTACATACATATTATATGATACACGTGGTGACTAAAGTCGGGTCGGCTCGTAGAGTACCCGCAAGTGATTCCGATGTGGGGTCTGAAAGGATAGGTGGCTCCATCCCAGTAGAGGTGGGCCTGGGTTCCCAACGGCCCCCTACTGTTACTTTGTGGCGAAGCGACAGGGAAGGTTGAGACCACCTAGGTGAGAGGTGGGCCTGGCCCTTGTCGGTGTCTGCAATTACTTCATAATAACACGCTTGACGAGATCTTGGTATTTGATCTGAGTTGGGTCATTGACCTTATACGCACTAACGGCCACGTGGGACAAGATATGGGCAACCGGCTTCGTGGTATCTGCCGAAGCTCTTTTTGACGTCAGCGAATGAGCGGCGCGCGCCGGATTGGACCGTAAGCCTGCGCTTGTATTAAGGGGGCTAGGTCTCCTTCCGGCCGCGTATGCAACATGCAGGTGTGCAATGGGCGATGGGCCCAGACCCCTGCGCACTTATGATTTAGACCGGCGTGCCGACCTCTCTGTTGAGCCTAGGTAGGGCTGCGACGTGTTGATCTCCCGAGGTCGAACATGACCCAGGAAAGTTTGCCCGGCCAGAGGGATCAAGCGTGTCGGGTAATGTGGTGCACCCCTGCAGGGAAGTTGATATATTCGAATAGTCGTGTCCACGGTAACAGGCGACCCGGAGTGGTACCTTGACCTTATGACAACTAGAACCGGATACTTAATAAAACAAACCCTTTCAAGTGCTAGATGCAACCTGGTGATCACTCTCTCACAGGGAGACGAGGAGGGGATCGCCGGGTAGGATTATGCTATGCGATGATACTTGGTGAACTTACCATCTACTCTCTTCTACATGCTGCAAGATGGAGGCTGCCAGAAGCGTAGTCTTCGACAGGACTAGCTATCCCCCTCTTATTCTAGTATTCTGCAGTTCGGTCCACCGATATTGCCCCTTTACACTGATACCCATGCATATGTAGTGTAGATCCCTGCTTGTGAGTACTTTGGATGAGTACTCATGGTAGCTTTTCTCCCTCTTTCCCCCCTTTCCATTCTTCTCAGTTGTTGCAACCAGATGCTGGAGTCCAGGAGTCAGATGCCACCTTTGACGACTCCTACTACACCGAGGGTGCCTACTACTACGTGCAGGCCGCCGCCGACGAGTAGGAGTACTTTAGGAGGATCCCAGGCAGGAGGCCTGCGCCTCTTTCGATCTGTATCCCAGTTTGTGCTAGCCATCTTATGGCCACTTGTTTAACTTATGTCTGTACTCAGATATTGTTGCTTCCGTTGACTCGTCTATGATTGAGCACTTGTATTCGAGCCTTCGAGGCCCCTGGCTTGTATTATGATGCTTGTATGCCTTATTTATGTTTTTAGAGTTGTGTTGTGATATCTTCCCGTGAGTCCCTGATCTTGATCGTACACGTTTGCGTGCATGATTAGTGTACGATTGAATCGGGGGCATCACAGGTACCGTGCTTGAGAAGGTTCAGTCCGCTAAGAGCCGACTGACTGAAGCCTACGTCAGCCTTCTAACAGGCTTTGATGTATGTGACGGGATTATGCAAAAAAGAATGCCGTAGTATAGACAGTAGCCCCTGAGACTCTGTCCGGTGTTCAAAAAGAAAGGCCGGACAGAGGATCAAATAATTTTCGCAGGAGATTAATCATGTGTGTGAATAAGCAGGCGTCGATGCTGGCTGCAACCTCCCATTCTGCCGAAGTCTCCAAACTGAAGGAGAGGCTGGAGCGGGCCGATGAAGAGCTCGGCCGTGTCAAAATACAACTAGAGGACAAGCAAGGTATGCAATGGCCTATTCAGATCGAGAATGATATGAATTGTTTGTGTTGATCGTGTTATCATTTCATATGAGCTTTGGCCGAGGTGGAGTCCCTCAAGAACGCGCCGGCCGGGGCCCAGAAGAAATCGGAGAAGGAACAAGCCACCCGCAAAAAACACGAGTCAAGGGTCGGGGAGGCTCAGCCGGAGCTCAAGGACGCTGTAGAGAAATGCGAGTCCTTGGAGCGCAAGATTACGGACCAAGAGTCCAAACTTGCTAAGGCCCGCCAAAGCGCACAAGAGGCCCGGGTTGAACCGTAGGGCGCCCTCCGGGAAATCCAGGAGGCCAAGCAGATTGCGCCAGGTAAGGCCTTTATTATGCAGAGCAAATTTGTGAAGAAAAGGTATCTCTTACTGACCCGGATTTGGAGTTCTCCAGGAGCGTTTGCGGATCTGCCTCGCAGTGTTGCTGATGCCGCGGAGTTCTTCCGAACCGAAGAGGGGAGCTCAACGGAGAAGTTGTTCTGGTCGCAATACCTTGCGCCAGAGCATCCGGTGTCCCTTAGCGATCAGCTGAAATAGCTGACCGAACTGCATAGGGTGTCCGTATTGTCCATGAAGGATTTGATAATCAGTTTGTGGCCTGCGGAAGCCATGCCCAGCAGCCACTTTGGGCTCGTGAAGCGGCCGGTCGATGCATGCCCTCGGCTTGTTGCCATAAAGCGGTCAGTCTGCATCGAAGGTGCGCGGATGGCCTTCGCTCGTGTCAAGGTGCAGTGGGCGAAGATGAATGCCGTCAAGCTCGCGACCGAGGGACCGCCTGTGGGCAAAGAGCACCGCACGCCCGAGCGGTATTTTGATGATGTCCTGGAAGGATCCCGCATTGTAGAGGGCCAGTGTGCGAACGACATTATCTTTGAATGAATGTATTCATGTTATCCAGTCCTGTATTATGGAACAAAGCCTATATGTAATATGTTGCTTGTTGTTGTGTGAAAATATTTCCTCCTTTGCGGCCGTTTTATTAAATCTGAGGGTTGGCCAGTCGTCGGCTTCAGCCCCCACGTAGGTAGTACGGGGGTGTTCAGGTTGGAACCTAAACACACTTGGCCCAAGAGTTTGGTCCTTTAAGGAGGTGTTTAGTGCAGTGAACCAGGCAATCGGACTATGTGGCTTTATCACCCTCACTTAGCCATAGGAGTTTGACAATAGGAGTGTAGGCGCAGCCCCTAGTTAGTATTTGTTTTATCCGGACTAGGGGATGTAGAAACCTGATCGGGTGGAAGCCGATCCGTCGCATAATGCGGAAAAAATCACAAGAGATTTATGTTTAGCCACCAAATAGCTGACCAGCTCTCGCCGCATCATGACACTCAGTTTTCGGCTTTCTCTACTGAGGTGTTTGTCCGGATAAACTAGAAACACAATCGCAGTAGTTCTCCCTTTACTACCCTAGCCGATAGACGGAATGTAAGGTAGCAAGCACAGGAGCCGGGCAACCCAACTATTGACCAAAGACATGATTCAGAGCCGATGCATATAATGCTATATTCGGGGCGCCGAATGATACTGTAAAAAGTGTTCGGACTTGTTGTAAACATATGAAGCACAATGGGGCCCCGAGTGAGTTAGGTCGTACCAAAGGGGACGGGTGCCATCAATGAAAAACAGTGAAACATAATGAAGGAGTAAATCAGTGCCACATATATTGGGCCGGAAGTTGTTTGCATTATAGTCTGATTGATACGTCAAAGCGTATTTGTACAAATAATGCGATAAGCAAAAGGGCTATTTAACATGCCGAGACTAAGGGGAAGCTGCGTGCGGGTCCTAAGAAAAGGAAAAGTGATCGTCAAGAAGATCATCTGGATATTCCACCACACGTCTATGCTGCTTTCCTCCTTGGTATGTGATCCTTCGAAAGAATAGACGATCGGGCCTTCGATAGGGGCCCGTGGAAAAGAAACCTGAAATGGATAGAAAGGAAAGGTAAAGTATGAGTGTCCAGAGGAGGTGGAGCCGTATTGTGGACTGTGATAGAGTTATGCCTCCGTATTTGCCCATGATATTTTTAGTGTGTAGTTATGTACGCTCGGTACGTACGCTGCAATTTGACCGGGACTAAGACGGAGGCCGAATTGCTAGTCGAACTCCTAACGAGCTGGACTGTCCTGCTGCGGAGTAGTCCGGACTCGTTTAATAGTGTCCGGGGGCTTGGCCGCTGAATTGATGTTCTGCTTGGTAAGGCCGCCCTGTACTTCCGCTGCCAGGGCCGCGGTGTGCTCCTCGGTAGGGAGGGAGCGTTCCATGTTTCCATTGACTGTTATGACACCGCGTGGTCCGGGCATCTTGAGTTTGAGATAGGCATAGTGTGGCACCACATTGAAGTGAGCAAATGCGATTCGTCCGAGTAGTGCGTGATAGCCACTATGGAACGGGACGATGTCGAAGATCAAGTCTTCGCTTCCGAAGTTGTCCGGCGATCCGAAGAAAACTTCCAATGTGATTGAGCCCGTGCAACGGGCCTCTACACCTGGTATTACTCCTTTAAAGGTAGTTTTTGTGGGCTTGATCCTTGACGGATCAATGCCCATCTTGCGGCCTGTGTCCTGATAGAGCAGGTTAAGGCTGTTGCCACCGTCCATGAGGACTCGTGTGAGGTGGAATCCATCAATGATTGGGTCGAGGACCAGTGTGGCAGAACCACCGTGACGGATACTAGTCGAATGGTCCCTACAATCGAAGGTGATCGGGCAAGATGACCATGGATTGAATTTTGGGGCGACTGGCTCTATCGCATAGACGTCCGTGAGCGTGCGTTTGCGCTCCCTCTTGGGGATATGGGTAGCATATATCATGTTCACTGTTTTGACTTGGGGGGGGGGATTTCTTTTGTCCCCATGTGTTCGGTGGACGGGGCTCCTCATCATCGTCGTCACTTGGTGACCCCTTCTCCTTATTCTTGGTATTTAACTTACCGGCCTGTTTAAAGACCCAACAACTTCTGTTGGTATGATTGGCGGGTTTGTCGAAGGTGCCGTGGATCTGACATGGTCGAGCGAGTATTCGGTCCAAGCTGGATGAGCCCGGATTGCTTCTTTTAAATGGCTTCTTCCGCTGACCAGACTTGGAGCCACTGAATCCGGCGTTGACCGCCGTGTCATCGGTATTGTCACTGTTGCTTCGACGCTTGTGCCTGTTGCGTCGGGGCTTGCCGTTGCTATTTTTGGCTTCGGAGGTGCCAGGTTCGCTTGCACTGTTGCTGCTACAGGCTAGCCAACTATCTTCGCCCGTGCAAAAGCGGGTCATAAGTGCCGTGAGGGCTGCCATGGACCTTGGCTTTTCTTGGCAAAAGTGTCGGGCGAGCCATTCGTCGAGAATGCTATGCTTAAAGGCTGCTAGGGCTTCGGCATCCGGATAGTCGATGATTTGGTTATTTTTAATTAGGAACCTAGTCCAGAATTTCCTGGCCGACTCTCCGGGCAGTTGAACTATGTGACTTAAGTCATCGGCATCCGGAGTTCGGATGTATGTTTTTGGGGAACGTAGTAATTTAAAAAAAATTCCTACGCACACGCAAGATCATGGTGATGCATAGCAACGAGAGGGGAGAGTGTTGTCCACGTACCCTCGTAGACTGAAAGCGAAAGCGTTAACACAACGCGGTTGATGTAGTCGTACGTCTTCACGATCCGACCGATCATGTACCGAACGCACGGCACCTCCGAGTTCAGCACACGTTCAGCTCGATGACGTACCTCGAACTCCGATCCAGCCGAGTGTTGAGGGAGAGTTTCGTCAGCACGACGGCGTGGTGACAATGATGATGTTCTACCGACGCAGGGCTTCGCCTAAGCACCGCTACGATATTATCGAGGTGTAATATGGTGGAGGGGGGCACCGCACATGGCTAAGAGATCATTGATCAATTGTGTGTCCAGAGGTGCCCCCTGCCCCCGTATATAAAGGAGCAAGGGGGAGGCGGCCGGCCTAGGAGGAGGGCGCGCCAAGGGAGGGAGTCCTACTCCCACCGGGAGTAGGACTCCTCCTTTCCTTGTTGGAGTAGGAGAAGGGAAGGGAGAAGGAGAAGGAAGGAAGGGGGCGCCCCCCCTCCCTAGTCCAATTCGGACTAGTCCATGGGGAGGGGTGCGGCCACCCTTTGGGGCCTTTCTCTCCTTTCCCGTATGCCCCATTAAGGCCCAATACGAATTCACGTAACTCTCCGGTACTCCGAAAAATACCCGAATCACTCGGAACCTCTCTGATGTCCGAATATAGTCGTCCAATATATCGATCTTTACGTCTCGACCATTTCGAGACTCCTCGTCATGTCCCCGATCTCATTCGGGACTCCGAACTCCTTCGGTACATCAAAACTCATAAACTCATAATAAAACTGCCATCGTAACGTTAAGCGTGCGGACCCTACGGGTTCGAGAACTATGTAGACATGACCGAGACACGTCTCCGGTCAATAACCAATAGCGGGACCTGGATGCCCATCTCGGCTCCCACATATTCTACGAAGATCTTTATCGGTCAAACCGCATAACAACGTACGTTCTTCCCTTTGTCATCGGTATGTTACCTGCCCGAGATTCGATCGTCGGTATCTTAATACCTAGTTCAATATCGTTACCGGCAAGTCTCTTTACTCGTTCCGTAATACATCATCTCGCAACAAACTCATTAGTTGCAATGCTTGCAAGGCTTAAGTGATGTGCATTACCGAGAGGGCCCAGAGATACCTCTCCGACAATCGGAGTGACAAATCCCAATCTCGAAATACGCCAACCCAACAAGTACCTTCGGAGACACCTGTAGAGCACCTTTATAATCACCCCGTTACGTTGTGACGTTTGGTAGCACACAAAGTGTTCCTCCGGTAAACGGGAGTTGCATAATCTCATAGTCATAGGAACATGTATAAGTCATGAAGAAAGCAATAGCAACAGACTAAACGATCGAGTGCTAAACTAACGGAATGGGTCAAGTCAATCACATCATTCTCCTAATGATATGATCCCGTTAATCAAATGACAACTCATGTCTATGGCTAGGAAACATAACCATCTTTGATCAACGAGCTAGTCAAGTAGAGGCATACTAGTGACACCATGTTTGTCTATGTATTCACACATGTATCATGTTTCCGGTTAATACAATTCTAGCATGAATAAAAAACATTTATCATGATATAAGTAAATAAATAGTAACTTTATTATTGCCTCTAGGGCATATTTCCTTCAGTCCCCACTTGCACTAGAGTCAATAATCTAGTTCACATCGCCATGTGATTTAACATCAATAGTTCACATCACCATGTGATTAACACCCATAGTTCACATCGTCATGTGACCAACACCCAAAGGGTTTACTGGAGTCAATAATCTAGTTCACATCGCTATGTGATTAACACCCAAAGAATACTAAGGTGTTATTATGTTTTGCTTGTGAGATAATTTTAGTCAACGGTTCTGTCACATTCAGATCCGTAAGTATTTTGCAAATTTCTATGTCTACAATGCTCTGCTCGGAGCTACTCTAGCTAATTGCTCCCACTTTCAATATGTATCTAGACCGAGACATAGAGTCATCTAGATTAGTGTCAAAACTTGCATCAATGTAACCCTTTACGACGAACCTTTTGTCACTTCCGTAATCGAGAAACATATCCTTATTCCAGTAAGGATAATTTTGACCGCTGTCTAGTGATCTACTCCTAGGGTATACAATAGATCTGGTACACAGCATGGCATACTTTATAGAACCTATGGCCGAGGCATAGGGAATGACTTTCATTCTTTTTCTATCTTCTGCCATGGTCGGGCTTTGAGTCTTACTCAATTTCACACCTTGTAACACAGGCAAGAAACTCTTTCTTTGACTGTTCTATTTTGAACCACTTCAAAATCTTGTTAAGGTATGTACTCATTGAAAAAACTTATCAAGCGTCTTGATCTATCTCTATAGATCTTGATGCTCAATATGTAAGCAGCTTCACCGAGGTCTTTCTTTGAAAAACTCCTTTCAAACACTCCTTTATGCTTTGCAGAATAATTCTACATTATTTCCGATCAAAAATATGTCATTCACATATACTTATCAGAAATGTTGCAGTGCTCCCACTCACTTTCTTGTAAATACAGGATTCACTGCAAGTTTGTATAAAACTATATCCTTTGATCAACTTATCAAAGCGTATATTCCAACTCCGAGATACTTGCACCAGTCCATAGATGGATCGCTGGAGCTTGCATATTTTGTTAGCACCTTTAGGATTGACAAAACCTTCTGGTTGCATCATATACAACTCTTCTTTAATAAATCCATTAAGGAATGCAATTTTGTTTATCTATTTGCCAGATTTCATAAAATGCGGCAATTGCTAACATGATTCGGACAGACTTAAGCATAGATACGAGTGAGAAACTCTCATCGTAGTCAACACCTTAAACTTGTCGAAAACCTTTTGCGACAACTCTAGCTTTGTAGATAGTAACACTACTATCAGCATCCGTCTTCCTCTTGAAGATGTATTTATTTTTTATGGCTCGCCAATTACTGGGCAAGTCAATCAAAGTCCATACTTTGTTCTCATACATGGATCCCATCTCGGATTTCATGGCCTCAAGCCATATTGCGGAATCTGGGCTCACCATCGCTTCTTCATAGTTCGTAGGTTCGTCATGGTCTAGTAACATAACCTCCAGAACAGGATTACCGTACCACTCTGGTGCGGATCTTACTCTGGTTGACCTACGAGGTTCAGTAACAACTTGATCTGAAGTTTCATGATCATCATCATTAACTTCCTCACTAATTGGTGTAGGTGTCACAGAAACCGGTTTCTGTGATGAACTACTTTCCAATAAGCGATGAGGTACAGTTACCTCATCAAGTTCTATTTTCCTCCCACTCACTTCTTTCGAGAGAAACTCCTTCTCTAGAAAGGATCCATTCTTAGCAACGAATGTCTTTCCTTCGGATCTGTGATAGAAGGTGTACCCAACAGTCTCCTTTGGGTATCCTATGAAGACACATTTCTCCGATTTAGGTTCGAGCTTATCAGGTTGAAGTTTCTTCACATAAGCATCGCAACCCCAAACTTTAAGAAACGACAACTTTGGTTTCTTGCCAAACCACAGTTCATAAGATGTCGTCTCAACGGATTTAGATGGTACCCTATTTAACGTGAATGCAGCTGTCTCTAATGCATAACCCAAAAACGATAGTGGTAGATCGATAAGAGACATCATATATCGCACCATATCTAATAAAGTACGGTTACGATGTTTGGACACACCATTACACTGTGGTGTTCCACGTGGCGTGAGTAGTGAAACTATTTCACATTGTTTTTACTGAAGGCCAAACTCGTAACTCAAATACTCTTCTCCACGATCAGATCGTGGAAACTTTATTTTCTTGTTATGATGATTTTCCACTTCACTCTGAAATTATATGAACTTTTCAAATGTTTCAGACTTCTGTTTCATTTAAGTAGATATACCCATATCTGCTCAAATCATCTATGAAGGTCAGAAATTAATGATACCTGCTACGAGCCTCAATATTCATCGGACCACATACATGTCTATGTATGATTTCCAACAAATTTGTTGCTCTCTCCATAGTTCCGGAGAACGGCGTATTAGTCATCTTGCCCATGAGGCACGGTTCGCAAGCATCAAGTGATTCATAATCAAGTGATTCCAAAATCCCATCAGTATGGAGTTTCTTCATGCGCTTTACACCAATATGACCTAAAAGTGCCACAAATAAGTTGCACTATCATTATTAACTTTGCATCTTTTGGCTTAATTATTATCAATATGTGTATCACTACGATCGAGATCCAACAAACCATTTTATTGGGTGTATGACCATAGAAGGTTTTATTCATGTAAACAGAACAACAATTATTCTCTAATTTAAATGAATAACCGTATTGCAACAAACATGATCAAATCATATTCATGCTCAACGCAAATAGCAAATAACACTTATTTAGTTTCCCGAAAGTATAGGGAGTGTGTGATGATGATCATATCAATCTTGGAACTACTTCCAACACACATCGTCACCTTGCCTTTTACTAGTCTTTGTTTTATCTGCAACTCCTGTTTCGAGTTACTACTCTTAGCAACTGAACCAGTATCAAATACCGAGGGGTTGCTATAAACACTAGTAAAGTACACATCAATAACATGTATATCCAATATACCTTTGTTCTCTTTGCCATCCTTCTTATCCACCAAATAGTTGGGGTAGTTCCGCTTCCAGTGACCAGTCCCTTTGCAGTAGAAGCACTTAGTCTCAGGCTTAGGTACAGACTTGGGCTTCTTCACTTGAGTAGCAACTTGCTTGCCGTTCTTTTTGAAGTTCCCCTTCTATCCCTTTGCCCTTTTCTTGAAACTAGTGGTCTTGTTAACCATCAACACTTGATGCTCTTTCTTGATTTCTACCTTCGTCGATTTCAGCATCGCGAAGAGCTCGGGAATTACTTTCGTCATCCCTTACATACTATAGTTCATCATGAAGTTCTACTAACTTGGTGATGGTGACTAGAGAATTCTGTCAATCACTATTTTATCTGGAAGATTAACTCCCACTTGATTCAAGCGATTGTAGTACCCAGACAATCTGAGCACATGCTCACTGCTTGAGCTATTCTCCTCCATCTTTTAGCTATAGAACTTGTTGGAGACTTCATATCTCTCAACTCGGGTATTTGCTTGAAATATTAACTTCAACTCCTGGAACATCTCATATGGTCCATGACGTTCAAAACGTCTTTGAAGTACCAATTCTAAGCCGTTAAGCATGGTGCACTAAACTATCAAGTAGTCATCATATTGAGCTAGCCAAACGTTCATAACGTCTGCATCTGCTCCTGCAATAGGTCTGTCACCTAGCGGTGCATCAAGGACATAATTCTTCTGTGCAGCAATGAGGATAATCCTCAGATCACGGATCCAATCCGCATCTTTGCTACTAACATCTTTCAACATAATTTTCTCTAGGAACATATCAAAAATAAACAAGGAAGCAACAACGCGAGCTATTGATCTACAACATAATTTGCAAAAATACTATCAGGACTAAGTTCATGATAAATTTAAGTTCAATTAATCATATTACTTAAGAACTCCCACTTTGATAGACATCCCTCTAATCCTGTATGTGATTACGTGATCCAAATCAACTAAACCATAACCGATCATCACGTGAAATGGAGTAGTTTTCAATGGTGAACATCACTATGTTGATCATATCTACTATATGATTCACGCTCGACCTTTCGGTCTCAATGTTCCGAGGCCATATCTGCATATGCTAGGCTCGTCAAGTTTAACCTGAGTATTCTGCGTGTGCAAAACTGGCTTGCACCCGTTGTAGATGGACGTAGAGCTTATCACACCCGATCATCACGTGGTGTTTGGGCACGACGAACTTTGGCAACAGTGCATACTCAGGGAGAACACTTTTATCTTGAAATTTAGTGAGAGATCATCTTATAATGCTACCGTCAATCAAAGCAAGATAAGATGCATAAAAGATAAACATCACATGCAATCAATATAAGTGATATGATATGGCCATCATCATCTTGTGCTTGTGATCTCCATCTCCGAAGCACCGTCATGATCACCATCGTCACCGGCGCGACACCTTGATCTCCATCGTAGCATCGTTGTCGTCTCGCCAACTATTGCTTTTACGACTATCGCTACCGCTTAGTGATAAAGTAAAACAATTACATGGCGATTGGATTGCATACAATAAAGCGACAACCATATGGCTCCTGCCAGTTGCCGATAACTCGGTTACAAAACATGATCATCTCATACAATAAAATTTAGCATCATGTCTTGACCATATCACATCACAACATGCCCTGCAAAAACAAGTTAGACGTCCTCTACTTTGTTGTTGCAAGTTTTACGTGGCTGCTACGGGCTTAGCAAGAACCGTACTTACCTACGCATCAAAACCACAACGATAGTTTGTCAAGTTGGTGTTGTTTTAACCTTCACAAGGACCGGGCGTAGCCACACTCGGTTCAACTAAAGTGAGAGAGACAGACACCCGCCAGTCACCTTTAAGCAACGAGTGCTCGCAACAGTGAAAACAGACTCGCGTAAGCGTACGCGTAATGTCGGTCCGGGCCGCTTCATCTCACAATACCGCCGAACCAAAGTATGACATGCTGGTAAGCAGTATGACTTATATCGCCCATAACTTACTTGTGTTCTACTCGTGCATATGACATCTACGCATAAAACCAGGCTCTGATACCACTGCTGGGGAACGTAGTAATTTCAAAAAAATTCCTACGCACACGCAAGATCATGGTGATGCATAGCAACGAGAGGGGAGAGTGTTGTCCACGTACCCTCGTAGACCGAAAGCGGAAGCGTTAACACAACGCGGTTGATGTAGTCGTACGTCTTCACGATCCGACTGATCAAGTACCGAACGCACGGCACCTCCGAGTTCAGCACACGTTCAGCTCGATGACGACCCTCGAAATCCGATCCAGCCGAGTTTTGAGGGAGAGTTTCGTCAGCGCGACGGCGTGGTGACAATGATGATGTTCTACCGACGCAGGGCTTCGCCTAAGCACCGTTACGATATTATCGAGGTGTAATATGGTGGAGGGGGGCACCGCACACGGCTAAGAGATCATTGATCAATTGTGTGTCCAGAGGTGCCCCCCTGCCCCCGTATATAAAGGAGCAAGGGGGGAGGCGGCCGGCCTAGGAGGAGGGAGCGCCAAGGGGGGGAGTCCTACTCCCACTGGGAGTAGGACTCCTCCTTTCCTTGTTGGAGTAGGAGAAGGGAAGGGAGAAGGAGAAGGAAGGAAGGGGGCGCCCCCCCTCCCTAGTCCAATTCGTACTAGTCCATGGGGAGGGGTGCGGCCACCCTTTGGGGCCTTTCTCTCCTTTCCCGTATGGCCCATTAAGGCCCAATACGAATTCCCGTAACTCTCCGGTACTCCGAAAAATACCCGAATCACTCGGAACCTTTCCGATGTCCGAATATAGTCGTTCAATATATCGATCTTTACGTCTCGACCATTTCGAGACTCCTCGTCATGTCCACGATCTCATCCGGGACTCCGAACTCCTTCGGTACATCAAAACTCATAAACTCATAATAAAACTGTCATCGTAACGTTAAGCGTGCGGACCCTACGGGTTCGAGAACTATGTAGACATGACCGAGACACGTCTCCGGTCAATAACCAATAGCGGGACCTGGAAGCCCATATTGGCTCCCACATATTCTACGAAGATCTTTATCGGTCAAACCGCATAACAACATACGTTGTTCCCTTTGTCATCGGTATGTTACTTGCCCGAGATTCGATTGTTGGTATCTTAATACCTAGTTCAATCTCGTTACCGGCAAGTCTCTTCACTCGTTCCGTAATACATCATCTCGCAACAAACTCATTAGTTGCAATGCTTGCAAGGCTTAAGTGATGTGCATTACCGAGTGGGCCCAGAGATACCTCTCCGACAATCGGAGTGACAAATCCCAATCTCGAAATATGCCAACCCAACAAGTACCTTCGGAGACACCTGTAGAGCACCTTTATAATCACCCAGTTACGTTGTGACGTTTGGTAGCACACAAAGTGTTCCTCCGGTAAATGGGAGTTGCATAATCTCATAGTCATAGGGACATGTATAAGTCATGAAGAAAGCAATAGCAACATACTAAACGATCGAGTGCTAAGGTAACAGAATGGGTCAAGTCAATCACATCATTCTCCTAATGATATGATCCCGTTAATCAAATGACAACTCATGTCTATGGCTAGGAAACATAACCATCTTTGATCAACGAGCTAGTCAAGTAGAGGCATACTAGTGACACTCTGTTTGTCTATGTATTCACACATGTATCATGTTTCCGGTTAATACAATTCTAGCATGAATAATAAACATTTATCATGATATAAGGAAATAAATAATAACTTTATTATTGCCTCTAGGGCATATTTCCTTCATATGTGCCCTGGAAGTTGTCGCGAAAGGCGTCTTCCAAGTCCTCCCAGCTGCCAATGAAGTTTTCTGGCAGACTATTTAACATGTGCCGTGCTGGTCCCTTGAGCTTTAGCGGGAGGTATTTGATGGCATGAAGATCATCACCGCGGGTCATATGAAGTTGGAGAAGAAAGTGTTCAATCCATACCGCGGGATCTGTTGTTCCATCATATGATTCGATATTCACGGGTTTAAACCCTTCTGGGAATTCGTGCTCCATTACGTCGTCAGTGAAGCAGAGGGGGTGTGCGGCGCCTCTATATCGGGCCAAGTTGCGACGCAGCTCGGATGGAGTTCGTCTGCGGTTTTCGGCCCGGACATGGTTATGCCTATCACGTGCGGCTAGATAGCCGTCGTCGCGCGCCGGGGCACGCCCCCATGATCCTTAGATCGATCTGGTATGACCTACTCTAGTTTCCAAGTCCTGCCGCAGGTCATATGTATATCCCCGAGCTGTTGTGTCTCTACCTTTACGGCAAGGTAATACGGGCTGGTGTTCGGCTTGATTTGCCATTTTGTCATGGCCACGTGGTGGACGGTCGGCCGCGTTATGCGCTGATGGCACGGGCTCCAGCGCCTCGTCGTCGAATTGAGGTAGCAGCTTACGTTTCGGGTAACTCTTGGTTGGGCGTTCGATACCGTATTCCTCGGCTGCCAGGACATTAGTCCACCTGTCGTTGAGCAGATCTTGATCAGCTTGAAGCTGCTGCTTCTTCTTCTTTAGGCTCCTTCCGGTGGCTATTAGCCGGCGCTTAAAGCGCTCCTGTTCGAGGGGTTCTTCAGGCACGATAAAGTCTTCGTTGCCGAGGCTCACCTCATCTTCGGAGAGTGGAAGGTATTTACTATCCTCCGAGTCTTCGTTTACAGCCTGTTCATCAGCGCTAACTTGCCCATCTTCCCGATCGTCTTGTTCGGAGGTTGGCTTGAAGGGGTCTTCTTGGTCTTCGGCGACGTCCGGAGTATTGTTGTTTCCGGTGCCGGTATTGCTGTCTTTTTTGTGGCGTGATTTACAGCGGCGCTGTGGACGTTGGCGCTTTGGTTTTATCTCGGGAGGTTTATCCGCAACTGGATTTTTCTCGTTATCGCCGTTACCCTGTTTGGGTGTATCCACCATGTACACATCATGCGAAGAGGTGGCCGTCCAGCGTCCGATAAACGGAGGGTTTTGGGCCTGCTCTTCTCCGCCATCGTCTTCCGTACCGTCGATGTCTTCGAAGCCGTATTCAAGCATGTCGGTTAAGTCTTTGACAGTGGCTATGAAGTGGGTGGTGGGTGGGACGTAAAATTCCCCGCTCCCAGCCCCTAGTCCGGGCTGGGCGCAGTTCGGACATTGCCCCTCTGTAATGACGAGGGATCGCATTCAATCCAGAGCCTCGCTTAAAGGCGAGCTTTGGCGATGGAGAGGAGAGTCCGGCGGGAAGGAAGCTCCTTGGCCGAGCTCACACGATGCTGACTCCGAGGGTTCGGAGCCAGTGTTCGGAGAAGGGTCCGACCTCATGAAGATTGCCGGTGACCCTACTTCCTCCGGCTCTCCCATACTAGGCTTGATAGCCGTAGAGAGTACGGCGGGCTCGAGGATCCCGTCTTCGTACCTGGTAGTGCGCTCCGGGTCTCAGGTCAGAGCGGAGGTTGGAGTCACAAACCCTTGGAAGATCAAGTCTCCTCTGATATCAGCGACATAATCCAGATTTCCAAAACTAATCTAGTGACCTGGGGCGTAGCTGTCGATCTGCTCTAGATGGCCAATCGAGTTGGCCGGCAGTGCGAAGCCTCCGAACACAAAGATCTGGCCCGGGAGAAAGACCTCCCTCAGGGCAGCATTGTCGTAGATGACTGATGGAGCCATCGAACCTTCTGACGACGGCGCAGCGGAACTCTCAATGAAAGCACCAATGTCGGTGTCAAAACCATTGGATCTCTAGTAGGGGGTCCCGAACTGTGCGTCTGAGGATCAAAGGTAACAGGAGACAGGGACACAATGTTTACCCAGGTTCGGGCCCTCTTGATGGAGGTAATACCCTACTTCCTGCTTGATTATCTTGGATGAATATGGGGTTTAGAAGAGTTGATCTACCTCGAGATCATAATGGCTAAACCCAAGATGTCTAGGTTGTATGATTGTGATCACCTCTACGGAGGGGACTAGGGTTGTACATAGTCGGTTTACAGAGAAAGGAATCTTCATATCCGAACGCGAAGCTTGCCTTCCATGCAAAGGAGAGTCCGATCCGGACAAAGGAGGACGTCTTCTGTCTAGTATCTTCACGGCCCACTAGTCCGGCCCACGTCACACAGCCCGGACGCCAGAGGACCCCTTAATCCAGGACTCCCTCAGATGAGCCGACGCTTTTCAGGGGCCCAGTGAGCGATGTCGGCCGACAAGTAGCCGGCCCGCTTCAGCTCCAAGATGCCATTGTTTCTCATGATGGAGGCGTCCCATTTGTCGTTTGCATCGGATTCAGCCATGGCTGGGGAGGTCAGGATGGGATTCGCCGCGGAGCAGAAAGACATGGCGCTGGAGCTCTGGAGGATTGCGCTAGCAGCAGCAGGAGGTGGAAGAAGGCGTAAGATGCTAATTGTAGCAGCCCTCCTCTTTATAGGCTGTGAAAGAGCCAGGACGTCCTCTTTTCAAGCCGTGGGCGTCTCCAATTCCCGATACTCTCGCAACGTTATGCGTGGGTTGGGAATCAAAATCATTGACCATATCCCCTAAAAAATGGGGCACAATCTCTGCCTTAATGACACATGCCAATAGGGGGGTGGCCTTGAGCCGCGCATCAAGAACAGGCAGACACTCGGCATTATGACCGGTCGTGACCCTTCGTTAAAGAGAAAACAGTTGTCAGATGAAGGCACTATTTGTTGGGAATCGTTGCATGGAAAACAAAACAAAATCTACGCACACGCAAAGATCTATCCATGGAGATGCATAGCAACAAGGGGGAGAGTGTGTCTATGTACCCTCGTAGATTGAAAGCGGAAGCATTTGACAACGCGGTTGATGTAGTCGAACTTCTTCTAGCTCCGACCAATCAAGCACCGAACGTACGGCACCTCCGATTTCTGCACACATTCAGTGCGATGATGTCCCTCACCTTATTGATCCATCAAGGGGTCGAGGTAGTAGATGAGTTCCGTCAGCACGACGGTGTGGTGTCGGCGATGGTGTAGTGATCCTCGCAGGGCTTCGCCAAAGCACTACGAAACTATGACCGGGGGTGTATATTGTGGAGGGGGGCGCCGCACACGACTAACAGTTGATGTTGTGTGTTCTAGCGGTGCCCCCACATATATATAGGTGGGAGGGGAGGAGAGGCAGCTAAGGGGCGCCCCACGTAGGCCAAATCCTACTTGGGGTCTTCCCCAATTCGGCCTGCCCCCTTTCTATAATTGCCAGAGGGGGAAAAGTGAAGGAGAAGGAGAGAAGGAAAGGGGGGCGAACCCCCTCTTTGCCTTCTCCCACTCGACCTCCTTCCATAGGGGGGCGCCACCCCTTGTGGGCTGGTGTGCTTCCCTCTTATGGCCCATATGGCCCATATCTTTTACCCGGGGGTTCTGGTAACCCCCCCCCCCCCCCCCGATACTCTCCGGAACACTTCCAGTGTCCGAATACTATCATCCTATATATCAATCTTTACCTCTCGACCATTTCGAGACTCCTCGTCATATCCGTGATCTCATCCGAGACTCCGAACAACATTTGGTTACCAAATCACATAACTCATATAATACTAAATCATCATCGAACGTTAAGCGTGCGGACCCTACAGGTTCGGGAACTATGTAGACATGACCAAGACACCTCTCCGGTCAATAACCAATAGCAGAACCTGGATGCTCCTATTGGCTCCTACATATTCTACGAAGATCTTTATCGGTTGAACCGTAATGACAACATACACAATTCCCTTTGTCCATCAGTATGTTACTTGCCCGAGATTCGATCGTCAGTATCTTCATACCTAGTTCAATCTCGTAACCGGCAAGTCTCTTTACTCGTTCCATAATACATCACCTCGTGACCAACTCCTTAGTCGTTTGCTTGCAAGCTTATGATGTGTATCACCGAGAGGGCCAGAGATACCTCTCCGATACTCGGAGTGACAAATCCTTATCTCGGTCTATGCCAACTCAACAAACACCTTCGGAGATACCTGTAGAGCATCTTTATAATCACCCAGTTACGCTGTGATGTTTGATAGCACACAAGGCATTCCTCCGATATCCGAGAGTTGCATAATCTCATAGTCGAAGGAATATGCATTTGACATGAAGAAAGCAATATCAATAAAACTGAACGATCATTGTGCTAAGCTAACAGGTGGGTCTTGTTCATCACATCATTCTCCTAATGATGTGATCCTGTTATCAAATGACAACACATGTCCATGGTTAGGAAACCATAACCATCTTTGATCAACGAGCTAGTCAAGTAGAGGCTCGCTAGGGACATAGTGTGTCGGTGGGAAACGACACCTATGGGACCATGAGGATCCCTTCTACGGTTGCGGGCTGCTGGGTGGTGAGGAGAGCAGGATCAACAGTCAGTACAAGCACGCGGATCCTATACCCAGGTTCGGGCCGCAGAGATGCGTAATACCCTAGTCCTGCTTGGATGTGTATATCTGTGTTCTTGAGGTTCTTGAAGTAGCTACAAGGGGCGTAACTTGTCCAAGCTTCTGAATCCTTCTCCTGGATGCCCTGGGTCTCCTTTTGTAGGCCAAGGGATCGCCACAGTGGCACCAGGAGCTGGCATTGGGGTACTGTGGTTAAGCTTATCGCGAGCCATTACGGGACAAGACACATTTAATGCGTAGCTTAGGTGTCCCCTTCACTTTACCACCACTTCGCCCCGCCTCGACACGTGCCTGGGCCAGCAAGGCAGTGGTGCCATGTAGGCAGGCAAGCAGCTGAGGTGGCGTGGTGGTGGAGCCTTCACGAAGATCTGCATGCCACCACGTAGGCGTGTGCTGAGTTGGTGGAGGAGCCTTGCGTTGACACGCAGGTGGCTGCCCGGCTGGTGGGCTGGCAGCTACATGGGATTGGTGGCGAAAAGCTTGGCGGGTGCGGGCCTGGCTGCGGCCTCGCAGACGCCCTCGGCAAGGGCCTTGCCGGGGCCCCGGCAAGGGTCTTGTTGTGGCATTGCGGTCGTCCCCGGCAAGGATCTCGCCGGGGGTCTTGTGGGTTTCCTCGCCAAGGGTCTCGCCGGGGCTCGCTGTCTTCCACTCTTCTGATCTTGAGTGTTGTTCTTGTCTTCATAGGGATCTGCATGTCACCACGGAGGCGTCTCCCGAGCCCTGGCCCAACGTAGTTGATGGTGTTGGAGACCGTGGGTTCGAGGGTGGCTCATTCCGCTGGTGTGGGCGAGCCGCCCCGGCAAGGGTCTTGCCGGGGAAACCTGCTTCGTCCATCTGCTCTCTGTGGCCTCGGTCTTGGCGTTGCTTTTTGGTTTGTTTCTATGCCTCCGGCCCTCTCCCTTGCCCTGCTTAGCGTGGTCGTGGCCGCGCGGCTCCGACTGCCCGTGCACTTAGTAAGGGGTACTGAAATAGAACCCCTATTTTAGTACAGCGATAGGAGCCCCCGGGCCTGGGCCACACATTAGCGCGGTGCGGTTGTTGGGCTAGGCCCAAAACAGTGTGCGGGCAGGCGAGGCGGTTTTTTACCGTGGCCACTTTCCGTCCACTGCGCTTCCCCACGACCTGCGTTGATTGCGTGACGTGGGGGTCGCGCGCGCGGGTGACCAAAGCATGCTGACACCATCTGTGCTGAACAGTAAAGAGGCGGCCTGCGTGTCTCTTCAAGACCGCAAGGTCGCTGCTCATGTGCTCTCCGCACTCCACGTAAACAGGACTTAGAGAAGTGAATTCAAAAGGAGAAATATAAAAATAGACTCACAGGTGAGAACACCCACTTCCTACATCAAGCTAAAAACGAAAGCATTAGGACAATTAAGACTCTTCTTATTACACATCGAAGAACATGAGGCTAAGAGAAACAGAAACTACAACATATACACATCGAAGAACTCGAGGCTAAATGAAAGTAAGTGAAAGGGTGATACTTACCAAAGCTCGTTTTACAGGTTCGGTGCAGCTCCTCTTTAACTTGCCACGTTCCTTGAAGATGTCCCCAATATCCTGTGTTTTGTCTTCATTACTCCACTAAATGTTCACACTCATGGTTTTAAAATCTCAACATGGCAAGAAAAATATAGTAATGTCGGCGTTCTGGGAACGGGGGTCCCGAGACTTGCCTACCTGCGGCCCACGGCGTGGCTCTGCAAGCAGGCCCGTATGGCCCATCCTCACCAGCAAACACTCAAGACCCTCGCTAGGGGCCAAGCCTCGCGAGGCGGACGGCACAAGACCTCTTCGGGAGCGGCCTCACCAGGCTGGCTTGCAAGGGGCGGAGAGATCAAGGCTAGGCAAACCTCGCGAGGTTCCAATGACGCAAGCCATGACGATCGAGACCAAGCGGGCGCCAGCGATCACAGTGTCCTTGTTTCCTCTTTGGTGCTAAGGAGGCAAGCGCAGGCGAGGAGTACCCAGGCGTCAAGCAAAGGTTTCCATATCGGTGCAACGAGACCAGGACCAGCGGGACGGCAGGACGGAGGTCATTGTGGAGCCCAAGACGGCATCACCACCAGAGCCTTTGGCAGGCGAAGACTACTTTTGTTAGGATAGCTTGTACTTGATGTCCCCTTTCAAATTGGCCGTTGTGGCATCCCTTCCCGCTCGATATTTGGGAAGAGGACCAGGGCCTCTATAAATAGGACTAGTCACCACAATAGGAGAGGATTGGATCCTCACCCACCAAAACTCATCTTGAGAGATCCTCACCCACACACCAGCTCACCAAGCATAAGAACACCTCTCCTCAGGAGGCTGTTCTTCCCTTTTACTGTTCACCCTCAGCCCAAGAGGCAATCCACCACCACCACACTAGAGTAGGGTATAACACCACAACGGTGGCCCGAACTAGTATAAATCTTGTGTCCTCGTGTTCTCTGGGTTTGACGAGCTAGTCCGTGAGATCGTGGAGTGTGAGAGCGTGGGAGAGGAGAGATCTTCATGCGCACCCCAGTGTTCGAACCTCAAGGGTTTTGCCGGAACCTGAAATCCGACATTTGGTGCGCCAGGTAGGGGTGCGCCGAAGTTCTTCCTCCGCTGATCTGCGCTTCACCGCCGCCGCGCTCCGCCCCCATGGCAGGCGTAGCGCTTTCCGCTCCAACGACTGGTGCCAGCGGTGGAGCCAGTGGGCTCCGAGCCTTGGCCCCCGCCTTACGACAGGTGCAGTGGCCGCCCAAGTTCAAGCCGGAGATGCCGCCGTGCCATGACGGCGCGATGGATCCGGTGGCTTTCCTGCTGACGTACGAGGAGGCCGTCCTCAAAGCTGGGGGTGACGACAGGGTCATGGTCAACTGGCTTCCCATAGCCCTTGCGGGCGCACCGCGTGCCTGGCTGCTCACCCTCCCAGGATCTTCCATGGCGTCTTGGGAGGAGTTGCGCAACCTCTTCACCGCGCACTTCGCGGCGCCGGCACCCCACGCTGTGGCGGCCCTCCTCGGTGGCTCGCAAGCACCGCCCTCGGATGGTCACATCAAGCCGCTCCTTCACCAGATCGGCGCCGCTTCCAAACGCCCGGGGGCTCCCCTGGGCTGGGCCGCGCCCGAGGACGACCTCACATTCGACTTAGGGGATCATCCCGTCTCCACCGCCGGCTCGGGTATGCTCCGAATGCTTTGCAGGCCCACCATCTGCAACGTGTCCATCACCAAGACCCTCATCGACGGCAGCGCCAGCCTCAACTTACTCTCCGTGGAGGCCTTCAGCCTTCTTCACGTACCACTCGAGCGGCTCCGCCTCAGCAAGCCATTCTCAGGAGTTGGCAGCGGCACCGCCCACTCCCTGGGACAGATCCGGTACCATTCGCGAGGTCCGGTACCCCAAGTGGCTGGCGAACCCCATTTTTGTGCCGAAGAAAGGCGGGAAGGAGCGCATGTGTGTCGAGTTCACCAACCTCAACAAGGCCTGCCCCCAGGATCCGTTCCCACTTCCACGCATCGACTAGATCGTCGACTCCACCACTGAGTGTGATTTGCTGTGCTTCCTGGATGCATTCTCAGGCTATCACCAGATCAAGATGGCGGTAGAAAGATGTGGAGAAGACCGCCTTCCTGACCCCGTGTGGGGTGTACTGCTATACTTGCATGCCTTTCGGACTGCACAACGCGGGAGCGACCTTCCAGCGGCTGATGCACATTGCCTTAGGGCGGCAGCTCGGGAGAAATGCGGAGGCCTATGTCGACGACATTGTGGTGAAGTCTCGGGAGGCGAGAACTTTGATCCAAGACCTGGAGGAGACCTTCGCGAGCCTACGCCAGGTGAACTTGCGGCTCAACCCGGAGAAGTGTGTGTTCGGTGTCCCTTCCGGCAAGCTGCTGTGATTTCTTGTGTCCCACAGAGGGATTGAGGCCAACCCAGAAAAGATCAAGGCAATCGAAGACATGAGTCCACCGCAGACCCTCAAGGAGATGCAGATGCTTGCCGGCTGTGTGACTGCGTTGGGGCGCTTTATCTCCAAGCTGGGAGAGCGTGCCCTACCATTCTTCAAGCTGATGAAGAAGAAGGGCCCATTCGAGTGGACCCCGGAGGCCGACCCAGCGTTTCAAGACCTCAAGAGATACCCGACCAGCCCGCCAGTGATTGTGGTGCCTCAACCCCTCGAGCCCTTGGTGCTCTACCTGTCTGCCACACCCACTCTGCCAGTGCAGCGCTGGTGGCCCTCAGAGAAGAGCGCCAGGTCAAGGGCCCGCCATGTGGAACCTCCAGGCCGGACGAAGCGGCGCGACACCAAGGCGAAGCCCCTGAAGCAGCGGCTGCTTCAACAGACCACCAAGCCCCTGAAGCCGAAGACCCCGAAGATAGACCTCAACCGCCAAAACCCGAAGACTCCGTCAGCTCTCCCGCCCTCGTGGAGCACCCGGTGTACTTCGTCAGCACAGTGCTGAGGGATGCGAGGGCACGATACCCCATGCCTCAGAAGATCCTACTCGCGCTCCTGGTGGCCTCACGCAATCTGCGCTACTACTTCCAGGGCCACCCCATCAAGGCCATCTCGGCTTACCCGATGGAAAGAGTGCTCAGGAGCCCTAATGCTGCTGGGCGAGTCACTGAATGGAAATCAAGCTGCAAGCGTTTGACTTGGAGTTCAGCACGACCAGGGTCATCAAGGGGGCTGCACTCGCAGACTTTGTGGCGGAATGGACCGACACCCCGGAGCTCGAAGCAGGCGAGAACCAATCCTTATCTCCAGGGAGCGAAGCGCTGGACGGCTGGGTCATCTACTTCGACGACGCGTTCTCGCGCCAGGGCGCAGGGGCTAGAGCGGTGTTCATCTCACCCGCCCAGGACAAGCTATACTATGCCGTGCAGCTCTGCTTCCAGCAGGGTGAGAAGGTCTCCAATAACATAGCAGAGTATGAGGGCCTCATAGCTGGCCTCAGGGCTGCGGTGGCCCTGGGGGTGAGACGTCTCACCATCAAGGGCGACTCGCAGCTCCTCGTCAACTTCTCCAACAAGGTATATGAGCCAAAGGACGAGCACTTGGAGGCATACCTCGCGGAGGTGCGCAAGATGGAGAAGTAGTTCTTGGGTCGGGAATTGCAGCATGTTCCCCGTGGCACCAACAAGGAGGCCAACAACATCTCCAGAAGGGCATCCAAGCGGCTACCCCAAGAGCCTGGCATCTTTGAGGAGCGGCTCTTCAAACCGTCAGCAACACCGCGGCTCTCAAGAACAACGCTACCTCGGGAGGAGCTCCCTCAACCACCTGCCTCAGGAGCCCCGATCTGCGGCCCGACCTCGGGAGGGCGCTTGCTCTTGGCGCTCGAACCTCAGGAGGGATGCTGGATCAAGGAATTCAAGGAATACCTGACGCAAGGGACGCTGCCGGAAGAGGAGGACATGGAGCATGTGGCCCGACAAGCCACGACGTACTGCATCCGGGATGGTGAGTTATACAGGAAGCGGCCAAATGACGTTTCCTTACGTTGCATCTCCAGCGAGCAAGGAAGAGAGCTGCTGGCCGACATACACGGCGGGGACTACGGGCACCACTCTTCGTCACGAACCCTCGTCGGCAAGGTGTTTCGGAGTGGATTCTACTGGCCCACGGCACTCAACGACGCGACTGAGTTGGTGAGGTCCTGCGAGGCCTGCCAGTTCCACGCCAAGCAGATTCATCAGCCGGCTCAGGGCCTCCAGACCATCCCACTCTCATGGCCATTTGTGGTCTAGGGGCTGGATATCTTGGGCCCGTTCCCTCGGGCGCCTGGGGGCTACCCCTACGTCGCCATCGACAAGTTCACCAAGTGGGCGGAGGTAGAAGCCGTCCGCACCATCCCAGCTAGCTCCGCGGTCAAGTTCATCAAGGGTCTCGTGAGCCGGTTCGGGGTCCCCAACCACATCATCACCGATAACGGCTCGCAGTTCACTAGTAATCTCTTCAAGACATATTGTGCTAACCTTGGAACGTAGATTTGCTACGCTTCGATGGCGCACCCCAGGAGCAACGGTCAGGCCGAACGCGCCAACGCAGAGGTCCTGAGGGGCCTCAAGACCAGGACCTTCAAGAAGAAGCTCGAGGCATGCGGCAGGGGCTGGCACGACGAGATCCATTCCGTGTTGTGGTCCATCCGCACCACCGCCACCAAGCCAACGGGTGAGACCCCATTCTTCCTCGTCTACAGAGCAGAAGCGGTTCTCCCTCACGAGATCAAACATCGCTCCGCGCGGGTCCTGGCATTTGATGAGGCGCAGCAGGACGCCATGCGGGGGATGGACCTCGTGGTGGGGGAGGAACGCCGCCGTGAAGCCACGATACGAGCGGCAAGATATCAGCAGGTGCTGCGTCGGTACCACTGCTGCATCATCCGCTCCAGGACGCTCGAGGTGGGTGACCTCATCCTGAGGAGGGTGCCCTCCAGGGAAGGGCTGCATAATCTCTCACCCATGTAGGAGGGCCCATTAAAGGTCGTTCATGTCTCCAGGCCTGGCACCGCATGCCTGGAGACGCAGGACGGGGTACCCATCCAGAATGCCTGGAACATCCAGCACCTCCGAAAGTTCTACCCATGAAGAAAGGCCCAGCGCCTATGAAGAAAGGCCCAGTGCCTGTGAAGAAGGCCCAGTGCCTGTGAAGGTCTCCGCTCGTGACACTCTCACGTAATAATGAGTGGGGCTGTACACGCCCCGGTGTCTCAGGAGTGCCGCCCTCGGGCCTCTGGGGCTCCCTCCCACGTCCTAGTGGCAGCACTTAGCTCCGCGCTGGTGAGAAGACAAGAAGACTAGACTAGGTGCCGGACACGGCTTTTCATTTGATTTCCATAGTTGGCTCGCCCCTCTTTAATAGAAATTTGCTTTCTGGTGTTCTTTTGCAGGTCTCGCCCTGTCGCTTTCTCCCTCTGTTCTTCCTTCGTTTCTCTGTTTGGCCTGTACTCTCTCTCTCGCGTCCCTCGCGAGGGGGCTGCACAGGTGCCCTCGTGAGCATCTTGTTTTTTCGCGAAGCACCCTCGTTCGAGCCACAAGCTGGCGCTCCTCCCCTAATCTGTGCCCCACGGGTACCGCGATGCAAGGCGCTGAGTCATGGCTGATGGTGGCGCCTGCGATCAAGGCTCAGAATTCCCTAACTAATTTTTTTTTGCAGTTCCCAAAAGCCTGGCCAGGTGCTGAGGAATGCGTGCCTCGTGAGGCGGAGACTACTTCAAACATGGCAAGCTAAGTTACTCCTACGCACCTATATAAGACATTTATGCTGCGACACAACACATGAATGATAAACATAGCATAATAACTGAGAAATCATAGTTCGTTACACGCCCCTCCGGGGCCCCATACTGGTTTCTTTCTTAATACAGGAAGGAAAGGAAGAAAGAAATAAAAGCGACGCATGCCCCCATAGCGGTCTGCGAGGGCGGGCTCTTGGCGTCGGCTCAGCCAGACCCCTCCTCGCGCTTCACGGAGGCGCGGCGACGAGACGACCCGCTGTCACCTTTGAAGCAGGCGCGGCAGCGTGGCGGCTGGTCGTAACCACCGCTGCTGGAGCTGTCACCGGAGGAAGAACCGCCGTAGCTGGACGAGACGTGGTCGGCACCCAGGGCGGGTTCGCCTTCACCCTCGTCACGACCATCGCCAAGGCCGAGCACCTCGTCGCCGTCGTTGACCTCGGGGCAGCACCCGGTGCGGCGACCATCTTCCCCAAAGACCCTCACGTAGAGGGTCGCGTCGCCGTCGTACTTGAAATGGAGGGTGCACCGCCTGACAAGGCCGCGCGTGCGGGCAAACGTCTGCCAGCAGCGGGCCAGGGCTATGTTGGCGCGACGGAGACCTCAACCGCGACCCAGGAAGCCCTGCTGCAGCAGCCGTCCGCCAACAGCCAGAGCCCGCCTGGACCTGCGGCCGGCAGCTCGTCGGCAAAGAAGCACGGGAGCTGAAGCCAGTTGCCGGAAGGGTTCTCCGACCAGACGACGAACTTCGGTAGCACCTCCGCCGAGTGGAAGCGTGGCCAGGGAGGCCGCGCGACCACGGCACATCTCCCTTCACCGATAGGGCTGCCACGACCGAGGCGACCCCCACCGCGCGAAACGGCACCGCGGCGGCTGCGGGGGGGGGGGGGGTTGCGGTGTGCTTGCGTGGACGGCCGCGTCCACGCTTGGGCACCGGATAGCCAGGCCCCTCTTGACAGGCCTTCCCCTTCTCCGCGGCGGAGAACCTCTTCGACGGCGCCATTGGTGTCGCTACTGGCAATGGAGCAAAGGGGGAGAAGCGAGCGGAACTGGAAGAGATGGGCGACGGGGTCTCTGCCCCCCTCCCCATTTATAGCAGAAGAAGGCCAACCAGTGCCCCCCACAATCACATGTAATGATGGTTTTTTCCTTGCATGCAGCAGGGACTCGTCAAGTCGGGCAGTTGCCGCGGCAGCATGGGGAAGCGGAGACGCCCACGTCCAATCAACCGCCACGCATCGACCAAGGCCGCAGGCTATCGGGGCCTGCGGCGCTCCACACTTGGCCTTTGGCTTCGCCTCGAAGCCATGTCCGAGCGCACCTTGGGCCCATGGTCTACTTTCGGCGTTCTGGGAACGGGGGTCCCTAGACTTGCCTGCATGCAGCCCACGGTGTGGCTCTGCAAGCGGGCCTGTACGGCCCATCCTCACCAGCAAGCACTCAAGACCCTCGCGAGGGGCCAAGCCTCGCGAGGCGGACGACACAAGATCTCCTCGGGAGCGGCCTCACCATGCTGGCTCGCGAGGGGCGGAGAGCTCAAGGCCAAGAAAACCTCGCGAGGTTCCAATGACACAAGCCATGACGATCGAGACCAGGCGGGCGCCAGGCAGCCGCCAGCGTGCACAGTGTCCTTGTTTCCTCTTTGGTGCTAAGGAGGCAAGCGTAGGCGAGGAGTACCGAGGCGTCAAGCAAAGGTTTCCATATCGGTGCAACGAGACCAGGACCAGCGGACAGCAAGACGGAGGTCATCATGGAGCCCCAGACGGCGTCACCACCAGAGCCTTTGGCACACGAAGACTACTTTTCTCAGGATAGCTTGTACTAGTTGTCCCCTTTCAAATTGGCCGTTGTGGCATCCCTTCCTGCTCGATATTTGGGAAGAGGACCAGGGCCTCTATAAATAGGACTAGTCACCACGGTAGGAGGGGATCGGATCCTCACCCACCAGAACTCATCTTGAGCGATCCTCACCCACACACCAGCTCACCAAGCACAAGAACACCTCTCCTCAGGAGGCTGTTCTTCCCTTGTACTGTTCATCCTCAGCCCAAGGGGCAATCCACCACCACCAAACTGGAGTAGGGTATTACACCATGACGGTGGCCCGAACCAGTATAAATCTTGTGTCCTCGTGTTCTTTGGGTTCGACGAGCTAGTCCGTGAGATCGTGGAGTGTGAGAGTATGGGAGAGGAGAGATCTTCATGTGCACTCCAGTGTTCGAACCTCAAGGGTTTTGTCGGAACCCAAAATCCGACAAGTAATACTGACGCATCTTGTGGAAAACATTAAAGCACTCATATGCCATATTAGAGCATCTCCAACAGAAGCGCAATGCGTGGCATGTTAAAAAGCATTTACAATGCCGGAATAGCCAGTTTTTGCGGGCTGTGGAGTGCTGGCTCCAGCGACCGCTGCAAAAAGTTGCGCGCGCGACGCTCCAGCACACGCGCTATATTTTTTTCTCCTTTCTACTCTGACTCGATACACTTTCAACTCTGAGTCGATACTAGCATAGATAGATACAAGCAAGATGCCCGTGTGTTGCATGTAACATCAAGATATGTTTGTATGAGTAGTTTATCTTGTGAGAGAAAAGGATGAACGAGGGAAGGCCTTATTTGCAAATGTGGAGAGGGGTGTGGGTATCTTTTTGCAAAATTGCCATAGTTTCCTTCCTATCCATCGGATATAAATCGGGCAGGCACACCATCATCACCAACTCTGCTTTTATAAGAGTAGAAACTAGAGAGTAGAGACATAGATAGTTCTCAGCATAGATATAGCATAGATAGAAAAAAATAGATAGTTCAACTACTCCTCGTCGTCCAACTCCTCCTCGGTGATGTCCTCCTCCGACGTCTCAATGTAGGCGTCAAGATACAGATCGTCGTCGGAGTCCTAGGGCGACGTTGCTCCTAGCTTGATGTTGAATTGAGCGGCCGCCTTCCGCGTACGCTTGTCCTCGCGATAGGCGGCTCGCTCCGCTCTCCTCTTCTCCCTATCCGCCCTCCTTTGCACGTAGAACTCGCGCTCGTTGATGATGTCCTACGGGAAGCGTTGGCGCCACAGTGCCAAGGCTTCCTCATCCATCTCGGCGATGCCGAGATGGTGCTACCGCCTCCGGTTGTCGCGATGATCCTCTTTGGTGATAAGTCACGGCGGAGGCGCGAGTTCCTGCGCCCGCTCCCGCGTCAGCACATTGGGGAAGTTCAATGCTCTATGAGGCCACCGGAGGCGCCACGCCGCCGTGTCGTACGCGCGTGCGGCCTCATGGGTGGTGTCGAAAGTGCCGAGGCCGAGGTGCATCCCGCGGAACCGGATCTCGGTGGGGAACCGCTGGAGGGGCACGCACGGACGCCGCGGTATCCCCAAGTTTCCCGGCAACGCGGCGGCATGGTGGCGCAGCAGCGGCGAGGCGAGAAAGAGCAGGGAGAGAGCGGTGGCGAGGCACAGAGCGGGGAGAGAGAGGTGGCAAGGCACAGAGCGGTGGGAGGGTGTTGGATTTTATAAAGCACGCAAGACGCCGCGCGCCAAAACTAGCGCGCGCCCGGCCGCTTTTTCCCGCGCGCACGTGATCCTTTCCCGACATCCCTACTATGTCTACTCTTATATTTATTTTATGTTTATGTTTATCTCTAATCTTATAAAAAATCAGAGTTGGTGATGATGGTGTGCCTGCCATCCTGCAACCCACACCCCTCGCCACATTTGCAAATAAGGCCTTCCCTCATTCATCCTTTTCTCCCACAAGATAAACTACTCATACAAGTGCATCTTGATGTTCCGTGCAACGCATGGGCATCTTGCTAGTTCTAAAAAACTTTCCATCATTTTCCACACTACTGGTTGCAGATGAAGAACCTACCCAAGCACAGTGCAATACAGGAGCGACACACAATTACAAGGTGATATTCTGTTGGACAATGCAAGCTATAACCAATTACTTTTACGGGAACAATAGCAACCAGGAAATTTGAAGGTTAGGTATGAACAAAATTGGAACTACACATGTGCTGCTAAGAGATTCAATACACACATTACCAATCGACGAGGAGTACGATGGTCGTGGCGGCTTCTGTGCATCATGGTCGACAACGGGAGTCAATTCATTGTCCACGACAGTGGTGCTTCCGTGCTTGGCATTGGCTTTCGAGAAGCAGATCCGAGACTGTGGAAGATGGTGCCGGGGAAGAGGCTCCGTGTATGACGACGACGGTGGACCGGCTCCAGTGCAGCGTACGATGTCATTGATGAGTGCGCCGATGTAGAAGGGGAGGAGCACGAAGGCTGCGGTGCCGTGGAGAAGTCTATTTTGCGGCGGGGATAGAAAATGCGGAGTATTCATGTGTACTACACTGGGTGCCGGGGTGGGGTTGGCTGGGTAGGGTGAACCTGAACTTACCAAAACAGCCCCCTACCAACCATCATCCGTAGGTCTGTTCCGAAGGGTATGATGGTAACTTCGCACTGCTCGAATCAGGGTCGCGGGAGATTATCCCGCCGACCTCAAAATTTTGTAACACTGAACTCCCCGTTTGGCGTGTTGGGTGATTGTGCTAAGCAACTAGCGAGTAGTACTAGTAGTTAGTAGTACTAGTAACTACTAGTACTCCATCCGTTTTTATTAACTCAGCATATTAGGTTTGACCAAAGTCAAACTTCCTACAGTTTGACCAAGTTTATAGGAAAATATAAACATTTACCATAACAAATATGTATGATGTGAAAGTACATTCAATAATGAATCTAATGGTATTTATTTGTTATTGTATATGTTAATATTTTTTGTTATAAACTTTGTGAGAGTTCACAAAACTTGACTTTGACCAATGCTAATACACGGACTTAAATAAAAATGGAGGGAGTACACATTTGTTTTCTTAGTTTGTAGCAGAATTAATCATTTGCTGTAATCGTGAAATAAATATATTAGGCTACTGACTTCGAATGTATTGGTTTATACAATTCAATAGTTAGAATCATTGTTGAATTCCAAGATGTATGCGAGGTCTATAGTACTTCACAGTATGCTCAAACTCACATAATCTCAGTCAAATGTAAATCTAAATGCATTCATAGTTATTACTTTGTAGGATGCAACAAAACCAACCATAACTCTACATGTTCCATTATAAAAGCAACATTTTGAACACATCCCAATGTGTGAATGAAACGTGTAGAGAGAGATTGCGAAGATGGAGCAGATAGGGAGGGAAAAATTGTATCTATGTCGGCGAGAGAGTAGGACACAAACCTAACGAGAGAGAGAGAGAGAGAGAGGAATAAGTTAGGTGTGTGAGAAAGATGGATACATGTAATATACGTGAGATGCGTGTGCATCCAGATTTTGTACACCTGGAAGGAGAAGAGACAACGGGTTTGATGAGAGAGCTGGAAAAACATGGACGAGATGGGAAGGATCTCGTGGGTTGAGGGATTGATAATTTTGTGCGGGAGAGAGAGGGGGGAGGGGTCAGTCAGCCGTCGTCACATCATCCTGCTTCCAAATGGCCCCTCATTCTCTAGGGTAGTGTGGTCGTCGTCTTCGATCTCCTCGATGCCTTCTTTGAAGATTGAGGTGGTCTGCATGCTGGGGTGCAGAGAAGCACAAGCGAGAGTGGTCGCCATACAACCTTGGATGGGGATGAATTGTGTGCTCGGGGGAGGGGAGTGTGTGTGCAGTGTGTGTGTGTGTGCCAGATATTGAGAGAAATCAAACCTATGGAGAGAATGTGTGTGCATGTGATACAAAGGTACATGCTAAATAGGGTTTTCACGAAGAGATTGTGCGTGCGATATAGAGAGCGTTGTGCGGGCCTTGAGGTGGGCAAGGACAGGGTGAGGGTGTGAAAATGTGTGCGTTGATGCATGTGTTACATGCGATCGTGCGAGGGACGGACTAATCGAGAGAGATGGTTGTTGTGTTACGGATGCTCCTCTCTCTGTTGCACACACACAAGTACAAATAGAAGATCATTCTCTCATGTATACACAACGTATCGGCATCTCTCTATGTCTCACTCATGCATGATCATTTTCACATTCACACCTCTCTGTGTCTCTATCACACGCACACCATCTCCACATTGCCCTTCCGCCACAACAAACATATGGACACATACACGCATTCTCTCTCAGTCACACACACACGGGACCAATATTAAAACAACTAGCTAGGGCGCACCTAAAACGTCCAAATCCAAATAAGCATGAACTGAAGCTAAATTCAAATATATGGAAATATTGTAGTGTGAAGAACTTTTCCAGGAAAAAAAGTAGAGTAATATTCGGGGATTGTTTTCACACACACAAAAAGTTTCGATGGATGTCCTTCGAGCGCGACACGGTGACGCACCATTCGATCGACTGCGCGACTGTGGTGCACGCGCTTGCACAGGATTCCGTATTGATGATGTGCTAACTAATATGCTAGTATAAGCTCTGCCTCAGTCTAATGTTTACGTGTACTAGTACGGTGTTCTTTTAAGTTTGATCAACCCTATATAAAACTAAACTAATCTCCCATACGCGCACTCATCAATATGTCGCCGCCGCCGTTGCGCATGCCGGCGCCCACCTGCTCCGGCCGACCATTTCTTGCCCATCATTGCCATGTCCCCACCATCCCTGTGCCATGAAGCTGAAGGCTCGCCCACTCACGCCGTCTGCAGTCCCTCCTCTCAATGTCATCATGCTGAAGAGCACACGGGCAGCTGGTAGAGCCATGTCTATGCGCGCAGCATACGAAGAGGAGGACGAGCGCGTGCTCAAGCACACCAGCGAGGAGGAGCTAGCGTGTCATTGTCGTCCCTGCCCGCATGGAGGAGGCGCGCATGGTGGCTGTCGCGGCGGAAGTCGGTCGCGCCCGGGCTGAGCCCGCAAACCGGGTGCGGACATGGAGCCTACCTTCGAGACCTTGAGTGCCACGTGGATCCTGAAATCTGAAGGAACAATTTGGGTCAGTCGACTCTTATGAGTCATTGGATGCAACATGGATGGCCAGAAGGGCTTCTTCAACCTCCGAAATTGATGCACCCTTCATCTTCTCTCTCAGGCATCGAGCCGCCAGCCCACCACAAGCCTAACCGCCTACCGCCGCCCCGCCCTCCCCTGAACCGCTTGCCACCTCCATGCTCCCCCCACCCCCGCCATCCGTTTAACCCCGGGCATGATCCATTTTTTCCGGCGAACTACATTCCACACCCAACACTCATAATATAGATCAAGGGCACCCTGCCACCTGTTACCTCTTGAGCTTACGTTGGTTTTTCCCTTCAAGAGGAAAGGGTGATGCAGCAAAGGAGAGTAAGTATTTCCCCCAGTTTTTGAGAACCAAGGTATCAATCCAGTAGGAGACAACGCGCAAGCCACCGAATACCTGCACAAACAAACACCAACTTGCACCCAACGCGATAAAGGGGTTGTCAATCCCTTCACGGTTATTTGCAAAGTGAGATCTGATAGAGATAGATAAATAGTAAAGTAATATTTTTGGATTTTTGGTTTATGGAACGAAGAGTAAAAGATTGCAATGAAAGTAAATAGGAAACTAGGATTGCAGATCTGAAACTTGTATGATGGAAAAGAGACCCGGGGGCCATAGGTTTCACTAGAGGCTTCTCTCAAGATAGAAAATATTACGGTGGGTGAACGAATTACTGTTGAGCAATTGATAGAAAAGCGCATAATTATGACCATATCTAAGGCAATGATCATGAAACTTGACCCGGGGGACATGGGTTTCACTAAAGTAGCTTGTTTATTAGAAATTTGACCTACCAAATTCTCGAGATGCGCAAACTGAGATCTTAGACCATAAAATTCCTTACACATATCATCATGATCTTTATTCATATATTCCATAAAACTTTTCTACTCTTTGATCTCAAATTGCAAAGACATGAAGCTTGTAACATTATTTTCAATTTCATCTAACCTTCTAAGGTGAGGGTCAACGTTTTTTGAAGGAATCATTGCGACAAAGCAAACACACAAGAAGCAAGAGGAGAAGACGAAAGGAAGAGGGGCGAAGAAAAGGCAAATCTTTTCAAAAAGAATTTTAGAAGTGGGGGATTGGAAAACAAGAGGCGAATGGGGAATAATGTAATTCGAGGGATGAGTTTATGATGGTTACTTGGTTTGTCTTGGCTTGGCGTATATCTCCCCGGCAACGGCGCCAGAAATTCTTCCTGCTACCTCTTGAGCTTGCGTTGGTTTTTCCCTTGAAGATGAAAAGGTGATACAGCAAAGGAGAGTAAGTATTTCCCTCAGTTTTTGAGAACCAAGGTATCAATCTAGTAGGGGACAACGCTCAAGCCACCGAATACCTGCACAAACAAACACCAACTTGCACCCAACGCGATAAGGGGTTGTCAATCCCTTCACGGTTATTTGCAAAGTGAGATATGATAGAGATGGATAAACGGTAAAGTATTGTTTTTGGTATTTTTGGTATATGGAACGGAAAGTAAAAGATTGCAAAGTAAAGTAAATAGCAACGATGATGGAAATTGGTAAGTTTATGGGAAACTACTATGATGTAAAATAGACCCGGGGGCCATAGGTTTCACTAGAGGCTTCTCTCAAGATAGAAAATATTACGGTGGGTGAAAAATTTACTGCCGGGCAATTGATAGAAAAGCACATAATTATGACGATATCGAAGGCAATGATCATGAATATAGGCATCACGTCCGTGTCAAGTAGACCGAAACGATTCTGCATCTACTACTATTACTCCACACATCCACCGCCTCCTGCCTGCATCTAGAGTATTAAGTTCATAAGAACAGAGTAACGCATTAAGTAAGATGACATGATGTAGCAGGATAAACCCAAGAAATACGATGAAAACCCCATCTTGTAATCCTCGATGGCAGCAATACAATACGTGCCTTGCTGCCCCTACTGTCACTGGGAAAGGACACCGCAAGATTGAACCCAAAGCTAAGCACTTCTCCCATTGCAAGAAAAACCAATCTAGTTGGCCAAACCAAATCGATAGTTCGAAGAGACTTGCAAAGATATCAAATCATGCATAAAAGAATGCAGAGAAGATTCAAATAATATTCATAGATAAGCGAATCATAAATCCACAATTAATCGGATCTCGGCAAACACACCGCAAAATAGTATTACATCGAATAGATCTCCAAGAACATCGAGGAGAACATGGTATTGAGAATCAAAGAGAGAGAAGAAGCCATCAAGCTACTAGCTATGGACCCATAGGTCTGTGTTGAACTACTCAAGCTTCATCGGAGAGGCTATGGTGTTGATGTAGAGGCCCTCCGTGATCGAATCCCCCTCCGGCAAGATGCTGGAAAAGGCTCCAAGATTGGATCTCACTAGTACAGAAGGTTGCAGCGGTGGAAAAGTGGTTTGGTGGCTCCCCTGGATGTTTTTTGGGGTATAAGAGTATATCTAGGAGGAAAATCTAGGTCAGGAGAGGCTCGTGGGGCCCACAAGGTTGGGGGCGCACCCCACCCCCCTGGGCGCACCCTCCACCCTTATGGCCGCATCGAGGCTCTTCTGACTTGCACTCCAAGTCTCCTGGGTGTCTTCTGGTCCAAGAAAAATCATGGCAAAAGTTTTATTCCGTTTGGTTCCTTTTCTGCGAAACTCTAAAACAAGGAAAAAACAGAAACTGGCACTGGGCTCTAGGTTAATAGGTTAGTCCCAAAAAATCATATAAAATAGCATATTAATGCATATAAAACATCCAAAACAGATAATATGATAGCATGGAACAATAAAAAATAATAGATACATTGGAGACGTATCACCACCCTAATATATGATACTAGGGTAGCTTCTCTGTCGTATTCTTCCTTCGCTCCGTCGAACTTCTTTCCCAAATCGACTAACCCAAATTATACTACTATCACTACAAGGATTCGGCTCTATTGCAACAAAATTGTTCGTCGCAATACATGTCGATTTGTGGTGATAAGTACCTATTGCCACGAAACAACATTCGTTGGTAGCCGTTGCAACTGGACGCATGGTAATAGGTTATTGCCACAAAAAAGCAATTGTGGCAATAAAGTGTGCTATTGCAACAGCCATGTCGGAAGTCACCACATGTTTTCCCGTGGCAACACTCATGTGATGCCACAATTTGCTTTGTGGAGATAGCTTTAATGCAACATGTAACGAATCATTGCGACTGATTGCTCGTGGCGATAAACATTTGTGGCAACAACCTATGCCAATGACGCTCGTTTCGTGGTGCATACTGTTCCGTGGCAATAGTCAATTATGGCAATAAACTATGGCAACAATCCTTGTTTTCATGACATTAGGCATTTTTCCATGAACTTCTACACTTGTGGCATTAAGTTATGGCAACAAATGTTCCAGTCGTCGTCGTAACAAGAAATTGCAACATACTAGTTTTGGCAGTGATAAATAGGTATCACAACAGGTGAAATGTTTGTAGCGAGAAACTATTGCGACAATTTAAATTTTCATGGTACTAACATGTGGCAACCAAAAGTGGGTTGTGGCAATAGCCTATTGCAACCTAAAAAAAATACAGGCATTCAATTACAATATTGAAAACCATACGTATAATATGTAGATTCATAAGCTTCATAATTCTGATAACAAATATCCATCAAATGAAACTCAAATCTAATTTAGCCATCCTAATTAAGTTCCAAGACTAAATTGTCCATGATCTAAAATCCAGTCGAGCTAGTTCTTTGGATCCTGCAATCAAGAAATAAAAAAAAGTACTAGTTAATGAGTCGAACATAACATACGCCATACAATTATTCTGGCCCCATTGTTAAAAAGAACTGTCGCCAGACTAACTGGAGTAATACTGTGTCAGTAAGCATGTAACTGAGGGATCGGAACAGTTTTACAAGTGTAGATGTCTAAAACATAAGCGCAAGTACATGTACTAAAATCATCCACTATTGATTTAAGTTGTGGCTCACTCTATAGTTTCAGTTAAATTCATGTCCCTAGCTAGCACATATTCATTTTTTTAAGTTGTGACTCGATGCAGCAACAATGCATGGTGAAAGAGAAGCAACAGCTAGCTAATTATGAAGGCAAATGACATGCTCACTTGAAAGTGGACCATGAGTTTCAGTTTCTTTGTTTTCAACATCTTAGACGTGCTTTGTCCTAAAAACGGAAAGAACAATTATAGATGCGGGATCAATATTGACACTATAATAGATGAAACAAGAATAACACGATCCAACGCATGAATAATCCCAGCTGATGTAGTAGCATGTCGAATGCACATCGTTGAATAACTATAGAATAACCAAAAGTTAGTGTACTCACGTAAACATCCTGGGACTATGTGTTAGACCATGTTCCATTCTTTGTGTGGGTGAGTTCCCACAGAACAATACAATCTGGCTCTTCTCCAGTTTCCAAGTTTCTCTGCAAGTAATATAGCAATGAGATGCTTGAAACATGAAACCATAGTTAGCAGCGAGGCATCGTATTTAGTTAGACTCATACCTTCTCAAAACTTAGTTGCGAGTAAGTTTGATCCAATTTTGTGTTTGTTCTTCTGTTTCTTACGACTATCGGTGTTCTTTTGGCGGCATTCCTATCAATTCATCAAAACCAAATATAACCAGACAGAAAAGCAATTTCGTCTTAACACATAGTAGACAAAGAGTGATCTTAGAGATAACCAGAAATTTTGAATCAGTGCCAAAGTACTCAATCATCCATTCTCACTCTTCTGGTTGTAAATCTAACAACAGATAGCCAATCTAGTTGCATCTGTTTTGTATGCCTTGTAAGTGAAGCTTAGAGTTGATTGCCAGCCTCTATGTCGCTCTTCTCCAATTTTAAGAACTTTTTCTTCTGTTTCTGGTGTATCTACCAAGTCCCATCCATCCTCATTATCCATGGTGAAATAAAATAACACATGTGAAAAAGGTTGTATGCACTATGATATCAACAACAATGAGTCGATGGACGGTAGGGTGAATGTCCGACCACGTCCTCACTCCAATAAACAGTCTTGAAGGTTTAGCAATTTAACCCAAACCAAGATTTTATGCATTAACAAACTAGTTGGCTTCCACGTGCAATGCACGTAAAGCCTTTTGAAGAATTTTTGTCTTTTATTCTTGTTAACAAACAATTAAAAATCAAAAAATAAGAACCTAAATTTATTACGAAATTGTATTAATACAGAACATAGTTGAGAAACTTGTTCTCAAAATCTAGATGAATATATTTCTCATCAATATTAGTTGACAATATTCAAATGATAAGAAAAATTCTATGTCTATTCTCTTTGCCTAATCTGATACGACTCTAGGGATGTTGGATTCTATTATGTCAAGGTTTCATGTTTCGTGAAAATCTTTACGTCTTTTCGGTTGTATAGAAAAAAGCAACAACAGAAATTCATGCAAACTTCGACTCAAGATAATCTATATGACAAATTTTCTCTCTGAATTATCTACACTCCATTCTTTGAATTTTCTAAAAAAGAAAAGCATGTGAGCTCGTGTGTTGAGAATCTACATACTATATATATATATTCGGTTGTGGTAGTAATAGAACTTTTAAACTTCATTACATTCCGCAAATCGCACATATTGTTGCAGTTTTCATTACAAATATATCATGTATCGAACATAGATTACTTGACATCGAGTGCTATTGTTCCCACTGATATAACAAACATAAATCTCATTGTTCCAGGTTTGTGCATCCCACAACCACGCTAAAAATAAGTTGTTCTGGCCATCTTCTCTTAGATTTGGTCCTACTGCATGTAGTAGAAGGATAGGCATTGGCAATGGTTCTTTTATGTCTAAAAACAAAAAGGAGGTTTATTTCATGATCAAGGTTGTTCTCATTGCTCAAAAAAAGATTCTTCAAAGCCCTTCCAAGTGTTTTATCATGCAAAGTAAGGGCAATGCTCCCTGCTACGAATTAAAGAGGCCACAAATTTGCAAACCAAATAATCATCACAAGTTTTCAGTGAATATAATCAAGCATTTTGCTCGCTCTACCCAGCTCGCTCGCTCAGCTGTTTCGACCGGTTCACCATGTTGACCGGTTGACTGGTTGACCATTGACCCATAGCATAATTGACTGTACACTTCTATAACAACTTTAGAATTTAAAATAATTTCAAGTTTGAAAAAAAGTTTGTGGCCTCAAACAAATGTTCACGATTTTGAAAAAAATGTTTGTCAATTCAAAAAAAGATCACTAATTTTTAAAAAATTCATGGACTCAAAAAAGATTCACGAATTTTAATTTTTTAATATATTTCAGAAAAAGTTCGTCAATTATAAAAAATGTTTTCGAACTCGAAAAACGTTGCCAAAGTAAAAATAAGTTTACGTATTTCAAAAAAGTCCACGATTTTGAAAAAAATAGTGGCATGGAAAAATATTGGTGAACATGAAAATGTTCAGTGACTTGAAAAAAAGTTTGTAAATTTGGAAAAAAATCACTGTTCCAAAAAATTAACGAAATTTAAAAAGTTGCCAAATTTAACAAAAAGCAATCACGCCTTTTAGTAAGTTTTCAATTCAAAAATTGTTGGTAAATTTTTTTAAAAAATACACGAATTTAGAAAAAAAATACTGAGATTTAAAAAGGAAAAAGGAAAAATTGAAACTAAAAAGTATGAAAAATAGGAAAAGGAAACAGGAAAAACAAATCAAAAACCGGAAGAAAAACAAACAAAAAGCTGATTAGAAGAACCTACGCGAAAAGAAGCAAAACTAGGTGTTTTTAGAGAATAGAAAAACTAGGTGGAATCTTCCAGAAGCAAAACCGAGATTTTTTTTCTGCAGTTGAGCAGATTACTGCGGCCCGTATTCGGATTGGAATATGTGCACTATTATGCGCCATATGGAACTGCAAGAATGATATGATTTTTAGCTGACAACACACTTTAACTTTCTTGCAGGTTATCTTCAGGGCTACAGCTTGGATCCGTACGTGGTCCTTACTCACTCCTATGGACTCCAGGGAGCCTTTGGTTACTGGGTGCAACCAATGGGAGATGGAAGCTCGGGCTATATTCAACCGGTTCGGATGGCGCTCGCATAATAGGATAGGAGTCTAGGGAGCTTATCCTTCTTATTACCGTATCGGTTGATCTTGTCAGCATGTAATTTCCCTTTTGTTCACTTTTTTCTGCTCTGTTTGCGAGCTGTAAGACCTTTTTGTTGATACTTTCCGGATTTTTTATAATATGGCCGCATGCATCTTCATGATGCAGAGGCCGGGGCCATGCCTCCATTTAAAAAAAAAGCAAAACCAGGCCAAAGTCACAGAATCGCAGCCCAATTTGACTCCTCACCGGCCAGTCAACACCTATGTTTTTAACGGGCCTTGGTCCAGCCGTTCATTACGTTTACCAAAAGTGTATTTATTCGAAATAACTGTGACAGTGATGGTAGCGCGTTGGTAATCACTTAGTTCCCTAATTTTGAGGTAGCAAGTTCGATTCTTGGTACGGATCATTTCTTTTTCTTCATGCATGTCAAACTTTTATTTTGTCACGGGCCCGCATGTTGTAATTTTTTTATAGGTACAATATGTATATATAATATGCTCTCATGCTAACATATTTTTCCACTGTTTTACTTGTAACTAATGCACTGTCACATTGATGTTGCAATATATTTCCGAATATTACCACACATAATTATTCTGTTGAAATACCTAGTCTCCATTACAGCAAAATGGCTGCCTGGCGCAACGGAATTTGTTTGTCGCAATATCGCTACCATATTACAACGCTGATGCAGTTTGTTGCAATAGTTAGCCACTTTTTTGCAACAACATTTGTAACTAATGCAACGTCACGCCGATGTTGCAATATCTTTTTGAATATTGCCACGAATAGTTATTCTGTTGAAATACCTAGTCTTTATTACAACAAAATGACTGCCCTCGCGCAACGAAATTTGTTTGTCGCAATACCACTATCATATTGCAATGCCGATACAGTTTGTTGCAATATGAGGCCTGTATTGCAACAAAGTTACGATGTATCGCAACGAAACTAAGTTATGGCAATATGTGCGGCCTATTACCACAACCGGAGAATTTGTGGTTATATTGTGTTTTATTGCAACAAAGTGTAGTTGTAGCAATAAATTTTGTTGCAATAGACCGGAATCCTTGTAGTGTAGTACGTATTAAGTACGATAGGAAAACGAATATACGAGAAGTAGTACCAACTACAAGAAGAACAGTAGTAAGACATACTAGTACTACTGTACGTACTAAAGAGTTTAAATAACAAGAAAGAACATAAACATAGTTGTGCTAGGGGCTCAGCACAACACACCCCTGAAATAAAACTACGCAACTAGTCCTCTTAACACTGCAATAGAACCAGCATGAGCAACGGCACTGCCACCTTACTCGGAGTCCGAGTCCACGTCCTAGACTTCGTCCCCGTCCCTCTTCCTCTTCGCCGAAACTTCTTTGCTTGAACCAGACAATGGACTCTTCTTCTTCATCCAACCCTTGTAGATATTTAAACAAAGGTAGGCATCCGTTGCTGCGTACATGATGTGATGTTCATCTATTTTCTTCGACTCCCATGCATAATGAAACTCCGGGTGAGGTTTCTTCAGTTGAGCGTATGAAGGATCAATCATGGCTGCTGCCAGGGTCAGCATTGAAGGCTGAGAGGAGGACACTAGGCTTGCCTTCTGGAGATCGAAGGGCTGGCCTACAATGAGGCCTATCCGACCCAGGACTCTCCTGTCGTTCGTAAAGTCTACAGTAATGAATTTCATTCTTTTGTCCTTGAGGAAGAACTCTAATTGCTAGCACCTAACCTACGACATCATTAATCCTTCCCATAGGTTTCTTAATGGTGGAATCCACAAGATGCAAATTTAAAGAACACTCATCAAATTCTCGAAAACCTAGCACATCACATAAAGTCTTTGGAATCGTGGAAACACTAGCACCCAAATCACACAAAGCATGGCACTCATAATCTATAATTTTAGTCTTGATAGTAGGTTCCCACTCATCATAGAGTTTTCTAGGGATAGAAACTTCCAAATTAAGATTTTCATCAAAAGATTGCATCATAGCATCCACGATATGTTTAGTAAAAGCTTTGCTTTGATTATTTTCCTGATATTTTTTTCAAATTTTTCTGATATTTTTTTTTCTACGTATTATTTTCCGCGGAACTTATTTAAAAAAAAAGCCCGCGCGCCGACTAGGCCAAAGGCCCAGCCGACGGCCCGCCTCGCGCCTCTCCTCTTCCCGCACGGGAGCACCGCCGTCGCCCTTGCCGAGTCCGGCCGCCGCACGCCTCCCCTCGCCCGCCCCTTCCCCAAGCCACCTTCGGACCCCCCTCCTATATATACCCCCTTCTCTTTCCTCACCTCGAGCCGCCGCCGCCGCCCCTCATCTCGCCGAGCGCCGCCGCCCGCACTTGCCCGCCGCCGCCGCCGGGAGCCGCCGGAGCCGCCGCCCCTCGTCGCCGGAGTCGCCCCCCCCCGAGCCCCGCACCCCGCCGCCAAGCCCCGCGCCCGCCGGAAGCCCTCGCCGGAGCCCCGACGAGGTACTGCCGTCGCCCGTTCGTCGTTGCCGGTTTTCTGTAAAAAAAAACCCTTCGTTTTAAAAAAAACCCTAGATCGGTTTTTTTTGCGGTTTTATTATTCTACGAGCGTTCACCGAACCGTTCGTTCTAACAAACGCGTTCGTCGGTTTTTCTCTGTTAACGAACGTCCGTTATTTAACCGTTCGTCCGTTTTTCTTTTTCGTCGGATTTTCTCGTTATTTTCTCAGATTCGATTTCTGGTCGAATCTTCGATTCTGTTTAACTTCTCGCTCGTTTATCGGAATCAGGCGATTCAAGCGCCTAGAGTTTCGTCTCGAAATTCTCTTTCCGTTTAACCTACTCAAACTAGTTTTTGCTACAGTAAAATTTGACCTAGATCCAGTTTAGCAAACGAAGTTTCTTTCTTTCGCCGTTTGACTTTCGTTGCTTCTTTCGAGTTGATTCTTTTTGCAAACCGGAGTTCTTAAGTTGAACTTTCTGGTTGGATCTTTCATTCGAGTTTTACCTGTGCATTAGATGAGTACTGATTGTATGCTTGTTTGTTTGCGATAGAGTACCCGGAGTGTGCCGCTTGTTACTTCGAATCGCTAGGTTTTGCGGATCATCAGCAAGGCAAGTAACACTTTGATCATATCCCGTTCATACCCAGTTTTTATTGCATTAGATCTGTTTTCCTCAAACACTTGCATGATTAGGATCTAATTAAATTGTGGGTATTGGGAAGTAGTTGAGGTAGAACCTATTACCTGTTTTCTATTCAAACCCTTGGGAGTTACTTCTACGTTGTTTTTCTATTGCCATGCTATGCTCGTAGACGTGGATTGGGTTTGAGTGAAATTCATGACAGATGTGAGATTGTTAATTAATGGTTTACTTAAGGTGGCAACTTAAACTCACATCTGGGTGGATTGAGGTACCTGGGTATTCCAGGATTGCCTGTTTTTCTTTTGGACCGCCACCCAGGTTCAAAGGGATCATGAGATTATTCATGCTAGAAACTTCTGTGTGCAGCCGCAAGCTATTATGGGCTCTAGCATAGTTGACTAAGTTGTGTGAACTCTTATAGTGGTAGACTAGCAGATGTAGGGGAAAGTAGGTGTAACTGTCTACCCATACGTAAGGTGCAAACACTTCTGAAAGACTGTGTCTTGGTCATCCGTTACTCAAACACCATGTAGTGCGAGTAATCCAATGGAGGAGATCAAGTCTTGTGGGGAAAAGTGCACAAACCTCTGCAGAGTGTACAAACTAATCATGGTTAGCCGTGTCCCCGGTTATGGACAACTTGAGTATCTAGTACTTGGATTTTCATGTGAATCTCAACACTATGTTACTTCTAATTAATTTTGTTGGGTTATTGATGACTTTTTAATTGGGATTGAGATGCTGTCAACCATCTCAATGTTTCACAACCACCATGATAGTTAAATAAAATTTATTCCTTTGAAGTAGGATAAAATTGGCTTTTCGCAAAAACTGTAACCATAGAGCTTTCCACCAGCCATATATGCATATAGTATAGCATTGTCATTGTTCATTATTCTCTATGTGTTACTTTGCTAGCATATTCTATGTGCTGACCCGTTTTCGGGCTGCAACGTTTCATGTTGCAGACTTTTCAGACGACGAGTAAGATTGCCCTAGGTCGTGGTCTTATACTCAGTGATGCCGCTGGAGTTGATGGACTCACTTATCTTCCAAGTCTTCCGCTGTTATCGTTATTAGATGGCCTTAAGCCATGTTGATCATACTTAATCTCTTTGGAGATATTCGATGTAATAAGTGTGTGATTGCTACTCTGTTATAAATCCTCCATTTGTACTGTGCGTGTCAGCATTACTGATCCAGGGATGACACTGGTGCACAGCAGCACAGGCCATTTGAGGTCTGGTCGCTACAAAGTTGGTATCAGAGCACACGCTGACTATAGGACACGACCACTAAGCTTAAGCCCTAGAAAGCTTCTCTCTTCTCATTTCTGACCCCTCTCCACTTTCTACTCTTTTAGGAATGCCGAATGCAAGGAGCAAGTTCATGCAACCTGATGAAGACACGCCGTTTGGACGACACTTGAAGGAAGTCACCAAGTACTTGAACATAGGAATACCAAGCGTCACCGGAACCTACAACGCCACATTACCTGAAGAGGAGAGCTGGAAGATTCAAGTTATCATTCCAGGAAGGACGTTTGTGCCAATTACGGAACCCATGAGATTGGTTTTCGAAGCACCAACTTGGAGTTTAGGGAAGAGCATGGCCGCACACATCGCCATGGGACACATCGGAGAAGTCTACCACCAGGAGCTTAAGGATACAATTCACCAAATTTGTGGACGTCGAGACGCACAATGGGAGATGATATGAACCAAGAAGGATGGATCAATTGCAGCTTTCATCCAGGAGCAGAACCAACATATTCGACGCCAGGAGAACCAGATGTGCACGGACAAGGAAGAACTGAAGAAGGCATTCACGAAGATCAAGGAACTCCAAGAAGAACTCAAGACTACACGCGAAGATTACTTGGAGGAAATCAACGCACTAGTAGGGAAGATTGACGACCTGGAGAATAAGATTGGAGCATTCGTGGGAAATCCAGTGCCAAAAGCAGAAGTCGACGAATGCACTTGTCTGGATAACTACATCATCATCGACGACACCGACTCGGAACCAAGTGAAGACGAATGGATTGATGAAGCTGGAGCAGACATCATGGAGTCTTCAACGGATCAGAATTTCTAGTAGACCACCATATCAGTAGAAGTTTTCCCCCATTCAATAGTATAGTTCAAGCACTTTGTAACGCTAGTTAGATCGATTGTTTTGCCTTGTTTGAATTGATTGAGTGATATTGATTGAATTTGTCTCATGAGCATATGGGTAGTGTTTCTCTCTAGACCTCATTCTGTTCTTAATTCTCATCTTTTCTAAACCTATCAGATGCCTCCGAGACGCGACACCGGATTTGTTTTCCCGCCCGAGATCACCCAGTTGATTCAGCAACAGAATGCCCTGATGCAAGTGTTAGTTTAGAACCAAGGCAACCACAACAACAACAACAACCCACCGCCACCACCACCTGTTGATCACTTAACCCGTTTCTTAAGGCTAAACCCGCCGGTGTTTTCCAGTAGCACCGAGCCGATTGTAGCAGATGATTGGCTTCGCAAAGTTGGAAGGGAGTTGACCACTGCAGGATGCACAGATGCGGAAAGAGTGCGTTTTGCCGCACATCAGCTTGATGGACCCGCAACATCATGGTGGGAGAATTATACAGCCACGCACCCTATGGACACTGTCACATGGGACCAGTTTTAGCAAGCTTTCCGTACAGCTCATGTTTCAGCAGGAGCTATGGCTATGAAGAAGCGTGAGTTTCGCAAGCTACGCCAAGGAGGACGCACCGTAGGCCAGTATGTGGAGGAATTCAGTAAGTTAGCACGTTATGCACCAGATGACGTTGCTACAGATGCTGCCAAGCAGGAGAAGTTTTTGGAAAGACTGAATGATGAACTGAGCATGCAGTTGATGGTAGCAACTTTCAACAACTACCAGGAGCTGGTAGATAGAGCTCTCATGATTGAAGGGAAGCAACAGCAGATTGAAAACCGTAAGAGGAAGTATGGACAAGGGAAGTATAACTCAGGAGCTCAGCAGAAGCCTCGATTTACCCCGAAGCCGGGAGGACAGTTTCAGCATACCCATGGAGGAGGTAGTTCGCACAACCATAATGGCTCCAAGAATGGTAATGGGAATGGAGGAAGCAACGGACAGAACCGCACCAACCCATCTACCCCAGCCAAGAGGGACCTGAGCCAAGTCACTTGTTTTAAGTGCCAGAAGAATGGACATTATGCAAATGAATGTCCTGAAGCCCAAAATGGAAATGGCAATGGAAGCTCTGGGAAGAAGCCGAACCCGTTCAACAAAGGACATGTGAACCACGTGAGCGTGGAGGAGGTTGAAGCTCAGCCTGATGCAGTAATAGGTAAGTTTTTGGTTAAGTCATTTACTGCAACTGTTCTTTTCGATACTGGTGCATCGCATTCATACATATCAAGGGGATTCTTGAATAAGTTTAAGATGTCCACCAAAGTCCTCAGAAACCCTATGTTAGTAACCTCGCCAGGAGCAGAGTATATGGCCACCCAAGGATGTTTTTAGATACCATTGGCCATTGGTAGGCATGTTTTCCCCTCAGACCTCATTGTTTTGGAATCGCAAGGTTTGGATGTGATTTTGGGAATGGATTGGCTATCGTTGTATGGAGGAAACATCGATTGTGCCAGCAAGACGATTTTGCTTACCACCCCGGAAGGAAAAAGGATCAAGTATGTATCCCGGCATATGCCGAAGAGGAATCAAGTAAATTCATTATCAGGAGTTGTACAGGAGGAAGTACCACTGGTGAAGGACTATCCGGATGTATTTCCAGAAGAGTTGCCAGGCATGCCACCGGATAGAGACATTGAGTTCTTGATTGAACTTTTGCCAGGCACAGGGCCAATATCTAAGACACCGTATAGGATGCCCGCAAAGGATTTGGAGGAAATTAAGAAGCAGATCAAGGAGTTACTGGATAAAGGCTATATTCGCCCAAGTTCGTCACCTTGGGGATCACCAGTACTTCTAGTGGAGAAGAAAGATGGATCACTAAGGATGGTTGTTGATTACCGAGGATTGAATGAAGTGACCATCAAAAACAAGTACCCACTGCCGATGATCAACGATTTGTTTGACCGCCTGCAAGGAGCTAAAGTATTTTCCAAGATCGATCTACGATCAGGATACCACCAGTTAAAGATTCGAGAGCAGGATATACCTAAGACGGCGTTTACCACCAGATATGGATTGTATGAGTATACCGTTATGTCATTTGGACTGACTAACGCACCTGCCTATTTCATGAACCTGATGAACAAAGTGTTTATGGAGTTTTTGGATAAGTTCGTCGTGGTGTTCATTGATGATATTTTAATCTTTTCCAAGGATGAAGAAGAGCATGAGGAGCATTTGCGATTGGTACTTGAGAAGCTCAGAGAACATCAGTTATATGCCAAGTTCAGCAAATGTGAGTTTTGGTTGAAGGAAGTTGGATTCCTTGGACATGTTATTTCTGGAGAAGGAATAGCAGTAGACCCTGCAAGGTTGACACAGTGACAAATTGGGAATCACCCGCGACAGTTGGAGAAATCCGGAGTTTTCTTGGACTTGCAGGATACTACCGGAGATTCATCGAGAATTTCTCAAGGATTGCTAAGCCCATGACTGAGCTATTGAAGAAGGACACCAAGTTCAATTGGACTGAGGAATGTGAAGCTAGTTTCCAAGAGTTGAAGAAACAATTGGTTACCTCACCAGTGTTGATTCTGCCAGATCAACGCAAGGACTATGAAGTTTATTGCGACGCTTCTCGTCGAGGACTTGGAGCAGTGCTTATGCAGGAAGGAAGAGTTGTGTCATATGCTTCACGACAACTTAAACCCCATGAGAAGAATTATGCTACGCACGATTTGGAATTAGCAGCCGTGGTGCATGCTTTGAAGACATGGAGACATTTTCTCATCGGAAAGCATTGTGAGGTGTACACGGATCACAAGAGTTTGAAGTACATTTTCACGCAGAAGGAGTTAAATCTCAGACAGAGGAGGTGGTTGGAGCTCATCAAGGATTATGATATGAGATTGCATTATCACCCCGGAAAGGCTAACGTAGTAGCAGACGCGTTGAGCCGCAAGAGTCATATCAACACCCTCATGACAGGAGAGTTACCTCAGGAGTTAGCCGAGGACCTACGCGAGCTATGTTTGGAGATAGTCCCAAGAGGCTATTTAGCGACATTGGAGATTCAGTCTACCTTGATGGAAAGGATCAGAGAAGCTCAGAAGACAGACAAGGAGATTGAAGAGATAAAGGAGAAGATGAGCAAAGGAAAAGCCAAGGGATTTCGTGAGGATGAGCATGATACCTTATGGTTCGAGGACCGCGTATATGTGCCTAATGATCCGGAGATCAGGAAGTTGATTTTGCAGGAAGCCCATGATTCCCCGTACTCGATTCACCCAGGGAATACCAAGATGTATTTGGACTTGAAGAATACTTTCTGGTGGACCGGAATGAAGAAGGATATTGCGGAGTATGTAGCAGTTTGTGATGTATGTCAGAGAGTGAAGGCAGAGCATCAGAAGCCAGCAGGATTGCTACAGCCATTGCCGATACCCGAATGGAAGTGGGATAAAATAGGCATGGATTTTATCACAGGATTACCCAGGACTCGTTCAGGCTATGACTCGATATGGGTTGTAGTCGACCGATTGACGAAAGTGGCTCATTTCATTCCAGTGAAGACCACTTACACCAGTGCTAAGGTGGCAAAAATATACATGACCAGGATAGTATGTTTGCATGGAGTTCCGAGGACCATTGTATCAGACAGAGGAACCCAATTTACCTTGAAGTTTTGGAAGCAGTTACATGAAACGTTGGGAACCAGGCTGGAATTTAGTACAGCATTTCACCCACAGACAGATGGACAGACCGAAAGAGTCAACCAGATTTTGGAGGACATGTTGAGAGCTTGTGCACTAGATTATGGATCTAGTTGGGACGACATTTTGCCATATGCGGAGTTTTCATATAACAACAGTTATCAAACCAGTTTGAAGATGGCCCCTTTCGAAGCCTTGTACGGAAGGAGGTGTAGAACACCGTTGTTATGGGACGAAGTTGGAGACCGTCAGTTGTTTGGACCAGATTTGATTAAGGAGTCTGAACAGAAAGTGAGGTTGATTCGCGATAGGCTCAAGGTAGCCCAGTCCAGGCAGAAGAGTTATGCCGATCCTAAACGAAAGGAGACAGTTCACGAAGTCGGAGACAGAGTGTATCTTCGAGTATCACCACTTCGAGGAGTGAAGCGCTTTGGAGTTAAAGGAAAGTTAGCGCCCCGTTTTATCAGACCATACAGAGTGTTGGAACGTATGGGAGAAGTTGCTTACAAGCTGGAATTGCCCGAAGGATTGTCTGGAGTTCATGATGTATTTCACGTTTCGCAGTTGAAGAAGTGCCACGCAGAGATGGCTGAGATACCACTGAGAGATACTGTGCCACTGGAAGCGATTCAGTTGGAAAGTGATTTGACTTACGAGGAGAAACCAGTTAAGATTCTCGAGTATGCCAGCCGAGTTACCCGCAGCAAGGTTATCAAGTTTTGCAAAGTTCAGTGGAGTCACCACACAGAAGATGAAGCTACCTGGGAGCGAGAGAAAGATCTACGGAAAGACCACTCCCACCTGTTTTCTAGCCAACCCGAATCTCGAGGGCGAGATTCATCTTAAGGGGGGTAGGTTTGTAACATCCCAAATTTTCAATTTGGAATGTTATACATAGATCATCATTGCATATCATGTTTTGTTGCATTTTGACAAATCCTCGATAAATCCTAAGCAACTCAAGGACCCTCGGAGAGAGTTGGGGATTTTCTCGAATTTTCAAATTTGATTTTCAAACGAGGATTGTGGTTTTAATTATTTTTCTCTCCGGAAAAATATTTCATTTTAAATAAACGAGAGGAGAAAATATGACTTCTCCAAAACAATTGAAATACTGGAGGAAAAATGTTAAAATCATTATTTGGAATTTATTTGCAATTTTTATTGCATAAAAAATATTGCATATTTTCAAAATATTTATTTTGGATTATAAAAATGTTCACCCTATTCTAGATTTTCTAACAAGACGGGGAAAATTTATTTCAAATTTTCTGATTTTTATTTTTTTTCTACGTATTATTTTCCGCGGAACTTATTAAAAAAAAACGCCCGCGCGCCGATTGGGCCAAAGGCCCAGCCGACGGCCCGCCTGGCGCCTCTCCTCTTCCCGCATGGGAGCACCGCCGCCGCCCTTGCCGAGTCCGGCCGCCGCACGCCTCCCCTCGCCCGCCCCTTCCCCAAGCCACCTTCGGACCCCCCCTCCTATATATACCCCCTTCTCTTTCCTCACCTCGAGCCGCCGCCGCCGCCCCTCATCTCGCCGAGCGCCGCCGCCCGCACTTGCCCGCCGCCGCCGCCGGGAGTCGCCGGAGTCCCCCGAGCCCCGCGCCCGCCGGGAGTCGCCGGAGTCCCCCCACCCCCAAGCCCCGCGCCCGCCGGAAGCCCTCGCCGGAGCCCCGACGAGGTACTGCCGTGGCCCGTTCGTCGTTGCCGGTTTTCTGTAAAAAAACCCTTCGTTTAAAAAAAAACCCTAGATCGGTTTTTTTTCGGTTTTATTATTCTACGAGCGTTCACCGAACCGTTCGTTCTAACGAACGCGTTCGTCGGTTTTTCTCTGTTAACGAACGTCCGCTATTTAACCGTTCGTCCGTTTTTCTTTTTCGTCGGATTTTCTCGTTATTTTCTCAGATTCGATTTCTGGTCGAATCTTCGATTCTGTTTAACTTCTCGCTCGTTTATCGGAATCAGGCGATTCAAGCGCCTAGAGTTTCGTCTCGAAATTCTCTTTCCGTTTAACCTACTCAAACTAGTTTTTGCTACAGTACAATTTGACCTAGATCCAGATTAGCAAACGAAGTTTCTTTCTTTCGCCGTTTGACTTTCGTTGCTTCTTTCGAGTTGATTCTTTTTGCAAACCGGAGTTCTTAAGTTGAACTTTCTGGTTGGATATTTCATTCGAGTTTACCTGTGCATTAGATGAGTACTGATTGTATGCTTTTTTGTTTGCGATAGAGTACCCGGAGTGTGCCGCTTGTTACTTCGAATCGCTAGGTTTTGCAGATCATCAGCAAGGCAAGTAACACTTTGATCATATCCCGTTCATACCCAGTTTTTATTGCATTAGATCTGTTTTCCTCAAACACTTGCATGATTAGGATCTAATTAAATTGTGGGTATTGGGAAGTAGTTGAGGTAGAACCTTTTACCTGTTTTCTATTCAAACCCATGGGAGTTACTTCTACGTTGCTTTTCTATTGCCATGCTATGCTCGTAGACGTGGATTGGGTTTGAGTGAAATTCATGACAGATGTGAGATTTTTAATTAATGGTTTACTTAAGGTGGCAACTTAAACTCACATCTAGGTGGATTGAGGTACCTGGGTATTCCAGGATTGCCTGTTTTTCTTTTGGACAGCCACCCAGGTTCAAAGGGATCATGAGATTATTCATGCTAGAAACTTCCGTGTGCAGCCGCAAGCTATTATGCGCTCTAGCATAGTTGACTAAGTTGTGTGAACTCTTACAGTGGTAGACTAGCAGATGTAGGGGAAAGTAGGTGTAACTGTCTACCCATACGTAAGGTGCAAACACTTCTGAAAGACTGTGTCTTGGTCATCCGTTACTCAAACACCATGTAGTGCGAGTAATCCAATAGAGGAGATCAAGTCTTGTGGGGAAAAGTGCACAAACCTCTGCAGAGTGTACAAACTAATCATGGTTAGCCGTGTCCCCGGTTATGGACAACTTGAGTATCTAGTACTTGGATTATCATGTGAATCTCAACACTATGTTACTTCTAATTAATTTTGTTGGGTTATTGATGACTTTTTAATTGGGATTGAGATGCTGTCAACCATCTCAATGTTTCACAACCACCATGATAGTTAAATAAAATTTATTCCTTTGAAGTAGGATAAAATTGGCTTTTCGCAAAAACTGTAACCATAGAGCTTTCCACCAGCCATATATGCATATAGTATAGCATTGTCATTGTTCATTATTCTCTATGTGTTACTTTGCCAGCATATTCTATGTGCTGACCCGTTTTCGGGCTGCAATGTTTCATGTTGCAGACTTTTCAGACAATGAGTAAGATTGCCCTAGGTCGTGGTCTTATACTCAGTGATGCCGCTGGAGTTGATGGACTCACTTATCTTCCAAGTCTTCCGCTGTTATCGTTATTAGATGGCCTTAAGCCATGTTGATCATACTTAATCTCTTTGGAGATATTCGATGTAATAAGTGTGTGATTGCTACTCTGTTATAAATCCTCCATTTGTACTGTGCGTGTCAGCATTACTGATCCAGGGATGACACTGGTGCACAGCAGCACAGGCCATTTGAGGTCTGGTCGCTACATACAATCTATCAAAGAGCAATTATCCTAATTGAAGTCCTTGAAATCCAAAATAGTGGGTTCATTGCTATCTAAAGTTTTGACCTCTCCAATCCCACTTTTATTAGTTTTTGCATCAAGATCTAAAAACTCCGAATCCTTAGGACGCCTTTTAACTAAAGTTGACTCATCTCCAGTCCCATCTTTATCAAGATTTACATTAGAAAACAAAGATTCAATAGGAGTCACATCAATCACTTTGAGATCTTGATCATTTTTTAAGGCCTTTGGCTTGGCGGCCATTTTGTTTACTAAAGTAGCTTGTTTATCAGAAATTTGACCTACCAAATTCTCAAGATGCACAAACAGAGATCTCAAACCATAAAATTCCTTAGACATATCATCAAGATCTTTATTCATATATTCCATAAAACTTTTCTGCTCCTTGAGCTCAAATTGCAAAGGCATGAAGCTTCTAACATTATTTTCAATTTCGTCTAACCTTCTAAGGTGAGGGTCAACGTTTTTTGAAGGAATCATTGCGACAAAGCAAACACACGAGCACACAAGAAGCAAGAGGAGAAGACGAACGGAAGAGGGGCGAAGAAAAGGCAAATCTTTTCGAAAATCGTTTTAGAAGTAGGGGAGAGGAAAACGAGTGGCGAATGGCGAATAATGTAATGCGAGAGATGAGAGTTTATGATGGGTACTTGGTTTGTCTTGGCTTGGCATAGATCTCCCCGGCAACGGCGCCAGAAATTCTTCCTGCTACCTCTTGAGCTTGCGTTGGTTTTTCCATTGAAGAGTAAAGGGTGATACAGCAAAGGAGAGTAAGTATTTCCCTCAGTTTTTGAGAACCAAGGTATCAATCCAGTAGGAGACAACGCGCAAGCCACCGAATACCTGCACAAACAAAAACCAACTTGCACCCAACGCGATAAGGGGATGTCAATCCATTCACGGTTATTTGCAAAGTGAGATCTGATAGAGATGGATAAACAGTAAAGTAATATTTTTGGTATTTTTGGTATATGGAACGGAAAGTAAAAGATTGCAAAGTAAAGTAAATAGCAACGGTGACAGAAATTGGTAAGTTGGCGGGAAACTAATATGATGTAAAATAGACCCGGGGGCCATAGGTTTCACTAGAGGCTTCTCTCAAGATAAAAAATATTACGGTGGGTGAACAAATTACTGCCGAGCAATTGATAGAAAAGCGCATAATTATGACGATATCTAAGGCAATGATCATGAATATGGGCGTCACGTCCGTGTGAAGTAGACCGAAACGATTTTTTATCTACTACTATTACTCCACACATTGACCGACTCCTGCCTGCATCTAGAGTATTAAGTTCATAAGAACAGAGTAACGCATTAAGTAAGATGACATGATGTAGCGGGATAAACTCAAGCAATATGATGAAAACCCCATCTTGTTATCCTCGATGGCAACAATACAATACGTGCCTTGCTGCCCCTAATATCACTGGGAAAGGACACCGCAAGATTGAACGCAAAGCTAAGCACTTCTCCCATTGCAAGAAAAACCAATCTAGTTGGCCAAACCAAATCGATAGTTCGAACAGACTTGCAAAGATATCAAATCATGCATAAAAGAATGCAGAGAAGATTCAAATAATATTCATAGATAAGCGAATCATAAATCCACAATTAATCGGATCTCGTCAAACACACCGCAAAAGAGTATTACATCGAATAGATCTCCAAGAACATCGAGGAGAACATGGTATTGAGAATCAAAGAGAGAGAAGAAGCCATCAAGCTACTAGCTATGGACCCGTAGGTCTGTGTTGAACTACTCACGCTTCATCGGAGAGGCTATGGTGTTGATGTAGAGGCCCTCCGTGATCGAATCCCCCTCCGGCAAGATGGCGGAAAAGGCTCCAAGATTGGATCTCACTGGTACAGAAGGTTGCAGCGGTGGAAAAGTGGTTTGGTGGCTCCCCTGGATGTTTTTTGGGGTATAAGAGTATATCTAGGAGGAAAATCTAGGTCAGGAGAGGCTCGTGGGGCCCACAAGGTTGGGGGCGCACCCCACCCCCTGGGCGCACCCTCCACCCTTATGGCCGCATCGAGGCTCTTTTGACATGCACTCCAAGTCTCCTGGGTGTCTTCTGGTCCAAGAAAAATCATGGCAAAAGTTTTATTCCGTTTGGTATTCCTTTTCTGCGAAACTCTAAAACAAGGAAAAAACAGAAACTAGCACTGGGCTCTAGGTAAATAGGTCAGTCCCAAAAATCATATGAATTAGCATATTAATGCATATAAAACATCCAAAACAGATAATATAATAGCATGAAACAATAAAAAATTATAGATACGTTGGAGACGTATCACCACCCTAATATATAATACTAGGGTAGCTTCTCTGTCGTCATCTTCCTTCGCTCTGTCGAACTTCTTTCACAAATCGACTGACCCAAATTATACTACTAGTATGTACTAAGTACAGTAGGAACACGAAGATACGAGCAGTAGTACCAACTACAAGAAGAACAGTAGTAAGACATACTAGTACTACTGTACGTACTAAAGAGTCTAAATAACGAGAAAGAACATAAACATAGTTGTGCTAGGGGCTCAGCACAACACACCCCTGAAATAAAACTACGCAACTAATCCGCTTAACACTGCAGTGGAACCAGCATGAGCAACGACACTGCCACCTTACTCGGAGTCCGAGTCCACGTTCTCGACTTCGTCCTCATCCCTCTTCCTCTTCCTCTTCGCCGAAACTTCTTTTCTTAAACCGGACACTAGGCTCTACTTCTTCATCCATCCCTTGTAGATATTTAAACAAAGGTAGGCATCCGTTGCTGCGTACATGATGTGATCTTCATCTATTGTCTTCGACTCCCATGCATAATGAAACTCCAGGTGAGGTTTCTTAAGTTGAGAGTACGAAGGATAAATCATGGCTGCTGCCAGGGTCAGCATTGAAGGCTGAGAGGAGGACACCAGGCTTGCCTTCTGGAGATCGAAGGGCTGGACCAGAACGAGGCCTATCCGACCTAGGACTCTCATGTCATTCGTAAAGTGTACAGTAACGAATTTCACTCTTTTGTCCTTGAGGAAGAACTCTAATTCCTAGCACCTAACGTTGGCATGGCATATGTGGTAGACCAAGCACACGTTACGTACGCAAACCTGGATCACGACGGTCTTCTTCTTCTCTGGCTCCTTTAGAAGCTTCTCTCTGTCCAGGACTGTGGTGTACTCAGCATCTAGCCCAATGACCCACTCATCCTTGGAACTTTTGAATGTGCATTGGAAGCGAGCAAGGCATGCTTCCACCGTTGCGGATCTACGGGTGTAGATGATAATGAACTCATCGCCAGTGATGGTTCTAACCTTGTACTCACCGGCGATCATGGATATTTGTGAGGCCATGGATTTTGGTGGTGGGTTTGGAGAAGTTTAACTGGTGTAATGTGAAAGGACGGGACGACTGGGGGTGAACTGTTGTAAGGTAGAAGACGGGGACGAGTAGGGCGTGCGAATGGCATGGGGTGGTGGCTTGCCTGGTGGATAAACGTCTGCATGCCCCCAAAGAGTTCTCGAGTAATATGTGGGACCCACTAGATGTCATGTCTACTAGACCCATATCGTAGGCCTGATGGTATAGCTTGTGCGTGTATGCACGCCATGCCAGCACGTGCATGTAACTTCACTTAATTCCGTCAACCGTCGCTCCTCCCACGACCTTCGCCTCCCTCGCGTGGTCGCGCACTTTGAGACTTCGGACGGCTATAAATGAGCAATTTTTTTGCCTACTCCGCATACATGATACTCCCTCTGGTCCTTTTTACTCCGGGTGAGATATGTGTCAAGTCAAAGTTTGCAAAGTTTTTGACCAAATTTATACTAAAAATATCAATATCTACAATACCAAATATAAATTTTATGAAACTACATTTCATAATGAGGTATAAAAATATTGATTTGACATTGTGAATGTTGATACATTTTTCTATAAGTTTGGTCAAAGTAGAGGTACACTGACTTCAGACAAAACTTATATGCACAATGCAGACTAGTTCCTCCGTCCAGGTGCGTGCCATGTCCAATCTAATCATCACAACAAGGTTGGCTATTAGAGTACTACTAACTCCCTTCTAGTTTAAAGGGCTCGATTCAAAATTTTCACCTACTCTTACAAAATGAGACCAACCCAAGGGCTAACCCTCGTTGGCTTTTTTTATAGGAGAAACTCCGTGAGTACCGTGTCCGAGCCGGGACTCAAGCTCGGGTGGGCTGGCAGCAATCCCAGCTGCCCAACCAATGGGTCGACGCCCCTCCCTACTCTTACCAAGATAGAGGCGGTGGAATAGTTTTTGTAGTCTGCAAAAGAACTCAATTAATGCTCTCGTTCTTCACAAAATAAAGTGTTTACTAGTGCATTATCGCATTGCATGCATGCATGAACACTAGTAAATGACAAAGATTTTTACATGCATTAGTCAATATTCTCTTTAGGCTACTCATAGTGGAAAGTATCATATACTAGTATCATGTGCATCATACTAGTGTATGATACGGGACTACCTTTATAGTGCCATGCATGACACAAAGTAGCATAGTATTTAACATGATACGGTATCTACCTATGTTACTCTAACCCCCCTCTCTTCCTTAATTCTTTGCCACATCAGTATGTTTGCTATTCCCGTGTGCATGATACCAGCTAAGATACCACCACTATGGCCAGCCTTAATCATCGCATGCAATAATTTAGTGCACCTTGAAATCTGAACATGTGCGGGGCGTGTATGTTTTTAATGACTTGAGACTTTACCTAGCCCGGCATGCAATATGACTTATTATGCACCGTTCCCCATACCTGCAGGAAGCCCGTTCGTCTCCAAATCTTTTCCTCTCCACATGTGTGAAAACAATCTGCCTGCTTGACTCTCCTTCTCCCTCCAGCAGTCCCACCACTCCACCCCGTGTGGAAAAAATCTGCATGCATGACTATCCTCCCCCCACGCTCGTCCAATCCGTTGTGACCAGCAATATTTCCATCCCTTCCCTCCCCCGTAATTTACTCCAACAAATATGCCCATGAAGCTGTTACGTTAATCAGGCAACATATCTTACGTTGGTGTGCCATTGCACGTTATAAATACTGCGCATCCCACGTCATCTTATGTTGGAAGAACGCTCACATTCATCGCTATCTCTTCCCCCTCCCTCTCACGTCGACCACCATGGCATCGCCCCTCCCAAGCCCTAGGCGCCCCTCGCTGCACCGCACGGAGGGTCCCACATCGCCGTTCCGTTCCTTGCCTCCACTAGTCGAGGAGGACACGTCGGTGTTCCGCTCCTTGCCGCGACGTGTCGAGGTGGACGCGTCGGCGTTCCCAGTCTCGCCAGCACGCGCGTCGTAGGACGCGTCAGCTCCCCGCTACCAGGAGAACATCGCGCCGCCCACCGAACCCCCCAGCCTTGAGGAGCTTTGGAAAGTAATGGAGGTCGCCTTGTGGGAGGCTATGCCTCCGGCAAAGCACGACAAAATAGAGGCGCAGAACAAGGTCGAGGAAGAGAAGCGCGCTGCGAGGCATGCAGCCTGGCAGGCCTATGTCGCGTCCGAGAGAGTCAGGCAATTGGCTCTTTGTCAGAAGGCTCGTGCGAGGGCCGTGAGGGTGGCGGAGGACGCCCGTGCCAAAGCCCTGAGTGCAGTCGGGCCTAAGCGCCTCATCTACGGTTGGTGGTACGTGGATTGGGTGCACGCTTCCAGCAAGGAGGAGTACCTGTTGGCGCCGGATCATCACACCGGTGAGATCGTGCTCGCCCGCCAGCAAGCCGTGAATTAGCACCTCGCGAGTTGCGAGGCTGGGGAAAAGGCGTTGTGTCGGCGCGCTAGGAAACGGTCGCGCACCAGGGCACTCGTGGTGCGCCGCAAGCGCTCCTGCGAGCGTCGTGGCTTTTATTACGAATAATATAGTTTCGTAAGGCAATCTCATTAGTTTTGGGACGCAAATGATAAATCCCGAACGTTTGGGAATTATTAGCGTCCATAATTAAGTATGTAAAAGGAAAAGTTTGGAAACCTTGTGTATCCATACGCATTTTTTTAGAATCGTGCGCATTTTGTAAGTACGTGCATATAGCACAAACATAACTATATATCGTACTACTGTCCGTTTTGCATGCAACTAATTAATTAATCAGAAGTTTAACGAATCAAGCCTGCATGCAGTGGAGGAGATCGAGGGAAATTAATTTGGGGCATCATAAAACCGGAGAAGGATGGCTGGCTCATGGGCCCAATAAACCCGGACGGAGGGAGTACGTGCAAATGCATGTTTTAACATTACGATGCGGTTTTTGTAAAATTAGAAAAACAACACTAGTCAAGCTTGTGAAATGATTCAATGCAAAAGAAATGCAAAAATGCTCGTTTGATTGTTTACTTTTAGCTTCCTTCTCTGTGGTTATTTCTCTATCGTCCTTTGTCGGAGTATCTCACTGGTCGGGAAGGCATGCAAATTCATAAACCGCTTCGTACACCCTGTATCGAATTTTTTGCCTAACAAGTTGTCCCGCGCAATTGCAAAGATGAGTGTCATCCCCTATGCTTGAGCCGCCAAAAGAACTGGCCCTAGGAGTAGTAGCTAGGGATACTAGTAGTAGCTAAGGATACTAGGAGTAGTAGCTAGGGATCGAGTGTGCGAGATGAACCGGACAAAGTAAATGCAGAGAGATGAAATGCAAAAAAGACAGAGGGGTGTGATGGTTGCTTGTCCGTTTATTTTACCAGGCCACTTATTACTGGGAGTGGTGGGTTTTTTTTAGATATGACAGCTTTACTACCGCGCCACGAGCGGGGTGAGACTCCCATGCAGCGCAGCCCTCTACACTAGTACTACCTCGGTCATGGTTTATTAGTCCCCCATTGAATTTAACTGAATATTTAACTGACAAAATGTTAGTGTATGTCAACAAAAGCTCTATCGTTGGATTCGTATTTGAACATAGTTTTCAATGATATAATTTTTGGTGACATGCATGAGCATTTATCGTACTATATATAACGTTAGTTAAATTTTTGGTCGTACTATATATAGTAAGGTTCCCGTGCGTTGCACGGAAAAGTGAAATGCATTGATCAGGGAGTTTTTTATTTTGACAAAGTATGTGGGGGTCATCTCATGTGTAACGAGTATAGATAGGTTTCTTCGGATATTATTTCTTCTCTAGATCTCACAAATATCCAGGTGGAATAGATAAAAAAGTATCTTTTGCAAACAAAAGCATACATGGAGCGATTAAATCAGGATGACTTGGAAGGGGGCAGAGGATATGTAAGAGATGGTTCATCATAAGTCTTTCACCATTACTGTAGTAAAAATTCTCAATTAATCTCATAAATGGCAAGCGAGAACTCTAATGGAGCAAAAGCATACATGGAAGATTCTAGACTAAACCATAAATGGATACACTTTTATTCAACCGCGATACTCTAATAGAGCAAGATCATGCATGGAAGGTTCTTTACTACTTAAATAAGAAGTCTCCGCATGCTTAGATAACGGATTACATTGAGCGAAGACTAATGATGAACATTTGACTTGGTAATGCATATGACCAAGTGAACCTCCTTGGAGTCCCCGTGCACCATCTCGGGGTGAAAATCATACCAGGGGTCTTCCATGTCCACATTATCGGGAATGGAGCAGCTCGGCATAGTCCCAGTCAGCATGATGGAGGCGGCGTGGGCACCCTCGTACCTTGGAGGGGCAGTAACAGTGAGCACACACCCGTACACCAGCCTCGTGTTAGCGTCAGCGGCGTTGCCCCTAACGCACACTACAGAGACGAGGCGGTGGCCTGCGCGGGCCTTGCCGGTGCCCACGGCAAAGAGGAAGACACTGTCGTCCTCCTTTGTGACTAGTAGGCGGTGGTGATCCTCCAGCGACTCCGGCACGGCGAACAGGTAACACGTCTCGTACTTGATGTTCACCTCCGCAGGCAAGTAGTGAGTGACGGCGGTGCCGTGAGGTGATGCACGAGGCTCGCCGGCGAGCCCTCGAATGGCGGCGTGCACTCATAGCAGTAGCAGGGTGCGTGCTTGCATCTAGAACTATGCTCCGCCAGCGAGTGATGGTCGACGTACCTCTCACAGCAGAAAATCTTCTAGACGTAGGGCACCTTGCAGGCATTGACCGGGCCGTCCATGAAACGGGAGTGGCTATAGTTGCACCCGCCCAATGGAGCGCAGGAGTGAGTGGCTGTAGGGGACGTTGCACCCGCCGAATCGAGTGCAGGAGTAGCACACGAAGTACTAGATGGTGTCCTTACTAGTACTCCCTAGTCCCTAGATAAAAAATTGAGAGTTGGCGATGATGGTGTGCCTGCCATCCTACAATATAGGCCGTTCGATCTATATCTGACGGATAGGAAGGAAACTATGGCAATTTTGCAAAAAGATACCCACACCCCTCTCCGCATTTGCAAATAAGGCCTTCCCTCGTTCGTCCTTATCTCCCACAACCTCATTGCTGAGCAATTAAAAAGAAAGTCTCTGGAACAATCTGGCATGGTGGCCGCTGCTAGTGCCGTCCATTCCCATGCCTCCGCCCAGTCCGACCACCAGTCACCACCACGCCCTACTCCTCCTCACCTTATCTCTCATCTTTCTCGAGATACCATTTTTTCAATGAAATTCTCGAGATACCATTTTTCCGATAAAATTCTCGAGATATCATTAGTTCTTACACATGGGATTACTCCTGCATGGGTCAATCACAACAGGGGTTTTGTAAAAAATGCATCTTGATGTTCCGTGCAATGCACGGGCATCTTGCTAGTTTGCATATAATTCCAAACACCATGTAGACAGGTTCTTTGACCATTTTACAACTATGTTAGTATAATTGATAGTGGTCAGTTGGTGCAAGTTATAGCCCCGGGTGTTTTTACCTTTTTTTTAGTAATGATATCCGGCGATTGTTTGCCACGAGCTCAATCCTGGCGAATCCCACATAACCGTGAGATTTCCATCCGACGATGGCCTATTTTTAAGCCATAGTATTTGAAAAACCCGCCACCCTTACACACGTACTATAAATGCGTTGTAGGCATTTGCAACTGCCATGTCTCCCTACGAACGTTTGCTGGGGATTGGAGTTAGCACCAATGGTAGTTCGTAGTTGTTCCATGCTCGGGCATTGAAGTTTGTAACTATTTTAGAATATACTACTCCTCTGGTGCTAGTAGTAGCACTACTAGAAAAAGGCTTACTAGTGGCGCACCAGTTTTGCCTACTAATGGCGCACTACTGGTGCGCCACTAGCACCACGCCACTAGAATATTTTAGTAATGGCGCACCACAGGTGCGCCATTACTATCTGGTATACTAATGGCGCACCACGGTTGCGCCATTAGTATCCCACAGGTGCGCCATTAGTAACTGGTATACTAATGGCGCACCAGATGGAAGTGCGCCATTAGTAACATTTTTTTTAAAAAAAATCGTTTTTTTTCTTAATCACAGGTCACTATTTCACATATGAGATATCCAACACATATATATACAACAAGCATCCATATAACAATCATATCCAACACACAAGTTTCATCATATATACATACATAGCCAACACATAGTTCCATCATTACATATTACAAAAGTTTCACATTGTTCATCCAACATCGTTATCCATCCAACACCATATTACATAAGTTTCACATAGTTCAGTTCTCATTGTTCTTCTCCTTCTCCTTCCTCAGCCTGATGAGCCAAGAGCGGCGAGGCGGTGGAGGCAGCTGTGGGATGTAGTCTTCTACCACAATTGGCGTGGTCATGTCGCCCAGCTGTGGGATCGCCGGCGCCACCACCGGTGCGTGGTCATTGTCAGGCACCACCACCATCGCGAGGCCACCTTCAGGCAGGACGGGCACGACCATCGCTAGGTCATCCTCAGCCACCACCATCTCTTGCCCATGTTCAGCCACCACCATCTCTTGCCCATGGTCAGCCACCACCATCTCTTGCCCATGGTCAGCCACCACCATCTCTTGCCCTTGGTCAACCACCACCAGCGCTAGGTCATCCTCAGCCTGATGCCCATCGTCATCCTGCAGCGGCCCACTCTGCTCCTCTTCTCCCCCACTCCAGTCCGGATCATCCTTCTTGCTGTCTTTGCTGCTGCCAGAATCGCTGCTGCTTTCGCTAAAGCCAGAATCGCTGTTGCTTTTGCTACAACCATAATCACTGCTGCTTTGGCTGTAGCCAGTGTCGCTGCTGCTGCTCCCATTGCCTGTCCAAATGCAACAATGGCCGTTAACAATCGATGTGAGACAAAGCCAAATGTAGAGGAATAAGAAGAGGCAGAACGCACTGGCATCTTCGTCGTCATTGTAGCGCATGCGACACATAGTCGTGCTGAAAACCTTCACGATGAGCATTGTGGCGTCATCGTCGTACCTGAAGAGAAGAAAGTACCCGGTCCGTAGGTCGTAGGCACTGTAGAACTTCTCCCAGCCACGGCACAGGTACATGTGGCCTTCCTCGATCACCAACTCCACGTCCCACATCCTGCGAACCCCGCTGCCGGCCTGTCGGAGCTTCACATTATGTGGCGGATCTTCACCCAGCATGTTCATAAAAGTGTCAGGCAGCCTCTGCAATTTGGGACAAGGAGTGATGTAGCAAACAACAGAGTTATCATAATGAGATGGGTGAAGGGGAGATCTCTCGTTTTATATACCTGCCTCGTGGCTGATACTGAAGTCCCAAGTATGACACTGAAGAACTCGAAAGCATCCAACTCGTACTTCGGTGAGGCAGAGCGGCGGTGGCTGCTTCCCCCCATCTCTGATAAGCAGCAGAAGAGACCAATTAGTACCCTTACAACATCACATTGCAAATAGATGAATTGTGTAGGTATGCATGGATTTAAGATTATTTGTTCAAAGCCAATTTGTCAATGATTAATATGATATCTCAATTTCCACCAAATAATACATTTGTTATACACCACATTTTCTTTTCCTTTGGAAAAGAAAAAGGCATACTGCATTCAAGTGAATGTATCTTTTATTGCAAAGCCACAACTTAGCAATAGATTCAAAGTTAACGATTGGCACCTAGAAAAGCATTTCAACATCTTCATAGATTTTACTAGCTACAATACATTCAAAAAATAAATGATATACAGTTTGTATCTCTTTGCAATGAACACACTCTAGGGGTTTTGCCATCCCCCTTTTCCATAGATTGTCACAAGTCATGATTTTGTTCTGGGAGAACATCCAAATGAAACCTTATACCCTAGGGGGCAATTTAATACTCCATACTACAGGAAGATACAAAGGTTGCACCCCCCCTAAAATTCACTAGAACATATAGAGATTTATAAGAGCGGGTCCCTTTAGATTCATGCTAGCTAGGCAGGACCTAATTGGGGTAATTTTTTCCAAATAAGAAAGAAATCTGCCTCTCCATCTAGCTATTTTGGCTAAAATTTTATCAATAAAAGCTAGCAGATCTTCTCTGCCAATCATGACATATTTATTCTCTAGCAGATACGGCCTATGCAAATTGTTTAATGCAACACTAGTGTTGAGTTGATGATATAGAACAGGGCCTACAACAATTTATTTTAAGACATTCACTGGCCCGGAAGTCAGATCTGGAGCCATACTTTGGTGCATACTTTGGTGCAGGGGTTTAAATAGACAAATAGTGCACTGGAGGAAACATAACAGAAACGCCAATAGAAGCAAACACTTCCTATAGGGGGGGAATAACATTAACATATTCAAGAACCCTCATTTAGTTCTTGGAAAGCTCTCATTTTGGACACAACACTTTGACTACCTATATATATGTAAACATTTACGTATATTGGATAATTATATGCCATGTGTAAATTTGTCTCAGCAAGTAGCCTAGTTTGAAAAAGCAAAAAACAAACTTAAACGATACAAAAATACAGATTTGTGTGCATGAACATGAACCTGCATGTATTTGCCACTATGATCTAGAAAAAAAAAGGGAATTCATTTTCAATTCCCTGTAGATAACAAACTAAAGAGGCAGCTAACACCTAGAGATTCAAACTTGCAGTTTCATCATGCAAATTCAACTGGACCTTCTTGATTTGATATTATCAATAAAATTTATCATTCAGCTAACCATGACATACTTGACTTAACTTGATGTCTGCAAGCAGAAATAAAGTGCATAAAGGATTTAACCTTTGTGTTTGCCCTAATAAGATAGCATCATGCATCTGTTCATTTGAGATGGGTGAAAGGGAATGGGGAGGAAGGGTGGAGAGGGAGGAAGGAGGAAGGAGGAGGGGTACTTGGGCGGGCGCGGCTGGTCGCCGGGTGGAGAGGGAGGAAAGAGGAAGGAGGAGGGGTACCTGGGCGGGCGCGGCTGGTCGCCGGGTGGCGGAGGACGGCAGGGGCAGGCGGGGTGTGGGCACATCGGAGGAGGAGGAGGCCCTCGCTCGCCGGCTGCTGCAGGGGCCGGAGGAGGCCCTCGCTCGTCGGAGGGAGGAGGAGAGGAGAGGAGCGCTCGGCCGTCGAGGGCGGTGGGGGTGGAGTCCCGCGAGGGTCGGGGCGGCGGCGTCGGGGCAGCGCAAGACGACAACGGCGGCGGCGTCGCCGATGGCGTGCAGGCGCGGCGGACGGAGGGGGCGGAGCAAGGGGGCGGCGGCGTACGGTTGGGGTCGAGTGGGGGATCTGGCGAGGGAGGGAGGGAGGCCACAGTGCGAGGGAGTAGGTGCAGTGCGGGATGTCTATCTAATGGGGCACCTCCCCCAAGTGCGCCATAAGTACGACGATAGCAATGGCGCACCTCACCTTCGTGCGCCATTAGAAATTACTAGCCCGACTGCTCAGGTTATATTTCCACCTAACCCTATCTCCATCAGAACAGGCCCACTAGCCCGACTGGTCAGCACGCAACACACACACTAGGAGGTCCTGGGTTCGATTCCCAGGCTCCCAAAGTTTTGTTTTTATGCATTTGAAATGCTGTTTGATATTTATTTATGTTTAAATATGTTCAAACTTATTTAAATCATAACAGTAATATTTTTTTATAAAAACAGTAATAATTTTTATAAAAAATGCATTTAAAATGCTGTTTGATATTTATTTGTGTTTAAATATGTTGAAACTTGTTTAAATCATAACAGTAATATTTTTTTTATAAAAACAGTAATAATTTTTATAAAAACAGGGTGCGGGGGAGAGGGTGCGGGGGGTGCTCGGCGGCGGTGGAGCGGGGGAGGGTGCGGTGGGTCGTCGGGGGTTGCGGGGGGTGCTCTGTCCTTGTCGTTACCGGTGTAGGATTCCATCGTTACCCCAGAGTGTCGGCGGCGGTGGGTGGAGCAGGTGGGTCGTCGGCGGCGGTGGAGCAGGGAAGGGTGCGGTGGGTCGTCGGTGGCGGTGGAGCGGGAGAGGGTGCGGGGGGTCGGCGGCGGCGCCCGGTGGAGCGGGGTAGAGGGTGCGGGGGGTGCTCGGCGGCGAGGGAGGCCGGATCTGGCGAGGTGGGATAGCGATCGAGATGGAGGGGGATTGCTAGTAATGGTGCACTGTTCCCTGGTGTGCCATTGGTAGTTTTGCAAAAAAATAAAAAATAAAAAAATATAGTAGTGGCGCACTATGTGGCTAGTGCGCCATTACTGGTTAGAACTAGTAATGGCGCATTCTGCCCTGGTGCGCCATTAGTATGTTTGGAAAAAAAATTGTTACTAATGGCGCACCGTTTGTCTGGTGCGCCATTAGTGTCTTTCACACTAATGGCGCACCAGCACATGGTGCGCCATTGCTATATAGCAATGGCGCACCACATGTCTGGTGCGCCATTAGTGGCCATTCCATCTATAGCCCTTTTCCTAGTAGTGTAGAGCAGAGTCCTACTCTACTATATGCAAAATAGGGCATAGTAGTAGGTACTATAGGGAGTACTAGTACTGTGATCACTCAAGCACGTTGTCTGGCATCGATATGACCCTATGCTGCTGGGATCTGTCTCGTAAGTCAAGCGGTGTGCTATTGTCATCATCACCTGTCCACTTCCCGCAGCACATATTCGCTTCTCCATCTTCATCAACACATAATCGTCCAATCTTCCATCCCCGCTAAGGCGCCTCACCCCTCTTCCGAAACCCAAGCACTAAAAATGGAAGAGCTGAGCAGTGTCCGCCGAAAGAGTGGCTGGAATTCGCTCCCCACAGAGGTAATCAAGCTCATTATTTTGCGTGTGGACAATCTCAGTACCATGCCGCTCGCCGCATGCTCGTCGGGGATGTACCATTTACTCAAAGCCCTCAGAAAGGAGCTTCTTAAGCCAACTCCTTGCTTGCTGATGCTGCCTGATCTTCAGAAACGGCATGTCACATAGCGTAATGATCATAGGGTAGCGAGCATCAACCCCCTCGACTGTGATCCAATCCTTGTCACCCTCAACTACATTAACGACATGTACTGGATAGGCATGAACACATCTTGGATGGTGCGCGTCGACGGTCGCTACAACTGGATGCTCGTGGAGGTCTACACCCGGCGATTGATCTCCCTTCCTTCGATTAACACTGCAATGCTTTGGCACCACGGCCCAGAATACTCAGAATCTTACAGTAGCCAACATGATACCAAGTTTGATTTTCTCAAGGTTGTAATCTGCCAAGTGTCCACAAGATCTGCGAATTACAAAGACTTCAGGCTAATTGCGTTCTTCAACTTCGGTCTAGCCTATCTGATAGGTCACTGCGGTAAGTGGATAAATCTGCATGTCCATCGCAGGATCATACATCCTCCATGGTTCTCTGATGCCATTGAACACAAGGGCTTCATTTACATTGTGGACTCCTTCTATGGTTGGACGTATTGCTGGCCCACTCCAGTCATTGCTACAAACAGCTATTGTTGGATCACGGGTTCCGGCAAAACCCTTATGGTTCGAACTCTGGGGTGCGCACGAAGATGTCCCCGTACCGATCCACGTCCTAGCTTTACTAAGATCTCAAGGACTAACTCGACGAACTCGCAACATAAAGGACACAAGATTTATACTGGTTGGGGCCACCGTTGTGGTGTAATACCCAACTCCAGTGTGGTGGTGGTGGATTGCCTCTTGTGCTGAGGATGAACAGTTACAATGGGAAGAACAGCCTCCTGAGGATGAGGTGTTCTTGTGCTCGGTGTGTGGCTAAGGGTTGGCTAAAGATCAGATCGAGCTCAGTTCAGTGTGGTGGCTAGTTCTGTTTATAGAGGCCCTGCTCCTCTCCCCAAATATTGAGTGGGAAGGGAGCCAACAACGGCCAATTTGAAAGGGGACAGCTAGAACAGCTTATCCTGACAAAAGCAATCTTCGCCTGCAAAAGGCTCTGGTGGTGACACCGCCTTGGGCTCCATGGTGACCTCCGTCTTGCCGTCCTGCTGGTCTTGGTCTCGTTGCACTGATATGGAAACCTTTGCTTGACGCCTCGGTACTCCTCGCCTGCGCTTGCTTCCTTAGCACCAAAGAGGAAACAAGGAAACTGCGCGCACTGGCGCCTGCCTGGTCTCGGTTGTCATGGCTCACGTCACGAGAACCTCGCTAGGTTTGCCTTGCCTTGATCTCTCGGCCCCTCGCGAGCCAACCTGGTGAGGCCGCTCCCGAGGAGGTCTTGCGTCGCCCGCCTCGCGAGGCTTGGCCCCTCGCGAGGGTCTTGAGTGCTTGTTGGTGAAGATGGGCCGTACGGGCCCGCTCGCAGAGCCACGCCGTGGGCCGCAGGCAGGTAAGTTTGGGGACCCCCGTTCCCAGAACGCTGACAGTAGCCCCCGGGCCTAAGGCGGGCTCAGGCTTGACTTCAAGGCGAAGCCAAAGGTCAAGTGCGGAGAACCGCGGGCCCCAATAGCCTGCGGCCTTGGTCGACACGTGGCGGTTGATTGGACGTGGGCGTCTCTGCTTCCCTTCTTTCTTCTCTGCTGAGATGCCACCGAGGGGGCCCCTTGTACTTTGGCTGCAGCACGCCGACTGCGACACTGTGAGACCCCCGATTTGACCGTACACTAATCATGCACGCAAACGTGTACGATCAAGATCAGGGACTCCCGGGAAGATATCACAACACAACTCTACAACATAAATAAGTCATACAAGCATCATAATACAAGCCAGGGGCCTCGAGGGCTCGAATACAAGTGCTCGATCATAGACGAGTCAGCGGAAACAAGAATATCTGAGTACAGACATAAGTTAAACAAGTTTGCCTTAAGAAGGCTAGCACAATCTGGGATACAAATCGAAAGAGGCGCAGGCCTCCTGCCTGGGATCCTCCTAACTACTCCTGGTCGTCGTTAGTGGGCTGCACGTAGTAGTAGGCACCTCCAGTGTCATAGGAGTCGTCGTCGACGGTGGCGTCTGGCTCCTGGACTCCAGCATCTGGTTGCGACAACCATGTAGAAAGGAAAGGGGGAAAAGAGGGAGAGAAGCAACCGTGAGTACTCATCCAAAGTACTCGCAAGCAAGGAGCTACACTACATATGCATGGGTATATGTGTAAAGGACCATACCAGTGGACTGAACTGCAGAATGCCAGATTAAGAGGGGGATAGCTAGTCCTGTCGAAGACTACGCTTCTAGCAGCCTCCATCTTGCAGCATGTAGAAGAGAGTAGATTGAAGTCCTCCAACTAGAATCGCATACCATAATCCTACCCGGCGATCCCCTCCTCGTCGCCCTGTTAGAGAGCGATCACCGGGTTATATCTGGCACTTAGAAGGGTGTGTTTTATTAAGTATCCAGTTCTAGTTGTCATAAGGTCAAGGTACAACTCCGGGTCGTCCTTTTTACCAAGGGACACGGCTATTCGAATAGATAAACTTCCCTGCACGGGTGCACCACATAACCCAACACGCTCGATCCCATTTGGCCGGACACACTTTCCTGGGTCATGCCGGGCCTCGGAAGATCAACACGTCGCAGCCCCACCTAGGCACAACAGAGAGGTCAGCACGCCGGTCTAAATACTATGGCGCAGGGGTCTGGGCCCATCGCCCATTGCACACCTGCACGTTGCGAACGCGGCCAGAAGCAGACCTAGCCTAGCAGGCGTTCTAGTGCAATCCGGCGCACGCCACTCAGTCGCTGACGTCACGAAGGCTTCGGCTGATACCCCGACGTCGAGTGCCCATAACTGTCCCCGCATAGTTGGTTAGTGCGTATAGACCAAATGGCCAGACTCAGATCAAATACCAAGAACTCGTTAAGCGTGTTAAGTATTCGCGAACACCGACCAGGAACCCAGGCCCACCTCTCTCCTAGGTGGTCTCAACCTGCCCTCTCGCTCCGCCACAAAGTAACAGTCGGGGGCCGTCAGGAACCCGGGCCCACCTCTACCGGGATGGAACCACCTATCCTTTCAGCACCCTCATCAGAATCACTTGCGGCTACTCAACGAGCCGACCCGACTTTAGTCACCACATGTGTCATGTATACAAAGTATATAGTATATACCCGTGATGACCTCCCGAAGTGATCACGGCCCAGTAGTATAGCATGGCATACGGACAAGAGTGTAGGGCCACTGATGGAACACTAGCATCCTAGACTAAGCAGTAGGATAGCAGGTAAGGGTAACAACTGTAGCAACAATGACAGGCTATGCAACAGAACTGGATTAATCGAAAGCAGTAACATGCTACACTCTTCTACTGCAAGCAGTATAGAGAAGAGTAGGCGATATCTGGTGATCAAGGGGGGGCTTGCCTGGTTGCCCTGGCAAGAAGGAGGGGTCGACAACACCGTAGTCGATCGACGTACCAGTAGTAGCGTCAGTCTCGTAGCCTACCGGAGAGAAGAGGGGGAAGAAACAATGAATACAATGCAAACAGATGCATATCGATGCATGACCTGACAAGTAACAATGCTAGGTGGGCCCTAACGCAGTAGGAGGTGATACCGGTGAAGGGGGGAAACATCCGGGAAAATATCCCCGGGGTTTCGCGTTTTCGGACAGATGAATCGGAGGGGAAAAGTTGCGAGTTTGCTCTAATAGGGATGTGTGGCGGACGAACGGGCTGCGTACCCGGATTCGTCTTGTCGTTCTGAGCAACTTTCATGTACAAAATCTCCCCATCCGAGGTACAGTTTATTTTCTATGATTTATCAAAGCTTTAAATCATTTTCTAAATTGTTTTAATTTGAAAATTAAATGTTAAATTGCTATGGGTACACAGAAATGTACCCACAGAAGGGTTTGTGTTGCTGACAAGTAGGCCTAGTTGACTTGGTCAACTGCCCGGTCAGCAGAGACTGTAGACTGGTCAAATTGTCCAGTGGGTGCATACTGTCATTGACTGTTCTGTTAAGTAACATTAGTTAATTAGTTAATTAGGTTAATTAAATTAGGATTAATTAAGTTAATTAAGTTAATATTTTAATTATTTAAAAAAATTGAATTCATTTTTTATTCGTTCTGGGCGTGGGGCCCCCATGTCAGTGGCCAGGGGGCCTTAGCGGTTATGGGCGCGGGGGATACGAGTGCTGGGCGATGCGAGCACCCGACCCAGGAGAGGGTCCAGCGGCGCAAACGGGCGCTGGCGCCGGGCGACGACCGGGACCGCGGCGAGGGTGGCCGGAATGGGGCGGCGCCGGCGAAGGGCGGCGGCGCCGGCGATGCGAGGGCGGGCGTGCACGACGGCCACTCCGGTCGTGCGCGCACGGGGGAGGAAAGTGGGGCGCGAGCGGGCTGGAGGGCACGCCGGCGCGGCAGCGCAACGGGTGCAGAGGCGGGAGGCGGGGCGCGCGAGGGGTCTGGCCGCAGCAGCAGATGAACAGCAGCAGGCGGGAGGCGCGGGCCACGGCGGCAGGTGGCCACGCGAGCAGGGGAGCAGTGCGCGGCGGCGGTGGATAGAGGCTGCCCGGGGGGCGAGGTTGCAGAGGAGCAGCATCGGCATATCAGTACGCGGGCGCACGACCGGCGGGGCGTGGGGAAGAGAAGGAGGGGGTCCTCACGGGGGTTGTAGGGGAGTGGTAGCGGGGGCGCGAGGTGGAGACGATGACGGCGTGACGGAGAGGAGGCAGGCCGTTGAGGAGGAGGAGGCAGTCCGGCGGGGAAAGCTCCGGCGAGGCCCGTGGAGCTCCGGGCGGCGGCGGGGTCCGGTGGGCGTCGGGGTCGACGCGGTTGTCGGGGGCGAGCGCCCCCGATCCAGATCCACGTGGGGGGGGAGATCGGGGGAGTGGGGAAAAGTGGGCTGACGGGGGGTTAGGGTTTGCGGGTGTGAGGGGGAGGCCTAAGTAGGCCAAGTGGTAGTGGGGTGGGCCGGCCGGGTAGCGGCCTGGGGGGCCAAAGCCCAGTGGGGGGGGGGGCTTTTACTCTCTTTTGTTTTTGGTTTTGGTTTTTCCCTTTTATGTATTTTTCCTTTACTGTTTTCATTTAGTTCCTAATTATCTTAGTATTAATAAAATACCAAAGTGGCACCTAAATTGATGTTACAATTTATGTCACAACCACAAAAGGTTTCAACCCAAAATAATTTAGTTTAGTAATTTTCAAAACATAAAAGGCATTTAATTAATGGTTTTAGCTAATGATTTAATTAGTTTAGTGCATTTAAACATTTTGTAAAGAGTAGGTTTCTCCACCAATATGTCTTATGAATTATTTGTCATATTAAGAACATTTTAGTTTTAAAGTTTGAAAACATTTGATGTTTGCCTTGATTTTCAAATTTCAATTTGGATCGGTTTCGGACTAACGCGAGATTAACAACAGTAACCGAGGTGACGTGGCATCATTAGCGTGGAATTACTGTAGCGTAATTATCCGGGCGTCACAATTCTCCTCCACTACCAGAAATCTCGTCCCGAGATTTAAGAGGTAGTGACAGGGGGGAAGGTTTGGTAAGGAATCTAGTGGGTCTTCTCATCCTGGCTTGCTCTTCTCGAAGAGGCCGGTCCAATACATTGATGTCTTCATTTCTCTGCTTCAGGTCATTATGATGAAGTTGCCGACCTTCCGTCAGGATCTTCCCCGTACTTACGAAGGATTAAGAGTGGAAAACTTTATAAGGACGGATTCTAACAAGATTGGGCATCGGACGGTTAACTCAGGGGAAGAAGCATAAGTATCTCTCGAATTGAACTTTTAGAAGATATCGAGAGCAAAGTAAGAAGCTACCATGAGACGTTTCAAATGGATAGGCAATCGTTCGATGTCTGAACAAGGTGTGAAAGGGGTCCAGGGCAATGAGACTAAGTATTGCGTCTGTTACCAGAATAGATCACTAGGAAGGTGGCCCGTGAATTACATTTCAGGCCACATGCGAGGAATAACTTTGGAAACCAGGGGTTGTACAGGAGTCAGGTTTCGTTCCTGTGGAACTGTGGGTTATGGGCCCATCATGTGGGTTAAAAGTAGGAAGGGCGGTGACATCTTGCACGATCATGTAAGCAAGGCATGTCAGAGGATAGCCTGTCAGTTATGTCGGCAACAACATCGGTACCAAGGGCGAGGGACGAAGAGAACAATTTTCCTGCTCGTTGAACGAGGCGGACCAATAGGCAAAGTTCTCGTCCATCGGTGGTTACCGAATGTCATCAACAATAGTAACAGGGTCTTTCTGACAGAATTGTACACTGAGGTGTTTACAATAGCAGGAGAATATTACTGCTTAGGTCATACAGATCACAAGAAAGGCTAAACCAAACAATGGAAAGGAAAATATGATTATCAGGTTTAAGTAGAACAATGGAAAGGAAAATGTGTTTAAACACATATTTCAAGGGTATATCCTTCCCAAGGACAAGCAGAGCATGATATCCATGACAGGATATAATGTAGAAAACTCTTTAGGTAAGGGGAGAGAAATTTCATGACATTACCCATACAACGGTGTTTGGATAATTGAGCTAGAAAACATTTAGCATTGGGCTTCAAATGTTTTTGTTGAAAATTGGAGTACCACAGACATGCTTCGAGATAGCATTGACATGGTCTTCAAGCAAAAAAACAGACTTGGAATACACAAGGATTCATCAGGAACAACATATAGAATAAGTCTTACAATTTCCTCATGGAAGAATAGCTAACCTTGCTAAAAAGGAAAACTTATAACAATAGGCCCTCGGCCCAGGTGTGTTAGGCATGACATCACCTTACCGGGTCATAAATAGACCAATGTTATAACTCTTGGAAATATGTTCCAACCATCATATCTGACCGAGATTCAGATCTGATTGGTGTCAGGATAACTCAGACTCAGGATGCCTGAGAATAAAAGGTGCGGCACAATTTGACGAGATGACATTATAAGATTCTCGGGAAATGAACTATGGAAGCGAGTTCCGAAACAAGAGTTCATCAGTAAACCAAGGAGAGGATAACGAGGTGGCTGATGGACTCAGCAACAATTCATCAGAATTTCAAAGGACGGATTTCCACAATTATGTGAACAAGGAGATAACATTTGTCAGATCAATGAATAATGAGATATGTTGAGGAAAACATACCCAATTAAACATCAGTTGAAAGGTGCACCCGAAATATGGGCTTATGTAGCACGATCAATGTTCGAATGATGATTCAATAAGCAACAGACTTAGAATGAAACTATCGACCATTAAATTCAAAGCAATAAGGTTACTAGAAGTTTTAAATTTACACATCACAGACCATTTGTCGGCATTCCGGTTAGAAACAACACGGACACCAAGAAAAGAACGGTGATGGTAATAAGTATTACTTGTATCAAGAATTCTTAAGGGGTGGTGAAAATTCCCATGACATTCTTGACATAAAAGATGGTAATACTCCAAGGTAAAGAAGAACAGAAGCTGGATAGCAAGGGACTCAAAGTATAACACAAAACACGAACAAGTTTGTGTTGGAGGGAGGTCAATAAAGTGGTCGATGATAACACAAATCATCGAGGGCAAGGATGGTATTTCTCATCATGAACTCAATTGATATCCTGGAAGAGATTGGAATGCTGATGACGATCATGACACATTTGTCGAGAGATTTCATGAAGATGTAATCAATCGACGATGACATCAAGTCAAAGAAATGATGAAAGCGAAAGGTTATTGGAACCACGGGTAGGACACAAACTTGAAATCAAGTTTGCTGTTCAAGGAGAAGTGATATGACGAGGAAGATCGACACAAGATTAGCTCACTGTCGAAATTTGTGCGCTAGGAAGGTCCAGGTAGCACAGTTAAAATCGGCACGATAATGACATAGCCGAGCAGGCTAGGAATGACTTTAAGGATTATTAAACTGATAAGCCACAAAAATTACTTAGAGTAATTGAATCGGAGTGCGGAATTGATTCACTTATCGGTGTCTTTGAGGGGTTCTAACAACTCAGAACCCGTTGGAAAAATGGAATCGGCAGGAATATTAGTTGATGAAGAACTCATAAGAAGTTAAGTAGTTCCTTGGCATTCTCGAGATACCAGGGGGGTAATACTCGACGACAGACCAAAGTAGAGGTTGGACGGGGGGTATTGCTCTGCAGAGGACAAGTGCTTAAACTTGCACGAGAAATGGTATTTAAAGGAGAACATGGTCGGAACCACGATTGCAAAAGGATCAATACACAGATACTAGACGATATCATATCAAGGAAATAGTTATTATTACAAGAAGCTTCTATGATAGGATCTACATCGTGTCCATGGGCATGAACACAAAGTTCAAGGTCGACTCCCACTTCTCCAATGCATACCCTTTCATTCACTTCTCGCGTTTGATGAAGTTGCAGTGTTGAAATTTTTTTTCTGGCAAAATACCAGAAGAATATGACTCATGAAAACTTTCGAGTTCACACATACTATGAAAGGCATAGGTTCAACCCATCAGGGCATCGTGGAAACATATACCACAAGCTTCAGGGGTATATAACTCAAGCTCGATAGTAGAGCATGGGTGTCAAAACGAGAGGATACAATTTACTAAAGGCATTATGTATCAGGGAAAGAACTCACAAGGTGATTAAATATGAGGGCACTATCGGATAATAACCCAACAAGGGGTCTTGTGGTCTACAATGGAGCTAATGCGAGTATCGGTACTCTATCAGAGGAAGAAGGAACGAAAGGGCATTGGACTATAAAAACAACTGGGTAATTCAAAGCTCAAATGCAAAGGAATTATCATTTCCAAATCAAGGGATCAGAAGCCAATGGTCTGATTAAGAATGGATAAGCTGAACAGACTTAGGGGTACAACCGACAGTAATTTGATTGGTCGATAACCAGTTCACGTTTCAAATGACGTTTGAGCCGGAAGTATGAATTCTAGGCTCTGATTGAGGATTGCGAGCATTCGCAACAGATTGAATCAACGGACTCAAAATGATAATGACAAGAGATGCCAATAAGATTACGAGACTTAAGATTAATCATAATGCAAGTAAGCAAGAATTTCAAGAGCAAAAGGCTCCTGAGGATTTTCGGAAGATCGAATGGTATTTTGAACACTTTTGTGAAATACTTGAATCAACTGTGGATGAGCGGATACTCGGTAAGTGCGAGAATTATCCGTAGGGGTATTCAGGTGACAAAGAACAGCAAGGCAGTAAGCTCAAAGGATTCTCGGAACAAGAGAGAGAATTTTGGGGTATCTTGTAATAACAAGATCAACTGGGAAACATTGTATGAATGGCGAGTATACGTGGTTATCCATAGGAGTTTATTGATGAAAGGGAATTGCAAAAGCGATGAACACAAGTTCTCGGGTTATCAGCGGAGAGTATCTTCAGGGTCTTCACGTGCAGCAGACGGTCATAAGTAATAAGGGGCTCTCCGGGTGAAAGTGATAACGAGATCCTAATGTTAGATTTAGCAAAACTCACTTAACCCGAATAGAAGAGAGATCAGAGTCCCAGAGTATAGACAAGGAGTAAAAAGATCCTAATACCACCCAATGGCGACGTGGGCCCGTAAGCCACACAGCCATGTCAGTAAAAGTTTAGCAATGACTAGACTCAACTTCGGCCAAGGAGATGGAAAGGGGGATTCCTACAGGCAGCCAGCTCTGATACCAACTTGTGATGCCCCCGATTTGACCGTACACTAATCGTGCATGCAAACGTGTACGATGAAGATCAGGGACTCACGGGAAGATATCACAACACAACTCTACAACATAAATAAGTCATACAAGCATCATAATACAAGCCAGGGGCCTCGAGGGCTCGAATACAAGTGCTCGATCATAGACGAGTCAGCGGAAACAACAATATCTGAGTACAGACATAAGTTATACAAGTTTTCCTTAAGAAGGCTAGCACAATCTGGGATACAAATCAAAAGAGGCGCAGGCCTCCTGCCTGCGATCCTCCTAACTACTCCTGGTCGTCGTCAGCGGGCTGCACGTAGTACTAGGCACGTCCAGTGTCGTAGGAGTCGTCGTCGATGGTGGCGTCTAGCTCCTGGACTCCAGCATCTGGTTGCGACAACCAGGTAGAAAGGAAAGGGGGAAAAGAGGGAGAGAAGCAACCGTGAGTACTCATCCAAAGTACTCGCAAGCAAGGAGCTACACTACATATGCATGGGTATATGTGTAAAGGACCATATCAGTGGACTGAACTGCAGAATGCCAGATTAAGAGGGGGATAGCTAGTCCTGTTGAAGACTACGCTTCTGGCAGCCTCCATCTTGCAGCATGTAGAAGAGAGTAGATTGAAGTCCTCCAAGTAGCATCGCATAGCATAATCCTACCCGGCGATCCCCTCCTCGTCGCCCTGTTAGAGAGCGATCACCGGGTTATATCTGGCACTTGGAAGGGTGTGTTTTATTAAGTATCCAGTTCTAGTTGTCATAAGGTCAAGGTACAACTCTGGGTCGTCCTTTTTACCGAGGGACACAGCTATTCGAATAGATAAACTTCCCTGCACGGGTGCACCACATAACCCAACACGCTCGATCCCATTTGGCCGGACACACTTTCCTGGGTCATGCCCGGCCTTGGAAGATCAACACGTCGCAGCCCCACCTAGGCACAACAGAGAGGTCAGCACACTGGTCTAAATCCTATGGCGCAGGGGTCTGGGCCCATCGCCCATTGCACACCTGCACGTTGCGAACGCGGCCGGAAGCAGACCTAGCATAGCAGGCGTTCCAGTCCAATCCGGCGCGTGCCACTCAGTCGGTGACGTCACGAAGGCTTCGGCTAATACCACGACGCCGAGTGCCCATAACTGTTCCCGCGTAGTTGGTTAGTGCGTATAGACCAAATGGCCAGACTCAGATCAAATACCAAGAACTCGTTAAGCGTGTTAAGTATTTGCGAACGCCGACCAAGGCCAGGCCCACCTCTCTCCTAGGTGGTCTCAGCCTGCCCTGTCGCTCCGCCACAAAGTAACAGTTGGGGGCCGTCAGGAACCCAGGCCCACCTCTACCGGGATGGAACCACCTGTCCTTTCAGCCCCCTCATCAGAATCACTTGCGGGTACTCAACGAGCCGACCCGACTTTAGTCACCACACGTGTCATGTATATAAAGTATATAGTATATACCCGTGATCACCTCCCAAAGTGATCACGGCCCAGTAGTATATCATGGCATACGGACAAGAGTGTAGGGCCACTGATGGAACACTAGGATCCTATACTAAGCAGTAGGATAGCAGGTAAGGGTAACAACTGTAGTAACAATGACAGGCTATGCAACAGAATAGGATTAATCGAAAGCAGTAACATGCTACACTCTTCTAATGCAAGCAGTATAGAGAAGAGTAGGCGATATCTGGTGATCAAGGGGGGGGCTTGCCTGGTTGCCCTGGCAAGAAGGAGGGGTCGACAACACCGTAGTCGATCGAGGTACCAGCAGCAGCGTCAGTCTCGTAGCCTACCGGAGAGAAGAGGGGGAAGAAACAATGAATACAATGCAAACAGATGCATATCGATGCATGACCTGACAAGTAACGATGCTAGGTGGGCCCTAACGCAGTAGGAGGTGATACCGGTGAAGGGGGGAAACATCCGGGAAAATATCCCCGGGGTTTCGCATTTTCGGACAGATGAATCGGAGGGGAAAAGTTGTGAGTTTGCTATGCTAGGGATGCGTGGCGAACGAACGGGCTGCGTATCCGGATTCGTCTCGTCGTTCTGAGCAACTTTCATGTACAAAGTCTCCCCATCCGAGGTACGGTTTATTTTCTATGATTTATCAAAGTTTTAAATCATTTTCTAAATTGTTTTAATTTGAAAATTAAATGTTAAATTGCTATGGGTACACATAAATGTACCCACAGAAGGGCTTGTGTGGCTGACCAGTAGGCCCAGTTGACTTGGTCAACTGCCCAGTCAGCAGAGACTGTTGACTGGTAAAATTGACGAGTGGGTCCATACTATCATTGACTGTTCTATTAATTAACAATAGTTAATTAGATAATTAGGTTGATTAAATTAGGATTAATTAAGTTATTTAATTAATATTTTAATTATTAAAAAAAATTGAATTCAATTTTTTATTCGTTCTGGGGCGTGGGGCCCCCGTGTCAGTGGCCAGGGGGCCTTAGCGGTTACGGGCGTGGGGGATACGAGTGCTGGGCGATGCGAGCGCCCGACCCAGGAGAGGGTCCAGCGGCGCAGACGGGCGCCGGCGCCGGGTGACGACCGGGACCGCGGCGAGGGTGGCCGGAATGGGGCGTCGCCGGCGAAGGGCGGTGGCGCCGGCGATGCGAAGGCGGGCGGGCACGACGGCCGCTGCGGTCGTGCGCGCACGGGGGAGGAAAGTGGGGCGCGAGCGGGCTGGAGGGCACGCCGGCGCGGCAGCGCAACGGGGGCAGAGGCGGGAGGCGGGGCACGCGAGGGGTCTGGCCGCAGCAGCAGAACAACATCAGGCGGGAGGCGCGGACCACGACGGCGCTCGGCCACGCGAGGAGGGGAGCAGCGCGCGGCGGCGGTGCATAGAGGCTGCACGGGGGGCGAGGTTGCAGAGGAGCAGCATCGGCATATCAGAACGCGGGCGCACGACCGGCGGGCCGTGGGGAAGAGAAGGAGGGGGTCCTCACGGGGGTTGTAGGGGAGTGGCAGCGGGGGCGCGAGGTGGAGACGATGATGGCGTGACGGAGAGAAGGCAGGCCGTTGAGGAGGAGGAGGCAGTCCGGCGGGGAAAGCTCCGGCGAGGCCCGTGGAGCTCCGGGCGGCGGCGGGGTCCGGTGGGCGTCGGGGTCGATGCGGTTGTCGGGGGCAAGCGCCCCCGATCGAGATCCACGCGGGGGGGGGGGGGGAGGGGGAGAGATCGGGGGAGTGGGGAAAAGTGGGCTGACGGGGGGTTAGGGTTTGCGGGTGTGAGGGGGAGGCCTAAGTAGGCCAGGTGGTAGTGGGGTGGGCCGGCCGGGTAGCGGCCTGGTGGGCCAAAGCCTAGTGAGAGGGGGGGCTTTTACTCTCTTTTGTTTTTGGTTTTGATTTTTCCCTTTTATGTATTTTTCCTTTACCATTTTCATTTAGTTCCTAATTATCTTAGTATTAATAAAATACCAAAGTGGCTCCTAAATTGATGTTACAACTTATGTCACAACCACGAAAGGTTTCAACCCAAAATAATTTAGTTTAGTAATTTTCAAAACATAAAAGGCATTTAATTAATGGTTTTAGCTAATGATTTAATTAGTTTAGTGCATTTAAACATTTTGTAAAGAGTTGGTTTCTCCACCAATATGGCTTATGAATTATTTGTCATATTAAGAACATTTTAGTTTTAAAGTTTGAAAACTTTTGATGTTTGCCTTGATTTTCAAATTTGAATTTGGATCGGTTTCGGACTAACGCGAGATTAACAACAGTAACCGAGGTGACGTGGCATCATTAGCGTGGAGTTACTGTAGCATAATTATCCGGGCGTCACAGACACGCTGGCGACAGGAGCGGAGGTTGAGGCCATCTAATCGGGGAAGAACTTCATGACCCGAGGCTGGGGTGAGGTCGCCCGAGTGTGCCGTGCGGAGGGCGCCCTCACGATCCTCTTCGAGTATGACGGGGCCTCCACGCTGTTCTTCAAGGTCTTCGACGCAGAAGGCCGCCGTCTGGAGTGCTGCTCCGGGAAAGGTCATCAGGCTGACACCACCGCAGGGGCAGGGCCCGCTGCCTGCGTCGCCTGCGGCTCCTCTGGGAGCCGCCGCGACACTTGGGAGTGCAGCAATTCTCCCGAGCTCTACGAGACTCCGGAGACGAGCGACGACAGCTACGTGCGCCCAAGCTCTCGCCGAGCTCGGAGTAGGGCTGCAGCATCTGGCCGCCGCCGACGCTGATCTGGATGAGGTTGGCGCCGGCCTCTGGCGGCCCACTGTTGATGATGGCGTCGTCCACAAGGGCGCGTGTAGATAGGATTCCCGAAGTTCTTGTCTTTTGTTCCCTGCGAGGAATCAAGGAGTGCCCCGTAGGGCATGTATAGGGTCTATAATGTCTTTTTGTCAATATTGTCCTTATTATGAATTTGCGCGAGCGCGAGTCCTACTTCAGCTGGGTCTCCCCTTTCCGACCTCGCGACGACTTGGTGCTCTACACTCACAGGTCCCGGTCCCCAGGCAGGCTACAGCCGTCGCTGGTATGCCAGGTCGCGTGCCGTGGTGAAGGCCAGGAGGTGAGCTGCCCGAGGTCCAGTAAGAGCCCCCTGAGGCGTGATGCTCAGGAGGTCCCCATTAGCGCCCAAACAGCCGTCGAGTGGTAGGAAAGGACGGTGACGTCGCTGCAGCAGGGCTGCGGCTAGTGTGGTTCCTAGTCCTTAGCGGTTTAGCCAATCCGAGCACGAGACTTACACTACAAAAAAAATACACTTCCGTGATGATACGTGTTTGTCACAGTAGGTCGCGTTTTTTGTCATGCATGTACATCCATGACGATTTTATGACAAAATCAATATATACATACTTGTGCTGTCGTAGAAGTGTTCCATGGCATTACCAAAATTATCATCATGGAAGTGTCCACTTCCATGACAATAAATCGCGCGTCACAGAAGTGCTTTCGTCAAGGGTGACCGACACATGGCATCCACCGTAACGGAACGCCATTAAACTATCGGGTCCGGTTTTGGATCCGATAACCCGTTAACAGCCCGGACCAATGGGGATTTTCCACGTGTAAAATCATCATTGGCCATAGGAAACACGTGTTGCCTCACCGTTGGGATAGATGTCATCCACTCATTGGACAGGAGGCGCCTATGATAGGTCGACACATGGCACGGCCCAACAGTGGCCCATTCCGGTGAAAAAGGCCGGCGCAGTAAAAATTAGCAGGCCGGCCCATATAAGGCCTACTTCTGTCAAGTCCATTTAAGCCCACGGCCCATACGAGATGTGCCAATTCGGCCCGTCAACGGCCCGTGAAAGATTTGACACCATTGCAGCCCATCGTTAGTTCGAGCCCGTTAACAGCCCGCTATATATTTGGGCTCAATATCGGCCTGATGATATTTCAGCCTGTTAATGGCCCATTCAATGGATGGGCCAATTTTCAGGATATACATCTTTCGGCCTTTTAGCGACCCATTTAAATGTTGGGCTAATTTCCGGCCCGGTGTGTCTTTCCGCCTGTTGACGGCCCATAAATCTGATGGGCCATTTGTAGTCGGACCTGAGTTTCGGCCTTTTAGCGGCCCATTTAAGTGTTGGGCCAATTTCCAGCCCGGTGTCACTTTCAGCATGTTGACGGCCCATAAATCAGTTGGGCCATTTGTAGTCGGACCTAAGTTTTGGGCCTTTAGCGACCCATTTATGTGTTGGGCCAATTCCCGGCCCTGTGTGCCTTTCGGCCTGTTAACGGACCATAAATGAGTTGGGCCATTTGTAGTCGGACCTTAGTTTTGGCCTTTTAACGGCCCATGCCCTTCATGGTCCAATACCAGCCCGGTTTCTCTTTCGGCCTGCTAAAGGCCCACAACATAGTTGGGCCATTTACAATACGACCTGACTTTCGGCCTCTTAGCGGCCCATGCTCTTCATGGTCCAGTACAAGCCCGCTGTCTCTTTCGGCCTGCTAAAGGTCTACAGTATAGTTGGGCCATATGTAGCCCAAACTTAGTAACGGCCTGTTAACGGCCCGTGAAATAAATTGGGCCCACCTGTTGCCCGCTTCGATGTCGGCCTGTTAACGACCCGGGAGGTAAGAGGGCCGACCATTAACTTTCGGCCTAGTAACGGCCCATTAACTTAATGGGCCCACTAAAGTTCGTACATGTATTTAGGCCAAATTCGATCATTTGTGCCCATTACGACGAGCAATTATGCACAGGACCAAAACCGATCAAGCAAAGGTATGGCACAGGGAATAACGTTGCACATCCAACATATATTACAGGAAATTACATCCACTGGGCAATCAAAGATTGATGCCAGTGCAAATAAATGAGCAGAACCTAACCATCTACAACGTCACAATCTGCAACCTCAGCACAGATGACCCCCATAAGCATGTGGGCAAGTTCTTGCTGCTTTGCTACACTGTATCTGAAAACATTGATCAGTTGTTGTGTCGCACGACTCTGCACCTCTGATTCATCCACCATTTCCATCATTGCTTCAGCCATTAATTGGTTCATAAACATACATTTATTCCATTGCATTCGAGACAGAGGATACTGAATAGATTCAGATGGCGATTTTGGCAGGCTTGTATTATTGATAGTGGAGAGTGTCTCGACCACTGCATCATAACATAAATTAGGATGGGAACCAAACAGATTAATCATGAGTTATTGCCATATTACCTGGCCTAGATTTACTGGAAAGAAACAATGGGGTTGTGTCGTGGATTTGTCACGGCAGATGTCCTAGTGTGAGGACTTAGTCGTGGAGCCATCGCAACGACATTAGCTTAAAGGGTTTAAACCGGACAAAGGACACGGGGAGTTTATACTGGTTCGGCCCCTTGCGGTGAAGGTAAAAGCCTACGATCCAGTTGTGGTGGAATTGATGGGGTCCCGATGATCAGGGAGCGAATCCGCGTTACCTGGCTCTCGAGTTGTTGTTTCTTGTCCTTGAATCACTGCTGGGTCGTCCCTTTATATACACAGGTTGACGCCCGATGGTTTACAGAATCCCGATGCCGGCTCATACTCGTGTCCGACTCAGTTTCTACTTTCTACTACCTTACAACACAAGTTACATATTACATGGCGGTTTATGTCTATGGGCCCTAATCCGCCTTTGGGCCTTGGGCCTTTAAGTCTCTGTATTAAAGCGCCATACTCCTTGTCTTCATGGGCTTCAATGCGGATGACTCCCTATGAGTATAACCCGGCCCCTCCTGGGTGGTTTATACTCAATAGTTATATCCCCAACATTAGGCCCCACATTGATTTGAACCTGATCATGTCAATCTTCAACACTTAAGAAAATTTCTTCTTGAACATCTTGATGTAAACTGCCATGCCGTCATCTTCCTGTGAATCTGGTAAACCGCCGTGACGTCATCTTCCAGGATTGTAATAAACCGCCATGACGTCACCTACTTATTAAAACCGTATATACTTCCCTTTTATTAATAAACCTCCGAAAATCGAGGCGACAGTTCCATTTTTTGGTCTCCTTGATTCCCGCGTCTGTCGCTTATCCCTTCGTCTTATAGATAGGGTCAAGGGTCCCTTTATTTTTCCCCTTGCCATCTTTCTTCCACCTCGCGTCGCCTCAGAGCTCGAGCACTGCCGCCGCCGTCGACCTTCGCCTCTGCTCCAACAATGGCCGCTGCATCAACCTGATTTGGCCAAAGAACTGCGGCGCACCTTCACTGTTCAGCAGCATCAGTAAGTACTTCTCTTCTCGTGTAACAGATCTGCATTAGGGTTTCCGCCGTTCATCGGTGTTCTTCACCATTCCTCGTTTTCCTCTCTTTGATCGTGTAGCAAGATCTGAACCTGATAGTGAAGTCGAGTGATAGTAGTTTAGCATCTCTTTCCAATCACCGAAGATACCTTTTCTGCATAAGATCCCATCCGAGCATATGTGTTCTTCTGCTGCCGCGACTTTAGGTCTAAAATTTATTTCCTTTTTAAAACTGCGGTTGATCTAAAATTATAATACCAACCTGTGAAACCTGTTTGTGCAACACTTAGGAATTTTTTCAGATCTGTAACTTCCACACCATTGTAAGCGGTTTAACCTTTAGAAAATGATATCCCGGCAGGTACCATTAGCCCTCTTTTAAACCGCCAATCTGCTTTTAATATTAGAATCCGGTTTAACATGTATAGACGTTTCAATGTCCTCTTCCTCCATCGCTGCACCGGTTATACGTGTCAGTCATGAATTTTAAACCAGCATTGATCCTTTTTTCCAGCTTTTCATTGAAATGGCCAAACAGTTATATGCTTGCAATTGGGTCCCTTCCCGGGTTACAGAAGCACAACTGAACGGGTGTGTTGCAACTGGCGCTTTAGCAAGTAAAGAGACCATCCATTGGCGAGTCCCCGGTCCAGAAAATCCCCCTGAGCCCAAGGATGGAGAGGTTATTGTGTTTACTGATCATCTGAATCGAGGGTTTAGCCCTCCCGGATCAAAATTCTTTCGTGACGTGCTTGCTAGCTTCCAGATCCGCCCTCAAGATATTGGACCAAATTCTATGTCCAATATTTGCAACTGGCAAGTATTTTGTGAGGTTTACCTGCAAGAAGAACCCACTGTTGAGCTATTCCGGGACTTCTTTTATTTAAACCGCCATACTGAATTTACGGATGGACCGAACACTGAACTTGGCGGTGTTTCAATTCATAAGAGAAAGGATGTTGACTTCCCTCACGCCAAACATCATAGCCACCCCAAGGATTGGAATCAGACTTGGTTTTACTGCCAAAACACAGCTCCGGACGATGAAAATCCTCTGCCAGGTTATCGTCCACACCGGCTTACCAAAACTCATCGAGTTCCTCAATGCCTGACTGCCAAGGAACGATCGAAATATGCTCCTCAACTTTCAAAACTCAGAGCCTTTGTTGCAAACTGACTGACAAGCGTTGATTTTGTTCGATGTTGGGTTTCTTGGAGCTTTCTGCCTTTAAGCCGGCGTCCCGGTTTAATGTGTGAATACACAGGGGATCTGAATGACCCTTAGCGTCATATTGACATCCAGCTCACCGATGATGAAGTCACCGAAGCTGTCAAGAAAATGCTTGATGAACCGGTGGCTGCATGTAGCAAAGTAGGCTTAGTCCCTTCTATGCTTCCAACAAACCTCTAGCCATAAGAATTATTTCACTTTTGTCTTAATCCATCCCTTGTTAAACATGCTTTTATAACTTGTTATCTGTCTATGCAGAGTGACGACTCGTTCTGGAAGAAGAAAACGCAGGATAAACCGGTGAGAGCACCTCGCATCAAGACCAAAGCGACAAAGAAACCTGCGAAAAGGAAAACCGGCGAGTCCTCTGTCCTGCCAAATGAAGAGGAACTTGATGATCTGGAATCAGAGGTAGAACTTGACTCTCTTGGTTCTTTTTTCATACACCTCATTGACAATGATCATTATCAGGATGATGCGGAAGATAGCCGTGCTGGTGAGGTAGAGGTAATTATTCTTTCTTCCAACTCCGGCCTTGTGCCAACACCAAAAATCCGTCGAACTTCCGGAAAGTAAAATTTTCACACCCACTTGCTTATTCGGATCCGTACTTTCTTTTGAAGACACAACAGCATGATGCTCGCCGCACAACTCGACATAGTGGCCAAGTAGTGACCTCCTCCGGTTTACTGAACTCTCCTATTCGCAAACGCCGCCCAGAGGTTTCTTATACTCCTGACACACTTCATCCTAAAGCGGGTTACTTCCGATATCCTCTTAATCCATCTGAATCAAATTATCAGGGAACCTCCCATTCAACATCCGGCGAGTCATCGGCCACACAACTTCCCCCTCTCAAAACTGTTCCTAGGTAAGCATATTGCACTTAACCTTTTATGCCTTGCATTATTTTTATTATACTGATTTGTGTGCCTGTTCCTTCCAGTGCCAAAGCCAGACCTAGCAAGAAAGCCAAGTTGAATAATCCGGCCGATGATAATCCGGCCAACGAACCGGAGAAGATCCCAGAGGCTGTTGATCCGAATGCTTATATTATCCTCGATGATCCGGTACCTCAGGCTCAGGACAATTTTGTTGAACCGGTGGGAACAAATCCGACGAGCCAGCCTACTGATCCGCCAAGCCCATCTGCCGGTCCACCAAGCCCAGCAAAAACATCTGATAAACCGCTAAGCCCAGCCAAAACTACTGATGATGATGTTGTTGTTACTGGCACGGGTTTCACCTCCCCTGGCCAACCTGTCACTTTGTCAAAGAATACTGCCAAAGAAGAATTTTCTACTATGGACAAGGGCAAGTGGAAAACTGATTTATCAAGCTATGCCCACCTCAATGTCCAAGACCTTCATTCTGGTTATTTAAACTACCTATACACAAGCCGTGACTATGAAGCCGGTTTAGTGGGCCTGATGAAGGAACGATGTGAGGTAAATATCACTCCCTCTTGCATAAACATTCTTTCCTTGTAACTAGTTTAGACTATCAACTCTAGTAGCCCCCAAGGGACGGTTCATAATTTTGATGTGAATCCGGTCTTGTAATATAATTGGTGTTTTAATTTTGCTGGTGGTGCCCCCATGGACCGGTTTATACCTTTAAGATGAACCGGTACATCTTCTGTCATACTGCTTCCAAAATTTCTGATCATTGTAATCCGTCTAAATACGAAAAATCCATATCTTGATCTGGAGTAAATATGGATTAGCCCCAAGTGCCAAGTGGATAACTTGTTATGTGCTTGGGACTTTGAAATGCCGGTTGACAAAAGCAATCCGCATTAGCCCCCAAGTGCCAAGTGTATAACTTGTTATGTGCTTGGGACTTTGAAATGTCAGCTGATAAAAAACAATCCGCATTAGCCCCCAAGTGCCAAGTGTATAACTTGTTATGTCCTTGGGACTCCAAGGATGTACTACCAATTCATTAACTGTCTCTTTCAGGCTGAGCTGACCAAAAAGGAATCTCAAATCACCGACCTTTAGGAAAATATCAAGTCCCAGCAAGCAGAGACTTGCAAGGCTAAAGAGGAGCTGACCGCCGCTTTAAAAACCATGGAACAACTGAAGGATGGCTTTAAAGGCGAACGGGCAGACTGGGAAGCTGAAGAAACAACTTTGCTAAAGCGGGCAGAAGATGCTGAAGCAGCCCTTAATCCGGTAACAGAAGATCTGACCAGCTTGAAGCGGCAGATCAGTGCCATGACCTCTGCTATCTTTGGTAAAAACCTCTTCATAAGTTTTTAATAAATGCCAGTCATGAAACTTCCGGTTTAATAATAGTTTGATCTTTGCAGGTAGCCGTGTTACTCATCTTGGCGCAGACATGCGCAAAAAATTGACGACTGCCTATACATTGATAGAGCAGTTATATACCGGCGCTCAACGGGTCATCTGCACAACGTCCCATAATAAACCGCCCCCAACTTTAATCAAGGAAACATTGGAAAAGTTATCTATGATGCATGCCCGTATTGAGGAATTGAAGAGATCAGCTGCTAGGGCCGGTGCTCTGACTACATTGACTCGGGCCAAGGCTTGGATATCTGACCTTGATCCGGAAGATATTGGAAATGGTTATCCAGGCCAGAAAGAGGATGGGTCAGAATTTGACAACGACGACCTCAGGGCTATAACAAGAGAAATGCGTCCCCTGGCAAGCAAGTTGGCTGAGGATACTGACTTGTCATTTTACCAGACGATTTATGATGCTAACGGCAAACGGGTTAACGCACCAACTTATGATGTGCAAAATCTTATCCCGCCAATCTGTAAGCATACTTATGCCCCTGATGTTGAACCGTCCACCCTTATAAACGATGAAGCTGTCTTCCAAGCCTTAACTGGGATTGACTGGGCAACTATTGACTTCCAGCCACTGGGTGGAGAGGGGGAGGCTGAACCGGCGCAAGATGTTCCACAACCTTCAAGTCAGCCCGAGGAAGGATCATGATCCGGAGGCCGGTTTATCTTCTACACACTGTCATCTGTGTGATAAATAGTTATTCTTTTGGGCCGTCAAAGCGCCTTGTAATAGGCTAGTTTAAACACTTGGTCTGCTATGCCATCGTGCACATTCTCTTTGCCTGATACTGTTAATCCGTTATAATAATACTATAGCTTCTTATGATCCTTAACAGCTTTATGCAATCCTGCTTCTGCATATAATAAATTTAAAATTGTCCTGGCGGTTCATCGCCGGACGGGTCATGATGCCCAAATATATAGCCAGGGTTTATAACCAAGGCTATAAAAAGATGATCAAATATGAAAATAAATGATACCTGTGAGGGTGATAACCCCCATCTTGAGTAATGATAACTCTTTCATATTGTGCCAGTTTATGATAAAACCGTACCGGGTTGTAATAAACACCGGATTAACCATACATAATACTAGCGACATGTAGTCAAAACCAGACCAGGTTAAGAAATACCGGATTATAAGTGATTATGTACTGACAACTTGTAGTTGAAAGTCGAACTGAGTTAATGAACGTCGGTTTACCAAAAACCTCAAAGATCTCATCAAAGGAGGAAAAACTTGGCAAATAAAAACATATGAAAACTTGTATTCGAGGCTTTTCACGGGCCGCCTTGCCCCAAATTCGAGGCTTTTCATGGGCTGCCAGGCCACTGAGTTAAACCATTTTACAAAGCCTTTTCAGATGGACCTCAATCTTCAACCAATCGTTGTTTTAACTTTGACAAGTTCAGGGTCTTATGAGATTGACTTGTCGAAGTTCGGTGGGTCATACCAGGTTTACCTGGACGGAGTGACTTACTTAAAAAAGGCAGGCTAACCCGGGGTTTTAGGTGTATACACCAGGCTCCAAGCCATGGATTGATAGCCTATTACAAGTGTAGATTCTTTGTTAATTGCGATAGCAAAGAATCTCCAAGAAATATTTTGAGCTGTGCTCAGTGGGTACCTATGTTTGAGTTGTTCTTTTGCAACACTCTCTTTGGCCCCTAAGTAATTTTCTTTTTGACTCTGAGCCGATCAAGAGGTGTAGCTATGGTTCGAATACGACCAAGCCCCCAAGTGATTTATATATAGCTTTATAACTGAATCAAGGGGTAAACCGGACGCCGCTTTGTAAACAGAAGCCCCCATGTAACCACACATGATGTAAGAAAAACAACAGATACCCCGCTTTAGCTGAGGCTCCGGTTTATTATATTGATCATAATATGTACATTGTCAAAAATATGTACATGATAGGAGCCTATGGCTCAGGTGTAGTAAGGCCGTAGATGAGCAATAATCCACGGCCGGCGGGTCTCCTCCTCCGACTTGCGTGAGTCTTTGTGCTCTTGAACATCGATAAGGTACTATGATCCGTTGTTTAGATTCTTGCTGACCACAAAGGGCCCTTCCCAAGGTGGGGATAACTTGTGCATATCGGTCTGATCTTGGATAAGCCAGAGCACTAAGTCGCCTTCTTGAAATGTTCTGGTTTTAACCCGGCGGCTGTGATAACGCCGCAGGTCTTGCTGATAAATCGCCGAATGAGCCGCCGCTATGTCCCGTTTCTCATCTAACGTGTCCAATGAATCTTGGCATGCTCTTTCGTTGTCCGCTTCAACATAAGCTGCCACTCGAGGCGAGTCATGGCGAATATCACTTGTGAGAACTGCTTCTGCCCCATAAACCATGAAGAAGGGTGTATAACCCGTAGATCTATTGGGAGTGGTATTAATGCTCCATAATACGGACGGCAATTCTTCCACCCGCCAACCCGGCGTCCTCTGCAAAGGGACCATAAGCCGGGGCTTGATACCTTTCAGGATTTCTTGATTAGCCCTTTCCGCTTGACCATTAGACTGGGGGTGAGCCACTGATGACACATCAAGCCGGATGTGCTCATGTTGACAGAACTCTTCCATGGCACCTTTGGAGAGATTCGTGTCATTATCTGTTATGATGCTATGTGGAAAATCGAAGCGAAAAATCACGTTCTTCAAGAATTGTACCGTCGTGGCTGCATCAGACTTGCTAACTGGCTCTGCTTCCACCCACTTGGTGAACTTATCAACCGCCACCAAAAGGTGGGTCTTCTTGTCCTTGGACCTCTTAAAGGGTCCAACCATATCAAGCCCCCAAGTTGCAAACGTCCAGGTGATTGGAATCATCCTCAACTCCTGGGCCGGAACGTGGGCTCGGCGTGAAAACTTCTGACAACCATCACACCTCCTGACCAGATACTCAGCATCAGCATGAGCCTTTAACCAGTAAAAACCGTGCCGGAAAGCCTTAGCCACAAGGGACTTTGAACCGGTATGATGACCACAATCCCCTTCGTGGATTTCACGCAAAATATCATAACCTTCTTCAGGAGAGACGCAGCGCTGAAACGCCCCAAAGACACTGCAGTGATGTAACTCGCCATTGACAATAGTCATGGACTTGGACCACCGGGTTATCTGTCTGGCCAAAACTTCGTCCACAGGTAACTCTCCCCGGGTCATATACACCAAATAGGGTACCGTCCAATCAGGGATAGCATGAAGAACCGCCACCAGTTGAGCCTCCGGGTCAAGCCAGATCCTACTCCGTCGGCAAGTGGACCGACGGGTTATGCAAAACGTCAAGAAAAATATTGGGCGACACCGGTTTACGCTCAGATCCCAGTCGGCTTAAAGCGTCCGCCGCTTCATTCTTGTGCCGATCAATGTGCTTAACCTGGTAACCCTTGAAGTTACCAGCAACGACATCCACCTCGCGCCGATAAGCCGCCATGAGTGGATCCTTAGAATCCAAGTACCAGAGACTTGCTGGGCCACTAAATTGGAGTCCCCGTAGCAATGTACCCGGCTTAAGTGCATCTCCTTAGCCATCTGAAGACCGTCGAGCAAGGCCTCGTACTCAGCTGCATTGTTAGTACAAGGAAACATCTAGCGGAGAACATAACAAAAATTGTCACCTTGAGGGGAAGTAAGAACCACTCCAGCCCCCGAGCCCTCCAATTGCCTGGACCCATCGAAGTGAATAGTCCAGTATGTGTTATCCGGTTTATCTTCCGGCGCCTGCAACTATGTCCAGTCATTGATAAAATCCACGAGCGCTTGGGACTTGATAGCCATGCGAGGCATATATTTTAACCCGTGAGGCCCAAGCTCAATAGCCCACTTAGCAACCCGGCCAGTCGCTTCCCTGTTCTGGATGATATCTCCCAAAGGAGCAGAACTGACCATAGTGATGGGATGGCCCTGAAAGTATTGCTTAAGCTTTCGGCTTGCCATAAAAACTCCATATACAACCTTCTCCCAATGTGGGTATCTCTGCTTTGACTCAATAAGCACCTCACTGATGTAATAAACCAGCCGTTGCACCGGATACTCCTTACCTGCCTCCTTGCGCTCTACCACAATGGCCACGCTGACAGCCCGGGCGTTAGCAGCCACATATAAAAGCAATGGTTCCTTATCAATGGGGGCAGCAAGAACAGGCGGTTCGGCTAACTGCCTCTTCAGATCCTCAAACGCCGCATTAGCAACATCACTCCAGACAAAGTTGTCTGTCTTTTTCATCATCTGATATAGAGGGATGGCCTTCTCTCCCAACCGGTTGATAAACCGGCTTAGTGCTGCAATACGACCCGCCAGACGGTGAACATCGTTGATACACGCCGGTTTAGCTAGGGACGTAATAGCCTTGATCTTTTCCTGATTAGCTTCAATTCCTCTGTTAGATACCAGAAAACCCAAGAGCTTGCCTGTCGGTACACCAAAGACACACTTGGCCGGATTAAGCATCATCTTATAAACCCGGAGATTGTCAAAGGTCTCCTTAAAATCAGCTATTAACGTCTCTGCTTTCTTGAATTTCGCCACGATATCATCCACATAAGCATGAAAATTGCGCCCAATCTGATTATGAAGACAATTCTGCACACATCGCTGATAAGTCGCCTGGGCACTCTTGAGCCCAAAAGGCATAGATACATAGCAGAAGGCTCCAAAGGGAGTTATAAAGGCTGTCTTCTCATGGTCCTTAACCGCCATTTTGATCTGATGATAACCAGAATAAGCATCCAGAAAGCTCAAACGCTCACAGCCCGTCGTAGCATCAATTATTTGATCAATATGAGGGAGAGCAAAGGGATCAGCTGCACAAGCTTTGTTCAAATTTGTGTAGTCCACACACATACGCCAAGTGCCATTCTTCTTAAGTACCAGCACCGGATTAGCTAACCACTCAGGATGAAAGACCTCCACAATAAACCCTGCTGCCAAGAGCCGGGCTACCTCCTCACCAATGGCCTTGCGTCTCTCTTCATTGAAGCGGCAGAGAAACTGCTTGACCGGTTTAAACTTGGGATCGACATTAAGAGTGTGCTCAGCGAGTTCTCTTGGTACACCTGGCATGTAAGAAGGTTTCCATGCAAAGATGTCCCGGTTCTCACAGATGAACTCGATGAGCGCGCTTTCCTATTTCGGATCCAGGTTAGCGCTGATGCTAAACTGCTTGGATGAATCACCAGGAACGAAGTCAACTAGCTTGGTCTCATCGGACGATTTAAAGTTCAAGGCCGGATCATGTTCTGTAGTTGGTTTTTTCAAAGAAGTCATATCAACCGGATCAACATTGTCCTTGTAGAATTTTAATTCCTCTGTTGCACAAACCGACTCAGCATAGGCCGGATCACCTTCCTCACACTCCAAAGCGATCTTACGGCTTCCATGCACTTTGATGGTCCCCTTATAACCCGGCATCTTGAGCTGCACATAAACATAACAGGGCCTTGCCATGAACTTAGCATAAGCCGGCCGTCCAAACAGGGCATGGTACGGGCTTTTGATTTTCACCACTTCAAAAGTCAATGTCTCTGATCTCGAGTCATGATCATCTCGAAAAGCAACCTCCAGGGCTATCTTACCAACTGGATAAGCCGATTTACCAGGTACCACACCATGGAAAATGGAGTTCGACGGCTTAAGATTCTTATCTGTTAACCCCATACGACAGAAGGTTTCATACTACAAGATGTTGATACTGCTCCCTCCATCCATGAGCGCCTTGGTGAACTTATAACCTCCAACCTGAGGTGCCACCACCAACGCCAGATGACCTAGAATATCAACCCGGGGAGGGTGATCATCTGGACTCCACACAATTGGCTGTTCGGACCAGCGTAAGTAACGGGGCACCGCCGGTTCAACGAAGTTCACTGCCCCTTTTATGAAGCTTCTGATCACGCTTGCACAGGCTAGTGGTGAATACATGATACTTCCCACTACTCAACTACTTCGGGTGACTCTGGTAACCTGACTGTTGCTGCTGCTGATTATAACTACCATGGTTGCTCTGATTGCCTTGATTGCCATGTCCACCCTGATTACCCTGGAATCCTGAGCCGGAATTACCTCCACCATAACCCGGCCCATGGGACCTGGGTCCTGAACCGCCGGACGGTCCATGATCATTCCAGAAAAATCTGAATTTTTGAACTCTCGCATGATATAACAATCCTTCCAGAGGTGCGTGGCCGGCTTGTCCCGCGATCCGTGCTTTGGGCAGGGCTGGTTCAACAGGTAATTCAGGCGCTCCAGATTGGGACTTGGTTCTCCTCCCCGCGGGGGCAGTTTACCCTTACGATGCTGACCATTACCCTGCGTATTGGTATTAGCCACAAAATCTGAATTACTATCTGCTTTACGCTTACCATTGTTACTGTGGCCCGCCTGGTTATGCTGCTGCCCCTTGGTGTTGCCGTTCTTCTTTCCCTTCCCCGGCTTTTCATCGTCAGACTCGGGGTCCTTGGTACTATCAGAATCGGCATACTTAACCAGAGCAGCCATAAGTGTTCCCATGTCATTACAGTGACGCTTGATCCGTCCCAACTTCAGTTTCAAAGGCTTAAACCGGCAATTACCTTCCAATGTTATAGATGCCGAGTCAGCATTGATGCGGTCCGATGAATGCAAGATCTCTGAAACCCGGCGCACCCATTGGGTTGTCGACTCGCCTTCCTCCTGGATGCAGGCAGCTAAATCTACAATTGACATGGGTTGCTTGCACGTGTACTTGAAGTTTGCTATAAACCGGGCCTTCAACTCGGCCCATGATCCAATGGAGTTAGCTGGTAAACTTTTCAGCCAAGTGCGAGCCATTCCGTCCAACATCATGGTGAAATACTTCACGCATGCCGCCTCATCCACGTCCAGCATCTCCATTGCCATCTCATAACTTTCAACCCATGACTCAGGGGGTAAATCAGCGGTGTAATTAGGCACCTTACTTGGACCCTTGAAATCCTTGGGCAGCCGCACATTATGCAAAGCCGGGGTAAGACAGGGCACGCCCCAAGAGCTAAAAGTCAGACCTCGTTCCACAGAATTCGTCGGACGAACCGGAGTGAGCTAACGGTCCTGTGCTGCTAACTCGGCTTCTCGACGCGCTCTATCGTTATCCACCACATCCTGAGCATTTGCCACACCACTAGCCGGATTAGGCCTTCGAGGGGCATCACGGTTTCGCGCGCTGCTTGACACAGTCGGTTCATCAATGTGTCTGCTGTAACTCCGGCTCGGGCGTGGGGTTGTATGAATTCTGTCTCTATATGAATATGCCTGCTGCTGAACCATAGCCGTTTGAAGAAGATCCCTGGCGCGCCGCGTTTCAACCGCTGCGGGGGACTCGCCCTCCATTGGAATAGCTACCAATCGCGACGCCACGCCGATCAGGTTATCCAAAGGGGTGGAGAAGTGACACGGCGGCGCCGGTATATACTGTGGCGGGTCATGGGTCCGTCGAGGCGGGTCCATCACCCGTGGCTGATCCGGTGCTCCTGTCCCTGGCGCTTCAATCCGGTTTACCGCTGCCGGATTACTGGTTCCCGCTCTTGGTGTGTTTAAGAGATTCATTGCTTCATAAATCGGGGGCAGTCGAGACCGATGCCTTCTCTGCACCACGTCGTTTGAAGCATTTTGATCCAACATGAGCCGGTAATTTTCTGCCTGAATCTGCTGCGCCTGAGCATCTAAAGCGGCTCGCTCATCAGCCATCCTGGTTTCCTCAGCCGCTAAGTCCCCCTTAGCCTGAGCTATCTGATCACGTAGCTTTGCAACCTCTGCGTTATGCTGATCTTGAGTAATGTCGTCCAGGCATCCAATAAACCGGACAAGACTTGGGCAGGCCGGCGCGCGGGGCCTCCTGCCCCAGCTGCTGATCCGGAAGTCATCACTGCCGCAGTTGAAGATTGCAACGTGGGCTGCGTACCGGCCATGAAGATCGCAACCCGGTTCGGCGGTTCAAGGAGGTCCGGAATATTCTCGCCATCGGAACAGCCCCCAAACCAGCCATCTTGTAGTTGGTACAGTGACTCGGTCTCACCGGTGGATGACTCGCCATCTGAATAAACGACTGTCTCACCATCAGACACCTGTTCAGGCTCCGCACCATTGATGAATCCTACGAACACACGCTTCATGGCGGGCTAAACCCGGGCAGGACTTGCACGCTGAGCCGTCTCGACGAGGACGGTGCAGATGTCCGGCTCAGGGCCCGGTCCGCCGGTCTTGCCGATGAAGACGTGAATTCCTCCAAAGGGGACCCGATACCCGTACTCAATTGAGCTGGCGTCGAGGCCCCAGCCTGCGTCGTCGATGTAGAGCTTGCCGCGATGACTCTTGGTCATCCGGCCCACGGCGTATCCCTTGAGTCCTTCGAAGTTGCCCTTTAAGAACTCGAAACCATCGTGCGCTAGCCCCACGGTGGGCGCCAACTGTCGTGGATTTGTCACGGCAGATGTCCTAGTGTGAGGACTTAGTCGTGGAGCCATCGCAACGAGATTAGCTTAAAGGGGTTAAACCGGACAAAGGACACGGGGAGTTTATACTGGTTCGGCCCCTTGCGGTGAAGGTAAAAGCCTACAATCCAGTTGTGGTGGAATTGATGGGGTCTCGATGATCAGGGAGCGAATCCGCTTTACTTGGCTCTCGAGTTGTTGTTTCTTGTCCTTGAATCGCCGCCGGGTCGTCCCTTTATATACACAGGTTGACGCCCGACGGTTTACAGAATCACGATGCCGGCTCATACTTGTGTCCGGCTCGGTTTCTACTTTCTACTACCTTACAACACAAGTTACATATTACATGGCGGTTTATGCCTATGGTCCCTAATCCGCCTTTGGGCCTTGGGCCTTTAAGTCTCTGTATTAAAGCGCCATACTCCTTGTCTTCATGGGCTTCAATGCGGATGACTCCTTATGAGTATAAGCCGGCCCCTCCTGGGCGGTTTATACTCAATAGTTATATCCCCAACAAGTTTCCTTGCTGTTTTCAGAGTTTGTCTTCTTATCTTCAGCAGCCTGCACAAAATTAACACACTAGCATTGCTATCATTGGCCAAGTCAGATAATAGGAAAGCAACATTGACACAACAAACGTTTGGGCAACTAGCCTACACCAAATTAACACAATATGGCACAGCTATCATCAGCCAGGTAAGGGAATACGAAAGCAACATTGACACAACGAATGAATGGGCAACCAGAGAAGCACTACAATTCAGTAATGTGCGTGATATGAGATAGTACACTCATGCAGCTCAGTATGCAAAACTACCAGGCAGTTTTCCTTACAAAAATCAACATTGGCGCCTTGAACATTTTGCTACAACTAATTTTAGATCAGATAAAGGTTAGATTCACACCGATTAACAAAATACATGCTGATGTATAAATATAGTGATATACAACAGGTACTTACATCAGCATTGGAGCACAGAGAATTCCCGCAAGATATTTTCCTCGAATACAATCCCAATGGAGGAAGTCCTCTATCATTTAACCTTATTTTCTAAAACAGAGATAGGTAAGAAACATGTAGAAAATATGATCAGAATGCTATAAAATTTCATGATGCGAGGATACGCACACGCTTCTTAGAATGGAGTTGACATTCTTTTGCTGGACTGGAGCGGACTAGTTCTTTGGCCACTGGAATCTGCTTATTATCAGTGGGAGTTGGGTTTCTCTGTGCTGGAGCAGTATCTATGAAAAATGGAGTTGGTTTATTATCTCCTGCTGTTTGGATCTTTTGCAAAGACCTGGTTTATAACCCTTCAGATTCTAACATAGCCGTCTTCCCCTTGCATGCCTTGTATAGAAGAATGGTGATTCAGTTATAAAACATGCTACAACAGAGATGGAATAGGTACTGAAGAATAGAAAGGCATGAGATATTGACATGTATTCCCTCCATTCAGAAATAAATGGATGGTCTAGGCGTATTTCAGTTCTAGATACATCCAGTTTTATCCATTTCTGCGACATGTAATCCGGACGGAGGGAGTATGATGTAAGAGCTAGGGATAAGACAGCACAACACACTAAAAAACACTGAAAACCCACTGCAGAACCAAAGTATTCAAAACCACTGATATGAGATAGTACACTTATGCAGCTCAGGATGCAAAACTACCAGGCAGTTTTCCTTACAAAAATCAACATTGTGGCCTTTAATCATACATTTTGCTACAACTGAATTTACATCACATAAAGGTTGGATTCACGCCGATTAACAAAATACGTGCTGATGTAAAAATATAGTGATATACAACAGGTACTTACATCTGCATTGGAGCACAGAGAATTCCTGCGAAAATCTTTCCTCACATACGATACCAGTGCAGAAATTCTTCTATCTGTTAAGCTTATTTTCTAAAAGAGAGATGGGTAAGAAACATGTAGAAAATATGATCAGCATGCTATAAAATTTCATGATGCAAGGATCCGCACACGCTTCTTAGAATGGAGTTGACATATTTTTGTTGGACTGGAGCGGACTAGTTCTTTGGCCACTGGAATCTGCTTATTATCAGTAGGAGTTGGGTTTCTCTGTACTAGAGCAGTATCTATAAAAACTGGAGTTGGTTTATTATCTCCTGGCGTTTAGATCTGTTGCAAAGTCCTTGTTTGTAATCCTTCAGATTCTAACATAGTCGTCTTCCCCTTGCATGCCTTGTATAGAAGAATGGTGCTTTAATTATAAAATATGCTACAGCAGAGATATGGAATAGGTACTGAAGAATAGAAAGGCATGGCATATTGACATGTATTCCCTCCATCTGGAAAAAATGGATGGGTCTAGGCGTATGTCAGTTAGATACATCCTTTTTTATCCATTTCGGCAACATGTAATCCGGACGGAGGGAGTATGGTGTAAGAGCTAGGGATACGACCGGACAACAAAGAAAAAAACACTAGTTGAATGTAAAACTGTATGCTAGCGGAATACGAACAGAAATAACTAAGGCAACACACACATGTATGATTGGGAAAGTAAGATGACATTGCAACAGAGCACTAGAACAACACTTCAATGTAAAAAAACATGGTATGGTAGACAGATGAAGTACATACTGATGAATAACAATGCATAAGATATTCAGAAGCATGATGTCCAAATTAAGTAGATGGCATTGCGATAGAGTAGAATGACAGTACTTGAATTTGAAAACATGTTATCATGAATGGAATAGGTACTGAAAAACAGGAAGGCATGACATATTTACATGCATGATCAGCATGCTAAGCATATGGCATTGCAACAGAGTAGATACACTCCAGGACATTATATGCATGTTGTACCCATATCACAGGCCAAGTTAGAGCAAGGACCTTGTGGGGTGAAGAGGATTCATCATCTTTCTCCAAGCCTTCTGAAGAACTGCTTTTACATGTTCCATCATATTGGGTATCATTGACATCAAGTTTATTGGCCTTTACATTGCTCCGTGAGGTTCTTGTGTATATATCAGTGTGTGCAATTTTATCTGACATGCATGGAAGACAACTAGTAGTTAGATTTATGTAATGAGTGTCTGTAGGAGACGACATAAATAGTAGGACTGGGGTTAACTAGCAGCAACAGGTCTCATAAACTAAAGGGAGAACACAGATGAAAGCTACAGAATATGTATCGTTTGTACTCGAGATTAACTAGATGGCACACAAAAGTATTAAAGAACAACATAGGTAATACTAGAAGTGGTATAATACTATAATCACCAGCCTGTGGGATAGCATTGGCCGATGGATGATAACTATGGAACAACGTTACCTAAAGAACAAGTATCTTAGCTGAACTATGGAACAACGTTAACTCCTGAACAAGACCCGTAAGAGATCAGCATGAATATACAGTGAAATGTGATGATCTATTTTCCATGCTTAGATGAATAACAAAGCCATAAATGTTGCACACAAGTAAGATGAGGGTATCACCTATCTGCCTGCCATCCATAGGAGTGAGCATCATGTGCTGACTTGGGCACGCGCATTCGATGTAGGGAACTGTTGAGTGGGGACTATAGCTCCCTTCTGGTGTATGCTTCCCTTGTTGGAGGAGCTGCGGTGAGTCGGAAGACGGTGTGTCTGAAGATGCAGATAACGCATAATGTTAAGAACGACATATCTCTTTGATCTGAAGAAATACACTAAGAGATCAATAGCAAGGTACGAGAGTGGTCACACGTCTGTTGACTAAAGACTAAATTGGGGTCACACGATTTTATTTTATTTTGGTACTGTCCGATCTACGCCGGATGGCTTGATGGCCATCTTGTGCCTCCCGGCTGACACTGTTCAGAATCTTCCCTGAAGAGCCAGCGACCAACAGCAGAGCAGCCTGCCTCCGCCGTCCGTGGCCCGGCCAAAACCGCGCTCCCCGCCCCACCGCACTGCCGTGGTTGCGCCGCCCCTGGGCCAATCCACAAAGACTCCCCGTCATCCAGATCCGGCGGCGGCAGTACCTTCAACCCACGCAACTCTAAAAGATAGCCATCTAAGCGCTGCTTCCGCGGCGAACTTGCGGCCCCGTACCCTTACATTAGACACCAGCCAACCGGCAGCCTAGGAGCTCCGCCGCCTCAAGGGGTGCTGCTTCCCATTGGGAGTCGGTTGGCCTAGAATAAAATTTCAGACAACTGACGCCTAAATAAAGTGATTTGAGATGAGGGTGCGACCTATCTGGCGGCATGGTCAAGTAGGCAGGTCCAGCTGCCGAGTTGGTGAGGCCGGCGCGGTTGCGGTGGCGACCGGCGGCAGGGAAACAGCGATGTCGCGACGGTCGACGGCTACGGGGAAGCAGCGCCGGGACTCTGGATGGATCCGAAGTTGGAGCCGCTCCGGCGCGTGAACAATGGCGGGGGTGAATCGGCTCCGGTACGGTTCACGCGGCCGTCGTCGAGGCAGCTCCAGCAGCACGGAACAAGGGAGATTCCCGGGGAGAAGGTGATTTGGCGCCCACGAGGTATGAATGGGGGGTGGGGGAGGGGGAATTGGGAGGGGAGTGGAACCATGTCTTACGGACGCATTTGTCTAAAATGTGAGGGGGAGTTACAGTTCTACCCCTGCCTTTAGGCTTCTCGGCTTGGGTCTGTGTTCTGAAGGTCGGGGATAGTAGAGTAACTTTGCTTCTCCCGAAATAGTGGGTGGGAGCGATTTTGGGCGAGGAGGGCGTGTTTTGAACTATAGTGGGCGCGAGGGATTTCGGACAAGGAAAGCGTGTTTTGAAATAGTGGGCGGGAGCGATTTTGGGCGAGGAGAGCTTGTTTTGCCGACCATGGTTTATGAATTATTCGGCACATGCCATTTCAGCCGAGGAGAAGGCGCGCTTGGATGAAGAAACGAACCTACCCTCGATGTAAAATGGGCCAATTGATGCGTGTCCCACATATGACGGTAATTTCGCGTCTCCCGTTTATTTGCCCGGGCGAATTCCACCGAGCAGAGGATGTTTAACGGTTCGTTCAAATTTTGGGAGAACGAGCATCCACGTCTACCTTACCAAGTCGATTCGAATCAAATTTTGGAATATTAGCTTGACACTTCTTTTTTAGATGGAGAGATGATGCTCGGGAGTAATGTGTTTTTACATGCTCGTTGATAGCGATTTACTATATGACAAATAGTTGACCCACTAAAAAACGCGAATCAAACCCAAAATGAAATATATCGATTCAATGAAATAGCTCGTTCACTAGGTCAAAATAGTGAACTAAATCCAAAATTGAACACCTCAATCGAGTAGCATGTTGTATAGTATTATAGTACTCCATGAACATGTTGAAAGTCAAATTAATGAACTTGTTTGATATACGCATATATCCGTTCATGTGTGGATTGCACACAACGTGTTCTCCAATTTAAATATTTGAATGCAAGTTTATATCGAAACATGGTTTATATCAGTCTTTGATGCATAAAACGCGACATCCCCCTCTCTCGGACTCCTGTTCTCTCTCTCTCTCTCTCTCGCCGACAATCTTCAATTCTGTCGCACACATCCGACACAAAAACCTTGTTGGTCCCTCTCCATCTCTCTCTCTCTCTTTTTGTGTTTGTGGGGGGGGGGGGTCTTTCTGGTTCGCATGAATATATACACCATCTATAGGTCTCTCTCGCACACTATGTATGATACTCTAGCTAGTCCAAGCTAGATATCTTGGGTGCACTAATCGTACGCACACAAATTCCTTGGCTCGTTGCTTGTAACTCTCTCATGCACCACTCTGTCGTCTTGGAGCTCTTCCCTCCATCTCTCAAACTCTCCATCCACCTGGGTCACACATACACATGCATATCTCACTCGCACTCGATAGGCCCATCTAAAACTCTACCTCTCTCCCTCGTTCTCTCTCCATCTCGCACACACACACAATATCATGCCTAGCTAGCCAAGTATGATGGTCTCTCACTCAATTGTAGGCACACGCAGTCCCCCCTATATGTATATGACTAGCTAATCTTAGTCTCCATCACAAACATGTGCATGGTCTATCTCGATTTCTCTCGGGGCATCTTTCTATCGCGCACGCACCTCCCTCGATCTCCCACCCATATAGTCCCCTCACGATCTCGAGGGGATCTCTCTATCACAAACACACCCTCTCTCCCTCCCCATGCGTCCATGTCCTCCATGTGTCTCTCTCGACCTTTGTTCCTTGTTGGCCAGACCTCTATTGGACATGTGCTACAGGGGTGTCTCTCTCCGTTGCAAACAATCACAGACTAGCTATCTTCGTGTATCTCCTCGCCTTGCTTTTCTATCTCGGAGATGCATGCGTGATATGTTCGCATAAGAAACGAAAAAACACACTCTCTCTCTAATTTATCGTTTGTCGTCACTTTCTCTTTCACACACATACTCTATTTGCACACTTACTCATTCTCCTTCACACGCACTTGATCTGTCTCGACTTAGGCACTCTCCTCGGTCCATAGCATATAGATTTATTGAAAAGTCAAACATCACAAAGTTTGACCATGTACGTGGAGAAAAAAATTACATCTAGAACGGCAAACATATACCATTAGATTCACCATGAGATGTAGTTTTGTATAATGTATCTTTGGTATTGTAGATATAAATAACATTTGCGTAAACCTGATCAATGTTTCCAAAGTTTGACTTCTAAAAAATTTAAATGCACTGCATTATCGAGCAGATGGAATATCTCTTTCCCTCTCTCAGCTATCTGACGCACCACTCAGCCTTATCGGGGATCCTCAATATCGCTCAAACATTATTGGTCAGTTTGGTTCGTGACCTGACCCTCATGCCTTGATGGCCAGTACTGCCTGGTGTGGACGTGAGATGTAAAATATTTCTGCCTGGCCAGGCTGGTGTGGTACTGAAGCGTTTGGTTCATGCCTGGGCCAGGCAAAGCATCAACGTCCCATCAATCAATCCATGCAGCAATTATTTAATGCTAATATCCATCCAGGTTGCTGTTAGCCTCGTGGCCGCACGACCAGGCACGGCCAGGCGTTCGAAATCGGTCGCCTGGGCTAGGCTACTTGCTGTGTCTGGAGTCCAGCCAGGCTAATTAAAGTGCAAGGGAATCCAGGCCAGGTGGGCTTTCTTTTTCACAGGGTAGCAACCAAACAAGCGTGCATGAAATCCAGCCACAACCCCAGGCCAGGAAAAAGATGCTCAGGACGCAAGCCAAACTGACCTTATATCTCCCTGGTTCACACATACACATGTCTCGCTCGCGCTATACATATAGACCCATCCAACACTCTCCGCCCTTGTTCTCTCTCCATGTGACAGGCACCCCCCTAAGTACCATAATCCCTCACTCCATCATAGGCGCAAGCACTCCCCCCTCATAAGTATGATTATCTCTTACTAGCCATCAGGAACACACGTATTGTCTCCTTCCATCCATACGTCTATCTCGATATCTCTCGGGGCATCTTCTACCGCGCACACACCTTGTCACTCGATCTCCCACCCATGTAGTCCCATCACGATCTCCAGGTGATATCTCTATGACAAACATACACTCTCTCCTCCCCATGTCTGCATTTTCTCCGTACGTCTCTCTCGACCTCTCTCCCTTGTTTGTCAGACCCCTCTTGGCCACGTGCTAGGGGTCTTGCTCTCTCGGTTCCAAACAACCACACACTATCTCCTCACCTTGCCTCCGTTGTCGAAGATGCATGTGTGATATGTTTGCATAAGACACGCACGCTTTTTCTCTACTTTTATCGTGTGTTGTCCATGTCTCTTTCACACACGCACACACACTTTTTCACTCACTCTTTCTATTTCTCTCTCTCTCTCTCTAGTTAGGGACTCTGTCACGTCCATAAGCATATGGATGTTTTGAAAAGTCAAACCTCAGAAAAGTTTGACCAGGTATATGTGGAGAAAAACATTTACATCTGGAACGATCATTAGATTCATCACAACATATACTTACTTCATACTATCATTTATCTTTGGTATTGTAGATATAAGTAATTTCTTTATAAACTTGGTCAAAGTTTCAAAAGTTTGACTTTAAAAAAATGTTGGAACTACATTATCGAACAGAGCGAGTAGCTCTTTCTCTCTCTGCTATCTCTCACGGGCCCCCCTCTCACTCGAACTCTCTATACCGATGGATTATACGCTCACTGTGTCAGCGTATAGCTCCGTATATTGTTTAGTTGACCGGTCAACCAGTCCACATGCTGCCTTGTCACCTCGTGTTCTGTATCTTTGTGTGCTGGCCCATGTGGCAGTGGGTGAAAATAAGTAAACTAGAGGCCCATCTGACACGCGGTGAAGTAAACAAAGTTGAAACCACTCGGGGTAGCACCCCGCACGCTAGTAAATTGAGGGCGCATAGGACACACTTCTTGCGCGTGAAGGACGCACTCGCGCACAATTCACCACTGCGCGACGGCATGCACAGAAGGACGCACTCGCGCACACCCAGCACACAACACACACCAGCACACGTGTACACCAGCGTCGCCGCCGGTTGAGATGGACGGCGAGGCAGCCAACAATCGGAGGTGGCTCGAGCCAAAGCCGCATCCGGCGAGCCTGGACTTCATAAGCAGCCTCCCCGACGACATGCTGCTCGTCATCATCGGCCTCCTCCCCACCAAATCTGCCGTGCAGACCGCCCTGCTCTCCCGGCGGTGGCGCCCCCCTCTGGCGTCGCGTCCCCCTCAGCCTCACCGTCGACAGCTGCCTCTGCGACGGGGATTGCAAACGCATGGCCGCAGTCTCCAAGATCCTTTCATCGCACCCTGGGTTAGCCAGACGCCTTGACATCCGCATGTTCAGTACCAACTTTAAGGTGCGACCCAAGTTCGACGACTGGTTCTTATCCCCCGCCCTAGATCAGCTCGAGGAGCTCCGCTTTGAAGCTGGACGATGTCGCTCTCTACCGCCGTCCGCGCTCTGCCTCACGCCAATGCTGTGCCGCGCCTGCTTCAGCTTCAGCTATCTTCCCCAGATTAATGCTGCGCCTGCCCTTCTTCTCCCTCAACTCAAGCAGCTCGACCTCTTCGACGTTGTCATCTCGAAGAAGGCTATGGAGCACCTGCTCCGCAGCTGTACTGCGCTCGAGTAACTTCGTCTTGAGAAGATCCACGGGTTCATTAGCCTCCACATCACCTCGACGAATGTCCGATGGATTTATGTGTCTTGCTGGCCCCGCAACAAGACATCAATTCGGAAGAGATCACTCCAGCTGTTCCACGTTATGGTCATTGGGAATGCGCCTTTCCTTGAGAGATTGCTTGTATCGGATCTAGAAGGTCCAACAAAAATCAGGGTCATTGACGCGCCGAAATTGACAGCGTTGGTGTACTCGTCTGCCAAATTCTCCGAACTCTTTATTGGATCCGTAATCGTTCAGGTACAGCACTCATCTTCTTCTCCGTCTTCTTGAAATTCACATTTTTAAATTTCTTCTTGATGTATTTACGACCGTCTTCCAGAAAATGATTCCCACAAGCTTGACCCAGTCCATGCGCACAGTGAAGATCTTGGCACTAAAATCTAGCGGCCCCAATCTGGATCAAGTTGTTGGATTCCTTACATGCTTTCCGTGCACGGAGAAGCTAGTCATCGAGGTGAAACTTCTTTCCTATTAGTAAACGGTAATCACAACATAGCTCAATTTTTTTCATAATTTTCCAAATTACGATGACAAGTATAGTGTTCAAAACTGCATCTACGCACTGCACCGAAAGAAATGTTTTTTGTATTTTTTTCTCACGTGATCACCTGCATCATTTTTATGTTGTACTACTATAGTAGCCTAGGCTAGTCATAGTGGAAAGTAACTTAGACTACTCCAATAACTCTATGGTTACCCTAAGAGCAAGTACTACCTCCATCCTGGTTTACTCTTCCAATTTTGTAGTATCAAAATTTGACCATAGATTTAACTGACAAAATGTTAATGCATGTCACTAAGAACTATATCGTTGGATTCAGATTTTAACATAATTTCAAATGGTGTAATTTTTAGTGACATGCATTGGCATTTTCTTAGGTAAATCTATGGTCAAAATTGTATACTAAATACGAGGTAGTATTCCCTCTGTCCCAAAATTCTTGTCTTACATTTGTTTAGATACGGATGTATCTAACACTAAAATGTAACTAGATACATCCGTATTTAGACAAATTTAAGACAAGAATTTTGGGATGGAAGGAGTACAAAACACCTGCCAAATTCACTTGTGATGCATTTGGCATCGATGCCCCTCCATTGCTCACCTGGTGCCCCAATCTGGATCACCTACTTTTCTCCGGTGCCAAATTAATTCACGCAATGAAAAAACACTACGTGGGAGAGAGAGAGGACTGAGGCAATAAAAAAACACTTGTTTGGGAGAGTGAGAGGCTGGTGTAGTTGGTTTAATTGATTTGTTTATACATGTGGGTCTGTGTGCACAGCGGTGCCAACTCTCTGATATCGCGAGAGCGGTGCCAAAATCTTTTGATTTGACATCGATGCGTATTATGTGGCATATTTTGCGAAATATGGCATCGGCCACATAGTGGAAGGCAACAAATGCCCAAGCTCTTCACGTGCTCCTAGTTAAATGAGAGGAAACAGAAAGAGAGAGAGAGAGAGAGAGAGAGAATATCACTAGCCAGCCAACCCTATCTTATGAGCGAATGATATTGGTACCTCTTGATGACACGGCAATCTTATACAGCCAGCTGCTCTAATATGTTCTCTTCTTTTGCAGATAAAAAAAGACCTGAAAGTGAAAAATGTGCTGCACTATAACAATCTCATCGAATGCCTTGATCTCCATCTTACAGAAATTGATTTGATCGACTACCGAGGCAGCACATCTGAGATTAGATTGGCCAGGTTCTTTGTTCTGGAGGCAAGTGTGCTCAAGGTAATAAGGTTTGGCGTTCTCTGGCGCAACAATGAATGGCGTGCTGATCACCGCAAGCATCTAAGCCTAAATGACAAAGTCTCCGCAGAAGCTGAATTTGTTTTTGAAACATCAAGTGGCCAGAGACTCGAAAACTTATTTGCCCATTAGTGACTTGTCAGGGCGGTGGATTTTAGTTTGTACGATAATGCTGCATCCACCTAAAGTAACGAAAGTTCTTACGTAAACTTCCTAGTAATTCCCTCTTCGTAGGTGCAGCATTACTCCTAACATTTGTAATATCAGTTTGAAACTTGTAATATTGCCGTGTCCTATTCATGCGTTTTCAAAATCCTGCGAATCAAACAGGTCCTGAGTTGGTGATGATGTTGTGCCTCCCGTCTTTCACCAATAGCCGTCGGATCTAGATCTGACGCATACAAACCAAACTTCTCCATTTTTGCAAAAAGATGCCCGCACTTGTTCCCTATTTACAAACAACTCATTGTCTCTCACAATCAGCCTTCTCTCCTCCCCACCACATCTAGAAGGCCGTGGAAAAATCTGGCGCGATGGCCGCTGCCGGCGCCGTCCACCCCCAATCTTGTTGTTCCGTGCAATGCATGGGCATCTACGCATGGGAAATTATGTCGAACAGGGCTAGTTGTAAGCAGGCTAGCTCTACAGCCATGATAATAGTGACTGCAGACGGTGAGGCTGACTATGGTATGCCAAACATGGCGCCTATACTCAGGTGTCATCTCCGGCGTAGGGTCTTGTCACTTCACTGCGAGGAGCAACACGTAATAATTTGACCAATAGGTAGTACAGTGCTAGTACTCCTACTACATTGGTAGTACTACTACTACTACTAGTAGCACCACCGTTTGGATTTAGGAGTACTACCACGTCCATCTGGATTTTAGTATTTGACTAGCAATATCTAGTAATGCATGTCACAAAAATTGTACTACTCCCTCTATAAATAAATACATGGTGTATTGTTTTATTCCTATTGGCGAGAGAACTTAATGCCTTTTAGCTAACTAATAGGATTACATGCAATGAACTAAACACTGCATGTCATGTTTGGTAGTCTCAAGTCATTGAAAGCATGCACGGCCCACATCTCTCATTGGTTGATATGTCACGAAATAAGAAACGAGGAGGGAGTTAATGCATCGTGCCTAAGTGTTTTGGGATTATTTGGTTTTCGTAAGGTGACTTACACAAATTTTTTGTTTACATGCATTAACATTTTATTAGTTAAATCAAAGGTCAAAACTTGGAGCAAAATGCAAAGGGGACCAATAAACCAGTAAACATCAAACTTCTCTCGTTTGGCCCCAACTAGAGGTCCGGTGAGATGAGTATACTGCACCGGCATGGAGGGGGACGCAGCTTCATTGACTTACTGCATCTGCCTTTGGGTGAATGACACGTGGGCCCAAGGGGTGGCTGGCCCACCTATCATACAGCCAAAGCCAGGTGCAGTAGAGGGTCGAGGAGTAGTACGAAATCCTATGCAACTACGCACGTTAACCAAGGGCAAGAGTGATCACTCGAATCGCAAGATCAGTTGACTAGAAGCTAAGCTAGACCCATGGAGGCGATGAGCGCGAGCATCAGCCGGCTGTGCCAGATGGTCCACGATGCCGGCCTGCGGTCCGGCACCGAGGAACGTCTCCAGGTATTGCTTGAGGCCGCCAGGGCGAGGGGCCGTGTGACACCCCAAAATTTTGACCTTGTTTTATTGATTAAAATTTTGCCAGGAAATTAAACTTTTCCATTTGTCTAGATTTTTCCCTTTTTATTTTAAGGGTTTTTACCTCAAGTGAAATCTTTCCAAAAGTATTATTGGGCTCATATGCTCTTTCTGTAAAACAATTCTTTATGAGTGGATTTAATTGCATAATTGCTTTTTCTTGAGCTTTACTCTTTTAAAATGATCTTTCATAAATTTGGAGCCTGTTTTGCACTGCAACCATTTGGCAAATGCATTCAAAAATTTCACCAGAATTTGGGGATGTCATGTGATGTTTCCACATCACTTTTATGCAAAGATATCTTTTGGTTATTGGAGATTTTGAGCTCTACATCAACTTTTCAAATCTGGTCCAGTAGGCATTTTTGCACTACAACCTATTTAAATATTCCTTTAAAAATTCTTCCAAGTGTTTGGAGATGTCAGTAGATGCATATAATTAAACTTTATGCTAAAACCCAGTGATGCTCTTTGAAAAAATTGAGTGAATCAACCTCTTTTTCATTCTGCTCCAGTTTGGTGATTTGTACTGCAACCCCATTTTATTTTACTCTAGTGACCCTGAGCTTTTTCCTGCTTGTAGCCCCCCCTACAAAACCCCTAAGTCCAGGAGAATGGACCCATTGGAGGATTTTAAGTGCATGCAATGAGCCCTTTTTTCTTTCTGTCCAAAACTGTAGTTTTGCAAAACTTGCACTAACAAGTTTCTGGTTTTGCCCAAATGATCTTGCCATCCTCACCTACATCCAGGGAGACCCTGATCTGGAGATTTTGGCCACTCCAAGAGTTGCCTAAATGCACTTGGCATTCTGTAGAACACTTGGTGTGCACAGTCAGTTCTGACATGAGTTTTTGTTTGCGCTATGTACTTGATCCACTGACCAAGCAACCTTGTCCACTGAGCTCCTAGCTATCCCTATCCTAGTCCTGTTAATTGCCAACCTCACTCTCGCACTCTAGGCTGCCCTGGCATTTCGTCGAGCACGTCCCTTGCGTGCTCTGGGCGCGCCCAGAGCGCACGTTTTGCACGCGCACGCACTGAGCCGCCGCGTCGCACTACCAACCTCGTCGCGTCCCGTCCCTGGCCCCTGGCTCGCCTGCAGAGCCGCGCACTACACTCGCCCACTCTCCACGCCACCTCTGGCGCCCTACAGCGCCGCCGTCAAAAGCCTTTGGCGGCACGCCGGCGTCGGCAGCGAGCCCCTGCCATGGTCGGCACCGCCCAAGCCACCCGCGCGCGCCAGCTGCCCCTGTGAACAGCTCGAGCTTATCCTGGAGCCCGTCGGCACGCGCTCGTCGCCGCCGCGTCGACCTGCAGCCACAGCACCGCGGTCGCCGGCGTTCTTATCCACGGCCGCCGCGGGACCAGCCTCGAGCGCCTATAAAAGGAGACCCCGAGCCCCTCCGAGCGCTCAGGCGGCCTCAAGCCTACCCCCTAGAGCTCCCCAAGCAGTGGATTGACCGGACAAGGCCATCATCCCCACCTCCGGCCGGTTCGGCCGCCGCTGCCTTCTGGTGCCATTTGCCGCAACCAGGCTATCCCCCGCCCATCCAACGCCACCACTCGCTTCCCCTTGTTCTTGCGGAGCTGCCCAGCGCCTCAGCCTCGATCGGAAACCACCGGAGCCCAAAACTCACTTCACTCCCGTAGCCCCCTCCGCCGCGGAGCTCGCCGCCGGCGACTCCTCCCTCCACCATCGACCCAACGAACACCGAGAGGACCGCCCCAGTCTGGCGGGTCCATCCCTGCCCTCAGGTGCCCTCGAGGAGCCGCCGTTCGTCGACGGCGATCGCCGGAGACCCGCTCCCGTTCGGGCAGAGGAGAGGAGGGAGAGGGGGGAATAGTCAAACCTGACCAGTGGGCCCCTGGACCCACTGTCAGTGACCCCCACACCATCCACGCTGGCTTAAGTGGTCGCGTAAAACCCCGGAGTACATCTCCTATGCTGCGAAAGCGTATTCTCCCCCGAAACGTTTTCCTTTTCTGGTTTTTATTAAAAACAGAACTTTGACCAAACTTTGACTGGCTATATCTTTTAAAATAAAACTCCAAATGAGTTGATTCTTTTTCCTACCTCTCTCAAATTTCATCTAGTTTATTTTAAGATTTATTTCAAAAATATTTGGGACTACTTTTTGTACTGGTTTTGAAATATTTGTTATTTGAATATATTTTTCAAAATACGAAATGGAGAGAGAAGAAAGCTTTCAAAAAATGCACCCTTTGCAAACTCTTGAAGGCAAGCATTCTGAACTCTGGCATAATATTTTTGTGAGGTGTTTTGATACGGTTACAACACCACTTTGACTTGGAGCATTCGTTATTTTTATGCAACGATAAAGTCACATGCATGAGTGCATATTGGAGATGGTTTTCTGTTAGTAATGGATATGCTGGTGATAGTGATCATCCTCGCGAGCTTTTCATGCATACCGGCAGGAAGCCGGGAAAATCGTGGTATTGGGTAGACACGAGCTTGTCCCTAGTTCCTCGTCGAGACGAGTGTGGCCGGTATGGCATGATGAGGTTTGATGAGCGGTGATTTCTGTCTGTTAATGGATATATATTGGTTATGCTAATCATTTGGTGAATACTTGGACCACCTGAGTCGGTCGTAGGTCGAGTCTTGATCAGTAACTTCCCTATTTGTTTTGTACTACCACTTGTCCCTGTCGCAGACGGGGTACGGTTCAGTAAGTTGTCAACCCCTTACCAAGGCACACACCGTACAGAGAGGCCATGGTGGAAGATACCGGATGCATCCGGTAGGCATGCCACCTGGTTCGGGGGCATGGGTGTTTCCGGTTGGGACCGAGAGGGGGGCACCCCTTAGAGCGCGCGATATCAATTTGATCCCATGCTACGTCGAGGTTGTAGCCTCCCCACTTAGAGTTTTGCTTGACAGGTGTCGTGGGTGATTCCAGACACCGGTAAGTTAAGCTGGTGTGTGCAGGTCAGGTGTGTTTTCAATTAAAAGGCCGTAGGCGGAATTAGTCCCGATGGACTAAATAAATCTGTTACTCGTGGGTAAAGAGTACACCCTCTCGAGAGGTTATATCTATTCGGACAGCCACATCCTTGTGTAACGACTACAGTCTGAGATGGGTCTAGTGACGGTATTCGGATGGAGACACGGCTTGACTAGATCATAGCAACGGTATTCGGATGGAGAACGGCTAAATTAGAACACAGTGATGGTCTTCGGATGGAGAAACGGCTGAACTAGATATTGTTTATGACTGTGGCACATATGGATTATGATCATTATTATTGTGGACTAACCATTTACTTTATTTGAATTATTGAGCATCCCTGGGACGGTTCTACCTCCTGGATGTTCACTGTGATTATTCTTATATAAGCCCTTTATGTGGCGTCGCTCAGACGCCCGACTGCGGCATGTTTGCTATTTATTTATCCTTTATAAGCCCTTTATGTGGTGTCGCTCAGACGCCCGACTGCGGCATGCTTGTTATTTATTTATCCTTTATAAGCCCTTTATGTGGTGTCGCTCAGACCCCCGACTGCGGCATTGTTAATTTATCTGCTTGTTATTTACTTATTGTTTATAAGCCCTTTATGTGGCGTCGCTCAGATGCCCGACTGCGGCATGTTTGCTATTTATTTATCCTTTATAAGCCCTTTATGTGGCGTCGCTCAGACGCCCGACTGCGGCATGTTTGTTATTTATTTACCCTTTATAAGCCCTTTATGTGGCGTCGCTCAGACGCCCGACTGCGGCATTGTTAAATTTATTTGCACCCTTTTGAGGAGTCATTTCAGACACTTGATCAGTGCATTTTATTCCTACTCCCGTATTGCATGTTCATATTTTTCCCACATGCGTGCATCACGGATTTCTTTTATTTTGTGACAAACATTATCATCATGGAAATTTTTCGGAGCATGATTATCCCTTATTATATTATACCCGTGTTCTAAATGTTTGCGAGTACATTCAAACGTACTCACTGGCTTGTCCCTGGCTATTGTCTTGGCCATATTTCGCGTATGGAGAGAGCTTTGCGACGACAGCCCCGGAACCCATGTAAAGGTGATAGCAGCCTCGTGAAGATAGGAGTTATCCTGGTCAGTTGTTCTTGTGGGAAATGGAGTCCCATAGACACAGATGAACCACAAACCGCTTCCGCCATCAACCACTAGAAATCAAGTGTTGTACTCATAGGCCAGAATGGTCTTGTACCACATATTTTGTACTTTGCTTGGAATTCTTGTATCAAGTTGGTGCCTCATCATCTAACAGTAATCCTGGGGCTGGTGAGCACAAGGGCCTTTTTCTGGAGAATTAATATCCCGAAAACCCGGTCCTGACAGACTTGGTATCAGAGCCAGGCTGACCATTGGCTAATCCTATCTTAGCCAGGTCAATAAACCTAGGTTAACCAAACCACTAGACCTTAACCTAACCCCGGGCAAGCTTCTCGCGTAAGATAGCCCCACAGTGACCCGATGCCTTTCGGCAGACGGTGCCCAACCTATCAGCCTAGCCCGTCGATCGCGCGCCAGAGACCGGCACCTAACACGTCTCAATAGCAAGCGTGCGAAGGAAGACTCCGTCCCCTTTTCCTACAAAAAGGGCACGCTAGCCTCAACACAGCACAGCACAGCCCCTTTCCCAAACCAAGCCACGATGCCTGGCCCCATTGTTCACAATGAGACCACAGCAACCAACCTTGGAGGTTTTGTGACCATGCTCGCAAACCTCACCCGCCGTGCCTATGCATTAGAAGAGCCTCCTGAATATGTTGTGTACCAAGGACCCATGTACGGTGAGAGCCATCAGTACTGGGCTACTGTGCACATCTATGGTAGGGGTCTGTCGCCAGAACGCCCCTACAGGTTCACTGGAAGGACAACTTCCTTTGAACCACAAGCCATCCAACTGGCAGCTCAAGAAGATATAGTTCAACTCCGGCACTTGTCGCCCAGAGTGAACTGTCGCTCGTTCTACTACTACCCCAGTCGTGACGGGTATGGTAGGCCGCCCCAGGTTGCCAGCGGGGATCACGAGACAGATCCTGCACTATTGCATCTGGTGCGCTATGCGAGCGCACTAGAGCAACTGTTCGATCAAGTCACCCTTGATCTGATCGCAGCTCGTGGAGAACTGGTCCGCCGAGCCCCGGCGAGAGGAGAAATGGAGCCCGACGCCGACAACCCAGTCGTTGCTGTTCGGACACCCGATCGAGCCCTTGAGGTCTGCCCCAGCCATCAACCAGAGTGCTTTGGTGTCCCTAGAAGCGCTTCATCTCCTTTTGGGAACCCGTTCCAACGGGATTGTGGCCAGCAACCCCCGTTCTTGTATCAAGTTGGTGCCTCATCAGCTAACAGTAATCCTGGGGCTGGTGAGCACAAGGGCCTTTTTCTGGAGAATTAATATCCCGAAAACCCGGTCCTGACAGGCCGCTTGGACGACAGCGTCGTCTCCTTGTTCGACGAGGTCCTCGTCAGTTTCCTCGGCAAGTTCCCGTCGTCCAGAAGCTCGCAGATGACTTTGACGTACGCCTCCAGCCGACGCGCCCAGGCTCTGCGATGCCCACCACCCTCAACGGCCACTATGGTGACAACCTCTTTGACGCACTGGTGGCCCAACGACTGCCCGCCATCGCGTCGGAGAATGTCCACCTCGAGGTCGCGCTCGCCGCGCAGCGCCTAGCGCAGCAAGACACCATCGACATAATCACACACGTCTACGCGCAAATCGTCCACCAGGACTACTACATGCAAGAGGAGGATGATAGGACGCTGGCCTTCTTGGACCGCAGGGCAACCTTGGACGGCATTCTTCAGAAGCACGTTGAGTTCGCCGCCAACGCCGCTGCTCTCACACGTCGGTTGGTGACCCGGAGCACTAGGGCGCAAGGATGTCGTTGATGGATCCGTATGTATTTTTATCTTTCCGTCAAATCCATGTAGTAGTATATGGTACTACTAGTAATTATCTTACCTTTCGCATCAACTTCGTAATTTTCGTACGTACTCCATGCATGAACGGCGCCAGAACCAAACTTCTCATTACTCTAGGCAAAATCGTTATTTTATATCTATCGGTCGCGCCATGGAGCAGAACCAAATTTTACAAGTTATGAGTTCAACAGGAAAAGCCTGCCGTGTTCGCGTCGCACCCCCACACGGTTGGTCTGGCACGCCGCTCAAGGGGGAATGCGTGCGGTGTTGCATTTTCACTTACAAGTGGGACCGCAGTTGAGCAAACCGACAATCGGCAAACCCCCACCCCACCCACCGCGCGATGGCTGAGAAAACAAGAGGGAGAAGAGATGGCTGTAGCACGGACTCCAAGAAAATGGGTGTCGGATGGGACTCATGTGGGTGGCGTGTGCCGTACTGCTAGACGTGAATGCTAGTTATGGCCCATGCCACCCCACTATATCGAGCCTATATCGAGATACATAGAACAAATTTTCTGGAGTCCGTGCTCAGCCCTCCTCTATCTCTCTTCTCAGCCAGCCAGCGGACGCGCGGAGCCCATCGTCTGTTTGCTCATATGCGGTCCCACATGTCAGTGAAAACGCAAGAGGACCCACTGAACCTGCACATCTTTCACCTCGACGTGCTGGTGATGAAAAACAAATCCAATAAAGATCTTCGGTGGCCGCTTTTGGAGTTACTCAAGAGTAGTAAGATTCTATTTACAGTTTAACCCAAGATGCACATCACGTGGCTTCAACTACCACTCTATTTTCTTGCATGACACGACCTGGATGCTGGATGTCCCACGTGTCGGCAAAAGGAGGAAGAACCCGACCAAATCTTCGGTTGTGCTCCCGGATTAGACTAGTTGTGCTAACTTAAAATTTTTATTGTGTAATAGAATGGATGTAAGTTTTGGTATTGGGAAGAAGAGTACATAGATATATTGATAGAGCGCAATTTAGTAGATGTTCTAGCACTTTTTGCTAGCATAGAGGCTAGAGATCAGACTAGTGCACTTGTTGATACTCCTACTAGAATAGAGGCTAGACATGAGACTAGATGCGAGGAAGCAACGTCTACTTCTTTACACTCGAAGAAGAAAGAAGCACGCAAGATCGAGCCTCCGCAGATCAACAATAAATGCATCAAGAAGGCACTAATCCAACTTACAGGAGCAGTTATGGAAGTTGGATATCTTCTAAAATGTATTCTTGTGGTTCTTGTTTTCTTTGGTCTTGCTTTTCTAGTCAAAATTATTGTTGGAGTTCGTGCAAAACGAAGGTCTGTTTGGGGTCGTGCGTTGGAGTTGGCCTTACAAGTGGGACCGAAGCTGAGGAAACCGACTATCAGCAAACCCCCACCTCGCCCGCTGCGCGATTGCTGAAGTTAGAGAAACGACGAGGTTGAAGAGATTGCTCTAGCACGGACTCCAATAAATATGGTGTCAGATGGATGTCGTGCTGGTGGCATCTGTCGTACTCCTGGACGTGAATGCTTGTTCTGGCCCATGCCACGCTACTACTCCTACTACTTATATAGTACTCCTACTAGTAGTATCGAGGATTCGAGGTGCTGGTTACGTACAGTGAACACATTACTCCGTCCGTCCAGGTGCATAAGGCACCTAAGAGAATTTAGGATTTTAAAGTATATTAGTGGCCCTTCATTTGTTAGCACTAATGACTTGTATGCCTACCCCAACGCACTTAGTGTTTTCAGCTTCACAATTATCTCCCTTCCATATGCAAATCAATCAGCCGCCTCTACCATTTACTTTTTATTTGCATGCATGCATGCTGGACCTAAAGAATTGCGTGAAACAATTCGTTAGCCTATGCATGGTTAGTCCTACCATCATTGCCCTTAATGCGGGATTAACTAGAGGGAGAGAAAAACGTGATGAGCGTCCAATCAACGTATGCCTAGTTCATGGTGCCATTTCTTAGGTGCCCTATGCACCTGGACGGAGGGAGTAACATATGGCTACTGTAAAAACACCCGCCCGACGCGCGAAGCATGTGAAGCTAGTACAAATAGTGTACTACTATTGTTGATTGGCCTCATCCGTTAACACCCACCCAATGCACATACAATTATGTATTCGGAAAATATTTTTTTGCCTCGTCGCACCACTCACTCAGAGAAGCGACTCGAAAGCCATTCATAAATTTAGTAAGTTTATCACAGGCATATCATTTTATTACATACAACAGGTCATCAACCCACATCGACAACGAGGATACATTATAAACACTAAAGTTTTCATCACACAATAAATAACAAGCAATGAAATGAACTTCAACTCAACCAATCCTCGGCGTTGGAAACGCTTGCTTTGAACCACAAGTGATTTTCTGGGAAGGGCCATCCATTGTCGATCTCGAGACCAACGCCGGACTGATCATCCAGGCTGAAGCGGCCCACTATATCAGTACCAAGCTAGGGAACCACCCAAATGTCCGAGGTATAGATACAGTTGCTTCTCATAAATGGTAGTAGCGTTGTGTCAACAGCAGTTGGATTGCCTTTCACCATCATTGGATAGTTTTGTCCAAGGAAGAGCGAGTTTTCTCCAAGACTATCAATTCTGTACCAGTAAGAAGGTGTTGGAGCTAGCACACTAGTATCCATCCCGAATACCATGCAACGGGTGTTGGAATAGGTCCGGAGAGTGCGACCATGGGAGACTACACCTGTTTCCTTAGTAGTAACATCATCAGTGGGCTGTATACACACAAGAAGAGGTGATCCATCAGAATTAGTTGCCAGGCGCCACAGAGTACATGGGCCCTGCTCGTCCTCATGCTCGTGATCATCACCATCGTCATCTCCCCCTTGGTTATAAATTTTTTCAAGTATAGGTGGTGGAATGTTCACAGGACCTTGGAAACACAAGAAGATGGTTAATTAGTAAAGGGAAACTTGCTAACCCGCATACATGTGGATGAAACAATTATAATTACGGTGGAAGACATACGTACCAAAACTACGAGGATCCCATGCAAAAACAGTGCCATGAGTGGTGGAAGCAAACACAAGGCCCTCGTATTGAATTGCATCACAATACTCATCCGTGTATAGAAACTGATTTTTGAGCAGTATCCATCCAGTCGAACCACGAAGGACGGCAACAAGCTTGTCGAAGATAGCAACAACTTCATAGTTCTTGTAATTCCAAGAGCGGGTGGGAACTCGACAAATTGCTATCTTCCGTAGAAGACAGTCACCATGATTGTATTTGAACATGCGTACAATACCGGTGTGCTCAACCTCTGGGCAGTCTGCTAAGATTTTTGGAAGTGGAAGCCGGTCACGAGTGTACACATTCACAAGTTCCCACTCGCAGTTGGAGCCAATGTAAACAACCCAATCTCCATTTGCGCCTGCCCAAGCCTTACCCTCAAGCGATGGCATCTTAACATCATACGTATCATTATCAAGCGGCATCAACTTGCACAAGGCGAAGCCTCCGTCATCCCCGCGCCAGTCATCAGGGTCACAGCGAAGAAGATAGGGGAGATCAAACCGCTCCTTGACTCTTGGGTTCCTTGTAATGATGTTATTAGTTGAGTCAAGAATGGTCTTGAACGAACTCGAGGTGATGACGTCGCACCGATCAATGAGTTCCTCCACCACGTCATCTTTCAGATCGGGGCAAGAATAACGGGGTCGTTTCCAGCCTGTTCCCTCCATGGAGAAGACGATCGAACAATGGCAGAAGGAAGGGTGAAGGGCTGAAGGCAAATGGAGGAGGGAGAGGAAGAGCGTGCGACAGCAGTTCCAAATCGAGAGGGAAAGGCGAAGAGTCGGTGGACGGTTGCTAGTTTGCCACGGTTCACGAAGAGGCGCCCCGGCCTACACGTCCGTTCGAAAATACTAGTAGAAAAGGACTCGTTGTCGTCTCACTGATATGTTGGAACGGGACCACATGTCAACGAAACATGGTGTGTAATTTCTCGTGCAAAATGCGATCTGGCCGCGTTGGCCCGAGGTGCCGCATTAGTTATCAACCTTTATTTTTTAATGGCGTGCCGTTCAGTTTTGAAGCACGACTAACTGGTACTGTACGTAGAGAAAATATAAACTACTCTACCACTACTCCACCTCCAGTACTAGTAGTATCAAAAAGATATATAGGCTTGAGCTTCAGTGCTTTCTTGCTAAGGGCTGCCAACTTGCTTCTCACACTATCACCCTCTCTCCAGATCTAAAAAAGATGACCTCTCTCTCCCTCCTCACCGGTGGTTACAGATCTGCCGGGGAAGAAAAGGACGTGCAGCGTTGACGCACTCGTCGTCGGCGAGCGAGGTCACGCACTGACGACAAGGCCGTCCTCTCAGACCTAGCGCCCGCGCGGGATGGCCTCCGTTCCCATGCTCGCTGCCGTAGTGTGTGCGGACGACAACGACCACGAGCGAAGCCACTTCCCGCCGACCCTCAGGTATGCTACCTCTTTTCGAACCATACCCTTGTTCTATTGCCCCATCTGCCACGTCGTTGCATGTGGATCTTTTTCCACTCCACCATCTTCCCAATTTGCTATCCTCTGCTCTGCTGGCCACGCAGACGAAAACCATAATTTGCACTATTAAAGGAAACCCTACTTCATGTAGACTAATCCATGTCTGGATTGAATAAGGAAAGGAAGGGAGACTGTACTGTCCAAGAGAGTAGGCATCGAACCCGCATCTAGGTTGAAAAGGGGAAAATAAGTAGCTAAGGAACGAGTCTCGTGTCCCTTGGTTGAAGAAGGGTAGAAAGGCATGACAACGCAATAGAGAATGACTAGGTTGATCGGTTTTTTGTCCTCAAAAAGGAAAAAGGTGGCTAAAGAGAACAAAAATGGGACGTAATCCACATATGCTGCCTGGATATTTGTTGCTCTGGGCAACCATACCACCCTCACCACTCTGCGTCCGTGGAGGTACATCATACTGGTGCGCCTACTGTCCGAATGGGCCTCCCATGCTCTTATTGCCACTTTTTTGCTGTTAGTATAACGCCAGCAGTCAAGTCAAGCAATGCTACTGCTAAAGTGATACCACATTTAACTAATGCCGCTCTCAGTCTAATGCCACCGATAAATTTAAGCAATGCCATTTAATGTCACTGGATTATTTTAGGGTTAGCTGTTGATTGTGGATGTATTAAAGATTTTTCAGCTAAGGCATTCTAATGTTGTTGCACAGCCAGTATACCAACGATGAAACTTGTTACTACCTTCAGATTTTTGCACTGTTAATGCTTATAGATTACATACCTCACTTTCATGAGATAAGTTAATTTTTTGTACAGTGTCACCAAAATGCCAACGCGCTGATGTCATTTTATTTTGGTTAAACTGCACAAAAAATTATGAAGACAAGAGGAAAGGTCAAGAGTGGGCACCTCCTCCTCCGGCTGTTGTCTTGATTCGTTCGATCAAGTTTTTATGTTTGATCGATTATCAAGATTGGGATAGCAATTTTTTAGGTCCCCATGAGTTCGAAATGATATTTACCTTGGAGGTACACGGTTTGGAACTTTTTTATAGTGTCATTAGTTAATAATGCTAGTTACCTTCAGACTTTTGTATTTGGTTTAATGCTCATGCACAGCTAGTATACCAATGCTGAAACTATTTACCTTTACATTTTGTATTGTCAAGGCGGTGATGGCATTTTATTTTAGTTGAACTGCACAAAATATGCTTAAAAGAAGAGGAAAGGTCAGGAGTCGATCATTCTTTCAAAAAGAACTATATATGCCTTTCTGACATCAGCCGCTGGTGCCTTATTTATTCCTTCAAACAGGTGGTTAGAAACAGTCTTGCTACCTTTTCCATTAAGAAATTGGAATGCTTATATTTGTGAGTCTATGCTTCAACTAGTGTCATTTTTACAGTAATCACACTTTCCATATCTATGCAAACAGGGATGCTCGATTTTAGTGGAACTGCACAAAAAGTCCAACTGGTTCAACATTAGGAGCATGTTTTCTTCCAAACCTTTATATCCAATTGGTGGCACTATGAGCTGTTCATTGCGAAGGTACATGGTTTGCTACTATCTTGCTACTCTTTTTGTACTGTCATCAGATAGTAATACTAGTGGTTTGCATGTGAATTTATTGGCAGGGACCTACATTGGAGGTGCAGGACAGGATTCAATGATTGGATGCTCAATTTCGGTTGTATCGATTTCACCTCTTCCATCACTGCGAACATGGATATCCTTGGTCTGATGAAGAATAGGCGCTATATTTCTGCTCTTAACCAGCAAATCAATTCAGTATGAAATTGTCCAGGGCAAAACATAACTGTATCAGATTGTCCAGTACAGAACAGGATAGATGCTAAGCGGAAGAGACATGTTTAAACCGAAAATACAAGGTGTGGTATATGTTTACTAGCTGCTTGATATTTGTGCAGACAGAGATGTCTGCCCGTTGCTATTTGGCAAACAAACAAAGTGTCCGTAGTTTTGGTTGAACTGCACAAGAGAATAGTATAGTCACTGCATGCAGTGCCATCTGAAAATAGACACAGAAAGATTGGATAGTCACTTCATGGACTACAGAAAAGTAGTACTGTACTATTTATTGGCCAACACTAGGTGCTTCATTGCTTTGGTCTGATTATACAATGGGCATCATTTTGCCTAAGTTAAAGTTTGTATTCCGAAAATAGTCTCGCGGTGTGATCGAGAGAAGACCAAATCATATTGCAGTGGATGTTCCTCCATCATGTGTGGTTCATTATTATGGTTCCAGCTGTTGGTGAAACCAGTTACGTTTGCAAGAGGAATTGTTGACTTCACAAACAAATTTGTCTTTCAGTCTGTACTGAATGTTGGCCAAGAGAAGTATCCATGTTAGTAGGAAGAACAGATGTTTTTTCTAGATCTTTGCTTTTGGAGCTACATATTTGTATATGATCTGTGAATCATTGAGATGCATTAACATGTTGATCTTATGTATGGGAATCGTACTAGTTAGTTTTAGTTGCGACGCAAGATCCAAAGTGGCTGATCTTTGCTTTTGGAGCTACATATTTGTATATGATCTGTGAATCATTGAGATGCATTAACAGTTACTTATTTCTGTTCGCTCAGTGTTTACAAGTTACTGATCGATCACTAGCTAGCCTACTAATGCGCTCCTGGCAGTTTTATTTGCGACGCAAGATCCGAAGTGGCAATTTTTTGAATAAAAATTCCTACCTCTGAAGAAACTGACAAGCTACACTATCCTACCTACTCGATCCTACACGGATAAATAGCGGATCACGCACGTACTCCTACTACCTCCTTTCCGGTTTGCAGGGCTCAATTCAAGAAACGACGAACTCGATCCTACACGAATAAATAGCGGATCACGCACGTACTAGTACCTCCTTTCCGGTTTGCAGGGCTTAATTCAAACCTCTCACCAACCAAGGTACTCCCTCCGTCCGGGTTTATTAGTCCCGTGAGCAAAGCAGCAAGACCAAGGCATGGCTATAATTAACGGCATGCCGAAGTTTAAGCCGAATTAATTCCAGTAATTTAAGTGGCTGCATGCGTGCCCTCGGCTGCCACTCGTTGCATGCTACTCCGCGTACTGGCTGCGAGCGATTCTGAGTGCCTGCATGCAGCCGGCCGTAATTAAGGCAGCTAACTGATGCGAAAAAGATGCGCTTTAATTGTTGCGGGCTTTTTAAATCCGTGGAATCATTATTGACAAGGAGGGAGATGATTCTAGTGCATTCGTTTGACCGCCATGCCGGCGTGCGACCCAGACGGGACGGGATGACCCAGTCATAATTTCAGTTTCTCTAGTTTTCCACGTGAAGCTGGCGCGCTAAGCCATGCCTGCTTATGCATTGAATTCCGATGACCGTCGCGCTACGTTCCGCCTATAAGTACTGTTTCCCAGCCTTCTCCCGTGGCACCGTGGCCCAACTCGCCATATCCTCATAAGCCCCCACCGGCCCGACGTCGCTCGCCACGTCCGCCATGCCCCCGCCCGTCCGCGGTAGGCGACGCCAGAGGCGGTCACCGCTGGAACTAGTGTTCGGTTTTTCACCGGAAGGCAGACGGAGGGAGGAGGCATTCTATCTGTCTTTAGATGGCAATGCGGAGATCGAGGACTTGTTGGAGCGCGACCGCCTGGCGGAGGAGCAGGAGTTGTTGGAGCGCGACCACCTGGCGGAGGAGCAGCGTATCGCCGATTTGCGCCGCCAGCGGGACATGGAGCAGCAGCGCACCGACGCTCTGAGGTCGCGAGCAGAGCGCCCGCAACTGGGCCGACAACGTGGAGGCCGGCGCCCAACAAATGGCCCTGGAGGCTGTCGGGCACGCACGCGTTCGCGACACCGATTTTTACTACCAGTTCATCAAGTGGGTTTCCCGCTTGGAAGCCGAAGCTTCGGTGGACCACGCCGGCATGGAAAGGGCCAACGCGCGCGAGCAACGCGCCCTATCGCACCTCTGGCAAGTCCGAGGTGAGGCGCAGGACGCCGGTGCTGGCGTTTAGCGTGTACCGCAGATGGCAGCCGACATTGTCTAGTTAGCTAAGAGTAAGTTAGTACTTGTACGCTACTAGAGTATTAGTGGGAGTTGATAGTTAACTTGGCTATGATGGTTGTCAACGTGGAAGTTCACAACTCTATATCTGGATCAGACCTGTTACTGTGCTCTGGATGTTGAACTTTCCGTTTGAACGTATGGAATGGGCTGTTATTTTTTTAAATGGGTTGTATTTGTCCTCCACGGGTTTAGAGGCTGACTTGTGGGCCTACCAAGTTGACGCGTACACAATCAGGAGATGATTGTACGTGGAGAGGATGACAGTAGGGACCCGCCAAGGTCATGGCAGTACGCAAGCAAGTGCCTCCTTATTTCAAGCCAATAAAAAAATGGCTCCTCCTAGTGGATTTCTGACATCTGGGTCCCATGCCATTGTCAACGTAGTCAATAAACGAGAGAATTGCACAACGAGCGGCTGACACCAGAGACCCAGCAGCTCGCCTAGTTATTTTTGTTTTGGGTTAGTTTGATAAATGCCACTCCAAATCTGGTGTTTCCAAGAAATGCCACTGCAATTTCCAAACTTTGAAAAATGCCATTTCATGCCATTTCTAGTGGCATTTTTTCAAGTCTGGAGTGGCGTTTTATAAAGTTTGCAAACTGCACTGGCGTTTTTCAAAGTTTGCAAAAATTGCAGTGGCATTTTTCAAAGCTTGGAAATTGCAGTGGCATTTTTATGAATCGCCATAATTGGAGTGGCATTTATCTAATTTGTTTTTGAGACGGAAGCAGGGTGTCAACTGGGCTGTGCGGGACACTCTGGCCTGTCTAGACAGCCTTTTCTTTTATGTTTACCACAGACCAGCCAGTAGTTTTTTCTTTCTGAAAATTGCTAGCCCAGTTTTTTGTGATTTGTCAAGTAAGTCGCTTTATCAGGCCTGTTGGCCTGCAAATCTTTCAAGATGAGGAGAGCTTCATTCGGCTGGCCGAGAAAATGGCCTATCAGTAATGAGAAATGAGCTGTACATTTTTAAAACACATCAAACCGGCAATTAGTTTCAAATATCTTTTTTTCATTTCGATATTTTAAATTTCATTGACTTATATGCGTGGACAATTTATTGGATTTTATATTGATATACATTTATTTTAAAATCAATCTGAATGTGAATCGAAATTTTGGGATTAAAAACAGTTCAGACCGCACCGACATATGCAAAATTTCGTATAATTTTTGAACCGTGGCCACAATATGGGCTGTAATGCTAACAAAAAGAATATGGGCTCCAAAAAAACCCTAAGAATTAGCACATGGGCTGTAAATTATTAGAAATAATGGAAGATGGCCTGTATGCTGTTTTCCACAGATTGGAGGCTTTCCTAAAAAAAGGTTGATGCACAAGCAGTGACTGTTGGATGTCCATCCAACGGCCGTCGTGCTTCTTCAATCTCTGCTCTTCCTGCTCCAGCCGCTCAAACAAGCGCCGGCGGGACTGCCTGCTCCCTCCTCCCCGCGGCCGGCTGTGCTGCCGCGCAGGCCTCACCGCCCCACCGTACTCCCATCGCTAGCCTAGCCATCCCTCTACTCACCCACACCTGCTGTTATTCTCCAGCGAAGGCAGACGAACCAGTAAACCCTCGTACAGTCGTACTCCCCTCCGCGTGGGAAACAACTGCCGAGTCTTCCCTGGCTCCGTGTCGTTCCCTTCCTAGGCCTCGCCGTCGTCCACCGCCCTGGTGCTCTCGGCGTGGCGTGGTCAACATGGTCAACGACCGACATGCATCTGAAGTGGACTATACGTGGAGAGGCTGACAGCTGGGTCCACGGCCGCACGCAAGGAAATGCCTCCTTATTACGCGCAAAATAATGATTCCTCCACCTGACATCTGGGACCCACCGAAAGGGCCTCTGTATTTCGCGAAAAAATGTTACCGCCGCCGACAGCTCGGACCCACCAGCTATATGTTCGCACGCAAGGAAGTGCCTCCTTATTACGCACAAAAAAACGAATACTCCCCCTGCTAGCTGGGACCCAGTATAGTGGGCCTACTAAGTTGACAGGGACGGAGGGCTTTGTCAACTTAGTCAATATGCACTTTTCTAGCTGGACTGACCGTACGATGTCCATCCAACAGCCGTAGTGCTTCTTCAACCTCTGGTCTTCTTGCTCCAGCCGCCCAAAGCAGCGCCGGTCGTGCCGCCTGCTCCTGCCTCCCGTGGCCGGCTGTGCTGCCGCGGAGGCCTCACCGCCCCCATACTACTCCCACCACTGGCCAGGCCATCCCTCCACTCCACTCACCCACACCCCCTGTTATTCTGCGGCGACGGCATCGCAGCCGAACCAGTGAACCCTCGTACTCCTCTCCGCGTGGGCATCCACTGCCGCGTCTTCCCCGGCTCCGCGTCGTCCCCTGCCTAGGCCTCGCCGTCGTCCACCGCCGTGGTGCTCTCGGCGCGGCGTGGTCAATGTGGTCAACGACCGAATTCCATCGGAAGAGTACTGTACATGGAGAGGCTAACAACTGGGTCCACGGCAGTCGCAAGGAAGTGCCTCCTTATTACGCGGAAAATAATTATTCCTCCACCTGACAGCAGGGACCCACCGGACCGGCCACCAGTATTTCGTGAAAAAAACGTTTCCCCCCTGACTGCTGGGACCCACCGGATGGGCCACCGTATTTCACGAAAAAAACGTTTCCCCCTGACTGCTGGGACCCACCGGACGGGCCACCATATTTCGCGAAAAAAGTTCCCCCCGCTGTCAGCTCGGACCCACCGGAAGTGCCTCCTTATTACGCACAAAAAAAATGAATACTCCCCCTGCTAGGTGGGACCCATCATGGTGGGAGGCTGACTTGTGGGCCTACTAAGTTGACTGGGACGGAGGCCTTTGTCAACTTTACTCAATATGAACGATTCTAGCTCCAGTGACCGTACGATGTCCATCCAACGACCGTAGTGCTTCTTCAACCTCTGGTCTTCTTGCTCCAGCCACCAAAGCAGCGCCGGTCGTGCCGCATGCTCCTGCCTCCCGTGGCCGGCTATGATGCCACGGTGGCCTCACCGCCTCCTACTACTCCCACCGCTGGCCAGGCCATCCCTCTACTCACCCACACCCCCTGTTATTCTGCGGCGACGGTAGCCTCACACCGCAGCCGAACCAGTGGACCCTCGTACTCCTCTCCGCGTGGGCATCCACTGCCGTGTCTTCCCCGGCTCCGCGTCGTCCCCTTCCTAGGGCTCGCCGTCGTCCACCGCCGTGGTGCTCTCGGCGCGGCGTGGTCAACGTGGTCAACAACTGACTTCCATCGGAAGAGTACTGTACGTGGAGAGGCTGACAGCTGGGTCCACGGCAGCCGGAAGGAAGTGCCTCCTTATTACGCGCAAAATAATTATTCCTCCATCTGACAGCGGGGACCCACCGGACGGGCCACCGTATTTCGCCAAAAAAACGTTTCCCCCCTGACTGCTGGGACCTACCAGCTACATATTCACACGCAAGGAAGTGCATCCATATTACGGGCCAAAAAAATGATTCGCCCCCTGACTGCTGGGACCCGCCAGCTACATCTTCGCACGCAATGAAGTGCGTCTGGGCAAAAAAAAAATGATTCGCCCCCTGACTGCTGGGACCCACCAGCTACATCTTCGCACGTACATACTGGTCGATGTAGAGGTGCGCACGTGTCGTAGTAGAGGCGCACACGTAGCATGTACACGTATGTACAACGGCCAGGGTGCAAGAAAGTAAATACGGCCATGTACGTACATACGGGCGGGGTCTCGAACGCCTACTCGTGCATACGTACGGCCAGGGCTCGTGTACATGGCTGGGTCGGAACGGAGAAACTGCGTCATCGTCGTGTTCATGGGGAGGCAACGGAATGCGTCGTGTTCATGGGGAGGCAACGGAATGCATCATGTTCATCGGGAGGCAACGAAACGCGTGGGAGCCAACCGGCTTGGACGGAACAGGCGATGGAAACGAGGCCTGGCGTACCGCAGAACGGAGGAAACGGCCTTGTGTTCGACCGGCCACGTTCGAAACGGGATCCTGTTCATCGGGAGGGGTCTGGCGTACCGCAAAACGGAGGAAACAGACTTGTGTTGGACATCCTACGGTCGAAACGGGGTCCTGTTGCTCGGGAGGGGTGTGGCGTACCGCAAAATGGACGAAACGGACTTGTGTTGGAGCGCTACGGTCGAAACAGGGGTCCTGTTCATCGGGAGGGGTGTGGCGTACCGCAAAACGGGACTCCACGGGATACTGTTCATCTCCAACGTCGACCTCCTCCAGCCTCCACGGGCTACTGTTCATCCACCGTCGACCTCCTCCAGCCTCCACCTGCGACTGTTCATCCACGGGCTCCTGTTCATCCAGCCTCGACCGCGCGCTACTCCACCGGCTACTGTTCAACCACCCCTCACCACGGGCTCCTGTTCAACCACCCCTGCACGGGCTACTGTTCATCCACCCCTCCACCGTCTACTGTTCATCCAGCCCTCCATGGGGTCGTCCTGTTCATCCAGCCCTCCACGGGATCCTGTTCATCCAGCCCCAACCGGCTCGATCGATCGTGGTCCTGTTCATCCAGAGGCAACACCACGGGGTCCTGTTCATCCACCCCCACTGCTCACTGTTCATCCAACCCCCCCTGCAACGCTTACTGTTCATCCAGAGGCAGCATCGATCGACTTCAGTTAGCAGCAGTAGCGAAGGAATCGCTCAATCGGGTTCAGTTAACAGCCATCGATCGATCACTCAGGTTCAGTAACGCGTAGCCTGCAGTGCAATCGCTCGGGTTCAGTTAGAGCCCAACGCCTCGCTCGGTTTCAGTTATAGCCAACGCCTCGCACACACGCGTGTACGTGTACGAGAGAAACGCGCATCGCTCGGCCCCCGACCTCCCACCGTAGCCGGTAACTCGCCAAAATTTTCCTAGCCCTCGCTTCTTCCACGGTTTTTTCCATCATGGACGGCCCAAAGAATGTCATGCAGCTGCGTCTCCGGCCCGCCCAGGACGAAAAGCCCATTTTCTGTCATGATTTTTTGTCTAAAGTAGGAACCCACCACATCTATGATGATACCAGGTTTTGTCACAATTATCATCATAGAAGTGTCATAAGTATGACAGAAAAAATTTCGTTCGGCCCAAAATGTCACGGATGTGTCTTTTTTTGTAGTGTTATCTTGACGGTCCGGAGTCGGTTCCTCGCGATGCATCAGATTCGGGCATAGGTGTCCGTTGCATAGCTAGGCCAGGCCCATACGAGCGTCTCCCTCTTCTTCGCGCTCTCCTTTGTGCTCTACGTCCTTAGGTCCCGACCCTCGAGCGAGCTCAGCCGCCGCTGGTATGCCAGGTCGCGTGCCGTGGTCAAGGCCAGGGGGTGAGGGATGGAGAGCCGATAAGAGCTCCTGAGTCACGATGCTCAGGAGCCCCACTTTTAACGCGCAAGCAGATTGCACGGGAGAGGAGGGAGCTCGCGGTGCCACCTGCTGCCATCCTCAGGAGATTCCTGCAAGCCAGCACAAGGAGAGACACAGTTTGCAATTATGGTTGGCGGGCGGCCACTGATCGATTTGCCAGAGATCGAGGGCACTGAGGGCCTGGTGAGGTAGCGTGTGATGACCCACAAGTATAGGGGATCTATCGTAGTCCTTTCGATAAGTAAGAGTGTCGAATCCAACGAGGAGCAGAAGGAAATGACAAGCGGTTTTCAGTAAGGTATTCTCTGCAAGCACTAAAATTGTAGGTGATAGATAGTTTTGTGATAAGATAATTTGTAACGGGTAACGAGCAATAAAAGTAAATAAGGTGCAGCAAGGTGGCCCAATCCTTTTTGTATCAAAGGACAAGACTGGACAATTTCTTCTAATGAGAAAAGCGCTCCCGAGGACACTTGGGAATTATCGTCAAGCTAGTTTTCATCACACTCATATGATTCACGTTCAGTACTTTGATAATTTGATATGTGGGTGGACCGGTACTTGGGTACTGCCCTTACTTGGACAAGCATCGCACTTATGATTAACCCCTATTGCAAGAATCCGCAACTACAAATGAAGTATTAAGGTAAACCTAACCATAGCATGAAACTAGTGGATCCAAATCAGCCCCTTAGGAAGCAACGCATAAACTAGGGTTTAAGCTTCTGTCACTCTAGCAACCCATCATCTACTTATTACTTCCCAATGCCTTCCTCTAGGCCCAAATAATGGTGAAGTGTCATGTAGTCGACATTCACATAACACCACTAGAGGAGAGACAACATACATCTCATCAAAATATCGAACGAATACCAAATTCACATGACTACTAATAGCAAGACTTCACCCATCTCCTCAGGAATAGACGTAACTACTCACAAAGCATATTCATGTTCATGATCAGAGGAGTATTAATATGCATTAAGGATTTGAACATATGATCTTCCACCAAGTAAACCAATTAGCATCAACTACAAGGAGTAATCAACACTACTAGCAACCCATAGGTACCAATTTGTGGTTTTGATACAAGATTGGATACAAGAGATGAACTAGGGTTTCGAGAGGGGATGGTGCTGGTGAAGATGTTGATGGATATTGACACCCTCCCGATGAGAGGATCGTTGGTGATGACGATGGTGATGATTTCCCCCTCCCAGAGGGATGTTTCCCCGGCAGAACAGCTCCGCGGAGCCCTAGATTGGTTCCGCCTGGTGGCGGCGGAGTTTCGTCCCGTAAGCTTGCTTACGATTTTTCCAGGGTAAAAGCGTTCATATAGCAGAAGATGGGCACCGGAGGGCCACCAGGGGCCCAGGAGACAGGGGGCGCGCCTAGTAGGGGGGGGGGGCGCCCCCACCCTCCTGGCCAGGGTGTGGGCCCGCCTAGTATTTTCTTCGCTCAATAATTCTTAGTAATTCCAAAAATGACTTTCGTGGAGTTTCAAGACTTTTGGAGCTGTGCAGAATAGGTTTCCAATATTTGCTCCTTTTCCAGCCCAGAATCTCAGCTGCCGTCATTCTCCCTCTTCATGATAAACCTTGTAAAATAAGAGAGAATAGCCATAAGTATTGTTACATAACGTGTAATAACAGCCCATAATGCAATAAATATCAATATAAAAGCATGATGCAAAATGGACGTATCAACTCCCCCAAGCTGAGACCTCGCTTGTCCTCAAGCGGAAGCCGATATCAAAAAATATGTCCACATGTTTAGAGATAGAGGTGTCGATAAAAATAAAATACGGACATGAGGGCATCTTGATCATTCTCATAGCAGCAACATATATAGACTTTGTCACATAATTTCTTATGCTCAAGTGACATTCTATTCACAATGTCAAGTATGGTTCAGAAACTTCATTGAGAACTAGCAAACTATAATCTCAGTCATTGAAGCAATTGCAATTTATCATAACATCGGAAAGAGTCAAGAATAGATCTTTTCAGCAAGTCCACATACTCAACTATCATATAGTCTTCTACAATTGCTAACACTCACGCAATACTTATGGTTATGGAGTTTTAATCGGACACAGAGAAAGATAGTGGCTTATAATTTTGTCTCCCAACGTATTCACCTTTGGGTGATGTCAACAATAATAGATCATGCTAACTTACATCCAATTTGATATATATATCAGGATCTTTCCAACACAAGGTGCTTGGTAAAGGATAAAATGAAAAAGGGAAAGGTGAGGATCACCTTGACTCTTGCATAATGTAAAAGACATGAAGTAAAAGATAGGCCCTTCGCGGAGGGAAGCATAGGTTGTCATGCGCTTTCAGGGTTGGATGCACAAAATCTTAATGCAAAAGAATGTCACTTTATATTGCCACTTGTGATAGGAACCTTTATTATGCAGTCCGTCGCTTTTATTACTTCCATATCACACGATCGTATAAAGCTTAGTTTCTCCCACATTAATAAGTCATACATATTTAGAGAGCAATTTTTATTGCTTGCATCGATGACAACTTACTTGAAGGATCTTACTCAATCCATAGGTAGATATGGTGGACTCTCATGGCAAAACTGGGTTTAAGGATATTTGGAAGCACAAGTAGTATCTCTACTTGGTGCAAGGAATTTTGGCTAGCATGAGGGGGGAAGGCAAGATCAACATGTTGGACGATCCATGACAATATACTTTAACTAAGATGTGAGAAAACATAACCCATTACGTTGTCTTCCTTGTCTAACATCAACTCTTTAGCATTTCATACTTAATGAGTGCTCACAATCATAAAAGATGTCCAAGATAGTATATTTATATGTGAAGCCTCTCTTTCTTCATTATTTCCTATTAATTGCAATGATGACCAAAACTACGTTTGTCAACTCTCAACAACTTTTATGCCGCTGACGAAGGTGCCGCTTGCTGGCGAGGTGCCGGCCGGCATACACCCGGGTGCATTAAGCTCCAGTGCCCGTGCCGGCGCCGGGGACACGAATACCGCCTCCGCCGGAGACACCAATGGCGCCGCCTGCGCGTTGTGCGAGTTGCTGGCCGTGAAGCTGGGAACCGGGGGAGGCCCCTGTTGGCCACCCGCAATCCACGTCGGTAGCCCCTGAATCAAGGTAGGCACTATGGCGGTGAGCGTCGTTCCCAGTTGTTGTTGCACTTGCTCTTGGACAATCTCCGGAATCCGCGCCACTTGTGCCTTGAGTTCTTGAACCTCGCGCGACTAGCTTTCCGAGCTGGTCTTTTTCTCCTTTCGCCCACCAGCGGTATAGTATGACGACCATTTTGTGGACAAGCCATTGCCGGCCACACGACCAGCTGACGACGGCTTACTGAGCTTATCCTTGTTTTTCATTACGTTCAACGCCCTATTTAAAGGGGTGTCAAAAGGGGAGCTCTGAGACGACCCCGCGCTACTGCTTTCAGCCTCCTGCGGAAGGAATGTGAACCATTTAGAAATTTGGCTTCATTAATTAGAATGCAACCATATGGAGCTAATTACGCGGGGATGTATTCCTTACCAGAACAAGCTCAAGCGCCCTGGTCTTCGGATCCGTGGTAAGCTCCTTTGTTACCGGCTCCTCCTTGTACCGGGCCCTGACAAAGTTCCTGGTTTGCTTGTCACGTAATTTCTCGAAGCGGGGCGGTAGGCCTTGCTCGGCACGCTCCGCGTCCTCCTTGTCCCATATAGGCTCCGCCTCTGTGTAACCGCCGGGACCGAGTTGGTGCACCTCTAAGTTCAACTCCCGCATTTCTTTCCCCCACTGACTTGATTCGGAGGTTGCGCTGCTCTCGCACTTGATCTTGAACTCCTTGTAGTCATCTTCGCTCATCAAAGGATATTTCGCCTTGATCTTCTCATAACTATCACCTTTTTCAATCATTGCCTTCACCGTGCTTCTCCATGTAGACAGGGCCGTGCTCATCCTCGTGAGGGTGGCACTATTCACTTTATTCCCTGAGAGGCGTGTGTTTGCAAACTCAGCGGGGAACTTGTATCGTTCGTGCAGCTTCGTGAAGAGGAGGCTTCGCAAATTCCCTCGGTCCTTATGCCTTAGGTTCTCGGTGTTGATCGAGACAGTGCTCCAGAGAATGCACCCGAGCTGAACCGAGTACCCCTTGACCACTTGTTTGGGCGCCGTTGGATGCCCGTCGGAGTTCACTTCAGTAAATTCGTCCTTGACGGTGCCGAGCACGTTCGGGCGCCGGTCCTTCCGTTGCCTCTTCGGTTGGCTGCCATCTGTGCGTGCGCTGCCATCATCAGTGGTGGCATCCTCGGCGGCACCATCAGTGGTGTCATCCCCGACCCCACTAGGGGTTGTGTAGTCAGGATCGGTGTCTTCCGCGGCATCGTCCCGATAGCGGTGAGGTTCTTCCTCCAGCTCCTGGGACAGCTCCCAGAACTGCTTGCCGCCCGAACCGCCGGCCTCATCGTTGTGGGCCATGTTTCACTCTAAATAGGAAAAAAATTTGGTCAAAAAGTTGGTTATTGTCAAGGAATAAGATCATGGTCTCATCATTTAGGGTTTGTCGACACCGAGAGGCATCCTAAAAGCTAAGCTTTTATCATTTAGGGTTTGTCGACGCCAAGGCACCCTAAAAGCCTAAGCTTTCATCATTTGGGCCTAATCACTTGGCTCTATTGCCACCTATGGTTTAATGCAGCAAGAATGAAGGGGCAATTGATCCTACTTAAGTAAGTACTAAGACACCCCAGCCCATGCATTTGTCGCAAGTACCCCATATGTCCTATTTTTAGCAAAGTCATGCTAAAATTCACGGAAAATTTCAGCATGACCTTTGCTGAAAATAGGACATATGGAGTACCCGAATTTGCCGGAACGGAAGTTAATCGACATTCCGGCAAACTCAAGGGCCTCTCAGGGTACCTGCAAAATCACCACGACACGATGGTCGGAGACAAAACCCAGCAAACTAGCACCACAATGTGCCTCTACTTTCATATGGATGAAAAGGCCACAATGTGCCTCTACTAGCACCACAATCTTAGTTAACTTCTGGGGACATCAGAAAGTTAACATCCGCCTGATTATTATGAGGACTTCACTGCCACTGTTTACTCAAACTTAAGTTAGCAATTAAAAATATAAAATAGGATAACCCAGTGACAGGACTATTGGTCGATGTCACAAAAAAGTTGCTAGTCTCGACATGTTCTACAGTTGTTAAAATTATCTTACTCTATTTAGAACAAACTAACACCACAGAGTCTACTAATTCAGGTAGAAGCCATCATTCATTACAAATTTGAATATATGATATTCCAGAAAATAATCTGTCTACAAAATGAGATACATCCCGTTTGAACTACCAAAACTGTAACCAACGTTATTACCTAATTATGAAAAAAGTGCAGTACATATAAATTATTTCATCACGGAGAGGATATAACCAAAAGTTTCCAAGCAATATGATTAAGAAAATGGGATTTAGGCATCCAAATGCCACAAAAGACCAAATCACATTTTTAAACCAAGTTACACAAAGAAAATGCACCTAAGCACCAAGAGGAAATGTTACAACTCCATAAGGTATATCCAAGTCACTGCTGCTCATATTCAAAAAACCTAACTCCAATATAACCAGAAAGATTTTAAAACATTATATCTCCCTGCTGACACGAACTGAAAGCGTAACAAAAATACCATCTTCTTTTGTTGATGCATTGGTGTTTCAGAGCAGAGGTAAGAAAACCGGAGACCATATATGTAGTTTCTAACATATGCAAGATTACTTAAGAATTGGAGAGCCATGTCATTTCTACTGGACCTAAATAGAGGTAGCTGCTGGTGTTGAACAATAAACAACCACACCACACACTAAGACAAGTAACTTAAATGACTCTCTTTGTATTGTAGTAAAAGAAGAAACAAGAGAGAGATGCAAGATAGTAGTATATATAGGTGAGTCAACCTATTATTCTAGGCAGCTGCCTTGCTGGTGATTTGGTGTCGCCGCAACTGGATCCCTCCCACTCGACTTGCGATTTTCTACAAGGAAAAAGTAGCAGCTTAGTCAACCACCATATAATTATAAAAGGAAAAAATGTTACTTGGCACAAGTGTAAACGAGAAGCTTGAGGTAGCAGCAGATTCAAGTGATAAAGTGCAAAGGAGAAGCTTGAGCTAGTAAACAATTTCTGAATGTTATAAAGTGGGGAAAGTAAAATAAAATTCATGACTAGTCATGGCAGTAGAAAAGAGATGAGATTTCACAAAACCAGAGCCAAGCATAGTCCAGAATGTCAAATTTGCAGTTAGTTAATTATTACAGTCCTTTGCTAAAAGAGATGATCCGTCCAAGAAATTTAATACTAGATGCATGCAGTCTGTTGAGGATCTTTTAGTGAATGACTAACAACAAGTAGCCGAGCTTGCCCAAGAAAGATTAGATTCAGAAGTGCTGGCTGCTGCTAGTGAATGGAGCTGACAGTTATATAGTGTCAATTGACAGTAAGTAGAGTGAGATGATCAAACATTTGTGCTAAATAGCAGTGGCAGTGTAATGTTAACTAAATACAGTTGGCAGTGTATAGAGTGTTAATTGACAGTGGCTTGTCCTGGATATAACTCATTTTCTAGGTTTACCTTGGGTAGATAGCCCACGAATGCGGAACAGATACTTACATTCATGCCGCGAGATAAACTTATTTTCAGGTATAAACCATGGACAATTACCCGATGATACAGTGCATTTTTCTTCAGTGTATGTCCAGTGCATTTTTCTTCTTCTTTCGTTGAGAAGCATAAATTAGACCTATCATTGTGTAAGATGCAGGAGTACTTCTTATACTCTGTGGCATTGCCATACTTAGCCAAGAGTCCCCATTTCTTATATTCTGTGAGATGCAGTCATCTTTTACTCTAGTTCTTATAGTATTTTGGAGTACATTGCCTGTTATGCTGCTTGCAAGGTTAGGATAGGTTCAGAAATGGGGACTAAAAACAGTGATTTAATTCTCCAATTCAATTTTCATTTTCAAGTTTAAATTTGAATTTCAACAGTAGTGATTTTACACCCAGTTCAACAGTGATTTTACCTCGATTTCAACGGTAATTTCAGCAGCAGAGTCGGGGCGGGGACTAAAAAAACTTAACCCTAACAGCATAGTGGAGCGCGTGGAAGACGAGGTGGGGCGGCGGGTAGACGGGCACCTTGGCGTGCAGGCGCTCGAGGGCGACGAACTGGTGCTCAAGGGCGGCGGGTAGACGGGCACCTCCCCGGAGAGCGCCTCCAGCCACGTCTCCTCCACGAGCAGCTTCGGACTCGGCGAGGCGGAGGTTGCGACGCGCGCGGGCGAGGGCGATGTTGGTGTCGGCCCTACGGCGCTGCTCCGACGAGAGTGGGGTGGGGTCGGAGGGGAGGAAGTGGAGGATGGGGAGAGGGAGGCGGCGGGGGCGCGGATTGGGAGCGGACGGAGAGGAACTGGCGCGAGCGAGAGGGACGAAGGGGAACTGGCGAGGGAGAGGGAGGAATTAGCTATAGGGGGGAAACTTACTAATGGCGCACCCAGAAGCGGTGCGCCATTAGAATGTTTTTTTATATAGCAATGGCGCACCCACGATCGGTGCGCCATTAGTAAACTTTTTTTTATATAGCAATGGCGCACCAGCCAGAGGCGCGCCATTAGTAATCTTTGTTTTATTATTTTTTGTTGCATCTAATAATTTTTAAGAAAATGAATATGAATATGAAACAGTAATAATTTTTAATAAAAACAGTAATAATTTTTTGAAAAATATAATCAAATCTGTTATTTGAAAATATTTGTGAACATGAAAAAAATCATCAAATTTATTATTTGAAAATATAATCAAATTTGTTTTTATTACAATTTTAGTTGAATTCATTTGTGACGGTGGAGCGGGCCGGGGAGGTGCGGGAGAGGGTGCGGGGGGTGCTCGGCGGCGAGGGGGACCGGATGTGGCGAGGTGGGATAGCGATCGAGATGGAGGGGGATCGAGATCGAGTGTCCATGAAATTTAAAAATATTCACGAGTTCAAAAAGTGCCCATGAAATACAATCGAGAAATGAAGGTTACAATTTAAATACAATCGATCTTAGCTAGCTATCTGTTCACAATCTTCTTGCCCTTATTTTTCGTAAATGGAGTTCTTCTCTTCAACGGACGTCCTTTAGGTAGGGTGGTCGTGCTTCTTCTTGTGGTGTATGCTGATACTTCATCGTCGTCGTCATGTTCCATCTTCGGGTCGCCGTACTTGTCGAAGTCTTGCTCATTGGCGACTCCATCCATTCCGATGATCTTCCTTTTGCCTCTCCTCACGACAACATGACTAGGCTTTGACGGGTCGGTAATGAAGAAGCATTGGTCCACTTGGGAAGCCAGTACCCATGGCTCATTTTTGGTGACGTTCGCGCCTGCGGTCTTGTATTTGGCTTCGGGTATAACCATGGTGGTGAAATACCGGTCTTCTTTTATGACGCTCTTGGCCCATCTGACACGGAACATCGGGACCTTCTCTCCAGCGTAGCTCAGCTCCCAGATCTCCTCGATCCTTCCGTAGTATCTGTCCTTGTCGTTACCGGTGTAGGATTCCATCGTTACCCCGGAGTTCTGATAACCATCGCTCTTCATGTCCTTGTCCTCGGTGTAGAATGTGTAGCCGTTGATATCGTACGCCTCATACGTCATCAGGTTGTGCTTGGCGCCCTGTGACAAGGCGAATATGAGTTGTTCTTCCGCAGAAGAATCCTCATGTAAAGGGTACGACAGAAGCTTCTGCTTGAACCAACGCGTGAAACATGAGTTGTGCTCTTTGAATATATCTCCGTCCGTCCTCTGTTGGCCTCGGTCATTATACGTCTTCTCAATAAAGGTTTTTTGCTCTACCACCCAAGGATCGACCACGTCTATGTGTTGTAGCGCGACTAGGTTTGCTCTTTCAAAGTCGGCGAGTCGACCATCGAAGTCGACATGCATTTCGCGGCGACCCTCACGGTGACCCCATCCAGCGAGCCTGCCGAGGTGCCTGTTGACGGGCAGACCAACGGGGTTCTCGATGCCTAGATAATTCGTGCAGTAGGAGATGCACTCTTCGGTCAGAAAGCCCCTGGCTATGCTTCCCTCTGGACGTGACATGTTGCGAACGTATCCTTTGATGACACCATTCATCCTTTCGAACGGCATCATGCTGTGCAGGAACGTCGGCCCAAGTTGGATGATATCCTCCACGATATGGACCAGCAGATGCACCATAACGTCGAAGAATGCGGGCGGGAAGTACATCTCAAGCTCGCATAGTATCACCACGATCTCTTCCTGTAGCCTTCTGAGTTGCCTCACGCCAACCGACTTCCGAGAGATGACGTCGAAAAAGTTGCACAGGCCAAATAGCGTTTCACGGACGTGCGCGTCCATGATCCCACGGATTGCAACTGGAAGTATCTGCTTCATCAGCACGTGACAGTCATGAGACTTCATCCCGCTGAACTTCTGCTTCGCTGAGTCTAGGTATCTGCTTATCTTCCCCGCGTAACCGTAAGGAAGTTTAACTCCTACGAGGCAGGTGAAAAATTGATCGATCTCCTCCTGACTTAGAGTGAAGCACGCGGGAGGGAAGTCATTTCTGGTCTTCTTGGCCTTTTTGCCTTTGCGACGACTTTCCTTGTCCTGCTTCGCCTCATCATCATCATCATTAGCGTGAAGCTCCTCCGTGATGCCCATTGATTTCAAGTCTGCCCTTGCTTTCGGCCCATCTTTGGTCCTCTCTGGCATGTTGAGCAGGGTACCAAGCAGACTCTGGTGGCGCTGGCGCCTTTTGCTTCTTTCCCGGCAGTGGGCAATCTTTCCAATTTTTCAACAGCTCGTCTATTTCCTCGCCGCTCCTCGTACGCGGGCGTCTTCGGGGTTCGGTTTCACCATCAAACAGATCCTTGCGTTTCCTCCACGGGTCATCATCGCGAAGCCACCTTCGATGTCCCATGAACACGGTTTTCGAAGACCCGGATCTCTATGTAGCTGGCGATACGTTGTGTTATCCATGCACCTGAGGCATCTAGAAAATCCGTGGACCACCTGCCCCGCGAGATATCCGTAACCGAGATAGTCGTGCACCGTCGTGAGCAGTGCGGCACTCATAGGGAAATATTCTTTCTCTGCAGCGTCCCACGTATTGGCTGGCATTTTACACAGCGTGTCTAGCTCCTCTTTCAGCAGCCCCAGATATAGATTGATGTCGTTCCCTGGTTGTTTCGGCCCTTCAATTAGCATACTCATGTGAATGTACTTCCTCTTCATGCACAACCAGGGGGGAAGGTTGTACATCCACACAAACACAGGCTAGGTGCTATGTGTGCTTCTCTGGCTACCAAACGGATTGACTCCATCGGTGCTCGCGCCCAGCACGATGTTCCTTGGATCCTTCCCAGATTCTCGGTGTTCGAAGTTCAACGCTTGCCACTGGCTCCCATCCTTAGGGTGACTCGGCATCTTGTCTTTTTTATTTATCTCTGGATCATTTGCGTCATCTTCTCGCTTCTTCTCCTCCCTATCCGCGTGCCAACGCAGGAGCTTTGCTACCTTAGGGTCCGCGAAATACCGCTGCAGACGAGGAGTGATCGAAAATTACCACACCACTTTTCGAGGAGCTTTCTTCCTCTTCTTGTATCGAGTGACGACGCACACCAGACATATGGTAGACTCCGCGTGCTCGTCCCGATAAATGATGCAATTGTTCATGCACACATGGTATTTCACGTGCGGTAAATCCAGAGGACACACGATTTTCTTTGCCTCCTCGAAACTGGTCGGCCACTTGTTCCCCTTGGGAAGACGTTCGTGCCAGAATGACATGTTCTCGTCGAAGCATGCGTCGGTCATTTTGTGTTTTACCTTCAACTCCAGAGCCATGAGCGTTACTTTCAGGCGGGTATCCTCGGGCCTGCATCCTTCATGAGAAGCAGCTCTTGAATATGAGGGTCCTGCACCCAGCCCATCGATGGTCCATCGTCGTCTGCTCCGCCGGCATCTTCATCTTCATGATCATGCCCTTCGTCTGCTCCCGCATCTTCTTCATCATCATGTCCGGCATCTTCTACATGATGACTGTGTACAGCCTCACCGTCATGATCATGTCCTTGAGATTCTTCGTCTTCTCGCCCGCCCGAGACGCGGTGGTTGTCTTGCTGCCCTTCCTCATTTCTTGCCCGGCCCCCATGGACGACTTCATAGTCATCTTCATCACCTTGCCACCGATAACCATCCATGAAACCATGCAAGAGCAGGTGGTCCCGCACCTGCCCGGAATCCGGGTCCGCAATAAGGCTCTTCAGCTTGCATCTTCGACACGGACACCTTATCTCCGTCTCGTTCTTTTCAAGCATCTCGGCCTTTGCGGAGCTCAAAAACCTATTCACGATGCCTTCGGTCATCGTGCGGACCATGGTCACCTGCGGGGTAGAGCAAAACGATATTTTAGAACCAAGAAAAAATTTGGCATGACTTTCCCTAAAAATAGGACCAAAAAGAATGCATAGTGCCAAAATTCTCGCCGAAACGGAAATGAATCAACATTCCGGCAAAATATTGGCAACTATCGCATTTCAAATATCAGTACCTGCAAACACAAACATATATGCAACACCACAAACATATGCAACACCGCAAACAGACATAGATCTAGCTAGGCCATAAAAAGTGCATGTGCACGTTGTTGGAGGGAGAACAACATAAAGATAGTTTCCCCCTTACTTGCCTATCAAAAAAGGTAATTTAACCACTTAATTTGGATGAATTTATGGTGCAAATGAGGTGAGGAGGAGGAGGCAGCCAAGACAAGCTTGGAGGAGGAGGTGGAGAGAATGAAGTGGGGAAAGTGAGTGGGTAGGTGTGGTTGTCCAGAATATCTAGCTCGTCCCAGGTTACTAATGGCGCACCACCAACAAATGCGCCATTAGTAACCCTGGTTACTAATGGCGCACTTGCTGGTGGTGCGCCATTAGTAGTTTTGCAAAAAAAACACTAATGGCGCACCAGGGAACAGTGCGCCATTACTAGTTTAAACTAGTAATGGCGCACTGTTCCCTGGTGCGCCATTAGTATGTTTGGAAAAATAAAAAAATTGTTACTAATGGCACACCTTGCGTCTGGTGCGCCATTAGTGTCTTTCACACTAATGGCGCACCAGACCGTGGTGCGCCACTGCTATATAGTAGTGGCGCACCACATGTCTGGTGCGCCATTAGTGGCCATTCCATCTATAGCCCTTTTCCTAGTAGTGTTACCAAGTTCCACTCACCAAAGGCGCTTCACTCCCCGGCAACGGCGCCAGAAAAGAGTCTTGATGACCCACAAGTATAGGGGATCTATTGTAGTCCTTTCGATAAGTAAGAGTGTCGAACCCAACGAGGAGGAGAAGGAAATGACAAGCGGTTTTCAGTAAGGTATTCTTTGCAAGCACTGAAATTGTAGGTGATAGATAGTTTTGTGATAAGATAATTCGTAACGGGTAACGAGCAATAAAAGTAAATAAGGTGCAGCACGGTGGCCCAATCCTTTTTGTAGCAAAGGACAAGCCTGGACAATTTCTTATAATGAGAAAAGCGCTCCCGAGGACACATGGGAATTATCGTCAAGCTAGTTTTCATCACGCTCATATGATTCACGTTCGGTACTTTGATAATTTGATATGTGGGTGGACCGGTGCTTGGGTACTGCCCTTACTTGGACAAGCATCCCACTTATGATTAACCCCTATTGCAAGCATCCGCAACTACAAAAGAAGTATTAAGGTAAACCTAATCATAGCATGAAACTAGTGGATCCAAATCAGCCCCTTACGAAGCAACGCATAAACTTGGGTTTAAGCTTCTGTCACGCTAGCAACCCATCATCTACTTATTACTTCCCAATGCCTTCCTCTAGGCCCAAATAATGGTGAAGTGTCATGTAGTCGACGTTCACATAACACCACTAGAGGAGAGACAACATACATCTCGTCAAAATATCGAATGAATACCAAATTCACATGACTACTAATAGCAAGACTTCACCCATGTCCTCAGGAATAGACGTAACTACTCACAAAGCATATTCATGTTAATGATCAGAGGAGTATTAATATGCATTAAGGATCTGAACATATGATCTTCCACCAAGTAAACCAATTTGCATCGACTACAAGGAGTAATCAACACCTACTAGCAACCCACAGGTACCAATTTGTGGTTTTGATACAAGATTGGATACAAGAGATGAACTAGGGTTTTGAGAGGGGATGGTGTTGGTGAAGATGTTGATGGAGATTGACCCCCTCCCGATGAGAGGATCGTTGGTGATGACGATGGTGATGATTTCCCCCTCCCGGAGGGAAGTTTCCCCGGCAGAACAGCTCCGCTGGAGCCCTAGATTGGTTCCGCCTCGTGGCGGCGGAGTTTCGTCCCGTAAGCTTGCTTATGATTTTTTCCAGGGTAAAAGCCTTCATATAGCAGAAGATGGGCATCGGAGGGCCACCAGGGGGCCCAGGAGACAGGGGGCGCGCCCAGTAGGGGGGGCGCCCCCCACCCTCCTGGCCAGGGTGTGGGCCCCCTCTTGTATTTTCTTCTCCCAATAATTCTTAATAATTCCAAAAATGACTTTCGTGGAGTTTCAAGACTTTTGGAGCTGTATAGAATAGGTTTCCAACATTTGCTCCTTTTCCAGCCCAGAATCCCATCTGCCGGCATTCTCCCTCTTGATGATAAACCTTGTAAAATAAGAGAGAATAGCCATAAGTATTGTAACATGACGTGTAATAACAGCCCATAATGCAATAAATATCAATATAAAAGCATGATGCAAAATGGACGTATCAGCGTGTGTGGCCAGAGCTCGGCCGCTCAGATTTGTCGACGTTGCAGGGACGGACCCAATCACAAGCATCGCGCCAGAGTGAGCAACTCCCGGGGTAAGTGCCAATCAAGCAGGTGGTATTCATAGGTAGATTAAGCATGGAAAGCAAACTGGCTGAAGTAAATGCAGGGAAGATAATGCCACTGGGTCAGGCCCGAGCGGCTTGGGGATGATGCAGCCCGAGGGGCGCCCCCAGCAAGTTAAGCTAAAGACGAAAAAATGGATACATGCCACAAGGACGGACCCACGCAGCCTGGGAATGATGCAGCCCGGGGGGTGCTCCCAGCTAAATAAACTGGAAAATGTCACCTGGTTCTGTTGATGAAGGGATGTTGGGGCGGCTGAAGGTACGCGGCGAAGGGGTCGCTCCTCATGAGCCACCGGGACACTGAGCCTGGGAGGCTCTGGGGGTCTAGGCGGTTCCTTGAGGACCGTCTCCATCTCCGTCAGGATGGCGTGGTGTCTGGCCTCCTGAGTCGCCAAGGCGCGCTGTAGGTTGTGCTGATAGGCAGACGCCACGCTCGGCGGGCAAAACGGCATGCGAACGTAGCTGTGCGGTGGACCCTCGCAGCGTCCCACGCGCGAAGGCTAGAAGAGCTCCTGAGACGCGGCCCTGTTGAGCCCTGGGACGTCGATGCAGATCCGCAGCCCGGCATCCTCGCCTGGATGGGGAGCTGCGCCTGGTGTGCGGCGGTCGCTGCGCATGGCCCTTGCGTCTTGCAGTTGCTGAGTGGCCCTGGTGATGAACTCCTGAACGGTGGGTGATCCTCGCCCTGTGTTCTCCTGAGGGAAACATGCCGTGAAGCACGCCTCCAAGTGGTGCCCGAGTGCCTCCCTTGTGATGTTGGCAAGGTCCGCGGCCCTCCAGAAGAGAGCCCCCGAGCCCTGCCCGAGAAGGGCGCCGGGGGCGCTTTCCCATGCGATGGAGGGAGGCACCCCTCGCGCGGGCGCTGAGCCTGACAAGGTTCCACTTGCGATGCCACCCTCCTGAGGTCCTGCGCAGAGCAGCTTCTTCTTCTTCTTTGGGGTGGCCTCAGGAGGGCACTCGCTCTTGCTGTCGGGGTCATTGATTGCTGCAGCTTGGAAGGCACGCTCGAGGGAGCACACCGCGTCTCTTTCTTCGCATGGGACTGTGATGATTCCGCCGCTTCCTGGCAACTTAAGGACGTTGTAGCTGTGATGGGTCACCGCCATGAACTTGGCCAGGGCTGGATACCCGAGGATTGCATTGTACGGCAGACGGATGTGCGCGACGTCGAAGTCGATGAGTTCGGTGCGGTAGTTGTTGCGTTATCCGAAGGTGGCAGGGAGGCGGACCTGCCCTATCGGTGTGGTGGAACCGTCGGTCACTCCTAAGAAAGGCTTGGTGGGCTGAAGCTGATCATACGGCACTTGGAGGTTGTCGAACGTGTCGACGGACAGGATGTTAAGCCCTGCGTCGCCGTCGATGAGAGTCTTGGTAACTTGCATGTTGCTGATGACGGGTGAACAGAACATCGGGAGAACGCCAGCAGTGGCCGCACACTTGAGCTGATCTGCCGAACTGATCATGATGGAGCACTTGGACCGTCTGAGCGGGCGCGTGGCCTCGAGCTTGGGGAGGACTGCATTCACTTCACGAGCAAACTTTTTGAAGATACGCTGCGAGGCTGGGGCCTGAGCTCCGCCAAAGATGCAAGCGATGGCACACGGCTCCCGGAAGCCCCCGGCCCCCTCGTCCTGATGGTGGTCGTCGTTCCTTCTTGGTGGTGGAGGTAGTGGAGGAAGACTGGCATTGCCCTGAGGATGATCCTCACGAGGCTGGTCCCTCCAGGCGCCCTCGCCAGGCTGATCCTGCCAGCGGTCCTCGCGAGGCCGGTCGCGCCACTCCTGGCGTGGGCCTCGGTCATCTCAGCGTCCGCCACCACGTCCTCCTCCTCGGCCGTAACCCCGGTCATTGCGCTCGGGGCGTCGACCGAAGCGTCCTTCTCGAATGGCTCTGAGCTCTTGACAGTCGCTGGTGTTGTGGCTATGCAGGTTGTGGAAGGCACAGAACGGTCGTCCGCCCTTGGATGACTCGGGCTGGTCCCTGCCGCGCTTAGTGTCTGGCTCCGCCGCGAGCACGGATGCTCCCTTGCGCTTCACGTCCTTGGCCTTGGCTTTCTTCTCCTCCGGGTCCACAGTCGGGAGCTCGAGGAGGAAGAGGCGCCCCTCCTCAGCTCTTGCACACTTGGTCGCCAGGTTGAACAGCTCCAGAGATGTGCATAGCTCCTCATGGATGGCGAGCACCTCCTTCATCTTGACGTCACGGACGCCATCAGAGAACGCGGAGATGATGGCCTCGTCCGTCACCTTGGGGATCTTGAGGTGAACGTTGTTGAAGCGTTGGATGTACTTCTGGAGGATCTCTCCTGGTTGTTGCTTGACGCGACGTAGGTCACCCGCAGCCGGTGGGCGGTCATGAGTGCCCTGGAAGTTGGCAACGAAACGGTCGCGCATCTCGCTCCAGGAGGAGATCGAGCCTGGAGGCAGGTTCAGGAGCCAGGAGCGGGCACCATCCTTGAGAGCCATGGGGAACCAGTTCGCCATGACTTTCTCGTCGCTGTTGGCCGCCTCGATGCTCATCTCGTAGAGCTGCAGGAACTCTGCAGGGTCGGGGGTGCCGTCGTAGCAAGGAGGTAGATCCGGCTTGAACATGCCCGGCCAGGCGACGCTACGCAGCTCGGGGGTGAAGGCGCGGCAGCCGGCCGTGGTCACCGGTGCCCGTCTTGGAGGTGGAGCTTGGTCTTGGCGCCCGCGCGCCGCCACGGCAACGGCGTGGGGCCCTGCCGAAGCAAGAGATCCTGACGTGGCGGTGCGGGGAGTGGTGGAGCGTTTTCTTGCGGTCAAGGGACTTCTTGACAACTTCTTTCTTCACGCGCGGGTGCTGGACGCGGTGGGTCGCGCCGTGGAGCCGCGTCCCTTGGCGCCAGGGCGCCGTCTTGGTGCGGAGGTGGTGGAGGGGCTCCGTGAGCTACGTCGCCCGTAGCTGGCCGAGGGCGAGGCAGCGAGAAGGACGGCGCAGGGGAGCCCCATGCGGCGCTGACAAGCTCGGCGATGTGGTCGAGCCAGTCCTCGTAGAGGTCGTCGATGGGGCGGTAGCGCAGGAGCTCGCATGCCATGCACAGAGCGGCCTTCTCGTCCATGGGAGTGCGATGAGCGTGGGATGACGAACCGGCCGGGGTCAGCGATGGTGTGGCGGTGCGGCCGTCCCGCCGCACCGAGGGGTGCAGCGAGGATGATTGTTGCTCGTTCCCCGACGGGCCGGTGGCGGCGTTGGCGGCAGGCGATGGAGAATGAAGGGGTGGCCCGCCGACGGGAGCCGTCTGACCAACACGGGTGGCGAGGGCAGCCCGGCGCTCAGCGCGAGCGCGGCGTGTGTCCGCCATGGAGACGATGAAGCAACGGGGCGCGGAGCTACGGAAGGGAAACTTCGGTGCACACCTACCTCGCACGCCAAATGTTGGATCACGGGTTCCAGCAAAACCCTTAAGGTTCAAACTCTGGGGTGCGCACGAAGATCTCCCCCTACTGATCCACGTCCTAGCTTTGCTATGATCTCAAGGACTAACTCGACAAACTCGCAACACAAAGGACACAAGATTTATACTAGTTCAGGCCACCGTTGTGGTGTAATACCCTACTCCAGTGTGGTGCTGGTGGATTGCCTCTTGGGCTAAGGATGAACAGTTACAAGGGGAAGAACATCCTCCTAAGGTTGAGGCGTTCTTGTGCTCGGTGTGTGGCTAAGGGTTGGCTAAAGATCAGATCGAGCTCAGTTCAGTGTGGTGGCTAGTCCTATTTATAGAGGCCCTGGTCCTCTCCCCAAATATTGTGCGGGAAGGGAGCCAACAACGGCCAATTTGACAGGGGACAACTAGTAGAGCTTATCCTGACAAAAGCAGTCTTCGCCTACAAAAGGCTCTGGTGGTGCCGCCGCCTTGGGCTCCATGGTGACCTCCGTCTTGCCGTCCTGCTGTTCTTGGTCTCATTGCACCGATATAGAAACCTTTGCTTGATGCCTCGGTACTCTTTGCCCGCGCTTGCTTCCTTAGCACCAAATAGGAAACAAGGACACTGCATGCACTGGCGCCCGCCGGGCGCTCGCCTGGTCTCGGTCGTCATGGCTCATGTCATGAGAACCTCGTGAGGTTTGCCTTGCCTTGATCTCTCCGCCCCTCATCAGCCAACTTGGTGAGGCCTCTCCCGAGGAGGTCTTGCGTCGCCCGCCTCGCGAGGCTTGGCCCCTCGCGAGAGTCTTGAGTGCTTGGTCGTGAAGATGGGCCGTACGGGCCCGCTCGCAGAGCCACGCCGTGGGCCGCAGACAGGCAAGTCCGGGGACCCCCGTTCCCAGAACGCTGACACCTATTACAGCAGCATGTTACTTTCCTATGATTTCATGATGGCTTGCTTATATTACTGTCAACATTTACTGAAAAAATATTCATGCTCATAACATGTTGTTCTTAAGATTGACTACAGTACGAGCCCTTTTTTATTTGACTCCAACTTGATATGATGTTGTAGGCTGCCTGGTGTCCCTACCCTTCCTAATCCTAGAACCTTTCAAAGAAAATCGGCATGGCAGTTGCAGGTAGTTCCTGGCTCGATCAAACGAGGCCGAACGATGGATGATGGTTTGCACGTACTGGACGTGTTGTTTCACGGAATACAATCATAGTCACTGCAAGGTCTTTGAGCAGGATCCCAGCTTCTCTGGGCCTTCAGCAATTTTTGACTGGAGGCTGGTAAGTAACCTTACTACACGCTCTCTGTTTCTCGGACTGAATTATCCGATTAGCCAGGAGATAACCGACGGAAAGGATCATGATGGCAGTGCAGTTTCGTTCATCAGGCAAAACTGTGTGTACACAGCATACCATGCGTCTCTCCATGCACCATACCCTGATATGTGCCGGCATGCTCTGCAGACCAAAGTAGGAGAGAGGGTCGCAAGTATCAGACTTCAACCTGCTGGCTGGAGTTTCCCCCGTCAGGCACCCATCTGGTTCAAGCCGTCATTGAAAGTGCATTAAGTCGACTAGAGGGGGGGTGAATAGGCGATTTTTAGAAATTCTTCACTGAGGAATTTCAGGATGAGGAAATTCCTTAGCGAAGAACTACTTGCAGCGGAATAAGTACTCAGACGCAAACATAGCAGAACATTAGCACAGTCATCATGATGAAATGAAAACAAGCACGGAGTACAGAAAGCGTAAACACGTGATAAAGAGGAAGAAGACAAACAAACTGAAGAAATTGAACTGAGGAAATTGAGAAAGTCTTCAGTCAAAGTCTTCAAACAGATATGAACAAGTACACAACACAGTAATGAGGAAATGGAAGAGTTGAGGAAATAGAACCAGTTGACTTGGTGAAGACAATGATTTGGTAGACCAGTTCCAACTGCTGTGACAGTTGTACGTCTGGTTGGAGCGGCTAGGTATTTAAACCTGAGGGCACACCATCCCGGACACACAGTCCTCACCGTATTTCGAATGGCTTCACTCGAAAGGATTGGGTAGGTGTAGGCTTTTGAGTTGAGCATCACTTGGAAACATTTCGATAGTATTTCCTCGACCCCCTTTTACAGTACGGTGTTTCCTATGACTCAAGACAGAGAAAATGAAACTACGAAAACAAAAGTCTTCATGCTTCATGCTCCTTGCATGAAATCCAAGTCTTCACGGCCACACCAATTTCTTCACTTTCAAAGTCTTTAGAAATCCAAAGTCTTCAGTTGAAGACATTCATTTTTAGGGGTCGACTTTCTCTGTAAATATCAAACTCCTCATAGACTTATAGATTTGTGTACACTCACAAACACATTAGTCCCTTAACCTATAAGTCTTCAATACACCAAAATCACTAAGAGCCACTAGATGCACTTACAATCTCCCCCTTTTTTGTGATTGATGACAATATAGGTTAAGTTTTCAACGGGGATAAACATGTGAAGTGTAAATACTGATATTGAGGAATTTGATTGCAAGATATAGAAGAACTCCCCCTGAAGATGTGCATAGTGAGGAATTTTCTTTTGGAGCAATGCACATTTGAAGAGTAGAATCATGGAGATCTCCCCCTATATCTTGTAATTCATACACGCATTTATCATATGATATGAAGAATTTGAAATGCATGATGAAATATGGTGACTGATGTAATTCAGCATGCGTGCATTAAGATATATGAGGAATAAGCATGCAGAAGAACACATCAAAAGTATCAGACCACCATCGGGTTTAAGTTTACAACTCGATCCAACAAAGTCTTCAAAAGAATGAGAGTTGTAACTTAGCAAAAAAAACGCCCATATAGAGAGACCCGCTTGAAGACTAACTCAAATTTCTCCCCCTTTGTCATCGAATGACCACAAGGATCGAAAAATGAGGACTAATGCCCCTGAAGAATATCATCTTGATCGAGCAGCGCCAGCGTGTTGGGGTCGGTTGTTGTAGTAGGGCCTGCGTAGTGTCGTCCAAATCTTCATACTCATCTGTCTCGCGTGTTGAAGAATATGAGCTGGCTACCGTTGAAGGAACTTTGACTTTCTTGAATTTCTTTGCTGGTGGTTGAGACCAGTCAAAGTCCTGTTGGAGGCCCATTTGCTTCAGATCTTCTTCACCATAAAGGTGAGACAAAACATCCCAGGTGCGACCGAAGATTTCATGGAGGTAGTAATGGTTTTTCTTCACTGCATTGTGTGTAGCAGTCATGTTGTGAAGAATAGAACCAAACTAATGCTTAACCCATTTGTGGTTGCGATCGACCTTCTGGTGAAGACTGAGGAGAAGCTCACGATCAGTCATCACCCTTGGAGCCGTGGCTTGAGGATTTTGCTTTGAGGCATTGGCGGCAGAGTCATGAGTGGCAGAGTCATCATTGGTGGAGTAAGATGCAGCTTTGTGGAACTGACCATCCAATGGACGAATGCCTTCATCAATAACAGCAGTGGCCTTGCCCTTTTCATCAGCTGAGGAATATGTCCGCTTGAGGACTTCAATGGGTGGCAAGTAGCTGCCATGGTTGAGTGTGTCAGCCTTGTAATTGATTGAGGATCTTGTTGTGAGGAATCTCATAATCCAGGGAGCGTAAGGCTTCAATTCAAATGGAGATAATGCAACATTGGCCAGAGTCCTCATGAAGAAACCATGGTAGTTGACAGGAACGCCATGAATGATGTTGAATAGCAGATTCTTCATGATACCAACGACCTCTTATTCATTAGAGTCGTGGCCTTTGATTGGACTCAATGTCTTAGTCAGAATGTGATAGACAGTCCGAGGCACATACTCCAATTCCTTCACGAGGAATTTGGTCCCGGGGGCTTGACCGGGCTTCAGCGGCTTCATCAACACTTGCATGTAGTGGTCTGTAAGCTCAGATTCATGATATATACAACGAGCACCTTCAAGGGGAGGACTGACTGGTAGGGCATGAAGCAATTCAGAGGCCGGTGCTTTGAAGTGAGTATTTTCTGTCATCTAGTCCAATACCCAAGAGTTCACATCTTCAGCATTTCCTGTGATGTGCAGCGTTGCATAGAACTGAAGAATTAGCTCTTCATTCCAATCAACAATATCAGTGCAGAAGTTGAGCAGTCCAGCGTCATGAAGAACACTGAGGACTAGCGTGAAGCAAGGCAGTGATTCCATGTCCACGTGAGGAACATGCTCATGGTCGAAGACTTTGTCTTTGTTGAATAGCAGTGAAGAATAGAAGTTGGCTTGGCTGGCAGTCTAGAAATGCTTCCTTCTAAGACGAGCAGAGTCATATGGATTGTAATCTGTGAAGAACACATGCTCGTGAAAGAAGTCATCAGCCTTGAATTTTTTCTTCTTAGAGAAATGATCCTTTGGCTTGGGCTGAGGAGTGTCAGTCAATTGCATCACAACCTTAGGAATTTCAATCTCAAGAACCACAGGCTGAGGAGTTTCAGTTTCTTCTTCAGTTGCAGCCTGGTTCTTCAATTCTTCAGCAGCAATTTCATCAGCACTAGTGGCTGGAATCTCGTCATGAATGGACGGAGTGGTGCAAGGTTCTTCAGAGCCCATGTGAACTTCAGTATGTACTGGGGACTGAGGAATTTGTTGCAGTGGCGTGAACAAAGGAGAGTTGGGGTGCTGACTTTCCTGAAAGTCTTCATTCATCATAGGTATTGTACTCCCAATGTCCACGTCCTCATCTTCTTCACTCACTTCTTCAACGCCTGCCTCTTCAGCTGTGAACTGAGGCACTGGCGAGGACACGACTGGGGTTGAAGGGATATTATTCACTTCAATTGCTTCATCCAACTACTCTAAAGAAGTAGCAGAAGGAATATCTTCATCGGATCCTCTTGGGATCGCATAGTCTTCACCAAAGGGAATGAGTTCCTTTGATGGCATGCTTGAGACGGGAACAACATCAATGCGATTCTCAAAAGAGCTTGTCAATTTCTTCATCTTCTTTGCAGCTGAAGATTCTGATGAAGTTGATGCTTTCCTTTTCTTCACTGCAGCACGCTCCGCAGCCTTGGTCTTCTTCGCATCTGATGCAGAAGGAAGAATTGGACTTGGTGTAGGTGCAGGAGGAGCAGAGGAAATTGGTTCATTTTCTTCAGGCACAACTGATGCGGTTGCCCTCGCAATTTCATCAGCGGCTGGAATGCAGTCATCAGCCCTGGTACTAGCAGTTTCATCAGCAGCATGATTTTCATCAGCGGTGCTGGCATGTTCTTCAGTAGGCTGAGTAGATGCTTCAGCCTGAGGAATTTCTTGTTGCGTTGGGGCAGCAACATTGGTAGTGAATTTCTCAGATAACTTCACAAATCTGACCTTGGCTCCAAGCCAGTCAGCATAGCAGCGATCAAATTCATCACTTAGACTCTTGATCTCCGATTGCAGAGATACAAGTTCTTCAGGTGAAAGCTTCAACACGTTTTTCTTCAGAAAGCGCTCTTTCTTGTACTGTGCTTTCTTCACCTTCCTCCCCTGTTCATATTTCCATTTATCCTCATCAATGAAGGTAGTCAACACATGACTTTGACCAGGAGTGAGGTTCATCTCAGGCAGAGGTGTGTTGGGGTCCTTGTGCCACAAGTCGATGAAGTCGAGGATCAACTTTGGATCCAGCATCAATGGCACATTACTGCCTTTGGCTCTAGCGGCCCTGTGCTGCCTGTCTCTGATGATTTCAGCGAGTTCCTCATCATCAGCTTCATCGTCATCAGACGGTACTTGGAAGGCAACCTGCTTTTTGTGAGGACTTGGTCGAGAACCTTGTCCAGCAGTGGCCTTAGTCTTCAGCAGAGTGGGGCCAGTTGAGGAATGCAGAGGAGCCGAAGAACTTGCACAGGCTCCTGAGGCAATAGAGATGCTTGTTGTCCTTTGGCACGAGGCGGGATGCACAGGTGCTGAGGATTTTGGAGGAGGAGCTGAGGACTTTGGAGGAGCTGGTGCAGCTTGAGGAATTTTCCGTGAGGGCTTTGCGGAGCTGGGCCGTGAGCGCATTGCAGATGAGCTTGGCTGTGAGGACATTGGTGCAGAAGTCCTGGGCTTGAATGCGGGCTTCTTTGCCATGGCCTTCTTAGGCTTGCTTGCAGAGGCCTCAACCGCAGCAGCAGAAGAGTCTTCATTGAGTTTCTTCACTGCTTCTTTCGCCACTTTGGCCAGCTTGGCTTGACGCTTAGCCCATTCCTTTGGAAATTCTTCACCTCTTCTGATGCTAGAGGATCAGCTTCTTGGCCAGGTGCCAATGGAGGTCTTGGGCATGGAGGGCGTACAACGAATTTCTTCATGTACTTGGGAGTGACATAGCGATATTCCATCCATTCTCTGGCCCATCTCCTCTCTATCCTCTGAATGTGCACTTTGCGCTCATTCTTGGTCTCCTTGACATGTTTGGCCACATCAGGAGTGCAATATTCATCATAGATATCCTCAGGAATTTCAAATGCTGTATTGACTTCCAATTTCTTTCCTCCCTTCTGAGGTTTCTTGTCGTTAGCCATTTTCTTCAGCTGAGGAATCTGAACAATAGAAATCTCTGAAGAGGTGTGCAACTTCTCTTCGAGGAACGCTACAAATGAGTTAAGTTGATGAGAACCTAGAGATCCAGCAGCAGACATGTGTACCTGTGAACAGAATATAGTTGCGAAGAATTTGGAGAGGTCATATGCGTTCTCAGAAGTTTTTGCAAAAAGAACAAGTTTGAGGAATTTGACAAGATGAGTCTTGAAAAAATTCACTAAGCGTTCTTTGACATAGGTTCCAGAGTTTTACAGATTGAAAATTCACACAATTGAGGAAACAGATCAAGCACAAATGTTATGTGAGGTGTTTACTGTGTGAAGAAATTGAAGAATAAACACCTTTTGAAGAATTTGTAGAAAACATCAGAATCAAAAAGGGCAGTAAAAGTAACTTTTAATTACACTTGACGAAGAACACGACGAACTGGGAAGTGTAGATTTGGAAGTTCGTCAGTACAGATCTTCCACACCCTAACTTGGCAGAGGAAGACAGCTATGGCGGCGGCGGAGTGAGGAAATCTGCGGCCGGTGCGAGTACGACGGTGACGAGGTCGAGGCAGTGAAGCTCTTCCTCACCAGCGACGATGGAAGTAGCGGTGGCGCTAGGGTTTTGAGAGCTCGAGCGAGGGAGCGAGGTCGAGCGGAATAAAAGCGAAGTGAGGAAGGGAGGGGTATTTATAGCCGTGGTGAAAAACTGTTCACCCAAGGAAATAGGACGAACGTGCCCCTGAACCTTCTCATTCGCGTGACATGTGTCACCCACGTACTGAGAGGTGGCGATCGTGCGAGATCGTGGGTGAATAAGATAATCTTATTGTGGAATGTGGAACGGTTTGAGCAGCAAACGCCGAAAATTCAGATAAGATAATTTTAAAGTTTCATTCGCAAATTCTTCAGCTGACAAGGAGATAGTTAAGATTTTGAACGAGTTTCAAATAGAACACACATGGAGAATTTGTGAATAGACTGGGTTGAGTTTAGCATAGAGGGGTAAGGGTCCGATCACATTCACTTAGCAGAAAAAGCAACTTGAAGAAATAGCAATAAGTGAATGTTGTAGAGGACATAAAGTCATATATATATTTATAGCCAATGAAGAACAACGACGGAAAAGGTGAAGACATTGCAAAATTGAGGAAATCGAACAACTGAGGAAATTCATAATGAAGAAAAACTCAAGAAGATTTTCAACTTTTGGTGGTGGCGAGACCCATCGTATAAGAATGATGATTTCAGACACCGCGTACAATTGTCGTAGGGCTCCGAGAATCAAATTCTTTGTTAATTTCTTCACACTTAGAAGGTTAGTCTTCATTTATTGAAGAAAAACGTTACTTCGTGTGTTGCACATCTAAGTCATCAATTTTGCATAAGTGTTAGGATGTGTGTCCTTTTCAAAGGACATTTGAAGATTCTAAGATATTTTGCTCACAGCGCAACTTGCTAAATCTCTTCTCATCCAGGGGCTTTGTGAAGATATCGGCTAGCTGTTCTTCAGTCTTCACGTGCTCGATGGAGATGTCTCCCTTCAACACATGATCACGAAGAAAATGATGACGAATCTGAATGTGCTTTGTCTTCGAGTGCTGAAGTGGGTTATGAGCAATCTTGATGGCACTCTCATTGTCATAGTAGAGAGGCACATTCTTAAGGTTGATGCCATAGTCCTTGAGGGTTTGCTTCATCCATAGCAATTGTGCACAGCATGAACCAGTAGCAATGTACTCAGCTTCAGAAGTAGACAGTGATACGTTGTTCTGTTTGTTCGAGGACCAACATACTAAGGATCGTCCAAGGAAATGGCATGTTGCTGATGTTGACTTGCGGTCCACACGGTCACCAGCATAGTCAAAGTCTGAATATCCAATGATATCAAAAGCCGAGCCCTTGGGATACCATAATCCAAGTGTTGGTGTGTGCGCTAGGTATCGAAGAATATGCTTGACAGCCTTATGGTGTGATTCCTTTGCTGTAGCTTGAAAGCAGGCACACATGCAAACACTAAGCATAATATCTGGCCTAGATGCACATAAATACAATAAAGAACCAAACATGGAGCGGTATACCTTTTAATCAAAGTCAATACCATTTTCATCAGTGCATAGATGGCCATTTGTGGGCATATGGATTTTGACGCCTTTGCAATCTTGCATGCCGAATTTCCTCAATACATCCTTGAGGTATTTCTCCTGAGATATGAATATACCATTGCGCTGTTGACGAATTTGAAGACCGAATAAGAATTTCAATTCTCCCATCATAGACATTTGATAATCTTCACTCATCATATAGGCAAATTCCACTATAAAGTTGGTCAGTACAGCAAAAAATGATATCATCAACATATATTTGGCACACAAACAATTCACTATCATAAGATTTAGTGAAAAGAGTTGGGTCAAGTGAACCGGGTTTGAAGCCTTTCTTCATGAGGAATTCCTTCAAAGTATCATACCACGCCCGAGGGGCCTACTTGAGGCCATATAGGGCCTTGTTGAGTCTGAAGACTTTGTCAGGATGCTTTGGATCTTCAAAACCTGGGGGTTGAGCAACATATACTTCTTCCTCAAGCTTACCATTGAGGAATGCTCTTTTCACATCCATTTGATATAAGATGATGTCATGATGGTTAACATAAGCAAGTAATATGTGAATAGCCTCAAGTCTAGCAACAGGTGCAAAAGTTTCGTCGAAATCAATTCCTTCAACCTGTGTGTAGCATTGAGCTACAAGTCGTGCCTTATTCCTCACCACAAGGCCATTTTCATCTTGCTTGTTGTGGTAGATCCACTTTGTGCCAATGATATTGTGCTTGTGAGGGTCTGGACGTTTGACAAGTTCCCAGACGTTGTTGAGCTCGAACTGATGTAATTCTTCTTGCATAGCTTGAATCCACTCAGGCTCCAGAAATGCTTCATCTACCTTAGTGGGCTCTGTGATAGAGACGAAGGCAAAGTGCCCACAGAAGTTAGAGAAATGTGAAGCTTTTGAGCGTGTGAGATGACCTGGTATGTTGAAGTCGCTGATGATTTTCTCAATCTGCACTACATTTGCAACACGAGGATGAGCGGGCTGTTGTCGAGGAATTGGGTCAGCATTTTCTTCAGCACCATTTTCCTCAGGTGCATTAGCATGATGTTCTTCACGTTCTGGAATGACTTCTTCGGCAGATTCTTCGGTAGGAATGACATCCTCAGTGGCCTTGAACTTGATGGTTTCCTTAGGAGATTGTTCATCTAGCACAGGAGGTAGGTGCTCTCTTTGTGAGCCATTAGTTTCATCGAACTGCACATCTAACGTTTCAACAACCTTGTGGTGAACGTTGTTGAAGACTCTGTAGGTGTGAGAGTCCTTTCCGTAACCAAGCATAAAACCTTCATGTGCTTTCGATGCAAATTTAGAATTGTGATGAGGATCTCTAAACCAACATTTAGCACTGAAGACTTTGAAATAACTCACATTGGGTTTCTTGTCTATGAGGAGTTCATATGCAGTCTTCTTGAAGAATTTGTGAAGATATACCCTGTTGATGATGTGGCACGCAGTATCAATTGCCTCAGTCCAGAAGTGACGAGGTGTCTTGTATTCATCATGCATAGTGCGAGCCATCTCAACAAGAGTCCTATTCTTGCGCTCCATGACGCCATTCTGCTGAGGAGCATAAGGAGCAGATAACTCATGAGTAATACCAAGTTCATCAAGATAGTCATCAAGACCAGTATTCTTGAACTCAGTTCCGTTGTCACTTCTGAAGCCCTCGAGGCAAATCGTTTGAAAACTTCCTGCATTTCACGTTTATAAGTGACAATATGCACCCATGTGTAACGAGAGTAGTCATCAACAATAACAAAACCATATAGAGATGCTTCATTTGTGAATGCAGAATAGTGGTTAGGACCAAAGAGATCCATGTGAAGCAATTCAAATGGTCGAGTGGTAGTCATGATAGTCTTCGCTGGATGCTTGGCCTTGGTCATCTTTCCAGCTTCACAGGCTCCGCACAAGTGATCCTTGAGCATTTTGACATCCTCAATGCCAATGACATGCTGCTTCTTCGCAAGCATGTGCAGGTTCCTCATGCCGGCATGACCAAGTCGTCGATGCCATAGCCAGCGTTCTGAAGCTTTTGCAAGTAGACATATGGTGCTGTAGAGAAATCAACAATATACAGATCTCCTCTCCTAAAGCCTTCAAAGACTTTGGAATTGTCAGCTTCCATGATCACAACACAACGATACTTGCCAAAGATAACAACCATATAAAGATCACAAAGCATTGAGACTGACATGAGGTTGAATCCTAAGGACTCGACAAGCATGACTTTGTCCATGTGTCGATCCTTTGAGATCGCAACCTTACCTAGACCCAGTACCTTGCTTTTTTCCTTTGTCAGCGTAGGTGATATGCTTCAGATGCGATGGAGATAAGGGAGCATCCATCAAAAGATTCTTGTCACCAGTCATGTGATTCGTACATCCACTATCGAGGACCCACTCAGTGGCTTTGGGTAGATCATCCTGCAGATGAATTAGTGCAACTTACGAACTCATATACTTCATCAGTGAAGAATTTGACATCAATTTCATCAGATCAATTTCATCAAGAAATAGAACAGATAAAGCAGTATGAGGACGTGAGAAATGAGGATTCATTTCTTCATGATTAGCCTGCGTCCTTTCAGGCATTTTCAGGTCTCCAGCAAATTCTTCAAACGTTAAGTGCGCTTGGAGACCTGACCCTGCATAAGAGATTAGTTCTTTTTCTTCACCACCCACATCTGAATGGGTGGCAAAGAGTTCATCATTTTGCGAGCTCCATAAGAGAAAGGTGGCATAGAAGCCAGCCCACTTCGCTTCACATAAGAGGAGTTAGGGTAAGCATATGAATAAGCAGAGAAATTCTTGGAGGACTTATGAACATAATTATTAGAAGAATAGTGCTCATATTCATAGCCCTTAGTTCTTCCCTACGAAACAGAAGTGTTAGCACGATGATGTTCATATGAGGACTTTGATCCTTTTGAGGAATTTAATCCACGTGAGGAATTTGGTCCATATGACGACTTGGATCCATATGAAGAATTTGATCTGGGGTTCCTATTCTTCACAGGTGACATCATGATGACATTCACCTGAAGACTTTCAAGGCATCTTTTGGGAACCCAGATTTTCTTCATAGGAGAGCCGTTCCTGCAGTTAGTGCCAACATATCTAGCAAGTACGTCACCATTATGATTTTTGAACAGTTTATAGTTGGAGTCAAATGACTCATCAGAAGAATGAGGAGATTCACATGTGAAGCCAGATAAAGTAGATAGATCTACTGGAGGTCCCTTCGCAGCAACCAATGAAGTTTTGGGATACTGCTCAGGCTTCTAGTATGTCCCATCAGCATTGAGTTTCCTCTCAAAGGCAATACCCTCTTTCCTAGGGTTCCTGTTGAGGATATGCTTTTTAAGCACATCACAAAGAGCCCGATGCCCTTTGAGGCTTTTGTACATGCCTGTCTTATAAAATTCCTTCAGCCCTGCATTGTCAGTCATACTAGCAATATCCTCAGATGAGGAATTAGTGATAGCATAGACAGTTGAAAAATTGTAACAGTAGAAGCATTTGAACATTCAGGTGAAGAATTAGCAGATTCACGTTCAATGCACTTCAAACATGGTGGAATAAATTCTTCCTGAGCAGCGCTGATTTGTTGAGCAAGTAATGAATCACGCTCCTTCTGAAGATCTTCATAACTCACCCTTAGCTTCTCAAGATCTTGCTTTCATTGAAGAAATTCATAAGAAAGCTTCTCATGATCAGATAAGAGAGTGTTATGATGACTTTGAAGGTTATCAAACTTAGACTGAAGTCTCTAAAGATTTTCAGTCAAAGTTTTAGTGCGATCCATTTCTTCACTCAACATATCATCACTTTTGTCTAGCATATTTTGAAACTATTAAAAAGCCTTTTGTTGTTTCACAGCAATCTTAGCAAGTTTAGAGTAGCTGGGCTTGAGGTTTTCATCAGATTCATCCTCAGATGATTCAGAGGAGGGATATTTGAGTACCTTGGCACCCTTTGCCATGAAGCAATAGGTGGGAACGTAGCCATCATCTCCGCCATCAGCCTTGTTGAGGAAGTCATTCTCCTCAGAGTTGAAGATGGACTTGCTAACGAACGCAGTAGTGAGGGCTAAGTTCGCCACACCAGATTCTGACTCCTCAGATGCCTCCTCTTCATCATGTTCCTCAGATTCAGCTTCAGAGTCCATTTCCTTGCCAATGAATGCCCGAGCCTTCTTAGAGCTGCTCTTCTTGTGAGATGAAGACTTCGAGGACTTTGATGATGAAGACTTTGAAGATTTCTTCTTCTTCTTTGAGTCATCAAAACTATAGTCCTTGTATTTCTTCTTCTTTGATTCATTTTCCCACTGAGGACAATCTTGAATGTAGTGACCAGGTTTCTTGCATTTGTGGCACAGCCTCTTCTTGTAGTCACGGGATGAGGAATCATCACTTCTTGAGGATTTTCCAAAGCGACCACGTCTTGAGAACTTCTGGAATTTCCTTACGAGCATTGCTAGCTCCTGGCTCAGTTCTTCAGGATCACCAAGGCCGCTACCAGAATCCTCACCTTCAGATTCAGATACTGCCTTGGCCTTCACAGCTCGTGATCTACCATAGCTTGGTCCATAGAGATCTCTCTTCTCAGCAAGCTCGAACTCATTAGTGTTTAGCCTCTTGAGGATATCAGCGGGATCAAGTGACTTGTAGTCTCCACGTTCTTGTATCATCAGTGCAAGGGTATCAAATGAGGAATCAAGCGGTATCAGCAATTTCTTCACCACCTCATGGTGGTGATGTCAGTGGCACCAAGTGCTTGAAGCTCATTTGAGATGTCAGTGAGGCGATCGAAGGTTTGCTGAACATTTTTATTGTCGAGTCTTTTGAAGCGGTTGAAGAGATTGCGAAGAACGTCAACACGAGAGTCACGTTGTGTTGAGACTCCTTCATTGACCTTGGACAGCCTATCCCAGATGAGCTTAGCTGTCTCCAAAGCACGCACTCTGCCATACTGCCCTTTGCTCAGATGGCCACATATGATGTTCTTCGCTTGAGAATCGAGTTGCTTGAATCTCTTCACATCAGTAGCGTTCAGGGAAGGTGAGACAGTGGGAATGCCATTCTCCACAACATACTAGATATCGTTGTCAATTGCCTCAAGATGCATACGCATCTTATTCTTCCAGTAGGGGTAGTCCGTCCCATCGAAGGTAGGACACCCAGCAGAGACCTTGATCATACCTGCAGTCGACATAACTAAAACTCTAGGTGGTTAAACCAAAATCACACAAAACAAGGGAGTACCTTGCTCTGATACCAATTTAAAGTGTGTTAAGTCGACTAGAGGGGGGGTGAATAGGCGATTTTTAGAAATTCCTCACTGAGGAATTTCAGGATGAGGAAATTCCTTAGCGAAGAACTACTTGCAGCGGAATAAGTACTCAGATGCAAACATAGCAGAACATTAGCATGGTCATCATGATGAAATGAAAACAAGCACGGAGTACAGAAAGCGTAAACACAGGATAAACAGGAAGAAGACAAACACACTAAAGAAATTGAACTGAGGAAATTGAGGAAGTCTTCAGTCAAAGTCTTCAAACAGATATGAACAAGTACACAACACAGTAATGATGAAATGGAGGAGTTCAGGAAATAGAACCAGTTAGCTTGGTGAAGACAATGATTTGGTAGACCAGTTCCAACTGCTGTGACAGTTGTACATCTGGTTGGAGCAGCTAGGTATTTAAACCTGAGGGCACACAGTCCCGGACACATAGTCCTCACCATATTCTCCTTGAACTAAGGTCACACAGATCTCGTCCAATCACTCGTGGTAAGTCTTCAGGTGACTTGCAAACCTTCACAAACTCGGTCACTCGGCGATCCACAATTTCCTCTTGGATGCTCTAGACCATGACGCCTAACCGTTTGGAAGATGCACAGTCTTCAAAGGTAACAAGCGTCGGATCCACGCAGGATCAATCTCTTCAGTGATGCTCAATCACTTTGGGTTTGTAGGTGTTTGGGTTTGGGTTTTCCTCACTTGATGATTTTCACTCAAAGTTCTCGGAGGATGGGATGCTCTCAATGACAAGTGCCAGTTTCTCGTGGAGCAGCCAACCAGCTAGTGGTTGTAGGGGGCGGCTATTTATAGCCTAGGGAGCAGCCCGACATGATAAGACATAAATGCCCTTCAATGATATGACCGTTAGGTGGATAAGATATTTTGGGACAGCTGGCGCATAGCACAGCAACGGTCGGAAATTTGACTATCAAATTCCTCAGGGCTATCATGTTCCTCACTTTTAGGCAATCCGCACTGGCGAATTCCTAACTCCTCAGTCAGAAGAAATTCTCAGAGACCAGAAGATCTTCGTCTCTGTCACTGAAGAAATTGACTGAAATGTATGAGATTTCCAATGGCTTCACTCGAAAGGATTGGGTAGGTGTAGGATTTTGAGTTGAGCATCACTTGGAAACTTTTCCTTAGTATTTCCTCGACCCCTTTTAACAGTACAGTGTTTCCTATGACTCAAGAAAGAGAAAATGAAACTACGAAAACAAAAGTCTTCACGCTTCATGTTCCTTGTATGAAATCCAAGTCTTGACGGTCACACCAATTTCTTCACTTTCAAAGTCTTCAGAAAGTCTTCAGAAATCCAAAGTCTTCAATTGAAGACATTCATTTTTAGGGGTCGACTTTCTCTGTAAATATCAAACTCCTCATAGTCTTATAGGCCTATGTACACTCACAAACACATTAGTCCCTTAACCTATAAGTCTTCAATACACCAAAATCACTAAGGGGCACTAGATGCACTTACATTCTTCCAATCACCATAGCTTAATAAATAGTAACGTCTAACTGAGCCAGTTAGTTAGATGTGTACACTTGGTGTAGGAGGATCTTTATTTAGTTTGATGCATACAATTGTTTTTTTGGTAGCCCTTTTGTAATGATGGCTGATGTTTGGTTTGGAAGAGAGAACTGCATCTTTACTCTTCTGGCCTGCTTACTGCTTCTGTTGCACCCCCAGCCCTGGTTGCTGCTGCAGCTTTTTTCAATGTACAATCAGTAGCATGTTTCATTTGTTGGTTGAATAAATGTGTTGTTAGAACGACAAATACAATGTTTTGGAAGTCGTTGCACGGTTCGATCCTTTAGTGCCCCGTACATAAGCCTGGCAATAGTTTGGACTGAAACTTAGTTTCTGGATTGATTTTTAATTTGGTATCTATAGGTTTGGTCTGTACTGGTTTGAGATGGAAATCAATTCTGTTTGGTTTGGGTTGTGCCTAAGAATGGACTGGATAGGTTTGGGTTGGGTTCAGATTTCTCAGTTCAAAATAAGTGCAAACTATGGTTTGAGACCAAATCAATCGACTAGTCTAAGCCGCCGCTTCCCGCTCTGCCAAACTTCCGAGACGCCATCAAACTTTGCTGCTGCTGCCCACACATGCTGCAAGACGATTCACATACATACGTATTCTATACACGGAAAGACGTGCAGTGTGGCTACAGAATCGATCAACCTGCTTGTGTGCTAGCTTCCTTGGGCTAGCTTTGCACTTGTTCGTGTTTCCTCTCGGGAGGATCCAGGCTTTAGTGCTTTAAAGCAAACAGCCGCTGCAGCCGACCGGAGCCCATCCTCTCCATGTCTGATCTAATTCATGGCGTGCCTTCTCATATGGCTTTGCCCACGGCTTGAACCTGTGGGTTCAATCCAAAAGTTGGAAATGGTTGGACTGGGTTGGATGAAGAGCATATATAGTTTGGTTTGGTTTGGATGTGCGGCGTGTATTCCTATAGACTGGACTGGTTTTAGTTTGGATCTCAAACTATTCCCAGGTTTACCCGTACGTAGCGCATACTATTTTTGGTATGGAACACATTTTCCACTTGTCGATAACATGAGCCCACTGATGAAGGCCCAATAGAGGAGCCCATAATTAACTGGAAGGGAGGCTCTCATATGAATCTGACCCAGGTACATACTCATGGTCCCCTAAACATAAATGAGTAAATAAAGAAATAAAGCTAAATGCTCATGCACCAGTTCTTTAAATTCACGATTTCAAAAGTCAAATTTTAACAGGAGGATATTATTTCCTACGAGAGTGTCGTTACATTCAGTCGATATTATTCTTAGGCCAAGATAGCGACCAATCTTTTTTCTCCCACCACCTGCAACCAGCGGACCCATGCAAATCGTAGTCAACGTCGTAAATAGTTCCGGTCCATTTTTATTTTTTGATAAGAATGCCCAACCCATCCCAACACATTGGCGGCACCACTTTATCCTACGCCTTGGTGCGCTCGCCGCTGCGCCGCCGTCCGGCCCTGTCAACATAGTGAATCGGGAGAGGACTGTAGTTGTGAGTATGACAGTACGGACCCACCAGGTCCACTCTCGAACATAAGCAAGCGCCTCTTTTACTACTCAGATGCACCCCTCTTTTTTTACTCTAATCCACCCTGTTGATATCTGGGACCCACATCATTGTCAACGTATAGTCAATTAATGACATAATTGCACAACTTTTTTTGGAGGATTTGTTTGGAGGAGCAGGCTATAAACTGGGTTGTGCGGTCTTTGTGGCCCGTCTAACAACTTGACTAACCCAGCAGTTTTTTCTTTGGGAAAATAAGTAGCCCACTATTTCTTTTTGAAGATACCCAAGCTAGGACTATTTGTTTTCTCTGACTTACTAGGCTGCAAATCTTTCAAGACGGGGAGGGATGCATTCCGGTCTGGCCAAAGAGTATGGGAAGTATATCTTAAAAGTAATATGAAAGGGGTTGCAAATTCCAAAACAAAATATGGCAAATGGGCAATGAGTTTCATTTTTTTCTTCTTCGCTCATATTTTATATTTCATTGGATTTTAACATGAGATAGTACTACTTTATTTTTAAATTGATTTTAGTATGGCTACTAATTTTTGGATTAAGAATATTTTGTTCCCCAGCGAAAATATGCGAATTTTCAAAACTTCGCACATTTTTAGGTCAATTTTTTAACCCTGGCACTGATCAGAAAATTTGCAGCAATTCTAAAAATGGAAAATGGGCTGCAATAAATTCCATATGAATTAGCAAATGGGCAGTAAATTATAAAAATAATAGCAAATAGGTTGTACACGCCACAGATTTCGAGGCTGACTTGTTTACGCAAGGCTTTGTCAGTCAACACACGATTCTAGCAGCAGTGATTGTTGGATGTCCATCCAACGGCCGACGTGCTTCTTCAATCTCTGATCTTCCTGCTCCAGCCGCCTAAACCAGCGCCGGTGGGACTGCCTGCTCCTTCCTCTTGTGGCAGGCTGTGATGCCGCACAAGCTTCACCGGGCCACCCTACTCCCTCCACTGGCCTGGCCATCCCTCTACCCACTCGCACCTCCTGTTATTCTCCGGTGATGGCAGCCTCACGCCATAGCCGAACCAGTCAACCGTCATACTCTCCTCAGTGTGGGCATCCACTGTTGTGTCTTCGCCGGCTCTGGGTCGTTCAATTCCTAGCCTTCACCATCGTCCACCGCGTTGGTGCTCTAGGCGCGGCGTGCTCAACATTCAACAAACGACAGACATCAAAATAGGGATGTACGTGGAGAGGCTGACAGTAGGGACCCCCATGGTCCATGGCCGCACGCAAGCAACTGCCCCCTTATTAAGCAAAAAAAAATATGATTCCTCCCACTGACATCTGGGGTGCACCGGTTCGGAGGCTGACCTGTGGGCCTACTAAGTTGACGCGTATGCAGGGATTTGTCAACTTAGTCAACAAATGATTCTAGCAGCAGTGACCGTTGGATTTTAGTTGAACGGTCATGCCGCTTCTTCAATCGTTGCTCTTCTTGCACCAGCCAGCCAAACCAGCACCAGCGAGACCACTTGCTCCTACCTCCAGTGGCCGGCTGTGCTATCACGCAGGCCTCACCGCCCCACCCTACTCCCACCGCTGGCTAGACCATCCCTCTACTATCTACTCACCCACAACCTGTGTTATTCTGTGGCAACAGCAGCCTCACACCGCAGCCTAACCAGTCAACCCTCGTACTCCTCTCCATGTGAGCATCCACTATCGCGTCTTCCCCGGCTCCGCGTCGTCCCCTTCCAGGCCTCGCCGTCGTCCACCGCCTTGGTGCTCTCGGCGCGGCATGGTCAACGTGCTCAAGGAACGACTTCCATCGGAAGAGTATTGTATGTGGAGAGGCTGATAGCTGCGTCCACGGTCGCAGGAAGGAAGAGCAACCTTATTACGCTAAAATAATTATTCCTCCACATGACAGCGGGGACCCACCGGAAGGGATTCTGTATTTTGCAAAAAAACATTTCCCCCTGACAGCTGGGACCTACCAGCTACATCTTCGCACGCAAGGAAGTGCGTCCATATTACGAGCAATAAAATGATTCTCCCCCACTACTAGGAAAAGGCCTGCTAGTGGCGCACCTATTTTGCCTACTAATGGCGCACTACAGGTGCGCCACTAGCATCACGCCATTAGAATTTTTTACTAATGGCGCACCACAGGTGGGCCATTAGTATTTGGTATACTAATGGCGCAGCACCAGGCAGTGCGCCATTAGTACATCACACGGTGCGCCATTACTATCTGACTTAGTAATGGCGCACCACATAGAAGTGCGCCATTACTAACATTTTTTTCAAATTTTTTTTAGAAATATTTTTTTCAAATTTTTTCCAATTTTTTTTTCGTTTTTTTCTTAATCTCGGGCCACTATGGCTTAATCTCGGGTCAATATGCTTAATCTCAAGTCAAATCGCACTCCGTGGTCAAACTTCCCGAAAGGTCACCCATCCTCACTCTACTCTAGCCCAAGCACACTTCACTTCGCAGTTCTATCCAACCCCAGCACCAGCTCCCTTCACAGGCACTTGTTGATATATCTATCATATCAATCCTATTAAACCTTGTTGATGTCTAGGACTTTGTTCATGTTCATGAGTGTGATGAAATTTTGAAAAAATATTTCAAACTTCCCGGTCATATTACGTATCATATTTTGAAAAAAATCCAAAAAAAAGTTTTTTCGAAACCAATTTTTTTTCTGTTACTAGTGGCGCACCAATTTTTTTCATTTGCCCCCCTCTAGATCTTAAAAGCCTTGTATCTTTCGTTCTGTTAGGTTTTTGGTGATTTTGAAGATGTTGAAGGGGGTTTAACTAGTAATGGCGCACCACACCCATGGTGCGCCATTACTAACTTTGAAAAAAAACATTGTTAGTACTGGCGCACCGAGGGTGTGGTGCGCCATTACTAGTTAAAACTAGTGATGGCGCATTGTCCACTCGGTGCGCCATTACTAGTTTTGAAAAAAAAACATTTGTTACTAGTGGCGCACCGAGGGTGTGGTGCGCCATTACTAGTTAAACTAGTAATGGCGCACTATCCCCTGGTGCGCCATTACTAGTTCTGAAAAAAAATAAAAAAAAATTGTTAGTAGTGGCGCACCGTGGATGTGGTGCGCCATTAGTATTTGGACACTAATGGCGTACCAACGCATGGTGCGCCATTAGTATATAGTAGAGGGGCACCACATGTGTGGTGCGCCATTAGTGTCCATATTATCTATAGCCCTTTTCCTAGTAGTGCCCTGACCGCTCGGACCCACCATCAATAACATCGCACGCAAGGAAGTGCCTCTTTATCCTCCCTGATAGTCGGGACCCACCTGGTCGAATTGTACGTAGCGTTGTCATTCTGGTCGCGAATGTGCACGTACATACTCGTCGATCGGTCTGTCTGCAGGCTGCAACGATGAACCGTGGCTGAGTAAGGAAGATCACGTGTCGTAGTAGATGCGCGGACGTAGCATGTCACGCAGTGCCGTCAATATCGTGTACACGTACGTACAGCCATGTATGTACATACGGGCGGGGTCTCGAATTCCTACTCGTGCATACGTACGGCCAGGGCTCATGTACATGGAGAGGCAGCAGAGAGCAGCGATGGCGTCCTGTTCATCGGCAGACAACCGGCTGGGTCGGAACGAAGAAACTGCGTCGTCGTGTTCATCAGGAGGCAACGGAATGCGCCCTGTTCATTGGGAGCCAACCGGCCTGGACGGAACAGCCGAAAGGAGGCCTGGCGTACCGCGGAACGGAGGAAACGGCCTTGTGTTCGACCGCCCACGGTCGAAATGACATCATGTTCACCGGGAGGGGTGTGGCATACCGCAAAAAGGAGGAAACATACTTCTCTTCGACCTCCTATGGTCGAAACGGGGTCCTGTTGATTGGGAGGGGTGTGGCGTACCGCAAAACCGAGGAAACAGACTTCTCTTCGACCTCCTACGCTTAAAACGGGGTTCCTGTTCATCAGGAGGGGTGTGGCGTACCGCAAAACGGGACTCCACGGGCTACTGTTCATCCACCGTCTACTGCCTCGCTCCAGCCACCACGGGCTACTGTTCATCCACCATCTACTGCCTCGCTCCAGCCTCCACGGGCCACTATTCATCCACCGTCGACCTCCGCCAGCCTCCACCTGCGACTGTTCATCCACGACGTCTCCCTCCTGCCTCCACTAGCTATTGTTCATCCACGGGCTCCTGTTCATGCAACCTCCACCGGCTACTGTTCAACCACCACTCCACGGGGTACTGTTCATCCAGCCCTCCACCGGCTGTTGTTCAACCAGCCCTCCACCGGGTCCGTTTCATCTAGCGGCAACAGCCTCTACTAGCACGGGGTCCTGTTCATCCAACCCCCACCGGGAACTGTTCATCCAACGCCCAACAACGCTCACTGTTCATTAAGAGATAGCAGGTTTGATCGGCTTCAGTTAGCAGCGGTAGCAAAGTAATCGCTCGATCGGGTTCAATTACAGCCAGGGATCGCGCAATCGATCGCTCGGGTTTAGTAACGCGTAGCCAGTGCAATCGCTCGGGTTCAGTAGGCGAACGCCTTGCTCGGGTTCAGTTAGAGCCCAACGCCTCGCACCCACGCGCGTACTTGTACGAGAGTAACGCGCAATCCCTGCGTGCATCGCTCGGCCCCGACCACCCATCGTAACCGGGAACTCCCCAATATTTTTCTCGCCCTCGTTTCTACCACGGTTTTTTCCATCATCGACGGCCCAAAGAATGTCATGCAGCTGCGTCTTCGGCCCGCCCAGGACAAAGAGCCCATTTTCTGTCATGATTTTTTGTCATAGAAGTAGGAGCCCATCACATCTATGATGATACCAGGTTTTTTCAAAATTATCATCATAGAAGTGTAAAAAGCATGACAAATAAAATTCGTTCGGCCCAAAATGTCATGGATGTGTCTTTTTTTTGTAGTGGAGGCAGTAGACGGTGGATGAACAGTAGCCCATGGAGTCCCATTTTGCGGTACGCAACACCCCCCTCGATGAACATGACCCCCGTTTTGACCATAGGAGGTCAAAGAGAAGTCTGTTTCCTCCGTTTTGGGGGACGCCACACGCCTTTCGATCAACAGGACCCCATTTCGACCGTAGGAGGTCGAAGATAAGTCCGTTTCCTCCGTTTTGCGGTACGACAGACCCCTCCCGGTGAACAGGATCCCATTTCGATCGTAGGTGATCGAACAGAAGGCCGTTTCCTCCGTTCTGCGGTACGCCAGACCTCACTTCGGCTGTTTCGTCCAAGCCGCTTGGCTCCCGATGAACAGGACACATTTCGTTGCCTCCGGATGAACACGATCCAGTTTCTCCATTCTGACCCAGCCGGTTGGCTGCCGATGAACAGGACGCCGTCGCTGCTCACCGCTGCCTCTCCATGTACACGAGCCCTGGCCATACGTATGCGCGAGTAGGCGTTCGAGACCCCGCCATTATGTACGTACATGGCTGTATTTACTTTCTTGCACCCTAGATGTATGTACGTGTACACTATATAGACGGGATTGCGTGACATGCTACGTCCGCGCCTCTAGTACGACACGTGCCCTTCCTTACTCGGCCACGGTTCATCGCTGAAGCCTGCAGACAGACCGATCGACCAGTATGTACGTACATGTTCGCGACCGGACAGACAACCCTATGTATGGTTTGACAGGGTGAGTCCCAGCTGTCAGGGAGGTAAAGAGGCACTTCCTTGCGTGCGAAGATATAGCTGGTGGGTCCCAGGTGTTAGGGGGAGAATGATATTTTTTGCCCGTAATATGGACGCACTTCCTTCCGTGCGAAGATGTAGCTGCTAGGTCCCAGCTGTCAGGAGGGAACGTTTTTTTTTAGGCCCTTCCGGTAGGTCCCGCTGTCAGGTGGAGGAATCATTATTTTGTGTGTAATAAGGAGGCACTTCCTTTCTGCGGCCGTGGACCCAGCTGTCAGCCTCTCCACTTACAGTACTCTTCCTATGGAAGTCATTCCTTGACCACATTGACCACGCCACACCGAGAGCACCAAGCCAGTGGACGACAACGAGGCCTAGGAAGGGGACAACACGGAGCTGGGGAAGATGCGACAGTGGATGCCCATGCGGAGAGGAGTACGAGGGTTGACTGGTTTGGCTGCGGTGTGAGGCTACCATCACCGCAGAATAACAGGGGTTGTGGGTGAGTAGAGGGATGGCCTCGCCAGAGGTTGGGGTAGGGTGGGCGGTCAGGCCTGTGTGGCAACAGAGTCGGCCACGAGAGGGAGGAGCGGACGGCACGACCAGTGCTGGTTTGGGCAGCTGGAGCAAGAAGACCATCGGTTGAAGAAGCACTATGGCCGTTGGATGGACATCGTACGGTCACTGGAGCTAGAATCATTCAAATTGACTAAGTTGACAAAGCCCTCCGTCCGCGTCAACTTAATAGGCCCACAAGTCAGCCTCCCACTATGGTGGGTCCCAGCTAGCAGGGCGAGGATTCATTTTTTTGTGCGTAATAAGGAGGCAGTTCCTTGTGTGCGAAGAAATAGCTGGTGGGTCCGAGCTGTCAGCGGAGGGAACATTTTCTTCGTGAAATACAGAGGCCCTTCCAGTGGCTCCCAGCTGTCAGGTGGAGGAATCATTATTTTGCGCATAATAAGGAGGCATTTCCTTGTGTGCGGCCATGGACCCAGCTGTCAGCCTCTCCACGTACAGTCCACTTCTGATGGATGCCGTTCTTTGACCATGTCTCGCCGAGACCACCAGGGCGGTGGACGACGGCGAGGCCTAGGAAGGGAACGACACAAAGGGGAGTACGAGGGTTTACTGGTTCGTCTGCCGTCGCTCGAGAATAATAGTAGGTGTGGGTGAGTAGAGGGATGGCTAGGCCAATGATGGGAGTAGGGTTGGGTGGTGAGGCATGTGCGGCAGCACAACCGGCCACGGGAGGTGGGAGGAGGCAGTCCTACCGGCGCTTGTTTGAGCGGCTGGAGCAAGAAGAGCAGAGATTGAAGAAGCACGACGCCCGTTGGATGGACATCCAACAGTCACTAGTCTCAGGCGTTGACTAAGTTGACACGACGCGTCAACCCTTTTTTTAGGAAAGCGTATACGTCAACCTATAGTAGGCGCACAAGTCAGCCTCAAATCTGTGGAAAACAGCATACAACCCATCTGCCATTATTTCTAATAATTTACAGCCCATTCGCTAATTCTTAAGGTTTTTTTGGAGCCCATATTTTTCTTGTTAGCATTACAGCCCATATTGTGGCCACCGTTAAAAAAATATGAAATTCTGCATATTTCGGTGCGGTCCGAACTGTTTTTAATCCCGAAATTTTGAGTCACATTCAAACTAATTTTAAAAATCAATTTATATCAATATAAAATCCAAATAATAGTCCATGCATAAAAATCAATGGAATTTAAAATCTCAAAATGAAAAAAATTGAAACTAATTGCCGGTTTGATGTGTTTTAAAAATGTACATCCCATTTCTCATTACTGATAACCCATTTTCTAGGCAAGCTGAATGAAGCTCTCTTATTCTTGAAAGATTTGCAGCCCAGCAGGGCTGACAAAGCAAGTAGGCCTCGGTTGGGTATTCTGCAAAAGAACAAAAAAACTGGGCTAGCCATTTTCAGAAATAAAAAAACTACTGGGCTGGTCTTGTGGTAAACATAAAAGAAAAGGCTGGCTAGACAGGCCAGAGTGCCCCGCACAACCCAGTTGACACCCTGCTTCCGTCTCAAAAACAAAAAATAACTGGGCGAGCTGCTGGGTCACTGGTGTTAGCCGCTCATTATGCAATTCTCTCATTTATTGACTAAATTACAAAGGCATGGGACGCAGATGTCAGAAATCCATTAGGAGGAACCATTTTTTGGCTTAAAATAAGGAGGCACTTGCTTGCGTACTGCCATGACCCTGGTGTGTCCCTATTGTCATCCTCTCCATGTACAATCACCTCCTAATTGTGTACGGGTCAAGCTAGTAGGCCCACAACTCAGCCTCTAAATCCGTGGCGAACAAAAACAGCCCATTCCATACGTTCAAACGGAAAGTTCAACATTCAGAGCACAGTAACAGGTCTGATCCAGATATAGAGTTGTGAACTTCCACGTTGACAACCATCATAGCCAAGTTAACTACCTACTCCCAGTAATACTGTAGTAGTGTACAAGTACTAACTTACTCTTAACTAACTAGATGATGCCGGCCGCCATCTGCGGTACACACTAAACGCCGGCACCAATGTCGTCCTCGCCTCGGACTTGCCAGAGGTGCGATAGGGCGCGTTGCTCGCGCACGTTGGCCCTTTCCATGCCGGCATGGTCCACCGAAGCTTCGGCTTCTAAGAGGGAAACCCACTTGACGAGCTGGTAGTAAAATTCGGCGTCGTGAACGCGTGCGTTCCTGACAGCCTCTAGGGCAATTTTCTGGGCGCCGGCCTCCACGTAGTCGGCCAAGTTGCGGGCGCTCTACTCACGACTCAGAACGTCGATGGACTGTTGCTTCATGCCCCGCTGGCGGCGCAAATCGGCGATACGCTACTCCTCCGCCAGGCGGTCGCGCTCCAACAAGTCCTCATACCCCACATTGCCATCTAAAGACCGATAGAATGCCTCCTTCCTCTGTCTGCCTTTCGGTGAAAACCGGAACACTACTTCCGCGCGGTGACCGCCTCCGGCGTCGCCTATTGCGAACGGGCGGGGGCATGACGGACGTGGGCAAGTGGCGAGCGACGTCGGGCCTGTGGGGGCTTATGAGGACACGACGAGTTGGGTTATGGTGCCACCAGAGAACGCCGAGAACCAGTAATTATAGGTGGAAGGTAGGTGAACCAGCGTGTCGCGGGAAACGTGGCGGTCATTGCAATTAAGTGCATAAGCAGGCATAGCTTAGCGCTCCAGCTTGGCATGGAAAACTAGAAAACTGAAATTATGACTGTGTCGTCCCGTCCCATCCCGTCCATGGTGCGTCCCATCCGTGCTGGGTCGCATATCGACATGACGGTCAAACAAGTGCGCTCGATCATCCGATGAGTTACGTGCGTGATCCGCTGGTTTTTCGCGGACGATCGAGTCGGTCAGATAGTGTAGGTGTACGATCGCAATAACTGACGAACGTTCGCTGGGAGATAAGGCATTTGCGAACGTTTTTGCTGGCAGTTTCTTCAGATTCGCATGGCATTTTTCTCAGAACAGCATGTCAGTTTCTTCGGAGGTAGGCATTTTTATTCAAAAAACTGCCACCTTCGGATCTTGCGTCGCAACTAAAACTGCCAGGAGCGTATTAGTAGGCTAGCTAGTGATCGATCAGTAACTTGTAAACACTAAGCGAACAGAAATAAGGAACTGCTAGTAACTTGTAAACACTGAGCACACAGAAATAAGGATCATTATGTGCACAGTAGTAGAAATGTCCGCACGAGACTCACAGGCATGGCATTGTAATATGTTCACATTAGTGGCACAAATTCACAACCAACTAGTACGATTCCCAGACACAACATGTTAATGCATCTCAATGATTCATAGATCATATACAAATATGTAGCTCCAAAAGCAAAGATCTAAAAAACATATGTTCTTCCTACTAACATGGATGCTTCTCCGGGCCAACATTCAGTACAGAGTGAAAAACAAATTTGTTTGTGAAGTCTACAATTCCTGTTGCAAACTTAAGTGGTTTCACCAACAGCTGGAACCATGAGAATGAACCACACATGATGGAGGAACATCCACTGCAATATGATTTGGTCTTCTCTCGATCACACAGCGAGACTATTTTTGGAATACAAACTTTAACTCAGGCAAAATGATGCCCATTGTATAATCATACCAAAGCAATGAAGCACCTAGTGTTGGCGAATAAATAGTACAGTACTACTTTTGTGTAGTCCATGAAGTGACTATCCAATCTTTTTGGGTCCATTTTCAAATGGCACTGCATGCAGTGACTACACTATTCTCTTGTGCAGTTCCACCAAAATTGCGGTCACTTTGTTTGTTTGCCAAATAGCAACAGGCGGACATCTGTCTGCACAAATATCAAGCGGCTAGTAATCATATACCCCACCTTGTATTTTCGGTTTAAACACGTCTCTTCCGCTTAGCATCTGTCATGTTTTGCACTGGACAATTAGATACTGTCATGTTTTGCCCTGGACAATTTCGTACTGAATTGATTTGCTGGTACAGAGCAGAAATTGATACTGTCATGTTTTGCCCTTGTATTTTCATCAGACCAAGGATATCCATGTTCGCAGTGATGGAAGAGGTGAAATCGATACAACCGAAATTGAGCATCCAATCATTGAATCATGTCCCGCACCTCCAATGTAGGTCCACCCTGCCAATAAATTGACATGCAAACCACTAATATTACTATCTAATGATAGTACAAAATGAGTAGCAAGATAGTAGCAAACCATGTACATTCGTAATGAACAGCTCATGGTGCCACCAATTGGATATAACGGTTTGGAAGAAAACATGCTCCTAATGTTGAACCATTTGGACTTTTTGTGTAGTTCCACTAAAATCGAGCATCCCTGTTTGCATAGATATTGAAAGTGTGATTATTATAAAAGTGGCACTAGTTGAAGCATAGACTCACAAATATAAGCATTCCAATTTCTTAATGGGAAAAGGTAGCAAGACTGTTTCTAACCACCTGTTTGAAGGAATAAATAAGGCAACAACAGCTAATGTCAGGAAGGCATACATAGTATTTTCTTAAAAACTAAACCACTCCTCACCTTTCCTCTTCTTTTAAGCATATTTTGTGCAGTTCAACTAAAATAAAAGGCCATAACCGCCTTGACAATTCAGTGACACTGTACAAAAAGAAATGACTAAACATTACAACATGATGTCAGGTATGTAATCGACATGCATTAGAGACAAACATACAGACCTCCTCCGATAACATAATGAACATTATTTTAACAAAGGTGTGACTAGCTTTACCAGGATAATTTGAGTGAACTCTACACCCCCTGTTCCTTAATATAAGACGTTTTTTGCAGTTCAATTTAAAGTACCCAAATGTCAGGGAAACGACACCTATGTGATCACGTGGATCCCTTCTACGGTTTGGCGGGGAAGAGGAGTGCACAAAGAGAAGATCTAACAATCAACACGAGGGATTTTTACCCAGGTTCAGGCCGCTGAGAAGCGTAAAACCCTAGTCCTACTTCTAGTGTATTGAGTGTTCTTGAGCTTCGGTTAGATGCTACGCATGCAAACTAGGCCGGAAAGTCCAAAAAGTTCCCTCTTGTATCGCCTTGTGCCTCCTTTTATACCAAAGGGGCTACCAAAGTGGCGTACAAACATACAGGAGGTGTAAAGTTGCTACAGTGCGTATACTTATCCCTGTCGTCTTAGGACAAACGCATTTAATGCGCCATTTACGTGTCCCTAATTTTATTGGGAATGGAAACAGAGCCCGTCCCATCCATCGCCGCCTCACCCCGTCTTGACACACACCCAGGATGACGAGGCATGCAATGGCATGCTGACTGGCTAGCCGCTCCACTGGAGCGGTGGTAGGATCTTCACGAAGAACTGCATGCCACCACGCAGGTGTTTGCCAAGCTAGTAGGCTGGTCGCTGCACTGGAGCAGTGGCGGGGTGGCAGAACCTTGCCGTGTGTGAGCCTTGACGCAGCCTCGCGAACGCCCCCGGCAAGAATCTTGTCGGGGCCTTGCAAACGTCTCCGTCAAGAATCCTGCTGGGAACTTTGCCTCCTGGTCTTCACAAAGATCTGCATGCCACCACGCAGACGCACCTAGACCTTGGTCTTGACATTGTCGATGGTGTCAGATCTCTCAACCTCAAGGGTGGTGGTCTTGCGGGGGCTTCGCGAAGCATCCCGGCAAGGATCTTGCCGGGGGCTCAGCTTGTCGTCTGTTCTTTGTTTCCGGTCGTCCCTGTCAGGCTTTGCCGCGAGTACGGCTACAACTGCCCGTGCACAAGTAAGGGGTACTAAAGGGCCCAAACTTTAGTACACCGACAGGAGCCCCCGGGCCTGGGCCACACACGGGTGCCAGGTGTTGTTGGGCTAGGACCAAACAGTGCACGGGCACGCGTGGCAAGGATTAACCGCTATAATTATCTCATCTATTGCGCTTTCCCATGATCCGCATTGAGTGCGCGACATGGGATACGTGCGCGGAACGGCCGCAGCAGCAGCACATCTGTGCAAGTGCTTTCACATCGAATAGTAAAGAAGAAGCCTCGCACCTTCCCCATAAAAAGAGGAATCCGCAAAGGCGCCACTCATTTACCTCTCGCCCGTCCCAATCTAGGAACCATCACCGTCTTCTTCCTCGAGCCCGAAACAGAGTCTCCTCATCCGTCCGCCAGCCCCATGCTCCCACCATCCATGGCCTCCCGCTCCCCTAGTCGCCTATGGCGCCCAAATCAAGAAAGGGCAAAGAGGTGCCAGAGAGCGAGCTGTTGAAGTTGCGGAAGAAGCATTTCGTCTTTGCCCCGACGCTTGACGCACGCGCCCTGAAGGAGTGGTACCTGTGTATGTGGGGAAGAGCGACAAAGGGGCACCCTACAGCCCGCGTGATCCCAGGTTCCTCCGCCATGGCCGCCCCGAATAGATTCCCTTTCTTCAGTTATTACTTCTACTGCGAGCTCTGCCCTCCATTCTCCGATTTCCTCAATGACATCATGTACACATTTGGCTTTCGCATCTTGGATTTTACGCCGAATGGTGTGACATGTATGTCCACCTTCGCCCACCTCTGCGAGAATTTCGCCGGAGTGGTCCCCAACACATCCCTCTTCCACCATTACTTCATCCCCCGCATCTAGGAAGGAGAGGCCCTCTCTGACAGTGTCGCCTAGATCCCATGGGCATGGAACAAGGAGACATATCCTGTAGGGGTCTACCACGAGAAGTGGGATGAATGGTGGGGCACATGGTGCTGGATTACGGAATAAGATCCGCAGTCGTTCTGTATGCCCCGGCAAGCAAAGCCGACTAGCGGCAGCGTTTGGAGCGCTCTCAACCCTCAAGACGAGAAGCTGACACTCACCATCAAAAGTATTCACCACCTTAAGGCGATCGGGCTCACAATCGAGATGGTTGCCGCTGACTTCCTCCGCCGCCGCATCGCCCCTCTGCATAACAAGGGGAGACCAGCATGGGAATATCCAAACGCAGCGGATATCATGAAGTTGCACCCCAGCCTGAACAACAACCTGACGGTTTTCTAGCACTCAGCTCTCTGTCACAGGCTTTTCAGATCCAACAGGGATAATCACCCTGTGCAACAACTCGGCCCTGAACTTGATCATCGCGATGATGCCGGTGTGCAATGCCCATAGCCTTGACCTGACCTGGGCTGAGCCATCCGCGGAGCAGGCACAGGACTTCCTCGACATTTTTTCGGAGAGGGACATCCGGGAGGAGACGAACTTCATCCGCCCCAACACCGATGAAGAGGTGGCATATATTGCCAGCAGGGCGGAAGAGGCGGCTCTTGCCGCGGAGGCTGGCAGCCTTGGCTTTGTGGAAGACAAAGCAAGTGAAGAAGAAAACCTCCTAGAGCAAGTGAGGCTGACGGGGAGCATAGTGGGGCAGCTGCTGAGGGCTCATCTGCCGAAGAGACAGCTGAAGAGGACCAGCATGAGGAGCCCCCAGCTCCAGGAAAGAAAAAGTGCATCCTTTGGCGAGTCATCTCCGGCGAGCCAGTCCGGCAAGCTCCCTTGTGCGAGGAGGCCTCGGCAAGGAGGCGGCCGGCGAGGCTGTGGAGCGGCATGAGGCTCAACAGCAACCCGGGTGTCGGTGTCAAAACCGGCGGATCTCGGGTAGGGGGTCACGAACTGTGCGTCTAAGGTCGATGGTAACAGGAGACAGGGGACACAATGTTTACCCAGGTTCGGGCCCTCTCTATGCAGGTAATACCCTACTTCCTGCTTGATAGATCTTGATGAATATGAGTATTACAAGAGTTGATCTACCACGAGATCGTAATGGCTGAACCCTAGATGTCTAGCCTGTATGACTATGGTAATGAATATCTCTCCCTCCGGACTAAGTCCTCCGGTTTATGTAGGCATCAGGAGGATCTAGGGTTACACAAGGTCGGTTACAAGGAAGGGAATCTACAAATTTGGTCGCCAAGCTTGCCTCCCACACCAAGTAGAGTTCCATACGGACACGGGTGCAGTCTTCGGTCTCCGTATCTTCACAGCCCATCAGTCCGGCCCATGGCTAACAGGCCGGACCCCCGAGGACCCCTTAGTCCATGACTCCGTGAGTAGCCCCTGAACCTGGCTTCAATGACGAGGAGTCCGGCGCGCAGATTTGTCTTCGGCATTGCAAGGCGTGTTCCCCCTTTCCGGATACTTCACAATGGTCTTCGGACGATCGAGTTCGGCTCTGCAACATGAGTAGCATATACTTCCACAGAGGGCATAATAACAATCCTCTGGCAACTTTTTACAACATGACATCACGTCAGTTCGGTCATTATTTGAGACCGTTTTTTGCCTGCTGCCCCATGTTCCGAGACGCGGTTGTTATTGGCACGTCTTATCCAAGCAGAGATCGTGTCCCCTTATTAAGGGATTCTTTATCAACACGGATGTGGGTAACCCAACCGTCTTTAGGGTACAACTCCTTGGGAATAGGCAAGTTTTAAGGCCCAGGAGGAGGCGTTCGATATTCACGGCCTTTATAAAGGGGTACAGACTCGTCTTGCTTCTTCCTCAACCCTTACTACCTCGAGTTCCAACGCCCAGGTTTCAATCGCCGCAAGCCTCAGCAGGACTGGTTTAGTAATGCGGCTGCCAAAAAGGCATCGGCTGAGTTAAAGGCCGAACAAGCTGCTCGGCGCCAAAACGAGGAGAAAATATCCACGATGGCGCTCGAACTAAAAAATGCTACTAGCCGCTGTGAATTACTTGAGAAGGAGAATGAAGCCAAAACGGCTGAACTTGACAAGGCCTTGGGAGAGGCGAGAGAAGCGCAGTCTGAATCCAGAGCAGCCCGTGAGGAGATCCGGCAAGCTGGGGAGATTGCGGCCGATAAGCCCTTTTTGCTACAGACTAAGTTCGGCGATCTGAACTATGCTCAGCTTAACCAAGTGTGGAGTTCTCCAGGCGAGTTTTTAGACTTGCCGAAGAGTTCTTCTAATGCGGCTCAGTTTTACCAAGCGCGAGAGGGGTATGCAACGGAGAAGCTTTTCTGGTCACAATTTGGCGCATCAAAGCGCCCTCTGTTGCTAAATGAACAAATGTCCCAATGGGCCGAGCTTCATAGGATATCCGGCGCTGCCATGAAGAACGTCGTAATCCGGCTATGGCCGACTGAACCTATTCCGAATAGCTACTTCGGCTTGGTGCATCGGCTTGTTGATGTGGCGCCACGTATCGACGCTGTTAAGCGGTCGGCGTGCATTGAGGGTGCACGGATGGCCTTTGCTCGTGTCAAGATATACTTGGGGAAGATGAAGGCCATCGATGTTGCGGCGAAGTGTCCACCCAAGGGCAAGGACCATCACGCATCGGAGCATTATTTTGAAGACGTCTTAGAGGCTGCCCGCTTGATAGAGGCTCAATGCTCGAAAGACATAATATTCGAGTGAGGTGTATGGGAATTGTAAAAGACAATATTATATTTAATCTATTCTTATGTTTTTCTCGAAAGATTTTGTTGCTCCTGTGCGGCCGTTTTCATATAATCTGAAAGTTTTCCAGTCGTCGGCTTCAGCCCCCTCGTAGGAAGTACGAGGGTGTTCGGAAAAGCATTTGATCACTCTTGACCCAATGTCTTGGTCCATGAAGGAGGTGACAATGCTGCAAACCAGGCAATCAGACTATAGGGCGTTAACACTTTCACTTAGCCATAGGAGTTTTATGGTGGGTCTACGATATAGCCCCTGGTATGTACGCGGCTTATTTTTAATATGATGTGTTGTACAGATGATCTGAAAAAGATCCTTCATATGACACGGAGAGAATTGCTAAAGATTCCGATAAGTCGTCAAGTGGTTGACCAGCTCTTGCCGCATCATGACCGTCAGTTTTCGGCTTTCTCTACTGAGGTGCTTCACCAGATGAACCGGAAGCACAATCGCAGTAGTTCTCCCTTTACTACCCTAGCCGATAGAGCGGAACGTAGGGTAGCAAGCACCGGAGCCGGGCAACCCAACTATTGACCCAAGACATGATTCGGAGCTAATGCATATAAGGGCAAACTCGCAACGCCGAAGTACACTATAAAGCTGTTCGGACTTGCCAGCAACTCATTTGCTCCCATACCTAGCCCCTGGCGAGTTATGCCGAGGTGTGTGTGTAAAAGAACCACAGGAGCGAAAATTTGGATCGATTAGGAAAAAGTCAATATTGGGCACTGGTTATTTTTACTGGGAGCTGAATGATATGCCAATTATTATATAGATAACAAAGCCGCAACCCTGGCTATTTGACATGCCATGGGTCGAAGGCTGAGGAAAAAGGCAATTTACAGGATCGGAATAGAGAGCGCGGTCTACAAAAAGTTATTTTGGACCTCCTATCGCAGGTCTGCGCCGCCTATCCTTGGTTATGGGATTCCTTGACAGGAATAACCCTTGGATGATTGTACGATCCCAAACTCTGGTACAGTCCTCGGGGGTACCGGCCCTTGAGCTACCTGTGGAGGGGATAATAAAAAGGAAAAAGGCAGTTAGAAAAGTAGTGGGGTTGCAAGCATAGTTGTATTGTGCTTTCGTCGATGCCCAGGGTATTTCAAGTGCGTAATTATGTATGCGCGGTACCCACTTCGAAGGCATATTAGGCGAACGGAGGGATCCGAATTGCTAGTCCAATATGGACATTGATCGCATGCTGAATGGAGACCAGCGGCGTGATGGCCGACGTGGTATGTGGCGTGATAAGGCCGCTGTGTAGTTCGGCTGAGGTAGTCGTAGTATGATCTCCTGTATGGAGGGAGTGTTTCATGCGCTCACCTCTAGGGGTGTGTGTCACGTATACCATGTTTACTGTTTTTGCTTCAGGGGGAAATTGCTTCTAACCCCCGGTATTTGGTTGGTGAATCTCTTCGTCATCCCTATCGCCGGGCAGCCTCCTCCCCTTGTGTTAGGCGTGGAGCTTGCCGGCCTGCTTGAAGACCCAACAGCTTCTGTTGGTATGATTATCTGGTTTATCGGGGTGGCCGTGAATCTGGCAGGGTTGATCCAATATCCTGCCTAGATTGGATGGTCCGTCTCTGTTCGCCTTGAATGACTTTTTCCGTTGACCGGGTTTGGGACTGCTGAATCCGGCATTGACCGCTGTGTCGTATGATCTGTCATTATCATTGAGACTTTTGTGTTTGCTGCGTCGTGGCTTGCCATTGCCGTCTCGGATTTTGGAAGTGCCCGGGTCACTGGCGTTGTTGCTTCTACGAGCGAGCCAGCTGTCTTCTCCCGTGCAAAAGCTGGTCATTAGAGCGGTAAGGGCTGTCATGGATTTAGGTCTCTCTTGACCGAGGTGGCGGGCAAGCCATTCATCCCGAACGCTGTGTTTGAAGGCCGCAAGGGCTTCCGCGTCCGGACAGTCGACGATTTGGTTCTTTTTAACTAAGAACCTAGTAGAGAGCTTCATGGCTGACTCTCCGGGCTGCTGGACAATGTGACTTAAGTCATCGGCATCCGGTGGCTGGACATATGTTCCTTGGAAGTTGTCAGGAAAGGCGTCTTCCAAATCTTCCCAGCTGCCAATAGAATTTTCCGGTAGACTGTTTAACCAGTACCGAGCTGGTCCTTTGAGTTTTTGTGGTAGGTATTTGATCGCATGAAGGTCATCTCCGCGGGCCATGTGGATATGGAGGAGGAAGTCCTCGATCCATACCGCGGGATCCGTTGTTTCGTCGTATGACTCGATATTCATGGGTTTGAACCCGTCTGGGAATTCATGCTCCATTACTTCGTCTGTGAAGCAAAGAGGGTGTGCGGCGCCTCTATATTGGGCCACACTACGACGTACCTCCGATCGAGTCCATTTGCAGTTTTCGGCCAGGGCGTGGCTAGGTTTGTCATGTCCGAATAGGTAGCCGTCATCGCGTGGCGAGGCACGTCCTCGCGATCCGTAGATCAATCTTGTGTGTCCTGCTCTACTGTCCAAGTGCTGCCGAAGGTCGTATGTACAATCCCGAGTTGTTTTATCCTTGCCTTTACGGCGAGGTGGGGCAGTCTGGTGTTCGGCTTGAGTTGCCGCTTTATCCTGACCGCGTGGTGGTCGGTCGGCCGCGTTGTGCGATGATGGTACGGGCTCCAGCGCCTCGTCATTGAATTGAGGTAGCAATCTGCACTTCGGTTAATTTTTGGCTGGGCCACTAAGGCCGTATTCTTCGGCGGCCAGGACTTGGTCCGCTTGAAGCTGCAACTGCTTCTTTTTCAGGCTCCTTGCAATGGCTATTAGCCGGCGTTTAAAGCGCTCCTGCTCGAGAGGTTCCTGAGGCACGATGAAATCCTCGTTGCCGAGGCTCTCCTCTTCCTCGGAGAGCGGAAGATAATTACTGTCCTCCGACCTGTATGGCCTGTTCGTCAGGGCTAACTTTCCCGTCTTCCCGTTCATCCTGTTCGGAGATTTCCCCAACAGGGTCTTCATTGTCTTCGGCATCGTCCAGCGTATTGTTTTCTCCGGTGCCAGTGTTGTTGTCTTTTGTACGATGTGACTTAGAGCGGCGTCGTTGATGCCGGCGTCTGGGCTGTGTCTCAGGAGGTTTAATTTGTCCTCAAATGGATCCTCTTTGTCATCGTTGTTAGCTTTTTTAGGCGTATCCACCATGTATACGTCGTAGGAAGAAGTGGACGTCCGTCGTCCAGTGAATGGCGGGTGTTGGCCCAGCTCCTCGTCGGCATCGTCGTCCGTACTAATGATGTCTTCCGAGCCGTAATCAAGCATGTCGGTTAAGCCCTCGACAGTTGCTATGAAGTGGGTGGCGGGTGGGAAGCAAAATTCCCCGTCATCTGCCCCTAGTTTGAACCGTACATAGTTCGGATATCGATGTGAGTCCCCCGCCAAGGACAGATTCTTTAATGAGTTTGGCACATCGCCAAAGGGCGAATGTTGGAAGATGTCTGCGGTGCTGAACTCAAAGATCGATAAGCGGTCAAGTTCGGCGTCCGCGGATGCACGTGGCTCGGAATTTATGACCAGAGACGAGTCCGGAGTTCCGGTGACAAAGGCGTCGTGTGGCTTTAGGTCTATGTTCGGCTCCAACGCCGTGGAATCTGTGGCCTCCATGGTGGGGATGAGCCTCCCGTCCTTGGATGGCGGAATATGCTCTGGATCTAAGGCCAGAGCAGTTATAGGAGTAATCTCCTGGATGCGATCCGATGACAGATTTAGGTCATGTTCCTCGGGGTGACCAGGAGTGGTGGCCACGGTCTCGAATCCGGCGAAGATCAAGTCTCCGCGGACGTCCGCAGCGTAGTTCAAGCTTCCGAATCTGACCTGATGGCAATGGGAGTAGCTATCGATCTGCTCCAGATGGCCAAGCGAGTTGGCCCGCAGTGTGAAGCCGCCGAATATTAAGATCTGGCTAGGGAGGAAGGTTTCTCCTTGGACAGCATTGTCGTTGACGATTGAAGGGGCCATCAAACCTTTTGGGGACGGCACAGTAGAACTCTCAATGAAAGCACCAATGTCAGTGTCAAATCCGGCGGATCTCAGGTAGGGGGTCCCGAACTGTGCGTCTAAGGTCGATGGTGACAGGAGACAGGGGAGAAAATGTTTACCCAGGTTCAGGCCCTCTCTATGGAGGTAATACCCTACTTCCTACTTGATTGATCTTGATGAATATGAGTATTACAAGAGTTGATCTACCACGAGATCGTAATGGCTAAACCCTAGAAGTCTAGCCTGTATGACTATGGTAATGAATATCTCTCCCTCCGGACTAAGTCCTCCGGTTTATATAGGCACCGGGAGGATCTAGGGTTACACAGGGTCGGTTACAAGGAAGGGAATCTACAAATTTGGTCGCCAAGCTTGCCTTCCACGCCAAGGAGAGTTCCATCCGGACACAGGTGCAGTCTTCGTTCTCCGTACCTTCACAGCCCATCAGTCCGGCTAACAGGCCGGACGCCCGAGGACCCCTGAGTCCAGGACTCCCTTACCGGGCGACAAACGAGGGCGGCAGCAAAGAAAGCAGCAGGGGCGGCTCACGCAACGGCGCTGGCAACTAGAGCAGGCTCATATCAGGCCGTCGCTCTTGCCGCAGCCAAGCGGCCTCGGTCCCCTTCTCCATCTCTTCGCGCGGATGCCATAGCGGAGGCCGACTTTGACCTCTCCTATTTTAGCCCGAGGAGGGAGAAGAGGCCAGAAGAAGAAGACGACGAGTAAGTGTCTTGCCGCTTCCTTTACCTCCTCAGTCTCTGATTCGCTTATCTTATCTTACCCTCGCTTTGGCCCGTCCCCATAGAGATATGGAAACGGTTGGCGCAAAGGATGGCAAAGAAGGCCAAGACCTCAATGGGCGGCGGGCCCCCGGCAAGCACCTCAGGTGTGCCGGAGACGATCACAATTAGCCCGGAGTCCAGCCCATGATGCAGCCCCTAACCTAGCCCCGAGCATGAGCCCGTTACTCATTTCCCACTGGCGGGCGTCGGGGTGTGTATATTCGCTGCTAACCTTGCCAGGTTTACAGGACAAGAACAACAACAGGAGGAACCGCTGAGGGCCACCCCCGACATGTTGCCTCTGTCAACCACACCGCCCAGGGAGGGATCCCCGGCAAGGGCTTCCACTAACGCGCCTTCTTGCAGGGAGAAAGAGCCAGCAAGGACGGGCGCTGGCAGTCCTACGCCGGCAACAAGTGTTGTCAGGGAGGGAGCCACCTCCCAACAGCCCGTCACAGGTAAGCCACCTGCTTCCTCGCACTTGTCATTTTTCCAGTACGATCGTTTTCTCTTTTCTTTCTGCTTTGAACTTCAGCCTCGGTTTCATCCTGTTTCTCCTCTTTGGCTTTCAGATCTCCCCTCGGCGGAGCAGATGGACATCGATGTCATCATCATGGAGACCGCCAAGGATGCTGCCACCGAGGCCACCATAGTTGCTGCTGACGAGGCCGCCAAGGACGTGTGTGAAGAGGCCGCCAAGGGGTCTGCCGGGGGAGCCGGCAAGGAGACCGGTGACCGAACTGACAACGTTCCTGCCTCAGGAGTGCCTGGCGCTACGTCGGTCCCGGAGCCCCCAGGTTCCGGGGAGACAGTGGTCGAGGACCAACCGTCAAGCAGGTACCTGAAGGTTGGCGACAACTTGTTCGTCAGCATCCTAGGGACGACAAGCACCAGAGTGCCAACCAAAGGGGAGGCTTTTGATGAAGAAGTCGTTGCCGCTACCGGGCTCAAGGTTGTCGACGAGCCGTGCGCCAGCAGCAGCGGGTCCAAAGAAGACCAGCTCCTCCAGCCCATGAGTGCTAACTTCCAGAAGCTCCAGGCACTTCACAGCGCCCGAAAGGAGAAGGTGGACTCCATGGCATCAGTCGTCGACGCAGCAGAGGCGGACCTCCAGAAGCACGTCGAGCAAATGCAGGTCTGGTTCAACGAGGCCTGTCAAGAGCTGAGGCTGGTCAGGAGCAACTGAGCCAACACTGGGATTAGCTCCTTCTGAAGTAGTCTGACGTTGAGAAGGCACAGGAGGAGGCCGCTCAACAGGCTGCCAAGGAAGATGCTCAATTAAGGGAACGTCGTGTCTTGCTTGATGCTTACGAAGAAGACCTTGCCGCTCGCAAGGAGGCACTTGCCGCCAAGTTCCGCGGCAAGGATGAAGAAATTGAGAAACTTGTCGCGCAGTAGACCCAAGAGCTGGGACAGGAGCACAAGAAGACACTTGACGCTCTGGTGTTGGACCATGCCGGCAAGCAGAAGGAAGCCATCAATGTCGCCGAAGCTGCAGAGGCCGCCAAGAACGAGCTGGCCGGGAAGGTGGAGGAGCTGGAGGCGGATATGGAGAGGCTCGACAATGAGATCTCGACGCTCAAAAGCGACGGAGCGAAAACTCTCCATACTCTGGCGGAGATGCAAACTACCATCTCCGACAAGACCCAACAGCTCTCCTCCTCCAACGAATCCATCGCAGATCTGCGACTGAAGCTGACCACACTAGAGGAGTCCCTTAAGATCAGCAGGGCTCGTGAGAAGATCCTGACCAAGGACCTCCAGGACGAGAAGGAGCTACTTGAGAGCACCGCCGTCACTTACAATGACTATGAAAAAGGCGTGAAGATCTGGATTGGGCGCCTCATCGACGGTGCGGAGAGGCTCACTGATACGTCTCCAATGTATCTGTAATTTTTGATTGCTCCATGCTATTATATATTCTGTTTTGGATGTTTCATGGGCTTATTTATACACTTTTATATTATTTTTGGGACTAACCTATTAACCCAAGGCCAGTGCAAATTGCTGTTTTTTTGCCTATTTCAGTGTTTCGCAGAAAAGGATTATCAAACGGAGTCCAAACGGAATGAAACCTTCGGGAGAGTTATTTTTGGAACGAAAGCAGCCCAGGAGACTTGGAGTAGACGTCAGGGAAGCTTCGAGGAAGCCACGAGGCAGGGAGGCGCGCCCTACCCCCTTGGACGTGCCCCCACCCTCGTGGGCCCCTCGTGGCTCCCCTGACTGACTTCTTTCGCCTATATATATCCATATACCCTAAAAACATCGGGGAACACAATAGATCGGGAGTTCCGCCACCGCAAGCCTCTGTAGCCAACGAAAACCAATCTAGACCCGTTCCGGCACCCTGCCGGAGGGGGGAACCCTCACCGGTGGCCATCTTCATCATCCCGGCGCTCTCCATGACAAGGAGGGAGTAGTTCACCCTCGGGGCTGAGGGTATGTACCAGTAGCTATGTGTTTGATCTCTCTCTCTCTCTCGTGTTCTTGAGATGGTACGATCTTGATGTATCGCGAGCTTTGCTATTATAGTTGGATCTTATGATGTTTCTCCCCCTCTACTCTCTTGTAATGGATTGAGTTTTCCCTTTGAAGTTATCTTATCAGATCGAGTCTTTAAGGATTTGAGAACACTTGATGTATGTCTTGCATGTGCTTATCTGTGGTGACAATGGGATATCACGTGATCTACTTGATGTATGTTTTGGTGATCAACTTGCGGGTTCCGTGAGCTCGTGAAGTTATGCATAGGGGTTGGCACACGTTTTCGTCTTGACTCTCCGGTTGAAACTTTGGGGCACTCTTTGAAGTACTTTGTGTTGGTTTGAATAGATGAATCTGAGATTGTGTGATGCATATCGTATAATCATACCCACGGATACTTGAGGTGACATTGGAGTATCTAGGTGACATTAGGGTTTTGGTTGATATGTGTCTTAAGGTGTTATTCGAGTACGAACTCTAGGATAGATCGAACGGAAAGAATAGATTCGTGTTATTTTACTACGGACTCTTGAATAGATCGATCGGAAAGAATAACTTTGAGGTGGTTTCGTACCCTACCATAATCTCTTCATTTGTTCTCCGCTATTAGTGACTTTGGAGTGACTCTTTGTTGCATGTTGAGGGATAGTTATATGATCCAGTTACGTTAGTATTGTTGAGAGAACTTGCACTAGTGAAAGTATGAACCCTAGGCCTTGTTTCCTAGCATTGCAATACCATTTACGCTCACTTTTATCATTAGTTACCTTGCTGTTTTTATATTTTCGGAGTACAAAAATTGCCATCCATATTGCACTTGTATCACCATCTCTTCGCCGAACTAGTGCACCTATACAATTTACCATTGTATTGGGTGTGTTGGGGGCACTAGAGACTCTTTGTTATTTGGTTGCAGGGTTGCTTAAGAGAGACCATCTTCATCCTACGCCTCCCACGGATTGATAAACCTTAGGTCATCCACTTGAGGGAAATTTGCTACTGTCCTACAGACCTCTGCACTTGGAGGCCCAGCAACGTCTACAAGAAGAATGTTGTGTAGTAGACATCACTCACCGCACAACTGTCCACCATGGGCCTGTCGGATTTCAGGTATTCCCACGAGGAGAGGGTGACTACGAGCGCCAGGCTGACCATGTTCTTTGAGGCCCTCCTCGATGCCCAGGGGGTGGTCCACTCGAGCCGAGTAACCCAATTGGACAATGAATCCCGCAAACTTTGTCGGGCCGTCCTTCTCAAGGTGCTCACGAAAGTGGCGTATAGGAACCCTGGCCTCGACCTCACCAACGTGCTTGACAGCTTGCCGAGGGACGCCGGCCGCAAGGCACTTGAGGAGCTCGTCGCACCTATCGTCGACATGGTGGACCAAGTCAAGACGGTGGAAGGCCAGCGCAGGGACTAGCCGCTTCGCATCTCCTAGCCGCCACGAACTCGTGCCCAAGAAAATTTATCTTAAGTTAGAATTGCAGCAACTATTAATGTAATATAGCTTGCTGTGTTTTCGATGAATGCATGCTATCCTTCTCATCTGATTTCTATCTGTATGGCATGTACTCTACGCTTTATTGGAAAAAAACTCGCCGGTGCGCGCAACCTTGCCGCGAGCACTTTGAGGAACGGATCCTTAGTAGCCTACTGGGGGCGTCGCTACCGGCAAGATACCTTGCTGTTCTTAGTGCAGCCACTCGAACTGCTGAGCGCACTCAAAACAGAGCGAGGGCGCAACTAATCATGACAAGGTTCCTTCGCGTGCAGGTTTTCCATACAAGAACCGAAATCGTTCGAGGAAAATAACCTCATAAAAAGAAATTCACTCAAGGTTTCACAACTTAGCTTTTCGCTGTTGTACTCTTTCCCGCAAGATGCCACTTCAAACATCGCCTGTTGGTGTCCATACTCCATACATCATCCCCCCGGCAAACTTGTATGAGAGGGAACCTTCTATCCTTTGAGAAAAAGAAAGAAGAGAAAACAGGAACATGGAACCTTGGCGGTTCATCAGTGCTTGCCGGAAACAAGCGTGGTATAGTATCCTGGATAGGCATGTATATAAACAAACATGGAAATCGACAAGAACTGTACATGCTTAAACTTATTCAACTACGCACAGGGCCTGCACCTGGCTCTGTACATACGGTTATATGCCTTGCCGGCAAGGCTACTACAAAAGGGGGTTGTCGGGGAGACCCGGCAACCGCGGCTCATGAGTAGAACTTGCGAAGATGTTCGATATTCCAGGAGTTGCTCACTGGAATGCCATCTTCGGTCTCCAGGCGGACCACGCCGGGCCTGGTGACTCATATTACTCAATAAGGTCCTTCCCACTTTGGTGTCAACTTGTTGGAATTCTTGGCCGACTGAACGCGCCGAAGAACAAGGTCGCCTTCCTCAAGGCTTCGGGCATGAACCTTGCGGCTATGGTAGCGTCACAAGGCTTGCTGGTAGCGCGCAACTCGCACAGCAACCTGAAGATGATCTTCCTCAAGGAGCATAGCATCATCTTGTTGCGACTACTCTTGCTGAAGCTCATCATAAGCGAGCACTCGAGGTGACCCGTATATGAGTTCTGTGGGGAGAACTTCTTCTGCCCCGAACACCAGGGAGAAGGGCGTCTGGGCGGTGGCTCAATTTGGTGTCGTCCTAATTTACCGAAGAACTGTCGGCAACTCATCAATCCAGCGCCTGCCGCACTTGTGCAGCCTGTCGAAAGTCCTTGTCTTGAGACCCCGGACCACCTCAACATTTGCCCTTTGCGCCTCGCCGTTGCTTCTTGGATGAGCAACAGAAGCAAAACAGATTCTGCTACGAAGGTCCTGGACATATTGCATGAAGGTGTGGCTCGTGAACTGCGTGTCGTTGTCGGTGATGGCTCTGTTTGGCACACCAAAATGGCAAACTAGTCCTTTGATGAACCTGACGGCTGACTGTGCTGTCACCTTTCTCACTGCTTCCACTTCCGGCCACATCGTGAACCTGTCGATTGCGACATACAAGTACTCAAAGCCCCCGACAACACAGGGAAAAGGGCCCAATATGTCGAGCCCCCAGACCGAAAATGGCCAGGAAAGAGGGATCATCTGAAGAGCTTGAGCTGGCTGATGGAGTTTCTTTGAATGGAACTGACACGCTTCACACTTGGTTGCTAGTGCAATTGCATCCTAGAGTGCAGTGGGCCAAAAGAAACCTTGCCGGAATGCCTTGCCGGCAAGAGCCCTTGATCCTATGTGAGAGCCACATATGCCTCCATGTTTCTCTGCCAACAACTCCAATTAGTCCTCCCGAGGAATGCACTTTAATTTCACGCCGTTCGGTCTTTTTCTGTACAGGGCATCATCCACAAACTGGTACATATTAGACTGACGGGCTACTTTTGCTGCTTGTTCCTGTTCCTCGGGGAGTTCCCCTGTTTGGAGGAACTGAACTATGTGTTGTGCCCATGCTGGAGCCTGAGGCTCGACAGCAAGGACTAAAGGCTTGTCTTCTGCCATGGGAGCAGCTGTCTCTACAGCAAGGGCTCGATGCCCTGCCGCAGCCTGTCGCCCCCCGGCAAGCTTGGCGTCGTCCCCGGCAACCTCCTTGCCGGCGGCTCCTGGGACCTCAGCGGGAAAGTACTTCCGGAGCTCAACTTCCTTCGCTTATCTTGCCTTGCTGATGGTTCAACGGATGGCTGAGTCAGTTGGATCACAAAAGTCCCTGGTTCCACAGGTAACTTGAGGGCAGCACACTTTGATAGGTCGTCAACAATGTTGTTCTCTGCTCCAGGAACATGCTCTGCTTGCAGACCATCAAAACGCTCCTCCAATTTCCTCACTTCATCTACGTACGCTTCGATCAATGGGCTCTGATAATCTTTGTTAACTTGCTTGATGACAAGCTGCGAATCACCTTTGACGACGAGCTTCATAATTCCAAGGTCTGCCACGATCCTGAGACCGGCAAGCAGTCCCTCATACTCCGCAGTGTTGTTTGTTGATCTCTCACGAGGAAAGTGCATCTGGACTACGTACTTGAGGTGCTCTCCGGTGGGCACAACAAGTAGCACGCCAGCACCGGCGCCTTCCAGCGAGAAAGCCCCATCAAAGTACATAATCCAGTCACGGCTCATTTCCTTGCCGTGGAGAGTAGTCTGTTGAATCTCCTCGTCAGGCGTTGAGCTCCATTCAGCAATGAACTCCGCCAAGGCTCTGCTCTGAATTGTTGAAGTGCTTTCAAACCTGAGACCAAAGCTTGACAGTTCCAACGCCCATTCCACAATCCTTCCAGTCGCATCTGGGTTGTGTAAGATCCATTGTAACGGGAAGCGAGTGATGACGGTGATCTCATGTGCCTGAAATAGTGGCGCACCTTCCTCGAGGCGATAAGGAGGCCAAAGAGCAACTTATGCACACCAGAGTATATTGATCTAGCCCACTGCAAGAGAGAGAGCTGACAAAATAGATCTGGTGCGCCACCATCTTTTTCTTCTATACTACTTGATTTTCTTGCGCAGATCCCGCCTTGCCTGCATCAGACTCTGCCGGGGAAGGCCCCTCCTTGCCGGCACCAGACTTTGTCGGGGATGATCCCGGCTCGTCATTTGACGGCCTTGCCGCTGCTGCTATTTCTTCATCTACTTCTCTCTGTGCCACTAGCGCAGCACTTACCACTTGGTTCGTTGCTGCTAGGTACAGCAGCAATGCTTCTTGTGGCTTAGGCGCAACTAGTGTTGGCGTAGAAGAGAGGTACTTCTTCAAATCTTGCAGCGCTGCCTCCGCTTCTTGAGTCCATTTCATTAACCTACTTAAAGCAGCAACACAGCCAACAAGTCGACGCACATCTTTGACTCGTCTTGGTGCTTCTATCTATTCAATCGCCTTGATCTTGTTGTGGTTCACCTCAATCCCAGGCTGAGACACAGAGAATCTGAGAAGCTTGCCGGATGGGACGCCAAACACACACTTCTCAGGATTGAGCTTGAGATTGATCTTGCACAAATTTGCAAATGTTTCTTCTAGATCTTGTATAAGCGTTGCATTGTCCTTGGTTTTGACCACTATGTCATCCATACAAGCTTCCATATTTCTATGTAGCTGGGGCTCAAAACCAATCTGGACCGCTCTTGCAAACGTTGAACCAGCGATTTTCAACCCGAAAGGCATTCATATAAAGCGATACGTACCACATGGTGTGATAAACGCAGTCTTCTCTTCATCTTCCTTCGTCATGAAGATTTGATGGTATCCTGAGTAGGCGTCAAGAAACAACAACAAGTCGCAACCGGTACTGGAGTCCACGATCTGGTCGATGCGCGACAAGGGGAAAGGATCCTTTGGACAGGCTTTATTGATATCTGTATAATCAATGCACAGCCTGCATTTTCCATTCGCCTTGCGCACCACAACCGGATTGGCCAACCACGTCGGGTTGAGCACTCCTCTAACCAAACATACCGCTTCCAACTTCCTGATCTCTTCAGTGATAAACTCTTGCCGTTCCAAAGCTTACTTCCTGACCTTCTGCTTGACGGGCCGCGCAGGAGGACAGACAGCAAGATGGTGTTCAATCACCTCCCTGGGAATGCCGGGGATGTCAGATGCTTGCCACACATACACATCGACATTCGCCCGCAAGAAGGCGATGAGCGCGCTTTCCTATTTGCTGTCGAGGGTGGAGCTTATAGTGAAAGCTCCGCCCGTGCCGTCCTCCTTGACGGGCACCTTCTTAGTTTCTGGTGGCGCTGCTTTGGATTTCTTGCTCTTGCCGGTGGAGCTCTCTGGCACTTCCTCAATGGGAATGCAACACTCCTAGGAGGTGCGCTTGCCGGACTGGGTGCAAGAGGTCTTGCCGGTCTTCTTCCCTCCCGGGAGCTCCAGTGGCATGAGCAAGCACCTTGATGGCAGGTGCTACACCTACCTCCCGGTAGAGTTGGTCAGCACAAATGAGCGCGTCTTTCTTGTCAGAGCCGACAGTGATGATGCTCATCGGGCCGGGCATCTTCAGGGTGTTGTAGGCATAATGCGACACCGCCACAAACTTGGCCAGTGCTGGACGACCAAGGATCCCGTTAAACGGCAACGAGATCTTGGCGATATAAAAAATGATCTTCTTTGTCCTGTAGTTCAGCTCACCATCAAATGTAATTGGTTGTGTGATCTTACCCTTTGACTGGCTTCTCCCTGGATTGATCCCTTGAATCGTGCCCGTCTCTTCGAGATCTCCATCAGGAATTTGTAACCTCTTGATCACTTCGGGCGAGATCAAGTTCAGACCGGCCCCACCGTCAACCAGCATTTTTGTCACCTTGAGGTTGCGAATTGTTGGTGAAACCAACAATGGAAAACACCCGACCGCGATTGTGCGATCGGGGTGATCCTCGGCGTAAAAATGATAGGCGTGTTGGACCATTTCAATGGCTTCTGGGCATCGATCGATGGCTCCGTCGCATTAATCTCACTCGCCCACTATTTAAGTTGGTGACACATCTCCGTCGTATCTATAATTTTTGATTGTTCCATACCAATATTATACAACTCTTACATACTTTTGGCAACTTTTTATACTATTTTTGGGAATAACATATAGATCCAGTGCCCAGTGCCAGTTCCTGTTTGCTGCATGTTTTTTGTTTCGCAGAAAATCCATATCGAACAGAGTCCAAACGGGATAAAATCAGACGGAGATTTTTTTGGAATATTTATGATTTTTGGGAAGAAGAATCAACGCGAGACGATGCCCAAGGGGGGCACAAGGCAGGGGGCGCGCCCCAGGGGGTCAGGCGCGCCCTGGGCCCTCGTGGCCACCCCGTAAGGCGGTTTGTGCCCTTCTTTAGCCACAAGAAATCTAATATCTGGATAGAGATCGTGTCCAAAATTCAGCCCAATCGGAGTTACGGATCTCCGGGAATATAAGAAACGGTGAAAGGCCAGAATCTGGAACGCGGAAAAATGCAGAAACAGAGAGAGACGGAGAGACAGATCCAATCTCGGAGGGGCTCTCACCCCTCCCATGCCATGGAATACAAGGACCAGAGGGGAAACCCTTCTCCCATCTAGGGAGAAGGTCATGTAAGAAGAAGAAGAAGAAGCGGGACTCTCTCCCCCTCTCTCCCGATGGCGCCGGAACACCGCCGGGGCCATCATCTTGCGACGGCGATCTACACCAACACCTCTGTCATCTTCACCAACATCTTCATCACCTTCCCCCATCTATCTACAACGGTCCACTCTCCCGCAACCCGCTGTACCCTCTACTTGAACATGGAGCTTTATGCTTCATATTATTATCCAATGATGTGTTGCCATCCTATGATGTCTGAGTAGATTTTCGTTGTCCAATCGGTAATTGGTGAATTGCTATGATTGGTTTAATTTGCTTGTGGTTATGTTGCTGTCCTTTGGTGCCCATCATATGAGTGCGTGCGTGGATCACACCATAGGGTTAGTTGTATGTTGATAGGACTATGTATTGGAGGGCAAGAGTGACAGAAGCTTCAACCTAGCATAGAAATTGATGCATACGGGATTGAAGGGGGGCCAATATATCTTAATGCTATGGTTGGGTTTTACCTTAATGAACGTTAGTAGTTGCGGATGCTTGCTAATAGTTCCAATCATAAGTGCATAGAAGTCCAAGTCAGGGATGACATGCTAGAAGTGACCTCTCCCACATAAAACTTGCTATCGGTCTAGTAAAGTTGTCAATTGCTTAGGGACAATTTCACAACTCCTACCACCACTTTTCCACACTCTCTATACTAACTTTATTGCTTCTTTACCTAAACAGCCCCTAGTTTTTATTTATGTGCTCTTTATATTCTTGCAAACCTATCCAACAACACCTACAAAGTACTTCTAGTTTCATACTTGTTTTAGGTAAAGCGAACGTTAAGCGTGCGTAGAGTTGTATCGGTTGTCGATAGAACTTGAGGGAATATTTGTTCTACCTTTAGCTCCTTGTTGGGTTCGACACTCTTACTTATCGAAGAGGCTACAATTGATCCTATACTTGTGGGTTATGAAGACCTTTTTCTGGCGCCGTTGCCGGGGAGTTATAGCGTGGGGTGAATATTCTCGTGTGTGCTTGTTTGCTTTATCACTAAGTAGTTTTTGTTTTCTGTTCTAAGTTGTTTTCTATCGTTAGTTATGGGTAGGAAAAGCAAAATACCAAAAAAATTAGTTGTACCTACTACACCAATGGTTGAAGAACCACTCAAAATCTATCACACTCCTGAAGCTTTTTACTTGGATCATCTTCGATCCCTTTGTGCTCGTGCTGAAACCCCAACTAGCTTAGTTGAGGGCAACTCTTTAGATGAGCATGCTTGTTATGTGTGACACCGCTTATCTTAAAAAGGGAAACTTTTACTGGATCAAATTCATCGTTTGCAATGCTATGCTTGGAATTTATGTGAAATATATGATTTTACTTGTTGTTCTAAAGACCCTAAGAAACACCTTCCCTACCAATGTGAGTTTAGTGATAATGGAATCATATCTTCGTATGCTAAGGGTGTTTATAATTACTATGATGTTCAACAAATTGAAGAATTTGTTGCTTTTAAGGGTGCTTATGAAATTGCTTCTTTGATTGAAAAGTATGATGCTACTCTTTACAAATCTGAAAAAATTTCCATACTTAAATATTGTTATGATAATTATGCTTCTAATGCCTATGTTAAACCATATATTGAGGACTCCTCCGCTGTCCAAGAAGAGACTAACATTTTGCAGGAGTCTATGGAAGAAGAAATTGATGAAACTGTGGGCTCATTGGATGAAAAAGATGATGAGGAAAGCGAAGAACAAAAGGAGGAAGGGCTGATTAGCTACCCGTGCCCACCTTATAATGAGAGTAACTCTTCAACTCATACATTGTTTAATTTCCCTTCGTGCTTACTGAAGCATGAATGCTATGATGATTGTTATGATCCCGTTGATTCTTTTGAAATATCCCTTTTTGATGATGCTTGCTATGCTTGTGGCCAAGATGCCAATATGAATTATGCTTATGGAGATGAACTTGCTATAGTTCCTTATGTTAAACATGAAATTGTTGCTATTGCACCCACGCATGATAGTCCTATTATCTTTTTGAATTCTCCCGACTACACTATATCGGAGAAGTTTGCCCTTATCAAGGATTATATCGATGGGTTGCGTTTTACTACTTGATGTCTACTACACAACCTTCTTCTTGTAGACGTTGTTGGGCCTCCAAGTGCAGAGGTTTGTAGGACAGTAGCAAATTTCCCTCAAGTGGATGACCTAAGGTTTATCAATCCGTGGGAGGCGTAGGATGAAGATGGCTCTCTCAAGCAACCCTGCAACCAAATAACAAAGAGTCTCTTGTGTCCCCAACACACCCAATATAATGGTAAATTGTATAGGTGCACTAGTTCGGCGAAGAGATGATGCTACAAGTGCAATATGGATGATAGATATAGGTTTTTGTAATCGGAAAATATAAAAACAGCAAGGTAGAAAGTGGTAAAAGTGAGCATAAACGGTATTGGAATGCTACGAAACAAGGCCTAGGGTTGATACTATCACTAGTGCAAGTTCTCTCAACAATAATAACATAACTGGATCATATAACTATCCCTCAACATGCAACAAAGAGTCACTCCAAAGTCACTAATAGCGGAGAACAAACGAAGAGATTATTGTAGGGTATGAAACCACCTCAAAGTTATCCTTTCTAATCGATCTATTCAAGTGTCCGTAGTAAAATAACACGAACCTATTCTTTCCGTTCGATCTATCATAGAGTTCATACTAGAATAACACCTTAAGACACAAATCAACCAAAACCCTAATGTCACCCAGATACTCCAATGTCACCTCTAGTATTCGCGGGCATGATTATACGATATGCATCACACAATCTCAGATTCATCTATTCAAACCAACAGAAAGAACTTCAAAGAGTGCCCCAAAGTTTCTACCGGAGAGTCAAGACAAAAACGTGTGCCAACCCCTATGCATAAGTTCACAAGGTCACTGAACCAACAAGTTGATCACCAAAACATACATCAAGTAGATCACGTGATATCCCATTGTCACCACAGATAAGCACATGCAAGACATACATCAAGTGTTCTCAGATCCTTAAAGACTCAATCCGATAAGATAACTTCAAAGGGAAAACTCAATCCATTACCAGAGAGTAGAGGGGGAGAAACATCATAAGATCCAACTATAATAGCAAAGCTTGCGATACATCAAGATCGTACCAAATCAACAACACGAGAGAGAGGGATCAAACACATAGATACTGGTACATACCCTCAGCCCCGAGGGTGAACTACTCCCTCCTCGTCATGGAGAGCACCGGGATGATGAAGATGGCCACCGGTGAGGGATCCCCCCTCCGGCAGGGTGCCGGAACAGGGTCCCGATTGGTTTTTGGTGGCTACAGAGGCTTGTGGTGGTGGAACTCCCGATCTATTCTGTTCCCGATGTTTTTAGGGTATATGGACATATATAGGCGAAAGAAGTCGGTAAGGGGAGCCACGAGGGTGGGGCGCACCCAGGGGGGCAGGCGCGCCTCCCTGCCTCGTGGCCACCTCGAAGCTTCCCTAACTTCAACTCCAAGTCTCCTGGACCACGTTCGTTCCAAAAGTCACGCTCCCGAAGGTTTCATTCCGTTTGGACTCCGTTTGATATTCCTTTTCTGCGAAACACTGAAACAAGGGAAAAAACAGAAACTGGCACTGGGCTCTGGGTTAATAGGTTAGTCCTAAAAATAATATAAAAGTGCATAGTAAAGCCCATTAAATATCCAAGATGGATAATATAATAGCATGAATACTTCATAAATTATAGATACGTTGGAGACGTATCAGCATCCCCAAGCTTCATTCCTGCTCGTCCTCGAGTAGGTAAATGATAAAAGAAATAATTTATGAAGTCTGAATGCTAGTAGGTGCACAAGTTTGATCAATTATAATTTCAATCACCTTTTCTAGCATCATTATATGTCATAACAGTAGCTCAACTCATAGAACTTTTCATGATCAAGTAACAAGCTATTCGCATGTTAAAGTATAGATCATAAAATTTCTTGAAAACTAACAAACCGTGTTATTAGTCATCAAACAATTACAATTCATCTTATTTTCAGGAAGAGTCTATGTCAGAGCTTTGATTTAGCAAATCCCACATACTCAACTATCATATAGTCTTCTATGATTGCTACCACTCAAAGCATATTTTTAGAACAAATAGTATTCATCGAACATAGAGAAAGATAGGGGCTTAATGTTTCGCCTCCCAACTTATTTATCATATAGATAATCGTCAACAATAATAATTCATGATGAAATATATTTGAATGGCCATATATGCTTAGATCTTTCCCCAACACATGATGCTTGCCAACTAAAGAGTAGGTTGGAATGATAAGGAATACTACTGACTCTTGCATAAAAGTAAAAGATAGACCCTTCGCAGAGGGAAGCAGGGATTTGCAGAGGTGCCAGAGCTCGAAGCAAAAACAGAGATGAAAATAATTTTGAGAGGTATGCTTTGATTGTCAACATAACGACCAAGAGTTTCCAATATCTTCCATACTACATACATTATAGGCTGTTCCCACGCAGAAAGGTAAAGTTTTTACTTCCCCTCCACCAACATTCACACTCCACGGCTTGTCCCAAACAACGGGTGCCGTCCAACTATCGACATTCCTGGGGGAGTTTGTTTAAATTATTTGCGAATTTGTTTTTGATCTTTTGATCATAGGACTGGGCATCCCAGTTACCAGCCATTTTCTCGTGAATGATGAGCGGAGTCCACTCATCGTGAGAATAACCCACCTAGCATGGAAGGTACTGACAGCCCCTAGTCGCTACATGAGCGATTCGGGCATACAAAACAGATTATTATTTGAAGGTTTAGAGTTTGGCACATGCAAATTTACTTGGAACGGCAGGTAAATACTGCATATAGGTAGATATGGTGGACACTCATGTAAGAAACTTCGTTCAAGGAATTTGGATGCACAAGCAGTATTCCCGCTTAGTACAAATATTTTGGCTAGCAAAGGATTCTAAATAGCAAGCAGCACATGTTAGAGGATCCATAACAATATAACTTATACAAATATACCCAAGCATAACTCATTAAGTTGTCTTCCTTGTCCAACTTCAACTAATTTTCTCAGGTTTGAAAATATTTAATGAGGCTGACAATCATAGAAGATGTCCAAGATAGTATATTTATATGTGAAATCTCTCTTCCTTCAATATTCTTTCATGAATTGTTCAAGTGACCAATACAATGTTTGCTAACCTTCAATAAATTTACCACCTCTACTTCTTATATGTGAAGGCATTACTCCCCATGGGAAAGGCATATGAAACATATATAATTTCAGATTTATGACATTCAAATCATTCAACCACTTACTCATAGGATATAAGTGAAGCACATGAGTAAATGACAAACTACTCCAAAAAGATATAAGTGAAGATCAATGAGTAGTTAAATAATTATGTAGCTATGCGAAGACTCTCTCTCTCATTTAAGAATTTCAGATCTTGGTATTTTATTCAAACAGCAAGCAAAGCAAAAGAAAATAAAATGATGCTCCAAGGATAGCACTCATCATGTGAAGAAGCAAAAACTTAGGCTCAATCGATACTAACCGATAATTGTTGAAGAAGAAAGGCGGGATGCCAACCGGGGCATCCCCAAGCTTAGACGCTTGAGACTTATTGAAATATTATCTTGGGATGCCTTGGGCATCCCCAAGCTTGAGCTTTTGTGTCTCCTTGATTCCTATCATATCACGGTCTCCCTAAATCTCAAAAGCTTCAACCACACAAAACTCAACAAGGACTCGTGAGATAAGTTAGTATAAACCAATGCAAAAACCTTATCATTACTATACTGTAGCAAATCACTAAAATTATTATTCAACATTGCATACTAAATGCCTCTGCATATTTAATAGTCCTATCCTCAAATAGAATCATTAAACAAGCAAACATATGCAAAAAATGCAAACATAACAGCAATCTGCCTAAACAGGACAGTCTGTAAAGAATGCAGCAAGATCCATACTTCCCTAGCTCCAAAAATTATGAAATAAAATTCCCACTGTAGTAAATTTATCAGAGCTCAATGTGCAAAAAGTTTCAACATTTTATCATATTCTGACTTCTCTAGGGAATTCTTGCAACAGCGGTAAACTTTCTGTTTTGAAACAGCAACATGTATACTTGCAAAATAAGCATGGTAAAGGCTATCTTTGACATTTTTATTGAAAATAGAGATGCAAAACATTATTATAAATAACAGCAAGCAAATACTAACAAAATAAAATGACGCTCCAAGCAAAACACATATCATGTGGTGAATAAAAATATAGCTCCAAGTAAAGTTACCGATAAACGAAGACGAAAGAGGGGATGCCATCCGGGGCATCCCCAAGCTTAGGATCTTGCCACTCCTTATTCCATAGTCCATCGAATCTTTACCCAAAACTTGAAAACTTCACAACACAAAACTCAACAGAAATCTCGTAAGCTCCGTTAGTATAAGAAAATAAATCACCACTTAGCTACTGTTTGAACTCATTCTTAATTCATATTGGTGTAATATCTACTGTATCCAACTTCTCTATGGTGCATACCCTCCGATACTACTCATAGAATCATCAAAGTAAGCAAACAACACATAGAAAACAGAATCTGTCAAAAACAGAACAGTCTGTACTAATCTGTATCAAACGCAAACTTCTGGAACTCATAAAAATCTGCCAAAATAGGAAGGCCTAGATAATTTTATTATTGATCTACTGCAATTGGAATCAGTATTTTATCGCTTTGTGGTGATTTTTAACAATTATTTTCGTGAGCAGAAAGTTTCTGTCTTTTTCAGCAAGATCAAATAATTATCTTCCAAGAAGACACTATAGGTCTTACTTGGCACAAACACTAATTAAAACATAAAACCACATCTAACCAGAGGCTAGATGATTTATTTATTACTAAACAGTAACAAAAATCAAGGAACCAAAATAAAATTGGGTTTCCTCCCAACAAGCGCTAACGTTTAACGCCCCTAGCTAGGCATGATGATTTCAATGATGCTCACATAAAAGATAAGAATTGAAACATAGCGGGAGCATCATGAAGAATATGACTAGCACATTTAAGTCTAACCCACTTCCTATGCATAGGGATTTTATGAACAAACAACTTAGTGGAGCAAGAATCATCTAGCATAGGAAGGAAAAACAAGCATAAATTTAAAACTTTAAGCACATAGAGAGGAAACTTGATATTATTGCAATATGTAGAAGCATATGATCCTCTCTCATAATAATTTTCAGTAGCATCATGAATGAATTCAACCATATAACCAGCACATAAAGCATTCTTTTCATGATCTACTTGCATAGAAATTTTACTACTCTCCACATAAGCAAATTTATTCTCATCAATAGTAGTGGGAGCAAACTCAACAAAATAACTATCATGTGAAGCATAATCCAATTGAAAATTAAAATCATGATGACAAGTTTCATGGTTATCTTTATTCTTTAGAGCATACGTGTCATCACAATAATCATCATAAATAGGAGGCATGCTTTCATCATAATAAATTTTCTCATCAAAACTTGGGGGACTAAACATATCATCTTCATCAAACATAGCATCCCCAAGCTTGTGGCTTTGCATATCATTAGAATCATGGGTATTCAAAGAATGCATACTAACAACATTGTAATCATGCTCATCATTCAAAGATTTAGTGCCAAACATTTTAATGCATTCTTCCTCTAGCAATTGAGCACAATTATCGGAATCCTTATTTTCACGGAAGACATTAAAAAGATGAAGCATATGAGGTACCCTCAATTCCATTTTTTTGTAGTTTCCTTTTATAAAATAAACTAGTGATAAAACAAGAAACTAAAAGATTCAATTGCAAGATCTAAAGATATACCTTCAAGCACTCACCTCCCCGGCAACGGCACCAGAAAAGAGCTTGATGTCTACTACACAACCTTCTTCTTGTAGACGTTGTTGGGCCTCCAAGTGCAAAGCTCATAGGACAGTAGCAAATTTCCCTCAAGTGGATGACCTAAGGTTTATCAATCCGTGGGAGGCGTAGGATGAAGATGGTCTCTCTCAAGCAACCCTGCAACCAAATAAGAAAGAGTCTCTTGTGTCCCCAACACACCCAATACAATGGTAAATTGTATAGGTGCACTAGTTTGGTGAAGAGATGGTGATACACGTGCAATATGGATGATAGATATAGGTTTTTGTAATCTGAAAATATAAAAACAGCAAGGTAGCAAGTGGTAAAAGTGAGCATAAACGGTATTGGAATGCTAGGAAACAAGGCCTAGGGTTCATACTTTCACAGGTGGAACTTCTCTCAACAATAATAACATACTGGATCATATGACTATCCCTCAACATGCAACGTGTCACTCCAAAGTCACTAATAGCGGAGAACAAACGAAGAGATTATTTTATGGTACGAAACCACCTCAAAGTTATCCTTTCTAATCGATCTATTCAAGAGTCCGTAGTAAAATAACACGAAGCTATTCTTTCCGTTCGATCTATCATAGAGTTCATACTAGAATAACACCTTAAGATACAAATGAACCAAAACCCTAATGTCACCTAGATACTCCAATGTCACCTCAAGTATCCGTGGACATGATTATACGATATGCATCACACAATCTCAGATTCATCTATTCAAACCAACACTAAGAACTTCAAAGAGTGCCCCAAAGTTTCTACCGGAGAGTCAAGAAGAAAACGTGTGCCAACCCCTATGCATAAGTTCACAAGGTCACTGAACCAGCAAGTTGATCACCAAAAATACATCAAGTAGATCACGTGATATCCCATTGTCACCACAGATAAGCACATGCAAGACATACATCAAGTGTTCTCAAATCCTTAAAGACTCAACCCGATAAGATAACTTCAAAGGGAAAACTCAATACATTACAAGAGAGTAGAGGGGGAGAAACATCATAAGATCCAACTATAATAGCAAAGCTTGCGATACATCAAGATCGTACTAAATCAAGAACACGAGAGAGAGAGAGAGAGATCAAACACATAGCTACTGGTACATACCCTCAGCCCCGAGGGTGAACTACTCCCTCCTCGTCATGGAGAGCACCGGGATGATGAAGATGGCCACCGGTGAGGGATCCCCCCTCCGACAGGGTGCCGGAACAGGGTCCTGATTGGTTTATGGTGGCTACAGAGGCTTGCGGTGGCGGAACTCCCGATCTATTCCGTTCCCTGGTGTTTTAGGGTATATGGATATATATAGGCGAAAGAAGTCGGTAAGGGGAGCCACGAGGGGCCCACAAGGGTGGGGGCGCGCCCAGGGGGGGCAGGCGCGCCTCCCTGCCTCGTGGCCACCTCGAAGCTTCCCTAACTTCAACTCCAAGTCTCCTGGATCATGTTCATTCCAAAAATCACGCTCCCGAAGGTTTCATTCCGTTTGGACTCTGTTTGATATTCCTTTTCTGCGAAACATTGAAACAAGGGAAAAAATAGAAACTGGCACTGGGCTCTGGGTTAATAGGTTAGTCCTAAAAATAATATAAAAGTGCATAGTAAAGCCCATTAAACATCCAAGATGGATAATATAATAGCATGAATACTTCATAAATTATAGATACGTTGGAGACGTATCACTACTACACATGATGATTTTGATAGATATAATATGCATGTGCTTGCTGATCCTACTTGCAATTATTATGAGAGAGGAACTACATCTCCACCTCTCCATGTTTCCAACATGATAAAATTGCAAGAAACTGTTTATACTATGCATTGGCATTTACTTTGTGTGCATGAATTGTTCTTTTATGACATGCCGATGCATAGGAAGAGAGTTAGACTTCGTTGTTGCATGATATATGTTGCTTTGTGCTCACTACTAAATTACAAATCATTGTTAATTAAAATTGGCTTTGATATACCTTGGGATCCGGGTGGATCCATTACTTGAGCACTATATGCCTAGCTTAATGGCTTTAAAGAAAGCGCTGCCAGGGAGACAACCCGGAAGTTTTAGAGAGTCATTTATTTATGTTCTGTGCTTTTATAAAGTTAAAAAACAAATATCATAAAAATAATGTGCCAAGATTTGCCGTTAGGATGTTTACATTGCTTGTTTGTTTGTGCGGTGCAAGACAGAAACTTTGGCTGTAGTGTGCGATTTGTCATTTTTTACTGGAATGTCAAACGATTCTGAAACTTTTTGCACTGTCTTTCTATACTAATTATTTATTTTTCCTAAATGTTTCAGAATTTTTGGAGTACCATAAGTATGGTGAATGTTCAGATTACTATAGACTGTCCTGTTTAAGACAGATCTGTTTTTGATGCATAGTTTGCTTGTTTTGATGAAACTATCAATTTCTATCAGTGGATTAAGCCATGGAAAAGTTATATTACAGTAGCTACAATGCAAAAACAAAATATGAATCTGTTTTCAACAGTACTTAGAGTAGTGATTTGCTTTATTATACTAACGGATCTTACCGAACTTTCTGTTGAGTTTTGTGTGGATGAAGTGTTTGAAGATCGAGGATGTCTCGATATGAGGATAAGGAGGAGAGGCAAGAGCTCAAGCTTGGGGATGCCCAAGGCACCCCAAGTAAATATTCAAGGAGACTCAAGCGTCTAAGCTTGGGGATGCCCCGGAAGGCATCCCATCTTTCATCAACAAGTATCGGTATGTTTTCGGATTCGTTTCGTTCATGTGATATGTGCAAATCTTAGAGCGTCTTTTGCATTTAGTTTTTCACTTTTCTTTTATGCACCATGCTGGTATGAGATAGTCCTTGGTTTATTTATAGAATGCTCTTTGCACTTCACTTAAATCTTTTGAGTATGGCTTTATAGAATGCTTCATGTGCTTCACTTATATCATTTGAAGTTTGGATTGCCTGTTTCCCTACACATAGAAAACCGCCATTTGTAGAGTGCTCTTTTGCTTCACTTATATTTGTTAGAGCGTGGGAATATCTTTTGTAGAAAGAATTAAACTCTCTTGCTTCACACATATCTATTTAGAGAGATGACAGGAATTGGTCATTCACATGGTTAGTCATAAAATCCTACATAAAACTTGTAGATCACTGAATATGCTATGTTTGATTCCTTGCAATAGTTTTGCGATATAAAGGTGGTGATATTAGAGTCGTGCTAGTGATTAATTGTGGATTAGTAGAAATACTTGTGTTGAGGTTTGTGATTCCCGAAGCATGCACGTATGGTGAACCGTTATGTAACGAAGTCGAAGCATGATTATTTTTTGATTGTCATCCTTTGTGTGGAGGTCGGGATCGCGCGATGGTTAACTCCTACCAACCCTTCCCCTAGGAGCATGCGTGTAGTACTTTGTTTCGATGGCTGATAAATTTTTGCAATAAGTATGTGAGTTCTTTATGACTAATGTTGAGTCCATGGATTATACGCACTCTCACCCTTCCATCATTTCTAGCCTCTTCGGTACCGTGCATTGCCCTTTCTCACCTCGAGAGTTGGTGCAAACTTCGCCGGTGCATCCAAACCCCGTGATACGATACGCTCTATCACACATAAGCCTCCTTATATCTTCCTCAAAACAGCCACCATACCTACCTATTATGCCATTTCCATAGCCATTCTGAGCTATATTGCCATGCAACTTCCATCATCATCATATACATGACTTGAGCATTCATTGTCATATTTCTTTGCATGATCGTAAGACAGCTAGCATGATATTTTCATGGCTTGTCAGTTTTTTGATATCTTTGCTATGCTAGATCATTGCACATCCTAGTACACTGCTAGAGGCATTCGTATAGTCATCATGTATTAATTTTATCGAGTTGTAAGTAAATAGAAGTGTGATGATCCTCATTATTAGAACATTGTCCCATGTGAGGTTATAAAAAAAGAGGCCAAATAAGCCAAAATAAAAAGGGGGCCAGAGAAGCCCACCAAAAAAAAGAGAAAACAAAAAAATGAGAGAAAAAAAAGAGAAGGGGCAATGTTACTATCCTTTTACCACACTTGTGCTTCAGAGTAGCACCATGTTATTCATATAGAGAGTCTCTTGAGTTATCACTTTCATGTACTAGTGGGAATTTTCATTAGAACTTGGCTTGTATATTCCGATGATGGGCTTCCTCAAATGCCCGAGGTCTTCATGAGCAAGCAAGTTGGATGCACACCCACTTAGTTTCCAGTTTGAGCTTTCATACACTTATAGCTCTTAGTGCATCCGTTGCATGGCAATCCCTACTCCTCACATTGACATCAATTGATGGGCATCTCCATAGCCCGTTGATTAGCCGCGTCGATGTGAGACTTTCTCCTTTTTGTCTTCTCCACATAACCTCCACCATCATATTCTATTCCACCTATAGTGCTATATCCATGGCTCACGCTCATGTATTGCGTGAAAGTTGAAAAAAGTTTGAGAATACTAAAGTATGAAACAGTTCCTTGGCTAAAACCGGGGTTGTGCATGATTTAAATACTTTGTGTGGTGAAGACGGGGCATAGCCAGACCATATGATTTTGTAGGGATAACTTTCTTTGGCCATGTTATTTTGAAAAGACAAGATTGCTTTATTAGTATGCTTGAAGTATTATTGTCTTAATGCCAAATGATATACTATTTCTTTGAATCACTCGTGTCTTAATATTCATGCCATGATTAGATTATATGATCAAGATTATGCTAGGTAGCATTCCACATCAAAAATTATCCTTTTTATCATTTACCTACTCGAGGACGAGCAGGAATTAAGCTTGGGGATGCTGATACGTCTCCGTCGTATCTATAATTTTTTATTGTTCCATGCCAATATTCTACAACTTTTACACACTTTTGGCAACTTTTTATACTATTTTTGGGACTAACATATTGATCCAGTGCCCAGTGCCAGTTCCTGTTTGTTGCATTTTTTTGTTTCACAGAAAATCCATATCAAATGGAGTCCAAACAGGATAAAAACTAACGGAGATTTTTTTTTGGAATATTTATGATTTTTGGGAAGAAGAATCAACACGAGACGATGCCCGACGGGGCCACGAGGCAGGGGGCACGCCCGAGTGGGTCAGGCGCGCCCTGGGTCGTCGTGGCCACCCCTAAGGCGATTGGTGCCCTCCTTTCGCCGCAAGACAGCTAATATCCGGATAGAGATCGTGTCCAAAATTCAGCCCAATCGGAGTTACGGATCTCCGGGAATATAAGAAACGGTAAAAGGCCAGAATCTGGAACGCAGAAAAACGCAGAAACAGAGAGAGACAGAGAGACATATCCAATCTTGGACGGGCTCTCGCCCCTCCCATGCCATGGAAGCCAAGGACCAGAAGGGAAACCCTTATCCCATCTAGGGAGAAGGTCAAGGAAGAAAAAGAAGAAGAAGGGGGCCTCTCTCCCCCTCTCTCCCGGTGGCGCCGGAACACTGCCGGGGCCATCATCGTGCGATGGCGATCTACACCAACACCTCTGTCATCTTCACCAACATCTTCATCACCTTCCCCCATATATCTACAGCGGTCCACTCTCCCGCAACCCGCTGTACCCTCTACTTGAACATGGTGCTTTATGCTTCATATTATTATGCAATGATTTGTTGCCATCCTATGATGTCTGAGTAGATTTTTGTTGTCCTATCGGTAATTGGCGAATTGCTATGATTGGTTTAATTTGCTTGTGGTTATGTTGCTGTTTTTTGGTGCCCATCATATGAGCACGCGCGTGGATCACACCATAGGGTTAGTTGTATGTTGATAGGACTATGTATTGGAGGGCAAGAGTGACAGAAGCTTCAACCTAGCATAGAAATTGATGCATACGGGATTGAAGGGGGGCCAATATATCTTAATGCTATGGTTGGGTTTTACCTTAATGAACGTTAGTGGTTGCGGATGCTTGCTAATAGTTCCAATCATAAGTGCATATAATTCCAAGTCAAGGATGAGATGCTAGCAGTGGCCTCTCCCACATAAAACTTGCTATCGGTCTAGTAAAGTAGTCAATTGCTTAGGGACAATTTCACAACTCCGACCACCACTTTTCCACACTCGCTATACTAACTTTATTGCTTCTTTACCTAAACAGCCCCTAGTTTTTATTTACGTGCTCTTTATATTCTTGCAAACCTATCCAACAACACCTACAAAGTACTTCTAGTTTCTTACTTGTTTTAGGTAAAGCGAATGTTAAGCGTGCGTAGAGTTGTATCGGTGGTCGGTAGAACTTGAGGGAATATTTGTTCTACCTTTAGCTCCTCGTTGGGTTCGACACACTTACTTATCGAAGAGGCTATAATTGATCCCCTATACTTGTGGGTTATCAGTTGGCGGTGAGAAGAATGCAAAGAGGCGCCACCATCAATGCACATTGCTTCTGTGGCTTTTTGAAATTCATGGTCGCTAGACTTGTCATCCTCTTCATGGTCATCACCTCCCTCTTTCTTGTCGCCGCCTCGAGCAGGCCTCTCCGGTTGCTTGTCCTTGCCGTCGCGGCCTCCTCGGCCACCACGCTTCTTACCGGATCCCTCAGGACCATCCTGGCCCTTCTCCTTGTCTCGCCTTTCATACTCAGCTTTCCGCCTTTCGACAAGCTGCTCGACTTGCCGACAGTTCTGGAGGTCGTGGCCCTTGGTGTGATGGATCTTGGAGTACTACTTGTCGGAGCCCTCTGGTTTGTCGGCAACCGCCAAGACCTGGTAGGCGGCGCACCCGGCAACCTCCTTGCCGGGGTCGTCAACCTTGTCCTTCTTGGTGGTGCCAGGGTTGCCGGATTCCTCGACGGCAAGCACGGTGTTTCCCTTGCGCTTCCTGTTGTGTCGTTGGCCCTTCTTCGCCGGGGCAACTACGTCCTCGTCTCCAGAATCAGTTCCTGCACCGGCGTCTTCGCCGGGGTACTTCCTTCCTTCTTCAGCCCGAGCACATCTATAGCTAAAACATAAAGCTCGGTAACATCCCTAACCTTGTTCATCACCAGCTCTTCACGCGTCTTGCGGTTGCGCACATTTTGATGAAACACGCTGATAACAGCGGCAGGATGAACATCTGGGATGTTGTACTGCACACGGCTGAATCTTTGTATGTATTTGCGCAAGGATTCGCCATCTTTCTGGGGGATGAGATGTAAATCACTTGCCTGGCCAGGAGCTTGGTGGCCTCCGGTAAAGGCGCCAACAAACTCCTGGCACAGATCCGACCAAGAGGAGATGGAATCTACTGGCAGGTGCACCAACCACGACCTAATGTAGGGCTTGAGGACTAACGGGAAGTAGTTGGTGGGCACCTTGCAGTCTCGAGCCCCGGTAGCTTGCATAGCGGTGGTGTAGACGCTCAGGAACTCGAACGGGTGGGTCCTATCGTCGTACTTCTCCGGGACCTCTGGTTTGAACATGCGGGAAGTGGGCCACTGGAATTGCCGCAGCTCACGGGTAAAAGCTGGACAACCCACCTCTTAAGGCAAGTCACCAGAACCCCCCGGCGCAGGCTTGTCCACAGTAGGCCCTGTGCGCCTGTCAGATTGATGGCACGCTTCCCGCCGTCGCTCGATGGTGGTTCGAGCGTCTTCTTTGACCCGTTCCCGAAGAACTTGACGTTGATCGCAGTGAGTTCGTGGATCGGACGACCCCGTGGATCCGTCTTCTCGGGCATCGACCTGCCGAACTGGCGACCGCTGTTGTCGCGGTTGGGGAGAGTGCACCGTAGCCACACCACCTCCGATCCTTCCGTCATTGGCACGCGCCGGCCCAGTGGACCATCGTCGCGAGGGCTCCGCCTGCTGCTGCCCATCTCTATCGACGATATCGATGAGGCTGTGAATAGTAGCTCTCCATTCTTCGAGCTTCTCCGCAGCGGGAGGAAAATCCAGGAGTAGCTGCACTCGTGCCAACTCTTCTGCTGGTGTGGGGGGCAGTGACAGGCATAAAGAACGTGAGGGGCTCTGACTCCTAACTGTGTTAGAAGGAGATCCATTATGGTCCCGCAGTCGCACGCCATTTCCACCAGCATCTTGGCATGCATGCTGGCCCCGCACATCTGGGGAATGATGCTGAGGGCTCTTTCCATGGTGACGCCTGGGGTCACCAACGTCATGGCGCTGCTCGTCGCGCATGACCTGGGAAGACCGCAGCACATGCGCTGGCGGGGGTGTCTTGGAGGTCGCTTTGCCACCCTTGGAGGTCACCGCCCATAGGTAGCACGGCTCCGTCCTTGGATCCAGCAGTGTGCAAGCCATCGTCGCAGCCACGGATGATACCGCTCGCTTGGCTCCGGACGCCAGAACGTCATGGAAGGTCACGATCTCCACCTCCTCCTCCACCCACATCCATCACGTCGCCCGTCTGTGTTGGCACGGGCAGATCGGCCGCAGACAAACCAATCGCCGTGATGCCCTTCTTTGGGAAGCATGACGATGAGGATCTTGAGGAAACTGACGCGCTAAACTGCTAGATTAGGTTTGTGCAACCTCTGCCCCCTACCTGGCGTGCCAAAGATGTCGGGGAAACAACACCTATGGGATCACGTGGATCCCTTCTACTGTTTGGCAGGAAAGAGGAGTGCACAAAGAGCAGATCTAACGATAAACACGAGGGATTTTTACCCAGGTTCAGGCCGCTGAGAAGCGTAAAACCCTAGTCTTGCTTTTAGTGTATTGAGTGTTCTTGAGCTTTGGCTAGCCACTACACATGCAAACTAGGTCAAAAAGTCCAAAAAGTCCCCTCCTATATCTCCTTGGGCCTCCTTTTATACCAAAGAAGCTACCACAGTGGCGTACAGACATACAGGAGGTGTAAAGTTGCTACAGTGCGTATACTTATCCCTATCGTCTTAGGACAAACGCATTTAATGTGCCATTTACGTGTCCCTAACTTTATCGGGGACGGAAACAGAGCCCGTCCCATCTGTCGCCGCCTCACCCCGTCTTGACATGCCCCCGGGATGACGAGGCATGCAATGCCAAGCTGACTGGCTAGCCGCTCCGCTGGAGCGGTGGTAGGATCTTCACGAAGATCTGCATGCCGCCATGCAGGTGCTTGCCAGGCTAGCAGGCTGGTCGCTGCCCTGGAGCGGTGGCGGGGTGGCGGAACCATGCTGTGTGTGAGCCTTGCCGCGGCCTTGCAAACACCCCCGGCAAGAATCTTGCCGGGGCCTCGCAAACGTCCCCGACAAGAATCCTACTGGGACCTTCACCTCCTGGTCTTCACAAAGATCTGCATGTCACCACGCAGATGCCCCTGGACCTTGGTCTTGATATTGTCGATGGTGTTAGAGCTCTTAACCACAAGGGTGGTGGTCTTGCAGGGGCTTCGCGAACCATCCCAGCAAGGATCTTGTCGGGGGCTCAGCTTGTCGTCTGTTCTTTGTTCCGGTCGTCCCTGCTAGGCTTTGCCGCGGGTACGACTACAACTACCTGTGCACAAGTAAGGGGTACTAAAGGGCCCAAACTTTAGTACACCAACACCAAACGTCTAGTATTTAGAAAAACAGGTAGTAGTTTTCTGGAGCACATATCTGGGAAAGCTTGCCACACTTTATATATGTCCATACGCTAATGCAACACCATTCAAATAGTACAAATATACAGTAATCCAGTGGTTGGTGCAACAGTAGAGTAGTTTTTTTGTTACGTGGTACAATACAATGGTTTTACTGAACAGATTTCTATAAGCTAGCACTGGAAGATTTCTATAAGCATTAACAATACAAAATGTAAAGGTAACAAGTTTCAGCATTGGTATACTAGCTGTGCAACAGCATTAAACCAAATACAAAAGTCTGAAGGTAACTACCATTATTAACTAATGACAGCATAAAAATGGCAAACCATGTACCTTCAAGGTAAATATCATTTCGAACTCGAGGGGACTTGAAAAATTGCTATCCCAATCTTGATAATTGATGAAACATAAAAACTTGATCGAACGAATCAAGAGAACAGACGGAGGAGGAGGTGACCACTCTTGACCTTTCCTCTTGTCTTCATATTTTTTATGCAGTTTAACCAAAATAAAATGACATCAGCGCCCTGGAATTTTGGTGACACTGTACAAAAAAATTGACTTATCTCATGAAGGTGAGGTATGTAATCGATAAGCATTAATAGTGTAAAAATCTGAAGGTACTAACAAATTTCATCGTTGGTATACTGGCTGTGCAACATCATTAGAATGCCTTAGCTAAAAAATCTTTAATACATCCACAATCAACGGCTAACCCTGAAATAATCCAGTGACATTAAATGGCATAGCTTAAATTTATCGGCGGCATTAGACGGAGTGCAGCATTAGTTAAATGTGGCATCACTTTAGCAGTAGCATTGCTTGACTTTACCGCTGGTATTATACTAACAGCAAAAAAGTGGCAATAAGAGCATGGGAGGCCCATTCGGACAGTGCGCGCACCAATACGATGTACCTCCATGGACGCATAGAGTGGTGAGGGAGGTATGGTTGCCCAGAGCAACAAATATCCAGGCAGCATCTATGGATTACGTCCCATTTTTGTTCTCTTGAGCCACCTTTTTCCTATGTGAGGACAACAAACCGATCGACCTGGTCATTCTCTATTGCGTTGTCATGCCTTTCTACCCTTTTTCAACCAAGAGACACGACACTCGTTCCTTAGCTACGGATTTTCCATTTTTCAACCTAGATGCGGGTTCGATGCCTAGTCTCTTCGATAGTACTTTCACCCTTCCTTTCCTTATTCAACCCAGACATGGATTAATCTACATGAAGTAGGGTTTCCTTTAGTAGTGCAAATTAAGGTTTCGTCTGCATGACCAACAGAGCAGAGGATAGCAAATTGGGAAGATGGTGGAGTGGAAAAAGAACCACATGCAGCGACATGGCAGATGGGGCAATAGAACAAGGGTATGGTTCGAAAAGAGGTAGCATACCCGAGGGTCGCGGGAAGTGGCTTCGCTCGTGGTCGTCGTCCTCCGCACACACTACAACAGTGAGCTTGGGGACGGAGGCCATCCCGCGCGGGCGCTAGGTCTGAGAGGACGACCTTGTCGTCAGTGCGTGACCTCGCTCGCCGACGACGAGTGCGTCAATTCTGCACGTCCTTTTCTTCCCTGGCAGATCTGTTACCACCGGTGAGGAGGGAGAGAGAGGCCATCTTTTTTAGATTTGGAGAGAGGGTGATAGTGTGAGAAGCAAGTGGGTAGCCCTTAGCAAGCAAGCTGAAGCTCTAGCCTATATATCTTTTTTGATACTAGTACTAGAGGTGGAGTAGTGGTAGAGTAGTTTATATTTTCTTTGCATACAGTACCAGTTAGTCATGCTTCAAAACTGAACGGCACTCCATTAAAAAAATAAAGTCAAGAAATAATACGGCACCTCGGGCCAATGCGGCCAGATCGCATTTTGCACGAGAAATGACACACCATATTTCGTTGACATGTGGTCCCATTCCAACATGTCATGTCAGTGAGACGACGACGTGTCCTTTTGTACAATTTCCGAATGAACGTCTATCTAGGCCGGGGCGCCTCTTCCTGTACCGTGGCAACCGTCCACTGCCTCTTCGTCTTTCCCGCTTGATTTGGAACTGTTGTCCCACGTTCTTCCTCCCTCCTCCATTTTCCTTCACCCTTCCTTCTACCATTGTTCGATCGTCTTCTCCATGGAGGGAACAGGACGAAAATGACCCCGTTATTGTTGCCCCGATCTGAAAGATGACGTGGTGGAGGAACTCATTGATCGGTGCGACGTCATCAACTCGGCTATCATGGCAGGTTCGTTCAAGGCCATTCTCGACTCAACTAATAGCATCATTACAAAGAACCCAAGGGTCCAGGAGCGGTTTGATCTCCCCTATCTTCTTCGCCATGACCCTGCTCGCTAGCATGTGGATGATGAAAGCCTCGCCTTGTGGAGTTGGTGTCGCTTGATAATGATACGTGTGATGTTAAGATGCCATCGCTTAAGCGTAAGGCCTGGGCAGGCGCAAATGGAGATTGGGTTGTTTATATTGGGTACAACTGCGAGTGGGAACTTGTGAATGTGTACACTCATCAGCGGATTCGACTTCCAAAAATCTCAGAGTACCCTGAGGTTGAGCACACCGATGATCTACGTACGTTCAAATACGATTATGGTGACTATCATCTACAGAAGATAGGAATTTGTCGAGTTCCCAACCGCTCTTGTGATTACATGAACTATGAAGTTGTTGCTATCTTCGACAAGCTTGTTGCTATCCTTACTTCCACGCCTCGATGGATATTGCTCAAATCAATTTCTGTACACGGATGAGTACTATGATGCAATTCAATACGAGCGTTTTGTGTTTGCTGCCACCACTCGTGGCACTATTTTTGCATGGAATCTTATGGTTTCGGTACGTTTGTCTTACGCCGTAATTTTAATTGTTTCATCCACATGCATGCAGGTTAGCTAGTTTCCCTTTACTAATGAACCTTCTTGTGTTTCCAAGGTCCTGTGAACATTCCACCACCTATACTTGAAAAAAATTATAACCAAGGGGAAGATGATGATGGTGATGATCATGAGCATGAGGACGAGCAGGACCTATATACTCAGTGGCGCCTGGCAACTTATTCTGATGGATCACCTCTTCTTCTATGTATATGATACATCTCCATCGTATCTATAATTTTTGATTGTTCCATGCTATTATATTATCTATTTTGGATGTTTAATGGGCTTTATTATGCACTTTTATATTATTTTTGGGACTAACCTACTAACTGGAGGCCCAGTGCAAATTGATTTTTTTGCCTATTTCAGTGTTTCGCAGAAAAGGAATATCAAACGGAATCCAAACGGAATGAAACCTTCGGGAGAATCGGTTTTGGAACAAACACAATCCAAGGATACTTGGAGTGGACGTCAAGGAAGCAACGAGGCGGCCATGAGGTAGGAGGGCGCGCCCAGGGGGGTAGGCGTGCGCCCACCCTCGTGGGCCCCTCATGACTCCACCGACCTACTTCCTTCGCCTATATATACTCTTATACCCCGAAAACATCCAGGAGCACCACGAAACCCTATTTCCACCACCGCAACCTTCTGTACCCGTGAGATCCCATCTTGGGGCCTTTTCCGGCGCTCCGCCGGAGGGGGAATCGATCACGGAGGGCTTCTACATCAACACCATAGCCTCTTCGATGATGTGTGAGTAGTTTACCACAGACCTTCGGGTCCATAGTTATTAGCTAGATGACTTCTTCTCTCTCTTTGATTGTCAATACAAGGTTCTCCTCGATCTTCTTGGAGATCTATTCGATGTAATTCTTTTTTGCGGTGTGTTTGTCGAGATCCGGTGAATTGTGGGTTTATGATCAAGATTATCTATGAACAATATTTGATTCTTCTCTGAATTCTTATATGTATGATTTGATATCTTTGCAAGTCTCTTCAAATTATCAGTTTGGTTTGGCCTACTAGATTGATCTTTCTTGCAATGGGATAAGTGCTTAGCTTTGGGTTCAATCTTGCATTGTTCGATCCCAATGATAGAAAGGGAATTTATCTTATTATCTCTATCATATCTCACTTTTGCAAGTGGCTGTGAAGGGATTGACAACCCCTTTATCGCGTTGGTTGCAAGGTTTTTATTTGTTTGTGCAGGTATGAGGGATTTGCATGTAGTCTCCTACTGGATTGATACCTTGGTTCTCAAAAACTGAGGGAAATACTTACGCTGTTTTGCTGCACCACCCTTTCCTCTTCAAGGGAAAACCAATGCAGGCTCAAGAGGTAGCAAGAAGGATTTCTGGCGCCGTTGCCGGGGAGATCTACGCTCAAGTCAGGACATACCAAGTACCCATCACAAACTCTTATCCCTCGCATTACATTATTTGCCATTTGCCTCTCGTTTTCCTCTCCCCCACTTCACCCTTGCCATTTTATTCGCCCTTTTTCCGGTTGGTTCTTTTCTGCTTGCTTCTCGTTTGTTTGTGTGTTAGATCGTTTGTTTCGTCATCATGGCTAGTCCTTCTATCATTGTTAGTACTCCCGATCATGAAGTTCTTAATTTTAAACAAAGGGAGGGGAAAATTTGAAAGATGCTTGGTATAGAATTTGCAATGCTCAGAATAGATCCACTAGGAAGCAATCCACTTCCGTTCTTCTTCGCAATTTTTATGTAGGCATCAATCCTTGGAATAGATATATTCTTGATACCATTACCGGAGGAAATTTCTTGGGTAGTCACACTTTTGATTCTTATAATGCTATGATAGATTTATTCGGCCCACCACCTCTGTTGGTTAACGGAACCACTTTAACTTTGGAACATGTGATGCAAAGGCTTGAGATTATTGAAAATAAAGTTGCCACTGTAGAGTTGATTGAGAATTTGGATAAAAAGATCCACAACCAAATCACCCAATATGGATCTAAGGTAGGAGTTACTCTGATTTCTTTTAAGGAATAGGAACCCATAGTTAACGAAAAGATAGATCAAGATTCCACAAGAATTGATAAACTTGAGGATATTATTACTAACTTAGGGTCTGCCTTTTCTTCCATAAGAAATACTCCAAATCCTCCTACTACCAAAGTTGCTAAATTGATGTATGTTCCTAAAAATAAGGGTGAATCTTCTAGTAAGGAAAATGCGGATCTCAAATCAATAAGTGTTCACCCCAATTTTTTTGCTATCATTAAGGAACCTTTTGCTACAAATGAATTCCTTGATTTCTTGCCTAGGAGTTTGATCATTAATAAAAAGAAGCAAACTCCTAAGGGTTATAAGTGTTGGATTGAAGAATTGCATACCAAAGATGATAATACCTAGATCTATTCTTGTTTTTATGCCTAGCTAGGGGCGCTAAACGATAGCGCTTGTTGGGAGGCAACCCAGTTTTATTTTTGTTCCTAGATTTTTGTTCCTGTTTAGTAATAAATATTTCATCTAGCCTCTAGTTAGATGTGGTGTTGTGTTTTAATTAGTGTTTGTGCCAAGTAGAACCTTTAGGATAACCTACGGTGATAGTTATTTGATCTTGCTGTACAAAAACACAAACTTTCCGCGCACAAGATTAGTTTTCATAAATCACAGAAACGTGCTTTTCAGTTGATTCTTTTTGCAGTAGATTAATAAACAGATTACTTAGGAGTACCTAATTTGGTATAATTTTTGGAGTTCCATAAGTATACGTTTGATACAGATTGCTACAGACTGTTCTGTTTTTGACAGATTCTGTTTTTCGTGTGTTGTTTGCTTATTTTGATGAATCTATGGCTAGTATTGGGGGGTATGAACCATAGAGAAGTTGGAATACAGTAGGTTTAACACCAATATAAATAAATAATGAGTTCATTACACTACCTTAAAGTGGTGGTTTGTTTTCTTATACTAACGGAGCTCATGAGATTTTCTGTTGAGTTTTGTGTGGTAAAGTTTCCAAGTTTTTGGGCAAAGATTTGATGGATTTTGGAACAAGGAGTGGCAAGAGCCTAAGCTTGGGGATGCCCAAGGCACCCCAAGGTAAAATTAAAGGACAACCAAAAGCCTAAGCTTGGGGATGCCCCGGAAGGCATCCCCTCTTTCGTCTTCGTCTATCGGTAACTTTACTCGATGCTATATTTTTATTCACCACATGATATGTGTTTTGCTTGGAGCGTCTTGTATGATTTGAGTCTTTGCTTTTTGTTTACCACAATCATCCTTGTTGTACACACCTTTTGAGAGAGACACACATGAATTAGAATTTATTAGAATACTCTATGCGCTTCACTTATATCTTTTGAGCTAGATAATTTTGCTCTAGTACTTCACTTATATCTCTTAGAGCACGGTGGTGGTTTTATTTTGTAGAAATTATTGATCTCTCATGCTTCACTTATATTATTTTGAGAGTCCTTCAGAACAGCATGGTAGTTTGCTTTGGCTATAAAATTAGTCCTCATATGATAAGCATCCAAGATGGGTATAATAAAAACTTCCATAAAAACTGCATTGAATACTATGAGAAGTTTGATGCTTCATGATTGTTTTGAGATACGAGGATGGTGATATTAGAGTCATGCTAGTAGAGTAGTTGTGAATTTGAGAAATACTTGTGTTGAGGTTTGCAAGTCCCGTAGCATGCACGTATCGTAACCGTTGTGTGACAAATTTGAAGCATGAGGTATTTCTTTGATTGTCTTCCTTTGTGTGGAGGTCGGGATCGCGCGATGGTTCACTCGTACCAACCCTTCCCCTAGGGGCATGCATGTAGTACTTTGTTTTGATGAATTGTAGATTTTTGCAATAAGTATGTGAGTTCATTATGACTAATGTTGAGTCCATGGATTATACGCACTCTCACCCTTCCATCATTGCTGGCCTCTTCGGTACCGTGCATTGCCCTTTCTCACCTTGAGAGTTGGTGCAAACTTCGCCGGTGCATCCAAACCCCGTGATATGATACAGTCTATCACACATAAACTTCCTTATATCTTCCTCAAAACAGCCACCATACCTACCTATTATGGCATTTCCATAGCCATTCCGAGATATATTGCCATGCAACCTTCCAGTGTTTCATTTATTATGACACGCTTCATCATTGTCATATTGCCTTGCATGATCATGTAGTTGACATCGTATTTGTGGCAAAGCCACCACGCATAATGTTTCATGCATGTCACTCTTGATTCATTGCCCATCCCGGTACACCGCCGGAGGCACTCATATAGAGTCAAATTTTGTTCTAGTATCGAGTTGTAATCATTGAGTTGTAAATCAATAGAAGTGTGATGATCATCATTAATAGAGCATTGTCCCAAATAGAATAATAGAAAGGCCAAAAAAGGCCCAAAAAAGGTACAATGCTACTATCCTTTTTTCCACACTTGTGCTTCAAAGTAGCACCATGATCTTTATGATAGAGAGTCTCTTGCTTTCTCACTTTCATATACTAGTGGGAATTTTTCATTATAGAACTTGTCTTGTATATTCCAACAATGGGCTTCCTCAAATGCCCTAGGTCTTCGTGAGCAAGCAAGTTGGATGCACACCCACTTAGTTTCTTTTGTTGAGCTTTCATACATTTATAGCTCTAGTGCATCCGTTACATGGCAATCCCTACTCCTTGCATTGACATCAATTGATGGGCATCTCCCTAGCCCGTTGATTAGCCGTGTCAATGTGAGACTTTCTCCCTTTTTGTCTTCTCCACACAACCCCCATCATTATATTCTATTCCACCCATAGTGCTATGTCCATGGCTCACGCTCATGTATTGCGTGAAAGTTGAAAAAGTTTGAAAAAATTAAAGTATGAAACAATTGCTTCGCTGAAACCGGGGTTGTGCATGATTTGAGTATTTCGTGTGACGAAGATGGAGCATAGCCAAACTATATGATTTTGTAGGGATGAACTTTCGTAGGCCATGTTATTTTGAGAAGACATGATTACTTTGTTAGTATGCTTGAAGTATTATTACTCTTATGTCAATATTAAACTTTTGTCTTGAATCTTTCGGATCTAAACATTCATGCCACAATAAAGAGAATTACTTAGAAAATTATGTTAGGTAGCATTCCACATCAAAAATTCTGTTTTTATCATTTACCTACTCGAGGACGAGCATGAATTAATCTTGGGGATGCTTGATACGTCTCCAACGTATCTATAATTTTTGATTGTTCCATGCTATTATATTATCTATTTTGGATGTTCAATGGGCTTTATTATGCACTTTTATATTATTTTTGGGACTAACCTACTAACCGGAGGCCCAGTCCAAATTGCTGTTTTTTTGCCTATTTCCGTCTTTCTCAGAAAAGGAATATCAAACGGAATGAAACCTTCGGGAGAATCGTTTTTGGAACAAACACAATCCAGGAGACTTGGAGTGGACGTCAAGGAAGCAATGAGGCGGCCATGAGGTAGGAGGGCGCGCCCAGGGGGTAGGCGCGCCCCCACCCTCGTGGGCCCCTCGTGACTCCACCGACCTACTTCCTTCGCCTATATATACTCTTATACCATGAAAACATCCAGGAGCACCACGAAACCCTATTTCCACCGCCGCAACCTTCTATACCCGTGAGATCCCATCTTGGGGCCTTTTCCGGCGCTCCGCCGGAGGGGGAATCGATCACGGAGGGCTTCTACATCAACACCATAGCCTCTCCGATGATGTGTGAGTAGTTTACCACAGACCTTCGGGTCCATAGTTATTAACTAGATGGCTTCTTCTCTCTCTTTGATTCTCAATACAAAGTTCTCCTCGATCTTCTTGGAGATATATTCGATGTAATTCTTTTTGCGGTGTGTTTGTCGAGATCCGATGAATTGTGGGTCAATATTTGATTCTTCTTTGAATTCTTATATGTATGATTTGATATCTTTGCAAGTCTCCTTGAATTATCAGTTTGGTTTGGCCTACTAGATTGATCTTTCTTGCAATGGTAGAAGTGCTTAGCTTTGGGTTCAATCTTGTGGTGTTCGATCCCAGTGACGGAAAGGGAACCGACACGTATTGTATTGTTGCCATAGAGGATAAAAGATGGGGTTTATATCATATTGCTTGAGTTTATCCCTCTACATCATGTCATCCTGCCTAATGCATTACTCTGTTTTTATGAACTTAATACTCTAGATGCATGCTGGATAGCGGTCGATGTGTGGAGTAATAGTAGTAGATGCAGAATCGTTTCGATCTACTTGTCATGGACGTGATGCCTATATACATGATCATGCCTAGATATTCTCATAACTATGCGCTTTTCTATCAATTGCTCGGTAGTAATTTGTTCACCCACCGTAAAATATGCTATCTTGAGAGAAGCCACTAGTGAAACCTATGGCCCCCGGGTCTATTTTCCATCATATTAATCTCCCGCCAACGTGTGATTTCTAGCGCCGTTCTTTTATTTTGCAATCTTTACTTTCCAATTTATATCATAAAAATACCAAAAATATTTATCTTATTATCTCTATCAGATCTCACTTTTGCAAGTGGTCGTGAAGGGATTGACGACCCCTTTATCGCATTGGTTGCAAGGTTTTTATTTGTTTGTGCAGGTACGAGGGATTTGCGTGTAGTCTCCTACTGGATTGATACCTTGGTTCTGAAAAACTGGATGAAATACTTACGCTACTTTGCTGCATCACCCTTTCCTCTTCAAGGGAAAACCAACGCATGCTCAAGAGGTTGCAGTATACAGGGCACTGCGGATTTTACTAAGGAAGCAGGTGTTGTCTCCCATGGTCGCACTCCCTGGACCTATTCCAACATCCGTTGCAGGGTATTCGGGATGGATACTAGTGTACTAGCGCCAATACCTTCTCCCTGGTTCAGTATTGATAGTCTTGGAGAAAACTCGCTCTTCCTTGGACAAAACTATCCAATGATGGTGAAAGGCGATCCAGCTACTGTTGACACAACGTTACTACCATTTATGAGAAGCAACTGTATCTATACCTCAGACATTGTATGGTTCCCTACCCTGGCTATCACAATATGCGTCCTGATATAGGCCGCTTCAGCCTGGATGATCAGTCCTGCATTGGTCACGATATTGACAATAGCTGGCCCTTCCCAGAGGCTTACCTATGGTTCAAAGCAAGCGTTTCCAACGCCAAGGATTGGTTGAGCTGAAGATCATTTCATTGCTTGTTATTTGTTGTGTGATGAAAACTTTAGTATTTACTAGAATGTATTGTTGGAAATAATCTATAATCCAACATGTATCCTCGTTGTCGTTGTGTGTTGATGACTTGTTGAATGTAATGAATGGTACATTTGCATATGCATGTCATAAACTCAATTTATGAATGGTTTTTGAGTCACTTCTTGGAGTGTGAGTACCGTAGTAGTATAGCCAGCATCCGGTTATATGAAGTTGCCACATCACATAGAGCCAACCTAATAGCGGAGTATGCTAGCACAATAGTTAGTTCTAGTTAGATCAACTAGAGCTCACTACAAAAAAAATACACTTCCGTGATGATACGTGTTTGTCATAGTAGGTCACGTTTTCTGTCATGCATGTACATCCATGAAGATTTTATGACAGAATCAAGATAGTCATACATGTGCTGTCGTAGAAGTGTTCCATGACATTACCAAAATTATCATCACGGAAGTGTCCACTTCCATGACGATAAATCGCGCGTCATAGAAGTGCTTTCATCAAGGATGACCGACACATGGCATCCACCGTAACGGGTCGCCCTTAAGCTATCAGGTTCCGGTTTGGATCCGATAACCCGTTAACAGCCCGGACCAACGGGCATTTTCCACGTGTAAAATCATCATTGGCTGGAGGAAACACGTGTCTACTCCTCGGTGGGCCAGATGTCGTCCGTCCATTGGAGGAGACATGCCTATGATACGTCGACACGTAGCAGGGCCCAACAGAGGCCCATATAGGTTAAAAAGGTCGGCCCAGTCAAAGGCCCGTAATAATTACTCAGGTACTTGTGGGCCAGCCTAACAACGGCCTGTTTAAACATGGCCCATTTACGGCCCGAAGCCAGATCTGGCCCGTTAATTGTTCGCCGAATATTTGGGTCCAATTACGGCCCAGTGACTTTCGACCTCTTAGAGGCCCGATGTAGACATGGGCCCATTTTAGCCCGGTGTGCCTTTCAGACTGGGAATGGCCCGTGCTGCCCATGGGCCATATATGGTCCGACGCGACATCCGGCCCACTAGCGGCCCCTGATAAAGGTGGCAACAGTTCAGACCAACGTGACTTTGGGCCTATTAAAGGCCTATCGTATATTTCGGTCCGTTGATGCCTGTACTAAGCTTTCGGCCTCTTAAAGGCCCATGGTATCGGTGGGCCAACTAAGGCCCGAGTTATGTTTCGACCTGGTAATGGCCCGTCATATAACTGGGCCAAAAAAGGCCTGGCCTACATTTCAGCCTGCTAAAGGCCCGTCGACGACTAGTGAAAATTGAGGCCCAACATGCATTTCGGTCTGCTAAAGGCCCATTTGGCCCCAAGAAAGTTGCAGGCCGGCCCAATTGTGGCCCGCTAAAAACCAGGCCCGTTAGAGGCGAATGTTTCGGCCCGGTCGACTACATCAGATTTTTTTCAGATAGCGAATGATGGCAGTAACTAGTAGGAATTAAGAACAAAGCTACTCTATACAATAAAGAAATATGGCATAGTAACTTAAAACCTACACTATACAATAAAGGATTTATGGTATATTACATCCACTGGGCATCGAAGTTCACCACCAGTGATCATAAAGCGCAACGAAGAATCAGATTACAAAAACTGGGCACCATTGCAGCGTAACAAAATAATACTGAACTGTGACCACTTCCAAGACAGTTCAAGAAAGGTTAGCCTTGCGCGGGAACGGCTGCGCAAGCTGCTGAGCAAGGCTGTGAGACCGGCCTAGCATGTCGGTCATAGCTTCCAGGTGTAGCTGTTTAGCAATGAGGTTCTCATTGGTGTTCTCAGCAATCTTTCTTAGAGATAGGACTTCAAGTCGAAGTTGAGTTGCAAAATGCCTTTCTTCTAGAACTTGGGACTGAAGAAGTCAAACTGATTCAGACAGTGAATTCTGTGAGCTTGTCTGACTGCTAGTCTCAAGTAACTTGAACACTGCATCAAGACAAGACTTTGGGGTTGTCTCGCTATCTTCAAGATGTTTTGCCTTCTTTGCTGCAATATATGTTGGGTTTGTCTCACAGCCTTCAGCAAACTTGTGCATGCCATCAGGCATATCACCCTGAAACAAGCAGAGAGATGACAGGTTTTGCATGTGTATAAACAAAGATGATAACTGTGCTGTCAATTCCATCCAATTTAAAATTAGAAAATAAAGAGTAAGTTCAAAATATCAATAGCATAATTTGGCATTGTTCATAATGCGCAGAGCTTCACCACACTACTGGATTACCATGTCAACATAACAAGCATAGATGAAGGGCAAGACAATCATTGCATCTATTTTGGTTAATGTGCATGGCATGTTGTTCATATCATCAGCCACATCAGTAAGATAAAACATGAGATGACAAGGTGCAAACATGGGCAGTTTCACGACACACTAGATTATAGATCCACAAAAACAAGCATACATATAGGTAGTATTGAGTAATGTGCATGGTATGAATAAGGAATTTGGTTTTACAAGTAAAACTTGGAACTTACGGTTGTTGCGAACATGCATTTTGATAGAAACAGCAAACTAAACAGCAGTTAACGATAGGGAGTATGAGCAAATAAAACAGCAGTTGAGGATAAAGGCTTTAGAAGGACTGACTTACATTAACAGTTAACACCAGCTTTATAATGCCCTTCTCCATGTCAAGGGAAGGATAACTCAAGAATTTCAGCACAAAATCTTCTTCATAAGCATTGCCTGTACTCTACATTTTGTAGAGAGTAATTATAGATATGATAATACTGGAAGGGATAGAGGATAATGAAGATAAGATGCAGATTGATGCTTCATAATCAACTACAATCCCTGGAAGTACAAGCATTACATGATAAAATGAACTGACAAGAGCAATGGGCTACACTTCTGCACTGGCATTGTCTGTGTATTCAACTTTTTGGTAGGATTAAATATAGATCTGATATTTTTTAGTAAATGGTGGGCGAGGGAGATAAGATGCAGAATGCTACACAATGAACCAATCCCTCTTCCCATAATACAAGGGTGTTTTGAACACTGGTGTATTGTACAAAATGTTCTTATATTATGGGACGGAGGGAGTAGCTGTTAATGTAAGTACAGTGATAGACGATGTTCAGTCCTTACAAGAGGATTGCAGAGCTAAACCTATTCAAAAGCATTGGGTTGATTCCAAATTTATGTAGGAGTCCATACAGATCTTATAATGTCCACCAAATGGACGATAACGAGGCTAACATGTGCAGTGATGCTACATAATCAAACAACTATGAAAGTAAGTATGGTCATACAGGGCAAGAGGTACTCACAAGCGCAATGCAGTGTGCAGTATAGTTGAGAGATTTTGTGGTCCCTTGAGAATGAATGTTCTTCTGCTAACAGTTTTCGTACAAGTGAGACGTTAAGGCAAATGCAGAAATGTAGTTCAAATTGTGAAGTAATATCATAGACAGTACCTTACGCTGCAGACGAGACCAATGTGTAACAAGATTATTCCAGTCACTGTCTGATAAATGTAGCACTGGAGACTTTACAGAAATTTCGTTTAGAGGCTTGCCATCGAAGTGCGCTTGCCTTAGGTAGGAACGATACTTCATCAACGAGTGCTTGAAAAGCGCAACCAACCCTTGCTCGTCTTGACAATCTAGTTTGGTCCTTGCCTATTTAAAAGAATGAAATCTTGTGTCTTCTGTCAGCAGAAACATATGCAGTAATTACCATGAATTACATTAGTACATTACTTACGCATAAGTTGCGGGGGAAGACTGGAAATTGTTCTGTGTCTGCGGTATAATCTTTCCATGAAGGAAATATGCTCACAAAGTTCCTAACAACAATATATGCTTCGTCTTCTAAACTGCGAAGAAATGGAAGAGGGGTCCTATTTGCTGCAATTGGGGCTCTCTCTGGTTCGAAAGGGATTTGGCAACTGGATTTGGTGTACTCTTTGCTGGAACGGGGTTTTGCGTCGTAGAGCTAGTGCTATGTCAACTGCCTCTGACTCCTCCACTAGGGAGCTACATTGACTTAGGTCTCCCTCTAGCTCAGAATCACTGTTAGGATCATATACTGAGCATGAATCTATAGGTGGAGAGCGTTTGCATTGCATCCAGACTTGATTTCAGTCCCTTAATGCCAAGTTTGACAGCCATGGCATTGTTCTACTTTATTCTTTTCATGCGTGCAAGCTCATAATCATTATGATTTTGTTCAGAATCTGAGATTCATGAAAACATAAAAACTAGTCAGATTATCTATGGAATGCATTACGGATTCAACTCGAAGAGTGTCTCCCTATAAACCCCTGCATATGTAAAGTTCACCCCCAACCATTCTGACCAGACCACACACAGAAATACAAACCTCTTATGTCTCTATAACATGCAGCCACACATTTCAAAACAGAAGTAGGAACATTAGAATCATATCAAATTCGTATTTGAACAAATAAACTAAGGAATTATGAGTGGCATAATGTTTAGCCTCAAGGGTGGAATGCTGGTAGTGCGACACAAAGCAAGTAGGCAGATTGTATTCCATGTAAAAGATCGTAGTCTATGTAAAAGCTGGAAATGACACTTTCTTTCTATATAATGCAGTGTTCGTTACCCACACATGATGGAAGAGATCACACAGAGAATACTATTCACTCATGTCTGCGGTTCCAGTATTTTGAAATAGGGTGGTCCACCCTAAAAGAATATTGACAACAAATATGACAAGGCAAGCATAGATGTAGTGAATCAATCATTTACTTGTGAGCTTACTAGGACAAGTATGCACTATTGTAACTGCAGTAAGAGACCATCCAAAATCTGAATAAAGAAGTTTGTCTAACACTTATTGTTTGCAACTAATCGACGTGAATAATTGGATATCATATCGAATGAGTAAGAAAGACAAGTAAAATTGTCAACAAACCTTGCCTGTAGTAATAATCTGGGTCAATGCCACTACGACCAACAATCCAAAATGACTAGTGTCTGTTCCTAGGGCCGAAATTTTGAAACCTTGTGAACTTTACGCGTACTAAAGATTACTGAAATACATTTGGACCATAAAGTGTAGGTAGCACTCAACACACAACAAACCTAATGATAGTCCTGCCAAATGAGTAATGAATGCAATTAGAAAATGGGTGATGAGGAGTGGCTACTGAGTGTTGAGGACGTATCTCAGGATAAATCGGGTTGGCTTAGTGGGTGCTACACACCTCAGCCCTGAACAGACTGGGAAGGTAGGCACGGCGGCGTGCCCGGGCAGCGGTGACGCTGTTGGGCGAGTGGCTCATGACCTCCTGTTAGTCCGACGTCTCCTCCTCGAGTCATGTCGTCCGGGGACGGCAAGTCGCCGGCGAGGCAGGCGGCTGGGGGCGAGTAGAGATCGGAAGCGCGCAGCAGAACAGAGGGGGATCGGGGCCTGGGCGGACCCAAAATCCAAAGGTGGGCCGCGGTGCACCGTGGGCACCCTGTAGAGATGCACACCCGAGCGGCGAACATTCATTTTCGAAACTAAATTAGGAACATTTAGCTGACCAATTAAACAACTCTGTTTTAATAATATCAGATTCGTATTTGAACAACTAAGCTTGTTTAGCTTGATGGGTGGAGCAGTGCTATTATGACACAAAGCACGTATTCTGATCGTATAGTGATCATAAAAGGGGGAAACCCTAAGCATTTTTTTAGCAAAAGAGGGTTTCCCATCCGATTTCTATTAAACAAACCACCACGGAACCAACATGATCAATTAAACACTAAGCATGATCAATTAAACCCTATTATGATTGTGCCATGGCAGATTTAAAGCTCCAAACCAGAGAAATACTATTTAGCATCCATTGTTTGCATCGAACTAAGAACTAAATTCTAAGAGCTAAAAGAAAGTACAGTAACCAAGTTACGATCTATTTTCTGGTTGAGATCAAAAAGTTGAGGAGATATGAAGTACCACCTCTCTTGCGGCGCCGTGTAGGCATCGGGGGTGTGATGGCTGTCGGTGGCGTTGAAGCAGATCTGCAACGGTAGACGGGTGCATCGGGGGATAAGTCCCATTGCGGTGGAAGAGAAGGTCGTGTGAGCGGCACCGGCAAAGAGGACGACGGCACCGATGATGTGAGAGGACGCGATGCAAGGCTCTTGGTCCATCACCGTGGATGAGAAACGTCCATCTCTAGCAGTGGACGACGTGGTCTTGGTAGGCGCTCCGGCATGGTGGAGGACGGTGGCGATGGATGGGGTGGCGGACGGAGGAGGCTGGTGTGGGGAGGGTGTTCTAGTGCGGACGGTGTATGAATGGGAAAATCGAGGGAGATGTACGGGGAACCATGTTTCTGGGACGCGCCTGTCTGAAATATGGGAAAGTTACGAACTTAGCCCCCTTTTAAAATTTGGACGTCTCATCGGTTGGGGATAGGACGGTAATCTCGCATCTCGCCAATATTTGCCCAGAGTGATTTCGGGCGAGGAGAGGGTATTTTGGCGCCCATGGTTGGCGCCCACGGTGTATGAACAGGGCTGACAGGTAGGGCGGTTGTGTCACGTCTGAGTGAAGTTACAAACCTGCCCCTATTGAAAATATTTGCCTACATCGATTTCGGCCGAGTCGAGTTTGTTTTGCCGCCCACCGTGTATGAATGGGGAAATGGAGGGAGAGACAGAGGTCTTTCGGATGAGCTTGACTCAAATGTGTTTTGCCGCCCAAGTTTGGTGCACACCGTGTCGGAATGGGCTCACAGGCGGTCGTGTCACGTCTAATTGAAGTTACTAACCTACCCCTATTGAGAGCTGTGGAAATCGGGCAGATGGATTGTCCGTGTAAGGGGTAGACAGTAATTTCTATCTCCCAAACGCTTGGCTTCGGGCAGCCGACGTGGGAGTGGACATTTTGCCGCTTCTTTCGAATTTTGGGACAATAAGCATCCATGTTTACCCTGGGAACTAAATTTGAATGCATTTTGTATTCCTATACGAATCTTTATAAATCATTCTATGTGTTTTATATATCTTCAAAAGCACGACAAAGATGTATTCCACTGTCATATATGAATATGATTTACAAATGCCGATACTCGAATTCAGAAGCTAGAATCCAGTTTAAGGTGAATTCGAATATTTGAAACCACTTTATGTCCAACTCAAGTGTCACATGCAGCATAATGTGTACTCCCATTTGAAATGTACACAAGCGATGTATTAAGATCCAAATACCGAGTCAATCAACCAATAATGTACAAAACTAACAGACATATAAACACTTATAGAGTATATGGATCAATAATATCAACTAACATACATAAGCCAGGCCGCTGTACATTTTTTGCTAGAAGAGCATCCTTTTTTTAGTGAAGCTGGTACTGCATCTTGGCCCTTTCTGATGCGTGACACTTAAGGTCCATCTACACTACTATTATTGTTGAATGCACATTTAGCCTGATTGGCATATTTATAGGTCTGGCACAGCAATGAAAATGAAATGTCTCCGAGTCTTATCAATTAATACAGACTTGTGCTAAAAAAAATTACAACCCAAAAAACAAAAAACAATTATTACATGATCTATAAAACAAATGGTTTGATCAATTACATGAACAAACAACACAATGGTTATTCAACGATGGAAAGAACATTTCACCTATGATTTACCAAGTGAGAATTTAATTTCCCTTTTTCCTTCAGGACCTTAACAATGCGGTCAGTCTGAGCTTACTTCGTTTTGAAATCCACCAAATATTTAATGGTTGTCTTGAGTACTGCTTGTGATTGTGCTGTTTGCTTCCTCAACATGTCAACTTCGTCTCTAAGTGGAGAAGAAGAATCTCTGTCTACCAATAGTTTAGCCTCTAGGGCATCAGCAGTTGGCAATTCATGTGCAAGATTGGGCCGGTGCCACTACTGTGGGATGATACAACGTCCATGGGGACCTCGCTGTTTGATCTTGGGCTAACCTGTTTTTCCATTAAAGTTCTGATTGGATTCTGAAAAGTTGAAGTTAGCAAAACATCTCAACTGGGAGTTATAATAGAAAACCAGATAAACAAACAAGGAATTAAGGAGTTTCAATTGGATGTTGAAAAGTAGTTATTAACATCATTGTAACCGGTTGTTGCAGCAGCAAAGCAGTTAAACAAACAAGTTTTGCAAAAGGTACCTATTGTGCCATTGGAGTTTCTCTTGGATACTGAAAAGTTGAGTAGCCAGTAACGTGATTAGAGCAACCGGTTGCACCAGCAAAGCAGTTAAACCAACAAGTATTGCAAAAGGAACCTGTTGTGGCATTGGAGTTTCTTGTGGACCCTGAAAAGTTGAGTAGTCAGTAACTTGATTAGAGCAACAAGTTACAGCAGTAAACCTATTACACAAATATATTTTTGAAAATGTACCTGCTGTGCAATTGGACTTCCAATTGGATCCCGAAAACTTGAAGTTGGTAAGATGATTACAGCAACAAGTTACAGCAGCAAACCAGGTAAACAAGGAAGTTTCTGAAAACATACCTGTTGTGCCAACGGAGTTTCAGTTGGATCCTGCAAACTAGAATGTTAGCAATCATAAATAAAGTGCTGCAAGAGCCATAAGAAACTAACATCAAACTAGTAAAACTAACCAGTTTTGGCAACATATTTAATTACACATGAACTAGTAAAACTAACAAGTTCTTGGCATCGTATTAAAGTAACAAGTCGGTACCGTTTACCAGCAACACAGACACCTGTAAATTTCTTTGATGTAAGCAAAATGATTCCAACACATATATAAGTTAAAAAGACGGTGTCCCTCATACAAACCTGACAGTTGTCTATCTATGAACATGCAAACATTACTAGTGCTACAAGTGATAACAGCAAACCATTTATACAAACAGGGTATCAGAACATGAATTACACATGAATTCTGCTGCACCCTAGAAGTACATATGACCAGCTATCTACGTGCTTAAGTAGCTATTTAAGTTCAGGCAAACAAGTAATTCTTAACAGTAAGTATCAAACACATGGATAGGCGCAGTCTATAATAGGATTAAGAGGCTATGGCATTATGTAATCAGTAGCAAACTAAATTAAGCCAAGCAACGTAATTGAACAATTTTGCAATAAGTGGCTAACTAAAATTCCGAGAAGCGGGTAACTGAACTTACGCTAGCTCTTTGTAGAGGCACCCTGCAACTTCTTTTTTGCTTACAAGGTTCTACGAAGGAGTTCATGGCATCAATTGCTTGGATACGCAGTCCCAATACTTCTTTCTTCCCACACTGCATTGGTAAGTCGAATGGTTAATCTGGTAAGATGGTGCGTCCTTGATATGTTATATGAGGACGGGTAGTCAGACTAGTTGTAGCCACACACATCACACTGGCTTTTACTGTATATTTCATGCGATTACATTAGGCATATCGAGATCTAAGCAATCTACAATAGGATGAAAAGACTGGCATCCTTCACATTATTGGCGAACTCAGTTCATATAAACAAGCAATTCAACCATTATGTGGGTAAATCAAAAGTGCCACTGGAATATTCTTCACTACCCCAATCATACACGTAAAAAGGGGCAACGCCACCGTAGGAGCTGGTATGGGAGGCCGCCTCGGGTGGCTGGAAAGTGTGCACCTAGTTTGAGTCGTCCAGGTTGCCCCAGGCTAGTTTTGTTCATCCCAACGCATGAGCAGGCAATGTAAAAATGAATAAAAACGTTTTCAATTTGGATGGGCCAATAACGTAAGTGCGAGGCAGGCCCTATAGCAAGCTCGCGGCCCAAACGAATGCCTCCCATATCGATTGACAGCAGGAAAAATCCTAATTCGTTCGCTCCAGCCTCCAGTCTGGTTCGCTCCTAACCTAGCCGCCGCTGGACAGACTGACACAGCACTTCCTCGCGCCCTCATTGGAGGGCGGTCGCCGGGCTTCAAGCGAATGGAAGGACAAGAAGATGAAGATCCAACCCTGGGTGTAGCCTGCATGGGAGGCAGCAGCGGCAGCACGGGCATGGCATCGAGCTTCCACAAACGGGCAGTCGCAGGTTGCAAGAGCAGCATGCGCAAAGAGCAGGTACATCACATCCCTGATTATATCTAATTCAAAGTTCAATTTCTGGCCAATAGTTAAACCTGACGGTGTTGTAAAACTGCTTGTATGTAGGGAATCTATGAGAAAATGAAACCAATTTCTGCTTATTTTATAACTCCCCCAATCAATACTGAAATGACAGAATCTGATGTATCTAATCAAGTTTCCGGTGCAAACATACAAGCTCATGTTGTTCTTGAACTTGAAGTGTCTAATGGACAGACTGCTAATGAAGGATTTTATGCAAACATTCTACATGCTCCTGGTGATGAACATATAGTGTCTAATGAGGTATCTAATGCAAGCATTTTGCAAGCTCCAATTGAAGGATTTAGTGTCTAATGATGATCTGCTATGTTGAGAGAGACATAGAGATTTGCAGGCATTGATGACAAGCAAATTATAGTACATTTTCATGGCTTGAGGAAACATCGAGGACATCTACCAGAAAGTCCCCGTATCATGACAACGTAGCAGAAATACTTTTCTAATCTGTTGTTTGAAACTATTGGCATACTTGTGCAGGATAGATATATTGATATGCAGTTTGCGCACTGGTTATAGAAGCAATTACACTTCGATATTTTCACCAGAGAACGTATAATTCAAGCAGGTACAGACCATGTTAGTAGTCCTCGTACACCATGTTGCATTTTGTGTTTTTTGGTGCTTACATCATTTAGTGTTTTATAATCTGAACTACTTTGTATCATAGCTGGTTTTCAAAGTGCATGTAGCTTCACATTTCTCAAGTTATGTTTATTTCCGGAGTGCAAGTGCCTTCGTATTTTTTAAGTTAAATGTTCGCCCCTGGTAACTTGAATTCGTGGATCCGCCACTGCACACAAATCATACACGCAGGCCAATACGAATTAAATGAAATGCGGGGACTTACGCTAGCTCGTTGTACAGGCTCACTGCAGCTCTGCTTGCACTTGGGATGTTCCATCTACAAGTCCATGTTACCACTTGCTTGGATGTGCAGGCCTTGTGCTCCTTGCATCCCCCTCTGCATTTTTGAGACGGTGAATAGTTGATCATGTTGGGGAACGTAGCAGAAATTCAAAATTTTCTACGCATCACCAAGATCAATCTATGGAGTTTACTAGCAACGAGAGGGAAGGAGTGTGCATCTACATACCCTTGTAGATCGTGAGCGGAAGCGTTCAAGAGAACGGGGTTGATGGAGTCGTACTCGTCGTGATCCAAATCACCGATGATCCTAGCGCCGAACGGACGGCACCTCCGCGTTCAACACACGTACGGAGCAACGACGTCTCCTCCTTCTTGATCTAGCAAGGGGGGAGGAGAGGTTGATGGAGATCCAGCAGCACGACGGCGTGGTGGTGGAAGTAGCGGGGATCCTGGTAGGGCTTCGCCAAGCACTAACGGGAGGGAGAGGTGTCACGGGAGGGAGAGGGAGGCGCCAGGGGCTAGGATATTGCTGCCCTCCCTCCCCCCACTATATATAGGGCCAAGGGAGAGGGGGGCGCAGCCTTGGCCCTTCCTCCAAGGAAGGGTGCGGCCAGGGAGGAGTCCTTCCTCCCCAAGGCACCTCGGAGGTGCCTTCCCCCTTTAGGACTCTCCGTTTTTCTTATCTCTTGGCGCATGGGCCTCTTGGGGCTGGTGCCCTTGGCCCATATAGGCCAAGGCGCACCCCCTACAGCCCATGTGCCCCCCCCGGGGCTGGTGGACCCCCTTGGTGGACCCCCGGACCCCTTTCGGCACTCTCGATACAATACCGATAAAGTGCGAAACTTTTCCGGCGACCAAAACAAGACTTCCCATATATAAATCTTTACCTCTGGACCATTCCGGAACTCCTCGTGACGTCCGGGATCTCATCCGAGACTCCGAACAACTTTTTGGTTACCGCATACTAATATCTCTACAACCCTAGCGTCATCGAACCTTAAGTGTGTAGACCCTACGGGTTCGGGAACCATGCAGACATGACCGAGACGTTCTCCGGTCAATAACCAACAGCGGGATCTGGATACCCATGTTGGCTCCCACATGTTCCACGATGATCTCATCGGATGAACCACGATGTTGGGGATTCAATCAATCCCGTATGCAATTCCCTTTGTCCATCGGTATGTTACTTGCCCGAGATTCGATCGTCGGTATCCCTATACCTTGTTCAATCTCGTTACCGGCAAGTCTCTTTACTCGTTCCGTAAATCACATCATCCCGTGATCAACTCCTTGGTCACATTGTGCACATTATGATGATGTCCTACCGAGTGGGCCCAGAGATACCTCTCCGTTTACATGGAGTGACAAATCCCAGTCTCGATTCGTGCCAACCCAACAGACACTTTCGGAAATACCTGTAGTGCACCTTTATAGCCACCCAGTTACGTTGTGACGTTTGGTACACCCAAATCATTCCTACAGTATCCGGGAGTTGCACAATCTCATGGTCTAAGGAACTGATACTTGACATTAGAAAAGCTCTGAGCAAACGAACTACACGATCTTGTGCTAGGCTTAGGATTGGGTCTCGTCCATCACATCATTCTCCTAATGATGTGATCCCGTTATCAACGACATCCAATGTCCATGGTCAGGAAACCGTAACCATCTATTGATCAACGAGCTAGTCTCCTAGAGGCTTACTAGGGACATGGTGTTGTCTATGTATCCACACATGCATCCGAGTTTCCTATCAATACAATTCTAGCATGGATAATAAACGATTATCATGAACAAGGAAATATAATAATAACCTATTTATTATTGCCTCTAGGGCATATTTCCAACAGTCTCCCACTTGCACTAGAGTCAATAATCTAGTTCACATCACCATGTGATTAACACTGACAGGTCACATCACCATGTGACCAACATCCAAAGAGTTTACTAGAGTCATCAATCTAGTTCACATCTCTATGTGATTAACACTCAATGAGTTCTGGTTTGATCATGTTATGCTTGTGAGAGAGGTTATTTAGTCAACGGGTTTGAACCTTTCAGATCCGTGTGTGCTTTACGAATATCTATGTCATCTTGTGGATGCTACCACGCGCTATTTGGAGCCATATCAAATGATTGCTCTACTATACGAATCCGGTTTACTACTCAGAGTCATCCGGATTAGTGTCAAAGTTTGCATCAACGTAACCCTTTACGACGAACTCCTTTTCACCTCCATAATCGAGAAAATTCCTTAGTCCACTAGATACTAAGGATAAGTTCGACCGCTGTCATGTGATCCATTCCCGGATCACTATTGTACCCCTTGACCAACTCATGGCAAGGCACACTTCATGTGCGGTACACAGCATAGCATACTGTAGAGCCTACGTCTAAAGCATAGGGGACGACCTTTGTCCTTTCTCTCTCTTCTGATGTGGTCAGGTCTTGAGTCTTACTCAATACTCACATCTTGTAACACAGCCAAGAACTCCTTCTTTGCTGATCTATTTTGAACTCTTTCAAAATCATGTCAAGGTGTGCGTTCTTTGAAAGTATCATCAGGCGTCTTGATCTATCTCTATAGATCTTGAAGCCCAATATGTAAGCAGCTTTATCCAGGTCTTCCTTTGAAAAACTCCTTTCAAACAACCCTTTATGCTTTCCAGAAATTTTACATCATTTCGGATCAACAATATGTCATTCACATATACTTATCAGAAATGTTGTAGCGCTCCCACTCACTTTATTGTAAATACAAGTTTCTAACAAACTTTGTATAAAACCAAAAACTTTGCTCACTCCATCAAAGCGTATATTCTGACTCCGAGATGCTTGCTCTAGTCCATGGAAGGATCGCTGGAGCTAGCATACCTTTTAGCATCCTTAGGATCGACAAAACCTTTCTGATTGTATCACATACAACCTTTCCTTACGAAAACTGGTAAGGAAACTTGTTTTGACATCCATCTGCCAGATTTCGTAAATGCAGCTAATGCTAACATGATTCCGACGGACTTAAGCGTCGCTACGGATAAGAAAATCTCATCGTAGTCAACTCCTTGAACTTGTGGACATAGTCTTTGCCACAAGTCGAGCTTCATAGACGGTAACATTACCGTCCACGTCCGTCTTCTTCTCAAAGATCCATTTATCTCGGATTTCATGGCTTTTAACCATTTGTCAGAATATGGGCCCACCATCGCTTCTCCACAGCTCGTAGGTTCATTGTTGTCCAACAACATGACTTCGAAGACAGGATCACGTACTACTCTGAAGTATTACGCATCCTCGTTGTCCTACGAGGTTTGGTAGTGACTTGATCCGAAGTTTCATGATCACCATCATAAGCTTCCACTTCAATTGGTGTAGGTGCCACAGGAACAACTTCCTGTGCCCTGCTACACACTAGTTGAAGTGACGGTTCAATAACCTTATCAAGTCTCCACCATCCTCCCACTCAATTCTTTCGAGAGAAACTTTTCCTCGAGAAAGGACTCGTTTCTAGAAGCAATTACTTTTGCTTCCAGATCTGAAATGGGAGGTATACCCAACTGTTTTGGGTATTCTATGAAGATGCATTCATCCGCTTTGGGTTCGAGCTTATCAGCTTGAAACTTTTCCACATAAGCATCGCAGCCCCAAACTTTTAAGAAACGACAACTTAGGTTTCTCTAAACGGTGTCGTCTCAACGGAATTGTGTGGTGCCCCTTTTAAAGTGAATGCGGTTGTCTCTAATGCCTAACCCATAAACGATAGTGGTAATTCGATAAGAGACATCATGGTATGCACCATATCCAATAGGGTGCAGCTATGATGTCCGGACACACCATCACACTATGGTGTTCCAGGCGGTATTAATTGTGAAACACTTTGCAAAATGTCTTAATTGTGTGCCAAACTCGTAACTCAGATACTCATCTCTATGATCATATCACAAACATTTTATCCTCTTGTCACGACGATCTTCAACTTCACTCTGAAATTACTTGAACCTTTCAATAATTCAGACTTGTGTTTCATCAAGTAAATACACTCAGCATCTACTAAAATCATCTGTGAAGTAAGAACATAACGATATCCACTGCATGCCTCAGCACTCATTGGACTGCATACATCAAAATGTATTACTTCCAATAAGTTGCTCTCTTGTTCCATCTTACTGAAAACGAGGACTTTCAGTCATCTTGCCCATGTGGTATGATTTGCATGTCTCAAGTGATTCAAAATCAAGTGAGTCCAAACGATCCATCTGCATGGAGTTTCTTCATGCATATATACCAATAGACATGGTTCGCATGTCTCAATCTTTTCAAAAATGAGTGAGTCCAAAGATCCATTTACATGGAGCTTCTTCATGCGTTCTATACCAACATGACTCAAATGGCAGTGCCACAAGTATGTGGAACTATCATTACTATTTTATATCTTTTGGCATGAACATGTGTATCACTGCGATCGAGATTCATTTTAGGTGCAAGACCATTGAAGGTATTATTCAAATAAACAGAGTAACCATTATTCTCCTTAAATGAATAACCGTATTGCGATAAACATAATCCAATCATGCTCAACGCAAACACCAAATCTCGATGGTAGAGGGAGCATGCGATGCTTGATCACATCAACCTTGGAAACACTTCCAACACACATCGTCATCTCACCTTTATCCAGTCTCCATTTATTCCGCAGCTTTTATTTCGAGTTACTAACACTTAGCAACTGAACCGGTATCTAATACCCTGGTGCTGCTAGGAGAACTAGTAAAGTACACATTCATATAACGTATATCCAATATACTTCTGTCGACCTTGCCTGCCTTCTCATCTACCAAGTATCTAGGGTAGTACTGCTTCAGTGACCATTCCCCTCATTACAGAAGCACTTAGTCTCGGGTTTGGGTTCAACCTTTGGTTTCTTCACTAGAGCAGCAAATGATTTGCTGTTTCATGAAGTATCCCTTTTGCCCTTGCCCTTCTAGAAACTAGTGGTTTTACAAACCATCAACAATTGATGCTCCTTCTTGATTTCTACTCTAGCAGTGTCAAACATCGCGAATAGCTCAAGGATCATCATAACTATCCCTGATATGTTACAGTTCATCACGAAGCTCTACTAGCTTGGTGGCAGTGACTATGGAGAACCATCACTATCTCATCTGGGAGATTAACTCCCACTCGATTCAAGCGATTGTGGTACTCAGACGATCTGAGCACATGCTCAACGATTGAGCTTTTCTCCCTTAGTTTGCAGGCTTAAGAAACTTGTCAGAGGTCTCATACCTCTTGACGTGGGCACTAGTCTGAAATCCCAATTTCAGTCTTCGGAACATCTCATATGTTCTGCGATGTTTCAAAACCGTCTTTGGTGCCACAATTCTAAACCGTTAGCATTACGCACTGAACTATCACGTAGTTATCAAAACGTGTATGTCAGATGTTCCGCAACATCTACAGACGACGCTGAGGTTCAGCACACCGAGCGGTGCATTAAGGACATAAGCCTTCTGTGCAGCAATGAGGACAGTCCTCAGTTTACGGACCCAGTCCGCATAATTGCTACTACCAACTTTCAACTAAATTTTCTCTAGGAACATATCTTAAACAGTAGAACTAAAGCGTATGACATAATTTGCAAAGACCTTTTGACTATGTTCATGATAATGAAGTTCATCTGATTATTGAATGAACCCCCACTCAGATAGACATCCCTCTAGTCATCTAAGTGATACATGATCCGAGTCAAACTAGGCCGTGTCCGATCATCACGTGAGACAGACTAGTCATCATCGGTGAACATCTCCATGTTGATCGTATCTACTATACGACTCATGTTCGACCTTTCGGTCTCTTGTGTTCCGAGGCCATGTCTGTACATGCTAGGCTCGTCAAGTCAACCTAAGTGTTTCGCATGTGTTCCGAGGCCATGTCTGTACATGCTAGGCTCGTCAACGCCCGTTGTATTCGAACGTTAGAATCTATCACACCCGATCATCACGTGGTGCTTCGAAACAACGAACCTTCGCAACGGTGCACAGTTAGGGGGAACACGTATCTTGAAATTTTTAGTGAGGGATCATCTTACTTACTACCGTCGTTCTAAGCAAATAAGATGCATAACATGATAAACATCACATGCAATCAAATAGTGACATGATATGGCCAATATCATTTTGCTCCTTTGATCTCCATCTTCGGGGCACCATGACCATCTTTGTCACCGGCATGACACCATGATCTCCATCATCATGATCTCCATCATTGTGTCTTCATGAAGTTGTCACGCCAACGATTACTTCTACTTCTATGGCTAACGCGCTTAGCAATAAAGTAAAGTAATTTACATGGCGTTATTCAATGACGCGCAGGTCATACAAAAAATAAAGACAACTCCTATGGCTCCTGCCGGTTGTCATACTCATCGACATGCAAGTCGTGATTCCTATTACAAGAATATGATCAATCTCATACATCACATATATCATTCATCACATCTTCTGGCCACATCACATCACATAGCACATGCTGCAAAAACAAGTTAGACGTCCTCTAATTGTTGTTGCAAGTTTTTACGTGGCTTGTATAGGTTTCTAGCAAGAACGTTTCTTACCTACGTAAATGTTGGAAATATGCCCTAGAGGCAATAATAAATGGTTATTATTATATTTCTTTGTTCATGGTAATTGTCTATTGTTCATGCTATAATTGTATTGTCCGGAAATCGTAATACATGTGTGAATACATAGACCACAATGTGTCCCTAGTAAGCCTCTAGTTGACTAGCTCGTTGATCAACAGATAGTCATGGTTTCCTGACTATGGACATTGGATGTCATTGATAACGTGATCACATCATTAGGAGAATGATGTGATGGACAAGACCCAATCCTAAGCATAGCATAAAAGATCATGTAGTTTCGTTTGCTAGAGCTTTTCCAATGTCAAGTATCTTTTCCTTAGACCATGAGATCGTGCAATTCCCGGATACCGTAGGAGTGCTTTGGGTGTGCCAAATGTCACAACGTAACTGGGTGACTATAAAGGTGCACTACGGGTATCTCCGAAAGTGTCTGTTGGGTTGGCACGGATCGAGACTGGGATTTGTCACTCCGTGTGACGCAGAGGTATCTCTGGGCCCACTCGGTAATGCATCATCATAATGAGCTCAATGTGACTAAGGCGTTAGTCACGGGATCATGCATTGCGGTACGAGTAAAGAGACTTGCCGGTAATGAGATTGAACAAGGTATTGGGATACCGACGATCGAATCTCGGGCAAGTAACATACCGATTGACAAAGGGAATTGCATGCGGATTGATTGAATCCTCGACACCGTGGTTCATCCGATGAGATCATCGTGGAACATGTGGGAGCCAACATGGGTATCCAGATCCCGCTGTTGGTTATTGACCGGAGAGGCGTCTCGGTCATGTCTGCATGTCTCCCGAACCCGTAGGGTCTACACACTTAAGGTTCGCTAACGCTAGGGTTGTAGAGATATATGTATGCGGAAACCCGAAAGTTGTTCGGAGTCCCGGATGAGATCCTGGACGTGACGAGAGGTTCCGGAATGGTCCGGAGGTGAAGAATTATATATAGGAAGTCTAGTTTCGGCCACCGGGAAAGTTTCGGGGGTTACCGGTATTGTACCGGGACCACCGGAAGGGTCCCGGGGGTCCACCGGGTGGGGCCAACTATCCCGGAGGGCCCCGTGGGCTGAAAGTGGAAGGGAACCAGCCCTTAGTGGGCTGGGGCGCCCCCCTTGGGCTCCCCCCATGCGCCTAGGGTTGGGAACCCTAGGGGGGAGTTTCCCCTTGCCTTGGGGGGCAAGGCAACCCCTTCCCCCCTTGTGGCCGCCCCCCCACCTTGAGATCCCATCTCTTGGGGCCGGCGCCCCCCCCGGGGGGCCTATATAAAGGGGGGAGGGAGGGCAGAAACCTACAGCCTTGGGCGCCTCCCTCCTCCCCTGCAACACCTCTCTCTCTCTCGCAGAAGCTTAGCGAAGCCCTGCCGAGACCCGCTACATCCACCACCACGCCGTCGTGCTGCTGGATCTCCATCAACCTCTCCTTCCCCCTTTCTGTATCAAGAAGGAGGAGACGTCGCTGCACCGTACGTGTGTTGAACGCGGAGGTGCCGTCCGTTCGGCACTCGGTCATCGGTGATTTGGATCACGGCGAGTACGACTCCGTCATCCACGTTCATTGGAACGCTTCCGCTAGGGATCTACAAGGGTATGTAGATGCACTCCCTTCCCCTCGTTGCTAGTATACTCCATAGATGCATCTTGGTGTATGTAGGAAAATTTTAAGATTATGCTACGATTCCCAACAGTGGCATCATGAGCCAGGCCTATGCGTAGTTACTATGCACGAGTAGAACACAAAGCAGTTGTGGGCGTTGAGTTTGCCAATTCTTCTTGCCGCTACTAGTCGTTTCTTGTTTCGGCGGCATTGTAGGATGAAGCGGCCCGGACCGACCTTACACGTACGCTTACGTGAGACAGGTTCCACCGACTGACATGCACTAGTTGCATAAGGTGGCTAGCGGGTGTCTGTCTCTCCTACTTTAGTCGGAACGGATTCGATGAAAAGGGTCCTTACAAAGGGTAAATAGAAATTGGCAAATCACGTTGTGGTCATACGTAGGTAAGAAAACGTTCTTGCTAGAAACCTAGAAACCACGTAAAAACTTGCAACAACAATTAGAGGACGTCTAACTTGTTTTTGCAGCAAGTGCTATGTGATGTGATATGGCCAGAAGATGTGATGAATGATATATGTGATGTATGAGATTGATCATATTCTTGTAATAGGAATCACGACTTGCATGTCGATGAGTATGACAACCGGCAGGAGCCATAGGAGTTGTCTTTATTATTTTGCATGACCTGCGTGTCATTGAATAACGCCATGTAATTTACTTTACTTTGTTGCTAAACGCATTAGCCATACAAGTAGAAGTAATCGTTGGCGTGACGACTTCATGAAGACACAATGGTGGAGATCATGATGATGGAGATCATGGTGTCATGCCGGTGACGAAGATGATCATGGTGCCCCGAAGATGGAGATGAAAGGAGCATAATGATATTGGCCATATCATGTCACTATTTGATTGCATGTGATGTTTATCATGTTTTTGTATCTTATTTGCTTAGAACGACGGCGGTAAGTAAGATGATCCCTTATGATAATTTCAAGAAAGTGTTCACCCTAACTGTGCACCGTTGCGAAGGTTCGTTGTTTCGACGCACCACGTGATGATCGGGTGTGATAGATTCTAACGTTCGAATACAACGAGTGTTGACGAGCCTAGCATGTATAGACATGGCCTCGGAACACACGCAACACACTTAGGTTGACTTGACGAGCCTAGCATGTACAGACATGGCCTCAGAACACGGAGGACCGAAAGGTCGAGCATGAGTCGTATAGAAGATACGATCAACATGGAGATGTTCACCGATCTTGACTCGTCCATCTCACGTGATGATCGGACACGGCCTAGTCGAATTCGGATCATGTTTCACTTAGATGACTAGAGGGATGTCTATCTGAGTGGGAGTTCATTTAAATAATTTGATTAAATGAACTTAATTATCATGAACTTAGTCTAAAATCTTTACACTATGTCTTGTAGATCTAATGGCCAACGTTGTCCTCAATTTCAACGCGTTCCTAGAGAAAACCAAGCTGAAAGATGATGGCAGCAACTATACGGACTGGGTCCGGAACCTGAGGATCATCCTCATAGTAGCCAAGAAAGATTATGTCTTAGAAGCACCGCTAGGTGAAGCACCAATCCCAGAGAACCAAGACGTTATGAACGCTTGGCAATCACGTGCTGATGATTACTCCCTCGTTCAGTGCGGCATGCTTTACAGCTTAGAACCGGGTCTCCAAAAGCGTTTTGAGAAACATGGAGCATACGAGATGTTCGAGGAGCTGAAACTAGTTTTCCAAGCTCATGCCCGGGTCGAGAGATATGATGTCTCCGACAAGTTCTTCAGCTGTAAAATGGAGGAGAACAGTTCTGTTAGTGAGCACATACTCAGAATGTCTGGGTTGCATAACCGCGTGTCTCAGCTGGGAGTTAATCTCCCGGATGACGCGGTCATTGACAGAATCCTCCAGTCGCTTCCACCAAGCTACAAGAGCTTTGTGATGAACTACAATATGCAGGGGATGGAAAAGACCATTCCCGAGGTATATTCAATGCTGAAATCAGCGGAAGGGGAGATCAGAAAAGAACATCAAGTGTTGATGGTGAATAAAACCACTAAGTTCAAGAAGGGCAAGGGTAAGAAGAACTTCAAGAAGGACGGCAAGGGAGTTGCCGCACCCGGTAAACCAGTTACTGGGAAGAAGTCAAAGAATGGACCCAAGCCCGAGACTGAGTGCTTTTATTGCAAGGGAAGTGGTCACTGGAAGCGGAACTGCCCCAAATACTTAGCGGACAAGAAGAAGGTCGGCAACACCCAAGGTATATGTGATATACAAGTAATTGATGTGTACCTTACCAGTACTCGTAGTAGCTCCTAGATATTTGATACCGGTGCGGTTGCTCATATTTGTAACTCAAAACAGGAACTACGGAATAGACGGAGACTGGCAAAGGACGAGGTGACGATGCGCGTCGGGAATGGTTCCAAGGTCGATGTGATCGCCGTTGGCACGCTACCTCTGCATCTACCCACGGGATTAGTTTTAAACCTCAATAATTGTTATTTAGTGCCAGCTTTGAGCATGAACATTATATCTGGATCTCGTTTAATTCGAGATGGCTACTCATTTAAATCTGAGAATAATGGTTGTTCTATTTATTTGAGAGATATGTTTTATGGTCATGCCCCGCTGGTCAATGGTTTATTTTTGATGAATCTCGAACGTGATGTTACACATGTTCATAGTGTGAATACCAAAAGATGTAAAGTTGATAACGATAGTCCCACATACTTGTGGCACTGCCGCCTTGGTCACATTGGTGTCAAGCGCATGAAGAAGCTCCATGCAGATGGACTTTTGGAGTCTCTTGATTACGAATCATTTGACACGTGCGAACTATGCCTCATGGGTAAGATGACCAAGACTCCGTTCTCCGGAACAATGGAGCGAGCAACCAACTTATTGGAAATCATACATACCGATGTGTGTGGTCCAATGAGTGTTGAGGCTCGCGGAGGATATCGTTATGTTCTCACTCTCACTGATGATTTAAGTAGATATGGGTATGTCTACCTAATGAAACACAAGTCTGAAACCTTTGAAAAGTTCAAGGAATTTCAGAGTGAAGTTGAGAATCAACGTGACAGGAAAATAAAATTCTTACGATCACATCGTGGTGGAGAATATTTAAGTCACGAATTTGGTACACACTTAAGAAAATGTGGAATAGTTTCACAACTCACGCCGCCTGGAACACCTCAGAGAAATGGTGTGTCCGAACGTCGTAATCGCACTCTATTGGATATGGTGCGATCTATGATGTCTCTTATCGATTTACCGCTCTCATTTTGGGGCTATGCTTTAGAGACTGCTGCATTCACTTTAAATAGGGCTCCGTCAAAATCCGTTGAGACGACACCGTATGAATTATGGTTTGGGAAGAAACCTAAGCTGTCGTTTCTAAAAGTTTGGGGATGCGATGCTTATGTCAAGAAACTTCAACCTGAAAAGCTCGAACCCAAATCGGAAAAATGCGTCTTCATAGGATACCCTAAGGAAACTATTGGGTACACCTTCTACCTCAGATCCGAAGGCAAGATCTTCGTTGCCAAGAACGGGTCCTTTCTAGAGAAGGAGTTTCTCTCGAAAGAATTGAGTGGGAGGAAAGTGGAACTTGATGAGGTGATAGTCACCCCTTCCGAACCGGAAAGTAGCGCAGCGCAGGAAAATGTTCCTGTGGTGCCTACACCGACTGGGGAAGAAGTTAATGATGATGATCATGAAACTTCGGATCAAGTTACTGAACTTCGTAGGTCCACAAGGACACGTTCCGCACCAGAGTGGTACGGCAACCCTGTTCTAGAAATCATGTTGTTAGACAACGGTGAACCTTCGAACTATGAGGAAGCGATGGCGGGCCCGGATTCCGACAAATGGCTAGAAGCCATGAAATCCGAGATAGAATCCATGTACGAAAACAAAGTATGGACTTTGACTGACTTGCCCGATGATCGCCGAGCCATAGAAATAAATGGATCTTTAAGAAGAAGACGGACGCAGATGGTAATGTGACCATCTACAAAGCTCGACTTGTCGCTAAGGGTTATCGACAAGTTCAAGGGGTTGACTACGATGAGACTTTCTCACCCGTAGCAAAGCTGAAGTCCGTCCGAATCATGTTAGCAATTGCCGCATACTATGATTACGAGATATGGCAGATGGACGTCAAAACGGCATTCCTTAACGGTTTCCTTAAGGAAGAGTTGTATATGATGCAGCCGGAAGGTTTTGTCGATCCTAAGAATGCTAACGAAGTGTGCAAGCTCCAGCGCTCAATCTATGGGCTGGTGCAAGCATCTCGGAGTTGGAACATTCGCTTTGATGAGATGATCAAAGCGTTTGGGTTTACACAGACTTACGGAGAAGCCTGTGTTTACAAGAAAGTGAGTGGGAGCTCCGTAGCATTTCTCATATTATATGTGGATGACATACTATTGATGGGAAATGATATAGAATTCTTGGAAAGTATAAAGGCCTATTTGAATAAGTGTTTTTCAGTGAAGGACCTTGGAGAAGCTGCTTATATATTAGGCATCAAGATCTATAGAGATAGATCAAGACACCTCATTGGTCTTTCACAGAGTACATACCTTGACAAGATATTGAAGAAGTTCAATATGGATCAGTCCAAGAAGGGGTTCTTGCCTGTATTGCAAGGTGTGCGGTTGAGCACGGCTCAATGCCCGACCACGGCAGAAGATATAGAAGAGATGAGTGTCATCCCCTATGCCTCGGCCATAGGGTCTATTATGTATGCCATGCTGTGTACCAGACCTGATGTAAACCTTGCCGTAAGTTTGGTAGGAAGGTACCAAAGTAATCCCGGCAAGGAACACTGGACAGCGGTCAAGAATATCCTGAAGTACCTGAAGGGGACTAAGGATATGTTTCTCGTTTATGGAGGTGACGAAGAGCTCGTCGTAAAGGGTTACGTCGACGCTAGCTTCGACACAGATCTGGATGACTCGAAGTCACAGACCGGATACGTGTATATTTTGAATGGAGGAGCAGTAAGCTGGTGCAGTTGCAAGCAAAGCGTCGTGGCGGGATCTACATGTGAAGCGGAATACATGGCAGCCTCGGAGGCAGCACAGGAAGCAGTCTGGATGAAGGAGTTCATTACCGACCTAGGGGTGATTCCCAATGCGTCGGGCCCAATGACTCTCTTCTGTGACAACACTGGAGCTATTGCCCTTGCGAAGGAGCCCAGGTTTCACAGGAAGACCAGGCATATCAAGCGTCGCTTCAACTCCATTCGTGAAAGTGTTCAAAATGGAGACATAGCTATTTGTAAAGTACATACGGACCTGAATGTAGCAGATCCGTTGACTAAACCTCTCCCTAGGGCAAAACATGATCAACACCAGGACGCAATGGGTGTTCGATTCATCACAATGTAACTAGATTATTGACTCTAGTGCAAGTGGGAGACTGTTGGAAATATGCCCTAGAGGCAATAATAAATGGTTATTATTATATTTCTTTGTTCATGGTAATTGTCTATTGTTCCTGCTATAATTATATTGTCCGGAAATCGTAATACATGTGTGAATACATAGACCACAACGTGTCCCTAGTAAGCCTCTAGTTGACTAGCTCGTTGATCAACAAATAGTCATGGTTTCCTGACTATGGACATTGGATGTCATTGATAACGGGATCACATCATTAGGAGAATGATGTGATGGACAAGACCCAATCCTAAGCATAGCATAAAAGATCGTGTAGTTTCGTTTGCTAGAGCTTTTCCAATGTCAAGTATCTTTTCCTTAGACCATGAGATCGTGCAATTCCCGGATACCGTAGGAGTGCTTTGGGTGTGCCAAATGTCACAACGAAACTGGGTGACTATAAAGGTGCACTACGGGTATCTCCGAAAGTGTCTGTTGGGTTGACACGGATCGAGACTGGGATTTGTCACTCCGTGTGACGGAGAGGTATCTCTGGGCCCACTCGGTAATGCATCATCATAATGAGCTCAATGTGACTAAGGCGTTAGTCACGGGATCATGCATTGCGGTACGAGTAAAGAGACTTGCCAGTAACGAGATTGAACAAGGTATTGGGATACCGACGATCGAATCTCGGGCAAGTAACATACCGATTGACAAAGGGAATTGCATACGGATTGATTGAATCCTCGACACCGTGGTTCATCCGATGAGATCATCGTGGAACATGTGGGAGCCAACATGGGTATCCAGATCCCGCTGTTGGTTATTGACTGGAGAGGCGTCTCGGTCATGTCTGCATGTCTCCCGAACCAGTAGGGTCTACACACTTAAGGTTCGGTGACGCTAGGGTTGTAGAGATATATGTATGCGGAAACCCGAAAGTTGTTCGGAGTCCCGGATGAGATCCCGGACGTCACGAGAGGTTCCGGAATAGTCCGGAGGTGAAGAATTATATATAGGAAGTCCAGTTTCGGCCACCGGGAAAGTTTCGGGGGTTACCGTTATTGTACCGGGACCACCGGAAGGGTCCCGGGGGTCCACCGGGTGGGGCCACCTATCCCGGAGGGCCCCGTGTGCTGAAAGTGGAAGGGAACAAGCCCTTAGTGGGCTGGGGCGCCCCCCTGGCCTCCCCCCATGCGCCTAGGGTTGGGAGCCCTAGGGGGGGGGGAGTTCCCCCTTGCCTTGGGGGGCAAGGCAACCCCTTCCCCCCTTGTGGCCGCCGCCCCCCCTTGAGATCCCATCTCTTGGGGCCGGCGCCCCCCCCCAGGGGGCCTATATAAAGGGGGGAGGGAGGGCAGCAACACAACAGCCTTGGGCATACTAGCAACGAGGGGAAGGGAGTGCATCTACATACCCTTGTAGATCGCGAGCGGAAGCGTTCCAATGAACGTGGATGACGGAGTCGTACTCGCCGTGATCCAAATCACCGATGACCGAGTGCCGAACGGACGGCACCTCCGCGTTCAACACACGTACGGAGCAGCGACGTCTCCTCCTTCTTGATCCAGCAAGGGGGGAGGAGAGGTTGATGGAGATCCAGCAGCACGACGGCGTGGTGGTGGAAGTAGCGGGGATCCCGGTAGGGCTTCGCCAAGCACTAACGGGAGGGAGAGGTGTCACGGGAGGGAGAGGGAGGCGCCAGGGGCTAGGATATTGCTGCCCTAACTCCCCCCCACTATATATAGGGCCAAGGGAGAGGGGGGGCGCAGCCTTGGCCCTTCCTCCAAGGAAGGGTGCGGCCAGGGAGGAGTCCTTCCTCCCCAAGGCACCTCGGAGGTGCCTTCCCCCTTTAGGACTCTCCGTTTTTCTTATCTCTTGGCGCATGGGCCTCTTGGGGCTGGTGCCCTTGGCCCATATAGGCCAAGGCGCACCCCCTACAGCCCATGTGGCCCCCGGGGCTGGTGGACCCCCTTGGTGGACCCCCGGACCCCTTTCAGCACTCCCGGTACAATACCGATAAAGTGCGAAACTTTTCCGGCGACCAAAACAAGACTTCCCATATATAAATCTTTACCTCCGGACCATTCCGGAACTCCTCGTGATGTCCGGGATCTCATCCGGTACTCCGAACAACTTTCGGGTTACCGCATACTAATATCTCTACAACCCTAGCGTCATCGAACCTTAAGTGTGTAGACCCTACGGGTTCGGGAACCATGCAGACATGATCGAGACGTTCTCCGGTCAATAACCAACAGCGGGATCTGGATACCCATGTTGGCTCCCACATGTTCCACGATGATCTCATCGGATGAACCACGATGTCGGGGATTCAATCAATCCCGTATGCAATTCCCTTTGTCCATCGGTATGTTACTTGCCCGAGATTCGATCGTCGGTATCCCTATACCTTGTTCAATCTCGTTACCGGCAAGTCTCTTTACTCTTTCCGTAACTCACATCATCCCGTGATCAACTCCTTGGTCACATTGTGCACATTATGATGATGTCCTACCGAGTGGGCCCAGAGATACCTCTCCGTTTACACGGAGTGACAAATCCCAGTCTCGATTCGTGCCAACCCAACAGACACTTTCGGAAATACCTGTAGTGCACCTTTATAGCCACCCAGTTACGTTGTGACGTTTGGTACACCCAAAGCATTCCTACGGTATCCGGGAGTTGCACAATCTCATGGTCTATGGAACTGATACTTGACATTAGAAAAGCTCTGAGCAAACGAACTACACGATCTTGTGCTAGGCTTAGGATTGGGTCTCGTCCATCACATCATTCTCCTAATGATGTGATCCCGTTATCAACGACATCCAATGTCCATGGTCAGGAAACCGTAACCATCTATTGATCAACGAGCTAGTCTCCTAGAGGCTTACTAGGGACATGGTGTTGTCTATGTATCCACACATGTATCTGAGTTTCCTATCAATACAATTCTAGCATGGATAATAAACGATTATCATGAACAAGGAAATATAATAATAACCTATTTATTATTGCCTCTAGGGCATATTTCCAATAGATCAAATAAGAGGAATCAACCTTGTTGTTGTACCAGAGGACAGATACTTACAATGCTATACGGGTGTGCTGGATGTGTACCAGATCCCGTAGCGCCGTCATGCTTCGCTAAAAAATGGTTTTTCTTGTTTCATATGATATCTCCAGAAGAAATAAGAGTTAAAGTCAGAGTTGCATAGGCGTGTAAGCTAAGAGAGCAGTGAAAGGATATCCAAACATCGTCGGAACAGTGCACAAGGGAGTGATGCATGGATACCTAGTTCGGGCCGGCGTTTGGGCATGCTCACCTAGCTAGAGCGCGGGTCACTTCAGAGCCATTGAGGATGATGCGCTGGCGTTGGCTGGCCGCGCACGGATGCAGATCTTGATTGGTAGTGGACTGCTACGATGCGGTGGACGAGACCGTTGGTGAAGCCACAACGGCCTCGGGGGGCGGAGGTGCGACGATGTGCTCGGTGAAGTAAGCCTGGTGAGGTGGGAGACGGTGTCGGTGAAGCGCACCTGATGTGGTGGAAGTTGGTGCCTATGAGGCACGTCGGTTGCGGCGACCGACGTTGTCGGTGGACCACCCGGTGCGGTGGACAAGGGCGTAGATGAGGTAGCTCCGGTGCGGTGGTGAAGCGCGACCGTTGTCTTCGTCATCGTCATCCGGAACAAAGGTGGGGAAAGAGACGAGACGAGGGCCGATTCGAACTTTGCTTGGGTTGGCAGCAAATTAGGGATTTGAGCAATCTCGGCGCGGAAGGGGACGGTGGAGAAGGGAGATTTTGCAGGGCTGGAATTGGGTTCTCCAGATATTTCAATCCGAAACCTGGAAGCACGAACTTATTTTGTCGTCATTCTTTTTTGGGGGGGCGGGGGTGGAGGGAGGGAGGGGGTGGATGGCTGGGTGCTAAGCGTTTGTACGACACACGCGACCACCACGACACGACCCTGGTCTGCCTGGTGCGCCTACATTTGAGAATGCAAATGAATCTTCTTTCATTTGCAAACGAATTTGTATGTATTACCATCCCGTGTTTTCCTTGCGAATAATTAGTCATTCGAAACAAGATACTATAAATTAATTATTGAGGATTTATTTGAAAAAAATCGTCAGGGACACCACGCGCACTACACTACGCCGGGGACTGCGCCGCCACCGCGCTGTAGCCTCCCAGCTGGAGCTGTCCTCTGATGATGGTGGAGTGGCTGAGCAACGACAACGGACCGGTGCAATTGGCGATTGTGGGAGAAGCAGACCAGATAAGCTACAGGGAGGGAGGGGAAAATGTGACGCAGGACTCGTCGGCCGTGAGGGTTTTTATAGCAGGCCGGTAAGCATTGGGATTTTGCGGGATTTCACCGAGTCTGGCGGGAAGCTTGCGCAGGAACCTGCGAGGTTGCGAGGGAATGGGCTCACCGATGATTCATTGGCACCACTTCGAGCCACCGTTTGGCCAAAAGAACGCCCCCGCGCGCTGCGCAAGCTTGCGCTGTAAGTCGTCTGCGGCAGCGGGGTGACAAGACGTGCGAGAGGAGGACGAAAGGATACGTACACATACGGTTAATACAAAAAACTTTGTGATTTAATTACCTACTATACCCCCGTCCTGGTTTATAAGTAGGATTTAACTAATAAAATACGAATGCATGGCGCCAAAGATTATATCGTTGGAGTCGTATTTGAATATAGTTTCCAGATATACAATTTTTGTAACATGCATTATCACTTTTTGGGTTAAATTTAAGGTTTGCCCGCAACACACACAGCTTATTCCATCACAAACATCTCTGGATCAACTGTAGGCCATGTATCGCACACACAACTCTAATCTTATTCGTGCTTGATGTCTCGCTTGCACAGTTTGTCTTATTTGCCACCTATCACTGTGCCAGCCTCTGCTCGCATCCCTTGGCAAGCTCTGCTTGCCGTTAGGCGCCGCGACACACTCTGCCCGCGTCTGTTGGCGCTGTGCTCGCGTCCGTGGGTGCGCTGGGCTTGTGGACACCTTTTCCTTGCGTGTTCAACTGCTATATGCATATATATATGGTTGCTCGCCGTTGAGGCGACCGCGGAGCGCTCTGCTTGCGTCCCTCCGCGCGCTCTGCCAGCGGTTCGGCGTGCGCATGATCACGTCGGGGGCCCCATATGCATGCGGTTGCGCCATGCGCGTTGCCATGCGCACGATGCAGTTGCGTGCGGCACGATGGAGTTGCGCGCTGCAAATTAGAACTGCCATCAGGGCCTGCCGATATTCCTTATCATCCGGCTTCCCCTTTAATTCCCGCGCCCATTATAACCTTGGTCTCTTCAAACTTTTGATCGTGCCCCACAACACAACAAGCACACCCACAATGACAAATAGAGAGGGGATGTATAGCGGCGCTCCAATGGAGTTCGGCGAGCATAGAGTGGAGAGCCACGCGAGGGAGACGGATCACTCGGTGGTGTACACAATCGACCCGGCCGTGGTGGACGACTACGTCAACATCGTTGAGCAGTTGCTTGCTCGAGACAAGTACAAGGTGGTCGGCATCGACCTCCAGTACACCGCCGGTCGTCCCGGTATAGATCAGAAGGTTGCCATCGCCCAGTTGTGCGTGCACCATCATGTCCTCATCTACCACTACTGCGTGGCCACAGAGCCTTGCGACCTTTCAACATGTTTGTCAACAGCACCGACTACAAGTTCGCCACGGTGGAAACCAAAGACGATGTGAAAGCGCTCAGTGTTACGAGCTTGGCCTGCAAGAACCTTGTCGAAATCCGTGACCACTACGTGATCTGGGGTAGCACGAAGAAGGACTCCCTGGTCGAACTCGCCTCGGCCATCATCGACCCCTACTACGAAAAGATGAAGCAGGATGCCCAGAGAACAAGTCCCGTATCCTGGCACAGGGCCTGGATGTGGCAACTAGATGAACCTCACCTCAGGTTTGCGGCCAAGAGCGTGTACACATGCTACGAGATGCACAGGCGGATCGTTGACATGAGGAAGTGCCTCGTTACCCAAATCGACGAGCCCGGATCGAGCCACAAGCAAAGCAAGTGTCACAAGAAGTAGATGATGATCATATGATCGTTTATGCTAGTTAATCATGCATGTAATATATAGTTTACTTTATTGTTGTGTGGCAATGTCATGTGTGCAGTAGCCACCTATGTAATTATGCATGTAATAGTTTACTTTGGTGTGTGCAAATGCCATGGTTGTAGTAGCCACCTATGTAAGTGGTTGTTTAATTTGGTTATGCAACCATGTCCTTATAAGTGTGTATATAATGTTGTTGTTTTGTATGCAATCCCATCGCACAACACACAAGTCTTATTAGCAGCAACCGTCTGTGTTATTATCGGTCTTCGCACACATTTATGATTACAGACCTGTTTGCCGCGTATCACACACATCTTGTTATATTAAACCGTTTCTGTTCTCTTGTCTCAACACAAACAGTTCATCCGAGTGAACCGCATGCCGTATATCGCACACACCTTGATCTGGCGGACCGTTTCATTTGTGTTGCCTAATCACAAACAGTTCATCCGAGTGAACCGTATGCTGTATATCGCACACACCTTCATCTGGCTGCCCGTTTCTTTTGTTCCTCCACATCGCAAACAGTTAATTGAACTGAACCGTATGGCCTACATCGCACACGCAACTAAAATCTGAACCGTGTTTGATGCATCCTCCATCGCAAACGTCTTGCACCTCTTTTGACGGGTTTTTTACACCACCGTTTGCGATTATTGCATCGCACACAGTTTCGTCGAAGGGTCTCTGATCGTAGTGTCACGTTAGCAGCAGCCTGCAGTAGTGATAGTGCATCTATTTTTCCAAACCATGCATGTATGACACGAATTCAGAAATACTCCTTCTGTTCCTAAATATTTGTCTTTGAGAGATTTCAACAAGTCACTACATATGGAGCAAAATGAGTGAATCTACACTCTAAAATATGTCTATATACATCCGTATGTGGCAGTCCATTTGAAATTTCTAAAAAGACTAATATTTAGGAACGAAGGGAGTAAAATGTAAGACATGCATGGTCCTCAATTCAATATTTAAAATGAACAGGAAACTAAAACATGGATATTAAGTCTAGTACTACATACTACATGCAAATGTTGTGTTTAGAAGGAGCTATGTAGATTGTCGGGGGTTAACCCCTCGACCTTAGATAAAATTGTGAAGCTCTGTTAAGGATTGTTTAGATTATATTTGTCCCCACCCTCCCAAACACCGATTGGTTGTGCACCCCCCTCCTCCCCGGGAGAATATCATGCGCCCCCACACCTTAGATGCTATATGCTGATACGAGTTGCTTGGAGCTTGTAGATCTGAGATATAGTAGCTCACATGATGTCTTAATATTTTTACAGGAAACCTTAATGGGTTTGAGAATTACACACAAGTTGTACAAAAACTACTCAGATGCCCTTGGATCCCATATCCAAAGACCTCGAAGCTCGTATCACCGTAGCATCTAAGATGAAGGAGGGCCTCATATTCTCCTGTATCTAAGAATATCATGTGCTACCACACCTTAGATGCTTTGGTGATACAAGCTCTTCGGAGCCGTTGGATTTGTGATCCAACAACTCCTCGGTGGTTCGAATGTTTTTTTGTAGAAAAGCCCCCAAAGAGTTCGACCACTTCTTACAAGCACAAAGACTGCTCACATGCCATTGGATCTTAGATCAAACGACATCAAAGCTCGACACACGGGGGTCCCACTTGTCATTGATCAAATTTGGACCTAAAACTAACAAATCTGAAAGACGAGATTCTAACTGGCAACCTGGACTACAAAGCATAAGTCGATAGCCTGAAACAACAACGGTTGTTGGCTTTGTCCCATAACTTGATTTTGTATAGTATTAGATTGAGTAGAGTAGAGGGAGTGCCTCGTCAACACGTGCATGACCATTGACTCACTTACTGGTGGGTCCCAGGTCTGCGATCTCTCTCTCCTCTCCATCGACTAACCTTTAGACGCACGGGCACACACGAAGAGCGCCGCTAGCTTGCCATGGTGTTATTATTACAAAAAAATCTTGGAAAATAGAAGAATCACCTAGAATAAGAGACGTTGTGGCTGGTCGAGACGGAGCTAACCACACCTATCCTCCGTGCCACGTTAGCATGATGAAGCTGTGTGGCTAGTGGGGTGTTTTCGACCGACTGGCTGGGTCCCGAGGTCGAACCATAGGTAGTACGTCCGATATAGTATATTTTTACATGCACATTTTTCTCCGTGCCGAGACGTGGCACACCCTACTGCACGGTTTCGTGGTCCTCTCGGGTGGTGCACGCATATATTCTTCCTTGCCGAGACGTGGGACGCCCTGCCGTGCGTTTTCTGGGTCCTCCTCGGTCATAGCGTCGAAGCAAGTAAATGAGTCGTCAAATCACGAAAGACCACCTTTCCCGCCGAGTACATCAGTGAAGCACGGTGGCTAGCTAGTTGGGCTAGTGCGACCGATTAGCTAGGCCGCCGCCACATTTGTTTTTTCACCCCTTTTTTTATCTCCTTGCCGGTAGGTAAATTTAAATATCCACCGCGGCGTTGCTCTGGTCTTTGGGTGCGTCAGGCGCGGTAGGATTTTTAATTTTTTGATTGACAGGAGCAGGCGCGGCAGGATATTTAATTTTTTGATTGACGGGAGCAGGCGCGGCAGCAATTAGTCACGATGACTCCGCCTGTAAAACCCACTGCTCCATGATGTGAGAAGTCGTCGACTGGTGTTTTCCCATGGTGAAAACCAAAAGATTCACCCCGCTCCTCGGCTGGCTCCCTCCGCCTTCCCGTAGATTGCATTGCCTTTCGGTCGTTTTGCCCCCTTTGCTTCCTCTCTACCCATTGCTTCTACCTAGTGCCATGGCGGCGCATCAGATCACGGAGTCTGAGGTGAGGCGCCTGACACAGGAGCTCCAGGCCAAGGATGCGGAGCTCAGGGCCAAGGACGTGGAGCTCCGTGAACTCAAGGAGGAGAGGAGTGCCATGCTCCTCCGTTATGTGTTGGAGTTCACGGAGCTTAAAAAGCGGCAGGCGTCCACCACAAAGATGCTCGTGGCGTCAGCGGTGTTGCTACAGAAAGCGGGAGATACGATAGGCCGTCAGGGAGCCGGCTGGAGCGCGAGCGGGCCGATCGTGACGAGGTCCAGGATCTCCTTAGCTACTTGGTAGACCAAGTTTCCATGCACGTGTTGCGGCTGCGCGATGCCTACCGTCGTGCCAGTGCGACCATGTCGACCGTCGGGCTAAACCCGTTTGACCACCCCGTTGACTTCAAAGAGCTACGGCTTCCTGACCTGGTCTCCTTCTTCACCTGTATCTCTGAGGAGCTGAGCCGTCTCCGCCCAATGGTGGGGGCAGAGCTGGACAAGAAGGGGTTGCAGGCTGCCGTCGCTGTTGCTGGGCGAATCCTCTCAGGGCTCCGTCACCGGAATCCATTCGTGCCATTGGACGTCGTCTTTGACGAGCTGGCTCCCCTTGACTGGGAGAAGGCTCTACAGGCGGTTGCACCCTGCATCACCAATGTCGTGTGCCTCAAGAAGCAGAGGGACTTCGGTGGTGTTTAGACGTCCTCTGCATGGGCATGTCCATGTCTCGGCGCAACTGTAACACCCCTGTTGAGGATATAAACCTTAGAGTCACCCGCCCGGTGGGGCCGGGTTACTCATAAGGGTCATCACCTGAAGCCCGGCGCCAAGCTTGAAGACGGTGGGCCAAAGATGGGTTTAAGACCCGGAGATGGCTAGGGCCCATAGTTACAACCGTCATTATGGTAGAACTTGTAGTGTAAGGCAAGAATAGTTGAGAGTCCGAGCCGGACACTCTTATGAGCCGGCCGGGACTCTGAGAGCTGCTGGGCGTCAACCTCTCTATATAAAGGGATGACCCGGCAGCGGTTTAGGGGAGAAAAAAGATCTCACCGAGAGCCAGGCATAGCAGTTAAGCTCCCTGGCTATTGAAACCCTAATCAATACCACCTCAACTGGACGTAGGCTTTTACCTTCACCGTAAGGGGCCGAACCAGTATAACCCTCGTGTTCCTTGTCCCGTTTAACCCCTTCAAGCTTCCTAGCTGCGATGGCTCCACGACTAAGTCCTAGCTCATGGACATCTGCCGTGACAATTCCACGACAGATGGCGCCCACCGTGGGGCCATCGCACGGTGGATTTGAGTTCTTGAAGGGCAGCTTCGAAGGGCTCAAGGGATACGCTGTGGGCCGGATGACCAAGAGTCGTCGCGGCAAGCTCTACATCAACGATGCAAACTGGGGCCCCGACGCCGGCTCAATTGAGTACGGATACCGGGTCCCCTTCGGCAGAATTCATGTTTTCATTGGCAAGATTGGTGAGCCGGGCCCTGAGCCGGATCTCTGCGCCGATCTCATCGAGACGGCTCAGCGCGCATGACCCGCCCGAGCCCTGCCTGCCTTGAAGCATGCTTTTGTGGGATGTATCCATGGAGGGCTCTCTGGTGGATTTGGATCTGGTGATGAGACGGCCGCCGGCTCTGACGGCGAATCATCCACAGATGAGTCAGACTCGTTGTATCAACTTCAAGATGGCAAGCTAATGGGTTGTTCCGATGGTGACAGTATTCCGGACCCGTCTGAACCGCCGAGCCGGGTTGGAATCTTCATGGCCGGTGCGCACCCTGTTCAGAACCCTGCTGCTGGGGCGGGAAACCCGGTGCCCTCGCCGGCTCAGGTGCTGATGGATCTCACGGACAAGATGACGGTCCTGTTGACCGCCGCGGTTGACCCGGCGGATCAAGCTCAGCATGACGCGGAGGTGGTGCAGTTAAAGTTAGATCTAGTGAAAGCCAAAGAGGATCTGGCAGCGGAAGGGATCAGGATGGCTGCGGAGAGGGCGGCTCTCGACGCCCAAACTCAGTTGATTCTGGCGCAGTCCTTCTGGCTCACGATGGATCAGAACGCGTCCAATGAGGTCATGAGAAGGAGTCATCAAAAGGCCCAATCTCGACTCCCTCCGGTTTACGATCCTCGAAACCTCTTCAACACGCCAGGTGCAGGGTCTAGTAACCCGCCAGGGATCATAGTGCCCGGGTCTGGGACCCCTGTTCAGCCTCAAGTGATGGGGCCTCCCTGGGTGAACCCTGCCCCGCCTCAGTATGTGCCAATACCACCGGGTCATTATGCTAACCCGCTGGAGAACATGGTCGCCGCAGCAGCACGGCTGGCGGCCCTCCCAATTAACGGTGACTCTCCGACGGCTATTGAAACCCGCCGGGTCAGGGAACTCCTTCAGACAGCGCTGGCGCAGCAAGAGGCGTACTCTTACAGCCGGGACAGGATCCACTCGACCCCTCGTCCAGGCCGGAGCCCGAGTTACAGCAGACACATGGTCTCAGCGACCGGCTCAAGTAATGTCCGACGCCATGACCCGCCCCCTGGCCATGGCCCGGCTCATAACGGAGCCTTTCACGCGGCAGACCAAGACAGAGCGCGGCAAGAGGCGGAGCAGGTGCCTCAGTTGACGGCTTACCAGACTCCCCCGGCTTATCCGACGGCTTCCGTCGACGTGGGTATCCCTACCAGGACTGGAGGTGTCCCTTGTTTAGTGCCGGCTCTCCGCAATGAGCGTCTACCCAAGGACTTCAAAGGACCTAGGAAGGTGCCTAATTACACGGCTGACTTACAACCCGGAGCCTGGATCGAAAGTTAAGAGATGGCCATGGAACTGCTAGAGGTCAGTGAAGCGGCGATGGCCAAGTACTTCACCATGATGCTAGATGGGACTGCCCGCACTTGGTTGAAAGGGCTACCGCCGAATTCCATCGGATCTTGGGCTGAGCCGAAGGCCCAGTTCATACAAAACTTCAAAGACACCTGTGGACAGTCTATGTCAATAGTGGATTTGACTAACTATAAACAAAAGGAGGGTGAGTCCACGACACATTGGGTTCGCCGGGTCAAAGAGATCATACATTCATCGGATAAGATGGATGCCGGCTCTGCAGTCTTAATGTTGGAGCAAAATTGTCGTTTCCTGCCCCTGAAGATGAAACTCGGGCGGCTTAAGCGCGATTGCAATGATATGGGTACGCTGATGGCGGCTCTCGTCAAGTACGCCGATTCTGATAGTACCAAGGACCCCGCTTCAGATGATGAAAGGACAGGGAAGGGAAAGAAGAACGGCAATGGCAAGGGTCCTCAGCATAACCCGGGGAACCAAGGATGTGGCAAGCGTAAGGCCGACGGCAGCCTAGAGTTCGTGGCCAATGCCAGTTCACAGGGTAATAGCCAGAGACGCAAGGGGAGGCCCCCTCCCCGAGCCGGCGGGTCAGGCCCGACGCTCGAGCAACTGTTGAATGAGCCCTGTCCAAGGCATGGCTCTAGAGAGAAGCCAGCTACTCATCTATGGAAGGATTGTGCAATCATGAAAGCCTTTAAGAATTCCAACACCTTTAACGGCAACAATGGCCCGGGCGGTGGCTCAGGCGCCGGCAGCTTTCATGGCCCGGGCGGCGGCTCAAATTCTAATCCTCAGAACGGTCAAGGGGGCTTTAATCAGCAGTCTGGCCAGGGTCATCAACAGCAGCAGGGGGGTTATCAGACCAATCCAAAGCAGCTTAGCGGTGGACAGTATCATGTATTTACCACCAGTCTGTGTAAGCGAGATCAGAAGCTTCATAAGAGGGCTGTGAATGCTGTTGAGCCGACGGTTCCACGCTATCTATGATGGTCTGAGCAGCCTATAGTGTGGAGTAGGGAGGATCACCCTCCCCGGGTGGATAATCCGGGTCACTTGGCCTTGGTGGTGGCTCCTCAGGTGGGGGGATATAAGTTCACTAAGGTGCTCATGGATGGAGGCAGCAGCATCAACATCCTCTATTATGAGACTTTCCGTCGTATGGGATTGATTGATAAGAACCTCAGCCAGTCAAACACTATTTTCCATGGTGTGGTACCTGGTAAGTCGGCTTATCCAGTCGGCAAGATCGAGTTGGAAGTGGCCTTTGGAGATGAGCACAACTACAGGGTGGAAAAATTGACCTTTGAGGTAGTCAAGATAAGAAGCCCGTATCATGCCATATTTGGGCGGCCGGCTTACGCTAAGTTCATGGCACGGCCGTGTTACGTGTATTTGCAGCTCAAGATGCCGGGTCTCAATGGGACCATTACGGTTCATGGCAGCCGAAAGGTGGCCTTGGAGTGTGAGGAAGGCGATGCAGCTTATGCAGAATCTGTTTGTGCAACAGAGGAGTTAAAATTTTACAAGGACAATGTTGACCCAATAGATATGACCTCTCTGAAAAAGCTGACTACGGAGCATGAGCCGGCAATGAAATTTAAGTCGGCTGATGAGACTAAACTTGTTGATTTCGTTCCAGGTGATTCATCTCAGCAGTTTAGCATCAGTGCCAATCTAGATCCAAAATAGGAATGCGCGCTCATCGAGTCCATCCGTGAGAATAGGGACATTTTTGCATGGAAACCTTCTGACATGCCAGGTGTACCTAGGGAACTCGCTGAGCACACTCTCAATGTTGATCCAAAATTTAAGCCGGTCAGGCAATTCCTTCGGCGGTTTAATGAAGAGAGGCGGAAAGCTATTGGTGAAGAGGTGGCCCGGCTCTTGGCGGCCGGGTTTATTGTTGAATTCTTTCACCCAGAGTGTTTAGCTAACCCGGTGCTCGTGCTCAAGAAGAACGGCACCTGGCGGATGTGTGTGGACTACACGGACTTAAACAAGGCGTGTCCGGCTGATCCTTTTGCCCTTCCCCGTATTGATCAAATCATTGATGCTACGGCGGGTTGTGAGCGCTTAAGCTTCTTGGATGCTTATTCCGGATATCATCAGATTAAAATGGCAGTTAAGGACTAGGAGAAGACGGCGTTCATCACTCCCTTTGGAGCCTTCTGCTATGTGTCTATGCCCTTTGTACTCAAGAGTGCACAGGCGACTTATCAGCGTTGCGTGCAGAACTGTCTTCATAACCAGATTGGGCGCAATGTTCATGCTTATGTGGATGATATTGTGGTTAAATCCAGGAAGGAGGAAACCTTGATAGATGATCTGAGGGAAACCTTTGATAATCTCCGGGTCTACAAGATGATGCTTAACCCGGCCAAGTGTGTTTTTGGTGTTCCTGCAGGCAAGCTCTTGGGTTTCTTGGTTTCTAACAGAGGCATTGAAGCTAACCCGGAGAAGATCAAGGCCATCACCTCCCTGGCTAAGCCGGCGTGTATAAACGACGTCGAGCGCTTGGCGGGTCGTATCGCTGCTTTAAGCCGTTTTATAAGCCGTTTGGGGGAGAAGGCCATGCCATTATATCAGTTGATGAAGAAAACTGCTGAATTTGTCTGGAATGATGCAGCTAATACTGCTTTTGAGGATTTGAAGAGACAGCTGGCGGAGCCCCCAGTCCTTGCTGCTCCGGTTGACAAGGAGACCTTTATTGCTGTATGTGGCTGCTAACACATGAGCCGTCAGTGTGGCCGTGGTGGTGGAGCGCAAGGAAGAGGGTAAGGAGCATCCGGTTCAGCGGCCGGTTTATTATGTCAGCGAAGTACTCATTGAGTCCAAGCAGCGGTATCCACATTGGCAGAAGCTTGTTTATTGTGTGTTCATGGCAAGCCGGAAGCTTAAGCATTATTTCCAGGGTCACCCCATCACTGTGGTCAGTTCTGCCCCCCTTGGAGATATCATTCAAAACAGAGAGGCCACAGGGAGAGTGGCTAAGTGGGCTATAGAGCTCGGACCTCATGGTCTGAAATACGTACCACGCACTGCTGTTAAATCTCAGGCCTTGGTGGATTTCATCAATGATTGGACAGAGCTACAAGTGCCCGAACATAAGCCGGATAACACATATTGGACTATTCACTTCGATGGGTCCAGGCAATTGGAGGGCTCGGGGGCTGGAGTCGTATTGGCTTCCCCTAAAGGTGACAAGTTCCATTATGTGCTACAATTGATGTTTCCTTGCACTAACAATGCAGCTGAGTACGAGGCCTTGCTCCACGGTCTTCGGATGGCTAAGGAGATGAGCTTGAGCCGGGTAAGGTGTTTCGGTGACTCAGACTTGGTGGCTCAACAAGTATCAGGAAAGTGGGACTCCAAGGACCCTCTCATGGCGGCTTATCGCCGTGAAGTTGATGCCATTGCTGGGCACTTTCAGGGTTACCAAGTAGAGCACATCGATCGCAGGAAGAACGAGGCGGCTGATGCTTTAAGCCGGCTGGGCTCTCAGCGAAAACCGGTGCTGCCTAATACTTTCCTGGATGTCTTGCATAACCCTTCTGTTAAGTTGCCTACAGAGGAAGACTTGGCTGTCCCTGTCCCGGAGGCACAATTGGTGGCGGCTCTCTACATCATCCCGGACTGGACAGTGCCCTATCTGGCTTACATGACCCGGGGAGATTTGCCTGAGGATGAGACTTTGGCCAGACAAATAACCCGGCGGTCTAAGTCAATGGTTGTTATCAATGGTGAGCTGCATCGCTATAGTGTTACAGGAGCGTTCCAGCGTTGTGTCTCCCCTGAGGAAGGCCAAGAGATCTTGCGTGAGATTCATGAAGGGGATTGTGGCCATCATGCCGGCTCAAAATCCCTTGTGGCCAAAGCTTTTCGTCATGGCTTTTATTGGCTGACGGCTCATGCTAATGAGGAGGACTTGGTCAGTAAATGTGATGGTTGCCAAAGGTTCTCACGACGGGCTCATGTGCCGGCTCAGGAGCTGAGGATGATACCAGTCACTTGGTCGTTTGCAGTCTGGGGGCTTGATTTGGTTGGGGCTTTTAAAAGGTCCAAGGATAAGAAGACCCACCTCTTGGTGGCAGTTGACAAGTTCACAAAGTGGGTTGAAGCAGAGCCAGTTAGCAATTGTGACGCAGCCACGGCGGTTCAATTCATGAAAAAGGTGATATTTTGCTTTGGCTTTCCACACAGCATTATAACTGACAATGGTACCAATCTGTCCAAGGGCGCCATGGAGGAGTTTTGTCAACGAGAGCATATTCGACTTGATGTTTCATCAGTGGCTCATCCTCTATCCAATGGTCAAGCTGAGAGAGCTAATCAGGAGATCTTGAAGGGCATTAAGCCCCGGCTTTTGGTCCCTTTGCAACGGATGCCAGGTTGTTGGGTGGAAGAGTTACCCTCCGTGTTATGGAGCATCAACACAACTCCTAACAGGTCTACGGGTTACATGCCTTTCTTCATGGTTTATGGAGCAGAAGCAGTCCTCCCCAGTGACATCCGTCATGACTCGCCTCGAGTGGCGGCTTATGTTGAGGCGGATAATGAACAGGCGCGCCAAGATGCTCTTGACTTGTTGGAAGAACAGCGTGACGTGGCCGCAGCTCATTCAGCGATTTACCAACAAGACCTGCGCCGTTATCACAGTCGCCGGGTTAAGTCCCGGGTCTTCCAGGAAGGTGACCTGGTGCTCCGGCTCATCCAAGATCAAACAGATGCGCACAAACTATCCCCGCCTTGGAAAGGACCCTTTGTGGTCAGCAAGAATTTGCACAACGGGTCATATTACCTCATTGACATTCGGGAGCACAAAGATTCACGTAAGTCTGAGGAAGAGACCCGTCGGCCGTGGAACATAGCTCAGCTTCGGCCTTATTACACTTGAGCCACCGGCTCTCATAATGTACATATTTCTCTAAGCCGTGTATATATTATGATAAGCAATAAAGCAGGACCTCTGTCCTTTTTTCTCCTCCAAAGGTGAGCGCGTTGCTTTCATTGCAAGATCACATGATAACTTGAAGGAGGATCCGGCGTATGATCGTATTCGAATCTAGCCATACACAATATAGTCACTTGGGGGCTTCCTGTTCAAACATAGGTCGTATTCGAACCAAAGAGAACATAGCTGTCGATACCCATTTGATTGGCAAAGTGCCGAGCTCATTGGGGAGTTTTCTTTGATCATATTTGAATCATAGTTCAACCCCCCTTTGGGAACCAACGTGGATCGTATTCGAATCAGCGTCGTTAAACAACTCCTAAGGTCATTTGGGGGCTTCCTGTTCAAACATGGGTTGTATTCAAACCAACGAGAACATAGCTGTCGGTACCCTTTTGATTGGCATCGCCACACCCACTGGGGGCTATATGATCGCATTCGAATCTTAGCATCACCCCTTTTGGACGGGTCTCTGGTCGTATTCGAACCAGAAGCCCCTAAGATTTTCTGTTTTGCAATGAATTCTTCTGATTGTTTCAAGTGTGCACGGTGGGTCTCACATTGCCGGCTTAACTTTGATTCACAGTACTAGTCGAACACAATCAGCGTTATTAAGACTGGTAAACCGGAATTGAGGTACCAACCTTATTTACCGGGTTATATAAACCGAAAGTGTGCTTGAAGGCCGGTAAGTGTGTTATTACGGTTATATCGAGGACATAATTGAGGACCAATCTTTTGTGATTCATATTCCGGGTTATATGTATAAGACTATGATTCTTAGTGCGGTAAGCCGCCTAGAGACTTGTGATTTGTTTTTCTATGCAGGATAGTTAAAGACAACTATTTGAGCTTAAGGAACATGAATGATCATTTATGACCCGGAGGAATATAAGGAAACAACTTCAATGGAATTAAGCATTCAGCGCGTGCACGATGGCACGGCAAAGTTAAAATGGTCCTATTCTATTACAAGACTCATCGAGTCCAAAAGGGTGAAGCATTGTTTGAATAAGCCGCCTACAAAGTTAAGATGCTTTCTGGGTTGAAGCTTCCGGCTCATCCCTCTCCGCTCCTCCGGCTGTTCCCAAGACCTGGAAAGTTGACGATTTCCAGTCAATGCCGCTCAGAGCTTCAAATTGAGCTTCCTCGTCAATTAACCCGGCCGGGTCAATTTCCGGTGCAAAGGTGTGCTTACGAGTCGGCGGGACTAAGCTGATGGCTTCATAACGCGGAGTGGGGATCCTCTGATTCTCTGCATCGTAACCCGGCTGGTACTTGGTCAGATCCGTGTCATTTCCAATCAGAGTGGCCACCGGGCGTACGATCTTCACGCAGGATGCAAAGTCCCTTTGGTCGAAGGGGGTGCCGTCGTCCTTCAAGCTGGGGTAGCCAAGGGCAATGTCCGCCGGGTCTAGTTCTGGAAGGAACGCCTTGGCCCGGCTCAGAGCAGCTATGGCTCCGGCTCTTGCAGAGGCCCGTCGCAGCTCTTAGACACGCTGAGGAAGAACGGCAAGCCGGCGAAGAACTTCCGCCAGGTGAGTCGGCACCTCATTGGATAGGGCCACCACGGCCAAGGCGCGCTGTGACCCGGTGTAGAGTTGCTCCACCAGGGTGTACACGGCCTTCAACTTGGTCAGCACACTTTGGTTGAGGTTGGCGCTTCTGGGACCTATTTAACAGAGTAAGATAAGCCGCTGGCAATGATGGGTTATGAGACATAAAGATTATAAACTGGACGAGAGCCGGTGGAATGACTTACCGAAGATTGCGGCGACCATCTGTGACACGTGGCGCTTTAAGCCGGCGAGTTCGGCGGTTCTTTCCGTCAGAGCCTTCTCCGCCTGTTCGGCCCGGCTCACCAGGGCAGCCTTCTCTTCGGCCCAAGTTTTCCGTTTAGCTTCAAAGTTCTTCTTCAGCTTCTCTTGCGCAGCAATACTGGACACAAATTTGGTGTTGGCCTTCTGGGTCTCAGTTTCGTGCGTCCTCAGGCGGGTCTTCAAATTAGAGATGTCAGCCTCAAGCTTCTTGCAAGCAGCCTGCACAATTTCCGGGTTATAATATGAATAGTTACTATGCAAATTTAAAGTCCCAAGTGCTTTCCAAGCAAAGACACTTGGCACTTGGGGGCTAATGCATGTCGAACGTTTCTATCTACAAATTACCGGTTCATGGAAATAAGCCGGAACTTAAGTCTACAACGCCATGGAGGAGTTTTGTCAACGAGAGCATATTCGACTTGATGTTTCATCAGTGGCTCACCCTCAATCCAATGGTCAAGCTGAGAGGGCTGATCAGGAGATTCTGAAAGGTATCAAGCCCCGGCTTTTGGTCCCTTTACAACGGACGCCGGGTTGTTGGGTGGAGGAGTTACCCTCCGTGCTGTGGAGCATCAACACTACTCCTAACAGGTCTACAGGTTTCACGCCTTTCTTCATGGTTTATGGAGTGGAAGCAGTTCTCCCCAGTGACATCCGTCATGAGTCGCCTCGAGTGGCGGCTTATGTTGAGGCGGATAATGAACAGGCGCGCCAAGATGCTCTTGACTTGTTGGACGAACAGCGTGATGTGGCAGCGGCTCGCTCGGCGATTTACCAACAAGACCTGCGCCGTTATCACAGTCGCCGGGTTAAATCCCGGGTCTTCCAGGAAGGCGATCTGGTGCTCCAGCTCATCCAAGATCAGACAGATGCGCACAAGCTATCCCCGCCTTGGGAAGGGCCCTTTGTGGTCAGCAAGAATTTGCACAACGGGTCATATTACCTCATTGACATTCGGGAGCACAAAGATTCACGTAAGTCGGAGGAAGAGACCCGTCGGCCGTGGAACATAGCTCAGCTTCGGCCTTACTACACTTAAGCCACCGGCTCTCATAATGTACATATTTCTCTAAGCCATGTATATATTATGATAAGCAATAAAGCAGGACCTGTGTCCTTTTTTCTCCTCCAAAGGTGAACGTGTTGTTTTCATTGCAAGATCACATGATAACTTGAAGGAGGATCCGGCTTCTGATCGTATTCGACTCTAGCCGTATGCAATATAATCACTTGGGGGCTTCCTGTTCAAACATAGGTCGTATTCGAACCAAAGAGAACATAGCTGTCGATACCCATTTGATTGGCAAAGTGCCGAGCTCATTAGGGAGTTTTCTTTGATCATATTTGAATTATAGTTCAACCCCCTTTGGGAACCGACGGGGATCGTATTCGAATCAGCGTCGTTAAACAACTCCTCAGGTCATTTGGGGGCTTCCTGTTCAAACATGGGTCGTATTCGAACCAAAGAGAACATAGCTGTCGGTACCCTCTTGATTGGCATCGCCACACCCACTGGGGGCTATATGATCGCATTCGAATCTTAGCATAACCCCTTTGGGACGGGTCTCTGGTCGTATTCGAACCGGAAGCCCCTAAGTTTTTTCTGATTTACAACGAGTTCTTCTGATTGTTTCAATAGTGTGCACGGCGGGTCTCACTTTGCCGGATTAACTTTGATTCACAGTACTAGTCGAACACAATCGGCGTTGTTAAGACTGGTAAACCGGAATTGAGGTACCAACCTTATTACCCGGGTTATATAAACCGGAAGTGTGCTTGAAGGCTGGTAAGTGTGTTATTACGGTTATATCAAGGACATAATTGAGGAACAGTCTTTTGTGATTTAGATTCATATTCCGGGTTATATGTATGAGACTATGATTCTCAGTGTGGTAAGCCGCCTAGAGACTTGTGATTTGTTTTTCTATGCAGGATAGTTAAAAACAGCTATTTGAGCTTAAGGAAAATGAATGATCAATTATGACCCGGAGGAATATAAGGAAGTAACTTCAATGGAATTCAGCATTCAACACGTGCGCGATGGCACGACAAAGTTAAAATGTTGGTCCTATTCTATTACAAGACTCCCCGAGTCCAAAAGGGTGAAGCATTGTTTAATAAGCCGCCTGAAGAGTCAAGATGCTGGCCGGGTCGAAGCTTCCGGCTCATCCCTCTCCGTTCCTCCGGCTGTTCTTATGACCTGGAAGGTTGACGATTTCCAGTCAATGCCACTCAGAGCTTCAAATTGTGCCTCCTCGTCGATTAACCCGGCCGGGTCAATGTCTGGGGCAAAGGTGTGCTTACGAGTCGGCGGGACTAAGCTGAGGGCTTCATAACGCGGAGTGGGGATCCTCTGATTCTCTGCGTCGTAGCCCGGCTGGAACTTGGTCAGATCGGTGTCGTTCCCAATCAGGGTGGCCACCGGGCGAACGATCTTCACACAGGCAGCAAAGTCCTTTTGGTCGAAAGGAGTGCCGTCTTCCTTTAAGCTGGGATAACCAAGTGCAATGTCCGCCGGGTCTAGCTCTGGAAGGAAAGCCTTGGCCCGGCTCAGAGCAGCTATGGCTCTGGCTCTTGCAGAGGCCCGTCGCAGCTCTTGGACACGTTGAGGAAGAACGGCAAGCCGGCGAAGAACTTCCGCCAGGTGAGTCGGCACCTCATTGGATAGGGCCACCAGGGCCAAGGCGCGCTGTGACCCGGTGTAGAGTTGCTCCACCAGAGTGTACACGGCCTTCAACTTGGTCAGCACACTTTGGTTGAGGTTGGCGCTTCTTGGACCTGTTTAACAGAGTAAGATAAGCCGCTGGCAATGATGGGAGTTACGAGATATAAAGATTATAAACTTGATGATAGCCGGTGGAATAACTTACCGAAGATGGCGGCGACCATCTGCGACACATGGCGCTTTAAGCCGGAGAGTTCGGCGGTTTTCTCCGTCAGAGCCTTCTCCGCCCGTTCGGCCCGGCTCACCAGAGTAGCCTTCTCTTCGGCCCAAGTTTTCCGTTCAGCTTCAAAGTCCTTTTTTAGCTTCTCTTGAGCAGCAATACTGGACACAAATTTGGCGTTGGCCTTCCGGGTCTCAGTTTCCCGCGTCCTCAGGCGGGTCTTCAGATCGGAGATGTCAGCCTCAAACTTCTTGCAAGCAGCCTGCACAATTTCCGGGTTATAGTATGAACAGTTATTATGCAATTTTAAAGTCCCAAGCACTTTCCAAGCAAAGACACTTGGCAATTGGGGGCTAATGCATGTCGAACGTTTCTATTTACAAGTTACCGGTTCATGGAAGTAAGCCGGAACTTAAGTCTACAACATATTCAGTCATAAGTCGTCGACTTGGGGGCTAGTATGGTAAAGATAACTATGCAGTAAGCAGTAGAGTGGTACCTCAGACTTCTGCTGTATCTGATTCACCATGTCGATCTCTAAATCCCGGCTCTTGTGCACCTGACTGACATAGCCGGAGACGATCTCTCCGATGCTCAGATTGGCATAGTCGGTGAGGTCCAGATTGGCCCGACGGCGCTCTAGCAACTCTTCCTTGGCGGAGCACTTGGCCAGCGCAGTGGGTCTCCCCGGCTCAACAAACTCCATCCGGGTGATTACCACGTCCGGGTCATCGGTCGGCTGAGCCAGGCTGGAGGTCTCCGGGTTAGCAGAAGTTTCTGCGATTGGCTTGTCGGTTGGAGCGGTGGCTGCAGGAGCAGAGGCAACTGGCGGTTCTTGAGCTGCAACCTCTGGTTCAGGCAAGTCCGGCTCTTCGACCGGCTTGTTCTTTTTCGCCCTCTTGCTGAGCTTTGCCTCGGCACTGAAAGGACAAAAAGGTTAGTACAAAAGTATGAGTACAGATAAGCACAACAAGAGATGATCATCATTACCCGGGTACGGTCTTGAAGGCCGGCAGGTTTGATTGCATCGAGTCACCAGAGGAGGGTGAGGTTTCCTGATAGTTTGAATCAGAAGAATTGAGCGGTTGACGTATAACACCCGCCAAAGGATGAAAAGGGTACAAGTGGGAGATAACCTCGGTCCGGCGTTTCCTCGACGCGTCAGGTAAACCGGAGGAGAGGTCAGCGTCCTTGTTGGTCCGGGTGTGCCGCCGGCTCTCATGAATCTGTCGCTTCAAAAGAAATTGAGGATCTTGATAAGCTAAAGGATGTGAAAATCTTACTTTCCGGGTTACCCTTCGGACTTTCAGCCTTGGCAAGGGCTCCGAGTCGGAGAAAAGTGTCATTACCTCTTCAACCACCGGGTTACTTGCTCCGGTGTCATCCTTTTGATGAACAAGTATTGATAAGGTGGACAGAAATAAACAAGAAATACAACAAGAGCTTACAGGTTCAGGGGTTACCTCTGACTCGGAGCTGTCACTCAGTTGAAGCAGCTCTGAGGTAGTGGGCTTGCTTCCCTTCTTGCGGGGAGCGGCTCTCTTGGCGGCTTTCTTAGCCTTTCTGGCCTTCTTGGCCGCCTCATGGTCATATTTGACCTTCCAGAATTTGTCATCAGCCTGAAAAATACAACGACGATTTCTTAAGGTTCAGATGGAAGCTATCTACAGAAGAAAATAAGATGTTCAGATTAGCGGCTTACCGCTGGGGCCGGGTTGGTCTTGCAGAAGGGGCTTAAGCCGGTCCTCCCGCAGTCTGCCAGGCTCTCGTTCAAGAGAGCCTTGGTCATGTCCTCAGCAACGTCTTCAGGAAGATCATTGCGGCTGTGTCTCAGGGGGTCATCTTTCCGGCCCGTGTACTCACACATTAAGCCGGGGCGGCGGCTTAAGGGGATCACCCGCCACGAGATCCAGACTCGGACCAGATCAATGCCATTAAGGCCATTTCCCAGCAGAGCCTTGATTTTGTTGATGGTGGGGATCAGAGGTTGGCGCTCCGCCTGAGATAACTTGTCTGACAGAGGGTGAGTTGGTTCCAGACGCGAAGGACGAAAGCTGGGCAGCGGGCTCTCGTCAACCGGCGACGTGTCCTGGCAGTAGAACCACGTCTGGTTCCAGTCCTTTGGGTGGCTTGGCGGCTCGGCGTAAGGAAAAAGGCAGTCTCTCCGGCATTGAATAGAGATTCCACCAAGTTCCAGGCTTGGTCCGTTGGCGCACTCATTCTGGCGGTTCAAACAGAATAGCTTTCTAAAGAGCAGAAGGCTGGGCTCTTCTCCAAGGTAGACTTCGCAGAATACTTGGAAGTTGCATATGTTTGACATGGAATTGGGTCCTATGTCTTGTGGCCGCAGATCAAAGAAATTCAGCACATCTCTAAAGAACTTTGAGCCGGGCGGTGCGAAGCCCCGGCTCATGTGATCCGCAAATATTACCACCTCCCCGTCCCTTGGCTGTGGTTTCTCCTCTGACGGGTCAGGGGCGCGGTAAGACATGACGTCCTTCTTGGGAAGGTAACCCGACTTCACAAAATCCGCTAAGGTCTCGTCGGTGATGTTGGACCTCATCCAATTGCATGTGATGGGTCTTTGGGAGCTTTGGGAGGCATAGTGAAACTCGGAAGCCTATGATAAAAGGAAATGTCCGGTTTAATTATAAGCCGGAGGAATTTACAGTTCAATGTTTAAAGTGGCGGCTTATGAAGGGCCCTAATGACATATAGCTAAGTGCATCGGGTTATCTAAGCTACTGGGGGTACTGAGAGTAATTCAATTGTCTACAGCTTTGTTGTAAATGAGCCGGAAAATTTTATGGCGCGTGGCTTCTTTTGAGCCGGAAATGTAAGCCGCCATGATTCAGCAGGTACAATTTTTTACTAAGTGTGGTGAAAACAGGTTTCACACATCACAGTAACTAGTTTGGATCAAAATGGTCGATTAAAGAGGAAAGTGTCTAGAACTAAAACAGACGCAGAAGAAGTTTGCGGGTTCGAACAGAGCCTCTATGCAGTAAAAAGGAGATCTATGTACACTGGAAACGGGCGTGAAACAACTACCGCAGCAGTTCTATACAGTCTAAGATCAAGAAAGGTGGTAAAAATCAAATCTACTGAGAACTCGCGAAGAACGGTGAAGAACACGGGAAGAACGACAGGAGCTTAATGTGGATCTACTATATGGAGTGGCGATGGCTTACGGGTGCTGGTGAGTCGCGGAGGTCGCCGCCGTTTTCTCTGGACACAACAGGTTGATGCAGCGGCCGGAGTCGGTGAGGACGAGAAGACCTGCGGCGGCGACGGCAACAGAGCTCGAGCAGAAGAAAAATGGGTGCTGAAGACGGGTGGTTGAAGGCTCATCGGGCCGGACTACTTATAAGGGCAAGCTCATAAGTGGGCGCGAGAAACGAGGAGGCCACGGCGCGGTTATCTCACCGTAAAAACGCCTCAATTTTCGGGATGGCAGTAAAGATAAGATCCGTTGCGGATACGGTGGAGTGAAAAATGGACCTAATGGAAGATGACGTCACGGCGGATTACCCGGAATCCAGAGGATGACGTCACGCCGGGTTATGGCCTTCACACAATTGTAAGCCAGAGATTTTCTGTCGAGGATATAATGTTGAGGATATAAACCTTAGAGTCACCCGCCCGGTGGGGCCGGGTTACTCATAAGGGTCATCACCTGAAGCCCGGCGCCAAGCTTGAAGACGGTGGGCCAAAGATGGGTTTAAGACCCGGAGATGGCTAGGGCCCGTAGTTACAACCGTCATTATGGTAGAACTTGTAGTGTAAGGCAAGAATAGTTGAGCGTCCGAGCCGGACACTCTTATGAGCCGGCCGGGACTCTGAGAGCTGCTGGGCGACAACCTCTCTATATAAAGGGACGACCCGGCAGCGGTTTAGGGGAGAAAAAAGATCTCACCGAGAGCCAGGCATAGCAGTTAAGCTCCCTGGCTATTGAAACCCTAATCAATACCACCTCAACTGGACGTAGGCTTTTACCTTCACCGTAAGGGGCCGAACCAGTATAACCCTCGTGTTCCTTGTCCCGTTTAACCCCTTCAAGCTTCCTAGCTACGATGGCTCCACGACTAAGTCCTAGCTCATGGACATCTGCCGTGAAAATTCCACGACAACCCCGCATGTAACTTTCCATATTTGTAACTCCAACTCTTGCCATTTTCGGCTATGTGCTATGATATTCCCTCCGTGGTCGGGTTTTGTCTTTCATTTTGCATTTTGTTCATGTCATGCATTTCATATCATGTCATCATGTGCATTGCATTTGCATACGTGTTCGTCTCTTGCATCCGAGCTTTTTCCCCGTTGTCCGTTCTGCAATCCGGCGCTCCCATCTCCTCCGGTGCACCCCTCTTGTTTTCGTTTCGTGAGCGGGTGTCAAACATTCTCGGAATGGACCGAGGCTTGTCAAGTGGCCTTAGTATAGCACCGATAGACCATCGGTCAAGTTTCGTTCCATTTGGAGGTCGTTTGGTACTCCAACGGTTAACCGGGTAACCGCAGATGCCTTCTGTGTGTTGCAGCAAAACCCCCTCTCTAATCAGCCCAAAACCCACCAAACTCTCTTCCTTGCTCTAGGTTGTTCGATCACGATCGTGTGGGCGAAAACCGCACCTCATTTGGACTCTCCTAGCTCCCTCCAGCTATATATGTGCATCCCCTCCCGAAAACGTTCGCAGATGAAACCCTAGTTTTCCCCCGCCGCCGCTGGACACGTCCTTACCCCGCCGGACGAAGCCCGCAGCCAAACCGCGCAGCGCCAAGTGGCAGCCCGCCGCCGCCCGTACCCCGCGCCGCCGAGGCCCGGGGCCGGCCCCCGCGGCCCGACGCCTCCCCGCGCCGCCCGCGCTCCTGCCTCGCCGCGCCCGCGCTCCTGCCTTGCCGCGCCGCCACCGTCGCCGTCGCCTCCGGCCGCCGCCCGCCATCGCCACCGGTCGCCGCCGCCGCGCTTGCGCGCCCCGCCGCCGCACGCCTCCCCGCGCCGCAGCCCGAGCCGCCGCCTCCTTCCTCCACCGCGCCCCGTCCGGCGCCTCCTCCTCTCCTCCGGCCGCCACCTCGCCTTCCCCTCCATCGTCGCCGACGAGCACGGGCTCGAGCTCGCCAGATCCCGATCCAGTCAACCTAAGGTTGACTTTCTGCCTCCCCCGAATATCACTAAGTCATTCATTTTTTACATTACATGCACTTGTTCAACGCATCATAACTCACTGCTGTTATTTGAGTCCGTTTCGCGCGTGTAATATGTCAAAATGTTCGCCTCGTGATGCTCTACGTTTTGTTCAATTGCACCATGTTCATTTGAGTCCATCTTGATGCCCAAATCTCTGGTGCAAGAGTGCTAGTTGCTGTTATCTGCTGGTTCTTAGCAGAACTTGGAGATTTGTCATTTTTGTATCATTTAATCTGTGCATCTTATGGGCATGAGCTCTACATGTGTTTTGTTGTACGCCATGCCATCTTTCCAGTGGTGTATGCCTTGTACTTTTGTGATCTCTGTGGTGACTAGCACAAGCATGCCAACTAGGCCCCGTAATGTTTCTGATTTCAGGGACTTTGTGATTTCTCCAAGTCTGTCTGCTGTTATTTTGTTGCCATGTAAACTTAATGCTACAGAGAGATACATGCATATTTTGGAGATGTTCAGTAAGGATGTTTTGTAGCTATTTTGCAATAGATCCATTCCTGCCCTTGTTTGCAATTATGGAGTACCATAGCATGACTCAATCTTGTTCTACTTTTGCTATAAAATATTTCTGGCAGATTGTTAACATGATATTCAATTTTGCCAAGCTTGTTGTAGTTGATCCATACATGCTATGCTTATGTTCTTGCCATGGATAGCTTCATAAACATGCCATATTGCTGTAGGTATGCTTTTTTTCTCATGCATTGCTTTGTAATGAGTGCATCAAGCTCACAAAGATGCCCTCATATTATTATTTCAGCCATGCTCTGTTTACATGGTTGCCATTATATCTTCTGATCCTTTTTGGCTTATGGTCAGTAAGGGACTTTTGTCATATGCATTTAGTAGAATACTGCCATGTGTTGTTTTTCTATGTTAAGTTCCTGTAGCATGTTGATTTCGTGCTCTGAACATTGCTACCTGATGCTGTTTTCTGCCATGTCCAGTAATTTCACCAAGTCTGTGAACCTGTTATCTTTTGCACTTTTGCCATGCTTGATTGAGCTTGTTATTTTGTGATTTAGCCATAGCTCAGTGTTCATCTTTTCGCAAGCATCACCTGTAGATTACTGCCATATGCTTTGTTGCTATGTTGCAGTGATGTAGAATTGTTGTTGCATTCTAAGTGCTATCATGCTGCTAATCGCAGATTCGTGTCATTCTTGTTTTGCTTGCCATTTGCAAACCGTGCATCCGTTTCCGGTGATCTTTATATCGATTTCGACCGAAATCATCTCGTCTTTCCAGTGGCATGCTTGGTTTGCCAAGTTACTGTATTGTTGAACATTTTCCTTCCGAAGCACGCATATGCATTGCATATCATATCTCGCATATCATTCATGTTTTGCATCATGTTGCTTGTGCATTTCTCGTGGTTGATTGTGGTTTCGTTTGTTTGTGTTCTTGTCTTGGGTAGAGCCGGGAGACGAGTTTGTGAACGAGGAACCTGTTGAGTACGCTTACGAGGATCAAGCTTTTGACAACTCTGAGAACCTTGCAGGCAAGATGACCACCCCTCCAAATCACTTCTATCTTTGCTTTGCTAGTTGTTCGTTCTATTTCCATGCTGCGCTACCTATCACTTGCTTTATCATTCTTCCCATATTGAAATGTCAGCCTCTAACCATCCTTTCCTAGCAAACCGTTGTTTGGCTAAGTTACCGCTTTTGCTTAGCCCTTTTTATAGCATTGCTAGTTGCAGGTGAAGTTGAAGTTGGTTCCCTGTTGGAACATGGATATTCTGGGATATCACAATATCTCTTATTATATTAATGCATCTATATATATTTGGTAAAGGGTGGAAGGCTCGGCCTTATGCCTGGTGTTTTGTTCCACTCTTGCCGCCCTAGTTTCCGTCATACCGGTATTATGTTCCTTGAGTTTGCGTTCCTTACGCGGTTGGGTGATTTATGGGACCCCCTTGACAGTTCGCCTTGAATAAAACTCCTCCAGCAAGGCCCAACTTTGGTTTTACCATTTGCCACCTAAGCCTTTTTCCCCCGGGTTTTCTAGAGCCCGAGGGTCATCTTTATTTTAAACCCCCGGGCCAGTGCTCCTCTGAGTATTGGTCCAAACTGTCAGTCGCCGGTGGCCACCAAGGGCAACTCTGGGCTCGCCTATCGGAAGCTTGGACAATCCGGTGTGCCCTGAGAACGAGATATGTGCAGCTCCTATCGGGATTTGTCGGCACATTCGGGCGGCTTTGCTGGTCTTGGTTTACCATTGTCGAAATGTCTTGTAAACTGGGATTCCGAGACTGATCGGGTCTTTTTGGGAGAAGGTTTCCTTCGTTGACCGTGAGAGCTTATGATGGGCTAAGTTGGGACACCCCTGCAGGGTATTATTTTTCGAAAGTCGTGCCCGCGGTTATGAGGCAGATGGGAATTTGTTAATGACCGGTTGTAGAGAACTCGTCACTTGACCCAATTAAAATACATCAATTGTGTGTGTAGCCGTGATGGTCTCTTCTCGGCGGAGTCCGAGAAGCGAACACGGTTTGAGTTATGAATGATGTAAGTAGGAGTTCAGGATCACTTCTTGATCATTGCTAGATGACGACCGTTCCGTTGCTTCTCTTCTCGGTCTCTTTTGCGTATGTTAGCCACCATATATGCTTATTGCCGCTGCAGCTCCACCTCATTACACCATCCTTCCCTATAAGCTTAAATAGTCTTGATCTCGCGGGTGTGAGGTTGCTGAGTCCTCGTGACTCACAGGTTCTACCAAAACAGTTGCAGGTGCCGACGATGGCAGTGCAGATGATGGGATCGATCTCAAGTGGGAGTTCGATGAGGAACGTGGTCGTTACTATGTGTCTTTTCCTGATGATCAGTAGTGGAGCCCAGTTGGGGCGATCGGGGATCTAGCATTTGGGGTTATCTTATTTTCATTTGGATCTTGGCCGTAGTCGGTCTATGTGTGTATTTCAGATGATGTATGAATTATATTTATGTATTGTGTGAAGTGGCGATTGTAAGCCAACTCTTTATCCCATTCTTGTCCATTACATGGGATTGTGTGAAGATGACCCCTCTTGCGACAAAACCACAATGCGGTTATGCCTCTAAGTCGTGCCTCGACACATGGGAGATATAGCCGCATCGTGGGCGTTACAAGTTGGTAATCAGAGCCATCCCCGACTTAGGAGCCCCCTGCTTGATTGAATCGCTGGCGTTGTTGAGTCTAGAACAAAAAATGTTTTGAGTCTTAGGATTATATATATCGGAGAGTAGGATTCTTTTTACTCCTCAGTCCCTTCGTCGCTCTGTTGAGGTCTCCTGACGTAGAAGTTTTGACTCTTCTCCCCTCAAATTTCACTCAATTTTTTTTAGGATCACGCGGGTATCTTGGAATCGTTCCGATGGTTTTGTGACGAGAACATTGTTCTTGGTGCCTCCTGACATTTAGGGGTTGTGGCTGTGTCCCAGGGAGTTGAGCTCCGAGGTGTTGTCGTCACAATTTTATCGTTGCAGTTCTGGAATACCTGAGTTTCGCCGACATCGAAATCTCTTTTATGCAGTTGTTGGTGAGATCACCTCGACGCCACCCAGTACTGGGGCGGGAGTTCGGGAGTATTGCCATAACTTGTATAACAGATGCTTTTTGAAGGTTGAGGTACACGATTTCCGAAGGTTTCTTGGTTATGTGTTGACGGATGGATACAGCTGGATCTAGGGATTGCTAGTTTGGGTGATATATTTTGTGTCCCCTGTATCCCCAACACCAGATTGCATAACCAGAAAGTTTTGGGAGTTTATAAGTGGGAATTCAAGTAGCCTTAGGATATCTTTCCGACAGACGCATGATATGAGATTGGGGTTCGACGTCTAGTGGTCCGCCTGTACACGGTTGGTTTTAAAGTGGTCTCGTAGTGTCTTAAAGAGTCCTTGGCTATGCCGACTCGGGGACGCTTCGTATGTCATGTGCACAACCTTGTACATGATGGTGTTGAACGATCGAGCCCGTGTGGGCCCCGCCCCGAAAACTTCGGACGAAATCTCTATCATATGTTTGTTCCGGCTTATTCTGCAAGCCAATACTTTGTTTTGTTTTGAATTGTGGTGTCCGAGTTGCTTCGAAGTCAGATGTTGATTCCATACCTTTTTTCTAAGTGGCTTCTCAATTTATGGAAGTGTGATGATTTACTACGGAATTCATTCGTTCATCCTCGTTCGAATGTTTATTGTGAAGACTATATGTTGCAATTTCTATCCATTGATTCTACTTATCTATTTGTCTATCAAGATGCTAACGGATGTCACCCTCTTCAGGATGGCTCCGCCAACGCGTCAGAATCCGGAACGCAATGAAGGGAGTCTGGCGAACCCTCCGCCACCACCTCCGCCTCCAGAGGCATGCCAAGTTTTCATGGCAGCCACCAACGCCAATGCTCAGATGATTCTGCAACTCTTGCAAGAACGCACCCAAGGGCAAGGCAATCAAGGCAATGAAGGTCAAGGCAACAATCAGCCTCACTTCGCTACCCTCAACCAGTTTCTCGCAAATCAGCCCAAGTCTTTCAGCTACTGTGCCGAGGCCACGGATGCCGATGATTGGCTCGTGGACATCAAGAAGCATTTTGAATGTAGCAATGTCAGGCCTGAGGACTATGTCAAGTTCGCTTCTTTCCAGCTCAAGGACCAAGCTGCTGATTGGTATCAACAATACAAGGATTCCAGAGGAGGTCGTGTGATCACTTGGACTAACTTCTGTCGGGATTTCAAAGCGCACCACATTCCACAAAGTGTTGTTGAGAGCAAGCGTGAGGAGTTCCGCAATCTCAAGCAAGGCAACATGTCTGTGTATCAATTCAACATCCAGTTTCAGAAACTTGCTCGCTTCGCTAAACAAGACGTTCCTGATGAAAAGAGCATGATCTATCACTTCAGAGGTGGTCTTAGAGAGGATCTGCAGTTAGCTCTCGTTCTTGTTGAGCCTACTCAGTTTGATCAATTCTACAATATGGCACTGAAGCAACAGGCTGCTCAGCTCAAGTGTGAGGCTTCTAAGAAGAGAGTCAGGGACGCAGTTCAGTCTTCTTCTTCCTCACTTCTGGCAGCTAAGCAACAGAAGTTCTGGTTGCCTCCTCCTCCGTTTCGTCAGTCTTACCAGCAGAAGAACAAAGGTGGCCATGGTTCTTCCAACTCTGGCTATCAGAACAAGTCACAGAATCAAGCTCCAAAGCCCAATGCTCCTTATCATCGTCCACTCTTAGAGGTGACTTGCAACAAGTGTCAGCAGAAAGGTCACTATGCTAACAAGTGCTTCAACCAAAGGCGCCTGCCTCCTCCTCCTCCTGTCAGATCTTCCAGCAATGCAGTGGTCAAGCATAATTCAAAGTTTGCAAAGGTGAACATGATGAATGCAGCTCAAGCGGAGGAATCTACTGATGTGATAATGGGTAATCTTCCTGTTAATGATATTCCTGCAAAAGTTCTTTTTGATACTGGTGCATCGCTTTCTTTCATATCAAGACCTTTTGCATCCAAGCATGAGTTGGTTTTTCAAGGTTTGCCTAGACCTAGCAGTTGTCTCTCCGGGCAAATGCATGAATGCAAGCTCCATGGTCCCGGATGTTTCCATCAAGATGGGAAACTATAAATTTCTGCCTTCTCCAGTTGTTCTTGGTGACTCGGATATTGATCTTATTCTCAGGATGGACTGGCTTTCTGAGCACAAGGCTCAACTTGATTGTGCTGCCAGAGAAATTCAATTGACACACTCTTCTGAGGATGTTATTATTTATGCCGCTCGTGATGAAACCATTCGGTTATTTTCTCTCAATGAGAAGGGTGAGTTGAATGCCATCTCTCAGATTCCAGTCGTTTGTGAGTATCAAGATGTCTTTCCAGAAGAGCTTCCGGGTATGCCTCCTCACCGGCCAGTTGAGTTCGTTATCGATCTTGAGCCGGGAACTGAACCCGTTTGCAAGCGTCCTTACAAGCTTGGACCCAAGGAGCTGAAGGAATTGAAGAAACAGCTCGATGAACAAGAGCGTATGGGTTTGATCAGACCGAGCTCTTCTCCATGGGGTTGTGGTGTTCTTTTTGTAAACAAGAAGGATGGCACGGACCGACTTTGTGTCGACTACCGTCCATTGAACAAGAAGACAATCAAGAACAAGTATCCACTTCCCAACATCAATGAGCTATTCGAGCAACTCAAAGGTGCTAAAGTTTTCTCCAAGCTTGACCTTCGTATGGGTTATCATCAGATTCACATTCGTGAAGAATATATTCCCAAGACAGCATTCAGAACAAGTTTTGGTTCTTATGAATATACTGTCGTGTCTTTCGGCCTTGTCAATGCTCCTCCAACTTTCTCTCGGATGATGAATTTCATCTTCAACCCCTATACCAATGAATTCGTCCTGGTGTATCTCGATGATATCTTGGTCTTCTCCAAGAATAAGAAGGACCATGCCAAACATTTGCGATTGGTGCTCGACAAGCTCAGAGAGTATCAATTCTATGCGAAGTTCTCAAAATGCGAGTTTTGGCTCGATGAAGTTCTTTACCTTGGTCACATCATCTCTGCCAAGGGCATCACTGTTAACCCCGAGAAGGTGTCCGCAATGTGAATTGGGAACCTCCTCAGAATGTCAAGCAGCTCCGCAGTTTTCTTGGTCTTGCAAGCTATTGCCGAAGATTCGTTGAGAATTTCTCTAAGATTGCAAAGCCTCTTGCCAACCTCCTCCAGAAGCATGTGAAGTATGTCTGGTCTCCTGAGTGTGATGTTGCTTTCAACACTCTCAAAGAGAAACTAGTCACAGCTCCTGTCTTAACTCCTCCTGATGAATCCAAGCCATTTGAAGTTTTCTGTGATGCTTCTCTCCAAGGTCTCGGTGCTGTGTTAATGCAAGAGAAGAAAGTTGTGGCCTATACCTCTCGTCAGTTGAAGCCCAATGAAAAGAACTACCCCACTCACGATCTTGAGTTGGCGGCAGTTGTCCATGCATTAATAACATGGAGACATCTCTTGTTGGGAAGACAAGTGGACATTTTCACCGATCACAAGAGTCTCAAGTATATCTTCACTCAGCCCAACCTCAACCTTAGGCAGACTCGATGGGTCGAAATGATTCAAGAGTACAATCCGAGTATTGAATATACTCCAGGCAAAGCCAATGTCATTGCAGATGCTTTAAGCAGGAAGGCTTATTGCAGCAGCTTAATTCTCAAGCCTTTCCAACCGGATCTTTGTGAAGCTTTCCGCAAGCTGAATCTTCAAGTTGTTCCTCAAGGCTTTCTTGCCAACCTCATAGTCTCTCCTACTTTGGAAGATCAAATTCGTGAGGCACAACACCTTGATGCCATGGTGAAGAAGGTGAAACGTGGTATCGACAAGGGTCTTTCCAAATACAAGTGCTATCGCATTGATGACAGAGACACTTTATTCTTCGAGGACCGGATTGTGGTTCCTAAAGGTGATCTAAGGAAAGTCGTTATGAACGAGGCACACAATTCTCTTCTGTCCATTCATCCTGGATGGACGAAGATGTATCATGACCTCAAGCAGTCGTATTGGTGGACTCGAATGAAGCGAGAAATTGCTCAATTCGTGAATGAATGTGATGTCTGTCGAAGAGTGAAAGCAGAACACCAATGACCAGCTGGTCTCCTGCAACCTCTTGCTATCCCAGAATGGAAGTTTGATCATATCGAAATGGACTTCGTGACTGGATTTCCAAAGTCCAAGCGTGGAAATGATGCTATCTTCGTTGTCATTGACAAGCTTTCTAAAGTGGCTCATTTCTTTCCAATCAAAGAATCCATCACAGCAGCTCAGTTGGCCGAGCTATACACCTCCAGAATTGTCTCCTTGCATGGCATTCCACAATTGATTTCTTTGGATCGTGGAAGCATCTTCACCTCTAAGTTCTGGGACTCCTTCCAGAAGGCCATGGGCACAAACATTCGCTTTAGCACAGCTTTCCATCCTCAAACTAGTGGCCAAGTCGAGCGAGTCAATCAAATTCTTGAAGATATGCTCAGGGCTTGTGTCATTTCCTTTGGCATGAAATGGGAAGATTGTCTTCCATATGCTGAATTCTCCTACAACAACAGCTTCCAAGCAAGTTCGGGCAAGGACCCATTCGAGATTCTCTATGGGAGAAAATGCCATACTCCTCTTAATTGGTCAAAGACTGGCGAACGGCAACTTCTTGGCAATGACTTAATCACTGAAGCTGAAGAAATGTGTAAAGTCATCCGTGATAATCTCAAAGCCGCGCAATCGCGCAAGAAGAGTTACTATGATAGTAAGCACCTTGATGTGGCTTTCGAGATCGGAGACCATGTCTACCTCCGCGTCTCTCCAATGAAAGGCACTCGTCGCTTCGGTATCAAAGGGATGCTTGCCCCTAGATACGTGGGTCCTTTCAAGATCATTGGCAAAAGAGGCGACCTCGCCTATCAACATGAGCTTCCTTCCAACTTCGCGAACGTGCACGATGTGTTCCACATGTCACAGCTTCAAAAGTGCTTCAAGACGCCTGAGCGCACCATCAACTTTGAAGAGATTGACCTCCAAGAAGATCTGTCTTATCATGAGCACCCCGTTGCTATTTTTTAAGAAACTGAGCGCAAGACTCGCAACAAGTCAATCAAATTCCTGAAAGTGAAGTGGTCGCACCATTCCGACCGGGAAGCCACCTGGGAACGCGAGGACCATCTCCGTTCCGAATATCCGGAGTTCTTTCAGTCCTAGATCTCGGGACGAGATCCTCTCGTAGTGGTGGAGTGTTGTAACACCCCGCATGTAACTTTCCATATTTGTAACTCCAACACTTGCCATTTTCGGCTATATCCTATGATATTCCCTCCGTGGTCGGGTTTTGTCTTTCTTTTTGCATTTTGTTCATGTCATCAATTCATATCATGTCATCATGTGCATTTCATTTGCATACGTGTTCGTCTCTTGCATCCGAGCTTTTTCCCCGTTGTCCGTTTTGCAATCCGGCGCTCCCATCTCCTCCGGTGCACCCCTCTTGTTTTTGTTTCGTGAGCGGGTGTCAAACATTCTCGGAATGGACCGAGGCTTGTCAAGTGGCCTTAGTATACCACCGGTAGACCACCGGTCAAGTTTCGTTCCATTTGGAGGTCGTTTGGTACTCCAACGGTTAACCGGGTAACCGCAGATGCCTTCTGTGTGTTGCAGCAAAACCCCCTCTCTAATCAGCCCAAAACCCACCAAACTCTCTTCCTTGCTCTAGGTCATTCGATCACAATCGTGTGTGCGAAAACCGCACCTCATTTGGACTCTCCTAGCTCCCTCCAGCTATATATGTGCATCCCCTCCCGAAAACGTTCGCAGATGAAACCCTAGTTTTCCCCCGCCGCCGCCGGACACGTCCGTACCCCGCCGGACGAAGCCCGCAGCCAACCGCGCAGCGCCAAGTGGCAGCCTGCCGCCGCCCGTCCCCCACGCCGCCGCGGCCCGCCGAGGCCCGGGGCCGGCCGCCGCGGCCCGACGCCTCCCCGCGCCGCCCGCGCTCCTGCCTCGCCGCGCCGCCGCCGTCGCCTCCGGCCGCCGCCCGCCCTCGCCACCGGTCGCCGCCGCCGCGCTTGCGTGCCCCGCCGCCGCACGCCTCCCCGCGCCGCAGCCAGAGGCGCCGCCTCCTTCCTCCACCGCGCCCCCCGTGCGGCGCCTCCTCCTCTCCTCTGGCCGCCGCCTCGCCTTCCCCTCCATCGTCGCCGACGAGCACGAGCTCGAGCTCGCCAGATCCCAATCCAGTCAACCTAAGGTTGACTTTCCGCCTCCCCCGAATATCACCAAGTCTTTCATTTTTTACATTACATGCACTTGTTCAACGCATCATAACTCTCTGCATATAGCTCCGTTTCGCGCGTGTAATATGTTAAAATCTTCGCCTCGTGATGCTCTACATTTTGTTCAATTGCACCATGTTCATTTGAGTCAATCTTGATGCCCAAATCTCTGGTGCAAGAGTGCTAGTTACTGTTATCTGCTGGTTCTTAGCAGAACTTGGAGATTTGTCATTTTTGTATCATTTAATCTGTGCATCTTATGGGCATGAGCTCTACCTGTGTTTTGTTGTACGCCATGCCATCTTTCCAGTGGTGTATGCCTTGTATTTTTGTGATCTCTGTGGTGACTAGCACAAGCATGCCAACTAGGCCCCGTAATGTTTCTGATTTCAAGGACTTGGTGATTTCTCCAAGTCTTTGTCTGCTGTTATTTTGTTGCCATGTAAACTTGATGCTACAGAGAGATACATGCATATTTTGGAGATGTTCAGTACGGATGTTTTGTAGCTATTTTTGCAATAGATCCATTCCTGCCCTTGTTTGCAATTATGGAGTAACATAGCATGACTCAATCTTGTTCTACTTTTGCTATAAAATATTTCTGGCAGATTGTTAACATGATATTCAATTTTGCCAAGCTTGTTGTAGTTGATCCATACATGCTATGCTTATGTTCTTGCCATGGATAGCTTCATAAATATGCCATCTTGCTTTAGGTATGCTTGTTTTCTCATGCATTGCTTTGTAATGAGTGCATCAAGCTCACAAAGATGCCCTCATATTATTATTTCAGCCATGCTCTGTTTACATGGTTGCCATTATATCTTCTGATCCTTTTTGGCTTATGGTCAGTAAGGGACTTTTGTCATATGCATTTAGTAGAATACTGCCATGTGTTGTTTTTCTATGTTAAGTTCCTGTAGCATGTTGATTTCGTGCTCTGAACATTGCTACCTGATGCTGTTAAGCTCCCGGTAGCCAGGCATAGCAGTTAAGCTCCCTGGCTATTGAAACCCTAATCAATACCACCTCAACTGGACGTAGGCTTTTACCTTCACCGTAAGGGGCCGAACCAGTATAACCCTCGTGTTCCTTGTCCCGTTTAACCCCTTCAAGCTTCCTAGCTACGATGGCTCCACGACTAAGTCCTAGCTCATGGACATCTGCCGTGAAAATTCCACGACAACCCCGCATGTAACTTTCCATATTTGTAACTCCAACTCTTGCCATTTTCGGCTATGTGCTATGATATTCCCTCCGTGGTCGGGTTTTGTCTTTCATTTTGCATTTTGTTCATGTCATGCATTTCATATCATGTCATCATGTGCATTGCATTTGCATACGTGTTCGTCTCTTGCATCCGAGCTTTTTCCCCGTTGTCCGTTCTGCAATCCGGCGCTCCCATCTCATCCGGTGCACCCCTCTTGTTTTCGTTTCGTGAGCGGGTGTCAAACATTCTCGGAATGGACCGAGGCTTGTCAAGTGGCCTTAGTATAGCACCGATAGACCATCGGTCAAGTTTCGTTCCATTTGGAGGTCGTTTGGTACTCCAACGGTTAACCGGGTAACCGCAGATGCCTTCTGTGTGTTGCAGCAAAACCCCCTCTCTAATCAGCCCAAAACCCACCAAACTCTCTTCCTTGCTCTAGGTTGTTCGATCACGATCGTGTGGGCGAAAACCGCACCTCATTTGGACTCTCCTAGCTCCCTCCAGCTATATATGTGCATCCCCTCCCGAAAACGTTCGCAGATGAAACCCTAGTTTTCCCCCGCCGCCGCTGGACACGTCCTTACCCCGCCGGACGAAGCCCGCAGCCAAACCGCGCAGCGCCAAGTGGCAGCCCGCCGCCGCCCGTACCCCGCGCCGCCGAGGCCCGGGGCCGGCCCCCGCGGCCCGACGCCTCCCCGCGCCGCCCGCGCTCCTGCCTCGCCGCGCCCGCGCTCCTGCCTTGCCGCGCCGCCACCGTCGCCGTCGCCTCCGGTCGCCGCCGCCGCGCTTGCGCGCCCCGCCGCCGCACGCCTCCCCGCGCCGCAGCCCGAGCCGCCGCCTCCTTCCTCCACCGCGCCCCGTCCGGCGCCTCCTCCTCTCCTCCGGCCGCCACCTCGCCTTCCCCTCCATCGTCGCCGACGAGCACGGGCTCGAGCTCGCCAGATCCCGATCCAGTCAACCTAAGGTTGACTTTCTGCCTCCCCCGAATATCACTAAGTCATTCATTTTTTACATTACATGCACTTGTTCAACGCATCATAACTCACTGCTGTTATTTGAGTCCGTTTCGCGCGTGTAATATGTCAAAATGTTCGCCTCGTGATGCTCTACGTTTTGTTCAATTGCACCATGTTCATTTGAGTCCATCTTGATGCCCAAATCTCTGGTGCAAGAGTGCTAGTTGCTGTTATCTGCTGGTTCTTAGCAGAACTTGGAGATTTGTCATTTTTGTATCATTTAATCTGTGCATCTTATGGGCATGAGCTCTACATGTGTTTTGTTGTACGCCATGCCATCTTTCCAGTGGTGTATGCCTTGTACTTTTGTGATCTCTGTGGTGACTAGCACAAGCATGCCAACTAGGCCCCGTAATGTTTCTGATTTCAGGGACTTTGTGATTTCTCCAAGTCTGTCTGCTGTTATTTTGTTGCCATGTAAACTTAATGCTACAGAGAGATACATGCATATTTTGGAGATGTTCAGTAAGGATGTTTTGTAGCTATTTTGCAATAGATCCATTCCTGCCCTTGTTTGCAATTATGGAGTACCATAGCATGACTCAATCTTGTTCTACTTTTGCTATAAAATATTTCTGGCAGATTGTTAACATGATATTCAATTTTGCCAAGCTTGTTGTAGTTGATCCATACATGCTATGCTTATGTTCTTGCCATGGATAGCTTCATAAACATGCCATATTGCTGTAGGTATGCTTTTTTTCTCATGCATTGCTTTGTAATGAGTGCATCAAGCTCACAAAGATGCCCTCGTATTATTATTTCTGCCATGCTCTGAAACCTGATAACGAAACTTGCTATATTTACATGGTTGCTATCATATCTTCTGATCCTTTTTGGCTTATGGTCAGTAAGGGACTTTTGTCATATGCATTTAGTAGAATACTTCCATGCCTTGTTTTGCCATGTTAAGTTCTTGTAGAATGTTGATTTCGTGCTCTGAACATTGCTACCTGATGCTGTTTTCTGCCATGCTTGTTATCTTTTGTGAACCTGTTATCTTTTGCACTATTGCCATGCTTGTTTGAGCTTGTTATGTTGTGATCTAGCCGTAGCTCAGTGTTCATCTTTTGTCAAGCATCACCTGCAGATTACTGCCATATGCTTTGTTGCTATGTTGCAGTGCTGTAGCATCGTTACTTGTTGCATTCTAAGTGCTATCATGCTGCTAATCGCAGATTCGTGTCATTCTTGTTTTGCTTGCCATTTGCAAACCGTGCATCCGTTTCCGGTGATCTTTATATAGATTTCGACCGAAATTATCTCATCTTTCCAGTGGCATGCTTGGTTTTCCAAGTTACTGCCTTGTTCATCATTTTCCTTCCGGAGCACGCATATGCATCGCATATCATATCTCGCATATCATTCATGTTTTGCATCATGTTGCTTGTGCATTTCTCGTGGTTGATTGTGGTTCCGTTTGTTTGTGTTCTTGTCTTGGGTAGAGCCGGGAGACGAGTTCGTGAATGAGGAACCTGTTGAGTACGCTTACGAGGATCAAGCTTTCGACAACTCTGAGAACCTTGCAGGCAAGATGACCACCCCTCCAAATCACTTCTATCTTTGCTTTGCTAGTTGTTCGTTCTATTGCCATGCTGCTCTACCTATCACTTGCTTTATCATGCCTCCCATATTGCCATGTCAGCCTCTAACCATCCTTTCCTAGCAAACCGTTGTTTGGCTAAGTTACCGCTTTTGCTCAGCCCTTCTTATAGCATTGCTAGTTGCAGGTGAAGTTGAAGTTGGTTCCCTGTTGGAACATGGATATTCTGGGATATCACAATATCTCTTATTATATTAATGCATCTATATATATTTGGTAAAGGGTGGAAGGCTTGGCCTTATGCCTGGTGTTTTGTTCCACTCTTGCCGCCCTAGTTTCCGTCATACCGGTATTATGTTCCTTGAATTTGCGTTCCTTACGCGGTTGGGTGATTTATGGGACCCCCTTGACAGTTCGCCTTGAATAAAACTCCTCCAGCAAGGCCCAACTTTGGTTTTACCATTTGCCACCTAAGCCTTTTTCCCCCGGGTTTTCTAGAGCCCGAGGGTCATCTTTATTTTAAACCCCCGGGCCAGTGCTCCTCTGAGTATTGGTCCAAACTGTCAGTCGCCGGTGGTCACCAGGGGCAACTCTGGGCTCGCCTATCGGAAGCTTGGACAATCTGGTGTGCCCTGAGAACGAGATATGTGCAGCTCCTATCGGGATTGGTCGGCACATTCGGGCGGCTTTGCTGGTCTTGCTTTACCATTGTCGAAATGTCTTGTAAACCGGGATTCCGAGACTGATTGGGTCTTTCCGGGAGAAGGTTTATCCTTCGTTGACCATGAGAGCTTATGATGGGCTAAGTTGGGACACCCCTGCAGGGTATTATTTTTTGAAAGCCGTGCCCGCGGTTATGAGGCAGATGGGAATTTGTTAATGACCGGTTGTAGAGAACTCGTCACTTGACCCAATTAAAATACATCAACTATGTGTGTAGCCGTGATGGTCTCTTCTCGGCGGAGTCCGGGAAGCGAACACGGTTTGAGTTATGAATTACGTAAGTAGGAGTTCAGGATCACTTCTTGATCATTGCTAGATGACGACCGTTCCGTTGCTTCTCTTCTCGGTCTCTTTTGCGTATGTTAGCCACCATATATGCTTATTGCCGCTGCAGCTCCACCTCATTACACCATCCTTCCCTATAAGCTTAAATAGTCTTGATCTCGCGGGTGTGAGATTGCTGAGTTCTCGTGACTCATAGATTCTACCAAAACAGTTGCAGGTGCCGACGATGCCAGTGCAGATGATGGGATCGATCTCAAGTGGGAGTTCGATGAGGAACGTGGTCGTTACTATGTGTCTTTCCCTTATGATCAGTAGTGGAGCCCAGTTGGGGCGATCGGGGATCTAGAATTTGGGGTTATCTTATTTTCATTTGGATCTTGGCCGTAGTCGGTCTATGTGTGTATTTCGGATGATGTATGAATTATATTTATGTATTGTGTGAAGTGGCGATTGTAAGCCAACTCTTTATCCCATTCTTGTTCATTACATGGGATTGTGTGAAGATGACCCTTCTTGCGACAAAACCACAATGCGGTTATGCCTCTAAGTCGTGCCTCGACACGTGGGAGATATAGCCGCATCGTGGGCGTTACAGCAACATGACCATTGGATCAAACTCAAACGGTGCAGATCAGTCACTGTAGCACAAACTGTGTGGGTGTGTTTTGTTGCATTCTCATCTCAATATATTTGTTCCCTCTTCGTGTATTTGTGTTAACCTACTAGTGTGGACTCATGCACCCTTCATGCACTCTGCCAAACACCCAAAAGTGGGTCCAGAAGGGAACTTTTGCTCCCATCCCGTGCACCCTTCATACACCCTGCCTAACACTGGTTCATGCTTCATATGGTTCATGTTTCATGGAGTACTGTAGCACCGTACTCTCCGTGCACTATAGACCTAGTTCTGTTAACGTTGATCTCACCGTTTATTCTCGACCGAACAGTCTAAAAAGCGGTACTATGTTACATTACTGTCATATAGTTGACATGCGCACAACATCATTTGTTATCGTCATATCTTACTACACTAGCAAAAAGATTATGTAGGACTGACGTACGAACCACTACACATGCCTAGTAGTACGAGCACTGTGTATGTTCAAGTGGCTGCCGTGTTTCGCACTCCTCCGTTGTAAGAGTGGAAACGCTTGCTGTAATCATTTTTTTCTTCAGAAAAACAGTGGACACGCTCTACCGTGCGGATCCTCCTCGACGGAAGTCGGGAACCTTGCTACTCACTTTCGCCGACGTGTGGGACAGCCAGCATCGGGGTCCACTAGCCATGCACTAAATTACTCCATAGTAGAGTGCCCAACTGCACGGTAGACTACCCCGATCGAAGCACCGCAGTAATGCCCAATGAGCTGTCAAATCACAAAACCCCCTCCTTTCCAGCAATAAGTTAGATGGACGAAGCAACCATCATTTCGCTCTTCTCTCTCAGCTTCCTCCCTTGAAGAAAACACCCACTCGCTTCTCCCTCATCTTGTTCCTCATTTGTTCAAGAAAACCCCGACCTGCTTCTGCCATTGTTCTTTTCTCCCAAAGAAGAAAGGTGAGCACATCAATGGTGTTGATTCTGGCCAAGGCCCGGTCTTGCAACCCCGAGACTGATCCTATAACTCCCTCTCTGTTCTTATTTTGGGTTTGTGATTATGGTTTCTTTTCTTTTATTTCTATTTGACAGTTTCTTGATGGACGCTATAGCACCGGCCGAAGTGATGTCTATGGCTCTGGCCAAAACCGTCGAGGCTCATGGTACAAAGAAGCGCAAGCACCCCGCCGAGACTACCACAGACAAGCTCAAAGCCATCGCCCTGTCCAAGCCCCCCTCTCCGGGATCCCTCATTAAGCAAGTCCAGGTAATATCTCTTCTTGACGATCTTTTTGTCGATCTTGATCATGTTTTTTCATCTAACACGCATTACTAGTACAAGTAGTAAAACTTTCTAGGTGATCTTGCATGTGATTTTTGTGTGTCAAATGACGGTTCTAAATTCCTCTTTTGACCAAAACATGCGAGAGGTTGACACTGATTTCTTATAGATTACTTTCAACTACTTTATGAACATCAATGCTACCTTTGAAGAGGGTATATTTGCCTCAGTAACTTGTGTTATGGATATTGCAAGTAATCCCTCTGCTCTCATGCCTTTGAAGACATGTTCTAGTGTCTTTGTTCACTCATTTCTGTGCGTATATGTAGTCATATATGGAGTAAAATATCGAAAATCATCTTATATTTCTGAACAGAGGTAGTAATAAAATATTTGGTTTCTGTTTGAATTAGAACCAGGTCCGTGGTGGAGATGAAGTTCTCAAAGTCATGCTGTGTGAACTGGAAGACCTGAGGATGAGTTCTACTGCTAAACTATCCAGCTGTTGTGTCCTTGTCGCCATGTGTCCTGAACTAGTGTTTTCCTCTAGCATTGTTGTCACGCGTGTTCTCGTGGTTCTACTTGACCACAACAATTTCCTGGTTGTGCCTTCGATTACGAAGGGCGTGGTTCTTGTAAAGCTTCCCGAAAAATCTGATGCGGCCTATCTTCATCGTCATGTTTACGAATGGAAAGACCACTCTGTTAGGTTCTCCAAGGTTGACGAGATGGTGATGGTGCAGGTAGACATCTCTCACGAAGTCCATGGCCTAGTCAGTTATGTGGGGTTCATCCAGTAGGTCGGTGGCAACAAATAGTCTGCAGAGTTTAATTAGTGCAACTTTGCTTGTCTGTAGTAAGTACTATTGTTCAGTACTTGATTTGTGTTTGTGAACCCTGTATTGTTTAGTACTGCCGCTTTTGGTGTGCGGTGAGTCCTGAGAACAGTCTATGTTAATGTCTGTCCACTCTATTCAGTCTGTATATTTTGAAGTATCCAGATCATCTTTTTTGTGAGGACGGTTTATCCATTATGGTTACAGTCCAATTGTGGGAGTAGGCGGGGGCCTTGCATGCCACGCGTAGTTGGACAATCAATCTTCTGTTTAGTACTTCAACATAGTGATTTCCTAGTAAGGATTCACTCCTGTCACATCAAGTAAATCTTATTGATTTATATCTAAATCTTATTGATTTAATGTCATGTTTTCTTTCTTTTGCTGCAATTTTACGATGCAGGTTTTGCCATGTGACATTCATCACAGAATAAACCGTTTGGTTTGCTCTATGATGGTTATTTTTGCAGGTTTCACTTCTTATGTCGTGTCAGTAACTAAGGCACTGTCCTTCACTTATATTACTAGAAACAATTGGATCAGTCTGTTGTCTGAGTACAAGCTGAATCCCTATGATGAACTATAGTTTGGTTTAACAAACACGCCACAATTAGTCCTTCTCGTGTTTAAAAGAAATGAAGAAAAAGAATGGATCATGGTCACGGAGCCTAGTCAAGTTGGAAAGCTGATCATAGCAGACCAGACACGATCGCCGCTGTCTCGCACATCGGTACCACCTTCAGCGACGACAGTTGCTCTAGCACTGACAGCGGCAGCCGTTTAGTCTGATCCAGCTGAGGATTGGGCACCGACCGCGTCAGCCAATCAGGCTGATCTACCAGAGGATCGGGCATCGACACGGGCACCTGCTCTGATACCGGCACCAGCTCTACAAGGAGCACCATCTCCGGCAGCAGCAGCGGCACTACCAGTCGCACGGGCACCAGTAACGGCTTTGGCACCTGCACCAACACTTGCACTTGCATCTACTCCGGCCCGTGCAGCAGCAACGGAACCAGCAGTTGCACTGGCAACAGACTGGGCTGCAGTTCGCACTTCATATACCAAAGTCCTTACAAAAATAGACATGTCCACCTTCTTGGTAAGCATTGGTCGTCCAAGTGCTTCGTTCTTTTTCCTTTTCATGTTGTTTCACATGATTCACTGTGTTGATCTAACTATTTGTGTATGGCTTCTTGTTTGCAAAAAGAGAATTCCTAGAGCAATGAGGGAGTCTTTCAACAATCCGGGTGACCATGGCCAAGTTTATCTTACCGTGTGCAGCCTTGGTGTGAATGAACCTGCTCAATATACCATAAGTACAAAGCATAGTTGCATGATGATTGATGCTAAAGGATTGACAAGCTTCAAAGCTAAATCATATCTTGTGGTAGGGGATGATGTCAAAGTCGAACTTTCTCGGCAAGGAGAGCTGGTCCAAATCAGCTTTGAAATTCTTCAGTAGCAGCACGCAACTGCCGAACTGATCTATCCTCCGAGAGATTTTGATGTAATAATCTGGCATGGTGAAACAAGTGTCCTGTGTGTATAAGTAGTACGACGGTATTATTTATCACATGGTATATCATTGATAGAATTGCAACTCTGATTGCTGGTTAGGAACTGTCATTCGATTACATTCTAACAGCTGTCGTGCTTCATTCAATTTTGTGTATTGGCCTTGCGACAGCATCTAAATCCAGCGCCGTACCGATCGCTTGCAATATGAAAAGCACTGAGGTAGAACACATGGGCCCCCAAACATGCAGGCCCACCGGCCTGTGCCCAAAGTCTAGAACCGTGAGCCTGTCTAATTATTATATTCTCAGCCGAACCCCCAAAATGCCGGTGCATTGCATGTAACATCAAGATGCATTTGTATGAGTATTTTATCTTGTGAGAGAAAAGGATGAACGAGGGAAGGCCTTATTTGCAAATGTGGAGAGGTGTGTGGGTACCTTTCTGCAAAGCCATAGTTTCCTTCCTATCCATCAGAAATAAATTAGACGACCTATATTGCAGGATGGCAGGCACACCATCATCACCAACTTGTCTATACTGTGTTAAAAAAACTCTGTTTTTTATGATTATATATGTTATATATATTCCCCTCGATTTTTCTTATGTATAAAGTTGTGATATAAAAGATTTTTATACTTACAGAGGGAGTATCTCTCTATCAAAAATATATTTATGTGTAACTAGTTACTCCTGTCTTTCTACTTCCTTTCGCTGATATGTGGGGCATCAGGCAACGGGGTCCACGTGGCATATGCACCAAATTAGAGTGCACAACTGCACGGTAGACACACCCCGGTCGTAGCGCCGTAGTAATGCCCAATGAGCCGTCAAATCACAAAAAACACCCACCTTTCCAGCTTTAGCAGTAAGCTGGACGGACGAAGCGGCAATATTTCACTGGGCCTGAATCCCCTTCTCCCTCGTCTGCTTGTTCAGAGAAAACCCACTCTCGGCGATTGCACAGGGTTTTCTCATGGAAAACCAAGTACGAATTCTTCATCCATCCCCGATAAATCCAAGTACCTTGGTTGCGGGTAATCCTAGGATGGCAGCCGCCGCCATTGATGCATTTTTCTTCCTACTGAAACTAGTGTGTTTCATTTGTAGTGCCCAAAGTGTGAGGACCCTACAGGTTTCTGCACCCTCGGCGAGACGCCACACTTCTTCCTTCTCATTCTAACACAGGATTCTAAAACTTGCACAGTATGTTCCTAGAACCCTCTTTTCTATCCGGGAGGGTGGGGTTTTTTGAACATGCTATCGACTAATTTGGAAATTTGGATTGCTATATTTGGATAAAATATACTAGTACCATGTTCAGCAATGACGTGAAGGAACAAATTATTTCTAGATTTGGATAGGGAATTGTGTTCTCATATTATTTTTCCTGCAGTGCATTCCTTGCTCTGCCAGAACACATGTACTGAAGATGCTCGGACTTGCCATAACTGAATACACCAGTTTAATGGTCACAGTGAAGACAAGCCATGGATAGAAGTTCCGAGTTGGGTTCATGAACCAAGAAGATTGCTGCTTTTTTTATGGCTGAACTTGCATAAACTTTCTCAAGTGTTACAGACTGAAGGTTGGCGCACGAATGTTGATGGAAATAGAAGAATCTGGTCTCATCTTCACTGCAATCTTCCACCCCGATGTCGTTCCAATTGTTCATCCATGTTAGTTTTGTATCTGGTTCTTGCTTGTTGCCAAGATTACTTCTTAATCTACCTATTTTGTCTAACTAATCACAATTTAACTTTAGAAGTAGCAATGAATCTCTCACGTAGATGCTACTTCTAAATAATATTTTCTTATAATTGGTGGCACGTGTAGGTTTTTTCAGAGTTAAGTAGGCTACTCGTTTGTTATTCTATAAGAACCCGGTTGTTACTCATGGCACTGAAGTTGACTGGGACGACATCCACAAGTTCCTACACTTTATTTATCGTCTTGAGGTCCTTGTGGGGCGTTTCAATGGTGGAAGGCCACGTGGGATATGTGTGCCACTGCTGCACTCGTTGAACAGGTCCAACTGTGTCAAGAAACTTATGGTACGAGCTGTTTTCTGTTATATATGTTGTTCATAAACTCTTGCTTATACACAGTTTTACAGCTGTGATCTTCTTGAAACAGAAACTGCCCAGTTCTATTGTTCCTATACAGATGCTTGACCATGGTCGGGTCAGACTTGCGCTTGGTCACAACATGATGTTTATATCGACCTACTCCATTCCCCTTGGAGGTGAAAAGATACTTATTCATGGGTGGTCTCAAATAATGAAGGCCCGTCCATCTTGGAGAATAGGACAAAAGATTATGTTCCTGCTTTTCCATGGCTCTAAAGTGAATATCCTATTTATTGACTACATTGCGAGATGAAGCCACTTTCAGAAGGTTGTGATGCGGGGTGGCGCCTGGGGCTTGGCGGCCTCACCCTTGGATAACAGTAGGCAAAGTAACATTGTTCGAGGCGTGCTTTGTACGGTTGAACCTGTATAAGTACTCATACTACTTTCAACTATGGTTGTTAAGTGCCCCTACTGGTTTCAGTTAAGGTTGTTCAGTACTCCTGCTGCTTTTACAGTCTGTCGTGTTTCTTTAGTCCTGTCTTCCTCCAGCCGCCAAAACCGACCAGTGCCGGCGGGGCCGCCTGCTTCCACCTCCAACAGCTGGCTGCGCCTCAGTGCACACATCACCGCCCCACCGTCTCCTAAATCTTTAACGCCGACGTCCGAGGCCTCACCGTCGTCCTCCGTGCGCTTTGGTGCGCTGGCCACGGCGCCGCCCTCTCGCGTTGTCAACATGGTCAACAAACAAGAGGAATCGGCAGATGAGTGTACGTGGAGAGGATGATAGTAGGGACCCACCATGTCCATGGCCGGACGCAAGGAAGTTCCTCATTTTTTGTTATATATACTCCGTTGTCAGCATATGGAAAAAGAAAATGCTTCCTCCTAGTGGTTTCCTAACATCTGGGACCCACGACATTGTCAGCGTATATTGTCAATAGACAAGAGAACAGCACAAGATCGGCTAACACCTGCGACGTAGCTGCTCGAGAAGTTATTTTTTTGTTATTGTTGAGACGGAGTAGGTTTCAACTCCACTGTGGCCCGTCTAGACCAGGCTTATATTTTATGTTCACCCCATGACGAGCCCAACTATTTTTTCTTTGTGAAAATGAGCCTAGTTTATTTTTTCTTAAGAATACCCAATCCAGGCCTAGTTATTTTTCTACGCCCTGATGGGCTGCAACTCTTTCAAGACGCCTGCAAATCTTGAAAGTTCTATGAAATGGGTTGTAAATATTAAAACAGATGACAAATTGGCAATTACTTTATAATTTCTGATTATTTTTTCACATTTTCAGATTCCAATTTCAGTGGGCTTTAACCTAATTTAAATATATCTTCAAAGTACTTTAAATCTCGCTCGACATTTCGGTATTAAAAATAGTTCGGAACCCACAGTAATATGCGAAATTTCATTTAAATTTTTAACCTTGGCCCTATCCAACAAAAAAAAGGACTGCAATAAATTGCATAACAAGTTGCAATGAGCTATATATAAATTATTAAAAAAAGGGAATGGTCTGACTTGTGGGCCTATTAAGTTGACGTGTATGCAAGATTTTCTTACTTATTATATACGTCAACAAACGATTCTAGCAGACGTAACCGTTGGATGTCAATCCAACGGCCGTCGTGTTTCTTCAATCTCTGATCTTCTCGCTCCAGCCGCCAAATCCAGCGCCGGCGGGACCGCCTGCTCCCGCCTCCCGTGGCCTGCTGTGCTGCCGCGCAGGCCTCACCACCCCTACTACTCCCACCGCTGGCCAGGCCATCCCTCTACTTCACCCACATCCCTCCACTGTTGTGGCTTTGCCACCTCCAGGCCATTCCCTTCCTGGGTCTCGCTGTCATCCATCGCGCTGGTGTTCTCGGCACGGCATGGTCAACGTTGTCAACAAATGACAACATCAGAAGAGGGATGTACATGGAGAGGCTGACAGTTGGGACCCACATGGTCCATGGCCGCACGCAAGCAAGTACCTCCTTATTACACCAAAAAGAAAGAATACTCCCGCTGACCGCTCGGACCCACCAGCTATATCTTCGCACGCAAGGAAGTGCCTCCTTATTACGCACAAAAAAAATGAATACTCCCCTTGCTAGCTGGGACCCACAATAGTGGGAGGCTGACTTGTGGGCCTACTAAGTTTATGGGGATGGAGGGCTTTGTCTACTTAGTCAATATGAATGATTCTAGCTCCAGTGAACGTACGATGTCCATCCAACGACCGTAGTGCTTCTTCCACCTCTGGTCTTCTTGCTCCAGCCGCCCAATCCAGCGCCGGTCATGCCGCCTGCTCCTGCCTCCCGTGGCCGGCTGTGCTGCCGCGGAGGCCTCACCGCCGCCTACTACTCCCACCGCTGGCCAGGCCATCCCTCTACTCACCCACACCCCATGTTATTCTACGGCGACGGCAGCCTCACACCAAAGCCGAACCAGTGAACCCTCGTACTCCTCTCCGCGTGGGCATCCACTGCCGCGTCTTCCCCGGCTCCACGTCGTCCCCTTCCAAGGCCCCGCCGTCGTCCACCGCCTTGGTGCTCTGGGCGCGGCGTGGTCAATGTGGTCAACGAACGACTTCCATACGAAGAGTACTATACATGGAGAGGCTGACAGCTGGGTCCACGGCCGCAACAAGGAAGTGCCTCCTTATTACGCGGAAAATAATGATTCCTCCACCTGACAGCAGGGACCCACCGGACGGGCCACCGTATTTCGTGAAAAAAATGTTTCCCCCCGGACAGCTGGGACCCACCAGCTACATCTTCGCACACAAGGAAGTGCCTAACAGTTGGGACCCACCTAGTCGAAGCGTACGTAGCATTGTCATTCTGGTCGCGAACGTGTACATACATACTGGTCGATTGGTCTGTCTATAGGCTGCAGCGATGAACCGTGGCCGAGTAAGGAAGGGCACGTGTCGTAGTAGAGGCGCGCACGTAGCGTGTACACGTACATATAGCCAGGGTGGAAGAAAGTAAATACGGCCACGTACGTACATACGGGCGGGGTCTCGAACGCCTACTCGCGCATACGTACGGCCAGGGCTCGTGTACATGGCTGGATCGGAACGGAGAAACAGTGTCGTCGTGTTCATCAGGAGCCAATCGGCTTGGATGGAACAGCTGATTGAAACTAGGCCTAGCGTACTGTAGAACGGAGGAAACGGCCTTGTGTTCGACCGGCCACGGTCGAAACGGGATCCTGTTCATCGGGAGGGGTCTGGCGTATCGCAAAACGGAGGAAACAGACATCTCTTGGACCTCCTATGGTCGAAACAGGGTCCTGTTGATCAGGAGGGGTGTGGCGTACCGCAAAACGGGACTCCACGGGCTACTGTTCATCTCCACCGTCGACCTCCTCCAACCTCCATGGGCTACTGTTCATCCACCGTCGACCTCCTCCAGCCTCCACCTGCGACTGTTCATCCACGGGGTCCTGTTCATCCAGCCTCCACCGCTCCTCCACCGGCTACTGTTCAACCAGCCCTCTCCATGGGGTCCTGTTCAACCACCCCTCCACGGGCTACTGTTCATTTAGCCCTCCACCGGCTACTATTCAACCATCCCTCCACGGGGTCCTGTTCATCCATCCCTCCACGAGGTCATGTTCATCCACCCCCAACGGGCTCGATCAGGGTCCTGTTCATCCAGCAGCAACGGCCTCTACTACCACGGGGTCCTGTTCATCCAGCCCCCACCAGGAACTGTTCATCCACCCCCCAACAACACTCACTGTTCATCAAGGGAAGGAGGCAGCAGGGTTCGATCGACTTCAGTTAGCAGCAGTAGCGAAGGAATTGCTCGATCGGGTTCAGTTAACAGCCAGATCAATCGATCGCTCGGGTTCAGTAACGCGTAGCCTGCAGTGCAATCGCTCGGGTTCAGTAGGCGAACGCCTCGCTTGGGTTCAGTTTGAGCCCAACGCCTCGCACCCATGCGCGTACGTGTATGAGAGAAACGCGCATCGCTCGGCCCCCGACCACCCACCGTAACCGGGAACTCCTCGATATTTTCCTCACCCTCGCTTCTACCACTGTTTTTTCCGTCATGGACGGCCCAAAGAATGTCATGGAGCTGCGTCTCCGGCCCGCCCAGGACGAAAAGACCATTTTCTGTCATGATTTTTTGTCATAAAAGTAGGAGCCCACCACATCTATGATGATACCGGGTTTCGTCACAATTATCGTCATAGAAGTGTCATAAGCATGACAAAAAAATCGTTCAGCCCAAAATGTCACGGATGTGTCTTTTTTTTGTAGTGGCTAGGTGTCGCACGGAGGCCGGGAAATATGGTGATAGCGTGACTGCGTGAGGTGGGCTTGTACGTAGTATGATGTAGTCACAGGGCTTGCCGTGTTTCCTACTCCTCCCGTCTAAATGTGGAGAAGATTTGGTTAAGTTCTTCCTCCTTTTGCCAACACGTGGGACATCCAGTATCCAGGTTATGTCATGCAAGAAAATGGAGTGCTAGTTGATGCCACGTGATGTGCATGTTGGGTTAAACTGTAAATAGAATCTTACTCTTGAGTAACTCCAAAAGCGGCCACTGAAGATCTTTATTGGATTTGTTTTTCATCACCAGCACGTCGAGGTGAAAGATGTGCAGGTTCAGTGGGTCGTCTTGCGTTTTCACTGACATGTCGGACCGCATGTGAGCAAACAGACGATGCGCTCCGTGGCTGTGCTGGCTGGCTGAGAAGAGAGAGAGAGGAGGGAGCACAGACTAAATTTCATGACAATGTGTTCGCTCTACGTAACCAGCACCTCGATATAGTGGGTGGCATGTGCCATAACTAGCATTCACGTCTAGCAGTACGGCACACGCCACCCACACGAGTCCCATCTAACACCAATTTTTTTGGAGTCCGTGCTATAGCCATCTCTTCTCCCTCCAGTTTTCTCAGCCATCACGCGGTGGGCGGGGTGGGGGTTTGCCGTAGTCGGTTTGCTCAACTGCGGTCCCACTTGTAAGTGAAAATGCAACACAGCACGCATTCCCCCTTGAGCGGCGTGCCGGACGAACCATGTGGGGGTGCGACGTGAACATGGCAGGCTTGTCCTTTTGAACTTGTAACTTTTAAAATTTCGTTCTGCTCCATGGTGCGACCGATAGATAGAAATAACGATTTTCCCTAGAGTAATGAGAAGTTTGGTTCTGGTGCGGTTCATGCATGGAGTACGTACCAAAATTATGAAGTTGATGCGAAAGGTAAGATAATTACTAGTAAAATATACTACTACATGGATTTGACAGAAAGATAAAGATACATACGGATCCATCAACGACATCCTCACGCCCTAGTGCACCGGGTCACCAACCGACGTGTGAGGAGCAGCGGCATTGGCGGCGAGCTCAACGTGCTTCTGAACAATGCCGTCAAAGGTTGCCCTGTGGTCCAAGAAGGCCAGCGCCCTATTGTCCTCCTCTTGCACGTAGTAGTCCTTGTGGACGATTTGCACATAGACGTGGGTGATTATGTCGATGGTGTCTTGCTGCGCCAGGCGCTGCGGGGTGAGCGTGACCTTGAGGTGGACATTCTCCGGTGCAATGGCGGGCAGTTGTAGGGCCACCAGTGCGTCGAAGAGGTTGTCACCATAGAGGCCGTTGAGGGTGGCGGGCATCACAGAGCCTGGGCTCGTGGGCTGGTGGCATACGTCAAGGTCGTCCGGGAGCTTCTTAACGACGGTGAACTTGTCGAGGAAGCCAACGAGGACCTCATCGAACAAGGAGACGAAGTTGTCGCCCAAGAGGCATCTCGCCCTGGCGGCCTCAAGCATGACGTGGAGACGTTCCTCGGTGCTGGTCCGCAGGCCGGCATCGTGGACTCTCTGGCATAGCCGGCTGATGCTCGCGCTCATCGCCTCCATGGGTCTAACTTCTAGTCAACTGATCTTGCGATTGGAGTGATCACTCTTGCCCTTGGATAGGGTGCGTAGGTGCGTAGGATTTCGTAGATTGTACTGGTGGGGAGCCTTTATATGAGAAGTGCAGACTGCATTGCATTCACGTGTGTGTTGACCATCTACTCCTCGGCCCTCCCTCCGTGCTGGTGCAGTATAGTCATCTCACCGAGACCAAGTTGGGGCAAAACAAGAGAACTTTGATGTTTACTGGTTTATTAGCCCCTTTCCATTTTACGCCAAGTTTTGACCTTTGATTTAACTAATAAAATGTTAATGCATGTAAGCAAAAATGTTGTGCTAAGTAGTCTCAAGTCATTGAATGCATACGCACCCCAGATCTCCTATTCGGTGATTTCTTTTTTCGTGGCAAAAAACAGGGAACGGGGTGGGTAGTTAATGCATCGCGCCTAAGGCTGGTCGTAATGGTGAGTATCATATACTAGTACCATGCATATGATACTAGTGTAGGATACTACGTTCGTAATGCATTACTGATATCTACTACGCAACCTTCTCCTTGTAGACGTTGTTGGGCCTCCATGTGCAGAGGTTTGTAGGACAGTAGAAAATTTCCCGCAAGTGGATGACCTAAGGTTTGTCAATCCATGGGAGGTGTAGGATGAAGATGGTCTCCCTCAAACAACCCTGCAACCAAATACCAAAGAGTCTCTTGTGTCCCCAACACACCCAATACAATGGTAAATTGTATAGGTGCACTAGTTACTGGTACATACCCTCAGCCCCGAGGGTGGACTACTCCCTCCTCATCATGGAGAGTGACGGGATGATGAAGATGGCCACCGGAGAGGGATTCCCCCCTCCGGCAGGGTGCCGAAACGGGTCTAGATTGGTTTTCGGTGGCTATAGAGGCTTGCGGCGTCGGAACTCCCGATCTAGGTTATGTTATGGAAGTTTGGATATATATAAGAGGTGTTGGCGTCGGGAACAAGTCAGTGGGGTCTCAGAGGCGGCCACAAGGTAGGGGGGCGCGCCCAGGGGGTAGGACGCGCCCAGAGGGTACGGCACGCCCCCACCCTCGTGGGTGCCTCGGGACTCTTCTGGTCCATCTCCGATACTCCGTGGGCTTCTTCTGGTCCAAAAATAATCTCCGTGAAATTTCAGGTCAATTGGACTCTGTTTGGTTTCCTTTTCCGCGATACTCAAAAACAAGGAAAAAACAGAAACTGACACTGGGCTCTAGGTTAATAGTTTAGTCCCAAAAATCATATAAAACAGCATATAAATGCATATAAAACATCCTAGATGGATAATATAATAGCATGGAACAATCAAAAATTATAGATACGTTGGAGACGTATCAAGCATCCCCAAGCTTAATTCCTGCTCGTCCTCGAGTAGGTAAATGATAAAAATAGAATTTTTGATGTGGAATGCTATCTAACATATTTATCAATGTAATCTTCTTTATTGTGGCATGAATGTTCAGATCTGAAAGATTCAAAACAATAGTTTAATATTGACATAAAAACAAGAATACTTCAAGCATGCTAACAAAGCAATCATGTCTTCTCAAAATAACATGGCCAAAGAAAGTTATCCCTACAAAATCATATAGTCTGGCTATGCTCTATCTTCATCACACAAAATATTTAAATCATGCACAACCCCGGTTTCAGCCAAGCAATTGTTTCATACTTTAGTATTCTCAAACTTTTTCAACTTTCACACAATACATGAGCGTGAGCCATGGATATAACACTATAGGTGGAATAGAATATGGTGGTTGTGGAGAAGACAAAAAGGAGGAAGATAGTCTCACATCAACTAGGCGTATCAACGGGCTATGGAGATGCCCATCAATAGATATCAATGTGAGTGAGTAGTGATTGCCATGCAACGGATGCACTAGAGCTATAAGTGTATGAAAGCTCAAAAGGAAACTAAGAGGGTGTGCATCCGACTTGCTTGCTAACGAAGACCTAGGGAACTTTGAGGAAGCCCATTATTGGAATATACAAGCCAAGTTCTATAATGAAAAATTCCCACTAGTATATGAAAGTGACAACATAGGAGACTCTCTATCATGAAGATCATGGTGCTACTTTGAAGCACAAGTGTGGTAAAAGGATAGTAGCATTGCCCCTTCTCTCTTTTTCTCTCATTTTTAATATTTTTTTATTTGGGCCTTTTTATTTTTTTATGGCCTCTTTTTTCCCCCTTTTTATTTTTTTTCGTCCGGAGTCTCATCCCGACTTGTGGGGGAATCATAGTCTCCATCATCCTTTCCTCACCGGGACAATGCTCTAATAATGAAGATCATCACACTTTTATTTACTTACAACTCAAGAATTACAACTCGATACTTAGAACAAAATATGACTATGTGAATGCCTCCGGCGGTGTACCGGGATGTCCAATGAATCAAGAGTGATATGTATGAAAGAATTATGAATTGTGGCTTTGCCACAAATACGATGTTAACTACATGATCTTGCAAAGCAATATGACAATGATGAAGCGTGTCATAATAAACGGAACGGTGGAAAGTTGCATGGCAATATATCTCGGAATGGCTATGGAATATGCCATAATAGGTTGGTATGGTGGTTGTTTTGAGGAAGGTATGGTGGGTGTATGGTACCGGCAAAAGTTGCGCGGCACAAGAGAATCTAGCAATGGTTGAAGGGTGAGAGTGCGTATAATCCATAGACTCAACATCAGTCATAAAGAACTCACATACTTATTGGAAAAATCTAAAAGTCATCAAAACAAAGTACTACATGCATGCTCCTAGGGGAAGGGTTGGTAGGAGTTAACCGTCGCGCGATCCCGACCTCCACTCATAAGGAAGACAATCAGTAAATAAATCATGCTCCAACTTCATCACATAACGGTTCACCATACGTGCATGCTACGGGAATCACAAACGTTAACACAAGTATCTCTCAAATTCACAACTACTCACTATCATGACTCTAATATCACCATATTCATATCTCAAAACAATCATAAGGAATCAAACTTCCCTTAGTATTCAATGCACTTTATATGGAAGTTTTTTATTATACCCATCTTGAATGCCCATCGTATTAGGACTAATTTTATAACCAAAGCAAATTACCATGCTGTTGTAAAAGACTCTCAAAATAATATAAGTGAAGCATGAGAGTTCGTCTATTTCTTCAAAATAAAACCACCGTCGTGCTCTAAGAAATATAAGTGAAGCACTAGAGCAAATGACAGACTACTCCAACAGATATAAGTGAAGATCAACGAGTAGTCGAATAATGATGTAACTATGTGAAGACTCTAACATTTAAGAATTTCAGATCTTGAGATGTTATTCAAACAGCAAGGAAAACAAAATAAAATAAAATGACGCTCCAAGCGAAACACATATCATGTGGTGAATAAAAATATAGCCTCAAGTAAAGTTACCGATAGACGAAGACGAAAGAGGGGATGCCTTCCGGGGCATCCCCAAGCTTAGGCTTTTGGTTGTCCTTGAATTTTACCCTGGGGTGCCTTGGGCATCCCCAAGCTTAGGCTCTTGCCACTCCTTATTCCATAGTCCATCGAATCCTTACCCAAAACTTGAAAACTTCGCAACATAAAACTCAACAGAAAACTCGTAAGCTCCGTTAGTATAACAAAATAAAACCACCACTTAGATAACGTTGTGAACTCATTCTAAATTCATATTAGTGTAATATCTACTGTACTCCAACTTCTCTATGGTTCGTACCCTCCGATACTACTCATAGATTCATCAAAATAAGCAAACAACACATAGAAAACAGAATCTGTCAAAAACAGAACAGTCTGTAGCAATGTGTAACTTTCGAATACTTCTGGAACTCCAAAAATTCTACCAAATTAGGAAGTCCTAAGAAATTTGTTTATTAATCTTCTGAAAAAAGAATCAACTGAAAATCACGTTCCTGTGATTTATGAAAACTAATCTCGTGCGCGCAAAAGTTTCTGTTTTTCAGCAAGATCAAATTAACTATCGCCATAGGTTATCCTAAAGGTCTTACTTGGCACTTTATTGAAACAAAAGCTATAAAACATGATTACTACAGTAGCATAATCATGTGAACACACAAAAACAGTAAAGGTAAATATTGGGTTGTCTCCCAACAAGCGCTTTTCTTTATTGCCTTTTTAGCTAGGCATGATGATGACAATGATGCTCACATAAAAGATAAGAATTGAAACATAACTGGAGCATCATGAAGCATATGACTAGCAAATTTAAGTCTAACTCGCTTCCTATGCATAGGGATGTTTTGAGCAAATAACTTATGGAAACAAGAATTAACTAGCATAGGAAAGCAAAACAAGCATAGCTTCAAGATTTTCAACACATAGAGAGGAAACTTGATATTATTGCAATTCCTACAAGCATATATTCCTCCCTCATAATAATTTTCAGTAGCATCATGAATGAATTCAACCATATAACCAGCACACAAAGCACTCTTTTCATGATCTAATTGCATAGAAATTTTACTACTCCCCAAATAAGCAAATTCATTCTCATCAATAGTAGTGGGAGCAAACTCAACAAAATAACTAGCATGTGAAGCATAATCCAATTGAAACTTAAAATCATGATGACAAGTTTCATGGTTATCTTTATTCTTTATAGCATACGTTTCATCACAATAATCATAGTAAATAGGAGGCATGCTTTCATCATAATAAATTTGCTCATCAAAACTTGGGGGACTAAACATATCATCTTCATCAAACATAGCATCCCCAAGCTTGTGGCTTTGCATATCATTAGCATCATGGGTATTCAAAGAATTCTTACTAACAACATTGCAATCATGCTCATTATTCAAAGATTTAGTGCCAAACATTTTAATGCATTCTCCCTCTAGCAATTGAGCACAATTACCGGAATCCTTATTTTCATGTAAGACATTAAAAAGATGAAGCATATGAGGCACCCTCAATTCCATTTTTTGTAGTTTTCTTTTATAGACTAGACTAGTGCTAAAACAAGAAACAAAAAGATTCGATTGCAAGATATAAAGATATACCTTCAAGCACTCACCTCCCCGGCAACGGCGCCAGAAAAGAGCTTGATGTCTACTATGCAACCTGCTCCTGACGTTGTTGGGCCTCCAAGTGCAGAGGTTTGTAGGACAGTAGCAAATTTACCTCAAGTGGATGACCTAAGGTTTATCAATCCGTGGGAGGTGTAGGATGAAGATGGTCTCCCTCAAACAAACCTGCAACCAAATAACAAAGAGTCTCTTGTGTCCCCAACACACCCAATACAATGGTAAATTGTATAGGTGCACTAGTTTGGCGAAGAGATGGTGATACAAGTGCAATATGGATGGTAGATATAGGTTTTTGTAATCTGAAAATATAAAAACGGCAAGGTAACAAGTGGTAAAAGTGAGCATAAACGGTATTGCAATGCTAGGAAACAAGGCCTAAGGTTCATACTTTCACTAGTGCAAGTTCTCTCAACAATAATAACATAACTGGATCATATAACTATCCCTCAACATGCAACAAAGAGTCACTCCAAAGTCACTAATAGCGGAGAACAAACGAAGAGATTATTGTAGGGTACGAAACCACCTCAAAGTTATCCTTTCTGATCGATCTATTCAAGAGTCCGTAGTAAAATAACACAAAGTTATTCTTTCCGTTCGATCTGCCCTAGAGTTCGTACTAGAATAACACCTTAAGACGCAAATCAACCAAAACCCTAGTGTCACCTACATACTCCAATGTCACGTCAAGTATCCGTGGGTATGATTATACGATATGCATCACACAATCTCAGATGCATCTATTCAACCAACAGAAAGAACTTCAAAGAGTGCCCCAAAGTTTCTATTGGAGAGTCATGATGAAAACGTGTGCCAACCCCTATGCATAGATTCCCAAGGTCACTGAACCCGCAAGTTGATCACCGAAACATACATCAAGTGAATCAATAAATACCCCATTGTCACCACGGGCATCCCACGAAAGACATACATCAAGTGTTCTCAAATCCTTAAAGACACAATCCGATAAGATAACTTCAAAGGGAAAACTCAATCCATTACAAGAGAGTAGAGGGGGAGAAACATCATAAGATCCAACTATAATAGCAATGCTCGTGATACATCAAGATCGTGCCAACTCAAGAACACGAGAGAGAGAGAGATCAAACACATAGCTACTGGTACATACCCTCAGCCCCGAGGGTGGACTACTCCCTCTTCGTCATGGAGAGCGCCGGGATGATGAAGATGGCCACTGGAGAGGGATTCCCCCCTTTGGCAGGGTGCCGGAACGGGTCTAGATTGGTTTTCGGTGGCTACAAAGGCTTGCGGCGGCGGAACTCCCAATCTAGGTTATGTTCTGGAAGTTTGGGTATATATAAGAGGTGTTGGCATTGGGAACAAGTCAGGGGGGTCTCCGAGGCGGCCACGAGGTAGGGGGCGCGCCAAGGGAGGTAGGGCGTGCCCCCACCCTCGTGGGTGCCTCGGGACTATTCTGGTCCATCTCCAATACTCCGTGGGCTTCTTCTGGTCCAAAAATAATCTCTGGGAAATTTTAGGTCAATTGGACTCCGTTTGGTTTTCTTTCTCTGCGATACTCAAAAACAAGGAAAAAATAGAAACTGGCACTGGGCTCTAGGTTAATAGGTTAGTCCCAAAAATCATATAAAACAGCATATAAATGCATATAAAACATCCTAGATGGATAATATAATAGCATGGAACAATCAAAAATTATAGATACGTTGGAGACGTATCACATAGTATCATAACTTAGTATCTTAGGTTGCATTATTAATTGCCATGCATGACACAAAGTAGTACAACATTTAATATGATACAGTATCATGATGTGATACCACATCCTCTCTTTCCTCATTTAATTGTGTGCCACATCATCCAAAAAGCCTAGTTGGCATGCATGATACCACTTATGATACTCCCATTACGACCAGCCTAAAAGTTTGGGGATTATTTTGATTTTGTAATGTGACTAATGCACTAGTATGGAGGGAGTACAATAGTAGTCTTTGATTGCAATTTTTTGGGTAGCTTACCAAGCTGAGCGCTCGGTGAGTACAATAGTAGTCTAATTGACGAGACTTCAGATTTGAGACATCTACCGGAAGGGAGAGTGTATAATATCATCGGGAACTATGTTCAAAACCGAATAAAACAATACTCCATGTATTTATTTACAGAGGGAGTAGTATATTTTTTGTGACATGCATTACTAGATATTGCTAGTCAAATACTAAATCCAGACGGATGTGGTAGTACTACTAAATCCAGACGGTGGTGCTAGACTAGTAGTACTACTACCAATGTAGTACTAGTACTGTACTACCCGTTGGTCAAATTACTCCTCACAGTGAAGTAACAAGACCCTGCATCAGAGATGACACCTGAGTGTAGGCGCCGTGTTCGGCATACCAAAGTCAGCCTCACCCTATGCAGTCACTATCATCATGGCTGTAGAGCTAGCCTACTTACAACTAGCCGTGTTCGACATAATTTCCCGTGCATTGCCAAGAGTATCTCTACTCTTTTCTTATACGAGTAAGATGCCCGTGCATTGCACGGAACACCAAGATTGGGGGTGGACGGCGCCGGCAGCGGCCATCGCGCCAGATTGTTCAATGGCCGTCTAGATGTGGTGGGGAGGAGATAAGGCTGATTGTGAGAGACAAGGAGTTGTTTGTAAATAGGGAACAAGTGCGGGCATCTTTTTGCAAAACTACAGAAGTTTGCTTTCTATTCGTCAGATCTAGATCCAATGGCTATTGGTGAAAGATGGCAGGCACACCATCATCAACAACTCAGGACCTCTTTGATTCGCAGGATTTTGAAAACGCAGGAATAGGACACGGCAATATTACAAGTTTCAAACTCATATTACAAATGTTAGGAGTAATGTTGCACCTATGAAGAGGGAATTATTAGGAAGTTTACGTAAGAACTTTCATACTTTAGGTAGATGCAGCATTATCGTACAAACTAAATCCACCGCCCTGACAAGTCACTAATGGGCAAGTAAATTTTTGAGTCTCTCATGACTTGATGTTTCAAAAACAAATTCAGCTTCTACGGAGACTTTCTCATTTAGGCTTAGACACTTGCGGTGATCAGCATGCCATTCATTGTTGCGCCGGAGAACGCCAAACCTCATTACCTTGAGCACACTTGCCTCCAGAACAAAGAACCTGACCAACTTAATCTCAGATGTGCTGCCTCGGTAGTCGATCAAATCAATTTCTGTAAGATGGAGATCAAAGCATTCGATGAGATTGTTATAGTGCAGCACATTTTTCACTTTCGGGTCTTTTTTTATCTACAAAAGAAGAGAACATATTAGAGCAGCTGGTTGTATAAGATTGTCGTGTCATCAAGAGGTACCAATATCATTCGCTCATACGATAGGGTTGGCTGGCTAGTGATATTTTTTCACTCTCTCTCCTTCTCTTTCCTCTCATTTACCTAGGAGCACGTGAAGAGCTTGGGCATTGGTTGCCTTCCACTATGTGGCCGATGCCATATTTCTCAAAAGTATGCCACATAATACGCATCGATGTCAAATCAAAAGATTTTGGCACCACTCTAGCGATGTGAGCACTACTAGGAAAAGGCCTACTAGTGGCGCACCAGTTTTGCCTACTAATGGCGCACTACTGGTGCGCCACTAGTACCACGCCACTAGTATTAAATACTAATGGCGCACCAGTTTTGCCTACTAATGGCGCACTACTGGTGCGCCACTAGTACCACGCCACTAGTATTAAATACTAATGGCGCACCACTGGTGCACCATTAGTATCTGGTATACTAATGGCGCATCAACCCGTGCGCCATTAGTATATCCCACTGTGCGCCATTAGTATGCCTCCCAGGGGGCCATATTTACCCATGTGCTTTGCCATACTAATGGCGCACTGCGGGGTGATGCGCCATTAGTATCCTTTGGCATACTAATGGCGCACATTGGGGTGATGCGCCATTAGTATGTATCTTAGGGATTTTTTTTCTTTTCTGATATTTGCACAGATTACAAAATATATTATTGGACAGAATATAGACAACACCACACAGCAACAGCAGATTCATCAAATACAATAGAAGATTAGTCTCCGAATACAATTCATCATATTAGTCTCTGAATTCTAAAGACCGAACAAAGATAGAACATTACAAGTCTCGAGACCGCGAGTAGCGAGTTTGTCTTCACATTACAAGTCGATATCGATCATCTAAACTACCATCACATAGAAGAGAGCTGCGGTCATCACGATGAGCATCATCGCGATGAAACTGGTCTTCATCCGGTTCCTCCAACGCTCCCTCCTCTCTCCCGCTAGATAGCGCGCGTATCTAGATTCCGCCTCTGCCCTAGTGGTGTACCCTTTGTAACTGTTACCGTTGAAACGGTGAACCTGTCTCCGACACTCCTCCCAGTCGTCATAGACTCCGGGAACCTTACCCTTGTACACGACATACGAAGGCATCTCTATGCACTAGCCAAACAGCAGACAATACATAAGAAATATATAAGTATGCAACAAAAGGATCGGAAGAGAAAAGCAAGACATTAATAGCACGATTCATGGTCCTAGTAATAAATAGCATCGATTACATCTAAGTTGAACGACTGTCCAAACCAAAGAGACATACAAGTTTAATTACAACATGAGCTAATAAATGTTTCAGAACTACACATAGCATCACTACTTTCGACTCGACTCATGGGACCGGAGCATGAATGAAGCCGCCGTGTGTCGTGATGGTCATGAAGTTGCGGGCGTTGTCAGCCTGCATTTGTAGCGTTGTGTCTATCTCACTGTTGGACGGTTGATATTTGAGGTAGAACTGCCCCGAGGTACAAAGGACATCTTGATGGATGATTTCTGCAAACTCCGACTGGATGCGAAAGAATTCTTGTCGGATGTCTGCGTCCTGGATTGCCGCCAAGCTTGCGGCCCAATCTTTGAGATTATTTGGTAGCAGAAGGTGATTATGGTCCCGTACGATCGCCCGCATGTGATCGAGGGCGTAGTAGGCATCCTTCTGACCGCCAGGCGGCTGCTTGACGCAGGGGAACATCGTATTGTGGGTGAACACGTGCCTGCTGTACCTACGAGCTGGCCTCTTAAAGGTGCCTCCAGATGCGGCATAGCCGGGGAGAGCATCATCAAGAACTTTCTTGATATTTGTGTAGTCTATCTTGGAGTCACGGTCCGGGTCGAAATACGTGGCCATGGAATATTTCGGGCTTAAGAGGATGAGTGTGCAATGTGTGTCACTGCACAGAACACGGAATGTTAGAAAAAAAAAGAACGATCAAAATCTAAGAAATCATATGTTACGGGGCGGTTAGGGGATGACTTACTCGGGAAAGTGAGGCACGAGGAAGTTATCCTTATCTTGGTTTGCCAGAATGACGCCTTCGAGGTGTGAACTCGCGACTTGCCGGTCCCCAGCGCTGCCCAAGATCTTGGCACGCATGTAGAAGGGTTCGACTATCACAATGTCTGGGGTCTTGTCTCTAATGATCCGCATCTCCATACTTGGCGAAAACAGCCGAACGAAGGTGTAGTGCAGCGGATGAAGGTTAAACATAGCAAAGATGTCATCAAACCGCAGGACGATCGTACCCCCGACGGCGCTATCCTCAAAGCCCTTGCCCTCTGGCACCTTGGCCACGAAAACCGGATATGCCACATCATTCTATCTGAGACGCCGCTTCTCCAAAGAAAGAACACTGTCATGCAGACTCCGCATAGCACCGGTTGCAGCATTTAGCATATTTGTCGGTAGCATCGCCCTACCCGCCACATGCACCCTCCTCGAGATATCCTTAGGTGAAGGTGGCCCGTCCTGAGCACGGATCGTACTCGGTGCCAGCTGGCTCGCACTGGCGCCCTTGTTAGTCTTTCGTTTCCGTCCCTTCTTCCTGATCTATTGTAATGGGATCGAGTTCTGCTCACAGACCGCCTTCTTGAGCGTGTTGGGGCTGATAATATTTTGCACCTCAGCTATCTGAGGCTCGGTGAAGGTGGCAGCTCGAGGCGTCTCCTGAGAACTGCACGCCAGACGACGCCTGTTGCAATTGGGTTTCTCCGCCGTACCAGCTAGATCGCGGTCGTCTTTTTCAGGGTTGGGTTCTTGAGAAGGAGGCCCGCAGAACTCGTCACTGTACCCATGTTCGGCAAAGTACGTATCGACGTTGGAAAATGTACCGTCGTCGTTGTCGTCATCGTCCGGATCCTGTGGCATATGCATGTCTGGATCATGTGCCATAGGGATGTCCGGCATGTCCGGTAGCGTTGCGGCGTTCTTGCCATGGCTTGGCGCTGGCACGACTGGCGGTCTTGTCTGTGGGGTGGTGTCCCCCGCCCCCAAACGAATCTGGCTCTTCGGCCAAAGTAGGGGCCAGCTTACGCAAGCGCTGAGGGTCATCACATCATCTTCGTCGGCCCCAGTGGGTCGAATCGGAGGTAACAACTCGTCGCAGCCTGGCAGCACCCGAACCAGTTCAACCCTATACAAGGTGGGTGGCATCGGATTACCGTTGTACACGCGGTTGCCCGGTTGAATGATTCTGCCCTTGGCGACATCGACCAACTCGCCGCCCACGAAGTGCAGGAGAGTGCAAGGAACGTCGGCGGCGCCCTACGAAAACACGTAGGGCGTCAGGGATGCCCAGTCAAAGCCAAGGAGATGAAGTCATCGGCCGAGAGGCTTAGTTACCGTGATGCCGTCGAGCTCGGCTAATGTTGAGGCACCACCAACGGCGGGCGTGCAACTGACGGAGGGGCTGCTTGCTGGCGAGGTGCCGGATGGCGTACACCCGGGTGCATTAAGCTCCAATGCCCGTGCCGGCGCCGGAGACACGAATACCGCCTCCGCCGGAGACACCAATGGCGCCTCCTGCACGTTGTGCGAGTTGCTGGCCGTGAAGCTGGGAACCGGGGGAGGTCCCTGTTGGCCGCCCGCAATCCACGTCGTCAGCCCCTGAATCAAGGTAGGCACAATGGCGGTGAGCGTCGTTCCCAGTTGCTGTTGCACTTGCTCTTGGACAATCTCTGGAATCCGTGCCACTCGTGCCTTCAGTTCTTGAACCTCGCGCGACTGGCTTTCTGAGCTGGTCTTTTTCTCCTTTCGCCCACCAGCGGTATAGTATGACGACCATTTTGTGGACAAGCCTTTGCCAGCCACACGACCAGCTGACGACGGCTTACTGAGCTTATCCTTGTTTTTCATTATGTTCAACGCCCTATTTAAAGGGGTGTCAAAAGGGGAGCTCTGAGACGACCCCGCGCTACTGCTTTCAGCCTCCTGCGGAAGGAATGTGAACAATTTAGAAATTTGGCTTCATTAATTAGAATGCAACCATATGGAGCTAATTACGCGGGGGTGTATTCCTTACCAGAACAAGCTCAAGCGCTCTGGTCTTCGGATCCGTGGTAAGCTCCTTTGTTACCGGGTCCTCCTTGTACCGGGCCCTGACAAAGTTCCTGGTCTGCTTGTCACGGAATTTCTCGAAGCGAGGCGGTAGGCCTTGCTCAGCATGCTCCGCGTCCTCCTTGTCCCATATAGGCTCCGCCACTCTGTAACCGCCGGGACCGAGTTGGTGGACCCCTAAGTTGAACTGACGCATTTCTTTCCCCCACTGACTTGATTCGGAGGTTGCGCTGCTCTCGCACTTGATCTTGAACTCCTTGTAGTCATCTTCGCACATCAAAGGATATTTCGCCTTGATCTTCTCATAACTATCACCTTTTTCAATCATTGCCTTCACCGTGCTTCTCCATGTAGACAGGGCCGTGCTCATCCTCATGAGGGCGGCACTGTTCACTTTATTCCCTGAGAGGCGTGTGTTTGGAAACTCAGCGAGGAACTTGTATCGTTCGTCCAGCTTCGTGAAGAGGAGGCTGCGCAAATTCCCTCGGTCCTTATGCCTTAGGTTCTCGGTGTTGATCGAGACGGTGCTCCGGAAAATGCACCCGAGCTGAACCGAGAACCCCTTGACTACTTGTTTGGGCGCCGTTGGATGCCCGTCGGAGTTCACTTCAGTAAATTCCTCCTTGACGGTGCCGAGCACGCTCGGGCGCCGGTCCTTCCGTTGCCTCTTCGGTTGGCTGCCATCTGTGCGTGCGCCGCCATCATCAGTGGTGGCATCCTCGGTGGCACCATCAGTGGTGTCATCCCCGACGCCACTAGGGGTTGTGTAGTCAGGATAGGTGTCTTCCGCGGCGTTGTCCTCATAGCGGTGAGGTTCTTCCTCCAGCTCCTGGGACAGCTCCCAGAATTGCTTGCCGCCCGAACCGCCGGCCTCATCGTTGTGGGCCATGTTTCGCTCTAAATAGGAAAAAAGTTTGGTCAAAAAGTTGGTTATTGTCAAGGAACAAGATCATGGTCTCATCATTTAGGGTTTGTCGACACCGAGGCATCCTAAAAGCTAAGGTTTTATCATTTAGGGTTTGTCGACGCCGAGGCACCCTAAAAGCCTAAGCGTACATCATTTAGGTTCTCATCGACACCGAGGCACCCTAAAAGCCTAAGCGTACATCATTTAGGTTCTCATCGACACCGAGGCACCCTAAAAGCTAAGCTGGGAAGGAGAATTCTAAGTTGGGCCTAATCACTTGGCTCTATTGCCACCTATGGTTTAATGCAGCAAGAATAAAGGGGCAGTTGATCCTACTTAATTAAGTACTAAGACCCCAGCCCATGCATTAGTCACAAGTACCCCATATGTCCTATTTTTAGCAAAGTCATGCTAAAATTCATGGAAAATTTCAGCATGACCTTTGCTGAAAATAGGACATACGGAGTACCCGAATTTGCCGGAACGGAAGTTAATCGACATTCCAGCAAACTCAACGGCCTCTCGGGGTACAACAGCAGCATCACAAGTTGACAAAGTTCCCAAGTAGTACAGTAGCAGCATCACAAGTAGTACCAATGAACATATAGTCCAGCACATTCTGAATTTCGATAAATGACAGCAAGTTAACTCATGCTGACAGCAACAAACTTATAACAACATAAATGAAATTGCAGTTCATACACAACACGTGGCCACATGGCTGCTCCCTCCCTCTCTCTCTTAGTTTGCTGGAGAGCAGCTTGATGACATTGCTAATCCATATTTACCCACTGGACAGGAGTAGTACTAACTGATCCATTAATAAATTAATTAAGATAAATAGTTAGGTTAATCAGTGAAAAGCCAGTAAAAATGGCACCACCAGTCAGTGTGCACTCCAAACATCAACTCTGACCGCTGGTGAGGTGATAACAACACATATATTCCCTTCCAAAAAGAAAAAAGAAAGAAATGTATGCGTGGACACATTGCTCATCACCAGTCTAGAATATGTAGCACATGCATCTGCTACTGTTTATAATTAGCCCCCTCCCTCCCTAACTAATTAGAGTAATTACAGACTTGCTGTCAGCATCACAAGTAGTACCAATGGAAGTGGAGCATTACTACTCTATAGAAAGATAACGCAATGTAACAAAAGTGTAACTCTATCTATCTACAATGAGTGGAAATGGCCAAGCCTAAACAACTTACTACTCGATTGATTAAGCATGTGGATTTGTCAATGATTAATATGATATAAGTGTAACTCTGAAATGAAAGACCATATAGATAAAACAATGCAACAAAAATGAAAGACCATGTGGATTTTCTCAGAACTTTAAGCGCAAATGTCAAGAGCATAGAGTACACATTCTCAAAGAGAAGTTCAGTTCTGCAATCGACAAACCAGACACTTTAATTTTTATCAAGGAAGGGTTTACCCCTCCGATTACCATTAAGAGAAACCAACAGCAAACTACAAGAACCAGTTATCTTACAAAGATAAAACCAAAAGCTACTTACTACAGGAGCTTATGTCTGGACCTGATGACAACACTGCTTATGGACCCTTATAACGCTAAAAAAGTCGAGAGATTTTACAGAACAGAACTTAGTTACCAGCTTATCGACCTCGTTACAGATAATCCTTTTGTAGGTACCGTCCTTGATGCTTTTCTTTGGAGGTGACTGTGTTTTGTTATACGCAACAAAACTTGAATTAGAATATTTCCAAATCATAAACAGACAATAAAATGCAAATTTGGAGAAATTTGAGCAAATAGATGAATTGTGTAGGTATGCATGGATTTAAGATTATTTGTTCAAAGCCAATTTGTCAACGATTAATATGATATCTCAATTTCCACCAAATAATACATTTGTTATACACCACATTTTCTTTTCCTTTGGAAAAGAAAAAATCACACTGGAGATTTGCCCCCCAAGAAAAGTAATGGTATCAAAATGGGGCTGCTAAACAAATCTGATGTCAGAAATCCTCAATGGAACAGGTATTCCCACAACACTGTCCTGCTTGTGTTTAGTTGGGATATTGTACTGCACAAAAAAGATTGTTCCTTCAATGTGCTTGACAATGCATGCACTACTATGAGGTCCTTACTGATTATTAAATTGAAGCACTGCATCCATCAAGACTATCTCTAAAATGCATTGATGCCCCAAAATAAATACCAGTGAAAATTGAACCCAACACTGTCCTGCTTATGTTTGGTTGTAAGATTATAATAAATAAAAAGATTAGTTCATTGATGTGCTTGACAATACATGTCTTGTGAGAGGCCCTTTCAAATATTAAAATAAAGTACCGCCTCATGAATAAAACTAACTCTAAAATGCCTTAATACCCCAAAAAATGTACAACTGCGGGGTGGTGCTGCTGGAGATGCTGTCGGGGCGGCGGGCGCTGGACAAGAAGGAGGAAGGAGGAAGGAGGAGAGGGACCTGGGCGGGCGCGGCCGGTCACCGGAGGGGTCGGAGTTGGGGTCAGGGTCGGCGGCGGCGGCATCGAAGGGATGGCTCGATGGCGTCCGAGCTCGTCCGAGTCCTCGTAGTCGAAGGGGAAGACGGCGGCGGTCCTCCTGGGCGCCTCGGTTGGTCGTGGGGAGGCCGGCGGCCACGTGCTTCGCGAGTCGACGCGGGGGAGCTGCAGTGGTGGGGGACGCGGGGGCGGCGGCACGGGGGAGCTGCAGTGGTGGGGGGCGCGGCGGCGGCGGCGCGGGGGATCTGCAGTGGTGGGGGGCGCGGGGGCGCGGGGGCGGCGGGGGTGGAGTCCGGCGGGGGTCGGGGCGGCGGCGTCGTGTGGGTCGGGGCAGCGTGCGGGTGGATTTGGCGAGGGAGAGGGAAGGGGATCTGGCGAGGGAGAGGGAGGAATTTGCTAGGCGGGAAGCTTACTAATGGCGCACCCCACAGCGGTGCGCCATTAGAATGTTTTTTTTAGATAGCAATGGCGCACCCACGATCGGTGCGCCATTAGTAATCGTTTTTTTATATAGCAATGGCGCACCAGCCAGAGGTGTGCCATTAGTAATCTTTTTTTTTTATATAGCAATGGCGCACCAGCCAGAGGAGCGCCATAAGTAATTTTTTTATTATTTTTTGTTGCATCTAATAATTTTTTAGAAAATGAATATGAATATGAAGCAGTAATAATTTTTTATAAAAACAGTAATAATTTTTTAAAAAATATCATCAAATTTGTTATTTGAAAATATTTATGAATATGAAAAAATATCATCAAATTTGTTATTTGAAAATATCATCAAATTTGTTATTTGAAAATATAATCAAATTTGTTTTTTTTGCAATTTTAGTTGCATTCATTTGTGACGGTGGAGCGGGCCGGGGAGGGTGCGGGGGGTCGTCGGTGGTGGTGGAGCGGGCCGGGGAGGGTGCGGTGGGTCGTCGGCGGCGGTGGAGGAGGGGAGGGTGCGGTGGGTCGTCGGCGGCGGTGGAGCGGGGGAGGGTGCGGGGCGTCGGCGGCGGCGGCCGGTGGAGCGGGGTAGAGGGTGTGGGGGGTGCTCGGCGGCTGCGGCCGGTGGAGTGGGGTAGAGGGTGCGGGGGGTGCTCGGCGGCGAGGGGGGCTGGATCTGCCGAGGTGCGATAGCGATCGAGATGAAGGGGGATCGAGATCGAGTGTCCGTGAAATTTAAAAATATTTCAGGAGTTCGAAAAGTGCCCATGAAATACAATCGAGAAATGAAGGCTACAATTTAAATACAATCGATCTTAGCTAGCTATCTGTTCACAATCTTCTTGCCCTTATTTTTCGTAAATGGAGTTCTTCTCTTGAACGGACGTCCTTTAGGTAGGGTGGTCCTGCTTCTTCTTGTGGTGTATGCTGATACTTCATCGTCTTCGTCATGTTCCATCTTCGAGTCGCCGTACTTGTCGAAGTCTTGCTCATTGGTGACTCCATCCATTCCGATGATCTTCCTTTTGCCTCTCCTCACGACAACACGACTGGGCTTTGACGGGTCGGTAATGAAGAAGCATTGGTCCATTTGGGAAGCCAGTACCCATGGCTCATTTTTCGCGGTGACGTTCGCGCCTGCGGTATTGGATTTGGCTTCGGGTAAAACCACGGTGGTGAAATACCTGTCTTCTTTTATGACGCTCTTGGCCCATCTGACACGGAACATCGGGACCTTCTCTCCAGCGTAGCTCAGCTCCCAGATCTCCTCGATCCTTCCATAGTATCTATCCTTGTCGTTACTGGTGTAGGATTCCATCGTTACCCCGGAGTTCTGATAACCATCGCTCTTCATGTCCTTATCCTCGGTGTAGAATGTGTAGCCGTTGATATCGTACGCCTCATACGTCATCAGGTTGTGCTCGGCGCCCTGTGACAAGGCGAATATGAGTTGTTCTTCCGCGGAAGAATCCTCATGTAAAGGGTACGACAGAAGCTTCTGCTTGAACCAACGCGTGAAACATGAGTTGTGCTCTTTGATTATATCTCCGTCCGTCCTCTGTTGGCCTCGGTCATTGTACGTCTTCTCAATAAAGGTTAAGTGCTCTACCACCCAAGGATCGACCACGTCTATGTGTTGTAGCGCGACTAGGTTTGCTCTTTCAAAGTCGGCGAGTCGACCCTCGAAGTCGACATGCATTTCGCGGCGACCCTCACGGTGACCCCATCCAGCGAGCCTACCGAGGTGCCTGTTGACGGGCAGACAAACGGGGTTCTCGATGCCTAGATAATTCGTGCAGTAGGAGATGCACTCTTCGGTCAGAAAGCCCCTGGCTATGCTTCCCTCTGGACGTGACATGTTGCGAACGTATCCTTTGATGACACCATTCATCCTTTCGAACGGCATCATGCTGTGCAGGAACGTCGGCCCGAGTTGGATGATATCCTCCACGGTATGGACCAGCAGATGCACCATAACATTCAAGAATGCGGGCGGGAAGTACATCTCAAGCTCGCATAGTATCACCACGATCTCTTCCTATAGCCTTCTGAGTTGCCTCACGCCAACCGACTTCCGAGAGATGACGTCGAAAAAGTTGCATAGGCCAAATAACGTTTCACGGACGTGCGCGTCCATGATCCCACGGATTGCAACTGGAAGTATCTGCTTCATCAGCACGTGACAGTCGTGAGACTTCATCCCGCTGAACTTCTGCTTCGCTGAGTCTAGGTATCTGCTTATCTTCCCGGCGTAACCGTAAGGAAGTTTTACTCCTACGAGGCAGGTGAAAAACTGATCGATCTCCTCCTGACTTAGAGTGAAGCACGCGGGAGGGAAGTCATTTCCGGTCTTCTTGGCCTTTTTGCCTTTGCGACGACTTTCCGTGTCCTGCTTCGCCTCATCATCATCATCATTAGCGTGAAGCTCCTCCCTGATGCCGATTGATTTCAAGTCTGCCCTTGCTTTCGGCCCATCTTTGGTCCTCTCTGGCATGTTGAGCAGGGTACCAAGCAGACTCTCGCACACGTTCTTCGTGATATGCATGACATCAAGGCTGTGAGGCACACGGTGGATCTTCCAGTACAGCAAGTCCCAGAAAACAGACCTCGTTTTCCATAACTTCAGCAGCGGCTCTGGCGCCTTTTGCTTCTTTCCCGGCAGTTCCTCGTACGCGGGCGTCTTCGGGGTTCGGTTTCACCATCGAACAGATCCTTGCGTTTCCTCCACGGGTCATCGTCGCGAAGCCACCTTCGATGTCCCATGAACACGGTTTTCGAAGACCCGGGATCTCTATCTAGCTAGCGATACGTTGTGTCATCCATGCACCTGACGCATCCAGAAAATCCGTGGACCACCTGCCCCACGAGATATCCGTAACCGAGATAGTCGTGCACCGTCGTGAGCAGTGCGGCTCTCATAGGTAAATATCCTTTCTCTGCGGCGTCCCACGTATTGGCTGGCGTTTTCCACAGCGTGTCTAGCTCCTCTTTCAGCAGCCTCAGATACAGATTGATGTCGTTCCCTGGTTGTTTCGGCCCTTCAATTAGCATACTCATGTGAATGTACTTCCTCTTCATGCCCAACCAGGGGGAGGTTGTACATCCACACAAACACAGGCCAGGTGCTATGTGTGCTTCTCTGGCTACCAAACGGATTGACTCCATCGGTGCTCGCGCCCAGCATGATGTTCCTTGGATCCTTCCCAAATTCTCGGTGTTCGAAGTTCAACGCTTGCCACTGGCTCCCATCCTTAGGGTGACTCAGCATCTTGTCTTTTTTATTTATCTCCGAATGATTTGCGTCATCTTCTCGCTTCTTCTCCTCCCTATCCGCGTGCCAACAAAGGAGGTTTGCTACCTTAGGGTCTGCGAAATACCACTGCAGATGAGGAGTGGCCGGAAAGTACCACACCACTTTTCGAGGAGCTTTCTTCCTCTTCTTGTATCGAGTGACGCCGCACACCGGACATATGGTAAACTCCGCGTGCTCGTCCCGATAAATGATGCAATTGTTCATGCACACATGGTATTTCACATGCAGTAAATCCAGAGGACACAGGATTTTCTTCGCCTCCTCGAAACTGGTCGGGCACTTATTCCCCTTGGGAAGACGTTCGTGCCAGAATGACATGTTCTTGTCGAAGCATGCGTCGGTCATTTTGTGTTTTACCTTCATCTCCAGAGCCATGAGCGTTACTTTCAGGCGGGTATCCTCGGGCCTACATCCTTCATACAATGGAGTAACCGCATCTATCTCCAGTTGATCCAGCTTGGCTTTCTCTCGGGCGGCAGCTCCTGCGTTATCCGTCTGCTTGAGAAGCAGCTCTTGAATATGAGGGTCCTGCACCCAGCCCATCGATGGTCCATCATCGTCTGCTCCGCCGGCATCTTCATCTTCATGATCATGCCCTTCGTCTGCTCCGGCATCTTCGTCATCATCATGTCCGGCATCTTCTACATGATGACTGTGTACAACATCACCCTCGTGATCATGTCCTGGAGATTCTTCGTCTTCTCGCTGCCCTTCCTCATTTCTTGCCCGGCCCCCATGGACGACTTCATAGTCATCTTCATCACCTTGCCACCGATAGCCATCCATGAAACCACGCAAGAGCAGGTGGTCCCGCACCTGCCCGGAATCCGGGTCCGCAATAAGGCTCTTCAGCTTGCATCTTTGACCCGGACATCTTATCTCCGTCTCGTTCTTTTCAAGCATCTCGGCCTTCGCGGAGCTCAAAAACCTATTCACGATGCCTTCGGTCATCGTGCGGACCATGGTCGCCTGCGGGATAGAGCAAAATGATATTTTAGAACCAAGAAAAAATTTGGCATGACTTTCCCTAAAAATAGGACCAAAAAGAATGCATAGTGCCAAAATTCTCGCCGAAACGGAAATGAATCAACATTCCGGCAAAATATCGGCAACTCTCGCATTTCAAATACCGGTACCTGCAAACACAAACATATATGAAATACCACAAACATATGCAACACCACAAACATACATAGATCTAGCTAGGACATAAAAAGTGCATGTGCACGTTGTTGGAGGGAGAACAACACATAAAGATGGCTTCCCCCTTACTTACCTATCAAAAAGGGGGTTGAGCCACTTAATTTGGATGAATTTATGGTGCAAATGAGGTGAGGAGGAGGAGGCAGCCGAGACAAGCTTGGAGGAGGAGGTGGAGAGAATGAAGTGGGGAAAGTGAGTGGGTAGGTGTGGCTGTCCAAAATATCTAGCTGGTCCCAGGTTACTAATGGCGCACCACCTACAAATGCGCCATTAGTAACCCTGGTTACTAATGGCGCACCTGCTGGTGGTGCGCCATTAGTAGTTTTGCAAAAAAAATTGTAGTGGCGCACCAGGGCACAGTGCGCCATTACTAGTTTAAACTAGTAATGGCGCACTATACACTGGTGCGCCATTAGTAGTTTTGCAAAAAAATAGTAGTGGCGCACTCCGAGGCTGGTGCGCCATTACTAGTTAGAACTAGTAATGGCGCATTGTGCCCTGGTGCGCCATTAGTATGTTTGGAAAAATAAGAAGAAAAAAATTGTTACTAGTGGCGCACCGTGTGTCTGGTGCGCCATTAGTGTCTTTCACACTAATGGCGCACCAGCACATGGTGCGCCACTGCTATATAGGAGTGGCGCACCACATTTCTGGTGCGCCATTAGTGGCCATTCCATCTATAGCCCTTTTCCTAGTAGTGGAGAGAGTTGGCACCACTATGCACACAGACCAACATGTATAAACAAATCAATCAAACCAACTACACCAGTCTCTCACTCTCCCAAACAAGTGTTTTTTTATTGCCTCAGTCCTCTCCCTCTCCCACACAAGTGTTTTCTCATTGCGCGAGTTAATTTGGCACTGGAGCAAAGTAGGTGATCCAGATTGGGGCACCAGGTGAGCAATGGAGGGGCATCAATGCCAAATGCATCACACGTGAATTTGGCACATGTTTTGGCCTACATAGTGGAGGGCCGTTATAGCCCACTTTTGTACTACCTCGTATTTAGTGTAAAATTTTGACCATAGATTTACCTAAGAAAATGCCAATGCATGTATGCGAAATTATACCATTTGAAATTATGTTCAAATATGAATCCAACGACATAATTTTTAGTGACATGCATTAACATTTTGTCAGTTAAATCTATGATCAAATTTTGATACTACAAAATAGGAAGAGTGAACCAGGATGGAGGTAGTACTTGGTCTTAGCGTAACCATAGAGTTACTAGTCTGAATTACTTGCCACTATGACTAGCCTAGGCTACTAGTAGTACAACAAAAAAAGATGCACATGATCACGTGAGAAAAAATACTAAAAACATTTCTTTCGGTGCAGTACGTAGATGCAGTTTTGAACACTACACTTGTCATCGTAATTTGGGAAAATTACAAAAAAAAATTGAGCTACGTTGTGATTACCGTTTACTAATAGGAAAGAAGTTTCACCTCGATGAGTAGCTTCTCTGTGCACAGAAAGCATGTAAGGAATCCAACAACTTGATCCAGATTGGGGCCGATAGATTTTATTGCCAACATCTTCACTGTCAGCACATACTGGGTCAAGCTTGTGGGAATCATTTTCTGGATGACAGTCATAAATACATCAAGAAGAAATTTAAAAATGTAAATTTCAAGAAGACGGAGAAGAAGATGAGTGTTGTACCTAAACGATTATGGATCCAATAAAGAGTTCAGAGAATTTGGCTGACGAGTATACCAACGCTGTCAATTTCGGCGCGTCAATGACCCTGATATTTGTTGGACCTTCTAGATAAGATACAAGCAATCTCTCAAGGAAAGGCGCATTCTCAATGACCATAACATGGAACAGCTGGAGTGATCTCTTCCCAATTGATGTCTTGTTGCCGGGCCAGCAAGACACATAAATCTATCGGAGATTCATTGAGGCGATGTGGCGGCTAATGAACCTGTGGATCTGCCAAAGACGAAGGTACTCGAGCGCAGTACAGCTGCGGAGCAGGTGCTCCATAGCCTTCTTTGAGATGCCAACATCGAAGAGGTCGAGCTGCTTGAGTTGAGGGAGAGGAAGGGCGGGCGCGACATTAATCTGGGGAAAAGGAGCTGAAGCTGGCGCGGCGCGGCGTTGGCATGAGGCGGAGTCCTTACGACGGCACAGAGCGACATCGTCCGGCTTCAAACCTGAGCTCCCCGAGCTGATCTAGGGCGGGGGGATAAGAACCACTCATCGAACTTGGCTTGGACCTTGCAGTTGGTACTGAACATGCGGATGTCAAGGCATCTGGCTGGCCTAGGGTGCGATGAAACGATCTTGGAGACTGCGGCCATGCGTTTGCAATCCTTGTCGCAGAGGCAGCTATCGACGGTGAGGTTGAGGGGGACGCGGCACCAAAGGGGGCACCACCGCTGGGAGACCGGGGTGGTCCGCACGGCAGATTTGGTGGCGAGGAGGCCGATGATGATGAGCAGCATGTCGTCGGGGAGGCTGCTATGAAGTCCAGGCTCGCCGGATGCGGTTTTGGCTTGAGCTGCCTCTGCTTGTTGGCTGTCTCGCCGTCCATCTCAGCCAGCGAAGACGCTGTTGTACACGTGTGCTGGTGTGTACTGTGTGTTGGGTGTGCGCGGGTGTGTCCTTCTGTGCATGCCGCCACGTAGTGGTGAAGTGTGCGCGAGTGCCTAAGTCGAGAGAGATCAATTGCGTGTGAAGGAGAATGAGTGAGTGTGCAAAAAGAGTGTGTGTGTGAAAGAGAAGGGGACAACAGACAATAAACTAGAGAGAGTGTGTGTGTTCGTTTCTTATGCAAACATATCACGCATGAGTCACCGAGATAGAAAAGCGAGGTGAGGAGATACATGAAGATAGATGCTACCTCTTGAGCACTGCGTTGGTTTTCCCTTGAAGAGGAAAGGGTGATGCAGCAAAGTAGCATAAGTATTTCCCTCAGTTTTGAGAACCAAGGTATCAATCCAGTAGGAGGCTACACGCAAATCCCTCGTACCTGCACAAACAAATAAGAACCTTGCAACCAACGCGATAAAGGGGTTGCCAATCCCTTCACGACCACTTACAAAAGTGAGATCCGATAGATAATAAGATAAATATTATTGGTATTTTTGTTGTATAGACTGAAAAGTAAAGATTGCAAAATAAATGGTGCTAGAAATCGCTAGTTGTTGGGAGATTAATATGATGGAAAATAGACCCGGGGGCCATAGGTTTCACTAGTGGCTTCTCTCAAGATAGCATAAGTATTACGGTGGGTGAACAAATTACTGTCGAGCAATTGATAGAATAGTGCATAGTTATGAGAATATCTAGGCATGATCATGTATATAGGCATCACGTCCGCGACAAGTAGACCGAAACGATTCTGCATCTACTACTATTACTCCACACATCGACCGCTATCCAGCATGCATCTAGAGTATTAAGTTCATAAGAACAGAGTTATGCATTAGGCAAGATGACATGATGTAGAGGGATAAACTCAAGCAATATGATATAAACCCCATCTTTTTATCCTTGATGGCAACAATACAATACGTGTCGTTTCCCCTGCTGTCACTGGGATCGAGCACCGCAAGATTGAATCCAAAGCTAAGCACTTCTCCCATTGCAAGAAAGATCAATCTAGTAGGCCAAATCAAACTGATAATTCGAAGAGACTTGCAAAGATAACAAATCATACATAAAAGAATTAAGAGGAGATTCAAATATTTTTCATAGATAATCTTGATCATAAACCCACAATTCATCGAACCTCGACAAACACACCACAAAAAGAATTACATCGAATAGATCTCCATGAAGATCGAGGAGAACTTTGTATTGAGATCCAAAGAGAGAGAAGAAGCCATCTAGCTAATAACTATGGACCCGAAGGTCTGAGGTAAACTACTCACACATCATCGGAGAGGTTATGGTGTTGATGTAGAAGCCCACCGTGATCGATGCCCCCTCTGGCGGAGCGCCGGAAAAGGCCCCAAGATGGGATCTCACGGGTACAGAAGGTTGCGGCGGTAGAAATATAGTTTCGTGGTGCTCCTGGATGTTTTCGGGGTATATGGATATATATAGGCGAAGGAAGTCGGTCAGGGGAGCCACGAGGGTGGGGAGCGCGCCCAGGGGGGCAGGTGCGCCTCCCTGCCTCGTGGCCTCCTCGTTGGTTTGTTGACGTCCACTCCAAGTCCTCTAGATCACGTTTGTTCCAAAAATAACTCTCCCGAAGGTTTCATTCCATTTGGATTCCGTTTGATATTCCTTTTCTGCGAAACACTGAAATAGGCAAAAAAACAGCAATTTGGACTGGGCCTCTGGTTAGTAGGTTAGTCCCAAAAATAATATAAAAGTGTATAATAAAGCCCATTAAACATCCAAAACACAATATATATAATAGCATGGAACAATCAAAAATTATAGATACGTTGGAGACGTATCAAGCATCCCAAAGCTTAATTCATGCTCGTCCTCGAGTAGGTAAATGATAAAAACAGATTTTTTGATGTGGAATGCTACCTAGCATATTCTTCAATGTAATTTTCCTTATTGTGGCATGAATGTTCAGATCCGAAAGATTCAAGATAAAAGTTTAATATTGACATAAAAATAATAATACTTCAAGCATACTAACTAAGCAATTATGTCTTCTCAAAATAACATGGCCAAAGAAAGTTCATCCCTACAAAATCATATAGTTTGGCTATGTTCCATCTTCGTCACACAAAATATTCAAATCATGCACAGCCCCGGTTTCAGCGAAGCAATTGTTTCATACTTAAGAATTGTCAAACCTTTTCAACTTTCACGCAATATATGAGTGGGAGCCATGGACATAGCACTATGGGTGGAATAGAATATGATGATGGGGATTGTGTGAGAACACAAAAAAGGAGAAAGTCTCACATTGACGCGGCTAATCAGCGGGCTAGGGAGATGCCCATCAATTGAGGTCAATGCAAGGAGTAGGGATTGCCATGCAACGGATGCACTAGAGCTATAAGTGTATGAAAGCTCAACAAAAGAAACTAAGTGGGTGTGCATCCAACTTGCTTGCTCATGAAGACCTAGGGCATTTGAGGAAGCCCATTGTTGGAATATACAAGCCAAGTTCTATAATGAAAAATTCCCACTAGTATATGAAAGTGACAAAACAAGAGACACTCTATCATAAAGATCATGGTGCTACTTTGAAGCACAAGTGTGGAAAAAAAGGATGGTAGCATTGTCCCTTTTTATTTCTATTCTCTTTATTTGGGCCTCTCTTTTTTGGCCTTTTTCTCTTTTTTCCTTTTTTTGTTGGGACAATGCTCTATGAATGATGATCATCACACTTTTATTCATTTACAACTCAATGATTACAACTCGATACTAGATCAAAATATGACTCTATATGAATGCCTCCAGCGGTGTACCGGGATGGGCAATGAATCAAGAGTGATATGTATGAATAATATGCATGGTGGCTTTGCCACAAATATGATGTCAACTACATGATCATGCAAGGCAATATGAAAATGATGAAATGTGTCATAATAAACGGAACGGTGGAAAGTTGCATGGCAATATATCTCGGAATGGCTATGGAAATGCCATAATAGGTAGGTATGGTGGCTGTTTTGAGGAAGATATAAGGAGGTTTATGTGTGATAGAGCGTATCATATCACGGGGTTTCGATGCACCGGCGAAGTTTGCACCAACTCTCAAGGTGAGAAAGGGCAATGCACGGTACCGAAGAGGCTAGCAATGGTGGAAGGGTAAGAATGCGTATAATCCATGGACTCAACATTAGTCATACAGAACTCACATACTTATTGGAAAAATCTACAAGTCATCAAAACCAAGCACTACACGCATGCTCCTAGGGGAAGGGTTGGTAGGAGTTAACCATCGCGCGATCCCGACCTCCACACAAAGGATGACACTGAAAGAACACTTCATGTTTCAAATTTGCTACACAACGGTTACCATACGTGCATGCTATGGGACTTGCAAACTTCAACACAAGTATTTCTCAATTTCACAATTACTCAACAAGCACAACTTTAATATCACTATCTCGATATCTCAAAACAATCATCAAGTATCAAACTTCTCATAGTATTCAATGCACTTTATATGAAAGTTTTTATTATATCCATCTTGGTGCCTATTATATTAGGACTAAGATTTTAGCCAAAGCAATTACCATACTGCTCTAAAGGACTCTCAAAATAATATAAGTGAAGCATTAGAGATCAATAATTTCTATAAAATAATACCACCACCGTGCTCTAAAAGATATAAGTGAAGCAGTAGAGAAAAATTATCTAGCTCAAAAGATATAAGTGAAGCACATAGAGTATTCTAATAAATTCCGATCCATGTGTGTCTCTCCCAAAAGGTGTGTACAGCAAGGATGATTGTGGTAAACTAAAAAGCAAAGACTCAAATCATACAAGACGCTCCAAGCAAAACACATATCATGTGGTGAATAAAAATATAACATCAAGTAAGTTACCGATGGACGAAGGCAAAAGAGGGGATGCCTTCCGGGGCATACCCAAGCTTAGGCTTTTGGTTGTCCTTGGATTTTACCTTGGGGTGCCTTGGGCATCCCCAAGCTTAGGCTCTGGCCACTCCTTGTTCCATAATCCATCAAATCTTTACCTAAAAACTTGAAAACTTCACAAAAGAGGGGATGCCTTCCGGGGCATACCCAAGCTTAGGCTTTTGGTTGTCCTTGGATTTTACCTTGGGGTGCCTTGGGCATCCCCAAGCTTAGGCTCTGGCCACTCCTTGTTCCATAATCCATCAAATCATTACCTAAAAACTTGAAAACTTCACAACACAAAACTCAACAGAAAATCTCATGAGCTCCGTTAGCGATATGAAACAAAGCACCACTTTAAGGTTGTCGGCGTTCTGGGAACGGGGGTCCCCAGCCTTGCCTGCCTGCGGCCTACGGCGTGGCTCAAGGGGTGGCCCAGTACGGCCCATCTTCATCAACTCAAGCTCAAGACCCTCGCAAAGGCCAAGCCTCGCGGGGCGGACGACGCAAGGCTTCCTCAGGAGCGGCCTCACCAGGCAGGCTCGCGAGGAGGCGGAGAGATCAAGGCAGGTGTACCTCGCGAGGTGCTCTTGATGCAAGCCATGACGATCAAGACCAGGTGGGCGCCAGGCGGGCGCCGGCCTGCGCAGTGTCCTTGTTTCCTCTTTGGTGCAAAGGGGCAAGTGCAGGCGCGAAGTACCGAGGCATCAAGCAAAGGTTACCGTCTCGGTGCAACGAGACCAAGACCAGCAGAGCTGCAGGACGGAGGTCACCGTAGAGCCCAAGACGGCGTCATCGCTAGTGCCTTTGGCAGCCGAAGACCACTTTAGTCAGGATAACTTGTACTAGATGTTCCCCTTCAAAATGGTCGTTGTTGGCGCCCTTCCCGCTCAATATTTGGGAAGAGGACCAGGGCCTCTATATATAGGGATAGCCACCACAGTAGAGAGAGAGTTCTCATCCGATCCAGAGGCGATCGAACTCACCCAAGTAGTTCATCGCACCAGCCCAAGAACACCTCTCGCGAGGCCGTTCTTCCTCTGTACTGTTCATCATCAGCCCCTGAGGCAATCCACCACACCACACACTGGATTAGGGTATTACACCACAACGGTGGCCCGAACCAGTATAAACCTTGTGTCCCTTGTGTTGCTTATCATGTAGCTAGATTTGCAGCGAGGCGTTGGGGCGTGGATCGGTAGGGGGAAGATCTTCACGCGCACCCCAGAGTTCGAACCTTAAGGGTTTTGCCGGAACCCTATATCCGACAAAGGTACTGTAATGAACTCATTATTTATTTATATTGGTGTTAAACCTACTGTATTCCAACTTCTCCATGGTTCATAACCTCCAATACTAGCCATAGATTCATCAAAATAAGCAAACAACACACGAAAAACAAATCTGTCAAAAACAGAACAGTCTGTAGTGATCTGTATCTAACGCAAACTTCTGTAACTCCGACAAATCTACCAAAATAGGACGACCTAGATAATTTTTTTATTGATCTACTTCAATTGGAATCACTATTTTATCACGTTCTGGTGATTTTTAATAATTCTTTTCGTGAGCAGAAAGTTTCTGATTTTTTTCACCAAGATCAAATAACTATCATCCAAGAAGATCCTATAGGTTTTACTTGGCACAAACACTAATTAAAACATAAAACCACATCTAACCAGAGTCTAGATCAAATATTTATTACTAAACAGAAATGAAAAGCCAGGAACAAAAATAAAATTGGGTTGCCTCCAACAAACGCTGTCGTTTAACGCCCCTAGCTAGGCATAAAGGCGAGAGTAGATCTAGGTATCATCATCTTTAGCTTGCAATTCTTCAATAGAACACTTATAGCTTTTATGGTTTTCCTTCCGCTTATTAATGATCAAACTCCTAGGCAAGAAATCAAGGAAATCATTTGTAGCAAACGGTTCCTTAATGATAGCGAAAAAGTTGGGGTGGACACTTATTGATTTAATATCCGCAGTTTCCTTACTAGAAGATTCACCCTTATTTTTAGGAACATATATAAATTTGGCGATTTTGGTAGTAGGAGGATTTGGAGTATTTCTTACGGCAGAAAAAGCGGACCCCAAATTGGTAATAATACCCTCAAGTTTATCAATTCTAGTGGAATCTTGATCTATTCTTTCATTAACTATGGGTTCTTTTTCTTTAAAACTTTTCAAAGTAACTCCTACCTTAGATCCACATTGGGTAATTTGGTTGTGGATCTTTTTATCCAAATTCTCAATCAATTCCACAGTGGCAATTTTATTTTCTATAATTTCAAGCCTTTGTATCACATGTCCCAAAGTTAGCATAGTTCCATTAACCAAAACTGGTGGTGGGGCAAACAAATCTATCATAGCATTATAAGAATCAAAAGTATGGCTACCCAAGAGATTCCCTCCAGTAATGGTATCAAGAATATATCTATTCCAAGGAGTGATGCCTACATTAAAATTGCAGAGAAGAACGGAAGTAGATTGCTTCCTAGTAGATCTATTTTGACATTGCAAATTCTGTACCAAGCATCTTTTAGATTTTCTCCCTCCCTTTGTTTAAAATTAAGAAATTCATTCTCGGGAGACAAAGGAGTAGATAAAGGACTGGCCATGACGGCACACGGGACACAAGAAGCAAGAAGAAGAGGCGAACAGAAAAAGAGGGCGAATAAAGCGGCAAGGGTGAAGTGGGGGAGAGGAAAACGAGAGGCAAATGGCAAATAATGTAATGCAAGGGATAAGAGTTTGTGATGGGTAATTGGTATGTCTTGACTTGTGAGTAGACTCCCCGGCAACGGCGCCAGAAATCCTTCTTGCTACCTCTTGAGCACTGTGTTGGTTTTCCCTTGAAGAGGAAGGGTGATGCAGCAAAGTAGCGTAAGTATTTCCCTCAGTTTTGAGAACCAAGGTATCAATCCAGTAGGAGGCTACATGCGAATCCCTCGTACCTGCACCAACAAATAAGAACCTTGCAACCAACGCGACAAAGGGGTTGTCAACCCTTCATGGCCACTTGCAAAAGTGAGATATGATAGAGATAATAAGATAAATATTATTGGTATTTTTGTTGTATAGATTGAAAAGTAAAGATTGCAAAATAAACAGCGCCAGAAATCGCTCATTGTTGGGAGATTAATATGACGGAAAATAGACCCGGGGGCCATAGGTTTCACTAGTGGCTTCTCTCAAGATAGCATAAGTATTACGGTGGGTGAACAAATTACTGTCGAGCAATTGATAGAATAGTGCATAGTTATGAGAATATCTAGGCATGATCATGTATATAGGCATCACGTCCACGACAAGTAGACCGAAACGATTCTGCATCTACTACTATTACTCCACACATCGACCGCTATCCACCATGCATCTAGAGTACTAAGTTCATAAGAACAGAGTAACGCATTAGGCAAGATGACATGATGTAGAGGGACAAACTCAAGCAATATGATATAAACCCAATCTTTTCATCCTCGATGGCAACAATACAATACGTGTCGTTTCCCCTGCTGTCACTGGGATCGAGCACCGCATGATTGAACCCAAAGCTAAGCACTCCTCCCATTGCAAGAAAGATCTATCTAGTAGGCCATACCAAACTGATAATTCGAAGAGACTTGCAAAGATAACAAATCATTCATAAAAGAATTCAGAGGAGATTCAAATATTGTTCATAGATAATCTTGATCATAAACCCACAATTCATCGGATCTCGACAAACACGCCGCAAAAATAATTACATCGAATAGATCTCCAAGAAGATCGAGGAGAACTTTGTATCGAGATCCAAAGAGAGAGAAGAAGCCATCTAACTAATAACTATGGACCCGAAGGTCTGAGGTAAACTACTCACACATCATCGGAGAGGGTATGGTGTTGATGTAGAAGCCCTGCGTGATCGATGCCCCCTCCGGCGGAGTGCTGGAAAAGGCCCCAAGATGGGATCTCACTGGTATAGAAGGTTGTGGCGGTGGAAATAGGGTTTCGTGGTGCTCCTGGATGTTTTCGTGGTATATGGATATAAATATATAGGCGAAGGAAGTCGATCAGGGGAGCCACAAGGGGCCCACGAGGGTGCACTACAAAAAAAAGAGACATCCGTGACATTTTGGGCCGGACGAATTTTTTTTCTGTCATACTTATGACACTTCTATGACGATAATTGTGACAAAACCTGGTATCATCATAGATGTGGTGGGCTCCTACTTCTATGACAAAAAATCATGCCAGAAAATGGGCTTTTCGTCCTGGGCAGGCCAGAGAGGCAGTTGCATGACATTCTTTGGGCCATCCATGACGGAAAAAACCGTGGTAGAAGCGAGGGCGAGGAAAATATCAGGGTGTTCCCGGTTACGGTGGGTGGTCGGGGCCGAGCGATGCGTGTTTCTCTCGTACACGCACGCGCGTGGGTGCGAGGCGTTGTGCTCTAACTGAACCCGAGCGAGGCATTGGGCTCTAACTGAACCCGCGATTGCACTGTAGGCTACGCGTTACTGAACCCGAGCGATTGATCGATGGCTGTTAACTGAACCCGATCGAGCGATTCCTTCGCTACTGCTGCTAACTGAAGCCGATGGATATTGCCTCTGGATGAACAGTGAGCGTTGCTGGGGGGGTTTGGATGAATAGTTCCCTGTGGGGGTGGATGAACAGGACCCTGTGGTGTTGCCTCTGGATGAACAGGACCCCGATCGATCGAGCCGGTTGGGGCTAGATGAACAGGACCCCGTGGAGGGCTTGATGAACAGGACCACCCTGTGGAGGGCTGGATGAACAGTAGACGGTGGAGGTCTGGATGAAGAGTAGCCCGTGGAGGGGTGGTTGAACAGGAGCTCGTGGAGAGTGCTAGTTGAACAGTAGCCCGTGGATGAACAGTCGCAGGTGGAGGCTGGAGGAGGTCGACAGTGGATGAACAGTAGCCCGTGGAGGCTGGAGGGGGTCGACGGTGGAGATGAACAGTATCCCGTGGTGTCCCATTTTGCGGAACGCCACACCCCTTCCGATGAACAGGACCCCCGTTTTGACCGTAGCGCTCTAACACAAGTCTGTTTCCTCCGTTTAGCGGTACGCCACACCCCTCCCGATCAACAGGACCCCCGTTTCGACTGTAGGAGGTCCACTTCCTCCGTTTTGCAGTACGCCAGACCCCTCTCGATGAATAGGATCCCATTTCGACCATGGCCGGTCGAACACAAGGCCGTTTCCTCCGTTCTGCGGTACGCCAGGCCTCGTTTCCATCGGCTGTTCCGTCCAAGCCCTCCCGATTAACACGACGACGCATTCCGTTCCGACCCAGCTGGTTGGCTCCCCATGAACACGACGACGACGCAGTTTCTCCGTTCCGACCCAGCCATGTACACGAGCCCTGGCCGTACGTATGCGCGAGTAGGCGTTCGAGACCCTGCCCGTATGTACGTACGTGGCCGTATTTTCTTTCTTGCACACTGGCTGCTCTACGTACGTGTACATGCTATATGCGCGCCTCTACTAGGACACGTGCGCGCCTCTACATCGACCAGTATGTACGTACACGTCCGCGACCAGAATGGCAACGCTACGTATGCTTCAACCAGGTGGGTCCTGACTGTCAGGCACTTCCTTGCATGCAAAGATGTAGCTGGTGGGTCCCAACTGTCAGGGGGGCGAATCGTTTTTTTTGCCCGGACGCACTTCCTTGCGTGCGAAGATGTAGCTAGTGGGTCCCAGCAGTCAGGGGGAAACGTTTTTTTTTGCGAAATATGGTGGCCCGTCCGGTGGGTCCCCGCTGTCAGGTGGAGGAATAATTATTTTGTGCGTAATAAGGAGGCACTTCCTTGCATGCGGCCATGGACCCAGCTGTCAGCCTCTCCATGTACAGTCCACTTTAGATGCATGTTGGTCGTTGACCACGTTGACCAGGCCGAGCCGAGAGCACCAGGGCGGTGGACGACGGCGAGGCCTAGGAAGGGAACGACACGGAGGCAGGGAAGACTTGGAAGTTGTTTCCCACGCAAAGGGGAGTACGACTGTACGAGGGTTTACTGGTTCGTCTGCCGTCGCCGGAGAATAACAACAGGTGTGGGTGAGTAGAGGGATGGCTAGGCCAGCGATGGGAGTATGGTGGGGCGGTGATGCCTGCGCGCCAGCACAGCCGACCGCGGGGAGGAGGGAGCAGGCAGTCCCGCCGGCGCTTGTTTGAGCGGCTGGAGCAGGAAGAGAAGAGATTGAAAAGCATGACGGCCGTTGGATGGACATCCAACAGTCACAGCTTGTGCGTCAACCTTTTTTTAGGAAAGCCTCAAATCTATGGAAAATAGCATACAACCCATCTGCCATTATTTCTAATAATTTACAGCCCATTTGCTAATTCTTAAGGTTTTTTTTGCAGCCCATATTCTTTTTGTTAGCATTACAACCCATATTGTGGCCACGGTTAAAAAATTATACGAAATTTTGCATATTTCGGTGCGGTCCAAACTGTTTTTAATCCCGAAATTTCGAGTCACATTCAAACTGATTTTAAAAATAAATGTATATCAATATAAAATCCAACAAATTGTCCACGCATAAAAATTAATGCAATTTATAATCTTGAAATGAAAAAAGAAATGTGAAACTAATTGCCGGTTTAATGTGTTTTAAAAATGTACAGCCCATTTCTCATTACTGATAGGCCATTTTCTCGGCCAGCCGAATGAAGCTCTCCTCGTCTTGAAATATTTGGAGCCCAACAGGCCTGACAAAGCGACTTACTTGGCAAATCACAAAAAAACTGGGCTAGCCATTTTCAGAAAGAAAAAAAACTACTGGGCTGGTCTGTGGTAAACATAAAAGAGAAGGTTGTCTAGACAGGCCAGAGTGCCCCACACAGCCCAGTTGACACCCTGCTTCTGTCTCAAAAACAAATTAGATAAATGCCACTCCAATTATGGCGATTCATAAAAATGCCACTGCAATTTCCAAACTTTGAAATACCCCACTACAATTTTTGCAAACTCTCGAAAACACCACTGCAATTTGCAAATTTTGAAAATGCCACTCCAGACTTCAAAAAATGCCACTGGAAATGGCATGAAATGGCATTTTTCAAAGTTTGGAATTTGAAGTGCCATTTCTCAAAAACACCAGATTTGGAGTGGCATTTATCAAATTAACCCAAAACAAAAATATCTGGGCAAGCTGCTGGGTCCCTGGTGTCAGCCGCTCGTTGTGCAATTCTCTCGTTTATTGACTACGTTGACAATGGCATGGGACCCAGATGTCAGAAATCCATTAGGAGGAGCCATTTTTTATTGGCTTGAAATTAGGAGGCACTTGCTTGCGTACTGCCATGACCTTGGCGGGTCCCTGCTATCATCCTCTCCACGTACAATTATCTCCTGATTGTGTACGCGTCAACTTGGTAGGCCCACAAGTCAGCCTCTAAACCCGTGGAGGACAAATACAGCCCATTAAAAAAATAACAACCCATTCCATACGTTCAAACGAAAAGTTCAACATTCAGAGCAAAGTAACAGGTCTGATCCACATATAGAGTACTGAACTTCCACCTTGACAACCATCATAGCCAAGTTAACTATCTACTCCCACTAATACTCTAGTAGCGTACAAGTACTAACTTACTCTTAGCTAACTAGACGATGCCAGCCGCCATCTGCGGTACACGCTAAACGCCGGCACCGGCGTCCTCCGCCTAGCCTCGGACTTGCCAGAGGTGCGATAGGGCGCGTTCCTCGCACGCGTTGGCCCTTTCCATGCCGGTGTGGTCCACCGAAGCTTCGGCTTCTAAGCGGGAAACCCACTTGACGAGCTGGTAGTAAAAATCGGTGTCGCGAACGCGTGCGTGCCCGATAGCCTCCAGGGCTATTTGCCGAGCGCCGGCCTCCACGTAGTCGGCCCAGTTGCGGGCGCTCTGCTCACGACTCAGAGCGTCGGTGCGCTACTGCTCCATGTCCCGCTGGCGGCGCAAATCGGCGATACGCTGCTCCTCCGCCAAGCGGTCGCGCTCCAACAACTCCTGCTCCTCCGCCAGGCGGTCGCGCTCCAACAAGTCCTCGATCTCCGCATTGCCATATAAAGACCGATAGAATGCCTCCTCCCTCCGTCTGCCTTCCGGTGAAAAACCGAACACTAGTTCCGGCGGTGACCGCCTCCGGCCTCGCCTATCGCGGACGGGTGGGGGCATGGCGGACGTGGAGAGAGCGAGGATAAGTGGCGAGCGATGTCGGGCCGGTGGGGGCTTATGAGGATAGGGTGAGTTGGGTCACGGTGCCACCATAGAAGGCGGGGAAACAGTACTTATAGGCCGAAGGTAGCGCGACGCTCATCGGAATTCAATGCATAATTAAGTATGCATGGCTTAGCATGCCAGCTTGCCGTGGAAAACTAGAGAAACTGAAATTATGACTGTGTCATCCCGTCTCGTCCGTGCTGGGTCGCACGCCGGCATGACGGTCTAACGAGTGCATTTGAATCATCTCCCTCCTTGTCAATAATGATTCTGCGGATTTAAAAGGCCCGCAACAATTAAAGCGCATCTTTTTCGCATCAGTTAGCTGCCTTAATTATGGCCAGCTACATGCAGGCACTCAAAATCACTCGCAGCCAGTACGCGGAGCAGCATGCAATGAGTCGCAGCTGAGGGCATTAGTTGATGAACTTTAGCTGGGAGATAAGGCATTTGCGAACGTTTTCACTGGCAGTTTCTTCAGATTCGCATGTTATTTTCTTCAGAGCAGCTTGTCAGTTTGTTCAGAGGTAGGCATTTTTATTCAAAAAACTGCCACTTCGGATCTTGCGTTGCAACTAAAACTGCCAGGAGCGCATTAGTAGGCTAGCTAGTGATCGATCAGTAACTTGTAAACACTGAGTGAATAGAAATAAGGAACTGTTAATGCATCTCAATGATTCACAGATCATATACAAATATGTAGCTCCAAAAGGAAAGGTCAGCCACTTCGGATCTTGCGTCGCAACTAAAACCAACTAGTATGATTCCCATACATAAGATCAACATGTTAATGCATCTCAATGATTCACAGATCATATACAAATATGTGGCTCCAAAAGCAAAGATCTAGAAATAACATTTGTTCTACCTACTAACATGGATGCTTATCTTGGCACATTCAGTATAGACTGAAAGACAAATTTGTTTGTGAAGTCTACAATTCCTCTTGCAAACTTAAGTGGTTTCACCAACAGCTAGAACCATGAGAATGAACCACACATGATGGAGGAACATCCACTGCAATATGATTTGGTCTTCTCTCGATCACACGGCAAGACTATTTTCGGAATATAAACTTTAACTTAGGCAAAATGATGCCCATTGTATAATCAGACCAAAGCAATGAAGCACCTAGTGTTGGCCAATAAATAGTACAGTACTACTTTTCTGCAGTCCATGAAGTGACTATCCAATCTTTCTATGTCTATTTTCAAATGGCACTGCATGCAGTGACTATACTATTCTCTTGTGCAGTTCAACAAAAATTGCAGTCACTTTTTGTGTTTGCCAAATAGCAATGGGCAGACATCTCTATCTGCACAAATATCAAGCAGCTAGTAAACATATACCCCACCTTGTATTTTCGGCTTAAACATGTCTCTTCCGCTTAGCATCTGTCATGTTTTGGACTGGACAATTTGATACAGTCATGTTTTGCCCTGGACAATTTCGTACTGAATTGATTTGCTGGTTCAGAGCAGAAATATAGCGCCTATTCTTCATCAGACCAAAGATATCCATGTTCACAGTGATGGAAGAGGTGAAATCGATACAACCGAAATTGAGCATCCAGCCATTGAATCATGTCCTGCACCTCCAATGTAGGTCCACCCTGCCAATAAATTCACATGCAAACCACTAGTATTACTATCTAATGACCATACAAAAAGAGTAGCAAGATAGTAGCAAACCATGTACCTTCGTAATGAACAGCTCATAGTGCCACCAATTGGATATAAAGGTTTGGAAGAAAACATGCTCCTAATGTTGAACCAGTTGGACTTTTTGTGCAGTCCCACTAAAATCGAGCATCCCTGTTTGCATAGATATTGAAAGTGTGATTACTATAAAAGTGGCACTAGTTGAAGCATAGACTCACAAATATAAGCATTCCAATTTCTTAATGGGAAAAGGTAGCAAGACTGTTTCTAACCACCTGTTTAAAGGAATAAATAAGGCAACAGTGGCTGATGTCAGAAATGCATATATAGTTCTTTCTGAAAGAATTATCGATTCCTGACCTTTCCTCTTCTTTTAAGCATATTTTGTGCAGTTCAACTAAAACAAAATGCCTTCGCCGCCTTGACAATTCAGTGACACTATACAAAAGGAAATGACTTAACATTACATCATGATGTCAGGTATGTAGTCGACAGGCATTAGAGACAAACTTACAGACCTCCTCCGATAACATAATGGACATTAATTTTAATAAAGGTTTGACTAGCTTTACCGGGATAATTTGAGTGAACTCTACACCCTCTGTTCCTTAATATAAGACGTTTTCGCGGTTGAATTTAAAGTACCCAAACGTCTAGTATTTAGAAAAACAGGTAGTAGTTTTCTTGAGCACATATCTGGAAAAGCTTGCCACACTTTATTTATGTCCATATGCTAATGCAACACCATTTGAAATTTCGAATACTACAAATATACACTAATCCAGTGGCTAGTGCAACAGTAGAGTAGTTATTTTATTACAGGGTACAGTACTATGGTTTTACTGAACAGATTTCAATAAACTCTAGCACTGGAAGATTTCTATAAGAACTAACAATACAAAATGTAAAGGTAACACGTTTCAGCATTGGTATACTAGCTGTGCATGAGCATTAAACCAAATACAAAAGTCTAAAGGTAACTAGGATTATTAACTAATGACAGTATAAAAAATTTGCAAACCATGTACCTCCAAGGTAAATATCATTTCGAACTCGGGGGGACCTTAAAAATTGCTATCCCAATCTTGATAATCGATCAAACATAAAAACTTGATCGAATGAATCAAGAGAACAGCCGGAGGAGGAGGTGCCCACTATTGACCTTTCCTCTTGTCTTCATAATTTTTTGTGCAGTTTAACCAAAATAAAATGACATCAGTGCCTTGGCATTTTGGTGAAACTTTACAAAAAGATTAACTTATCTCATGAAAGTGAGGTATGTAATCTATAAGCATTTACCTCTGCAAAAATCTGAAGGTAGTAACAAGTTTCATCGTTGGTATACTGGCTGTGCAACAGCATTAGAATGCCTTAGCTGAAAAATCTTTAATACATCCACAATCAACAGCTAACCCTAAAATAATCAAGTGACATTAAATGGCATTGCTTAAGTTTATCGGTGGCATTAGACTGAGTGCGGCATTAGTTAAATGTGGCATCACTTTGGAAGTAGCATTGCTTGACTTGATTGCTAGCGTTATACTAATAGCAAAAAAGTGACAATAAGAGCATGGGAGGCCCATACGGACAGTGGGCGCACCAGTACGATGTACCTCCACGGACGCATAGACTGGTGAGGGAGGTATGGTTGCCCAGAGCAACAAATATCCAGGCAGCATATGTGGATTACGTCCCGTTTTTGTTCTGTTTAGCCACCTTTTTCCTATGTGAGGACAACAAACCGATCGACCTGGTCATTCTCTATTGTGTTGTCATGCCTTTCTACCCTTCTTCAACCAAGAGACACGAGACTCGTTCCTTAGCTACTAATTTTCCCCTTTTCAACCTAGATGCGGGTTCAATGCCTACTCTCTTAGACAGTACAGTCTCCCTTTGTTGGCGTTCTGGGAATGGGGGTCCCCAGACTTGCCTGCCTGCACCCCACGGTGTGGCTCTGCTAGCAGGCTTGTATGGCCCATCTTCATCAACAAGGCATTCAAGACCCTTGCGAGGCGGACGACACAAGACCTCCTCAGGAGTGGCCTCACCAGGTTGGCTCGCGAGGAGCGGAGAGATCAAGGCAGAATAAACCTCGCGAGGTCTACGTGACGTGAGCCATGACGATCAAGATCAGGTGGGTGCCAGGCGGGCACTAGCGCGCGCAGTGTCCTTGTTTCCCCTTTGGTGCTAAGGAAGCAAGCGCAGGCGCAGAGTACCGGGGTATCAGGCAAAGGTTTCCATATCGGTGCAACGAGACCAAGACCAGCAGGACGGCAAGACGGAGGTCACCATGGAGCCCAAGGCGGCGTCACCACCAGAGCCTTTTGCAGGCAAAGACCGCTTTTGTCAGGATAAGCTATACTAGCTGTCCCCTTTCAAATTGGTTGTTGTTGGCTCCCTTCCCGCTCAATATTTGGGAAGAGGACCAGGGCCTATATAAGTAGAGCGAGCCAGCACAGTAGAGGCAACTCATCTTGGACTAGATCCACTCCATCCTCACATCCACAAGTTCACAGAGCACAAGAACACCTCAACCTCAGGAGGCTGTTCTTCCCCTTGTAACTGTTCATCATCAGCCGAAGAGGCAATCCACCACCACCACACTGGAGTAGGGTATTACACCACAAAGGTGGCCGAACCAATATAAATCTCGTGTCTTCTGTGTTGTGAGTTCGTCGAGTTCGTCCGCGAGATCTTAGCAAGCTAGGTCTTAGATCGGTAGGGAGGAAATAACTTCGCGCGCACCCTAGAGTTCGAACCTTAAGGGTTTTGCCGGAACCCGTGATCCGACATTTGGCGCGCCAGGTAGGGGTGCGCTGTAGCTTCCTTCCGTCGATCTGCGCTCCGTCACCGCCGCGCTCCACGCGTATGGCAGGCGTCTCGTCCCCCGCCCCGACGGCATGCCTCGACGGCGGGGCCACGGGGCTCCGAGCCCTGACCCCGCCTTGTGGCAGGTGCAGTGGCTGCCCATGTTCAAGCCGGAGATGCCTCCGCGCTACGACAGTGCGGTGGACCCGTCAGCTTTCCTGCTAGCATATGAGGAGGCCCTCGTCGAGGCCGGGGGTGACGACAAGGTCATGGCCAACTGGTTTCCAATGGCCCTCACTGGCGAGCCACGCACCTGGCTGCTCAACCTCCCCGGATCCACGGTGGCGTCCTGGGAGGAGCTGCGCGGCCTCTTCACTGCGCGCTACGCGGCACCGGTGCATCACGCGGTCGCGGCCCTGCTAGGCGGCTCTCAAGCACAGCCTTTAGATTGCCACATCAAGTCGTTCATTCGCCAGATCGGCGCCGCTTCCAAGCGCTTGGGGGCTCCGCCGGGCTGGGCAGCGCCTGAAGCCGACCTCACCTTCAACTCAGAGGACCACCCTGTCACCACCGCCGGCTCGGGCATGCTTCCGATGCTCTGCACGCCCACCATCTGCAACGTGGTCGTCACCAAGACTGTCATCGACAGCGGCGCCGGCCTCAACTTGCTCTCTGTGGAGGCCTTCAGCCTTCTTCACGTACCACTCGAGCGGCTCAGCATCAGCAAGCCTTTCTCAGGAGTTGGTGGCGTCGCCACCCGTTCCCAGGGGCGGATCCGCCTCGCCGTCACCTTCGGCACGTGCGACAACTACCGCACGGAGCTGATCGACTTCGACATCGCCCGCATCGGCCTCCCATACAACGCCATCCTCGGGTACCCGGCGTTGGCCCAATTCATGGCAGCGACCCATCCGGCCTGCAACCTCATGAAGATGCCTGGAAGCAAGGGCGTCCAAACGGTCAAGGGGGATGCCAAGGAGGCCCTGGCGGCGCTCAAGCTCGCCCTCAAGACCGCAGCAGCGGCGCAGCCCGCCGACGCAGGCACCTCCAAGCCCAAGGTAGCCGCACCAACCAAGAAGAAGCTGTTGTTCAAACAAGACAAGGCGGAACCCAAGCAGGTGCTGGTCGACGAGGACGGGTCCTCAGGAACCACCTATACCATAGGTGCCGGCCTCGACCCAAGCCAAGAGGAAGCATTGGTGAAGTTCTTGCGCGCAAACAAGGATATATTCGTGTCGAAACCCAATCAGCTGGTGGGGGTCCCAAGAGAGGTGATTCAGCATCACTTAAGGGTATGCCCCAATGTGCGCCCTCTGAAGCAGCAGGCGAGATGGCAGTCCACGGAGAAGCAGGCCTTCATCGTCCAAGAGACCCACAAGTTGGAGGTGGCAGGTGCCATTCGGGAGGTTCGGTACCCCGAATGGCTGGGGAACCCCGTCGTAGTGCCAAAGAAAGGCGGGAAGGAGCGAATGTGCGTCGACTTCACCAACCTCAACAAGGCCTGCCCCCAAGATCCGTTCCCCCTCCCACGCATCGACTAGATCGTTGACTCCACCGCCGAGTGTGACCTGCTGTGCTTCCTGGATGCATTCTCAGGGTACCACCAAATCAAGATGGCGATAGAAGATGTAGAGAAGACAACCTTCCTGACCCCGTGTGTGGTGTACTGCTACACCTGCATGCCCTTCGGACTGCGCAACGCGAGCGTGACCTTTCAGCGGTTGATGCACATTGCCTTAGGGCGGCAGCTCAGGAGAAACACGGAGGCCTACGTTGACGACATTGTGGTGAAGTCTCGGGAGGCAAGAACCTTGATCCAAGATCTGGAGTAGACCTTCGCAAGCCTGCACCAGGTAAATTTGCGGCTTAACCGAGAGAAGTGCGTGTTCGGTGTCCCTTCCGGCAAGCTGCTGGGATTCCTCGTGTCCCACAGGGCGATCGAGGCGAACCCGTAAAAGATCAAGTCCATTGAAGACATGAGCCCACCACAGACCCTCAAGGAAATGCAGAAGCTGGCTGGTCGGGTAACTGCGTTGGGACGCTTCATCTCCAAGCTGGGAGAGCGCGCCCTACCCTTCTTCAAGCTGATGAAGAAGAAGGGCCCATTCGAGTGGACCCCAGAGGCCGACCGAGCTTTCCAAGACCACAAGAGATACCTGACCAGCCCTCCGGTGATGGTGGCGCCACGACCTCTCAAGCCTCTAGTACTCTACCTTGCCGCCACCCCATACTCCACCAGCGTAGCGCTGGTGGCGGTTCGGGAATAGCACCAAGCCAAGGGCGCGTCGCACCAAGCCACGCCGCCGGCCGAGATGATGCAAGATCAGGAAGGCGCAGCAAGAGTCGCGGCGGCATCAACAGAAGACCAAGCTCGGCAGGGCGACGTCGCTGAAATCCCCGCACGCGATCAGGCATCAGGAGTTCCACCACCTCAGGATACACCCCGACTTTCACAAGACGCGAGCCTCACCAACGCGCCTGCCCTCGTCGAGCACCCGGTATACTTCGCCAGCACGGTGTTGCGGGACTCGAGATCATGAAATCCCATGCCTCAGAAGCTCCTGCTCACGCTCTTGGTGGCCTCGCGCAAGTTGCGGCATTACTTCCAGGGCCACCCCATCAAGGTCATCTCAGCTTACCCATTGGAGAGAGTGCTCAGGAGCCCCAACTCTGCTGGGAGGGTCGACGAGTGGAACATCGAGCTGTAGGCATTCCAGTTGGAGTTTAGCACTACCAGGGTCATCAAGGGAGCCGCGCTCGCTGATTTTGTGGCGGAATGGACGGATGCCCCGACACTTGAAGTGGGCGAAGACCGGTCCACCTGACCAGGAAGCGAGGCACCAGACGGCTGGGTCATGTATTTCGATGGCGCCTTCACGCACCAAGGCGCGGGGGCTGGATCAGTACTCATCTCGCCCACTCAGGACAAGCTCTACTACGATGTGCAGCTCTGCTTTCAGCAGGGCGAGAAGGTCTCCAACAACATCGCAGAATACGAAGGCCTCATAGCTGGCCTGAAGGCCGCGGCAGCTCTGGGGGTGAAGCGCTTTACCGTTAAGGGCGACTCGCAGCTCCTAGTCAATTTCTCCAACAAGGTATATGAGCTGAAGGACGAGCATATGGAGGCATACCTCATGGAGGTGTGCAAGATGGAGAAGCGGTTCTTGTGCCTGGAGTTGCAGCACGTGCCCCAGGGCACCAACAAGGAAGCCGACGACATCGCCAAGAGAGCATCCAAGCAGTAGCCACAAGAGCCCGGCGTCTTTGAGGAACGACTCTTTAAGCCATTAGCGACACCACCACTTTCAGGCGCAGCTCAGCCTCGGAAGGAGCTCCCACAGCCGCCTGCCACAGGAGCCCCAGCCTGCAGCCCGACCTAAGGAGCTCGCCTGCTCTTGGCACTCGAGCCCCAACAGTGATGCTGAACCAAGGAATTCAAGGAATACCTGATGCAAGGGGCGCTGCCGAAGAAAGAGGAGAACGTAGAGCCCGTGGCCTGGCAGGCCACGGCATACTATATCCAGGACGGTGAGTTATACAGGAAGCGGCCCAATGATGTTTCACTATGTTGCATTTCCAGAGATCAGGGGAAGGAGCTGCTATCCGACATACACAGTGGGGACTGCGGGCACCACTCGTCATCACGGACCCTCGTCGGCAAGGCGTTCCGCAGTGGATTCTACTGGCCCACGACACTCAATGACGTGGCCGGGCTGGTGAAGTCCTGTGAAGCCTGCCAGTTCCACGCCAAGCAGATCCATTAGCCGGCTCAGGGCCTCCACACCATTCCACTCACATGGCCGTTCGCGTTCTGGGGGCTGGATATCTTGGGCTCGTTCCCTCGAGCACCTGGGGGCTACCGCTACCTCTACGTTGCCATCGACAAGTTCACCAAGTGGGCAGAGGTGGAAGCCGTCCGCACCATCCCAACTGGTTCCGCGGTCCAATTCATCAAGGGTCTCGTGAGTCGCTTCAGGGTCCCCAACCGTATCATCACCGACAACGGCTCGCAGTTCACTAGTAACCTCTTCAAAACATATTGTGCTAACCTTGGAACGCAGATCTGCTACACTTCAGTGGCGCACCCCAGGAGCAACGGTCAGGCCGAACACGCCAACGCAGAGGTCTTGAGGGGCCTCAAGACCAGGTCCTTCAAGAAGAAGCTCGAGGCCTGCGGCAGGGGTTGGCACGATGAGCTCCAGTCCGTGTTGTGGTCCATCCGCACCACCGCCACCAAGCCGACGGGCGAGACCCCGTTCTTCCTCGTCTACGGAGCCGAAGCGGTCCACCCTCACGAAGTCAAGCATCGCTCCGCACGGGTCCTGGCGTTTGATGAAACATAGCAGGACGCCACGCGGGGGATGGACCACGTGCTGGGGGAGGAACGTCGCCGCGAAGCTGCACTGAGGGCGGCAAGGTACCAGCAGGCGCTGCGGCGATACCACTGCCGCAACATCCGCTCCAGGATGCTCGAGACGGGAGACCTCGTCCTGAGGTGGGTCCTCTCCAGGGAAGGGCTGCACAAGCTCTCACCTATGTGGGAGGGCCCGTTCAAGGTCGTCCATGTCTCCAGGCCTGGCGCCGGGCGCCTGGAGACGCAGGATGGGGTACCCGTCTAGAACGCCTGGAACATCCAGCACCTCAGGAAGTTCTACCCATGAAGCTAGGCCCAGTGCCTTTGAAAAAAGGCACAGTGCCTGTGAAGAAGGCCCGGTGTCTGTGATGAATCGCCGCCCGTGACACTCTCACGTAATAATGAGTGGGGCTGTACACGCCCGAGAGTCTCAGGAGTGCCACCCTCGAGCCTCGGGGGCTCCCTCCCATGCTTAGTGGCAGCACTTAGCTCCGCGCTGGTGAGAAGACTTGAAGACTAGACTAGGTGCCGGACGCGGCTTTTCATTTGCTTTTCGTAGTTGGTTCGCTTTCCTTTAGTCGAAGCTCTCTTTGGTGTTCCTTGCTGATCTGGTTCCGTCGCCTTTTGCCGCTCTTTTTGACTCTAATCGACTTGTGTTCTCTCTCTCGCATACCTCGCGTGGGGGCTAGGCAGGTGCCCTCGTGAGTGTTTTTCTTTCTCTCTGCCTTCTGCCAGCTTTTTCGCGAGGCCCCTCGTTCGAGCCCACAAGTTGGTGCATCTCTCCTAATCCGTGCCCCTCCGGTACCGCGATATGAAGCGTTGGGTCAAGGCTTGGGCGAACGATAAGTTTCCCGGTGAAGTTTCCTAGCGAGCTTCCTAACGAATTTTTTCTGCAGTTCCTGAGCGACCACTAAGGTCAAGACGAGCACGAGGAAACAAGTGCCCAGTGAAGAAGAAGCTACCCCGAACGCGCCAAGCTAAGTTACCTCCACACAAAATAACGACACAGCACGGAAACAAGAAACATAGCATAATGGTTGAGGAATCATAGTTCGATACACGCCCCTCCGGGCACAAACTGGTTTCATTTTGATGAAGGGAAGAAAAGAAGAATAAAACAAAAGCGGCGCTCGCCCTGCAGCGGTCCACGGGGGCAGGCCCTCGACGATGTCCCGAGCATTAGCCGGATCCCTCCTCGCGCTTCACGGAGGTGCGGCGACAAGACGGCCCGCTGCCACCCTCGAAGCGAGCATGGCGGCTGATCATAGCCGCCGCTGCTGGAGCTGTCGCCGAAAGAAGAGCCACCGTAGCTGGACGAGGCGCGGCCAGTGGGCTCGCCCTCGCCCTCGTCGCGGCCGTCGCCAAGGCCGAGCACCTCCTCGCCGCCGTTCACCTCGGGGCAGCACCCGGCGCGGTGACCATCTTCCCCAAACACCCTCACGTAGAGGGTCGCGTCACCGTCATACTTCAAGTGGAGGGTGCACCGCCTGCCCAGCCCACGCGCGCGGGCAAATGTCTGCCAGCCGCGGGCCAGAGCTATGTTGCCCGCAGCGGAGACCTCAACCACAACCCAAGAAGCCCTGCTGCAGGAACCGTCCGCCTGCAGCCAGAGCCCGCCTGGACCGGAGGCTGGCAGCTCGTCAGAGAAGAAGCGCGGAAGTTGAAGCCAGTTGCCGGCCAGATCCTCCGACCAGACAACGAACTCCGGTAGCACCTCTACCGAGTGGAAGCGCGGCCAGGGAGGCCGCGCAACCACGGCTCGTCTCCCTTCGTCGACAGGGCTACCGCTATCAAAGCGACCCCTGCCACGCGCAGCAACGCCACACCGGGAGCGAGGGGCCGCAGCGTGGGTCGCAGAGTGATTACGAGGACGGCCGCGCCCACGCATGGGCGCCGGAGAGCCGGGCCCCTCACGAGAGGCCTTGCCCTTCTCCGCGGCAGAGAACCTCTTCGACGACGCCATTGCTACTAGCACGAGAGAAAGGAGGAAGAAGCAAACGGACTAGGAAGAGATGGGTGACGGGGGCTCTTCCCCCCCATTAATAGCGGGAGAAGGCCAACCGCCGCCTCCCACGATCACAGGTAATGATGGTTTTTCCTTGCATGTCACAAGGACTTGTCAAATCGGGCAGTTGCCGAGGTAGCGTGGGGAAGCAGAGACGCCCACGTCCAATCAACCGCCACGCGTCGACCAAGGCCGCAGGCTTTTGGGGACCGCGGCGCTCCGCACTTGACCTTTGGCTTCGCCTCGAAGCCAAGCCCGAGCGTGCCTTGGGCCCGGGGGCTATTGTCGGCATTCTGGGAACGGGGGTCCCCACACTTGCCTGCCTGCGGCCCACGGCGTGGCTCTGCTAGCAGGCCTGTATGGCCCATGTTCATCAACAAGGCATTCAAGACCCTCGCGTGGGGCCAAGCCTCCCGAGGCGGACGACACAAGACCTCCTCAGGAGCGGCCTCACCAGGTTGGCTCGCCATGAGCGGAGAGATCAAGGCAGAACAAACCTCGCGAGGTCCACGTGACATGAGCCATGACGATCAAGATCAGGCGGCCGGGCGCCAGTCGGGCGCCAGCGCGCGCAGTGTCCTTGTTTCCCCTTTGGTACTAAGGAAGCAAGCGCAGGCGCAGAGTACCGAGGCATCAAGCAAAGGTTTCCATATCGCTGCAACGAGACCAAGACTAGCAGGACGGGAAGACGGAGGTCACCATGGAGCCCAAGGCGGCGTCACCACGAGAGCCTTTTGCAGGCGAAGACCGCTTTTGTCAGGGTAAGCTGTACTAGCTGTCCCCTTTCAAATTGGCCATTGTTGGCTCCCTTCCCGCTCAATATTTGGGAAGAGGACTGTTGGTGTCAAAACCGGCGGATCTCGGGTAGGGGGTTCCGAACTGTGCGTCTAGGATCGATGGTAACAGGAGACGGGGGACACGATGTTTACCCAGGTTCGGGCCCTCTCTATGGAGGTAATACCCTACTTCCTGCTTGATTGATCTTGATGAATATGAGTATTACAAGAGTTGATCTACCACGAGATCGTCATGGCTAAACCCTAGAAGTCTAGCCTATATGAATATGTGCATGAGTATATCCTTTCCGGACTAAACCCTCCAGTTTATATAGACACCGGGGGGATCTAGGGTTACATGGAGTCGGTTATATAAGAAAGAATCTTCATACTTGATCGCCTAGCTTGCTTCCCACACCAAAGAGAGTCCAATCCGGACACGGGTACAGTCTTCGGCCTTCATGTCTTCACAGCCCATCAGTCCGGCCCATTGATAGTAGGCCGGACGCCCGAGGACCCCTTAGTCCAGGACTCCCTCAGTAGCCCTCGAACCAGGCTTTAATGACGAGGTGTTCGGCGCGCAGATTGTCTTCGGCATTGCAAGGCGGGTTCCTTCTTCAAGTAATGTATTCGGCCGTTGATTCAATATTGTTCCCCTCGGTTTATGCGCGCTAATAACTTCGGCTTCCACGTGTCGAGAGAATGCGGAAGGTCAGGGTATTTTTACAAATAACACCCCATCCATGCAAGGAAGAGCGCCTATTTAAAGAGATTGCATCCCATATCCATTCGACACTGCGCCGAGAAAATCCCCGGAGACTGCTAGGAGAAACCATTCCAACATGGCTAGAATTCCCAGCTCCTTCTCCCGTTCCGACCGAGAGAGGGGCGAGTGGGAGAAGTGCTCTGTGTCTCATAGCCAATTAGCAAAGTTGCAAACGCAGGGATTTCTTCCTCCCGCGGATCTGGTCCCTGTTCGAGCAGGGTTGGCCTCCTTCAATGGCGTGACTCAGGCAGAGGACTTCCCCAATCCATCCGGGGGGAGCGAGTGTGCTTCCTACCCCATCTGCTAAGAGGCGTCGAATTTCCAATCCATCCATTCCTCCGAGGACTTCTGGAATATTATGGCCTCCAGCTGCACAACTTCACTCCCGCCTCTATCCTGCACGTCGCAGGTTATGTCGCTTTATGCGAATTATTTCTGGGTGTTGAAGCCCATTTTGAACTGTGGAGAAAATTGTTCTGTCTTGTCCCGCGTAACCATGAGGGGTCAATATTTGAAGTGGGCGGAGCCGAAGTGTGGCGCATCGCGATACCGTATACCTGTCCGGCACACCAAGAAGGGCATCTAAAGAATGGCCTTCCGAATGGTTCTACATCGAGGACGTTGCACTTCCCCACCCAGTTCGAAAGGCTCTTCATGAATTTTCAAGCGTTCCGCTAAAGAAACACCACAGTTGGCGTCCCCGGAGCCTTGAGGAGGATGACAGTGCGGAGGTTCGTCAGCTCATGGGCAAGATAAAGACGCTCGCCCAGTCCGGATTAACAATAGTTGAGGTAATGGCGACCTCCATAGCGCGAGGGGTTCAGCCGCTTCAATATAGAGGGCTCCCAATGTGGCACTACAATGGGGAGGACGACGCCTCTCGCTGTGGTCGAAAAGGTCCGGACACCCCCGCCGCTCTAGCCAAGATACTGGCCGAGCTATTCAAAGGGGAGGAAGAGGAATTTCTTCGCATCAATCGCAGAGATGGATATTCTATGTATGATCCTCCCAGTTGGGTAAGCCCCAGTCCTTCTGCTTTACTCATTCCGCTTGCCGGATTACCTTTGAAAAATTTCTAATCTGCTTATAGCAGCATTGGCGAAAAATCACCGAGGGGTTTTACAGCCCCGCCCCACAGCCTGAGAACCACAACCGGAAGCTGGATCCTGTGTTTCAAGAGGACCCGTATATATTCGTGGTACTTGCGTAAGGGGCGTTTTACCAGGCGAGCTACGATGGCACGGAAGTGGCCATTATCGCCGATTACCCTGGTCTTCTTCCTGCTTCCCACGTAAGTCATCAAGAAAAAATCTCACTCGAAAGAGCTTCCTCGCACTGCCTCACCCATCGCACTGCCTCGTGCTCCACAGGGGAGGCGTTCGGCGCGTCACACTACTCCGGGGGCGGCTCCAAAGAGAGCGGCTCCAGTGCCGAGCAAGGCCTCTAAAAAGAAGGTCGGTGAAGACACGACCGGTCCCTTGTCAAAGAGGTAAGGATTTGAAGGTATACTTTAGTAGTCACATCCAACTGTAACTTGTACGTTTGTCTGGTACCAGAAAAAAGGTTCACCGGACTAAGTCCGAGGGTCCGGCCAGCCGTACTCCCAGCACCCGGGATTTAGACCCCATCGGAGAGACGGGAGCCGATATGGAACAATGCCGGACTGTGCTTCGGCCGAGGGTTCGGAGAATATGTCCGTTACCAACTCAGAAGTGGAGAGCGCCATGAATCATCGGTGCTGCAGGGCTATTTTACGAGACCCTGAGTTCTCGGAAGAGGCATTCAATGCCTTCAGCTCGGCTGATGCATACATCCGAGCTGCTCGAAACGGGCTTAGTAGAGCCATGAAGCAGCATTTAACAGACGTGCGGGTAAGTTTTCTTTGTCCGAATAGGATAGCCATATGCCAGTAGCTCCCACGACTGAAAGCAGTTGGTAAAACTGATTTAAGGACCATTGTATGAGGAGGTTCTAACAGAGAAGAACAATCTGCTAACCCAAGAGCTGGAGCAATGTCAGACGCAGCTAAGTGTTGCTACTACCGAACTGAAAAAGTCCAAGAAGGCGTCACCTGGTAGTATTCCCCTCCATCGAGAAAATATAATTATATGCCATTAATGCTAACAGTCTTGCCAATACCATGACATGATTGTCAGAGGAACTCAAGGAGGCGCTGGAAGTCGCGCAAGCGAATGAACAAGAAGCCAAAAGGCTACATGCTGCGGGCGAACGTGTGCTGAAGCAGCCCATTGTTGAGAAAAACGAGCTCCAGGATTGCAAGACCCAGCTAGGCGAAGAGCTGAAGGATGTGAGGGCCCAGCTAGCCGATTCCGTGAAGGAGAACAAGAGGCTGCGGGGCGGCATATTCAATATGTGTCTGAACTATTTTTAAAGTAGTTCGGAGATAGATGGAACTGATATGGTTATGATTGCAGGTATATTGACGGGCCGTCCTGAAGAGGAGGTGTCCGAATCATCAAGTGATCTGCTGCAAGGGCTATCGCGAGTGCACGAACAGGCTTGGCTGGCGATGCGGACTGTTACCAAGGCCCTATGGCCATCCGCCTCCCCTCCAGGAAGTATGAAGGAGCTTGTAGAGCTGTTCAAAGGAGCGCGGCGGCGTATCCGACTACGGAAGATATCGGCCTGCCGAGAGGGTGCGCGAGAGGCTTGGGCCATGGTGAAAACTCGGTATACCAAGCTTGATCCTAATCACATGGCTCGGGTCAGACCGCTAGGGTCGGATGGGGAAGAAATTCCCGTTAGTTTAGTATGTGAGCAAGTAGAGGTGGCCGCCAAATATTCCCAACAGGATTGTAAGTTAGACCGCCTTTTGGACGGTGTAGAGGAGGAAGTGTTTGAGTCCAAGTGACTATACTTTCCGCGCCATGTGGAATTCTAGCTGAATTGTATATCATTTGTCATGGCAGACCTTTTCGTTTCAACCTCCGGACCCGAAGGTGTGGAGTGTTTCCGAATACGTCGCGGCCGAATAGGCCGGGGTATGCATGGAAAACTAGGCGTAGGGGTCATAGTTGCTTGAACAAACAAGTTGTATCCGGCTAGCTATGTTATATTACATTGAGATTGTAAGAAACATCTTCCAGAGAGAATAGTTCCGTTAAGGGTTCCTTTCCCTGGGTGTGCATGCATTTAATATACATGTCCGAATTGTGATGGGAGAATCACAGTGTTTGTAACTTCTGGGGGTTCGCGATGGAATAAATGAAAAGACGTCTTTAATTCATCGACTAAATATTCCCTTAAGAACCCTAGCTTTCAGCTTCACCCAGTCTGAGGTACACATCCGGATGACCCGGCAGTAACAATCGCCGAGGTGCTCCCTTTATGCCCTAGCCGAACTAACGGGAACGTAGGGCATAAGCACAGGAGCCAGGCAACCCAGCTTGGCTAAAACTTAAGTCATATCAATGCATATAAAATGGCGAAGAAAAGGTACAGATGGAAGAAAACGCATATGTGAAGAGCTTGATGCTTGGTGAATAATGAAAAGCTTCTGTCCAAGAAGCCCCCAGGTATAATGGACGTACACATGTAAAGATGTGTATGTCAGCGGTGTTCGGTCAAGCCGTATGAGAGCTTTAAAGGGGAAAAATTAAAGGTGGAAAAGAGAGAAAAAGTAATGGAAACTACACCGGAGGAGGAGACGAACAAAGAATTCGGCGCTAGGCATAGAACCTTCAGAGTCTGGCCGCGTCCCTGGGGTTCGGCTCTAGGTGATTGTCTGATGCATCACGAAGACGGTCCGCTCCTCTGGTAAGAACTTCGTCAATTATGAAGGGACCCTCCCATTTGGGCTTGAGTTTGTCCTTTTTCTTCTCCGGCAAGCGTAGAACGAGTTCGCCAACGTTGTAAGTCTTGGCCCGTACTTCTCTGCTTTGATATCTTCGAGCCTGCTGTTGATAAAATGTTGAACGGGCTTTGGCGACGTCGCGCTCCTCCTCCAGGGCATCTATGCTGTCGTGCCAACCCAACTCGGCCTCTTTCTCTTCGTACATATGCACTCAAGGTGAGTCATGTATAATATCGCAGGGCAACACAGCCTCTGCACCATACACCATGAAAAAAGGTGTGTATCCGGTAGTATGGTTGGGCATGGTCCGCAGCCCCCAGAGTACAGAGTCGAGCTCCTCAACCCAGTGCTTGTCTGATTCTTTCAAAGACCGCACTAGCTTGGGTTTGATGCCGCTCATAATGAGACCATTGGCTCATTCGACTTGACCGTTTGTTTGCGGGTGGTAGACAGAGGCGTAATCGAGCTTAATGCCCAGATTAGCACACCAGGTTTTCACCTCATCAGCTGTGAAATTGGAACCGTTGTCGGTGATGATGCTGTGCGGGACACCATAACGGTGCACCACATCGGATATAAATGCAATCACCGGTCTGGACTTGGCCGTTTTAACTGGTCTAGCCTCTATCCACTTGGTGAATTTATCTACCATGACCAGCAGATATTTTTTCTTATGGCTTCCCCCTTTAAGGGGTCCATCCATGTCCAAGCCCTAGACCCCAAAGGGCCATGTAATGGGGATTGTTTGTAGGCAGTTGGGGGCATATGGCTTTGGTTGGCGAAGAGTTGGCATCCAACGCAACACTGGACGAGGTCCTGTGCGTCTGCTCGGGCCGTAGGCCAATAAAATCGTATACGGAAGGCCTTGCTGACAAGTGCCCGGGCTACGGTGTGGTGCCCACGAAGACCGACATGAATTTCTGCCAAAAGTTCCCGCCCCTCCTCCTCGGAGATACACCTTTGAAGGACTCCGGTAGTACTTTTCTTGTAGAGCTCTCCTTCATGAACTTTATAGGCCTTCGAACGCCGGACAATGCGGCGAGCCTCGTTCTGATCTTCTGGGAGCTCTTTCCTATTAAGGTAGGCCAAGAATGGTTCGGTCCACGGGGCAATGACTTCCATGATGAGGCGGGCCGATGGTGTTATTTCGGTGGCTGAGCCTCCGATGATATTGGCGTGTTCGCCATCTATGTTTGTGTTCGGAGCGGACTATCGTTGTTGTCTCCCCCTTGCCACACCATGGATTTCTTAAAGAGCCTTTCCAGAAAGATGTTAGGTGGGACAGGGTCGCGCTTAGCACCGATGCGAGCAAGGACGTCTACCGCCTGATTACTTTTGCGGGCGACGTGATGAAATTCGAGCCCCTCGAACCGAGCCGACATCTTTAAGACGACATTGTGATAAGCTGCCATCTTTGGATCTTTGGCATCAAAGTCTCCATTAATTTGGGATATTGTGAGGTTTGAGTCTCCGCGCACCTCCAGGCGTTCTATGCCCATTGATACGGCCATCCGAAGGCTATGTAACAAGGCCTCGTATTCGGCTGCGTTGTTGGAGTCTGCGTATAATATTTGGAGTACGTACTGGACAATATCTCCCATTGGGGATGTTAATACGACGCCCGCTCCTAGCCCCGCCAACATTTTGGAGCCATCAAAATGCATAACCTAGTTGGAATACGCGTCGTACTCTTTAGCAAGTTCGGCCCCTGTCCATTCGGCGAGGAAGTTAGCTAGTACTTGGGATTTAATGGCTCGACGTGGTTTGTACGTGATGTCGAATGGAAGGAGCTCAATGGCCCATTTGGCAATCCGGCGCGTGGCGTCCCGGTTGTTTATTATATCATTGAGGGGCACTTCAGAAGCCATCGTGATCGAACACTCCTGAAAGTAGTGTCGTAACTTTTGAGATGCCATGAAGACTGCATATGCTATCTTTTGATAGTGAGGGTACCGGGATTTGCATGGTGCGAGGATGGTGGATACGTAGTATACCGACTTTTGGAGCGGAAATTTGTGTCCGTCCTGTTCTCGCTCGACGACGAGTACGACGCTCACCACCTGCTGTGTTGCCGATATATATATAGGAGCATTGGTTCGCCGACGTTTGGCGCGGCCAGGATTGGGTTGCTTGCCAGAAGAGCTTTTATTTCTTCCAGTCCGGCCGTCGCCGCGTCTGTCCACTCGAAGTTATCGGTGCGCCGCAGAAGGCGATAACGTGGCAGCGCCTTTTCCCCCAACCTGGAGATGAAGCGGCTTAAAGCTGCCATGCACCCAGCGAGTTTTTGGACCTGTTTAAGTTCGGTTGGCGTAGCCAATTGTGACAGAGCTCGGATTTTGGCTGGATTTTCTTCAATTCCTCTATTGGAAACGATGAAGCCCAGCAGTTTTCCGGCGGGGACGCCGAAGACGCACTTTTCCGGGTTAAGCTTGGTGTCATATGTGCGGAGGTTGTCGAATGTGAGACGCAAATCGTCTATTAGTGTTTCGACGTGTCTAATTTTGATGACGACGTGGTCCACGTAGGCCTCCACTGTCTTGCCGATCTGTTTCTCGAGCCATGTTTGGATCATGCGCTGGTTGGTGGCGCCGGCGTTCTTGAGCCCGAAAGGCATGGTGTTGAAGCAAAACGGCCCGTATGGTGCAATGAATGCTGTTGCGGCTTGATCGGACTCCTTCATTTTGATTTGATGGTATCTCGAATATGCATCAAGGAAGCACAGTGAGTCATGTCCTGCGGTAGCGTCAATGATTTGATCAATGCGAGGGAGGGGGAAGGGATCCTTAGGGCAAGCCTTGTTAAGGTCTTTGAAATCGACACACAGGCGCCAGGATTTATCCTTCTTTGGTACCATTACCAAGTTTGCCAGCCAGTCCAGATGTTTGATTTCTCTAATGAGTCCACCCTCGATGAGTTTGGCCAGCTCTTCTCCCATAGCTTGTCGTTTGGATTCAGAAAAGCGCCGCAGTGTTTGTTTGACCGGTTTGTATCCCTTCAGTATGTTGAGGCTGTGTTCGGCCAACTCGCGCGGGATTCCTGGCATATCGGAGGGGTGCCAGGCAAATATATCCCAGCTTTTGCGCAAGAAGTCTCATAGTGCGGCGTTGACCGTGGGGCTGAGTTGCGCTCCGGTAGATGTTGTCTTCTTCGGGTTTGTTGGGTGGACCTAAAATTTGACTATTTCTTCTCCTAGCTTGAAGGAAGTGGATTTGGGTCGTTTGTCCAGGATCACATCGTCCCTATCCACAGTGGAGCGTAGTGCGGTTAATTCTTCGGCCGCAAGGGCCTCAGATAATGCCTCGAGGGCCAGGGATGTGGTTTTGTTCTCGGCGCAGAGTGCTATATCCGGATCGCTGACGATGGTGATTATTCCATTGGGCCTAGGCATTTTTAGCTTCATATACCCATAATGAGGTACAGCTTGAAAGCGCATGAAGGCCTCTCGCCCTAACAGGGCGTGATATCCACTGTTGAAAGGGGCCACCTGGAAAGTTATTTCTTCAGACCGATAATTCTCCGGCGTGCCGAATACCACATCAAGTGTAATTTTTCCCACACACCGCGCTTCCCGACTGGGAATGATACCTCGAAAGGTTGTGCTGCTTTTCTCGATGCGGCTCATGTCTATTTCCATCTTGTGGAGCATGTCCTCGTAGATGAGGTTTACTCCGCTGCCGCCGTCTATGAGGACTTTTGTATGTCGAAAACCGTCCACGATGGGACTGAGGACTAATGCGGCTGGCGCTCGGGCTGCTCTGTATTTAGGTTCGTCACTGGCGTTAAAGGTTATGGCCGTGTCGTTCCAGGGGTCAATTGCGGCGACCTGGCAGACTTCGGCGAGATCGCGCAGTGCCCTTTTACGCTTATTGTTTGAAGCGAATGTCTCAAAGACCGTCAATACTCTTGTGTCGTCGTCTTATAGGGGATGTTGTTCGGGGGCGTCCTTGATAAGGATGTCCTCGCCACTCTAGGCTACCTGTCGTAGTATCCAACATGCTCTAAGGTTGTGGGTTCACTACTAGGAAAAGGCCTGCTAGTGGCGCACCTATTTTGGCCATTAATAGCGCACTATAGGTGCGCCACTAGCATCACCCCACTAGTAATTAATACTAATGGCGCACCCCTGGTGCGCCATTAGTATACCAGATACTAATGGCGCACCAGGGAGTGCGCCATTAGTATATCACACGGTGCACCATTAGTATGCCTCCCAGGGTGTCACGACCGGATTTTCGGGATATAAATTCCCAGAAAAAACGGCCTGTGTGCTCACCAGCCCCAGGATTACTGTTAGCTGATGAGGTACCAACTTGATACAAGAAAATCCAAGCAAGTACAAAAATATGTAGTACAAGACCATTGAGGCCTAGGAGTACAACACTTGGTTTCTAATGGTAGAGGGCGGAAGCGGTTGGATACATCTGCGTCTATGGGACTCCATTTCCCACAAGAACAGCTGACCAGGATAACTCCTATCTTCGCGAGGCTGCACATGTGAACACGTAGGTTCCGAGGTTGTCACCGTGATGCTTATCTCCCAGCAAGGAATCTGGCCAAGACAATAGCCACGGGCAAGCCAGTGAGTACGTTTGAATGTACTCGCAAACATTAAGAACACGGGTATAATATAATAAACAAGCTCCGGATTACTATGTGATCACTCGTCTGTCACGAAAGTACGAAAAACCAAGATGCACACATGAGGGTGAAAATAAACGAATATAAAGTACTGGGTGCCAAGCGAGGGTCTGAATGACTCCTCGAGAGGAAACTGCAAGATTAGTAATACTGGTGCCAAACGAGGGTCTGAATGACTCCTCGAGAGGAAACTGCAAGAATAACAATACTGGTGCCAAACGAGGGTCTGAATGACTCCTCGAGAGGAAACTGCAAGAATAATAATGCCGCAGTCGGGCGTCTTAGCGACACCACAGAAAGGGCTTATAAAAGAATAATCACAGTGAATATCCAGGAGGTAGAACCATCCCAGGGATACTCAATAATATACGTAATATAAAAGGGTTAGTCCAAAATAATAAAAATTCATAATCCATATGTGCCATAATCTTAAACAATATTTAGTTCAGTCGTTTCTCCATCCGAAAACCGATAATATAGTCTAGTCAAACCGTACCTCCATCCGAATACCGTTACTAAGCTCTAGCTAATTCGTTCTCCATCCGAAAACCGTCACTGAGTTCTAGTTAAACAGTTCTCCATCCGAATACCATTACTAGTTTGAACTCAGACTATGGTCTTTACTCAAGAACATGACTATCCAACAGGATATATCCTCGGCAGAGGGAGTACCATTTTCCACGAGTAACGGGTTTACTTAATCCCTCGGGACTAATTCCGTCTACGGTCTTTTAATTGAAAACACGCCTGACCTGCACACACCAGCTTAACTCGCCGGTGTCTGGAATCACCCACGACACCTGCCAAGAAAAACTCTAAGTGGGGAGGCTACAACCTCGATGTAGCATGGGATCAAATTTCTATTCGCGCGCTCTAAGGGGGTGCCCCCCCTCTCGGTCCCAACCGGAAACACCCATGCCCCCGGACCAGGTGGCTTGCCTACCGGATGCACCCGGTATCTTCCACCATGGCCTCTCCGTACGGTGTGTGCTTTGGAAAGGGGTTGACAACCTACTGAACCATACCCTATCGACTGCAGGGACAAGTGGTGGTACCAACAAATAAGGGAGCTATTGATCAAGACTCGGTCTACAACCGACTCAGGTGGTCCAAGTATCCTCCAACAATATTACCACTAGTGAAATAAATCACCACTCCTCGGGCCTCACCATGCCATACCGGGCATACTCGTCTCGACGAGGGACTAGGGACAAGCTCGTGTCTACCCAAGACCACGACTTTCCCGGCTTCCTACCGGTATGCATGAGAAGCTCACGAGGATGATCCAAATCATTAGTGTATCCATTGCTGACCACAAAACAACTCCAAAGTGTACTCATGCACGAGACTATATCGATACATAAAGCTATCACATACTCCAAGTCAAAAGGTGTTGTGATCGAATCAGAACACCACAACAAAATATTATGCCAGAGTTCAGAAATGCTTGCCTCCAAGAGTATGCAAAGGATGCATTTTTTTGGAAGCTTTCCCTTTTCTCCAAAATCCTATTTTGCAACATATACAAATAACAAATATTTCAAACACAGTACCAAAAGTTGTCTCAAATATTTTTTAAATAAATCTTAGAATAAACTAGATGAAATTTGAGAGAGGTAGGAAAAAGAATCAACTCGTTTGGAGTTTTATTTTAAAATTTATAGCTGGTCAAAGTCTGGTCAAACTCTGTTTTAATAAAATCAGAAAAAGGAAAACGCTGCAGGGAAGAATACGTTTTCAACGCAGAGGTGACGTACTCCGGAGCTTTGCGCTTTCACTTAAACAGAGAGAGCGGCCGCGCGGGTCACTGACAGTGGGTCCAAGGGGCCCACTGGTCAGGTTTGACCATTTTCCCTCGCCCTCCCTTCTCTCTGCCCGAACGGCGCGGGGCTCCGGCGATCGCCGGCGACGAACTGCGGCTCCTCGAGGGCATCTGAGGGCAGGGATGGGTTGGCCAGACCGAGGCGATCCTCTCGGTGGGCGTTAGGCAGATGGGGACGGAGGAGGCCACCGGCGGCGAGCTCCGCGGCGGAGGGGGCTACGGTGGTGAAGTGATATCTGGGCTCCGGTGATCCTTGGCCGAAGCGGAGGTGCTAGCAAGCTCCGCACGACTACGGGGGAGTTCTTGGTGGCGTTGGATTGGCGGGGGAAGCTCCGGTTTCGATGAACGGCACTGGATTGCGGCGGCGACCGAACTTGCCGGAGGCGGGGAAGAAAGAGCTTTCCCGTCGATTGCTGGCTATGGGAGGGCTATGGGGGTGGTCTGGGGTTGCTTGAGTGTTCGGTTGAGCTCGGGGTCCCTTTAAATAGGCGCTCGAGGCTGGCTCCCGCGGTGGCCGAGGATAAGATCGCCGGCGACCACTTTTCTGTAGTTGCAGGGCATCATGGCGGCGACGAAAGCGTGCCGACGAGCGGGAGGATAAGCACGGCCTGTGCTCTGGGGCAGCTGGCGTGCGCTGGTGGTTTGGGCGGCGCCGTCCGCGGCGGAATCCGCTGCCGACGCCGGCGTGCTGCCAAGGCGGCGCTGCAGGGTGCCAGGGAGAGCTTGGAGGGTACTGGAGAGAGGGCGAGAGCCTGGCGTGGTTCGGCAGGCGAGCAGGGGCCAGAGATGGGACGCGACGAGGGCGGCAGAGCGTCGTGTCGGCTCAGTGCGCGCGCGTGCAAAACGTGCGCTCTGGGCGCGCCCAGAGCACGCACGACAGGTATTCAACGCAATGCCAGTGTGCTCTAGAGAGCTTGGGCGAGGCTGGCAAAGAACAGAACAAGGGTAGGGGTGGCTAGGAGCTCAGTGGACAAGGTTGTTGGGTCAGTGGAACAAAATCACGGTGCAAACAAAGAACTCATGCCAAAACAGACTGTGCACACCAGGTGTTCGACAGAATGCCAGATGCACTTAGGCAACTCTTGGAGTGGCCAAAATCTCCAGATCAGTGTCTCTTTAGATGCAGGAGATGGTAGTAAGATTAGTTTGGCAAAAACAGATAGTTGATAGTGCAGGAATTTGAGAAAACCAGTTTTGGGCAGAAACTAAAGGCTGACATTGCATGCACCAAAAATATGCCAATGGGTCCAATCTCCTGGACTTAAGAGTTTTGAAGGGAGGGCTACAAGTAGGAAAAAGCTCAGGGTTACTAGAGCAAAGAAAAATAAGGTGGCAGTACAAATCACCAATTTGGACCAGAATGCAAAAGAGGTTGATCCACTCAAATTTTTCAAAGAACATGACTGGTTTTTTGCTTGAAGATGAATTGTATGCATCCACTGACATCTCCAAACACTTGGAAGAATTTTTAAAGAAATATTTAAATGGGTTGTAGTGCAAAAGTGCCCACTGGACCAGATTGGAAAAGTTGGTGTAGAGCTCAAAATCTCCAATGGCCAAGAGGTATTTTTGCATGAAAGTGATGCGGAAACATCACATGACATCCCCAAATTTTGGTGAAATTTTTAAAAGCATTTATCAAATGGTTGCAGTGCAAAAAGGGGCTCCAAATATATGAAAGATCATTTTAAAAGAATAAAGCTCATGAAAAATAATTATGGAAATAAATCCACTGATAACCGATTGACCTTATAAAGAGGGCACACAAGTCCAATACTACTCTTTGAAGGCTTTTCCACTTGAAGTAAAAATTCACCATAACAAAAGGGTAAATCTTGACAAATGGAAAAGTTTTATTTCCTGGCAAAATTTTAATAAATAAAACAAGGCCAAAATTTTGGGGTGTCACAACACTACCCCCCTTAAGAAAAATCTCGTCCTCGAGATTTGTTAAAAGCCATTTTGAACAAGAACTGTTTTGAAATAAATTTGTTTTTATCAAAGGAATCCTTCAATTGCACAAAAACAAAACGGCTACAGTGAGAGGGCAATAAGTGGTGTAAAACCACAGTGTGGTACACTGGCGTAGTGTGGAAAAATCCACGGTTAGGGGAAACGAGATATTTCTACGCGGATACAGTAATTTAGAATAAATTCTAAATTACTAAAATACGCTGGTCGCACCCGAGAGCACAGTGCTCTCTTTGGCTGACAGGTGGACCCAGGGCCCACTGTCGGCCTCTTCTCCTACCTCTGGCTCTCTCTTCTCTCTCGCGCGTTCTCCCGTGCTTCCTCCACCGGCGATGCCTAGCTCGTAGGGCATCGAGGCCGTACCGTGGTAGTGCGCGGCGTGCTAGCTGCCGGTGCAGCGTGCACTCACCTCGCGGGCCAGTGCGTTGTCGGCACTGCTCGCGTACTCGCCTCCGAACACTAGCGGTCGAGCGACGAGTGGCGCTGGTGGACCTCGCCCACCGTACACCGATCTCGGGCTATAAAACAATCACGGTGCTCCTCTCTTCTTCCTCACACCCGGCCTTGATCCTACTCCTCCTTCCTTCTCCTCCATTGCTGCTAGCAGGAGCTCGAGCCGAGGCTCTAATGGCGGAGGCAATGCCGGACTGGTATGTGGTCCTGGTGTGTGGAGGCTTGGCGGTGCTGCTGGGGTTCTCCATGCTCCTGTGCGCGATGATCCTGGATGATCGTCGTGATGCTGCCGCACGAGTGTTAGCTCTCCGCGGTGGCGGCGATCATGTGGATTAGGCGCGGCATCGGGGCTGACTGCTGTCGGTGTGCTGGGGCAGCTCGCGCTCGAATGAACACTCACAAATATCTCTTACTGAGACTGTGGTGTCCTCGAGTGTGGTTAGTCAGGCGCAAAAATGTGCTCAAGGATTTGTAATAGTGCTCGAGGTCGAGTGGTGGCTGCTGAGAGTTTGCTGTTACGAGGATGCGCGAATAAAAATCTATGTCGTGAAAATATATACGCGGCAGTATCTCGGGGAAAGAAATCTCCTCAAAAACGCGTTGCGAGAGAAAAAAAATTAAAACAAAACTAACAGCAGTAACACTGCTCACAAAACAGGAACTAAAGAAAATCGGATCTGTCGCACAAATTTTTTACGAACATGCTGCAACACATAAATACAAGTACTGGGACAATAAATACATCGGAGGCATTTACAAGGAAAACGGCAAAAAGACAGGGTCCTGAGAAAACGCCTCTGGCACTGGGGCACACTCCTCTTCTATCGGGGGAAGCGGGTTGACCAGTCGATGGATGCGCCCTTCTTGGTCAGGCCTCAGAGGTCTGCCAATAGCGATCCGATGATTTAAATCAGCAAGGCTCTGGAGGTAGCCCATTACTCGCTGAGTTAAACGCTCCTGGGCAATAACGTACTGGGCAAGGTTGGCCAGTACTGGATCTCTCTCAATACGTCCTCCGGGAAAAGATGCAACTTCTCCGGGTGCTGCACGACTTGGAAAATAGTAGTATCCTCGCTCGCTGGCATAGGGTACTGCGAATCGAAGACGAGTGAGTGCCTCGTACGCAGCAGCTTCTATGGCCATATGCGGAGTCGGCATGGATTTCCCCATGAAGGAGACTTCCGTTGGGTCTTGGTTTGGGTTGGCGGGAGGGATGTGCACCACTGCCCAATATTTCGAGGTGGAAGGGGTGATCCTTGACTTGAGCAACTCGTACTGGGGTGGACAGGTGGCACTCATAGTACTGTAGGTAAAGTCCCACAATAATTTGACAAAATTGCCCAGGGTTGCGTCTGGGGTTCTCAGATAAATACTGGGGGTCGACATGGCAAGGATTGGCTTTGAGTGCTGCGCACAAAGGTGAGGGGTGCTTGGCAAGGTCACGAAGTGGCCTTTATATAGCACCGGGGCTGGGATTAATCACTGGAGAAAAGGTGGCTGGATGCCGATCCTGTTCTCGGGTCAACGCCACAGATATACATATCACATAAAAGTGACGCATTACTGTGGTTGCCGACGGGGTTGGTCTTGGCAGCTGTGCCCGAAATTAAAAAAACAACTGTACGCCAACGTACACATGCACAGCTACTACTCCAACACTAAGGGTGCTCAAGCAGACAGCATGCAATATAAGCGATACAAGACCACATCACTACAAAGCGTAGGAAAACTAAGGCTCGATACAACTCGAGCGACTTAGTCTACTAGGTTAATGTCTAAGTGGGCTGGCCTTGCGGACGCCGATGCTTCTCCACGGTTCTCACCGTCGAAAATCGCTGGTTGAGGTTGAGGGGCTGCTGGGTCGGGGAAATGGTGATGACCATCGCGGGGGTTGTTGGCCACAATCCCGTTGGAATGGGTTCCCAAAAGGCGACGAAGCGCTTCGGGGGTCACTAAAGCACTCTGGCTAATGGCTGGCGCAGACCTCAAGGGGTCGATCGGGTGTCCGAACAGCACGACTGGGTTGTCGGCGTCGGGCTCCGCTTCTCTTCTCGCCGGGGCTCGGCGAACCAGCTCTCCACGAGCTGCGATCAGATCGAGAGTGACCTGATCGAACAGTTGCTCTAGTGCGCTTACATGGCGCACCAGATGCAATAGTGCTGGATCCGTCTCGTGGTCTCCATTGGCAACCTGGGGCGGCCTACCATACCCGTCACGACTGGGGTAGTAGTAGAACGAGCGACAGTTAACTCTGGGCGACAAGTGCCGGAGTTGAACTATAGCTTCGCGGGCTGCCAGTTGGATGGCCTGTGGCTCAAAGGAAGTTGTCCTCCCAGTGAACCTGTAGGGGCGTTCTGGCGACAGACCCCTACCGTAGATGTGCACAGTGGCCCAGTACTGACGGCTCTCACCGTACATGGGTCCCTGGTACACAACATACTCAGGAGGCTCTTCTAACGCATAGGCACGGCGGGTGAGGTTTGCGAGCACGGTCACGAAACCTCCAAGGTTGGTCGCTGTGGTCTCATTGTGAACGATGGGACCAGGCATCGTGGCTTGGGTTGGGGAAAAAGGGTTGTGCGGTGCTGTGTTTGAGGCTAGCGTGCCCTTTTTATAGGGAAAGGGGACGGAGTCTTCCTCCGCACGCTTGCGATAGAGACTGGTTGGGTGTCGGTCACTGGCGCGTGATCGATGGGCTAGGTTGATAGGTTGGGCACCGTCCGCCGAAAAGGGCGTCGGGTCACTGTGGAGCTATCTTACGGAGGAAGCTTGACCGGGGTTAGGCTAAGGTCTGGTGGTTTGGTTAACCTAGGTTTATTGACCTGGCTAAGATAGGATTAGCCAATGGTCAGCCTGGCTCTGATACGAAGTCTGTCACGACCGGATTTTCGGGATATAAATTCCCAGAAAAAACGGCCTATGTGCTCACCAGCCCCAGGATTACTGTTAGCTGATGAGGTACCAACTTGATACAAGAATATCCAATCAAGTACAAAAATATGTAGTACAAGACTATTAAGGCCTAGGAGTACAACACTTGGTTTCTAATGGTAGAGGGCGGAAGCGGTTGGATACATCTGCGTCTATGGGACTCCATTTCCCACAAGAACAGCTGACCAGGATAACTCCTATCTTCGCGAGGCTGAACATGTCAACACGTAGGTTCCGAGGTTGTCACCGCGATGCTTATCTCCCAGCAAGGAATCTGGCCAAGACAATAGCCAGGGCAAGCCAGTGAGTACGTTTGAATGTACTCGCAAACATTAAGAACACGGGTATAATATAATAAACAAGCTCCGGATTACTATGTGATCACTCGTCTGTCACGGAAGTATGAAAAACCAAGATGCACACATGAGGGTGAAAATAAACGAATATAAAGTACTGGGTGCCAAGCGAGGGTCTGAATGACTCCTCGAGAGGAAACTGCAAGATTAGTAATACTGGTGCCAAACGAGGGTCTGAGTGACTCCTCGAGAGGAAACTGCAAGAATAACAATACTGGTGCCAAACGAGGGTCTGAATGACTCCTCGAGAGGAAACTGCAAGAATAATAATGTCGCAGTCGGGCGTCTGAGCGACACCACAGAAAGGGCTTATAAAAGAATAATCACAGTGAATATCCAGGAGGTAGAACCATCCCAGGGATACTCAATAATATACGTAATATAAAAGGGTTAGTCCAAAATAATAAAAATTCATAATCCATATGTGCCATGATCTTAAACAATATTTAGTTCAGTCGTTTCTCCATCCGAAAACCGATAATATAGTCTAGTCAAACCGTACCTCCATCTGAATACCGTTACTGAGCTCTAGCTAATTCGTTCTCCATCCGAAAACCGTCACCGAGTTCTAGTTAAACCGTTCTCCATCCGAATACCGTTACTAGTTTCAACTCATACTGTGGTCTTTACTCAAGAACATGACTATCCAACAGGATATATCCTCTGCAGAGGGAGTACCATTTTCCACGAGTAACGGGTTTACTTAATCCCTCGGGACTAATTTCATCTACTGTCTTTTAATTGAAAACACGCCTGACCTGCACACACCAGCTTAACTCGCCGGTGTCTGGAATCACCCACGACACCTACCAAGCAAAACTCTAAGTGGGGAGGCTACAACCTCGACGTAGCATGGGATCAAATTTCTATTCGCGCGCTCTAAGGGGGTGCCCCCCCTCTCGGTCCCAACCGGAAACACCCATGCCCCCGGACCAGGTGGCCTGCCTACCGGATGCACCCGGTATCTTCCACCATGGCCTCTCTGTACGGTGTGTGCTTTGGAAAGGGTTTGACAACCTACTGAACCATACCCTGTCCACTGCAGGGGCAAGTGGTGGTACCAACAAATAAGGGAGCTATTGACCAAGACTCGGTCTACAACCGACTCAGGTGGTCCAAGTATCCTCCAACAATATTACCACTAGTGAAATAAATCACCACTCCTCGGGCCTCACCATGCCGTACCGGGCATACTCATCTCGACGAGGGACTAGGGACAAGCTCGTGTCTACCCAAGACCACGACTTTCCCGGCTTCCTACCGGTATGCATGAGAAGCTCACGAGGATGATCCAAATCATTAGTGTATCCATTGCTGACCACAAAACAACTTCATAGTGTACTCATGCACGAGACTATATCGATACATAAAGCTATCACATACTCCAAGTCAAAAGGTGTTGTGATCGAATCAGAACACCACAACAAAATATTATGCCAGAGTTCAGAAATGCTTGCCTTCAAGAGTATGCAAAGGATGCATTTTTTTGGAAGCTTTCCCTTTTCTCCAAAATCCTATTTTGCAAAATATACAAATAACAAATATTTCAAACACAGTACCAAAAGTTGTCTCAAATATTTTTAAATAAATCTTAAAATAAACTAGATGAAATTTGAGAGAGGTAGGAAAAAGAATCAACTCCTTTGGAGTTTTATTTTAAAAGTTATAGCTGGTCAAAGTCTGGTCAAACTCTGTTTTAATAAAATCAGAAAAAGGAAAACGCTGCGGGGAAGAATACGTTTTCAACGCAGAGGTGACGTACTCCGGAGCTTTGCGCTTTCACTTAAACAGAGAGAGCGGCTGCGCGGGTCACTGACAGTGGGTCCAAGGGGCCCACTGGTCAGGTTTGACCGTTTTCCCTCGCCCTCCCTTCTCTCTGCCCGAACGGCGCGGGGCTCCGGCGATCGCCGGCGACGAACGGCGGCTCCTCGAGGGCATCTGAGGGCAGGGATTGGTTGGCCAGACCGAGGCGATCCTCTCGGTGGGCGTTAGGCAGGTGGGGACGGAGGAGGCCACCGGCGGCGAGCTCCGCGGCGGAGGGGGCTACGGTGGTGAAGTGATATCTGGGCTCCGGTGATCCTTGGCCGCAGCGGAGGCGTTAGGAAGCTCCGCACGACTACGGGGGAGTTCTTGGTGGCGTTGGATTGGCGGGGGAAGCTCCGGTTGCGACGAACGGCACTGGATTGCGGCGGCGACCGAACTTGCCGGAGGCGGGGAAGAAAGAGCTTTCCCGTCGATTGCTGGCTGTGGGAGGGCTATGGGGGTGGTCTGGGGTTGCTTGAGTGTTCGGTTGAGCTCGGGGTTCCTTTAAATAGGCGCTCGAGGCTGGCTCCCACGGTGGCCGAGGATAAGATCGCCGGCGACCACTTTTCTGTAGTTGCAGGGCATCGTGGCGGCGACGAAAGCGTGCCGACGAGCGGGAGGATAAGCACGGCCTGTGCTCTGGGGCAGCTGGCGTGCGCTGGCGGTTTGGGCGGCGCCGTCCGCGGCAGAATCCGCTGCCGACGCCGGCGTGCTGCCAAGGCGGCGCTGCAGGGTGCCAGGGAGAGCTTGGAGGGTACTGGAGAGAGGACGAGTGCCTGGCGTGGTTCAGCAGGCGAGCAGGGGACAGAGATGGGACGTGACGAGGGCGGCAGAGCGGCGTGTCGGCTCAGTGCGCGCGCGTGCAAAACGTGCGCTCTGGGCGCGCCCAGAGCACGCACGGCAGGTGTTCGAGGCAATGCCTGTGTGCTCTAGAGAGCTTGGGCGAGGCTGGCAAAGAACAGAACAAGGGTAGGGGTGGCTAGGAGCTCAGTGGACAAGGTTGTTGGGTCAGTGGAACAAAATCACAGTGCAAACAAAGAACTCATGCCAAAACAGACTGTGCACACCAGGTGTTCGACAGAATGCCAGATGCACTTAGGCAACTCTTGGAGTGGCCAAAATCTCCAGATCAGTGTCTCTTTAGATGCAGGAGATGGTGGTAAGATTAGTTTGGCAAAAACAGATAGTTGATAGTGCAGGAATTTGAGAAAACCAGTTTTGGGCAGAAACTAAAGGCTGACATTGCATGCAACAAAAATATGCCAATGGGTCCAATCTCCTGGACTTAAGAGTTTTGAAGGGAGGGCTACAAGTAGGAAAAAGCTCAGGGTTACTAGAGCAAAGAAAAATAAGGTGGCAGTACAAATCACCAATTTGGACCAGAATGCAAAAGAGGTTGATCCACTCAAATTTTTCAAAGAACATCACTGGGTTTTTGCTTGAAGATGAATTGTATGCATCCACTGACATCTCCAAACACTTGGAAGAATTTTTAAAGAAATATTTAAATGGGTTGTAGTGCAAAAGTGCCCAGTGGACCAGATTGGAAAAGTTGGTGTAGAGCTCAAAATCTCCAATGGCCAAGAGGTATTTTTGCATGAAAGTGATGTGGAAACATCACATGACATCCCCAAATTTTGCTGAAATTTTTAAAAGCATTTATCAAATGGTTGCAGTGCAAAAAGGGGCTCCAAATTTATGAAAGATCATTTTAAAAGAATAAAGCTCATGAAAAATAATTATGCAAATAAATCCACTGATAACGGATTGATCTTATAAAGAGGGCACACAAGTCCAATACTACTCTTTGAAGGCTTTTCCACTTGAAGTAAAAATTCACCATAACAAAAGGGTAAATCTTGACAAATGGAAAAGTTTCATTTCCTGGCAACATTTTAATAAATAAAACAAGGCCAAAATTTTGGGGTGTCACACACGGGGCCATATTTACCTTGTGCTCTGGCTTACTAATGGCGCACCACATAGAAGTGTTCCATTACTAGCAAATTTTTTTAAGTGCGCCATTACTAAAAAAAAATTGAATTTTTTTTTCATTTTTTTTTCATTTTTTTCTTAATCTCGGGTCACTATGGCTTAATCTTGGGTCAATATGCTTAAGCTCAAGTCAAATCGCACTCTGTGGTCAAACTTTTCGAAAGGTCACCCATCCTCACACTACTCCAGCCCAAGCACGCTTAACTTCAGAGTTCTATCCAACCCCAGCACCAGCTCACTTTACAGGCACTTGTTGATATATCTAGCATATCAATCCTATTAAACCTTGTTGATGTCTAGGACTTTGTTCATGTTCATGAGTGTGCTGAAATTTTGAAAAAATATTTCAAACTTCCGTTCATATTACGTATCATATTTCGAACATATTTTCAAAAAAAAAATTCGAAACTAATTTTTTTATGTTACTAGTGGCGCACCTAGCAAATGGTGCGCCACTACTAAGTTTGAATTTTTTTCGATTTTTTTTCCCTCCAGATCTTAAAAGCATCGTAAGTTTTTTTCTGTTAGGTTTTTGGGGATTTTAAAAATGTTCAATGGGGTTTCCCCCGTTGAATTCGGATGTAACTTTTCGAGTAGATGATTTTCCATATAAAAAACTTTTTAATCGGAGTTCGTATGCAAAAGTTATGCCCATTTTACAAATTCCAGAGAGATTTTGCAAATAAAGTCGAAATTCATATTTATAAATTTTCCCAACAAGTAGACCATATCACATGGGAAACTTATTTTCTTTTATTTTTTGACATTTTTGACATTTTCTTTTTTTAACTGAAAAGGCGGTCCACCGGGGGTGTGCATTCGGTGGAATTTTTGGTCAAGGTTAGTAATGGCGCACCGTGGGTGTGGTGCGACATTACTAGTTTAACTAGTAATGGCGCACCAAACTCGTAATGGCGCACTAAACTAGTAATGGCGCACCACACCCATGGTGCGCCATTACTAACTTTAAATAGTAATGGCGCAGTATCACCTGGTGCGTCATTACTAGTTTTGAAAAAAAATAAAAAAAATTGTTAGTAGTGGCGCACCGTGGATGTGGTGCGCCGGCCATTAGTATTTGGAGTTTAATGGCGTACCTACACATGGTGCGCCACTGCTATATAGCAGTGGCGCACCACATGTGTGGTGCGCCATTAATGTCCATATTATCTATAGCCCTTTTCCTAGTAGTGGTTGCAACGGTATCTAGTGTTGTATGTATTTTGCGTGGGCCATCGAGCCACCCCTCCATAATGGTGCCGTGCCGCATAGTGGTTTTATGTTTCTTGACTGTTGGACTGGGCATGCCATGGGGGTGCGCCCTCTTCGCCTGTAGAGGGAGTTGAGTTGGGACTGTCGTTTCCCAGTGAGCTGCGTGGGTTTTCCATGCGCTCTCCATCGCGCTGTACTTTTGTACGATGGTTGCTAAGTCAGCGAATTTCGGTATGCGGCGACGAATGATGGCGTTGAGGATTCCTTCGTCCACGCAATTTTTACAGAACGCTGATATTGCGTCCTCGTCACGGCAATCTTTTACCTTGTCCTTGACAAGGAGGAATCTGGCCCAGAAGTGGTGGACTGTAACGCCCCGAGACCGACGCTCCAGAAGACTTCCAGATGCTCTGAGTTTTGTCGTGTGATTTGTTTTGTTTGTTGCATCTCTTGCATTGCATCATGTCATCATGCAACCCTTTTTAAAAAACTCAGATAAATAAATTGTATGGATCTTCGATCCATTTAAATCGAGGGAATTCACATGGTGTTTTCTCTTTATAACATATCCTCCCAATATTATTAGGGAGCTATAACAAAGTATTCCATTCTTTGGGAATCACCATAACACACGTGCAAAATTAATCCTATGCCTTTTCTGCTTTGAGTCGATCTCTCTAACCTTGCCAATATTTCTTTTCCCATTTATCGAGGTCTTCCTAAATTCCCAACATTTTTGGACTCCTCAATACCTTGAACTTATTCAAACCATTTGAATTAAATTCAAATGAGTTTGAATTTAAATATTTTAATCATGGCCTTTTCTATTTTCTCGGAACAAGCACATTTTTGTGAGTCCGGAAAAATAATCCCCATGTCCAACTTCTTTCCCTAACCCTCTCTTTCTTTTCTTCTCTCTAATTTCTTTTCTATTAAAAGAAATATGAGGGGGAGAGAGAGAGAGCTCAGCCTTGCAGCCCAGCCGGCCTCTTGGGCCTAACCAACCAGCGCCGGCCCACCTAACCCTCTTAACCCTAGCCGCTTGACCCCTCAATCCCTCTCGTTCCCCTCCGCCGCCACCCACACACGCATGCATCGAGCCAGGAGAGCCCTGCTCGATCCCCCTCCTCTCGATCTCACCCCATCTTCCCACGGCGCCCCTCTCCCTGGATCCCCTCCTTCTTCCTTGAGGAGCGAGACCCCGCGCCTGCAGCCGTCGTCCTCCGCGCCCAGCAGGAGCGTCGCGCCCTCGTCCCGTTCCCCTCTGCCTTGCCTCTCCATCGCATGGCCCAGCGCCAGCGCCGCTGCTGCTTCGTCGCCCGTGCCGCCATGGCCCTCCTCGTGCCTCTGCTTCCTCGCCCTCGCCGGATTCGAGTCCCTCCGCTCCGGATCTGGCGCTTGCCGCGCCCCGGACCTAACCTGCGGCTCCGCCGCCCCATCTCCACCTCGCCGACCGTCAACCCCAACGTCCGACCCGGCCATCTTCTGCTGCTAACGCGAGCAGTCCCGCCACGGCCATCACCTCCCCGACGCCCTTGCTGCTGCTGCTAGACCACCTCGGTGCCATCAGGGAGTGCCATGGCCTCCACCGAGACCCTTGGAATCATCAAGACCGCCAAGTACCACGACATACGGCGCCCGAACGACCACCGCACGGAACGCCAAGTACAGGATGATGACCCGCGAAGCCCTGGATGCCATGTACCACAACCGTTGCATTCCGTTTCATCTCTGTCGAGACCAAAAGGACGCCAAGTACCAGGATGACGACGACCCATCAAGTTCATCAACGAGCGTGTACCACTACGCCGCAGTCCTCGGATCCGTCAAGTTCCACTATGAGACGTACAAGTAACGTCGACCCCGAAGACCTCGGATTCATCAAGTTCCCACGATGACTTAAGTGTACCCCGCCGATTCGTCAAGTTCGACTACCGTCGCTACCATGTACAACTACTTCCACTACGCCGCCACGTGTGCCACTACTTCCCACGATGACCCATGAATGACTACTTCCCTCGACGATTTTGAACCGCTCTAAAAATGCAAGCTACGAAGTTATACCGCCGAGAACGACGCCCGTGAACGAATGCATGTGTGTTGTATGAGATGCTCGTGGTTGCACCATTTCCGAGTTGTCATTGCACGTTTCTCCTAGTTTGCTATGCCGTCGACCCGTGGGAACCCGGTTACCGGGAGCACCCCACCATCTCTTACGTGTTCCACACATCCGCACACTTCTCTTTTGCATCGGTATCTCAATCAAGTTACCGGTACCGATATGTTGCCATGGCACACTTTCGTTCCGCCATGGTGACCAAATGCTCTATATCATCCTTCATGTCAACATTTTCATAAATTGCTTTAACCTTGCATATGTCATCCGCATCATGATAACATTTAAAATGTTTAAAATTGTGTTTGCATTAAATTGCTATATGCACATGAGGATTTTTCGGAATTGTTGTTTGTTATTTTCCGGCCTCATTTAAACTTGCCTAAATAGATAGTTTATTTATGCTTCACCCCTTTCCATGTTTAACAACATTTAATATTGTTGGGTACATAAACGAGAAAGAACTAAATATTTGATGTGGTGTTTCGTCAATATGCGACTCGTTGCATATTGAGCTCCACTTAATTTGTAGTATTGTGTATGCACTTTGCCATGCCATGCCTCATTAAATCGGACATGCATCATACTTGTTTGTGCATCACGCCATGTGTATGTGGTGGTTGTTTACTATGTTGTTTGTTTCTTTCCGGGTTGCTTCTCTCGTTAGCTTTGGTTTCGTTCCGGCGTTGTGAGGATTCGTTCGACTACGTCCGCTTGTCTTCTTCATGGACTCGTTCTTCTTCCTTGCGGGATTTCAGGCAAGATGACTATACCCTCGAAATCACTTCTATCTTTGCTTGCTAGTAGTCCGTTCTATTGCTATGCCGCGTTACCTACCACTTGCTTATCAAGCCTCCCAAATTGCCATGAATCTCTAACCTTTGTCACCCTTCCTAGCGAACCGTTATTTGGCTATGTTACCGCTTTTGCTCAGCCCCTCTTATAGCGTTGCTAGTTGCAGGTGAAGTTGAAGCTGGTTCCATGTTGGAACATGGATATGTTGGGATATCGCAATACCTCTTATTTAAATTAATGCATCTATATACTTGGTAAAGGGTGGAAGGCTCGGCCTTATGCCTGGTGTGTTGTTCCACTCTTGCCGCCCTAGTTTCCGTCATACCGGTGTTATGTTCCTTGATTTTGCGTTCCTTACGCGGTTGGGTGATTTTTGGGACTCCCTTGACAGTTCGCTTTGAATAAAACTCCTCCAGCAAGGCCCAACCTTGGTTTTACATTTGTCACCTAAGCCTTTTTCCCTGGGGTTCTGCAGACTCAAGGGTCATCTTTATTTTCAACCCCCGGGCCAGTGCTCCTTCGAGTGTTGGTCCAACCCGTCAGTCGCCGGTGGCCACCAGGGGCAACTCTGGGCTCGCCTATCGGAATCTTGGACAATCCGGTGTGCCCTGAGAACGATATATGTGCAGCTCCTATCGGGATTTGTCGGCACATTCGGGCGGCTTTGCTGGTCTTGTTTTACCATTGTCGAAATGTCTTGTAAACCGGGATTCCAAGACTGATCGGGTCTTCCCGGGAGAAGGAATATCCTTCGTTGACCATGAGAGCTTATAATGGGCTAAGTTGGGACACCCCTGCAGGGTATTATCTTTCGAAAGCCGTGCCCGCGGTTATGTGGCAGATGGGAATTTGTTAATATCCGGTTGTAGAGAACTTGACACTCGACTTAATTAAAACGCATCAACCGCGTGCGTAGCCATGATGGTCTCTTTTCGGCGGAGTCCGGGAAGAGAACACGGCTTTTGGGTTATGTTTGACGTAAGTAGGAGTTCAGGATCACTTCTTGATCATTACTAGTTGACGACCGTTCCGTTGCTCCTCTTCTCGCTCTTATGTGCGTATGTTAGCCACCATATTTGCTTAGTGCTTGCTGCAGCTCCACCTCATTACCCCATCCTTTCCCATAAGCTTAAATAGTCTTGATCTCGCGGGTGTGAGATTGTTGAGTCCTCGTGACTCACCAGATACTGCCAACAGTTGCAGGTGTCGATGATACCAGTGCAGGTGATGCAACCGAGCTCAAGTGGGAGTTCGACGAGGAACTTGGTCGTTACTATGTTTCGTTTCCTGATGATCAGTAGTGGAGCCCAGTTGGGACAATCGGGGATCTAGCATTTGGGGCTGTCTTCTTTTATTTTGGTTCCGTAGTCGGACCTATGTGTGTACTCCGATTGATGTATGATTTATTCATGTATTGTGTGAAGTGGCGATTGTAAGCCAACTCTTTATCCCATTCATGTTCATTACATGGGATTGTGTGAAGATGACCCTTCTTGCGACAAAACCACAATGCGGTTATGCCTCTAAGTCGTGCCTCGACACGTGGGAGATATAGCCGCATCGTGGGCGTTACAAGTTGGTATTCAGAGCCATCCCCGACTTAGGAGCCCCCTACTTGATCGAATCGCTGGCGTTGTTGAGTCTAGAAAAAAATGTTTTGAGTCTTAGGATTATATATATCGGAGAGTAGGATTCTTTTTACTCCTCAGTCCCTTCGTCGCTCTGGTGAGGCCTCCTGACGTAGAAGTTTTGACTCTTCTCTCCTCAAATTTCACTAAAACAAATTTTTAGGATCACGCGGGTATCTTGGAATCGTTCCGATGGTTTTGTGACGAGAACATTGTTCTTGGTGCCTCCTGACATTTAGGGGTTGTGGCAGTGTCCCGGGGAGTTGAGCTCCGAGGTGTTGTCGTCACAATTTTTTCGTTGCAGTTCTGGAATACCTGAGTTTCGCCGACATCGAAAATCTCTTTTATGCAGTTGTTGGTGAGATCACCTCGACGCCACCCAGTACTGGGGTGGGAGTTCAGGAGTATTGCCATAACTCGTATAACGGATGCTTTTGGAAGGTTGAGGTAAATGATTTCCGAAGGTTTCTTGGTTATGTGTTGACGGATGGATACAGCTGGATCTAGGGATTGTTAGTTTGGGTGAGATATATTGTGTCCCCTGTATCCCCAACACCGGATTGCATAACCAGAAATTTTCGGGAGTTTATAAGTGGGAATTCAAGTATCTCGTAGGATATCTTTCCAACACACACATGATACGATATGGGATCTATCATATGTTTGCTTCCGGCTTATTCTGCAAGCCAAATCCTTTGTTTTGTTTTGGTTCATGGTATTCGAGTTGCTTCAAAGTCAAGTGTTGATTCCCTACCTTATTCTAGGTGGTGTTCCCATATTTCTATTGGGATACTAATCCTTCTTGACCATCGAGATTGCCATCTTAATTCTATTTCAAACCGGTGCGTTTCTCTTCGAGATGATCCCATCATTCTTCACATCCACAAGATCAACTCTAAGTTTTCTCAACGGTGTTTGTTTCATCCGTCCCAAGTTGCCTTTGTTTTTCCCGCCCTCCCACCCTTTTTCTTCAAGGACTCAGATTTCTTAATCAAGTATCTTGTTTATTGATGCGAAGTCTCTTCATTCTTTTCTTTCAATGTTCTTATCCGGTGATTTCCCATGAAGATACTAACGGAGCTTCAAGTTTATTATTCTTCGTTCTTTTTCTTCTCCGGTGGACTCAAGTCAAGCTTTCAGTGTTGATTGTATTCCTTTCCTTGTTTCAAATGCTTTCTCATGTCGGTGCATCACTTAATCATCCACCTCTTGCTATTCATGTTATCTGGAGTGCTGAAGATATCTCAGAAAATTCACATTTCCATTCCCAATCCGTTCAAGCTATCTCGAGGTTGTTATCTCTTTTGAGCCATTTAATTCGACCGGCGCAATCTTTCTTTTAAATCATTCCAACGTTGTTTCTTTTGAGTGGGCCCTAACCCACAGGTCTTTTCCCAGGATCTTACCTGACTCTTCTAATTTTTCCGGAGTTATTCTCAAATTCATTGCAAAGTTTGACGTAAGAATGAATTATCATCAGTCAAATGTCTTTCTCCAAGATCTTTCAAATCATTTTCATCGTTCGTTCAATCTTTTCTAATTTTCATCCGGAGTATCTCAACAACTCAAGGTGGTGGTTTCTCGTCGTCATTCTCAGATTTTGAAGACCGAAGAAGAGTTTTTCCTCCAAATCCTTACCCATTCTTCCAAAGTTTCATGGTTCAAGCTTGATGCCATCCTCTCATAATTGTTTTTCGATTGTGAGAATTCTTTTCACCCATCCGGAGCATTTCAGGAGTCTTTTCAGTTTGATTCTCCGGAGCCCATCATCTCAGAATTATTCATTCAAGCTTTCAGCTCTCGTTCTCCAAATCTTACTGGTGCATCGTTCAAATATCCTCTAATCAGTTCATGATATCTTTGTTTCACTTGTATCTAAATTCTTTCAAGTATCTTCGTTCATTTTCTAATTCTTCCCGGTGTTTCTTTATCTTTTCTTCGTTCATTTTCAATTCTTACGGTGGTTTGTTCAAGAGTTCTCTTCCTTGGTTATCATATCAATTCATTCGTTCTTTCCAATCCTACCGGCGGTTCGATGAAGACCTTCTCAAGTTTGCGCTATATCTATCTTAATCCTTTCTACGAGAATAAGTAGTATGCCAAATCTGTTGCTTGTCATCAATCTGAATTGGTGAAGGCTAAGCATAATGTAATTCTTATTCTTGTTTCATCCAAGTGATTAATTCCTTATTCTAGAGATTCATCAAAATTCTTGTTTTCATTTGTTCATCTTTCTTTCCAGAGTTCCATGTTTTCTCCGTTATATCATTTCAAAGCTCCACCCAAATCATTGCAAGGCTTCACCTTATGTTGTCAACTTCTCTTTCTTTCTATCATCCTTTTGTTTACCGGAGTTCTTCATGGAGGCTCTACATGGTGGTTCGTCAAGGGTTCATTTCATTCTTCAATTAGTATTTCAAGATTTCTCTCGGAGTTAAGATCCGCCAAGCTATGATCTAAAATAAACATGGTGCTCAACACATGTTTGTCTTGAGGAGTTCAAGCATTCTTCATCTCGCATTCCAAAGTGCAATTCTTTCTACCTTATCTTCTGACGTGGTGCTATGTCATTCTGGATAATTTCCCTTCGGGTTCATGATTCACAAAGTTTTCAAGAGTGACATATTTAAATCCATCATTTTATGTTCGTTCAAGAGATCTTTTCAACCAATCAATCTTTATGTTGGAGTTGTATTGGGTTATATTTCACCTATAGCCTTCCCTAAGGAATGTTACTATTGTGGTGCTTATCAATGATCCAAGTTTTCTCCTATCCTCTTGGTGAAAGAAATTTTTCATCTCGTTGGCGTTATCAATTATATTAGTTGTTTCTGTAGTGGCAGAATTTCGCCTCTATCTTGAGAAGTTTTCCATAAGCCCACTACAAGCTTGTTCCTTTCGTTGTTGGTTTTCCAACTACTCCGTTCTTACCTCCATGGAAGGGTGTTTTCCAAGCGCATTTGTGGCAGAAGTTGGCATTTTCATCTCCATTCTTTTATTCCAATGTTCTATCTTCTATTATTTCTTCCGGCGGCATGGTGATGTTGCTCTCTTCGCTCATCATCTCGAATTGTGAGGATCGTGTTCTTTTCTTACTTATCCATTTAACCGGAGTGTTGTGTCTATATATCATTCCTCTTTTAACCGGAGTCTCATCCAAGTGCTTTCTTTTTGCCAAGTTTATATTCTATGCCTTCCATTTCCAACCGGAGTGTTGTTGTAATTGATCCTTATCGTTCCTTGTACATGTCATTTCAACCGGAGTGCTTGCATATAGTTCTTGTCCATTGTAACCCTTTTTCTTATGTCTTTCAACCTACAAGGTTCTTGTAAAGTTCCTTGTTCCTCTTGCTAAACGGAGTGTTTCAAATTTTGTTCACCCCCGTCGTGTCATTTCTCCAAGCTTTGGGACCTCTCAAGGTTCTTTGGTTTCACTCGTTTGTCAAAGAAGCAACTTAGTTTTACCTCTTCCTCTTCCGTTTCTCTCCGGTGCCATCCTAGATCTCGGGACGAGATCCTCTTGTAGTGGTGGAGTGTTGTAACGCCCCGAGACCGACACTCCAGAAGACTTCCAGATGCTCTGAGTTTCGTCGTGTGATTTGTTTTGTTTGTTGCATCTCTTGCATTGCATCATGTCATCATGCAACCCTTTTTAAAAAACTCAGATAAATAAATTGTATGGATCTTTGATCCATTTAAATCGAGGGAATTCACATGGTGTTTTCTCTTTATAACATATCCTCCCAATATTATTAGGGAGCTATAACAAAGTATTCCATTCTTTGGGAATCACCATAACACACGTGCAAAATTAATCCTATGCCTTTTCTGCTTTCAGTCGATCTCTCTAACCTTGCCAATAATTCCTTTCCAATTTATCGAGGCTCTTCCTCAATTCCCAACATTTTTGGACTCCTCAATACCTTGAACTTATTCAAACCATTTGAATTAAATTCAAATGAGTTTGAATTTAAATCTTTTAATCATGGCCTTTTCTATTTTCTCGGAACAACCACATTTTTGTGAGTCCGGAAAAATAATCCCCATGTCCAACTTCTTTCCCTAACCCTCTCTTTCTTTTCTTTTCTCTAATTTCTTTTCTATTAAAAGAAATATGAGGGGGAGAGAGAGAGAGAGCGCAGCGTTGCAGCCCAGCCGGCCTCATGGGCCTAACCAACCAGCGCCGGCCCAGCTAACCCACCTAACCCTAGCCGCTTGACCCCTCAATCCCTCTCGTTCCCCTCCGCCGCCACCCACACATGCATGCATCGAGCCAGGAGAGTCCTGCTCGACCCCCCCCTCTCGATCTCACCCCATCTTCCCACAGCGCCCCTCTCCCTCGATCCCCTCCTTCTTCCTTGAGGAGCGAGACTCCGCGCCTGCAGCCGTCGTCCTCCACGCCCAGCAGGAGCGTCGCGCCCTCGTCCCGTTCCCCTCTGCCTTCCCTCTCCGTCGCATGGCCCGGCGCCAGCGCCGCTGCTGCTTCGTCGCCCGTGCCGCCATGCCCCTCCTCGTGCCTCTGCTTCCTCGCCCTCGCTGGATTCGAGTCCCTCCGCTCCGGATCTGGCGCTTGCCGCGCCCCGGACCTCACGTGCGGCTCCGCCGCCCCATCTCCAGCTCGCCGACCATCAACCCCGACGTCCGACCCGGCCATCTTCTGCTGCTACCTCGAGCAGTCCCGCCACGACCATCACCTCCCCGACGCCCTTGCTGCTGCTGCTAGACCACCTCGGTGCCATCAGGGAGTGCCATGGCCTCCACCGAGACCCTTGGAATCATCAAGACCGCCAAGTACCACGACATACGGTGCCAGAACGACCACCGCACCGAACGCCAAGTACAGGATGATGACCCGCGAAGCCCTGGACGCCATGTAACACAACCGTTGCATTCCGCTTCATCTCTGTCGAGACCAAGAGGACGCCAAGTACCAGGATGATGACGACCCGTCAAGTTCATCTACGGACGTGTACCACTACACCGGAGTCCTCGGATCCGTCAAGTTCCACTATGAAACGTACAACTAACGTCGACCCCGAAGACCTCAGATTCATCAAGTTCCCACGACGACTTAAGTGTACCCCTCCGGTTCGTCAAGTTCGACTACCATCGCTACCATGTACAACTACTTCCACTACGCCGCCACGTGTGCCACTACTTCCCACGACGACCCATGAATGACTACTTCCCTCGACGATTTTGAACCGCTCTAAAAATGCACGCTACGAAGGTATATCGCCGAGAACGACGCCCGTGAACAAATGCATGTGTGTTGTATGAGATGCTTGTGGTTGCACCGTTTCCGAGTTGTCATTGCACGTTTCTCCTAGTTTGCCATGTCGTCGACCCGTGGGAACCCGGTTACCGGGAGCACCCCACCATCTCTTGCATGTTCCACACATCCGCACACTTCTCTTTTGCATCGGTATCTCAATCGAGTTACCGGTACCGATATGTTGCCGTGGCACCCTTTTGTTCCGCCATGGTGACCAAATGCTCTGTATCATCCTTCATGTCAACGAGAAAGAACTTTGGAATGCTCTATTTATGCTTCACCCCTTTCCATGTTTAACAACATTTAATATTGTTGGGTACATAAACCAGAAAGAACTAAATATTTGATGTGGTGTTTCGTCAATATGCGACTCGTTGCATATTGAGCTCCACTTAATTTGTAGTATTGTTTATCCACTTTGCCATGCCATGCCTCATTAAATCGGACATGCATCATACTTGTTTGTGCATCATGCCATGTGTATGTGATGCTTGTTTACTAGGTTGTTTGTTTCTTTCCGGGTTGCTTCTCTCATTAGGTTCGGTTTCGTTCCGGAGTTGTGAGGATTCGTTCGACTACGTCCGCTTGTCTTCTTCATGGACTCGTTCTTCTTCCTTGCGGGATTTCAGGCAAGATGACCATACCCTCGAAATCACTTCTATCTTTGCTTGCTAGTTGTCCGTTCTATTGCTATGCCGCGTTACCTACCACTTGCTTATCAAGCCTCCCAAATTGCCATGAACCTACCTTTGTCACCCTTCCTAGCGAACCATTGTTTGGCTATGTTACCGCATTTGCTCAGCCCCTCTTATGGCGTTGCTAGTTGCAGGTGAAGTTGAAGCTGGTTCCATGTTGGAACATGGATATGTTGGGATATCACAATATCTCTTATTTAAATTAATGCATCTATATACTTGGTAAAGGGTGGAAGGCTCGGCCTTATGCCTGGTGTGTTTTTCCACTCTTGCCGCCCTAGTTTCCGTCATACCGGTGTTATGTTCCTTGATTTTGCGTTCCTTACGCGGTTGGGTGATTTATGGGACCCCCTTGACAGTTCGCTTTGAATAAAACTCCTCCAGCAAGGCCCAACCTTGGTTTTACATTTGTCACCTAAGCCTTTTTCCCTTGGTTCTGCAGACTCAAGGGTCATCTTTATTTTCAACCCCCGGGCCAGTGCTCCTTCGAGTGTTGGTCCAACCCATCAGTCGCCGGTGGCCACCAGGGTAACTCTGGGCTCGCCTATCGGAAGCTTGGACAATCCGGTGTGCCCTGAGAACGAGATATGTGCAGCTCCTATCGGGATTTGTCGGCATATTCAGGCGGCTTTGCTGGTCTTGTTTTACCATTGTCGAAATGTCTTGTAAACCGGGATTCCGAGACTGATCGGGTCTTCCCGGGAGAAGGAATATCCTTCGTTGACCGTGAGCGCTTATAATGGGCTAAGTTGGGACACCCCTGCAGGGTATTATCTTTCGAAAGCCGTGCCCGCGGTTATGTGGCAGATGGGAATTTGTTAATCCGGTTGTAGCGAACTTGACACTCGACTTAATTAAAACGCATCAACCGCGTATGTAGCCGTGATGGTCTCTTTTCGGCGGAGTCCGGGAAGAGAACACGGCTTTTGGCTTATGTTTGACGTAAGTAGGAGTTTAGAATCACTTCTTGATCATTACTAGTTGACGACCCTTCCGTTGCTCCTCTTCTCGCTCTTATTTGCGTATGTTAGCCACCATATTTTCTTAGTGCTTGCTGCAGATCCACCTCATTACCCCATCCTTTCCCATAAGCTTAAATAGTCTTGATCTCGTGGGTGTGAGATTGCTGAGTCCTCGTGACTCAACAGATACTTCCAACAGTTGCAGGTGTCGATGATACCAGTGCAGGTGATGCAACCGATCTCAAGTGGGAGTTCGACGAGGAAATTGGTCGTTACTATGTTTCGTTTCCTGATGATTAGTAGTGGAGCCCAGTTGGGACGATCGGGGATCTCGCATTTGGGGTTGTCTTCTTTTATTTTAGTTCCGTAGTCGGACCTATGTGTGTACTCCGATTGATGTATGATTTATTCATGTATTGTGTGAAGTGGCGATTGTAAGCCAACTCTTTATCCCATTCTTGTTCATTACATGGGATTGTGTGAAGATGACCCTTCTTGCGACAAAACCATAATGCGGTTATGCCTCTAAGTCGTGTCTCGACACGTGGGAGATATAGCCGCATCGTGGGTGTTACATGGACCATTTCCCGAGACTGCTATTTTATGCTCATGAGAGCGTCTATGTTCAGGTGGGTGGGTGGAATTAAATCTGAACCAGGACCTGACCGATTATCCGGAGTCTGACGACCATCCGGGCTTAACAGTCCGGGTTCCGGAATATCTTCTGATTGTTTACGACCGCCGTCCGATGCTATGTTCGGAGGGCTGGTCGCATCCTTTCGCGGGTGAGTATCCAGCTCTTCCTGAACGGCGATCCGGATATAGTCCGTCTTCGATATAGAAGAAGGCTAGCCGTCCTGCTCCACGACTACCTCAATCTGGTGGGTGACCGATGGGGCCTTGATTTCTCTTTGATCGGTTTTAGGCCCGATCCGATCGTAGTCTGTGGCGATTTCCAAAGCGGCGATGCGATCTAGGAGTTCGTTTAAATATGAAAACTCAGTCGGATCCATCTGCTTGGAGTGCTCGGAGTTGATGCGAAGGGGGTTTTCGATGGCCCAAGAGGTCATCGTCGGCTCAATGGCCGAACGGGCGATCATAGTAAAGCCGCCCAGCCGGAGGGTTTGTCCTGGGGCCAGAGCTCCCCCGGAGGTGATGTTGTCTTTAAGGACAAGGCGAGCCATCGAGACTTTCGTCGACGGCACAGTGGAACTCTCAATGAAAGCACCAATGTCGATGTCCAAACCGGCGGATCTCGGGTAGGGGGTCCCGAACTGTGCGTCTAGGATCGATGGTAACAGGAGACGGGGGACACGATGTTTACCCAGGTTCGGGCCCTCTCTATGGAGGTAATACCCTACTTCCTGCTTGATTGATCTTGATGAATATGAGTATTACAAGAGTTGATCTACCACGAGATCGTCATGGCTAAACCCTAGAAGTCTAGCCTATATGAATATGGTCATGAGTATATCCTTTCCGGACTAAACCCTCCGGTTTATATGGACACCGGGGGGATCTAGGGTTACATGGAGTCGGTTACATAAGAAAGAATCTACATAGTTGATCGCCTATCTTGCTTCCCACGCCAAAGAGAGTCCAATCCGGACACGGGTACAGTCTTCGGCCATTATGTCTTCACAGCCCATAAGTCCGGCCCATTGATAGTAGGCCGGACGCCGAAGGACCCCTTAGTCCAGGACTCCCTCAAGGACTAGGGCCTATATAAGTAGAGCTAGCCACGAGAGTAGAGGCAACTCATCTTGGACTAGCTCCAATCCATCCTCACATCGACAAGTTCACAGAGCACAAGAACACCTCAACCTCAGGAGGCTGTTCTTCCCCTTGTAATTGTTCATCATCAGCCGAAGAGGCAATCCACCACCACCACACTGGAGTAGGGTATTACACCACAACGGTGGCCCGAACCAGTATAAATCTCGTGTCTTTTGTGTTGCCAGTTCGTCGAGTTCGTCCGCGAGATCTTAGAAAGCTATAGGGCGTAGATCGGTAGGGAGGAAAGAACTTCGCGCGCACCCCAGAGTTCGAACCTTAAGGGTTTTGTCGGAACCCGTGATCCGACACCCTTCCTTTCCTTATTCAACCCAGACATGGATTAGTCTGCATGAAGTAGGGTTTCCTTTAATAGTGCAAATTAAGGTTTTCGTCTGCGTGACTAGCAGAGCAGAGGATATCAAATTGGGAAGATAGTGGAGTGGAAAAAGATCCACATGCAGCGACATGGTAGATGGGGCAATAGAACAAGGGTATGGTTCAAAAAGAGGTAGCATACCTGAGGGTCGGCGGGAAGTGGCTTCGCTCGTGGTCATCGTCCTCTGCACGCACTACGGCAGCGAGCTTGGGGACGGAGGCCATCCCGCGTGGGCGCTAGGTCTGAGAGGACGGCCTTGTCGTCAGTGCGTGACCTCGCTCGCCGATGACGAGTGCGTCAACTCTGCACGTCCTTTTCTTCCAAGGCGGATCTGTGACCACCGGTGAGGAGGGAGAGAGAGGTCGTCTTTTTTAGATCTGGAGAGAGGCTGATAGTGTGAGAACCAAGTGGGCAGCCCTTAGCAAGAAAGCTCTGAAGCTCCAGCCTATATATCTTTTTTATACTACTAGTAGTAGAGGTGGAGTAGAGGTAGAGTAGTTTATATTTTCTCTGCAAACAGTACTAGTTAGTCGTACTTCAAAACTGAATGGCACGCCATTAAAAAAATAAAGGTCGATAACTAATGCGGCACCTCGGGCCAACGCGGCAAGATCGCATTTTGCAAGAGAAATGACACACCATGTGTCGTTGACATGTGGTCCCGTTCCAACATGTCAGTGAGACGACGGCGAGTAGTTTTGTACAATTTTCGAAAGGACGTGCAGGCCGGGGCGCATCTTCGTGTACCGTGGCAAACTGGCAACCATCCACCGACTCTTCGCCTTTCCCTCTCGATTTGGAACTGCTGTCGCACGCTCTTCCTCCCTCCTCCATTTTCCTTCACCCTTCCTTCTCCCATTGTTCGATCGTCTTCTCCATGGAGGGATTACGCCGGAAACGACCCCGTTATTCTTGCCCCGATCTGAAAGATGACGTGGTGGGGGAACTCATTGATCGGTGCGACGTCATCACCTCGGCTAGCATGGCAGGTTCATTCAAGACCATTCTCGACTCAACTAATAACATCATTAAAAGGAACCCAAGGGTCCAGGAGCGGTTTGATCTCCCTTATCTTCTTCACTATAAGCCTGTTCGCATGGGCGCGGACGACGGAGGCCTCGCCTTGTGCAAGTTGATGCCTCTTGATAACGATACGTGTGATGTCAAGATGCCATCGCTTCAGGGTAAGGCCTGGGCTGGCGCAAATGGAGATTGGGTTGTTTATATTGGGTACAATTGCAAGTGGGAACTTGTCAATGTGTACACTCGTCAGCGGATTCCACTTCCAAAAATCTCTGAGTGCCCTGAGGTTGCGCACACAGATGATCTACGTACGTTCAAATACGATCATGGTGACTGTCGTCTACGGAAGATAGCAATTTCTCGAGTTCCTAACCGCTCTTGGAATTACGAGAACTATCAAGTTGTTTCTATATTCGACAAGCTTGTTGCTGTCGTTACTGATTCCATGATTCGTTCATGGATATTGCTCAAAAATCAGTTTCTGTACACGGATGAGTACTGTGATGCAATTGAATACGAGGATCTTGTGTTTGCTGCCACCACTCATGGCACTGTTTTTGCATGGGATCCTCATAGTTTCGGTATGTTTGTCTTCCACCATAATTATAATTGTTTTAGCCACATGCATGCGGGTTAGCAAGTTTCCCTTTACTAATTAACCTTCTTCTTGTCTTTCCAAGTTCCTGTGAACATTCCACCACCTATACTTGAAATTTTTTATAACCAAGGGGGAGATGACGATGGTGATGATCACGAGCATGAGGACGAGCAGAACTTATATACTCAGTGGCGCCTGGCAACTAATTCTGATGGATCACCTCTTGTTGTCTGTATACAGTGCACTGTGATTGTTACTACTGAGGTAGCAGGTGTTGTCTCCCAAGGTCGCCCTCTCCGGACCTATTCCAACACCCGTTGCAGGGTATTCGGGATGGATACTAGTGTGCTAGCGCCAACACCTTCTTCCTGCTATAGTATTGGTAGTCTTGGAGCAAACTCGCTCTTCCTTGGACCAAACTATCCAATGATGGTTAAAGGCGATCCAGCTGTTGTTGACACAGCGTTACTACCATTTATGAGAAGCAACTGTATCTATACCTCGGACATTGCAGTGGTTCCCTACCCTGCTCCTGATATATGCCGCTTCAGCCTGGATGATCTGTCCTGCGTTGCTCTCGATATTGACAATAGCTGGCCCTTCCCAGAGCACCTATGGTTCAAAGCAAGCATTTCCAACGCCATGGATTGGTTGAGTTGAAGTTCATTTCATTGCTTGTTATTTGTTGTGTGATCAAAACTTCAGTATTTACTGGAATGTTTTGTTGGAAATAATTTATAATACAACATGTATCATCGTTGTTGTTGTGTGTTGATGACTTGTTATATGTAATGAATGGTACATTTGCAAATGCGTGTCATAGACTCAATTTATGAATGGTTTTTGAGTCACTTCTTGGAGTGTGAGTACCGTGGTAGTATAGCCAGCACCTGGTTAGTATATGAAGTTGCCACATCACATAGAGCCAACCTAAAATTGAGTACCAGATCTGAGATGCCACGTGTGCTAGATGAATGACTCCAAGTTCGACCACCCTGATGCTAGGTGCGAGCCGAGGAACACTATTGGAGTGACCCCCCTCATAATTTTCCTACATTGGTCGTTTGACTCATAGGATAGAATGATATAGGATTTTTTTCCCTATGTAATCATGTTTAAATTGGCAATCTAGCATCCACTCCAACTTTTGTTTCACTTCCTTTGATCCTACGAAGAGAGTACTTGCTCTAAATGATGTGCCGCTGCAAGAGCCGCCTATATTAATTAACGATGCTATAAAAAGGTAGACCAGCTTTGGCTGTAGTACTACTGTACTATGTCAGTAGGTGACCTTGCGCTTGGCTCTTCTCCTCTTCCGGAAGTTGAACAATAATGATGGTACTGTACTACTTCTGGCAATCTGACACCAAATGAACTGCTACACGTCCACAGCTTGTAAGCAAAAGTTTCTCCTCGTGCTGCGAGCCATCGCGCACGTGTTGGCGAGGGAGAAGGCGTAGTAATCGTTCTGCGAGTTGACGGGACACATCAAAGTTACGTATTTATTAGTACTCTCTTCAAAAAGGGCCAGCCATGTCCATGGCCGGCTACCATCCCGTGCTCTGTCATTGAGTACATGCACTATTCATGTGCCATCGAGGAGAAAAAATATTCCGTAGTACTAGGTGCCATCGAAGTGCATGACTCACTTATGCACTGCACATCTCCATTTTCTTGCATGACACGCCACCTTGATGCTACATGTCCCGCGTGTCTTGGAGGCATATAGTATGATTTTGTAAAATGGAGGCATATAGATGTCCCGCATGTCGGCAACAGGATGAACAAAGCTCATGTCTTAACCGAAAGAGTGGAAGAACATAGATTTCCGACGACCAAGAAGGAGCTACAAACCTCGGGGTGGAGCGTCTGCACTCATAATATTTATATTATTCAGCGATATAAAATCAACCAAATCTCTCCACGTTCCTATACCATTCTATAGTATGAGAATAACTTTGAACATAAGCCATTGATTCACTCTATCCAATGGTCATAGTTGGAAAATCCACACAAAACCAAGCATTGGATCAACTCTTTTAGCACTTAGATTGTTGCCGCCTGCCCACCTAGCCCACCTATATATCCACTCACGTGTGATGACCATAGGAGCTATCCACTCAGATTGTATGTTAAAAAAATAAAGGTCGATAACTAATGCGGCACCTCGGGCCAACGTGGCCAGATCGCATTTTGTACAAGAAATTACACACCATGTTTCGTTGACATGTGGTCCCGTTCCAACATGTCAGTGAGACGACGGCGAGTCCTTTTGTACAATTTCCGAAAGGACCTGTAGGCCGGGGCGCCTCTTCGTGTACCGTGGCAAACTGGCAACTGTCCACCGACTCTTCGCATTTCCCTCAAGATTTGGAACTGCTATCGCACGCTCTTCCTCCGTCCTCCATTTGCCTTCACCCTTCCTTCTGCCATTGTTCGATCATCTTCTACATGGAGGGAACAAGCTGGAAATGACCCCGTTATTCTTGCCCCGATCTGAAAGATGACATGGTGGGGGAACTCATTGATCGGTGCGACGTCACCACCTCGGCTAGCATGGCAGTTTCATTCAAGACCATTCTCGACTCAACTAATAACATCATTACAAGGAACCCAAGGGTCCAGGAGTGGTTTGATCTCCCTTATCTTCTTTGCTATAAGCCTGTTCGCATGGGCGCGGACGACGGAGGCCTCGCCTTGTGCAAGTTGATGCCACTTGATAATGATACGTGTGATGTCAAGATGCCATCGCTTCATGGTAAGGCCTGGGCTGGCGCAAATGAAGATTGGGTTGTTTATATTGGGTACAATTGCGAGTGGGAACTTGTGAATGTGTACACTCATCAGCGGATTCCACTTCCAAAAATCTCCGAGTGCCCTGAGGTTGAGCACACAGATGATCTACGTACGTTCAAATATGATCATGGTGACTGTCGTCTATGGAAGATAACAATTTCTCGAGTTCCCAACCTCTCTTGGAATTACAAGAACTATCAAGTTGTTGCTATCTTCAACAAGCTTGTTGCCGTCCTTCATGGTTCGACTGGATGGATATTGCTCAAAAATCTGTTTCTATACATGGATGTGTACTGTGATGCAATTGAATACGAGGGTCTTGTGTTTGCTGCCACCACTCGTGGCACTGTTTTTGCATGGGATCCTCGTAGTTTCGGTACGTTTGTCTTCCATCGTAATTATAATTGTTTCATCCACATGCATGCGAGTTAGCAAGTTTCCCTTCTCTACTAATTAACCTTCTTCTTGTGTTTCCAAGGTCATGTGTACATTCCACCACCTATACTTGAAAAAATTTATAACCAAGGGGGAGATGACGATGGTGATGATCACGAGCATGAGGACGAGCAGGGCCCATATGCTCACCGGCGGCTGGCAACTAATTCCAATGGATCACCACTTCTTGTCTGTATACAGCCCACTGCTGATGTTACTACTGAGGGAGCAGGTGTTGTCTCCCATGGTCACACTCTCCGGACCTATTCCAACACCCGTTGCCTGGTATTCGTGATGGATACTAGTGTGCTTGCGCCAATACCTTCTCCCTGGTACAGTATTGATAGTCTTGGAGCAAACTCGCTCTTCCTTGTACAAACTATCCAATGATGCTGAAAGGCAATCCAACTGCTGTTGACACAACGTTACTACCATCTATGAGAAGCAACTGTATTTATACGTCGGACATTGCGGTGGTTCCCTACCCTGGTCGTGATATAGTAGGCCGCTTCAGCCTGGATGATCAGTCCTGCGATGGTCTCGAGATTGACAGTAGCTGGCTCTTCCCAGAGAATCGCTTGTGGTTCAAAGCAAGTGTTTCGAACGCCGAGGATTGGTTGAGTTGAAGTTCATTTCATTGCTTGTTATTTGTTGTGTGATGAAAACTTTAGTATTTATAATGTATCCTCGTTCTCGTTGTGGGTTGATGACTTGTTGTATGTAATAAAATGATATGCCTGTGATGAACTTACTAAATTTATGAATGGCTTTCGAGTCGCTTCTCTGAGTGGGTGCTGCGACGGTGCAATGGGTTATCGGATGAGGCCAATAAACAATAGTACACTATTTGTACTAGCTTCACATGCTGCACTATCTCTATGTCTACGTACGTAATACAACAAGTTTTAAACTTGAGACCAGCCACCCATCCTCATAAAGAACACTTTTTAACCTAGCACAGACTCCGGGAAATTTGGCCACAGTGTGAGGTGGGCCATATGTTAATGTGTTCGTTGTACGTAACCAGCACCTCGAATCCTCGATACTACTACTATAAGTAGTAGGAGTAGCAGGGTGGCATGGGCCAGAACAAGGATTCACGTCCAGGAGTACGACATACACCACCAGCACGACTTCCATCTGACACCATATTTCTTGGAGTCTGTGCTACAGCAATCTCTTCAACCTCGTCGTTTATCTAACTCAGCCATCGCGCGGCGGGCGAGGTGGGGCTTTGCCGATAGTCGGTTTCCTCAAATGCGGTCCCACTTTTAAGGCCAACTCCAACGCACGACCCCAAACGGACCTCCGTTTTGCCCGGATTCTGTCTGTTTGGGTAGGGCAATGGGGTCGTGTCCGGGCCATTTCTCGGATGCGGTGATCGTGCGCTGAACGCGCGGACGCATCCCGGCCGCGTACATTTTTCTTTGCAAACACATATCTTTTTTTCATCATTGATTTTTTGGTACATGGAAATACATCACCAAAATTTTGACTAGAAAAGCAAGACCAATGAAAACAAGAACCACAAGAATACATTTTAGAAGATATCCAACTTCCATAACTGCTCTTGTAAGTTGGATTAGTGCCTTCTCGATGCATTCATTGTTGATCTGCGGGGGCTCGATCTTGCGCGCTTCTTTATTCTTCGAGTGTAAAGAAGTAGACGTGTCTAGCCTCTATTCTATCAACTAGTGCACTAGTCTCATCTCTAGCCTCTATGCTAGCTAAAAGTGCTAGAACATCTACTAAATTGCGCTCTATCAATATATTGTTGTACTCTTCTTCCCAATACCAAAACTTGCATCCATTCTATACAATAAAATTTTAAGTTGGCACAACTAGTCTAATCCGAGAGCACAACCGAAGATTTGTTCGAGTTCTTCCTCCTTTTGCCGACACGTGGGACATGCAGCATCCAGGTCGTGTCATGCAAAAAATAGAGTGGTAGTTGAAGCCATGTGATGTGCATCTTGGGTTAAACTGTAAATAGAATCTTACTACTCTTGAGTCACTCCGAAAGCGGCCACTGAAGATCTTTATGGGATTTGTTTTTCATCACCAGCACGTCGAGGTGAAAGATATGCAGGTTCAGTGGGTCCTCTTGCGTTTTCACTGACATGTGGGACCGCATATGAGCAAATAGACGATGGGCTCTGCGCGTCTGCTGGCTGGCTGAGAAGAGAGATAGAGGAGGGCTGAGCACGGACTCCAGGAAATTTGTACGGCACACGCCACCCACACGAGTCCCATCCAACACCAATTTTCTTGGAATCCGTGCTACAGCCATCTCTTCTCCCTCCTGTTATCTCAGCCATAGCGTGGTGGGCGGGGTGGGGGTTTGCCGATAGTCGGTTTGCTCAACTGCGGTCCTACTTGTAAGTGAAAATGCAACACAGCACCCATTCCCCCTTGAGCGGCGTGCCGGACCAACCGTGTGGGGGTGCGACGCGAACACGGTAGGCTTTTACTTTTGAACTTGTAACTTGTAAAATTTGGTTCTGCTCCATGGCGCGACTGATTGATAGAAATAACATTTTCCCTAGAGTAATGAGAAGTTTGGTTCTGGCGTGGTTCATGCATGGAGTAGTAGGAAAATTATGAAGTTGATGCGAAAGGTAACATAGTTACTAGTATTACCATATACTACTAAATGGATTTGACGGAAAGATAAAGATGCATACGGATCCATCAACGACATCCTCACGCCCTAGTGCACCGGGTCACCAACCAACGTGTGAGGAGCAGCGGTGTTGGCGGCAAGCTCAACGTGCTTCTGAACAATGCCAGTGTCCTATCGTCCTCCTCTTGCATGTAGTAGTCCTTGTGGACAATTTGCGCGTAGACGTGTGGGTGATTATGTCGATAGTGTCTTGCTGCGCCAGGCGCTGCGCGGTGAGCGCGACCTCGAGGTGGACATTCTCCGGCGCGACGGTGGGCAGTCGCAAGGCAACCAGTGCGTCAAAGATGTTGTCACCATAGAGGCCGTTGAGGGTGGAAGGCATAGTAGAGCCTAGGCGCGTGGGCTGGAGGCGTACGTCCAGGTCGTCCGCGAGCTTCTTGACGATGGTGAACTTGTCGAGGAAGCCGACGAGGACCTCATCGAACAAGGAGACGAAGTTGTCCTCCAAGCAGCCCCTTGCCCTGGCGGCCTCAAGCACCACTTGGAGACGTTCCTCTGTGCCGGGCCGCAGGCCGGCGTCGTGGACCATCTGGCCCTTGGGTGCGTAGGTGCGTAGGATTTCGTAGATTAGATTGCCGGGAGCCTTTATATGAGAAGTGCAGACTGCGCTGAATTCATGTGCGTGTTGGCCATCTACTCCTTGCCCCTCTACTGCACCTGCCTTTGGCTGTATGACAGGTTGGCCAGCCACCCGTTGGGCCCACGTGGCATACACCCAAAGGCAGGTGCAGTAAGTCAATGAAGCTGCATCCCCCTCCATGCCCGTGCATGCTTTCAATGACTTGAGACTACCAAACATCACATGCACTGGTTAGTTCATTGCATGTAATCCTATTAAGTAGCAAAAAGACATTAAGTTATCTCGCCGATAGGAATAAAACAATACACCATGTATTTATTTACAGAGGGAGTAGTACAATTTTTGTGACATGCATTACTAGATATTGCTAGTCAAATACTAAATCCAGATGGACGTGGTAGTACTACTAAATCCAGACGGTGGTGCTAGTACTAGTAGTAGTAGTAGTACTACCAATGTAGTAGCACTGTACTACCCGTTGGTCAAATTATTACGTGCTGCTCCTCACAGTGAAGTGACAAGACCCTACGCCGGAGATGACACCTGAGTATAGGCGCCGTGTTCGGCATACCATAGTCAGCCTCACCATTTGCAGTCACTATCATCATGGCTGTAGACCTAGCCTGCTTACAACTAGCCGTGTTCGACATAATTTCCCGTGCGTAGATGCCCGTGCATTGCACAGAACACCAAGATTGGGGGGTGGACGGCGCCGGCAGCGGCCATCGCGCCAGATTTTTCCATGGCCTTCTAGACGTCGTGGGGAGGAGATAAGGTGATTGTGAGAGACAAGGAGTTGTTTGTAAATAGGGAACAAGTGCGGGCATCTTTTTGAAAAACTGGAGAAGTTTGGTTTGTATGCGTTAGGTCTAGATCCGACGGCTATTGGTGAAAGATGGCAGGCACAACATCATAACCAACTCAGGACCTGTTTGATTCGCAGGATTTTGAAAATGCAGGAATAGGACATGGCAATATTACAAGTTTCAAACTGATATTACAAATCTTAGGACTAATGATGCACCTACGAAGAGGGAATTACTAGGAAGTTTACGTAAGAACTTTCGTTACTTTAGGTGGATGCAGCATTATCGTACAAACTAAAATCCACCGCCCTGACAAGTCACTAATGGGCAAATAAGTTTTCGAGTCTCTGGCCACTTGATGTTTCAAAAACAAATTGAGCTTCTGCGGAGACTTTGTCATTTAGGCTTAGACGCTTGCGGTGATCAGCACGCCATTCATTGTTGCGCCAGAGAACGCCAAACCTCATTAACTTGAGCACACTTGCCTCCAGAACAAAGAACCTGGCCAATTTAATCTCAGATGTGCGGCCTCGGTAGTCGATCAAATCAATTTCTGTAAGATGGAGATCAAGGCATTCGATGAGATTGTTATAGTGCAGCACATTTTTCACTTTCGGGTCTTTTTTTATCTGCAAAAGAAGAGAACATATTAGAGCAACTGGCTGTATAAGATTGCTGTGTCATCGATAGGTACCAATATCATTCGCTCATATGATAGGGTTGGCTGGCTAGTGATATTTTTTCACTCTCTCTCTCTCTTTCTCTTTCCTCTCATTTACCTAGGAGTACGTGAAGAGCTTGGGCATTTGTCGCCTTCCACTATGTGGCCGATGCCATATTTTGCAAAAGTATGCCACATAATATGCATCGATGTCAAATCAAAAGATTTTGGCACCGCTCTCGCGATGTGAGAGAGTTGGCACCGCTGTGCACACAGACCCACATGTATAAACAAATCAATCAAACCAACCACCAGCCTCTCACTCTCCCAAACAAGTGTTTTTTTATTGCCTCAGTCCTCTCTCTCTCCCACGCAAGTGTTTTTTCATTGCGTGAGTTAATTTGGCAACGGAGCAAAGTAGGTAATACAGATTGGGGCACCAGGTGACTAATGGAGGGGCATCGATGCCAAATGCATCACAAGTGAATTTAGCACGTGTTTTGGCCTACATAGTGGAGGGCCGTTATGGCCCACTTTTGTACTACCTCTTATTTAGTATAAAATTTTGACTATATATTTATGTAAGAAAATGCCAATGCATGTCACTAAAAATTACACCATTTGAAATTATGTTCAAATACGAATCCAACGATATAGTTCTTAGTGACATGCATTAACATTTTGTCAGTTAAATCTATGGTCAAATTTTGATACTACAAAATAGGAAGAGTAAACCAGGACGGAGGTACTACTTGCTCTTAGGGTAACCATAGAGTTACTGGAGTGGTCTAAGTTACTTTCCACTATGACTAGCCTAGGCTACTATAGTAGTACAACAACAAAACGATGTAGGTGATCACTTGAGAAAAAATACTAAAAATATTTCTTTCGGTGCAGTGCGTAGATGCAGTTTTGAACACTACACTTGTCATCGTAATTTGGGAAAATTACGAAAAATTTGAGCTACGTTGTGATTACCGTTTACTAATAGGAAAGAAGTTTCACCTCGATGAGTAGCTTCTCCGTGCATGGAAAGCATGTAAGGAATCCAACAACTTGATCTAGATTGGGGCCGATAGATTTTATTGCCAAGATCTTCACTGTGCGCATAGACTGGGTCAAGCTTGTGGGAATCATTTTCTGGAAGACGGTCATAAATACATCAAGAAGAAATTTAAAATGTGAATTTCAAGAAGACGGAGAAGAAGATGAGTGTTGTACCTGAACGATTACGGATCCAATAAAGAGTTTGGAGAATTTAGCAGACGAGTGCACCAACGCTGTCAATTTCGGCGCGTCAATGACCCTGATTTTTGTTGGACCTTCTAGATCCGATACAAGCAATCTCTCAAGGAAAGGCGCATTCTCAATGACCATAACGTGGAACAGCTGGCGTGATCTCTTCCCAATTGATGTCTTTTGCGGGGCCAGCAAGACACATAAATCCATCGAAGATTCATCGAGGCGATGTGGAGGCTAATGAACCCGTAGATCTACTCAAGACGAAGGTACTCGAGCGCAGTACAACTGCGAAGCAGGTGCTCCATAGCCTTCTTCGAGATGACAACGTCGAAGAGGTCGAGATGCTTGAGTTGAGGGAGAAGAAGGGCGGGCGCGACATTAATCTGGGAAGATAGCAAGAGCTGAAGCTGGCGCGGCACAATGTTGGCGCGAGGCGGAGCGCGGACGGCGGCAGAGAGCGACATCGTCCAACTTCAAAGCCGAGCTCCTCGAGCTGATCTAGGGTGGGGGATAAGAACCACTCGTCGAACTTGGGTTGGACCTTGAAGTTGGTACTGAACATGCGCATGTCAAGGCGTCTGGCTGGCCCAGGGTGCGATGAAAGGATCTTGGAGACTGCGGCCATGCGTTTGCAATCCCCGTCGCAGAGGCAGATGTCGACGGTGAGGTTGAGGGGGATGCGGCACCAGAGGGGCTGCCACCGCCGGGAGAGCAGGGTCGTCCGCACGACAGATTTGGTGGGGAGGAGGCCGATGATGACGAGCAGCATGTTGTCGGGAAGGCTGCTGATGAAGTCTAGGGTCGCCGCATGCGGTTTTGGCTCGAGCCGCCTCCGCTTGTTGGCTGCCTCGCCGTCCATCTCAACCGGCGGCGACGCCGGTGTACACGTGTGCTGGTGTGTGCTGTGTGCTGGGTGTACGCGAGTGCGTCCTTCTGTGCATGCCGCCGCGCAGTGGTGAATTGTGCGCGAGTGCGTCCTCCACGCGGAAGAAGTGTGTCCTCAATGCGCCCTCAATTTACTAGCGTGCGGGGTGCTACCCCGAGTGGTTTCAACTTTGTTTACTTCCCCGCGTGTCAAATGGGCCTCTAGTTTACTTATTTTCACCCACTGCCACATGGGCCAGCACACGAAGATACAGAACATGAGCTGACAAGGAAGCATGTGGACTGGTTGACCGGTCAACTAAACAATATACGGAGCTATACGCTGACACACTGAGCGTATGATCCGTCGGTATAGAGTGTTCGTGTGAGAGGGGAGGTCCGTGAGAGATAGAAGAGAGTGAGAGAAAGAGCTACTCCCTCCGTTCGATAATGTAGTTCCAACATTTTTTTGAAGGTCAAACTTTTGAAACTTTGACCAAGTTTATAAAGAAATTACTTATATCTACAATACCAAAGATAAATGATAGTATGAAGTGAGTACATGTTGTGATGAATCTAATGATCTTTCCAGATGTAAATGTTTTTCTCCACATATACCTGGTCAAACTTTTCTAAGGTTTGACTTTTCAATACATCCATATGCTGATGGATGTGAGAGAGTCCCTAACTAGAGAGAGAGAGAGAGAGAGAAATAGAAAGAGTGACTAAAGTATGTGTGCGTGTGTGAAAGAGACATGGCCAACACTCGATAAAAGTCGAGAAAAAACGTGTGTGTCTTATGCAAACATATCACACATGCATCTTCGACAACGGAAGCAAGGTGAGGAGCTAGTGTGTGGTTGTTTGCATCCGAGAGAGCAAGACCCCTAGCACATGGCCAAGAGGGGTCTGACAAACAAGGGAGAGAGGTCGAGAGAGACGTACGGAGAAAATGTAAACATGGGGAGGAGAGAGTGTATGTTTGTCATAGAGAGATCCCCTGGAGATCATGATGGGACTACACGGGTGGGAGATCAAGTGACAAGGTGTGTGCGCGATAGAAGATACCCCGAGAGATATCGAGATAGACGTATGGATGGAAGGAGACAATACGTGTGTTCCTGATGGCTAGTGAGAGATAATCATACTTAGGGGGTTTGCTTGCGCCTATCATGGAGTGAGGGATTATGGTACTTATTAGGGGGGTGCGTGTCACATAGAGAGAGAACAAGGGCGGAGAGTGTTGGATGGGTCTATATGTATAGCGCGAGCGAGACATGTGTATGTGTGAACCAGGGAGATATAAAGTTTGAGAGAGATTGAGGAGCCCCGATAAGGCTGAGTGGTGCGTCAGATAGCTAAGAGGGGGAAATAGATATTCCATCCGCTCGATAATGCAGTGCATCTAATTTTTTTAGAAGTAAAACTTTGGAAACTTTGATGAGGTTTACACAAATGTTATTTATATCTTCAATACCAAAGATACATCATACGAAACTACATCTCATGGTGAATCTAATGGTATATGTTTGCCGTTCTAGATGTAATTGTTTTTCTCCACGTACATGGTCAAACTTTGTGATGTTTGACTTTTCAATAAATCAATATGCTGTGGACCGAGGAGAGTGCCTAAGTCGAGAGGGATCAAGTGCGTGTGAAGGAGAATGAGTAAGTGTGCAAAAAGAGTATGTGTGTGAAAGACAAAGTGACAACAAACGATAAATTAGAGAGAGTGTGTGTTTTTTCGTTTCTCAGGCGAACATATCACGCATGCATCTCCGAGATAGAAAAGCGAGGCGAGGAGATACACAAAGATAGCTAGTGTGTGATTGTTTGCAACGGAGAGAGACACCCCTATAGCACATGTCCAATAGAGGTCTGGCCAACAAGGAACAAAGGTCGAGAGGGACACATGCAGAACATGGACGCATGGAGAGGGCGAGAGGCTGTGTTTGTGATAGAGAGACCCCCTCGAGATCATGAGGGGACTATATGGGTGGGAGATCCAGGGAGGTGCGTGCGCGATAGAAAGATGCCCCGAGAGAAATCGAGATAGACCATGCACATGTTTGTGATGGACACTAAGATTAGCTAGTCATATACATATAGGGGGGACTGTGTGTGCCTACAATTCAGTGAGAGACCATCATACTTGGCTAGCTAGGCATGAGATTGTGTGTGTGTGCATGTGAGATGGAGAGAGAACGAGGGAGAGAGATAGAGTTTTAGATGGGCCTATCAAGTGCGAGTGAGATGTGCATGTGTATGTGTGACCCAGGTAGATGGAGAGTTTGAGAGAGAGGGGGAAGAGGTTCGAGATGACAGAGTGGAGCGTGAGAGAGTTACAGGCAACGAGGTAAGGAATTTGTGTGCATACGATGAGTGCAACCAAGATATCTAGCCAGGACTAGAGAATCATACATAGTGTGCGAGAGAGACCTATAGATGGAGTATATATGCATGCGAACTAGAAAGACCCCCCCCCACACACACACAAAGAGAGAGAGAGAGATGGAGAGAAAGCGAGAGGGACCAACAAGGTTTGTGTGTTGGATGCATGCGACAGAATTGAAGATTGTCGACGAGAGAGAGAGAGAGAGAGAGAGAGAGAGAGAGAGAGAGAGAGAGCAGGAGTCCGGGAGAGGGGGAGGTCGCGTTTTATACATCAAAGACTGATATAAACCATGTTTCGATATAAACTTGCATTCAAATATTTAAATTGGAGAACATGTTGTCTGCAATCCACACATGAACGGATATATGCGTATATCAAACAAGTTCATTAATTTGACTTTCAACATGTTCATGGAGTACTATAATACTGTACAACATGCTATTCGATTGAGGTGTTCAATTTTGGATTTAGTTCACTATTTTGACCTGGTGAACGAGCTATTTCATTGAATCGAGATATTTCATTTTGGGTTTGATTCCAGTTTTTGAGTGGGTCAACTATTTTTCATATAGTAAATCGCTAGCAACGAGCATGTAAAAACACATTACTCCTGAGCATCATCTCTCCATCTAAAAACGAAGTGGAAAGCTAATATTTGAAAATTTGATTCGAATCAACTTGGTAAGGTAGACGTGGATGCTCGTTCTCCCAAATTTTGAACGAACCGTTAAACATCCTCAGCTCGGTAGAATTCGCCCGAGCAAATAAATGGGAGACGCGAAATTACCGTCCTATGTGGGAGACGCCTTAATTGGCCAGTTGTACATCGAGGGTAGGTTCGTAACTTCATCCAAGCGCGCCTTCTCCTCGGCCGAAATGACATGTGCCGAATAATTCATAAACCATGGTCGGAAAAATACGCTCTCCTCGCCCGAAATAGCTCGCGCCCACTATTTCAAAACACGCTCTCCTCGCCCGAAATCGCTCGCGCCCACTATATTTCAAAACACGCCCTCCTCGCCCGAAATCGCTCCCACCCACTATTTGGGGAGAAGCAAAGTTACTCTACTATCCCCGACCCTCAGTACATAGACCCAAGCCGAGAAGCCTAAAGGCAGGGTAGAACTGTAACTCCCACTCACATTTCAGACAAATGTGTCCGTAAAACATGGTTCCACTCTCCTCCCAATCCCCCCCCCATTCATACCTCGTGGGCGCCAAATCACCTTCTCCCCGGAAGCTCCCTTATCCCGAGCCGCGAAACCTTAGCCCCTCCTCCATGGCGCCCCCACCGCACCAATTTCACAGCCGCCCTCCTCCCTAATGCCGGAGACGCTGTCCATTTGCCGTCGTGCACTGGGCCGTGTGCCTCTTACTCCGTGCTGCTGGAGCTGCCTCGACGACGGTCGCGTGAACCATACCGGAGCCGATTCACCCCCGCCGTTGTTCACGGCACTAGAGCGGCTCCAACTTCGGATCCGTCCAGAGTCCCAGGGCTGCTTCCCCGTAGCCGTCGACCGTCGCGACAGCGTTGTTTCCCTGCCGCCGATGGCCACCGCAACTGCGCCGGCCTCACTGACTCCGCAGCTAGACCTGCCTACTTCACCATGCCGCCAGATAGGTCGCACCCTCATCTCAAATTACTTCATTTAGGCGTCAGTTGTCTGAATTTTTATTCTGGGCCAATCGATTCCCAATGGCAAGCAGCACCCCTCGAGGCAGCGAAACTCCTAGGCTGCCGGTTGGCTGGTGTCTAACGTAAGGGTGCGGGGCCGCAAGTTCGCCGCAGAAGCAGCGCTTAGATGGCTATCTTAGAGTTGCGTGGGTTGAAGGTACTGCCGCCACCGGATCTGGATGACGGGGAGTCTTTGTGGATTGGCCTGGGGGCGGCACAACCACGGCAGTCCGGTGGTGCGGGGAGCGGGGTTTTGGACGGGGCCACGAACGGCGGAGGCAAGCTGCTCTGTCGTTGGTCGCTGGCTCTTCGGGGAAGATTCCTAACAGTGTCAGCCGGGAGGCACAAGACGGCCATCCGGCGTAGATCGGACAGTACCAAAATAAAATAAAATCGTGTGACCCCAATTTAGTCTTCAGTCAACAGACGTGTGACCACTCTCGTACCTTGCTGTTGATCTCTTAGTGTATTTCTTCAGATCAAAGAGGTGTGTCGTTCTTAACATTATGCGTTATCTGCATCTTCAGCCACAACGTCTTCTGACTCACCGCAGCTGCTCCAACAAGGGAAGCATACACCAGAAGAGAGCTATAGTCCCCACTCAACAGTTCCCTGCATCGAATGCGCCTGCCCGACATGGACAGTCACAACAACTGCAGGGCCATCGACAAGTCAGCACATGATGCTCACTCCTATGGCTGGCGGCCAGATAGGTTGTGCCCTCATCTTACTTGTGTGCAACATTTATGGCTTTGTTATTCATGTAAGCATGGAAAATAGATTATCACATTTCACTGTATATTCAAGCTGATCTCTTACGGGTCTTGTTGAGGAGTTGACGTTGTTCCATAGTTCAGGTAAGATACTTGTTCTTTAGGTAACGCTGTTCCATAGTTATCATCCATGAGCCAATGCTATCCCACAGGTTGGTGATTATAGTATTATACCACTTATAGTATTACCTATGTTGTTCTTTAATACTTTTGTGTGCCATCTAGTTAATCTCGAGTACAAAAGATACATATTCTGTAGCTTTAATCTGTGTTCTCCCTTTAGTTTTTGAGACCTGTTGCTCCTAGTTAACCCCACTCCTACTATTTATGTCATCACCTACATGCACTCATTACATAAATCTAACTACTAGTTGTCTTCCATGCATGTCAGATATAATTGCACACACTGATATATCCACAAGAACCTCACGGAGCAATGTAAAGGCCAATAAACTTGATGTCAATGATACCCAATATGATGGAACATGTAAAGGCAGTTCTTCAGAAGACTTGCAGAAAGATGTTGAATCATCTTCACCCCACAAGGTCATTGCTCTATCTTGGCCCGTGATATGGGTACAACATGCGTATAATGTTCTGGAGTGTATCTACTCTGTTGCAATGCCATGTGCTTAGCATGCTGATCATGCATGTAAATATGTCGTGCCTTCCTGTTTTTCAGTACCTATTCCATTCATGATAACATGTTTTCAAATTCAAGTACTGTCAATCTACTTTATCGCAATGCCATCTGCTTAATTTGGACATCATGCTTCTGAATATCTTATGCATTGTTATTCACCATTATGTACTTCATCTGTCTACCATACCATATTTTTTTACATTGAAGTGTTGTTCTAGTGCCCTGTTGCAATGCCATCTTAGTTTCCCAAGCATACACGTGCATGTTGCCTTAGTTTTTTCTGTATGTATTCCGCTAGCATACAGTTTTACATTCAACTAGTGTTGTTTTTACTATGTTGTCCTGTTGTATCCCTAGCTCTTACACCATACTCCCTCCGTCCGGATTACATGTTGCCGAAATGGATAAAAAAGGATGTATCTAGAACTGAAATATGCCTAGACCCATCCATTTTTTTCCGGATGGAGGGAATACATGTCAATATGTCATGCCTTTCTATTCTTCAGTACCTATTCCATCTCTCTTCTGTAGCATGTTTTATAATTGAAGCACCATTCTTCTATATAAGGCATGCAAGGGGAAGACGGCTATGTTAGAATCTGAAGGGTTACAAACCAGGTCTTTGCAAAAGATCCAAACGCCAGGAGATAATTAACCAACTCCATTTTTATAGATACTGCTCCAGCAAAGAGAAACCCAACTCCCACGGATAATAAGCAGATTCCAGTGGCCAAAGAACTAGTCCGCTCCAGTCCAGCAAAAATATGTCAACTCCATTCTAAGAAGCGTGTGCGTATCCTTGCGTCATGAAATCTTATAGCATGCTCATCATACTTTCTACATGTTTCTTACCCATCTCTCTTTTAGAAAATAAGCTTAACAGATAGAAGAATTTCTGCACTGGTATCGTCTGTGAGGAAAGATTCTTGCAGGAATTCTCTATAGTCGAACGCAGATGTAAGTACCTGTTGTATATCACTATATTTTTACATCAGCATGTATTTTGTTAATCGGCGCGAATCCAACCTTTATCTGATCTAAATTTAGTTTTAGCAAAATGTATGATTAAAGGCCACAATGTTGATTTTTGTAAGGAAAACTGCCTCGTAGTTTTGCATCCTGAGCTGCATGAGTGTACTATCTCATATCAGTGGGTTTGATTACTTTGGTTCTGGAGTGGGTTTTCAGTGTTTTTTTTACCGTGTTGTCCTGTCGTATCCCTAGGTCTTACATCATACTCCCTCCGTCTGGATTACATGTCGCAGAAATGGATAAAACTGGATGTATCTAGAACTGAAATACGCCTAGACCCATCCATTTATTTCCGGATGGAGGGAATACATGTCAATATGTCATGCCTTTCTATTCTTGAGTACCTATTCCATCTCTGATGTAGCATGTTTTATAATTGAAGCACCATTCTTCTATATAAGGCATGCAAGGGGAAGACGGCTATGTTAGAATCTGAAGGGTTACAAACCAGGTCTTTGCAAAAGATCCAAACGCCAGGAGATAATTAACCAACTCCATTTTTCATAGATACTGCTCCAGCAAAGAGAAACCCAACTCCCACGGATAATAAGCAGATTCCAGTGGCCAAAGAACTAGTCCGCTCCAGTCCAGCAAAAGAATGTCAACTCCATTCTAAGAAGCGTGTGCGTATCCTTGCATCATGAAATTTTATAGCGTTCTGATCATATTTTCTACATGTTTCTTACCCATCTCTCTTTTAGAAAATAAGGTTAAATGATAGAAGACTTCCTTCATTGGGATTGTATTCGAGGAAAATATCTTGCAGGAATTCTCTGTGCTCCAATGCTGATGTAAGTACCTGTTGTATATCACTCTATTTTTACATCAACATGTATTTTGTTAATCGGCGTGAATCCAACCTTTATCAGATCTAAAATTAGTTGTAGCAAAATGTTAAAGGCGCCAATGTTGATTTTTGTAAAGAAAACTGCATGGTTGTTTTGCATACTGAGCTGCATGAGTATACTATCTCATATCATGCACATTACTGAATTATAGTGCTGCTCTAGTTGCCCATTCATTCATTTCTTCAATGTTGCTTTCGTATTACCTTACCTGGCTAATGATAGCTCTGCCATATTGTGTTAATTTGGTGTTGGCTAGTTGCCCAAACGTTCGTTGTGCCAATGTTGCTTTCCTATTATCTGACTTGGCCAATGATAGCAATGCTAGTGCCTTAATTTGGTGCAGGCTGCTGAAGATAAGAAGACAAACTCTGAAAATAGCAAGGCAACCCCATTGTTTCTTTCCAATAAATCTAGGCCAGGTAATATGCCACTAACTCATGATTAATCTGTTTGGTTCCCCTCCTAATTTATGTTATGATGCAGTGGTCGAGACACTCTCCACTATCAATAATACAAGCCTGCCAAAATCGCCATCTGAATCTGTTCAGTATCCTCTGTCTCGAATGCAACGGAAAAAATGTATGTTTGTGAACCAATTAATGGCTGAAGGAATGATGGAAATGGTGGAGGAATAGGAGGTGCAGAGTCGTGCGACACAACAACTGATAAATGTTTTCAGAGACAATGTAGCAAAGCAGCAAGAACTTGCCCACATGCTTATGGGCGTCATCCGTGCTGAGGTTGCAGATTGTGATGTTGTAGATTGTTAGGTTCTGTTCATTTATTTGCACTGGCATCAATCTTTGATTGCCAAGTGGATGTAATTTCCTGTAATATATGCTGGATGTGCAACGTTTTTCCCTGTATGCCGTACCTTTGCTTGATCGGTTTTGGTCTTGTGCATAATTGCTCGTCGTAATGGGCTCAAATTATCTAATTTGGCCTAAAGACATGTACGAACTTTAGTGGGCCCATTAAGTTAATGGGCCATTACCAGGCCGAAAGTTAATGGTCGGCCCTCTTAACTCCCGGGTCGTTAACAGGCTGACATCAAAGCGGGCAACAGGTGGGCCCAATTGATTTCACGGGCCGTTACTAAGTTCGGGCTACATATGGCCCAACTGTACTGTGGGCCTTTAGCAGGCCGAAAGAGACAGCGGGCTTGTACAGGACCATGAAGAGCATGGGCCGCTAAGAGGCCGAAAGTCAGGTCGTATTGTAAATGGCCCACTTGTGTTGTGGGCCTTTAGCAGTCCGAAAGAGAAATCGGGCTGGTATTGGACCATGAAGGGCATGGGCCGTTAAAAGGCCAAAACTCAGGTCCGAGTACAAATGGCCCAACTCATTTATGGTCCGTTAACAGGCTGAAAGGCACACAGGGCCGGGAATTGGCCCAACACTTAAATGGGTCGCTAAAAGGCCAAAACTCAGGCCCGACTACAAATGGCCGAACAGATATATGGGCCGTCACCAGGCTGAAAGACACACCGGGGCAGAAATTGGCCCAACACTTACATGGGTCGCTAAAAGGCCGAAACTCAGGTCCAACTACAAATGGCCCAACTGATTTATGGGCCATCAGCAGGCTGAAAGACACACTGGGCCGGAAATTAGCCCAACATTTAAATGGGTCTCTAAAAGGCAGAAAGATGTACATCGTGAAAATTGGCCCACCCACAGAATGGGCCGTTAACAGGCCGAAATCTCATTGGGCCGATATTGAGCCCAAATATATAGCAGGTTGTTAACGGGCTCGAACTGATGATGGGCTGCAATGGTGTCAAATCTTTAACGGGCCGTTGACGGGCCGAATTGGCACATCTCATATGGGCCGTGGGCTTAAATGGACCTATATGGGCCGGCCTGCTATTTTTTACTGGGCCGGCCTTTTTCACCCGAATGGGCCACTGTTGGTCCATGCCACGTGTCGACCTATCATAGGTGCCTCCTGTCCAACGAGTGGATGACATATGTCCCAACGGTGAGGCAACACGTGTTTCCTCCGGCCAATGATGATTTTACATGTGGAAAATCCCCATTGGTCCGGGCTATTAACGGGTTATCGGATCCAATACCGGACCCGATAGCTTAACGGCGTTCCGTTACGGTGTATGCCACGTGTCGGTCACCCTTGACGAAAGCACTTCTATGACATGCGATTTATCGTCATGGAAGTGGGCACTTCCGTGATGATAATTTTGGTAATGTCATGGAACACTTCTACGACAGCACATGTATGAATATCTTGATTCTGTCATAAATTTGTCATGGATGTACATGCATGACAGAAAACGTGACCTACTGTGACAAACACTTATCATCACGGAAGTGTATTTTTTTGTAGTGGTGGGGGCACGCCCAGGGGGGCAGGCGCGCCTCCCTGCCTCGTGGCCTCCTCGTTGGTTTCTTGACGTCCACTCCAAGTCCTCTGGATCACGTTTGTTCCAAAAATAACTCTCCCAAAGGTTTCATTCTGTTTGGATTCCGTTTGATATTCCTTTTCTGCGAAACACTGAAATAGGCAAAAAATAGCAATTTGGACTGGGCCTCCGGTTAGTAGGTTAGTCCCAAAAATAATATAAAAGTGTATAATAAAGCCCATTAAACATCCAAAACAGAATATATAATAGCATGGAACAATCAAAAATTATAGATACGTTGGAGACATATCAATAGCTAGTGCGTGATTGTTTGCAACGGAGATAGACACCCCTATAGCACATGTCCAATAGAGGTCTGGCCAACAAGGGACAAAGGTCGAGAGGGACGCATGGAGAAGATGGATACATGGGGAGGGAGAGAGGGTGTGTTTGTGATAGAGAGATCCCCATGAGATCGTGAGGGGACTATATGGGTGGGAGATCGAGGGATGAGGTGCGTGTGCGATAGAAAGATGCCCCGAGAGAAATCGAGATAGACCATGCACATGTTTGTGATGGAGACTCAGAATTAGCTAGTCATATACATATAGGGGGGACTGCGTGTGCCTACAATTGAGTGAGAGACACTCACACTTGGCTAGGAGTGAGATTGTGTGTGTGTGCGCGTGTGAGATGGAGAGAGAACAAGTGAGAGAGCGAGTTTTAGATGGGTCTATCGAGTGTGAGTGAGATATATATGCATGTGTATGTGTGACCCAGGGAGATGGAGAGTTTGAGAGAGAGAGGGAAGAGCTCCGAGAGGGCAGAGTGGTGCATGAGAGAGTTACGGGCAATGAGCCATGGAATTTGTGTGCGTACGATGAGTGCACCCAAGATATTTAGCTTGGACTAGAGAATCATACATAGTGTGCGAGAGAGACCTATACATGGAGTCTGCATGCGAACTAGAAAGACCCCCCCCAGACACACACAAAGAGAGAGATAGAGAGAGATGGAGAGGGACCAACAAGGTTTGTGTTTGGATGCGTGCGATAGAACTGAAGATTGTCGGCGAGAGAGAGAGAGAGCAGGAATTCGGGAGAGGGGGAGGTCGCGTTTTATGCATCAAAGACTGATATAAACCATGTTTCGATATAAACTTGCACTCAAAGATTTAAATTGGAGAACATATTGTCTGCAATCCACACATGAACGGAGATATGCGTATCAAACAAGTTCATTAATTTGACTTTCAACATGTTCATGGAGTACTATAATACTGTACAACATGCTACTCGATTGATGTGTTCAATTTTGGATTTAGTTCACTATTTTGACCTGGTGAACGAGCTATTTCATTGAATCGAGATATTTCATTTTGGGTTTGATTCCCGTTTTTGAGTGGGTCAACTCTTTGTCAAATAGTAAATCGTTAGCAACGAGCATGTAAAAACACATTAGTCCCGAGCATCATCTCTCCATCTAAAAAGGAAGTGGCAAGCTAATATTTCAAAATTTGATTTGAATTGACTTGGTAAGGTAGACGTGGATGCTCGTTCTCGCAAAATTTTAAGGACCGCTAAACACCCTCTGCTCGGTGGAATTCGCCCGAGCAAATAAATGGGAGACACGAAATTACCGGCCTATGTGGGACACGCATCAATTGGCCCGGTGTACATCGAGGGTAGGTTCGTAACTTCATCCAAGCGCGCCTTCTCCTCGACCGAAATGACATGTGCCGAATAATTCATAAACCATGGATGGCAAAGTCAAAACACCCTCTCCTCCCCCGAAATCGCTTGCGCCGACTATTTCAAAACACGCCCTCCTCGCCCGAAATCGCTCATGCCCACTATTTCAGAACACGCCCTCCTCGCCCGAAATCGCTCGCGCCCACTATTTGGGAGAAGCAAAGTTACTCCACTATCCCCGACCCTCAGTACACAGACCCAAGCCCAGAAGCCTAAATGCAGGGGTAGAACTGTAACTTCCCCCCACATTTCAAACAAATGCGTCCGTAAGACATGGTCCCCCCTCCCAATTCCCCATTCATACATCGTGGGCGCCAAATAACCTTCTCCCCGGAAGCTCCCTTCTCCCCAGCCGCGAAACCTTAGCCCCTCCTCCATGGCGCCCCCACTGCACCAAATTCACTGCCGCCCTCCTCCCCAATGCCGGAGATGATGTCCGCTTGCCGTCGTGCACTGGGCCATGAGCCTCTTACTCCGTGTTGCCGGAGCTGTCTCGACGACGGCCGCGTGAACCGTACCAGAGCCGATTCACTCCCACCGTTGTGCACGGCGCCGGAGCGGCTCCAACACCAGATGCGTCCGGGGCCCCGGCGCTGCTTCCCCATAGCCGCCGAGCGTCATGACATCTCTGCTTTCCTGCCGCCGGTAGCCACCGCAACCGTGCCGGCCTCACCGACTCGGCAGCTGGAGCTACCTAGTTCACCGGGCCGCAAGATAGGTCATACACTCATCTCAAATCACTTTATTTAGGCGTCAGCTATCTGAATTTTTCTTTTGGTCCAATCGATTCCCAATGGGAAGCAGCACCCCTCGAGGCGGCGGAGCTCCTAGGCTGTCGGTTGGCTGGTGTCTAACGTAAGGGTGTGGGGGTGCAAGTTCGCCACGGAACAGCAGTTAGATGGCTATCTTAGAGTTGCGTGGGTTGAAGGTACTGCCGTCGTCGGATCTGGATGACGGCAAGTCTTTGTGGATTGGCCGGGGGCAGCGCAACCACGGCAATGCGGTGGGGAGGGGCGAGGTTTTGGTCGGAGCTCGGAGGCATGCTGCTCTGACGGTGGTAGCTGGCTCTTCGGGGAAGATTTTGAACAGTGTCAGCCGGGAGGCACAAGACAACCATCAAGCCATCCGGCGTAGATCGGACAGTACCAAAATAAAATAAAATCGTGTGACCCCAATTTAGTCTTCATTCAACAGACGTGTGACCAGTCTCGTACCTTACTATTGATCTCTTAGGGTATTTCTTCATATCAGAGATATGTGTCCTTCTTAACATTATGCATTTTCTGCATCTTCAGCCACACTGTCTTCCTTCTCACCACAGCTGCTCCAACAAGGGAAGCATACACCAGAAGGGAGCTATAGTCCCCACTCAACTGTTCCCTGCATCGAATGCTTGTGCCCAACATGGACAGCCACAAAAACTGCAGGGCCATTGGCAAGTCAGCACATTCTCACTCCTATGGATGGCAGCTAGATAGGTTGTACCCTCATCTTACTTGTGTGCAACATTTATGGCTTTGTTATTCATCTAAGCATGGAAAATAGATTATCACATTTCACTGTATATTAATGCTGATCTCTTACGGGTCTTGTTCAGGAGTTAACGTTGTTCCATAGTTCAGCTAAGAGACTTGTTCTTTAGGTAACGTTGTTCCATAGTTATCATCCATGAGCCGATGCTATTCCACGGGCTGGTGATTATAGTATCATACAACTTCTAGTATTACCTATGTTGTTTTTTAATACTTTTGTGTGCCATCTAGTTAATCTCGAGTACAAACGATACATATTATGTAGCTTTCAACAGTGTTCTCCCTTTAGTTTTTGAGACCTGTTGCTGCTAGTTAACCCCAGTCCTACTATTTATGTCGTCTCCTACATGCACTCATTACATAAATATAACTACTTGTTCTCTTCCATGCATGTCAGAAATAATTGCACACACTGATATATCCACAAGAACCTCACGGAGCAATGTGGCGGCCAACAAACTTGACGTTAATGATACCCAATATGATGGAACATGTAAAGGCAATTCTTCAGAAGACTTGCAGAAAGATGATGAATCCTATTCACCCCACAAGGTCCTTGCTCTAACTTGACCCGTGATATGGGTACAACATGCATATAATGTCCTGGAGTGCATCTACTCTGTTTCAATGCCATGTGCTTAGCCTGCTAATCATGCATGTAAATATGTCATGCCTTCCTATTTTTCAGTACCTATTCCATTCATGATAACATGTTTTCAAATTCAAGTACTGTCATTCTACTCTATCGCAATGCCATCTGCTTAATTCGGACATCATGCTTCTGAATATCTTATGCATTGTTATTCATCAGTATGTACTTCATCTGTCTACCATACCATCTTTTTTTACATTGAAGTGTTGTTTTAGGGGTCTGTTGCAATGCCATCTTAGTTTCCCAATCATACACGCATATGTTGCCTTAGTGTTTTTCTGTATGTATTCCGCTAGCATACAGTTTTACATTCAACTAGTGTTTTTTTTACTCTGTTCTCCTGTCGTATCCCTAGCTCTTACATCATACTCCCTCCGTCGAGATTACATGTCGCGGAAATGGATAAAAATGGATGTATCTAGAACTGAAATACGCCTAGACCCATCCATTTATTTTCAGATGGAGGGCATACATGTCAATATGTCATTCCTTTCTATTCTTAGTACCTATTCCATCTCTCTGTTGTAGCATGTTTTATAATTGAAGCACCATTCTTCTATATAATGCATGCAAGGGGAAGACGGCTATGTTAGAATCTAAAGGCTTACAGACAAGGTCTTTGCAAAAGATCCAAATGCCAGGAGATAGTAAACCAACTCCAGTTTTCATAGATACTGGTCCAGCACAGAGAAACCCAACTCCTACTGATAATAAGCAGATTCCAGTGGCAAAAGAACTTGTCCGCTCTAGTCCAGCAAATATATGTCAACTCCATTCTAAGAAGCGTGTGCGTATCCTCGCATCATGATATTTTGTAGCATTCTAATCATATTTTCTACATTTTTCTTACCCATATCTCTTTTAGAAAATAAGCTTAAAGGATAGAAGACTTTCTGCACTGCGATCATATTCGAGGAAAGTATCTTGTGGGAATTCTCTGTGCTCTAATGCTGATGTAAGTACATGTTGTATATCACTCTATTTTTACATCAGCGTGTGTTTTGTTAATCGGCGTGAATCCAACCCTTATCTGATCAAAATTTGGTTGTAGCAAAATGTATAATTAAAGGCGACAATGTTAATTTTTGTAAGGAAAACTGCCTGGTAGTTTTGCATATTGAGCTGCATGAGTGTACTATCTCATATCATGCACACTACTGAATTGTAGTGATGCTTTGGTTGCCCATTCATTCATTGTGTCAATGTTGCTTTCGTATTACCTTACATGGCTGATGATAGTTGTGCCATATTGTGTTAATTTGGTGTAGGCTGGTGTGGTCTGGTTCCCAAACATTCATTGTGTTAATGTTGCTTTCCTATTATTTGACCTGGCCAATTATAGCAATGCTAGTATGTTAATTTGGTGCAGGTTGCTGAAGATAAGAAGACAAACTCTGAAAACAGCAAGGCAACCCCATTGTTTCTTTCCAATAAATCTAGGCCAGGTAATATGGCAATAACTCTTGATTAATCTGTTCGGTTCCCCTCCTAATTTATGTTATGATGCAGGGTCGAGACACTCTCCGCTATCAATAATACAAGCCTGCCAAATTCACCATCTGAATCTATTTAGTTTCCTCTGTCTCAAATGCAATGAAAAAAATGTATGTTTGTGAACCAATTACTGGTTGAAGCAATGGAAATAGTGGAGGAATCATAGGTGCACATTCTTGCCAAACAACAACCACTACTAGGAAAAGGCCTACTAATGGCGCACCTAATTTGGCCATTAATGGCGCATTAGTGGTGCGCCATTAGTACCACGCCATTAGTATATTTTACTAATGGCGCACCACTGGTGCGCCATTAGTATCTGGTATACTAATGGCGCACCCCAGATGTGCCATTAGTATATACAACAGTGCGCCATTAGTATGCCTCCCAGGGGGCCATGTATACCCAGGTGCTTTAGCATACTAATGGCGCACAACAACAGGATGCGCCATTAGTAACTTCGGCATACTAATGGCGCACTGTTTAGTGATGCGCCATTAGTATCCTTTGGCATACTAATGGCGCACTATGATGTGATGCGCCATTAGTATGAATATTAGGTTTTTTTATTTTTTTATTTTCTGTTTTTTGCACAGGTTACAAAATGTATAATTGGACAAAATATAGACAGCACACATCAACAACAGATTCATCGAATACAATAGAAGATTAGTCTCTGAATACAATTCATCATTTTAGTCTCCGAATACAATTCATCATATTAGTCTCCGAATTGAAAAGACCGAACAAAGATAGAACATTATATTACAAGTCTCGAGACCGCGAGTTTGTCTTCACATTACAAGTCGCGATCATCTAAACTACCATCACATAGAAGAGAGCTGCAGTCATCACAATGAGCATCATCACGATGAAACTCGTCTTCATCCGGTTCCTCCAACGCTCCCTCCCCTCTCCCGCTAGATAGCGGGCGTATCTAGATTCGGCCTCGGCCCTAGTGGCGTACCCTTTGTAACTGTTACCGCTGAATCGGTGAACCTGTCTCCGACACTCCTCCCAGTCGTCGTAGACTCCGGGAACCTTACCCTTGTACTCGACATACCACGGCATTGCTATGCAGTAGCCAAAGGAAACGTTAGTACCAATTCACAGACAATACATAAGCAATATATAAGTATGCAACAGAACAATCAGAAGAGAAAAGCAAGACATTAATAGCATCGATTACATCTAAGTTGAACGACTCTCGAAACGAAAGAGACATACTACAAGTTCATTAAAGTTTAATTACAACATGAGCCAATCGATGTTTCAGAACTAGACACAGCATCACTGCTTTCGACTCGACTCAAGGGACCGGAGCGTGGATGAAGCCGCCGTCTATCGTGGGAGTCATGAAACAACGGGCGTTGTCAGCCTGCATTTGTAGGATTGTGTCGATGTCACTGTTGGACGGTTGATTTCTGAGGTAGAACTGCCCCGAGGTACGAAGGACATCTTGATGGATGATTTCCGCAAACTCCGACTGGATGCGAAAGAATTCTTGTCTAATGTCCGCGTCCTGGATTGCCGACACGCTCGCGGCCCAATCTTTGAGTCTACTCGGTAGCAGAAGTTGATGATGGTCCCGTACGATCGCCCGCATGTGATGGATGGCGTAGTAGGCACCCTTCTGACCGCCAGGCGGCTGCTTGACGCAGCAGAACGTCGTATTGTGGGAGAACACGTGCTTGCCGTACTTACAAATAGGCCTGGTGAAGGTGCCTCCAGATTTGACGTAGCCGGGCAGAACATCATCAAGAACCTTCTTGACATTTGTGTAGTCTACGTTCGACTGACGGTCCGGGTCGAAATACGTGGCCATGGAATATTTGGGGCTTAGGAGGATGAGCGTGCAATGTGTGTCACTGCAGAAAACACGGAATGTTAAAAGAAAAACGATCGAAATCTAAGAATTCATATGTTACGGGGCGGTTGAGGGGAGGACTTACTCGGGAAAGTAAGGCACGAGGAAGTTATCCTTATCTTGGTTTGCCAGAATGACGCCTTCGAGGTAAGAACTCGCGACTTGCCGGTCCCCAGCGCTGCCCAAGATCTTTGCACGCATGTAGAAGGGGTCGACTATCACGATGTCCGGGGTCTTGTCGCGAATGATCCGCATCTCCATACTCAGCGAAAATAGCCGAACGAAGGTGTAGTGCAGCGGATGAAGGTTCAACATAGCGTGGATGTCATCAAACCGCAGGACGATCGTACCCCCGATGGAGTTATCCACAAAGCCCTTGCCCTCTGGCACCTTGGCCGCAAAAACCGGGTATGCCACATCCTTCTCTCCGAGACGCCGCTTCTCCAAAGAAAGAACACTGTCATGCAGACTCTGCATAGCACCGGTTGCAGCATCGAGCATATTTCTCGGTAGCATCGGCCTACCCGCCACATGCACCCTCCTCGAGATATCCTCAGTTGAAGGTGGCCCGTCCTGAGCACGGATCGTACTCGGTGCCGGCTGGCCCGCACCCTTGTTAGTCTTTCTTTTGCGTGCCTTCTTCTTCTCCTGTAATGGGACCGAGTTCTGCTCATAGACCGCCTTCTTGAGTGTGTTGGAGCTGATCATATTTCGCACCTCGCCTATCTGAGGCTCGGTGAAGTCGGCAGCTGGAGGCGTCTCCTGAGAGCTGAACTGCAGACGACGCCTGTTGCAACTTGGCTTCTCCGCGGTACGAGCTAGATCGCACACATCTTTTGTTGGGTTGGGTTCTTGAGAAGGAGGCCCCATGAAGTCACCACCGTACCCATGATCGGCAAAGTACTGATCGACGTTGGCAAATGTATCGTCGTCGTCGTTCTGATCCTGTGCCATATGCATGTTTGGATCCAGTGGCATAGGGATGTCCGGCACCGTTGCGGCGGTCTTGCCATGGGGCCGACTTGGCGCCGACACGACTGGCGGTGTTGTCTTTGGGGTGGTGTCCCCCGCCCCCAAACGAATCTGGCTCTTTGGCCAAAGCAGGGGCCAGCTCAGGCAGGCGCTGAGGGTCATCACGTCATCATTGTCGGCCCCGATGGGTCGAATCGGAGGTAACAACTCGTCGCAGCCTGGCAGCACCCGAACCAGTTGAACCCTAAACAAGTTGGGTGGCATCTGGGTACCGTGGAACAAGGGGTTGCCCGGTTGAACGATTTTGCCCTTGGCGACATCGACCAACTCGTTATTCATGAAGTGCAGGAGAGTGCACGGAACGTCGGCGGCGCCCTGCGAAAACAGGTAGGGCGTTAGAGATGCCCAGTCAAAGGCAAGTAGATGAAGTCCTCGGCCGAGAGAGGCTTAATTAGTTACCGTGATGATGGCGTCGAGCTCGGCTAATGTCGAGGCACCGCCAACGGCGGGCGTGCAGTTGACGGAGGGGCCGCTTGATGCAGAGGTGCCGGCCGGCGTACACCCGGGTGCATTAAGCTCCCGTGCCGGCGTCGGAGACACCAATGCCGCCTCCGCCGGAGACACCAATGGCCCCGCCATCGCGTTCTGTGAGTTGCTGGCCGTGAAGCTAGGAATCGGGGGCGGCCCCTGTTGGCCGCCCGCAATCCACGCACTAATCCCCTGGATCAAGGTAGGCACAATGGCGGTGATCGACGCTCCGAGTTGTTGTTGCACTTGCTCTTGGACAATCTCCGGAATCCGTGCCACCTGTGCCCTCAGTTCTTGAACCTCGCGCGCCTGGCTTTCCGAGCTGGTCTTTTTCTCCTTTCGCCCAGCAGTGTTATAGTATGACGACCATTTTGTCGACAAGCCTTTGCCGGCCACACGACCAGCTGACGTCGGATTACTGAGCTTATCCTTGTTCTTCATTACATTCAACGCCCTATTTAGAGTGGTGTCCCAAGGGTTGCTCTTAGTCGACCCCGCGCTACTGCTTTCAGTCGCCTGCGGAAGGAATGTGAACCATTTAGAAATTTGGCTTCATTAATTAAAATGCAACCATATGGAGCTAATTACGCGGGGGTGTATTCCTTACTAGAACAAGCTCAAGCGCCCTGGTCTTCGGATCCGTGGTAAGCTCCTTTGTTTTCGGGTCCTTCTTGTACCGGGCCCTGACAAAGTTCCTGGTCTGCTTGTCACCGTATTTATCGAAGAGGGGCGGTTGGCCTTGCTCGGCACGGTCCGCCTCCTCCTTGTCCCATATAGGCTCCGCCACTCTGTAACCGCCGGGACCGAGTGTGTGTTCCCCTAAGTTCAGCTCCCGCATTTCTTTCCCCCACTTACTTGATTCAGAGTTTGCGGTGCTCGAGCAATTGATCTTGAGGTCGTTGTAGTCATCTTCGGTGATCGAAGGATTTTTCTCCTTGATCTTCTCATAACTCTCACCTTTCTCAATCATTCTCTTCACATTGCTTTTCCAAGTAGACAGGGCCTTGCTCATCTTCGTGAGGGCAGCATTGTTCACTTTATTCCGTTTGAGGCTTGTGTTTTCAAATTCAGCGGGGAACTTGTATCGTTCGTGCAGCTTCGTGAAGAGGAGGTTGCGCAAATTCCCTCGGTCAGGATGCCTCAGGTTCTCGGTGTTGATCGAGACGGTGCTCCGGAGAATGCACCCGAGCTGAAGCGAGTACCCCTTGACTATTCATTCGGGCGCCGTTGGATTCCCGTCGGAGTCCACTTCAGTAACTTCCTCCTTGAGGGTGCGGAGCACGGTCGGGCGCCGGTCCTTCCGTTGCCTCTTCGGTTGGCTGCCATCTGTGCGTGCGCCGCCATCATCAGTGGTGGCATCCTCGGCGGCACCATTAGTGGTGGCATCAGTGGGGTCATCCTCGGCGGTACCATCAGTGGTCTCAGGATCGGTGGGGAAGGCGGCGTCCTCATACAAGTGAGGTTGTTCCTCCATCTCCTGGGACAGCTTCCATCTCATACAAGTGAGGTTTTTCGACGCCGAGGCACCCTAAAAGCCTAAGCCTTCATCATTTCGGTTTTTATCGACACCGAGGCACCCTAAAAGCCATGCATTAGTCACAAGTACGCCGGGGCACGTGATCCTACTTAATTAACTACTAAGATACCCCGGCCCATGCATTAGTCACAAGTACCCCATATGTCCTATTTTTAGCAAAGTCATGCTAAAATTCACGGAAAATTTCAGCATGACCTTTGCTGAAAATAGGACATATGGAGTACCCGAATTTGCCGGAACGGAAGTTAATCGACATTCCGGCAAACTCAAGGGCCTCTCGGGTGGACAAGGCAAAAAAGGCCTCCATCACAACATGGAAAATACATTGGCATGTGAAGAGGTGAAACAATATATGCATCTCCAAGCAGTATCATTCAACATTTTGGACAAAACACTACAAGCAACATGAGACACTGAAAACAATTGCTACCAATGAATCTGCACTTCTATAACAAAATAAATCAGAAACTTATTCTGTCATCATTAGGCAGCCACCATTAGTTATTCCGTTATGTTAAAGCAGAAATAGAAAAATAGACTGAAACAAAGAAAGAAACTACGGGTGTTGGTAGCAAGAAACAATGCAACCACCTGAAAACTTCTTATGTTTCAGTCAATCATCACAACCAATATGATTTGCTTGGAGATTCAGAGCACAACCATGATACTGAGGATATCAGAGTGGTGGAGACATTGACTGCAATAAAGATGACTAAAAGAGAACTTTTCTGCCTCCTTAGATCTATCAAACGAAAAAGTGTACAAAATGGGCTGTCTTTGAGTGGAATGCATTTTCTCAAGGTAAAACAATCCAAGGTAAACGATAGGGGCGCACTCACAATTGCTAATTCTTCTTTCGTGCCAGGATTTGCTGCTTTATCCCTTCCTGATGCAGACGGGCTTGGGATGCCAGTTGCAATCCCTTTAAGATGCAAACCCCCTCTGATTGCAACTGGGCAAGATGTTGCTAGTAAACAACCGAAATCTCCGCAAAAAAGGGAAGAAAAAAAGAAACTGAAAGAACCTCAAACCACCAAGAACACACACACACTTGTAACGATAGGGGCGCTGAATAAAATGCATGAATATCCCAACCCAATCACAAGATAGAACTTCCTTCTGATGATTTTTCAGTTGCACACCGACACGCGCGGAAGGGTGGGTGACATGAAAAAACTGTCCATTTTGGCAGGCAATGAATGAATGAGCACTGCTGCTGTATACCAGTAAATTTATAATGGCAGTAAATTTAGGATGCAGGTCTTGTGGGAAGAATCCAAAAACCTTGTGTAATCACATTTTTAATGGCAGTAAATTTTTAATGGCACCAGCCTCCACCCTGATGCTCATACAACATAGAGAATCTAAGAACATGAAAGCATTACCATGGGACAACCAATGGCAACAAACAAACAACCACTAACGCCATAAACTACTGTGTAAACTAGTAACTGATAGTTGAGTGCATCAAATTAAGCAAGTGAGGGTTCCCTCTGGGTTCATCTATATGTTTCAATATAGATGAATAACCATTGTGGTGTCATCATCCACAAGAAAGTCAAATCACTATATACTAATGATGTATGTACCCAACGATATGTTTCCAAGATATCCAAATAGTGCCTATTTGTTTTTCAACACTGTCCTAATCTGCATGCACAGTCCTATCACTGCTGGGACATGGAACAACTTCTTCAGGGGCTACCAATCCAAACAAGTCATCAGCGAATTCATGTAATCTAGATTTCAAATTCAGAAAGCTTGCATTGTCCAAGCTAAGCTGAGCACTGACCAACACCAAGCTTCGAAGAAAACTCATGGTTCTGTACCAGAATTTGGTAATGATAATCTGCATACCTCCAAGTGGATGAGCCAGCTCTGAGACCCACTCCCTGACCCTCTCTGCAGATGGTACCCCGACGCGCTCCCGTCCAAGCACACTGCATCATCCCAAGCACGAAATTTCAGAAATCACACTCAAACCCTGAAGAAATTCAGTCAAGCACGACAAGCACAAGCGGACTAGCTGAGCAAGACAGTACTACTAGCAAGCAGTGTTGCAGTAACCGAAGTGTACTGCGCCCAATGGAAACAGAAGGGGGCGAGAGGAGCTGAGAGGAGGAGGGGACTCACGCGCGCCCTTCTCCTCGGCGCGGCGGAGGAGGGTGAGGCCGACGAGGGCGGAGGAGGAGGAGGGGGTCGCGGGCGCGAGGGGCAGGGAGATGAAGTAGGAGAGCGAGAGGAGAGGGCGGGGTCGCGGCGTCGGGGCGTCGGGGCGGAGACGAGGACGACGGGGCGGCGGGGCAGCGACGTCGGGAGAGGAGAGGGGAAGGGGATCGAGGGCGAGGACGAGGGAGAGAGAGGGGATAGGTTTGGGCCGGGGATAGGAGAGGGGAAGGGGATCGAGGGCGAGGGCACAATACTAATGGCGCACCACCCCTCGGTGCGCCATAAGTACATCCATACTAATGGCGCACCTCACCCTGGTGCGCCATTAGTATTTTTTATTTCTGCTCGAGCCAACAGGTTATCTTCCACCTGACCTGATCCACACCAAGTTCCCTCTACTAGCTCGACTGGTCAGCAGCCAGTTCTCACACCAGGAGGTCTTGGGTTCGATTCCCAGGCTCCACAATTTTTTTATGCATTTAAAATGCTGTTTGATATTTATTTGTGTTTAAATATGTTCAAACTTGTTTAAATCATAACAGTAATATTTTTTAATAAGACAGTAATAATTTTTTATAAAATATCATCAAACAGTAATGCCGGTGGAGCGGGGGAGGGTGCGCGGGGTGCGGGGGGCCGGTGGACCGGGGAGTGCTCGGCGGCGAGGCGGACCGGATCTGGCGAGGTGGGATAGCGATCGAGATGGAGGGGGATCGAGATCGAGTGTCCATGAAATTTAAAAATATTCATGATAGTTCAAAAAGTGCCCATGAAATACAATCGAGAAATGAAGGCTACGATTTAAATACAATCGATCTTAGCTAGCTATCTGTTCACAATCTTCTTGCCCTTCTTTTTCGCAAATGGAGTTCTTCTGTGGAACGGACGTCCTTTAGGTAGGGTGGTCCTGCTTCTTCTTGTGGTGTATGCTGCTACTTCATCATCGTCGTCATGTTCGATTCTCGGGTCGCCGTACTTGTCGAAGTCTTGCTCATTGGCTACTCCATCCATTCCGATGATCTTACTTTTGCCTCTCCTCACGACAACACGACTGGGCTTTGACGGGTCGGTAATGAAGAAGCATTGGTCCACTTGGGAAGCCAGTACCCATGGCTCATTTTTCGCGGTGACGTTTGCGCCTGCGGTCTTGGATTTGGCTTCGGGTATAACCATGGTGGTGAAATACCGGTCTTCTTTTAGGACGCTCTTGGCCCATCTGACACGGAACATCGGGACCTTCTCTCCAGCGTAGCTCAGCTCCCAGATCTCCTCGATCCTTCCGTAGTATCTGTCCTTGTCGTTACCGGTGTAGGATTCCATCGTTACCCCGGAGTTCTAATAACCATCGCTCTTCATGTCCTTGGCCTCGGTGTAGAATGTGTAGCCGTTGATATCGTACGCCTCATAGGTCATCAGGTTGTGCTCGGCGCCCTGTGACAAGGCGAATATGAGTTGTTCTTCCGCGGAAGAATCCTCATGTAAAGGGTACGACAGAAGCTTCTGCTTGAACCAACGCGTGAAACATGAGTTGTGCTCTTTGAGTATATCTCCGTCCGTCCTCTGTTGGCCTCGGTCATTGTACGTCTTCTTAATAAAGGTTTTGTGCTCTACCACCCAAGGATCGACCACGTCTATGTGTTGTAGCGCGACTAGGTTTGCTCTTTCAAAGTCGGCGAGTCGACCCTCGAAGTCGACATGCATTTCGCGGCGACCCTCACGGTGACCCCATCTAGCGAGCCTGCCGAGGTGCCTGTTGACGGGCAGACCAACGGGGTTCTCGATGCCTAGATAATTCGTGTAGTAGGAGATGCACTCTTCGGTCAGAAAGCCCCTGGCTATGCTTCCCTCCGGACGTGACATGTTGCGAACGTATCCTTTGATGACACCATTCATCCTTTCGAACGGCATCATGCTGTGCAGGAACGTCGGCCCGAGTTGGATGATATCGTCCACGATATGGACCAGCAGATGCACCATAACGTCAAAGAATGCGGGCGGGAAGTACATCTCAAGCTCGCATAGTATCACCACGATCTCTTCCTGTAGCCTTCTGAGTTGCCTCACGCCAACAGACTTCCGAGAGATGACGTCGAAAAAGTTGCATAGGCCAAATAGCATTTCACGGACGTGCGCGTCCATGATCCCACGGATTGCAACTGGAAGTATCTGCGTCATCAACACATAACAGTCGTGAGACTTCATCCCGCTGAACTTCAGCTTCGCTAGGTCTAGGTATCTGCTTATCTTCCCCGCGTAACCATAAGGAAGGTTTACTCCTACGAGGCAGGTGAAAAACTGCTCGATCTCCTCCTGACTTAGAGTGAAGCACGCGGGAGGGTAGTCATTTCCGGTCTTCTTGGCCTTTTTGCCTTTGCGACGACTTTCCGTGTCCTGCTTCGCCTCATCATCATCATCATCATCATCATATATAGCGTGAAGCTCCTGCCTGATGCCCATTGATTTCAAATCTGCCCTTGCTTTCGGCCCATCTTTGGTCCTCTCTGGCATGTTGAGCAGGGTACCAAGCAGACTCTCGCACACGTTCTTCGTGATATGCATGACATCAAGGCTATGAGGCACACGGTGGATCTTCCAGTACGCCAAGTCCCAGAAAACAGACCTCGTTTTCCATACCTTCAGCAGCGGCTCTGGCGCCTTTCGCTTCTTTCCCGGCTTTGGCGCCTTTTGCTTCTTTCCCGGCAGTGGGCAGTCTTTCCAATTTTTCAACAGCTCGTCTATTTCCTCGCCGCTCCTCGTACGCGGGCGTCCTCGGGGTTCGGTTTCACCATCGAATAGATCCTTGCGTTTTCTCCACGGGTCATCGTCGCGAAGCCACCTTCGATGTCCCATGAACACGGTTTTTGAAGACCCGGGATCTCTATCTAGCTGGCGATACGTTGTGTCATCCATGCACCTGACGCATCCAGAAAATCCGTGGACCACCTGCCCCGCGACATATCTGTAACCGAGATAGTCGTGCACCGTCGTGAGCAGCGCGGCTCTCATAGGGAAATATTCTTTCTCTGCGGCGTCCCACGTATTGGCTGGCGTTTTCCACAGCGTGTCAAGCTCCTCTTTCAGCAGCCCCAGATACAGATTGATGTCGTTCCCTGGTTGTTTTGGTCCTTCAATTAGCATACTCATGTGAATGTACTTCCTCTTCATGCACAACCAGGGGGGAAGGTTGTACATACACACAAACACAGGCCAGGTGCTATGTGTGCTTCTCTGGCTGCCAAACGGATTGACTCCATCGGTGCTCGCGCCCAGCACGATGTTCCTTTGATCGTTCCCAAATTCTAGGTCTTCGAAGTTCAACGCTTGCCACTGGCTCGCATCCTTAGGGTGACTCAGCATCTTGTCTTTTTTATCTATCTCCGGATCATTTGCGTCATCTTCTCGCTTCTTCTCCTCCCTATCCGCGTGCCAACGCAGGAGCTTTGCTACCTTAGGGTCCGCGAAATACCGCTGCAGACGAGGAGTGATCGGAAAGTACCACACCACTTTTCGAGGAGCTTTCTTCCTCTTCTTGTATCGAGTGACGCCGCACACCGGACATATGGTAGACTCCGCGTGCTCGTCCCGATAAATGATGCAATTGTTCATGCACACATGGTATTTCACGTGCAGTAAATCCAGAGGACACACGATTTTCTTCGCCTCCTCCAAACTGGTCGGGCACTTGTTCCCCTTGGGAAGACGTTCGTGCCAGAATGACATGTTCTCGTCGAAGCATGCGTCGGTCATTTTGTGTTTTACCTTCATCTCCAGAGCCATGAGCATTACTTTCAGGCGGGTATCCTCGGGCCTGCATCCTTCATACAATGGAGTAACCGCGTCTAAATCAAGTTGATCCATCTTGGCTTTCTCTCGGGCGGCAGCTCTTGCGTTATCCGTCTGCTTGAGAAGTAGCTCTTGAATATGAGGGTCCTGCACCCAGCCCATCGATGGTCCAGCGTCGTCTGCTCCGCCGGCATCATCATCTTCATGATCATGCCCGTCGTCTACTCCGGCATCTTCCTCATCATCATGTCCTGCATCTTCTACATGATGACTGTGTACAGCATCACCGTCGTGATCATCTCCTGGGGATTCTTCGTCTTCTCACCCGCCCGAGCCGCGGTGGTTGTCTTGCTGCCCTTCCTCATTTCTTGCCCGGCCCCCATGGACGACTTCGTAGTCATCTACATCACCTTGCCACCGATAGCCATCCATGAAACCACGCAAGAGCAGGTGGTCCCGCACCTGCCCGGATTCCGGGTCCGCAATAAGGCTCTTCAGCTTGCATCTTCGACACGGACATCTTATCTCCGTCTCGTTCTTTTGAAGCATCTCGGCCTTCGCGGACCTCAAAAACCTATTCACGATGCCTTCGGTCATCATGCGGACCATGGTCCCCTGCGGGGTAGAGCAAAACGATATTTTAGAACCAAGAAAAAATTTGGCATGACTTTCCCTAAAAATAGGACCAAAAAGAATGCTTAATGCCAAAATTCTCGCCGAAACGGAAATGAATCAACATTCCGGCAAAATATTGGCAACTATCGCATTTCAAATACCGGTACACCTCCAAACACAAACACATATGCAACACCACAAACATATGCAACACCACGAACATACATAGATCTAGCTAGGCCATAAAAAGTGCATGTGCACATTGTTGTAGGGAGAACAACATAAATATAGCTTCCCCCCTTACTTACCTATCAAAACAAGGTAATTTAACCACTTAAATTGAATGAATCTATGGTGGAAATGAGGTGAAAAAGAGGAGGCACCCGAGACAAGGAGGAGGTGGAGAGAATGAAGTGGGGAGAAAGTGAGTGTGGGTAGGAGAGGCTGTCCAAAATATCTTGTTGCTGCCCACTTACTAATGGCGCACCAACTCTAAATGCGCCATTAGTAATCCAGGTTACTAATGGCGCACCTTCTGGTGGTGCGCCATTAGTAGTTTTGCAAAAAAAACATACTAATGGCGCACTGTTCCACAGTGCGCCATTACTAGTTTAAACTAGTAATGGCGCACGATGGAAAAGTGCGCCATTAGTAGTTTTGCAAAAAACTGAATAAAAATATAATAGAAAAAACAACATTAGTGGCGCACTTTCCGGCAGGTGTGCCATTACTAGTTACAACTAGTAATGGCGCACTGTGTCTGGATGCGCCATTAGTATGTTTGGACAGGCGCACTAGTTAAAAAAAATTTGGATACTAATGGCGCACCCTGGGCCAGGTGCGCCATTAGTAGTTTCAACTCTAATGGCGTATCAGAAGGTGGTGCGCCATTAGTATATACTAATGGCGCACCGCTTGTCTGGTGCGCCATTAGTGTCAATCCCATCTATAGCCCTTTTCTAGTAGTGAAGTAATCAATGTTTTCAGAGACAGTGTAGCAAAGAAGGAAGAACTTGCTCACATGCTTATGGGCGTCATCCGCACTAAGGGTTGCAGATTGTGACGTTGTAGACCGTTAGGTTCTGTTCATTTATTTGCACTCGCATCAATCTTTGATTGCCCAGTGGATGTAATTTCCTTTAATATATGCTGGATGTCCAACGTTTTTCCTTGTATGTCGTACCTTTGCTTAGCGCGCCTCGCATTCCAGCTAACTGGTCACTAGGAAGCTAAAAAAAGTAGTGAAATTATTAGTTAGCATGAACAGTCATGGGTCCTATATGAAGAAATCAGCCCACTGCCCTTAATGGGCTTCCCTAATGGGCTCGTAGGGGCCAAAATTCTCATAGGCCTTTGATTGATCGGTTTTGGTCTTATCCATAATTGCTCGTCATAATGGGCTCAAATTATCTAATTGGGCCTATAGACATGTTCGAACTTTAGTGGGCCCATTAAGTTAATGGGCCGTAACCAGGCCCAAAGCTCTATTGAGTCGCTATAATTGAAACGAGCCGATAGTTAATGCTCAGCCATGTTACCTCCAGGGTCGTTAACAGGCCGACATCAAAGCGGTTAACAGGTGGGCCCATTTGATTTCACAGGCCGTTAACAGGCCGATACTAAGGTCGGGCTACATATGGCCCAACTATACTATGGGCCTTTAGCAGGCCGAAAGAGAAAGCAAGATCGTACTGGACCATGAAGAGCATGGGTCGCTAAGAGGCCGAATGTCAGTTCGTATTGTATATGGCCCAACTGTGTTGTGGGCCTTTAGCAGGACGAAAGAGAAATCGGGCTGGTATTGGACCATGAAGAGCATGGGCAGTTAAAAGGCCAAAACTCTGGTCCGACTGCAAATGGCCCAACTCATTTATGGGCCGTTAATAGGCTGAAAGACACACCGGGCCGGAAATTGGCCCAACACTTAAATGGGTCGCTAAAAGGCCGAAATATGTACATCCTGAAAATTGGCCCATCCCATGAATGGGTCGTTAACAGGCAGAAACCACATCGGGCCAATATTGAGCCCAAATATATAGCGGGCTGTTAACGGGCTCGAACTGACGATGGGCTGCAATGGTGTCAAGTCGTTAACGGGCCGTTGACGGGCCGAATTGGCACATCTCATATGGGTCGTGGGCTTAAATGGACCTGACACAAGTAGGCCTTATGTGGGCCGGCCTGCTAATTTCTACTAGGCCGACCTTTTTCACCAGAATGGGCCACTGTTGGACCTTGCCACGTGCCGACGTATCATAGGCGCCTCCCGTACTATGAGTTGATGTCATCTATCCCAACGCTAAGCCGACTTGTGGATCCTCCGGCGAATGAGAATTTTACACGTGGAAAATTCCCATTGGTCGGGGTTGTTAACGGGTTATCAGATCCAAACCGGAACCCGATAGCTTAATGGCGACCCGTTATGGTGGATGCCACGTGTCGGTTACCCTTGACGAAAGCACTTCTATGATGCACCATTTATCGTCATGGAAGTGGACACTTCCGTGATGATAATTTTGGTATTGTCATGGAACACTTCTATGACAACACAGGTATGACTATCTTGATTCTGTCATAAAATCGTCATGGATGTACATGCATGACAGAAAACATGACCTACTGTGACAAACACGTATCATCACGGAAGTGTATTTTTTTGTAGTGCATGTGCTCCTCCGCCAAGCACTGCCTTTGGCCTCGCTGTCGAGTGAAGATTCCCACCCCACCACCAGCTCACCCCCTCCCAGCAGGTTCTTCCCTTCCTCTCTTGTTCTCTATTGCTTACTTGCTTGAATTATTGTTGCTCGCCATTGTTTTGATGTGAATGTGTGACCGTGTGGATGATGTTGTTGTGTGTGTGGATGTGGATCTCAGGCAAAAATGGTTCCAGGTATTGGGGAACGTAGCATGCAATTTAAAAAAATTCCGACGATCACGCAAGAACTAATTAGGAGATGCATAGCAACGAGAGGGGGAGAGTGTGTCCACGTACCCTTGTAGACCCAAAGCGGAAGCGTTAGGTTAACGCGGTTGATGTAGTCGAACGTCTTCACGATCCAACCGATCCAAGTACCAAACGTACGGCACCTCCGTGTTCAGCACATGTTCAGCTCGATGACATCCCTCGAACTCTTGATCCAGCAGAGGGTCGAGGGAGAGTTTCGTCAGCACGACGGTGTGGTGACGGTGATGGTGATGTGATCCGCGCAGGGCTTCGCCTAAGCACTACGACGCTATGACCGGAGGAGTAAACTGTGGAGGGGGGCACCGCACACGGCTAAGAGAACAATTGATGTGCCTTTGGGGTGCCCCCGCCCCCATATAGAAAGGAGACGGGAAGGAGGTGGCCGGCCAGGAGGAGGCGCACCAAGGGAGGGAGTCCTACTAGGACTCCAGTCCTAGTAGGATTCGCCCCCCCCTTCCTTCCAACGGAGAGGGGGAAAGGGGAAAGAGGGGAGAGGGAGAGGGAAAGGTGGGGCCGCACCCCCACCCCTTTTCCAATTCGGATTGGGCAGGGGGGAGGCGCGCGCCTCCTCTTGTGGCCTTCCTCCCTCTCTCCTCTATGCCCATGAGGCCCATTACACTAGTAGGAAAAGGGGCTTTTACCCCGGTTTGTAAGGGCCTTTTGTCCCGGTTCTCGAACCGGGACTAAAGGGTCGTTACTAATGCCTCCCCCCTTTAGTCCCGGTTCTTACACGAACCGGGACAGAAGGTCCTCCACGTGGCCGCTGCTGCCAGCCCAGGCAGGGGGCCTTTGGTCCCGGTTGGTGGCACCAACCGGGACAAATAGGCAAGGCCTTTTGTCCCGGTTGGTGTCACCAACCGGGACCAATAGGCATCCATGCGCCAGCAGCTGGCAGGAGCTGAGGTTTTTGTTTTTTTTGCAAGGGGGTGGTTTAGGGGTTTTGGGGGGTTAATTTAGGTGTTTCATATATTGTGTTAGCTAGCTAATTAATAGAGAGAAGTGTCCTCTCTTATCTCCGTGCTTGGTCGACGCTACGTACTATATACGTATGAAGAGGAGTAGACACGCTAGCTAGTAATCAAATGAAGGAAACAGAAGATCGTCATGAACATATGCATACAGAGAGAAGTGATATCGACCACCTCTCCTTCTTCGAGATATTGGTCGAACAACAAGTTCTCGTATATCTATCCGACACTACCGGCTACATATATACAATAATTATCTCTTACAATACAATCTCCTAATTAAATTGTAGGAACACAGGGTCCACATAGTATTCTCCGTTTTCAGCGATCATGTGGTCAAGGAAGAATGCCGCCAATTCCTCTTGAATTCCTCGCATACGATCTTCTGCTAGGAGTTCATCCCGCTTCCGAAACATCTAATTTGAAGAAGGGGGTCAATACATATATATATGAATAAATGAAACTCAACACAAATGATGGTAATAAAATAAAATTGTGAATATTATTGCTTACGCACTTCATATTGTTCTTCAGTGTAGCCCCGCTCACAGGTCGTGTAGCGGATGGACTCGCAAACGTAGTATCCACAGTAATTATTCCCGGGTTCCTGCCACAACCACTTTACAAGAAATAGAGGTCAATTTAACTGATAAGCAAGCATGCTAAGTTGTATTTATGAAACTAGCGCTTGAATCACTAGGAGATGCGCGGAACATGCTACTATAGTACTTACTTTTGGGTGACTAAATTGCAGCTTCTTCGGCAGTCCCGGAGCTTTTGAGGTGAATTTTCTCCAAACCCTGCCAGACAAAGGAAACAATTACTTGATATCAGGAAATGAACAAAGTTGCTGATATGGTGGATAATGATCGATTTAACTTACTTCTCGAGCATTTGAGTCATGTTCGCATAGACCTGGGGATCTTTTCGTCTCGAGTCTAAGACGGTTACTACTCCCTGCTCGAGCTTAATCTCTAGGAGAATATAGTGGAAGGTGCGCATGCATGCATAAGTCATCAATTACATTACCATAACCTGGACTAATAAGGGAAACCGAATATGCCCAAGACAGTAACACTCACTTGAAGTTGTAGTATTATATCTTTGTTTTGATTTAATACCAACGATTGTAGCAAGTTGGCCTCGGCTTCTTTGGGATGTTTTTCAACCGTATATGCATCTATGAGATTTGTGTTAATGAACCCAATATCACCGATTTGTCTTTTCTTCAATTCGGCGTTCTTCAATCTGCATAATATAGTGAGGATAAGTATAAATACATGCAATGAAAGAGCTGACCTATATAGAGAGACTTAATGACAGAAGTAGTACTACTTATAGACAGTAGCAAGTGATCGTTGTTTTATCGAGGGCCTTTTGATTGTAAAACTAGAAGAAATCCTCAAATGGAACATTCAGCTGTTCAATTCCAACGAGGTCATGCTCCGGTTTAACTCTCAGCATCAAAGTACTCCTCCCATCAGACACTCTGCAGGTTTTCATGTACCAATCATGTAGTCTTCGCATCATCGTTGATAGAGATCTTTCATCTTTGACGAGAGGCTTCCCGTAATGGTATTTGTGTTCGTCCACCTCCATGATTTCATAATGTACATCGTCGGGCAGGTAATCTCCAAGATTGCTATAACCGGGCACCATACTCGGATCATTAGCGACGATGTCTTTTGACACCTTGAGCGGGGGGCACGATTGGTTCGCTTGTTCGCCGAGCTGGGCAATTTTTTTCCCAGCTCGTCGTTCTTTTAACCTTTTATCACTGACAGTACTTCCCGACCACTCTGCTTCAGCATATGTCTTTGCAAGAATGCGCTCATAGTTGCCTCTCGGCGGAGACTTTGGTGGTTTTGTCAGGGCAGCCAGAGTGCGCTTTGCTTTCACCGGATCTACCTTCTCCTCCGGAGGTGGATGTTTCTTTGCTTTCACCCCTTCAAAGAAGTTCTTCACTTCGGCTCGCACGATCTTCGCGTTCTCCTACTCGGTCCTCTCGTATGGTAACTTCTCTGGAGTCTTCAGAGAAGGACCGAATCTGTATTGCCTCCCGCCTCTGGCAGCTGTACTGCTAGACGCCGGCAGAGCAGATGGAGCGGCTGCGGCTGTCTTCTTTCCTTGCTTACGAGGCGGAGGAGAAGGACTACGACGCGCCGGAGCAGCCACAGCGGCGGCGGGTCTCTTCTGCCCTTGCTGACGAGGCGGAGAAGGGGGAGGCTGGCTGCTCTGGCGCGCCGGCGCTGGCGGAGAAGGAGGCGGAGTGCCGTCACACGCCGGAGAAGGAGGCTGAGTGCCCTGATCACTCACCGGAGGAGGGGGCGGAGGAGGAGGCGGAGTGCCCTGACTCGCTGGAGCCGTCCCGTTCGGAAGCTTGATGAGCTCCTTCCGCCATAGGCATGGAGTCTTCAGAGCAGAACCCAGCCGAGTCTCCCCTTCACCGGTAGGGTGGTCAAGCTGGAGCTCCTCATATCCCTGCGTTATTTCATCCATGATCACCCTAGCATATCCTTCTGGAATCGGCCGACAGTGGTAGGTTGCGCCGGGTTCAGGAGGTAAAACAGAGCCAACAGCCGCCTTGACTTTGAAGTTCTGCCATTCCGCCATAAGGTGGCAATGTTGAGACTCCGTGATAGCATCCACGGGGTAGCTAGCAAGAGCCGCATGCTCCAGCTGAAGCAGCTCGGTGGAAGCCACGCTCCTTCTCCGCTGAGCTGGCGGTGTAGCTTCGGGGGCAGTTTCGGCATGTCGATTGCCGTCTCGTTCCTCTAGCGCTTGAACCCTTTCGTGCAGCTTCTGAACTTGGATCTTCTCCACTTTTTTCCTCCTCTCCTGGGTTTTCTAACCGCCCGCGTCCGAATTTGGATCACCGGTACGCATGGCGGGCTTCTTCCGGTGATCTGCCTCGCCTTTGAAATGCTTGCCTTTCTTTCGACATTGATGGTTGGTCGGAAGAAATCGACGATGGCCCAGGTACACATTCTTCCTGCTTTTGTCCAGGTATATACTTTCAGTGTCATCTAAACAGTGCGTGCATGCGTGGTATCCCTTGTTTGTCTGTCCTGAAAGGTTACTGAGAGCGGGCCAATCGTTGATGGCTACAAACAGCAACGCGTGCAGGTTAAATTCCTCCTGTTTGTGCTCATCCCACGTACGTACACCGTTTCCATTCCACAGCTGTAAAAGTTCTTCAACTAATGGCCTTAGGTACACATCAATGTCGTTGCCGGGTTGCTTAGGGCCTTGGATGAGAACTGGCATCATAATGAACTTCCGCTTCATGCACATCCAAGGAGGAAGGTTATACATACATAGAGTCACGGGCCAGGTGATGTGATTGCTGCTCTGCTCCCCGAAAGGATAAATGCCATCCACGCTTAAACCAAACCATACGTTCCTTGGGTCAGCTGCAAACTCAGCCCAGTACTTTCTCTCGATTTTTCTCCACTGCGACCCGTCAGCGGGTGCTCTCAACTTCCCGTCTTTCTTACGGTCCTCACTGTGCCATCGCATCAACTTGGCATGCTCTTCATTTCTGAACAGACGTCTCAACCATGGTATTATAGGAGCATATCACATCACCTTCGCAGGAACCCTCTTCCTGGGGGGCTCGCCGTCAACATCACCAGGGTCATCTTGTCTGATCTTATACCTCAATGCACCGCATACCGGGCATGCGTTTAGATCCTTGTACGCACCGCGGCAGAGGATGCAGTCATTAGGGCATGCATGTATCTTCTGCACCTCCAATCCTAGAGGGCATACGACCTTCTTTGCTGCGTATGTACTGTCGGGCAATTCCTTATCCTTTGGAAGCTTCTTCTTCAATATTTTCAATAGGTTCTCAAATCCTTTGTTAGGCACAGCATTCTCTGCCTTCCACTACAGCAATTCCAGTACGGTACTGAGCTTTGTGTTGCCATCTTCGCAATTGGGGTACAACCCTTTTTTGTGATCCTCTAACATGCGATCAAACTTCAGCTTCTCCTTTTGACTTTCGCATTGCGTCCTTGCATCGACTATGACCCGGCGGAGATCCTCATCATCGGGCACTGGTTCCTCTTGTTCTTCAGCAGCTTCCCCCTTGCAGCATCATTGGGCACATCGTCTGGTTCCTCTTGATCTTCAGCAGCTTCCCCCGTTGCAGCATCACCGTATTCAGGGGGCACATAGTTGTCATCGTCCTCTTCTTCTTCGCCGTCTTCCATCATAACCCCTATTTCTCTGTGCCTCGTCCAAACATTATAGTGTGGCATGAAACCCTTGTAAAGCAGGTGGGTGTGAAGGATTTTCCGGTCAGAGTAAGACTTCGTATTCCCACATATAGGGCATGGACAACACATAAAACCATTTTGCTTGTTTGCCTCAGCCACTTCGAGAAAATCATGCACACCCTTAATGTACTCGGAGCTGTGTCTGTCACCGTACATCCATTGTTGGTTCATCTGCGTGCATTATATATAATTAAGTGTGTCAAAAACCATTACAGAACATCATGAATAGATAATTAAGTGACCAAATTAATAGAAGTTCATCATCACATTAAAACCAAAGTACATACATAGTTCTCATCTAACAACATATATATAGCTCTCCAGAGCATCTAATTAATTAAACCATACATTGAAACTATGTAAAACATTTCAATGCGAAAAGAAATGCGATCATAATCGCAACCAAGGCAACAATTGATCCAACGGCATAATGATACCAAGCCTCGGTATGAATGGCATATTTTCTAATCTTTCTAATCTTCAACCGCATTGGATCCATCTTGATCTTGTGATCATCGACGACATCCGCAACATGCAGCTCCAATATCATCTTCTCCTCCTCAATTTATTTTATTTTTTCCTTCAAATAATTGTTTTCTTCTTCAACTAAATTTAACCTCTCGACAATAGGGTCGGTTAGAATTTCCGGTTCAACCACCTCCTAGATAAATAAAATCTATGTCACGTTGGTCGGTATATTTGTCATAAACAATAAATGAACCAAATAGTTATAAAAATATAATATATACCACATCCGAATCATAGACAGGACGAGGGCCGACGGGGGCGATACCAAAACCATCGCACTATGTAATAAGAAGGAATAATAAAAGTAACAAAATTAGACAAGTAACTATCTAAAGTAAGAATTTTTTCCTTTCAGAAAGAAGATAAGAACAAGAGGCTCACCACGGTGGTGCTGGCGACGAGATCGGCGCGGGCGATCGACGGCGGTGAAGACGGGGACGGGACGTGACGGACCGCTAAACCTAGACAAATCTCGGGGAAAATGGAGCTCGGAGGTCGAGTTTCGAGAGGACAAAGATTAACTAGTGTGGCTCAGACATTTCATCGAACACCTCATGTGCATAGGAGGTGAGCTAGAGCACCCAAATGCCCTTCCCTCGCCGGCCAGAAAAAACAGAGCACTGTGGAGTGCACTGCTGTGGCGATGGGGTATATATAGGGAACTATTTGGTCCCGGTTCGTAGCACCAACCAGGACTAAAGGCCTTTGGTCCCGGTTGGTACCACCAACCGGGACCAATGCCCCCTTTAGTCCCCGTTGGTGGCACCAACCGGGACCAAAGGCCTTGTGCTGGAACTGGCGCGGTGCGGTGGGATGTTTAGTCCCACCTCGCTAGCCGAGAGGCTTCGACAGTAGTTTATAAGCGCAGCTGCGCTGACCACTTCGAGCTCCTCTCAAATGCAGGCTTACGGGCCTATTCTGTCACTATTTGCCTGTGGGCCTACTGGGCCTTCTGCGGGCCTGAATCCTGGCCCATGGATGGGTTTCTAGTCGTATTCAGGCCGTGGTGGCCCAGTAGGTGGCATAATTTTTTTCCTCTGTTTTTTTCTCTTTTGCTTTATTTGTTTTCTTTTGTTTCTACTTACAACAAAAAACTTATTTATTTTATTTCTAATTACTTATGTATTTTACTTTAATTATTTTATTTTTATTTATTTTATTGCTGCTATTTTTATTTATTCTACTGCTGCTATTTTTACTTAATTTATTAAGGTTTATTTATTGTAGTTACTATAGTTTATTTTATTTTATTTTATTAAGGTTTATTTAGTTTTATTTATTTTATTTAGTCCCGGTTTAGTCACATTGGTGTCCGTATATGACCTTCCAATATATGAATATTTACCTCTCAATGATTTCGAGACTCCTCGTCATGCCCGTGATATCATCCGGGACTTCGAACAAACTTCGGTCACCAAAACACACAACTCATAATACAAATCATCATCGAACGTTAAGCGTGCAGATCCTACGGGTTCGAGAACTATGTAGACCTGACCGAGACACATCTCCGGTCAATAACTAATAGCGGAACCTGGATGCTCATATTGGTTCCTACATATTCTACGAAGATCTTTATCGGTCAAACCGCATAACAACATACGTCATTCCCTTTGTCATCGCTATGTTACTTGCCCGAGATTCGATCGTCGATATCATCATACCTAGGTCAATCTCATTACCGGCAAGTTTATTTACTCGTTCCGTAATGCATCATCCCGTAACTAACTCATTAGTCACATTGCTTGCAACCTTATAGTGAGGTGCGTTACCGAGAGGGCCTAGAGATACCTCTCCGACACTCGGAGTGACAAATCCTCATCTTGATCTATGCCAACCCAAAAAACACCTTTGGAGACACCTGTAGAGCATCTTTATAATCACCCGATTACGTTGTGACGTTTGATAGCAGACAAGGGGTTCCTCCGGTATTCGGGAGTTGCATAATCTCATAGTCATAGGAATATGTATAAGTCATGAAGAGAGCAATAGCAATAAAACTAAACGATCATAATGCTAAGCTAATGGATGGGTCTTGTCCATCACATCATTCTCTAATGATGTGATCCCGTTCATCAAATGACAACACATGTCTATGGTCAGGAAACTTAACCATCTTTGATTAACGAGCAAGTCAAGTAGAGGCATACTAGGGAAACTCAGTTTTGTTTATGTATTCATACATGTAATAAGTTTCCGGTTAATACAATTATAGCATGAATAATAAGCATTTATCATGATATAAGGAAATATAAATAACAACTTTTATTATTGCCTCTAGGGCATATTTCCTTCAGTCTCCCACTTGCACTAGAGTCAATAATCTAGTTCACATAGTCATGTGATTTAACACCATTAGTTCTCATCTTTATGTGATTAGTTCACATCACCATGTGACTAACACCAAAAGGGTTTACTAGAGTCAATAATCTAGTTCACATCGCTATGTGATTAACACCCCAAAAGTACTAAGGTGTGATCATGTTTTGCTTGCGAGAGAAGTTTAGTCAACAGGTCTGTCACATTCAGAGCCGTATGTATTTTGCAAATTTTCTATGTCTACAATGCTCTGCATGGAGCTACTCTAGCTAATTGCTCCCACTTTCAATATGTATCCAGATTGAGACTCAGAGTCATCCGCATTGGTGTAAAAGCTTGCATAGATGTAACTCTTTACGATGAACTCTTTATTACCTGCATAACCGAGAAATATTTCCTTAGTCCTCTTAGGTAACTAAGGATAACTTTGACCGTTGTCCAGTGATCCACTCCTGGATCACTATCGTACCCCTTTGCCAAACTCATGGCAAGGTACACAATAGGTCTGGTACACAGCATAACATACTTTATAGGACCTATGACTGAGGCATAGGGAATGACTTTCATTCTCTTTCTATTTTCTGCCGTGGTCGTGTTTTTAGTCTTACTCAACTTTACACCTTGTAATACAGGCAAGAACCCTTTCTTTGACTGATCCATTTTGAACTTCTTCAAAACTTTATCAAGGTATGTGCTTTGTGAAAGTCCAATTAAGCGTCTTGATCTATCTCTATAGATCTTGATGCCCAATATATAAGCAGCTTCACCGAGGTCTTTCACTGAAAAATTCTTATTCAAGTATCCTTTTATGCTATCCAGAAATTTTGTATTATTTCCAATCAATAATATGCCATACACTTATAATATTAGAAATGCTACAGAGCTCCACTCACTTTCTTGTAAATACAAGCTTCTCAAAAAGTCTGTATAAAACCATATGCTTTGATCACACTATCAAAGTGTATATTCCAACTACGAGATGCTTGCACCAGTCCATAAATGGATCTCTGAAGCTTGCACATTTTGTTAGAACCTTTAGGATTGACAAAACCTTCTGGTTGCATCATATACAACTCTTCTTTAATAAATCCATTAAGGAACGCAGTTTTGACATCCATTTGCCAGATTTCATAAAAGGTGGCAATTGCTAACATGATTCAGACAGACTTTAAGCACCGCTACGAGTGAGAAAATCTCATCATAGTCAAGGCCATGAACTTGTCGAAAACCTATTGCGACAAGTCGAGCTTTGTAGATAGTAACACTTCCATCAGCGTTCGTCTTCCTCTTGAAGATCCATTTATTCTCTATGGCTTGCCGATCATCGGGCAGGTCAACCAAAGTCCAAACTTTGTTCTCATACATGGATCCCATCACAGATTTCATGGCCTCAAGCCATTTCATGGAATCTGGGCTCTTCATCGCTTCCTCATAGTTTGTAGGTTCGTCATGGTCTAGTAACATGACTTCCAGAATAGGATTACCGTACCACTCTGGTGCGGACCGTACTCTGGTTGACCTACGAGGTTCGGTAGTAACTTGATCTGAAGTTTCATGATCATCATCATTAGCTTCCTCACTAATTGGTGTAGGGATCACTGAAACTGATTTCTGTGATGGACTACTTTCCAATTCGGGAGAAGGTACAATTACCTCATCAAGTTCTACTTTCCTCCAACTCACTTCTTTCGAGAGAAACTCCTTCTCAAGAAAGGATCCATTCTTAGCAACGAACATCTTGCCTTCGGATCTGTGATAGAAGGTGTACCCAACAGTTTCCTTTGGGTATCCTATGAAGACACATTTCTCTGATTTGGGTTCGAGCTTATCAGGTTGAAGATTTTTCACATAAGCATTGCAGCCCCAAACTTTAAGAAACGACAGCTGAGGTTTCTTGCCAAACCATAGTTCGTACGGTGTCGTCTCAACAGATTTAGATGGTGCCCTATTTAACGTGGATGTAACTTTCTCTAATGCATAACCCCAAAATGATAGTAGTAAATCGGTAAGAGACATCATAGATCGCACCATATCTAATAAAGTACGGTTACAACGTTCGGACACACCATTACGCTGTGGTGTTCCAAGTGGCATGAGTTCTGAAACTATTCCACATTGTTTTAAATGAATGCCATACTCGTAACTCAAATATTCGCCTTCGCGATCAGATCATAGAAACTTTATTTTCTTGTTACGGTGATTCTCCACTTCACTCTGAAATTCTTTGAACTTTTTTAAATGTTTCAGACTTGTGTTTCATTAAGTAGATATACCCACATCTGCTCAAATCATCTGTGAAGGTTAGAAAATAACGATACCCGCTGCGAGCCTCAACACTCATCGGACCACATACATCGGTATGTATTATTTCCAATAAGTCAGTGATTCGCTCCATTGTTCCGGAGAACGGAGTCTTAGTCATCTTTCCCATGAGGCATGGTACGCAAGCATCAAATGATTCATAATCAAGTGATTCCAAAAGTCCATCCGCATGGAGTTTCTTCATGCGCTTTACACCAATATGACCTAAACGACAGTGCCACAAGTATGTTGCACTATCATTATCAACTTTGCATCTTTTGGCATCAATATTATGAATATGTGTATCACTACTATAGAGATTCAATAAACCATTCACCTTGGGTGTATGACCACATAAGGTTTTATTCATGTAAACAGAATAACGATTATTCTTTGACTTAAATGAATAATCGTATTGCAATAAACATGGTCCAATCATATTCACGCTCAACGCAAACACCAAATAACATTTATTTTAGGTTCAACACTAATCCCGAAGGTAAAAGGAGTGTGCGATGGTGATCTTATCAACCTTGGAATCATTTCCAACAAACATCGTCACCTTGCCCTTAACTAGTCTCTGTTCATTTTGCAACTCCTGTTTCGAGTTACTAATCATAGCAACTGAACCAGTATCAAATACCCTGGGGTTACTATGAACACTAGTAAAGTACACATCAATAACATGTATATCAATTATACTTTTGTTCACTTTGCCATCATTCTTATCCGCCAAGTATTTTGGGTAGTTCCGCTTCTAGTGACCATTCCCTTTGCAGTAGAAACACTCAGTTTCAGGCTTAGGTGTAGCTTTGGGCTTCTTCACGGGAGTGGCAACTTGCTTGCCATTCTTCTTGAAGTTTACTTTCTTTCCCTTGCCCTTTTAGTTGAAACTAGTGGTCTTGTCAACCATCAACACTTGATGTTTTTTCTTGATTTCTGCCTACGCCGATTTCAGCATTGCGAAGAGCTTGGGAATCATTTTCGTTATCCCTTGCATATTATAGTTCATCACAAAGTTCTAGTAACTTGGTGATAGTGACTAGAGAACTCTGTCAATCACTATCTTATCTGGAAGATTAACTCCCACTTGATTCAAGTGATTGTAGTACTCAGACATTCTGAGCACATGCTCACTAGCTGAGCTATTCTCCTCCATCTTGTAGGCAAAGTACTTGTCAGAGGTCTCATACCTCTTAACACGGGCATGAGTCTGAAATACCAATTTCAGCTCTTGGAACATCTCATATGCTTCGTGGCGTTCAAAACTTTTTTGAAGTCCCGGTTCTAAGCCGTAAAGTATGGCGCATTTGAACTATCAAGTAGTCATCATACCGAGCTTGCCAAACGTTCATAACGTCTGCATCTGCTCCTCAAATAGGTCTGTCACCTAGCGGTGCATTAAGGACATAATTCTTCTGTGCTACAATGAGGATAATCCTCAGATCACGGACCCAGTCCGCATCATTGCTACTATCATCTTTCAACTTATTTTTCTCCAGGAACATATCCAAAAATAAACGGGAAGCTACATCGCAAGCTATTGATCTACAACATAGATATGCAAATACTATTAGGACTAAGTTTATGATAAATTAAAGTTCAATTAATCATATTACTTAAGAATTCTCACATAGATAGACTTCCCTCTAGTCATCTAAATGATCACGTGATTCATCTATCTATATCTATATATATACTTATACTTTATACTAATTAGCGACTCCCAAGAAATTACCGCGTTAATCAGATTTTACGAGCCGTTAATCTGGTGGGACCGACTTATTACGGTGTAGATTGACTCATGAAATCCTCCATAATAAAACTTGATTTTAAATAACTTCCATCTCAATCTATCTAAAACTCCTACGAACTCACACATTAATCCATATCCATTATATAACTACCATCGACTAAATTGTCTCAATCTTCGAGGGCTCAATATCTCACGTATCCCTTCCCTCAAAAAATATCTCACGTATCCCTCTACCTATCTCACGTATCCCTTCCCTCAAAAAAATATATCTCACGTATCCCTCTATCTCTCTCAGGTCTCTTTCAAACTCCCGAGGCTCAAATCAAGATTCGTAAAGAAACAGAAACCTTGCGGCGGCTGGTGGTCGCCGGCGCCCGGGGCATGCGTTAATGTGTGCAGCCCTGCTGCAACCTGCACGTTGGGGGGGGGGGGGGGGGGGGGGGGTGAGTGGCCTGCGGCTGGGTAAGAGTGTGCTAGGCCTGGTAGCCCGGCGGCGGGGCGCGTCGACGCTGGCCGTGGCCTGCTGCTGTTATGAATCATCAACCAGCCTGATGCCATCAGGTAATTATTATTAGGTAATGCTAGAGAACCTGTTCCATATGATGCCCCCGTCATCTTCGATAGTACATTTGTATGGAGAAACAAAGTAGGTTCATGGCCATCTGGAAGCTAAACGAACAAGCACACTGATTGATCCATCATGCCTTTGTTTATAGATTTTTTTCCTTGATGATGAGTAGTAGGATGAACAAATAATATGCATATTAGAATTATATAATTAAATCAAATAGGCATTAGCGACATTAATTATTTTTTTTTTAATAATTAGGGCCTTATTTTACATTGCATTCCAGGCCCCCAACCTGATGGAGACGGGTCTGTGGATGTTCAACGAAGTACTGTTTCAGCACGCATCTTTTCGCCGACACTTTTGGCCACGAAGAGATACACAAGTACTAGCAGGTGGATAGATTTTCAGGTGGCATTTACATGCACGTGCAAACTATAAGCCGCATGCGATCAAATCGATCTATGTAGGTACTTTGCATCGTATACGTGTGTGTCTTCACAGAGAATCCATTAATAAGCTAGCTAACTAGCCGGATTCATCAATATTTACATCCTGTACGTGCTAATTTGTCTGGCCAAAAGCACCAGCCAGCGAGGAGATCGTATGGTGCACCCAGTCCACCTATAGCACCAGTTTTTTTTGGGGCCAGTCTAATAGACGTCATCATGATATTCTAATAAGACATAAAGCTTAAAAGCATTATTCTGACTATTCCAAATGTCCTTTTTTGTACTTAATACTTATATGATTTCTGGTGTATGTGGAGTTGATTGTAGCGTTGGCATGCGTTTTTGTATTAAATTTACATGTGTATTCATCAACGTACTACCTACTGAAAATTGCAGATTTTTTTACTCCAGGCTGATGTTACACAAATAATTTGTATTTGGCAGTGATCACTATTATATTCTGCATGCATCATATTTGAAATATCTGATATGCATTATTAGAAAATATCTATGTTATTTTTCTTTTGGAATTTCAAAATCCCAAGGGTTTGATTTTGTCTACTAGATACTATAAGATTTGGACTTTTTCTGATAAATTGATTAAGCTTGGAACAATTTCTGAACACGTGAGATAATCTTTAAGATATCATATAGAAAAAATAGATAATTCACAACATTGTTGAGATTTTCTGTATTAATTATATTCCAGTGTGTCGAGGGATTTGTTGATTTGTGAATGTAATAGTATATTTTCAGTTATTGGTTCATAGTTTTGCGCATAAATTTCAAGAAATTAGCTGCAAATTTTATTTTGTTTTCGGTATGTGCTAATGAGGAGTTATCCTGGCAGCTATTAAACTTGCTTCCAGCCTTAGATTATGATTGCATGTTAGGTGATAGGGATACAGATTCAACTATTTTGAATTTTTTGAACACCGTTTAGAGAACTGGGGCGGTAAAAGGTATGCCAAGGCCACTATCCTCTACTTCGTTTCACTTGCATTTTATGAGGACCTACGCAGTCTCTTTAGTTTCTGCTGCTCTTGAATGTACCAAATTTTGCGTAAATTCTATGGTGGTAATATTGTAAGCTAATCTTAATGGTATGCTCAACTGCTTTTTTCACGCCCTTTCTTCTATTTGTTCTTTCTACTAATCTTGCGTCTTGGGGTTGCTTATACATTAAATCATGGAGGATCACCGTGTGACATGATTATGGAGCTATGAAGCTTGCTTGTGTACTGTAGCTAGCCCATTTTTGTAGAAGTATAATATCAACCTACTTCTATGTAATCTATGCTTCTATTTTATAAAGTTACAGATTCAAGACTTTGAGTTTATTTTTCCATTGATGCGTCTTAGTTGTTATACATGTTCCACGTATTTCTTTCTAGCTGACATTTGAAGTTTGTGACGTATGTTGCAAAGATTCTCACCTATTGCTATATGTAACTTCTTGGAACAAAATAAATATTGGATTTTTATTTATGGCGGTCCTTTAGCAAATTAATAGAATGTGGATGTAGTTTTGACCAACATGGCAATGCCTTAAGATTAATTTTCCATTAGGAAAACAAAATTATGGTTCATATGCATATTTAAATTTGTGGTTGCCATTAATTTCTTGAATGCTACCATTGCACTGATTATAATTGCGCCCGTGCGGATGCACGGGTTGGCGACTAGTATCAACTAAACCATGTCCGATCATCACGGGAGATGGAGTAGTTTTCAATGGTGAACATCTTTATGTTGATCATATCTACTATATTATTCACATTCGACCTTTCGGTCTCCGTGGTCCGAGGCCATATCTGCATAAGCTAGGCTCGTCAAGTTTAACCCGAGTATTCTGCACGTTCAAAACAGGCTTGCACCCGTTGTATGTGAACGTAGAGCTTATCACACCCGATCATCGCGTGGTGTCTCGGCACGACGAACTGTAGCAATGGTGCATACTCAGGGAGAACACTTATACCTTGAAATTTAGTGAGGGATCATCTTATAATGCTACCGCCGTACTAAGCAAAATAAGTTGCATAAAAGATAAACATCACATGCAATAAATATGTGACATGATATGGCCATCATCATCTTGTGCCTTTGATCTCCATCTCCAAAGCACCGTCATGATCTCCATTGTCACCGGCTTGACACCTTGATCTCCATCGTAGCGTCGTTGTCGTCTTGCCAACTATTGCTTCTACGACTATCGCTACCACATAGTGATAAAGTAGCAATTACATGGCGATTGCATTTCATACAATACAGCGACAACCATAAGGCTCCTGCCAGTTACCGATAACTTTTACAAAACATGATCATCTCATACAATAACATATATCACATCATGCCTTGACCATATCACATCACAACATGCCCTGCAAAAGCAAGTTAGACGTCCTCTACTTTGTTGTTGCAAGTTTTACGTGGCTGTTACGGGCTTCTAGCAAGAACCGTTCTTACCTACACATCAAAACCACAACGATTTTTCATAAGGTGTGTTGTTTTAACCTTCAACAAGGACCGGCCGTAGCCAAATTCGATTCAACCAAAGTTGGAGAAACAGACACCCGCCAGCCACCTGTGTGCAAAAGCACGTCGGTAGAACCGGTCTCATGAACATGCTCATGTAATGTTGGTCCGGGCCCCGTCATCCAACAATACCGCCGAATCAAAATAAGACATTGGTGGTAAGCAGTATGACTATTATCGCCCACAACTCTTTGTGTTCTACTCGTGCATATCATCTACGCATAGACCTGGCTCGGATGCCACTATAGGGGAACGTAGCATGCAATTTCAAAAATTTCTTACGATCACGCAAGATCTATTTAGGAGATGCATAGCAACAAGAGGGGGAGAGTGTGTCCATGTACCCTCATAGACCGAAAGCGGAAGCGTTAGGTTAATGCGGTTGATGTAGTCGAACGTCTTCACGATCCAGCCGATCCAAGTACCGAACATATGGCACCTCCGTGTTCAGCACACGTTCAGCTCGATGACGTCCCTCAAACTCTTGATCGAGCAGAGGGTCGAGGGAGAGTTCCCTCAGCATGACGGTGTGGTGACGTTGATGGTGATGTGATCCGTGCAGGGCTTCGCCTAAGCACTACGACGCTATGACCGGAGGAGTAAACTGTGGAGGGGCACCGCACACGGCTAAGAGAACAATTTATGTGCCTTTGGGGTGCCCCCCACCCCCGTATATAAAGGAGAGGGAAGGGGTGGCCGGCCAGGAGGAGGCGTGCCAAGGGGGGAGGCCTACTAGGACTCCACTCCTAGTAGGATTCGCCCCCTTCCTTCCAACGGAGAGGGGGAAAGGGGAAAGAGGGCAGAGGGAGAAGGAAACGGGGGCGCGCCCCCACCCCTGGTGCAATTCAGATTGGGCAGGGGTGAGGCACACGCTTCCTCTTGTGGCCTTCCTCCCTCTCTCCACTATGGCCCATGAGGCCCATTAACTTTCCCGGGGGGTTCCGGTAACCTCCCGGTACTCCGAAAAATCCCCGAGCCTCTTCGGAACCATTCCGGTGTCCGTATATAACCTTCCAATATATGAATCTTTACCTCTCGGCCATTTAAAGACTCCTCGTCATGTCCATGATCTCATCGGAGACTCCGAACAAACTTCGTTCACCAAAACACATAACTCATAATACAAATCGTCATCGAACGTTAAGCGTGCGGACCCTACGGGTTCGAGAACTATGTAGACATGACCGAGATACATCTCCGGTCTATAACCAATAGCGGAACCTAGATGCTCATATTGGTTCCTACATATTCTACGAAGATCTTTATCGGTCAAACCGCATAACAACATACGTTATTCCCTTTGCCATCGGTATGTTACTTGCCCGAGATTCGATCGTCGATATCATCATACCTAGTTCAATCTCATTATCGGCAACTATCTTTACTCGTTCCATAATGCATCATCCCGTAACTAACTCAGTAGTCACATTTATTGCAAGGCTTATAGTGATGTGCATTACCGAGAGGGCCCAGAGATACCTCTTCGATACTCGGAGTGACAAATCCTAATCTCGATCTATGCCAACCCAACAAACACACCTGTAGAGCATCTTTATAATCACCCAGTTATGTTGTGACGTTTGATAGCACATAAGGTGTTCCTCCGGTATTCTGGAGTTGCATAATCTCATAGTTAGAGGAATATGTATAAGTCATGAAGAGAGCAATAGCAATAAAACTAAACGATCATACTGCTAATCTAACGGATGGGTCTTGTCCATCACATCATTCTTTAATGAGGTGATCCCGTTCGTCAAATGACAACACATGTCTATGGTCAGGAAACTTAACCATCTTTGATTAACGAGCTAGTCAAGTAGAGGCATATTAGGGACACTCAGTTTTGTCTATGTATTCACACATGTACTAAGTTTCCGGTTAATACAATTCTAGCATGAATAATAAACATTTATCATGATATAAGGAAATATAAATAACAGCTTTTATTATTGCCTCTAGGGCATATTTCCTTCGCCAGGTACTCTACACATATCTGAAATAGCTCGTGAGGCTACTGATATGTATCATGTTGGTGTGTATTTCACTATTTCATGCATCTCACTTCTAATTTATAATCGCAACTGACACTAGGAATGGATCAATTGTCTTACAGTTTATGTAGAAGAATCACAATATGCTAATAATATTAACATGAGCATGAAAATATAAAAGTCCCCTTTTCACCCGATATTCATCTCCCATGTAATCTGACCTTTTTAGTACAATTAGCTTGGTTGTTTACATTGGTTTAGAGACCATATTGGTTCAATTTAGGACATTAAAGGTTAACCATCCCCACTTTACTAGGTTTAGAAATCCGAGTACTCTCTTAAATTCAACGTTCGCTGTTCTTCGTGGCTTCAGGTTGTTCTTGAAGGAAATATGCCCTAGAGGCAATAAAAGTTGTTATTTATATTTCCTTATATCATGATAAACGTTTATTATTTATGCTAGAATTGTATTAATCGGAAACTTAGTACATGTGTGAATACATAGACAAAACAAAGTGTCCCTAGTATGCCTCTACTTGACTAGCTCGTTAATCAAAGATGGTTAAGTTTCCTGACCATAGACATGTGTTTTCATTTGATGAACGGGATCACAACATTAGAGAATGATGTGATGGACAAGACCCATCGATTATCTTAGCATAATGATTGTTAAGTTTTATTGCTATTTCTTTCTTCATGACTTATATATATTCCTCTGACTATGAGATTATGCAACTCCCGAATCCCGGAGGAACACCTTGTGTGCTATCAAACGTCACAACATAACTGGGTGATTATAAAGATGCTCTACAGGTGTCTCCAAAGGTGTTTGTTGGGTTGGCATAGATCGAGATTAGGATTTGTCACTCCGAGTATCGGAGAGGTATCTCTGGGCCCTCTTAGTAATGCACATCACTATAAGCCTTGCAAGCAATATGACTACCGAGTTAGTTACAGGATGATGCATTATGGAATGAGTAAAGAGACTTGCCGGTAACAAGATTGAACTAGGTATGATGATACGGACGATCGAATCCCGGGTAAGTAACATACCGATGACAAAGGGAATAACGTATGTTGTTACCGCGGTTTGACCGATAAAGATCTTCATGGAATATGTAGGAACCAATATGATCATCTAGGTTCCGCTATTGGTTATTGACCGGAGATGTGTCTCGGTCATGTCTACATAGTTCTTGAACCCGTAGGGTCCGCACGCTTAACGTTCGATGACGATTTGTATTATGAGTTATGTGTTTTGGTGACCGAAGTTTGTTCGGAGTCCCGGATGAGATCACGGACATGACGAGGAGTCTCGAAATGGTCGAGAGGTAAAGATTCATATATTGGAAGGTAGTATTCGGACATCAGAATGGTTTCGAGTGGTTCGGATATTTTACCGGAGTACCGAGGGGTTACCGGAACCCTCCGGGGAAGTATTGGGCTTTCATGGGCCTTAGTGGAGAGAGAGGAGGGCCTCAAGGGGTGGTCGTGCCCCCCCCATGGCAGTCCAAATTGGACTAGGGGAGGGGGCAGCGCCCCCTTTCCCTCTCCCTCTCCCTCTCCCTCTCCTTCCTTTTCCCCTCCGGTAAGAAAAGAAAGGGGGGCGAATCCTACTAGGAGTGGAGTCCTAGTAGGACTCCCCCCCATGGCGTGCCCCTCCAGGCCGGCCGTGTCCTCCTCCCCTCCTTTATATACGGGGGCAGGGGGCACCCCAAAGATACATCAGTTGTTCTCCTAGCCGTGTGCGGTGCCCCCCTCCACAGTTTACTCCTCCGGTCATAGCGTCATAGTGCTTAGGCGAAGCCCTGCGCGGATGACATCACCATCACCATCACCATCACCACGCCGTCGTGCTGATGGAACTCTCCCTCGACCCTCTGCTGGATCAAGAGTTCGAGGGACGTCATCGAGCTGAACGTGTGTTGAACTGGGAGGTGCCGTACGTTCGATACTAGATCGGTTGGATCATGAAGACGTTCGACTACATCAAACGCGTTTACCTAACGCTTCTGCTTTACGTCTACGAGGGTACGTGGACACACTCTCCCCCTCTCGTTGCTATGCGTCTCCTAGATAGATCTTGCGTGATTGTAGGAATTTTTTTGAAATTGCATGCTACGTTCCCCAACAGTAGCATCCAAGCCAGGTCTATGCATAGATGATATGCATGAGTAGAACACCAAGAGTTGTGGGCGATAATAGTCATACTGCTTACCACCAACGTTTTATTTTGATTCGGCAGTATTGTTGGATGAAGCGGACCGGACCAACATTACATGACCACGTTCATGAGACCGGTGCTACCGACATGCTTTTGCACACAGGTTGCTGGCGGGTGTCTGTTTTTTCAACTTTAGTTGAATTGAATTTGACTACGGTCGGTCCTTGTTGAAGGTTAAAACAACACACTTGATGAAAAATCATTGTGGTTTTGATGCGTAGGTAAGAACGGTTCTTGCTACAAGCCCATAGCAGCCACGTAAAACTTGAAACAACAAAGCAGAGGACGTCTAACTTGTTTTTGCAAGGCATGTTGTGATGTGATATGGTCAAGGCATGATGTGATATACGTTATTGTATGAGATGATCATGTTTTTGTAAAATTTATCGGCAACTGGCAGGAGCCTTATGGTTGTCACTTTATTGTATGAAATGAAATCGCCATGTAATTGCTTTGCTTTATCACTATCCGGTAGCGATAGTAGTAGAAGAAATAGTTGGCGAGACGACAACGACGCTACGATGGAGATCAAGGTGTAAAGCCGGTGACGATGGAGATCATGACGGTGCTTTGAACATGGAGATCAAAGGCACAAGATGATGACGGCCATATCATGTCACATATTTTCATTGCATGTGATGTTTATCTTCTATGCATCTTATTTTGCTTAGTACGGTGGTAGCATTATAAGATGATTGTCGGTGTCAAAACCGGCGGATCTCGGGTAGGGGGTCCCGAACTGTGTGTCTAAGGTTGATGGTAACAGGAGGCGGGGGACACGATGTTTACCCAGGTTCGGGCCCTCTCTATAGAGGTAATACCCTACTTCCTGCTTGATTGATCTTGATGAATATGAGTATTACAAGAGTTGATATACCACAAGATCGTAATGGCTAAACCCTAGAAGTCTAGCCTATATGATTATGATTGATTTTTCTACGGATTAAGCCCTCCGGTTTATATAGACACCGGAGGGGACTAGGGTTGTACAGAGTCGGTTACAAAGAAAGGGATCTTCATATCCAAACGCCAAGCTTGCCTTCCACGCCAAGGAGAGTCCCATCCGGACACAGGTGAGAGTCTTCGGTCTTGTATCTTCATAGCCCAACAGTCTGGCCCACATCAACAGGTCAGACGTCCGAGGACCCCTTAGTCCAGGACTCCCTTAGTAGCCCTTGAACCAGGCTTCAATGACGAGGTGTCCGGTGCGCTGATTGTCTTCGGCATTGCAAGGCGGGTTCCTCCTTTGTATACTCCAAAATAGTCTTCGAACACGAGAACATAGTTCGGCTCTGCAAAACAAATTCCACACACAACCGCAGAGAGTATAATATTCCACAAGTCCAATCTGCTGACAACTTTTTGTAGCATGACATCACGTCACCGCTCGGCTATTATTTCGAACAATTTTTTAGCCTTTTGTTCCATATTTAGAGATGCGGCTTCATTGGCACGTCTTGTCAAAGCAGAGATCGTGTCCCCTTATTGCGGGATTCTCATCAATACGGGGCATGGGTAATCCAACCATGTCGCCTGCACGGTTCTTGGGAATAGGCGAGTTTTTAGGGCGAGTGGGGAGGCGCTTGATATTCACTGCCTTTATAAAGAGATAAGGATTCACTCTTTTCACCCATGCCTTCTTCCTCTCTGCCTTCTCCATTCTCAAGCTCCAACACCCAAGTTCTCATCCTTTCCGCCCCAAGAAAGCACTCCCACCATGTCCTGATCTGGAGCGCAAGGCAAGTGGATGGCCACCTCCATCAAGGAGAACGACATCATCAAGCTTCGGGAGGCCGGATACCTGGCAAAAGAAATCGCCCACCGGCTTCCGGGCAAGGGGCAAATCGTCCCCACCCCGAAGCTCAATGAGAGGGAGGTGTTCATCCCCCATTTCGTCCGCGGCCTGGGATTTCCTCTCCACCCGTTCGTCCGTGGACTCATGTTCTACTACGGGCTGGATTTCCATGATCTAGCCCCAAACTCCTTCCTCAACATCTCGGCATTCATTGTCGTGTGCGAGGCCTTCCTCCGCATTCCACCCCACATCGGACAGTGGCTCAAGATCTTGAACGTGAAGCCGAAGGTGGTGGATGGCCAACATGCAGAGTGCGGAGGCGCCATGGTGAGCAAGATGCCCAACGTCACATGGCCCACAGGTACCTTTGTGGAGACCGTCGAAGGGTGGCAACAATCATGGTTTTATATCACAGGGCCCCGTGACACCACATGGGCCGCGGCGCCCAAATTCAAGTCCGGAGCACCAATGCGGCTTACCTCCTGGCTGGAGAAGGGCCTGAATTGGGCTGCATCGGACGAGCTGACCGTGCTACAAACGCGCGTCCAGAGCATGGTGGACAAGAACATCAAGCTTGTCAACGTGATCCAGGTGATGCTAGTTCGCCAGGTCCTTCCATGCCAGAGCCAGACCTGCAATTTGTGGGAGTTCGATCCGGCCGAGCACCAAACCTTGCAACATTTCTTTGGCGTCACACACGAAGGCATCTGGAAGGTGCTCTTCAAGGCCAATGAAACGTGGCCGAAGGAAACCGAAGACCGTGGGTAGAACCTGACCCATCCCGCCAACCCAGTAAGTTTTTAGTATTATCAAGGTATATCCTTCGCTCATACACTAAAGGAGAATGTCTGAGCTTCCCTATTTTACTTTTTCAGGGTTGGACAAAGAAAGTGGAGCGGATTCAGTGTCCGGCTCCGCTGCCAGAGGACCCAGAGATCCCTCTTCTGGCGAAGATGCTGGTTCCGGCGCCCTACAAAGCGCCGGAGAAAAAGGCCAAGAAGAAGGCCAAGGAGACCCGAAGTGGTCTCCATCGCAAGGGCGCTTTGGACGTGACGTCCGAAGACACCGAGGCCCACTCCCCCGCCGCCGAGGACGAGGACGAAGAGGAGGAAGAAAGCAGCTCCCCCTCAGGGGGAGGAAGGAGGAAGAGGGAGGCTTCCGCAAATTTGGAGGCAGAGGCGTCTGTCGGATGTCGGGTTCCGGCAAAACCCTTAAGGTTCGAACTCTGGGGTGCGCACGAAGATCTTCTCCCTACCGATCCACGCCCCAGAGCCTCGTTCCGGTTCTTAGCTACACAATGAACAACACAAGAGACATGAGGTTTATACTGGTTCGGGCCACCGTTGTGGTGTAATACCCTACTCCAGTGTGTGGTATGGTGGATTGCCTCTGGGCTGATGATGAACAGTACAGAGGAAGAACAGCCTCGCAGGGGTGTTCTTGTGCTTGGTGGATGTGAGGATGATCTGAATCCGTTGGTTCTCGATGAGATGCCTGAGGCTTAGTTGCCTCCTACTGTGGTGGCTAGTCCTATTTATAGAGGCCCTGGTCCTCTTCCCAAATATTGAGCGGGAAGGGAGCCAACAACGGCCATTTTGAAGGGGGACAGCTAGTACAAGCTATCCTGACTAAAGGTGGTCTTCGGCTACCAAAAGCACTGGTGATGACGCCGTCTTGGGCTCCATGGTGACCTCCGTCCTGCTGCTCTGCTGGTCTTGGTCTCGTTGCACCGATATGGAAACCTTTGCTCGATGCCTCGGTACTTCGCGCCAGCACTTGCCCCCTTTGCACCAAAGAGGAAACGAGGACACTGCGCTGGCTGGCGCCCGCCTGGTCTTGATCGTCATGTCTTACGTCGCGAGCACCTCGTGAGGTACTCCTTACATTGATCTCTCCGCCTCCTCGCGAGCCTGCCTGGCGAGGCCAACCCTGAGGAGGCCTTGTGCCGCCTGTCCCGTGAGGCTTGGCCCCTCGCGAGGGTCTTGAGCTTGGGTTGATGAAGACGGGCCGTACTGGGCCCCTGCTTGAGCCACGCCGCAGGCCGCAGGTAGGCAAGTCTGGGGACCCCCGTTCCCAAAACGCCGACAGTAGCCCCCGGGCCCAAGGTGCGCTCGGACTTGGCTTAGCAGCGAAGCCAAAGGGCAAGTGCGGAGCGCCGTGGGCCCCCAAAAGCCTGTGGCCTTGGTCAACGCGTGGCGACTTGACTGGACGTGGGCGTCTCCGCTTCCCCACGCTACCTCGGTAACTGCCCGACCGACAAAAGGCTGGCCTAGGTCAGTTTTACCTTCATTGCTCTCCTTCGCCTTGCTCCAGATCCCCTTCCTTGCTCTTGCTCTTTCGCTTCCGAAATCTCCAGATCCGCCCCATCCTTCTCCTTTCAGCGAGCAATGGCGCCCCGCAAGGCCGTGGTCGAGGCTCCGCCGGCTTGGTTCTCGCCGGCCCTGGATCCTTCCAACATGACGGAGAAGAATCTCACCGCTACGCGCCTGATGACGGCGGCGCAGGGCTACGAGATGAAGGAGACTAAACTCCGAGTTGGCTCCGCCCAGCCGGAGGCTAAAGGGAGCACCTTCTACACCTTCTTTATGAGCTCCGTCATCGCCGGCCTGGTTCCTCCCTTCTCTGAGTTCTTCTACATTGCAGGCCCTTCACCTTCATCCCAACTCCGTCCTCCTTTTGTCGATTTTCGCCTACTACTGCGAGGCGCACGTTGGGGTGATGCCGTCCGTGGCTTTGCTGCGCCACTTCTTCTCCCTCCGGATCACCGGCAGCCATTCCTCGGCGTGTGCTGGCTTCGTCGCGTACTCCAAGGCCAACGCGATTTCAAACACCAGGAAGAGGGTCGACGGCTTCCGAAGCAAGTGGGTTATGGTGGATGCCAGGTGCATCTCCCGGCTAGCACTACCAACAGAGCAGCCCCAGCCTGACGAGGCGTGGTCTCAAGCGAAGCTTGACGACCGGCGGGCGAAGTCTGTGCTGGAGAAGATGAACGCCGACCTGAGGCCGGGCAACATGAAGGCTGCAAAGCTGACCGGGGCCATGATCCTAAGGGAATTCCAGACGCAACGGGTAGCTCCGCTTCAGGCGCACTCGCGCCCACTTTGGACGCTTGGGGGTGCAGATGACGATCTCCGCCTGAACTCGGTGGCCCTGGCCGACGAGGACCTGGTCGCAGCCCTCCGCCTCTTGGTTGGGGAAGACGTGGAAAGTCCGGAGGGCACTCCTGCCCCCCTGTTCCTTCGCGCCGACTGGCAACAGGTGGTGGACGCCATGCCCATGTTTGACGGGCACGGTCTGGTGCCGGAGGTGCCCCCTGAGGGCCAAGGGGCGGCGGCGCCGGTGGAATTGTCTTCTGACAATTCCCGCGGAGGAGGAGAGGAAGACGAAGAGGAGGAGGAGCGCGACTCCGAGGCGACCGTGGAGGGGACGGGGGAGACTTCCCCCCGGCGCAGGGCCAGCATCCTCCGCACCCTGCCAGACGACGACGAGGCCGATGCCATGCGAGTGGGGGAAGACCCGCCCATGATCCCGAAGAAGGACAGGTCGGGGCTGATCTCCCGAGGGGCCACTCCTGCCCAGGCACCGCCCGAAGCCGGTTCCAGCCCTTCTGGTGCGCCTTCTTCTGCTTTCGGACCTCTTGAGGCTGCACCCTGGACGAAGAAGCTTACGGGCTTCAATCTTGGCAAGAGGTCGGCGATCCTTGCCGCGATCGACCAGTAAGTGTTCCATCTCTGTCTTGTTCTTGTTTTTGCTGCGAGGACTTGACATTCTCCGTCGCTTGGACAGGCCACTACTCGCGGCGAAGAAGAAGAAGGGAGACTCGGTGGCCTCGCTTGGGGCGAGTTCGTCCGCCGCAACTGCGCCTTTGCCTGCGGGAAGGGGAGGCAGTGGAGCTCGCATCTCCCCTGCCCGGTCGTCCTCGCGAGGCTTGGAGAAGCGCTCTGATGAGGCGCCAGCCCCTATGGCCCCGCTGACTCTAGAGGTGCCGGTGCTTGATGCTGTCACTGAGGTTGCCAAGACTCGGGAGCTCCCAGTCTCTCAAGCCGTGATGACACCAGCGCCTCCTCCTCCTGCTCCACTGGTTCCTGACTCCTCTGCCTCTTCCGCCGTCTTGGACCGTGCCGCTGCTGAGCTAGACCGGCTGCAGAAGACCTCCAGGGCGCCAACCCCCGCTTGGTGGCCGGGCGCCTGGAGCTGATCTCCGGCCGGGTTCACTCCGACACCTTCGTCCGAGCGGCGCTGAGCGAGGCTATGGGAGCTTGCGACAAGGAGAAGCAAGCCGCCACCCAGGCCATGGTCGCCCGCAATGCAGCGCTGAAAGATGCCACGGCCGCCCAGGACCGGTGCAAGGCGTTGGAGACTGAGCTGCAGGGTCTACGCGATGAGCTCGCCAGGGAGGTTCGCGGCCGCCAGGCGAAGGAGGAGGAGATGAGAGCTCGGGAGAGCGCCATCGGGGACCGCAACCCCGAGCTGGCTGCTGAACGCGGCCGACTGAAGACGCTAGAGCAGAAGCTGGAGGTGGAGAAGGCCGAGCTGGATGCCAAGGCGAAGGTCCTGGCTGAGGATCGCGTGGCCTTCGCGGATCTTGAGGTGAGGTCTCGCAAGGCGCTGAAGTCGCTTTATGACGATGGCCTGGAGAAGCCGCTGGCCGGGGCCGAGGATGGCCTGGCCCAGCTACTTCCCTTCTTGGTCGAGGCGCTTGAGGAAGTCGTGATTGGCGTCGGCCCCATGGCGGAGGTCGAAGCTTGCATCCTCTCCTCTGCGGCGCTGACGCAGGTCCTTAGCCACGTCTACCTTTGCGACCCTGACGCCAACCTCGATGAGCTACTGGAGCCTGTGGACGCCGAACGCTCCACCGCTGCTGCGGAACCTGTGAAGGGCCGAGTGGAAGCCCTGTTGTCGAAGTTCCGCGCCTTCGCCACTGCGCCCAAGGCGGGTGCTGCTGACTCCGTGGCCTCGGGAGGTGTAGCTGGCGGTGGCAACACCACCGCGGAGGCGGAGCTCCTGGTGAAAGATGGCGCTGCCCGAGGGTGATCTTACTGCGGCTTCTTTCCTGTTCTGATTCCTGCAACATGCACTGTGCCTCGTGGAGGCGTTTAAACTTGCGTTTGATGTCGTAAAGACAATTATGGTTTGTAATATTTGCTTCTAGATTTGCTTCGACATCTTGCGGTTTCCTTCCTATTTGCTTTGTGTTCTACGTCGGCAGGGCCCGGTCCCGCGCATACCTCAAGCGCCATTAGCCCCGACCGGAAACCAGGACGGAACCAAGGAGTGAGGGGCTACGTGACAAGTTAGGCTCCTGAGTTGCGATGCTCAGGAGTCCCCCTTGACACACAAACAACAAATAGGGAGGGAGTGTAGGAGTGGATCTGTCGTTCTACGTCGGCAGGGCCCGCCCCCCCGCATACCTCAACCACCGTTAGCCTTGCGGAACTAAGGAGTGAGGGGCTACATGACCAGTTAGGCTCCTGAGTCGCGATCCTCAGGAGTCCCCCTTGACGTTCAAACGGTCTTCGTACCTTGGCTCCGCTCGGGGAGGGGCGCGCGACGACTAGGCCCGAGGGACCCAGTTGGGTGGCGTGCGCTCGGGTGTGACCCGGGCGCACCCCCCGTGTCCAGCCCCCTTGCGCGGCGCTCCCAAGGGGAGGCGTTGCGATGAGGCTAGACACTAAGCTCTAGGCTCCACAAGGTTGATACGGCCGTGGGCCGCCCTCAGTTGTTTATCACCAGTGCGGAGCATAGCGCTTCCGTATGTGTATGGGCATATCTGCTCCTCGGCAGTGTCGTCAGCCAGCGCGGAGCATGGTGCTTCCACTGGTACGTGGGAAAGGGGCCCCCCTCCGGGAGGAGCCCCCGGGGCATGTACAGCCCCGCCCTGACACGTAGCCGGCACGGTAGGGCTAGGCGAGGTGTATTTGGGCACTCGTTAGCCAGCGCGGGACTCACGAGGCCCTACCTCAAGGCGGGTTGCGCCTGGTCTTGAGCCGCGGACGGCTGTGCACGAGGCGTATCTGGGCACTCGTGAGCCAGCGCGGGACTCACGAGGCCCTACCTCAAGGCGGGTTGCGCCTGGTCCTGCAAGATGGTTAGATGCAAATGCTCTACGTCCTCAGGTCCCGGCCCTCGAGCGAGCTCAGCCGCCGCTGGTATGCCAGGTCGCGATGCCGTGGACAAGGCCAGGGGGTGAGGGCTGGAGAGCTAGTAAGAGCTCCCAAGTCGCGGTGCTCAGGAGCCCACCTTTTAACGTGCAAGCGATTTGCATAGGGGCCCGTGGTAGGCGGCAGAGGATAATCATAAGCAGGTTAAGCATGAAAGGCAAATCAGCTTAGACAAATGCAAGAAGGATGCATGCCACTCGGTCAGGCCCGAGCGGCTTGGGGAAGGTGCAGCCCGAGGGGCGCCCCCGACAAAGTGAACTAAATACATAAGTAAAAGGGATACACGCCACCGGGACGGACCCATGTGGCTTGGGAATGATGCAGCCCTGAGGGCGCTCCCAGCTGAAATGAACTTGAAAGATGTCACCTGGTATCGCTGCGGAGGAGGTGTTGGAGTAGCTGATGATGCGCGGTGAAGAAGCCGATCCTCACGAGCCGCCAGAGCCCTGGGCCTCAGGAGGCTCTGGGGGTCCGGGGGGTTCCTCGAGGACCATCTCCATCTCTGCCAGGATCGCGTGGTGTCTGGCATCCCGAGCTTCCAGAATGCTCCGCATAAGACGCTAGCGAGCGGCAGCCGCGTTCAGCAGGCCGAAGGGCATGCGAACGTAGCTGTGCGGCTGACCCTCACAGCGTCCTACGCGCGAAGGCTAGAAGCGCTCCTGAGACGCGACTCGGCTGAGCCCCGGGTAGTTGATGCAGACACGCAGCCCGCCATCCTTGCCTGCATGGGGAGCTAGGCCAGGTAGGCAGCGATCGCCGCCTATGACTCTTGATTCTTGAAGCTCCTGAGTGGTCATGGTGATGAACTCCTGAGGGTCGGGCCTTCCTCACCCCTTGCCTTCTTGAGGGAAACGTGTCGTGAAGCACGCCTCCAAGTGGTGCCCGAGCGCCTCCCTCGTGATCCCGGCAAAGTCTGAGGCCCTCCAGGAGAGAGCCCCCGAGCCCTGCCCGAGGTGGGCGCCGGGCGCGCCTTCCTATGCGATGGAGGGTTCTCTCTTTTGCCGTCTCGATCTTCGACTGACGCAGCTTGGAAGGCACGTTCGAGAGAGCACACCGCATCCTTCTCTTCACAGGGGACCGTGATGATTCCGCCGCTTCCTGGCATTTTGAGGACGTTGTAGCCATGGTGGGTCACCGCCATGAACTTGGCCAGGGCTGGATGCCTGAGGATGGCATTGTATGGCAGGCGAATGTGGGCAACGTCGAAGTCGATGAGCTTGGTGCGGTAGTTCTTGCGCTGTCCAAAGGTGACAGGTAGGCGAACCTGCCCTATCGGAGTGGTGGAGCCGTCAGTGACTCCTGAGAAGGGCTTGGTTGGCTAAAGTTGGTCATAAGGCACTTGGAGGCTATTGAACGTCTCGACGGACAGAACATTGAGTCCTACCCCTCCATCGATGAGAGTCCTGGTAACTTGCACATTGCTGATGACTAGGGAACAAAGCATTGGGAGGTTGGCAGCTGATGCCGCACACTTGAGCCGATCTGCTGAGCTGAACGTGATGGCGCACGCGGACCACCTGAGAGGGCGCGTGGCCTCGAGCTTGGGGAGGAATGCGTTCACCTCACGAGCAAACTGCTTGATGATGCGCTGAGAGGCTGGGGCCTGGGCACCACCCAAAATGCAAGCGATAGCATGTAGCTCCTGGAAGCCCCCAACCCCCTCGTCCTGGTGGTGGTCGTCGTTTCTTCTTGGCGGTGGTGGCGGAGGACGAAGGCCTGCGTTGCCCTGCGGGCGTTCCTCGTGAGGCTGATCCCTCGAAGCCCCCTCGCGAGGCTGGTCCTGCCAACAATCCTCACGAGGGTGGTCACGCCACTCCTGTCGAGGGCCTCGGTCGTCCCATCGTCCTCCACCTCTTCCTCCTCTTCGGGCCGCCGACCGACGCGCCCTTCTCGAACGGCTCGGAGCTCGTGGCATTCGTTGGTGTTGTGGGTGTAGAGGTTGTGGTAGGCGCAGAATCGGTTGCCCTTGGACGACTCTGGCTGGTCCCTGCCGCGCTTCGTGTCTGGTTCTGCCGCGAGCACGGCTGCTCCTTTGCGCTTCACGTCCTTGGCCTTGGCTTTCTTCTCTTCTGGGTCAGCAGCTGGAAGCTCGAGGAGGGAGAGGCGCCCCTCCTCAGCTCTTGCGCACTTGGCCGCCAAGGTGAACAGCTCCAGTGAGGTACACAAATCCTCGTGGATGGCGAGCTCCTCCTTCATCTTAACGTCGTGGACGCCGTCAGAGAAGGCTGAGATGATGGCCTCCTCGGTCACCTTAGGAATCTTGAGGCGGGCGCTATTGAAACGCTGAATGTACTTCTGCAGGCCCCAGGCTACTGTTTGATGCGGCGCAGGTCACCCACGGCCGCAGGGCGGTCGCGAGTGCCCTGGAAGTTGGCGATGAAGCGGCTGTGCATCTCGTCCGAGGAGGATATGGAGCCGGGAGGCAGGTTCAGGAGCCAGGTGCGGGTGTCGTCCTTGAGCGCCATGGGAAACTAGTTCGCCATGACCTTTTCATCTCTGTTGGCCGCCTCGATACCCAGCTTGTAGAGCTGCAGGAACTCCGCGGGGTCGGCAGTGCCGTCGTAGCGGAGAGGCAGGTCCGGCTTGAACTTGCCGGGCCACGTCACGCTACGCAGCTCGGTGGTGAAAGCGCGGCAACCTGCCTTGGTCACCGGAGCCCCTTGCAGACGCAGGGCTTGCTCTTGGTGGTTCCCGCGTGCCACTGCTGGGGGCAGCGCGGGGTCTTGACGTGCTGGCGCAGGGACGCGGTCTTGATGCTCTGGAGCAGGGAGCACACGAGCGCCTTCTTGGGGCCGAGGGATTTCTTGACAGCTTCTTTCTTGCTGCAAGGGCACCGGACGTGGCGGGTCGCGTCTGGGTGCCACGTGCCTTGGAGCTAGGGCGCCTTCTTGGGGAGGAGGTGGCGGGGGTGCTCCCCGAGCAGCGTCGCCCATGCATGACGGAGGGCGAGGCAGCGAGAGGGACGACACGGGAGAGCCCCCTGCTGCGCTGACGAGCTCGGTGATGTGAGAGAGAATCCTTGTAGAGGTCGTCGACGGGCCGGTAGTGCAGGAGCTCACGTACCAGGAGCAATGTGGCATGCGCGTCTGTGGGAGCGCGACGAGCGTGAGACAATGAACCGGCTGGGGTTAGTGATGGAGTGGCGGTGCGGCCTTCCCGCCGCACCGAAGGATGCAGCGACGATGCTTGCTGCTCGTTCCCCGCTGGGCCGGTGGCGGTGTTGGCGGCAGGTGACGGAGAACGATGAGGAGGCCCACCGACGGGAGCCGTTTGGGCGACACAGGCGGCGAGAGCAGCCCGGCGCTCGGCGCGAGATCGACGAGCGTCCGCCATGGATGCGACGAAGCGATGGAATGCAGAACCGCAGAAGCAAGATTCCGGCACACCCCTACCTGGCGCGCCAAATGTCGGATGTCGGGTTCCGGCAAAACCCTTAAGTTTCGAACTCTGGGGTGCGCACGAAGATCTTCTCCCTACCGATCCACGCCCCACAGCCTCGTTGCGGTTCTTAGCTACACGATAAACAACACAAGAGACACGAGGTTTATACTGGTTCGGGCCACCGTTGTGGTGTAATACCCTACTCCAGTGTGTGGTATGGTAGATTGCCTCTGGGGCTGATGATGAACAGTACAGAGGAAGAACAGCCTCGCGAGGGGTGTTCTTGTGCTTGGTGGATGTGAGGATGCTCTGAATCCGTTGGCTCTCGATGAGATTCCTGAGGCTTAGTTGCCTCCTACTGTGGTGGCTAGTCCTATTTATAGAGGCCCTGGTCCTCTTCCCAAATATTGAGCGGGAAGGGAGCCAACAACGGCCATTTTGAAGGGGGATAGCTAGTACAAGCTATCCTGACTAAAGGTGGTCTTCGGCTGCCAAAAGCACTGGTGATGACGCCGTCTTGGGCTCCACGGTGACCTTCATCCTGCTGCTCTGCTGGTCTTGGTCTCATTGCACCGATATGGAAACCTTTGCTCGATGCCTCGGTACTTCGCGCCTACGCTTGCCCCCTTTGCACCAAAGAGGAAACGAGGACACTGCGCAGGTTGGCGCCCGCCTGGTCTTGATCGTCATCGCTTACGTCACGAGCACCTCGCGAGGTACTCCTTGCATTGATCTCTCCGCCTCCTCGCGAGCCTCCCTGGCGAGGCCGCCCATGAGGAGGCCTTGTGCCGCCCGCCCCGCGAGGGTCTTGAGCTTGGGTTGATGAAGACGGGCCGTACTGGGCCCCTGCTTGAGACACGCCGCAGCCGCGGGCAGGCAATTCTGGGGACCCCTGTTCCCAGAACGCCGACAGCGTCCAAGAGGGGGAAGGGCTCTCTCGCGGATAACTCCGCGTGGGATGTCAACAGCAGCCCGGAGCCGCGCCCCCGAAACAAGCCCCTGGCCAAATCGTGAGTACTGAAAAACCTGGACACATCCATGTATCCGGCCTCCCTGTTTCATAGTCTTAACATGTTGAATCATGCACTTGCAGTCCGGCTCGGTCCAACCTCGAGCGATCCTCATTATCGGGGAATTCACTGGACCCGAACGGGATGGACAATGGGTCCCATCCAAAGGCCCCCTCTCCCAAGGCCATGGACGACACCAAGGTGGTGTCCCAAAGGATCCCAGGCCAGGGAGAGACTCAAGAGGACGCCAGGGCTGCACCGGAGGGTAAAACCTCGGCCGCCGGACACATGGGGGAGAAAATCCCCATGGAGACTGGCGATGGGGACCACATTCGGTTCGGCCCCCAGCCGAATACGATCCCGAAGACCAGTACGGCTCCGGAATCCGGCTGGCGGCCTCATTTGAAAGAAGGAGGTGTGCCTATTCCGCTGGTGACCTCTGTCCAACCAGAGGTATGGGATGCTCTCCTGGAACCGCTGCGAAGTGCTTCCATTGTGGAGGAACACCGTACCCTTATGGGTACGGTAATTGAGAAGATCCAGTCCGCGAAGAGCAGACTGGCCGAAGCCTGCACAAGCCTTCTAACAGGCTTTGAGGTAAGCAAACGCAATTATGTAAAGAGAAAGTCATAGTATACACAGTAGCCCCTGAGACACTGTCTGGTGTTCGAAAAGAAAAGCTGGACAGTGGATCAAATAATATTCGCAGGAGACTAACCATATGTGTCCTTGTGAATAAGCAGGCGTCGCTACTAGCTGCGACCTCTCGCTCTGCTGAGGTTTCCGGACTGAAGCAGAGTCTGGAGCAGGCCGAGGAAGAGCTCGGCCGCGTAAAAAAGCAGCTAGAGGAAAAACAAGGTATGCAAGAACCTTCCGTATATCCGAAAGGAGAAATGATTTGTAATGACTATATTGTCATGATGCTTGCAGGGGCGGCGACCGAGGTCGAGACCCTGAGAAAGGCGCTGGCTGAGGCCAAGAAGAAAGCGGCGAAGGAACAAGCCGCCCGTGAAAAACACGAGGCCAGGGTTAATGAGGTCCAGCAAGAGCTCCAGGACGCAGTGAAGAAATGCGAGTCCTTGGAGCGTGACATTGCAGATCAAGAGACCAAGCTGGCCAAGGCTCACCAAAGTGCGCAAGATGCCCGGGTTGAAGCCCAAGGCACCCTCCAGGAAATCCAGGAGGCCAGGAAAATCGCGGCGGGTAAGGCTTTTGTTATGCAAAGCAAGTATATGAAGAAAAAATACTTATTACTGACCCGGATTTGGAGCTCTCCAGGGGCGTTTTCGGATCTGCCGTGCAGTAATTCAGACGCTGCGGAATTCTTTCGAGATGAAGATGGGAGCTCAACGGAGAAGCTGTTCTGGTCGCAATACCTTGCGCCAGATCATTCGGTGCCCTTTAGCGATCAGCTGAAACAGCTGGTCGAATTGCATAGGGTGGTTGAAGTGGCCATGAAGGACTTAATAGTCCAGCTGTGGCCTGCCGAAGCCATACCCAGCAGCTACTTCGGGCTCGTGAAGCGGCTAGTCAACGCCTGTCCCTGGCTGGATGCCATCAAGCGGTCGGTCTGCATCGAAGGTGCGCGGATGGCCTTCACCTGTGCCAAGGTGCAGTGGGCGAAGATGGATGCCGTCAAGCTCACGACCGAGGGAAAGCCCGCTGGCAAGGAGCACCGTACGCCCGAGCTGTATTTTGACAATGTCCTGGAGGGATCCCGCATTGTTCCGGAGCAGTGTGTGAAAGACGTGATCTTTGAATGAATACATTCATATTATCTCGCCCTGTATTATGAAACAAAGACAATTTATGTAATATAATGCTTTGTGTGAAAATTTACCTCCTGTGCGGCCGTTTTTATTAAATCTGAGAGTTGGCCAGTCGTCGGCTTCAGCCCCCACGTAGGTAGTACGGGGGTGTTCGGGATGGAATCTAAACACTCTTGATCCAATTGTTTGGTCCTTGAAGGAGGTGTTTAGAGCAACGAACAAGGCAATCAGACTATGTGGCTTTATCACCCTCACTTAGCCATAGGAGTTTGACAATAAAATTTTAGGCGCAGCCCCTGGTATTCAGAAGTCCGAACTTGGGGTACTGTAAACACCTGATCGGATAGAACCGATTCGTCGCAAAATGCGGAAAAATTGCAAAAGATTTTGTAACCTCTTGAACAGCTGACCGGCTCATGCCGCATCATGATAGTCAGTTTTCGGCTTTCTCTATTGAGGTGCTCATCCGGATAAACGGGGACACAATCGCAGTAGTTCTCCCTTTACTACCCTAGCCGATATAGCAGAATGTAAAGTTGTAAGCACAGGAGCCGGGCAACCCAACTATAGACCAAAGACATGATTCGGAGCCGATGAATATAATGCTAAAGTTTGGGGTGCCAAACTATACTGTAAAAAGTGTTCGGACTTTTGTCGCCGTGTTATGGGGTGTAGTGAAGCCCCTGGCGAATTAAGGCGTACCAGAGTGTATGGGCACAATTGATAAGAATATTAATAAGAAGAAAAATGAAGCAACAGGCCAATATTGCAGAAATTGGGCCGCAAACTTTTTCCATTATAGTTTGATTAATACGTCAAAGCGTATTTGTACAAATAGTGCGATAAGCAACAGGGCTATTTAACATGCCACGACCAAGAGAGCTGCGTGTGGGTCCTGAAAATAGGTATAGCGATCATTTAAAGAGACCACTTGGAAATTCCCTGATACGTCAATGCTTCTTGGTGTATCCGTCCCTTGATAGGTCCGACAATCAGGCCACCAGGAAAGGCTTGGAAAAAGGAAACCTGAAAAGGATGAAAAAGAAAAAGTGAAAGTAGGTGGGTCCGAGGCAGGTCGAGCCGTATTATGGACCACAATCTAGTTATGCCTTCGTCTATGCCCGTGGTATTTTAAGTGCGTAATTATGTACGCGCGGTACGAACGCCGCCGTTTGATCGGGACTGGGACGGAGGCCGAATTCCTAGTCGAGCTCTTGACGGGCTGGACTGTCCTGCTGCAGGGTAGTCCAGACTCGTTTAACAGTGTCCAGGAGCTTGGCCGCTGAATTAAGGTTCTGTTTAAAAAGGCCGCTCTATACTTCTGCCGCTAGGGCCGTGGTGTGCTCCTCGGTATGGAGGGAGCGCTCCGTATTTCCATTAACTGTTATGACACCGCGAGGTTCGGGCATCTTGAGCTTCAGATAGGCATAGTGTGGCACCGCATTGAATCGAGTGAATGCGGTTCGTCCGAGCAGCGCATGATAGCCGCTGTGTAAGGGGACGATATCGAAGATTAATTCCTCGCTTCGGAAGTTGTCCGGGGATCCGAAGACCACCTCCAGTGTGATTGAGCCCGTGTAGCGGGCCTCTGCACCTGGTATGACACCTTTAAAGGTAGTCTTTGTAGGCTTAATCCGTGAGGGGTCGATGCCCATTTTGCGCACTATATCCTGATAGAACAGGTTCAGGTTGCTGCCGCCGTCCATGAGGACTCGCGTAAGATGGAATCCCTCAATGATCGGGTCAAGGACCAGTGCGGCTGAACCGCCGTGACAGATACAGGTCGAATAGTCCCTGTGATCGAAAGTGATCGGACAGGATGACCATGGGTTGAACTTTGGGCCGACTGGCTCCATCGCATAAACATCCCGAAGTGCGCGTTTGCGCTCCCGCTTGGGGATATTGGTAGCGTATATCATGTTCACCGTTTTAACTTGGGGGGGGGGGGGGGAATTCTTCTGTCCCCTTGTGTTCGGTGGCCGGGGGTTCTCGTCATCATCCTCGCTCTGCAACCCCTTCTCCTTATTCTCGGCATTTCACTTGCCGGCTTGTTTGAAGACACGGCAGTCTATTTTGGTATGGTTGGCTGGTTTATCAGGAGTACCATGGATTTGGCATGGACGATCGAGTATGCGGTCCAAGCTGGACGGGCCCGGATTGTTTCGTTTATATGGCTTCTTCCGCTGACCGGACTTAGAGCCGCCGAATCCGGCGTTGACCGCCATGTCATCGGTGTTGTCACCGTTGCTTCGACGCTTGTGTCTATTGTGCCGGGGCTTGCCGTTGTAGTTTCTGGTTTCAGGGGTGCCAGGTTTGCTTGCATTGTTATTGCTACGGGCCAGCCAACTATCCTCGCCTGCACAAAAACGGGTCATGAGTGCCGTGAGGGCTGACATTGACTTCGGCTTTTCTTGGTCAAGGTGACGGGCAAGCCATTCGTCGTGGATGCTATGCTTAAAGGCCGCTAGGGCTTCGGCACCCGGGCAGTCGACGATATGATTCTTTTTAGTTAAGAACCTAATCCAGAATTTCCTGGCTGACTCTCCGGGCTGTTAAACTATGTGACTTAAGTCGTCGGCATCCGGAGGTCGGACATATGTGCCTTGGAACTTGTCGAGGAAGGCTTCTTCCAAGTCCTCCCAACTGCCAATTGAATTTTCTGGCAGACTGTTCAACCAGTACCGAGCTGGTCCCTTGAGTTTTGGCGGGAGGTATTTGATGGCATGAAGATCATCACCATGGGCCTATGTGGATATGGAGAAGAAAATCCTCAATCCATACCGCGGGGTCCGTGGTCTTGTCATATGATTCGATATTCATGGGTTTAAACCCTTCCGGGAATTCATGGTCCATTACTTCATCAGTGAAGCAAAGAGGGTGTGCGGCACCTCTATGCTGGGCCACGTCGCGACGTAGTTCACATGGAGTTCATCGGCGGTGCTCGGCCCGGGCGTGGTTATGTTCTTCACGTCCGGCCGGATGACCATCGTCGCGCATCGGGGCACACCCCCGCGATCCATAGATCGATCTGGTCTGGCCTGCTCTGCTATTTAGGTCATGCCGCAAGTTATATGTGTATCCCCGAGCTGTTGTGTCTCTGTTTTTACGACGAGGTAGTGCGGGCTGGTGTTCGGCTTGAGTTGCCGCTTTGTCCCGGCCGCGTGGTGGTCGGTCAGCCATATTGCACGCTAGTAGAACTGGCTCGAGCGCCTCGTCGTCAAATTGGGGTAGCAATTTGCGCTTCGGGTAACTTTCGATTGGGCGCTCGAGACCGTATTCCTCGGATGCCAGGACATCAGTCCATCTGCCGTTAAGCAGATCTTGGTCAGCTTGGAGCTGTTGCTGCTTCTTCTTCAGGCTCATCGCAGTGGCAATTAGCCGGCGCTAAAAGCGCTCCTGCTCGAGAGGTTCCTCAGGCACGATAAAATCCTCGTTGCCGAGGCTCACCTCCTCCTCGGAGAGCGGGAGATAGTTACTATCCTCTGAGTCTTCGTGTATGGACTGTTCATCAGGGCTAACTTGCCCATCTTCTCGATCGTCCTGCTCGGCAGCTTGTTCGTTGGGGTCTTCTCTGTCTTCGGCACCATCCGGAGTGTTATCGTCTCCTATGCCGGTGTTGCTTTCTTTGCTGCGGCGTGATTTAGGGCGGCGCCGCTGACGCCGGCGCTTTGGTTGTATCTTAGGAGGCTCATCCTCAACTGGATTTTCCTTGGCATTGCTCCTATTATCTTTTGGTGCATCCACCATGTATACGTCATATGAGGAGGTGGCCGTCCATCGTTCGGTGAATGGCGGGTTTTGTGCCTCCTCTTCTCCGGCATCGTCGTCCATACCGTTGATGTCTTCGGAGCCGTTATCAAGCATGTCGGTTAGGTCCTCGATAGTGGCTATGAAGTGGGCGGTGGGTGGGAAACGAAATTCTCCGTCATCAGCCTCTAGTTCGAACCGGATATAATTTGGCTGTGATTCCCCCGCTAAGGATAGATTTTTCAATGACCTTAGCACGTCGCCTAAGGGTGAGTGCCGGAAGATGTCCGCCGAGCTGAATTCGACGATCGATGTCTGATCGAGCTCGACGTATGCGAATGCACATGGTTCGGAATCTCTAGCAGGAGACGAGTCCATGGTCTGGTGACACATATGTCACTTGAAGTTAGGTCTGTGTGCCGCTCCAATGCCGCTGAGTCTACGGCTTTCGTGGGGGGGGGGGGGTTGAGCTTCCCGTCCTCGGATGGCGCGATTTGCTCCGGATCTAAGGACAGAGCAGTTACAGGTGCTATCTCCTGGGTGTGGTCCGATGCCAGATTTACGTCATGTTCATTGTGGTGGCAGGGAGCGGCTGCCATGGTCTTGAATCCGTCGAAGATCAAGTCTCCGCAGATATCCACGACGTAGTTCAAGCTTCCAAATCTGACCTGATGGCCAAGGGCGTAGCTTCCAATCTGCTCTAGATGGCCAAGCGAGTTGGCCCGCAGTGCGAATCCGTCGAATACGAAGATCTGTCCAGGGAGGAAGATTTCCCCTTGGACAGCATCGTTGTAGATGATCGAAGGAGCCATCAAACCTTTTGACGACGACACAGTGGAACTCTCAATGAAAGCACCAATGTCAGTGTCAAAACCGGCGGATCTCGGGTAGGGGGTCCCGAACTTTGCGTCTAAGGTTGATGGTAACAGGAGGCGGGGGACACGATGTTTACCCAGGTTCGGGCCCTCTCTATAGAGGTAATACCCTACTTCCTGCTTGATTGATCTTGATGAATATGAGTATTACAAGAGTTGGTCTACCACGAGATCGTAATGGCTAAACCCTAGAAGTCTAGCATGTATGATTATGATTGATTTTTCTACGGATTAAGCCCTCCAGTTTATATAGACACCGGAGGGGACTAGGGTTGTACAAAGTTGGTTACAAAGAAAGGGATCTTCATATCCAAACGCCAAGCTTGCCTTCCACGCCAAGGAGAGTCCCATCCAGACACGGGTGAGAGTCTTCGGTCTTGTATCTTCACAGCCCAACAGTCCGGCCCACATCAACAGGTCGGACGTCCGAGGACTCCCTCAATGATACCTCACTAAATTTCAAGGTATAAGTGTTCTCCCTGAGTATGCACCATTGCTACAGTTCGTTGTGCTGAGACACCACGTGATGATCGGGTGTGATAAGCTCTACATTCACATACAGCGGGTGCAAGCCAGTTTTGCACATGCAGAATACTTGGGTTAAACATGACGAGCCTAGCATATGCAGATATGGCCTCGGAACACTGAGACCGAAAGGTCGAACATGAATCATATAGTAGATATGATCAACATAGAGATGTTCACCATTGAAAACTACTCCATCTAACGTGATGATAGGACATGGTTTAGTTGATATGGATCACATGATCATTTAGATGACTAGAGGGATGTCTATCTAAGTGGGAGTTCTTAAGTAATATGATTAATTGAACTTTAATTTATCATGAAATTTTTCCTGATAGTTTTTTGCATATCTATGTAGTTGTAGATCAATGGCCTGTGCTACCGTTCCCTTGAATTTTAATGCGTTCCTAGAGAAAGCTAAGTTGAAAGATGATGGTAGCAACTACACGGACTAGGTCCGTAACTTGAGGATTATCCTCATTGCTGCATAGAAGAATTACGTCCTGGAAGCACCGCTAGGTGCAAGGCCCGCTGCAGGAGCAACTCCGGACGTTATGAACATTTGGCAGACTAAAGCTGATGACTACTTGATAGTTTAGTGTACCATGCTTTACGTCTTAGAATCGAGACTTCAAAGACATTTTGAACGTCATGGAGCATATGAGATGTTCCAGGAGTTGAAGTTAATATTTCAAGCAAATGCCCGAGTTGAGAGATATGAAGTCTCTAATAAGTTCTATAGCTGCAAGATGGAGGAGAATAGTTCTGTCAGTGAACACATACTTAGAATGTCTGGGTACCGTAACCACTTGACTCATCTAGGAGTTAATCTTCCTGATGATAGTGTCATTGACAGAGTTCTTCAATCACTACCACCAAGCTATAAAGGCTTCGTGATGAACTATAACATGCAAGGGATGGAAGAGACAATTCTTGAGCTCTTCGCAATGCTTAAGGCTGCAGAGGTAGAAATCAAGAAGGAGCATCAAGTGTTGATGGTTGACAAGACCACTAGTTTCAAGAAAAAGGGTAAAGGGAAGAAGGGGAACTTCAAGAAGAATAGTAAGCAAGATGCTACTCATGGGAAGAAGCCCAAGTCTGGACCTAAGCCTGAAACTGAGTGCTTCTACTGCAAACAGACTGGTCACTGGAAGCGGAACTGCCACCAGTATTTTTCGGATAAGAAGGATGGCAAAGTGAAAGGTATATTTGATATACATGTTATTGATGTGTACCTTACTAATGCTCGTAGTAGCGCCTGGGTATTTGATACTTGTTTTGTTGCTCATATTTGCAACTCGAAACAGGGGCTACAGATTAAACGAAGATTGGCTAAGGACGAGGTGACGATGCGCGCCAGAAATGGTTCCAAGGTCGATGTGATCGCCATCTACATCTAGCTTCGTGATTAGTTTTAGACCTGAATAATTGTTATTTGGTGCTAGCGTTGAACATTATATATGGATCTTGTTTGATGCGAGATGGTTATTCATTTAAATCAGAGAATAATGGTCGTTCTATTTATATGAGTAGTATCGTTTATGGTCATGCACCCTTGATGAGTGGTCTGTTTTTGTTGAATCTCGATCGTAGTTATACACATATTCATAATATTGAAGCCAAAAGATGCAAAGTTAATAATGATAGTGCAACTTATTTGTGGCACTGCCATTTGGGTCATATTGGTGTAAAGCGCATGAAGAAACTCCATGCTGATGGGCTTTTGGAATCACTTGATTATGAATCACTTGACGCTTGCGAACCATGCCTCATGGGCAAGATGACTAAGACTCCGTTCTCCGGAACAATGGAACAATGGAGTGTTGAGGCTCGCGGCGGGTATCGTTATTTTCTGACCTTCACAGATGATTTGAGCAGATATGGGTATATCTACTTAATGAAACATACATCTGAAACATTTGAAAAGTTCGAAGAATTTCAGAGTGAAGTGGAAAATCATCGCAACAAGAAAATAAAGTTTCTACGATCTGGTCGCGGAGGCGAATATTTGAGTTACGAGTTTGGTCTTCATTTGAAACAATGTGGAATAGTTTCACAACTCACGCAACCTGGAACACCACAGAGTAATGGTGTGTCCGAACGTCATAACCGTACTTTATTAGATATGGTGTGATCTATGATGTCTCTTACCGATTTACCACTCTTTTCGGCGTTATGCTTTAGAGACGGCTGCATTCACGTTAAATAGGGCACCATATAAATCCATTGAGATGACACCATATGAACTGTGGTTTGGCAAGAAACCTAAGTTGTCGTTTCTTAATGTTTGGGGCTGTGCTGCTTATGTGAAAAAGCTTCAACCTGATAAGCTCGAACCCAAATCGAAGAAATGTGTCTTCATAGGATACCCAAAGGAAACTCTTGGGTACGCCTTCTATCACAGATCGGAAGGCAAGATATTCATTGCTAAGAATGGATCCTTTCTAGAGAAGGAGTTTCTCTCCAAAGAAGTGAGTGGGAGGAAAGTAGAACATGATGAGGTAATTGTACCTTCTCCCGAATTGGAATGTAGTTCATCACAGAAATCAGTTCCAGTGATTCCTACACCAATTAGTGAGGAAGCTAATGATGATGATCATGAAACTTTAGACCAAGTTACTACCGAACCTCGTAGGTCAACCAGAGTACGGTCTGCACCAGAGTGGTATGGTAATCCTGTTCTGGAAGTCATGTTACTAGACCATGATGAACTTACGAACTATGAGGAGGCGATGATGAGCCCAGATTCCACGAAATGGCTTGAGGCCATGAAATTTGAGATGGGATCCATGTATGAAAACAAAGTGTGGACTTTGGTTGACTTGCCCGATGATCGGCAAGCCATAGAGAATAAATGGATCTTCAAGAAGAAGATTGACGCTGACGGTAATGTTACTATCTACAAAGCTCGACTTGTTGCGAAAGGTTTTCGACAAGTTCAAGGGGTTGACTACGATGAGACTTTCTCACCCGTAGCGATGCTTAAGTCTGTCTGAATCATGTTAGCAATTGCTGCATTTTATGATTATGAAATTTGGCAAATGGATGTCGAAAATGCATTCCTTAATGGATTTCTTAAAGAAGAGTTGTATATGATGCAACCAGAAGGTTTTGTCGATCCTAAAGGTACTAACAAAGTGTGCAAGCTCCAGCGATCCATTTATGGACTGGTGCAAGCATCTTGGAGTTGGAATATACGCTTTGATAGTGTGATCAAATCATATGGTTTTATACAGACTTTTGGAGAAGCTTGTATTTACAAGAAAGTGAGTGGGAGATCTGTATCATTCCTAATATTATATGTGGATGACATATTGTTGATTGGAAATAATACAGAATTTCTGGATAGCATAAAAGGATACTTGAATAAGAATTTTTCAATGAAAGACCTTTGTGAAGCTGCTTATATATTGGGCATCAAGATCTATAGAGATAGATCAAGACGCTTAATTGGACTTTCACAAAGAACATAGCTTGATAAAGTTTTGAAGAAGTTCAAAAATGGATCAGTCAAAGAAAGGGTTCTTGCCAGTGTTACAAGTTGTGAAGTTGAGTCAGATTCAATGCCCGACCACTCTAGAAGATAGAGAGAAAATAAAAGTCATTCCCTATGCCTCAGCCATAGGTTCTATCATGTATGCAATGCTGTGTACCAGACCTAATGTGTGCCTTGCTATAAGTTTAGCAGAGAGGTACCAAAGTAATCCAGGAGTGGATCACTGGACAGCGGTCAAGAACATCCTGAAATACCTTAAAAGGACTAAGGATATGTTTCTCATTTATGGAGGTGACAAAGAGTTTGTCAAGCTTTGCCACTGATCCGAATGACTCTAAGTCACAAACCGGATACGTACTTATATTGAATGGTGGAGTTGTCAGTTGGTGCAGTTCCAAGCAAAGCATCGTGGCGGGATCTACGTGTGAAGCAGAGTACATAGCTACTTCAGAAGCAGCAAATGAAGGAGTCTGGATGAAGGAGTTCATATCCGATCTAGGTGTAATACCTAGTGCATCGGGTCCAATGAAAATCTTTTGTGACAATACTGGTGCAATGGCCTTGGCGAAGGAATCTAGATTTCACAAGAGAACCAAACACATCAAGAGACGTTTCAATTCCATCCACGATCAAGTCAAGGAGGGAGAGATAGAGATTTGCAAAATACATATGGATCTGAATGTTGCAGACCCGTTGACTAAGCCTCTTCCACGAGCAAAACATGATCAGCACCAAGACGCCATGGGTGTTAGAATCATTACTATGTAATCTAGATTATTGACTCTAGTGCAGGTGGGAGACTAAAGGAAATATGCCCTAGAGGCAATAATAAAGTTGTTATTTATATTTCATATCATGATAAATGTTCATTATTCATGCTAATTGTATTAACCAGATACTTAGTAAATGTGTGAATACATAGACAAAACAGAGTGTCCCTAGTATGCCTCTACTTGACTAGCTCGTTAATCAAAGATGGTTAAGTTTCTGACCATAGGCATGTGTTGTCATTTGATGAACGGGATCACATCATTAGAGAATGATGTGATGGACAAGACCCATCCGTTATCTTAGCATAATGATCATTAAGTTTTATTGCTATTGCTTTCTTCATGACTTATACATATTCCTCTGACTATGAGATTATGCAACTCCCGAATACCGAAGGAACACCTTGTGTGCTATCAAACGTCACAACGTAACTGGGTGATTATAAAGATGCTCTAGAGGTGTGTCCGGAGGTGTTTGTTGGGTTGGCATAGACCGAGATAGGATTTGTCACTCTGAGTATCGGAGAGGTATCTCCGGGCCCTCTCGGTAATGCACATCACTATAAGCCTTGCAAGCAATCTGACTGCTGAGTTAGTTACGGGATGATGCATTACGGAATGAGTAAAGAGACTTGCCGGTAACGAGATTGAACTAGGTATGATGATACCGACGATCAAATCTTGGGTAACTAACATACCGATGACAAAGGAAATAACGTATGTTGTTACTGCGGTTTGACCGATACAGATCTTCGTAGACTATGTAGGAACCAATTTGAGCATCCAGGTTCCGCTATTGGTTATTGACCGGAGATGTGTCTCGTTCATGTCTACATAGTTCTCGAACTCGTAGGGTCCACACGCTTAACGTTCGATGACGATTTGTATTATGAGTTATGTGTTTTGGTGACCGAAGTTTGTTCGGAGTCCCGGATGAGATCACGGACATGAAGAGGAGTCTCGAAATGGTCCAGAGGTAAAGATTCATATATTGGAAGGTCGTATTCGCACATCGGAATGGTTTCGAGTGGTTCAGATATTTTACCAGAGTACCGAGGGGTTACCAGAACCCGCCGGGGAAGTATTGGGCCTTCATGGGCCTTAGTGGAGAGAGAGGAGGGCCGCAAGGGGTGTGTCGTGGTACTAAGTATGACAGTAAGAGTAGGGGGTACGTATGAGGAAGCAAGGCCCTAGCTACGATGAGGTTGTACACGCAAGATTTACGAGTTCAGGCCCTTCTCAGAGGAAGTAATAGCCCCACGTCTCGGTGCCCGGAGGCTTTGGTCGACTGGATTATGCGTGAGAGTTATAGGGGTGTGAACCCTTGTGTCAGAGGAGGGGGTGGCTTATATAGAGTGCGCCAGGACCCCAGCCCTCTCCCGTTACACAGGGTTCAAGATACATTAAGATACGGCGCTACTGGTAACGCTAGCTATAAAGAGCTATAAATGACCTTTAAGACTACAGAGTGAACGCCTGACCGTTGCCATCCTAAGTGACTTTAGGTCTTCTGTACTTCGAGTGATTTCTTGCATGGTCGAGTGACTTCATCTTGGTCGAATGGAATTGGGGTATCTGAGTGCGATAATTGGTCGAGTAGATTGCACTCCAAAGGTTACTTCAGTCATTATCCTTTGTTATACTTTGAATGTCTTTGATTCTAGGGTAGTGACCTTGGGTAGGGCGTTGTGGGGACCCCGACTCATAAGTCGTGATCACCGAATGAACGTGTACAGTGATCCCAGAGATCAATGCTCACTGAACGCACATAAGCTGAATAACAAGTGTCTTACATCCATACATACCGTTTTACACAAATTGTGACCATTATGGTCAAGTCTTGAATATATCATCGCAGCAGAAATCTTCGTCAACTTGAACCCATGCCTTCTGCCTTAACCCTACATGCATTCTGAATAGGAAAGCGTCCTAGCTCGCACGATCGTCATCAAAGAACTCTTCAATATATCATGTCTTTCATGCCTGGCCAATAAAATAACCAGTGGCAAGCCAATGATTACTTTGAATGTACTCGCAAGCAACCCAAGAGTGATAACAAAATAATTATGCAAAGCTTTTCTGCTTAATTGGCATTGTTGCGGAAAGCTAGTTTTTCTCATGCAAGTATGATCAACATTTACCAAGAACATGAATTCAAGTGCTCAGCTTATTCTTCTAAGGTCAATATAATGCGTCACTATCTAAGGAAACACGTCGTAAGCCACTCCAAGATCTTGTTTCCTTCCTATGAATCAACTCCACGGCCCATTAACTCCCATCAATCACTACGTAATACATTAATTCTACAAATCCAATATCTATGGAGTCCCACATGATCCTCTAAAGTCCCTATAATCCCCAAATCCTTGAAAGGCTATCATTACTATAGTCAATCCACCAATTCCCATCATCGCGATCAAGTAATCTCCAAGGTCAAGCTCCTACAGATCCCTAAATAAACCCCGACAATTAAGCTAATCTCCTAGCTCATTGCCCACCAAGAAACATGGTATCATGATCGAGATCATCAGTCTAAATCCAATTTACTCCAAACCATGTAGACTTACTCAGCATCTATACTCAACTAGGATCACCTATTTAATCCAAATCTCATGTCCCACGAGAATTCCTACATGTTTCTCCAAGTCATTATCGTAATGTCAACAATCTCCTAGTGATATCATCTGATCAAGTCGAATTCTTATTCCTCTAGGAATCTCAGCTTGTGATCATAATTGTCTTACTAAATCCAATTTAATCCAGTGTGATGAAAGCTATGCTACTCTATTAACACGGTCCCACCAAGTTCATCTACCAACATGAAAACCTTATAATCCCCCAAAGGGTCTCGGATAATTCCTCGAGATCACTGATATAAACTCATCAAATCATTTGTCCAATTTTCTTATATCCTCAAATTGGTCTTCCCTATGGCATCGCCAGTTTTGATGCTATCTTAGGATGATAATGTGCTCATTCACGATGTCCACTAGTTCCATAATGAACCCAGTGATAAGCAAGGTTACGGAGGCTTAACTCGTTCTCTTGCAATTCTGTGGGTTAAGCACATGGTTAAGGATTCGAGTTGGGGTATCTTGTGAAGTCTCGAAGGGCCTAGGAATGGGTTTCTAGTCTGGAGGGTTAAACATAACTCTACGGTGTTTTACTTGGTCGAGGAGGCTGTAGGAAAGTTTTTCAGTGCTAGTTGGTCACCGAAGTAGAACCCTTGGTGCATCTTGTCTTTCTTTTCTTCAGTTGAGGAGAGAGATGAGAGGGAAAAGTAGCATCGAGGAGGTGGGATGCCTAAAGGGGGTTCTATAGTGCAAGTGTAAACAAACAGGTGCAAAAAGGGCCAAACACAAGCATTAAGATAAGGAAGGTGATACAGTTACGCACTTGTTGCCTAGGGCGGAAGGGCGACTTATATCAAAACACAACAAACAAATAAAAACAAGCAACACACAATCACGGTTCTATTCGAACCATCACACGAACTCGACTGCGCATAGGGGGTACACGACTCATCCTACCCTAGGGGTTCTCGGATTCAGTAGTCATGCTTTGCTCCGTGCCTCGTGCAGTCTTCTGGGTTTTCCTCAGGTGTCGCTACGTCTCCTCTAGTTGTTTGATGAAATGATCCAGGTTGAGCCTGAAGAGTCTTCAACAACTTCTCGCCTATTGAAGTGATGGGGTGAAGGTGGCTCCTCGTAGCAGGCATTGACTCGGTCTTCTATTGTCTTCTTTTTGCCTTCTAAGGCGTCAAGGGTTCCAGGTAGGCAATCCTTTATGCAAGGACAATAACAAGGCATATTAGAGGTCCAACATGTCGGTTTCGCTGATGATTACATCGACACCAAGAGCGAGGGATGAAGAGAACCGTTTTCCTGCTCACTATAGTGAGGCGGACCTAATGGCGAGGTTCTCATCCACTGGTGGTTGCCGATACACCAACGGTAAGGACATGGTTGCTCTATTAGCGATGTATACCATGATCTTACATATCTTACACCCTGATCGTCTTAGGACAAGATTGCATCATCCTGGGGAAATGTCGAGGGTTTCACCGTCTTCTGGGTCTTGATGTCCTCATTCCTTGAGGATGCATCTTCTATTGGTATCGTCTTGTTCTGGTGTCGCCAATCTAGTGTCCAGAAGAGGTGGGTGATTGTCTGGCAAGGCGTCTTCCTTCTAGATTATCCACGATGATTACAAGGAATCCCGTGGTCAGGGGCATAAGGACTCTAGCGACCATTTAAAATTTAAAGGGGAAGAGATTAATAAGGAAAGTATTTCTTATCTTTCAAAAAACTGAGAATGGGAAGAGGAGTATAGATAGTTTTTGAAAGTTAGTGATAGATTTTGGAAATAGTTTTACCCTAACTAACGACCATGCTAACTAAGGCATCCTACAGTCAGGATGGCTCTGATACCAGCTCTGTGGGGACCCCGACTCATAAGTTGTGATCACCGAATGCACGTGTACAGTGATCCCAGAGATCAATGCTCACTGAACACACAGAAGCTGAATAACAAGAGTCTTACATCCATACATACATACCGTTTTACACAAATCACTACTAGGAAAAGGCCTACTAATGGCGCACCTAATTTTCCCATTAATGGCGTATTAGTGGTGCGCCATTAGTGCCATGCCATTAGTATATTTTACTAATGGCGCACCACTGGTGTGCCATTAGTATCTGGTATACTAATGGCGCACCCCAGATGCGCCATTAGTATATACAACAGTGCGCCATTAGTATGCCTCCCAGGGGGCCATCTATACCCAGGTGCTTTGGCATACTAATGGCGCACAACAACAGGATGCGCCATTAGTAACTTCGGCATACTAATGGCGCACTGTTTAGTGATGCGCCATTAGTATCCTTTGGCATACTAATGGCGCACTATGATGTGATGCGCCATTAGTATGAATATTAGGTTTTTTTATTTTTTAATTTTCTGTTTTTTGCACAGGTTAAAAATGTATAATTGGACAAAATATAGACAGCACACATCAACAACAGATTCATCGAATACAATAAAAGAATAGTCTCTGAATACAATTCATCATTTTAGTCTCCGAATACAATTCATCACATTAGTCTCCGAATTGAAAAGACCGAACAAAGATAGAACATTATATTACAAGTCTCGAGACCGCGAGTTTGTCTTCACATTACAAGTCGATATCGATCATCTAAACTACCATCACATAGAAGAGAGCTGCGGTCATCACGATGAGCATCATCACGATGAAACTCGTCTTCATCCGGTTCCTCCAACGCTCCCTCCCCTCTCCCGCTAGAGAGCGGGCGTATCTAGATTCGGCCTCGGCCCTAGTGGCGTACCCTTTGTAACTGTTACCGCTGAATCAGTGAACCTGTCTCCGACACTCCTCCCAGTCGTCGTAGACTCCGGGAACCTTACCCTTGTACACGACATACCACGGCATCGCTATGCAGTAGCCAAACGAAACGTTAGTACCAATTCACAGACAATACATAAGCAATATATAAGTATGCAACAGAACGATCCGAAGAGAAAAGCAAGACATTAATAGCATCGATTACATCTAAGTTGAACGACACTCGAAACCAAAGAGACATACTACAAGTTCATTAAAGTTTAATTACAACATGAGCCAATCGATGTTTCAGAACTAGACACAGCATCACTGCTTTCGACTCGACTCAAGGGACCGGAGTGTGGATGAAGCCGCCGTCTATCGTGGGAGTCATGAAACAACGGGCGTTGTCAGCCTGCATTTGTAGGATTGTGTCGATGTCACTGTTGGACGGTTGATTTCTGAGGTAGAACTGCCCCGAGGTACGAAGGACATCTTGATGGATGATTTCCGCAAACTCCGACTGGATGCGAAAGAATTCTTGTCTGATGTCCGCGTCCTGGATTGCCGACACGCTCGCGGCCCAATCTTTGAGTCTACTCGGTAGCAGAAGTTGATGATGGTCCCGTACGATCGCCCGCATGTGATGGATGGCGTAGTAGGCACCCTTCTGACCGCCAGGCGGCTGCTTGACGCAGCAGAACGTCGTATTGTGGGAGAACACGTGCTTGCCGTACTTCCGAATAGGCCTGGTGAAGGTGCCTCCAGATTTGACGTAGCCGGGGAGAACATCATCAAGAACCTTCTTGACATTTGTGTAGTCTACGTTCGACTGACGGTCTGGGTCGAAATACGTGGCCATGGAATATTTGGGGCTTAGGAGGATGAGCGTGCAATGTGTGTCACTGCAGAAAACACGGAATGTTAAAAGAAAATGGATCGAAATCTAAGAATTCATATGTTACGGGGCGGTTGAGGGGAGGACTTACTCGGGAAAGTAAGGCACGAGGAAGTTATCCTTATCTTGGTTTGCCAGAATGACGCCTTCGAGGTAAGAACTCGCGACTTGCCGGTCCCCAGCGCTGCCCAAGATCTTGGCACGCATGTAGAAGGGGTCGACTATCACGATGTCCGGGGTCTTGTCGTGAATGATCCGCACCTCCATACTCAGCGAATATAGCCGAACGAAGGTGTAGTGCAGCGGATGAAGGTTCACCATAGCGTGGATGTCATCAAACCGCAGGACGATCGTACCCCCGATGGAGTTATCCACAAAGCCCTTGCCCTCTGGCACCTTGGCCGCGAAAACCGGGTATGCCACATCCTTCTCTCGGAGACGCCGCTTCTCCAAAGAAAGAACACTGTCATGCAGACTCCGCATAGCACCGGTTGCAGCATCGAGCATATTTCTCGGTAGCATCGGCCTACCCGCCACATGCACCCTCCTCGAGATATCCGCAGTTGAAGGTGGCCCGTCCTGAGCACGGATCGTACTCGGTGCCGGCTGGCCCGCACCCTTGTTAGTCTTTCTTTTGCGTGCCTTCTTCTTTATCTCCTGTAATGGGACCGAGTTCTGCTCACAGACCGCATTCTTGAGTGTGTTGGGGCTGATCATATTTCGCACCTCACCTATCTGAGGCTCGGTGAAGTCGGCAGCTGGAGGCATCTCCTGAGAGCTGAACTGCAGACGACGCCTGTTGCAACTTGGCTTCTCCGCGGTACCAGCTAGATCGCACACGTCTTTTGTTGGGTTGGGTTCTTGAGAAGGAGGCCCCATGAAGTCGCCACCGTCCCCATGATCGGCAAAGTACTGATCATGGCAAATGTTGGCAAATGTATCGTCGTCGTCGTTCTGATCCTGTGCCATATGCATGTTTGGATCCAGTGGCATAGGGATGTCCGGCACCGTTGCGGCGGTCTTGCCATGGGGCCGACTTGGCGCCGGCACGACTGGCGGTGTTGTCTTTGGGGTGGTGTCCCCCGCCCCCAAACGAATCTGGCTCTTCGGCCAAAACAGGGGCCAGCTCAGGCAGGCGCTGAGGTTCATCACGTCATCATCGTCGGCCCCGATGGGTCGAATCCGAGGTAACACCTCGTCGCAGCCTGGCAGCACCCGAACCAGTTGAACCCTAAACAAGTTGGGTGGCATCTGGGTACCGTGGAACAAGGGGTTGCCCGGTTGAACGATTTTGCCCTTGGCGACATCGACCAACTCGTTGTTCACGAAGTGCAGGAGAGGGCACGGAACGGCGGCGGCGCCCTGCGAAAACATGTAGGGCGTTAGGGATGCCCAGTCAAAGGCAAGGAGATGAAGTCCTCGGCCGAGAGAGGCTTAATTAGTTACCGTGATGATGGCGTCGAGCTCGGCTAATGTCGAGGCACCGCTAACGGCGGGCGTGCAGTTGACGGAGGGGCCGCTTGCTGCAGAGGTGCCAGCCGGCGTACACCCGGGTGCATTAAGCTCCCGTGCCGGCGTTGGAGACCCCAATGCCGCCTCCGCCGGAGACACCAATGGCCCCGCCATCGCGTTCTACGAGTTGCTGGCCGTGAAGCTAGGAATTGGGGGCGGCCCCTGTTGGCCGCCCGCAATCCACGCACTAATCCCCTGGATCAAGGTAGGCACAATGGCGGTGATCGTCACTCCAAGTTGTTGTTGCACTTGCTCTTGGACAATCTCCGGAATCCGCGCCACCTGTGCCCTGAGTTCTTGAACCTCGCGCGCCTGGCTTTCCGAGCTGGTCTTTTTCTCCTTTCGCCCACCAGTGTTATAGTATGACGACCATTTTGTCGACAAGCCTTTGCCGGCCACACGACCAGCTGACGTTGGCTTACTGAGCTTATCCTTGTTCTTCATTACATTCAACGCCCTATTTAGAGTGGTGTCCCAAGGGTTGCTCTTAGTCGACCCCGCGCTACTGCTTTCAGTCGCCTGCGGAAGGAATGTGAACCATTTAGAAATTTGGCTTCATTAATTAGAATGCAACCATATGGAGCTAATTACGCGGGGGTGTATTCCTTACCAGAACAAGCTCAAGCGCCCTGGTCTTCGGATCCGTGGTAAGCTCCTTTGTTTTCGGGTCCTTCTTGTACCGGGCCCTGACAAAGTTCCTGGTCTGCTTGTCACCGTATTTATCGAAGAGGGGCGGTAGGCCTTGCTCGGCACGGTCCGCCTCCTCCTTGTCCCATATAGGCTCCGCCACTCTGTAACCGCCGGGACCGAGTGTGTGTTCCCCTAAGTTCAGCTCCCGCATTTCTTTCCCCCACTTACTTGATTCGGAGTTTGCGGTGCTCGAGCAATTGATCTTGAAGTCGTTGTAGTCATCTTCGGTGATCGAAGGATTTTTCTCCTTGATCTTCTCATAACTCTCACCTTTCTCGATCATTCTCTTCACATTGCTTTTCCAAGTAGACAGGGCCTTGCTCATCTTCATGAGGGCAGCATTGTTCACTTTATTCCCTTTGAGGCTTGTGTTTTCAAATTCAGCGGGGAACTTGTATCGTTCGTGCAGCTTCGTGAAGAGGAGGTTGCACAAATTCCCTCGGTCAGGATGCCTCAGGTTCTCGGTGTTGATCGAGACGGTGCTCCGGAGAATGCACCCGAGCTGAAGCGAGTACCCCTTGACTATTCGTTCGGGCGCCGTTGGATTCCCGTCGGAGTCCACTTCAGTAACTTCCTCCTTGAGGGTGCGGAGCACGGTCGGGCGCCGATCCTTCCGTTGCCTCTTCGGTTGGCTACCATCTGTGCGTGCGCCGCCATCATCAGTGGTGGCATCCTCGGCGGCACCATCAGTGGTGGCATCAGTGGGGTCATCCTCGGCGGTACCATCAGTGGTCTCAGGATCGGTGGGGAAGGCGGCGTCCTCATACAAGTGAGGTTGTTCCTCCATCTTCTGGGATAGCTTCCAGAATGCCTTGACGCCCGAACCCCCGGCCTCATCGTTGTTGGCCATGTTTCTCTCTAAATAGGAACAAAGTTTGGTCAAAAAGTTGGTTATTGTCAAGGAACAAGATCATGGTCTCATCATTTAGGGTTTGTCGACACCGAGGCATCCTAAAAGCTAAGCTTTTATCATTGAGGGTTTTTCGACGCCGAGGCACCCTAAAAGCCTAAGCTTTCATCATTTCGGTTTTTATCGACACCGAGGCACCCTAAAAGCCATGCATTAGTCACAAGTACGCCGGGGCACTTGATCCTACTTAATTAACTACTAAGATACCCCGGCCCATGCATTAGTCACAAGTACCCCATATGTCCTATTTTTAGCAAAGTCATGCTAAAATTCACGGAAAATTTCAGCATGACCTTTGCTGAAAATAGGACATATGGAGTACCCGAATTTGCCGGAACGGAAGTTAATCGACATTCCGGCAAACTCAAGGGCCTCTCGGGTGGAGAAGGCAAAAAAGGCCTCCATCACTACATGGAAAATACATTGGCATGTGAAGAGGTGAAACAATATATGCATCTCCAAGCAGTATCATTCAACATTTTGGACAAAACACTACAAGCAACATGAGACACTGAAAACAATTGCTACCAATGAATCTACACTTCTATAACAAAATAAATCAGAAACTTAGTCTGTCATCATTAGGCAGCCACCATTAGTTATTCCGTTATGTTAAAGCAGAAATAGAAAAATAGACTCAAAACACTAAAAATCAGAAACAAATCCAACTGTACAGGCCAATGCATATAGGAAAAGTGAGGGGTTGAACTTCTTTTTTTTTCAGGTTTTCTTGGGTGTATGAGGTCTGCTCTAATTTGTTTTGAAAAGTGAACCTGCTCTACTGGCCAATGCATATAGGAAAAGTGAACCTGCTGTACAGGCCAATGCATATAGGAAAATTAAGTCATGGAGAGTTGTTCATGATGTTCCTTGCCTTTTTTTGTGATACATAAGGTAAGGTTCAACAGCTTCAGAACTTTTTCTGTGATACAAATACTGCTTTAGTTTAAGAACATGTCTTAGTTTTGAATTCTCTCAGTGAAAACCTACTTCAGAGCATCAACACAAGTTGGGATACACAGCCAGACAGACGCACATGAACATAAATGCATTCAGATCTAAAAAACTCATACAAAATTCGTTTTGCGGGAATTCGTTTACTCCCTATGCACACTCTATCAGTATAACAAACTTCCAACTAAACAAAGAAAGAAACTACGGGTGTTGGTAGCAAGAAACAATGCAACCACCTGAAAACTTCTTATGTTTCAGTCAATCATCACAACCAATATGATTTGCTTGGAGATTCAGAGCACAGCCATGATACTGAGGATATCAGAGTGGTGGAGACATTGGCGTCGGGAGAGGAGAGGGCGGCGTCGCGGCGTCGGGGCGTCGGGGCGGAGACGAGGACGACGGGGCGGCGTCGAGGCGGCGGGGCAGCGGCGTCAGGAGAGGAGAGGGGAAGGGGATCGAGGGCGAGGGCGAGGGAGAGAGAGGGGATAGGTTTGGGCCGGGGATAGGAGAGGGGAAGCGGATCGAGGGCGAGGGCACAATACTAATGGCGCACCACCCCTCGGTGCGCCATAAGTACATCCATACTAATGGCGCACCTCACCCTGGTGCGCCATTAGTATTTTTTTTTCTGCTCGAGCCAACAGGTTATCTTCCACCTGACCTGATCCACACCAAGTTCCCTCTACTAGCTCGACTGGTCAGCAGCCAGTTCTCACACCAGGAGGTCCTCGGTTCGATTCCCAGGCTCCACAATTTTTTTTATGCATTTAAAATGCTGTTTAATATTTATTTGTGTTTAAATATGTTCAAACTTGTTTAAATCATAACAGTAATATTTTTTTATAAGACAGTAATAATTTTTTAAAAAATATCATCAAACAGTAATGCCGGTGGAGCGGGGGAGGGTGCGCGGGGTGCGGGGGGCCGGTGGACCGGGGAGTGCTCGGCGGCGAGGCGGACCGGATCTGGCGAGGTGGGATAGCAATCGAGATGGAGGGGGATCGAGATCGAGTGTCCATGAAATTTAAAAATATTCATGATAGTTCAAAAAGTGCCCATGAAATACAATCGAGAAATGAAGGCTACGATTTAAATACAATCGATCTTAGCTAGCTATCTGTTCACAATCTTCTTGCCCTTCTTTTTCGCAAATGGAGTTCTTCTATGGAACGGACGTCCTTTAGGTAGGGTGGTCCTGCTTCTTCTTGTGGTGTATGCTGCTACTTCATCATCGTCGTCATGTTCGATTCTCGGGTCGCCGTACTTGTCGAAGTCTTGCTCATTGGCTACTCCATCCCTTCCGATGATCTTCCTTTTGCCTCTCCTCACGACAACACGACTGGGCTTTGACGGGTCGGTAATGAAGAAGCATTGGTCCACTTGGGAAGCCAGTACCCATGGCTCATTTTTCGCGGTGACGTTTGCGCCTGCGGTCTTGGATTTGGCTTCGGGTATAACCATGGTGGTGAAATACCGGTCTTCTTTTAGGACGCTCTTGGCCCATCTGACACGGAACATCGGGACCTTCTCTCCAGCGTAGCTCAGCTCCCAGATCTCCTCGATCCTTCCGTAGTATCTGTCCTTGTCGTTACCGGTGTAGAATGTGTAGCCGTTGATATCGTACGCCTCATAGGTCATCAGGTTGTGCTCGTCGCCCTGTGACAAGGCGAATATGAGTTGTTCTTCCACGGAAGAATCCTCATGTAAAGGGTACGACAGAAGCTTCTGCTTGAACCAACGCGTGAAACATGAGTTGTGCTCTTTGAGTATATCTCCGTCCGTCCTCTGTTGGCCTCGGTCATTGTACGTCTTCTTAATAAAGGTTTTGTGCTCTACCACCCAAGGATCGACCACGTCTATGTGTTGTAGCGCGACTAGGTTTGCTCTTTCAAAGTCGGCGAGTCGACCCTCGAAGTCGACATGCATTTCGCGGCGACCCTCACGGTGACCCCATCCAGCGAGCCTGCCGAGGTGCCTGTTGACGCGCAGACCAACGGGGTTCTCGATGCCTAGATAATTCGTGCAGTAGGAGATGCACTCTTCGGTCAGAAAGCCCCTGGCTATGCTTCCCTCTGGACGTGACATGTTGCGAACGTATCCTTTGATGACACCATTCATCCTTTCGAATGGCATCATGCTGTGCAGGAACGTCGGCCCGAGTTGGATGATATCGTCCATGATATGGACCAGCAGATGCACCATAACGTCGAAGGATGCGGGCGGGAAGTACATCTCAAGCTCGCATAGTATCACCACGATCTCTTCCTGTAGCCTTCTGAGTTGCCTCACGCCAACAGACTTCCGAGAGATGAGTCGAAAAAGTTGCATAGGCCAAATAGTGTTTCACGGACGTGCGCGTCCATGATCCCACGGATTGCAACTGGAAGTATCTGCGTCATCAGCACGTGACAGTCGTGAGACTTCATCCCGCTGAACTTCAGCTTCGCTAGGTCTAGGTATCTGCTTATCTTCCCCGCGTAACCGTAAGGAAGTTTTACTCCTACGAGGCAGGTGAAAAACTGCTCGATCTCCTCCTGACTTAGAGTGAAGCACGCAGGAGGGTAGTCATTTCCGGTCTTCTTGGCCTTTTTGCCTTTGCGACGACTTTCCGTGTCCTGCTTCGCCTCATCATCATCATCATCATATATAGCGTGAAGCTCCTACGTGATGCCCATTGATTTCAAGTCTTCCCTTGCTTTCGGCCCATCTTTGGTCCTCTCTGGCATGTTGAGCAGGGTACCAAGCAGACTCTCGCACACGTTCTTCGTGATATGCATGACATCAAGGCTGTGAGGCACACGGTGGATCTTCCAGTACGGCAAGTCCCAGAAAACAGACCTCGTTTTCCATACCTTCAGCAGCGGCTCTGGCGCCTTTCGCTTCTTTCCCGGCTCTGCCGCCTTTTGCTTCTTTCCCGGCAGTGGGCAGTCTTTCCAATTTTTCAACAGCTCGTCTATTTCCTCGCCGCTCCTCGTACGCGGGCGTCCTCGGGGTTCGATTTCACCATCGAATAGATCCTTGCGTTTTCTCCACGGGTCATCGTCACGAAGCCACCTTCGATGTCCCATGAACACGGTTTTCGAAGACCCGGGATCTCTATCTAGCTGGCGATACATTGTGTCATCCATGCACCTGACGCATCCAGAAAATCTGTGGACCACCTGCCCCGCGACATATCCGTAACCGAGATAGTCGTGCACCGTCGTGAGCAGCGCGGCTCTCATAGGGAAATATTCTTTCTCTGCGGCGTCCCACGTATTGGCTGGCGTTTTCCACAGCGTGTCAAGCTCCTCTTTCAGCAGCCCCAGATACAGATTGATGTCGTTCCCTCGTTGTTTTGGTCCTTCAATTAGCATATCATGTGAATGTACTTCCTCTGCACAACTAGGGGGGAAGGTTGTACATCCACACAAACATAGGCCAGGTGCTATGTGTGCTTCTCTGGCTTCCAAACGGATTGACTCCATCGGTGCTCGCGCCCAGCACGATGTTCCTTGGATCGTTCCCAAATTCTAGGTCTTCGAAGTTAAACACTTGCCACTGGCTCGCATCCTTAGGGTGACTCAGCATCTTGTCTTTTTTATCTATCTCTGGATCATTTGCGTCATCTTCTCGCTTCTTCTCCTCCCTATCCGCGTGCCAACGCAGGATCTTTGCTACCTTAGGGTCCGCGAAATACCGCTGCAGACGAGGAGTGATCGGAAAGTACCACACCACTTTTCGAGCAGCTTTCTTCCTCTTCTTGTATCGAGTGACGCCTCACACCGGACATATGGTAGACTCCGCGTGCTCGTCCCGATAAATGATGCAATTGTTCATGCACGCATGGTATTTCATGTGCGGTAAATCCAGAGGACACACGATTTTCTTCGCCTCCTCCAAACTGGTCGGGCACTTGTTCCCCTTGGGAAGACGTTCGTGCCAGAATGACATGTTCTCGTCGAAGCATGCGTCGGTCATTTTGTGTTTTACCTTCATCTCCAGAGCCATGAGCGTTACTTTCAGGCGGGTATCCTCGGGCCTGCATCCTTCATACAATGGAGTAACCGCGTCTAACTCAAGTTGATCCATCTTGGCTTTCTCTCGGGCGGCAGCTCTTGCGTTATCCGTCTGCCTGAGAAGCAGTTCTTGAATATGAGGGTCCTGCACCCAGCCCATCGATGGTCCAGCGTCGTCTGCTCCGCCGGCATCATCATCTTCATGATCATGCCCGTCGTCTGCTCCGGCATCTTCCTCATCATCATGTCCTGCATCTTCTACATGATGACTGTGTACAGCATCACCGTCGTGATCATCTCCTGGGGATTCTTCGTCTTCTCGCCCGCCCGAGCCGCGGTGGTTGTCTTGCTGCCCTTCCTCATTTCTTGCCCGGCCCCCATGGACGACTTCGTAGTCATCTTCATCACCTTGCCACCGATAGCCATCCTTGAAACCACGCAAGAGCAGGTGGTCCCGCACCTGCCCGGATTCCGGGTCCGCAATAAGGCTCTTCAGCTTGCATCTTCGACACGGACATCTTATCTCCGTCTCGTTCTTTTGAAGCATCTCGGCCTTCACGGACCTCAAAAACCTATTCACGATGCCTTCGGTCATCATGCAGACCATGGTCGCCTGCGGGGTAGAGCAAAACGATATTTTAGAACCAAGAAAAAATTTGGCATGACTTTCCCTAAAAATAGGACCAAAAAGAATACTTAATGCCAAAATTCTCGCCGAAACGGAAATGAATCAACATTCCAGCAAAATATTGGCAACTATCGCATTTCAAATACCGGTACACCTCCAAACACAAACACATATGCAACACCACAAACATATGCAACACCACGAACATACATAGATCTAGCTAGGCCATAAAAAGTGCATGTGCACATTGTTGTAGGGAGAACAACATAAATATAGCTTCCCCCCTTACTTACCTATCAAAACAAGGTAATTTAACCACTTAAATTGAATGAATCTATGGTGGAAATGAGGTGAAAAAGAGGAGGCACCCGAGACAAGGAGGAGGTGGAGAGAATGAAGTGGGGAGAAAGTGAGTGTGGGTAGGAGAGGCTGTCCAAAATATCTTGTTGCTGCCCACTTACTAATGGCGCACCAACTCTAAATGCGCCATTAGTAATCCAGGTTACTAATGGCGCACCTTCTGGTGGTGCGCCATTAGTAGTTTTGCAAAAAAAAAACATACTAATGGCGCACTGCTCCACAGTGCGCCATTACTAGTTTAAACTAGTAATGGCGCACGGTGGAAAAGTGCGCCATTAGTAGTTTTGCAAAAAAGGGAATAAAAAATATAATAGAAAAAACAACATTAGTGGCGCACTTTCCGGCAGGTGTGCCATTACTAGTTACAACTAGTAATGGCGCATCGTGTCTGGATGCGCCATTAGTATGTTTGGACAGGCGCACTACTTAAAAAATAAAAATTTGATACTAATGGCGCACCCTGGGCCAGGTGCGCCATTAGTAGTTTCAACTCTAATGGCGTATCAGAAGGTGGTGCGCCATTAGTATATACTAATGGCGCACCGCTTGTCTGGTGCGCCATTAGTGTCAATCCCATCTATAGCCCTTTTTCTAGTAGTGAATTGTGACCATTATGGTCAAGTCTTGAATATATCATCGCAGCGGAAATCTTCGTCAACTTGAACCCATGCCATTTGCCTTAACCCTACATGCATTCTGACTGGGAAAGCATCCTAGCTCGCACGATTGTCATCAAAGAACTCTTCAATATATCATGTCTTTCATGCCTGGCCAATGAAATAACCAGTGGCAAGCCAATGAGTACTTTGAATGTACTCGCAAGCAACCCAAGAGTGATAACAAAATAATTATGCAAAGCTCTTCTGCTTAATTGGCATTGTTGCGGAAAGCTAGTTTTTCTCATGCAAGTATGATCAACATTTACCAAGGACATGAATGCATCTGCAACAAGTATCAGGAGGTTACAGACACCAACATCGAGAAAGTGTTATAAACAACTCATGCTCAAGCTCATCGTGACATCCTCACGAGTCATATCATCAATATTACCAAGCCGTGTTGTTTGTCAGAAACATATGGACATAGTCTAAGCAGCACCACCCAACCGTCCTTGACCGTGGACACGGCTATTCGAATAGTTTGACTCTCTACAGAGGTTGCACACTTTACCCACAAGATCCGGGAAGCTTTCGTGTCATCCACGATCCCGCGGTACCTCAAGTACTCGCACTACAAAAAAAATACACATCCGTGACATTTTGGGCCGAACGAAAAAAATTTCTGTCATACATATGACACTTCTATGACGATAATTGTGACAAAACCCGGTATCATCATAGATGTGGTGGGCTCCTACTTCTATGACAAAAAATCATGACAGAAAATGGGCTTTTCGTCCTGGGCGGGCCGGAGACGCAGCTGCATGACATTCTTTGGGCCGTCCATGACAGAAAAAACCGTGGTAGAAGCGAGGGCGAGGAAAATTTTGGGGAGTTCCCGATTACGGTGCGAGGTCGGGGGCCGAGCGATGCGCGTTTCTCTCGTACACGTACGTGCGTGTGTGCGAGGCATTGGCTCTAACTGAACCCGAGCGAGGCGTTGGGCTCTAACTGAACCCGAGCGATTGCACTGCAGGCTATGCATTACTGAACCCGAGCGATCGATCGATGGCTGTTAACTGAACCCGATCGAGCGATTCCTTCGCTACTGCTACTAACTGAAGCCGATCGATGCTGCCTCTGGATGAACAGTGAGCGTTGCGAGGGGGGTTGGATGAACAGTTCCCGGTGGGGGTGGATGAACAGGACCCCGTGGTGTTGCCTCTGGATGAACAGGACCCCGATCGATCGAGCCGGTTGGGGCTGGATGAACAGGATCCCGTGGAGGGCAGGATGAACAGGACCACCACTACTAGGAAAAGGCCTACTAATGGAGCACCTAATTTGGCCATTAATGGCGCATTAGTGGTGCGCCATTAGTAGCACGCCATTAGTATATTTTACTAATGGCGCACCACTGGGGCGCCATTAGTATCTGGTATACTAATGGCGCACCCCAGATGCGCCATTAGTATATACAACTGTGCGCCATTAGTATGCCTCCCAGGGGGCCATCTATACCCAGGTGCTTTGGCATACTAATGGCGCACAACAACTGGATGCGCCATTAGTAACTTCGGCATACTAATGGCGCACTGTTTAGTGATGCGCCATTAGTATCCTCTGGCATACTAATGGCGCACTATGTGCGCCATTAGTATGAATATTAGGTTTTTTTATTTTTTTTATTTTCTATTTTTTGCACAGGTTACAAAATGTATAATTGGACAAAATATAGACAGCACACATCAACAACAGATTCATCGAATACAATAGAAGATTAGTCTCTGAATAAAATTCATCATTTTAGTCTCCGAATACAATTCATCATATTAGTCTCCGAATTGAAAAGACCGAACAAAGATAGAACATTATATTACAAGTCCCGAGACCGCGAGTTTGTCTTCACATTACAAGTCGATATCGATCATCTAAACTACCATCACATAGCAGAGAGCTGCGGTCATCACGATGAGCATCATCACGATGAAACTCGTCTTCATCCGGTTCCTCCAACGCTCCCTCCCCTCTCCCGCTAGATAGCGGGCGTATCTAGATTCGGCCTCGGCCCTAGTGGCGTACCCTTTGTAACTGTTACCACTGAATCGGTGAACCTATCTCCGACACTCCTCCCAGTCGTCGTAGACACCGGGAACCTTACCCTTGTACACGACATACCACGACATCGCTATGCAGTAGCCAAACGAAACGTTAGTACCAATTCACAGACAATACATAAGCAATATATAAGTATGCAACAGAACGATCGGAAGAGAAAAGCAAGACATTAATAGCATCGATTACATTTAAGTTGAAGGACTCTCGAAACCAAAGAGACATACTACAAGTTCATTAAAGATTAATTACAACATGAGCCAATCGATGCTTCAGAACTAGACACAGCATCACTGCTTTCGACTCGACTCAAGGGACCGGAGCGTGGATGAAGCCGCCGTCTATCGTGGGAGTCATGAAACAACAGGCGTTGTCAGCCTGCATTTGTAGGATTGTGTTGATGTCACTGTTGGACGGTTGATTTCTGAGGTAGAACTGCCCCGAGGTACGAAGGACATCTTGATGGATGATTTCCGCAAACTCCGACTGGATGCGAAAGAATTCTTGTCTGATGTCCGCGTCCTGGATTGCCGACACGCTCGCGGCCCAATCTTTGAGTCTACTCGGTAGCAGTAGTTGATGATGGTCCCGTACGATCGCCCGCATGTGATGGATGGCGTAGTAGGCACCCTTCTGACCGCTAGGCGGCTGCTTGATGCAGCAGAACGTCGTATTGTGGGAGAACACGTGCTTGCCGTACTTACGAATATGCCTGGTGAAGGTGCCTCCAGATTTGACGTAGCCGGGGAGAACATTATCAAGAACCTTCTAGACATTTGTGTAGTCTACGTTCGACTGATGGTCCGGGTCGAAATACGTGGCCATGGAATATTTGGTGCTTAGGAGGATGAGCGTGCAATGTGTGTCACTGTAGAAAACACGGAATGTTAAAAGAAAAACGATCGAAATCTAAGAATTCATATGTTACGGGGCGGTTGAGGGGAGGACTTACTCAGGAAAGTAAGGCACGAGGAAGTTGTCCTTATCTTGGTTTGCCAGAATGACGCCTTCGAGGTAAGAACTCGCGACTTGCCGGTCCCCAGCGCTGCCCAAGATCTTGGCACGCATGTAGAAGGGGTCAACTATCACGATGTCCGGGGTCTTGTCATGAATGATCCGCATCTCCATACTCAGCGAAAATAGCCGAACGAAGGTGTAGTGCAGCGGATGAAGGTTCAACATAGCGTGGATGTCATCAAACCGCAGGACGATCGTACGCCCGATGGAGTTATCCACAAAGCCCTTGCCCTCTGGCACCTTGGCCGCGAAAACCGGGTATGCCACATCCTTCTCTCGGAGACGCCGCTTCTCCAAAGAAAGAACACTGTCATGCAGACTCCGCATAGCACCGGTTGCAGCATCGAGCATATTTCTCGGTAGCATCGGCCTACCCGCCACATGCACCCTCCTCGAGATATCCGCAGTAGAAGGTGGCCCGTCCTGAGCACGGATCGTACTCGGTGCCGGCTGGCCCGCACCCTTGTTAGTCTTTCTTTTGCGTGCCTTCTTCTTGATCTCCTGTAATGGGACCGAGTTCTGCTCACAGACCGCCTTCTTGAGTGTGTTGGGGCTGATCATATTTCGCACCTCGCCTATCTGAGGCTCGGTGAAGTCGGCAGCTGGAGGTGTCTCCTGAGAGCTGAACTGCAGACGACGCCTGTTGCAACTTGGCTTCTCCGCGGTATCAGCTAGATCGCACACGTCTTTTGTTGGGTTGGGTTCTTGAGAAGGAGGCCCCATGAAGTCGCCACCGTCCCCATGATCGGCAAAGTACTGATCGACGTTGGCAAATGTATCGTCGTCGTCTTCGTTCTGATCCTGTGCCATATGCATGTTTGGATCCAGTGGCATAGGGATGTCCGGCACCGTTGCGGTGGTCTTGCCATGGGGCCGACTTGGCGCCGACACGACTGGCGGTGTTGTCTTTGGGGTGGTGTCCCTCACCCCCAAACGAATCTGGCTCTTCGGCCAAAGCAGGGGCCAGCTCAGGCAGGCGCTGAGGTTCATCACGTCATCATCGTCGGCCCCGATGGGTCGAATCGGAGGTAACAGCTCGTCGCAACCTGGCAGCACCCGAACCAGTTGAACCCTAAACAAGTTGGGTGGCATCTGGGTACCGTGGAACAAGGGGTTGCCCGGTTGAACGATTTTGCCCTTGGCGACATCGACCAACTCGTTGTTCACGAAGTGCAGGAGAGTGCACGGAACGTCGGCGGCGCCCTGCGAAAACATGTAGGGCGTTAGGGATGCCCAGTCAAAGGCAAGGAGATGAAGTCCTCGGCCGAGAGAGGCTTAATTAGTTACCGTGATGATGGCGTCGAGCTTGGCTAATGTCGAGGCACCGCCAACGGCGGGCGTGAAGTTGACGGAGGGGCCGCTTATTGCAGAGGTGCCGGCCGGCGTACACCCAGGTGCATTAAGCTCCCGTGCCGGCGTCGGAGACACCAATGCCGGCTCCGCCGGAGACACCAATGGCCCCGCCATCGCGTTCTGCGAGTTGCTGGCCGTGAAGCTAGGAATCGGGGGCGGCCCCTGTTGGCCGCCCGCAATCCACGCACTAATCCCCTGGATCAAGGTAGGCACAATGGCGGTGATCGTCGCTCCGAGTTGTTGTTGCACTTGCTCTTGGAGAATCTCCGGAATCCGCGCCACCTGTGCCCTCAGTTCTTGAACCTCGCGCGCCTGGCTTTCCGAGCTGGTCTTTTTCTCCTTTCGCCCAGCAGTGTCATAGTATGACGACCATTTTGTCGACAAGGCTTTGCCGGCCACACGACCAGCTGACGTCGGCTTACTGAGCTTATCCTTGTTCTTCATTACATTCAACGCCCTATTTAGAGTGGTGTCCCAAGGGTTGCTCTTAGTCGACCCCGCACTACTGCTTTCAGTCGCCTGCGGAAGGAATGTGAACCATTTAGAAATTTGGCTTCATTAATTAGAATGCAACCATATGGAGCTAATTACGAGGGGGCGTATTCCTTACCAGAACAAGCTCAAGCGCCCTGGTCTTCGGATCCGTGGTAAGCTCCTTTGTTTTCAGGTCCTTCTTGTACCGGGCCCTGACAAAGTTCCTGGTCTGCTTGTCACCGTATTTATCGAAGAGGGGCGGTAGGCCTTGCTCGGCACGGTCCGCCTCCTCCTTGTCCCATATAGGCTCCGCCACTCTGTAACCGCCGGGACCGAGTGTGTGTTCCCCTAAGTTCAGCTCCTGCATTTCTTTCCCCCACTTACTTGATTCGGAGTTTGCGGTGCTCGAGCAATTGATATTGAAGTCGTTGTAGTCATCTTCGGTGATCGAAGGATTTTTCTCCTTGATCTTCTCATAACTCTCACCTTTCTCGATCATTCTCTTCACATTGCTTTTCCAAGTAGACAGGGCCTTGCTCATCTTCATGAGGGCAGCATTGTTCACTTTATTCCCTTTGAGGCTTGTGTTTTCAAATTCAGCGGGGAACTTGTATGGTTCGTGCAGCTTCGTGAAGAGGAGGTTGCGCAAATTCCCTCGGTCAGGATGCCTCAGGTTCTCGGTGTTGATCGAGACGGTGCTCCGGAGAATGCACCCGAGCTGAAGCGAGTACCCCTTGACTATTCGTTCGGGCGCCGTTGGATTCCCGTCGGAGTCCACTTCAGTAACTTCCTCGTTAAGGGTGTTGAGCACGGTCGGGCGCCGGTCCTTCCGTTGCCTCTTCGGTTGGCTGCCATCTGTGCATGCGCCGCCATCAACAGTGGTGGCATCCTCGGCGGCACCATCAGTGGTGGCATCCTCGGCGGCACCATCAGTGGTGGCATCAGTGGGGTCATCCTCGGCGGTACCATCAGTGGTCTCAGGATCGGTGGGGAAGGCGGCGTCCTCATACAAGTGAGGTTGTTCCTCCATCTCCTGGGACAGCTTCCAGAATGGCTTGTCGACGCCCGAACCCCCGGCCTCATCGTTGTTGGCCATGTTTCTCTCTAAATAGGAACAAAGTTTGGTCAAAAAGTTGGTTATTGTCAAGGAACAAGATCATGGTCTCATCATTTAGGGTTTGTCGACACCGAGGCATCCTAAAAGCTAAGCTTTTATCATTGAGGGTTTTTCGACGCCGAGGCATCCTAAAAGCCTAAGCTTTCATCATTTCGGTTTTTATCGACACCGAGGCACACTAAAAGCCATGCATTAGTCACAAGTACGCCGGGGCACTTGATCCAACTTAATTAACTACTAAGATACCATGGCCCATGCATAGTCACAAGTACCCCATATGTCCTATTTTTAGCAAAGTCATGCTAAAATTCACGGAAAATTTCAGCATGACCTTTGCTGAAAATAGGACATATGGAGTACCCGAATTTGCCGGAACGGAAGTTAATCGACATTCCAGCAAACTCAAGGGCCTCTCGGGTGGACAAGGCAAAAAAGGCCTCCATCACAACATGGAAAATATGTTGGCATGTGAAGAATTGATACATCTTCTTAACCATCTACTACAATTGATACATCCTATCAAGAATGGTACACATCACCATATATTGCAAAGATGTACTGGTCAGCAGCAATTTTAACAAGATGTACTGGACAGCAGCAAATTGAGCAAAAAAATGTACTGGACAGCAGTATATACAGGGGGAGAGGAAGAGGGGTTGGTACCTTGGGAGAGGAGGGTGTGCTTGGCTCTGCCGCCGTGCCTGAGTAGCAAGCACCTACGCCCCTGCCTTGTTCCACTTGTATCCTGCAGATCGAGAGAGGATGAGATGAATCAGATCAGTTGCTCATGCTTTTTACAAATTGTAGCTACTGTTTTTTATACCTAAACAAAATTGCCCTAGCTATATTTGCTACTGTTTTTATACCTAATTTTTTGCTACTGTTTTTTTAATTTGCTACTGCTTTTTTTTATTTGCTACTGTTTTTATACCTAAACAAAATTTCCCTAGCTATATTTGCTACTCTTTTTTTATTTGCTACTGTTTTTATACCTAATTTTCTTGCTACTGTTTTTAAAATTGCTACTATTCTTTTAAAATTGCTACTGTTTTTTATACCTAAACAAAATTACCCTAGCTATATTTGCTAATATTTTTTATTTGCTACTGTTTTTATACCTAATTTTTTTGGTACTATTTTTTTAAATTGCTACTGTTTTTGCTACTACCCTAATTTCCTAAAAGATTTCTAACTTTGCTAACTGTGCTAGATTTGCCCTAAAATTTATGCACAAAAACACAGAGAAGGCATTAGGCATTACACAAAAACACAGAGAACTGCTATAATTTACAACAGGCTTTTGGTTTCTGGAACCATTTCATGCCCAAGTGATCTGATCCTTGTACTTTTGCTACAATGATACAGTGATACAAGTAGAATATGAAGGCATTAGGCATTACAACAAAAGGAACAGAGCTGCTATATTTACAACATGCTTTGTATTATTTTATATGGGAAAATTTTGTTTTTGCCACTAGATTTTGTCAAATTTTCTTATGCCACTCTAGATTTTGACATCTCGCTTTTGCCACTCTTAGTTTGTGACAATTATCACAATTGCCATTCTGTTAGGTTAATGGATGTTTTGACCAAACGGAGCAGGGAAAAGACCATATTGCCCTATGTTATTTGTTTTGCTTTTGACATTCCAGTTTTCGCCAAATATTGCTTTTGCCACTAGAGTAACATCTAATGTTACACAGTATTTTAGCATGACCTATTTGAAAATCTGACATCACACATCTTATGTTAAAAAGTTTGGCATGACCTATTTGGAAATATGTCATAGATAATTACACAATATTTTCACACAAGTCTTGACAGTTAATGGCATCATTACCAGCAACATAGTTCATAATATCAGGAAATTAGTTCATAGGAGTACACATCCATCATCTAAACTTAACAGCAAGGTTCACATGTAGTTGCATCAACTACGCAACAAGGTTCATATGTAGTTGCATCAACTACACTGCAAGGTTCACATATGCATACTGACCACCCAAAAGCAACATGTAGCTGCATCAACTAAACAACAAGGTTGACATATGCATATGGACTACCCAAAAGCAAGGCCTTTACAAGTCTACATAGTACAATGCAATAGCTTAACAAGAGTGCCACTAGGCTGCTATGCTAACTACTACAAGACTTGTGCTTGATGTAGTGCTGCTGCTACAACAAGTGCACCACAAACAAGCAGCAGCAGCAAGAAAATTAAAATTTGGGCTGCTATTATGTGGTCGTTGGAGGTGCACCACAATGCAGTAGTATGTAGTCTTGATGGCCAGCATCCAGAATTAACAATGGCTTGATGGGTGCAGACACGCATACCATTCCAAAATTGTATGAGCACAAAAGAGGACAGATTATTTTAAGAAGACCAATAGCATCACCATCTACTGATATAACACGTGAAGTTCTACTCATATTGTATCAGCTTAACAATTAGTCATGCAAAGGATCCAAAAAACTTGCACGTCAGAAACCTAAAGAAGATGATCCAACTCACAGGTACGTATCAATAGGCATGCAGGTTCACTTAGACTTGGTTGACAATATAAATCCAAACTATAAAAAAAACATGCAACGGTCCTATGGATCCAAATATAAACGTAATTATTAGTGAAGGTCACCTAGATGACAGCAGTGGTAACATGAAGTGCAGGTCACCTAGACCTGATTGAGACTTCGAGGAATCTTGACAACGTAAATCCAAACTTAAATTATTAGTCAAGCAAAGTTCCTATGTATCCAAATAAACTTGCACATCAGAGAGCTACAGGAACAATATGATTAAGTCTTGCACATCCAAACTTGATGACGGCAGTGGTAACATGAAGAAACAGAGCAAAAATGTAGTTTTGAGTAACAAAACAACCCTAAAATTTACAAAGGGGAAGGAGGAGGCCGGAGGGGGAGGGAGAGGTGGGGGCAGTACCTGAGGAGGCGGAGGAGGCCGGAGGGGACAAGGAGGAGGTCGGAGCGGCGCGGCGGTGGCGCGGACGAGGAGGAGGGCGAGGACGAGGACGACGGGGCAGCGGCGTCGGGAGAGGAGAGGGGAAGGGGATCGAGGGCGACGTCGAGGGGCGAGGAGGAGGTCGGGGCAGCGGCGTCGGGAGAGGAGAGGGGAAGGGGCAGCGGCGTCGGGGCATCGGGGCGGAGACGAGGACGACGGGGCGGCGTCGAGGCGGCGGGGCAGCGGCGTCGGGAGAGGAGAGGGGAAGGGGATCGAGGGCGAGGGCGAGGGAGAGAGAGGGGATAGGTTTGGGCCGGGGATAGGCGAGGGCGAGGGCACAATACTAATGGCGCACCACCCCACGGTGCGCCATAAGTACATCCATACTAATGGCGCACCTCACCCTGGTGCGCCATTAGTATTTTTTTTTTGATTTCTGCTCGAGCCAACAGGTTATCTTCCACCTCACCTGGTCCACACCAAGTTCCCTCTACTAGCTCGACTGGTCAGCAGCCAGTTCTCACACCAGGAGGTCCTGGGTTCGATTCCCAGGCTCCACAATTTTTTATGCATTTAAAATGCTGTTTGATATTTATTTGTGTTTAAATATGTTCAAACTTGTTTAAATCATAACAGTAATATTTTTTTATAAGACAGTAATAATTATTTAAAAAATATCATCAAACAGTAATGCCGGTGGAGTGGGGGAGGGGGCGCGGGGTGCGGGGGGCCGGTGGACCGGGGGGTGCTCGGCGGCGAGGGGGACCGGATCTGGCGAGGTGGGATAGCGATCGAGATGGAGGGGGATCGAGATCGAGTGTCCATGAAATTTAAAAATATTCATGATAGTTCAAAAAGTGCCCATGAAATACAATCGAGAATGAAGGCTACGATTTAAATACAATCGATCTTAGCTAGCTATCTGTTCACAATCTTCTTGCCCTTCTTTTTCGCAAATGGAGTTCTTCTGTGGAACGGACGTCCTTTAGGTAGGGTGGTCCTGCTTCTTCTTGTGGTGTATGCTGGTACTTCATCATCGTCGTCATGTTCGATTCTCGGGTCGCCGTACTTGTCGAAGTCTTGCTCATTGGCTACTCCATCCATTCCGATGATCTTCCTTTTGCCTCTCCTCACGACAACACGACTGGGCTTTGACGGGTCGGTAATGAAGAAGCATTGGTCCACTTGGGAAGCCAGTACCCATGGCTCATTTTTCGCGGTGACGTTTGCGCCTGCGGTCTTGGATTTGGCTTCGGGTATAACCATGGTGGTGAAATACCGGTCTTCTTTTAGGACGCTCTTGGCCCATCTGACACGGAACATCGGGACCTTCTCTCCAGCGTAGCTCAGCTCCCAGATCTCCTCGATCCTTCCGTAGTATCTGTCCTTGTCGTTACCGGTGTAGGATTCCATCGTTACCCCGGAGTTCTGATAACCATCGCTCTTCATGTCCTTGGCCTCGGTGTAGAATGTGTAGCCGTTGATATCGTACGCCTCATAGGTCATCAGGTTGTGCACGGCGCCCTATGACAAGGCGAATATGAGTTGTTCTTCCGCGGAAGAATCCTCATGTAAAGGGTACGACAGAAGCTTCTGCTTGAACCAATGCGTGAAACATGAGTTGTGCTCTTTGAGTATATCTCCGTCCGTCCTCTGTTGGCCTCGGTCATTGTACGTCTTCTTAATAAAGGTTTTGTGCTCTACCACCCAAGGATCGACCACGTCTATGTGTTGTAGCGCGACTAGGTTTGCTCTTTCAAAGTCGGCGTGTCGACCCTCGAAGTCGACATGCATTTTGCGGCGACCCTCACGGTGACCCCATCCAGCGAGCCTGCCAAGGTGCGTGTTGACGGGCAGACCAACGGGGTTCTCGATGCCTAGATAATTCGTGCAGTAGGAGATGCACTCTTCGGTCAGAAAGCCCCTGGCTATGCTTCCCTCTGGACGTGACATGTTGCGAACGTATCCTTTGATGACACCATTCATCCTTTCGAACGGCATCATGCTGTGCAGGAACGTCGGCCCGAGTTGGATGATATCGTCCACAATATGGACCAGCAGATGCACCATAACGTCGAAGAATGCGGGCGGGAAGTACATCTCAAGCTCGCATAGTATCACCACGATCTCTTCCTGTAGCCTTCTGAGTTGCCTCACGCCAACAGACTTCCGAGAGATGACGTCAAAAAAGTCGCATAGGCCAAATAGCGTTTCACGGACGTGCGCGTCCATGATCCAACGGATTGCAACTGGAAGTATCTGCGTCATCAGCACGTGACAGTCGTGAGACTTCATCCCGCTGAACTTTAGCTTCGCTAGGTCTAGGTATCTGCTTATCTTCCCCGCGTAATCGTAAGCAAGTTTTACTCCTACGAGGCAGATAAAAACTGCTCGATCTCCTCCTGACTTAGAGTGAAGCATGCGGGAGGGTAGTCATTTCCGGTCTTCTTGGCCTTTTTGCCTTTGCGACGACTTTCCGTGTCCTGCTTCGCCTCATCATCATCATCATCATATATAGCATGAAGCTCCCGCCTGATGCCCATTGATTTCAAGTCTGCCCTTGCTTTCGGCCCATCTTTGGTCCTCTCTGGCATGTTGAGCATTGTACCAAGCAGACTCTCGCACACGTTCTTCGGGATATGCATGACATCAAGGCTGTGAGGCACACGGTGGATCTTCCAGTACGTCAAGTCCCAGAAAACGGACCTCGTTTTCCATACCTTCAGTAGTGGCTCTGGCGCCTTTTGCTTCTTTCCCGGCAGTGGGCAGTCTTTCCAATTTTTCAACAGCTCGTCTATTTCCTCGCCGCTCCTCGTACGCGGGCGTCCTCGGGGTTCGATTTCACCATCGAATAGATCCTTGCGTTTTCTCCACGGGTCATCGTCGCGAAGCCACCTTCGATGTCCCATGAACACGGTTTACGAAGACCCGGGATCTCTATCTAGCTGGCGATACGTTGTGTCATCCATGCACCTGACGCATCCAGAAAATCCGTGGACCACCTGCCCCGCGACATATTCGTAACCGAGATAGTCGTGCACCGTCGTGAGCAGCGCGGCTCTCATAGGGAAATATTCTTTCTCTGCGGCGTCCCACGTATTGGCTGGTGTTTTCCACATCGTGTCAAGCTCCTCTTTCAGCAGCCCCAGATACAGATTGATGTCGTTCCCTGGTTGTTTCGGTCCTTCGATTAGCATACTCATGTGAATGTACTTCCTCTTCATGCACAACCAGGGGGAAGGTTGTACATCCACACAAACACAGGCCAGGTGCTATGTGTGCTTCTCTGGCTGCCAAACGGATTGACTCCATCGGTGCTCGCGCCCAGCACGATGTTCCTTGGATCGTTCCCAAATTCTGGGTCTTCGAAGTTCAACGCTTGCCACTGGCTCGCATCCTTAGGGTGACTCAGCATCTTGTCTTTTTTATCTATCTCCGGATCATTTGCGTCATCTTCTCGCTTCTTCTCCTCCCTATCCGCGTGCCAACGCAGGAGGTTTGCTACCTTAGGGTCCGCGAAATACCGCTGCAGACGAGGAGTGATCGGAAAGTACCACACCACTTTTCGAGGAGCTTTCTTCCTCTTCTTGTATCGAGTGACGCCGCACACCGGACATATGGTAGACTCCGCGTGCTCGTCCCGATAAATGATGCAATTGTTCATGCACACATGGTATTTCACGTGCGGTAAATCCAGTGGACACATGATTTTCTTCGCCTCCTCCAAACTGGTCGGGCACTTGTTCCCCTTGGGAAGACGTTCGTGCCAGAATGACATGTTCTCGTCGGAGCATGCGTTGGTCATTTTGTGTTTTACCTTCATCTCCAGAGCCATGAGCGTTACTTTCAGGCGGGTATCCTCGGGCCTGCATCCTTCATACAATGGAGTAACCGCGTCTAACTCAAGTTGATCCATCTTGGCTTTCTCTCGGGCGGCAGCTCTTGCGTTATCCGTCTGCTTGAGAAGCAGCTCTTGAATATGAGGGTCCTGCACCCAGCCCATCGATGGTCCAGCGTTGTCTGCTCCGCCGGCATCATCATCTTCATGATCATGCCCGTCGTCTGCTCCAGCATCTTCCTCATCATCATGTCCTGCATCTTCTACATGATGACTGTGTACAGCATCACCGTCATGATCATCTCCTGGGGATTCTTCGTCTTCTCGCCCGCCCGAGCCGCGGTGGTTGTCTTGCTGCCCTTCCTCATTTCTTGCCCGGCCCCCATGGACGACTTCGTAGTCATCTTCATCACCTTGCCACCGATAGCCATCCATGAAACCACGCAAGAGCAGGTGGTCCCGCACCTGCCCGGATTCCGGGTCCGCAATAAGGCTCTTCAGCTTGCATCTTCGACACGGACATCTTATCTCCGTCTCGTTCTTTTGAAGCATCTCGGCCTTCGCGGACCTCAAAAACCTATTCACGATGCCTTCGGTCATCATGCGGACCATGGTCGCCTGCGGGGTAGAGCAAAACGATATTTTAGAACCAAGAAAAAATTTGGCATGACTTTCCCTAAAAATAGGACCAAAAAGAATGCTTAATGCCAAAATTCTCGCCGAAACGGAAATGAATCAACATTCCGGCAAAATATTGGCAACTATCGCATTTCAAATACCGGTACACCTCCAAACACAAACACATATGCAACACCACAAACATATGCAACACCACGAACATACATAGATCTAGCTAGGCCATAAAAAGTGCATGTGCACATTGTTGTAGGGAGAACAACATAAATATAGCTTCCCCCCTTACTTACCTATCAAAGCAAGGTAATTTAACCACTTAAATTGAATGAATCTATGGTGGAAATGAGGTGAATAAGAGGAGGCACCCGAGACAAGGAGGAGGTGGAGAGAATGAAGTGGGGAGAAAGTGAGTGTGGGTAGGAGAGGCTGTCCAAAATATCTTGTTGCTGCCCACTTACTAATGGCACACCAACTCTAAATGCGCTATTAGTAATCCAAGTTACTAATGGCGCACCTTCTGGTGGTGCGCCATTAGTATGTTTGGACAGGCGCACTAGTCAAAAAAAATTGATACTAATGGCGCACCCTGGGCCAGGTGCGCCATTACTAGTTACAACTAGTAATGGCGCACTGTGTCTGGATGCGCCATTAGTATGTTTGGACAGGCGCACTAGTTAAAAAAAAATTATACTAATGGCGCACCTTAGGACAGGTGCGCCATTACTAGTTACAACTAGTAATGGCGCACTGTGTCTAGATGCGCCATTAGTATGTTTGGACAGGCGCACTAGTTAAAAAAATTTGGATACTAATGGCGCACCCTGGGCCAGGTGTGCCATTACTAGTTACAACTAGTAATGGCGCACTGTGTCTGGATGCGCCATTAGTATGTTTGGACAGGCGCACTAGTTAAAAAAAAATTTGATACTAATGGCGCACCCTGCGCCTGGTGCGCCATTAGTAGTGTCAACTCTAATGGCGTATCAGAAGGTGGTGCGCCATTAGTATATACTAATGGCGCACCGCTTGTCCGGTGCGCCATTAGTGTCAATCCCATCAATAGCCCTTTTTCTAGTAGTGCACCCCGTGGAGGGCAGGATGAGCAGGACCACCGCCGTGGAGGGCTGGATGAACAGTAGCCGCGGAGGGGTGGTTGAACAGGAGCCCGTGGAGAGGGCTGGTTGAACAGTAGCCGGTGGAGTAGCGCGTGGTGGAGGCTGGATGAACAGGAGCCCGTGGATGAACAGTCGCAGGTGGAGGCTGGAGGAGGTCGACGGTGGATGAACAGTAGCCCGTGGAGGCGGGAGGGCGTCGACGGTGGAGATGAACAGTGTCCCATGGAGTCCCGTTTTGTGATACGCCACACCCCTCCCGATGAACAGGACCCCCGTTTCGACCGTAGCGCTCCAACACAAGTCCATTTCCTCCGTTTTGCGGTATGCCACACCCCTCCCGATCAACAGGACCCCCGTTTCGACCGTAGGAGGTCCGTTTCCTCCGTTTTGCGGTACGCCAGACCCCTCTCGATGAACAGGATCCCGTTTCAAACGTGGCTGGTCGAACACAAGGCCGTTTCCTCCGTTCTGCGGTAGGCCAGGCCTTGTTTCCGTCGGCTGTTCCGTCCAAGCCCTCCCGATGAACACGACGACGCATTCCGTTCTGACCCAGCCGGTTGGCTCCCCATGAACACGACGACGACGCTGTTTCTCCGTTCCGACCCAGCCATGTACACGAGCCCTGGCCGTACGTATGCGCAAGTAGGCGTTCGAGATCCTGCCCGTATGTACGTACGTGGCCGTATTTTCTTTCTTGCACACTGGCCGCTGTGCGTACGTGTACATGCTACGTGCGCGCCTCTACATCGACCAGTATGTACGTACACGTTCGCGACCAGAATGACAATGCTACGTACGCTTCGACCAGGTGGGTCCCGACTGTCAGGCACTTCCTTGCCTGCGAAGATGTAGCTGGTGGGTCCCAGCAGTCAGGGGGGCGACTCGTTTTTTTGCCCGGACGCACTTCCTTGCGTGCGAAGATGTAGCTGGTGGGTCCCAGCAGTCAGGGGGAAATGTTTTTTTCGCGAAATACAGTGGCCCGTCCAGTGGGTCCCAGCTGTCAGGTGAAGGAATCATTATTTTCTGCGTAATAAGGAGGCACTTCCTTGCTGCGGCCGTGGACCCAGCTGTCAGCCTCTCCACGTACAATCCACGTCCGATGGAAGTCGTTCCTTGACCACGTTGACCACGCCGCGCCGAGAGCACCAGGGCGGTGGACGACGGCGTGGCCTAGGAAGGGGACGACGGGGAGCCGGGGAAGACGTGGCAGTGGAAGCCCACGCGGAGAGGAGTACGAGGGTTCACAGGTTCGGCTGCGGTGTGAGGCTGCCGTCGCCGCAGGTCCTGGCCAGCGGTGGGAATAGTAGGTGGCGGTGAGGCCTCCGCAGCAGCACAGCCGGCCACGGGAGGCAGGAGCACGCGGCACGACCGGCGCTGCTTTGGGCGGCTGGAGCAAGAAGACCAGAGGTTGAAGAAGCACTACGGTTGTTGGATGGACATCGTACGGTCACTGGAGCTAGAATCGTTCATATTGACTAAAGTTGACAAAGGCCCCCGTCCCAGTCAACTTAGTAGGCCCACAAGTCAGCCTCCCACCATGGTGGGTCCCAGCTAGCAGGGGGAGTATTCTTTTTTTGTGTGTAATAAGAAGGCACTTCCTTGCGTGCGAAGATATAGCTGGTGGGTCCGAGCTGTCAGCGGAGGTAACGTTTTTTCACGAAATACAGAGGCCCTTTCGGTGGGTCACTGATGTCAGGTGGAGGAATCATTATTTTGCGCGTAATAAGGAGGCATTTCCTTGCGTGCGGCCGTGGACCCAGCTGTCGGCCTCTCCACGTACAGTCCACTTCAGATGCATGTCGGTCATTGACCACGTTGACCAGGCCGCGCCGAGAGCACCAGGGCGGTGGACGACGGCGAGGCCTAGGAAGGGAACGTCACGGAGGCAGGGAAGACTCAGCAGTTGTTTCCCATGCGGAGGGGAGTACGACTGTACGAGGGTTTACTGGTTCATCTCCCGTCGCCGGAGAATAACAGTAGGTGTGGGTGAGTAGAGGGATGGCTAGGCCAGCGATGGGAGTACGGTGGGGCGGTGAGGCCTGCGCGGCAGCAGAGCCGGCCGCGGGAAGGAGGGAGCAGGCAGTACCGCTGGCGCTTGTTTGAGCGGCTGGAGCAGGAAGAGCAGAGATTGAAGAAGCACGACGGCCGTTGGATGGCCATCCAACAGTCACTGCTTGTGCGTCAACCTTTTTTTAGGAAAGCCTCAAATCTGTGGAAAACAGCATACAACCCATCTGCCATTATTTCTAATAATTTACAGCCCATTTGCTAATTATTAAGATTTTTTTTGGAGCCCATATTCTTTTTGTTAGCATTACAGCCCATATTGTGGCCACGGTTAAAATATTATATGAAATTTTGCATATTTTGGTGCGGTCCGAACTGTTTTTTATCCCGAAATTTCGACTCACATTCAAACTGATTTTAAAAATAAATGTATATCAATATAAAATCCAACAAATTCTCCACGCATAAAAATTAATGTAATTTAAAATCTCAAAATGAAAAAAAAGATATTTGAAACTAATTGCCGGTTTGATGTGTTTTCAAAATGTACAGCCCATTTCTCATTACTGATGGGCCATTTTCTCGGCCAGCCGAATGAAAGCTCTCCTCGTCTTGAAAGATTTGCAGCCCAACAGGCCTGACAAAGCGAGTTACTTGCAAATCACAAAAAAACTGGGCTGTGGCCGTGGACCCAGCTGTCAGCCTCTCCACGTACAGTACTCTTCCAATGGAAGTCGTTCCTTGACCATGTTGACCACGCCGCTTGGAGAGCACCATGGCGGAGGACGACGGCGAGGCCTAGGAAGGGGACGACGCAGAGCCGGGGAAGACGCGGCAGTGGAAGCCCGCGCGGAGAGGAGTACGAGGGTTCACTGGTTCGGCTGCGGTGTGAGGCTGCCGTCGCCGTAGGGCCTGGCCAACGGTGGGAATAGTAGGGGGCGGTGAGGCCTCCGCAGCAGCACAGCCGGCCACGGGAGGCAGCAGCACGCGGCACGACCGGCGCTGCTTTGGGCGGCTGGAGCAAGAAGACCAGAGGTTGAAGAAGCACTACGGCCGTTGGATGGACATCGTACGGTCTCTGGAGCTAGAATCGTTCATATTGACTAAAGTTGACAAAGGCCCCCGTTCCAGTCAACTTAGTAGGCCCACAAGTCAGCCTCCCACCATGGTGGGTCCCAGCTAGCAGGGGGAGTATTCTTTTTTTGTGCGTAATAAGAAGGCACTTCCTTGCGTGCGAAGATATAGCTGGTGGGTCCGAGCTGTCAGCGGAGGTAACGTTTTTTTCGCGAAATACAGAGGCCCTTTCGGTGGGTCCCTGATGTCAGGTGGAGGAATCATTATTTTGCGCGTAATAAGGAGGCATTTCCTTGCGTGTGGCCGGGGACCCAGCTGTCGGCCTCTCCACGTACAGTCCACTTCAGATGCATGTCGGTCGTTGACCACGTTGACCAGGCCGCGCCGAGAGCACCAGGGCGGTGGACGAAGGCGAGGCCTAGGAAGGGAACGACACAGAGGCAGGGAAGACTCAGCAGTTGTTTCCCATGCGGAGGGGAGTATGACTGTACAAGGGTTTACTGGTTCGTCTCCCGTCGCCGGAGAATAACAGTAGGTGTGGGTGAGTAGAGGGATGGCTAGGCCAGCGATGGGAGTACGGTGGGGCGGTGAGGCCTGCGGGGCAGCAGAGCCGGCCGCGGGAAGGAGGGAGCAGGCAGTCCCGCTGGCGCTTGTTTGAGCGGCTGGAGCAGGAAGAGCAGAGATTGAAGAAGCACGACGGCCGTTGGATGGCCATCCAACAGTCGCTGCTTGTGCGTCAACCTTTTTTTAGGAAAGCCTCAAATATGTGGAAAACAGCATACAACCCATCTGCCATTATTTATAATAATTTACAGCCCATTTGCTAATTATTAAGGTTTTTTTTGGAGCCCATATTCTTTTTGTTAGCATTACAGCCCATATTGTGGCCACGGTTAAAATATTATACGAAATTTTGCATATTTTGGTGCGGTCCGAACTGTTTTTTATCCTGAAATTTTGACTCACATTCAAACTGATTTTAAAAATAAATGTATATCAATATAAAATCCAACAAATTCTCCACGCATAAAAATTAATGTAATTTAAAATCTTGAAATGAAAAAAAAGATATTTGAAACTAATTGCCGGTTTGATGTGTTTTCAAAATGTACAGCCCATTTCTCATTACTGATGGGCCATTTTCTCGGCCAGCCGAATGAAAGCTCTCCTCGTCTTGAAAGATTTGCAGCCCAACAGGCCTGACAAAGCGACTTACTTGCAAATCACAAAAAAAAACTGGGCTGTGGCCGTGGACCCAGCTGTCAGCCTCTCCACATACAGTACTCTTCCGATGGAAGTCGTTCCTTGACCATGTTGACCACGCCGCTTGGAGAGCACCACGGCGGTGGACGACAGCGAGGCCTAGGAAGGGGACGGCGCGGAGCCGGGGAAGACACGGCAGTGGAAGCCCGCGCGGAGAGGAGTACGAGGGTTCACTGGTTCGGCTGCGGTGTGAGGCTGCCGTCGCCGCAGGGCCTGGCCAGCGGTGGGAATAGTAGGGGCGGTGAGGCCTCTGCGGCAGCACAGCCGGCCACGGGAGGCAGGAGCATGCGGAACGACCGGCGCTGCTTTGGGCGGCTGGAGCAAGAAGACTAGAGGTTGAAAAAGCACTACGGCCGTTGGAAGAACATCGTACGGTCACTAGAGCTAGAAACGTTCATATTGACTAAGTTGACAAAGCCCTTCGTCCCTGTCAACTTAGTAGGCCCACAAGTCAACCTCCCACCAAGGTGGGTCCCAGCTAGCCGGGGGAGTATTCATTTTTTTTGTGCGTAATAAGGAGGCACTTCCCGTAGGTCTGAGCTGACAACGGGGGGAACGTTTTTTCGCGAAAGACGGTGGCCCGTCCAGTGGGTCCCAGCAGTCAGGGGGAAACAATTTTTTCCGCAAAATACTGGTGGCCCGTCCGATGGGTCCCCGCTGTCAAGTGGAGGAATAATTATTTTGCGTGTAATAAGGAGGCACTTCCTTGCGGCCGCCGTGGACCCAGCTGTCAGCCTCTCCATGTACAGTACTCTTCCAATGGAAGTCGGTCGTTGACCATGTTGACCACGCCGCACCGAGAGCACCAGGGCGGTGGACGACGGCGAGGCCTAGAAGGGGACGACGCAGAGCCGAGGAAGACGCAGCAGTGGAAGCCCGCGCGGAGAGGAGTACGAGGGTTCACTGGTTCGGCTGCGGTGAGAGGCTGCCGTCGCCGCAGAATAACAGGGGGTGTGGGTGAGTGGAGGGATGGCCTGGCCAGCGGTGGGAGTAGTATGGGGGCGGTGAGGCCTCCGCGGCAGCACAGCCGGCCACGGGAGGCAGGAGCAGGCGGCACGACCGGCGCTGCTTTGGGCGGCTGGACCAAGAAGACCAGAGGTTGAAGAAGCACTACGGCCGTTGGATGGCCATCGTACGGTCACTGAAGCTAGAATCGTTTATATTGACTAAGTTGACAAAGCCCTTGGTACGCTCCAACTTAGTACGCCCCCAGGTCAGCCTCCGAAACGGTGCGCCCCAGATGTCAGGGGGAGGAATCATTTTTTGGGCGGCCGAAGCTAAGAATATCTGAGATTGAAGAAGAAGCACGACATCCGTTGGATAGACATCCAACGGCCACTGCTGCTAGAACCGCGTGTTGACTATAATAAGTTGACAAAGCCTTGCATACGCATCAACTTATTTTTTTAGGGGACGCGTCACTTAGTAGGCCCACAAGTGTGTGGCAGAGAACTTATAGCCCATTTGCGTTTTTTAAGAATGTACAACCCATTTTTGAATTCTAATGGAATTTACAACAGCCCATTTACAGTTTGTTTAAAGTACAGCCCATTTTCTAGCTAGGACAACGATTAATAATTTCAACCAACCGTTGAAGACAGAATTCAATAAAATTTCCCACATTTTGATGGGATCCGAAATATTTTTATCCCGAAATTTCTAGTCAGATTAAATATAAATTTGTATTACGTAAAAATCCAACGAAACATTGCGCGCGCAACAATGAAAATTTAAGATTTTCAAAATCCATAAATAATATTTTATAAACTAATTTCATGTTTGGTGCATATTTTTATAGTTACTGCCTAGTTTTTATAATTACATCCCATTTATTATTTTTTAAAGCCCATTTTGCTGTTAAGCCTAATGCATCCCTCCTAGGAAAGATTTGCAGCCCAGCGGGGAGGAGAATAACAAGTTGACCTTGCCTGGGTATTCCTCAAAAAGACGTATAGCTGGGCTAGCCATTTTCATCTTGAAAAAATTAGTATCTGGGCTGGATATCTGGCCTAGGCTAGACGGGCCACTGCCCGCCCAGTTAATACCCAGCTCTCCTCTGAACAACAACGAAATCATCGCCAAGAAAAACTCTGCAGTGCTCACGCCTCAAAAACACAAATACTGCTCGAGCTGCTTGGTCCCAGCTGTCGGCCGCACCTTGTGCAATTCTCTCGTTTATATTGACTACATAGGTTGACAATGGTGTGGGACCGTGATGTCAGGAAACTAGGAGAAAGCAAAAAAATATAGTTGTACATAATAAGGAGGCACTTGCGTACGTACGGCTATGGCCCTAGTGGGTCCCTAGTGTCATCCAGTCAAAATAAAGTCATCTCCTGAATCCTCATGTTCGTTGACGATGTTAACAATGCGCGGCGCCACGGCGAGCGCAACAACTCGAAGGACAACGGAGAGGGCCTTGCGGGCCCGACGGATGGTCTGATACAGCGCCCGCTGCTCATTCAGGAAGCCAGGATCATCGGACACCTATGAGCACCTTCGAGAAACTGAGACGGCATGAAACGGTAAGGCCGCGCTTGGGAGCTCTGGTTTATTTCAAACCTGTATTAACATACAAGTGTAATTTACTCGTCATCAGAAACAACGCGTAAAATACAGGCGTAATGAAACCAAGGGCCCGAGGTCTGTAACTGAAACCGGTGGGTTACGCGTGTAATTTGTGAGACCAGTGTATATTTCACGAGCACTGCTATATGGACGACATTACCAGACGTTACATGCACGACGTGCGTATCATGCCATCCATGGGCAAGGCTGAAACAACAGCTAACGACTGGATTAGCAATCGTCCGAGTGTTGTTCAGCGTTTTTATCGTGTGTGAAGTACTTCCGATATTTTACTAGTCGAAATCGACCAACCAAGCGCCTTCGCCCGAGACCATCTGCTTTAATTTACAAGCGTCAGTTTTACAAGCGGTTTTGGTTGGAAAACGACGATCCAATGACGGCCTAATATCATGAGTTGGTCGGAAGATCATATGGTTTCACGTCTAACCTACCCGACTTGTCGTATAGGCTATGAATGAAACATCAGACGACGAACTTCTTAAGCACGGAAACAACAGAAGAGGATGATCTTCTTAACAAGCAAATCACTGGCATTAGACCGACATGCAAAACAATACGAAGCATTATTCTCAAGAGGCACGGTGAACAGCTCGTGATGCCGCATGCCACAACATTCCAAGCTCAACTTTGCAATCAAACACAAGGCCTGGCATTACATAGAAAATATTCAGAACAAACTCTTAACACAGGAATATCTCAGCAAAGTAACTATCTACTTCTAAACTGGACATAGGAATAGGAAAAAACACTCGACGCTGCTCACAGCAAGGGCTTCCCACTCAAAAATATCAAATGCATGTCTTCTGGCTAACATCAATGAGCAAATTTTGAAAAGGTATTCCAATTCCAATATATTAAACTAACGTCTTCTTGCTAACATCAATGATTAAACTTTGACAAGCTTTTCCCATTCAAAATATGTAATGCCTATGATAGTGGAGTCCTGTCGTAGCTTCTTGTACTTGTTTGGGCACTTTTTGCCCAGGGCACTCCACGTGTTGTTAAATTGCCAATGGTCTCTGCAGACTAGTCATGTCACCGGTGTCTAATAATACTCTGTAAAGCTTCTCGGTCATTCCTTCTGTAATGTAGCCCAAACAGTGACTGCTTCTTTCTGCAAAGTGGAACGACCAACTGGACCCAGTAATGCAGCAGTTTGCCTTGGACATATTGGCTCCTTTTGTGCAGTTCAACTAAAATTGAAGTCGGAATAAAACCGAGCTTTAATTTTGATATCCCTATAAGCAACAATAGGTATAAGGGAAACAATTACTGAGAAATAACGGTTGATGACTTGTACTCGCAGAAGAAAAGCATCTACTGATCTACTTTATCTTAATGGGAAACAAAGCAGGAGAGTAGCAATTCTCCATCAGTGTGATTCATTCATATTGACTGAGACATTATCTTAACAATGCCTTGTTTCAACATGTATAAAGAACGACAAAGCAGAAAAGTACCATTCCTAAAACAATGCAACTGATTCATTTTAACAGAGACATTATCTTAACAATACCTTGGTTAAACATGTAGAAAGAACTACAAAGCAGGATAGTACCATTCCTAACAAGTGTTGTAGTTTTGAACTAAGATTCAGTAGTTAATTAATTCTGAGAGTGGCATTGCTTAATTTTACCAGCGGCATTAGATTAACGAAAAGCATAAACAGTTCCAGGGGAGAGTGGGCGCAACAACAGTATGTGCTTCCATCTACTTATAAAGGGGGTGATGCAGAGTTTGTTGTAACAAAGCAACAAGCATCATGTCTGGGTTGGTCCCATTTTTGTTCACTACTTAATGGGAAAAGACAGCAATACAATAGCTTCAATTCAACATTTATTTAAAACAGTACCAATACAAGTAGCACAACATCTCAAAGCACACTGCACAATCATGTGGATGAAGGCCTGTACTGACCTTTCATGAGACGACAACGATAAAATACGATCCCGATCTCCTTTTGTGCAGTTCCACCAAAATTAAGCAAAGTCACCAGTGTGACATTCAAGTTGAACTGCACAAAACACTCTTAAAACATAAGTGTTTCGAGTAGCGAAGCAAAATGTCGCAATAGCAACAAGTTGAATCGATAGCCCTGTTTTAACAGAGGCAAAAAAGGAAACAATTACTTGCCGATAAAGGAGGATGAAACAAACGGTGACAGAAAGAAGCATCTAACTTATCTTGGATGGAAAACAAAGTAGGACAGTAGCATTTCTAAAACGGTTGCATTGATTCATATTAACAGAGACATTTCTTGAAACAACATTCGTTAAAAAATGTAATTTACTTTTAACAGTGCCATTGCTTCAATTTTCCGGCGGCATTCTTAGATTAACAACAGCAAAATAGCTGTATGGGACATGCCAGCACCATGTGCGTCCACACGTATAAATGGGTGATGCAGAGTATGTAGCCAAGCAGCATATATGCGCTGGTCCCATATTTGTTCTCTTTGAATCTTCTTCCTATGTGAGGGCAGCAAATCTAGTGCTGCACAAACTACCCGACCCCCCAGTTTCTTTCCCTTTTCAACAAAGAGATCGGTTCCTTACAGATGTGTGTACTGGGTTACCCCCTTTTTCCCTTTTCGACCTACAAAGCGGCTGGATAGCCAGTCCATACTAGTTTCCGCCCCGCCTTTCCTCATTGAACCACGTCCTAGATTCTTGCTCCAGCCCACCGCACCCTTCTTTCCTCTTTGAACCAAGACCTAGATTCGACTACAGATTGAAAAAGATCCACATGCAGCTAGAGCAACGACGGTTTCAAAGAAACTTATGCCTTAGGGTCGTCGGGATGTGGCAAGGCATGCGGCGGGAGGCCGGATCTGCCCACACTATGTACGGCGGCGAGGAAGAAGGGGTCGGTGGCCCTCCCGCATAGGCGCTGGGTGAAAGAGAACAGCGCAGGCGGCAGTGGATTGCCTCCCTCGCCGAAGGCGATAGAGTGAACGCTGCACCTCCTCCCCTTCCCGGTGCGACGGGATACGGACGCCTCCTTCACCAGCTGTGAGGGGGGAGAGAGAGAGAGAGACAAGAGGCCAACACAGTCTTGTTTAGATCTGGTGAAGAGAGGGTGAGAGACTGTGAATATAGAAAACCCTAGCAAATGAACGCTGATCCTCCAGCGTGTAACATATATGTAGTGCGGCGAGCGTGTGGAGAGTGCAAACCCTAGCGAACAAGCGCTGAGGCTCCCACTTATATATATACTACTGTAGTACGGACTGAGATCCGATGCCTTCACTGCACCTGCTTTTGGCTGTATGACAGGTGAGCTAGCCACATTTTGGGCCCACCTGTCATAAATCCAAAGGCAGGTGCACTAAGTCAATGAAGCTGCGTCCATATAGTACTCTCGTGTATACGACTAATATATAGTGGAGTGGTTTTCTTATTCTCTCCATGACAATCGTTTTAAATTGTGTAAGTACGAAATGAAACTCTTTATTTAATGTACAGTGAAGAAAACTAGTAGTACTTCCGATGAACTAATATAACGATCCACGCGCCATGCGTCCTGGTCGCACTTCCTGTCCTTCACGTGTGGTACACTACCCTCCCTTAAGTGAACAACCACACATGCGCCAAATTATCGGAAACATGTGAGAGTGTGTACAAATAAAGAATTTTAATTTCAATTATCGGAAAGGTTTGAGAGTATTACAAAGTTTGACTTCAGTTAAATCTAATATGCGGAGTAAATAAAAATGGAGGGCTACTACGTCCATCCGGGTTTTTAGTCCACACAATTTTTTAAATCAAAGTTAATAGCTGGACAAATAAAATTATAGGGGAGCTGGAGACAAAGTTGTGAGAAGGCTTAGAAATCAATACAAAACTTATGCTCTTAGTACCAACGTCGATCCTTCTTCGAGGAAACATTTGGTTCATAGCCAATTGTGTGATAAAATTGCACCAACGTGAAAGACGACTGCGTCTCCAACGCAACCAAGGTGAACGGATGAAGGATATCATCTTTGTGCGTAACAAGCAAAGAGCACTGATGGAAGACAGGTTGTTTTTCATTGAAAATCGATCAGCTTCACCAGCCGACGCAACCATGAGGCGCAACCATGAGCATCGATAGGTCATCGTGGTGATGCATCATCCATTTGGCATCAAGTTTGGGTGAGGCACCTATGAAGTTCGACAAATCCTCACTGTGGTCTCTTTCTTCTCAGTAATCTAGCCCGAGGAAGGAAGAACCACGTGGCAGAGGACAGTGAGGCAGAACAACAATGCCCATCCAATTTTGTGCAGTTCCACTAAAATTGAGGAAGGCATGCACGGGTATGGAGACACGCATCGCTGTTTCCAAAAATATAAAAAAGGGTAGCAACGACATCTCAATTGTCAATAAGAATTAATGAAAAGTACACCAACAAACAGAAGCATCATAATTATCTTGATGGGAACTAAACCAGGATACCCTAGAAAAAAAGCATTTCTTCATTTAACCAGTGATAGTACTACCACCATATGGACAATGACCGCACAACCACCATGTACTTTTTGTCGAAACAACATATATACCAACACCGAGGCATAAATCAGGGCAACTTTTCGAGTGGCATTTCCTCTATAATAGTACTAGTAGGTGATGTTGGACCAGCCGACGAACCCTAGCTACTATGCATGGGGAGCTGGGGAGTAGTCGCATAGAAGAAAACCCGCACGCAGCGACCTGGGGAGCTGGACCAGTACAAGAAGTTATACCTCAGGTGGGCGAGATGTCGTTTAGGTGGGCGGGCGGGATCTGTCCACACGAGGCAGCGAACAAGGGCGCGGAGGATCTTCGTCCATGCCAGTGCCGGCTCCAAGAGGACGATGTGCATCGGCTTCCTCCGTCACCGACGGCGACAACGTCAACGCTGCACCTCCTCACCTCCCGCAGCGGACGGGATTCGGCCGGATCTGTGACCACCGGTGAGGAGAGAGATAGAGTGGACACTGTCATCTTGTTTTGATATGGAGAGGGTGAGAGAGCGAGACGCGAGAAACTCTATCAAACAAGAGGCTATAATGGAGTAAAAAAATCTCTCCATAGGAGTGGTTTTAAATAGAATACGCGCGTTCCCGGAAAAAGAAACGAAAACTGGCGGACAATTTTTCTAACGTACCAAGAAAGTAAACTCGATCAAAAACACACCCCCGCTTCCAGGTCGCGAGAGTCATCGCGCACACATACATGGACATAGACATGCATATCCGTGTTTACGTAAAATTCCATTTCCATTTCCATCTCCATCTCCAATCATATTTGTCCAACTGGCACATTATTTACGTTGTTAATTATATACGCAGCAATATTAACGTACATCATCTCTTATTTGTGCACGTCCGGACCGCTGCCACGGCCGGTCCTGACCAACCCGAACCCTCTTCATCACCCGCGCGTGCTTCGCGCCCGAAATGGTCAGTGCTGCATTCATGCCCGGCCAGAGCGGATGCGACCTCTCACTGGTGCCGGCATTGAAGCGGCGCGCCGGCCGAGCGAGCGTCGCCCGCGCCATTTCCGGGTGCACGCGACTGCTCTGCGTTCAAAGGTCGCAATAGCCGGCTACAACATGCATGTAAAAAGTTCTTGGGAGTCCGTGCTACAACTAGCTGTCCTCCCGCTAGTACTCCATGGCGCGATCCATCGACAAGTAGGCGGGAAAGTTATCGTATACTCGGTTTGCGGTGAGTGGCATGCCGAGCGACCGTGTGGGGTTGAGCCGTGGAGGAGGGTGAGACACGAACACGACAGACGTGATTTAAACGTTGGTTTTGCTCGATGGCGCGATCCAACGAAACGGAACGTTGGTTTCTCTCCGTTTCCATTTTTCTCTGGAAAAACGGAAACTTTCCACTCCATTTTCATTCCTATTCCAAGGTTGCCCCGTTACAACATTCCATCAAATACAAAGGAAAACTAACACGCATGCTGATGCATCTCAATGATTCACAGATCATAGCCAATATTTACTTCACAACTAAAGAAAAAAGTTGTGAGAGCGTGTACAAAAGAAAAACTACTGATGGGGTCACTACGACTTAAACCCTAAACCCTAAACATGATTTAATTTCCTGGCCAGGTAGAACCTGTCAAAGGAAAGACGGCTGGCACCCTCGGATCATACGATGCTTTTGTGCAGTTCCACTAAAACCGACCTGAGCATCCCTGATGGCAAAGATATTGAAGAAGTGTGATTAGAATAATAGTACTGGCACTAGTTCATGAGACATAAACTCATCACAAGTAGAAGCCGGTAGAAGTAGAGAAAGATCGACATGGAGATGGAGCTACGGCAGTGGAGCAAGCCGGCTCCAAAAGGAAGATGGACTACCTGGGACGTCGGGCTGTAGCTAGAAGGGCGGTTGGGACGCGGCATCGGCCCATACCGCGGTGACCCCCGATTGGGACGCACCGACTGTGGGTTTTCTCCCTCGCCGATGTCGACCGCGTCTACGCAGAACATTGTTCCCTTCCCCCAGCTGCGGGATCAGGCCCGTCGTTCTATGCTTGTGAAGAGAGCAACCTAAGCAAGCAGGCTTGTAGCTTAGGCTCCTGCTAGTGTATATATAGTGGTTTTCTTTTTCTCTCCATATCAACCATTTTATATTGCGTACGTCTCATTCAAGAGTGAAATGATGGTTGCTTCTACCGACTAACTTACTGTGTGATTTGACTTCTCCTTAGTGGCCCCTACACGTACTCCCCCTACGTGTATGCAACAGTCACACATACAGATGGACGCAAAAACGCGCACGACACCCTAATGCATGCATGTCCGAGCACACGACGGAACACACACGGTCACGCTCAAGTGCTCAACCTATACGTGCATGCACACACATACTCAGTCAGGGTGAGCTAGTGACCGTATAAACACCAGAAAATATATATATATATTGAGCGCAATGAGCGTATTATGAAGTCCACTGACCGTATTTTTACAAATATACAGTGACAGACAGTGTATTTATCTCGTTTGATGTATTTATCTCGTTTGAAATTAAGCCATATTAACCGGGGAGGAGGCAGTATGGACTAGCATTACTTTGATGCCTCCCGTCAACTTGCCGAACGAGGAGAAGGTTGCAGGACGGGAGAAGCTTGCGCGCAGTGGCTCGCAGGACAAGGAGAAACTTTTGACTAATGCAAGCTCTCCCTCGCTTAGGCGGTGGACGTGCAACAGTTAATTCGGTGTCAGATTGCCAGAAGCATACACTATACTACTAGTGCTATTATTGTTCGACTTCCCGAATAGGCGAACAGCCAAGCGCAAAGTTTACTAGTACTACTACTATAGTTTATAAAGGTATGTACTATACTAGTACTAGGAACCGGATGGAGGAGCGTCTGCACTCTTATTATAATTTTAAAATGTGATAAAGCAATCTTCAACACATTTGGTTCTCTTAGAGGGTTCTCGCATGTGACAATGGAAGTTGATTGCATGGAACACTCGCCAAAATTCTCGCTTACTTCTGGCTCATATCCTGTTACAAATAGTAGCGCTCGGTAATATTTCCTCTTTTTTTTGTTATTCAGCATGTAAACAAGTCAGCAAACCTTGCGGCGCATCTTCATGCGAACCGTGCTTGTTGCAATTTGAATGGTGGCCGAGAGCTGACTTGATGAAACACCTCGCTTCCTACTTCTTTTTTTGCGGGGTACCTTGCTTCCTAGTGACCAGTGTCTTGGCTGATCGTCCTAAGAATGCTTATATATGAATAAAGCTCTCTCATTTACCCGCAAAAAAGATTAAGCCATATTAACCGGAAAGGAGGGAGTATGGACTAGCACTACTTTTTGGTGTGTCCCGTCAACTCGCAGAACGAGGAGAAGCTTGCAGGACAAGGTGAAGCTCGCTTACGCCTTTTGACTAATGCAACCTACCCTCGGTGGACATGCATCAGTCCATTCGGTGTCAGATTGTCAGAGGCATACACCGTAGTACCCAACATGCGGCGTACCATCATTGTTCGACTTCACGAAGAGGCGAAGAGCTAAGCGCAGTAGTACGAGTAGTACTACTACTAGAACCGCATGGTGGAGCGTTTGTACTCTTTTTTTTATCTCTGATAAAGTACACATTTATTCCGGAGAAGGGCGGAAAACGGTAGCCCAACATGTAATGAATGATATCGATCAACCAACCATGCTCGAATATATCTTGGCCTCCGTGCGAGCCCGTCTGTGTGTTCTCGCTCCTCGTCTCTCTCAAGGAACGGCGGGTTGGCTCTTTGCCGTCAATTGAGATCGGTTTGCTCACACTCCTGTCCCACATGTCAGTGATATACCAAGAGGAGGTGCGTTGACCGACTGGCATTTACGCGTACTTGGTTTTGCACCTTCATACTACTCCTCCCTCCATCACAGTTTATAGGGCGCGCTTCATTATGATGCATTTCTCTCAATGCATTTCCACCACTAGAGAGACTTTAGACGCGTTTAGTTTAATGCTTAATTAATTAGGGCATGGTAACCGCAATCAAGTCCACAATTTTATCTCCATGTACTGTACTACTACGGAGTGGAGTAAGTGCATGCATGTGTGTACCCGGGGTGGAAGCACTGCATGCATGTGTGTACGCATTATTCCCTCTAGTAATAGACGCCGTGGTATAACTACCAATGCTATTTTTCAGGCCAATCGCTAGTCGCCTTGGTCCCATAGATTTTTTTTCTTTTTTCTGAAGCGCGATGTATAAACAGTGACGGATGGAGTAGTATGAGCGGATTCAAAGAAGAGCGTATTGATGGTTGCTTCTTCAGAGCAACTTACAGTGGGAAAGGTGGGGCTTATGATTTGACTGCTCATTACTCACTATTAATGCGGCGCAACGACCGGGCTGAGTCTCCCATGCGGTTCTGCACTACCCCCTCGGTTCTTAAATATACTCCGGAGTATTTGTCTTTCTAGAGATTTCAACGAGTGACTACTCAAATATTTGTCTTTTTAGAGATTTCAAATGGACTGGCACATACGGATGTATATAGACATATTCTAGAGTGTAGATTCACTCATTTTGCTCCGTATGTAGTCACTTGTTGAAATCTCTAGAAAGACGAATTGAATATTTAGGAACGGAGGGAGTACACATACGAAGCAAAATGAGTGAATCTATACTCTAAAATATGCCCGTTTGAAATTTGTAAAAAGAAAAATATTTAGGAACGAAGGAGTATATTTTTGTGCATGGCACAGGGACCCGGATGATGAAGAGGCTTCTGGCAATGCTATCAAGCTTCCATCATTTGTTTACATAATTGACGTACTATACAAATAATTTTCCAGCGACATGAAATTGACAATGGTGTGAGCTTTCAGCTTTTGTTTCGCGTGTCTTGCCATCGATGCTCTTTCAGAAACAATAAAAAACTAACTTCCTTGCTAACGCATGTCAATTATTAGCAGACCAAAGCTAATAATTACATCACAACTGAAGACAGAGTTGTGAGAAGGTGTTAAATTAAAATTGATCCATGCTTTCATTGGCAGCAACGTCCCCCCAGCTCTGTCTAAATCAACAAGGCATGTTGGGGAAAAAGTAGCTGTCTGGAGCATGCAACATTCCGATCATTTTGTGCAGTTCCACTAAAATAGAGCTGAGCGTCCCTGTTCCGAAGATATTAAGTGTGATTACGATGAAACAATAAACACACAAATAGAAGCCGGTCACCTTTGCAGTCCCTCTTAAGACTAACTAGTTGGACAAGATTAGGCTCGGAGTTGGATGAGGAGGATAGAGCAAAACCAATCTCCGTTTGTGCAGTCGCACTGAAATGTAGAGACGTTGCTCGTGGGACATTTTACTACAACTGCACAAAACACTCTTAAGAAAAAAGTGATTTGTGCAGTTCACCAAAAGGTCGCAATAGCAACGAGTAGAAAGGAAACAATTACTGGCCAATAACAGTTGATGACACATGCGACGACAAAAAAGAAGCATATTCCTTGTCCTAAGGGAAGATAACAACACGGTTGTGTTTGTCTAAAACGATGTGAGGACGAGAATGCAATATGGAAAGTACGCCGGACGAGCTACGTTTTGGGCAAAGAACTATGGAAGATCCACATGCAGCGATGTGGGAAGACAGGCAGTGGAGCAAGGCCGTATGGGATACCTGGAGGTCGTCGGGATGTAACTAGGTGAGCGGCGGCGGGCGGAATCTGTGAGCAGGTGGCGTAGGCCCTGCGGCGCCAGAGCTTGGTCAGAGAGAACGGCGTGTACCGCAGATCAGGACGTGCTGCCTCAGCGCCGTCAAATGGAGAAACGATGCACTTCCTCCCTTTCCCCCGGCGGACGGGATGCGGCCGGATCAGTGACCAACGGTGAGAGAGAGAGAGGCCAGCGCATCCTTGTGTGAGATATTCTGAAGAGCGACAAACCAGGCAGGCAGGCTCCATTGTATATAGTGAGCGGACTACCTTTTTCTCCATAAAAATCATTTTATATTCAGTGTACGTGCCATTGAGCGCTATAACTTTATTTAAAAATAACGTGGCAACGCGTCAAGTCGAACTTTGTTTCGTGCACGCGTGGTACACGACCTCCCTAGGTAAACAACCTCTACAGGCGTTCAGATTAGCACGTGGGCTGCCATTTCGTAAAGAAATGAGCTCCACCGTGTACCCGCACGGGTGTGGCTGGGCACGAAGCGTGAGTACGTGCACGGTGCACCTATTCTCTTCTTGTATACGTACACCACCTACGTGGGGTTGTGTGAGAGAGATACAAACCTAGAGAGATATAGTGTGTGGGTTCTTGAGAGTTTTTTTGGGGGGGGGGTCAATCAAAAAATGTAACATATGCAATGTGTGTGAAATAGAGTCCTGGATATAACATATATATATAGAGGGGGCGATCCACGAGAAGAGAGTGGAGGTATCATCGGCTTGAGGTGTCCATAGAATCGAAGAGAGGGATGATGTGTGTGTGTGTGTGCGCGCGCGATCGATAAAGAGTGCCATCGAATTTGTGTGTGCCCACGTCAAAGATATAGAGTGGCTGGCCTACTGGAAGGTGTGATGGGACTTGTGCAGTTTGTCTCTATGGCATGGATACCTACCTGCAGCGCTCGACTATCGGTGTCACTACTGGAATCAGCTAATTTGCCATCTGCCAGCTCTTTGCCGTCTGCTAGCTGATGGCAAAGAAGCTCTTTGCCATCAGCTACCCAAAAGCAGACGGCAAAGAAAGGGCAGACGGCAAAGAAGCTCTTTGCCGTCTGCCAGCTCTTTGTCGTCGGCCAGCGGACGGCAAAGAGTGAGGTGGCCCCCACCCCCCGCCCGTTTTTGAAAAACTTAACGGGCCACCTCTTTGCCGTCCGCTAGCAGACGGCAAAGAGGCAAAAAAGTGGACGGCAAAGGGGGGTGGACGGCAAAGAGCCTACTACCTAACGGCCCGTACCCCCCGCCCGTTACTCACTTCTTCCCTCTCCCTCGCCGTTTCTCTCCTCCCACGCCGCCACCCGCCGCGCGCCGCCGCCGCCCCGTCGCCCCCGCCGCCCCGGGGCCCCGTCGCCCTCACCGCCCCGGCCCCCCGCCGCCCCGCGCCCCACCGCCCGGGCCCGGCCCCTCGCCGCCCCAGGCCCGCCCCCTGCCGCCCCAGGCCCGGCCCCCCGCCGCCCCAGGCCGCCTCCTCCACCGCCCCGCCCCCTCCTCCACCGGCCTCCTCCACCCCCCAGGTGAGCCCCCCTTTTTTCAGTTTTTTTTTCTTTTTTTTTCTTTTTTTTCCTTTTTAGTTTTAGTTTTAGTTTAGATTTAGTTTTAGTTGTAGTTTTAGGTTTAGGTTTAGGTTTAGGTTTAGTTGTAGGCTTAGTTTAGTTTGAGGAAAGAAGAAGAAGAAGAGAAAAAGAGGAGAGGAGGAGAAGAAGAAGAGGAAAAAGGAAAGGAAGAAGAAGAAGAGGAGGAGGAGAAGAAAGAAGAAGAAGAGGAAGAAGAAGAAGAGAAAAAGAGGAGAGGAGGAGAAGAAGAAGAGGAAAAAGGAAAGGAAGAAGAAGAGGAGGAGGAGGAGAAGAAAAAAGAAGAAGAGGAAGAAGAAGAAGAAAAAAGAGGAGAGGAGGAGAAGAAGAAGAGGAAAAAGGAAAGGAAGAAGAAGAAGAGGAGGAGGAGAAGAAAAAAGAAGAAGAGGAAGAAGAAGAAGAAGAAAAAAGAGGAGAGGAGGAGAAGAAGAAGAGGAAAAAGGAAAGGAAGAAGAAGAAGAGGAGGAGGAGAAGAAAAAAGAAGAAGAAGAGGAAGAAAAGGAAGAATAGGAAGAAGAAGAAAAGGAAAAAAGAGGAAAAAAAACCCGACCCGACATGGCACCCCGACCCCGACCCGGCACCCCGACACGACACCCCGACCCCTAGACCCCGACCCCGACACCCCGACCCCGAGCCTGACCCGACACCCCGACCCCGACACTGACACGGCACCCCGACCCCGACCCCGACACCCCGACCCCGAGCCTGACCCGACACCCCGACCCTGACACCGACACGGCACCCCGACCCCGACCCGGCACCCCGACCCGACACCCCGACCCCGAGACCCCGACCCCGACCCCGACACCGACACGACACCCCGACACCGACACCCTGACACCACACCCACCCTTACCCCGACACCGACACGGCACCCCGACCCCGACCCGGCACCCCGACCCCGAGACGGCACCCCGACCCGACACCCCGACCCGACACCCCGACCCGGCACCCCGACCCGACACCCCGACCCCGAGACCCCGACCCCGAGCCTGACCCGACACCCCGACCCAGACACCGACACGGCACCCCGACCCCGACCCGGCACCCCGACAAGACACCCCGACCCCGAGCCTGACCCGACACCTCGACCCCGACACCGACACGGCACCCCGACCCCGACCCGGCACCCCGACCCCGAGACCCCGACCACGATACCCCGACCCGGACCCCGACCCCGACACCCCGACCCCGAGCCTGACCCGACACCCCGACCCCGACACCGACCCGGCACCCCGACCCGACACCCCGACCCGACACCCCGACCCCGAGACCCCGACCCCGACCCCGACACGGCACCCCGAGACCGACACGACAGCCCGACCCCCGACACCTCCCGAAAAGGTGTTCTTTGGCCTTCCAGAAGCCGACGGGGTCATATATTTGTGAATTATTAGTTAGGTCATATATCTTTCGATTTTGTTATGAAAAACATCATATATAATTGTGTTGATCGGGTAGTTTTAAATGTGCAGTTGTTTCATCGCTGCGAGGTTTGGTGTTCGACGACCTCGCCGTGCGTTTGACGAGCTCTGCCCCTTCGTTCGTGGGTGAGCACAAATGACATGTCCTCCTCCCCCATTAATTATTTGATCTATTCCGATGAAACTTGATAGCTAGATATATATGTGTCTTGAATCATCAGTATGCGTAACCAATATGTGTCTCCCGTTCGAAAGCGTCATAGTTATAAATATGCATGCATTTGCATATTTATAACCTTGATTCTTTCGAATTGTCCAACGCTATCCATGGACAGCCCGAGTATGTTTAGATTGGGTTCGTTTTCCCATATGCTTTGCTCCGGATCCGACGCATAAATTTCGTCAGTGCCTCCCCTGTTGTTCTCCGGGTACACATCCTCCCTGTTTATTGCGGAGACGTGTATCAGGAGAACAGCGGGGAGGTGCTGCCGAAATTTTGCGTAGGATCCGGGGCATAGCATGGGAAAATGAACCCAATCTAAACATACTCGGGTGGGATTAGGACCTATCATTACCTATTAGAGTGTAGGTTGCATGGACGTAATAAAATTGACAAAGTAGATCAACTGATGAATACATACATGCTGAATTATATATATATATATTTGTTGTGTGTCTAGTAGCTCTGAAAGTCAAGATGAGTGATCGTGCGTGGATGTACACCGGTCACACTGGTCAGAACAAATGGAGCACTGAATGGTTCACAAAAACCAAGGGGTTTGTGCGAGCCGCATTTGCAAATGGCCAGAGGAAAACCTGGTGCCCCTGTTTACGGTGCGGCAGTTGGGAAAAGAGGACAGAGGCTGAAATGGGCAAACACCTGCAGAAGAGTGGTTTTACGCCCGATTATATGGTGTGGACATTTCATGGTGAGTCTGCCCAACGTGACCGAGCTGAGGTGGATCATCGTCGCACCGACGAGCATGGTACCGGGATGGAAAACATGGTGCAAGACTTTGATGATGCTCGGGATTCAGACGAGGAGATGGAGGAATCTGCAAAGGCCTTCAATGAAATGTTTGAGTCTTCAAAACGTCCGCTCCATGAGCACACTGAGCTTTGTCAGTTGGATGCCATCTCACAAGTAATGGCTCTGAAGGCTCAGTTCAACTTGGGCAGAGAATGCTACGATGCAATGATGACAGTATTTGGACGCTTTCTACCCAAAGGCCATGTAATGCCTGCAAACCTATACCAGTCGGACAAAATCCTCCGTGCACTGAAGATGCCCTATGATAAGATACATGCCTGTGAGAAAGGATGTGTCTTGTTTAGGCTTGACTATGCGGACTTGAACTATTGTCCCATTTGCAAGTCTTCCAGGTATGTTGTGGTAGACAACGGTATGGGTGAGAAGACACAGACCAAAATCCCCGTTAGTGTTCTTCGGTATATGCCAATCGTACCAAGACTTCAACGTCTTTTCATGGTCGAAGAGACGGCCAGACAGATGACATGGCACAAAACGGGCAAAAGAACAGAACTAGATGCAGATGGGAATCTGATGATTGTACACACATCGGATGGTGTTGCGTGGAAAAAGTTTGATGAATTACATGGTGACAAAGCGGCAGATCCGAGGCATCCTCGAGTCGGCATCAGCACGGATGGGTTCAGTGTGTTTGGTATGACGGCAGCCCAATACAGTTGTTGGCCCGTATTTGTCTTTCCACTCAATCTCCCCCCCCCCGGACAGATTATGCAAAGAAAGAACATTTTCCTGACGTTGATAATTCCAGGGCCCAACTATCCGGGGAAAAATATGAATGTGTACATGCAACCGCTTAAGGACGAATTGCAAGAAGCCTGGGATAATGGGTTCAAGACATACGATGCCTATAGCAAACGGAACTTCATAATGCGTGTCTGGTACATGTACTCGACGCATGACTTGCCGGCGTATGCGCTATTCGTTGGCTGGTGTGTGCATGGAAGGTTCCCGTGCCCCACATGCAAGGGAGCTCTTGAGTTTCGTTGGCTTCAGGCCGGTCGCAAGTTTTCTTGCTTCGACATGCATAGAGAGTTCCTGAATCCTCGCCATAAGTTCAGGAAAGACAAGAAGAACTTCATCAGAGGTAGAGTTGTCAAAAACTCTGCACCACATGCATTGACAGGCCAACAGACCCTAGATCAGTTAAACGCTCTCGAGCCAGATCCCGAGCGTCCAGGGTACTTCAAGGGGTATAATTCTAAGCACGCCTGGACTCACAAAACATGCTTATGGGATCTGCCTTACTTCAAAGACCTCCTTTGCCCACACAACATCGACGTGATGCACACTGAGAAGAATATCGCCGAGGCACTTTTTCGTACATTGTTCGGCATAGATGGGAAGTCGAAGGATAATACTAAGGCTAGAGTCGATCTGGAGGCGCTTTGTGATAGGCCGTTACAAAACATGCCGATCTGGAGTCGCACAAAGAACCGAAAGGAAAGCAGAACTGGACGAAGCCAAAGGCATGGTTCAATCTTGGAAGGCCGGCTATGAGGGAAATTATCTTGTGGGTGAAAATGCAGTTGATGTTCCCCGATGGGTATGCAGCGAATCTACAGAGGGGAGCCAGTCTTGATAAATTGAAGATATTTGGTCTCAAGAGTCATGATTGGCACATATGGATTGAGCGGGTAATGCCGGTGATGTTGCATGGCTTCATCCCTGAGGATGAATGGCTAGTACTGGCAGAACTCAGCTATTTCTTCCGTGTTCTTTGTGCGAAAGAACTATCGCCTGGCGTGCTAGAAGAAATGGAAGAGTTGGCGCCGGAGTTGATCTGCAAGTTAGAGAAGATCTTTCCACCGGGCTTCTTTAATCCAATGCAACATTTGATTTTGCATCTCCCGACCGAGGCAAGATTGGGGGGGCCCGTGCAAAATCGTTGGTGCTACCCAACTGAGAGGATGCAGAAGACGCTTCCACAAAAATGTAAAAATAAATGTAGAATTGAAGCATCGATGGCTGAGGCATTCATCACTGAGGAGGCGGCAAACTTCGTGACAGCACACTATGAAGCCAAAAATCGTCATTTGCATAATCCGAAGCCTCGGTACAATGCTGACGACCCTAAAAAGGGTGGATCCAACCTCAGGCTATTCAAAGGGAATCTCGCACCAGCCAGTGTTTCAAATCCAGTATCTTTGGATAACGAACAATGGCGGACCATTTCATTGTATATCTTCAACAACCTGATAGAAGTGCGGCCGTACATCGAGTAAGTTCTCGGTACATAGTTTCGCAACTTCTATTTCCTTTGAACTGCTCTTATTCCTGGATATTTCATACAGTCGATACGTCGCCTTATTCTCGTATGGAGCGGTGATCCAAAAGGATTCTGTCGAAGAGTATGAGCTTCTCGCAAAGCAAGGAGGCGGCTATCCCGGTTTCATTCGCTAATTTGTGCGTAATTTTTTTATGTTGTACTAATTTCGTTTACTGTTTGTCATGGCAGGTGTTGAAAGATGGTGGGCGCTGGTCGGGAGCGCGCCAAGGCCCCTTCTTCGTCGGCGCGTGGTCTGAGGTCTTCGATTCCAGACGTACCTCTCCGCCGAGCGTTGCTGGACAGTATGTCCACACCGCCGGGCCCTTCTTCGTCGACCGCGGTGCCCAGCAGGGGACGAGGTAGGAAGAGAGGAGGTGGGGCACGTGGTCGCGGGAGAGGAGGTAGGGTGACTGCTAGGGCACCTTCCTCGCCGCCACCCCCAGCTGTTTAACCCGAGCACGTGACTGCTAGGGTGGACTCGTCCGAGGAGGAGGCTACACGGACTCCGGTCCACGGGTCTTGGGCCCACGAGCCTCGGGTCGACTGGCCTTCGGCCCACGAGAGATCGGCCCACGAGACCCCGGAGGAGCACACGTCCGGATGGGGTACCTGGCCGGATCAGCCCGAGGAGCCGAGTGGCCATGCTGGTGATGGCGGGGAGCCGACTGATCTTGAGGAGGAGGGTGGCACCGTGTACCAGCGTGGTGCTACACGGCTCCCGTCCGTGCCGGCGACCCGCGAGCAGAGGTGGTTGATCTTCCCTGATGGGGAGAGGTACGTAAGTGCATTTAATATTTTTGTACCTTCTGCATTCACGTTTCTTCAAATAACTAATGCGTTGGCCTTGTCATGCTGCAGGGGTTGGGACCACCATCATAGTGTCCGCCGGCCCAACTCCGTCCTTGGAGTTCTTTGCCGGCAAAACTTCCCGGGGTTTGTCACGTTGCCTGGTGAGGGTCGGCTTCCAGAGCTTGGGTTGAGCTGGGAGCACTACGTGGCTGCCCCGGCCCCGCCGGGTGTCATTATCGACGGTGTCGTGTGCAACACGAGGGCAGACATGGTGATCAGGACGTTCTGGGTAATTTCTCCTTTACACATTTCAAAATCTTCAACTAGCTAGTTATTAATTGTACTAATCAATATTGTCTCATTTGATTGTAGACATTCTACAGGTGTGAGGAGGGATACGAGGAGGACTGCGCAAATGTTATCCAGAACGTCTGCAAGCGCCTACTCCAGAACTTACGGCACGAGGCTCGGGTGCAGGCTGTTCGAGACTACTACGCCTTGCGTGGTATCAAGAAGACCAAGCCGGCGTGCCGCGATAAGTTCCTGAGTAAGGAGCAGTACATGAAGGTAATTCTTAAGGCCTTCTACTTAAGTTCCTTCATTTAGTAATTCTTAGCCGTAGCGCTCAAGTTTCTATTTGCTAACTTAGGCGCCTCCGAGATGGTGTGCGGATCGGATGGATTGTTGGGAGGTGTTGGTCGATGAGTGTTGCTCACAAGAATGGCTAGCCCTCCACAACCAGGCCAAGGACAAACGTGCCCAAATGGAAGGTGTGCCACACCATCAAGGCAGCTCCAACTTATATCAGTTCGGGCGCAACTGGGTATGTGGTTTGCTTCATGATTCATGCAATTCATTCATCATGCTAGCTTGAGCCCTTTAATTACTAATTTTCATTGTTTCTCTCTTTCAGGCACGCCACAATAAGGCGGATAAGGTGCCAGAGGTGTACGACCTGTATGCCATGGCCCACACTGGCTCTTACAAGAAAGTCAAGGCTTTCTCTCAGTCTGACCTCGATGATGCAAACAACTTCACCAACATCTCCTCCCACAACAAGCTCGTGAGATATAGAGATGAGGGGAAGGCGAGGAAAGGGGAGGACTTTAACCCGAGCCAGGGTCCCATTGATCCAGAGCTGGTGATGATATCTGGTGGCGGGATGTCCCATGGCTCCATAGCCATTGGAGATGGACTTATCCGTTGTCCTAGCACTCTCCCGGAGATCAAGGCGCGCCAGTCGAGCTCCGCTCCTGAGATAAGGCCTCGTGAACGGCCAGTGCAACTCGCCATTCAAACTAAACTCATCGAGCTTCTTTGCCGTCTTTCTCCATTACATTGTGTGCGCTTCCATCAATGATTACAAATGGTCATGTGAGTGGTGTTGCAGGCTGCTTTACAGACTGAGAGAGATAGAACGGAGAAACTTCTGGCGGAGGCGGCGGAGAGGCAGCGGGAGATGGAGGAGAGGACGAGAAAGATGATGGAGGAGGAGAGGGCACGAAATGACATGCAGGGAAGGGCCATGTACGAGCTCCTTGTGGTAAGTTTCTTCTGCAGATTACTTGCTAGTCTTAACATTTGAGTCTCATTACTAACTAGTATGACTCTGTTCTGAAAACCAAATGTGCAGTCTGTGTGCGAGAAGTCCGGTCAGCCCGCTCCGCCGATGCCAGTGATTGCTCCTGGGAGCACGGTGAGTTTAGTTTGAATGGACATTACTTGGTAGTCTTAACATTTGAGTGTCGTAATGCTAACGAGACATTGGAAATGATCTTTGGTGCAGCTTAACTCCAGAAACGCATCGCACGGTCCTTCTCCAGGTAGCGGCACTAGCCACCCCGCTCCTACACCTCCCTGATCACGGTAAGTTTCTCTAGTGTTTTGCTTAACAAATGCATAAAGACCTAGACTTAGCTTTATTTCCTCCAATATGCTTACCATAATGACCTAGAGTTAGCTTATTTTCCTCCAAAATGACCCATTTTACCTAGGTTAGCTTATAAATGATGCAGTTCATCCAAGTTAGCTCAAAAATGACCCATTTTACCTACATTAGCTCCTAAATGATCCATTTTACCTACGTTAGCTTTAAAATGGCCCATTTCACCTAGGTTAACTCCAAAATGACCCATCTTACCTAGGTTATCTCATAAACGATCCATTTCAACTAATTTAGCTCATAAACGATCCATTTGACCTAAGTGAGCTAAAAAATGATCCATTTCACCTAAATTAGCTCTTAAATGATCCATTTCACCTAAGTTAGCTCAAAAAGATCCATTTCAACTAAATTAGCTCTAAAATGACCCATTTTACATAGATGAGCTCCTAAATGATCCATTTTACATACGTTAGCTTTAAAATGACCCATTTCACCTAGGTTAGCTCCAAAATGACCCATTTCACCTAGGTTAGCTCCAAAATGACCCATTTCACCTTACTTAGCTAAAAAACGATGCCCTTCACCTTAGTTAGCTCATAAACGACCCATTTCAACTAAGTTAGCTCATAAATGATCCATTTCAACTAAGTTAGCTCATAAACAACCCATTTCAACTTAGTTAGCTCATATATGATCCATTTCACCTAAGTTAGCTCATAAATGACATATACTTCTTGTTCTAGTCTTCTTCTTGTTCTAGTCACCTATTTCTAACTTTCTTATTTACCATTTTCCAGATTTCATTCACTTGATGGAAGCTAGCTTGCTATGATGGAGTGCTTGCTTTTCCTTTGATGAAACTTTGCATTGTATCTAGCTTGCTATCTTCATGACACTTTGCATTGTAATATATATATGGATGGAACAATGTGTATGGATGGAACTTCCTTCTGTATGAACAATGTGTATGGATGAAACTGATGTGATATGTGATATGAAACTTATGTGCTAGATATGTGTTGGATATGTGCTGGATATGAAACTTATATATGTGATATGTGCTGCAAATTGTGGGATTTAATAAAAAACAGAAAAAACAGACAATATGCAGGCTCTTTGCCGTCTGCCACCGACGGCAAAGAGCTCTTTGCCGTCTGCCGCGGACGGCAAAGGCACCACGTGGCAGCCAACTGTGCTTCCTGGGAGCTGACCCATTTGGCCAGTTTGCCTACAGTGGCAGACGGCAAAGACTTTGCCGTCCGTGGCAGACGGCAAAGGTCTGCCATTAGCCACTTAACGGACTGACAGCGCAATTATTGTCGTCCGCCCTCTTTGCCGTCCGCCGCAGACGGCAAAGAGCCTTTGCCGTCCGCCGCCAGGAAGCAGACGGCAAAGCAGCTGTTTACCGTAGCCTTCTTTGCTGGAGCCTTTTGCCGTCCGCGGCTGACGGCAAAGGTCTTTGCCGTCCGCCTTTCGAGCCTTTGCCGTCCGCCATGGCAGACGGCAAAGTAGCTGTTTCCTGTAGTGTGTGTGGTGGGGGAAGAGGGAGGCCCAATTAACTATAGAGGTACAATGGCTGGTATATGTGTGGAGGAGGAGAGAGGCCTACCTCGTGTATTAAGGAGATCGATCTGCCTCATGTATTAAGGGAGGTCGATCGGCATCCATGCATATGTGCAGGAGATGAATAAGGTTGGGAGAGAGACAGAGCTAGAGTGTTGGAGGGGGTGGTAGTGGAGTTGCTTCTAACAAATGGTGGGATAGGCTTGCTAGACAAACGGAGGGCACGCCCGCATTATCAATAAGAGAGGATATGGCTGCTTGTTGTCTGTGCACGTGCGTGTGAGAGATGGGTCAGGAGGCATGCACGAATGATGAGGGGGGACGATGTGGCTGTGGTAAGCAGGCGTAACTACATAGGCAGATCAATCGCCCTTTGTTAGAGAAAGGAGAGACATAACTTCTGAGGTACGTCGATCGATGGGGGGTAGTTAAAGTCGATCTAGGTATATGTTGGGAGATCGATCGGTATACATGCATGTGTGTGTTAGAAGCAAATGAGGCACGAGGAGAAGGATAGAGAGAGGGATGCATGTAGGAGGTGGTACGAGAGGCATACTATATCGAGGGGGGAGGAGTGTGCGAGTACGAGAACGATGAAAAGAGTGGTGGGAGTGAGGCATGGACGGTGACAAGAGAAGAGGGGAAGCTTGTGTTTGTGCTAGGCACACCTGACTAGAGAGGCATATCGATCGATGTGTGCCGTAAAGGAGCTGGGGGGGCCTACACACACCGTGGGTGAACGACCTAAAGTGAAAAGACGAATTTGCGCGATGGAGCTAGAGAATGCTGAGGGAGGGTGAGAGGGATGCGGGCGTGTGCATGCACAAGAGAAAGTTAGCGCTAGCTACAAAGATAAGAGGGTTGTGTGGGTGTAAAAGACGAATAGAGATCATATATACTTCATTATAAAAAGCGAATTTGGATATTTGAAGAATTTATCATAGTGTTTCAAACCGACGCATGTGTGAATATATATAACGGTGATACACATGGTGCGGTTATGAACATGTTATACTACATTTAATATATTTTATCTCTACTCTTATAAAAAAACGGAGTTGTTGATGGTGGTGTGCCTGCCATCCTGCATTATAGGCCATCCGATTTATATCTGGCGGATAGCAAGGAAACTATGATGGTTGAAGTTGGCAACAATCATGATTGTAGATTTTTATTGAAATAGAGAAACGAATTCAAATTTAGTTTGAATTGCAGTGGTAGTATAGACATTTGGAATGCACTAAAATGTTGGTATGAGTAGGTTACAGGCATTATACAGCAAGCGAAGAAATTTAATCGGACATAACATGGATTCATACTCCCTCCTTCCATCTATATAGGGCGTAATGAGATTTTTAAGACCGCCTTTGACTATTGACAAGATTAATATTACATGACATGCACAATGTGAAAATTATATCATTGAAAGAACCTTTCATAGATGAATTTAATGGTGTGCTTTGTGTAAGTTGCATGTCATATATTATTGCTCTAATATTTGGTCAAAGTTAGCATCGAAAAACGCATTAGGCCCTATATAGATGGAAGGAGGGAGTAGCTTTGAATAGCATTTGTATAGTAAAACGGGGCAAGACTCTCTCTTTGTGTGGTGTGAATAGTTTTATTTTTTCGTTTTCTTTTTGGTTGAGGGAAGTGCGAATTGATTTGGTACGTACAAGTACAATATTACTACACGTTAGGCTTGTCCTAAAATTTAACCCGCGTCTTGTTATATCCCGAAAATTCAGATATCGTGCTCCCAAAACTGGCGCCTTCACAACCCGCGCCTTGCTATCCCGAAATTACAACGCGCGCGAAAACTCCCTCCAGCTGCCAAATCCCGACACGCGAAATCCCCCTTCTAACCCTGAGCCGAAAGGGCCGCTAGTTCAAATCGGTGGGGGTACTTTTGTAACACACCCTACATTTTGGACAAGCGCGTCCGTAAGTCATGCTTCACCCCTCCCATCGCCCCCTTTTCGCCATTCGAAATCCCAGGCCGCCATAACCTCTCCGCTCCAGCCGCGAAACCCCACCCTCCTCCATCCGCCACATCACCGCTGCCCAGCCGGAGCCTCTTCCCCGACGACGTCGTCCACCGCAACAGCTCGACGTCCCTCGTCCACCTTCCCGGATGAGGATCCGTCGTCCATCTCGCCGTCCCGCCGGTTCAGCCGCCCCGTCCTCCACCTCCAAGGAGCTGCTCTGACGATCGCCTCGTCTATCGCGGCTGCTCCATCCCCACAGCGCCGCCTTAACCTGCTCCACCGGAACCGCAGCATCCTCACCGACTCCTCGGATGAAGCCGAGGCCTACTCGGCGCCACCAAAGAGGTTGTACACTCATCGCATCGCACCTTCTCCTTAACTCGATCTCCCGGCGCCGACGGTGCTCCATCCCGCACCCCCATGGAGCGGCTACCTTGAAGACGGCGCCGCGGGCGACACCTCCACTGCGGCTCTCCCCCAGTGCGAGGCCCCTTCGGCGGCGGCGTCCATACCAGCCGGATCTGCTGCTGCTGCTCCGGCTCTCGCTCGCTCGCTCGCGCTGCTGCTGCTGCTCCGGCTCTCGCTCGATCGCTCGCTCGCCCAGCTGCTGCTGCTGCTCTCCCCCTCGCTCGTGCTGCTGCTCTGCTCTGATTAAGCCACACTTCAGTCGACTGAATCGACTTTTGGGTCAGTCGATTTTCAGGGGTTGGGGGGCTCGCCGGAGTTAAGGAAGAACCACCCGCAGCGGGGACGGGGGCTCGCCGGAGAGGTACCACACTATCTATCTTAGGGTTCAGGGTGGGGGCGGGGGGCCTTGAGGGCTGGCCGGGGCGACGGTGGCGACTTGTTTTGGGGCGGCGAGGCGGCGCTGGGGCCGGCGGTTCGGCCGGTGGTGGCTGGCGGCTCAGGGGGGTGCAGGTTGAAGATGAACTGCAGGCCCTCCCTAAACTACATGTCAAGTGCCTCTCTGCTACCATTGCGTTCAGTTTCGACAGTAGCATTCAGATTCCACAGTAAATTTCAGTTTCGACAGTTAAGTTCAGAGTGAACAGTTTTTACCTCATTTGTTGTAGTCAGGTGGTTTTTGGTGATGTTAATTTTACATCCATTTTACATCATCTAATGGAGATGCTATTAGAATCCCACTTGAGATTGACGATGTCTGTCTTGTGCTGCTTCAGCCTTGACGTCTTACGGCTCACCGGAGCTGCTCCAACGACAGAACAATCCATCACAACAGAGCAGTGCCCTGGACGCCGTCTACAGATTCCTCAGATCTTCCTCCACACCTCCAACAGCCACCTCTGCCTCAACTGCTTCAGCGACCAACCCAATGATGCTGAGGTCGACACGGCTACGGCAAAGAGGTTGTACACTTGTTGCATCACTTATTACTATACATTCACGTCGATCCATTAGGGCTATTTTGGTTCAACGGAAAAATGTCGATCCACTGGTTGTTACCATCACTCTAAATTTCTGCATGCTCTCCTTACATAATCTCACCATATTCTTTTCGTATGCATGTCAGATATTGTACACAGTCATGCTGAACATGTAGAGAAAAGAGAAGAGTTTTGCGCGGCAATACAATGTCATGCATACATCGCTCCATGGTGGGTTCAATGGCAAACCCTCCCCACCCCTCTCCAGATTGTAATCCAAAGGAAGATATCTGTTCTGAGGCGGATTCAGACGCCGCTGACCACTCCTATTTACCCCCCAAGGTGTTTGCTCTACCTTGGCATGATGATGTTAGTCATATCATGCATATGTTGCCTTGCAGTGCCTACTTTTGACATCATATATGTCATCTTCTTAGTTTAGACAAGTTCTGTAATGCCACCTGTTTAGTTTCTATATCATATATGGGAATTATGCAGTCTCATGTCTTTTAGCCAGCCATAATATATGTGCAATGCCATCCTGTTTAACCAGGCATCATATATTTGAATGATATCTTGCCCATCCTTTTCTTCATTACATTTCCATTTGTCGACAACGTTTGTACATTAAACTACTCTTCCTGTGAATCAGCCATTTGGGTGGGAGATGGAAAAATCTGGAGTGAAAACAAGGCCTTCGGAGCAGACAGTGCTACCTATCGAAGAAGATCTCTTGTTGGGTCCCGATAGCTCCTCAGAGATGGATTCAGAGACAGATGACCAGTCCTATTCCCCCACTGAGGTGTATGCTCTAACTTGGCATGGTTATACTGCTCATATCATGCATACGGTGTCTTGCATTGCATAGTTTAGACATCATATACAAAATATTCAACACCATGTTGTTAGTTCAGACATCATATCGAATGCCCTCTGTTTAGCATATAAATCACATATGTGAATTAAATGATGCGATCCTGATTACTTAGATAACATGTAGGTGAATTATGTCATGCGATCCTGTTTAGTTATTCATCATATCTTTGAATTATGTTATGCTAGGCTATCCAGTTTAGATAGACATCATATATGTGAAATTATGTCATGCTATCCATTTTAGTTAAACAATATACATGTCAACTATTTCATGCCCTCATTTTTCCACACTATCTATTGCAACTGTCTCTCGTACAATGTTTGTACATTCAACTATGTTTCCTGTTTATCAGCCATTTGAATTGGAGCGGGTGATGCCAGTATCTAGCGGACTAAAAACATGGTCTTAAAAAAAACAGTGCTACCTCTTGGTGGAGATAGCACCCCGGTTGTACATGCACAAGAACCAGCCCTACCACACATAACCCAAACTCTCGCAGATTGTACCCCTACTGCGATGGACAAAGAACCAGCTTCACCCAATCTAACCCCAACCCCAGCCGATAGTAACCCAGTTCCTGTTGACACATCACCATCTCCACCACAGAGCTGCCAAACAAGAGCAGTTAGTAAGGCAGCTCCAGTGCCCAAAGGGCCAGTACTATCACGGCGAACCCCAACTCCACCAGTTAGTACGCCTATTCCTGTGGAGGAAGCACAACCAGCTAGTCGTAGTTTAGCATCTATCGCATTTGATGTTGTTAAATCGTATGTGCGTATCTTCCCATCTTGGAAATATTATACTGAAGATGAAGGAAAATGCCAGTTGCAGGTGTTTGTCCAGGAGTTATGTGTAAGTAATGTTATTCATGGCAATTACTTTGCTTCGTCCCATACATCCTACCTCCATGATGGTTATAATACAGCAAATTTTCCCATTTTTCTCTATAGAGAAGGACCGATTTGGAAACTCAGGATGAGGTAACCTGTGCTACTACCTCTGCTATCTTCAAGAATGCTTGGTGGCAGTATCGGAATTACCTGAAGAAAACGTACTTCACCGGCAAAGAAACTCATCAAATTCCCTTATGTCTCCTGAGACACATTTACTGGACGATGACTGGGAACGCCTTGTTCTGTACTGGTCCCGAACCAAGAATGTGGTAAGGTCTATGAGCTCATTTTCTATTTTTAAGTATTATATTCTTGCGTCTTACTGTACTCTGTTCATGTAGAACAAGTGCCTAAACCTGAAGAACAACTGTTCTAATTTAAGATTCCATTTCCATCATAGTTCAAAAAAGCGCTAGGTGTTAATTGTGCGTTTTGCCACCGCCTTGCGCTTTACTGACCAAAGCGCATGCTTACACTACTGGAATTTGCTTATTTGCCGTCTGCCTATTCTTTGCCGTCAGCTTGTGAAAAACGGACGCCAAAGAACTGGCTGATGGCAAAGAACGTCTTTGCCATCAGCCAATTCTTTGCCGTCTGCTAGCGGACGGCAAAGAATCTTTGCCGTCGACTGGCGGACGGCAAAGAGAGAGGTGGGCCCCACTAACAAGCTGTATAGAAAAAAACCTAACGGCCCCCCTCTTTGCCGTCCGCTAGCAGACGGCAAAGAAAGTGGCCAAGCTAACGCCCGTTAGCTAGGATCTTTGCCGTCTGCTGGCGGACGGCAAAGAACCGTGCCCTAACTAAAATCAACATCGACGCCCGCCTACGCCCCACATCTGTCCCTCTCTCTCTCCGCCCGCGCCCGAGCCGCCGCCGCCCCGCACCATCCCGCCCCCGTGCCGCCGCCGCCCCGCGCCACCCCCGTCGCCGCGCCACCCCAGCAGCCCCGGTGACCCCCTTCCCCGCCCCAGCAGCCCCGGTGACCCCCTTCCCCGCCCCGCGCCATCCCCGTCGTCGCGCCACGCCGCCCGTGCCCGAGCTGCCGCCGCCCCACGCCACCCACGTCGCCGCAGCACCCCCTCCTCCACCCCAGCGGCCCCGGCGCCCCTCTGCTCCACCACCGCAGCCGCCCCGCCGCTCCGGCGCTCCCTCCTCCACCCGGTGGCCCCGGCGCCCCTCTGCTCCACCACCGTGGCCTCCCCGCCACTCTAGCGCCCCCTCCTCCACCCCAGCGGCCCCGGCGCCCCTCTGCTCCACCACCGCAGCCGCCCTGCCGCTCCGGCGCTCCCTCCTCCACCCGGCGGCCCCGGCGCCCCTCTGCTCCACCACCGTGGCCTCCACGCCACTCCGGCGCCCCCTCCTCCACCCGGCCGCCCCGGCGCCCCTCTCCTCCACCACCGCGGCCGCCCCACCCCTCCGGTGCCCCCTCCTCCACCCGGTGAGATCTCTTGCTTTTTTCTGTTTTTGTTTCTGTATTTTAAGTTTAGTTTAGGTTTATTTTAGGTTTGGTTTAGTTTAGGTTTACTTTAGTTTAGGTTTAGAGCATAGATAGCATCTTCTCTACTATAATTGTGTATAATCTCAATTCTCACTAGTGGTTCACGAAAGTGACAAGAGTTGTTAATTGTTCTGTGTTGTTGCTGATGTTTTATTTCCACAATTCTTCTCTGCCCATGATGCTATGTACAAAAAATTAGCAACCTTATGGAAAAAATTATTTATGCCCAATGGAGGGAGTAGAATTTTAATTTTGATGAATTGGATCCTTGGAGACGCGCATTTTGGAGTGCAATATTAGTTTTCAGTCTTGCAACCCATTTTTTGTTTCATATTAGTACCCGTTTCCTTTTGCTAAACTTCTAAGACTGCGATGCTCCTTGCACCCCAGCTTGCTTTGGAATATATGTATCTTATCATTATATTAATATTTGCAGTTGCAAATGCCTTGTTCCTTTTGTTCACCGGTCGTGTTGCTTATTCATATTCAAACTCCTCTGCTGATAATAAACCGGAGATAGTTATGCTGGTCCCTATAATCTTTGTGGGCTTTTGTTCCTTTATTTATGCAGTTCACTGTTCCTTTTTTGTTGTATAGCTAGAGTAAACATAATATGGAGAGAATTTGGTTGGAACTTCGATATAGGAGATGGCAAGCTGAAGATTTGCTTGATGGCTTGATTAATTTAAATAACAGATTTATGTCTGCTTGCTTGGCTAAGTCAGATGTGTCATGTTGTACATCAGAGCATAGATAGCATTTCTCTACTATAATTGTGTATAATCTCAATTCTCACAAGTAGTCATTGCTTTATTCTGTATTCTGTGTTAGTACATTGTACATCAGAGCATAGATAGCATTAGTTAGTACATTATGCTTTATTCTGTGTTGTTTAAATAATGTAGTGCCAGATTTCTCAACTCATTGCCATATAATGAATTATTATTGTTATATTATTAATAGATGATGGAACAAAAACTATTTCCCTTCAAAGTGAAAAATCTTTCAGTGAAGTAAATATTAGTGCTCTTTTTTGGTTAAGAAGAAAGAAGAAAGATGAAAAAAAGAAGAAGATAAAGAGGAGAAAGAAGAAGTGTATTTTCCCCCTATTTTTGGTTAAGAAGAAGAAGAAACAAAAACTTTAGGTTTAGTTTTGGTTAAGAAGAAAGAAGAAAGATGAAAAAAAAAGAAGAAGATAAAGAGGAGAAAGAAGAAGTGTATTTTCCCCTATTTTTAGATTACTATGCTCTTTTTTTCAACATTTTCAGTTTTCTTTCATGTCTAAAGAAATCCCTAGTTTTGAAGGGTGCCAATTGCCATTGCCAACTAACCTACCAAATTAACTAAGTGTTGTTGATGTTGTTGAGCACAAGTGCATTGCTTTTTTTTCTCAGTTTTCTTTCATGTCTAGAAACTTGGCTCTATGTTTATAGATATGCTTCTAGCTAGATACTAATTGGTCTCTTCTGCTGCTTATTAGAGATGGGGGGAGGCCGTCACCGCTGTCTCCGCTCTGCCACACCGAAGTACGAGTTGGATGCTTTCGAGTTCTTCAGTATCATACTTGGGACTTCCTCCAAGAGGCAGGTATATAGACGGAGAGATCTCCCCTTCACCCATCTCATTATGATAACTCTGTTGTTTGCTACATCACTCCTTGTCCCAAACTGCAGAGGCTGCCTGACACTTATATGAACATGCTGGGTGAAGATCCGCCAAATAATGTGAAGCTGCGACAGGCCGGCAGCGGGGTTCGCAGGCTGTGGGACGTGGACTTGGTGATCAAGGAGGGCCACATGTACCTGTGTCATGGCTGGGAGAAGTTCTATCGTGCCTACGACCTGCGGCTGGGGTACTTCCTTCTCTTCAGGCACGACGACGACGCCAACATGCTCATCGTGAAGGTGTTCAACGCGACTATGTGTCGCATGCGCTACGCTGACGACGATGATGCCGGTACATTCTGCCTCTTCTTATTCCTCTACATTTGGCTTTGTCTTGCATCGATTGTTAACGGTCATTAATTGTTGCATTTGGACAGGCAATGGGAGCAGCAGCAGCGACACTGGCTACAGCCAAAGCAGCAGCGATTCTGGCTGTAGCAAAAGCAGTAGCGATTCGGGCTGCAGCAAAGACAGCAAGGAGGATGATCCGGACTGGAGTGGGGAAGAAGAAGAGCAGAGTGGGGAAGAAGAGGAGCAGAGTGGGCATCAGGCTAAGGATGACCTCCTAGCGATGGTGGTGGCCGACCAAGGGCAGGAGATGGTGGTGGCGCACCATGGGCAAGAGATGGTGGTGGCTGAGGATGACCTAGCGATGGTGGTGGCGCCGGAGATCCCATAGCTGGGCGACCTGACCACGCCAATTGTGGTAGAAGACTACATACCACTGCCTCCACCGCCTCCACCGCCTCGCCGCTCTTGGCGCATCAGGCTGAGGAAGGAGAAGGAGAAGAACAATGAGAACTGAACTATGTCAGGTATGTCAGATCTCCAAAATGATCTATATATAGTTTGCTCTAATATGCTTAGTTACCTATGTTAGCTCTAATATGCTTAGTTACATATGTTAGCTCTAATATGCTAAGCTATCTCTACTATGCTTAGTTTCCTATAGGTTAGCTCCAAAATTACTTATGTTAGCACAAAATGACCAAGTTTACATAATAAGCTTATAGTCTTCTTCTTCTTCTTCCAAAATGACATAAGTTAGCTATAAGTTAGCTATAATATGCTTAGTTCACTCAAAGATGGCATAATTAGCTAGGTTGGCTCCATTTTACCTAAGTTGGCTCTAATATGCTAAGTTATCTCTAATATGCTTAGTTTCCTATAGGTTAACTCCAAAATTACTTATGTTAGCACAAAATGACCAAGTTTATATAATAAGATTAATTATAGTCTTCTTCTTATTATTATTATTATTATTATTATTATTATTCTAGTCTTCTTCTAGTATTCTTCTAGTCTTCTTCTTCTTCTTCATTTTCTTCTAGGTTAGCTCCATTTTACTTAAGTATGCTTATTTCTTATAGTCTTCTTCTTCTTCTTCATTTTCTTCTTCTTTTTCTAACATCTTGTTTATCATTTTGCAGATTTGATTTAATTCACGGAAGCTTGCATGGATGGAGTGCTTCTTTTCCATTTGTGCTTTTATTTTGTATCAATGAACTTGCATGGTTGGAACTTGTTATATGGATGGATGGACAACGGTGTAGGATGAATAATGTGAAACTTTTGTAATATGTAAGGATGGAACTATATATATGTTGGTTATGTATGTATATATGATGAAACTTGTGTGCTGGATATGCTTGTTGTGTATATATGTGAATTGTTGTGTATATCTCTGTATATCTATGAATTGCTGTCAAATTGAATGAATTAAATTAAAAACAGGGCAGTACAGGCTCTTTGCCGTCTGCCACCGACGGCAAAGGGCTCTTTGCCGTCCGCCGCGGACGGCAAATAAGCCACGTGGCAACCACCTGTGCTTCCTGGCAGCTGACCCATTTGGTCAGTTTGCCTACAGTGGCAGACAGCAAAGGCTTGAAGCTCTTTGCCGTCAGCCGCGGACGGCAAAGGCTGCCGTTAGACGCCTAACGGACTAACAGCGAATTTATTGACGTCGGCTTTCTTTGCCGTCCGCCGCTGATGGCAAAGGCCCCTTTGCCGTCTGCTTCAGAAAGCAGACGGCAAAGAAGCTCGTTACCGTAGCCTACTTTGCCGGAGCCTTTTGCCGTCCGCGGCAGACGGCAAAGCTCTTTGCCGTCTGCCACCCTTGCCTTTGCCGTCCGCCGTGGCAGACGGCAAAGTAGCAGATTCCTGTAGTGTCATGCGCAGTTATGCACAGATTATGCGTAGTTATGCGCAATGCGTTTTGCCAACGCCTAGAGCCTAGGCGCGCCTTTTTTAACTATGATTGCTTTGCTCTTGTATCACTGTATTTACTCATACAAACTTATTTTTAAATTGAAGGATCCAATCGAAACTCCAATGGCACAGCAGGTATGTTCACGCATGTTTCTTTAACAGGTTTGCTCTTATCAATAGCTATGTTGATTTCAATTTCAATTGTGTATACAGTTGACTTTCATATCATGCACATTACTAGCATCACAACAGAGCCAATAGTGTTGTTGTACATGTAGACCCGTGGTACCCATCTGAAATCTTGTTGTGCCGTGTAGTTTCCCATGCTTTGTATTCTTTCACTGCTACTTTGTCTTGAACTGATATGATTTGAACCGTGTCTCTATTTTGATTTGGCAAGACAATGCAGTGACCATAGGACATAGATATATGTTTGTTTGATGCTTTTATTATGTACTTGTACTTGGCAATAGAAGACTTGGTAGTTTAATCCTGTCCACCTTACTAATTAACTGGTTCACCGAAATGAGTTTCATATACTAGTACATGCTAAACTTGTTATGTGTCTGCTTGTTTCTTCTTTTAGAATGCTGACAGAATATTGGGGAAGAGTGCCTTATTAAGCAATGGTAAAGGAAGTAATGCGGATAAGGTTCAGGATAGTGACACATCCTTGTTGGTCTCCAACAAAGCTGATAAAACAGCTAAGGAAGACTATCTTGAAGACAGCGAGATAACCCCAAAGTCCTGTCTTGGTTTAGTGTTCGAGTTACTGGCCACTACCGCTTGCACAAGCTATTCAAACTCACTGTCTGAATCAGTTCGGTTTCTTGAGTCTCAACTACAAGCTGAAAGACATCGATCAGCTGTGCTGCGATAGGAAGCGGAAGGACTGCGGAAGTCCCTGGAGCATTCAGATGCATACTTTCTGGTGCAACAGCAAGCGTTGGAGGATTTTAGCGCCAAACAGGACAAAGCTAATCAGCTTGCTAAGCTTATTGCCAGCATGGTGGATACCCAGGATAACGTTTCTTGAGCTCTTCTGAAGTTGTTTCAGTTATACTCTTGTTTTGCTGCCGCGTTTATTTGCACTGGTGGCCAATTTTGACGGCCAGTGTATGTAATGTGCTGCTTTGTTCCCTATATTTGCACTGGTGGTGAACTTTGATGCCCAGTGGATGTAATATGTGTAATAGCGGTAATAGGCTAGCGTTAATTGCTTGCTTATTTATTTCCTTATTGTCTTGTTTAGTTGTTTGCTTGTAGTCACTGCACTTCTTTTTTGTTTTTTCCTAGTGCCACAATAGCCTATTTTTGGTAACTAGGCCAAAATAATCGTGGAAACACACGGACTGTTGTAACCATGGGCCTCCTGCAGGCCGTATGATCCATGGGCCTTCGTCCGGCTGTAGGATCCATCGGCCTTCTATACGGGCCTTAGGGTCCATGGGCCTTCTACAGGCCGTAGGGTCCATGGGCCTTCTACGGGCCATACGATCCATGGGCCTTCTACGGGCCGTACTATCCATGGGCCTCATACGGGCCGTAGGATCCATGGGCCTTCTACGGGGCGTATCATCATTTCGCCAATCATGGGCCGTACTATTCGTGGACCATAACGGGCCTTTAATAGGCTGTATTTGATAACTCTATGAAAACAGCCCAACGGGTTTTTTTGACATGAAAACGGCCCAACGTATTAACGGGCCGCAAATGGGCCGACTGTAACGACGGGCTGAATTTGGCCCACAAGCAGAAAATGACAGTAACGGGCCGTATGTAACCGAATGCTGCAAATGAGCCCAAGAATCAATGGGCCCTGAGAAGGCCGAAAGATAACTTGGGCTGGAAACGGCCCAATGGAATAACGGGCCGTTAATGGGTATAAAGTGATACACTGTTCATTACGGGCCAGTTTCACCACGGGCCGTTAATGGGCCAAGAGTTACAAAGGTCCGCATATGGGCCGAAAAAAGTCATGGGCCACACATGGGCCGGAAGTTAAAACGGGCTGAATCATATTGGACGGCCCAGATGACGCTACTCGGCCTAATTCAGATAGGGCGTAACGGGCCCTGGGTTAGCGCGCTGTAAATGGGCTATATGCGAACAGGCCGTTAACAGGCTTTCCGTGGGCCGGCCCGCCACCTTTTGACCAAGTCAAACGGGCCGGCCTTTTCACAGGAATGGGCCTCTGTTGGGCCGTGCCACATGTCGCCGTATCATAGGCGCCTTCGGTCCAATGAGCGGATGACATCTGTCCCAACGGTGAGCCGACACATGTTTCCTCCAGCTAATGATGATTTTACACGTGGAAAATCCCCATTGGTCGGGGCTGTTAACGGGTTATCGGATCCAAAATCCGACCCGATAGCTTAACGGCGTTCTGTTACGATGGATGCCACGTGTCGATCACCCTTGACGAAAGCACTTCTTCGACGCGTGATTTATCATCATGGAAGTGGATACCTCCGTGATGATAATTTTGGTAATGTCATGGAACACATCTACGACAGCACAGGTATGACTATCTTGATTCTGTCATAAATTTGTCATGGACGTACATGCATGACAAAAAACGCGACCTACTGTGACAAACACGTATCATCACGGAAGTGTATTTTTTTTGTAGTGTCAGGGGAAGCACCCGATCACTATCTTTCCCTAGGCGACACTAACATAGGGTCCACTCGTTGGTACACGGCCTTTGTGTATAAGCATCAAGATCTTGGGACTCTGCCCTTTTCATTATCACACATACACGCAAGGACTAATGGTGTCTCCGGTGCCCTGTGAAAACAGTCATGGCCGCCTATCCAAGCACGACCCCGTCCCGAGAGTGACCTCATGTCACCCCCGTCACTAGTAATGTGGGCACCATGCTAGTATCGTCCTAGGTAATCAACAATGCCCTTTCCCATATAAGGGTAGAGTGGTTGCGCATGTAGGGTTGGGACGGTCAAAAAATCTTAAATCTAATCCGTCTCTGTAAACAACACATATTCACTTGCTTCGGTGCAACACTTCTTCATCAAGTGGTGACCTGGTTCAACATTACCCACGGGCATTAGGGGCACCCAATGGGATTTTCAAAGGAATGTAACCAAGGGATCATCATGGCATAGATGCAACATCATGCGTCAATATCAGGTATTTCTAGCACATGGTAGAGATATGAACATGCAAGTGCCAACGGACATGCAGCAGTGCAACGGTTGTATCAAGCTCATAATCAACAACGTCATTATGCATACGGAAAATTTATCGATGAACAAGACAGGTGAATCATGGTCAAAGGGCTGCTTGCTTGGTTCATCAAAGTCTTCAAGTCTTCTGGTCCTCCTCCAAATACTCTGTCTACTTTGTGAACTAACGTCGGAAACAATCACAATAGGCAACACAACAAGGCAAAATAAAAGTGCTCTTAAAATATGAATTTGACTTTTCTAGGATACCTTTTGGTCATATGAGAAATGACCAAGGTGATTTCATTGGGATTTGATCAATGGATATTTCTGAACATTTCAATATGATAGAATCAAGGGGTTTGTGGATTTGCAAGAAGTGTACAGAAGAATTATTTTGAAAATTGAGAAAAGGCACCCATTTCACAAGGAATGATTTTATAAGAACCTAGTAGTTGGTTTCACTGAATTTGGAGTTTAAATGATTTTCATATGAATTTGCAAAGTTGGCTATACATGAAGAAATAGACCATTATTTGAGGTGGCACAGAAAGTAAAAATCTTCAGAAACTAAGTTATGAACATATAAGAATCTAGGAATTTGAATGAATGGATTTGGATCAATTATGGGCTCTCTATGATTTTCTAAAGTTTATCACATAAATGGAAAAACCAGATTTGATAAATGTTTGTGAAGAAAAAGTTTCTAGAAAAATGTGCAAATTGCTCCATAGGATAGATCATGATTTTACGAGCTACTAGAAATTTGAATCATCAAATTTGGAGTCTATTTGAATTTTTTATGGGTTTTTTTGAAGCTTACTGCAAAAGAAAAAGGAAAGGTTTAGGTTTATACCTAGAACTCGCACTGGACGAGAGATAGCTAGTGGGCCGGCCCAGCAGCACGGCCGCACAGGCGATAGCAGTGACGTCGAAGGCGGATTCGGCGAAGCCGTTTCCACTTAAACCCCGCGGGCCCGGGCGCTGACTCGCTAACGTGTTGGGCCCGCCCACAGGCCACCGCGGTCGTCTTCAACCTCGAGCGGCTGGCGCGTCCGACGACTCCGGCGATGATTGCCGGCGACCCCGACCACCTCCCACGGCGCTCGGCCCACTGGCGTACTCAGGGAACCAAGACGCATCCATCCGCGGGTGGCACGGTCGCCGAGGAGTACGGGGTCGAGCAGGGCGTTGGTCGCGGCAGACGAGGCCGAAGGTGATGGTGGCATCGGTGCTACGGGGTACCGGAGCAGAGGAAGAAGAGGGGGAAGGTTCCTCCGTGGCCTGGGGGTTTTCCTGATGGAGAAAGCAGGGGGGAAGAAGCCCTGGTTCATGGGAATTTTGGAGGAGGCCGGGGGCTCGACACCGGCCATAGAGGTGGATGGAGGGCACGGGGAGAGAGTTGGCTTGGCCCAGGGGGTGCACGGGAGAGAGAGAGGGAGCAAAGGGGGTCCAGAGGGAGGTTAGGGGCGGACTTATATGGCGAGGCCTTGGAGCACCGTGGACGGCGACCACGGCCGCGGCCTAGGCAACGCCAGGGCCGAGTTGGCTCACCGGGCCATGTCTAGGGTGTTCGTGGGGGTGAGTAGGGCGCCAGAAAGAGAGAGAGGGAGCGGGGCAAGCTCCGGGAGGAGCCACGACCTAGCACGCGCAGTGGCGGGCTCGAGCGGCTCTGGGCACGCGTGGCATGGGCAGGACAGAGAGGGGAAGGAGGGGGCCAGCGCGGTGGCGTGTTGCGGACGTCGAGACAGAGAGGGGAAGGAGACTGAAAATGTTGCTGTCCAGAGAAGAAAAGTGGATCCTGCCCACCTTCATCATTGCCTCTCGGGCAGAGAAGCACACTAGAGGTAGAGGGGGACTAGGAGAGGTTGTGGGAAGAGTTTCAGCTCATGGAGATTAGTGGAAGGGGTTGAAACATGGAGTTTTAAATTTTGTCAGAAGGTGTTTGATGGTGGTTTGGGCAAGCAAATGCATTCTTCTTGCCATCCTATTTACCAGGAGTGAGTGGCATCACATAATAGTAGTGACCACCAGTTTGGAGGTCAAATGGAGAAAGTGGCCAATGCAACTTTTGTAAACCCTAGAAATCAGCAGTAATGGACTTTAGAAGATCTAGCCATGCAAATCTATTCTCCTTGGTGCACCACTTGGTGTAGTGTCATTATTTGAGGTTATGAACATGCCCACAAAAGCTGAGATCAAAAGGAGAAAGTTGCCAATGTAGAGTTGTTCGAATTGGGTTCTGGACAGGAAGGGTTTTGGGGCACTTTGATCAAGATAACATTCTCTCCAACTTCTGCGATTTGGTCTAGATGAATAAATAGACCATTTGACCATGTTCACAAGGTTTGAGAACATTTGGACATCTTTGGCAATGTAAAGTTGCTCAAACTTCAAAATGGATAGAAATGGTTTGGAGGGGATTTGATGATGTTATATTCTTCTCCAAGACATGAAACTTGGAAAGATCACCAAATAGGGCATTTGTGACATGATGGGATTTTCTTGGATTTTTATGAAAATATTTCCTGTAGAAATATTTCAAATCCTTGAAATGGGCAGAAATGGTTTTCGGAGGTTTTGTCCAATATTTTGAACATGACCATGTGCCTAAACTTTTATATATGGAAAAATATATGTCCACTGAGTTTCCCTGATTTTTCTCAAATATTTTTGAAGCTTTTAAATAATTTTAACCTATTAAAGACAGTTTCTGGACTTAAGAAAAAGCCTTTAAATAAAATAGGAAAATAACTTTTAAAATTGTATTTTTGTGGTTTCTGGGTGTCCTATATCTAATAGGAGTCAAATATAATTTTTGAAAGATTTTTCACACCTTTAATTAAGTACTTGTATTTCAAGTCTCAATTCAGTGGTTTTTGGAAAACCTAATTTAGAAAATACATTTTGGCCAAAATAGTTTAGCAAGAAATCATTTTTATGTCCTACACACATGGCATGATCATTGGGAAAGTTTCTGGATCAAGGAGAAGGAGTATAAGAGTTGGAGGATTTATTTGATTTTTAGAGCACTTGCAAACAACAGACAAAAATCAAATCAAGCAAAGACCAAAACACTCAAAAGTTTTTGTCAAACCACATTTTATCATGATTTATAATCTTAAGTGTTGTGCCATGAAAATCAGGGTGTGACAGACCTACCCCCCTTACAAGAATCTCGTACCCGAGATTCCCAAACTACGCGCGGAAAGGAGTATGGAGACTTGGATTTGGGGTAGTCTTCATGTCCTCATACTGCTTCTGCTTCTGAGTGGAGCTCCCTTGAACCTTGAAGTACTTGATAGTGTGGCTTCATGTATGATGTTCTGCTTGATCCAGGTTGCTAAGGGGTTTCTCACGTAGGTCAGGTTGGGCTGGAGGTCGGTGGCTTGACGATCGATGTCCTTGTAGAGATCGGGCTAGTTAGGAAGTTGGAAACACTTCCGGAGTTGTGACTCATGGAAGATGTTCTGCATCGTGGGTAACTCAGGTGGCAACTTTAGCGGGTAGCCGTCTATTTCTCGTCTTGAAGTGATCTTGGAGAGGCCGATAAATCTTGGTGTGAGCTTCCCTTTGACATGGAAATGCTTGGTTCCTTTGAGAGGTGTGGCTTGCAGATACACTTGGTCTTCAATGAGGAAGTTCACTTCTTGACGATGGTGGTTGGTATAGTTCTTCCTCCTTGACATGGCGGTCTTCAGAAATCCCCAAACCTGCTGAACGGTTCTTCTTCCGTCTTCGGGTAGGCAAGTAGGTCACCAAATAAACATGAGAACCAACCTGTCCAAGTACTCCATGAAGGCTTGTTCATGGGGTACGAAAAATAGGCTGGGGTATTGGTGGTGGTCACGGTTGAGTATGGGTCAAGGTGTTCTGGACCTAGAGTCAAGGCCCATCATTGTGATCCTACCATGTTGCGGCTTGGTAGGGCTTAAGGGTTTCAAGGATTCTAGTGTGCGAGTGAATATTTATCATCTTATCATTTAGCACAGCTTCTGAGATGCCAATTGTCCTAAGTAGTGCTCTAAACAAATCACTTTATACCATCGAAAGCATCATCTCATATAGATAAACTCCAATCGTCACTCATGTTATTCATGTCCTCCTGACTCCTGAGAGGAGGTAACAAAAATCATACACGTCAACTATCCCCAAACTCATGTGTATGGCTATCCCTACGTAAAAATCCATGGGTAGAGCATACAACTGCCAAACTTGAATTAAACATCACAATTCAAGTGCTCAGCTTATTCTTCTAAGGTCAATATAATGCATCCCTTTCTGAGGAAACACGTCGTAAGCCACTCCAAGATCTTGTTTCCTTCCTATGAATCAACTCCACAGCCCATTAACTCCCATCAATCACTACGTAATACATTAATTCTACAAATCCAATATCTATGGAGTCCCACATGATCCTCTAATGTCCCTATAATCCCCAAATCCTTGAAAGGCTATCCTTACTATAGTCAATCCACCAATTCCCATCATCGCGATCAAGTAATCTCCAAGGCCAAGCTCCTACAGATCCCTAAATAAACCCCGACAATTAACCTAATCTCCTAGCTCATCGCCCACCAAGAAATATGGTATCATGATCGAGATCATCAGTCTAAATCCAATTTACTCCAAACCATGTAGACTTACTCAGCATCTGTACTCAACTAGGATCACCTATTTAATCCAAATCTCATGTCCAACGAGAATTCCTACATGTTTCTCCAAGTCATTATCGTAATGTCAACAATCTCCTAGTGATATCATATGATCAAGTCGAATTCTTATTCCTCTAGGAATCTCAGCTTGTGATCATAATTGTCTTATTAAATCCAATTTACTCCAGTGTGATGAAAGCTATGCTACTCTATCAACACGGTCCCACCAAGTTCATCTACCAACATGAAAGCCTTATAATCCGCCAAAGGGTCTCGGATAATTCCTCGAGACCACTGATATAAACTCATCAAAATCATTTGTCCAATATTCTTATATCCTCAAATCGGTCTTCCCTATGGCATCGCCAGTTTTGATGCTATCTTAGGATGATAATGTGCTCATTCACTATGTCCACTAGTTCCATAATGAACCCAGTGATAAGCAAGGTTACGGAGGCTTAACTGGTCATCTTGCAATTATGTGGGTTAAGCACATGGTTAAGGATTCGAGCTGGGGTATCTTGTGAAGTCTCGAAGGGCCTAGGAATGGGTTTCTAGTCTGGAGGGTTAAACATAACTCTACGGGGTTTTACTTGGTCGAGGAGGCTGTAGGATAGTTTTTCAGTGCTAGTTGGTCACCGAAGTAGAACCCTTGGTGCATCTTGTCGTGCTTGTCTTCAGCTGAGGAGAGAGATGAGAGGGAAAAGTAGCATCGAGGAGGTGGGATGCCTAAAGGGGGTTCTATAGTGCAAGTGTAAACAAACAGGTGAAAAAAGGGCCAAACACAAGCATTAAGATAAGGAAGGTGATATAGTTACGCACTTGTTGCCTAGGGCGGAAGGGCGACTTATATCAAAACACAACAAACAAATAAAAACAAGCAACACACAATTACGGTTCTATTCGAACCGTCACACGAACTCGACTGCGCATAGGGGGTACACGACTCATCCTACCCTAGGGGTTCTCGGATTCAGTAGTCGTGCTTTGCTCCGTGCCTCGTGCAGTCTTCTGGGTTTTCCTCAGGTGTCGCTACGTCTACTGTAGTTGTTTGATGAAACGATCTAGGTTGAGCCTGAAGATTCTTCAACAACTTCTCGCCTGTTGAAGTGATGGGGTGATGGTGGCTCCTCGTAGCAGGCATTGACTCGGTCTTCTGTTGTCTTCTTAATCATGACGATCCCTTTTTGTCTTCTAAGGCGTCAAGGGTTCCAGGTAGGCAATCCTTTATGCAAGGACAATAACAAGGCATATTAGAGGTCCAACATGTCGGTTTCGTTGATGATAACATCGACACCAAGAGCGAGGGATGAAGAGAACCGTTTTCCTGCTCACTATAGTGAGGCGGACCTAATGGCGAGGTTCTCATCCACCGGTGGTTGCCGATACACCAACGGTAAGGACATGGTTGCTCTTTTAGCGATGTATACCATGATCTTGCGTATCTTACACCCTGATCGTCTAAGGAAAGATTGCATCATCCTGGGGAAATGTCGAGGGTGTCACCGTCCTCTGTGTCTTGATGTCCTCATTCCTTGAGGATGCATCTTCTATTGGTATCGTCTTGTTTTGGTGTCGCCAATCTCGCGTCCAGAAGAGGTGGGTGATTATCTGGCAAGGCGTCTTCCTTCTAGATTATCCACGAGGATTACAAGGAATCCCGTGGTCAGGGGCATAAGGACTCTAGCGACCATTTAAAATTTGAAGGGGAAGAGATTAATAAGGAAAGTATTTCTTAGCTTTCGAAAAACTGAGAATGGGAAGAGGAGTATAGATAGTTTTTGAAAATTAGTGATAGTTTTTGGAAATATTTTTATCCTAACTAACCACCATGCTAACTAAGGCTTCCTACAGTCAGGATGGCTCTGATACCAGCTTTGTGGGGACCCTGACTAATAAGTCGTGATCGCCGAATGCACGTGTACAGTGATCCCAGAGATCAATGCTCACTGAACACACAGAAGCTGAATAACAAGAGTCTTACATCCGTACATACCGTTTTACACAAATTGTGACCATTATGGTCAAGTCTTGAATATATCATCGCAGCGGAAATCTTCGTCAACTTGAACCCAGGCCACCTGCCTTAACCCTACAGGCATTCTGACTGGGAAAGCGTCCTAGCTCGCACGATCGTCATCAAAGAACTCTTCAATATATCCTGTCTTTCATGCCTGGCCCGTAAAATAACCAGTGGCAAGCCAATGGGTACTTTGAATGTACTCGCAACCAACCCAAGAGTGATAACAAAATAATTATGCAAAGCTCTTCTGCTTAATTGGCATTGTTGCGGAAAGCTAGTTTTTCTCATGCAAGTATGATCAACATTTACCAAGGACACGAATGCATCTGCAACAAGTATCAAGAGGTTACAGACACCAACATCGAGAAAGAGTTATAAAAAACTCATGCTCAAGCTCATCGTGACATCGTCACGAGTCATATCATCAATATTACCAAACCGTGTTGTCTGTCAGAAACATATGGACATAGTCTAAGCAGCACCACCCAACCGTCCTTGACCGTGGACATGGCTATTCGAATAGTTTCACTCTCTGCAGAGGTTGCACACTTTACCCACAAGATCCGGGAAGCTTTCGTGTCATCCACGATCCCGCAGTACCTCAAGTACTCGGGGGAAGCACCCGATCACTATCTTTCCCTAGGCGACACTAACATAGGGTCCACTCGTTGGTACACGGCCTTTGTGTATAAGCATCAAGATCTTGGGACTCTTCCCTTTTCATTATCACACATACACGCAGGGACCAACGGTGTGTCCGGTGCCCTGTGAAAATAGTCATGGCCGCCTATCCAAGCACGACCCCGTCCCGAGAGTGACCTCATGTAACCCCCGTCACTAGTAATGTGGGCACCATGCTAGTATCGGCCTAGGTAATCAACAATGCCCTTTCCCATATAAGGGTAGAGTGGTTGCGCATGTAGGGTTGGGATGGTCAACAAATCTTAAATCTAATCCGTCTCTGTAAACAACACATATTCACTTGCTTCGGTGCACCACTTCTTCATCAAGTGGTGACCTGGTTCAACATTACCCACGGGCATTAGAGGCACCCGATGGGATTTTCAAAGGAATGTAACCAAGGGATGATCATGGCATAGATGCAACATCATGCGTCGATATCAGGTATTTCTCATCGCATCTCTAGCACATGGTAAGGATATGAACATGCAAGTGCCAACGGACATGCAACAGTGCAACGGTTGTATCAAGCTCATAATCAACAACGTCATTATGCATACGGAAAATTTATCGATGAACAAGAGAGGTGAATCATGGTCAAAGGGCTGCTTGCCTGGTTCATCAGAGTCTTCAAGTCTTCTGGTCCTCCTCCAAATACTCCGTCTATTTGTCAACTAACATCGGAAACAATCACAATAAGCAACACAACAAGGCAAAATAAAAGTGCTCTAAAAATATGAATTTGACTTTTCTTGGATACCTTTGGTCATATGAGAAATGACCAAGGTGGTTTCATTGGGATTTGATCAATGGATATTTCTGAACATTTCAATATGATGGAATCAAGGGGTTTGTGGATTTGCAAGAAGTGTCCAGAAGAATTATTTTGAAAATTGAGAAAAGGCACCCATTTCACAAGGAATGATTTTATAAGAACCTAGGAGTTGGTTTCACTGAATTTGGAGTTCAAATGATTTTCCTATGAATTTGCAAAGTTGGATATACATGAAGAAATAGACCATTATTTGAGGTGGCACAGAAAGTATTAGTAAAAATGTTCAGAAACTAAGTGATGAACATATAAGAATCTAGGAATTTCAATAAATGGATTTGGATCAATTATGGGCTCTCTGTGATTTTCTAAAGTTTATCACAGAAATGGAAAAACCAGATTTGATAAATGTTTGTGAAGAGAAAGTTTCTGGAAAAATGTGCAAATTGCTCCATGAGATAGATCATGATTTTATGAGCTACTAGAAATTCGAATCATCAAATTTGGAGTCTATTTGAATTGTTTATGGATTTTTTTGAAGCTTACTAGAAAAGAAAATGAAAAGGTTTAGGTTTATACCTAGAACTCGCACTGGACGAGAGATAGCTAGTGGGCCGGCCCAGCAGCACGGCCGCACGAGCGATACCGGTGACGTCGAAGGCGGATTCGGTGAAGCCATTTCCACTTAAACCCCGCGGGCCCGGGCGCCGACTCGCTGACGTGCGGGGCCCGCCCACAGGCCGCCACGGTCGTCTTTAGCCTCGAGCGGCTGGCACGGCCGATGACTCCGGCGATGATTGCCGGCGACCCCGACCACCTCCCACGGCGCTCGGCCCACCGGCATACTCAGGGAGCACGAACGCATCCATCCGCCGGTGGCACGGTCGCCGAGGAGTACGGGGTCGAGCAGGGCGTTTGCACGGCGGACGAGGCCAATGGTGATGGTGGCATCAGTGCTACGGGTTACCGGAGCAGAGGAAGAAGAGGGGGAAGGTTCCTCCGTGGCCTGGTGGTTTTCCTGATGGAGAAAGGAGGGGGAAGGAGCCCTGGTTCATGGGAATTTTGGAGGAGGCCGGCGGCTCGGCACTGGCCATAGAGGTCGATGGAGGGCACGGGGAGAGAGTTGGCTTGGCCCAGGGGGTGCACGGGAGAGAGAGAGAGAGCAAAGGGGGTCCAGAGGGAGGTCAGGGGCGGACTTATATGGCGAGGCCTCGGAGCACCGTGGACGGCAACCACGGCCGCGCCCTAGCCAACGCCAGGGGCCGAGTTGGCTCACCGGGCCATGTCTAGGGTGTTCGTGGGGGTGGAGTAGGGCGCCAGAAAGAGAGAGAGAGGGAGCGGGGCGAGCTCCGGGTGGAGCCAAGAGCTCGCACGCGCATTGGCTGGCTCGGGCGGCTCTGGGCATGCGCGGCATGGGAAGGACAGAGAGGGGAAGGAGGGGGCCAACACGGTGGCGTGTTGCGGACGTCGAGACCCCTCGACTGGCGCAAGGGGGAGGCTCGAGGTGGTCGCGGGACGCGGTGTCAACGGTCGAACGCCCTGCCAGGCGCTCAAGAGCGCGTTTTTGGCCGGCACACACGGCTTTTCCGCGCGCACCCGCGTGTCCACTTGTGTCTAGTGGCTGCAGGGGCAGTAAACAATGGCAAACTGGCATTGGATGCCTTGGGGAGCCAGTAGAAGAGAGGAGGGGTGGAGAGAAAGAGTGAAAATGCTGTTGTCCAGAGAAGAAAAGTAGACCCCTGCCCACTTCATCATTGCCTCTCGGGCAGAGAAGCACACCAGAGGTAGAGGGGGACTAGGAGAGGTTGTGGGAAGAGTTTCTGCTCATGGAGATTAGTGGAAGGGGTTGAAACATGGAGTTTTAAATTTTGTCAGAAGGTGTTTGATGGTGGTTTGGGCAAGCAAATGCATTCTTCTTGCCATCCTATTTACCAGGAGTGAGTGGCATCACATAATAGTAGTGACCACCAGTTTGGAGGTCAAATGGAGAAAGTGGCCAATGCAACTTTTGTAAATCCTAGAAATCAGCAGAAATGGACTTTCCAAGATCTGGCCATGCAAATCTATTCTCCTTGGTGCACCACTTGGTGTAGTGTCGTTATTTGAGGGTATGAAGATGCCCACAAAAGTTGAGATCAAAAGGAGAAAGTTGCCAATGTAGAGTTGTTCGAATTTGGTTCTGGACAGGAAGGGTTTTGGGGCACTTTGATAAAGATAACATTCTCTCCAACTTCTTACATTTGGTCTAGATGAATAAATAGACCATTTGAGCATGTTCACAAGGTTTGAGAACATTTGGACATGTTTGGCAATGTAAAGTTGCTCAAACTTCAAAATGGACAGAAATGGTTTTGAGGGGATTTGATGATGTTATATTGTTCTCCAAGACATGATACTTGGCAAGATCACCAAATAGGGCATTTGTGACATGATGGAATTTTGTTGGATTTTTATGAAAATATTTCCTATAGAAATATTTCAAATCCTTGAAATGGGCAGAAATGGTTTTGGGAGGTTTTGTCCAATATTTTGAACATGACCATGTTCTTAAACTCCTATATATAGAAAATATATGTCCACTCAGTTTCCCTGATTTTTCTCAAATATTTTCGAAGCTTTTAAATAATTTTAACCTATTTAAGACCATTTCTATACTTAAGAAAAAGCCTTTAAATAAAATAGGAAAATAACTTTTAAAATTATATTTTTGTGGTTTCTGGGTGTCCTATATCTAATAGGAGTCAAATATAATTTTTGAAAGATTTTTCACACCCTTAATTAAGTACTTGTAGTTCAAGTCTCAATTCAGGGGTTTTTGGAAATCCTAATTTAGAAAATACATTTTGGCCAAAATATTTTCGCAAGAAATCATTTTTATGTCCAACACACATGGCATGGTCATTGGGAAAGGTTTTTGGATCAAGGAGAAGGAGTATAAGAGTTGTAGGATATATTTGATTTTTAGAGCACTTGCAAACAGCAGACAAAACTCAAATCAAGCAAAGACCAAAACACTCAAAAGTTTTTGTCAAACCACATTTTATCATGATTTACAATCTTAAGTGTTGTGCCATGAAAATCAGGGTGTGACAGGTGTCTAGGTCAGGCCTATGACCCTACCCTAGGTCCACGGCATCGTCATTAGCCCCCGAATGGATTGAGGCCCGAGTGAAAAAAGAGAGTTGAAGCTGATCCTGACCTGATTCTTATGCTTCGAAGGCATTTAATCTGATTCTGGGGACCATGCAGGAACTTCAACCTTATTTCAGTCGCCTTGATCGATTCAGAGGTTGTCGAGTGAACTATGCTGATAATCTTCGACTGTTGATATGGTACGAAATCTTCGGCGCGATTGGTTACTCTGCAGTTCCCGGATCTCACGGGATTCAAAGTTTCGGGGAAGCACGCGGGATGGAGTACGCCGCAATAAATGGAATGGATACACAGGGGTGCCTCGATTCTCGCGCCTCCTTTTTCGCCACGTAACAGGCACGCGACTGTTGCGGGATTTGACAGGATCACTTGGGTCCACGAGTCAGCCACTCAGAAGCAGGCCCATAAAAGGCGTCGAGGCTGATGTGTTTGCACAGTGCGTCTTATTCCCCTTCTTCCTCCTCTGCTTCTCCACCGCGTCCTCCTCCATCCTCGACGCCCCGCCCGTGCGCAGTCCGCCGCAATGCGAAAAGACAAGACAGCGGCCCTGGAGCGCGCGAAGAAAGCGACGGCGATGGTGAAGGCGAAGGGCAAGACGACGAGTCGGGGATCGTCGTCGCGGTCCGGATTGCTGCCTGGTTGGATCCAGGGGGACTGGATTCGGTCCACGATCCTGAAAGAAGATCTGGAGGATCTGGCTGATGCGGGCTTCATTGCTCACGGGACTTGGAGGTTGCCTGGGAATGAGACCGAGCCTCAGCCACAGGATGTTGAGTGTGTCCTCCTCGCAACTCATGTCGACCGCGGTTTCACTCTGCCTCCGCATCCTTTTTCCGGGGTTTCCTGAAATTCTTTGGTGCCCAACTTCATCATTTCTCTCCCAACACTATCACATGTCTCACTGCGTTCGTCTCTTTGTGTGAAAACTTCTTGGGTTGTCGACCGCATTGGGTTCTATTCAAGCACATCTTTACCTGTCGTTCCTAGTCTGTGAAGAAGGCAAATCCGACTGACAAAAAAACGCACGTGATCCAAATGTGTGGGGGCTTAGGGATTCAGATGAGGGGTAGGAGTACTTTTCCTCCTATGACTCTTCCCGAGTCGGTTAGGGGATGGCAGTCGACCTGGTTCTATTGCCAAGATGTTCCGACCCCTAGTCAGTCGACTGGTCTTCCCCCTTTCACCATGGATCGAGTGACCCTCTTCATTGACCGTGACTTCAGAAGAGAAAGCGGAAGTGTCCATGCTAGTCGACCGGGTAGTTCAGCTGGTCCGTGACGGTGTGACTGACATGGATTTGTTGGAGGTGTCTCAGTCGATGCATCCAGCCCCCCAAGCTCGTGATCATCCGATGTGGATGTACTCGGGCACCAGTGACACCACTCGGGTCCACCCAGAGGAGGTCACCGAGGAGACGGTGGCACAGCGGCTGCGGAGCATCACTGGAAACAAAGACAACCCCAGGGGGTCTAGGAGGGTTGCACCATTCGACGCTAAAAACGAGACAGACAAGGTCTGACCTTTGTCACCGAGTATCTTTTCACTCTGATTTGCAACTGTCTTGGAATCTGATCGATGTTGTTTTAATTCTTTGACTTGTAGATTTTTACTGAGATGTATTCGATGCCGAACGGGGATCAAGTCCAGGAGGGGACGGAGAGTACGGATGAGAGTGGCGACTGGCAGTCACCACACGACAGCGACGACTCGGACGACAGTGAGGAAGTCGAGTCGCCACCTCGCTCAGAACATAGAACCAAGCAGTCTCAAGACCCTGCAGGAGGGCGTGGCAAGGCAGTGCCTCCAAGCACACAAGCGCAAAAGCGCACTCGGACTTCGTCTCCGGAACCATCTGAAAAGGTCGCCAAGCAGCCCAAGGTCGCTCCCTCAAAGCCTTGGAAGGCCTTGCCCAAGATCAAGGTGGACGTTCCCGTCGCTTCTGCGTAAGTGTTTTGTTTTATCCCTTTGGTTTTGTGTCGCCTGGGAACTTTCCATGTTATTGTCGACTCATTCTCTTGCTTGACGGAGTGGTTTCTGAAACTTTCAGTGCTGCGACTTCTGGGACCTCCAAGGACATTTGCAAAGATCGGGACGATGAGGAAACTGAAGATGTGGCCACTTCAAAAGCGGGTACAGCTACGCAATCTTGCGTTTATTTCGTCGATTGTACTGTTGGTCGAGTGAATTCTTATGGTCGAGTCTTTTGTAGAACCACAAAATGTCTTTGAACTTCTAGACAACGACGAAGACGTGCCTCAAAAGACCAGGGGAAGGAAAGGCAGGACTTCGAGCAGGAGGGTGCCCGCCAGCAAGGTGCCTCAGTCGACACCAGTGCCAGAACCAGTGATCTAGCGATCCGGAGATCCAATTCAGGCTTCCGTTTCTTTTGTCGATCCTGTGTCGACTGCTCATCCTTCGGCGTCGACCGCTCAAGTCCTTGCTTCGTCCGTGCAACCCCATGCCTCAGATCCTCCGACTGCTTCGATTGTTCCACAAGTTTCACTCTTCGCTGCCCATCATGTCCCAGAGGACCAGGTAAGCGCTGCTAAGGAAGTTATACGCCAAGCAGGCCCTATGATGGAGCAGATGAAGGTGATGCACGAGGCTAGCCAGGCTGCTTATGATGCAAGCTCAGCTCTCCAGGCCAACGTCCAGGTTAGTTGATTTCTGACTGATCTTTGGCTTGACTCTTGCTCTGTTAGGATATGGTACTTGAAAACTGCTGCTTTATCATTCGTAAGATGTCCTTGGATGAGCGCTTTGAAACCTTTAATGTGCATCTATCATGGATTTGCACCTTGCATCCGTTCACCCATTGGGTGCTTTAACTTTTGATGAATAGTCCTTCCACTTGAGTCGACTAGGTCACGTCGAGTGTATCCTTGAATCAGTGGGGGCACGCAGAGGGCACCCACTGGGTGTAGTCCCCGAGACCGCCGTCGAATGTTTGATTCGGCGGGGGTCTTTATCAAAATGGCTCTTTACAGTTCTTCCACTCGATCTAGACGGGTCGTGCCGAGTGGGATCCGGACCAGTGGGGGCATGTCAAGTGCACCCACTGGGTGTAGTCCCCGACAGCACGGTCGACTATGGGCTGTCGGCGGTGATCTGAGAACAATTATTGCCGCTTTTTTTTACGGACCACGTCGAGTGGAAAACCGAACCAGTGGGGGCACGCCAAGTGCACCCACTTGGTGTAGTCCCCGAGACTACTGTTGAATGTTTGATTCAGCAGTAGTCTTAGAACTCTTTTTGCTCTAATGACCTGAACTTGTATCTTTTCGCTCGGAAGCAATTGATCTTTGTCCCAGTCGATTGACGTGTCTTATTCATTGATTGCAGAAATCCTGTGACTTCGGGGTTCGGTTCGCTGACTTGGAGAAAAAAGAGATCCAGCTCAATCTCGACCTGGAGCTAGCCAAGGAGAACTTGCAGAAGGCTAAGGATGAAGCAGCTGCCATGGGAGGTAATAACTTGTTGACTGTTTACCTTGTCATCTTTTCCTTTCATTCTTTGAACCAAGTGACACTACTCGAACAGATGTGCGTAGTGAAAACAGACAACTCCAAGCTCGTCTGAAGAATGTTATTTCTTTAGATAAAATGAAGCAGGCTCTAGAGCAGAAGGACCTCGACCTTGCTGCTGCGCAAAAGAAGGCGCGGGAGAAAACTGAACTTGCTGACAAGAAGTTGGCTTCAGTCAGCAAGTTGGAAGAAGAAAACACCAGGTTGAAGACTGCCATTAACGAAGCCAGCAAAGAAGCCATGCAGCTGAAGAAGGACAAGGAGGCTCTGACCGACAAGGTCGGAGATCTCACTCGAAAGAGGGACAAACTTGAGGTTTATCTAGGAGGACTCACCAAGAAGATGTTCCTTGTGCTTGAAGGTACTTTCCCTTGTCCGGCTGATTTGTAACTGTCGACTCATCATATAACTACCGACTCACCATTTTCTGTGTGTGCAGAATTCTGTCAAAACTTCGAGGAAGAGACTAGGCGGATCGAGTCGAATATGGACCCCATAAACTCCCCCGTCAAGGATGACGATGCGAGTAGAGATCATCTTGCCTGTCTGAAAGTGGCGGTGTCGAGGATTGACACGGAGCTCTGGCCAGCTGTGACGTTCCAAAATGATCTCGAGTCCCTGATGACTCGAATCAATGAAATCCCTCGTCGAGTGCAAGAGTGGAAGAAGTCGTCTGCTCGTTGTGGCGCCGATGTGGCTCTGTCCCTGGTTCAAGTCCATTGCAAGGAGGTCAAAGAGGAGAAGCTCGCAGCTCTGAAAGTCGCCAACACCAAGAAGCATCAATTCCGGTCCTTCATGGAGACCTTCATCGATGCTGCCACTCGTATTGCAGATGGCATCGACCTTGACAATTTCGTCGAGCCAGCAAGCCCTCCTCCTGCCGAGTGAACAAACTGTATGCCTTACTTTTATTTGCCTCGGAATGCCGAGTGATTATGTAACCTTTAAACTCTTTCGGGCCTGAGGCCTGAGTACACTACTAGGAAAAGGGCTATAGATGGAATGGTCACTAATGGCGCACTGTACATGTGGTGCGCCATTAATAATACTAATGGCGCACCATGTGTCGGTGCGCCATTAGTGTGAAAATACTAATGGCGCACCACATCCACGGTGCGCCATTAGTAAAAAAAAAATTTTTAATTCTTTCAAAACTACTAATGGCGCACCGTGGGATGGTGCGCCATTAGTAGTTCAACTAGTAATGGCGCACCACCCCACGGTGCGCCATTAGTAATTATGTTTCAAATTTTTTTTTCAATTTTTTTTTATTTTTTAAACAACTAATGGCGCACCTGTGAGTGGTGCGCCATTAGTAGTTCAACTACTAATGACGCACCACCCACGGTGCGCCATTACTAGTTGAACTACTAATGGCGCACCACTCACAGGTGCGCCATTAGTAATTTTGTTTATTTCAATTTTTTTTTTTGAAAAACTACTAATGGCGCACGGTTGGGGAGGTGCGCCATTACTAGGTGAACTACTAATGGCGCACCACCCCCACGGTGCGCCATTAGTAACTTGGCCCATTACACCGAATGCAACCCCCCCCCCCGGTGGACCGCCTTTTCAGTATTAAAAGAAATAAAAGAAAATGATGGAAATGTCAAAAAATAAAATAAAATAAGTTTCCCATGTGATATGTGGTCTAGTTGTTGGGAAAATTAACAAATATGAATTTCGACTTTATTTGCAAAATCTCTCTGGAATTTATTAAAATGGGCATAACTTTTGCATACGAACTCGGATGAAAAAGTTTTTTATATGAAAAATCATCTACTCGAAAAGTTACATCCGAATTTAAACGGGGGAACCCCGTTAAACATTTTCAAAATCCTCAAAAACCTAACAGAAAAAAGATACGGGGCTTTTAAGATCTGGAGAGGCAAAAAAATTCAAAAAAATCAAACTTACTAATGGCGCACCTGCCCATGGTGCGCCATTACTATCTTCCCGCCTTCAAAATTCAAAATAAATTAAAAAAATAAAAAAAGTTACTAATGGAGCACCTGCCCATGGTGCGCCATTAGTATCTTCCCGCCTTCAAAATTCAAAATAAATCAAAAAAATAAAAAAAAGTTACTAATGGCGCACCTGCCCATGGTGTGCCATTAGTATCTTCCCGCCTTCAAAATTCAAAATAAATAAAAAAATAAAAAAAAATAGTAATGGCGCACCTGCCCACGGTGCGCCATTACTATGCCGTATATATGGCTGGGCGTGTCCTCTCCTCCTTACCTCTTCATTCTTCTCCTCCACTCCACCTCTCCTCCACTTCATCTCCTTCTCCCTCCTCTCCGGTGAGCTCCTCCTCCCTCCTCTCCGGTGAGCTCCTCCTCCCTCCTCTCCGGTGAGCTCCTACTCCCTCCTCTCCGGTGAGCTCCTCCTCCCTCCTCTTCGGTGAGCTCCTCCTCCCTCCTCTTCGGTGAGCTCCCCTCATGGTTTCTCCTTCCTCCTCTCCGATGCTCCGGTGAACTCCTCTCCGGCGACCTCCTCCTCCTCTCCGGCGATGTAGGCGAGCACCTCTCCGGCGACCTCCTCCTCCTCCTCTCCGGCGAACTCCTCTCCGGCAAAAGAACACAGCAAAAGAACGTACAAGATCCAAAAACAGGAACAAAATTTGAAATAATATCGTGCAAAAAATGAGCCAAAAAAACGAGCAAAAAATGGGCAAAAAAATCGCGATCCAGATCCAAATTCAAAAATAGCAAAGGATAATAATGGCGCATCACTAAACAGTGCGCCATTAGTATGCCGAAGTTACTAATGGCGCATCCTGTTGTTGTGCGCCATTAGTATGCCAAAGCACCTGGGTATAGATGGCCCCCTGGGAGGCATACTAGTGGCGCACTGTTGTATATACTAATGGCGCATCTGGGGTGCGCCATTAGTATACCAGATACTAATGGCGCACCAGTGGTGCGCCATTAGTAAAATATACTAATGGCATGGCACTAATGGCGCACCACTAATGCGCCATTAATGGCCAAATTAGGTGCGCCATTAGTAGGCCTTTTCCTAGTAGTGGTACTTATGTTCGTGGTTCTGAACTTTGCTGGATTTATCCGAACTTGGTTTCTTTCTGAACATGGTTGCTTTGTCTTCACCACATTCAGATTTCTTAACTCGTAATAGACGTTGTACTTGTGACACAGCTCCAACGAGAGAGCTGTGGATACGAGCACTAGGTGTCGTTCATGACTTGCACCTCGTCGCCCTTGCGGATCGGGATAGAGCGGACGTTGTACTTGTGATGCAGCTCCGAGGATCTTTGTGACTTAGGCGGATCGGATTCGTAGCTAAGCCTCCGAGTGAGAGGGTCACTCTTCACTCGGAGTGGTTTTTTAACTAAGGCGAATCGGATTCGCGGCTAAGCCCCCGAGTGAGAGGATTGCTATTCACTCGGAGTGGTTTGTAACTTAGGCGAGTACGGGGTCGCGGCTAAGCCCCCGAGTGGGAGGATTGCTCTTCACTTGGAGTGGTTTGTAACTTAGGCGAATATGGGGTCGCAGCTAAGCCCCCGAGTGGGAGGATTGCTCTCCACTCGGAGTTGTTTTTTACATAGGCGAATCGGATTCGCGGCTAAGCCCCCGAGTGAGAGGATTGCTCTTCACTCGGAGTGGTTTGTAACTTAGGCGAGTACGGGGTCGCGGCTACGCCCCCGAGTGAGAGGATTGCTCTCCACTCGGAGTGGTTTTTTAACTTAGGTGAATCGGATCCGCGGCTAAGCCCCCGAGTGAGAGGATTGCTCTCCACTCGGAATGCTTTTTTAACTTAGGCGAATCGGATTTGCGGCTAAGCCCCCGAGTGAGAGGATTGCTCTTCACTCGGAGTGGTTTGTAACTTAGGCGAGTACTGGGTCGCGGCTAAGCCCCTGAGTGAGAGGATTGCTCTCCACTCGGAGTGGTTCTTTAACTTAGGCGAATCGGATTCGCGGCTAAGCCCCCGAGTGAGAGGATTGCTCTTCACTCGGAGTGGTTTGTAACTTAGGCGAGTACGGGGTTGTGGCTAAGCCCCCGAGTGAGAGGATTGCTCTTCACTCGGAGTGGTTATTGAAACTTAGGCGAATCGGATTCGCGGCTAAGCCCCTGAGTGGGAGGATTGCTCTCCACTCGGAGTGTTTTTGTAACTTAGGCGAATCGGATTCGCGGCTAAGCCCCCGAGTGGGAGGATTTCTCTCCACTCTGAGTGTTTTTGTAACTTAGGCGAATCAGATTTGTGGCTATGCCCCCGAGTGGGAGGGTTGCTCTCCACTCGGAGTGTTTTTGTAACTTAGGCGAATCGGATTCGCGGCTAAGCCCCCGAGTGGGAGGGTTGCTCTCCACTCGGATTGTTTTTGTAACTTAGGCGAATCAGATTTGTGGCTATGCCCCCGAGTGGGAGGGTTGCTCTCCACTCGGAATGTTTTGTAACTTAGGCGAATCGGATTCGCGGCTAAGCCCCCGAGTGGGAGGGTTGCTCTCCACTCGGAGTTGTTTTCGAAACTTAGGCGAATCGGGTTCACGGCTAAGCCACCCACTTGGGGATTTGAACTCATATGCTTAAGGGATAACAATCATTAAGATATTGCAAAAAATCTTGTCCTTGATAAGCAAACTGAAGGATTCTTATTACAACTCGTCGATCCGAGTGTTTAGGTATAAGAATGGCGGAGCAGCTCCGCATTCCACGAGCATGGCTCGTCTTCTTTCTTCGCTACGTTGTAGAGGTGATACGCCCCGTTGTGGAGCACCTTGGTGATGATGAAGGGGCCTTCACAGGCTGGAGCAGGCTTGTGAGGTCGCTTCTGGTGCACTCGGAGTACAAGATCTCCTTCTTGAAATGCTCGACCGCTGATGTTTCTGGTGTGGAATCGACGCAGGTCTTGCTGATAGATGGTCGACTGGATTAGAGCCATCTCTTGTTCTTCCTCCAGGAGATCTACCGCATCTTCGTGCGGCTGTTCTGCTTCAGCTTCTGAGAAGAGTTCCGCTCGAGCGGCATTGGGAAGCAAGTCAGTCGGAAGCACAGCTTCAGCACCATACACCGTGAAGAAAGGAGTTTGGTCAGTCGACCAGTTTGGAGTTGTTCTCAGTACCCATAAGACAGACGGCACTTCAGTTACCCAAGCTCCAGCGGCATGCTTGAGATCCCGCATCAGTCGGGGTTTCAGCCCTTGAAGGATCAGGCCATTTGCCCTTTCTGCTTGTCCATTCGACAGCGCGTGCACAAGGGATGCGTAGTCGACCCGAGTGCCTTGGGACGCACAAAATGCCCTGAACTCATCAGAATCAAAGTTGGAGCCGTTATCAGTGATAATGCTGTGAGGGACTCCATATCTGAATATCAGCTCTCTGATAAAACTAAGGGCAGTGGTTGAATCAAGGTTTTTGATAGGCTTGGCTTCAATCCATTTGGTGAATTTGTCGACAACTATGAGCAAATGAGTGAAACCACTTCTGCCAGTCTTGAAAGGTCCAACCATATCCAACCCCCAGACAGCAAACGGCGAGACGAGTGGAATAGTCTTCAAGGCAGATGCGGGTTTGTGAGACATGTTTGAATAGAACTGGCAGCCTTCGCACTTGTCGACTATATCCTTTGCCATCTCGCTTGCATGTGGCCAATAGAATCCCGCTTGGTATGCTTTGGCTACGATGGTCCGAGAGGACGCATGGTGAGCATAGGTCCCCGAGTGGATCTCATTTAGAATCATTCAACCTTCTTCTCGAGTGATGCAACGCTGAGCAACTCCTGTGACACTTTCCCTGTAAAGTTGTCCACTGATCACGGTGAAGGCTTTGGATCGACGAATGATCTGGCGGGCCTCATCTTCATCTTCTGGGAGTTCTTGCCTAACCAGGTATGCGATGTATGGCACCGTCCAGTCAGGGTGATCACTAGAACTTCCATGATCAAGTCGACTACAGTTGGAACTTCAATCTCAGTCGGATTGGTTGAACTTATCGGTTGCGGAGGCTCTTCCGTGAAGGGATCTTCTTGAACTGACGGGGTGTGGAGATGCTCCAAGAACACATTACTAGGGATAGGCTTCCGAGTGGAACCTGTCTTCGCCAGATCATCAGCAGCTTGATTCTTGATTCGAGGTATGTGGTGGAGCTCTAACCCCTCAAACTTCTTCTCTAGCTTTTTTATTGCATTGCAACAACTATTCATTGCTAGGCTCTTGATATCCCACTCCTTCATCACCTGATTGACTACTAAGTCCGAGTCGCCGTAGACCATCAGGCGACAGACGCCGAGTGAAATGGCCATACGCAACCCATACAAAAGTGCCTCATACTCAGCTTCGCTGTTTGAAGAATCAAAGTGAATCTGGAGGACATAGCTGAGCTTGTCACCTCTTGGAGATACCAAAACCACTCCTGCACCAGAGTCATTCAACATCTTGGACCCATCAAAGAACATAGTCCAATGTTCTGAGTGAATCTGAGTCGGTTGCTGCTGTTCAATCCACTCGGCGAGGAAATCCGCTATTGCTTGGGACTTGATTGCTTCCTTTGCCTCAAATTTGATATCCAACGGAAGGAGTTCAATCGTCCACCTTGCCACTCGACCATTTGCATCGCTATTGTTCAGAATTTCTGATAACAGAGCGTCGCTGACAACTGAAATCGAGTGGCCTGAGAAGTAGTGTGCAACTTTCTTCGCGGTCAAGTAAATTCCATAAACAAGCTTCTGATAATGTGGATATCTCTGCTTGGACGGAGTCAAGACTTTAGAAATATAATACACTGGGCGCTGAACTTTGTAGGCTTTGCCTTCTTCTTCCCGCTCGACCGTGAGCACTGTGCTGACAATTTGTCCAGTGGCTGTGATGTACAGTAGTAGAGGCTCCTTGCTGATTGGGGCAGCAAGCACCGGCTGGGTGGAAACAGGGCTTTGAGCTCTACAAACGCTGCTTCGGCTTCAGGAGTCCACTCGAATTTGTCAGATTTCTTCATCAGTCGCTAAAGAGGCAATGCCTTCTCACCGAGACGAGAGATCAATCGGCTCAATGCAGCCAAACAACCAGTAAGCTTCTGAACATCGTGCACACGCACGGGGCGTTTCATTCGGAGGATTGCTCCAACTTTTTTCGGGTTTGCGTCGATCCCTCGTTCGGAAACGAGAAAACCGAGTAAGTTTCCACCTGGGACTCCGAATGTGCACTTTGACGGGTTGAGCTTGATATCATATCTTCTCAAGTTGGCAAAGGTTTCAGCAAGGTCAGTCAGTAGGTCAGAACCTTTACGTGACTTGACCACAATGTCATCCACGTATGCTTCCACATTGAGGGAGTCCCGGATTAGGGGGTATCCAGACAGCTGGACTATATACTTTGGCCGCACTGTTGGACTATGAAGATACAAGATTGAAGACTTCGTCCCGTGTCCGGATGGGACTCTTCTTGGCATGGAAGGCAAGCTTGGCAATTCGGATATGTAGATCTCCTTCTCTGTAACCGACTCTGTGTAACCCTAGCCCCCTCCGGTGTTTATATAAACCGGAGGGTTCGGTCCGTAGGACCCAACACAACAATCATAATCATAGGCTAGCTTCTTGGGTTTAGCCTCTACGGTCTCGTGGTAGATCAACTCTTGTAATACTCATATCATCAAGATCAATCAAGCAGGAAGTAGGGTATTATCTCCATCGAGAGGGCCCGAACCTGGGTAAACATTGTGTCCCCCGCCTCATGTTACCATTAGCCTTAGACGCACAGTTCAGGACCACCTACCCGAGATACGCCGGTTTTGACACCAACATTGGTGCTTTAATTGAGAGTTCCACTGTGTCGTCACGGTAAGGTTTGATGGCTCACCTTGTTATCAAGGACAACATCACCTCTGGGGGAGCTCTGGCTTTAGGCCAAACCCTCCGACTAGGCGGCTTCGTCATGACCGCCCGTTCGGCCGCGGCGCCGATGATGACTTCTCGGGTCATCGAAAACAACCTCCACGTCAGCTCGGAATACGCCGAGCAGATGGATCCAATGGTGCTTTCGTCCTTGAGCGAGCTCTTGGATCGCTTCGCCGCCCTGGGAGTCGCTATAGACTACGATCGGATCGGGCTTAAACCCGACCAAAGAGAGATCGATTCTCCGCCGGTCACCCATCAGATAGTGGTAATGGAGGAGCAATGCACTGATTCTTCCTCTATTTTGAGGACGAACTATGTCCGGATTCCCGAGCTCTCAGAGCTGGATACCCGTCTGCAGAAGGACATGGCCCAAGTTCCGAACTTGAAATCGGACGGCGAGCCAGAAAAATTGGGCAATGTTCCAGATCCCGAACTATCAAATTCGGAAGCTCTTCTGAGCCTTAGAATGGGTCAGGGCTTGGGCATAAATCCACCCACCCAGATACAAGCGATCTTTCCCACATTAGACAAGAGCCCCAAGAGACAGTGCATCACTTTTGGGCCAGATTCCTCCTTGTAATGAACAAGATCAAGGACTGTCGCGAGGAAGATGCAATTTCGTTATTTTGCAATAATTGCACGGACAAGGGAATCCTAAACGCCATACGTCACCATGACATAGTACACTTCACTGACTTGGCGGCCATAGTACAGAAGTACTGTGCGATGGAAAGCGCCTGGAAAACCCAAGCAAAATTCTGGGATCCACCGGCCTTCAATAAACCCTTCGTCCAAACTAAAAGGGCGCACTCTCACAAGTCGCCCGATCCAATCACAAAGAAACCAAAGCTCACTACAGGGCATGGAACCGTATTGGAGGGATGGCACAATGGGCCATGCACAATTCACACCACACTGGATACCATACCAACACACAGCCTTAGAGCATGTTGGATACTTCGGCAAGTGGCCAAGAGCGGCGAGGATCTCCTCATCAACGATACTGCAGAGCACCATCCCATAGAAAGAAACAATATGGTATTGACAGTCTTCGAGACTTTTGCCTCAAATAACAGGCGCAAACGAGCACTCCGCAGCCTCGCTGAAGTCTGTCGTGTGGCAGCAACAAACCCCTGGAACGACATGGCTATAACTTTCAATGCTAGTGAAGAACCGTCATTCCAAACAGTCCGAGCTCCAGCCGCTTTGGTCCTTAGTCCGATTGTGGACGGCTTTCGGCTTACTAAAGTGCTCATGGACGGTGGCAGCGGATTAAACCTCATTTACGAGGAAACTCTCAACAAGATGGAAATAGACAAAGGCCGCATTGAGCAAAGCAACACTACCTTCTGAGGAATTATCCCTAGTCGGGAGGCACGATGTGCGGGAAAAATCACCCTTGATGTGGTATTCGGCACGCCGGAAAATTACAGGTCCGAAGAGATAACATTCCAAGTAGCCCCGTTGAATAGTGGATACCACGCCCTTCTAGGGCAGGACGCATTCGCGAGGTTCCAAGCCATACCCCATTACGGGTACATGAAGCTCAAGATGCCCAGGCCCAATGGAATCATCACTCTAGCAAGTGATCCGGATATAGCACTCCGCGCCGAAAATAAAACAGCCGCACTGGCCCTTGAGGCACTATCCGAAGCCTTCGCAACGGAAGAACTAACAGCGCTGCGCTCCGCAGTGGACAGGGACGACGTGATACTCGACAAGCGATCCAAATCCACCTCTTTCAAACCAGCGGACGAAATTGTCAAATTCCAAGTCCACCCAACGGGCTCTACAAAAACAGCAACCATCGGGGCACAACTGGACCCCACAATCGACGCCGCACTGCGGGCGTTCTTACGCGAGAATTGGGACATCTTTGCCTGGCACCCCTCAGATATGCCAGGATTCCCACGCAGGCTGGCCGAGCTTAGCCTCAATATACAAAAAGGATACAAGCCGGTCAAGCAGACACTGTGGCGCTTTTCAGAACCTAAACGACAAGCCATGGGAGAGGAGCTAGCCAAGTTACTCGAAGCCGGATTCATCAGAGAAACAAAACACCCAGACTGGCTAGCAAACCTGGTGATGGTACCAAAGAAGGACAAATCCTCGCGCCTATGCGTCGATTTCAAGGACATCAATAAGGCTTGCCCAAAGGATCCCTTCCCTCTCCCTCGCATCGATCAAATAATCAATGCCACAGCAGGACACGACTCATTGTGCTTTCTCGACGCATACTCCGGATACCATCAAATCAAGATGGCGGAGTCTGATCAAGCCGCAACGACATTCATGACTCCATATGGCCCCTTTTGTTTTAACACCATGCGTTTCGGGCTCAAAAATGCTGGTGCAACCTATCAACGCATGATTCAGACATGCCTGGAAACACAAATCGGCAAAACAGTGGATGCATACGTAGACGACGTAGTCATCAAAACCAGAAACGTCGAGTCTTTAATAGACGACCTGAGGCTTACGTTCGACAATCTCCGAACATATGACATCAAGCTCAATCCGGAAAAATGCGTTTTCGGCGTTCCTGCCGGAAAGCTCCTGGGCTTCATCGTTTCCAATAGAGGAATTGAAGCAAATCCGGCTAAAATTCGAGCCTTGTCACAGTTGGCTACCCCAACAGACCTCAAGCAAATCCAGAAATTAACTGGATGCATGGCTGCCTTAAGCCGCTTTATCTCCCGATTGGGAGAAAAGGCACTACCTCTTTATCGCCTTCTTCGACGCACCGAACACTTCGAGTGGACGGACGCGGCCATGGCCGGACTGGAAGAAATAAAGGCCCTCCTGGCCACCAACCCAATCCTGGCCACGCCAAACATCGATGAACCCATGCTATTATATATAGCTGCAACACACCAAGTTGTTAGCGCAGTGCTCATTGTCGAGCGAGAGGAGGACGAACATAAGTTCCCACTTCAAAAGCTGGTATACTACGTATCCACCGTCCTCACACCATGCAAATCACGGTACCCACATTATCGAAAGATAGCATACGCGGTCTTCATGGCATCCCGGAAACTACAACACTACTTTCAAGAGTGTTCGATCACGGTGGCCTCTGAAGTACCACTCAACAATATAATAAATAACCGCGACGCCACGGGCCGGATTGCTAAGTGGGCTATAGAGCTCCTCCTGTTCGACATCATATACAAACCATGGCGAGCCATTAAGTCGCAAGTACTGGCTGACTTCGTCGCCGATGGACAGAAGCCGAACTCCCTAAAGAGTACGGCGCGTACTCCAATTGGACCATGCACTTTGACGGCTCTAACATGCTGGCGGGTCTGGGAGCAAGCGTTGTCCTGACGTCCCCCACCGGAGATACAGTCCAATACATACTACAAATATTATACACAGACTCCAACAATGCATCTGAATACGAGGCTCTATTGCATGGTCTTCGGATGGCAGTCTCCATGGGCATTCAACGCCTAGAAGTGCGTGGGGATTCGAACCTCACAATATCTCAAATAAATGGAGACTTTGACACCAAGGACCCAAAAATGGTGGCTTACCGCAACGCCGTCCTCAAAATGTCAGCCCGGTTCGAGGGGCTCGAATTCCACCATGTGGTTTGAGAAAACAATCAAGCGGCGGATATCCTTGCCCGCATTGGCGCTAAGCGCGACCCCGTCCCACCTAATATCTTTTTGGAAAGGCTATTCAAGCCATCCGTGGTTTGGGAAGGAGAGACCGACAATACCAATCTGGCTCCGAACACAACCCCTGACCCCGAACACTCTGACGTAATCGGAGGCTACGCCACAGAAATAACACCTTTGGCCCACGTAATCATGGTTGTCATTGCCCCGTGGACAGAACCCTTCTTAGCCTACTTAAATAGGCAAGAACTCCCCCGAGGACCAAACTGAGGCACGCTGCATCGTGCGGCGCTCTAAAGCCTATAAGGTTCATGACGGAGAGCTTTATAAGAAAAGCGCGACCGGATTGCTCCAAAGATGCATCTCCGAAGAGGAAGGGCAGCAGCTCTTGGCTGAAATTCACGCTGGACTCGGCGGCCATCATGCCGCAGCTCGGGCCCTTGTAAGCAAGGCCTTCCGTACAGGTTTCTACTGGCCGTCAACCCGAGCAGACGCACAGGACCTCGTCCAATGTTCCGTCGGTTGCCAGCTTTTTGCAAATCAAAGCCATATGCCACCTACCGCTCTCCAAACAATCGCCATAACTTGGCCCTTTGCGGTCTGGGGGCTTGACATGGTCGGACCCCTTAAAGGAGGAAGCCATAAGAAAAAATACTTATTGGTCATGGTGGATCAATTCACCAAATGGATAGAAGCTAAACCAGTTAAAACGGCCGACTCCGGACCAGTGATAGACTTCATATCTGGGGTCGTACACCGTTATGGTGTCCCCCACAGCATCATCACCGATAACGGCTCCAGCTTTACAACCGACGAGGTGAAAACCAGGTGCGGCAACATGGGCATTAAGCTCGATTATGCATATGTCTATCACCCCCAAACAAACGGTCAAGTTGAACGAGCAAATGGTCTTATTATGAGCGGCATCAAACCCGGACTAGTGCGATCCTTGAAGGAATCAGATACGCACTGGGTCGAGGAGCTCGACTCCGTACTATGGGGGCTGCAGACCACGCTGAACCGCACTACCGGATACACACCGTTTTTATGGTGTACGGCATAGAGGCAGTATTGCCCTGCGACATCTTTCATGACTCACCTCGTGTGCGCATGTATGAAGAAAGAGAAGCCGAGCTGGATCGGCAGGACAGGTTAGATGCCCTGGAGGAGGAGCGTGATGTCGCAAAATCCCGTTCCGCATTCTATCAGCAACATGCTCGACGGTATCAAAGCAGGGAAGTACGGGCCAAAACTTATAATGTTGGCGAACTCGTTCTACGCCTACCGGAGAAGAAAAAGGACAAGGTCAAGCCCAAGTGGGAGGGTCCCTTCATCATTGATCAAGTTCTCACCGGAGGAGCGTACCGTCTGCGCGATGCATCAGATAATCGACTCGAGCCGAACCCATGGAACGCGGCCAGACTCCGAAGATTCTCCGCCTAGTGCGGAACTCCGTGTTCGTCTCTGTATCTATATATATATATATTCTTTCTTTCATTTTTCTATCTTTTCTTTATGGCCTTACAGGCTTCAAGTGGGCCTCGACCGCACACTTTTGCCATGCTATGCGCGCCCAATATACCTGGGGGCTTCTTATACCGAAGCTTAATATAATTATCTTCCGGGCTTCATGCCCCCTACATATGTGTCATTTTTTCCATATGTACCTTTTCTTCACCATTATATGCATCGATATGACTTAAGTTTTGGCCAAGCTGGGTTGCCTGGCTCTTGTATTTATGCCCTACGTTCCCATTAATTTGGCTAGGGCATAAGGGGAGCACCTCTACGATTGTTACTGTCGGGTTAGCCGGATGTGTACCTCAGACTGGGTGAAGCCGAAAGCTAGCGTTCTTAAGGGAATATTCGGTCGGTGAACAAAAGATGTTTTCATACCTATTACAACATAATCCCCCAGATGTTTTTGTCCTGCGTCTCGGTTCGCAGTTCGGACATGCTTATTCACGCATGCATACCCAGGGAAAGGAACCCTTAACGGAACTATTCTCCCTGGAAGATGTTTCTTACTATCCATGTAATATAACATAACTAGTTGGGTACTTGTCTGTTCAAGCACTTATGACCCCCACGCCTGGTTTCCACGCGTACCCCGGTTTTACATAACCGAGCGGGTATTCGGATACACTTTGGACTATCGGGTCCAGAGGCTGAAGCGAAAAGGTCCACCATGACAAATGATTTACAATCCGGCTAGGGACAAAATATGTCCATTGAAGTACACCGTCATTTAGACTGGCTAAATTCTTCTTCCATACCATCCAACAAGCTGTCTAGCCTACAATCCCGTTGGGAATACTTTGCGGCTAATCCTACCTGGTCGTATACCAGACTTACGGGAATCTCCTTCCCATCTGACACTATAGGTCCGACCTGCGCCATGTGATTCGGATCAACCTTGGTGTACCTTGTCTTCAGCATAGCCCGGGCTTCCCTCGCACCTTGTCGGCAGGCCGATATCTTCCATAACCGGAAGCGTCGCCACGCTCCCTTGAGCATCTCTACAAGCTCTCCCATGCCTCCTGGCAGGGAGGCGGATGGCCACAAGGCTTGGGCAATACCCTGCATCACTTGTCGAACTCGTTCGTGCAGTTGTGAAAGCTCTTGTAGCAAATCGCCTGCAGATCCAGGCATCTCCTCTTCAGGGCGACCTGTCAGCATACCTACAGACGTAACTCTGTTAACTCGCTTCTTCGCCGAACTGTATAGAGGTTCGTTTGAGCACTTACTAAAAATGCCGCGTCGAAGCCTCTTATTCTCCTTCACGGAGTAAGCAAGTTGGGCCCGAACATCTTGTAGTTCAACGCCCATCCGAGTATGGGCATCCTGGAGATTATTTTTCTCTTGAATAACCCGTGCAAGCACGCGTTCGCCAGCCTCTAGCTGTCGTTGAGCACGTTGCCCATCCCCTGGTGCTATATCAGGATTCACTTCGGGGTTGCCTGCAGAATCTATTGTTAGATTTACGAACATGTCGAATACTAACTGGTACACATTATTACATTCTTGTCCCTCAAAGACAAGTATTACCAGAAGAGGCCTTCTTGGATACCTCAATTTCAGCAAATGCGGCCTTTAGCTAGGCTCTACACTCCTCCAGCTCTTGAGACAAATGGGTATTCTTTTCTGTAAGAACCTGGCCATAAAATGATCCTTAAATCAGTTGTGCCAACTATTTCAAGTCTCAGGGGCTACTGATATACATAATCGTTAGATTTCTCTTACCCGTATATCCTTTAAATACTGATCTATGGCTCTAGTAAGCCCACCTTGAGCAGCCTGGATGTACGCGTCTCCCGAGTTAAAGGCATTAAACACCGCTTCAGAGAAGTTAGGGTCGCGGAGTACGGCCCGACGACGCCGGTGATTCATGGCGCTCTCCACCTCGGAATTTGTAGCGGATATTCTATCCGCATCCTCTATAGGAGGACCGTTCGGGGTTGTTCCCACGTTGACCTCCGCCCTAGAATCCGGCTCTTGAGTCCGGCTGGTGGAGGCGTGGTTGGCAGGATCCCCGGTCACAGTCCGCCGAGCACTTTTTCTGCCAAAGAACGAGGGACATCGTTATATTTTAAAAAGGCGACGATTACGAAGCAGGTTTCAAATCATACCTTTGCAACGGCGTTCGGTCCTGACTGCCTTCCTTTTGAGCCTACCCGGCATCGGTGCCCCTTGTTGACGAGTCACCGCGGGCTCGGCGTGGTGCCCCGATGGCCTTCCCTGTGAAACGCAATACATGTGCGATGGATAAAGTGCACAGAAGGGATCCTTCTTCGAAGTCAGGACTCCGGTTTTACTTACATGCGATGCAGGGAGTAGGCCGGGATAATCGGCTATGATAGCCACCAAAGCACTGTCACAGCTTGACTGATAAAACGTCCTGTCGACGAGCTCCAGACATATGTCCGGATCTTCTACGAGTCCGGGGTCGAGGGCCCGGTCAGGATCCTCTGGTTGTGGAGCCGGGCTGTGGATCTCCCTCACAGCTCTTCACAGTTCCTGCTTGGAATTAGCGAGATGAATATTTGTAATAAGGAATGTGGGAATGAACGGAGTTGAGTAAAAGATAACGGCTCACCCAGCTCGGGGGGTTATACATGGAAAATCCATCCCGTGGTTTAATACGGGTGAACTCCTCCTCTTCCCCTTTGAACAAATCGGAAAGTATTTTCGCCAGGGCGGTGGCGGAGTCCGGACCTTTATGACCGCAGCGGGTAGCATCGTCTTCTCCATTGAAGTGCCACATGGGTTTCCCCCGATACTGTAGTGGCTCCACACCCCGCATTATACATATTGACATAACCTCGATCGTTGTCGGTCCTGATTGGGCCAACATCCTTATCCAGCCAATCAGGTAAAGGACTTCTCTGTTAACTTCCGCCTGGGGGCTCCGAGGGTGCCAGCTGTGGCGTTTCTTCAATGGGGTGTTAGCAAGCTCAGGAAGACCCATCCGAATAGGATCCGGAAGGGGAACGTCCTCTATATAAAACCACTCCGAAGGCTAGTCTTCGGATGCCTTCTTTGGAGTACCGGACAGGTATCCGGTTCCGGCGATGCGCCATACATCGGCTCCGCCTACTTGATATATTGATCCCTCCTGATTGCGAGGGACGAGGCAGAATAGCCTCTTCTATAGCTCGAAGTGAGCTTCGTAGCCCAGAAAGAGCTCGCAAAGGGCGACGTAACCCGCGATGTGTAGTAGGGAGGCAGGAGTGAAGTTATGCAGCTGGAGGCCGTAGTACTCCAGGAGCCCGCGGAGGAATGGATGGATTGGAAATCTGAGGCCCCTCAGCAAGTAAGGAAGATGGCATACTCGCTCCCCCTTGGATGGGTTGGGAAAACTCTCCGCTTGCTCCCCGCCATTATATGTGGCTAGTCCGGCTCGTCAGGGACCATGTACGCGGGTAGGAGAAACCCCTGGGTCTGCAACTCTATCAATCGGCCGTGGGACACGGTACACTTCACCCAATCGCCTGGCTTAACGCTACGGGAGCGAGAAGAGGAGCTGCGATAGCCGGCCATGATTGAATGGTTTTTTGGGTGGACTTTGGTGATTCCTCGCTTGGGGAAGATGGTGTGATTTAGATCTGAGGATCCCCGTCCCTTTAATAGACGATTTACTAAACATGGTCAGGGTGGCAAATGTAAAAATGCCCCAACTTCTCACATTCGCTCGACACGTGGAGATTGCCATTATTGAGGTACAGAAGCCGAGGAGTGCGACATTAATGGGAAGCTGGACACTATTTGTTACAACAGGTACTCTGGACTTGAAGAAGAACCTGCCTTGCAATGCCGAAGACAATCTGCGTGCGAGACTCATCGTCATTGAAGCCTAGTTCGGGGGCTACTGAGGGAGTCCCGGATTAGGGGGTATCCGGATAGCCGGACTATATACTTTGGCCGGACTGTTGGACTATGAAGATACAAGATTGAAGACTTCGTCCCGTGTCTGGATGGGACTCTCCTTGGCGTGGAAGGCAAGCTTGGCAATTCGGATATGTAGATCTCCTTCTCTGTAACCGACTCTGTGTAACCCTAGGCCCCTCCGGTGTTTATATAAACCGGAGGGTTTGGTCCGTAGGACCCAACACAACAATCATAATCATAGGCTAGCTTCTAGGGTTTAGCCTCTATGATCTCGTGGTAGATCAACTCTTGTAATACTCATATCATCAAGATCAATCAAGTAGGAAGTAGGGTATTACCTCCATCGAGAGGGCCCGAACCTGGGTAACATTGTGTCCCCTAGCCTTAGACGCACAGTTCGGGACCCCCTACCCGAGATCAGCCGGTTTTGACACCGAAACACATTCCGACTGATTTGAGTGAGCAAGCACTTCTGAATCATGCGCATAAATGTGGCACCAGCATTCTTGAGACCAAAGGGCATGGTAACATAGCAAAAACACCCGAATGGGGTGATGAAGGATGTTTTTATTTCGTCGGGTCCATACAGTCGGATGTGATGGTACCCGGAATACGCATCCAAAAAGGACAGATGCTCACATCCCGCAGTCGAGTCAACAATTTGATCGATACGGGGGAGAGGGAAATGATCTTTCAGGCAGGCCCGATTGATGTGTTTGAAATCGATACACATACGAAGGGAATCATCTTTCTTGGGGACCATCACAACATTGCCGAGCCACTCGGAGTGGTATATCTCGTGGATGAACTCAGCTGCCAGAAGCCGAGCCACCTCCTCGCCAATTGCTTTCCTCTTCTCCACGGCGGACCGACACAGATGCTCTTTAACAGGTTTTGCTTCGGGTCGACTCGCAAACGGTGCTCAGCCAGTCCCCTGGATACACCCGGCATGTCAGATGGCTTCCATGCAAAGATGTCCCAGTTCTCACGGAGGAACTGGATGAGCGCTTCTTCCTATTTGTTGTCGAGTGTTGTTGAGATATGAGTCGGAGCAGCATTGGGATCGGTCGGGTGAATGTGAACTGGCTTTGTTTAACCGGATGACTGAAATGCAGACTCTGAAGCAGGCTTCTTGGCACGCAACAAATCACTAGGATATGCATTCTTCTGGTATTCTTGCATTTCTACTGCTTCCATCTGTTCATCGGCAATCTTTGAGCCCTTCTGGAGGCACTCTTCTGCTCTCTGCTGATTTCCAGTGACTGTGATCACGCCTCTGGGGCCATGCATCTTCAACTTGAGATACACATAACACGGTCGATCCATGAAACGAGCACATGCAGGCCTGCCCAGAATAGCATGGTACGCACTGTGAAAATCTACCACCTCAAACATCAACTTTTCCTTGGGGTAATTCTTTGAATCACCAAAAAGAACATGAAGAGTGATCTGACCGAGTGAATCGGCTTCCTTCCCATGAATGACACCGTGGAATCGCATGTTGCTTTCACTGAGCTTGGACATCGGAGTGCCCATCCCACGTAGAATCTCAGCATACAAGATGTTCAAGCCACTGCCACCGTCCATCAAAACCTTGGTCAGTCAAGTGCCCCCAACGACTGGGTCGACCACCAACGCTTGCCGCCCGGGGGTAGCAACGTCCGCTGGGTGGTCGGACTGGTCGAACGTAATGGGAGTCTTTGACCACTTCAAACATGTTGCCGTTGCCAGAGCAACCATGTTTACTTCTCTGTTGATAACTTTTAGTCGACTTTTGCTCTCGACATCAGGAAAAATCACCAAAGTGGCATTAACATTGGGGTAACCATCATCCTCTTCCTTATCCTCGTCCTTGTCAGATTCTTTTTCCTTTTCACTAGGTTGACCCTCTCGGAAGCTCTGAATTAGGAGTCAGCACTGTCGAGTGGTATGCTTGGGGTAAATCAGGTTCCCCTCTTCATCTTTCTTGGTGTGTATGTGACACGGTAAATCAAGCACATCATTACCCGCTTGATCCTTCACTTTCTTGGGGATCCATGGTCCCTTAGGCTTTCCTTTGAATTTCCCTTGGTTCACGACTGCTGTCTCTCCAGGACCTGCGGGCTTGGCTTTGTGCTTCTGCTTCCGACTGGAATTTCCTCCTCCGTTGTCCTGGGCGACTGGTTTGTTCTTGCCACTGCGGAGTCGGTCTTCTTCCTCGCCGTTAGCGTACCGAGTAGCTATTTCCATCATCCGAGTTAGGGACATGTCTCCTGTCCGACCGAATTTCAAGTTAAGCTCCCTGTACCAAACGCCTTCCTTGAAGGCACAAACTGCTTGATGTTCTGACACATTCTCCATGGTATGATGAAGAGTGGTCCACCTCTGGATGTAATCTCTCAAAGTTTCATTCAGTTTCTGGACACAATGATGTAACTCTGCCAGCCCTGTAGGCCGTTTGCAAGTGCCCTCAAATGTCCTGACAAACACTCAGGCTAACTCTTCCCAACTAGAGATACTACCAGGAGCCAACTGATTCAACCAAGCTCTGGCTGAACCCTCCAACATCAGGGGGAGATGCTTCATGGCTACATCATCATTGCCACCACCAATCTGCACAGCCACTCGGTAATCCTCTAGCCAAGTGTCTGGCTTCGACTCACCGGTGAACTTACTCACTCCCATCGCCAACCTGTAATTGGGAGGGATCTCAGCAGCTCTGATGGCTCTGCTGAAACATTCAGGCCCGGAAACATGCACTCTATTGCCAATCGGACGATCTCTGTCTAATCCTTCTCTGTGCGCCCAGTTTCTGTCGACCAGACTTTGCACAAGAATGGATCTTGCATCAAACCCGGGCTCTCTTGGGTTGACTGGGATCCTTCGCTCATCGCCATACGGGCGCCTATCATCATACTATCCGGGCACATACGATCCACCCCTCGGAGGGGGCGTAGGCACTCGACGGCAATCATCACGGCCGAAACGATGATCATATTGCTCGTGATTCCGACCCAAGTATTGCCCCTGGTGGTGCCCACGTCGCTCACGCCAGGGAGGCGATCTTGGGCTATGAGCCGACTGGATTGTGTCCGCCACCACGGACCTGCTGCGGATCCTGTTGCGTGACTGAGAAACGGCTGAATTTTGCTCACCCGCTGCTCGGAGCAGCGCCCAGATCTGCATCAAACCTCACCCAGCCTCTGACTGTGATGGCTAAATCGACTCTGCTATGCGGGCTGCAGCTGTAAGATTCTAGATCGGAGTACGGTATACCTGGGGCTCAGGTGGAAACAAGTGCCGCCGACTGGATTCGGGAATCAGTCGACGGGTGCATTCGTTGAGAGAATGTTGGAGATTCTCTAGACGTGTGCGCTCAGCCAAGGTGGCCAAGCGTGCAGCCTCCAAGGCCCGAGCCTTGGAAGTCTCTCCCACAATTGGGTTCTACAGGGCCTCCATGTTGCGGTGGTGCAACTCTCCCCTCTACTCCGAAGTGAGGGGATGGGTGATAACCCACAAGTGTAGGGGATCGCAACAGCTTTCGAGGGTAGAGTATTCAACCCAAATTTATTGATTCGACACAAGGGGAGCCAAAAAATATTCTCAAGTATTAGCAGTTGAGTTGTCAATTCAACCACACCTGGATAACTTAGTATCTGTAGCAAAGTATTTAGTAGAAAAGTAATATGGAAGTAACAGTAGCGGTAGCAAAAGTAATATTTTTGGGTTTTGTAATGATTGTAACTGTAGCAGCGGAAAAGTAAATAAGCAAAGAACAATATGTGAAAAGCTCGTAGGCATTGGATCAGTGATGGATAATTATGTCGGATGCGATTCCTCATGTAATATCTATAACCTAGGGTGACATAGAACTACCTCCAGTTCATCAATGTAATGTAGGCATGCATTCCGAATATAGTCATACGTGCTTATGGAAAAGAACTTGCATGACATCTTTTGTCCTACCCTCCCGTGGCAGCGGGGTCCTAATGGAAACTAAGGGATATCAAGGCCTCCTTTTAATTGAGAACCGGACCAAAGCATTAGCACTTAGTGAATACATGAACTCCTCAAACTACGGTCATCACCGAGAAGTATCCCGATTATTGTCACTTCGGGGTTGTCGGATCATAACACATAATAGGTGACTATAGACTTGCAAGATAGGATCAAGAACTCACATATATTCATGAAAACATAATAGGTTCAGATCTGAAATCATGGCACTCGGGCCCTAGTGACAAGCATTAAGCATAGCAAAGTCATAGCAGCATCAATCTCATAACAGAGTGGATACTAGGGATCAAACCCTAACAAAACTAACTTGATTACATGGTAAATCTCATCCAACCCATCACCGTCTAGCAAGCCTACGATGGAATTACTCACGCACGGCGGTGAGCATCATGAAATTGGTGATGGGGGATGGTTGATGATGACGACGGCGACGAATCCCCCTCTCCGGAGCCCCGAACGGACTCCAGATCAGCCCTCCTGAGAGAGATTAGGGCTTGGTGGCAGCTCCGTATCGTAAAACGCGATCAAACTTTCTCTCTGATTTCTTTTCTCCACAAAACAGAATATATAGAGTTGGAGTTGAGGTCGTTGGAGCATTAGGGGGCCCACGAGAATGGGGGGCGCGCCCAGGGGGGAGGGGGCGCGCCCCCCACCCTTGTGGACAGGGTGTGGGCCCCCTGGCCTTGATTCTTTCGCCAGTATTTTTATTATTTTCCAAAAATAATCTCCGTGGATTTCCAGGTCATTCCGAGAACTTTTGTTTCTGCACAAAGATAACACTATGGCAATTCTGGTAAAAACAGCGTTAGTCCGGATTAGTTTCATTCAAATCATGCAAGTTAGAGTCCAAAACAAGGGCAAAACTGTTTGGAAAAGTAGATACGTTGGAGACGTATCAACTCCCCCAAGCTTAAACCTTTTCTTGTCCTCAAGCAATTCAGTTGATAAACTGAAAGTGATAAAGAAAAACTTTTACAAACTCTGTTTGCTCTTGTTGTTGTAAATATGTAAAGCCAGCATTCAAGTTTTCAGCAAAGATTATGAACTAATCATATTCACAATAACACTTAGGTCTCATGTTTACTCATATCAATGGCATAATCAACTAGCGAGAAATAATAATAAAACTCGGATGACAACACTTTCTCAAAACAATCATAATATGATATGACAAGATGGTATCTCGCGAGCCCTTTCTGAGACCACAAAACATAAATATAGAGCACCTTTAAAGACCAAGGACTTACTAAACATTGTAATTCATGGTAAAAGAGATCCAGTCAAGTCATACCCAATATAAACTAATAGTAATGCATGCAAATGACAGCGGTGCTCTCCAGCGGGTGCTTTTTAATAAGAAGGTGATGACTCAATATAAAATTAAATAGATAGCCCTTCGGATTTGTAGAGGTGCCAGAGCTCGGTTTGTAGAGGTGCCAGAGCTCGGTGCTCTCCAGAGGGAAGCAGGGATTTGTAGAGGTGCCAGAGCTCGGTTTTAAAATAGAGATAAATAATATTTTGAGCAGTATACTTTCACTGTCAACATAACAAGCAAGAGATGGCAATATCTTCCATGCTACACACATTATAGGCGGTTCCCAAACAGAATGGTAAATTTTATACTCCCCCTCCACCAACAAACATCAATCCATGGCTTGTGCGAAACAACGGGTGCCTCCAACTAACAAGAGTCCCAGGGGAGTTTTGTTTGCAATTATTTTGATTTTATTTGCTTAAAGCATGGGACTGGGCATCCCGGTTACCAGCCATTTTCTCGTGAATGAGGAGCGGAGTCCACTCCTCTTGAGAATAACCCGCCTAGCATGGAAGATACAAACAGCCCTAGTTGATACATGAGCTGCTCGAGCATACAAAATAGAATTTCATTTGAAGGTTTGGAGTTTGGCACATAAAAATTACTTGGAACGGCAGGTAAATACCGCATATAGTAAGATATGGTGGACTGATATGGAATAACTTTGGGGTTTATGGAATTTGGATGCACAAGCAGTATTCCCGCTTAGTACAAATGAAGGCTAGCAAAAGATTGGGAAGCGACCAACTAAGAGAGCGACAACAGTCATGAACATGCATTAAAATTAATCAACACTGAGTGCAAGCATGAGTAGGATATAATCCACCATGAACATAAATATCATGAAGGCTATGTTGATTTTGTTTCAACTACATGCGTGAACATGTGCCAAGTCGAGTCACTCAATTCATTCAAAGGAGGATACCACCCTATTATACCACATCATAATCATTTTAATAGCATGTTGGCATGCAAGGTAAATCATTATAAGCTCCTAGCTAATTAAGCATGGCATAAGCAACTATATATAATCTCTAAATGTCATTGCAAACATGTTTATTCATAATAAACTGAATCAGAAACGATGAACTCATCGTATTTACAAAAACAAAAGAGGTCGAGTTCATACCAGCTTCTCTCATCTCGATCATTCCATCATATATCATCATTATTGCCTTTCACTTGCACGACCGAACGGTGTGTATAATAATAGTGCACGTGCATTGGACTAAGCTGGAATCTGCAAGCATTCAATTCAAGAGAGAAGACAAAGTAATATGGGCTCTTGGTCAAATCAACAATCATGCATATGAGAGCCATTAAACATTTTCATTGTGGTCTTCTACTCTCGACCCCCAAACGAAAGAAAAGAAATAAAACTATTTACACGGGAAAGCTCCCAGCAAGTAAAAGAAGAATGAGAAATCTTTTTGGGTTTTCATTTTAATTACTACTACAAGCATTGAAATTAAACTAACTAATTTTTTTTGGTTTTTCTTAAGGTTTATCAAACACACAAGAAGAAAGCTAGAAAAATAAATTAAACTAGCATGGATGGTACGATGAAAAAGTATGAGCACCGACAACTAGAATAGTGTGTGAACATGAATGTAAAGTCGGTGAGAAATACGTACTCCCCCAAGCTTAGGCTTTTGGCCTAAGTTGGTCTATGGCCGTGGGTAGCCTGGCTGATATTCGTAGTTATAACTGAGGTCGTACTGAGATGCAGTAGCCAATGCCTCCTGAGCTGTGGCATGTTGGTGAGCTGCCGTCGCTCTCCTCTCGTATTCGGTTGCCTCCTCTTTGGTTACAACATCTTTTTGCCTGATAATCAAAAAGGGCAGGAGCAGGGAGAGTAACATGGACAGCGCGACGTCTGTCAAAGATTAGTCAATACTGGAGGAATTGTTCATTCCTCTCAAGAAAATGATGACTGACCATAGCACCATAATCTAAATAAGCGGGAGGCAACTCCATATCACCCTCGTGTGGAGGTATACCAAGATAATTAGCAACACGGGTCGCATAAATACCTCCAAATAAATCCCCAGCTAAACCATTATTATGCAACCTACGTGCAACAATTGCCCCCAAGTTGTAATCTTTATTACCTAATACAGCACTCTTGAGGACACAAAGATCAGGGACACACATGTGACAAGCTTCATCTTTACCATTAATGCATCTACTAATGAAATGAGCAAAATAATGTATAGCAGGACATTGAATGCTCCCTATGGTAGCTTGTGCTATATCCCTAGATTCTCCCACAGTTATACTAGCAAGACAGTCTTTATATTCAGATTTACGGGGTTCATAAACACTACCCCATTGTGGGAGTTTGCAAGCAGTAATGAAATCTTCTAAGTCCATGGTATAGGATTGATCATAAATATCAAACAGGACATTTTGAGAATTATGCGAAGATGTAAATTTAAACCTTCTCACGAATGAATCAGTTAGATAGTAATACTGAGGACACTTATCTTGCATGAAGTCCTCAAGATCGGCATTATGCACATATGCATCAAATTTATCCTTAATGTCTGCATTGACCATAAATTCTTCTGACGGCCATTCACAAGGCCGCACCTCAGCTTCCCTTGGTGGTTCATCGTCTTGCTCACGCATAGCATGCCTAGGTCCTCTCTTTGTTGAGGAACCACCTTGGTACATTTTCCTAGACATATTTCTTCCTCAAGGAAAATTTCTGAAATTTTTAGTAACTTCAAAATAAAAGTGAATCAAACTAAACAAGATTGGTAGCGACTACTCCCACAAGTGCCTAGGGCCTATATCATGCATTAGAATTACTTGGGACCTCATAAATTTGACATGCAAGCTCAAGAACAGGGTCACCTATGCAGCAAAAAATTGCAATGAATAAAGCACCATAAGAAAAACTAATTGGACCATTGGAGGAGTCACATACCAAGGAACAATCTCCCAAAGCAGTTTTGTGAATGAAGCTTTGAGCAAGGAGATCGAAAATTGCAGCAAAATGAGCTAGAACTCGTGCTTGAGCTGGATGGTGATTTTTTGGGAGGAAGATGGAGTGTGTGGGTGCAGGAATAAGTGGAGGGGGGCCATCATGGGCCCACGAGACAGGGGGGCGCGCCTAGGGAGAGTGGGCGCGCCCTGGACCCTCGTGGCCAGGTGCTTGCCTCCCCTGCTGTGTTCTTAGTGCCAGATATTCTCAAATATTTCAGAAAAAATCATACTAAATTGGCAGGGCATTTGGAGAACTTTTATTTTTGGGATATTTTTTATTGCATGGATAATTCAGAAAACAGACAGATAATACTATTTTTGCTTTATTTATTCTAAATAACAAAAAGTAAAAAGAGGGTACAGAAGGCTGTGCCTTCTAATTTCATCCATCTCATGATCATCAAAAGGAATCCACTAACAAGGTTGATCAAGTCTTGTTAACAAACTCATTCCGAATAACATGGAACCGGAGAAATTTCGAATAACACTAAGTTACCTCAACGGGGATATGAACATCCCCAATAATAACAATATCATATTTCTTCTTGACAGTAGGAAGAGGAAATTCGAAACCTCCAATAGTAATAGTTGGAATTTTTCCAATAGAATTGATGCTATGAACTTGAGGTTGTTTCCTCGGAAAGTGTACCGTATGCTCATTACCATTAACATGAAAAGTGACATTGCCTTTGTTGCAATCAATAACAGCCCCTGCAGTATTCAAAAAGGGTCTACCAAGGATAATCGACATACTATCGTCCTCGGGAATATCAAGAATAACAAAGTCCATTAAGATAGTGACATTTGCAACCACAACAGGCACATCCTCACAAATACCGACAGGTATAGCAGTTGATTTATCAGCCATTTGCAAAGATATTTCAGTAGGTGTCAACTTATTCAATTCAAGTCTACGATATAAAGAGAGAGGCATAACACTAACACCGGCTCCAAGATCACATAAAGCAGTTTTAACATAATTTCTTTTAATGGAGCATGGTACAGTTGGTACTCCTGGATCTCCAAGTTTCTTAGGTATTCCACCTTTAAAAGTGTAATTAGCAAGCATAGTGGAAATTTCAGCTTCCGGCATCTTTCTTTTCTTTGTAATGATATCCTTCATATATTTAGCATAAGGGTTTACTTTAAGCATATCAGTTAAGCGCATACGTAAGAAGATAGGTCTAATCATTTCAGCAAAGCGCCCAAAATCCTCATCATCCTTCTTCTTGGATGGTTTAGGAGGAAAAGGCATGGGTTTCTGAACCCATGGTTCTCTTTCTTTACCGTGCTTCCTAGCAACAAAGTCTCTCTTATCATAACGTTGATTCTTTGATTGTGGGTTCTCAAGATCAACAGCAGGTTCAATCTCTACATCATTATTATTGCTAGGTTGAGCATCAACATGAACATTATCATTAACATTATCACTAGGTTCATGTTCATCACCTGATTGTGTTTCAGCATCAAAAATATAAATATCATTAGGATTCTCAGGTGTGTCTACAATAGGTTCACTAGAAGCATGCAAAGTCCTATCGTTTTTCTTTTTCTTCTTTTTAGAAGGACTAGGTGCATCTAAATTATTTCTCTGAGAATCTTGCTCGATTCTTTTAGGGTGGCCTTCAGGATACAGAGGTTCCTGAGTCATTCTACCAGTTCTAGTAGCCACTCTAACAGCATAGTCATTATTCTTACTATTCAATTCATTGAGCAAATCATTTTGAGCCTTAAGTACTTGTTCAGCTTGAGTGGTAACCATAGAAGCATGTTTGCTAATGAGTTTAAGTTCACCTCTAACTCTAGCCATATAATCACTCAAGTGTTCAAGCGTATCCGTATTGTGTTTCAATTGTCTACCAACATAAGCGTTGAAGTTTTCTTGTTTGACAATAAAATTATCAAACTCATCTAAACATTGCCTAGCAGACTTATAACGAGGAATATCACCATCATCAAATCTATAGAGAGAATTTACCATTACTACCTGTGTCGGGTTATCAAGACCATGTGTTTCTTCAACAAGCGGTATATTAAGACCATGTATTTCTTCAATAGGAGGTAAATTCTTAACATCTTCAGCTTTAATACCGTTTTCTTTCATCGATTTCTTTGCCTCTTGCATATCTTCAGGACTGAGAAATAAAACACCTCTCTTCTTTGGAGTAGGTTTAGGAATAGGCTCAGGAGTTGGCTCAATTGGCTCAGGAATTGGCTCAGGAAGAGTCCAATTATTTTCATTAGTCAACATATTATTCAATAACAATTCAGCTTGGTCGACTGTTCTTTCCCTGAAAACACAACCAGCACAACTATCCAAGTGGTCCTTGGAAGCATCGGTTAGTCCATTATAAAAGATATCAAGTATTTCATTTTTCTTAAGAGGATGATTAGGCAAAGCATTAAGTAATCAGAGAAGCCTCCCCCAAGCTTGTGGGAGACTCTCTTCTTTGATTTGCACAAAATTATATATTTCCCTCAAGGCAGCTTGTTTCTTATGAGCCGAGAAATATTTAGCAGAGAAGTAATAAATCATATCCTGGGGACTACTCACACAACCAGGTTCAAGAGAATTAAACCAAGTTTTAGCATCACCCTTTAATGAGAATGGAAATATCTTAAGGACATAATAGTAGCGAGATTTCTCATCATTAGTGAACAGGGTAGCTATATCATTCAATTTAGTAAGATGAGCCACAACAGTTTCAGATTCATAGCCATAAAAAGGATCAGATTCAACCAAAGTAATTATCTCAGGATCAACAGAGAATTCATAATCCTTATCAGTAATAAAGATAGGTGAAGTAGCAAAAGCAGGGTCATATTTCATTCTAGCATTCAGAGCTTTCTGTTTAAGTTTAGCTAGTAATTTGTGAAGATCAGATCTATCATTGCAAGCAAAAATATCTCTAGCAGTTTCTTCATCCATAACATAACCCTCAGGAACAACAGGCAATTCATAATTAGGGGGAGAACCTTCATCATCACTATCTTCAATAATTTCATTCTCTCTAGCCCTAGCAAGTTGTTTAGCAAGAAATTCACCTAATGGCACAGTGGTATCAGGCACAGAAGTAGTTTCATCATAAGTATCATGCATAGCAGAAGTGGCAACATCAATGACATGCGACATATAAGAATTAATAGCAGAAGAAGGTTTAGGTGTCGCAAGCTTACTCAAAACAGAAGGAGAATCTAGTGCAGAGCTAGATGGCAGTTCCTTACCTCCCCTCGTAGTTGAGGGATAAATTTTAGTTTTGTTGTCTTTCAAGTTCTTCATAGTGTCCAGCAAATATGAATCCCAAGTGACCCAAAGAATAGAGCTATGCTCCCCGGCAACGGCGCACAAGTGTAGGGGATCGCAACAGCTTTCGAGGGTAGAGTATTCAACCCAAATTTATTGATTCGACATAAGGGGAGCCAAAGAATATTTCCATGTAGAAGTTGAGTTGTCAATTCAACCACTCCTGGATAACTTAGTATCTTCACCAAAGTATTTAGTAGCAAAGTAGTATGGAAGAAACAGTAGCGGTAGCAAAAGTAATATTTTTGGGTTTTGTAATGATTGTAACAGTAGCAACGAAAAAGTAAATAAGAAAAGAACAATATGTGAAAAGCTCGTAGGCATTGGATTAGTGATGGATAATTATGTCGGATGCGATTCCTCATGTAATAGCTATAACCTACGGTGACACAGAACTAGCTCCAGTTCATCAATGTAATGTAGGCATGTATTCCGAATATAGTCATACGTGCTTATGGAAAAGAACTTGCATGACATATTTTGTCCTACCCTCCCGTGGCAGCGGGGTCCTAATGGAAACTAAGGGATATTAAGGCCTCCTTTTAATTGAGAACCGGACCAAAGCATTAGCACTTAGTGAATACATGAACTCCTCAAACTACGGTCATCACCGAGAAGTATCCCGATTATTGTCACTTCGGGGTTGTCGGATCATAACACATAATAGGTGACTATAGACTTGCAAGATAGGATCAAGAACTCACATATATTCATGAAAACATAATAGGTTCAGATCTGAAATCATGGCACTCGGGCCCTAGTGACAAGCATTAAGCATAGCAAAGTCATAGCAACATCAATCTCAGAACATAGTGGATACTAGTGATCAAACCTTAACAAAACTAACTTGATTGCATGGTAAATCTCATCCAACCCATCACCGTCTAGCAAGCCTACGATGGAATTACTCACGCACGGCGGTGAGCATCATGAAATTGGTGATGGAGGATGGTTGATGATGCCGACGGTGACGAATCCCCCTCTCTGGAGCCCCGAACTGACTCCAGATCAGCCCTCCCGAGAGAGATTAGGGCTTGGCGGCGGCTCTGTATCGTAAAACGCGATGAAACTTTCTCTTTGATTTTTTCTCCGCGAAACGGAATATATAGAGTTGGAGTTGAGGTCGGTGGAGCATCAGGGGGCCCACGAGACAGGGGGCGCGCCCAGGGGAGGGGGCACGCCCCCCACCCTCGTGGACAGTGTGTGGGCCCCTGGCCTTGATTCTTTCGCCAGTATTTTTCTTATTTTCCAAAAATAATCTCCGTGGATTTCCAGGTCATTCCGAGAACTTTTGGTTCTGCACAAAGATAACACTATGGCAATTCTACTGAAAACAGCGTTAGTCCGGATTAGTTTCATTCAAATCATGCAAGTTAGAGTCCAAAACAAGGGCAAAAGTGTTTGGAAAAGTAGATACGTTGGAGACGTATCAATGGGGTCCGTACTCGTCATGGCCATACGACGGGCCGTCGCCATCACCGTTGCCGTCGTTGCGGCGAAACCCTGGCGGGCTGCAACGAGAGTCGACCATGAAAACTTGTGCCGCGGGGTCACTGCTCCAACACTCGGAAAGAGTCTCAGCGGAACCAGTCGAACAGTCCACAGAGAGATTCGTCGAGCTCGATTGCCGCGACTTGAGGGGTGGCCGACTGACATGCCACCACATGCTTCACCCACCGCTGGAGCCGCGGTCGGCTAGACTGCTTGCAACGGCGTGCGGCAGGGAGACTGGACGATGAAGGAGCCGCCGATACTGGGTCGACGGCTGCCGCAGGCACTCACGCGAAAGTGCGCCGCCCCGCGGACGGGAAGGGCCTTGACGTCGAGGGGGGGCTCCTGGAGCCAGGCGGAGTCATCGGCGACGAAGACGAGCGTGCCGAGTGCTACCTCTTGAGCACTGCGTTGGTTTTCCCTTGAAGATGAAAGGGTGATGCCGCAAACTAGCGTAAGTATTTCCCTCAGTTTTTGAGAACCAAGGTATCAATCCAGTAGGAGGCTACACGCAAATCCCTCGTACCTGCACAAACAAATAAGAACCTTGCAACCAACGCGATAAAGGGTTGTCAATCCCTTCACTGCCACTTGCAAAAGTGAGATCTGATAGAGATAATAAGATAAATATTTTTGGTATTTTTGTTGTATAGATTGAAAAGTAAAGATTGCAAAATAAAATAGATCGGAACCTATATGATGGAATATAGATCCGGGGGGCATAGGTTTCACTAGTGGCTTCTCTCAAGATAGCATAAGTATTACGGTGGGTGAAAAAATTACTGTCGAGCAATTGATAGAAAAGTGCATAGTTATGAGAATATCTAGGCATGATCATGTATATAGGCATCACGTCCGCGACAAGTAGACCGAAACGATTCTGCATCTACTACTATTACTCCACACATCGACCGCTATCCAGCATGCATCTAGAGTATTAAGTTCATAAGAACAGAGTAACACATTAGGCAAGATGACATGATGTAGAGGGATAAACTCAAGCAATATGATATAAACCCCATCTTTTTATCCTCGATGGCAACAATACAATAAGTATCGGTTCCCCTTCTGTCACTAGGATCGAACACCGCAAGATTGAAACCAAAGCTAAGCACTTCTCCCATTGCAAGACAGATCAATCTAGTAGGCCAAACCAAACTGATAATTCGAAGAGACTTGCAAAGATAACAAATTATACAAAAAATAATTCAGAGGAGATTCAAATATTGTTCATAAATAATCTTGATCATAAACCCACAATTCTCGGATCTCGACAAACACACCACAAAAAGAATTACATCGAATAGATCTCCAAGAAGATCGAGGAGAACTTTGTACTGAGATCCAAAGAGAGAAAAGAAGCCATCTAGCTAATAACTATGGACCCGAAGGTCTGAGGTAAACTACTCACACATCATCGGAGAGGCTATGGTATTGATGTAGAAGCCCTTCGTGATCGATTCCCCCTCCGGCGGATCGCCGGAAAATGCCCCAACATGGGATCTCACGGGTACAGAAGGTTGCGGCGGTGGAAATAGGGTTTCATGGTGCTCTCGGATGTTTTCGGGGTATATGAGTATATATAGGCGAAAGAAGTTGGCCAGGGGAGCCACGAGGGGCCCACAAGGGTGGGGGCACGCCCAGGGGCCATTCGCGCCTCCCTGCCTCGTGGCCGCCTCGTTTCTTTCTTGACGTCCACTACAAGTCCCTTGGATTGTGTTTGTTCCAAAAATAACTCTCCCGAAGGTTTCATTCCATTTGGATTCCGTTTGATATTCCTTTTCTACGAAACACTGAAATAGGCAAAAAAAACAGCAATTTGGATTGGGACTCTAGTTAGTAGGTTAGTCCCAAAAATAATATAAAAGTGTATAATAAAGCCCATTAAACATCTAAAAGAGATAATATAATAGCATGGAACAATCAAAAATTATAGATACGTTGGAGACGTATCAAGCATCCCCAAGCTTAATTCCTGCTCGACCTCGAGTAGGTAAATGATAAAAACAGAAATTTTGATGTGGAATGCTACCTAGCATATTCTTCAATGTAATTTTCTTTATTGTGGCATGAATGTTCAGATCCGAAAGATTCAAGATAAAAGTTTAATATTGACATAAAAATAATAATACTTCAAGCATACTAACTAAGCAATTATGTCTTCTCAAAATAATATTGACATAGCACTATGGGTGGAATAGAATATGATGATGGGGATTGTGTGAGAAGACGAAAAAGGAGAAAGTCTCACATTGACGCGGCTAATCAACGGGCTAGGGAGATGCCCATCAATTGATGTCAAAGCAAGGAGTAGGTGTCGGTGTCAAAACCGGCGGATCTCGGGTGGGGGGTCCCGAACTGTGCGTCTAAGGCTAATGGTAACAGGACGCGGGGGACACAATGTTTACCCAGGTTCGGCCCCTCTCGATGGAGGTAATACCCTACTTCCTGCTTGATTGATCTTGATGATATGAGTATTACAAGAGTTGATCTACCACGAGATCATAGAGGCTAAACCCTAGAAGCTAGCCAATGATTATGATTGTTTTTGTCCTACGGACTAAACCATCCGCTTTATATAGACACCGGAGGGGGCTAGGGTTACATAGAGTCAGTTACAGAGAAGGAGATCTACATATCCGGATTGCCAAGCTTGCCTTCCATGCAAAGGAGAGTCCCATCTGGACACGGGACGAAGTCTTCAATCTTGTATCTTCATAGTCCAACAGTCCGGCCAAAGTATATAGTCCGGCTGTCCGAGGACCCCCTAATCCAGGACTCCCTCAGTAGCCCCTGAACCAGGCTTCAATGACGATGAGTCCGGCGCGCAGATTGCCTTCGGCATTGCAAGGTGGGTTCCTTCTCCGAATACTTCATAGAAGATTTTGAACTCAAGGATCGTGTCCGGCTCTGCAAATCCACATACCACCGTAGAGAGCATAATATTCCACAAATCTAATCTGCTGACAACTTTTCATAGCGTGACATCACGCCGCGCCCCAGTCTTTATATGAACCGTTTTTTCCCAGCCTGCTACTGCACGTATTGCGAGGCGGTTTTATTGGCACGTCTTGTCGAAGCAGAGATCGTGTCCCCCTTATCACGGGATTTTCATCAATACGGGCGTGGGTAACCCAATCGTGCTATTAGTATGACTCCTCAGCTTTAGGAAAGTTCCAAACGGTCACGCGGAGGACGCTTGATATTCATCCTCTTTATAAAGAGGTCCAGACCTGTCCTTTTCTTTTCACGCCCAATCCTTCCCTTCCCCTACCTTGAGTTCCAACACCCAAGGTTCAGGCTAAGCGCTTCGGACCTTCAATCATGTCCGGATTCAACCTTCAAGGCCGGTGGATGACCTCTTCTGTCACAGAGGAGGACATCAAGAAGCTCAGGGAGGCTAGGTATCTGACCGCCGAAATCCCCCATCGGCTACCTGCTCAAGGGCAGGTTATCCCCACTCCCGAACCCAACGAGAGTGTCGTATTTGTTTCCCACTTCCTTCGAGGGCTTTGCTTTAGTCTTGATCCCTTCGTAAGAGGGCTCATGTTCTATTACGCGCTAGATTTCCATGATCTAGCTCGAGATTCCATCCTTCACATCTCGTCGTTTATCGTCGTGGGTGAGGCCTTCCTCCGCATTACCCCACACTTCGGCTTATGGCTCAAGACCTTCAATGTGAAGCCGAAGATGATCGATGGGCCACACGCGGAGTGCGGAGGCGCTATAATAAGCAAGGGTGCCGACGCCCCATGGCCGAAGGGTTCCTTCCCAGAGGTGCCCGAATTATGGCAGCGGGAGTGGTTTTACATCACTGCCCCCGGGGTAGAAAGTGGGTGGCCGCCCCAGCCTTTCGCCCAGGCCCTCCGCCTCAACTGGCGTCATGGGTCAACAAAGGGCTGGACTGGGGGCCAGTTAATGACGTGTTGACGCTGCAAAGCTGATGACCCGCAAGTATATGGGATAGTTGTAGCCTCTTTCGATAAGTAAGAGTGTCAAACCCAACGAGGAGATAAAGGTAGAACAAATATCCTCTCAAGTCCTATCTGCCACTGATACGACTCTACGCACGCTTAGTGTTTGCTTTACCTAGAACAAGTATGAAACTAGAAGTACTTTATAGGTGTTGTTGGATAGATTTGCAAGATAATAAAGGACGTATAAATATAAACTAGGGCTGTTTTGATAAAGATGCAATAAAGTAAATATAACGAGTGTGGAAATGTGGTGGTAGGAGTTGTGGAATTGTCCCTAAGCAATTGACTACGTTACTAGAGTGATAATCACTATTGCAATTCTATTTGAGGGAGAGGCATAAGCTAACATACTTTCACTTCTTGGATCATATGCACTTACGATTGGAACTCTAGCAAGCATCTGCAACTACTAAAGATTCATTAAGGTAAAACCCAACCATAGCATTAAAGTATCAAGTCACCTTTATCCCATACGCAAACAACCTACTTACTCGGGTCTGTGCTTCTGTCACTCACGCCACCCACCATAAGCAAATCATGAACATATTGCAAACCCTAAAGCGGGGATCCCTCACAATTGCGCGACACGGAGAGCACCATAGGGCGGCACCAATAATAAAACATGCAACTCAAACCAATCATACAATTCATCAATCACCGATAGGACAATGAAAATCTACTCAGACATCATAGGATGGCAACACATCATTGGATAATAATATGAAGCATAAAGCACCATGTTCCAGTAGAGGGTACAGCGGGTTGCAGGAGAGTGGACCGCTATAGATAGAAGGGGGAAGGTGATGGAGATGTTGGTGAAGATAGCGGAGGTGTTGGTGAAGATCGCGGTGATGATGATGGCCCCCGGCGGCGTTCCGGCGCCACCAGAAGCAACGGGGAGAGAGCCCCCCCCCCTTCTTCTTCTTCTTCCTTGACCTCCTCCCTAGATGGGAGAAGGGTTTCCCCTCTAGTCCTTGGCTCCCATGGCGTGGGAGGGGCGAGAGCCCCTCCAAGATTGGATCTATCTCTTTGTCCCTCTCTGTTTCTGCGTTCTGGGATTCTGCCCTGGCACCGTTTCTTTTATATCTGGAGATCCATAACTCCGATTGGATTGAAACCTTCGCCCAGATCTTTTTCAAAAAATTAGCTTTCTTGCGGCCAAAGAAGAGCATCAACCGCCTTACGAGTGGCCCAGGAGGGTGGGGGCGCCCACCTGGAGAGGGCGTGGGCCCCTGTCTCGTGGCCACCTCGGGCACCGTCTCGAAAGGGGGCGCCCACCTGGAGAGGGTTTGGCTTTAGTCTTGATCCCTTCGTAAGAGGGCTCATGTTGAAATTACGGGCTAGATTTCTATGATCTAGCTCCAGATTCCATCCTTCACATCTCGTCATTTATCGTCGTGTGTGAGGCCTTCCTCCGCATTACCCCACACTTCGGCTTATGGCTCAAGACCTTCAATGTGAAGCCGAAGAAGATCGATGGGCGACACGCGGAGTGCGGAGGCGCTATAATAAGCAAGGGTGCCGACGCCCCATGGCCGAAGGGTTCCTTCCCAGAGGTGCCTGAATTATGGCAGCGGGAGTGGTTTTACATCACTGCCCCCGGGGTACAAAGTGGGTGGCCGCCCCAGCCTTTCACCCAGGCCCTCCGCCTCAACTAGCGTCATGGGTCAACAAAGGGCTAGACTGGGGGCCAGCTAATGACGTGTTGACACTGCAAAGATGATGACCCGCAAGTATACGGGATAGTTGTAGCCTCTTTTGATAAGTAAGAGTGTCGAACCCAACAAGGATCTAAAGGTAGAACAAATATCTTCTCAAGTCCTATCTGCCACTGATACGACTCTACGCACGCTTAGTGTTCGCTTTACCTAGAACTAGTATGAAACTAGAAGTACTTTATAGGTGTTGTTGGATAGATTTGCAAGATAATAAAGAACGCTTAAATATAAACTAGGGCTGTTTTGATAAAGATGCAATAAATTAAATATAGCGAGTGTGGAAAAGTGGTGGTAGGAGTTGTGGAATTGTCCCTAAGCAATTGACTATGTTACTAGACCGATAATCACTATTGCAATTCTATTTGAGGGAGAGGCATAAGCTAACATACTTTCACTTCTTGGATCATATGCACTTATGATTGGAACTCTAGCAAGCATCCGCACCTACTAAAGATTCATTAAGGTAAAACCCAACCATAGCATTAAAGTATCAAGTCCCCTTTATCCCACACGCAAACAACCTACTTACTCGAGTCTGTGCTTCTGTCACTCACGCCACCCACCATAAGCAAATCATGAACATATTGCAAACCCAACAGCGGGGATCCCTCACAATTGCGCGACACGGAGAGCACCATAGGACAGCACCAATAATAAAACATGCAACTCAAACCAATCATACAATTCATCAATCACCGATAGGACAATGAAAATCTACTCAGACATCATAGGATGGCAACACATCATTGGATAATAATATGAAGCATAAAGCACCATGTTCAAGTAGAGGGTACAGCGGGTTGCGGGAGAGTGGACCGCTATAGATCGAAGGGGGAAGGTGATGGAGATGTTGGTGAAGATAGCGGAGGTGTTGGTGAAGATCGCGGTGATGATGATGGCCCCCGGCGGCGTTCCGGCGCCACCGGAAGCAAGGGGGAGAGAGCCCCCCCCCCCCCCTTCTTCTTCTTCTTCCTTGACCTCCTCCCTAGATGGGAGAAGGGTTTCCCCTCTAGTCCTTGGCTCCCATGGTGTGGGAGGGGCGAGAGCCCCTCCGAGATTGGATCTGTCTCTCTGTCCCTCTCTGTTCCTGCGTTCTGGGATTCTGCCCTGGCACCGTTTCTTTTATATCCGGAGATCCGTAACTCCGATTGCATAGAACCCTTCGCCAAGATCTTTTTCCAAAAATTAGCTTTCTTGCGGCCAAAGAAGGGCATCAACCGCCTTACGAGTGGCCCAGGAGGGTGGGGGCGCCCACTTTGAGAGGGCGTGGGCCCCTGTCTCAAGTCCTATCTCGGGCACCGTCTCGCAAGGGGGCGCCCACCTGGAGAGGGCTTGGCTTTAGTCTTGATCCCTTCGTAAGAGGGCTCATGTTCTATTACGGGCTAGATTTCCATGATCTAGCTCCAAATTCCATCCTTCACATCTCGTCATTTATCGTCGTGTGTGAGGCCTTCCTCCACATTACCCCACACTTCGGCTTATGGCTCAAGACCTTCAATGTGAAGCCGAAGATGATCGATGGGCGACACGCGGAGTGCGGAGGCGCTATAATAAGCAAGGGTGCCGACGCCCCATGGCCGAAGGGTTCCTTCCCAGAGGTGCCTGAATTATGGCAGCGGGAGTGGTTTTACATCACTGCCCCCGGGGTACAAAGTGGGTGGCCGCCCCAGCCTTTCGCCCAGGCCCTCCGCCTCAACTGGCGTCATGGGTCAACAAAGGGCTGGACTGGGGGCCAGTTAATGACGTGTTGACGGTGCAAAGCTGATGACCGGCAAGTATACAGGATAGTTGTAGCCTCTTTCAATAAGTAAGAGTGTCGAACCCAACGAGGAGCTAAAGGTAGAACAAATATCCTCTCAAGTCCTATCTGCCACTTATACGACTCTACGCACGCTTAGTGTTCGCTTTACCTAGAACAAGTATGAAACTAGAAGTACTTTATAGGTGTTGTTGGATAGATTTGCAAGATAATAAAGAACGCGTAAATATAAACTAGGGCTGTTTTGATAAAGATGCAATAAAGTAAATATAGCGAGTGTGGAAAAGTGGTGGTAGGAGTTGTGGAATTGTCCCTAAGCAATTGACTACGTTACTAGACCGATAATCACTATTGCAATTCTATTTGAGGGTGAGGCATAAGCTAACATACTTTCTCTTCTTGGATCATATGCACTTATGATTGGAACTCTAGCAAGCATCCGCAACTACTAAAGATTCATTAAGGTAAAACACAACCATAGCATTAAAGTATCAAGTCCCCTTTATCCCATACGCAAACAACCTACTTACTCGGGTTTGTGCTTCTGTCACTCACGCCACCCACCATAAGCAAATCATTAACATATTGCAAACCCTACAGCGGGGATCCCTCACGCTTGCGCGACATGGAGAGCACCATAGGACAGCACCAATAATAAAACATGCGACTCAAACCAATCATACAATCCATCAATCACCGATAGGACAATGAAAATCTACTCAGACATCATAGGATGGCAACACATCATTGGATAATAATATGAAGCATAAAGCACCATGTTCAAGTAGAGGGTACAGCGGGTTGCGGAAGAGTGGACCGCTATAGATAGAAGGGGGAAGTTGATGGAGATGTTGGTGAAGATAGCGGAGGTGTTGGTGAAGATATCGGTGATGATGATGGCCCCCGGCGGCGTTCCGGCGCCACCGGAAGCAAGGGGGGAGAGCCCCCCTTCTTATTCTTCTTCCTTGACCTCGTCCCTAGATGGGAGAAGGGTTTCGCCTCTAGTCCTTGGCTCCCATGGTGTGGGAGGGGCGAGAGCCCCTCCGAGATTGGATCTGTCTCTCTGTCCCTCTCTGTTTCTGCGTTATGGGATTCTGCCCTGGCACCGTTTCTTATATATCCGCAGATCCGTAACTCCGATTGGATTGAAACCTTCGCCCAGATCTTTTTCCATAAATTAGCTTTCTTGCGGCCAAAGAAGGGCATCAACCGCTTTACGAGTGGCCCAGGAGGGTGGGGGCGCCCACCTAGAGAGGGCGTGGGCCCCTGTCTCGTGGCCACCTCGGGCACCGTCTCGCAAGGGGGCGCCCACCTGGAGAGGGCTTTGCTTTAGTCTTGATCCCTTCGTAAGAGGGCTCATGTTCTATTACGGGCTAGATTTCCATGATCTAGCTCCCGATTCCATCCTTCACATCTCGTCATTTATTGTCGTGTGTGAGGCCTTCCTCCGCATTACCCCACACTTCGGCTTATGGCTCAAGACCTTCAATGTGAAGCCGAAGATGATCGATGGGCGACACGCGGAGTGCGGAGGCGCTATAATAAGCAAGGGTGCCGACGCCCCATGGCCGAAGGGTTCCTTCCCAGACGTGCCCGAATTATGGCAGCGGGAGTGGTTTTACATCACTGCCCCCGGGGTACAAAGTGGGTGGCCGCCCCAGCCTTTCGCCCAGGCCCTCCGCCTCAACTGGCATCATGGGTCAACAAAGGGCTGGACTGGGGGACAGTTAATGACGTGTTGACGCTGCAAAGCTGATGACCCGCAAGTATACGGGATAGTTGTAGCCTCTTTCGATAAGTAAGAGTGTCGAACCCAACGAGGAGCTAAAGGTAGAACAAATATCCTCTCAAGTCCTATCTGCCACTGATACGACTGTACGCACGCTTAGTGTTCGCTTTACCTAGAACAAGTATGAAACTAGAAGTACTTTATAGGTGTTGTTGGATAGATTTGCAAGATAATAAAGAACGCGTAAATATAAACTAGGGCTGTTTTGATAAAGATGCAATAAAGTAAATATAGCGAGTGTGGAAAAGTGGTGGTAGGAGTTGTGGAATTTTCCCTAAGCAATTGACTACGTTACTAGACCGGTAATGACTATTGCAATTCTATTTGAGAGTGAGGCATAAGCTAACATACTTTCTCTTCTTGGATCATATGCACTTATGATTGGAACTCTAGCAAGCATCCGCAACTACTAAAGATTCATTAAGGTAAAACCCAACCATAGCATTAAAGAATCAAGTCCCCTTTATCCCATACGCAAACAACCTACTTACTTGGGTCTGTGCTTCTGTCACTCACGCCACCCACCATAAGCAAATCATGAACATATTGCAAACCCTACAGCGGGGATCCCTCACGCTTGCGCGACATGGAGAGCACCACAGGACAGCACCAATAATAAAACATGCAACTCAAACCAATCATACAATTCATCAATCACCGATAGGACAATTAAAATCTACTTAGACATCATAGGATGGCAAAACATCATTGGATAATAATATCAAGCATAAAGCACCATGTTCAAGTAGAGGGTACAGCGGGTTGTGGGAGAGTGGACCGCTATAGATAGAAGGGGGAAGGTGATGGAGATGTTGGTGAAGATAGCGGAGGTGTTGGTGAAGATCGCGGTGATGATGATGGCCCCCGGCGGCATTCCAGCGCCACCAGAAGGAAGGGGGAGAGAGCCCCCCTTCTTCTTCTTCTTCCATGACCTCCTCCCTAGATGGGAGAAGGGTTTCGCCTCTAGTCCTTGGCTCCCATGGTGTGGGAGGGGCGAGAGCCCCTCCGAGATTGGATCTGTCTCTCTGTCCCTCTCTGTTTCTGCGTTCTGGGATTCTGCCCTAGCACCGTTTCTTTTATATCCGGAGATCCGTAACTCCGATTGGATTGAAACCTTCGCCCAGATCTTTTTCCAAAAATTAGCTTTCTTGCGGACAAAGAAGGGCATCAACCGCCTTACGAGTGGCCCAGGAGGGTGGGGGCGCCTACCTGGAGAGGGGTGGGCCCCTGTCCCGTGGCCACCTCGGGCACCGTCTCGCAAGGGGGCGCCCACCTGGAGAGGGCTTGGCTTTAGTCTTGATCCCTTCGTAAGAGGGCTCATGTTCTATTACGGGCTAGATTTCCATGATCTAGCTCCAGATACCATCCTTCACATCTCGTCGTTTATCGTCGTGTGTGAGGCCTTCCTCCGCATTACCCCACACTTCGGCTTATGGCTCAAGACCTTCAATGTGAAGCCGAAGATGATCGATGGGCGAAACGCGGAGTGCGGAGGTGCTATAATAAGCAAGGGTGCCGACGCCCCATGGCCGAAGGGTTCCTTCCCAGACGTGCCCGAATTATGGCAGCGGGAGTGGTTTTACATCACTGCCCCCGGGGTACAAAGTGGGTGGCCGCCCCAGCCTTTCGCCCAGGCCCTCCGCCTCAACTGGCATCATGGGTCAACAAAGGGCTGGACTGGGGGGCAGTTAATGATGTGTTGACGCTGCAAAGCTGATGACCCACAAGTATACGGGGTAGTTGTAGCCTCTTTCGATAAGTAAGAGTGTCGAACCCAACGAGGAGCTAAAGGTAGAACTAATATCCTCTCAAGTCCTATCTGCCACTGATACGACTCTACGCACGCTTAGTGTTCGCTTTACCTAGAACAAGTATGAAACTAGAAGTACTTTATAGGTGTTGTTGGATAAATTTGCAATATAATAAAGAACGTGTAAATATAAACTAGGGCTGTTTTGATAAAGATGCAATAAAGTAAATATAGCGAGTGTGGAAAAGTGGTGGTAGGAGTTGTGGAATTGTCCCTAAGCAATTGACTACGTTACTAGACCGATAATCACTATTGCAATTCTATTTGAGGGTGAGGCATAAGCTAACATACTTTCTCTTCTTGGATCATATGCACTTATCATTGGAACTCTAGCAAGCATCCGCAACTACTAAAGATTCATTAAGGTAAAACCCAACCATAGCATTAAAGTATCAAGTCCCCTTTATCCCATACGCAAACAACCTACTTACTCGGGTTTGTGCTTCTGTCACTCACGCCACCCACCATAAGCAAATCATGAACATATTGCAAACCCTACAGCGGGGATCCCTCACGCTTGCGCGACATGGAGAGCACCATAGGACAGCACCAATAATAAAACATACGACTCAAACCAATCATACAATTCATCAATCACCGATAGGACAATGATAATCTACTCAGACATCATAGGATGGCAACACATCATTGGATAATAATATCAAGCATAAAGCACCATCTTCAAGTAGAGGGTACAGCGGGTTGCGGGAGAGTGGACCGCTATAGATAGAAGGGGGAAGGTGATGGAGATGTTGGTGAAGATAGCGGAGGTGTTGGTGAAGATCGCGGTGATGATTATGGCCCCCGACGGCGTTCCGGCGCCACCAGAAGGAAGGGGGAGAGAGCCCCCCCCCCTTCTTCTTCTTCTTCCTTGACCTCCTCCATAGATGGGAGAAGGGTTTCCCCTCTAGTCCTTGACTCCCATGGTGTGGGAGGGGCAAGAGCCCTTCCGAGATTGGATCTGCCTCTCTGTCCCTCTCTGTTTCTGCGTTCTGGGATTCTGCCCTGGCACCGTTTCTTTTATATCCGGAGATCCGTAACTCCGTTTGGATTGAAACCTTCGCCCGGATTGTTTTCCAAAAATTAGCTTTCTTGCAGCCAAAGAAGGGCATCAACCGCCTTACGAGTGGCCCAGGAGGGTGGGGGCGCCCACGTGGAGAGGGCGTGGGCCCCTGTCTCGTGGCCACCTCGGGCACCGTCTCGCAAGGGGGCGCCCACCTGGAGAGGGCTTGGCTTTAGTCTTGATCCCTTCGTAAGAGGGCTCATGTTCTATTACGGGCTAGATTTCCATGATCTAGCTCCAGATACCATCCTTCACATCTCGTCGTTTATCGTCGTGTGTGAGGCCTTCCTCCGCATTACCCCACACTTCGGCTTATGGCTCAAGACCTTCGATGTGAAGCCGAAGATGATCGATGGGCGAAACGCGGAGTGCGGAGGCCCTATAACAAGCAAGGGTGCCGACGCCCCATGGCCGAAGGGTTCCTTCCCAGACATGCCCGAATTATGGCAGCGGGAGTGGTTTTACATCACTGCCCCCGGGGTACAAAGTGGGTGGCCGCCCCAGCCTTTCGCCCAGGCCCTCCGCCTCAACTGGCATCATGGGTCAACAAAGGGCTGGACTGGGGGGCAGTTAATGATGTGTTGACGCTGCAAAGCTGATGACCCGCAAGTATACGGGGTAGTTGTAGCCTCTTTCGATAAGTAAGAGTGTCGAACCCAACGAGGAGCTAAAGGTAGAACTAATATCCTCTCAAGTCCTATCTGCCACTGATACGACTCTACGCACGCTTAGTGTTCGCTTTTCCTAGAACAAGTATGAAACTAGAAGTACTTTATAGGTGTTGTTGGATAGATTTGCAAGATAATAAAGAACGTGTAAATATAAACTAGGGCTGTTTTGATAAAGATGCAATAAAGTAAATATAGCGAGTGTGGAAAAGTGGTGGTAGGAGTTGTGGAATTGTCCCTAAGCAATTGACTACGTTACTAGACCGATAATCACTATTGCAATTCTATTTGAGGGTGAGGCATAAGCTAACATACTTTCTCTTCTTGGATCATATGCACTTATGATTGGAACTCTAGCAAGCATCCGCAACTACTAATGATTCATTAAGGTAAAACCCAACCATAGCATTAAAGTATCAAGTCCCCTTTATCCCATACGCAAACAACCTACTTACTTGGGTCTGTGCTTCTGTCACTCACGGCACCCACCATAAGCAAATCATGAACATATTGCAAACCCTACAGCGGGGATCCCTCATGCTTGCGCGACATGGAGAGCACCATAGGACAGCACCACTAATAAAACATGCAACTCAAACCAATCATACAATTCATCAATCACCGATAGGACAATGAAAATCTACTCAGACATCATTGGATGGCAACACATCATTGGATAATAATATGAACCATAAAGCACCATGTTCAAGTAGAGGGTACCGCGGGTTGCGGGAGAGTGGACCGCTATAGATAGAAGGGGGAAGGTGATGGAGATGTTGGTGAAGATAGCGGAGGTGTTGGTGAAGATCGCGGTGATGATGATGGCCCCCGGCGGCGTTCCGGCGCCACCGGAAGCAAGGGGGAGAGAGCCCCCCCCCCCTTCTTCTTCGTTGACGTCCTCCCTAGATGGGAGAAGGGTTTCCCCTCTAGTCCTTGGCTCCCATGGTGTGGGAGGGGCGAGAGCCCCTCCGAGATTGGATCTGTCTCTCTGTCCCTCTCTGTTTCTGCGTTCTGGGATTCTGCCCTGGCACCGTTTCTTTTATATCCGGAGATCCGTAACTCCGATTGGATTGAAACCTTCGCCCAGATCTTTTTCCAAAAATTAGCTTTCTTGCGGCCAAAGAAGGGCATCAACCGCATTACGAGTGGCCCAGGAGGGGGGCGCCCACCTAGAGAGGGCGTGGGCCCCTGTCTCGTGGCCACCTCGGGCATCGTCTCGCATTGATTTTACTTCCCAAAAATCACAAATATTCCAAAATAATTCTCCGTCCGTTTTTATCCCGTTTGGACTCCGTTTGATATGGGGTTTCTGCGAAACATAAAACATGCAACAGACAGGAACTGGCACTGGGCACTCGATCAATATGTTAGTCCCAAAAATAATATAAAAAGTTGCCAAAAGTATGTGAAAGTTGATTAATATTGGCATGGAACAATCAAAAATTATAGATACGACGGAGACGTATCAGCATCCCCAAGCTTAATTCCTGCTCGTCCTCGAGTAGGTAAATGATAAAAAAAGATAATTTTTGATGTGGAATGCTACCTAGCATATTCTTGATCATATATCTAATCATGACATGAATATTAAGAGACATGTGATTCAAGGCAGTAGTTTATCATTTGACATAAAAACAATAATACTTCAAGCCTACTAATAAAGCAATCATGTCTTTTCCAAATAACATGGCCAAAGAAAGTTATCCCTACAAAATCATATAGTCTGGCTATGCTCCATCTTCACCACACAAAATATTCACATCATGCACAACCCCGATGACAAGCCAAGCAATTGTTTCATACTTTTGACGTTCTCAAACTTTTTCAAGTTTCACGCAATACATGAGCGTGAGCCATGGATATAGCACTATAGGTGGAATAGAGTATGATGGTGGAGGTTATGTGGAGAAGACAAAAAGGGAGAAAGTCTCACATCGACGCGGCTAATCAACGGGCTATGGAGATGCCCATCAATTGATGTCAATGCGAGGAGTAGGGATTGCCATGCAACGGATGCACTAAGAGCTATAAGTGTATGAAAGCTCAAACTGAAACTAAGTGGGTGTGCATCCAACTTGCTTGCTCATGAAGACCTTGAGCATTTGAGGAAGCCCATCATCGGAATATAAAAGCCAAGTTCTATAATGAAAATTCCCACTAGTATATGAAAGTGAAAGCATAGGAGACTCTCTCTATGAAGAACATGGTGCTACTTTGAAGCACAAGTGTGGTAAAAGGATAGTAACATTGCCCCTTCTCTCCTTATCTCTCATTTTTTTTGGTGGGCTTCTTTGGCCTCTTTTTTTATTTGGGCTTCTTTGGCCTCTTTTATTTGTTTTTAAAGTCCGGAGTCTCATCCCGACTTGTGGGGGAATCATAGTCTCCATCATCCTTTCCTCACTGGGGCAATGCTCTAATAATGATGATCATCACACTTTTATTTACTTACAACTCAATGTTACAACTCGATACTAGAACAAAGATATGACTCTATATGAATGCCTCCGGCGGTGTACCGGGATGTGCAATGATCTAGCGTAGCAATGACATCAAAAAACGGACAAGCCATGAAAAAGTCATGCTAGCTATCATACGATCATGCAAAGCAATATGACAGTAAATGCTCAAGTCATGTATATGATGATGATGAATGTTGCATGGCAATATATCTCGGAATGGCTATGGAAATGCCATGATAGGTAGGTATGGTGGCTGTTTTGAGGAAGATATAAGGAGGCTTATGTGTGATTGAGCGTATCGTATCACGGGGTATGGATGCACCGGAGAAGTTTGCACCAACTCTCGAGGTGAGAAAGGGCAATGCACGGTACCGAAGAGGCTAGCAATGATGGAAGGGTGAGAGTGCGTATGATCCATGGACTCAACATTAGTCATAAAGAACTCACATTCTTATTGAAAAAATCTATTAGTCATCGAAACAAAGTACTACGCGCATGCACCTAGGGGGATAGATTGGTAGGAAAAGACCATCGCTCATCCCCGACCGCCACTCATAAGGAAGACAATCAATAAATAAATCATGCTCCGACTTCATCACATAACGGTTCACCATACGTGCATGCTACGGGAATCACAAACCTCAACACGAGTATTTCTACTAATCCACAGTCACCCACTAGCATGACTCTAATATCACCACCTTTATATCGCAAAACTATTGCAAGGAATCAAACATATCATATTCAGCGATCTACAAGTTTATGTAGGATTTTATGACTAACCATGTGAATGACCAATTCCTGTCATCTCTCTAAATAGATATAAGTGAAGCAAGAGAGTTTAATTCTTTCTACAAAAGATATGCCCACGCTCTAACAAATATAAGTGAGGCAAAAGAGCATTCTACAAATGGCGGTTTTCTATGTGAAGAGAAATAGGCAATCCAATCTTCAAATGATATAAGTGAAGCACATGAAGCATTCTATAAAGCCATACTCAAAAGATATAAGTGAAGTGCAACGAGCATTCTATAAATCAACCAAGGACTATCTCATACCAGCATGGTGCATAAAAGAAAAATGAAAACTAAGTGCAAAAGACGCTCCAAGATTGCACATATCGCATGAACGAAACGAATACGGAAACATACCGATACTTGTTGAAGAAAGAGGGGATGCCTTCCGGGGCATCCCCAAGCTTAGACGCTTGAGTCTCCTTCAATATTTACTTGGGGTGCCTCGGGCATCCCCAAGCTTGAGCTCTTGCCTCTCTTCCTTCTTCTCACATCGAGACCTTCTCGATCATCGAACACTTCATCCACACAAAACTTCAACAGAAAACTCGGTAAGATCCATTAGTATAATAAAGCAAATCACTACTCTAAGTACTGTTGCAAACCAATTCATATTTTGTTTTTGCATTGTGTCTACTGTAATATAGCTTTTCCATGGCTAAATCCACTGATATAAATTGATAGTTTCATCAAAACAAGCAAACTATGCATCAAAAACAGAATCTGTCAAAAACAGAACAGTCTGTAGCAATCTGAACATTCACCATACTTCTGGTACCCAAACAATTCTACCAAAATTAGGAAACATAAAAAATTTGTACAGCAAGATAGTGCAAAAGGAATCAGAACCATTTGACGTTCGAGGTAAAAATGTAAAATCGCGTACTACAGACAAAGTTTCTGTCCTGCACCGTACAAACCAACAAGCATTGTAAACATCCTAAAGGCAAACCTTGGCACATTATTTTTATAATACAATGGAATTGTACAAGGGGATACTTATTTTTGTTGAAAAGTTTCTGTAATCAAGATTCACAAAGTTTCCGTGAGCATGAACAAAGTTCAAGGCTAGCTCCCACTTCAACAATGCTTGTCTTTCTCACTTTCACTTTCCTTTTTGAAAAAGGATTTAGGTTCCCCTCTTTATTTATTTTTGTTTTTAAACTATATAAAAGAACTCACAGAAATAAATGACTCTATAAAACTTCCGGGTTGTCTCCCTGGCAGCGCTTTCTTTAAAGCCATTAAGCTAGGCAAATAGTGCTCAAGTAATGGATCCACCCGGATCCCAAGGTATATCAAAGCCAGTTTTAATTAACAATGATTTGTAATTTAGTAGTGAGCACAAAGTAACATATATCAAGTAATAATGAAGTCTAACTCTCTTCCTATGCATCGGCATGTCATAAAAGAACAATTCATGCACACCAAGTAAAGGCCAATGCATAGTATAAGCAGTTTCTTGCAATTCTATCATATTGGAAACATAGAGAGGTGGAGATATAGTTCCTCTCTCATAATAATTGCAAGTAGGAGCAGAAAGCACACGCATATTACATTCATCAAAATTATCATGTGCAACGGTAAAAGGCAACCCAACAATATAATCCTTAATAAGCACAAACTTCTCCGATATAGTGTAGTCGGGAGAATTCAAAAAGATAATAGGACTATCATGCGTGGGTGCAATAGCAACAATTTCATGTTTAACATAAGGAACTATAGCAAGTTCATCTCCATAAGCATAACTCATATTGGCATCTTGGCCACAAGCATAGCAAGCATCATCAAAAAGGGATATTTCAAGAGAATCAACGGGATCATAGCAATCATCCTTCGGTAAGCACGAAGGGGAATTAAACAATGTATGAGTTGAAGAGTTACTCTCATTAGAAGGTGGGCACGGGTGATCAATCCGCTCTTCCTCCTTTTGTTCTTCGCTCTCCTCATCATCTTTTTCATCCAATGAGCTCACAGTTTCATCAATTTCTTCTTCCATAGACTCCTGCAAAATATTAGTCTCTTCTTGGACAGCGGAGACTTTCTCAATAAACGCATCAATATTGGAGTTATATTCATAATTATCATAGCAATATTTCAATATAGCATAATTTTCAGGCCTATAAACACCATCATCATCAAAAGCTTCATACTTTTCAAACAAAGATTCAATTTCATAAGCACCCTTGAAAGCAACAAATTCTTCTATTTGTTCCACATCATAGTAATCATATATACCATTAGCATAAGAAGCCAAGGTTTTATTATCATTAAATTCGCATGAAAAGGGAAGGTGTGGAGCCTTCATCCTAGAACAACAAGTATAATCATATCTCAAGCATAGATCCCGAGCATACCAATATAACATATCAATTTGATCCCATAATAGTTTCCCTTTTTGAGTCAAGTGATAATCCCTAAAGTATTCATGTTGATCCAACGTGTCTCCCATTATAAAGTTGAATGGGGTTTTCTCAGGATTATCAAAGTAGTACATAATATCTTTCACATAATGAGAATCGAGGGTTTTAGGAGTTACCCCATCTCCATGAGTAGCAAGTACACCTAATTTTTTTGGTATTTCGTGTTCCATATCCATAACTAAAGATAAAGAACAACTAAGAACAGCAAATAAAAATTACTTAGTGATAAAGCAAACAAGCACACACGAGAATATTCACCCCACGCTATGACTCCCCGGCAACGGCGCCAGAAAAAGGTCTTGATGACCCGCAAGTATACGGGATAGTTGTAGCCTCTTTCGATAAGTAAGAGTGTCGAACCCAATGAGGAGCTAAAGGTAGAACAAATATCCTCTCAAGTCCTATCTGCCACTGATACGGCTCTACGCACGCTTAGTGTTCGCTTTACCTAGACCAAGTATGAAACTAGAAGTACTTTATAGGTGTTGTTGGATAGATTTGCAAGATAATAAAGAATGCGTAAATATAAACTAGGGCTGTTTTGATAAAGATGAAATAAAGTAAATATAGCGAGTGTGGAAAAGTGGTGGTAGGAGTTGTGGAATTGTCCCTAAGCAATTGACTACGTTACTAGACCGATAATCACTATTGAAATTCTATTTGAGGGAGAGGCATAAGCTAACATACTTTCTCTTCTTGGATCATATGCCCTTATGATTGGAACTCTAGCAAGCATCCGCAACTACTAAAGATTCATTAAGGTAAAACCCAACCATAGCATTAAAGTATCAAGTCCTCTTTATCCCATACGCAAACAACCTACTTACTCGGGTCTGTGCTTTTGTCACTCACGCCACCCACCATAAGCAAATCATGAACATATTGCAAACCATACAGCGGGGATCCCTCATGCTTGCGCGACACGGAGAGCACCATAGGACAGCACCAATAATAAAACATGCAACTCAAACTAATCATAGCAATTGGATAATAATATGAAGCATAAAGCACCATGTTCAAGTAGAGGGTACAGCGGGTTACGAGAGAGTGGACCGTTGTATATAGAAGGGGCAAGGTGATGGAGATGTTGGAGAAGATAGCGGAGGTGTTGGTGAAGATCGCGGTGATGATGATGGCCCCCGGCGGCGTTCCGGCGCCACCGGAAGCAAGGGGGAGAGAGCCCCTTTCTTCTTCTTCTTCATTGACCTCCTCCCTAGATATGAGAAGGGTTTCCCCTCTGGTCCTTGGCTCCCATGGCGTGGGAGGGGCGAGAGCCCCTCCGAGATTGGATCTATCTCTCTGTCCCTCTTTGTTTCTGCGTTCTGGGATTCTGCCCTGGCACCGTTTCTTTAATATCCGGAGATCCGTAACTCTGATTGGATTGAAACCTTCGCCCAGATCTTTTTCCAAAAATTAGCTTTCTTGCAGCCAAAGAAGGGCATCAACCGCCTTACGAGTGGCCCAGGAGGGTGGGGCGCGCCCACCTGGAGAGGGGGTGGGCCCCTGTCTCGTGGCCACCTCGGGCACCGTCTCGCGTTGATTTTACTTCCCAAAAATCACAAATATTCCAAAATAATTCTCTGTCCGTTTTTATCCCGTTTGGACTCCGTTTTATATGGGGTTTCTGCGAAACATAAAACATGCAACAGACAGGAACTGGCACTGGGCACTGGATCAATATGTTAGTCCCAAAAATAATATAAAAAGTTGCCAAAAGTATATGAAAGTTGAATAATATTGGCATGGAACAATCAAAAATTATAGATACGACGGAGACATATCAAAAGCCGCATCGGACATCTCCTCAAGAGGGATGTTAGTCTCGTCAATGTAATACAAGTAATGCTGGTCCGTCGGGTCCTGCCATGCCAACGTCGATCTCTCCGTATGTGGGAGTTCAACCCGGAAGGACCGCGGAGTATTCAACACTTATTCGGCGTGACGCTCGAAGGGATGTATCAATTATTCTTCGATCACGAATAAAGTGTCCGGACACCACCGAGGATGCGGGTCTGAACTGCAATCGTCCAGATACCCAAGTAAGTAACTCTGCAACCGAACATGCTGTTATTATGTTTGTTACAACATCATTCTGATAAACCACCCTCGGCCAGGATTGGATAAGAAAGGCGGAGAGGATCAGGTGTTCGGCCCCTCTTCCCGAAGGCTCGCCGGATCCTGTACTAACTAGGATGCTTCAGCGCGCACCCTATCAAGTGCCATCAGGAGAAGATGAAGGGAGGAATAGAGAAGCCGAGGGAGGGTTTCATACATTACACATCTAAACCGGGGGAATTAGTTCCTCCGCAAAGGAGGGTGATCAGGGAGGTGAATCTAAAATCCCCTCTCCCCACGGGAAGAAAAGGGGCGCCCCTGAAGATATTGAAACGGAGGCTTCCAAACGAGGGAAGAAACCTTCGCCAGGGGGCCCTGGCCCGGAGGGCGTCCTTGCCGCACAGTGCCTGCAAGGGGGCCAGCCATCAACCGAGACGTAAGTGAACAAAGGCACTTTGATAAATATATCTTTTTTCTCTGAGAATAACAACCGGGGAATATGTTTTGCAGTCCGGCTCATAGCCCTTCTCAACAAAGTTCGTCTTCAGGGGATCTTCTTTCGGAGATGATGGAGAGCGAAATGCCTTCCCCTGCTTCCCCACTTCGTGAGACGGACAACCCTGAGGTGTCGTCGCAGAGGACTTCTCCTGATCCGCAAAGGCCAGAAGGTAACTCTTCGGCCGCCCGAAATCCGGAGTATCCGTCTCCTAAGGAGAGCAACAGAAAGAGCCCGGGACTGTCCGGTGCCCAGACGGACACATTGATGGGTCTTTTGGAGCAAGCGGCTATCTCAGAGGCGCATCGTACCTTGAGGGGTACGGTGGTTGAGAGGATTTCATCCACCAAAAGCGGGTTAAATGAAGCTTTTACAAGCCTATTAAGAGGCTTTGAGGTACGCAAAGTAATATATATATTTTTGACTGTACCGCACACGCTAGGTGTGCCCTGTATGGACAGTAGCCCCTGAGACTCTGTTGCCGTCCAGAGGCGGCAAACAGAGGATCATAGTCCCAGGTAATGATCGCACTGCTTTCAGGTGCAGGCGGATGAGGGTCCAGCGGCTGACCGGACTGCTAATTTTGCCGAACTGAGGCGGCAGCTTGACGTGGCGGATGCCGACATCACGCTTGTGAACAAGCAGCTTGACGAGGCGCGGGGTATGTATTTTCGGGTGATCAACAAATATTAAGAGGAGCATGATGCTAGTATCTATAATATGCTTCGACTGCAGATGGAGCTGCCGCCATGGAGATCCTTTGGGCAGAACTTGCCCGAGCCAAGGAACAAGCCAGAAGAAGTGAAGCGGCCGCCGTGAAGGCAGTCGAAGAGTTAAAAGCCGAACAGGCTGCTCATCGCCAGAGCGAACAAAAAATAGCCAACATGGCTCTTGAGCTGCAAAATGCCGCCAGCCGCTATGAGCTCCTTGAAAGGGAAAGCCAGGCGAAAGTGGCTGACTTGAAGAAGGCCTTGGAAGCAGCCAAGGAAACGGGCTCTGAAATCATAGCGGCGCGGGAGGAGCTTCGCCAAGCTGGAGATATCATGGCCGGGAAGCCCTTCCTATTGCGGACGAAGTTCGGTGATCCGAAGTATGCCCCTCTGGATCAATTATGGAGTGCTGCAGACCCATACTTGGGCTTAGCAAAGAGTGTTGCTGATGCGACTGAGTATTTCAAAGATCAGAAGGATCATGAGGTGGAAAGGTTGTTCTGGTCGATGTTCAGTGCTCCAAAGCGCCTGCTGCTGTTAAATGAACAAATGGCCGAGTGGGCCGAGCTCCATAGGTTGTCCGGGCTTGCCATGAGGTCTGTCATGGATCATCCTTGACCGAAGGAACCAAGTCCGGATAGTTATTTTGGTTTAGTGCAACGATTTCTTCGTGCTATGCCGCATATCGACGATGTAAAGAGGTCGGCGTGCATAGAGGGTGCACGGATGGCTCTTGCCCATGTTAAGACATACTGGGCAGAGATGGAGGCCACCGATATTGCAACCAGGGGTCCGACCGGAGGCCAGGACTCGCCCGAGCACTATTTTGAAGAAGTCCTAGAAGGCGCCCATTTAATAGAGGCTCAGTGCTCAAAGAGTATCATGTTCCAGTGACATGTATCTTGATTGTAAAAACAATGCTATTTTGATTATAAAGGCTGTTTTTATACTTTTCCCCGTAAAGTAATATAGTGCCTCCTGTGCGGCCGTTTATGTATATATGTATATAACCTGAAAGATTGCAGTCGTCGGCTTCAGCCCCCACGCATATAATGCGGGGGTGTTCGGTAAAGCGCATACTCACACTTGATCCAACGTCTTGGTCCGTTTGAGGAGGTGATAGCGTGGCGAACAAGGCAATCGAACTATATAGCTTTAACACTTTCACTTAGCCATAGGAGTTTGATGGTGGGGCTACTATATAGCCCATGGTACTTCCGCGTTCATCCAAATACGGTGCGCGTACGTACATGACCGGGAAACGGTCCTTCGTTAATGCGGAGGAATCCCGAAGATTCCGCTGAGTCATCGAGTGGTTGACCAGTCTCGCGCTTTATCATGACAGTCAGTTTTCGGCTTTCTCTACTGAGGTGCTCACCCGGATGAACCAGGGCACAATCGCAGTAGTTCTCCCGGTGCCACCTTAGCCGATAGAGCGGAACGTAAGGTAGCAAAACACGGGAGTTGGGCAAACCCAACTATTGACCAAAGACATGATTCGGAGCTGATGCATATAAGGCCAAACTCGCGACGCCGAACACTCCCTAAGGTATTCGGAATTTGCAACATATACCGGGCTGTAACGCCCTCGATAACACTACAAAAAAATACACTTCCGTGATGATACGTGTTTGTCACAGTAGGTCGCGTTTTTTTCATGCATGTACATCCATGACAAATTTATGACAGAATCAAGATAGTCATACATGTGCTGTCGTAGAAGTGTTCCATGACATTACCAAAATTATCATCACGAAAGTGTCCACTTCCATGACGATAAATCGCGCGTCACAGAAGTGCTTTCGTCAAGGGTGACCGACACGTGGCATCCACCGTAACGGAACGCCCTTAAGCTATCGGGTCGGGTTTTGGATCCGATAACCCGTTAACAGCCCCGACCAATGGGGATTTTCCACATGTAACATCATCATTGGCTGGAGGAAACACGTGTCCGCTGATCGTTGGGACAGATGTCATCCACTCATTGGACAGAAGGCGCCTATGATACTTCGACACGTGGCACGGCCCAACAGAGGCCCATTACTGTGAAAAGGCCGGCCCGTTTGACTTGGTCAAAAGGTGGCGGGCCGGCCCATGTAAAGCGTGTTAACGGCCTGTTCGCACATAGCCCATTTACAGCTCGCTAACCCAAGGCCCGTTACGCCCTATCCGAATTAGGCCCAGTAGCGTCATCTGGGCCACCCAATATGATTCCAGCCCATTTTCACTTCTGGCCCATATATGGCCCATGACGTCTTTCGGCCCATATGAGGCCCTATGTAACTCTTGGCCTATTAACGACCCGTGGTGAAACTGGCCCGCAATGAACAGTGTATCACTTTACACCCATTAACGGCCCGTGGTGAAACTGGCCCGTAATGAACAGTGTATCACTTTATACCCATTAACGGCCCGTTATTCCGTTGGGCCGTTTCCAGCCCATGTTATCTTTCGGCCTTCTCAGAGCCCATTTATTCTTGGGCTCATTTCCAGCATTCGTTTACTTACGACCCGTTAGTGTCATTTTCTGCTTGTGGGCCAAATTCAGCCCGTGGTTACAGTCGGCCCGTTTGTAGTCCGTTAATACGTTGGGCCGTTTTCATAGCGTCATCAAATATGGCCTATTAACGATGGCCCATTATGGTCGGCCCATGAACGGACGATTCCAACTCTAGCCCGTTTACGGCCATAATGCGGCCTGTTATTGGCCCATGTTTGGCCAATCGATCATACTGCACGTATAAGGCCCATTGATGATACGGCCCGTAGAAGGCCCATTGTTTCTATGGCCCGTAGAAGGCCCATTGTTTCTACGGCCCGTAGAAGGCCCACTGTTTCTACGGACCGTAGGAGGCACAGTGTCACTACAGTAAATATTAGCCCATGGTTATTGTGGCCTAGTTTTAAAAATAGGTTATTGCAGCCACTAGCAAACCGCAGAAAAAGAACTGCAATGACTACAAGCAAACAAATAAACAAGACAACAAGGAAATAAAAAGCAAGCAACTTACGCTAGGCTATCACGGCTATCACACATATTACATCCACTGGGCATCAAAGTTCGCCACCAGTGCAAATAAACGCACCGACAAAAGAATATACAAAACTGAGAGCACTTCAGAAGGCACTAGGCCTGGCCACGTCGGGCCCCCCAAAAAAGCTGAAGAAGCTGAGTAGACCTCAGTTGTGTCAACGATAGATGCATCAACAATAGATTTAAGGCATGATGGTGCGCACGGCAGTCCTTTGACATCTTCATCGCATCTTTGACTTCAAGTCAGAGCTGAGCTGAAGCAAGCCTTTCCGCTTTAAGTTGAGACTGAAGAAGTCAAACTGATTGAGGCAGCGACTGCACAGAGGTTGTCTCACACCTGCTGGTGAGTAGCTTCAACTCACTGTCTTCATCAAGACAGGACCTTGGGGTCATCTCGCTGTCCTCAAGATGGTTTGGCTCACTATCTTCCCTAAATATCTGCCTGGCGTAAGAGATACGAGTTTGAAAGAGAAACAAGGAGACACGTAACAGGTTTCACAATTATATAAGCAAATAAATGGATCTATTCTGCATAAGGAACATGTTTTTACAACTACAATTTGAAACTGGTAGTTGTTGCAAACACCCAATCAGATGTAAACAGCAAAGCAAACAGCAGTGGAGGAAATGATGCCTATCCAAATATATACTAGAACAAAGTTTGAAGGCTTGAGAAGGATGAACTTACATTACATGTTAACACGGGCTGGACAAAGCCCTTCTCCATGTTGATGGAAGGATAATTCAATAAATTCCCCAAAGAAAATTCTTTATAAGCGTCGCCATTATTCTACATTTTGCAAAGAGTAAATATAGATCAAATAATATTGGAAGAAACAGAGGATAATGAAGCTCAGGTGCAGACTGATGATACATAATCAAATAGCAATTAATTAAGTACAGCGTTACAAGGCAAAAGGGAGAGAGGTACTGACAAGAGCAATGCAGAGCCCATTATTGTTTTGAGATCGTATGATCCTTTGAGCAAGGAGATTCATCTGAAATTAGTTTTCATAGAAGAGAGAAGGTAATACACAAGCAGAAATTTAGGACTTCAAATTTCGAATTGATATCATAGACAGTACCTGACGCTGGGCTCCCAGCAGTTCTAATAGGGGTTTGGCCACTGGAGTAGGGGTAAAGTGTGGTACAGTTGGGCCTGTGTTTTCTGTGGCTGCTGATCTATCTGATTTAATAGGTATCACTACCTTTTCCAAATACCTAGTTTCTACTCCTTGAGGATCTGCACTCACCCTCTTCCTTTTGGACATCTATTACGAAAGAACAACATTTGACTTGAAAAACATAGTGTGACGACACGTGGAATAGGTACAGAAAATGGATAGGTATGGCATATACTCATATATGATGCTTAAACTAAGCAGATGGTGTAACAAAGTAGAAGTAATGCAAGAGGTCAGATGCAAAATATGTGCGACCAATACAACTTTGCAAAGTTAGAGCAAGCACCTTGATGGGTGAATAAGATAGGCCATCCTCCACCATGCCAAGTTTGTTAGCCAGTGGATCGTTCCGCAATATTCCTCTCGTGTGCCCATTCTCATATTCATTTTGATAATGTTCAATATCTGACATGCATGAAAACATAAAAACAAGTGAGATTTTCTTTGTAATGCAGAAGTGATTCTAATCCAATACTGCCTCCCTGTAAACCCCTTTGTGCTATCTCTGTAATTCTTTTAAAAGATGGCATGCATGCTGTAATTTGTTGTGCGCATTAATATAATGTGGCCTACTACTCAAAATATGAGAGCTCCAGAAGTGATGACACTTCGCAGATGATAGCTTCAACATATAGTAAAGAAGAACAAGTCGACCTGACCTAACAGATTCAAAATATACTAAGGGAGAACAACTCGACCTGACCAGTCGACCGCAAGAGAAGAGTATCATCTTAAAGAAGAGCAGAAGAGCAAGCAGATTGAAGATATTACAAGTCTTTCAATACAATGTCGGTTGGCCACCCATGATGAACCAGAGCGCACAGAGAAATACTATTCTTTCCGGTCTCTCCATATGTGGCTCACATGCATTTCGAAACTAAAGTAGGAACATTTAGCTAACCAATTAAACATCTCTCAGTTTTACTAATATCAGCAATAATATCATATATGAATTTGTACAACTAAGCTTGTTTAGCTTGATGGGTGGAGCAGTGCTATTACGACACGAACCACGTAAGCTAATTGTGGTCATCATAAAATGGGGAAAACATAAGCATGATGAGTACATGTTGACCGTGGTAGTGGGATGGCAGATCTGAAGCTGCAAACCGCGCAAAGGGTAGTTAGCAACCGATGTTTGCTTTGAAATAACAACTAAGATTTGGTATGGACAAGAAAGTACGGTCAACAAGTGACAAAGAAATGCAATTATGTTGTCTCTCTATATGTCGTGACATGCATTTGGAAACTCAAGTGGGACCTTTAGCTAACCAATTAAATGTGTCGGTTAACTAATATCAGTATCATATCACAATCATATTTGAACAACTAAGCTTTCGAATTCTGAGTGTTGTGTTGTTTAGCTTGAAGGGTGGAGTAATGCTAGTACGACAGAAAGCACCTACGCAGATCATAGTAGAGTAGATAAAAGGGGAAAACCCTAAGCATCAAGAGAAAAATCAGGAAAGTGGAACTAGCTGGACCAGTGGGTGGCGCACATGCTTTTCGAAACGAATATAGGAACATTAGGTGACCAATTAAATGTTCTCTGTTTTAGTGATATGAGCATCATATCAGATTGGTATTTCAACACGTAAGCTTTGGGTTGAGGTCTTGAGGAGCAGTGCTAGCACGACATGAAGCACCTACGATGATGGTAGTGAATATAAAGGGGGAAACCATAAGCTTTACGAGTATAGTGCCCGTGCCATGGCGGATCTGAAGGTGCAAACCGGACAAAGCTACTTTGCAACCCATGTTTGCTTTCAACTAGCCACTACGATTTGGTACGGACAAGAAAAGTACAGTAAACAAATTACGATCTATTTTTCGGGTGAGATCAATAACTTAAGCACATATGGAAGAGTACCACCTCTCTTGCGACGCCGTGTAGGCCTATGCTGATATGTTGAGGGTGCTGCGGGTGCGATGGCTGTCGGCGGTGGGGAAGAAGACTTTAGATGGCAGACGGCCGGGTCGGGGGATATATCCTGTTGCCGTGGACGAGGCGGTCATAGGAGCGGCAACGGCAAGGTGGACGACGGCGCCGATGAAGCGAGAGGAGGCGATGAAAGGATCCTGGTCCAGCGTCGTGGATGAGAGACGTCCATCTCTTGAAGTGGACGACGGGGTAGGGGTAGCGGCTTCGGCAAGGTGGAGGATGGGGTGGCGGACGGAGGAGGCTGGCCGCAGTGCGGAGGTTATCGTGCCGCCGACGGTGTATGAATGGGGAAATGGAGGCGAGGGGGATCTCAAACTTTGGGACGCGCTTCTCTGAAATGGGGGAAAGTTACGAACTTATCCCCCGTTTAAAATTTCGGACATCGCGTCGGTTGGGGATAGGACGGTAATCTCGCATCTCCCAAATATTTGCCTGTAACTATTTCGGGCGAGGAGAGGGTGTTTTGCCGCCCACGGTTGGCGCCCACGGTGTATGAACGGGCCTGACAGGTAGGGCGGTTGTGTCACGTCTGATGGAAGTTACACATCTGCCCCTATTTAAAATATTAGCCTACATCGATTTCGGACGAGGAGAGTTTGTTTTGCCGCCCACCGTGTATGAATGGGGAAATCGAGGAAGAGACACATGTCTTTCGGACGAGCTTGAATCAAATGTGTTTTGCCGCCCACGTTTGGCGCCCACCGTGTCTGAATGGGCTCAGAGGCCGTCGTGTCACGTCTGATTGAAGTTACTAGTCTAGCCCTATTGACAGCAGTGTAAATCCGGTCGATAAGGATGTCAAGTGTCAGGGGTAGACAGTAATTTCCATCTCGCAAACACTTGCTTCGGGCAGCCCACAAATTATAGTGGGTGTTTAGCCGCTTCGTTCAAAACTTGGGAGAATTAGCATTCGCGTTTGCCCTGGGACCTGGCAAACTAAATTCAAATCCAATTTGTATTCGATTACGAATATCCACAGACAATTATACTTTTTTTATTTATTTCTTCAAAACCACAACAAAGATTTATTCCACCTTTATATATGATTATGATTTAGAAATGCCGTGATCTTCAAATTCAGTAGGTTGGATACACTATGAGTCAAACAGTTATTTCATCCAATACAATATGCTCACACGAACAACAGTTCACCTTATGTCAATCATACAAGTACTGAGGATTACCTCGCCTAAAAAATTCGGATCATTACAACACATGGACAACATAGGGGGTCTTGCAACATAATCCATTCAGAGACATGACACAACATGCAAGTACAATAATCTAATGACAATTTCAACTGGTATCTAAAGAAGAACCGGGATTACCTTGGGCTTCAGATAGCAGAAACAGCAGGACCTCCTCCGTCTTCAAATGCAGCATTCTTACTTCCTCCAATTCTTGGGTTGCTTGCATAATGCGTTCTGCTAATTCCATAATTTCCAGCCTCAAGATAAAGATTACCTCATTCATGGCAGCCACACCATCTCTTTCTGCCTCTAGTAGAGCCTCAAGCACTATAATATATGTGCCCAGACTGCTCTCCGGCGGTGTTGCCTCTGAACTGCTACCATCCGGTAACATGGAAGGCGCACTGCTTGCACAAATAGATTCTGGGGTTGTACATTGTGTCCTAGTGTGAACGGCATCCTGAAAGGTTTCTCCTGGACATCAGTAAGAGATAGTTATCGTATGATCCAGGCAGTAAGCTTACATGGTAAACAACGGACGAATTATTGCCGAGCATGGCAAACTATATTTAAATGGTTCGAAGCAGCATCAGCCGAAAAGAAATTAAAATGGTAAGATGAAACTAGGGATGTAAGTGGCAAATAAACGACATCTGCCAGTCCCATCTAGTTAGTTTTTGCTACCTCCCTAGTTCATTTTCCTCAAAAAACAAAAACTCTTTTGAACTATCATACCACTAGTGGACTTTAATCGGGATTAAACGGGACCCAGTTGACATCCCTAGTTGAAAGGGAGTGTACAACCGCTATATTTAAGTTGCCAAGGCATCTAAGCAGTTGAAATAATCTGAGAAAGCACTTGACAGTGTGGCCTCATATAAACTACGAAGACAGTCTTGTGATGAAGTTGAGAGGAAAAGTTAAGGACTCAAATGAAATAGGCATGCATTTCTTTACGATAGTACAGCAGGCACTGCTGACATATTGGCCAACTCAGGTATAGCGTAACAACAAATAAGCATTCGAATCAAGCAATACAGCAAAGCAGACAACTGAACTATTTGTAATTCGGTAGGATTACACATTGAGGGCACAAGCCAAGAAAGCAGCCCACTCGCATTACATTTCACATGTACTAAAACACACTGGCTTACCATATGTTGTTGTGAAGCCTAGCTGTTGTTGCAATGTTCTTTGAAGATATCGTCAGCATCCCGTGGTTGCAAATCTAGTTGTTGTAGTTTATTCTGCACCATCTATTTAGCTAAAATTAATTTTAATCGCATGCACTGGTCCGAATTGATCATCAATGGTTCATCTAAACTAATGAAAGAAGGGTGTGTGCATACACGACAATATATCTGCTTCCCTCTATTTTTATGCTTGTTCGAGGTGCCAGCCCCAAAAGAACAAATTTTTTTCTTGATGGGGTTGGCAGCTCCATAATTAATAGAAGCATCAAATTAGTCATGCAACTTGGGAAGATCAAGAACACACAAACAAGTAAGGAACAGAGGCTCGGAGGAGTGATGTAATAGCTAGCATCAGAAAATGTAGGGTAAAACGAACAAAAAGCAGCGGAACCACATGCTAGTTTGCTTATGTGTAATTAAGCATAGAGAACATTAAGCAGTCTGATGGAACCAATAGGTGGCATCAGAACAAAACTAAAGCATATTAACTATATGTGCACTGGTATGTAATTTAGCACATGTAACATGTTCACTGCCAGAAGTATGGCCCTACAGGTGCAAGCAGAATAACGCGTCTCATGAAAAACTGAATGATGCCCTGAAGAAATTCAAAGGTGCGGTGCTTATGCTAGGAAAGTGAACGTAGGCGCCGGCCGTTGGATAATAGTACCTGATTCTCGGCGGCGTATGGGTATCGTTGTCATACTTGATAGCTAAGGATCGTCGATGGTGCTCGTGTTGCGGTTGAGTTTGGGCCGGCTGTCGCCGTCGCTGAAGCGGCTTCGGTGCTACGGTTGCGGCGCCTGTCGACATACAAGAAAGCTCATCTGTGGTAAGTGAACAGTTGCACGATAAAGAGAAAAACCAAAGGAGTACAAATCGAAATAACCTGATGAGGCTGCGGCGTCGGTAAAGCAGGGCCGGTGGAGTTGAATATGGCGTCCGTGGAGCGGGTCCGGTGCAGTGCTTTCAGTGAGGCGGATCTGTTGCGGCGGACGAGGGCTTGTATGAAGGGCCAGCGAAGGGGCGGACGAGGGAGTCAGTGAAGGGCCTACGCTGTGGTGGACGAGGGCGCCGGTTAAGCAGATCCGGTGCGGTGGACCATGATGGCGGTCAAGGAGATCTGGAGCGGTGGACAAGCTAGTCGCTGAAGCGGCTCCGGTGAAGTGGTGAGTTGGCAGTTGGGGGTTCCAAGGTGCGGAAGGTAGATCCGGCGGGGTGTGTGGTCCACCGCTGCGGTGGAGGACTAGATTCAGCGGCTTGCCGTGGTTGGGGGGTCGGGGAGGGGAAGGGAGGGGCTCTGGGGAAGAATGTTGGGGGCAAAGAGGGGAAAACAATGGAGTTACGAAAGCAGCCCTTTTCCGTTCATGTGGCAGGGGTAAAACAGGAATGTCGCAGGGCTAAACTTTCGGGCGCGTGATATGTCGATGTGAGCGGGAAGTTTGAAAGCTTTTGGCGCCTAAAATTATAAGTATTCTGCTCTCGTACGGCCGACTATGATATCATGGCCGACAATTTGTTTGTTTTGCACGCAAAAAAATGTGCAAGTTTTGAAAATCATTGTCTCCAACTCGAAACTTAGATTGTCCATTCAATTCAAATATGGATCATTGAGCTACTACAAGCAAATACCATCATACAGTCCAATTCAAATGAAATTCCAAATGTGTTTATCCTAAATATGATGACAAAAGCAAAAATGTGTATGTGTATGAATAAAGTGGATGATTATAAAGTTTGAACATGCTCATATGTGTATATCTCTAGGTTTGATATATGAATTTGAAATCACGAAATCCCGGCTTAAAAAATGTACCTCCGTTTAAATGAATTACAAAAGCTAATGATGGAGTCGAATTCCAAAATTCCAATCTTAGGTTTGTAATTCTGGTACATCAAGGTATATCACGCATGTTCAAAAGTATCATTATCTCATAGTACAAACTGTGAGACAAATTGATCAACCATGAGTGCACAATATCTCAATTACGCTAAAGTCCCTCAAATATAGACACCTCACTCTTTATCTGAAGTCAACTCCCACCACCACCACACACACACACATAGAGAAGTCGTTCTCTCCCCCAAACACCAACACACGAGCACATTAACACCCCTCTCTCTTGTAAAGTCCGGACCCCAACATAGGTCTCTATCACTTTGTCTCTCGGGCATGCACACATCTCTTCCCTCACTCTCTAGGTCTCCCGCTATCTCTCTTACCCAAGCGCACGCACTATGTAGAGTGTATATTTCCCATACACACAAAACGTCGCCCCCAAACGTCTATCTCCCTAGTCATGTGGTTCTCGCGCACTCACCTCACAAACCACCCCCACTGCAAACAAGCACACTTTGTCTCCTTATGCACCACTCTCCTCTTTCTATCTCTCCCACATGTGGACCCGCCCCAGCTCCTTCCCTGTATACATATATGTCGTGACTCTTTGCATAGCTCCCTAATGTATAATCGTTCTTGATTTCGCACATTGTTCTCTACACCATCTATTCTAGATCTCTCATGAAGTCCCTATCACACACACGATGACTCTCTTCCCTTGCGTCTCCGTTCATAGGCCAATTTCGGACAACATCAACATTGTCTCCCTATCTATACGCCATTTATGGACACAAACGACCCCTCTCACCCCCTCTCTTCCTCTCTCTCTCTCTCTCTCTGTCCGTCGCTAGCTCTCTCTTTCTCTCGCTCTCACACCCCTCTCCCACACACACACTCGATGTCTCTTCCAAATAGTCTGCTCCCCCCGCCCGCACCCGTGCTATCTCGCTACTACACATGTCACACCATTCCCCCTTCCCTTATACTAGGTTTACATCATCAGTGGTCTCTCTACTCCACATACACTCTCTCCCTCTCACACACAAACGCATGCACAAACACACACAGACACGCACAAACACCCATTTATTTGGATCCTCATCTCTCCTCATGTCCGCATATGTATCTCACACACTCACTCTCTAATTATGTATATGTGTCTCCACGTTACACAACACAAAGCCCCATGTACATGTCTCTCTCTATCCTCCACACACATAGACACAAAGAATCTCTTATCATTGCCTCAGTCTCTAACATATCACACACACACTGTCTCTCTCTCTCGCAAACACGCTCAACAAGGGTTTCCCCGTGAATAACTTACCGTCTATTCATCAACAGTCGTGGTAGTACAGCGAACACGAGATGTGAAAAAGAATAAATCTACACGTGTTTAGACCACCTAGTATGACTACTAGGACTAGAGCAAGCCAAAAAGCGCGCCGCTGTCACCCCCTCCTTGTCAGCGATGGGAAAATCTTTGTTTTACACAGTCGAGAAGTCATTGTGCTAAGGCCCCACATGCCGAGGCGTTGAATAGAATGTAGATGCTAGTTTACGGAAGCAAGTATCGATAATACGTTTGTATCTCCAACCTTATATTTCTTCTCTTATAAAAAACCGAGTTGGTGATGATGGTACGTGTGCCATCTTGCAATATAGATCGTCCGATCTATATCTGACGGATGGAAATTAAACTAAAAGATACCCGCACCCCTCTCCACATTTGCAGACAAGGCCTTCTGTCACGCCCAATATGCGACCCTATCTGAGAGGAACTCGAAGGTCCCACCAAGGATAGACCCGCATATTGAAACGCTTTTGCAAGGTGGATATCATTACATCAACATTACATAATAGATGGGGATACATACAAGGCATACAAATGCCGCAATAATACATCAATACATCAAACATAAGATCAACATCCGACTACGGATGAAACACAAACAGAAGCTCAAACGACATCCACCCTGCTAGCCCAGGCTGCCGACCTGGAACCTATCCCCTGATCGAAGAAGAAGCAGAAGAAGAACTCCAAAACAAGTAACATCGCTCTCGCGTCATGATCATCGCAAAACCTGTACCTGCAACTGGTGTTGCAGTAATCTGTGAGCCACGAGGACTCAGCAATCCCATTACCATGGGTATCAAGACTAGCAAAGCTTAATGGGTAAGGAAAGGATAGGTGGTGAGGTTGCAGCAGCGACTAAGAACGATATGGTGGCTAACATACGCAAATAAGAGCGAGAAGAGAAGCAACGGAACGGTCGTGAAACTAGCAATGATCAAGAAGTGATCCTGAACTCCTACTTACATCAAACATAACCCAGAAACCGTGTTCACTTCCCGGACTCCGCCGAGAAGAGACCATCACAGCTACACACGCGGTTGATGCGTTTTAGTTAAGTCAAGTGTCAAGTTCTCTACAACCGTACATAACAAATTCCCATCAGCCACATAACCGCGGGCATGGCTCTCGAAAGTTTATACCCTGCAGGGGTGTCCCAACTTAGCCCATTATAAGCTCTCACGGTCAACGAAGGATATTCCTTCTCCCGGGAAGACCCGATCAATCTCGGAATCCCGGTTTACAAGACATTTCGACAATGGTAAAACAAGACCAGCAAAGCCGCCCGATGTGTCGACAATCCAGATAGGAGTCGCACGTATCTCGTTCTTAGGACACACCGGGTGAGCAAGACGTCGGGTTGGCATAGACCCTGGTTGCCCAGGGGGCGCCGGACATCACTCGGTTTGGACCAGCACTTGGAGAAGCACTGGCCCGGGGGGGTTAAAATAAAGATGACCCTCGGGATGCATGACTCCCAAGGGAAAAAGGCTAGGTGAGGCAGATGTAAAACCAAGGTTGGGCCTTGCTGGAGGAGTTTTATTCAAAGCGAACTATCAAAGGGGTCCCATAAATCACCCAACCGCGTAAGGGACGCAAAATCAAGGAACATAACACCGGTATGACGGAAACTAGGGCGGCAAGACTGGAACAAAACACCAGGCATAAGGCAGAGCCTTCCACCCTTTACCAAGTTTATAGATGCATTAATTAAATAATAGAATATTGTGATATCCCAACATAAACATAATCCAACATGGAGCAATCTTCATCTTCACCTGCAACTAGCAACGCTATAAGAGGGGCTGAGCAAAAGTGGTAACATAGCCAAACAATGGTTTGCTAGGAAGGGTGACAAAGGTTAGAGGTGGTTTCATGGCAATTTGGGAGGCTTGAAGAGCAAGTGATAGGTAGCACAGCATAGCGATAGAACGAAGCAACTAGCATAGCAATGATAGTAATGAGATCCAAGGTTACGGTCATCTTGCCTGAAATCCTGCTAGGAAGAAGAACGAGTCCATGAAGAAGATGAAGCCACGAAGACGAACCAAGCGTAGACGAACGAATCCTCACGATCGCAACGAAACGGGAACTATCGAGAAGAAGCATACAACATGGTAAACACACCAAACATGAACAAGGCATGATGCTCAACCAAGTATGATGAATGACAAGGCTACATGAAGCTACTCATGGCAAGAGATGGTGCATACAAGAGCAACACATCAAAGCAAGTTTAAATGAGGCCGGAAACAACATATAACAAATCCGGTAAGTCCTCATATGCAAGTTTTGAAATTGGTCCAGATCTGAATAAGCTTATGTTCAAGTTGTTAAACAGCAAGTTAAGACGCACCAAGATGATCTACACGAAATTCTAGTCAAGTTACATATAAAGTTCATTAGATTCAGAGCTACGGCCTAAAAGATATGAGCAAAACAAGTTAAACATGGCATTGATGCAAAATGCATTCAAACATCAAGCAAACACCTCAAAACAAGGATGCAACAAGGTAACATGAAACTACATGCAAAACTAAGCAAGTTTCATATAGAGCATGCTCAAAACGGAGCAACGGTGCAACGGTGCAACACATACACTCCAAACAAGATATAACAACGATCTGTCCAAAACAGCAACTAGGCATCTTGCAAGTATCAAAACAACATGCTACAGCACCTCAACATGATAACAAAAGGCATAGACATGATGTACAGGTAAAGCATTACAAAACATGAACACTGAGCTATCTCCAGAAACCAAGAGAACGTGCTCAAAGGGCATGAATCTACTAATTGCATAGAACAAAAGTCCCTTACTAATCACGAGCCAAAAAGGCACAGAAGATATGGAGGCACCCATGTAAACATAGCAAGTAATATGACAGATTCAGACTTAGTGAAAATAACAGTGCATGGCAGGAACAATGATAAGTAGGCATGTTGGTGAGCTTGAACCACTCACCACAGATCAATACATGGCATGACAAGGTAACCAACAGTAAGATGGCATAAATATGAAGCTAAACATGGCAATAGCATAGTCATAGGGTACATGGATCACTAGCAAAAGACATGGCAATAACGAACTTCATGTTAACAGGCTGACAGCAACATTATTTATCAAGTTTGGAGCATGATAACAACAAGCTACAGCAGGCTATAAATGCAAACAAGGGCATGGATGGATAGAACATAACATGTATAACAAAACATCCTTGGTGAACATCTCCAGATTATGCATAGAACTCATGGTGTCAGCAGGTTTACATGGCAACAAAATATAACAGACTCAGACTTAGCAGAAAAGACTAAGCCACAGAAATCAGCAACATCATGGAGGCTACTTTGCATGCTTGTGCTAGTCACCACATAGATCACAAAAATACAAGACAAGAATCCTTGTAAAGATGGCATGATGTAGTCTAAAGCACATGTAGACATCAAGCTCATAGGATGCACACACAAAATGTAACAAAAATAACAAATCAGCAAGTTCTGTAAACACACAGCAGTAAACATCATATAGCACTCTTGCAACGATGATTAGGGCATCAATATGGACTCAACCAGGCATGGCACAATGGAACAGAATTAAGAGCATCTCATGATGAACATTTTGATATATTATGCATGCAAAACGGAGCAGCATACATGAACTTATGACATGCAGAACATGGGTACTTAATGCAAAATCTCAGGGACTTGGAGATATTTCGGGGGTCAACCTCGTTTTTCAGATCTGGATCTGGGCGCAGAATCCGAGGCAGGAGCTCGGGCTCGCCGGCGGAGGCGGGGTCGACGGGGCGAGGTCGCTGGCCGACGGACGGCGGCGAGCGGGCGACAGTGCGGGAGCCAGGCGCGCGGGTCCGGCACGGCACGGTTGGGGGCCGGCGGCGGCGGTCGGAGACGAGGAGGCGGCGGCGAACGGGCGGCGAGGGAGCTCGGGAGGCACGCCGGCGGGGCGGCGGCGGTGCACGCCGGCGAGGGACGGGGCGCGGGCCACGAGGTCCTGAGGAGGTGGCGGCGGGCGAACGGGCGAGGCGCCCGGGGCGCGGCCCAGATGCGGCCCGGGGCGAGCCGGCCTCGGGCCCCGGCGGGCCTGGCGGCGGGGCGCGGCGGCTGGTGGCGGAGGAGGCCATGTGGCGGCTCGGGATTGGCCAAGGGGGCGGCGGCGGACATGTCCGGCGGCGGGATTTTCGTCCGATGGCGCGAGGGGAGCGGGGCTAGGGTTTTGGACCCGAAAATGGAGGGGGAGGGGACGTATATATAGGTAGAGGGAGCTAGTAGTGTCCAAATGAGGTGCGGTTTTCACCCACACGATCATGATCGAACGACCGAGAGCATGGAGGGGGTTAGGATGGGCTAGTGGGCTATGGTGGAGGGGTGCTAGGCAACAAAGAGAGAGGGGTTTTGGGCTACGCGGTTAACCGTTGGGGCATCAAACGACCTCCAAATGGAATGAAATTTGACAGGCGGTCTACCGGTGCTATACCAAGGCCACTCGGCAAATCTCGTCACATTCCAAGAACGCTTTTCTCCCGCTCACGAAACAAGGTCAGAGAGGGGCGACGGGCACGTGCGAGTGTGGTTGATCTTAGAACGGACAACGGAAAGAACCGGCGGAACCGGAACGGATGCAAGTTTTGAAAAACATGATGATGCAATGCAGATGATGACATGGCAAAATGAAACACGCAAGCAAATGACATGACAACAATGACGAATAACTGGAAGACACCTGGCACATCGAATCCAGGGCGTTACAACACTCCTCCACTAACAAGAGATCTCGTTCCGAGATCTTAGAACCGAGACGGAAGGAAAAAGGGATGAGGTGAAATAAGAACAAAACAATGAGGATGAACAAAGTCAAGAACACTCGAGTGGGAAAGAGGAATGTTGAATGAGACAAGAAGCAAAAGCTCAAGGGATAAGGCTGAATTTGAAACCACCCCGGTTAGGACAAGATAGAAAAAGGAATAATAACGAAGGAATTTATGCAGCAATCCGGCTGAACAAGGAAAGAATAGAACATGAACTTGAGAAATGGAACGATACTTTACTTGAGGAACAACACAAAACCTCTGGAAGACTTGAAAGAGTGGAATGAGAAAAACGGGGAAGAAGATGACAACTTCTACCATGAATGAAATAGAGAGCATCCTTAGAAGGAAACATTGAACGGAGTTGTTGAGAAAATCAACAACGAAAAGAATAAGCTTGTTGTGGACTTATGGATAACATCTCAAAGTTATGAGGTGGTAACCTACCACAAGCGGAAAAAAATTGAAAAGCTGAGAAGAACGAGGAAATGCAAAACTCCACTTCAGAAGAATATGGAGAATTAATTGCACTTTGAGAAGCAAGAAGAAGATACTTGAGCTACGCCTACGAGAATCTTGATGAACACTTGAAGAATGAATTAAATCATGACGAGCCACCGTGATGAACTCCGGTAACAAAAGAATGACGAGATAAAATTGAAGGATGAAAGGGATTAGATTAAATCCTTGCGATGATTTGGATGGAGGTTTGCGACGAAATCAGCGAGAAGCTTGGAACTCCGGAAAAGAAAAGATGAAAACACTTTGAACCGAGAATGTGATAAGACGAACAATCTCCGAAAAGAAGAGATAAAACCACTTGAAGAAAGAAGAATAAGGATTACGTTATGCTTATCCTCCACCAATTAAATTGATGAGAAACAATGGATTTGCATACTACTTATTCTTGTTGGAAAGATTAAGGGGGGATATAGCGCAAAACTTGAGAAAGTCTTCGTGAACCACCGGTAGGGCTGGAAAGAACGAATGAATTGATATGATAACAACAGAAAGAATCTTGAACGATCCACCGTAGGAATTGAAACGAATGACGAAAAGAGAGTGAATCACCGGAAAGAATTTGAAAAGTACGAAGATACTTGAGGGAATCTAGAGACAAGAGAACGAAGAGATCGCAAACTGATTAAAGAGCAAAGCACCGGAAGAATATGGAGAGGAACGAAAAGGCATGAATATAGAATAATCGGAGAACGGATTTGAACACTTAGAACGAAGAAATATTCTGAAATGGAGGCCTCCGGATAATTGAGACGGAAAACAACTCCTGAAATACTCCGGATGGGTGAAAAGAATTGCACGACTAGAAACAATATGAGCGGATAGCATCAAGCTAGCGACATGAATCTTCGGGAGAACGGACAAGATTTAAGAGAAACTCTTCTTCGGTCTTCAAATGTTGAGAATGATGACGAGAAAGAACACCAAAATTATTGAGATACTCCGGGAGAATGAAAAGCGAAGAGGTTGAGCCAACAATGAAAATATTTTGAAATCGATCTTGGAAAAGCGTCTGACTGATGAAATTCATACTTACATCAAACTTTGAAAAGGATTTGAGAATAACTCCGGCAAACTTAGAAGAGTCAGGTAAGATCCTAGGAAAATACCTGTGGGTTAGGGCCCATTGAAAAGAAACACCGTAGGCAAGGATTGTCGAATGAGAAATGATGCACCGGAACGATTGAAAGATTTGAATGAGGTGACAACCTCGAATTAGATGGATGCAAACACGAATCTTCTGAGATGTCTTCAACACTCCGGGATAATAGAATGGCGAAAGGAGGAGCGAGCAAGGGGAAAACACTTCGGTCAAGGAAAAGAATACGATCAACACCGAAAACTTGAATTGGATCCACCGGAAAAGGAAATGAGACGAACAATGATTAACTAGGCGGGAATTCACCGGTTGAGACAACTGAGGAAAGACTGAAGATACTCCGAACGAATAAAATTGATGCTCGAAAGAGACTCAGGCTCCGGGAATAAGAGGGTGGGAGGGTGGGAAATAAAGGCAACTTGGAAGGGAGAACTGATGAATAGTTTGAAGAGAAAAGACTGGTAGAAAGAATGCGAAGGCTTCGCACGAGTAGGATGGATACTCGATTACAGGCTCTGGCTCCGAGAAGAAGAAGGGTGGGAGGGTGGGAAAAACAAGGACAACTTCGTATGGGGAAACAACGTCGGTTGAGAAAGCACTGAGGACTAATCTTGCAAAAGATGGCGAGGAGCGAAACCACTCGAAGGAAAATGCGCCGGATTGAAAAGAGGATGGACAACGAACGAAAACTATCCGCGTGATCCTAAAGAAAAATTGAAGGGGAAGAGAAGTAAGTCGAAACACCAACGTCAAGATTCCTTACCAGAGCGGCGAAGGGGACTGAGGAGTAAAAAAGAATTCCTACTCTCTGATATAACTAGACTCCGAAAAAGTTTTGTTCTAGACTCGACATCGGCCAAACTACACGATCAATCAAGGGGGCTCCTATGGTCGGTCGAGGCTCTGATACCAACTTGTCACCCCAATATGCGACCCTATCCGAGGGGAACTCGAAGGTCCCACCAAGGATAGACCCGCATATTGAAACGCTTTTGCAAGGTGGATATCATTACATCAACATTACATAATAGATGGGGATACATACAAGGCATACGAATGCCGCAATAATACATCAAACATAAGATCAACATCCGACTACGGATGAAACACAAACAGAAGCTCAAACGACATCCACCCTGCTAGCCCAGGCTGCCGACCTGGAACCTATCCCCTAATCGAAGAAGAAGCAAAAGAAGAACTCCAAAACAAGTAACATCGCTCTCGCGTCATGATCATCGCAAAACCTGTACCTGCAATTGGTGTTGCAGTAATCTGTGAGCCACGAGGACTCAGCAATCCCATTACCATGGGTATCAAGACTAGCAAAGCTTAATGGGTAAGGAAAGGATAGGTGGTGAGGTTGCAGCAGCGACTAAGCACAATATGGTGGCTAACATACGCAAATAAGAGCGAGAAGAGAAGCAACGGAACAGTCGTGAAACTAGCAATGATGAAGAAGTGATCCTGAACTCCTACTTACATCAAACATAACCCAGAAACCGTGTGCACTTCCCGGACTCCGCCGAGAAGAGACCATCATGGCTACACATGCGGTTGATGCGTTTTAGTTAAGTCAAGTGTCAAGTTCTCCACAACCGGACATTAACAAATTCCCATCAGCCACATAACCGCGGGCACGGCTCTCATAAGTTTATACCCTCCAGGGGTGTCCCAACTTAGCCCATTATAAGCTCTCACGGTCAACGAAGGATATTCCTTCTCCCGGGAAGACCCGATCAATCTCGGAATCCCGGTTTACAAGACATTTCGACAATGGTAAAACAAGACCAGCAAAGCCGCCCGATGTGTCGACAATCCAGATAGGAGTCGCACGTATCTCGTTCTTAGGACACACCGGGTGAGCAAGACGTCGGGTTGGCATAGACCCTGGTTGCCCAGGGGGCGCCGGACATCACTCGGTTTGGACCAGCACTTGGAGAAGCACTGGCCCGGGGGGGTTAAAATAAAGATGACCCTCGGGATGCATGACTCCCAAGGGAAAAAGGCTAGGTGAGGCAGATGTAAAACCAAGGTTGGGCCTTGCTGGAGGAGTTTTATTCAAAGCGAACTATCAAGGGGGTCCCATAAATCACCCAACCGCGTAAGGGACGCAAAATCAAGGAACATAACACCGGTATGACGGAAACTAGGGCGGCAAGACTGGAACAAAACACCAGGCATAAGGCAGAGCCTTCCACCCTTTACCAAGTTTATAGATGCATTAATTAAATAATAGAATATTGTGATATCCCAACATAAACATAATCCAACATGGAGCAATCTTCATCTTCACCTGCAACTAGCAACGCTATAAGAGGGGCTGAGCAAAAGCGGTAACATAGCCAAACAATGGTTTGCTAGGAAGGGTGACAAAGGTTAGAGGTGGTTTCATGGCAATTTGGGAGGCTTGAAGAGCAAGTGATAGGTAGCGCAGCATAGTGATAGAACGAAGCAACTAGCATAGCAATGATAGTAATGAGATCCAAGGTTACGGTCATCTTGCCTAGAATCCTACTAGGAAGATGAATGAGTCCATGAAGAAGATGAAGCCACGAAGACGAACCAAGCGTAGACGAACGAATCCTCACGATCGCAACGAAACGGGAACTATCGAGAAGAAGCACACAACAAGGTAACACACCAAACATGAACAAGGCATGATGCTCAACCAAGTATGATGAATGACAAGGCTACATGAAGCTACTCATGGCAAGAGATGGTGCATACAAGAGCAACACATCAAATCAAGTTTAAATGAGGCCGGAAACAACATATAACAAATCCGGTAAGTCCTCATATGCAAGTTTCGAGATTCGTCCAGATCTGAATAAGCCTTATGTTCAAGTTGTTAAACAGTAAGTTAAGATGCACCAAGATGATCTACACGAAATTCTAGTCAAGTTACATATAAAGTTCATTAGATTCGGAGCTACGGCCTAGAAGATATGAGCAAACAAGTTAAACATGGCATTGATGCAAAATGCATTCAAACATCAAGCAAACACCTCAAAACAAGGATGCAACAAGGTAACATGAAACTACATGCAAAACTAAGCAAGTTTCATATAGAGCATGCTCAAAACGGAGCAACGGTGCAACACATACACTCCAAACAAGATATAACAACGATCTGTCCAAAACAGCAACTAGGCATCTTGCAAGTATCAAAACAACATGCTACAGCACCTCAACATGATAACAAAAGGCATGGACATGATGTACGGGTAAAGCATTACAAAACATAAACACTGTGCTATCTCCAGAAACCAATATAACATGCTCAAAAGGACATGACAAGATTGCAAATAATAACAGTTTCACAGACTTGGCACAAATCACTGGGCATGGCAGAAATAATATCAGGTTGCTAAGTTTAGAGCTATCAAACAGCATGCTACAGGAACAGATTATAGCAAACAGAGGCATGGCATGAATCTAATAATTGCATAGAACAAAAGTCCCTTACTAATCACGAGCCAAAAAGGCACAAAAGATATGGAGGCACCCATGTAAACATAGCAAGTAATATGACAGATTCAGACTTGGTGAAAATAACAGTGCATGGCAGGAACAATAATAAGTAGGCATGTTGATGAGCTTGAACCACTCATGGTATGACAAGGTAACCAAAAGTAAGATGGCATAAATATGAAGCTAAGCATGGCAATAGAATAGTCATACGGTACATGGATCACCAGAAATACACGTGGCAATAACGAACTTCATGTTAACAGGCTGACAGCAACATTATTTAGCAAGTTTGGAGCATGATAACAACAAGCTACATCAGACTATAAATGCAAACAAGGGCATGGATGGATAGAACATAACATTTATAACAAAACATCCTTAGTGAACATCTCCAGATTATGCATAGAACTCATGGTGACAGCAGGTTTACATGGCAACAAAATATAACAGACTCAGACTTAGCAGAAAAGACTAAGCCACAGAAATCAGCAACATCATGGAGGCTACTTTGCATGCTTGTGCTAGTCACCACATAGATCACAAAAATACAATACAAGCACCTCTGTAAAGATGGCATGATGTAGTCTAAAACACATGTAGACATCAAGCTCATAGGATGCACACACAAAATGTAACAGAAATAACAAATCAGCAAGTTCTGTAAATAGACAGTAGTAAACATCATATAGCAGTCTTGCAACGATGATTAGGGCATCAAGATGGACTCAACCAGGCATGGCACAATGGAACAGAATTAAGAGCATCTCATGATGAATATTTTGATATATTATGCATGCAAAACGGAGCAGCACACATGAATTTATGACATGCAGAACATGGGTACTTAATGCAAAATCTCAGGGACTTGGAGATATTTCGGGGGTCAACCTCGTTTTTCAGATCTGGATCTCGGGCGCGGAATCCGAGGCAGGAGCTCGGGCTCGCCGGTGGAGGCGGGGTCGACGGGGCGAGGTCGCTGGCGGCGGACGGCGGCGAGCGGGCGATGGTGCGGGAGCCGGGGCGCGCGGGTCCGGCAAGGCACGGTCGGGGGCCGGCGGCGGCGATCGGAGACGAGGAGGCGGCGGCGAACGGGCGGCGAGGGAGCTCGGGAGGCGCGCCGGTGGGGCGGCGGCGGTGCATGCCAGCGAGGGACTAGGCGCGGGCGACGAGGTCCTGAGGAGGCCGCAGCGGGCGAACGGGCGAGGCGCCCCGGGCACGGCCTAGATGCGGCCCGGGGCCGGCCGGCCTCGGGCCCCGGCGGGCCTGGCGGCGGGGCGCGGCGGCTGGTGGCGGAGGAGGCCACGTGGCGGCTCGGGATTTCCCAAGGGGGCGGCGGCGGACATGTCCGGCGGCGGGGTTTTCGTCCGACGGCGCGAGGGGAGCGGGGCTAGGATTTTGGACCCGAAAATGGAGGGGGAGGGGACGTATATATAGGTAGAGGGAGCTAGCTGTGTCCAAATGAGGTGCGATTTTCGCCCACACGATCGTGATCGAACGACCGAGAGCATGGAGGGGGCTAGGATGGGCTAGTGGGCTGTGGTGGAGGGGTGCTGGGCAGCAAAGAGAGAGGGGTTTCGGGCTACGCGGTTAACCGTTGGGGCATCAAACGACCTCCAAATGGAACGAAATTTGACGTGCGGTCAACAGGTGCTATACCAAGGCCACTCGGCAAATCTCGTCCCATTCCGAGAACGTTTTTCTCCCGCTCACGAAACAAGGTCAGAGAGGGGCGACGGGCACGTGCGAGTGTGGTTGGGCTCAGAACGGACAACGGAAAGAACCGGCGGAACCCGAACGGATGCAAGTTTTGAAAAACATGATGATGCAATGCAGATGATGACATGGCAAAATGCAACACGCAAGCAAATGACATGGCAACAACGACGAATAACTGGAAGACACCTGGCTCATCGAATCCGGGGCGTTACACCTTCCCTCGTTCATCCTTATCTCCAACAAACCTCATTGTTGAGCAATTAAGAAAGGAAGCCTCTGGAACAAAACTGGCCTGGTGGCCGCTGTCGGCATCGTCAATCCCCATGCCTCCGCTCAGTCCGACCGCCAACCACCACCACACCCCACTCCTCTTCACCTTATCTCATTTTCTCGAGATATCATTAGCTTTTACACATGGGATTACTCCCGCAAGGGTCAATCACAATAAGTGTTTTGTAAAAAATGCATCTTGATGTTCCGTGCAATGCACGGATCTTGCTAGTACTCCTACACAAGACTAAGTTGGTGATGCTGGTGTGTCTGCCATCCGTCGTTTCTGACCATTAGATCTACATCTAACGATTGTGAGGTAAGTTGTTGCCTTTTCTCACCAACATCCCACTTGTCTTCCAATTTGCAGAAAAACCCATAATTAGTATCTTAAAACCAACCACATCCCTCCCTGACCTCACCAAAACAGCCCAAGGAATATATTCTAATTGAAACATAATATATCTCTAGTGACATATGTTTATCAAAATTAGAGTGTTTTGTACCAAGTTTGTGAATAAGTATTATTCTAATTATGATTCGTTGCAATGGACATGAACATTGCTAGCATTTCCAACCATGCATTTTTTTCCTAGTATTCCATAGTTTTGAGTTTCCCATCAAGATATTAGTCACTCATGGTTAATATTTACTTTCAATCATGTACACATATGCACTATGTAACTAGCCTTGCTTATTGGCTTCCAAAGCTTAACTTTCACTCCTACTTACAATATGTAGAGTATTTAACAAAAAAACTACCACTTTCAACCAGCCCTAGGAAGAATCTATTATACAAAAAATAGCAAAAACATACCCAAAATTTCTTAATCCACGCCAAAAACTACCTAGTACTCCTACCGATTAGGTTCGTTTAAACCCATTTATGACAGGGTTGGCCCACACGTCCGTGCTGAGAGGCAGCTTAAACCAACACATTTTGTTTGACCGTTGACACGAGGGACCCACATCTGACCTTCTATCCTGTTATTCCCCCTCAAATCATTATTTTTCCTGAACATTACTTCAAACAGTACTGATGCGTGTTCGTCGGTGGCGCCGGTGATGAGCGAGTTGGTCGCCGCTCCGCCGGACGGGCCGGACACCGCGCTGGCCTCCGCACAGGTTGGCAGGCTGGCCCGAGCGTGACTCACGAGCGAGCAAGCCGCCGCGCTGGCCTTCGCTCGAGCCAGATGGCTGGCCTTAGCGCGGCGCGCGCGAGCAAGCCGCCGCGCTGCCGTGCCAATCTAGCTAGCAAACCTTGCAGACAAGCAGCTGGACGGAGCTATCTTGGCTAGCTAGCGGCCGCGAGCGCCGGACGGAGCTAGCATCCGGGCTGCCGCAACATGGGCTCCGCACCGCCGACGGTTTTGACCTTGCCTTCTGCCGGCGGCGGTAGCTGCGTCCCATGGCCGAGGATGACTAGATGTACGGGCCGGAGGTAGGAGGTCACTCGAGGATTTTTGTTGGTAAGAGCATGTACAATGGTTGATAAGGTAGTCTTATCTTAAGTCTGCCACGTATGCAAGTGGTAGTAGTTTCTTGGCATTTTAGTGGTTTCTTTGCATTATTAGAGCAAGTACAATAGAGCTGAGTCAGCGAGCTATAAGAAATAAACTAGTATATTTCTGCTTAGTTGGAGGAAAGAGGAGAGGAGAGAGAAGGTAAGCGGGCTCTTCATGAAGAGCCAGCTCTAGCACGTGCTCCTAGGCACTTTGTGAGAATGAGAAGTGGGCCACATAATAAAAAAGTAGTACACTCTTTTGATCTATTATTGTACATGTTGGCTATAAGATGGGCTGTAGATGACATGGCACTGGCTTATAGCCAGCAGCTGGCTATACTATTAACCATTAGGGGTTTCTTGTAAGGAACAAAGTACGTACTACTAGCGACAAAAGGAGATTCTAGGTTGCGTTGTACTCCAGCGAGTACTACTAGTGGCCGCGGGAGTGTATACCTCATTTTGTGGGATCGATCCCGGCCGAACGCACGGCGGCCTTTTTTTAAAAAATAGTACTACTACACTTCGCTGCGAGCCAATATTTTACACGGGTAGTTTGAGTTTTGAAGTCAAACGGACGTGCGGCCCCACAATCTGGGTGCACAGGACAGCCTAGCCACGTGAACGGGTTTTCCTTCCCAGCATCCCGTGGCTCACATGCTCGCCCTAGCCGCACCTTGCTTGCAGCTTCCAGCTAGTAGCATATTTAAACTAGCGCCTCCCAATTAAGCCCGAGGAGCCGGAAAAGCCTGGCAGGGCATTGGGAACTGTGCAATATGGCTCTGTACGTAAAGTGCTCTACTACTACTCTGTAGCTTGTGGCGTTGCACGCATGGACTTCACTCCATTATCGGCTCTACTTTAAAGAAATTCCTCTTGACGTGTTTTTTTTTGAAACGGAGGCAAAAGCTTTGCTTCATCTCATTCATAAAGAAGGAACTACTAACAAAGTTCGACGAGATCCATTACACCTCCACAAATGGAAGCGAAAAGCCTAGTCTTGCTGTATCAAATAACTCAAATGTTCTGCCCCCGCAGTAACCGTCGCTGATAAACAGGCTGCTAGTGTGTGCGTGAGAGGAGCGGCTGAGTAGGCCAGCTATGTGAGAGGAGCGGCTGAATATAGCACCAAGAGTACCCACTAGGCCACTACGCAGGTGTACTTCCCCTGCATTGATAGTACAGCGATGGTTCTAGAGAACAGTAGTACCCTTCACTTCCAATTGTAGCTCCTTGGCCCTGAGATTCAAGAGTTCAAAACTGGTGCACTATACTAGACTAGACTAGAAGTACAATACATCGCACTACTAGTTGAGAAAAGTAGTACTAGTACTGCTACAGTATGAGTACGTACTCCTCCGTCACATAATGTAAGACGTTTTTTGACACTAGTTGGCGTGTACAAAAAATGGCAAAAACATACACAAAATTTCTTAATCCACGCCAAAAACTACTACCTAGTGCCAAAAATTTCTTACCAGTGCTATTATTTACAGTATAATGCAATCCCATAACGTTCCATAATGCTAGTACTAGTAGTAAATAATATCCTCACCCCTTCGCTGAGGAACGATCTACAGTTGGAAGGGACGAGGCCCTGCGGTTACTACGCTCTTATCTCCTCCTTGCCAGTTCCCCTCCCCCCGAAGAGAAGGCAGTTCATCGCTGCACCCATGGATTCGCCAGGCGGTTCTCCTCCTCGTCGGGGCTGGGAGACCTTGGACGACGATCCTCTGGGAGAAATCGCACGCCGCTCCGACGTCCTCACCGCCGCAAGACTCGGTGCTTCCTGCACCAACTTTTTCAAGACGCTGCTTAAACAGGCTTGGGAAAAGGCCATGCTTGTTGATCTTCCATGCGTCCTCGAGGAGAAGGTTCTTCTATGGGACAATCCTTCGAACAGTCCACCGCTCCCTGGCCATGGTTGCACGTTGACTCCGCTAGAGTTGCCGACGTTGAGAGGTAGTCGGATTTTGTCCGATGAGCAGGTCAGTAATGGAGTTTGATCATGTAGTACGTAGTTATTCCATTTCCATCCCGTAATTTCTCCGCTGCCCACCGTCTTATATATAGGTCTGGGTCGGTGCCAACGAAGATTGGCTTGCATACCTCCGGCCGGATACCACCATCATTCTGCGCAACATCCGCAGCAGTGCGGCCATTCCGGTAGACCCCTTCTCCACCATTGGGATCGGCCTTCCAGACTGGCTGGGCTTGAATACGTATGATGATGCCTACATGAGATTGAAGAAGATAGCAATTGCGGACCCGCCGACAAAGCGACGCAGCTACGATGATTACTATCTCATCGCGGTGTTCGACATAAGGATTGCCATCAATGCAAGAGGCAGTAACGGGAGAGGCTGACGCATGTTGGCGGCGGCAGATTTGTACCCCTACACGTTCGAAGACGCCGTGCGCCATCTAGGCCGCATCTTTGCGGTGACAAGCCAGGGGACTTGTTTCATCTGGTTGCCATCCTACGGTACGGGAGATTACAAATGGAATGCACAAACCATCATTTGCATCCCTAACGATACTCCATTATTTTGCAGGGACCAGTCATCCCCCGATCAAAATAAGATCGCCGATCCTGGATGTGCATTTGCATCCGCGATTCGGTCTAACCTGGAACCTTGTAGCTGACTTTGGCATATTGGGATCAACTATCTTAGCAGTTGTTACCCATGGTACCACTGATGTGCAACATGGTCACACAATCTACCACGATCGGACTGTCACCATCTACCCAGGTATTCCATTTTTTAACCCTCTCGCCTTCTCTTTCATTGTTGTACTAGTAGTATACTTTGTAGTACTAGTAGGAGTACTTTTTACCTTGGAGGACGTGTATAGCTAGCTAGGCCCTTGAAGACTTGAACCCACTAGCTGCCACCATTTTTGTTTTTCCATGTCTTATTATCTCATCCATGTAGCCAAGAGTGGCTATATATAATAAGCCGGTTATTTTACTTCCTCTATACCGGAGTAGTACTATTTGCTGCACAGTATTACTGACCGCCATATTTGAGCACAACATTATTATGCATGGACCTTGACTATGTACGTCACCATGTGTCCAGATCTGGGATGCCGCGTGTACCAGATGAACGGCGCCGAGTTCGACCCCCGTGATGCTACGTGGGTGCCGAGGAACAGTCTTGGAGAGTACTCGCTTTTCATCGGGGACAGCTACCCCATTGTGAAGCGGATGCCACCTTCCGTGCACGACATGGAAGGCCTGCCGTTCATGAAGCATGGTTGTGTCTTCAGTGCGCACCGCCGGATGAACGTCATGCTGGGACACGCTATCCCTGATTTATGCCGCTTCAGCTTGGATGAGTCTCCATCGTGTGGAACCGGACTAGAAAACTGCGACAATGATTCCCGTTGCCCACCGCTATGGATCGTGCTATCCATGAAGAACACCTGGGACTGGAACCTGGAGGAGGACATGTAGCCCATCTATAATGTGTAAGTGGAGTACGGTAATTGTGAACGGTAGCGCTGGGAATATATGTACACTAGTCACGCACAAATTTATCACATGAATTGGAGATGAACTTGTGTGGCATACTGGCATTTGTCCTTTAGAATTTATTACTAGTAAATGTGTTATGTGTACGTGCAACTTGTGTGGTTGTTGCACGGGCTCCAACACGCTCTTTGAGAAAAAAAGGTGGCACAGCTTTGGATATACGTGACGTGGCGGCATCATACAGTAGCATCGTTCGCTATAGTTGTAGTACACTCCTAATAGGACGACAACTCCTATAAAACCTTGCGCTTGGCTCTTTGCCTCTTCGGGAGGTTCAACAGTTCGTACTCGTGTGAACCTTGCACTTGGCTCTTCGCCTCTTCGGAAGGTCCAACAATGATGATACTACAGTACAATATGCTTCTGGCAATCTGACACCGATTGAACTATTGCACGTCCACCACGAGGGCGAGGGCAAGGGAGAGGGAGAGGGCGTTGTAGTCAAAACCCTCTCCTCGTCCTGCGAACCACATCAAAGCAGTACTAGTACTAGTAGTAGTAGTCCATACTGCGTCCTTTCCGATTAATATGGCTTAATTTCAAACGAGAAAATACCCTGGCGGTCAACGTATGTAACAATACGCTCTTTACGGTCACTACATATAGTTTTGCGGCGATTATACGACCACTAGCTCATCGTAGAGCACCGTATTGCACCCTACTGACCGGCCACATAGTCGACGTGGCACTTTGTTGACTGGTTAAATTGTCACTTGGTTTCTGGACCCACCTGTCAGTTGGCAGAGCAAAGAAATCAGTTAAACAAAACTTTACGCAGGTGAGACACGAGTCCAACCCTTGCGCGCGAACCGCCCTGGCTGTGTATGTGAGTGCATGCACGTGTCCTGCCTCGGTCTTCCAACAAAGAGTGTACATCGGTTATAAAACAAAGAGTGTAGTACATGATGTACATCTACACTTCCAATGCATTTAGCCTTTAATCTAAATCGATATTGATTGACTAATGCACCAACTTGTGCTGTAGGTATAGGCTACATGTCTATCCTTAATTACAGCATGCAACGGCCTTCATTTAATCTTCTTATCTCAATGGTCGCATGCACACATAAGTCTGCTACTTTTGGGTGTTAATTATGCCCTGGTCAATGTGTAAATCTCTAAATGTACAGTCTTTCACGGACGTAGGGAGTAGGTTGAGCACTTGAGCGTGAGCGTGTGTCTTGCGTCGTGTGCTGTGTGCCGCATGGGTGCGTGAGTGTTGCGTGCGTCCATGTGTACATGTGAGTGTTGCATGTTGCATGCATGCATGCATGGGGCTGACTCCCTCCCATTGACATGTTCATATTTCAAGCTTCCTCTGTTCCCTCCATATGGTGATACTCCCTCTGTTCCCAAATAGTACGGAGTAAAAGCCTCCCTCTGTTCCCAAATACGGAGTATTTGTCTTTCTACAGATCTCAACAAGTGACTAGGTACGGAGCAAAATGAGTGAAGTGAGCGTAGAGGCATAGGGATACTGTAGAAAGGAAGTCCTCGCGATCCATTATTCCCCATCTCGGTCAGAGAGAACTATTCAACTAGTCTTCGCAGTGAAGTGACAATACACGCTGCAGTAGATGGGACACGTAATTAATAAGCTGAACCAGCGTGTTGGTGTTACTAAATCAGCCTTACCCAGTATTGCCATCATGTTTGCCAGTAGAGCACGCTTCCGCAAATACACCTACGCACCTCTGTCCTCCATTAACTGACATATGGGCCCTGTTGTGGTAGACCCACATGTCATCGGTGTAACTATTTACACTCCGAAGGACGGTATATCCTGGTAGTAGTACTAGTAGAATTGAGATTGAATGCACTTTCTTCCCTGTCTTCCACTCTTCTTCCTCCTCTCTTCTTCTTCCTCCTCTCTTCCCCATCGTCGGCTGCACACCATTTACCCCCGCTCACTGCTCGCCCGCCCGCGCCATCTTCCATGGTAGCTCGCGCGTACCATATCCCCCCGCTCACTGCTCGGCCACACGAGGAGAAGCTTCTTCGCTCGCCCGCCCGAATCCACTTCCCCGCTGGCTCGCAGGCACCGAAAACCCCAATGGCAGAACCGACTGACACGCTGAACCGCGATTGGAATTACCTCCCCGATGTTCTCTTGGAGCAGATCTGTAGTCGTATGGACCTACTCAGCACCGTCCGTCTGGCCGCATGCTCGGTGTCTTTGTACCGTCTACTCGTCTGCAACCGGCCGGCTCTTTTCAAGACACCCTACTTGCTGATGGCCGATCCTCGCAGGTGGCCCAGACACCGACTTGACGATCCTACGGAGGTTGCCGTGGTTCCCCTCGACATGCTACCACTACCCGTCCACCTGTCCTTCATGCGCGGCCACTACTGGGCGGGCATGAAGGCCAACTGATCGTCCTCATCCACCACACCGGTAGTCCGTGGCGTCTCGTGGATATCTACACCCAGCAAGAGATCACCCTTCCATCGTTGGATATCGCCGCCATCGAGCCTCGCCGCCCGCCGGACACTCCTGCCTACTACGCACGAGACGCGTCAAGCTTTTGGCTCGACCTCTGTTTGCATAAAGTTGTAATCTGCGAAGTGCCCCACACCATCAGAAGACTATATGGATTACAAGCTCATTGCCTTGTTCAACATGGGATTAGTCTATCTGGAATCCGGTCGCCATACATGGTTATGGCTCATCATCAATCCTGTTGAGGTAACATTTCTGTCTGATGCTATAGTGCACGATGGCATCGTTTACGCGGTCGACGCACAGATTGGCTGCCTATACTGGTGGAATCTATCGTCGTGTAATTGTTCTATCTCATCTCATCTTTACCTTATGAATACGACTGCATGTTCATTTGTTACAAATTTAGAATGCATAGCATGTCTATAACCACATCATTGCTATATGTTCCTCTCATTTCCTAGATTTGTATGACCACACATGTTATTGTTAGAGTTGATATGAGAACAATTGGCATCTAATGATTGTTAGAATACATATTATGAGCATAACATCATGATTGCTATATGTTACTCTCGTTTACAAGATTTTTATAACAACGCATGTTATTGCTTAGAGTTGATATGAGAACAGTAGTAGTAAGTGCTATGGTAGAATATGAGTAGGCGCTGTCATAGTTGTTTTCCTCTCATTGTTACATGATGTTTGAACCATGACATATTGCTAGAATATGAAAGCCATTGGCTTATTTTTTTAACTTGGGGTATGATTATGACCACGGCATTGCAATTCTCTGTCTATGATATGTGTCACTGTTATAATAATCTTAATTCCACACATACTCTGAACATGATTGTTTATTTTTGTCCTTTTGGTCTCCAATTTGAAATGTTGCAGCAGACGCAAATGCACTGGCCTTCATGATTCCAGGACCTGGAATCATACCAGCCGATGGGTGGTGGTTTATCGCTCGTTCAGCTGACGGCGGTCATTTGATGCGCATTCGCACGTACCAAATTGACCAAACCATTACATCAAACCACATGCAGTACAATGCGTGGGGCGTTCGTGACATTGATGGCTATGGCTGCTTCGTGTTCGAGAAAGATCCCAGCTCCGTTGGGCCAGGCGTATTCAACTGGAGACGGGTTTACAGCCTCGGCAACCACTCCTTGTTCCTCGGGCTCAATTATCTGATCATCCAACCAATCATCGATCATATCACCGGCGATGATTACTGTGCTATGCAACTTCCATTCGCGAGGGGGGGGCTGTGTTTACACATCATACCATTGGTTTCATGAATCACCATATCCAGAGATTCGTCGACACAGCTTGTTGCCAGATAATCTTCAGTGTGTGAAAGGCATCAAGCTTCCATGCGATGGATTGCTTTTGCAAACCCGACATGCGGCGATGTGGTTCATGCCAACAGCAAATATGCACAACTTGATTCGTGCTGATATCTAGACTGAGCCATGTATTCTGCTGCTGTAGCACGACCCTCTTTTATTGGATATTATGTACTGTTGTTAGTTTGAAGCACTCCTCTGGTTTGAAGGATAGATACCTTCCTGGGATCAAGTGCATCCTAACTCACCTGCGTAGGATGTACTTATAATGATGATGGAGATGCTGTGCAGAAGCCATATATATATATATATATATATATATATATATATATATATATATATATATATATATATATATATATATATATATATATATATCAGTTAGGCTTCAAGTGCGTACTTGTTAGTTAAACCTATGTATAAATTGTGACACTAAATACGACTAGTAAGTAGTACAGTAGCAGTACTACTATACGTCAGTCAAATTATTCATCATGTCCACACATTGAATTGACATGACAACACACTGCGCGTGAGGTGACACAAGAATCCCGGCGGCGTGTTCGGGTATTCTGGACTTCAGATTTGGAGTACCACTTATCTGTCAAAATCTTTCATCATTCACTTAAAACAGTCGATTGATCATACATTGAGTACCATATAACAGGAATTACCGATGCAAGTCGAAGAAGGATTGGCCGGTGCTGCCGGCTGGTGTCAAGTTTGATCCCACAGATCAGGAGCTGATCGAGCACCTTGAGGCCAAAGTGAGTGCTGACAGCGCGAGATTTCAGTCTCTCATCGATTTGTTCATACCAACCATCGACAGCGAGCACGGCATATGCTACACCCAACCTGAGAAACTTCCAGGTAAGACACCGATCGGCCGTCTACTTGCACAAAAATATTCCTTTGTTTATAGCTCTATTTTTCTTTTTAGACACAGACCTGGTGAAGAAATTACAATTTGACAGTTAATAAAAAGTGAAACAAGTGACTGCAACATGCCAAAGATGTTATGAAAATGCCAACTAGGTACACTAAAACCTGTATTCCACAATACTGCAGGTATCACACTGAGTGGCCTAAGGAAGCATTTCTTCCAGTGCAATTCCAGGGCGTTCAAAAGGGGCACGTGGACGCGTCGCAAGATACAGTCGGAGTGCGGCATGCACGCGATGTGGCACAAGACCGGCAATACCTTGCCGGTGATGGTCAACGGCCGGCAAGACGGGCAGCAAAAAAGGTTCTGGTGCTGGACACCAACAAGAACTTCGACCAGCAGAGGACCAACCGGGTGATGCACCAGTACCACCTCAGGGACCTAGAGCAAGAGAAGGAGCGGGAGCTGGTCCTCTGCAAGATTTTCTACCAGACGAACACTAGGACCAGGATTAAAAAGATTGTAAGTTAGTTTGATATTGGTAGTTGTACTACCTTGTCGTCCGCAAGTTGGTATTGTTGTTAGCGATCTTTTGGTATGAACTTGCATTTGCTTCCAACCATCATGTCGAGGGTTGACGTGGATATAAAGCTGAATCATTTGTTTCGAAACGAATTTTCAGGCACCTGATTTTTATTTGATGGGTAGCATAAGCACCCGCCGTTCGAATTCCCACTTCTCCAATTTTTTCGAAACAAGTGCATGCACTTATTATCACGATAAAAAAACAATATCCGTGCTGCATCCCAGTTATCAGTCTGTACTTGCAGAATTCTCTCGTTTATTGAGCACGTGTATTGTTTTTTCAGGTCGAGCAAGTTTCAACTGGGCTGTAGACTGCCCAGGGTTGGTTTTGTTTTTAACAAGCCCAGCCCATGACGACAACGGGGCACAAAGATCCAGCAGGTATCTACTGGCCTCTGGCCCGCCAGCATTAGTTATATTTTGTCTTACAACATCCGCAGGCAGTTTTTTTTACTGAATCAAACACACAGCCCAGTTCTATTTTCCTCTTGAAACGCATGTCCTACATCCGTTTTCTAATCTCTACCTATAGTTTTACTAGTTCATATACACGTATCATTATATTGAAAACACATAAAATTCCCTTTTCATATTTAAATCCTTATTTTTGTTGTTTTTTCCCACCCAGCGCTGATTTTTTTACCACTGGTTTTCCCTTAAACCAACTCAATTGTCCCATGTCTTATTTGCTTACAAAAACAAAACGATTTTTTTGGCAAATCAATAAGTTCTTAAAAAATGTTTATCATTTCGGGATTACAACAGTTTGGACTCCACCAAAATATGCAAAATAAAGTTGAACTTTTTGACCGTGGTCCTGGGCAGAAAATGGGCTGTAATAAATTACTTAAGAATTAGCAAATGGGCTGCAAATTATAAAAAATAGCAAATGAGCTTTCTGTTGTCTGCCAGAGATTTGGAGGCTGACTTGTGGGTCTACTAAGTGCATGCGTACACAAGGTTTCTCAAAAAAGAAACTTAGTCAACAATCGACTCTACCAGCGTCAGACCGTTAGATGTCAATCTAACGGCAATCGTGCTTCTTCAGTCTCTGATCTTCCTGCCCCAGCCGCCCAAACCAGCGCCGTCGGAACCGCCTGCTCCCGCCTCCCGTGGCCGGCAGTGCTGCCGGGCAGGCCTCACGGCCCCATCATACTCGCATCCCTGGCCTGTCTATCCCTCTACTCACCCACACCTCCTGTTATTTTCCGGCGACGGCAGCCGAACCAGTCAACCCTCGTACTCTCCACCGCGTGGGCAGCCACTGCCGTGTCTTCCCCGGCTCCGTGTCATTCCCTTCGTAGGCCTCGCCATCGTCCACCGCCCTGGTGCTCTCGGCGCGGCGTGGTCAACGATGTCCATCCAACGGTCGTAGTGCTTCTTCAACCTCTGGTCTTCTTGCCCCAGCCGCCCAAAGCAGCGCCGGTCGTGCCGCATGCTCCTGCCTCCCGTGGCCGGCTGTGCTGCCGCGGAGGCCTCACTGTCCCCATACTACTCCCACCGCTGGCCAGGCCATCCCTCCACTCACCCACTCCCCCTGTTATTCTGCGGCGCCGGCAGCCTCACACCGCAGCCGAACCAGTGAACCCTCGTACTCCTCTCCGCGTGGGCATCCACTGCCGCGTCTTCCCCGGCTCCGCGTCGTCCCCTTTTTAGGCCTCGCCGTCGTCCACCGCCGTGGTGCTCTCGGCGCGGCGTGGTCAATGTGGTCAACGACCGACTTCCATCGGAAGAGTACTGTATGTGGAGAGGCTGACAGCTGGGTCCACGGCAGCCGCAAGGAAGTGCCTCCTTATTACGGGCAAAATAATTATTCCTCCACCTGACAGCAGGGACCCACCGGACAGGCCACCAGTATTTCGCGGAAACAATGTTTCCCCCTGACTGCTGGGACCCACCGGACGGGCCACCGTATTTCGCAAAAAAAACATTTGCCCCTGACTGCTGGGACCCACCGGACGGACCACCGTATTTTGTGAAAAAAACGTTCCCCCCGTTGTCAGCTCGGACCCACTGGAAGTGCCTCCTTATTACGCACAGAAAAATGAATACTCCCCCTGCTAGCTGGGACCCACCATGGTGGGAGGCTGACTTGTGGGCCTACTAAGTTGACGGGGACGGAGGGCTTTGTCAACTTAGTCAATATGAACGATTCTAGCTCCAGTGACCGTACGATGTCCATCCAACGGCCGTAGTGCTTCTTCAACCTCTGGTCTTCTTACTCCAGCCGCCCAAAGCAGCGCCGGTCGTGCCGTATGCTCCTGCCTTCCGTGGCCGGCTGTGCTGCTGCGGAGTCCTCACCGCCCCCTACTATTCCCACCGCTGGCCAGGCCCTGCGGCGACGGCAGCCTCACACCGCAGCCGAACCAGTGAACCCTCGTACTCCTCTCCGCGCGGGCTTCCACTGCCGCGTCTTCCCCGGCTCCGCGTCGTCCCCTTCCTAGGCCTCGCCATCATCCACCGCCGTGGTGCTCTCCGCGCGGCGTGGTCAACGTGGTCAAGGAACGACTTCCATCGGAAGAGTACTGTACGTGAAGAGGCTGACAGCTGGGTCCACGGCCACAGCCAAGTTTTTTTGTGATTTGCCAAGTAAGTCGCTTTGTCAGGCCTGTTGGGCTGCAAATCTTTCAAGACGAGGAGAGCTTTCATTCGGCTGGCCAAGAAAATGGCCCATCAGTAATGAGAAATGGGATGTACATTTTTAAAACACATCAAACCGGCAATTAGTTTCAAATATCTTTTTTTATTTCAAGATTTTAAATTACATTAATTTTTATGTGTGGAGAATTTGTTGGATTTTATATTGATATACATTTATTTTTAAAATCGGTTTGAATGTGAGTCAAAATTTCGGGATTAAAAACAGTTCGGACCGCACCGAAATATGCAAAATTTCGTATAATTTTTTAACCGTGGCCACAATATGGGCTGTAATGCTAACAAAAAGAATATGGGCTCCAAAAAACCTTAATAATTAGCAAATGGGTTGTAAATTATTAGAAATAATGGAAGATGGGTTGTATGTTGTTTTCCACAGATTTGAGGCTTTCCTAAAAAAAGGTTGACGCACAAGCAGTGACTGTTGGATGGCCATCCAACGGCCGTCGTGCTTCTTCAATCTCTGCTCTTCCTGCTCTAGCCGCTCAAACAAGCGCCGGCGGGACTGCCTGCTCCCTCCTCCCTGCGGCCGGCTCTGCTGCCGCGCAGGCCTCACCGCCCCACCGTACTCCCATCGCTGGCCTAGCCATCCCTCTACTCACCCACACCTGCTGTTATTCTCCGGCGACGGCAGACGAACCAGTAAACCCTTGTACAGTCGTACCCCCCCTCCGCGTGGGAAACAACTACCGAGTCTTCCCTGCCTCCATGTCGTTCCCTTCCTAGGCCTCGCCGTCGTCCACCGCCCTGGTGCTCTCGGCGCGGCCTGGTCAACGTGGTCAACGACCGACATGCATCTGAAGTGGACTGTACGTGGAGAGGCCGACAGCTGGGTCCACGGCCGCACGCAAGGAAATGCCTCCTTATTACGCGCAAAATAACGATTCCTCCACCTGACATCAGGGACCCACCGAAAGGGCCTCTGTATTTCGCGAAAAAAATGTTATCGCCGCTGACAGCTCGGACCCACCAGCTATATCTTCGCACGCAAGGAAGTGCCTCCTTATTACGCACAAAAAAATGAATACTCCCCCTGCTAGCTGGGACCCACCATGGTGGGAGGCTGACTTGTGGGCTAACTAAGTTGACTGGGACGGGGGCCTTTGTCAACTTTAGTCAATATGAACTATTCTAGCCCCAGTGATCGTACGATGTCCATCGAACGGCCGTAGTGCTTCTTCAACCTCTGGTCTTCTTGCTCCAGCCGCCCAAAGCAGCGCCTGTCGTGCCGCATGCTCCTGCCTCCCGTGGCCGGCTGTGCTGTCGCGGAGGCCTCACCGCCCCCTACTATTCCCACCGCTGGCCAGGCCCTGCGGCGACGGCAGCCTCACACACAGCCGAACCAGTGAACCCTCGTACTCCTCTCCGCTCGGGCTTCCACTGCCGCGTCTTCCCCGGCTCCCCGTCGTCCCCTTCCTAGGCCTCACCGTCGTCCACCGCCCTGGTGCTCTCGGCGCGGCGTGGTCAACGTGGTCAAGGAACGACTTCCATCGGACATGGACTGTACGTGGAGAGGCTGACAGCTGGGTCCACGGCCGCAGCAAGGAAGTGCCTCCTTATTACGCGGAAAATAATGATTCCTCCACCTGACAGCTGGGACCCACCGGACGGGCCACTGTATTTCGTGAAAAAAAACATTTCCCCCTGACTGCTGGGACCCACCAGCTACATCTTCGCACGCAAGGAAGTGCGTTCGGGCAAAAAAATGATTCGTCCCCTGACTGCTGGGACCCACCAGCTACATCTTCGCAGGCAAGGAAGTGCCTGACAGTCGGGACCCACCTGGTCGAAGTGTACGTAGCGTTGTCATTCTGGTCGCGAACGTGTACGTACATATATACTGGTGGATGTAGAGGCGTGCACGTGTTCTAGTAGAGGCGCGTACGTGTCGTAGTAGAGGCGTGCACGTAGCATGTACACATATGTACAGCGGCCAGGGTGCAAGAAAGAAAATACGGCCACGTATGTGTACATACGGGCGGGGTCTCGAACGCCTACTCGCGCATACGTACGGCCAGGGCTCATGTACACGGCTGGGTCGGAACGGAGAAACAGCGTCGTCGTCGTGTTCATGGGGAGGCAACGGAATGCATCGTGTTCATGGGGAGGCAACGGAATGCGTCGTGTTCATCGGGAGGCAACGGAACGCGTGGGAGCCAACCGGCTGGGTCGGAACGGAATACGTGGTCGTGTTCATCGGGAGGGCTTGGACGGAACAGGCGATGGAAACGAGGCCTGGCGTACCGCAGAACGGAGGAAACGGACCTCCTACGGTCAAAACGGGGGTCCTGTTGATCGGGAGAGGTGTGGCGTACCGCAAAACGGAGGAAACGGACCTCCTACGGTCGAAACGAGAGTCCTGTTGATCGGGAGTGGTGTGGCGTACCGCAAAACGGACGAAACGGACCTCCTACGGTCGAAACGGGGGTCCTGTTCATCGGGAGGGGTGTGGCGTACCGCAAAATGGGACTCCATGGGATATTGTTCATCTCCACCGTCGATCTCCTCCAGCCTCCACGGGCTACCGTCGACCTCCTCCAGCCTCCATGGGCTCCTGTTCATCCAGCCTCCACCGCGCGCTACTCCACCGGCTACTGTTCAACCACCCATCCACCGTCTACTGTTGATCCAGCCCTCCACACCACGGGGTCCTGTTCAACCACCCCTCCACGGACACCCCTCCACCGTCTACTGTTCATCCAGCCCTCTACACCACGGGGTCCTGTTCAACCACCCCTCCACGGGCACCCCTCCACCGTCTACTGTTCATCCAGCCCTCCACCACACTACGGGGTCCTGTTCATCCAGAGGCAACGCCACCGCTCACTGTTCATCCAACCCCCCCCCCCCCCCAACGCTCACTGTTCATCCCAGAGGCAGCATCGATCGGCTTCAGTTAGCAGCAGTAGCGAAGGAATCGCTCGATCGGGTTCAGTTAACAGCCATCGATCGATCGCTCGGGTTCAGTAACGCGTAGCCTGCAGTGCAATCGCTCGGGTTCAGTTAGAGCCCAATGCCTCGCTCGGGTTCAGTTAGAGCCAACGCCTCGCACACACGCGCGTATGTGTACGAGAGAAACGCGCATCGCTCGGCCCCCGACCTCCCACCGTAACTGGGAACTCCCCGAAATTTTCCTCGCCCTCGCTTCTACCATGGTTTTTTCCGTCATGGACGGCCCAAAGAATGTCATGCAGCTGCGTCCGGCCCGCCCAGGACGAAAAGCCCATTTTCTGTCATGATTTTTTGTCATAGAAGTAGGAGCCCACCACATGTATGATGATACCGGGTTTTGTCACAATTATCGTCATAGAAGTGTCATATGTATGATAGAAAAAAATTCGTTTGGCCCAAAATGTCACGGATGTGTCTTTTTTGTAGTGTAATGAGCCCTAAATTTCCAGGTACATGCATGAATCTGGCGTGACAAAATGCCAATAACGCCAGTATCCCTCTCGGTTGTGTTAAGTGCCCAGAGGATTTGAAGCAACAAGAGACATTAAAAAAGGTTTACGCAGGGTCTTAATCTAAAAAGAAACCTTTGAGCGGGACCCTGCTGCACGTCTGCGCCTTTGTCTCCGTTGTGCCGTATCCTGGAAGGGTGTAGCACGATGATCATCTGTAAAAAAGAAAAACCCAGCTGAAATACTTCGTGCAAAAAGTTGGTTATTCTTAGTGAACCATTAGAATTCAATCTAGTGTGTATGAATAGGTTCGAGCCGAACTATGGACCCTTTTACGTGCGGGCAGCCCCTAGCACCACATGTGGGGGCGTGTCCGCCAACCAAGCTCAGGTTTATCTGGGCTGCTACAACTAGTGGTGCGCCGGGCACGTCTAGCCGCGTCCGTGGTCTTGACGACCGATCATTTATTCGGGTTGGGGAGTTGGTTCGGCTATTAGAGCCGCCGCATATTCTTCTGCACGCAGAGAACGCTCTGTATTTCCGCTAATTGAGATGACGCCACGTGGACCGGGCATCTTGAGTTTAAGATAAGCGTAATGCGGAACTGCATTAAAACGAGCGAAGGCCGTTCTTCCGAGTAGTGCATGGTAGCCGCTTCGGAATGGAGCGATGTCGAAGATTAGTTCTTCGCTTCGAAAGTTGTCGGGAGAACCGAATACAACCTCTAATGTTAGAGAGCCCGTACAGCAGGCCTCTACGCCTGGTATTACTCCTTTAAAGGTAGTACTGCTTTGGCTAATTCTTGATGGGTATATCCCCATTTTGCGGACAGTGTCCTGATATATTAGATTGAGACTACTGCTACCGTCCATAAGGACTCGGGTCAGATGGTATCCGTTAATTATTGAATCGAGTACCAAGGCAGCCGAACCTCCATGCCGGATACTAGTCGGATGATCCCTGCGATCGAAAGAGATCGGGCAGGCCGACCATGGGTTGAATTTTGGGGCGACGGGCTCTACAGCGTATATGTCTCGGAGTGCGCGATTGCGCCTCCTCTTTGGTTTGTGAGTTGCGTAAATCATGTTCACTGTTTTGACCTCTGGTGGAAATTTTTTCTGTCCCCCAGTGTTCGGCTGGCGAGGCTCATCCTCGTCTTCACTTGGCGTCTCCCTCCCCTTGTGTTCGGCGTTTAGTTTGCCGGCCTGCTTGAAGACCCAACATTCTCTGTTGGTGTGATTTGCAGGTTTTTCGGGGGTGCCATGAATCTAACATAATTTGTCTAGAATCTTGTTTAGTCTGGATGGTCCATCTCTGCTGCCTTTGAATGGCTTTTTCCGTTGACCGGGTCGAGAGCCCGTGAATCCGGCGTTGACCGCCGTGTTGTCTGGGTTGTCCTCATTATTTTGACGCTTATTTTTATTGCATCGTGGCTTTCCATTTTCGTCCCTGACTTCGGATGTGCCTGGGTCGTTGGTACCACTGCGGGCCAACCAACTGTCCTCGCCCGCGCAAAAGCGGGTCATAAGGCTTGTGATGGCTGCCATTGTCCTTGACTTTTCCTGGCCGAGATGTCTAGCGAGCCATTCATCCCGGACACTATGCTTGAAAGCCGCTAAGGCTTCGGCGTCCGGGCAGTCGACGATTTGATTCTTCTTAGTGAGAAATCTGTTCCAAAGCTTTCGCGCTGACTCTCCGGGTAGTCGAATTATGTGACTTAGATCGTCTGCATCCGGAGGTCGGACATAGGTCCCTTGAAAATTAGCCCTGAAAGCATCCTCAAGTTCTTCCCAACTTCCAATTGAGTTTTCGGGGAGGCTTTTCAACCAGTGCCAAGCTGGGCCTTTCAACTTGAGGGGCAGATATTTAATGGCGTGGAGATCATCTCCGCGAGCCATGTGGATGTGAAGAATAAAGTCCTCAATCCAGACCCCAGGGTCTGTCATTCCGTCGTATGCTTCTATGTTTACGAGTTTAAATCCCTTTGGAAATTCATGATTCAGCACCTCATCGGTGAAGCACAGGGGGTGCGCAGCACCCCTGTATTTGGATATGTCATGACATGCTTCTGACGGTTGTAGTGTTCGGTTTTGATTCTGAGCTGTTATTCGATCAGTATAATCGTTTGGGCGGCCATGATCCTGTGCCGGAGCACGCTTCCTAGATCCATAGATGGACCTGGCCATACCGGCTTTTTTGTCCAGGTGCTCACGTAAATCGTGCGCTGACTTGTGTGCGGCATGATTAGCCGCTTTGTCTCGGCCATACCGGCCATGGTTTTCACTTAAATGATTGAATAGTTGTGTGCTCATGTAATTATTTCAATGCTAAGTAGTAGATGCCTATGTGTGTCTTTCCAAAATATAGTTCCGCCAAAGGGGGAAAAAGAGGGAAAAAGAGTTGAAAGAAGAAAGAAAAAAGAGAGTAGGGCGTTTCGGTGCCCAGGCTCATCCGCATCTGGTTAGAAAAAAATTCGTAAAAAATTCAAAACAAATTCAAAAAATTCCAAATATTTATTGTGCGTTAGAAAATTTGATGCGTGAGGCCCGCTCCAAATTTCAACTCATTTGGATATATGAGCAGCTCTCAGAAAAAAAGACAAATCGGGCCAAAATAGTACATGAACAGTAAACTTTTTCACAGACCCTCAATTTGTCTTTTTTGCTGAGAGCTCCTCAGATGTCCAAATGATTTAAAAATTGAAGCGGACCTCACACATCAAATTGTATACCTCACCATTTGTTTTTTGGAATTTTTTGAATTTTTTAAGTATTTGTTTTGAATTTTTTTCCGTCAGCACGCAGATGAGCTCGGGTGCAGAGATGGATTTTCGGAAAAAAAGGAACCTACCGAAATCTTCACAGTTGGGCTGAAAAAGAACTCTCCAAGATCAAGAGATGCACTGGGCCGGGCCTGCTCGCAAGATTATAAGTTGGCGCACCGCACCGCACCTCCCGTACAGCGCAAGAAACCGCTCTCCCCACCCACTTTCCCCTTCTTCTCGGTGGAGGCGAACGACGAACCCTAACCGCGCGAGGAATAAGGAACGCCCAGATCCGCAAGGTACGCTCACCAAATCCCACCGAAATTTCCAGTCTGCAATCCAATCGATGGTTTTGTGTGTGTGTGCGTGACGGACTTTTTATCCTAATGCCGGCGGTGGTAGCGGCCGGCGGTGGTGATTCGTGACGGACTTTTTATCCTAATGCCTAACCAATTGTTCGCAGGACGGCGACGATGGCGGCGGTTCGGTGCGCGGCGAGGAGCTTCGGTGGCTCACTGCTCCAGCGAACGCAGGCGGCGGTCGCGGAGGAGGGACGCCCGCTCGTGCCAAGCAGGTTCATGCGCTCCCGCCAGCTCTCCACCAAGGTATCTGAACCAAAATTTGCATATTTTCCACATGATCTATCTCACGTCATCGACGATGTAGCCAGCCATAATCGAATTCTTTGCAATCGAAACAGCAGCATGCGTGTGTCTCTTGTATTGGCTACTACTAGAAACAAGAGCAAAGTTACTTACTTAGCGTCATCATGTATACCGGTACTTGTTTTAACCTGACCTGAACCTATACATCCTGACCTAGTGCTGCTTGTAGCAACAGGAGGTACTGCATGCTAATCATATCATTAGGCAACCTTATCGGTTGATCTGATCATGAATTTTTACGCATAAGATCGATTGATGTTGTGTTGCTGATGTTTTGATATCTTGAACCATCTCCTCTTCTTCTTGCTGCACTTACTAGTTAGTACTCCCTCTGTAAAGAAATACGGAGTATAAGATCGTTTAGATCACTATATTAGTGATATAAACGATCTTATATTTCCGTACTAGTCAATAGTTTGTTTCCAAAGCACACACGCACACACTGCCGATTGATCCACTAGCCCAACATGATTTGTGTTTCTCATGACATCAAGGATCGATGTAGCCTGCGATAATTGAATTATGTGCAATTGAAACAGCAACACACATGCGTCTCTTGTATTACCTACCATAAAAAATGAGCAAAATTACTTGCTTATCATGGTCATACTTGTCTAACCTGACACCTGACGAACTAGCAACAGGACTACATTGGAATCATATCATTAAGCAACCTTATTTTCCTGGTTGATCTGAGCATGACTTTTTACTCACCCCTTTAGCAAATACTCCGTTATTACTTGTCGCTCAAATGGATGTATCTAACATTCAAATACTCTGTGACATCATTTGTCCAAATCGGGCAAGTGTGATTCCGTGACTAGTAGCTACACATGCACCATGCTTTCTTAACTGACAGACAAGACATTATCCTTCTTAATTATTTACCAGCCACAGTCAGCGCTTGTACTTAATGATTGATGATGCAAAGTGTGTATAAATCCAGCATGCTGGCAAGATCCAGAAGGAACTGGAGCCGTCTGAAGTGGAAGCTAAGTTGAAGCTGACGAGGGCGAAGCTGGGTGCAACGTTAGATAAGTTGGAGAAGGAACAGCCAGATGAGTTTATGTTGTACGTAGAGGATCAAACTTGATATATTTCTTCCTTAATTTCCTGTTTGTTTGTTTGTTTGACAGGAGTTGGTACATATATTCTCATTTGACCTACCTCGTTCTACCTGCAGGCGCTTGAAATCCATCGGACGTGCGGCTGACGGTGTGGTCAATGGAGTTGTCAAGTTGGCAGCTTTCTGTATGGTTACTGCTGTTGCTTTTGGTGGCGAAGGGGTAGAAGCACAGGCTGTTACCAAGGGAAGCCAGTGAAGACAAGATGGAACAATGAGAACCAAAGATGGCCCAGCTTGTTTTAAGTTCAATTATGACCTCTGCAGTTTGGCTATCATGTTATTATATCTCTATCTGTCTATCTAGTCGAGTACTGTAGCTTGATCCGAACATACTTGCATAGCTGGTATGGTCACTGGCATGCATGGTTGGTGTTATTGGCTTCTGTCTTGAAGTGATTGCAATCAACTTATAAGTGTTCACTTTCTGAAACTAATTGTGTGACGTCTTGTACAGATCCTTTCACTTCATGACTGCCCTGTTTTTTTTCTCTCCTGTCGTCAAACTGTGGGCTTGTCTTGACCTAGTCATCTCCAAGTGCCTTTTATGCACATGGGGTTATTCATTTAGCACTCACTTACAAAACTGTTCAAAAACAAATGGAGCAACCTTTCCCTTTAAATGAATAAATAAATAGAGCCGCCTAACAAAGAAATGAAATTTGAGAGCAAACCAGCATCTCTGCAGGTTTGCTCCAGATTTTTGTGATTTGTTCTAGATTTTTGTTATCTTTATTTTTTTGGGAAATTTGAGGATATGCCACGCCTTTAATTACACTTTGAGGATTTGCCCCCAGAGGATTTGCCATGCATTTGCTGTAATCTTGAGGATTTGCCCCTGACGAGACGGGCCACGGCAAAATGACCAACAAGCCCTTGTGTTGATCTACGTGAGAGGCAGCCAAAACCCCGATCGTTCTGTCCCAGATATCACGCTCGTCTGATACGATTTACGTGGCAGCGGTGAAGGTGACCTCAATCTCCACGACGCGGGCTGCAACCTGGTAAGATGTGGCACTACATGCCCTTCCTTCGACCGTCACCTGCTCTCCAAGGTCGTTGTTCCTCTAGTGCAACATGTCAATACGTCCACCTTTTGCCTTAGTATAAGTCTGAACCAACTCCTAGATTTATCCCCAAAACATAGTTAATCAACAAACGCGAAAAAAAAGCATCCAGATTTTCTGCAAATTCAGAGTCCTGCCATTAGCTCCCACTTGATTGTTAACTAGTAAATGCACACGCACGTGTAATCTTAGGATTTGTTTTTGTTTCTTCTAGTTAGAAGTCATATATTTATCATCATGTTGAGGGTCTAATAATGTAACGAAGTCCCACTGACCGAAATTCATGCAAACATAATGTAGTATACTACTTGACCTACAATTCTCAGTGTAAATTTACAAATACAATATATGTCGTCTACTATAGTAAACCTTGATAAGTTTAAACTACTGATCTTTATACAAGACATAAGAAACATCTGGCACTAAGTAATGAATACACAAGAATTTAAAACATCAAGCAAGAAAATTACCCATTATTGCTAGATTAACTCTACCTTTTTATTAATCCACCACTGATTCCTCTTAAACCTGAAAAATCATCAAAATCTTCAGTGTCTGCATCCCCTATTCCTATTTGCCGCTGCGGTCAAGCTGTGATGTTTGCGTCCTCTTCATGGGCCAATGTTGCCAAAAACCTCCCATGTTTTCGTTTACTGGGTTGTGGTGTTTGCAGACCAAAATTATGGCGGCAGCTGCGCTTGCATTATGGGTGCAGCAACAATGGCAGCGTGAGGACAGACCTGAATCTTCTTTAGAAAAGTAGCACCAAAAGGCATTGTTTATCTCACACCACCAGCGTCAACTCCATCTCTTCATACAAATGGGTTAAAAATTATACTGAATCCTATGTGGTTAATTGTACAGGCAAGTAACCAGATGGGTGGGGGGGGGGGGGGGGGGGGGCACATACCTCATCCTTAAGCTGCGAGAGGGCAAATCTGAAAATGTAAGCACATTCCATTCAAATTAGTTAACCTGATCCACTACCCAGCTGCTATCAAAAGTTCCAATTCAGTGCTGAAAGTTCTTGTTTTATGGAGCATCATCTATGAGAATGTAGCGACACGGCCTGAAATCGGCCAAGTCTCTGTGTATCGGTACCATCCCAAGATCATGCTGGCACACACAGTACATTGATGAAAATTTCAAAGTTCAATCACACCTGATTTATTACATGATTCTCATATAGAGTCTTTATTACAATAGAATAAATTCTGCCGAAGGACAGCTCATGAGAAAAACTAAATGCCGCGGAAGCGTAGACGATAAGCGAGTCCATCCGACTCCATAGGGCAATCACCGAGCGTGGATCGTAGCCTCACTCCTGATCGGAAAACTCCTCTGCAACATGAGACGTTGCAGCCGTGTAGGTCGGCATTTTGAATATGCCGGCAAGTCATAGAGAAAGACAATAATAACAACCCTAATACTATATGCAATTTGGCTGTGGGGCTCTAAGTTTAAGTTTTTCCAAAAAAGCAAATTTTTTCCTACAACAAAAGGACTTGTTTGCAATTACTACAAAATGTTGGTTGTTAATGAGATGGTTCCGCCAACCAGTGTCTCATACCCGAAATCATCATAACCCATCAATTTATTATGTTTGGTGTTGAGATTTCCGAAATACTCCAATTCCAGAGGCTCAGTTGTCCGTAACCGGGGACACGGCTAATCGATTAGATTCACTCTGCAGAGTCTTGTGCACTTTACCCGCAAGAATCATTCCCTCCTTTATGTCCTCGCACTACCTGGTGTTTGAAGACGAGACAAACGAAACAAGGTCTTTCGTAGAGATCCTCTGGGCCATTGTCGGTGCCCATCCATGTCCTACCGTTCTTTTACATCTGCTGGCACCGTCCGTCCAGAGTCACGCCTAGGGTCGACCAACCCAGAGCCCATAATGGCTTGCAGCTCCACAGGTAAGCTCCTGGTCAAGGTATATCCATCCGTCTCTTCGTGGCTGGGTGAAGCTTTCCGCAAGATGCCATAGCGCTTCTCCATGCCTCCCGGCCATCCGCTGGTTTCTCCAGGGTGCCCATCAACCGTCCTCCACCCAGTAGTGAATTTTTGAAATCCATCTTTAGCATCTTGAAGTCATGGGGTTGTCATCATCTTGACTCTCACATCTCCCATATGAATCACTCAACCAACCCCGTCTATGAGCATAGCATAAACTCTACAATGTCCCGGGCCAGGGTAACATAGGGATTTGGGTCATCCTACCACATGATACTACTCAAGATTTGATTCAATTCTCCTACTGCATGCATGGCGGGGAGGTAAACTACTAATGCAATAAAACATGGGTATAAAATTTCATGATCAAAACTTGCCTTGCTAACGATCTTCAAACGCTAAAGACTCCAAGTAGCAAGCCTCGCACTCCGGAAATTCTACCAAGTCAAAAATAGCACAAATAAGTATAACATCATACAAAATTCTAACATAACAGCAAGTAAAATTTATTAACACACAATCATACACACAAAGAAATCCAACAATAAAGCCAATGAAAAACACAAGAAACAAAACAAGGCTTTACTATAAGAGAAACAACTACAAGAATAGCTTCCTACTATTAAAAGTTTCTTTTACAGAACAAAAACAAGTTTTTTATTGAGTAACAGAAAATAAAACAGCAAATAAATTTTATGCAAAAAAGAATCGCATTAAAAGCTATTATAAAACTCTACTTATGCCTAAAACAAAACTAGTAAGAAATAAATAAAACATTTTCTTTTTCTGTAAAAAAAGTTCACCTTCTAACTCTACAGGAACTAATCTGACTAAAAATAAAAAAACAGAAAAAATAAATTTTAAAATAATTAAAACAATAGAAAACATCAGCAAAGTAAAAGAAACTAAAGCATTGTTGATTTCGTGTAAAACTAATTTTAATAAAAATCTAAAAATACCCAAATTAATCCTGCCACTAGGCAATGTCAAAACAAAGCAGTGGGAAAAAGAAACACTAAAAAAATTTAATCCTAGCTCATTTTATAGCAGAAATACTAATCCGAGTAAAACCCATATAAAACAATTTTTATAAACAAAAACATGGCCGAAACTATTTTATACAGAAACTATAGGAAATTTTCAAAATAGGAAAAAATCACATTAAACTAATAAATAACCTAAGAGTTATAGATTTTACAAAAATAGAACTATTCTATTTTAGAAACAGAAACAAAAAGACTAAAAAACAGAACAGCGCTAACTAGGCCTAGGGTGTGCGATCTGGAACTAAACAGCGCTCAGGCGGAAAATAATCTAAACGTATACGGGCTTAACAAATAGACCGACCGGTTCGATCTAATCTAACTAAACCGTAGATAAACCGAAGGAAAAAATCAATCTACATAAAACAAACCAACCTCTTCGCCCATCTAATCTAAGCTGTAGGTAGCAGATCAGATGGTGGAGGGAGGTCCGGTGGCTTACAGCGGCGGTGACGACAGCGAGGCGGCTCGGCGTCGAGGTGGCGGCGATTCCGGCGATCGAGGAGGAAGGAGGAGTGGTCGGGGCGGTGCGGCGGAGCAGTCAGGGGTCGGTGGAGGAGTTGATGGAGCTCGGGGACGGCGCGGACGTCGAGGGCGAGTGGAAGTAGAGCCCAGTGCTCTGCAGCTCCGGCGGGCGGCGACGAGCTCGGGGTCGACGCTCCGGTGGGTCCTGGGCGGCGAGGTGATGTCAGAAAGGTACGGGAGGGAGAGGGGTTTTGGATGGCGGAGCTGGAAGGCTGCGGAGTGGCTCACCGGGGGCGGGTGCGACGATGATGTGCGGCGGTGGCAGCGAGATCGGGTTCGAGATGGCGGCGGATGTGGTGGGTTTTGCGAGGGGGTTTAGGGGGGTCGTGGGAGGAGACCGAGGGGATTTATAGGACACGTTTCTTGGAGAGAAGGGCGACTCGGAGCACGATCCTGGGAAGATCGCGGCGACGGACGCGCTCTGGCCGTGCTCTAGCCTGGCGAGGCGTGGAGGAGGGGAAATAAAGGGGTGGGGCCGGCGCGTCAGTGAGATAGGGATAGAGGAGAGCGAGCGGGCGACCGAGGAAAGGCGGGTTCGGGCGCGGGAGCGCTAGGCAGGCCGCCTGGCTCGCGGGTGGGCCGCGACTCGGCGCTGGCTGGGTTGGCTGGCCTGGCTGGCGCCTGAGGTCTTCTTTTTTTTTGAAATAAGACAGAGAGAAAAAATAAATATAGAGAAATAAAATATACTTTTATATACACTGGTACGCGTCGGTGCTATACAAACGGTTTTTAACCCTTTTTCGCGACGGCATTTAGAACCAGCCAAGTGAGTGTCGGCGTTAGGGGGGGGTCCTTCCCACACGACCCAAAAATCATCGGGGATAGGCCCTCCTGGGACACCAAATGAGCTCGTGTGCGATCGGGCGATGCATCGAAACCCAATCATTTCCGTAGGTATGTACATCCCACACGGTGAATCCCAAAAAAACATTTCCGTTCGTATGTATATCACACACAGTCAATCCAAGGAATACGTTTCTGTTCTTATGTACATCACACACAGTCAATACAGGGAAAACGTTTTTGTTCATATGTATATCACACACAGTCAATCCAAGGAATACGTTTCCGTTCTTATGTACATCCCACACAGTCAATCCAGGGAAAACGTTTCCGTTCGTATGTACATCCCACACAGTTTTATGTGTAGTCTCGTGTGTGAAAGGTGTAACTATCACACACAATCTGCCTTGGTTAACTGTTTGCTTTTATCAACTATATCACACACGATTTGATGAAGAAAACTGTGTGGCATTGGGCTATCCATGACAAGCGCTTTTACTGCCAGAAACCGTTTGCAATGTTCCATGACACATTTAGCAGGTTTATTAGTTTACAATTAATAATCCCAGTATTATGCAAATTCACATTTCATATCGAGCAGTTGTTTGCCAATTTCATATCAGGCACATAAATATATTATAACATCACAATACGATAGCTACATGAAAACAGCATAGTACAACATATAGCTAGTTCAACTTCATAAGAACAATATTAGAACAATATATTCATTGCCCTAATCGAGATCATCAAGGCTTGTCTTATCCACCTCTGCTTTCAGTTCAGTAAAACCTGTTTTGCACTGGCCAACTGGGAAAGTGCCTCCTCCTTCGCCAACACCATCTTAGCAAAGTCTGATTTAAAAATTCTGAGCTCATTCTCCACCTTCCTCTTTTTATCCCGCATCTTCAAATATTCTTCAGCGTTGACAACACTTTCTCTAAGCCTACGTCTGTTCTGTTCCTCATACATGCTCCAGAGCATCGCTAGGCACATCTTTAAAGACTGTGGCCACTCTTGATCAACCCACTCCAGGTAAGAACACTTCCGTTCATCCTATAATATTTAATACTAGATCAGTAACAATTGTAGGTGAAATGGGTTTATAGCAACATAGAAAATCACCAATGCTTATTTTAAAAAACTGAAGAAACATGTTAATTATGACATATCTTCTCAAAAAGATCAATGTTCAAATGAATTAATTGCTACTGAGACAACAACCAAATTCTGGAACATCAAAAGCTATAATTAACTACAACAACGCTACAAGTTCTTACTCATGTACAATAAATAACAAATTGAACATTTTATGAGGAAGGTAAATATAACCGCAACAGCATAGCGACATTGTTTGGATGACAACAAATTGATACTAACAGATGTGTACATGCACAAATTTAGTAACATAGAACTAATAGCACTAAGGCCGTCAACTATGTATGCCAAAACTGGTGTAAAGACAACTGTTGCTACATCTCGCACCAGTGCCCTACACTGGCGAGCCGATGCAGCAGAAAAAAATCAGGGACCCGGACTCCGGAGCACCTAGTTGCTCCGATGCCCAGTTCCTTCGTGCCATAAATATTTAGTATTTTACTGCTTGGCTGCTCGGGTGTGTGGACCAAAGTTGGCTGCACAAACTGCTGAAGCGGTGCCAAATAATTTTTTAATGGCACCGTTGATGAGATGGCAACAATTTTAGATACTAGGTACAAACTGTGACACTGTCTAGGATGCGTTTGGTTGAAGGTGTGGTATGAATGGGTTGGGACCGTGACAGTGTCTGAATCACATCTAACAAATGATTTGTAACAACGAAAGAGGGTCTAACCTTCTCTGGACATGCCAGAAACTTCCTCCCACTGTCCACAGATTCAAACGCAACTAGCTTCACGCATGGAGATTGATGGTGACAACGAGGAGATAGATCTTCAGCCACCCCGCTCCATTCGTTGCCACTAATGGTCCTAGGGAGCTACAAGAGGAAGAAATGACTCAAATCGACCGCTGGGTAAAAATCCTTCATTCCAAGTCATAGCCCGAGAGAGAGAAGAGAGGCATACCCGGGTGGTGAAGGAGTCGTCGCCGGAGGAGGAACCGCTGGAGAGGTCTTTGTAGAAGACCATGGCGACCCCGACGGTAGGATGCGAGACGGCGAGAGCGAGGAAGCGGCTATAGCTTAGGAAGGAAGGAAGGAAGGAAGGAGGAAACATGGGAAATGTGACTTGTGGTCGGGTAGAAAAGGGGGTGGGGAAGGGGGGTGGGGCGGGGGTAGATATTTTGGCGGTAGGCCAAAATTTTGAAAATATGGAGGGAAACTTTGCGCGCGGTGCCGCCGGACCATTCAATTTGAACGATTGTCTGTATCACAAACGATTCTTCTGCTTTACACGCATGGGATGAGTTTGATAATTCAAATTTTGGTGGAAATTTCCACGGGTATGTCATTGCATAATTTAACATCGCTTGCTAATTTTGGCACACAAAAGAGTGTACAGCAGACAAACCATACTTACTGAATCGAGCAATTTTAGTAATTAAACAGAGCCAAGTGACGTAAACATTGCTCTAACAAAAGACCAGCATTAAAAACAAAGCCTAAGTACGCATAATTTTAACAAATCCGCCGCCGTGTCGGCCTATGCATCGCCGGTGTGAGATGAGACGTCGATGACTTGTCCTGGCGACATGCCACCTTTGGTGGACTCTGCGTCCCCCTGCCGAAGTCGACCGCGTCCTCGTCCTCGGCGCCTCCCTCAAGGTTGTAGTACTCGTAGTAGTGGCTGCGCCAGAGCTCGCGTTGGTACTCCACCGCCGATTCCTCGACGGACAGACTCTTCTGTACCTCGACCTCGGCCACGCGCAACTCCTCCTCCCGGTGCTCCTCGATCTCCGCCGCCTCCTGCATCTCCAGCTCCCGCTCGGCGACCTCATGAGGAAGCAGGTGCTCCATGGCCACCGCCTCCTTTTCGGACGTGGGTTGCATGCTGGAGTCCGAGGTGGCCTGGACTATCTTGGCGTGTGCATCCTCGATCTTGGTGTGGATGACCTCGACCCGGGCCAGGGCGACATCGGCGGCACGGACGGTAGCTCGAGCGCTCTCGACATTTGCAGTCGCCGTCGCAGCAGCAGCTGCAGCCGTCTCGGCTGCTGCAGCTCCCCTATCGGCTGCCGCAGACGCCCTCTCGGCGGAAGCGGCCGCGCTCAATGCAGATGCGGCGGCACTCTTGGTATAGGCGGCGGCGCTCTCGGCGCAGGCGGCGGCGCTCAGGGGGGACGCGGCCATCGTACAGGACTTCACGAAGCGTTTCCACGATGCCATCTTTGCAAGAAGGGGGTGCGGGAATGGGGATCGAGATTCATGGATTCGGGGGTTGCCAGCACTGGAGCAAATGAGCCGGCGAAGCTTAAGGAGGGAGACTTAAATAGACACAGATATTTTCATCGCAAACGGTTCCTAGAAAACAACTGTGTGTGATGTTGTAGATATTTTTTATTAGCTGTGAAAGACGAATTTGGAGTAAAGTGGCAACGGATGGTGTTTTAAATGTATGAGAAATTTTGTAGTACTAATACAACTGTCATGTCAAATTTTGGAAAATTTTAGGGGTCATTTGACCTTTTAAGACATTTAAGTGATTTTCTAGCCATTTAATGACCGTAATTGAAATTTGAACTACGTGTACATGCAACAGCTAACCATAACGGTTTGAAAAGTCATTTTGTGTACTTGTGTGCGATTTAATTCCATGTGCAGTAAATTGGAAGGAATTTCAAACATATTGGTCTAACGGCTATGACAAAATTAAGCATGGAGTGCCATGGCATTTAAATTCCAAAAAAATAAAAAAATATCAGAAACACATGAAACCTTGCTTGATGTAATGTCATGCCACCAAGATGATGTGGTAAAAAATTTGACATGTGTGACGAAAGTTTGGACACACACCCCTCACAAACTGGAGCAACTCACTAGAAGGCTCGTGGTTCCGAGAGGGAACAATGCATGTTTGATGACGAACGGGAGATAGCTTTCTCTTACAGCCGTCAAATTTTTTCTACATGTAACGTGCACTAATACAACTGTCATGTGAAAATTTGGAAAATTTCAGGGGTCATTTGACCTTTTGAACATATTTAGTGATTTTCTAGCCATTTAATGACCGTAATTCAAATTTGAACTACATCTACATGCAACGGCTAACCATAACGGTTTGAAAAATCATATTTGTGTACTTGTATGCGAGTTAATTCCATGTGCAGTAAATTAGAAGGAATTTTCAAACATATTTGTCTCACGACATGGACACATGCATATATATGCATGGAGTGCCATGGCATTTTAATTCCAAAAAAATTAAAAAATGATCAGTAAAACATGAAACGTTGCTTGATGTAATGTCATGCCACCAAGATGATGTGGTAAAAAACTGGCATGTTTGACGAAAGTTTGGACACACACCCCTCACAAACCGGAGCAACTCACTAGAAGGCTCGTGGTTCCGAGAGGGAACAATGCATGTTTGATGACGAACAGGAGATAGCTTCCTTTTACGGCCTTCAAATTATTTATATGTTTAACGTGCACTACTACAATTGTACTGTGAAAAATTGGAAAATTCTAGCGGTCATTTGACCTTTTAAAGACATTTAAGTGATTTTCTAGCCATTTAATGACCATAATTCAAATTTGAACTACATCTACATGCAACGCCTAACCATAACGGTTTGAAAAATCATATTTGTGTACTTGTGTACGAGTTAATTCCATGTGCAGTAAATTAGAAGGAATTTTCAAACATATTGGTCTCACGACATGGGCACATGCATGGAGTGCCATGGCATTTTAATTCCAAAAAATTAAAAAATGATCAGAAAAACATGAAACCCTGCTTGATGTAATGTCCTGCCACCAAGATGATGTGGTAAAAAAATTGGCCTGTTTGACGAAAGTTTGGACACAACCCCCTCACAAACTGGAGCAACTCACTAGAAGGTTCGTGGTTTCAAGAGGGAACAATGCATGTTTGATGACGAACGGGAGATAGCTTCCTCTTACGGCTTTCAAAAAAATTTCTACGTTTAACGTGCACTAATACAACTGTCATGTGAAAATTTGAAAAATTTCAGGGGTCATTTGACCTTTTAAAGACATTTAATTGATTTTCTAGCCATTTAATGACCGTAATTCAAATTTGAACTACATCTACATGCAACGGCTAACCATAACGGTTTGAAAAATCATATTTTTGTGTACTTGTGTGCGAGTTAAAAAATCATCAGACGGTGTAAATATCTGGTGTTCAAAAAAGAAAATGTAAAGATCTGGCAAGACAACCGGCCCCCACACGATTGTCACTCTATCTCGTGGCTCGAGGTTTGGTAGGTGAGTGGCGGGGATCATTAATCAATCACAGTTCTGTATTGGAAACCGTCAGCTATTATGTTCACACATGGATTTTGCTGAGGGAATCGTGTGCAATTCAAACTACAGTACTCGTAAATTCTAGCGACCGGCGTGTGTACTATTCCCGTCGATCTAGATTCCGGCCGCCAATAAATACTACCTTGCTCACGTCGTCCCTCCTGCATTCTCATCTACATCCTCCCCTCACTCGCCCTCTCTCTCTCCCTCTCTCTCTCCCTCTCTCTCTCTCTCTCTCAAATCTCTGCCATGGCGTCGTCAGTCTGCCCACGCGCCGACGAGGAGTCGCCGCCCCCCGAGGACGCTCACTCGAATAGCAGCGACGAGGACCCCTACGCGCCGTCGGACGAGGTTGCGCCGGCCCCCCAACTTTGGATTGGTTTTGGGGTCAGTACAATCTTTGTCTGTGGAAGTCGCTACCGCTGGCTGAGAAAGCAAGGCAAGTGGCGTTCAAGAAGGAGATGGCGGAGGAGGAAGTCAGGTACCAGGCGTCCTGTGAAGCCTGTGATGCTGCCTGGAAAAAGGAGGCGGCGGAGCTTTGGGGGCGGGTGCGTCATCGTGCGGAGGAGGTGTACGAAGACGGGTACTTCGCGAGGAAGGTCAAAGGCGCTGGGCGCCTCGTCGCTGCGTGGAGGTGGGCCGATAAGCTCCAGCGTGCCACCGACGAGGAGCTCCGGTGGGCGCCCAACGAAATGGCTGGATCGTTCGCGCTCGTCTGCCAGTAAGAGGCAGATCGGTACGTCAAGCGCTGCGAGGCGGAATACTGCCTCTGCACTGGGAAGATGCCGCGCACCAGGGAGCTGCTGGCGAGGGATGCCAGAATACTGGCCCCAGGAGGGATTATTAGTTTTAGTATTGTTCGTTTTCAATTTTATGCATTGTACCTAGTAGTTAAGTATCATCACGTATATGTGATGATATTATATATATATATATATTCTGTGATGAACTAATGAACAATTAATATATATATATATTATGAATTCCATTTTCTATCTGTTTTTGTATACTAATATGAATCTAGCTGTTATCATCCACATATACAGAATGGAAAGCGTATATACACACATTGAAACAGAACATATAAGAACGGAAAACAGAGTACACACATTGTAACAGAGGAATAAACAGAGCAATACTATGATTGCTGTGAATACATAGCTATCCACGTCGAAACAACTCAACAAATAAAACGCATCCATGAGACCATGACCAGCAGCCCTTGCCTACGGTAGCCCTTGGCTCTGCCTGAACTCGTGTAGGCATTCTTCCAAGTGGTCGACACGCTCGCGGTACATCTGGAGCGCGATCTCGAGCTCCAAGTTGGCTATTTCATCGGAGATCACCAGCTCGAGGATGCGATGGCCATGTTCCTCTACTGCGCCTAGGTGGACACCTGGGCCAAGGAGGCGGTCGAGCCTACCGACCAGCCCGTTGGCATCGAGCGGGCCGTGGATAAGGCGAACGGCGCGACCCATGCGAACGGCGCAGCGGGTGTCCGGTGCAAGTACGGCGCGACCGGCCTCTGGTGCAAGTACGGCGCAGAGGGCCTCTGCCCACTCCTGGCGAGGAATGGGGGTACTGACGGGAGGTGCACCTAGCTGCGACGCCGTGTTGACAGCAGGAAAGCGCCAATAGATCCGCTCTTGCTGTGCGGCGCGGCGCGCCTCTCGCTCTGCGGCGCTCCAATGGTCTCGCCGTGCGACGAGCCGTAGCCTATCGGCGTGGACGCGCCTAGCTTGCTCTGCGGCGCGCCATCGATCATGTTGTGCGGCGAGTTGCAGCATGTCGGCGCTGACATGCCTATCTTGATTCACGGCTCTCAAGCGCCATGCGCCAAAGGTTTGCTCAACCCTGGCAATGACGCGCATCACGGCGTCGTCCATCGCGTTAACGGGGAGCGCCTCGGCCTCGATGGGCCGTGGCGCCTGCTCGTTTTCCTCGTTGACAAGGTTGATGGCAGAGGTGGCGCTTTGGTGGGTTGGCATGCTTGGAAAAGGTGGATGTGCTACAGGCTGCGCTTGTCGCCTCCGTGCGTCGCGCGCCGCCTAGGTTTATGCGCAATATCACTGGGTGGCGGGAAACAGGTGAGGAAATGGTGGGAAACGGTGGCGTGTTCATAAAACACCATCAATTAATGGAAAATTAGCATACGAGTAAGGTATACGTGCATTGCACGCATGAGATTTGGTAACCAAATTATGAATAAATACCACACTATAGCATATAAGCTTTGAGTCATATATGCATGATGTAGATGTTCGTTTAATTCTTGTAGTCCATCTCATGCAAAATCAATTAGTTTTATAAAAAAATCTATTTTAAGATTCATGGAATTGTGCATTGTAAAGCATAAAGTAAAAATAAAAAGTGATAATTCATTTAGAAAAAAGTTTGGGAAATTAAGATATGGAAGATTCTAGAAAACAAAGGAGAAGTGCTTGTGTTTTGAGGTTTGTGCATTATGCTTAAGTTCAACCACGGAGTCTTCTAGATTGTACATGTGGCGGAATCTGGTACCGTCGGATTGGCTTCATCCAATGACCAACTTCCAAAATTATTCGCACACTATATAGGGGTATAGAAGAAGGAACATCGAGCTAGCACAAGAAGTAGATGATGATCAGATGAACACGAACCACACTAGGGAACCCATCGGTGATGAATTCATCAATCACAAACGGTTGAATACTAGCAAGCGTTTGCCCACAACACACACGGCTTATTCCATCACAAACAGGTCGAATGGATCAACTGTATGCCACGTATTGCACATTGTCAAAAAGTAATGCGGTAGACCTTCTTTAACATGTGTTAAAAACAAAAACAAAATAAAAAACAAGGACCTCGAGGTTAAATTAACTCATGGGATGGGTCATATCAGTCATTTGATTTGACAGATATGACCCATCCTATCTGTTAATTTAACATCAACACAACTTCCCATCCAGTCACTCATTTGATGGATGATCCAGCCTGAGCACACTTAACTTGAGAGTTCTCTTACAAGAGCTACTGGTGGAACAGCTAGTCCTTGCTGATATAGGATGCCTCTTCGCATCCTTATGGCGTATTCGGATGACCGCCCAGCCCCCAATGGCCAATAGATGTTGTGTAGATAGAGCATATCACATACGTCTTATTAGAAGCAATCGTTTGTGTTATTATCGGTCTTCGCACACATTTCTGATTACAGACCTGTTTGCAGCGTATCACACACATCTTTATATATTGAACCGTTTCTGTTCTCTTGTCTCAATGCAAACAGTTCATCCGAGTGAACCGCATGCTGTATATCGCACACACCTTGATCTGGCTGACCGTTTCTTTTGTGTTGCCAAATCACAAACAGTTCATCCGAGTGAACCTTATGCTATATATCGCACACACCTTCATCTGGCTGCCCGTTTCTTTTGTTCCTGCTCATCGCAAACAGTTATTTGAACTGAACCGTATGCCCTGTATCACACACGTAACTAAAATCTGAACCGTGTTTGATGCATCCTCCATCGCAAACGTTTTGCACCTTTTTTGACGGTTTTTTACACCATCGTTTGCGATTATTGCATCGCACACAGTTTCGTCGAAGGGTCTCTGATCGTAGTGTCACGTTATCAGCATCCTGCAGTAGTGATAGGACATATATATATATATCAAAATTCTCATAAAAACATAACCTATAAGATGAACATTTTTGCAGAGGCAAAAACCAAACTTTATAAAAACATTTTTTTGAAGATTCCAAATAAAACTCAATTTGAATTCAATTTTTTGGCATTAATTTCTTCTAACATTTTGGAGTGTCATGTTAGCTCCTCTCATACTTTTGTACAAGTATTTGTCAGGTATTTTTGAAATGAATTTCAAATGCCAATTTGAATCCAAATTCAAACAAAACTCAAATGCCTCTGAACATTTCCAAATGCCACACAATTCAAACAAAATGCATAGATGCTTAGCTATTAATTGTAAAACATTCCAAATTGAAGATTTGGGATGTTACAAACCTACCCACCTTAAGATGAATCTCGCCCTCGAGATTCGGGTTGGCTAGCAAATAGGTGCGGGTGGTCTCAACGGAGATCTTCTTCTCGCTCCTAGGTGGCTTCTTCCTCGGTATGGTGGCTCCACATCACCTTACAAAACTTGATGATCTTGCTGCGGGTAACTCTGTTCGCAGTCTCCAGAATTCTGACGGGCTTCTCCTCATAAGTCAGATCACTGTCAAGTTGTATGGCCTCTAGGGGCACTGTGTCTCTCAAGGGAATATCGGCCATCTCAGCATAGCATTTCTTCAGCTGGGAAACGTGAAAGACATCATGAACTCCAGACAATCCTTCTGGCAATTCCAGCTTGTAGGCAACTTCTCCTCGACGTTCAAGGATTTTGTACGGGCCTATGAATCTGGGTGCTAACTTTCCTTTAACACCGAACCTCTTGATTCCTCGAAGTGGGGACACACGGAGATATGCTCGGTCTGCTACTTCGTACGTTATCTCCTTACGTTTACCGTCGGCATAACTCTTCTGCCTCGACTGAGCTATCCTAAGTCTGTCTCGAAACAACTTGACCTTCTCTTCAGAGTCTCTGATAAGATCAGGACCAAAAAGTTTTCGGTCTCCAACGCCATCCCACAACAATGGTGTTCGACATCTCCTTCCATATAGAGCCTTGAAAGGGGCCATCTTCAAACTGGTCTGGTAGCTGTTGTTGTATGAGAACTCTGCGTATGGCAAATTATCATCCCAGCTAGATCCATAGTCTAGCGCACAGGCTCTCAACATGTCCTCCCACGATCTGGTTGACTCTCTCGGTCTATCCATCTGTCTGCGGATGAAAAGCTGTACTAAACTCCAGCCTCGTACCCAAAGTTTCATGCAACTGATTCCAAAACTTTGAGGTAAATTGTGTTCCTCTATCTGATACGATACTCCTCGGAACTCCATGCAGACATACGATCCTGGTCATGTATATTTTGGCTAACTTAGCACTGGTATATGTGGTATTCACGGGAATGAAATGAGCTACCTTGGTCAAGTAATCAACCACTACCCAGATAGAATCATAACCTGAACGGGTCCTGGGTAATCCCGTGATAAAATCCATTCCAAGTTTTTCTCATTTCCACTCGGGTATCGGCAAAGGTTGAAGTAACCCTGCCGGCTTCTGATGTTCCGCCTTTACTCACTGACAAACATCGCATACTGCTACGTACTCGGCAATATCCTTCTTCATACATGTCCACCAGAAACTTTCCTTCAAGTCCAGATACATCTTGGTGTTGCTTGGGTGAATCGAGTACGGTGAATCATGGGCTTCCTGAAGAATTAACTTCCTGACCTCTGGGTCATTGGGAACATAGGTACGGTCCTCAAACCATAAAGTTTCATGCTCATCCTCACGAAAACCTTTAACTTTTTTGTTACTCATCCTTTCCTTTATCTCTGCAATTTCCTTGTCCGTCTTTTGGGCCTCACGGATTCTTTCGGTCAAAGTGGACTGAATATCTAGGGTGGCGACAAATCCTCTCGGTACTATCTCCAGTCGAATATCTCTGAGATCATCGGCTAACTCCTGAGGTAATCCTCCAGCTATGCGGGTGTTCACATAGCAGTTATGGCTCAAAGCATCTGCTACAACATTTGCCTTCCCTGGGTGATAATGCAATCTCATGTCATAGTCCTTGATCAATTCAAGCCATCTCCTCTGCCCGAGTTTCAACTCCTTCTGCGTGAAAATGTACTTTAAGCTCTTATGATCCGTGTAAACATCATAACTATTTCCGACAAGGAAATGTCTCCAGGTCTTGAGTGCGTGCACTACGGCTGCTAACTCTAAATTGTGTGTGGCATAATTCATCTCGTGAGGTCGTAGCTATCTGGAGGTATAAGCTACAACCTTTCCTTCCTGCATGAGCACTCCTCCGAGTCCTTGACGAGAAATGTCACAATATACCTGGTAATCCTTGTGTATGTCCGGCAAAATTAGCACTGGGGCTGTAACCAAATGTTTCTTCAGCTCCTGAAAACTGGCTTCACAATCCTCGGTCCAAATGTACTTGGTTTCCTTGTTCAAAAGCTCTGTCGTGGGCTTAGCAATCTTGGAGAAATTCTCAATAAACCTCCAATAATAACCCGCGAGTCAGAGAAAACTGCGGATCTCCTTGACTGATGTGGGCGACTTCCATTTGGTGACTGCCTTGACTTTTGTGGGGTCGACTGCTATTCCTTCTTCTCCCGAAATAACATGTCTGAGGAATCCGACTTCCTTCAACCGAAATTCGCCTTTGCTGAACTTGGCATATAACTGATGTTCTCGGAGTTTCTCCAGAACTAGACGCAAATGTTCCTTGTGCTCTTCCTCGCTCTTGGAGAAAACTAATATGTCATCGATGAACACCATGACAAACTTGTCCAGATATTCCATAAATACCTTGTTCATCATGCTCATAAAATATGCAGGGGCATTAGTCAATCTGAATGGCATGACTGTATACTCATATAAACCATACCTTGTGGTGAAGGCTGTTTTGGGTATATCCTGTTCACGAATCTTCAACTGATGATACCCTGATCGAAGATCAATCTTGGAGAATACTTTGGCTCCGACTAGCTGATCAAATAAATCATGAATCATCGGCAGAGGGTACTTGTTCTTGATGGTCGCATCGTTCAACGAACGATAGTCCACAACCATTCTCAAAGTTCCATCCTTCTTCTCTACCAAAAGAACTGGGGCTCCCCAAGGTGATGAGCTCGGACGAATATATCCCTTCTGCAATAACTCATTAATCTGCTTCTTGATCTCTTCCAAATCATTCGGGGGCATCCGATAAGGTCTCTTGGATATTGGGGCTGTGCCGGACAATAACTCAATCAAAAACTCAATGTCTCTGTCCGTGGCATTCCTAGTAATTCTTCCAGAAACACATCAGGAAAAACTTGCACTACGGGCACTTCCTCCTGAACAACTCCTGTGAGGGAATTCACCTGATTCTTCATTGGTGTGCGTCTGGATACATACTTGATTCTCTTCTGCTCCGGGGTGGTGAGCAAAATCGTCTTGCGGGCACAATTGATGTTTCCTTCAAACTTTGTTAACCAGTCCATGCCTAAGATCACGTCCAATCCCTGGGATTCCAATACTATGAGGTCTGCGGGAAAATCATGATTTGAGATGCTGAGGGTCGAATGACAGCCTAAGCCTGCCGTAATCTCTCCTCCTGGGGAAGTGACTTGAAGAGGGCTTCTAAGGGTTCTAGTGGGCAACCCATACTTTCCCACAACTACCCTTGATATAAATGAATGCGTCGCACTGGAGTCAAACAGTACCAATACTGGACGTGAATTTAATAAAAACTTACCAACCACAGTCTCTGGCTGATCATAGACGTCCTTCACGTCGATGTGGTTCACCTGAGCACGAGGAAAAGTATTGGGCTTCTTTGCTAACCTTCCATTGCCGTTGTCGTTTCCATTTCCCTTCTTGGCCTCCGGACAATTGGTGGCATAGTGTCTCGTCTTCTGGCACTTGAAACAAGTGATATGACTCAGATCCTTCTGAACCGGAGCGGGACGGTGCTGGTGTGTAACAGCCCCAGAATTGGGTTATCAATTTTTGTGCTGTTATTCCTTCCTGGCACTCATTTTCAAAATTTTCTCCGGAGTTTGCTGGATGACTTTGAGAAATTTTGTCATTTCCAACCTTTCAAAACCTTGCTCATGTCTTTGTCAGTGGGCAAGCCCTCTTTTGCACCCGCTCAAATCCTCTCAAACCCTAATTCCAAATTTTTGGAATTTGAATGTGGCCTTTGTGATTACAAAGGAGTCAACATTTTCCTTGAGCTGCTGATCATTCCATTTGTTCCAAGAGACCCTCCTATCCTACTACTCCTTGGATATGCAAAAATATTGCTAAGTCCCATGCAATATTTTTGAATTATGATTTATTCCTTTTCTTGCCTTTCTAAGGAATAAAATCCAAAGGCATAGCTAGCCATCTCCTAAATTCATGAGAATTGGTGGAGTTGATATTTATGCCTAATCCAAGTTGTGGAAAAGATATTGGCCATAATTAAATATGGAAAATTGCATTTTCCTATTTAATACCAATATTGCATTTTTGCCACTTTCTAAAGGAACTACTATTTTTATAGAAGGGAAAATTCTCACATAAATTGTGGAGCTTGTCCTTGCTATATAATCACTAGTTCCATTCTTGTCTCATGTTCCACAGATCAAAAATTGGGCACATGATCCAATGCAAGTTTCTGCCCTCTCTGAAATTTTGCAAAGGAAGTGCTCTATTCCTAATTCCTGTTGAGCTTCAATTTGGCAGGGTGATTAACCTTGATAAATCACCCATTAATACCAAAGATGAGCTCACTCTCTTCATCTTAGCTCCCTGTGCAATTTTTCAAAGTTTCTGACCAGATTGTAACTTTGTGAAGGAAGTAACTTCATAGGGTTTCCACATGGGATGAAACTTTTCCACCTTCTCAAGTATCTCAAATCATTAGCCTCCACCAAAATTCAGTTCATTGCATTGAACTATGTGAGCACAGGAGCAATTCTTGGTTTCTGTCCAAATTTTAAGTTTGTGAATCAAGTCTATTATATCTTGCTCCATTATGGCTGAAAATATTCCCAAGCCTTCTCCTATCCATATAACCCACCTAGACCAAATGTTGTCTCATTTCATGTAGCCAATATTCTCCTGGATTTTTCCAAAGTTTCTGGTCAGATCTGATGCTTGTGAAACAAGTACCAATTTGGCAAGTCCATTTGGTATGATATTTTTGCAGCATCTACATATGACCAAATCAGGAAGCTTTGCCAAGTTTTAGCCAAATCCAACACTCTTAGTGAGTGCTTCTTCATCAATAGCTTTCTGGGTCAGATTTGGCCTTTGAACTGCAGCTATGCAAAATCCTTGCCCAAATCCCCTCCAACTTCCCAGGACCGTAGTCCTTGCTATCCTAAACCTCCTAGACATCCAGTTTGCTACTTAACCTCTCTGGTTTAGTCTCTAGGATGTGGCCAAGTTTGCAACAGCAAACTTGTCGACCTTGGTTCCCTCTGCGCTCTACACCTTTGCTCGTGCCACCACCTCCGTCTTAATTAGCTTTGGAAGGACTACACTGCAGACAGGGTTTGGCACTTAGTTGACGACCAGAGCGTGCGATGTCGGTGGTGACCATGGGGCTTTGCAACAGCAAACTTGTCGACCTTGGTTCCCTCTGCGCTCTACACCTTTGCTCGTGCCACCACCTCCGTCTTAATTAGCTTTGGAAGGACTACACTGTAGACAGGGTTTGGCACTTAGTTGACGACCAGAGCGTGCGATGTCGGTGGTGACCATGGGGCTATGCAGGCCAAATCGGTGGTCTGCACACTGTTGGCCACAGTATCGCCGCTCCGGCTGGATCTGGCTCGTCCAAGCTTGTCAACCAGCTCAGCCTCATCGTCGCCGTGCGCCTTGGCCCGTTTCCCCCCTTCGTTTGCGTCCTCGACGAGCCAGCGCCGTCGCCGAAGAGTCCCTGTCCGTGAGCTCATCATCATTTTCTCGCTCCTGTCATTTCCCCCTCTTGTCCTCGAGATCGGCTCGATTCCGTGACCTCCTGGCTCTTGTCTGTGTCCCTCTCGTCGCCTTGCCGCCGCTCCCCGTGGTCCTTGGCCGCGTGTGCGCGTCGCCGGTGCACGGATACGCAGTCGTGCCACGTGTCGCCTCGCCCCTTCATCTAGAGCTCTCCCCGCAGCTATTTAAGCGCACCCCGAGCAACGTAGCGGTCCTCAACCCCTCCCAGTGCCTCTCCCCGAGCCTAGAGCTCCTCTCTGACCCCTACCATTGCCACAGCCGCCGCCTCGGGTCTCGCCCGATTCCGGCGACGCCGTGCCCTTCTCTCCGTTCTCTCACAACCACGGCAACCCCCAGAGTCTGGCGCGTCTCCCCGTGGCCTCAGCCCCTCCGTTCCCCCACCGTAGCTCCATCTTCTCCGGCGACCGAAGCCCCTCCCCGCCGCGAGCTCGACTGCTCCTTCTCTAGCGCTCCTCGCCGGCAACAGAGACCACCTAGAGTTGCGCCTCATCCTCCTAAGCTCGTGGGTAGGTCGCCCGTCGCCTGCCGTGACCGGACGCGCCGGCAAGCGCCGTCGAGGTGGCCGTCGCTCTCTGTCCGTCGCGCCCCGAGCGGAGGAAGAAGAAGGGAGCTGACCTGGCCAGGTGGGCCTCGCGCCGTTTCCCCGACCCCACCTGGCTGCGACCCAGTCGCCCGGCCCCGCCGCTGCCGCATTGACCGGTCTTGCCAGCGTGGATAAGTGGCAGCGCCCCGCCACGAAGTCGTTTTCCCGCACCGAAAGCGTATTTCCGAAAATACGCTTTCCCTAAGATGTAAGCATATTTCTCCTCTTCTTCAGGCCAGAATACGCTTTCCTATCTGGTAAGCGTATTTCTGAGAAAGGCGCGTTCTGTTTAAACTGCCAGGGACCTGTTTGTAGCAGCTATTTTTGCAGCTTAGTCCCTGGACTTTAAACGGCCGTATCTTTTTAACCATAGCTCCAGATCAGGTGATTCCAAAGCCCACGTCTTTGTTTCACCGAGCCTGTTCTGATGGAATCATTTTCACCATGTTTGCACATTCTGAAAATGACCATTTTTCCCTTGCCCGTAAACAGCCCCCTCCGAGAGAGAACTGTTCCGGCAAATCTTTCCGCGATCGTTCCGCACTTTTTCCGGAGTAATCCTCGACCCCCAGGCAAGCCAACCTCTTATCATGAGCCCCGAACTCGCATGTTGACTTTGCTCGCACCTCGTGTGTGTGTGTGTGTGTGTGTTTAGTTGCAGTAGTTTCTTGTTTGTTCCGTGTGCTGATATTTCACTCGTACGATATGATTTTGTTATCTGCCTTGCATGCTTAAGTTTTCATGAAATAGTTGACATGCTAGTTTGATGTGGTTACTGAGAATATCATGCCTCTGTTTAGTTTCATGTTGGTAGTATCGATGTTATGATAATTCTGTTGCACTATTATGATTGCTACTACTTGGTATTGCCATGTTTCGCATGCTATCATCGTTCATTTGAAATGCTTGATGTTATGTTACGACATCGGTATGTTGCATATTAGTTGTTGCATTCATGTTAATAATGCTCGCATAATGATCGATGATGGAGAAGTAATCATATGACTTAATAACAAACCTCCTCCGTCATCACTGGGATGTCATAGTGCCACGAAATTGGGCTTTTTCCAGTGCAGCCACATTTGCCTTGGAATGGGAAGGCCCTAACGGGTCTATTGTCATGCCTCTCACCGGTGCCTCCAACGTAGGGAAGGTTATGGGCACGCGCTACCCTAATCAGGTAGGCGGACATGAACCTTGTGAGCCCGAGTTGTTTTGCGTGCTTTGTCCCCGTTTGGGACCGTTTTTGCCACGACGGTGGCCGTAAGACCTTTGGTAGGCATGGGCCACCCAAGACTGAACCTAAAAGGGGTGTTGGTCGGAGTGGCCGGGAGAGTGTCATGGCAATAGATCGGTTTTGTCGGAACGCCGTTGGTCCACACGAATGGGAGTGCGAGGCCATGGGTTTCGTGGTGTGGGTACAGTGCACTACCTCTGCAGAGTGTGTGTGTGTGTTAAATCTATCGATAGCCGCGTCCTCGGTCATGGGCACAAGTTCGTAGTAGGTCACACTATCAGGTCTCGGTAGAAATGGAGGATAAACCTAGTATAACTAAGTTGATGAATAATGTGAAATAATGTGATGACTTGGACTGTGAGACAGTCGTGAGTAATCACGATGATGAGTTGGTATGATCACGAGACAAGGTCTCGGTGAGTGTTGAACCAAGTGTGGTTCCGTTGGTGATCCGTCCATGATCATCGCTTGGTTGCGAGGCAACCCACGGGTAAGAGAGTCCGAGGGACTCGGTGCACATTTTTTTGCATTGCATGAGTAGTAAGTTGTTATTTGCATTTAAAGAACCATGGTAGAACAGTAGATGGTTGCATAAAGTTAACATGTTATGTTTGCATCGGATAGGACTGGTAGTTTATTTTCAGCATAGTTTCATGATGCCATGCCATGCTTTGACTGAATTTATGCCATGCTTTGACTGAATTTATGCCATGTTATGATTGAAATGCCATGCTATGTTTTGCTGTAGCCATGTTAGAAGTAAGTTTGATATGCCATTGCCATGCTTAGTTTCTGTTATGAGGTAGGTTGTTGCATATGCTTGGTTCTTGCGTTGTCATCTGTTTGTTTGGATGCTATGTATTTGGTTGTCTTGCAAGTACATTCAATGTACTCACCTGGCGTGTCATGCCAGTTTTGTAGGTCGTGCCCAACTTGTTCGATTGTTCCTTCGTGCTAGGTCGTAATCTTGCCAGTCCTGTGAGTTGTGGAGCCCAGCCAGAGTTGTAGCTGCCAAACCAAGACTTCCGCCGCCATTTAAATAGACTTCCGCTGCCATTTAAATAGCCTTAGGGCTATGCCAGATAATTGTATTCATCAATGATGTAATCATATACACATGTATTTGATGAATATTATTGTACCTGGAATGATGTATCATGGACCTGTCGTGCGTTAGGTGTTATCCTGGGCTGACGTGCGAAGGCCCCTGCTCCATGCGGATCGGGGTGCCACATGGTGGCTATTGCCTCCATTGCCAGACTTGAAGTTGTTGTCGTTGTTGTGGCGATTGTTCCCATTCCCTCCATGGTTGTGTCCTCCATGGTTATGTCCTCCATGGGTGTGATGCGTGTGTCCTCCTGAGTATGGGGCATAGCAGGACTTCTGCTAAGCTCCGGAGTTGTACTTCCCTTGGCCATACTTCCGCTTGCGGCTATCAATCTGCTGCTGCTTGCCTTCAAGTATGGTGGCCTTGTCTACCAGCTCCTGGTAGTTATTGAAGGTAGCCACCATCAGCTGCATTCCCAGCTCATCGTTGAGTCCTTAGAGAAACTTCTCATGCTTTGCGGCATCTGTGGCCACATCATCTGGGGCATAGCAGGCTAACTTGCTGAACTCATCCACGTATTGCCCCACAGTATGATTTCCCTGGCGTAAGTTGCGGAACTCATGCTTCTTCAGACTCATTGCTCCAACTGAGACATGAGCGGTGTGAAAGGCCTGCTGAAACCGATCCCATGTAACTGTGTCCATGGGGTAAGTGGCGGTGTAGTTCTCCCGCCACGATGCTGCAGGTCCATCTAGTTGATGTGCGGCAAAACGCACCTTCTCAGCATCAGTGCATCCAGCAGTTGCTAGCTCCCTTCCAATCTTGTGGAGCCAATCATCAGCTATAATCGGCTCGGTGCTGCTAGAGAACACCGGCGGATTCAGCCTTAAGAAACGGGCCAGGTTGTCGATAGGGGGTGGTGGCGGTGGATTGTTGTTGTTGTAGTTGCCTTGGTTCTGGATGAGCATTTGCATCAAGGCATTCTGCTTCTGGATCAGCTGGGTGAGCTCCGGCAGGAAAGTGAAACCGGGGTCACGTCTCGGAGGCATCTGGTGTTTTGGAGTGGATGAGAAATTAGAATAGAGCAAGGGTCTAAATAGAAAATTAGCACTACCCATATGAATGCACAAACAGTTTCACACCAATCATTTATTCAATCGTCTCAAACATAGTTCAATCTCGGATTACAAAGTCTAACGACTAATCGAAAATATCGGCCTAACTGATCGACGAAAAATAAAATAAAAACATGGCGGTCGATTAAATGTTCTCCTCAGATATCTCTGTGTCTTCTAGCGGTGCGTCTTCTGGTGTGGCATCCTCTGGTGGCGCACCTCCTCTTGTTGCGTCCTTCAGCGGAGCTCTCCTCGTAATCCTTATCATTGCTCACAAGGGGTCCATCGTCTCCACTCGGAAAGAGGACTTCTCCCTGGTCCATCTTCTCCTCCAATACGGCAACATAAGTCTCCAGCTCCTCGACTCTCTCCATGAAATCCTTGACTTCAAGCTTGTGCTCATAGTGGTCCTCGCGGGCTTTATCCTCCAGTTCCAGCTCACGGAAGCTCAGCCTCTTGAACGTCTTCGAGCTTTCGCGTGTTTGAACCTCCATAGTCCTGATGTAAGTCTCCAGTTTTTGGACATATGAGAGGATAGAGTCATCATCCATGGTGCGCATGATATCTCCCTTTCTGTCTCTGCGTGAAATCATGGAAAAGTCTGATGGGTCGAGCTCGGCCCTGTACTCTTCTCGGAGGTGTCCAAGTTCATGATGAGTAGCCATGTCTCTCCCGAGGATCCAAGTGGGATCGGTAAACTCTATGTCGATGGGCTCTCTGAAGCTTCCGAAAGTCCTCGCTCGAATGTGCACCATAATCCAATAGCGGGTGTCTGTCGGGAATGCATTGATCGGCTTACCGGTGATGGAGGGCAGAGCAATCTTCAACTTATTGATGATCTGAACCAGCTTCTTGCCGAAAAACATCATCTCGTCTGGCTGGCAAAACTCCAGGAGTAGAACTGGGGTGTACTCGACGGCCATCTAGAATGTTGAAATCGGAGGGAAGTCAGAAATGAACAGGGGAGAATTAAGGAATAATAAAGACATAAAATAAAATAGTTTCTTCCGATGGCTTTCCGATCCTAGGGGTTACGTCCTACGGTCAGCATGTGCTCTGAATACCATCTCTGTAGTGACTCGGCCTGAAATCGGCCAAGTCTCTATGTATCGGTACCATCCCAAGATCATGCTGGCACACACAGTACATTGATGAAAATTTCAAAGTTCAGTCACACCTAATTTATTACATGATTCTCATATAGAGTCTTTATTACAATATAATAAATTCGGCCGAAGGCCAACACATGAGAAAAACTAAATGCTGCGGAAGCGTAGATGATACGTCTCCAACGTATCTATAATTTATGAAGTATCCATGCTATTATATTATCTGTTTTGGATGTTTATGGGCTTTACTAAACACTTTTATATTATTTTTGGGACTAACCTATTAACCGGAGGCCCAGCCCAAACTGCTGTTTTCTTGCCTATTTCAGTGTTTCGAAGAAAAGGAATATCAAACGGAGTCCAAACGGAATGAAACCTTCGGGATAGTTATTTTTGGAACGAAAGCAATCCAGGAGACTTGGAGTAGACATCAGGGAAGCTTCAAGGAAGCCACGAGGCATGGAGGCGCGCCCTACCCCCTGGGCGCGCCCCCACCCTCGTGGGCCCCTCTTGGCTCCCCTGACCGACTTCTTTCGCCTATATATGTCCATATACCCTAAAAACATCGATGAGCACAATAGATTGGGAGTTCCGCCACCGCAAGCCTCTCTAGCCACCAAAAACCAATCGGGACCATGTTCCGGCACCCTGCCGGAGGGGGGATCCCTCACCGGTGGCCATCTTCATCATCCCGGCGATCTCCATGACGAGGAGGGAGTATTTCACCCTCGGGGCTGAGGGTATGTACCAATAGCTATGTGTTTGATCTCTCTCTCTCATGTTCTTGAGGTGGTACGATCTTGATGTATCGCGAGCTTTGCTACTATAGTTGGATCTTATGACGTTTCTCCCCCTCTATCTCTTGTAATGGATTGAGTTTCCCCTTTGAAGTTATCTTATCGGATTGAGTCTTTAAGGATTTCAGAACACTTGATGTATGTATTGCATGTGCTTATCTGTGGTGACAATGGGATATTCACGTGATCCACTTGATGTATGTTTTCGTGATCAACTTGCGGGTTCAGTGACCTTGTGAACTTATGCATAGGGGTTGGCACACGTTTTCGTCTTGACTCTCCGGTAGAAACTTTGGGGCACTCTTTGAAGTTCTTTGTGTTGGTTGAATAGATGAATCTGAGATTGTGTGATGCATATCGTATAATCATACCCACGGATACTTGAGGTGACATTGGAGTATCTAGGTGATATTAGGGTTTTGGTTGATTTGCGTCTTAAGGTGTTATTCTAGTATGAACTCTAGGATAGATCGAACGGAAAGAATAGCTTCGTGTTATTTTACGACGGACTCTTGAATAGATCGATCAGAAAGAATAACTTTGAGGTGGTTTCGTACCCTACAATAATCTCTTCGTTTGTTCTCCGCTATTAGTGACTTTGGAATGACTCTTTGTTGCATGTTGAGGGATAGTTATATGATCCAATTATGTTATTATTGTTGAGACAACTTGCACTAGTGAAAGTATGAACCGTAGGCCTTGTTTCCTAGCATTGCAATACCGTTTGTGCTCACTTTTATCATTAGTTACCTTGCTGTTTTTATATTTTCAGATTACAAAAACCCATATCTACCATCCATATTGCACTTGTATCACCATCTCTTCGCTAAACTAGTGCACCTATACAATTTACCATTGTATTGGGTGTGTTGGGGACACAAGAGACTCTTTGTTATTTGGTTGCAGGGTTGTTTGAGAGAGACCATCTTCAACCTACGCCTCCCACGGATTGATAAACCTTAGGTCATCCACTTGAGGGAAATTTGCTATTGTCCTACAAACCTCTGCACTTGGAGGCCCAACAACGTCTACAAGAAGAAGGTTGCGTAGTAGACATCAAGCTCTTTTCTGGCGCCGTTGCCGGGGAGGTGAGTGCTTGAAGGTATATCTTTAGATCTTGCAATCGAATCTTTTTGTTTCTTGTTTTATCACTAGTTTAGTCTATAAAAGAAAACTACAAAAAATGGAATTGAGGGTGCCTCATATGCTTCATCTTTTTAATGTCTTTTGTGAAAATGATGGGAAGTAAAATTGTGCTCAAGTACTAGAAGAAGAATTACATAGAATGCTTGGCATAAAATATGTGAATGATGAGCATGATTGCAATGTTGTTAGTATGAATTCTATGAATATCCATGATGCTAATGATATGCAAATCCACAAGCTTGGGGATGCTATGTTTGATGAAGATGATATTTTTTTGTCCCCCAAGTTTTGATGAGCAAATTTATTATGATGAAAGCATGCCAGCTATTTATGATGATTATATTGATGAAAGTGGATTTGGAGAGGTCATGACTTTATTTAGTGATGAATCCACTATTTCGGAAGAGGTTTCAATTGATTATGATAACAAAGTTGCTATTTATGATGATTATTGTGATGACATGTATGCTATTAAGAATAATGATAACCATGAAACTTGTCATCATGATTTTAGTTTTCAATTGGATTATGCTTCACATGATAGTTATTTTGTTGAGTTTGCTCCCACTATTCCGAATGAGAAGAATTTTGCTCATGTGGAGAGTAGTAAAATTTATATGCTTGTACATCATGAGAATAATGTTTTATGTGATAGTTATTTTATGTGATAGTTATATTGTTGAATTCATTCATGATGCTACTGAAAATTATTATGAGGGAGGAATATATGCTTGTAGGAATTGCAATAATATCAAGTTTCCTCTCTATGTGCCTAAAGTTTTAATGTTATGCTTGTTTTGCCTTCCTATGCTAGTTGATTATTGTTCCCATAAATTGTTTGTTCACAAAATCCCTATGCATAGGAAGTGGGTTAGACTTAAATGTGCTTGCCATGTGTTTCATGATGCTCTCCTTATGTTTCAATTCTTATCTTTTATGTGAGCATCATTGAAATCATCATGCCTAGCTAGGGGTGTTAGACGTTAGCGCTTGTTGGGAGACAACCCAATATTTAACCCTACTGTTTTTGTGTGTTCACATGATTAAGATACTGTATTAATCATGTTTTATAGCTTTTTTTCAATAAAGTGCCAAGTAGAACCTTTGGGAAGACTTGGGTGGAAGTTAATGTGATATTGCTGTAAAAAACAGAAAATTTGCGCTCACGAATTTAGCTGTCATTTTTTAAAGAAGAGTGATTTTAGGTTGATTCTTTTTTAAGATGATTAATATACAAAGTACCCAGGTCCACCAATTTATTTCAGAATTTTTGGAGTTCCATAAGTATACGTTTGATACAGATTACTACAGACTGTTCTGTTTTTGACAGATTCTGTTTTCATTGTGTTGTTTGCTTATTTTGATGAATCTATGAGTAGTATCACAGGGTATGAACCATAGATAAGTTGGAATACATTAGGTTTAAAACCAATATAAATAAATAATGAGTTCATTACAGTACCTTTAAGTGGTGGTTTGTTTTATTTCGCTAACAGAGCTCATGATATTTTCTATTGAGTTTTGTGTTGTGAAGTTTTCAAGTTTTGGGTAAAGATTCGATGGACTATGGAATAAGGAGTGGCAAGAGCCTAAGCTTGGGGATGCCCAAGGAACCCCAAGGTAATATTCAAGGACAACCAAGAGCCTAAGCTTGGGTATGCCCCGGATGGCATCCCCTCTTTCGTCTTCGTTCATCGGTAACTTTACTTGGAGCTATATTTTTATTCACCACATGATATGTGTTTTGCTTGGAGCGTCATTTTATTTTCTTTTGTTTTGATTGCTGTATGAATAAAATACCAAGATCTAAAATTCTTAAATGAGAGAGAGTCTTCACATAGCTACATAATTATTTAACTACTCATTGATCTTCACTTATATCTTTTTGGAGTAGTTTGTCATTTACTCATGTGCTTCACTTATATCCTATGAGTAAATGGTTGAATGATTTGAATGTCATAAATCTGAAATTATATATGTTTCATATGTCTTTCCCATGGGGAGTAATGCCTTCACATATAAGAAGTAGAGGTGGTAAATTTTTTGAAGGTTAGCAAACATTGTATTGGTCACTTGAACAATTCATGAAATAATATTGAAGGAAGAGAGATTTCACATATAAATATACTATCTTCGACATCTTCTATGATTGTGAGCCCCATTAATTATTTTCAAACCTGAGAAAATTAGTTGAAGTTGGACAAGGAAGACAACATAATGAGTTATGCTTGGGTATATTTGTATAGAAGTTATATTGTTATGGATCCTCTAACATGTGGTGATTGCTTTTTAGAATCTTTTGCTAGCCAAAATATCTGTACTAAGCGGGAATACTGCTTGTGCATCCAAATTCCTCGAACCAAGTTTCTTCCATGAGTGTCCACCATATCTACCTATATGCGGTATTTCCTTGCCGTTCCAAGTAAATTTGCATGTGCCAAACTCTTAACCTTCAAATAATAATCTGTTTTGTATGCCCGAATCGCTCATGTAGCAACTAGGGGCTGTCAGTATCTTCCATGCTAGGTGGGTTATTCTCACGATGAGTGGACTCCGCTCATCATTCACGAGAAAATGGCTGGTAACTGGGATGCCCAGTCCTATGATCAAAAGATCGAAAACAAATTCGCAATTAATTTAAACAAAACTCCCCCAGGATTGTTGATAGTTGGACGACACCCGTTGTTTCGGACAAGCCGTGGAGTGTGATTGTTGGTGGAAGGGGAGTAAAATCTTTACCTTTTTGTTTGGGAACTGCCTATAATGTATCTAGTATGGAAGATATTGGGAACTCTTGGTCGTTATGTTGACAATGAAAGCGTACCTCTCAAAATTATTTTCATCTCTATTTTTGCTTCGAGCTCTGGCACCTCTGCAAATCCCTGTTTCCCTCTGCGAAGGGCCTATCTTTTACTTTTATGCAAGAGTCAGTAGTATTCCTTCGCATTCCAACCTACTCTTTAGTTGGCAAGCATCATGTGGTGGAAAGATCTAAGCATATATGGCCATTCAAATATATTTGATCATGAATTATTATTGTTGACAATTATCTATATGATAAATAAGTTGGGAGGCGAAACATTAAGCCCCTATCTTTCTCTGTGTTCGATGGATGCTATTTGTTCTAAAATATGCTTTGAGTGGTAGCAACATGGAAGACTATATGATAGTTGAGTATGTGGAATTTGCTAAATCAAAGCTCTTACATAGACCCTTCGTGAAAATAAGATGAATTGCAATTGTTTGATGACTGAGAACATAGTTTGTTAGTTTTCAAGAAAGTTTATGATCTATGCTTTAACATGTGAATAGCTTGTTACTTGATCATGAAAAGTTTTATGAGTTGAGCTACTGTTATGGCATATAATGATGCTAGAAAAGGTGATTGAAATTATCATTGATCAAGCTTGTCACCTGCTAGCATTCACATTTCATAAATTATTTCTTTTATCATTTACCTACTCGAGGACGAGCAGGAATTAAGGTTGGGGATGCTGATACGTCTCCAACGTATCTATAATTTATGAAGTATTCGTGCTATTATATTATCTGTTTTGGATGTTTATGGGCTTTACTAAACACTTTTATATTATTTTTGGGACTAACCTATTAACCGGAGGCCCAGCCCAAACTGATGTTTTCTTGCCTATGTTTCAAAGAAAAGGAATATCAAACGGAGTCCAAACGGAATGAAACCTTCGGGAGAGTTATTTTTGGAACGGAAGCAATCCAGGAGACTTGGAGTAGACGTCAGGGAAGCTTCGAGGAAGCCACGAGGCATGGAGGCGCGCCCTACCCCCTGGGCGTGCCCCCACCCTCGTGGGCCCCTCTTGGCTCCCCTGACCGACTTCTTTCGCCTATATATGTCCATATACCCTAAAAACATCGATGAGCACAATAGATCGGGAGTTCCGCTGCCGCAAGCCTCTGTAGCCACCAAAAACCAATCGGGACCATGTTCCGGCACCCTGCCGGAGGGGGGATCCCTCACCGGTGGCCATCTTCATCATCCCGACGATCTCCATGACAAGGAGGGAGTATTTCACCCTCGGGGCTGAGGGTATGTACCAGTAGTTATGTGTTTGATCTCTCTCTCGTGTTCTTGAGGTGGTACGATCTTGATGTATCGCGAGCTTTGCTACTATAGTTGGATCTTATGATGTTTCTCCCCCTCTATCTCTTGTAATGGATTGAGTTTTCCCTTTGAAGTTATCTTATCGGATTGAGTCTTTAAGGATTTGAGAACACTTGATGTATGTCTTGCATGTGCTTATCTGTGGTGACAATGGGGTATTCACGTGATCCACTTGATGTATGTTTTGGTGATCAACTTGCGGGTTCAGTGACCTTGTGAACTTATGCATAGGGGTTGGCACATGTTTTCGTCTTGACTCTCCGGTAGAAACTTTGGGGCACTCTTTGAAGTTCTTTGTGTTGGTTGAATAGATGAATCTGAGATTGTGTGATGCATATCGTATAATCATACCCACGGATACTTGAGGTGACATTGGAGTATCTAGGTGACATTAGGGTTTTGGTTGATTTGCGTCTTAAGGTGTTATTCTAGTATGAACTCTAGGATAGATCGAACGGAAAGAATAGCTTCGTGTTATTTTACTACGGACTCTTGAATAGATCGATCAGAAAGAATAACTTTGAGGTGGCTTCGTACCCTACAATAATCACTTCGTTTGTTCTCCGCTATTAGTGACTTTGGAGTGAGTCTTTGTTGCATGTTGAGGGATAGTTATATGATCCAATTATGTTATTATTGTTGAGACAACTTGCACTAGTGAAAGTATGAACCGTAGGCCTTGTTTCCCAGCATTGCAATACTGTTTGTGCTCACTTTTATCATTAGTTACCTTGCTGTTTTTATATTTTCAGATTACAAAAACCCATATCTACCATCCATATTGCACTTGTATCACCATCTCTTCGCCGAACTAGTGCACCTATACAATTTACCATTGTATTGGGTGTGTTGGGGACACAAGAGACTCTTTGTTATTTGGTTGCAGGGTTGTTTGAGAGAGACCATACAACCTACGCCTCCCACGGATTGATCAACCTTAGGTCATCCACTTGAGGGAAATTTGCTACTGTCCTACAAACCTCTGCACTTGGAGGCCCAACAACGTCTACAAGAAGAAGGTTGCGTAGTAGACATCAAGCTCTTTTCTGGCGCCGTTGCCGGGGAGGTGAGTGCTTGAAGGTATATCTTTAGATCTTGCAATCGAATCTTTTTGTTTCTTGTTTTATCACTAGTTTAGTCTATAAAAGAAAACTACAAAAAATGGAATTGAGGGTGCCTCATATGCTTCATCTTTTTAATGTCTTTCGTGAAAATGATGGGAAGGAAAATTGTGCTCAAGTACTAGAAGAAGAATTACATAGAATGCTTGGCATAAAATATGTGAAATCTCTGCACTTGGAGGGAAATTTGCTACTGTCCTACAGACCTCTGCACTTGGAGGCCCAACAACGTCTACAAGAAGAAGGTTGCGTAGTAGACATCAGTAGATGATAAGCGAGTCCATCCGACTCCATAGGGCAATCACCGAGCGTGGATCATAGCCTACTCCTGATCGGAAAACTCCTCTGCAACATGAGACGTTGCAGCCGTGTAGGTCAGCATTTCGAATATGCCGGAAAGTCATAGAGAAAGACAATAATAACAACGCTAATACTATATGCAATTTGGCTGTGGGGCTCTAAGTTCAAGTTTTTGCGAAAAAGCCAATTTTTGCCTACAACAAAAGGACTTTTTTGCAATTACTACAAAATGTTGGTTGTTAATGAGATGGTTCGGCCAACCAGTGTCTCATACCCAAAATCATTATAACCCATCAATTTATTATGTTTGGTGTTGAGATTTCCGAAATACTCCAATTCCAGAGGCTCAGTTGTCCATAACCGGGGACACAGCTAACCGATTAGATTTCACTCTACAAAGTCTTGTGCACTTCACCCGCAAGAATCGTTTCCCCCTTTATGTCCTCGCAAACTGCCTGGTGTTTGAAGACGGGACGAACGAAAATAGGGCTTCCGTAGAGATCCTCTGGGCCACTGTCGGTGCCCATCCATGTCCTACCGTTCTTCTACATCCGCTGGCACCGTCCGTCCAGAGTCACGCCTAGGGTCGACCAAGCCAGAGCCCATAATGGCTTGCGGCTGCACAGGTAAGCTCCTGGTCACGGTATATCCATCCGTCTCTTCGTGGCTGGGTGAAGCTTTCCGCAAGATGTCATGGCACTTCTCCATGCATCCCGGCCATCCGCTGGTTTCTCCAGGGTGCCCATCAACCGTCCTCCACCTAGTAGTGAATTTTTGAAGTCCATCTTGAGCATCTTGAATTCATGGGGTTGTCATCATCTTGACTCTCACATCTCCCATATGAATCACTCAACCAACCCCGTCTACGAGCATAGCATAAACTCTACAACGTCCCGGGCCAGGGTAACATAGGGATTTGTGTCATCCTACCACATGATACTACTCAAGATTTGATTCAATTCTCCTACTGCATGCATGGTGGGGAGGTAAACTACTAATGCAATAAAACATGGGTATAAAATTTCATGATCAAAACTTGCCTTGCTGACGATCTTCAAATGCTAAAGACTCCAAGTAGCAAGCCTCGCACTTCGGAAATTCTACCGAGTCAAACATAGCACAAATAAGTATAATGTCATACAAAATTCTAACATAACAACAAGTAAAATTTATTAACACACAATCATACACACAAAGAAATCCAACAATAAAGCCAACAAAAATCACAAGAAACAAAACAAGGCTTTACTATAAGAGAAACAGCTATAAGAATAGCTTCCTACTATTAAACTTTCTTTTACAGAACAAAAATAAGATTTTTATTAAGTAACAGAAAAGAAAACAGGAAAGAAATTTTATGCAAAAAGAATCGCATTAAAAGCTATTATAAAACTCTACTTACGCCTAAAACAAAACTAGTAAGAAATAAAATAAAACATTTTCTTTTTCTATAAATAAAAGTTCACCTTCTAACTCAACAGGAACTAATCTGACTAAAAATAAAACAACATAAAAAAATAATTTTTAAAGTAATTAAGACAGCAGAAAACACCAGCAAAGTAAAAGAAACTAAAACAGTGTCGATTTCATGTAAAACTAATTTTAATAAAATCTAAAAGTACCCAAATTAATCCTACTACTACGCGATGTCAAAACAAAGCAGTGGCAAAAAGAAACACCAAAAATAATAATTGTATCTCATTTTATAGCAGAAATTCTAATCTGAGTAAAACCCATATAAAACATTTTTTATAAACAAAAACATGGCCGAAACTATTTTATACAGAAACTATAGGAATTCTAAAAATAGGAAAAAAAGAATAACATTAAACTAATAAATAACCTAAGAGTTAGTGATTTTACAAAAATAGAACTATTCTGTTTTAGAAACAGAAACAAAAAAAATGGCGCTAACTGGGCCTAGGGTGTGCGATCTGGAACTAAACAACACTCAGGCGGAAAATAATCTAAACGTATACGGGCTTAACAAATAGACCGACCGGTTCGATCTAATCTAACTAAACCATAGATAAACCAAAATAAAAACCGATCTACGTAAAAAAACCAAACTCTTCGCCCATCTAATCTAAGTCGTAGGTAGCAGATGGGACGGTGGAGGGAGGTCCGGTGGCTTACAGCGGCAGTGACAACGGCGAGGCGGCTCGGCGTCGAGGTGGCGGCGGTTTCGGCAATTGGGGAGGAAGGAGGAGTGGTCGGGGCGGTGCGGCGGAGCAGTCCGGGGTCGGTGGAGGAGTTGATCACTACAAAAAAATACACTTCCGTGATGATATGTGTTTGTCACAGTCGGTCACTTTTTTGTCATGCATGTACATCCATGACAAATTTATGATAGAATCAAGATAGTCATACCTGCGCTGTCATAGAAGTGTTCCATGACATTACCAAAATTATCATCACGGAAGTGTCCACTTCCATGATGATAAATCGCGCGTCACAGAAGTTATTTTGTCAAGGGTGACCGACACGTGGCATCCACCGTAACGGAACGCCGTTAAGCTATCGGGTCCGGTTTTGGATCCGGTAACCCGTTAACAGCCCCGACCAATGGGGATTTTCCACGTGTAAAATCATCATTGGCTGGAGGAAACACGTGTCGGCTCACCGTTGGGACAGATGTCATCCCCTCATTGGACCCGAAGCGCCTATGATACGTCGACACGTGGCACGACCCAACAGAGGCCCATTCCTGTGAAAAGGCCGGCCCGTTTGACTTGGTCAAAAGGTGGCTGGCCGGCCCAGGGCAAGCTTGTTAACGGCATGTTCGCATATAGCCCATTTACAGCCCGTTAATCCAGGGCCCGTTTACGTCCTATCTGAATTAGGCCCAGTAGCGTCATCTGGGCCGTCCAATTAATTCCAGCCCGTTTTAACTTCCGGCCCATATATGGCCCATGACGTCTTTCGGCCCATATGAGGCCCTTAGTAACCCTCCACCCCTTAACGGCCCGTGGTAAAATTGGCCCGTAATGAATAGTGTATCACTTTATACCCATTAACGGCCCATTATTCAGTTGGGCCGTTTCTAGCCCATGTTATCTTTCGGTCTTCTGAGGGCCCATTTATTCTTGGGCTCATTTCCAGCATTCGTTTACTTACGGCCCGTTACTGTCATTTTCTGCTTGTGGGCCAAATTCAGCCTGTGGTTACAGTCGGCCCGTTTGTGGCCCGTTAATACGTTGGGCCATTTTCATAGCGTCATCAAATACGGCCGATTAACAACGGCCCGTTATGGTCGGCGCATGAACGGGCGATTTCAACTCTAGCCCATTTACGGCCATAATGTGGTCTGTTATTGGCCCATGTTTGGCCAACCGATCATACGGCCCGTAGAAGGCCCATTGATGATACGGCCCGTAGAAGGCCCATCGTGTCTATGGCCCGTATAACGCCCATTGTTTCTACGCCCCGTAGAAGGCCCATTGTTTCTACGACCCGTAGGAGGCCCATGTTAACTACCGTAAATATGTAGCCCATGGTTATTATGGCCTAGTTTTAAAAAATAGGTTATTGCAGCCACTAGCAAACCGCGGAAAAAGAACTGCACTGACTACAAGAAAACAAATAAACAAGACAATAAGGAAATAAATTAGCAAGCAACTTACGCTAGGCTATCATGGCTATTACACATATTACATCCACTCGGCATCATAGTTCGCCACCAGTGCAAATATAGGGAACAAAGCAGCATATAAACGTCGCAGCAAAACAAGTCCAGAACTGAAACCACTTCAGAAGAGCTCAAGAAACAATATCCTGGGTACCCATAATGCTGGCAAGATGCTTAGCAAGCTGATTAACTTTCTCTTGTTTGGCGCTTAAATCCTCCAGCACTTGCTGTTGCACCAGAAAGTATGCATCTGAATTCTGCAGGGACTTCCTCAGTCCTTCGGCTTCCTGTCGCATAACATCTGATCGATGTCTTTCAACTTGAAGTTGAGACTCAAGAAGCCGAACTGATTCAGGCAGCGAGTTCGAAGAGCTGGTGCCAATAGTAGTAGCCAGTAACTCGAACACTACATCAAGACAGGACTTTGGGGTTGTCTCAGTGTCTTCAATATAGTTTTTATCAGCTTTCTTGGAGACCAACAAGGATGTCTCACTACCTTGAACCTTATCTACATCACTTCCTTTACCATTGCATAACGGGGTACTCTTCTCCAATATTTTATCCGCGTTCTAAAAGAGAAACAAACAAACACATCACAGGTTTACAATGTAGTATATGAAACTCATATTGGTAAACCAGTTCAGTAGTAAGGTGGACAGGATAACAGCATGAAACAAACATATATCTATGTAGTATGGTCACTGTATGGCCTATATCATTCTAGTTTATGTTGCCAAACCAAGATAGATACAATTCGAATCATATCTATTTAAGACAAAGCAGCATAGACAGAATATAAGTGTGGGAAACTACACAACAATAACAACACTTGTAATGTGCATGGCATGAGAACATAACTATTCATTCAATTGAAACTAAAATCAACATAGAGCAAGTTACAACAGCAAACACGTTAAAGAAACAGGTTTAAAACATATCTGTTGCGCCATTGGAGTTTCAATTGCATCCTTTGAATTTGAAATTAGTTGGTATGAGTAAATACAGTGATGCAAGAGCAAAGTATTATGAACCATAGCTACGAAACCAGACCTGAGAACAATTCTTCTTCTACTTTAAGTGTTGACTTGGGGTTCGGAGTGGTGGTCCTCGTGCTTTGGGCACTGCAGTTGCCTTACTAACTACTCGTGTTTGGGTGCTCTGTGGTGGAGACGGTGCTGTGTCAACGGGAACTGGGTTACTATCTGCTGGGGTTGGGGTTAGAAGGGGTGTAGCTGGTTCTCTGTCCAACTAGGTAGGGGTACAATCTGCGTGAGTCTGGGTTATGTGTGGTGGGGCTGGTTCTTGGGCAAGTACAACCGTGGTTCTATGTCCATCGACAGGTAGCACGATCTTTTCTAAAGACCGTGTTTTTAGTCCCACAGATACTGCCATCACCCCCTTCAATTGAAATGGATGATAAATAAGAAAAGTAATTGAATGTACAGATATTGTAAGATAGACAGGTGCAATGGATAGTAGGGAAGAAAATAGGGCATGAAATAATTCACATTTATGTTGTCTAACCAAATAGAATAGCAGGACATAATTTCACATATATGATGGCTAATTAAACAGGATAGCATGACACAATTTCACATGTATGATGGCTAACTAAGCAGGATAGAATGACATACTTCAAAATATGGTGACTATGTAAATAGGATGACATGATATAACTATACGATGTGTCTATTAAAGTGGTTGGCATGCCATAAATCACAAACATGTCGTTGATGGAAACATGATGGCATGATATAATTCACGGATAGAATGACATAATTCAAAATATGATGACTATGTAAACAGGATGAGATGATATAACTATATTATGTCTTTAGAAAATGGGTTGGCATGCCATAATTCAGGTACATGCTTTCTATGTAAACATCATGGCATGATATAATTCAAATATATGATTTATATAGTAAGGAAGTGAGCAGAGGGCAATCACATATATGATGTGTCAACTAAGGAGATGGCATTCAATATCGTGTATATGATGTAAAAAGTAAGCATTGCAATACAACATATGCATGATGTGAGTAATATAACCCTACCAAGTTTGAGCATACACCTCAGGGGGATAATAGGACTAGTCATCTGCCTCTGAATCCTCCTCTGAAGAGCTATCTGTAACCAGCAAGAGATCTGCTTCAGCAGGTAGCATTGTCTGCTCTGAAGACCTTGTTTTCACTCCAGATTTCTCCATCACCAATTCAAATGGCTGATGCACAAGAAGAGCAGTTGAATATACAAACATTGTCGACAAAAGCAATGAGAAATACAAAAAAAGGACGACATGATATAATTCACATCTATGAAGCTTGGCTAAACAGCATGGCATTGCATAATTCACATATATAATGCCTTGCAACAAGATAGCATTGCATAATTCACATATATAATGTCTTGCAACAAGATGGCATTGCATAATTCACATATATGGTAATTAGACACTAAACAGCTGGCATTCACACAAAGCATGTCTAAACTAAGCAAATGACATAGCAATGCAAGATACCATACGCATGATATGAGCAACATAACCCTGCCAAGTTAGAGCATGCACCTCAGGGGGGGGTAGGACTGGTCATCTGTCTCTGAATCCTCCTCTGAGGAGCTATCTGTAACCAGCAAGACATGCACTTCGTCAGATAGCATTGTCTGCTCTGAAGACCTTGTTTCCACTCCAGATTTTTCCATGACCGTGCCGAATGGCTGATGCATAGGAAGAGTAATTGAATGTACTAAAATTGTTGACAAATTTAACATGTAATAAAAAAATGATGTCATGATATAATTCACATATAAGATGACTGGCTAACCAGGGTGGCATTGCAAAATTCACATATATGATGCCTGGCTAAACAAGATGGCATTGCATGATTCACATATACGATAAAGAAACTAAACAGATGGCATTGACACAAAGCATGTCTAAACTAAGCAGATGACATCTTTGATGTATACAGTAAGCAATGCAAGGCACCATATGCATGATATTACCAACATCAGCATGCCAAGTTAGAGCAAAGACCTCATGGGGTAAATAGGAGTGGTCTTCTACTTCTGAATCCCCCTCAGAACAGTTATCTTCCTCTTGATTACGATCCGAAATGGGTGGAGGGGGCTGCCTTTCCGCCCACCATGGAGCGACGTCGGCATGAAATGTTATTGCCACGCAAGGCTCGTCTCTTTTGCTCTACATGTTCAGTTCCATTGTGTACAATAACTGACATGCATAGGAATAAAACACAGTGAGATTATGTAAGGAGTGCATTCACAAATCCAGAGTGATGGTAGCAAACTGTGGATAGACCCAAAACCAATGATAGCAGGCAGATAATAGCTTTAGTTAAAAAAATACAAATAATGGCTCCTTTAATGTTTGTTTGCACCCAACATGAAACTCATAGTAGACACCCGAGATTAACTAGATAGTAGACAGATAGTACCGATTACTGCCCCAATATGTACCCCACAACCATTTAAAAACTCAAGTTTCAGCATATGTTTGGACCTGACTCGGAGTCTAATAGGTGAACACGACGATAAAGTAGCATGTCATCATATTAAGCGATGCATAACGTAAGCACACACGGAAGAGTGCGTCCTCTCTTGCGGACCCGTGTAGTCCTCAAGGTCATCTGCTCAGTTGATGATGGTAATGCAGTTGTCGTGGCTGCCGACGGCGGGGAAGAAGATCTGAGGCGGCGAAAGACAGTCTGGAGAGCGGATCCCTGCTATGGTGAACCCTTCCGTCCTTGGAGCAACTAATATGGGGTGGAACACAGCACCACAGGAGCAGGACAAACCACACAAGGTTTTCTTTGACACATATCTGTAACATAAGTAATTGTGTAAGGGCTTGTTTGAATTTCAGGATGCTAACAATGCAGGGATAGGAAATAGACACGAATCAGATAAGAATGCACGTGCAAAACAGAGAATTTAAAAACGGTGAGATTAAGTCAAACCACAAGAAGTGTACAACCTCTTTGGCGAAGCCATGTCGATCTCAGCGTGATTGGGTTGGCCGGTGAGGATGCTCCGGCTGACTTGGCTGTCGGAGGAGGGGAAGAAGATCTTAGGCGTCTGGAGATGGAGCCCGAGGTACTGCTCCGCTGTGATGGAGGGTTTCGTCGTTGGAGCAGCTCCGGTGAGTTGTACGACGCCGAGGCTGAAGCAGAACAAGAGAGACAACGTTAACCTGAGTGGAATTCTAATAGCATCTCCAATAGATGACGTAAAATACATAACCACAAAGGGCTAGATGTATACATCAGCCGCTTCTGAACTTAACTGTCGAAACTGAATTTTTCTGTCGAAACTGAATTTTACTGTCGAAACTGACTAGAGGTGAGGCTACACGTCAGTCGACTGACTTTTTCATCTCTGGTCAGTCGATTTTGCAGCCGTTGGATACGAAATCAAGGGCATGTAGTTCATCTTCAACCTCCACCCCCCTGAGCCGCCAGCCACCACCGGCCAAACAGCCCCCCCCGCCGCCCGCGGCCGGCGGTGCGCTGCCCCGCCCGCCCCGAAAACACTCCGCACCGCCGGTCCGCCGCCGCCCCGGCCATCCCTCTAGGCCCCCCCCCCCCCCGTGTCGAGCTTTTTCTCCGGTGATCCCCACGCCACCGCCCCACCACCGCCGGCGACCACCGCCCCCACCCTGAACCCTAAGATAGATAGTGGGGTACCTCTCCGGCGAGCCCCCCTCCCCGCTGCGGCTGGTTCTTCCTTAACTCCGGTGAGCCCCCCACCCCCTGAAAATTGACTGACCCAAAAGTCGATTTAGTCGACTGAAGTGTAGCTAAATCGGAGCAGCATCGCAAGCAAGAGCAAGAGCGAGAGCAGCAGCGTGAGCAAGAGCAAGAGCAGACCGGGCAGGGGACCGAGAGCAAGAGCAGAGCAGCGGCGCGAGCGAGAGCTAAAGCAGCAGCAGCTCCTACTGATGTGGACGTCGCCACCGAGGGAGCGACGCCGTGGAGGAAGTGGCCAACGATGCCGCCGTGGATGGAGCCGTGCCGTGTCGGCTCGGGACGGAGCACCGGCAACACCGTGAGATTGAATGAAGAAGAAAATGCGGCGATTAGTGTACAACCTCTTTGGTGGCGCCGATTAAGCCGCAGCTTCATCCGAGGAAACGGTGATGATGATGCTCTTCCGGTGGTGCAGGTGAAGACGACGGTGTGGGAATGGAGGTGGTGCGAAAGACGAGGGGAACGTCGGGGCAGCTCCTTGGAGGTGGAGGACGGGGTGGCTGAACCGGCGGGATGACCAGATCGATGACGGATCCTCATCCGGTACGGTGGATGAGGGACGTCGAGGTGTTGCTGTGGACGACGTCGTCGGGGAAGAGGCTCCGGCTGGGTGGCGGAAGGAGGAGGGTGTGGGGCTTCATGGGTTTTCCCGGCCTCGGTGTATGAATGGGTGGTCGGATGGGATGGGAGTGGGGAACCATGGCTTAGGGATGCGCTTGTCTGAAATGTGGGGTAAGTTACAAAAGTACCCCCACCGATTTGAGGCGGTTCTCTCGGTTCAGGGGTATCACGGGCATTTCGCGTGTCGGGATTTCACAGGAGGTGGGAGTTTTCGTGCGCGTTGTAATTTTGGAATAGCAAGGCGCGGGTTGAGATGGAGGGAGTTGTCGGAGCACAACGAGACAAAGATATATCTTAAATATTTCAGGCTAACAAGGCGCGGGTTGAAATTTCCGGACAAGCCTAACATGTACTGTACCAAATCAATTCGCACTACAAATGTCATTCAAAACTTTCAATTCATGTTATGTTCAATCAAAATATTTCGCTACGTGTATAATGCATGCAACCAACTACTCAAATGAACGTTTTAGTGCATTCCAAGCGTATATACTACCGCTTCAATATGAACTAAATTAGAATTCGTTTCTCTATTTGAATAAGATCTACAGTAATGATTGTTGTGAAGTCAAAGCATTTGAATTTGTTTCTTTGTTTTAATAAGATCTACAATCATCATTATTGTCAAGTTAAACCATCGTTTGTGTATTATCTTCACAGCACACCACATGATTAGTCTCGAGTTACATATGAACTATGTGTACTATATGAACTCGAACTCGATTTTTTGAATCCACTTTATGTTGATTTCAAATCACAGTACATTTCAAGATCTAGCTAGATCTTCATAATCTAAACCATGTCTAATATGTATAATGTGTTTATCACATTATGTATGGTGCCCCGCCCCCTACGCCTACAAGTATTTAGATGTGAGTTGCAAACACCACACATTACCACAAATTCAAATAAAATGTAAGAATGTTCGATATATAGTATTGTTTAGATTGTTCGATATTTAGTTGTAAGCTGCAAACACCACACATTATTACAAATTCAAATAAAATGTGAGATTGTTCGATGTATAGTATGGTTTAGATTGTTCGACATTTAGTTGTGAGTTGCAAACGCCATGCATTATCACATTATGGTATAACATGTGCAAAACCACAACACGCGTATCACCGCTATATTCATGCATGCATATGTTTAAAACACTATGATCTCCTATTCAAATATATGAATCCACTTTCATATCAAATTATGATCTTTGTTAGTCTCTTACACCCACACAATCCTCTAACCTTTGTAGCTACCACTAACTTTCTCTCGTGCATGCACACGCCCTCCTCGCCCTCCCCCTCCCTCAGCATTCTATCCATCGCGCACATTCATTTTTTTCTTTAGGTCGTTCTCCCACAGTCTCCACAACTTTTTTCCGACACACACCGATCGATAAACCTCTCCAGGGATGTCTGCCTACAACATACACACACACCTTCAATCTCCTCCTTTATGTGTCCTTGCCTCGTGTCTCTCATACGGTCCCACACACGTGTAAACTCTCTCCCCTCTTTTCATCGATCTCACAACCGCACACTCCTCCCCCTATCTAGCTAGTAGCTAGGCCTCTCGCACCACCTCCTAGCTCCATTCTCTCTATCTATCCGTCTCGTCGGGCCTTATTTGCCTCTAACAAATGGACGTACACCGACCGATCTCCCGCTATACATATAGCTAGCTAGGTCCTTATAACTCGTTTTTCCCACGCATCGATCGATCTACCTCATTAGTTATGTCTCTCCCTTCCTCCGACAAACAACAATTGATCTACCGATCTAGTTAGGTTTGCTTACCAAACACATGGTTCCCCTTCATCATCCACGGATGCGTCCCGACAGATCTATCACGCACAGGCACACACAGAAACACATCCCCACTCTTATTGATAATATTGCAGTTCCACCCTCAGTTTGTCTAGTAGGCCTCTCCCACCATCTTCGAGAAGCAACTCCATCACCCATCCAGCACTCTACCCCTCTCCCTTCCTCTCTCTCTCCTCTCTCTCTCTGTCCCATCCTATTTCCGTCCTTCAGTTATGTATGGATATCGACTGATCTCCCTCAAGACATAGCTGGGTCTCTCCTTCTCAACACATATACGAGTCGTTCTACCTCTATAGTTAGGCCTCTGCCTACCCCTCCCCCCACCCCCTCCCACACACACACACCGATACATCGAGCGCTCTAGTCATGTCTCCCTGCCACACACAAACTTGACATGTGCCCTCTGACGTTCCGGTAGGTCAGTCGCCCTATATCTTTGACTTGCACACACACTCAATTTCGATTGCTCTCGTCATCGATATCGCACCCACCCACTTGATCCTCTCTTCGACTATATCGATATATATGACCCCTCCCTCTCTTCTCGTTGATCGCCCGACCCTCTATATATGATATGGATAGGCCTCCATTTCACAGACGACATTGCATGCAAAATTTTGTTTGAGATGTAATCAACACATATTCCCACAAATACATTCACGAAATCAACGCCCCCCCCCAAAACAAAAAACACTCACGAACGCACAAGCCATTTCTCTAGGTTTGTATCTCTCTCACACACCCACATAGATGGGGGGTGTGCACGAAGAGAAGAGGTGCATGGACGGCGCACGTACTCCCGTCTCTTTCCCAACCACACCCGCGCGGGTACACGGTGGAGCTCATTTCTGTACGCAAAAGGCAGCCCACGTGGTAATTTGACCGTGTACTGGTTGTCCACTTGGTGGAGGGAGGATCGTCTACCACGGGTGAACAAACAAATTGCGACTTGACACGTTATGTTAAAAAAGAGGCAAACCATGTGGGGCCTACCTTAGAGGCAAGGGTCTATACACTGGAGTACTTTTGATGTGTCCCGTCAACTCACAGAACGAGGAGAAGCTTACTTAGTACGCCGTCCCCCCCGCCCACGGGCGCGGTGGCTCGCAGGATGAGGTGAAGCTTGCTTACTAGTAGTAGTACTGTACGCCTTACGCCCGCTCCCTCGCCCACGCGCGCGGTGGCTCGCAGGACGAGGAGAAAATTTTACTACTCCCTCCGTTTACTCCTCGTCCCTACTACATTGGTTAGAGAGATTATCATATTGCTTGGAATATATATGTCCTTTAGTAGATTTCAATATGAACTAGTAGTACATACTCCAAACACTGATGTATATAGACGTATTTTAGAGTGTAGATTCACTCATTTTTCTCCGTATGTAGTCCATATTGAAACGGACGTAATAGTACGCACTCTCCCTCGCCCCTCGACCCTTGCCCACATGGTGGATGTGCAACAATTCATTCGGTCTCATATAGCCAGAACGATATATACTGTAGTACCATTATTGCTCGACTTCCCGAAGAGGCGAAGAGCCAATCGCAAGGTTAATATTTTGGAGATCCCAAGCGCAAGGTTTATAGGAGAACGAGTAATAGGTGCCATGTCATTTATAAATAAAGTTTTTTCTTCAGTGGCACGTACGCAATATAAATAGGTTCATACGGAGAGAAAAGGAATCCGCTCCACTATATACATAGGCAGGACGAGCCTACACGGTTGCTTGCTGGGGTTGCTCTCTTCAGTTTTCACACTCTCTCGCACAAAACGACTGTGGCCACATCTCTAACATCCCGGCGCATCACGTCCGCCGGGGGAAGGGTGGATGCTTAGAGTAGATGCGGTCGCCGTTGCCGACGGCGAAAACCCACTGTCGGCACGTCCCGATCAGGGGTCCCCGCCGTTCTCTCCCACAAAGCCGGTGAGGTTGCCTTCGTCCATTGCTCACTGCCGCGACGTGGGCAGTTGCCTGCTACCTCTTGAGCACTGCATTGGTTTTCCCTTGAAGAGGAAAGGGTGATGTAGTAAAGTAGCGTAAGTATTTCCCTCAGTTTTTGAGAACCAAGGTATCAATCCAGTAGGAGACCACACATGAGTCCCACGCACCTACACAAACAAACAAGAACCTCGCAACCAATGCGATAAAGGGGTTGTCAATCCCTTCACGGTCACTTACGAGAGTGAGATCTGATAGATATGATAAGATAATATTTTTGGTATTTTTATGATAAAGAGAAAATCAAGATGCAAAGTAAAATAAACGGCAATAGAAATAGCTAAGTGTTGGAAGATTAATATGATGGAAAATAGACCCGGGGGCCATAGGTTTCACTAGTGGCTTCTCTCAAGAGCATAAGTATTACGGTGGGTAAACGAATTACTGTCGAGCAATTGATAGAATTGAGCATAGTTATGAGAATATCTAGGTATGATCATGTATATAGGCATCACGTCCGCGACAAGTAGACCAAAACGATGCTGCATCTACTACTATTACTCCACACATCGACCGCTATCCAGCATGCGTCTAGAGTACTAAGTTCATAAGAACAAGTAATGCTTTAAGCAGGATGACATGATGTAGAGGGATAAACTCATGCAATATGATATAAACCCCATCTTTTTATCCTCGATGGCAACAATACAATACGCACCTTGCTGCCCCTGCTGTCACTGGGAAAGGACACCACAAGATTGAACCCAAAGCTAAGCACTTCTTCCATTGCAAGAAAGATCAATCTAGTAGGCCAAACCAAACCGATAATTCAAAGAGACTTGCAAAGATAACCAATCATACATAAAAGAATTCAGAGGAGATTCAAATATTGTTCATAGATAAACTTGATCATAAACCCACAATTCATCGGATCTCGACAAACAGACCGCAAAAGAAGATTACATCGAATAGATCTCCAAGAAAATCAAGGAGAACTTTGTATTCAGATCCAAAGAAAGAGAAGAAGCCATCTAGCTAATAACTATGGACCCGAAGGTATGAGGTAAACTACTCACATATCATCGGAGAGGCTATGGTGTTGATGTAGAAGCCCTCCGTGATCAATGCCCCCTCCGGCGGAGCGCCGGAAAAGGCCCCAAGATGGGATCTCATGGGTACAGAAGGTTGCAGCGGTGGAAATAGGGTTTTGGCTCCGTCTCTGATGTTTCTAGGGTGTATGGGTATATATAGGAGGAAGAAGTACGTCGGTGGAGCAACGAGGGGCCCACGAGGGTGGAGGGCGCGCCCTGGGGGTAGGCGCGCCCCCTACCTCGTGGCTTCCTCGTTCGTTGCTTTGCGTAGACTCCAAGTCCTCTAGATCACGTTTGTTCCGAAAATTACGTTCCCGAAGGTTTCATTCCGTTTGGACTCCGTTTGATATCCTTTTCCTTCGAAACACTGAAATAGGCAAAAAAAAGCAATTTGGGCTGGGCCTCCGGTTAATAGGTTAGTCCCAAAAATAATATAAAAGTGTATAATAAAGCCCAATAAACATCCAAAACAGAATATAATATAGCATGGAACAATCAAAAATTATAGATACGTTGGAGACGTATCAAGCATCCCCAAGCTTAATTCCTGCTCGTCCTCGAGTAGGTAAATGATAAAAACAGAATTTTTGATGTGGAATGCTACTTCGCATAATTTTCAATGTAACCCTCTTAATTGTGGTATGAATATTCAGATCCGAAAGATTCAAGATAAAAGATTCATATTGACATAAAAATAATAATACTTCAAGCATACTAACTAAGCAATTATGTCTTCTCAAAATAACATGGCCAAAGAAAGTTCATCCCTACAAAATCATATATTTTGGTCATGCTCCATCTTTGTCACACAAGAATCTTTCATCATGCACAACCCCGAATTCAGCCAAGCAATTGTTTCGTACTTTAGAATTTTCAAACTTTTCAACTTTCACGCAATAGATGAGCGTGAGCCATGGATATAGCACTATGGGTGGAATAGAATATAATGATGGGGGTTATGTGGAGAAGACAAAAAAGGAGAAATTCTCACATCAACGCGGCTAATCAACGGGCTATGGAGATGCCCATCAATTGATGTTAATGTGAGGAGTAGGGATTGCCATGCAACGGATGCACTGGAGCTATAAATGTATGAAAGCTCAACAAAAGAAACTAAGTGGGTGTGCATCCAACTTGCTTGCTCACGAAGACCTAGAGCATTTGAGGAAGCCCATTGTTGGAATATACAAGCCAAGTTCTATAATGAAAAATTCCCACTAGTATATGATAGTGATAAAACAAGAGACTATCTATCATAAGGATCATGGTGCTACTTTGAAGCACAAGTGTGGAAAAAGGATAGTAACATTGCCCCTTTTTATTTTCTCTTTTTTGGGGCCTTTTTTTGGCCTTTCTCTTTTTTTATGGGACAATGCTCTATGAAAGATGATCATCACACTTCTATTTATTTACAACTCAATGATTACAACTCAGCAGTTAGGTGTGGCAGAGATGCGTATGTTGAGATGGATGTGTGGCCACACGAGGAAGGATCGAGTCCGGAATGATGATATACATGATAGAGTTGGGGTAGCACCAATTGAGGAGAAGCTTGTCCAACATCGTCTGAGATGGTTTGGGCATATTCAGCGCAGGCCTCCAGAAGCTCCAGTGCATAGCGGACGGCTAAAGCGTGCGGAGAATGTCAAGAGAGGGCGGGGTCGACCGAATTTGACATGGGAGGAGTCTGTTAATAGAGACCTGAAGGATTGGAGTATCACCAAAGAGCTAGCTATGGACAGGGGTGCGTGGAAGCTTGCTATCCATGTGCCAGAGCCATGAGTTGGTTGTGAGATCTTATGGGTTTCACCTCTAGCCTACCCCAACTTGTTTGGGACTAAAGGCTTTGTTGTTCTTGTTGTTGTTCAATGATTACAACTCGATACTAGAACAAAATATGACTCTATATGAATGCCTCCGGCGGTGTACCGGGATGGGCAATGAATCAAGAGTGACATGTATGAAATAATATGCATGGTGGCTTTGCCACAAATACGATGTCAACGACATGATCATGCAAGGCAATATGACAATGATGAACGTGTCATGATAAACGGAACGGTGGAAAGTTGCATGGCAATATATCTCGGAATGGCTATGGAAATGCCATAATAGGTAGGTATGGTGGCTTTTTTGAGGAAGATACAATGAGTTTTATGTGTGATAGAGTGTATCGTATCACAGGGTTTGGATGCACCGGCGAAGTTTGCACCAACTCTCAAGGTGAGAAAGGGCAATGCACGGTACCGAAGAGGCTAGCAATGATGGAAGGGTGAGAGTGCGTATAATCAATGGACTCAACATTAGTCATAAAGAACTCACATACTTATTGCAAAAATCTACAAGTCATCAAAACCAAGCACTACACGCATGCTCCTAGGGGAAGGGTTGGTAGGAGTTAACCATCGTGCGATCCCGACCTCCACACAAAGGATGGCAGTCAAAGAACACCTCATGTTTCAAATTTGTTACACAATGGTTACCATACGTGCATGCTACGAGACTTGCAAACTTCAACACAAGTATTTGTCAAATTCACAACTACTCAACTAGCACAACTTTAATATCACTACGTCCATATCTCAAAACAATCATCAAGCATCAAACTTCTCTTAGTATTCAACACACTCATAAGAAAGTTTTTACTAATCTTGAATACCTAGCATATTAGGACTAATTTCACAATTAAAGCAAATTACCATGCTGTTTTGTAGGACTCTCAAAATAATATAAGTGAAGCATGAGAGAACAATAATTTCTATAAAACAAAACCACCGCTGTGCTCTAAAAGATATAAGTGAAGCACTAGAGCAAAAACTATATAGCTCAAAAGATATAAGTGAAGCACATAGAGTATTCTAATAAATTCTGAATCATGTGTGTCTCTTTCAAAAGGTGTGTACAGCAAGGATGATTTTGGTAAACTAAAAAGCAAAGACTCAAATCATACAAGACGCTCCAAGCAAAACACATATGATCTGGTGAATAAAAATATAGCTCCAAGTAAAGTTACCGATGGGTGAAGACGAAAGAGGGGATGCCTTCGGGGGCATCCCCAAGCTTTGGCTTTTTGGTGTCCTTAGATTATCTTGGGGTGCCATGGGCATCCCCAAGATTAGGCTCTTGCAACTCCTTGTTCCATAATCCATCAAATCTTTACCCAAAACTTGAAAACTTCACAACACAAAACTCAACAGAAAATCTCATGAGCTCCGTTAGCGAAAGAAAACAGAACACCTCATCAAGGTACTGTAATGAAATCATTATTTATTTATATTGGTGTTAAACCTCCTGTATTCCAACTTTTCTATGGTTTATAAACTATTTTACTAGCCATAGATTCATCAAAATAAGCAAACAACACACGAAAAACAGAATCTGTCAAAAACAGAACAGTCTGTAGTAATCTGTAACTAACGCAAACTTCTGGAACTCAGAAAAATCTACAACAATAGGACGACCTAGAAAATTTGTTTATTGATCAGCTGCAATTGGAATCAATATTTTATCACTTTCTGGTGATCTTTAACAATTGTTTTTGTGAACAGAAAGTTTCTGGAATTTTCGGCAAGATCAAATAACTATCATCCAAGAAGATCCTATAGGTTTAACTTGGCAAAAACACTAAATTAAACATAAAAACAAATCTAACCAGAGGCTAGATCAAATATTTATTACTAAACAGAAGCAAAAGGCAAAAAAACTAGAATAAAATTGGGTTGCCTCCCAACAAGCGCTATCGTTTAACGCCCCTAGCTAGGCATTGAGATTTCAATGATGCTCACAAGAAAGACAAGAATTGAAGCACAAAGCGAGCATCATAAAACACGTGACAAACACATCTAAGTCTAACATACTTCCTATGTATAGGCATCTTATAGGCAAACAAATTTTCAAGGCAAGAAAAAACTAGCATATGCAAGGAAGCGGAAAGAAACAATAGCAATCTCAACATAACAAGAGGTAATTTAATAACATGAAAATTTCTATAACCATATTTTCCTCTCTCATAATAATTACATGTAGGATCATAAGAAAATTCAACAATATAGCTATCACATAACATATACTCAATACGATCCACATGCATGTGAAGTTGACACTCTTCCAAAATAGTGGGATTAATATTAACTAAAGTCATGACCTCTCCAAACCCACTTTTATCAAAAATACCATAAGATTGAACATTCTCCAAATATGTGGGATCTAAAGTTGACACTCTTCCAAACCCACTTTCAATATTATTGCAAACACTATTATCAATCTCATATTCATCATGGGGCTTAAATAAATTTCCAAGATCATAAAAAGAATCACCCGAATCATGATGATTGCAACAAGTAGTAGACATAGCAAAACTAGCATCCCCAAGCTTAGGGTTTTGCATATTATTAGCACAATTGACATCAAGAGAATTTATAGTAAGATCATTGCAATCATGCTTTTTATTCAAGGAGCTATCAAGTATGGGTGCAATAGCAACGATCTCATGTTTAACATAAGGAACTATAGCAAATTCATCTTCATAAATATTGGTATCATGGCCACAAGAATAGTAAGCATCATGCTCATCAAGGGATATTTCAATCAAATCATCGGAATCATAATTATCTATAGATTCATGCATATCATTATTTTCTTTAGAAGCAACGGTCATTCTTTCAATAAATTCTTTGACATAGATATTATGAGCATAGTTTTCATAGCAATATTCAAGTATGTCAAAATTTTCAGATTCGTAAAGAGTAGTATCATACTTTTCAATCAAAGAAGCAACTTCATAAGAACCCTTAAAAGCAAAAAATTCTTCAATTTGTTCGATATCATAATAGCTATAAACACCCTTTGCATAAGAAGATAAGATTTCATTTTCATTAAACTCACATAGGTAGGGAAGGTGTTTTTTAGGGTTCTTAGAGCAACAAGTAATATCACAAATTTCACAAAGATTCCAAGCATAACATAGCAATTTGTTTATTTGATTCCATAAGAGTTTCCCTTTTTCAGACAAACAGTGACGCACAAAATGCGCATGCTCATCTAAAGATTTCCCGTCAACTAGGCTAGTTGGGGTTTCAGCACGAGTGCATAAGGATCGAAGATGATCCAAGTAGAACACTTTAAGTGGATCCATATCAATAGATTTTCAGCAAGCGAAGATGCAAGCATATAGAAGGCACATGGCAACATGAGCAAACAAAAGGACGAACGGAAAAAGAGAGGGCGAATAAAACGGCATGGGTGAAGTGGGGGAGAGGAAAACGAGAGGCAAATGGCAAATAATGTAATGCGAGGGAGATGAGTTTGTGATGGGTACCTCGTATGTCTGTGTAGACTCCCCGGCAACGGCGCCAGAAATGGCTTGTTGCTGGGAGTCAAATCTTGACTTGACTTGGTGTGAGCCTCCCCGGCAACGGCGCTAGAAATCCTTCTTGCTACCTCTTGAGCACTGCGTTGGTTTTCCCTTGAAGAGGAAAGGGTGATGCAGTAAAGTAGCGTAAGTATTTCCCTCAGTTTTTGAGAACCAAGGTATCAATCCAGTAGGAGACCACGCGCGAGTCCCACGCACCTACACAAACAAACAAGAACCAAACAACCAACGCGATAAAGGGGTTGTCAATCCCTTCACGGGCACTTACGAGAGTGAGATCTGATAGATATGATAAGATAATATTTTTGGTATTTTTATGATAAAGAGAAAATAAAGATGCAGAGTAAAATAAACGGCAATAGAAATAGCTAAGTGTTGGAAGATTAATATGATGGAAAATAGACCCGGGGGCCATAGGTTTCACTAGTGGCTTCTCTCAAGAGCATAAGTATTACGGTGGGTAAACGAATTACTGTCGAGCAATTGATAGAATTGAGCATAGTTATGAGAATATCTAGGTATGATCATGTATATAGGCATCACGTCCGTGAAAAGTAGACCAAAACGATTCTGCATCTACTACTATTACTCCACACATCGACCGCTATCCAGCATGCATCTAGAGTATTAAGTTCATAAGAACAGAGTAATGCTTTAAGCAAGATGACATGATGTAGAGGGATAAACTCATGCAATATGATATAAACCCCATCTTTTTATCCTCGATGGAAACAATACAATACGTGCCTTGCTGCCCTGCTGTCACTAGGAAAGGACACCGCAAGATTGAACCCAAAGCTAAGCACTTCTCCCATTGTAAGAAAGATCAATATAGTAGGCCAAACCAAACTGATAATTCGAAGAGACTTGCAAAGATAACCAATCATACATGAAAAGAATTCAGAGGAGATTCAAATATTGTTCAGAGATAAACTTGATCATAAACCCACAATTCATCGGATCTCGACAAACACACCGCAAAAGAAGATTACATCGAATAGATCTCCAAGAGAATCAAGGAGAACTTTGTCTTGAGATCCAAAGAGAGAGAAGAAGCCATCTAGCTAATAACTATGGACCCGAAGGTATGAGGTAAACTACTCACACATCATCGGAGAGGCTATGGTGTTGATGTAGAAGCCCTCCGTGATCAATGCCCCCTCCGGCGGAGCGCCGGAAAAGGCCCCAAGATGGGATCTCACGGGTAAAGAAGGTTGTGGCAGTGGAAATAGGGTTTTGGCTCCGTCTCTGATGTTTCTAGGGTGTATGGGTATATATAGGAGGAAGAAGTACGTCGGTGGAGGAACGAGGGGCCCACGAGGGTGGAGGGCGCGCCCTGGGGGGGTAGGCGTGCCCCCTACCTCGTGGCTTCCTCGTTCGTTGCTTTGCGTAGACTCCAAGTCCTCTGGATCACGTTTGTTCCGAAAATTACCTTCCCGAAGGTTTCATTCCGTTTGGACTCCGTTTGATATCATTTTCCTTCGAAACACTGAAATAGGCAAAAAAACAGCAATCTGAGCTGGGCCTCCGGTTAATAGGTTAGTCCCAAAAATAATATAAAAGTGTATAATAAAGCCCAATAAACATCCAAAACAGAATATAATATAGCATGGAACAATAAAAAAATTATAGATACATTGGAGACGTATCATTGCCTCCTCCCGCCGCCCTCCTCTAGGTTGAGCTACGTCCCGACATCCCTTAGGTACAACTCCCTTTACAGCCGGCTTGCACCACTGCTCCAGCTGCCCACATCACTCCATGTGGATATTTCTCTACTTCTTTGCCCCGCACATACCTCTACTGGCTTCTACGTACTGTATTTGTGGTGAGTTTATGTCTCATCAACTAGTCCCACTAATCTTATTCTAATCACGCTTTTTCAATTTCTTTACCACAGGGATGCTCATCGCGATTTTGGTGAAACTGCACAAAATGATCCTGTTGACATGGATTTTAACCAAGATAAAATAAAATGATAAACCACATAAAATATTAATGCGAAATGGCAAAAATATGTTTTATAATGAAAAGAAACAATTAAAAATATGTATATAATTAACAGCTCAAAATGTGGGTTGACAATAAAATTGGCATATGATATATTGCCGAATGTCGATAATACGGATACTGAAAAGAGCCAAGAAATTATAGAATGTGACAAAATAAATACTCATCAATTTTTGCCCTAAGAAAATATAGAGGATATGTGGCTTGCAAACATGCACACCGCTACTAACGGCGAAAATATAAAAATAAAATTGTCATAAGGGAAGCTAATATCATTAAAATGTCAACTATATGATAAATGCTTGGCTTCAATCGACAAAATGAAATATTGAAACAACGCATAAAAAATACATCGCGCTAACAAATATACGCGCAGTGTATTTGGTCAAATATTCATCTGATAACACATATGACGCTAGACCTTGAGTTGCATGCAAAAATAATTAACGTGCACAACCTGACCCTAGGCCTTAATGAGCCGTTTAATAGCTAATCATGTTTAGCCCATTAAAAAATATGGCCATGTATGCATGGCCGTACTTCTCACAGGCTGTTGTCCATGCATGCTAATAGTGGTGCTAAGGCCCACACAGTGATTTAAAATAATCCAAGCCCACATCAGCTAATGAGAACCAAGTTGTCAGTTGAGTCAACTAGCGATTAAAGAAATAGAATAAAGAAAGGAAGTGGCCGCTCCCACGATGGCATCCCACGATCATATCACACACGATCTCCAGAACGTGGGCGTGCGCACGTCAGCCAGTCCTCCGCTGCTTCCCTCCCTCCCTATAAATAACAGGCAATTAGACTGCTCTATGTTGGGCCATCTGATCGTTCTTTCTAATGCTAAAATTACACACACACACATACATCATACAAGAGCACAGAGAAAAAAAAGAGGCAGGCGTGGTACTTGCAGGAGGTGAGAAAGGTGAGACTCATGGCTCTCTTCTAACCCCTGGTTTGGTCATTGTGATACAGACCACGGAGCTTTCTTCTTCCTCCTCTCCCAAAATTCTTGCCCTTTGTCCGGCCATCGCGGTACAGACTAAGGAGTGTGTTACATCCATTTCAAACTTTTGTCTTTGGTTCGGCCATCGCGGTATAAACCAAGAAATTGATGTTATATACATTCCAAACTTATGCCTTCGGTTCGGACATCATGGCACAAATTAAAAAGCATGTTTCATCTCCCTAAAATCCTTACCTTTGGTTCGGCCATTGCGGTACAAACCGAAGTGCATGTTTAATCTACATACAAGTTTTGTCCTTGGTTCGGCCATCGCGGTACGAGCCAAGGACCATGCATGTTCCTTCTACATGTTGCATATGCTTCGTCCTAATGATCTCCTTCTTGGTTCGGTCCCCTTAGTGATACAGGCCAGGACAATCTTCTCATTTCTTGGTTTGGTCCATATACGCGGATACGAATCAAGAAGAGTGTCATAAGTACGAAAACCTCATAAAAATTGCCTTAATTTGGTCATCATAAAAAAAAATTGGATATGATTAAGTTGGAATGAAATTACGAACATGCTAATCAGAACTTATGATAAACTCTTGTTTGGTTGCGCTACGAACATTATGTGTCACGCTAGTTGTAATACAAACAAGAGCATAAAAATATATTCCCTCACTTGGTTACGCTGCACGCGGGCATTATCTTAATGTCACGCGATGTTAGTAGTAATACAAGCAGGGCAAAACTTAACTAAAAATGTGTTCATGTTACACACCAAAAAACCAAAATCATGCAAGATGAATTATAAAACATGTTGCATCATCAAAACCAATTTTACTTTGTTACGCTACACGCGGACACGATATTCGTGTTACGTGGTGTTAGTAGTAATACAAGTAAGATAAATCTAAATAAAACATTCATGCCACATATTTTGGCCAAATTCAAATAAAATCTGTCATGAAATGCTCCAATGCTATAAGAGCCTAAACTATTAGCATCGTCATAAATGGATATCACAAACTCACTTTACTTGGGTTATTGGGTTATGCTACACACTAGCGCCAATGAAATGACGCTATGTGGAGTTAGTGCTAATACCATGTGAGGTACAAACATAAACAAAAATGATAGATGTCATACGACTCATGCAACACCATATATGCTCCATAAAACTTTGCTTGGTTACGCTGCACGTGGGCATTATTTTAGTGCTACGCGGTGTTAGTGGTAATACAGGTAAATCAGAACTTAATAAAAAATAAGTTCACTCCACATCCACATATGCATACAAAATTCATGCAAAATACATGATAAGGTATATTTCATATAGCCCACATAGGCTTTAAACAAACAAAAAATATCATAAGCAAATTCCACTCGGGTCAGGCTTGATACTGTCCGGACTCAGAGTCAACAAAATATGGCACATATCACATGCACCATAAAAAAGCATCAAGATTGTGTCAGAAAGCTTCAATCCGTTACGCTACACGCGGGCACCACATCAGTGTCGCGCGGTGATAGTAGTAATGTGATGATGCAAAACTTATTAAAATTGGCATGTCACATATATACATGCCACCAAAACCGAAGAGGTCATATAAAAATCCTAAAGGAAAATACATACCCATAACCTATGTGCCAAATGTAGGATAAAACTATGCCTAGCCAAAATCAACCTGCATTCCGCATATAAATGAGGTTGAACACACACAAATGGTTGCATGCTAGGAAATATATTCCCAAACATCACACATAAAATCATAGGGGAGTACTTGCATGGAACCAAACTTCAAGCTCGCCAAGCAAGAGTTCGTCATCGACCGCGAGGAGGATCTCTCTTGTAGAATGTTGTAATAGGAATGTGATGCAATCCTATGTAATAGATATGTTGGAATTCTTAATCAGGGGTTTTCTCTTCGGAGATGTAATTAACAGAATTTTTATGTAAATGTAAGAGTTCTGGAAATAAAGTACCTGCAATGTTTGATTCTGTTTTTATTTTATGCATTTAAAATTCACTCTGTATCAATGACGTGGACGCGTGTTTCACGCCCGCCATTTTCCCGTCATCAGATTCGATGGTCAAAGGGTTGCAAACTTCATTTCTTAGGAAGCTCCAACGTTGCCAGCAAATTAAAGCCTGGTTAGGGTTTGCGGTTCAAGGGCTAGGGACTGCATGGATCTTTTTTTCTTTAGCTGTCTCTGTTCCAAAATAAGTGTCAACTTTAGTAGTAGTACAACTTTGTACTAAAGTTTGCATAAAGTTGAGACACTTATTTTGAAACGGAGGGAGTACATATTGGCTATGATATGTCAATCATTGAGATGCAATAGCATGCATGTTAGTCTCCTTTGTATTTGATGAAATGTTGCAACAGGCAACCTTGGACGCAAGATACATGAAACAGAAGCTGGAAGCTTCATAGCATTGTACAAATTTATCTCGCTGATAAATTATAGTACGTACTATACTAGTACTATGTAAAGAGTTAGGTGTCGCACGGTGCCCAGAAAATATGGTGATAGTGTTAGGTGGGCCATGTAATCACTGAGCCTGCATGTTTTCACTGCTCTCGCACTCCTCCGTTGAGAATGGAGAAAATTGTAATCTAGTAGTACCTCCTTTCGCCGAAAGCGTGGGACATCCAGCAGTCCTACCACCTCAGTAATAATGACCAATGAGTCGTCAAATCACATAGACCCAGCTGTAAGTTGGACGAACGAAGGACCATCACTCTTGAATCCGCTTCTCCCTTCAACGCAGGCACCAGTGAGAGGTCGCGTCCGCTCTGCCCGGGCAAGAATGCGGCACCGATTCTTTGGAGCGGCGCTGACCGTTTCGGGCGGAAGCGCACGCGGGCGATGGTGGGGCTTTGGGTGGGCCAGGCTGGTCAGGAGCGGGCGTGGCAGCTGTCCCGCCTGTCCCGACCGGACGCCCGGAAACGAGAGGATGCACCGACTCTCGCGGCTAAATCGTACACTACACTCCATCTCTCTATAGGAGTAGGTCGATGTGTCACTCTCTCTAACACACACATGCTGTTAAACACACACACACACACAAGCCGAGGTAAAATGAGTCTATATCTCAATTAATGAAGACTTGCATGTTACCATCCATATGTTACTACCTACTATGAAAGTAGTAACATAGACTAGTAACATATGCATGTTACTAGTCCAAGTTACTCACCACTATGACCAGCCTAGCAATGTAACCAAACGCTCCTTACTCTACCTTGTTATCTCCACCGGAAACCCAATGCATGGAGCGCAACTACGCGTTGATGCATGCGAGTTAATATGTGGCCCTGCATGGCAGCTAAAACGACATCTCTTAGTTGTTGTGATTAATTGTTGCGTTTAGAGACAGAAATCAGGGCTTTGATTGGAGGAAGGGTCGGTCAAGTTTCTCCTTCTCCTCCAATCTACTTGCACCTCGTTTCGAAAAAAAATCTGCTTGCACCTTCGTCCCGCTGCACCTTCTAACGTGACTTATCACACCTAGATGGAGGGAGTAGTACGAGATATGGTGGCACACTGACTTAGGTGGAATACAAGTGCCCAAAATTGTGTGCATGTTATAATACAGATTCACTCAAAATAGTACGTGAGCGAACAGAGGGATCAATTGGACAGTGTTCACGAGCAGTAGCGAGATGTGTGAGGTAAGATACACCGCTTTAAATCCCAATGACCCCCACGCAAAAAAACACGGCATGCTTGTCACACGAATGCAGGAATGTATTAAAGGTTATTTTCCTCTCGTTAAACATAACGTGGGGGTGGTGTAGCTGGTTAGCCTGTTCGCTCATCAAACTGGAGGTCTCGGGTTTGATAACTACACTTGAGCATAATTTTGTTTTTGTTCGACTTCTTTCTTCCACCCAATGACAGGTAGGCCCCGCATGACAGAGAGAGAGTGATCTGGGGCGGTGCCAGGAGGATTCTTTAACTGGTCAAAATGGATGGATACGGAGCTATACGATCTCGTAGTGACCGTATAATCACCTCATCACGTATAAGCTGCAGCCTCGGTGCTTGTTTTCTAGGGTTTGCACTCTTCACACTCTCTCCAGTATATATATATATATATATATATATACACACGCTGGAGCCTCAGCGCTTGTAGTTGCTCTCTTCACACTCTCTCACCCTCTCCAGATCTAAACAAGACTTCGTTGGCCTCTCTCTCTCCCCTCACTGCTGGTCTACATGTAGTTGCTCTCTTCACACTCTCTCACCCTCTCCAGATATAAACAAGACTTCGTTGGCCTCTCTCTATCCCCTCACTGCTGGTCAAAGAGCCAGCAGGATCCGTCCGCCGGGAAGGGAAGGAGGCTTAACGCTGTCACCGTCGGCGAGGGAGGGAATCCACTACCAGCGCAGCTGTTCACTTTCACCCAGCGGCGGCCGGGAGGGCCTCCGACCATTTTTCTTTGCCGCCGTACATAGTGTGGGTCGAACAGCCTCCGGTCGCCCACCGAACCACACCCCAAGAACCTTAAGGTATAATTTACTTATTCCACATGCATTGCTCTAGCTGCATGTGGGCTTTTTCCGCTTCTGCACTCGAATCTAGGTGTTGGATCAGACAGGAAAGTAGTGGGGAAAGTTGTATACCATGAATCTAGGACGTGGTTCAAAGAGGAAAGGAACGGGGGAAAGTAGTGGGAAAAGTTGTATAGCATGAATCTAGGACGTGGTTCAAAAAGGAAAGGAAGGGGGGAAGTAGTGGGGAGAGTTGTATCGCATGAATCTAAGACATGGTTCAAAGAGGACAGGGATGGGGGAAAGTAGTGGGGAAAGTTGTATAACATAAATCTAGGATGTGGTTCAAAGAGGAAAGGAAGTGGGGAAAGTACTAGTACAGACTGGCTATCCAGCACCTACGTTGGTCGAAAAGGGAAAACAATGACAAACGCAGTACGCACATCTGTAACGAACTGATCTTTTGTTTTGGGGGACAAGGCTGTAGAGTTTGAGCAGGACTAGATTTGCTGCGCTCACATAGGGAAAGGTGTCTAAAGATAACAAAACTAGGACCAACACAAATATGCTCCTTGGTTGTTTGTTCTTTGTTGCAACAGACTGCGCATCACCCCAGTACATCGGTAGATGCACATGGTGCTGGTGCGTCCACTGTCCCGTGCAACTCTTTAGCTGTTGTTAATCTAAGGCCCTGTTTGGTTAAAAACTCCCTAGTCCCTACCTGATTGGTTCCAGGGGCTAAACATGGACTAGAGGTTATTGAATGACATGCTAAAAGACCATGTTACCCCTAGTAATGAACTAATATAGACAAGGTGCGATGCGTGGCAGGGGCAACTGTTGGAGAAATTCCCAAAAAGACTCTCCCTCGGGGCCTTCTTTCTTTAGTCCCAAATGCCCACTTTTAGTCCCTAAAAGTCCCTCCTGTTTGGTTTAGATGGGACTGACACGGAGTTTTTTTAGTCCCTCCACCAAAAGGTCCCTGTAAACAAACACCCTCTAATAATGCCGCTGGAAAATTGATGCAATGCCACAGTTAAAAGCAAATTACATGTTTAATGAATTTATTGTTAATATAATCTCTCTGTTAATATAAATCAATGCCACCGTTTGAGAAATGCTACTGTCTTGCTTTCTTTCCCATTTAGATAAGGTAGATGCTTCTTTTTGTTGGCTTCTGTGTCATCCACCGTTATTGACCACTAGTTGTTTCCTTTGCACCTCTGTGTAAACAGGGTTATCTACTTCACCTCGTTGCCATTGTGACCTTTTGTTGCACTGCACAAAACACTATTGTTTTAAGAGTGTTTTGTGCAGTTCAACCAAAATGTCACACCGACAATGTTGCTTGATTGCTTGATCTTAGTGGAACTGCACAAGAGGAGATCTTACTTCCTATCCGTGTTGGCAAATTTGGTTCAGATCTTCTTCTTGTGAGTTGTTTGAATTCCGCGTCATGAGAGGTCAGTACTAGCCTTCTTTCACATGATTCTGCAGTGTGCTTTCACATGTTGTGCTACTTGTACGGTAATGTTGCTTGATTTTTGTGAACTGCACAAATGGAGACAAGACTTCCAATCTGTATGTGCACCGTAATATCCCATTGAGGTAAGATAAGGATATTTCACAACTGTTGGCCTGTATTTTGCCAGTTCATCAGAAAATTAATGTCATTGTTTAGTTCTATACTTGTGCAACCTAATTGACATGCCAAATCTTACATTGAAGGCGAAGCTTGTCTGTTACTGAACCAAGTGATGAAGGGGAAGAACAAGCGGAAGAAAAACAAAATTCAACTCCCGGTGCTGTAATGAAGCACTGGAACTGTGATGACACAAGTAATGATATAGTTTTGCATTTTAATTTATATCTATGGCTGGAAGGAGCAATTGTTTTGCCACTGATTTGATGCCACTCTTAATGTAATATGTAATTATCTCTACTTGTGCAAACATGGATCTTCTTTGAAGATACCATATATTTTAGTGGAACTGCACAAGAAGATGTTGGAAACATTAAACTAATCGAGGAGCATATAGTAAGCATGCTTTATCTGTATGCTCTACACAATAAGCCTCCTGACAAAGGTTGGTACTCGCCCACTAATTTCATCCATATGATTGAGCTTTGTCATCTCTATTGGTGTTGTGCTACTGTTTAGATACTGTCATGAAAAAGTGGTATTGTCCTTGAGAAGTGCTTCATCTGTGCTGTTTTAAATATTTCCTTTCCTTTTTTTCGAGCAAACAGGGATGCTAGCATTTAGTTGTCCTCTTGTCTTTGCACAACAGGATCATCCTCCTCTGAAGAAGAATATGGAGTACGTGAAGTGACTAGTTCGATTATGCCAGGATGAAGAAGCCCTGTCTATCTTCTCATCAGAAGGAGCAGTTGAAGGATGGTTACATTACTCCCCACAAGACCAAACTAACTTCAGCTCAGAAGGACTGACAAATCTCCATTTTCTTGCTGTGATGCGCGAGTACAATGTTGTTCTAGGATTCTTTCCGGTGTGTTCCATTTTTCTAAAAGTGTGCTCTACATGGACCATGTAGGTGCCTGTTTAAACTGTCAATTCATAGTACAGTTTGCTTTATACTAATCACTTTTTTGTATTTGTGTAAACAGGGGTGCTCAGCTTGATTTCAATGGGAACTGCATAAAATGTTCATGAATACATCGAATCATTCATTTCCACCACAAGAAAGGAGGTGCCGATAAGTTTCAGGCGTTGCAACATATAAGGGCGAAATCATACAAGCTACGCGTGAATTTGGTTGATTTTGGTGGAACTGCACAAAAAGAACAGCTGGTTTATTTAGCACGAGGTGCCATGTCAATGTCCGAACTGATGGCAAACCCTGCCCATTCCACAATCATAGGCATTTGATATTTTGGAATGTGAAAACCTTGTCAAATTTTTCTCATTGATTTTAGCAAGAAGACATGCGTTTGGTATTTTCGAATGGGACGCCCTTTGCTATCAGCAGCGTCGATCCATTTTTTCTTTATTCTTTAGTTGTGAAGTAAATATTGGCTCTGACATGTGAATCGTTGAGATGCATAATCATCGATTGTTTTGAATGTTCTCTATGAATTGCCAAGGCCTGTGTGTTTGATTGCAATGTACAGGAACGCTAAAAAGCTGCTCAAACTCTTTATACTCCTTCTGTTCCTTTTTACTTCGCACATTGTGAAAGTGCATACTTTTTTCTATAAGAGTTGTCAAAGTAGAGATACTTTGACTGCAGACAAAACTTGTATGCAGACTAGAAAGGACCGGAGGGAGTACATGTGAAACTGCTGCAAACGAGGTGATCACCCTGGGAATAATGCTAGTACGTATTGTTTTGCATGTTCATCCAATGCTAGTGATACAAGAATTCGAACTAATAGAAATAAATTCATTCATACGCGGTCGGATTTCATATAAACATGCCGGATTTCATTACATTTCATACATTCTTCAACTAAAAAGGGGTGCGCTGGAGGTATAATTAATTAACCGAAGCTACCCACATGTGTCCGGCTGAGCCAAACAGAAGCTTCAGTGATTTAACTGCAGGTGCAGTTGCATAACTGACATGTGGCCCAGATGCCTGTTGGGCCCACGTGTCAGTCAGCCAACTGCACCAGCAGTTAAGTAGAAGCAGCGTCCTTCTCCAACATAGCTCTCCGACTCCATGTCGCCGCCAAGAAACTAACCGGCCATCAGTGGTCAACCCGCCTAGCTTGGCTTCAACCGGAGGGTAGCAGCGGTGGACTTACTTGGACCCGAGCGGCGGCGACCTACCGTGTTCCTCTTCCTCGTTTTCTGTGTGGCGCGGCCTCGCTGGTAGCGGGGCGGGGCCTTAGCGGAGCCGGCGATGTCCTCTATCTCGTTCCCGGCGGGCGGCGCCTCGGCAGAGCGGGGGAAATACTCCCCCTTGTTGCCGGCAGGGTGGGGCCTTGGCGGAGCCAGTGGTGTCCTCTTTCTCGTTGTTGGCGCCGCGGGGCCTCGGCAGAGCAGGGCCTCGTCGACGCCAGCGGAGCGGGGACTCGTCGCAGCCGGCATTGTCCTCTGCCTCGTCCTCGGTCTCGCCAAACAGTGCCTCGCCCACTTCATCGCCCTCTTTGTAGGCGGCCGCAGCCTCCGCCACCCGCATGCGGTACCGCCAGCGCTTGAGGCGGCCCTCGCGGGCGGAGCGGTACGAGTCGAGCAGCGCCTCCTGCTCCGCCCGCTCCATGGCGATCTGCTCCTCTGCCTGCAGGTGCTCCTCGAGGAGATGGAGGTTGTAGGCGGCGTCGGCCCGCGCCTCTCGGAACTGCTCCTCACGCCTCTGCCTCACCGTGTCCATATATTGGGCACGGGCCTCGCCGATGGTCATGGTGTAATGCACCGACGAGGATGGTGCGGAGGAGGGGGTTGGCGCCTGATCGTCGACTACCATGTTCTCCATTGGGATGTTGTCGTCCTCCGGCTGCCTGCGGGCCAGCCAGTCAGCAGCAATGGCTGCCATCTCCTTGTGGTCCGTCGTCCGCCCGTCCCGAAGAGCACTGGAGCGCGAGGAAGCCATGGTGGGCAGTAGTGGTCTGGACAGGAGAAAGGGAACAGATGCGGATGACTGCGGCTATGGCCGGCGCAGCAGTTTATATAGCAATGATGGGCGGCAGAGGGACGGACGTGTGGCACCGGAGTAGCCGCCTCGGCAACCGCGTATCATTAATGTGGGCGGCAGAAGGACGGATGGACGGCACTTGCGTCGTTTGAAGGCGGAGCAATCGCCTACACCGGGAAGCAGGGCGGGCGGCACTGACCGTTTTGGGCGGAAAGCGCGCGCGGGTGAGGGAGGCAGTCTGGGTGGGCCAGGGCAGTCAGACTCGTGCTTGGCAGCGGGTCGGTCCAGCAGCCGGACATGCTGGCTCGCCAGCTAGCTCACCGAGCTGAGCGATGATAATAAGACGATGGACGTAGCTTCCGACCAGGAGCCGGCGCCACTGTCCAAGCCGGTTCATGCCGTGTCACCATAGAGCAGGTGCGGCCGCACTTCGACGCCCTAATGGCGGAAGAGCTACCAGCGCAGGAGGACCTGTGCTGCAACCTCCGTCTCGTCAACGAGCACCGGTGAACAAGCGAACGACAATGCCGTCGCAGACATGTGGCCCTATGATCCTGGCTTCCCGAATGAGCAGCGGGCGCTATATCAGACCATCCGTAGGGCCCGCGAGGCCCTCTCTGTTGTCCTTCGAGTTGTTGCGCTCGCCGTGGCGCCACCGTCTCGCGTTGTCAACATGGTCAACGGACATGAGGATGAGGAGATGACTTTACTTGGAGAGGATGACAGTGGGGGCCCACCAGGGCCATAGCCGCACGTATGCAAGTGCCTCCTTATTAGTATATAATACTATAAATTTTTGCTTCCTCCTGGTTTCCTGACATCACGGTCCCACACCATTGTCAACCGATGTAGTCAATAAACGAGAGAATTGCACAAGAAGCGGCCGACAGCTGGGACCAAGCAGCTCGAGCAGTATTTGTGTTTTTGAGGTATGAGCACTGCAGAGTTTTTCTTGAGCGATGTTTAGCCCAGATATTAATTTTTCTCCTCTGAACAACAACGAAAACATCGCTGCAGGTATTAACTGGGCGGGTTGTGGCCCGTCTAGCCCAGGCCAGATATCCAGCCCAGATATTAATATTTTTCAAGCTGGAAATGGCTAGCCCAGCTATACTTTTTTTAGGAATACCCAGGCAAGGTCAAGTTGTTATTCTCTGCCCCGCTGGGCTGCAAATCTTTCCTAGGAGGGATGCATTAGGCTTAACAAGAAAATAGGCTTTAAGAAATAATAAATGGGATGTAATTATAAAAACTGGGCAGTAACTATAAAAAATGCACCAAACACGTAATTACTTTATAAAATATTATTTTTGGATATTGAAAATTTTAATTTCATTAATTGTTGCGAGCGCAATGTTTCATTGGATTTTACGTAATATAAATATATATTGAAATTGTATTTAATCTGACTAGAAATTTCGGGATAACAATATTTCGGATCCCATCAAAATGTGGGAAATTTTATTGAATTCTGTTTTGAACGGTTGGTTGAAATGGGCTGTGCTTTTAACAAACTGTAAATGGGTTGTAGTAAATTCCATTAGAATTCAAAAATTGGCTGCACATTCTTACAAATCTCAAATGGGCTATAAGTTCTCTGCCACACACTTATGGCCTTACTAAGTTGACACGTCCACTAAAAAAAGAGAGTTGACGCGTATGCAAGGCTTTGTCAACTTATAGTCAACACACAGTTCTAGCAGTAGTGGCCGTTGGATGTCCATCCAACGGATGTCGTGCTTCTTCTTCAATCTCGGATATTCTAGCTTCACCCGCCCAAAAAATGATTCCTTCCCCTGACATCTGGGGCGCACCGTTTCGGAAGCTGACCTGTGGGCCTACTAAGTTGACGCGTACCAAGGGCTTTGTCAACTTAGTCAATATAAACGATTCTAGCTGAAGTGACCGTACGATGTCCATCCAACGGACGTCGTGCTTCTTCAACCTCTGGTCTTCTTGCTCCAGTCGCCCAAAGCAGCATCGGTCGTGCCGCCTGCTCCTGCCTCCCGTGGTCGGCTGTGCTGCCGCGTAGGCCTCACCGCCCCCTACTACTCCCACCGTTGGCCAGGGCATCCCTCTACTCACCCACATCCCCTGTTATTCTGCGGCGACGGCAGCCTCACACCGCAGCCAAACCAGTGAACCCTCGGACTCCTCTCCGCGTGGGCATCCACTACCACGTCTTCCCCGGCTTCGCGTTGTCCCCTTCCTAGGCCTCACTGTCGTCCACCGCCCTGGTGCTCTCGGGGCGGCGTGGTCAACGTGGTCAAGGAACGACTTCCATCGGAAGAGTACTATACATGGAGAGGCTGACAGCTGGGTCCACGACAGCCGCAAGGAAGTGCCTCCTTATTATGCGGAAAATAATTATTCCTCCACCTGACAGCAGGGACCCACCGGACGGGCCACCGTATTTGGTAAAAAAACGTTTCCCCCCTGACTGTTGGGACCCACCGGACGGGCCACCGTATTTCGTGAAAAAAACGTTCCCCCCGCTGTCAGCTCGGACCCGCCGGAAGTGCCTCCTTATTACGCACAAAAAAATGAATACTCCCCCTGCTAGTTGGGACCCACCATGGTGGGAGGCTGACTTGTGGGCCTACTAAGTTGACGGGGACGGAGTGCTTTGTCAACTTAGTGAATATGAACGATTCTAGCTCCAGTGACCGTACGATGTCCATCCAACGGCCGTAGTGCTTCTTTAACCTTTGGTCTTCTTGCTCCAGCCGCCCAAAGCAGCGCCGGTCGTGCCGCATGCTCCTGCCTCCCGTGGCCGGCTGTGCTGTCGCGGAGGCCTCACCGCCCCAACTATTCCCACCGCTGGCCAGGCCCTGCGGCGACGGCAGCCTCACACCGCAGCCGAACCAGTGAACCCTCGTACTCCTCTCTGCGCGGGCTTCCACTGCCGCGACTTCCTCGGCTCCGCGTCGTCCCCTTCCTAGGCCTCGCCGTCGTCCACCGTCCTAGTGCTCTCGGCGCAGCGTGGTCAATGTGGTCAAGAAACGACTTCCATCGGAAGAGTACTGTACGTGGAGAGGCTGACAGCTGGGTCCACAGCGGCCGCAAGGAAGTGCGTCCTTATTACGTGCAAAATAATTATTCCTCCACCTGATAGCAAGGACCCACCGGAAGGGCAACTGTATTTCGTGAAAAAAATGTCCCCCTGATTCCTGGGACCTACCAGCTACATCTTCGCATGCATGGAAGTGCGTCCGGGCAAAAAAAACGATTCGCCCCCTGACTGCCGGGACCCACCAGCTACATCTTCGCACGCAAGGAAGTGCCTGATAGTCGGGACCCACCTGGTCGAAGCGTACGTAGCGTTGTCATTCTGGTCGTGAACGTGTACGTACATACTAGTCGATGTAGAGGCGCGCACATGTCGTAGTAGAGGCGTGCACGTAGCATGTACACATACGTACAGCGGCCAGTGTGCAAGAAAGTAAATACGGCCACGTACATACATACGGGCGGGGTCTCAAATGCCTACTCGCGCGTACGTACGGCCAGGGCTCGTGTACATGGCTGGGTCAGAACGGAGAAACTGCGTCGTCATCGTGTTCATGGGGAGCCAACAGGCTGGGTCAAAACGGAATGCATCGTCGTGTTCATCGGGAGGGCTTTGATGGAACAACCGATGGAAACGAGGCATGGCGTACCGCAGAACGAAGGAAACGGCCTTGTGTTCGACCGGCCACGTTCGAAACAGGATCCTGTTCATCGGGAGGGGTCTGGCGTACCGCAAAACGGAGGAAACGGGCCTCCTACGGTCGAAACGGGGGTCCTGTTGATCAGGAGGGGTGTGGCGTACCGCAAAACGGAGGAAACGGACTTGTGTTGGAGCGCTACGGTCGAAACGGGGGTCCTGTTCATCAGGAGGGGTGTGGGCTACCGCAAAACGGGACTCCACGGGATACTGTTCATCTCCACCGTCGACCCCCTCCAGCCTCCACGGGCTATTGTTCATCCACCGTCGACCTCCTCCAGCCTCCACTTGCGACTGTTCATCCACGGGCTCCTGTTCATCCAGCCTCCAGCGCGCGCTACTCCACCGGCTACTGTTCAACCAGCCCTCTCCACGGGCTCCTGTTCAACCACCCCTCCACGGGCTACTGTTCATCCAGCCCTCCACCGTCTACTGTTCATCCAGCCCTCCACGGGGTGGTCCTGTTCATCCAGCCCTCCACGGGGTCCTGTTCATCCAGCCCCAACCGGCTCGATCGATCGGGGTCCTGTTCATCCAGAGGCAATACCATGGGGTCCTGTTCATCCACCCCCACCGGGAACTATTCATCCAAACCCCCCAGCAACGCTCACTGTGTTGGGGAACGTAGTAATTTCAAAAAACATTCTACGCACACGCAAGATCATGGTGATGCATAGCAACAAGAGGGGAGAGTGTTGTCCACGTACCCTCGTAGACCGAAAGCGGAAGCGTTAACACAACGCGGTTGATGTAGTCGTACGTCTTCACGATCCGACCGATCAAGTACCGAACGCACGGCACCTCCGAGTTCAGCACACGTTCAGCTCAATGACGTCCCTCGAACTCCGATCCAGCCGAGTGTTGAGGGAGAGTTTCGTCAGCACGATGGCGTGGTGATGATGATGATATTCTACCGACGCAGGGCTTCGCCTAAGCTCCGCTACGATATTATCGAGGTGTAATATGGTGGAGGGGGCACCGCACACGGCTAAAAGATCGTTGATCAATTGTGTGTCAAGAGGTGCCCCCCTGCCCCCATATATAAAGGAGCAAGGGGGAGGCCGGCGGCCAAGGGAGGAGAGGCGCGCCAGGAGGAGTCCTACTCCTACCGGGAGTAGAATTCCCCCCTTTCCATGTTGGACTAGGAGAGGAAGGGGGAAGAGGTGGAGGGGAGGAAGGAGGGGGGGGGGCGCCGCCCCCCTCTCCTTGTCCTATTCAGACTGGGGGGAGAGGGGCGCGCGGCCCTGCCCTGGCCTCCTCTCCCCTCTTCCACCTAGGCCCATTAAGTTACCGGGGGGTTCCGGTACCCTCCCGGTACTCCGGAAAAATCCCGATTTCACCCGGAACACTTCCGATGTCCAAACATAGGCTTCCAATATATCAATCTTTATGTCTCGACCATTTCGAGACTCCTCGTCATGTCCGTGATCACATCCAGGACTCCGAACAACCTTCGGTACATCAAAACATATAAACTCATAATATAACTGTCATCGTAACGTTAAGCGTGCGGACCCTACGGGTTCGAGAACTATGTAGACATGACCGAGACACCTCTCCGGTCAATAACCAATAGCGGAACCTGGATGCTCATATTGGTTCCTACATATTCTACGAAGATCTTTATCGGTCAGACCGCATAACAACATACGTTGTTCCCTTTGTCATCGGTATGTTACTTGCCCGAGATTCGATCGTCGGTATCTCTATACCTAGTTCAATCTCGTTACCGGCAAGTCTCTTTACTCGTTCCGTAATACATCATCCCGCAACTAACTCATTAGTCACAATGCTTGCAAGGCTTATTGTGATGTGTATTACTGAGTGGGCCCAGAGATACCTCTCCGACAATCGGAGTGACAAATCCTAATCTCGAAATACGCCAACCCAACAAGTACCTTTGGAGACACCTGTAGAGCACCTTTATAATCACCTAGTTACGTTGTGACGTTTGGTAGCACACAAAGTGTTCCTCCGGTAAACGGGAGTTGCATAATCTCATAGTCATAGGAACATGTATAAGTCATGAAGAAAGCAATAGCAACATACTAAACGATCGAGTGCTAAGCTAACGGAATGGGTCAAGTCAATCACATCATTCTCCTAATGATGTGATCCCGTTAATCAAATGACAACTCATGTCTATGGCTAGGAAACATAACCATCTTTGATTCAACGAGCTAGTCAAGTAGAGGCATACTAGTGACACTATGTTTGTCTATGTATTCATACATGTATTATGTTTCCGGTTAATACAATTCTAGCATGAATAATAAACATTTATTATGATATAAGGAAATAAATAATACTTTATTATTGCCTCTAGGGCATATTTCCTTCACACTGTTCATCTAGAGGCAGCATCGATCGGCTTCATTTAGCAGCAGTAGCGAAGGAATCGCTCGACCGGGTTCAGTAACGCGTAGCCTGCAGTGCAATCGCTCGGGTTCAGTTAGAGCCCAACACCTCGCTCGGGTTCAGTTAGAGCCCAACGCCTCGCACCCATGCGCATGCGTGTACGAGAGAAAGGCGCATCGCGCGGCCCCGACCACCCACCGTAACCGGGGACACCCCGATATGTTTCTCGCCCTCGCTTCTACCACTGTTTTTTCCGTCATGGACGGCCCAAAGAATGTCATGCAGCTGCGTCTCCGGCCCGCCCAGGACGAAAAGCCCATTTTCTGTCATGATTTTATGTCATAGAAGTAGGAGCCCACCACATCTATGATGATAACGGGTTTTGTCACAATTATCGTCATAGAAGTGTCATAAGTATGACAGAAAAAAAATCGTTCAGCCCAAAATGTCACGGATGTGTCTTTTTTTTGTAGTGGATGGAGCTCGGGGACGGCGCGGAAGTAGATGTTCGAGGGCGAGTGGAAGCAGAGCCTGGTGCTCTGCAGCTCTGAGGAGCGGCGGACAAGCTCGGGGTCGATGCTCCGGTGGGTCCTGGGCTGCGAGGTGATGTCAGAAAGGTACGGGAGGGAGAGGGGGTTTGGATGGCAGAGCTGGAAGGCTGCGGAGTGGCTCACTGGCGGTGTGTGCGACGATGAGGTGCAGCGGCAGCAGCGAGATCGGGTTCGAGATGGTGGCGGATGTGGTGGGTTTTGCGAGGGGGTTTAGGGGGGGTCGAGGAAGGAGACCTAGGGGAATTTAAAGGACACGTTTCTTGGAGAGAAGGGCGACTCAGAGTGCTTTCCCGGGAAGATCGCGGCGACGGGCGCGCTCTGGCCGTGCTCTGACCTGGCGAGGCGTGGAGGAGGGGTAAGAAAGGGGTGGGGTCGGCGCGTCAGTGAGATAGGGAGAGAGGAGAGCGAGGGGGCGACCGAGGGAAGGCGGGCGCGCTCAATATTCATCGGACCACATACATCTGTATGTATGATTTCCAATAAATCTGTTGCTCTCTCCATAGTTCCGGAGAACGGTGTTTTAGTCATCTTGCCCATGAGGCGCGGTTCGCAAGTACCAAGTGATTCATAATCAAGTGATTCCAAAAGTCCATCAGTATGGAGTTTCTTCATGCGCTTTACACCGATATGACCTAAACGGCAGTGCCACAAATAAGTTGCACTATCATTATCAACTCTGCATCTTTTGGCTTCAACATTATGAATATGTGTATCACTACTATCGAGATTCAACAAAAATAGACCACTCTTCAAGGGTGCATGACCATAAAAGATATTATTCATATAAATAGAACAACCATTATTCTCTGATTTAAATGAATAACCGTCTCGCATCAAACAAGATCCAGATATAATGTTCATGCTCAATGCTGGCACCAAATAACAATTATTTAGGTCTAATACTAATCCCGAAGGTAGATGTAGAGGTAGCGTGCCGACCGCAATCACATCGACTTTGGAACCATTTCCCACGCGCATCGTCACCTCGTCCTTAGCCAATCTTCGCTTAATCCGTAGCCCCTGTTTCGAGTTGCAAATATTAGCAACAGAACCAGTATCAAATACCCAGGTGCTACTGCGAGCATTAGTAATGTACACATCAATAACATGTATATCACATATACCTTTGTTAACCTTCCATCCTTCTTATCCGCCAAATACTTGGGGCAGTTCCGCTTCCAGTGACCAGTCTGCTTGCAGTAGAAGCACTCATTTTCAGGCTTAGGTCCAGACTTGGGTTTCTTCTCCGGAACAGCAACTTGCTTGCTGTTCTTCTTGAAGTTCCCCTTCTTCTTCCCTTTGCCCTTTTTCTTGAAACTAGTGGTCTTACTGACCATCAACACTTGATGCTCCTTTTTTATTTCTACCTCCGCTGCCTTTAGCATTGCGAAGAGCCCGGGAATTGTCTTATTCATCCCTTGCATGTTATAGTTCATCACGAAGCTCTTGTAGCTTGGTGGCAGTGATTGAAGAATTCTGTCAACGACGCTATCATCCGGAAGATTAACTCCCAGTTGAATCAAGTGATTATTATACCCAGACATTTTGAGTATATGCTCACTGACAGAACTATTCTCTTCCATCTTGCAGCTGTAGAACTTATTGGAGACTTCATATCTCTCAATCCGGGCATTTGCTTGAAATATTAACTTCAACTCCTGGAACATCTCATATGCTCCATGACGTTCAAAACGTCGTTGAAGACCCGGTTCTAAGCCTTAAAGCATGGCACACTGAACTATTGAGTAGTCATCAGCTTTGCTCTGCCAGACGTTCATAACTTCTGGTGTTGCTCTTGCAGGAGGCCTGGCACCTAGCGGTGCTTCCAGGACGTAATTCTTCTGTGCAGCAATGAGGATAATCCTCAAGTTACGGACCCAGTCCGTGTAATTGCTACCATCATCTTTCAACTTTGCTTTCTCAAGGAACGCATTAAAATTCAACGGAACAACAGCACGGGCCATTTATCTACAATTAACATAGACAAGCAAGATACTATCAGGTACTAAGTTCATGATAAATTAAAGTTCTATTAATCATATTACTTAAGAACTCCCACTTAGATAGACATCCCTCTAATCATCTAAGTGATTATGTGATCCAAATCAACTAAACCATGTTCGATCATCACCTGAGATGGAGTAGTTTCAATGGTGAACATCACTATGTTGATCATATCTACTATATGATTCACGCTTGACCTTTCGGTCTCCATGTTTCGAGGCCATATCTGCATATGCTAGGCTCGTCAAGTTTAACCTGAGTATTCCGCGTGTGCGACTGTTTTGCACCCGTTGTATTTGAACTTAGAGCCTATCACACCCGATCATCACGTGGTGTCTCAGCACGAATAACTTTCGCAACGGTGCATACTCAGGGAGAACACTTTTATCTTGAAATTTTAGTGAGAGATCATCTTATAATGCTACCGTCAATCAAAGCAAGATAAGATGCATAAAAGATAAACATCACATGCAATCAATATCAGTGATATGATATGGCCATCACCATCTTGTGCTTGTGATATCCATCTCCGAAGCACCGTCATGATCACCATCGTCACCAGCTCGACACCTTGATCTCCATCGTAGCATCGTTGTCGTCTCGCCAACTATTGCTTTTACGACTATCGCTACCGCTTAGTGATAAAGTAAAACAATTACATGGCGATTGCATTGCATACAATAAAGCGACAACCATATGGCTCCTGCGAGTTGCCGATAACTCGGTTACAAAACATGATCATCTCATACAATAAAATATAGCATCATGTCTTGACCATATCACATCACAACATGCCCTGCAAAAACAAGTTAGACGTCCTCTACTTTGTTGTTGCAAGTTTTACGTGGCTGCTACGGGCTTAGCAAGAACCGTTCTTACCTACGCATCAAAACCACAACGATAGTTTGTCAAGTTAGTGTTGTTTTAACCTTCGCAAGGACCGGGCGTAGCCACACTCGGTTCAACTAAAGTGAGAGAGACAGACACCCGCCAGTCACCTTTAAGCAACGAGTGCTTGCAACGGTGAAACCTGTCTCGCGTAAGCGTACGCGTAATGTCGGTCCGGGCCGCTTCATATCACAATACTGCTGAACCAAAGTATGACATGCTGGTAAGCAGTATGACTTATATCACCCACAACTCACTTGTGTTCTACTCGTGCATCACATCAACGCATAAAACCAGGCTCGGATGCCACTGTTGGGGAACGTAGTAATTTCAAAAAAAATCTACGCACACGCAAGATCATGGTGATACATAGCAACGAGAGGGGAGAGTGTTGTCCACGTACCCTCGTAGACCGAAAGCGGACGCGTTAACAGAACGCGGTTGATGTAGTCGTACGTCTTCACGATCTGACCGATCAAGTACCGAACGAACGGCACCTCCGAGTTCAGCACACGTTCAGCTCGATGACGTACCTAGAACTCCGATCCAGCCGAGTGTTGAGGGAGAGTTTCGTCAGCACGACGGCGTGGTGACGATGATGATGTTCTACCGACGCAGGGCTTCGCCTAAGCTCCGCTACGATATTATCGAGGTGTAATATGGTGGAGGGGGGCACCGCACACGGCTAAAAGATCGTTGATCAATTGTGTGTCAAGAGGTGCCCCCCTGCCCACGTATATAAAGGAGCAAGGGGGAGGCCGACGGCCAAGGGAGGAGAGGCGCGCCAGGAGGAGTCCTACTCCTACCGGGAGTAGAATTCCCCCCTTTCCATGTTGGACTAGGAGAGGAAGGGGGAAGAGGTGGAGGGGAGGAAGGAAGGGGGGGCGCCGCCCCTCTCCTTCTCCTATTCAGACTGGGGGGAGGGGCGCGCGCCCCTGCCCTGGCCTCCTCTCCTCTCTTCCACCTAGGCCCATTAAGTTACCGGGGGGTTCCGGTAACCTCCCGGTACTCCGGAAAAATCCCGATTTCACCCGGAACACTTCCGATGTCCAAACATAGGCTTCCAATATATCAATCTTTATGTCTCGACCATTTCGAGACTCCTCGTCATGTCCGTGATCACATCCGGGACTCCGAACAACCTTCGGTACATCAAAACATATAAACTCATAATATAACTGTCATTGTAACGTTAAGCGTGCGGACCCTACGGGTTCGAGAACTATGTAGACATGACCGAGACACCTCTCCGGTCAATAACCAATAGCGGAACCTGGATGCTCATATTGGTTCCTACATATTCTACGAAGATCTTTATCGGTCAGACCGCATAACAACATACGTTGTTCCCTTTGTCATCGGTATGTTACTTGCCCGAGATTCGATCGTCGGTATCTCTATACCTAGTTCAATCTCGTTACCGGCAAGTCTCTTTACTCGTTCCGTAATACATCATCCCGCAACTAACTCATTAGTCACAATGCTTGCAAGGCTTATTGTGATGTGTATTACTGAGTGGGCCCAGAGATACCTCTCCGACAATCGGAGTGACAAATCCTAATCTCGAAATACGCCAACCCAACAAGTACCTTTGGAGACACCTGTAGAGCACCTTTATAATCACCTAGTTACGTTGTGACGTTTGGTAGCACACAAAGTGTTCCTCCGGTAAACGGGAGTTGCATAATCTCATAGTCATAGGAACATGTATAAGTCATGAAGAAAGCAATAGCAACATACTAAACGATCGAGTGCTAAGCTAACGGAATGGGTCAAGTCAATCACATCATTCTCCTAATGATGTGATCCCGTTAATCAAATGACAACTCATGTCTATGGCTAGGAAACATAACCATCTTTGATTCAACGAGCTAGTCAAGTAGAGGCATACTAGTGACACTATGTTTGTCTATGTATTCATACATGTATTATGTTTCCGGTTAATACAATTCTAGCATGAATAATAAACATTTATTATGATATAAGGAAATAAATAATACTTTATTATTGCCTCTAGGGCATATTTCCTTCACACTGTTCATCTAGAGGCAGCATCGATCGGCTTCATTTAGCAGCAGTAGCGAAGGAATCGCTCGACCGGGTTCAGTAACGCGTAGCCTGCAGTGCAATCGCTCGGGTTCAGTTAGAGCCCAACACCTCGCTCGGGTTCAGTTAGAGCCCAACGCCTCGCACCCATGCGCATGCGTGTACGAGAGAAAGGCGCATCGCGCGGCCCCGACCACCCACCGTAACCGGGGACACCCCGATATTTTTCTCGCCCTCGCTGCTACCACTGTTTTTTCCGTCATGGACGGCCCAAAGAATGTCATGCAGTTGCGTCTCCGGCCCGCCCAGGACGAAAAGCCCATTTTATGTCATGATTTTATGTCATAGAAGTAGGAGCCCACCACATCTATGATGATAACGGGTTTTGTCACAATTATCGTCATAGAAGTGTCATAAGTATGACAGAAAAAAATCGTTCAGCCCAAAATGTCACGGATGTGTCTTTTTTTTGTAGTGGATGGAGCTCGGGGACGGCGCGGAAGTAGATGTTCGAGGGCGAGTGGAAGCAGAGCCTGGTGCTCTGCAGCTCTGAGGAGCGGCGGACAAGCTCGGGGTTGATGCTCCGGTGGGTCCTGGGCTGCGAGGTGATGTCAGAAAGGTACGGGAGGGAGAGGGGGTTTGGATGGCAGAGCTGGAAGGCTGCAGAGTGGCTCACTGGCGGTGTGTGCGACGATGAGGTGCAGCGGCAGCAGCGAGATCGGGTTCGAGATGGTGGCGGATGTGGTGGGTTTTGCGAGGGGGTTTGGGGGGGTCGAGGAAGGAGACCTAGGGGAATTTAAAGGACACGTTTCTTGGAGAGAAGGGCGACTCAGAGTGCTTTCCCGGGAAGATCGCGGCGACGGGCGCGCTCTGGCCGTGCTCTGACCTGGCGAGGCGTGGAGGAGGGGTAAGAAAGGGGTGGGGTCGGCGCGTCAGTGAGATAGGGAGAGAGGAGAGCGAGGGGGCGACCGAGGGAAGGCGGGCGCGCTCAATATTCATCGGACCACATACATCTGTATGTATGATTTCCAATAAATCTGTTGCTCTCTCCATAGTTCCGGAGAACGGTGTTTTAGTCATCTTGCCCATGAGGCGCGGTTCGCAAGTACCAAGTGATTCATAATCAAGTGATTCCAAAAGTCCATCAGTATGGAGTTTCTTCATGCGCTTTACACCGATATGACCTAAACGGCAGTGCCACAAATAAGTTGCACTATCATTATCAACTCTGCATCTTTTGGCTTCAACATTATGAATATGTGTATCACTACTATCGAGATTCAACAAAAATAGACCACTCTTCAAGGGTGCATGACCATAAAAGATATTATTCATATAAATAGAACAACCATTATTCTCTGATTTAAATGAATAACCGTCTCGCATCAAACAAGATCCAGATATAATGTTCATGCTCAATGCTGGCACCAAATAACAATTATTTAGGTCTAATACTAATCCCGAAGGTAGATGTAGAGGTAGCGTGCCGACCGCAATCACATCGACTTTGGAACCATTTCCCACGCGCATCGTCACCTCGTCCTTAGCCAATCTTCGCTTAATCCGTAGCCCCTGTTTCGAGTTGCAAATATTAGCAACAGAACCAGTATCAAATACCCAGGTGCTACTGCAAGCATTAGTAAGGTACACATCAATAACATGTATATCACATATACCTTTGTTAACCTTCCATCCTTCTTATCCGCCAAATACTTGGGGCAGTTCCGCTTCCAGTGACCAGTCTGCTTGCAGTAGAAGCACTCATTTTCAGGCTTAGGTCCAGACTTGGGTTTCTTCTCCGGAACAGCAACTTGCTTGCTGTTCTTCTTGAAGTTCCCCTTCTTCTTCCCTTTGCCCTTTTTCTTGAAACTAGTGGTCTTACTGACCATCAACACTTGATGCTCCTTTTTTATTTCTACCTCCGCTGCCTTTAGCATTGCGAAGAGCCCGGGAATTGTCTTATTCATCCCTTGCATGTTATAGTTCATCACGAAGCTCTTGTAGCTTGGTGGCAGTGATTGAAGAATTCTGTCAACGACGCTATCATCCGGAAGATTAACTCCCAGTTGAATCAACTGATTATTATACCCAGACATTTTGAGTATATGCTCACTGACAGAACTATTCTCTTCCATCTTGCAGCTGTAGAACTTATTGGAGACTTCATATCTCTCAATCCGGGCATTTGCTTGAAATATTAACTTCAACTCCTGGAACATCTCATATGCTCCATGACGTTCAAAACGTCGTTGAAGACCCGGTTCTAAGCCTTAAAGCATGGCACACTGAACTATTGAGTAGTCATCAGCTTTGCTCTGCCAGACGTTCATAACTTCTGGTGTTGCTCTTGCAGGAGGCCTGGCACCTAGCGGTGCTTCCAGGACGTAATTCTTCTGTGCAGCAATGAGGATAATCCTCAAGTTACGGACCCAGTCCGTGTAATTGCTACCATCATCTTTCAACTTTGCTTTCTCAAGGAACGCATTAAAATTCAACGGAACAACAGCACGGGCCATTTATCTACAATTAACATAGACAAGCAAGATACTATCAGGTACTAAGTTCATGATAAATTAAAGTTCTATTAATCATACTACTTAAGAACTCCCACTTAGATAGACATCCCTCTAATCATCTAAGTGATTATGTGATCCAAATCAACTAAACCATGTTCGATCATCACCTGAGATGGAGTAGTTTCAATGGTGAACATCACTATGTTGATCATATCTACTATATGATTCACGCTTGACCTTTCGGTCTCCATGTTTCGAGGCCATATCTGCATATGCTAGGCTCGTCAAGTTTAACCTGAGTATTCCGCGTGTGCGACTGTTTTGCACCCGTTGTATTTGAACTTAGAGCCTATCACACCCGATCATCACGTGGTGTCTCAGCACGAATAACTTTCGCAACGGTGCATACTCAGGGAGAACACTTTTATCTTGAAATTTTAGTGAGAGATCATCTTATAATGCTACCGTCAATCAAAGCAAGATAAGATGCATAAAAGATAAACATCACATGCAATCAATATCAATGATATGATATGGCCATCACCATCTTGTGCTTGTGATATCCATCTCCGAAGCACCGTCATGATCACCATCGTCACCAGCTCGACACCTTGATCTCCATCGTAGCATCGTTGTTGTCTCGCCAACTATTGCTTTTACGACTATCGCTACCGCTTAGTGATAAAGTAAAACAATTACATGGCGATTGCATTGCATACAATAAAGCGACAACCATATGGCTCCTGCGAGTTGCCGATAACTCGGTTACAAAACATGATCATCTCATACAATAAAATATAGCATCATGTCTTGACCATATCACATCACAACATGCCCTGCAAAAACAAGTTAGACGTCCTCTACTTTGTTGTTGCAAGTTTTACGTGGCTGCTACGGGCTTAGCAAGAACCGTTCTTACCTACGCATCAAAACCACACTCGGTTAGTGTTGTTTTAACCTTCGCAAGGACCGGGCGTAGCCACACTCGGTTCAACTAAAGTGAGAGAGACAGACACCCGCCAGTCACCTTTAAGCAACGAGTGCTCGCAACGGTGAAACCTGTCTCACGTATGCGTACGCGTAATGTCGGTCCGGGCCGCTTCATCTCACAATACTGCTGAACCAAAGTATGACATGCTGGTAAGCAGTATGACTTATATCGCCCACAACTCACTTGTGTTCTACTCGTGCATAACATCAACGCATAAAACCAGGCTCGGATGCCACTGTTGGGGAACGTAGTAATTTCAAAAAAAATTCTACGCACACGCAAGATCATGGTGATGCATAGCAACGAGAGGGGAGAGTGTTGTCCACGTACCCTCGTAGACCTCCGGTGGGTCCTGGGCTGCGAGGTGATGTCAGAAAGGTACGGGAGGGAGAGGGGGTTTGGATGGCAGAGCTGGAAGGCTGCGGAGTGGCTCACTGGCGGTGTGCGCGACGATGAGGTGCAGCGGCAGCAGCGAGATCGGGTTCGAGATGGTGGCGGATGTGGTGGGTTTTGCGAGGGGGTTTAGGGGGGGTCGAGGAAGGAGACCTAGGGGAATTTATAGGACACGTTTCTTGGAGAGAAGGGCGACTCAGAGTGCTTTCCTGGGAAGATCGCGGCGACGGGCGCGCTCTGGCCGTGCTCTGACCTGGCGAGGCGTGGAGGAGGGGAAAGAAAGGGGTGGGGTCGGCGCGTCAGTGAGATAGGGAGAGAGGAGAGCGAGGGGGCGACCGAGGGAAGGCGGCCGCGCTGGGGCAGGCCGCCTGGCTCGCGGGTGGGCCGTGACTCAGCGCTGGCTAGGCGCCTGGCCTGGCTGGCGCCTCAGGTCTTCTTCTTTTTTTTGAAATAAGACAGATAGAAAAAAATAAATTTAGAGAAATAAAATATACTTTTATATAGGACATATATATATATATATCAAAATTCTCATAAAAACATAACCTATAAGATGAACATTTTTCCAGAGGCAAAAACCAAACTTTATAAAAACATTTTTTGAAGATTCCAAATAAAACTCAATTTGAATTAAAAAAAATTGGCATTAATTTCTTCTGACATTTTGGAGTGTCATGTTAGCTCCTCTCATACTTTTGTACAAGTATTTGTTAATTAGGTATTTTTGAAATGAATTTCAAATGCCAACTTGAATCCAAATTCAAACAAAACTCAAATGCCTCTGAACATTTCCAAATGCCACACAATTCAAACAAAATGCATTGATGCTTAGCTAATAATTGTAAAACATTCCAAGTTGAAGATTTGAGATGTTACAGAGAAACCACTAATTCCCCAGCCATGGACCCCTTGCACGGCCAAGTAATTAGGCTAATGGTACATAAGATATGATTCAGATCAAACCTGAACACACTAAAATAAAATGAGCACGCCTCCAGATCACATTCAGTCAATGAAATAAATATACTACCCAAATAAGCCCGTAGAGTAGAATATTTGGACTTACATCTTCTAAAAGATAAAGGGGAAAACATGAATGGATTGTTTTTCTACATCGATTAGCCTACCTTGACAAAAATAATTACCTGAATCATGGGTGGCATCGAGGTGCTGAGGCGACGGTGACGTCCAGATCGTGGCGTCCACGTGACGGCGATGTCATTAAGGCCACCTCATCAGCACATGGAATGGATCTGAAGTGGCGGCATCCTGGCGGTGGATGTCATGCGAGTGGTGCATGCCTCATATGCGGTCCTGGTCGTGATGGAGAAGCACCCGAATATTTATTTTCCATCATCTTGAATGTATGTACGCAATCAGTACAATATGATCAACTCAAATCTTCAATCTTAATTGTTGAATGTGTGCATTGAAATAACTGGTCGAAGAGTTTTTTAAACCCTGGTAACAAGCTTTGCTTTGGCTGGCTTCAGTTTTATCAAGTGTACACAGGGCTGCTTTTCGGTTAAGTGAAATGTGAAAATCAAATGTGAAGAATCACTACACTGAAAAAACAAGGTGAACGTGAACGAAAGAAAGCAGAGATGGCAGACCTCCGGCCCTGCGGCTGTGTGTTTCGAGGTGGCCGTCCCCTGACTATGCCCGACGACAGGAAAGGCGTTGTAGGCGGTGTCCCCGAGGGCCGGCTAGGCGGTGTAGGAGGTGGCTTCCCCGACGGACGGCTGTACGGAGATGCGCCAACCCCGATGTCCGGCCAGGAGGAGTAGGAGGAGGCGTCGTCCGCGACGGCCTGCCAGGCGGTGTAGGGAGGCGGCGTCGCCAACAGCGGAGGGGAGACGATTGCTACCTCTTGAGCACTGCGTTGGTTTTCCCTTGAAGAGGAAAGGGTAATGCAGCAAAGTAGCGTAAGTATTTCCCTCAGTTTTTGAGAACCAAGGTATCAATCCAGTGGGAGGCCATGCTCAAGTCCCTTGTACCTACACAAACAAATAAGAACCTTGCAACCAACGCGATAAAGGGGTTGTCAATCCCTTCACGGCCGCTTGCAAAAGTGAGATCTGATAGATATGATAAGATAATATTTTTGGTATTTTTATGATCAACATTAAAAGTAAAGAAAGCAAAATAAATGGCGAAAGAAATAGCTAGTTGATGGAAGATTAATATGATGGAAAGTAGACCCGGGGGCCATAGGTTTCACTAGTGGCTTCTCTCAAGATAGCATAAGTATTACGGTGGGTGAACAAATTACTGTCGAGCAATTGATAGAATTGAGCATAGTTATGAGAATATATCGGTATAATCATGTATATAGGCATCACGTCCGTGAAAAGTAGACCGACTCCTGCCTGCATCTACTACTATTACTCCACACATCGACCGCTATCCAGCATGCATCTAGAGTATTAAGTTCATAAGAACGGACTAATGCTTTAAGCAAGATGACAAGATGTAGAGGGATAAACTCATGCAATATGATATAAACGCCATCTTTTTATCCTCGATGGCAACAATACAATACGTGTCGTTTCCCCTACTGTCATTGGGATCGAGCACCGCAAGATTGAACCCAAAGCTAAGCACTTCTCCCATTGCAAGAAAGATCAATCTAGTAGGCCAAACCAAACTGATAATTCGAAGAGACTTGCAAAGATAACCAATCATACATAAAAGAATTCGGAGAAGATTCAAATATTGTTCATAGATAATCTGGATCATAAACCCACAATTCATCGGAACTCGACAAACAAACCGCAAAAGAAGATTACATCGAATAGATCTCCAAGAGAATCGAGGAGAACTTTGTATTGATCCAAAGAGAGAGAATAAGCCATCTAGCTAATAACTATGGACCCGAAGGTCTGAGGTAAACTACTCACACATCATCGGAGAGGCTATGGCGTTGATGTAGAAGCCCTCCGTGATCAATGCCCCCTCCGGCGGAGCGCCGGAAAAGGCCCCAAGATGGGATCTCACGGGTACAGAAGGTTGCGACAGTGGAAATAGGGTTTTGGCTCCGTCTCTGATGTTTCCAGGGTATATGAGTATATATAGGCAAAAGAGGTCGGTCAGGAGAGCTACGAGGGGCCCACAAGGGTGGGGGGCGCGCCTCCCTGCCTCGTGGCCTCCTTGTTGATTGCTTGACGTCCACTCCAAGTCCTCTGGATCACGTTTGTTCCGAAAATCACGTTCCCGAAGGTTTCATTCCGTTTGATATTCCTTTCCTTTGAAACACTGAAATAGGCAAAAAACAGCAATTTGGGCTGGGCCTCCGGTTAATAGGTTAGTCCCAAAAATAATATAAAAGTGTATAATAAATCCCATTGAACATCCAAAACAGATAATATAATAGCATGGAACAATCAAAAATTATAGATACGTTGGAGACGTAGCAAGCATCCCCAAGCTTAATTCCTACTCGTCCTCGAGTAGGTAAATGATAAAAACAGAATTTTTGATGTGGAATGCTTCTTAGCATAATTTTCAATGTAATTCTTTTTATTGTGGCTTGAATATTTAGATCCGAAAGATTCAAGATAAAAGTTTAATGTTGACATAAAAACAATAATACTTCAAACATGCTAACCAAGCAATTATGTCTTATCAAAATAACATAGCCAAAGAAAGCTTATCCCTACAAAATCATATAGTTAGGCCATGCTTCAATTTTGTCACACAAAACGTTCTCATCATGCATAACCCCGATGACAAGCCGAGCAATTGGTTCATACTTTTTAACGCGCTTCAGCCTTTTCAACCCTTACGTAATACATGAGCGGAAGCCATGGATATAGCACTATGGGTGGAATAAAGTATAATGATGGGGGTTATGTGAGAAGACAAAAAGGTAGAAAGTCTCACATTGACGCGGCTAATCAATAGGCTATGGAGATGCCCATCAATTGATGTCAATGAGAGGAGTAGGGATTTCCATGCAACGGATGCACTAGAGCTATAAATATATGGAAGCTCAACAAAAGAAACTAAGTGGGTGTGCATCCAACTTGCTTGCTCACGAAGACCTATGGCATTTTGAGGAAGCCCATCATTGGAATATACAAGCCAAGTTCTATAATGAAAAATTCCCACTAGTATATGAAAGTGACAACATAGGAGACTCTCTATCATGAAGATCACGGTGCTACTTTGAAGCACAAGTGTGGAAAAAGGATAGTAACATTGTCCCTTCTCTCTTTTTCACTCATTTTTTTCTCTTCTTTTTTTCTCCTCTTTTTGGGCCTTCTCTTTTTTTGGCCTCTTTTTTTATTTAGTCCGGAATCTCATCCCGACTTGTGGGGGAATCATAGTCTCCATCATCCTTTCCTCACATGGGACAATGCTCTAATAATGATGATCATCACACTTTTATTACTTACAACTCAAGAATTACAACTCAATACTTCGAACAAAATATGACTCTATGTGAATGCCTCCGGCGGTGTACCGGGATATGCAATGAATCAAGAGTGACATGTATGAAAAATTATGAATGGTGGCTTTGCCACAAATACGATGTCAACTACATGATCATGCAAAGCAATATGACAATGATAGAGCGTGTCATAATAAACGGAACGGTGGAAAGTTGCATGGCAATATATCTCATAATGGGTATGGAAATGCCATGATAGGTAGGTATGGTGGCTATTTTGAGGAAGATATAAGGAGGTTCATGTGTGATAGAGCGTATCATATCACAGGGTTTGGATGCACCGGCGAAGTTTGCACCAACTCTCAAGGCGAGAAAGGGCAATGCGTGGTACCGTAGAGGCTAGAAAATTGTGGAAGGTTGAGAGTGCGTATAATCCATGGACTCACATTAGTCATAAAGAACTCATATACTTATTGCAAAAGTGTATTAGCCCACGAAGCAAAGTACTACTACGCATGCCCCTAGAGGGATAGATTGGTAGGAAAAGACCATCGCTCGTCCCCGACCGCCACTCATAAGGAAAGCAATAAAAGAACACCTTATGTGTCAAAATTGTCACACAACTTTTACCATGCGTGCATGCTACGGGACTTGCCAACCTTAACACAAGTATTTCTCAATTTCACAATTACTCAACTAGCACACTCTAATATTACCACCTTTATATCTCAAAACACTTATCAAGGATCAAACTTCTCATGATATTCAATGAACTCAATATGGAAGTTTTTATTATGCTCATCTTGGATGCCTATCACATTCGGATTAATTTCACAATTAAAGCAAATTACCATGCTATTTAAGGCTCTCAAAATAATATAAGTGAAGCATGAGAGATCAATAATTTCTATAAAATAAAACCACCACCGTGCTCTAGAAGATATAAGTGAAGCACTAGAGCAAAATCTATATAGCTCAAAAGATATAAGTGAAGCACATAGAGTATTCTAACAAATTCCGAATCATGTGTGTCTCTATCAAAAGGTGTGTACAGCGAGGATGATTGTGATAAACTAAAAATCAAAGACTCAAATCATACAAGACGCTCCAAGCAAAACATATCATGTGGTGAATAAAAATATAGCCCCAAGTAAAGTTACCGATAGACGAAGACGAAAGAGGGGATGCCTTCCGGGGCATCCCCAAGCTTAGGCTTTTGGTTGTCCTTGAATTTTACCTTGGGGTGCCTTGGGCATCCCCAAGCTTGGGCTCTTGCCAATCCTTGTTCCATAATCCATCAAATCTTTACCCAAAACTTGAAAACTTCACAACACAAAACTTAACAGAAAATCTCGTGAGCTCCGTTAGCGAAAGAAAACAAAACACCACTTCAAGGTACTGTAATGAAATCATTCTTTATTTATATTGGTGTTAAACCTACTGTATTTCAACTTTTCTATGGTTCATAAACTCCATTACTAGACATAGATTCATCGAAATAAGCAAACAACACGCGAAAAACAGAATCTGTCAAAACAGAACAGTCTGTAGTAATCTGTAACTAACGCAAACTTCTGGGACTCCAAAAATTATAAAATAAATTTCTGGACGTGAGGAATTTATCTATTAATCATCTGCAAAAGAATCAACTAAATAGCACTCTCCAGTAAAAATTTGTAGCTAATCTCGTGAGCGCTAAAGTTTCTGTTTTTACAGCAAGATCGCAAAGACTTTCCCCAAATCTTCCCAAAGGTTGTACTTGGAACAAACACTAATTAAAACACAGAACCACATCTAAACAGAAGCTAGATGGATTATGTATTCCTAAACAGAACCAAAAAGCAAAAAAACTAAAATAAAATTGGGTTGCCTCCCAACAAGCGCTATCGATTAACGCCCCTAGCTAGGCATAAAAGCGAGGATAGATCTAGGTATTGCCATCTTTGGTATTTATCTTTTTAGTGGAGTTATGCTCGAATCCGGGAGGTTCCTTACGTTTCCCTTCATACACAGAGATTCTTAGATCTAGAGCATCCAACTGTTTATTGCAAAGTTTGATCAAAGTATTCATACGATTGAGGTTTCCTCCAACATTTTTAAGAGGTTCAAGAGATTTTTGCAATTCGCCTAATTTTTCTAAAATTTGGGTTCCCTCTTGGGTAAGTGTTAGTCCCTTTTGTGGGGGAAGTACTCCTACTATCCCCTATATAATTTCATAAGCAAAACTAGGATCAGTTTCAATAAAATTCCCTTTGGCCGCAAAATCAAGGAGTTGTCCATGGGATAAGGTTAGCCCAACATAAAAATTACGAAGTAAAACCTTGAAATCTCCCTCTATAGTGCAACCACGATAGGATTCTATCATCCTATACCAAGCATCTTTTAAATTTTCTCCTTGTTTTTGTTTGAAGTGAAGAACTTCAAACTCGGGGGACAAAGATGTAGATAAAGGACTAGCCATGACGGCACACGGGACACAAAAGGCAAGGGAAAAAGAAGCGAACGGAAAGAGAGAGCGAATAAAACGGCAAGGGTGAAGTGGGGGAGAGGAAAACGAGAGGCAAATGGCAAATAATGTAATGCGAGGGATAAGAGTTTGTGATGGGTACTTGGTATGTTGACTTGTGTGTAGACTCCCCGGCAACGGCGCCAGAAATGGCTTGTTGACGGGAGATCAAATCTTGACTTGACTTGGTGTAAGCCTCCCCGGAAACGGCGCCAGAAATCCTTCTTGCTACCTCTTGAGCACTGCGTTGGTTTTCCCTTGAAGAGGAAAGGGTGATGCAGCAAAGTAGCGTAAGTATTTCCCTCAGTTTTTGAGAACCAAGGTATCAATCCAGAGGAGGCCACGATCAAGTCCCTTGTACCTACACAAACAAATAAGAACCTTGCAACCAACGCGATAAAGGGGTTGTCAATCCCTTCACGGCCACTTGCAAAAGTGAGATCTGATAGAGATGATAAGATAATATTTTTGGTATTTTTATGATAAAGATTAAAAGTAAAGAAAGCAAAATAAACGGGGAAAGAAATAGCTAGAGATGGAAGATTAATATGATGGAAAGTAGACCCGGGGGCCATAGGTTTCACTAGTGGCTTGTCTCAAGATAGCATAAGTATTACGGTGGGTGAACAAATTACTGTCGAGTAATTGATAGAATTGAGCATAGTTATGAGAATATCTAGGTATGATCATGTATATAGGCATCACGTCCGTGACAAGTAGACCGACTCCTCCCTGCATCTACTACTATTACTCCACACATCGACCGCTATCCAGCATGCATCTAGAGTATTAAGTTCATCAGAACGGAGTAACGCTTTAAGCAAGATGACATGATGTAGAGGGATAAACTCATGCAATATGATATAAACCCCATCTTTTTATCCTCGATGGCAACAATACAATACGTGTCGTTTCCCCTACTGTCGCTAGGATCGAGCACCGCAAGATTGAACCCAAAGCTAAGCACTTCTCCCATTGCAAGAAAGATCAATCTAGTAGGCCAAACCAAACTGATAATTCAAAGAGACTTGCAAAGATAACCAATCATACATAGAAGAATTCAGAGAAGATTCAAATATTGTTCATAGATAATCTGGATCATAAACCCACAATTCATCGGATCTTGACAAACACACCGCAAAAGAAGATTACATCAAATCGATCTCCAAGAGAATCGAGGAGAACTTTGTATTGAGATCCAAAGAGAGAGAAGAAGCCATCTAGATAATAACATGGACCCGAAGGTCTGAGGTAAACTACTCACACATCATCGGAGAGGCTATGGTGTTGATGTAGAAGCCCTCCATGATCAATGCCCCCTCCGGCGGAGCGCCGGAAAAGGCCCCAAGATGGGATCTCACGGGTACAGAAGGTTGCGACGGTGGAAATAGGGTTTTGGCTCCTCGTCTGATGTTTCCAGGGTATATGAGTATATATAGGCGAAAGAGGTCGGTCAGGAGAGCTACGAGGGGCCCACGAGGGTGGGAGGCGCGCCCGCCCAGGGGGCAGGTGCGCCTCCCTGCCTCGTGGCCTCCTCGTTGATTGCTTGACGTCCACTCCAAGTCCTCTGGATCACGTTCGTTCCGAAAATCATGTTCCCGAAGGTTTCATTCCGTTTGGACTCTATTTGATATTCCTTTCCTTCGAAACACTGAAATAGGCAAAAAAACAGCAATTTGGGCTGGGCCTCCGGTTAATAGGTTAGTCCCAAAAATAATATAAAAGTGTATAATAAAGCCCATTGAACATCCAAAACAGATAATATAATAGCATGGAACAATCAAAAATTATAGATACGTTGGAGACGTATCAACGATGGGTTGGAGCGACATGGAGATGTTAGGGGCGGCATCCTTCAAGGTGCGGCGGGTGGAGGGGATTCATACGTCTCCAACGTAACTACTTTTCCTAACACTTTTCCTCTTGTTTTGGACTCTAATTTGCATGATTTGAATGAAACTAACCTAGGACTGACGCTATTTTCAGCAGAACTACCATGGTATTGTTTTTGTGCAGAAATAAAAGTTCTCGGAATGGAACGAAACTTTGCGAGGAATTTTTATATAATAAATAAGTATTTCTGGAGCCAAGACCTACCGGAGAGGGGCACCTAGGTGGGCACAACCCACCAAGGCGCGCCCACCTCTCCTAGCGCGCCCAGGTGGGTTGTCCCCACCTGGTGGCCCCGCAGACCCTGGAACCGACGCTATAAAATCCTATTTTTCCAGAAAAAACCCGGGAGGAAGAATTATCGCAATCCATGAGACGGAGCCGCCGTCACCTCCTATTCTTCATCGGGAGGCCAGATCTGGAGTCCGTTTGGGGCTCCGGAGAGGGGGATCTTCGTTCTTCGTCATCACCAACCCTTCTCCATCCACTAGTACAGCGAGGTGCTATACAAACGGTTTTTAACCCCTTTCCGCGATGGCATTTGGAACCGTCGCCTAGTGAGTGTGGGCGATAGGGGGGTCCTTTCCACACGACTCAGAAACCATCGGGGATATGCCCTCCTGGCACACACGCTCGGCAAAATGAGGTCGTGTGCGACCGGCGAGCACTCAAATATAGAAATACGTACAGTAGTGCTAAAAAAATACAATTATACAGGCAAAATCATTTTCGGTCGTAAGTACATCCCACACAGTCAGTCACCGCTAAACGTTTTCGTTCGTATATACATCCCACATAGTCACTCCAAGGAAAACGTTTCTGTTCGCAAGTACATCACACACAATTTTCCCCGTTAAATCATTTTTGATAGCGTTTCCATTGCACACGGTATTAACAATTTTATCATTTGCGTTATTGAATGCATCACACACGGTGCCTAGAAGAAACTGTGTGTCAAGGGTTGTCCATCACACACAGTTTTTATGTGGTAAACGTTTGCGCCAGGTGGCCTAACGCAAACAGTTTTCAAGAGGATGTCGTGCGTGATTGTTCATTAATCTAACACGGTTTATTCCTAGAAACTGTGTGCGTTATTGAATGCATCACACATGGTGTTTTCTCAATAACCGTTTGCGATAGAAAACCCAATTAGCAGGCTAATTATCCAATTATTAATAATCCATTTATTAATCTAATTGACATTTCGTATTAAGCACACAATATATTTCATTTTCATAATTGAAATACATCAGAGTACAACATCATATAGCTTCAGCACTTAGCTACCCCATTACACAACTACACCAGCACCAAGTTTCACATGCAACATCTATAACCTTTCGAAATTAGCATCATAGACGGTACATAGACAGATGTATCTCATCTAGAAAACTGCTGAAGCAGAAGGCGAATATTGAGCCTTCATTGATGTTGAAGGTCTTTGTAACTTTAGGCCAGTGCATGTGGATGATTGACCGTCCATCCTTCGTCCTCTTCAGGATCACTTCCATATTGAACCATGGGTGTTGTATGACTACCTTCCCCGCCTCCTGACCATACATGTGGTTTGAGAGGTAATCATCAGTGAACTGCTTTGGAAAGGCCTGAAAACAAGGATGTGCATAAATATCTTCTCTATATTGGAAATGGGGCAATGGAATAAAAAAGGCAAGGTATAATATTTAGTACCATCCTGTAGTGAACTCATGTCTTCTTCATTGTGTAGACAAAGATCTTGTTGTTTTTTGTCGCTAATTTCTTTATCCTAACAATCTTTCTGAGTTTCTTGACTTGACTGATATTCATGGACAACTCATTTCCCCATATGCAAAAAGGGTCGAGCAGTGGGTCAAAACCTCTGACAGCAGGACCTACATGTGCAAGACCAAATTGTTAAAAACCTAAATATTAGAATGGTTCCTGCAATTGCACGATAATGTGCTATTAGACAACGGACCATGCACGTGCTAACCTCGATTGTAAACATCAGTGCTTCCCATTGTTTCCCTGCAACACATATAAGGTAGTTAGTCATCAGATTAAGTAAGGGTTCGCATGCTATCGGTAAAATATGTTGATGAAAAATAAGCACATTGCAGATTCATCAGATTAATTCAAGCCACATGGAAAACCCATTTATCCAAACCAAGCATGATTAAGAACTAGGAAATATAGCACTTGTATATGTTTCTCATGTATTAAGTGCAGCCAAATTCAATTTATTCCTCACATGCACAACAATACAAAATTCTACCCACGACAATTGGACATCGCATTACAGAATTGAACCAAGCAGTTAACTAAACACCACAACAAAGGAACCAAACATTAACTGAGCACCACATTGCACAATATAACATACTCCTAATAGAAGATCAGACAGTTAACCAAACCAAGCATGCTTAACAACTTGGAAATATAGCAATTGTATTTGTTTCTCATGTATTTACTACAACCAAATTCAATTTATTCCTCACATGGTATACAATAACAGAATGCACCCATTACTATTGAACATTGCATTGCAGAATTGAACCAAACAAAACAGTTAACTAAACACCACAACAAATGAACCTAACGTTAACTGAGCACCACATTGCACAATATAACATACTCTAATAGAAGATCAGACAGTTAACCAAACCAAGCATGCTTAACAACTTGGAAATATAGCAAATTGTATTTGTTTCTCATGTATTTAGTACAGCCAAATTCGATTTATTTCTCACATGGTATACAATAACAGAATGCACCCACAACAATTGAACATCGCATTGCAGAATTGAACCAAACAGCCAACCGCGTCGCGTCGTCGGCGCGCGAGGCGTCGACGGTAGCCTCGACGGCGAGGTGCTCCTCCAAGATCTGGGGGTCGACACCAATGGCAACCATTGCGACCACATCCGCGCGTGCGGCCGCAATTTGCTTCTCCGCTGCCAAATGGTCCTTGGGATCCTGGCTATACTGCACGCACCATGGCTTAGGGTGGCGCTTATTTGGTGGAGGGGTCGGTGATTTGGGTGGAAGGTGTCACGCCGGCAGTCGGGGCATGTGGGATGTGGAAGGAGAAGGAGGATGGGGGTCGGGTGTGGATTACCTGCCTGGATAGGCGAGGCCGAACAACCTGGAGGAGGGTCGCCGACGAGGAGGCGGCGCTGCAAACAAGGAGTGAAGGTTTCAACTTGGAAAGGAAAGCGGAAACAGGGGAAATGTGGCTTTTGGTAAGGGGGTGGGGGCGAGGAGGTAAATATTTCCACGGAAGCCGAAAATTTGGAATTGCTTCAGCGAAAAAACTGGCGCGCAAAGTGTCATCACACACGGTCTCTTATTCAGAACTGTGTACGATATGTGAACATCATCGATTCAAATAGCTTAACCCGTGTGTGATGAGTTTGAACGTCAAAAATTTTGGTTCGAATTTCCATGGTTACAGTGGTCATCCATGTCATTGCATACTTTGGGTACACAAAGGAGACTACATCACACCCACACTTCTTAATCGAGCAAGTTCAGCAATTAAACAGAGCTAGCTGACCTAAACATTACTCTAACAAATTAAATACCAGCGCTCATAATTAAACAAAATAAAGGGTACTACTACGGCTGGTGCTTGTCGATCTCCGCCGCTGCCTCCATGTCCAGCTCGCGCCCGACGGTCTCCTGGGGAAGGGTGTCGGTGTCAAAACCGGCGGATCTCGGGTAGGGGGTCCCGAACTGTGCGTCTAAGGTCGATGGTAACATGAGACAGGGGACACGATGTTTACCCAGGTTCGGGCCCTCTCTATGGAGGTAATACCCTACTTCCTGCTTGATTGATCTTGATGAATATGAGTATTACAAGAGTTGATCTACCACGAGATCGTAATGGCTAAAACCCTAGAGGCCTAGCCTGTATGACTATGGTAATGAATATATCCTCTCCAGACTAAGTTCTTCGGTTTATATAGACACCGGGAGGATCTAGGGTTACACAAGGTCGGTTACAAAGAAGGGAATCCACATATTTGGTCGCCAAGCTTGCCTTCCACACCAAGGAGAGTCCTATCGGGACACGGGTGCAGTCTTCGGTCTTTGTTTTCTTCACAGCCCATCAGTCCGGCCCATGGCTAACAGGCCGGACGCCCGAGGACCCCTTAGTCCAGGACTCCCTCAAGGGGCTCCATGGCATCAATTGCACCATACTCGGCAAGCATCTCACCATCTGCGTCTTCCATATCTTTGGAATAGGCTGCCACGAGCTGCGCGTGGGTGGCCGTGATCTGGGCTCTGGCGGGCTCCGTCGTGGCAAGGTATGCCATGCAGGAACGGACGGCTGCTCGAACTCTCTCGGTGATTTCCAACTCTTCGGCCGTGGGTTGCCGGCCGTTGTTGGAGAAGCTTCGTTTCATTTGTGCGGTGACCGCCACGAGCTGGCGTGGACGGCCTCGACATGGTAGTGGGCGGCCTCCATCAGGGCTAAGGCCGCCGCTGTGGAATGGACAGCTATTGTGCCGTTCTCGCCAGTTGTTATCCCCGAGGCAGATGTTGCTGTCGCCGCCTAAGAAGCAACAGCGGCCATTTGGGCTTCCTTGGCCGCCCGGACGCAGACTGCGGTCGCCCTCACGAAGCTTGTTACACGTGCCTGGCGGCTGCTGTCGCGCTCTCGCCGGAGTGGGCTGCCAAAGTTTCCCTCACGACGTGGGTCCACGTCCCCATCTTTCACCGGCGATGAATGAATAGTGAAATGATATTTGGGGAGTGAGCTAGTGTGCTTGACACGCCGGCTGTGGACTGTAGCCGACGCGCCTTCTCGCATAAGCCATAGGCATTCTATACATCTGTCAGGACCCGATCCTAGGTCACACCGATCTAGCATGTAACACATCATATCACTTTGCGGCCTCACGCACGGTATTCCCGCAGGTGCCACCTTACTTGGCCCGGGACCGTTTGCGCCTTTTGGCTCACGTATATGATAGTGCCGCTAGCATCCATATGACAAAGAACCCGGGCCGACATGACTAGTTGTAAACCCAAGGTGGCACTAACTTACAGGGACAGGCATACATGACCCAGCAACGAACGTGTCGATCAACAACGTATGAACCCAAGTCGTAGCAAGCTACAAGGACTTAAAGGCACAACGCGTGACATTTCCCTGAAGGGACAGACATAGGAACGAAGAAGGACACATGTCGGCTAGCCTAAGTGTTCCGGAGCAGTAGCAAGCAACCATGGCTCAGTGGAAGCACTAGGAGACATTTCCCCATAAGAGAGGCTACCAACAATAAACAACTAAATAGTCGGATCCCACACATACCAAGCATTTCAAAATCATACACACAATATGCTCGATATGTGCAAATACAACATGGCATCACAACAAAACTCTACGACTCAAAGTATTTATTCATTAGGCTCCGAGGAGCTAGATATTACAAACATGGGTCTGATGACCCAGCATTCAAGTCATACAAGCAGTAAGCACATGCGGAAGCTTAACTTGTCTGAGTACAGACAACTACAAATGAAAAAGGCTGAGAAGCCTGACTATCTACAAGACCCTGCCGAGGGTACAAGATCGTAGCTGAGGTAACAAGCTAAATGTCAAAGTCCACGCGGAACTACTAGTGAGACTGAAGTCTCTCTGCAAAAACATAAATTAAGCAAACGTGAGTACAAATGTACCCAGCAAGACTTACATCAGAACTAGCTACAAATGCATTAGTATCAACAAAGGGGGTGGTGGAGTTTAACTGCAGCAAGCCAGCTTTAACTCGGTGGCTATCCTGAACTACGTCTGCAAGTAACTCTTTTGGGGTGGTGCACACGAGTCCACATATTCACCAAATCAATACACCACTATGGATCCGCTCCCGTCTCCCCACGAGAACGCCATCCATAGCACTCACGCTTATCTTGCGCATTTTAGAGTATCCACTTTCACTTGTCTATGAACTGTATAAGCAAACAAGTAGTCCTTTACCGCGGACGCAGCTATTCGAATAGATGATGTTAACCCTGCAGGGGTGTACTTCTTCACACACGCTCTCGCCACTTACCACCATGTACACGTCATGTATCTCGGCAACCTTCAAGCGAAAGCCTGGCGAGGGTGTCGGCCATGACCTGACTAACCACACAAGTCCCTAGTCCAGGTTTATCGCCTATTCAGGTTCCATCTGTAGGGAGTCCGGCCGAGGTTTCCACTACGGCCCCGAACGATGTGTGCGGGGTTCCCGGGTCACCAAACGGGAGACTTGGTACACCGGGCCACGTGCCTACCGCATCACAACCCACCCCTCGGGTCAGCGCTGCGCACGGCCTCCAGCATAGTACAAACACCAGAAACTACTTGCAACTCCTGGACAGAGGACAGGGGCAGTTAATAAGTCGAGAGGGTCCATTGGTTTCGGGCCCAACGCGTAGTAGTAGCTGGTATTAAATCACATACACAGATCTCAGTTCCTAAGGACGGTTCCAATGAAACAATCCACCATGTACTCCTACATGGCATCTCATCGATACCTTTACCAAATCGTGTTCACACACAGTAGGACATGTTAATCACCATTCCAATTCATCCCCGATGAATCAGACCTGACTCAACTCTAAGTAGTAGCAGGCATGACAAACAAGCATGAATGAGTAGGCACATCAGGGCTCAAACAACTCCTACTCATGCTAGTGGGTTTCATCTATTTACTATGGCAATGACAGGTCATGCAGAGGAAAGGGGTTCAACTACCGCAGCATGTAACCGTTGAATCGTTGTTCTCCTAATGCAGTAAACAAGAGAAGGAGCGAGAGAGTGGGATTGTATCGGAATGAACAAGGGGGTTTTGCTTGCCTGGCACTTCTGAAGATAGTATAGCTCTTCATCGGTGTCATCGATCTCATCGTCAGAACCACGTCTACTGAGAGGGAACAAATACCGGCAGCAGAGAAGGAACACAATCAATGCAATGCAATGAAACAATATGATGCATGATTATGACATGTCAACATGTTGTGATTTGAGCTAATACAACTAGCAGCAATTTAAATGGAGTCGGTTTGAACACAAGATTCAAATTCAAACTCCATATGTGGATATTCGAATGCCATTTATTTGATTTGACCTGATCAGCAAGCATAAGTTGCTCAAACATGCATGAAAATGCCATAAACAGATTCTTTGGATTTTTCTGATAATGTTTCATATATAAACTATTTCATTTGGAGTTATAGATTATTTTCTATGATTTTTAGAAGTTTAGGTCATTTCTGAAATTAAATAAATCGTTTAGATTTATTTAAAATCCGGAAAAGTGATTACTGCATCAGCATTACGTCAGTGTGATGTCAGCAGGTCAACTGGCCGCTCCAGGTCAAACCTGACCTATGGGTCCCGCATGTCAGTGACCCAGGGGGGGTCAAACTGGGTCAACCCGGGTCAAACTCGCTAGAGTTGACCCGCGGCTCGTCGCCGACAAGGCCAGAGACGGCGGAGGGGCTCGGGATTCCTCTTCCGGTGACCAAATGGCTGGCGGAGGGCATCTACGAGACGCCCAGGCTCACGCGCATCCACTGCGGCAAGCGGCAGCGGCTGGGGTGGACCGAGCTGACGGCGGTGAGCTCGTCCGCGGCGGCCGGAGCTCGGGGCGAGCTCGGGAATGAAGCTGCAGTGGGCATGGCGATGCGGGCGTAGCATCTACGGCTTCTATGCGGTGCGACGAGCACGACAGACACACTCCCGGGACCAAAAGTTCACCGGAATTACGTCGGCGTTGAGCTCAGGCGGCGGTGGTTCTCGGTCGTCGGCAAAGCAGCGGCTACGGCGTGCAAACGAGACGGAGGAGAGGGATATTCGGGGGATGAGCTCACGGTGATTGCATTGAGCTTCTCAGCGGGCTCGGGGAGGCATCAGAGCGGGCGGAGCGGCGAGGCGGATCTCCGGCGACCGACAGTGAGGAAGACGGTGGTGGCGATGAAGCAGGGCCTCCGGGCGTCGCGTAGCTCGGTAGAGAGGAGGAGGATGACGCGGCGGAGCTTCTTGGCGGGTCAGCGAGGCGTATGGTGGCCGGTGGCCGCGGTGGCAACGAGCGGCGGCGATGAGCGCGCTCGGGTGCGTTGCGGGGAGAGTGTAGGATCGAAAGTATGTCTAGAGGGGGGGTGATTAGACTACTTGACCAAATAAAAATCTAGCCTTTTCCTAATTTTAGTTCTTGGCAGATTTTAGCAACTTAGCAAAAGTCAAGGAATCAACCTACACACGCAATTCTAAGAGTATAGCAGCGGAATGTAAAACAATTGCATATGAAGGTAAAGGGGAGGACTTTGAGGGAGCAAACGCAATGTTGACACGGAGATTTTTTACCTGTTGTTCCGATAGGTGGTGCTATCGTACATCCACGTTGATGGAGACTTCAACCCACGAAGGGTAACGGTTGCGTGAGTCCACGGAGGGCTCCACCCACGAAGGGTCCACGAAGAAGCAACCTTGTCTATCCCACCATGGTCGTTGCCCACGAAGGACTTGCCTCACTAGGGTAGATCTTCACGAAGTAGGCGATCTCCTTGCCCTTACAAACTCCTTGGTTCAACTCCACAATCTTGTCGGAGGCTCCCAAGTGACACCTAGCCAATCTAGGAGACACCACTCTCCAAGAAGTAACAAATGGTGTGTTGATGATGAACTCCTTGCTCTTGTGCTTCAAATGATAGTCTCCCCAACACTCAACTCTCTCTCACAGGATATGGATTTGGTGGAAAGAAGATTTGACTGGAAAGCAACTTGGGGAAGGTGATGGCCCACAAGTATAGGGGATCTATCGTAGTCCTTTCGATAAGTAAGAGTGTCAAACCCAACGAGGAGCAGAAGGAAATGACAAGCGGTTTTCAGTAAGGTTTTCTCTGCAAGCGCTGAAATTGTAGGTGATAGATAGTTTTGTGATAAGATAATTTGCAACGGGTAACAAGCAATGAAAGTAAATAAAGTGCAGCAAGGTGGCCCAATCCTTTTTGTAGCAAAGGACAAGCCTGGACAAATTCTTATAATGATAAAAGCGCTCCCGAGGACACATGGGAATTATCGTCAAGCTAGTTTCATCATGTTCATATGATTCGCGTTCGTTACTTTGATAATTTGATATGTGGGTGGACCGGTGCTTGGGTACTTGTCACGCCCAAGATGCGACCCTATCTTAAAGGAACTCGACGGTTCCACCAAAGGATAGAAGCGCATCTTGAAGACGCTTTTGCAAGGTGGATATCATTACATCAACAATACATAATATTTGGGGATACATGCAAGGCATACAAATGCCGCAAGAATACATCAAAACATCATACATAAACTCAACATCCGACTACGGATGAAACATAAACAGAAACTCAAATGACATCCACCCTGCTAGCCCAGGCTGCCGACCTGGAACCTATCCCCTGATCGAAGAAGAAGCAGAAGAAGAACTCCAAACAAGTAAACATCACTCCCGCGTCATGATCATCGCAAAACCTGTACCTGCAACTGGTGGTGTAGTAATATGTGAGCCACGAGGACTCAGCAATCCCATTACCATGGGTATCAAGACTAGCAAAGCTTAAAGGGAAAGGAAGGGGTAAAGTGGTGAGGTTGCAGCAGCGACTAAGCAAGTATGGTGGCTAACTTACGCAAATGAGAGCGAGAAGAGAAGCAAAGGAACGGTCGTGCAACTAGCAATGATCAAGAAGTGATCCTGAACTCCTACTTACGTCAAACATAACCCAGAAACCGCGTTCACTTCCCGGACTCCGCCGAGAAGAGACCATCACGGCTACACACGCGGTTGATGCGTTTAATTAAGCTCAAGTGTCCAGTTATCTACAACCGGATATTAACAAATTCCCATCTGCCACATAACCGCGGGCACGGCTTTCGAAAGATAATACCCTGCAGGGGTGTCCCAACTTACCCCGTGATAGGCTCTCACGGTCAACGAAGGATATTCCATCTCCCGGGAAGACCCGATCAGTCTCGGAATCCCGGTTTACAAGACATTTCGACAATGGTAAAACAAGACTAGCAACACTTAGAGAAGCACTGGCCCGGGGGGTTAAAATGAGATGACCCTCGAGAGAGCGACTCCCCAGGGAAAAGAAATAGGCTGAGCAAATGGTAAAACCAAGGTTGGGCCTTGCTGGAAGAGTTTTATTCAAGGCGAACTGTCAAGGGGGTCCCATAAATCACCCAACCGTGTAAGGAACGCAAAATCCAGGAACATAACACCGGTATGACGGAAACTAGGGCGGCAAGAGTGGAACAAAACACCAGGCATAAGGCCGAGCCTTCCACCCTTTACCAAGAATATAGATGCATTAATAATATAAGAGATATTGTGATATCCCAACATAACATAATCCAACATGGAGCAATCTTCATCTTCACCTGCAGCTAGCAACGCTATAACAGGGGCTGAGCAAAGTGGTAACATAGCCAAACAACGGTTTGCTAGGAAGGATGACAAAGGTAAGAGGTTCATGGCAATTTGGGAGGCTTGAGGAACAAGTGAATAGGTAGCGCAGCAAAGCGAAAGAACGAAGCAACTAGCATAGCAATGATAGTAATGAGATCCAAGGTGACGGTCACCTTGCCTGAAATCCCGCTAGGAAGAAGAACGAATCCATGAAGAAGATGAAGCCACGAAGACGAACGAATCCTCACGATCGCAACGACGCGGGAACTATCGAGAAGAAGCACACAACAAGGTAAACACACCACACAAGAACAAGGCATGATGCTCAACCAAGTATGATGCATGACAAGGCTATATGAAGCTACTCATGACAAGAGATGATGCATGCAAGAACAACACATCAAGGCAAGTTTAAATGAGGCCGGAATCAACATAAGATAATTCCGGTAAGTCCTCATATGCAAATTTCGAAATTGGTCCAGAACTGAACAAGCATTAAGTTGAAGTTGTTAAACAGCAGGTTAAAGAGCACCATGATAATCTACACGAAATTCTAGTCAAGTTACATATAAAGTTCATTAGATTCGGAGCTACGGCCTAGAAGATATGAGCAAAACAAGTAAAACATGGCATTGATGCAAAATGCATACAAACATCAAGCAAACACCTCAAAACAAGGATGCATCATGATAATATGTAACTACATACAATTCTAAGCAAGTTTCATATAGAACATGCTCACAACGGAGCAACAGTGCAACACATACACTCCAAACAAGACATAGCAACAATCTGACGAAAACAGCAACTAGGCATAAAGCAAGCATCAAAACAATATGCTACAGCAACTCCACATGAATACAAAAGGCATGGACATGATGTACAGGTAAATCACAACAAAACATGAACACTGAAATATCTCCAGAAATCACTAGAACATGCTCAAAAGGACAACGCAAGATTGCAAATGATAACAGATTCACAGACTTGGAGAAATTACTGGACATGGCAGAAATAACATCAGGTTGCAATGTTCAGAGCACGATATCAACATGCTACAGGAACTTAACATGGAAAAACAAGGCATGGCATGAATCTAATCAAAGCATATAACAAAAGTCCCTTACTGACCATAAACCAAAAAGGACCAGAGGATATGATGGCAAGCATGTAAACATAGCAAGTTTCGTTATCAGGTTTCAGACTTAGCAGAAAACAGAGCATGGCAGAAATAATAATATGTAGGCCTCTTTGTGAGCTTGATGCACTCACTACAGAGCAATGCATGACAAACCAAGCATACCTACAATAATATGGCATGTTTATGAAGCTAACCATGTCAAGAGTAATAGCATATCATGTATGGATCAACTACAATAAGCTTGGCAAAAAAGCATATCATGTTAAGAATCTGCCAGAAATATTTTATAGCAAACATAGAGCAAGATTGTGTCATGCTATGGCACCCCATAATTGCAAACAAGGACAGGAATGGATCAATTACAACTATAGCTACAAAACATCCTTACTGAACATCTCCAAAATGTGCATGGATATCTCTGTAACATCAAGTTTACATGGCACCAAAATTACAGCAGACAAGGACTTAGAGAAATCACTAAGTCCCTGAAATCAGAAATATTACGGGACCTACTTTGCATGCTTGTGCTAGTCACCACAGAGATCACAAAAATACATGGGCTACACCACTGGAAAGATGGCATGGCAAACTTCAAAACACATGTAGAGCTCATGCTCAAAAGATGCACAGATTAAATAATACAAAAACGACAAATCTCCAAGTTCTGATAAGAACCAGAGAATAACAGCAACTAGCCCTCTTCCAACAGAGATTTGGGCATCAAGATTACCCTAATGAACACGGTGCAATTGAACAAAATGTAGAGCATCACGAGACGAACAAATCGACATATTACACGCACGAATCGGAGCTACATGCAAGAAGTTATGATGCAGAGAGCTTGGCATGATAATGATAAATTTCCAGGACTTAGAATATTTCGACCTCGAGGGGGGGGGACGAAGTCAACGCGGGGCAGTGCAGATCGGGCTCGGGGTCGCCGGCTCGAGTCGCCGGAGAGAGGCGGCGGTGCTCCGGTGGCCGGAGGCGGCGGAGGTCGGGGCGTTGAGGCCCGAGGCGGCGGGGTTTGGCGCTGGAGGCGGCCGGCGGCGAGGAAGAGGACCGGGCGGCGGCCATGGCGGCGGGAGGAGGCGCGGGCACGCCGGCGGGCGAGCGGAAGCCGAGGGGCGGCGGCCATGGCGGCAGGTGGAGGCGCGAGGGGGCGCGGGCGAGGCGGACGGGCGCCGGCGGGGCAGAGGAAGGCGACCGGGCGGCGGAGCCGAGGTGGCCGGCGAGCGGCGGACGGGCGGCGGGGCTCGGGCGGCCGCGCGGGCCTGGGCGGGCCGCGGCGGCGGGGACGGCGCGGGAGGCTGAGGTGGCGCGCTGTGAGTGGTGGATGGAGGCGGCGGAGGCGACGTGGCGATCCACGATTGGTTGGAGTGAGGTGGCGGGTGGACATGTCCGGCACGGACGAATTTGTCCGGCGGCGCGAGGATGAAGATGACTAGGGTTTCATCCGCGAATTTCGGGAAGGGGCACCTATTTATAGATAGAGGGAGCTAGGAGAGTCCAAACGAGGTGCGGTTTTCGCCCACGCGATCGTGATCGAACGACCGAGAGCATGGCGGAGACTTAGAGGTGTTTTGGGGCTGTTTGAAAGGGGGTTTTTGCTGGACACTCAAATGGACTTTGCGGTTACCCGGTTAACCGTTGGAGTACCAAACGACCTCCAAATGGAACGAAACTTGACCGGTGGTCTCCGGGTGGTTTACCGAGACCACTTGACAAGACTCGGTCCATTCCGAGAAAGTTTGACACCCGCACACGAAAGAAAACAAGAGGGGTGCACCGGAGGAGATAGGAGCGCCGGATTGCAAAACGGACAACGGGGAAAATGCTCGGGTGCAAGAGACGAACACGTATGCGAATGCAATGCACAAGATAAAATGGTATGAAATGCAGATGATGACATGGCAAAATGCAACACACAAGCAAATGACATGGCAACGACAGCGAATAACTGGCAGACACCTGGCGCATCGGATCCGGGGCGTTACAACACTCCTCCACTAACAAGAGATCTCGTCCCAAGATCTTAGGACCGAGACGGAAGGTAAAGAAGGATGAGGTGGAATAAGAACAAAAGAATGAGGATGAACAAAGTCAAGAACACTCGAGAAGAAAAGAGGAATGTTGAGTGAGACAAGAAGCAAAAGCTCGAGGAATAAGACTGAATCCGAAACCACTCCGGTTGGGAGAAGGCAGAAAAAGGAATAAGAACGCAAGTGGAAATCAAAGAATCGCGAGCACTCGAGAAGGAAAGGAACGACGAGAATGACGAGAATCGAATGCTCACGGAATCAGATAGACTCTGAAACCACTCCAGTCAGAACGAGATAAAAACCCAATAAGACTGAAAAGATTTAGGCAGCACTCCGGCTGAACAAGGAGAGGATCGAACATGAACTAGAGAAGATGAAATGATACTTGATGAAGACACGATACAGACCTCCGGAAAGAATTGAAAGAGTTGAATGAAAAGAACGGAGAAGAAAAAGACACTTGTGCCATGAATGAAATAGAAAGAAACCTTAGGAGAAAGGATTGAACGGGATTGTTGAGAAAAATCAACAATGAAAAGAATAAGCTTGTTGTGGGCTTATGTTTAACATCTCAAAATTTTGAGGTAGTAAACTACCACAAATGGAAATGATTGGATAGCTGAGAGAGAACGAAGAAAAGCCAAACTCCACCTTCAAAAGAAAACGGAGAATTATTTGCACTTCGAGACACGATAAGAAAAGATACTTGAATTCCGGCAACAAAATCTTGATGAACCCTTGAAAAATGAATTAAATTATGAAGAACCACCATGAAGAACTCCGGTAACAAAAGAATGACGAAATAAAATAGAAGGAAGGATAGCATAAACTCTGAGTCTTGCGATGATTTAGATGGAGGTTCCGACGATGATGGCCGAGGAAATTTGAACTCCGGAAAAGAAAAGATGAAAAACACTTTGAACTAGAACTTATTCATCAAGAACAAACTCTGAAGAAAAGGAATTTCTTGGCGACGACGAAATAAGAATAAGAATTTACGTTATGCTTATCCTTCATCAATTAAATTGATGAGAAGCAACGGATTTGCATACCACTTATTCTCGCGTTGGAAAAGATTAAAGGGAGATATAGCGCGCAACTTGAGAAAGTCTTCGTGAGCCACCGGTAGAATTTGGAAAGAACGAATTAATTGATATGGTATCAACAGAAGGAATTCTTAAATGAGCCACCGTAAGAATTCTAAAAATTGACTGATGAAGGAGGATGACTCACCGGAAAAATAAGGAAAGGCACGAATATACATGAGGGAATCAAGATGCAATAGAAAGAAAAGATCGCGAGCTGATTGAAGCATACTTGAACGAAACACCGGAAGAATACGGAGATGAACGAAAATGTATGAATATATAATAATCAGAGAACGGATTAGAAAACTTGGGACGAAGAAAACTTCTGAACAGATGACCTCCGGATAAATGAGACGGAAAAACAACTCCTGAACTACTCCGGATGGGTGAAAAGAATTACACGACTAGAAACAATTGAGAGGATAACGTCAAGCTAGCGACATGAATCTTCGGGAGAACGGCCATGATTTAAGAGAAACTCTACTTCAGTCTTCGAATGTTGAGAATGACGACTAGAAAGAACACCAAAATTGTTGAGATACTCCGGGAGAAAGAAAAGCGAAAAGGTAGAGTCAACAATGAAAAATAATTTGAAATTGGAAGGCGTCTGACTGATGAAATTCATACTTACGTCAAACTTCGAAAAGGATTTGAGAATACCTCTGGAAAATTAGAAGAGTCAGGTAAGATCCTGGGAAAAGACCTGTGGGTTAGGGCCCACTCAAGAGAAACACCGTTGAGAAAGGATTGTTGATCAGATAGATGAAGCACCGGAACAATTGAAATATTTGAATGAGGTGACATCCTCGAATTAATTCGAGCACAGACGAATTTCCTGAGATGACTTCATCACTCCGGAACGATAAAATGACGAGAGGGGAACGAGCAACGGTAAACATTTGAGCCGAGGAAGGAATATGGTTACTACCGAAAATTGGAATTGAATCCACCGGAAAAGAAAAGAGATGAAGAATGTCGAATGAGGTAAAAATTCACCGGTTGAAATAAATGAGGAAAGACTGAAGATACTCCGCACGAATGAAATAGATGCACGAAAAAAAACTCAGGCTCCGGGAATAAAAAGGGGTGGGAGGGCGGAAAAACAACGGCAACTTGGAAGGGGAAATCGACGAATATCTTTGAAGAGAAAAGCACCGGTTGAAATCATTGAGGAAAGAATGCAAAGACTTCGCACGAGTAGAATGGATACTCGATTACAGACTCCGGTTCCGGCCAGAAGAAGGGAGGGCGGGTGGGAAAAACAAGGACAACTTCGGACAAGGAAAACAACATCGGAAGAGAAATAACTGAGAACTGATCTCGCAAAAGATGACGAGGATCGAAACACTCGAAGAGAAATGCACCGGATTGAAAAAGAATGGACAACGAACGAAAACTAACCACGTGATCCTAAGAAAAATTTGAAGGGGAAGAGGAATAGTTCAAAACACCTACGTCAAGATTTCTCACCAGAGCGACGAAGGGGCAGAGGAGTAAAAAGAATTCCTACTCTCCGATATAACTAGACTCCGAAAAAAGTTTTCTTCTAGACTCAACAACGGCCAAACTACACGATCAAACAAGGGGGGCTCCTAGGGTCGGTCGAGGCTCTGATACCAACTTGTCACGCCCAAGATGCGACCCTATCTTAAAGGAACTCGACGGTTCCACCAAAGGATAGAAGCGCATCTTGAAGACGCTTTTGCAAGGTGGATATCATTACATCAACAATACATAATATTTGGGGATACATGCAAGGCATACAAATGCCGCAAGAATACATCAAAACATCATACATAAACTCAACATCCGACTACGGATGAAACATAAACAGAAACTCAAACGACATCCACCCTGCTAGCCCAGGCTGCCGACCTGGAACCTATCCCCTGATCGAAGAAGAAGCAGAAGAAGAACTCCAAACAAGTAAACATCGCTCTCGCGTCATGATCATCGCAAAACATGTACCTGCAACTGGTGGTGTAGTAATCTGTGAGCCACGAGGACTCAGCAATCCCATTACCATGGGTATCAAGACTAGCAAAGCTTAAAGGGAAAGGAAGGGGTAAAGTGGTGAGGTTGCAGCAGCGACTAAGCAAGTATGGTGGCTAACTTACGCAAATGAGAGCGAGAAGAGAAGCAAAGGAACGGTCGTGAAACTAGCAATGATCAAGAAGTGATCCTGAACTCCTACTTACGTCAAACATAACCCAGAAACCGTGTTCACTTCCTGGACTCCGCCGAGAAGAGACCATCACGGCTACACACGCGGTTGATGCGTTTAATTAAGCTCAAGTGTCCAGTTATCTACAACCGGATATTAACAAATGCCCATCTGCCACATAACCACGGGCACGGCTTTCGAAAGATAATACCCTGCAGGGGTGTCCCAACTTAGCCCATGATAAGCTCTCACGGTCAACGAAGGATATTCATTCTCCCGAGAAGACCCGATCAGTCTCGGAATCCCGGTTACAAGACATTTCGACAATGGTAAAACAAAACCAGCAAAGCCGCCCGATGTGCCGACATCCTGATGGGAGCTGCACATATCTCGTTCTCAGGGCAACACCGGATGAGACATCCTACGAGTAAAACCAGAACTCGAGTTTCCACGAGGGGGCCCCGCAGTCTACTCAGTTCGGACCAACACTTAGAGAAGCACTGGCCCGGGGGGGTTAAAATGAGATGACCCTCGAGAGAGCGACTCCCCAGGGAAAAGAAATAGGCTGAGCAAATGTTAAAACCAAGGTTGGGCCTTGCTGGAAGAGTTTTATTCAAGGCGAACTGTCAAGGGGGTCCCATAAATCACCCAACCGTGTAAGGAACGCAAAATCCGGGAACATAACACCGGTATGACGGAAACTAGGGCGGCAAGAGTGGAACAAAACACCAGGCATAAGGCCGAGCCTTCCATCCTTTACCAAGAATATAGATGCATTAATAATATAAGAGATATTGTGATATCACAACATAACATAATCCAACATGGAGCAATCTTCATCTTCACCTGCAGCTAGCAACGCTATAAGAGGGGCTGAGCAAAGCGGTAACATAGCCAAACAACGGTTTGCTAGGAAGGGTGACAAAGGTTAGAGGTTCATGGCAATTTGGGAGGCTTGAGGAACAAGTGAATAGGTAGCGCAGCAAAGCGAAAGAACGAAGCAACTAGCATAGCAATGATAGTAATGAGATCCAAGGTGACGGTCACCTTGCCTGAAATCCCGCTAGGAAGAAGAACGAATCCATGAAGAAGATGAAGCCATGAAGACGAACGAATCCTCACGATCGCAACGACACGGGAACTATCGAGAAGAAGCACACAACAAGGTAAACACACCACACAAGAACAAGGCATGATGCTCAACCAAGTATGATGCATGACAAGGCTATATGAAGCTACTCATGACAAGAGATGATGTATGCAAGAACAACACATCAAGGCAAGTTTAAATGAGGCCGGAATCAACATAAGATAATTCCGGTAAGTCCTCATATGCAAATTTCGAAATTGGTCCAGAACTGAACAAGCATTAAGTTGAAGTTGTTAAACACCAGGTTAAAGAGCATCATGATGATCTACACGAAATTCTAGTCAAGTTACATATAAAGTTCATTAGATTCGGAGCTACGGCCTAGAAGATATGAGCAAAACAAGTAAAACATGGCATTGATGCAAAATGCATACAAACATCAAGCAAACACCTCAAAACAAGGATGCATCATGATAATATGTAACTACATACAATTCTAAGCAAGTTTCATATAGAACATGCTCACAACGGAGCAACGGTGCAACACATACACTCCAAACAAGACATAGCAACAATCTGACGAAAACAGCAACTAGGCATAAAGCAAGCATCAAAACAATATGCTACAGCAACTCCACATGAATACAAAAGGCATGGACATGATGTACAGGTAAATCACAACAAAACATGAACACTGAAATATCTCCAGAAATCACTAGAACATGCTCAAAAGGACAACGCAAGATTGCAAATGATAACAGATTCACAGACTTGGAGAAATTACTGGACATGGCAGAAATAACATCAGGTTGCAATGTTCAGAGCACGATATCAACATGCTACAGGAACTTAACATGGAAAAACAAGGCATGGCATGAATCTAATCAAAGCATATAACAAAAGTCCCTTACTGACCATAAACCAAAAAGGACCAGAGGATATGATGGCAAGCATGTAAACATAGCAAGTTTCGTTATCAGGTTTCAGACTTAGCAGAAAACAGAGCATGGCAGAAATAATAATATGTAGGCCTCTTTGTGAGCTTGATGCACTCACTACAGAGCAATGCATGACAAACCAAGCATACCTACAATAATATGGCATGTTTATGAAGCTAGCCATGTCAAGATTAATAGCATAGCATGTATGGATCAACTACAATAAGCTTGGCAAAAATGCATATCATGTTAAGAATCTGCCAGAAATATTTTATAGCAAACGTAGAGCAAGATTGTGTCATGCTATGGCACCCCATAATTGCAAACAAGGACAGGAATGGATCAATTACAACTATAGCTACAAAACATCCTTACCGAACATCTCCAAAATGTGCATGGATATCTCTGTAACATCAAGTTTACATGGCACCAAAATTACAGCAGACAAGGACTTAGAGAAATCACTAAGTCCCTGAAATCAGAAATATTACGGGACCTACTTTGCATGCTTGTGCTAGTCACCACAGAGATCACAAAACTACATGGGCTACACCACTGGAAAGATGGCATGGCAAACTTCAAAACACATGTAGAGCTCATGCTCAAAAGATGCACAGATTAAATAATACAAAAACGACAAATCTCCAAGTTCTGATAAGAACCAGAGAATAACAGCAACTAGCCCTCTTCCAACAGAGATTTGGGCATCAATATTACCCCTAATGAACACGGTGCAATTGAACAAAATGTAGAGCATCAAGAGACGAACAAATCGACATATTACACGCACAAATCGGAGCTACATGCAAGAAGTTATGATGCAGAGAGCTTGGCATGATAATGATAAATTTCCAGGACTTAGAATATTTCGACCTCGAGGGGGGGGAACGAAGTCAACGCGGGGCAGTGCAGATCGGGCTCGGGGTCGCCGGCTCGAGTCGCCGGAGAGAGGCGGCGGTGCTCCGGTGGCCGGAGGCGGCGGAGGTCGGGGCGTTGAGGCCCGAGGCGGCGGGGTTTGGCGCTGGAGGCGGCCGGCGGCGAGGAAGAGGACCGGGCGGCGGCCATGGCGGCGGGTGGAGGCGCGGGCACGCCGGCGGGCGAGCGGAAGCCGAGGGGCGGCGGCCATGGCGGCAGGTGGAGGCGCGAGGGGGCGCGGGCGAGGCGGACGGGCGCCGGCGGGGCAGAGGAAGGCGACCGGGCGGCGGAGCCGAGGTGGCCGGCGAGCGGCGGACGGGCGGCGGGGACGGCGCGGGAGGCTGAGGTGGCGCGCTGTGAGTGGTGGATGGAGGCGGCGGAGGCGACGTGGCGATCCACGATTGGTTGGAGTGAGGTGGCGGGTGGACATGTCCGGCACGGACGAATTTGTCCGGCGGCGCGAGGATGAAGATGACTAGGGTTTCATCCGCGAATTTCGGGAAGGGGCACCTATTTATAGATAGAGGGAGCTAGGAGAGTCCAAACGAGGTGCGGTTTTCGCCCACGCGATCGTGATCGAACGACCGAGAGCATGGCGGAGACTTAGAGGTGTTTTGGGGCTGTTTGAAAGGGGGTTTTTGCTGGACACTCAAATGGACTTTGCGGTTACCCGGTTAACCGTTGGAGTACCAAACGACCTCCAAATGGAACGAAACTTGACCGGTGGTCTCCGGGTGGTTTACCGAGACCACTTGACAAGACTCGGTCCATTCCGAGAAAGTTTGACACCCGCACACGAAAGAAAACAAGAGGGGTGCACCGGAGGAGATAGGAGCGCCGGATTGCAAAACGGACAACGGGGAAAATGCTCGGGTGCAAGAGACGAACACGTATGCGAATGCAATGCACAAGATGAAATGGTATGAAATGCAGATGATGACATGGCAAAATGCAACACGCAAGCAAATGACATGGCAACGACAGCGAATAACTGGCAGACACCTGGCGCATCGGATCCGGGGCGTTACAACACTCCTCCACTAACAAGAGATCTCGTCCCAAGATCTTAGGACCGAGACGGAAGGTAAAGAAGGATGAGGTGGAATAAGAACAAAAGAATGAGGATGAACAAAGTCAAGAACACTCGAGAAGAAAAGAGGAATGTTGAGTGAGACAAGAAGCAAAAGCTCGAGGAATAAGACTGAATCCGAAACCACTCCGGTTGGGAGAAGGCAGAAAAAGGAATAAGAACGCAAGAGGAAATCAAAGAATCGCGAGCACTCGAGAAGGAAAGGAACGACGAGAATGACGAGAATCGAATGCTCACGGAATCAGATAGACTCTGAAACCACTCCAGTCAGAACGAGATAAATACCCAATAAGACTGAAAAGATTTAGGCAGCACTCCGGCTGAACAAGGAGAGGATCGAACATGAACTAGAGAAGATGAAATGATACTTGATGAAGACACGATACAGACCTCCGGAAAGAATTGAAAGAGTTGAATGAAAAGAACGGAGAAGAAAAAGACACTTGTGCCATGAATGAAATAGAAAGAAACCTTAGGAGAAAGGATTGAACGGGATTGTTGAGAAAAATCAACAATGAAAAGAATAAGCTTGTTGTGGGCTTATGTTTAACATCTCAAAATTTTGAGGTAGTAAACTACCACAAATGGAAATGATTGGATAGCTGAGAGAGAACGAAGAAAAGCCAAACTCCACTTTCAAAAGAAAACGGAGAATTATTTGCACTTCGAGACACGATAAGAAAAGATACTTGAATTCCGGCAACAAAATCTTGATGAACCCTTGAAAAATGAATTAAATTATGAAGAACCACCATGAAGAACTCCGGTAACAAAAGAATGACGAAATAAAATAGAAGGAAGGATAGCATAAACTCTGAGTCTTGCGATGATTTAGATGGAGGTTCCGACGATGATGGCCGAGGAAATTTGAACTCCGGAAAAGAAAAGATGAAAAACATTTGAACTAGAACTTATTCATCAAGAACAAACTCTGAAGAAAAGGAATTTCTTGGCGACGACGAAATAAGAATAAGAATTTACGTTATGCTTATCCTTCATCAATTAAATTGATGAGAAGCAACGGATTTGCATACCACTTATTCTCGCGTTGGAAAAGATTAAAGGGAGATATAGCGCACAACTTGAGGAAGTCTTCATGAGCCACCGGTAGAATTTGGAAAGAACGAATTAATTGATATGGTATCAACAGAAGGAATTCTTGAACGAGCCACCGTAAGAATTCTAAAAATTGACTGACGAAGGAGGATGACTCACCGGAAAAATAAGGAAAGGCACGAATATACATGAGCGAATCAAGATGCAATAGAAAGAAAAGATCGCGAGCTGATTGAAGCATACTTGAACGAAACACCGGAAGAATACGGAGATGAACGAAAATGTATGAATATATAATAATCAGAGAACGGATTAGAAAACTTGGGATGAAGAAAACTTCTGAACAGATGACCTCCGGATAAATGAGACGGAAAAACAACTCCTGAACTACTCCGGATGGGTGAAAAGAATTACACGACTAGAAACAATTGAGAGGATAACGTCAAGCTAGTGACATGAATCTTCGGGAGAACGGACATGATTTAAGAGAAACTCTACTTCAGTCTTCGAATGTTGAGAATGACGACTAGAAAGAACACCAAAATTGTTGAGATACTCCGGGAGAAAGAAAAGCGAAAAGGTAGAGTCAACAATGAAAAATAATTTGAAATTGGAAGGCGTCTGACTGATGAAATTCATACTTACGTCAAACTTCGAAAAGGATTTGAGAATACCTCTGGAAAATTAGAAGAGTCAGGTAAGATCCTGGGAAAAGACCTGTGGGTTAGGGCCCACTCAAGAGAAACACCGTTGAGAAAGGATTGTTGATCAGATAGATGAAGCACCGGAACAATTGAAATATTTGAATGAGGTGACATCCTCGAATTAATTCGAGCACAGACGAATTTCCTGAGATGACTTCATCACTCTGGAACGATAAAATGACGAGAGGGGAACGAGCAACGGTAAACATTTGAGCCGAGGAAGGAATATGGTTACTACCGAAAATTGGAATTGAATCCACCGGAAAAGAAAAGAGATGAAGAATGTCGAATGAGGTAAAAATTCACCGGTTGAAATAAATGAGGAAAGACTGAAGATACTCCGCACGAATGAAATAGATGCACGAAAAAAAACTCAGGCTCCGGGAATAAAAAGGGGTGGGAGGGCGGAAAAACAACGGCAACTTGGAAGGGGAAATCGACGAATATCTTTGAAGAGAAAAGCACCGGTTGAAATCATTGAGGAAAGAATGCAAAGACTTCGCACGAGTAGAATGGATACTCGATTACAGACTCCGGTTCCGGCCAGAAGAAGGGAGGGCGGGTGGGAAAAACAAGGACAACTTCGGACAAGGAAAACAACATCGAAAGATGTCGTGGAATTGTTAGGGCAGATGTCCTCGGGTTAGGACTTAGTCGTGGGGCCATCGCAATTGGGAAGCTTGAAGGGGTTAAGTGGGACAAGGAACACGAGGGTTTATACTGGTTCGGCCCCTTACGGTGAAGGTAAAAGCCTACGTCCAGTTGAGTTGGTATTAATCAGGGTTTCGATAACCAGGGAGCTAAACAGCTATGCCCGGCTCTCGATCAGATTGTTGTCGCCCCTAAACCGCTGCCGGGTCGTCCCTTTCTATAGGGAGGTTGGCACCCTGCGGCCCTTAGATTCCCGGCCGGCTCATAAGAGTGTCCGGCTCGGACTCTAAACAATACTTGCCTTACACTACAAGTCTACTATAACAATGATGATAACTATGGGCAATAAGCCATCGCCGGGTCTCAGCCCATCTTTGGCCCATTATCTTGAAACTTAGCTCCGGGCTTCTGGCAATGACCCTTAGTGTAACCCGGCCCTCCTGGCGGGTGACTCCCAGGTCTATATCCTCAACATTAGGCCCCAGATTGACTTGAGCCGGCTCGTGTCAATCTTCAACTCTGCTGACAGAAAAATCTCCGGCTTACCGTTCATGTGAAGGCCATAACCCGGAGTGACGTCATTCTCCGGACTCCGGATAATCCGCCGTGACGTCATCCTCCATTAAGTCCGTTTTTTACTCCGCCAGATCCGCAACGGATCTCTGCTTTTACTGTCTTTGCGAAAATTGAGGCGCCGTGAGGGGGGGATAACCACGCCGTGGTCTCCTTGAATCTCGCGCCCACTTATGACTTACCTTATAAATAGGCCGGCCCGGCACTCTCTTCTCACACTCTCCTTCTTCTTCCCCGCGCTGTCGTTCCTCTGCCCGAGCTTCTACCGCCGCCGCCGCCGTCGCGCCCCTGATCTTCATCGACCCGGCCACTGCATCACCCTGACCCGGACCAGATAACGGCGGCGACCTTCGCTCTTCCTCAACTCCGGTGAGCCTTCTCTGCCTTGCTAGAACAGATCTGTGGTAGGGTTCCTCCCGTTCTTCGTGTTCGTCACCTTTGCCCAGAAACTCGGCAGTCCTCGTCACCACTGTAGTCGGTTGATCTTTATCCTTGCGTAAAACCACTGCGGTAGACGTTCGGAACTCATTTCATCTGCAAGAAATCCTCTTTTTACTGCATAAGAACTGTGTTCAACCTCAAGAACTTCTCCTGCCTCTGGTTTTTAGGTCTAGAAAATTTTCTCTGCTCCGACTATTTTGATCCAAAAAAGTTACGGTAGTATGTGAAACCTGTTTACCACACTTAGTAAAAACGCAACCATTGAATCTCGGCGGCTTACATGTCCGGTTTAAAGAGAACCATGCTCTGTAAAATCCTCCGACTTAACTGCAGTAAGCCGTAGATGACCAACTTAACCTGAAAGCCCCGACAGCTTAGATAACCCACCATATCAATATATATCATTAGTCCCCTTCATAAGCCGTCACTGTAGTTTGAATGATAATCCCCGGCTTATAATTAACCCCGGACACTTTTCTCTTCCTCATAGACCACCAACCGTCACCATGCCTCCCAAGGCTCCCATCACTTGCAACTGGATGAAATCCAACGTCACCGAAGAGACCCTGGCCAACTTTGTTAAGTCCGGATATCTGCCCAAGAAGGAAGTGATGTCCTACCGTGCCCCAGACCCGTCCGAAGAAAGACCTCGGCCGAGGGACGGGGAGGTAGTGATCTTTGCAGACCATATGAGCCGGGGCTTCGCACCGCCCGGCTCAAAATTCTTCCGGGACGTGCTCAACTTCTTTGACCTTCGGCCTCAGGATATAGGACCCAATTCCATATCCAACATCTGCAACTTCCAAGTTTTTTGTGAAGTATATCTTGGAGAAGAGCCGAGTCTGCTGCTCTTCAGAGAGCTGTTTTATTTGAACCGCCAAACCGAGTGCGCAAACGGTCCAAGTCTAGAGTTAGGCGGCATCTCCATCCAACGGCGCAGGGACTGTCTATTTCCTTACGCAGAACCGCCAAGTCACCCCAAGGACTGGAACATGACTTGGTTCTACTGCCAAGACACGTCCCCGGCTGATGAGAGCCCGCTGCCCGGCTTTCGCCCAACGCGCCTGGAGCCGACTCATCCGCTATCCGACAAGCTGACTGCCGCGGAACGCCAGCCTCTACTTCCAACGATCAATAAGATCAAGGCCCTGCTAGGCAACGGTCTGAACGGAATAGACCTGGTCCGGGTCTGGATCTCATGGCGGGTGATCCCATTGAGCCGCCGCCCCGGCTTAATGTGTGAGTACACCGGGCGAAAGGATGACCCGCAGAGGCACAGTCGCAACGACCTTCCAGAAGACGTTGCCAAAGAAGAGACCAAGGCTCTATTAAACGAGAGCCTGGCAGACTGTGGAAGAACCGGGCTAGCCCCGTTCTGCAAGAACAATCCAGCCCCAGCGGTAAGCCGCTGACTTTAACCTTTCCATTTTTTTTTACCTGTCATCTTACTAAGAACTCATTACTGTATTTCTCAGGCTGATGATAAATTCTGGCGGGTCAAGTATGACCATGAGGCGGCCAAGAAGGCCAGGAAGGCGAAGAAAGCCGCCAAGAGAGCCGCCCCTCGCAAAAAGGGAAAACAGACCCACTGCTTCGGAGCTGCTGCAATTAAGCGATAGCTCCGAGTCAGAGGTAACCCTTAAACCTTTAAACTCTTGCCATATTTATTGTTTGCTGTTGTGCACTTTACCATCATTTTGCTTATTGACAGGATGACACCGGCGCCAGTAACCCGGTGATTGAAGAGGTAACATTACTCCCCTCCGACTCGGAGCCTTTGCCACAGCTGAAAGTCCGAAGGGTAACCCGGAAAGTAAGCTTTTCTCATCCATTAGCTCATCAAGACCCTCAATTTCTTTTGAAGCAGCAGGTTCACGAAAGCCGGCGTCTCACCCGGGCCCGCAAGGACACCGACCTCTCCGCCGGGTTACCCGACGCGACAAGGAAACGTCGCACCGAGGTCTTTTCTCACTTGCACCCTTTTCATCCGTTGGCGGGTGTTATCCGTCAACCGCTTAATTCTTCTGACTCCAATTACCAGGAGACCTCCCCTTCTTCTGGTGACTCCATGCAGTCAAGTCTGCCGGCCTTCAAAACTGCACCCGGGTAATAACAATCACCTTACATTACCTGTCTGTATTTACTCTTTGTATGCCTAACACTTCTGTCTTTTTAGTGCCCAGGCAAAGCTCACCAAAAGAGCAAAGAAGACCAGGTCAGCCGGAGTGCCGGACTTGCCTGAGCCGGAGACGACGGCTCAAGATCCGCCAGCCGCCTCCGAGGCCACCATTCCCATGGATACGGCGCCTGAAGCCCCTGCCCCGACCACCAAGACAACGACCGAAGCGTCAGCTAATCCGGAGGCCTCCGGCTCAACCCCACCGGCTAACGACCCGGACGTGGTAATTACCCGGACGGAGTATGTTGAGCCGGGGAGGCCGACCGCACTGGCCCAATGCTCCGCGAAGGGGGAGCTGCTGCGACCCCACCGGGCGAATCTGGATCTCTCGGGCTACCCCGATTTGAGCATTGGAGAGCTCGTTTCTGGCTACATCAGCCAGGTTCACAAGAGCCGGGACGCGGAGATCGCCATGGTCAATCAGATCCAACAAAAGTCTGAGGTAACCTTCTGCTGTCTTCTTACTTTCCGCATAGTGATCCTTGTCATGCTAGCCCCCAAGTCTATAACTTATACTTGGCATATGTTGTAGACTTAGAGTCCGGCTTACTTAATTGAACCAGCAGTACGTAGATAGACACGTTCAATATGCATTAGCCCCCAAGTGCCAAGTGTCTTTGCTTGGAAAGTGCTTGGGACTTATATAATGACTGTTTAATAACCCGGAAATATATGCAGGCTACTGGCAAGAAATTTGAGTCGGACCTTGCGGGTCTCAAGAGCCGGTTAAAAACTCAAGAGATGGAGACCCGGAAGGCGAATGCCAAGTTTGTCTCCAGCATCGCCGCTCAGGAGAAATTGAAGACTGAATTCGACGCTGAGCGGAAGGCCTGGGCTGAGGAGAAAGCCGCACTGGTGACCCGGGCAGAACAGGCGGAGAAGGCCCTCACTGAGAAGACCGCTGAGCTCTCCGGTCTAAAGCACCAGGTTTCCCAAATGGTGGCTGCTATCTTCGGTAAGTCGCCTCACTGGCTTTCATCAAGTCTGCACATGTTACGATTCACCCTTGTCACCGGCTTACCTGACCTTTATTAAACAGGTCCCAGGAGTGCCAACCTCAACCAGAGCGTGGTCACCAAGCTAAAGGCCGTGTACACCCTGGTGGAACAACTCTACACCGGGTCACAGCGCGCCTTAGCTGTGGTGGCCCTATCCAATGAGGTGCCAACCCATCTGGCTGAAGTCCTGCGCCGGCTCGCAGTTTTGCCACAGCGAATCCAAGAGCTACGTCGAGCCTCCGCAAGATCCGGAGCAATTGTCGCGCTGAGCCGGGCCAAAGCCTTCCTGCCGGAGCTAGACCCTGCAGACATCGCCCTGGGTTACCCCAGCCTGAAAGAAGACGGCTCCACCTTCGACCAGAAGGATTTCGCGGCATGCATGAAGGTTGTACGCCCGGTGGCCACCATCATCGGGAACGACACCGACTTAACCAAGTATCAGCCGGGGTACAACGCGGAGAATCAGAGGATTCCAACCCCTCGCTATGAAGCTCTTAGTCTGATTCCTCCGGCTCGCCAACACACCTACGCCCCTGAGATTGACCCGGCCGGGTTAATTGACGAAGAAGCTCAGTTCGAAGCTCTCAGCGGTATCAACTGGAAGTCGTCGTCCTTCGAAGCCTTGGGATCAGCAGGAGCAGAAGATGAGCCGGGGACTTCGACTCAGCAGGCGTCATACATCGGCTAGCGGCTCACCAAACAACGCTCCACCCTTGAAACTTTGAAAGATTTTTGTAATAGAATAAGTGCAACAATTTATCTCTGCCGTGCCATCGTGCACGTAATGAATGCTGAAATCCTTTGAAGTCATTCTTTTGATGCTCCTCCGGGTCATAATTATCCTTCGTGCTTCTCAACCTTTAAAAAAGTACCTTCAAGCATCTGCATAGAAAGGTAAATCACAAGTCTCAAGATGGCTTACCACCCTCCAGATTAAATGACCCGGGTAGCATGGTTGGTATCTTAACTCTAATGGACTTGTTTTGATGACATCCAGGATGTTCAATTAACAAGATAACTCCAAAATTAAGCCGGTCAAGCGAAACCCGGCCATGCACACGTTGTCATAATCAGAGTAGACTTTGCGATAAATCGGAACTTAGGGGCTTCCAGTTCGAATACGACCAGAGACCCGGCCCGAAAGGGGTTTAAGCCAAGATTCGGATACGATCATATAGCCCCCAATGGGTGTGGCGATGCCAATCAAGAGGGTACCGACAGCTATGTTCTCTTGGGTTCGAATACGACCCATGTTTGAACAGGAAGCCCCCAAGTGATTCTGAAAATTGTTTAACGACGCTGATTCGAATACGATCCACGTCGGTTCTCAGAGGGGTTACACTATGATTCAAATATGACCAAAGGCAACCTCCCAATGAGCTCGGCACTTTGCCAATCAAATGGGTATCGACAGCTATGTTCTCTTTGGTTCGAATACGACCCATGTTTGAACAGGAAGCCCCCAATGATCTTACTGCTTACGGCTAGACTCAAATGCGATCATAAGCCGGATCCTCCTTTCAAATTAGTATGACACGTATATTTGGAGGAGAAAAAAGGACAGAGGTCCTGCTTTATTGCTTATCATAATATATATATGTCTGAGATAAATATGTACACCACAAGAGCCGGTAGCTCAAGTGTAATAAGGCCGAAGCTGAGCGATATTCCACGGCCGACGGGTCTCCTCCTCAGATTTACGCGAATCTTTACGCTCCCGAACATCAATGAGGTAATAGGACCCGTTGTGCAAGTTCTTACTGACCACAAAGGGCCCTTCCCAAGGTGGGGATAATTTGTGTGCATCTGTTTGATCCTGGATGAGCCGGAGCACAAGGTCGCCTTCCTGGAAGACCCGGGTTTTGACCCGGCGGCTATGATAACGGCGCAGGTCTTGTTGGTAAATCGCTGAACGGGCTGCTGCCACATCACGCTGTGCATCCAACAAGTCCAGAGCAACTTGGCGCACCTGTTCATTGTCCGTCTCAACATAAGCCGCCACACGAGGTGAATCGTGACGGATGTCGCTAGGGAGGACCGCTTCTGCCCCATAAACCATGAAGAAAGGCGTGAAGCCAGTAGACCTGTTAGGAGTAGTGTTGATGCTCCATAAGACGGAGGGCAACTCCTCCACCCAACAACCCGGCGTCCGTTGCAAAGGGACCAAAAGCCGGGGTTTGATGCCCTTCAGAATCTCCTGGTTAGCTCTCTCAGCTTGACCATTGGACTGGGGATGAGCCACTGAAGAAACATCAAGCCGGATATGCTCTCGTTGACAAAACTCCTCCATAGCGGCTTTGGACAGATTAGTGCCATTGTCTGTTATGATGCTGTGCGGAAAGCTGAAGCGGAAGATCACCTTTTTCATAAATTGAACCGCCGTGGCTGCATCACACTTGCTAACTGGCTCAGCTTCCACCCACTTCGTGAATTTGTCCACTGCCACCAAGAGGTGGGTCTTCTTATCCTTGGACCGTTTAAAAGGCCCGACCATATCAAGCCCCCAGACCGCAAAGGGCCAAGTGATCGGGATCATCCTCAATTCCTGAGCCGGCACATGAGCCCGTCGGGAGAACCTCTGACAACCATCACACTTACTGACCAAGTCCTCCGCATCAGCGTGAGCCGTCAACCAATAAAAACCATGACGGAATGCCTTGGCCACAAGGGATTTTGAGCCGGCATGATGGCCGCAATCCCCTTCATGGATCTCGCGCAAGATCTCTTGACCTTCCTCAGGGGAAATACAACGCTGAAATACCCCTGAAACACTGCGATGATGCAACTCGCCGTTGATAACAATCATTGACTTGGCCCGCCGAATTATTTGCCTGGCCAAAGTTTCATCCTCAGGCAACTCTCCCCGGGTTATATAAACCAAGTACGGCATTGTCCAGTCTGGTATGACATGAAAAGCCGCCACCAGTCGTGCCTCCGGGTCAGGGATAGCCAAGTCCTCCTCTGTAGGCAACTTAACCGAAGGGTTATATAGGACATCCAGGAAAGTGTTAGGCGGCACCGGCTTTCGCTGAGAGCCGAGCCGGCTTAAAGCATCAGCCGCCTCGTTCTTCCTGCGATCAATGTGCTCCACTTGATATCCCTGAAAGTGCCCAGCAATGGCATCAACCTCGTGGCGATAAGCCGCCATGAGGGGATCCTTAGAATCCCAAGTGCCTGATACTTGTTGAACCACCAAATCTGAGTCCCCAAAGCACCGTACCCGGCTTAAGCTCATCTCCTTAGCCACCCGAAGACCGTGGAGTAAGGCCTCGTATTCAGCCGCATTGTTAGTGCAAGGAAACATCAATTGTAGCACATACTGGAACTTGTCACCCCTAGGGGAAGCCAATACAACACCAGCCCCCGAGCCCTCCAGCTGCCTGGACCCATCAAAGTGAATAGTCCAATAGGTGTTATCCGGCTTCTGCTCAGGCATTTGCGACTCTGTCCAATCATTAATAAAATCCACCAAAGCCTGAGACTTAACAGCAGTGCGTGGCACATATTTGAGGCCATGAGGCCCAAGCTCAATAGCCCACTTAGCAATTCTCCCTGTAGCCTCTCGGTTCTGGATAATATCCCCAAGAGGGGCAGAACTGACCACAGTGATGGGATGACCCTGAAAATAATGCTTGAGTTTCCGGCTCGCCATGAACACACCATATACAAGCTTCTGCCAATGCGGGTATCGCTGCTTGGACTCAATAAGCACCTCACTGACATAATAAACCGGCCGCTGAACCGGATGCTCCTTACCCGTCTCCTTACGCTCCACCACCATAGCCACACTGACGGCTCGTGTGTTTGCCGCCACATACAGTAGCAAGGGCTCCTTATCAACCGGAGCAGCAAGGACGGGGGGCTCTGCCAGTTGCTTTTTCAAATCCTCGAAGGCGGTGTTAGCTGCATCATTCCAGACAAAGTTATCCGTTTTCTTCATCAACTGATATAAGGGCATAGCCTTCTCACCCAAGCGGCTTATGAACCGGCTTAAAGCAGCGATGCGACCTGCCAAACGCTGAACATCATTTATACATGCCGGCCTAGCTAGAGAAGTGATAGCTTTGATCTTCTCCGGATTAGCTTCAATTCCTCTGTCAGAAACCAAGAAGCCCAATAGCTTGCCCGCAGGAACACCAAAAACACATTTGGCCGGGTTAAGCATCATCTTGTAGACCCGGAGATTATCGAAGGTTTCCCTTAAGTCATCTATCAGGGTTTCCTCCTTGATGGACTTAACCACAATATCGTCCACGTAAGCGTGAACATTGCGCTCGATCTGTTTATGGAGACAATTCTGTACACAACGCTGGTAAGTCGCCTGCGCACACTTGAGCCCAAAGGGAATAGAGACATAGCAGAAGGCTCCAAAGGGAGTGATGCACGCCGTCTTCTCCTGGTCCTTAACTGCCATCTTAATCTGATGATACCCGGAATAGGCATCCAAGAAACTTAAGCGTGCACAACCTGCCGTAGCATCAATGATCTGATCAATACGGGGAAGAGCAAAAGGATCAGCCGGACACGCCTTGTTCAAGTCCGTGTAGTCCACACACATCCGCCAGGTGCCGTTCTACTTAAGTACAAGCACCGGGTTAGCCAACCACTCTAGGTGAAAAACCTCAACAATGAACCCGGCCGCCAAAAGCCGGGCCACTTCTTCACCAATAGCCTTCCGCCTCTCTTCGTTAAACCGTCGAAGGAACTGTCTGACCGGCTTAAATTTTGGATCAACATTGAGAGTGTGCTCAGCGAGTTCTCTAGGTACACCTGGCATGTCAGAAGGTTTCCATGCAAAGATGTCCCTATTCTCACGGATGAACTCGATGAGCGCGCCTTCCTATTTCGGGTCCAGATTTGCACTGATGCTGAACTGCTGAGACGAGTCACCTGGAACAAAATCAACAAGTTTAGTCTCATTAGCTGATTTAAACTTCATTGCTGGTTCATTCTCCGTGGTTGGCTTTTTCAGAGAGGTCATATCTGTTGGGTCAACATTGTCTTTATAAAATTTCAACTCTTCTGTGGCACAAACAGACTCTGCATAAGCCGCGTCACCTTCCTCACACTCCAGAGCCACTTTCCGGCTGCCGTGAACCGTAATGGTCCCGTTGTGACCCGGCATCTTGAGTTGTAAGTACACATAACACGGCCGTGCCATGAACTTGGCGTAAGCCGGCCGTCCAAATATGGCGTGGTAAGGACTTCTTATTTTGACCACCTCAAAGGTCAACTTCTCCACCCTGTAGTTGTTCTCATCACCGAAGGCCACTTCCAGTTCGATCTTGCCGACTGGATAAGCCGATTTACCGGGTACCACACCATGGAAGATAGTATTTGACTGGCTGAGGTTCTTATCAACTAGCCCCATACGACGGAAAGTCTCATAATAGAGGATGTTGATGCTGCTGCCTCCATCCATGAGTACCTTTGTGAACTTATAGCCTCCCACTTGAGGAGCCACCACTAAGGCCAGGTGGCCCGGGTTATCCACCCGGGGAGGGTGATCCTCCCTACTCCACACTATGGGCTGCTCCGACCACCGTAAGTAGCGTGGAACCGCCGGCTCAACAGCATTAACAGCCCTCTTGTGAAGCTTCTCGTTTCGTTTGCACAAACTAGTGGTGAACACGTGATACTGTCCACCGCTAAGCTGCTTTGGGTTGGTCTGATAGCCCCCCTATTGCTGTTGATGACCCTGACCAGACTGTTGATTAAAGCCCCCTTGACCGTTTTGAGGACCGGAATTTGACCCGCCGCCCGGGCCATGAAAACCGCCGGCGCCTGAGCCGCCACCTGGACCATTGTAGTTTTTAAAGGCCTTCATGATAGCACAATCCTTCCACAGATGAGTCGCTGGCTTCTCTCTAGAACCGTGTCTCGGACAAGGTTCATTCAACAGCTGTTCCAGAGAAGGTCCTGACCCGCCGCCTCGGGGAGGGGGCCTCCCCTTGCGTCGCTGGTTATTACCTTGAGAGTTGGTGTTGGCTACAAACTCTAGGCTGCCATCGGTCTTGCGCTTGCCTCCTCCTTGGTTCCCCGGGCTAAACTGAGGACCCTTGCCGTTGCTGTTCTTCTTTCCCTTCCCTGCCCTTTCATCATCTGAAGGGGGATCCTTGGTACCATCGGAATCGGCGTACTTGACAAGAGCTGCCATCAGTGTACCCATATCAGTACAGTCACGCTTAAGCCGCCCGAGTTTCATCTTTAGGGGCACAAAGCGACAGTTTTGTTCCAACATTAAGACTGCAGAGCCGGCATCCATCTTATCCGATGAATGTATGATCTCCTTGACCTGGCGAACCCAATGGGTCGTGGATTCACCCTCCTGCTGCTTACAGCTAGTCAGATCCACGATTGACATAGATTGCCTGCAGGTATCTTTGAAGTTTTGAATGAACCGGGCTTTCAGCTCAGCCCAAGACCCGATGGAGTTCGGCGGTAACCCTTTCAACCACGTGCGGGCAGTTCCATCTAACATCATGGTGAAATATTTGGCCATGGCCGCCTCGCTGACTTCCAGCAATTCCATAGCCATCTCATAACTCTCGACCCAGGCTGCCGGTTGTAAGTCTGTTGTATAGTTAGGCACCTTCCTAGGTCCTTTGAAGTCCTTGGGTAGACGTTCATTACGGATAGCTGGCATCAAACACGGGACACCCCCGGTTCTAGTAGGGATACCCGCATCAACGGACATCGTCGGATAAGCCGGGGGGGTCTGGTAAGCCATCACTTGAGGCGCCTGCTCCGCCTCCTGGCGTGCTTGGCCTGCTACGTAGAAGGCTCCATTATGAGCCGGGCCATGACCAGGGGGCGGGTCATGGCGTCGGACATTACTTGAGCCGGTCGCCGAGACCATGTGCCGGCTGTAACTCAGGCTCTGCCCTGGACGAGGGGTTGAATGGATCCTATCCCGGCTGTAGGAGTACGCCTCTTGCTGCGCCAGCGCTGTCTGGAGGAGTTCTCTCACCCGGCGGGTCTCAATAGCCGTCGGAGAGTCGCCATCAACGGGCAGAGCCGCCAGCCGTGCCGCTGCGGCGACCATGTTCTCCAGTGGGTTATTATAATGGCCCGGGGGTATTGGCACATACTGAGGCGGGGCGGGGGGCCCCTGGGGAGGCCCCATCACTCGTGGTTGAATAAGGGGTCCAGATCCGGGTGCTACGACCCCCGGCGGGTGACTAGACCCTGCACCCGGTGTGTTGAAGAGGTTGCGCGGATCGTAAACCGGCGGGAGTCGAGATTGAGCCTTTTGATGCCTCCTTCTCATGACCTCATTGGCCGCGTTCTGATCCATCGTGAGTTGGAAGGACTGCGCCTGAATCAGCTGAGTCCGGGCATCGAGAGCCGCCCGCTCCGCAGCCAGTCTGATCCCTTCCGCTGCAAGGTCCTCTTTAGCTTTTATCAGATCCAATTTTAGCTGTGCCACCACCGCATCATGCTGAACTTGATCCGCTGGGTCGACCGTTGCGGTTAACAGGGCCGTCATCTTATCCGTGAGATCCATCAGCACCTGAGCCGGGGAAGGTACCGGGTTTTCCGATCCGGAAGCGGGGTTCTGAACAGGCTGCGCACCAGCCATAAAAACTCCAACCTGACTTGGCGGCTCAAAAAGGTCCGGAATACTGCTGCCATCGGAATAACTCATGAGCCTGCCATCTTGAAGTTGGTACAACGAGTTTGACTCATCAGCGGCCGACTCGCCGTCAGAGCCGGCGGCCGCCTCATCCCCAGACCCAGATGGATCAGAGGGCCCTCCGTGGATGCATCCCACAAAAGCGCGCTTTAATGCAGGCCGGGCCCGGGCGGGCCGTGCGCGCTGAGCCGTTTCGATGAGACCGGCGCGGAGATCCGGCTCGGGGCCCGGCTCTCCAATCTTGCCGATGAAGACATGAATTCCACCCAAGGGGACCCGGTACCCGTACTCCACTGAGCCGGCGTCGGGGCCCCAGTCCGCATCGTCGATGTAGAGCTTGCCGCGGTGACTCTTGGTCATCCGGCCCACAGCGTATCCCTTGAGCCCTTCGAAGCTGCCCTTCAAGAACTCAAATCCACCGTGCGCCAGCCCCACGGTGGGCGCCAACTGTCGTGGAATTGTCACGGCAGATGTCCTCGGGTTAGGACTTAGTCGTGGGGCCATCGCAATTGGGAAGCTTGAAGGGGTTAAGTGGGACAAGGAACACAAGGGTTTATACTGGTTCGGCCCCTTACGGTGAAGGTAAAAGCCTACGTCCAGTTGAGGTGGTATTAATCAGGGTTTCGATAACCAGGGAGCTAAACAGCTATGCCCGGCTCTCGATCAGATTGTTGTCCCCCCTAAACCGCTGCCGGGTCGTCCCTTTCTATAGGGAGGTTGGCACCCTGCGGCCCTTAGAGTCCCGGCCGGCTCATAAGAGTGTCCGGCTCAGACTCTAAACAATACTTGCCTTACACTACAAGTCTACTATAACAATGATGATAACTATGGGCAATAAGCCATCGCCGGGTCTCAGCCCATCTTTGGCCCATTATCTTGAAACTTAGCTCCGGGCTTCTGGCAATGACCCTTAGTGTAACCCGGCCCTCCTGGCGGGTGACTCCCAGGTCTATATCCTCAACAGAAGCGAAATAACTGAGAACTGATCTCGCAAAAGATGACGAGGATCGAAACACTCGAAGAGAAATGCACCGGATTGAAAAAGAATGGACAACGAACGAAAACTAACCACGTGATCCTAAGAAAAATTTGAAGGGGAAGAGGAATAGTTCAAAACACCTACGTCAAGATTTCTCACCAGAGCGACGAAGGGGCAGAGGAGTAAAAAGAATTCCTACTCTCCGATATAACTAGACTCCGAAAAAAGTTTTCTTCTAGACTCAACAACGGCCAAACTACACGATCAAACAAGGGGGGCTCCTAGGGTCGGTCGAGGCTCTGATACCAACTTGTCACGCCCAAGATGCGACCCTATCTTAAAGGAACTCGACGGTTCCACCAAAGGATAGAAGCGCATCTTGAAGATCCTTTTGCAAGGTGGATATCATTAAATCAACAATACATAATATTTGGGGATACATGCAAGGCATACAAATGCCGCAAGAATACATCAAAACATCATACATAAACTCAACATCTGACTACGGATGAAACATAAACAGAAACTCAAACGACATCCACCCTGCTAGCCCAGGCTGCCGACCTGGAACCTATCCCCTGATCGAAGAAGAAGCAGAAGAAGAACTCCAAACAAGTAAACATCGCTCTCGCGTCATGATCATCGCAAAACCTGTACCTGCAACTGGTGGTGTAGTAATCTGTGAGCCACGAGGACTCAGCAATCCCATTACCATGGGTATCAAGACTAGCAAAGCTTAAAGGGAAAGGAAGGGGTAAAGTGGTGAGGTTGCAGCAGCGACTAAGCAAGTATGGTGGCTAACTTACGCAAATGAGAGCGAGAAGAGAAGCAAAGGAACGGTCGTGCAACTAGCAATGATCAAGAAGTGATCCTGAACTCCTACTTACGTCAAACATAACCCAGAAACCGCGTTCACTTCCCGGACTCCGCCAAGAAGAGACCATCACGGCTACACACGCGGTTGATGCGTTTAATTAAGCTCAAGTGTCCAGTTATCTACAACCGGATATTAACAAATTCCCATCTGCCACATAACCGCGGGCACGGCTTTCGAAAGATAATACCCTGCAGGGGTGTCCCAACTTAGCCCGTGATAGGCTCTCACGGTCAATGAAGGATATTCCTTCTCCCAGGAAGACCCGATCAGTCTCGGAATCCCGGTTACAAGACATTTCGACAATGGTAAAACAAAACCAGCAAAGCCGCCCGATGTGCCGACATCCTGATGGGAGCTGCACATATCTCGTTCTCAGGGCAACACCGGATGAGACATCCTACGAGTAAAACCAGACCTCGAGTTTCCACGAGGGGGCCCCGCAGTCTACTCAGTTCGGACCAACACTTAGAGAAGCACTGGCCCGGGGGGGGTTAAAATGAGATGACCCTCGAGAGAGCGACTCCCCAGGGAAAAGAAATAGGCTGAGCAAATGGTAAAACCAAGGTTGGGCCTTGCTGGAAGAGTTTTATTCAAGGCGAACTGTCAAGGGGGTCCCATAAATCACCCAACCGTGTAAGGAACGCAAAATCCAGGAACATAACACCGGTATGACGGAAACTAGGGCGGCAAGAGTGGAACAAAACACCAGGCATAAGGCCGAGCCTTCCACCCTTTACCAAGAATATAGATGCATTAATAATATAAGAGATATTGTGATATCCCAACATAACATAATCCAACATGGAGCAATCTTCATCTTCACCTGCAGCTAGCAACGCTATAAGAGGGGCTGAGCAAAGCGGTAACATAGCCAAACAACGGTTTGCTAGGAAGGGTGACAAAGGTTAGAGGTTCATGGCAATTTGGGAGGCTTGAGGAACAAGTGAATAGGTAGCGCAGCAAAGCGAAAGAACGAAGCAACTAGCATAGCAATGATAGTAATGAGATCCAAGGTGACGGTCATCTTGCCTGAAATCCCGCTAGGAAGAAGAACGAATCCATGAAGAAGATGAAGCCACGAAGACGAACGAATCCTCACGATCGCAACGACACGGGAACTATCGAGAAGAAGCACACAACAAGGTAAACACACCACACAAGAACAAGGCATGATGCTCAACCAAGTATGATTCATGACAAGGCTATATGAAGCTACTCATGACAAGAGATGATGCATGCAAGAACAACACATCAAGGCAAGTTTAAATGAGGCCGGAATCAACATAAGATAATTCCGGTAAGTCCTCATATGCAAATTTCGAAATTGGTCCAGAACTGAACAAGAATTAAGTTGAAGTTGTTAAACAGCAGGTTAAAGAGCACCATGATGATCTACACGAAATTCTAGTCAAATTACATATAAAGTTCATTAGATTCGGAGCTACGGCCTAGAATATATGAGCAAAAACAAGTAAAACATGGTATTGATGCAAAATGCATACAAACATCAAGCAAACACCTCAAAACAAGGATGCATCATGATAATATGGAACTACATACAATTCTAAGCAAGTTTCATATAGAACATGCTCACAACGGAGCAACGGTGCAACACATACACTCCAAACAAGACATAGCAACAATCTGACGAAAACAGCAACTAGGCATAAAGCAAGCATCAAAACAATATTCTACAGCAACTCCACGTGAATACAAAAGGCATGGACATGATGTACAGGTAAATCACAACAAAACATGAACACTGAACTATCTCCAGAAATCACTAGAACATGCTCAAAAGGACAAGGCAAGATTGCAAATGATAACAGATTCACAGACTTGGAGAAATTACTGGACATGGCAGAAATAACATCAGGTTGCAATGTTCAGAGCACGATATCAACATGCTACAGGAACTTAACATGGCAAAACAAGGCATGGCATGAATCTACTCAAAGCATATAACAAAAGTCCCTTACTGACCATAAGCCAAAAAGGATCAGAGGATATGATGGCAAGCATGTAAACATAGCAAGTTTCGTTATCAGGTTTCGGACTTGGCAGAAAACAGAGCATGGCAGAAATAATAATATGTATGCCTCTTTGTGAGCTTGATGCACTCACTACAGAGCAATGCATGACAAACCAAGCATACCTACAGTAATATGGCATGTTTATGAAGCTAACCATGGCAATAGTAATAGCATAGCATGTATGGATCAACTACAATAAGCTTGGCAAAATTGCATATCATGTTAAGAATCTGCCAGAAATATTTTATAGCAAAAGTAGAGCAAGATTGTGTCATGCTATGTCACCCCATAATTGCAAACAAGGACAGGAATGGATCAATTACAACTATAGCTACAAAACATCCTTACTGAACATCTCCAAAATGTGCATGGATATCTCTGTAACATCAAGTTTACATGGCAACAAAATTACAGCAGACAAGGACTTAGAGAAATCACCAAGTCCCTGAAATCAGAAATATTACGGGACCTACTTTGCATGCTTGTTTTAGTCACCACACAGATCACAAAAATACATGGGCTACACCACTGGAAATATGGCATGGCAAACTTCAAAACACATGTAGAGCTCATGCTCAAAAGATGCACAGATTAAATGATACAAAAATGACAAATCTCCAAGTTCTGATAAGAACCAGAGAATAACAGCAACTAGCCCTCTTCCAACAGAGATTTGGGCATCAAGATGACCCCTAATGAACATGGTGCAATTGAACAAAATGTAGAGCATCACGAGACGAACAAATCGACATATTACACGTACGAATCGGAGCTACATGCAAGAAGTTACGATGCAGAGAGCATGGCATGATAATGATAAATTTCCAGGACTTAGAATATTTCGACCTCGAGGGGGGGGGGAACGAAGTCAACGCGGGGCAGTGCAGATCGGGCTCGGGGTCGCCGGCTCAAGTCGCCGAGAGAGGCGGCGGTGCTCCGGTGGCCGGAGGCGGCGGAGGTCGGGGCGTTGAGGCCCGAGGCGGCGGGGTTGGCGCTGGAGGCGGCCGGCGGCGAGGAAGAGGACCGGGCGGCGGCCATGGCGGCGGGTGGAGGCGCGGGCACGCCGGCGGGCGAGCGGAAGCCGAGGGGCGGAGGCCATGGCGGCAGGTGGAGGCGCGAGGGGGCGCGGGCGAGGCGGACGGGCGCCGGCGGGGCAGAGGAAGGCGACCCGGGCGGCGGAGCCGAGGTGGCCGGCGAGCGGCGGACGGGCGGCGGGGCTCGGGCGGCCGCGCGGGCCTGGGCAGGCCGCGGCGGCGGGGACGGCGCGGGAGGCTGAGGTGGCACGCTGTGAGTGGTGGAGGGAGGCGGCGGAGGCGACGTGGCGATCCACGATTGGTTGGAGTGAGGTGGCGGGTGGACATGTCCGGCACGGACGAATTTGTCCGGCGGCGCGAGGATGAAGATGACTAGGGTTTCATCCGCGAATTTCGGGAAGGGGCACCTATTTATAGATAGAGGGAGCTAGGAGAGTCCAAAAAAGGTGCGGTTTTCGCCCACGCGATCGTGATCGAACGACCGAGAGCATGGCGGAGACTTAGAGGTGTTTTGGGGCTGTTTGAAATTGGGTTTTTGCTGGACACTCAAATGAACTTTGCGGTTACCCGGTTAACCGTTGGAGTACCAAACGACCTCCAAATGGAACGAAACTTGACCGGTGGTCTCCGGGTGGTATACCGAGACCACTTGACAAGACTCGGTCCATTCCAAGAAAGTTTGACACCCGCACACGAAAGAAAACAAGAGGGGTGCACCGGAGGAGATAGGAGCGTCGGATTGCAAAACGGACAACGGGGAAATTGCTCGGGTGCAAGAGACGAACACGTATGCGAATGCAATGCACAAGATGACATGGTATGAAATGCAGATGATGACATGGCAAAATGCAACACGCAAGCAAATGACATGGCAACGACAGCGAATAACTGGCAGACACCTGGCGCATAGGATCCGGGGCGTTACAGTACTGCCCTTTCTTGGACAAGCATCCCACTTATGATTAACCCCTATTGCAAGCATCCGCAACTACAAAAGAAGTATTAAGGTAAACCTAACCATAGCATTAAACTAGTGGATCCAAATCAGCCCCTTGCGAAGCAACGCATAAACTAGGGTTTAAGCTTCTGTCACTCTAGCAACCCATCATCTACTTATTACTTCCCAATGCCTTCCTCTTGGCCCAAATAGTGGTGAAGTGTCATGTAGTCGACGTTCACATAACACCATTAGAGGAGAGACAACATACATCTCATCAAAATATCGAACGAATACCAAATTCACATGACTACTAATAGCAAGACTTCACCCATGTCCTCAGGAACAAACGTAACTACTCACAAAGCATATTCATGTTCATGATTAGAGGAGTATTAATATGCATTAAGGATCTGAACATATGATCTTCCACCAAATAAACCAACTAGCATCAACTACAAGGAGTAATCAACACTACTAGCAACCCACAGGTACCAATTTGTGGTTTTGATACAAGATTGGATACAAGAGATGAACTAGGGTTTTGAGAGGAGATGGTGCTGGTGAAGATGTTGATGGAGATTGACCCCCTCCCGATGAGACGATCGTTGGTGATGACGATGGTAATGATTTCCCCCTCCCGGAGGGAAGTTTCCCGGCAGAATAGCTCCGCCGGAGCCCTAGATTGGTTCCGCCTCGTGGCGGCGGAGTTTCGTCTCGTAAGCTTGCTTATGATTTTTTTTCGGGGTAAAAGCCTTCATATAGCAGAAGAGGGGCACCGGAGGACCACCAGGGGGCCCAGGAGACAGGGGCGCGCCCAGTAAGGGAGGGCGCACCCCCCACCCTCCTGGCCAGGGTGTGGGCCCCCTCCGGTACTTCTTTCGCTCAATAATTTTCATAAATTCCAAAAATGACTTTCGTGGAGTTTCAGGACTTTTGGAGCTGTGCAAAATACATTTCCAATATTTGCTCTTCTTCCAACCCAGAATTCCAGCTGCCGGCATTCTCCCTCTTCATGATAAACCTTGTAAAATAAGAGAGAATAGCCATAAGTATTGTAACATAACGTGTAATAACAGCCCATAATGCTATAAATATCGATATAAAAGCATGATGCAAAATGGACGTATCAACTCCCCCAAGCTTAGACCTCACTTGTCCTCAAGCGGAAGCCGATATCGAAAAATATGCCCACATGTTTAGAGATAGAGGTGTCGATAAAAATAATATACGGACATGAGGGCATCATGATCATTCTCATAACAACAACATACATAGATTTTGTCATATGATTTCTTATGCTCAAGTAACAATCTATTCACAATGTCAAGTAAGGTTTAGAAACTTCATTGAGAACTAACAAACTATAATCTCAGTCATTGAAGCAATTGCAATTTATCATAACATTGGAAAGAGTCAATAATAGAGCTTTTCAGCAAGTCCACATAATCAACTATCATATAGTCTTCTACAATTGCTAACACTCACGCAATACTTGTGGTTATGGAGTTTTAATCGGACACTGAGAAAGATAGGGGCTTATAATTTCGCCTCCCAACGTATTCACCTTTAGGTGATGTCAACAATAATAACTCATGCTAACTTACATCCAATTGGATATATATATCAGGATCTTTCCAACACGAGGTGCTTGCCAAAGGATAAAATGAAAAAGGGAAAGGTGAGGATCACCTTGACTCTTGCATAAAATAAAAAGACATAAAGTAAAAGATAGGCCCTTCGCAGAGGGAAGCAGAGGTTGTCATGCGCTTTCATGGGTTGGATGCACAAAATCTTAATGCAAGAGAACGTCACTTTATATTGCCACTTGTGATATGAACCTTTATTATGCAGTCAGTCGCTTTTATTACTTCCATATCACACAATCGTATAAAGTTTATTTTCTCCCACATTAATAAGTCATACATATTTAGAGAGCAATTTTTATTGCTTGCACCGATGACAACTTACTTGAAGGATCTTACTCAATCCATAGGTAGGTATGGTGGACTCTCATGGCAAAACTGGGTTTAAGGTTATTTGGAAGCACAAGTAGTATCTCTACTTGGTGCAAGGAATTGGGCTAGCATGAGGGGGAAAGGCAAGCTCCACATGTTAGGAAGATCCATGACAATATACTTTAACTGAGATGTGAGAAAACATAAACCATTACGTTGTCTTACTTGTCCAACATCAACTCTTTAGCATGTCATACTTAATGAGTGCTCACAATCATAAAAGATGTCCAAGATAGTATATTTATATGTGAAGCTTCTCTTTCTTTATTACTTCCTATTAATTGCAACGATGACCAAAACTATGTTTATCAACTCTCAACAACTTTTATGCCTCATACTCTTTATATGTGAAGTCATTACTATCCATAAGATCAATATGAACTCTTTATTTTTTTTTATTCTTTCTATTTTCTCAAGATCATAGCAAAGTAGCAAAGCCCTTGACTCAACACTAATCTTTATTATATAGCTCACGGAATTGATTACATAAAGGGATCACAAAGCAAAACTCAAAACTAATTCATACCAAAACTTTATTCTACTAATCAAGATATTACTAAAGGGATCGAACTAAATAAAACGGTAAAGATAGGAGTGTGATGGTGATACGATATCGGGGCACCTCCCCCAAGCTTGGCAGTTGCCAAGGGGGGTGCCCATACCCATGTGATTATGTCCTCGAAGGTGATGAAGAAGGTCTTGTTGATGATGTGGATTTCTACCTTAATTTCCGCTTGAGAATGACATTTTGCTCCCTCGGATCATCGATCTCCCGCTCAAGGCTTAATATCTTTTTGCATAGTTCCTGTTTATTTTCCTGCAAGAGACGAAAAGGGATAAACTCGATCTTGGGTTTCTTTGCCTTATCAGGGAGGCTTGACTTTTTTAACTCCACATGCATGTCCCCCGGTTGAGGTAAAGGGGCTTCATCTTCATCTGAGCTTGTCTCCTCCCTTCTCTTAGGTTCATAGTCTTCTTCTTCCTCTGTGGTCCATCCACAATGCTCCAAGTCCTCGTAGACCCTAGGGTCTGCAAGGTAATCGGCCACATAGCTTTCTCCCTCCGAATCCTGGGACGACATATTGCTCTAATCTGCGGCAGAAACAGCTCGAAATGAAAACAGAAGATTTTTGCGTTATACGGTGATCAAAACTTTCGGGAGATTATATAATAAATTTTTACCGACCAAAATACGTAACGTGCAAGAAAACGGAGTCGGGGAGGCACACGAGGTGCCCACGAGACAGGGGGCACGCCCTCCACCCTCGTGGAGGCCTCGTGTCCTTCCCGGATTACTTCTTGCTTTCCAAAATTCTTAAATATTCCAAAACGGATAGAAATTGCCATTAGAATTGTTTTGGAGTCGGTTTACTTACCGTACCACATACCTATTCCTTTTCGGAGTCTGAAGCGTACTGGAAAGTGTTCCTTATGTATTCCTCCGGGGTTATGGTCTCAATAATATTAGTTTCAACATTTATGGGATTACCTGAGATATAATGTTTGATTCTTTGACCGTTCACCACCTTCGGATTTGTGCCTTCGAAATTGTTGATTTTTATGGCACCGGAACGATAGACCTCCTCGATAACGTAAGGACCTTCCCACTTAGAGAGAAATTTTCCTGCAAAAAATCTTAAACGAGAGTTGGATAGCAACACATAATCACCTACGTTAAATTCTCGCTTTTGTATTCTTTTGTCATGCCATCTTTTAACCTTTTCTTTAAACAGCTTAGCGTTCTCATATGCTTGGGTTCTCCATTCATCAAGTGAGCTAATATCAAATAACCTCTTCTCACCGGCAAGTTTGAAATCATAATTGAGCTCTTTAATAGCCCAATACGCTTTATGTTCAAGTTCGAGAGGTAAGTGACATGCTTTTCCATAAACCATCTTATAAGGAGACATACCCATAGGACTTTTATAAGCAGTTCTATAGGCCCATAATGCATCATCAAGTTTTTTAGACCAATTCTTTCTATGTCTATTAACAGTCTTTTGAAAAATTAATTTGAGCTCTCTATTGCTCAATTCTACTTGACCACTAGACTGGGGGTGATAAGGAGATGCAATTCTATGATTAACATCATACTTAGCAAGCATTTTACGAAAGGCACCATGAATAAGATGTGAACCACCATCAGTCATTAAATATCTAGGGACTCCAAACCTCGGAAAAATAACTTCTTTAAGCATCTTAATAGAGGTGTTATGATCAGCACTACTAGTTGGAATAGCTTCTACCCACTTAGTAACGTAATCAACAGCAACTAAAAATATGTGTATATCCATTAGAGGCAGGAAAAGGTCCCATATAATCAAAGCCCCAAACATCAAATGGTTCAATAACAAGAGAATAATTCATAGGCATTTCTTGACGTCTACTAATATTACCAATTCTTTGACATTCATCACAAGAGAAGACAAACTTACGAGCATCTTTGAAGAGAGTAGGCCAATAAAAACCAGATTGCAATACCTTATGTGCAGTTCTATCTCCAGCGTGGTGTCCTCCATATGATTCGGAGTGACACTTGCGTAGGATCTGTTCCTGTTCATGCTCAGGTACAAAACGTCTAATAACACCATCTACTTCTTCTTTATAAAGGTGTGGGTCATCCCAAAAGTAATGTCTTAAATCATAAAAGAACTTTTTCTTTTGCTGGTATGTGAAACTAGGTGGTATAAATTTAGCAACAATGTAATCAGCATAATCAGCATACCATGGAGCAATACGAGAAGCATTAATGACCGCTAATTGTTCATCAGGAAAGCTATCATCAATAGGTAGTGGGTCATCAAGAACATTCGCTAACCTAGACAAGTTGTCTGCAATGGGGTTCTCAGCTCCCTTTCTATCAATAATATGCAAATCAAATTCTTGGAGCAAGAGGACCCATCTAATAAGTCTAGGCTTGGCATCTTTCTTTTCCATAAGATATTTAATAGCAGCATAATCAGTGTGAATAGTAACTTTAGAATCAACAATGTAAGGTGTGAACTTATCACATGCAAATACTACTGCTAAGAATTCTTTTTCAGTGGTAGCATAATTTCTCTGGGCAGTATCAAGAGTTTTACTAGCATATTGAATAACATTTAGTTTCTTATCAACTCTTTGCCCTAGAACAACACCTACAGCATAATGACTAGCATCACACATAATTTCAAAGGGTAAAATTCAATCAGGTGGTTGAACAATAGGTGCAGTGATCAAAGCTTTCTTAAGTATTTCGAATGCTTCTACACAATCATCATCAAAGACAAAAGGAATATCTTTTTGCAATAAATTAGTCAGAGGCCTAGAGATTTTAGAAAAGTCCTTAATGAACCTCCTATAAAAGCCGGCATGACCAAGGAAACTTCTTATACCTTTAATGTCCTTGGGACATGGCATCTTTTCAATAGCGTCAACTTTAGCTTTATCAACTTCAATACCTCTTTCAGAAATTTTATGCCCCAAGACAATGCCTTCATTAACCATAAAGTGGCACTTTTCCCAATTCAAGACAAGGCAAGTGTCTTCACATCTCTGCAAAACTCGATCAAGGTTGCTCAAGCAATCATCAAAAGAGGATCCATAAACGGAGAAATCATCCATGAATACCTCACAAATCTTTTCACAAAAGTCAGAGAATATAGCCATCATGCACTTTGAAAGGTAGCAGGTGCATTACATAAACCAAAAGGCATGCGTCTATAAGCAAAGGTACCGAAAGGGCAAGTAAAAGTAGTTTTGGATTGATCTTCCGCTGACACAGGTATTTGAGAGAAACCAGAATAACCATCTAGAAAGCAGAAATGTGTATGTTTGGATAGTCTTTCTATCATTTGATCAATAAAAGGTAAAGGGTAATGATCTTTCTTAGTAGCTTTATTTAATTACGGAAATCAATTACCATCCTATAACCTGTAATAATTCTTTGCAGAATCAATTCATCTTTATCATTAGGAACAACAGTAATACCTCCCTTCTTAGGAACGCAATGGCGGGGCTTACCCATTCACTATCAGCAACGGGATGAATTATACCTGCCTCAAGGAGCTTTAGTATCTCCTTTCTTACCACTTTTTTCATCTTAGGATTTAATCGTCGTTGATGATCTCTAACTGGTTTGGCATCTTTCTCCAATTTAATTTTGTGTTGGCATAGAGTGGGACTAATGCCCTTAAGATCATCCAGAGTATATCCAATAGCAGCACGGTGCTTCTTCAGAGTTTTCAATAATCTTTCCTCTTCCTGCTCTGAAAGGTTAGCACTAATAATAACAGGATATATCTTCTTTTCATCAAGATAAGCATATTTAAGATTATCAGGTAAGGGTTTGAGCTCAAACACGGGATCACCCTTGGGTGGAGGGGGATCCCCTAAGATTTCAACAGGTAGGTTGTGTTTCAGAATAGGACCCTGTTTAAGGAATACTTCATCTATTTCCCTTCTTTCATTCATAAAAATATCATTTTCATGGTCTAGCAAATATTGTTCTAACGGATCAGTAGGAGGTACGACAATAGAAGCAAGACCAATAATTTCATCCTTACTAGGGAAATCTTTATCACGGGGTTGTCTACGAAATTTAGCAAAATTAAACTCATGTTCCATATCCCCCAAGCCAACAGTGACAATATCTTTTTCACAATCAATCCTAGCATTAATAGTATTCAAGAAGGGTCTACCAAATATAATGGGACAAAAGCTATCTTGTGGGGAACCAAGAACAAGAAAATCAGCAGGGTATTTAACTTTCCCACACAAGACTTCAACATCTCTAACAATCCCAACCGGTGAAATCGTATCTCTATTGGCAAGTTTAATAGTAACATCAATATCTTCTAACTCAGCAGGTGTAATATCATGCATAATTTATTTATATAAGTCATGAGGTATTGCACTGGCACTAGCACCCATATCACATAAGCCATGATAACAATGATCTCCAATTTTAACAGAAATAACAAGCATGCCTACAACAGGTCTATGTATCTTAGCATCGGGTTTAGCAATATTAGCCGTTTCACCACAGAAGTAAATAACATGCCCATCTATATTATCATCCAAGAGATCTTTAACCATAGCAATACTAGGTTCAACTTTAATTTGCTCAGGAGGTGTATATGTTCTAGTATTACTCTTACGAACCACAGTTGAAGTTCTAGCATGATCCTTTATCCTAACAGGAAAAGGTGGTTTCTCAACATAAGTAGTAGGAACAATAGGATCGTTATAGGTAATAGTCTTTTCTTCAACTGTAATAGGTGCAACTACTTTCACTTCAGTGGGGGGATTATATTTAAACCACTTCTCCTTAGGGAGATCAACGTGGGCAGCAAAAGATTCACAAAAAGAAGCTACTATCTCAGAGTCAAGTCCATATTTAGTGCTAAATCCACGAAAAGCATCGGTATCCATAAAAGATTTAACACAATCAAACTTAGATGTCATACCTGACTCCTTACCATCGTCGGAACCCCAATCTTCAGAGTTGTGTTTAATTCTTTCCAATAAATCCCACTTGAATTCAGTAGTATTCAGCATATAAGAACCAGCGCAGGAAGTATCGAGCATGGTGCGATTGTTGTCAGAAAGCCGAGCATAAAAATTTTGAATAACCATTTCCCTTGAGAGCTCATGATTGGGGCATGAATATAACATTGACTTAAGCCTCCCCCAAGCTTGGGCGATGCTTTCTCCTTCGCGAGGCCAGAAATTATATATGTAATTACGATCACGATGAACAAGATGCATAGGATAGAACTTCTGGTGAAATTCCAATTTCAATCGTTTATAGTTCCAAGATCCCGTATCATCACATAGCCTATACCATGTCAATGCGTCTCCCTTCAAAGATAAAGGGAAGACCTTCCTCTTAACAACATTATCGGGAATACTTGCAAGCTTAAATAATCCACAAACTTCATCCACAAAGATAAGGTGTAAATCGGGATGCAATGTTCCATCTCCTGCAAAGGGATTAGCTAGCAGTTTCTCTATCATACCCGAAGGAATCTCAAAGTGAACATTTTAAATAGGTCCAGAAGGTTGAGGAGAAATTCTTTGCTCTACTGGTCGGGGCGAAGATGCCCCGAACAAGCCCCTCAAAGGATTAGTTTCCATAGTAACAAGTGACAGAAAATTTCAGCACACAATATAAATGTTTCCTTACCAAGTTCCACTCACCAAAGGCGCTTCACTCCCCTGCAACGACGCCAGAAAAGGGTCTTGATGACCCACAAGTATAGGGGATCTATCGTAGTCCTTTCGATAAGTAAGAGTGTCGAACCCAACGAGGAGCAGAAGGAAATGACAAGCGGTATTCAGTAAGGTTTTCTCTGCAAGCGCTGAAATTGTAGGTGATAGATAGTTTTGTGATAAGATAATTTGCAACGGGTAACAAGCAATGAAAGTAAATAAAGTGCAGCAAGGTGGCCCAATCCTTTTTGTAGCAAAGGACAAGCCTGGACAAATTCTTATAATGAGAAAAGCGCTCCCGAGGACACATGGGAATTATCGCGTCAAGCTAGTTTCATCACGTTCATATGATTCGCGTTTGTTACTTTGATAATTTGATATGCGGGTGGACCGGTGCTTGGGTACTGCCCTTTCTTGGACAAGCATCACACTTATGATTAACCCCTATTGCAAGCATCCGCAACTACAAAAGAAGTATTAAGGTAAACCTAACCATATCATTAAACTAGTGGATCCAAATCAGCCCCTTACGAAGCAACGCATAAACTAGGGTTTAAGCTTCTGTCACTCTAGCAACCCATCATCTACTTATTACTTCCCAATGCCTTCCTCTAGGCCCAAATAATGGTGAAGTGTCATGTAGTCGACGTTCACATAACACCACTAGAGGAGAGACAACATACATCTCACCAAAATATCGAACGGATACCAAATTCACATGACTACTAATAGCAAGACTTCACCCATGTCCTCAGGAACAAACGTAACTACTCACAAAGCATATTCATGTTCATGATTAGAGGAGTATTAATATGCATTAAGGATCTGAACATATGATCTTCCACCAAATAAACCAACTAGCATCAACTACAAGGAGTAATCAACACTACTAGCAACCCACAGGTACCAATTTGTGGTTTTGATACAAGATTGGATACAAGAGATGAACTAGGGTTTTGAGAGGAGATGGTGCTAGTGAAGATGTTGATGGAGATCGACCCCCTCCCGATGAGAGGATCGTTGGTGATGACGATGGCGATGATTTCCCCCTCCCGGAGGCACTACAACAAAACAAAGATTAGGTAACACAATCATGTAACATGTAGAAAAATGTGTTACAGAGCAAAATTGCAGTAACAGATCTTGTGTCTTGCAGCGCGGACAGTAACACACAGTTGATGAGGTTTGAAAATGTGTTACCGGTACATTACCATAGTAACATATAAGTTTGTATCGCTCCAGGTGTGTTACAAACTATTGGCACAGTAACACATAATCCTGTGTTGCCACAGTGTTACAAGCGATATAGATTTAGATAAAAACAAACAGTGTAAACTATATTTTAATAAAGGAACATCCCACAATGCTTACAAACATAGGTTCAAATTTTCATTCAATTAATTTTCTCAACATTCTTTGTGCATGACACAAGGTTGTACATAGGTGTTGAACATTTTTTTCTGTATTACTTGAATCTTTATTTTTAAGAACAGAGTACAGACGCAGGCGCTCATATATATGCGCATACACTCACCACTGGCACCTCGTATTCGAGGAGAACGTCTCCTCCCACTGAACGTGCATCATCGGAAATACTGAAATAAATTCAGAAATAATACGAGCACCAGGATTTGAACCCTGCTGGGCAATGGATAACACTGTCCTCCTAACCATTCAACCACAGGTTGGTTCGCTACTTGAATCTTAATTGAGATTCATATATGACTCAAATTGGAATTACTTCCAATATATACGCATAAATTCATTCATTTAATCTATTGAAAATAGTGAATAATTTCAAAAAAATCTTAAAATTATAAATATTAGCATGGGAGCATATTATATATACATATTCTTCCTATAAAACTTCAATACATCTGATGTAGAAGTATATTATATGTCCGTAATAATCTTGCTATAAAAAAATTGAGAACATGTAGCTTGTAAGCAAGTCACACCGGCTAAATAGCCCAACAGAACGCAGGACCTTTTGACATGCGTGAACAAAATAAAATGACCAACAATGGGGGATATTTGATACGCGTGAACAAAATACTGTAATCTGTTGCACATGAGTTAATACAAAAAAAAAGGCAGTGGGAGGTTCTTCTACTGTAACGAAAAAAGAAATTCTGGGTACAAGAATCGAACCTGATACCTCGTGCCTCGGGAAACAAGTGATAAACAAAATGCTACACCCGCTATTGTGCTTAATTCTAATAATAATATTCTTATTAAAGAAGGAACGGCTCGGGAAAGGACCATTAGGTTTTTTTAGCAACGCCATGGCCCATTAGAAAGATATCGGTGGTCTCATATCTCTAGTATTAAAGGAGTATCGAACGTCGTGATGGTTCGACCTTCTCTTTCCCGACCGCTCAATCCCACACCTCGACCGCACGAAGTAAAAAAAATCTTCCCCCTCCCCCTCGTACGTGCAAACCTCCCACCGATTTAGCAGGGAAAATAAATCGAGGAAACAGCCTGCCGCCCACGAACCCACGTCCCACGCGGCCACGCACCACATCTCCGTCCCACAGCTCTCGATCCGCCGCCATGTACCACGCATGGCCAATCAATGCCTTTTGCGGCCGCTCCCTACCCCTCCTCGTCCGGCTGGAAGTCACGGTGCTCGTCGTCTTGTTCGTGGATGACGCCGCTCCGCCACCCGATCTCCGTGTACACGATGACCTGCCCTTCTCGTTGTTGTCGGACGCTCGTCTCCTTCGCCGTCGTGCTTCCCTGGTCCCAATCGCCGTCGAGCCTCGCCTGTACACCGCCTACTACACCGCCCTGTACCACATGCTCGCCGCCGCCGCCGCTAATATGGACCGACGACGACTCAGACGCCGAGTTCGACGACTACTGCTCGGCTGCTCCTGTCGGCTGTGTGCCCCAGTCCCCGGCCGGCGCGCCGCTGCTACTGGCTTTCTTCTTGGTCCCCTTCTCGGAAGCCAGACGCTGCTCCACCTCCCTTTGTCTCTGTGTGATGCTAGCCGGCGGTTCTTTTTCCTACAAAAACTGTCGCTTTCTGTTATGTATGTGCAGTTCTGATTCATGTAGTGTGTGCTCCCGGTTCATCACCCATCTTCACCAGGACGATAGGTGCGTCCAGCTGATGGAGTGAGGATGTTCTGTTCGATCTGAACTTCCCTCTTATTGGTTAATCTGCAGTGATGTGGACTGAGTACCCTGATGTGTGTTTGCATGCCATCTGAAGCTAGCGTGCTGTACTTTTGTAGGCAATTGCTTTAACTAGATTGTGCAAGCGATCAAGCCTGCGTCTGATGTTTTTGCCAAAGTGGTGGCAGAGACCGACGGTACATGTGGAATGGTGCAGCTTGAATTTTTTAATGAAGACAGCTTGATTTGATACCTGCATCATATTTTTACTTGCGCAATGGATATTGAGACCTGCATCATATTTGTAGGTACCAGTGATGTGTCATATGTTTTGGGATCCAGGTAATACTTACTTACCTGCCAGATTACATTACTTCCAAAGTATTTACCTATCATGAGATTAAATGACAGGAAATCCTATCTGTATTGATGGAACTAGCAATGCATAATACAATCGACATGTCTAGCTCAACCCTCGTCCTCTCATTCCATGGTATGTATGATTTTCTTTTGAAGTTTGCTTTAATTTTGCTTTGTTTATTCATATCAAAGATGGTTGTATATACGTCCAAATTCAGATTACGTAGTGCCCTGCAAAGAGGGAATTAGCAGGGCAAGGGAAGAAGCATGGAAAATAATTTTGGTTATTTCTATATGGAAGGACCATGATGGATTCTGGCTATCTGCATCTTGGCGAGTATCGTACCTTGGTCTTTGCAGATTTGCCTAACGGTCATGCAGATTGGTTTTGGTACACAAATAACTTAATCTAAATCTTTTCTGGCCATAAGTATGCGCATACTACATGGTTTTGATACATATGCCTTTTTCTCCAAGTAGTACGCTCCATTTTTTATGTCTTCGTGTATATTGCCACACCAAAATGAAGTCAAAGGCCTCATTGCCCCCCTCCACCACGGAGTAATTAAAGGTACCTGCAGTTTTTTTGTTCTTATTTTCTGTTGGACAATTCATCTAAGTAAAAGAGTTTACAATGGATAGATGCATTCCATTTATAGCTTGTACAACCAAGTTTATAATATGCAGTAGTTCCATGAATGCATTATACTCTCCCTAACTACTTGGCAGGAAAGATTGATGCGAGGCATGAAACAAATAATTGGCGAAACAGAAAACTCACTTTGATGAAGATGAATTCGTTCAGCTGCATGAATGGCATCGTTTGTGGTAAACAAAAGAAGCTACGAAGAGAGTTTTTATTTGATCTACTTAATACATATAAAGTATGACGTTTTGTCATTCGATTCTACTTTTTCTAAGCCACAACTTTTAGATTGTTTGTTATATTTGCGACGATGCTTAGAGCAACTCCAAACTGCCGACCCAAATGGACGGTGATTTTGTCTGATTGCAAGTTATATTCAACGCCAGAACGTGGTTATGGACCAACACGGCAGCCAACATCTCCTCATCATCGGATAAGGAATCGTCGGAGTCGCACTGAAAATTGTGGAAAATAGCTCGTCGACGGAGTCCATTTTGTACCTTCAGGCATACTGTCGAACAACTTGCGGGCGTCAACGAAGAAGTTGGTCGGCGATGAGACACGCGCCTCCCCTGGACCTGGTGGCGTCCGATGAGCGTGCATGCGTGAGGAGAGCGGGCGGTGTCAGAGGAGCTGGTCGGGGACGTGGAGGCGGCTTCCTGCTCGCGGCGACGTCGGAGTGGGGACGAGGCGGTGGCGGCGGCAACATGGGAGGTGGCGGCAGCAACATGGGAGGTGGCGGCTTTGGGGGAAGGTGTACCGGTACGGGCTGTTGGCACAAGCACCGGGAAATGGACTCCCCTACTATTTCACGGTAAAAAAAAGAGAGTCACGATGACTGTTCAGGAGAAAAGAAGGGGAGAAAGAATTGGTATTTGTCCATCATGTTTGACATACCTCTCCGAAATAGAACAATTATTTGACCAATGTATTTATATAGTTTTTCTATTCCGTGGCAACGCACGGGCACCAACTAGTATTATTAAATTGGGCTGCGATTCCGTGACTTTGGCCCGGTTTTGCTTCTGGAATATTCCAACCAGTTTTCCTTCTTTGTCTGCTGAGTTTTTTGTTGGTTTTTCTTCCGGTTTTCCTGTTTCTTTTGCCTATTACTTCTTTTCTTCCTTTTTTTATTTTTTATTCATTTCAAATTACATTGAAAAATCTTCAAATTCATGAATTTTTCCTTGAAAGTCGAGGACCTTTTCTTGAAATTGGTGGCCTTCTTTTAAATTTGCAAACAAGTTTTAAATTGACAAACTTCTTCAAATTCATGAATGCTTTTTTAAAAATTCTGAAAACTTCGTTTTCAAATTCGTGAACTTATTTGTAGAAGCAATTTTTTTTCATTCACAAACTTTTTTTCGAGTCTGTGAACATTTTATTTTCTGTGAAAATAATTTCAAGCCGCAAAGTTTTTCAAATATGTGGACTTTTTTCAATACGTGATTTTATTTACTTTGGAAATTTTTTAATGTTCGCAAACATTTTTTAGAATTTATGAATGTTTTTCAAATTTATTAACATTTGCCAAAATTAAGATTTTGTTTTTAGTTCGTGATTTTTTTATCAAATTGATGAAGTATTTTTAGAATTGACGAACATTTCTTTCAAAATCATGAACTTTTTCATATTCATGAGTATTTCCGAAGCCATAAATTATTTTCAACCCACTAACAAATTTTCAAATTATAAACTGGTCAATGGTGAACCGGTCGAAACAGCCATGGAGCGAGCGAGTTGGACCGAGCTACCTCGCTTTGCTGGGTTGGCCGATGCCGCGTCAGCGTTAGTTGGCATTCCTTGCGGTTCAAGTGCTGTATAGGCGCTCTCCATATTTTAATATGCTCGAATGCTAAAAATTAAACACATCCAAATCAAACAACGCACAAATTCAAATCCATTGGACCATGTCATTGAATCAATAATTTCACCATTAATTTTGCATACGGATTCAAACTAAAATTGTCTAAAATTATTTAAAAAATCGCGATGAGATGTAAATATTTTTTGTTGTATGTGATGTTTCATTTGATAGCAGATGTGAAAGTTGGGAGCTTATGTGCAAGAAGAACCCTTTATATAGGTAACCATGAAAGTAACGTTTATGCTTAGCTCGGGGGCAACCTGGAAGTTACCTCTTGCATACCGGGCTAAGAGCAACTCTAACGGAGCGAACATATTGGCCCGATCCACAAAAATCATACCGATATGCGGCTTATGGGCCCAAAAAATATACTAGCAGATCCCGCATCTTGGCCCGGCCCGCATATTATTTCTTTACAAGGAACCTAAAATCGTCCACCTTGGAATGGTATATGTACGGGATCCGGGGGCGCATTTCCTAGATCCTACAAACCCATTTTCGTAGAAGAATGGGGAGGCACAAAAGAGTAGAGAGTGATCTTACCAGTGTTGGCCGTGCGCCCTGGTATGGAGAGGAGGGAGGTCCGGAGGTGAACCAGGCGAGATAGCAAACAAAAGACGCTAGTTCTCGCGAGTTAGAGAAGCATGCTCCATTCATCCGTCGGGATAGCCGACCAAGGAGGCAAATGGTTCTAGCGAGTTATCTTCAACCTTGATGCTTTTTATATTAATTAGTAGATCGTAATCTCACGCTTATAGTAAATCCACATTGGTCATACCACATCACAATTAAACTTATGGTTTGATCGATTGCATGCTAGGGCACACAACTATAGTGTGCTCCGGACACCCCGTTTCCCGTGACACTGACAGTAGCCAGTAGCCTCTGTCCCTGACGTGGGTTACAAGTAGTGTTGCATCGATCTACTTTGAGCTAGCGTACATGCCAATATCCTCTAAAATGTCCTTGCTTTGATGAGCCTCGACGCAGTTTCTTATATAGGTAGGCAAGGGTTGGTAGTTTCATAACTAGTTATGGGGGATACAATACGATACGATCAGATGATCCCGAGATTATGCGAAACCTATGTATCATAATTGATGAATCTCTCACATAGCACATCCACCCTTATCCCCTCCGAGCTCCCGCTTTGAAAAAAGGAAAGAAAAAGAATACAAATTCAATAAATGCAATCCTTTCGCATCGAGTCCTTTTATGTGTACCAGTTGTGAGGAAAAAAATACTAAACTTGCAATATGATAATTCTGAAGAAAAAAATCCTTCACAAAATGAGGTGTCAATTATGAACATTCATGACTTTCCAAAGTGACTGTCATATTCATTGCATAGTGATAATGTGTCCAAATTGGGCACATAGGTGCGTCTTGCCATTACAAACAATGCTGACAACTAGAGTTTCTAATTTTTTGGTACAAAAAAAAATCTTTTCTATTTCTCAATGTAAACAATGGGTATTTTTTTGAAGCAAGTACAAAAAGTGGGTGTAAAATGGTACCACTCCAATTTTCATGGAAAGTATTTTTAGATTTTTAACTACTTTCACACGTTTAGTGCATATATTTCAAATTTAAATTGTAAGTGTATAAAAATGTTAGCAAATTTTTGGTTAAAAAATCATATTTATATCCTTTAATCAATGCATAGGCCTTATTCTATTACAGAAGAGATGAAAGAAATAAAGGAAAGAAAGGAAAGAAAGAAAAAAGAAAAAAATATTTTTGTCGAGTCTAAAAATATTGCACTAAAAAACATTATGTGTTCTGATTGGTCAGGGTAACCCTCTCACGGATCACGCGCTGTAACCATTGGATTCACGTAGATCCAACGGCTGCGGCCCTCCGGGTGCCCTATACTTTATCTCCTCTCTCTCTCCTTATCCCTTCACACGCACGCCTAGCCATCGAAGCCGCCGCATGCCACGCCGCAAGCCTGAGGGCCTCATGCCGCCGCCGCTCGCCCCTTTCTTTGTAGGTCGCCGACGCAACCCTGGGCCCCGGGGTCGTTCCCTCATCCCCACCAGGCTCGAGGAGGCCCGAGGAGGCGGCCATGAGGAGCGCGCAGCCGCCAAAGCCATGGGCAGATCCAGCCCGCGTCGTCGGTAGCCATCTCTCCCTCGGGCGGCCATGAAGAATTGGAGAGGCCTGAGCAGAACGAGCGCATGGACGGTGCGCACCTCCCGCGATAGGAGCCACCAGTCCTCGTCATCTGCTCGCATCCACGAGGAATCGATCCATATGTAAGCTAGCTTCCACAATAATCCATCCAGCAGGTTGCTTGCTTGTATGTGTACTAGTGTAAACGGGAACAAGATGCGAGGTCGGCGTCGAGGGTACATGCCTGCTGCTAATTGATTCTCCTGGTAATAATAGTAGTACGTGTTTTTCCCGTGGTGGAGATGTACATATGCGAATACTCGTCACATATCCGTACATACTTTAATACTCTCAAACTGTGACGTACACATACATACCTGAATAACTGTGCAATTTTTTTAATTCAGCTAAATAGGTCTACTGAGTGTCAACTTCGGCAAAGGCTGGCGCCTTTGCCTAGTGTTGCTCTCGGCAAACTACGTCCATCAGATTGGGTAGTAGAGATTATGAAGAGCAACACGGACATCTACTTTACTCACGGGTAATGTAGGTGTAATACATAGTGCTTTTCATGGCAAGGGTTCTACTAAATATATGATCATCATAGTGTAGTACATCCCAATAATCACTATGAAAATATAGCAGATGCTTGTATATTCATTCCACTTTAATTCTTATATTTCTCGTATCTCAGTCTCATCTGCTAGTTTGATATAATCAAATGGGTGATAGCATCACCTTGTACCAAGTACCCGTCCTGGTTACTTTTTTATTTAGGTAAATGTAAGATACCATCACCTTTTACCAAGTATCCATCCTGGTTACATTATGTGCAAAATAGGTTCTACATTTAATTCCAAATTTGTTGAATATGTGATTTTACTGCGTGCTTATAGTCTGTAGCTTTTGGATGTACATCTATTTCTGCCTCAAGTTATTTATCATTCTACTCTTACAGAATGTTTGCGGGGAGCTCGGTTAGTGTCGATGCCTCAAGGGCTTATGCATATCAATTCCATGCTGCTTAAAGCCACTGTAATCATGGCTTCTGGTTTCCAGGTATATGTTTATGCAGTCATATGGACGTGCTTGTTGACAATTAGTATAGAATGTTTATATTCTTCATAACTTTGCCATGGAATGTCTACTGTTAGAAAACATCTTACGGGTACTTTGGTTAGGTACTAGAAAGCACATACACAGACACATGCCCAACACAACAACAAGCACACACATACAGCACAACACAGATGCTCTGCTCCTGATTTCTCAACAGTATGATGATGCTTTTGCTCAGCCACTCTAATTTTTTTGCACTGGGCGTCACTTTTCATATGCTTGCTCATGTAGTGACTTGATTGACAGTTGTTTGTGCTGCTTTGTTCAACTAATGTCCAGATACAACAAGTTAGTCTTGATTTGTACACGAGCTAAGTAGAATTGTGTCAACTCTTTTTTTGTGGTTGCTTACCACATATCAGTTTACTACAATAGCTTAATACAATAGCGTGGCAGTTTACTACTATGGGATTAAATGAGATTATTTGGGAAAATAGATGCAGCATGGTTGATTGTGGGCTGCCCACAAACACCCGCATAACACATGCGTGCTGGTGTGGGTATTCCTCCATTAGTCCCACTTGCAGCCTGAATGTCTATCCCTAAGGAAGTGAATGGTCATAATAGTCTTCCCGAACTATGGCCATGTGTATCCATTGAAATATTGTTCATGCAAATTCTGTTATCATTGTCGTTGAATAATAATATTGATCATAATATAGGTTGCATCCAAAGTAGTTTTAAAGACTTTAACATATCCAAACCAGCGGAATGCTGCATATGCTACTATTTGGAGTATTCATCTAGAAACTAAGGTTGGTGATATTTAGTTAGGTGCCAATTTTGCACTTGTGTGCATAGATGAACCTATTCTGGATAATGAGGAGTTAGTAAGGTAAGTTTCTGATTGCAAGAGAATTGGTCATGCTTTTGCTTAGGATACTTAATTGCCCGACCTTTAGCTTTTGTAAGTTGGAGTCTTTTCTTCCATATTCCAAAATTATATTTGTGTACATTTAATCTATAAGGTCCATTTATCTTTTGCAGATTCGAAAGAAGCATAATTGAGTTGGAGCTGAATTATTCTGTTGGATAAAGAAGCAAATATAATTAGAAGATTTTACTTAGCAATAACCGTACTTTACATTGATAGATTGAAAAATGTAATAGCAGTCAGAACATCTTTTTCTTTGGTCGAATTGATACAAATGCTATGGTGTAATATTCTCCATAGACGTGTTCTCTATTGTAAATTTGATATGAATGATATGTTGTTCAACCAATAACATTGGTATTTATTTATTGTAATGCATATGTATCCTACACTCTTGTATATTCATAATAAATACCTTGATATTTTCAATTTTTGTATGTGTCGGGCTTCAATTTCTCTATCATTTTAATGGCGCCAAGCATCACAGTAGAATAATTAACCATTTGAGCAATTGTAGTGATTCATAGATGCATATTCCAAAAAATGGCTATCAACTTTGTGGTTAATAAATAAAAAATACATTAATTATGTTGCCATACTAGTCTAGTAGTGTTACTATAGTTACAAAATGTGTTACCAGTGTTGTGTTATGATATTTGAATATTATGTTACAAGTTGTGTTACTATAGTTACAAAAACATGTTACCACAATGTTCTATGGCTACAAAATGTGTGTTACTATAGTGTTACTATACTAACCAAAATGTGTTACCAACGTGTTTTGGTAACACATAATATGCATGTTACTATAACGTAATTGTAACACAATTTTTAAGATATGGTAACAATTACTATATGTGACAGTGGACACCACTTAGTAACACGGTCTAATGGAACACGTTTCAAAATGTGTTACTATGTGACCTTGTAACGCTGTTTTGGGCCTATAGTAACACAACACTGTGTTACCAAAGCTTTATCCTGTTGTAGTGAGGGAAGTTCCCCCGGCAGAACAGCTCCGCCGGAGCCCTAGATTGGTTCCGCCAAGGTTCCGCCTCGTGGCGGCGGAGTTTCGTCCCGTAAGCTTGCTTATGATTTTTTTTTTCGGGGTAAAAGCCTTCATATAGCAGAAGAGGGGCACCGGAGGGCCACCAGGGGGCCCAGGAGACAGGGGGCGCGCCCAGTAAGGGAGGGCGCGCCCCCAACCCTCCTGGCCAGGGTGTGGGCCCCCTCCGGTACTTCTTTCGCTCAATAATTCTTATAAATTCCAAAAATGACTTTCGTGGAGTTTCAAGACTTTTGGAGCTGTGCAGAATACGTTTCCAATATTTGCTCTTTTTCCAGCCCAGAATTCCAGCTGCCGGCATTCTCCCTCTTCATGATAAACCTTGTAAAATAAGAGAGAATAGCCATAAGTATTGTAACATAACGTGTAATAACAACCCATAATGCAATAAATATCGATATAAAAGCATGATGCAAAATGAACGTATCAGAAGGCTAGAGATCAAGATTCATATGGTAGGAATGGAATATCTTGACCTCAACATAAGTGTAGGTGGTTCTCTCTCAGAAAATGTATGTTGGAAGTGTAGACATGTTCTGATGGCTCTCTCCACGAATGAAGAGTGGGTGGAGGGGTATATATAGCCTCCACACAAAATCTAACCGTTACACACAACTTACCAATCTCGGTGGGACCCAATCCTGAAACTCGGTCGGACCGATTTAGCAAATAATGTGACCGTTAGGATTTTCGGTGGGACCGACATGTCAACTCGGTAGGACCGATATGGTTAGGGTTAGGGCATAACGTAATCTCGGTGAGACCGATTACACAAACTCTGTGGGACCGATCGCTCATCTCGGTTTGACCGAAACGTTACGAAGGGAAACAGAGAGATTACAATCCCATCTCGGTGAGACCGAGATCCCTATCAGTGAGACCGATTTGACTAAGGTTTGTGGTAGTGGCTATGACATCTGAACTCGGTGGCGCCGGATAGAAAGAATCGGTGGGGCCGAGTTGGATTTTTGGTTTGGGTCATATGTGGATGTGAGAAAGTAGTTGAGGACTTTGGAGCATATCACTAAGCATTTTGAGCAAGAAAGCCATTAAGCAACACCTCATCCCTCCTTGATAGTATTGGCTTTTCGTATAGACTCAATGTGATCTTGGATCACTAAAACAGAAAATGTAGAGTCTTGTGCTTTGAGCTTGAGCCAATCCTTTTGTCCTTAGCATTTTGAGGGGTCCACTTTTCTCATCCATGCCATGCCAATCATTGAGCTTTCCTGAAATATTTATCTTGAAATAGCATTAGCTCAATGAGATATGTGTTGTTAGGAATTACCAAAACCACCCAGGGATAGTTGCACTTTCAATCTCCCCCTTTTTGGTAATTGATGACAACATATAGATCAAAGCTTCGACAAATGATAATAAGATTGAAAAACATCGTCGCTTTGAGAAGTATGTGAAAAGTAAGAGCTCCCCCTAAATTTGTGCATTATTTAAAATTTGCTTTGGACTGCAAATGCACAATCAGTTAGGATCATGGGTTACTCTTCCATGTCACATACATCTTGGTGGAGCGCTCAAAATGACAATAATTAAACACATGCACTCATCACCAGCAAAGTGAATGACCATATGAGGATATAAGAGATAATATCATCCAACAAGCATTAATGTAGCATAGCATATGATCAAACACATGATCATCCAAGTATCTCACAAAAGGCATAAAGTATCAAGCAAACACACACAAACGAAGTTCAACCACCAAAATAAAAAGACAAGAGAGATCAAAAGCAACCCTCTCTCTCTTGAAGCCTATGATATATACATTTTTCTCCCCCTTTGGCAACAAGTTACCAAAAATTTCACAAAAATGCATAGTGCTAAACGACTCTCAGACTTGGTCTTCATGTGATGGTGTAGAGATGGCTCCAAGGACGAAAGGTTCAGATGAAGTAGCTGGAGCGGGTGGAGTAGCCGCTGGAGGTGGAACTGGAGCTGTTGCTGCTGGTGCTGATGCTGTAGCTCTGATGTCTGGAACAGGCACTGCAGCAGATCTTTGACCTCTGGGCACTCTAGCAAAAGCATCTGTGGTAGACTTGCCCTTCTTCTCCTCCATATCCTCCTGAAGTTGCTCAACTGTAGTTTGGATCTCAGTGACCTTCACATCAAGAGCATAAAACTTCTGCTCCATGATTCTCTCCAAGCTCTCCTGGTTTTGAGTCAGGGTGGCCAAGCCCTTCTCAATCCTCAAGGTGGAGGCAATCAAGTAGCTAAGCTGGTCTTGCTTGCTCTTCAGAAGCACTTGAGATGCCTCTTCAGCAGTTGGCATCTTAGCAGCTTTCTTGGCCCTTGCTTTCTCTTTATTCTCTTGTGCTTGCACAGATGATGGTTCATTTTCATCCATCACAATGGTGTTGTCTTCATAATCAGGGTAGATGGGCAGGTGCTCCTTGTCCAAATGATATGTGCCTGTGCCCATCTTGGAGTTTATGAGCTCCTGAATGTGTGGGGCATACCCACAACTCCTCTTCTGATCAGCAACAGTCCTTTTGATTGTTTCCACAATCAGGCTCATGACTTTGAATTTCCGAGGCACATCAAATATATGCAGCAAGTTGATTGCATGGCCTCTGATCATCTTGTGATCACCTGACTTGGGCAGCAAAGTGTGCCTTAAGATCCAGTTGATAGTAGGCAATCCTGACAACAGGTAATGTACAGATCCAAACTTATGTGTCTCTAGTGCAGCATCTGGGATCTCTCTGTACATGTGAGCCATAGAGTTGTGGTCTTTCTTCTTCTTGGCATAGACATCCAAGTCATCCTCATTCTCTTTTGGAGCATTAATCAACTCAGACCATTCTTCAACTGATGATTGGTACCTTGTACCCTCTGACATCTAGACTATCTTCCCATCTGGGTAGAAATGAGCTGTGGAGTAAAACTGCATAATGAGCTCATCATTCCACTTGGTGAGCTTCTGGCCAACAAAGTCATCTACTCCACAAGCATGGAAGATGTCATACTCTCCTGGATAGTGCTCTTCATTCTTCCTGATGTACTCCCAGTCAATCCATCTCATGTCACATACTATGGGCTTCTTGTCAAGCAACACTATCTCATAGAAATCTTGTTGTTCCTTAGTGTGGAACCTGTAGTCCACTGCAGTTCTAATTCTAACAGCATAGGGATCAGTCTGTCTCCACAGTCTCAGACCTGCATCCTTCCTGAGCTTCATATCTTCTGCAACTGGATGAGCATCATTATGATCAGGAATCTTGGGCTTCAACTTTCTCAAGACAAGTGAATCTTCATCTTCTTCAACAGCTTCAGACACTGGGGCCTTGTTCTTCTCTGCAGCTGAAATATTCCCGGTGTTCCTCTTAGGCGCAGACTTGGGCTTAGGAGCAGCAGCCTTGGGACCATCTTTGGGCTTAGATGGAGCAGCCCCTGATCTTATAGCATCTCCCATTAACTTCTGAGCTTTAGGAGCTGGTGCAGCATCCTCTTCCTCTTCTTCTTCATCATCAGATGGATCTCTCATCATGGAGGGCTTGCCAATGACTCTGGCAATGGTCTTCCTGACCCTTCCTTCCTTTTCTTGCCATCTCCAGTTTCTTTGGGTTCAAGAGTGAACTCCATTGTTGACTTTGAGGCTTCAACAATTGAGGCTCTGGCCTTTGACATTGGAGCCCTTCTTGCTGGAGCCTTTGTTTTTAGTCCAGGCTTTGTTGCAGCAGCTGTGCCATATTCCTTCTTCAGCACCTTCTTCTTTGAAGTGGCCTCATCCTCAATAGCCACATAGTCCTCATCTTCTGAATCAGATGTTCTCTTCTTTCTTGCCCTGGTGGCTGCCTTTGGCAAGTTGCTGGGTGTGCTTCTACTACCCTCATCAGAACGGCTAGAGGGACTAGTGCCCTCACTCATATGAACTTGCTCCTCAGACTTGTTCTGACTGTCACTCTGATCTGACATGATGCAAACTCTGACAGCAGACCCTGTGAATAGATGTAGATGAGGTAGAGTAGATGAGCATCACAAAGCATAGAGGTTTTTGCAAAAGATTTAGTCAAAAACTTAGTTTTAGTTTTCCACAGAAAGCATTTCGGAGCTACCGATTTGTGAACTCGGTGATACCGAAGTAGCTTTTGGAACCTAAACTAGTGAACTCGGTCAGACCGAGTCACAGTTCAGTGGCACCGAGACTGCTAGGGTTTCACAAAGAATCGAACTCGGTCACACCGATTTGCAATTCTCGGTCAGACTGAAAATCGCTTGTGCAATGGCCTAAGCCAAATCGGTGAGACCGATTTCAACAACTCGGTCGGTCCAATATGAATTCGGCGGAAACCTAACCCTAAATTTTCAATCCAAAACTAATCTATGGAGTAGTTTTGCTGGATAGGAAGATTTCAAACGTGGCATGATTCATGGCAATGCAATGTGCTAGGAATCGGAGTTAAGAATAGCACAAAGTTCAAATCCATACCGTAATGCAGCGATGGATTTGCTACGGCGATAACAACGGAGTAGAATCCCGTTGACGGTGGCGGAGACCAGTGGTGGGAGGTCGCTGGCGACGAGGAGGACGATCCGGAGACCCGAAGAGGCAGAGCAGGCTGTGCGCGGGCGAAGGGTTTCGGAAAAATTTCCAAATTTTGGCCCGTGGATATATATAGCCTGACCCTGTCGGTGTGACCGAGTGGAACAACTCGGTGGCACCGAGATGCATTACTGCAAGCAGTTACTGCAACTCGGTGTGACCGAAAAGTTCAAATCGGTTGCACCAAGATTGAAAACCTAGATCAACTTAGTGATCTCGGTATGACCGAAAAGTTCAAATCGGTCAGACCGAAACACACAAAGAGGTTTTGGAAGTTTAAGTCTATGACGAATCGGGAACTCTGAGTGCTCCTCACACAGAGTGGTTCGAATCTGACTTGATCAAACTTTGTGATATAGCATGAATAGAGTTTGAGACAAGAAAAGCATAGATAGCTAGAGAAGGTTCTTAGGCATTCTTGTCCATCCACTTGGCAAAAGAAAAGAAACCAAACAATCAAAGCTACAAGTGGATGTCCTCAAATGAGTAAATTATGCAACCAACATGCTCACACAATAAAATGGCAAATGAAATATGTGACAAAGCATGCACAAACACTTCTAGCATCTATCAAGCAATTGGCGATGACTAGGTCATCTATATATGAGTATATTGACTTAGGAGTCAAATGAGAACATTTGATCATAGGTCATACTCATCGTTTAAGCACAAGCAGGGTTACCACTTTTACATAAAGCATTGTTGTGTTCACACTATTAGAGTTGCTTTGGCTCAATTCTTTGAGTAAAGCTCCCCCTAGATGTGAGATCCCCCCTAAGAGGGATGAACTAACCTTGGGTTTTGTCGATGATGACTTCATGTAGGTGTTGAAGATGTGGATGCTCAATGTTGATGTAGATCATTTGGAGCAATCCATTGGAGTGAGTTGCACTTTCAATACCTACACGGGTTAGTCCCACAAGGAACAAACAAGGATATCCATAGACATAGAGTGATGCACACACACAAGATGATGTCTATGAGAGCATTAGGTTACCTTGTCCCTTGTCTTACCAACAAGAGGGTTTGTGACTCCTTGAACTAGTGCAAGATGTGGAAGTTGATTGCACTTGTTCTTGCCAAAATGATAAGAGTGAAGTATGTTGGCGGAGTCACCCTCAAGAACTCTCTAGTTCTTCTTCTTCGGGATCCACATCATCTTGATGGGAATCCTTGGAGTTGTAGTTGTACTTGATGAAGTAGAACTTGATGTAGTCTTGGGAACCCACTTGACCAAGGCCTTAGGAGCTTCTTCAAATGCATCAATCTCCTCTTGAAGCTTATCCTTGCCTTTTTGCTTGTGGTCTTGTGGTGGAAGATCATCTTGATCTTGTGTCCCTTTGAAAGAAGTAGGATCATACTTCTCTTGTTGAGGAACAAATATCGTCTTGGGGTATTGATCTTCTTCCCACTCAACTCCATTGGCATTGAACTTTCGTTCAAAACCAACACCTTGGTTCTTCCGGTGCCTTCCTTGCTTGCGTACAATTTCCTTGAATTGCTTACTCCCGGCAAGGCTCTTGTAAACACCTTTCTCTATAACTCCCTTCAATAAGCTATTTTCTTGCTCAAGTGTAACTTGGCTAAGAGAATCATTAGTGTAATCAAGAGAACTACTAGAAGCAACAACATTTGGTTTAGCATGATTATTGTTACTACTAGAGGAAGAATCTTTCTTGTTCTTGTTACTAGACTTGACTTGAGGCATGTAAGTAGATAAGAGTAAACGCTTGGCAATGTAAGAAGAACTTTTCTTGCGAAGATCATCATTGATTGCTTTTAAAAACTCATGTTCTTGCTCAAGGTTGAGCTTTTCAAAGCGTAACTTCTCATGAGTCCTTAAAAGTTCTCGATGATCTCCTAAGATAGTTTCATGAGCTAACTTAAGAGTGTTTAGTTATTTAGTTAGGAGCTCAATCTTCTCCTTATCATTGTCATTCGTTTTATCTTGATTAGCATGATTAATTGACGTTTCATCATAGTATTCATCACTAGAGTTGTCAACAAGTGAATCATCATCACCTAACAAGTCATCTTCATCACTATTGAAATCAACATACTCAGGGTGTGATACCTTTGGGCCTTTAGCCATGAAGCATCTTCCAAGTCCTTCATTTGGTGAATCAAATATGTCGTAGGAGTTGGTAGACACAAGTGCTAGACCGGCAACACCTTCATCTTGAGTATATTCGGAGTCGGAGTGATAGCTTCTCTCGGAGTGATTGTCGGAGTCGGAGCCGGATACCCATTCACCAACATGAGCTTGATGTCTTCGTTTTGTGTAGCTCCTTGATGACTTGTCCTTCCTTTCCGAATCCTTGCTTCTCGGGGATGTTCTTCGTTCATAACAATCATCTCTACTCCTTCTTTCTCTTGATGGTGATTCTTCTCTTCTACTTCTTCGTTTTGGAGAATCTTCTCTTCTTTTGTAGGGTGCCGTACACTCATTGGAATAGTGTCCGGGTCTTCCACAATTGTAGCAATTACGCTCACGACTAGAAGATCTTTTGTCATTGTAGGACACTGACTTGGAACTTCTTTCCTTGCTCCTACTCTTGTAGAACTTGTTGAAGTTCTTCACCATTAGGCTCAATTCTTCATTGAAGGTTTGTTTCTCACTTGATGACGTGAGAGCTTCACATGAGGCTTTGTAAGCACCACTTGACTTGTTGTGGAGCTCCTCCTTATCCTTGAGTGACATCTCATGAGCAACAATTCTTCCAATGACTTCCGTTGGCTTGAGATCTTTGTAATTGGGCATGATTTGGATCAATGTGCACACGGTATCATATTTTCCATACAAAGCTCTTAGGATCTTCTTGATGATGAATTTGTCGGTCATCTCTTCACTTCCTAAGCCGGCAATCTCATTTGTGATAAGAGCAAGCCTAGAGTACATTTCAGCGACACCTTCACCATCCTTCATTTTGAACTTGTCAAGTTGACTTTGAAGCACATCCAATTTGGATTCCTTGATGGAGTCGGTACCTTCGTGCATATCAATCAAAGTATCCCAAATTTCCTTTGCATTCTCAAGACGGCTGATTTTGTTGAATTCTTCAGGGCACAATCCGTTGAAGAGGATATCACAAGCTTGAGCATTGTATTGTAGCATCTTCAACTCTTCCGCGGTAGCTTCACGGTTCGGTTCTCTCCCATCAAAGAATTCACCTTGCAAGCCAATACACACAATAGCCCAAACGACGGGGTTATATCTAAGAATATGCATTTTCATCTTATGTTTCCAACTAGCAAAATTAGTACCATCAAAGTAAGGACCTCTACGGTGGTAATTTCCCTTGCTAGACGCCATACTCTCCTAGGTTGTGAAACCAAGGCTATGACTACCAAAAGCTATGGAAATCAAAGCAAACGGAGACCAAAGATCTGATACCACTGGTAGGATCGAAAGTATGTCTAGAGGGGGATGATTAGACTACTTGACCAAATAAAAATCTAGCCTTTTCCCAATTTTAGTTCTTGGCAGATTTTAGCAACTTAGCACAAGTCAAGCAATCAACCTACACATGCAATTCTAAGAGTATAGCAGCGGAATGTAAAACAATTGCATATGAAGGTAAACGGGAGGAGTTTGAGGGAGCAAACGCAATGTTGACACGGAGATTTTTTACTCGTGGTTCTGATAGGTGGTGCTATCGAACATCCACGTTGATGGAGACTTCAACCCACGAAGGGTAACGGTTGCGCGAGTCCACGGAGGGCTCCACCCACGAAGGGTCCATGAAGAAGCAACCTTGTCTATCCCACCATGGCCGTCGCCCACGAAGGACTTGCCTCACTAGGGTAGATCTTCACGAAGTAGGCGATCTCCTTGCCCTTACAAACTCCTTGGTTCAACTCCACAATCTTGTCGGAGGCTCCCAAGTGACACCTAGCCAATCTAGGAGACACCACTCTCCAAGAAGTAACAAATGGTGTGTTGATGATGAACTCCTTGCTCTTGTGCTTCAAATGATAGTCTCCCCAACACTCAACTCTCTCTCACAGGATATGGATTTGGTGGAAAGAAGATTTGAGTGGAAAGCAACTTGGGGAAGGCTAGAGATCAAGATTCATATGGTAAGAATGGAATAGCTTGACCTCAACACAAGTGTAGGTGGTTCTCTCTCAGAAAATGTATGTTGGAAGTGTAGGCATGTTCTGATGGCTCTCTCCACGAATGAAGAGTAGGTGGATGGGTATATATAGCCTCCACACAAAATCTAACCGTTACACACAACTTACCAATCTCGGTGGGACCGAATCCTGAAACTCGGTCGGACCGATTTAGCAAATAATGTGACCGTTAGGATTTTCGGTGGGACCGACATGTCAACTCGGTAGGACCGATATGGTTAGGGTTAGGGCATAACGTAATCTCGGTGAGACCGATTACACAAACTCGGTGGGACCGATCGCTCATCTCGGTTTGACCGAAACGTTACGAAGGGAAACAGAGAGATTACAATCCCATCTCGGTGAGACCGAGATCCCTATGGGTGAGACTGATTTGACTAGGGTTTGTGGCAGTGGCTATGACATCTGAACTCAGTGGCGCCGGATAGAAAGAATCGGTGGGGCCGAGTTGGATTTTTGGTTTGGGTCATATGTGGATGTGAGAAAGTAGTTGAGGGCTTTGGAGCATATCACTAAGAATTTTGAGCAAGAAAGCCATTAAGCAACACCTCATCCCTCCTTGATAGTATTGGCTTTTCCTATAGACTCAATGTGATCTTGGATCACTAAAATAGAAAATGTAGAGTCTTGTGTTTTGAGCTTGAGCCAATCCTTTTGTCCTTAGCATTTTGAGGGATCCACTTTTCTCATCCATGCCATGCCAATCATTGAGCTTTCCTGAAATATTTATCTTGAAATAGCATTAGCTCAGTGAGATATATGTTGTTAGGAATTACCAAAACCACCCAGGGATAGTTGCACTTTCAGAGAGAGTAGAGGAGGGGAGAGGAGGAGTGGATAGGCCAGAGTGGTTCGGGGGTGCGTGTCCACGTCCAGGGCGTCGAGGCATAGGCAGGCTGCCTGGAGGTGGCCGGGCGCGTGGCTGCGTGTGTCGGGCGCGTGCCCCTGTCCTCCTGGCGCGAGGAAGGGGATGACTGGCAGGGCCAGGTGGTGGGCTGGGCCAGCTACAGGGGTTTGGCCAGGTAGGTGGGCTACCAGGTAAGTCCTTCTCTCTCTCTCTCTCTACTGTTTTTCATTTAGTTTCTGTTTTCTATTGTTTGCCTCTGTTTTGAACTTGGTTTACTAACCAAATTATTTTTGCAGCTTCTGGAAACTTTTGTGGATGCAATATGGTTTATCACAGAGCTCCAACAAATGTTTCAGAATTATTGGAGCAATAAAATTATTTATAGGATTTTTTTGCTCCAACCCAAATACAATATGAGTTAATTAAAAAATCCATAATGTGCTAGAAATATATTCATCATTTTTGGCAGAGGTTTCCACCTTAACCAAAAATCTTGAACTTTTCTTAAGGGCACTTTGGGTTCATTGAAGATTATTTTATGTTCAACCTATTTGATTTGATCTGGTGCTAAGGTTTGAACAATCCCTAGTTCAATTTTCAAATAAATTTAGACATGATGCATGGATGCTTGTGCAACTATTTGCAAAAAACATCTAGGGCTGTGACAACACCAACGGTGCTCCAAGATATTTTGTGCTGCATCTCACACGGTTGGTGATAATAAACTGTGTGCGATCTACTTGATTTATACTCTTGATTTGAATTACATAATGGGGTCATAGCTACAAAGGATGGTGTTTGAATTGTTAGAACTTTTATCTGCAGTGAACATGCAACTATAGGTGTGTCGTCAAAAAAATTGGAATTATTCAAGGTTCGTTTGGACGTTTTTATACATTAACTTGGTTTTGTAGGCATTTTATGTGCATAATTCAAATTTCAACTACATGCACATTCTCCAGTGCATATAAACTGGTTGAAAAATCAAATATGTGTCCTTGGTTGCATGCTTAGGTCCCATGCAAGAAATGAGAATGAATTTGAAACACCCTGCCACCGTCACTCGGCCACAAACATTGAGATACCTAGTTTTTAAATTATAGTAAATCCAAAACTCGTCTGAAATTGATGAAACTTGGCATGCTATCATGGAGCGGCATCAACATTCCATGGTAAATTTTTTGTCCCATTTGGGGCAGGTTTGGGTATAGGCTTCTCACAAACCCGAGCTTCTCACAACAAGCGTGATGGTTTCGGTAGGGAACGTGCCACCTTTGGGGACGAAACGATATCCGTTGCCTCTTATTGCTTTCAAAAAATTTCTAGTGTCAACATAGAATAACAGTAGTGTTGTTTTTAATTTTGGATTTTTTGGGGTTCGTTTGGACATTTTTATACATTAACTGGGTTTTCTAGGCATTTTATGTGCATAATTCAAATTTGAACTACATGCACAAGCTCCAGTGCATATAAATTGGTTGAAAATCAAATATGTGTCCTTCGGGGCATGCTTAGGTCCCATGCAAGAAATGGGAATGAATTTCAAACACCAGGGCACTGTTGATTGCCAGCAAAATCTTGAGATACTTTGTTTTTAAATTCTAGTAAATCCAAAACTCGTCTGAAATTCATGAAACTTGGCATGCTATAATGGAATGGCACTCGACATGTTGTGGTATTTTTCGTGTCCTTTTTGAGAGAAGGCGCACTCGAATAACAGCCAACAAAGGTATTTTGAAACAAATAGCTGCCACTGTAACATCTCAAATGTTTTGTATAATTTAAATTGTGTGCATTCTGTTAACCATTCACGTGACGCCATGCCTCACTCCTTTAATGGCTAGGAGGTGCCGTGCGGACAGATGCTTGAGTGCTTGACTAAACGGAAGGCGTGCGAGCTGTACTCCAAATGCGGAGGCTCACTGGGAAGCGTGTGAGCTGTACGCCATGCAGGCTCGCCGGGAAGCGAGCCCTTTGACTTCCATGGCCGCCCGCCTTGCTCGCATCCTCTACATTAATGGCGCCCAAGCCGTAGTTTAATATGATTTTTAAATATAAACACTGATCGCAAACATTTTAGTTGGAACACCCGTATGCAAAACCGACAATTTCCCAAGGAAGCCAAGGGAAAATGTGCCTAGCAGGATTTGTGTAGCTCTTGATCGCAAACGTTTTAGTTAGAACACCCGTATGCAAACCGACATCTTCCCCAGGAAGCCAAGAGAAAATGTGCCAAGCAGGATTTCTGCAGCTCTTGATCGCAAACGTTTTAGATAGAACACCGGTATGCAAAGTGAGAGCTATGGTCTTCCCCCTTAAGTCAAGGGAAAATCCGCAGCGCAGGATTTGTGCATCCCTTCAACGCAAACGGTTGTTTTGGATGACCCGTGTGCAACCACGTACAAACAATTTGGTAAGATTTGCATCTGTCATATTGGGTATGTTGCCATTTGTCAAACTGAAAAGATTGACATTTGTTGATCTAGTAACATTGCCATTTGTCAATCCTTGTAACACTGCAATTTGTCAAAATATGCAGCTAGAAATCCCTAGCACTATCTAATTTTTGCAACTAAAATTAGGTAATTAAGCATAGATTTCATTCATAGATTAAGCAGTCGTTCTTAATTTATACAAACAGTTCAACTCGACAGCTGAACCAACCAAACTTTTCCCCAATTGTTGCCAACCACGTACAAAAATAGCTAGTTCAACTATATATACTAGCTAATTTTAATTACGTTGTACAGTTCGACCACACATCTATAGTCAGATGAACTGAACAAAATAGCCCCTAAATACTACTACTGCTACGGAGGGGCTTTGTGCTACTTCTAGCAGCCTCTCCTCTGCCGAGCGCGCTCAGTAAGAGGCAGAGGAGGAGGAGGAGCCTACCGACGAGCTGGACAAATGCAATACGGTGCCTGCCGCTGCTGCACGTTCAGCGACGCTCGCCAGCTCGAACGCCCGCTGCCGCTCCAGACAATCCCTCTCGAAGCGGCTGGACTGCTCGTAGATCTCCTAATTCCTCGCCTCTACGTTGGCGTGTGCTGCGGCCACGCCTACAGTAAGGCTCTTTGCATGCTCGACGAGGCGCTCCTCCTCCTCCCGCAGGAACTCGATGTAGCGCGCAAGGTTGCTGACGCACGTGCGGGCCTCCACCTCCGCCTCCCTCCTTTGGGCGGCGGTGGTGGAGCGGGTGTTGATCCCGACGGTTGACGGTGGGATGGTGGCCACGACGGCCGACGATGGGATGGCAGCCACGACCACCACCTCCCGCCTTTGGGCCACGGTGGCAGAGCGGGTGATGGCCATGGTGGCCGGCAGTGGGGTGGCGGCCACTGAAGGAAATATGCCCTAGAGGCAATAATAAAGTTATTATTTATTTCCTTATATCATGATAAATGTTTATTATTCATGCTAGAATTGTATTAACCGGAAACATGATACATGTGTGAATACATAGACAAACAGAGTGTCACTAGTATGCCTCTACTTGACTAGCTCGTTGATCAAAGATGGTTATGTTTCCTAGCCATAGACATGAGTTGTCATTTGATTAACGGGATCATATCATTAGGAGAATGATGTGATTGACTTGACCCATTTCGTTAGCTTAGCACTCGATCGTTTAGTATGTTGCTATTGCTTTCTTCATGACTTATACATGTTCCTATGACTATGAGATTATGCAACTCCCGTTTACCGGAGGAACACTTTGTGTGCTACCAAACGTCACAACGTAACTGGGTGATTATAAAGGTTCTCTACAGGTGTCTCCGAAGGTACTTGTTGGGTTGGCGTATTTCGAGATTAGGATTTGTCACTCCGATTGTCGGAGAGGTATCTCTGGGCCCTCTCGGTAATGCACATCACTTAAGCCTTGCAAGCATTGCAACTAATAAGTTTGTTGCGAGATGATGTATTACAGAACGAGTAAAGAGACTTGCCGGTAACGAGATTGAACTAGGTATTGAGATACCGACGATCGAATCTCGGGCAAGTAACATACCGATGACAAAGGGAACAACGTATGTTGTTATGCGGTCTGACCGATAAAGATCTTCGTAGAATATGTGGGAGCCAATATGAGCATCCAAGTTCCGCTATTGGTTATTGACCGGAGACGTGTCTCGGTCATGTCTACATAGTTCTCGAACCCGTAGGGTCCGCACGCTTAACATTTCGATGACAGTTATATTATGAGTTTATATGTTTTGATGTACCGAAGGTTGTTTGGAGTCCCGGATGTGATCACGTACATGACGAGGAGTCTCGAAATGGTCGAGACATGAAGATTGATATATTGGAAGCCTATGTTTGGATATTGGAAGTGTTCCGGGTGAAATCGGGATTTTACCGGAGTATCGGGAGGTTACCGGAACCCCCCGGCAACATAATGGGCCTTAGTGGGCCTAGGTGGATGAGAGGATAGGCGGCTAGGGCTGGGCCGCGCCCCCCTCCCCCCTAGTCCGAATAGGACAAGGAGAAGGGGGCGGCGCCCCCTTCCTTCTTCTCCCTCTCCTCTTTCCCCCTTCCCAAGTCCTAATCCAACTAGGAAAAAGGGGGGGGAGTCCTACTCCTAGTGGGAGTTGGACTCCTCCTGGCGTGCCCCAAGGCTGGCCGCACCTCCCCCCTTTGATCCTTTATATACGGGGGCAGGAGGGCACCCCAAATACACAACAATTGATCATTGATCTCTTAGCCATGTGCGGTGCCCCCTCCACCATATTACACCTCGATAATATCGTAGCGGTGCTTAGGCGAAGCCCTGCGTCGGTAGAACATCATCATCGTCACCACGCCGTCGTGCTGACGAAACTCTCCCTCAACACTCGGCTGGATCGGAGTTCGAGGGACGTCATCGAGCTGAACGTGTGCTGAACTCGGAGGTGCCGTGCGTTCGCTACTTGATCGGTCGGATCGTGAAGACGTACGACTACATCAACCGCGTTGTGTTAACGCTTCCGCTTTCGGTCTACGAGGGTACGTGGACAATACTCTCCCCTCTCGTTGCTATGGATCACCATGATCTTGCGTGTGCGTAGGATTTTTTTTGAAATTACTACGTTCCCCAACAGTGGTATCAGAGCCAAGTTTTATGCGTAGATGTCATATGCACGAGTAGAACACAAGTGAGTTGTGGGCGATATAAGTCATACTGCTTACCAGCATGTCATACTTTGGTTCGGCAGTATTGTTGGATGAAGCGGCCCGGACCGACATTACGCGTACGCTTACGCGAGACTGGTTCTTCCGACGTGCTTTGCACAGAGGTGGCTGGCGGGTGTCAATTTCTCCAACTTTAGTTGAACCGAGTGTGGCTACGCCCGGTCCTTCCGAAGGTTAAAACAGCACCAACTTGACAAACTATCATTGTGGTTTTGATGCGTAGGTAAGAACGGTTCTTGCTAAGCCCAGTAGCAGCCATGTAAAACTTGCAACAACAAAGTAGAGGACGTCTAACTTGTTTTTGCAGGGCATGTTGTGATGTGATATGGTCAAGACATGATGCTAAATTTTATTGTATGAGATGATCATGTTTTGTAACCGAGTTATCGGCAACTGGCAGGAGCCATATAGTTGTTGCTTTATTGTATGCAATGCAATTGCCATGTAGTTGCTTTATTTTATCACTAAGCGGCAGCGATAGTCGTAGAAGCAATAGTTGGCGAGACGACAACGATGCTACGATGGAGATCAAGGTGTCGCGCCGGTGACGATGGGGATCATGACGGTGCTTCGGAGATGGAGATCACAAGCACAAGATGATGATGGCCATATCATATCACTTATATTGATTGCATGTGATGTTTATCTTTTATGCATCTTATCTTGCTTTGATTGACGGTAGCATTATAAGATGATCTCTCACTAAATTTGAAGATAAAAGTGTTCTCCCTGAGTATGCACCGTTGCCAAAGTTCATCGTGCCCAGACACCACGTGATGATCGGGTGTGATAAGCTCTACGTCCATCTACAACGGGTGCAAGCCAGTTTTGCACACGCAGAATACTCAGGTTAAACTTGACGAGCCTAGCATATGCAGATATGGCCTCGGAACACTGAGACTTAAAGGTCGAGCGTGAATCATATAGTAGATATGATCAACATAGTGATGTTCACCATTGAAAACTACTCCATTTCACGTGATGATCGGACATGGTTTAGTTGATATGGATCACGTGATCACTTAGAGGATTAGAGGGATGTCTATCTAAGTGGGAGTTCTTAAGTAATATGATTAATTGAACTTAAATTTATCATGAACTTAGTCCTGATAGTATTTTGCAAATTATGTTGTAGATCAATAGCTCGCGTTGTTGCTTCCCTGTGTTTATTTTTGATATGTTCCTAGAGAAAAATTATGTTGAAAGATGTTAGTAGCAAAGATGCGGATTGGATCCGTGATATGAGGATTATCCTCATTGCTGCACAGAAAAATTGTCCTAGATGCACCGCTAGGTGACAGACCTATTGCAGGAGCAGATGCAGACGTTATGAACGTTTGGCTAGCTCAATATGATGACTACTTGATAGTTTAGTGCACCATGCTTAACGGCTTAGAATCGGGACTTCGAAGACGTTTTGAACGTCATGGACCATACGAGATGTTCCAGGAGTTGAAGTTAATATTTCAAGCAAATACCCGAGTTGAGAGATATGAAGTCTCCAACAAGTTCTATAGCTAAAAGATGGAGGAGAATAGCTCAAGCAGTGAGCATGTGCTCAGATTGTATGGGTACTACAATCGCTTGAATCAAGTGGGAGTTAATCTTCCAGATAAAATAGTGATTGACAGAATTCTCTAGTCACCATCACCAAGTTAGTAGAACTTCGTGATGAACTTGTAACACCCCGCATGTAACTTGCCATATTTGTAACTCCGACTCTTGCCATTTTCGGCTATGTGCTATGATATTCCCTCCGTTGTCGGGTTTTGTATTTCGTGTTGTATTTTGTCATGTCATGCATTTTCATATCATGTCATCATGTGCATTGCATTCGCATACGTGTTCGTCTCATGCATCCGAGCATTTTTCCCGTTGTCCGTTTTCCAATCCGGCGCTCCTATCTCCTCCGGTGCACCCCTCTTGTTTTCTTTCGTGTGCGTGTGTCAAACTTTCTCGGAATGGACCGAGGCTTGTCAAGTGGCCTTAATATACCACCCGGAGACTACCGGTCAAGTTTCGTTTCATTTGGAGGTCGTTTGGTACTCCAACGGTTAACCGGGCATCCGCAAAGTCCATTTGAGTGTCCAGCAAACCCCCCTCCAAAACCAGCCCAAAACCCACCAAACTCTTTTCCATGCTCTAGGTCGTTCGATCACGATCGTGTGGGCGAAAACCGCACCTCATTTGGAGCCTCCTAACTCCCTCTACCTATAAATATGTGAGCATCCCGAAAAATGAATCGCAGTCTAACCCTAGCGTCCTCCACCTCGCGCCGCCGGACAACGTCCACCCGCGCCGGACACGTCCGCCCGCGCCGACGGACGAATCGCGCGCCGCCACATCAGCGTCCGCCGCCGCCGTACCGCGTCGGCCCGCGGAGCCCACGTCGGGCCCCCGCCGCCACCGCGCCGCCGCGGCCTCCCCGCCGCCTCTCCGCCGGCCGGCCCCGCCGCCCCGCCGCCTTGCTCGCCGCCGCCGCCGCCGCGGGCATCGCCGCCGGCCCCGTCGCGACGCCGGCGACCGCCACCTCCGGCCGCGCCTCCGGCCTCTCCTCCCCTCCCGCCGGCTAGCCGCGCTGCCGCCCTCTCCCTCCTTCCCCGCCGGCCGACGAGCACGAGCTCGAGCTCTTCCCAGATCCGATCGAGATAACCGTACGCGTTGACTTTTTCTCGCCCCTCTTTTTCTCTAAGTCCTCAGATTTCATCAGCAAGTGCCTCTGTTCGTATAGCTATAACTTCTTGTATGTAGCTCCGATTCGCGCGTGTAATATTTCAAATTGTTCGCCTCGTGATGCTCTTCATTTTGTTCAATTGCACCATGTTCATTATAGGTCATCTTGATGCCCAAATCTCTGTTGGAAGAGGGCTAGTTTCTGTTATTCTCTGGTTCTTGACAGAACTTGGAGATTTGTCATTTTTGTATCATTTATTCTGTGCATCTTATGGGCATGACCTCTACATGTGTTTTGAAGTATGCCATGCCATCTTTCCAGTGGTGTAGTCCATATATTTTTGTGATCTCTGTGGTGACTAGCACAAGCATGCAAAGTAGGCCTCGTAATATTTCTGATTTCAGGGACTTGGTGATTTCTCTAAGTCCTTGTCTGCTGTAATTTTGTTGCCATGTAAACTTGATGCTACAGAGAGATCCATGCATATTTTGGAGATGTTCAGTAACGATGTTTTGTAGATATAGTTATAATTGATCCATTCCTGCAATTGTTTGCAATTATGGAGTGCCATCGCATGACTCAATCTTGCTCTACTTTTGCTATAAAATATTTCTGGCAGATTCTTAACATGATATGCAATCTTGCCAAGCTTATTGTAGTTGATCCATACATGCTATGGAATTGTTCTTGCGATGGTTAGCTTCATAAAAATGCCATCTTGCTGTAGGTATGCTTGGTTTGTAGTGCATTGCTCTGTAGTGAGTGCATCAAGCTCACAAAGAGGCCTATATATTATTATTTCTGCCATGCTCTGTTTTCTGCCAAGTCTGAAACCTGATAACGAAACTTGCTATGTTTACGTGCTTGCCATAATGTCTTCTGGTCCTTTTTGGCTTATGGTCAGTAAGGGACTTTTGTCATGTGCATTTAGTTGAACACTACCATGTCTTGTTTTGCTATGTTAAGTTCCTGTAGCATGTTGATTTCGTGCTCTGAACATTGCTACCTGATGCTATTTACTGCCATGTCCAGTTTTTCAGAGTCTGTGAACCTGTAATCTTTTGCACTTTTGCCATGCTTGTTTGAGCTTGATATGTTGTGAACCAGCCGTAGCTCAGTGTTCATCTTTTGTCAAGAATCTCCTGTAGATTAGTGCCATGTGCTTTGTTGCTATGTTGGGGTGCTGTAGCATAGTTGCTTGTTGCATTTTAAGTGCTATCTTGCTGATTATCGCAGATTCGTGTCATTCTTGTTTTGCTTGCCATTTGCAAACCGTGCATCCGATTCCGGTGATCTTTATATCGATTTCGACCGAAATCATCTCATCTTTCCAGTGGCATGCTTGGTTTGCCAAGTTACTGCCATTTTCATCATTTCCCTTCCGGAGCACGCATATGCATCGCATATCATATCTCGCATATCATACATGTTTTGCATCATGTTGCTTGTGCATTTCTCGTTGTTGATTGTGGTTCCGTTTGTTTGTGTTCTTGTCTTGGTTAGAGCCGGGAGACGAGTTCGTGAACGAGGAACCTGTCGAGTACGCTTACGAGGATCAAGCTTTCAACAACTCTGATAACCTTGCAGGCAAGATGACCACCCCTCGAAATCACTTCTATCTTTGCTTTGCTAGTTGTTCGCTCTATTGCCATGCTCCGCTACCTATCACTTGGTATATCATGTCTCCCATTTTAGCCATGTCAGCCCTAACCATCCTTTCCTAACAAACCGTTGTTTGGCTAAGTTACCGCTTTTGCTCAGCCCCTCTTATAGCGTTGCTAGTTGCAGGTGAAGTTGAAGATTGTTCCATGTCGGAACATGGATATGTTGGGATATCACAATATCTCTTATTTAATTAATGCATCTATATATATTTGGTAAAGGGTGGAAGGCTCGGCCTTATGCCTAGTGTTTTGGTCCACTCTTGCCGCCCTAGTTACTGTTATACCGGGATTATGTTCCTTGAGTTTGCGTTCCTTACACGGTCGGGTGATTTATGGGACCCCCTTGACAGTTCGCCTTGAATAAAACTCCTCCAGCAAGGCCCAACCTTGGTTTTACCATTTGCTACCTAAGCCTTTTCCCCCGGGTTTTCGCGAGCCCGAGGGTCATCTTATTTTAACCCCCCCGGGCCAGTGCTCCTTCGAGTGTTGGTCCGAACCGAGCAGCCTGCGGGGCCACCTCGGGGAAACTCGAGGTCTGGTTTTACTCGTAGCTTGACTTATCCGGTGTGCCCTGAGAACGAGATATGTGCAGCTCCTATCGGGATTTGTCGGCACATTCGGGCGGCTTTGCTGGTCTTGTTTTACCATTGTCGAGATGTCTTGTAAACCGGGATTCCGAGACTGATCGGGTCTTTCCGGGAGAAGGTTTATCCTTCGTTGACCGTGAGAGCTTATGATGGGCTAAGTTGGGACACCCCTACAGGGTATTATCTTTCGAAAGCCGTGCCCGCGGTTATGAGGCAGATGGGAATTTGTTAATGTCCGGTTGTAGATAACTTGTTACTTGACCCAATTAAAATACATCAACTGCGTGTGTAGCCGTGATGGTCTCTTCTCGGCGGAGTTCGGGAACTGAACACGGTCTGAGTTATGCATGACGTAAGTAGGTGTTCAGGACCTCTTCTTGGTCATTGCTAGATGACGTCCGTTCCGTTGCTTCTCTTCTCGCTCTCATTTGCGCAAGTTAGCCACCATATATGCTTTTGCCGCTGCAGCTCCACCTCTTTGCGCCATCCTTTCCTATAAGCTTAAATGGTCTTGATCTCGCGGGTGTGAGATTGCTGAGTCCCCGTGACTCACAGATTCTACCAAAACAGTTGCAGGTGCCGACGATGCCAGTGCAGATGATGGCGTCGATCTCAAGTGGGAGTTCGACGAGGAACGTGGTCGTTACTATGTGTCTTTTCCTGATGATCAGTAGTGGAGCCCAGTCGGGACGATCGGGGATCTAGCATTTGGGGTTGTCTTATTTTCATCTGGATTTTTACCGTAGCCGGTCTATATGTTTGTATTTGGATGATGTATGATGATATTTATGTGTTGTGTGAAGTGGCGATTGTAAGCCAACTCTTTATCCCATTCTTGTTCATTACATGGGATTGTGTGAAGATGACCCTTCTTGCGACAAAACCACTATGCGGTTATGCCTCTAAGTCGTGCCTCGACACGTGGGAGATATAGCCGCATCGTGGGCGTTACAGAACTATAGTATGCAAGGGATGACGAAAGTAATTCCTGAGCTCTTCGCGATGCTGAAATCGACGAAGGTAGAAATCAAGAAAGAGCATGACGTGTTGATGGTTAACAAGACCATTAGTTTCAAGAAAAGGGCAAAGGGATAGAAGGGGAACTTCAAGAAGAATGGCAAGCAAGTTGTGCTCAAGTGAAGAAGCCCAAGTCTGGACCTAAGCGTGAGACTAAGTGCTTCTACTGGAAAGGGACTGGTCACTTGAAGCGGAACTGCCCCAAGTATTTGGTGGATAAGAAGGATGGCAAAGTGAACAAAGGTATATTTGATATACAGATTATTGATGTGTATTTTACTAGTGTTTGTAGCAACCCCTCGGTATTTGATACTGGTTCAGTTGCTAAAGAGTAGTAACTTGAAACGGGAGTTGCATAATGAACAGAAACTAGTTAAGGATGAAGTGACGATGTGTATTGGAAGTGGTTCCAAGATTGATATGATCATCATCGCACACTCCCTATACTTTCGGGATTAGTGTTGAACCTAAATAAGTGTTATTTGGTGTTTGCGTTGAGCATGAATATGATTTGATCATGTTTATTGCAATACGTTTATTCATTAAAAGTCAGAGAATAATTGTTGTTCTGTTTACATGAATAGAACCTTCAATGGTCATAGACCCAATGAAAATGGTTTGTTGGATCTCGATCGTAGTGATACACATATTCATAATATTGAAGCCAAGAGATGCAAAGTTAATAATGATAGTGCAACTTATTTGTGGCACTGCCGTTTAGGTCATATTGGTGTAAAGCGCATGAAGAAACTCCATGTTGATGGGCTTTTGGAATCACTTGATTATGAATCACTTGATGCTTGCGAACCATGCCTTATGGGCAAGATGACTAAGACTCCGTTCTCCGGAACAATGGAGCAAGCAACTAACTTATTGGAAATAATACATACTGATGTATGCGATCCGATGAGTGTTGAGGCTCGCGGCGGGTATCGTTATTTTCTGACCTTCACAGATGATTTGAGCAGATATGGGTATATCTACTTGATGAAACATAAGTCTGAAACATTTGAAAAGTTCAAAGAATTTCAGAGTGAAGTGGAAAATCATCGTGACAAGAAAGTAAGGTTTCTACGATCTGATCGCGGAGACAACTATTTGAGTGACGAGTTTGGTCTTCAATTAAAACAATGTGGAATAGTTTCACAAATTCGTGCCACCTGGAACACCACAGCATAATGGTGTGTCCGAACGTCATAACCGTACTTTATTGGATATAGTGCAATCTTTGATGTTTCTTACCGATTTACCACTATAGTTTTGGGGTTATGCATTAGAGACAGCTGCATTCACGTAAAAAAAGGGCACCATCTAAATCCGTTTGAGACGACACCGTATGAACTGTGGTTTGGCAAGAAACCAAAGTTGTCGTTTCTTAAAGTTTGGGGTTGCGATGCTTATAAGAAACAGTTTCATCCTGATAAGCTCAAACCCAAATCGGAGTAATGTGTCTTCATAGGATACCCAAAGGAGACAATTGGGTACAACTTCTATCATAGATCTGAAGGCAAGATATTCATTGCTAAGAATGGATCCTTTCTAGAGAAGGAGTTTCTCTCGAAAGAAGTGAGTGGGAGGAAAGTAGAACTTGATGAGGTAACTGTACCTGCTCCCTTATTGAAAAGTAGTTCATCATAGAAATTTGTTCCTGTGAATCCTACACCAATTAGTGAGGAAGCTAATGATGATGATCATGTAACTTCAGATCAAGTTACTATCGAACCTCGTAGGTCAACCAGAGTGAGATCCGCACCAGAGTGGTACAGTAATCCTGTTCTCGAGGTCATGTTACTTGACCATGACGAACCTACGAACTATGAGGAAGCGATGATGAGCCCAGATTCTGCGAAATGGCTTGAGGCCAGGAAATCTGATATGGGATCCATGTATGAGAACAAGGTATGGACTTTGATTGACTTTCCCAATGATCGGCGAGCCATTGAGATTAAATGGATCTTCAAGAGGAAGACATACGCTGATAGTAATGTTACTATCTACAAAGCTAGAATTGTCACAAAAAAGTTTTTCGACAAGTTCAAGGTGTTGACTACGATGAGAGTTTCTCACTCGTATCTATGCTTAAGTCTGTCCGAATCATGTTAGCAATTGCCGCATTTTATGAAATCTGGCAAATGGATAAACAAAACTGCATTCCTTAATGGATTTATTAAAGAAGAGTTGTATATGATGCAACCAGAAGGTTTTGTCAATCCTAAAGGTGTTAACAAAATATGCAAGCTCCAGCGATCCATCTATGGACTGGTGCAAGCATCTCGGAGTTGGAATATACGCTTTGATAAGCTGATCAAAGGATATAGTTTTATACAGACTTGCGGTGAAGCCTGTATTTACAAGAAAGTGAGTGGGAGAACTACAGCATTTCTGATAAGTGTATGTGAATGACATATTGTTGATTGGAAATAATGTAGAATTATTCTGCAAAGCATAAAGGAGTGTTTGAAAGGAGTTTTTCAAAGAAAGACCTCGGTGAAGCTGCTTACATATTAAGCATCAAGATCTATAGAGATAGATCAAAACGCTTGATAAGTTTTTTCAATGAGTACATACCTTGACAAGATTTTGAAGTAGTTCAAAATGGAACAGTCAAAGAAAGAGTTCTTGCCTGTGTTACAAGGTGTGAAATTGAGTAAGACTCAAAGCCCAACCACGACAGAAGATAGAAAGAGAACGAAAGTCATTCCCTATGCCTCAGCCATAGGTTCTATAAAGTATGCCATGCTATGTACCAGATCTATTGTATACCCTACCACTGAGTTTGGCAAGGGAGTACAATAGTGATCTAGGAGTAGATCACTGGACAGCGGTCAAAATTATCCTTAGTGGAATAAGGATATGTTTCTCGATTATGGAGGTGAAAAAAGGTTCGTCGTAAAGGGTTACGTCGATGCAAGTTTTTGACACTGATCCAGATGACTCTAGGTCTCAATCTGGATACATATTGAAAGTGGGAGCTATTAGCTAGAGTAGCTCCGCGCAGAGCATTGTAGACATAGAATTTGCAAAATACTTACCGATCTGAATGTGACAGACCCGTTGACTAAAATTATCTCACAAGCAAAACATGATCACACCTTAGTACTCTTTGGGTGTTAACCACATAGCGATGTGAACTAGATTACTGACTCTAGTAAACCCTTTGGGTGTTGGTCACATATCGATGTGAACTATGAGTGTTAACCACATAAAGATGTGAACTATTGATGTTAAATCACATGGCGATGTGAACTAGATTATTGACTCTAGTGCAATTGGGAGACTGAAGGAATTATGCCCTAGAGGCAATAATAAAGTTATTATTTATTTCCTTATATCATGATAAATGTTTATTATTCATGCTAGAATTGTATGAACCGGAAACATGATACATGTGTGAATACATAGAGAAACAGAATGTCACTAGTATGCCTCTACTTGATTAGCTCGTTGATCAAAGATGGTTATGTTTCATAGCCATAGACATGAGTTGTCATTTGATTAACAGGATCATATGATTAGGAGAATGATGTGATTGACTTGACTCATTCCGTTAGCTTAGCACTCAATCGTTTACTATGTTGCTATTGCTTTCTTCATGACTTATACATGTTCCTATGACTATGAGATTATGCAACTCCCGTTTACCGGAGGAACACTTTGTGTGCTACCAAATGTCACAACGTAACTGGGTGATTATAAAGGTGCTCTATAGGTGTCTCCAAAGGTATTTGCTGGGTTGGCGTATTTCGAGATAAGGATTTGTCACTCCGATTGTCGGAGAGGTATCTCTGGGCCCACTCGGTAATGCACATCACTTAAGCCTTGCAAGCATTGCAACTAATGAGTTAGTTGCGGGATGATGTGGGAGCCAATATGAGCATCCAGGTTCCACTATTGGTTATTGACCGGAAACGTGTCTCGGTCATGTCTACATAGTTCTCGAACCCGTAGGGTCCGCACGCTTAAAGTTAGATGATGGTTATATTATGAGTTTATGCGTTTTGATGTACCGAAGGAGTTCGGAGTCCCGGATGAGATCAGGGACATGACAAGGAGTATCGAAATGGTCGAGACGTAAAGATCGATATATTGGACGACTATATTCGGACATTGGAAAGGTTCCGAGTGATTCGGGTATTTTTCGGAGTACCGGAGAGTTACGGGAATTCGTATTGGGCCTTAATGGGCCATACGGGAAAGGAGAGAAAGGCCCCAAAGGGTGGCCGCACCCCTCCCCATGGACTAGTCCGAATTGGACTAGGGAGGGGGGCGCCCCCTTCCTTCCTTCTCCTTCTCCCTTACCTTCTCCTACGCCAACAAGGAAAGGAGGAGTCCTACTCCCGGTGGGAGTAGGACTCCCCCCTTGGCGCGCCCTCCTCCTAGGCCGGCCACCTCCCCCCTTGCTCCTTTATATACGGGGGCAGGGGGCACCCCAAAGACACAACAATTGATCTCTTAGCCGTGTGCGGTGCCCCCCTCCACCATAATCCACCTTGATAATATCGTAGCGGTGCTTAGGCGAAGCCCTACGTCGGTAGAATATCATCATCGTCACCACGCCGTCGTGCTGACGGAACTCTCCCTCAAAGCTCGGCTGGATCGGAGTTCGAGAGACGTCATCGAGCTGAACGTGTGCTGAACTCGAAGGTGCCGTACGTTCGGTACTTGGATCGGTCGGATCGTGAAGACGTACGACTACATCAACCGCGTTGTGGTAACGCTTCCGCTTTTGGTCTACGAGGGTATGTGGACAACACTCTCCCCTGTTGTTGCTATGCATCACCATGATCTTGCGTGTGCGTAGGAATTTTTTTGAAATTACTACGTTCCCCAACAGTGGTATCAGAGCCTGGTTTTATGCGTAGATGTCATATGCACGAGTAGAACACAAGTGAGTTGTGGGCGATATAAGTCATACTGCTTACCAGCATGTCATACTTTGGTTTGGCGGTATTGTTGGATGAAGCGGCCCGGACCGACATTAAGCGTACGCTTACGCGAGACTGGTTCTACCGACGTGCTTTGCACATAGGTGGCTGGCGGGTGTCAGTTTCTCCAACTTTAGTTGAACCGAGTGTGGCTACGCCCGGTCCTTGCGAAGGTTAAAACAGCACCAACTTGACAAACTATCGTTGTGGTTTTGATGCGTAGGTAAGAACGGTTCTTGCTAAGCCCGTAGCAGCCATGTAAAACTTGCAACAACAAAGTAGAGGACGTCTAACTTGTTTTTGCAGGGCATGTTGTGATGTGATATGGTCAAAGCATGATGCTAAATTTATTATATGAGATGATCATGTTTTGTAACCGAGTTATCGGCAGCTGGCAGGAGCCATATGGTTGTCGCTTTATTGTATGCAATGCAATCGCCCTGTAATGCTTTACTTTATCACTAAGCGGTAGCGATAGTCGTAGAAGCATAAGATTGGCGAGACGACAATGATGCTACGATGGAGATCAAGGTGTCGCGCCGGTGACAATGGTGATCATGACGGTGCTTCGGAGATGGAGATCACAAGCATAAGATGATGATGGCCATATCATATCACTTATATTGACTGCATGTGATATTTATCTTTTATACATCTTATCTTGCTTTGGTTGACGGTAGCATTATAAGATGATCTCTCACTAAATTATCAAGGTATAAGTGTTCTCCCTGAGTATGCACCGTTGCGAAAGTTCTTCGTGCTGAGACACCACGTGATGATCGGGTGTGATAGGCTCTACGTTCAAATACAACAGGTGCAAAACAGTTGCACCCGCGGAATACTCATGTTAAACTTGACGAGCCTAGCATATAACAGATATGGCCTCGGAACACGGAGACCGAAAGGTCGAGCGTGAATCATATAGTAGATATGATCAACATAGTGATGTTCACCATTGAAACTACTCCATCTCACGTGATGATCGGACATGGTTTAGTTGATATGGATCACGAGATCACTTAGAAGATTAGAGGGATGTCTATCTAAGTGGGAGTTCTTAAGTAATATGATTAATTGAACTTAAATTTATCATGAACTTAGTCCTGATAGTATTTTGCAAATTATGTTGTAGATCAATAGCTCGGGTTGTTGCTTCCCTATGTTTATTTTGATATGTTCCTAGAGAAAAATTATGTTGAAAGATGTTAGTAGCAATTATGCGGATTGGATCCATGATCTGAGGATTATCGTCATTGCTGCACAGAAGAATTATGTCCTTGATGCACCGCTAGGTGACAGACCTATTGCAGGAGCAAATGCAGACGTTATGAACGTTTGGCTAGCTCAATATGATGACTATTTGATAGTTTAGTGCACCATGCTTAACGGCTTAGAATCGGGAGTTCAAAGACGTTTTGAACGTCATGGACCATATGAGATGTTCCAGGAATTGAAGTTAATATTTCAAGCAAATACCCGAGTTAAGAGATATGAAGTCTCTAACAAGTTCTATAGCTAAAAGAAGGAGGAGAATAGCTCAAGTAGTGAGCATGTGCTCAGATTGTCTGGGTACTACAATCGCTTGAATCAAGTGGGAGTTAATCTTCTAGATAAGATAGTGATTGACAGAATTCTCTAGTCACCATCACCAAGTTAGAACTTCATGATGAACTATAGTATGCAAGGGATGACGAAAGTAATTCCCGAGCTCTTCGCGATGCTGAAATCGACGAAGGTAGAAATCAAAGAAAGAGCATCAAGTGTTGATGGGTAACAAGACCACTAGTTTCAAGAAAAGGGAAAAGGGATAGAAGGGGAACTTCAAGAAGAACGACAAGCAAGTTGCTGCTCAAGTGAAGAAGCCCAAGTCTGGACCTAAGCCTGAGACTAAGTGCTTCTACTGCAAAGGGACTAGCCACTGGAAGCGGAACTGCCCCAAGTATTTGGTGGATAAGAAGGATGGCAAAGTGAACAAAGGTATATTTGATTTACAGATTATTGATGTGTATTTTACTAGTGTTCGTAGCAACCCCTCGGTATTTGATACTGGTTCAGTTGCTAAAGAGTAGTAACTCGAAACGGGAGTTGCATAATGAACAGAAACTAGTTAAGGATGAAGTGACGATGTGTATTGGAAGTGGTTCCAAGATTGATATGATCATCATCGCGCACTCCCTATACTTTTGGGATTAGTGTTGAACCTAAATAAGTGTTATTTGGTGTTTGCGTTGAGCATGAATATGATTTGATCATGTTTATTGCAATACGGTTATTCATTTAACTTAGAGAATAATTGTTGTTCTATTTACATGAATAAAACCTTATATGGTTACACACCCAATGAAAATGGTTCATTGGATCTCGATCGTAGTGATACACATATTCATAATATTGAAGCCAAAAGATGCAAAGTTAATAATGATAGTGCAACTTATTTGTGGCACTGCCGTTTAGGTCATATTGGTGTAAAGCGCATGAAGAAACTCCATGCTGATGGGCTTTTGGAATCACTTGATTATGAACCACTTGATGCTTGCGAACCATGCCTTATGGGTAAGATGACTAAGAGTCCGTTCTCCGGAACAATGGAGCGAGCAACTGACTTATTGGAAATAATACATACTGATGTATGTGATCCGATGAGTGTTAAGGCTCGCGGCAAGTATCGTTATTTTCTGACCTTCACAGATGATTTAAGCAGATATGGGTATATCTACTTGATGAAACACAAGTCTGAAACATTTGAAAAGTTCAAAGAATTTCAGAGTGAAGTGGAGAATCATCGTAACAAGAAAATTAAAATTTCCACGATCTGATCACGGAGACGAATATTCGAGTTACGAGTTTGGTCTTCAATTAAAACAATGTGGAATGGTTTCACAAACTCATGCCGCCTGGAACGCCACAGCGTAATGGTGTGTCCGAACGTCCTAACAGTACTTTATTAAGATAAGGTACAATCTATGATGTCTCTTACCGATTTACCACTATAATTTTGGGGTTATGCATTAGAGACAGCTGCATTCACGATTAATAGGGCATCATCTAAATCCCTTGAGACGACACCATATGAACTGTGGTTTGGCAAGAAACCCAAGTTGTCGTTTCTTAAAGTTTGGGACTGCGATTCTTATGTGAAAAAGTTTCAACATGATAAGTTCGAACCCAAATCGAAGAAGTAAATCTTCATAGGATACCAAAAAGAAACTATTGGGTACACCTTCTACCATAGATCCGAAGGCAAGATATTCGTTGCTGAGAGTGGATCCTTTCTAGAGAAGGAGTTTCTCTCCAAAGAAGTGAGTAGGAGGAAAGTAGAACTTGATGAGGTAACTGTACCTTCTCTCGAATTGGAAAGTACCTAATCACTGAAATCAGTTCCAGTGATGCCTACACGAATTAGTGAGGAAGTTAATGATGATGATCATGAAACTTCACATCAAGTTACTACCGAACCTCGTAGGTCAACCAGAGTAAGATCCGCACCAGAGTGGTACGGTAATCCTGTTCTGGAAGTCATGTTACTAGACCATGACGAACCTGCGAACTATGAGGAAGCGATGATGAGCCGAGATTCCGCAAAATGGCTTGAGGCCATGAAATCTGAGATAGGATCCATGTATGAAACCAAAGTATGGACTTTGGTGGAATTGCCCGATGATCGGCAAGCCATTGAGAATAAATGGATCTTCAAGAGGAAGACAGACCCTGATAGTAGTGTTACTATCTACAAAGCTAGAATTGTCGCAAAAGGTTTTCGACAAGTTCAAAGTGTTGACTACGATGAGAGTTTCTCACTCGTATCTATGCTTAAGTCTGTCCGAATCATGTTAGCAATTGCCGCATTTTATGAAATCTGGCAAATGGATAAACAAAACTGCATTCCTTAATAGATTTATTAAAGAAGAGTTGTCTATGATGCAACCAGAAGGTTTTGTCAATCCTAAAGGTGCTAACAAAATATGCAAGCTCCAGCGATCCATCTATGGACTGGTGCAAGCATCTCGGAGTTGGAAGATATGCTTTGATAAGTTGATCAAAGCATATAGTTTTATACAGACTTGCGGTGAAGCCTGTATTTACAAGAAAGTGAGTGGGAGCACTACAACATTTCTGATAAGTATATGTGAATGACATATTGTTGATCGGAAATAATGTAGAATTATTTTGCAAAGCATAAAGGAGTATTTGAAAGGAGTTTTTCAAAGAAGGACCTCGGTGAAGCTGCTTACATATTGAGCATCAAGATCTATAGAGATAGATCAAGACGCTTGATAAGTTTTTTCAATGAGTACATACCTTGACAAGATTTTGAAGTAGTTCAAAATGGAACAGTCAAAGAAAGAGTTTCTTGCCTGTGTTACAAGGTGTGAAATTGAGTAAGACTCAAAGCCTGACCACGGCAGAAGATAGAGAGAGAATGAAAGTCATTCCCTATGCCTCAGCCATAGGTTGTATAAAGTATGCCATGCTGTGTACCAGATCTATTGCATACCCTACCACTGAGTTTGGCAAGGGAGTACAATAGTGATCTAGGAGTAGATCAGTGGACAGCGGTCAAAATTATCCTTAGTGGAATAAGGATATGTTTCTCGATTATGGAAGTGACAAAAGGTTGGTCGTAAAGGGTTACGTCGATAAAAGTTTTGACACTAATCTAGATGACTCTAAGTCTCGGTCTAGATACATATTGAAAATGGGAGCAATTAGCTAGAGTAGCTCCGTGCAGAGCATTGTAGACATAGAAATTTGCAAAATACATACGGATCTGAATATGGCAGACCCGTTGACTAAAATTCTCTCACAAGCAAAACATGATCACACCTTAGTACTCTTTGGGTGTTAATCACATAGCGATGTGAACTAGATTATTGACTCTAGTAAACCCTTTGGGTGTTGGCACATGACGATGTGAACTATGGGTGTTAATCACATGGTGATATGAACTATTGATGTTAAATCACATGTCGATGTGCTCTAGATTATTGACTCTAGTGCAAGTGGGAGACTGTAGGAAATATGCCCTTGAGGCAATAATAAAGTTATTATTTATTTTCTTATATCATGATAAATGTTTATTATTCATGCTAGAATTGTATTAACTAGAAATATGATACATGTGTGAATACATAGACAAACAGAGTGTCACTAGTATGCCTCTACTTGACTAGCTCGTTGATCAAAGATGGTTATGTTTCCTAGCCACTGACATGAGTTGTCATTTGATTAACGGGATCACATCATTAGGAGAATGATGTGATTGACTTGACCCATTCCGTTAGCTTAGCACACGATCGTTTAGTATGTTGCTATTGCTTTCTTCATGACTTATACATGTTCCTATGACTATGAGATTATGCAACTCCCGTTTACTGGAGGAACACTTTGTGTGCTACCAAACGTCAGAACGTAACTGGGTGATTATAAAGGTGCTTTGTAGGTGTCTCCGAAGGTTCTTGTTGGGTTGGCGTATTTCGAGATTAGGATTTGTCACTCCGATTGTGGGAGAGGTATCTCTGGGCCCACTCGGTAACGCACATCACTATAAGCCTTGCAAGCATTGCAACTAATGAGTTAGTTGCGGGATGATGTATTACGGAACGAGTAAAGAGACTTGCCAGTAACGAGATTGAACTAGGTATTGAGATATCGACGATCGAATCTCGGGCAAGTAACATACCGATGACAAAGGGAACAAGGTATGTTGTTATGCGGTCTGACCGATAAAGATCTTTGTAGAATATGTGGGAGCCAATATGACCATCCAGGTTCCGCTATTGGTTATTGACCGGAGACGTGTCTCGGTCATGTCTACATAGTTTTCGAACCCGCAGGGTCCGCACGCTTAAAGTTAGATGATGGTTATATTATGAGTTTATGTTTTTTGATGTACCGAATGACTTCGGAGTCCCGGGTGAGATCAGGAACTAGACGAGGAGTCTCAAAATGGTCGAGACGTAAAGATCGATATATTGGACGACTATATTCGGACATCGGAAAGGTTCCGAGTGATTCGGGTACTTTTCGGAGTACTGGAGAGTTACGGGAATTCGTATTGGGCCTTAATGGGCCATACGGGAAAGGAGAGAAAGGCCCCAAAGGGTGGCCGCACCCCTCCTCATGGACTAGTCCGAATTGGACTAGGGAGGAGGGGCGCCCCCTTCCTCCCTTCTCCTTCTCACTTCCCTTCTCCTACTCCAACAAGGAAAGGAGGAGTCCTACTCCCGGTGGGAGTAGGACTCCCCTTTGGCGCGCCCTCCTCCTAGGCCGGCCGCGTCCCCCCTTGCTCCTTTATATACGGGGGCAGGGGGCACCCCAAAGACACAACAATTGATCTCTTGATCTCTTAGCCGTGTGCGGTGCCCCCCTCCACCATAATCCACCTCGATAATACGGAAGCGGTGCTTAGGCGAAGCCCTGCGTCGGTAGAACATCATCATCGTGACCACGCCGTCGTGCTGACGAAAGTCTCCCTCAACACTCGGCTGGATCGGAGTTCGAGGGACGTCATCGGGCTGAACGTGTGCTGAACTCGAAGGTGTCGTGCGTTCGGTACTTGATCGGTCGGATCGTGAAGATGTACGACTACATCAACCGCGTTGTGCTAACGCTTCCGCTTTCGGTCTACGAGGGTACGTGGACAACACTGTCCCCTCTTGTTGCTATGCATCACCATGATCCTGTGTGTGCGTAGGAAATTTTTGAAATTACTACGTTCCCCAACAGTGGCATCCGAGCCAGGTTTTATGCGTGGATGTTATGTGCACGAGTAGAACACAAGTGAGTTGTGGGCGATACAAGTCATACTGCTTACCAGCATGTCATACTGCTTACCAGCATGTCATACTTTGGTTCAGCGGTATTGTTGGATGAAGCGGCCCGGACCGACATTACGCGTACGGTTACGCGAGACTGGTTTTACCGCCGTGCTTTGCACACAGGTGACTAGCGGGTGTCAGTTTCTCCAACTTTAGTTGAACCGAGTGTGGCTACGCCCGGTCCTTGAGAAGGTTAAAACAGCACTAACTTGACGAATTATCGTTGTGGTTTTGATGCGTAGGTAAGAACGGTTCTTGCTCAGCCCATAGCAGCCACGTAAAACTTGCAACAACAAAGTAGAGGACGTCTAACTTGTTTTTGCAGGGCATGTTGTGATGTGGTATGGTCAAGACATGATGCTAAATTTTATTGTATGAGATGATCATGTTTTGTAACCGAGTTATCGGCAACTGGCAGGAGCCATATGGTTGTCGCTTTTATTGTATGCAATGCAAACGCCCTGTAATGCTTTACTTTATCACTAAGCGGTAGCGATAGTCGTAGAAGCATAAGTTGGCGAGACGACAACGATGCTACGATGGAGATCAAAGTGTCGCGCCAGTGATGATGGTGATCATGACGGTGCTTCGGAGATGGAGATCACAAGCACAAGATGATGATGGCCATATCATATCACTTATATTGATTGCATGTGATGTTTATCTTTTATACATCTTATCTTTCTTTGATTGACGGTAGCATTATAAGATGACTCTCACTAAATTATCAAGGTATAAGTGTTCTCCCTGAGTATGCACCGTTGCGAAAGTTCTTCGTGCTAAGACACCACGTGATGATCGGGTGTGATAGGCTCTACGTTCAAATACAACGGGTGCAAAACAGTTGCACATGCGGAATACTCAGGTTAAACTTGACGAGCCTAGAATATAACAGATATGGCCTCAGAACACTGAGACCGAAAGGTCGAGCGTGAATCATATAGTAGATATGATCAACATAGTGATGTTCACCATTGAAGACAAGCTGTGATCATCAAGAACATTCTATCTGATTATGCCCAGTCTATTGGCCTGAAGATCAACTTTCATAAATCCACATTAATACCCATCAACTTGGACCCGCGATTGGCTACAGATATTGCCTCTATCTTCGGATGCTCTATTGGTTCCATGCCTTTCACCTACCTTGGCCTGCCCCTAGGCACCTCCCGACCAACACTTCTTGACTTTATGCCTCTGGTTAGTAATGTGGAATGAAATCTTTCCTCCAGGCTCTCACTCATGTTGTACGCTGGGAAGCTCACGTTGCTCAACACCACAGTCACGTCCCTACTCATTTATGCTATGTGTACGCTCAAGTTCCCACCTAAACTCATTGAGATACTGGATAAAATCAGGAGAAGATGTCTATGGATCAAAAAAACTGACCAAGGTGAGAGATCCAACTCACTTGCTGCCTGGGACATGGTTTGTAAACCTAAGAAGAATGGAGGGCTTGGTGTCATAAACCTCAAGATCCAGAATGAAGCTCTCCTCCTGAAGTTCTTACACAAGTTTTATAACAAACTGGATATTCCATGGGTACAACTTACTTGGGACACATACTATGATCAGAAAATCCCACACGCAATGGATCCGGTTGGATCTTTCTGGTGGCGTGACATACTAAAGCTCACACCGACATCTCGCGGCATTTCTCATGTTAATATTGTGTGTGGCTCCACCGCCCTCTTTTGGAAAGATCTCTGGACTAATCAACTGTTACTAGACTCTCATCCTCGGGCTTACTCATATGCAATTAATGAAGATATTTCTGTCCGTGATTTCTTGGGGAGCACGTCTCTTGGATTGGCTTCTCACCTGCCACTTTCCCCCCAAGCGTTTGATGAAGTCCGGCACATTCAAATGATCGCTTCATCATTCCAACCTATGATCTCTGCCTCGGATGTCTGGAGCTATGTTTGGGGCAAATCTATTTACAGATCAACGGACTACTACCGTTTCTACTTTCGGGAGGTCCATGCTCATAAAGTTTTTCACTGGCTTTGGATGTCTAAATGTACTATGAAGTTGAAAGTCTTTGCATGGCTTCTCCTCCACGATAGGCTGAACACCCGGAATATGCTGAAAAGACGCCACTACAACATCGGTGATGACCACAACTGTCTGCTGTGTGGGCGCAACATCGAGGAAACAGTGGAGCACATGATTTTCACGTGCTCGTTTAGTAAGCACTGCTGGCAAGCCCTGGACATCAACTGGGAACCTTTCGGGGATAGGGTGCAAGCTATTGAAGACCAACAAACAAACCACCCCACGCCCATGCTGTTTGAAAAATTTGTTGTGGCGTCGTGGAGCATTTGGAAGGAACGAAACAACAAACACTTCAGATCAATAGATCCTTCCTTCCGATCGTGGCTTGACAGATTCAAGAAAGACTTTGAACTTCTGCAGCATAGGGTCAAAGAGGCAAATAGGTCTCTAGTTCGGGACTTTGTAAACTCTTTGCACTAGACCACACCTCTTTTTCTAGTTCTTCTGGGTGGGACCCAAAGTGGTCTGCCCTCTCCCCTCCCCCCCATGATGTAAATACTCATCTTGTACAGATCCTTTTCTTAATATAATTATACGGTAGGAGCCTTTCCTACTGTTTCTGGTCAAAAAACCATTGAAACTACTCCATCTCACGTGATGATCGGACATGGTTTAGTTGATATGGATCACGTGATCACTTAGAGGATTAGAGGGATGTCTATCTAAGTGGGAGTTCTTAAGTAATATAATTAATTTAACTTAAATTTATCATGAACTTAATCCTGATAGTATTTTGCAAATTATGTTGTAGATCAATAGCTCGCGTTGTTGCTTCCCTATGTTTATTTTGATATGTTCCTAGAGAAAAATTATGTTGAAATATGTTAGTAGCAATGATGCGGATTGGATCCGTGATCTGAGGATTATCCTCATTGCTGCACAGAAGAATTATGTCCTTGATGCACCTCTAGGTGACAGACCTATTGCAGGAGCAAATGCAGACGTTATGAACGTTTGGCTAGCTCAATATGATGACTACTTGATAGTTTAGTGCACCATGCTTAAAGGCTTAGAATCGGGACTTCAAAGACGTTTTGAACGTCATGGACCATATGAGATGTTCCAGGAGTTGAAGTTAATATTTCAAGCAAATACCCGAGTTGAGAGATATGAAGTCTCCAACAAGTTCTATTGCTAAAAGAAGGAGGAGAATAGCTCAAGCAGTGAGCATGTGCTCAGATTGTCTGGGTACTACAATCGCTTGAATCAAGTGGGAGTTAATCTTCCAAATAAGATAGTAATTGACAGAGTTCTCTAGTCACTATCACCAAGTTACTAGAACTTCGTGATTAACTATAATATGCAAGGGATAACGGAAACGATTCCCAAGCTCTTTGTGATGCTGAAATCGACGAAGGTAGAAATCAAGAAAAACATCAAGTGTTGATGGTTGACAAGACCAATAGTTTCAAGAAAAGGGCAAAGGGAAGAAGGGGAACTTCAAGAAGAATGGCAAGCGAGTTGCTGCTCAAGTGAAGAAGCCCAAGTCTGGACCTAAGCCTGAGACTGAGTGCTTCTACTTCAAAGGAACTGGTCACTGGAAGCGGAACTGCCCCAAGTATTTGGCGGATAAGAAGGATGGCAAAGTGAACAAAGGTATATTTGATATACATGTTATTGATGTGTACTTTACTAGTGTTTATAGCAACCCCTCCGTATTTGATACTAGTTCAGTTGCTAAAGAGTAGTAACTCGAAACGGGAGTTGCATAATGAACAGAAACTAGTTAAGGATGAAGTGACGATGTGTATTGGAAGTGGTTCCAAGATTGATATGATCATCATCGCGCACTCCCTATACTTTTGGGATTAGTGTTGAACCTAAATAAGTGTTATTTGGTGTTTGCGTTGAGCATGAATATGATTTGATCATGTTTATTGCAATACGGTTATTCATTTAAGTTAGAGAATAATTGTTGTTCTGTTTACATGAATAAAACCTTATATGGTTACACACCCAATGAAAATGGTTCATTGGATCTCGATCGTAGTGATACACATATTCATAATATTGAAGCCAAAAGATGCAAAGTTAATAATGATAGTGCAACTTATTTGTGGCACTACCGTTTAGGTCATATAGGTGTAAAGCGCATGAAGAAACTCCATGCTGATGGGATTTTGGAATCACTTGATGCTTGCGAACCATGCCTTATGGGCAAGATGACTAAAACTCCGTTCTCCGGAACAATGGAGCAAGCAACTGGCTTATTGGAAATAATACATACTGATGTATGCGATCCGATGAGTGTTGAGGCTCACGGCGGGTATCGTTATTTTCTGACCTTCACAAACAATTTGAGCAGATATGGGTATATCTACTTGATGAAACATAAGTCTGAAACATTTGAAAAGTTCAAAGAATTTCAGAGTGAAGTGGAAAATCATCGTGACAAGAAAATAAAGTTTCTACGATCTGATCGCGGAAACAAATATTTGAGTTACGAGTTTGGTCTTCAATTAAAACAATGTGGAATAGTTTCACAAATTCGTTCCACCTGGAACACCACAGCATAATGGTGTGTCCGAACGTCATAATTGTAATTTATTGCATATAGTGCAATCTATGATGTCTCTTACCGATTTACCACTATCGTTCTGGGGTTATGCATTAGAGACAGCTGCATTCACATTAAATAGGGCACCATCTAAATCCGTTGAGACGGCGCCTTATGAACTGTGGTTTGGCAAGAAACCAAAGTTGTCGTTTCTTAAAGTTTGGGGTATCGATGCTTATGTGAAAAAGTTTCATCCTGATAAGCTCAAACCCAAATCGGAAAATGTGTCTTTATAGGATACCCAAAGGAGACTGTTGGGTACACCTTCTATCACAGATCCAAAGGCAGGACATTCGTTGCTAAGAATGGTTCCTTTCTGGAGAAGGAGTTTCTCTCGAAAGAAGTGAGTGGGAGGAAAGTAAAACTAGATGAGGTAATTGTACCTTCTCCCGAATTGGAGAATAGTTCATCACAGAAATTAGTTCCAGTGATGCGTACACCAATTAGTGAGGAAGTTAGTGATGATGATCATAAAACTACGGATCAAGTTACTACAGAACTTAGTAGATCAACCAGAGCACGATCCACACCAGAGTGGTACGGTAATCATGTTCTGGAGGTCATGTTACTTGACCATGACGAACCTACAAACTATGAGGAAGCAATGATGAGCCCAGATTACGCAAAATGGCTTGAGGCCATGAAATCTGAGATGAGATCCATGTATGAGAACAAAGTATGGACTTTGTTTGACTTGCCTAATGATCGGCGAGCCATTGAGATTAAATGGATCTTCAAGAGGAAGATGGACGCTGATAGTAGTATTACTATCTACAAAGCTAGAGTTGTCGCAAAAGATTTTCGACAAGTTCAAGATGTTGACTACGATGAGAGTTTCTCACTCGTATCTATGCTTAAGTCTGTCCGAATCATGTTAGCAATTGCCACATTTTATGAAATCTGGCAAATGGATAACAAAAACTGCAATCCTTAAATGGATTTATTAAAGAAGAGTTGTATATGATGCAACCAGAAGGTTTTGTCAATCCTAAAGGTGCTAACAAAATATGCAAGCTCCAGCGATCCATCTATGGACTGGTGTAAGCATCTCGGAGTTGGAATATACGCTTTGATAAGTTGATCAAAGGATATAGTTTTATACAGACTTGCGGTGAAGCCTGTATTTAGAAGAAAGTGAGTGGGAGCACTACAGCATTTCTGATAAGTATATGTGAATGACATATTGTTGATCGGAAATAATGTAGAATTATTCTGCAAAGCATAAAGGAGTGTTTGAAAGGTGTTTTTTTAAAGAAATACCTCGGTGAAGCTGCTTACATATTGAGCATCAAGATCTATAGAGATAGATCAAGACGCTTGATAAGATTTTCAATGAGTACATACCTTAACAAGATTTTGAAGTAGTTCAAAATGGAACAGTCAAAGAAAGAGTTCTTGCCTGTTTTACAAGGTGTGAAATTGAGTAAGACTCAAAGCCTGACCATGGCAGAAGATAGAAAGAGAATGAAAGTCATTCCCTATGTCATAGGTTCTACAAAGTATGCCATGCTGTGTACCAGATCTATTGTATACCCTACCACTGAGTTTGGCAAGGGAGTACAATAGTGATCTAGGAGTAGATCACTGGACAGCGGTCAAAATTATCCTTAGTGGAATAAGGATATGTTTCTCGATTATGGAGGTAAAAAAAGGTTCGTCGTAAAGGGTTACGTCGATGCAAGTTTTTGACACTGATCCAGATGACTCTAAGTCTCAATCTAGATACATATTGAAAATGGGAGCTATTAGCTAGAGTAGCTCCGTGCAGAGCATTGTAGACATAGAATTTGCAAAATACTTACGGATCTGAATGTGACAGACCCGTTGACTAAAATTATCTCACAAGCAAAACATGATCACACCTTAGTACTCTTTGGGTGTTAATCACATAGCGATGTGAACTAGATTACTGACTCTAGTAAACCCTTTGGGTGTTGGTCACATGACGATGTGAACTATGGGTGTTAATCACATGGTTATATGAACTATTGGTATTAAATCACATGGTGATGTGAACTAGATTATTGACTCTAGTGCAAGTGGGAGACTGAAGGAAATATGTCCTAGAGGCAATAATAAAGTTATTATTTATTTCCTTATATCATGATAAATGTTTATTATTCATGCTAGAATTGTATTAACCGGAAACATAATACATGTGTGAATACATAGACAAACAGAGTGTCACTAGTATGCCTCTACTTGACTAGCTCGTTAATTAAAGATGGTTGTGTTTCCTAACCATAGACATGAGTTGTCATTTGATTAGCGGGATCACATCATTAGGAGAATGATGTGATTGACTTGACCCATTCCGTTAGCTTAGCACTTGATCGTTTAGTTTGTTGCTATTGCTTTCTTCATGACTTATACATGTTCCTATGACTATGAGATTATGCAACTCCCGTTTACCGGAGGAACACTTTGTGTGCTACCAAATGTCACAACGTAACTGGGTGATTATAAAGATGCTCTACAGGTGTCTCCAAAGGTACTTGTTGGGTTGGCGTATTTCGAGATTACGATTTGTCACTGCGATTGTCGGAGAGGTATCTCTGGGCCCACTCGGTAATGCACATCACTTAAGCCTTGCAAGCATTGCAACTAATGAGTTAGTTGTGGGATGATGTATTACAGAACGAGTAAAGAGACTTGCCGGTAATGAGATTGAACTAGGTATTGAGATACCGACGATCGAATCTCGGGCAAGTAACATACCGATGACAAAGGGAACAACGTATGTTGTTATGCGGTCTGACCGATAAAGATCTTCGTAGAATATGTGGGAGCCAATATGAGCATCCAGGTTCCGCTATTGGTTATTGACCAGAGACGTGTCTCGGTCATGTCTACATAGTTCTCGAACCCGTAGGGTCCGCACGCTTAAAGTTAGATGACGGTTATATAATGAGTTTATGTGTTTTGATGTACCTAAGGAGTTCGGAGTCCCGGATGAGATCAGAGACATGACGAGGAGTCTCGAAATGGTCGAGACGTAAAGATCGATATATTGGACGACTATATTCGGACATCGGAAAGGTTCCGAGTGATTCGGGTATTTTTCGGAGTACCAGAGAGTTATGGGAATTCGTATTGGGCCTTAATGGGCCATACGGGAAAGGAGAGAAAGGCCCCAAAGGGTGGCCGCACGCCTCCCCATGGACTAGTCCGAATTGGACTAGGGAGGGGGGGCGCCCCCTTCCTTCCTTCTCCTTGTCCCTTCCCTTCTCCTACTCCAACAAGGAAAGGAGGAGTCCTACTCCCGGTGGGAGTAGGACTCCCCCCTTGGCGCGCCCTCCTCCTAGGCCGGTCACCTCCCCCCTTGCTCCTTTATATACGGGGGCAGGGGCACCCCAAAGACACAACAATTGATCTATTGATCTCTTAGCCGTGTGCGGTGCCCCCCTCCACCATAATCCACCTCGATAATATCGTAGCGGTGCTTAGGCGAAGCCCTGCGTCGCTAGAACATCATCATCGTCACCACGCCATCGTGCTGACGGAACTCTCCCTCAAAGCTCAGCTGGATCGGAGTTCGAGGGACGTCACCGAGCTGAACGTGTGCTGAACTCGGAGGTGCCGTGCGTTCGGTACTTGGATCGGTCGGATCGTGAAGACGTACGACTACATCAACCGCGTTGTGCTAATGCTTCCGCTTTCGGTCTACGAGGGTACGTGGACAACACTCTCCCCTCTCGTTGCTATGCATCACTATGATCTTGCGTGTGCGTAGAATTTTTTTGAAATTACTATGTTCCCCAACAGTGGTATCTCGAGGTCTGGTTTTACTCGTAGGATGTCCCATCCGGTGTTGCCCTGAGAACGAGATATGTGCATCTCTTATCGGGATTGTCGGCACATCGGGCGGCTTTGCTAGTCTTGTTTTACCATTGTCGAAATGTCTTGTAAACCGGGATTCCGAGACTGATCGGGTCTTCCCGGGAGATGGAATATCCTTCGTTGACCGTGAGAGCTTATAATGGGCTAAGTTGGGACACCCCTGCAAGGTATAAAATTTCGAGAGCTGTGCCCGCGGTTATGTGGCAGATGGGAATTTGTTAATGTCCGGTTGTAGAGAACTTGACACTTGACTTAATTAAAACACATCAACCGCGTGTGTAACCCTGATGGTCTCTTTTCGGCGGGGTCCGGGAAGTGAACACGGTTTCTGGGTTATGTTTGACGTAAGTAGGAGTTCAGGATCACTTCTTGATCATTGCTAGCTTCACGACCGTTCCGTTGCTCCTCTTCTCGCTCTTATTTGCGTATGTTAGCCACCATACTTGCTTAGTCGCTGCTGCAACCTCACCGCTTTACCCCTTCCTTACCCATTATGCTTTGCTAGTCTTGATACCCATGGTAATGGGATTGCTGAGTCCTCGTGGCTCACAGATTACTACAACACCAGTTGCAGGTACAGGTTATGCGATGCTCATGACGCAAGAGCGATGTCTACTTGTTTTGGAGTTCTTCTTCTGCTTCTTCTTCGATCAGGGGATAGGTTCCAGGTCGGCAGCCTGGGCTAGTAGGGTGGATGTCGTTTGAGCTTCTGTTTGTGTTTCATCCATAGTCGGATGTTGTTCTCATGTATATTGATGTATTCTTGCAGCATTTGTATGCCTTGTATGTATCCCCATCTATTATGTAATGTTGATGTAATGATATCCACCTTGCAAAACCGTCTTCAAGATGCGCTTCTATCCTTGGTGGGACCTTCGAGTTCCTTTAGGATAGGGTCGCATCTTGGGCGTGACAAGTTGATATACACCTGTTTGCTTCAAAGTACGCAGTCAACATTGATCTTTCTATGCCTTCACGGTCGATAACATTCTTTATTTTTTCCATGCCATGATATGAAACCATGTGCATATTTGGGAGATGTAGCTGCAGTTGCAAGACTGGTGGGTGCATTTTGCTTAGTTCAAAGCCATATATTCTCCACAGCGCCTCAGGAGGTGTGACCCATCATGCGTCTCTGTACTGCTCAATCTCGTCGATTTCGACTTCGTCTACTTTGTTAGTTACAGATATAGATGCTCGGTCATGACCCTTGTAGATGTACTTGAAGAGGTACTTAACGGCTTTAATGCTTGAGCATATCTCCACATTTATGTGGCAGTTGAACATCCTTAATAGATATGGGTTGTAAGGAACCACCCACCTGTTATCTAGTTCGCAATTTCGGACCTTTTCGGTTCGTCCGTTGTTGCGTCTCCTATATATTGGGTAAGAGTCCTTGCCTTGAATCGTAGTTTTGTTAAATGGCCTTGGATAATTGTTCTTGCATGACGGACGATTCTTTGTGCATGGACAAAATTTATTCAGTGCACCACAAGGACCATGCATCATATGTTTGACTACCATTTTGTATAGCTCTGGGTACCTGTGCTTGTTAGGGAGCTCAGCGAAGATGATTCTGTCATACTGCTCTGGACATGTGTACTTGTATTTTCTAGTCATGATGAGCAAAAAGTGAGCATGGGGTAATCCCCTCTTTTGGAACTCTACGACATACGTATATGCCTGAACCTTTCCAAGAATGGCCTTCTCAAATAGTTGTTTCTTCATTTCTTGTAGCTTCGCCCTGAAAACACGAACGACAATGTCTGGGCGATCTTGTGGTGTTTTTCCGGTCTCTAGTTCATGTGTTATCTCCTCCCAGTTGGGGTTGCTGGTCATTGTTAGGAATACGTCTGGCTTTCCATATTTTCTAACTAAAGCCATTGCGTCGAGATATCGACAAAGTTTATCTCGTGGCCCTCCAATGAATGATGAGGCAAGTACTCTCCGTTTTCTGACTGCATCTCCATCCTGCTCTCCAGCTTGAATGCTGTCTAGAAGGCCTTGGTATAGCTCAGCCCTTATTTTCTTTTGATTATGCCAGATGTAATCCAGTCTGGAGCTTTCAATCTTGATGTATGTATCCACAACAAACTGCTGGAAAAGCCGTCCGTCGTGCAATATTGGGTTGAATATGCTTGGTCGTGTATGGAATTTATAGCAGTAGTATTCTCTCATGGTTACCCACAAGCCACTGACCTTATCTGTGTAAATGTTGCAAGATCAAAAGTTAGTTGCATTGGTAGTACTCCCTCCGTCCGGAAATACTTGTCATCAAAATGAATAAAAAGGGATGTATCTAGATGTATTTTAGTTCTAGATACATCCCTTTTTGTCCATTTTGATGACAAGTATTTTCGGACGGAGGGAGTAATATATTAAAATTGAATTTTGAATATGATAGTATATGTTATTTTACCTGGGTCGTCGTTATTACTGATATTATTGGTAGCAATATCTGCATCTGGTGTTTCCTTCTTTGGGATTTTCCTATGCCAACCGAGTTCAGCTCTTGGAAAGAATAGAGGATACCACAACGGATCATAGCACCCGTAGTATGATCGAATGTGCTCTTTTTCGTTGTTGTTCCCATGTAATATTACGTTTCTGTCATAAGTATCTCTTCTTTCATTTCCTTCAATCCACACTGCAGCTACCTCCGAATTAATTGGCTCGTTGTATGTTCTTTGGTCCAATCTCTGGTCAAGGTTTAAAATGAGTCTGTAGTCCTCAAGGTTTTGGGCTTGTCCCAAACTCCTAAACTGCTGAGAGTACGGGTTACTGCGCAGGATGTCTATTATTATTCCCATCACATGCTTGTCTTGCTCGTACATTTCCTCACGGCAACTACGGTATCGATGCTCTAAGCTTGGATCATCATCATAGAAGTACAACTCCAGATGTTTTGGATCTGAGTGACTATTACCAAATGAGTGTATGTTGTGATATATTTGACCATGTGCTCGAAAGGTGTAAATACCATCCGTTCGATGTCAGTCGTGTCTCTGTCAAGGTGGCAGTATAGGGTAGTAAATGAGAAGTGCCCATTGAAAAATCTTATATTTTGCCGAAAATGTCTAGCATCAGGGTCATTGCTTGTCCAAAGCCTCATGAGTTCAAGTGGCTTATCTGGATCGGCTAGTCTTACCTGTCCTTTTTTGCAGCATAATCCCTCAGTTTCATACTTGAATTTGGTTGCATGGCAGAAATGGCAATTTGGTTCTTTTTTGAGCACGTTTGTGCTTGCTGGTATGTTGTTGTAGACGAAATCATACGGATCAGGGCTGAGAGCTTCCTTGTCTTCTATGATTTCAATCTCCACTTCTCTGTCTCACTCTGGTTTGATATGCAGCATATTAAATTAGTAAGTAGTATTATAACGGTGCAAATTTATTTTAATTGAATTAAACATACCTTCACCGATGAACATGTATTCATCTTCGTCTATGTCTTCTTCAAATACGACTCCATCATTACCTGTGTTGTAATTTTTGATTGTATATATATATTTATATATAAATATATTTGCTTGTAATGCGTAAGAACATACATGAAATTGACAAACTTACCGTGATCCTTGTTGTAGATTCTTTTTGCTGACGCATCTATTTTGTCAATGGTTGCTTCTTGCTGATATATGATTCCATCATTACCTGTGTAATTTTTTTTATTGTTATGTATATAAAATGTTTGTATATAAAAGTATTTATATGTAATTTATTTATCTTACTGTGATCATCATTGCATAATGATTGTATTCGTGCATCCACTTCTTTGATTGTTGGAAGCATTGAGGATGGGATGTCTGGCCACAAACCCACTTTACTGTGATCATCATTGTCTAAAGATTGTGTTGATGAATCTGCTTCTCTAATGCTTGGAAACATTGAGGAGGGGATGTCTGTCCAAAATAGATGGTTAGTTGTAGAGACAGATTTATATTTACTTGGAATGTGAGTATAAAATCGAGATTGTTACCGTAAGTCATAACTTGTGGCTGCTCTAGAGTTTGATTGTTTTCATCGCAGGCTTGTGTCATGGATGCATCTTCTTTTGATGATACGGAAACAGTTCGCTTCCGTCTTCTCGTGAATTCTTCGTTACGACGGTGTAGTAATGTTTGCCTTTCTCCTGCTGCCACATGATCCCTGTGTTTTACAGTAATTTTAGAAGTACTAACCTCCTGTTCGGTTGCGACATATTTAGGGTTCTCCATTGCAATCGAATCTTTGGATGGTATGCTGCGTGTCAATTGACGATGAGCTTCAATTTGTTCTATTCTTGCTTTCTTTTGTTCTGGCTTCATGGTTGCGTATTTTTGTTTTTCTTGTGCGCATTTTGCCGCCTTCTGTTCTGGTGTCTTTCCTGAAATTTTCTTTTGATGATAGGCTTCACGGCGTTTTTTGAGTTTGCCCTGCCTTTCTTCATCGGTCATGCGTTCATTCCGCTCTTTATCTCTCTTTCTTTTTTGTTCATTATACTTCTGCCTTTCTTCATTGGTCATCCGTGCATACCGTTCTCTATCTCTCTTTCTTCTTTGTTCTTTAGCATCCATGATGTGCGATTATGGCCCAAATATTTTCCTGCATGAGGGTAAAAAAACTTTGTAAAGCCATATAATATGCTAACTTAACTTCATTTCATCTCAGCGTCCGAGAAAATTTAAATAGGAACATGCCTTATGATGCCTAAGTTACTTAGAAAAAAGTAATGATATTGGCATTTGCAGTACACGCAATTAAGTAATGTGAACATTGCCTATGATAAATTTTATAATTAACTGACTTTACCTGTCCCTAGCTGCCATACATTTTTTTGTGACAGATTGTTTGCAGGAAATTAAAGACTTGAAGGTTAAAGCAGTTAGATGATGATTATTTTGTAATGTACTACTACATCGTCCGTGGGCGGCCGACAGGCAAGGTAATGATGATGGAAGCTACGGTTACAGACACACAGGAAAGTTCATGTATTTTTCAAAACGACAGAACCACATTTAGATTGGCATGAGATCAGACGTACCTCAGGTGGAGCACGGGCTGTACGGCGAGATTATAAGACTGCTTAGAAAGGCGACTTGTAGCGCAAAGCCGACGTACAAAGCTAGCCAAGACAGCGGAAGCTGGGTGTTTGTATTTGTAGCAGCACGACGTGTGTAGTCAATTAGAATTCGGACTCTTGCTAAGTATAAAGCCAGGGAAAGACGTGTTTGTCTCGGACTGTTGTACGTAACTAATTAGGATTCTGATTGCTATTTTTGTAACAAACGTGTGCACTTTTGTTAAGTACGTTTTGTAACAAACGTTTACACTTTTGTGTTTTTGATAGTGAGAGTGATAAGGTTGAGAATAGACCGGCGAACTCGGGCAGCAACATTGTATGTTTCGTTGATGGAGCTTGATGGAGATTCCGGCCAAGGATCCTTACTTCTTATAGCAGGCAACACAAATCCGGGTCGGGCACTCAATTGCCTGGAGTTGGAGAAGGACACGGACTGCAACTTTCCATCCAAATCACGACAGAGAAGCACACCGGAGGGAAGGATACGGCGGAAGAGGCCGGAGAGGACTGGCAGCGGCGGACAGCAAGCGAGCAAGCGTACGATGGCCATCGTCGCCGTCGGGATGGATCGCCGCAGCGGTATCCTCCTCATCCTGATTCTCTCCGTCCTCTCCGTCGTCGCCGGCACGGCCTCGGGGTCCATGCTAGTGGGTGACAGGTGCGCCGCGGGCTCGCAGTCCGCGTGCGGCACCGGGATGCGCTGCGCCTCCTGCTCCGCCACCTCGTCCACCCCGTTCGCTGCGGCGGCCTCACTGCTCGTCTGCATACGAAGAAACAGAGGAGACGCGGATTTTCTTTACCGAATCGCTTTCCCCAGATATACACTTACATAGGGAGTGCGGGTTCATTTTTGAAAAGGAGAAGTAGCAAAAGGGCCCGTGCGTTGCAACGGGAAAAGAAATCATAATCTCCAATGGCCATGACCACATTTTGTTGCATCACCAAGATACAATACCACTCTCAATTTCGTGAAATCATGAACATTTTTTAAACTTGTGTACATAATTGAAAACGTGAACCTTTTTTAAATTCGTGAACACTTATACAAATTTACAAACATTTTCTAAAATCAAGAACATTTTTTGAATTCATGAATATTTTTATACTATTTGCATACATTTTTTTAAAAAGTTGTGAACATTTTTTAAACAATTTTATTGAATCGTCGAATATTTCTAGAATCGACTTTTTTTGGAAATGTGTGGATCAATTTTTGAAATTCACGAACATTTTTTTTGATTTAATGAACACTTTTTAAAATGCATGATCATTTTCTGAATCAACAAACATTTTATGCAGAAAAGACGGTGCCAGTAATTCCATATAACTATTAGCGGCACATCTACCCTGTATGAACACTGAATTCCATTAGCAGCACGTCTACCCGGCACGAACACTGAATTTTTGGGGTGCGCTCTATTCTCCATTCTGGCTTCAACCATGAATAAATGGATCATGTATTGCTGGAAATTCAGAAATGCAATGTACTCTAGATAGTAGTTTCCAAGGTAATCCTGAAACACAATATTGCCCCAGCCATCCATCCAAACCTACAGGTTGCAGAGTAATACAGCCAGCAGTTCCTTAACCATAATCACATCGGCCTTCTAGACTAATTAACAAACTCCCGCCCTCGCCCCCGGCGGTGGTGTCGAGGTCCTTACCTTCGTAATTTTCGTATGGTGCTCGAAGTTTGTTCATGCTAGCATCCTTCGGTATCGACTGAAGTTTGTTCATTCTTGCATAGACTGAAACTGTATGGTGAGTTCCATATCTTTGGATTCAGCTACTTTTCCCTGTGCTGTGTCTGCATCTTGTGGGTACCTATAGGATACTTTGGTGACAAATCGGTTGTTGTAACTACTGACTGATTTTCAGGTATGCTCTTGCATAACACTTGCAAGCAACAACTGAATTTTGGTATGCTGTACTTTCCTGTACTACATTCTGGCATCCTGAAATTCAGAATTTGTGATGCATACTAGTAAGATGCCCGTGCTACGCTACGGAATGACAAAATATCGGGTGGAACATTATTTACTCAGTGTCACGAGTCTAGTAAACAATAAAAGATGTACCAAAACATTGATCAAAGTGATGATGCCATATTGTTGACAGGTACATCGAGCAAAATGAAACATAAGGTTTCCAACATAAACCCCCCTCAATTTTCACCTTGCAGAAGACTTTGGTTCTTCCTACCCAATTTTCTCATGGCTCTCCCATATTAAGGGGACAAAGAGCATATGACAAATAGAAAATCTGTCCACATAGCAGTTTGTTCATACAGTGCAAATATCTGACAGAGGCAACAACTGAGCTCCAAGACAGTTTTTTCTTAAGCCTAATAGCAGAGCTATTGATTTCATTGATAGGAGCGAGTAATGTACAAACACATGTAAAGCAAATGAGAAAACACAGAATTGAGAGGGGCCACTAAGCTAGATTACTATCACAAAATGATGTGTGGTGTGTCAGCCTCCTTCCAACATTGGCTTCGTCAACGACAAGGCATGTAAGCATAGCAGCCGACGAATCCAAATTGTGAAAAATGCGGCAATTGCGCTCACGCCAAATCTCCCAAATCACCGGCACGGCCTGCGTTCTCCGGGTACATACTATCATGTACAACCTTAAAAGAACTATTGCAACAGAACTGTTGTTTTCCTTGGAACAACTGTAGAAAATAAAACAATATATATATTGTTACCTTTATCCAAGGATTCAACAATGCTGATTTCGCAGTATATTAGGCAAACAAGACTTAAATGTGAAGACAAATGGTAGGAATTAATAAAGTAAACGATGATTCCTTTTTTGGCGGGTAGTAAAAAATGATTCTGAAACATATGTTGGATGTGGGGAACCATGCTTATGACATCTAGAGAGAAAGTATAGATATGGATACATAGATAAAGTTGTACCTCTCAAGATCATGGTCAAAAAACAGAGTCATCTCCACTTGTGTCGTACAGTGGAAGCCCAAGTCTATCAGACCATGAAATCATGTGTGTCAAGCATACCTTAGGCATGTGTGTCAAGCATACCTTAGGCATGACTCATACAGTTAGTTCCAATTACTTAGTTACATACCTTAGGCATCTATCAGGCCACGGAATCATGTGTGTCAAGCATAGTATACCCTTCTTTTAGTTGTTTGCCCAAAACATCTCTGCTAACAATGTTGGCCTTCGAGCTCTGGCTCCATCCATCTTGTCACCTAAAAGGACATCAGGTAATCAGTACTGCATATATATGATGGTCTGTAGTATATTTAGACAAAGGAAAAACACAAGGACCCTATAGAGGATATGTACTCTGTACTATATTTAGGCAAAGGAAAAAACAATGGACAACACTTAGTACATTTTGTACAGAGCAAAGAAAAAAAATGTAAAGTAAAAGATGTTTTTGAATCATATGTATATAGAAGGGGTGAATGCACATGTATGTACATAAAAAAATATTAGTACTGTGGACTACTTGTAACTTTCTTACATCAACCAGGCTTCTGCAAAGAAAAAAACATGTTGATAACAGACATAGAGGAAACAAATATTCAGGGTGTGGCCTGAAAATTGGATGTGGAGCTACCAAGCAAAGGAAATGCACTGATGACAAAGCAACCTGCTGTCAGTGTTGTCCGAATTTTTTGAACAGAGGGAGTAACAAAGAAAAATGATATGCACATGTATGGTAGCCAAAAAGTACAAATATACAGAAGTGATCAAGTATGAAAATTTCACAGCATTTTCTAAGAACCTATCACAATAAATTCCAAGCATGTCTAATAATAAGCTTCACAACTTGCAATCTACAGCAAGAAAAGAAAATACGTTCACAGTAACATGCACAAAACTGTGAAGTATGAAAAATGTTGCACTTCTTATAAATCTCTAGCACAACCACCAATCTTTAAATAAGTGCACATACTCTATATTCAACCTAACACAACCAGTATGCCCTGACCTTGTGGTTCTTCAGTCTCACACCAAAATCCAAGGGTTTTTCCTGACGACTTTTAATTTCTGTTAGTATCTTTTGGACCTGCCATGTGGATCAAATCAGTGATTTGGTGAGAAATAAATCTATTTCTAGTTGGAGCTGCCACTGAGTATTGATGTGCATATTTGATTATTTGGTACCAATGCATATTTGGTCAACTTAAGCAACCCCTTCAAAATTTCAACTGTAAGCAATATCGCAATGCATATATAATGTGGTACCACAAAAGTATAAGATCTAGTGACAAGAATGTGACTATATGCCGTCCAGCAATCTACGTCAATAGATGAATAAAAGATCAGACTACTATTATATTCGCTAATTATCAGTGTAGCAATCATATTAGCATAGAAGTAGGCTAGCATAGCAAATCTAACCACAGTAAACTATTCCTCTAATTACATCAGTTATTTCTGTCAAAGCACATATCTGCAATTGCACAAGTAAGAAGATTCACCCATACCAGAAGGCGAAGTCCTCACAATCCATTCAATCTGAAGATTGGCGTGACCAGCTTCTGGCTCCTCTGGGTGCAGCAGCGTGAGTCCCATAGGCCTGCCCATTTGCTTTATATTTGTCTACAAGAGTAGTTTCTAGACAGCTCCACATTGGCGCACGGATTTGAACTCTGGATGACAGAAAATTTGATATATATTGGCCTGGAAGAGTGTTTCTACTTTCTAGACAGTTCTGCCGGCGTACCTATGGCAGTCTGCGTTGCAGGATAAGGGGAAGGGGCGGACGAGACATCAACAAGGGGGAGGTGGTGGCGATAGTGGTTGGTGGTTGGTGGGAACTCTGCGGCAGAAAAAGAGGCAGAAGAAGCATCGGCGGCGGACCTGCGTCGGTCAGGGTCGGAGGAGACAAGGGAGCGGGCGGAGCAGACGGCGACGAGGATGGGATCGTGGTGGCGGTGGGCGGTGGGGCTGAGATAAGGCATAAGAGAGGCTGGGATTGTACGGCGCAGGCAGCGGCCACATCGCTAGATCGATTCCACCTCTGCCGGCGGTGGTTCTCACGGTGCCGCCATTTTCCTTTTCTTTGGAGATGGCTGGATAAGGTGGGGAAGAGAGAGTAGAACGGGACAGATGGGCTGGGGTCGTGGTGGCGGTGGACATCGCCGGCAGCGGCCACCGCGCCAGATGGACTCCGATGCTGTCGGCCGGTGGTTGCACGGCGCCCCTTTTCAGATGGCTGGATGAGTCGGGGGGAGTAATGAGGCTGAGTGGGAGAGATGAGGCTGGAGGGGTTGTCTGCAAATGTTGATGGAGTGACGGGCGGTTTTTTGCAAAATTGCCACAGATCGCTTCCTGTGCGTTCGATGAAGATCCGACGACTATAAGTAGAGAATGGCAGGCACACCATCATCATCAACTCAAACTTTTATAGAAGTAGAGATACCCTAGCCACCCAGTAATTTCCATGGAATTCAGAAGTCGATTCAACATGGTTACAACTGAGTTCTTTCACCATAACCATTATCCAACATGTACCCTGGCTAACATAGAAATTCATAAATGACAGTGCTTCAAATTGGAACACATAGCTGCAGGTTGTCTCCAGCCAGCAGCTCTTTCACCATAACCATCAGCACCTAGATACACCTGCCTTCCATCGAGGCTAGCCATCAAACGCCGGTGGATCCGAAGCCGCCCTCGCCCTCAAGGTGGCATCGAGGCCGTCCACCTCGGCAACGTCGGGCGTGGCGATCCTATCGATTACCAGCTATGCCATGCAGTCCCTAGGCTTCACGGCGAAGTCGACACCGGAGTGGTTGAAGAGGATGGCACCGACGGTGCCCCGGTAGTCGGCGTCCACCACGCCAGCCCCGACCGTGGTGCTGCAGTAAAAACATTCTGTCGAACACGTCAGGAGCACGGCACCGGCGAGGCGGTGGGATTATCGAGGAGGAGAAGGAGGAAAGGGGCGCGTACGGACGCGCGCGTAGGTGCCCTGCGGGACGGCGACGCTGATGTCCGTGGCCACCAGAGCCTTGCCACGCGCCTTCGCCACGCCGGAGCTCTCTGTCAGCTCGTGCTCACCGCGCCCCTGGCCACGCGCCCGGGCGCCCCGGCCACGTCACACTACGCCCACGCGACGCCCAGCCCGCGCGCTGCTCGCCCCCGCCGGCGCCCTGTGCTGCTGCGCTGCTGCCTCCTGCCGCAGCAGCCGCGAGCGCACGCCCCGCGCCGCCCACACTGGCGCCCCTGGCCGCACCCGCCTGCAGCTCGCCCTGACAGCGCATGGGTCCGATGTTCCTGGCCGAGCCCGCCTCCGGTCGCCGTTGGCCGCCGCTCCCCGCGCTCGCCATCGGCCATGGCCATGGCCGTGCGCCTCTGCCTGTGCGCGCGCGTGCACAGACATGGGTGGCCACCTGGTGGGTGACAGGTGCGCCGCGGGCTCGCAGTCCCCGTGCGGCGGCGGGATGCGCTGCGCCTCCTGCTCCCAGACCTCGTCCACCCCGTTCACCGCGGCGGCCTCCGTTCTGCGTATACGAAGAAATAGAGGAGACGCGATTTTTTGTTTTGCCGAAACGTTTTTCCCAGAGTCAGGGAGTGCGGGTATAATTTCCAGAAAAGGCAAGGTCCTTTTTGCAAAATTACCACGACGGGTGTGCGGGCAGAAGCGATATATGCTTTATTATTAGGTAAAGATAAATATAAAGATTTTACTGCAAAATACATAATAAAACCAGGTTCCAAACATACGACCATGTACCATGGCTACTGTATTGTCTATTTCTTCACATTGTATTGATAGCTAAGGATAAAGAGACAAAGTTTACAATACGGTAAGCATAATATGACATCATATTACAAAACAACTGAGAACAGACAAACAGGCAATTGTAACGTTGTGTGGGCAAGTCCAGCACGGAACTAGATTACAGGTCAAGATCAAAGGAACATCACTCCTCTCTTTTAAACCTTGTAAGGTGCAATGATACGCTAAGGCAATTGTGTATAAAATTGAAAAGAGTAATAGACATTGGTTGCAAACCATGCAGTTCAAAGCACGAGTCAGAGTAAGTAGTAGTTAAAAGGCATGAGGATTAAGGGCTTACAACAGCGGCTTTGACTGGTGTATTCATGCCCTTCGTCTTGCTGGTGTGACAGTCCTTGAAGATTTCCACAGCATTTCGTTCAGGTACTTTTTGGTCCTTGCGGGCTTTCCTCTGCATTTGGAACAAGTCAATATAGATATGATAATATGGTACAACGAAAAGAGTGAAACAGCAGCTAATTACAAGAGCCTCGCGATGTGCAATATAGCTACGAGATCCTGTCGTCTGTTGGAATTTCACTTTCATACGGTTGCCTTGTTCTTTGAACAGTTCACCTACAAGAAGATAGATTTGTGTGGCACATGCGTAAATAGGACTTCAACATGTGATCTGATCACATATATATAATGTACCTGATACTTCGGATCGAACCAGTGTTTAACGAGGCCTCTCCAATCTTCATCCGATATATTTTCCACTGGAGATGTTTGGGCAAGTTCACTGTTAGCCTTGCCTTCAAAGTGAGTTTTCCTCAAGTTATACTGATACTGTCGCAGAGTAGACTTGAAAACATGGGTGCAAGCTTGTCTGGTTGCATCATCTTGGCTATCCAACTCGAACCTCATCTGTTGAAAATTATGGGAGTCTCATTAACAGCAACCTAGAAAGTATTGGACAGAGGACGATATTACTAGTTTCCATACATAACCATACTTACAGATAAATGGTCGAGGAAGGTGTTGAACTGGGTTTCGTCTTTGTCATTCCTGTACTGAATCCATGTTGGGAGGATACGTACATGACACCTAACAGCAACCGCTGCCTCTGATACTAACTTGGCTGACTCTGTAGCATCACGTGGCCTTTTTAAACCTGCCTCAAAACGGATCTCCATTCTTCCTCCTCTAGATTTAGTTAACCTATTGTAGGATCGAAAGTATGTCTAGAGGGGGGTGATTAGACTACTTGACCAAATAAAAATCTAGCCTTTTCCCAATTTTAGTTCTTGGCAGATTTTAGCAACTTAGCACAAGTCAAGCAATCAACCTACACATGCAATTCTAAGAGTATAGCAGCGGAATGTAAAAAAATTGCATATGAAGGTAAAGGGGAGGAGTTCGAGGAGGCAAATGCAATTGGAGACAAGGATGTTTTTGTCGTGGTTCCGATAGGTGGTGCCATCGTACATCCACGTTGATGGAGACTTCAACCCACGAAGGGTAACGGCTGCGCGAGTCCACGGAGGGCTCCACCCATGAAGGGTCCACGAAGAAGCAACCTTGTCTATCCCACCATGGTCGTCGCCCACGAAGGACTTGCCTCACTAGGGTAGATCTTCACGAAGTAGGCGATCTCCTTGCCCTTACAAACTCCTTGGTTCAACTCCACAATCTTGTCGGAGGCTCCCAAGTGACACCTAGCCAATCTAGGAGACACCACTCTCCAAGAAGTAACAAATGGTGTGTTGATGATGAACTCCTTGCTCTTGTGCTTGAAATGATAGTCTCCCCAACACTCAACTCTCTCTCACATGATTTGGATTTGGTGGAAAGAAGATTTGAGTGGAAAGCAACTTGGGGAAGGTTAGAGATCAAGATTCATATGGTAGGATTGGAATATCTTGACCTCAACACAAGTGTAGGTGGTTCTCTCTCAGAAAATGAATGCTGGAAGTGTAGGCACGTTCTGATGGCTCTCTCCACGAATGAAGAGTGGGTGGAGGGGTATATATAGCCTCCACAAAAAATCTAACCGTTACACACAACTTACCAATCTCGGTGGGACCGAATCATGAAACTCGGTCGGACCGATTTAGCAAATAATGTGATCGTTAGGATTTTCGGTGGGACCGACATGCAACTCGGTAGGACCGATATGGTTAGGGTTAGGGCATAACGTAATCTCGGTGAGACCGATTACACAAACTTGGTGAGACCGATTTTGGTAATAAGCTAACCAGAGAGTTGGTCAGGCAAACTCGGTGGGACCGATTCGCTCATCTCGGTGAGACCGAAACGTTACGAAAGGGAAACAGAGAGTTTGCATTGCAATCTCGGTGGGACCGATCGCTCATCTCGGTTTGACCGAAACGTTATGAAGGGAAACAGAGAGATTACAATCCCATCTCGGTGAGACCGAGATCCCTATCGGTGAGACCGATTTGACTAGGGTTTGTGGCAGTGGCTATGACATCTGAACTCGGTGGCGCCGGATAGAAATAATCGGTGGGGCCGAGTTTGACTTTTGGTTTGGGTCATATGTGGATGTGAGAAAGTAGTTAAGGGCTTTGGAGCATATCACTAAGCACTTTGAGCAAGAAAGCCATTAAGCAACACCTCATCCCTCCTTGATAGTATTGGCCTTTCCTATAGACTCAATGTGATCTTGGATCACTAAAATAGAAAATGTAGAGTCTTGTGCTTTGAGCTTGAGCCAATCCTTTTGTCCTTAGCATTTTGAGGGATCCACTTTTCTCATCCATGCCATGCCAATCATTGAGCTTTCTTGAAATATTTATCTTGAAGTAGCATTAGCTCAATGAGATATATGTTGTTAGGAATTACCAAAACCACCCAGGGATAGTTGCACTTTCACCTATCGAGCATTATCCCTGATGTTTGTTTCCTCTTGCGCCTAGGTGCTAGTCCAACAACAAACATAGGAAGTGTTAGTGTACATCAAATTGTGAGACTACATATAAAGAAGCATGCAACTATAACTTGACTCCAGCAACTACCTTCTTGCTGTTGAAGCTCACAAAGTTCATCTGATCTTGCCAACTCATCTTGTGTCAAGAGTGCTTCGGAAGTAGTGTCAAGTGGCAAGGGAGCTTGGGAACGTGCTGCTAGCTGAGTTGACCAACGAGTAAATCGTGCAGCTGGTGGTACTGTGGAAGGTGTTGCAACAACTATGGTTGTCTCTGCTTGTTTGGTGGCAGCTATTTGTTTCTGTTTGGCTTGTTCTGCAGCTCGTGTAGCACGGGATACCCCGTTGGTACAATTTTCCGTTGGACTTTAACCTTCTATTGCACCATCAGTACCAGCAGAATCTGCAGGATTCTTCCGCTTCCCTTTCCTTGTCATTCTGTGTTGCTTCCTCTTTCTCTGTGCCATGTTAAGTCAAGCCGACAAGAAAAATGAATACAATTTAGTTCTTCAGAACAAATTGATGCGTGATACAGACGAAATGAACTTTGATGTTAGACAACCACATGATAGGAGGATGTAATATGTACGAAAAATAGGACGGCATGAGATAACCAGAACTATGATGTGTAAACTAAGCAGAAGACATTTCACTAAATTAGAAGCAATGCAATGGAAGGTAGACACCATATGAAAGATGCTACAAATATCGCTCTGCCAAGTTAACAGTGTCTCATCATAAATGCCGTTTAAACAAATGTGAAGCAGTACAAGAAATAAATCATATGCAAGATGCAAACAACATCACACTACCAAGTTAAAGGTCTCTCGTCATTAGTGCCATTGCATATTCACAACTTATGATGTGTAAACTAAGGAGAAGGCATTTCAACAAATTAGAAGCAATGAAAGCTAGACACCATATGAAAGATGCAACGAATATCACTCTACCAAGTTAAAACTGTCTCGTCATAAGTGCCATTTCAACAAATTAGAAGTAGTACAAGCTAGAAAAGAATGCGAGATGTAACCTATATCACACTCCCAAGTCAAACGTGTCTTATGATAAGTGATTGTTGCAGGTTACACAACAGTAGTACTTTGATGTAAGAACATGGTGTGATAGACATATATTGTATGTTCTAGAAACAGGAACACATGTCTTATTCACAAGTATAATGTGTAAAGTAAGCATATGAAATTCAACAAAATTAGAAGCAATACAATAGACATCATACATAACATGCAACCACATATAACAGTGCCAAGTTAGAGGGAGCACCTGTGATGGTGCACTAGGGGAGACGTGCTCATCATCAACACAGCTACGTTGAGTGTCTATGCATGTGTTGTCTTGGAAATCATATTGGGGGGATGGAGGAGTAGAATCTGTAGAGGCCCTCCGTTTGGAAGGAGCACCATCATCCGCTGCCTTGCTAACTTCCTTCCGCTTTATTGATTTTGAATTGTCAAGTAAAACCGACAAGAAAAAGCAATAAAATTCACTCTTCAGAACTCATTCGTGCATGATACTGACAATCACTACTTTGATGTAAGGCAAACACATGATTCCAGGATGGAATAATACGAAAAACAGGACGACATGGCATATTCACAACTGTTTGTGTAAACTAAGCAGAAACCATTTCAACAAATAATAAGCAATGCAAGCTAGACACCACATGAAAGATGCAACCAATATGACTCTGCCAAGTTAAAAGCATCCCATCATAAATGGCATTTCAACAAATTAGAAGCAGCGCATGCTATAAATCATATGAAATATGCAACTAATATCACACTGCATATACTAAAGGTGTCTCGTCATATTGATTTATGCGGGATACAAAAAAAACAATAGTTTTATGTAAGGGCATGCTTAATAGACAGATGTACTATGTACTAACAACAGGAAGGCATGTCACATTAATAGGTATAATGTATAAACTAAGCAGAATAGCACATGCAATTTAACCAGATTGGAAGAATTACAATCTAGACACCATATGCAACATGCAACCACATATCATGCTGCCAAGTTAGAGCAAGCACCTGCAATGCTAGTGTAGGGGAAATGCGGTAATCAACTATAGAGCTACGTTCACTATCTTCATCTAGCCTTGCTGTTTCTTGAGAATCATGTGGGGAGGCTGACGCTGCAATCTTTAAATGAGGATCTTTTCTCATTGTAGTCCACTTGCCTGACTGCCTCATCATAAGTGATTGATGAGGGATACACAAGAACATTAGTTTGATGTACGAACATGGTTAATAGACAGATGTACTAGTATGTACCTGATAACCCACAAGTATAGGGGATTGCAACAGTTTTCGAGGGTAGAGTATTCAACCCAAATTTATTGATTCGACACAAGGGGAGCCAAAGAATATTCTCAAGTATTAGCAGCTGAGTTGTCAATTCAACCACACCTGGATAACTTAATATCTGCAGCAAAGTATTTAGTAGCAAATTAGTATGATAGTAGTGATAATGGTAGCAAAAGTAATATTTTTGGGTTTTGTAGTGATTGTAACAGTGGGAACGGAAAAGTAAATAAGCGAAGAACAATATGTGAAAAGCTCGTAGGCATTGGATCGGTGATGGAGAATTATGCCGGATGCGATTATTCATGCAACAGTTATAACATAGGGTGACACAGAACTAGCTCCACTTCATCAATGTAATGTAGGCATGTATTCTGAATATAGTCATACGTGCTTATGGAAAAGAACTTGCATGCCATCTTTTGTCCTACCCTCCCGTGGCAGCGGGGTCCTAGCGGAAACTAAGGGATATTAAGGCCTCCTTTTAATAGAGTGCCGGACCAAAGCATTAACACATAGTGAATACATGAACTCCTCAAACTACGGTCATCACCGGGAGTGGTCCCGATTATTGTCACTTCGGGGTTGCCGGATCATAACACATAGTAGGTGACTGTAGACTTGCAAGATAGGATCAAGAACTCACATATATTCATGAAAACATAATAGGTTTAGATCTGAAATCATGGCACTCGGGTCCTAGTGACAAGAATTAAGCATAGCAAAGTCATAGCAACATCAATCTCAGAACATAGTGGATACTAGGGATCAAACCCTAACAAAACTAACTCGATTACATGATAAATCTCATCTAGCCCATCACCGTCCAGCAAGCCTATGATGGAATTACTCACGCACGGCGGTGAGCATCATGAAATTGGTGATGGAGGATGGTTGATGATGACGACGGCGACGGATTCCCCTCTCCAGAGCCCCGAACGGACTCTAGATCAGCCCTCCCGAGAGAGTTTAGGGCTTGGCGGCGGCTCCGTATCGTAAAACGCGATGAATCCTTCTCTCCGATTTTTTCTCCCCGAACATGAATATATAGAGTTGGAGTTGAGGTCGGTGGGCCCACGAGGCAGGGGGCGCGCCCAGGGGGGCAGGCGCGCCTCCCACCCTCGTGGACAGGGTGTGGGCACCCTGGCCTTGATTCTTTCGCCAGTATTTTTTATTATTTCCAACAATAATCTCCGTGAAGTTTCAGGTCATTCCGAGAACTTTTGTTTCTGCACAAAGATAACACCATGGCAATTCTGCTGAAAACAGCATCAGTCCGGGTTAGTTCCATTCAAATCATGCAAGTTAGAGTCCAAAACAAGGGCAAAAGTGTTTGGAAAAGTAGATACGACGGAGACGTATCAACTCCCCCAAGCTTAAACCTTTGCTTGTCCTCAAGCAATTCAGTTGACAAACTGAAAGTGATAAAGAAAAACTTTTACAAACTCTGTTTGCTCTTGTTGTTGTAAATATGTAAAGCCAACATTCAAGTTTTCAGCAAAGATTATGAACTAACCATATTCACAATAACACTTAGGTCTCATGTTTACTCATGTCAATGGCATAATCAACTAGCGAGCAATAATAGCAAATCTCGGATGACAACACTTTCTCAAAACAATCATAACATGATATAACAAGATGGTATCTCGCTAGCCCTTTCTGAGACTGCAAAACATAAGTGCAGAGCACCTTTAAAGATCAAGGACTAACTAAACATTGTAATTCATGGTAAAAGAGATCCAGTCATAGTCATATCCAATATAAATTAATAAATGGATGCAAATGACAGCAGTGCTCTCCAACTGGTTCTTTTTAATAAGAGGGTGATGACTCAACATAAAAGTAAATAGATAAGCCCTTCGCAGAGGGAAGCAGGGATTTGTAGAGGTGCCAGAGATCGATTTTGAAATAGAGATAAATAATATTTTGAGCGGTATACTTTCATTGTCAACATAACAACCGAAAGATGGCGATATCTTCCATGCTACACACGTTATAGGCGGTTCCCAAACGGAATGGTAAAATTTATACTCCCCCACCACCAACAAGCACACTCCACGGCTTGTCCGAAACAACGGGTGCCGTCCAACTAACAACAATCCTGGGGGAGTTTTGTTTGTAATTATTTTGATTTGATTTGCATAAAGCATGGGACTGGGCATCCCGGTGACCATCCATTTTCTCGTGAGTGAGGAGCGGAGTCCACTCCTCTTGAGAATAACCTGCCTAGTATGGAAGATACAGACAACCCTAGTTGATACATGAGCTATTCGAGTATACAAAGCAGAATTTCATTTGAAGGTTTAGAGTTTGGCACATACAAATTTACTTGGAACGGCAGGTAGATACCGCATATAGGAAGGTATGGTGGACTCATATGGAATAACCTTGGGGTTTATGGGATTGGATGCACAAGCAGCGTTCCCGCTTAGTACAAGTGAAGGCTAGAAAAGGACTGGGCAGGGACCAACTAGAGAGCGACAACAGTCATGAACATGCATTAAAATTAATAAACATTGAGTGCAAGCATGAGTAGGATATAATCCACCATGAACATAAATATCGTGAAGGCTATGTTGATTTGTTTCAACTACATGTGTGAACATGTGCCAAGTCGAGTCACTCGAATCATTCAAAGGAGGATACCACCCTATCATACCACATCACAACCATTTTAATAACATGTTGGCACGCAAGGTAAACCATTATAAACTCCTAGCTAATTAAGCATGGCATAAGCAACTATAATCTCTAATTGTCATTGCAAACATGTTTATTCATAATAAGCTGAATCAGGAACGATGAACTAATCATATTTACAAAAACAAGAGAGGTCGAGTTCATACCAGCTTCTCTCATCTCAATCATTAATAGTGCACGTGCATCGGACTAAGCTGGAATCTGCGAGCATTCAATACAAAGGAGAAGACAAGGAAACATGGGATCTTGGTTAAATCAACAATAATGCATATAAGAGCCACTTCAACATTTCATTATGGTCTTCTCCTGTCGACCCCCAAAGAAAAGAAAAGAAATAAAACTATTTACACGGGAAAGCTCCCAACAAGCAAAACAAGAACAAGAATTTTTTTTGGGTTTTCTTTTACATACTACTACTACAAGCAAGAAAGTAAACTAGCTAAAAGCTACTACTAATTTTTTTGGTTTTTCTTAAAGTTGTTCAAACACACAAGAAGAAAGCATAAAAAGGAAAATAAACTAGCATGGATAGTATAATGAAAAAGTATGAGCACCGACAACTAGCATGAGTGTGTGAACATAATGTAATATTGGTGAGAAATACGTACTCCCCCAAGCTTAGGCTTTTGGCCTAAGTTGGTCTATTGCCACGGCTGGCCTGGCGAATATCCGAAGTTGTAACTGGGGTCGTACTGAGATGCAGCAGTTATTGCATTGTGGGCTGCAACTTGGAGGCGAGCTGCCCTCGTCCTCCTCTCGTACTCGTCGGCCTCCTCCCTGGTTATAACATGTCTCCCTTTTGCCTGAAAGTCAAAGAAGGTAGGAGCAGGGAGAGCGACGTGATAGGTGCGTCGTCTGTCGAAGATTAGCCGGCACTGGAGGAACTGATCGTTCCTCTCAAAAAACTGATGATGAACCATATCCTCATAATCTAAATAAACAGGAGGCAACTCAATATCATACTCATGTATGGGTATACCAAGAAAATTAGCTAAACGGGTTGCATAAATTCCACCAAAAAAATCTCCGTTAATTCTATTATTATGCAACCTACGTGCAACAATGGCTCCCAGATTATAATGTTTATCTCCTAATACAGCACTCCTGAGAACACTGAGGTCAGGGACACACATGTGACATGCTTCATCCTTACCATTGATGCACCTACCTATGAAGAGAGCAAAGTAATGTATAGCAGGAAAATGAATGCTCCCTATGGTAGCTTGTGTTATATCTCTAGACTCCCCCACAGTTATACTAGCAAGAAAATCTCTAAACTCAGACTTGCGAGGTTCACTAGGACTACCCCATTGTGGAAGTTTGCAAGCAGTGCTAAAATCCTCTAAGTCCATAGTATAAGAATTTACATAAAGATCAAACAGGACAGTTTGAGAATTGCGTGAAGATGAAAATTCAAACCTTCTCACAAAGGAATCAATGAGATAGTGGTACTGACGGCACTTATCTGCCTCGAAGCTCTCAAGATCAGCATTACACACATATGTATTAAATTCTTCCTTGATTCCTGCTCGATCCATAAAGTCCTCCGAAGGCCATTCACAAGCCCGCACTTGAGCTTCCCTCGGTGGTTCATCATCCGCATCGCGTATTGTAGGCCTGGGCCCTTGCTTCCTTGAAGGACCACCTTGGTACATTTTCCTAAACATATTTCTTCCTTTGAAAAATTTCTGAAAATTTTAGTAACTTCAAATAAAAGTGAACCAAAATCAACAAAATTGATAGCAACTACTCCCACAAGTGCCTAGAGACTATATCATGCATTAGAACTACTTGGGACCATATAAATTTGACATGCAAGGTCAAGAACAGGGTCACCTAGGCAGCAAAAATTTGCAATGAAGAAAGCACTAGAACAAAAACTAATTGGACCATTGGAGGAGTCACATACCAAAGAACAATCCCCCAAAGCAGTTTTGTGAGTGGAGCTTTGAGCAAGGAGATCGAAAATCGCAGCAAAATGAGCAAGAACTCGTGCTTGAGCTGGCTGGTGATTTTTTTGGGAGGAAGAAGGAGTGTGTGGTGGCTGTAATAAGTGGAGGGGAGCCACCATGGGCCCACGAGGCAGGGGCGCGCCTAGGGGGGTGGGCACACCCTGGACCCTCGTGGCCAGGTGTTTGCTCCCCCTGCTATGTTCTCAGTGCCAGATATTCTCAAATATTCCAGAAAAAATCATATTTCAATTTCAGGGCATTTGGAGAACTTTTATTTTCAGGGTATTTTTTATTACACGGGTAATTCAGAAAACTGACAAAAATTCTATTTTTGCTTTATTTAATTTAAATAACAGAAAGTAAAAGGAGGGTACAGAAGGTTGTGCTTTCTAACTTCATCCATCTCATGCTCATCAAAAGGAATCCATTAACAAGGTTGATCAAGTCTTGTTAACAAACTCATTCCGAATAACATGGAACCGGAGAAATTTTGAATAACACTATGTTACCTCAACGGGGATATGCACATCCCCAATAATAAGAATATCATATTTCTTCTTGACACTAGGAAGAGGGAATTCAAAACCTCCAAAAATAATCGATGGAATTTTTCCAAGAGAATTTATACTATGAACTTGAGGTTGTTTCCTCGGAAAGTGTACTGTATGCTCATTACCATTAACATGAAAAGTGACATTGCCTTTGTTGTAATCAATAACAGCCCCTGCATTGTTCAAAAAGGGTCTTCCAAGAATAATAGACATGCTATCATCCTCGGGAATATCAAGAATAACAAAGTCCGTTAAAATAGTAACGTTTGCAACCACAACAGGCACATCCTCACAAACACCGATAGGTATAGCAGTTGATTTATCGGCCATTTGCAAAGATATTTCAGTAGGTGTCAACTTATTCAAATCAAGTCTACGGTATAAAGAGAGAGGCATAACACTAACACCAGCTCCAAGATCACATAAAGCAGTTCTAACATAGTTTCTTTTAATGGAGCATGGTATAGTGGGTACTCCTGGATCTCCAAGTTTCTTTGGTATTCCACCCTTAAAAGTATAATTAGCAAGCATGGTGGAAATTTCAGCTTCCGGTATCTTTCTTTTATTTGTAACAATTTCTTTCATGTACTTAGCATAAGGATTCATTTTGAGCATATCAGTCAAACGCATACGCAAAAAGATAGGTCTAATCATTTCAGCAAAGCGCTCAAAATCCTCATCATCCTTTTTCTTGGATGGTTTGGGAGGAAAAGGCATGGGTTTCTGAACCCATGGCTCTCTTTCTTTACCGTGCTTCCTAGCAACAAAGTCTCTCTTATCATAACGTTGATTCTTTGATTGTGGGTTATCAAGATCAACAGAAGGTTCAATTTCTACATTATTATCATTACTAGGTTGAGCATCAACATGAACATCATCATTAACGTTATCACTAGGTTCATGTTCATTACGAGATTGTGTTTCAGCATCAGAAATAGAAATATCATTGGGATTCTCAGGTGTGTCTACAACAGGTTCACTAGAAGCATGCAAAGTCCTATCATTTTTCTTTTTCTTCTTTTTGGAAGGACTAGGTGCATCTAAATTATTTCTCTAAGAATCCTGCTAAATTCTCTTAGGGTGGCCCTCAGGATACGAAGGTTCTTGAGTCACTTTACCCCCTCTAGTTGCAACTCTAACATCAAAGTCATTATTCTTACTATTCAATTCATTGAGTAAATCTTTCTGAGCCTTGACTACTTGTTCAACTTGAGTGGTAACCATAGAAGCATGTTTACTAGTTACTTTGCAACTCTAACAGCAAAGTCATTGTTCTGAGCCTCTAGTTTCACCTTTAACTCTAGACATATAATCACTCAAGTGTTCAATCATATAAGCATTTTGTTTTAATTCTCTACCAAAATAAGCATTGAAGTTTTCTTGCTTAACCATAAAATTATCAAACTCATCCAAACATTGGCTAGCAATCTTAGTAGGAGGGATTTCAGCTTTATCATATCCATAAAGAGAATTTACCTTTACTACCTGTGTCGGGTTATCAAGACCATGTGTTTCTTCAACAGGCGGTAAATTAAGACCATGTATTTCTTCAACAGGAGGTAAATTCTTAACATCTTCAGCTTTTATACCTTTTTCTTTCATAGATTTCTTTGCCTCTTGCATATCTTCAGGACTGAGAAATATAATACCCCTTTTCTTCGGAGTTGGCTTTGGAGTTGGTTCAGGAAGTGTACAATTATTTTGATTGGTCAACATATTATTAATAGAATTTCAGCTTCATCAACTGTTCTTTCCCTGAACACACAACCAGCACAACTATCCAGGTGGTCTCTGGAAGCATCAGTTAGTCCATTATAGAAGTGGCATCATCAGTAACATGCGACATATCAGAATTAATAGCAGAAGCAGGTTTAGGTGTCGCAAGCTTACTCAAAACAGAAGGTCAATCAAGTGTAGAGCTAGATGGCAGTTCCTTACCTCCCCTCGTAGTTGAGGGATAAATTTTGGTTTTCTCGTCTTTCAAGTTCTTCATAGTGACCAGCAGATATAAATCCCAAGTGACTCAAAGAGTAGAGCTATGCTCCCCGGCAACGGCGCCAGAAAATAGTCTTGATAACCCACAAGTATAGGGGATCGCAACAGTTTTCGAGGGTAGAGTATTCAACCAAAATTTATTGATTCGACACAAGGGGAGCCAAAGAATATTCTCAAGCATTAGCAGCTGAGTTGTCAACTCAACCACACCTGGATAACTTAATATCTACAACAAAGTATTTAGTAGCAAAGTAGTATGATAGTAGTGATAATGGTAGAAAAAGTAATATTTTTGGGTTTTGTAGTGATTGTAACAGTGGCAACGGAAAAGTAAATAAGCGAAGAACAATATGTGAAAAGCTCGTAGGCATTGGATCGGTGATGGAGAATTATGCCGGATGCGATTATTCATGCAACAGTTATAACATAGGGTGACACAGAACTAGCTCCAATTCATCAATGTAATGTAGGCATGTATTCCGAATATAGTCATACGTGCTTATGGAAAAGAACTTGCATGACATCTTTTGTCCTACCCTCCCGTGGCAGCGGGGTCCTAGCGGAAACTAAGGGATATTAAGGCCTCCTTTTAATAGAGTACCGGACCAAAGCATTAACACATAGTGAATACATGAACTCCTCAAACTACGGTCATCACCGGGAGTGGTCCCGGTTATTGTCATTCGGGGTTGCCGGATCATAACACATAGTAGGTGACTATAGACTTGCAAGATAGGATCAAGAACTCACATATATTCATTAAAACATAATAGGTTCAGATCTGAAATCATGGCACTCGGGCCCTAGTGACAAGCATTAAGCATAGCAAAGTCATAGCAACATCAATCTCAGAACATAGTGGATACTAGGGATCAAACCCTAACAAAACTAACTCGATTACATGATAAATCTCATCTAGCCCATCACCGTCCAGCAAGCCTATGATGGAATTACTCACGCACGGCGGTGAGCATCATGAAATTGGTGATGGAGGATGGTTGATGATGACGACGATGACGGATTCCCCACTCCAGAGCCCCGAACAGACTCCAGATCAGCCCTCCCGAGAGAGTTTAGGGCTTGGCGGCGGCTCTGTATCGTAAAACGCGATGAATCCTTCTCTCCAATTTTTTCTCCCCGAACGTGAATATATAGAGTTGGAGTTGAGGTCGGTGGAGCTCCAGGGGGCCCACAAGGCAGGGGGGCGCGCCTAGGGGGCAGGCGCGCCTCCCACCCTTGTGGACAAGGTGTGGGCCCCTGGCCTTGATTCTTTCACCAGTATTTATTATTATTTCCAAAAATAATCTCCGTGAAGTTTCAGGTCATTCCGAGAACTTTTGTTTCTGCACAAAGATAACACCATGGCAATTCTGCTGAAAACAGTGTCAGTCCGGGTTAGTTCCATTCAAATCATGCAAGTTAGAGTCCAAAACAAGGGCAAAAGTGTTTGGAAAAGTAGATACGACGGAGACGTATCAGTACCAAAAATAGGAAGGCATGTCATATTCAAATGTATAGTGTGTAAGCTAAGCAGATGCAATTTAACCAAATTTGAAGCAATACAAGCTAGACATCTGGCTGGAGTGGTGAGCATGATCATCTAGGACCTGAGAGCCTGGTGGGAGGCGGGCTGCTTCACCACCATCATGGCTTTTAGTTGGCTTCCAGGTGATGCATGTCTGTGCTAGTCTTGTCACTGGCTCAGCCAGTGCCCTGACTAGCTATTTGTCTTCTGGTGCTCTCGGGATGGTGGTTCATGTAAAAAATATCTTTCCTTATCTTGATAAAGACCGACTTCGGCCTTTTGAATACAAGCTAGACACCATATGCAACATGCAACCACATATGACACCGTGAAGTTAAAGCAAGCACCTGGGATGGTGGTTCACGGCGAGCGAGATCATCAACTCCAGAGCTACGTTCCCCGTCTCCATCTGCTGATACTACACCCTTTAAAGTCTTGAAACGTGTCTGGCCTAGCCGCGTACCACGCTGGAGCGACTTCTCTCTACTCTTTTCTGCTTCTGTCAAGGCAGGGTCTGAAATACCCTTGCATAAAAACGCAATAGTGAGAGTATGGGTGAAGTGTGTGCAGAACTAGTGCACTGTAAAGTAGCAGATAGTAGGTGGCTGAAAAATAAATGACAGGAGACATATGATAGCTCTACAACATTGCATGGCAAACAAAATTAGATTCTACTCCGTATGATTTTGTAATATATGAGCACAGGAAATGCAGGTACTCCTCCAGCACACCACCACATGTGGTCCTATCAAGATAACAGTCGACTAAAAATAAATAGGTCAGTCGATTTTTTTATGAACCATCCGATCTATAAGGAACGTGCAGATGGCCTTCGTCTACCTCCCGCCAGTCACTGTTGACGATCTTTCTCGAACCGCCAGCGACCACCGGCCCATACCCCTGCCTCCGCCGCCCCGCCCTCCCCTCGACCTCACACCACCGCCGTGTTTGGCAGCGTCCCCAGGCCATCCCTTTAATCCCGGCCGACCTCCAGATCGGGCGCCAGCAGCTCTAGGCCCCACACGCCCCTAAGATAAACACCGAGGTGCTGCTTCCCCGGCGTAATAGGCGGACTAGCGCCTGTTACACTGGGGAATGCTTCCGTTAATTGGGAATCAACTGACCAGGAATTGAAATCCAGGGGGCGGACGGACCTCTAGCTAAGGTGAAATAGTATATGAGGAGAAACCTTGTGCATCGCGAGTAACTAGGAACATCTAGTATCAAGAAGAAGCGGTCAACTAGTGTCTTCTGTGGGATGAATACCGTGCAAGCAGACACGTTAGATCTGCACGAATAAGGGAAGAGGAGTACCATTTTTGGTTGCTGGTGTGGTCGCCTCCACATGTCGCGCCGATCTTCTTCTTTTTGCCAGGGAAACCGATGTTTTGGAGGAGGGTGCAGGCTTGGACGAACCCATGGCCAAATTGTTGACTGTGTTGCCGTGGCCGTATGTCGGCAGAGGGGAAGCAGATCCGAGGCGGCGAAGGACGGCGTAGCAGGAACAGCTCCGGTGCGGTGGACGGTGGCGAAGTTGGAGCGACAGGGGTGAGGCACAGGACGGCGTGGTTGAACTGGCTCGGGTACGAACGGCTCGGCCTCGGCTTCAACTTGAAAGTGCGTTATATCGACTAGAGGGGGGGGGGGTGAATAGGCAATTTTTATGAATTCTTCACTGAGGAATTTCAGGGTGAGGAAATTCCTAAGCGAAGAACTACTTGCAGCGGAATAAGTACTTAGATGTAAACATAACAGAACACAAGCATGGTCGTCATGATGAAATGAAGACAAGCACAGAGTACAGAAAGCGTAATCACAGGATAACACAGGATGAAGACAAACAGACTGAAGAAATTGAACTGAGGAAATTGAGAAAGTCTTCAGTCAAAGTCTTCAAACAGATATGAACAAGCACACAACAACTGTAATGAGGAAATGAAAGAGTTGAGGAAATAGAACCAGTAGGCTTGGTGAAGACAATGATTTGGTAGACCAGTTCCAACTGTTGTGATAGTTGTACGTCTGGTTAGGGCGGCTAGGTATTCAAACCTGAGGACACACAGTCCCGGACACCCAGTCCTGAACACACGTCTGGAAGATGCACAGTCTTCAAAGGTAACAAGCGTCGGATCCACGCAGGATCAATCTTTTCAGTGATGCTCAATCACTTTGGGTTTGTAGGTGTTTGGGTTTGGGTTTGGGTTTTCCTCACTTGATGATTTTCGCTCAAAGTCCTCGGAGGATGGGATGCTCTCAAATGAAAAGTGTCAGTTTCTCTCGGAGCAGCCAAACAACTAGTGGTTGTAGGGGGTGGCTATTTATAGCCTAGGGAGCAGCCCGACATGATAAGACATAAATGCCCTTCAATGATATGACCGTTAGGTGGATAAGATAATTTGGGACAGCTGGCGCATAGCACATCAACGGTCGGAATTTGAGTATCAAATACCTCAGGGCTATCATGTTCCTCACTGTGTAGACAATCCGCACTGGCGAATTCCTAACTCCTCAGTCAGAACAAATTCCTTAGCGACCAGAAGAACTTCGTCTCTGTCACTGAAGAAATTTTTTGAGCTGTATGAGATTTCCAATGGCTTCACTCGAAGGGATTGGTAGGTGTAGGATTTTGAGTTGAGCATCACATGGAAATTTTTCCTTAGTATTTCCTCGACCCCCTTTAACAGTACGATGTTTCCTATGACTGAAGAAAGAGAAAATGAAACTACGAAAACAAAAGTCTTCACGCTTCATGTTCCTCGAATGAATGCCAAGTCTTCAAGATCACACCAATTTCTTCACTTTCAAAGTCTTCAGAAAGTCTTCAGAAAACCAAAATCTTCAGTCGAAGATATTCATTTTTAGGGGTCGACTTTCTCTGTAAATATCAAACTCCTCATAGACTTATAGACCTGTGTACACTCATAAACACATTAGTCCCTTAACCTATAAGTCTTCAATACACCAAAATCACTAAGGGGCACTAGATGCACTTACAATCTCCCCCTTTTTGGTGATTGATGACAATATAGGTTAAGTTTTCAACGGGGATAAACATATGAAGTATAAATACTGATATTGAGGAATTTGATTGCAAGATATAGAAGAACTCCCCCTGAAGATGTGCATAGTGAGGAATTTGCTTTTGAAGCAATGCACACTTGAAGAGTAGAATCATGGAGATCTCCCCCTATATCTTGTAATTCATACACGCATTTGAGATATAATATGAAGACTTTGAAATGCATGATGAAATATGGCGACTGATGTAATTCAGCATGCATGCATTAACATTAATGAGGAATAAGCATGCAGAAAATCTCAGCAAAAGTATCAGACCACCATAGAGTTTAAGTTTACAACTCGATCGAATAAAGCCTCAAAAGAGCGAGAGTTGTAACTTGGCAAAAAAACACCCATATATATAGACCTGCTTGAAGACTAACTCATAATTTCTCCCCCTTTGTCATCGAATGACCAAAAGGATCAAAAATGAGGACTAACGCACCTGAAGAATATCAAGATGATGGAGGAGCGCCAGCGCTGTTGGGGTCATTTGTTGTTGTAGGGCCTGCCGCAGTGTCGTCCAAGTCTTCATGTTCATCAGTTTTGCGTGATGAAGAATATGAGCTGGCTACCAAGGAAGGAGCCTTGACCTTCTTGAATTTCTTCGGTGGAGGAGCAGACCAGTCAAAATCTTCCTTGAGACCCATTTGCTTCAGATCTTCTTCACCATACAGATTTGACAGAATAGCCCAGGTCCGACCGAAGACTTCATGGAGGTAGAAATGGTTTTTCTTCACTGCATTGTGTGTAGCAGTCATGTTGTGAAGAATAGAACCAAACCGACGCTTAACCCATTTGTGGTTTCGATCCACCTTGTCGTGGTTTTGTCACGGCAGATGTCCTAGTGAGAGGACTTAGTCGTGGAGCCATCGCAACGTAGTTAGCTTAAAGGGGTTAAAACGGACAAAGGACGCAAGGAGTTTTATACTGGTTCGGCTCCTTGCGGTGAAGGTAAAGGCCTAATCCAGTTGATGTGGAATTTCTAGGGTTTCGATGACCAGGGAGCGAATCCGCTATGCCTGGCTCTCGAGTTGTTGTTTCTTGTCCCTAAATCGCCGCCGGGTCATCCCTTTATATACGCAGGTTGACGCCCGGCGGTTTACAGAATCCCGAGGCCGGCTCATAAACGTGTCCGGCTCGGTTTCTACCCTTTCTTATCTTACAACACAAGTTACATATCATATGGCGGTTTATGTCTACGGGCCCTAATCCGCCTTTGGGCCATAGGCCTCCGTGTTAGATCTCCTCCATAAAGCGCCATACTCCTTATCTTCATGGGCTTCAAATATGACTAAATCTTTATGGGCATAACCCGGCCCCTCCAGGCCGGTTTATACTCAGTAGTAATATCCCCAACATTAGGCCCCAGATTGATTTGAACCTGTTCATGTCAATCTTCAACACTTAGGAAAATTCCTCCTTTAGCGCCTTCGCATAAACCTTGTAATCCGCCATGACATCATCTTCCAAGATTGTAATAAACCGCCATGACGTCACCTGTTATTAAAAATTGTATATATCTCACCTTCATTAATGAGCCTCCGACAATCGAGGCGACAGCTCTGTCACTTATCCAATTTTTGGGCTCCTCAATTCTCGCGCATGTCACTTATCCCTTCACCTTATAAATAAGGCCGAGGGTCATTTTTACTTTTCCCCTTCGTGCCCCTTCACATCGTCCCCTTCCTTGTGTCGACCTAACGTTCGAGCTCTGCTGCCGTCGTCGACCTTCGCTTCTGCCCCAACAACGGCCGCTGCATCACCCTGATCGAACCAGAGAACCGCGGCGCCTCTCCGCTGCTCCTGTGATACTGGTAAGTCCTCTCTCCTTCCACCCTAGATCTTGTCATTAGTGTTTCAGTGCTCATCGGAATTCGTCGAAGTTCTAGTGCTGTTCTTCCCTGTTCTTGTCAGTAGCGTAAATGACAAGTTTAGATCTGATATTTTTCTGTGCAGTGGTAGTTATAGTTTCCTTTTTCCTCATTAGAGCATCCCCTTCGTACAGAAAAACTCATCTGAATCTGATGAACTATTTAAGCACCTGAATTTTAGGTCTGAATATATTTCGGTTTTCTGACACGCCGCAGATCTAAAATTATCATATCAATCTGTGAAACCTGTTTTCCATCACTTAGTTATCTCAAATCTGTACCTTCCGTACCAGTATAGGCGGTTTAACTTTATAAATGATAATCTGGTTGGTACCATTAGTCCCCTTTTTAACTGCCTAATCATCATATTTGTAGTCCTGCCAATGTTAGAATCCGGTTTAACACTTACATGTGCCTCAACGTGTTGTCCCTCTGATCTTGCGATGCTTTATACTTGCCAGTCACGATCCTTAAACCGGTATTAATGTCTTTTCAGCTTTTCATTTGAAAATGGCCAAGCAATTTTACTCCTGCAATTGGGTCAAGTCTTGGGTTACTGAGGAACAATTGGACGGGTTAGTCAGACTGGCACTTTAGCAAAGAAGGAGGTCATCCACTGGAGAGTCCCTGGTCCAGAAAATCCTCCAGAGCCTAAGGATGGAGAAGTAATCGTGTTTATTGATTATCTGGGTCGAGGGTTTAGCCCTCCCAGATCAAAATTTTTTTGTGATGTGCTTGCTAGCTTCCAACTCCATCCTCAAGATATTGGACCACACTCTGTGTCCAATGTTTGCAACTTCCAAGTATTTTGCGAGGCTTATCTGCAAGAAGAGCCCACATTTGAACTGTTTAGGGATTTTTTCTATTTAAACCGCCGTACAGAATTTACAGACGGACCCAATACTGAACTTGGCAGGATGGCAATTCAGAAGAGGAAAGATGTCAGTTTCCCTCACGCCAAGCACCATAGTCACCCCAAGGACTGGAATCAGACTTGGTTTTACTGCCGAGATACGTCTCCAACTGACGAGAATCCTCTGCTGGGTTATCGCCCTCACCGGCTTACCGATAAACATCCATTTCCCCAACGACTTAGCACCAAGGAGCGATCCAAGTATGCACCACAACTTTCAAAGCTTCGGGCCTTCATTGCAAATGGTTTAACAGGCGTCGATTTTGTTCGTTGCTGGATCACCTGGAGCATTCTGCCTTTAAGCCGACGCCCTGGTTTAATGTGCGAGTACACAGGGGACTTGAAAGATCCTCAATGATATATTGACATTCAGTCAACAGAAGATGAAGTTACTGAAGCTGTTAAGAAGATACTAGATGAATCAGTGGCTGTCTGCAGCAAAACAGGGCTGAGTCCCTTCTGCGCTTCCAATAAACCGCCAGCTGTAAGGATCATATAACTATTGCTTTAATCCGATCCTTTTTAAATATCCTCTCAACATTTTGTCAATCTCTGACAGGGTGATGATCCATTCTGGAAGAAGAAGCCGCAGGACAAACCGGCCAAGACGCCTCGCCCCAAGACCAAGGCTACCAAAAAACCTGCCAAGAGGAAAATCGCTGAGTCCGCCGGGTTAAACATTGATGATGATCTGGATAACCCGGAATCAGCGGAAGAACTTGATTCTCTTGGCTCTTTTTTTGTACACCTCATTGACAATGACTATTATCAGCATGACGCTGAAGCCAGCCATGCTGAAGATGTAGAGGTAATTATCCTTTCCTCCGGTTCAGATCCTCTGCCAACACAGAAAATCCATCAAGCAAACCGGAAAGTAAGATTTTCTCACCCCCTAGCTCACTTGGACCCAAACTTTCTTTTGAAGAAGCAGCAACACGAAGCTCGCCGCACAACCCGGCACAGCGGACAGGTAGTTACCTCAGCCGGTTTACCGAACACTCTAGTCCGGAAACATCGATGAGAGGTCTCTTATATTTCTGACACTTCCTATCCCAAGGCGGGTTATATTCGACAACCTCTTAATCCGTCTGACTCAAACTATCAGGGAACACCTAATTCCTCATCCGGCGAGTCAACGGCCACACAACTTCCAACCCTCAAGACGGTTCTTGGGTGAGTTATGCTTTAAATTTACCTTTAACACGTTATGTTTGCCTGATGTACTGACCTTTACGTCTACTCTTCTCAGCGCCAAGCCCAGACCCAGCAAAAAGGCCAAATTAAATAAACCAGCTGATGACAATATGGTCACTGAACCGGAAAAAACTCCAGAACCGAAAGAAGCAAATGCTGACGCCATGCTTGATGATCCGCCGCCGCAAGATCAGGACTTTTTTGTTGAACAAGTGGAAGCTGATCCCACAGGCCATGCTGCTAAACCGTCAAGCCCGGTCCAAGTTGTTGATAAGCCGTCAAGCCTGGTCCGAGCTGCTGATAAACCGTCAAGGCCAGTCAAGGCTGCTGATGACAAGGCAGATGGCATCATGATTACTGGCTTCGGCCACACCACCCCTGGCAATCCTGTCGCTTTATCAAAGCATAGTGCCAAGGAATAATTTTCTACTATGGACAAAGGCAAATGGAATGCAGATTTATCAAGCTATGCCCATCTCAACGCTCAAGACATTCATTCTGGCTTTTTGAACCGTCTGTATACAAGTCGCGACTATGAAGCCGGCTTAGTGAACCTGATGAAAGAGAGATATGAGGTAACTGCCGCTTAACTCTGCATAACTATTTCTCTCTTATGTCCAATTTCTAATATCAACTCCAGTAGCCCCCAAGGGCCAGTTTATCTTTTCAAGATGAACCGGGACTTTAGAATATTAATCTTGCAACTTTCACCTGTGTATCCCCCAAGGGCTGGTTTATTCTTTCAAGATGAACCGGGACTTTTATCCTTGAGCAAATATACATTAGCCCCCAAGTGCCAGGAATAATACTTGTATTGAGCTTGGGACTTGTAAAATTATCTGATAACGAGCAAATAGGCATTAGCCCCCAAGTATCAAGTGTATACCTTGTTATGTGCTTGGTACTTCGAATATGTACTATCAACTCCTGATATGTATGTCTCTTATAGGCTGAACTGAGCAAAAAGGAATCCCAAACCGCTGATCTTCAAGACAACATCAAGTCCCAACAGGCAGAAACCTCCAAAGCCAAAGATTAGCTGACCAGTGCCTTAGCAGCCATGGAGAAGCTGAAGGAGGGTTTCAAGAAGGAACGGGCGGATTGGGACATAGAAAAGTCCGCATTACAAAAGAGGGCTGAGAATGCAGAAGCAGCTCTTAAACCGGTGGTAGAAGAACTGACTGGTTTGAAGCGGCAGATAAATGCCATGACTACTGCTATGTTTGGTAAATAGCCTCATTTTAAATTTTAAACATGTATTATCCCATAAGTGGCCGGTTCACCAATGTTTGTAATGATGTAGGAACTCGCATTACCGATCTGGGCTCTGACATGCAGAAGAAATTGAAGGCTGCCTATACTCTTATAGAGCAATTATATACCGGCGCGCAACGGATCATATGTGCTGCCTCTCATAACAAGCCGCCCCCAACCTTAATCAAGGAAACCTTAGAAAGGTTGTCAATGCTGCCTGCCCGGTTTGAAGAATTAAAAAGATCGGCTGCAAGGGCAGGTGCTCTGACCGTGCTAACCCGGGCTAAAGCATGGGTACCTGACCTTGATCCGACGGATGTGGGTAATGGCTATCCAAGCTTAAGGGAGGATGGATCAGATTTTGATAATGATGATCTCCGAGCTCTGACGAAGGAAATGCGCCCCTTGGCTAGCAGATTGGCTGAAGAAACCGATCTTTCTCATTATCAGTCAATTTATGATGCTGACAACAAGCGGGTTGCTGCACCGATTCCTGATGCTCAAAATCTTATCCCTCCAATCTGTAAGCACACTTATGCCCCTGACATTGAACCGTCCACACTTATAAGCGATGAAGCTGTATTCCAAGCCCTAATTGGGATCGATTGGGCAACCGTTGACTTCCAGCCACTGGGTAGAGAGGAGGAGGATGAACCGGCGCAAGATGATCCATAGCCATCAAGTCATCCTGGTGACGAGTCATGATCCGGAGGCCGGTTTAGCCTTCTGCGTACTGCAACACTTGCTGAAAACAATTATTCTTTTGGGCATTAAAGCGCCTTGTAATAGGCTAGTTCAAACACATCGTCTGCCATGCCATCGCGCATATTTGTTTTCCCTGACACTGTTAATCCACCATGCTTAGGATATATTATGTCTGCTCATAATCCGTAGCGGTTTATTCAAGTTGTTCCTGCATACAAGAAGTTGAAAATGTCCTGGCGGTTTACCGCCGGACGGGTCATGATGCCCAAATGTATAGCCAGGGTTTATAACCAAGGCTGTATTTGAAAATAATCAAATATGAAATAGATGATACCTGTGACATTGAATCACATCGTTGGTTTACCAACTTTTTTGCAGTAAGGGTAATACCCCAATCTTGAGTACTGATAACTCCTTCCATATTTGCGGGTTTATGATAAAACCGTACCGGGTTGTAATAAACACCGGATTATACATATATAATACTGGCGACTTGTAGTCGAAATCACACTGGGTCAATAAGCGCCGGATTATAACTGATCCTGTACTAACAACTCGTAGTTGAAACCCAAGCCAGGTCAATAAACGCCGGTTTACGATAAAATATTATAAACCTCATCAAAGGAGGAAAAACTTTACAAACAAAAGCATAAAAAGAACATGCGAGGCTTTTCACGGGCTACCAGGCCCAAAATTGAGGTTTTTCATGGGCTGCCAGGCCACTGAGTTAAACCATTTTACAAAGCCTTTTAAGATGGACCTCACATTAACCAATCGTCGTTTTAACTTTGACAAGTTCTGGGTCTTTATGAGATTGACTTGTCAAACGTTCGGCGGGTCATACCAGGATTACCTGGACAGAGTGGCTTACTTAAAGAAGGCAGGATAACCCGGGGTTTTAGGTGAATACACCTGGCTTGATAGCCTATTACAAGGGTGTAGACTCTTTGTTCTTTGAGAAGCAAAAAGCCCCCAAGTAATTTCCCTGGTGGCCTTACGCCGATCAAGAGGTGTAGCTATGGTTCGAATACGACAAAGCCCCCAAGTTATTTCCCTGGTGGCCTTATGCCGATCAAGAGGTGTAGCTATGGTTTGGATACGACCAAGCCCCCAAGTGATTTTTTTATATATATGGCTTTATAAGCCGGATCAATGGGTAAACAGGACTCCGCTTTATAAACAGAAGGCCCCATGTAACCACACATGATGTAAGAAAAACAACAGAGATCCCGCTTTAGCTTAGGCTCCGGTTTATTATATTGATCATAATATATACATTGTCATAACTATGTACATAAGAAGAGCCTGTGGCTCAAGTATAGTAAGGCCGAAGATGAGCGATATTCCACGGCCGGTGGGTCTCCTCCTCCGATTTACGTGAGTCTTTGTGCTCTCGAACATCGATAAGGTAATATGACCCGTTATGCAAATTCTTGCTGACCACAAAAGGTCCTTCCCAACGCGGGGATAACTTGTGCATATCAGTCTGATCCTGGATGAGTCGGAGCACCAGATCGCCTTCCTGAAAAGTTCTGGTTCTAACCCGGCGGCTATGATAGCGACGCAGATCTTGCTGGTAAATCGCCGAACGAGCTGCTGCAATGTCACGTTCCTCATCTAACATGTCAAGTGCTTCCTGTCGTGCCTTCTCATTGTCAGCTTCGACATAAGCCGCCACACGAGGCGAGTCATGATGGATGTCACTTGGGAGAACCGCCTCTGCTCCGTAAACCATGAAAAAAGGCGTGTAACCCGTAGATCTGTTGGGCGTGGTATTGATGCCCTTTAACACAGAAGGTAACTCCTCCACCCAACAACCTGACGTCCGTTGTAAAGGAACCATGAGCCGGGACTTGATGCCTCTCAGGATCTCTTGATTGGCTCTCTCCGCTTGACCATTAGACTGGGGGTGAGCCACTGATGACACGTCAAGCCGGATGTGCTCACGTTGACAAAATTCTTTCATGGCACCCTTGGATAGATTAGTGCCATTATCAGTGGTAATGCTGTGTGGAAAACCAAACCGGAAAATCACCTTCTTGATGAATTGAACCGCCGTGGCTGCATCACACTTACTGACTGGTTTTGCCTCTACCCACTTAGTGAACTTATCAACTGCCACCAGAAGGTGAGTATTCTTATCCTTGGATCTCTTAAAGGGCCCAACCATATCCAGCCCCCAAGTTGCAAACGGCCAAGTGATTGGAATCATCCTCAATTCTTGAGCCGGTACATGAGCACGCCGTGAAAACTTTTGACAGCCATCACACTTTTTGACCAAGTCTTCAGCATCAGCATGGGCCGTCAGCCAATAGAAGCCGTGACGAAAGGCCTTGGCTACCAGCGACTTTGAACCGGCGTGGTGACCACAATCTCCTTCGCGGATCTCGCGCAAAATCTCACGGCCTTCTTCAGGAGACACACAACGCTGAAACGCGCGTGTCACACTGCAATGATGCAATTCTCATTTGACAAGAGTCATTGACTTGGACCGCTGGATTATCTGCTTGGCCAAAGTTTCATCCTCAACTCGCCCCGGTTCATATATGCCAAATATGGGACCCGTCCAATCCGGTATGACATGAAGAGGCGCCACCAACTGAGCCTCCGGATGAGGAACAGCCAGATCCTCCTCAGTGGGGAGCTTGACCGACGGGTTATGTAACACATCCAGAAAAACATTGGGTGGAACCGGTTTACGTTGGGAACCCAAACGGCTTGAAGCGTCTGCCGCTTCGTTCTTTCGCCAGTCCACATGGTCAACTTGATAACCTTTGAAGTGACCAGCAACAATATCCACTTCTCGACGATACGCCGCCATGAGCAGGTCCTTGGAATGCCAAGTACCAGACACTTGTTGAGCCACCAGGTCCGAGTCACCGAAGCATTTAACCCGGCTTAAATTCATCTCCTTAGCCATTTGAAGACCATGGAGTAAAGCCTCATATTCAGCTGCATTGTTAGTGCAAGGGAACATTAAACGGAGAACATAACAAAACTTATCACCTCGTGGGGAAGTTAATACGACTCCAGCCCCCGAGCCCTCCAATTGCCTGGACCCATCAAAATGAATAGCCAATAAGTATGATCCAGCTTCTCTTCTGGCGCCTGTAACTCCGTCCAGTCATTGATGAAATCCACCAGCGCTTGGGACTTGATTGTCGTCCGAGGCATATATTTTAACCCATGAGGTCCAAGCTCAATAGCCCACTTGGCAACCCGGCCAGTTGCCTCCCTGTTTTGGATTATATCCCCCAAAGGAGCAGAACTGACCATAGTGATGGGATGACCCTGAAAATATTGCTTAAGCTTCCGGCTCGCCATGAAAACACCATACACTAGCTTCTGCCAATGTGGGTACCTCAGTTTGGACTCAATAAGCACCTCACTGATATAATAAACCGGCCGATGAACCGGATACTCCTTTCCAGCCTCCTTGCGCTCCACCAAAATAGCCACACTAACAGCCCGGGCATTAGCAGCCACATATAACAATAAGGGCCCTTTATCAACGGGAGCAGCAAGGACAGGCGGCTCAGCTAGCTGCCGCTATAGATCCTCAAATGCTGCATTGGCGGCATCACTCCAGACGAAGTCATCCGTCTTCTTCAGCATCTGATACAAAGGGATGGCCTTCTCCCCAAGGCGACTGATAAACCGGCTTAAGGCTGCAATCCGGCCTGCCAAGCGTTGAACATCATTGAGACACTTCGGTTTAGCCAGTGAAGTAATAGCCTTGATCTTCTCCGGATTAGCTTCAATGCCCCTGTTAGACACCGGAAAACCCAAGAGCCTGCCTACCGGTACACCAAAGACACACTTGGCCGGATTAAGCATCATCTTATAAATCCGGAGGTTATCAAAGGTCTCTTTCAAATCATCTATCAATGTCGCCTCTTTTCTGGACTTCACCACAATATCATCCACATAAGCGTGAACATTGCGCCCGGTCTGATTATGAAGACAATTCTCCACACAGCGCTGATAAGTCGCCTGGGCACTCTTGAGCCCAAAAGGCATAGATACATAGCAGAAGGCTCCAAAGGGAGTTATAAAAGTTGTCTTCTCCTGGTCCTTAACTGCCATTTTAATCTGATGATAACCAGAATACGCATCCAGGAAGCTCAAACGCTCACAACCCGCTGTAGCATCAATGATTTGATCAATACGAGGGAGAGTAAAAGGATCAGCCAGACAAGCCTTGTTCAAATCTGTGTAGTCCACGCACATACGCCAAGTGCCGTTCTTCTTAAGTACTAGCACCGGATTAGCCAACCACTCAGGATGAAATACCTCAATGATAAAGCCAGCCGCCAAGAGCCTGGCCACCTCCTCACCAATAGCCTTGCGTCTTTCTTCATTGAAGCGGCGGAAAAACTGTTTGACCGGTTTAAACTTGGGATCAACATTAAGAGTGTGCTCAGCGAGTTCCCCCGGTACACCTGGCATGTCATAAGGTTTCCATGCAAAGATATCCCGGTTCTCATGGATGAACTCGACGAGCGCGCCTTCCTATTTCGGATCCAAGTTAGCGCTGATGCTAAACTGCTTGGATGAATCGCCAGGAACAAAATCAACCAGCTTAGTCTCATCAGCCGACTTAAACTTCAAGTCCGGATCATGCTCTGTAGTTGGCTTTTTCAAAGAGGTCATATCCGCTGGATCAACATTGTCCTTGTAGAACTTCAACTCCTCTGTTGCACAAACTGACTCCGCATAGGCTGCATCACCTTCCTCACATTCCAGAGCGATCTTACGGCTCCCATGTACTGTGATGGTCCCCTTATGACCTGGCATCTTGAGCTGCAGATAAACATAACAGGGCCTTGCCATGAACTTGGCATAAGCCGGCCGTCCAAACAGGGCATGATATGGGCTCTTGATTTTCACCACTTCAAAAGTCAATGTTTCTGATCTTGAATCATGCTCATCTCCAAAAGCAACCTCCAGAGCTATCTTACCAACTGGATACGCCGATTTATCAGGCACCACACCATGAAACACGGTGTTTGACGGTTTAAGATTTTTATCTGTTAACCCCATGCGACGGAAGGTTTCATAATAGAGGATGTTGATACTACTCCCCCATCCATGAGTACCTTGGTGAACTTATATCCTCCAACCTGAGGCGCCACCACCAATGCCAGATGACCCGGATTATCAACCCGGGGTGGATGATCCTCTCGACTCCACACAATGGGTTGTTCAGACCAGCGCAAGTAACGGGGCACCACCGGCTCAACGGAGTTCACTGCCATTTTATGAAGCTTTTGATCACGCTTGCATAGGCTAGTGTTGAAGACATGATACTGCCCACTATTCAACTGCTTCAGGTTGCTCTGGTAACCCTACTGCTGCTGCTGCTGTCACCCTGATGATTATAACCACCCTAGTTTCCCTGACTGCCTTAATTGCCATGTCCGCTTTGATTACCTTGAAATCCTGAGCCAGAACTGCCCCCACCATAACCCTGCCCATGAGAACCGGGTCCTGAACCACCGGACGGTCCATGATCATATCGGAAAAAGATCCAAATTTTTGAACTCCCGCATAATAAAGCAATCCTTTTAGAGGTGCGTGGCTGGCCTTTCTCGCGACCCATGCTTTGGGCAAGGCTGGTTTAACATGCGCTCAAGATTGGGACCTGACCCTCCACTCCGCGGGGGCGGTTTACCCTTACGACGCTGACCATTATCCTGCGTGTTGGTGTTAGCCAAAAAATCTAAACTGTTATCCGCTTTACGCTTACCACCGTTTCCATGACCCGCCGGGTTATGCTGCTGCCCCTTGGTGCTGCCGCTCTTCTTTCCCTTTCCTATCTTTTCATCTTCAGACTCAGGGTCCTTGGTACTATCAGAGTCGGCATACTTGACCAGAGCTGCCATAAGTGTCCCCATGTCATTGCAGTGACACTTGAGTCGTCCCAGCTTTAGCTTTTGAGGCGCGAACCGGCAATTTCCTTCCAACGTTAAGACTGTTGTATCAGCGTTGATGCGGTCCGATAAATGCAAGATTTCTGAAACCCTGCGCACCCAATGGGTTGTTGATTCACCTTCCTCTTGGACACAAGCAGCTAAGTCCACAATTGACATGGGCTGCTTGCACGTGTCTTTCAAGTTCTGGATAAACCGGGCCCTTAACTCGGCCCATGACCCAATGGAGTTAGCTGGCAAGTTTTTCAACCAAGTGCAAGCTGTTCCCTCCAACATCATGGTGAAGTATTTAGCACACGCCGCATCATCCACATCCAGCATCTCCATCGCCATCTCATAGCTTTCGACCCAAGACTTCGAGATAAATCAGCAGTATAATTGGGCACTTTACATGGACCCTTGAAATCCTTGGGCAGCCATACATTACGTAAAGCCGGGGTGAGACACGGCACCCCCAAAGAACTGGAGGTAACTCCTGGCTCCACCGAAGTTGTCGGATGAACCGGAGTAAGCTGACAAGCTGCGTACTGCGCCGCTAACTCGGCTTCTCGACGTGCTCTTCCTTGGTCCACCATGTTCTGAGCATCAGCACCATCACCCGCCGGGTTATGGCAACGAGGCGGGTTACGGTTCCGCACACTCTTGACACAGCCGGTTCGTCAATGCGCCTGCTGTAACTCCAGCTTGGGCAGGGAGTGGAATGAATCCTCTCGCGGCTGTATGAATAAGCCTGCTGCTGAGTCAAGGCTGTCTGAAGGAGCTCCCTAGCCCATCGTGTCTCAACTGCTACTGGAGACTCGCCTTCGGTCGGGAGAGCTGCCAACCGTGAAGTGGCGACAACAATGTTATCCAATGGGTTAGAGTAATGACCCGGTGGTGTTGGGATGGGCAGGACATTGTTCTGACGGGGCGGATCCATCGGGCGCGGCTGAACTGGCGCCCCCGTTCCAGGTGCCTCCACCCGGTTTACCATTGGTTGATTACTGGTTTCTGCTCCTGGTGTATTAAAGAGATTCCTTGCCTCATAAACCGGAGGCAGGTGAGACCGGTACCTTCTCCTCATGACATCATTTGACGCGCTCTGATCCAACATAAGCCGGAAAGCCTGTGCCTCCAACTCGGCCCGCTCTGCGGCCATCCTGGTGTCCTCGGCTGCCAGGTCTGCTTTGGCCTGAGCTATCTGATCCTTCACTTTCGCAATTTCCGCGTTATGCTCATCCTGATTCGCTGGTTAACTTCTTCTAGCAATGTTGCCAAAGCATCAAATAAGTCGGACAAAACCTGAGCCGGCGGTCGCGAAGGGCCTCCTGCCTCGGCTGCTGTCGTCGCTACTGATCCGGAAATCATCGCTGTCGTAGTCGAGGAGTGCTGCATAGGCTGTGTACCGGCCATGAAGATCGCAACCCGGCTCGGCGGATCAAAGGGGTCCGAAATACTGTCGCCATCGGAACAGCCCCCAAACCGGCCATCTTGCAGCTGGTACAATGACTCGGTCTCTCCGGTAGATGATTCGTCATCAGAGTAAATGACGGTTTCACCACCAGATGCCGATCTATCCTCAGATTCTGCTCCGTGGATAACTCCCATGAAGGCATGCTTCATAGCAGGCTAAACCCGGGCGGGTCTCGCACGCTGAGCCGTTTCAATGATGTCGGTGCAGATGTCCGGCTTAGGGCCCGGTTCGCCGATCTTGCCAATGAAGACGTGAATGCCGCCGAAGGGGACCTGGTACCCGTACTCAATTGAGCCGGCCTCGGGGGCCCAGCCTGCGTCGTCGATGTAGAGCTTCCGCGACGACTCTTGGTCATCCGGCCCATAGCGTATCCCTTGAGCCCTTCGAAGCTGCCCTCTAAGAACTTGAAACCATCGTGCGATAGCCCCACGGTGGGCGCCAACTGTCGTGGTTTTGTCACGGCAGATGTCCTAGTGAGAGGACTTAGTCGTGGAGCCATCGCAATGTAGTTAGCTTAAAGGGGTTAGAACGGACAAAGGACACAAGGAGTTTTATACTGGTTCGGCCCCTTGCAGTGAAAGTAAAGGCCTAATCCAGTTGATGTGGAATTGCTAGGGTTTCGATTACCAGGGAGCGAATCCGCTATGCTTGGCTCTCGAGTTGTTGTTTCTTGTCCCTAAATCACCGTCGGGTCATCCCTTCATATACGCAGGTTGACGTCCGGCGGTTTACAGAATCCCGAGGCCGGCTCAATGACGTGTCCGGCTCAGTTTCTACCCATTCTTATCTTACAACACAAGTTACATATCATATGGTGGTTTATGTCTTATGGGCCCTAATCCGCCTTTGGGCCCTGGGCCTCCGTGTTAGATCTCCTCCGTAAAGCGCCATACTCGTTATCTTCATGGGCTTGAAATATGACTAACTCTTTATGGGCATAACCCGGCCCCTCCAGGCCGGTTTATACTTAGTAGTAATATCCCCAACACACCTTCTGGTGAAGACTAAGAAGCAGCTCACGGTCAGTCATCACTCTTGGAGCTGTGGCGTGAGGATTTGGCTTGGATGCATTGGCAGCAGAATCATGAGTGGGAGAGTCATCATTGGTGGAATAAGATGAAGCTTTGCGAAACTGACCATCCAATGGAAGAATGCCTTCATCAATAACAGCAGCGGCCTTGCCCTTTTCATCAGCTGAGGAAAACGTCCGCTTGAGGACTTCAATTGGGGGCAAGTAGCTGAGGTGATTCTGAAAATCAGCCTTGTAGTTGAGTGAAGACCTTGTTTTGAGGAATCTCGTAATCCAAGGGGCATAAGGCTTCAACTCAAATGGAGAGAGTGCAACATTTGCTAGAGTCCTCATGAAGAAATCGTGATAATTGACAGGAATGCCATGTATGATGTTGAATAGCAGATTCTTCATGATGCCAACAATTTCCTCATCAGACGAGTCGTGGCCTTTGATTGTACTCATAGTCTTCGTCAGAATGCGATAGACTGTTCTTGGCACATATAGCAATTCCTTCATGAGGAATTTGGTCCTTGGGGCTTGACCGGGCTTCAGAGGCTTCATAAGTACTTGCATGTAATGATCAGTGAGTTCAGGCTCCTGGTACAGGCAGCGAGCTCCTTCAAGGGGTGGACTGATGGGCAGGGCGTGAAGTAATTCAGAGGCCGGTGCCTTATAATGAGTGTTTTCGGTCATCCATTCCAACACCCAAGAGTTGATATCATCAGCATCGCCTGTGATGTGCAGGGTTGCATAGAATTGAAGAATGAGTTCTTCATTCCAATCGCAGATATCCGTGCAAAAGTTGAGCAGTCCTGCATCATGAAGCACACTGAGGACTGGGGTAAAGCAAGGGCAGTGATTCCATGTCCACATGAGGAATATGCTCATGGTCGAAGACTTTGTCCTTGTTGAAGAGCAGTGAAGAATAAAAATTTGCTTGGCTGGCAGTCCAGAACCGCTTCCTTCTAAGACGAGCAGAGTCATATGGGTTGTAGTCAGTGAAGAAAACATGCTCGCCGAAAAAGTCATCAGCCTTGAATTTTTGCTTCTTTGAGAAGGGATCCTTTGATTTGGGCTGAGGAGTATCAGTCAACTGCATCACCACCTCAGGAATCGCAATCTCAGGCTCCACAAGCTGAGGAATTTCAGGTTCTTCTTCAGTGACAGCCTGAGTCTTCACCTCTTCATTAACATTTTCATCAGCACTAGTGGCTGGAATTTCTTCATGGACTAATGGGGTTGCACGAGGTTCTTCAGATCCCATTTGTACTTCAGTATTGACAGGGGACTGAGGAATTTGTTGCGGTGGTGTGAACATAGGAGAGTTGGGGTGATGACTTTCCCAAAAGTCATCATTCAGCACTGGGGTTGTACACCCAATGTCCACATCTTCATCTTCACTCAATTCTTCAACGCCGGCCTCTTCAGCAGTGAACTGAGGCATGGGCGATGAGACTATTGGGGTTGAAGGGATTGCATCCGCTTCAATTTCTTCATCCAACTGCTCTGACGAAGCAGCAGAAGGAATCTCTTCATCTAATTCACTTGGAATCACATATTCTTCATCAAAAGGAACAAGGTCCTTTGATGGCATGGATGAGACAGGAATAGCATCAATTGGATTTGCAAAAGAGCTGATCAATGGCTTCATCTTCTTCGGAGTTGAAGAATCTGATGAAGTTGATGCTTTCCTCTTCTTCACCGCTGCATGCTCTGCAGCTTTGGTCTTCTTCACATCTGATGCAGATGGAAGGATCAGAGTTGGTGTAGGTGCAGAGGAATTTGGTTCAATTACTTCAGGCACAACTGATGCAGTTGCCCTGACTTCTTCAGTTTCTTCAGGCACAACACTAGTGGTTGCCCTGGCAATTTCTTCAGCGGCTGGAATGCAGTCATCATCCCTGGTACTCTGAGTCTCTCCAGCAGCCTGATTGTCATCTGCGGTGCTAGCATTTTCTTCAGTAGGCTGAGCAGATGCCTCATCCTGAGGATTTTCTTGTTGCATTGGGGCTGCAACATTGGAAGCGAACTTTTCAGTCAAATTCACAAACCTAACTTTAGCTCCAAGCCAGTCAGCGCGGTATACGTCAAATTCATCACTGAGTTTCTTGATCTCAGATTGAATTGTGACAAGTTCTTCAGTTGTCATAGAGACAACATGTTTCTTCAGGAAGCGCTCTTTCTTGTACTGCGCTTTCTTGATCTGCCTGGCCTTTTCAAACTTCCATTTTTCTTCTTGAATGAAGGCAGTCAGCATATGACTTTGGCTAGGAGTCAATTTGAAATCAGGCATAGGAGTGTTGGGGTCCTTGTGCCAGAGATCAATATAATCAAGGATCAATTTCGGATCCAAAAGCAGAGGCACATTTGTGCCTTTGGCTCTAGCGGCCTTGAGTTGCCTGTCTCTCATGATTTCGGCAAGTTCTTCATCATCAGCTTCGTCTTCATCAGACGGCACTTGAAAGGCGACCTACTTCTTGTGAGGACTTGGGCAAGAACCTCGTCCAGCAGTGGCCTTTTTCTTCAGCAGAGAGGGGCCAGTTGATGAATTTGGTGCAGCTGAGGAACTAGCAGAAGCTTCTGAGGCAATAGAGATGCCTGTTGTCCTTTGGCACGTGGCGAGATGCACAGGTGCTGAGGATTTGGTCGGAGCAGCTGAGGACTTTGGCGGAGGAGCTGAGGACTTTGGAGGAGCTGGAGCAGCTTGAGGAGTTGGCCGTGAGGGCTTTGAAGAATCTGGCCGTGAGGGCATTGAGGGTGAAGCACTTGGCTTATGAGTAGGCTTCTTAGCCATGGCCTTCTTTGGCTTGCTTTAAGAGGCCTCAGCAGTGGTAGCAGCAGCAGTAGAGTCTTCATTAAATTTCCTCACTGCTTCCTTGGCCATCTTGGCTAGCTTGGCCTGGCGCTTGGCCCATTCATCAGGATAATCCTCACCACGCTTGAGGCTGGTAGGATCAGCTACTTGGCCAGGTTGCAATGGAGGTCTTGGGCATGGAGGTTTAGAGCGAATTTCTTCATATACTTGGGAGTGACATATCTGTATTCCCTCCATTCCCGTGCCCATCTCCTTTCTATCCGTTGTATGCGCACCTTGCGCTAATTTTTGTCCTCCTTGCCAAACTTGGCCTCATCAGGAGTGCAATAATCCTTGTATATGTCATCAGGGATCTCAAAAGCAGTATTGATCTCAGGCATTTTTCCTCCTTTCTGTGGCTTCTTACTGTCAGCCATTTTCCTCAACTGAGGAATATGAACAACTGAATTTTCTGAAGAGGTATGCAACTTTTCTTCGAGGAACGCTGCAAATGAGTTAAGTTGATGAGAACCTAGTGATTCAGAAGTGGACATGTGTACCTGTGAACAGAGTATAGTTGCGAGGAATTTGGAGAGGCCATATGTGTTCTCAGAGGTTTTTCAAAAAGAACAAGTTTGAGAAATTTGACCAGATGTGTCTTGAAGAATTTCACTAAACGTTCTTTGTCTTAGGTTCCAGAGTTGTACAGATTGAAAATCCACACAATTGAGGAATCTTGAAGAAAAATGTTGCTTAGAGAAATGGATCAAGAACAGATGACATGTGAGGTGTTTAGAGTGTGAAGAACTTTAGGAATAAACACCTTTGAAGATTTTGTAGAAAACATATGAATCAAAGAGGGCAATAAAAGTAACTCTTAATTACCCTGCACGAAGAACACGACAAACTGGGAAGTGTAGATGTGAAGTTCGTCAGTTCAGATCTTCCACGCCCTAACTCGGCAGAGGAAGATAGCTACGGCGGCGGCAGAGTGAAGAAATCCACAGCCGGCGCGAGTACGACGGCGATGAGGTCGAGGCAGTGAAGCTCTTCCTCACCGGCTACGATGAAGTAGCGGCGGCGCTAGGGTTTGAGAAGCTCGAGTGGGAGAGAGATCGAGCAGAGTAAAAGTGAAGTGAGGAAGGGGAGGGGTATTTATAGACGGAGTGAAAAACTGTTCGCCCGAAGAAATTGGACGAATGTGCCCCTGACCCTTCTCATTTGCTTGACATGTGTCACCCAAGTACTGAGAGGTGGCGATCGTGGGTGAATAGATAAACATTTCACAGAATGCGGAACGGTTTGAGCGGCAAAGCCGAAAATATAGATAAGATAGGTTTTAAAGTACCGTTCGCAAAGTCGTCAGCTGACAAGGACACAGTGAAGATTCTGAACGAGTTTCAAATAGAACGCACATGAAGAATTTGTGAATAGACTGGGTTGAGTTTAGCATAGAGGGGGAAGGGTCCGATCACATTCACTTAGCAGAAAAAGCAACTTGAAGAATTAGCAATAAGTGAATGCTGTAGAGGACATAAACTCTCTCTATATAAATAGCCAATGAAGAAAAACGACGGAAACAGTGAAGATAATGCAAAGTTGAAGAAAATGAACAACTGAGGAATTTCAAAAATTCAGGAAAAACTCAAATTGAAGATTTTCAACTTTTGGTGGTGGCGTGACCCACCGTATAAGAATGATGATTTCAGACACCGCGTACAATTGTCGTAGGACTCTGAGAATCAAATTCTTCGTTTATTTCTTCACACTTAGAGTGTTAGTCTTCATTGATTGAAGAAAAACGTTTCTTCACGTGTTGGACATCTAAGTCATCAATTTTGCATAAGTGTTAGGATGAGTGTCCTTTTCAAAGAACATTCGAAGATTCTAGGATATTTAGCTCACACCTCAACTTGCTAAATCTCTTCTCATCCAAGGGCTTTGTGAAGATATCGGCTAGCTGTTGTTCAGTCCGTACATGCTCAATAGAGATGTCGCCCTTCCACACATGATCATGATGAAAATGATGACGAATTTGAATGTGCTTAGTCTTCGAGTGCCGAACTCGGTTGTGAGCAATCTTGATTGCACTCTCATTGTCATAGTAGATAGGCACATTCTTCATGTTGATGCGGTAGTCCTTGAGAGTTAGCTTCATCCATAGCAATTGAGCACAGCAAGAACCAGCAGCAATGTACTCAGCTTCAGCAGTAGACAGTGATACGCAGTTCTGTTTCTTCGAGGACTAACAGACCAAAGATCGTCCGAGGAAATGGCATGTGCCTGATGTTGACTTGCGGTCCACACGATCACCAACATAGTCAGAGTCTGAATATCCAATGAGATCAAAAGCCGAGCCCTTGGGGTACCATAATCCAAGTGTTGGTGTGTGAGCTAGATATCGAAGAATATGCTTCACTGCCTTATAGCGTGATTCCTTCGGTGTAGCTTGAAATCGGGCACACATGCGAACACTAAGCATAATATCTGGCCTAGATGCACATAAATACAATAAAGAGACAATCATGGAGCGGTATACCTTTTGATCGAAGTCTATACCATTTTCATCAGTGCATAGATGGCCATTTGTGGGCATTGGAATTTTGACCCCTTTGCAATCTTGCATGTCGAATTTCCTCAGTACATCCTTGAGGTATTTCTCCTGAGATATGAATATGCCATTGCGTTGTTGATGAATTTGAAGACCTAAGAAGAATTTCAATTCTCCCATCATAGACATTTGATATTCTTCACTCATCATATAGGCAAATTCATCACTGTAACGTTCGTCAGTACAGCCAAAGATAATATCATCAACATAAATTTGGCACACAAACAATTCACCATCATTAGATTTAGTGAAAAGATTAGGGTCAAGTGAACCGGGTTAGAAGCCTTTCTTCATGAGGAATTCCTTCAAAGTATCATACCACGCCCGAGGGGCCTGCTTGAGGCCATACAGGGCCTTATTGAGTCTGAAGACTTTGTCAGGATGCTTTGGATCTTCAAAACCTGGGGGTTGAGCAACATATACTTCTTCTCAAGCTTACCATTGAGGAATGCACTTTTCACATCCATTTGATATAAAGTGATATCATGATGGTTAGCATAAGCAAGTAATATGTGAATAGCCTCAAGTCTAGCAACAGGTGCAAAAGTTTCATCGAAATCAATTCCTTCAACCTGTGTGGAGCCTTCAGCTACGAGCCATGCCTTATTCCTCACCACAAGGCCATTTTCATCTTGCTTGTTGCGGTAGATCCACTTTGTGCCAATGATATTATGCTTGCAAGGATCTGGATGATTGACCAGTTCCCAGACGTTGTTGAGCTCGAACTGATGTAATTCTTCTTGCATAGCTTGAATTCACTCAGGCTCCAGAAATGCTTCATCTACCTTAGTGGGCTCTGTGATAGAGACGAAAGCAAAGTGCCCACAAAAGTTAGACAAATGTGAAGCTCTTGAGCGTGTGAGAGGACCTGGAATGTTGATGTCGCTGATGATTTTCTCAATCTGCACTTCGTTTGCAACGCGAGGATGAGCGGGTTGTCGTTGAGGAATTTGATCAGCATTTTCTTCAGCACCATTTTCTTCAGGTGCATCAGCATGACGTTCTTCACGTTCTGGAATGATTTCTTCAACATATTCTTCGGTAGGAATGACATCCCCAGCAGCCTTCAACTTGATAGTTTACTCAGGTGCAGGTTCATCTAACACAGAAGGTAGGTGCTCTCTTTGCGAGCCATTAGTTTCATCGAACCGCACATCTACAGTTTCAACAACTTTGTGGTGGACGTTGTTGATGACTCTGTAGGTGTGCGAGTCCTTTCCGTAACGAAGCATAAAACCCTCATGTGCTTTCGGTGCAAATTTAGAATTGTGATGAGGATCTCTCATCCAACATTTAGCACCGAAGACTTTTAAATAACTCACATTGGGTTTCTTGTCAGTGAGGAGTTCATAGGCAGTCTTCTTGAAGAATTTGTGAAGATATACCCTGTTGATGATCTGGCAACCAGTATCAATTGCCTCAATCCAGAAATGACAAGGCGTCTTGTATTCATCAAGCATAGTGAGAGCCATCTCAACAAGAGTCCTGTTCTTGCGCTCCACCACGCCATTCTGCTGAGGAGTATAAGGAGCAGATAACTCATGAGTAATACCAAGTTCATCAAGATAGTCATCAAGACCAGAATTCTTGAACTCAGTTCCATTGTCACTTCTGATGTGCTTGATCTTCACACCAAAGTTGGTTGAAGCCCTCGAGGAAAATCATTTGAAGACTTCTTGCACCTCATGTTTGTAAGTGACAATATGCACCCATGTGTAACGAGAGTAATCATCAACAATAACAAAGCCATATTGAGATGCATCATTTGTAACTGCAAAATAATGATTAGGACCAAAGAGGTCCATATGAAGCAATTCAAATGGTTGAGTGGTAGTCATGATAGTCTTTGCTGGATGCTTGGCCTTGGTCATTTTCCTAGCTTCGTAGGCTCCGCATAAGTGATCCTTGAGGAATTTGACATTCTTAATGCCAATGGCATGCTTCTTCTTCGCGAGCGTGTGCAGATTCCTCATGACAGCATGACCAAGTCGTCGATGCCATAGCCAGCCTTCTGAAGCCTTTGCAAGTAGACATACAGCTGGTTGAGGTCCTGTAGAGAAATCAACAATATACAAGTCTCCTCTCCTAAAGCCTTCGAAGACTTTGGAATTGACAGCTTCCATGATCACAACACAACGATACTTGCCAAAGACAACAACCATATCAAGATCACAAAGCATTGAGACAGACATGAGGTTGTATCCTAAGGACTCGACAAGCATGACTTTGTCCATGTGTCGATCCTTTGAGATCGCAACCTTACCTAGACCCAATACCTGACTTTTGCCTTTGTCAGCAAAGATGATATGCTTCAGATGCGATGGAGATAAGGGAACATCCATCAATAGATTCTTGTCACCAGTCATGTGATTTGTACATCTACTATCGAGGACCCACTCATTGGCTTTGGGTTGATCATCATGCAGATGAATTAGTGCAGCTTACGAACTCATATACTTCATCAGTGAAGAATATGACATCAATTTCATCAGATCAATTTCATCAAGCAATAGAACAGATAAAGCAATGTGAGGACGTGAGAAATGAAAGTTCATTTCTTCATGATTAGCCTGCGTCCTTTTAGGCATTTTCAGGTCTCCAGCAAATTCTTCAAACGTTTCAGCACGTCTGGAGACCTGACCCTGCATAAGAGATTAGTTCCTTTTCTTCACCACCCACATCTGAAGGGGTGGCAAAGAGTTCATCACTCTGCGAGCTCCATATGAGAAAGGTGGCATAGAAGCCATTCCACTTCGTTTCACATAAGAGGAGTTAGGGTAAGCATATGAATATGCAGAGAAATTCTTCGCGGACTTATGAACATAATGATTAGAAGAATAATGCACATATTCATAGCCCTTAGCTCTTCTCTGTGAAACACAGGTGTTAGCACGATGATGTTCATATGAGGACTTTGATCCTTTTGAGGAATTTGATCCACGTGAGGAATTTGGTCCGTATGAGGACTTGGATCCATATGAAGAATTTGGTCCATATGAAGACTTTGATCTGAGGTTCCTATTCTTCACAGGTGGTGTCATGATGACATTCACCTCAAAACTTTCAAGGCACCTTTTGGGAACCCAGATTTTCTTCACAGGGAAACCGTTCTTGCAGTTAGTGCCAACATATCTAGCAAATACTTCACCATTCAGTTTTTTGAGCAGTTTATAGTTGGAGTCAAATGACTCATCAGAAGAATGAGGAGATTCACATGTAAAGCCAGATAAAGTAGATGGATCTACTGGAGGTCCCTTTGCAGCAACCCATGAGGTTTTGGGGTACTGGTCAGGCTTCCAATATTTTCCATCAGCATTGATTTTCCTCTCAAAGGAAATACCCTCTTTCCTAGGGTTCCTGTTGAGGATCTGCTTTTTAAGCACATCACAAAGAGTCTGATGCCCTTTGAGGCTTTTGTACATGCCTGTCATGTACAATTCCTTCAGCCCTGCATCATCAGTGATACTAGCAATGTCCTCAGGTGAGGAATTAGTGATAGCAGAGACAGGTGAAGAATTTGTAGCATTAGAAGGATTTGAACATTCAGGTGAAGAATTAGCAGATTCACATTGAATGCACTTCAAACATGGAGGAACAAATTCTTCCTGAGCAGCGCAGATTTGTTGAGCAAGTAATGAATCGCGCTCCTTCTGATGATCTTCATAACTCACTCTTAGCTTTTCAAGATCTTGCTTTCTTTGAAGAAATTCATAAGAAAGCTTCTCATGATCACATAAGAGAGTGTTATGTTGACCTTGAAGGTTGTCAAACCTAGACTGAAGTCTCTGAAGATTTTCAGTCAAGGTTTTAGTGCGATCCATTTCTTCACCCAACATATCATCACTTTTGTCTAGCATGTTTTGAACCTTTTCAAAAGCCTTTTGTTGTTTAGTGGCAAGGGAAGCAAGTTTGACATAACTGGGTCCAAACTCATCACCAGATTCATCATCACTGGACTCGGATAGGTAGCATTCAGTTACCTTAGCACCTTTTGCCATAAGGCATGGTGTAGAAGATGATGATTCTGGTTCGAATGTCATCGCTTTGAGAGATTCCTTGAAATCCTCAAACCAAGGATCATGACGGGTTCGATGACCTTCATAGACCTCAGAGAGACGGTCCCAGATAAGCTTCGCATGATCGAGATGCATGATATTCCTGAACTGATTTTGAGACAGACAGGAGCAAATGACGTCCTTCGCCATGAGATTGGGAAGAGTGAACTTGCGAATGTCATCAGCTTCCGCCGTTTTGCACAGATCGGTAAGACCAATCTCAGTGACGGTCCACAGCTCGCTGTTCATCGCCATGAGGCACTTCTTCATCATGGCCTTCCACTTGGGATAGTCGTGACCGTCGAAGATGGGGCAAGAAACAGTCTTCGTTCCTGCGGTCGACATAACTAAAACTCCAGGCGGTTAAACCAAAATCACACAGAACAAGGGAGTACCTTGCTCTGATACCAATTGAAAGTGCGTTATATTGACTAGAGGGGGGTGAATAGGCGATTTTTATGAATTCTTCACTGAGGAATTTCAGGGTGAGGAAATTCCTAAGCGAAGAACTACTTGCAGCAGAATAAGTACTCGGATGTAAACATAACAGAACACAAGCATGGTCATCATGATGAAATGAAAACAAGCACAGAGTACAGAAAGTGTAATCACAGGATAACACAGGATGAAGACAAACAGACTGAAGAAATTGAACTGAGGAAATTGAGAAAGTCTTCAGTCAAAGTCTTCAAACAGATATGAACAAGCACACAACAACTGTAACGAGGAAATGAAAGAGTCGAGGAAATAGAACCAGTAGGCTTGGTGAAGACAATGATTTGGTAGACCAGTTCCAACTGCTGTGACAGTTGTACGTCTGGTTAGGGCGGCTAGGTATTCAAACTGAGGACACACAGTCCTGGACACCTAGTCCTGAACGCACAGTCCAGGACACTTAGTCCTCACCATATTCCCCTTGAGCTAAGGTCACACAGACCTCGCCCAATCACTCGTGGTAAGTCTTCAGGTGACTTCCAGACCTTCACAAACTCGGTCACTCGGCGATCCACAATTTCCTCTTGGATGCTCTAGACCATGACGCCTAACCGTCTGGAAGATGCACAGTCTTCAAAGGTAACAAGCGTCAGATCAACGCAGGATCAATCTCTTCAGTGATGCTCAATCACTTTGGGTTTGTAGGTGTTTGGGTTTGGGTTTTCCTCACTTGATGATTTTCGCTCAAAATCCTCGGAAGATGGGATGCTCTCAAATGACAAGTGTCAGTTTCTCTCGGAGCAGCCAACCAGCTAGTGGTTGTAAGGGCGGCTATTTATAGCCTAGGGAGCAGCCTGAGATGTTAAGACATAAATGCCCTTCAATGATATGACCGTTAGGTGGATAAGATATTTTGGGACAGCTGGCGCATAGCACAGCAATGGTCGGAATTTGAGTATCAAATACCTCAGGCCTATCATGTTCCTCACTGTGTAGGCAATCCGCACAGGCGAATTCCAAACTCCTTAGTCAGAACAAATTCTTAAGTGACCAGAAGAACTTCGTCTCTGTCAGTGAAGAAATTGACTGAGCTGTATGAGATTTCTAATGGCTTCACTCGAAGGGATTGGTAGGTGTAGGATTTTGAGTTGAGCATCACATGGAAATTTTTCCTTAGTATTTCCTCGACCCCCTTTAACAGTACGGTGTTTCCTATGACTCAAGAAAGAGAAAAGGAAACTACAAAAACAAAAGTCTTCACGCTTCATGTTCCTCGAATGAATGCCAAGTCTTCAAGATCACACCAATTTCTTCACTTTCAAAGTCTTCAGAAAGTCTTCAGAAAACCAAAATCTTCAGTCGAAGATATTCATTTTTAGGGGTCGACTTTCTCTGTAAATATCAAACTCCTCATAGACCTATAGACCTGTGTACACTCATAAACACATTAGTCCCTTAACCTATAAGTCTTCAATACACCAAAATCACTAAGGGGCACTAGATGCACTTACACAACTACTAGCCGTGGAGGGCGTTGAGGTTGAGGTTGCGGTGGACGACGACGTCGGGGTATCGGCTCCGGCGTGATGGAGGAGGGCGGCGGTTGATGGGTGGGATGGGGTGGCGGACGGAGGACGCCGGGTTTTCGCGGCTGGTGGAGAGGTAGTTTTGGCGCCCACGCAGTACGAATGGGGAATCGGACGGGGGGCGGGGGGCAGGGGGCAGGGGGAGCTAAGGGAGAACCATGTTTCGGTCTGGGACGCGCTTGTTTTTGGCTTTTTTGAACAGATGGGACGCGTTTGTTTGAAATTTGGGGAAAGTACAAACTTTACCCCCCTCTTAAATTTCGGACCTACTGCGGGTCGGGGTAGGATGGTAATCCCGGGTGCCCCAAATAGTGGGTAGGAGCGATTTTGGCCGCACGCATGTGTGCTTAGGCGGCCATTGTGTATGAATGTTTTTCGGAGGCAGTTGCGTGGCGTCTAGATGAAGCTACAAACCTACCCCGGTTTGGACCTTTGGACGTCGGGCCGGTAGGTTTCATGGGTAGGAGTTAGAAAAGTAATTTCCTTCTACTACCAAACATTGGTCTCACGCGGTTTCGGGCGAGTAGATGCTCTTTTGGCGCTTCATTTGAAATTTTGAAACAGAAGCATTCACGTTTAGTGTACTCTTGAACTTTGAGGATTGACCTAAATAGACAACGTTAAATTTGACCTTGTATGTGTGAAAACCTCATTAAATTATCCGCTTCTTTTGAAATTTTGACACTTGAAAATCCTATAACTACGATTATTTTGGAACGGAGGAGCTAAATTTGAATCTATTTTGTACACGACTATATATGCTATTATGTACAAAATCAGAGCAAAGATGGTGCCCCGATAACTTAGGTATGATTTACTAATGCCATGATATCGAATTCAAATAATTGAATGGACTTCATGTTGAATTCAATTTTTTAAACCACCTTAAGTTGAATTCAAATGTATGCTAGTTCATAGCTAGCTATTTATAATGTTCATTGTGTAACTTTCGTATGTATAATGTGCTTTACACACACAACATGAACTATACTCACGTTTATATTCGATTGCTAAAGTGATGCATTGTCTGGAGTTCAAAATACTAACTATGTGGATCAATTATGTCGAATAATAACATAGACATGCTCAAATTCGATAGAATCTAGATGTCTGATGGATCAATGACCGTTCCTTACGCGAATTGCAAATATCATGATCCCATCCTAATATTTGGATACGATTTATATCTTTAATCAATGTGTACATCAGTCTTTTACGTGTAGTTTCACTCTCCATCGGTGGTCTCTCACACATGCTCGCACATTCTCTCCCGAGGTGTCTTTCTCGCAGACATGCTCTCGATATAACCCTCCCTCCCTCTCGTAACCATTTACGACTGTTTTCACTAACCTTTATCACAAGCACTTTCCTCTCACAAGGATACACACGCACAATCCCCATCGACCCTTTCTATATACATAGACCTGCCTACGTGTCTCCTATACGCACATTATCTTTAGGCCTGTCTCTCACGCATTGTCTCACACCTCTCTTCCTAATCGACGAGTATGATTCTAGCAGAGCATTCTGTAGGATGCCCCTTAAAGTTAGGTTGGATGAATAGTAATACCAGAGATAAGGGGTTACCTTAGTCCGATAACCCAGGGTTACAAATCCTAGCCGGCTTTGTCAGTGGATACAGAGTCCTTCATAATTCTGCTATCGTTATCTTGTACGACAAGTCATCCATGGGTCTCCCTAAATGCGTCACGGGCCGACCAATGTGGCGCGGGAAGGAACCAAACCAAGGGCCTCACCTCTGCCCCCAAGTCTCGTTATCTTCTCACACCCACACATACCAACACAGACACCACACAAAAAAACCTCCTCGTGCCTCTGTACCCTCCCCCCTTTGATATACACACTCAAGGGAATCTGTCGCCGTGACATCATATTAGTCTCTCTCTCTCTCTAGACCTCTCTCATTTCTCGTGATATCTCTCCCACGGGCCCCCCTCCCCCCCGGCCCCTCTATCCATGCCTCTCTCGAATACATAATACACACACATACCTCTCTAGGCCTTGCCAAATACATCAACTACACATTCACACATGTTACATCACGTACCCCATTGATCTAAAAAGCCCTCTCTTCACGTTTATTTCGCATACAACATTCCTTTTGAATAAAGTGTGGCCAAAAAATTATTTTAGAATTACTACATATATACAACATTACAAAGTTATATGGAGGAGTATGAACGCTAATTTGCATTGCATGGTGCCCACAATGATATTTATTCCGCACTGTGAATTTTTATATTTTTATACTATATATAAAGTTAGTCATAATAAAGAGAAATGAAGAGCATCTCTCTCCCCATCGCATACACCCCCTCTACGCCCCTTTCATGTACGCACAATAACTATCTCCAGGTCCTCTAAAAGTAAGCCCCCAGCACATTCACACATGTTTCATCTTTCTCTCATGATATATACAGTGACGATCATTGTATTTGGAGCGAAAGCATGATAAGTACATTGGACTTCAGAATCCACTCGCTACGGTCACCATTTACGTTTTGTGGTTATTATACAGTCACGGGCTCACCGTACAGCTCTGTATTTTCTCAAGACACGACTAGTTGACCAGTTAAACGATCCACGTTGCACCTCTAGTGTTGTATCACATTATCTCACTACCATTGGGCCCACCTGTCGGCTTGTATCTACTCTTCTACACTCTTATAAAAAACAGAGTTGGTGATGATGGTGTGCCTGCCATCCTGCAACATAGGTCGTCCGATTTATATCTGATGGATAGGAAGGAAACTATGACAATTTTGCAAAAAGGTACCCACACACCTCTCCACATTTGCAAATAAGGCCTTCCCTCGTTCATCCTTTTCTCTCATAAGATAAACTAGTCATACAAATGCATCTTGATGTTACGTGCAACGCATGGGCATCTTGCTAGTAAGAATGAAAACAAACGAAAAAAATATTGGATGGTGGTTCGAAGTCATGACCGCGGGCACAGCGGACAAGGTGGCCTTGTATTGATATGCTGAGCCGTATGTTTTAACACACAGGAGCTGGTGTGGTCATTATACACACACGCACGCATGCACACGAACTGCATGCACGCAACACGCACACGAACACACGCAGCCACGCACGCAACACGCACACGAACACACGCAGCCACGCACGCACGCAACACTCACACATACACACGCAGCCACGCACGCACGCAACACTCACACGCACACACGCACGCACGCATGCATGCACACACCACACGACCAACACACACTCTCACGCTCAAGTGCTCAACCTACACGTGCATGCGCACACATCAGGCTCTGACAGACACATACACAACCAGGTGATTCCTGCGCACGAGTTGGAGTCTTGTCGCGCCTGGGTAAATTTGTGTTTATTTGACCTTTTTCCTATGTGAACTAACATGTGGGACCCACAAGGAACATGGTCAGTTTAATTAGTCAACATGGTGCCACGCAGACTATTTGGCCGGTCAACAGAGTGCAATCCGATGCCGAACGGTGTGCAAGTGATCGTATAATCACCAGAAAACGTATATAGTGACTGTAATGAGCGTATTCTGAAGTTCGGTGGCCGTATTACGCTTTTCTCTCTGTAGGCCCTCCAAAACTACATGTCTACATATTCTCGCATGTTACATCTAACAACTATGCAATACAACACTACTACTACACTCTAACACAATAAATCATATGTGTTTTTAGTTTTACTAGATATCATATTGTTACTTAATTATTCAGTTTGCATACATTAAAATTGCCTTTGAAATGTATGGCCAGTATCATCTACCGCGCGGGAAAAATCCCAGCCTTTCCTGTTTAATCGGGTTTGTATCGATGGATCGTGCGAAACAGCAAAACTATAGTACTATACAGTACAAGTGACAGTTCACCGGGCCGCCGTGTTGTGTACTCCTCCGTCGTAAGTGGAGCGCTCGCTTTCATAAATGTTCTAGTCCCGTTCGCCTACATGTGGGACATCATGCTACCGGGTCCACGTGCCATACCGAAATACAGTGCAGAGCAGCAAGGGTGAAGCACCCCAGTCATGGCGCCGGCGTAGTAATGAGCAATGAGGCGTCAAATCACAAAGCTGCACCTTTCCCGCAGTTAAGTTTGAGGGACGAAGTAATAATGCTAAAAAGGAAGTTGGAGGGACAAAGCAACCATCATTTCACTCGTTCCTGAATCCGCTTCTCCCTCATCTTCTTCATGTTTTTTGATAAGATCTTCTTCAAGTTAACCACGTGTTGCTTCTGCCATTGTTCTGCCTCATGTGGGACGCGGATCGGCTTGGTAAAGCACTGACACGTGGGACCGCATGTTAGCAAACCGCCAGGCCAACGTCCTCTAAAAATAAGAAACCTCCCCCGCCATGTGCGCGGCAAAATCACCTCCTTTTTACTAATCTTGATTCTATAATTTTTTAGATCAATATAATTGAGATTTGTATAGATAGCACACAGGAGCAAAACCAAGTGGTACGGTTAAGGGCATCCACAATGTGTAGCCATATGTGAAAATAGCTTTTGGCATCGATGGGAACCATTGTGGACGGTGCTGCCAAAGCCAAAAAGATGGAACTAAAGCTCCCTGATTGATTGATTGAAGGAATAGAAAAATGCAACGGCTCTCCTCTTGCTCCCGTGCTTGGACGCATGTACAGTATAGAGCACATAGTCTACTCCCCTGTCCCTTCTATCACAAATCACAAAGCATTGAGGCGTCAAATCACAAAGCACGGATGAAGCAACCATCATTTCACTCTTCGCTGACTCCGTTTCTCCATTGTCTTCTTCGAGAAACCACCTCACCGCACTAAGCTGGACGGACGACACTATTGTGTACTAGTAGTACTAGTACATTTACGCGTCCTTTGGTTCAACGGACTTCCTGGATGCAAATAAGGCGGTTGTCTCAGCTTGCAGGCGACACTTACATCCGGTGGTCTCCCTCAACGGTGTTCTCCGTCGAATGCACTTCGCCAAACCACAATGTTCGAGATATCATCGACGTCACCGTAATGGGGAAGGAAGTCAAATAGTTAGTACCTCCATTTTTTGTACACAAGGCCAGTATATCAAAATTACAATTTGCAAAAGGCCACTAACACTAATCAAGGCAAAAGTGATGGGGTTTGCCTCGTACTAGCAACCAAGGACATTAATATACCCTTGCATGCATGCGGAAGTGAGAAGGTTGGTTTGCATGGCGCTGCATTAATCAAGCGATGAGGAGTGAGATGGTTAGCTCTTTGGGCTTTGGAGAAAAAAATACGCATTTATTGACACGTCAAACGAGGATTTGTATCGATTAATCTCGCGAAGGAAAACCCCGCCTTTCTTTGTTAACACCAGTACTCCTATTACGTACGTACTTATCCTGTTTGGGTCTAGGCCTTGCATTGCCATACTTCGCCACACATTTTTGCCAAGCTTGCCTAAAGTTTTCAAAATGAAAAGGAGGTACACTTGCGCATGGCTGCCGCGGTCGCACCGCACCCTCACACGGTCGCTCCGCAGCCTCACACAGTCGCTCCTGCACGCCGCAAACCCAACCAGGGGAACGCACCCTCACTGACACGTGCTACCACATGTGAACAAACCAAACTTAGCCATCCTACCGCTGACACATAATTTTCGTTCATACAATATGTTTATCCAACCGCATGTTGGGGAGGATCCGTACTGCCCATGCGGTGGTCTGTTGGGGAAGAAGAAGAGGTGAGGAAGAAGGGTTAGGAGATGTAGGATATTCATCCAACAGCCTAAAGTGGTAGACTGACACAAATGATGAAAGTCTGGCGACTTGCATAACAACATATGTTTTTACATAGCAAAAGATCCCTAAAAACAACAAAATAAACAAAAACTATCACTGCTCGCGGAACGAGACGGCCTCGTCGTCGTTGGCTGCCGGCGCGAACCAGCCATAGCTGCCGAAGTGTGTCTCCGCACCGTGGTTGTCCTCGGCCTCCAGCTACTCGTTAACGCGGAGCGTGCGGGCTCTCTGCACGGACGAGAGCACCACCTAGTTCAAGTCGAGGACGTCCGGTTCCGCCTGCAGGAGGGCCTCGATGGCAGCGGCATCCGCGCGCTCCGCATCGAGTTGAGCCTCCGCCGCCCGGTTCAAGTCGAGGACGTCCGGTTCCGCCTGCAGGAGGGCCTCGATGGCAGCGGCATCCACGCGCTCCGCCTCAAATTGAGCCTCCGCCGCCCGTTTCACATCCACGACATCCGGTTCCGCCCGCAGGAGATCCTCGATGTTAGCGGCATGCGCGCGCTTCGCGTCGAGTTGAGCGTCTGCCTCCCGGTCCTCCTTTAGTATCGCCAGGTTGAACCGTTGGTCCGCCTGCACCATGGGGGACCCGGACGCCGGCACGAAGTCGACGTCCATCGTCTCATACCCATCGGGGGCCTTCTGCGCCGCGACCTCCGCCATGAACATTGGATCGGCTTGCTCCTCCTCGTAGCTTGGCTCCAGAGAACTTGGGGATTGGCCCGCCGCAAAGCGAGCTTGGGAACGGAGGTCTGTGGCACCGACCGCCACCTCGATTTCTGCGCGGTGCTCTGGCGTCAGCATCTTGTAGTACGTGATCTTGCGGTGCACCATGGCTTTCCGGTGAACTAGGGGACGCTTGATGCGGGCTAGGGGATCGAAAGGTGAGGGGCTGGGCTGGAGAGGAGGTGTGGTTTTGGGGCAGTGGCTGGCGTAGGCCGAGCAGCGAAGGTTCTGGTGTGAATAGTGGTTCCGGTGATGACCGGTCAATCGGTTATGACTGTACATCGCTCTTGTCGCGTTCGCGTTGCACCCCAGCACGCTGGACCCTCCATGTCGCTCACCGAATGGAACGTGCTTCGTCTTGCATTTTCGCTCGCTTCTGGGACCACAGTTGAGAGCAAACCGACGTCCCTCCCCCTCCCCCGCCCGCGTCATTTATACTACCACTCCCTCCGTTTTATGCGGAGTAAATAAAAACAGAGGGAGTATACTACGGATGAGGATCCCCTGACATGGCCGAACCCATTGAGTAACTGACCTGCGGGGCCTAGCAAGCATGGGGTCCGCCAGTAAGTGAACGAAAAGGAGGGTAAGGCAGGGATACCTACGTCAGAGGATCCACTTCCACTACTACTCCCCCCTTCCATCTATAGGGCCTAATGCATTTTTCGAGGCTAACTTTGACCAAATGTTAGAGTAATAATATATGACATGCAACTTACACAAAGCATACGATCAAATTTGTATGTTAAAGGAGCTTCCAATGATATAATTTTCACATTATACATCTCATGTACTATTAATCTTGTCAATAGTCAAAGGCGGTTTTGAAAAATGCATTAGAGCATGGTTAATAATATAGCCAGCCGATGGCTATAAGGAACTGCCATGTCATCTATAGCCATCATCTATATGCACTCATACAGTAGTGTGGGCTATTTCCCGCAAAAAAATATATAAGGTTGGCTATTGTATTAGTACTTTTTTCCATCTCCTCTCTATGTCTTTCTTCATATTTATTGTATTTAACTAGGAATGCGTATATAGCTAGGCTCTTGCATGAGAGCTCACTCCCTTTACTTTTTCACATATCTCTGCTCCACATAGGCCCTATATAAATGGAAGGAGGGAGCACTATGAGCACTGCATACTCTACTACAGATGTTGTCAGTACTCCACTAGTACTATTGGACAGGGAGCTTAAAAAAGTTACTATTGGACTGGCTATACGTGGCGAAATCCTAGTAGGAAGAGCATGCACGAGAACAAGCACATTCACGTGGTTGAAAACAAATTGGAAACCATGTCTGTTTGAATACAAATCTAGGAGTACGTACGAATCTAACAATATTGATTGGGCGTTGTTGAATGTTGATACTTTTTTCTGTAAGTTTGATCAAAGTAGAGATACTTTGACTAGACATAAAACTTATATGTAAACTACTAGAAAGGATCGGAGGGAGTATATTTGTCGGATTTCGGGTTCCGGCAAAACCCTTGAGGTTCGAACACTAGGGTGCGCACGAAGCTCTCTCTTCTATCTACCTGATCACGCCCTCACCCTCACCGCGATCTCAAAGCTTAGCTCGACGAACTCACAACACAAGGGACACAAGGTTTATACTAGTTCGGGCCACCGATGCGGTGTAATACCCTACTCCAGTGTGCTGGTGGTGGATTGCCTCTTGGGCTGAGGATGAAAAGTACAAGGGAAGAACAGCCTCCTGAGGAGAGGTGTTCTTGTGCTTGGTGAATGTGAGGATGGAATGGATCCAGTCCGAGATGAGTTGCCTCCTACTTTGGTGGTTAGTCCTATTTATAGAGGCCCTGGTCCTCTTCCCAAATATTGAGCGGGAAGAGATGCCACAACGGTCAATTCGAAGGAGGACAGCTAGTACAAGCTATCCTGACTAAAGGTGGTCTTCGCCTGCCAAAGGATCTGGTGGTGACGCCGTCTTGGGCTCCACGGTGACCTCTATCCTGCCATCCTGCTGGTCTTGGTCTTGTTGCACCGATATGGAAACCTTTGCCTGATGCCTCGGTACTCCTCGATTGCGCTTGCCTCCTTAGCACCAAAGAGGAAACAAGGACACTGCGCGCGCTGGCGCCCGCCTGGCGCCCACCTGGTCTTGGTCGTCATGGCTTGCGTCACGGGAACCTCGCGAGGTTCCCCTTGCCTTGATCTCTCCGCCCCTCGCGAGCCTGCCTGGTGAGGCCGCCCCTGGGGAGGTCTTGAGTCGCCCGCCTCGCAAGGCTTGGCCCCTCGCGAGGGTCTTGGGCGTTTGTTGGTGAAGACTCGCCGTACTGGGACGCTGGTGGAGCCACGCCGTGGGCCGGAGGCAGGCAAGTCTGAGGACCCCCCATTCCCAGGACACCGACAGTAGCCCCCGGGCCCAAGGTGCGCTCGGTCTTGGCTTCGAGGCCAAGCCAAAGGGCAAGGGCGGAGCGCCGCGGGCCCCAACAGCCTGCGGCCCCGCCTGACGCGTGGCGATTGATTGGACGTGCGCGTCTCCTCTTCCCCACGCTACCTCGGCAACTACCCGACTTGACGAGTCCCTGCTGCATGCAAAAAGGGTTATCATTACCTGCGATCGTGGATTTGGACGGTTGGCTTCCCTTGGGCTATAAATGAAGAGGGAGGCGGAGCCCCCGTCGCCCATCTCTTCCCGCTCTGCTCGCTTCTTCTTTCTTGCTCCATTGCTAGTAACGACACCAATGGCGCCAATCCGAAGATCCCCGGCCACGGAGAAGGGAAAAACTCCCCGCGACGAGCCCGGGCCGCTTCCGCCGAAGAAGAGGCCGGTCCACCGCCGTGACATGGTCGTGAGGCAGGAGGTGACAAGGCCTTGGTGCGAGCGGCCACCTCCTAGGTATCCGCTGCCTTTATACGCTCAAGCCGAGGGCTCAGGAGGAAGAGGCAGCGAGTAGCGCCGCCCACGCCGCTGCCGTGGTCGCCGCGCCGCGGTGACGCGCGTCGTCGCCCCCGGAGTCCACGCCGCGGACTCCTCGCGCGAACTTGTGCTGTGGGCAGTGATGCCTCCGCGCACTTGGATCCGTTTCCCTTCATTCTTCTCCGCCGAGTTGCCGCCGAGGGGCCCCCTCTAGCTATGGCTGCAGCACGCCGACTGCGACGCCCCGGCGACCGGAGCAGAAGTTGAAGTCATCTCCTCGGGCAAGATCTTCATGACCCGAGGCTGGGGTGAGGTCGCCCGGGTTTGCCGTACGTAAGGCGCCCTCGCAATCCACTTCGAGTATGGCGGCGCCTCCACGATGTCCTTCCAGGTCTTCGACGCGGAAGGCCGTCGCTTGGAGTGCTGCCCCGGAGGGGGCCGTCAGGACAGTGTCTTAGCATGGGCAGGGCCTACTGTCCGCCTCGCCAGCGGCTCCTCCGGCAGTAGTAGCGGCACTTGGGAGTCCAGCGATTCTCCCAAGCCCTACGAGACTCCGTAGACGAGTGACAACAGCTACGTGCCCCCGAGCTCTCGCCGCGCCCGGAGCAAGGCTGCAGCGTTCGACCGCCGTCGTCGCTGATCTGGATGGGGTTGGCGCTGGCCTCCCATGGCCCACTATTGATGATGGTGTCGGCCATGGGGGCGCATGTAGATAGGGCTCCTTGAAGTTCCTTCCTTTTGTTCCCTATGAGGAGTCGAGAAGTACCCCGCGGGGGCGTGTAAAGGGTCTCCAATGTATTTTGTTGATATTATCCTTATTATGAAATTGTGCGGGTGCGCGTCCTGTTCCGGCTCGATTTCCCCTTTCCAACCTCGCGATGGCTTGGTGCTCTACACCGACAGGTCCTGGTCCCCAGGCAGGCTGCAGCCGTCGCTGGTATGCCAGGTCGCGATGTCGTGGTCAAGGCCAGGAGGTGAGCGGCCCAAGGTCCAGTAAGAGCTCCTGAGGTGCGATGCTCAGGAGGTCCCCTTTAGCGCGCAAGCGGCCACCAAAAGGTAAGGAAGGGAGGCGACGTTGCCTCAATAGGGCTGCAGCGAGTGAGATTCCCCATGTCGTAGCGATAGGCTGACTCGGGCGCGAAACTTATCTTGGTAGTCTGGAGTCATTTCCTCGCGTTGCGCCAGACTCGTGCGTCGGCGGTCGTGGCGCAGCTAGGTTAGGCCCGTGCGTGCTTCCCCCTCTTCCACGCTCTCCTTCGTGCTCTACGTCCTCAGGTCCTGGCCCTCGAGCAAGCTCAGCCGCCGCTGGAATGCCAGGTCGCGATGCCGTGGTCAAGGCCAGGGGTGAGGGCTGGAGAGCCAGTAGGAGCTCCTGAGTCGCGATGCTCAGGAGCCCCCCTTTTAACGCGCAAGCGAATCGCATGGGAGAAGAGGGAGCCCGCAGTACCGCCTGCTGTTGTCCTCAGGAGGTTCCTGCAAGGAACGCGAGGAGGGGAACAGATTGCCATTGTAATTGCCGGCCGGCCACTGGTCGCTCCGTAAGAGAATGAAGGCACTGGGGGCCTGGTGAGGTGACGCACGCGGGGCGTGCCGCGGGTCAGAGCTCGACCACTCAGATTTGTCGCCGTTGCAGGGACGGACCCAAGCACAAGCGCCGTGCCAGCGTGAGCAGCTCCCGTGGTAGGTGATAGTCAAGCAGATGATAACCATAGATAGATTACGCATGGAGAGCAAACTAGCTTAGGTAAATGAAGGAACGGTACATGCCATTGGGTCGGACCCGAGTGGCTTGGGGATGATGCAGCCCGAGGGGCACCCCCAGCAAAGTAAGCTAAAGACATAAAAAAGAGATACATGCCGCAGGGACGGACCCACACGGCCTGGGAATGATGCGGCCCTGAGGGCGCTCCCAGATAAATAAACTTTGAAAATGTTACCTGGTTTCGTTGTAGAAGGGATGTTGGAGTAGCTGAAGATGCGTGGCGAAGGGGTTACTCCTCATGAGCCACCGGGGCCATGAGCCTCAGGAGGCTCCGAGGGCCCAGGCGGTTCCTTGAGGACCGTCTCCATCTCCGCCAGGACTGCATGGTGCCTGGCCTCCTGAGTCACCAGGACGCTCCGCAGGTTGCGCTGGAATGCGGATGCCATGCTCGGCAGGCCAAACGGCATGCGAACATAGCTGTGCGGCGGACCCTCGCAACGTCCTATGCTCAAAGGCCAGAAGAGTTCCTGAGATGCGGCTCTATTGAGCCCTGGGATGTCGATGCAGATGCGCAGCGCACCATCCTCTCCTGGATGGGGAGCCGCGCCAGGTGTGCGGCGATCACCGCGCATGGCCCTTGCTTCCTGCAGCTCCTGAGTGATCTTGGCAATGAACTCCTGAATGCTGGGCGCTCCTTGCCCGGTGTCTTCCTGAGGGAAACGTGCCACGAAGCACGCCTCCAAGTGGTGCCCGAGCGCCTCCCTCGTGATGTCGGTGAGGTCTAAGGCCCTCCAAAAGAGAGCCCCCGAGCCCTGCCCGAGGAGGGCACCGGGCGCGCCTTCCTATGTGAGGGAGGGAGGCGCCCTAGGCGTGGGTGCTGACCCTGACATGGCACCGCTTGAGGCGCCGCTCCCCTGAGGCCCTGCGTGGAGCAGCTGCTTCTTCTTTTTGGGGATGGCCTCGGGAGGGTGCTCGCCCTTGCTGTCAGGGTCTTCGATTGCTGCGGCTTGGAAGGCACGCTCGAGGCAGCACACCGCATCTTTCTCTTCGCAGGGGACCGTGATGATTCCGCCGCTTCCTGGCATCTTGAGGACGTTGTAGCCGTGGTGGGTCACTGCCATGAACTTGGCCAGGGCCGGATACCCGAGGATGGCATTGTACGACAGGCGAATGTGGGCGACGTCGAAGTCGATGAGCTCGGTGCGGTAGTTGTCGCGCTGTCCGAAGGTGACAGGCAGGCAGACATGCCCTATCGGGGTGGTGGAACCGTCGGTTACTCCTGAGAAGGGCTTGGTAGGCTGAAGCTGATCGTAGGGCACTTGAAGGCTGTCGAACGTCTCGACGGACAGGACATTGAGCCCGGCGCCGCCGTCGATGAGAGTCTTGGTGACTTGTACATTGCTGATGACGGCTAAGCAGAGCATCGGGAGGGCGCCAACGGTAGCCGCGCACTTGAGCTGATCTGCAGAGCTGAAGGTGATGGCGCACTTGGACCACCTGAGCGGGCGTGTGGCCTCGAGCCTGGGGAGGACCGCGTTCACCTCGCAAGCAAACTGCTTGAAGATACACTGAGAGGCTGGGGCTTGAGCTCCGCCCAAGATGCAGGCGATAGCACGCGGCTCCTGGAATCCCCTAGCCCCCTCGTCCTGATGGTGGTCATCGTTCCTTCTTGGTGGTGGCGGCAGCGGAGGAAGACCGGCGTTGCCCTGAGGGCGGTCCTCACGAGGCCGGTCGCGCCACTCCAGGCGAGGGCTACGGTCGTCCCAGCGTCCTTCGCCACGTCCTCCCCCTCGGTCGTAGCCCCGGTCGTTGCGCTCGGGGCGTTGACCGAAGCGTCCGTCTCGAATGGCCCTGAGCTCTTGACAGTCGTTTGTGTTGTGGCTGTGAATATTGTGGAAGGCGTAGAATGGTCGGCTGCTCTTGGATGACTCGGGCTGGTCCCGGCCGCGCTTCGTGTCCGGCTCTGCCGCGAGCACGGCCACTCCCTTGTGCTTCACGTCCTTGGACTTGGCTTTCTTCTCCTCCGGGTCGGCAGCTGGGAGCTCGAGGAGGGAAAGGCGCCCTTCCTCAGCTCTTGCGCACTTGGTCGCCAGGTTGAACAGCTCCAGAGATGTGCACAACTCCTTATGGATGGTGAGCTCCTCCTTCATCTTGGCGTCGTGGAAGCCATCAGAGAACGCCGAGATGATGGCCTCGTCCGTCACCTTGGGGATCTTGAGACGAACATTGTTGAAGCGCTGGATGTATTTCTGCAGAGTCTCTCCTGGCTGCTGCTTGATGCGGCACAGGTCACCCGCGGCTGGGGGGTGGTCGCGAGTGCCCTGGAAGTTGGCGGCGAAGCGGTCGCGCATCTCGTCCCAGGAGGAGATCGAGCCTGGAGGCAGGTTCAGGAGCCACGAGCAGGCGCCATCTTTGAGAGCCATGGGGAACCAGTTCGCCATGACTTTCTCGTCGCCGTTGGCCGCCTCGATGCTCAACTCGTAGAGCTGCAAGAACTCCACGGGGTCGGGGGTGTCGTCGTAACAAGGAGGCATGTACGGCTTGAACTTGCCCGACCAAGCGACGCTACGCAGCTCGGGGGTGAAGGCGCGGCAGCCTGCGGTGGACACCGGGGCCCTTCGCTGGTGCAGAGCTTGCCCTTGATGATGTCCGCGCACCGCCGCTACATGCAGCACGCGGTCTTGTTGTGGTGGTGCGGGGAGCATGGGAGCGTTCTCTCGCGGCCGAGGGACTTCTTGGCAGCTTCTTTCTTCTCGCGCGGGTGCCAGATGCGGTGGGTCGCGTCGGGGGCCGCGCGCCTTGGCGCCAGGACACCGTCTTGGGGCAAAGGTGGCGAAGGTGCTCCATGAGCTACGTCGCCCGCAGCTGGCGGAGGGTGAGGCAGCGAAAGGGACGGCACGGGAGAGCCCCCAGCGGCGCTGACGAGCTCGGCGATGTGGTCAAGCCAGTCTTCATAGAGGTCATCGACGGGGCAGTAGCGCAGGAGCTCGCATGCCATGAGCAGCGCGGCCTGCGCGTCCGTGGGAGTGCGACGAGCGTGGGACGATGAGCCGGCCGGGGTCACCGACGGAGTGGCGGTGCGGCCGTCCCGCCCCACCAAGGGGTGCAGCAAGGATGCTTGCTGCTTGTTCCCCGTCGGGCCGGTGACGGCGTTGGCGGCAGGCGATGGAGAATGACGGGGAGGCCCGCCGACAGGAGCCCTCTGAGCGACGCGGGCGGCGAGGGTGGCCCTGCGCTCAGCGCGGGCTCGACGGGCGTCCGACATGGATGCGATGAAGCGACGGGACGCAGATCAGCGGAAGGAAAACTTCGGCGCACCCCTACATGGCGCGCCAAATGTCGGATTTCGGGTTCTGGAAAAACCCTTGAGGTTCGAACACTGGGGTGCGCACGAAGGTCTCTCTTCTATCTACCTGATCACGCCCTCACCCTCACCGCGATATCAAAGCTTAGCTCGACGAACTCACAACACAAGGGACACAAGGTTTATACTGGTTCGGGCCACCGATGCGGTGTAATACCCTACTCCAGTGTGGTGGTGGTGGATTGCCTCTTGGGCTGAGGATGAACAGTACAAGGGAAGAACGGCCTCCTGAGGAGAGGTGTTCATGTGCTTGGTGAGTGTGAGGATGGAATGGATCCAGTCCGAGATGAGTTGCCTCCTACTGTGGTAGCTAGTCCTATTTATAGAGGCCCTGGTCCTCTTCCCAAATATTGAGTGGGAAGGGATGCCACAACAGTCAATTTGAAGGGGGACAGCTAGTACAAGCTATCTTGACTAAAGGTGGTCTTCGCCTGCCAAAGGCTCTGGTGGTGACGCCGTCTTGGGCTCCACGGTGACCTCCGTCCTGCTGGTCTTGGTCTTGTTGCACCGATATGGAAACCTTTGCCTGATGCCTCGGTACTCCTCGTCTGCGCTTGCCTCCTTAGCACCAAAGAGGAAACGAGGACACTGTGCACGCTGGCGCCCACCTGGCGCCCGCCTGGTCTTGGTCATCATGGCTTGCGTCAGGGGAACCTCGCGAGGTTCCCCTTGCCTTGATCTCTCCACCCCTCGTGAGCCTGCCTGGTGAGGCCGCCCCTGAGGAGGTCTTGCGTCGCCCGCCTCGCGAGGGTCTTGGGCGTTTGTTGGTGAAGACTGGTCGTACTGGGCTGCTGGTGGAGCCACGCCGTGGGCCGCGGGCAGGCAAGTCTGGGGACCCCCGTTCCCAGGACACCGACATTGTACGTTCAAGAGCGAAACGAACATTGAATACCCTTTATATATGATTTGTGGATGCTATGATCACCGGTTCAAAATTTTGAATCCTCCTTACGTATCACACATTCACCCACTCGTTCTCTCTCGATTTCATCTCGGGGTCCGGAGATCAATTGAAAGAGGACTAGGGTGGGTACAATACGTTCGTTTCGCTTATGAACGTACAATGTACTCCCTCTGATCCCCACAGACCCCCCTGCCGGTCATTTCTATCATAGAAACAGACCAGACCTTTATCTCCTTGCACGACACGCAAATTGATCTCTCAACATCAATCGATCTCATCAAGATGTGTCGGGGCATGAACCGAATGGGATGTCAAAACTAAGACGGGTAGCGACATGTAGTGGAGGCAAAGGGAAACTTTAAACGAACTGCTTGTTTGTATGCATGTCAGACAAATTACAACATTGGAAATACAAGCATGGTCTAGGCCCACATGCGAATGATACTCGGCGGAATGTTCAAATGAGGCATGCGGGAGCGACACGCTCATCGTCGCTTTACATGGTGGGTTTCAGTGTGCCGAGGGTGGCACGACCAGCAGATCAACACCCGGCTCGTCAAAGATGCACGGGGCGCCGAAGTGCGCGCGCACCGCGACGCGTCCGCGGAGTGGTGTAGCGCGGCCAACTGCATCCCCAGGACCTGAGACCATGCCAGGTCGTCTTGATTTTTCAATGACATTTGGGGTCGCATGTGAGCAAAGGGCATCTCCAACGTTGCCACGACCGCAGCTGACTACCCTGGCACACCAAAAACCCTCGTCCCTCGCGCCGTCGCGCGGTGCGTTCCCAGTCGGCACCAGCTGCCCGCATTCATGTCGTCCGTACGTATGCCGTCGTTAAGAGGATCGGTGCCCGAGGAACCAACTCCGGCGACTTAATGACGCACCCGGATGCTTGGCCTCACCGAAATGCGCTACTTAAAGCGGCAACGCCCAGCTAACCTCCACACCATAGCGCATCGTCTTGCTACCTGGCACCACATCCGCCATGACCGCGAGCGCGAACGCTCTGTGGGAGAGCTTGTCTTCGGGGATGAAGCTCGAGGTCGCCACCCTCGCTCAAGTCGCCGCTCGATGAGGGAGTCCGGGATTAAGGGGTCCTCGGACAGCCAGACTATATACTTTGGCCGGACTGTTGGACTATGAAGATACAAGATTGAAGACTTTGTCCCGTGTCCGTATAGGACTCTCCTTTGCATGGAAGGCAAGCTTGGCGATTCGGATATGTAGATCTCCTTCTCTGTAACCAACTCTGTGTAACCCTAGCCCCCTCCGGTGTCTATATAAACCGGAGGGTTTAGTCCGTAGGACAACATCAAGAATCATAATCATAGGCTAGCTTCTAGGGTTTAGCCTCTACGATCTTGTGGTAGATCAACTCTTGTAATACTCATATCATCAAGATCAATCAAGCAGGAAGTAGGGTATTACCTCCATCGAGAGGGCCCGAACCTAGGTAAACATTGTGTCCCCTGCCTCCTGTTACCATTAGCCTTAGACGCACAGTTCGGGACCCCCTACCCGAGATCCGCCGGTTTTGACACCGACACTCGCGACGCAATAGCGGTGGCCACGCTGGCGACCGATGACGGGAGCACCCTCAGCCACGCGTCCTACTTGCCGCCGTCCAACGTTCGGCACCGCCGAGGTCGGGGACTCCTCCGAGGATGAGTAGGGTATGGGAGGCGGCAGGGCATGGTGTGCCAACTGGCCGGTCCGTCTCCCTTGTTCTACTCTTCCTCGCCAGAGACCGCACCTTCACTTCACGGGTCTTGAACCCCGCCCCCGTACATGGAGATAGCAGATGGAGGATGTCCGTCGTCACCATAGAATAGGTTTAGGGTTGGGTTTCTTTTATTTTTCTGTCCTATAAAAGTTCGAAATGTAAGGAAAACTGTCGTGTTTGCATTAATCTCGGCCGGTGTATATGAACTTTCACAATAATATAGTATATTGTAGGAGTACTAGCAAGATGCCCGTGCGTTGCACGGAACATCAAGATCTTGTGGGAGAAAAGGATGAACGAGGGAAGGCCTTATCTGCAAATGTGGAGAGGAGTGCGGGCAAATTGTCATAGTTTCCTTCCTATCCGTTGGATATAGATCGGACGACCTATGTTGCAGGATGGCAGGCACACCATCATCACCAACTCTGCTTTTTATGGAACCAAGACAAAGCTAACATGCGAAGTAAAATAAACATATAGTCTACATACACAATTTATCTTAGGCACTCGAATAGTACGTCCACTACACATTCACGCATTTCACATCTTTCTACATCTACGGGAACCTACAAAAGGGTTAACGTAAATTGCCTCTCTCTCTCTCTCCTCCTTGATTTTCATGGTGGTGGGCCCCTCCCTCCCCCCAATCTACAATCAACAGCTCACACGTTTCACATTACGTTAATTACGTAACTAGGATTACATAGGGGTAGCATTACTCGTCCTAAAAAACCCAACTAAGCCAACCTCCCAGCATATCACGCGGGAGAAGACCCGGTCGCACCGTTTTAGTCGGGATTACCAGATTACTAGTAGTAGTATCGATGGATCGCGCGAAGCACCAAGTTCTTTTTCTGTAGGGGGCGAAGGACCTAGTTTATTAAAAGGAAAAAAGGTGATACACTCACAGCACCCCTGTCGCGGTCGCATTGCACCCCACACACGTTCGGTCCTGCACACGGCTCACGCAAACGGAACGCGCTTCGGCTTGCCTCTTCACTGACATGTGGGACTGCACTTGGAGAAACCGACCATGCGCCAAACTCCCCCTGCCCCCCCAAAAAATTCCCCCCAAATCCCAAATTCAATCGCCCTTCGGCCAACTAGCCAATAATATTCCCCAAACCCCCCTCCGCCCATCCCCCTCCACTCCATTCGCTCCGCCAAAGCTTCCCTCCCCGCCATGCCGATACGTCGGCACCGCGGTCCATCGAGGGGACGCAAGGCGGTCCTCTCGCTCCCACAGTACGCTCTCATAGACTTTCGTCCTCTAGCCGCGCGCCACCGATGGCGACGTTCTTGTGGAGGCGCATGGCGGCCAGCGCCGCCACCGCTGGCGACGTTCGGGTGGAGACGCACGGCGGTCAGTGAAAGTGCGTTATGTCGACTAGAGGGGGGTGAATAGGCGATTTTTATGAATTCTTCACTGAGGAATTTCAGGGTGAGGAAATTCCGAAGCGAAGAACTACTTGCAGCGGAATAAGTACTCAGATGTAAACATAACAGAACATAGGCATGGTCATCATGATGAAATGAAGACAAGCCCAGAGTACAGAAAGCGTAAACACAGGATAACACAGGATAAAGACAAACAGACTGAAGAAATTCAACTGAGGAAATTGAGAAAGTCTTCAGTCAAAGTCTTCAAACATATATGAACAAGCACCCAACAACAGTAATGAGGAAATGAAAGAGTTGAGGAACTAGAACCAGTAAGCTTGGTGAAGACAATGATTTGGTAGACCAGTTCCAACTGCTGTCTCAGTTGTACATCTGGTTGGAGCGGCTAGGTATTTAAACCTAAGGACACACAGTCCTCACCGTATTCACCTTGAGCTAAGGTCACACAGACCTCGCCCAATCACTCGTGGTAAGTCTTCAGCTGACTTCCGAACCTTCACAAACTCGGTCACTCGGCGATCCACAATTTCCTCTTAGATGCTCTAGACCATGACGCCTAACCGTCTGGAAGAGGCACGGTCTTCAAAGGTAACAAGCGTCGGATCCACACAGGATCAATCTCTTCAGTGATGCTCAATCACTTTGGGTTTGTAGGTGTTTGGGTTTGGGTTTCCTCACTTGATGATTTTCTCTCAAAGTCCTCGAAGGATGGGATGCTCTCAAATGACAAGTGTCAGTTTCTCTCGGAGCAGCCAACCAGCTAGTGGTTGTAGGGGCGGCTATTTATAGCCTAGGGAGCAGCCCGACATGATAAGATATAAATGCCCTTCAATGATATGACCGTTAGGTGGGTAGATATTTTGGGACAGCTGGCGCATAGCACAGCAACGGTCGGAATTTTGAGTATCAAATTTATCAGGGCTATCATGATCCTCACTGTGTAGGCAATCTGCACTGGCGAATTCCTAACTCCTCAGTCAGAACAAATTCCTCAGAGACCAGAAGAACTTCATCTCTGTCACTGAAGAAATTGACTGAGCTATATGAGATTTCCAATGGCTTCACTCCTAGGGATTGGTAGGTGTAGGATTTTGAGTTGAGCATCACTTGTAAATTTTTCCTTAGTATTTCCTCGACCCCCTTTAACAGTACGGTGTTTCCTATGACTCAAGAAAGAGAAAATGAAACTACGAAAACAAAAGTCTTCACCCTTCATGTTCCTCGAATGAATGCCAAGTCTTCAAGGTCACACCAATTTCTTCACTTTCAAAGTCTTCAGAAAGTCTTCAGAAATCCAAAGTCTTCAGTCGAAGACATTCATTTTTAGGGGTCGACTTTCTATGTAAATATCAAACTCCTCATAGACTTGTAGACCTGTGTACACTCATAAACACATTAGTCCCTTAACCTATAAGTCTTCAATACACCAAAATCACTAAGGGGCACTAGATGCACTTACAATGTCTGGCCTAGATGCACATAAGTACAATAAAGAACCAATCATGGAGCGGTATACCTTTTGATCGAAGTCAATACCATTTTCATCAGTACATAGATGGCCATTTGTGGGCATAGCGATTTTGACGCCTTTGCAATCTTGCATGCCAAATTTCCACAGTACATCCTTGAAGTATTTCTCCTGAGATATGAATATGCCATTGCGTTGTTGACGAATTTGAAGACCTAAGAAGAATTTCAATTCTCCCATCATAGACATTTGATATTCTTCACTCATCATATAGGCAAATTCATCACTGTAACATTGGTCAGTACAGCCAAAAATGATATCATCAACATAAATTTGGCACACAAACAATTCACCATCATAAGATTTAGTGAAAAGAGTTGGGTCAAGTGAACCGGGTTTGAAGCCTTTCTTCATGAGGATTTCCTTCAAAATATCATACCACGCCCGAGGGGCCTGCTTGAGGCCATAGAGGGCCTTATTGAGTCTGAAGACTTTGTCGGGATGCTTTGGATCTTGCAAACCTGGGGGTTGAGCATCCTCAAGCTTACCATTGAGGAATGCACTTTTCACATCCATTTGATATAAAGTGATATCATGATGGTTAGCATAAGCAACTAATATGCGAATAGCCTCAAGTCTAGCAACTGGTGCAAAAGTTTCATCGAAATCAATTCCTTCAACCTGTGTGTAGCCTTGAGCTACATGCCGTGCCTTATTCCTCACCACAAGGCCATTTTAATCTTGCTTGTTGCGGTAGATCCATTTTGTGCCGAGGATATTGTGCTTGCGAGGATCTGGACGTTTAACCAGTTCCCAGACGTTGTTGAGCTCAAACTGATGTAATTCTTCTTGCATAGCTTGAATCCACTCAGGCTCCAGAAATGCTTCATCTACCTTAGTGGGCTCTGTGATAGAGATGAAAGAAAAGTGCCCACAAAAGTTAGACGAATGTGACGCTTTTGAGCGTGTGAGAGGACCTGGAATGTTGATGTCGCTGATGATTTTCTCAATCTGCACTTCGTTTGCAACGCGAGGATGAGCGGCTTGTCGTTGAGGAATTTGAGCACCATTTTCTTCAGCACCATTTTCTTCAGGTGCATCAGCATGATGTTCTTCACGTTTTGGAATGATTTCTTCAACAGATTCTTCGGTAGGAATGACATCCTCAGTAGCCTTGAACTTGATACTTTCCTCAGGTGACTGTTCATCTAACACAGAAGGTAGGTGCTCTCTTTGCGAGCCATTAGTTTCATCGAACCGCACATCTACAGTTTCAACAACTTTGTGGTGGATGTTGTTGATGACTCTGTAGGTGTGCGAGTCCTTTCCGTAACCAAGCATAAAACCCTCATGTGCTTTCGGTGCAAATTTAGAGTTGTGATGGGGATCTCTAATCCAACATTTAGCACCGAAGGCTTTGGAATAACTCACATTGGGTTTCTTGTCAGTGAGGAGTTCGTATGCTGTCTTCTTGAAGAATTTGTGAAGATATACCTTGTTGATGATGTGGCACGCAGTATCAATTGCCTCATTCCAGAAACGACGAGGCATCTTGTACTCATCAAGCATAGTGCGAGCCATCTCAACAAGAGTCCTGTTCTTACGCTCCACGATGCCATTCTGCTGAGGAGTATAAGGAGCAGATAACTCATGAGTAATACCAAGTTCATCAAGGTAGTCATCAAGACCAGAATTCTTGAACTCAGTTCAATTGTCACTTCTGATGTGCTTAATCTTCACACCAAAGTTGGTTGAAGCCCTCGAGGAAAATCGTTCGAAAACTTCCTGCACCTCATGTTTGTAAGTGAAAATATGCACTCATGTGTAACGAGAATAATCATCAATAATAACAAAGCCATATCGGGATGCATCATTTGTAACTGCTGAATAATGATTAGGACCAAAGAGATCCATGTGAAGCAATTCAAATGGTCGAGTGGTAGTCATGATTGTCTTTGCTGGATGTTTGGCCTTGGTCATCTTTCCAGCTTCGCAGGCTCCACACAAGTGATCCTTGAAGAAATTGACATTCTCAATGCCAATGACATGCTTCTTCTTCGCGAGCGTCTGCAAATTCCTCATGCTGGCATGACCTAGTCATCGATGCCATAGCCAGCCTTCAGAAGCTTTTGCAAGTAGACATATAGCTGGTTGTGGTCCTCTAGATAAATCAACAATATACAGATCTCCTCTCCTAAAACCTTCGAAGACTTTGAAATTGTCAGCTTCCATGATAACAACACAACGATACTTTACAAAGGTGACAACCATATCAAGATCACAAAGCATTGAGACAGACATGAGGTTGTATCCTAAGGACTCGACAAGCATGACTTTGTCCATGCGTCGATCCTTTGAGATCGCAACCTTACCTAGACCCAATACCTGACTTTTTCCTTTGTTAGCGAAGATGATATGCTTCAGATGCGATGGAGATAAGGGAAAATCCATCAATAGATTCTTGTCACCAGTCATGTGATTTGTACATCCACTATCGAGGACCCACTCATTGGCTTTGGGCTGATCATCCTGCAGATCAATTAGTGCAGCTTACGAACTCATATACTTCATCAGTGAAGAATATGACATCAATTTCATCAGATTAATTTCATCAAGCAATAGAACAGATAAAGCAGTATGAGGATGTGAGAAATGAAGATTCATTTCTTCATGATTAGCCTGCGTCCTTTCAGGCAATTTCAGGTCTCCAGCAAATTCTTCAGACGTTTGAGCATGTCTGGAGACCTGACCCTGCATAAGAGATTAGTTCTTTTTCTTGACCACCCACATCTGAAGGGGTGGCAAAGAGTTCATCAATCTGCGAGCTCCATACGAGAAAGGTGGCATAGAAGCTAGTCCACTTTGTTTCACATAAGAGGAGTTAGGGTAAGCATATGAATAAGCAGAGAAATTCTTTGAGGACTTATGAACATAATGGTTAGAAGAATAATGCTCATATTCATAGCCCTTAAATCTTCTCTATGAGACAGTAGTGTTAGCACGATGATGTTCATATGAGGACTTTGATCCTCTTGAGGAATTTGATCCACGTGAGGAATTTGATCTGGGGTTCCTATTCTTCACAGGTGGTGTCATGAGGACATTCACCTGAAGACTTTCAAGGCACCTTTTGGGAACCATTCCTGCGGTTAGTGCCAACATATCTAGCAAATACTTCACCATTCTGCTTTTTGAACAGTTTATAGTTGGAGTCAAATGACTCATCAGCAGAATGAGGAGATTGAAATGTAAAGCCAGATAAGGTAGATGGATCTACTGGAGGTCCCTTTGCAGCAACCCATGAGGTTTTGGGATACTGCTCAGGCTTCCAGTATGTCCCATCAGCATTGAGTTTCCTCTCAAAGGCAATACCCTCTTTCCTAGGGTTCCTGTTGAGGATCTGCTTTTTAAGCACATCACAAAGAGTCTGATGCCCTTTGAGGCTTTTGTACATGCCTGTCATGTACAATTCCTTTAGCCCTGCATCATCAGCGATACTAGCATTGTCCTCAGATGAGGAATTAGTGATAGCAGAGACAGGTGAAGAATTTGTAACATTAGAAGCATTTGAACATTCAGGTGAAGAATTAGCAGATTCACGTTCAATGCACTTCAAACATGGAGGAATAAATTCTTCCTGAGAAGCGCTGATTTGTTGAGCAAGTAATGAATCGCGCTCCTTCTGAAGATCTTCATAACTCACTCTTAGCTTTTCAAGGTCTTGCTTTCTTTGAAGAAATTCATAGGAAAGCTTCTCATGATCAGATAAGAGAGTGTTATGATGACTTTGAAGGTTGTCAAACTTAGACTGAAGTCTCTGAAGATTTTCAGTCAAGGTTTTAGTGCGATCCATTTCTTCACCCAACATATCATCACTTTTGTCTAGCATGTTTTGAACCTTTTCAAAAGCCTTTTGTTGTTTCACAGCATTTTAGCAAGTTTAGAGTAGCTAGGCTTGAGGTTTTCATCAGATTCATCCTCACTTGATTCAGAGGAGGGGTATTTGAGTACCTTGGCACCCTTTGCCATGAAGCAATAGGTGGGAGTGTAGTCATCATTGCCTTCATCAGCCTTGTTGGTGAAGCCATTTTCTTCAGTGTTGAAGATGGACTTGCTGACGAACGCAGTAGCGAGAGCTAGACTCGCCACACCAGATTCTGACTCCTCAGATGCCTCCTCTTCCTCATGTTCCTCAGATTCAGCTTCAGAGTACATTTCCTTGCCATAGAATGCCCGGGCCTTCTTGGAGCTGCCCTTCTTGTGAGATGAAGACTTGGAGGATTTTGATGATGAAGACTTTGAAGATTTCTTCTTCTTCTTCGCGTCATCAGAACTGTAATCCTTGTATTTCTTCTTCTTTGATTCCTTTTCCCACTGAGGACAATCTTCAATGTAGTGACCAGGTTTCTTGCATTTGTGGCATAGCCTCTTCTTGTAGTCACTGGATGAGGAATCATTGCTCCTTGAAGATTTTCCAAAGCGACCACATCTTGAGAACTTCTGGAATTTCTTCACGAGGAGTGCTAGCTCCTGGCTAAGTTCTTCAGGATCACCAAGGCTACTACCAGAATCTTCACCTTCAGATTCAGAAACTGCTTTGGCCTTCAGGGCACATGATCTGCCATAGCTCGAACCATAGAGATCTCTCTTCTCAGCAAGCTGGAACTCATGAGTGTTTAGCCTCTCGAGGATATCGGCGGGATCAAGTGACTTGTAATCTCCACATTCTTGTATCATCAGTGCCAGAGTATCAAATGGGGAATCAAGTGATCTCAGCAATTTCTTCACCACCGCATGGTCGGTGATGTCAGTGGCACCAAGTGCTTGAAGCTCATTTGAGATGTCAGTGAGGCGATCGAAGGTTTGCTGAACAATTTCATTGTCGAGTCTTTGAAGCAGTTGAAGAGATTGCGAAGAACGTCAACTCGATAGTCGCGCTGAGTTGAGACTCCATCATTCACTTTGGACAGCCTATCCCAGATAAGCTTAGCAATTTCCAAAGCACTCACTCTGCCATACTGCCCTTTACTCAGATGACCACAAATTATATTCTTCGCTTGAGAATCGAGTTGCTTGAATCTCTTCACATCAGTAGAATTCACAGAAGGTGTGACAGAGGGAACACCATTTTCCACAACATACCAGAGATCTTTGTCAATTGCCTCAAGATGCATACGCATCTTATTCTTCCAGTAGGGGTAGTCCATCCCATTGAAGGCAGGACACCCAGCAGAGACCTTGATCGTACCTATAGTCGACATAACTAAAACTCCAGGGGGTTAAACCAAAATCACACAGAACAAGGGAGTACCTTGCTCTGATACCAATTGAAAGTGTGTTATATCGACTAGACGGGGGTGAATAGGCGATTTTTATGAATTCTTCACTTAGGAATTTGCGGATGAGGAAATTCCGAAGTGAAGAACTACTTGCAGCGGAATAAGTACTCAGATGTAAACACAACAGAACACAGGCATGGTCATCATGATGAAATGAAGACAAGCTCAGAGTACAGAAAGCATAAACACAGGATAACACAGGATGAAGACAAACAGACTGAAGAAATTGAACTAAGGAAATTGAGAAAGTCTTCAGTCAAAGTCTTCAAACAGATATGAACAAGCACACAACACAGTAATGAGGAAATGAAAGAGTTGAGGAAATAGAACCAGTAGGCTTGGTGAAGACAATGATTTGGTAGACCAGTTCCAACTGTTGTGACAGTTGTACGTTTGGTTGGAGCGGCTAGGTATTTAAACCTGAGGACACACAGTCCTCACCGTATTCTCCTTGAGCTAAGGTCACACAGACCTCACCCAAATCGCTCGTGGTAAGTCTTCAGGTGACTTCCAAACCTTCACAAACTCGGTCACTCTATGATCCACAATTTCCTCTTGGATGCTCTAGACCATGAAGCCTAACCGTCTGGAAGATGCCCAGTCTTCAAAGGTAACAAGCGTCGGATCCACGCAGGATCAATCTCTTCAGTGATGCTCAATCACTTTGGGTTTGTAGGTGTTTGGGTTTGGGTTTCCTCACTTGATGATTTTCTCTCAAAGTCCTCGGAGGATGGGATGCTCTCAAATGACAAGTGTCAGTTTCTCTCAGAGCAGCCAACCAGCTAGTGGTTGTAGGGGGCGGCTATTTATAGCCTAGGGAGCAGCCCGACATGATAAGACATAAATGCCCATCAATGATATGAACGTTAGGTGGGTAGATATTTTGGGACAGCTGGCGCATAGCACAGCAACGGTCGAAATTTTGAGTATCAAATTTCTTAGGGCTATCATGATCCTCACTGTGTAGGCAATCCGCACTGGCGAATTCCTAACTCCTCAGTCAGAACAAATTCCTCAGAGACCAGAAGAACTTTGTCTCTGTCACTGAAGAAATTGACTGGGCTGTATGAAATTTCCAATGGCTTCACTCGAAGGGATTGGTAGGTGTAGGATTTTGAGTTGAGCATCACTTGGAAATTTTTTCTTAGTATTTCCTCGACCCCCTTTAACAGTACGGTGTTTCCTATGACTCAAGAAAGAGAAAATGAAACTACGAAAACAAAATTCTTCACGCTTCATGTTCCTCGAATGAATGCTAAGTCTTCAAGGTCACACCAATTTCTTCACTTTCAAAGTCTTCAGAAATCCAAAGTCTTTAGTCGAAGACATTCATTTTTAGGGGTCGACTTTCTCTGTAAATATCAAACTCCTCATAGACTTATAGACCTGTCTACACTCATAAACACATTAGTCCCTTAACCTATAAGTCTTCAATACACCAAAATCACTAAGGGGCACTAGATGCACTTACACACCTGCAGAAGAAAAACGGTGGGCCCGCATGTTGGAACTATGCAACGTGGCTGTCACCCTGGGAAATAAGCTGTGAGTATTCTCAGCTATGGTCACCTTTCTTTAGGTGAAGACATCTGAGCGGACGACGAACAAATCATTTGATGCGATGTTGGCTGCTTTCCGCAAATCTTTCCCAGATGCGTCTGAGCTGCCACACACCACGGTAAAATGAAGAATTTCCTTAGTGCAGTTGGAATTGGATATGATATGATCCATGTTTGTAAGAATAATTGTGTTCTGTTCCGGAAGGATTATGCCAACTTAAGTGAATGCCCGAAATGCAAATCATCAACATGGAAAGATGGCGATGCTGTGAAGAGGGTTCCTCATAATGTTCTGAGACATTTTCCAGTTACACCAAGATTGCAGAGGTTGTTTCATGATGCTGAAACAAGAGAGGATGTACTGTGGCATTGTAGGAACCAGGAGTGCAGAGATCAGAATGTAATGAGCCATCCATCTCATGGTAGTGAGTGGCAAAGCTTCAATCAGAAACACAAAAAGTTTGTTGCTCACCCGAGAAACATTAGACTTGGCTTAGCTTCAGATGGATTTAACCAATTTGGCCACCAGAGCACCACATATAGCATGTGGCCAGTGCTTGTTATCCCTTACAACATGCCTCCAAATGTCTGCACCAAAGAATCAAACTACATGATGGCCTTGCTCATCCTAGGTCCAAAAAGTCCTGGAAAGGATTTTGATTTATTCATGGAGCCTCTTGTGGAGGAACTTCAATAGCTATGGAAGGGTGTTCTCACTCGAGACCTATATAGCAGCCACCAGCTGATTTCTTTCTGTGTGTTGTTATAATTTGGTGCATCCATGATTATCTGGCTTTGGGCACTAAGTCAGGGCGAACGACACATGGTTACAATGCATGTGTTCGCCGTGACAGGAATCCGCTGTCATACGCAATACTTAGCAAGATCTGTTACATTGGACACCGCCGTTTCCTTGCCAAGGACAAGCTGCGTCCTACAAAATACCGAAGACATGTGTTCAATGCAAAGCATGAAAACTGTGATGCGCCAAAGAGGCTCACCACCGATGAGTTGCAAGTGGAATTAGAGAAGGTCAGGCATATTACACCAGGAAACCATCCTGGTAATGGTAGCGGGAAAGGAAGCGTGGCAAGGCAGAAGAGAGATTATTGTTTACCCGCAGGTGCACTTTGTGGGACTTGGAGTATTGGAAAGATTTGGATCTGCGACATAATCTTGATGTGATGCACATCGAGAAAAATATATGTGACAGCATTGTCGGCACACTTCTTAATGAAGGCAAGACGAAAGATACCGTAAAATCTAGGATTGATTTGACACATCTGGGTATCAGAAAGGATTTGCAGGTGCAAGATGAAGGTAAACCACGGGATATGGCACTAGCTATGTACGTCTTGGACAAGGTAAAAAGAAAAGAATTCTGCAAGGTCCTGTCACGTGTGAGATTCCCACATTGATTTGCTTCCAACCTTGAAAGGAGAGTCAGTGCAGATGGAAACAAGGTACAAGGGTTGAAAACTCATGACTACCACGTCCTACTTCAAAGGGTTTTACCTGTTATCCTTAGAGGATTGGGCCGCCCTGACTTATATAGAGCAGTTGCAGAGTTGGGACAATTCTTCAGGAAACTCTGCAGTAGAAATATCAGGATAGATGCTTTGGAGCATCTTAGAGACAAGATACCAACTATCATGTGCGACCTTGAGAAGATATATCCTCCAGCCTTCTTTGATGTGATGGTGCATTTGGCTGTTCATCTACCTGATGAGGCACTACTTAGAGGTCCAGTACAGTATGGCTGGATGTACCCTATTGAAAGGCGGCTAGGCACTTTTAAGGGCTATGTCAGGAATAGAGCTAGACCTGAGGGTTCCATTGCAGAGGCCTACATTTCTACAGAAGTGTTGACATTTTGCTCAAAATACATTGAAATAGCTGATCAGCTTAGCAAAGAGGTGGGTGAAGACAATCCCGGGCTCAATGTTTTCGATTATTCTGTTCGAGTTACAGGGAAGATTCGACAAGAGGACAAACCTAAAGATTTGGAGAAAATGGTTTGGTATGTGTTGAATAACTGTCCTGAGATACTACCTTATATCAAGTAAGTGCTAAGTACTGCAGCTTATACATCGTAATCTACTAAACTTGTAGCACATTCTTATATATTTAGATGTTTGACGCGATCACTATGTTGTGTAGCATCTACAAAAACGAGTTACTGGCGCAAAATCCAAGAAACATTGACAAACTGGTTATGGCAGGATTTGCGAAATGGTTCAAGAGCCATGTAAGCTTTTGAATTGCACTGTCAGTTTTTTTAATATATTGAGTACATAAGATGATCAGCTTGTCTATTTTATAAACATAGGTTAAGAAGATGCGGGAGGATGGGCAGGCAGTTGATGATGCCCTTTACGCACTAGCAATGGGTCCTGATACTCGGGTAAGACATTATGAATCTTGTGTTGTTGGAGATGTGCGCTACAACACCCTTGCACGCGATGAAGGCAGGAAAACACAAAACAGTGCCATCATGAGCACGGATACGTACGGCAGAGTGACAACTGAAATGTATGCTAACATAACAGACATTGATCAGTTGCAATATATCTCCAGTTTCGAGGATCATCAGTGTGTGGTTCTGTTGTGATGTCCTTGGTATAACCTATTTTCCAGGATCGCAAAACCCAGAGCTGATGATTATTTCAAATCCATCAATGTCAAGGCGGCGTACCAGACCAACGAGCCTTTTATTTTCGCAAATCATGCAACACAGATATTTTTCTTGGAAGACACATTTGCACGTAGCGATGACTGGAGAGTATTGCAAGGTTTGAGCAGAGGAATTCGTTTACTGAAGTTGCACAACAAGATGATGCTTACACCGCTCCTGATGTATAAGATTCCACAGATGTTCCTAATATCTTTGAGAACCATCACGTCAATGACGCTGGCGAAAAGATTGTCTGTCGTGCTATGGACATACAAGAGTTGATCAAGAAGAAGCCAACGTTCGAGGACATTGAGGATGGAGAAGAAGATGACACTCTAGGGAATTATGATTCAGACTGATACACATGGCAAAGATGTTGACGTTGTTGCCGCGGATGATGATTAGATTGCTTTTGTCGTATTTTCCCGTCAGAAGACGTTTTTTATCTACTATGTGAAATTGTGTTTGCTATGACAACTGAAACCTGATGAACGTGTTGTTTAGTATTTTGCTGTGAGAACATCACTTGTTATGTATGTTGATTTGTGTTTGGTGATTGTATGACGAGTAAAACATGATGACATTGTTGTTTAATTGTACTCATATTTGGCTGTGAAACTTGAATTTGATGACATAGTTTGTTGTTGGACTGCAATTTTCTCGACGTCTTCGAATGGGAACAAAGCTGACCCGACAGGGCCTCTGCTACTTTATTTATTTATTACCAAAAGGGCCTCTACTATTTATTTATTTATGAGCAAAAGGGGATACCCCCCGATTTCCGTTAATAGAAATCATTAGATGTTCACAACACTACGCCCAGCCTGCTACACAGGTTTCATCATTACTAGTTTCAGCAAAGTGCTCATGTCATAGCCACTAAATACATCACGAGTGCTACATACACTGCAAATAAAGAGACAATCATCCTACAAAGCACATCGATTTTGCCCATTATCTTCTCAAGCTCTTTCATCTCCTCATTGCTGTCAAGGCCATTCAGCAGCTGTTGCTTGGCCATGATCAGAGGAATTGCATCTTTAACCTTCTGCTCTACATCTTCCTCTTTTATCGTTCCTTCAATTACTTGTCCAATACCCAACCTGCTGGTATTGGGATTCCTTGGCTAACCAAATAATCAAAGTAGTTGCATTCCCCCACAGCAGCAACTTCCCAGAAATACAAATCACATGAATCTTCCCTTTTCTGAATGAATCAAATTGGAAGATCATCAACCAAACTATTAAAAAACAGCAACTGAAAGCAGCAGAACAACACTTAAACATATTATTACCCCATGATTCGGGCATTTGTAGAAGACTCGGCCAGGGTTGAGGATTGTGGTTCAGACGCGACGGATGACTCTGCGTGACTTGCAGCAGTGGCACCACACCAACGGCAGCGGGTTGCGATGAGCAACCGGCTGCGGTGCGTGTGCCGGCGAGGGTGTGATGAGACCCACAGGCGATGGTACGGGTGGCGACTTGGCGCATATCTGGTTGTTGTCTGCGGAAGAGCAGGTGGACGAGCAGGCAGCGGACATGGTTGCTGCAGCCAGAGCTTCTGATGCTAGGCAGAGTAAGTAGAGAAGAGGAGAAGCGAACATTGGATATGTTAGTTTCATTACTTGCAGAGTAGCATAGCACCATATATAGTCATAGTCTAGGTTTGGATTCGAACCAGCTATAGGAGCATGTCTCTCTTTTTTCTAAAACTCAGCAACGTCTCTTTACTGGTACACTAGCTTGTTCTGTACGCCTTCTCAAGTCTTTGATTTTCTTTCTTTTTTCTTGCGAGGAAGGAAGGAGGACAAAATTGAGAGTCCCTGGGACTTGAACCGAAGGCCTCTCGGTTGAATACCAAGGGTGCTAGTCACTTATGTGGCGAACATTCCCTGGGAGGAGGACGGCAGACAAACGCATTTTCCTCGCAGTTTTAGTTGTGGCGCAAGATCGAACGGTCACAGTTTCGGGAATGTTACCAGGCAAACGAGCCCAGTTTTTCTTTTCTTCCTATATATAAAAAAGTATGCTACTTGGTGTCGGCTTAGTCAAAAAATGATTGTGCCAACCTTGACCGTTGGATTGACATTCAACGTCTGTCGTGTTTGTTCAGTCTCTTCTTCCTCCCAAAGCCAAACTAGCGCTAGCGGGACGCCTGCTCCCGCCTCCCACGGCTAGCTGTGCTGCCGCGCACGCATCATGGCCCCATCGCACCCTAAAACTCTGCGCATCTTCCCCGGCTCCTGTTTGTTCCCGTCCGAGGCCTCACCATCGACCTCCGCCTTGGTTCGCTTGCCGTGGCGCCGCCCTCCGGTGTTGTCAACATGGTCAACAACCTAGAGGAATAAGGAGATGACTGTGCATGGTGAGGATGACAATAGGGACCCAGCAGCGCGTGCAGTAATTTTGTTTTTTCGGGACGGAGAAGGGAACTGGGTTGTGAGGGAGCTGGGCCCGTCTAGCCCAGGCTTTTTTTTCATATGTTTAGCACATGACCAGCCCAGTTTGTTTTTTCCTTTCTGAAAATGGCTAGCCCAGCTATTTTGTTTTTTGCAGAATAACCAACATAGGCCTACTTGCTTTTCTACGCCCTGCTGGGCCAGAAATCTTTCAAGACAAGGAGGGATGCATTTTGCCCAGAAAATGGGCCATAAGTAATAAGAAATGGGCTATAAGTAATAATAAATGGGCTGTAAAATGAAAAAATACAGCAAACAGGCAATTAGTTCCAAAATACTTTTTTCTTTCGGATTTTGATATTTTAAATTTCATTGTTTTTGTGCTGGTAAAATTTCATTGGATTTAAATTAAGGTATGTTTAGTATTTAAATTAATTTGAATCTGGCTAGAAATTTTGGGTTGTATGCTGTTTGGGACAGATTTGGAGGCTGACTTGTGGGTCTACTAGGTTGACGTGTACGAAAGGGTTTGTCAACTTAGTCCACAAACGATTCTAGGAGTAGTGACCGTTGGATGTTAATCCAACGGCCATGCTGCTTCTTCAATATCTGATCTTCTTGCTCCACCGCCGAAACCAATGCCAGTGGGACTGCCTGCTCCCGCCTCCTGTGGCTGGTTGTGCTGCCGCACAGGCCGCACCGCCCCACCCTACTCCATTGTTGGCCAAGCCATTCCTCTACTCACCCACACCTCCTATTATTTTCCGGCGACGACAGCCGAACCAGTAAACCCTCATACTCCCCATCGCGTGGGCAACCACTGTCGAGTCTTCCCCGGCTCCGTGTCGTTCCCTTCCTAGGCCTCGCCGTCGTCCACCGCCCTGGTGCTCTCGGCGCGGCGTGGTCAACGTGGTCAATGAACGACATCCATCGGACGTGGACTGTATGTGGAGAGGCTGACAACTGGGCCCACGGCCACACATAAGGAAATGTCTCCTTATTACGTGCAAAACAGTGATTCCTCCACCTGACATCTGGGACCCACCGGAAGGGCTCTGTATTTCGCGAAAAAACTGTTCCCCCACGCACAAAAAAATGAATACCCCCCTGCGTGGGAGGCTGACTTGTGGGCCTACTAAGTTGACGGGGATGGAGGGCTTTGTCAACTTAGTAAATATGAACGATTCTAGCTCCAGTGACCGTACGATGTCCATACAACGGCCGTAGTGCTTCTTCAACCTCTGGTCTTCTTGCTCCAGCCGCCCAAACCAGCGCCGGTCGTGCCGCTTGCTCCTGCCTCCCATGGCCAGCTGTGATGCCGCGAAGGCCTCACCGCCCCTACTACTCCCACCGCTGGCCAGGCCATCCGCCTCTACTCACCCACACCCCCTGTTATTCTGCGGCGATGGCAGCCTCACACCGCAACCGAACCAGTGAACCCTCGTACTCCTCTCCGTGTGGGCTTCCACTGCCGCGTCTTCCCCGGCTCCGCGTCATCCCCTTCCTAGGCTTCGCCGTCGTCCACCGCCGTGGTGCTCTCGGCGCAGCGTGGTCAACATGGTCAAGGAACGGCTTCCATCGGAAGAGTACTGTACGTGGAGAGGCTGACAGCTGGGTCCATGGCTATAGCAAGGAAGTGCCTCCTTATTACGCACAAAATAATTATTCCTCCACCTGACAGCAGGGACCCACCTGACGGGCCACCGTATTTCGTGAAAAAAACATTTCCCCCCTAACTACTGGGACCCACCAGCTACATCTTCGCACGCAAGGAAGTGCCTGACAGTCGGGACCCACCCGGTCGAAGCATACGTAGCGTTGTCATTCTGGTCGCAAACGTGTACGTACATACTGGTTGATGTAGAGGCGCGCACGTGTCATAGTAGAGGCGCGCACGTAGCATGTACACGTACGTACAGCGGCCAGGGTGCAAGAAAGTAAATACGGCCACGTACGTACATACTGGTGGGGTCTCGAACGCCTACTCGCGCATACGTACCGCCAGGGCTCGAGTGCATGGCTGGGTCGGAACGGAGAAACTGCGTCATCGTCGTGTTCATGGGGAGCCAACCGGCTGGGTCGGAACATAATGCGTCGTCGTGTTCATCGGGAGCCAACCGGCTTGGACGGAACAGCCGATGGAAACGAGGCCTAGCGTACCGCAGAACGGAGGAAACGGCCTTGTGTTCGACCGGCCATGGTCAAAACAGGATCCTGTTCATCGGGAGGGGTCTGGCGTACCGCAAAACGGAGGAAACGGACCTCATATGGTCGAAACGGGTCCTGTTGATCGGAAGGGGTGTGGTGTACCGCAAAACAGAGGAAACGGACTTGTGTTGGACCGCTACGGACGGGGGTCCTATTCATCGGGAGGGGTTTGGCGTACCGCAAAACGGGACTCCACAGGATACTGTTCATCTCCACCGTCGACCTCCTCCAGCCTCCACGAGCTCCTATTCATCCACCGTCGACCTCGTCCAGCCTCCACCTGTGATTGTTCATCCACGGGCTCCTGTTCATCCAGCCTCCACCGCGCGCTCCTCCACCGGCTACTGTTCAACCAGCCCTCTCCATGGGGTCCTGTTCAACCACCCCTCCACGGGCTACTGTTCATCCAGCCCTCCACCGGCTACTGTTCAACCAGCCCTCCATGGGGTCGTCCTGTTCATCCAGCCCTCCACGGGGTCCTGTTCATCCACCCCTCCACCGGCTCGATCGATCGGGGTACTGTTCATCCAGCAGCAACGGCCTCTACTACCACGGGGTCCTGTTCATCCAACCCCCCACCGGCAACTGTTCATCCAAACCCCCCAACAACGCTCACTGTTCATCCAGAGGCAGCATCGATCGGCTTTAGTTAGCAGCAGTAGCGAAGGAATCACTCGGGTTCAGTTAACAGCAAGGGATCGATCGATCGCTCGGTTTCTGTAACACGTAGCCTGCATTGCAATCGCTCGGGTTCAGTTAGAGCCCAACGCCTCGCACACACGCGCATACGTACGAGAGAAACGTGCATCGCTCGGCCCCCAGCCACCCACCATAACTGGGAACTCCCTGATATTTTCCTCGCCCTCGCTTCTACCACAGTTTTTTCCGTCATGGACGGCCCAAAGAATGTCATGCAGCTGCGTCTCCGGCCCGCCCAGGACGAAAAGCACATTTTTTGTCATGATTTTTTGTCATATAAGTAGGACCCCACCACATCTATGATGATACCGGGTTTTGTCGCAATTATCGTCATAGAAGTGTCATAAGTATGACAAAAAAATTCGTTCAGCCCAAAATGTCACAGATGTGTCTTTTTTTAGTGTAACCTTTCAGAACATGAAGAAGAAAGATTATTGAAAGTTCTAAGGAAGCACCGAGCTGCTAATGGATATACTCTTGATGATTTAAAGGGCATTAGTCCCACTCTATGTCAGCATAAAATTAGTATGGAACCTGATGCTAAACCCGTTGTCCATCACCAACGTCGGTTAAATCCAAATGAAGGAAGTGGTAAGAACAGAAATCTTAAAACTTCTGGAAGCAAGTATAATCTATCCTATAGCTGATAGTAGATGGGTAAGTCCTGTTCATTGTGTTCCTAAGAAAGGAGGTATTACTGTTGTTCCTAATGATAAGAATGAACTTACTCCACAAAGAATTGTTACAGGCTATAGAATGGTAATTGATTTTAGAAAATTAAATAAAGCAACTAGAAAAGATCATTACCCTTTGCCTTTGATTGATCAAATGCTTGAAAGATTATCTAAGCACACACCCTTTTGCTTCCTTGATGGATATTCTGGCTTTTCACAAATACCTGTTTCTCAACCTGATCAAGAAAAGATCACTTTTACTTGTCCCTTTGGAACCTATGCTTATAGACGTATGCCTTTTGGTTTATGTAATGCCCCTGCTACCTTTCAAAGATGTATGACTGCTATATTCTCTGATTTTTGTGAAAAGATTTTTGAGGTTTTCATGGATGACTTTTCTGTTTACGGGAAGTCTTTTGATGATTGTTTAAGCAATCTTGAGCGAGTTTTGCAGAGATGTGAACAAACAAATCTTGTCTTGAATGGGGAGAAGTGCCACTTAATGGTTAATGAAGGCATTGTCTTGGGTCATAAATTTTTTGAAAGAGGTATTGAAGTGGACCAAGCTAAGGTTGATGCAATTGAGAAAATGCCATGTCCTAAAGATATAAAAGGTATTCATAGTTTCCTAGGTCATGCTGGTTTCTATAGGAGGTTTATCAAAGACTTTTCTAAAATTTCTAGGCCTCTTACTAGTCTCTTGGAGAAGGATACTTCTTTTGTTTTTGATGATGATTGTTTAGAAGCCTTTGAAACACTCAAGAAAGCCTTAATTTATGCACCTATTGTTCAACCACCTGATTGGAACTTTCCTTTTGAAATTATGTGTGATGCTAGTGATTATGTTGTTGGTGTTGTTCTAGGACAAAGAGTTGATAAGAAATTGAATGTTATTCATTATGCTAGTAAAACTCTAGACAATGCTCAAAGAAACTATGCTACTACTGAAAAAGAATTCTTAGCAGTGGTGTTTGCCTGTGATAAATTTAGACCTTATATTGTTGATTCAAAAGTAACTGTTCACACAGACCATGGTACTATTAAATATCTTATGGAAAAGAAAGATGCTAAACCTAGACCTATTTGTTGTGTTCTCTTGTTGCAAGAATTTGATTTACATATCATTGATAGAAAAGGAGCTGAGAACCCAGCAGCTGATAATTTGTCTAGGCTTGAAAATGTGCTTGATGACCCACTACCTATTGATGATAGTTTTCCTGATGAGCAGTTAGCTGCAATAAATGTTTCTAATAGTACTCCTTGGTATGCAGATTATGCTAATTATATTGTTGCTAAATATTTACCAACTAGCTTTACATACCAACAAAAGAAAAAAATGCTTCTATGATTTAAGACATTACTTTTGGGATGACCCAACATCTTTATAAAGAAGGAGTAGATGGTATTATTAGACGTTGTGTACCTGAGCATGAACAGGGACAAATACTACGGAAATGTCACTCCGAAGCTTATGGAGGGCATCATGCTGGAGATAGAACTGCTCATAAGGTATTGCAGTCTGGATTTTATTGGCCTACTCTCCTCAAGGATGCCCGTAAGTTCGTCTCATCTTGTGATGAATGCCAAAGAATAGGTAATATCGGTAAGCGTCAAGAAATGCCTATGAATTATTCACTTGTTGTTGAACCATTTGATGTTTGGGATTTGATTACATGGGACCTTTTCCTTCCTATAATGGGTATACACATATTTTGGTTGTTGTTGATTATGTTACTAAATGGGTAGAAGCTATTCCAACTAGTAGTGTTGATCACAACACCTCTATTAAAATGCTTAAGGAAGTTATTTTCCCAAGGTTTGGAGTCCCTAGATATTTAATGACTGATGGTGGTTCACACTTTATTCATGGTGCTTTCCGTAAGATGCTTGCCAAGTATGATGTTAACCATAGAATTGCATCACCCTATCATCCTCAGTCTAGTGGTCAGGTTGAACTTAGCAATAGAGAAATAAAATTAATTTTGCAAAAGACTGTCAATAGGTCCAGGAAGAATTGGTCTAAGAAATTAGATGATGCACTTTGGGCTTATAGAACAGCATATAAAAATCCTATGGGTATTGAGGGAGTCCTGGATTAGGGGGTCCTCGGACAGCCGGACTATATACTTTGGCCGGACTGTTGGACTATGAAGATACAAGATTGAAGACTTTGTCCCGTGTCCGGATAGGACTCTCCTTTGCGTGGAAGGCAAGCTTGGCGATTCGGATATGTAGATCTCCTTCTCTGTAACCGACTCTGTGTAACCCTAGCCCCCTCCGGTGTCTATATAAACCGGAGGGTTTAGTCCGTAGGACCAAGATCAACAATCATAATCATAGGCTAGCTTCTAGGGTTTAGCCTCTACGATCTCATGGTAGATCAACTCTTGTAATACTCATATCATCAAGATCAATCAAGCGGGAAGTAGGGTATTACCTCCACCGAGAGGGCCCGAACCTGGGTAGACATTGTGTTCCCCGCCTCCTGTTACCATTAGCCTTAGACGCACAGTTCAGGACCCCCTACCCGAGATCCGCTGGTTTTGACACCGACATTGGTGCTTTCATTGAGAGTTCCACTGTGTCGTCACGATAGGGCTTGATGGCTCCTTCAATCATCTGTAACGATGCGATCCAGGGTGAGGTTTTCCTCCCCGGACAGATCTTTGTATTCGGCGGCTTCGCACTGCGGGCCAACTCGCTTGGCCATCTAGAGCAGATCGATAGCTACGCCCCTGGCCATCAGGTCAGGTTTGGAAGCTTGAACTATACGGCCGACATCCGCGGAGACTTGATCTTCGACGGATTCGAGCCCATGGCAGGTGTGCCGAACAATCACGATGAGCCTGACTTAGATCTGCCATCGGATGGTATTCGGGAGATGACGCCTGCGGCTGCCCCGGCTCTTAATCTGGAGCAGATCATGCCATCCGAGGACGGGTGGATGGACCCCGCCATGGAGGTCGAACTCTCAGCAGCGATAGAGACGAACACAGACTTCACCTCCAAAGAGATATGTGTCATCGGACGCTCGGACTCGTCTCCGGCCATAGGCTCCAAACCGCGTGCATCTGTGCCTATAGAATCTGATTGGGCACCGATCATGGAGTTTACCTCCGCAGATATCTTTCAGCACTCGCCCTTGGGCGATGTGCTAAATTCATTAAAATCCCTCTCCCTGTCAGGAGACTCGCAGCTGAACTATGTCCGGCTCGAGTAGGGAGCAGACGATGAAGAAATGTCTTACCCACCCACCACCCACTTAATAGCCACTGTCGACGACTTAACCGACACGCTTGATTTCGACTCCGAAGACATCGACGGTATGGACGACGATGCCGGAGAAGAACAGGAACCACCGCCCACAGGGCGCTGGATAGCCACCTCATCATATGATATATATACATGGTGGATACACCCAGAGGAAGTGACGGCGAGGAACGAAAGGATGCAACGGAGGATAATCCCCTTGAGAAGCAACCAAAGCGACGGCATCGGCGCCGCTCCAAATCCCGCCACAGTAAAAATAGCGATAACAGCGCAAGAAGGAGTAATACCCTGGACGACCCCATGGACCCAGCGATGGAGCAGGATGAGCCAGGGGACGGCGAACATAGTCTGGGGCCGCTGCCCGATCATAGCGATGGCGGAGATAAAACTCATAAACCTGTCTCCGGAGAGGAGAACAGTCCGAGCGACGATGCATTCATCATCCCGGAAAAGCAATTGGAACAAGAAGACCTTTGCGAAGTGCTTATTGCCACCGCGAGGAGCTTGAAGAAGCAGAAGCAAAGGCTTAAGGCCACGCAGGATACGCTTAACCGAAGATGGAACAAAGTGCTCGACACTGACGAAAAATACGGCGGCGATCGGCACACCAAGAGCTACCCAAAACGCAAGCTTCTGCCCGAATTCGACGACGAAGTTATAAAGCCCATACTGCCGAAAAATAATATGGCCGACCGGCCGGACCGACCGCCCCGTGGCCGAGACAAAGCGGCTAATCATGCCACGCACAAGTCAGCGCACGATTTACGTGAGCACCTGGACAAAAAAAGCCGGTATGGCCAGGTCCATCTATGGATCTAGGAAGCGTGCTCCGACACAGGATCAGGGCCGCCCAAACGATTATACTGATCGAATAACAGCTCAGAATCAAAACCGAACACTACAACCGTCGCAAGCATCCAAATACAGGGGTGCCGCACACCCCCTGTGCTTCACCGATGAGGTGCTTGATCATGAATTTCCAGAGGGATTTAAGCCCGTGAACATAGAAGCATACGACGGAACAACAAACCCTGGGGTCTGGATTGAGGACTTTATTCTTCACATCCACATGGCTCACAGAGATGATCTGCATGCCATTAAATATCTGCCCCTCAAGTTGAAAGGCCCAGCTCGGCACTGGTTGAAAAGCCTCCTCGAAAACTCAATTGGAAGTTGGGAAGAACTTGAGGATGCTTTCAGGGCTAATTTTCAAGGGACCTATGTCCGACCTCCGGATGCAGACGATCTAAGTCACATAATTCAACAACCCGGAGAGTCAGCCCGAAAGCTTTGGAATAGATTTCTCACTAAGAAGAATCAAATCGTCGATTGCCCGGACGCCGAAGCCTTAGCAGCTTTCAAGCATAGTGTTCGGGATGAATGGCTCGCCAGACACCTCGGCCAAGAAAAGCCGAGGACAATGGCAGCCCTCACAAGCCTTATGACCCGCTTTTGCGTGGGCGAGGACAGTTGGTTGGCCCGCAGTTGTACCAACGATCCAGGCACATCAGAGGTCAGGGACGGCAATGGAAAGCCATGTCGCAATAAAAATAAGCGTCAAAATAATGAGGACAGCCTAGACAACACGGCGGTCAACGCCGGATTCAGGGGCTATAGACCCGGTCAACGGAAAAAGCCATTCAAAGGCATCAGAGATGGTGCGTCCAGCCTAAACAAGATTCTAGACAAACTATGTCAGATTCATGGCACCCCCGAAAAACCTACAAATCACACCAACAGAGAATGCTGGGTCTTCAAGCAGGCCGGCAAACTAAACGCCGAACACAAGGGGAGGGAGACGCCAAGTGAAGACGAGGATGAGCCTCGCGAGCCGAACACTGGGGGACAGAAGAAATTTCCACCAGAGGTCAAAACAGTGAACATGATTTAGCTGTAGAGCCCGTCGCCCCCAAATTCAACCCATGGTCGGCCTACCCGATTTCTTTCGATTGCAGGGATCATCCGACTAGTATCTGGCATGGAGGTTCGGCTGCCTTGGTGCTCGACCCAATAATTAACGGATACCATCTCACCTGAGTCCTTATGGACGGTGGCAGTAGTCTTAATCTGATATATCAGGACACTGTCCGCAAAATGGGGATAGACCCATCAAGAATTAGCCAAAGCAGTACTACCTTTAAAGGAGTAATACCAGGCGAAGAGGCCCGCTGTATGGGCTCTCTAATATTAGAGGTTGTATTCGGTTCTCCCGACAACTTTTGAAGCGAAGAACTAATCTTCGACATCGCTCCATTCTGAAGCGGCTACCATGCACTACTCGGAAGAGCGGCCTTCGCTCGTTTTAATGCAATTCCGCATTACGCTTATCTTAAACTCAAGATGCCCGGTCCACATGGCGTCATCTCAATTAACGGAAATACAGAGAATTCTTTACGTGCGGAAGAATACGTGGCAGCTCTAGCAGCTGAACGTCCTCTTCAACCAGAATAACTGATCGGTCGTCAAGACCACGGACATGGTTAGACGTGTCCGGCGCACCACTAGCGGTGGCAGCCCAGATAAACCTGAGCTCGGGTGGATAGATATACCCCCATAGGTGGTGCTAGGGGCTGCCCGTATGTATAAAGGCTCATAATTCGGCTTGATCCTATTAGTAAATTAATAGTTTGCATTTTATGGTCATTAAGAATAACCAACTTTTCGCACGAGCACCAGATTCTTTCACCTGGGTTTTCTCTTTTTTTACAGATGATCATCGTGCTACACCCTTCTAGGATACGGCACAACGGAGACAAAGGCGCAGACGTGCAGCAGGGCCCTGTTCAAAGGTTTCTTTTTAGATTAAGTCCCTGCGTAAACCTTTTTTTAATGTCTCTTGTTGCTTCAAACCCTCCGGGCACTTAACACAACCGAGAGGGATACTGGCGTTGTTGGCATTTCATCACGCCAGACTCATGCATGTACCTGGAAATTTAGGGCTCATTATCGAGGGCGTTACTCAGCCCAGTATATGTTAAAAAGTCAGAATACCTTAGGGAGTGTTCGGCGTCGCGAGTCTGGCCTTATATGCATCAGCTCCGAATCATGTCTTTGGTCAAATGTTGGGTTTGCCCGGCTCCCGTGTTTTGATACCTTACGTTCCGTTCTATCGGCTAAGGTGCCACTGGGAGAACTACTACGATTGTGCCCTGGTTCATCTGGGTGAGCACCTCAGTAGAGAAAGCCGAAAACTGACTGTCATGATAAAGCAAGAGACTGGTCAACCACTCGATGACTCGGCGGAATCTTCGGGATTCCTCCACATTAACCAAGGACCGTTTCCCGGTCATGTAAGTACGCGCACCGTATTCGGATGAACGCGGAAGTACCAGGGGCTATATAGTAGCCCCACTGTCAAACTCCTATGGCTAAGTGAAAGTGTTAAAGCTATATAGTCCGATTGCCTTGTTCGCCGCGCTATCACCTCCTCAAACGGACCAAGACGTTGGATCAAGTGTGATTATGCGCTTTACCGAACACACCCGCATTATATGCGTGGGGGCTGAAGCTGACGACTGCAATCTTTCAGGTTATATACATATATACATTAACGGCCGCACAGGAGGCACTTAATACTTTACAGGCAAAAGTATAAAAATAGCCTTTATAATCAAAATAGCATTGTTTTACAATCAAGGTACATGTCACTAGAACATGGTACTTTTTGAGCACTGAGCCTCTATTAAACGCGCGCCTTCTAGGACTTCTTCAAAATAGTGCTCGGGCGAGTCCTGGCCTCCGGTCGGACCCCTGGTTGCAATAGCGGTGGCCTCCATATCTGCCCAGTATGTCTTAACACGGGAAAGAGCCATCCGCGCACCCTCTATGCACGCCGACCTGTTTACAGCGCCGATATGCGGCACAGCACGAAGAAATCGTTGCACTAAACCAAAATAACTTTCCGGACTTGGTTCCTTCGGCCAAAGATGATCCACCACAGACCTCATGGCAAGCCTGGATAACCTATGGAGCTCGGCCCACTCGGCCATTTGTTCATTTAACAGCAGCGGACGCCTTGGAGCACTGAACTACGACCAGAACAACCATTCCACTCATGATCCTTTTGATCTTTGAAATACTCAGTCGCATCAGCAGCACTCTTTGCTAAGTCCAAGTATGCGTCTGCAGCACTCCATAATTGATCCAGAGGGGCATACTTCGGATCGCCGAACTTCGTCCGCAATAGGAAGGGCTTCCCAGCCGTGATATCTCCGGCTTGGCGAAGCTCCTCCCTCGCCGCTCTGATTTCAGAGCGCGTTTCCTTGGCGCCTTCCAAGTCCTTCTTCAAGTCAGCCGCTTTCGCCTGGCTTTCCCTTTTGAGGAGCTCATAGCGGCTGGCGGCATTTTGCAGCTCAAGAGCCATGTTTGCTATTTTTTCTTCGCTCTGGAGATGAGCAGCCTGTTCGGCTCTTAACTCTTCGGCTGCCTTCAGGGCGGCCGCATCACTTCTTCTGGCTTGTTCCTTGGCCCGGGCAAGTTCTGCCCGAAGGGTCTCCACGGCGACAGCTCCATCTGCATTCAAAGCATATTATAGATACTAGCATCATGCTCCTCTTAATATTTGCTGACCACCCGAAAATACATACCCTGCGCCTCGTCAAGCCGCTTGTTCACAAGCGCGATGTCGGCATCTGCCACGTCAAGCTGCCGCATCAGTTCGGCAAAATCAGCAGTCCGGTCAGCCGCCGGACCCTCAGCCGCCTGCACATGAAAGCAACGCGCTTATTACCTGGGACTATGATCCTCTGTTCGCGCCTCTGGTCGGCAACCAGAGTCTCATGGGCTACTATCTATACATAGCACACCTAGCGTGTGCGGTACAGTCAAAAATGTATATATTACTTTGCGTACCTCAAAGCCTTTTAATAGGCTTGTAAAAGCTTCATTTAACCCGCTTTTGGCGGATGAAATTCTCTCAACCACTGTACCCATCAAGGTACGATGCGCCTCTGAGATAGCCGCTTGCTCGAAAAGACCCATCAATGTGTCCGGTTGTACACCGGATAGTCCCGGATTTTTTCTGTTGCTCTCCTTAGGAGCCAGATACTCCGGACTTCGGGCGGTCGAAGAGTTACCCTCTGGCCTTTGCGGATCAGGAGAAATCCTCCGCGACGACACCTCAGGGTTGTTCGTCTCGCGATGCGGGGAAGCAGGGGAAGGCGTTTCGCTCTCCATCATCTCTGGAAGAAGATCCCCCGAAGACGAACTTTGTTGAGAAGGGCTATGAGCCGGACTGCAAAACATATGTCCCAGTTATTATTCTCAGAGAGTCAAAACGATATATTTATCAAAGTGCCTTTGTTCACTTACGGCTCGGTTGATGGCTGGCTCCCTTGCGGGCACTGTGCGGCAAGGACGCCCTCCGGGCCGAGGCCCCCTGGCGATGTTTTCTTCCCTCGTTTGGAAGCCAGTTAATGACGTGCTGACGCTGCAAAGCCGCATCTGAGATGTGAAGGATGGAATCTGGAGCTAGATCATGGAAATATAGCCCGTAATAGAACATGAGCCCTCTTACGAAGGGATCAAGACTAAAGCCAAGACCTCGAAGGAAGTGGGAAACAAATACGACACTCTCATTGGGTTTGGGAGTGGGGATAACCTGCCCTTGAGCAGGTAGGCGGTGCGGGATTTCGGCGGTCAGATACCTAGCCTCCCTAAGCTTCTTGATATCCTCCTCTGTAACAGAAGAGGTCATGCACCGGCCTTGAAGGTTGGATCCGGACATGATTGAAGGTCCGAAGTGCTTAGCCTGAACCTTGGGTGTTGGAACTCGAGGTAGGGGAAGGGAAGGATTGGGCGTGGAAAGAAAAGGATAGGTCTGGACCTCTTTATAAAGAGGGTGAATATCAAGCGTCCCCTGCGTGACCGTTCGGAACTTGCCTAAAGCCGAGGAGTCATACTGATAACACGATTGGGTTACCCACGCCCGTATTGATTAGAATCCCGTGATAAGGGGGACACGATCTCTGCTTCGACAAGGCGTGCCAATAAAACCGCCTCGCAATACGTGCAGTAGCAGGCTGGGATAAAACGGTTCGTATAAAGACCGGGCCGCGGCGTGATGTCTCTCTATGAAAAGTTGTCAGCAGGATAGATTTGTGGAATATATACTCTCTACGGTGGTATGTGGAACTTGTTTTGCAGAGCCGGACACGGTCCTCGTGTTCAAAATCTTCTATGGAGTATTCGGAGGAGGAACCCGCCTTGCAATGCCGAAGACAATCTGTGTGCCGGACTCATCGTCATTGAAGCCTGGTTCAGGGGCTACTAAGGGAGTCCTGGATTAGGGGATGCTCGGACAGCCGGACTATATACTTTGGCCAAACTGTTGGACTATGAAGATACAAGATTGAAGACTTTGTCCCGTGTCCGGATAGGACTCTCCTTTGCATGGAAGGCAAGCTTGGCGATTCGGATATGTAGATCTCCTTCTCTGTAACCGACTCTGTGTAACCCTAGCCCCCTCCGGTGTCTATATAAACCGGAGGGTTTAGTCCGTAGGACCAAGATCAACAATCATAATCATAGGCTAGCTTCTAGGGTTTAGCCTCTACGATCTCATGGTAGATCAACTCTTGTAATACTCATATCATCAAGATCAATCAAGCAGGAAGTAGGGTATTACCTCCACCGAGAGGGCCCGAACCTGGGTAAACATTGTGTCCCCCGCCTCCTGTTACCATTAGCCTTAGACGCACAGTTCGGGACCCCCTATCCGAGATCCGCCGTTTTTGGCACCGACAGGCGACGTGCTAAATTCATTGAAATCTATCTCCCTGTCAGGAGACTCGCGGCCGAACTATGCCCGGCTCGAGTGGGAAGCGGACGACGAAGAAATTCGTTACCCACCCACCACCCACTTAATAGCGACTGTCGACGACTTAACCAACACGCTTGATTTCGACTCCGAAGACATCGACGGTATGGACGACGATGCCGGAGAGAAACAGGAACCACCGCCCACAGGGCGCTGGACAGCCACCTCATCATATGACATATATATGGTGGACACACCCAAAGAAAGCAATGGCGATGAGGCAACGGAGGATAACCCCCCGGAGAAGCAATCTAAGCACCGGCGTCATTGGCGCCGCTCTAAATCCCGCCATAGCAAAAATAGTGATACCGGCACAGGAGACAATAACGCTCCGGATGGTGCCGAAGACGAAAACAACCTCACCCAGCCAGACTTCGAGCAGGCCGAACGGGAGGATGGGAAAGATAGCTCCGATGAACAGGCAACGGATGGAGACTTGGAGGATGACAATTACATGCCCCTCTCCGAGGACGAGGTGAGCCTCGGCAACGACGAATTGATCGTGCCTGAGGATCCCGTCGAGCAAGAGCGCTTCAAGCGCCGGCTTATAGCCACTGCAAAAAGCCTGAAGAAAAAGCAATAGCAGCTTCAAGCTGATCAAGATCTGCTAACTGATAGATGGACTGAGGTCCTGGCAGCCGAGGAATATGGACTTGAGTGCCCAACCAAAAGTTACCCAAAGCGCAAGTTGTTACCTCAATTTGAGGAGGAGACACTAGAGCAAGATGCGGCTGACCGGCCACCACGTGGCCGGGACAATGCATATCAGCCCGAACACCAGCCCGCACCCCGTCGCCAGTCAAGCAAAAACACGAAGGCCCGGGGCTACACGCAGGACCTGCGAGATGTGTTGGAAAACAAAGCAGGGCAGTCAAGATCGATCTACGGATCACGGGGGCGCCCCCCAACGCGTGTCGATGATCACCATGCCGGATACACCAAATATAAATCCGGCTGGGACGAATACAACCAACCAGATTCACTTGAACTGCGTCGTGATATAGCCCGGCATAGAGGCGCCGCACACCCCCTATGATTCACCGACGAAGTAATGGACCATGAGTTCCCAGAAGGGTTTAAACCCGTGAACATCGAATCATATGATGGGACAACAGATCCCGCGGTATGGATTCAATACTCCCTTCTCCACATTCACATGGCCCGTGGCGATGATCTACATGCCATCAAGTACCTCCCACTAAAACTGAAGGGACCGGCTTGGCATTGGCTGAACAGTTTACCGGCAAACTCCGTTGGAAGTTGGGAGAACCTGGAAGACGTGTTCCTGGATAACTTCCAGGGCACCTATGTGCGACCTCCGGATGCTGACGATTTAAGTCACATTACTCAACTGCCCAGAGAGTCAGCCAGGAAATTCTGGACTCGTTTCCTAACTAAAAAGAACCAAATTGTCGATTGTCTGGATGCCGAAGCCCTACCGGCCTTTAAGCATAACATCCGCGACGAGTGGCTTGCCCGACACCCCGCCCAAGAGAAGCCGAAGTCCATGGCAGCCCTCACGACACTCATGACCCGCTTTTGTGCGGGTGAGGATACCTGGTTGGCTCGCAGGAGCAACACAGCAAGCAATCCTGGCACATCAGAGGCCAGAGATAGTAGCGGCAAGCCCCAACGCAACAAACACAAGCGTCGCAGCAATGGCGATAACGCCGAAGACACGGCCGTCAACGCTGGATTCAATGGCTCTAAGTCCGATCAGCGGAAGAAGCCATTCAAAAGAAACAATCCGGGCCCGTCCAGTCTGGACCGCGTACTCGATCGCTCGTGTCAAATTCACGGCACCCCCGATAAACCAGCCAACCACACCAACAGAGAATGCTGGGTGTTCAAACAGGCTGGCAAGTTGAATGCCGAAAACAAGGAAAAGGGGCCGCATAGTGATGACGACGAGGGGCCCCGGCTGCCGAACACAGGAGGACAAAAGAAATTTCCTCCCCAAGTGAAAACGGTGAACATGATATACGTCACCCATATCCCTAAGCGGGAGCGGGAGCACGCACTAAGGGACGTCTACGTGATGGAGCCAGTCGCCCCAAAGTTTAATCCATGGTCTTCTTGTTCGATCACTTTCGATCACAGGGACCATCCTACCAGTATCCGTCATGGCGGTTCGGCCGCATTGGTCCTTGACCCTATCATTGACGGTTTCCACCTAACACGAGTCCTCATGGACGGTGGCAGCAGCCTGAACCTGCTCTATCAGGATACAGTGCGCAAAATGGGCATCGATCCCTCCAGGATCAAACCCACCAAAACCACCTTTAAAGGTGTCATACCAGGTGTAGAGGCTCGCTGCACGGGCTCAATCACACTAGAAGTAGTCTTCGGATCTCCGGACAACTTCCGAAGCGAGGAGTTAATATTCGATATCGTCCCCTTCCGCAGTAGCTATCACGCACTGCTCGGACGAACCGCATTTGCCAGATTCAATGCGGTACCGCATTATGCATACCTCAAACTCAAGATGCCAGGTCCTCGCGGGGTTATAATAGTCAATGGAAACACAGAGCACTCCCTCCGTACAGAGGAGCACACTGCGGCCCTCACAGCAGAATTACAGAGCAGCCTTCTTAGGCAGACCTCCAGTTCGGCCATAAAGCCCCCGGACACCGCTAAGCGAGTCCGGAGTACTCTACAACAGGATCGTTCGGCATGTCCTGGGATCGCCTAGCAATTCAGCCTTCGTCCTTGTCCCAGTCAAGCAGCAGAATTCGTGTCGCGCGTACATAATTACGCACTTAAAATACCATGGGCATAGGCGGAGGCGCAACTACAATACGGCCCACAATGCGGCTCAACCGCCCTAGGACCCGTATACCTTCACCCTTTTCTTTCTTTCAGGTCCCTATTTTCTGAAGGCTCTTCCAATAACCTAATCATTGGACCCATCACGGGACGGAAACGCCAAGGAGGCAAGAAGCTTTGACGTACAAGGGAATTACCAGGTGGTCTCTGCTAACGATCGCTATGCCTGTTTTACATACCCGCACGCAGCTCGCTCTTGGCTAGGACATGTCAAATAGTCCTCTTTTTCTTATCGCACTACTCGTATACATACGCCTTGACGTACTATTCAAATAACAATGGAAAATAATGTACAGCATCAGCTTATTATTACATTTCTTTATTTCTTTCCTTGGTTGTTTATTTATTAAAATTTGCACCCGTACATTTTGGTACGATCAGTTCGCCAGGGGCTTCAGTGTACCCCATAACACGGCAACAAAAGTCCGAACACTTTCGACAGTGCGGCACCCCGAACTTATAGCATTATATGCATCAGCTCCGAATCATGTCTTGGGTCAATAGTTGGGTTTGCCCGGCTCCCATGTTTTGGTGCCTTACGTTCCGCTATATCGGCTAAGGTAGCACTGGGAGAACTACTGTGATTGTGTCCCGGTTCTTCCGGACGAGCACCTTAGTAGAGAAAGCCGAAAACTGACTGTCATGATGCGGCGAGAGCTGGTCGCTGTTCGAGATGTCTCAAATCCATAAAGATTTTTTCCGCTTTGGACGAGGAATCGGCCTTGTCCGATTTAGGCGTGTATAGCACCCCAAGTTTGGCCTTCCGAATAGCAGGGGCTACGCCAAAATTTAAAATTATAGACTTCTATGGCTAAGTGAGAGTGATAAAGCTGTATACTCCGATTGCCTGGTTCATTGCGCTAAACACCTCCTTAAAGGACCAAAAATTTGGATAAAGAGTGTTTATATTTATCCCGAACACCCCGGTACTAGTTACACGGGGGCAGAAGCCGACGACTGGCCAACTCTCAGATTTTATAAACGGCCGCACAGAAGGTAATATTTTAAATCAACAAGCGTTATATGGTGCAAATGAACTTCTTTTCATACTACGGGATCAAATGAGTACATTCATTCAAATATTACATCCTTAGCACATTCCTCCGCCACGAGGCGCGCGCCCTTCAGGACACTGTCATAATATTTCTCGGGGTAGCGGTGCTCCTTGCCCTTCGGTGGCCCCTCCGTCACCAGCTTCTCGGCATCCATCTTCGCCTAGTGCACTTTCGCGCAGGCGAAGGCCCTGCGCGCACCTTCAATGCAGACTGGCCGCTTTATGACTTCGAGCCGCGGGCAGGCAGACACAAGCCGCTTCACCAGGCCGAAGTAACTGCTGGGCAGGGGCTCGGCTGGCCACATCCGGACTATGAGGCCCTTCACGGCCAGTTCAGTCGCTTTGTGAAGTTCGACCAGTTGCTTCAGCTGGTCGCTCAAGGTCATCAGATGTTCGGCCCCAATATACTGGGACCAGAACAACTTCTCCGTCGAGCTCCCTTCCTCAGCTCGATAGAACTCTGCGGCATCAGATATGCTGCGCGGCAGATCTGCGAATGCTCCTGGGGAGCTCAAAATTCGGGTAAGTAAAAAGAAAGTCTCCTTCACATGCTTGCTTTGCATATTGAATGCCTTACCCGCCGCAATCTTCTTGGCCGCCTCAATCTCCTGAAGGGCCTTTTGGGCTTCGGCCTTGGCGTCTCATGCGCTTTGGAGGGCCTGCGCAAGCTCGGACTCTTGCGTCCTAGAGTCACGCTCCAAGGACTCATATTTTTTGACAAGATCTTGGAGCTCTTGCTCGACCTCGCCGACTCGGGCCTTTTGCTTCTCGTGCTCGGCGCGCTCCTTGGCCGCTTTGTCTTCGGCCTCGGTCAGCGCCTTTTTAAGGGCCGCCACTTCGGTCGTGGCCCCTATTAAAGTTCATAACGCTTCTATGAGTTGTAACCATTCCTTCTTTATCAATATACAGACGGGGTATTATGTACCTTTGTTCTCCTCGAGCTGCCTCTTCACGAGGCCGAGCTCTCCTTCGGTCCGCTCCAGGTCCCGCTTCAGTCCGGAGACCTCCGCAGTATGGGCGGCAGTGGCCAGCAGCGACGCCTGCTTATTCACATAGACACATTCTGTTAGACTCCTGCGGATATTATTTGATCCTCTGTTCGGCCTTTCTTTCCGAACACCAAACAGAGCATCAGGTGCTACTGTCTATATCGTGATATTTTCTTATAATTTTATTACTTACCTCGAGGCCTGTTAGGAGGCTGACGCAGGCTTCGGTCAATCCGCTTTTGGCGGACCGGGCCTTCTCAATCACCGCACTCATGATGGTGCGGTGCTCTTCGTCAATGGAAGCGCCGAAAGCGGTTCTAGCAAGTTGTCTGATGCCTCTGGATGGACAGAGGTCATCGGCATAGGTGGCTCGCCCTCCTTAGCGAGGGGCTGCCTGCCTGAATCCGGATTGGAGGTTCGGGCGCAGTATCCGGTTGGGGGCCAAACTTACTGCGGCCCCCGTCATCAGAATCCGTGGGGTCTGCCCCCCATGTGCCCGGCGTTTGAGATTTCTCCTTGGGGCCTCTGCAGAACAGTCTCCCCCTGGTCCGGTATCCTCTGGGACAGCACCTCGATGTCGTCCGTGGGCCGAGGGGAGGTGGCCGTCGGGAGTGAATCGCTGTTCATCGCCGACTGACTCAAAGACCCATCCGAGGAGGATCCGTTGATGTGGGATTTGGCCGGACTGCACGATCATATTTGACATGATAAGGAGCAATAAAGCAATACGTACCGGAAATATTACAGTGTCCGGATACTTACGACTTCGCTAGGGGCTTGTCCCTGGGCAACCACTCCTCATCGCTGTAGGCGGCTATGGTGGAGTGGTCCGGAGGGAGGGTCTTTCCCTTCTTGGACCCTTCGGCCTCCCCAGACGGGGCGGCCTTCCTTTTCTTCTCCCCTTCGGTAGCAGGGGGATTTCCGCTACCTCGTCTTCGGTGTCTTCGGACGGTGAGTCCAATACAACCTTGCGCTGGAGACCTTTCCTGGTCCCCGCGGTCTTCTTCTTCTTCTCCGGAACCTCATAGGGCGCCGGAAACAGCATCTCTGTTAAGAGAGCCGATGCTGGGTCTTCAGGCAGAGGAGCCGGACAGTTAATCCGCTCCGCTAACGCTACCCAGTCCTGATGAATTGGCATGGAAGTTTAGATTCCTCCCGCGGTTGTCCTGGTAAAAGGCACGTCTTGCAGAATATAAAAACTCACCGGATTGGCAGAGCGCCTTGCGCTGAGTCCGCGATCTTCGGCTATGGGTGGTGGTACCTCGGTAGCCTTGAACAGCACCTTCAAGACATCTTTGTGTGTTGTGTCGAAGAGCTCTCGCAGCGTCTGGTGTTCGGCTGGGTCGAACTCCCACATATTGAAAGCCCGTCTTTGACACGGAAGGATCCGGCGGAAGAGCATGACCTGGACCACGTTGACAAGCTTGATTTTCTTGCTTATCATGTTTTTGATACAGGTCTGGAGTCCGGTTAGCTCCACCGATGAGCCCCGGGCTAGGCCCTTCTTTTTCCAGGAAGTGAGCCGCATGGGGATGCCGGATCGAAATTCGGGGGCCGCCGCCCAGTTGGTGTCGCGCGGCTCGGTGATGTAGAACCACCCCGATTGCCACCCCTTCACGGTATCCACAAAGGAGCCTTCGGGCCAAGTGACATTGGGCATCTTGCCCACCATGGCGCCTCCGCACTCTGCTTGCTGGCCGACCACCACCTTCGACTTCACGTTGAAGATCTTCAACCATAGGCCGAAGTGGGGCGAAATGCGGAGGAAGGCCTCGCAACGACGATAAACACCGAGATGTTGAGGATGAAATTGGGGGCCAGATCATCGAAGTCCAGCCCGTAGTAAAACATGAGCCCGCGGACAAATGGGTAGAGGGGGAATCCCAGTCCGCGGACAAAGTGAGGGAGGAACACTACCCTCTCCTGAGGCTCCGGGGTAGGGATGATTTGCCCATCGGTAGGAAGCCGGTGCGCGATGTCTGCGGCCAAGTATTTGGCCTCCCGAAGCCTCGTGATATCCTCCTCCTTAAAGGAGGAGGCCATCCACTTGCCTCCTGCTCCGGACATGCTTGGAATGACTTTCTAGAAAAGGAGAAAGCTTGGGCGCTAGAGCTCGAGCGAGGGGAAATGGATGAGCAGAGGAAGAAGAAGGCGTGGGTGGAGAAAAGGTAAATCCTTATCTCTTTATAAAGGTGGTAGAAACCATGCGCCTCCCCACTTGCCCCGTAAAACTCGCTTATTACCCAAGCGTCATGTTGACAGCGCGGTTGGGTTACCCGTACCCGTATTGATGAGAATCCCTTGATAAGGGGACACGATCTCTGCTTCGACAAGATGTGCCAGTGAAACCCCCTCGCAATATGTGCAGCAGCTGGTTGAGAAAAACGGTCCGAATAATGACCGGGCCGCGGCGTGATGTCACGCTATAAAAATTTGTCAGCAGATTAGATTTGTGGAATATTGTACTCTCTACGGTGGTATGTGGAATTTTTTTTGCAGAGCCGGACACGATCCTTGTGTTCAAAATCTTCTATGGAGTATTCGGAGAAGGAACCCGCCTTGCAATGCCGAAGACAATCTGCGTGCCGAACTCATCGTCATTGAAGCCTGGTTCAGGGGCTACTGAGGGAGTCCTGGATTAGGGGGTCCTTGGACAGCCGGACTATATACTTTGGCCGGATTGTTGGACTATGAAGATACAAGATTGAAGACTTCATCCCGTGTCCGGATGGGACTCTCCTTTGTGTGGAAGGCAAGCTTGGCAATTCGGATATGTAGATCTCCTTCTCTGTAACCGACTCTGTCTAACCCTAGCCCCCTCCGGTGTCTATATAAACCGGAGGGTTTAGTCCGTAGGACAAGAACAACAATCATAATAATAGGCTAGCTTCTAGGGTTTAGCCTTTACGATCTCGTGGTAGATCAAATCTTGTAATACTCATATCATCAAGATCAATCAAGCAGGAAGTAGGGTATTACCTCCATCGAGAGGGCCCAAACATGGGTAAACATTGTGTCCCCCGCCTCCTGTTACCATTAGCCTTAGACGCACAGTTCCGGACCCCCTACCCGAGATCCGCCGGTTTTGACACCGACAGGTATGTCTCCATATAAAATGGTTTATGGAAAAGCTTGTCATTTGCCTCTTGAGTTAGAACATAAGGCATTTTGGGCAATCAAAGAGCTCAACTATGATTTCAAAATTGCTGGTGAAAAGAGGTTATTTGATATTAGCTCATTAGATGAAGGGAGAACCCAAGCTTATGAAAATGCAAAATTATTTAAAGAAAAAGTCAAAAGATGGCATGACAAAAGAATTCAAAAGCATGAGTTTAAAGTTGGAGAATATGTTCTTTTGTACAACTCTCGTTTTAGATTCTTTGCAGGAAAACTCCTCTCAAAATGGGAAGGCCCATATGTCATCGAGGAGGTTTACCCGTCTGGAGCCATCAAAGTAAATAATTCTGAAGGGAATAACCCGAAGGTTGTCAATGGGCAACGAATAAAGTATTATATGTCAGGTACGCCCATTAATGCTGAAAGTAATATTATCCAAACTTTAACACTGGAAGAGCACATAAAAGAGTCCTTCCGGAGCACTCCAGAATCTTGAAAATAAGGAGGTACGTGATACGGTAAGTAAACGGACTCCGAAAAATCCACAAAAATATTTTTTATCAGTTTTGGAATATTTAAGAATTTTGGGAATAAAGAAACTTCCAGGAAGCGTACCCTAGTGGGTTGTTCCCACTTGGGACACCTTTCGTACTCCGTTTTTCTCCCGTATGCTTGTCCTCCAAGATAAAAAAATCTATATATACTTCCCGAACCTGTTGGTCACCGTATCACGAAGAAATCCTCTGTTCTCTTTTCTTGTTGTTTCCGGCCAGATTTATCAAGCCAGGCATCATGTCTTCTTGCTCCTCCAACAACATGGAAGAAGATGCTTGGCTGACGATGATCGAGACGAAGCGGGAGGAGCCTACGGACGCCATCAAGGGAGACGAGCAAGAAAGCTACCTTGGATCCATCCTCGGTGGCAGCACAAGTGCTGCTGGCAGAGAAAGAGGAAGAGCATATCCTTAAGCCCTACCTTACTCATCTTACTCCTACTGAGATTGAAGCTTTTCGCGTCATTGAAATAGTTCGCATACAGAATAAGTATCTTACTCGCGAAAATATTCTGCATCAAGAGCATATCATCTATCTCCGAAGCGTCATCCATCGATTGGAGAATCTCTTGATCCTTAAGGATAGATCGCTTCATCACCACCATCATCTTCTTCACCACCAAAGGATAACTGAGTATCGGCTATGGGCACTCCCCTTGGCTTCCGCCAAGCTTGGCGGAGGTGCCCCGGTATCGTATCATCCCACTATCTTCTTGCTTTTACTTATTTTAGTTCGATCTTTTGCATTAGATGAATAAAAGTTTAGTTTGATCCTTTCTTCTTTGAGAGTTGCTTAGTGATCTATCCCTGTAATCGTGTGCAAGTTATATCATAAAGTTTAGTGTGAGTTTTTGCTTTCTTCACTTTCATGTTGCAAATAAAAGAAAAGAAATAAAGAAAGAAAAAGAGAAAGGAAATAAATCATTAAGATCGTATACTAATCCTATGGTAGGTGATGGCACCACATAAGGAAAAGTATAAGTAGAAAATTTTGTTAGAGGTTGACAAACATAGCATTAGTCAATGATGCAACTCATGAAAGAATTAATAAGGGAAGAGAAGATTCACATATAAATATACTATCCTAGAAATCTTTTGTGATTGTGAGCCCTCATCAAATATTATATGCCAAAATTGTTGACGTTGGACAAGGAAGACAACTTAATGGTTTATGTTTGTTTATATTCACATAGAAGTCATATTGTCATAGATCCTTTAACATGTGATGCTTGCCCCCTATCTTTGCTAGCCAAAAATTCCACACTAAGTAGAGATACTCCTTGTGCATCCAAAAACCCTTAAACCCAAATCTTATTTTCAAGTGTCCACCATACCTACCTAGGGATTGAGCAAGATCCCTCAAGTAAGCTGTCATCGGTGCAAAAAGGCAATAAAAATTGCTTCTAAAAGTGTGAGATCATTTAGTGTAAGAGAAAATTGAGCGTTGTACGAACTTGGATGACAAAGAATAAAAGCAACATACTGCATAATAAAGGTTCCCATCTTAAGGGGCAATACAACGTGATGTTCTTTTGCACTAAGGGATTGAGCATACAAACAAATAAGCGCATGGCAACCTCTGCTTCCCTCTGTGAAGGGCCTATCTTTTACTTTTATGTATTTACTTTTATGCAAAGAGCCAAAGTTTTCCTTCTATTCCTTTTATTTTCTCCTTTGGCAAGCATCATGTGGTGAGGAAAGATCTAGGCACATATGTCCAGTTGAATATAGATAGCATGAGTTATTATTGTTGACGTCACCCTTGAGGTGAGTATGTTGGGAGGCGAAACTATAAGCCCCTATCTTTCTATGTGTCCGGTTGAAACGTTTTGCTCATGGGTACAAGGTGAGTGTTAGCAATCATACAAGACTATAAGATAGCTGAGTATGTGGACTTGCTTAAAGGCTCTGATACATGACCCTTCCTGAAAAGATGATGAATTATAGTTGCAAAGTTGACTGAGAACATAGTTTGTTGGTTTCTAATAGAGTTTTTGCTTTATACTTCGATTGTGTGATGAACTATTAGTTATTCATGAGAAGTATATGATAAAAGTTCTATGATAAAAGTCATATGTTTAATTGTTTTTTGCTCTTATAATAATCAACATGATGATTCTATGTTCGTATTTTGTTTTTATCGACACCTCTCTCTCAAAGCATGTGGACATGATATTCAATTTCGGTTTTTGCTTGAGGACAAGCGAGGTCTAAGCTTTGGGGAGTTGATACGTCCATTTTGCATCATGTTTTCTTATTGTTATTTATAATGTTTTTATCCATAATAATGCTTTTTGGAGTAATTCTAATGCATTTTCTCTCATAATCTGCAACGAACACACCAAGAGGGAGAATTCCGGCAGCTGGAAATCTGGACCTGGAAAAGCTACGTCAGGCCACCTATTCTGCACAACTCCAAACAAGCTGAAACTTCACAGAGATTTTTTATGGAATATTTGAGAATTATTGGAGCAAATAACCACTAGAGGGGGGCCACCAGGTGGGCACAACCCACCTGGGCGCGCGATGACCCCCCTGGCGCGCCCTGGGGGGGTTTTGGCCTCCTCGGCCCACCTCCGGTCCCCATATTCTTGTATAAAAGTCATTTAGACCTAGAAAAAATTAGATGAGGACTTTTGGGAAGAAGCGCCGCCGCTTTGAGGTGGAACTTGGGCAGGAGCACTTTTGCCCTCTGGCAGAGCGATTTCGCCGGGGGAACTTCCCTCCTGGAGGGGGAAATCATCGTCATCGTCATCACCAACAACTCTACCATCTTGGGGAGGGCAATCTCCATCAACATCTTCAACAACGCCATCTCCTCTCAAACCCTAGTTCATCTCTTGTGTTCAATCTTGTTATCGAAACTATAGATTGGTACTTGTGGGTGACCAGTAGTGTTGATTACAACTTGTAGTTGATTACTATATGGTTTATTTGGTGGAAGATTATATGTTTAGATCCAATATGCTATTTAATACTCCTGTGATCATGAGCATGTTTATCATTTGTGAGTAGTTACTTTTGTTCTTGAGGTCACGGGAGAAATCATGTTGCAAGTAATCATGTGAAATTGATATGTGTTCGATATTTTGATAGTATGAATGCTGTGATTCCCTTAGTGGTGTCATGTGAACGTCGACTACATGACACTTCACCATATTTGGGCCTAAGGGAATGCATTGTGGAGTAGCAATTAGATGGTGGGTTGCGAGAGTGACAGAAACTTAAACCCAAGTTTATGCGCTATTCCGTAAGGGGCCGATTAGACCCCAAAGTTTAATGCTATGGTTAGAATTTATTCTTAATACTTTTCTCGTAGTTGCGGATGCTTGCGGGAGGGTTAATCATAAGTAGGAGGTTTGTTCAAGTAAGAATAGCACCTAAGCACCGGTCCACCCACATATCAAATTATCAAAGTAGCGAACACAAATCGAACCAATATGACGAAAGTGACTAGATGAAATTCCCGTGTACCCTCAAGAATGCTTTGCTTATCATAAGAGACCGTTTTGTCCTGTCCTTTGCCTCAAAAGGATCGGGATACCTTGCTGCACTTTTGTTACTACTATCGTTACTTGCTCGTTACAAATTATCTTGCTATCAAACTACTCCGCTACTTACAATTTCAGCACTTGCAGACACTACCTTACTGAAAACAACTTGTCATTTCCTTCTGCTCCTCGTTGGGTTCGACACTCTTACTTGTCGAAAAGAGCTACAATTGATCCCCTATACTTGTGGATCATCATTAGACACCGAGTCGGTCACGTTGTGTGAGCCGGCCGGGATTCTGTAAGCCGCCGGGCATCAACCTGTGTATATAAAGGGGTGACCCGGCGGCGGGTTAACTCAAGAAACAACTGATCGAGACTAGGTCAAGCGTATTCGCTCCCTGGTAATCGAAACCCAAGCAATACAAGCTAAAGCAGGAGTAGGCTTTTACCTCATCGAGAGGGGCCGAACCTGGGTAAACTCTCTGTGTCCTTTGTCCCGTTTAACCCCTTCAAGCTAACCTAGTTGCGATGGCTCCACACCTAAGTCATTTTGCTAGGGCATCTGCCGTGTTAAGTCCACGACAGGAAGGATGCCGGAAAAGGCCCCAAGATGGGATCTCACGGGAACAGAAGGTTGCGGTGGTGGAAAAGTGTTTTCATGGATGCTTCTGGTGGTTTGGGAATATATGTGAATATATAGGAGGCAGAACTAGGTCAGGGGGTCACCGAGGGGCCCAAAAGGTAGGGGCGCGCCCTCCCCCATTGTTGCCGCCTCGTGGCTCTTCTGACTTGAACTCCAAGTCTCCGGGGTGTCTTCTGGTCCAAGAAAAATCGTCGCGAAAGTTTTATTCCGTTTGGTATTCCTTTTCTGCGAAGCTCAAAAACAAGGAAAAAAATAGAAACTGGCACTGGGCTCTAGGTTAATAAATTAGTCCCAAAAATAATATAAAATAGCATATTAATGCATATAAAACATCCAAAACAGATAATATAATAGCATGGAATAATCAAAAATTATGGATACGTTGGAGACGTATCAAGCATCCCCAGGCTTAATTCCTGATTGTCCTCGAGTAGGTAAATGATAAAAATAGAATTTTTGTTGTGGAATGCTACCTAACATATTTATGCATGTAATTTTTCTTTATTGTGGCATGAATGTTCAGATCCATAAGATTCAAAACAAAAGTTTAATATTGACATAAAAATGATAATACTTCAAGAATACTAACAAAGCAATCATGTCTTCTCAAAATAACATGGCCAAAGAAAGCTATCCCTACAAAATCATATATTCTGGCTATGCTCCATCTTCATCACACAAAATATTCTAATCATGCACAACCCCGATGACAAGCCAAGCAATTGTTTCATACTTTTGGTGTTCTCAAACTTTTTAACTTTCATGCAATACATGAGCGTGAACCATGGACATAGCACTATAGGTGGAATAGAATATGGTGGTTGTGGAGAAGACAAAAAGAAGGATATAGTCTCACATCAACTAGGCATATCAACGGGCTATGGAGATGCCCATCAATAGATATCAATGTGAGTGAGTAGGGATTGCCATGCAACAGATGCACTAGAGCTATAAGTTTATGAAAGCTCAAAAAGAAACTAAGTGGGTGTGCATCCAACTTGCTTGCTCACGAAGACATAGGGAAATTTGAGGAAGCCCATCATTGGAATATACAAGCCAAGTTCTATAATGAAAAATTCCCACTAGTATATGAAAGTGACAATATAGGAGACTCTCTATCATGAACATCATGGTGCTACTTTGAAGGACAGGTGTGGAAAAAGGAGAGTAACATTGCCCTTCTCTCTTTTCTCTCATTTTTATGTGGGCTTCTTTGGCCTCTTTTATTATTATTATTTTTCGTCCGGAGTCTCATCCCTACTTATGGGGGAATCATAGTCTCCATCATCCTTTCCTCACATGGAACAATGCTCTAATAATGATGATCATCACACTTTTATTTACTTACAACTCAAAAATTACAACTCGATACTTAGAACAAAATATGACTCTATACGAATGCCTCCGGTGGTGTACCGGGATGTGCAATGAAGCAAGAGCGACAAGTATAAAAATGATGAATGGTGGCTTTGCCACAAATATGATGTCAACTACATGATCATGCAAAGCAATATGACAATGATGAAACGTGTCATAATAAACAGAAAGGTGGAAAGTTGCATGGCAATATATCTCGGAATGGCTATGGAAATGCCATAATAGGTAGGTATGGTGGATGTTTTGAGGAAGATATATGGTGGGTGTATGGCACCGGCAAAAGTTGCGCGGTACTAGAGAGGCTAGCAATGGTGGAAGGGTGAGAGTTTGTATAATCCATGGACTCAACATTAGTCATAAAAACTCACATACTTATTGCAAAAATCTATTAGTCATCGAAACAAAGTACTATGTGCATGCTCCTAGGGGGATAGATTGGTAGGAAAAGACCATCACTCGTCCCCGACCGCCACTCATAAGGAAGACAATCAATAAATAAATCATGCTCCAACTTCGTTATATAAAGATTCACCATACGTGCATGCTACGGGAATCACAAACCTTAACACAAGTATTTCTCCAATTCACAATTACTTGCTAGCATGACTCTAATATCACCATCTCTATATCTCAAAACAATCATAAGGAATCAAACTTCTCATAGTATTCAATGCACTTTATATGAAAGTTTTTATTATATCCCTCTTGGATGCCTATCATATTAGGACTAAATTCATAACCAAAGCAAATTACCATGTTGTTTAGAGAGACTCTCAAAATAATATAAGTGAAGCGTTAGAGTTCAATAATTTATATAAAATAAAGCCACCACCGTGCTCTAAAAAGATATAAGTGAAGCACTAGAGCAAAATTGCCTAGCTCAAAAGATATAAGTGAAGCACATAAAATACTCTAATAAATCACGATTCATGTGTGTCCCTCTCAAAAGGTGTGTACAGCAAGGATGATTGTGGCAAACTAAAAAGAAAAGACTCGTATCATACAAGACGCTCCAAGCAAAACACATATCATGTGGTGAATAAAAATATAGCCTCAAGTAAAGTTATCGATAGACGAACACGAAAGAGGGGATGCCTTCCCGGGCATCCCCAAGCTTAGGCTCTTGGTTGTCCTTGAATATTACCTTGGGGTGCCTTGGGCATCACCAAGCTTAGCCTCTTGCCACTCCTTATTCCATAGTCCATTAAATCCTTACCCATAACTTGAAAACTTCACAACACAAAACTCAACAAAAAATCTCATAAGCTCCGTTAGTATAAGAAAATAAATAACCACTTTTTGTACTGTTGTGAACTCATTCTTTATTTATATTGGTGTAATATATACTGTATTCTAACTTTTCCATGGTTCATATGAAGGAAATATGCCCTAGAGGCAATAATAAAGTTGTTATTTTATATGTCCTTATACATGATAAATGTATATTATTCATGCTAGAATTGTATTGATCGGAAACCTAAATACATGTGTGAATACATAGACAAACACGGTGTCCCTAGTGAGCCTCTACTAGCTCGTTGATCAAAGATGGTTAAGGTTTCCTAACCATGGACATGAGTTGTCATTTGATAACGGGATTGATACGTCTCCAACGTATCTACTTTTCCTAACGCTTTTACTCTTGTTTTGGACTCTAATTTGCATGATTTGAATGAAACTAACCCCGGACTGACGCTGTTTTCAGCAGAACTACCATGGTGTTGTTTTTGTGCGGAAATAAAAGTTCTCGGAATGGAACGAAACATTGCGAGGAATTTTTTTATATCAATATAGAAAAATACTGGAGCCAAGAACCACCGGAGGGGGGCGCCTGGGTGGGCACAGCCCACCAGGGCGCCCCCCCTCCAAGCACGCCCAGGTGGGTTGTCCCCACATGGTGGCCCCGCAGACCGTGAAACCGACGTTATAAAATCCTATTTTCCAGAAAAAATTAGGGAGAAAGAATTATCGCGTTCCACAAGACGGAGCCACCGCCACCTCCTGTTCTTCATCGGGTGGCCAGACCAGGAGCCCGTTTGGGGCTCCAGAGAGGGGGATCTTCGATCTTCGTCATCACCAACCCTTCTCCATCGCCAATTCCATGATGCTCCCTACCGGGAGTGAGTAATTCCTTCGTAGGCTCACTGGTCGGTGAGGAGTTGGATGAGATTCATCATGTAACCGAGTTACTTTTGGTAGGGCTTGATCCCTAGTATCCATTATGTTCTGAGATTGATGTTGCTATGACTTTGCCATGCTTAATGCTTGTAACTTTGGGCCCGGGTGCCATGATTTCAGATCTGAATCGTTTATGTTATCACCATTATATCTATGTTCTAGATCCGATCTTGCAAGTTATAGTCACCTACTATGTGTTATGATCCGTCAACCCCGGAGTGACAATAGTCGGGATACTTTCCGGTGATGACCATAGTTTGAGGAGTTCATGTATTAACCGTGTGTTAATGCTTTGTTCCGGTTCTCTATTAAAAGGAGGCCTTAATATCCCTTAATTTCCAATAGGACCCCGCTGCCACAGGAGGGTAGGATAAAAGATGTCATGCAAGTTCTTTCCATAAGCATGTATGACTATTTATGGAATACATGCCTACATTATATTTATGAACTGGAGCTAGTGCCGTATCGCCCTAGGTTATGACTGTTATATGATGAATATCATCCAACAAATTGCCGATCCAATGCATACGATTTTCCTACATATTGATCTTGCTAAGTTACTACTCTATTGATACTATTGCACTTGCTACAAAACTATTGCTATCACTGTTACGTTACCATTGTTGTTGCTACTGCTATCAAAACTATCATACTACTTTGCTACTGATCACTTTGTTGCAGATAATTAATCTCCAGGTGTGGTTGAATTGACAACTCAGCTGCTAATACTTGCAAATATTCTTTGGCTCCCCTTGTGTCGAATCTATAAATTTGGGTTGAATACTCTACCCTCGAAAACTGTTGTGATCCCATATACTTGTGGGTTATCAAGACCTTTTTCTGGCGCCGTTGCCGGGGAGCATAGCTATATTTGTGGAGTCACTTGGGATTATTATCATATTATCACTATGAAGAATTCGAAGGATGCTAAGACTAAGATTTTACCCTCTAAGGCGAGGGGAGGTAAGGAACTGCTATCCAGCTCTGCTTTAGATTCACCTTCTGTCATAAGTAAACTTGCAACACCACCACATGCTATCAATTCTGATATGTCGCAAGTTATTGATGATGCTACTTCTGCTATGAATGCTACTCATGATGATGCTAGTACCTTGCTTGATGATGATGTGCCACTAGGTGAATTTCTTGATGAACAAATTGCTAGAGTAAGACAACATGAGATTATTGAAACTGATGATGAGCTTGAACCTGGAAATCTTGAAACACCTATTAGACCTAGTTCTCCTAGATATGAATTGCCTAAAGTACCAGAAGGTTATGTTATGAATGAGGAGACAACTAGAGACATTCTTGCTTGTAAGGATAGAGATGATCTAGAAAAATTACGCAAGTATAAAGAAAAGACTTTGAATGCTAGAATGAAAAGCGGTCCTAAGTTTGCTACTTCACCTATGTTTGTTGATGATAAGGATTATGAATTATCTGTCGACCTAGAGTTAATTACTTTGGTTGAATCTGATCCTTTCCATGGTTATGAAACTAAAACTGTTGTGGCACATCTCACTAAGCCGAATGATATAGCCACCCTTTTTATTCATGATGAGAAGATTCACTTTTATTATATTCTCCAATTATTTTCATTCTCATTAAAGGGTGATGCTAAAGCTTGGTACAATACTCTTACTCCTGGTTGTGTGCGTAGTCCCCAGGATATGATTTATTACTTCTCTGGAAAATATTTTCCTGCTCATAAGAAACAAGTTGCCTTACAGGAAATATTCAACTTTGTGCAAATTGAAGAAGAGAGTCTCCCACAAGCTTGGGGGAGGTTCTCCAATTGCTTAATGCTTTGCCTGATCATGATTCCCGATACTGAGGTTCATCGGGTGGCATCCTAATCCTGCCATCATCCCGGCTCATGGGGAACTGACCTGGAGCGGTTTTCTAAGGGTCCTAGTAGGTAACCCATATTTTTCCACAACTACCCTTGATATGAATGAATGTGTGGCACCAGAGTCAAAAAGTACCAATACTGGATGTGAATTTAATAAAAACTTACCGATTACGGTATCCGGCTTATCATAGACCTCCTCCACATCAATGTGGTTCACCTGAGCTCGGGGAAAAGGGTTTTGCTTCTTGATCCCAGAGTTTCCGTTACCGTTTCCATTTCCATTGCCATTGTTCGGCTTAGCATCAGGACATTTGTTGGCATAATGTCCAGTCTGCTTGCACCTAAAACAGGTGACGGTGCTTAGGTCCCTCATCACTGGAGCGGAATTATGCTGAGTACCATTCCCGCCATTGCCGTTCTTCTGGTTGTTGGTGTTGGAATGGGTATGTCCTCCGTGAGTATGGCCTCCATGGGTATGGTGGTTGTGTCCTCCTGAGTATGGGGCGTAGCGGGGCTTTCGATGAGCTCCAGAGCTATACCTTCCCTGTCCATACTTTCGCTTCCGACTCTCTATCTGCTGCTGCTTGCCTTCAAGAATGATGGCCTTGTCTACCAGCTCCTGGTAGTTATTGAAGGTAGCCACCATCAGCTGCATTCCCAACTCATCATTGAGTCCTTCGAGGAACTTTTCCTGTTTTGCGGCATCTATGGCCACATCATCCGGGGCATAGGGAGCTAACTGGCTGAACTCATCCACGTACTGCCCCACAGTATGATTTCCCTGGTGTAAGTTGCGTAACTCACTCTTCTTCAGACTCATGGCTCCAGCTGAGACATGAGCGGTGCGGAAGGCCTGCTGAAACTGATCCCATGTAACTGTGGCCATGGGGTAGGTGGCGGTGTAGTTTTCCCACCACGATGTTGCGGGTCCATCCAGTTGATGTGCGGCAAAATGCACCTTCTCAGCATCTGTGCATCCAGCAGTGGCTAGCTCCCTTCCGATCTTGCGGAGCCAATCATCAGCTACAATCGGCTCGGTGCTGCTAGAGAACACCGCCGGATTCAGCCTTAAGAAATGGGTCAGCTTGTAGACAGGGGGTGGTGGCGATGGATGGTTGTTGTTCTTGCCTTGGTTCTATATGACCATCTGCATCAAGGCATTCTGCTGTTGGATCAGCTGGGTGAGCTCCGGCGGGAAAGTGAATCTGGGGTCACGTCTTAGAGGCATCTGATGTTTTGGAGCGGATGAGAAATTAGAATAGAACAAGGGTCTAAAGAGAAATAACACTACCCACATGTATGCAACAATCAATAACACACCAATCACTTCAGTCAAGTTTCACACATCGATCGTAACAAACTAATCGAGAATCCAACCATCTAACGAATTTCTAATGTTTACATGGTGGTCTGAATCTAGTTCTCAGCGGTGGAAGACTTCATCAGATCAACGTCGGCTCCAACTTCTTCTTCGTCAGCGTCGTCTTCATAGGGCAAGCTCTCGTCGGATTGAGCAGACTCGGTGATGGGGTCAACAACTATTTTTGTGAATCAGAGAAGAGAAAGAAACGAATAGAGAAGAGTATAGACCAAAGGATATATAGGAAAATTGTAAAATAGTTTTTTTCCTATGGCTTTCCGATCCTAGGGGTTACGTCCTACAGTCAGCGTGTGCTCTGATACCATCTCTGTAACGACACGACCCAAAATCGGTCAAGTCTCTATGTATCTGTACCATCCCAAGATCATGCTGGCACACACAGTACATCAATGAATATATCAAAGTGCAATCACACATGCTTTATTACATCGAATCTCATATAGATTCTTTATTACAATACAATAAATTCGGCCGAAGGCCAACTCATGAGATAAACTACTGCGGTAGACATAGACGACAGCGAGTTCATCCGACTCCATTGGGCAATCACCGAGCGTAGATCGTAGCCTCACTCCTGGTCAGAATAAACCTCTGCAACATAAGACGTTGCAGCCGTGTAGGTCAGCATTTTGAATATGCCGGCAAGTCATAGAGAGAAACGGTAATAAAATGCTATCACTATATGTAATGTGAGCTGTGGGGCTCTAAGTTTAAGTTTTTGCGAAAAGCAAAATTTTCCCTACAACAAAAGGACTTGCTTGTAAATTACTACAAAATATTTGTTGTTAATGAGATGGTTCCGCCAACCAATTCTCATATCCCAAAATTATTAATAAACCCACTCATTGTTATTAATTATGTTGAGACTGGCTGATAGTATCATCTCCGGTGCTCAAGTTGTCCGTAATTGGGGACACGGCTAATCGATTAGATTGTTACTCTGCAGAGTCTTGTACACTTTACCCGCAATATTTGATCCCTCCTGTTATGTCCTCGCACTACCTGGCGTTTGAGAACGGGACGATCAAAACATGGTCTTCCAAAGCGGTCCTCCGGCCAAAAGTCAGTGCTCATCCAATCCTACCGTTCGTCTACATCTGCTAGCAATCTGACCAACCAGAGTCTCGACTAAGGTCAACCAAGCCAGAGCCCGTAATGGCTTGCGATTGCACACATAAGCTTTCCATCCTTGAAGTATCCATCTCTTTGAGCCTGGGTGGCATTCCGTCGGGATGATCACAGGTAGATACCAAGATTCCCGGGCATAACCATGATAGATATCAGGTTGCCGAATGCTTTCCATTCCACCCAGAGGTATATTCAGTCCTTGAAGTCTTGAAGTCTTGAATCATCATGCAGGTCTTGAATTATTTAACCTCACAACACTTCTGAATCTCACAACCAAACCCCATCTACTAGAGCGTAGCAAATATGAAGTAACGTCCCTTCCCGGGCAATGGTAACAGGGTGTTGGGTTTCTCCTACCTCATGATACTACCTCAAGTTCAATGCTCAAAATCCTACTATTCAAGGTGGAAAGAAACTACTAATGCAATAAAACATGGGTAATGGAAATACATTATCAAAGTGAACTAGCCTTGTTGACGATGCTGAAACTCGAACGCTTCATAGACACAAGCCTCGCACTCCGGAAATTCTATCGAATCAAACATAGCACACATAAGTATACCATCATACAATTTCCACTACAACAACAAGTAAAATTTAATAACACACAATCATACACACAAAGAAATCCAAGGAGAAAAACAAAGAAAGTCATAAAAACAATGCCAACCTTTTACTATGAGTGAAACCAACTACATAAATAATTTTCTACCATTAAAACATTCTTTGACAGAATTAAAACAAGGTTTTTATTAAATAACAGAAAAGAAAACAGCAAACAAATTTAATGCAAAAAGAAACGCATTAAATGCTATTTAAAAACTCTTTTTATGATTAAAACAAAACTAGTAAGAAAATAAAATAAAATAAATTCTTTTTCTGTAAATAAAAGTTCACCTTCTAAACTATAGAAAAAATCTGAAATAAACTACAACAGAGGTGGAAATAAATTTTAAAGTAATTAAAACAACAAAACAGCAACAAAGTGAAATAAACTAAAACATAGTTGTTTTCGTGTAAAACTAATTTCAATAAAATCTATAAATACCCAAATTAATCCTACTGCTAAGCAAGGTCAAAACAAAGCAGTGGCAAAAAGAATCACAAAAAAAATCCTAGCTCATTTTATAGCAGAAATACTAATCTGACTAAAACTCATATAAAACATTTTTTTTTAAATATAACATGGCCGAAACTATTTTATACAGAAACTTCAGGAAATTTGCAAACTAGGAAAAAAAGAATCAACTAAAAATATTTAATAACCTAAGAGAAACATATTTTACAAGATTGAAACTTCCTGTTTTAAAAACAGAAATGAAAATAAAACAATATAAAAATGAACATGCGCTCCCGGGCCGAAGGTGTGCGATTCTGCAACTATATTACGCTCCGGCGTTATATATCTAAATGCGTAAGTTTAATAAAAGAAAACCTACCGGTTCGATTTAAACTAACTAAACCAGAAATAAACCCAACACTAACCGATCTAATAAAAAAACCAAACTCTTCGCGTGATCTAATCTAGGCCGTTGGTTGGCGATCTAACGATGGAGGGAGGTGGCGGCTTACAACGGCGGTGGCCGACGGCGAACAGAGGACGACGGCGGTCGGCGTCGGGCGGGGCGGGGTTTGCGGCGGTCTCCGACATCGATGAAGGTGTCGGGGAGGTGCGTCTCGGCGAGGGAGACTCGGGGTGGTGTTGGTGGAGCTCGGGAGCAGCTGTAGCGAGCGGGACGTCGACGGCACGGCTCGGGTGCCCGCAGCTCCAGTGGCGATGTTCGGGGCGGCCTCTTCGGCGGTTCCTGGGCGGCGAGTGAAGGAAATATGCCCTAGAGGCAATAATAAAGTTATTATTTATTTCCTCATATCATGATAAATGTTTATTATTCATGCTAGAATTTTATTAACCGGGAAACATAATACATGTGTGAATACATAGACAAACATAGTGTCACTAGTATGCCTCTACTTGACTAGCTCGTTAATCAAAGATGGTTGAGTTTCCTAAACCATAGACATGAGTTGTCATTTGATTAACGGGATCACATCATTAGGAGAATCATGTGATTGACTTGACCAATTCTGTTAGCTTAGCACATGATCGTTTAGTTTACTGCTATTGCTTTCTTCATGACTTATACATGTTCCTATGACTATGAGATTATGCAACTCCCGATTACCGGAGAAACACTTTGTGTGCTACCAAACGTCACAATGTAACTGGGTGATTATAAAGGTGCTCTACAGGTGTCTTCGATGGTACTTGTTGAGTTGGCATAGATCAAGATTAGGATTTGTCACTCCGATTGTCGGAGAGGTATCTCTGGCCCTCTCGGTAATGCACATCACAATAAGCCTTGCAAGCAATGTGACTAATGAGTTATTTGCGGGATGATGCATTACGTAACGAGTAAAGAGACTTGTCGGTAACGAGATTGAGCTAGGTATTGAGATACCGACGATCGAATCTCGGGCAAGTAACATACCCATGACAAAGGGAACAACGTATGTTGTTATACAGTTTGACCGATAGAGATATTCGTAGAAGATGTGGGAGCCAATATGAGCATCCAGGTTACGCTACTGGTTATTGGCCGGAGACGTGTCTCGGTCATGTCTACATAGTTCTCGAACCCGTAGGGTCCGCACGCTTAAAGTTCGGTGACGATCGGTATTATGAGTTTTTGTGTTTTGATGTACAGAAGGTAGTTCGGAGTCTCGGATATGATCACGAACATGATGAGGAGTCTCGAAATGGTCGAGAAGTGAAGATCGATATATTGGACGACTATATTCGGACACCGGAAGTGCTCCGGGTGGTTTCGGAGAAAACCGGAGTGCCGAAGGGTTACCGGAACCCCCCGGGAGAAATAGTGGGCCTTATGGGCCTTAGTGGAGAGAGAGAGGGCTGGCCTAGGTCAGGCCGCGGGCCCCACCCCCTCTAGTCCGAATTGGACTAGGAGAGGGGGGGCGGCGCCCCCCTTTCCTTCTCCCTCTCCCCCTTCCTTTCCCTCTCCTAGTAGGAGTAGGAAAGAGGGGAGTCCTACTCCTAGTAGGAGGAGGACTCCTCCTCCTGGCGCGCCCTACAGGGGCCGGCCGGCCTCCCCCCTTGCTCCTTTATATAGGGGGGCAGGGGCACCTCTAGACACACAAGTTGATCTGTTGATCTCTCCCAGCCGTGTGCGGTGCCCCCCTCCACCATAATCCACCTCGATCGTATCGTAGCGGTGCTTAGGCGAAGCCCTGCGTCGGTAGCATCATCATCACCGTCATCACGCCATCGTGCTCACGAAACTCTCCGGCGAAGCTTTGCTGGATCGGAGCTCGCGGGACGTCATCGAGCTGAACGTGTGCTGAACTCGGAGGTGTCGTGCGTTCGGTACTTGGATCGGTCGGATCGTGAAGACGTACGACTACATCAACCGCGTTGTGCTAACGCTTCCGCTTTCGGTCTACGAGGGTACGTGGACACACTCTCCCCTCTGTTTCTATACATAACCATGATCCTGTGTGTGCGTGGGAATTTTTTTGAAATTACTACGTTCCCCAACAGTGGTATCAGAGCCTGGTTTATGCGTAGATGTTATATGCACGAGTAGAACACAACTAAGTTGTGGGCAATACAAGTCATACTGCTTACCTTTGGTTCGGCGGTATTGTTGGATGAAGCCGCCCGGACCGACATTACGCGTACGCTTACGCGAGACTGGTTCTACCGACGTGCTTTGCACATAGGTGGCTGGCGGGTGTCAGTTTCTCCAACTTTAGTTGAACCGAGTGTGGCTACGCCCGGTCCTTGAGAAAGTTAAAACAGCACTAAGTTCATAACGACGTCATGCTTGCTTTTGGTACTCCAGAAAAGCAAATCTTGATCGAACCTATATTTGCCCAATGGATACAATCTGCTCATGGCAAGACGACATATGGGTTACGAACTATCGTTGTGGTTTTGATGCGTAGGTAAGAGCGGTTCTTGCTCAGCCTGTAGCAGCCACGTAAAACTTGCAACAACAAAGTAGAGGACGTCTAACTTGTTTTTGCAGGGCATGTTGTGATGTGATATGGTCAAGACATGATGCTATATTTATTGTATGAGATGATCATGTTTTGTAACGGAGTTATCGGCAACTGGCAGGAGCCATATGGTTGTCGCTTTATTTTATGCAATGCAATCGCCCTGTAATTGCTTTACTTTATCACTAAGCGGTAGCGATAGTCGTAGAAGTAATAGTTGGCGAGACGAGAACGATGCTACGATGGTGATCAAGGTGCCGCGCCAGTGACGATGGTGATCATGACGGTGCTTTGGAGATGGAGATCAAAGGCACAAGATGATGATGGCCATATCATATCACTTATATTGATTGTATGTGATGTTTATCCTTTATGCATCTTATTCTGCTTTGTTTGACGGTAGCATTATAAGATGATCTCTCACTAAATTTCGTCGTGCATAGGTAAAAGTGTTCTCCCTGATTATGCACCGTTGCCAAAGTTCGTCGTGCCGAGACACCACGTGATGATCGGGTGTGATAAGCTCAACGTTCATCTACAACGGGTGTAAGACAGTTTTACGTGATGATTGGTTATGGTTTAGTTGATATGGATCACGTGGTCACTTAGATGATTAGAGGGATGTCTATCTAAGTGGGAGTTCTTAAGTAATATGATTAATTGAACTTAAATTTGTCATGAACTTAGTACCTGATAGTATTTTGCTTGTCTATGTTGTTGTAGATAGATGGCCCGTGCTGTTGTTCCGTTGAATTTTAATGTGTTCCTTGAGAAAGCAAAGTTGAAAGATGATGGTAGCAATTACACGGACTGGGTCCGTAACTTGAGGATTATCCTCATTGCTGCACAGAAGAATTACGTCCTGGAAGCACCACTAGGTGCCAGGCCTGCTGCAGATGCAACTGACGATGTTAAGAACGTCTGGCAGAGCAAAGCTGATGACTACTCGATAGTTCAGTGTGCCATGCTTTACGGCTTAGAACCAGGGCTTCAACGATGTTTTGAACATCATGGAGCATATGAGATGTTCCAGGAGTTGAAGCTAATATTTCAAGAAAATGCCCGGATTGAGAGATATGAAGTCTCCAATAAGTTCTACAGCTGCAAAATGCAGGAGAATAGTTCTGTCAGTGAACATATACTCAAAATGTCTGGGTATAACTATCACTTGATTCAACTGGGAGTTAATCTTCTGGATGATAGTGTCATTGACAGAATTCTTCAATCACTGCCACCAAGCTACAAGAGCTTCGTGATGAACTATAATATGCAAGGGATGGATAAGACAATTCTCAGGCTCTTCGCAATGCTAAAAGTTGCGGAGGTAGAAATCAAGAAGGAGCATCAAGTGTTGATGGTCAACAAGACCACCAGTTTCAAGAAAAAGGGTAAAGGGAAGAAGAAGGGGAACTTCAAGAAGAACAGCAAGCAAGTTGCTGCCCAAGAGAAGAAACCCAAGTCTGGACCTAAGCCTGAGACTGAGTGCTTCTACTGCAAACAGACTGGTCACTGGAAGCGGAACTGCCCCAAGTATTTGGCGGATAAGAAGGATGGCAAGGTGAGCAAAGGTATATGTGATATACATGTTATTGGTGTGTACCTTACTAGAGCTCGCAGTAGCACCTGGGTATTTGATACCTGTTCTGTTGCTAATATTTGCAACTCGAAACAGGGACTACGGATCAAGCGAAGACTGGCTAAGGACGACGTGACGATGCGTGTGGGAAATGGTTCCAAAGTCGATGTGATCGCCGTCGGCACGCTACCTCTACATCTACCTTCGGGATTAGTTTTAGACCTAAATAATTGTTATTTAGTGCCAGCGTTAAGCATGAACATTATATCTGGATCTTGTTTGATGCGAGACGGTTATTCATTTAAATCTGAGAATAATGGTTGTTCTATTTATATGAGTAATATCTTTTATGGTCATGCACCATTGAAGAGTGGTCTATTTGTGATGAATCTCGATAGTAGTGATACACATATTCATAATATTGAAGCCAAAAGATGCAGAGTTGATAATGATAGTGCAACTTATTTGTGGCACTGCCGTTTGGGTCATATTGGTGTAAAGCGCATGAAGAAACTCCATACTGATGGACTTTTGGAATCACTTGATTATGAATCACTTGGTACTTGCGAACCATGCCTCATGGGCAAGATGACTAAAACGCCGTTCTCCGGAACAATGGAGCGAGCAACAGATTTGTTGGAAATCATACATACTGATGTATGTGGTCCAATGAATATTGAGGCTCGCGGCGGGTATCGTTATTTTCTCACCTTCGCAGATGATTTAAGCAGATATGGGTATATCTACTTAATGAAACATAAGTCTGAAACATTTGAAAAGTTCAAAGAATTTCAGAGTGAAGTGGAAAATCATCATAACAAGAAAATAAAATTTCTACGATCTGATCATGGAGGAGAATATTTGAGTTACGAGTTTGGTCTACATTTGAAACAATGCGGAATAGTTTCGCAACTCACGCCACCTGGAACACCACAACATAATGGTGTGTCTGAATGTCGTAATCGTACTTTACTAGATATGGCGCGATCTATGATGTCTCTTACTGATTTACGGCTATCGTTTTGGGGTTATGCTTTAGAGACGGCTGCATTCACGTTAAATAGGGCACCATCAAAATCCGTTGAGACGACGCCTTATGAACTGTAGTTTAGCAGGGAGGTACCAAAGTAATCCAGGAGTGGACCACTGGACAGCGGTCAAGAACATCCTGAAATACCTAAAAAGGACTAAGGATATGTTTCTCGTTTATGGAGGTGACAAAGAGCTAGTCGTAAATGGTTACGTCGATGCAAGCTTTGACACTGATCCGGATGATTCTAAATCTCAAACCGGATACGTGTTTACATTGAACGGTGGAGCTGTCAGTTGGTGCAGTTCTAAACAAAGCGTCGTGGCGGGATCTACGTGTGAAGCGGAGTACATAGCTGCTTCGGAAGCAGCAAATGAAGGAGTCTGGATGAAGGAGTTCATATCCGATCTAGGTGTCATACCTAGTGCATCGGGACCGATGAAAATCTTTTGTGACAATACTGGTGCAATTGCCTTGGCAAAGGAATCTAGATTTCACAAGAGAACCAAGCACATCAAGAGATGCTTCAATTCCATCCGGGGTCAAGTACAGGTGGGAGACATAGAGATTTGCAAGATACATACGGATCTGAATGTTGCAGACCCGTTGACTAAGCCTCTTCCACGAGCAAAACATGATCAGCACCAAAACTACATGGGTGTTAGAATCATTACTGTGTAATCTAGATTATTAACTCTAGTGCAAGTGGGGAGTAGGAAAGAGGGGAGTCCTACTCCTAGTAGGAGGAGGACTCCTCCTCCTGGCGCGCCCTACAGGGGCCGGCCGGCCTCCCCCCTTGCTCCTTTATATACGGGGGCAGGGGGCACCTCTAGACACACAAGTTGATCTGTTGATCCCTCCCAGCCGTGTGCGGTGCCCCCCTCCACCATAATCCACCTCGATCGTATCATAGCGGTGCTTAGGCGAAGCCCTGCATTGGTAGAATCATCATCACCATCATCACGCTGTCGTGCTGACGAAACTCTCCGGCGAAGCTTTGCTGGATCGGAGCTCGCGGGACGTCATCGAGCTGAACGTGTGCTGAACTCGGCGGGGCCGTGCGTTCGGTACTCGGATCGGTCGGATCGTGAAGACGTACGACTACATCAACCGCGTTGTGCTATGCTTCCGCTTTCGGTCTACGAGGGTACGTGGACACACTCTCCCCTCTCGTTGCTATACATCACCATGATCCTGTGTGTGCGTAGGAATTTTCTTGAAATTACTACGTTCCCCAATAGCGAGACGATGTTAGAGGGCTGCGCAGGGTTGAGGGCGATGTGTTGATGGAAGGAGGGGTCGAGGTGGTGCTCACCGGTGTCGGAAACGGCGGCGGCTGTGACGAGATCGGGTTGGAGATGGCGGGCTCGGTGGTGGGTTATGCGAGGGGTTTGTAGGGGGTCGAGGGAGGAGAGCGAGGGGACTTTATAGGACACCATCTTAGAGGAGGGGGTGACTCGGGATCGTGATCCCTGGAAGATCGGAGCACGGCGGCGCTCTGGGTGTGCTCCGGTGTGGCAAGGCGTGGAGGAGGGGAAATAAAGGGGTGGGGCCGGCGCGTTAGTGAGAGAGGGAGAGGTGAGTGGATTGAGTTTGGCGGAGCTCCTGGTGACCTGCAACTCCGGCAGCGGGCGGCGATGCTCGTGGCGGCGGCTTCGGTCGTTCCTGGGCGTCAAGAGGATGTCAGGTAGGTGTGGGAGGTTGAGGGGGTTCGGTTGGAGGAGATTGGGGGCAGGGTGATGGCTCACCGGAGTCGGGCGCGGCGGTGAATGGTGGCGGTGGAGGCGAGATGCGATCGGCAATGGTGTGAGCTACGGTGGGAGTTGGGGTAGGGTTTTAGGGGGTGCGAGGGAGGAGAGCTAGGGGCTTTTATAGGGCGATAGCTTGGAGGAGGGGGCGGCTTCGGAGCGTGATCCCGGGAAGATCGCGGCGACGGGCGCGCTTTGGTCGTGCTCCGACTTGGCGTGGCGTGCGCGAGGGGAAAAAGATGAGGGCGGGCCCCGCGGGTCAGTGGGAGAGTGAGGGAAGGCGGCGAGCGGGCGACCGATCGGGAGCGCTCGGGTGCGGCGCGGTTGGAGCAGGCCACGGTGCAGTTGGAGCAGGCCGCAGTGCGGTCGGCTGGCCCTTGGGCACTGGGCGCTGCTGGCTGGGCCGGTTGGCCTGGCCAGCTAGGGGGTTTTCCCTTTCTCTTGAATTACCCCGAGAAGAAAATAAAATATAAATAGAAACAAATATTTTCATATAGGACATATATATATATATATATATCAAAATTCTCAGCGGAATAAATCCTAAATAGTGAACTGTTTTTCAGAGGCGAAATAAAACTTTATAAAAAATAGTTTTTTTTGAAAATTCCAAATAAATCCAAATTTGAATTCAAACTTTTGGCATTATTTTCTTCTGACATTTTTGGAGTGTCATTTTATCTCCTCTCATACTTTTGAACAAGTATTTGTCAGAGATTTTTGAAATGAAATTCAAATGCCAAGTTGAATCCAAATTCAAATAAAAACTCAGGTGCCTCTGAAATTTCCAAATGTCACTCAATTCAAATAAAATGCATAGATGCTTAGCTAATAATTGTAAAACATTCCAAATTGAAAATTTGGGATGTTACATTTTCAGTAAGGTAATATCTGCAAGTGCTGAAATTGTAAGTAACTGAGTAGTTTGATAGCAAGATAATTTGTAACGGACAAGTAAAGATAGTAGTAACAAAACTGCAGCAAGATAGCCCAATCCTTTTGAGGCAAAGGACAGGCCAAATGGCTCTTATGATAAGCAAAGCGTTCTTGAGGGTACACGGGATTTTCATCTAGTCAATTTCACCATGTTGGTTTAATTCGTGTTCACTACTTTGATAATTTGATATGTGGGTGGACCGGTGCTTAGGTGTTGTTCTTACTTGAACAAACCTCCTACTTATGATTAACCCTCCCGCAAGCATCCGCAACTACGAGAAAAGTATTAAAAATAAATTCTAACCATAGCATTAAACTTTTGGATCCAATCGGTCCCTTACGGAATAGCGCATAAACTGAGGTTTAAGATTCTGTCACTCTCGCAACACATCATCTAATTGCTACTCCACAATGCATTCCCTTAGGCCCAAATATGGTGAAGTGTCATGTAGTCGACGTTCACATGACACCACTAAGGGAATCACAACATACATACTATCAAAATATCGAACACATATCAAGTTCACATGATTACTTGCAACATGATTTCTTCCGTGACCTCAAGAACAAAAGTGACTACTCACAAATGATAATCATGCTCAAGATCGGAGGGGTATTAAATAGCATATTGGACCTGTGATCAATTGTAAGTACAGCGGGCTATTTCGTCCGAACTGCGAGTGTCATGTTCCCCAGAGGGACTAGGCAACGACGACTATGCTCGGCTAAATCTAGGTAACACAATTTTAAGAGACGAATGCGGAAAATAAAACCTAAACTAACAAGGTCGTTCCCAAAGATCGTCGACAAAGAAAATGCAAAGAGCACAGGGAGATTCAGATTTTACTCATTATCTTTTTGGTATTTCTGTAATGCTTGAGAAATTAAAATACTAATACGAGCATACATCAATGACAAGAGAAGTGAAAGGACATGAACATAACATGACAAGGACACATATATAACTTTCAAACATGAATAGAGGGAAGAAACAAGCTTGTAGGACAGAGTATATGTATCACATCACAAACACACACATATGTATATATCACAGGACACCACACACATATGAAGATTACTATTTCACTAAACAGAGTATGACAGGTCAAATACTTCTCAAAGTGATAAGGTATCAACTAGTCAGGACATACTAATCAAGCATTTATATTAAACTTCGAAACTGAACCAAACAGTAGGATATTGCACTTACCACAATTGAACATTACATTGTACTGATCATTACACTACTCAAGATTACAAAAATTTGAGAGAAAGAGGGATTGAAAACAGTAGCAAGTGTTGGAGAGGGAGCGATTCAGCAGCAGGGGGTAGAGAGGAGCATCAGCAGGGGCGTGAGGAGAGAGGTTCAGCAAGGCAGCATATGGAGATTGGACAGGGAGAACTTCAACAGGGATGCAGCAGCAAGCAAATGGACAAGAGGACAGCAGCAGTTTTGGTGAGAAGAGAGAGGTTGAGAGGAGGAGCAAGAGCAGCGAGGCAAGGGAAGGAGAGCAGCAGCAAGGTGCGTTGAGAGAGAGTTGCTGGTGGTGTGGCACGGCAAAGGAAGATGCAGCGGATGGTGGTGGTGATGCGGCACTGGCAGCGGCTGGTGGTGGAGATGGCGTGGTGGAGATGGAGTGGATAGATGGCTGGGTGACGCACCGCCACGCCGGTGTAACACCCCGCATGTAACTTTCCATATTTGTAACTCCGACTCTTGCCATTTTCGGCTATGTGTTACGATATTCCCTTCGTGGTCGGGTTTTGTCTTTCATTTTGCATTTTGTTCTTGTCATGCATTTCATATCATGTCATCATGTGCATTGCATTTGCATACGTGTTCGTCTCATGCATCCGAGCATTTTCCCCGTTGTCTGTTTTGCAATCCGGCACTCCCACCTCCTCCGGCGCACCCCTCTTGTTTTCTTTCGTGAGCGGGTGTCAAACGTCCTCGGAATGGGCCGAGGCTTGTCAAGTGGCCTTGCTATACCACCGGTAGACCACCGGTCAAGTTTCGTTCCATTTGGAGGTCGTTTGGTACTCCAAAGGTTAACCGGGTAACCGCAAAGTCCTTTTGTGTGTGCAGCAAAAAAACCCTCAAAACCAGCCCAAAACCCACCAAACTCGCTTCCATGCTCTAGGTCGTTCGATCACGATCGTGTGGGCGAAAACCGCACCTCATTTGGACTCTCCTACCTCCCTCTAGCTATATATATGCATCCCCTCCCGAAAACATTCGCAGTCCAACCCTAACCCTATCCCTCCGCGCCGCCGGACGCGTCCGCCGCCGGCCGGACGCTTCGCGCTGCCGCCCCGGACCAGTGGCCGCCCGCCACGTGGCCTCCTCCGCCGCCAGCCACCGCGCCCCGCCGCCAGGCCGGCCGGGGCCCGAGGCAGGCCCGCTCCGGGCCGCTCGCCCCGCTCGCCGCCCGCGCCGCCGCGGCCCCGCCACTCCGTCGCCGCGCCGGCGAGTTCGCCCGCCGTCGCCGCCGCATCGACCCTCCGCCGCCGGGCGCCTTGCCGGCGCCTCCTCGCCTCGCTCCCCGTCCGGCCGGCCGCCCTCTCCCTCCTCCCTCACCGGCAGGAGCTCCGGCGAGCCGCAGCCCCGAGCTCAAGGCCCGATCCAGATCTCACACAGGGTTGACTTCCTCTCCTCCCCCGATTTCTCCGTCCCAGATTTTTCCATTATATGCCCATGTTTATCGCATCATAACTCTCTGCATTTAGCTCCGTTTCGCGCGTGTAATATATTGAATGTTCGGCTCGTGATGCTCTTCATTTTGTTCCATTGCACCATGTTTATTTGAGTCCATATTGATGCCCAAATCTCTGGTGCAAGAGTGCTAGTTGCTGTTATCTGCTGTTACTTAGCAGAACTTGGAGATTTGTTATTTTTGTTGCTTTTAATCTGTGCATCTTATGGGAATGAGCTCTACATGTCTTTTGTTGTATGCCATGCCATCTTTCCAGGGGTGTATGCCATGTATTTTTGTAATATCTGTGGTGACTAGCACAAGCATGCAAACTAGGCTCCGTAATGTTTCTGATTTCAGAGACTTGGTAATTTCTCTGTCTGAGACTGCTGTTATTTTGTTGCCATGTAAACTTGATGCTACAGAGAGATCCATGCATATTTTGGTGAGGTTCAGTGAGGATGTTTTGTAGATATTGTTGTAATTGATCCATTCCTGTCCTTATTTGCAATTATGGAGTACCATAGCATGACTCAATCTTGCCCTACTTTTGCTATAAAATATTTTTGGCAGATTGTTAACATGATATTCAATTTTGCCAAGCTTGTTGTAGTTGTTTCATTCATGCCATGTACTTGCTCTTGCCATGGATAGCTTCATAAACATGCCATCTTGCTGTAGGTATGCTTGTTTTGTCATGCGTTGCTTTGTGGTGAGTGCATCAAACTCACCAAGATGCCTTCATATTATTGTTTCTGCCATGCTCTGTTTTCTGCTAAGTCTGAAACCTGTTAACGAAACTTGCTATGTTTACATGGTTTCCATCATATCTTCTGCTCCTTTTTGGCTTATGGTCAGTAAGGGACTTTTGTCATATGCATATAGTAGAATACTGCCATGCCTTGTTTTGCTATGTTAAGTTCCTGTAGCATGTTGATTACGTGCTCTGAACATTGCTACCTGATGCTGTTTTTGCCATGTCCAGTAATTTCACCAAGTCTGTGAACCTGATATCTTTTGCACTTTTTCCATGCTTATTTGAACCTGATGTGGTGTGACCTAGCCGTAGCTCAGTGTTCATATTTTGTCAAGCATCTCCTGTACATTACTTTCATATGCTTTGTTGCTATGTTGGAGTGTTGTAGCATTGTTGCTTGTTGCATTTTAAGTGCTATCATGCTGTTAATCGCAGATTCGTGTCATTCTTGTTTTGCTTGCCATTTGCAAACCGTGCATCCGTTTCCAGTGATCTTTATATCAATTTCGACCAAAATCATCTCATCTTTCCAGTGGCATGCTTGGTTTGCCAAGTTACTGCCTTGTTCATCATTTTTCTACCGGAGCACGCATATGCATCGCATATCATATCTTGCATATCATTCATGTATTGCATCATGTTGCTTGTGCATTTCCCGTGATTGATTGTGCTTCCATTGCTTGTGTTCTTGTCTTGGGTAGAGCCGGGAGACGAGTTCGTGAACGAGGAACCTGTTGAGTACGCTTACGAGGATCAAGCTTTCGACAACTCTGAGAACCTTGCAGGCAAGATGACCATACCCTCGAAATCACTTCTATCTTTGCTTTGCTAGTTGTTTGTTCTATTGCCCTGTTGCGCTACTTACCACTTGCTATATCATGCCTTCCATATTGCCATGTAATCCTCTAACCATCCTTTTCCTGGCAACCATTGTTTGGCTAAGTTACCGCTTTTGCTCAGCCCTTCTTATAGCGTTGCTAGTTGCAGGTGAAGTTGAAGTTGGTTCCATGTTGGAACATGGATATTGTTGGGATATCACAATATCTCTTATTTAATTAATGCATCTATATATTTTGGTAAAGAGTGGAAGGCTCGGCCTTATGCCTGGTGTTTTGTTTCACTCTTGCCGCCCTAGTTTCTGTCATACCGGTATTAGGTTCCTTGAGTTTGCGTTCCTTACGCGGTTGGGTGATTTATGGGACCCCCCTTGACAGTTCGCCTTGAATAAAACTCCTCCAGCAAGGCCCAACCTTGGTTTTACCATTTGCCGTCTAAGCCTTTTCCCCCGGGTTTTCGCAAGCCCGAGGGTCATCTTTATTTAAACCCCCAGGCCAGTGTTCCTCTGAGTGCTGGTCCAAACTAGAGCCCTTTGCAGCGCCATCTTGGGGAGACTCGAGGATTGGTTTTAGTTGTATGGACTGCTCATCCGGTGTGCCCTGAGAACGAGATATGTGCAGCTCCTATCGGGATTTGTCGGCACATTGGGCGGCTTTCCTGATCTTGTTTTACCATTGTTGAAATGTCTTGTAAACCGGGATTCCGAGACTGATCGGGTCTTTCCGGGAGAAGGTTTATCCTTCGTTGACCGTCAGAGCTTATGATGGGCTAAGTTGGGACACCCCCGCAGGGTATTATCTTTCAAAAGCCGTGCCCGCGGTTATGAGGCAGATGGGAATTTGTTAATGTCCGGTTGTAGAGAACTTGTCACTTGACCCAATTTAAAATACATCAACTGTGTGTGTAGCCGTGATGGTCTCTTCTCGGCGGAGTCCGGGAAGTGAACACAGTTGAGTTATGAATGACGTAAGTAGGAGTTCAAGATCACTTCTTGGTCATTACTAGATGACGACCGTTCCGTTGCTTCTCTTCTCGCTCTCTTTTGCGTATGTTAGCCACTATATATGATTAGTGCCTGCTGCAGCTCCACCTCATTACACCATCCTTTCCTATTAGCTTAAATAGTCTTGATCTCGCGGGTGTGAGATTGCTGAGTCCTCATGACTCACAGATTTTACCAAAACAGTTGCAGGTGCCGACGATGCAAGTGCAGTTGATGAGATCGACCTCAAGTGGGAGTTCGATGAGGAACGTGGTCGTTACTATGTGTCTTTTCCTGAATTATATTTATGTATTGTGTGAAGTGGCGATTGTAAGCCAACTCTTTATCCCATTCTTGTTCATTACATGGGATTGTGTGAAGATGACCCTTCTTGCGACAAAACCACAATGCGGTTATGCCTCTAAGTCGTGCCTCGACACGTGGGAGATATAGCCGCATCGTGGGCGTTACAAGTTGGTAATCAGAGCCATCCCCAACTTAGGAGCCCCCTGCTTGATTGAATCGCTGGCATTGTTGAGTCTAGAACAAAAATGTTTTGAGTCTTAGGATTATATATATCGGAGAGTAGGATTCTTTTTACTCCTCAGTCCCTTCGTCGCTCTGGTGAGGCCTCCTGACGTAGAAGTTTTGACTCTTCTCTCCTCAAATTTCACTAAAAAATATTTTAGGATCACGCGGGTATCTTGGAATCGTTCCGATGGTTTTGTGACGAGAACATTGTTCTTCGTGCCTCCTGACATTTAGGGGTTGTGTCAGTGTCCCGGGGAGTTGAGCTCCGAGGTGTTGTCGTCACAATTTTATCGTTGCAGTTCTGGAATACCTAAGTTTTGCCGACATCGAAATCTCCTTTATGCAGTTGTTGGTGAGATCACCTCGATGCCACCCAGTACTGGGGCAGGAGTTCGGGAGTATTGCCATAACTTGTATAACAGATGTTTTTCGAAGGTTGAGGTACACGATTTCCGAAGGTTTCTTGGTTATGTGTTGACGGATGGATACAGCTAGATCTAGGGATTGCTAGTTTGGGTGATATATTTTGTGTCCCCTGTATCCCCAACACCAGATTGCATAACCAGAAAGTTTCGGGAGTTTATAAGTGGGAATTCTAGTAGCTCTTAGGATATCTTTCCGAGAGACGCATGATATGAGATTGGGGTTCGACGTCTAGTGGTCCGCCTTTCCACGGTTGGTTTTACAGTGGTCTCGTAGTGTCTTAAAGAGTCCTTGGCTATGCCGACTCGGGGATGCTTCGTATGTCATGTGCACAGCCTTATACATGATGGTGCTGTACGATCGAGCCCGTGTGGGCCCCACCACGAAAACTTCGGACGAAATATCTATCATATGTTTGTTCCGGCTTATTCTGCAAGCCAATACTTTGTTTTGTTTTGAATTGTGGTATTCGAGTTGCTTCAAGTCAGATGTTGATTCCATACCTTTTTCTAAGTGGCTTCTCAACTTAATGGAAGTGTGATGATTTACTATGGAATTCATTCGTTCATCCTCGTTCGAATGTTTATTGTGAAGACTATATGTTGCAATTTCTATCCGTTGATTCTACTTGTCTATTTGTCTATCAAGATGCTAACGGATGTCACCCTATTTAGGATGGCTCCGCCAACGCGTCAGAATCCGGAACGCAATGAAGGGAGTCAAGCGAACCCTCCGCCACCACCTCCGCCTCCGGAGGCATGGCAAGCTATCATGGCAGCCACCAACGCCAATGCTCAGATGATTCTGCAACTCTTGCAAGAACGCACCCAAGGGCAAGGCAATCAAGGAAATCAAGGTCAGGGCAACAATCAGCCTCACTTCGCTACTCTCAACCAGTTTCTCGCAAATCAGCCCAAGTCTTTCAGCTACTGTGCCGAAGCCACGGATGCCGATGATTGGCTCGTGGACATCAACAAGCATTTTGAATGTAGCAATGTCAGGCCTGAGGACTATGTCAAGTTCGCTTCTTTTCAGCTCAAGGACCAAGCTGCTGATTGGTTTCAACAATACAAAGATTCCAGAGGAGGTCGTGTGATCACTTGGACTGACTTCTGTCGGGACTTCAAAGCGCACCACATTCCACAAAGTGTTGTTGAGAGCAAGCGTGAGGAGTTCTGCAATCTCAAGCAAGGCAACATGTCTGTGTATCAATTCAATATCCAGTTTCAGAAACTTGCTCGCTTCGCTAAACAAGACGTTCCTGATGAAAAGAGCATGATCTATCACTTCAGAGGTGCCCTTAGAGAGGATCTGCAGTTAGCTCTCGTTCTTGTTGAGCCTACTCAGTTTGATCAATTCTATAATATGGCACTGAAGCAAGAGGCTGCTCAGCTCAAGTGTGAGGCTTCTAAGAAGAGAGTCAGGGACGCAGTTCAGTCTTCTTCTTCCTCACTTGTGGCTGCTAAGCAACAGAAGTTCTGGTTGCCTCCTCCTCCTCCGTTTCGTCAGCCTTACCAGCAGAAGAACAAAGGTGGCCATGGATCTTCTCACTCTTCCAACTCTGGCTATCAGAACAAGTCTCAGAATCAAGCTCCAAAGTCCAATGCTCCTTATCACCGTCCACTCTCACAGGTGACTTGCAACAAGTGTCAGCAGAAAGGTCACTATGCTAACAAATGCTTCAACCAAAGGCGCCTTCCTCCTCCTCCTCCGGTGAGATCTTCCAGCAATGCAGTGGTCAAGCATAATCCAAAGTCTGCTAAGGTGAACATGATGAATGCAGCTCAAGCGGAGGAATCTACTGATGTGATAATGGGTAATCTTCCAGTTAATGATATTCTTGCAAAAGTTTTATTTGATACTGGTGCATCGCATTCTTTCATTTCAAGACCTTTTGTGGCTATGCATGATCTGGTTACTGAAGTATTGCCGAGTCCTCTGTCTATTGTTTCCCCGGCTCGACAAATGACTTCTCGAGCATTCGTTCGGGATTCCATAATCAAGATGGGGAACTATAAATTTCTGTCTTCTCCAGTTGTTCTTGGTGACTCGGATATTGATCTTATTCTCGGGATGGACTGGCTTTCTAAGCACAAGGCTCAACTTGATTGTGCTGCCAGGGAAATTCAATTGACACACTCTTCTGAGGATGTGATTATTTATGCCGCTCATGATGAAACCATTCGGTTGTTTTCTCTCAATGAGAAGGGCGAGTTGAATGCCATCTCTCAGATTCCAGTCGTTTGTGAGTATCAAGATGTCTTTCCAGAAGAGCTTCCGGGTATGCCTCCTCACCGGCCAGTTGAGTTCGTTATCGATCTTGAGCCGGGCACTGAACCCGTTTGCAAGCGTCCATACAAGCTTGGACCCAAGGAGCTGAAGGAATTGAAGAAACAGCTCGATGAACAAGAGCGTCTGGGTTTGATCAGACCGAGTTCCTCTCCATGGGGTTGTGGTGTTCTTTTTGTCCAGAAGAAGGATGGCACGGACCGACTTTGTGTCGACTACCGTCCATTGAACAAGAAGACAATCAAGAACAAGTATCCACTTCCCAACATCAATGAGTTATTCGAGCAACTCAAAGGTGCCAAAGTATTCTCCAAGCTTGACCTTCGTATGGGTTATCATCAGATTCGCATTCGTGAAGAAGATATTCCCAAGACAGCATTCAGAACAAGTTTTGGTTCTTATGAATATACTGTCATGTCTTTCGGCCTTGTCAATGCTCCTCCAACCTTCTCTCGGATGATGAATTTCATCTACAACCCCTATACCAATGAATTCGTCCTGGTGTATCTCGATGATATCTTGGTCTTCTCCAAGAATAAGAAGGATCATGCCAAACATTTGCGATTGGTGCTCGACAAGCTCAGAGAGTATCAATTCTATGCAAAGTTCTCAAAATGTGAGTTTTGGCTCGATGAAGTTCTTTACCTTGGTCACATCATCTCTGCCAAGGGCATCGCTGTTAACCCCGAGAAGGTGTCCGCAATTGTGAATTGGGAATCTCCTCAGAATGTCAAGCAGCTCCGCAGTTTTCTTGGTCTTGCAAGCTATTGCCGAAGATTCGTTGAGAATTTCTTTAAGATTGCAAAGCCTCTTTCCAACCTCCTCCAGAAGCATGTGAAGTATGTCTGGTCTCCTGAGTGTGACGTTGCTTTCAACACTCTCAAAGAGAAACTCGTGACAGCTCCTTTCTTGACTCCTCTTGACGAATCCAAGCCATTTGAAGTTTACTGCGATGCTTCTCTCCAAGGTCTCGGTGCTGTGTTAATGCAAGAGAAGAAAGTTGTGGCCTATACCTCTCGTCAAGTGAAGCCCAATGAGAAGAACTACCCCACTCATGATCTTGAGTTGGCGGCAGTTGTCCACGCATTAATAATGTGGAGACATCTCTTGTTGGGAAGACAAGTGGACATTTTCACCGATCACAAGAGTCTCAAGTACATCTTCACTCAGCCCAACCTCAACCTCAGGCAGACTCGATGGGTCGAAATGATTCAAGAGTATAATCCGAGTATTGAATATGCTCCAGGCAAAGCCAATGTCATTGCAGATGCCTTGAGCAGGAAGGCTTATTGCAACAGCTTAATTCTCAAGCCATTCCAACCGGATCTTTGTGAAGCTTTCCACAAGCTGAATCTCCAAGTTGTTCCTCAAGGCTTTCTTGCCAACCTCATAGTCTCTCCTACTTTGGAAGATCAAATTCGTGAGGCACAACTCCTTGATGCCATGGTGAAGAAGGTGAAACGTGGTATCGACAAGGGTCTTTCCAAATACAAGTGCTACCGCATTGATGACAAAGACACTTTATTCTTCGAGGACCGGATTGTGGTTCCTAAAGGTGATCTAAGGAAAGTCATTATGAACGAGGCGCACAATTATCTCCTTTCCATTCATCCTGGAAGTACGAAGATGTACCATGACCTCAAGCAGTCGTATTGGTGGACTCGAATGAAGCGAGAAATCGCTCAATTCGTGAATGAATGTGATGTCTGTCAAAGAGTGAAAGCAGAACACCAACGACCAGCTGGTCTCCTCCAACCTCTTGCTATCCCAGAATGGAAGTTTGATCATATCAAAATGGACTTCGTGACTGGTTTTCCCAAGTCCAAGCGCGGAAATGATGCTATCTTCGTTGTCATCGACAAGCTCTCTAAAGTGGCTCATTTCCTTCCAATCAAAGAGTCTATCACAGCAACTCAGTTGGCAGAGCTATACACCTCCAGGATTTTCTCCTTGCACGGCATTCCACAATTGATTTCTTCAGATCGTGGAAGCATCTTCACTTCTAAGTTCTGGGACTCCTTCCAGAAGGCCATGGGCACCAACATTCGCTTCAGCACAGCTTTCCATCCTCAAACTAGTGGCCAAGTCGAGCGAGTCAATCAAATTCTTGAAGATATGCTCAGGGCTTGTGTCATTTCCTTTGGCATGAAATGGGAAGATTGTCTTCCATATGCCAAATTCTCCTACAACAACAGCTTCCAAGCGAGTTCGGGCAAGGCCCCATTCGAGATTCTCTATGGCAGAAAGTGCCGTACTCCTCTTAATTGGTCAGAGACTGGTGAACGCCAACTTCTTGGCAATGACTTAATCACAGAGGCCAAAGAAATGTGTAAAGTCATCCGTGAAAATCTCAAAGCCGCGCAATCGCGCCAGAAGAGTTACTATGATAGTAAGCACCATGATGTGGCTTTCGAGATCGGAGACCATGTCTACCTCCGCGTCTCTCCAATGAAAGGCACTCGTCGCTTCGATATCAAAGGGAAGCATGCCCCTAGATACGTGGGTCCTTTCAAGATCATTGTCAAAAGAGGCGACCTCGCCTATCAACTTGAGTTTCCTTCCAACTTCGCGAACGTGCACGATGTGTTCCATGTGTCACAGCTTTGCAAGTGCGTCAAGACGCCTGAGCGCACCATCATCTTCGAAGAGATTGACCTCCAAGAAGATCTGTCTTATCATGAGCACCCCGTTGCTATTCTTGAAGAAACTGAGCGCAAGACTCGCAACAAGTCAATCAAATTCCTGAAAGTGAAGTGGTCGCACCATTCCGACCGGGAAGCCACCTGGGAACGCGAGGACCACCTCCGTTTCGAATATCCGCAGTTCTTTCAATCCTAGATCTCGGGACGAGATCCTCTCGTAGTGGTGGAGTGTTGTAACACCCCGCATGTAACTTTCAATATTTGTAACTCCGACTCTTGCCATTTTCGGCTATGTGTTATGATATTCCCTTCGTGGTTGGGTTTTGTCTTTCGTTTTGCATTTTGTTCTTGTCATGCATTTCATATCATGTCATCATGTGCATTGCATTTGCATACGTGCTCGTCTCATGCATCCGAGCATTTTCCGTTGTCCGTTTTGCAATCCGGCGCTCCCACCTCATCCGGCGCGCCCCTCTTGTTTTCTTTTGTGAGCAGGTGTCAAACGTTCTCGGAATGGGCCGAGGCTTGTCAAGTGGCCTTGGTATACCACCGGTAGACCACCGGTCAAGTTTCGTTCCATTTGGAGGTCGTTTGGTACTCCAACGGTTAACTGGGTAACCGCAAAGTCCTTTTGTGTGTGCAGCAAAAAAAACCCTCAAAACCAGCCCAAAACCCACCAAACTCTCTTCCATTCTCTAGGTCGTTCGATCACGATCGTGTGGGCGAAAACCGCAACTCATTTGGACTCTCCTAGCTCCCTCTAGCTATATATATGCATCCCCTCCCGAAAACATTCGCAGTCCAACCCTAACCCTATCCCTCCGCGCCGCCGGACGCGTCCGCCGCCGGCCGGACGCTTCGCGCTGCCGCCCCGGACCAGTGGCCGCCCGCCACGTGGCCTCCTCCACCGCCAGCCACCGCGCCACCGCGGCCCCGCCACTCCGCCGTCGCGCCGGCGAGCTCGCCCGCCGTCGCCGCCGCATCGACCCTCCGCCGCCGCGCGCCTCGCCGGCGCCTCCTCGCCTCCCTCCCCGTCCGGCCGGCCGCCCTCTCCCTCCTCCGTCACCGGCAGGAGCTCCGGCGAGCCGCAGCCCCGAGCTCAAGGCCCGATCCAGATCTCACACAGGGTTGACTTCCTCTCCTCCCCCGATTTCTCCAAGTCCCAGATTTTTCCATTACATGCCCATGTTCATCGCATCATAACTCTCTGCATATAGCTCCGTTTCACGTGTGTAATATATTGAAATGTTCGGCTCGTGATGCGCTTCATTTTGTTCCATTGCACCAGGTTCATTTGAGTCCATCTTGATGCCCAAATCTCTGGTGTAAGAGTGCTAGTTGCTGTTATCTGCTGTTACTTAGCAGAACTTGGAGATTTGTTATTTTTGTTGCTTTTAATCTGTGCATCTTATGGGCATGAGCTCTACATGTGTTTTGTTGTATGCCATGCCATCTTTCTAGGAGTGTATGCCATGTATTTTTGTGATAAATGCGGTGACTAGCACAAGCATGCAAACTAGGCTCCGTAATGTTTCTGATTTCAGAGACTTGGTAATTTCTCTGTCTGAGACTGCTGTTATTTTGTTGCCATGTAAACTTGATGCTACAGAGAGATCCATGCATATTTTGGTGAGGTTCAGTGAGGATGTTTTGTAGATATTGTTGTAATTGATCCATTCCTGCCCTTGTTTGCAATTATGGAGTACCATAGCATGACTCAATCTTGCCCTACTTTTGCTATAAAATATTTTTGGCAGATTGTTAACATGATATTCAATTTTGCCAAGCTTGTTGTAGTTGTTTCATTCATGCCATGTACTTTCTCTTGCCATTGATAGCTTCATAAACATGCCATCTTGCTGTAGGTATGCTTGTTTTGTCATGCGTTGCTTTGTGGTGAGTGCATCAAGCTCACCAAGATGCCTTCATATTATTGTTTCTGCCATGCTCTGTTTTCTGCCAAGTATGAAACCTGTTAACGAAACTTGCTATGTTTACATGGTTTCCATCATATCTTCTGCTCCTTTTTGGCTTATGGTCAGTAAGGGACTTTTGTCATATGCATATAATAGAATACTTCCATTCCTTGTTTTGCTATGTTAAGTTCCTGTAGCATGTTGATTACGTGCTCTGAACATTGCTACCTGATGCTGTTTTTGCCATGTCCAATAATTTCACCAAGTCTGTGAACCTGATATCTTTTGCACTTTTGCCATGCTTGTTTGAACCTGATGTGTGTGATCTTGCCGTATCTCAGTGTTCATATTTTGTCGTGCATCTCCTGTAGATTACTGTCATATGCTTTGTTGCTATGTTGGAGTGCTGTAGCATTGTTGCTTGTTGCATTTTAAGTGCTATCATGTTGTTAATCGCAGATTCGTGTCATTCTTGTTTTGCTTGCCATTTGCAAACCGTGCATCCGTTTCCAGTGATCTTTATATCGATTTCGACCAAAATCATCTCATCTTTCCAGTGGCATGCTTGGTTTGCCAAGTTACTGCCTTTTTCATCATTTTTCTACCGGAGCACGCATATGCATCGCATATCATATCTTGCATATCATTCATGTATTGCATCATGTTGCTTGTGCATTTCCCGTGATTGATTGTGGTTCCATTGCTTGTGTTCTTGTCTTGGGTAGAGCCGAGAGACGAGTTCGTGAACGAGGAACCTGTTGAGTACGCTTACGAGGATCAAGCTTTCGACAACTCTGAGAACCTTGCAGGCAAGATGACCATACCCTCGAAATCACTTCTATCATTGCTTTGCTAGTTGTTCGTTCTATTTCCATGATGCGCTACCTACCACTTGCTATATCATGCCTCCCATATTGCCATGTCAGCCTCTAACCATCCTTTTTCCTAGCAACAATTGTTTGGCTAAGTTACCGCTTTTGCTCAGCCCTTCTTATAGCGTTGCTAGTTGCAGGTGAAGTTGAAGTTGGTTCCATGTTGGAACATGGATATTGTTGGGATATCACAATATCTCTTATTTAATTAATGCATCTATATATTTTGGTAAAGGGTGGAAGGCTCGGCCTTATGCCTGGTGTTTTGTTCCACTCTTGCCGCCCTAGTTTCTGTCATACGGGTATTATGTTCCTTGGGTTTGTGTTCCTTACGCGGTTGGGTGATTTATGGGACCCCCTTGACAGTTCGCCTTGAATAAAACTCCTCCAGCAAGGCCCAACCATGGTTTTACCATTTGCCGCCTAAGCCTTTTCCCCCGGGTTTCCGCGAGCCCGAGGGTCATCTTTATTTAAACCCCCGGGCCAGTGTTCCTCTGAGTGCTGGTCCAAACTAGAGCCCTTTGCAGCGCCACCTTGGGGAGACTCGAGGATTGGTTTTAGTTGTACGGACTGCTCATCCGGTGTGCCCTGAGAACGAGATATGTGCAGCTCCTATCGGGATTTGTCGGCACATCGGGCGGCTTTGCTGGTCTTGTTTTACCATTGTCGAAATGTCTTGTAAACCGGGATTCCGAGACTGATCGGGTCTTTCCGGGAGAAGGTTTATCCTTCGTTGACCGTGAGAGCTTATGATGGGCTAAGTTGGGACACCCCTGTAGGGTATTATCTTTCGGAAGCCGTGCCCGCGGTTATAAGGCAGATGGGAATTTGTTAATGTCCGGTTGTAGAGAACTTGTCACTTGACCCAATTTAAAATACATCAATTGTGTGTGTAGCCGTGGTGGTCTCTTCTCGGCGGACTCCGGGAAGTGAACACGGTTGAGTTATGAATGACGTAAGTAGGAGTTCAGGATCACTTCTTGGTCATTACTAGATGACGACCGTTCCGTTGCTTCTCTTCTCGCTCTCTTTTGCGTATGTTAGCCACTATATATGATTAGTGCCTGCTGCAGCTCCACCTCATTACACCATCCTTTCCTATTAGCTTAAATAGTCTTGATCTCGCGGGTGTGAGATTGCTGAGTCCTCGTGACTCACAGATTCTACCAAAACAGTTGAAGGTGCCGATGATGCAAGTGCAGTTGATGAGATCGACCTCAAGTGGGAGTTCGATGAGGAACGTGGTCGTTACTATGTGTCTTTTCCTGATGATCAGTAGTGGAGCCCAGTTGGGACGATCGGGGATCTAGCATTTGGGGTTATCTTATTTTCATTTGGATTTTGACCGTAGTCGGTCTATGTGTGTATTTGGATGATGTATGAATTATATTTATGTATTGTGTGAAGTGGCGATTGTAAGCCAACTCTTTATCCCATTCTTGTTCATTACATGGGATTGTGTGAAGATGACCCTTCTTGCGACAAAACCACAATGCGGTTATGCCTCTAAGTCGTGCCTCGACACGTGGGAGATATAGCCGCATCGTGGGCGTTACAGCCGGCCTGGCCGTGGCGGCGGCCGGAGGTGGAGAAGGAGGGGTGAGGGAGAGAGAGATGTGCCAGGCCCAAAGGGGACCGGGGCTGCTGCTAGGGATTTTGACCCCTCCTCTAGTCTGCCACTTTTCTGATTTGGCCCTTCTCCTTTCTTCTTTCTTCCCAAGTCGATCCCCTCCATCTTTAGTTTTGGCCCCCGGTTTCTTCTTTCCTTCATGCTCAGGTCCCTTTCTTCACTTCTTTCTTGCCCTTCTCTCTTCTCAATAGCCAATTCGTCCGAATCTTGAAGATTATAGTGCCTTTGCGCACATTCCTGCAAAATAGACCAAAGACTAGTAAATGATCCTTTATATGATTTTCATGCAAATATTCAATATTTCCCAGCAAGAATTGATCGTCATATCTCAATAAACCACATATTTGAGTGCCAAAAGATGTATATGAAATGTGATTATCAATCTGAACATATAATCTTCCACCAAATAAACCATATAGTAATCAACTACAAGATGTAATCAACACTACTAGTCACCCACAAGCACCAATCTATAGTTCCAGTAACAAGATTGAACACAAGAGATCAACTAGGGTTTGAGATGAGATGGTGCTATTGAAGATGTTGATGGAGATTGCCCTCCCCGAGATGGGAGAGTTGTTGGTGATGATGATGACGATGATTTCCCCCTCCGGGAGGGAAGTTCCCCCGGCGGAATCGCTCCGCCGGAGGGCAAAAGTGCTCCTGCCAAAGTTCCACCTCGAGACGGCAGCTCTCTGTCCTGAAAGTCTTCTCCTTATTTTTTCTAGGTCAAAACGACCTATATACCAGAAGATGGGCACCAGAGGTGGGCTGGGTGAGCACAACCCACCAGGGCGCGCCTGGGCTCCCTAGCGCGCCCAGGCGGGTTGTGCCCACCTGGTGGGCCCCCTCTGGTAGTTATTTGCTCCAATATTCTTCAAATATTCCATAAAAAATCTCCGTGAAGTTTCAACTTGTTTGGAGTTGTGCAAAATAGGTGGCCTAACGTAGCTTTTGCAGGTCCAGATTTCCAGCTGCCGGAATTCTCCCTCTTTGTGTGTACCTTGCATATTATGAGAGAAAAGGCATTAGAATTACTCCAAAAAGCATTATTATGGATAAAAACATCATAAATAACAGTAAGAAAACATGATGCAAAATGGACGTATTAGTATCTTCATACCTAGTTCAATCTCGTTACCGGCAAGTCTCTTTACTCGTTCCGTAATGCATCATCCCGCAACTAACTCATTAGTCACATTGCTTGCAAGGCTTATCATGATGTGCATTACCGAGAGGGACCAGAGATACCTCTCCGATACTCGGAGTGACAAATCCTAATCTCGATCTATGCCAACCCAACAAACATCTTCGGAGATACCTGTAGAGCATCTTTATAATCACCCAGCTACATTGTGACATTTGATAGCACACAAGGTATTCCTCTGGTATTCGGGAGTTGCATAATCTCATAGTCAAAGGAATATGTATAAGTCATGAAGAAAGCAATAGCAATAAAACTTAACGATCATTATGCTAAGCTAATGAATGGATCTTGTCCATCACATCATTCTCCTAATGATGTGATCTCGTTCATCAAATGACAACACATGTATATGGTTAGGAAACTTAACCATCTTTGATTAACGAGCTAGTCTAGTAGAGGCATACTAGGGACACTATGTTTTGTCTATGTATTCCCACATGTATCAAGTTTCCGGTTAATACAATTCTAGCATGAATAGTAAACATTTATCATGATACAAGGAAATATAGATAACAACTTTATTATTGCCTCTAGGGCACATTTCCTTCACTTCCGCAGTCCTTCGGCTTCTTGTCGCAGCACAGCTAATCGATGTCTTTCAGCTTGTAGTTGAGACTCAAGAAACCGAACTGATTCAGACAGCGAGTTCCCTTCCCAGGCCGGATCTATCATCGATCTCACGTCCACTAGCGACGGGCTCCGACGAGGAAGAGTAGGGCATGGGTGATGGTGGCGCCTTGAGCCCCGTGAGCAGATGTGTGTCCCATGTCCTACTCTACCTCACTCGCAACTGGAGCAACACTTCGAGCGACACAGCCGGCTGTCGAACATGGACACGACGGAGCCGGACAAACTTCGTTTAGATTAGGTTTCACGTGACACATAATAGCATGGTAGATTTCTTAATTGAGGTATCCAAAAGAAAATTATTTGAGACGTAACCGGTCACTATATGCGGACGCGCCCGGACGCGTCTGCGGGCGTTTCGAGCGTCGGGTTTGCTGTATCCGGCTATATATGCTTTTATTTCCTTATTTCTGTATGGCAAAGGTACTGATGCATGATTAGCGACGACGAGGCCTAGGTGGCGAGGTGTGTCGACTATGGATGGAGAGGGAAGAATGGCTGAGATGCCACTATATGGCGGGTCAAGGGGAGGCCAAGGGCGGACGTCGGACACGCGGTGTCCACGCCGCCGCGGTTTGTGTTCGTTTTGACTCAACCGGACGGACACACACATAATACGTCTGTGCATTGGAGTTGGCGAGGAAAAATGTTGTGAATTTATGTGTGGCAAAACAAGGCGTACCACCTAACATGGGCATGTTTCGTCTCATGCGTGTGCAAGGCGTAGCAGAGTTATTTTTGGCAAACCGTATACCGCGCAGTATATGCCTCGTATTACCAGCAACTACAATCCATTCACCCAAACGGGCACGGATTATGTCTAATTTTTTGTCCGTTTGAGTCACCCATCTGCCTAGCGGACATAAGACGGACACGCGCGCCTATGGATGTACCCAACGTACAATACCAAAAAACAGACAAGCGAGGTTGCTAGTGTGGAGCTTTCCTCCCACGCCGCCACGGCCTGCACCAACAGCCAACGCGTTCCTCCATCGACGCGGACTGCATCGCCGGTCACCCGCCCGCCCACCGTGTTCCTCCACCACCACGGCCCGCTGCTCGCCTACACCGCTGCCCGCCCGCTGCAGCCGCCGCGTTCCTCCCGCGCCGCCACGGCCTGCACCACCGGTCGACGCGTTCCTCCGCGGACGCGTCCTGCACCGCCGCCTGCTCGCCCGCTGCAGCCGCAACGTTCCTCCCGCTCTGCCTGCCGCGTTCCTCCACCACCCACTACTAGGGAAAACCCTAGTAGTAGCGTTGGTTTTATAGCTACTAGTACCGCTTGTACAAGTGCTATCAGTAAGGTGCTACAGCTAACTGGTGGCAGTAGCGCTGGTTTTCCAGTGCTACTGCTATACCTAGTTAGCAGTAGCGCTCGTCAGGGAAAAGCGCTACTGACAATAGTAAGTAGCAGTAGCGTTTGTTCTGATAAGCGCTACTGCCAAATTTTCCTGTACTTTTGGAAATGCAGCTTATTGTTGCTGTATTTGTATAGGTTTTATATACATTACTTTCATCATATGATTTTATGACCATGATTAGTTATTATATATAACAGTGGGTGAAATGAACATGGATTAGATTTAAGTGGAGGCAACATGTGGTGCACATCAAAAGTACTACTAATCCAAACCAGATCAAGTACTTTCACCCACTGATATATATATAATAACTCATCATGCTCATATAACAACTTAGCGTAATAATAATAATAATAATAAATAACTCATCATTGGTATCATAATAACAAGTCCTACTCATCATCATCATACAACTTCTACTTGTTATCATAATAACAAGTCATACTCATCATCATCATAGTCATCTAACCAACCCTACTTAATTGTTCTTAGCACATGATCATGAGTATTAGCAAGGACCTAACTACCCTCTCTAAGGTAAAATAAAATAAAACAAGATAGGCCCTGACTCTCCATTATGAAGAATGGAGACTATCCTGTCTCCAATTCTTGCGCTTCGCACAATGTTGGTTCCAAGTAGCTCCGTACGATGGTCCATACATTTTTCCATGCTTTGATTATCATGTTTTCATCGGTTTTAGAAATCCGGTATGAACAGTAGTGAAGCCTAGGCAGACCTGGCCGTAAGCTAATAACATCAAGGTGACCTTTCGGAAGCATGAGATGAGGCACACTGTAAGTGCATCTAGTGCCACCCCTAGTTGGTTTTGGAGTATTGACGACAAACCTGGTTGAGGGACTAATGTGTTTGTGAGAATTGCAGGATAACACAGGTAGTAGTCCCTCATTGATTCGGTTTACCTACCAGAGATGACCCCTAAAAATGTGTGAAGACATTGAAGACAATGGTGGTCTGTGAAGATATTCACAATGAAGACTATGACATGAGAAGACACCGCATGAAGACTATGGAGTGCGAAGACATAGTTGTTTCGTAGTTTCCTTTTCTTCTTTGTTGAGTCATAGGAACCACCGTACTGTTAAGTGGGGTCCAAGTGAACAAAGTCAGAGTGACTGAAGTGATGCTCAACCAAAACCTATGTCTTCGAGCGAAGACAATAAGAGCAAATCTCATCCAGAGTTGGATGAGTCAGCTTTACTTGTAGCCCAAGTCAAGCTGCCGCGTGTGTTTGAAATCTGACCGTTGGACACGTGTCAATTCCTTAGTGACCCAGGGTCATTTCGGACAAATCAGGTCGGGTTGCCTCCTGGCTATAAATAGCCCACCCCCTACACCATAAATTGGTGGCTGCTCAGAGTTAGTGCATGGCTTTTGTCGTTTGAGAACAACCCACCTCCGAAGCATTTGAGAGAGAGATCCTTGCGAGGACAAAGCCCAAAACACCCAGAGCCCAAAGAGTGTTAGGCATCACTGAAGTCTTTCTGTCCGCGTGACCTGAAGACTTGTTACACTTGAGGACTGTGAATCCTCCAGCCGGTTAGGCGTCGCGTTATGAGCATCCAAGAGTCATTGTGGATTGCCAGTGAACGAAGTCTGTGAAGGTTTGGAAGTCTACCTTGAAGACTTACCAGAGTGATTGAGTGAGGACTAAGTGTCAAGGGGAATAAGGTGAAGACGCGGTCTTCTGAGTTAAATCTCAGCCTCCCTAACCAGACGTACAGTTGTCACAGCAACTGGAACTGGTCCAACAAATCCCTGTCCTCACCAAGCAACTGGTTCTAATCTCTTACTTCTCTTTACTTACGGTTTGTCCTTGTGAAGTCATTGCCTGCTTGCATTATCTGTTTGACTTCACTATGTGACGACTGTTGTTGTTTGTCTTCATACTATCTTCCACCCTGATCCATACCACCTAGCTGCTAATAGTCTTTGTGCTTTCACTTCTTTGAATACTTGACAATGACCTGTCTAGTGTAGTCTACCTTCTGCTGCTTGTCAATAGGTTCATTTCTATTGTTTGTCTTCGAAACTCCCATGTTTTGAAGACTTTCATAAAAATCGCCTATTCACCCCCCCCCCCTCTAGTCGATAACTAGCACTTTCACACACAATCCTTCGAGATTTTCTGTTGAAAAACATAGTAATAATGTCGTAGTTAACAATGTAGTTTAACTTTAGAAGAATTCATGCAAAAGATGCACGGATGTCGTAATAGTAAAAAAAATCTTACCATGCCATCTCCATAAATGTTATCGTAGTTCAGCACGTGCACTAGTGGCAAGTATTGACCATAATGTGCAGGAGTTTGATAATTGATATTGTAATTCTCAACATCAATAATAAATGAGATAAGATGATCTTTCTCCTGATAAGTTAACTTTGCGCCATCGGTGTAGTAGGTTCTGTCTACCATCTTTCGTACATTCTTTGAAAAATGAAAATAAGCTATCAATGGAAATAAGATGTCAACTATTTTGAAATAAACAATATAAATTACTTAATAACTATGTTTGAGATACTCACATATTGGTAGAATTGGAAGCGTATCAACAAGGACCCAAATGTCCATATTATCTTCGTCGATGTCAGGATCACCAATATCCAAGGTGACAAGCATACCCTCGTGAAAATCATACATCTTGCAAAGTGCTTCCGAATTCGGGCAACCAAAATGGGATACACTCTCATAATTGTATAGATTTACAGCAAAATCAAAACCATGATGGGTCCTTAGGTGAACTATCTTTGTTTCCATACTTTCATGATTTTCAAAATCTATCCTCTCAAAGACATAGCGTCTTGCATGGCATGGGATAAGCTAGTCGAATTGTAAAAGACGAAAATTACACGTTGAAGAAGCAGAAGTCGTGCTTAATTATGAAAAAACACTTGTCGTTGTTGCGTACCGTTTCAACATCGAAGGTCTTCTGGAGCTTAATGCTGAAGTGCCGACCTTCTACCAGGTGAGGCCTGTCGCACAGACCCTGGTCGTCGCCGCACCAGTCGCACTCCGGGAGACTTTCGTCGTCCGACGACATTTCCTATGTTCACAATTCAAAGATTAAACTTCTAAAATTAAATATATGTACTACAAAAACTAAATTAGATCATTATTATTCATCACGGATTGACTATTGGTCTGTCGGGATTCTCCTTCCTCTCTCATATATGATGGACACTTCCTCACTGATTTTTTGACCGTCGATGATGGTCGCTACTCCTCCTTTCCCTAGTGCATAACAAAGGTCTAGCACAAGGAGAAGAAGGAGAAGCGACCCCACGACAACAGTCAGCATTCTTCTTCTCTCATATATGGTGGAGACTCTCCCTCATTGATTTTTTGACTGTCATGTATGGAGCCCCGACAGACTTAAAGTCAACTCGAAATGTCATTAATTCTCTCTCTAGCAAATCCGGGGCACTCGATATTTCCTACATATTCTAGCACAAGTCATGCTTAAATTCACCGAAAAATCCGGCATTACCTTTGCTAAAATAGGACATATCGAGCGCCTGAAATTTGCCGGAACGGAAATGAATCAACACTCCGGCAAAACATAGGCCACTGTGAGGTGTTCCCTGCAAACATAGGCCACTTGGGAAAGCACTGGTACTACTGAACACTACATACCACATGTCTAAAATCTCCATCATATATGAAAGACCTACAGCAAAAATTTACTATTCCATAAAAATTGTCACAACTACTCATATAGCTACTACTCTACTACAACTACCAAAACATCTACATCACCATCGACGTGGGGATTTGGCTGGTCTCACCTCGAGGTCGGACGTGGTCGATGACGGCGACGACGGCGTGGATGATGCAGGGGCTCCTTGATTTCTGCAAAAACAAAATATAAACAAAAACATTATTATCCTCATCTTAGGACTTAGTGAAACCCTATTTCATCCTAGTTCTAGCCCTAACATTTTACTAAAAATACCATGTTCTAACCCTAAAAATTGAAAAGACCTATACATTTACTAAAAATACCCTAGTTCTAGCCCTAACATCTGCCCATCCATCCATCTATCTATATATCCTCATAAACCCTAGAAAAATGCCCTGGTTTTTTAACTACTATCTACTTCTTGAATCATAGAAAAATGCCCTAATTTCACATGACCTAGAGTTTGATTGCTGAAATATATTTGAAAATATACTATGAACCCTAGAAAAAGTCCCGACAGACTATTCTATTCAAATAATCTACAATACTAAATATCTTATAACCCTATATTTACTAAAAATTTACATTCTACATTCTATTCTATTTGAAAAACAATAAAAAACCTACAATATACAAGAACAGAGGGAGGAGGGAGGTGGGAGGGAGGAGAGAGAAAGAGAGGAGGAGGGAGGATGGTGCCCGGAGGAGGGATGAAGGAGAGAGAAGCGGAGGGCGGCCGACCGAGGAGGGAGAGGAGGGGGGAGAAAGGAGAGAGCGGGAGGGAAGTGTTGAGTATAATGTTTATTAGGAAAGACGAGATAGACTAGGATTTGTTCTGGCTTGTCTTATACTCCAAGTAGATCATTGTACTCCTATATATATGCCCACGAGGCTCAAGCAATGAACAACTATTCCACCAAATCCCTCTCTCCCTTCTAACAGGAAGGAGGGGAGGAGAGGAGGAGAAAGGAGAAAGCAGGAGGAGGGAGAGGGAAGGAGGGGAGGAGAGGAGGAGAAAGGAGAGAGCAGGAGGAGGGAGGGAAGGAAGGAGGGAGGAGGCTTACCGACGAGGAACGAGGCAGCGACAGCGGCAGTGGGCGACGGCGACGATAACGGGGGTTGGATGATGAGAGTGTGAGAGGGAGAGTGATCGGGCCGACGGGGAAAGAGGATAAGGTAGCATTAGCAGTAGTGCTGGTTCGTCGACAAGCGCTACTGCTAAGTTGAGCCCACCGTGCAGACTTAGCGGTAGCGGTTGGCTGGTGGCCCAGCGCTACTGCTATGTCTCTAGTAGCAGCGCTGATTTCGGCCGACCGCTACTACTACGTGTAGCCCTTGCTTGTGGCCATGGGACTACTTAGCGGTAGCAGTTGACTGGTGCCCAACGCTACTGCTACTTTTTTTACCTGTAGCGCTTGGTGTCAAACAACGCTACTACAAAGTGTCGGTAACGCTGTACCCATAACCATCGCTACTAATAAATTTCTACCTATAAGCATTTCCCTAGTAGTGACCACGGTCCGCCGCTTGCCACCGGCGGACGCGGCAGAGGCGTCCCACGAGGAACCTCAACTGTGGTTTGAACGACAAGAACGACAGAGGCGTCCCACGAGGAATCCAGACGCGGCCTGCACCGCCGGTCGGCCGCCCGTCGCAACAGCTACGTTCCTCCCGCGCAGCCCACCGAATTCCTCCGTCACCACGGCCCGCTGCGCGCCTGTAGTCCCCTGAGATCTCCCCGTCGCCAATACCAAAATGGAAGGCAGCAGCCTGCGCCGGTGAGCGCCACGGCGGCCTGCGTCGGTGGCTTCGTCACGACGGGTTGTGGAGGCAATGCATGGTCGCTGATAGGTGGGATCAGACCTGACACGAGAGGGAGGAGCGGACGAGAGCGGGCGATGGGAGCGTCCGCTTTGTTTGGGTCATCTCTTGGGCCAATTTTTCTGTGCGGATAACCCAAACGAATAAAAAAGCTCTTTTTTTCTCAAAAAAGGGTCGTTTTTTAGGATAACAAAAAGGGTCGTTGGATTGGAGTTGCTGTGATTTCCTTATGGCAAAGGTATCGGGCAGACGGGCACTATCTCTCTGTCACGTAACCGCGTAACAAAACTCCCCGAAAGAAGCGTGTGAGACTTGTTTGTTTTGACGTGACGCCTCAACGAACCGCAGCGCGTCCACCCAAATTCGTTTGTTACCCGAAGCAAAAAAGAAAGAAAGAAAATCGGTGGACGCACTCTAGGCCAATGAGGGAAGAGTACGCAGATCGTGTGCTTCCTGCGAGGCACTGCGGGCCGTGAGATCATGGGGGCTTCTCAACCGACGGTGTAGATGGAGAACTCAAAGTCAGCGCCTTAGATCTCGCGCGCGTCACGACTTTTCGCTCCCAAACCTCCGCGGCTACCTGACATGGTCAGGTGTCCTCCCTCGAGGCCACGTAGGACAGTGAGCTCCCCACTGACCCCGCGTGGCTCAGCTGCCCACCGGCATCCTCTCTCGCCCAAGATATATAAGCTTGGCCCTGACCGTCCTCTCTCCCCATCCTCTTATCTCCAAGGCCAACCCTAGCGGCGCCCCTGCCTTTCTTCCTCCTCGCGCACACAACCGATCTTCGACCCCTCCGAAGAGTGTACAGAGGAGATACTCCACGCATCCCACCGCCATGTACTTGGCCTTCAAGCTCTACATGAGCTTGGTAGGCTTCTTTTATGGCGGTGTGGTCTGTGGCAATCCTCCTCTCCTCCACGACAGGGCAGCGACGAAAACACATCCACACATCATAATGCCATGACCCTCGCCTTGAGGTCTAAATACTCGGTAGGCCTGGTTCATGGCATGTGGTTTGTGGCTACTAATCTCCATGCCCTTTTTAGAACTTGACGGTCATGGTACCCCGGTAGTCGATAGTATGGTTTCTCCTTTTTAATTGATTTGTGCCTGATTTCTTTTTCGGTTCGGTAGTTTGAGTCATGATCTAGGTTTAGTTCCACTTTGTTTCGGTTAATTGATGATACGTGCTGTCTTCTTGTTTTGGTAACTCCTTTCATTCATCTTTGTTTGGATCCACTATAATCCTATTAGATCTATGATATGGTGCCTGTTTTATCGTTTTTCTTATGGAACTTTTTGTTTGGGCACGTTCTTTGTTTGTTCTTTCGGGTCTGTTCGTTATAAAAGTTATCTTTCCCCTCTTTGGACGTACACCTTCGTATAGTCCATTGGTCTCGACTGCTGCGCCACAGCTGTCTGGTCCTTGGTTCGAGTCCTCCATGGGCAATGCCCTCTTTTTTAATCAGAAATCAGAACAAAGTCTGAAAGAGGGCTCCCTTCTGTCAGCCAAGACTAATTTTTTCCTAGCGAAGGCTGAATCTTCACTTAATGGGCCAACAGTATTAGCCATACCCAAGCAAGCCCATTTATCACCTTCAGGGCCTTCCCGTCATGTAATTTGGTCTGGCCTGCCTGTGACGGCCTTGGCATGACCCTATATATACGTGACCACACCACTTCCTGAACCCTAGTTCATCAAAACCCCTCCCCATTCTGGCGCCGCCCCATCCAACCCTTAGCTCTGCTCTCCCCAGCAAAGCAGTTGATGGCGGCGAGATCCCTCTCTCTGCTGAAGGCCATCCGCCGTTTGGATCCGATTGTAGTCCGGGAAGGAGGGTAAACCTTGCTACCCCACGTTGATTTGTATGAAGTTTCGTTTGATTTGCCTCTTCCTAATCCATTTGGTGGCTGTTTCAGCATCATTGTGAGGCTTTCGTTGGCTAGTACTACCTCATTACCTCGATCTGCAGTCGACGGCAAGGCCTGCTTTCCATCCTTGGATGTTCAACGTCGATTCTACAGTTCTCAGGAGGTTTGACCTCTTCTGCCCTCTCTATATGACATGTGTTAACCATGAACTGCATGATTTGAGGCCTTGTAGTTTTGTCCTGGTTGTTGTTATTGGAAATCTCTGACCTGTTCTTATTTCCTGTGCACTATGTGTAGATTCATAAACTAGCTTACATGACTGTAGAGTGAATATAAATCAGTTGGATCTGGTTCTTTACCATGAACTGCATGATCTGGGCCATCATATTTTTGAAATGGTTTTAGCTATTGGTACCCTCTGATGTGTTGTTATTTCCAGTGTTCTGTGTGTTGATTCATAAACTAGCTTAATCGACTGTGGAGTGAATAGAAATCCTTTGGATCTGGTTCTGTCCATTTACTTTGGTTTTTGTCTTTATGTTGATTTGAAATGTTTATTTTCATGTGCATTGTTTGTGTTTTTGACAGCTTACTTAACTGTAAAAAACGTGAAAAATTGCATCAGACGTCCCCTGATTGTATCCATTGTACTGCCTTGATCTGTGGTTGCTGTACCAGTTTGATTATGCAGCTATACCTGCATTTTATGTTGGTGAAAAATCGCATCAGTCATTTGGCCTGACGAAATTAAGGAACTTCAGCTATATTGGTGTTTGTTACTGACTGATCTTGCATCAGTGTTTGTCACTTTTTCTGTGAAGGTCAATGTCATATAGAAAAATAGGTTAACAACAGTTATCCTTGTGTGCACTTTCCTTTTGTTTTCTAATATTGTTTCTTTCAGGGCTCCGAGGCTGTTCTTAGGGATACAGTTAAGCAAGGGGTTCAGGTTGGTTTGAGAAATGCTTTCAAGGATTTGAACTTTGTAAGTGGCAACTGGTTCCTTGTAGTTGCTCTTATTTCTGTTACTGTTTGGACTTGTTTTTTCATCTAGGTTTATTTGTACAGTTGACTGAAGTAGTCATCAAGTAAATTAGTTGACTGCTGATTTTAATCTCATCTGGTACTTGATATGTTTTCTTTTTGAATTACTTGAAGGTGGTGCTGGTTTAGAATTTACCTTTGCTGTAGTTGTCAATTACCCTTATTTTTCAATGTAATATAGAGCTTGAAATGCTTTCTTTTTTTATTACAGGAGGCTGGTGCCAGTTCAGAGGTTAGATTTGTTGTGGTCAGAGAGGTTGTAGATGCAGCAGTCGTTGATGCTCTTAAAGAGGCCAACCTCTACTCTGATCAACTGCCTGTCAGTAATTAAAACTGTTCTTGATTGCTAGACTGCTAGACTGTAAATCCGTTGCAACAATGGTTTCATTAATTTGCCCTCTCATTTGTAAGACTGAGTAGCTGTTTATACTCAACATTCATTGTCTGAGTTTGAGTAGCATGGTATACTCAATTATGTTGTATTTATGTATCTTCCATCATGTTTGTAATCTACTTTGATAGTATAGCAATAAACTGCATGTATATCAATGTGTCTTTTGGGCAGGTCTAGTTAGTGTACATGGAAGATACTTTAGACTTTTGTTGTTTTACTGCATTGTATTTTGGTTAATTCATATGAACATATTCTTATCTGTAAGTTGGAGTAGCAGTTTATACTCAAATTTGTAAGACTGAGTAGCTGTTGGAGTAATTCAAACTATTAATTGGGTAGTATAGCAATATATATCGGAAGTACATAAATGTATCTTTTGCACCAGGTACTGTTTGTGTGCACATTTTATAGCCGTTTTTTGTTTAACTATTACTCTGATATGTTGTTTGTCAATGGTGATCATTGTCTTACTAACATATCAAATGTTTGCGATTACTGCCTTGCAGGTCCTATTTGAGGAGCAAGAATTTATCAAACTTGCTGTTAAACAGGGTTTTACTGAGGCCGTTCAAGAAATGGAACAGCGCAGTACTTGCCAAACGCCCCTTCAGAAGGGGGTAAGTCGATGTCATCTGTGTATCATGGAATTTTTGTCTTGCTAACTGTCTGCAATCAGTACTTTCAGAGTGGGGAAACTTAGTTTGACATCATTTGTTGAATTGCAGGTGTTTGACACTGCTATTGTTGGTCTTAAAAGGGATCTGGAATTGGCTTCTAAAACTACCATGCAAGAACTGAAAAATGGCTCTGATGAAAAGTTTGAATCGGCCATGGACAGCTTGACAGAAAAGCTGAATGTTTTTATGCGAACATATGAAGACATGTTTTCTGTTTATGAGGTACTTTTTGATTAAATTAACTGTCATAATCAGAACTGATCTTATATACTCGGAGAATCTGTTGATGTGTTTCATATGAATGTCTCATCTTTTTATACCTAGTTTCCTCATTATGTGTTCTGATTTGTCTGTTCTTTATCCTATGCAGGTAGTAGATGTGGCTTCACGAACTGACACCACTATGGAAGGAGATGAGCCTGATCAAACAAACTCAACCATGGTAGGAAATGCTGATTGTGTTTATGGAAACCCATAAAGTCATCTTTTAGGAAATTCAACAATTTAGAAGTTATGGTTTGCTAAAGAGCTACAAAATGATGATTGTGTTTTAATGCTTGTAATCATTGTTTGCTCATTGTGTTCTGATTTTGCTCTTCTCCTTTGCAGGAAGGGGGTGATGCTGATGCGACAAAGTTTACCATGGAAGTAGCTAAGGCTGATAGTACAAACATTATAAAGGCAAGCACTGTGTATATAACTTGTTTAAGGTTGCTCTAAGAGTATTGATGATTACTTTTCCATGTTGTAGTCATAGTTTGTAGTACACTGTTCTTATTTTCCTAGTTCCCTGTGCAGTAATCTGATGGGACAAGCTCTACCAGAGAAGAATCTGAGGCTGGTAAACAAAACTCTAAAAAGGCAAGTATTGTGTATATAAACTCGTATCCTAGTTTCCAACAACTTATCTGATCTCGAATTTAGTTTAAAACTGAATCAGTGTTTGTTCTTTCTTTTAGTTCTTGTGTGGCAACTTTCTTCTGTAATGATCAATGCTTCCCATGAACAAATGCACTCACAGTTTTTATATGACGCTAATCTAATTATATATTGAAGATTAGCGTTTATAAATTCATTAGGTTTAACATTTTAACGACTTTAATGCTGTTGTTTATGATGCTGTTGGAATCACTTTCCGTTGTGTATGATGGTGTTTATGATCTGAACTGTGTTTTGTGTCGCTCCGTTTCTGAATACAAGTCTTCTTAGACATTTCAAATGAACTACAACATTCGGATATATGTAGACATATTTTAAAATGTAGAGTCCCTCATTTTGCTCCGTATGTAGTCACTTGTTGAAATCTCTAGAAAGACTTATATTTGGGAACGGTGGGAGTATATTGTATGCATGTGCTTGATATTTTTCTGCAACATGTTTGTACTAATGCACCAAGTATGGAAGCACTCTCTCTTGATCCTTTATGCTGCTTAATGTTGACTGATAAGTTAAATCATCTACTTTTGCAGGGACGCAAGACAAAGTTTGACTTATTTGTTGAACAGTACAAACAAGAAACTGTCAAAACTCAGGGGGTCCTCGATATACTGGTTGGTAAGCAAGCAGATATAGTTGATGATTGGTACAAAGAGATGGCTGAGAAATTCTTAGATGAAACCTGGATGAAAAGGCTCAAGGTGATCAAAGCTGTAGTTCCTCACGTGGCCAAAATCTTTTTCCTCTATGTGTTTGTTAAAATGATGCGGCAAAGCAAAGTTCCTATATGGAAATACCCTGCGGCTGCTCGAGCTGGCAGGTTAGCCGCATCGCAGAAAATTTTGGAAATGCTTGAGGAGGCTGAGAAGCTCGAAAAGGCTGAGAGGCTGAAGAATGGCGGTGAGACTGCGAAGGACAGCAAGCTGTTCTCGAAAGTGTGGGCGATCTTGAAGAGTGGTGGCACTACTTCTGGAAAGGGTGAGCAGAAGCCGGGGAAGGATGTGCCGAAGCAGGGTGGGGATGAGGACAAGTCAGGGGAGGATGGACCCGACGATTAGTTTTAGTCGATTTCTTTTGTTAGCAGTATGTTCCTTCTGTTGTACTTGGTTTTTTGCTAGCATCTATATGCAGTGAACTGGGTAACTTTAGTTGGCAGCTTGTGAATCAAACTGTGGTACTACTCTATCTTCAGTGGTTGCTCCAACACATTCATTGCAGGCAGTCTTTGGTATCCTCATTATGTGTGAACCTGCTTGTGATTCAAACTGTGTTCTCTTCAGTAGTCAATCAAAATCATTTGCATCATCTGCCCTTACTTCAAATATCAGTCAGCAAAACATAGTTGTCTTTGTCTGCAACAGTATGTACGTGAACTGTGATTGCAAACGCTGTTGTGCTTGCAATGCGCAAAATTTGGAGGCAAGAAAAGGCCCTAGTAAAGGGGCCGTGAGTTGGAACAAGGCATATCTTAACCGCATGATTGTTGGTGATTGCAATGTTTTTTCTTGTGGGGATGTCTATTTGTGTCCACTCCCATTTGGAGGCTAATTTTCTTCACCTGGGACATCACAAAATGTCCAAAGCCCAACTGCTCACCACTTATTTTGGCAAGGATACAATCAAGTGGTACACATACAACCCAAGAATGTACCAGACCTTGTTCATGCACCGATGATTGTGAAGTAAGCGGAAAACCACTCTTTAAATGTCTACAGAAGTCGGTAATTCATATCTCTTTCACCAAGTTCCAAACCCTCTCTAGTAACCATGGTACCTACATAGCTTGGGCCTGGCGTTTTGGCTCCCAGGTGAACAGTAACGTGAAAAATATATCAAGGAAAAGTCTTAGTGTTAACCGACTGATCTGAAAAATATATCAAGGAAAAGTCTTAGTGTTAACCGACTGATCTCTCCTTTTGAGTAAGCCGTGTCGTTGGCCTCACACGTGTCCCGTGGACCCAAAGCGCTACTTCTGCCCTCGTCCTTATCCCTTCCCCTGGGATCGCGTGTGATCCTCTCAACTGCTTCCCCCTTCTGCGAGACTTCTTCCCCAGCGCGGCCGACTCTCCTCTCTCTCACCCCTCCTCTCGCGGGCTCAGCCACTCCTCGTACTGCAACTCCCCTGGGATCATGTACCTATTTTTCCCTTGCCCCCCGCCCTCCCTCATGCGGGACGCTTCCTGCTCTCGGTCTTCAATGTCCGCCACAAGCTGCTGCGAGCTCCCCACGTAGTTGGTGTGAGCTCTCCCGGACGCAACCGCTTCAAGGTCTGGCTGGTGCGGCCGTGCGGGGCAGCCTGGCCAAGCTCGGTGGTGCATAGGTGAATGCTGGTGGGTTCCTACCACGGGCGGGGGTCAAAGTCAGGTGCTCGCGGCGTCTGCTGTTATAGTGCGGCGCTGCAGCTTCCTGCAAGTGCTACAACGAAGTCGCCGTTGTTCACTCCGAGCCGTGGGTAGTGCCTTCGCTACGAAACCACAAGCAACGTGCCTTGCTCCATTAATCATTGGCGCACCCGTTGGCGACTGTCGGTGCTACAACAAAGTATCGCTAGCGTTGTGATGGAGCACTCCCGCGCCACCGGAGCATCACCAGTGCAGGGATGGAGATTCGTCGGGCCGCCGAAACCTCATGGGGTGCTTTAATGGAGCATCTCCGGGTTGCCGAAGAATCGTCAGTGCTACAACAAAGCATCATGAACATTGTGTTAGAGCATTGCCGGGCCACCGGAGCATCACCAATGCTGCAACGAAGCATCACCGGTGTTGTGTTCGAGCATTGCCGGGCCGCAGAAGCATCGCCGGTGCTTGAACGAAGCAACACCGGTGTTGTGTTGGAGCATTGACGGGCCGTCGGAGCATCGCCGGTGCTGCAACGAAGCATCACTGGTCTTGTGTTGGAGCATTGACGGGCCGTCGGAGCATCACCGGTGCTGCAACGAAGCATCACCGGTGCTGCAACGAAGCATCACCGGTCTTGTGTTGGAGCATTGACGGGCCGCCGGAGCATCGCCGGTGATGCAACAAAGCATCATTGGTCTTGTGTTGGAGCATTGTTGGCTGCCGGAGCATCATCGGTGCAGCGCTGGAGCTTCACATGTCGACGCCGGTGGTGCGTTGGAGCATCGCGTGCGGACGTTGGTGCTGCGATAGAGCATCGCCGAGCCACCGGAACATCGTCGGGCCATCGGAGCACGTCGTCGATGCAATGGAGCATGAACTGGCACTGCGATGGAGCATCGCCGAGCCACCGGAGCATCACCGAGCTGCCGAAGCATGACGATGCTACAATGGAGCATCGACGAGCCATCGGAGCATCACTGGTGCAGCGATGGAGCATCACATGTTGACGCCGGTTGTGCGATGGAGCATCGCGTGCGGACGTCGGTGCTACGATGGACCATCGCCGACTCCTCAACCACCGTTGCGTTGCAAGCTACAAGGTCAGCGCCCGCCACTGCAGATGTCGCTGGGGGTCGTTCTCCGGCATTCCTATGAGCTGGTCGGGCGCGACTACTCCCCGGAGTAACCTGGATATTTGCGTTGTAGCATGCTTGGTCATGGCGAGCTCGCCGGCGTTTTTGCTACGAGCTGGTCTGGCGTGGCTGCTCGCCGGAGTCACGTGGTTGCTACGCTTGCACATGCTCGGATGGAGTTGGAGTGCTTGAGCAACAAAGTAGGCAGTGGTTGGACACAGACCGGCATCAGGTGGCTACGCTGCGTCCATATCACAATGATCCGATGGCCGCGCACCCGACTGATTTCCAGGGAAAATCAGTCGGTTCATGCGTAGCAGGCGCCATATATCAATTGTTTTCGAAAATTTCTTAAAGTTTTTGTAGATGATTGTATTAGTGTCGCAAACATGCATGATAATCTTCATGCGAAACAGAGCGGCGCGCAATAATAAATAAATGTAGGGAACGGCAGGCGTCGTCGTCGTGGCCAGTAGATCCGGCTTGGATTTCTCCAGGCTCCACACTTTCCCCATCCCCTTCCTCAGCCGCGGCACCGGCGACCAAGGGCGGCCGGAGACCAGATCGTGAGGCATGAATTGGGATGGCGTCAGATCCAGGGTGGGCGCCCTCGAGGCCACCACACCCTGCAGGCACCATCCGCCGCTACCTTGCCGTCCGCACGGCGAAGGGAGGCGGGCAGCACCTGCGACAGCCGCTGGCCAAGAGCACCGTCACACCACCTCTTGAGGCCGCTGCCTCGGTTCGAAAGCCCCCGTGCGCGGCAGGGCGGACAGATTCTCGCCGCCACTTTTCTCGACGGCCGAGCGGCGTTTCGGTGACCCCCTTCGATGGCGGCGTGGGAGAGGAGAGGAGAGAGGGGAGGGGCGGCGGGCGGCGGTGCTATGAGTAATGCGCATATTGCCTCTCTTGAATATGCATTTATATCTTAATAAAATGAAATTAGATAGATAGATTGTGTAACTGTAAATTTTTGCTATTGCCTCTCTTGTATCTGTATGTTCAAATTCAGAGAGGAAAGGAATCATGTGCATCCAAACAGGTCGGAATTGGCAACTTGAGTCATTTGATATTTCCAGCAAGCAATTCCAACAGTCGGCCAAACAACAACATTGGAACCGTACCAAATTCAAATTTTCAACCCCGGAGATGAACTGGAATTTGGCACTTGAGTTCTGCAGACCAATTCAATTCCTGCAACCAAGCGGAGGGCCTCATTACGAGAGTAATGGCTCGATAAAAGACACCAAGTCGAATCAGGTACCACGCGTATGAGTGGGAAAACTAATAGCCATTCAAAGCACTCAACCGAAAAGAATCCATCCAAACCTATATATGTGCATCATTTTCTTAAAATAAAGAAACGGCATGCAGTACAAGCCTTTTTTTGCGGGAATCATCGAGCTTTATTGATTCACTAACAGCACCAGCGCGATCAGCCATGAGGCTGGTCACGAAGAAACCAGGGGGAGTTCATCCAACAGTCAGACACACCTAGAGTGCTTGCATGTTTCGCACACAGGTGAGCTGATGTGTTAGATTGGCTCATTACATGAAGAATGTCAATGTAAACAAACGATGAGGCTAGCCCTCCAATTTCGAGTAGTATAGGCACTATAAGAGAGCGCGAGAACTGTCGCGAGTTCTAGAGCTGAACCAGCTCCAAGCAGTCGACCTCGAAGATCACCTGCGAAAAACCCAGAAGCTTGCCGAAGATGACACCATCTCGCATTGCCAGCGCTTCTGCGATTAGTGGATCCGTGATGTTCTCATGTGGCTTGCTCCAGGCAGCAATGAAGTCGGAGGAGGTTCGTGCAACACCACCCGCCCCGCTTCTGTTTTCCGTCAGAGAGACGCTACCATCCGTGTTGATCTTGATGCAGTCCGGATCCGGTGATCTCCACCCATAGCCAGGTAGAGTTCTGGTATATTCCATCGGTAGCTCTAATAACATTAGAGTTTCCCTAATGCGCTTTAAGGATTGAACCGGTTCCAGACTAATCATGTCATGTGTTATGTTGTTGCGGGATGTCCATATAGCCCACATAACAGTGATTATCTTAGCCCGGTCCTCCTCCATGAATCGACAGACACACAGAATGTCCTTGCACCAAGTGAGGGGGTGGAGTTCTGGTAACTTGATATCCAGCCACGGTCGAGCTTCGGTCCAGAAGCTGCGTGCATGAGAGCACTTGATGAGTGCGTGAAACATGTCCTCATCTGCGCCTTTGCATACTTTGCATCCAGCCTCGGTCGCAATATGTCGGTATTTTAGCGTGGTTTCCACTGGTAGAATAGGGCAGGACTTTGAGCTTCCATAGCCGTGTCCACATCTGTTTATCAGTCTCTGAAGATTCAGTGATCGTCCCTTCCTCTAGAACTTGTTGTTCGTTGCGAGTCATTAGAGCACGATACGCGGATTTGACAGAATATGTCCCGGATCTCTCATGAGCCCAAGCCCAAAAATCGTCACCTCCACCATGTCTGAGTGGTATGTTCAAGATTGCATCTGCATCTGGTGGCGTGAGGTTTGATCTTACTAACTCCGTTCTCCAACTCCAATTTTCGTGGTCGATTAGGTCGGAGACAGTGTGGATGGTAGCATCTCCAATCTGAACTGACGGACGCAAGGATAGCCTCCCGGGCAGCCAGCGGTCAGTCCAAACATTAACAGAAGTGCCATCACAAATCCTCTTCATTAATCCAGCTTCTAGTGCCTTCCTCCCTGCTATGATGCCTCGCCAGGTCGCTGAGGAGTTGTTCGGCACAGTAGCATGCATGAAATCGACAGTTGGGAAGTAGCGGCCTTTGAGAACCCTAGAGCATAAAGATTTCGGGTCTGTGATGAGCCGCCAACCATGCTTTCCCAGTAGTGCAATATTGAACGTTTCCAGATCACGGAAACCCATCCCTCCCTTAGACTTTGAGACTGAAAGAGATTTCCAGTCTATCCAATGCATAGAACGTCTGTCGACGGAGCTGCTCCACCAGTACTTGGCCATCGGTGAGGATATGCTTTTGTAATTCTTCTTGGCCAGCTTGAAGCAACTCATTGTAAACGTCGGTATAGATTGGGCCACCGACTTTACCAACACCTCTCTTGCTGCGCACGAAACCAACCGTTCGGTCCCCCCATTCATCTTGGACCTGACTCGTTCACCAATATATTTAAAAGTGCCCGAGGTGATGCGTCCTGCCGCAGTAGGCAAACCCAGGTACCTCTCATTGAAAGCCTCGACCGAGATACCTAGAGTTCCTTTCAAAGCTGCTCTGACAGGTTCTGGTGTGTTCGGACTAAAAAGGATGGAGCTCTTCTCCTTGTTCACACATTGTCCCGAGCACTCGCCATAAACCTTCAGAATGTTGTTGAGTTTGATGGCACTCTCCACCTTTGATTGCATGAAAATGAGGCTATCATCCGCAAAAAGAAGATGATTGATCCATGGAGAATGAACACTGACACGAATCCCTCTTTCCACATGGGCGCCTCCAAACCTGTTAAGTAGGGTTGTGAAGCCTTCTGCGCAAAGCAGGAATAGATAAGGTGAAGCGGGGCAGCCTTGCCGCAAATCCCTAGATGGGGTGAAGTATGGCAGAAGCTCTTCGTTCACACGAACAGAAAACCGGACTAATGTGACATACTTCATGATCAGCCGGATAAAAGAGGCACTGAAACCCAACTTTGACATGATCCCTTCTAGATAGTGCCATTCTACACGGTCATAAGACTTCATCATGTCAAGTTTGACTGCGCACACGGAGTTCTTCCCCCGTTTCCTCTTCTTCATTGTGTGTGCGCTCTCATATGCAATGAGTACATTATCAGTGATGAGTCGCCCCGGCACAAAAGCGCTTTGCTCCTCGCTCACGATATCATCCAGAAAGCCCCATTGTTCTGTTAACAATGCACTTGGCTGCAATTTTGTATAGGACAGAGCAAAGGGAAATAGGTCTGTACTGGTTGATGCGTTGTGGGTGCCGTACCTTTGGGATGAGAGTGATTGATGTGTCGTTCATGCCCTCCGGTAGCTCGCCCCCATTCAAGAAACCCAACACCGCTGGGATAATATCATCCTTGAGAAGAGACCAGTGCCTCTGGAAGAATCCCGCAGTAAAGCCATCCACTCCCGGGGCTTTCGACGGCGCCATTTGGAATAAAGCAGTTTTCACCTCCTGAGCTGTGTATGGCATGTCGATATGTGCATTCATTTGCTCGGTCACGCGGGCTGGTACTAGATTGATCAGCTCACCCAGAGAGTTGAATCCCTAAGATGTATATAAGTTTTGGAAAAACTGTTGGACTTCGTTTCTGTCCTCGTCCAAAGTCTGACATATAGAGCCATCCACACGCATAAGCTTCTCTATCTTATTGATACGTTTTCGCATTGCAGCTTGTGCGTGGAAAAATTTGGTGTTACGATCACCGTGACGCAACCACGGTACCTGAGACCGCTGGCGCATCCAAATTTCCTCCTGGCGAAGTACCTCTTTCAGTTTCTTGACGGTGGCCTTCTCTTCATCAGTTGGACCCCTGCTAGTAGCCCTGCTTCTTAATTTGTCCAACTTGGCCCGGAGCTTCCTTATAGTGGCTGTTAGACTGCCAAACTCCTTTGCACCCCATGCTGAGAGCGAGTTTTGCATGGTATTGAGCGCTTGTAAAACTCCCGCCAAGCCATGCTGCCCCGACCCTTTTTGCCTACTATTCATTAGCATTTGGTCATAATCTGCATGGGTTTGCCAAACCTCTTCGTACCGGAACTGTTTGACCCCTCGTGCGTAATGCTCAGTGTCATGTGTCCTCAGTTCTGTCAGAACGAAACAGTGATCAGATTCGGTGGTGCTAATGTGCTTCACTCTTGAATATCCGAATCGATGCATTAGGTCTGGACTTCCAAAAGCTCTGTCCAACCTAGCTCCGACGTTATCGCCGCCCAATTGGCCATTATCCCATGTGTACTCAGTACCCGTCCATCCCAAGTCCTGAAACAAGCACTCGTCAGTGACATCACGGAAAGCTCACATCTGCCATTCAGGCCTAGCAGCACGTGAGAAGTGTTTCGAGGCATACAATGTCTCGTTGAAATGTCCAACACACAGCCAGGCCGAGTGTGGAATTGCATTTAGTGTGCGAAGAGACCTCCAACTGTGGTGACGGTCAGACACTCTAGGGGCACCGTAAAAACCCGTGAACCGAAAGGGGTCTTCGCTCAAATCGCTTTTCTGCACCATAACGTCGATATGGCCAGAACTATAGCTCTTAAGGTCAACAATAAGATCGGTTGACCAGAACAAACCAATACCTCCACTTAAGCCAGCACTTCCCACGGCAAAACATCCTGCGAAGCCTAGGGTAGCTTGCAGATTCTCTACTCTTTTTGCTGGTATTTTCGTCTCCATCAAGAAGAGGAGACCGGGCCCTTCCTGCTTCACAACACTGCGAAGCTCTCGAACTACCGCTGGGTTCCCAAGCCCACGGCAGTTCTAGCTGAGGCATCTCATTGCGACTGGCAGGGCTGCCCTGCAGCCTCTACCGATTGCCCCGAGCTAACCGGGGTGGGTTTCTTCTTTTTTGGGATTCTTTCTCTATCCTCATCAGCTGACTGATCGGAAACATCTCCTTCCTTGCTATGTGCGACTTGGGTCTGATCTGTAGCATTGAAGGCCTCATTAGACAGCAAAGGCAATTCCACCCTTCTGTAAACCTGCTTGTTAATTTGCGGCCCCCCTTTCTTTTGTTCTGATGCTTGTTCTTTACAGGCGAGGTCACCTCGGTACCTTTATCCGCAGCAGTACTGGAGTTTCTTGTCTCAGCCTTGTTGCTTGGGTTGGAGTTATGCTCCCTAGGCATGTTCTCACCAGAGCTGGGCTTTTTGCGCTCGTCCGACGCGTGGAGTCCTCTCCCGAAAGGTAAATCACCATTAGCATCTCTGGCTCCTGGTGTCGGACAGTGCATGTCAGAGTGGCCCAGACGACCACAAGAGAAGCAAAAGTGCGGTATGTTCTCATACTGGATTTCATAGGGATCCGTACTCTTCCTCCTAGTTGATTCAATCAGAATCCAACGTCTCAGTGGCTTGCTCACATCCAACGTGACTCTGGCTCTCAGGAATCCATTAGCATGGTCGAAGCACACGCCAGTTGCGTGCTTATCAATCTGTTTTGCTATCGCAGCACACCACTTGTCATTACGCAGGTTGAAGGGTAGGTTAACAACCCTCGCCCACATCTGGATCTTCTCGAACCGAAGCTCTGAAGGGCGCATGCACTCGTCGAACTCCGAAAGAACGACGGCGTTCTTGCTCACATGCCAAGGTGCACCTTGCCAGACACGGTCCCGATCCCTTTGGTTTGCAAACTCGGCCACAAACGTGTTTTCCCCCACAGATTTGAAGTTGAGACCTTTAGGGTTTCCCCACGCCGGGCGGAGCGCATTGGTGATGGTTTGGATGTGGAGAAGGTTCCTGTGAAGAACTTTTCCGGCCAGCATCCACTTCGTCGGCGCCCCATCATCCGCATCATCAAGCACTAATGGCGTGGCCTCTTCTTCGGTGATGTCAAGTTTCCCCAGAGCCTCCGCCAGTTTTTCCCTAGCCGCCCTCGGCGACAAGGGATCTTTCCCTCTGCCCTGCCCTGAGGACGCTGCCATCCCCAGGCTACGATCCTGTGCGCCTCGCCGAAGATCAGCGCGCGCCACCGTCGTCCACCCTCAAAACCCTAATCGCCAGAGGAGGCGCTCCGGGAGTTTCGGGGGGAAAAACGAAGAAAAATAAAACTCTTCTTTTGCATGCATGGCAAGCCTAAATACACAAATTAATTGTCACTATTTTTTTTCTAACATATACATATATCCGTGTCATCTTGTTTTCTAGGCAGTCATGTATTTGGTGTGAAATCCCCTCAATCTTTTGTTATCCAGGCAGTCAAAACTAGTTCAGTCTGCACACTTGTACGTGCATTTCTTTTAACTGAACTTGTAAGAGCATCAGATCTATAATATTCCGAGTCTCTTCTCAAACGAATATTGCATGACAATAGTTTGATGCCGCTGCTGTAGGAACCTGAGTACGCGGTGATGTTTGCGGCTAATTTTAAATTTAAACATTGATTAACAGAAATTTCTTTCATACTTTATGCAGTATTTACTTGCATTGTTATTTTTATGGTTTTCTTGAAGGTGTAAACCGCACCGGGGTGGGGGGGGGGGGGGGGGGGGGGCGAAGGACAATGTTGGCAGAACTGTTTTAATGCAGTTCTAGTAGTGGCGATAGCATATATCATTAGGGAGAGGAGACCAAGGGAGATAAGTCGTTTTAGTGACGACGAGGACAGGCATAAGATTAGGAGCTATGTGCTGAAAAATATATGTGATGGGTCTTGAAGTAACATGCTATGACGAGCCACGTTTAACTGAAGGAACATTCTGTATGTGGGAGGTGTGGGCTGCATGACAGCGTGCATATTACAGTTGAAGAAAACTTACTCTGTATGTGCATTGTGTGAATCATGAATATCTTATTTATACATGATCACATCAGTACAAAAGTACTATATTCTTTCCACTTACTTTCATTGGCTAGCTGCCTACACATTTCCTCTTTGGCGTTGGCTCCAACAGTTTTGACTGCGAGTCGCTTTAGTTATCTCAAATCTTTGGCAGGCCTGTCATCTTTGGACAAGAATAATAAGTAGAATCTTTTTCACGGCTCGATAGAGAATTCGATGGTGGACCTTGTTAACAATGTTCATGCACTTGCTGAAGACCATTTATATAGGAGGGTTCTTGTTGGCACATCAAAAGGGTCCACTGGCTTTTGCAGTAGTTTGTCACATTATTTAGGATTTTTATGTGTTTCAAACATTTAAAATATGCATATGTTCTAGTAAAGGAAATTAGATAGATCATAAACAAGGAGAAATTTTCCGAGTACAAAAACTATGTATTAAGTGGTATGAAGAATCATGTGTATATAAGTACAAGAAAGACCGAAAGAGGCCACATGACATTGTCTCTCCTGTACCTGTGTGTTCAGTTCTGAAAAGAAAGGAATCATGTGCATCCAAACAGGTCGTGATTGGCAACTAGAGTCATTTGATATGTTTTTTTTAGAAAAGGGGGACATCCCCGGTCTCTGCATCAGAATGATGCATACGGTCACCTTTATTAGCAAGCAAATAGGTCCAACAAAAGTCTTAAAGTCTCGAACAAAAGCTGCTCACAAAGAGCTAAGGAACAAAAAAGAAAGCCACAACCGGCTGACAAAAGATAGATAGGAAAACTAATTGCCTATCCTATTACATGACCGCCTTGCCTGCTGCTACATCCTCACCGCCCTAACTGGAGCGTTCAGTCTACAATCGTTGTCGTCGGTGTGTGGCGCCTCGCCTGCTGCTACATCCTCACCGCAGCCTGCCTGACACCTATTCCTATGGTTAATGGATACCGGTGCTCTGCTACATGTCCGCCGCCGCTGCCCCGTCGCAGTAGCACCCAGTTGGAAGGCGGAATGATTCGTTCATGATTTGTGTGAGACGAACTGGCTTTATCCTAGTAAACGGGCCTATTAATGATCAGTGGCGAGATAGTGGATGAAAGGAATATGGGCAGGCCCTCGTTTCGTATGCCACCTACATTTGCTGCGTGCCGCACAACGTGATAACGCACAGCATGTGTGTGTGACACAATGTGGTAAAAGAAGTTGAGGTGACGTGTGTGTGACCCAACTTGGTAGAAGAAGTTGAGGTGACGTGGCTAAAGAAGGCAGAGAACCCATGTCAACCTGTGGTGGGTGCCTCTTGTAATTCGGGGGCTGCTGATGTGGATAGCTTGCATGTTAATATAAATAAAGTAGTGGGGTGAATCTCTTAGGTATATAGGATAAGCATAACACCAGCTTCATGTTTCTCGCCTTTGCCAAGTCATGCTCCATAAAGATGATTGTATCATCTACGTACTGTAGGACAGAAACACCTCCATCAACTAGATGAGGTACCAAACTACCTACTTGGCCAGCATCCTTAGCCCTCCCTATTAGAATCGTCAACATGTCAACTACAATGTTGAATAGAATAGGTGACATTGGATCTCCTTGTCTCAAGCCCTTATGTATTTGAAAATAGCGACCTATATCATCATTCACTTTAATTTCAACACTTCTTTTTTGCGTGAAAGATTCTACCTGTTGTCGCCAGGCTTGATCAAAACCTTTCATCCTCAACGCTTGTTGGAGGAATGACCATTTGACTTTGTCGTACACTTTTTTGAAATCCACTTTGAAAACTACCCCATCTAGTTTTTTCGTATGGATTTCATGGAGCGTTTCATGCAGGACCACCACCCCTTCAAGGATGTTTCTATCCGGCATGAAAGCAGTTCGGGACGGCTGCACCACAGAATGTGCAATCTGCGTGAGCCTATTTGTCCCAACCTTGGTGAAGATTTTGAAACTTGCATTCAGAAGACAGATGAGCCTGAACTGCTCAATTCGTACAGCCTCTGTTTTCTTAGGAAGCAAAGTGATGGTTCCAAAATTCAGATGAAACAAGTGAAGCTGTCCAGCGAATAAATCCTGGAACATCGAAAGCAAATCCCCTTTGATAATATGCCAGCACCTTTTATAAAACTCCGCCGGAAATCCATCCGGCCCCGGAGCTTTATTATTCTTCATCTGAGAAATAGCTTCAAACACCTCTTTCTCCGAGAACGGGGCAGATAAAATATCATTCTCATCTGAAACAAGCTGAGGGACATCCTCATTCCGCGACTCATCTAGAGTTACGAAATTATCCTCCGGAGGCCCAAAAAGCTGTTTATAATAATCAGTGATGTACAATTTTAAGTTCTCCTGTCCTACAATCGTCCCTTCATCTTTCTCAAGCTGAAAGATCCTTTTATTTCTATGCTTGCCATTGGCGATCATATGAAAGAATTGAGTGTTGGCGTCCCCCTGGACCACTTTGCGAACCTTCGCCCGCAATGCCCACTTCAATTCTTCTTCTCGCAGGAGCTCTTTTAATCGCATCTCCGCATCTAATTTAACATGAAGTTCCGTTGAATCTAGGATCATGGACTCGGCTTTTACATCCAAGGCCTGAATAGCAAGCAATTCCAACAGTCGGCCAAACAGCAACATTGGAACCGTGGCAATTTCAAAATTTCAACCCCGGAGATGAACTGGAATTTGGCACTTGAGTTCTGCAGACCAATTCAATTCCTGCAACCAAGCGGAGGGCCTCAGATTTTCTGCAAACATTTGTTGCTGAAAGTTGATCATGATATGGTTGATGATGGCCACTCCTACATAGCACGCCATAGCAGCTGTTGCATCATGTACGGTTGAGGCTGACGGGCGATGGCTACAGGTCCTGAGTACCTAGGAAACAGCCCATGACATCAGCTCAAGCGCTGCTTCTTGTTGCCCCAAGGCGAAGCCTATCTATCCGTTCGTTGTCTACTTTAATGCCACTTCTTTGTGAAGCTTCATTAGTCAACCGAATGCAACGTGCTTGACAGGGATGCTCGGGCCTTTTTCTTCTTCTTCTTTATCACTGTACGTGTAAACACATGAGGATCACAGGATCAGGTCGAGTCGAACATAGGATAGGAGTAGTACGAACGGCGTCCGGGAGGAAATTATATTAGTATCACCGGAGTAGTGTCCTGGTCAAATGGGCACAAGCGCTTCCAGTAAGTAATCCAGTTGCTCCTCCCCTTCTTTCCCGGACACGTCTGGCCGCGCTGCCGTGCCGAGCATATCCACGCTACGCTACACCGACGTGGAAGCCCCCACCGCACCTCATCCGGCACGCCTCCCACCGGCTTCGGCCTATATCAATCTCCGGGCCGCGCACCGGATGCCGCCTCCCATTTCCCCCTCCCATCTCTAACAACCATCCGCGGGCGGTGCAATCTGTTTGTATCCGTCGCTCGCTCCCGACGACCGAGAAGAGCTAGCGCCGTTGCTCGGCGGAGGCCAGGCGAGAAGAGGAGATGGACCACGCGGCGGAGGCGCAGCGGACGGACCTGATGACGATCACGCGGCACGCGCTGAACGAGCAGGGGCGGCACCCGGAGTCCCGGGGCGACTTCACCATCCTCCTCTCCCACATCGTCCTCGGCTGCAAGTTCGTCGCCTCCGCCGTCAACAAGGCCGGCCTCGCCAAGCTCATCGGCCTCGCCGGCGAGACCAACGTCCAGGCAAGCGATCCAGCACACATGATCCAAGTCCTCTAGCCGAGTCCCTTTCTCGCCTAGCTTGTTTATTAATGTCTGCGCGCGCGGTTGACCGGAGGGCAGGGGGAGGAGCAGAAGAAGCTGGACGTGCTCTCCAACGAGGTCTTTGTCAAGGCGCTCGTCAGCAGCGGCCGCACCGTAATGCACTCTTCTCACTCTCCTACACATGGGCAAAGTAAACTACAATCCTGAGCCAAGGATCTGACTTTGCCGTGCTGCGTGCAGTGTGTGCTCGTGTCTGAAGAGAACGAGGCGGCCATCTTCGTGGACGCGCCCCTCCGCGGAAAGTACTGCGTGTGCTTCGACCCGTTGGACGGCTCCTCCAACATCGACTGCGGCGTCTCCATCGGCACGGTATGCGCTCCTCTTACTCTGCTACTCCGAGCAGAGCTGCTACCTGTTGACTGGTTCAGCACATCGTTCAAAAAACGAAGGTACTATGTCGACCGGTTAGTTACTGTTATCTGATCGGCGTTTTCATTCTGCTCTGTAGATCTTTGGAATCTACATGATCAAAGACAAGGACAACGCGACTCTGGAGGACGTGCTGCAACCCGGGACCCACATGATCGCCGCTGGCTACTGCATGTACGGGAGCTCATGCACGGTAATTATGTTCCCTGATGATGTATTTTCACTCCCATTACTTCACCCCACCTCTTCATCCTAGATTCAACGTTGTTCTGGTTTACCGCAGCTTGTGTTGAGCACTGGGAACGGTGTAAATGGCTTCACTCTTGATCCTTCCCTGGGAGAGTTCATACTTACCCATCCCAACATAAAGGTTTGTGATACAGCTTACAGCAACACAGTCCTTTCTACAATTTATTCACTGATGTGCAACAAAAGGTTAGCCTATTTTTTATCATATATGTGCTTCCTGGTTGTGCAGATACCAAACAAAGGGAAGATCTACTCGGTGAACGAAGGAAATGCCAGAAACTGGGACGCGCCTACAGCGAAGTACGCAGTACATCTCATTTCAAGTTCACAAACATCAGTGTCTCTTAACAAGTTAAGCTGACTTCTCCAGCCAACATTGCAGGTACGTAGAGAGATGCAAGTTTCCCCAAGACGGCTCATCACCAAAATCCTTGAGATATATTGGAAGGTCAGTGTCAGTCTTTCAGCTGTTTGTCTGACAGCAAACTGAAACCCTTCCACATCTAATTCAGTCTGATTGCTCCTGTTTTACTGAACTTGATAGTTTTGCTATGTTGTTCTGCTCCTTCTGAATTTTAGTATGGTTGCTGATGTTCATCGCACCCTGCTCTACGGAGGCATATTTCTGTACCCCGCCGACAAGAAGAGCCCCAACGGGAAGCTTCGGTACGCTGATGCTTAGCAGCCTTCTTCCTTCGTGGTATCCCCAGCTGATTACGCTTATCCAATGTGCATTCCTGAAGCTGGTGAAATGTCGTATTTTCAGTGTTCTGTACGAGGTTTTCCCCATGTCGTTCCTGATGGAGCAAGCCGGAGGCCAGTCTTTCACCGGCAAACATCGGGTAAGGCCACTGAATTCACCGAATTCCTTTTTACCAGAGCAGCACTTTCTACTTTGATACTATGCCACTTCGTCTGATTCAGAGCATGTGCTATTTTACAGAATCGTAGTATCATCTTAACTTCATGTGATTGCTGATCTTTGGCGTGCTGTAACTGAAAAATGGCTTGCTGCGTTTGCATTGCAGGCCCTTGAAATTGTTCCTTCTGAGATACACCAGAGGTCTCCGATATTCCTCGGGAGCTACGATGATGTGGAGGAGATTAAATCACTGTACGCTGCGGAGTCGAGCACCGCCTGATCTGAGTACCTGAAGACACATACACATGTTCCGCATCGGGTAGCTAAAAGAAAAGGTTATGTTCCGCGTTGTGACAAAACTCCTTAGGTAGTGTTATGGTGATTCTGAGATCATTGTCATGGCCTCGATGTAACAATATCCGTGTATACATATATTTGACATATTGCACGCCATTTTAACAAGTATTTCCTCTGTAAAGAAATATAAGATCGTATATTTCTTTACAGAGGGAGTACTCCAAGAGAGCGGTACGTCATACCAGGGAGGGGTTCCCCAAGGGAACAATCCTTCCCTTAGGTGGTGTCTAACGAGTGAACGATTGTGTTTTGACCAAAATTTGTTTTGCACTTCCGATCACGGACCACACCCCCTTAATTTTCTCTCATGGCTGTCAGCCAAGATCAATTCCAACATATATATGTAGTTCATCATTATCAATAATAAGAGTTCATTGATCTTGTAATTCATCACAGTTTTACATTCAGAGCAAGGAAACCACCACAAAACAGAAGCCTCATGCATTCAGACACCAACTAAGTTCGCAAGGGGACTGGACAAAACGATCATATACAGGAGAGCACGGCACCACCACCTGGTCATATTAAACAGAACCAAAAAACTACCACCAGGACTTACTGATCAAGCGAATGCACGACCAGGCTCATCTCAACAGGCTGTGGCCGTCAAGTTGAATGTTCCTCCAGCCTACCGATGAACACGTCTGTCAGCGGTGTCTTGGAGGTAAGCATGGCCCGCAGCAGCACAACAGCCTGCAAGACAACGAAACCTCAACGATCTGGACACAGCAACTGGTCTGCATAAATCTGAAATTCTATCTACCTTATTACGTACCTCTTGTTTCGTGATGTCAATGTCCATCTCCACCACGTTTGCCTTGTCTCTGCCACGCCAGTGCTTCGTCACAGACATCGCGGAGGCCTGGTGCACTAGCAGATCATCGTCTACCACGTACTTTCGGTCTTCGACAAGGTCATAACAACAGCCAACACACGAGCTATGGGATACTAGACCCATGAAGTTCTTTGGTTCCACGGCGTCTTTTTTGGGAGCGGAGCAGTCAGGATGCCTGCAGAACGGGCTAAGGGGTGGATTCAGCAACGTCTCAGCGGGGTACCCACCTGCTATGAAGCCTGCCGCGTCGAGCTCGACGACGCTGGCGTACAGATTGGCCATGCCGCCGGTGCCGAGAGGAGAGGCGAGGCCACTGTCGTTCATGTTCTTGATCACACAGCCCAGTGGGTAAGCCAAGAAACCGAGAAGCAGATCCACGAAATCATGCTTGCATTCAGCATACATGACCTTCTTCTCCTTGGCGTCGTAAAAAAACTTGGTCTTGAATTCTGATGAAGTTCCCGGGTCTTCATAGAGAGTTACCGCGATTTTCTGGTTGATGCTCGGTTTCATAGTGGCACGAGCATCCTGACCACCGGTTCCCATGGGTAGAAAAACATCGGTGAATATGGTATCCGACGACAGAGAGGCCTTCAGCAAGGATATAACCTAAAGTTATACAGAATAATCCAAGTTAAGTTGTTACTAGAGTAGAGAAAATGCTTCAACCTCTAGGAGTAAATTGTGCTACCTTGGGCCAGCTGACACACACTTCCACCTCCTCAAACCCGGGGAAGGCGGCCTCAGATTCAGAGCTGAACCTGTGAATCAGCGAAGTGCATGCCGGCGTGATCGTCCAGTCATCGCTGATCACAAACCGTTCTTTGCACCTCACGAACTTACCGGGCGAAGAGCTTGCCCCACTGTACGCACGCGCAAGTCTGTCCATGACTTTCCAACAGCTACAGAGATTGCCGTTCACCTTCAGGTTCGGCTGGCTCTTGACGGACGCATCGTGGGCGAAGCAAAGATTGTACCTGAGCCTGAGAACACTAAGGTAAGTTTCAATAATAGAACTAAATCAAGAATTCAAGGTCAAGAAATCGGGCTAAAACTAGATCATCATGCATGCATTAATTCGTCTCGCAAGAGAAGAGAAGATACGTACCGGCCACCAAACTCATGGGCGGTCGACGGCGTGAGAAGCATGCCATGGCAGGCGTCAACCTTAAGCAGCTTGCCTCCCGCGAGGCGTCTGACGCTGTCGCAGAGGTTGGAGAGGCACCCCGGCGACGGCGCCACGCAGAACTGGATCGCGGACAGCGGAAGCGTGAGGAAGCTGAGGACGACGTCGACCAAGTCGGAGCCCGCGTCGGCGAACAGCACGCGGTTGCGCGACTTGTCGACGGCGAGGTTAATCTTGATGGAATCCATGGGTGCAGACTATTCGTACTGGTTCAGGAGAACTGTGGGATGGATGGATATGCAGATAGTCGAAATTTGAGGAGTAAAGCGCGAATTTGAGGGCTTTTGTTCCCCCATTCCAGTGCCCCTTTACTCCGAGCGAGTGCAGTGAGGTTCGTTCCTCTATATGCTTTACTTTTTCTTTTTTTGATTGAGAGGACTCTTTATACTTTACTGCTTTACGTATTTTTGTTCTTATATATGTGGTTTAGCCCACTGACATCTATATATTTACTTATTCACGGGGTGATGTTGGCTAAGAAAAGATAGTTGCACAGATGACAACCGCCGTCGCTTGATGTAGAGGCCCGGGGTTTCAATCTCCTCTCCGAAAAACAAAAGAAAAATGACAGCCATCCAATTAAAATCTTTTTTTGTGAGAATTAAAATCTTCTTTTCTATTTGCACAATTCTCACAATGTTTTTTTTTCTTGAGGTAAAACCATCACGGCGAAGTATATTAATCGGGCACAATGGTTACATTGTCAGCGACCACAGGACGGATTAAAACTAGAAATTTTATACGACATTGTCGTCAAAGTGTTTAGCTAAAACATGTCGTCAGTCATAGCTTAGCTTCTTTCAGTCGAGTAGAAGCAAGAATGGCAATTCGGCTCGGATTAGGCCTTGCTAATGTACCTGCACTCTGTATGGAAGATGTTTCTCCACCTTGAGCTATGTAATCCCTTTTAACCCCGAAAAAAACCAACAAACATGTGTTCCCTCTTGGCCCTTCTAGAACAATGACTAAAAATTACACGTGTGAAGTTATGACAAAGAAAGGTACATTCTTCATAGATGGCCGAAGGTTCTGGTTACCGGGCGGTAATTCAATTACCGCCTGGTAACCGAGTTTCTTGCCCCCCACAATAAACACCTATACCGAGCAAACAAGTTTACATTATTAAACCTAAAAATTTTGAATTCAAATGCTCAAGATAGAGTTAAACACACGACATCTCTCTTCCAGTAAGGGGTTCTTTCAAGTTTACAATATCAAAACAACATTTTAGATATTTGCATTTAAGTTTTTTCAGCGCAACAACATATGCACCAAACGTTTTCTGAGAGAGGTGACAAGGAAGATGATCACGAAGCTCTAGCCGCCACTGGACGCCAACCCCTCTCGTGGTCGAGGCAAAGCCTATGCTGCGGCGACGATGGGAGGAGGTGCGGTTTAGGGGCAGTTTGTTGGGGAAGGCTTGGAGGTCTCGGAGGGCCGCTGGGGTAGGAGAAGGAGATGAGGGCTTGAGTGGATGTCTTCGTTAGGCGGCACTCGGCGGCGGCGTTGGTGAAGCTGGTGGTGGCTGGACGAATCTAGTCCGGTGTGCTTCTACGATGGCCGCTAGGCCACTTTGTTTCTATTAATGGAAATCGGGGAGAAACACTTTATGTGCAAATGTTATTTTGTAGGGCGGAAAATATTTAAAATGCTTCAACATGTTTGTCCCTTTTTCAATAAGGAAGATAACACCTGGCTTTCGCATCAAGCGATGCACACAACCATCTTTACTATAGTATTCAACAGTCTGACATAACAAATCCATGGATCAACTCACAACCACCTTCATGATGATCTATGTTGCTACACCTACTAGTTTGATGATGTTTCTTGACTTCGCACCAACACCAGGTAATCTGGTGGCCTCACTAAGCCGCCCCACGGCGAGCCGAGAGCACTAACCGGTCTACCAAACCCTTAGCACAAACGGTGTGCGCACACTCTGGAATACGTTGTTGTCATCTTCTGTGGTCCCATCTTTAGGATCGATCAACACATTAACCTTGTCAGGCCCAACTGTCGTTGCCGCCACCACGTCAACAGACAGTGCCACCTGAAGGAAATATGCCCTAGAGGCAATAATAAAGTTATTATTTATTTCCTTATTTCATGATAAATGTTTATTATTCATGCTAGAATTGTATTAACCGGAAACATAATACATGTGTGAATAGATATACAAACATAGTGTCACTAGTATGCCTCTACTTGACTAGCTCGTTGATCAAAGATGGTTGAGTTTCCTAGCCATAGACATGAGTTGTCATTTGATTAACGGGATCACATCATTAGAGAATGATGTGATTGACTTGACCCATTCCGTTAGCTTAGCACTTGATCGTTTAGTTTACTGCTATTGCTTTCTTCATGACTTATACATGTTCCTATGACTATGAGATTATGCAACTCCCGATTACCGGAGGAACACTTTGTGTGCTACCAAACGTCACAACGTAACTGGGTGATTATAAAGGTGCTCTACAGGTGTCTCCGATGGTACTTGTTGGGTTGGCATAGATCGAGATTAGGATTTGTCACTCTGATTGCCGGAGAGGTATCTCTTGGCCCTCTCGGTAATGCACATCACTATAAGCCTTGCAAGCAATGTGACTAATGAGTTAGTTGCGGGATGATGCATTACGGAACGAGTAAAGAGACTTGCCGGTAACGAGATTGAGCTAGGTATTGAGATACCGACGATCGAATCTCGGGCAAGTAACATACCGATGACAAAGGGAACAACGTATGTTGTTATGCGGTCTGACCGATAAAGATCTTCGTAGGATATGTAGGAACCAATATGAGCATCCAGGTTCTACTATTGGTTATTAACCGGAGACGTGTCTCGGTCATGTCTACATAGTTCTCAAACCCGTAGGGTCCGCACGCTTAAAGTTCGGTGACGATTGGTATTATGAGTTTATGTGTTTTGATGTACCGAAGGTAGTTCGGAGTCCCGGATATGATCACGGACATGACGAGGAGCCTCGAAATGGTCGAGACATAAAGATCAATATATTGGACGGCTATATTCGGACACCGGAAGTGTTCCAGGTGGTTTCGGAGAAAACCGGAGTGTCGGAGGGTTACCAGAACCCCCCCGGGAGAAATAATGGGCCTTAGTGGAGAGAGAGAGAGGGCTGGCCTAGGGCAGGCCGCGCGCCCCTCCCCCTCTGGTCCGAATTGGACTAGGAGAGGGGGGAGGCGCCCCCCTTTCCTTCTCCCTCTCCCCCTTCCTTTCCCCCTCCTAGTAGGAGTAGGAAAAAGGGGAGTCCTACTCCTATGCTTAGGCAAAGCCCTGCGTCGGTAGCATCATCAACACCGTCATCACGCCGTCGTGCTGACGGAACTCTCCCGCAAAGCTCTGCTGGATCGGAGTTCGTGGGACGTCATCGTGCTGAACGTGTGCTGAACTCGGAGGTGCCGTACGTTCGGTACATTGATCGGTCGGATCGTGAAGACGTACGACTACAGCAACCGTGTTGTCATAACGCTTCCGCTTTCGGTCTACGAGGGTACGTGGACGACACTCTCCCCTCGCGTTGCTATGCATCACCATGATCTTGCGTGTGCGTAGGAATTTTTTTGAAATTACTATGTTCCCCAACACCACCATCCTACACGCATCCATCAACATGCATCCGACGCCGAGACTCCATTGTGCCACGCCGCCGAGACCAGCCACCATTGATGCGATGTTAGAGTTGTGTTGAATATTGTGTACAAGGTAGGTTACAATTGGACTCTGAGTAGTATTGTGTTTAAATAGGATATGGAGTCGTGTCCTAATAGGACACTTGTATCCTAGGCCTCTCTAAAGGAAATATGCCCAAGAGGCAATAATAAAGTTGTTATTTATATTTACTTATATCGTGATAAATATTTATTATTCATGTCGTGTAATTGCCACGGCAGATGTCCTTAGTGTGACGACTCGTGAGGCCAACGCATCTATGTGGTAGCTTGAGAGGGGTTGGGCGGAATCGAGAGACGCAACATAAGACAAGGATTTAGACAGCTTCGGGCCCCAGGAAACATCATCCGGTAATAACCCTACATGCTGTTTGTGGCTAGGTCTCATTATGATCATGAGGGAGTCGCCGGTAAGCCGGTTCTCCTCTAGTTGTGTCTAGCCCTAGAGATTATTGCTTCTTGCTTGTCCCTCTTGGGGAGCCCTGCCCCTCCTTATATAAGTTAGAGGGGCCGGTTACATGTGGAGTCCTAGTAGGACTAGGACTAGTCTATCTTCTCTTACAAGTTAATTACAAGTCCGGGTCTTGCTTCCTCGTAAAGGAAATATTCGTCATCCCTTTCCTTTTAATCCGGCCCATCATAACGTGAGACGGCCTTCTGGGCTTTAGGCCTTTCTTGTCCATCTGACCCGCCCGCCGGGTTACTAATGAGTCGCCAAGATCGGGCAGGTTATCTGTGAATCGCCAAGCCGCAGGGCGGGTCACCAGTGAGTCGCCAATTCCGGCCGGGTCATACCGTGGGGTATATCCCCGACATTAGCCCCCAGTTTAATTTTGATTTATCCATGTTAAACTGATCCTGTAAAATAAACACAAGAACAAACTTGATAGGTTGTGCTCCGGGTTAAATTTTTGTAAGCCGGCACCTGATCATCTTTAAATCCTTGTCATTTCCTTCTTGATACATGCCCATGAACTCATAGCAAATCTCCTTTAGTAGATATGTTCAAACTTTGTGAATGCAAAAAATCCAGATACTTCTTTTGAGAAATCCGGGTCAATAGGTCAGCTTCAGAGTCAATTTACTCGCATTAGTCTCTTGTAGAGAAATATTGTAAGAAATAATCCACTTGAATCGGCTTCCAAAGCGCCGGCTTAATAAACATCTTAGACTCAAGATTCATCTGGTGATCCGCCAGTTTAAAGATGTAGAGGCTGGCTAGTTATAATTGCCAAAATTACCGTCTTGTAAATATTGATAACACCGGGTCATAACTGTTGCCGACGCCGGGTCATTATTATTGGTGACACCAGGTCATGCTTGTTGCAAACACCGGGTCAATCTGGTCTGCTCCAAACTGAGAATTTGAAGATTTTTTCTCCCTTATATGCATATCACCTGTAGCCCCCAAGGGCCGGGTCATTATATAATAATGAGCAGAGACTTTGTAAATATGATCATGTAAACTTGACTAGCAACGTGTAGCCCCCAAGGGCCGGGTCAGTAAGATATTACCGAGCTGGGACTTTGTATATGATTCATTGATAATGACAGCATATGATGTAACCTCCACCATGGGGCTTGAACCCACGTCCACAAGGTTAAGAGCTTTGTACTCTACCAACTGAGTAGTGGATCTTTCAATATAATAGATTAAGGCTTGTGTACCTTGAATTTTCGACAGGAGCAATTGGTAGCCCCCAAGGGCCGGCTCATTACAATGTGATGAGTCGGGTCTTCAATAAGTTGAGCAAAAACAAATGTCTTTACATTAGCCCCCAAGTGCCATGGTGCATGCTGGCAGTGACATGGGACTTGCATATTTGATGTAATCTCAATTTGAATAATGTAGCCCCCAAGTGCCGGGTCGTAAGCCTGCAGCGACTCGGGACTATTCTTTCCATTGTAGAATAAATCATATCCATTGATAAAATAATAGCCATTGCGCTAAAGCGACTTTGAAAACCTCAATAATACCGGTTATTAATAACCATAATAAAATCCAGCCATGTTGGCTATTCAAGATAATATAATCCGGTATGAAAACCTCAATCATTCAATATCATGATGACAATCCAGCCAAGTTTGGCTATGAAAGATGTGAATACATTATCGGTTGACAAGTAAATCTGGAGTTTAAATACTCGGCGGCTCTTGGCCGATGGTGAATTAATGCACATTCATGGTAAGCCAGAATTTTAATAACCCGATGGCTTATAGCCTTTGAGAAAATCCAGAATGGATACCCCTTTTGAAACATCAATTTTGATGATGATCTTGAACTTAATATAAGTCATAGTTCTGCAAATCCTGCACAGAGTTTAAACAACATATGCCCTGGCGACTTAACGTCAAAAGCCAGGGCGGGTAACCACCCAAATGTAGTCTTATCCTGCACATAATTAGATCACAAGATCCCTTGGCGGTTTACCGCAGGGCGGGTCATAATATCTCACATATAACCATTGATGTGTAACAAGGAGTCACAGATAAGCCTGTTTTGAATCATAACTTTGAAACATAACTATAATAATAATATTATACCTGTGATATTGAATTTTCACTGCCGGTTTATGTGACCTGTGCAGTAAGGGTGATAACCCAATCTTTGGAAATCAAGACTTCCAAATGTTTATGATTGTCATATGATGGCGACTTATCATCCAAAGTCAAACCGGGTTAAATAGCAACCACTCATATACACTTTAGATATGATCAAAAGAGCTTCAAATAAAATCCAAAAATTGTTTGCAAAAAGAAACTTCAAAAAATTTGAGGCTTCTGATTCGAATACGATCAGAAAACCGTCCCAAAGGGGTCAAGCTAAGATTCGAATACGATCATATAGCCCCCGGTGGCTTTGGCGTTGCCGATCAAGAGGGTACCGACAGCTATGTTCCCTTTGGTTCGAATACGACCTATGTTTGAACAGGAAGCCCCCAAATGACCTTGAGAGTTGTTTAAAGACGCTGATTCGAATACGATCCACGTCGGTTCCCAAAAGGGGTTGAGCTATGATTCGAATACGATCAAGAAGCCCCCTAGTGGGCTCGGCAGTGTGCCGATCAAGAGGGTACCAACATCTATGTTCTCTTTGGTTTGAATACGACCTATGTTTGAACAGGAAGCCCCCTAGTGATCATGAGAATATTTAACGACTCTAATTCGAATACGATCAGGGTCACACCTAAAGGGTTAAGCTAAATTCGAATACGATCAGCTCCCAATGGTCATTAAAGCAGGGTACCTGTGTTTGGATTGTGCTTTGTAACAGACTCTTTTTGATCCCTTTAATTTTTTCCTGAGAACTCGAACTTTTGCGAGAGATAAATTCTTTTTGAACCGAAAAAACCGGATATTGAGAGTTTCAAAGCTTTGTGATAAACAAATTTACCTTGAACCGGATTTTGAACCGGATTTGAGAGCTTCAAAACTTTGTGGCAGATAAATTTCCCTTGAACCGGATTTTAAACCGGATATTTAAGAGCTTCAGTGCTTTGTGGGAGATGTCAAGTCTCTTGAGCCGGATCTAAACCGGAATCCTTCTTTTTAAGCCGGAAATTTTCTGACGGCCTTTAAACTTTTTACCAATATGGCGGTAGCCTCCGGAACCGGGTTATTTTTCCCTCCAATGACCCGGAGTTCTTGAATGCATTGAAACCGACCAATGCTGCCGAGTCATATCATTGTAGCCCCCGAGTCTCAAGACGACTCGAGGAGTTGGCTTTGAGATTCTCCATATTGACCATAGCATAAGGTGTATATCATTGGTGTTGATAGCGCGATGTGAATCCACAGAAGGTTGAGGTGACTGCGGCGGGTTATAAATGATCCTGTATGAGCCGTGTCAGCAACTCGGCCAATGGTCCCTTCCAACTGGCTGTTTGAAGTTAACCAAACTTTAGTGGCGGCGACTTGTGCGCCTGCCCATTATCCATCCAATGCAGACGGCGGTTGATGATAATTTGCCTCCAATTTGAAAGAAAACCGGGCTACCCAAGCTGTGACTTGCTTTATACTCAATAAACACCTCATGCAGACAGGTGCGGCCCGGTGTGTTGATGTAGACCAGGCCGCGAGAGGAGGACGGAAAAGATGACCTCCGCATCAGAGGTGGCTCAAACAGATGAACCGGCCGCGGTGTTATAAACCGGCGCGGACGGGCAAGTTAATCACATCGTTTTGATGTAGTGAATAATTGTCTTGCATCAATAATATTGCAGACCAAGACAAAGATAAACTGCTCTTTGACAAAAAATATTATGTACCAATAAAATATATTTTAGATGGATATCACCTGATGTGCCAGGCCGGAAATAATCCGCCATGAAATTGATGATCGCTAGGTGAAGTTGAAGTCGCTCACTGGTGAACCGGCCGCGGCGTGGTAAACCGGTGCGAACGGGTGAGTCGGCCGCGACGTTTGTAAGCCGGCGCGGATAGCAAGTCAGCCACGGCGTTGTAAGCTAGCGCGGACACGTGAACCGGCGGTGAGGGCGGACGGGCGAGTCATCCGTGACGTTGTAAGGTGGTGCGGACGGGCGAGTCGGCCGCGGCGTTGTAAGCCAATGCGGTCAAGAGAGTCGGTCGCGGCGTTGTAAGCCAGTGCGGTCGAGAGAGTCGGCCGCCGCGTTGGAAACGGCACGGACGCGGGTGCGGTCTTGGTGAGTTGATGTAGATCGAGCTGTACGGGCGGCGGCTCGTGCACACGCGTTCAACATCAAGTGGGTGTGGATGCCCGTTCATGATGATGCTTAACACATACTTCATACACATAGCATGGCACCACCTTTATAACGAATATTGCCCTGCACATAAAAATGTACATACCAAAGTAATTGTTCTTTGATTAAAAATATGTACTAGAAATAGATAAACACAATAGCACCTGATATATTTTGTCAGATGAACACGGATGATGGCATTAGTCAATGCTGGACAGGGTCAGACGAACGCCTAGACGTAGGTCTGATAAACAGTAGCACCCACGTGGCACAATGCATCTGCTGAATACAGCCGGCAGGCAAACTTCTCGGGCGTGTCATTTAATTTTTGATGTGATGGCTTGCCCCTTGTGACCACGTGAGAGCTTCCTTGGAGGTCTCGTTGACAGCATACTCTGGTAGATCGCTTCCTTTCCTTTGGATTGTACTGCGAAAACTAGGTTCTTTCTCCCACAGGAGGCGACGGGAGAACGGGGCGATTCGGCCGTGGTATATGCAGCGGGTGTTTCAGCGCCTCGATGCGACGGCCTGTGCGGGAGCGAGTCAGAAGCGGACAGGCGGGCGACGTGCGGTACGAGCGTCCCAGCGCGGAGACTCGCGCAGAAGCGGAGGGGCGTCGGCCGCGACGACGGCGCCGGCGGGTCTACAGATGCCGGCTGATGTGTAAACGCTGATTGAGACGCCTGTTAATGTTTGTAGCGCCTGGCCACCACAGGTGTGGATGTAGCAGCTTCCATAAAGCAGCGTGGTGGTACTTTGAAGTAATACTTTCCCTTCGGATCCCACATGGAGTATTTGATGTCTGTCGGTTCCTCAACGGCTCAACTGATTTGACTATTGTCAAGATACCATATTACTTAGCTTGATGGAAGTTGAATTGCCAGGTTCCTGGTCGCTTTTGCATGTGACTGCTACTGCCCTCTTTTTTCTTTTTACTCTGATCTGGTAGTATCCCTGGTGTTTACGTAGCCGTTGTACGGAGAACAAAAAACTGAACTAGCAGACTACTTCCCATGGAAGCAGTACTAGTTGTCAAATCAGCCTTGAATTTTACGTAGTGGGAACCGCACTGCTGGTTGGTAGTAGTATATCTTGAAATCAATCAAATCACTTTGGAATTGCTTCCGCGGTCGCTGACGGCCTGGTTGATCTGGGGGCCCCAGCAGTAACTAGGCGGTTTGAAGCAGTAACACAGGAAACAACGGGCGATGTGACAGCGACAGCAGCTTCAGAGTCCAAGTCGGAAACAAAGTCCTTGGATGACTCAGAGGGGATGCAGCGACTCATGGCACCAAGGCGGATTTGAAGACGAGGTGAAGATAGCCACGGAGACGGCGCTCGAGCCCGTGGTTGAGGTGGCAAAGAACGAGGAACGTGCCCGCAAGGCAGTTGAAGGCGGCGGCGGGCCTTTCCCATGGAGAGCCGATGGCGGCTCATAGTCAAAGTGATTCACGGTAGAAACTACTAGTAGCGGCTTGGACCTCCTTGGCCATCTTGCTGATCGACCGGATGAACACCTCGCCAAAATTTCTGATCTTGATAAAAGCTGATGTAGATCCTTCCAAAACAGATTTTTCTTCATCCGGAAAAATTGCGGACCTCTCGAAGCCTTAGCTAAGATCCCTCCAAGAACTCAACACCTCCGTGCGCAGGCCCCACGGTGGGCGCCAACTATCGTGGAATTGTCACGGCAGATGTCCTTAGTGTGAGGACTTAGTCGTGAGGCCAACGCATCTATGTGGTAGCTTGAGAGGGGTTGGGCGGAATCGAGAGACGCAACATAAGACAAGGATTTAGACAGCTTCGGGCCCCAGGAAACATCATCCGGTAATAACCCTACATGCTGTTTGTGGCTAGGTCTCATTATGATCATGAGGGAGTCGCCGGTAAGCCGGTTCTCCTCTAGTTGTGTCTAGCCCTAGAGATTATTTCTTCTTGCTTGTCCCTCTTGGGGAGCCCTGCCCCTCCTTATATAAGTTAGAGGGGCCGGTTACATGTGGAGTCCTAGTAGGACTAGGACTAGTCTATCTTCTCTTACAAGTTAATTACAAGTCCGGGTCTTGCTTCCTCGTAAAGGAAATATTCGTCATCCCTTTCCTTTTAATCCGGCCCATCATAACGTGAGCCGGCCTTCTGGGCTTTAGGCCTTTCTTGTCCATCTGACCCGCCCGCCGGGTTACTAATGAGTCGCCAAGATCGGGCAGGTTATCTGTGAATCGCCAAGCCGCAGGGCGGGTCACCAGTGAGTCGCCAATTCCGGCCGGGTCATACCGCGGGGTATATCCCCGACAATTCATGCTAGAATTGTATTAACCGAAAACTTAGTACATGTGTGAATACATAGACAAAACAAAGTGTCCCTAGTATGCCTCTACTTGACTAGCTCGTTAAGCAAAGATGGTTAAGTTTCCTAACGATAGACATGTGTTGTCATCTGATGAACGGGATCACATCATTAGAGAATGATGTGATGGACAAGACCCATCCGTTAGCTTAGCATAATGATCGTTTAGTTTTATTGCTATTGCTTTGTTCATGACTTATACATGTTCCTTTGACTATGAGATTATGCAACTCCCGAATACCAGAGGAACACCTTGTGTGCTATCAAACGTCACAACGTAACTGGGTGATTATAAAGATTCTCTACAGGTGTCTCCGAAGGTATTTGTTGAGTTGGCATAGATCAAGATTAGGATTTGTCGCTCTGTGTATCAGAGAGGTATCTCTGGGCCTTCTCGGTAATGCACATCACCATAAGCCTTGCAAGCAATGTGACTAATGAGTTAGTTGCGGGATGATGCATTACGGAACGAGTAAAGAGACTTGCCGGTAACGAGATTGAACTAGGTATGAGGATATCGACGATCGAATCTTGGGCAAGTAACATACCGATGACAAAGGGAATGACGTATGTTGTTATGCGGTTTGACCGATAAAGATCTTCGTAGAATATGTAGGAGCCAATATGAGCATCCAGATTCCGCCATTGGTTATTGACCGGAGATGTGTCTCGGTCATGTCTACATAGTTCTCGAACCCGTAGGGTCTGCACGCTTAACGTTCGATGACGATTTGTATTATGAGTTACGTGTTTTGGTGACCAAAGTTTGTTTGAAGTCCCGGATGAGATCACGGACATGACAAGGAGTCTCGAAATGGTTGAGAGGTAAAGATTAATATATTGGAAGGTCATATAGGGACACCGGAATGGTTCCGATAAGCTTTGGGGATTTTTCGGAGTACTGGGAGGCTACCGGAACCCCCCGGAGAGTTAATGGGCCATAGTGGAGGAGAGGAGGCAGGCCACGGGAGGTGGCGCGCCCCCCTTGCCCAAGCCGAATTGGACAAGGGGAGAGGGCGCGCCCCCTCTTTCCTTCTCCCTTTCCCTACTTTCCCCTTCCCCCTCTCCGTTGGAAGGAAAGGGGGGGCGAATCCTACTAGGAACGTATTCCTAGTAGGACTCCCCCTCTTGGCGCGCCCTCCCTTGGGCCGGCCTCCTCCTCCCCCTCCTTTATATACGTGGGCAGGGGGCACCCCAAAGGCACAACAGTTATTTCTTAGCCGTGTGCGGTGCCCCCCTCCACAATTTACTCCTCAAGTCATAGCCTCGTAGTGCTTAGCTGAAGCCCTGCGCGGGTCACATCACCAACACCGTCGCCACGCCGTCGTGCTGATGGAACTCTCCCTCAACCATCTACTGGATCAAGAGCTCGAGGGACGTCATCGAGCTGAACATGTGCTGAACACGGAGGTGCCGTACTTTCGGTACTTGGATCGGTTGGATCGTGAAGACGTTCGACTACATCAACCACGTTAACTAAACGCTTATGCTTTCGGTCTATGAGGGTACGTGGACACACTCTCCCCCTCTCGTTGCTATGCATCTCCTAGATAGATCCTGCGTGACCATAGGAATTTTTTTGAAATTGCATGCTACGTTCCCCACCACTCTAATATATAGTGAGGGTAGACACATGATGTAACCTATGCCAACATAATAGCACAGGAACGCAGGGGAAGCCGGCGGCATGTGCTGGCGTCCAGGGTGACCGGGTGCGGTATTGTAGTAGTGTCATGGGGAGGAGCGCCCATAGTCAAGCCCCAGTGTCGTGGGTTTGTCACGACAGATGTCCTAGCGAAAGGACTTAGTCATGGAGCCATCGCAACGGGTTAGCTTAAAGGGATTAAAACGGACAAAGGACACGAGAGGTTTATACTGGTTCGGCCCCTTGCGGTGAAGGTAAAAGCCTACGTCTAGTTGTGATGGAATTGCTGTGGTCTCGAGGATCAAGGAGCGGAATCGCTTTACCTAGATCTCGAGTTGTTGTTTCTTGTCCTTGAACCGCCGGGTCGTGCCTTTATATACACAGGTCGACGCCCGCCGGCTTACAGAGTCCCGATGCCGGGTTATACACATACCAGCTCGGTCTCTACTTTGTCATACCTTACAATACAAGTCATGAATTACATGGCGGTTTATAGCTACAGGCCTTAATCTACCTTTGGGCCTTGGGCCTTCGAGTCTCTGTAGTAAACCGCTTTACTCCTTGTCTTCATGGGCTTTAAGTATAAACAACCCATTGTAGGGATAACCCGGTTTCCTTGGCCGGTTTACACCTAGTAATAATATCCCCAACATTAGGCCCCAGATTGATTTGAACTGATTCATGTCAATCTCCAAAACCTTGAGAAAATTTCTTCTTCCATATCTTCGCATAAATCTTGTAAACCGCCATGACGTCACCATCTAGTATCATGATAAACCGTCATGATGTCACCTGTTATTTAAAATGGTATATACCTCACCTTCATTAATGAGCCTCCGACAATCGAGGCTACAACTATCACATATCCAACCTTTAGGCTCCTCGATTCTCGCGTCTGGCACTTATCCTTTCACCTTTATAAATAAGGCCGAGGGTCCTTTCCATTTCCCCCCTTGCCTCTTCGACTCTTCTTCTTCCTCCCGACGCCTCAGAACCCGAACTCCGCCGCCGCCGTCAACCTTCGCGTCTGCACCAACCAAGGCCGCTGCATCAACCTGTTTTGACCAGAGAACTGCGACGCACCTCCGCTGTTCAGCAGCACCAGTAAATATTCCTCTTCACGAATGTCAGATCTGCATTAGGGTTTCCAATGTTCGTCAGTGTTCTTGACTGTTCATCTTTTTCTTTCCTAGATCGCATAGTTTGATCCGAATCTGATAGCAAAGGTGAGCTATAGCAGTTTAGCACCCCTTTTAAACCTCAGAAAGTACCCTTTCCTGCATAAGATTCCATCCAAGCATATGTGTTCTTCCGCTGTCACGGCTTTAGGTTAAATTTATTTCCTCTTTTTAGAACTGTGGCAGATCCAAATTTATACCACCGATCTGTGAAATCTGTTTGCGCCATACTTAGAAACTTTTGTAAATCTGTAGCCTCTATACCATTGTGGGCGGTTTATCCTTCATCCTCTGATAACTCATCATATACCATTAGCCCTCTGTTAAACCGCGAACCTGCTTTAAATGCTGAAATCCGGTTTAGTACACCCAAATGCTTGAGATATCATTGTCTTCCATCATTGCGCCGATTTGTAAGTTGTAACCATGAACTTTAAACCGGATATTGTGCTTTTTTCCAGCTTGTCACCAAAAATGGCCAAACAATTTTGTTCCTGTAATTGGGTTCCTTCCCGGGTTACGGAAGCGCAGCTGGCTAGTTGTGTTGCAACGGGCACTTTAGCAAATAAAAACACTATCCATTGGCGAGTCCCCGGTCCAGAATTTCCTCCTGAACCCCAAGACGGGGAAGTTATTGTTTTTGCTAATCACCTGAACCGAGGCTTCACTCCTCCCGGATCAAAATTCTTCTGTGACGTGCTCGCCAATTTTCAAATCCATCCCCAAGATCTCGGCCCAAACTCCATATCCAATATTTGTGACTGGCAAGTATTCTGTGAAGTGTACCTGCAAGAGGAACCTACTGTTGACCTGTTCCGGGATTTCTTTTATCTAAACCGCCGTACTGAGTTTACGGATGGCCCCAATACTGAATTAGGCGGGGTTTCAATTCAGAAGAGGAGAGGTGTTGATTTCCCTCATGCCAAGCTTCATAGTCATCCTAAGGACTGGAATCAGACTTGGTTCTACTGCCGCAACACAGCCCCAGCCAATGAAAATCCTTTGCCGGGTTACCGTCCACACCGGCTTACCCAAGCTCATCCCTTTCCTCAATGGTTGACCGCCCAAGAGCGAGCAAAATATGACCCTCAACTGGCAAAGCTCAGAGCCTTTATTGCAAATGGACTGACAGGCGTGGATTTTGTCCGATGCTGGGTTTCATGGAGCATTTTACCTTTAAGCCGGCGGCCCGGTTTAATGTGTGAATACACAGGGGATCTGAAAGACCCACAACGCCATATTGACATCCAGCTGATGGATGATGAAGTCACCGAAGCTGTTAAAAAGATGATTAATGAGCCAATAGATGTATGCAGCAAAACCGGGCTCAGTCCTTTCTACGCTGTCAATAAACCGCCAAAGGTATAATCTACCGTATTTCTGCCTTTATCCATCCTTTGATAATTTTCTCCTTTGATGACTTACTACTTGTCTGTGCAGGCCGATGATCCATTCTGGAAGAAAAAATCACAAGATAAACCGGTAAAGAATCCTCGGCTTAAGACCAAGGCTTCAAAAAAGCCTATGAAAAGAAGGAACGTTGAACCGTCCGAGCCCATTATTGGTGATGCTCTGGATAATCCGGATTCAGAGGTAGAACTTGACTCTCTCGGTTTATTTTTTATACACCTTATTGACAATGATCATTATCAGGATGAAGCGGAAGCCAGCCATGCTGATGAGGTAATTATTCTTTCTTCTGATTCTGATCCTGCGCCAGTACCAAGAATCCGTCGAGCCATTCGGAAAGTAAAATTTTCATGCCCTCTTTCTTATTTGGACCCGCACTTTCTTTTAAAGACGCAGCAGCATGAAGCTCGCCGCACAACTCGACATAGCGGCCAAGTGGTGACCTCCTCCGGTTTACCAAATTCGCCGGTTCGCAAACGCCGCCAAGAGGTTGCTTATACCCCTGACACCCTTTACCCTAAAGCGGGTTACATCCGATATCCTCTTAATCCGTCTAACTCAAATTATCAGGGAACTTCCCATTCATCTTCTGGCGAGTCATCAGCGACACAACTTCCTCCTCTGAAAACCGTCCCTGGGTAAGCATAACATACTTTTAGCTTTTCGGTCTTGTACTATATTGTCATATTGATCTTCGTGTCTGCTCTTTTTCAGTGCTAAAGCCAGACCACGCAAGAAGGCTAGATTGAATAGGCCAACCGACCATGAACCAGCTACTGAGCCAGAGAAAACCCCAGAGGCTATTGACCCGGAGGCTAACACTGTTGTTGATAATCCGGAACCTCAAGCAACCGACCCGCTTGTTGAACCGGTAGAAAATAATCCAACAAGCCAGTCAGTTGATCTACCAAGTCCGACTGTTGATTCGCTGACTCCGGCTAAAGCATCCGATAAACCGCCAAGCCCTGCCAAGACTACGGACGACGATGTTGTCGTAACTGGTCTTGGTTTCAGCTCCCCTGGTCGTCATGTCGCTTTATCAAAGCATAGCGCCAAAGAAGAAATTTCTGCTATGGACAAAGGGAAATGGAAATCCGAGTTATCCAACTATACCAACCTCAGCGCTCAAGAGCTTCATTTTGTTTTTTTAAATCGCCTGTATACAAGCCGCGACTTTGAAGCCGGTTTAGTAGGCCTGATGAAGGAGCGGTATGAGGTAAATGTCACTTTCCCTTTGCATAAATATCCCAATAGTCCTTTTGTTAGAACTGGTCTATAGTATCAACTCCAGTAGCCCCCAAGGGCCGGTTCATAACATTGGTTTGAACCGGGTCTTGAATCGATATTTGCATTTTGCTAGTATAGCCCCCATGAACCGGCTTATATCTTTTTAGAATGAACCGGTACATCCTATTAATCTCACCACTTATAATAATGACAATCCATCTGAATCTGAACGAATACGCATTAGCCCCCAAGTGTCAAGTAGATAACTTGTTATGTGCTTGAGACTTTAAAATAATAGCTGATAAGAAGCAATCCGCATTAGCCCCCAAGTGCCAAGTAGATAACTTGTTATGTGGTTGGGACTTCAATGTTGTAATGCTAACTTAGTATCTGTATTTTGCAGGCTGAGTTGTCCAAAAAAGACTCCCAAATCACTGATCTCCAAGGAAACATCAAGTCTCAGATTGACGAAACTTGCAAAGTTAAAAGCGAGCTGACCACCGCTTTAACAACCATGGAGCAGCTGAAGGAATTCTTCAAAGGCGAACGGGCGGATTGGGAAACTGAAAAAGCCACCTTGTTAAAGCGGGCAGAAGATGCGGAAAACGCCCTTAAACCGGCCACAGAAGAGCTGAGCAGCCTGAAGCAGCAGATTGATGCCATGACCTCTGCCATCTTTGGTAACAATCTCTTCACCAATATGTAACAACACCGGTTATAAAACTTCTGGTTTAATAATAATTTATCCTTTGCAGGTAGCCATGTTACCCATCTTGGCGCAGATATGCGCAAAAAATTGAAGGCCATCTATACTTTGGTAGAGCAGCTTTATACCGGCGCGCAACGGGCCATCTGCACAACTTCCAATAACCATCCGCCCCCGTCGCTAATCAAGGAAACACTGGAAAAATTGTCTATGATGCCTGCCCGGATTGTGGAATTGAAGAAATCCGCTGCTAGGTCCGGTGCCCTTACTGCACTGACGCGCGCCAAGGCCTGGATATCTGACCTTGATCCGGAAGACGTTGGAAATGGTTACCCAAGCCAAAAAGAGGACGGTTCAGAATTCAGCAATGATGATCTCCGGGCTATCACAAGAGAGATGCGACCACTGGCAAGTAAGTTGGCTGAAGATACCAACTTGTCAATTTACCTAAATGTATATGATGCCAGCGGCAAGCGAATAAGTGCTCCAACTTATGACGTGGAAAATCTGATCCCGCCGATCCGTAAGCACACTTACGCTCCTGACGTTGAACCGTCTGATCTTATACACGACGAAGCTATCTTTCAAGCCTTAACAGGAATTGATTGGACGACTATTGACTTCCAGCCACTGGGTGGAGAGAAGGAGGATGAACTGGCGCAGGAAGATCCGCAACCTTCACATCAACCTAAGGCAGAACCATAATCCGGAAGCCGGTTTAACTTGTGCACATTGTCATCCTTGTGACAAACAATCATTCTTTTGGGCAGTCGACACGCCTTGTAATAGGCTAGTTTGAACAGCTTTTCTGTTATGCCATCGTGCATACTTGTTGCACACAATATTCTTAATCCGTCATGCTATATTTTCTTATGATCTTTATTAGTTTTATACAGCCTTGTTTCTACATAAAACAAAGTGAAAACTGTCCTGGCGGTTTACCGCCGGACGGGTCATAATGCCCAATATACAGCCAAGGTTGATAACCATAGCTTTAAATAATGAAATATGAAACATATCATACCTGTGATACTGAATCACTTTGTTGGTTTACCACCATTCTTGTAATAAGGGTGACGACCCAAATACTGAGTATTGATGACTCAAACCATGCTATGCTGGTATATAATAAGTGATGCCCGGTTTTGATAAACACCAGATATTCATCCTGGCAACTTATAGTTAACTCCAGGCCGGGTTAAATAAACACCGGTTTATACGGATGACTTATAATCAGGCCGGGCCATTAGACGCCGGTTTAGCTCAAAACTTTAACAAGGGAGAAAAACTGCAATAAAAACCAGAGAAAAAACTTGTAGTTGAGGCTTTTCAAGGGCTGCCAGGCCCAAATGCGAGGCTTTTCATGGGATGCCAGGCCACTGAGTTAAACCGTTTTACAAAGCCTTTTAAGACGGTCCTCAATCTTTAACCAATCGTCGGTCTATCATTGACAAGTTCAGGGTCATATGCGATTGACTTGTCAAGTTGGTGGGTCATACCAGGCTTACCTGGGTTGAGTGACTTACTTAATGAAGGCAGGTTAACCCGGTGTTTTAGGTGTATACACCAGGCTTCCAAGCCACGACTTGATAGCCTATTGCAAGTGTAGATTTCTTTGTTCATTGCGATAGCAAAGAATCCCCAAGCAACATTTTGAGCTGTGCTCAATGGGTGCCTATGTTTTAGTTGTTCTTGACAACACTCTTTGGCCCCTAAGTAATGGCATTGCGCCAGCCAAAAGGTGTAGCTGTGGTTGAACACAACCAAGCCCCCAAGTGACTTACTATCGTGGCTTTTGAGCGAGCCAAGAGGTGTAGCTATGGTTCAAATATGACCAAGCCCCCAAGTGACTTTCTTTTGTGGCCTTGGGCCAGCCAAGAGGTTTAGCTATGGTTCAAATATGACCAAGCCCCCAAGTGACTTATATTGATAGACAACTTTAGAAGCTGAATCAAAGGGTAAACCAGATGTCGCTTTCCAGACAGAAACCTCCGTGTAACCACTCATGATATGAGAACAGCAGATACCCCGCTTTAGCTGGGGCTCTGGTTTATTATATTGATCATAATATATACATCGTCAAAATATGTACATGATAGGAGCCTATGGCTTAGGTGTAGTAAGGCCGTAGATGAGCTATGTTCCACGGCCGGATCGTCTCCTCCTCTGACTTGCGTGAGTCTTTATGCTCTCGAACATCAATGAGGTAATATGATCCATTGTTCAGATTCTTGCTGACCACAAAGGGCCCTTCCCAAGATGGGGATAACTTGTGCATATCGGTCTGATCTTGGATAAGCCGGAGCACTAGGTAGCCTTCTTGAAAAGCTCTGGTTTTAACCCGGCGACTGTGATAACGCCGCAGGTCTTGTTGATAAATCGCCAAGCGAGCCGCCGCTACGTCCCGTTTCTCATCCAATAGGTCCAACGCATCCTGGCGTGCTCTTTCATTGTCTGCTTCAACATAAGCTGCAACTCGTGGTGAGTCATGACGAATATCACTTGGAAGGACAGCTTCCGCTCCATAAACCATGAAGAAGGGTGTATAACCCGTGGATCTATTGGGGGTGGTGTTAATGCTCCATAAAACGGAAGGCAACTCTTCAACCCAACAACCCGGCGTCCTCTGCAAAGGAACCATAAGCCGGGGCTTGATCCCCTTCAAGATTTCCTGATTAGCTCTCTCCGCTTGACCATTAGACTGCCGGTGGGCTACTGAAGATACATCAAGCCGGATGTGCTCTCTTTGACAGAACTCCTCCATAGCACCCTTGGAAAGATTCGTGCCATTGTCTGTTATAATGCTATGTGGAAAACCAAAACGGAATATCACTTTCTTCATAAATTGAACCGCCGTGGCTGCGTCACACTTGCTAACTGGCTCTGCCTCCACCCACTTGGTAAATTTATCAACCGCCACCAAGAGGCGGGTCTTCTTATCCTTGGACCACTTAAAGGGTCCAACCATATCAAGCCCCCAGGTTGCAAACGGCCAGGTAATTGGAATCATCCTCAGCTCCTGAGCCGGAACATGAGCCCGGCGTGCAAACTTCTGACAGCCATCGCACCTTTTTACCAAGTCCTTAGCATCAGCATGAGCCGTCAGTCAATAGGAACCATGACGAAAAGCCTTAGCCACCAGGGACTTTGAACCGGCATGATGACCACAATCACCTTCGTGAATTTCGCGTAAAATTTCATGACCTTCTTCAGGAGAAACACAACGTTGAAAAGCCCCTGAGACACTGCAATGATGTAGCTCGCCATTGACAATAGTCATGACTTGTAACGCCGGATTATCTGCCTGGCCAGAACTTCATCCTCTGGTAACTCACCCCGGTTAATATATGCCAATTATGGGATCGTCCAATCCGGGATGACATGAAGCGCCGCCACCAACTGAGCCTCCGGATCAGGAATAGCTAAGTTCTCCTCCGTGGGTAGCTTGACCGATGGGTTATGCAAAACATCAAGAAAAACATTGGGCGGCACCGGTTTATGCTGGGAGCCCAACCGGCTTAAGGCGTCCGCCGCTTCATTCTTTCGCCGGTCCACATGATCAACCTGATAACCCTTGAAATGACCTACAATAATATCCACCTCTCGACGATACGCTGCCATGAGGGGGTCCTTGGAATCCCAAGTACCAGAAACTTGTTGAGCCACGAGGTCCGAGTCACCAAAACATTTAACCCGGCTCAGATTCATCTCCTTAGCCATCCGAAGACCATGGAGCAGAGCCTCGTACTCAGCTGCATTATTAGTACAAGGAAACATCAAGCGGAGAACATAACAAAATTTGTCACCTCGAGGGGAAGTGAGAACCACTCCAGCCCCCGAGCCCTCCAATTGCCTGGATCCGTCGAAATGAATCGTCCAGTATGTGTTATCCAGTCTATCCTCCGGCGCCTGCAACTCTGTCCAGTCATTGATGAAATCCACGAGTGCTTGAGACTTGATGGCCGTGCGAGGCATATATTTTAATCCGTGAGGCCCAAGCTCAATAGCCCACTTAGCAACCCGGCCAGTCGCTTCTCTGTTTTGGATGATATCTCCCAAAGGAGCAGAACTTACCATAGTAATGGGATGGCCCTGAAAGTATTGCTTCAGCTTCCGGCTCGCCATAAAAACCCCATATACAAGCTTCTGCCAATGTGGATATCTCTGTTTTGACTCAATGAGCACCTCACTGATTTAATAAACCAGCCGTTGAACCGGATACTCCTTTCCTGCCTCCTTGCGCTCCACCACAATAGCCACACTGATAGCCCGAGCATTAGCAGCCACATATAACAACAATGGTTCCTTGTCAACGGGAGCAGCAAGAACAGGTGGTTCGGCAAGCTGCCGCTTTAGAGCCTCAAACGCTTCATTAGCCGCATCACTCCAGACAAAGTTGTCCGTTTTCTTCAGCATTTGATATAAAGGGATGGCCTTCTCCCCGAGACGACTTATAAACCGGCTCAATGCTGCAATCCGGCCTGCCAGTCGCTGAACATCATTGACGCACTTCGGTTTAGCCAGTAAAGTAATAGCCTTGATCTTCTCCGGATTAGCTTCAATGCCCCTGTTAGACACCAGAAAACCAAAAAGCTTGCCTGCTGGCACACCAAAAACACACTTGGCTGGGTTGAGCATCATCTTATAAACCCGGAGGTTATCAAAGGTCTCCTTTAAGTCATCTATTAATGTTTCCTCCTTCCTGGACTTCACCACAATATCATCCACATAAGCATGAACGTTGCGCCCAATCTGGTTATGAAGACAATTCTGAAAACAACGCTGATAAGTTGCCTGGGCACTCTTGAGCCCGAAGGGCATAGACACATAGCAGAAGGCTCCAAAGGGAGTTATAAAAGTTGTCTTTTCCTGGTGATAACCTGAATAAGCATCCAAAAAACTCAAACACTCACAACCCGTCGTAGCATCAATGATTTGATCGATACGGGGGAGGGCAAAAAGGATCAGCCGGACATGCTTTGTTCAAATCCGTGTAATCCACACACATACGCCAGGTGCCATTCTTCTTAAGCACCAGCACCGGATTAGCCAACCACTCCGGATGAAAAACTTCAATAATGAACCCTGCTGCCAAGAGCCGGGCTACCTCCTCACCAATAGCCTTGGGCCTCTCTTCATTGAACCGGCGAAGGAATTGTCGGACCGGTTTAAACTTGGGATCAATATTAAGGGTGTGCTCAGCGAGTTCCCTCGGTACACCTGGCATGTCAGAAGGCTTCCATGCAAAGATATCCGGATTCTCACGGATGAACTCGATGAGCGCGCTTTCCTATTTCGGATCCAGATTTGCACTGATGATGAACTTTTTGGATGAATCGCTGGGCACAAAATCAACCATCTTAGTCTCATCAGCCGATTTAAACTTCAAGGCCGGATCATGCTCCGTGGTTGGCTTCTTCAAAGAAGTCATGTCCGCCGGATCAACGTTGTCCTTATAGAACTTCAACTCCTCTGTTGCACAAACCGACTCAGCATAGGCCGCATCACCTTCCTCACACTCCAAAGCGATCTTGCGGCTTCCATGTACTGTGATAGTCCCTTTATGACCCGGCATCTTGAGCTGCAGATAAACATAACAGGGTCGTGCCATGAACTTAGCATAAGCCGGCCGTCCAAACAAGGCATGATACGGGCTTTGAATTTTCACCACTTTGAAAGTCAATGTCTATGATCTTGAGTCATACTCATCTCCAAAAGTGACTTCCAGAGCTATCTTACCAACCGGATAAGCTGATTTGCCAGGCACCACACCATGGAAAACAGTGTTCGACGGTTTAAGATTCTTATCTGTCAACCCCATACGACGGAAGGTGTCATAATATAAGATGTTGATACTGCTGCCTCCATCCGTGAGCACCTTAGTGAACTTATAACCTCCAACCTGAGGCACCACCACCAACGCCAAATGACCCGGATTGTCAACCCGGGGCGGGTGATCCTCTCGGCTCCAGATTATAGGCTGCTCAGACCATCGCAAATAACAAGGTACTGCCGGTTCAACCGAGTTCACCGCTCGTTTATGAAGCTTCTGATCGCGTTTGCATAAGCTGGTGGTGAAAACGTGGTACTGTCCACTATTCAACTGCTTTGGGTGACTTTGGTACCCTGACTGCTGCTGCTGCGATCCCTATTGGTTATAACCACCCTGGTTTCTCTGATTGCTTTGATTGCCATGTCCACCCTGATTGCCTTGAAATCCTGAACCGGAGTTGCCTCCTCCATAACCTGGCCCATAGGACCCGGATCCTGAACCGCCAGATGGTCCATGATCATTCCGGAAGAAATCTGAATTTTTGAATTCGCGCATGATATAACAATCTTTCCAGAGGTGCGTGGCCGGTTTGTCCTGCGTTCCATGCTTCGGGCAGGGCTGGTTCAATAGGTAATTCAGGCGCTCCGGATTAGGACTGGGCTCTGCCCTTCTTGGGGGCGGCTTTCCTTTACGACGATGACCATTACTCTGTGTATTGGTGTTAGCCACGAAATCTGAATTATGATCTGCTTTCCGCTTACCATTATTATTGTGGCCCGTCGGGTTATGCTGCTGCCCCTTGGCGTTGCCGTTCTTCTTTCCCTTCCTCGGTTTGTCATCGTCAGACTCGGGGTCCTTGGTACTATCAGAATCAGCATAGTTAACCAGAGTAGCCATAAGTGTTCCCATGTCATTGCAGTGACGCTTGAGCCGTCCCAACTTCAACTTTAAAGGCTGGAACCGACAATTACCGTCCAATGTTATAACCGCCGAGTCGGCATTGATGCGATCCGCAGAATGTAAGATCTGTGAAACCCGGCGCACCCAATGGGTTGTTGACTCGCCTTCTCCCTGGACGCAGGCGGCTAAGTCCACAATTGACATAGGCTGCTTGCACGTGTCTTTGAAGTTTGCTATAAACCGGGCTTTTAACTCAGCGCACGACCCAATGGAATTAACTGGTAAGCTTTTCAACCACGTGCGAGCTGTTCCATCCAACATCATAGCGAAATATTTCGCGCAGGCCGCTTCATCCACATCTAACATCTCCATAGCCATCTCATAACTCTCAATCCATGACTCGGGAGGCACATCAGCGGTGTAATTAGGCACCTTACGGGGGCCCTTGAAATCCTTGGGCAGCCATACATTTCGCAATGCCGGGACAAGGCAGGGCACCCCCCAAGAGCTGAAAGTAAGGCCTTGCTCTACGGAAGCCACCGGACGAGCCGGAGTGAGCTGACGGTCCTGCGCTGCTAACTCGGCCTCTCGACGTGCTCCGTTGTTCACCACATCCTGAGCATTTGCCCCACCACACGCCGGATTAGGTCCTCGAGGAGCGTCTCGGTTCCGCGCACTGCTTGACATAGCCGGTTCATCGATGTGCCTGCTATAACTCGGGCTCGGGCGTGGGGTTGAATGAATTCTGTCTCGGCTATATGAATAAGCCTGCTGCTGCATCATGGCCGTCTGAAGAAGATCCCTAGCACGTCGCGTCTCAACCGCCGCTGGGGATTCACCCTCCATTGGAATAGCGGCTAATCGTGGTGCGGCGGTGATCATGTTATCCAAAGGGGTGGACAAGTGACCCGGCGGCGCCGGTACATCCTGCAGCGGGTTATGGGTCCGTCGAGGGGGATCCGTCACCCATGGCTGATCCAGTGCCCCGGTCCTCGGCGTCTCAATCCGGTTCACCGCTGCCGGATTACTGGTTCCTGTTCCTGGCGTGCCAAAGAGATTCATTGCCTCATAAACCGGTGGTAGTCGTGACCGATGCCTTCTCCTTAACACGTCGTTTGAAGCATTCTGATCCAACAGGAGACGATAATTTTCTGCCTGAATCTGTTGTGCTTGTGCCTCTAAAGCGGCCCGCTCCGCGGCTATCCTGGTATCCTCAGCAACTAAGTCGGCTTTTGCCTGAGAGATCTGATCTTTTACTTTCACAACTTCCGCATTGTGTGCATCCTGATCCGCCGGGTTAACCTCCGCCATCAGCGTTGCCAGCACATCAAACAAATCAGAAAGAACCTGAGCTGGCGGTCGCACGGGGCCTCCTGCCCCGGCTGCTGCCGCCGCTGTTGATCCGGAAATTACCGCTGCTGCGGTTGAAGAGTGGAGCGCTGGTTGCGTGCCGGCCATGAAGATCGCCACCCGGTTTGGCAGATCGAAGGGGTCCGGAATACTGTCGCCATCGGAATAGCCCCCAAACTGGCCATCTTGCAGTTGGTACAGTGATTCGGTCTCCCCGGTGGACGACTCACCATCTGAGTAGACGACGGTCTCGCCATCAGACGCCGGTTCAAGTTCCGCACCATTGATAAATCCTACGAACGCACGCTTCACGGCGGGTTGAACCCGGGCAGGGCCTGCACGCTGAGCCGTCTCGACGAGGTCGGTGCAGATGTCCGGCTCAGGGCCCGGCTCGCCGATCTTGCCGATGAAGACGTGAATTCCTCCAAAGGGGACCCGGTACCCATACTCGATTGAGCCGGCCTCGGGGCCCTAGCCTGCGTCGTCGATGTAGAGCTTGCCGCGACGACTCTTGGTCATCCGGCCCATGGCGTATCCCTTGAGTCCTTCAAAATTGCCCTTCAAGAACTCGAAACCATCGTGCGATAGCCCCACGGTGGGCGCCAACTGTCATGGGTTTGTCACGGCAGATGTCCTAGCGAAAGGACTTAGTCGTGGAGCCATCGCAACGGGTTAGCTTAAAGGGGTTAAAACGGACAAAGGACACGAGAGGTTTATACTGGTTCGGCCCCTTGCGGTGAAGGTAAAATCCTACGTCCAGTTGTGATGGAATTGCTGTGGTCTCGAGGATCAAGGAGCAGAATGGCTTTACCTAGATCTCGAGTTGTTGTTTCTTGTCCTTGAACCGCCGCCGGGTCGTGCCTTTATATACACAGGTCGACGCCCACCGGCTTACAGATTCCCGATGCCGGTTTATACACATACCGGCTCGGTCTCTACTTTGTCATACCTTACAATACAAGTCATGAATTACATGGCGGTTTATAGCTACAGGCCTTAATCTTCCTTTGGGCCTTGGGCCTTCGAGTCTCTGTAGTAAACCGCTTTACTCCTTGTCTTCATGGGCTTTAAGTATAAACAACCCATTGTAGGGATAACCCGGCTTCCTTGGCCAGTTTACACCTAGTAGTAATATCCCCAACACCCGGGGATGTAGCCATATTGGTGAACCTCGTTAACAAATCTCAGTGTCGTGCTCGTGTGATTGCTTGGTCCTCGGATGATCGACGGTATGCCTCGGATTTATTCTAACAAGTGGTATCAGAGTAAGGTTACGAGGAGGCTGCAGATTGTTGATCTAGAGGATGTACAAGTTTGAGATGCAGCCGGCTGCGGCGTGGTTCTCGACGAGATTGGAAACAGTAATCAGAAAAGGCAGAAGCATCGGCGGCAGCGCGTGTACTTGAGACGCGCGGCGATCAATCGGGCGAGCGTCAAGCGACGCGTGTGAGTTGCAGTAGCAGCGATGCAGTTCAGCTGGCGGAGTTCTCGGTGGTAGCGCGATGTATCGCGTAATCTGCAGGTTAGATCGGATCGATGAAAACCAGGTGCAGCGTAGTGGGCCATGGCACTGGAAGACTTGGTTTATGGCCTGGCGAGGCCTAGTCAAGCTATGTGTGCTGGAGGCCTGCACTGTGCTGGGGCTGGGGGATGCCCACGTTGGTATGCGTGTGTTAAAGTGGAGAATTGCTGCTGATCAGAAGGCCTACGTCCGTACGCTGTGGAGCACCTCAGATTTGTTTGTTGAAAAAAGGGAGCGGCCAGGTTCACGTGTGTGTACAAGAGCAGTTTTGGTTGGATCAAGTACGATCTATTTTCTGCTATAAGATGCACGGAGAAGCAACGACAAAGAGTGATAGGAAAAAAGAAGATTTGTGCAGTTTGCATGGAAGTTTTTTCTGGGTTGGTTTGCTGAGATGGCTTGGAACACGTGGACAGGCTGCAGATGCACGTGGACAGGCTGCAGATGCACGTGGATAAGTGCGTCATACTGGATCATGCATACACATGGCGTCTAAGACATGCACAGATGTGCGGGCGGATACGACGCAGAGTGGAGCATGGTTGCAGTCAGATAAGTTCGGATGGGTTGAACTAGACAGTCTGACGGATCGACGTGAGTTGGTTGGTACAGAAGACGGTGGTGGTATCAGCGACGACGACATAGGTGCGTGATGCTGATGGTGACTGACTTCTGGGCGTGGAAACATGTGGCGTAGGCCCCGAGGGCTTGTGTGGCTTTGACAAGACATGGCGCGGGGTTGATTCAAGGTGGTGTACTCACGGAGCTTGAAGTCGACGGGGCGTGTGGGTGGACTGATCATCTACCATGGAGTCATGTTGAAGGTGGAGCTGGAGTCTGGAAGACTTCACTCAGTGACGAGTGAGGGGCTACAGCGTAAGAGCTCAAAGAGTCGAAGCCTATTCAGCTGGAAAAAGCGAGGGACACGTAATTCGGACCGGAGCCCAGTGGTCTGATGGAAGCGTAAAACTCGTCATCGGTCGGTGATGATCGATGGTACTCTGCAGTGGGGGTTGAGTTGTGTGGTTTCACGACCCTTGAGAGTCGACCAGGACAGTGGAGGCTCGACACGGTAATAGCGGCGAGGCGTGCGGTTAGCACGGGACATGGAGATGGGCCAGGGCTCTGGTGGTCATACATGTGGTGAGACAACTGCGAATTTGACTCGGGATGACTACAAGCAACGATGAAATTCCTTCAAGTTTCAGACGGGCGGTCAAGAAAGGAGCGGTGATGTTGAGTTCAGGTAACTCTTATGTGTGACACCCAATATGTGTGTTGTTCACTTTCATGCAGGTCAGTGATCAGTGTGTGATGGTGTTGGACGGATATTCTAGAAGTTGGGAGCACAAACTAGAGTAACAAGGAACTTAATTTTGCTCGAGTATTGACTGTGGTCAAGAAATGAAGGGACTACAAGTCGTAGGTGGAGTCATATGGAGTCTTTGGAGTGGTAGTAGTGCTCATGGGATAAGCTCAAGTCCAATGTACATGGAAGTTTGACGCATTGACGAATTCAAGGTGGTGGAGAATATTCGCCAAGGTGGAGTTTGTTAGAGTTGTGTCGAATATTGTGTACAAGGTAGGTTACAATTGGACTCTGAGTAGTATTTTGTTTAAATAGGATATGGAGTCGTGTCCTAATAGGACACTTGTATCCTAGGCCTCTCATATATAGTGAGGGTAGACACACGATGTAACCTATGCCAACATAATAGCACAGGAACGCAGGGGAAGCCGGTGGCATGTGCCGGCGTCCAAGGCGACCAGGTGCGGTATTGTAGCGGTGTCATGGGGAGGAGCGCCCATTGTCAAGCCCCGGGGATGTAGCCATATCGGTGAACCTCGTTAACAAACCTCAGTGTCGTGCTCGTGTGATTGCTTGGTCCTCGGATGATCGATGGTATGCCTCGGATTTATTCTAACATGCGGTAAGATGCAACATCGCTCCACCTCTTGGCCCCTCGTGTCAACACCTATTCCAAAACAATGCCTCCAGAGGGGGAACGACACCGAAGGCTTTGCCATCGTCCAATCCGGAAGAGCCAGATCTAGAGTTCTCCTCAGACATTCCGAGCGGAGTGACATAGACTGACAACGACGTTAAAGACGTTGCCATCGTCCGCCAAGACCGAAGTCGACGCGATTTTCACCGACAGACGCGTCACCCCGACCCCTCAGCTGGTTCCGCACCGTGAAGACATAAGCAACTGCCGCACGCTGAGGACCACCACGCCCAGAGGGCAGCACCAGCTGCCCGCCCGCGCCGCCAGTTGTAACATTTTCGTCTGATTTTTTTAGAGGAACAGAGGTTATAAATGTCGCAAACGATGTTGCATACATGTGAAAAATGTTGCATGCGGAAGTTTGATGATGAGGCCACGAGGGATCGGAGATCATAGATTTGACAAGAAATGTTCGGACATATGACGTGTCTATATTATCCTAGCGCTCCCACCTCTCCCACCGCCGCTCGCCACTCCGGCGGCGGCTCCACCTCCCCCCGCCGCCCGTCACTCCGACGGCGGCGTCCACCTCTCCCCCGCTGCCTGTCACCCGACTGCGGTGTCCTCCCTCCCCCCGTTGCGCCTCTCCTAGCCCCCTGCCTCTCGGTGCCAGATCCGCCATGGCCGGCAGCCCCTGCTCTGTGGGCTCTTCGGCCCGACCGGCTGGCAAGCGGCGGGTGGTCTCTGGGCTGGGGATCTCCTCGTGCTCGGAGTCCTCGGGCGAGCAGGACCAGGCGCACCCCGGCGCGGCGGTCCTGATGACGGAGCCGGCCTAGGAGCGACCCTGTCTGTCTGGGAAGGAGCGCTGGCGGTGCGGGCAAGAAGACAGGGCCTCGAGGCCCAACGAGTTGGCCTCATCCGGTGAGCGCCGGCAAGCCTCACCAGAGATGGTGGGTTTGTGCTACAAGTGTTTTGAAGAGGGCCACTTCAAGAAAGACTGCACCAACCAAGTTGTCTGCTTTCGGTGCGGGCTCCCAGGCCATGAATCCAAGGACTGCAAGCGACCCCGGAGCCCCTCGCCGGAGGAAGATCTTAGGAGGCAGACTGCTGCTAAGGTGGCGCGGCGCGATGGGACTTCGCCGGGTAGCGTCAGTGGTGCGGGGCGCCGGGCAGAGGCCCCGCTCCCCCCACCTCCTCCTGCTGCCGCACTGGGCGCGCCCCCGACATGGCCACGCCCGCGCTCCGCCTTCATCCAGTACCCAACCTACGGAGAGATGACCCCTCCCGAGCTCTGCATCGTTCGCCGCACGCCGGCCATGGGCGACCTCGAGCGCCGTCTGCAGCTCAGCATGGTGGCCTATGCCGCGGGCGCCAGACATGATTTGCCGCTGGAGTTCTTGCTAGAAATCAGGCCCGAGCGGGTCTCCATCCACCACTACCGCCCTGAGGACTACTTGGTTGTGTTCCAGAGGCCAGAAGACAGGAATCGGGTGGCAGGGCAGCCGACCATCGAGTTCAATGGAGTCCGCATCTTCTTCAGGCAGTGGAATCGTCAAGCGCAGGCTGTGCACACCAGGTTCAACTTTAAGGTTTCGCTGGTTCTGGAAGGACTACCCCCACATGCTTGGGATCGGGAGGTGGTTGAGGATCTGCTTGGCTTCGCCTGCCTGGTTGACATGGTGGCGCCGGAAACCAGCTCGCGCCGTGATCTATCTGCCTTCAAGCTCACGGCTTGGACACCGGACCCGGAGGCCATCCCGACCCTGCGCTGGCTAGCGATCCCCGAGCCGGGACTGGTGGCGCCGCTGGCTGCGCCTTCGCTGCTTCAATACAAGGTTCTAATCCATCTGGATATGGTGGCTAAGTTTGAGGAGAGAGACGAGCCGTTCTTCTTCAGGGCATCCTCGGACAGTGGGCAGAGTGGCATCCCAGACTCGGAGCATGAGTTCGACGGCAATGGGGATGGTAGCGGCCCCAGCTTGCCGCCGGCAAGGAGGCAGTGGCAGTTTGGCGTGAGGGATAGTCGAGGACCTGGAGAAGGACACCGAAGGAGAAGTTCTGCAGCTCCTACCTCACCGGCGATGAGGCCAGCCACCGAAGTTCAATGGGGGCTGCCGCCGATGAGAGAGACCCCTGATTTCGGCCAGTGGGCCCGTCAACACAGTCCAAGATAGGCTTTCGCTTAGGGTGTCAGCTTTTGACCGTTTGACCGCACCGGTGGGGCCACGCGCTACGCCAGAGACCAGAGAGGACAGGGCGATGGCACAGGTTGGCATCAATTCAAATGACACTGGCGGCATGAGAGAGGGCGTGGCGAGCTTCCAGACCACCCGTGACGCGACAGGAGACCGCGGGTGTGAGGGTTATCCAATCGGATCCCTCGAATCTGGTGCCCGCCCGCCCGAGGCCAATGATTGGAGTGCGGGACAGTGGGATGGGGATCGAAGTCACACCAACCACTACCGAGGTGGGGACAAAAGAGAAGGAGGATGCACCTATCCCGACAGAGGAGGAGATGAAAGAGAAAGAGGACCCACCAGTGATCAGGCAGGTGGAGCCCACCCAGGAACCTGCCGTTACGCGGATTGGGCACAGGGAGTCGTGCCAGGGCATGCAGCTGGAGCAGCCAACCGCTGGCTCGGGAGCGAGTGCATGCAGATTCTGGTGGAGGGACTGGCTTTTGCGCCAACTGGACAGGATAAGGACGAGGGAGGGGCCCACTCGGATGGGAATCATGCAACTAATGCATGCATGGCGACGTACGTGCAGAATCAAGAGCTGGAGCCTGCTGAGGCCATGCAGCGCTCAAGAAGGGAAGTGGAGGCGGAGGGGGACATCAGAGCTGATCTAGCTCTCGCCTTGGTGCTTGTGGAGCTAACTAACCACGGGACTTATGCGGAGGGAATGACGGCACAAGAGGCGGTGGTCTACAACAAACTCAAAAGCTTCTGCGCCAACATTATCAAGAAGCTAGCCCCACCACTGCTCAAGGAAGCGCAAGCGTCACAGTTACGTCCTGAAGCTGAACCTTTCACCCCGAAGAGGACTACGAGAGCCTCCAAGAAGTCGGCACCTCTGAAGCGATCTAAAGACAGCCTGGCAGAAAACATGCTGTTGCACACTTTGGGCATGGTGCCGGACGACTTGGAGGTGGATGATGGAGGGGTGCATGAGCTTAAGGCTCTCTTCGATTCCCCTCTACGTGAGCAGCATATCCGCATCATCCCGACCCTTTTTGGCAAGGCTGTTCCGTCGATGGCTGAATTGGAAGCGAGCAATTAGGTGGTGGTTAGTGTCAGCTAGGCGCTTGTGCCTGGGCGCTGGTGTACTTCATGCCTATGGAGCTACACCCACAGGTGCTTTGCTGGAACATTCACGGACTGAACAATCCAGCTAAACGTAAGGCGGTACGGGAGTTTGTTGCCACGATCCGTGTCAACTTGGTGTGTTTCCAAGAGACTAAACTTGATGTAATCGACCACTTCACAATTATGCAATGCCTAGGGCCATCTTTTGATGGTTTTGACTACTTACCGGCGGAGGACACACGGGGAGCTATTCTTTTGGCATGGGATAGCTCCGTTCTCTTGGTAGATAGTATCCAGCATGATGCAAACGCCTTGACTGGGAGGGTGCACACCAAAGTGGGGGAACCATGGTGGATTACTGCGGTTTACGAACCACAAGGAGACGAACTGAAGACGCGATTTCTCGCTGACTTGCGTGTAGACGCATGGCCTGCCCTGGGCCATGGATGGTGCTGGACGATTTCAACATGATCCTCAGGGCCTCGGAGAAGAGCAACAATAACTTAAATAGGATAATGATGTCCAAATTCTGCCAATTCGTGGATGACTTGGAACTCAAGGAGATGTATATGCATGGCAGAACTTTCACATGGTCGAGCGAGCGCCAGACTCCTACTTTCACCAAGATCGATCGATTCCTCATCTCGGTAGACTGGGAGACGGATAACCCAGACTACTTGTTGCAGGCTCTCTCCACGGGCATCTCGTATCACGCACCGCTGCACTTCTGCATGAACGCAGGATTCTGTCTGAAGCGAAGATTCCGATTTGAGCTATTATGGACAAAACTAGAGGGATTCGAGGAGGAGGTCCGGGCAGCTTGGGTGTGCGACCCTTTGGTCACTGACCCGTTCAAGAGACTGGATGCGTTTCTCCGGAACACTACAGTTTCCCTACAAGCTTGGGGGCAAAGAAAGGTTGGCAATATTAAGCTGCTGATGAGGATCGCTTCTTGGGTCATTCAACGGTTGGATGTGGCGCAAGAGAGGAGGGTGCTGGATTGCAAAGAGCCGTGGCTTCGCCGGACTTTGAAGCATGCCCTCCTGGGGATGGCTGCTCTTGAACGTACTATTGACAGGCAGCGATCCGGGTTGAGATGGATCAAGGAAGGTGATGCGAACACGAAACTATTTCAGGCTGTGGCTAATGGGCTCCGGTCTAAAAACTTCATTGCGCATGTGAGAGTAGGGGATGAGATTATCACAGAGCAGGAGAGAAAAGAAGAAGCCTTCTTCACAGTATATGAGCGGTTGCTGGGCACGGCCACCGCAAGAGAGCACACGCTTGCTCTCCAATTCTTGGACATCCAAGCCAGCGAGGCTGTTGCAGACCTAGATGGGTTGATCACTGAAGAGGAGCTATGGCAGGTTATTAAGGAGATGCCTCCGGACCGGGCGCCTGGCCCAGATGGCTTCATTGGCGCGTTTTACCAGCAAGCTTGGCCGATCATTAAGCAGGATGTGTTGGCTGTCATGCTGAAGCTCTCGGTGGGGGATGGAAGAGGATTCACCAAGCTCAACAAGGCGCATATAGTGCTGATACCTAAGAAAGCGGATGCGGGGGAAATTGGGGACTTTAGACCCATTAGTCTGATACACAACATTCCAAAGCTGTTCGCAAAAGTCTTAGCGAACCGCTTGAGGGGTACCATTCATGAAATTGTGGAGACGAACCAGTCGGCGTTCATCAAGGGGAGACACCTACACGACAATTTCCTCCTTGTCAGACAAGTGGCAAGGAAAATCCACGCGAGAAGGGTTGTGGGTTTGTTCCTAAAGCTCGACATGTCCAGGGCTTTTGACTCTCTCTCCTGGCCTTTTCCTTCATGAGGTTCTGCGCGCCAAGGGCTTCACTACTAGATGGATCACTTGGATTGAGATCTTCTACAATCTACGAGCACTAAAGTGGTAGTCAACGGAGTCCCAGGTCATAAGTTGATGCATGCCTGCGGACTCAGACAAGGAGATCCTATCTCTCCGCTCTTGTTTGTCATCGCGATGGATGTTCTCACAAAGCTAGTCTACAAGGCCACTGAATTGGGAATCATAAGCTCATTCACGGGCATATCGGCGATCCAGAGATTGTCTATTTATGCTGATGATGTGGCCATGTTTATCAGGCCGTCGAGCCAAGATCTGATTGGAGTGAGGAATTTACTTAGCGCATTCGGCGAAGCCTTTGGTCTGCGGATCAATTACCGAAAATCTTCGGCTATCCTAATCAGAGGGAGTGAGGAGGACAGAACCAGGGTGGCGGACATGCTTCAATGCAACATCTCGGAGTTCCCCTGCAAGTACCTAGGACTCACGCTCGCAATCCGGAGCCTCACAAGAGCGGAGTGGCAACCGATGCTAGATCAAGTCAGGAAGTTTGTCGCAGCTTGGCAACGGGGTCTGATTCAGAGTATTAAACCTGAAAACACATGGCCTTGCTCTCCGGGTGCGGTGGGAATGGCTTCGAAGGACAGATCCACAAAAGGCCGTGGCAAGGACTTCCGATGATTGAGGACAAGGATGCACGATTGGTATTTGACACGCTGGTGCATATTGAGGTCGGCCCGGGAGACAAGGTGCTTTTCTGGCGTGACAAATGGATCCACGGTTGCTCGGCAATGGACTTCGCCCCCCAGTTAGTGGCCACGGTGCAGAAACGCATATTCAACACCAGGACGGTGCAGCAGGCAATGGAGAATGAGCAATGGAGGGCTGATTGCGAGGGGGATCACTCTTACAGTGCCTTGATTCAACAAATGCACCTATCTCAAGCTATTGCCACGGTGGAACGTGACCCGAGGAGGCCAGACAAGTTCACTTGGACCTGCTCGCAATCGGGAGTCTATACGGCAAAATCAGTCTACAACAACCTGTTCATCAACTTTGAGAAGTCTAGCACAGCGACCTGCACCTGGAAATGCTGGGCACCGCTGAAGTGCAAACTGTTCATTTAGCTCGCTTTGCAACATCGGGTATGAACCTCGGATCGTAGGGCCAGACACGGGCTAGATGAGCAGTCTTCGACATGCTTCCTTTGTTTGCAACAGGAGGACAACATCGAGCACATTCTTGTTGGATGCATCTACACGAGGGAGGTGTGGCACAACGTCTTTGGCAGGCTTGGCCTTAGCACCCACATCCCATCAAGCACTGACACCCTCGCCGTCTGGTGGCCGAGAGAGAGAGGCGAGAGTTCATGGGCAGAGACAGAAGAGGATTTGACACCTTGATTACCGCGGTAGCTTGGGCTATTTGGAAACAAAGAAACGCTAGAGTGTTTAACAGAGTCGACCAGCAAAGGTCACCGCAGAGCCTCTCGGACTTAATTATCAGCGAGATTGAGGAATGGAGGCAAGCAGGAGTGGGTGTAGGAGGTCTACAACGTTTTGTAAGTAGTTAGTTTAGGGCTAGTTGGAGTGAAGTGAAGTTGTAAATCAGCCACCGGATGTTTGCATCTTGATTAGGCTTCTTGTACACGACGCGGATTTTTGGGACATGCAGCCACGCGCTGCCGAAATCCAGCCCGTCCGCGCGTGCGTCGCGATGGCTAATTAATATAGTCCATTCGCAAATACCGGACAGTTTAATTACCAACTCAGTGAATACGTTTGCTATACACCACGGCTGTGGCCCAGGGCGGCATTTAAGTTAGTACTACGACAGGTTGCATGGCAGATGGGTGTATTCATTACCTCTGGTGAATTTAGTTTCCTTTGACGCATGTCGGCTGCTTGGTTGATGACCTATTGCCGTTGGGGTGGTTACGGTGCAATCGATGCCGTCCCTTGGGGTGGTTACGGTGCAATCGATGCCGTCCCTGCTACTTGTCGTAGTTTAATTAGTTTAGCACTTGGTCACGCGATTAGCGCATTCCTCACTACGTCCACCTCGGTCAAAGCCGGGCTTAATGCTCCATGCTCACAAACGATGCTTCATTGCTATTTGAGTCATTGGATAAAAATCGAAGGGATATGATCAGACTCGTAGATGGATTGTTGAAACATTGCAGAATAGTCCTGTTATTTTATCAAAATCAACCCACACCTCATGTCTCCCTGCCCTCTAAATAACTCGGTGTGCTTAATTTTTTGCTTCAAACAAAAAAGGGGTCATATAATTTTAAATGAAATATCTGATTTGGAAACGTTTTGACTACCTTCTTTGTTTTGACGAGATCTTTGAATCAAGATTCATATTAGGTATATCTTTGAAAATTAATATTTCTTGCCTTTTCGAACTTAACTCGAAACTTGACTGCAACATTTATAAATTTTGTAATTTGCTGGTGAGAAACATCCGCCTCTCTCTCATACATGTGTCTCGCGTGCAACATGCTTTCGGTACATCAAGTTCCGAATCAAGTTTCAGAAAAGCAAAAAAAATATTTTGAAAACATATTCAATATTGATTTTATTTCGAAGATATCGTCAAGAAAAAAAAGACAGTCAAAACAGATCTGAAATCGAACATTCGGTTCAAAATATATGAATCATTTTGTGTTTGGGTCAAAACATAAAACATGCAGATTTCTGATGGGAGTGTGTGCTGTGGAGTGCAGGTTAATTTATACAAAGTACAGGGCTGCCTCTGCAAAAAAGGCATAGTCCAACTCTTGACCAAAATGTGGCCCGTTACTTTTTTATCCAAGGGTCCAAAATCCACCGGTGCATTGGATGCACAAATTGCCTCGGTGCACATGGCACATTCTCTGGTGGCCTGCGGCAAGCTGAGAGATGGAGACCTGGGAAGAATGGTTCGTCGGCATGAGCATTTATAAGCCAGCCAGCTATTTGAAAATACAACGAGGAGCTGTCCTGCAGCTAGCCGTTGGGGCTGGGTTGGGAGCGGCCCGAGGCTCGGTTGAATGCCCAGAGCTGCCTTGCAGGCCAGGTGATACGCATGTCAGGTTCGCAAATACGCGCCTATACCAACTGTGATACAGGGGTTGGAATTAATTATACGGCTAGCGTGTATTGAAGTTGCACGAATCGCGTGGGGGCAAGCGGTGTGGATATCAACCGCGCGTAGCCGCATGTCCACTCACGATTATTCGTTCTTGTACATGCTTTCTGCCTTGTATAAAGATATGGTACGCCATTGACGTACTTTCGAAAAAAAACAAGAAATGTTCGGTGAGAGGGTTCAGCACGCTAACGCCTAGCGCGTGAGGAATAGTCTCAGTCTCCCGTGCGAGGACTAGTCATGGTCCACAACTCAATCCACCGTCCTTTTGTGCACCCCAGGCCATGCATCTCCTCTCCCAGTCCATGCACCCAATTGCATATTGCTTTCTTCGCTTGGTTTGGCTGCGCGTACGAACCCAACAATGGCGCCCTCCCCACGAGCCATGCGTAGCCTCAGGCCCCTGTACTCTCTCTTCCTCCTTATCGGCGCAGCCAACGCCGCTGCGGACACTTTGGTGCACACCGAGTGCCCGAGCGACACAAACTACACCCGCGGCGGCGTCTTCCAAGCCAACCTCGACGCCCTCCTCTCCTCCCTCCCCGCCGCCACGTCGGTCGCGTCCGGGTTCGCCCAGAACGCCACCGGCGCAGCGTCCGACAAGGCGTACGGGCTCGCGCAGTGCCGCGCCGACGTGAGCGCATCCGACTGTCGCACGTGCCTTGACGGCTCGGTGCGGGACGCGGCCACCAAGTGCCCCGGCCAGAAAACCTCCATGCTCATCTACGACAACTGCCTCCTGCGCTACTCGAACTCAAGCTTCTTCGGCGCCGCCGACACGTCGTCGATGCTCGGCCTCTGCAACACGGGGAACGTGACGCAGCCCGAGCTGTTCCGGACGCAGCTGGGCGCGCTGATGAGCAACCTCACCCGCAGGGCGGCGTACTCGTCCCCGCGGATGTTCGCGGCCGGCGCGGCCGACATCACGTCCATCACGAAGGTCTACGGCATGGCCCAGTGCACGCGCGACCTTGCCGGTGATGACTGCAACCGCTGCCTCGCCGGACCCGTCTCGTCCATCCTGACCGCCTGCGATGGGAAGCAGGGGGGGCAGAGCATCGCCCGGAGCTGCTCCATCCGGTACGAGGTGAACCTTTTCTACAACGCCCAGGCCGCCGAGGCGGCGATGTCCCCGCCGCCACCGCCGCCGCCAGCAGTAAACGGCAGCGATCAGTCCGGCCCTGCGGGACGCGCCGGTGAGTCAATGTCTCCGTCAACTTCGCTGTCCGTACGCCCACGCGTTTCTAGCTGGCTGACATTTGTGGCCATACAGTTTTCTTGTTTTGAAATTGTCGTGTCAGTCTTGCGTCTTTGATTAGACATTTCTTTCGGGTTGAAAGTTCAGACAGCGACTGAACTAGAAGATAGGGTAAACTATTCTGAATTTCCTGTGACTGACGACGAATCTTCGTTGTGGGTGCAGAAAACGACGACGCCACAGCCAAGATAGCTCTGTTCGTCTCCATTCCTGTTGCTGTGGTGCTGTTGGTGCTGTTGACGGTTGCTTTGTATCTCTGCAAGAGGAAGAACAAGAAACCACACGAACATGTGCAGATATCCAACTACGGTGAGTGCTTCTCGGTCGGTTATATAGCAAAAAAATCTCCAAAAAAGAAGACCAGCCAGGCTTAATTTACTATACCGTTTGTCTTTGTGAGCAGACAGTGAGGATGGAACAGACATGGGAAGCTCAGAGTCTCTGTTGTACCATCTGAGCACTCTAAGGGCTGCCACTGACAACTTCTCTGAAGAAAATAAGCTCGGGGAAGGCGGGTTTGGGCCGGTCTACAAAGTAACGTACACTCAACTTGGAACATGAGCATCCGTCTCCAACTGATTATGCTTCCATTTTCTGAACTGAACAATCGACTTGGTGTGGTTTGGTCGGTCAGGGCGTTCTGCGGGACGGGCAGGAGATCGCGGTGAAGAGGCTGTCCAAGACCTCCCAGCAAGGGCTCGTGGAGATGAGGAACGAGGTTGTGCTGGTGGCCAAGCTCCAGCACAAGAATCTGGTGCGCTTGCTCGGCTGCTGCATCCAGGAGGAGGAGATGCTCCTCGTCTACGAGTTCCTCCCCAACAGAAGCCTCGACAAGATTCTATTCGGTTGGCACTTGGCACCTAGTTTCAGATCCCCAACTGTTATATCCAGCTGACATATAAGTACGATGGATTTGCACATGTTCAGATCCTGCGAGGCGCCAAGAGCTTACCTGGGGGCACAGGTTCAGGATCATCCAGGGGATCGGGCGAGGCCTTCTTTACCTCCACGAAGACTCGAGGCTGACCATCATCCACCGGGACCTCAAGGCGAGCAACATCCTGCTAGACCCCGACATGAACCCCAAGATCTCCGACTTCGGCCTCGCCAAGCTGTTCAGCGTCGACGCCAGCGTCGGGAACACCAGCCACATCGCCGGAACCTAGTGAGTTTGTTATAACAGGTCATGGCGGTGCACGTGAACCGAGCTAGTAGCTAACAATCCGGTGTCCGTCTTGAAATGCAGTGGCTACATGGCGCCGGAGTACGCCCTGCACGGCATCTTCTCCGCCAAATCGGACGTGTACAGCTACGGCGTCCTGGTACTAGAGATCATCGCGGGTCGCCGCAACAATTTCGCCCAATATCCGGGCACTAATGGCGAAGATCTTCTGACCACGGTAGGGGTGGTGTGACCGACCTTGCTCATGACGGATCAGTCAGTCAATGTATAATTGGTTAATAATTATGCCCCTGCGTGTACAGGTCTGGAGGCACTGGAACCGTGGGAGCGTGTCCGGGTTGCTCGATGGCTGCTCGGCCGACGGGCTCCAGCCGACGGAGATGCTGCGGTGCATCCACGTGGGGCTGCTCTGCGTCCAGGAGGACGCGCACCTCCGGCCAGGCATGGCGGCGGTCGTCGTCATGCTCAACAGCCGCTCGATTACGCTCCCTGTGCCGACGCCGCCGGCCTACGTCGTTTCGGGCCGCGCGGGTGCGTTGGGGATGAGCACGACGCGCGAGGCACAGGCTCCGGCGGGAGCTGTTCGTGGGCCGTATGTCAACGACGCCTCCGTTTCTGACCTGGAGCCCCGGTGAACGGGCGGCCTTGAAAATAGGGTGTTCTGGGCTTCTGGTGGCATCGCCGTCCAAACTTTCAGCAGTGTGGGTGGGCCGTATGTAGGCGATTGTGTTAAGTCGTTTATTTTATTTTATTTTATTTCATTAAAAAAAGTCGTTTAATTTTTCCGCAGAAATGCTATGTTTTAGTCGACCGAAAACACCTCATCTTGAGTTGGTGTAATCATTGATATAGTCACTCATTGTTTTTCCTTGTCTTTCTTCAAGTTCTCAAAATAGGCTTTCGCCCCGCTTTATAAATAAAGTAACATCACAGAGTACATAGCTGAACAATACATAGTGGAAGCTTCGGGAGGGGACGAAAAGACGAAGCAGTAGCCCACAAGGCACCAGGGCGCGTCCAAGGGGATAGGGCGCGCTCTGGTACCTTGTGGGGCCCACAAGCCTCCGTTTGACCTAACTCCATCTCTATAAATTCGCAAAAATCAGAAAACCTACTAGGGAGTCCATGAAATACTTTTTTCGTCGCCGCAAGCCTCTGTTCTCGAGAGATCTCATCTGGGGACCTTTTCTGGCACTCCGTCGGCGGGGGATTCAATCACAGAGGGGCTCTAATCACCCTTGCTGCCCTTTCGATGATGCGTTAGTAGTTTACCATAGACCTACGGGTCCATAGTTAGTAGCTATATGGCTCCTGTCTCTCTCGATGTTCTTCAATACAATGTCCTCTTTGATGTTCTTGGAGTTCTATTTGATGTAATTGTTTTTGCAGTGTGTTTGTTGGGATTCGATTAGTCATGAGTTTATGATCAGATCTATCCATGGATATTATTTGAGTTTTCTCTGTACTCTTTTATGCATGATTGTTATAGCTTCGTATTTCTTTCCCGATCTATTGATTTGGTTAGGCCAACTAGATTGATTTATCTTGCAATGGAAAGAGGTGCTTTGTGATGGGTTCGATCTTGTGGTGCTATATCCCAGTGACAGAAAGGGAGATGACACGTATGTATCGTTGCTATTAAAGTAAAATACAGGGCTTATTCATATGTGAGTTTATCTTGTCTACATCATGTCATCTTGCTTAAGGCATTACTCTGTTTCTTCCGAATTTAATACACTAGATGAATTCTGTATAGCGGTCGATGTGTGCAGTAATAGTAGTAGATGAAGAATCATTTCGGTCTACTTATCTTGGACGTGATGCCTATATACATGATCACTGACTTGGATATCGTCATAATTATTTGCTTTTTTTTATCAATTGCCCAACAATAATTTGTCTATTGACGTCTACTACGCAACCTTCTTCTTTAGACGTTGTTGGGCCACCAAGTGCAGAGGTTTGTAGGACAGTAACAAATTTCCCTCAAGTGGATGACCTAAGGTTTATCAATCCGTGGGAGACATAGGATGAAGATGGTCTCTCTCAAGCAACTCTGCAACCAAATAACAAAGAGTCTCTTGTGTCCCCAGCACACCCAATACAATGGTAAATTGTATAGGTGCACTAGTTCGGCGAAGAGATGGTGATACAAGTGCAACATGGATAGTAGATAAAGGTTTTTGTAATATGAAAATATAAAAATAGCAAGGTAACTAATAACAAAAGTGAGCAAAAACGGTATTGCAATGCTTAGAAACAAGGCCTAGGGTTTATACTTTCACTAGTGCAAGTTCTCTCAACAATGATAACATAGTTAGGTCATATGGCAATCCCTTAACATGCAACAAAGAGTCACTCCAAAGTCACTAATAGCGGAGAACAAACGAAGAGATTATTGTAGGGTATGAAAGCACCTCAAAGTTATTCTTTCTCATCGATCTATTGGACTATTCCTATAAGTGCCATAAACAGCCCTAGAGTTCATACTAAAATAACACCTTAAGATACACATCAACCAAAACCCTAATGTCACCTAGATACTCCAATGTCACCACAAGTATCCGCGGGTTTGACTATACGATATGCATCACACAATCTCAGATTCATCTATTCAAACCAACACAAAGAACTTCAAAGAGTGCCCCAAAGTTTCTACCGGAGTGTCAAGACAAAAACGTGTGCCAACCCCTATGCATAAGTTCACAAGGTCACAGAACCCGCAAGTTGATCAGCAAAACATACATCAAGTAGATCACATGAATAACCCAATGTCACCACAGATAAGCACATGCAAGACATACATCAAGTGTTCTCAAATTCTTAAAGACTCAATCCGATAAGATAACTTCAAAGGGAAAACTCAATCCATTACAAGAAGGTAGAGCGGGAGAAACATCATAAGATCCAACTATAGTAGCAAAGCTCGCGGTACATCAAGATCGTGCCAAATCAAGAACACGAGAGAGAGAGAGATCAAACACATAGCTACTGGTACATACCCTCAGCCCCGAGGGTGAACTACTCCCTCCTCGTCATGGAGAGCGCCGGGATGATGAAGATGGCCACCGGTGATGGATTCCCCCACCGGCAGGGTGCCGAAACGGGCTCCCGATTGGTTTTTCATGGCTACAGAGGCTTGCGGCGGCGGAACTCCCGATCTAGATTTATTTCTGGGGGTTTCTATATTTATCAGAATTTTTGGCGTCGGGAACAAGTCAGCGGGGTCCATGAGTCAGCGACAGGATAGGGGGGCGCGCCCTAGGGGGCGGGGGCGCCCTCCACCCTTGTCGTTGACTCGGGACTCTTCTGGCCCAACTCTTTTGCTTCGGGGGCTTCTTCTGGTCCATAAAAAATCATCGTAAATTTTCAGGTCATTTGGACTCCGTTTGATATTCCTTTTCTGTAAAACTCAAAAACAAGGAAAAACAGAAACTGGCACTGGTCTCTAGGTTAATAGGCTAGTCCCAAAAATAATATAAAATAGCATATAAAACATCCAAGATGGATAATATAATAGCATGTAATAATAAAAAATTCTAGATACGTTGGAGACGTATCAAGCATCCCCAAACTTAATTCATGCTCGTCCTCGAGTAGGTAAATGATAAAAACAGAATTTTTGATGTGGAATGCTACCTAACATATTTATCAATGTAATCTTCTCTATTGTGGCAAGAATATTCAGATCCATAAGATTCAAAACAAAAGTTTAATATTGACATAAAAACTATAATACTTCAAGCATACTAACAAAGCAATTATGTCTTCTTCAAATAACATGGCCAAAGAAAGTTATCCCTACAAAATCATATAGTCTGGCTATGCTCCATCTTCGTCACACAAAGTATTCAAATCATGCACACCCCCGATGACAAGCCAAGCAATTGTTTCATACTTTTGATGTTCTCAAACCTTTTCAACTTTCACGCAATACATGAGCGTGAGCGATGGACATAGAACTATAGGTGGAATAGAATATGGTGGTTGCGGAGAAGACAAAAAAGAAGGAGATAGTCTCACATCAACTAGGCCTATCAACAGGCTATGGAGATGCCCATCAATAGATATCAATGTGAGTGCGTAGGGATTGACATGCAACGGATGCACTAGAGCTATAAGTTTATTCAAGCTCAAAAAGATACTAAGTGGGTGTGCATCCAACTTGCTTGCTCATGAAGACCTAGGGCATTTGAGGAAGCCCATCGTTGGAATATAAAAGCCAAGTTCTATAATGAAAAATTCCCACTAGAATATGAAAGTGACAACATAGGAGACTCTCTATCATGAAGATCATGGTGCTACTTTGAAGCACAAGTGTGGAAAAAGGATAGTAACATTGTCCCTTCTCTCTTTTTCTCTTTTTTTATTTTAGGCTCTTTGGCCTCTTTTTTTTGTTATTTTTTGTTTGGGATCTTTGGCCTCTCTTTTTTCGTCCGGATCCTCATCCCAACTTGTGAGGGAATCATAGTCTCCATCATCCTTTCCTCACATGGGACAATGCTCTAATAATGATGATCATCACACTTTTATTTACTTACAACTCAATAATTACAACTCGATACGTAGGACAAAATATGACTCTATATGAATGCCTCCAGCGGTGTACCGCAATGTGCAATGACTCAAGAGTGACATGTATGAAAATTATGAGAGGTGGCTTTTCCACAAATACGATGCCAACTACATGATCATGCAAAGCAATATGACAATGATGGTATGCGTCATAATAAAACGGAACGGTGGAACGTTGCATGACAATATATCTCGGAATGGCTATGGAAATGCCATAATAGGTAGGTATGGTGGCTGTTTTGAGGAAGGTATATGGTGGGTGTATGGTACCGGCGAAAGTTGCGGGGTACTAGAGGCTAGCAATGGTGGAAGGGTGAGAGTGCGTATAATCCATGGACTCAACATTAGTCATAAAGAACTCACATACTTATTGCAAAAATCTATTAGTCATCGAAACAAAGTACTACGCGCATGCTCCTAGGGGGATAGATTGGTAGGCAAAGACCATCGCTCGTCCCCGACCGCCACTCATAAGGAATACAATCAAAAAATAAATCATGCTCCGACTTCCTCACATAACGGTTCACCATACGTGCATGCTACAGGAATCTCAAACTTTAACACAAGTATTTCTACAATCCACAATTACTCACTAGCATGACTCTAATATCACCATATTTATATCTCAAAACAATCATAAGGAATCAAACTTCTCATAGTACTCAATGCACTTTATATGAAAGTTTTTATTATATCCCTCTTGGATGCCTATCATATTAGGACTAAATTCATAACCAAAGAAAATTACCATGCTGTTTAGAAAGACCCTCAAAATAATATAAGTGAAGCATGAGAGTTCATCAATTTCTTCAAAATAAAACCACCGCCGTGCTGTAAAAAGATATAAGTGAAGCACTAGACCAAATGACAAACTACTCCAAAAGATATAAGTGAAGATCAACGAGTAGTCGAATAATTATGTAAGTATGTGAAGACTCTCTAACATTTAAGAATTTCAGATCTTGGGATATTATTAAAACAGCAATCATATCCTAATAAAATAAAATGACGCTCCAAGCAAAACACATATCATGTGGTGAATAAAAATATAGCTCAAAGTAAGGTTACTGATGAACGAAGAAGAAAGAGGGGATGCCATCCGGGGCATCCCCAAGCTTAGATGCTTGTTTGTCCTTGAATATTACCTTGGGGTGCCTTGGGCATCCCCAAGCTTAAGCTCTTACCACTCCTTATTCTGTAGTCCATCGAAACTTCACCCAAAACTTGAAAACTTCACAACACAAAACTCAACAGAATACTCGTAAGCTCTGTTAGTATAAGAAAATAAAATCACCACTTTTGGTACTGTTGTGAACTCACTCTTTACTTATATTGGTGTTATATCTACTTTACTCCAACTTCTCCATGGTTCATACCGTCCAATACCACTCATAGATTCATCAAAATAAGCAAACAACACATAGAAAACATAATTTGTCAAAAACAGAACAATCTGTAGTAATCTGGAAACTTCGTATACTTCTGTAACTCCAAAAATTCTAAAAAATTAGGACAATCTAGGAAATTTGTATATCAATCATGTGTAGAAAAGTCAGATCAAAAGTACGTTCAAGTGAATTTTGAAAATTCCTGGACCGAGCACAAAAGTTTATGTTTTTGCACTGAATCAAGTCAACTATCATCCACTCTATCCCAAAGGCTTTACTTGGCACTTTATTGAAACGAAAGATATAAAACATGATTACTACAGTACCATAATCATATGAACACACAAAAACAGTAGGGGTAAATGTTGGGTTGTCTCCCAACAAGCGCTTTTCTTTAATGCCTTTTTTAGCTAGGCATGATGATTTCAATGATGCTCACATAAACGATAAGAATTGAAACGCAAGGAGAGCATAATGAAGCATATGACTAGCACATTTAAGTCTAACCCACTTCCTATGCATAGGAATTTTGTGAGCTAACAATTTATGGGAACAAGAATCAACTAGCATAGGAAGGCAAAACAAGCATATCTTCAAGATTTTCAACACATGGAGAGGAAACTAGATATTATTGCAACTCCTACAAGCATATATTCCTCCCTCATAATAATTTTCAGTAGCATCATGAATGAATTCAGTAATATAAATATCACATAAAGCATTCTTTTCATGATGCATACGCATAGAAATTTTACTACTCTCCACATAAGCAAATTTCTTCTCATTCGGAATAGTGGGAGTATCATAAGAAATTCGAATACTATAAATGTGTCGGTGTACAAAACCAGGGGCTCTCCTTTTGACCCTTTTACTTGTGCACGGGCAGTCAGAGCCACGCGCCGCGGCCACACATAGCAGGGCAAAGTAGGGAAACCGGAGAGAAGCCGAAGGTACAAGGCGACCGGAAGCAACGCCAAGATCGGAGACACAAAGAGCAAGGGGGCGAGGTGGACTCCCCCGGCAAGATCCTTGCCGGGGCCGCCAAGGCTCGGGAGGCACCTCTGTGGTGGCATGCAGATCTTTGTCAAGATCATGAGCATACAAGATCAGATGAGGGCCAGAAGACGGTGACCCTCGGCGGGATCCTAGCCGAGGAAATCCAAAAGACCCTCGGCAAGCACCTTGCCGAGGACGACTGCACGCCACGGCAAGACCCTTGCCGGCCCCCCGGCAGGACCCTTGCCGAAGGCGTCAGGAGGGCCACAGCCAGGCCCGCGCCAGCCAAGAATCCACCACCATTTCCATGCAGCTGCCAGCCCAGCCAGCTGGGCAAGCGCCTGCATGGCGACGAGCGGCTTCCGAGCCAACTCAGCAAGCACCTACGTGGTGGCATGCAGATCTTCGTGAAGACCCTACCACCACGCCACCTCAGCTGCCTGCCTGCCTACATGGCGCCACATGCATCGCTGGCCTGGGTGCGTGTCGAAGCAAGGCGAGGCGGCGACGGACGGGACGGGCCTCATTCCCGTCCCCGATAAAGCTAAGGGACACCTAAGCGATGCATTAAATGTGTCTTGTCCTGTAATACGGGCGATAAGCTCGCAACACTGTAGACCTTTCCACCTCCTGTGTGCCACTGTCGTAGCCCCTTTCGACTATAAAAGGAGGCCCATGGCATACTGGAGAGGGATTCGGCTTTTTTGGGCAAGTTACACCCCGTAGCTAGCTCAAGAACACAAGAACACTCAATACATCCACCAAAGCAGGACTAGGGTATTACGCATCCTCGCGGCCCGAACCTGGGTAAATGATCTGTGTGCTTCCTATTAGACCTGCTCTTCTCACAACCCCGCTCCCGCCAACCATAGAAGGGATTCCAGTGATCCCATAGGTGTCGTTTCCACCGACATCTTTGGCGCGCCAGGTAGGGGGGCGCAGTCGTGAGAATCTGATCTAGCAGTTAGCCTAGTGGTTCTTCATCGCCATGGCTCCCAAGAAGAAGACGATCACGGCGATCGGCTCGTCGGGAGCTGAACGACCCGTGCCAGTGCGGACGAGCAGCGGGCCGGTCGCGGACAGAACCCGAGCCGCGGCCCGCGAGCACCAGCATCGCTCTGACAGTCAGAGCCTGGCGAGCGGCGTCGTTCGTGCGCCAGACGACGGGCCGTGCATCGCCAAATCCAAAGACGGGGCTGGCCCTCACCGCAGGCGTCGCGGGGCCCTCCAGGGGTATCGATGCGCCCCCTGCGGGCGGCGCAGCAGCCTCCAGGACGCCCACGCCGGCACCCGTAGCGCGCTCCTCCCAGGGTGCGCGCGATGAGCAGTGCCACCACGTTGGAGACCCCGGACGCCGCCGTAGGAAGAGTCCTGTGCATCATCTACGTGACGAAGAAGGCCAGCATGCCCACCGAAGTGCTGGCGAAAATGGCACGCACTCGCTGGACCGTGATAGAGCTCCTTCTAACGTGGTTAGAAGTCGAAGCGCAGCACGGTCCACGCAGCTCTCGCCCCCACCCACGCCAGCGGAAGCTTTGGCGCGCGCAGCTACTCCTCGACTTCCCTCCTGCTGCGGAGAAGCTCGATGAGTGGAGGGCCACCATCTGGAGCCTTCTCGGCATCGCCAACCAAGACGAGCCATGACCGACGGGGCCCTCAGGCCGGCGCTCCGTCAAACCACCGCATGCCAGCGGCGGAAGGGCCGGAGGTGCTGCGGCCACTGTGCACTCTCCTCCTCCTCGCCAGCCACCGCGGGTGTCGATCCGTCGTGACGACGCTTGTGATAATATCTCTGTAGCGTCGTCCGACCAACGGACCCACCGCGACCAGCACCAAGTCCTTCGGGAGCGAGCCCATGAAGACGCTCGAACCACCATCGAGCGCCGGCGCGATACACGCCACTAGTCGGATAAGTGGGCGGGACCCGCTATGGACCACCCAGCACTGGGGGGGGGGGTCCGGCGGCCTACCTTACAAGGTGGGTTGTCCAGCCTTTACCCGTGAGCTGCGGCAGTTCTAGTGGCCGTCCCACCGCACGTTCAAGCCCGACGTCAGCGAGAAGTACAACGGCAAGACCCATCCGTCAGAGTTCCTCAGCATCTACACCATCGCGATGCAAGCTACCGGAGCTCGCGATGACAAGGTGCTTGCCAATTACTTCCCATTGGCACTGAAGCCCAACGTCATGTCTTGGTTGATGCACTTGCCGGCGGATTCCATTTCTTCTTTGTCGGATCTGTGCCATGAGTTCGTTGGTGCCTTCACTGGAGGCCACCAAGCTCATGGCCAGGCCAGTGATTTGCATATCATTCCCCAGAAGGAAGGGGAAACCCTGCACAAGTACATCCAGAGGTTCAGCCGGGTGCATTACAACATCCCCGATGTTCATCCCGCCGCCATGATTAGCGCGTTCCATCAGAACGTGCGCAACCGCAAGATGCGCGAAGAGCTGGCAATGAACAAGGTCAAGGATGTGGCCGAACTTTATGTTCTGGCCGACAGATGCGCCCGGGCCGAAGAGGGAAGGAAGTACCCCGGCGCGGAAACCGACTCTACGGACGAAGGCACTGCCGCCCCGACAAAGAAGGGCCGGCGCTGCAACAGGAAACGCAAGGATAAGACCGTGCTTGCCGTCGAGGGATCCGAGGACACCGGCGCTGCCAAGAAGGCCAAGTCCGACGACCCCGGCAAGGAAATAGCCGGGTGCGCCACCTGCCGGGCCTTGGCGGCTGCCGACAAGCCAGGGGGCTTCGACAAGCAGTACTGCAAGATCCACCGCACCAAGGGCCACGACCTCCAGAACTGCCGGCAAGTCGAGCTGCTTGCTGAGAAGCAAAAAGATGAGTATGAGAGGCGGGACAAGGAGAAGGGCCAGGATGGTGCCGAGGGATCCGGCAAGAAGCATGGCGGCCAAGGAGGTCACGCGGGAAGGATAACCAGCAAGAGAGGCCCGCTCGGGGCCGCGATAAGAAGCAAGAAGACGATGATCATGACGAGGACGACGAGTCCGGCGAGCAAGAGTTTCAGAAGGCTACAGAGGCCATGTGCGTCGATGGTCCTCGTTCGACGCTCAGAAGCCGCTGCATACTTCTCACCGCCAGCTCAAACAGTGGGCGCGTGAGATCACAACAGCGGAGCCCTCGTTCGACGCTCAGAAGCCGCTGAAGTGGTCCAGCACGCCCCTCATCTTTGACGCCGAGGACCACCCTGACCGCACAACTGCGGTCGGGTGTTTGCCGTTGTTGGTCTCACCAATGACATGCAACCTCCAGGTGAACAAGATGCTGGTTGACGGCGGGGCCGGTCTGAACTTGATCTCACCCGTTGTGATCAAAAGGCCGCAAATTCCTGATGGAGACCTCGAGGAAACGGGCATGTTTCAAGGGGTCAACCTGGGAAGGTGCCAGCCGAAGGGGAAGGTCACATTGCCTGTGACGTTTGGAGGCGAGTTGAACTACAGGACGGAGAGGATTGTCTTCGATGTAGCCGAGATCCCCTTGCCCTACAACGGGATCCTCGGCCGCCCGGCACTAGCCAAGTTCATGGCAGCGTCGCACTACGCCTACAACACACTGAAGATGCCTGGGCCGATGAACATCATCACCGTCCCCTCCGACAAGAAGGACGCGCTGATCTGCGCCGACCTACTCTACCGGGAAGCAGTTGAAGCAGCTGCCGCCAAGGCACTTGCTCCTGCCGCTGAAGCCCCGGGAGGGAAGAAGAAGACCGGCAAGGCCTCTTGCACCCACTACGGCAAGAGCACCTCTTCGGAGTGTTGTGCTATCATCGAGGACGTGCCAGAGAGCTCCACCAGCAAGAGCAAGAAATCCAGAGCTGCGCCACCAGAGACCAAGAAGGTGTCCGTCAGGGAGGATGGCACGGGAGGGGATTTCACCATAAGCTCCACCCTCGACAGAAAATAGGAAAGCACGCTCGTCACTTTCCTGCGGGCGAATGTCGATGTGTTTGCATGGCAAGCATCTGACATCCTCGGCGTTCCCAGGGAAGTGATTGAGCACCATCTTGCTGTCTGTCCCCATGTGCGACCCGTCAAGCAGAAGGTCAGGAAGCTAGCTTTGGAACGGCAGGAGTTCGTCACAGAGGAGATCAGGAAGTTGGAAGCAGTAGGCTTGGTGAGGGGAGTGCTCCATCCGACGTGGTTGGCCAATCCGGTGGTGGTGCGCAAGTCAAACGGGAAGTGGAGGCTGTGTATTGACTACACAGATATCAATAAGGCTTGCCCTAAGGACCCCTTCCCGTTGCCGCGCATCGACCAGATTGTTGACTCCACGGCCGGGTGTGATCTGTTATCATTCCTCGACGCCTACTCGGGCTACCACCAGATCTTCATGACAAGAGAAGACGAAGAGAAGACAGCATTCATCACCCCATGTGGTACGTACTGCTTTTTACGGATGCCTTTCGGGTTGAAGAGTGCTGGCTCGACGTTTGCAAGGGCGGTCCAAATTGGTTTTGAGCCCCAGCTACATAGAAATATGGAAGCTTATATGGATGACATAGTGGTCAAAACCAAGGGCAGGGCAACTCTTGTACAATACTTAGAAGAGATGTTTGCCAACCTGCGCAAGATCAACCTCAAGCTGAACCCTGAGAAGTGCGTCTTCGGCGTTCCGTCCGGCAAAATTCTCGGGTTCTTTGTGTCACAGCGTGGGATTGAGGCAAACACAGACAAAATCAAGGATATGGAGCAGATTGAGGCGCCCAAGTGGATCAAGGATGTGCGTCGGCTCACTGGCTGCGTTGCCGCCATGAGCCGATTCATATCCAAGTCTGCCGAGCGCGCCCTTCCCTTTTTCAAAATTTTGTAAAAGGCGGGCCCAATGGAGTGGACCCCGGAGGCCGAAGCAGCACTGCAGGATCTGAAGAAATACCTCTCTTCTACACCAATACCGGTGGCGCCTAGACCGCAAGAGCCGTTGCTGCTGTATCTGGCGGCGATGAATCAAGTGGTCAGCGCCGCGCTGGTAGCGCTGAGGGAGGTCGACGAAGAGGCAGTGGCAATGGCAGGACCAGTAGACGGCGAGTCAGAGATTCCCCCGGCAGGGCCTGGTGCCGGTAAGGCAAGGCCCCCGGCGGAGTCTGACGTCGTCAGGACAGGGCCCGCGCAGCCCAATGAAGTGGTGCAGAAGAAGAAGATGATGCAGCACCTGGTTTAAATTGTCAGCTCCCTCTTGCAGGGTGCTAGGTCAAGGTACTCCGGTGTGCAGAAATTGCTCTTCGGCCGCCTTATGGCCTCGAGGAAGCGGCATCATTACTTCCAAGTCCACGAGATCACTGTCGTCACCCGCCTCCCGTTGCAACGGATACTGCACAACCCAGACGCAACAGGAAGGATCGTGGAGTGGGCCTTGGAGTTATCAAGCTTTGGTTTGAAGTTTGAAAGTACTTCGACGATCCAGAGCAGAGTCTTGGTGGAGTTCATTGCGGAATGGACCTCAACGCCTGACGAGGAAATCTAGGAGACCACTCTCCCCGGCAAGGAAGCAAGTCACAACTGGATCATGTACTTTGATGGGGCTTTCTCGCTGCAAGGCGCCGGTGGTAGTGTGCTGCTTGTCGCGCCCACCGGAGAGCATCTCAAGTATGTGATCCAGATGCACTTTCCTAGGGAGATGTCCACCAACAACACTGCTGAGTACGAGGGGTTGCTTGCCGGTCTCAGGATCACGACAAACCTCGGGGTTAAGAAGCTCATCGCAGGGGTGATTCGCAGCTTGTCGTTAGACAAGTCAACAAAGATTATCAGAGCCTGTTGATGGAGGCCTACGTAGATGAGTTGAGGAAGCTGGAGGAGCGCTTTGACGGTATACAAGCGGAGCACGTTCCCCGAGCGGAGAACAACATTGCCGATTACCTGTCAAAGCGCGCTGCATTCAAGCTACCTGTGGAATCAGGTACCTTTTTGCTTCGGTTAACTCAACCATCCGTCGAACCATCAACGGTGCAGAACAAGCGGAGGAAATCAGGCCCCGGCAAGTACTTTCCCGCTGAGCCCCCAGGGGCCGCCAACAAAGTTGTAGCCGTGGATTCTGAGCCTGCCGAGGAGCCACTGACTCCGGCAGGCCGTCAAGCCCTGGTCGTAGAGACGACCACTCCCATGGCAGAAGAGATGCCTTTGGTCCTTGCTGTCGAGCCCCAGGCTCCGGCATGGGCACAACATACCGTCCGATTCCTCCAAACGGGGGAGCTTCCTGAGGAGCAGGAAGAAGCGGAGAAAGTAGCCCGTCGGTCTGCTATGTATCAGTTTGTCGATGACGTCCTGTACAGGAAGAGATCGAACGATGTGAAATTGAAGTGCATTCCCCGGGAGGAAGGACTGGAGTTGTTGGCGGAGATACACGGAGGCATATGTGGCTCCCACATAGGGTCGAGGGCCCTTGCCGGCAAGACGTTCCGGCAGGGTTTCTTCTGGCCCACTGCCCTCCAGGATGCAACGACACTAGTATCCAAGTGTGAAGCGTGTCAGTTCCATTCAAAGAAGCTTCATCAACCAGCTCAAGCCCTTCAAACAATCCCTCTCTCCTGGCCATTCTCGGTCTGGGGGCTCGACATACTGGGCCCCTTACCCCGTGCTGTCGGGGGCTTTGAGTACTTGTATGTTGCAATCGACAAGTTCACAAAGTGGCCGAAAGTGGAAGCAGTGAGGAAGGTGACAGCACAGTCAGCCGTCAAGTTCTTCAAGGGACTAGTCTGCCGTTTTGGTGTGCCCAACAGATTCATCACCAACAACGGAACGCATTTCACAAGCCACACCTTCATGCAATACATCCAAGACCTCGGCAGCAAGGTCTGTTTCGCCTTCGTGGCACACCCACGGAGCAACGGCCAGGCGGAGAGGGGAAATGCTGAAGTATTGCGAGGCCTGAGGACAAAGACTTTTGACAAGCTACACAAGAGCAGAAGGCGCTAGATTGATGAGTTGCTGACGGTTCTTTGGTCGATCAGGACGATGCCAAATCGAGCCACCGGCCAGACACCCTTTGCCCTTGTATACGGGGCAGAAGCGGTTCTCCCCACGGAACTCATATATGGGTCACCTCGAGTGCTCGCTTACGACGAGCTTGAGCAAGAGCAATTGCGGCAAGATGACGCAACGCTCCTTGAGGAAGATCATCTTCGGGCGGCTGTGAGAGCGGCACGCTACCAGCAAGCCTTGCGCCACTACCATAGCCGCAAGGTTCATGCCCGAAGCTTTGAGGAAGGCGACCTTGTTCTTCGGCGTGTTCAGTTGGCCAAGAATTCCAACAAGTTTATGCCGAAGTGGGAAGGCCCTTATCGGGTAATACGAGTCACTAGGCCCGGCGCAGTCTGCCTGGAGACCGAAGATGCTGTCCCAGTGAGCAACTCCTGGAACATCGAGCATCTTCGCAAATTTTACCCATAAGGCGCGGCTTGTTGGGACTCCCGGCAAGCCACCTTTTGTACAAGCTTTGCCGACAAGGCATGTAACCCTCTGTACAAAGCCAGGCGCAGACCCTGAGCATAAATAAACGAAGCGCTGGCGCCCTAAGTTATAGCATGCTTGCTAGGTTGAGTCTCTCCCTCGGTTAGGGTTGATAGTGCTTAGCGGCGACTAACCCCTAGCCTAGAGGTTGAGGATGCGTCTTTCTATCCTCTTTGGTTTGCAGGGCACATGGACACTTCTGCTGAGCCGCTTGAGAGAAAGAGAACGGACCGATGCTCCGGCCCCAGCAAGCCAAGACTGCCGGGGACTGAAGACACAAGGATCCAACCACGGCAAGCCAAGGTTGCCGGGGGCTGCGAATTCAGATAAGTCTTTCATCCCTTGTTATACATTTCCGTATGGAACTGGGACAAATGAGACCTCGTTTCGCTCTAAAACCACCGTGCTCCCCCTTCTTCTTGTACCCAAGCCACTGGAACAGAACCGGGTTGCAGTAGCGGTGGCAAGAAAGTAAACGAGGGGCCTAACTCTACTTCACCCCTGCCTCCGCCAAGAGCGAGAGAATGGTCAACTGAAGTGGGGGGACGACAAGGCATGTTGCCGGGTGACAATGTTTATCTTAAAAATAACAAGGATTCGTTCCTTGGCATGGGCCTCGCTCACGCACAAAGAACCCGACAAGCACCCTTTCATTAAAAACATCCCATACAGGTACAGTTCATACGGAATTAAAAACATGAGCAAGGGGATTACAAGTCTTAAAACTAACAAGTGCCCGCAGGCTTACAAACTAAAAAGAGATAAGGTGCATGTAATCCCTTTCTTGTCCCTCTCCTCAGAAGGTAGAACAAGACAACAGGAGGGCAAAAGGGGCGCCTAGGCGAGGTGCAAGGAGCAGAAGGTACCAAGAGAACATCTTGGTGCCGGGAAAGGAGCTGGAAGATGAGGCAGCGGGCCGGCAATACACGACGAAGGCGTCGGTGCCCGCGTACTCCGACTTGATAGCCGCCACCTGCCTTCTCCGCCTTCCCCGGCCCTCCTACGCCAGCCGCCCAAGGAGACGACGGGGAGCGCGCCGATGGAGGGCTTGACGAGGAAGGCCCTCGGCAGGGCGCGACGCCGAGGGAGGGGCGACGCGGTCAGTCAGAGTCGGGGTCGGCATCCCGCCGCTCGACTCCATCGTCGCTGTCGCTGTCCTCCTCGTCACTCCCGCTCGAGGAGGAATCTTCATCGTCGGAGGAGCTCTCCACGTAGCACCTCATGCGAGTTCCAAGATCTCCGAAGACCTTGACAGAGAGCAGGCCGTCCTCCATTAACTTGAAGTAGAGGACGAGCCCCACCGTCAGGCTGTGGATGCGAGCGAACGTCTTCCATCCACGACGGAGGTACATGACCTGAGGGGCGGGGAATTCGATGTCAACCCGCGTGCCGCCATTCCCGCAGCCCCTCATGTGCAACCTGAGGGTCTGGGGCGGATCACGCTCCATCTCCCGAGCAAACGGGGTAGGAAGACGAAGACGACGACGCGGCGGCCGACGTAGCCTGATGAAGAACTCACAAGGCTGGTCCCCGACGTGGCCCTCCATCGGAAGGGGTACCATTGGCGGAGGCAGGACCGGTGCACTGCCCCGTCCACCTTTTCCCCAAGCGCCACGATGACCTCGGCCTCGCCCCCTTCCCCTCACGGCTGGATCCGCCGCCGCGAGCTCCTGGGAAGGGGGGACGCGCTGTCGAGCAGCAACACTCGCTACCACCGTTGAAGGACCGACACCTCCTCTCGCCATGGCAGATGGAAGAAAGGAGCGGAGGTAGAAGGAAATGGATGATGGGAGAATGTGGAATGCCGCCCCCTACCCTTCTTACAAAGGGGTGGAGTCGGGGCTCGGCCGCCCCATTCGACCAATCCAGTCACCAGGGGCGCAGGGAATCAGGACCGACCCACTGCCCCACTCAGCGACGGCCCGGTATTCCGCCTCCACCGCCTGCCACCTGCATGGGGGACACGTGGCGAGCAAGTAGAACCGAGGGGACGGGTGAGGCGACCGTTCCCCACCCCGTGATCGTGGGGCACACACGCCTTGAAGGCCACGACCCGGGTCCGCCCGAATAAATGAGCCGCGCCTCTGCGCCTCCCTCTTTCCTGGGGAAGGCGCGAGCCACCCCTTTACCATGATGTGACGCATGCGTGCGGGAACCGCCCCACGCATGACCCCCACGTCACGCACAACCCTCCACGTCGCGCGTTAACGCAGGTCGTGGGGAAGCGCAGCAGACGAAACAGTTACTGCGGAAAAAATCCGCCCCACCTGCCCGCGCACCGTTCTGGGCCTGTCCCAACAACGCGTTGCGCTTATGTGTGGCCCAGGCCCGGGGGCTTCTGTCGGTGTACAAAAGTAGGGACTCTCCTTTTGACCCTTTTACTTGCGCACGAGCAGTCAGAGCCACACGCCGCGGCCACACTTAGCAGGGCAAAGGAGGGAAGCTGGAGAGAAGCCGAAGGTACAAGGCGACCGGAAGCAACGCCAAGATCGGAGACACAAAGAGCAAGGGGGCGAGGTGGACTCCCCCGGCAAGATCATTGCCGGGGCGGCCCCCGCGGCCCCGGCAAGAACCTTGCCGGGGCAGCTTGCCCAACACGAGCGGAGCGAGCCACCCTCAAGCCCAAGAGTTCCAAACGCCGCCAACGACTACGTTGGAACCAAGGCTCGGGAGGCACCTCTATGGTGGCATGCCGATCTTTGTCAAGGTCATGAGCATACAAGATCAGATGAGGACTAGAAGACAGCGACCCTCGGCGGGATCCTAGCCGAGGAAATCCACAAGACCCCCGGCAAGCACCTTGCCGGGGATGACTGCACGCCACGGCAAGACCCTTGTATGCCTCTACTAGACTAGCTCGTTAATCAAAGATGGTTAAGTTTCCAAGCCATGGACATGTGTTGTCATTTGATGAACGGGATCACATCATTAGAGAATGATGTGATGGACAAGACCCATCCGTTAGCTTAGCACTATGATCGTTTAGTTTATTGCTATTGCTTTCTTCATGACTTATACATGTTCCTATGACTATGAGATTATGCAACTCCCGAATACCGGAGGAACATTTAGTGTGCTATCAAACATCACAACGTAACTGGGTGATTATAAAGATGCTCTACAGGTGTCTCCGATGGTGTTTGTTGAGTTGGCATAGATCGAGATTAGGATTTGTCACTCCGAATGTCGGAGAGGTATCTCTGGGCCCTCTCGGTAATGCACATCACTATAAGCCTTGCAAGCAGTGTGACTAATGAGTTAGTTGCGGGATGTTGCATTACGGAACGAGTAAAGAGACTTGTGGGTAATGAGATTGAACTAGGTATGATGATACCGACGATCGAATCTCGGGCAAGTAACATACCGATGACAAAGGGAACAACGTATGTTGTTATGCGGTTTGATCAATAAAGATCTTCATAGAATATGTAGGAGCCAATATGAGCATCTAGGTTCCACTATTGGTTATTGACCGGAGACATGTCTCGGTCATGTCTACATAGTTCTCGAACCCGCAGGGTCCGCATGCTTAACGTTTGATGACGATTCGTATTATGAGTTTATGTGATTTGATGCACCGAAGGTTGTTCGGAGTCCCAGATGAGATCACGGACATGACGAGGAGTCTCAAAATGGTCGAGACATAAAGATTCATATATTGGAGGGCTACATTCGGACACCGGATTGGTTCGGGTCGTTTCTGATAAGTTTTGGAGTACGGGGGGTTGCCGAAAGCCCCCGGGAAGTTATTGGGCCTCATGGGCCTAGTGGTGGAATAGAAGAGGCAGGCCAAGGTGTGGCGCCTGCGCCCCTAGCCCAAACCAAATTGTAGTAGGGCTAGGGGGCCGACCCCCCTTTCCTTCTCTTCTCCCTCTCCTTCCCCCTTCTCCTTGTGGAAGTAGGATGGGGGGGGGGGCGAATCCTACTTGGAGTAGGACTCCCCCCTTGGGCGCGCTTCCTCCTGGCCGGCCTCCTCCTCCGTCCCTCCTTTATATACGTGGGGAGGGGGGCACCCAAAGGCACAATAGACAATCTCTTAGCCGTGTGCGGTGCCCCCTCCACAGTTTTACACCTCGGTCATATCGTCGTAGTGCTTAGGCGAAGCCCTGCGCCGGTAACTTCATCATCACCGTCACCACGCCGTTGTGCTGACGGAACTCTCCCTCGTCCTCAACTTTATCAAGAGCTCGTGGGACGTCATCGTGCTAAACGTGTGCTGAACACGGAGGTGCCGTACGTTCGGTACTTTGATCGTGAAGACGTTTGACTACATCAACCGCGTTACTAAACGCTTCCGCTTTCGGTCTACGAGGGTACATGGACACACCCTCCCCGCTCGTTGCTATGCTTCTCCTAGATAGATCTTACGTGATCGTAGGAAATTTTTGAATTACTATGCTCCCCAACAGTGGCAGCTGAGCCAGGTTTATGCGTAGATGTTATATGCACTAGTAGAACACAAAGAGTTGTGGGCGATAATAGTCATACTGCTTACCAGCATGTCATACTTTGATTCGGCGGTATTGTTGGATGAAGCGGTCCAGACAGACATTACATGACCGCGTTCATGAGACTGGTTCTACCGACGTGCTTCGCACATAGGTGGCTAGTGGGTGTCTGTTTCTCCAACTTTAGTTGAATCGAGTTTGACTATGCCCAGTCCTTGTTGAAGGTTAAAACAACACACTTGACGAAAAATCATTGTGGTTTTGATGCGTAGGTAAGAACGGTTCTTGCTAAGCCCGTAGCAGCCAGGTAAAACTTGCAACAATAAAGTAGAGGACATCTAACTTGTTTTTGCAGGGCTTGCTGTGATGTGATATGGTCAAGACGTGATGATATATAAATTGTTGTATGAGATGGATCATGTTTTGTAGAAGTTATCGGCAACTGGCAGGAGCCATATGGTTGTCGCTGAAAGTGCGTTCAGTCGACTAGAGGGGGGGGCGAATAGGCGGATTTTATAAATTCTTCAATGAGGAATTTCAGGGTGAGGAAATTCCTTAGCGAAGAACTACTTGCAGCAGAATAAGTACTCAGATGCAGTCATAGCATAACATAAGCATGGACATAATGATGAAATGAAAACACGCACAGAGTACAGAAAGCGTAAGCACAGGATAAACATGATGAAGACAAACAGACTGAAGAAATTGGACTGAGGAAATTGAGAAAGTCTCCAGTTAAAGTCTTCAAACAGATATGAACAAGCACACAACACAGTAATGAGGAAATGAAAGAGTTGAGGAAATAGAACCAGTAGGCTTGGTGAAGACAATGATTTGGTAGACCAGTTCCAACTGCTGTGACAGTTGTACGTCTGGTTGGAGCGGCTAGGTATTTAAACCCGAGGACACACAGACCCGGACACACAGTCCTCACCGTATTCCCCTTGAGCTAAGGTCACATAGACCTCGCCCAATCACTCGTGGCAAGTCTTCAGGTGACTTCCAAACCTTCACAAACTCGGTCACTCGGCGATCCACAATTTCCTCTTGGATGCTCTAGACTATGACGCCTAACCGTCTAGAAGATGCACAATCTTCAAAGGTAACAACCATCGGATCCACGCAGGATCAATCTCTTCAGTGATGCTCAATCACTTTGGGTTTGTAGGTGTTTGGGTTTGGGTTTTCCTCACTGGATGATTTTCACTCAAAGTCCTCGGAGGATGGGATGCTCTCAAATGACAAGTGTCAGTTTCTCTCGGAGCAGCCAACCAGCTAGTGGTTGTAGGGGGCGGCTATTTATAGCCTAGGGAGCAACCCGACATGATAAGACATAAATGCCCCTAAATGATATGACCGTTAGGTGGGTAGATATTTTGGGACAGATGGCGCGTAGCACAGCAACGGTCAGAAATTTGACTATCAAATTCCTCAGGGCTATCATGTTCCTCACCTGTAGGCAATCCGCACTGGCAAATTCCTAACTCCTCAGTCAGAACAAATTCCTCAGAGACCAGAAGAACTTTGTCTCTGTTACTAAAGAAATTTGATTGAGCTGTATAAGATTTCCAATGGCTTCACTCGAAGGGATTGGTAGGTGTAGGATTTTGAGTTGAGCATCACATGGAAATTTTTCCTTAGTATTTCCTCGACCCCCTTTAACAGTACGGTGTTTACTATGACTCAAGAAAGAGAGAATGAAACTACAAAAACAAAAGTCTTCACGCTTCATGTTCCTCGTATGAATATCAAGTCTTCAGGGTCACACCAATTTCTTCACTTTCAAGGTCTTCAGAAATCCAAAGTCTTCAGTCGAAGACATTCATTTTTTGGGGTCGACTTTCTCTACAAATATCAAACTCCTCATAGACTTATAGACTTGTGTACACTCACAAACACATGAGTCCCTTAATCTATAAGTCTTCAATACACCAAAATCACTAAGGGGCACTAGATGCACTTACAATCTCCCCCTTTTTGGTGATTGATGACAGTATAGGTTATGTTTTCAATGGGTATGGAACATATGAAATGTAAATACAGATATTGAGGAATTTGATTGCAAGATATAGAAGAACTCCCCTTGAAGATGTGCATAAGAGGAATTTACTTTTGAAGCAGTGCACACTTGAAGAGTAGAATCATGGAGATCTCCCCCTATATCTTGTAATCCATACACGCATTTAACATATAATATGAAGAATTTGAAATGCATGATGAAATATGGTGGCTGATGTAATCCAGCATGCGTGCATTAACATGTATGAGGAATAAGCATGCAGAAGAACACATCAAAAGTATCAGACCACCATCGGGTTTAAGTTCAATTCGATCCAACAAAGTCTTCAAAAGAACGAGATTTGTAACTTAGCAAAAAACGCCCATATATAGAGACCCGTTTGAAGAATAACTCAAATTTCTCCCCCTTTGTCATCGAATGACCAAAATGATCGAAAAATGAGGACTAACGCCCCTGAAGAATATCATGTTGATGAAGGAGCGCCAGCGTTGTTGGGGTCATTTGTTGTAGTAGGGCCTGCCGCAGCGTCGTCCAAATCTTCATGCTCATCTGTGTCGCATGATGAAGAATATGAGCTGGCCACCAAGGAGGGAACTTTGACTTTCTTGAATTTCTTCTCTGGATGCTGAGACCAGTCAAAGTCCTGCTTAAGACCCATTTGCTTCAGATCTTCTTCACCATAAAGATGTGACAGAACAGCCCAGGTGCGACCGAAGACTTCATGGAGGTAGTAATGGTTTTTCTTCACTGCATTGTGTGTAGCAGTCATGTTGTGAAGAATAGAACCAAACTAACGCTTAACCCATTTGTGGTTGCGATCGACCTTCTGGTGAAGACTGAGGAGAAGCTCACGATCAGTCATCACCATTGGAGCTGTGCCTTCAGGATTTTGCTTTGAAGCATTTGTGACAGAGTCATCATTGGTGGAGTAAGATGCAGCTTTGCAGAACTGACCATCCAATGGACGAATGCCTTCATCAATAACTGCAGCGGCCTTGCCCTTTTCATCAGCTGAGGAAAATGTCCGTTTGAGGACTTCAATGGGTGGCAAGTAGCTGAGATGATTCTGAAAGTCAGCCTTATAGTTGAGGGAAGACCTTGTTCTGAGGAATCTTATAATCCAAGGAGCGTTAGGCTTCAACTCAAATGGAGATAGTGCAACATTGGCCAGAGTCCTCATGAAGAAATCATGGTAGTTGACAGGAACGCCATGAATGATGTTGAAAAGCAGAATCTTCATGATGCCAACGACCTCTTCATCATTTGAGTCGTGGCCTTTTATTGGACTCAATGTCTTCGTTAGAATGCGATAGACAGTCCGAGGCACATACCGCAATTCCTTCACGAGGAATTTGGTCCTTGGGGCTTGACCGGGCTTCAGCGGCTTCATCAACACTTGCATGTAGTGATCTGTAAGCTCAGGTTCATGGTATATACAACGAGCACCTTCAAGGGGAGGACTGACAGGAAGGGCATGAAGCAATTCAAGGGCCGGTGCTTTGAAGTGAGTATTTTCCGTCATCCAGTCCAACACCCAAGAGTTCACATCTTCAGCATTTCCTGTGATGTGCAGCGTTGCATAGAACTAAAGAATTAGCTCTTCATTCCAATCAACAATATCAATGCAAAAGTTGAGCAGTCCAGCTTCATGAAGAACACTGAGGACTGGCGTGAAGCAAGGCAGTGATTCCATATCCACGTGAGGAATATGCTCATGGTCGAAGACTTTGTCTTTGTTGAAAAGCAGCGAAGAATAGAAGTTGGCTTGGCTGGCAGTCCAGAAACGCTTCCTTCTAAGACGAGCAGAGTCATATGGGTTGTACTCAGTGACGAACACGTGCTCGTGGAAGAAGTCATCAGCCTTGAAGTTTTTCTTCTTTGAGAAGGGATCGTTTGGCTTGGGCTGAGGAGTGTCAGTCAATTGCATAACGACTTCAGGAATCACAATCTCAGGATCCACAGGCTGAGGAATTTTAGTTTCTTCTTCAGTGGCAGCCTGGGTCTTCAATTCTTCAGCAGCAATTTCATCAGCACTAGTGGCTGGAATCTCGTCATGAATAGATGGAGTGGGGTGAGGTTCTTCAGAGCCCATTTGAACTTCAGTAGGCACCGGGGACTGAGGAATTTGTTGCAAAGGAGTCAACAAGGGAGATTGGGGTGCTGACTTTCCCAAAAGTCATCATTCATCACAAGTGTTGTGCTCCCAATGTCCACAACCTCATCTTGTTCACTCATTTCTTCAACGCCGGCCTCTTCAACTATGAACTGAGGCATGGGCGATGAGACAACTGGGGTTGAAGGGATTGGATCCACTTCAATTTCTTCATCCAACTGCTCTGAAGTAGCAGCAGAAGGAACATCTTCATCAGATCCGCTTGGGATCACATAGTCTTCACCAAAGGGAACGAGTTCCTTTGATGGCATGCATGAGACTGGAACAACATCAATTGGATTCTCAAAAGAGCTTGTCAATTTCTTCATCTTCTTCGGAGCTGAAGATTCTGATGAAGTTGATGCTTTCCTTTTCTTCACTGCTGCACGCTCTGCAGCCTTGGTCTTCTTTGCATCTGATGCAGAAGGAAGAATTGAACTTGGTGTAGGTGTAGGAGGAGCAGAGGAAACTGGTTCATTTTCTTCAGGCATAACTGATGCAGTTGCCCTGGCATGTTCAGTTTCTTCAGGCACAGCGGTTGAAGCTTCAGCTGGCCTGACTTGTTCTTCAGACGCAACACTAGTGGTTGCCCTGGCAGTTTCATCAGCAGCTGGAATGCAGTCATTAGCTCTGGTACTAGTAGTTTCATCAGCAGCCTGATTTTCATCATCGGTGCTGGCATGTTCTTCAGTCGGCTGAGCAGATGCCTCAGCCTGAGGAATTTCTTGTTGCGTTGGGGCTGCAACATTGGTAGTGAATTTCTCAGTTAACTTCACAAACCTAACTTTGGCTCCAAGCCAGTCAGCATAGTAGCGATCAAATTCATCACTCAGACTCTTGATCTCTGATTGCAGAGCTACAAGTTCTTCAGGTGAAAGCTTCAAAACGTTTTGCTTCAGAAAGCGCTCTTTCTTGTACTGCGCTTTCTTCACCTTCCTCCCCTGTTTAAATTTCCATTTCTCCTCATCAATGAAGGCAGTCAACAGCAGGCTAAGGCATAGCCTAGTGGTGGGAAGGGGCTGATGCCTTCCCACCCACCCAGGTTCAAGGCATGGTACTTGCAATTTGGGGTTGTTGCACCAATTATACTGTAGGGGGTTCCCTTACAGTCTTTCTGTCAAAAAAAATGAAGGCAGTCAACACATGACTTTGACCAGGAGTGAGGTTCATCTCAGGCAGAGGTGTCTTGGGGTCCTTGTGCCACAAGTCGATGAAGTCGAGGATCAGCTTTGGATCTAGCATCAATGGCACATTGCTGCCTTTGGCTCTAGTGGCCCTTTGTTGTCTATCTCTGATGATTTCAGCGAGTTCTTCATCATCAGCTTCGTCATGATCGGACGACACATGGAAGGCGACCTGCTTCTTGTGAGGACTTGGTCGAGAGCCTCGTCCAGCAGTGGCCTTAGTCTTCTGCAGAGTGGGGCCAGTTGAAGCATGCGGAGGAGCAGAAGAACTTGCAGAGGCTCCTGAGGCAATTGAGATGCCTGTTGTCCTTTAGCATGAGGCAAGATGCGCAGGTGCTGAGGATTTGTAAGGAGGAGCTGAGGACTTTGGAGGAGCTGGTGCAGCTTGAGGAATTTGCCGTGAGGGCTTTGTGGAGCTGGGCCGCGAGGGCATTGAAGATGAGCTTGGCTGTGAGCACTTTAATGCAGAAGTCATGGGCTTATGTGCGGGCTTCTTGGGCATGGTCTTCTGAGGCTTGCTAGCAGAGGCCTCAATAGCAGCAGCAGCAGAATCTTCATTGAATTTCTTCATTGCTTCTTTTGCCACTTTGGCCAGCTTAGCTTGACGCTTAGCCCATTCCTTTGGAAATTCTTCACCTCTTCTGATGCTAGAGGGATCAGCTTCTTGGCCTAGTGCCAATGGAGGTCTTGGGCATGGAGTGTGTACAACGAATTTCTTCATGTACTTGGGGTGTAACGTAGCGATATTCCCTCCATTCTCTGGCCCATCTCCTCTCTATCCTCTGAATGCGCACTTTGCCATGTTTGGCCTCATCAGGAGTGCAATATTCATCATATACATCCTCAGGGATTTCAAACGCTGTCTTGACTTACAATTTCTTTCCTCCCTTCTGAGGTTTCTTGCCGTCAGCCATTTTCTTCAGCTGAGGAATCTGAACAATAGAATTCTCTGAAGAGGTGTGCAACTTTTCTTTGAGGAACGCTGGAAATGGGTTAAGTTGATGAGAACCTAGAGATTCAGCAGCAGACATGTGTACCTGTGAACAGAATATAGTTGTGAAGAATTTGGAGAGGTCATATGCGTTCTTAGAAGTTTTTGCAAAAAGAACAAGTTTGAGGAATTTGACCAGATGATTCTTGAGGAATTTCACTAAGCGTTCTTTGTCTTAGGTTCCAGAGTTGTACAGATTGAAGATCCACATAATTGAGGAATCTTGAAGAAAAATGTTGCTTAGGGAAACAGATCAAGAACAGATGTTGAGTGAGGTGTTTAGTGTGTGACGACTTGAAGAATAAACACCTTTTGAAGATTTTGTAGAAAACATCAGAATCAACGAGGGCAGTAAAAGCAACTTTTAATTACCCTTGACGAAGAACACGACGAACTGTGAGGTGTAGATTTAGAAGTTCGTCAGTTCGTATCTTCCACACCCTAACTTGGCAGAGGAAGACAGCTACGGCGGCGGCGGAGTGAAGAAATCCGCGGCCGGCGCGAGTACGACAGTGACGAGGTCGAGGCAGTAAAGCTCTTCCTCATCGGCGACGATGGAAGTAGCAGCGGCGCTAGGTTTTGAGAGCTCGAGCGAGGGAGCGAGGTCGAGCGGAGTAAAAACAAAGTGAGGAAGGGAGCAAGGGAACAATGAAAAACAACAACGGAAAGAGTGAAGACATTTGAAAGTTGAAGAAATTGAACAATTGAGGAATTTCAAAAATGAAGAAAAACTCAAATTGAAGATTTTCAACTTTTGGTGGTGGCGTAACCCACCGTATAAGAATGATGATTTCAGACATCGCGTACAATTGTCGTAGGGCTCTGAGAATCAAATTCTTCGTTAATTTCTTCACACTTAGAGTGTTAGTCTTCATTGATTGAAGAAAAACATTTCTTCGTGTGTTGCACATCTAAGTCATCAATTTTGCATAAGTGTTAGGATGTGTGTCCTTTTCAAAGGACATTCGAAGATTCTAGGATATATAGCTCACACCACAACTTGCTAAATCTCTTCTCATCCAAGGGCTTTGTGAAGATATCGGCCAGCTGTTCTTCAGTCTTCACATGCTCAATAGAGATGTCGCCCTTCAACACATGATCACGAAGAAAATGATGACGAATCTGAATGTGCTTTGTCTTCGAGTGCTGAACTAGGTTATGAGCAATCTTGATAGCACTCTGTCGGTGTACAAAAAGAGGGGTGCATTTTTGTACCCATATACCTGTGCACGAACAGTCGGAGCCTCACCTACGGTCACGCCAAGCACGACAGGGGAGGTGAGCCAAGGTAAGACCGAAGCCCAAGATAAATCAGAGCAATGCCAAGGCCAAGACCATGAAGAGCAGAGGGACGAAGCAGGTTCCCCCGGCAAGACCCTTGCCGGGGCAGCTCGCCCCACACCAACAGAGCGAGCTACCCTTGAGCCCACGGTCCCCAACGCCATCATCGACGTGGGGCCAGGGCTCGGGAAGGCACCTCAGTGGTGGCATGCAATTCTTTGTGAAGACATATTCAAGATCAGATAAGGATTCGAAGACGACGATTCTTGGCAAGATCCTTGCCGAGGAAGGTCACCAGACCCCCGGCAAGGCCCTTGCCAGGGACGACAGCGCGCCACGGCAAGACACTTGCCGGGCCACCCGGCAGGGCCCTCGCCAAGGACGCCAGCAGGGTCACCGCCAGGCCCACGCCAACCAAGCTTCCACCACCGTTCACATGCAGCTGCCAGCCCAACCAGCTGGGCGGGCACCTGCGTGGCAACATGCAGCTCCCAGGCCAACTCATCGAGCGCCTGCATGGCGGCATGCAAATCTTCGTGAAGGCTCCGCCACTGCGCCACCTCAGCTGCCTGCCTGCCTACATGGAACCGCACGCATCGCTGGCCAGGGCGCGTGTCAAAGTGAGGAGGAGCGGCGACGGACAGGACGGGCCTCGCCCCCGCCCCCAATAAAGCAAGAGGACACCTAAGCTACGCATTAAATGCGTCTTGTCCTGTAATACGAGCGATAAGCTCAGGGCACTGTACGCCTTTCCACCTCCTGTGTGTCACTGTGGCAGCCCCTCCCAACTATAAAAGGAGGCCCATGGCGTACTGGAGAAGGATTCGGCTCTTTCGAACCACACACTGACCACAGCTAGTTCGAGAGCTCAAGAACTCTCTGAAATACACCCACCAAAGCAGGACTAGGGTTTTATGCATCCTCGCGGCCTGAACCTGGGAAACGATCCTTGTGCTGTCTACTAGCCCTGCTCTTCTCGCAATCCCGCGCCCCGGCAACCATAGTAGGGATTCTTGTGATCCGATAGGTGTCGTTCCACACCGACATCTTTGGCGCGCCAGGTAGGGGGCGCAATTCTGAGAATCCGGTCTAGTAGCTAGCCTAGCAGTTCTTCGTCGCGATGGCTCCTAAGAAGATGACGGTCACGGCGGTCGGCTCGTTGGGAGCTGAATGGCCCGTGCCGGAGCGGACGAGCAGTGGACCGGTCGCAGACAGGACACAGGCCGCGGCCCGCGAGCACCAGCATCGCCCAGGCACTCGGAGCCTGGCGAGCGGCGTCGTTCGCGCACCAGACGATCGGCTACACGTCGCCGGATCCCAAGACGGAGTTGGGCCCCCCCTGCAGGTGGCGCGGGGCCCTCCAGGGGTGCCGTTGTGCCACCTCTGGGCGGTGCAGCGACCTCCAGGACGCCCACACCGGCGACCACCATGCGTTCTTCCCATGGTGTGCGCGCCGAGCAGCGTCACCACGTTGGTGACCCTGGGCACCGGAGCCCTGTGCGTCATCCGCAAGATGAAGGGCTTCAGCACGCTCGCCGAAGCGCCGGCAAAAATGGCACGCAGCCACTGGGTCGTAACGGAGCTCCTTCTAACATAGAAGTCGAAGCGCGCCGCGCTCTACGCAGCTGTCGCCACCGCCCACACCAGCAGAAGCTTTGGCGCACGCACAGCTGCTCCTCGACTTCCCTCTGGCTGCGGAGAAGCTCGACGAGTGGAGGGCCACCATCCGGAGCCTCGTCGCTGTCGCCAACAAAGACGATCCGCGACCGGCGGGGCCCTCAGGTCGGCGCTCCACCAAGCCACCACATGCTGGCGCTGGGAGGACCGGGGGAGCTGCGGCCACGGTGAACTCTCCTCCTCCTCGCCAGCCGCCGCGGGCGTCGGCCCGTCGTGACGACGCTTGTGATAACATCTCCATAGCGTCGTCCGACCCGCGGACCCTCTACGACCAGCGCCAGGTCCTTCGGGAACGAGCTCACGAAGACGCTCGAACCACCGTCGAGCGTCGGCGCGAAACGCGCCGCCAGTCGGACAAGCGGGCGGGACCTGCTATGGACCACCCGGCACCAAGGGGCTCCAGCGGCCTACCTTACGAGGTGGGCTGCCCGGCCTTTACCCGTGAGCTGCGGCAGTTCCAGTGGCCGTCCCACCGCACGTTCAAGCCCGACGTCGGCGAGAAGTACACTGGCAAGACCCATTCGTCCGAGTTCCTCAGCATCTACACCATCGCGATGTAGGCTACTGGGGCTCACGATGACAAGGTGCTTGCCAACTATTTCCCGCTGGCGCTGAAGCCCAATGTGATGTCTTGGTTGATGCACTTGCCGGTGGATTCCATTTCTTCTTGGTTGGATCTGTGCCATGAGTTCGTTGGCGCCTTCACAGGAGGCCACTAAGCTCATGGCCAGGCCAGTGATCTGCATATCATTCCCCAGAAGGAAGGGGAGACCCTGCGCAAGTCCATCCAGAGATTCAGCCGGGTGCAGTACAACATCCCCGACGTTCATCCCGCTGTTGTGATTAGCGCGTTCCACCAGAACGTGCGCAATCACAAGATGCGCGAAGAGCTGGCGGTGACCAAAGTTAAGGATGTGGCCGAGCTCTACGTTCTGGCCGATAGGTGCGCCCTGGCTGAAGAGGGAAGGAAGTACCCCGGCAAAGACGCCAGCGCGGAAACCGACTCTACCGATGAAGACGCCGCTACCCCGACGAAGAAGGGCCGACGTCGCAACAAGAAACGCAAAGGCAAAGCCGTGCTTGCCGTTGAGGGATCTGACAACACCGGTGCCGGCAAGAACGTCAAGGCAGACGCCCCCGGCAAGGAGATTGCCGGGTGCGCCGCCTGCCGGGCCTCGGCGGCTACCGACAAGCCAGGAAGCTCCGGCAAGTAATACTGCAAGATCCACCGCACCAAGGGCCACGACCTCCAGAACTGCCAGCAAATCGAGCTGCTTGCAGAGAAGCAAAAGGCTGAGTACGAGAGGCGGGACAAGGAGAAGGACTAGGACGGTGCAAAAGGATCCGGCAAGAAGCGTGGCGGCCAAGGAGGCCGCCCCGGCAAGGACAACTAGCAAGAGAGGCCCGCCCGGGGCCGCGACAAGAAACAAGAAGACGATGATCACGACGAGGACGACGAGTCTGGTGAGCAAGGGTTCCAGAAGGCTACGGAGGCCATGTGCGTCGATGGCGGCGCCTCGCTGCATACCTCTCACCGCCAGCTCAAGCAGTGGGCGCGTGAGATTACAGCAGCAGAGCCGTCGTTCGACGCACAGAAGCCGCTCAAGTGGTCCAGCACGCCCCTCATCTTTGACGCCGAGGACCACCCTGACCGCACTACCGTGGTCGGGTGTTTGCCATTGTTGGTCTCACCAACGATACGCAACCTCAGGGTGAACAAGATGTTGGTTGACGGCGGGGCCGGCCTGAACCTGATCTCGCGTGTCGTGATCAAAAAGTTGCAAATCCCTGATGGAGACCTCGAGGAAACGGGCACGTTTCAAGGGGTCAATCCGGGGAGGAGCCAGCCGAAGGGAAAGGTCACACTGCCCGTGACATTTGGAGGAGAGTTGAACTATAGGACGGAGAGGATCGTCTTCGACGTGGCCGAGATCCCATTGCCCTACAACGGGATCCTCGGCCTCCCGGCACTAGCCTAGTTCATGGCGGCGTCACACTACGCCTACAACATGCTAAAGATGCCCGGGTCGTTGACCATCATCTCCGTCCCCTCCGACAAGAAGGACGCGCTGATCTGCGCCGACCAACTCTACCAGGAAGCAGTTGCAGCAGCTGCCGTCAAGGCACCTGCTCCTGCCACTGAAGGCTCGGGAGGAAAAAAAGAAGCCCGACAAGACCTCTCACACCCACTCCAGCAAGCGCACCTCCTTGGAGTGTTGTGTTACCGTCGAGGACGTGCCAGCGAGCTCTACCGACAAGAGCAAGAGATCCACGGCCGAGCCGCCACAGACCAAGAAGGTGCCCGTCAAGGAGGGTGGCACGGGAGGGGCTTTCACCATAGGCTCCACCCTCGACAGCAAATAGGAAGGCGCGCTCGTCACCTTCCTGCGGGCGAATGTCGACGTGTTTGCATGGCAAGCATCCGACATCCCCGGTGTTCCCAGGGAGGTGATTGAGCACCACCTAGCTATCTGCCCCCATGCGCGGCCCGTCAAATAGAAGGTCAGAAAGCAGGCTCTGGAGAGGCAGGAGTTCATCACAGAAGAGATCAGGAAGTTGGAAGCGGCAGGTTTGGTGAGAGGAGTGCTCCACCCGACGTGGTTGGCCAATCCGGTAGTGGTGCGCAAGGCGAATGGGAAGTGGAGGCTGTGTATTGATTACACAGATATCAACAAGGCTTGTCCTAAGGACCCCTTCCCGTTGCCGCGCATCGACCAGATTGTTGACTCCACAGCCGGGTGTGATCTGTTATCATTCCTGGACGCCTACTCAGTCTACCACCAGATCTTCATGACAAGAGAGGATGAAGAGAAGACAGCATTCATCACCCCATGTGGTACGTATTGCTTTTTATGGATGCCTTTCGGGTTGAAGAGTGCTGGTTCAACATTCGCAAGAGCAGTCCAAATTGGTTTTGAACCTCAGCTCCATAGAAATATGGAGGCATACAAGGTTGACATAGTGGTCAAAACCAAGGACGGGCCAACTCTTGTGCAAGATCTGGAAGAGACGTTTACCAACATGCGCAAGATCAACCTCAAGCTGAACCCTGAGAAGTGTGTCTTCGGCGTTCCATCCGGCAAGCTTCTCGGGTTCTTTGTGTCGCAGCGCGGGATCGAGGCAAACCCAGACAAGATCAAGGCTATTGAGCAGATTGAGGCGCCTAAGCGGATCAAGGATGTGCATCGGCTCACCGGCTGCGTTGCCGCCATGAGCCGATTCATCTCCAAGTCCGCCGAGCGCGGCCTTCCTTTCTTCAAAATCTTGAAGAAGGCATGCCCAATGGAATGGACCCCAGAAGCCGAGGCAGCATTGCAGGACCTGAAGAAATACCTTTCCTCCACGCCAATACTGGTTGCGCCTAAACCACAAGAGCCGTTTCTGCTGTATCTGGCGGCGACGAATCAAGTGGTCAGCGCCGCGCTGGTGGCACAGAGGGAGGTCAATGAGGAGGCAGTGACGGCGGCAGAACCAGCGGATGACAAGCCCAAGATTCCCCCGGCAGGGCCTGGTGCCGGCAAGGCGAGGTCCCCGGCAGAGTCTGATGCCCCCGAGGCGGTGCCCGTGCAGTCAAGTGAGGTGGTGCAGAAGAAGAAGATGATGCAGCACCCGATTTACTTTGTTAGCTCCCTCTTGAAGGGAGCTAGATCGAGGTACTCCGGTGTGCAGAAACTGCTCTTCGGCCTCCTTATGGCCTCAAGGACGCTGCGTCATTACTTCCAAGCCCACGAGATCACTGTCGTCACCCGCCTCCCATTGCAACGGATACTGCACAACCCAGATGCGACTGGAAGGATTGTGGAATGGGCCTTGGAGTTGTCAAGCTTTGGTTTAAGGTTTGAAAGTACCTCGACAATTCAGAGCAGAGTCTTGGCGGAGTTCATTACAGAATGGACCTCGACGCCTGACGAAGAAATCCAGGAGACCACTCTCCCCGGCAAAGAAGCAGACCGTGACTGGATCATGTACTTTGATGGGGCCAGCTTTCTCGCTGCAAGGCGCCGGTGCCGGTGTGCTGCTCGTCGCACCCACCGGAGAGCACCTCAAGTACGTGATCCAGATGCACTTCCCTAGGGAGATGTCCACCAACAACACTACTGAGTACGAGGGATTGCTTGCCGGTCTCAGGATCGCGGCAGACCTCGGGGTTAAGAAGCTCATCGTCAGGGGTGACTCGCAGCTCGTTGTCAGACAGGTCAACAAGGATTATCAGAGCACATTGATGGAAGCTTACGTAGATGAGGTGAGGAAGCCGGAGGAACGCTTTGACGGTATCCAAGAGGAGCACATCCCCCGAGCGGAGAACGACATCGCCGATTACCTGTCAAAGCGTGCCGCATTCAAGCTACCTATGGAACCGGGTACCTTTTTGCTCCGGCTAACTCAACCATCCGTCGAACCATCAGCAGGGCAGAACAAGCGGAGGATGTCAGGTCCCGGCAAGTACTTTCCTACCGAGCCCCCTGGGGCCGCCGGCAAGGGTGTTGCCGCGGACGCTGAGCCTGCCCAAGAGCAACTGGCTTCGGCAGGGCGTCAAACCCTGGCCGTAGAGACAGCCGCTCCCACGGCGGAAGAAATGCCTTTGGCCCTTGCCGTCGAGCCCCAGGCTCCGGCATGGGCACAACACACCGTCCAATTCCTCCAAACAGGGGAGCTTCCTGAGGAGCAGGAAGAAGCAGAAAAGTAGCCCGTCGGTCCGCCCTATACCAGTTCATCGATGACGTCCTATACAGGAGAAGGCCAAACGGTGTGAAATTGAAGTGCATCCCCCGGGAGGAAGGACTGGAGCTGTTGGCAGAGATACATGGAGGCATATGTGGCTCCCACATAGGGATGAGGGCCCTTGCCGGGAAGGCGTTCCGGCAAGGTTTCTTCTGGCCCACCGCCCTCCAGGATGCAACGGCACTAGTAACCAAGTGTGAGGCGTGCCAGTTCCATTCAAAGAAGCTTCATCAACCAACTCAAGCCCTTCAAACAATCCCTCTCTCCTGGCCATTCTCGGTCTGGGGGCTCGATATACTAGGCCCTTTCCCCCGCGCTGTCGGGGGCTTTGAGTACTTGTACGTTGCAATCGACAAGTTCACAAAGTGGCCGGAAGTGGAAGCAGTGAGAAAGGTGACTGCTCAGTCAGCCGTCAAGTTCTTCAAGGGACTGGTCTGCCGTTTTGGTGTGCCAAACAGAGTCATCACCGACAACAACACGCAGTTCACAAGCCACGTCTTCATGCAATACATTGAAGACCTCGGTAGCAAGGTCTGTTTTGCTTCCGTGGCACACCCACCGAGCAACGGCCAAGCGGAGAGGGCAAATGCTGAAGTGTTGCGAGGCCTGAGAACGAAGACCTTTGACAAGCTGCACAAGAGTGGAAGGCGCTGGATTGATGAGTTGCCGGCGGTTCTTTGGTCAATCAGGACGACGCCAAATCGAGCCACCGGCCAGACACCTTTTGCCCTGGTATACGGGGCAGAAGCAGTTCTCCCCACGGAACTCATATACGGGTCACCTCAAGTGCTCGCTTATGATGAGCTTGAGCAAGAGCCGTTGCGCCAAGATGACGCGATGCTCCTTGAGGAAGATCGTCTTCGGGTGGCTGTGAGAGCGGCACGCTACCAGCAAGCCTTGCGCCGCTATCATAGCCACAAGGTTCATGCCCGAAGCTTTGAGGAAGGCGACCTTGTTCTTCGACGCGTTCAGTCGACCAAGAATTCCAACAAGTTGACACCAAAGTGGGAAGGCCCTTATCGGGTGATACGAGTCACCAGGCCCGGCGCGGTCCGCTTGGAGACCGAAGATGCCGTCCCAGTGAGCAACTCCTGGAACATCGAGCATCTTCGTAAGTTTTACCCATAAGGCGCGTCTTGCTGGGCCTCCCAGCAAGCCACCTTTTGTACAAGCTTTGCCGGCAAGGCATGTGACACTTTCTACAAAGCCAGGCGCAGACCCTGAGCATAAATAAATGAAGCGCTGGCGCCCTAAGTCATAGCATGCATGCTAGGTCGAGTCTCTTCCTTGGTTAGGGTTGATAGTGCTCAGCAGCGACTAACCCCTAGCTTAGAGGTCGAGTGCGCGTCTATCTGTTTCTCTTCTGTCCACCTTTGGTTCGCAGGGCACATGAGCACTTCTGTCGGGCCGCTTGGAAGAAAGAAAACGGACCGGCGTCCCGACCCCGGCAAACCAGAGTTGCCGGGGGCTGCAAGCACAAGGATCCAACCACGTCAAGATGAGGTTGCCGGGGGCTGCAGACCCAGATAAGACTTTTATCCTCTGTCATGCATTTCGGAACAGGACTGGGGCATGTGAAACCTTGTTTTTATCTCTAGGCTGCCGTGCTCCCCTTTTTCCTACACCTCAGGATTATTTCCTGGGTCCGGATTGGGTTGTAGCCGCGGCGGCAAGGAGGTAGAACGAGGAGCCTAAAGCCCACTTCATCCCTGCCTCCGCCAAGAGTGCGAGAACGGTCGAGTGGAGTGGGGGACGGCAAGGCTTGTTGCCGGGCGAAAAACATTTATCTTAAAACAATAACAAGGATTCACTCCTTGTCGTGGGATTTACCCACGAACGAAAAACCCGGCAAGCATCCCTTTTTCATTAAAAACATCCCATACAGGTACAGTTCGTACGAAATGAAAAACATGAACAAAGGGGATTACAAGCTTTAAATTTAACAAGGCCCGCAGGCTTACAGATTAAAAAAGAGATAAGGTGCCCGTGATCCCTTTCTTGTCCCTCACCTCAGGAGGCAGGTCAAGGAGGCGAGAGGGCAAAAGGGGCGCCTAGGCGAGCTACGAGCAGCAGAAAGCACCAAGAGAACACCTCGGTAGCCGGGAAAGGAGCTGGAAGACGAGGCGGCAGGACCGGCAATACGCGATGAAGGCGTCGGTGCCCGCATACTCCGAGTTAGAGCTTCCATCGTCGGAATCTCCATCAGAGGAGCTCTCCACGCAGCATTTCAGGCGAGTTCCAAACTCTCCGAAGACCTTGATGGAGAGTAGGCCGTCCTCCATTAATTTGAAGTAGAGGACGAGCCCTGCCGTCAGGCTATGGATGCGGGCGAACGTCTTCCATCCACGGCGGAGGTACATAACCCGAGGAGCCGGGAAGTCGACGTCGACCCGCGTGCCCCCGTTCCCACAGCCCCTCATGTGCAACCTGAGGGTCTGGGGCGGGTCACGCTCCATCACCCGAGCAAACGGGGCAGGGAGACGAAAACGACGACGCGGAGGCCGGCGCAGCCTGATGAAGAACTTGCAAGGCTGGTCTTCAACGTGGCCCTCCATCGGGAAGGGCATCATTGGCGGGGGTAAGGCCGGCGCACCGCCCCGTCCTCTTCCCCGAGCGCTACGGCCTCTGCCTCGGCCTCGCCCACGGCCTCACCCCCTCCCCCTTCCCCTCGCGGCCGGTTCCACCACCGCGGGCTCAGGAGGAGGAGGGACGCGCTGTCGAGCGGCGACCCTCGCCGCCACCGTCGAGGGACTAGGATTCCCCTTCTCCATGGCGGGTGAGAGGAAGAAGCAGAAGCAGGAGGAGATAGAAGATGGAAGAATGCGGGATGCCATCCCCCCTTCCCCCCTCTTTATAAAGGGGCGGGGTTGGGGCTCGGCCGCCCACTCGACCAATCCAGACACCGGAGGCGCAGGGAATCAGGACCGACCCGCTGCCCCAACCAGCGACGGCCCGGTTTCGCGCCTCCACCGCTTGCCACCCCAGGCGCATGAAGGACGTGTGGCGGACGTGCAGAACTGAGGGGACGGGTGAAGCGACCTCTCCCCACCCCATGATCGTGGGGAGTGGACGCCTTGAAGACCGCGCCCCGGCCCCGCTCAGTAAATGAGCCACGCCACCACGCCTCCCTCTTTTTACGGGGAAGGCGCGAGCCGCCTCTTTACTGTGATATGACACATGCGTGTGGGAACCGCCCCACGCATGCCGCCCACGTCACGCACGCCCCTCCACGCCGCGCCGCGCGCGCGGGTCGTGGGACGCGCCGCGCGTGAAAAGTCTTACCACGGTAAAAACCGCCCCGCCTGCCCGCGCACCGTTTTGGGCCTGGCCCAACAACATGTCGCGCTTATGTGTGGCCCAGGCCCGGCGGCTCCTGTCGGTGTACGAAAAGAGGGGTGCATTTTTGTACCCCTATACCTGTGCACGGACAGTCAGAGCCGCACCTATGGTCAAGCCAAGCAGGACAGGGGAGGTGAGCCAAGGTAAGACCAAAGCCCAAGATAAATCAGAGCAACGCCAAGGCGAAGACCACGAAGAGCAGAGGGACGAAGCAGGTTCCCCCGGCAAGACCCTTGCCGGGGCAGCTCGCCCCACACCAACAGAGCGAGCTACACTTGAGCCCACGGTCCCCAACGCCATCATCGACGTGGGGCCAGGGCTCGGGAAGGCACCTCTGTGGTGGCATGCAGATCTTTGTGAACACATATTCAAGATCAGATGAGGATTTGAAGACGACGATTCTCGGCAAGATCCTTGCCGAGGAAGGCCACCAGACCCCCGGCAAGGCCCTTGCCCGGGACAACAGCGCGCCACGGCAAGACCCTTGCCGGGCCACACGGCAAGACCCTTGCCGGGCCACCCGGCAAGGCCCTCGCCAAGGACGCCAGCAGGGTCACCGCCAGGCCCACGCCAACCAAGCTTCCACCACCGTTCACATGCAGCTGCCAGCCCAACCAGCTGGGCGGGCACCAGCATGGCAACATGCAGCTCCCAGGCCAACTCATTGAGCGCCTGCGTGGCGGCATGCAAATCTTCGTGAAGGCTCCGCCACTGCGCCAACTCGGCTGCCTGCCTGCCTACATGGCGCCGCACGCATCGCTGGCCAGGGTGCGTGTCAGAGCGAGGAGGAGCGACGACGGACGGGACGGGCCTCGCCCCCGCCCCCAATAAAGCAAGAGGACACCTAAGCTATGCATTAAATGCGTCTTGTCCTGTAATATGAGCGATAAGCTCAGGGCACTGTACGCCTTTCCACCTCCTTTGTGTCACTGTGGCAGCCCCTTCCAACTATAAAAGGAGGCCCATGGCGTACTGGAGAAGCATTCGACTCTTTCGAACCACGCACTGACCACAGCTAGTTCGAGAGCTCAAGAACTCTGTGAAATACACCCACCAAAGCAGGACTAGGGTTTTACGCATCCTCGCGGCCCGAACCTGGGTAAACGATCCTTGTCCTGTCTACTAGCCCTGCTCTTCTCGCAATCCCGTGCCCCGGCAACCGTAGTAGGGATTCTTGTGATCCCATAGGTGTCGTTCCACACCGACACACTCTCATTGTCACAATAGAGAGGCACATTCTTCATGTTGATGCCGTAGTCCTTGAGGGTTTGCTTCATCCATAGCAATTGAGCACAGCAAGAACCAGTAGCAATGTACTCAGCCTCAGTAGTAGACAGTGATATGCAGTTCTTTTTCTTCGAGGACCAACATACCAAGGATCGTCCAAGGAAATGGCATGTGCCTGATGTGGACTTGCGGTCCAAACGATCACCAACATAGTCAGAGTTTGAATATCCAATGAGATCAAAAGCCGAGCCCTTGGGATACCATAATCCAAGTGTTGGAGTGTGAGCTAGATATCAAAGAATATGCTTCACAGTCTTATGGTGTGATTCCTTCAGTGTAGCTTGAAATCGGGCACACATGCAAACACTAAGCATAATATCTGGCCTAGATGCACATAAATACAATAAAGAACCAATCATGGAGCGGTATACCTTTTGATCAAAGTCAATACCATTTTCATCAGTGCATAGATGGCCATTTGTGGGCATAGGGATTTTGACGCCTTTGCAATCTTGCATGTCGAACTTCCTCAGTACATCCTTGAGGTATTTCTCCTGAGATATGAATATGCCATTGCACTGTTGACGAATTTGAAGACCTAAGAAGAATTTCAATTCTCCCATCATAGACATTTGATATTCTTCACTCATCATATAGGCAAATTCATCACTGTAACGTTGGTCAGTACAGCAAAAGATGATATCATCAACATATATTTGGCACACAAACAATTCACCATCATAAGATTTAGTGAAAAGAGTTGGGTCAAGTGAACCGGGTTTGAAGCCTTTCTTCATGAGGAATTCCTTCAAAGTATCATACCATGCCCGAGGGGCCTGCTTGAGGCCATAGAGGGCCTTATTGAGTCTGAAGACTTTGTCAGGATGCTTTGGATCTTCAAAACCTGGGGGTTGAGCAACATATACTTCTTCCTCAAGCTTACCATTGAGGAATGCACTTTTCACATCCATTTGATATAAGATGATATTATGATGGTTAGCATAAGCAAGTAATATGCGAATAGCCTCAAGTCTAGCAACATGTGCAAAAGTTTCGTCGAAATCAATTCCTTCAACCTGTGTGTAGCCTTGAGCTACACGCCGTGCCTTATTCCTGACCACAAGGCCATTTTCATCTTGTTGGTTGCGGTAGATCCATTTTGTGCCAATGATATTGTGCTTGCGAGGATCTGGACGTTGATGTCTACTATGCAACCTTCTCCTTGTAGACGTTGTTGGGCCTCCAAGTGCAGAGGTTTGTAGGACAGTAGCAAATTTCCCTCAAGTGGATGACCTAAGGTTTATCAATCCCTGGGAGGCGTAGGTTGAAGATGGTCTCTCTCAAACAACCCTGCAACCAAATAACAAAGAGTCTTTTGTGTCCCCAACACACCCAATACAATGGTAAATTGTATAGGTGCACTAGTTCGGCGAAGAGATGGTGATACAAGTGCAATATGGATGGTAGATAAAGGTTTTTGTAATCTGAAAATATAAAAACAGCAAGGTAACTAATGATAAAAGTGAACGTAAACGGTATTGCAATGCTAGGAAACAAGGCCTAGGGTTCATACTTTCACTAGTGCAAGTTCGCTCAACAATAATAACATAATTGGATCATATAACTATCCCTCAACATGTAACAAAGAGTCACTCCAAAGTTACTAATAGTGGAAAACAAACGAAGAGATTATGGTAGGGTACGAAACCACCTCAAAGTTATTCTTTCGGATCGATCTATTAAAGAGTTCATACTAGAATAACACCTTAAGACACAAATCAACCAAAACCCTAATGTCACCTAGATACTCCAATGACACCTCAAGTATCCGTGGGTATGATTATACGATATGCATCACACAATATCAGATTCATCTATTCAAATCAACACAAAGTATTTCAAAGAGTGCCCCGAAGTTTCTACCGGAGAGTCAAGACGAAAACGTGTGCCAACCCCTATGCATAGGTTCATGGGCGGAACCCGCAAGTTGATCACCAAAACATACAGCAAGTGGATCATGTGATATCCCATTGTCACCACAGATACGCACGGCAAGAAATATATCAAGTGTTCTCAAATCCTTAAAGACTCAATCCGATAAGATAACTTCAAAGGGAAAACTCAATCCATTACACGAGAGTAGAGGGGGAGAAACATCATAAGATCCAACTATAATAGCAAAGCTCGCGATACATCAAGATAGTATCACCTCAAAAACACGAGAGAGAGAGAGAGAGAGATATCAAACACATAGCTACTGGTACATACCCTCAGCCCCGAGGGTGAACTACTCCCTCCTCGTCATGGAGAGCGTCGGGATGATGAAGATGGCCACCGGTGAGGGATCCCCCCTCCGGCAGGGTGCCGGAATAGGGTCCCGATTGGTTTTTGGTGGCTACAGAGGCTTGCGGCGGCGGAACTCCCGATCTATTCTGTTCCCCGAAGGTTTTAGGGTATATGGGAATATATAGGCGAAAGAAGTCGGTAAGGGGAGCCACAAGGGGCCCACGAGGGTGGAGGGCGCGCCCAGGGGGGTGGGCGCGCCCCCCTGCCTCGTGCTCTCCTCGTTGATCCCCTGACGTGCACTCCAAGTCTCCCGTATTGCTTTCTTTCCAAAAATAACTTGTCCGAAGGTTTCATTCCGTTTGGACTCCGTTTGATATTCCTTTTCTGCGAAACACTGAAACAAGGGAAAAAACAGAAACTGGCACTAGGCTCTGGGTCAATAGGTTAGTCCCAAAAGTAATATAAAAGTGCATAGTAAAGCCCATAAAACATCCAAGATGGATAATATAATAGCATGAATACTTCATAAAATATAGATACGTTGGAGACGTATCAACATCCCCAAGCTTAATTCCTGCTCGTCCTCGAGTAGGTAAATAATAAAAGAAATAATTTATGAAGTGTGAATGCTAGCCGGTGCATAAGTTTGATCAATGATAATTTCAATCACCTTTTCTAGCATCATTATATGTCATAACAGTAGCTCAACTCATAGAACTTTTCATGATCAAGTAACAAGCTATTCACATGTTAAAGTATAGATCATAAACTTTCTTGAAAACTAACAAACTATGTTCTCAGTCATCAAACAATTGCAATTCATCTTATTTCTAGGAAGAGTCTATGTCAGAGCTTTGATTCAGCAAACTTCACATACTCAACTATCATTTAGTCTTCCATGATTGCTACCACTCAAAGCATATTTTTAGAACAAATAGTATTCATCGAACACAGAGAAAGATAGGGGCTTAATGTTTCGCCTCCCAACCTTTTACAAGGTATATGGGAATATGGGAATGAAGTCGGTTACAAGGGAGGAGATCTACATATCCGTATATGGGAATATATAGGGGAAAGAAGTCGGTTACAAGGGAGGAGATCTACATATCCGTATTGCCAAGCTTGCCTTCCACGCCAAGGAGAGTCCCATCTGGACATGGGACGAAGTCTTCAATCTTGTATCTTGATAGTCCAACAGTCCGGCTGTCCGAGGACCCCCTAATCTAGGATTCCCTCAATAGCCCCTAAACCAGGCTTCAATGACGACGAGTCCGGCGCGCAGATTGTCTTCGACATTGCAAGGCGGGTTCCTCCTCCGAATATTCCATAGAAGATTTTGAACACAAGGATAGTGTCCGGCTCTGCAAAACAAATTCCACATACCACCATAGAGAGAATAATATTTCCACAAATATGATCTGCTGACAACTTCTGTAGCATGACATCACACCACGGCCCGGTCATTATTCGAACCATTTTTTTTCAACCAGCTACTGCACATATTGCGAGGCGGTTTCCTTGGCACGTCTTGTCGAAGCAGAGATCATGTCCCCCTTATTACGGGATTCTCATCAATACGGGTGTGGGTAACCCAACTGCGCCATTAATCACGGCGCTTGGGGAATAAGCGAGCTTACCAGGCAGGTAGAGAGGCGCATAGTTTCTTCTGCTCTTATAAAGGGACCAAGATTCATCTTTTCACCCACACCCCTTCCTCCTTGCTCATCCATTCTTGCGCACTCGAGCTCCAGCACCCAAGTTCGCATTCCCCCCTCAAACCACTCCAAGCATGTCCGGAGCGAGAGGCAAGTGGATGGTCTCCTCCGTTACGGAGGAGGACATCACAAAGCTACGAGGAGCTGGATATCTGGCCGCGGATATCGCACACCGGCTGCCAGATGCGGGGCAGATCATCCCTGCCCCAGAGCCCCATGAGAGGGTAGTATTTCTTACCCACTTCGTCCGCGGATTGGGATTTCCTCTCCACCCGTTTGTCCGCGGGCTCATGTTCTACTACGGGCTAGACTTTCACGATCTGGCCCCCAATTTCATCCTCAACACCTCCGCTTTCATCATCGTGTGCGAGGCCTTCCTCCGCATCAAGCCCCACTTCGGCCTGTGGCTGAAGACCTTCAACGTTAAGCCAGAGGTGGTGGTCGGCCAGCAAGCGGAATGCGGAGGCGCCATGGTGGGCAAAATGCCCAACGTCACCTGGCTCGAAGGCTCCTATGTGGAGACCATAAAGGGGTGGCAATCGGGGTGGTTCTACATCACCGAGCCGCGCGACACCAACTGGGTGGCGGCCCCCGAATTCCGATCCGGAATCCCCATGCGGCTCACCTCCTGGAAAGAGAAGGGCCTATCCTGGGGTTCCTCGGTAGAGCTGACCGGACTCCAGGCCTACGTTAAAAACATGATGAGCAAGAAAATCAAGCTGGTCAACGTGGTTCAAGTCATGCTCTTCCGCCGGATCCTCCCATGTCAAAGACGGGCATTCAACTTGTGGGAGTTCGACCCTGCCGAGCACCAGATGCTGCGAGAGCTCGTTGACACGACGCACAAGGACGTTTGGAAGGTGTTGTTCAAGGGCGCCGAGGTACCTCCTCCCCTTATCGAGGACCGCGGACTCTTCGCAAAGCGCTCTGCCAATCCGGTAAGTCTTTTATATCTCATAAGATGTTATTTTCCCCAGTATAACCACGCGCGGGATCTAAGCCTCCACGCCATTTAACATGACTGGGTAGCGACAGCGGAGCAGATCGATTGTCCAGCCCCCCTGCCCGAAGATCCAGCAGATGCTCTCCTGACGGAGATGCTGGTTCCGGCACCATACGAGGTGCCGGCGAAGAAGGCCAAGAAGAAGGCCACGGGGACCCAGAAGGGTCTCCGGCGCGAGGTTATATCGGATATCGTCCGAAAACACCGAGGCACACTCCTCCTACGAAAACGGGGAGGAAGAAGAGGAAAGTCCCCCCCCCAGCTGGGGGAGACAAGAAAAGGAAGGCCGCCCCATCTAGGGAGGCCGAAGGGTCCAAGAAGGGAAGGACTCTCCTTCCGGACTGCTCCACCGCGGCCGCTTTTAGCGAGGATGAGTGGCTGCCCAGGGACAAACCCCATAATAATTCTTGGTACGTCTCATTGTACTATTTCTTATCACGCTGCGCGTGATTATGCAACCACTCTCGAGCCCACATCGACGTATCTTCGTCGGATGATTCTTTGGGCCCGTCAGACCTGAACAGCGATTCATTTCTGACCGCCTCCTCCCCTCGCCCTATGGACAACGTCGAGGTGTTGTCTTAGAGGGCACCGAACCAAGGGGAGATAGTCTTGGAGGCACCTCAAGGCGACATTCCCGACATTGGGTGCAAGGGGAGCAAGACTCCCATGGGCTCCGATGACGGGGGCAGCAAATTCGGCCCCCAGCCGAATACTGCGCCGGAACCTCCAGTGGTTCCGGACTCTGTCAGGCGACCCCTCGCTAAGAGGGGCAAGCCGCTTGTGCCGGTGGCCTCTGTCCATCCAGAGGCACCGGACAACTTGCTGGAAGCGCTTCGCGACGCTTCCATCGACGATGAGCACCGCACTATCATGAGTGCGGTGATCGAGAAGGTTCAGTCTGCCAAAAGCAAACTGACTGAAGCCTGTGCCATCCTAATAAACAGGCTTTCAGGTAAGTAATCAAATTATAAGAAACTGTTATAGCATAGACAGTAGCCCCTGATGTTCTATTTGGCGCTCGCGAAGAAAGGCCGAATAGAGGATCAAATAATAACCGCAGGAGTCTAATCAGAATATGTCTATGTGCATATGCAGGCTTCACTGCTAGCCGCTGCCGCACGTACTGCAGAGGTCGCTGCACTGAAGCAGGACCTTGAGCGGTCCAAGAAAGAGCTCGACCTTACCAAGAGGCGGCTCGAAGAGAACAAAGGTAAGCGATACCCCGTCTGTGCATTATAAACAAAATTTGGTTATTAAATCATAGGATTTTCATGAATTTGCTAGGGGCCACGACCGAAGTGGCGGCCCTGAAGAAGGCGCTATCCGAGGCCGAAGACAAAGCGGCCAAGGAGCGCACCGAACGCGAGAAACAAGAGGCCGGAGTTGGCGAGGTGCAGCATGAGCTCCAGGACTTTGCCGAGAAGTACAAGTCCTTGAGCGTGACTCTAAGACGCAGGAGTCCGAGCTTGCAAAGGCACTCGAGAGTGCACAAAATGCCAAGGCCGAAGCCCAAAAGGCCCTCCAGGAAATTGAGGCGGTTAAGAATATAGCAGCGGGTAAGGCATTCATTATGCAAAGCAAGCATGTGAAGGAAACTTTCCTTTTACTTACCCGAGTTCGGAGCTCTCTAGGAGCGTTCGCAGATCTGCCCCGCAGTGTGTCGGATGCCGTGGAGTTCTACCGGGCCGAGGAGGGGAGCTCGATGGAGAAGCTATTTTGGTCTCAGTATACTGGGACTGAACACCCAATTCCCTTGAGCGACCAGCTGAAGCAACTGGTCGAGCTTCACAAGGCGGCCGAACAGGCCATGAAGGGTCTTATAGTCCGGATGTGGCCTGGCGAGCCCCTGCCTGATAGCTACTTCGGTCTAGTGAGGCGGCTTGTGAATGCCTGCCCACGGCTTGAAGTCATAAAGCGGTCCGTCTACAAAGAGGGTGCGCGCAGGGATTTTGCCCGGGCGAAGGTGCACTGGGCGAAGCTGGACGCCGTAAAGCTGGTGAAGGAGGGGCCACCGTAAGGCAAGGAGCATCGCCACCCCGAAAAGTATTATGACAGTGTCCTGAAGGGTGCTCGTCTTGTGGCTGAGGAGTGTGCTAAGGATGTAATATTCGAATGAATGTACTCATGTGATCCTGTGATATGAAACTAGTTCATTTGCGCTATGCAACGCGTGTTAATTTAAAATATTACCTTTTGTGCGGCCATTTATAAAATCTGAGAGTTGGCCAGTCGTCGGCTTCTGCCCCCATGTAACTAGTACTGAGGTGTTCGGGATAAACCTGAGCACTCTTTATCCCAATTTTGGGTCCTTCGAAGGAGGTGTTCAGCACAGCGAACCAGGCAATCAGACTATAAAGCTTTATCACTCTCACTTAGCCATAGAAGTCTACAATTTTAAATTTTGGCGACGCCCCTAGTATTCGGAAGGCCGAATTTGGGGCGCTATATACGCCTAAGTCGGACAAGGCCGACTCCTCGCCCGAAGCGGAAAAAGTCTTTAAGGACTTGAGACCTCTCGAATAGCGACCAGCTCTCGCCTTATCATGACAGTCAGTTTTCGGCTTTCTCTACTGAGGTGCTTGTCCGGAAGAACCGGGACACAATCGCAGTAGTTCTCCTAGTGCTACCTTAGCCGGAACGTAAGGTACCAAAACATGGGAGCCGGGCAAACCCAACTATTGACCCATGATTCGGAGCTGATGCATATAATGCTATAAGTTCGGGGTGCCGCACTGTCGAAAGTGTTCGGACTTCTCACGCCGTATTATGGGGTATACTGAAGCCCCTGGCGTACTAGTCGTACCAGAATGTACGAGTGCAATCTGTCGTAAATAAGCAGACAAAAAAAGAAAGGGTAATGCAATAATAGGCTAATGCTATGCATTGTTATTAAATAGTACGCCGAAGCGTACGGATACAAGTAGTGCAATAAGCAAAAAATATGACTATTTGACATGTCCTATCCAAGGGCAAGCTGCGTATGGGATGCAAAACAGGTATATCGATCGTTATCAGAGACCACCTGAGGATTCCCTTGTACGTCAGACTATCTTGCTTCCTTGGTATTTCCTTACCGCCATGAGTTCAACGATTAGACTGCCGGAAAGGGCTTCCAGAGAGTAAGGTCCTGAAAGAGAGAAAAACGATAAAGGTATACAGCCCCTGGGGCGGTTGAGCCGCATTGTGGGACGTGCTGTAGTGGTGCCTCCGCCTATGCCCATGGTATCTTGAGTGCGTAGTTATGTACGCGTGGCACAGATTTCGCCACTCGACTGGGACTAGGACGGAGGCCGAATTACTAGTCGAGCTCAAAACGTGCCCGCCGATCCGCCTGCGGGGTACTCCGGACTCGCTTGAAGGTGTCCGGGGTCTTTTTCGCCGAATTGTCGGCTTGCCTAATAAGGCTACTTTGCGCTTCTGCTGCGAGAGCTGCAGTGTGCTCCTCCGTGCGGAGCGAGCACTCTGTGTTTCCATTAACTGTTATAACCCCGCGTGGTCCTCGCATTTTGAGTTTGAGGTATGCATAATGTGGTACCGCATTGAATCTGGCAAATGCGGTTCGTCCGAGCAGTGCGTGATAGCCGCTGCGAAAGGGGATGATATCGAAGATTAACTCCTTGCTTCGAAAGTTGTCCGGAGACCCGAAGACCACTTCCAGTGTGATTGAGCCCGTGCAACAGGCCTCTACGCCTGGGATTACCCCTTTAAAGGTGGCTTTTGTGGGTTTGATCCTCGAGGGGTCTATGCCCATTTTGCGCACTGTATCCTGATAGAGCAGGTTCAGGCTGCTGCCGCCGTCCATAAGGACTCGAGTGAGGTGAAATCCGTCAATGATGCGGTCAGGGACCAATGCGGCAGATCCGCCATGACAGATACTAGTGGGGTGGTCCCTGCGATCAAAGGTGATCGGACAAGAGGACCATGGGTTGAATTTTGGGGCGACTGGCTCCATCGCATAGACGTCCCTTAGTGCACGCTTCCGCTCCCTCTTGGGAATATGGGTTGCGTATAACATGTTCACCGTTTTCACTTGTGGAGGGAACCTCTTCTGTCCTCCCGTGTTCGGCGGCCGAGGCTCCTCCTCGTCGTTGCTATGCAGCCCCTTGTCCTTGTTTTCGGCATTCAATTTGCCGGCCTGCTTGAACACCCAGCATTCTCTGTTGGTGTGATTGGCTGGCTTATCGGGGGTGCCGTGAATTTGACACGAGCGATCGAGTATACGATCCAACTGGATGGGCCCGGATTGCTTCTTTTGAACGGCTTTTTCCGCTGACCGGATTTAGGGCCACTAAATCCAACATTGACTGCCGTGTCTTCGGCGTTATCGCCGTTGTTGCGGCGCTTGTGTCTGTCACCGCGGGCCATGTGGGTGTGGAGGAGGAAATCCTCGATCCATACCGCGGGGTATGTTGTGCCATCGTATGACTCAATGTTCACGGGTTTGAATCCTTCTGGGAATTCATGATCCATTACTTCATCGGTGAAGCATAGGGGGTGTGCGGCGCCTCTGTGCCGGGCTATGTCACGACACAGTTCATACGAGTCTTGTCTGCTGTATTCGGCCTGGCCGGATTTGCTTTTAATGTATCCGGCGTGACGAGCAGCATCACGCGTTGGGGCGCGACCCCGTGATCCGTAGATCAATCTTGTATGCCCTGCTTTGTTTTCCAATACGTGTCGCAGGTCCCACGTGTTGCCCCGGGCCTTGGTGCTTTTGTTTGTCTGGCGACGGGGTGCGGGTTGATATGCCCCTCTGTCTCGGCCACGAGGTGGCCGATCAGCCGCATCATACGCTGGTGATGTAGGTTTTAGTGCTTCCTCCTCGAGTTGGGGTAGCAACCTGCGCTTTGGGTAACTCTTGGTTGGGCGTTCGAGTTCGTATTCCTTGGCCGCAAGGACTTCGGTCCATCTATCCGCTAGCAGATCTTGATCAGCTCGAAGCTGTTGTTGCTTTTTCTTCAGGCTATTTGCTGTGGCTATAAGCCGGCGCTTGAAGCACTCCTGCTCGACGGGATCCTCAGGCACGATAAATTCTTCGTCGCCGAGGCTCACCTCGTCTTCGGAGAGAGGCATGTACTTGTCATCCTCCGATTCTCCGTCTGCTGCCTGTTCTGGAGGGCTAGCTTGTTCATCCTCCCGCTCGAGGTCTGGCTGGAGGGGACTATCCGGAGCGTTATTGTCTCTTGTGCCAGTATCACTGCTTTTGCTATGGCGGGACTTAGAGCGGCGCCGCTGACGTCGGTGCTTGGATTGCTTCTTGGAGGGATTATCCTCCGCTGTCTTATCACCATCGCCTTCTTTGGGAGTGTCCACCATGTATATGTCATACGATGAGGTGGCAGTCCAGCGCCCTGTGGGCGGTGGTTCTTGTTCATCTCCTGCATCATCGTCCATACCGTCGATGTCTTCGGAGCCGAAGTCGAGCATGTCGGTTAAATCGTCGACAGTGGCTACTAAGTGGGTGGTGGGTGGGGAGCGAATTTCTTCGTCGTCCGCATCCCATTCTAGCCGGACATAGTTCAGCCAAGGGTCTCCTAACAGGGAGAGAGAAGAACTCAACGAGTTTAGCACGTCGCCAAAGGGCGAGTGCTGAAAGATATCCGCGGAGGTAAACTCCATGATCGTGCCCAATCGGATTCGATAGGCACGGACGCAGGCGGCTCGGAGCCCATAGCCGGGGACGGATCCAACGGCTCGGCAACATGGGTCTCATGGGAGGTGAAGTCAGTATTCGGCTCTATCGCCACTGAGAGTGCGGCCTCCGTGGCGGGGTCTATCCACCCTTCCTCAGATGGCGCAATTTGTTCCGGATTGAGGGCCGGAGTAGTTGCAGGTGCGATCTCCCGAACACTGTCCGACGGCAGAGCTAAGTCGTGCTCGTCGTGATTGTGCGGTGCACTTGACATGGGCTCGAATCCGTCGTGATTGTGCGGCGCACTTGTCGGCAGTATAGTTCAAGTTTCCAAACCTGACCTGATGGCCAGGGGCGTAGCTCTCGATCTGCTCCAGATGGCCAAGCGAGTGGCCCGCAGTACGAAGCCACCGAATACGAAGATCTGTCCGGGGAGGAAAACCTCACCCTGGATCGCATCGTTGCCGATGATCAAAGGAGACATCAAGCCTTACGGTGACGACACAGTGGAACTGTCAATGAAAGCACCAATGTCGGTGTCAAAACCGGCGGATCTCGGGTAGGGTGTCCCGAACTGTGCGTCTAAGGCAGATGGTAACATGAGGCGGGGGGCACAATGTTTACCCAAGTTCTGGCCCTCTCGATGGAGGTAATACCCTACTTCCTGCTTGATTGATCTTAATGATATGAATATTACAAGAGTTGATCTACAACGAGATCTAGAGGCTAAACCCTAGAAGCTAGCCTATGGTATGATTGTTGTTGTCCTACGGACTAAACCCTCCGGTTTATATAGACACCAGAGGGGGCTAGGGTTACACAGAGTCGGTTACAAGGGAGGAGATCTACATATCCATATTGCCAAGCTTGCCTTCCACGCCAAGGAGCCATCCGGACACGGGACGAAGTCTTCAACATTGTATCTTGATAGTCCAATAGTCCGGCTGTCCGAGGACCCCCTAATCCAGGACTCCCTCAAATACTACTGACTCTTGCATAAAAGTAAAAGATAGGCCCTCGCAGAGGGAAGCAGGGATTTGCAGAGGTGCCAGAGCTCGGAGCAAAAACAGAGATGAAAATAATTTTGAGAGGTATGCTTTCATTGTCTACATAACGACCAAGAGTTCCCAATATCTTCCATACTAGATACATCATAGGCGGTTCCCACGCAGAAAGGTAAAGATTTTACTCCCCCTCCACCAACAATCACACTCCATGGCTTGTCCGAAACAACGGGTGCCGTCCAACTCTCAACAATCCTGGGGGAGTTTTGTTTAAATTATTTGTGAATTTGTTTTTGATCTTTTGATCATAGGACTGGGCATCCCAGTTACCAGCCATTTTCTCGCGAATGATGAGCGGAGTCCACTCATCGTGAGAATAACCCACCTAGCATGGAAGATACTGACAGCCCCTAGTCGCTACATGAGCGATTCGGGCATACAAAACAGATTATTATTTGAAGGTTTAGAGTTTGTCACATGCAAATTTACTTGGAACGGCAGGTAAATACCACATATAGGTAGATATGGTGGACACTCATGGAAGAAACTTGGTTCAAGGAATTTGGATGCACAAGCAGTATTCCCGCTTAGTACAGATATTTTGGCTAGCAAAGGATTCTAAATAGCAAGCACCACATGTTAGAGGATCCATAACAATATAACTTCTATAGAAATATACCCAAGCATAACTCATTATGTTGTCTTCCTTGTCCAACTTCAACTAATTTGCTCAGGTTTGAAAATAATTAATGGGGCTCGCAATCATAGAAGATGTCCAAGATAGTATATTTATATGTGAAACACTCTTCCTTCAATATTCTTTCATGAATTGTTCAAGTGACCAATACAATGTTTGCTAACCTTCAACAAATTTACCACCTCTACTTCTAATATGTGAAGGAATTACTCCCCATGGGATAAGCATATGAAACATATATAATTTCAGATTTATGATACTCAAATCATTTAACCATTTACTCATAGGATATAAGTGAAGCACACGCGTAAATGACAAACTACTCCAAAAAGATATAAGTGATGATCAATGAGTAGTTAAATAATTATGCAACTATGTGAAGGCTCTCTCTCATTTAATAATTCCAGATCTTGGGATACTATTCAAACAGCAAGCAAAACAAAATAAAACGACATTTCAAGGATAGCACTCATCATGTGAAGAAGCAAAAACTTAGGCTCAACCGATACTAACCGATAATTGTTGAAGAAGAAAGGTGGGATGCCTACCGGGGCATCCACAAGCTTAGATGCTTGAGACTTCTTGAAATATTATCTTGGGGTGCCTTGGGCATCCCCAAGCTTGAGCTTTTGCGTCTCCTTAATTCCTTTTATATCACGGTTTCCTAAATCTCGAAAGCTTCATCCACACCAAACTCAACAAGAACTCGTGAGATAAGTTAGTATAAACCAATGCAAAAACCTTATCATTTTCTACTGTAAAAAAATCACTAAAATTATTATTCAAAATTGCATACTAGATGCCTCTGCATATTTAATACTCCTATCCTCAAATAGAATCATTAAACAAGCAAACATATGCAAACATAACAGCAATCTGCCAAGACAGTACAGTCTGTAAAGAATGCAAGATTCATCATACTTCCCTAACTCCAAACATTATGAAATTCTACCACACTGTAGAAAATTTGTCAGAGTTTATTATGCAAAAAAATTCAACATTTTATCATATTCTGGCTTTTCTAGGGAATTTTTGCAACAGCGATAAACTTTCTGTTTTGAAACAGCAACATGTATACTTGCAAAATAATCATGGTAAAGGCTATCCTTGACATTTTTATTGAAAATAGAGATGAAAAATATTATTCTAAATAACAGCAAGAAAATACTAACAAAATAAAATGACGCTCCATGCAAAACACATATCATGTGGTGAATAAAAATATAGCTCCAAGTAAAGTTACCGATGAACGAAGACGAAAGAGGGGATGCCATCCGGGGCATCCCCAAGCTTAGGCTCTTGGTTGTCCTTGAATATTACTTTGGGGTGCCTTGGTCATCCCCAAGCTCAGGCTCTTTCCACTCCTTATTCCACAGTCCATCGAATCTTTACCCAAAACTTCAAAACTTTGCAACACAAAACTTAACAGAAAACTCGTGAGTTCCGTTAGCGAAAGAAAACAAAACACCACTTCAAGGTACTGTAATGAACTCATTATTTATTTGTATTGGTGTTAAATCTACTGTATTCTAACTTCTCTATGGTTTATAAACTATTTTACTAGCCATAGATTCATCGAAATAAGCAAACAACACACGAAAAACAGAATCTGTCAAAAACAGAACAGTCTTTAGTAATCTGTATCAAACGTATACTTATGTAATTCCAAAAATTCTGAAATAAATTTTTGGACCTGAGGAATTTGTCTAGTAATCATATGCAAAAGGAATAAACTAAATAGCACTCTCCAGTAAAAAGTTGAATCTAATCTCGTGAGTGCTAAAGTTTCTGTTTTTTTACAGCATGATCATAAAGACTTCACCCGAGTCTTCTCAAAGGTTCTACTTGGCACAAACACTAATTAAAACACAAAACCACATCTAAACAGAAGCTAGATGGATTATTTATTCCTAAACAGAACAAAAAGCAAGAAAATAAAATAAAATTGGGTTGCCTCCCAACAAGCGCTAACGTTTAACGCCCCTAGCTAGGCATGAAGATTTCAATGATGCTCACATAAAAGATAAGAATTGAAACATAAAGAAAGCATCATGAAGAATATGACTAGCACATTTAAGTCTAACCCACTTCCTATGCATAGGGATTTTGTGAGCAAACAACTTATGGGAACAATAGTCAACTAGCATAGGAAGGCAAAACAAGCATAACTTTAAGATTTTAAGCACATAGAGAGGAAACTTGATATTATTGCAATATGTAAGAGCACATGTTCCTCTCTCATAATAATTTTGAGTAGCATCATAAATGAATTCAACAATACAACCAGCACATATATCATTCTTTTCATGATCTACTTGCATAGAAATTTTACTACTCTCCACATAAGCAAATTTCTTCTCATGAATAAAAGTGGGAGCAAACTCAACAAAATAACTATCATGTGATTGAAAATTAAGATCGAGATGACAAGTTTCATGGTTATTGTTGAGGATATAACCATTAGAGTCACCCGCCCAGGAGGGGCCGGGTTACTCATAAGGATCATCACGAGAAGCCCAGTACCAAGCTTGAGGATGGCGGATCAATAATGGGCTTAAGACCCGGAGGCGGCTTAAGGTCCGTAGTGATAAAGCGCCGTTATGGCAAGACTTGTAGTGTAAGGCAAGAGTAGTTAAGAGTCCGAGCCGGATACTGTTATAAGCCGGCCGGGACTCTGAGAGCCGCGGGGTGTCAACCTCTCTATATAAAGGGACGACCCGGCGGCGGTTCAGAGAGAGGGAGAACAGATTGATAGCCAGGCATAGCGATTAAGCTCCCTGGTCATCGAAACCCTAAGTAATACCACCTCAACTGGACGTAGGCTTTTACCTTCACCGTAAGGGGCCGAACCAGTATAACCCTCGTGTTCCTTGTCACGCTTAACCCCTTTAAGCTTCCTTGCTGCGATGGCTCCACGACTAAGTCCTTGCATGAGGACATCTGCCGTGACAATTCCACGACAGTTGGCGCCCACCGTGGGGCCAGTGCACGGTGGATTTGAGTTCTTGAAGGGCAGCTTCGAAGGGCTCAAGGGATACGCTGTGGGCCGGATGACCAAGAGTCGTCGCGGCAAGCTCTACATTGACGATGCAAACTGGGGCCCCGACGCCGGCTCAATCGAGTACGGGTACCGGGTCCCCTTCGGCGGAATCCATGTCTTCATCGGCAAGATTGGTGAGCCGGGCCTTGAGCCGGACCTCTGCGCCGATTTCATCGAGACGGCTCAGCGTGCACGACCCGCCCGGGCTCTGCCTGCCTTGAAGCGTGCCTTTGTGGGATGCGTCCATGAAGGACTCTCTGAAGGATCTGGCTCCGGTGATGAGACGGCCGCCCGCTCTGACGGCGAGTCATCCACGGATGAGACAAACTCGTTATACCAACTTCAAGATGGCAAGCTCAGGGGTTGCTCCGACGGCGACGGTATTCCGGACCCCTTTGAGCCACCGAGCCGGGTTGGAATCTTCATGGCCGGCTTACAACCTGTTCAAATCCCCGCTACTGGGACGGGAGGCCCTGGGCACTCGCCGGCTCAGGTGCTGATGGATCTCACAGACAAGTTGACGGCCCTGTTAACCGCCACGGTCGCCCCAGCAGATCAGGCTCAGCATGATGCGGAGGTGGCACAGTTAAAGCTGGATCTAACAAAAGCCAAGGAGGATCTGGCGGCGGAAGGGATCAGGATGGCTGCAGAGAGGGCGGCTCTCGATGCCCAGACCCAGCTGATTCAGGCGCAATCTTTCCGGCTCACGATGGATCAGAACGCGTCCAATGAGGTCATGAGAAGGAGGCATCAGAAGGCTCAATCTCGACTCCCTCCGGTTTACGACCCTCGAAACCTCTTCAACACGCCTGGTGCAGGGCCCAGTAACCCGCCAGAGATCACGACGCCCGGAGCTGGAACGTCAATTCAGCCCCACGTGATAGGGCCTCCCCGGGTGAACACTACCCCATCTCAGTACGTGCCATTACGACCGGGTCATTATGCCAACCCGTTGGAAAACATGGTCGCCGCGGCGGCGCGACTGGCGGCTCTCCCAATCGATGGCAACTCTCCAACAGCGGCCGAAACCCGCCGGGTCAGAGAGCTCCTTCAGACGGCTCTGGCGCAACAGCAGGCATATTCTTATAGCCGGGACAGGATTCATTCAACCCCTCGTCCAGGCCGGAGCCCAAGTTATAGCAGGCACATGGTCTCAGCGACCGGCTCAAGCAATGTCCGACACCGTGACTTGCCTCCTGGCCACGGCCCGGTTCATAATGGAGCCTTTAACGCGGTGGACCAAGACAGAGCACGGCAAGAGGCGGAGCAGGCAGCTCAGTTGACGGCGTACCAGCCAGTCCCGGCTTATCCAACGGCTTCCATCGACGCGGGTATACCTACGAGGACCGGAGGTGTTCCTTGTCTGGTGCTGGCTCTCCGTAATGAACGTCTGCCCAAGGATTTCAAGGGGCCTAGGAAGGTACCTAATTACACGGCTGATTTGCAACCGGGAGCATAGATCGAAAGTTATGAGATGGCTATGGAGTTGCTGGAGGTCAGCGAAGCGGCAATGGCCAAGTACTTCACCATGATGTTAGATGGGACTGCCCGCACTGGGTTGAAAGGACTGCCACCAAATTCTATCGGGTCTTGGGCTGAACTAAAAGCCCGGTTCATCCAAAACTTCAAAGATACCTATAGGCAGTCTATGTCAATTGTGGATTTGACTAACTGTAAGCAGCAGGAGGGTGAGTCTACAACCCATTGGGTTCGCCGGGTCAAAGAGATAATACATTCATCTGATAAGATGGATGCCGGTTCTGCAGTCTTAACGTTAGAGCAGAATTGTCGCTTTATGCCCCTGAAAATGAAGCTCGGGCGGCTCAAGCGCGATTGCAATGATATGGGTACGCTGATGGCGGCACTGGTCAAGTACGCCGAATCTGATAGTACCAAGGATCCCGCGTCGGATGATGAAAGGACAGGGAAGGGAAAGAAGAACGGCAATGGCAAGGGCCCTCAGCATAACCCGGCGAGCCAGGGAGGTAACAAACGTAAGGCTGATGGCAGCATGGAGTTTGTGGCCAACGCCAATGCGCAGGGCAACAACCGTCGCAAGGGAAGACCACCCCCGTGAGCCGGCGGGTCAGGCCCGACGCTTGAGCGGTTGTTGAATGAGCCTTGTCCAAGGCATGGCTCTAGGAAGAAGCCGGCCACTCATCTATGGAAGGACTGCACAATCATGAAAGCCTTCAAAAATTCCAATGCTTTTAATGGCAACAATGGGCCGGGCGGTGGCTCAGGCGCCGGCGGCTTTCATGGCCCGGGCGGCGGCTCAAATTCCAATTCTCAGAATTTTCAAGGGGGCTTTAATCAATAGTCCGGCCAGGGTCATCAGCAGCAGCAGCAGGGGGGATACCAGACCAATCCAAAGCAGCTCAATGGTGGATAGTATCATGTGTTCACTACCAGCCTGTGCAAGCGAGATCAGAAGCTTCATAAGAGGGCTGTAAATGCTATTGAGCCGGCGGTTCCTCGCTATTTAAGATGGTCTGAGCAGCCTATCATATGGAGTAGGGAGGATCACCCTCCCCGGGTTGATAATCTGGGTCACCTGGCCTTGGTAGTGGCCCCTCAGGTTGGGGGATATAAATTCACTAAAGTGCTCATGGACGGAGGCAGCAGCATCAACATCCTCTATTATGAGACCTTTCGTCGTATGGGGTTAACCGACAAAAACCTCAGCCAGTCCAATACTGTTTTCCATGGGGTGGTGCCCGGTAAGTCGGCGTATCCAGTCGGTAAGATCGAGCTGGAAGTGGCCTTTGGGGATGAGTACAATTATAGGGCGGAAAAACTAACCTTTGAGGTGGTTAAGATAAGGAGTCCGTACCATGCTTTATTTGGGTGGCCGGCTTACGCCAAGTTCATGGCACGGCCGTGTTACGTGTATTTGCAGCTCAAGATGCCGGGTCACAATGGGACCATTACGGTTCATGGTAGCCGAAAGATAGCCTTGGAGTGTGAGGAAGGTGACGCGGCTTACGCTGAGTCTGTTTGTGCAACAGAGGAGTTGAAGTTTTACAAGGACAATGTTGACCCGGCAGACATGACGTCTTTGAAAAATCCAACCACGGAGCATGAGCCGGCGATGAAATTTAAGTCAGCTGATGAGACTAAACTTGTTGACTTTGTTCCAGGTGACTCATCTCAGCAGTTCAGCATCAGTGCCAATCTGGATCCGAAATAGGAAGGCGCGCTCATCGAGTTCATCCGTGAGAACAAGGACATTTTTGCATGGAAACCTTCTGACATGCCAGGTGTACCTAGAGAACTCGCTGAGCACACTCTTAATATTGATCCGAAATTTAAGCCGGCCAGGCAATTCCTTCGGCGGTTTAACAAGGAGAGGCGGAAAGCCATTGGTGAGGAGGTAGCCTGGCTCTTGGCGGCTGGGTTTATCGTTGAAGTTTTTCATCCAGAATGGTTAGCTAACCCGGTGCTCGTGCTCAAGAAGAACGGCACCTGGCGGATGTGTGTGGACTACACGGATTTAAACAAAGCTTGCCCGGCTGATCTTTTTGCTCTCCCCCGTATTGATCAAATTATTGATGATACGGCGGGTTGTGAGCGCTTAAGTTTTTTGGATGCTTATTCTGGATACCATCAGATTAAAATGGCAGTTAAGGACCAGGAGAAGACGGCGTTCATCACTCCCTTTGGAGCCTTCTGTTATGTGTCTATGCCTTTTGGGCTCAAGAGTGCACAGGCGACTTACCAGCGTTGTGTGCAGAATTGTCTTCATAACCAGATTGGGCGCAATGTTCATGCCTATGTGGATGATATTGTGGTTAAATCCAGGGAGAAGGAGACCCTGGTAGATGATCTTAGAGAAACCTTTGATAATCTCCGGGTTTACAAGATGATGCTTAACCCGTCCAAGTGTGTTTTTGGTGTTCCCGCAGGCAAGCTCTTGGGTTTTCTGGTTTCTCACAGAGGCATTGAAGCTAACCCGGAAAAGATCAAGGCAATCACCTCTCTGGCTAAGCCGGCGTGCATAAACGACGTCCAGCGCCTGGCGGGTCGCATCGCTGCTTTGAGCCGGTTTATAAGCCGTTTGGGTGAAAAGGCCATGCCACTGTACCAGTTGATGAAGAAAACAGATGACTTTGTCTGGAATGATGCTGCTAATGCTGCTTTTGAGGATTTGAAGAGACAGCTGGCTGAGCCCCCGGTTCTTGCTGCTCCTATTGACAAGGAGCCCTTATTGCTATATGTAGCCGCTAACACACGAGCCGTCAGTGTGGCTGTGGTGGTGGAGCGCAAGGAAGAGGGTAAGGAGTATCCGGTTCAGCGGCCGGTTTACTACGTCAGTGAAGTGCTCATTGAGTCCAAACAACGATATCCACATTGGCAGAAGCTTGTTTATGGTGTATTCATGGCAAGTCGGAAGCTTAAGCATTATTTCCAGGGTCACCCTATCACTGTGGTTAGTTCAGCTCCCCTAGGAGATATCATCCAAAACAGAGAAGCCACGGGAAGAGTGGCTAAGTGGGCCATAGAGCTTGGGCCTCATGGTCTGAAATACGTGTCACACACTACTATCAAATCTCAAGCATTGGTGGATTTCATCAACGATTGGACAGAGCTGTAGGTGCCTGAAGAGAAACCGGATAATACATACTGGACTATTCACTTCGACGGGTCTAGGCAATTGGAAGGCTCGGGGGCTGGAGTTGTATTAACTTCCCCTCGAAGTGACAAGTTTTGCTATGTGCTACGGTTGATGTTTCCCTGCACTAACAATGTGGCCGAGTACGAGGCCTTGCTCCATGGTCTTCGGATGGCTAAGGAGATGAGCTTGAGCTGGGTAAGGTGCTTTGGCGATTCAGATTTAGTGGCCCAACAAGTGTCGGGCAAGTGGGATTCCAAGGACCCTCTCATGGCGGCTTATCGCCGCGAAGTTGATGCCGTTGCTGGACACTTTCAGGGTTACCAAGTAGAGCACATCGATCGCAGGAAGAATGAGGCGGCTGATGCATTAAGCCGGCTGCGCTCTCAGCGAAAGCCGGTGCCGCCTAATACTTTCTTGGACATTTTGCATAACCCTTCTGTTAGGTTGCCTACAGAGGAAGACTTGGCTATCCCTGACCCGGAGGCACAGTTGGTGGCGGCTCTCCACATTACCCCAGACTGGACAGTACCATACTTGGCTTACATGACCCGGGGAGAATTGCCTGAGGATGAAACTTTGGCCAGACAAATAACCCGGCGGTCTAAGTCAATGATAATTATTAATGGTGACCTGCATCGTCGCAGTATCACTGGAACTTTCCAGCGTTGTGTTTCCCCTGAAGAAGGTCAAGAAATTTTACGTGAAATTCACGAGGGGGATTGTGGCCATCATGCCGGCTCAAAGTCCCTTGTGGCCAAGGCTTTTCGTCATGGTTTTTATTGGCTGACGGCTCATGCTGATGCAGAGGATTTGGTCAGTAAATGTGACGGTTGCCAGAGGTTCTCGCGACGGGCTCATGTGTCGGCTCAAGAATTGAGGATGATTCCAATCACTTGGCCGTTTGTGGTCTGGGGGCTTGATATGGTTAGGCCTTTTAAAAGATCCAAGGATAAGAAGACCCACCTCTTGGTGGCGGTCGACAAGTTCACAAAGTGGGTTGAAGCAGAGCCAGTTAGTAAGTGTGACGCAGCCACAGCGGTTCAGTTCATGAAGAGGGTGATATTTCGCTTTGGTTTTCCACACGGCATTATAACTGACAATGGTACCAATCTGTCTAAAGGTGCCATGGAGGAGTTTTGTCAACGAGAGCATATTCGGCTTGATGTTTCATCAGTGGCTCACCCTCAATCCAATGGTCAAGCTGAGAGAGCCAATCAGGAAATCTTGAAAGGCATCAAGCCCCGGCTTTTGGTCCCTTTGCAACGGACGCCGGGTTGTTGGGTGGAGGAGTTACCCTCCGTGTTATGGAGCATCAATACTACTCCTAACAGGTCTACGGGTTACACGCCTTTCTTCATGGTTTATGGAGCGGAGGCGGTCCTCCCTAGCGACATCCGTCATGACTCGCCTCGAGTGGCGGCTTATGTTGAGGCGGATAATGAGCGGGCGCGCCAAGATGCTCTTGACTTGTTGGATGAACAGCGTGATGCGGCAGCGGCTCGCTCGGCGATTTACCAACAAGACCTGCGCCGCTATCACAGCCACCGGGTTAAATCCAGAGTCTTCCAGGAAGGTGATCTGGTGCTCCGGCTCATCCAAGATCAAACAGATGCACACAAGTTATCCCCGCCTTGGGAAGGGCCCTTTGTGGTCAGCAAGAACTTGTACAATGGGTCATACTACCTGATCGATGTTCGGGAGCACAAAGATTCACGTAAGTCGGAGGAAGAGACCCGTCGGCCGTGGAACATAGCTCAGCTGCGGCCTTATTACACTTGAGCCACCGGCTCTCATAATGTACATATTTCTATAGCCATGTATATATTATGATAAATAATAAAGCAGGACCTCTGTCTTTTTCTCCTCCAAAGGCAAATGTGTTATTGTTATTTCTGTTACAACACTGCATGGTCACTTGGAGGTTGATCCGGCTTATGATCGTATTCGAACCTAGCCGTTAACAATGTGATCACTTGGGGGCTTCCTGTTCAAACATAGGTCGTATTCGAACCAAAGAGAACATAGCTGTCGATACCCACTTGATTGGCAAATTGCCGAGCTCATTGGGGAGTTTTTCTTGATCATATTTGAATCATAGCTCAACCCCCTTTGGGAACCGACGTGGATCGTATTCGAATCAGCGTCGTTAAACAATTCTCAAGGTCATTTGGGGGCTTCCTGTTCAAACATAGGTCGTATTCGAACCAAAGAGAACATAGCTGTCGGTACCCTCTTGATCGGCAACGCCAAAGCCACTGGGGGCTATATGATCGCATTCAAATCTTAGCTTAACCCCTTTGGGACGGTTCTCTGCTCGTATTCGAACCGGAAGCCCCTAAGTTTTGATCTTTTGGTTTGCAACAAGTTCTTTTGATCATATCAACAGTGTGCAAGGGCAGTTCTTACTCCGCCGGCTTAACTTTGATTAACAGTGTTGATGGCGCACAATAAGCATTATCGATGCTGGTGAACTGGAGTTGAGTTCTCAACCTCCTTATTGGGGTTACATAAACAGGAAGTGTACTTGAAGGCTTGCAAGTAAGTTATTATGGTTACCTCGAGGATATAATTGAGAGCCGGTCTTTGATGACTTTGGTTCATATTCCGGGTTATATGTAAAATATATGACTCTCAGTGCGGTAAGCCGCCCAGAGACTTGTGATTTGCTTTCTATGCAGGACAATTAAAGACAGCTCTTTAACTTAAGGAAAGTAGATGATCGAACATAACTCGGAGGAATACAAAGGAGCAGCTTCAACAGAGTTAAGCACTCTACACGTGCATGATGGCACGACAAAATTAAGTGTTTATCCTACTCTATTACAGGACTCCACGAGTCCAAAAGGTGAGGCATTGTTTTAAAGTGTAACCATGAGCCGCCTAAGAAATCAAGATGCTTGTTGGGCTGAAGTTCCCGGCTCATCCCTCTCCGCTCCTCCGGCTGTTCCCATGACCTGGAAGGTTGATGATTTCCAGTCAATGCCGCTCAAAGCTTCAAATTGAGCCTCATCATCAATTAACCCGGCCGGGTCAACTTCTAGGGCGAAGGTATGCTTACGAGTCGGCGGGATCAGGCTGACTGCTTCATAGCGCGGAGTTGGGATCCTCTGATTCTCCGCGTCATAGCCCGGCTGATACTTGGTAAGATCTGTGTCATTCCCAATCAAAGTAGCCACCGGGCGTACGCTTTTCACACAGGCGGCGAAGTCTTTCTGGTCGAAGGGGGTCCCGTCTTCCTTCAGGCTAGGGTATCCAAGAGCGATGTCGGCCGGGTCTAGCTCCGGGAGAAAAGCCTTGGCCCGGCTCAGAGCAGCTATAGCTCCGGCTCTCGCAGAAGCCCGTCTCAGCTCTTGGAAGCGTTGGGGAAGAACGGCAAGCCGCCTGAGCACATCTGCCAGGTGAGTCGGAACCTCATTGGACAGGGCCACAACGGCAAAGGCACGTTGTGACCCGGTGTAGAGTTGCTCCACCAAGGTGTAGACAGCCTTCAGCTTGGTCAGCACGTTTTGATTAAGATTGGAGCTTCTGGGACCTGCATAATGACGTCAGGTGAGCTGATGACAATGGTGGGACTTATGAGACATGAAGAATGTAAACTTGTTAAAAGCTTGCAGAATGACTTACCGAAGATTGCGGAGACCATCTGTGACACATGGCATTTTAAGCCGGAGAGTTCGGCGGTTCTTTCAGTCAGAGCAGCCTCCGCTTGTTCGGTCCGGCTGAGCAAGGCAGTCTTTTCCTCGGCCCAAGTCTTTCTTTCTGTTTCAAATTTCTTCTTCAGTTTTTCTTGGGCAGCAACACTGAACTCAAATTTGGCATTGGCCTTCCGGGTCTCAGTTTCCTGAGTCTTCAGGCGGTTCTTCAGCTCAGAGATTTCCGATTCAAATTTCTTGCAAGCAGCCTGTACAAATTCCAGGTTACAGTTTGAGTAATTATAATGCAACATTAAAGTCCGAAGCACCTTGCAAGCAAAGACACTTGGCACTTGGGGGCTAATGTATGCTGAAAGTTTCTATTTATAATGCCGGTTCATGAAGGTAAGACGGAAGTTAAGTCTACAACATATTCTATCATAAGTAATAGACTTCGGGGCTAGCATGGTAAGGATGACTATGGAGTAAGCAAGAGAGTTGTACCTCAGATTTTTGCTGTATCTGCTTTACCATGTCAATCTCCAGGTCCCGGCTGTTGTGCACTTGACCAATGTAACCAGAAACAATGTCTCCAATGCTCAAGTTAGCATAGTCAGTGATATCCAGTCTGGCCTTGCGGCGCTCCAGTAGCTCTTCTTTGGCAGAGCATCTGGCCAGCACAGTGGGTCTTCCCGGCTCAACATATTCGGTCTGGGTGATCACCACATCCGGGTCATCGGTCGGTTGAGCTGAGCTGGGAATCTCCGGATTGTCAGAACCCGCCATGGTTTGTTCTTCAGTTGGAGCGGCGGTTTCTGGAGCTGGTGCAGATGGCGGCTCAGAGGCAGAGGTGTTGGGTTCAGTTAATTCCGGCTCTTCGACCGGTTTACTTTTCTTTGCCCTCTTGCTGAGCTTGGCTTGGGCACTGAAAGTCAAAAGGTTAGTGTAAAAAACATAAATAAGATAAGCATAAAATGAGATGATCATCATTACCCGGGTGCAGTCTTGAAAGCCGGCAAGTTAGATTGCATGGAGTCACCGGAGGAAGGTGAAGTTTCCTGATAGTTTGAATCAGAAGAGTTGAGTGGTTGACGTGTGATGCCCGCCAAAGGATGAAAAGGATATAAGTTGGAGATAACCTCGGTCCGGCGCTTCCTTGATGCTTCAGGTAAGCCGGAGGAGAGGTCTGCATCCTTGTTGGCCCGGGTTTGCCTCCGGCTCTCATGAATCTGTTGCTTCAAAAGAAATTGAGGATCTTGATAAGCTAAAGGATGGGAAAATCTTACTTTCCGGGTTACTCTTCGGACTTTCAGCCTTGGCAAGGGCTCCGAGTCGGAGGAAAGTATAGTTACCTCTTCAATCATCGGGTTACTCGCTCCAGTGTCCTCCTGCTGATAATCAGTGTCGAAAAGGTGGTTAAGAACAACAAAATAACAAGAGAAGAGCATAAGAATGAAGGGTTACCTCTGACTCGGAGGTGTCCTCCAGATGAAGCAGGTCTGAAGCGCTAGGTTTACTCCCCTTCTTGCGGAGAGCGGCTCTCCTGGCGGCTTTCCTGGCCTTCCTGGCTTTTTTAGCCGCCTCATGATCGTACTTGACCTTCCAGAACTTATCATTGGCCTGAAAAATACAGCAAAGATTTCTTGAGGTTAAGATGAAAATTGTTAAAATGAAAAGTAAGGTGCTCAGGTCAGTGGCTTACCGCCGGAGCCGGGTTAGCTTTGCAGAAGGGATTTAAACCTATCCTCCCGCAGTCTGCCAAGCTCTCGTTCAGGAGGGACTTGGTCATGTCGTCAACGACGTCTTCAGGTAAGTCGTTGGGGCTGTGCCGCAGAGGGTCATCCTTCTGGCCCGTGTAGTCACACATTAAGCCGGGGCGGTGGCTCAAGGGAATCACCCGCCAGGCAATCCAGACCCGGACAAGATCAACGCCGTTAAGACCATTTCCCAGAAGAGCTTTTATCTTGTTGATGGTGGGGATAAGTGGTTGACGCTCAGCTTGAGATAATTTGTCTGGCAGGGGGTGATTTGACTCCAGACGCAGGGCGCGAAAGCCGGGCAGAGGGTTCTCATCAGCCGAAGAAGTATCCTGGCAGTAGAACCATGTCTGGTTCCAGTCCTTTGGGTGGCTTGGCGGTTCAGCATAAGGAAAGAGGCAATCTATCCGTCGTTGGATTGAAATTCCACCGAGTTCCAAGCTAGGCCCGTTGGCACACTCGTTCTGGCGGTTCAGATAAAATAGCTCCCTAAAGAGCAGTAGGTTGGGCTCTTCTCCAAGGTATACTTCGCAGAACACTTGAAAGTTACAAATGTTTGACACGGAATTGGGTCCAATGTCTTGCGATCGTAGATCGAAGAAGTTCAGAACATCTCTAAAGAATTTTGAGCCGGGAGGTGCAAAACCCCGGTTCATGTGATCAGCAAATATCACAACCTCTCCATCTCTTGGTTGAGGTCTTTCTTCCGACGGGTCAGGGGCGCGATAGGACATAACCTCCTTCTTAGGCAGGTAGCCCGTCTTCACGAAATCATCTAAGGTATCATCCGTAACGTTGGATCTCACCCATTTGCACGTAATGGGGGCCTTGGGAGCCTTGGGCGGCATTGTGAAAGACGAAAGCCTATGACAAAGGGAAATGTCCGGTTCAAATATAAGCCGGAGGAAGATTCCAGTTCAATATTCAAGATGGCGGCTTATGAAGGGGCCTAATGATATATGGCTAATTGTGTCGGGTTATCTAAGCCGCTGTGGATATCATAAGTAATTCGAGTTGTTTAAAACTCTATCATGAATGAGCCGGAAATTTCACAGCGCATGGTCTTTTTTAAGCCGGAGATATGAGCCGCCATAGCTAACAGATGCAATTTTTGACTAAGTGTGGCACAAACAGGTTTCACAGATCGCAACAATTATTTTGGATCCAACGGTCGTCTAGAAAGGAAATTTTTCTAGACCTAAGACTGGCACAGAGAAGTTCATAAGTTCTAATAAGCTCTTTTTGCAAGCAAGAGGGATCTGCTAGTACTGGAAATGGGTGTGAAACCACTACTGCAGGAGTTCTATCCTACTTCCGGATCAAAAGAGGTCGCGGTGGCGGAACTACGAAGAACAGGGGAAGAACGACCGAACCCTAATGCGAGTCTACTGTGGGGAGAGGAAAGGACTTACTGGCGCTGATGAGATGCGGAGGTCGCCGCCGTTTCTCTGGACCAGGTCAGGGTGATGCAGCGGCCGAGGTTGAGGAAGACAAGGGGCGCGGCGGCGGCGGCAGAGCTCGAGCTCTCGGGCGTCAGAGGAGGAATACGATGGAGGAGAAGAGTGATGGAGACCCACGGGCCGGGCCTATTTATAAGGGCCGGCTGGTAAATGGGCGCGAGAAACGAGGAGGCCAAGACGTGATTATCTCGCCGCAGAAACGCCTCGATTTTCGGGATGGTCATTAAAGATAAGATCCGTTGGGATATGACAGAATAAAAAATGGATTTAATGGAAGATGACGTCACGGCGGGTTACCAAGAATCCAGAAGATGATGTCACGGCGGGTTATCAAGAATCCAAAAGATGATGCCACGGCGGGTTATAACCTTTGCACAAGCGGGAGCCGAAGATTTTTTCTTTCAAAGGGATTGAAGATTGACATGAACCGGTTCAAATCAATCTGGGGCCTAATGTTGAGGATATAACCATTAGAGTCACCCGCCCAGGAGGGGCCGGGTTACTCATAAGGATCATCACGAGAAGCCCAGTACCAAGCTTGAGGATGGCAGATCAATAATGGGCTTAAGACCCGGAGGCGGCTTAAGGCCCGTAGTGATAAAGCGCGTTATGGCAAGACTTGTAGTGTAAGGCAAGAGTAGTTAAGAGTCCGAGCCGGATACTGTTATAAGCCGGCCGGGACTCTGAGAGCCGCGGGGTGTCAACCTCTCTATATAAAGGGACGACCCAGCGGCGGTTCAGAGAGAGGGAGAACAGATTGATAGCCAGGCATAGCGATTAAGCTCCCTGGTCATCGAAACCCTAAGTAATACCACCTCAACTGGACGTAGGCTTTTACCTTCACCGTAAGGGGCCGAACCAGTATAACCCTCGTGTTCCTTGTCCCGCTTAACCCCTTTAAGCTTCCTAGCTGCGATGGCTCCACGACTAAGTCCTTGCATGAGGACATCTGCCGTGACAATTCCACGACAGTTATCATTATTCTTTATAGCATACGTGTCATCACAATAATCATCATAGATAGGAGGCATGCTTTCATCATAGTAAATTTGCTCATCAAAGCTTGGGGGACGAAAAAGATCATCTTCATCAAACATAGCTTCCCCAAGCTTGTGGCTTTGCATATCATTAGCATCATGGGTATTGAAAGAATTCATACTAACAACATTGCAATCATGCTCATCATTCACATATTTTATGCCAAGTATTCTATGTAATTCTTCTTCTAGTACTTGAGCACAATTTTCCTTCTCACCATTTTCATGAAAGACATTAAAAAGATGAAGCATATGAGGCACCCTTAATTCCATTTTTATTGTAGTTTTATTTTATAGACTAAACTAGTGATAAAACAAGAAACTAAAAGATTCGATTGCAAGATCTAAAGATATACCTTCAAGCACTCACCTCCCCGGCAACGGCGCCAGAAAAGAGCTTGATGTCTACTAGGCAACCTTCTCCTTCTAGACGTTGTTGGGCCTCCAAGTGCAGAGGTTTGTACGACAGTAGCAAATTTCCCTCAAGTGGATGACCTAAGGTTTATCAATCCGTGGGAGGCGTAGGTTGAAGATGGTCTCTCTCAAACAACCCTGCAACCAAATAACAAAGAGTCTCTTGTGTCCCCAACACACCCAATACAATGGTAAATTGTATAGGTGCACTAGTTCGGCGAAGAGATGGTGATACAAGTGCAATATGGATGGTAGATAAAGGTTTTTGTAATCTGAAAATATAAAAACAGCAAGGTAACTAATGATAAAAGTGAACATAAACGGTATTGCAATGCTAGGAAACAAGGCCTAGGGTTCATACTTTCACTAGTGCAAGTTCTCTCAACAATAATAACATAATTGGATCATATAACTATCCCTCAACATGTAACAAAGAGTCACTCCAAAGTTACTAATAGTGGAGAACAAATGAGAGATTATGGTAGGGTACGAAACCACCTCAAAGTTATTCTTTCAGATCGATCTATTAAAGAGTTCGTACTAGAATAACACCTTAAGACACAAATCAACCAAAACCCTAATGTCACCTAGATACTCCAATGTCACCTCAAGTATCCGTGGGTATGATTATACAATATGCATCACACAATCTCAGATTCATCTATTCAAACCAACACAAAGTACTTCAAAGAGTGCCCCAAAGTTTCTACCGGAGAGTCAAGACGAAAACGTGTGCCAATCCCTATGCATAGGTTCATGGGCGGAACCCGCAATTTGATCACAAAAACGTACATCAAATGGATCACGTGATATCCCATTGTCACCACAGATACGCATGGCAAGACATACATCAAGTGTTCTCAAATCCTTAAAGACTCAATCCGATAAGATAACTTCAAAGGGAAAACTCAATCCATTATAAGAGAGTAGAGGGGGAGAAACATCATAAGATCCAACTATAATAGCAAAGCTCGCGATACATCAAGATAGTATCACCTTAAGAACACGAGAGAGAGAGAGATCAAACACATAGCTACTGGTACATACCCTCAGCCCCGAGGGTGAACTACTCCCTTCTCGTCATGGAGAGCGCCGGGATGATGAAGATGGCCACCGGTGAGGGATCCCCCCTCCGGCAGGGTGCCGGAACAGGGTCCCGATTGGTTTTTGGTGGCTACAAAGGCTTGCGGTGGCGGAACCCCCGATCTATTATGTTCCCCGAAGGTTTTAGGGTATATGGGAATATATAGGCGAAAGAAGTCAGTAAGGGGAGCCACGAGGGGCCCACGAGGGTGGAGGGCGCGCCCCCCTGCCTCGTGCTCTCCTCGTTGATCCCCTGACGTGCACTCCAAGTCTCCCGTATTGCTTTCTTTCAAAAATAACTTTTCCGAAGGTTTCATTCCGTTTGGACTCCGTTTGATATTCCTTTTCTGCGAAACACTGAAATAAGGGAAAAAACAGAAACTGGCACTGGACTCTGGGTCAATAGGTTAGTCCCAAAAGTAATATAAAAGTGCATAGTAAAGCCCATAAAACATCCAAGATGGATAATATAATAGCATGAATACTTCATAAATTATAGATATGTTGGAGACGTATCAGACGTTTGACTAATTCCCAGACGTTGTTGAGCTCGAATTGATGTAATTCTTCTTGCATAGCTTGAATCCATTCAGGCTCCAGAAATGCCCACAAAAGAAACGAAAGAAAAGTGCCCACAAAAGTTAGACAAATGTGAAGCTTTTGAGCATGTGAGAGGACCTGGTGCGTTGATGTCACTGATGATTTTCTGAATCTGCACTTTGTTTGCGACGCGAGGATGAGCGGGTTGTCGTCGAGGAATTGGATCAGCATTTTCTTCAGCACTATTTTCTTCAGGTGCATCAGCATGATGTTCTTCACGTTCTGGAATGACTTCTTCAGGAGATTCTTCGGTAGGAATGACATCCTCAGTAGCCTTGAACTTGATGGATTCCTCAGGTGACTGTTCATCTAGCACAGGAGGTAGGTGCTCTCTTTGCGAGCCATTAGTTTCATTGAACCGCACATCTACAGTTTCAACAACTTTGTGGTGGACGTTGTTGAAGACGCTATAGGTGTGCGAGTCCTTTCCGCAACCAAGCATAAAACCTTCATGTGGGCTTTCGGTGCAAATTTAGAATTGTGATGAGGATCTCTAATCCAACATTTAGCACCGAAGACTTTGAAATAACTCACATTGGGTTTCTTGTCAGTGAGGAGTTCATAAGCAGTCTTTTTGAAGAATTTGTGAAGATATACCCTGTTGATGATGTGGCACGCAGTATCAATTGCCTCAATCCAGAAATGACGAGGTGTCTTGTATTCTTCAAGCATAGTGCGAGCCATCTAAACAAGAGTTCTGTTCTTGCGCTCCACGACGCCATTTTGCTGAGGAGCATAAGGAGCGGATAACTCATGAGTAATACCAAGTTCATCAAGATAGTCATCAAGACCAGTATTCTTGAACTCAGTTCCATTGTCACTTCTGATGTGCTTGATCTTCACACCAAAGTTGGCTGAAGCCCTCGAGGAAAATCGTTTGAAGACTTCCCGACTTCACGTTTGTAAGTAACAATATGCACCCATGTGTAACGAGAGTAATCATCAACAATAACAAAGCCATATTGAGATGCTTCATTAGTGAATGCAGAGTAATGGTTAGGACCAAAGAGATCCATGTGAAGCAATTCAAATGGTCGAGAGGTAGTCATGATAGTCCTTTCTGGATGCTTGGTCTTGGTCATCTTTCCAGCTTCACAGGCTCCACACAAGTGATCTTTGAGGAATTTGACATTCTCAATGCCAATGACATGCTTCTTCTTCGCGAGCGTGTGCAAGTTCCTCATGCCAGCATGACCTAGTCGTCGATGCCATAGCCAGCCTTCTGAAGCTTTTGCAAGTAGACATATAGCTGGTTGTGGTCCTGTAGAGAAATCAACAATATACAGATCTCCTCTCCTAAAGCCTTCGAAGACTTTGGAATTTTCAGCTTCCATGATCACAAGACAATGATACTTGCCAAAGATAACAACCATATCAAGATCACAAAGCATTGAGACTGACATGAGGTTGTATCCTCAGGACTCGACAAGCATGACTTTGTCCATGTGTCGATCCTTTGAGATCGCAACCTTACCTACACCCAATACCTTGCTTTTGCCTTTGTCAGCGAAGATGATATGCTTCATATGCGATGGAGATAAGGGAACATCCATCAATAGGTTCTTGACACCAGTCATGTGATTCGTACATCCACTATCGAGGACCCACTCAGTGGCTTTGGGTAGATCATCCTGCAGATGAATTAGTGCAACTTATGAACTCATATACTTCATCAGTGAAGAATATGACATCAATTTCATCAGATCAATTTTATCAAACCAATAGAAGAGATAAAGCATTATGAGGACATGAGACATGAGGATTCATTTCTTCATGATTAGCCTGCGTCCTTTTAGGCACTTTTCAGGTCTCCAGCAAATTCTTCAGACGATTAAGTTCGTCTGGAGACCTGACCCTGCATAAGAGATTAGTTCTTTCTCTTCACCACCCACATCTGAATGGGTGGCAAAGAGTTCATCATTCTGCGAGCTCCATAAGAGAAAGGTGGCATGGAAGCCAGTCCACTTCGTTTCACATAAGAGGAGTTAGGGTAAGCATATGAATAAGAAGACAAATTCTCCGAGGACTTATGAACATAATGGTTAGATGAATAATGCACATATTCATAACCCTTAGATCTTCCCTACGAAACAGAAGCGTTAGCACGATGATGATCATATGAGGATTTTGATCCTTTTGAGAAATTTGATCCACATGAGGAATTTTGTCCGTATGAGGACTTGGATCCATATGAAGAATTTGATCTGGGGTTCCTGTTCTTCACAGGTGGTCATGATGACATTCACCTGAAGACTTTGAAGACACCTTTTTTCTTCATAGGAGAACCGTTCCCGCAGTTAGTGCCAACATATCTAGCAAATACTTCACCATTCTGACTTTGGAACAGTTTATAGTTGGAGTCAAATGACTCATCAGAAGAATGAGGAGATTCACAAGTAAAACCAGATAGAGTAGATGGATCTATTGGAGGTCCCTTTGCAGAAACCCATGAGGTTTTGGGGTACTGCTCATGCTTCCAGTATGTCCCATCAACATTGAGTTTTCTCTCAAAGGCAATACCCTCTTTCCTAGGGTTCCTTTTGAGGATCTGCTTTTTAAGCACATCACAAAGAGCCTGATGCCCTTTGAGGCTTTTGTACATGACTGTCATATACAGTTCCTTCAGCCCTGCATTGTCAGTGATACTAGCAATATCCTCAGATGAGGAATTAGTGATAGCAGAGACAGGTGAAGAATTTGTAGCAGTAGAAGCATTTGAACATTCAGGTGAAGAATTAGCAGATTCATGTTCAACGCACTTCAAACATGGAGGAAAGAATTCTTCCTGAGTAGCGCTGATACGTTGAGCAAGTAATGAATCACGCTCCTTCTGAAGATCTTCATAACTCACCCTTAGCTTTTCAAGATCTTGCTTTCTTTGAAGAAATTCATAAGAAAGCTTCTCATGACTAGATAAGAGAGTGTTATGATGACTTTCAAGGTTGTCAAACTTAGACTGAAGTCTCTAAAGACTTCCAGTCAAGGTTTTAGTGCGATCCATTTCTTCACCCAACATATCATCACTTTTGTCTAGCATGTTTTGAACCTTTTCAAAAGCCTTTTGTTGTTTCACAGCAATCTTAGCAAGTTTAGAGTAGCTAGGCTTGAGGTTTTCATCAGATTCATCCTCACTTGATTCAGAGGAGGGATATTTGAGTACCTTGGCATCCTTTGCCATGAAGCAATAGGTTGGAGTGTAGTCATCATCGTCGTCATCAACCTTGTTGTAGAAGCCATCTTCTTCAGTGTTGAAGATGGACTTGCTGACGAATGCGGTAGCGAGGGCTAGGCTCGCGACACCAGATTCTGACTCCTCAAATGTCTCCTCTTCCTCATGTTCCTCAGATTCAGCTTCAGAGTCCATTTCCTTGCCAATGAATGCCCGAGCCTTCTTAGAGCTGCTCTTCTTGTGAGATGAAGACTTCGAGGATTTTGATGATGAAGACTTTGAAGATTTCTTCTTCTTCTTTGAGTCATCAGAACTATAATCCTTGTATTTCTTCTTCTTTGATTCCTTTTCCCACTGAGGACAATCTTGAATGTAGTGACCAGGTTTCTTGCATTTGTGGCATAGCCTCTTCTTATAGTCGCGGGATGAGGAATCATCATTCCTTGAGGCTTTTCCAAAGCGACCACGCCTTGAGAACTTCTGGAATTTGTTCACGAGCAATGCTAGCTCCTGGCTCAGTTCTTTAGGATCACCAAGGCTGCTACCAGAATCTTCACCTTCAGATTCAGAGACTGTCTTGGCCTTTAGGGCGCGTGATCTGCCATAGCTCGAACCATAGAGATCTCTCTTCTCAGCAAGCTGGAACTCATGAGTGTTTAGCCTCTCGAGGATATCAGCGGGATCAAGTGACTTGTAATCTCCACGTTCTTGTATCATCAGTGCCAGAGTGTCAGGAATCAAGCGATCTCAGCAATTTCTTCACCACCTCATGGTCGGTGATGTCAGTGGTACCAAGTGCTTGAAGCTCATTTGAGATGTCAGTGAGGCAATCGAAGGTTTGCTGAACATTTTCATTGTCGAGTCTTTTGAAGTGGTTGAGATATTGCGAAGAACGTCAACTCGAGAGTCACGTCGTGTCGAGACTCCTTCATTTACTTTAGACAGCCTATCCCAGATAAGCTTAGCAGTTTCCAAAGCACTCACGCTGCCATACCGCCCTTTATAATTACTCAGATGGCCACATATGATTTTCTTCACTTGGGAATCGAGTTGCTTGAATCTCTTCACATCAGCAGCATTCACAGAAGGTGTGACAAGAGGGAACACCATTTTCCACAACATACCAGAGATCGTTGTCAATTTCCTCAAGATGCATTCGCATCTTATTCTTCCAGTAGGGGTAGTCCGTCCCATCGATGGCAGGACACCCAGCAGAGACCTTGATCATACCTGCGGTCAACATAACTAAAACTCTAGGCGGTTAAATCGAAATCACAAAGAACAAGGGAGTACCTTGCTCTGATACCAATTGAAAGTGCGTTAAGTCGACTAGAGGGGGGTGAATAGGCGATTTTTATAAATTCTTCAATGAGGACTTTCAGGGTGAGGAAATTCCTTAGCAAAGAACTACTTGCAGTGGAATAAGTACTTAGATGCAGTCATAGCATAACATAAGCATGGACATAATGGTGAAATGAAAACACACACAGAGTATAGAAAGCGTAAGCATAGGATAAACAGGATGAAGACAAACAGACTGAAAAAATTGGACTGAGGAAATTGAGAAAGTCTTCTATCGAAGTCTTCAAATAGATATGAACAAGCACACAACACAGTAATGAGGAAATGAAAGAGTTGAGGAAATAGAACCAGTAGGCTTGGTGAAGACAATGATTTGGTAGACCAGTTCCAACTGCTGTGACAGTTGTACGTCTGGTTGGAGCGGCTAGGTATTTAAACCTGAGGACACACAGTCCCGAACACACAGTCCTCACAGTATTCTCCTTGAGCTAAGGTCACATAGACCTCGCCCAATCACTCGTGGTAAGTCTTCAGGTGACTTCCAAACCTTCACAAACTCGGTCACTCGGCGATCCACAATTTCCTCTTGGATGCTCTAGACCATGACGCCTAACTGTCTGGAAGATGCACAGTCTTCAAAGGTAACAAGCGTCGGGTCCATGCAGGATCAATCTCTTCAGTGATGCTCAATCACTTTGGGTTTGTAGGTGTTTGGGTTTGGGTTTTCCTCACTTGATGATTTTCACTCAAAGTCCTCGGAGGATGGGATGCTCTCAAATGACAAGTGTCAATTTCTCTCGGAGCAGCCAACCAGCTAGTGGTTGTAGGGGGGGGGGCTATTTATAGCCTAGGGAGCAGCCCGACATGATAAGACATAAATGCCCCTAAATGATATGACCGTTAGGTGGGTAGATATTTTGGGACAGCTGGCGCATAGCACAGCAACGGTCGGAAATTTGAGTATCAAATTCCTCAGGGCTATCATGTTCCTCACTTGTAGGCAATCCGCACTGGCAAATTCCTAACTCCTCAGTCAGAATAAATTCCTCAGAGACCAGAAGAACTTCATCTCTATTACTGAAGAAATTTGACTGAGCTGTATGAGATTTCCAATGGCTTCACTCGAAGGGATTGGTAGGTGTGGGATTTTGAGTTGAGCATTACATGGAAATTTTTCCTTAGTATTTCCTCGACCCCCTTTAATAGCACGGTGTTTCTTATGACTTAAGAAAGAGAAAATGAAACTACAAAAACAAAAGTCTTCACGCTTCATGTTCCTCGTATGAATACCAAGTCTTCAGGGTCACACCAATTTCTTCACTTTCAAAGTCTTCAGAAATCCAAAGTCTTCAGTCGAAGACATTCATTTTTAGGGGTCGACTTTCTCTGTAAATAACAAACTCCTCATAGACTTATAGACCTGTGTACACTCACAAACGCATCAGTCCCTTAACCTATAAGTCTTCAATACACCAAAATCACTAAGGGGCACTAGATGCACTTACAGTCGCTTTATTGTATGAAATGCAATCGCCATGTAATTGCTTTATTTTATCACTAAGCGGCAGCGATAGTCGTAGAAGCAATAGTTGGCGAGACGACAACGCTGCTTCGATGGAGATCAAGGTGTCAAGCCGGTGACGATGGTGATCATGAAGGTGCTTTGGAGATGGAGATCAAAGGCACAAGATGATGATGGACATTTCATATCACTTATATTGATTGCATGTGATGTTTATCCTTTATGCATCTTATTTTGCTTAGTACAACGGTAGCATTATAATATGGTCTCTCACTAAATTTCAAGGTACAAGTGTTCTCCCTGAGTATGCACCGTTGCTACAGTTCGTCATGCCGAGACACCACGTGATGATCGGGTGTGATAAGCTCTACATTCACATACAACGGGTGCAAGCCAGTTTTGCACACGTAGAATACTCAGGTTAAACTTGACGAGCCTAGCATATGCAGATATGGCCTCGTAACACTGAGACCAAAAGGTCGAGCGTGAATCATATAGTAGATATGATCAACATAGTGATGTTCACCATTGAAAACTACTCCATCTCACGTGATGATCGGACATGGTTTAGTTGATATGGATCACGTGATCATTTAGATGACTAGAGAGATGTCTATATAAGTGGGAGTTCTGAAGTAATATGATTAATTGAACTTTAATTTATCATGAACTTAGTAGCCGATAGTATTTTGCAGGTCTATGTTGTTGTAGATCAATGGCCCGTGCTACTGTTCCTTTGAATTTTAATGCGTTCCTAGAGAAAGCTAAGTTGAAAGATGATGGTAGCAACTACACGGACTGGGTCCATAACTTGAGGATTATCCTCATTGCTGCACAGAATAATTACGTCCTGGAAGCACCACTAGGTGCAAGACCCGCTGCAGGAGCAAGTCCGAACGTTATGAACGTGTGGCAGAGCAAAGCTGATGACTACTCGATAGTTCAGTGTGCCATGCTTTATGGCTTACAACCAGTACTTCAACGACGTTTTGAATGTCATGGAGCATATGAGATGTTCCAGGAGTTGAAGTTAATATTTCAAGCAAATGCCCGGATTGAGAGATATGAAGTCTCCAATAAGTTCTATAGCTGCAAGATGGAGGAGAATAGTTCTGTCAGTGAACATATACTCAGAATGTCTGGGTACCACAACCACTTGACTCAACTGGTAGTTAATCTTCCTAATGATAGTGTCATTGACAGAGTTATTCAATCACTGCCACCAAGCTACAAAAGCTTCGTGATGAACTATAATATGCAAGGGATGAACAAGACTATTCCCGAGCTCTTCACAATGCTAAAGGCTACGGAGGTAGAAATCAAGAAGGAGCATCAAGTGTTGATGGTTAACAAGACCACTAGTTTCAAGAAAAAGGGTAAAGGGAAGAAGGGGAACTTCAAGAAGAACGACAAGCAAGTTGCTGCTCAAGTGACGAAACCCAAGTCTGGACCTAAGCCTGAGAATGAGTGCTTCTACTGCAAAGGGACTGGTCACTGGAAGCGGAACTGCCCCAAGTATTTGGCGGATAAGAAGGATGGCAAAGTGAAAGGTATATTTGATATATATGTTATTGATGTGTACCTTACTAATGCTCGTAGTAGCTCCTGGGTATTTGATGCTGGTTCTATTGCTCATATTTGCAACTCAAAACAGAGGCTATGGATTAAGCGAAGATTGGCTAAGGACGAGGTGACGATGCGCGTGGGAAATGGTTCCAAAGTCGATGTGATTGCCGTCGACACGCTACCTCTACATCTACCTTCGGGATTAGTTTTAGACCTGAATAATTGTTATTTGGTGCCAGCGTTAAGCATGAACATTATATCTGGATCTTGTTTGATGCGAGACGGTTATTCATTTAAATCAGAGAATAATGGTTGTTCTATTTATATGAGTAATATCTTTTATGGTCATGCACCCTTGCTGAGTGGTCTATTTTTGTTGAATCTCGATAGTAATGATACACATATTCATAGTATTGAAGCCAAAAGATATAAGTTTAATAATGATAGTGCAACTTATTTGTGGCACTGCCATTTAGGTCATATTGGTGTAAAGCGCATGAAGAAACTCCATGTTGATGGGCTTTTGGAATCACTTGATTATGAATAACTTGATGCTTGTGAACCATGCCTCATGGGCAAGATGACTAAGACTCTGTTCTTCGGAACAATGGAGCGAGCAACAGACTTGTTGGAAATAATACATACTGATGTATGCGGTCCGATGAGTGTTGATGCTCGCGGCGGGTATCATTATTTTCTGACCTTCACATATGATTTGAGTAGAGATGGGTATATCTACTTGATGAAACATAAGTCTGAAACATTTGAAAAGTTCAAAGAATTTCAGAGTGAAGTGGAAAATCATCGTAACAAGAAAATAAAGTTTCTAAGATTTGATCGCGGAGGTGAATATTTGAGTTACGAGTTTGGTCTTCATTTGAAACAATGTGGAATAGTTTCGCAACTCACGCCACCTGGAACACCACAGCGCAATGGTGTGTCCCAAGTTTCTCACCTCGGACGCAAAAGCATATCATCATTGCTTGCATGGCATTGCACAACTTCATTCGTGATAGCAAGTTGAGTGACAATTTTTTTGATAAATGTGATGCCGATGATGAGTATGTACCTCCAGTGCTACGACGCGAAGTAGCACAAACACAAGCAGATCCCGTTGAAGAGGAGGAGAACGAAGATACCATGGATACTATTCGTAGTAGGATAGCCAATGCTTGTCTTGCGACAGCAACATATGTTGCTATCTTGATGGAGGTCATCATGTGAACCACATATATATATATATATATATATATATATTCTATGGTGCATGCCTTTTGTAATATTATTATGGGATCAGTATCTATTTATATATAATATGCAACATGGAAGTACAATGGTTGAATTCGTATGTGTTACCTGTGAATCATCTAATATTTTCATGATTTTCATTTGCAAAATGGTCGTTCTATTGCCTACCAATGTACATATCACCTATAGTTCATAAAAAACAGTTTACCAAGTATGATTGGACAAGAAGGATTGCAATCAATATCAAGAACAATGAAATCTATGGGCACATAGTTCCTATTTGCAAGAATAAGAACATCATTAATCCTTCCCAAGGGTTTTTAATGGTAGAATTTGCCATGTGCAAATTAAGAGAACATTCTTCAATATTGGTAAGACCAAGCACATCACATAGAGATTTCGGAATTGCGGAAACACTAGCACCCAAATCACATAAAGCAAAGCACTCATAATTTTTAATCTTGACTTTAATGGTAGGTTCTCACTCATCATGTAATTTTATAGGAATTGAAATCTCTAACTCCAATTTTTCTTCTAAAGCTTTTAACATGGCATCTACGACATGTTTAGTAAAAGATATATTTTGTTCATAGGCATTGGGTGAATTTATAATGGATTGCAACAAAGAAATACATTCAATCAAAGAGAAACTATCATAATTAAAGTCTTTGTAATCCAAAAGATTGGGCACATTACTAGTTAAAGTTTTGACCTCTCCAAACCTAGTTTCATCAATTTTTTCAACAAGATTTTCACCCTCTGAATCATGGGGACGCCTTCTAGCTAAAGTTGACTCTTCTTCAGTCCCTTTATCATCAAGTTTAATATTACTAAACAAAGAATCAATATAAGAAACACTAATCATTTTAAGATCTTCATCATTATTATGAAAGCAATTGGTAGAAAACGCTCTTTCTAAAAAATTTCTTTTAGCTCTAAGCATAGCGGTTCTTTTCTTACTTTCATCCATGGAAACATGTAAAGCTTTAATTGATTCATTGACATCAACCTTAGGTGGATTTTTTTAATCTTGAGATCTTCTACATCAACCTTACTATCAATGCTTCTAGACATATCATCAGTCTTATTCAACTTTTCTTCTATCATAGTATTGAAAACTTTTTGGGCATTGATAAATTCTTTAATATTACTCTCCAGATCAGAGGGGTTCCTATTATTGTTGTAAGAGGAATTACCACAGGAATTGCCATAATTATTAGAGGAATTTCCAGGAAAAGGCCTAGGATTAAAATTACCTCTATAAGCATTATTATTAAAATTGTTTCGCGAGACAAAATTCACATCGACGGGATCACTATTTTCTAAATCAAAGTAGACAAAGGCACATCATTAAGATCAATAGGAGAATTTTTATTAGCAACCAATTTCATAAGAGCATCAACTATTTTCTAAATCAAAGTACTAATTTCTTCAACAGAATTGATCTTTTTACTAGTAGGTGCTCTTTCGGTATGCCATTGTGAGTAATGAGCCATGATATTATCTGGAAATTTAGTAGCTTCACTGATAACCCACAAGTATAGGGGATCGCAACAGTTTTCGAGGGTAGATATTCAATCCAAATTTATTGATTCGACACAAGGGGAGCCAAAGAATATTCATGAGTTTTAGCAGTTGAGTTGTCAATTCAACCACACATGAAAGACTTAATATCTACAACAAAGTTTTTAGTAGCAAAGTAGTATGGAAGTAACTGTAATGATGGTAACAGTAGCAATATCAATTTTGTAGTGCTTGTAGCAGCAGCACGGCGAAAGTAACTTACCAAAGATCAATATGTGAAAAGCTCATAGGCATTGGATCAGTGATGGATAATTATGTCGGATGGCATTCATCATGCAACAGTCATAACCTAGGGCGACACAGAACTGTTGGGGAACGTTACATGGGAAACAAAAAGTTTCCTACCCTCACCAAGATCAGTCTAGGTGATGACCATCTACGAGAGGAGATATTGCATCAACATAACCTTGTAGATCGCTAAGCGGAAGCTTTATGAAACACGGTTGACGTAGTCGAATGTCTTCGAGATCCAATCACGATCCATCCCGCGAACGTCTTCGCGATCCAATCACGATCCGTCCCGCGAACTCCCGATCTAAGTGCCGAACGGACAGCACCTCCGCATTCAACACACGTACGGCTTGATGTCGCCTTCACCTCCTCGATCCAGCGAGCGATGGTGAAGTAGTAGCTCGAGTCCTCCGACAGCACGACGGCCTGGTGGCGGCGGTGCTGGTGGAATTTCAGCAGAGTGATACGTCTCCAACGTATCTATAAATTTTTATTGTTCCATGTTGTTATATTATCATTCTTGGATGTTTTACAATCATTTTACAATCATTTTATATAATTTTTTGGGACTAACCTATTGACATAGTGCCAAGTGCCAGTTGCTGTTTTCTACTTGTTTTTTACATCGAAGAAAATCAATATCAAAACGGAGTCCAAATGCAGCAAATGTTTTTGGAGAATTTTTATGGACCAGGACACCCAGGATGGACCAGAGCAACACCTGGGGGTGCCCCGAGGGGTGCACAACCCACCAGGGCGCGCCTGGACCCCCAGCCGCGCCCAGGTGGGTTGTCCCCACTTTGATGGCCTCCGACACCCCCTCTTCGCCCTATAAATTCACAAATATTCCAAAACCCTTCGGGGAGAACCTAGATCAGAAGCTCCGCCGCCACAAGGCTCTGTAGCCACCGAAAACGAATCTATACCCTGTTCCGGCACCCTGCCGGAGGGGGGAATCATCACCGGTGGCCATCTTCATCATCCCGCCGGCCACCATGATGAGGAGGGAGTAGTCCACCCTCGGTGCTGAGGGTTTGTACCAGTAGCTATGTGTTTAATCTCTCTCTCTCTCGTGTTCTTGAGATGTCACGATCTTGATGTATCACGGGCTTTGTTAATATAGTTGGATCATATGGTGTTTTCCCCTCTCTATCTTGTTTTGATGAATTGAGTTTTCCCTTTGAGATTTCGTTGTTATCATATTGAATACTTTTATGGATTTGAGAACACTTGATATATGTCTTGCAATTGAATACTCGTAGTGACAATGGGGTATCATATTGATTCACTTGCTATATGTTTTGGCACTCAACTCATGGATTCCCGAGGTGACATTGGGGTAATCTGTGCATAGGGGTTGATGCACGTTCTTGTCTTTGTTTCTCCGGTAGAAATCTTGGGGCACTCTTTAAAGTTATTTGTGTTGGATTGAGTATTATGAATATGAATTTGCTTTGGTGTTATTTTAGTACGAACTCTAGGATAGATCAAATGGAAATAATAGCTTTGTGTTATTTTAGTACGAACTCTTGAATAGATCGAACGAAAAGAATAGCTTTGAGGTGGTTTCGTACCCAACAAACAATTTATTCTTATGTTCTCCGCTAGATAGGAACTTTGGAGTGATTCTTCATCGCACTTTGAGGGATAGTTATATGATCCATTTATATTAGCATTGTTGAGAGATTGCACTAGTGAAAGTACGGACCCTAGGCCTTGTTTCTAAGCATTGCAATACCCTTTTTTGCCCGTTTACTATTTGCTACCTTGCTGTTTTTATTTATTCAGATTATAAAAATATATTTCTATCATCCATATTACACTTTTATCACCATCTCTTCGCCGAACTAGTGCACCTATTCAATTGACATTGTATTGGGTGTGTTCGGGGCACAAGAGACTTTTTGTTATTTGGTTGCAGGGTTGTTTGACAGAGACCATCTTCATCCTATGCCTCCCACGGATTTTAAACCTTAGGTCATCCACTTGACGGAAAATTGCTACTGTCCTACAAAACTCTACGCTTGGAGGCCCAACACGAGCCTACAAGAATAAAGTTGCGTAGTAGACATCAAGCTCTTTTCTGGCGCCGTTGCTGGGAAGGTGAGTGCTTGAAGGTATATCTTTAGATCTTGCAATCGAATCTTTTAGTTTCTTGTTTTATCACTAGTTTTGCTTATAAAAGAAAACTACAAAAAAGGGAATTGAGGTTGCATCATATTATTGATCATCTTTATAATATCTTTCTTGAAAATGATTGACCAGAAAATTGTGCTCAATTGTTAGAAGAAGAAGTCAATAAAATGTTTGGCACAAAATATTTGAATGATGAGCATGATTGCAATTTTGTTAGTATGAATTCTTTGAATATCCATGATGCTAATGATATGCAAAGGCATAAGCTTGGGGATGCTATATTTGATGAAGATGATATTTTTAGTCCCCAAGATTTGATGAGAAAATTTATTGTGATGAAAGCATGCCTCCTATTTATGATGATTATATTGATGAAAGTGGATTTGGAGAGGTCATGACTTTATTTAATGATGATTCCACTATGTTGGAAGAGGTTTTAATTGATTATGACAACAAAGTTCCTACCTATGATGATTATGGTGATGACATGTATGCTATAAAGAATAACGATAACCATGAAACTTGCCATCATGATTTTAATTTTCACTCTCATGATAGTTATTTTGTTGATTTTGCTCCCACTACTATTCATGAGAATAAATTTGCTTATGTGGAGAGTAATAAAATTTCTATGCTTATGCATCATGAAAAGAATGCTTTATGTGATAGCTATATTGTTAAATTCATTCATGATGCCACTAAAAATTATTATGAGGGAGGAATATATGCTTGTAGGTATTGCAATAATATCACGTTTCCTCTCTATGTGTTGAAAATCTTGAAGTTGTGCTTGTTTTGCCTTCCTATGCTAGTTGATTCTTGTTCCCATAAATTTTTTTCTCACAAAATCCTATGCATAGGAAATGGGTTAGACTTAAATCTGCTTGTCATGTGCTTCATGATGCTCTCTTTGTATTTCAATTCTTTACTTTTATGCGAGCATCATTGAAATCATCATGCCTAGCTTAAATGGCATAAAAGAAAAGCGCTTGTTGGGAGACAACCCAACATTTACCCCTACTGTTTTTGTGCGTTAACATGATTAAGCTACTCTAGTAATCATGTTTTATTTCTTTTGTTTCAATAAAGTGCTAAGTAAAGCTTTTGGGATAGCATGGATGATAGTTGACTTGAATCTGTGCAAAAACAGAAACTTCTGCGCTTGTCAGTGTGGAACGACACCTATGGGATCACAAGAATCCCTACTACGGTTGCCGGGGCACAGGTTTGCGAGAAGAGCAGGATCAGTAGTCAACACAAGGATCGTTTACCCAGGTTCGGGCTGCAAAGATGCGTAAAACCCTAGTCCTACTTTGGTGGATGTACTGAGTGTTCTTGAGCTCTTGAACTAGCTACGGTAGCCGAGTGGTTCAAAAGAGCCGAATCCTTCTCCAATATGCCAAGGGCCTCCTTTTATAGTCGAAAGGGGCTGCCACAGTGGCACACAGGAGGTGGAAAGGCGTACAGTACTGCGAGCTTATCGCTCGTATTACAGGACAAGACGCATTTAATGCGTCGCTTTGGTGTCCCCTAGCTTTATCGGGGACGGGAGCGAGGCCCGTCCTGTCCGTCGCCGCTCCTCCTCGCTTCGACACGCGCCCTGGCCAGCGATGCATGCGACGCCATGTAGCCAGGCATGCAGCTGAGGTGGCGCGGTGGTGGAGCCTTCACGAAGATCTGCATGCCGCCACGCAGGCGTGTGCTGAGTTGGCCAGGAATCTGCATGTTGCCACGCAGGTGCCTGCCCAGCCTGTTGGGTTGGCAGCTGCATGCAAACGGCGGTGGTGACTTGCTTGGTGCAGGCCTGGCTGTGGCCCCGCTGGCGCCCCTGGTGAGGGCCTTGCCGGGTGGCCCGACAAGGATCTTGCCGGGGGTCTTGTGGTTCCCCTCGGCATGGATCTTGCCGAGGATCGCTGCCTTCTAATCCTTATCTGATCTTGAATATTCCTTGTCTTCACAAAGATCTACGTGCCACCACAGAGGTGCCTCCCGAGCCCTGGCCCAACGTGGTTGATGGTGTTGGAGACCGTGGGCCCAAGGGCGGCTCGGTCTGTTGGTGTTTGGGGCGTGCTGCCCCGGAAAGGCTCTTGCCGGGGCTGCTGAGGCCGTCCCTGGCAAAGGTCTTGCCGGGGGAAACTGCTCTGCCCCTCTGCTTCTTCGCGTTCTTGGCCTTGGCGTCGTCTTGATTGTCTTGGGCTTAGGTTTTACCTTGGTTCACGTGCCCTGTTCTGCTTGGTGTGGCCGTGGGCACGGCTCCGACGGCCCATGCACAAGTAAGGGGTACAAAGATGCGCCCCTTCTTTCGTACACCGACAGGAGCCCTCGGGCCTGGGACACACATAAGCGTGACACGTTCTGGGGCCAGGCCCAAAAAGGTGTGCGGGCAGACGGGGCGGTTTTTACCATGGTTAAACTTTCGCGTGCTGCGCTTCCCACGACCCGTGTTGAATGCGCGACGTGGAGGGGTGCGCGTGACGTGGGCGGCATGCGTGGGCGGTTTCCGCACGCATGCGTCACATCGCAGTAAAGAGGCGGCTCGCGCCTTCCCCGCAGAAAGAGGGAGGCGTGGAGGCGCGGCTCATTTACTGAATGGGGCCGGGTCACGGTCTTCAAGGCATCCATACCCCATGATCACGGGGCGGGGAGAGGTCGCCTCACCCGTCCCTCGGTTCTGCACGTTCGCCACGCGTCCTCCATGCGCTTGGGGTGGCAAGCGGTGGAGACGGGAAACCGGGCCGTCGCTGGTGGGGCAGCGGGTCGGTCCCGATTCCCTGCGCCTCTGGTATCTGGATTGGCCGAGCGGGGCGGCCGAGCCCCGACCCCGCCCCTTTGTAAGTTGAGGGAAGGGGGGATGGCATCCCGCACTCTTCTATCATCTACCTCCTCCTGCCTCTGCTTCTTTCTCTCATCTGCCATGGAGAAAGGGAACCCCGGTCCCTCGACGGTGGTGGCGAGGGTCGCCGATCAAGAGCGCATCCCTCTTCTTCCTGAACCCGCGGAGGTGGAGCCGGCCGTGAGGGGAAGGGGGAGGGGGCGAGGCCGTGGGCGAAGCCGTGGCAGAGGTCGTGGTGCTCGGGGAAGAGGAGGACGGGGCGGCGCGCCGGCCTCGCCCCCGCCAATGATGCCTTTCCCGACGGAGGGCCACGTTGGTGACCAGCCCCGCGAGTTCTTCATCAGGCTGCGTCGGCCTCCGCGTCGCCGTCTTCGTCTTCCTGCCCCGTTTGCTCAGGAGATGGAGCGTGACCCGCCCTAGACCCTCAGGTTGCACATGAGGGGCTGCGGGAATGGGGGCACGCGGGTCAACGTCGACTTCCCGGCTCCTCGGGTCATGTACCTCCGACGTGGATGTAAGACGTTCGCTCGCATCCACAGCCTGACAGCAGGGCTCGTCCTCTACTTCAAATTAGTGGAGGACGGGTTGCTCTCCGTCAAGGTCTTCGGAGATTTTGGAACTCGTCTGAAGTGCTATGTGGAGAGCTCCTCCGACGATGGAAGCTCTTCCTCGAGTGAAAGTGATGAGGAGGACAGCGGGGCAGACGACGGGGACGAGCCGACTAGGCGTCGGGCGCCCCGCGCCTGGGCGGGCACGGTAGCAGCAAAATCTGCACCTGGCCGTTCCTCCAGCGGAGTTTCGCCGGGGGAGGGGCCAGCTCCTTGAACTTCTTGGGGCCGTCTCCTTGGGCGGCTGGCGTCGGGAGGCTGCGGAAGAGGAGGAGGGCGGGCGGCAAGGCCGTCAACTCGGAGTACGCGGACACCGACGCCTTTGTCGTGTGTCCGGCGACCTGCCGCCTCGTCTTCCAGCTCCTTTCCCGGCACCGTCATCACCGGCCCACCCTGGGGCAGTCGCCGAGGTGTTCTCTTGGTGCTTTCTGCTGCTCGTAGCTCGCCTAGGCGCCCCTTTTGCCCTTTCGCCTTCTTGACCTGCCTCCTGAGGAGAGGGACAAGAAAGGGATTACGGGCATCTTCTCTTTTTTAGTTTGTAAGCCTTCGGGCCTTTGTTTAATTTAGAACTTGTAATCCCCTTGCTCATGTTTTTCATTTCATATGAACTGTACCTGTATGGGATGTTTTTTAATGAAAAAGGGATGTTTGCCGGGTTTTTCATTCATGGGTAGACCCCGCGACAAGGAGCGAATCCTTGTTACTTTTTAAGATAAACGTTTTTCGCCCGGCAACAGGCCTTGCCGTCCCCCTCACTTCGCTCGACCATTCTCATGCTCTTGGCGGAGACAGGGATGAAGTCGGCTTAGGCTCCTTGTTCTATTTCCTTGCCGCCGCGACTACAACCAAATCCGGGCCCCGGAGATAATCCTTGGGTATAGGAAAGGGGAGCATGGTGGCCTAGAAATAAAACGAGGTTTCACATATCCCAGTTCCATGTCGAAATGCATTACAGAGGATAAAAGACTTATCTGGATCTGCAGCCCCCGGCAACCTTGTCTTGCCGCGGTCGGATCCTTGTACTTGCAGCCCTCGGCAACTCTGTTCTGCAGGGGTTGGGACGCCGGTCCGTTCCCTTTCTTCCAAGTAGCTCAGCAGAAGTGCCCACGTGCCCTGCGAACCAAAAACTACTGGAATCAGCTAGTTTGCCATCTGCCAGATCTTTGCCGTCTGCTAGCTGACGGCAAAGAAGCTCTTTGCCATCAGCTACCCAAAAGCAGACGGCAAAGAAAAGGCTGACGGCAAAGAAGCTCTTTGCCATCTGCCAGCTCTTTGCCGTCTGCCAGCAGACGGCAAAGAATCTTTGCCGTCCGCTGGCAGACGGCAAAGAGTGAGGTGGCCCCCACCCCCCGCTCGTGTGAAAAAATCTTAACGGCCCACCTCTTTGCCGTCCGCTAGCAGACGACAAAGAGGCAAAAAGGCAGACGGCAAAGGCTGGCAGACGGCAAAGAGGGCACTTGACTAACGGCAGGTACCCCCCCCCCCCGCCCGTTACTCACTTCCTCCTCGCCTCTCCTCCCACCCCGCCGCCGCAGCCGCCGCCCCGTCGCCCACCGCCCCGGCTCCCCGCCGCCCGACCGCCCCGTCGCCCCCCGCCCCGCGCCCCCCGCCGCCCTAGGCCGCCTCCTCCACCGCCCCGCCCCGGCCCCCCCGCCGCCCCGGCCCCTGCCGCCCCGCATCCTCCACCGCCCCGCCCCGGCCCCCCGCCGGCCGGGCCCCCGCCGCCCCGCCTCCTCCACCGCCCCGCCCCGGCCCCCCGTCGCCGGCCCCTCCCCGACCCATCGCCGCCCCCCACAGTGAGCCCCTCCCATTTTTTTTCTTCTGTTTTTTTGTTTTTCTTTTCTGTTAAGATAAGGTTTTTTAGTTTAAGTTTTTTCAGTCTAGAATTAATTAGTTTAGGTTATTTAGTTTAATTAGTTTAGGTTTAATTAGTTTAAATAGTTTAGTTTTAATTAGTTTAAGTTTTTAGTTTAGGTTTAGGTTAAGTAGAAGGGGGAAGAAGAAGAAGAAGAAGAAGAAGAGGAGGAGGAGGAGGAGAAAGAAGAAGAAGAAGAAGAAGAAGAAGAAGAAGAAGAAGAAGAAGAAGAAGAAGAAGAAGAAGAAGAAGAAGAAGAAGAAGAAGAAGAAGAAGAAGAGGAGGAGGAGGAGGAGGAGGAGGAGGAGAAAGAAGAAGAAGAAGAAGAAGAAGAAGAAGAAGAAGAAGAAGAAGAAGAAGAAGAAGAAGAAGAAGAGGAGGAGGAGGAGGAGGAGAAAGAAGAAGAAGAAGAAGAAGAAGAAGAAGAAGAGGAGGAGGAGGAGGAGGAGGAGAAAGAAGAAGAAGAAGAAGACGGGGGATGAGAGGAAGTAGAAGAATGAGAAGAAGTAGAAGTAGTAGAAGAATGAGAAGACCCCCTGACCCCCCAACCTCGACACCACACCCCGACACCCGACCCCGACTCCACCCCGACACCCGACCCCCTAACCCCCTGACCCCGACACGACACCCCGACCCCCCGACCCCCTAACCCCCTGACCCCGACACGACACCCCGACACCCCGACCCGAAACAGCACCCCGACCCCGACACGGCACCCCGACACCGACACGGCACCCCGACACCGACACGACACCCCGACACCGACACGACACCCCGACCCCCGACACGACACCCCCGACACCCCGACACCCAGACTCCGAGACCCCGACCCCGACCCCGACACCCCGACCCCGAGCCTGACCCGACACCCCGACCCCGACACCGACACGGCACCCCGACCCCGACCCGGCACCCCGACCCGACACCCCGACCCCGACCCCCGACACGACACCCCCGACACCCCGACACCGAGACCCCGACCCCGACCCCGACCCCGACCCCGACACCCCGACCTCGAGCCTGACCCGACACCCCGACCCCGACACCGACACGGCACCCCGACCCCGACCCGGCACCCCGACCCGACACCCCGACCCCGAGACCCCGACCCCGACACGGCACCCCGAGACCGACACGACACCCCGACCCCCGACACCTCCCGAAAAGGTGTTCTTTGGCCTTCCAGAAGCCGACGGGGTCATATATTTGTGAATTATTAGTTAGGTCATATATCTTTCGATTTTGTTATGAAAAACATCATATATAATTGTGTTGATCGGGTAGTTTTAAATGTGCAGTTGTTTCATCGCTGCGAGGTTTGGTGTTCGACGACCTCGCCGTGCGTTTGACGAGCTCTGCCCCTTCGTTCGTGGGTGAGCACAAATGACATGTCCTCCTCCCCCATTAATTATTTGATCTATTCCGATGAAACTTGATAGCTAGATATATATGTGTCTTGAATCATCAGTATGCGTAACCAATATGTGTCTCCCGTTCGAAAGCGTCATAGTTATAAATATGCATGCATTTGCATATTTATAACCTTGATTCTTTCGAATTGTCCAACGCTATCCATGGACAGCCCGAGTATGTTTAGATTGGGTTCGTTTTCCCATATGCTTTGCTCCGGATCCGACGCATAAATTTCGTCAGTGCCTCCCCTGTTGTTCTCCGGGTACACATCCTCTCTGTTTATTGCAGAGACGTGTATCAGGAGAACAGCGGGGAGGTGCTGCCGAAATTTTGCGTAGGATCCGGGGCATAGCATGGGAAAATGAACCCAATCTAAACATACTCGGGTGGGATTAGGACCTATCATTACCAATTAGAGTGTAGGTTGCATGGACGTAATAAAATTGACAAAGTAGATCAACTGATGAATACATACATGGTGAATTATATATATATATATATATATTTGTTGTGTGTCTAGTAGCTCTGAAAGTCAAGATGAGTGATCGTGCGTGGATGTACACCGGTCACACTTGTCAGAACAAATGGAGCACTGAATGGTTCACAAAAACCAAGGGGTTTGTGCGAGCCGCATTTGCAAATGGCCAGAGGAAAACCTGGTGCCCCTGTTTACGGTGCGACAATTGGGAAAAGAGGACAGAGGCTGAAATGGGCAAACACCTGCAGAAGAGTGGTTTTACGCCCGATTATACGGTGTGGACATTTCATGGTGAGTCTGCCCAACGTGACCGAGCTGAGGTGGATCGTCGTCGCACCGACGAGCATGGTACCGGGATGGAAAACATGGTGCAAGACTTTGATGATGCTCGGGATTCGGACGAGGAGATGGAGGAATCTGCAAAGGCCTTCAATGAAATGTTGGAGTCTTCAAAACGTCCGCTCCATGAGCACACTGAGCTTTGTCAGTTGGATGCCATCTCACAAGTAATGGCTCTAAAGGCTCAGTTCAACTTGGGCAGAGAATGCTACGATGCAATGATGACAGTATTTGGACGCTTTCTACCCAAAGGCCATGTAATGCCTGCAAACCTGTACCAGTCGGACAAAATCCTCCGTGCACTGAAGATGCCCTATGATAAGATACATGCCTGTGAGAAAGGATGTGTCTTGTTTAGGCTTGACTATGCGGACTTGAACTATTGTCCCATTTGCAAGTCTTCCAGATATGTTGTGGTAGACAACGGTATGGGTGAGAAGACACAGACCAAAATCCCCGTTAGTGTTCTTCGGTATATGCCAATCGTACCAAGACTTCAACGTCTTTTCATGGTCGAAGAGACGGCCAGACAGATGACATGGCACAAAACGGGCAAAAGAACCGAACTAGATGCAGATGGGAATCTGATGATTGTACACACATCGGATGGTGTTGCGTGGAAAAAATTTGATGAATTACATGGTGACAAATCGGCAGATCCGAGGCATCCTCGAGTCGGCATCAGCACAGATGGGTTCAGTGTGTTTGGTATGACGGCAGCCCAATACAGTTGTTGGCCCGTATTTGTCTTTCCAGTCAATCTCCCCCCCGGACAGATTATGCAAAGAAAGAACATTTCCTGACGTTGATAATTCCAGGGCCCAACTATACGGGGAAAAATATGAATGTGTACATGCAACCGCTTAAGGACGAATTGCAAGAAGCCTGGGATAATGGATTCAAGACATACGATGCCTATAGCAAACAGAACTTCATAATGCGTGTCTGGTACATGTACTCGACGCATGACTTGCCGGCGTATGCGCTATTCATTGGCTGGTGTGTGCATGGAAGGTTCCCGTGCCCCACATGCAAGGGAGCTCTTGAGTTTCGTTGGCTTCAGGCCAGTCGCAAGTTTTCTTGCTTCGACATGCATAGACAGTTCCTGAATCCTCGCCATAAGTTCAGGAAAGACAAGAAGAACTTCATCAGAGGTAGAGTTGTCAAAAACTCTGCACCACATGCATTGACAGGCCAACAGACCCTGGATCAGTTAAACGCTCTCGAGCCAGATCCAGAGCGTCCAGGGTACTTCAAGGGGTATAATTCTAAGCACGCCTGGACTCACAAAACATGCTTATGGGATCTACCTTACTTCAAAGACCTCCTTTGCCCACACAACATCGACGTGATGCACACTGAGAAGAATATCGCCGAGGCACTTTTTGGTACATTGTTCAGCATAGATGGGAAGTCAGAGGATAATACTAAGGCTAGAGTCGATCTGGAGGCGCTATGTGATAGGCCGTTACAAAACATGAAAGAACCGAATGGAAAGCAGAACTGGACGAAGCCAAAGGCATGGTTCAATCTTGGAAGGCCAGCTATGAGGGAAATTATCTTGTGGGTGAAAATGCAGTTGATGTTCCCCGATGGGTATGCAGCGAATCTACAGAGGGGAGCCAGTCTTGATAAATTGAAGATATTTGGTCTCAAGAGTCATGATTGGCACATATGGATTGAGCGGGTAATGCCGGTGATGTTGCGTGGCTTCATCCCTGAGGATGAATGGCTAGTACTGGCAGAACTCAGCTATTTCTTCCGTGTTCTTTGTGCGAAAGAACTATCGCCGGGCGTGCTAGAAGAAATGGAAGAGTTGGCGCCGGAGTTGATCTGCAAGTTAGAGAAGATCTTTCCACCGGGCTTCTTTAATCCAATGCAACATTTGATTTTGCATCTCCCGATCGAGGCAAGATTGCGGGGGCCCGTGCAAAATCGTTGGTGCTACCCAACTGAGAGGATGCAGAAGACGCTTCGACAAAAATGTAAAAATAAACGTAGAATTGAAGCATCGATGGCTGAGGCATTCATCACTGAGGAGGCGGCAAACTTCGTCACAGCACACTACGAAGCCAAAAATCGTCATTTGCATAATCCGAAGCCTCGGTACAATGCTGACGACCCTAAAAAGGGTGGATCCAACCTCAGCCTATTCAAAGGGAATCTCGCACCAGCCAGTGTTTCAAATCCAGTATCTTTGGATAACGAACAATGGCGGACCATTTCGTTGTATATCTTCAACAACCTGATAGAAGTGCGGCCGTACATCGAGTAAGTTCTCGGTACATAGTTTCGCAACTTCTATTTCCTTTGATCTGCTCTTATTCCTGGATATTTCATACAGTCGATACGTCGCCTTATTCTTGTATGGAGCGGTGATCCAAAAGGATTCTGTCGAAGAGTATGAGCTTCTCGCAAAGCAAGGAGGCGGCTATCCCGGTTTCATCTCTTGGTTCAAACAAACGGTAATTTCTATTAGACTTGTAGGCTAATTTGTAGGCGGCTATCCCGGTTTCATTCGCTAATTTGTGCGTAATGCAACAATCCTTTCATATTAAACTTGTAGGCTAATTCAGAGTCTATGGACGCCGAATTGAGACAAGTCGCTAATGGTTTTGACTATAAGGTCCGTTCATTTGACAAATACGACATCAACGGGTATCGCTTTCGTACCTATGGCAAAGAGCTATCTATGGCCGACCGAAAGTCTACAAATTGTTGTGTATCTGCTATCGGCGAAGGAGGTACCGAGTATTATGGGAGAGTTGAAGCAATTTATGAACTTCTATTCTATGGTGAAAACCCACCGAATGTCGTAGTCTTCAAATGTTATTGGTTTCAGCCGAAGGAGACTAGAAGGACTCATGAACATATAGGGCTAGTTGAAATCAACCAAAGCACCCATTTAGATGTTCCTGATGTCTATATTACGGCTCAACAGGCGACCCAAGTATTCTATCTACCGTGGGCCTGCCAAACTAATCCAAATCTGAAAGGTTGGGATGTCGTTTATGAAGTGCCGCCACGTGCTAGACTATCTCCCCCAAAGGAAGAGGATTATGAACCTCACATTAACCCAGACACATATGAAGGAGAATTCTTCCAAGAGACACGTCTTTCCAAAAAGCGTTTCAAGAACCGCTATACTTCACCCCAAAACATTGAAGTAGACAGCGACAGTGAATCCGACATCACCCCAGAGGAGGAACAAGAAGAGCCGGAACAAGAAGAGGTTACTGCTGCGGATGACCTGTCATTGCTTGACCGATTACGTCAAGGTGGCCTTGCACATGTTGATGCCACTGAACCCAATGAGCCCGTCATTGATTATAGTGATGATGATGATTATGCATTTATTGATGATACTGATCGAGATTATTAGTAGTGTCAGGTATTAAATTTTTTAATGTTGTAGTTGATGATGATACACTTAAGTGATACACATATTATTATTCATGTCGGTCTTTTTTTATGTTGTACTAATTTCGTTTACTGTTTGTCATGGCAGGTGTTGAAAGATGGTGGGCGCTGGTCGGGAGCGTGCCAAGGCCCCTTCTTCGTCGGCGCGTGGTCTGAGGTCTTCGATTCCAGACGTACCTCTCCGCCGAGCATTGCTGGACAGTATGTCCACACCGCCGGGCCCTTCTTCGTCGACCGCGGTGCCCAGCAGGGGACGAGGTAGGAAGAGAGGAGGTGGGGCACGTGGTCGCGGGAGAGGAGGTAGGGTGACTGCTACGGCGCCTTCCTCGCCACCACCCCCAGCTGTTTCACCCGAGCACGTGACTGCTAGGGTGGACTCGTCCGAGGAGGAGGCTACACGGACTCCGGTCCACGAGCCTCCGACCCACGGGTCTTGGGCCCACGAGCCTCGGGTCGACTGGCCTTCGGCCCACGAGAGTTCGGCCCACGAGACCCCGGAGGAGCACACGTCCGGATGGGGTACCTGGCCGGATCAGCCCGAGGAGCCGAGTGGCCATGCTGATGATGGCGGGGAGCCGACTGATCTTGAAGAGGAGGGTGGCACCGCCTACCAGCGTGGTGCTACACGGCTCCCGTCCGTGCCGGCGACCCGCGAGCAGAGGTGGTTGATCTTCCCTGATGGGGAGAGGTAAGTAAGTGCATTTAATATTTTTGTACCTTCTGCATTCACGTTTCTTCAAATAACTAATGCGTTGGCCTTGTCATGCTGCAGGGGTTGGGACCACCATCATAGTGTCCGCCGGCCCAACTCCGTCCTTGGAGTTCTTTGCCGGCAAAACTTCCCGGGGTTTGTCACGTTGCCTGGTGAGGGTCGGCTTCCAGAGCTTGGGTTGAGCTGGGAGCACTACGTGGCTGCCCCGGCCCCGCCGGATGTCATTATCGATGGTGTCGTGTGCGACACGAGGGCAGACATGGTGATCAGGACGTTCTGGGTAATTTCTCCTTTACACATTTCAAAATCTTCAACTAGCTAGTTATTAATTATACTAATCAATATTGTCTCATTTGATTGCAGACATTCTACAGGTGTGAGGAGGGATACGAGGAGGACAGCGCAAATGTTACCCAGAACGTCTGCAAGCGCCTACTCCAGAACTTACGGCACGAGGCTCGGGTGCAGGCTGTTCGAGACTACTACACCTTGCGTGGTATCAAGAAGACCAAGCCGGTGTGCCGCGATAAGTTCCTGAGTAAGGAGCAGTACATGAAGGTAATTCTTAAGGCCTTCTACTTAAGTTCCTTCATTTAGTAATTCTTAGCCGTAGCGCTCAAGTTTCTATTTGCTAACTTAGGCGCCTTCGAGATGGTGTGCGGATCGGATGGATTGTTGGGAGGTGTTGGTCGATGAGTGGTGCTCACAAGAATGGCTAGCCCTCCACAACCAGGCCAAGGACAAACGTGCCCAAATGGAAGGTGTGCCACACCATCAAGGCAGCTCCAACTTATATCAGTTCGGGCGCAACTGGGTATGTGGTTTGCTTCATGATTCATGCAATTCATTCATCATGCTAGCTTGAGCCCTTTAATTACTAATTTTCATTGTTTCTCTCTTTCAGGCACGCCACAATAAGGCGGATAAGGTGCCAGAGGTGTACGACCTGTATGCCATGGCCCACACTGGCTCTTTCAAGAAAGTCAAGGCTTTCTCTCAGTCTGACCTCGATGATGCAAACAACTTCACCAACATCTCCTCCCACAACAAGCTCGTGAGATATAGAGATGAGGGGAAGGCGAGGAAAGGGGAGGACTTTAACCCGAGCCAGGATCCCATTGATCCAGAGCTGGTGATGATATCTGGTGGCGGGTGGTCCCATGGCTCCATAGCCATTGGAGATGGACTTATCCGTTGTCCTAGCACTCTCCCGGAGATCAAGGCGCGCCAGTCGAGCTCCGCTCCTGAGATAAGGCCTCGTGAACGGCCAGTGCAACTCGCCATCAAGTTTAGTGATACGTACTCAGTTATCTTTCTCCATTACATTGTGTGCGCTTCCATCAATGATTACAAATGGTCATGTGAGTGGTGTTGCAGGCTGCTATACAGACTGAGAGAGATAGAACGGAGAAACTTCTGGCGGAGGCGGCGGAGAGGCAGCGGGAGATGGAGGAGAGGACGAGAAAGATGATGGAGGAGGAGAGGGCACGGAATGACATGCAGGCAAGGGCCATGTACGAGCTCCTTGTGGTAAGTTTCTTCTGCAGATTACTTGCTAGTCTTAACATTTGAGTCTCATTACTAACTAGTATGACTCTGTTCTGAAAACCAAATGTGCAGTCTGTGTGCGAGAAGTCCGGTCAGCCCGCTCCGCCGATGCCAGTGATTTCTCCTGGGAGCACGGTGAGTTTAGTTTGAATGGACATTACTTGGTAGTCTTAACATTTGAGTGTCGTAATGCTAACGAGACATTGGAAATGATCTTTGGTGCAGCTTAACTCCAGAAACGCATCGCACGATCCTTCTCCAGGTAGCGGCACTAGCCACCCCGCTCCTACAGCTCCCTGATCACGGTAAGTTTCTCTAGTGTTTTGCTTAACAAATGCATAAATACCTAGACTTAGCTTTATTTCCTCCAATATGCTTACCATAATGACCTAGAGTTAGCTTATTTTCCTCCAAAATGACCCATTTTACCTAGGTTAGCTTATAAATGATGCAGTTCATCCAAGTTAGCTCAAAAATGACCCATTTTACCTAGATTAGCTCCTAAATGATCCATTTTACCTACGTTAGCTTTAAAATGGCCCATTTCACCTAGGTTAACTCCAAAATGACCCATCTTACCTAGGTTATCTCATAAACGATCCATTTCAACTAATTTAGCTCATAAACGATCCATTTGACCTAAGTGAGCTAAAAAACGATCCATTTCACCTAAATTAGCTCTTAAATGATCCATTTCACCTAAGTTAGCTCAAAAAGATCCATTTCAACTAAATTAGCTCTAAAATGACCCATTTTACGTAGATGAGCTCCTAAATGATCCATTTTACCTACGTTAGCTTTAAAATGACCCATTTCACCTAGGTTAGCTCCAAAATGACCCATCTTACCTAGGTTAGCTTATAAATGATCCAGTTTATCCAAGTTAGCTCTAAAATGACCCAATTTACCTGAGTAGCTCCTAGGTTAGCTTATAAATGATCCAGCTTATACTTCTTGTTCTAGTCTTCTTCTTGTTCTAGTCACCTATTTCTAACTTTCTTATTTACCATTTTGCAGATTTCATTCACTTAATGGAAGCTAGCTTGCTATGATGGAGTGCTTGCTTTTCCTTTGATGAAACTTTGCATTGTATCTAGCTTGCTATGATGGAACTTGCTATCTTGATGAAACTTTGCATTGTAATATATATATGGATGGAACAATGTGTATGGATGGAACTTGCTTATGTATGAACAATGTGTATGGATGAAACTCATGTGATATGTGATATGTGATATGAAACTTATGTGCTGGATATGTGATATGGAAATATATCTATATATGTCATATATATTTTCTGTGCAAATTGTGGGATTTAATAAAAAACAGAAAAAACAGCCAATATGCAGGCTCTTTGCCGTCTGCCACCGACGGCAAAGAGCTCTTTGCCGTCTGCCGCGGACGGCAAAGAAGCCACGTGGCAGCCAACTGTGCTTCCTGGGAGCTGACCCATTTGGTCAGTTTGCCTACAGTGGCAGACGGCAAAGACTTTGCCATCTGTGGCAGACGGCAAAGAACCTGCACTTTGCCATCTGTGGCAGACGGCAAAGACCAGAGAAATTTTGCTGTCAGCGGCGGACGGCAAAGGTCTGCCGTTAGCCACTTAACGGACTGACAGCGCAATTATTGCCGTCCGCCCTCTTTGCCGTCCGCCGCAGACGGCAAAGAGCCTTTGCCGTCCGCCGCCAGGAAGCAGACGGCAAAGCAGCTGTTTACCGTAGCCTTCTTTGCCGGAGCCTTTTGCCGTCCGCGGCTGACGGCAAAGGTCTTTGCCGTCCGCCTTTCGAGCCTTTGCCGTCCGCCGTGGCAGACGGCAAAGTAGCTGTTTCCTGTAGTGAAAGGAGAGCAGAAAAGAACAGAAAGACGCGCACTCGACCTCTAGGCTAGGGGTTAGTCGCCGCTAAGCACTATCAACCCTAACCAAGGAAGAGACTCGACCTAGCATGCATGCTATAACTTAGGGCGCCAGCGCTTCATTTATTTATGCTCAGGGTGTGCGCCTGGCTTTGTACAGAGGGTTACATGCCTTGCCGGCAAAGCTTGTACAAAAGGTGGCTTGCCGGGGGGCCCGGCAAGCCGTGCCTTATGGGTAAAACTTGCGAAGATGCTCAATGTTCCAAGAATTACTCACTGGGACGGCATCTTCGGTGTCCAGGCAGACTGCGCCGGGCCTGGTGACTCGTATTACCCGATAAGGGCCTTCCCACTTCGGGGTCAACTTGTTGGTATTCTTGGCCGACTGAGCGCGCCGAAGAACAAGGTCGGCTTCCTCAAAGCTTCGGGCATGAACCTTGCGGCTATGGTAGCGGCACAAGGCTTGCTGGTAGCGTGCCACTCTCACAGCCGCCCGAAGACAATCTTCCTCAAGGAGCGTCGCGTCATCATGCCGCAACTGCTCTTGCTCAAGCTCATCATAAGCGAGCACTCGAGGTGACCCGTATATGAGTTCCGTGGGGAGAACTGCCTCTGCCCCATATACTAGGGCAAAGGGTGTCTGACCGGTGGCTCGATTTGGCGTCTTCCTGATCGACCAAAGAACCGCCGGCAATTCATCAATCCAGCGCCTTCCGCTCTTGTGCAGCCTGTCAAAGGTCTTCGTTCTCAGGCCTCGCAACACTTCAGCATTCGCCCTCTCTGCTTGGCCGTTGCTCCGGGGGTTTGCCACGGAAGCAAAACAGACCTTGCTGCCGAGGTCCTGAATGTACTGCATGAAGGTGTGGCTTGTGAACTGTGTGTCGTTATTGGTGATGACTCTGTTTGGCACACCAAAATGGCAGACTAGTCCCTTGAAGAACTTGACGGCTGACTGTGTTGTCACCTTCCTCACTGGTTCCACCTCTGGGCACTTTGTGAACTTGTCGATTGCAACGTACAAGTACTCAAAGCCTCCGACAGCACGGGGGAAGGGGCCCAGTATGTCGAGCCCCCAGACCAAGAATGGCCAGGAGAGAGGGATCGTTTGAAGGGCTTGAGCTGGTTGATGAAGCTTCTTTGAATGGAACTGACACGCTTCATACTTGGTTTCTAGTGTCGTTGCATCCTGGAGGGCGGTGGGCCAGAAGAAACCTTGCTGGAACGCCTTGCCGTCAAGGGCCCTCGACACTATGTGGGAGCCACATATGCCTCCATGTATCTCTGCCAATAGCTCCAGTCCTCCCTCCCGGGGGATGCACTTCAATTTCACACCGTTCGGCCTTCTCCTGTACAGGACGTCATCGACGAGCTGGTACAGGGCAGACCGTCGGGCTACTTTTTCCGCTTCTTCCTGCTCCTCAGGAAGTTCCCCTGTTTGAAGGAATCGGACGGTATGCTACGCCCACGCCGGAGCCTAGGGCTCGACGGCAAGGACCAAAGGCATTTCCTCTACCATGGGAGCGGCTGTCTCCACGGCCAGGGCTTGATGCCCCGCCGGAGCCAGTTGCTCCTCGGCAGGCTCAGCGTCCACGGCAGCATCCTTGCCGGCAGCCCCAGGGGGCTTGGTAGGAAAGTACTTGCCGGGACCTGATTTCCTCCGCTTGTTCTGCCCCGTTGATGGTTCGACGGCTGGCTGAGTTAACCGGAGCAAAAAGGTACCTGATTCCACAGGTAGCTTGAATGCAGCACGCTTCGACAGGTAATCGGCGATGTCATTCTCCGCTCGGGGAACGTGCTCCGCTTGGATACCGTTAAAGCGCTCCTCCAGCTTCCTCACTTCATCTATGTAGGCTTCCATCAATGGGCTCTGGTAATCCTTGTTGACTTGTCTGACGACAAGCTGCGAGTCACCCCGACGATGATCTTCTTCACCCCGAGGTGTGCCGCGATCCTGAGACCGGCAAGCAGCCCCTTGTACTCAGCAGTGTTGTTTGTGGACATCTCCCTGGGAAAGTGCATCTGGAACACGTACTTGAGGTGCTCTCCGGTGGGTGCGACAAGCAGCACACTGGCACCGGCGCCTTGCAGCGAGAAAGCCCCGTCAAAGTACATGATCCAGTTGCGGTCCGCTTCCTTGCCGGGGAGAGCGGTCTCTTGGATTTCTTCGTCAGGTGTCGAGGTCCATTCCACAATGAACTCTGCCAATATTCTGCTCTGGATTGTCGAGGTACTTTCAAACTTCAACCCAAAGCTTGACAACTCCAAGGCCCATTCCACAATCCTTCCGGTCGCGTCTGGGTTGTGCAGTATCCGTTGTAGCGGGAGGCGGGTGACGACAGTGATCTCGTGGGCTTGGAAGTAATGACACAGCTTCCTTGAGGCCATAAGAAGGCCGAAGAGCAACTTCTGCACACCGGAGTACCTCGACCTAGCCCCTGCAAGAGGGAGCTGACAAAGTACACCGGGTGCTGCATCATCTTCTTCTTCTGCACCACTTCGCTTGACTGAGCGGGCGCTGCCCTCACGGCGCCAGACTCTGCTGGGGGGCTTGCCTTGCCAGCACCAGGCCCTGCCGGGGGAATCTTTAGATCACCGTCCGCCGGTCCTGCCGTTGCCGTTGCCTCCTCGTCAACCTCCCTCTGCGCCACCAGTGCGGCGCTGACCACTTGATTCGTTGCCGCTAGATACAGCAGCAACGGTTCTTGTGGTTTAGGCGCAACCAGTATTGGCATGGAGGAAAGGTATTTCTTCAGATTCTGCAATGCCGCCTCGTCTTCTGGGGTCCACTCCATCGGGCCTGCCTTCTTCAAGATTTTGAAGAAGGGGAGGGCGCGCTCGGCGGACTTGGAGATGAACCGACTCATGGCGGCGACGCAGCCAGTGAGCCGACGCACATCGTTGATCCTCTTGGGCGCCTCAATCTGTTCGATGGGCTTGATCTTGTCTGGGTTTGCCTCGATCCCGCGCTGCGACACAAAGAATACGAGAAGCTTGCCGGACGGAACGCCGAAGACACACTTCTCAGGGTTCAGCTTAAGGTTGATCTTGCGCAGGTTGGCAAATGTCTTCTCCAGATCTTGCACAAGAGTTGCCCTGTCCTTGGTTTTGACCACTATATCATCCATGTATGCCTCCATATTTCTATGGAGCTGGGGCTCAAAACCAATTTGAACTGCTCTTGCAAACGTCGAGCCAGCACTATTCAACCCGAAAGGCATCCGTAAAAAGCAATACATACCACACGGGGTGATGAATGCTGTCTTCTCTTCATCTTCTCTTGTCATGAAGATTTGGTGGTAGCCCAAGTAGGCGTCGAGGAATGACAGCAGATCACACCCGGCCGTGGAGTCGGCAATCTGGTCGATGCGCGGCAACGGGAAGGGGTCCTTAGGACAAGCCTTATTGATATCTGTGTAATCAATACACAGTCTCCACTTCCCATTTGCATTGCCCACCACTACCGGATTGGCCAACCACGTCGGATGGAGCACTCCTCTCACCAAACCCGCTGCTTCCAACTTCTTGATCTCCTCTGTGATGAACTCCTGCCTCTCCAGAGCCTGCTTTCTGACCTTCTGCTTGACGGGCCGCGCATGAGGACAGACAGCTAGGTGGTGCTCAATCACCTCCCTGGGAACACCGGGGATGTCGGATGCTTGCCACGCAAACACGTCGACATTCGCCCGCAGGAAGGTGACGAGCGTGCCTTCCTATTTGCTGTCGATGGTGGAGCCTATGGTGAATGCCCCTCCCATGCTATCCTCCCTGACGGACACCTTCTTGGTCTGCGGTGGCTCGGCTCTGGATTTCTTGCTCTTGCTGGTAGAGCTCTCTGGCACATCCTCGACGGTACCACAACACTCCGAGGAGGTGCGCTTGCCGGAGTGGGTGCGAGAGGTCTTGCTGGGCTTCTTTTTCCCTCTCGGGGCTTCAGCGGCAGGAGCAAGTGCCTTGGCGGCAGCTGCTGCGACTGCTTCCCGGTAGAGTTGGTCGGCGCAAATCAGCGCGTCCTTCTTGTCGGAGGGGACGGAGATGATGGTCAACGGCCCGGGCATCTTTAGCATGTTGTAGGCGTAGTGCGCCGCCGCCATGAACTTGGCTAGTGCCGGGCGGCCGAGGATCCCGTTGTACGGCCAGGGGATCTCGGCCATGTCGAAAACGATCCTCTCCGTCCTGTGGTTCAACTCCCCTCCGAACATCACGGGCAGCGTGACCTTCCCCTTCGGCTGGCTCCTCCCCGGATTGACCCCTTGAAACGTGCCCGTTTCCTCGAGATCTCTATCAGGGATTTGCAGCCTTTTGATCACAATGGGCGAGATCAAGTTCAGGCCGGCCCCGCCGTCGACCAACATCTTGTTCACCTTGAGGTTGCGTATCGTTGGCGAGACCAACAACGGCAAACACCCGACCGCGGTTGTGCGGTTAGGGTGGTCCTCGGTGTCAAAGATGAGGGGCGTGCTGGACCACTTCGAACAACGGCTCCGCTGCTGTAATCTCACGCGCCCACTGCTTGAGCTGGCGGTGAGAAGTATCATGCGAGGCGCCACCGTCGATGCACATGGCCTCTGTAGCCTTCTGGAACTCTTTCTCGCTGGACTCGTCGTCCTCGTCATGATCATCGTCTTCTTGCTTCTTGTCATGGCCCCGAGCGGGCCTCTCTTGCTGGCTATCCTTGTCGCGGCGTCCTCCTTGGCCGAAATGCTTCTTGCCGGATCCCTTGGCACTGTCCTGACCTTTCTCCTTGTCCCGCCTTTCATACTCCGCCTTTTGCTTTTCAGCAAGCAGCTCGACTTGCCGGCAGTTCTAGAGGTTGTGGCCCTTGGTGCGGTGGATCTTGCAGTACTGCTTGCCGGAGCCCCCTGGCTTGTCGGCAGCTGCTAAGGCCTGGCAGGCGGCGCACCCGACAATCTCCTTGCCGGGGCCGTCAGCCTTGACCTTCTTTGCAGCGCTGGTGTCGTGAGATCCCTCAACGGCAAGCACGGCTGTGACGCCCGGATAATTAAGCTACAGTAACTTTCTACTAATGATGCCACGTCACCTCGATTACTGTTGCTAATCTCACGTTAGTTCGAAACTGATTCAAATTCAAAATCAAGCAACCAATAAAAGTTTTCAAATATTAAAACTAAAATGTTCGGGGTGAGCCAAATAATCCATACTAAATATTGGTGTAGAAACCACACTCCTCTAAAGTATTTAAATGCACCATAGTAATTAAAACAGCGGCAAAACTGTTATTTAATAAATACTTTTAAATAATAAATAATTACAAAACTATTTTATTTAGGTGCCAAAGTTAATGTGGCAGTAGTATATTTATAACTACAAATTTAGGTGCTAGTGTTAATTTTTATAAAACTGAAATAAAAAGGAAAAAAAATAAAACAGAAAAAGGGAAAAGACTAAACAAAGAAATAAAGTCAAACAAGAGAAAAGCCCCCACCCCCCACTGGGCCACGGCCTAGCTAACCGGCCAGCCGACTCACCTAGCCGGCCCACCCCCACTCCCCATCGCCCCCCACTCCACCCCGAAACCCTAACCGAACCAACCCACTCCCCCTCACTCCCTCGTCTCTCCCTCCCCCCGATCCAGATCGGATCGGGGCTGCCCCCGTGGCCATCGCCCGGTGCCGCCTCGCCGGCCCTCGCCCTCGTCCTCGCACCCCCGTCCCCTCTCCCTCGACGACTCCCCTCGCCGCGCAGACTGCGACCGCGCCCTCGATGCCCGACGCCGGCACGCCGCTCGAAGCCGGAGCCACCACGCTGTCCCGGCTCCGACGCCGTCGCCCTGGACATCCCCGCCGGACTGCGTCGTCCTCACCCCCGCCGCGCCGGACTGCCCCATCCCCGCCTCTCCTTCGTCTGTCCTCCCCGTGCCTCGCCGCCCCTCGTCTCTGCAACGCCGGTGAGGCCACGGCCTCCCTCTCCTCGCACCCCCTCCCCGTTTCGACGTCGCCGTGCCCGCCGCCCCACATCGGCGCCTCCCTTGCTCTACCTCGCGCGGGATCCCACACCGCGCCTAACCGCGCGCCCGCGCCTGGGCCGGCACCCCGCTGGCACCCCGTGTCGCGCCTCACGTTGGCGAGCCCGCCCCGGCTCCCCTGCAGTTGCTCGCTACGGCCGTCGCCTTCGTCCCGCACGCGCCGCTCCGCCCTGGCCTCGTCGCCGAGCGCCTCCCCCTGCCACCACCACCTCCAGCCGCGCCCCCCTGCGACCGCTCCGCCCAGCCGGTTCGCGACCACCCCTCCGCCGTCTCCCCTGGTCCTGGCCGCCGGCAAGCGCCGTGCGTGCCCAGCGCCCCTCGGGCATGCGCCCGTTCGTGCTATGCCCGTTAACCAGCGCGCCCGTTCCAGTGGCCCATTGGCCACTGACAGCTGGGGCCCGGAACCCTGAGAATGTTTATAAAAAAGGAAATAAAAAAATATCAATAAATAATAATAATAAAAATAATTAATTAATTAAATTAATCAATTTTGATTAATTAAACTAAACAACCAATTAAGCTAATTAAACATTAGTTACCTAATTAACCTAATTAGCTAATTAAGTAGTCAATGACAGTGGGACCCACCCCTAATTAATCCTAATTAGGTTAATTAATATGTTTAATTAAAATGTGTCACTGACCAGTGGGACCCACTGGTCAGGTTGACCAGTCAACCCTTGTTGACTGCTGACGTCGGCATGACATCATGCTGACGTCGTAAATCCAGTTTCGAATTAAATTAATTCTGTTAATTCTAAAAATGATTTTAAACTTTGAAAATTAATATAAAATAAACCGTACCTCGGATGAAAATACTTTGTAGATGAAAGTTGCCCAGAACGACGAGACGAATCCAGATACGCAGCCCGTTCGTCTGCCACACACCCCTAGCATATCGAACACGCAACTTTCCCCCTCCGGTTCATCTGTGCGAAAACGTGAAACACCGGGAATACTTTCCCGAATGTTTCCCCCCTTCACCGGTATCACCTCATACCGCGTTAGAACACGTCTAGCTCTGCCTGTTGTCCTGTTATGCACTTGCTTGCTATGGATTTACTGTTTCTCCCCCTCTTCTCTTCGGTAGACCCCGTGACGATGCTGATGCCCCTGTGATTGACTACGGTGTTGACGACCCCTCCTTGCCAGAACAACCAGGCAAGCCCCCCCCCCTTGATCACCAGATATCGCCTATTCTTCTCTATACTGCTTGCAGTAGACTAGTGTAGCATGTTACTGCTTTCGGTTAATCCTATTCTGATGCATAGCCTGTCATTGCTGCTACAGTTGTTACCTTTACCTACAATCCTACATGCTTAGTATAGGATGCTAGTGTTCCATCAGTGGCCCTACACTCTTGTCCGTCTGCCATGCTATACTACTGGGCCGTGATCACTTCGGGAGGTGATCACAGGTATATATTATATACTTTATATACATGACACATGTGGTGACTAAAGTCGGGTCGGCTCGTTGAGTACCCGCAAGTGATTCTGATGAGGGGGCTGAAAGGACAGGTGGCTCCATCCCGGTAGAGGTGGGCCTGGGTTCCTGACGGCCCCCGACTGTTACTTTGTTGCGGGGCGACAGGGCAGGTTGAGACCACCTAGGAGAGAGGTGTGCCTGGCCCTGGTCGGCGTCCGCGGATACTTAAAAATAACACGCTTAACGAGTTCTTGGTACTTGATCTGAGTCTGGCCATTTGGTCTATACGCACTAACCAACTACGCAGGAACAGTTATGGGCACTCGACGTCGTGGTATCAGCCGAAGCCTTCTTGACGTCAGCGACGGAGCGGCGCGCACCGGATTGGACTGGAACGCCTTCTAGGCTAGGTCTGCTTCCGGCCGCCCTCGCAACGTGCAGGTGTGCAATGGGCGATGGGCCCAGACCCCTGCATGCATAGGATTTAGACCGGCGTGCTGACCTCTCTGTTGTGCCTAGGTGGAGCTGCGTCGTGTTGATCTTCCGAGGCCGGGTATGACCCAGAAAAGTGTGTCCGGCCAAATGGGATCGAGCGTGTTGGGTTATGTGGTGCACCCCTGCAGGGAAGTTTATCTATTCGAATAGCCGTGTCCCTCGGTAAAAGGACAACCCGGAGTTGTACCTTGACCTTTTGACAACTAGAACCGGATACTTAATAAAACACACCCTTCCAAGTGCCAGATATAACCCGGTGATCGCTCTCTAACATGGCGACGAGGAGGGGATCGCCGGGTAGGATTATGCTATACGATGCTACTTGGTGAACTTACCATCTACTCTCTTCTACATGCTGCAAGATGGAGGTGGCCAGAAGCGTAGTCTTCGACAGGATTAGCTATCCCCCTCTTATTCTGGCATTCTGCAGTTCAGTCCACCGATATGGCCCTTTACACATATACCCATGCATACGTAGTGTAGCTCCTTGCTTGCGAGTACTTTGGATGAGTACTCACGGTTGCTTTCCTTCCTCTTTTCCCCCTTTCCTTTCTACCTGGTTGTCGCAACCAGATGCTGGAGCCCAGGAGCCAGACGCCACCGTCGACGACGACTCCTACTACACCGGAGGTGCCTACTACTACGTGCAGCCCGCTGACGACGACCAGGAGTAGTTAGGAGGTCCCAGGCAGGAGGCCTTGCCTTTTCGATCGTTGCTACTTTTGTGCTAGCCTTCTTAAGGCAAACTTGTTTAACTCATGTCTGTACTCAGATATTGTTGCTTCCGCTGACTCGTCTATGATCAAGCACTTGTATTCGAGCCCTCGAGGCCCCTGGCTTGTATTATGATGCTTGTATGACTTATTTATGTTGTAGAGTTGTGTTGTGATATCTTCCCGTGAGTCCCTGATCTTGATCGTACACATTTGCGTGCATGATTAGTGTACGATTGAATCGGGGGCATCACAACGGCCTTGCCCTTGTGTTTCCTGTTGCGACGCCGTCCCTTCTTCATCGGGGTGGTGGCGTCTTCGTCGGTAGAGTCGGTTTCCGCGCCGGCGTCTTCGCCGGGGTATTCCTTCCCTCTTCAGCCCGGGCGCATCTATCAGCAAGAACGTAAAGTTCGGCCACATCCTTAACCTTGGTCATCGCCAGCTCTTCGCGCATCTTGCGATTGCGCACGTTCTGATGGAACGCGCTGATCACAGCGGCAGGATGAACGTTGAGGATGTTGTACTGCACCCGGCTGAACCTCTGGATGTACTTGCGCAGGGTTTCCCCTTCCTTCTGGGGAATGATATGCAGATCACTGGCCTGGCCATGAGCTTGGTGGCCTCCTGTGAAGGCGCCAACGAACTCATGGCACTGATCCGACCAAGAAGAAATGGAATCCACCGGCAAGTGCATCAACCAAGACATAACATTGGGCTTCAGTGCCAGCGGGAAATAATTGGCAAGCACCTTGTCGTCGCGAGCTCCAGAAGCCTGCATGGCGATGGTGTAGATGCCGAGGAACTCGGACGGATGGTCTTGCCAGTGTACTTCTCGCCGACATCGGGCTTGAACATGCGGTGGGACGGCCACTGGAACCACCGCAGCTCACGGGTAAAGGCCGAGCATCCCACCTCATAAGGTAGGCCGCCGGAGCCCCCCGGTGCTGGGTGGTCCATAGTGGGTCCCGCCCGCTAGTCCGATTGGTGGCGTGTATCACGCCGGCGCTCAATAGTGGTTCGAGCATCTTCGTGAGCTCATTCTCGAAGAACTTGGCGCTGGTCGCGGTGGGTCCGTGGGTCGGACGACGCTATAGACATGTTATCACAAGCGTCGTCACGACGGGCAGACGCCCGCGGCGGCTGGCGAGGTGGAGGAGAGTGCACCGTGGCCACAGCTCCCCCGGTCCTCCCAGTGCCAGCGCATGGTGGCTTGGTGGAGCGCCGATCGGAGGGTCCCGCTGGTCACGGATCGTCTTTGTTGGCGACGGCAACGAGGCTCCGGATGGTGACCCTCCACTCATTGAGCTTCTCCGCAGCAGGAGGAAGTCGAGCAGCAACTGCGCACGCGCCAAAGCTTCTGCTGGCATGGGTGGCGGCGACAGCTACGTGGATCGTGGCGCGCTTCGACTTCTAACCACGTTAGAAGGAGCTCTATCATGACCCAGCGGTTGCGTGCCATTTTCGTCAGCGCCTCGGCGGGCATGCTGGACTCCTTCATCCCGCGGACGATGCACAGGGCTCTTCCCACTACGGCATCCGGGGTCTTCAGCGTCGTGACGCTGCTCGTCACGCACACCATGGGAAGAGCGCGTAGTGGTCGCCGGCGTGGGCGTCTTGGAGGTTGCTGCGCCGCCCGTGGGCGGCACAATGACACTCCTGGAGGGCACCCCGCCGCCTGCGGGGGGCCTAGCTCCGTCTTTGGATCTGGCGACGTGCGGCCGGTCGTCTGGCGCGCGAACGATGCCGCTTGCCAGGCTCTGACTGCCAGGGCGATGCTGGTGCTCGCGGACCACGGCCCGGGTCCTGTCCGCGACCGGCCCGCTGCTCGTCCGCACTGGCACGGGTCGTTCGGCTCCCAACGAGCCGATCGCCATGGCCGTCTTCTTCTTGGGAGCCATGGCGATGAAGGAACGCTAGGCTAACTACTAGACCAGATTCTCACAATTGCGCCCCTACCTGGCGCACCAAAGATGTCGGTGTGGAACGACACCTATGGGATCACAAGAATCCCTACTACGATTGCCAGGGCACAGGGTTGTGAGAAGAGCAGGATCAGTAGTCAGCACAAGGATCGTTTACCCAGGTTTGGGCCGCGAGGATGCGTAAAACCCTAGTCCTGCTTTGGTGGATGTACTGGGTGTTCTTGTGCTCTTGAACTAGCTACGGTAGCTGAGTGGTTCGAAAGAGCCGAATCCTTCTCCAGTATGCCAAGGGCCTCCTTTTATAGTCGAAAGGGGCTGCCACAGTGGCACACAGTAGGTGGAAAGGCGTAAAGTACTATGAGCTTATCGCTCGTATTACAGGACAAGACGCATTTTATGCATCGCTGAGGTGTCCCCTAGCTTTATCGGGGACGGGAGCGAGGCCCGTCCCATCCGTCGCCGCTCCTCCTCGCTTCGACACGTGCCCTGGCCAACAATGCATGCGGCGCCATGTAGGTAGGCATGCAGCTGCGGTGGCGCTGTGGTGGAGCCTTCACGAAGATCTGCATGCCGCCACGCAGGCATGTGCTGAGTTGGCCTGGAAGCTGCATGGTGCCACGCAGGTGCCTGCCCAGCCGGTCGGGCTGGCAGCTGCATGCGAACGGCGGTGGTGACTTGGTTGGTGCGGGCCTGGCTGTGGCCCCGCTGGCGCCCCTGGTGAGGGCCTTGCCGGGGGTCTTGTGGTTCCCCTCGGCAAGGACCTTGCCGAGGATCGCTGCCTTCTAATCCTTATCTGATCTTGAATATTCCTTGTCTTCAAAAAGATCTGCATGCCACCACAGAGGTGCCTCCCGAGCCCTCGCCCAACGTGGTTGATGGTGTTGGAGACCGTGGGCTCAAGGGTGGCTCGGTCTGTTGATGTTTGGGGCGTGCTGCCCCGGCAAGGGTCTTGCCGGGGCTGCTGAGGCCGTCCCCGGCAAGGGTCTTGCCGGGGGAAACTGCTCCGTCCCTCTGCTTCTTTGTGTTCTTGGCCTTGGCGTCGTCTTGATTGTCTTGGGCTTCGGTTCTACCTTGGTTCACCTCCCCTGTTCTACTTGGTGTGGCCGTGGGAGCGGCTCCGACTGCCCGTGCACAAGTAAGGGGTACAAAGATGCGCCCCTTCTGTCGTACACCGACAACGCTCAGCCAAGGAAATTTGAAAATTCACTGGAACGTGCTTTTGATCTGAATTTTTTACAGGTGATAGATATACAAATTCTCTATGTTTTCCTAATGTTTCAGAATTTTTGGAGTAGCAGAAGTATGGTTGGAGTACATATTACTACAGACTGTTCTGTTTTTGACAGATTCTGTTTTTAATGCATAGTTTCCTTGTTTTCTAGTTTCTATGGCTTATATTGCTCAATATAAATTTTGGAAATGATATGCAACAGTAGGCATTGTGTGGAAACAATTATGGATCTTGTCTTTGATAGTACCAAAGTGAAATGGTTTGCTCTTTATCATACTAACCTATCTCATGAAGTTCCGTTAAGTTTTGTGTGATTGAAGTTTTCAAGTTTTAGGTGAGATATCAATATGAGGAGAATAAGGAGTGACAAGACCCTAAGCTTGGGGATGTGATACGTCTCCAACGTATCTATAATTTTGATTGTTCCATGCTGTTATATTATCAATCTTGGATGTTTTATAATCATTTTATAGTCATTTTATATCATTTTTTGGTACTAACCTATTGACATAGTGCCAAGTGCCAGTTGTTGTTTTCTGCATGTTTTTTACATTGCAGGAAATCAATACCAAACGAAGTCCAAATGCAACGAAACTTTACGAAGATTTTTTATGGACCAGAAGACACCTAATGGGCCCTGCCTGTGCCTGGGGGTGCTCCGAGGAGAGCACAACCCACCAGGGCGCGCCAGGAGGCCCAGGCGCGCCCTGGTGGGTTGTGCCCACCTCGTGTGCCCCCCAGACCGCCTCTTTGCTCTATAAATACCCCAATATTCTAGAAACCCTAGGGGAGTCGACGAAAATCAATTCCAGCCGCCGCAGAGTCCAGAACCACCAGATCCAGTCTAGACACCATGACGGAGGGGTTCACCACTTCCATTGGTGCCTCTTTGACGATGCGTGAGTAGTTCTTTGTAGACCTTCGGGTCCATAGTTAGTAGCTAGATGGCTTCCTCTCTCTCGCTGGATTCTCAATACAATGGTCTCTTAGAGATCCATATGATGTAACTCTTGCGGTGTGTATGTTGGGATCTGATGGACTTTGAGTTTATGATCAGTTATATCTTTTTATATTCATGAAAGTTATTTGAGTTTCTTTGATCTCTTATATGGATGATTGCTTATAGCCTCGCATTTCTTCTCTGATATTTGGGTTTTGTTTGGCCAACTTGATCTATTTATCTTGCAATGGGAAGAGGTGCTTTGTAGTGGGTTAGATCTTACAGTGCTTGATCCCAGTGACAGAAGGGGAACCGACACGTATGTATTGTTTGCGTGAGTAGTTCTTTGTAGACCTTCGGGTCCATAGTTAGTAGCTAGATGGCTTCCTCTCTCTCGCTGGATTCTCAATACAATGGTCTCTTAGAGATCCATATGATGTAACTCTTGCGGTGTGTATGTTGGGATCTGATGGACTTTGAGTTTATGATCAGTTATATCTTTTTATATTCATGAAAGTTATTTGAGTTTCTTTGATCTCTTATATGGATGATTGCTTATAGCCTCGCATTTCTTCTCTGATATTTGGGTTTTGTTTGGCCAACTTGATCTATTTATCTTGCAATGGGAAGAGGTGCTTTGTAGTGGGTTCGATCTTACAGTGCTTGATCCCAGTGACAGAAGGGGAACCGACACGTATGTATTGTTGCTACTAAGGATAAAATGATGGGGTATATCTCTACATAGATAGATCTTGTCTACATCATGTCATCGTTCTTATTGCATTACTCCATTTTTTCATGAACTTAATACACTAGATGCATGCTGGATAGCGGTCGATGTGTGGAGTAATAGTAGTAGATGCAGGCAGGAGTCGGTCTACTAATGTTGGACGTGATGCCTATGATCATTGCCTGGATATCGTCATGATTATTTGAAGTTCTATCAATTGCACAACAGTAATTTGTTCACCCACCGTTTGATATTTTTCTCGAGAGAAGCCACTAGTGAAACCTATGACCCCCGGGTCTCTTTCTCATATTATTTGCCTTTGCGATGTACTTTTCCTTTGCTTTTATTTTCAGATCTATTAAACCAAAAATAAAAAATACCTTGCTGCAATTTATTCTTATTTATTTTATTTAGAGTTCGATCTATCAATCTACTACAATTTACTTCACGTCTGTTTGCCTATCTTGGGGTGTCATTACCCGAAAGGGATTGACAACCCCTTTTACACGTCGGGCTGCGAGTATTTGTCATTTGTGTGCAGGTGCTATTTACGTTGTGATGCTTGGTTCTCTTACTGGTTCGATAACCTTGGTTTCGTCATTGAGGGAAATACCTACCGTCGTTGTGCTACATCATCCCTTCCTCTTTGGGGAAATACCGACGTAGTCCTCGCAGACATGAGCTTTCTAGCGCCATCGTCAGGGAGACATCAAAAGGAATTTCTGGCGCCGTTGCCGGGGAGGATCTTCAACATATACCTGGTTCCTAATCAGAAATCTCATCTCCTCGCAATTTACATTATTTTCCATTTGCCTCTTGTTTTCCTCTCCCCCACTTCCCAAAAATTTGTCGTTTTATTCGCCCCACTTTTTCATACACCGTTTTTCTTGCCGGATCTGTTTTTGAGTGCAATCTTGTTGCGCAGTAATCATGACTCAAGAGAACGCCAAGTTATGTGATTTCTCAAATACCAACAATAATGATTTTATTGGAATTCCGATTGCTCCTCCCGCCACTATTGCGGAGTCTTGTGATATTAATACTACTTTGCTGAATCTTGTTACGAAAGATCAATTTTCCAGTACTCCTAATGAGGATGCCGCGTGCCATCTTAATACCTTCGTGGAATTATGCGATATCCAAAAGAAAAAAGATGTGGACAATGATGTTGTGAAGATGAAATTATTTCCGTTTTCTTTGCGTGATTCTGCAAAATTTTGGTTATCTTCTTTGCCTCACAATAGTATTGATTCTTGGAATAAGTGCAAAGATGCTTTTATCACGAAGTATTTTCTGCCCGCAAAAATTATTTCCCTTAGAACCCAGATCATGAATTTAAAGCAACTTGAACATGAGCATGTTGCACAATCTTGGTAAAGGATGAAAATGATGCTAAGGAATTGCCCAACTCATGGGTTAAATCTTTGGATGATCATACAAATTTTTTATGCGGGATTGAATTTTGTTTCTCGTAATCTCTTAGATTCCGCCGCGGGTGGTACTTTTATGGAAATTACTTTGGGTGAAGCCACTAAATTTCTTGATAATATCATGGCAAATTATTCTCAATGGCATACCGAAAGAACTCCTACTAGTACAAAAGTTAATTCGGTTGAAGAAATTTCTTCTTTGAGTGAAAAAGTTGATGCTCTTATGAAATTGGTTGCTAGTAAAAGTGCTCCTATTGATTTTAGCATGAATAATAAACATTTATCATGATGTAAGGAAATAAATAATAACTTTATTATTGCCTCTAGGGCATATTTCCTTCAGTCTCCCACTCCCACTAGAGTCAATAATCTAATTCACATCGCCATGTGATTTAACACCAATAGTTCACATCATTATGTGATTAACACCCATAGTTCACATCGCCATGTGACCAACACTGAGATGGTTTACTAGAGTCAATAATCTAGTTCACATCGTTTATGTGATTAACACCCAAGAGTAATAAGGTGTGATCATGTTTTGCTTGTGAGAGAAGTTTTAGTCTACGGGTCTGCCACATTCAGATCCGTAAGTATTTTGCAAATTTCTATGTCTACAATGCTCTGCACGGAGCTACTCTAGCTAATTGCTCCCACTTTCAATATGTATCCAGATTGAGACGCAGAGTCATCTCGATCGGTGTAAAAGCTTGCATCGACGTAACTCTTTACGACGAACTCTTTGTTACCTCCATAACCGAGAAATATTTCCTTAGTCTTCTAAGGATAATTTTGACTGCTGTCCAGTGATCTACTCCTAGATCACTATTGTACTCCCTTGCTAAAATCATAGCAAGGTATACAATAGGTCTGGCACACATCATGACATACTTCATAGAACCTATGGCTGAGGCATAGGGAATGACTTTCATTCTCTCTCTATCTTCTGCCGTGGTCGGGTTTTGAGTCTTACTCAAGTTCACACCTTGTAACACAGGCAAGAACTCTTTCTTTGACTGATCCATTTTGAAATTTTTCAAAAACTTTATCAAGGTATGTGCTTTGTGAAAGTCCTATTAAGCATCTCGATCTATCCCTATAGATCTTAATGCTTAATATGTAAGCAGCTTCACCGAGGTTTTTCATTTTAAAAACTCCTTTCAAATACTCCTTTATGCTTTCCAGAAAATTGTACATCATTTCCGATAAATAATATGTCATTCACATATACTTATCAGAAAGGCTGTAGTGCTCCCACTCACTTTCTTGTAAATACAGGCTTCACCGCAAGTCTGTATAAAACTATATGCTTTGATCAACTTATCAAAGCGTATATTCCAACTCCAAGATGCTTGCACCAGTCTATAGATGGATCGCTAGAGCTTGCACATTTTATTAGCACCTTTTGGATTGACAAAACCTTCTGGTTGCATCATATACAACTCTTCTTTAAAGAATCCATTAAGGAATGCAGTTTTGACATCCATTTGCCAGATTTCATAAAATGTGGCAATTGCTAACTTGATCCGGACATACTTAAGCATCGATACGAGTGAGAAAATCTCATTGTAGTCAACACCTTGAACTTTGTCGAAAACCTTTTGCGACAATTCAAGCTTTCTAGATAGTAATACTACCATCAGTGTCCGTCTTCCTCTTGATGATCCATTTATTCTCAATGGCTTGCCGATCATCGGGCAAGTCCACCAAAGTCCATACTTTGTTCTCATACATGGATCCCTTCTCAGATTTCATGGCCTCAATCCATTTTGCGGAATCTGGGCTCATCATCGCTTCCTCATAGTTCGTAGGATCGTCTTGGTCTAGTAACATGACTTCCAGAACTGGATTACCGTACCACTCTGGTGCGGACCGTACTCTGGTTGACCTACGAGGTTCAGTAGTAACTTGATCGGAAGTTTCATGATCATCATCATTAGCTTCCTCACTAATTGGTGTAGGAATCACTTGAACTGGTTTCTGTGATGAACTACTTTCCAATTCGGGAGAAGGTACAATTACCTCATCAAGTTCTACTTTCCTCCCACTCACTTCTTTTGAGAGAAACTCCTTCTCTAGAAAGGATCCATTCTTTAGCAACAAATGTCTTGCCTTTGGATCTGTGATAGAAGGTGTACCTAACAGTGTTTTTTGGGTATCCTATGAAGACGCACTTCTCCGATTTGGGTTCGAGCTTATCAGGTTGAAGCTTTTCACATAAGCATCGCAGTCCCAAACTTTAAGAAACGACAGCTTAGGTTTCTTGCCAAACCACAGTTCATACGGTGTCGCCTCAACGGATTTAGATAGTGCCCTATTTAACGTGAATGCAGCTGTCTCCAATGCATAACTCCAAAACGATAGCGGTAAATCGGTAAGAGACATCATAGATCGCACCATATCTAATAAAGTATGGTTACGACGTTTGGACACACTATTACGCTATGGTGTTCCAGGTGGCGTGAGTTGCGAAACTATTCCACATTGTATCAAATGAAGACCAAACTCGTAACTCAAATATTCGCCTCCGCTATCAGATCGTAGAAACTTTATTTTCTTGTCATGATGATTTTCCACTTCACTCTGAAATTCTTTGAACTTTTCAAATGTTTCAGACTTATGTTTCATTAAGTAGATATACTCATATCTGCTCAAATCATCTGTGAAGGTCAGAAAATAATGATACCTGCCGCGAGCCTCAACACTCATCGGACCGTAGACATCGGTATGTATTATTTCCAATAAGTCAGTGGTTCACTCCATTGTTTTGGAGAACGGAGTCTTAGTCATCTTGCCCATGAGGCATGGTTCGCAAGCATCAAATGATTCCAAAAGCCCATCAGCATGGAGTTTCTTCATCCTCTTTACACCAATATGGCCTAAACGGCAGTGCCACAAATAAGTTGCACTATCATTATTAACTTTGCATCTTTTGGCATCAATATTATGAATATGTGTATCATTACGATCGAGATTCAATAAACCATTTATATTGGATGTATGACCATAGAAGGTTTTATTCATGTAAACAGAACACCAATTATTCTTTGTTTTTAATGAATAACCGTATCGCAATAAACATGATCCAATCATATTCATGCTCAACGCAAATACCAAATAACATTTATTTAGGTCCAACACCAATCCCGAAGGTATAGAGAGTGTGCGATGGTGATCTTATCAACCTTGGAATCACTTCCAACACACATCGTCACCTCGCCCTTAACTAGTCTCTATTCATTTTGCAACTGCTGTTTCGAGTTACTAATCATAGCAACTGAACTGGTATCAAATACCCTGGGGTTACTATGAACATTAGTAAAGTACACATCAATAACATGTATATCAAATATACTTTTGTTCACTTTGCCATCCTTCTTATCCACCAATTATTTGGGGTAGTTCCGCCTCCAGTGATTAATCCCTTGCAGTAGAAGCACTCAGTTTCAGGCTTTGGACCAGACTTGGGCTTTTTCACTTGAGCAGCAACTTGCTTGCCGTTCTTCTTGAAGTTCCCCTTCTTCCCTTTGCCCTTTTTCTTGAAACTAGTGGTCTTGTTAACCATCAACACTTGATTCACTTTCTTGATTTCTACCTTTGCTGATTTCCGCATCATGAAGATCTCGGGAATTATTTTCGTCATACCTTGCATATTATAGTTCATCAAGAAGTTCTAGTAACTTGGTGATAGTGACTAGATAACTTTGTCAATCACTATCTTATCTAGAACATTAACTCCCATTTGATTCAAGCGATTGTAGTACTCAGACATTCTGAGCACATGCTCACTGGTTGAGCTATTCCCCTCCATCTTGTAGGCAAAGTACTGTCAGAGATCTCATACCTCCCGACACGGGCATGAGTATGAAATACCAATTTCAACTCTTGGAACATCCTATATGCTCTGTGGCATTCAAAACGTTTTTGAAGTCCCGGTTCTAAGCCGTAAAGCATGGTGCACTAAACTATCAAGTAGTCATCATACCGAGCTTTGTCAAACGTTCATAATGTCTGCATCTGCTCCTGCAATAGGTCCGTCACCTAGCGGTGCATCAAGGACATAATACTTCTGTGCAGCAATGAGGATAATCCTCAGACCACGGAGCTAGAAAGTCCGCATCATTGCTACTAACATCTTTCAACTTATTTTTCCCTAGGAACATATCTAAAATAAATGGGGAGCTACATCGCGAGCTATTGATCTACAACATAATTTGCAAATACTATCAAGACTAAGTTCATGGTAAATTAAAGTTCAATTAATCATATTACTTAAGAACTCCCACTTAGATAGACATCCCTCTATTCATCCAAATGATCATGTGATCCGTATCAACTAAACCATGTCCGATCATCACGTGAGATGGAGTAGTTATCAATGGTGAACATCACTATGTTGATCATATCTACTATATGATTCACGCTCCAACTTTCGGTCTCAGTGTTTCGAGGCCATATCTGCAGATGCTAGGCTGTCACGACCGGTTTTTCAATAAAATATTTATTGAGAGACCAATCCCTTTTACGGACCAGTAAAGAAGAATTCCTTCTCACTGGTAGACAATATCTTGGTCACAGAAGAAAAATACCAGGAGTACTGAATATAATACAAGGGTGAGCGGGGACTGCTCAACAATTTATTACATGCGCGCCGAATAAACATAACGGCGGATGGGGTGGCATAACTACTAGCTCACGATAACAACGGTGGTGGAAATATCACCGCGAAGTGGGTGATATGACTCCTGAAAACTACAGCTCTTCGAGCGTCGGAGTGAGGCTCGAGGAGACTTATTGCGGGTGGCGGAAGCGTATATAATACAAGTGACCAATATCCAGGATCGCACGGGACTGACTGGGATTCCTCTAGGCGTCGGACTCACTATCAAACTCTTCATCCATGAGATCGCCTTCGTCAACATCTGGCCAAATCAACAAGCCAGGTGAGTACTATGAAAGTACTCGCAAGACAGTTCGGACATAAGATATAACAAATGTAAACATGATGCATGCGAACAGATTAACAAGTGCACTCAGACGAAGGGACAATAATGCATGGGGAAATAACAGAGAAGTCGGGCGGAAGTCCTCCCGAAATCCCAAATTAAAATATTGGGTGCCAAATGAGGGTCTGAATGACTCCTCGAGAGGAAACTGCAAGAATAATAATACCGCAGTCGGGCGTCGGGGCGACACCACATAAAGGGCTTATAACAGAAAATAAAGGCAATGCGTGCCACAGTCGGACGTCTGAGCGACATCACATAAAGGGATTATATTGAAAGTAAGAGACAAACATGCCACAGTCGGACGTCTGAGCGACGTCACATAAAGGGCTTATATTCATAACTTAGTAACTCATGAATCTTAAATCATATCAAGAGAATAATCAGACATGAGATAAACAACAGGGTTAGTCCATCCACAGGGATAACGTTCAGCTAAGTTTACTACTCATGTTCGCTTACCGGAAAGTAGAATATACCACGAGGTTACGATATAGACATGAATACGCTGATCACGTTACTGGACCATGGATACGATGACTCGGAAGGATTTGACTCTGCAGAGTTTGTACTTTAACCACAGCCAACGGATTTCAGTAGTCACGGGGGCTAGTTCCGTTTACGGTGTTTTGGAAGAAACACATCTAACCAGTACACACCCATTCAACATTCCGAAGCCAGGAATCACCCTTGGCAACGTTCAAGAAAAACCTTGAGACGGGGAGGCTACAACCTCGCGTAGCATGGGATCAAATTTATATACGCGCGCTCTAAGGGGTGCCCCCTCTCGGTCCCAACCGGAAACACCCATGCCCCCTGACCGGGTGACTGGCTTTAATCCAGGGCCATGGAACCATCATCCCGGCCCCTCTGTTTGGTGTGTACACGGAAAGAGGTTACCGACTTACTAAACCGCATTCTGGCAGAAAACCAGTGGTAGCACGGAAGGGGGAAGAACGATAACGTGACTCCGTCCACGTTAACGTCGGAATTTGTCGGATTACGCAAGGCTGGTATGCTACAACAATACCACCTTGCTGCCCTTCATTTCACCACATGATTAGGCCATCTCTCATCAGAGATCACAGTAACTTTGGAACACACGGGTAGTTGCCTTACAAGCAACGAGATACTCACCGATACTCATATGCCACGCACAACCTTACACGCAAACATGCAAAACACCTATCATATCAAAGGTTCAAACATGCTTGCCTGGTTCGAAGAAGTCGGAGTCTAGCTCGGCGAAGTTCACGGCTCCGTCACCTCTTCCGGAACCTACGGTATAGCGAAGAAGCATACTAACGTGAAAACCAACGCGTGCATAAAAGTTGTTCCAAAAATTTTCCAAATAAATCCCATAAAAAACTAGAAAAAATTATAAGATTGTCAGAAAAAGAATCACTCAAAAATCACTTTTTATTTAAAAGTTATAAAGGTTTCTGTCCAGGGACTCATGTGTAATGAAACAGAAAAGTTCCAGGGGCTAAACTGAGAAAACAGAAAACGCTTCGGAAAGAAACGCGCCAGCTCAAAAGGGAAAACGTATTTTGCCCGAAGGCGCCAACAGAAAACGTTTCGAGGGAGAGAAAGAAGAGAGGCTGACATGGGGGTCCCACATGTCAGGTTTAAAAAGTTCGCCGGCGCCCGAAGACTGCGGTGGTCGCCGGCGTCGAACCACAGCGAGACAGGGAGATCGGAGTGTACCAAGAGCTTCAGCGTGTCCTTCCGCGTCGGTGGGTGGTGGACTCGACCGACGGAGAGCACCACATCGACGGCGACACTTTCTCCGGCGGACGGCGGCTCGGGCGATGGTGGGGAACTCCGGTGGTGTGGTGCAAACTCCGAATTGAAGCGCGGGTCAGAAGGAGGGATGCACTAGAGAGCTACTGGCAAGAGATGGGAGGCAGAGGTGCACGCACGGGAGCGAATCGAGCTGGATCCCGTGGCGGGTCGCGGCGGCCGGAGTCTGAGGAAGGAGACTCCCTCGGGGCTCTTCCAGTGGCTAGGCAGGGTCTAGGTGGAGTGCAGAGGTGGTGTGGGTTCGAGTTGAAGCTCGGGGCCTCTATTTATAGGCGGATCGAGGGGGTGGCCGTGAACGGGGTTGCTCCGGCGAGCAATTACGGCGAGGCAGTGGCTTGGCAAGGGGTTTAGGTGGCCAGGCAGCATCAGTGAGGTGTACTGGTGCCGTTCCCCTGCTAGTCCCGGTCGATCTTGGCATAATGGCGTCGGTCCACGGTGGGGTGGCCGCACGGGCACGACGGCGGCAGAGAGCGCGCTCCGTGCCCAGCGGTTCACGACGAGGGTGGCAGCGCGCACTGGGGAGTGGGTGGCCACGCGGCGGTCTCCGGTGGCTTGGGCGGCGCTGGGTGGCGCCGTTTGCGCTGCGCCTCTCTCTGGCGGCCGCAAAGCCGCCGCCGGCATCGGTCACGGGGCGGCGCACCTCCTCCAGCACGTCGCCGACGCCCGCAGGCATCCAGGCGCTCGTGCGGTGCAGGAACAAGGGGGAGGGGACGGGGAGCAAGGCGCCAACGCGGCACTGTCGAGATCGACAACATGTTCTGACGAAAACGACAGTAGATCACTCAACTGTATTTCTGAATCTCTGAGCTTGACATTGACAATGCTCTACAGTGTTCGACAGAATGATTTGGCATGAAGAAAATTTTTCCTGGAGCTGGGACTTGGTGAGGTGACCTCTCAATGCACCCAGGGGCTGCCTGATTTTTCTCAGAATTTTTGGAGAAAGATTTGAATGAATTTCATCAAATTTGGCAAATCTGGTCCAAACTTGCAGCAAGTATAGTTTGAAAAATTTGAACTGAAGACCAGTGTATCTTCATGGATCTTGGTTGAGGGTTCAAAGGACTAGGAAGGGAAATTGGTTTGGGGGCAAAAATAAAAACATAAATGGTAGCTCCTTTGTAAATCTCCAAGGGCTAGAATAGAAGACAGAAATTGTTTTGATAAGATTTAAATGGAAAATAATCATATGGGGAGGTTCAACTTGCTAGATTTGATGCAAATCATGATCCAAAGATGAGGGAAGGTTTAGGAGAGTGGATTTGCACTAAGGTCATGGCATGAGAGATTTGTTGAAGGTGGGAAAAGATCATTCCAAAAGCTATAGGGCTTTTCAAGAGGAATTTCCAAAAGGCATTTTTCCCAAGTGAAAAACATTTTTGGTTTCAGTCCAAACAAAAGAAAGAACCTCCAAGACCAACATCAAGTCTTGGGTGAAACCAAATAAAACTCTTGCCATAAAAATATTTTGAAAGGGAGGGTTCTTTTGAAGGAAAAATTTAAATCACCCCCCTCAAGTCAAATAAAAATTTTGAAAAATCCAAAATTAAATTTTGGGTGTCACAACACCTACCCCCTTAGGAAAAATCTCGTCCTCGAGATTTCAGCTGATCCTCGAATAGATATGGATATTCTGCCTGGAGAAAATCTTCTCTTTCCCATGTAGCTTCATCCTCAGTGTGGTTGCTCCACTGAACTTTGAAAAAATTTGTTGTTTTCTGTCAGGTCCTCCGTTCAGACTCCTCCAATATCTTTACTGGGCTCTCTCTGTAGGTGAGGTCTGGTTGAACATCAATGCTCTCATGAGATACATGCTTTTCCGGGTTACTCATACATTTTCTCAATTGCGAGACGTGGAATACGTTATGGACGTCTGACAGCTCCTTGGGTAGGTCTAGTTGGTAGGCTACCGTGCCTCTTCGTGCAATTATACAGAATGGTCCAATAAATCTCGGGGCTAGCTTCCCCTTAATTTTGAACCGTTGCAGGCCCCTCATAGGAGACACTCGTAGGTATACGGAATCACCGGGTTCAAAGCTGACCTCACGATGTTTTTGATCGTAGTAGCTCTTTTGTCGGCTTTGAGCTGTCTTGAGTCTGTCCCTGATTTGTTTAACCTTCTCCTCGGCCTCCTTGAGCATGTCTGGGCCGAAGATACGGCTGTCACCTGTTTCTGACCAATTCAGTGGGGTACGACACCTCCGTCCATACAATGCTTCAAAGGGTGCCATTTGCAAGCTGGCTTGGTAACTGTTGTTGTAAGCAAACTCGGCATATGCCAAACTCTCTTCCCAACTGGATCCATTGGTGAGCACACAGGCTCTCAGCATGTCCTCTAGGATTTGGTTCACACGTTCCGTTTGTCCATCAGTCTGAGGGTGGTACGCTGTACTGAAAGCTAGTTGCGTGCCCAGAGCTTGTTGCAGGTGATCCCAAAATTTAGAGACAAATTGAGTGCCTCGGTCGGATATTATAGTTTTTGGGACTCCATGCAGACAGACTATACGGGAGAGATAAAGCTTGGCTAGCCTTTGAGTGGAGTAGGTCATCTTCACGGGAATGAAATGGGCTACCTTGGTTAGCCTATCTGTGATGACCCATACGGCATCATTTCCGCGTTGCGATCGAGGTAGTCCGATGATGAAGTCCATTCCTATTTCATCCCATTTCCACTCCGGTATCCTGTTTGGCTGGAGTAGCCCTGCTGGCTTTTGATGCTCGGCCTTGATGCGCTGACATGAATCGCAACAAGCAATAAATGTGGCTATATCCCTTTTCATACCGTGCCACCAAAATCTTTCCTGAATGTCCTTGTACATTTTGGTTCCTCCAGGGTGGATCGAGTATGGAGCGGTGTGGCTTTCGGTTAGGATTTGTTGCTTGAGTTCCTCAATGTTAGGTACGCAAAGTCTGTCTCCGTACCATAATATTCCTTCACTGTCTGTGACGAACTCTGAAGCCTTACCAAGGTTCATTATCTTTCTTATACCTTCGATGCTGGCGTGCCCTTGCTGGGCCTTCTTAATTTGCTCCATTAGGGTGGGTTGTATTTCCAGATTCGATACGGTGCCTTCAGTGACCAACACCATGTTGAGTCTTGCGAACTCCTGCTGGAACTCAGGCCTCAAGTTTTGCGGACTGTCATTGTCCGGGCTGGGGTTTCGACTAAGGGCATCGGCCACTACATTTGCTTTCCCTGGATGGTAGTGAATACCGACATCATAGTCATTGACCAATTCCAACCAGCGTCGTTGGCGTAAATTTAGCTCTGGTTGTGTGAAAATATATTTAAGGCTCTTGTGGTCCGTATATATTTCACAGCGATTTCCCAACAGAAAGTGCCTCAACTCCTTGAGTGCATGTATGACTGCTGCTAGCTCCAAGTCATGTGTTGGATAATTTTCCTCATGCTTCCGTAGCTGCCTGGAAGCATACGCGACAACTTTGCCATCCTGCATCAGCACACATCCGAGGCCCTTCCGGGACGCGTCACAATATACTTCAAAACTCTTGTGTATGTCTGGCACAGTTAAGACCGGTGCGGTGGTTAGTTTCTTCTTGAGCTCTTGGAAGCTTTTCTCGCATGCTTCCGTCCATACAAACTTCTTGTCCTTCTTGAGCAATTGTGTCATTAGTTTTGCCACAGTGGAGAATCCTTCAATAAATCTTCTGTAATATCCGGCCATTCCCAGGAAACTCCGCACATCTGTCACGTTGGCGGGTGGCTTCCAGTCAAGTATGGCTTTGACTTTCTCTGGGTCTATGGCCACGCCTTCTTGGTTCAATATGTGGCCTAGGAAACCAACTTGTCTTAGCCAAAATTCACACTTGCTAAATTTGGCGTACAACTGATGTTTCCTTAATTCTCCCAAAACAATTCTGAGATGCTCAGCATGCTCTTCTGGTGTCCTTGAATATACCAGAATATCGTCAATGAACACCACAACAAATTTGTCCATAAATTTCATAAACACTTTGTTCATGAGGTGGACGAAATATGCGGGGGCGTTCGTTAGACCAAAAGGCATCACTGTGAACTCATATAACCCATATCTGGAAGTGAATGTTATCTTGGGGATATCTTCTGTCTGTACTTTCAATTGGTGATATCCCGATCTCAAATCAATTTTTGAGAACACCTTGGCTTGTGCGAGCTGGTCGAACAAATCATTTATCCGTGGCATCGGATACTTGTTTTTGATGGTGACCATATTGAGGGCTCGATAGTCTATACACAGTCTCAGTGTCCCATCCTTTTTCTTGGCGAATAAAACTGGCGATCCCCATGGTGAGGAGCTGGCTCGAATAAAGCCTTTGTCCAATAATTCCTTTATCTGCTTCTTCAACTCTACCAATTCTGAGGGTGCCATTCTAAAGGTTTCTTATAGATGGGAGCGGTGCCAGGTGCTAGTTCAATGCTGAACTCTATCTCTCGGTCTGGTGGCATGCCTGGTAGTTCTTCAGGAAATACGTCAGGAAACTCGCATACCACTGGAACTTTTCTCAGTTCTGACATGTCCACTTTGTTCAGGTTTGGTTGCCGTGACCGTGGTCTTTCTTGAGCTGTGACCTTTATCGTCTTGCCGTGATGGTGAGTGAGAATCACGGTCCGATTGAAACAGTCAATGAATCCTTTGTTGGTGGTCAACCAGTCCATCCCTAAAATGACATCCAGTCCTTTATTTTCCAACACGATGAGATTTGCTTGGAACTGTAGTCCTTCGAATTCAATGATCACTCCTTGGCAGTAACTCTGAGCGATTTGCTTATTTCCGTGGGACTTGATGATCATAGATTTTTCCAAGGGAAGTATCGGAAAACCATGTTGTAAAACAAAACTCTTCGAAACGAACGAATGGGATGCTCCAGAATCAAACAAAACCGTGGCAGGTACTGTGTTGACAGGGAACGTACCGAGCACGATGTCTGGGGCATTCTACGCTTCTTCCCTGGTCACATGGTTCAGGTGACCCTTCCTGTGGTTGTTGTTGGGATTGAAATTGTTGCGCTTGGGGGCTGGATTGTTTCCACCATTGTTCGGCTTGGGGGCCGAGTTCCTCGGTTTTGGGCACTGTTTAGCATAGTGCCCTTCGTCTCCACAAGCATAGCATGTGACCCCTGGACGGTACGTGAAGTCCTTGTCCCTTGAATGGAACTGTCTGACTAGCCTGAGATCAGTAGTTGTGGATTTCCTTGCTTCAGTCCTCGGGACCTCAGTTCTGCTTCGGTTGTTGCGAGCAAGAGTCGTCTTGTCCCTCTTTCGCTTACGGATATCCTCCAGGCTGCGGCACTCATTCTCCAAGGTAATGGCCTTGTCAACCAGAGTTTTAAAATCCGGGAAAGTGTGCATGACTAGTTGGCATCTTAACGCCGGTGCCAGACCGTCCAAGAATTTCTCCATCCTCTTGTTCTCAGTCATATGATCGTCGTAGGCATAACGAGATAGCTGGGTAAACTGCCCATTGTATTCTGTCACTGACATGCCTCTTTGCTTGAGATCGTCAAAGTCCCTCTTCTTGATTTTTATGATGCTCCTGGGGATGTGTGCCCCATGAAAGCCTTCCTTAAACTCTTCCCAGGTGATGTTGTGTTCACTGGGATGCATGTGTAGAAAGTTTTCCCACCATGCTGCAGCTGCTCCAGTAAGGTAGTGGGGTGCATAAAGCACCTTCTCATGATCTGAACACTGCACAATAATTAGCTTGCTTTCGATATCACGAAGCCAATCATCGGCTTCAAGTGGCCTATCGGTATGAGAAAAAGTTGGAGGGCGAGTCTTCTGTAATTCAGACAACTTTGAGTGTGGTTGATAGGGCTCACGGTGGTTTCCCATATTGATGACGTGATTCATCATCTCTTGGTGCTGTTGCTGGCTTTGTTCGAAGAGACGGCATACTTGAGACAGGGCTGCTTCGCTGTCCTGTTGACTGGACTGTCCCTGAGTGAAGTTGTTGCTAGTCTGTGTCCCATAAACTTCTTCTGGCTGATTGGGCATGGAACGAGTCCACGGACGGGACATTTTCCACTCTGGGGTATTATTTAGCAAAAACTCATGAGAAGAACTGTGTGGCACCCGGAAAATCTTGCAAAGACAAAAATTTAAAAGACCTCAAGATTTTTCAAGAAAGCATAAACGATTTTGCTCGGAGAAATGACTGCTTAAACACAAATTTTACACGCGAAAAGAAAACACATGATACAGCACTCAGGATGTGCGTACACAATCCTGACATGTTATTAAGACTAGCATACTACTCCGGAAAGCAGCGAACACACTAATACAAACTAGCGTACAGATAAAACACATCATACAAGCAGACATAACGCGCGGCTACTCAGCGCTCTCAGTCGGAGATGGTGACGATGTCCTTTCCCTTGCCGAGGGCAAGACTCAGCGGTGCAGGAGATTCAACCCCCACCTCCTCTCTAGCTGGTTCCTGGCGCGTAACACTGCGCTGTGGTGATGGCGCGGGAGCGACAGGCGGTAGTGCGGGTGTAGCAGGCGGTGCAGCTCTGACTGGAGTAGGAGCAATGACTCGGTCGAACTCCTCAGTGGTAGGTAGACGGCGAGCAGTGGCCAAGATGGCCGGTGCATAAGATGCTGAGGATGAGACGAATGTCAGAGGCGGTGCCGTGTGGAGAAGCTCCTTCCTGTAGGCAGGACCGCCCCGGACTAAGTCCATGCGGGCAGCCACAAGATCATCCACGAGGTTGTCGAAAGATTCCTCCAGAGCCTTGAGGTACTCCACGAACATCTCGAAAGCTTCATCTCGCTCTCCCCGATGGCAGGCGAATGCATAGTGGCAAGTGTATGGCACATGGCATGGGAGGTAGCGGTAGCGACGAGTCTTCATCATCGGAAGGATATCCCGAAGGCGAGCTATCGCCTCACGGGCAGCCATCTGCATGGCATGCCTCTCCGTAGGCATGGCCCTTCCCACAAAACGGAAGTGGCGAGACGCAGAACGTCCTCCCTTGAATTGCACCACGGCTTGGTGCATAGACACGTCGTCGCTGAGCTTGTGCTGATAAAGCGTGAACTCCGGACGAGTCGCTGGCCCGATCGCGAGCTTGGTGATGGAGACGAGGAGTTTGACAAACCCCTCGGGCACATTAGTGAACACCCGAGTCTCGCAGTTGCTGCCAGCCATCTACAAAAGTAGGCAAAAATTCTGAGTAGTCATGTCATAAATTTATGATGACCAACAGAAAATAGCTACAATTGCAAAATGCTGAAAAGCAGAAAAGACGCTAATAACCGATTAGCGATCGCACCTAGTGGCTTCCTACAGTCAGCCTGGCTCTGATACCAAGCTTGTCACGATCGGTTTTTCAATAAAATATTTATTAAGAGACCAATCCCTTTTACGGACCAGTAAAGAAGAATTCCTTCTCACTGGTAGACAATATCTTGGTCACAGAAGAAAAATACCAGGAGTACTGAATATAATACAAGGGTGAGCGGGGACTGCTCAACAATTTATTACATGCGCGCCGAATAAACATAACGGCGGATGGGGTGGCATAACTACTAGCTCACGATAACAACGGTGGTGGAAATATCACCGCGAAGTGGGTGATATGACTCCTGAAAACTACAGCTCTTCGAGCGTCGGAGTGAGGCTCGAGGAGACTTATTGCGGGTGGCGGAAGCGTATATAATACAAGTGACCAATATCCAGGATCGTACGGGACTGACTGGGATTCCTCTAGGCGTCGGACTCACTATCAAACTCTTCATCCATGAGATCGCCTTCGTCAACATCTGGCCAAATCAACAAGCCAGGTGAGTACTATGAAAGTACTCGCAAGACAGTTCGGACATAAGATATAACAAATGTAAACATGATGCATGCGAACAGATTAACAAGTGCACTCAGACGAAGGGACAATAATGCATGGGGAAATAACAGAGAAGTCGGGCGGAAGTCCTCCCGAAATCCCAAATTAAAATACTGGGTGCCAAACGAGGGTCTGAATGACTCCTCAAGAGGAAACTGCAAGAATAATAATACCGCAGTCGGTCGTCGGGGCGACACCACATAAAGGGCTTATAACAGAAAATGAAGGCAGTGCGTGCCACAGTCGGACGTCTGAGCGACATCACATAAAGGGCTTATATTGAAAGTAAGAGACAAACATGCCACAGTCGGACGTCTGAGCGACGTCACATAAAGGGCTTATATTCATAACTTAGTAACTCATGAATCTTAAATCATATCAAGAGAATAATCAGACATGAGATAAACAACAAGGTTAGTCCATCCCCAGGGATAACGTTCAGCTAAGTTTACTACTCATGTTCGCTTACCGGAAAGTAGAATATACCACGAGGTTACGATATAGACATGGATACGCTGATCACGTTACTGGACCATGGATACGATGACTCGGAAGGATTTGACTCTGCAGAGTTTGTACTTTAACCACAGCCAACGGATTTCAGTAGTCACGGGGGCTAGTTCCGTTTACGGTGTTTTGGAAGAAACACATCTAACCAGTACACACCCATTCAACATTCCGAAGCCAGGAATCACCCTCGGCAACGTTCAAGAAAAACCTTGAGACGGGGAGGCTACAACCTCGCGTAGCATGGGATCAAATTTATATACGCGCGCTCTAAGGGGTGCCCCCCTCTCGGTCCCAACCGGAAACACCCATGCCCCCTGACCGGGTGACTGGCTTTAATCCAGGGCCATGGAACCATCATCCCGGCCCCTCTGTTTGGTGTGTACACGGAAAGAGGTTACCGACTTACTAAACCGCATTCTGGCAGAAAACCAGTGGTAGCACGGAAGGGGGAAGAACGATAACGTGACTCCGTCCACGTTAACGTCGGAATTTGTCGGATGACGCAAGGCTGGTATGCTACAACAATACCACCTTGCTGCCCTTCATTTCACCACATGATTAGGCCATCTCTCATCAGAGATCACAGTAACTTTGGAACACACGGGTAGTTGCCTTACAAGCAACGAGATACTCACCGATACTCATATGCCACGCACAACCTTACACGCAAACATGCAAAACACCTATCATATCAAAGGTTCAAACATGCTTGCCTGGTTCGGAGAAGTCGGAGTCTAGCTCGGCGAAGTTCGCGGCTCTGTCACCTCTTCCGGAGCCTACGGTATAGCGAAGAAGCATACTAACGTGAAAACCAACGCGTGCATAAAAGTTGTTCCAAAAAATTTCCAAATAAATCCCATAAAAAACTAGACAAAATTATAAGATTGTCAGGAAAAGAATCACTCAAAAATCACTTTTTATTTAAAAGTTATAAAGATTTCTGTCCAGGGACTCATCTGTAATGAAACAGAAAAGTTCCAGGGGCTAAACTGAGAAAACAGAAAAGGCTCCGGAAAGAAACGCGCCAGCTCAAAAGGGAAAACGTATTTTGCCCGAAGGTGCCAACAGAAAACGTTTCGAGGGAGAGAAAGAAGAGAGGCTGACATGGGGGTCCCACATGTCAGGTTTAAAAAGTTCGCCGGCGCCCGAAGACTGCGGTGGTCGCCGGCGTCGAACCACGGCGAGACAGGGAGATTGGAGTGTACCAAGAGCTTCAGCGTGTCCTTCCGCGTCGGTGGGTGGTGGACTCGACCGACGGAGGGCACCACGTCGACGGCGACACTTTCTTCGGCGGACGGCGGCTCGGGCGATGGTGGGGAACTCCGGTTGTGTGCTGCAAACTCCGAATTGAAGCGCGGGTCAGAAGGAGGGATGCACTAGAGAGCTACTGGCAAGAGATGGGAGGCAGAGATGCACGCACGGGAGCGAATCGAGCTGGATCCCGTGGCGGGTCGCGGCGGCCGGAGTTGAGGAAGGAGACTCCCTCGGGGCTCTTCCAGTGGCTAGGAAGGGTCTAGGTGGAGTGCAGAGGTGGTGTGTGTTCGAGTTGAAGCTCGGGGCCTCTATTTATAGGCGGATCGAGGGGGTGGCCGTGAACGGGGTTGCTCCGGCGAGCAATTACGGCGAGGCAGTGGCTTGGTGAGGGGTTTAGGTGGCCAGGCAGCATCAGTGAGGTGTACTGGTGCCGTTCCCCTGCTAGTCCCGGTCGATCTTGGCGTAATGGCGTCGGTCCACGGTGGGGTGGCCGCACGGGCACGACGGCGGCAGAGAGCGCGCTCCGCGCCCAGCGGTTCACGACGAGGGTGGCAGCGCGCACTGGGGAGTGGGTGGCCACGCGGCGGTCTCCGGTGGGTTGGGCGGCGCTGGGTGGCGCCGTTTGCGCTGTGCCTCTCTCTGGCGGCCGCAAAGCCGCCGCTGGCATCGGTCACGGGGCGGCGCACCTCCTCCAGCACGTCGCCGACGCCCGCAGGCATCCAGGCACTCGTGCGGTGCAGGAACAAGGGGGAGGGGACGGGGAGCAAGGCGCCAACGCGGCACTGTCGAGATCGACAACATGTTCTGACGAAAACGACAGTAGATCACTCAACTGTATTTCTGAATCTCTGAACTTGACATTGACAATGCTCTGCAGGTGTTCGACAGAATGATTTGGCATGAAGAAAAAATTTCCTGGAGCTGGGACTTGGTGAGGTGACCTCTCAATGCACCCAGGGGCTGCCTGATTTTTCTCAGAATTTTTGGAGAAAGATTTGAATGAATTTCATCAAATTTGGCAAATCTGGTCCAAACTTGCAGCAAGTATAGTTTGAAAATTTTGAACTGAAGACTAGTGGATCTTCATGGATCTTGGTTGAGGGTTCAAAGGACTAGGAAGGGAAATTGGTTTGGGGGCAAAAATCAAAACAGAAATGGTAGCTACTTTGTAAATCTCCAAGGGCTAGAATAGAAGACAGAAATTGTTTTGATAAGATTTAAACGGAAAATAATCATATGGGGAGGTTCAACTTGCTGGATTTGATGCAAATCATGATTCGAAGATGAGGGAAGGTTTAGGAGAGTGGATTTGCACTAAGGTCATGGCATGAGAGATTTGTTGAAGGTGGGAAAAGATCATTCCAAAAGCTATAGGGCTTTTCAAGAGGAATTTCCAAAAGGCATTTTTCCCAAGTGAAAAACATTTTTGGTTTGAGTCCAAACAAAAGAAATAACCTCCAAGACCAACATCAAGTCTTGGGTGAAACCAAATAAAACTCTTGCCATAAAAATATTTTGAAAGGGAGGGTTCTTTTGAAGGAAAAATTTAAATCACCCCCCTCAAGTCAAATAAATTTTTTGAAAACATAGGCTCGTCAAGTTTAACCTAAGTATTTTGCGTGTGCAAAACTGGCTTGCACCTGTTGTATGTGAACGTAGAGCTTATCACACCCGATCATCATGTGGTGTCTCGGCACGATGAACTGTAGCAACGGTGCATACTCAGGGAGAACACTTATACCTTGAAATTTCGTGAGAGATTATCTTATAATGCTACCGCCGAACTAAGCAAAATAAGATGCATAAAGGATAAACATCACATGCAATCAAAAAATATGTGACATGATATGGCCATCATCATCTTGTGCTAATGATCTCCATCATCGAAGGATCTTCGTGATCTCCATCGTCACCGGCGCGACACCTTGATCTCCATCGTAGCATCGTTGTCGTCTCACCAACTATTGTTTCTACGACTATCGCTACCGCTTAGTGATAAAGTAAAAACAATTACATGGCAATTGCATTGCATACAATAAAGCGACAACCATATGCCTCCTGCCAGTTGCCGATAACTCTGTTACAAAACATGATCATCTCATACAACAATTTATATATCATCATGTCTTGACCATATCACATCACAACATGCCTTGCAAAAACAAGTTAGACGTCCTCTACTTTGTTGTTGCAAGTTTTACGTGGCTGCTACGGGCTTAGCAAGAACCGTTCTTACCTACGCATCAAAACCACAACGATTTTTTGTCAAGTGTGCTGTTTTAACCTTCAATAAGGACCGGGCGTAGCCACACTCGATTCAACTAAAGCTGGAGAAACAGACACCCACTAGCCACCTGTGTGCGAAGCACGTCGGTAGAACCAGTCTCATGAATGCGGTCATGTAATGTCGGTCTGGGCCGCTTCATCCAACAATACCGCCGAATCAAAGTATGACATGCTGGTAAGCAGTATGACTATTATTGCCCACAACTCATTGTGTTCTACTCGTGCATATAACATCTACGCATAGACCTGGCTTGGATGCCACTGTTGGGTAACGCAGTAATTTGAAAATTTTCCTACGATCACGCAAGATCTATCTAGGAGAAGCATAGCAATGAGCGGGGAGAGTGTGTCCACGTACCCTCGTAGACTGAAAGCGGAAGCGTTATATCAACGCGGTTGATGTAGTCATACGTCTTCATGATCCGACCGATCCTAGCACCGAACGTACGGCACCTCCATGTTCAGCACACGTTCAGCTCGATGAAGTCCCTCATACTCTTGATCCAGTTGAGGCCGAGGGAGAGTTTCATCAGCACGACGGCGTGGCGACGGTGATGATGAAGTTACCGGCGTAGGGCTTCGCCTAAGCACTACGACGATATGAACGAGGTGTGTAACTATCAAGGGGGGCACCGCACACGGCTAAGAGATTGTGTGTTGTGCTTTGGGGTGCCTCCTTGGCCACGTATATAAAGGAGGGAGGAGGAGGAGGCCGGCCAAGGAGGAGTGTGCCTATAGGGGGAGTCCAACTAGGATTCCCAATCCTAGTTGGAGTCCCCTTCCTTTTCCAAGAGGGGAGAGAGGGAAGGAGTAGGAGAGGGAGAAGGAAAGAGAGGGGGGCGCCGCCCCCTCCCTAGTCCAATTCGGACTTGCCATGGGGGGGCGCGGCCAACCCTTGAGGCCCTTCTCTCCTTTCCCCTATGGCCCATTAAGGCCCACTAATTCCCCCGGCGAATTCCCGTAACTCTCCGATACTCCAAAAAATACCCGAATCACTCGGAACCTTTCCGATGTCCGAATATAGCCTTCAAATATATCGATCTTTACCTCTCGACCATTTCGAGACTCCTCGTCATGTCCGTGATCTCATCTGGGACTCCGAACAAACTTCGGTCATCAAATCACATAACACATAATACAAATCGTTATCGAACGTTAAGCGTGCGGACCCTACGGGTTCGAGAACTATGTAGACATGACCAAGACACATCTCCGATCAATAACCAATAGTGGAACCTGGATGCTCATATTGGCTCCTACATATTTTACAAAGATCTTTATCGGTCAAACCGCATAATAGCATACGTTGTTCCCTTTGTCATCGGTATGTTACTTGCCTGAGAATCGATCGTCGGTATCATCATACCTAGTTCAATCTCATTCCGTAATGCATCATCCCGCAACTAACTCATTAGTCACATTGCTTGCAAGGCTTATAGTGATGTGCATTACCGAGAGGGCCCAGAGATACCTCTCCGAAACTCGGAGTGACAAACCCTAATCTTGATCTATGCCAACCCAACAAACACGTTCGAAGACACCTGTAGAGCATCTTTATAATCACCCAGTTACGTTGTGACGTTTGATAGCACACAAGTGTTCCTCCGGTATTCGGGAGTTGCATAATCTCATAGTCAGAGGAACATGTATAAGTCATGAAGAAAGCAATAGCAATAAAACTAAACGATCATTTATGCCAAGCTAACAGATGAGTCTTGTCCATTACATCATTCTCCTAATGATGTGATCCTGTTCATCAAATGACAACACATGTCTATAGTCAGGAAACATGACCATCTTTGATAAAAAAGCTAGTCGAGTAGAGGCATACTAGGGACACTCTGTTTTGTCTATGTATTCACACATGTACTAAGTTTCCGGTTAATACAATTCTAGCATGAATAATAAACATTTATCATGTTGTAAGGAAATAAATAATAACTTTATTATTGCCTCTATGGAATATTTCCTTCATTGTTAACCATCAACACTTGATGCTCCTTCTTGATTTCTACCTACGCGGCCTACCGCGAACAGCTCCGGGATCATCTCCATCCCTTGCATGTTATAGTTCATCATGAAGTTCTAGTAGCTTTGTGATAGTGTCTGGAGAACTCTGTCAATCACTATCTTATCTGGAAGATTAAGTCCCACTTGATTCAAGTGATTGAAGCACCCAGACATTCTGAGCACATGCTCATTGGCTGAGATATTCTCCTCCATCTTGTAGGCAAAGAACTTGTCAGAGGTCTCATACCTCTCAACACGGGCATGAGCCTGAAATACCAATTTCAGCTATTGGAACATCTCATATGTTCCATGGCGTTCAAAACGCCTTTGGAGCCCCGATTCTAAGCCGTAAAGCATGGCGCACTAAACTATCAATTAGTCATGTAGACGTGTCTGCCAGATGTTCACAACATCCACAGATTACGCTAGAGGGGTTGGCACACTAAGCGGTGCATCAAGGACATAAGCCTAGCAGTGAGGACAATCCTCAGACTACGGCCCTAGTCTGCATAATCGCTTACAATACCTTTCAACTTAGTCTTTCTCTAGGAACGTATTAAAATAGGGAGCGACAATGCGAGCTATTGATCTACAACATAATTTGCAAAGACAACTTAGACTATTGTTCATGATAATGAGTTCAATTAATCATATTACTTAAGAACTCCCACTCAAATTGACATTCCTCCGGTCATCCGAGTGTAACATGATCCAAATTCACCAACCCAATTCCGATCATCACGTGAGATGAGGTGGTTTCAATGGTGAGCATATCCATGTTGATCATATCTACTATATGATTCATGTTTAACCTTTCGGTCTCTTGTGTTCCGAGGCCATGTCTGTACATGCAAGGCTCGTCAAGTCTAACCCAAGTGTTCCGCATGTGCAAAAATGGCTTGCACCCGTTGTATGTGAATGTAGAGTCTATCACACCCGATCATCACGTGGTGCTTCGAAATGACGAACTTTCGCAATGGTGCACACTTGGGGAGAACACAATTCTATCTTGAAATTTTAGTGAGGGATCACCTTATAATGCTACTGTCATCCTAAGCAAAATAAGATGCATAAAAGGATTAACATCACATGCAAACCAGAAGTGACATGATATGGCCATCATCTTGTGCTTTTGATCTCCATCTCCAAAGCACCGGCATGATCTCCATCGTCACCGGCATGACACTATGATCTCCATCATCGTGTCGCCATCGGGGCTGTCACGCCAACCATGCTTCTACTACTATTGCTACCGCTTAGCGATAAAGTAAAGCATTACATATCACTTAATGATTGACACGCAGGTCATACAATAATTAAAGACAACCCTATGGCTCCTGCCGGTTGCCGTATTCATCGACATGCAAGTCAATATAAACTATTACAAACATGATTATCTCATACATCAAATATATTTCATCATGTCTTTGGCCATATCATATCAGAACATACCCTGCAAAAACAAGTTAGACGTCCTCTAATTGTTGTTGCATGTTTTACGTGGCTGCTATGGGTATCAAGCAAGAACGATTCTTACCTACGCAAAGCCACAACGGTGATATGCAAGTTGCTATTTAACCTTCTACAAGGACCGCCTTTGTCGAATCCGATTCAACTAAGGTGGGAGAGACAGACACCCGCCAGCCATCTTTATGCAACAAAGTCACATGTCTGCCGATGGAACCGGTCTCATGTACGTGGACATGTAAGGTTGGTCTGGGCCGCTTCATCCCACAATACCGACGAATCAAGAAAAGACCAAGGAAGGAAGCAATCTGAATATCAACGCCCACAAACTCCTTTGTGTTCTACTCGTGATGTCATCGACGCATAGACCTAGCTCTGATACCACTATTGGGGAACGTTGCATGGGAAACAAAAAAAATTCTACGCTCACCAAGATCAATCTAGGAGATGACCATCTACAAGAGGAGAGATTGCATCTACATACCCTTGTAGATCGCTAAGGGAAAGCGTTAAGAAACGCGGTTGATGTAGTTGAACGTCTTCGTGATCCAATCACGATCCGTCCCACGAACGTCTTCGTGATCCAATCACGATCCGTCCCGCAAACTCCCGATCTAAGTGCCGGATGGACGGCAGTTCCGTGTTCAACACACGTACGGCTTGATGACGCCTTCACCTCCTCGATCCAGCGAGCGATGGTGAAGTAGTAGCTCGAGTCCTCCGACAGCACGACGGCGTGGTGGCGGTGGTGGTGGAATCTCAGCAGAGCTTCACTAAGCACTACAGAGAGGAAGAGGGTTACAAGGGAGAGGAAGGGCAGCGCCGTGGCGTGGGTATGTGCTCAAGGGTGCGGCTGCCCTCTCTCTACCTCTCTATATATAGGGGGAAGGGAGGAGGAGGAGGAGGCGCCCTAGATCCAATCTAGGAGTGGCGGCCAAGGCAGATGGGATCTCCCCTAGGGTGACTTGCCCCCCAAGCCGGGAGGTGGGAAGCCCTAGGGGGCGCCCCCAACCCTCCTGGTTACGTGAGATGGGGTGAGGGGCGCTCAGCCCCTTAGTGGGCAGGTTTGCCCCCTCCCCTTGGCCCATGGGCCCCCCAACACTTGCCGCCCCCCCCCCCGAAACCCCTTTCGGTGATGCTGGTCATCACCCGGTACCCCAGAACAATTCCGGACTCCAATACCCATCGCCCAATTTATCGATCTTCGCCTTCGGACTATTCCGGAGTTCCTCATCACGTCCAGGATCTCATCCGGGACTCCGAACAACCTTCGGTAACCACCATAATGACTCAACTATACTTATACGTCACCAAACGTTAAGTGTGTAGGCCCTGCGGGTTCGAGTACTATGCAGACATGACCGAGACACCTCTATGGTCAATAACCAATAGCGGGACCTGGATGCCCATATAAGTTCCTACATATTCTACGAAGATCTTATCAGTCGAACCTCGATGTCAAGGATTCAGTTAATCCCGTATGTAGTTCTCTTTGTCTATCGGTATGTTACTTGCCCGAGATTCGATCGTTGGTATCTCCATACCTAGTTCAATCTCGTTATTGGCAAGTCTCTTTACTCGTTCCGTAATACAAGATCCTATGACTAACTCATTGGTCACACTGCTTGCAAGCTCATTGTGATGTTGTATTACCGAGTGGGCCCTGAGATACCTCTCCATCATACGGAGTGACAAATCCCAGTCTTGATCCATGCCAACTCAACAGACACCCTCGGAGATACCTGTAGAGCACCTTTATAGTCACCCAGTTACGTTGCGACGTTTGGTACACACAAGGTACTCCTCCGGTGTCAGTGAGTTGCATGATCTCATGGTCATAGGAACATATACTTGACATGCAGAAAACGCTAGCAATAAACTTGAAAAGATCCTATGCTACATTTATAGTTTGGGTCTTGTCCATCACATCATTCTCCTAATGATGCGATCCCGTTATCAAATGACAACTCATGTCCATGGCTAGGAAATCATAGCCATCTTTGATCAACGAGCAAGTCCGCTAGAGGCTTACTAGGGACATGTTGTTGTCTATGTATCCACACATGTATCTGAGTTTCCGATCAATACAATTCTAGCATGGATAATAAACGATATCATGGACAAGGAAATATGATAATAACTAATTTATTATTGCCTCTAGGGCATATTTCCAACAAGAACTAACTCCAATTCATCAATGTAATGTAGGCATGTATTCCATATATAGTCATGCGTGCTTACGGAAAGAACTTGCATCACATCTTTTGGCCTACCCTCCCGTGGCAGCGGGGTCCATAAGGAAACTAAGGGATATTAAGGCCTCCTTTTAATAGAGAACCAGAACAAAGCATTAGCACTTAGTGAATACATGATCTCCTCAAACTACCGTAATCACCGGAAAGAATCCCAATTATTGTCACCTTAGGGTATGCGGATCATAACACGTAAGAGGTGTCTACAACTTGCAAGATAGGATAAAGAACTCACATATATTCATGAAAACATAATAGGTTCAGATCTGACATCATGGCACTCGGGCCCTAGTGACAACCATTAAGCATAGCAAAGTCATAGCAACATCAATCTCAGAACATAGTGGATACTAGGGATCAAGCCCTAACAAAACTAACTCGATTACATGATAAATCTCATCCAACCCATCATCGTTCAGCAAGCCTACGAAGGAATTACTCACTCTCCGCGGTGAGCATCATGAAATTGGTGATGGAGGAAGGTTGATGATGATGACGACGTCAATTTCCACCTCCGGAGCCCCGAACGGACTCCAGATCAGCCCTCCTGATGAAGAACAGGAGGTGGCGGCGGTTCCATATCGTGAAACGCGATGAATCCTTCTCTCTGGTTTTTTCTCCACGAATAGGAATATATGGAGTTGGAATTTGGGTTGTCGGAGCTCCAGGGGCCCCACAAGCTTGGGGGGGGGTAGGCGCGCCCCCAGGGCTTGTGGCCTCTGGGTGCCCCCCTTGGGTATCTTTTTCCACCGGTATTTTTTATTTATTCCACAAAAATTCTCCATAAATTTTCATGTCAATCCGAGAACTTTGATTTCTGCACAAAAATAACACTATGGCAATTTTGCTGAAAACCGCGTCAGTCCGGGTTAGTTTCATTCAAATCATGCAAAATAGAGTCCAAAACAAGGGAAAAGAGTTTGGAAAAGTAGATACGATGCAGACGTATCAACTCCCCAAGCTTAACCCATTGCTTGTCCTTAAGCAATTCAGTTGACAAACTGAAAGTGACAATGAAAAACTTTTACAAACTCTGTTTGATCTTGTTGTTGCAAATATGTCTAGCCAATGTTCAGGTTTTCAGCAAAGATTATGAATTAACCATATTCACAATAACATTTAGGTCTCACATTTACTCATATCAATGACATAACCAACTAGCGATCAATAATAAGATATCTCGGATGACAACACTTATTTTGGCAAAAGACTACAACCTACATTTGATGACTGTTTTGCCAATTTCAAATGAGATTATGATAGTTGTGGCCCACATGTCAGGTCCACGTGTGCATAGCGGCTAACAGAGCTCACCCGATGACCATCACGGCAGACTGTCCTCTTTCCCTCAATCTCTCCCACTCTCTCGAGCTCACTCGCAGCTTTTGCTCTCCCCTCCTTCTCCTCGCACAACGGCAATGCTACCAGGATGCCTTGGTGGAATGACGGTGACGAGAGCATGGCGACGACATGAGCGACTTCAACATCATGCAGATGCAGTATTTCGCAAGTCATTTCCTCTGCTAGGGTTAGGGTTTGAAGATATTTGGGATTTCTTCTGGTCCTGATTTTGCTGTCATGGTTGTAGCAAACTCATGTCGCCTTCCTGGAGCCAAATTTCGGTGGTCTTGTGGTTGAATCCGAGCCTAAGTGCATCCTGCATAGGTAGAGGCCCAACAAGTTTGTTGCTTTTGAAGACATTGACACCAACCCACTGTCGTGGAGCCCAAGATGAGGAGTTCTGCCACCGATGGCGGAGCAGGAGCGGGAGCGTATGGCGGGGGTGGTGCATTGGCCTGTGGCGACGGCATCATGCAGAAAGGGGATGGCGCATGGAGAAACGAGACAAGACCCCGGCCAGCAATCCACCTCTCCTAAATGCAGACCCACAGCTGCTTTAAGTTCCATGCGGACCGAGAAACAGATGCAACCTAGGAAGCCAAACATGAAAAAAAACATTTCGCACGTGCCTTGCTGAGGCTAATGCAGCCTACCAACCATATCATCGGCAAACAGACGAACACTAGGCAAAGAACAATATAGGCAAACAGACGAACACTCGGCAAAGTACAATTTTTCCGTAGAGAAAGCAAACGTTTCATGTTTGCAACGATTGCAGGTCCTAGATTTTCTTTTTTTGAACTTGCAGGTCCTAAATTTGACATAAAATAGATCGCATGGTTGAGAGAGGGTTGATTTCACCACTTTCCAGCCCACCATGTAGCGCGTGGGTTGAATAGAGTCAATCACCAGTGCCGTGGACTAGGAGCAATGCTACACCTATGTAACCATCATAGGTAAACTAATACTAACATATAATAGCCTAGGTGTCCTTTTTCAATTGGAGGAAATCAGGGAAGGGGGACCCACCCAATTGAAATCAGGGGGACCCACCCAATTGAAATCAGGGGGTGGAGAGATTAGTTAGGCAGGTTACATTAGAGTACGTAGGTTTTTTTACGTAAGTGTAGTATTTTTGCGTGGACTAGTCATGGTCCACAATGGAGTAAATTGCTGAAAGCCACCACATTTGTGGCTAGGGTACTGCAAAACTACCGCTTTTGTCAAAAATCACAAAAAACCACCAACTCTAAAGCAAGTGAGTAACAGATTGCACTAAACGAGCTGCAAGCCGCAACTAATAGGAAAACTTACAGGGCTGGCCCACCTGTCGGGACCACTTGGCATATCTACATGGACAATATGCTGATGTGGCCAAGGGTCCCACATGGCAGCCCCACGCCTCTTACATCTCTCTTCCCCTCCCTCTCTCCCCCTTTGACTCCGGCCCTGCCCCGACGGTGACAGCCCCGACTCCTGGTTCCCGACCAGGTAGGCATGCGAGGTCAACGGTGAGCAGCGCCGCTTCAGCTCCGGCGAGCGCTCCTCCTGTCGAGGTAGCCATGCCAGCGGCGCACGAGCTCGGCGAGCTGTGCCCGGAGCCCGAGCTGGCGAGCAGCGTCGCTCCAGCTCCGGCGAGTGTCCCTCCCGTCGAGGTAGCCATGCCGGCGGCGCACGTGCCCGGAGCCCGAGCTGCCAGAGGTAGTCCTGCCGCGACGCCGCCCAATTTGTTCCTGTCGTCTGGATCCCGCGCACGCACGGGGTGGTCCCGGTGCCCACAGCCGAGATCCGGCTATAGCCACCGGGATCCGCCGTCAGGCCCTCACGGCGGCTCCTCCCTTTCCTCCAGCCGCCTCCCATCAACGCGCTCGCCCAACGGGAGAAGGCCGGGTCGGCTGCCCGTGTCCCAGCGAGTGAAGGCCGGGCCGAGTGCGCGTGCCCCAGCGGGAGCACCAGAGCCATGGCCGTACGTGAGATGCACCACCGCAGCCCGCCGCTTCCGCTGGAGCTCCATGGCTGCACCTGAGGAGGACGGGGAAGGAAGAGGATGGGGAAGAAGAAGAGAGGGAAAAGGAGGTGGGTGGATGACATGTGGGACCCACGTTCCACCTCAGCAAAGTGTACACATAGACATGCCATGTTGGACCGACAAGTAGGTCCCACTAGTCAGTTTTGCTGTTTGTGCGAGCTAATCTGTGAATCGGTGTGATTTGTTACTCACTTGCCTCAGAGTTGGTGGTTTTTTGTGATTTTTGGCAAAAGCGGTAGTTTTGCAGTACCCTAGCCACAAATGTGGTGGCTTTGAGCAATTTACTCTCCCCAATGCAATGCAGAGTCCTTTTGACATCTCTCCATATGCCATGCATCTTCTCTTCCAGTCCCATGCACCAACTTGCAAATTGCCTTCTTCCCTTTGGCAGTTGACACGAAGCCAACAATGGTGCCCTCCCCACGAGCCATGCGTAGCCTGAGACCCCTGTACTATCTCCTCCTCCTTATCGGCGCAGCCATTGCCGCCGCGGACCCCTGGTCCACCGACTGCCCGGGCGACGCAAACTACACCCGCGGCGGCGTCTTCGAGGCCAACCTCGACGCCCTCCTCTCCTTCCTCCCCGCCTCCGCGTCGGCCGCGTCCGGATTCGCTGAAAAAGCCACCGGCGTAGCGCCCGACGAGGCGTACGGGCTAGCACAGTGCCGCGCCGACGTGAGCGCATCCGAGTGCCGCGCGTGCCTCAACGCCTCTGTGCGGGACGTGGCCACCAAGTGCCCCAGCCAGAAAAAGTCCACGCTCTCCTACTACACCTGCCTCCTGCGCCACTCGAACGTGAGCTTCTTCGGCGTCGCCGACATGTCGTGGCAGCCCCACTTATGCAACCGAGACAACGCGACGCAGCCCGAGCTGTTCAAGATGCAGCTGGGCGCGCTGATGAACAACCTCAGCAGTAGGGCGGCGTCGTCCCCGCGACTGTTCGCGGCCGACACAGTCGACTTGACGCCCTTCACGAAGATCTACGGCATGTCCCAGTGCACGCGCGACCTCGCCGGCGACGACTGCAACCGCTGCCTCTCCGTAGCCGTCTCGTATATCCCGAAATTTTGCGACGGGAGGGAGGGAGGACGGGTCGACACCCGGAGCTGCTCCATCCGGTACGAGTTGTACCGTTTCTACAACGCCCAGGCCGCCGAGGCGGCGATGTCCCCGCTGCCACCGCCGCCTCCAGCAGTAAACGGCAGCGATCAGTCCGGCCCTACAGGACGCGCCGGTGAGTCAATGTCCCCGTCAACTTTGTTGTCGGTACGCTCACGCGTTTCTAGCTGGCTGACACTTGAGGCCATACAGCTTTCTTGTTTTGAAATTGTCGTGTCAATCTTGCGTCTTTGATTAGACATTGCTTTTGGTGATAAAAGTGGCGGGTTGAAAGTTCAGACAGCGACTGAACTATTCTGAATTTCCCGTGACTGAGAGTGGTGACGACGAATCTTTGTTGTGGGTGCAGGAAACGACGACGCCACGGCCAAGATAGCTCTGTTCGTCTCCATTCCTGTTGCTGTCGTGCTGTTGGTACTGTTGACGGTTGCTTTGTACCTCTGCAAAAGGAAGAACAAGTAACCACACGAACATGTGCAGATATCCAACTCCGGTGAGTGCTTCTTGGTCGATTATATAGCAAAAAACTCTCCAAATAAGAAGAGCAGCCAGCCTTAAATTTTTTTTAGAACGAAGACACAGGGAGCATCCGGCTTTAAATTAATAAAGCCCACCAACAGGCAGCATCCAACAAGTTCAACGCAGTACTACAGCATAAGAGAATAGAAAGGCCGTAGCCAAAGTACGGTACATGCAACCAGCCTGAGCCTGATAAAGATAGAGAAGAAACTACAGCTCCCAAGCAACCAGTCCAAAATAACACAGCTAGCAGGATCCTAGTGATGGGCTTCAATCTGAATCATGCGGATCCGCTCCATGGCCTCCGTCATCCGGTCTGCATCACGCCGTTTCCCCAACGGTGTCCATGTATGGAGAAACAAGTGACATTTGAAGATAATGTCAGCAGGGTGAGTAGGACACTTGTGTTCAATAGTCATCTTATTTCGAGTGGTCCATAAGGCCCAGCACAGCGCCCCTACGCATCTCCATAGAACCCGCGCAAAACCACCCCTATGAGCGAGAAGGATCCCACGAAGGTCCAAAGCTGATTGCGGGTTCCAATTCTGCGCAAACGCCTCGCGAACGGCGCTCCAAGCAAATCGGGCAAGGTGGCATTTGAAGAAGATGTGGTTAGCATCTTCGTGCGCCCCACACAGCGCACAAGTCCCATCAGAAGGGCCGTGCCTTATAGCGATGTTGTTAGAGGAGGGGAGGCGGTCATGAAACATTTGCCAAAGAAAAACTTTGATCTTCAGTGGAATAGACGCTTTCCTAGCCCCCCTAGCTATGTCCAGGGTCGGTCCCTCAGTCAGCTTGTTGTATAAAGACTGAACTGTAAACTTCCCGGAGCTCGAAACGGACCACGAGACCGTGTCGGCCTCGGAGCAAAGAACCACCCCATCCAAAGCAGTTAGGAGCCCGTCCCAACATGCCCATTCGTGGACGAGGAGTGTTCTTTTGAAAGAAATGGCGGGAGGATTTGTTCTAAGCGCATCGGCCACAAGAATGTCAACGTTAGTGGCTAATTGGTAGATGACAGAATGGCTGCGCCAAAGAGGTTCCGCACCGAGCCAATGGTCGAGCCAGAACCTCGTGGAGGTGCCATTATTAACGCAGAACTTGGCTCCTAAGGTGAAGGCAAGCATAACAGCCTGGATCACGTTCCAAAAAGGCGATCCCTTAGCCTTAGAGGTGAGGAAATTCCCATCAGGAAAGTATTTAGCACGTAGGATATCCTCCCAAAGCCCTTGTTTGTTCTGGGAAAGTTTCCAAATCCACTTGGTGAGGAGCGCAACATTCATGAGTTTGGTGTTTAGGATCCCTAGGCCACCAAATTTCTTGGGGCGGCACAACGCCGCCCACTTGATCAGGTGGTATTTCTTTTTTGTCCCAGTTCCTTCCCAAAAGAACTTGGAACGAGGAGTGTCGAGCTTGGCGTGAACCCCGTCGGCCAGCAAGAACATGCCCATAGTAAACATGGGTAAAGAGGACAGACTAGTGTTTGTCAAAATCAGCCTGGCAGCTGAAGATAGAAACCTGCAGTGCCAAGGGCTAACCCAGTTCGCCACCTTGCCGTACAAAGGTTCTCACTCTAGAATCGAAATGTGTTTATCCGAGATGGGGAGACCCAAGTACTTAATTGGGAAGCTCCCTAGCTTGCAGTTGAGCAGGTTGGCAATACGGGTGGCAAGGGGAGAGTCCATCCCAATGGCTATCACCTCACTCTTTAGAAAGTTGATCTTCAGGCCTGAGATGATCTCGAAAGCGAGGAGGATGAGCTTAATCGAGGCTACACTATGGTCATCAGGCTCGAAGAGCAACAGAGTGTCGTCCGCATATTGGAGGTGTGTGATCCCTCCGGGATGAGGTGAGGCACCACACCACGAATGTGGCCGGTGCCCTTAGCCTTGTTCACCATGGCCGAAAGGGCGTCCGCAACAAAGTTAAAGATCAAAGGCGAGGAAGGATCTCCCTGCCTGAGACCTCGTTTGTTGCGGAAGAAGTTCCCAACTTCTCCGTTGATCGACACCTTAGTCTGGCCCCCCAAGACTATTTGCATGATACGGTGCACAAAACCTGACTCGAATCCCTTCCGAATCAGTACCTCGCGAATGAACTCCCAGTTCACTCGGTCGTAGGCTTTCTCGAAGTCAAGCTTAAGGAGCACGGCTGGCTGCCGCGTGCGTTTAAGCTCGTGGACAATATCTTGTAATACTACCGGTCCTTCGAGAATGTTGCGGCCTTTGAGGAAGCCCGACTAGCTATGATCAATCACGCGCTGCGCGATTGGGGCAAGTCTCGTCATGTAGGCCTTGGAGCAAATTTTGAACGGCACGTTAATAAGAGTAATGGGATGGTATTGCTTGATAGAATCGACCCCTTTAACTTTTGGGATGAGGCTGATGACACCGAAGTTAAGGCGCGAGATGTCTACCGTACCTAGCACAAAGCCGTTAATAATATCGTAGAAAATGTCCTTGAGCGTAGGCCAAAAGCGGCGAAAGAAAGCCATCGGCCAACCATCCGGCCCAGGTGCAGTATCAATCTTCATCGAGCCAAGCGCTTCGTCAATCTACCCCGTGGAAAAGGACAAGGCCAAGGCATCGTTCTCAGCTTGCGACACTCGTGACTCTTCCCCCCAGAAGTCAGCATGAAGGCGCAGGGACTTCTCCTCCGCTGTTCCCAACAGGTTAAGGAAGAAGCCATAGATATGGGCCGAAATCTCGGCTTGACTGACCAGCAGCCCGTGCTCAGACTGCAATCTCAAGATCGAGCACTTCCGTTTGCGACCGTTGGCGAAGGCATGAAAATAACCCGTATTCGCATCACCCTTAGTAATCCACTTGACGCCGCCCCTACGGCGCCAATATTCCTCCACTTCCCTGAGGATGGCAAGCACTTGTATTTCGAGGGCGTAACGGTTAGCCCACTCCGCTTCCGAAAAGATTCTGGAGTCAGCTTGCACGTCTAGGGCTTTAATTTCCTCAATAATAGCTTCCCTTGTGCGTTTAGCTTCACTCCCGTGATTTGCACCCCACCCTCGGAGGAAACCACGCAGCGCACTGGCCGCCGAAACCCAAGTGTCTAGAGGACCCCTGGAGCGACCAGCCACAGCCCTTGCTTGCTCCCAGCGCGCAATGAGCATGGGGCCGAAACCCTCTACCTCGAACCACCCAGTTTCAAAGTAGAAGCGTGGGCTTCGCTTGATCCTATCCTCCCAGAGGCCAAGATCAGCGGCACATGGTCCGATCCGATGCGCGTTTCAGCGACCAACGTACACATGGGGAAGATCACTTCCCAATCTGCCGTAACAAACACTCGGTCAAGAACGTTGCGCACCCGAGCAAGTTGCTTGTTAGTCCACGTATATCTAGCACCTGTCCTAGCAATTTCCCGCAATGCACAAGCCACAATGGCATTGTTAAAGAGAGAAACTCTAGGCCAGTCAATGTTGGTGTTGTTTTTATCCGCTCCCGAGCGGATAAGGTTAAAATCGCCCCCAAGAACGATGGGGATATTAGCGGCTTGCTTGGCCCCGACCAAGTCTTGGATTTCACCCAAGAAATCTACCGCGCGCGAGTGGTCTGCCGGGCCGTAAACACAAACAATCACCCAGGAAGCCATAGAAACCCTATGCTTGATCGTAATAGAAACGAAAAACGAGCCCACGTCCCAACTTACAACATCACACACATCAGAATTACATCCCATAAGAAGACCGCCCGAATGGCCACAGGAGGGAACCCAGCCCCACACGAAACGATGAAGGGGGTCGTATGCCGCAAGGTCTCGTTAAGAAAAATCAGCTTTGATCGTTTCTTGAAGCACCACTACGTCAATCCTTTCCCGAGCAATATACTCTTTAAGTTGCGTGCGGCGACCCGAGTGCCCGCAACCCCGAATGTTCCAGAATAAGTATCGCATCAAATAATACGATTGCGGAGGCGAACCCCTCTGGAGGTCACCGGTTTTGCCACACGTTTTTTAGCCGGGGCGCTGCGTCAACCTCCCTGGTTTCAGCAGCCCCCTCCGACAAGACTAACGGGATGGAGTTGGCCACAATCCCTGAAGATCCAGGGACTGACAGCGTCGTGGCGTTGGCCTCCCTGGCCTTGGCCACTGCAGCTGCTTCAGCCAGAGCCGCTTGGGCATCCTCGCGAGCGCGAATAAGGGAAACAAGCTCACCACGCTCCGCACCTATCGCAAAACCGCTGTCGTCTGGGATAGAAACAAGTTGCGGATCTGTAAACGCGTTCAGAATCTTAAAGGAGGGAGGGGGTTACCTGAAGTCTCAAGATTCTTGTCCGCCAGGCAGAGCTGCGCACTCTCCAGGGAAGACAGGTCACCCGGCGCCGCCTTGGCTCGAGCACTTGGAGCACGTTGAGAGACCGGGGTGGCCCGGGAGCGCATTGCCTTGGTCGACGCGCCCGCAGCACCCAGCGCAGCCTGCAGATCCACGCACGTCGGCGCCACAGGCGAAGGGAGGGACATCACAGCTTGGTTGGCCGATGGCTTCCGCCCGGCCGTCTTCTTGGGTGCCCGCCCGGAGCCCCCCGAGCTGCGGCGGCTTGACAGCGGGGTGCGAATGGAAGGTTCATTGAGCACCACGCCCGTGTCAGAGCCCAGCAGACTGGGGGAGGCCGGGGCAACCGCAGAAACATCACGACCAGCGGCAGGCAGCGCCGACGTACCAACCTGATTGAAAACCCCCACCAGAGCGCGGGACGGAGGCGGACTGCTCCCAGCCGTGTCCGAAATCGCAAGCGACCCAGGCTCCGCGCCCTCCTTCCCCGCGTCGAGCGCTAGCTCTTTGATGCCCAGTTGATTCCAAGTCTCCGTGTTGATCGACGTGTCCGACATACTGTCCTCAGGCTCATCCTCATGGCAGGCCATGTCCACATCCATAGAACGGCCACCGCTGCCAATGTTCTGCCCTCCCTGGGCCCCGGGATCAGTCTGCTGCTGCCCAGCCGTCCCCCTGGTCCCCGAACCAGGCGGGCCAGCACTCTTGTCGCCCGGGTGGGAGGGTGCGTTGCCAGAGCCAGACGCCGCTGGCCCGTCTCCAGGGCGCTTCGGGAGCCTCTCCACCTCAACCTTGATATCGAATCCCTCATGGTTAAACCAAACTTGCACGAAACCGTTCATCTTGTCAGAGGCTTTGCATCCAAACTTCATCCTCACCGGTCCCACCCGGATGAGGGAGAGCTCATCCACCATGATAGGTCTTCCCAGCATCTTGAGCCCCTCCATCAGACGATCAACACGACGGTGCTTCTTGGGAATGCCATGAAGGCGGAGCCACACCTCCAGCATGGAGAGGGGCACAACCGTCTCATGGATCGAGTCATGCACCAGCACCGTAATGTCATTGATGGAGAGGAAGAGCTTACCACTTGATTTGGCCATATGCAGCAGATCCGCAGAAGGGAAAACCACCGCGAAGTCATTGTCACCGACCTGCGCAATCTGCCAGTCCCAGTCGCCAACCACCATGTGCTTCAGCTCCTGCTTGAGCGTACGCAGCGAGAGCCTCCCTGGCTCCGCTGACTGGATGGCTCCATTAGCAACCTTAAGGTCCTCACCCTCCGCCACCTCTTCTTCTTCGAATTCCAAGAAAAAGAACCTTTCGCCGGGAATAGCACTGCCCATGATCTGGAGGTGCATCTGCTTGCCCCTCGATGGGCTATAAGCCGAGGCATGGCCCTCCTGCTTGCAGATCACGCAGAGGGGGGGGGGGAGGTGCACTTGGCCTGAAAATGCCCGGTGCGGCCGCACTTGAAGGACTCCCCGCCCTCTTCCTCAACCGGAATGGGCTCGTCCGCCGACCCCCGTGGCGCCTCTGGCAAGGCCACCGCTAACGGGACAGCCGACGCCGGCAGCTTTTTGGCCAACGGATCCCCATGGCCCCCGCCGCAAAGGGGGTGCTCCTGCGGCTTACGCTCCAGCTCGCGCCTCCGCGCCCCTTGCTTGCGCTTCTTCTTCCTCTCTTGCTGACCCCACCAAGGTGGAGGAGGACCCCAATCCCCCTCGCGCCCGTGGGATCCAGATCCAGAGCCTTGACCTTGGTAGCCACCGTAGCCACGGCCGAAACCACCGTCTTGACCATGCTCGAAACTGCCGACGCCGTCAACACGCCCCGCCGCCTTGGCCCTCTGGCCGCGCTTTGCCTGCTCCCGCAGGGCCTTCTCACGCCGCCGCTCCTCCTCGGAGATCGGAGGCTCCATCGGCCGCTTGTCCGCGCGCCTATCGCCCATGACCGTGACCTCGGCGAAGGACAGGGTGAGAAGGGGAGGAGGAGGGATGGGGGAGAGAGATCTGGCGGAGAGACGGCGGCGCCGCACCTCACTGGGACGAGCCGGAAACCCTAGTGAGGGGTTGCGGAGTCCCCTGCGCAACCATAAATGGCGCCGCATACCGGGCTCATGGGCCCCTCCCGGGGCAGGCTGAGCGGCACGGGGACTGACTGGGCCGGGCCCATCGCAGGATCCCAAAAGCCCCTCCGCAGCCGCCGAGGGCCCCACGCCAGGAGGCACGAGGGCCTCAGGACGGGGCGGGGCCGACCCAGGCCCAATGGCCGCCACCAGGGCCAAAGGATGGGAGACGCACGTCATTGCCAACCCTAGCGCGTCGGCCGTCTCTGCCACCCGCTCCGCCTCCGCCGCCAACGACGCCGGCGAGGGCAAGGCAGGGAGTGCGGGCCACTCCTCAGGCGCTGCCGGAGCCGCTGCGAGAGCAGAACGCGGAGGAGACACCGGGGCCGCCAGGCGGGACCCCCGCGCGGCCGGATCCAAGGGCGACGAAGGACTCCAGCAGCGCACCGCCGTCGCCCGTGAACCACCACCGCCCGGAGCAAAGCGACGACGACGGTCTCCCCGACAGGCACCGCCTTGCGCCGTCGTCAAAACGAAATCGTCCAGCGTCGCCCCCTCCGAAGGAGGAGCCAAACGCGGTGAGGTGATCCCATCCTCCTCATCGGACGCATCCTCCGCCAAGGCCCGGAACCGGCCACCGCAGGCCGAACGCCCCGACCCAGGGAGGCGCACTGGGGCAGGGCACGCCGGGACGCCATTGGGGCCCCGCCGCACCTGCACCCACGCCTCAACCGCACCAAGATCGCCGGGGTGAGCGAGGACGCCGCCCGCGTCGCCCAGAGTCGCCCCTAACGGCTCGCACGATTTGAAACACATCCTCCCTCCAATGAATGAATGAAGCCATCTCCAGCCAGGCTTAATTATCATCTATTGTTTGTCTTTGTGAGCAGACAGTGAGGATGGAACAGACATGGGAACCTCAGAGTCTCTGCTGTACGATCTGAGCACTCTAAGAGCTGCCACCGACAATTTCTCTGAAGAAAATAAGCTCGGGGAAGGCGGGTTTGGGCCAGTCTACAAAGTAGTAACACTGAACTTGGAACATGAGCAAATAATTTTCCGTTCCTGAGCTTAACAATCGACCTGGTGTGCTTCAGGGCACAATGCAGGATGGGCAGGATATCGCGGTGAAGAGGTTGTCAAAAACCTCCCAGCAAGGGCAAGTGGAGCTGAAGAACGAGGTTGTGCTTGTGGCGAAACTTAAATACAAGAATCTTGTCCGCTTGCTCGGCTGCTGCATCCAGGAGGACGAGAAGCTCCTCGTTTACGAGTACCTCTGCAACAAAAGCCTCGACAAGATTATATTCGGTTGGTACCTAATTCTTCAGATTTCCAAACAGTTATATATATGCAATTAAGTGACATTCAGTTTCCAGTCATCGCATACGTACGAGTAACATACTACCTCTGTTTCAAAATAGATGACTCAACTTTGTACTAACTTTACGTGTTTACGTACTGAAACCGTGAAACATACTACTTCCTCGGAGGTAGTAGATACTTAAAATGGGATTTCACATGTGCGGCCGTGCGGGCGTGCAGATCCTGCGAGGCGGCAGGAGCTTACGTGGGAACAGAGGTACAGGATCATGCAGGGGATCGGGCGAGGTCTTCTTTACCTCCACGAAGATTCAAGGCTGACCATCATTCACCGGGACCTCAAGGCGAGCAACATCCTGCTAGACCCCGACATGACTCCCAAGATCTCCGACTTCGGCCTCGCCAAGCTGTTCAGCGTGGACGCCAGCTTCGGGAACACCAGCCACATCGCCGGAACCTAGTGAGTTCGTTATACCGATCGAACTGCAATAAGTAATTCATGGTGGTGTACGTGAACCGAGCTGGCTAACAATGCATGTGGTGTACGTCTTGAAATGCAGTGGCTACATGGCGCCGGAGTACGCCCTGCACGGCATCTTCTCGGCCAAGTCGGACGTGTACAGCTACGGCGTCCTTGTACTGGAGATCATCGCGGGTCGCCGCAACAATTTCAGCCAATATCCGGGAACTAATGGCGAAGATCTTCTGACCACGGTACGGGTGTGACCTTGCTCATGACGGATCAGTCAATGTAACTGGCTAATTATGCCGCTGCGTGTACAGGTCTGGAGGCATTGGAGCCGTGGGAGCGTGTCGGGGTTGCTCGACGGCTGCTCGGCCGACGGGCTCCAGCCGTCGGAGATGTTGCGGTGCGTCCACGTGGGACTGCTCTGCGTCCAGGAGGACGCGCACCTCCGGCCAGGCATGGCGGCGGTCGTCGTCATGCTCAACAGCCGCTCGATTACGCTCCCTGTGCCGACGCCGCCGGCCTACGTCGTTTCGGGCCGCGCGGGTGCGTTGGGGAGGAGCACGACGCCTGAGGCACAGGCTCCGGTGGGAGCTGTTCGTGGGCCATATGTCAACGACCCCTCTGTTTCTGACATGGAGCCCCGGTGTATAGACGGACGGGAATGGGACTGGAAAATAAGGCATCGTCGTCCAAATTTGAGCAGCCTGTAGGCTTAAAAAAATGCATTTGCGCAAAAAGAAATTGTATTTCATTTGTTTACCAATTAATCTAGGTGTTTGTGTTAACAAGTCAGTTTAATTTCGCAACACAAATGCTATTGTCAGTTGACTAAATAATTCGTCTTGCAATTTTACTAAATCTCATCCGACTTAGACCTAGTTATGTCTCAGTAATTGCTATATTCGTAAGATATTACATTAAGATCGGTGCAAATTTTTCTTTTATTTTTTTCTTTCTTACATCTTATCTCACTTGACCAAGACTTGTTTAAATCTCAAACGAGTAGCACAAGATCCAACCCTAAGCCGCACCGCCGCCGCCGCTCCAAGACCCAGCCCCCCCCCCCCCCCCCCCCCGCGTCGCCGCCGTCGGAGGGGACGCCGGCGAAGCTCGCGTGTGCCCAGGGAAGGTGGCGGCGGGGCGCTCCTGTCTCGTTGTGGCGTTGCGGCGTGGGGGCCTTGGGTGCGGGCGAGCTCCAACCCGGCGTCTTTCGACGTTCCTCCTGGTATGCCGTTGTGCCATCTCCAGCCAACCCTTCCGTGGCGGCGCCTCCCTCCTCCTGCCCTCCTGGCTACATGCGCGATTTCGGGCGGCTGTCCTGGCCTTGGGGGCCACGACGGAGTGCTCCCGCGTGCGTCGGCGCGTCTTGCCGCTGTTCCATGAGGCGCTGGCCGTTGTTGTGCGCCCTAGCCGCTGCTTTAGTGCACCCGCTAGTCCGTGTGATGGGGCTGCAGGTGGGCCTGATCCGGGCCTACAACCATTATGCTAGGTGGTGGCGCAAATCTTGCGGGCTCCGACGACGTGTCGTGCACACAGTGGATGCTGTCGTCGCTACTCTAGTCTCGGTGGGCGTGGACCTGCGTTCTCCGGCGTCCATGTCTCATTAGCGTTCTCCCGTAGCGGCTTCAACTCCGGTGCTAAAAAAGTTGTGTCCTTTCCAGCTATCTTGGCTCGCCGGTGTCTTGGCGGCTCCGGCATCGTCCGTCCAGGTCCTGGCTCCCTGACTCTTTGGGTGCCCTCACATCCCGTGTGCTGGCTCTCTACACCTTGTCATCGCCTCCCCAACCACGACCGACACCCCTTCTTCGCCTCTCCATCGCCAGGTCCAATGCTTATGCATCTCGTGGCGCTCGTTGCCACCCCTCGGCGGCGGACGCAGGTCCTGTGCAACGGCTTTGGGATTGTTCGGACATAGGCCGGGGAGAAATGCCTGCTCGGCTTGCCGATGCTGGCACGGACGACACATGTGAGTGACATCCCCTTGCTGCAGGCGCTGCCATGGTCTTTCTTCGTGCCAACTTCGTGAGCCGGGGGAAACCCCAGGTCTGGTTCTCGAATCGATGGCGGTGACATCACGATGTCGTTTCCCTTCATGAACACGTCGTCTTGGTTGCTCGTGTCATGCACTGTGAATGATTATGAGATATGGGACATCGCTTCGGTTCAGGTCATCCTTTGCTAGGGTGGTTTTGCGCTATGTTGTATCTTTTGTTTGGGCCGATCATTGATACGTCTCCAATGTATCTATAATTTATGAAGTATTCATGCCATGTTTGCAACAATTTTATATGGTCTTGGTATGATTTTATAAGAACTATCCCGGACTAACGCTGTTTTCAGGAGAACTACCGTGGTGTCGTTTTTGTGCAGAAATAGAAGTTCTCGGAATGGGCTGAAAATTTACGGTGATTATTTATGGACCAAAAGAGACCCCCGAAGCATGGGAGCTGGACCAGAAGAGTCCCGAGGAGCCCACAATCCCTCAAGGCGCGCCCCCTGGCTTGTGGACTCCTCAGGAACCCTCCTGACTTGGTTCCGACGCCAAAAATTCCTATAAATATAGAAACCTCCAGAAATAAACCTAGATCGGAAGTTCCGCCGCCGCAAGCCTCTGTAGCCACGAAAAACCAATCGGGAGCCCGTTTCGGCACCCTGCCGAAGGTGGAACCATCACCGGAGGCCATCTTCATCATCCCAGCGGTCTCCATGACGAGGAGGGAGTAGTTCACCCTCGGGGCTGAGGGTATGTACTAGTAGCGATGTGTTTGATCTCTCTCTCTCTCTCGTGTTCTTGATTTGGCACGATCTTGATGTACCGCGAGCTTTGTTACTATAGTTGGATCTTATGGTGTTCTTCCCCCTCTACCTTCTTGTGATGAATTGAGTCTTGCTCTTTGAGGTTTCGTTATGTTGGATTGAGTATTGGATTTGAGAACACTTGATGTATGTCTTGTGATGGGATATCTATGGTGACAATGGGATGTTCTATTGATTCACTTGATGTATGTTTTGGCACTCAACTCGCGGATTCCTGAGGTGACATTGGGGTAATCTATGCATAGGGGTTGATGCACGTTTTCGTCCTACGTTCTCCGATAGAAACTTTGGAGTGATTCTTTGTTTCATGTTGAGGGATTGTCATATGATTTAATTATGTTATAATTGTTGAGAGAACTTGCACTAGTGAAAGTATGAACCCTAGGCCTTGTTTTCAAGCATTGCAATACCGTTTTCGCTCACTTTTGTTACTAGTTACCTTGCTGTTTTTATATTTTCAGATTACAATACCTTATATCTACTATTCATATTACACTTGTATCACCATCTCTTCGCCGAACTAGTGCACCTATACAATTTACCATTGTATTGGGTGTGTTGGGGGAACAAGAGACTCTTTGTTATTTGGTTGCAGGGTTGTTTGAGAGAGACCATCTTCATCCTACGCCTCCCACAGATTGATAAACCTTGGGTCATCCACTTGAGGGAAAATTGTTATTGTCTTACAAAATTCTGTGCTTGGGAGGCCCAACACGAGTCTACAAGAAGAAGGTTGTGTAGTAGACATCAAGCTCTTTTCTGGTGCCATTGCCGGGGAGGTGAGTGCTTGAAGGTATATCTTTAGATCTTGCAATTGAATCTTTTAGTTTCTTGTTTTATCACTAGTTTAGTCTATAAAAGAAAACTACAAAAAAATGGAATTGAGGTTGCCTCATATGCTTCATCTTTTTAATGTCTTTCTTGAAAATGATGGAAAGGAAAATTGTGCTCAATTGTTAGAAGAAGAATGCAATAGAATGTTTGGCACTAAATCTTTGAATGATGAGCATGATTGCAATGTTGTTAGTATGAATTATTTGAATATCCATGATGCTAATGATATGCAAAGCCACAAGCTTGGGGATGCTATGTTTGATGAAGATGATATTTTTAGTCCTCCAAGTTTTGATGATCAAATTTACTATGATGAAAGCATGCCTCCTATTTATGATGATTATATTGATGAAAGTGGGTTTGGAAGAGTGTCAACTCTAGGTATTAACTATCCCACTATTTTGGAGGGTGTTGAATCTTATAATATTTATGAAAGTGGATTTGGAGAGGTCATGACTTTATTTAGTAATGGTTCCACTATCTTGGAAGAGGTTTCAATTGATTTTGATGAGAACAAAGTTGCTACTTATGATGATTATTGTGATGACACTTATGTTATAAAAAGTAGTGATGATTATATTAATAAAACTTGTCATAATTATGATTCCCCTTTTTCTGAACATTACTCTTTTAATGTGGAAACAATTTATAGTATTGAAGTTCCTTATGATGCTCCCACTATTCCGAATGAGAAGAATTTTGCTTATGTGGAGAGTAGTAAATTTTCTATGCTTGTGGATCATGAAAATAATGCTTTATGTGATGGTTATATTGTTGAATTCGTTCATGATGCTACTAAAAATTATAATGGGAGAGGAACATACGCTTCTACATATTGCAATAATATCAAGTTTCCTCTCTATGTGTTGAAAATCTTGAATTTATGCTTGTTTTGCCTTCCTATGCTAGTTGATTCTTGCTCCTATAAATTGTTTGCTCACAAAATCCCTATGCATAGGAAGTGGGTTAGGCTTAAATTTGCTATCCATATGCTTCATGATGCTCTCTTTGTGTTTCCATTCTTATCTATTATGTGAGCTTCATTGAAATCATCATGCCTAGCTAGGGGCGCTTGTTAGGAGGCAACCCAATTTTATTTTATGTTTTTTGTTTTTGTTCCTGTTTTCCAGTAAATAAAAATTATTACATACGTACTAATTGTGTTTAGGTGTTTTAATTAGTGTTTGATCCAAATAAGACCTTTGAGATGGTCTATGGTGATAGTTGATTTGATCTTGCTGAAAAACAGAAATTTTCACGCTCATTGCCAGAATTTTAGAAATGCACAAAAGCGCGATTTTGATCTGAATTTTTTACACAAGATTGATATACAAATTTCCTATATTGTCCTAACTTTTCAGAAATTTTGGAGTTACAGAAGCATACGAAGTTCCCAGATTACTACAGACTATTCTGTTTTTGACAGATTCTGTTTTCATTGTGTTGTTTGCTTATTTTGGTGAATCTATGGGTAGTATCAGAAGGTATGAACCATGGAGAAGTTGGAATACAGTATATATAACATCAATATAAATTTAGAATGAGCTCACGACAGTACCTAAGCGCTTTATTATCCTAACGGAGCTTACGAGTTTTCTGTTGAGTTTTGTGTTGTGAAGTTTTCAAGTTTTGGGTGACGTTTCGATGGACTATGGAATAAGGAGTGACAAGAGCCTAAGCTTGGGGATGCCCAAGGCACCCAAGGTAATATTCAAGGGAAACCAAACATCTAAGCTTCGGGATGCCCCGGATGGCATCCCCTCTTTTGTCCTCAATCCATAGGTAAATTTACTTGAGGCTATATTTTTATTCACCACATGATATGTGTTTTGCTTGGAGCGTCTTTTATGATATGAGTCTTTGCTTTTTGCTTTGCCACAATCATCCTTGTTGTACACACCTTTTGAGAGGGACACACATTAATCGTGAATTTATTATAATACCCTATGTGCTTCACTTATATCTTTTGAGTTGGGTAGTTGCTCTAGTGCTTCCCTTATCTTATTTTGAGAGTCTTTAAACAACATGCTAATTTGCTCAGGTTATGAATTTAGCCCTAATATGATGGGTATTCAAGAGGGATATAATAAAAACTTTCATGAAGAGCATTGAATATATGAGAAGTTTGATTCCTTGGATTTGTTTTGAGATATAAAGATGGTGATATTAGTGTCATGCTAGTGAGTAATTGTGGATTGGTAGAGATACTTGTGTTAAAGTTTGTGATCCCCGTAGCATGCACGTATGGTGAACCGTTATGTGATGAAGTCGGAGCATGATTTATTTTTTGATTGTCATCCTTTGTGTAGAGGTTGGGAGCGCGCGATTGTTAACTCCTACCAACCTCTCCCCTAGGAGCATGCGTATTAGTACTTTGTTTTGATGGCTAATAAACTTTTGCAATAAGTATGTGTGTTCTTTATGACTAATGTTGAGTCCATAGATTATACGCACTCTCACCCTTCCACCATTGCTCCTCTCTAGTACCGCGCAACTTTCGCCGGTGCATTAGTCCCACCATATACCCTTCCTCAAAATAGCAACCATACCTACCTATTATGGCATTTCCATAGCCATTCCGAGATATATTGCCATCCAACTTCCACCTTTCCGTTTTATTATGACACGCACCATCATTGGCATATTGCTTTACATGACACTGGTACAACGAGGTGCTATACAAATGGTTTTTAACCCCTTTCCGCGACGGCATTTCGAACCGTCGCCAAGTGAGCGACTACAATAGGGGGGGGGGTCCTTCCCACACGACCCAGAAACAGTCGGGGATAGGGATTCTTGATGCATACAGTTGTCCCTACTAAACTGTTTCTGATATCTCGGATATCCGAAACACTCCATCCTTGCAACTCGTTTGTGCTCGCATTGCCATCGCAGTCGGTATTCTGTGGTGCTACGTTTATGATGTGTGACCCATCACAAACGGTTCATGATTATAGAAGCAGACAATCACACACATTTACTATTCCTCGACTGTATGCGATTCGATGTAAGAGCGCACACAGTTGTCGCTATAAAACTGTATGCGAAGCTTGAATACATCCCACACGATTAATTCGTCGTACCCGCGTCGGATGATCGACCTATCACACGCGTTCTTCTATGACCAAACGTTTGCGATGCGCACAACATCACAAACAGTCGATAATTGCGAAGCGTGTGTGATAAGGTGACTATCGCAAACATTTAATAAGAACTGTGTGCGATGCTGTTGTTAATCGCACACGTTTTTTCTTGGTTGATCATGTGTGCAGTAGAGATTGATCGCACACGTAGTGGATCCTAGAAACGTGTCTGATCTCCACGTCTATCGCAGACGTTTCGCTTTCACAAACCGTGTTCAGTGTAATCCCTAATTTAAAAATCACATGTTTTGAATTTGAAAGTAGGCAATCACTTATTTCATATCCAACCATGTTTATTACAAATATAGGTTCAACCACGAATGCATAATTTGATGCACACGTACCTATACTGAAGAACTATAGAAGCACCAAGTAAAGGATGATGAACCACAGTTGTACTAAAGATTGTAAAGAGGGAGGCGAAAGACATTCTGGTTGGTGGAGAAGGTGAAGGGGAATGCCCATATTGTGCCCTCCTCCATGCGTAATGCGCGCACGACTCTAGGCCAACCCCTTGTGATGGCTGCCTGTCCATCCTTCACTGTCTTCATTAGGACTTCTCGATGCTCATTGTAGTCTGGATGAAATACTTTAACCTTCCTTGCGTGTCCACCAATCATGTACTTTGCGAGGTAATCTTGAGTGAACTGCTTCGGGAACCACTGGGAACGAAAAAGATTCAGACATTGTTGTCTAACAACTCATTATGGGCAATAAAAAGAGAAGGCTACAGAGTTTATAGTTACCATCCTACAGCTCACTGTTGTGTTGGATAAAGCATAAACAAATAATTTGCTTGCCACCATTAGTATATTTTAGCTCATAATCCTTATCAGTTTCCTCAATTGATGCTTATTCATGAATATCTCATTGCCCCATACGCAAAAAGGGTCGATGCATGGATCCTTGCCAAGGGTATATGTACGTACAAGCAACAATTCAATATTAGAAGCTAACAAGTGTCCAGGCCTGGATCTATATGGACTACATTATGGGACGACGGGGGGAGTACAAGCCGAAGGATGAAACTAACCTCGACGGAAAATGGTGGCCACTCTTGTTGTTGTCCTGCATAAGTAGTGGAAAGGCATGATAAGTACAGCGACCTTAACATCAAACAAATATAGCAAAGGTAAACAACATCATCTCCAAATGATAGCTTGAATGTATTGGCTTCAGCATGCTGTTAAAGCAGATATAAAATGGAAGGCAATGTTACCGACAACAGGCTTAACAGCCATCAAATATTGCAATTCAAACTGGTATTGTTGAAAATGAATAGAACATAGGTAATGCTTAAACATCACACTGGATAAATGTGTAAGACTGAAATAAAGGGCATGTGTTAACTACACCAGGCATAACTGGAACCAAATATAGCCGTTCAAACTGGTATTGACGCAGTCGAGTGGCACAGTTCCGACTTGCACATAATGAACATCACATTGTGAATGACTGAAATAAACAAGGCATAACTAATCAGTATAACAACCAAATATAGCCATTGAAAACTGGACAGAGTCTCACTGCAACCAACCTAACAAGCAAATACAGATAAACAGGGCATATGCTTGAAAGCTAGACAAATGCTCACTACAACCAACCTAACAAGCAAATACAGATAAACAAGGCATCTGCTTGAAAATAGGACAAATGCTCACTACAACCAACCTAACAACCAAATACAGATAAATAAGTCATCTGCTTGATAACTGGACAAATGCTCATTTCAACCAACCTAAGAACCAAATACATATAAAGAAGGCATTTGCTCGATAACTGAAAAAATGCTCACTTCACCCAACCTAACAACCAAATACAGATAAACAAGGCATCTACTCACTGTAAACAACCAAATATAGCCATTCGTGAAACTGAAGTGGACAATTCATACTTAAACATCACATAGCCCTATTGAACAATGCATTTTTGCATAACTGAAATAATTAAACACGACACAGTTAAAACACCGCACGGCAAATGCTACAACAACACAAGGTACGGGCTAACAAGCTAGAAAAGGTCAGATTTGCTGATAGGATGTTGCCTCACATGTCATGGACATGATTGTTCCAGTTGGAAGAGCACATACCCATGGTGCGCTCTCTGATGTCACAGATGGGTTGTTTCACCTTGGAAGAACCTTTGTGGGTGCCCTCCTCGTGGTCATGGTCGATGAGATCTGTGAAGGAAATATGCCCTAGAGGCAATAATAAAGTTGTTATTTATATTTCCTTATATCATGATAAATTTTTATTATTCATGCTAGAATTGTATTAACCGAAAACTTAGCACATGTGTGAATACATAGACAAAACAGTGTGTCCCTAGTATGCCTCTACTTAACTAGCTCGTTAATCAAAGATGGTTAAGTTTCCTAACCATAGACATGTGTTGTCATTTGATGAACGGGATCACATATTAGAGAATGATGTGATGGACAAGACCCATCCGTTAGCTTAGCATAATGATCGTTAAGTTTTATTGCTATTGCTTTCTTCATGACTTATACATATTCCTCTGACTATGAGATTATGCAACTCCCGAATACCGGAGGAACACCTTGTGTGTTATCAAACGTCACAACGTAACTGGGTGATTATAAATATGCTCTACAGGTGTCTCCGAAGGTGTTTGTTGGGTTGGCATAGATCAAGATTAGGATTTGTCACTCCATGTATCGGAGAGGTATCTTTGGGCCCTCTTGTAATGCACATCACTATTAGCCTTGCAAGAAATGTGACTAATGAGCTAGTTGCGGGATGATGCATTACGGAACGAGTAAAGAGACTTGCCGGTAACGAGATTGAACTAGGTATGAGGATACCGACGATCGAATCGCGGCCAAGTAACATACCGATGACAAAGGGAATAATGCATGTTGTTATTGCGATTTGACCGATAAAGATCTTCGTAGAATATGTAGGAACCAATATGAGCATCCAGGTTCCGCTATTAGTTATTGACCGAAGATGTGTCTCGGTCATGTCTACATAGTTCTCGAACCCGTAGGGTCTGCACGCTTAACCTTAGATGACGATTTGTATTATGAGTTATGTGTTTTGGTGACCGAAGATTGTTCAGAGTCCCGGATGAGATCACGGACATGACAAGGAGTCTCGAAATGGTCGAGAGGTAAAGATTGATATATTGGACGATGATATTCGGACACTGGAATGGTTTCGGAAAGGTTCGGTATATTTCGGAGTACCGAGGGGTTACCGGAACCCCCCGGGGGAATATTGGGCCTACATGGGCCTTAGTGGAGAGAGAGGGGAGCCTGCAAGGGGTGGCCACGCGCCCCCCATGGGAGTCCGAATTGGACTAAGGGAGGGGGTGGCGCCCCCCTTTCCCTCTCCCTCTTCCTCTCCCTTTCCTTCCTTTTCCCACTACAAAAAAAAGACACATCCGTGACATTTTGGGCCGAACGGATTTTTTTTCTGTCATACTTATGACACTTCTATGACGATAATTGTGACAAAACCCGGTATCATCATAGATTTGGTGGGCTCCTACTTCTATGAAAAAGACCATGACAGAAAGTTGGCTTTTCGTCCTCGGCGGGCCGAGATGCAGCTGCATGACATTCTTTGGGACGTCCATGACGGAAAAAACAGTGGTAGAAGCGAGGGCGAGGAAAATATCCGGGAGTTCTCTGTTACGGTGGGTGGTCGGGGCTGAGCGATGCGTGTTTCTCTCGTACACGCACGCGCGTGGGTGCGAGGCGTTGGGTTCTAACTGAACCCGAGCGAGGTGTTGGGCTCTAACTGAACCCGAGCGACCGCACTGCAGGCTACGCGTTACTGAACCCGAGTGTTCGATCGATGGCTGTTAACTGAACCTGATCGAGCGATTCCTTCGCTACTGCTGCTAACTGAAGCTGATCGATGCTGCCTCTGGATGAACAGTGAGCATTGCTGGGGGGGGGGGGTTTGGATGAACAGTTCCCGGTGGGGGTGGATGAACAGGACCCCGTGGTGTTGCCTCTGGATGAACAGGACCCTGATCGATCGAGCCGGTTGGGGCTGGATGAACAGGACCCCGTGGAGGGATGGATGAACAGGACCACCCCGTGGAGGGCTGGATGAACAGTAGATGGTAGAGGGCTGGATGAAGAGTAGCCCGTAGAGGGGTGGTTGAACAGGAGCCCGTGGAGAGGGCTTGTTGAACAGTAGCGGGTGGAGTAGCGCGCGGTGGAGGCTGGACGAACAGGAGCCCGTGGATGAACATTCACAAGTGGAGGCTGGAGGAGGTCGACGGTGGATGAACAGTAGCCCGTGGAGGCTGGAGGGGGTCGATAGTGGAGATGAACAGTATCCCGTGGAGTCCCGTTTTGCGGTACGCCACACCCCTCCCGATGAACAGGACCCCCGTTTCGACCGTAGCGCTCCAACACAAGTCCGTTTCCTCCGTTTTGCGGTACGCCACACCCCTCCCGATCAACAGGACCCCCGTTTCGACCGTAGGAGGTCCGTTTCCTCCGTTTTGCGGTACGCCAGACCCCTCCCGATGAACAGGATCCCGTTTCGACCGTGGCCGGCCGGTCGAACACAAGGCCGTTTCCTCCGTTCTGCGGTACGTCAGGCCTCGTTTCCATCGGCTGTTCCGTCCAAGCCGGTTGGCTCCCACACGTTCCTTTGCCTCCCGATGAACATGACGCATTCCGTTGCCTCCGCATGAACACGATGATGACGCAGTTTCTCCGTTCCGACCCAGCCATGTACATGAGCCCTGGCCGTACGTATGCGCGAGTAGGCGTTCGAGACCCCGCCCGTATGTACGTATGTGGCCGTATTTACTTTCTTGTAACATGGCCGCTGTACGTATGTGTACATGCTACGTGCGCGCCTCTACTACCACACGCGCACGCCTCTACTACCACACGTGCCCTTCCTTGCACGACCACGGTTCATCGCTGCAGCCTGCAGACAGACCGATCGACCAGTATGTACGTACACGTTCGCGACCAGAATGACAACGCTACGTACGCTTCGACCAGGTGGGTCCCAACTGTCAGGCACTTCCTTCCGTGCGAAGATGTAGCTAGTGGGTCCCAGCAGTCAGGGGTGCGAATTTTTTTTTGCCCGGACGCACTTCTTTGCGTGCGAAGATGTAGCTGGTGGGTCCCAGTAGTCAGGGGGGAAACGTTTTTTTCGTGAAATATGGTGGCCTATCCGGCGGGTCCCTGCTGTCAGGTGGAGGAATAATTATTTTGCGCGTAATAAGGAGGCACTTCCTTGCGATCGCCGTGGACCCAGCTGTCAGCCTCTCCACGTACAGTACTCTTCCGATGGAAGTCATTCCTTGACCACGTTGACCACACCGCACCGAGAGCACCAGGGCGGTGGACGACGGCGAGGCCTAGGAAGGGGACGACGCGGAGCCGGGGAAGACGCGGTAGTGGAAGCCCGCGCGGAGAGGAGTACGAGGGTTCACTGGTTCGGCTGCGGTGTGAGGCTACCGTCGCCGTAGGGCCTGGCATGCAGCACGACCAGTGTTGCTTTGGGCGGCTGGAGTAAGAAGACCAGAGGTTGAAGAAGCATTACGGCCGTTGGATGGACATCGTACGGTCACTGGAGCTAGAATCGTTCATATTGACTAAGTTGACAAAGCGCTCCGTCCCCGTCAACTTAGTAGGCCCACAAGTCAGCCTCCCACCAAGGTGGGTCCCAACTAGCAGGGGGAGTATTCATTTTTTGTGCGTAATAAGGAGGCACTTCCGGTGGGTCCGAGCTAACAGCGGGGGAAATGTTTTTTCGCGAAATACGGTGGCCCGTCCAGTGGGTCCCAGCTGTCAGGGGGGAAACGTTTTTTTTTTGCCAAATACGGTGGCCCGTTGTAACACCCCGGATGTGACTTTCCATATTTGTAACTCCAACTCTTGCCATTTTCGGCTATGTGTTATGATATTCCCTCCGTGGTTGGGTTTTTGTCTTTTGTTTTGCATTTTGTTCATGTCATGCATTTCATATCATGTCATCATGTGCATCGCATTTGCATACGTGTTCGTCTCATGCATCCGAGTATTTTCCCCGTTGTCCGTTTTGCAATCCGACACTCCCAAATGCACCGGCGCACCCCTCTTGTCTCTTTTCGTGAGTGGGTGTTAAACGTTCTCGGAATAGACAGAGGTTTGTCAAGTGGCCTTGGTACACCACCGGTAGACCACCTGTCAAGTTTCGTTTCATTCGGAGGCCGTTTGATGCTCCAACGGTTAACCGGGTAACCGCAACGAACTCTTGTGTGTTGCAGCCCAACACCCCTCCAAAACAGCCCAATAACAAACCTAAACCCCATCCATGCTCTCCGTCGTCGGATCACGATCGTGTGGGCGAAAACCGCTCCTTATTTGGAGTCTCCTAGCTCCCTACCTATAAATACACCTCCCCCTCCAAAATTCTTGGGCAAACCCTAGCCTTCTCCTCCCTCTCGCCCGGCGGACATGTCCGCGCGCCGCCGGACGAAACACGCCGCCGCCCCGCTCAAGTGAGGGCGCGCCACGTGGCCTCCCGGCCGCCCGCGCCGCGCCGGCCCACCACGCCCGCGCCCGGCCCCCGCAAGCGCACTCCGCGCCCCCGCCTCCCGCGGGTCGCCGCCTCCGCGCGCCACCCGAGCCGGCGAGCTCCCTTCGCCACCCGACGCCTCCTCGCCGGCGCGCCCCGCGCCCCGAGCCGGCGAGCTCCCTCCGCCGCCCGCGCCCTGGTCGCCGCCCCGCGCCGCCGGCCCCGTCACCGCCTCCGCCGGCGCCGGATCCGGCGAGGTCCGGCCGGCCCCATCCCATCCGGCACCCTCTCCGTCTTCCCCGGCCAACTCCGGCCGCCGCCGCCCTGTCTCCGGCGAGATTCGGCCCTGCCTATGTTTCCGTGCGAGGAACCCTAGATCCATTTCAGAGGGGTATAATTTCTCCAAGTCTTTCTGTGATACATTTTTTATGCCCTGTTCATCATGCCATAACTCCATACTCGTTACTCTGATTGACGCATATGATATATCAAAGTGTTCATCATGAGATGCTCTTCATTTTGTTCCATTGTGCCATGTCTGTTTGAGTTCATCTTGATGCCTAAAGGATCGTTGCAAGAGTGCTATATGATGTTAACTGCTGTCTGTTAACAGAACTTGATGTTTTGTTATTTTTGTTGCATTTGATGTGTGCATCTTATGAGCATGAGCTCTACATGTGCTTTGATCTATGTCATTCCATCTTTACAGAGGTGCTTGCCATGTATTTTTGTGATCTATGTGGTGACTAGGACAAGCATGCAAACTAGGCTTCGTGATGTTGCTGTTTTCAGGGACTTAGGATTTTGTGAAGTCCTTTTCCTGCTGTTATTTTGATGCCATATATCCATGTTGCTACAGTGAGATCCATGCTTCTTTTGAGTATGTTCAGTAAGGATGTTTTGAACATATGGTTATGCTCTATCCATCCATGCCACTTCTTGTAATTATAGAGTGCCCTAGCATGTCATTTTATTTCTCTACTTTTGCTATAAAATGTTCCTGGCAGAATGTTAACATGCTATTCAATTTTTCCATGGATGTTGCTAGTGATCCTTGCATGCTATGAACTTGATCTTTCCATGGTTAGTTTCATGAACATGTCTTCTTGCTGTTGGTATGCTTGTTTTGTCATGCAATGCTTTGTGATGAGTGAATCGAGCTCGCAAAGATGCCTTCATAATTCTGTTAATGTCATGCTCTGTTTTTCTGCTAAGTCTGAATCTGGTAATACAACTTGCTATGTTTATAGAGGTGCCATCAAATCTTCTGTGCCTTTTTGGTTCATGATCAGTAAGGAACTTTTATTCTATGCATTCTGTAGATTCATTCCATGTCTTGATTTTCTATGATATGTTCATGTAGCATGCAGTTTGCTTGCTCTAAACATGGCTTCCTGATGTTATTTCTGGTATGCTAGTATTTTCACCAAGTCTGTGAAGCTGATATCTTTTGCACTTTTGCCATGCTTGTTTGAAGCATCTCTGTTGTGATTTAGCCGTATCTCAATGTTCATGTTTTGTCAAGCATCTTGAGTACATCACTTTCATATGCTTTGTTGTTATGTTGGAGTGCAGTAGCTTAGCATCTTGTTGCATACTAAGTGGCATCATGCTGTTAATCGCAGAATTGTGTCATTCTTGTTTTGCTTGCCATTTGCAAACCGTGCATCCGTTTCTGGTGATCTTTATATCGATTTCGACCGAAATCATCTCATCTTTCCAGCGGCATACTTAGTTTGCCAAGTTGATGCCTTGTTCATCATTTTTCCTTCCGGAGCACGCATATGCATTGCATATCACATCTCGCATATCATGCCATGTATTGCATCATGTTGCTTGTGCATTTCCCGTGATTGATTATTGGTCCTTTGCTTGTGTTATTGCTTTGGGTAGAGCCGGGAGATGAGAACACTTACGAGGAACCTGTTGAGAACGCTTACGAGGATCAAGCTTTCGACAACTCTGAGAACCTTGCAGGCAAGATGACCATACCCTCGAAATCACTTCTATCTTTGCTTGCTAGTTGTTTGCTCTATTGCTATGCCGTGCTACCTACCACTTGATATATCATGCCTACCATATTGCCATGTCAAGCCCTAACCCACCTTTCCTAGCAAACCGTTGTTTGGCTAAGTTACCGCTTTTGCTCAGCCCTTCTTATAGCGTTGCTAGTTGCAGGTGAGGTTGAAGTTGGTTCCATGTTGGAACATGGATATTTTTGCATATCACAATATCTCTTATTTAATTAATGCATCTATATATTTTGGTAAAGGGTGGAAGGCTCGGCCTTATGCCTGGTGTTTTGTTCCACTCTTGCCGCCCTAGTTTCCGTCATACCGGTGTTATGTTCCTTGATTTTGCGTTCCTTACGCGGTTGGGTGATTTATGGGACCCCCTTGATAGTTCGCCTTGAATAAAACTCCTCCAGCAAGGCCCAACCTTGGTTTTACATTTTCCTACCTAAGCCTTTTCCTTTGGCTTTTCGCGAGCCCGTGGGTCATCTTATTTTTAACCCCCGGGCCAGTGCTCCTTCGAGTGCTGGTCCAAACTGGGCGATGTCCAGCGCCCCCTGGGCAACCAGGGTCTATGCCAACCCGACATCTGGCCCATCTGGTGTGCCCTGAGAACGAGATATGTGCAGATCCTATCAGGATTTGTCGGCACATTCGGGTGGCTTTGCTGGACTTGTTTTACCATTGTCGAAATGTCTTGTAGACCAGGATTCCGAGACTGATCGGGTCTTCCCGGGAGAAGGAATATCCTTCGTTGACCGTGAGAGCTTATAATGGGCTAAGTTGGGACACCCCTGCAGGGTATTATCTTTCGAAAGCCGTGCCCGCGGTTATGTGGCAGATGTGAATTTGTTAATGTCCGGTTGTAGAGAACTTGACACTTGACTTAATTTAAAATACATCAACCGCGTGTGTAGTCGTGATGGTCTCTTTTCGGCGGAGTCCGGGAAGTGAGCACGGTTTGAGTTATGCATGAACGTAAGTAGTTTCAGGATCATTTCTTGATCACTTGTAGCTTCGCGACCGTTGCGTTGCTCCTCTTCTCGCTCTTATTTGCGTATGTTAGCCACCATATATGCTTAGTGCTTGCTGCAGCTCCACCTCATTACGTCATCCTTCTTTTAAGCTTAAATAGTCTTGATCTCGTGGGTCTGAGATTGCTGAGTCCTCGTGACTCACAGATTCTACCAAAACAGTTGCAGGTGCCGACGATACCAGTGCAGGTGACGCAACCGAGCTCAAGTGGGAGTTCGACGAGGAACTTGGTCGTTACTATGTTTCATTTCCTACTGATTAGTAGTGGAGCCCAGTTGGGATGATCGGGGATCTAGCATTTGGGGTTATCTTCTTTTCATTTGGATTTGACCGTAGTCGGTCTGTGTGTGTATTTTGGATGATATATGAATTTACTTATGTATTGTGTGAAATGGCGATTGTAAGCCAACTCTCTTTATCCCATTCTTGTTCATTACATGGGATTGTGCGAAGATGACCCTTCTTGCGACAAAACCTACAATGGGTTTATGCCTCTAAGTCGTGCCTCGACATGTGAGAGATATAGCCGCATCGTGGGCGTTACACCCGTCCGGTGGGTCCCTGCTGTCAGGTGGAGGAATAATTATTTTCCGCGTAATAAGGAGGCACTTCCTTGCGGCTGTCGTGGACCCAGCTGTCAGCCTCTCCACGTACAGTACTCTTCCGATGGAAGTCGTTCCTTGACCACGTTGACCACGCCGCGCCGAGAGCACCAGGGCGGTGGACGACGGCGAGGCCTAGGAAGGGCATGACGCGGAGCCGGGGAAGACGCGGTAGTGGATGCCCACGCGGAGAGGAGTAGGAGGGTTCACTGGTTCGGCTGCGGTGTGAGGCTGCCGTCGCCGCAGAATAACAGGGGATGTGGGTGAGTAGAGGGATGCCCTGGCCAGCGGTGGGAGTAGTAGGGGACGGTGAGGCCTGCGCGGCAGCACAGCCGGCAATGGGAGGCGGGAGCAGGCGGTCCCGCCAGTGCTGGATTTGGCGGCTGGAGCAAGAACATCAGAGATTGAAGAAATACGATGGCCGTTGGATTGACATCCAATGGTTATGTCTGCTAGAATCGTTTGTTGACGTATGTAATAACTAAAAAATCTTGCATACGCGTCAACTTAATAGGCCCACAAGTCAGACCATTCCCTCTTTTTTTAATAATTTATATATAGCTCATTGCGACTTCTTATGCAATTTATTGCAGTCTGTTTTTTGGTTGGCCAGGGCTAATTTCGCATATTTCTGTGGGTTCCAAACTATTTTTAGTACTGAAATGTCGAGCCAGATTTAAAGTACTTTGAAGATATATTTAAATTAGGTTAATGCCCAGTGAAATAGGAATCTGAAAATGTGAAAAAATTCAGAAATTATAAACTAATTTCCAATTTGTCATATGTTCTTATATTTCCAACCCATTTCATATTACTTTCAAGATTTGCAGGCGTCTTGAAAGAGTTGCAGCCCATCAGGGCATAGAAAAATAAGTAGGCCTGGATTGGGTATTCTTCAGAAAAAATAAACTGGGCTCATTTTCACAAAGAAAAAATAGCTGGGCTGGTCACATGGTGAACATAAAATATAAACCTGGGCTAGACGGGCCATAGCCCAGTTCAAACCCTGCTCCGTCTCAACAATAACAAAAAAAATACTGCTCGAGCAGCTACGTCCCAGGTGTCAGCCGATCTTGTGCTGTTCTCTTGTCTATTGACTATATACGCTCACAATGTCGTGGGTCCCAGATGTCAGGAAAACACTAGGAGGAAGCATTTTATTTTTCCATACACTAACATGGTGGGCCCCTACTGTCATCCTCTCCACGTACTTCTGCCGATTCCTGTTGTTTGTTGACCATGTTGACAACGCGAGAGGGTGGCGCCGCAGCGAGTGCACCAAAGCGCGCGGAGGACGACAGCAAGGCCTCGGACATTGGCGTTAACGATTTAGGAGACGGTGGGGCGGCGATGCGTGCGCTGAGGCGCAGCTAGCCGTGGGAGGTGGAAGTAGGCGGCCCCGCCGGCGCTGGTTTGGTTTTGGCGGCTGGAGGAAGACAGGACTGAAGAAACACGACAGACTGTAAAAGCAGCAGGAGTACTTAACAACCTTAACTGAAACCAGCAGGGGCACTTAACAACCATAGCTGAAAGAAGTACGAGTACTTGTACAGGTTCAACCGTACAAAGCACGCCTCGAACAGTGCTACTTTGCCTACAATTAACCAAGGGTGAGGCCGCCAAGCCCCAGGCGCCACCCCGTGCATCCACAACCTTCTGAAAGCGGCTTCATCTCGCAATGTGGTCAATAAACAGGATATTCGCTTTAGAGCCATGGAAGAGCAGGAACATAATCTTCTGTCCTGTTCTCCAAGATGGACGGGCCTTCATTATTTGAGACCACGCATGAATAAGTATCTTTTCACCTCCAAGGGTAATGGAGTAGGTCGACATAAACATCATGTAGTGACCAAGTGCAAGTCTGACCTGACCATGGTCATGCATCTATATAGGAACAATAGAACTAGGCAGTTTCTGTTTCAAGAAGATCACAGCTGTAAAACTGTGTATAAGCAATAGTTTATGAACAACATATATAACAGAAAACAGCTTGTACCATAAGTTTCTCGACACAATTGGACCTGTTCAACGAGTGCAGCAGTGGCACACATATCCCACGTGGCCTTCCACCATTGAAACGCCCCACAAGGACCTCAAGACGATCAATAAAGTGTAGGAACTTGTGGAGGTCGTCCCAGTCAACTTCAGTGCCATCAGTAACAGCCGAGTTGTTACAGAATAACAAACGAGCAGCCTGCTTAACTCTGAAAAAACCTACACGTGCCACCAATTATAAGAAAATATTAGTTAGAAGTAGCATCTTCGTGAGAGATTCGTTGCTACTTCTAAAGTTAAATTGTGATTAGTTAGACAGAATAGGTGGATGAAGAAGTAATCGAGGCAACAAGCAAGAACCAGATACAAAACTAACATTGATGAACAATTGGAACGACGTCGGGGTGGAAGATCGCAGTGAAGATGAGACCAGGTTCTGCTATTTCCATCAACATTCGTGCGCCAACTTTCAGTCCGTAACACTTGAGAAATTTTATCCAAGTTCGGCCATAAAAAAGCAGCGATCTTCTTGGTTCATGAACCCAACTCGGAACTTATATCCATGGCTTGTCTTCACTGTGACCATTAAACTGGTGTATTCAGTTATGGCAAGGCCGAGCATCTTGAGTACATGTGTTCTGGCAGAGCAAATAATGCACTGCAGGAAAAATATTATGAGAACACAATGTATTCCCTATCCAAATCTAGAAATAAATTCCTCCTTCACGTCAGTGTTGACCATCGTATTGGTAGTACCTTTTATCCAAATATAGAAATCCAAATTTCCAAATTAGTCGACAACATGTTCAAAAAACCCCCACCCTCCCGGATAGAAAAGAGGATTCTAGGAACACACTGTGCGTGTTTTAAAATCCTGTGTTAGGATGAGAAGGAACAAGTGTGGCGTCTCGCCGAGGGCGCAGAAACCTGTAGGGTCCTCGCACTTTGGGCACTGCAAATGAAACACACTAGATTCAGTAGGAAGAAAAATGCATCAACGGCGGCGACTGCCATCCAAGGATTACCCGCGACCAAGGGACTTGGATTTATTGGGGATGGATGAAGAATTTGTACCTGGTTCTCCATGAGAAAACCCTATGCAATCGCCGAGAGGGGGTTTTCTATGAACAAGCAGACGAGGGAGAATGGGATTCAGGCCCAGTGAAATATTGCCGCTTCGTCCGTCCAGCTTACTGCTAAAGCTGGAAAGGGGGGGTTTGTGATTTGATGGCTCATTGGGCATTACTGCGGCGCTACGACCGGGGTGTGTCTACCGTGCAGTTGTGCACTCTAATTTGTGCATATGGCACGTGGACCCTGTTGCCGGATGCCCCACATATCAACGAAAGGAAGTAGAAAGACAGGAGTAACTAGTTACACATAAATATATTTTTGACAGAGAGATACTCCCTCTGTAAAGAAATATACAAATCTTTTATATCACAACTAAATACATAAGAAAAATCAAGGGGAATATATATAACATATATAATTATAAAAAACAGAGTTGTTTTTAACACAGTATAGACGAGTTGGTGATGATGGTGTGCCTGCCATCCTGCAATATAGGCCGTCCGATTTATATCTGACGGATAGGAAGGAAACTATGGAAATTTTGCAAAAAGGTACCCACACACCTCTCCACATTTGCAAATAAGGCCTTCCCTCATTCATCCTTTTCTCTCACAAGATAAAATACTCATACAAATGCATCTTGATGTTACATGCAACGCACGGGCATTATGGGGGTTGAGCTGAGAATATAATACTCACATAGGCTCACGGTTCTGGACTTTGGGCTGCAGGCCCACCCTACATGTTTGGGGGCCCATGTGATCTACCTCAATGCTTTTCATATTGCAAGTGATCGGTACGGCGCTGGTTTTAGATGCTGTCGCAAGGCAAATACACAAAATTGAATAAAGCACGGCAGCTGTTTGAATGAAATCAAACGACAGTTCCTAACCAGCAATGAGAGTTGCAATTCTATCAACGATATACCATGTGATAAATAATACTATCGTATTACTTATACACACAGGACACTTGTTTCACCATGCCAAATTATTACATCAAAATCTCTCGGAGGATAGATCAATTTGGCAGTTGCGTGCTGCTACTGAAGAATTTCAAAGTTGATTTGGACCAGCTCTCCTTGCCGAGAAAGTTCGATTTTGAGATCATCCCCTACCGCAAGATATGATTTAGATTTGAACCTTGAACATCCTTTAGCATCAATCATCATGCGACCATCCTTTGTACTTACGGTATATTGAGAAGGTTCATTCACACCAAGGCTGCGCATGGTAAGAGAAACTTGGCCGCTGTCGCCCGGATTGTTAAATGACTCCCTCGTTGCTCTAGGAATTCTCTGTTTGCAAACAACAAGACATACCCAAACAGTTAGATCAACACAGTGAATCATGCGAAACAACATGGAAAGAAAAAAGAGCGAAACACTTGGGCGGCCAATGCTTACCAAGAAGGTGGACATGTCGGTTTTTGTAAGGACTTTGGTATATGAAGTGCGAACTGTAGCCTAGTCTGTTGCCGGTGCAACTGCTCGTTCGGCTGCCGCTGCACGGGCCGGAGCAGATGCAAGTGCAAGTGTTGGTGTAGGTGCCGAAGCCGCTACTACTGCCGGAGATGGTGCTCCTTGTAGAACTGGTGGCGGTGTCGGAGCAGGTGCCCGATCCTCCGGTAGATCAGCCTGATCCGCTGACGCGGTCGGTGCCCAATCCTCAGCTGGATTAGACTGAGTTGCTGCCGCTATCAGTGCTAGAGCAACTGCCGGTGCTCGATCTATTGCTGAAGGTGGTACCGATGTGCGAGACAGCGGCGATCGTGTCTGGTCTGCTATGATCATCTTTCTAACTTGACTAGGCTTCGTGACCGTGATCCAGCTTTTTTCTTCATTTCTTTTAAACGCGAAAAGGACTAATTGTGGCGTTTTTGTTAAACCAAATTGCAGTTCATCATAGGGATTCAACTTGTACTCAGACAACAGACTGATCCAATTTTTTCCAATAATATAAGTGATGGATAGTGCCTTCGTTACTGACACGACATAAGAAGTGAAACCTGCAAAAATAGCCATCGTAGAGCTAACCAAACGGTTTATTTTGTGATGAATGTCACATGGCAAAACCTGCATCGCAAAATTGCAGGAAAAGAAACAAAACATGACATTAAATCAATAAGATTTAGACAGTAAATCAATAAGATTTACTTGATGTGACACGAGTGAATCCTTACCAGGAAATCACTATGTTGAAGTACTAAACAGAAGATTGATCGTCCAACTACGGGTGGCATGCAGGGGCCCCGCCTACTCCCACAAGCAGGACAGTCCAAAGGTCGTGACAAATCATATGGACCGAACATCCATGGGACTGGAAATCCTGGTGGGTGCGATAAACCCTGCAATGCATACAGATATTGGAGTGTAACCATAATTGATAAACCGTCCTCACAAAAAAGATGATCTGGATACTTCAAAATATACAGACTGAATTGAGTGGACAGACATTAACATAGACCGTTCTCAGGACTGACCACACACCAAAAGCGGCAGTACTAATAAACAATACATGGTTCACAAACACAAATCAAGTACTGAACAATAGTACTTACTACAGACAAGCAAAGTTGCACTAATTAAACTCTGCAGACTATTTCTTGCCACCGACCTACGGGATGAACCTCGCATAACTGTCTAGGCCATGGACTTCGTGAGAGATGTCTACATGCACCATCACCATCTCGTCAACCTTGGAGAACCTAACAGAGTGGTCTTTCCACTCATAAACATGATGATGAAGACAGGCCGCATCAGATTTGTTGGGAAGCTTTACAAGAACCACACCCTTCATAATCGAAGGCACAGCCAGGAAATTGTTGTGGTCAAGTACAGCCTCGAGAACATGCCTGACAACAATGCTACAGGAAAACACTAGTTCAGGACACGTGGCGACAAGGACACATCAGCTGGATAGTTTAGCAGTAGAACTCATCCTCAGGTCTTCTAGTTCACCCGGCATGACTTTGAGAACTTCATCTCCACCGCGGACCTGGTTCTAATTCAAACAGAAACCATATTTTATTACTACCTCCGTTCACAAATATAAGATGATTTTCGATATTATACTCCATATATGACTACATATACGCACAGAAATGAGTGAACAAAGACACTAGAACATGTCTTCAAAGGCATGAGTGCAGAGGGATTACTTGCAATATCCATAACACAAGTTACTGAGGAAAATATACCCTCTTCAAAGGTAGCATTGATGTTCATAAAGTCCTCTCATAAAGTACTCCCTCCGTCCCAAAATTCTTGTCTTAGATTTGTCTAGATACGGATGTATAAAGTCACATTTTAGTATTAGATACATCCGTATCTAGACAAATCTAAGACAAGAAATTTGGGACAGAGGGAGTAGTTGAAAGTAATCTATAAGAAATCAGTGTCAACCTCTCGCATGTTTTGGTCAAAAGAGGAATTTAGAACCGTCATTTGGCACACAAAAATCACATGCAAGATCACCCAGAAAGTTGTACTACTAGTACTGCGTGTTAGATGAAAAAACACGATCAAGATCGAGAAAAAGATCGTCAAGAAGAGATATTACCTGGATTTGCCTAATGAGGGATCCTGGAGAGGGGGGCTTGGACAGGGCGATGGCTTTGAGCTTGTCTGCGGTAGTCTCGGCGGGGTGCTTGCGCTTCTTCGTACCATGAGCCTCGACGGTTTTGGCCAGAGCCATAGACATCACTTCGGCCGGTGCTCCAGCGTCCATCAAGAAACTGTCAAATTGAAATAAAAGAAAAGAAACCATAATCACATACCCAAAAGAAGAACAGAGAGGGAGTTATAGGATCAGTCTCGGGGTTGCAACACCGGGCCTTGGCCAGAATCAACACCATTGATGCGCTCACCTTTCCTTCTTTGGGAGAGAAGAACAATGGCAGAAGCAAGTCGGGGTTTTCTTGAAGAAATGAGGAACAAGATGAGGGAGAAGCGAGTTGGGTAGAGAGGAAGCTGAGAGAGAAGAGTGAAATGGTGGTTGCTTCGTCCGTCCAACTTACTGCTGGAAAGGAGGGGGTTTTGCGATTTGACGGCTCATTGGGCATTACTGCGGCGCTTCGATCGGGGTAGTCTACCGTCACTCTACTACGGTGTAATTTAGTGCATGGCTGGTGGACTCCGATGCTGGCTGTCCCCCACGTCGGCGAAAGTGAGTAATTTAGTGCATGGCTGGAGGAGGATCCGCATGGTAGAGCGTGTCCACTGTTTTTCTGAAGAAAAAAAATGATTACAGCAAGCGTTTCCACTCTTACAACGGAGGAGTGCGAAACACGGCAGCCACTTGAACATACACAATGCTCCTACTACTAGGCATATGCAGTGGTTCATACGTCAGTACTACATAATCTTGTTGCTAGTGTAGTAAGATATGACGACAACAAATGATGTTGTGCGCATGTCAACTATATGAACTTCGACTGTCCGATCGAGAATGAACGGTGAGATCAATGTTAACAGAACTAGGTCTATAGCGCACGGAGAGTACGGTACTATAGTACTACACGGAACATGAACCATATGAAGCACGAATAGTGTTAGGCAGGGACGCAGGGTGTATGAAGGGTGCACGGGATGGGAGCAAAAGTTCCCTTCTCGACCCACTTTTGGGTGTTTGGCAGAGTGCATGAGTCCACACTAGTAGGTTAACACAAATACACGAAGAGGAAACAACTATATTGAGATGAGAATGCAACCAAACACACCTACATGCTTTGTGCTACAGTGACTGATCTGCACCGTCTGAGTTTGATCCAACGGTCATGTTGCACCGAGACATGGACATGCCCATGCAGTGGGCGCCTAAACACCACCGAAGTCCCTCTGCTTCTCGAGGCGCACGACGTTGGTGATGCAGGGGGCGAAACGGCTGAAAGGCAATGCAATCTACGGGAAGGCGGAGGGAGCCAGCCGAGGAGCAGGGAATCTTTTGGTTTTCACCATGGTAAAACACCAGTCGACAACTTCTCACATCAGGGAGCAGTGGGTTTTACAGGCGGAGTCATCATGACTAATTGCTGCCGTGCCTGCTCCCGTCAATCAAAAAATGAAAAATCCTGCCGCGCCTGCTCCCGTCAATCAAAAAATTTAAAATCCTGCCGCACCCAAACACCAGAGCAACGCCGCGGTGGATATTTAAATTTACCTGCCGGCAGGTAGATAAAAAAAGGGGTGAAAAAACAAATGTGGCGGCGGCCTAGCTAATCGGTCGAACTAGCCCAACTAGCTAGCCACCGTGCTTCACTGATGTACTCGGCGGGAAAGGTTGTCTTTCGTGATTTGATGACTCATTTACTTGCTTCGGCGAAAATGCGCGGTAGGGCGTCCCACGTCAGGAAGAATATATGCATGCACCACCCGGGAGGACCCCAAAACCGCGCGGTAGGGTGTGCCATGTCTCGGCACAGAGGAAAAATGTGCGTGTAAAAATATACTATATCAGACGTAGTACCTATGGTTCGACCTTGGGACCCAGCCAGTCGGTCGAAAACACCCCACTAGCCACACAGCTTCATCATGCTAACGTGGCACGGAGGATAGGTGTGGTTAGCTCCGTCTCGACCAGCCACAACGTCTCTTGTTCTAGGCGATTTTTCTATTTTCCAAGCTTTTTTTAGTTGTAATAACACCACGGCAAGCTAGCGCCGCTCTTCGTGTGTGCCCGTGCAAAGGTTAGACGATGGAGAGAAGAGAGAGATCGCAAACCTGGGACCCACCAGTAAGTGGGTCAACGGTCATGCACGTGTTGACGAGGCACTCCCTCTACTCTACTCAATGTAATACTCCCTCCGTCCAGAAATACTTGTCATCAAAATGGATAAAAGGGGATGTATCTAGATGTATTTTAGTTCTAGATACATCTCTTTTTATCCATTTTGATGACAAGTATTTTTGGACGGAGGGAGTACTATATAAAATCAAGTTATGGGACAAAGCCAACAACCGTTGTTGTTTCAGGGTATCGACTTACGTTTTGTAGTCCAGGTTGCCAGTTCGAATCTCGTCTTTCAGATTTGTTAGTTTTAGGTCCAAATTTGATTAATGACAAGTGGGACCCCCGTGTGTTGTTCCGATATTTCAGTGTAGGATGGTTTTTTTTTAACAAACACTTTGCGTGGTTAGACAAGTAACAGCACGAGTTACACGTATTTTGCAAGTTTACGAACAAAAATGACAGCGGCATAGAATATCACATCCACCCCGCAGCTTAGATGCTATGGTGATACGAGTTTTTACACCGTTGGAAGTGAGATCCAATGGCTTGGGAGTAGTCTTTGTAATTATGCGCAATTTCCAAACTCTCCAAAGGTTTTTTTGCAAATAAAACATTTAGGCCTCGTGTGTGGCTGCATCTTGGATCCAATGGCTCCCCGTTGCTCATATTAGGTGCTCCCCGTAGCTTAATTACCCGCTATGGTGATATGAGCATCTAGGTCGTTTGATCAGTGATCAGATGGCACATGCGTAGTACTTGTACTTTCTGCGCAATTCCCAAACTCTCTTAGCCGTATATTGCAAAAACATTCAAACCTCCTACTGTGGGCCGTTAGATCTCTGTGAACTCGTATCACCATAGAATCTACGGTGCGGGAGCACCTCATCTTCTCCCGTGCGAGAAAACATAAGGTGCTCTCACAGCTTGGATGCTACGGTGATATGAGCTTCAAGGGCGTTTGATCTGAGATCCAATTGCATCTGAGCAGTTTTTGTGCTTGTAAGCAGTGGCCGAACTCTTTGGGGGCTTTTCTGCAAAAAATCATTCGAACCACCGAGGAGGTGTTGGGTCACAAATCCAACGGCTTCGAAGAGCTTGTATCACCAAAGCATCTAAGGTGTGGTAGCACACGATATTCTTACATACAGGAGAATATGATGTCCTCCTTCATCTTAGATGCTACGGTGATACGAGCTTCGAGGTCATTGGATATGGGGTCCAAGGGCATCTGAGTAGTTTTTGTACAAATTGTGTGCAATTCTCAAACTCATCAAGGTTCTTGTAAAAATATTAAGACATCATGTGAGCTGCTATATCTCAGATCTACAAGCTCCAAGCAACTCGTATCGACATATAGCATCTAAGGTATGGGGGCACATGATATTCTCCCTGGGAGGAGGGTTGGGGGTGCACAACCAATCGGTGGTTGGGAGGATGGGGACAAATATAATCTAAACAACCCTAAATAGAGCTTCACAATTTTATCGAGGGCCGAGGGGTTGACCCCCGACAATCATAGCTCTGCCTAATTAAACACAACATTTGCATGTACTGTAGTACTAGACTTAATATTCATGTTTCAGTTCCATGTTCATTTTAAATATTGAATTGACGACCATGCATGTCTTACATTTTACTCCCTTTGTTCCTAAATATTAGCCTTTTTAGAGATTTCAAATGGACTGGCACATACGGATGTATATAGACATATTTTAGAGTGTAGATTCACTCATTTTGCTCCGTATGTAGTCACTTGTTGAAATCTCTAAAAGACTAATATTTAGGAATAGAAGGAGTATTTTTGAATTCGTGTCATACATGCATGGTTTGGAAACATAGATGCACTATACTTATTGGATTGTTGTTGTGTTCGTGTGTGGGTGTCTCTCTCTCTCTCTCTCTCTCTCTCTGTGTGTGTGTGTGTGTGTGGTCATATGCTTGGTACATACAAAGTTTTCTCACCTCCATATTGTTCATCTTTTAAATTTGAATTTCATTGAAAAACTTACTAGGGATACCATGAAATGTGAAATCCACGTTGAGATCACTATATCACAAACTCACTCTAATTCAACAACTCGTCATAAATCAATTCACGTTGAGATTAGTATTTGCAACGAAAATACGGGCATTGTAATACACATAGATTCGTTCGGCAATTTAAAAGGTTCCTTTCGTATTATCGAATGGTAGGACCCAACGGCGTACCAGCTAGACCTTGGCTCTTGTTGATCCTAAAAAATAAAAAAAATAAAAAAACCGGGCTCGTGTCCTTCTGGTGGCGTGCGTGGTACGCACATTAGGCAACCCCAACCAGTCGAGCCTCCGCATTTCGAGTCGAAATATCTGGCGGCCAGAATTCCAGCCCTAGAAAATTCCCCTCATGTCCCCGGTCCATAATGACTACCGATGAACAACGGAGGGATGCTTTAGTAACTAGACAACGTTACCTACCGTGCCGAGCACAGTTCAATTCCCTCGGTCGCCGCTCGCCAAGGTCACCCGTCAACTGGATTGCCTAGTACTACTACTAGTACACCAGGATGAGCACATAATTGAGCCCGTTTATTCGTGCCTAGTACTTGAATTAATATATCAGGCAATGCACTGGTACGGGGGGATTATCCTTTCTTAAGAAATACAATAGGACAGATGTATGGCTTGAAAATTTATTGCATGATGCAAGTTATGATATTGTTTTGAATCCTGGATCTTAAATTTGCGAAAACCAAAAAGTGACCATAAATTCTTGAAACAGAGCATGGTCACGTGATACGGCACAAATATTACTTCGTAATTTTTTTCTTCAATTTGAGACAAGCTGCTTATGACAAGTTGCACAAATGAAGGCCAAGGTATTTTGGAACAAAGACCTGTCACGTAAAGGCGAACGCTTTCACTATTGAAACCATGGGCGTTTAAGTGCCGCCACGAGTCCCGCTTCTCATCGGCAGGTGCCTTCCGAGGAAGCGTCTGAGTCGGCGGGAGGTGTGCGAGCAGACCGTTGCGCCGGCTGACAAGGAGGCATGCGAGCAGACCGCTGTGCAGGCTCACCGGGAGGCGAGCCCTTTGACCAGGCTCCACCGCCCACCTTCGTCCCAACTGCTCCCACTTTAATGTCGCCGGCGCCGCAGTTTAAAATCAACCCCGCACTACCCGGTATCGCTACAATCTTCTCTCTTCCTCTCTGATTCTCCTATCGTCTACCTCCAACCAGCCTGACCTAAACGTACGCCATGCCGCATCACGATGGTCTGCCCTTAGTCTTACAGTTTCCTGAGGAAGACACCCAGCCGGAGTCTCAAGAACATAAGGCGCTTTGGGACGAGCTTGAAATGGCCTTGCGAGAAGACGCCGCGCCTGTCCCCGCTCCCGTTCCTGCTCCCGTCGCCCCGACTGCGCCAGTGCCCATCCCCGTGGCATTGATGGGCTGGGAGCCGCACATTATCGCCAAGCTTGATGCCACAGGGTTCCACGAGGTCCCCGCCGACTTTCACGCGCCCGTGCACCTGCCACTGCATGTGCCTGCGCGTGCACTGACGCGCACGCCCGTGCCGGTGCCCGTGCACCTGCCAGCGCATGCGCCTGCGCGTGCACTGACGTGCACGCCCGTGCACACGAATGTCTCCGCCGCGCCGTTGACAGCGCCTATCCCCGCGCGGGTGCCAGTGCCCCCCTCAGCGGCATGGATGGCCGCCGTCGACCGCTTCCTTGCACCAACGCCAGTCGCCTCCTCCCGCCAGTTGACTCGCTCCGATGTCCAGAACATTTTGGCCTTCCTTGAAGCTAGGCCAACATCCAGGAGTACGCCAACAACGGCGCAAGGCGCCGCCTTCGCCGTCGGTCAGTGGCCCGACGACACACAAAGCACGTCAGAGGAGCAGCTTCCCACCGCAAGACGCCCCGCCGCCGCCGCGTAATCTAAATTTGCCATGAAAAACGTTCGGATTGCCATGCTTAAAATCCGAACGTTTATCATTTCCGTTTATTTTAGATTGATCGTCGTATAATTTAAAGTCAGAGTCAGACTGAACGAAATCTATGGTTTGATCGATTGAATGTTCTGCTAGAGCCGTATCAAATTAAATATAAAACATCATCAAGCCGCATGTATTCCTTGTCATCCAACGACCTAGACTGCTTGAATGTCGAGCGCTCAACACGTTTAGCGTGCAGTTAATTTCATGCCAAAAATAGTTCTAATCACATAATAACATGCAAATAATATCCTACTTAATATCCGTATGCACTTAATATACTTCCAAATTAACGTGCATTGCACGTACACACTGACTAGTGCTGCTAGCACGTGAAATTGGTGCCGTAACTTGTGAACGCGTCCAGATATGGTCAACGGCAACATCGCCCGCGAGTTCTTCGTGTTTGCCCGTGCGTCTAAACGCATAAGGGGAGGAGAGAGAGAGCACACATGGAACCCACCAGTAAGTGAAGGCGAATAGTACTAAAAATAATATTACATGGTATCCATTAAATAGGCTGTGGTAATATAAAAACATTATGTGAACAAAGGGAGGTACAGCAAATATTGTTGTTCTACGTATGTTCCCTATTGACGTGCGTCTTGAAGGTCGTGGTCGCATGTTCGATCCTCATCCTTTATTTTTTAATTTGTATATGGGTTCAAATTTGTTTCATGACATGTGGGCCCCTCGGTGTGTAGTTTGTAGCACTTTAATTTGTGGGTCGAAATTTGTTCCATTCCAAGTGGAGTATCGGTTTGTAGTTTTGTAGTTTATTTATAATAATTAAAGAGAACAACAGAGTTTTTTGCAATAATACCATGGTGCGACGTTGAAGGCGGGAAAGGACGTGTGAGAGAGCGATGACCGAGCCAGAGGGAAATTAACTAGGGGAGTTGCGGGGTTTGCAACGGTGTTTGCAGTAGTTGTGGGCCGGATGCTACAAAAATATAATCTAAACCGACAGGAATAAATGCCTACACAAATTAATCCAAAGTTGGAGTGCCCCTCGCAATGTAAATAGCTTCGGCTTTGCGAGCGATGGAGAGGTAGCTTCAATGTGTGGAAGATACGGCGTGAGAAAGCGAGGTCAATCGAGAGACATATAGATAGAGAGACAAAGTGAGTGTGGTCCGACATTCATTGAACAGATATATATGCTCTGGAGAGATATTGTCCGATTGAGCTTTTGGCAAGGGTGAGGGCTGTAAGATAGAGCTTGAGAGATGATCCAGTCACAGACGTGTAGATATATTTTGTGTGTGGGAGGAAGCAAGGTCAATCGATCACATAGGGTTGTCGTGCGATCGAAAGAGTGAGACGGGTTGGAGAGAGTGAGCCAGATAGACAATGTGCGTGAGAGAGTATACAATGTGAATAGGTCGAATTGGGCTCAAACATGGTGATATATCATTTTTGTCCGAGAAAGAGCGAGGTCAATCAAGACATAAGAGAGAGAGAGAGGGAGAGAGAGAGATTGAGCGAGCGTGGCCCGCCATGAGGTCGAAAGAGTGGGGCGGCTTGGATGGACTGACCTAGATAGACAATCTGTGTGAGAGAGTATAGAGTGTGTTGATCGAGGCCCAAACAGGGAGATATATCATTTGTGTGTGAAAGAAAAGGAGGTTAAACGAGACTCAGATAAAGAGAGCGAGATTGAGCGAGTGTGGCCCTCCGTGCGGAAGAAAGAGTGAGACAGTCTCGAGGGAGTGACCTAGATAGACAAGGTGCGTGCGTGCGCACGAGAGGTTGGGTGGCTAGATAGGCAATGCATGTATTTAGCGCGAGAGGGTGAGAGGGAGAGGGAGAGAGAGAGAGAGCTCGGCATGGGGTGCAATGGCGGGTGTGTGAGGTAAATACATTTGGTAACAGAGTGGGAAAAGGGGGTTGTGTAGTTGAGAGAGTTAGAAATCGAAACATGGAGAGAAAGAATGAATATGTGTTGGAAACCGATAGTTTCCTAAGGTGGTTAGGAGAGGAAGATTGACCAATACAGGAGTATGTAGCATGTGTGCGGGGGGAGGGGGGCTAAAAACAACATTCGAATGTAGATAGTACGAGACTTAATATCGATGTTTAATTCGGTATACATTGTAAGATTTGAACTGAGGACCATGCATATGGGTAATTATTTCGAATCCGTGCCATACTAGGTTTCGAAAAGTTGACATTGACTCAATTTTTTGTGCTATTTTGTAGGCCATATGTTTTAATCCATCCAAAAGTTTTCTCACTACCATGGTGTTCATCATATACATATGAATTTGTATTAAAAAAGTAGCATGGATACAGTGAAATGCGAAATCCATGTTAGAATTGGAGATCGCTATGTGACACACACTCTAATTCAAATAACTAATTATGTGACACACACTCTAATCCACGTTAGCGTGGTTACCGTTTCGATTTTTTTTCAAATAACTCCTCATTAATTAATTTATGGTATCTCGTTTCGAATGACTAATTATTGCAAGGAAAACACGGGCATGGTAATACATACAGATTCGTTTGCAAATGAAAGAAGATTCGTTTGCATTCTCAAATCTAGGCGCACCAGGCAGACCAGGGTCGTGTCATGGTGGTCGCGTGTGTCGGACGGACGCTTAGCACCCAGCCACCCACCCCCTCCCTCCCCCCAATAAAAAGGACGATCACAAAATAAGTTCGCGCGTTCACGTTTCGGATTGAAATATCTGGCAGCCCCAATTCCAGCCCTGCAAAATCTCCCTTCTCCACCCTCCCCTTCCGCGCCCAGATTGCTCAAATCCCTAATTCGCCGCCATCCCAAGCAAAGTTCGAATCGCCCCTCGTCTCGTCTCTTTCCCCACCTCTGTGCCGGACGACAACGACGAAGACGACGGTCGCGCTTCACCACCGCACTAGAGCTACCTCATCTACGCCCTCGTCCAACGCACCGGGTGGTCCACCGACAACGTCGGCCGCTGCAACCGACGTGCCTCATAGACACCGACTTCCACCGCATCAGGTGTGCTTCACCAACGCCGTCTCCCAGCTCACCGGGGCTACTTCACCGAGCACATCGTTGCGCCTCCACCCCCCGAGGCCGCTGGGGCTTCACCAATGGTCTCGTCCACCGCATCGTAGCGCTCCGCTGGCACTCAAGATCTGCATCCATGCGCGGCCAGCCAGCGCATCACCCTCAACGGCTCTAAAGTGACCCGCACTCCAGCTAGGCGAGCATGCCCAAACGCCAGCCTGAACTAGGTATCCACACATCACTCCCTTGTGCACTATTCCGACGATGTTTGGATATCCTTTTACTGCTCTCTTAGCTTACACGCCTATCTAACTCTGACTTTAACTCTTATTTCTTCTGGAGATATCATCTGAAACAAGCAAATCCATTTTTTAGTGAAGCATGAGGGCGCTATGGGATCTGGTACACATCCTGCACACCCGTATAACCTTGTAAGTATCTGTCCTCTGGTACAACAGCAAGTTCGATTCCTCTTATTTGATCAACCATTCGCCGTGTCAAAAATGCAGAGGGGGATGCACGGAGCACAAAGCCTGCACATCCAAGCAAGTGGTAACATGGACTTGTACATGGAACATCCCAAGCGCAAGCAGAGCTGCAGTGAGCCTGTACAACGAGCTAGCGTAAGTCCCTGCATTTCATTTAATTCGTACTGGCATTCGTGTATGATTTGTGTGCAGTGGAGGATCCACAAATTTAAGTTACCAGGGGCGAACATTTAACTTAAAAAATACGAAGGCACTTGCATTCCGGAAATCAACATAACTTGAGAAATGTGAAGCTACATGCACTTTGAAAACCAGCTAATGATCCAAAGTAGTTCAGATTATAAACACTAAATGGTGCAAGCACCAAAATCACAAAATGCAACATGGTGTACAAGGACTACAAACATGGTCTGTACCTGCTTGAATTATTCGTCCTCTGGCTAAAAATATCGAAGTGTAATTATGCGCAAACTGCATATTAATATATCTATCCTGAACAAGTATGCCAATAGTTTCAAACAACAGATTAGAAAAGTATTTATGCTACGTTGTCATGATACGAGGACTTTCTGGTAGATGGCCTCGACGTTTCCTCAAGCCATGAAAATGCACTATAATTTGCTTGTCATCAATGCCTGCAAATCTCTATGTCTCTCTCAACATAGCAGATCATCATTAGACACTAAATCCTTCAATGGGATCTTGCAAAATGCTTGCATTAGATCCCTCATTAGACACTATATGTTCATCACCAGGAGCATGTAAAATGTTTGCATCAAATCCTTCATTAGCAGTCTGTTCATTAGACACTTCAGGCTCAAGAACAACATGAGCTTGGATGTTTGCACCGGAAACTTGATTAGATACATCAGATTCAGTCAGTTCAGTATTGATTGGGGGAGTTATAAAATAAGTAGAAATTGGTTTCATTTTCTCATAGATTCCCTACATACAAGCAGTTTTACAACACCGTCAGGTTTAACTATTGGCCAGAAATTGAAGAGTTGAATTAGATATAATCAGGGATGTGATGTACCTGATCGTTGCGCATGATACTCTTGCAAGTTGCGACTGTCCGTTTGCGCAAGCTCAATGCCATGCCCGTGATGCCGCCGCTGCCTCCCATGCAGGCTACACCTAGGGTTGGATCTTCATCTTCTTGTCCTTCCATTCGCTTGAAGTGCTGTGTCGGTCTGTCCAGCGGCGGCTAGGTTAGGAGCGAACCAGACTGGAGGCTAGAGCGGATGAATTGGGATTTTTCCTGCTGTCAATCGATATGGGAGGCGCTCGTTTGGGTCACGAGTCTGCTATAGGGCCTGCCTTGCACTTATGTTATTGGTCCATCCAAATTGAAACATTTTTCTTCATTTTTTACATTGCCTGCTCGTGCGTTGGGACGAACAAAACTAGCCTGGGCCAAACTGGACGACTCAAACTAGGTGCACACTTTCCACCCACCCAAGGCGGCCGCCCATACCAGCCCCTATGGTGGTGTCACCCCTTTTGCGTGTATGATTGGGGTAGTGAAAAATATTCCAGTGGCGCTTTTGATTTACCCACAGAATGGTTGAATTGCTTGTTTCTATGTACTGAGTTCACCAATAATGTGAAGGATGCCCGTCTTTTCATCCTATTGTAGATTGCTTAGATCTCGATATGCCAAAAGTAATCGCATGAAATATACAGTAAAAGCCAGTGTGATGTGTGTGGCTACAACTAGTCTGACTACACGTCCTCATATGACATATCAAGGATGCATCATCTTACCAGATTAACCATTTGACTTACCAATGCAGTGTGGGAAGAAAGAAGTATTGGGACTGCGTATCCAAGCAATTGATGCCATGGACTCCTTCGTACAACCTTGTAAGCGAAAAAGAAGTTGCAGTGTGCCTGTACAAAGAACTAGCGTAAGTTCAGTTACCTGCTTCTCGTAATTTTAGTTAGCCACTTATTGCAAAATTGTTCAATTACGTTGCTTGGCTTAATTTAGTTAGCTACTGATTACATAATGCCACAGCCTGTTAATCCTATTATAGACCGCGCCTATCTATGTGTTTGATACTTACTGTTAAGAATTACCTGTTTTCCTGAACTTAAATAGCTACTTGTTTGTTTAACTGCTTTGCTGCTGCAACAATGGGTTACAAGGATGTTAATAACTACTTTTCAGCATCCAATTGAAACTCTTTAATTCCTTGTTTGTTTAACTGGTTTGCTGTTATAACTCCCAGTTGAGATGTTTTGCTAACTTCAACTTTTCTGAATCCAATCGGAACTTTAATGGCAAAATAGGTTAGCCCAAGATCAAAGAGCGAGGTCCCCATGGACGTTGTATCATCCCACAACAGTGGCACCGGCCCAATCGTGCATTATGAATTGCCAACTGCTGATGCTCTAGAGGCTAAACTAGTGGTAGAAAGAGATTCTGTTTCTGCAGTTAGAGATGAAGTTGACATGTTGTGGAAGCAAACAGCACAATCACTAGCAGTACTCAAGAAAACCATTAAATATTTGGCGGATTTCAAAACGAAGCAAGCTGAGACTGACCACATTGTTAAGGTCCTGAAGGAAAAAAGGAAATTAAATTCCCACTTGGTAAATCATAGGTGAAATGTTCTTTCCATCGTTGAATAACCTTTGTGTTGTTTGTTCATGTAATCAATCAAACCATTTGTTTTAGAGATCATGTAATAATTGTTTTCTGTTTTTTGTTTTTTGTTTGTTGGTTCGTAATTTTATCTGAGCACAAGTCTGTATTAATTGATAAGACTCGGAGACATTTCATTTTGATTGCTGTGCCAGACCTACAAATATGTCAATCGGGCTAAATGTGCATTCAGCAATAATAGTAGTATAGATGGACCATAAGTGGCACGCATCGGAAAGGGCCAAGATGTTGTGGTAGCTTGGCTAAAAAAAGGATGTTGTTGTAGCAAAAAAAAGTACAGCGGTCTGGCTTATGTATGTTAGTTGATATTATTGATCCATGTACTCTATAAGTGTTTATATGTCTGTTAGTTCTGTACATTCTTGGTTGATTGACTTGGTATTTGAATCTTGATACATCGCTTGTGTACATATCTAAATGGGAGTACACATTATGCTGCGTGTGACATTTGAGTTGGACATGAAGTGTTCCAAATATTCGAATTCACCTTAAACTGGATTCTAGCTTCTGAATTTGAGTATCGGCATTTGTAAACCATATTCATATATGATAGTGGAATACATCTTTGTTGTCCTTTTGAAGATATATAAAAACACATAGAATGATTTATAAAGATTCGTATAGGAATACAAAATGGATTCGAATTTAGTTGCCAGGGTAAACGTGGATGCTTATTGTCCCAAAATTCGAAAGAAGCGGCAAAATGTCTCACTCCCACGCCGGCTGCCCGAAGCCAAGTGTTTGGGAGATGGAAATTACTGTCCACCCATTACACGGAGAATCCATCGGCCCGATTTCCACTGCTCTAAATAGGGGTAGGTTAGTAACTTCAATTAGACGTGACACGACCGCCTCTGAGCCCATTCCGACATGGTGGGCGCCAAACATGGGCGGCAAAACACATTTGATTCAAGCTCGTCCGAAAGACCTCTATTTCCCCCTCCATTTCCCCATTCATACATGGTGGGCGGCAAAACAAACTCGACTCGGCCGAAATCGATGTAGGCAAATATTTTCAATAGGGGCAGGTATGTAACTTCACTCAGACGTGACACAACTGCCCTATCTATCAGCCCCGTTCATACACCGTGGGCGCCAACCATGGGCGCCAACTACCCTCTCCTCGCTCGAAATCGCTCTGGGCAAATATTGGCGAGATGCGAGATTACCGTCGTATCCCCAACCAACGAGACGCCCAAATTTTAAACGGGGTCGAAGTTCATAACTTTCCCATATTTCAGACAGGCGTGTCCCAAAAACATGGTTCCCCGTACCTCTCCCTCCATTTCCCATTCATACACCGTCCGCGCTAGAACACCATCCCCAGACCAGCCTCCGTCCGCCACCCCATCCATCGTCGCCGTCCTACACCCAATCCATCGCCGCCGTCCTCCACCACATCCATCGCCACCGTCCTCCACCATGCCGGAGCGCCTACCAAGACCGCGTCGTCCACTGCCAGAGATGGACGTTTCTCATCCACGGCGACAGACCAAGAGCCTTGCATCACGTCCTCTCGCTTCATCAGCGTCGTCATCCTCTTTGCCGGGGCCGCTCACACGACCTTCTCTTCCACCGCAATGGGACTTATCCCCCGATGCACCCGTCTACCGTCGCAGATCTGCTTTACCGCCACCAACAGCCATCGCACCCCCGATGCCTACACGGCGCCGCGAGAGAGGTGGTACTTCATATCTCCTCAACTTTTTGATCTCAACCAGAAAATAGATCTTAACTTGGTTACTCTACTTTCTTTTCAACTCTTAGAATTTAGTTCTTAGTTCGAAGCAAACAATGGCTGCTAAATATCATTTCTCCGGTTTGCAGCTTCAAATCTACCATGGCACAGTCATAATACGGTTTAATTGATCATGTTGTTTCTGTGGTGGTTTCTTTAATAGAAATCGGAGGGGAAACCCTCTTTTGCTAAAAAATTATGCTTAGAGTTTCCCCCTTTTTTATCACTATACGATCAGAATACGTGCTTCGTGTCAGAGTAGCACTGCTCCACCCATCAAGCTAAACAAGCTTAGTTGTTCAAATACGAATCTGATATTATTAAAACAGAGTCGTTTAATTAGTCAGCTAAATGTTCCTAAATTAGTTTAGAAAATGCATGTTCGCCGCTCGGGTGTGTATCTCTATAGGGTGCCCACGGTGGGCCGGCCCACCCTGGGATTTTGGGTCGTACCAGGCCCCGATTCCCCTCTGTTCTGCTGCGCGCTTCCGATCTCTACTCGCCCCCAGCCGCCTGCCTCGCCGGCGACTTGCCGTCCCCGGACGGCATGACTCTAGGAGGAGACGCCGGACTAACAGGAGGTTAGGAGCCGCTCGCCCAACAGCGTCACCACTGCCCAGGCACGCCGCCGTGCCTACCTTCCCAGTTCGTTCAGGGCTCAGGCGTGCAGCACCCACTAAGCCAACCCGATTTATCCTGAGATAGATCCTCAACACTCAGTAGCCACTCCTCATCACCCATTTTCTAATTAATTCATTACTCATTAGGCAGGACTGTCATTAGGGTTTGTTGTGTGCTCAGTGCTACCTACACTTAATGGTTCAGATGTATTTCGGTAATCTTTAGTACCTGTAAAGTTCACAAGATTTTCAAAATTCCGGCCCTAGGAACAGACACTAGTCATTTTGGATTGTTGGTCGTAGTGACATTGACCCAGATTACTACTGCAAGCCAGGTTTGTTGACACTTTTACTTGTCCTTCTTACTCATTCGATATAATATCCAATTATTCACGTCGATTAGTTGCAAACAATAAGTGCTAGACAAACTTCTTGATTCAGATTTTGGACGGTGTCTTACTGCAGTTACAATTCTGCATACTTGTCCTAGTAAGCTCACAAGTAAATGATTGATTCACTACATCTATGCTTGCCTTGTCATATTTGTTGTCAATATTCTTTTAGGGTGGACCACCCTGTTTCTAAATACTGGAACCGTAGACATGAGTGAATAGTATTTCTCTATGTGATCTCTTCCATCATGTGTGGGCAACGAACACTGCATTGTATAGAAAGAAAGTGTCATTTCCAGCTTTTACATAGGCCTCGATCTTTTACATGGAATACAATCTGCCTCCTTGCTTTTCATCGCACTACCAACACTCCACCCTTGAAGCTAAACATTATGCCACTCATAATTCCTTAGTTTATTTGTTCAAATACGAATTTCATATGATTCCAATGTTCCTACTTCAGTTTTGATATGTGTGTCTGCCTGTTATAGAGACATAAGGGGTTTGTATTTTTGTGTGTGGTCTGGTTAGCACGGTTGGGGGGTGAACTTTGCATATGTAGGGGTTTATAGGGAGACACTCTTCGAGTTGAATCCGCAATGCATTCCATAGATAATCTGACTACTTTTTATGTTTTCATGAATCTCAGATTCTGAACAGCATCATAATGATTATGAGCTTGCGCGCATGAAAAGAATAAAGTAGAACAATGCCATGGCTGTCAAACTTGGCATTAAGGGACTGAAATCAAGTCTGGATGCAATGCAATGCAAACGCTCTCCACCTACAGATTCATGCTCAGAATATGATCCTAACAGTGATTCTGAGCTAGAGGGAGACCTAAGTCAATGTAGCTCCCTAGTGGAGGAGTCAGATGAAGATGCCCTACCTTATTCACCCATCAAGGTGCTTGCTCTAACTTTCCAAGGTTATATTGGTCGCACATATCTTGCAACTGATGCTCTGTATTGCTTCTACTTTGTTGAACTGCCATTAGCTTAGTTTACACATCGTGTATGTGAATACGCCCTGCCTATCCATTTTCAGTACATATTCCATCTATCATCCTACCATATTTATCCATTCAAATGTTGTTCTTGTGTATCAGACGTTCAAAAGGAAGAGGGCAATTGTTGATCGTGCAGGAGCACAAGCAAAGTATTTGGAAAAGGTAGTGGCACCTGATAAATCAAATAGCCCATTAGGTGTAGTTGCAATATCACCTGACCCACAAAACACCACAAATCTAGCAGACTCTAGCCCTACTACACTGGTCATTTCTGATGCCCCAACTCAGCAGACCCCGACTGCAGCAAACATTATGATTATGCCGGTTGACATAGCACCAGCTCTACGATGCAAAACCCCCATTCCAGCAAAGAGTACACCAAATCCAGTTGCCAAATCCATTTTCGAACCAAAGAGAGCCCCAATTGCAGCAAATAGGACCCCTGTTCCATTTCTTCCCAGTTTAGAAGACGAAGCTTATATTGTTCTCAGGAACTTTGTGCACATCTTTCCTTCATGGAAAGATTATACCGCAGACACAGAACAATTTCCAGTCTTCCTTCGCAACTTATGCGTAAGTAATGTACTAATGTTATTCATGGTCATTACTGCATATGTTTCTGCTGACAGAAGACACAAGATTTCATTCTTTTAAATAGGCGAGGACCAAACTGGATTGTGAAGACGAGCAAGGGTTGGTTGCACTTTTCAAGCACTCGTTGATGAAGTATCGTTCCTACCTGAGGCAAGCGCACTTCGATGGCAAGCCTCTAAACAAAATTTCTATAAAGTCTCCGGTGCTATATTTATCCGATGGTGACTGGAATAATGTTGTTACACATTGGTCTCGGCTGCAGCGTAAGGTACTGTCTATGATATCACATCAAAATTTGAACTACATTTCTGCATTTGCCATAACGTCTCACTTGTACGAAAACTGTTAGCAGAAGAACATTCATTCTCAAGGGACCACAGAATCTCGGAACTATACTACACACTACATTGCTCTTGTGAGTACCTCTTGCCCTGTATGACCATACTTACTTTCATAGCTGTTTGATTATGTAGCATCAATGCACATGTTAGCCTCGTTATCGTCCATTTGGTGGACATTATAAGATCCGTATGGACTCTTACATAAATTTAGAATCAACCCAATGCTTTTGAAGAGGTTTAGCTCTGCATTCCTCTTGTAAGGACTGAACGTCGTCTATCACTGTACTTACATTAACAGCTACTCCCTCCGTCCCATAATATAAGAACGTTTTGTACAGTACACCAGTGTTCAAAACACTCTTGTATTATGGGAAGAGGGATTGGTTCATTGTGTAGTATTCTGCATCTTATCTCCCTCGCCCACCTTTTACTAAAGAAGATCATATCTATATTTAATCTTACCAAAGAGTAGAATACATAGACAATGCCAGGCAGAAGTGTAGCCCATTGCTCTTGTCAGTACATTTTGTCCTGTAACGCTTGTACTTCCAGGGATTGGTAGTTGATTATGTAGCATCAATCTGCATCTTATCTTCATTATCCTCTATCGCTTCCAATATTATCATATCATAATTACTCTCAACAAAATATAGAGTACAGGCAATGCTTATGAAGAAGATTCTGTGCTGAAATTCTTGAGTTATCCTTCCCTTGACATGGAGAAGGGCATTATAAAGCCGGTGTTAACTGTTAATGTAAGTCAGTCCTTCTAAAGCCTTTATCCTCAACTGCTGTTTAATTTGCTCATACTCCCTATCGTTTACTGCTGTTTAGCTTGCTGTTTCTACCAAAATGCATGTTCGCAAGAACCGTAAGTTCTAAGTTTTACTTGTAAAACCAAATTCCTTATTCATACCATGCACATTACTCAATACTCCCTATATGTATGCTTGTTTTTGTGGATCTATAATCCAATGTGTGGTGAAGCAGCCCACGTTTGCACCTTGTCATCTCCTGTTTTATCTTACTGATGTGGCTAATGATATGAACAACATGCCATGCACATTAACCAAAATAGATACAATTATTTTCTTTGCCCTTCATCTATGCTTGTTATGTTGATATGGTAATCCAGTAGTGTGGTGAAGCTCCCCGCATTATGAACAATGCCAAATTATGCTATTGATATTTTGCACTTACTCTTTATTTTCTAATTTGAAATTGGATGGAATTGATAGCACAGTTATCATCTTTGTTTATATACATGCAAAACATGTCATCTCTCTGCTTTGTTTCAGGGTGATATGCCTGATGGCATGCACAAGTCTGCTGAAGGCTGTGAGACAAACCCAACATATATTGCAGCAAAGAAGGCGAAACATCTTGAAGATAGCGAGACAACCCCAAAGTCTTGTCTTGATGCGGTGTTCAAGTTACTTGAGACTAGCAGTGATACAAGCTCACAGAATTCATTGTCTGAATCAGTTCGACTTCTTCAGTCCCAAGTTCTAGCAGAAAGGCATTCTGCAACTCAACTTTGACTTGAAGTCCTATCTCTAAGAAAGATTGCGGAGAACACCAATGAGAAGCTCATCGCTAAACAACTACACCTGGAAGCTATGACCGACATGCTAGGCTGGTCTCACAGCCTTGCTCAGCAGCTTGCGCAGCAGTTCCCGCGCAAGGCTAACCTTTCTTGAACTGTCTTGGAAGTGGTCTTGGTTCAGTATTATTTTGTTACGCTGCAATGGTGCCCAGTTTTGGTAATCTACTTCTTCGTTGCGCTTTATGATCACTGGTGGCGAATTTCGATGCCCAGTGGATGTAATATACCATAAATCCTTTATTGTATAGTGTAGGTTTATTCTTAGTTACTATGCCGTAATTTCTTTATTGTATAGAGTAGGTTTGTTCTTAATTCCTACTAGTTACTACCATCATTCATTATCTAAAAAATCAGATGTAGTCGACCGGGCCGAAACATTCGCCTCTAACGGGCTTGGTTTTTAGCGGGCCACAATTGGGCCGGTCTGCATCTTTCATGGGCCCGAATGATTGGGGCCTTCACACTTTGCGCGAGGCCCACAACTTACACCGGCCTATATTTTAGTTGGGCCTTTTATGGACCCAGCGCTTAGTTTGGCCCAGGTAGCGTTGGGCCATTAACAGGCTGAATATTGTACTGGCCTGTTACGGCCCAGATGAAACCATGGGCCTTTAACAGGCCGAAATGCATGTTGGGCCTCAATTTTCACTAGTTGTCGACGGGCCTTCAGCAGGCTGAAATGTAGACCGGGCCTTTTTGGGCCCAGTTATATCACGTGCAGTTACCAGGCCGAAACATATCTCGGGCCTTAGTTGGCCCACTGATATCATGGGCCTTTAAGAGGCCGAAAACTTAGTACAGACATCAACGGGCCGAATTATGCGATAGGCCTTTAGCAGGCTCAAAGTCACGTTGGGCTTAACTGTTGCCACCTTTATCATGGGCCGTTAGTGGGCCCGATGTCCCATTGGACCATATATGGCCCATGGGCAGCACGGGCCATCCCCAGGCCGAAAGTCACACCGGGCTGAAATGGGCCCATGTCTACATCGGGTCTCTAACAGGCTGAAAGTCACTGGGCTGTAATTGGGCCCAAATATTCGGCGAACAATTAACGGGCCAGATCTGGCTTCGGGCCGTAAATGGGCCCAAATATTCAGCGAACAATTAACGGGCCAGATCTGGCTTCGGGCCGTAAATGGGCCTTTATTAAGAAGGCCGTTATTGGGCTGGCCCACTAGTACCTGAGTAAGTACTATGGGCCTTTGACTGGGCCAGCCTTTTTAATCTATATGGGCCTTTGTTGGGCCCAGCCACGTGTCGACGTATCGTAGGCATATCTCCTCCAATGGACGGGCGACATCTGGCCCACTGACGAGCTGACAGGTGTTCCCTCCATCCAATCAGAATTTTACACGTGGAAATTTCCCATTGGTCCCGGCTGTTAACGGGTTATCGGATCCAAAACCGGACCCGATAGCTTAACGGCGTTCCGTTACGGTAGATGCCACGTGTCAGTCACCCTTGAAAAAAGCACTTCTGTGATGCGCGATTTATCGTCATGGAAGTGGACACTTCCGTGATGATAATTTTGGTAATGTCATGGAACACTTCTACGACAGCACAGGTATGACTATCTTGATTCTGTCATAAATTTGTCATGGATGTACATGCATGACAGAAAACGTGACCTACTGTGATAAACACGTATCATCACGGAAGTGTATTTTTTGTAGTGTCCCCTCCGATGAGAAAGGAAAAAAGTGGGGGGGGGGTGAATCCTACTAGGAGTGGAGTCCTAGTAGGACTCCCCCATGGCGCGCCCCCTGGTGGTCGGCCTCCTCCTCCCCTCCTTTATATACGGGGGCAGGGGCACCCCATAGCACATCAATTGTTCTCTTAGCCGTGTTCGGTACCCCATAGCGTCGTAGTGCTTAGGCGAAGCCCTGCGCGGATCACATCACCATCACCGTCATCACTCCATCGTGCTGACGAAACTCTCCCTTGACCCTCTGCTGGATCAAGAGTTCGAGGGACGTCATCGAGCTGAACGTGTGCTGAACTCGGAGGTGCCGTACGTTCGGTACTTGATCGGTTGGATCGCAAAGACGTTCGACTACATCAACCGCATTTATCTAACGCTTCCGCTTTCGGTCTAGGAGGGTACGTGGACACACTCTCCCCTCTCGTTGCTATGCATCTCCTAGATAGATCTTGCGTGATCGTAGGTATTTTTTTGAAATGGCATGCTATGTTCCCCAACAGTGGCATCCAAGCCAGGTCTATGCATAGATGATATGCACGAGTAGAACACAAAGAGTTGTGGGCGACAATAGTCATACTGCTTACCAGCAACGTCTTATTTTGATTCAGCGGTATTGTTGGATGAAGCGGCCGAGACCAACCTTACATGACCACGTTCATGAGACCGGTTTCACCAACAGACATGCAGCTGGTTTTGCATAGAGGTGGATGGCGGGTCTCTGTTTCTCCAACTTTAGTTGAATCGAATTTGACTACGGCCGGTCCTTCTTGAAGGTTAAAACAACACACTTGACGAAAAATCGTTGTGGTTTTGATGCGTAGGTAAGAACGATTCTTGCTAGAAGCCCATAGCAGCCACGTAAAACTTGCAACAACAAAGTAGAGTACGTCTAACTTGTTTTTGCAGGGCATGTTGTGATGTGATATGGTCAAGACATGATGTGATATAAGTTATTGTATGAGATGATCATATTTTGTAAAGTTATCGGCAACTGGTAGGAGCCTTATGGTTGTCGCTTTATTGTATGAAATGCAATCGCCATGTAATTGCTTTACTTTATCACTATGCGGTAGCGATAGTTGTAGAAGCAATAGTTGGCAAGACGACAATGACACTATGATGGAGATCAAGGTGTCAAGCCAGTGATGATGGCGATCATGACGGTGCTTTGGAGATGGAGACCAAAGGCACAAGATGATGATGGCCATATAATGTCACATATTTTGATTGCATGTGATGTTTATATTTTATGCATCTTATTTTGCCTAGTACGGCGGTAGCATTATAAGATGATCCCTCACTAAATTTCTAAGGTATAAGTGTTCTCCCTGAGTATGCACCGTTGCTACAGTTCGTCGTGCCGAGACACCACGTGATGATCAGGTGTGATAAGCTCTACGTTCAAATACAACGGGTGTAAGACAGTTTTACACGTGCAGAATACTCGGGTTAAACTTGACGAGCCTAGCATATGCAGATATGGCCTCGGAACACTGAGACCGAAAGGTCGAACGTGAATCATATAGTAGATATGATCAACGTAGAGATGTTCACCATTGAAAACTACTCCATCTCACGTGATGATCGGACATGGTTTAGTTGATATGGATCACGTGATCATTTAGATGACTAGAGGGATGTCTATCTAAGTGGGAGTTCTTAAGTAATATGATTAAATGAACTTTAATTATCATGAACTTAGTCCTGATAGTTTTTGCATATCTATGTTGTTGTAGGTCAATGGCCCGTGCTACCATTCCCTTGAAATTTAATGCGTTCCTAGAGGAAGTTAAGTTGAAAGATGATGGTAGCAACTACACGGACTGGGTCCGTAGCTTGAGGATTATCCTCATTGCTGCACAGAAGAATTACGTCCTGGAAGCACCGCTAGGTGCAAGGCCTGCTGCAGGAGCAACTCCGGACGTTATGAATGTCTGGCAAGCCAAATCTGATGACTGCTCGATAGTTCAGTGTGCCATGCTTTACGTCTTAGAATCGGGACCTCAAAGATGTTTTGAACGTCATGGAGCATATGACATGTTCTAGGAGTTGAAGTTAATATTTCAAGAAAATGCCCGAGTTGAGAGATATGAAGTCTCCAATAAGTTCTATAGCTGCGAAATGGAGGAGAACAGTTCTGTCAGTGAACACATACTCAGAATGTCTGGGTACCATAACCACTTGACTCATCTGGGAGTTAATCTTCCGGATGATAGTGTCATTGACAGAGTTCTTCAATCACTGCCACAAAGCTATAAAGGCTTCATGATGAACTATAATATGCAAGGGATGGAAAAGACAATTCCCGAGCTCTTTGCAATGCTTAAGGCTGCGGAGGTAGAAATCAAGAAGGAGCATCAAGTGTTGATGGTTAAAAAGACCACTAGTTTCAAGAAAAAGGGTAAAGGAAAGAAGGGGAACTTCAAGAAGAATAGCAAGCAAGTTGCTACTCCCGGGAAGAAGCCCAAGTCTGGACCTAAGCCTGAAACTGAGCGCTTCTACTGCAAAGGGACTGGTCACTGGAAGCGGAACTGCCCCAAGTATTTGGCGGATAAGAAGGCGGGCAAAGTGAAAGGTATATTTGATATACATGTTATTGATGTGTACCTTACTAATGCTCGTAGTAGCGCCTGGGTATTTGATACTTGTTCTGTTGCTCATATTTGCAACTCGAAACAGGGGCTACGGATTAAGCGAAGATTGGCTAAGGACGAGGTGATGATGCATGTGGGAAATGGTTCCAAAGTCGATGTAATCGCGGTTGGCACGCTACCTATACATCTACCATCGGGATTAGTCTTAGACCTGAATAATTGTTATTTGGTGCCAACGTTGAGCATGAACATTATATCTGGATCTTGCTTGATGCGAGACAGTTATTCATTTAAATCAGAGAATAATGGTTGTTCTATTTATATGAGTAATATCTTTTATGGTCATGCACCCTTGATGAGTGGTCTATTTTTGTTGCATCTCGATCATAGTGATACACATATTCATAATATTGAAGCCAAAAGATGCAGAGTTGATAATGATAGTGCAACTTATTTGTGGCACTGCCGTTTAGATCATATTGGTGTAAAGCGCATGAAGAAACTCCAAGCTGATGGGCTTTTGGAATCACTTGATGCTTGCAAACCATGCCTCATGGGCAAGATGACTAATACTCCGTTCTCCGGAACAATGGAGCGAGCCACTGACTTATTGGAAATAATACATACTGATGTATGCGGTCCGAGGAGTATTGAGGCTCGTGGCGGGTATCGTTATTTTCTTACCTTCACAGATGATTTGAGCAGATATGGGTATATCTACTTAATGAAACATAAGTCTGAAACATTCGAAAAGTTCAAAGAATTTCAGAGTGAAGTGGAAAATCATCGTAACAAGAAAATAAAGTTTCTACGATCTGATCGTGGAGGTGAATATTTGGGTTACGAGTTTGGTCTTCATTCAAAACAATGTGGAATAGTTTCGCAACTCATGCCACCTGGAACACCACAGCGTAATGGTGTGTCCGTACGTCGTAACCGTACTTTATTAGATATGGTGCGATCTATGATGTCTCTTACCGATTTTCCACTATCGTTTTGGGGTTATGCTTTAGAGACGGCTGCATTCACGTTAAATAGGGCACCACCTAAATCCGTTGAGATGACACCATATGAACTGTGGTTTAGCAAGAAACCTAAGCTGTCATTTCTTAAAGTTTGGGGTTGCGATGCTTATGTGAAAAAGCTTCAACCTAATAAGCTCGAACCCAAATCGGAGAAATGCGTCTTCATAGGATACCCAAAGGAAACTATTGGGTACACCTTCTATCACAGATCCAAAGGCAAGATATTCGTTGCTAAGAATGGATACTTTCTAGATAAGGAGTTTCTCTCGCAAGAAGTGAGTGGGAGGAAAGTAGAACTTGATCAGGTAGTCGTACCTTCACTCGAATTGGAAAGTAGTTCATCACAGAAATCAGTTCCAGTGATGCCTACACCAATTAGTGGGGAAGCTAATGATGATGATCATGAAACTTCAGATCAAGTTACTACCGAACCTCGTAGGTCAACCAGAGTACGTTCCGTACCAGAGTGGTACGGTAATCCTGTTCTGGAAGTCATGTTACTAGACCATGACGAACCTACGAACTATGAGGAAGCGATGATGAGCCCAGATTCCGCAAAATGGCTTTAGGCCATGAAATCTGAGATGGGATCCATGGACGAGAACAAAGTATGGACTTTGGTTGATTTGCCCGATGATCGACAAGCCATAGAGAATAAATGGATCTTCAAGAAGAAGACTGACACTAACGGTAATGTTACTGTCTACAAAGCTCGACTTGTTGCGAAAGGTTTTTGAAAAGTTCAAGGAGTTCACTACGATGAGACCTTCTCACCCGTAGCGATGCTTAAGTCTGTCCGAATCATGTTAGCAATTGCCGCATTTTATGATTATGAAATTTGGCAAATGGATGTCAAAACTACATTCCTTAATGGATTTCTTAAAGAAGAGTTTTATATGATGCAACCAGAAGGTTTTGTCGATCCTAAAGGTGCTAACAAAGTGTGGAGCTCCAGCGATCCATTTATGGACTGCTGCAAGCCTCTCGGAGTTGGAATATACTCTTTGATAATGTGATCAAAGCATATGGATTTATACAGACTTTTGTAGAAGCCTCTGTTTACAAGAAAGTGAGTGGGAGCTCTGTAGCATTTCTAATATTATATGTGGATGACATATTGTTGATTAGAAATAATACATAATTTCTGGATAGCATAAAAGGATACTTGAATAAGAATTTTTCAATGAACGACCTCGGTGAAGCTGCTTATATATTGGGCATCAAGATCTATAGAGATAGATCAAGACGCTTAATTAGACTTTCACAAAGCGCATACCTTGATAAAGTTTTGAAGAAGTTCAAAATGGATCAGTCAAAGAAAGGGTTCTTGCCTGTGTTACAAGGTGCGAAGTTGAGTCAGACTCAATGCCCAACAACTATAGAAGATAGAGAGAAAATGAAAGTCATTCCCTATGCCTCAGCCATAGGTTCTATCATGTATGCAATGTTGTGTACCAGACCTGATGTGTGCCTTGCTATAAGTTTAGCAGGGAGGTACGAAAGTAATCCAGGAGTGGATCACTGGACAGCGGTCAAGAACATCCTGAAGTACCTGAAAAGGACTAAGGATACGTTTCTCATTTATGGAGGTGACAAAGAGCTTGTCGTAAATGGTTACATCGATGCAAGCTTTGACACTGATCCGGATGACTCAAAGTCGCAAACCGGATACGTATTTATATTGAATGGTGGAGCTGTAAGTTGGTGCAGTTAGAAGCAGAGCATCGTGGCGGGATCTACGTGTGAAGCGGAGTACATAGCTGCTTCAGAAGCAGCAAATAAAGGATTCTGGATGAAGGAGTTCATATCTGATCTAGGTGTAATACCTAGTGCATCGGGTCCAACGAAAATCGTTTGTGACAATACTGGAGCAATTGCCTTAGCGAAGGAATCCAGATTTCACAAGAGAACCAAACACATCAAGAGACGCTTCAACTCCATCCGTGATCAAGTCAAGGAGGGAGACATAGACATTTGCAAAATACATACGGATCTGAATGTTGCAGACCCGTTGACTAAGCCTCTTCCACGAGCAAAACATGATCAACACCAAGATTCCATGGGTGTTAGAATCATTACAATGTAATCTAGATTATTGACTCTAATGCAAGTGGGGGACTGAAGGAAATATGCCCTAGAGGCAATAATAAAGTTGTTATTTATATTTCATTATATCATGATAAATATTTATTATTCATGCTAGAATTGTATTAACTGGAAACTTAGTACATGTGTGAATACATAGACAAAATAGAGTATCCCTAGTATGCCTCTACTTAACTAGCTCGTTAATCAAAGATGGTTAAGTTTCCTAACCATATACATGTGTTGTCATTTGATGAACGGGATCACATCATTAGAAAATGATGTGATGGACAAGACCCATCCGTTAGCTTAGCATAATGATCGTTAAGTTTTATTTCTATTGCTTTCTTCATGACTTATACATATTCCTCTGACTATGAGATTATGCAACTCCCGAATACCGGAGGAACACCTTGTGTGCTATCAAACGTCACAACGTAACTGGGTGATTACAAAGATGCTCTACAGGTGTCTCCGAAGGTGTTTGTTGGGTTGGCATAGATCAAGATTAGGATGGGTCACTCCATGTATCGGAGAGGTATCTCTAGGCCCTCTCGGTAATGCACATCACTATAAGCCTTGCAAGAAATGTGACTAATGAGTTAGTTGCGGGATGATGCATTACGGAACGAGTAAAGAGACTTGCTGGTAACAAGATTGAACTAGGTATGAGGATACCGACGATCGAATCTCGGGCAAGTAACATACCAATGACAAAGGGAATAACGTATGTTGTTATTGTGATTTGACCGATAAAGATCATAGAATATGTAGGAACCAATATGAGCATCCAGGTTCCGCTATTGGTTATTGATCGGAGATGTGTCTCGGTCATGTCTACATAGTTCTCGAACCCGTAGGGTCCACACGCTTAACGTTCGATTACGATTTTTATACGAGTTATGTGTTTTGGTGACCGAAGATTGTTCGGAGTCCCGGATGAGATCACGGACATGACGAGGAGTCTCGAAATGGTCGAGAGGTAAAGATTGATATATTGGACGATGATATTCGGACACTGGAATGGTTTCGGAAAGGTTCGGGTATATTTCGGAGTACCGAGGGGTTACCGGAACCCCCCCGGGGAATATTGGGCCTACATGGGCCTTAGTGGAGAGAGAGGGGAGCCCGCAAGGGGTGGCCGCGCCCCCCATGGGAGTCCGAATTGTACTAGGGGAGGGGGCGGCGCCCCCCTTTCCCTCTCCCTCTCCCTCTCCTTCCTTTTCCCCTCCGATGAGAAAGGAAAAAGGGGGGATCCTACTAGGAGTGGAGTCCTAGTAGGACTCCCCCCCATCGCGTGCCCCTTGGTGGCCGGCCTCCTCCTCCCCTCCTTTATATAGGGGGGAAGGGGGGCACCCCATAGCACATCAATTGTCCTCTTAGCCGTGTGCGGTGCCCCCCTCCACAGTTTACTCCTCCGATCATAGCGTCGTAGTGCTTAGGCGAAGCCCTGCGCGGATCACATCACCATCACCATCATCACAATGTTGTGCTGACGAAACTCTCCCTCGACCCTCCGCTGGACCAAGAGTTCAAGGGACGTCATCGAGCTGAACGTGTGCTGAACTCGGAGGTGCCGTACGTTCGGTACTTGATCGGCTGGATCGCAAAGACGTTTGACTACATTAACCGCGTTTATCTAACGCTTCCGCTTTCGGTCTACGAGGGTACATGGACACACTCTCCCCTCTCGTTGCTATGCATCTGCTAGATAGATCTTGCATGATCGTAGGATTTTTTTTTGAAATTGCATGCTACGTTCCCCAACAATCTGACATGGCGATTGAGGATCCCAAGCCGCCGCCGTAGAACATGTCCTTCATAAATGTAAAAATGGGCTCGATGGCGTACAAGGATTGCAAATCCTTGACAGCTTGGCGGAGGAGATCAGCGGCAGGGCCATCGAAGAGATCGACGACGGTTGAACCAGAGGGGTTGGGGATGGACAACTTAACCTGTGACATGCCCCGCGGGAAGCCGTCGCTGTCGACGAGCTTGATGTCGTAGCTAGCTTTCCCAAGATATAGTAATACGCTAGCCCGCTGACATGAAGCCTTCGGCATGGCAACGTAGTCAACGTCTTTGCCGGCTTCCGCGGCGACTTGTTGCTCCGGGACCGACAGGTCGGGGCGAACGACGACCACCTCGCCAACGTCCGCCGGAGAGGCCATGATAAATCTCTTCTTGGTTGAACACTCGTCGGGCTCCCCGGGATACGTGGTCGAGCTTAGGCTGTGACAGTCTGGAGCAGGGGATGTGGATCTGGCGGGGAGGGACACCATAGGCCTCATCTAAAAAGTCAGGGGAGTGGGGCGACGATATGGGAATCGCTGGGTAACCTGAACTTTATTATCTAAGCTAGGAGGAACGGGTAGTCCGGCATGGGTTGGCAGCGGCAGCGAGCTAGGGTTCGAGGGGGGGAGGGGGCCAGGTGGGGGACTGTGGAGGGGGGTGGTGGTGTTTGAGGATACGCTGCGGCTACTGAAAATTTTAGTAATGGTGGGTGGAGATGGTGGTGGACGAGGGAGGGCGACGGTTCAAATGCCTCGGCTAGTGCAATTTTACTATAAGGTCGGTGCTGGAGGAGTGTGGGCGGCGGTTGAAGTACGGCGGCTACTAAAATTTGGGTAAAGGAATTTATGCGGGGTGGGAGTACCCAAGATCGCGCATGGTCCAATAAGAATATGCGTGTATGGTAATAAGGAAAAGTGGCGGAACCGCCGATTTTTGCAACACTCAAGGCGGGTAGTTTGTTTTTAGATTTCTAGCTAGCTGGTCTATCGCACACGGTTCGTCCTAATTTTCAGACGCAGACATGGAATTCAATCTAAATAAACTACCCGCCTTTAGCTTGCCCAGGTGGTGATTTTACAACGCACTTGCATCGCACACGGTTAAGCCAGTACCTCCACCTTTGCTCGCGCTTGCGCTGTCATGGTGATTTTACAGCGCACTTGCATTGCACACAGTTGAGCCAGTACCTCCACCTTTGCTCGCGCTTGCGCAGTCGTGGTGATTCACAGCGCACTTGCATCGCACACGGTTAAGACATTATACCCGTGTCCGTTGAGCGTCATCAGAGTCTTTGCAGCAAAAAAACGTTAGAGAGGTTCAGAAGACAGCCACACTATCATGTGGCCCAAATATATATGAGTGAAAAGGGTGGTCTGTGATGTTCAAAATTCCAATGCACAACTTTAACCGCGCGGGCCCATGGTTGGGCGCGTCGTCGAAGATCGATGAGAGGGGCCATAAGTCAAGAATCTCCTAGAAGTGGCCAAATATATGTAGGAATATAGGGTGTGATGTTTAAAACTTTAAATACACAATGCACAACTTTGGTGTCCCCTGCCTCGCAAACCCGATAGCACCCTTGGATATGTGATATATCTATAATGACATAATGCCGTAGCTAGCTAGGGTGCTTGACCCACCTCCCACTTCGTGTCAGCGGGGCGGATGCATGTAATGATACTTTGGTCATACATGCATGTCGCCATGACCTACCATAAGACGGACCAGTGAATCTATCGTTTGGTCAAACAACAACTGTTTTTGTCGATAAACCGCTTGGGCCAATAGATTGAACCATCATAAAAAATCGCACGAGAGGGACCACAAAACCAACACCTCTTGCATGCGGCCCAAAATGATGTACGTTGGAAGGGATGATGTGTGTTTTCAATATAGAATAATGTACAATTTAGATGTGGTGCCTACCTCTCGATACACACAACAACCATGAAGGCCAGGTAGTTAAGGACGAGATACGTAGGGTACAGTGTAGGTCAAACCCAATAATCCAAGCATGTGGGAGGGAATCCTGACAACGCATGAGCTCGAGCTTTGGTTGAACGACATGTGACGGTGACCGACCCTAACATGAACTAGGAGGAATCCATTCAGGGCCAACACATACCCCTCGTTATAGGTCAAAGGGATGATATATATACACTTGGGGAGCCCACAGATATGCGTGTCGTCACAAAAAATCGCACAAGGGAGACGTGGTCGATCAGAAGACCCCGTATACATTGCGTGCGGCCCGAAAATATGTATGGGTACGGTGGTGTGTGATGTGTTTAAATCCCGAATGCACAACTTCGATGGGCCACTGATGCGTCTCCAACGTATCTATAATTTTTGATTGTTCCATGCTATTATATTATCTATTTTGGATGTTTTATATGCATTAATATGTTATTTTATATTTTTTTGGGACTAACTTATTAACCCAGAGCCCAGTGCCAGTTTCTGTTTTTTTCCTTGTTTTTGAGTTTCACAGAAAAGGAATATCAAACGGAGTCCAAACAGAATAAAACTTTCATGATGATTTTTCTTGGACCAGAAGACACCTACTAGACTTGGAGATGAAGTTAGAAGACCCACGAGGCGACGACAAGCCGTAGGGACGCGCCCTAGGGGGGAGGGCGCCCCCTAGCTTGTGGCCCCCTCGGAAGTCCCCTGAGCTCCTACCTTGGCCTATAAATTCCCAAATATGCCCAAACCCTCAGAAGCATCCACGAAAATACTTTTCCGCCGCCGCAACCTTCTGTTCCTGTGAGATCCCATCTTGGGGCCTTTTCGGTGATCTGCCGGAGGGGGATTCGATCACGGAGGGCATCTACATCAACCCTATTACCCTTCCGATGAAGCGTGAGTAGTTTACCTCAGACCTACGGGTCCATAGCTAGTAGCTAGATGGCTTCTTCTCTCTCTATTTTCTTCAATACCATGTTCTCCTCGATGTTCTTGGAGTTCTATCCGATGTAATATTCTTTTGCGGTGTGTTTGTCGAGATTCGATGAATTATGGATTTATGATCAGATTGTCTATGAATACTATTTGAATCTTCTCTGAATTCTTATATGCATGATTTGATTTCTTTGTATTTCTCTTTGAATTATTGGTTTGGTTTGGCCAACTAGATTGGTATTGCAATGGGAGAGGTGCTTAGTTTTCGGTTAAATCTTGCGTGTCCTTACCTAGTGACATAGTAGGGGTAGCGAGGCACGTATTATATTGTTGCCATCAAGGATAAAAAGATGGGGGTTTCATCATATTGCTTTAGTTTATCCCTCTACATCATGCCATCTTGCTTAAGGCGTTACTCCGTTCTTTATGAACTTAATACTCTAGATGCATGCTGGATAGCGGTCGATGTGTGGAGTGATAGTAGTAGATGCAGGCAGGAGTCGGTCTACTTGACACGGACATCATGCCTATATGCATAATCATCGCCTTGGATATTGTCATAACTTTGCGCTTTTCTATCAATTGCTCGAAGTAATTTGTTCACCCACGTATTATTTGCCTTCAAGAGAGAAGCCTCTAGTGAAACCTATGGCCTCGGGTCTATTTTCCATTATATATTTTCAGATATATAAACCAAAAATACCAAAAATATCTTGCTGCAATTTATTTACTTTTACTTTTTTATGTTTTAGCAATCTTTTATACCTATATCTATCAGATCTCACCTTTACAATTGACCGTGAAGGGATTGACAACCCCTTTATCGCGTTGGGTGCAAGTGTTTGATTGTTTATGCAGGTGCATAGATTGGAGACTTGCTTGTGCCTGCTACTGGAATGATACCTTGGTTATCTAACTGAGGGAAATACTTATCTCTACTTTACTGCATCACCCTTTCCTCTTCAAGGGAAAAACCAATGCAAGCTCAAGAAGTAGCAGCCACCAACTATATTCCAAACCCAACACCGTACCTGACCCCAAGCCTGGTTTAATGCGTATGATGTCAGTTTCCCAACTTCGAGGTGGCGGCGCAGGGGGGGTGTCATCCAATGCATGTGCTCAAACTTTATTTGGTCTAACTGGCACACATAGCAATAGAAAACCATCATGGTCAAACCCTTCTCGTTGTTGGGTCAAAGGGATAGATTGTGTGGGCCCCCCTCGTTATCGGTCAAGGATAATATATATAACTCGGGGAGCCCAGAGATATGTGCGGCGTATATAAACCGCACAAGGGAGACATGCTCGATCAGAACACCCGCCACCTATACCCTGCATGCGACCTGAAAAAATGTATGGGTCTGGTGTAAAGATGGCAATGGGTCGGGTTCGGCTCGGGTTGAACAATATCAAATCCATATCCAAATCCATGAAGACATTATGTGCCCGTCCACGAAAAAATCCATGGGCGAAAAATTATGTCCATGTCCAAACCCGATGAATATCCACTGGGTATTGATATCCATCGGGTTCTCTTAGCACATATACATCAGACAAAGCACAACATTCACATAAGTTCTCAAATTCTCACAAAAGGATGTATCACAAGTTCATAACATCAAACAAGCTCTTAGATTCTCACAAAATGACATAGGCAAGTCCACATCACCAAATAAGCTCTCAGATTCTCACAAAATGACATAACATCAAATAAACGTAAGTACACAATTCTCTATCCTCACAGAATGTCATATTAAGAACACAACATCATTTCTCAATCTCGATTTCTCACAAAATGGCATAGCACAACATCAAGTAAGCACATGTACAACCATGCATCACCTCCCATTCTTCACCCCAATGTTCTAGGCTTCTGTTATGTTGAGCTACCAGCAGAGTGAACATTTCTAGGGCTAACTGCAACAGGGCCTTGTGCTCCATCATGAGAAGATATTGAATTGTACATGCAAAAAAAAGACAATCTCCTATTTCAATTAAAGTGAGCCAAGTACATAATGTCTGAACTGTACAGATTTGAAAATATTGTGTTATCTAAATTGTAATTAATGTTAACTACCAACCTAAAATATTTTTTCTATCTTTCCTCTTTTAGGGAATATAAGATAGAATTGCCCAGATTACAAGTCAAATTCTAATGAATCTTAGACATTCACAACCCTGTAGGTTAAAATACACTGACGTGGTAAAACATAATTGCTAATTAACATGCATAGATACAGATCGCGCCATGTATCCCAATATGATATGTGCTCATTTGGTAACCAACGAAAATTACCTAACTCTATAAATCTCTTCCGATTTGTACTGTGAACTACAAGAAATACTTAATTTGCAAACATACAGGAAAGGTATTCAGGGAACACAAAAATTACTGCTGCTCCAATTACTGCTGTAAACCGAAAGAAACACTTAATTTTAGACAATCGTGGGAGGGATTCAGGGAACAAAAATACTAATACTAGTCCAGTTACTACTATAAACTGAAAGAAATACTTAATTTGCAGACTTATATGAGAGGGGTTCACGAACAAAAAAGATCACAACTGCTCCAAATACTACTCTAAACTAAAAGAAATACTTAATTTGCAGACATGGTGAGAGGGATTTAGGGAGAGATCTTTTACAGTACTTCTAAATAATGTGAGCCGTTCATTTCCGGCCATTCAATGGTCTAGATCGACCAATACTACCAGACACAATCAGAAGTATTTTTTGTTCAAGGGGCAAAATTGGAAGACACACAAAACAAATACAAAACTCTACTTGCTGAAGCCGGCCCGTGTGTTTTCTTCTCCTGTTCATGACTGTACATAGTGGATCGACCCTTGCCGGACAGTATTTTAGGCCCCGAGGAAATCACCATGTACGAGGCCAGTACGATCAAAGGCACCCCGATCTAATTTCGCCGGAACACGTCAGATGATCCCGTTGTCACAAGCGACGCGCGTCCCAGTAGTGATGCTAAGTTGCCCATACAGGCAGCGAAGAACTACATGCCTAGGCGGAAAGCTCGACGTACAGCGTACCCCGGCAAAGCTCACACATTGCCCATGACGAGAAGCATCAGCGGTGTCGCGGACCAAGCGGAACGTCGGCGCTGCGGTGCCGCCGCCGTTGCCGGCGGCCACAACGACGCCAGGTGTCCAGAACGATGGCAGCTACTTCGTCAACGCCAATAGGGCGAACTGATGCCATGAGCTCCGAAGTGTGATTGATTGTTGGCTAGGCGCAGCAGATGAGCGACGACGGCAACGATGAGGCCTGACGAGGGTGGTCTTAGGCGAGGGATTTTACATATTACGAAACAAATAAAATACCAAACTACCCATCTTATCAACGGCTGAGATAATTCAATACTACTCGGTCCCAGCGGTAGTATGATGTACTGTAAAAACTCTCTTCAGGGAACAAGCACATGTTGCACAACCACGTACAGGAACACCAGAATATGTGAGAGAGATTCATCAGCAAACAAGAAAACCTTAACCTGAATGATGTCTGTTTGGCGTGTTCATCACCTCCTCGGCACGGTCATGGTCATCTACTTGGTCTGCACCCGTATCCCTGCACCCCCGTGCTCCTGGTCCTGCACGCATCAGCGATTTTGTATGTCGCGCCGTTCCGCATAGGTGTGCTCTCCATCGCAGGTCAGAGACTTGCGTCGGCCCGCCGCAGTACGCCTACGTGCGAGGATAAGCCGATGGAGGGGTCCAAAGGATTTGGAGTTGGGCTAGGTGGCGCTGGATGCTGAAGTGTTGCACGCCTACACTGCACCATATGTAGAGGTAAAGGCTAGCGACACCGGCGGCTGCATCTTGGGCTGCGGGAGGAGCAAGTCGAGGAGACGGAGATTATGTTAATCGTGAGACGTTTAACGAGGAGATAGAGGAATGAGAAGAGGCAGAGTAAGTTACGGTGGGGATTGCACAATTTCTTTTAACTTTTTATAAAGAAAAAATACATTGGAAGATGGAATAGTGGGAATCACCAAATTTTGCCACACAAGTCGTGCTATCGGGTCGGGTTTGGGTATATCCACGGATACATAATTATATCCATGCCCTAACCGGGAGTAAGCGGGTCGGGTATGGATGTTACCCATGGGCGTATAAATGTACCCAAACCCTATCCATTCGGGTCGGGTATCCGCGGGTATCCATGTCCATGGATAAAATTGCCATCCTTAGTCTGGTGTGTGATTTGTTCAAATCCCGGAAGCACAAGTTCGATGGGGCACCAACTACATTAGTAACATTGCAAACTGAACATCGTACCCCCCGCGGCTAGGTTAAAGACGTACGATGTCGGGAACGCAACTTCGAGGCGGATGGGGTAGGGGCCGGGTGCCGTCCAACGCATGTGCTGAAACTTGATTTGCTCTAACATAGCACACGGAGGAAAGAGTAAACCTTTCTTGTGCGTTGAGTCAAAGGGATAATTTGTGTGGGCCTACAGATGTCGGTCATTCTTTGATTTTTTTAGAACAAAAAATAACCAATAAAAACATAGTCTACAAATTAGCAAAATAAGGATCCCAAGGTTTATATAATCGCCATGACAAGTCACTATAGAGTCAATTATTCTTTGATTTTTTAGAGCAAAAATAACCAATAAAAACATAGTCTACAAATTAGCAAAACAAGGATCCCTAGGTTTTTATAATCGCCATGACAGGTCACTATAGAGACATTTATCTCTATAATGACCGTGTCATAGCATTTAAATGAAACTTGAGATATGCAACACGGAGGAAAGAGTAAACCCTTCTCTTGCGTTGAGTCAAAGGGATAACTTGTGTGCGCTTACAGATGTCGATCATTCTTTGATTTTTTAGAACAAAAAATAACCAATAAAAACATAGTCTTCAAATTAGCAAAACAAGGATCCGAAGGTTTATATAATCGCCATGATAGGTCACTATAGAGTCAAACATTTTTTGATTTTTTAGAGCAAAAATAACCAATAAAAACATAGTGTACAAATTAGCAAAACAAGGATCCCAAGGTTTTTATAATCGCAATAAGAGGTCACTATAGAGACATTCATCTCTATAATGACTATGTCATAGCATTTAAATGAAACTTGAGATATGCAACTTCCCATCGGGTCACCCATCCTTAGACTACTCCAGCCCGAGCATGCTTAACTTCTGCGTTCTATCCGACTACGCTAGCCGATGGGAAGCTGCCCCTTGCTGATAGGAATTGCCACCTTGCTTTTAAGGAGTTTCACGCTGGTCAGCCTATGGGACCTACTCCCTCCTATCACACACATTTGTGCTTTTAGAAATTGTGTGCGATATTTACATGGCCGGTGTGTCGCCGGCTAGCATGTTTGGAGAAGAGGCGGGAAACCGATGAGAGGAGTGGCGGGAAATGGTAGCATGTTTGGATTATAACAACATTAATATAGAAAACTTAGTAGAGAAGGAAGCGCGAGCTAGCACGACGCATGCGCACAGTGCTTACCCATATACTGCATGTGTTGTCGAAATGGATGAGGATTGCTGTTCGATCTTGGAGCATCCAACGGTGCAGACGTATCATGTCTACTAAGCAACTTTATTGTTGTAGACACGTGTTGGGCCTCCAAGCGAAGAGTTTTGTAGAATAGTAGGAATTTTCTCTCAAGTGGATGACCTAAGGTTTATCAATCCGTGAGAGGTGTAGGATGAAGATGGTCTCCCTCAAATGACCCTGCAACCAAATACAAGAAATCTCTTGTGTCCCCAACACACCCAATACAATGGCAAATTGTATAGGTGCACTAGTTCGGCGAAGAGATGGTGATAAAAGTGTAATATCGATGGTAGAAATATATTTTTATAATCTAAACAAACAATAATAGCAAGGTAGCAAATAGTAAACGGGCACAAAAATGGTATTGCAATGCTTAGGGTCCGTATTTCACTAGTGCAACCTCTCAACAATGCTAATATAATTGGATCATATAATTATCCCTCAACGTGCAACGAAGAATCACTCCAAAGTTCCTATCTAGCAGCGAACATAAGAATAAATTGTTTGTAGGGTATGAAACCACCTCAAAGCTATTCTTTCCGTTCGATCTATTCAAGAGTTCGTACTAAAATAACACAAAGCTATTCTTTCTGTTCGATCTATCCTAGAGTTCGTACTAAAATAACACCAAACCAAATTCATATTCATAATACTCAATCCAACACGAAGAACTTCAAAGAGTGCCCCATGATTTCTACCGGAGAAACAAAGACAAGAATGTGCATCAACCCCTATGCATAGATTACCCCAATGTCACCTCGGGAAAACGCGAGTTGAGTGCCAAAACATATATCAAGTGAATCAATATGATACCCCATTGTCACCACGAGTATTCAATTGCAAGACATATATAAAGTGTTCTCAAATCCATAAAAGTATTCAATCTGATAACAATGAAATCTCAAAGGGAAAAACTCAATTCAACACAACAAGATAGAAGGGGGAAAGCACCATATGATCCGACTATATTAACTAAGCCCAAGATACATCAAGATCGTGACATCTCAAGAGCACGAGAGAGAGAGAGAGAGAGATTAAACACATAGCTACTGGTACAAACCCGCAGCCCCGAGGGTGGACTACTCCCTCCTCATCGTGGTGGCCGCCGGGATGATGAAGATGGCCATCGGAGATGATTCCCCCCTCTGGGCAGGGTGCCGGAACGGGGTCTAGATTAGTATTAGGTGGCTACAGAGGCCTGCAGCAGCGGAACTTCTGATCTAGGGTAACCCCCAAGGGTTTTTGTGACGCCCCCGATTTGACCGTACACTAATCATGCACGCAAATGTGTACGATCAAGATCAGGGACTCACGGGAAGATATCACAACACAACTCTACAACATAAATAAGTCATACAAGCATCATAATACAAGCCAGGGGCCTCGAGGGCTCGAATACAAGTGCTCGATCACAGACGAGTCAGCGGAAGCAACAATATCTGAGTACAGACCTAAGTTAAACAAGTTTGCCTTAAGAAGGCTAGCACAAACTGGGATACAGATCGAACGAGGCGCAGGCCTCCTGCCTGGGATCCTCCTAACTACTCCTGGTCGTCGTCAGCGGGCTGCACGTAGTAGTAGGCACCTCCAGTGTCGTAGGTGTCGTCGTCGACGGTGGCGTCTGGCTCCTGGACTCCAGCATCTGGTTGTGACAACCAGATAGAAAAGAAAAGGGGGAAAAGAGGGAGAGAAGCAACCGTGAGTACTCATCCAAAGTACTCGCAAGCAAGGAGCTACACTACATATGCATGGGTATATGTGTAAAGGGGCATATCAGTGGACTGAACTGCAGAATGCCAGAATAAAAGGGGGATAGCTAGTCCTGTCGAAGACTACGCTTCTGGCAGCCTCCATCTTGCAGCATGTAGAAGAGAGTAGATTGAACTCCTCCAAGTAGCATCGCATAGCATAATCCTACCCGGCGATCCCCTCCTCGTCGCCCTGTTAGAGAGCGATCACCGGGTTGTATCTGGCACTTGGAAGGGTGTATTTTATTCAGTATCCAGTTCTAGTTGTCATAAGGTCAAGGTACAACTCCGGGTCGTCCTTTTACCGAGGGACACGGCTATTCGAATAGATAAACTTCCCTGCAGGGGTGCACCACATAACCCAACACGCTCGATCCCATTTGGCCGGACACACTTTTCTGGGTCATGCCCGGCCTCGTAAGATCAACGCGTCGCAGCCCCACCTAAGCACAACAGAGCGGTCAGCACGCCGGTCTAACCCTATGTGCGCAGGGGTCTGGGCCCATCGCCCTATGCACACCTGCACGTTGCGTACGCGGCCGGAAGCAGACCTAGCCTAGTGGCGTTCCAGTCCAATCCGGCGCGCGCCACTCAGTCGCTGACGTCAAGAAGGCTTCGGCTGATACCACGACGCCGGGATACCCATAACTACTCCCGCGTAGATGGTTAGTGCGTATAGACCAAATGGCCAGACTCAGATCAAATACCAAGATCTCGTTAAGCGTGTTAAGTTTCCGCGAACGCCGACCAGGGCCAGGCCCACCTCTCACCTAGGCGGTCTCAACCTGCCCTGTCGCTCTGCCACAAAGATCCACTTGCGGGTACTCCTACGAGCCGACCCGACTTTAGTCATCACATGTGTCATGTATGTAGTATATAAGTATATACCCGTGATCACCGCCCAGGTGATCACGGCCCGATAGTATAGCATAGCAGACGGACAAGAATGTAGGGCCACTGATGGAAATCTAGCATCCTATACTAAGCATGTAGGATTGCAGGTAAAGGTATCAACAGTAGTAGCAAGGATAGGCTATGCATCAGGATAGGATATCGAAAAGCAATAACATGCTACAATACTCTAATGCAAGCAGTATAGAGAAGAATAGGCGATATCTGGTGATCAAGGGGGGGGGCTTGCCTGGTTGCTCTGGCAAGTAGGAGGGGTCGTCGACTCCATAGGCGAACTGGGCAGCAGCAGTGTCGGTCTCGTAGTCTACCGGAGAGAAGAGGGGGAAGAAACAGTAAATACAATGCAAACATAAGCATGACGATGCGTGACATGACAATGAACGGTGCTAGGTGTGTCCTAACGTGACAGTAGGTGGTACCGGCGAAGGGGGGGAACATCCGGGAGGTATTCCCGATGTTTCGCGTTTTCGGACAGACGGACCGGAGGGGGAAAGTTGCTAGTTCGATAGGTTAGGGAGGTGTGGTGGACGAACGGACTGCGTATTCGGATTCGTCTCGTCGTTCTGAGCAACTTTCATATAGAAAACATTTTCATCCGAGTTACGGTTTAAAAGATATGAATTTTCAAAGATTATTTGAATTTCTGGAATTATTTGAATTTAGCATAAATGAATTATGACGTCAGCATGAGGTAATGCTGACGTCAGCAGGTCAACAGAGCGGCTGACCAGGTCAAACTGACCAGTGGGCCCTACCTGTCATAGACAGTGGGCTAATCAGAAGATTAAACTAACTAATTTTAGTTAATTAACTACTGGACCCCACCTGTCAGTGCCTAATTAGATTAATTATAAAAAACATTTTTTTTGTTAATTAAGCGGTGGGGCCCGCATGTCAGTGGCTGGGCCTGCCCAGTCAGCACGTTGACTGGGTTGACCCAGTCAACGGGGCCTGCGGGGCCCGCTGGCAGTGGCACTGGGGTGGCCCCAGGCCAGCCACGTCGGCGGCCGGCGCCGGAGCGACTCCGGCGACCAAAACAGCGGCGGCCCCTCGGCGGAGTTGGCCGGAATCGCGCTACGGGGCTCGGGGAGGAGCAGGGCTAGGCTCATTCGAAGGAGCTCGCAGCGCCGCATCCAGTGGTGGCCGTAGCTTCGCCGGACCTGGCCGGAATCGGCGCCGGCGAGCGGCGGAGGCGGCGGCGCGCACGGGTGCCCGACGGAGACGGGACTACGGTGTGCTATCGAGCAAGCGGAGGGGCTGGGGAGCATCTACGCGCGGTGGGGAGTGCAACGGGCTTGAGCCCGTGACCAAAAGGTCACCGGAGCCTTGCCGGCGGCGAGCTCCGCGGCGCTACGTTCGGGCGCGCGGGGGGAAGCAGCTAGGGGGCGCGCGAGAGCGAAAGGACAGGGGAGGAGGGGGAGAGGCTCACATTGAGCCTGCAGGTGTGCGAGAGTGAGCTCGTGGGAGGCTCGAGGCGGCGAAACGGGGCGGCGATCGACGGCGGCCGTGCGGGGAAGACGAGCTCGGGGATGTCGTTGCAGTGGCTCCAAGCTTCAATGGAGAGGCGGAGGTGATGTAGTCGAGGGCGGCGACGGCGTACGACACGGCGAAGTGGCGATTGGGGCACGGTGGCCGCGGGAACGACGGAGAACGGCGGCGACCGCGTCGGGCATGGGGAAGGAAGGAGCGGCGTGGATCTGGGGGGGGAAGAGAGAGGCGCAGAGGCCGAGAGGTGAGCGGGGGCGAGTGGGAGAGGGGCCCGAGGAGGCGGGGGGGCGCTGGCGTCCTTATCCTCCCCCATCGCCGGCGAGGGGGTGCGGCGGGGACCGGCCCCTGTTCCGACCCCAGTCGGGGGAACAGGGAAGGGGAGGGCGAGTGGGAGAGGTGGGCCGGGGTGGAGCTGGGCCTTTCGGCCGGGGGGGATGGTGCTGGCCGGCTGGGCCTGGGGTTGGCCCAGTTGGGCCAGGTCCAGTGGGGGGCTTTTGTGTTTATTTTTTTGTTTTCTGTTTTGTTTTGCATTTTCTTTTATTTATTTTCTTTCACCTTTTAATCCATTTTAAAATACTTAGGCATTTTCTAAAAAGGAGTTTTCTCCACAATAATTACCAGTGTATTATTTGGCACCCACCGAACATTTTTGCTTAAATTTTTGAAAACTTTTATTTTCCACTTTAATTTTAATTGAAGTTTGAATTAGGAGTTTGAAAAGAAATCTGATTCCAATGTGATCAAGCCCTGTTTAGCAACATGATTAGCTTAATCACAGAGAGTTACTGTAGCATGATCCTCGGCGTGTTACAAATCTCCTCCACTACAAGAAATCTCGTCCCGAGATTTAGGAGGTAGAAGGAAACAGTGCGGGGTATTCTTCGCGCAGACGATCCTCTCGTTCCCAAGTGGCCTCATCTTCAGAATGGTGCGACCACTGGACTTTGAGAAACTTGATCGCCTTCTGACGTGTGCGGCGTTCAGCTTGGTCGAGAATGCGGACCGGATGCTCCTTATAGGAGAGGTCTTGCTGCAATTTCCTACTTGCCAGAGCACGGCTCGGATTGGGTCCTTGAAGCAACGGCGGAGCTGTGACACATGGAACACATCGTGAACCTGAGAAAGGTTCGGCGGTAGCTCCAGTTGGTATGCCACTTTTCCACGCCTTTCGAGAATAGTGAATGGGCCAATATAGCGAGGAGCTAGTTTGCCCTTGATCCCGAAGCGGTGAGCACCCTTCATAGGTGTGACTCGAAGATAAGCCTTTTCGCCAGGTTGATAGACCATGTCCTTATGATGACGGTCATACTGACTCTTCTGACGTGACTGAGCAGTCTTGAGATTCTCGCGAATAATGCGGACTTGTTCTTCGGCATCTTGGATAATATCCGGGCCAAAGAGTGGACGTTCCCCAGTTTCTGACCAGTTCAGAGGGGTTCGGCACTTTCGTCCATATAACACTTCGAAGGGGGCCATCTTCAGACTAGCTTGATAGCTATTATTATAAGAGAACTCAGCATACGGGAGAGATTCCTCCCATTTCTTGCCGAAGGAAATAACGCAAGCTCGAAGCATGTCTTCGAGAACTTGATTGACGCGTTCAACTTGCCCTTGCGATTGAGGATGAAATGCAGTACTGAATGACAGATGAGTTCCCATAGCTTCTTAGAAACTTGCCCAGAATCTTGAAGTGAATAAGCTGCCACGGTCTGAGCTGATAACCAATGGAATACCGTGGATTGAAACAATCCTGGTCATATAGAGCGTTGCCAACTGGCTAGCAGTGATCGTTTCCTTGACTGCGAGAAAATGTGCAACTTTGGAAAGCCGGTCAATGACGACAAGAATAGCATCATTACCTTTCTGTGATTTGGGAAATCCAGTGACGAAGTCCATCTCAACATGGTCCCATTTCCATTCAGGAATAGAAATAGGTTGCAGAGTTCCAGCAGGCCTTTGATGTTCTGCTTTGATACGACGGCAAACGTCACACTCAGCAACATATCGAGCAATGTCTTGCTTCATATTAGACCACCAGAATCTCTGACGGATGTCTTGGTACATCTTGGTACTACCAGGATGGATACATAGAGGCGTATCATGAGCTTCTTTCATAACTTCCTGTGTCATATCCAGGTTTTTCTCTGCACATGGCACCACTAGGCGGCCCTTGAAGTATAGGGTGCCATCGTCAGCAATGGTGAAGAATGAGGGCTTTCCTTCTGTGAGGTAGCGCTTAATCTTGTGGGCTTCAGAGTCATACTTCTGTAGCCTTTTGATGCTGTCCTCGAGATCTAGTTTAGCAACTAGGGTATTGAGGGAACCCTGGGTAACAACGTGGAGGTTCACCTTGCCAAACTCCTTAGGAGGGGGAGCGAGTGCACCGGGAGGAACAATATGGAGGTTCAGCTTCCTGAATTCTTCAACAAGCGAGGGCTGAACTTTATGAACCTGGAGGTGGTTGCAGTAAGACTTGCGGCTCAAGGCATCATCCATTACATTAGCCTTGCCTGGCGTATAGGAAATACCCAAGTCAAAGTCTGCAACAAGCTCCATCCATCTCTGTTGACGGAGGTTCAGATCTGGCTGAGTAAACAGATACTTCAGACTTTGATGGTCAGTGAAGATCTCGCAACGATTACCGAGAAGGTAATGTCGCCACTGTTTCAGCGCATGAATGACAGCAGCAAGTTCGAGGTCGTGACCTGGGTAGTTCTCTTCGTGAGGGCGCAATTGCCGAGAGGCATAAGCAATCACTTTGCGGTCTTGCATTAGGACACAGCCTAATCCTTGACGGGAAGCGTCGCAGTAAATGACGAAGTCCTTCTTAGTATCAGGTGGAGCTAGAACTGGAGCAGAAGTCAACTTGTCTTTGAGTGCCTGGAAACTTTCCTGACATTTGTCTGTCCATTGGAACTTGACACCCTTATGCCACAGGTTAGTCAGAGGCCTGGCGATCTTAGAGAAGTTCTCGACAAATCGACGGCAATAGCTGGCGAGACCGAGAAAACTTCTGACTTGCTTAACGTTCTTGGGAGGAGTCCAATCAAGAATAGCCTGAACTCGTTCAGGGTTGACGGCAATACCATCCTTAGAGATGACATGCCCGAGATAGGTTACTTCGGGTAGCCAGAATTCACATTTGGAGAACTTGGCATATAGTTGATGCTCTCGTAGCTTTTCCAGCACAAGTCGAAGATGTTTAGCATGTTCTTCTTCGTTCTTGGAAAATACTAGGATATCATCCAGATAAACCACAACGAACTTGTCGAGGTAATCCATGAATATATAGTTCATCAGACGAGAGAAGGTGGCTGGAGCATTGGTTAAACCGAAAGACATGACGGTGTACTCGTATGAACCATAGCGAGTCACGAAGGCGGTCTTTGGGATATCCTCTTCGCGAACACGGATCTGGTGGTAGCCCAACCTCAAGTCGAGCTTAGAGAACACTGATGAACCCGCCAGTTGATCATACAGATCATTGATCCGAGGAAGGGGGTATTTATTTTGGATGGTAGCTTGGTTTATAGGACGGTAGTCTTGAACTAACCGGTTTGTCCCATCCTTCTTCTTGACAAAGAGAGAAGGTGCTCCCCAAGGAGAGCAACTTGGGCGAATGAATCCTTTGCGAAGAGATTTGTCGATTTCCTCCTTAAGCTCAAGGAGTTCATGCGGCGGCATTTTGTAGGGTCGCTTGGCTATAGGAGTGGTGCCTAGTTTCAAGTCGATGATGAATTCGATAGCTCTAGCAGGGGGAATCCCTAGAAGTTCTTCAGGAAAGACGTCGAGGAATTCACGCACGACGGGAATGTTTTCAATGCCCTCGAGTGGTGCAGCGTTCAATGCATTCAATGCATAGAGCCTTGCCTCGGCATTTTGCACCAGATGAGCTTGGTAAGCAACTATTTCATCTGAAGGGTGTAGCAGATGGACGGTTTTAGTGGCGCAAACTATAGAAGCAGTATGCGTTTTCAACCAATCCATACCCAAAATGAGGTCGATGTTAGACGACTTCAGGATAATGGGAGAGGCATAGAATTCCAGCCCTTCGATTTCCACGGGGACATCGATGCCAACCAAGGAGGTTTGACACTGTCCCACGGGGGTTTTGACCAGTACCGAAGTGTTCATCTCCTCACATTTAACGTCGTGCTTGTACGCAAAATCTTCTGACATGAATGAATGCGATGCACCTGTATCAAATAAAACGGATGCTGGTACTGAATTTACGAGGAGTGTACCCATCACAGTAGCAGGCTGGTCTTGAGCTTCGTTGAGATCAACGTGGTTGGCATGAGCACGACCATAAGACTTAGCATTGTTGTTGCGAGGCTGATTGTTACCACGGCCAGTTGCTAGAAGGGCCAGTTGATTCTGGTTCTGGTTGCATTCTCTAGCACGGTGTCCTGGTTGACTACACCTGAAGCACAAGCCATTATTCGGAGTGGGAACAGGAGCTTGGGATGGTGGAGCTGGAAGTCTTGACTGCCTAGATGGTGGTGGAGGCAGACGAGGTGCAGCATAGGTCTGCCTTGGGGCAGATGCATTTGGACGGTACATGCTGTTCGGGATCCATATCTTACGCTTCTGTGCGGGCGAGCCCAAAGATGAGCCCGTGTCACGGTTGCGCCTGTGAGAGCTCTGGTATTCCTGCAGACCAGTTTCGACATTGATGGCCTTGTTCACCAAGGTGGCGAAATCAGCAAAGTCATGCACTAGAAGTGTGAGCTTGATGTCAGCTTGAAGGCCATCACGGAACTTCTCCTGTCTGCGTGCATCGGTTGCAATGTCTTCTTCAGCATAGCGGGACAAGTCCCGAAACTCCCACTGATAAGCTTCAACAGTTTTGTTGCCTTGGGTGAGGTTGCGGAACTCACGCTTCTTCCGGTCCATGACTCCTTGAGGAATGAAGCGGGCACGGAAAGCTGCTTGGAAGTCTGGCCATGTGATGATTGTTCCAGCTGGCAGAGTACGCCTGTGGCTGTCCCACCATTGAGCTGCGGGTCCCTTCAAGAAGAAGGAAGCAAAGGTGACATAGCTGGCAGGGGCTACATCAGCAGACTCCATCTCATAGGTGATGTCACGGAGCCAGTCATCAGCATCCAGAGGCTGAGTTGAGCTGCGGTAGATGGTTGGGTTGAGGCGTATGAAATCTTGAAGAGTCACTTGGGCTTGCTGCTGGTTCATATTGAGGCGAGGAAACTGAGCCATCATATTTTCCATGAATTGGCGGTTCAGTTCAAACTGTTGGATCATACCAGCCATGTACTCAGGTGGTGGTGGGGCATCGCCACCACGACCACGACCACCTGGTCTAACCATCCTGCTAATATATAACAGGGGTAGTTCAGCATTGGAAAATATTTGCAAAGACAAGAATCATTCATGATGAAACATGCATAATGAAGGGAGCACGATAGCTACTACATAGTAGTCGGCATAACTTACAAAAGGGGTCATGCATAGAGTTCAGTACACAGAGTTCAGTACATAGACTAAAACATCATAGGCGGCACACAGGCTCGCGGCGACTGCAACTAATACTTAACTAAGCAAGACTACATCAGTCCCAAGAGGTACTGTGGAGGTAATCGTAGCCCGACAGCTGGTAGTGAGGCAACGGATAGCCCTCCACGTCAGCAGACTGGGGGCCGCGGATACTCAGGTGTAGAGCCCGACGCTCAGGTGGCAGAAGAGGACCAAGTGCGGGAGAGTAGCCTCCCACCTCTGGCCAACCGACACCGTGGGGCATCACGGTCCTGGCTGGGTAGATCGCAGTACGCGATACCTGTCCAGATTGGACAAAGGGGTGCAGCAGCGTCAGAGCACAGTAAAGGTGCTGACGGGTGGTGTACATCTCGTGGCGAAGAGCTCGGTTAGCTCGATCCAGCCCATCAGCATGCAAAACCAGGTTCTGATGGTAGAAGGGCTCTCGGGTGACAGTGGAGTAGGCAGCAGTATAGTATCCCTCCGCACCATCATCGGATGCGATAGCAATGTGCCTGAAAGGGGAGGTGTCCAACTCCCGATACTCTCCACGAAGACGTGTCAGAGCAGCATAGGCAGCATCGTGGACAGCCATATTGATGGTCACACCAACACCATGTGCGGTGTGCAGCACAGTAGTGGAGTCATACTCCCGAGAGTAGAGGTGGACGATGGCACGGTACTGCTCCTGGTTAAAGTCCTGGTACTCCTCGTAGACGGTGTACTCAGGGTGCCAGCGATAACCCAGATAGGTCATCATCTCAGCTAGCACAGCAGGTGATCCCGAGGCACCAATGGCCGTCCTGTGGTGCACGACCTGCCTCATGGGTTCCATCTGAAAGTAAAGACGTTTCAAAGGAGTCAAATGACAGTGTGTGAATTGTTCAAAATACTATTCTAAGAAACAACTATGGCTTATCCAACTTTGGGGTGAATGCGGTCACGGGATCCTAGTGTTAAAGTTAGTAAATTCGTTTAACCCGAGTAAAAGAGAGTTCAGAGTCCCAGAGTAAAGGTCGAGGAGTAAAAGATCCTAGTACCACCCAATGGCGACGTGGGCCCGTAAGACACACAGCCATGTTAGTAAAAGTTTTGTAATGTCTAGACTCGACTTCGGCCAAGGAGTGTGGAAAGGGGGATTCCTACAGGCAGTCGGCTCTGATACCAACTTGTGACGCCCCCGATTTGACCGTACACTAATCATGCACGCAAATGTGTACGATCAAGATCAGGGACTCACGGGAAGATATCACAACACAACTCTACAACATAAATAAGTCATACAAGCATCATAATACAAGCCAGGGGCCTCGAGGGCTCGAATACAAGTGCTCGATCACAGACGAGTCAGCGGAAGCAACAATATCTGAGTACAGACCTAAGTTAAACAAGTTTGCCTTAAGAAGGCTAGCACAAACTGGGATACAGATCGAACGAGGCGCAGGCCTCCTGCCTGGGATCCTCCTAACTACTCCTGGTCGTCGTCAGCGGGCTGCACGTAGTAGTAGGCACCTCCAGTGTCGTAGGTGTCGTCGTCGACGGTGGCGTCTGGCTCCTGGACTCCAGCATCTGGTTGTGACAACCAGATAGAAAAGAAAAGGGGGAAAAGAGGGAGAGAAGCAACCGTGAGTACTCATCCAAAGTACTCGCAAGCAAGGAGCTACACTACATATGCATGGGTATATGTGTAAAGGGGCATATCAGTGGACTGAACTGCAGAATGCCAGAATAAAAGGGGGATAGCTAGTCCTGTCGAAGACTACGCTTCTGGCAGCCTCCATCTTGCAGCATGTAGAAGAGAGTAGATTGAACTCCTCCAAGTAGCATCGCATAGCATAATCCTACCCGGCGATCCCCTCCTCGTCGCCCTGTTAGAGAGCGATCACCGGGTTGTATCTGGCACTTGGAAGGGTGTATTTTATTCAGTATCCAGTTCTAGTTGTCATAAGGTCAAGGTACAACTCCGGGTCGTCCTTTTACCGAGGGACACGGCTATTCGAATAGATAAACTTCCCTGCAGGGGTGCACCACATAACCCAACACGCTCGATCCCATTTGGCCGGACACACTTTTCTGGGTCATGCCCGGCCTCGTAAGATCAACGCGTCGCAGCCCCACCTAAGCACAACAAAGCGGTCAGCACGCCGGTCTAACCCTGTGCGCGCAGGGGTCTGGGCCCATCGCCCTATGCACACCTGCACGTTGCGTACGCGGCCGGAAGCAGACCTAGCCTAGTGGCGTTCCAGTCCAATCCGGCGCGCGCCACTCAGTCGCTGACGTCAAGAAGGCTTCAGCTGATACCACGACGCCGGGATACCCATAACTACTCCCGCGTAGATGGTTAGTGCGTATAGACCAAATGGCCAGACTCAGATCAAATACCAAGATCTCGTTAAGCGTGTTAAGTTTCCGCGAACGCCGACCAGGGCCAGGCCCACCTCTCACCTAGGCGGTCTCAACCTGCCCTGTCGCTCCGCCACAAAGATCCACTTGCGGGTACTCCTACGAGCCGACCCGACTTTAGTCATCACATGTGTCATGTATGTAGTATATAAGTATATACCCGTGATCACCGCCCAGGTGATCACGGCCCGATAGTATAGCATAGCAGACGGACAAGAATGTAGGGCCACTGATGGAAATCTAGCATCCTATACTAAGCATGTAGGATTGCAGGTAAAGGTATCAACAGTAGTAGCAAGGATAGGCTATGCATCAAGATAGGATATCGAAAAGCAGTAACATGCTACAATACTCTAATGCAAGCAGTATAGAGAAGAATAGGCGATATCTGGTGATCAAGGGGGGGGGGGGCTTGCCTGGTTGCTCTGGCAAGTAGGGGGGGTCGTCGACTCCGTAGGCGAACTGGGCAGCAGCAGTGTCGGTCTCGTAGTCTACCGGAGAGAAGAGGGGGAAGAAACAGTAAATACAATGCAAACATAAGCATGACGATGCGTGACATGACAATGAACGGTGCTAGGTGTGTCCTAACGCGACAGTAGGTGGTACCGGCGAAGGGGGGGGGAATATCCGGGAGATACATTGGAGACGTATCAGCACTCCCAAGCTTAATTCCTACTCATCCTCGAGTAGGTGAATGATAAAAGAAATAATTTATAAGTGTGAATGCTAGCAAAGTGCATAAGTTTGATTAATGACAATTTCAATCACTTTTCCTAGCATCATATCAGCAATTCTTTCTTATAAAACTTCTCATGTTATAGTAGCAACCAATTCACATGTTAAGGTTCAAACAATGAACTCACTTGAAACTCAACAACCTATATGTTCTCAGTCACCAAGCAATTGTAATTCAACTTATTCAACAGAGTTGAAGTAAGAGTTCCACATACTCAACCATCATATAGTCTTCTATGATTGCTAACACTCACCGCATACACATGAGCAAAATGTTTCAACCGGACACATAGAAAGATAGGGGCTTATTGTTTTGCCTCCCAACATATTCACCTCAAGGGTGATGTAAACAATAATAACTCATGCTACCCATATTCAACTGGACATATGTGCCTAGATCTTTCCTCACCACATGATGTTTTCCAAAGGAGAAAAATAAACAGGAATAGAGAGGAAAACTTTGACTCTTTGCATAAAAGTAAATACTGAAAAGTAAAAGATAGGCCCTTTGCAGAGGGAAGCAGAGGTTGCCATGCGCTTATTCGTTTGTATGCTCAACCCCTTAGTGCAAAGAACATCACGTTATATTGCCCCTTATGATAGCAACCTTTATTATGCAGTCCGTCGCTTTTATTGCTTTGCCATCACAAGTTCGTACAACGCTCAATTTTCTCTTACACTAAATGATCTAACACTTTTAGAAGCAATTTTTATTGCCTTATTGCCCCGATGACAACTTACTTGAAGGATCTTGCTTAATCCTTAGGTAGGTATGGTGGACTCTTGAAAATAAGATTTGGGTTTAAGGGTTTTAGGATACACAAGTAGTATCTCTACCTGGTGCAGAATTTTTGGCTAGCAAAGATGGTGGGCAAGCACCACATGTTGAAGGATCTATGACAATATAACTTCTATGTGAATATGAACAAACATAAATCATTACGTTGTCTTCCTTGTCCAACGTCAACAATTTTGGCATATAATATTTTGATGGGGGCTCACAATCACAAAAGATTTCCAGGATAGTGTATTTGCATGTGAAAGTTCTCTTCCTTATACTAATTATTCATGAATTGCTTGTATGACCAATATTGTGATTGTCAGGCCTCAAAAGATTTCACTTTCTGAACTCAATGTGAAGCTACCACTATGCATGATATAATTTCAACTTCATGACATTCAATTTATTCAATAATTTACTCATGGGATATAAGTGAAGCACAAGAGTAAATGACAAGCTACTCCAAAAAGATATAAGTGAAGCACTAGAGCAATTCCATAGAAAAGAGCTTCGTTGACTCAATGTGAATTCCGCTTACTAAGCCTCCCTGGCAACTATTTGAGGGCTCTATTTTATTTAAAATCTTTCATATCTAAGTACTTTATTAAAACAGCAAGCAAAGCAAAGCAAAATGACATTCCAAGGATAGCATACATCATGTGAAGAAGCACAAACTTAGGATCAACCGATACTAACCGATAATTGTTGAAGAAGAAAGGGGGGATGCCTATGGGGGCATCCCCAAGCTTAGTTGTTTGGATCTTCCTTGAATATCACCTTGGGGTGCCTTGGGCATCCCCAAGCTTAGGGTCTTGTCATTCCTTATTCTCCTCATATCAACATCTCACCCAAAACTTGAAAACTTCAATCACACAAAACTTAACGGAACTTTGTGAGATAGGTTAGTATGATAAAGAGCAAACCATTTCATTTTTGGTACTGTCAAATACAAGACTTATAATTGTTCTCACACAATGCCTACTGTAGCATATCATTTCCACAATTTATATTGAGCAATATAAGCCATAGAAACTAGAAAACAAGCAAACTATGCATTGAAAACAGAATCTGTCAAAAACAGAACAGTCTGTAATGATCTGGATAGCTACCATACTTCTGCTACCCCCAAAATTATCAAAAAATTAGGACCACGTGAGCAATTTGTATAATAAACTTCTGCAAAAATAATCAACTCAAAAGCACTCTTTTGTTAAAAATGAGACTTATTTTTGTGAGCGCAAAAGTTTCCGTTTTTGAGCAAGATCAAATCAACTATGACCTAACATGATCCCAAAGGCTTTACTTGGCACTTTATTGGAACAAAAGCTATAAAACATGATTACTACAGTAACTTAATCATGTTAACACACAAAAACAGTAGGGGTAAATGTTGGGTTGTCTCCCAACAAGCACTTTTCTTTTATGCCTTTTAGCTAGGCATGATGATTTCAATGATGCTCACATAAAAGATATGAATTGAAACATAACAAGAGCATCATTAAACACAAGGCAAGAACATTTAAGCCTAACCCACTTCCTATGCATAGGGATTTTGTGATCAAATAACTTTTGGGAGCAAGAATCAACTAGCATAGGAAGGCAAAACAAACATAACTTCAAGATTTTCAACACATAGAGAGGAAACTTGATATTATTCAATTCCTACAAGCATATGTTCATCCCTCATAATAATTTTCAGTAGTATCATGAATGAATTCAAAAATATAACCATCACATAAAGCACTCTTTTCATGATCCACAAGCATAGAGAATTTATTACTCTCCATATAAGCTAATTTATTCTCATGAATAGTAGTGGGAGCAAACTCAACAAAACAACAATCAAGGGATTGAAAATTGAAATCATGATGACAAGTTTCATGGTTATCATTATTCTTTATAGCATACATGTCATCACCATAATCATCATACATAGCAACTTTGCGATCATAGTCAATTGTAACTCTTCCAAAATAGTGGATTCATCATGAAATAAAGTCATGATCTCTCCAAATCCACTTTCCTCAATATAATCATCATAAATAGGAGGCTTGCAATCATCATAATAAATTTTCTCATCAAAACTTGGGGGGGTAAAAATATCATCTTCATCAAACATAGCATCCCCAAGCTTGTAGCTTTGCATATCATTAGCATCATGGATATTCAAAGAATTCCTACTAACAACATTGCAATCATGCTCATCATTCAAATATTTTGTGCCAAGAATTTTATTGACCTCTTCTTCTAACAATTGAGCACAATTTTTTCGAACCATCATTTTCAAGAAAGATATTATAAAGATGATCAATAATATGATGCAACCTAAATTCCATTTTTTAGTTTTCTATTATAAACCAAACTAGTGATAAAACAAGAAACTAAAAGATTCAATTGCAAGATCTAAAGATATACTTTCAAGCACTCACCTCCCTGGCAACGGCGCCAGAAAAGAGCTTCGTTGATGGGGTGTGAGTGCCGCTTTCCTAACCTCCCCGGCAACGGCGCCAGAAAAGAGCTTGATGTCTACTACGCAACTTTATTCTTGTAGACACGTGTTGGGCCTCCAAGCGCAGAGTTTTGTAGGACAGTAGCAATTTTCCCTCAAGTGGATCACCTAAGGTTTACCTATCCGTGAGAGGTGTAGGATGAATTTGGTCTCTCTCAAATGACCCTGCAACCAAATACAAGAAATTTCTTGTGTCCCCAACACACCCAATACAATGGAAAATTGTATAGGTGCACTAGTTCGGCGAAGAGATGGTGATAAAAGTGTAATATTGATGGTAGAAATATATTTTTATAATCTGAAAAAATAAAAACAGCAAGGTAGCAAATAGTAAACGGGCACAAAAAGGGTATTGCAATGCTTGAAAATGAGGCCTAGGGTCCGTACTTTCACTAGTCCAACCTCTCAACAATGCTAATATAATTGGATCATATAATTATCCCTCAACGTGCAACGAAGAATCACTCCAAAGTTCCTATCTAGCAGAGAACATAAGAATAAATTGTTTGTAGGGTACGAAACCACCTCAAAGCTATTCTTTCCGTTCGATCTATTCAAGAGTTCGTACTAAAATAACACAAAGCTATTCTTTCCGTTCGATCTATCCTAGAGTTTGTACCAAAATAACACCAAAGCAAATTCATATTCATAATACTCAATCCAACACGAAGAACTTCAAAGAGTGCCCCATGATTTCTACCGGAGAAACAAAGACAATAACGTGCATCATCCCCTATGCATAGATTACCCCAATGTCACCTCAGGAATCCACGAGTTGAGTGCCAAAACATATATCAAGTGAATCAATACAATACCCCATTGTCACCACGAGTATTCAATTGCAAGACATATATCTAGTGTCCTCAAATCCATAAAAGTATTCAATCCGATAACAACGAAATCTCAAAGGGAAAAACTCAATTCATCACAACAAGATAGAGAGGGGAAAGCACCATATGATCCGACTATATAACAAAGCCCGAGATACATCAAGATCGTGACATCTCAAAAACACGAGAGAGAGAGAGAGATTAAACACATAGCTACTGGTACAAACCCTCAGCGCCGAGGGTGGACTACTCCCTCATCATGGTGGTCGCCGGGATGATGAAGATGGCCACCGGAGATGATTCCCCCCTCCGGCAAGGTGCCGGAACGGGGTCTAGATTGGTTTTCCGTGGCTACATAGGCCTGCGGCAGCGGAACTTCTAATCTAGGGTAACCCCCAAGGGTTTTGGAATATTTGTGAATTTATAGGGCAAAGAGGGGGTGCGGGAGGCCACCGAGGTGGGCACAACCCACCTGGACGTGCCTGGGCCCCCAGGAGCGCCCTGGTGGGTTGTGCCCCCCTCGGGGCACCCCCCAGGTGTTACTCTGGCCCAATGGATGTCTTCTGGTCCATAAAAAATCTCCGTGAAGTTTCGTTGCATTTGGACTCCGTTTGGTAATGATTTCCTGCGATGTAAAAAACATGCAGAAAACAGCAACTGGCACTTGGCACTATGTCAATAGGTTAGTACCAAAAATGATATAAAATGACTATAAAATGATTGTAAAACATCCAACAATGATAAAATAACAGCATGAATACTTCATAAATTATAGATACGTTGGAGATGTATTAGCATCCCCAAGCTTAATTCCTACTAATCCTCGAGTAGGTAAATGATAAAAGAAATAATTTATGAAGTGTGAATGCTAGCAAAATGCATAAGTTTGATCAATGACAATTTCAATGTTAGAGACTTATTAGCATCCCCAAGCTTAATTCCTACTCGTCCTCGAGTAGGTAAATGATAAAAGAAATAATTTATGAAGTGTGAATGCTAGCAAAGTGCATAAGTTTGATCAATGACAATTTCAATCACTTTTCCTAGCATCATATCAGCAATTCTTTCTTATAAAAGTTCTCATGTTATAGTGGCAACCAATTCACATGTTAAGGTTCAAACAATGAACTCTCTTGAAACTCAACAACCTATGTTCTCAGTCACCAAGCAATTGTAATTCAACTTATTCAACAGAGTTTAAGTAAGAGCACCACGTACTCAACCATCATATAGTCTTCTATTATTGCTAACACTCACCGCATACACATGATCAAAATGTTTCAACCAGACACATAGAAAGATAGAGGCTTATTGTTTTGCCTACTAACATATTCACCTCAAGGGTGATGTCAACAATAGTAACTCATGCTACCCATATTCAACTGGACATATGTGCCTAGATCTTTCCTCACCACATGATGCTTGCCAAAGGAGAAAAATAAAAAGGAATAGAGAAGCCTTGTTGTTCTGATAGGGAAACGTGTCCCCCTTGTGGGCGAAACGATAATCACTACCACTTTTCGCCTTGTATTTTCTTCTACGGGCAACATGTAACGGCATGATATACATGCTGAAATTTAAACTTACTCAGGGTTCGTTTGGCCTCTTTTATACACTAATTGAGTTTCCTAGGCATTTAATGTCCATAATTCAAATCTGAACTACAAATACGTGCTCAAGTTCACCAAAATGGCTAGAAAAATTATACATGTGTCCTTGGGTGCTTGTTCAGGTCCCATGCCAGGAATGGGAATGAATTACAACCGTACCGGCGTCCTGGCTCGTCCTCAAACATTTAGAATCTCGGTTTTCAAATCCCCATAAATCCAAATCTCACCAGAAATTCATGAAAGTTGGCATGGTATCACATCATGGCACATATATGCCATGGTAAAAACATTGTCCAATTTGGGCCAAGCTTTATTACAAACCTCTTACAAACTGGAGCTTCTCTCAAAGAAGCCTCGTGGTTCTGATAGGGAAACATGTCCCCCTTGTGGGCGAAACAATAATCACTACATCTTTTCGCCTGGTATTTTCTTCCACAGGCAGCACAGAACGACAGGATATCCATGCTGAAATTTAAACTTATTCAGGGTTTGTTTGGCCTTTTTATACACTAATCGAGTTTCCTAGGCATTTAATCTCCATAATTCAAACCTAAACTACAAATACATGCTCTAGCTCCCCAAAATGGCTTGAAAAATTATACATGTGTCCTTGGGTGCATGGCTAGGTCCCATGCCAGGAATGGGAATGAATTACAACTGTACCAGCGTCCTGGCTCGTCCTCAAACATTTGGAATCTCAGTTTTTAAATCCCCATAAATCCAAAACTCACCAGAAAGTCATGAAAGGCGGCATGGTGTCATGTCACGACACATATATGTCGTGGTAAAAACGTTGTCCAATTTGGGCCAATTACAAACCTCTTACAAACCGGAGCCTGTCGCAAGAACCCTTGTGGTTTTGATAGGTAAACGTGTCCCCTTGTGTGCGAAACGATAATCGCTCCCTCTTCTAGCCTTGTATTTTCTTCTACACGCAACATGGAACAAGGAGAAATTTGCGCTGAACTTTGAAATTATTCAGGGTTTGTTTGACCTTCTTTATTCATTAGTTGAGTTTTATAGGCATTTAATGTCCATAATTCAAATCCGAACTACAAATACATGCTCCAGTGCACCAAAATGGCTAGAAAAAACGTACATGTGTCCTTGGGATGCATGTTTAGGTCCCATGGAAGGAATGGGAATGAATTCAACCGTCTCGGCGTCCTGGCTTGGCCACAAGCATTGCGAATCTCGGTTTTTAAATCTTTGTAAATCCAAAACTCACCAGGAAATCATGAAACTTGGCAGGGTGTCACTACATAGCACATATATGTCGTGGTAAAATAATTGTCCAATTTGGGCCAAGCTATATTGCAAGCCTCTTACAAACCGAAGCTTCTCGCAACCCTCGTGGTTCCGGTAGGGAAACATGCCCCTCTTGTGGGCGAAACGATAATCGCTGCCTCTTCTCGCCTTGAACTTTGTTTTCTACAGGCAACATAGAATAACAGGAGTGTCGTGCTGAAATTTGAAACTGTTCAGAGTTCGTTTGGCCATTTTATGTATTAACTGAGTTTTCTAGGCATTTAATGTAGTCCATAATTCAAATTTGAACTACAAGCACATGCTCCAGTGAAGCAAAATGGATGGAAAATCATACATGTGTCATTGGGTGCATGTTTATGTCTCACTGAAGGAATGGGAATGAATTACAAACTTCTTGTCGTCCTGAAACATTGAGAATCTCGGTTTTTGAATCGCAGTAAATCAAAAACTCACCCAAAAAACATGAAACTTGGCATGGTTTCATGACATGGCACATATATGCCATGGTACAAAATCGTCCAGTTTGAGACAAGGTGCACACATTAATAGCCAGCGTAGTCCTTTCGAAACAAATAGCTGGTTGTATTATATGAACCGTGTGTTCCCGTAACCATTTAAGTGCGGCCACGCGTCCCTCTTTTCTTATGGGATAGTACTACCTCCGTCCTCGTTCATTGGTCATCTTTGTATTTTGTGCCAAAATTTATCCATACTCGGTGGCGTGCGTGCAGCTATTTGATTAGACGGGATGAGCGCGAGAAGTCTGCCGTGCAGGCTCGACTGGATTCGTGCATCCTGTCCACCTCGCAGGATCGACGAGACATGTGCGAGCAGCAAGGCCTCCCATGCTCACCAGGAAGTGGTCTCTTTGACCTCCATCCACCAGCTGCCCGCCTCGCTCACAACTTCTCCATTAATGGCGGCCGAGCCGCTGTTTAACACGCGGTTAATTAAAGCACCTGTACGGAGGGTGTTTGCTTGTGATCCCATGGCCCCACTCAACGTTAGCATTTGCTTTGTTTGTGTTTTCAAGTCGTATTCCGGCCTAATTTAAAATGCCACATAGGGCAACAGATAATACGACGACAAATAAAATGGAAATGGATAATACGGTGACAAATTTACAATGGCACGGATAATAATTGTCTTACATATTCCGGATAATTTAAAATGCCACATGTGACAAAGCCGGGAAGACACGGGGGCAAGAGAAGAAGGAAATCGGAGACAACCATCTGGGTCGCTACTGTCTCTGCTCCGCGATGGATCGCCGGGCGACGACATCCTCCAGCTCCTTCTTCAATTCCTCACGACTTTGCTTGAAAGCAGCCACAGGTTCCTCCACCTTCTGCTCGCGCTCAATCCGGAGCTTCCTCAAATCACCCATCAGTTCCTCGACGACCCCTGTCAGCGTCATCCCCGAGGCACTGCTCTGCTCATGCAACATCTTCCAGCCGACGGCCTCCTCCTCCTTCTCGGCGAGCGCCTTGAGGAGCTTCAAATTGTCACCCATGAGTTGCTCGATGAGGCCGGTTGCCTTCTCAACCGAGGCATCACTGATCTCGAGCAGCTTCATCAAGCCATCGACTAGCTCCTGCTGCTTAATGAGGCCAGCGAGAATGTCGTCGTCGCCGGCCAAGGACTTCAGCAATGCCAGCTCGTCGCGATCGCCGACGCGGCGAGTGCGCTTGTGAGAGCCCTCGCGTGCCCGTGAGAGCTCGTTTGAGGGCTCCGTGGCGCGCCGGGACATCTCTGCTACGGCTGCCGCTTGGCGGCGGGACCTCTCTAGTGCTTCCGCGGCCTTGGTCTTTGCTGCTTGGTTATATGTCCACCCGAAACTCCACCTACCGGTCATGGCGGAACGAGTTGATAGGAAAGACCAGTTTTGTGGGTGATGAGGGGAGGAATTGTGAAGTAATTTTCGAGTGGGTAGTTTTTATAGCCTAGTGCTAAGTGTGAACACATATTAGTTTGATTGGTGTGAACATATTTGCAATTACTTATTGCGTTGTAATATGCAATGTGACGAGAAACTAGGTCAAAATTTATTGATGATTTTGGGCCTACAAAGCCCGTTTCTGTTGTTCTGGCTCACCGCAAACAGTTCTTATGGATCAACCGTATGCCACACATCGGAAGCCCGAAACGTGGGCCCGAGTTCTCGGATGTACGTGTACGTGTCTGCCCAGTATCACACACAATCAAGATATCACCATCGTGTCCGATGGATGCGCTATCGCGCCTCCCACGAGGTGCCAGAAGGTTGACCACGTGGTTGCTTGCCGTTGAGGCGGCCGCGGCTCGCTCTGCTCCTCGTTGAGGCGGCCGCGGCGCGCTCTGCTCGTGTCCATCCGCGCGTTTTCCTCGCCATTGAGGCGGCCACGGCGCGCTCCGCTCTGGCGTCCCTGCGCGTGCTCTGCTCGTCGTTGAGGAAAATTTACAATGGCAACAGTTAATAATTGTCTTACATATTCAGGATAATTTTAAATGCCACATGCGGCAATGCCCAAAACACTCACGACCTACATATGCATACAATTATAATAAAATAGAGGCTAAAAGGCTGAGTTGGCGGCCTTCCAACGACGGTCTTCTCGGACTCCATGATCAGCATATCACCCTTGCGGCCGTTCATTCCAAGTGTCCCGACCCGCCTCCGCCTACGGAGCTGCTGGCACTGGGAGGCTCTTGGGGTTGCTGGGCTTCCTCTAGAAGAGCTTGACAAGGTGCAATCACGCGCATGATATCTCCGCGGAACCGCTCCATTTCCATGTCTCTGCCCTGGTAGAAAATTCCATCCATCACCTGCATCCTCAAGATAACACGTTGGCGATGTTCTATTTTGTCGGGGACGTCAACTCCGCCAAGGATGCGCTCGAGCCTGGCCACCACATCATCGGGATCGAGGTTGACACGGCCACCGCGGGCAATGATGAAGTCGCGGGCTAGCTGTGTCTTGACTGAATCGCAGAGGTCCTCTGCCCATTCCTTGCGAGGCATCAGGCTCTTGATGAGCACTGGTGACGGCGGCTCTTCAGGTGGGTCGTCGATCATGCCACTGAGTAGCTCTGGATCTTTTGCACGGTGGATGGCAAACTGCTCATCACACCTCCTCTGCAATATGTCGATTGTGTGCCAAGGACTGTCATGCCAATATCGGTGCCGATGGGCCATGGTGCCTGCACCGGCCGATGAAGCTCTTGCTCCCCGACCTGCTCCAGCTCGTTCTCCTCGCCAGAGATGTAACGCAAGTAGGGGTCGATGTCGAAGCTTTGGTCGTTGCTTGGCATGCTTGGAATAACTAATGGTAGATGGGTGAGGACTAGATCTACGCAGAGTGTCACGACGGTGCGTTGCCGCCTGGGTTATATGCAGCAAGCCATTAGCTGGTGGCGGGAAACCGATGAGAGAAGAGGCGTGGATTTTACAATTCACCCATGTGGAGCGCGGGAAGACTAAGTGGAGCACACACACAACCCGAATACCATATGCGGTGCCACGTGTTATTTATAACACACATGCTAACATAAGGAAACTTATGTGTAACTTACTAATCATCGCACATGAGCACACGGAGACGCATCGTGTGCGATACTCCTAGCCACCGCAAGCAACTAGTTTGCATTTTTCAAACTTTTTGTACAAATAGAATCGCACACGAACTAACTATAGTAACTGTTTGTGTTATAATTTCTCATCACAAACAGTTCATCCGAGTGGGTTGTTTGCTGTGTATCACACACATCTTGTTTACACGAATCGTTTGTGTTCTTTTGGCTCATCGCAAACAGTTCAGCTATGTGAACTGTATTCCGCATATCACACACATCTTGTTAAGTTGAACCGTTTCTGTTCTCTTCCCTAATCGAAAACAGTTCGTCCGAGCGAACCATATGTCGTATATCACACACACCTTGATCGGGCTGACCGTTTCTGTTGCATTCTTTAATAGCAAACAGGTCATTGGAGCGAAATGTATGCCGTATATCGCACACACATTGATATGGCTGCCCGTTTCTGCTGTTCTGTCTAATCGCAAACAGTTCGTATGGATCAACCGTATGCCCCGCATCTCACACGTAACTAAAATCTGAACCGTGTTTGATGTCTCCGCCATCGCAAATATTTTGCATCTTTTTTGACGGGTTTTTTACATCCCCGTTTGTAATTAATGCATCGCACACAGTTTCGTCAAAGGGTCTTTGATCGTAGTGTCACGTTAGTAGCATCCTGCAGTAGTGTGATCATGTAGTTGGCATAGTATTGGTGGCAAGGCCACCGTTCATATTTTTTATGCATGCCACTCCTGATCCGTGCACGTCCCGGTACACCGCCGGAGGCATTCATATAGGGTCATATCTTTGTTCTAGTATTAAGTTGTAATTCTTGAGTTGTAAGTAAATAAAAGTGCGATGATCATCATTATTAGAGCATTGTCCCATGTGAGGAAAGGATGATGGAGGCTATGATTCTCCCACAAGTCGGGATGAGACTCCAGACTTAAAATAAAAAAGAGGCCAAAGAGCCCAAATAAAAAAGAGGCTAAAGAGCCCAAAACAAAAAAAATGAGAAAATAAAAAAAATGAGAGAAAAAGAGAGAAGGGACAATATTACTATCCTTTTTCCACACTTGTGCTTCAAAGTAGCACCATATTCTTCATGATAGAGAGTCTCCTAGTTTGTCACTTTCATATACTAGTGGGAATTTTTTATTATAGAACTTGGCTTGTATATTCCAATGATGGGCTTCCTCAAATTTCCCTAGGTCTTCATGAGCAAGCAAGTTGGATGCACTCCCACGTAGTTTCTTTTTGAGCTTTCATACTCTTATAGCTCTAGTGCATCCGTTGCATGGTAATCCCTCCTCACTCACACCGATATCTATTGATGCGCATCTCCATAGCCCGTTAATACGCCTAGTTGATGTGAAACTTTGTCCTTCTTTTTGTCTTCTCCGCAACCACCATATTCTATTCCACCTATAGTGCTATATCCATGGCTCACGCTCATGTATTGCGTGAAAGTTGAAAAAGTTTGAGAATACTAAAGTATGAAACAACTACTTGGCTAACACCGGGTGTGCATGATGAAATATTTTGTGTGATGAAGATAGAGCATAGCCAGACTATATGATTTTGTAGGGATAACTTTCCTTGGCCATGATATTTTGAGAAGACATGATTGCTTTATTAGTATGCTTGAAGTATTATTGTTTTTATGTCAATATTAAACTTTTTTTTGAATCTTATGGATCTGAACATTCATGCCACAATAAAGAAGATTACATTGATAAATATGCTAGGTATCATTCACACTTCATAAATTCTTTCTTTTATCATTTACGTACTCGAGGACGAGCAGGAATTAAGCTTGGGGATGCTGATACGTCTCCAACATATCTATAATTTATGGAGTATTCATGCCATGTTTGCAACAATTTTATATGGTTTTGGTATGATTTTATTAGAACTAACCCGGACTAACGCTGTTTTCAGCAGAACTATCATGGTGTCATTTTTTGTGCATAAATAAAAGTTCTCGGAATGGGCTGAAAGTTTATGGTGATTTTTTATGGACCAAAAGAGACCCCCGAAGCACCAGAGCTAGACCAGAAGAGTCCTGAGGAGCCCACAAGCCCTCAGGGCGCGCCCTGGGGGCTAGGGCATGCCCCCTGGCTTGTGGACTCCTCGGGAACCCCCCTGACTTGTTTCCGACGCCAAAAATTCCTATAAATATAGGAACCTCCAGAAATAAACCTAGATCGAAAGTTTCACCGCCGCAAGCCTCTGTAGCCACGAAAAACCAATTGAGAGCCTGTTTCGGCACCTGCCGGAGGGGGAAACCATCACCGGAGGCCATCTTCATCATCCCGGCGGCCTCCATGATGAAGCGGGAGTAGTTCACCCTCGGGGCTGAGGGTATGTACTAGTAGCTATGTGTTTGGTCTCTCTCCCTCTCTCTTGCTCTCTCTCTCTCTCTCTCGTGTTCTTGATTTGGCACGATCTTGATGTACCGCGAACTTTGTTACTATAGTTGGATCTTATGGTGTTCTTCCCCCTCTACCTTCTTTTGATGAATTGAGTCTTGCTCTTTGAGGTTTCGTTATGTTGGATCGAGTATTGGATTTGAGAACACTTGATGTATGTCCTGCGATGGGATATTTGTGGTGACAATGGGATGTTCTATTGATTCACTTGATGTATGTTTTGGCACTCAACTCGTGGATTCGCGAGGTGACATTGGTGTAATCTATGCATAGGGGTTGATGCATGTTTTTGTCCTACGTTCTCCGATGGAAACTTTGGAGTGATTCTTTGTTGCATGTTGAGGGATTGTCATATGATTTAATTATGTTATAATTGTTGAGAGAACTTGCACTAGTGAAAGTATGAACCCTAGGCCTTGTTTTCAAGCATTTCAATACCATTTTCGCTCACTTTTGTTACTAGTTACCTTGCTGTTTTTATATTTTCATATTACAAAAACTTATATCTACTATCCATATTACACTTGTATCACCATCTCATCGCCGGACTAGTGCACCTATGCAATTTACCATTGTATTGGGTGTGTTCGGGGCACAAGAGACTCTTTGTTATTTGGTTGTAGGGTTGTTTGAGAGAGACCATCTTCATCCTACGCCTCCCACGGATTGATAAACCTTGGGTCATCCACTTGGGGGAAAATTGCTACTGTCTTAGAAAACTCTGCGCTTGGAGGCCCAACACGAGTCTACAAGAAGAAGGTTGCATAGTAGACATCAAGAATCTCATTCCTATCTACTCTAGGCACCATGTTTACTCCATCTTGTGCTTGTGCCATGCATTATACCCCGTATTGTAGTCATTTCTACTTATTCTATCAATGAAAGATACACAAGCTTTGCATATTCGCGAAAAAAGTCTCAAACGAGTGAGGCCTAGCCAAACCCTTCGTCTTAAGTTGATTATTTGGTGTGATCGTGCTATGGTCAATAACTTCCAGCTATCCATTCTCTTGATGCTTCTCTGAATTAGTCTTTATATCTTGTTGAATATCTATTCTTATTAGGCTCAACAGCCAACCATCATTTCTGTTTCAATCACCAATCTTCTTCTTCTATATGAAAAGGCAGAGCTCTACTGGTTCCTTGATTTTTTTGTTTCAATCTTTTTAATTAAATTGCAATTCTAGGCTTCTACTTTGTAAATTTGCATTTTACATGGCTTTGAGTGGCTAGTTCTATGTATTTATGTTTGATAACTTTCTCACGATTGATATATGGCAATAAAACTGCTTGCTAGAAGGACAATATTAGATAGCGTATTTTTTTAGATGACTATACAACCAATAATCTATCTATCATTTCCTTTGTTTTCCTCTAATGATTGGTTGAGAATTATCCACAGCTTCTGTTTTAGCCTAGAAATTAGTTTGGAATCCCCTCCGGATTCTAGGGTAGTCCGAAAGTTGGTCTGGAAACTTACGAGGGAGGTTCCAGGGCTACCTGGGAGGTGATACGTCTCCGTTGTATCTATAATTTTTTATTGTTTCATACCAATATTCTACAATTTTCATATATTTTTGGCAACTATTTATATTTTTGGGACTAAAATATTGATCCAGTGCCCAGTGCTAGTTCCTGTTTGTTGCATTTTTTTTGTTTCGCAGAATACCCATATCAAACAAAGTCCAAACGCGATAAATTTTTACGGAGATTTATTTTGGAATATATGTGATTTTTGCGAAAATTAATCAATGTGAGACGATGCTCGAGGGATCCACAAGCCCAAGTGGCACGCCCCCTTCCCAGGGCGCGCCGCGCAGGCTAGTGGCGCCCCTGTAAGGTAGTTGGTGCCATTCTTTCGCCGCAAGAAACATAATTTTTGGATAAAAATCCCCTCAAAATTTCAGCCCAATCGGAGTTACGAATCTCTGGAAATTTAAGAAAGGGTGAAGGGACAGTAAACCGGAATGCGGAACAGAAGAGAACAGAGAGAGAGAGAGATAGAGAGAGAGAGAGAGAGAGAGAGATCTAATCTCGGAGAGGCTCCTCCCCTTCGGGAGCCATGGAGACCAAGGACCAGAGGGGAAACCCTCCTCCCATCTAGGGGGGAGGCCAAGGAAGAATGAGAAGGAGGGGGTATCTCTCCCCCTCTCTCCCGATGGCGCCGGAACACCGCCGGGGCAATCATCATGTGACGGCGATATACTCCAGCAACTCTGTCACCTTCATCAACACCTCCATCACCTTCCCTCATCTATATTCAGCGGCCTACTCTGCCGCAACCCGCTATACACCCTACTTGAACATGGTGCTTTATGCTTCATATTATTATCCAATGATGTGTTGACATCCTATGATGTTTCAATAGATTTTTGTTGCCCTATGGATGATCGGTAAATTGCTATGATTGGTTTAATTTACTCGTGGTTATGTTGATGTCCTTTGGTGCCCATCATTTGAGCACGCGTGTGGATCACACCATAGGGTTAGTTGTATGTTGATAGGACTACGCATTGGAGGGCAAGAGTGTCAGAAGCTTCTTCCTATCATACAAAATGATTCATACGGGATTGAAGGGGGATCAATTTATCTTAATGCTATGGTTGGGTTTTACCTTAATGAGCTTTAGTAGTTGTGGATGCTTGCTAATACTTCCAATCATAAGTGCATAGAATTCCAAGTAAGGAATGACATGCTAGCAGTGGCCTCTCCCACATAAAAATTTGCTATCGGTCTAGTAACTTAGCCAATTTCTTAGGCATAATTCCGCAAATCCTACCACCACTTTTCCACACTCACTATACTAACTTAATTGTTCTTTTAGTAAAACAGTACCTAACTTTTATTGTTCACGTTCTTTATTATGTTGCAAACCTATCCCTTTACACCTATAAAGTACTTCTAGTTTTCTTCTTGTTCTAGGTAAAGAGAACGTTAATTGTGCATAGAGTTCTACCGGTGGTCGATAGAACTTGAAGGGAATATTAATTCTACCTTTAGCTCCTCATTGGGTTCGACACTCTTACTTATTGAGAAAGGCTACAATTGATCCCCGATACTTCTGGGTTTTCAGGTGGCCCCAATGGGAAGATTTGGTTGCCCCATTTTTTAAGGGCCTTCTCACCCGATGGGAAGGGTGCTTTTAGATCTGGAACTCATCCCATTCTTTTGAGCTCTCTCCTCCCCCACCCCAAGCCTTAGAGCTCCGACACGTTTGGAAGGAAACTATCACATGAATATAGGAGTTATTTGTTGACATTGTCTGTTGTCCCTCTTCCCTCCCACCACTCCATAGCATGACTTGCTTTGGTGAGATTTGAGAGAGAGAGGGATTTGAGCATTATTGTGTTTTTGCTTTGCATTTGATGCATCACTTTGAGCTCTCTGTGTCAATTTCTTTGAGTGAGAGCCTGTGAGTGCTACTTCTTGAGCTTGCATTGGTTTTTCCCTTGAAGAGAAAAGGGTGATGCATCACAGTAGAGATAAGTATTTCCCTCAGTTAAGGATCAAGGTACCAATCCAGTAGGAGGAACACGCAAGTCTCCAATAATATTACTTGCACAAATGAACAAATACTTGCACCCGACGCGATAAAGGGGTTGTCAATCCCTTCCTGGTTACTTGCAAGGATGAGATCTGATAGTGATAGATATAAAACATAAGTAAAAGTGCAAAATAAAATAAAAGTAAATAAATTGCTTCTAGGTATTTTTGTGTTTTTGATTTTGTAGATCTGAAAATAATATGATAAAAGATAGACCCGGGGGCCATAGTTTTCACTAGAGGCTTCTCTCTTGAAAGAAAGCATACGGTGGTTAAACAAATTACTATTGAGCAATTGATAGAAACACGCATAGTTATGATGATATCCAAGGCAATGGTCATGTATATAGGCATCACGTCCGAGACAAGTAGACCGACTCCTACCTGCATCTACTACTATAACTCCACACATCGACCGCTATCCAGCATGCATCTAGTGTATTAAGTTGACAAGAACGGAGTAACGCCTTAAGCAAGATGACTTGATGTAGAGCGATATATCCAACCAATATGAACAAACCCCATCTTTTATCCTTAATGGCAATAATACAAAAACGTGTCATGTCCATTTCTGTCACTGGGATTGAGCACCGCAAGATTGAACCCATTACAAAGCACCTCTCCCATTGCAAGAAAAATCAAATCTAGTTGGCCAAACCAAATCAATAGATCGGAGAGAAATACAAAGCTATATAAATCATGCATAAAAGAGTTCAGATAAGACTCAAATAATATTCATGATAATCTGATCATAAACCCACAATTCATCGGATCTCAACAAACACACCGCAAAAGAAGATAACATCGAATAGATCTTCAAGAACATCGAGGAGAACAATGTATTGAAGATCAAAGAGAGAGAAGAAGCCATCTAGTTACTAGCTATGGACCCGTAGGTCTGTGGTAAACTACTCACACATCATCGAAAGGGCACCAAGGTTGTTGTAGAAGCCCTCCGTGATTGAATCCCCCACCGGTAGAGTACCAAAAAAGGTCCCCGGATGGGATATCACGAAGACAAACTTGCGGGGTGGAAGAGTATTTTTGGTGTGTCCTCTGGCCCTTCGGTGGGCCCTCAAGCTTGGGGGCGGCCCCTGGGGTGCGCCCCTGAGCTTGCGGCCATCTCGTGGCCCTTCTGGCCTCCTCCCGAAGCCTCCAAGGTGTCTTGTGGTCCAAGAAAAATCGTCAAGAAGTTTCGTTCCATTTGGACTCCATTTGGTATTGATTTTCTGTAAGGACAAAAATAAGGAAAAAAACAGCAACTGGCACTGAGCACTAGGTTAATAGGTTAGTCCCAAAAAATGATATAAAATAGCATAACAATGCATATAAAACATCCAAGATTGATAATATAATAACCTGGAACAATCAAAAATTATAGATATGTTGGAGACATATCAAGCATCCCCAAGCTTAATTCCTGCTCGTCCTCGAGTAGGTAAATGATAAAAAAGAATTTTTTATGTGGAATGCTACCTAACATGTTTATCATGTAATCCTTCTTTATGTGGCATGAATATTCAGATCCATAAGATTCAAAACAAAAGTTTATTACTGACATAAAAACAATAATAATTCAAGATACTAAAAAGCAATCATGTCTTTTTAAAATATCATGGCTACAGAAAGTTATCGCTACAAAATCATATAGTCTTGTTATGCTCCCTCTTCTTAACACAAAGTATAAATCATGTACTACCCCGGTGTTAGCCAAGCAATTGGATCATGCTTTTTAATGCGCTTCAGCTTTTTCAACTCTCACGCAATACATGAGCGTGAGTCATGGATAAAGAACTTTAGGTGGAATAGAATATGATGGTGGAGATTGTGTGGAGAAGACAAAAAAGGAGAAAGCCTCACATCGACGAGGCTAATAAATGGGCTATGGAGATGCCCATCAATTAATGTCAATGCAAGGAGTAGGGATTGCCATGCAACATATGCACTAAAGCTATAAATGTATGAAAACTCAGAAGAAAACTAAGTGGGTGTGCATCCAACTTGCTTGCTCACGAAGACCTAGGGCAATTTGAGGAAGCCCGTCATTGGAATATATAAGCCAAGTTCAGTAATGAAAAATTTCCACTAGTAATATATACGAAAGTGACGAAATAGGAGACTCTCTGTATGAAGAACATGGTGCTACTTTGAAGCACAAGTGTGGAAAAGGATAGCAACATTGTCCCTTCTCTCTTTTTCTCTCATTTTTATTTTTTCCTTTTTCTTTTTTTCTTCCCTTTTTATTATTTTGGGCTCTTTGGCCTCTTTTTTAAATATATTTTGCCCTCTTTGGCCTCTTTTTATTTTAAGTCCGGAGTCTCATCCCGACTTGTGGGAGAATAATAGTCTCCATCATTCTTTCCTCACATGGGACAATGCTCTAATAATGATGATCATCACACTTTTATTAACTTACAACTCAAGAATTACAACTCGATACTAGAACAAAAATATGACTCTATATGAATGCCTCCGGCGGTGTACCGGGATGTGCAATGATCTAGCGTGACATGTATAAAAATATAAACGGTGGCCAAGCCACAAATACTATGCAAACTATATGATCATGCAAAGCAATATGACAATGATGGTGTGTGTCATAGTAAAACAGAACGGTGGAAGTTGCATGGCAATATATCTCAGAATGGCTATGGAAATGCTATAATAGGTAGGTATGGTGGCTGTTTTGAGGTAGATATAAGGTGGCTTATGTGTGAAAGAGCGTATAATATCATGGGATTTGGATGCACCGGCGAAGTTTGCACCAACTCTTAAGGTGAGAAAGGGCAATGCACGGTAACGAAGAGGCTAGCAATGATGGAAGGGTGAGAGTGCTTATAATCCATGGACTCAACATTAGTCATAAAGAACTCATGCGGCTTGAACTACGTCCGTATTTCCCCAAAGAGGGGATGATGCATCACAACTACGGTAGGTATTTCCCGCAGTGATGAGACCAACGTTATCGAACCAATAGTAGAACCATGCAACACTACGTGAATGGCACCTGCACACAAAGAACAAATACTTGCAACCCGACGTAAAAGAGGGTTGTCAATCCCTCCCGGGTGAAAGATAAGTAAATTTTGTAGTAGATTGGATAAATAGATTTCGTGGGAACGCGAGATAAAATAAATATCAATAAATTGCAGCAAGGTATTTTTGGTTTTTTGGATTAATAGATCTGAAAATAAACGCAAATAAAAATAGATCTCGAAGGCACATATGATAAAGAAGAGACCCGGGGGCCGTAGATTTCACCAGTGGCTTCTCTCGAGAAAAATAGCATACGGTGGGTAAATAAATTACTGTTGGGAAATTGATAGAACTTCAAATAATCATGACGATATCCAGGCAATGATCATTATATAGGCGTCACGTCCAAGATTAGTAGACCGACTCCTGCCTGCATCTACTACAACTACTCCACACATCGACTGCTATCTAGCATGCATCTAGTGTATTAAGTTCATGGAGAAACGGAGTAATGCAATAAGAACGATGACATGATGTAGACAAGATCTACTCATATAGTAATAGACCCCATCTTGTTATCCTTTATAGCAACGGTACATATGTGTCGTTTCCCCTTCTGTCACTGGGATCGAGCACCATAAGATCGAGCCCATCACAAAGCACCTCTTCCCATGGAAAGAAAAATCAATCTAGTGGGCCTAACTAAACCAAAGATTCGAAGAAGAGTTACGAGGTTATTAGTAATCATGCATATAGGAGATCAAAAGACTCAAATAACTTTCATGGATAAAAACATAGATCTGATCATAAACTCAAAGTTCATCAGATCCCAACAAACACACCGCAAAAAGAGTTACATCAAATAGATCTCCAAGAGACCATTGTATTGAGAATCAAAAGAGAGAAGAAGCCATCTAGCTACTAGGTACGGACCCATAGGTCTACAATGAGAATCAAAAGAACTCATGTGGTTTTTTCGTCGACTCCCCTAGGGTTTCTGGAATATTGGGGTATTTATAGAGCAAAGAGGTGGTGTGGGAGGCCACCGAGGTGGGCACAACCCACTAGGGCGCGCCTGGGCCCCCAGGCATGCCCAGGTGGGTTGTGCCCCCCTCGGGGCACCCCTCTAGTACTTCTTTGGCCCATCGTGTGTCTTCTGGCCTAGAAAAATTCTCCGAAAAGTTTCGCTGCGTTTGGACTCCGTTTGGTATTGATCTTCTGCGAAGTAAAAACAAGCAAAAAACAGCAACTAGCACTGGGCACTATGTCAATAGGATAGTCCAAAAAAAATGATATAAAGTTGCTATAAAATGATTGCAAAACATCCAAGAATGATAATATAATAGCATGGAACAATTAAAAATCATAGATATGTTGAAGACGTATCAGCATCCCCGAGCTTAATTCCTGCTCGTCCTTGAGTAGGTAAATGATAAAATAGAATTTTTGATGTGGAATGCTACCTAACATGTTTATCATGTAATCTTTCTGTATGTGGCATGAATATTCAGATCCGTAAGATTCAAAACAAAAGTTTAATATTAACATAAAAACAATAATACTTCAAGATACTAAAAAGCAATCATATCTTTTTAAAATATCATGGCTAAAGAAAGTTATCGCTACAAAATCATATAGTCTTCTTATGCTCCCTCTTTTTAACACAAAGTATAAATCATGTACTACCCCGGTGTTAGCCAAGCAATTGGTTCGTGCTTTTTAATGCGCTTCAGCTTTTTCAACTCTCACGCAATACATGAGCGTGAGTCATGGATATAGCACTTTAGGTGGAATAGAATATGATGGTGGAGATTGTGTGAACAAGACAAAAAAGGAGAAAGCCTCACATCGACGAGGCTAATAAATGGGCTATGGAGATGCTCATCAATTGATGTCAATGCAAGGAGTAGGGATTACCATGCAACATATGCACTAAAGCTATCAATGTATGAAAGCTCAGAAGAAAACTAAGTGGGTGTGCATCCAACTTGCTTGCTCACGAAGACCTAGGGAAATTTGAGGAAGCCCGTAATTCGAATATATAAGACAAGTTCAGTAATGTAAAATTTCCACTAGTAATATATATGAAAGTGAAGAAATAGGAGACTCTCTATATGAAGAACATGGTGCTACTTTGAAGCACAAGTGTGGAAAAGGATAGCAACATTGCCCCTTCTCTCTTTTTCTCTCATTTTTATTTTTTCTTTTTCTTTTTTCTTCCCTTTTTATTATTTTGGGCTCTTTGGCCTCTTTTTTAAAAATATATTTTGGCCTCTTTGGCCTCTTTTTATTTTAAGTCCGGAGTCTCATCCCGACTTGTGGGAGAATAATAGTCTCCATCATCCTTTCCTCACATGGGACCATGCTCTAATAATGATGATCGTCACACTTTTATTTACTTACAACTCAAGAATTACTACTCGATACTAGAACAAAAATATGACTCTATATGAATGCCTCCGGCGGTGTACCGGGATGTGCAATGATCTAGCGTGACATGTATAAAAATATAAACGGTGGCCAAGCCAAAAATACTATGCCAACTATATGATCATGCAAAGCAATATGACAATGATGGTGTGTGTCATAAAAAAACGGAACAGCGGAAGTTGCGTGGCAATATATCTCAGAATGGCTATGGAAATGCTATAATAGGTAGGTATGGTGGTTGTTTTGAGGAAGATATAAGGTGGCTTACGTGTGAAAGAGCGTATCATATCATGGGATTTGGATGCACCGGCGAAGTTTGCACCAACTCTTAAGGTGAGAAAGGGCAATGCACGGTAACGAAGAGGCTAGCAATGATGGAAGGGTGAGAGTGTGTATAATCCATAGACTCAACATTAGTCATAAAGAACTCATGCGGCTTGAACTACGTCTGTATTTCCCCAAAGAGGGGATGATGCAACACAACTATGGTAGGTATTTCCCTCAGTAATGAGACCAAGGTTATCGAACCAATAGGAGAACCACACAACACTACGTTAATGGCACCTGCACACAAAGAACAAATACTTGCAACCCGACGTAAAAGAGGGTTGTCAATCCCTCCCGGGTAAAAGATAGGTAAAATTTTTAGTAGATTGGATAAATAAATCTCGTGGGAACGCGAGATAAAATAAATATCAATAAATTGCAGCAAGGTATTTTTGGATTTTTTGGATTAATAGATCTGAAAATAAACACAAATAAAAATAGATCTCGAAGGCACATATGATAAAGAAGAGACCCGGGGGCCGTAGATTTCACTAATGGCTTCTCTTGAGAAAAAGAGCATACGGTGGGTAAATAAATTACTGTTGGGAAATTGATAGAACTTCAAATAATCATGACGATATCTAGGCAATGATCATTATATAGGCATCACGTCCAAGATTAGTAGACCGAGTCCTGCCTGCATCTACTACTATTACTCCACACATCGACTGCAATCTAGCATGCATCTAGTGTATTAAGTTCATGGAGAAACGGAGTAATGCAATAAAAACGATGACATGATGTAGACAAGATCTACTCATATAGGAATAGACCCATCTTGTTATCCTTAATAGCAACGATACATATGTGTCGTTTCCCCTTTGTCACTAGGATCGAGCACCGTAAGATTGAACCCATCACAAAGCACCGCTTCCCATGGCAAGAAAAATCGATCTAGTCGGCCTAACTAAACCAAAGATTCGAAGAAGAAATACGAGGCTATAAGTAATCATGCATATAGGAGATCAAAAGAATCAAATAACTTTCATGGATAAAAACATACATCTGATCATAAACTCAAAGTTCATCGGATCACAACAAACACACCGCAAAAAGAGTTACAGAAAATAGATCTCCAAGAGACCATTGTATTGGGAATTAAAAGAGAGAAGAAGCCATCTAGCTACTAGCCACGGACCCATAGGTCTACATTGAACTACTCACGCAACATCTGAGAGGCACCAATGAGGATGATGAACCGCTCCGTGATGGTGTCTAGATTGGATCTGTGGTTTCTAGAACTTGCGGCGGCTGGTATTATTTTTCGTCGACTCCCCTAGGGTTTCTGGAATATTGGGGTATTTATAGAGCAAAAAGGTGGCGCGGAAGGCCACCGAGGTCGGCACAACCCACCAGGGCGCGCCTGGGCCCCCAGGCACGCCCAGGTGGGTTGTGCCCCCCTCGGGGCACCCCTCTAGTACTTCTTTCGCCCATCATGTGTCTTCTGGCCTAGAAAAATTCTCCAAAAAGTTTCACTGCGTTTGGACTCCGTTTGGTATTGATTTTCCGTGAAGTAAAAAACAAGCAAAAAACAACAACTAGCAGTGGGCACTATGTCAATAGGTTATTCCCAAAAAATGTTATAAAGTTGCTATAAAATGATTGTAAAACATCCAAGAATGATAATATAATAGCATCGAACAATAAAAAATTAAAGATACATTGGAGACGTATCAACATCCCCAAGCTTAACTCCTGCTCGTCCTTGAGTAGGTAAATGATAAACAAGAATTTTTGATGTGGAATGCTACCTAAAATGTTTATCATGTAACCTTTCTTTATGTGGCATTAATATTCAGATCCATAAGATTCAAAACAAAATTTGAATATTGACATAAAAACAATAATACTTCAAGATACTAAAAAGCAATCATATCTTTTTAAAATATCATGGCTAAAGAAAGTTATCGCTACAAAATCATATAGTCTTGTTATGCTCCCTCTTCTTAACACAAAGTATAAATCATGTACTACCCCGGTGTTAGCCAAGCAATTGGTTCGTGCTTTTTAATGCGCTTCAGCTTTTTCAACTCTCACGAAATACATGAGCATGAGTCATGGGTATAGAACTTTAGGTGGAATAGAATATGATGGTGGAGATTGTGTGGACAAGACAAAAAAGGAGAAAGCCTCACATCGACGAGGCTAATAAATGGGCTATGGAGATGCCCATCAATTGATGTCAATGCAAGGAGTAGGGATTGCCATGCAACATATGCACTAAAGCTATAAAATGTATGAAAGCTCAGAAGAAAACTAAGTGGGTGTGCATCCAAATTGCTTGCTCACGAAGACCTAGGGCAATTTGAGGAAGCCCGTCATTGGAATATATAAGCCAAGTTCAGTAATGAAAAATTTCCACTAGTATATATATGAAAGTGACGAAATAGGAGACTCTGTATATGAAGAACATGGTGCTACTTTGAAGCACAAGTGTGGAAGTCCCTTCTCTCTTTTTCTCTCTTTTTTTCTTTTTCTTTTTTTCTTCCTTTTTTTTATTTTGGGCTCTTTTGCCTCTTTTTTTTAAATATATTTTGCCCTCTTTTTATTTTAAGTCCGGAGTTTCATCCCGACTTGTGGGAGAATAATAGTCTCCATCATCCTTTCCTCACATGGGACCATGCTCTAATAATGATGATCGTAACACTTTTATTTACTTACAACTCAAGAATTACAACTCGATACTAGAACAAAAATATGACTCTATATGAATGCCTCCGGCGGTGTACCGGGATGTGCAATGATCTAGCGTGACATGTATAAAAATATAAACGGTGACCAAGCCACAAATACTATGCCAACTATATGATCATGCAAAGCAATATGACAATGATGGTGTGTGTCATAATAAAACGGAACAGTGGAAGTTGCGTGGCAATATATCTCAGAATGGCTATGGAAATGCTATAATAGGTAGGTATGGTGGTTGTTTTGAGGAAGATATAAGGTGGCTTACGTGTGAAAGAGCGTATCATATCATGGGATTTGGATGCACCGGCGAAGTTTGCACCAACTCTTAAGGTGAGAAAGGGCAATGCACGGTAACGAAGAGGCTAGCAATGATGGAAGGGTGAGAGTGTGTATAATCCATAGACTCAACATTAGTCATAAAGAACTCATGCGGCTTGAACTACGTCTGTATTTCCCCAAAGAGGGGACGATGCAACACAACTATGGTAGGTATTTCCCTCAGTAATGAGACCAAGGTTATCGAACCAATAGGAGAACCACACAACACTACGTTAATGGCACCTGCACACAAAGAACAAATACTTGCAACCCGACGTAAAAGAGGGTTGTCAATCCCTCCCGGGTAAAAGATAGGTAAAATTTGTAGTAGATTGGATAAATAAATCTCGTGGGAACGCGAGATAAAATAAATATCAATAAATTGCAGCAAGGTATTTTTGGATTTTTTGGATTAATAGATCTGAAAATAAACACAAATAAAAATAGATCTCGAAGGCACATATGATAAAGAAGAGACCCGGGGGCCGTAGATTTCACTAGTGGCTTCTCTTGAGAAAAAGAGCATACGGTGGGTAAATAAATTACTTTTGGGAAATTGATAGAACTTCAAATAATCATGACGATATCTAGGCAATGATCATTATATAGGCATCACGTCCAAGATTAGTAGACCGACTCCTGCCTGCATCTACTACTATTACTCCACACATCGACTGCTATCTAGCATGCATCTAGTGTATTAAGTTCATGGAGAAACGGAGTAATGCAATAAGAACGATGACATGATGTAGACAAGATCTACTCATATAGGAATAGACCCATATTGTTATCCTTAATAGCAACGATACATATGTGTCGTTTCCCCTTCTGTCACTAGGATCGAGCACCGTAAGATTGAACCCATCACAAAGCACCTCTTCCCATGGCAAGAAAAATCGATCTAGTCGGCCTAACTAAACCAAAGATTCGAAGAAGAAATACGAGGCTATAAGTAATCATGCATATAGGAGATCAAAAGACTCAAATAACTTTCATGGATAAAAACATACATCTGATCATAAACTCAAAGTTCATCGGATCACAACAAACACACCGCAAAAAGAGTTACAGAAAATAGATCTCCAAGAGACCATTGTATTGGGAATTAAAAGAGAGAAGAAGCCATCTAGCTACTAGCCACGGACCCATAGGTCTACATTGAACTACTCACGCAACATCTGAGAGGCACCAATGAGGATGATGAACCGCTCCGTGATGGTGTCTAGATTGGATCTGTGGTTTCTAGAACTTGCGGCGGCTGGTATTATTTTTCGTCGACTCCCCTAGGGTTTCTGGAATATTGGGGTATTTATAGAGCAAAAAGGTGGCGCGGAAGGCCACCGAGGTCGGCACAACCCACCAGGGCGCGCCTGGGCCCCCAGGCACGCCCAGGTGGGTTGTGCCCCCCTCGGGGCACCCCTCTAGTACTTCTTTCGCCCATCATGTGTCTTCTGGCCTAGAAAAATTCTCCAAAAAGTTTCACTGCGTTTGGACTCCGTTTGGTATTGATTTTCCGTGAAGTAAAAAACAAGCAAAAAACAACAACTAGCAGTGGGCACTATGTCAATAGGTTATTCCCAAAAAAGTTATAAAGTTGCTATAAAATGATTGTAAAACATCCAAGAATGATAATATAATAGCATCGAACAATAAAAAATTAAAGATACATTGGAGACGTATCAACATCCCCAAGCTTAATTCCTGCTCGTCCTTGAGTAGGTAAATGATAAACAAGAATTTTTGATGTGGAATGCTACCTAACATGTTTATCATGTAATCTTTCTTTATGTGGCATTAATATTCAGATCCATAAGATTCAAAACAAAATTTGAATATTGACATAAAAACAATAATACTTCAAGATACTAAAAAGCAATCATATCTTTTTAAAATATCATGGCTAAAGAAAGTTATCGCTACAAAATCATATAGTCTTGTTATGCTCCCTCTTCTTAACACAAAGTATAAATCATGTACTACCCCGGTGTTAGCCAAGCAATTGGTTCGTGCTTTTTAATGCGCTTCAGCTTTTTCAACTCTCACGAAATACATGAGCATGAGTCATGGGTATAGAACTTTAGGTGGAATAGAATATGATGGTGGAGATTGTGTGGACACGACAAAAAAGGAGAAAGCCTCACATCGACGAGGCTAATAAATGGGCTATGGAGATGCCCATCAATTGATGTCAATGCAAGGAGTAGCGATTGCCATGCAACATATGCACTAAAGCTATAAAATGTATGAAAGCTCGGAAGAAAACTAAGTGGGTGTGCATCCAACTTGCTTGCTCACGAAGACCTAGGGCAATTTGAGGAAGCCCGTCATTGGAATATATAAGCCAAGTTCAGTAATGAAAAATTTCCACTAGTATATATATGAAAGTGACGAAATAGGAGACTCTGTATATGAAGAACATGGTGCTACTTTGAAGCACAAGTGTGGAAGTCCCTTCTCTCTTTTTCTCTCTTTTTTTTCTTTTTCTTTTTTTCTTCCTTTTTTTTATTTTGGGCTCTTTGGCCTCTCTTTTTTAAATATATTTTGGCCTCTTTTCATTTTAAGTCCGGAGTTTCATCCCGACTTGTGGGAGAATAATAGTCTCCATCATCCTTTCCTCACATGGGACAATGCTCTAATAATGATGATCGTCACACTTTTATTTACTTACAACTCAAGAATTACAACTCGATACTAGAACAAAAATATGACTCTATATGAATGCCTCTGGCGGTGTACCGGGATGAGCAATGATCTAGCATGACATGTATAAAAATATAAATGGTGGCCAAGCCACAAATACTATGCCAACTATATGATCATGCAAAGCAATATGACAATGATGGTGTGTGTCATAATAAAACGGAACGGTGGAAGTTGCATGGAAATATATCTCAGAATGGCTATGGAAATGCTATAATAGGTAGGTATGGTGGCTGTTTTGAGGAAGATATAAGGGGGCTTATGTGTGAAAGAGCGTATCATATCACGGGATTTGGATGCACCAGTGAAGTTTGCACCAACTCTTAAGGTGAGAAAGGGCAATGCATGGTAACAAATAGGCTAGCAATGATGGAAGGGTGAGAGTGCGTATAATCCATGGACTCAACATTAGTCATAAAGAATTCATGTGGCTTGAACTACGTCGGTATTTCCCCAAAGAGGGGATGATGCAGCACAACTACGGTAGGTATTTCCCTCAGTGATGAGACGAAGGTTATCGAGCCAATAGGAGAACCACACAACACTACATGAATGGCACCTGCACACAAAGAACAAATACTTGCAACCCGACGTAAAAGAGGGTTGTCAATCCCTCCCGGGTGAAAGATAAGTAAATTTTGTAGTAGATTGGATAAATAGATTTCGTGGGAACGTGAGATAAAATAAATATCAATAAATTGCAGCAAGGTATTTTTGGTTTTTTGGATTAATAGATCTGAAAATAAATGCAAATAAAAATAGATCTCGAAGGCACATATGATAAAGAAGAGACCCGGGGGCCGTAGATTTCACTAGTGGCTTCTCTCGAGAAAAATAGCATACGGTGGGTAAATAAATTACTGTTGGGAAATTGATAGAACTTCAAATAATCATGACGATATCCAGGCAATGATCATTATATAGGTGTCACGTCCAAGATTAGTAGACCGACTCCTGCCTGCATCTACTACAACTACTCCACACATCGACTGCTATCTAGCATGCATCTAGTGTATTAAGTTCATGGAGAAACGGAGTAATGCAATAAGAACGATGACATGATGTAGACAAGATCTACTCATATAGGAATAGACCCCATCTTGTCATCCTTTATAGCAAAGGTACATGTGTCGTTTCCCCTTCTGTCACTGGGATCGAGCACCATAAGATCGAACCCATCACAAAGCACCTCTTCCCATGGCAAGAAAAATCAATCTAGTCGGCCTAACTAAACCAAAGATTCGAAGAAGAATTACGAGGCTATTAGTAATCATGCATATAGGAGATCAAAAGACTCAAATAACTTTCATGGATAAAAACATAGATCTGATCATAAACTCAAAGTTCATCAGATCCCAACAAACACACCGCAAAAAGAGTTACATCAAATAGATCTCCAAGAGACCATTGTATTGAGAATCAAAAGAGAGAAGAAGCCATCTAGCTACTAGGTACGGACCCATAGGTCTACATTGAGAATCAAAAGAACTCATGTGGTTTTTTCGTCGACTCCCCTAGGGTTTCTGGAATATTGGGGTATTTATAGAGCAAAGAGGTGGTGTGGGAGGCCACCGAGGTGGGCACAACCCACTAGGGCGCGCCTGGGCCCCCAGGCATGCCCAGGTGGGTTGTGCCCCCCTCGGGGCACCCCTCTAGTACTTCTTTGGCCCATCGTGTGTCTTCTGGCCAAGAAAAATTCTCCGAAAAGTTTCGCTGCGTTTGGACTCCGTTTGGTATTGATCTTCTGCGAAGTAAAAACAAGCAAAAAACAGCAACTAGCACTGGGCACTATGTCAATAGGCTAGTCCAAAAAAATGATATAAAGTTGCTATAAAATGATTGCAAAACATCCAAGAATGATAATATAATAGCATGGAACAATTAAAAATCATAGATACGTTGAAGACGTATCAGCATCCCCGAGCTTAATTCCTGCTCGTCCTCGAGTAGGTAAATGATAAAATAGAATTTTTGATGCGGAATGCTACCTAACATGTTTATCATGTAATCTTTCTGTATGTGGCATGAATATTCAGATCCGTAAGATTCAAAACAAAAGTTTAATATTGACATAAAAACAATAATACTTCAAGATACTAAAAAGCAATCATATCTTTTTAAAATATCATGGCTAAAGAAAGTTATCGCTACAAAATCATATAGTCTTCTTATGCTCCCTCTTTTTAACACAAAGTATAAATCATGTACTACCCCGGTGTTAGCCAAGCAATTGGTTCGTGCTTTTTAATGCGCTTCAGCTTTTTCAACTCTCACGCAATACATGAGCGTGAGTCATGGATATAGCACTTTAGGTGGAATAGAATATGATGGTGGAGATTGTGTGAACAAGACAAAAAAGGAGAAAGCCTCACATCGACGAGGCTAATAAATGGGCTATGGAGATGCTCATCAATTGATGTCAATGCAATGAGTAGGGATTACCATGCAACATATGCACTAAAGCTATAAATGTATGAAAGCTCAGAAGATTAGTAGACCGACTCCTGCCTGCATCTACTACAACTACTCCACACATCGACTGCTATCTAGCATGCATCTAGTGTATTAAGTTCATGGAGAAACGGAGTAATGCAATAAGAACGATGACATGATGTAGACAAGATCTACTCATATAGGAATAGACCCCATCTTGTTATCCTTTATAGCAACGGTACATATGTGTCGTTTCCCCTTCTGTCACTGGGACCGAGCACCATAAGATCGAACCCATCACAAAGCACCTCTTCCCATGGCAAGAAAAATCAATCTAGTCGGCCTAACTAAACCAAAGATTCGAAGAAGAATTACGAGGCTATTAGTAATCATGCATATAGGAGATCAAAAGACTCAAATAACTTTCATGGATAAAAACATAGATCTGATCATAAACTCAAAGTTCATCAGATCCCAACAAACACACCGCAAAAAGAGTTACATCAAATAGATCTCCAAGAGACCATTGTATTGAGAATCAAAAGAGAGAAGAAGCCATCTAGCTACTAGGTACGGACCCATAGGTCTACAATGAATTACTCACGCAACATCAGAGACGCACCAATGAGGATGATGAACCGCTCCGTGATGGTGTCTAGATTGGATCTGTGGTTTCTAGAACTTGCGGCGGCTGGAATTATTTTTCGTCGACTCCCCTAGGGTTTCTGGAATATTGGGGTATTTATAGAGCAAAGAGGCTATGCAGGAGGCCACTAAGGTGGGCACAACCCACCAGGGCGCCTGGGCCCCCAGGCATGCCTAGGTGGGTTGTGCCCCCTCGGGGCACCCCTCTGGTACTTCTTTGGCCCATGGTGTGTCTTCTGGCCTAGAAAAATTCTCCAAAAAGTTTTGCTGCGTTTGGACTCCGTTTGGTATTGATTTTCTGTGAAGTAAAAAACAAGCAAAAAACAGCAACTGGCACTGGGCACTATGTCAATAGGTTAGTCCCAAAAAATGAAATAAAGTTGCTATAAAATGATTGTAAAACATCCAAGAGCGATAATATAACATCATGGAACAATCAAAAATTATAGATACGTTGGAGACGTATCAGCATCCCCAAGCTTAATTCCTGCTCGTCCTCGAGTAGATAAATGATAAAAATTTGATGTGGAATGTTGTCTATCATGTTCATCACATATTCTTTTCTTTGTTACATGGACATTTGGACTTTTATAAGATTCAAAGCAATAGTCTAGTTTTGACATGAAGATTTCAATATTCAAGCATATCAACAAGCAACCATGTCTTTCAAAATATCAGCACTAAAGCAAGTTATCCTGTCGGAGTTATTGGCCATGGGTAGCCTCATCTGCCCCCATGGCATTTCAAGACATCGGGGCGGACTGCGCCCCTCAAGCCTCAAAGCTTGACCGCCGCCTTCTTGCGGTCGGCTGGTCCAAGCGGCCGGCTGCCGGAAGGCAGATAACCTCAGAAGACGGCCACGAAGCGGGCCGCCTCCTAGCAGGCGGCCTCCAGAGAGGCCGGCTTCTAGCAGGCGGCCACAGGCGCCCTCAAAGTCTGCACCGTCATGAATAAGATGAGACGGGGCATGGCTACAGCGAGGCCTGCCACCCCCGAATCCAGGACGTGTGTCGTACCATCCGAAGATCTCCTGCACGGCGCGACACTGTGGCCCCTCCACCCGTGACGTCACCCAAGTCTGAGGGACCATGCCCCCACGACGGGGTGTCGGTACGCCCGCAGGCGGCGGGCCCTACCTGCCTATGAGAAGCTGGAAGGCGGCAAGCTTGACCAGTCGGCACGAGGGAGAAGCCGGCACCCGGCAGGCGGTTCTCCCCCTCCCTAGGAGTTTGTGCGCCATTAACCAGAAAAGATGGGGAATGGCTACAGTGAGCGCCCGCCAGGCAGTGGAACTGTAGCCACGCCTTCCCCGATAAAGCAAGCGTCATTAGAAGCACGGCTAAAGTGATGAGCAGCCGGCAAGACCTGTAAGCGGCGGGCGCGCCCTGTCGGCCAAGTACAAGACAGCCGGCAGGGCCCACCAGTCGGCGGGCCCCAGCAGCCAGCGGAGAAGCCAGCCACTAGAGACACTGACGACCCGGGCCTACACCCGGCCAGTTTACTATTGTACCCCTAGGGGGTAGACCTATATAAACCCCCCAGGGCACCCATGCAAAGGGTTCAGACCCTTAGATCACACAACACACATAAAGAGAGGAGAGAGCTAGCCTTGCCCTTCTTCCTCCTCTAGCAAACAGCTCAAGCAGCATCTTGTAGCTACTTGTTGAGATAGTGAGCATGCGGAGACCCCGCAGAGCAGGACTAGGGGTGTTATCTCCTAGGAGAGCCCCGAACCTGGGTAAAGTTCGCCTGCGTACGTGTCTACGCCTCATCCCGCTTCCTGGCACCGACAACGTCTTATTAGCCCCCACCATGATAAGCCATCGCTTGGCATATGTCGCACCAAAACCCCGACATTTGGCGCCCACCATGGGGCTAGGTGCACCGTCGTCCGGAGATCTGTTCTGGACGGGAACCCTCTTCCTTCCTACCGAGCGCAGCCAGCCCGCCACGCCAGACGGCATTTGCGCCAATGCGCTGCATGATGCGGAGGTCGCCTGCGCGGCGAGCTGCCTCGCTGACCTTGTTGGCGAGATCCGCCTTTCCGACAAGCATGCGTCCGACGCCGGCACCGACGGCCCCGAGTACCGTCTCGTCAGCCTCCTCGACCAACTCCACATCGCCAACGAGCCGGCCTCCCACTTGGAGTCGATCGGCTCCACCGACTCGATGCTCATCGACTCTGACACAGCGTCACTTGATGCGTTCCCCACCAATGTGGTGGTCATCGATGACCCTCTCCCTTGCGCCGACAGCAGCGCCAGCACCGTCACAGAGGTGCTCGTCATCAGCCATGATGGAGCCTCTGGTGGCGGCGCCGAAGACCCGCTCGAAGCGACGCTGCGAGACGTGTCTGCGCCCAGCATAGATGATGCCGACGCCGAGACGCTGGAAGCACGCCGCGTCCAGCTTGTCGAGAGCGCCAAGAAGTTGGCAAGCATGAGACGCCTCTCGGAGGCTTATCAGCGCGAGATGGACCGCGCTGTTGGCGGCATGCCAGTTCCTGGCAGGCCCTGCCGCATCGGCACGGTCCAGCAACACGGCGCGGCCATTTCCAGCATGTTCAGGGCAGACCGCCCTGTCTACGCCACGCCTGCAGAGAACATACGAGCTGCCCAGGCGGCAGCAGACGAGCTAGACAAACTCGAGGGTGACGAGCGTCGGCACATGACGGAGCGCGTTCAGCGACTCATCGACGCGGCTGCTGAGCAGCAAGAGACCGCCGCCCGCCGCCAGGCGGAGCCTGGCACGCACGCCGCAGACCCGCCTCCTCACCGAGATCAAGGCGCGACATCCCGGACACCGACTGGTGGCATCCGTGACAGAAGAGACAAGGAGCCGGCTGCTAGCCGCAGCCGGACGCGCCTCACCATCAAGCGCGACCAAGACGGCCGCCCAAGAGCAGTGGAACGACGGGATGACTGTCTGCCTCCACCTCCTCCCCGTAGGGAGAGGCGCACCTCCCTGCTGCCTGTTGACCACCCAATGCTCGGCGACCGCCTTGGCCGCCGAGAGGGAGTCGGAGAGAACGATGCCCGCCACCGGATCGATTGCCTCAACCGATCTGTCGTGGTGGGCGCACGGCAGATGCCAAGGGATGGCTAAATAGAGTAGGAGGCTCGAGGGCGCTGGTGGACTCCAGAGGCGAGGTTGGCATGAGCGGGCGCGGGACGCCGGACATACCCAGGTTCGGGGCTCTCCGGAGAGATAATACCCCTAGTCCTGCCGAGTGTAGTTGGATGATCGATAGTACAATGTTGCTCCTAGAGCTGTATGGAGGAGGAAGGAACCTGGCCAAGGCTTGGGCTGCTCCTTCTCTCCAGTGTTGCTGTTTTCTGGCTTGTCCTCCCGCTCGCCCCTCGAATGATCGTGGGCTCCCGGGAGGTTTTATAGTCCAACCCCCTGGGGGTACAATGGTAATGTTATAAGTCGGTGGGTCCGTATTGTCAGTGTCCGGGGACCCGGGCTGGGTCCCGCTGAGGGCTTGTGGTTCGCCGGGTTCCCCTAGGTGCGGGCCCTGCAAGCCTAGGGGGACTGTGCGCCGTCTTGTCGATCGTCAGGGCGTGGCCGAGTTGAGTCCCGTACAGTGCTCTCCGTCAGGTTGCCACTTGCTGTCGTCAGTGGTGAGGACGGGGGCACTGTAGCCACGCCGGCCCTGGTCAGCGGGTAGGTGAGGGGCACTGTTGCCACGTTCCTGCTGACCAGAGGCATGGGCGGGGCACTGTTGCCTCGGTCATCGTTGATTGAAGTCTCGTCCCCATCATACGGCCTGGATGGGACGGGAGATGACCCGCGGCTGGATTGCGTAGCACGCCATGGGTGGCGCTGGCTTGTTGAGGAGGCTTTGGCCGTGCCGGGTTCGGCTGTCTTGCGCTAGTTGTTGAGGCCGAGTCGACGTGTCTTGCCGTGTCGGCTAGTCTGGCCGGCTTGCGGGGCTTGGCCGGGTCGCCGGGTCGAGCGACCGGGCCAAGCGCGTGCCGGTATTGAGGGGCGGTGCCAACCCCATTTTTTTAAGAGGATCCGGGTTCCGTTGCCTGCCTGGGGTCCATCCCCCCGACAGTAGTCCCCGAAGCTATGAAGGTCCGGCAACACCCACTGTGTGCCGGTTTTCTCGGAAACCAGATCACGGCATCTCTGCCGTGGCGGGGACTGAGAAGTCCGCCGAATCTTGGGGCAATCCCTCGGGCTTTGCGCGGGCGCCACGTGGTGCCCGGAAGTCGGAGGGGCCTGACAGGCCACGCGCGTGACGGGACCGGGCGATGGGCTGGGGCCCACCGCCGCGCGCCCTCGGCACAAGCACGTGGATTTATTACGGCGTCCGGGGGCCAGTTGCTCTTCCCCAGGAAATTACTGCGCGTGTACGTGCACACTTATTGCGGGGTAGTGGAACGGGCGCATGGAGACGATCCCACTTCCCCACTTCCCCACGTTCAAACCGAGGGTTATAAATCGGGGGGCGGCGAACATTATTCTCGCTCGCGCCCTCCTGTCCCTTTGCTCTCGCTCCGCTCTTTGCAACTGACGCACTGCGGCGCCCGCTGCTCCGAGCAGAACTCCTTCGCCGTCCATCTTCATTCTTCTTCCTTTGATCATGTCGCTGCCATCGGGCTCCTGGATGGGTTCGAATCACCTTCGAGGACATCACCCACCTCCGGGCGACGCGGCACCTGCCGTGGGAGACGGACGTCAGCGTCTGCCTGCCGCGCGGCGAGCAGAGGCCTCGGCCCGAGGGGCCGGAGCGCGTGGTCTTCCTCACGCACTTCGAGCGCGGGTTCGGGCCGCCGGCGAGCACCTTCTTCCGCACGTTCCTGGAGTTCTTCGGGCTCCACCTGCATCATTGTGGCGCCGGCGCCATCGTCCAGCTCTCCGGCTTCGTCACCCTCTGCGAGGGGTACCTGGGGGTCGAGCCTACGATCGACCTCTGGGCGCGCTTCTTCTCCTTGAAGCGGTAGGGCCCGTCGGCCAGGGAGTTCGCCGATTGCGGAGCTGCCGTCATCTCGAAGCGGTCGGGGGCGGATTTCCCCAAGATCCCGCTGGAGGATTCTGCCAAGAAGTGGCAGAATTCCTTCTTCTACGTCCGCAACCTTGGTGCGGATCGCATCAACCTTCTGGCCTTCGCCATCGCACCGCCGCGGGCGAAGACAAACTGGGGCTTCTCGCCCAGGCGCCCGTCGCAGGAGATCGTCAATCTCTGCGAGCGGGTGACGGTGATGAGGACGCAGGAGGGGCTCAGTGGCACCGACCTCCTCGCCGCGTTCATCATGCGCCGGGTCCTTCCGCTTCAGGGGCGCTCCTGCCTCATCGGCGAAATGGTCGGCCTTCAAGACCCCAACCGCATGGGGTCGACGCGGCTGTCCGCGGAGCAGGTCGCGCGCGGCGTGAATGACATCTCCAAGGCCAACCTTGGGGAGGACTGGCAGTTCGGCAAGGCGCCGTACAGCCAGTTGAACCCGGCGCCGCAGGTGAGTGTCTGGCCTTCTTACATTGCTGCCGCGCACCTTCTCATCCGTCCTGATGCGACGCGGGCGGTACTTCTGAACGCGATTCGGCATCCTTACGCCCGGGCCCCATCGCAGGTGGAGCCGGTGGCGCCAGAGGAGCCCGCGGCTCATGGCGGGGAGCAGGAGGCCGAGTCCGACACCGGCGCCGGGCGTCACGCGGGTAAGTCTCGTGTTTTTCTTCATGTGTCTTGAATTGCTGACCGCGGCACGGAACGGTCGGTGCTGACGCCAGTTGTCGGTGTAATGGCATTGGGCGGGGGAGGCGGCGACGCGGGCGGAGCCGGGTCCCCGCATGGGGCGGCGCCGAGCCGCCCGCATGGAAAAGACAGCGTCGCGCCGCGACCCTGGGCCCCGAAGCGCACGGCGGATCCGGCCGGGGCCGGAGGACGGCCAAGAGGAAGCACGGCGGCGGGCACGGGAGGCCAACCCCGGTCCCGGTCTTGGCGGGGTAAGCTTCATCTCTCGTTTGCGCTCCGATTTTTTTCTTGAGCTAGTCTTGTTTCTTTTCTGCTCATTCTGTCTTCTTCTCCAGGTCGCCAATCGCGCTGGCGAGGGCGGCGGAAGCCGCGACCGCCGAAGGGGCCGCGTTCCGCAGGAGCCGGTCCGACCTCGCCGACCAGGCCGAGGTGGAGGGACGGGCTGACTCGGACCTCGGCCTGGATCCGAACGACGCCGAAGCCTTGGCCTGGCGGGACAGGAACCGGGCCGAGGCGGAGCTGGAGGCAGCGTTGGTCCGTGCTTGGACCGACGCGGCGGCGGCATGGGCGCGATCCGGCACGGAGCCGGCCTGGCGTGAGATGCCGGAGGGCACGGTGGTGGCAGCAACGGTCTTTGAGCCGTCGTTGCTGAGGGAGCGCGGACGTGGAGGCCGGGCTGAGGTGGTGATCCCCGACCGAGAGGTCGTGGAGGTGGCGGATGACACCCTACCGCGGGCCGACGTGGTCGAGCGAGCGGGGACTGATGGTGGTGGAGGCGGCGTCATTTTGGAAGAGACGCTGCGGGCGGCGGTGTCGGAGGCGCCGCCGGTTTTGGAGGAGGCACCGCGGGCGGCGGTGCCGGAGGCCACCCCGGCAGCTGGGCCGGAGACGGCGACGTAGGGAGTCCCCGCGTCCGTGTCGTCGTTGGCGCTGGGAGGGGCGTCGGAGGAGGTGCTGGCCGCGTCGCTAGCGGCCTGTGGGGAGTATGCCTTGGTGCCCCGGCAGGGAGGGCGCCGAGCTGCCGTGCCGCAGCCGGCACAGAGTGGGAGCGCCGTTGTCTTCGGGCCTCAGACCCAGGAGGAGGCGGCGCTGGACGCTCTCAGTCGCCGCCTGCGAGGCCGCACGGAACGGCTCGAGGCCTAAGCCCAGGCCGAGGTGGAGCGGACGCGCGACCTGGAGCGCGCCGTTCTGGTAAGTCTTCTTGTAATTTCTTCTTTGTGGGGGCGCGCCAGCGCACCCACTGGGTGTAGCCCCCGAGGTTCGGGCCAACTACGTAGTAGTTGGGTCGAATCTTTAGAGTGTTGGCCTTGTTCTGATTTCTGCTTTCTTCAGCATCTCGATGCCTTCCGGGTCCCCGCCTACAATCGTCTCCTGGGCAAGCACCGGGAGCTCATGGAGCAGCTTTCCGCCAAGGAGGAGGAGCTCCGCGTCACCGCAGGTATTCATGTGCTCTTTTCTAGTGGGGGCGCGCTAGCGCACCCACTGGGTGTAGCCCGCGAGATTCGGGCCAACTGTGTAACAGTTGGGCCAAATCTTAAGTCTTGCTTTTTTCTTCTGCTGAGTCCTTCTTTTTCGTAGCCGAGGTGCTGTCCTAGCAGACTTGCCTGCTCCAGGCCAGTCATCACTACGACCGGCTCGTTGCCGACACCGGCCATCTTGGCGTCGAGGCGGCGCAGGCGAGAGCGGAGGCGGCCGCGGCTCGGCGGTCTCTCGACGAGGCCAACCGGCTGCATGAGTAGCTGGCGGGTCACAAGAGCCACCTCGAGGCCGAGGTGGAGCTCCTTAAGGCGGAAGCCGCCAAGGTGGCAGAGGCGCAGCAGGCCCTGGTGGAGGCGGACCAGCAGCGCGGCCAGATGGCCGACGACAAGGGTTGGCTCCAGGCCGAGGTGGATCGCCTGCGGGGGTAGGTCACCATGGCTGAGGGGGCCCGTCCGGACGAGGCCTGTCGCCGCGAGGCGGCCGAAGACAAGGACGCCGAGCTGAAGGCGGCCCTTGCCAAGGCGGCCGATTTGGAGAAGGCGCTCGAGGAGCACGACCGCGCCATCGAGAGGGAGCGGCGTGGTACGTTGCTTGAGGCGCAGCACCTGGAAGAGTCCTTCTCCAGTAAGTGCTTTTTCTTGTCGTTTGCCTGGTCAAGATCCGGCCTTTCTTTCTTGTTGTTCTTCTTCTAACTCGCTTCTTCCTTTGCGGCAGGAGCCTTCCTAGAGACACAGCGGCTGGCGGAGGAAGCCGTCCGCTATCAGCGCGACCCGACCGGCGTCGTTGGGTCCATGACGGATCCGCGGGTGGCCTGGACCTTCCCGGAGATCATCGCCGCCACTGAGGCCCGGCTGCAGGTCCTGGGAACGCAGTTGGGGCGGCTGTCCCAGGCCGGCACCGCAATGACGGCGGCCCTATGGCCGGACTCCGTCCAACCGAGCATCTTCTCGCACCTGGCGCGTTGGTTGGAGATGGGGCCGGACCGGCTTGGCGAGTGGCGCGTCTCCGCCGCTCGTGCCGGTGCTGAGATGGCGCTCCGGTTCGCGCTGTCCTGGCATCCGGACCTGCAGCTGGACGCGTTGATGGGCCAACGGGCCGGTTCGGAGCAGCTCTTGCAGGAGCAAGCCGGCCGGATCACCTCCCGGGCCAGCTACATCACCGAGTTCGCCTTCCACGACGAGTTCCATCCGGAGCGGACGAAAGACGGCAGGGCCGTGGACGGCGACGACTACGGCTTGCTCCTCCATGATCCGGAGGGGAGCTCGGAGGAGACGGGCGTCTACCGCGACGCGGGTGCTGAGGAGGACACCGGCACCTCGCTGGACCCGGAGGCCGCCAGGAGAGCCGTCGATGTCGCGACGCGGCGCTGGAGATGCCTGAGACACTTTGTGTAAAATCTGTTAAATAGTAGGTCCACCCACCCACTGGGGGTTTTAGGGTGTAATGAACTCGGGCCGTGGGCCTTTTCTTAAATACTTGTGTAGATGTCATGGGTGCTTTTGCTTTTTGCCTTCCGTTTTTTGACCGATTTCATGCGCTTTTCCTTTCTCAAACCTCCCCCCACGAGTCAGACGGCCGAGGCTCCGGTCCGTGACAAGGAGTTCGGTTCTTTGAGAGGGGCGCGCAGGACTTGGGTCCCTCGAAACGTTGAGCGCGAGCGAAACACCCACTGGGCCGGCTGGCCACAATCCGGCGAAGCCGATTGGCGATCAGCCGGTCATGCGGCTGTTCATTTGATGAATGGTGGGTCGGGTTGATCGACCCGGCAGCCTTTGACTTAGTGTATGAAGCTTAAAGGAGCTTTGGCCCGTTGTGCTTGCCAGCCGACCGCCAAAGCTGGATCTGTGGCTTTAGGGCGAAGTGGGGGACCGCGGCATCCTAACTTTATCAGGAATCACCAAGTAAGGCGGCGGGGTGGCGACCGAGCCGGCCAGCCCCCGAGCCCCCGGGTCGAGCGAGACGGACCGGTGGCCAGGTTCAGTGGTATAGTGATGCAAGAAAATAGGGACACAATAAATTGGTCGGCAAAAGGCAGCCCCCGAGACTCGTTCGGGGACCCCATAGTTTCATGCGTTTACAAAAGGCGATGATACATACGCTCGTGGAGCTAACTGTCAAACGGGCGGAGGAGTTCCGTGTTCCACGGCCGGGTCATTTCTTCACCGGCGGTGTCCTTCTTGCGCTTCCTTGACTTGCGTGCGTCGATGAGGTAGTAGGCGTTGCGGTCGCGCAAGGCCCTGCTCACGATGAATGGGCCCTCCCATGGAGGGGACAGCTTGTGCTGGCCTGCCTACTCTTGGACGAGTCGGAGGACGAGGTCGCCCTCGCGGAACGCGAGGGGCTTGATCTTCTTGCTGTGGCAGTGCCTCAGGCCTTACTGGTAGATGGCCGAGCGACTGAGCGCCAGGAGGCGTGCTTCTTCGAGCAAGTCGACGCCATCTTCGCGGGCTTCTCTGGCTTCGACTTCGGTGTACATCGCGACGCGCGGTGAGTCGAACTCGACGTCGGTCGGGATGACGGCTTCGGCTCCGTAGACGTGGAAGAACGGGGTGAACCTGGTCGACCGATTCGGCATGGTGCGTAGACTCCAGAGAACGGCTGGCAACTCGTCAAGCCAGCTGCCGGGTGAGCGGATGAGTGGCTCGACGAGTCGCGGCTTGACGCCGGACAGGATGAGTCCATTGGCCAGTTCGACCTGCCCGTTGGACTGTGGATGCGCAACGGAGGCCAGGTCGAGGCGGATGCTAGAGACGGAGCAGTATTGCTCGAGCGCGCCCTGGGCGAAGTTGGTGCCGTTGTCGGTGATGCTGTTCGGCATGCCGTAGCGCACCGCTATGTCCTTGATGAACCGGACGGCTGTTGGCCCGTCTAGTTTCTTGATTGGTCTTGCCTCGATCCACTTGGTGAATTTGTCCAGTGCCACCAGCAAGTGCATCATGCCGCCTCGAGCGGTTTTGAAGGGTCCCACCATGTCGAGTCCCCAGACCGCGAAGGGCCAGGTGATCGGTATGGTGCGGAGTGTTGACGCCGGCTGGTGGCTGCGTTTGCTGAAGCGCTGGCATCCCTCACACTTGAGGACGAGTGACTCAGCATCTTTGAGGGCCGTGGGCCAGTAGAAACCGTGGCGGAACGCCTTGGCCACCAGGGATCATGATGCGGCGTGGTGCCCACAGTCGCCCTGATGTATGCCGAGGAGGATGTCGATGCCCCGTTCCTGCTCGATGCAGCGCTAGAACACGCCGGTGGAGCTGCGCTTGACGAGCTCATTGTTGATGATGCTGTAGGCGGACGCCCGGCGCTGCACTTGCCGAGCTTCGGTCTCGTCCATGGGGAGAACCCCGTTCTCCAAAAATTCTGATATTGGGAGGGCCCAAGATGGAGCCGTAACCACGGAGAAGACGGCCATCAGGGTGGGTTTCGAGTCGGCACCCCCGAGCCGGGTTAAGCAGCCCCCGGGTCGGGGATGGGGACGGCCGGGTCCGGGACGATGGTGGCCGGGTTGATCTGAGCAGCCCCTGGGCCAGGTTCAGCTGTCCCCGGGCCGGGTTGAGGTGCGGCCGGGTCGTCTGCAACGTGGATGGACTCGGAGTCCGGCGATGGCTTGACGGACGACTTGCGCAGGTGCGGGAGGGAGACGTCGGATGGGATGGCTTGTCGTGATGAGGCGATCTTGGCGAGCGTGTCAGCTACTTCGTTCTCCGCGCGCGGGACGTGGAGAAACTCGCAGCCCTCGAAGGATCCGGACAGCTTCTGGACGAGGAAGCGGTAGCTTGCCATGTTGGAGTCCCGGGCGTCCCATTCGCCGGAGCACTGCTGCACCACCAGGTCCGAGTCGCCATAGCACAGGATGTGCCAGATGCCGAGTTCCTTGGCAAGCCGGAGGCCGTGCACAAGGGCTTCGTACTCGGCGACGTTGTTGGAGGCGGCGAAGTGGATCTGGAGCGCGTAGCGGAGCCGGTCGCCCTTCGGGGACGACAGTACGACGCCGGCCCCCCAAGCCGAGTCGCATCTTGGACCCGTCGAAGTGCATGCGCCAATGCGTCGAGTCGGGAGGCGGCGGCAAGTACTGGGGCTCGGTCCAGTCGACGAGGAAGTCGGCCAGGGCTTGAGACTTGATCGCAGTGTGGGGCTCGTAGAGGATGGTGTGGCCGGCTAGCTGGATCGCCCACTTGGCAACCCGGCCAGAGGCATCCCAGCACCCGATGATTTCTCCGATAGGTGCCGTGCTGACCACGGTGACAACGTGCCCTTGGAAATACTGCTTCAGCTTCTTGGCGGTGAAGTACACGCCGTAACACATCTTCTGGTAGTGCGGGTAGTTCTGCTTGGAGATGGAGAGCACCTCGCTCAAGTAGTAGACTGGGCGCTGGACAGCTTGGATCTTGCCCTTCTCTGGTCGCTCGACCACCAGCACCATGCTGACCGCCCGCGAGGTCGCGGCTATGTAGAGCAACAGCGGCTCCTTGTCGGTTGGCGCAGCCAGCACTGGTGCGGTGGAGAGCATGCGCTTGAGGTCTTGGAAGGCCTCGTCTGCCTTGCCGTTCCATTCGAACGGGCTCGTCTTCTTCATCAGCTGGTACAGGGGTAGCGCCCTCTCGCCCAGCCGGCTTAGAAACCAGCTGACCGAGGCCAAGCATCCGGTGAACTTCTGGACATCGCGCAGCCGAGCCGGCTTGCGCATGCGTTCGATGGCCTTGATCTTCTTCGGGTTCGCCTCAATGCCGCGTTCCGAGACGAGGAAGCCGAGTAGCTTTCCGGCCGGGACGCCGAAGACGCATTTTTCCGGGTTAAGCTTGACCTTGTATTCGTGGAGGTTGGCTAAGGTTTCCTTCAAATCGTCGAGGAGCGTGAGGTGCTGCTTGTTCTTCACCACGATGTCATCCACGTATACGTGGATATTGCGGCCGAGTTGCAGTAGCAGGCATTTCTGCATGCAGCGCTGGAAGGTGGCGCCGACGCTCTTCAAGCCGAACGACATGGTGATGTAGCAATACGCCCCAAAGGGCGTGATGAAGGACGTCTTCAGGGCATCGGCCGGGTCCAGCTTGATCTGGTGGTAGCCGGAGTAAGCGTCCAGGAAGGACAGGAGCTCACACCCGGCGGTCGAGTCGATGACTTGGTCGATCCGCGGGAGGGGGAACGGATCCTTGGGACAGGCCTTGTTGAGGCTGGTGTAGTCGATACACATGCGTCAGGTCTTGTTCTTCTTCAGGACGAGGACTGGATTGGCCAGCCACTGAGGGTGACACACTTCCATTATGAAGCCGGCCGCCAAAAGCTTGGCGACCTCTTCACCAATGGTTCTTCTCTTCTCTTCGGAAAATCGTGGTAGGGGTTGACGGACATGCTTGGCGTCCTTGCGGACGTGAAGTTTGTGCTCGGCGTACTTCCTCGGGATGCCCGGCATGTCCTTGGGGGTCCATGCGAAGATATCCCGATTCTCACGGAGTAAGTCGACGAGCTCGCCTTCCTATTTGCTGTCGAGGCGGGCGCCTATGACAACGTACTTGCTGCAGCTGGGGTCTTCTGGGTTGAGCTTCACTTTCTTGGCCTCCTTGGAGGGCTTGAAGGCGGCCTCGTCGGCCGGGTCCGGGGTCGGGATCGACGCGGCGGAGGCCTCGCCTACCAGGGCGACGATCCGGTCGAGCTGGCGCCGCTCCTCGGCAATGACCACCGACTCGGCCAACTTGGCGCCGTCTCGGGCGCACTCCAAGGACTTGCGATACTCGCCCGTGATGGTGATGAGGCCGCTGGGACCCGACATCTTCATCTTCAGGTACGCGTAGTGGGGAACCACCATGAACTTGGCGAGCGCGGGCCGGCCCAACAACGCGTGATACGCGCTGGACAGGTCCACCACCTCGAACCAGATCGGTTCGCGCTGGAAGTGGCTGCTGTCACCGAACAGGACATCTAGCCGGACCCGGCCAATGGGGGAGCAGGAGAGGCCGGGCACGATGCCGTGGAAGATCGTTCGGGTTGGCTCCAGGTCCTCGGCCTTGAGGCCGAGCTTGGTCATCGTGTCGCGGTAGAGGATGTTGATGCTGCTGCTGCCGTGGATGAGGACTCGGGAGAACTTGCATGTGCGCCGCACGACGATGGTGGGGTTGAGGACGAGGGCGTAACCACCTGGGCTCGGCACGACTGCCGGGTGATCCTCCCGGGTCCAGGTGATCGGGCGATCCGACCAATGCATGAACTCCGGCTTGGCCGGGACGACGGTGTTCACCTCCTGCCGAAGGAGGCGCTCGCTGCGCTTATCGTCGCCGAGGCTGGTGAAGACGACGTAGGCCGCGCTCTGGTCCGGGTAGGCGTCGTCGCGCATCGCGCCGCCAGCTGGAGGCGGCGGTGGAGGCGGAGCCGGCTATCCCGCGCCTGGAGCCGGAGCCGGAGGGGGCGGGACGTCGCCCCTCATGATGCGCTTGGTGATGGCGCACTGCCGAAGCGTGTGCGTGGAAGGTCTTGCGCCGCTGTGGTGCTTGCATGGGGCGTCGAGCATCTGCTCGAAGGTCATGGCGGGTTGCCGTGCCGTCTTGCCGGTTTGCCGGCGTTTGGCCGCCGGGTCCCCCGCGGGCTCGGTGGCCGCGACGAGCCGGTTGTTGTGACGCGGCGCCGGCTGGTCGGCCTTGCGCTTGTTGTTCTGGTGATGCTGCTGCCGGCTGCTTTCGCCGGCCGGCTTCGGAGGGGGAACCGGCTTCGCCTTGCCGGCTTCATCCAGCGCCACCTGGATCTTCATGGCGGAGTCGGCGTTGGCGTACTTGTCCGCCGTCACCATGAGCGCGGCCATGGTGGCCAGCTCGGAGCGTAAGAGCTTGTGCTTGAGAAGGGTGCCGTCTCGGCACCCGCTGACGAAGTACTGGATCGCCTGGACTTCATGGACGCCCTCGCAGCTGTTCCGGAGCTCGGTCCAGCATGTTAGGTACTCGCGACCGGTCTCCGTAGGCCCTTGCACGCACATGGTGAGCTGGCTAGGGCGGCCGGGTGGCTTGTAGGTCCCCGTGAAGTTGCGGACGAAGGCTTCCTCGAAGTCCACCCACGTGTTGATGCTGCCCATCAACAGGCTGTTCAACCACGTGCGGGCCAACCCTTGGAGCATGAGCGGTGCGTAGCGCACGGCGAGCCGACGATTGGCACCGGTGATGCCAGTGGTCGTGGTGTAGTCGGTGAGCCAGTCTTCTGGCTTCACCGTCCCGTTGTACATGGGGGTGTCGCGGGGGAGCATGAATCCTTTGGGGAAGGGCTCCTCCCGGATGCGCGGGCCGAAGCACGCCGTTCCAATAGCACCGCTCTCCTCCACCTCCGGGGAGCGAGCGAGCTGATCAAGGCGGTGGCGAGCGTCGGCGTCGTCGATGGCACGCAGGCCGAGTCGACTTACGGCCAGGCCGCGGGGGGCCGGGTCGGTTGGAGCCGAACACCGGCCATGCTGGCCGGGTCTGCGCTGGATCTCCAGGACGGGCTCGTCGCCCAATCCGCCGGCGGGTGTAGCGGCTGGGTCGCGCCGAGTCCGGGCTCGACCGGAGTGCGCCTCGCCGGGTGGCGAGGAAGCGGTGTGCAGAAGTTCGCCGGGCCCGCCAAGGCGGGCGGAGCCGGATCCCGCCGGCTTGGCGACCTGGTTGAGGCGGTCCTCCTGGGTGTTAGCGGCGTGGAGGAGTTCACGCATCCGCCCGATGCGCTCTTTCAGGTCCTCACCCCCGAGCTGGTCCAGGCCGGCTGCGGCCGCCTAGGCAGCGCGCATGTTCTTCGCTGGGGTCTCGTAGACGGTTCGGACGGCGCCGAGGGCCTGGCCGATCGCTCCTCCCCGGGCACGCACATCGGTGACCCGGCTTGGCTCGGCTGCGGCGGGCGTGAATCCGTAGGCGGCGGCGCGCTCCAGCTGAGCGGCGTCCAGGCGACGCTGAGTGGCGGCGAGCGTCTTAGATAGGTCCAGCATCTGCTGGCGCCTTTCCTCGAGCTGGGTTCCGGCCTCAGCGACGTTGGTGGCGTCAACATCGGTGCCGATGGGGGTGCGGAGGCTCTGCATCGCAGCACGCAACGGATCGGACAGCTCGATCCGATCCGCTGCGGCCCTGGCTTCGGCAGCCTTCCTCGTCTTGCTCGACGAGGAGGAGGCGCCGTCGCCGGTGACGAAGACCTCCACAAGGACGTCCATTGCCCCGACGGAAACACCGCCGCCGAGGGAGAGGGGAGAGTCGGAGTAGCTGAGCACCTCGCTGGGGTACTCATCAGCCGCGAATGCATCGGAGATGCGCAGCGCGGCGAAGGAGGTGGCAAGCGCGGCGAAGGAGGAGGCAAGCGCGCCGACGACGTCGTCCGCCAGCGCGACGGACTTGTCGCTGTAGGAGAACGGCCCCGTCTGAAGCATGCTCCCGGCCAGCTCCTCGAGGTGCCCCACGGTGGGCGCCAACTATTGTGGTGGGCGCACGGCAGATGCCAAGGGATGGCTAAAGAGAGGAGGAGGCTCGAGGGCACTGGTGGACTCCAGAGGTGAGGTTGGCATGAGCGGGCGCGGGACGCCGGACATACCCAGGTTCGTGGCTCTTCGGAGAGATAATACCCCTAATCCTGCCGAGTGTAGTTGGATGATCGATAGTACAATGTTGCTCCTGGAGCTGTATGGAGGAGGAAGGAAGCTGGCCAAGGCTTGGGCTGCTCCTTCTCTCCGGTGTTGCTGTTTTGTGGCTAGTCCTCCCGCTCGCCCCTCGAATGATCCTGGGCTCCCAGGGGGTTTTATAGTCCAACCCCCCGGGGGTACAATGGTAATGTTATAAGTCAGTGGGTCCATATTGTCGGTGTCCGGGGACCCGGGCTGGGTCCTGCTGAGGGCTTGTGGTTCGCCGGTTCCCCTAGGTGCGGGCCCCGCAAGCCTAGGGGGACTGTGCGCCGTCTTGTCGATCGTCAGGGCATGGCCGAGTTGAGTCGCGTACAGTGCTCTCCGTCAGGTTACCGCTTGCTGTCGTCAGTGGTGAGGGCGGGGGCACTGTAGCCACGCCGGCCCTGGTTAGCGGGTAGGTGAGGGGCACTGTTGCCACGTTCCTGCTGACCAGAGGCATGGGCGGGGCATTGTTGCCTCGGTCATCGTTGATTGAAGTCTCGTCCCCATCATACGGCCTGGACGGGACGGGAGTTGACCCACGGCTGGATTGCGTAGCACGCCATGTGTGGCGCTGGCTTGTTGAGCAGGCTTTGGCCGTGCCGGGTTCGGCTGTCTTGCGCTAGTTGTTGAGGCCGAGTCGACGTGTCTTGCCGGGTCGGCTAGTCTGGCCGTCTTGCGGGGCTTGGCTGGATCGAGCGACCCAGCCAAGCGCGTGCCGGTATTGAGGGCCGGTGCCAGCCCCGTTGTTTTTTGAAGAGGATCCGGGTTCCGTTGCCTGCACGGGGTCCATCCCCGCGACACGATCCCTGGCGCTAGAAGAAGAAGATGCGCTAGGCCTGCCTTGCTTCGGCGCCCGTATTCGTGATGAGCCTTTCCCCAAAGGGTTCACGCTCCCAAGAGACATGCACAAGTACAACGGGTCTGTGAAGCCGGAGGACTGACTGGTCAACTACTCCACAGCCGTGAGCATAGCAAACGGCAACAAGCGCGTTGCCATGAAATATGTTCCGCTCATGCTCCAGGGCACCGCCCGGACATGGCTGAACAGCCTGAAGCCCTGCAGCATCAACAGTTGGGTAGATTTCATTGATGCCTTCGTCCGCAACTTCACTAGCACGTACAAGCGGCCGCCCAAGCCTCACCAGCTCTCCCTTTGCGTCCAAGGCCCAAACAAATCGACTCGCAACTATCTCACGCGTTGGGCCGAGCTGCGCAACTCTTCTGAAGGCGTGCACGAGGTGCAGGCTATCGAGTACTTCACTGCCGGGTGCAGAGAAGGCAACGTGCTCAAGCACCGACTCCTCTGCGATGAACCGGCAACCCTCGACGAGCTACTGATCATAGCCGACAAGTATGCCACGGCCGACTCCTCCATGAAGACGGAGATTCAAGTTGATGCTTCCGGCAAAGTGGCCCCTCAAGCTCCTCGGACTCCGGCTGGTGACACCAGTCGGCGGCAGCAACAGAGCAACAACAAGCGCAAGGTGCCACAGCCGACTTCCACCAGTCGGCAGGTGGCGACAGTCGAAGACTAGCAGCCGGAAAGGCAGCCTGCTCCCAAGCGTCAGAAGGGCGGCAAGCCAAATTGGTTGCATGCCTTCTCCTATGAAAAAACCCTTGATGACCCCTGCAAGTTTCATAGTGGCGTGAAGCCGTCCAACCATACCACTCAGAAGTGTCACTGGCTCACCCGAATTGCCAAGGGCGAAGGATTGCTGCCTCCTCCACCAGCCGGCCCGCTGCCGCCGCCTCCTCCCCCGCAGCAGGCGGCCAGGCCGGTCGCCGCTATTCAAGGTGAGTACCCAGAAGAGCAAGGAGCCTATGTCATCTTCACTAGTGTGGCTGACGACAGGCGCAGCCAACGCCAACAGTCTCGAGAAGTGAATGAGTTAGCTTCTGAAGCCTTAGAGTTCATGCATTGGTCAGAGAAGCCGATTAGTTGGAGCCGAGCGGACCACTCGGAAGTGATGCCTTCCCCAGGTTCCTACGCTCTGGTGTTGGACACTACTTTTGCTACAGAGTGAAGAGCAGCTCGTTTTTCCCGAGTCCTGATAGATGGCGGTAGCAGCATCAACATCTTGTACAGCAATACCATGGAGAAACTGGGCATCAAGCAGAAGCAGCTTCAGCCCAGTCGGACCGTCTTCCATAGCATAGTGCCCGGCCTTTCACACTCACCAATCAGCAAGATCAAGATAGATGTCCTCTTTGGACTCAAAGATCATTTCCGTCGAGAGCCCGTCTGGTTCGAAGTAGTTGACCTTGAGAGCCCTTACCATGCACTACTTGGCCGACCTCCCTTGGCCAAGTTCATGGTGGTACCGCATTATGCCTACCTCAAGATGAAGATGCCAAGCACCAAAGGGATTATCACCATCTCTGGAGACTACAAGAAGTCGTCCGCTTGTGCCGCCGCCAGCAGCCGGCTGGCCGAGTCCCTGGTGATTGCTGCCGAGAAGCGGCTCCTTGACCGGGTTGTGGCCATGACCGGCAAGCTGCCGGACATGTCCCCCGATCCCAAGGAGTCGGAAGTTGATGGCTCCTTCAAGCTAGCTAAAGAAACAAAGAAGATATCACTGGATCCAGAGCACCCGGAGAGGTACGCTATCGTAGGTACAAACCTCGACAGCAAATAGGAAAGCGAGCTCATCGATTTCCTCTGTGAGAATCGGGACATCTTTGCATGGTCTCCTAAGGACATTCCGGGTGTTACGACGGATCTCGCCGAGCACAAGCTACATGTCCGACCTGACGCCAATCCGGTAAGCAACCCCTCTGCCGCTTGTCAGAGGAGAAGAGAAGAATTGTTGGTGAAGAGACAGCCTGACTCCTAGCAGCCGGCTTCATTATGGAAGTATTCTATCCGGATTGGCTAGCCAACCCTGTCATTGTACTGAAGAAGAACAACAAGTGGCGCATGTGTATTGATTATACCAGCCTCAACAAAGCTTGCCCCAAAGATCCATTTGCCCTGCCACGAATCGATCAAGTGATAGACTCCATAGCCGGATGCGAGCTGTTGAGTTTTTTGGATGCATATTCAGGGTACCACCAGATCAAGTTGAACCCAGCTGATAGGCTGAAGACCTCTTTCATCACGCCATTCGGAGCCTTCTGCTACCTGATGATGATGTTCGGCTTGAGGAATACCGGCGCCACGTTTCAGCATTGCATGCAGAAGTGCCTCCTCAAGCAGCTCGGCCGAAATGCCCATGTCTATGTGGACGATGTTGTGGTGAAGACGAAGAAGCGTGGGACCCTCCTAGAAGATCTCAAGGAGACTTTTGAAAATATGCGCCAATTTCAGATCAAGCTCAACCCAGAGAAGTGCGTGTTCGGAGTACCAGCCGGCTAGCTCCTTGGCTTCGTGGTCTCGGAATGCGGCATGGAGTGCAACCCTGTGAAGATCAAGGACATCGAGAGGATGAAGAAGCCTACCCGACTGAGAGACATCCAGAAGTTCACCGGCTGCTTGGCATCCATCAGCCACTTCATCAGCCGACTAGGCGAGAAGGCACTTCCCCTGTACCAACTCCTGAAGAAAACCACTCACTTCGAGTGGAATGACAAGGCGGATGAGGCTTTTCTCCAGCTCAAGAAGATGTTGACCACTCCGCCTGTCCTGGCCGCACCGGCTGCTAAGGAACCAATGCTCCTCTACATCGCCGCCACCAGCCGGGTGGTCACCACAGTCATAGTAGTTGAACGCAAGGAAGACAGCAAGGTTCTGCCAGTCCAGAGACTGGTGTATTACTTGAGTGAAGTGCTGTCAGCTTCCAAGCAAAACTACCCCCACTACCAGAAGATGTGCTACGGCGTGTACTTCACCGCCAAGAAGTTAGAGCTCTATTTCCAAGAGCACCCCATCACGGTTGTTTGCACTGCTCCGCTTGCTGAGATCATAGGCAGCCGAGATGCTTCAGGCCGAGTGGCCAAATGGGCCATCGATTTGGCCCCCTACACCATCTTCTACCAGCCTCGCACCACCATCACGTCCCAAGCGCTGGCCGACTTCCTCGTTGACTGGGCCGAGACCCAGTACCTGCTGCCAGCGCCGAACTCCACCCATTGGCGGATGCACTTTGATGGTTCGAAGATGCGCACCGGTTTGGGAGCCGGCATCGTCCTCACCTCTCCCAAAGGCGACAAGCTCAGATACACATTGCAAATCCATTTCGCCGCCTCCAACAATGTGGCAGAGTATGAGGCACTAGTACATGGACTCCGTCTTGCCAAAGAGCTCGGCATTCGCTGGATTCTGTGCTACGGTGAGTCTGACTTGGTGGTCCAACAGTCGTCCTGTGACTGGGATACCAAGGATGCAAACATGGCTAGCTACCACTTCCTCGTCCAGCAACTCAGTGGATATTTTGAAGGGCTCGAGTTCCTTCATGTGCCACGAAATGACAACGAGCAAGCAGATGCCTTGGCACGGATTGGCTCCACCCGGCAAGCCATACCAGTCGGCGTGTCCCTTCAACGCCTCCTCGAGCCGTCCATTAAACCTTCGCCCGAATCAGATTCTATCTTCGTGTTGGCTGCTCCTGAAACAGTCGGATCCGACTCAAGGGCCGCAACAGTCGGCTCGGGGACTTTGGCAGGCGGTCGGGGACTGCAGCAGTCGCACCTGGCCCGGGGACTTCAGATCCCGGCCCGGGGACTGCAGCAGTCGGCTCGGGGACTTCAACGACACAACAAGCAACGGCCGACTCCAACCCGCCACCGCCCAACCCAACCACCCCAATACAAGTGGCAGTACTAACAGTGGAGGAAATCACAGCACCATCATGGGCTCAGCCCATCCTCAACTTTTTGGTGAACAAAGAGCTGCCAACCGATGAGATCTCGGCCCGACAGGTGCAGTGTCGGGCAGCAGCATACACCATCGTCAACAGAGAACTCGTGAGGCACAGTGTCACTGGTGTATACCAGCGCTACATGGACCCGGAGAAGGGCCAAGCAATCCTCAAAGATATCCATCAAGGTGAGTGTGGCCACCACGCGGCCTCAAGATCACGTGTGGCCAAAGCTTTTCGCCATGGTTTCTTCTGGTTGACTGCCTTGGAAGATGCCAAGGAGCTAGTCAAGCATTGTAAAGGTGTCAGAAGTTCAAATCACAGCAACACCTACCGGCTTATGCACTCAAGACCATTCCCCTGGCCTAGCCTTTTGCCGTCTGTAGGTTGGATATGGTGGGACCATTCAAGACTGCATGTGGCGGCATGACCCATCTGCCCGTCGCCGGGGACAAATTCACCATATGGATTGAAGCAAAGCCAATCAAGAAGTTGAATGGACCAACTGTTGTGACCTTCATTGCAGATATCACCACTCGGTACGGAGTACCGCACAGCATCATCACCGACAATGGCACAAATTTTGCCAAAGGAGCCTTGGACCATTTCTGCGCGACGCAGGGCATCCAACTGGACTTAGCGTCCATTGCCCATCCGCAGTCAAACGGCCAAGTGGAGCGAGAAAACGGCATCAAGCCCCGACTGGTCGAGCCTCTGGAGCGGTCGGCCGGCTGCTGGATCGACGAGCTGCCGGCCGTCCTCTGGAGTCTGCGCACCACACCAAACAAGTCAACCGGCTTCACACCCTTCTTCTTCATGTACGGTGCCGAGGCCGTCATCCCAACTAACATCGAGTTCAACTCACCTCGCGTCACCATGTACACCGAGGTGGAAGCAAAGGAAGCACGAGAAGACGGCGCCAATCTGCTGGAAGAGGGCCGGCTGTTAGCACTCAGTCGATCCGCCATCTACCGGCAGAGTCTACGCCGCTACCACAGTCGGAAGGTCAAGCCAAGATCCTTCCAAGAGGGAGACCTTGTGCTCTGACTAATCCAGCGAATAGCCGGCCAGCACAAGCTCTTGGCCCCTTGGGAAGGCCCTTTCATCATCAGCAAAGCCTTGGGCAACGACTCCTACTACCTGATCGATGACTAGAAGCCCAGGGCGAGCAAGAGAGACGACTCCGGCAAGGAAATGGACCGCCCACGGAATGCAAATCTTCTTCGAAGATTTTACAGTTGATGCAGTATGTACCACGCTACCTTTTGTATTAAGTACGAAGACTTCGGGTCCCTCGAGGAGCACTCGAGGGCTACCCCTCTTTTATCTATATGATAGGTATTACGCCTATGGATGTGTTATTTCTTTCTTTCGCCTGAAACCGGGTTCGACCAGTCGGCCCGGGGGCTTGCCGCCTTGCACTATGTCAGTGTTCCCTACAGTCGAACAAGTAATGTGCCGACACCTAAGCCCCCTCTTGCCACAAGCCGCAGCTCGTAGAGCGACTGTTCGCTTGGCAAGAATTAAACGCAAGAAACAGGTGCTCACATGAAAAATGGCTAAGGACCAAAACATTGACATAGGACAAGCCGGCCCCTCGCCTCACCGATCGGCTGCCGAGCAGCCGGCCGGTCGGCTTCCCACTTAACTTGCAACGTTCTAATCGTCCAAAGTACTTGTCCTCCCAACATGGCGAAGTACTTGTCCAGGCCGCAGTCCGCAGAGCCGTTGTCCGGTTGGCAAGTAGGAAACCAAGGGAGGGCGACAAAGGAAAAAGCCAAGGAACAAAATGCAAGAAAAGTCGGAACTCGGCAAAAGCACTGCTTGTGCGGGAAATGATTTACAGACCAAAAGGCCCTCGGCCAACATTCAACTTAGTTTGAATACACCCCGCGAGTGGAATTGTGCAAATTTAACAAAAGTTTGTTGAGAAAACTACTAAGCAGGAAAAGCTACGATAAACTGGCGGCCTAGACCAAAGGAGCGGCAGGCGAGTCCGGCAGGTTGGTGGAGTCAGGGGCACCGGCTGGTGGAGTGGCCGGCTGGTGAGTCTCGGCTTGGTTGCCTTCAACAACAGTTGGCATGCTTGCATGCGGCTCATTGCTGGAGTCGCGGTCGAGCTGAGGCTGGCCGTCTGCTCCGTCCTCCGGCGCGCCATCTTCATCATCCTCGTCTTCCTCATGTTCTCCTTCATTGCTGGAGGCGATGACCTCTGCCGAGTCTTTGCCATCATCCGGGTTCAGTCCTAACCATTCCGACGGCGCCTCGGCACCGTTTTCGTTCAACTCAGGGACGAAGACACCGGTGTTGGTGTACTCGGCAATCGCGGCTGCGCGAAGCGTGAGGTCGCGCTCCACCGCCGCCAATTCGGCACTGGCTTCCAGCCGGAATGTGGCCAACTGGGCTAGGTCTAGCCCAGGATACCACGCCTTGGTGAACTCCAAGTCTCACCACGCTGCCGCTCGGGCTGCAGAGCCTTTCCACACTTCAAGCCGGCCGGCGGCCACTTCCAACCAGTCGGCGGTTCGACTGGGGGTGCTGGGAGTTTGCCTGTCTGGCTAGAGGGTGGAGATCGCCTGAGCCCCAGCACGCTACAGCCGGCAGAGCATCCGGTTGGCCGGCTGGAGACGAGCATGAATGCTAACGAGCTGCTCGCCAAGGGTCCAAGGGGCGTCGGCGGTGATCTCCGTGCCTTCCGCCCTTCGTTCCTCGCGGCCAGCCTCGATGGCCTGGTTGGCGGCATGGGAGTTGCCGGGGAAGAAGTCTGCGCAAGCAAAGCAATAAGTCAGATATCAGAAGCTAGAGTTCGGCTCACTTAACAACCGACAGCCAAAAGGAAGAGAAGAAAAGCTCACCGTCGACTATGTCTTCGATCCTGCCATAGCCGACAGTCAGCGCCGCTTTCATCTCAGCCCAACCTGTGCGCTCGGTCTCAAACTCAGCCAGGAGCCTGGCTTCATTGTTTGCCACCTGCTTCAGGGCCGCCTTGTGAAGTTCCGCGTGGTCTTTCAGTTCCTTGGCCAGGCGGTCGCGCTTCTGGGCCGCCTTGTGGCACTCGTCCTCCTAGGCATGCAGCGCGGTGTTGGCTTCGACCAGTTGCTGCTGCAAGGCGGCATTGGCCCCTGCAGGAACAAAAAAGAAAAGATATCAACAATCAAGAGGGAAGAAAAACAATTACCAGAAGATCCGACCCGACTGCTCGGCAGTCGGCTCGCATCTCGGGGACTACAGCCCGCGGGTGCGCTGGCGCGCCCCCGCGGAGAGAAAGGATGGAGTGCTTACGCCGGCTTTCCGTCAAGTCGGCGGTCCGTTGCTCCAGCTCCCGAGTATGGCGTTGAACGTGGTCGCGCGGGTGTTGTGGTAATCCTACAGCAAAGCAACAGGAAGAGAAGTAAGTCAGAAGCCCGGAACCCACTATGAAGTTCTAGGCCGCCTGCTCAGCAGCCAGCCCAGAACTCGGGGACTACACCCATTGGGTGCGCTGACGTGCCCCCACGGGAGATTGCAAGAAACAAAAGCAAGAAGCAAGTCACATACCCGAACGGTGGCCCGCGTCTTCACGAACGCCTTCATGCACTCCGAAAGGGCGGCGGCTTCGGCTCTGAAATCGGCCTGGACGTCTTGCGCCGCCTTGATCAAGCCACTCGTCCCGCCCCCGAGCACCCTGTCTCTCGGCACAGCGCTTGTAGCTTTGGCTTCTGGGGCCGATGAGCTGGCGCTCCCGATCTCCACCGGCCTCGTCGCTGACGCCGCCTTCTCCCTGCGGCGGTGCGATGGAGTGCGGGCCGTAGGAGCCGACCCCACCACCAGCTCGCCTCTGGCTGGCGGCACCAATGGGGCAGTCGGCTGACTGTCCTGCACATCTGCAGTCGGCGGTTGTAGAGGCACCCCCGTCTCCGGCAAGACGGCGTCGCCGCCTTCCCTCTCCATAACCAGCTGCTCGTCGCCGGCTCCTCCTGCTGGCACCAAGAACTCTGGCGCTGTTGGCGCGGAGCGCAGGGGGTTACGAGCTGCGGGATCTGCCGGTGCGTGGCGTCCTCTGCCTGTTTCTTCGTCGCGGCGTCGGCTTGGGCCTGGGCAGCGGCGTCTGCGTCCGCCTACGCCACTCTGGTCGCTTGGCCGCCTTCGCGGCGGCCGTGTTCTTGGCCACGGCGGCCGAGTGCTTGGGCTTCTTGGGATGACTGCCGAATAGCAGCACGCCTCGGCGTTTCGACCCGCTGCCTGGCGCAGTCGGTGCGGTCGAGGAGCTCGGGCCCGTCCTGTCGGCAGGCGGCGGACGGCGCGGCGCTTCCTCCTCTTCCTCCTCCTCGTCGTCATCCGACCAGTCCTCCAAGCCGCCTCCTCCTCCGGAACCACCTGCGCCACCACCCCCGCATGTAGCGTCGTCCTCCAGGGTGGCCGCCCCCAAGTCGGGGTCCGCCACGTCGCTCACTTCCCGGTCCGGCATGAAGTCGACGTTGGCGTACAGCTGGGAGGGGAGGACCTGCATCATGGACGAGCTGGTCAGCCGGCAAGAGGGAAGCCGGCCAGAGAGAGCCCGGCAAATGGGAAAGAAAGAATCAAGAGCTTACCATAGGCGGCGGATCTGCACGGGAGTACGGCCGCTTGCCAAACTGCCACTCCTCCGGCTCGAGCTTGAGGTCGGCAATCTCATCCACCAAATAGGCCACCTCCGCGGTCGGCATCTCCTTGGTGCACATCCAGCATGGGTCGCGATGCCCACTCATCTGGCTTATGATATGAGGCCGGCCTTGGAGCGGGAGGACTCAGCGCACCACGAAGGCGACCAGCAAGTCGGACGCCTTAAGGCCCTCCGACTGCATCATCTCCTTGAGGCGGGCGATGGCGGCGGAGGCGGCGGGCGACAGCGGCTTCGGCTTGAGGCCCCAATTGGTGCGGGGCTTGGCAGGAGGACCGGCCACAAAGGCCGGCAAGTTGATGAAGTCGATCGCCGGGTCGATGTTTTTCACGTAAAAATACGACTTCTGACACAGCTTGACCGATTGGATCAGCTTGATGGCTGGGAAAGCATTTTTATGACCCGGGCGCCGAACGGAAATGAAAGCTCCCCACTAACCGCCTCCTCCTTAACGGCGGTGCCGAGCTTGGTGTAGAAGAGAGCCCCCCAGAGCTCGATGGTGGGGAGGATGCCAAGATACCCCTCACAGAGGGTGACAAAGGCCGACAGCAGCACCACCGTGTTCGGTGTGAGGTGGTGCGGCTGCAGTCGGTAGAAGTTCAGGAACGAGCGAAGGAAACCGCTTGCCGGCAGGCCGAAGGCACGGAGGAAGTGCGAGCGGAAGATGACGCGCTCGCCTTCCTCCGGCGCCAGCGAGATCTCGTCGGCGGGCGGCACGCACGTCCTGACGTAGCCCGCGCCGGGCAGCCGCCGCGTGTCACGGAGGAATGTGAGATGGTCTTCATGGACGTTGGAGCCATCCCAGTCGCCGGAGCGCTCCATGATGGCTCGAGCTCGACAAAGACGAATGGCGGCGATGAGCGCGCGAGCTCTCCGCGGAGCGGAGAGAGGGATTAGAGGGGAGAAGCTCGAAGGCAACGGCGAGCCGCGGCAGCGCGTCGACGGAGCGCGAGTGCGGCGGCGGCGAAGAAGAGGAAGAAGCAAGAGGATGCGAGGAGGGGGAGAGCGCGCGTGCCCAGGCCGCTCCCCTCTTCCCCCGATTTATAGCCCCTGGCTGCGAAGCCGAGGGGGCGGGCGTGGGAACTGCGCCCATGTCCCCACGACCCTGCATTTACCGCGTGGTAAATACGCGTGGTAATGGCGCGTGGGATCCCAACCGCCCCGCCTCGGCCGCAGCGGATCCGCGCGCGCCGAGGCATGGTAGTGGCGGGCCTGGCTGCAGCACGTTCCGTCACGCGCGTGGGCTGGCAGGCCGGCCTGGCTAGCTGACGCCGCGTGGCGTGCTTGCGGTGGGCGGCAGGCCTAGAGGCTTGGCTAGCGCGCCACCTAGTTCCCGCCTTGGCGGTTCAAATTCATCAAGAGACCATCTGCCGTATCCGACTCCTAACAGTCGGCATACCGGAAGACAGACGAGACGAGCAAACAAGACTACACAGAATAGGAAGCTGTAGGGGCACCCCGCCTTGTCAGCCGCGGCGACCCACCAGCTTCGGGGACTACTGTCGGAGTTATTGGCCATGGGTAGCCTCATCTACCCCCCATGGCATTTCAAGACATCGGGGCGGACTGCGCCCCTCAAGCCTCAAAGCTTGACCGCCGCCTTCTTGCGGCCGGTTGGTCCAAGCGGCCGACTGCCGGAAGGCGGATAACCTCAGAAGACGGCCACGAAGCGGGCCGCCTCCTAGCAGGCGGCCTCCAGAGAGGCCGGCTTCTAGCAGGCAGCCCCAGGCGCCCTCAAAGTCTGCACCCTCATGAATAAGATGAGACGGGGCGTGGCTACAGCGAGGCCTGACACCCCCGAATCCAGGACGGGTCGTGGCCACAGTGTGCCGTACCAGCCGAAGATCTTCTGCACGGCGCGACACTGTGGCCCTCCACCCGTGACGTCACCCAAGTCAGAGGGACCATGCCCCCACGATGGGCTATCGGTATGGCCCGCAGGCGGCAGGGCCTACCTGCCTGTGAAAAGCTGGAAGGCGGCAAGCTTGACCAGTCGGCACGAGGGAGAAGCCGGCACCCGGCAGGCGCTTCTCCCCCTCCCTAGGAGTTCGTGCGCCATTAACCAGAAGAGATGGGGAATGGCTACAGTGAGCGCCCACCAGGCGGCGGAACTGTAGCCACGCCTTCCCCGACAAAGCAATTTTCATTAGAAGCACGGCTACAGTGATGAGCGGCCGGCAAGACCCGTAAGAGGCGGGTGCGGCCTGTCGGCCAAGTACAAGACAGCCTGCGGGGCCCACCAGTCGGCGGGCCCCAGCAGAAAGCGGAGAAGCCGGCCACCAGAGACACTGACGACCCGGGCCTACACCCGGCCAGTTTACCATTGTACCCCTGGGGGTAGACCTATATAAACCCCCCAGGGCACCCATGCAAAGGGTTCAGACCTTTAGATCACGAAACACATAGAAAGAGAGGAGAGAGCTAGCCTTGCCCTTCTTCCTCCTCTAGCAAACAGCTCAAGGAGCATCTTGTAGCTACTTGTTGAGATAGTGAGTATGCGGAGACCCCGCAGAGCAGGACTAGGGGTGTTATCTCCTAGGAGAGCCCCGAACCTGGGTAAAGTTCGCCGGCGTACGTGTCTACGCCTCATCCCGCTTCCTGGCAGCGACGATGTCTTATTAGCCCCCACCATGATAAGCCATCCCTTGGCATATGTCGCACCAAAACCCCAATATATCCCTAGCCCATTATGCTCAATCATTGATCCATTCTTGAAACACACTCGCATATTAGCTATACCCAGTGCTCAAGTACGACCATAGTGCCCCTTAGTTGGTGCTTTATAAGACAAGATGGAGACTCACGTAAAAATAAAAATTGCATAAAGTAAAATAAAGGCCCTTCGCAGAGGGAAGTAGGGATTTGTAGAGGTGCCAGAGCTCAAAGCGAAAAAGATATAGATAAAGACATTTTGGGTGGCATGCTTTTCCTGTCAACGAAAACGATCGAGTAGTTCCCAATACTTTCCATGCTAGATATATCATAGGCGGTTCCCAAACAGAAAATAAAGTTTATTCCTTTTCCACCATACTTTCACATTCCACGGCTAACCGAATCCACGGGTGCCGTCCATACCAACACTTTCCAAGAAATTTATTATTTGACAACATAAAGTAAATTCATTTTTCATTTCTAGACTGGGCATCCCTAATACCTTTGCCGTACTCTCGTGCAATGACAAGTGAATAAACACTCATCTTGAGAATAACACATCTAGCATGGAAAAATATCAGCCACCCCCTGCCGTTTCATGAGCGGTATGAGCACACAAAAGAGAAATTTATTTTGAAAATTAGAGATGGCAGATACAAATTTTCTTAGAACGGCAAAAGAATACCACATATAGGTAGGTATATTGGAATCATATGGCAAATTTGTTTTAAGGATTTTGGATCCACAAGTAGTGATCATACTTAGTGCAAGTGAAGGCTAGCAAAAGATTGAGAAGCATCCAACCAAGAAACAAAAAATCTCATAAGCGAGCATTAAGCATAACTAACACCGAATAATGCACCACAATTAGGATGTAACTTCATTGCATAACTATTGACTTTCGTTCTTGCATAGGGAATCACAAACCTTAACACCAATGTTCTTACTAAAGCATAATTACTCATCAACATGACTCACATATTATATCATCATATCGCAAAACTATTACAAGGAATCAAGTTTATTTTGTCCAATGATCTTCATGAATGTTTTTATTATATCCCTCTTGAATATCTATCACTTTGGGACTAGTTTCATATGTTGCTTTTCATAGCTCAAACAAATCTAAGTGAAGGACATGAGCATAAAAAATTTCTTCTCTCAAAATAATTTAAGTGAAGCATAAGAAAATTTCTTAAATTTTTTTACTAACTCTCAAATAAATCTAAGTGAAGCATGAGAGCATTTCTTCAAAAATACTAAAGCATATCGTGCTAAATAATATGTAAGTGAAGCACTAGAGCAATTCCATAGCTCAAAAAGATTTAAGTGAAGCATAGAGAGCAATTCTTAACAAATCATAGCATAATTTTGCCTCTCTCAAATAGGTGTGTCCAGCAAGGATAAATGACTTTAAATAATAAAAAAAGCAAACACTCATATCATACAAGACGCTCCAAGCAAAACTCATGATATGTGACGAATAAAAATATAGCTCCATGTAAAATACAGATGGTCATTAGAAGAAAGAGGGGATGCCACTCGGGCATCCCCAAGCTTAGTTGGTTGCTTCTATTTTATATAATGGCTTGGGATGCCATGGGGGATCCCCAAGCTTAGGCTCTTCTTACTCCTTATTCCTTCATCCATCGTAATCTCACCCAAAACTTGAAAACTTCAATCACACAAAACTCAACTAAACCTTTGTGAGATCCGTTAGTATAACAAAGCAAATCACTACTATAAGTACTGTTGCAAACCCATTCATATTTTATTTTTGCCTTATATCTAATGTATTCCAACTTTACTATAGCTTATACCCTCCAATACAAACCATAGATTCATCAAAATAAGCACACAGCGCAAAGAAAACAGAATCTGTCAAAAACAGAACAGTCCGTAGTATTCTGAAAACTTTTGATACTTAGGTAACTCCAAAAATTCGGAAAAATTAGGACAATGTGGGAAATTTGTATATAAATCTTGTGTACAAAAATCAGGATTTTATAACGTTTCTGTTAAAAATGAAAACTATTTTTCTGGACGCAAAAGTTTCTGTTTTTCATCAAGATCAAATCAACTATGACCCAACATGATCCCAAAGGCTTTGCTTGGCACAAACACTAATTAAAACATAATAAAGACAATGATAACAGTATCATGATTGTGCAAACACTCAAAAACAGAAAGAAAAGGACAAAATAAATTTTATTCATTGGGTTGCCTCCCAACAAGCGCTATCGTTTTATGCCCCTAACTAGGCATAATGCAAAGATCTAAGTATTGTCATCTTTATTTCTAGATCCATAGGATGCCCTCATGATTGATTCATATGGTGGCTTAATTCTTGTTCTAGGGAAGTGTTCCACACCCTTCCTTAGTGGAAATTGAAATTTAATATTTCCTTCTTTCATATCAATCACGGCACCAAGAGTACGTAAAAACGGTCTACCAAGTATAATTGGACAAGACGGATTGCTATCAATATCAAGAACAGTGAAATCAATGGGCACATAATTCCTATTTGCAAGAATAAGAACATCATTAATTCTTACCAAAGTCTTTTTAATAGTAGGTCCGCCAAGTGCAAATTTAGAGAACCTTCTTCAATATCGGTAAGACCAAGCACATCACATAAAGATTTCGGAATTGTAGAAACACTAGCACCCAAGTCACATAAAGCAAAACACTCATAATTTTTAATCTTGAGTTTGATAGTAGGTTCCCATTTATCATGTAATTTTCTAGGAATTGAAATCTCTAATTCCAACTTTTCTTCCAATGCTTTCATCATAACATCAACGATATGTTTAGTAAAGTCTTTATTTTGTTCATAAGCATGTGGTGAATTAATCATGGATTGCAACAAAGATGTAACAGCCTAGTTTTTGGCCCTTTTCTTTTTCTTTTTGATTTATTGGTTTTTGCTCTGTTTTTCTATTTGGAGTGGATCTGTGGCCTTGCAACCTGGGAGATCACCCTCATTTATTCTCACAAGTGACTCATCATCCTCAAATCTATCCCAAGATCATGTCACTTCACTGCTTGACCAAACCCTAAATTCTTTTTCTCAGGAAAATTCCTTTTCTATTAAAGGAATAACCCAGTTTGCCTTAGGTTGTGAAGCAACCTATATTTTTGTCCATCCAAAAATCCCCAAATAATTCTCATAATTCCCTTCGGTCATATATTGCTCAAATATGCCCAAACTTTCCTGTCCTAGCCCAAGAATAATTCACCAATAATTATTCTTCAATTCTATCCAGTGTGGCTTTCTGTGAAGGAAGTGCCACCTATCCAATCTTGTTTGCTCCCAACTTCTTTGGCATTCTTTTATGTCCAAATAATTGCCTCATGCAAAAATTCAACTTTATTTGCCTAGCCAATCTTCCTCAGTGATTTTTCAAAGTTTCTGTCAGACAGAAGGCTTTTTGGAGGAAGTACTAGCTAGGGTTATTCAAATGAGTTGAAATTTTGCAAACTCCTTGATGTGCTCATATCATTATCCTCCTCCAAATTTCAGCTCCATCCGTTGATCTATGTGAGCACAGGATCAAATCTTTGCTTCTGCCAATATTTTCAGATTGTGAAGCAAGTACATTTTATATTGCTTCATTTTGCCTGAAACTTTACCAGAGCATTCTAATGACCATAAAACCTCTCTCCACCAAATTTTGGATCAACGCATCAAGCAAATATTCCTCTAGAATTTTTGCAAGTTTCTGGTCAGTGTGGATGTTTGTGAAACAAGTACCACTTTGGCTTGCCCATTTGGTATGAAATTTTTACAGAATCTTCATATGGCCAAATCACTAAGCCTTGCCAAATTTCAGCTCAAGTGGCTTCTCCATGTGAGTGCACCTTCCTGATCAAGTTTCTGGACCAATTTTGATGTTGCAAAGCAACCATATGATTTTGTAGTCCAATTATCCTCAAACTCTCCAGGATTATAGTCCTTCCAAATCTAATCACCCCAGACAAACTCTTTGGCTCCAATCAAGTTCCTGTCGATCACCAGTGCTCGGCCAAGTTTACTGCAGTAAACTCCAGACGATGATTACCATTTAACCATAGCACCCCAGATCAAGACAATGACACATAAATGCTCCACCCTGAAAGGACTAGCCACCAAACAAGGTTTGCAATTCCCTCGTGACCTCCTTGTGCATTGTACCGTGGTGACCGCGCAGCTGGCGTGCCTGTGCAAGCGCTATGTGCGCAGTGGCCGCGTCCAGGGCGCCGTTTCTGCTTCGTCCGCTCCCCTCTCGTCGTCTTCGCGCGTGTGACCATGTCCCTTGTCTTCCTCTCGTCGTCGTCGTTCCCCTGGAACCCTCTCCCCCTCCGTCCGTTTCCTCACGGACGCAAGCCGCCGCGTGCCCACGGGCGAATAGTGGTGGTTTGGCTCAGAGCTCGCCGTCATCTTCCTCCCTGCGCTCCCTTGGCCGCCTCTTCCCCATGAGCTATCCCTCCTGTTCCCTCTCGTCGCCTAACACCAAGCTCATGTGCGTGCACACGCGTCCACGGCGATGCCAGTGCGGCAACTCCTCCCTCTTGGCTATTTAAGCAGCCCCGGGCACCCTCGACCTCACCAAGCCACTCCTCCACCTCCCAGGACCCTGCCCTGCTACTCTCCCGAGCTCAAAGAGCTCTCTAATTCCCTCCATGGCCGCCGTGCCCGCATCGGCCTCGGCCTAAATTTGCTCAACGCTGAGCTCGTACACCCCTCAAACCACCACCCTTGTCTTCCCCGTGCTACTGCGAGCCTCCCCAACCCCACGCCTTGCCGCCGGAGCAACCACATCGCCATGCCCGCATCAGCCCGAACCGTCGTCCGCCGGAGTTCATGCCGTCGTCGCATTGGTCCACCCCGGAGCCCGTGACCTCCACCTTCGGGTGCGGCTCCTCCTGCTGAGCTCGTCCATAGGTCGAGCGAGACGAGGGACGGCCGGAGCCGGCCGGACAAGCCCCCGCGCCGGTGAGCTCCCTCTGCTCCGCGAGCGCGAGCGAGGAGAAGAAGGTGACGAACCCCCTCCTGCCAGCAATCCGCGGGCCCCGCGCATCAGCCCCTCAGCCCCCGCCCCGCCTTTGCCACGCTGGATAAGTGGAGGTGTGGTCTAGTGGATTACGTCTTCACTTATCGAAAGCGTATTCGTGCTCTCCCTTGGACCGAAATGCATTTTCCCTTCCGGGGAAACATATTTACAGAAAGACATGTTTGTTTTTCCGGCTGAGAGCCTGTTTGTGAAGATTTTCTTGCAGATAGGTCCCTGTCAGAAAAATAATCATAACTTCTTGATCCTAACTCCAAATGAGGTGATTCCAAATCCCACTTCTTCATTTCGTCGAGCCGTTCTGTTGGTATCATTTTCACCATGTGTTAACATTCTAAAAATGCCCATTTTGCCCTTGCCTTATTCAGCCCCCTCCGAGGGAGAACGTTTTTTGGCGATTCTTTCTGCGAGCTTCTCGCACTTTCTTCCGGTGAATCCTTCCACCCCAGGCAAGCCACGCCCTCCATTTGCCTGATTGCAATGCAGTGACATGGTTTAAATTATTTAAACTTGTTTAAAATCTTGCTTTAGCTACATGTGATATTGTTCATGGCATTTTCTCGGAGTATTGTTTGATCTTGCTATTTGCCATGACTTTGCTTGGAGTTCTAGGACTAATATTTTGTAGCTTGTAAGGATGTCATGTTGCCTTTGGATTAGTAGTGGCTTTTAGGATTATTCTCATGGTGGTATTTGATATTATGCTTTGGAGTATTACTTTGGATGTCGTGTTGCCTTTGGATTATTAGTGGCTAGTATTATTTTTATCATGATGCTAGTTGATATTATGTTTTGGAGTATGATCTCGGAGATGATGTTTACATATGGATCTTAGCTGGATAGCTTGTTCTTGATATTTGAGAAGTAGTAATATCGTTCTTGGATCCATTATGATGGTAGTGTTATGCTATCCTCGGAGTATTTTGGTATGATGCTTGGATTATTTGTTGGATATTGCTATGACTTGGATTATAGGTTGATAGATGGTATCGTAGTATCAGTTAGCACAGTTATATTTTTGGGGTTAAATTCCGTCATTAAGTTGGTCAGGTGCCACCGAACCGGGCTTTTCCAGTGCAACCACATTTGCCTTTATGGGAAGGCCCTAATGCGATGCTATTGCCGTGTCTCTCGCCGGTGCCTCCAACGAGGGAAGGTTATGGGCGCGCGCTACCCTGATCAGGTAGGCGGACATAAGCCTTGTGTGCCTGTAGTTGTTGTTTGGGGCCTTTTTGTCCCCGTTTCGGACCGTTTTTGTTTTGCCACGACGGTGGCCGTTTTGCCACAACGGTGGTCGTTGATGCCTTTGGTAGGCACGGGCCACCCAGGACTGAACCCATAGGGGGTGTTGGTCGGAGTGGCTGGGAGAGTGTCATGGCAGTAGATCGGTTTTGTTGGAACGCCGTTGGTCCACCCGAATGGAAGTGCGAGGCCATGGGTTCCGTGGTGTGGGTAAAGTGCGCTACCTCTGCAGAGTTTGTGTGTTTAATCTATCGATAGCCATGTCCTCGGTCATGGGCATAAGTTTGTACTAGGTCACACCGTTTGATCAACACTCACATGACGGAATGACTTATAGGTGATTTATATGTTGATATATTTTGAGCTGTAAGATTTTGGCAGGATGATGATGATGATGATGATGATGATGGATGATCTTGAGGATGATCATTCCGTTTGTGATGTGGTCACGAGGTGACCACGTGGATGTTTTGATCACGAGTTAATCATGTGGTCATGAGGTGATCACGTGGATGTTTTGATCACGAATTGATCATGTGGATCACGAGGTAATCACGTGGATGTTTTGATCACGAGTTGATCATGTGGATCACGAGGTGATCATGTGAATGTTTTGATCACAAGGTGAATCAGGCGGATCACGAGGTGATCGAGATGGTATATTGCTTGGCCGGATAGCCAAGGGTGAAATGATTATTGAGATTTGAGATGGTGGTTTATCAGTATTGTATTAGTTTCATATCCTGCTTAGTAGTTGCTTTCGTATCATGGTACCTGTTAATTCAATTAACCTGTTAATGCTATGTTGTTGTCTTTCCTTGATGCTTTTGGTTGTTGTGAGCTTGCAAGTACATTCAATGTACTGACCTGGCATGTCATGCCAGATTGCAGGTGATGCCGTGATTGATTGATTGTTTGTCGAGGTGTCCATTCGTGCGAGCTAGATCGTGTCCCAGCCAGAGTCCCTGCGGAGTGGAGTTCACCACCTTCGTCGTTATTCCGCTGCTAGACGTATTCCGCTGCTACGAGTTGTTCTGCTGCTAGCATAGAGCAAGTATAGTATCGCAGGTGTAGTGTCACCGTGCTGATGTGATTCTTTGTAACATCAGACTCGTGTATTTGTTATCCTTTGTAACAAGAGCTGATTTGTTCTATGTCAAGCAGCGTCGTATTCCAGAAGACTTCATCTTGATCTCTGGGCTGGAATACGGGGCGTTCCGGTTTCTGTGAGCTAGGGTGCCACAAGGCTTGGTATCAGAGCAGGTCTAGCTGTAGGAAGCCCTAGTCAGCGCGAGCAGTAGAAACCAGTAGAAATCGGTAGTTTAAAGTCTGGCTTGTTTATTGCATTTGGTTGCTGCATTTTTTTGTTGCATAGCATGCATAGAGCCTTATTGTTTGCTGCTAACGGTTTTATCTGGTGAGTGTAGCTGGCATCGGATCCTGATCCACTACAGCTCAGCCCCTGCATTTACTTCCAGTTTCATTTCTTGCTCGTTCTTTGGTATTTGGTGTCATTTCTGTCCCAGCGGAGTGATGCCAAGTGATCCCGACACTGTTTGTAGAAATGGTGCTCAGGTATCGCGCTGATTTCTTTCTTTCAGCCCCACCTATCGTTTCGGTGATAGACATGCTTCTATCCTGGATCTTCTTTTTACCTTGTCGTGTTGGCAATCCTTAATGAGCTTAGTCATCAAGAAAGAGCAATGCCAGCCGACTCAGTTTTCCTGGCTATCCCTACTGCTTGGACGAGTATGGATCTTTTCTGTCCGCTTGATAATAATGTGGTTGCGACCTTCGTGTCCCACTACATGATTACCGAGTGCGTCCTCGCCTCCGAGCTAGTCCAGGCTGCTACCTGGCTAGGCTAGCACTTGGTTTAGCGCTGTTTACACCAATTCTTCCACACATTTATTCGTCCTCGTGCACATTGTCACAGCATGCTAGATCGTAGAACCAGAGATCCCGCGAGATTTGTGTGCTTAAGTAGGCATGCATATTGTGTGAATAGCAGTAATGTGTGACATTGTTTGTGTGTGAATTGATTGTTTGTGTGCTTTTGTTTAGTTGAGTTTTCTTTTGCTTCTTTCTTTTGGGCCCTCGGTGTTACCTTATTTCCCCTTATGGAAATTTCTCATCAACCGACACCGGACTTGAAGAAGCAATAAGGATTTCAAAAATAGTTGGAAGAAGCTCAGCTAAGCATTATGACCATCTCAGTCAACTGCATTATATAATGAATATCTCCTCAGAATACCAATTTTGTCTTGGATTAATTATCAGCATCGAATCTACATCAGTGCAAAATCATTACAACAGTAATGCTCAAGCCAGCAGCAAGACAAGTCAGTCAAAGCACATGTCTGCTTCAGAAATCAAGTGTTCGGCTACACATATTTCCACATATATGGTGAGGATGTATCCCCAGACATACCAGTTACTCGGATAACTTTCAACCCACAACACCTTGCCTTCTTCAGTACATCACCGCTTGTCGTATTTAGTATTGCTACAAGATATGACACAGTGAGTTGGCAGTATATGACAATGCAGTTCGAGGATCAGATTTGCAATAATTTTGTCAGAGGTACAATTCAGTCAAAACACATGCCTACCGCAAGGATCGAGTATTCGGTTGCATATGATTCTGATACATATGGTAAGCATGTATCCCCGGTCAGATCAGTCACTCATACGAGATACGACAATGATCAAGAAGATATACCTAAGAAAGGTACGGATCCAACAACCTCATGAGCCATGCAAATAAAGATAAGCAGAGGTACACATCTTATGTAATACAAGGATTGACAAGATCTGGATGAGACATCACAGAATCAACAGTCTTGATAGTGGCCACCAAGGCCAATAGTCCCCACCGACAAGGAGATCCCTTGAACTCTTGTCACCCTCTTGGATGGTTGGCCTCAACAATGAGCTATGTACAGCTACAAGCACCGATTATATGACATATATGTGCGGACCCAGGTCAGAAAACAAGCACAAGGAATTATGCCAAAAATATTGCACTAGCCACAGTCATGGTCATACGAAGAATCAAGGACATGTGTGGCCAAGTTACTTCAGTAAAGTATTCTGACAAACAAAATCATGACCGTCAAAGGACGAGACTGACAACAAAGGTATGATGATTTTTGCGCGACCATCAGGGTCTGGATACCCAAGTCAGTTGAAAGCCATAATTACATATGGAGCCACAAAGGCATACCCTCAGAGGATTACTCTGTTCTACAAGGACTGCATATCCGGCTGACCTGCTTGAAATGGTTAGTTTGGAATATCCAAATCTATTATGTCATATCCAAGATTCTTTTGCAACCTCAGCAGTTTGACTTCAGCGACAGTGTTAAAGCATCGCACAGTCTATTACTGCAGATGGGTATACAACAAAATGGGTAAATCAAAAGCAGAACCATCCGCACAGACCAGGTATATCCACTGGTGGAACCAAGTGCATGGACAACAGGTCATGACAAGTATTTTTTCCACCAGCACTCCTGTCAGGACAGCCCAAGATGTTAATATTTGAGGTATGACACAGTTATAACTCCATACCCCGTTATATCTCTCACGGCAGAAGGCAGTCGAATCTTTGGTACATATCCCATGCTCGAGCCAAAGAAATAAATCAAGATAAATCAATACCACTTGCAAGCAGTTAGATCCTGTCAGAAAATGGCCATGTTCTCAGCATTTATGGAACCAAGAAGACATGCATTTGTTTGAGTAACCCGGTAGCAGAAGTAAAATGTTTTCATGAAAAAAAGGAAATTTATGCTCAAATCCTTTGGATATCAGCACAAATATGGAAACAAATCAACGTCAACAAAAGGATTTGCTATATGAGCAAAAACCTATCAGAATTTGGGAAAGGTGAAGCAAACCACCCTAGAGTAAGGTAAGCAAAATCATCTGAAATTCTTGAGGAAACAATAAATAAAGGAAATGGATACCCGAGTTGGAAACGGTGTCCTCAAGTCATACTTGATCCCTGAGCAACCAAATCTTGAGGACGAGATTTCTTTAAGGGGGGAGGTTTGTAACATCCTGGTTTTTGGCCCTTTTCTTTTTCTTTTTGATATATTGGTTTTTGCTCTGTTTTTCTTTTTGGAGTGGATCGGTAGCCTTGCAACCTGGGAGATCACCCTCATTTATTCTCACAAGTCACTCATCATCCTCAAGTCTATCCCAAGATCATGTCACTTCACTGCTTGACCAAACCCTAAATTCTTTTTCTCAGGAAAATTCCTTTTCTATTAAAGGAATAACCCTATCTGCCCTAGGTTGTGAAAAGCAACCTATATTTCTGTCCATCCAAAAATCCCCAAATAATTCTCATACTTCCCTTCGGTCATATATTGCTCAAATATGCCCAAACTTTCCTGTCCTAGCCCAAGAATAATTCACCAATAATTATTCTTCATTTCTGTCCAATATGGCTTTCTGTGAAGGAAGTGCCACCTATCCAATCTTGTTTGCTCCCAAACTCTTTGGGCATTCTTTTATGTCCAAATAATTTCCTCATGCAAAAATTCAACATTATTTGCCTAGCCAATCTTCCTCAGTGATTTTACAAAGTTTCTGTCAGACAGAAGGCTTTGTGAAGGAAGTACTAGCTAGGGTTATTCAAATGAGTTGAAATTTTGCAAACTACTTAATGTGCTCATATCATTATCCTCCTCCAAATTTCAGCTCCATCCCTTGATCTATGTGAGCATAGAATCAAATCTTTGCTTGTGTCAATATTTTCAGATTGTGAAGCAAGTACATTTTATATTGCTTCATTTTGCCTGAAACTTTACCAGAGCATTCTAATGACCATAAAACCTCTCTCCACCAAATTTGGGATCAATGAATCAAGCAAATATTCCTCTAGAATTTTTGCAAGTTTTTGGTCAGTGAGGATGTTTGTGAAACAAGTACCACTTTGGCTTTCCCATTTGGTATGAAATTTTTAAAGAATTTTCATATGGCCAAATCACTAAGCCTTGCCAAATTTCAGCTCATGTGGCTTCTCCATGTGAGTGCACCTTCCTGATCAAGTTTTTAGACCAATTTTGAAGTTGCAAAGCAACCATATGATTTTGTGGTCCAATTATCCTCAAACTCTCCAGGATTATAGTCCTTCCTAATCTAATCACCCCAGACAAACTCTTTGACTCCAATCAAGTTCATGTTGATCACCAGTGCTCGGCCAAGTTTACTACAATAAACTTCAGACGATGATTACCATTTAACCATAGCACCCCAGATCAAGACAATGACACATAAATGCTCCACCCTGAAAGGACTAGCCACCATACAAGTTTGCAATTCCCTCGTGACCTCCCTGTGCATTGTACCGTGGTGACCACGCAGCTGGCGTGCGTGTGCACGCGCTCTGTGCGCAGTGGCCGCGTCCAGGGCGCTGTTTCTGCTTCGTCCGCTCCCCTCTCGTCGTCTTCGCACGCGTGACCATGTCCCTTGTCTTCCTCTCTTCGTTGTCGTTCCCCTGGACCCCTCTCCCCCTCCGTCCGTTTCCTCACCGACGCAAGCCGTCGCGCGCCCACGGGCGAACAGTGGCGGTTTGGCTCGGAGCTCGCCATCGTCTTCCTCCCTGCGGTCCCTTGGCCGCCTCTTCCCCGTGAGCTCTCCCTCCAGTTCCCTCTCGTCACCTAACTCCAAGGTCATGCGCGTGCACACGCGTCCGCGGCGACGGACACGTGTCTGTGGTGACGCCAGTGCGGTAGCTCCTCCCCCTTGGCTATATAAGCAGCCCCGGGCACCCTCGACCTCACCAAGCCACTCCTCCACCTCCCAGGACCATGCCCTGCTACTCTCTCGAGCTCAAAGAGCTCTCTGTTTCCCTCCATGGCCGTCGTTTTTACATCGGCCTCGGCTTAAATTTGCTCAACGCCGAGCTCGTACACCCCTCACACCACCACCCTTGTCTTCCCCGTGCTCCTGCGAGCCTCCCCAACCCCACGCCTTGCCGCCGGAGCAGCCACATCGCCATGCCCAGCCCGAACCGCCGTCCGCCGGAGTTCATGCCGTCGTCGCCTCGGTCCACCCCGGAGCCCGTGACCTCCACCTTCGGGTGCAGCTCCACCTGCTGAGCTCGTCCATAGGTCGAGCGAGGCGAGGGATGGCTGGATCCAGCCGGACGAGCCCTCGCACCGGCGACCTCCCTCTGCTCTGCGGGCGCGAGCGAGGAGAAGAAGGAGACAAACCCCCTCCTGCCAGCTGGCCACGGGCACCGCGCGTCAGCCCCTCAGCCCCGGCCCCGCCTTTGCCACGCTGGATAAGTGGAGGCGTAGTCCAGTGGATTACATCTTCGCTTATCGAAAGCGTATTCCTCCTCTCCCTCGGACCGAAATGCATTTTCTCTTCCGGGGAAACGTATTTACAGAAAGACGTGTTCGTTTTTCCGGTTGAGGGCCTGTTTGTGAAGATTTTCTTGCAGATAGGTCCCTGGCAGAAAAACAATCATAACTTCTTGATCCTAACTACAAATGAGGTGATTCCAAAGCCCACTTCTTCGTTTTGTCGAGCCCGTTCTTGGTGCCATTTTCACCATGTGTTAAAATTCTGGAAATGCGCATTTCTCCCTTGCCCTTATTAAGCCCCCTCCGAGGGAGAACGTTTTCCGGTGATTCTTTCCGCGAGCTTCTCGCACTTTCTTCCGGTGAATCCTTCCACCTAGTCAAGCCACACCCTCCATTCGCATGATTGCAATGCAGTGACATGGTTTAAATTATTTAAACTTGTTTAAAATCTTGCTTTAGCTACAAGTGATGTTGTTCATGGCATTTTCTCGGAGTATTGTTTGATCTTGCTATTTGCCATGACATTGCTTGGAGTTCTAGTACTAATATTGTGTAGCTTGTAAGGATGTCATGTTGCCTCTGGATTAGTAGTGGCTTTAGGATTACTCTCATGGTGGTATTTGATATTATGCTTTCGAGTATTACTTTGGATGTCGTGTTGCCTTTGGATTATTAGTGGCTAGTATTATTTTTGTCATGATGCTAGTTGATATTATGTTTTGGAGTATGATCTCAGAGATGATGTTTACATGTGGATCTTAGCTGGATAGCTTGTTCTTGATATTTGAGAAGTAGTAATATCGTTCTTGGATTCATCATGATGGTAGTGTTATGATATCCTCAGAGTATTTTGGTACGATGTTATGATGCTTGGATTATTTGTTGGATACTGCTATGACTTGGATTATAGGTTGATAGATGGTATCAGAGTATCAGTTAGCACAGTTATATTTTTGGGGTTAAATTCCCACCGAACCGGGCTTTTCAAGTGCAACCACATTTGCCTTTATGGGAAGGCCCTAATGCGATGCTATTGCCGTGTCTCTCGCCGGTGCCTCCAACAAGGGAAGGTTATGGGCGCGCGCTACCCTGATCAGGTAGGCGGACATAAGCCTTGTGTGCCCGTAGTTGTTGTTAGGCGCCTTTTTGTCCCTGTTTGGGACCGTTTTTGTTTTGCCATGACGGTGGCCGTTTTGCCATGACGATGGCCGTTGATGCCTTTGGTAGGCACGGGGCCACCCAGGACTGAACCCATAGGGGGTGTTGGTCGGAGTGGCTGGGGGAGTGTGATGGCAGTGGGTCGGTTTTGTCAGAACACCGTTCGTCCACCCGAATGGGAGTGCGAGGCCATGGGTTCTGTGGTGTGGGTAAAGTGCGCTACCTCTGACGAGTGTGTGTGTTTAATCTCTCTATAGCCGCTTCCTCGGTCATGGTCATAAGTTCGTACTAGGTCACGCTGTTCGATCAACACTCACATGACGGAATGACTTATAGGTGATTTATATGTTGATATATTGTGAGCTGTAAGAGTTTGGCAGGATGATGATGATGATGTTGGATGATCTTGAGGATGATCATTCAGTTTGTGATGTGGTCACGAGGTGATCACGTGGATGTTTTGATCACGAGTTGATCATGTGGTCACGAGGTGATCACGTGGATGTTTTGATCCCGATTTGATCATGTGGATCACGAGGTGATCACGTGGATGTTTTGATCACAAGTTGATCATGTGGATGTTTTGATCACAAGGTGATCAGGTGGATCATGAGGTGATCGAGATGGTATATTGCTTGGCCGGATAGCCAAGAGCGAGATGATTATTGAGATCTGAGATGGTGGTTTATCAGTATTGTATTAGTTTCATATCCTGCTTAGTAGTTGCTTTCGTATCATGGTAGTTGTTAATTTAATTAACCTGTTAATGCTATGTGTTGGAAATATGCCCTAGAGGCAATAATAAATGGTTATTATTATATTTCTTTGTTCATGATAATAGTCTATTATTCATGCTATAATTGTATTGTCCGGAAATCGTAATACATGTGTGAATACATAGACCACAAAGTGTCCCTAGTAAGCCTCTAGTTGACTAGCTCGTTGATCAACAGATAGTCATGGTTTCCTGGCTATGGACATTGGATGTCATTGATAACGGGATCACATCATTAGGAGAATGATGTGATGGACAAGACCCAATCCTAAGCATAGCATAAAAGATCGTGTAGTTTCGTTTGCTAGAGCTTTTCCAATGTCAAGTATCTTTTCCTTAGACCATGAGATCGTGCAACTCCCGGATACCGTAGGAGTGCTTTGGGTGTGCCAAACGTCACAACGTAACTGGGTGACTATAAAGGTGCACTACGGGTATCTCCGAAAGTGTCTATTGGGTTGGCACGGATCGAGACTGGGATTTGTCACTCCGTGTGACGGAGAGGTATCTCTGGGCCCACTCGGTAATGCATCATCACAATGAGCTCAATGTGACTAAGGCGTTAGTCACGGGATCATGCATTGCGGTATCAGTAAAGAGACTTGCCGGTAACGAGATTGAACAAGGTATTGGGATACCGACGATCGAATCTCGGGCAAGTAACATACCGATTGACAAAGGGAATTGCATACGGATTGATTGAATCCTCGACACCGTGGTTCATCCGATGAGATCATCGTGGAACATGTGGGAGCCAACATGGGTATCCAGATCCCGCTGTTGGTTATTGACCGGAGAGGCGTCTTGGTCATGTCTGCATGCCTCCCGAACCCGTAGGGTCTACACACTTAAGGTCCGGTAACGCTAGGGTTGTAGAGATATATGTATGCGGAAACCTGAAAGTTGTTCGGAGTCCCGGATGAGATCCCGGACGTCACGAGAGGTTCCGGAATGGTCCGGAGGTGAAGAATTATATATAGGAAGTCCAGTTTCGGCCACCCGGAAAGTTTCGGGGGTTATCGGTATTGTACCGGGACCATCGGAAGGGTCCCGGGGGTCCACCGGGTGGGGCCACCTGTCCCGGAGGGCCCCGTGGGCTGAAAGTGGAAGGGAACCAGCCCCTAGTGGGCTGGGGCGCCCCCCTTGGGCCTCCCCCCATGCGCCTAGGATTGGGAACCCTAGGGGGGAACTCCCCCTTGCCTTGGGGGGCAAGGCAACCCCTTTCCCCCTTGTGGCCGCCGCCCCCCCCCCTTGAGATCTCATCTCTTGGGGCCGGCGCCCCCCCAGGGGCCTATATAAAGGGGGGGAGGGAGGGCAGCACACAACAGCCTTGGGCGCCTCCCTCCTCCCCTGCAACACCTCTCTCTCTCTCGTAGTAGCTCGGCGAAGCCCTGCACGAGACCCGCTACATCCACCACCACGCCGTCGTGCTGCTGGATCTCCATCAACCTCTCCTTCCCCCTTGCTGGATCAAGAAGGAGGAGACATCGCTGCACCGTACGTGTGTTGAACGCGGAGGTGCCGTCCGTTCGGCACTCGGTCATCGGTGATTTGGATCACGGCGAGTACGACTCTGTCATCCACGTTCATTGGAACGCTTCCGCTCGGGATCTACAAGGGTATGTAGATGCACTCCCTTCCCCTCGTTGCTAGTACACTCCATAGATGCAACTTGGTGAACGTAGGAAAATTTTAAAATTATGCTACGATTCCCAACAGTGGCATCATGAGCCAGGCCTATGCGTAGTTACTATGCACGAGTAGAACACAAAGCAGTTGTGGGCGTTGAGTTTGCCAATTCTTCTTGCCGCTACTAGTCGTTTCTTGTTTCGGCGGCATTGTAGGATGAAGCGGCCCAGACCGACCTTACACGTACGCTTACGTGAGACAGGTTCCACCGACTGACATGCACTAGTTGCATAAGGTGGCTAGCGGGTGTCTGTCTCTCCTACTTTAGTCAGAACAGATTCGATGAAAAGGGTCCTTATGAAGGGTAAATAGAAATTGGCAAATCACGTTGTGGTCATACGTAGGTAAGAAATCGTTCTTGCTAGAAACCTACAAACCACGTAAAAAACTTGCATCAACAATTAGAGGACGTCTAACTTGTTTTTGCAGCAAGTGCTATGTGATGTGATATGGCCAGAAGATGTGATGAATGATATGTGATGTATGAGATTGATCATATTCTTGTAATAGGAATCACGACTTGCATGTCGATGAGTATGACAACCGGCAAGAGCCATAGGAGTTGTCTTTATTATTTTGTATGACCTGCGTGTCATTAAATAAACGCCATGTAAATTACTTTACTTTATTGCTAAACGCGTTAGCCATAGAAGTAGAAGTAATCGTTGGTGTGACGACTTCATGAAGACACAATGATGGAGATCATGATGATGGAGATCATGGTGTCATGCCGGTGACAAAGATGATCATGGTGCCCCGAAGATGGAGATCAAAGGAGCATGATGATATTGGCCATATCACGTCACTATTTGATTGCATGTGATGTTTATCATGTTTTTGCATCTTATTTGCTTAGAACGACGGTAGCAAGTAGGATGATCCCTTATAATAATTTCAAGAAAGTGTTCACCCTAACTGTGCACCGTTGCGAAGGTTCGTTGTTTCGAAGCACCACGTGATGATCGGGTGTGATAGATTCTAACGTTCGAATACAACGGGTGTTGACGAGCCTAGCATGTACAGACATGGCCTCGGAACACACGCAATACACTTAGGTTCACTTGACGAGCCTAGCATGTACAGACATGGCCTCGGAACACGGAGGACCGAAAGGTCGAGCATGAGTCGTATAGAAGATACGATCAACATGGAGATGTTCACCGATCTTGACTAGTCCGTCTCACGTGATGATCGGACACGGCCTAGTCGAATTCGGATCATGTTTCACTTAGATGACTAGAGGGATGTCTATCTGAGTGGGAGTTCATTAAATAATTTGATTATATGAACTTAATTATCATGAACTTAGTCTAAATCTTTACACTATGTATTGTAGATCAAATGGCCCACGTTGTCCTCAATTTCAACGCGTTCCGAGAGAAAACCAAGCTGAAAGATGATGGCAGCAACTATACGGACTGGGTCCGGAACCTGAGGATCATCCTCATAGCAGCCAAGAAAGATTATGTCTTAGAAGCACCGCTAGGTGAAGCACCAATCCCTGAGAACCAAGACGTTATGAACGCTTGGCAGCAGCGTGCTGATGATTACTCCCTCGTTCAGTGCGGCATGCTTTACAGCTTAGAACCGGGTCTCCAAAAGCGTTTTGAGAAACATGGAGCATATGAGATGTTCGAGGAGCTGAAACTGGTTTTCCAAGCTCATGCCCGGGTCGAGAGATATGATGTCTCCGACAAGTTCTTCAGCTGTAAAATGGAGGAGAACAGTTCTGTTAGTGAGCACATACTCAGAATGTCTGGGTTGCACAACCGCTTGTCTCAGCTGGGAGTTAATCTCCCGGATGACGCGGTCATTGACAGAATCCTCCAGTCGCTTCCACCAAGCTACAAGAGCTTTGTGATGAACTACAATATGCAGGGGATGGAAAAGACCATTCCCGAGGTATATTCAATGCTGAAATCAGCTGAGGTAGAGATCAGAAAAGAACATCAAGTGTTGATGGTGAATAAAACCACTAAGTTCAAGAAGGGCAAGGGTAAGAAGAACTTCAAGAAGGACGGCAAGGGAGTTTCCGCGTCCGGTAAGCCGGTTGCCGGGAAGAAGTCAAAGAATGGACCCAAGCCCGAGACTGAGTGCTTTTATTGCAAGGGAAGTGGTCACTGGAAGCGGAACTGCCCCAAATACTTGGCAGACAAGAAGAAGGCCGGCAACACCCAAGGTATATGTGATATACTAGTAATTGATGTGTACCTTACCAGTACTCGTAGTAGCTCCTGGGTATTTGATACCGGTGCGGTTGCTCATATTTGTAACTCAAAACAGGAACTACGGAATAAACGGAGACTGGCAAAGGACGAGGTGACGATGCGCGTCGGGAATGGTTCCAAGGTCGATGTGATCGCCGTTGGCACGCTACCTCTGCATCTACCCACGGGATTAGTTTTAAACCTCAATAATTGTTATTTAGAGCCAGCTTTGAGCATGAACATTGTATCTGGATCTCGTTTAATTCGAGATGGCTACTCATTTAAATCTGAGAATAATGGTTGTTCTATTTATTTGAGAGATATGTTTTATGGTCATGCCCCGCTGGTCAATGGTTTATTTTTGATGAATCTCGAACGTGATGTTACACATGTTCATAGTGTGAATACCAAAAGATGTAAAGTTGATAACGATAGTCCCACATACTTGTGGCACTGCCGCCTTGGTCACATTGGTGTCAAGCGCGTGAAGAAGCTCCATGCAGATGGACTTTTGGAGTCTCTTGATTACGAATCATTTGACACGTGCGAACCATGCCTCATGGGTAAGATGACCAAGACTCCGTTCTCCGGAACAATGGAGCGAGCAACCAACTTATTGGAAATCATACATACCGATGTGTGTAGTCCAATGAGTGTTGAGGCTCGCGGAGGATATCGTTATGTTCTCACTCTCACTGATGATTTAAGTAGATATGGGTATGTCTACCTAATGAAACACAAGTCTGAAACCTTTGAAAAGTTCAAGGAATTTCAGAGTGAGGTTGAGAATCAACGTGACAGGAAAATAAAATTCTTACGATCAGATCGTGGTGGAGAATATTTATGTCACGAATTTGGTACACACTTAAGGAAATGTGGAATAGTTTCACAACTCACGCCGCCTGGAACACCTCAGAGAAATGGTGTGTCCGAACGTCGTAATCGCACTCTATTGGATATGGTGCGATCTATGATGTCTCTTACCGATTTACCGCTCTCATTTTGGGGTTATGCTTTAGAGACTGCCGCATTCACTTTAAATAGGGCACCGTCTAAATCCGTTGAGACGACACCGTATGAATTATGGTTTGGGAAGAAACCTAAGCTGTCGTTTCTAAAAGTTTGGGGATGCGATGCTTATGTCAAGAAACTTCAACCTAAAAAGCTCGAACCCAAATCGGAAAAATGCGTCTTCATAGGGTACCCTAAGGAAACTATTGGGTATACCTTCTACCTCAGATCCGAAGGCAAGATCTTCGTTGCAAAGAATGGGTCCTTTCTAGAGAAGGAGTTTCTCTCGCAAGAATTGAGTGGGAGGAAAGTGGAACTTGATGAGATGATAGTCACCCCTTCCGAACCGGAAAGTAGCGCAACGCGGGAAAATGTTGATGTGGTGCCTACACCAACTGGGGAGGAAGTTAATGATGATGATCATGAAGCTTCAGATCAAGTTGCTGAACTTCGTAGGTCCACAAGGACACGTTCCGCACCAGAGTGGTACGGCAACCCTGTCCTGGAAATCATGTTGTTAGACAACGGTGAACCTTCGAACTATGAAGAAGCGATGGCGGGCCTGGATTCCGACAAATGGCTAGAAGCCATGAAATCCGAGATAGAATCCATGTATGAAAACAAAGTATGGACTTTGACTGACTTGCCCGATGAGCGGCGAGCCATAGAAAACAAATGGATCTTTAAGAAGAAGACGGACGCAGATGGTAATGTGACCATCTACAAAGCTCGACTTGTCGCTAAGGGTTATCGACAAGTTCAAGGGGTTGACTACGATGAGACTTTCTCACCCGTAGCGAAGCTGAAGTCCGTCCGAATCATGTTAGCAATTGCCGCATACTATGATTATGAGATATGGCAGATGGACGTCAAAACGGTATTCCTTAACGGCTTCCTTAAGGAAGAGTTGTATATGATGCAGCCGGAAGGTTTTGTCGATCCTAAGAATGCTAACAAAGTATGCAAGCTCCAACGCTCAATCTATGGGCTGGTGCAAGCATCTCGGAGTTGGAACATTCGCTTTGATGAGATGATCAAAGCGTTTGGGTTTACACAGACTTATGGAGAAGCCTGTGTTTACAAGAAAGTGAGTGGGAGCTCTGTAGCATTTCTCATATTATATGTGGATGACATACTATTGATGGGAAATGATATAGAATTCTTGGAAAGTATAAAGGCCTATTTGAATAAGTGTTTTTCAATGAAGGACCTTGGAGAAGCTGCTTATATATTAGGCATCAAGATCTATAGAGATAGATCAAGACGCCTCATTGGTCTTTCACAGAGTACATACCTTGACAAGATATTGAAGAAGTTCAGTATGGATCAGTCCAAGAAGGGGTTCTTGCCTGTATTGCAAGGTGTGCAATTGAGCACGGTTCAATGCCCGACCACGGCAGAAGATATAGAACAGATGAGTGTCATCCCCTATGCCTCGGCCATAGGGTCTATTATGTATGCCATGCTGTGTACCAGACCTGATATAAACCTTGCCGAAAGTTTGGTAGGAAGGTACCAAAGTAATCCCGGCAAGGAACACTGGACAGCGGTCAAGAATATCCTGAAGTACCTGAAGAGGACTAAGGATATGTTTCTCGTTTATGGAGGTGACGAAGAGCTCGTCGTAAAGGGTTACGTCGACGCTAGCTTCGACACAGATCTGGATGACTCGAAGTCTCAGACCGGATACGTGTATATTTTGAATAGAGGAGCAGTAAGCTGGTGCAGTTGCAAGCAAAGCGTCGTGGCGGGATCTACATGTGAAGCGGAGTACATGGCAGCCTCAGAGGCAGCACAGGAAGCAGTCTGGATGAAGGAGTTCATTACCGACCTAAGGGTGATTCCCAATGCGTCGGGCCCAATGACTCTCTTCTATGACAACACTGGAGCTATTGCCCTTGCGAAGGAGCCCAGGTTTCACAGGAAGACCAGGCACATCAAGCGTCGCTTCAACTCCATTCGTGAAAGTGTTCAAAATGGAGACATAGATATTTGTAAAGTACATACGGACCTGAATGTAGCAGATCCGTTGACTAAACCTCTCCCTAGAGCAAAACATGATCAACACCAGGACGCAATGGGTGTTCGATTCATCACAATGTAACTAGATTATTGACTCTAGTGCAAGTGGGAGACTGTTGGAAATATGCCCTAGAGGCAATAATAAATGGTTATTATTATATTTCTTTGTTCATGATAATAGTCTATTATTCATGCTATAATTGTATTGTCCGGAAATCGTAATACATGTGTGAATACATAGACCACAAAGTGTCCCTAGTAAGCCTCTAGTTGACTAGCTCGTTGATCAACAGATAGTCATGGTTTCCTGGCTATGGACATTGGATGTCATTGATAACGGGATCACATCATTAGGAGAATGATGTGATGGACAAGACCCAATCCTAAGCATAGCATAAAAGATCGTGTAGTTTCGTTTGCTAGAGCTTTTCCAATGTCAAGTATCTTTTCCTTAGACCATGAGATCGTGCAACTCCCGGATATCGTAGGAGTGCTTTGGGTGTGCCAAACGTCACAACGTAACTAGGTGACTATAAAGGTGCACTACGGGTATCTCCGAAAGTGTCTGTTGGGTTGGCACGAATCGAGACTGGGATTTGTCACTCCGTGTGACGGAGAGGTATCTCTGGGCCACTCGGTAATGCATCATCACAATGAGCTCAATGTGACTAAGGCGTTAGTCACGGGATCATGCATTGCGGTACGAGTAAAGAGACTTGCCGGTAACGAGATTGAACAAGGTATTGGGATACCGATGATCGAATCTCGGGCAAGTAACATACCGATTGACAAAGGGAATTGCATACGGATTGATTGAATCCTCGACACTGTGGTTCATCCGATGAGATCATCGTGGAACATGTGGGAGCCAACATGGGTATCCAGATCCCGCTGTTGGTTATTGACCGGAGAGGCGTCTTGGTCATGTCTGCATGCCTCCCGAACCCGTAGGGTCTACACACTTAAGGTCCGGTGACGCTAGGGTTGTAGAGATATATGTATGCGGAAACCCGAAAGTTGTTCGGAGTCCCGGATGAGATCCCGGACGTCACGAGAGGTTCCGGAATGGTCCGGAGGTGAAGAATTATATATAGGAAGTCCAGTTTCAGCCACCGGGAAAGTTTCGGGGGTTATCGGTATTGTACCGGGACCACCGGAAGGGTCCCGGGGGTCCACCGGGTGGGGCCACCTGTCCCGGAGGGCCCCGTGGGCTGAAAGTGGAAGGGAACCAGCCCCTAGTGGGCTGGGGCGCCCCCCTTGGGCCTCCCCCCCATGCGCCTAGGGTTGGGAACCCTAGGGGGGAGTTCCCCCTTGCCTTGGGGGGCAAGGCAACCCCTTTCCCCCTTGTGGCCGCCCCCCCCCCTGAGATCTCATTTCTTGGGGCCGGCGCCCCCCAGGGGCCTATATAAAGGGGGGGAGGGAGGGCAGCACACAACAGCCTTGGGCGCCTCCCTCCTCCCCTGCAACACCTCTCTCTCTCGTAGTAGCTCGGCGAAGCCCTGCACGAGACCCGCTACATCCACCACCACGCCGTCGTGCTGCTGGATCTCCATCAACCTCTCCTTCCCCCTTGCTGGATCAAGAAGGAGGAGACGTCGCTGCACCGTACGTGTGTTGAACGCGGAGGTGCCGTCCGTTCGGCACTCGGTCATCGGTGATTTGGATCACGGCGAGTACGACTCCGTCATCCACGTTCATTGGAACGCTTCCGCTCGGGATCTACAAGGGTATGTAGATGCACTCCCTTCCCCTCGTTGCTAGTACACTCCGTAGATGCATCTTGGTGAACGTAGGAAAATTTTAAAATTATGCTACGATTCCCAACACTATGTTGTTGTCTTGCCTTGATGCTTTTGGTTGTTGTGAGCTTGCAAGTACATTCAATGTACTGACCTAGCGTGTCATGCCAGATTGCAGCTGATGCCGTGATTGATTGCTTGTTTGTCGAGGTGTCCGTTCGTGCGAGCTAGATCGTGTCCCAGCCAGAGTCCCTGCGGAGTGGAGTTCACCACCTTCGTCGTTGTTCCGCTGCTAGACATATTCCGCTGCTATGAGTTGTTCTGCTGCTAGCGTAGAGCAAGTATAGTATCACAGGCGTAGTGTCACCGTGCTGATGTGATTCTTTGTAAGATCAGACTCGTGTATTTATTATCCTTTGTAATAAGAGTTGATTTGTTCTATGTCAAGCAGTGTCGTATTCCAGAAGACTTCATCTCGATCTCTAGGCTGGAATACGGGGCGTTCCGGTTTCTCTGAGCCGGGGTGCCACAAAAGAAATACAATCAATCAAAGAACAATTATCATAATTAAAGTTTTTGTAATCCTAAAGAGTGGGCACATCGCAAGTTAAAGTTTTAACGTCTCCAAACGCACTTTTATCAATTTTCTCAACAAGATTTTCACCCTCCAAATTATTGGGATGCCTTCTAACTAAAGTTGTCTCATCTTGGGTCCCTTTTTCATCAATTTTAATTTTACTAAACAAAGAATCAATAGAAGAAACACCAATCACTTTAAGATCTTCATCATTTTTATGAAAGCAATCACTAGAAAACGCTTTTTCCAAAAATTCTCTTTTACCTCTAAGCATAGTGGTTATTTTCTTACTTTCATCCATAGGAACATATAAAGCTTTAATAGATTCCTCAACCTTAGGCACAGAAATTTTCATCTTGAGATTTTCTACATCATGACTACGCAACAACACTACAAAAAAAGACACATCCGTGACATTTTGGGCCGAACGAAAAAAAATTATGTCATACTTATGACACTTCTATGACGATAATTATGACAAAACACGGTATCATCATAGATGTGGTGGGGTCCTACTTCTGTGACAAAAATTCATGACAGAAAATGGGCTTTTCGTCCTGGGCGGGCCGGAGATGCAGCTGCATGACATTCTTTGGGCCGTCCATGACGGAAAAAACCGTGGTAGAAGCGAGGGTGAGGAAAATATCGGGGTGTTCCCGGTTACGGTGGGTGGTCGGGGCCGAGCGATGCGCGTTTCTCTCGTACACGTGTGAGGCGTTGGGCTCTAACTGAACCTGAGCGAGGCTTTGGGCTCTAACTGAACCCGACCGATTGCACTGCATGCTACGCGTTACTAAACCCGAGAGATCGATCGATGGCTGTTAACTGAACCCGATCGAGCGATTCCTTCGCTACTGCTGCTAGCTGAAGCCGATCGATGCTTCCTATGGATGAATAGTGAGCATTGCGGGGGGTTTGGATGAACAGTTCCCGATGGGGGTGGATGAACAGGACCTCGTGGTGTTGCCTCCGGATGAACAGTACCCCGATCGATCGAGCCAGCTGGGGCTGGATGAACAGGACCCCGTGGAGGGCTGGATGAACAGGACCACCCCGTGGAGGGCAGGATGAACAGTAGACGGTGGAGGGCAGGATGAACAGTAGGCCGTGGAGGGGTGGTTGAACAGGAGCCCGTGGAGAGGGTTGGTTGAACAGTAGCCGGTGGAGTAGCGCGCGGTGGAGGCTGGATGAACAGGAGCCCGTGGATGAACAGTCGCAGGTGCAGGCTGGAGGAGGTCGACGGTGGCACTTCCTTGCTGCGGCCGTGGAACCAGCTGTCAGCCTCTCCATGTACAGTCCACGTCCGATGGAAGTTGTTCCTTGACCACGTTGACCACGCCGCACCGAGAGCACCAGGGCGGTGGACGATGGCGAGGCCTAGGAAGGGGACGACCCGGAGCCGGGGAAGACGCGGCAGTGGATGCCCACGCGTAGAGGAGTATGAGGGTTGACTGGTTCGCTGCGGTGTGAGGCTGCCGTCGCCGCAGAATAACAGGGGCTGTGGGTGAGTAGAGGGATGGCCTGGCCAGCGGTGGGAGTAGTAGGGGGCGGTGAGGCCTCCGCCGCATCGCAGCCGGCCACGGGAGGTAGGAGCACGAGGCACGACCGGTGCTGGTTTGGGCGGCTGGAGCAAGAAGACCAGAGGTTGAAGAAGCACTACGGCCATTTGATGGACATCGTACGGTCACTGGAGCTAGAATCGTGCATATTGACTAAGTTGGCAAAGCCCTCCGTCCCCGTCAACTTAGTAGGCCCACAAGTCAGCCTGCCACTATACTGGGTCCCAGCTAGCAGGGGGAGTAATCATATTTTTGTGCGTAATAAGGAGGCACTTCCTTGCGTGCGAAGATATAGCTGGTGGGTCCAAGCTGTCAGCGGCGGTAACGTTTTTTCCACGAAATACAGAGGCCCTTTCGGTGGGTCCCAGATGTTAGGTGAAGGAATCATTATTTTGCGTGTAATAAGGAGGCATTTCCTTGCGTGCGGCCGTGGACCCAGCTGTCAGCCTCTCCACGTACAGTCCACTTCAGATGCATGTCGGTCATTGACCACGTTGACCAGGCCGCGCCGAGAGCACCAAGGCGGTGGACGACGGCGAGGCCTAGGAAGGGAACGACACGGAGGCAGGGAAGACTCGGCAGTTGTTTCCCATGCGAAGGGTAGTACGACTGTACGAGGGTTTACTGGTTCATCTACCGTCGCCGGAGAATAACAGCAGGTGTGGGTGAGTAGAGGGATGGCTAGGCCAGCGATGGGAGTACGGTGGGGCGGTGAGGCCTGCGCGACAGCACAGCCGGCCGCGGGGAGGAGGGAGCAGGCAGTCCCGCCGGCGCTTGTTTGAGCGGCTGGAGCAGGAAGAGCAGAGATTGAAGAAGCACGATAGCCGTTGGATGGAAATCCAACAGTCACTGCTTGTGCGTCAACCTTTTCTTTTAGGAAAGCCTCAAATCTGTGGAAAACAGCATACAGCCCATCTGCCATTATTTCTAATAATTTACAGCCCATTTGCTAATTCTTAAGGTTTTTTTGGATCACATATTCTTTTTGTTAGCATTACAGCCCATATTGTGGCCACGGTTAAAAAATTATACGAAATTTTGCATATTTCAGTGCTGTCCGAACTGTTTTTAATCCCGAAATTTCGAGTCACATTCAAACTGATTTTAAAAATAAATGTATATCAATATAAAATCCAACAAATTGTCCATGCATAAAAATCAATGCAATTTAAAATCTTGAAATGAAAAAAAGAAATTTGAAACTAATTGTTGGTTTGATGTGTTTTAAAAATGTACAGCCCATTTCTCATTACTGATAGGCCATTTTCTCGGCCAGCCGAATGAAGCTCTCCTCGTCTTGAAAGATTTGCAGCCCACGGGCCTGACAAAGCGACTTACTTGGCAAATCACAAAAAAACTGGGCTGTGGCCGTGGACCCAGCTGCGGCCATGGACCCAGTTGTCAGCCTCTCCATGTACAGTACTCTTCCGATGGAAGTCGGTCGTTGACCACATTGACCACGCCGCGCTGAGAGCACCAAGGCGGTGGATGACGGCGAGGCCTAGGAAGGGGACGACGCGGAGCCAGGGAAGACGCAGCAGTGGATGCCCACGCAGAGAGGAGTACGAGGGTTCACTGGTTCGGCTGCGGCGTGAGGCTGTCGTCGCCGCAGAATAACAGGGGGTGTGGGTGAGTAGAGGGATGCCCAGGCCAGCGGTGGGAGTAGTAGGGGCGGTGAGGCCTCCACTGCATCACAGCCGACCATGGGTGGCAGGAGCACGCGGCACGACCGGCGCTGCTTTGGGCGGCTGGAGCAAGAACACCGGAGGTTGAAGAAGCACTATGGCCGTTGGATGGACATCGTACGGTCACTGGAGCTAGAATCGTTCATATTGACTAAGTTGACAAAGCCCTCCGTCCCCGTCAACTTAGTAGGCCCACAAGTCAGCCACCCACTATGGTGGGTCCCAGGTAGCAGGGGGTATTCATTTTTTGTGCGTAATAAGGAGGCACTTCCTTGCGTGCGAAGATATAGCTGGTGGGTCCGACCTGTCAGCGGGGGGGACGTTTTTTCGCGAAATACAGAAGCCCTTCCCATGTACAGTCCATGTACAGTGCGTAATAAGGAGGAACTTTCCTTGCGTGCGACCATGGACCTCATGGGGCCCATCCGTCAGGCTCTCCACGTACAGTCCTCTTCCGATGACTCTCGTATGTTGACCACGCCGCGCCGAGCGCACCGAGGTGGTGGACGACGGCGAGGCCCCAGACTGGAACGACCCGGAGATGGGGAAGATGCAGCAGTGGAGTCGCAGACGGAGAGGAGTGGGAAACTTGACTGGTTCGGGTGCAGGGTGGGCCTGCACTCGGCAGAGAATAACAGGAGGTGCGGAGTGGAGGGATGGCCTGGTCGTCGGCGGGGTAGCATTTCACTGAGGAGCGCAAAACAACGTCGCTGGACGCCGGAGGTTGGAGCAGGCGGTCTCGGCAGCGCTGGGGGAAGAAGATGAGAGATTGAAGAAGAATGTCTGCCATTGGATGTAAATCCAACGCCTTCTTAGGCTTCGACCTACTGGCCCACATGACAGCCAGTCCATTTGTTCTTTTAGTCCATTTGGTGGGCTGGGTGAAACAATGATGTAGCATCTATGCAGCCCGTTTATATGTATGGTAGAATTTAAAGCCCATTTGCATTTTTCTCGAAATCCGCGGACTTGCTGGGCTAGGTGAAAATATCATGTTGGGCTAGACGGAGAAATGTTATAAAAACATAAACACATGATTGCACGTCTATTACTGCATTGGTCAGTAAAATCTTTGCAAGCTTATGTACGCAATAACTAGGAGTTAACTTGCCAAGTTATATATAAACAATTATTATTATTATTTTGTAAGAACTTTCAACTTACGAAATAAAGTATCATTCAAATTTGATGAGTTAATAGTACGTGGGGTATTATTATTTTTTAGGCTAGACATGGGACAGAAGTTGGTTCTAGGGAAAAGTACTGGGAGAAAACTCATTTTACATCGAAAAAGAAAGTGGGAGAAAATTCAGATATAGGATTAATGAAAACGAAAAATAGAACTGAGCTGTATAGGAAGAGGACGAAAGATTGAACAAAATAAAGAAATACAAATGGATAGGTGGTTGGTCCCATATGTCTATGTACGAGACCTGCTGGGTCCACGTGAGGAGGGGAATATGTTGGGAGGAAGGAGATTCAAAGCACGGCAGCCGAGTGAACTAGTTTTTTTAATGGACAAGTGAACTAGTTACATACATAAGCAAATAGCCACTAAAAAAGCAAACAGGTTAATGGGTTCTTAAAAGAATATTTTCGGACAAAACAGATAATTACGGCACTTAGGCTAATGCATGAAACACTCAGATGATAAAGGTGCTTATAAACAGATAAAGTGCAACATCTAGACCTTCCTAGCACGTTTGATCATGACGCTGTGGCTGTCCGTGTACTCGTCGGTTATGGGAAGCAGACACGCCCTCATGTCCAAGATCTGCCTGTACATGTCGTAGCATGCGTATGCGTCCTTGGCCGCGTAGGTTATGTAGGCTAGATTCAGAGGTACCTCCCACGTGTTCAGGTCCTTGGTATCGTTGTCTTCTTTCATGTTGGCGTATTAGGGGTCGATGATGGTCTCGGCGAGGTCAACCATGGAGTCCTTCTCCTGCCTGTTGCTGATGATCTTGTATTGCTTCTGGATGTTGACAAGCTTGTTGCACCAGATGGCCAAATCGTCACGTTCTTCCTTCTCTCCACCGTAGCGAAGGTGCAGTCGGTGCTGCCAATGAAACGGGCGAATGCTCCAGAACCTCTGATGGCCCTACAGAAGTGGTAGATGAGAACCTCGTCCCACACACTTACCTAGGCGACAGCGATCCGCTGGTCCCTGTCAGGAGACGAATGGATGGGCACAAGGTGTAATCCTGCAACCTTGTGCTTTCTCGTCCTGTAGGTACTGCTTGAACTCGGCGCGGCAGAGCTTCACCGAGTCCGGATTGTTGATGTACATCACATTCAACTTGGTGCAGCCATAGCACTGAACGGCGAACTCAAAGGGGAACTCCTTGCTGAAGACCATATCCAGCAGGCTCACCCCTCGGATCGCCACTGGAGTCTCTTCAAGTGAACGAGTGTGTAGGCGGCGGCAGCAGTTCGTTTTTCAGCTCTTGGGGAACTGGATTCAACAGTAAACTGAGTGTGTACAGGCGACAACAGTTACTACCCCTCCCTCGTCCGCTGCACGCCCGGCAGAAGATGCACCCTCGGCGCATTCAAACGCCTCCATTAAGAAACCTACTCCGGCCACACGTCGGTTCACAAGCGGGTCTGTATTGGTCCTGTAATAACAGGAGTTAGTGGTCACTTTACTTAGATTTAATTAGCTTTAATAGAAATTTATACTTAAAACAAGCAATGCATTGGCTCATTCTATCAGTGCCACAGGATCAACATGCACAACAATTAGAATTATTATTCTCAGGACGCACATGATCAGCATATTTGTCGCACTTTCACAAAGATAATACTACCAAGTTTGAACTGTTTGTTATGGTTGTTGTCCTCTGCATCATCATGCCGTGTTTCCCAGCTTGCAAGATTCAGAACCAACAAATAAGATCCAAATAATAAGTACAGCAAAGATGCCTACACATCTCATTGATTCCCAGCTTGCAAGATTCAGAACCAACAAATAAGATCCAAATAATAAGTACAACAAAGATGCCTACACATCTCATTGATTCCCAGCTTGCAAGATTTAGAACCAACAAATAAGATTCAAATAATAAGTACAACAAAGATGCCTACACATCTCATTGATTCCCAGCTTGCAAGATTCAGAACCAACCCATTAGAGCCTTTTGATAAAGTGAATATCGGGATTAAATCCATCTTGGCTAGCCATGTCATACAATCAAAGAACTTGGCGAATGCTCTTGACCGTCACAACATCTGTAGTTGAGTATTCCTGTTTGCACACCACAAACCAGGAGAGCATGATTTCACTTTAATAGTGGCCTCCTTTACTCAACCTGCAGCTCCACTAGGATGAGGCCTGCCTGGACTTCCATGATTCAATTCATGCGCCATTTTCTGCAGTTCACCTGAAATGAAGCAAAGATTGCATCATTCAGCTAGCAAGAAGTACTTGCTCTCGTGAGCTGGTAGGTTCTTCTTTAGTAGTTGCACTAAAATTGAGGAACATTAAGGTTGGCTGTCCGGCTCATGTAAGGTGCAACTATAATTTTCTTATCCTTTTGTGCAGTTCCACTAAAATAAAGTGCCATTGTGGTGACAGTGACGGCTCATCTTGCAAAGGCTAATAAAATGTTGCACGAGATTACCAGCAGAACTTGACGGAGATTTTGGAAACTCCAATCACCATTTTGTGAAGTTCCACCAAAATTGAGAGATGTTGCCCACATGACATTTTAGTTGAACTGCACAAGACACTCATTCCAAAAAAAAGTGTTTTGTGCAGTTCACCAAAAGGTCACAATAGCAACAAGGTGAAATGGATATCCCTATCTCCACAAAAAGATAGAAAGTAAACAGTTGCTGGTCAATAAGAATATACAAAGCATATACGAAATGAAAAGAAGCATCTTAATTATGTTCATGGAAATCACGCAAGGACAGTAGAAAATTTAAAAGGTCGGCAATGCTTCATGTTACCAGAAGCATTACGATCAACAATGAGATTCCTCAAATATGGGATTACTTTAATGGTGGCATTGCTTGTTTACCAGATACAGCAAATCAACAGCAGCTAAAGAGTTGGTTTAAGGGCATGGGACCGTGGGGACACCAGGACACTGAGCAGCGTAAAGGAGCAACTTACTTATCATACTGGGGAAAACAGCAGGAGTGCCATTTGTAACACAGTTTAATTGCATCTTATCACTGGAGGCATTAGATTAACAATAACACTGGTTAGACATGTCCCTAAGGTAACACTGTGATCTCTTCATTTTACATGCGCCCTTACATTAACAACAACAAAAGGTTGGTTTAAGGACATGCGACAGTGGACGCATCAGCACAATGTACCTACAAGGAGGCATAAAGTGGTGATGCAGAGTTTGTTCATGCTATGTGAGGGCAGCAAATCTAATCCTGGAGACCTTTTACTATGTGAGGGCAGCAAACCTAATCCTGGAGACCTTGCAGTATGTGAGGGCAGAAAATCTAATCCTGGAGACCTTCTACTATGTGAGGGCAGCAAATCTAATCCTGGAGACCTTTTACTATGTGAGGGCAGCAAATCTAATCCTGAGACCTTTTACTATGTGACGGCAGCAATTCTAATCTTGGAGACCTTTTACTATGTGAGGGCAACAAATCTAATCCTGGACATACTCTGTTGACTTGTCCACCAGCTGCCACTTTCTATCCTTTTTTCAACCAATAATAGATCTGTTCCTTATCCAGTTTGTACTGCGTTTTCCCATTGTTTCCCTTTTAAACCAAGAGACCGGTTGGGTATCCGGTCTCTACTACTTTCACCATATTATTTCCTCTTTGAATCAAGTCCTAGATTCATGCTACAACTTTCCCCCCTTTCTTCGTTGTTTGAACAAAGCCCTAGATTCGAATGCATGAAGTAGCTTTACCTCTAATAATACTAAAAATTTAGGTGGCTTTGGAAGAGCTAATGGGAGTAGAAAAAGATGCACATGCAGACACGTGGTGAGCTGGGGCACTAGAGCAAGGCCGCTTTCGAAGAACTTATACCTGAGGGTCGTCGGGGTGTCGGCGGCGGCAGGTCAGATCTGCGCACAATACGGCAGGGAGGAAGAAGGGTCAGAGGACCTCCCGAGCCGGCGCTGTGCCAGAGAGAACGGCACGGGCAGAGGATCGGGCCCGTCCGGTAGCTGTGGGTTTCCTCCCTCGCCGGCGATGACCGCGTGAACGATGCACCTAGTCCTCTACACACACCAGCCGAAGGGATCCGGCCAGATCTGTGACCAGCGGTGAGCAGAGAGAAAATGTCGCTACCGCTGTCATGTTTATATCTGGAGAGGATGAGAGAATGAAGAGAGCAACCCTAGTAAAGCAAGCGCGCAGGCCCCTGCGTACATATATAGTGGAGTGGTTATCTTTTTCTCTCCACAACAAGCGTTTTAATTTGTGTACGTGGCATTAAAGAAAAGAAACTCTGTATTTAAGGTGACTACCTGTACGACTCCTACTTACTACTACTAGTAGTAGTATTGTTCACTTGTGCTCCCCGGCCATCCATTCATTGAACAACCCCACGGGTGAATAAACATACAGTACTAGTATTTATATAGAACGAACAAGCTCGAACTATTTTCGCGTAGTTAAAATTTGAGGGTGGGGCTTTTCCCGGGCAGTACGCGCGGCAGTTTTCGCGTAGGCGGTTTGACAGAGAGGCGAGGAGGGTGAGGGAGTAGCAGATTCAACTTACTTATTGCTGGAAAGGTCGGGCTGTGCGATTTGAACCCAACTAACCCAAAAATATCCAAACAGGAGGGTTAGTTTGGGTTAGTTTGAACTCAACTAACCCAAAAATATCCAAACAGGAGGGTTAGTTTGGGTTACTGTTTGGATCCACGTGTTAGAGTTAGTTTGGGTTAGTTTGAACTCAACTAACCCAAAAAAATTCTAACCCACCCAAGAGGTGCTTATTTGGGTTATTCTTCTCGCGACACTAAAAAACACATTTTTCTCTCGCTCTCCCCGTAGCAGATCCCTCCCCACTTCCTCGAAGCTTCTAGTCCTCTCCCTCCCTCCCTCCCTCTCGCACCGCCCATGAAGGCACCTCGCCGTATCCGCGCTCCATCTAACCCTGTCATCCAAACACCTCTTTCGCTAGAGTTACTTCAGGGTTAGTTCAGGATTAGAATCTAACTCTAACCTTTAACTGAGTTAGAGTATCCAAACAGGGCCTTTGAGAGAGACGAGGAGGGAGAAGCGATACGGGTTGCTGGATTACTAGAGATAGGTGTCGCACGGAAACCAACACTACTACAAAAACAGCTATAGCCAATATGGACACTAATGGCGCACTGTACATGTGGTGCGCCATTACTAAATACTAATGGCGCACCATGTGTTGGTGCGCCATTACTGTGCAAATACTAATGGCGCACCACATCCACGGTGCGCCATTAGTAAAAAAATTAATTTTTTCAAAACTACTAATGGCGCACCGTGGGATGGTGCGCCATTAGTAGTTCAACTAGTAATGGCGCACCACTCCCACGGTGCGCCATTAGTAATTATGTTTCAAAAAATTTCAAATTTATTTTTATTTTTGAAACTACTAATGGCGCACCGTGGGAGTGGTGCGCCATTACTAGTTCCCACGGTGCGCCATTAGTAACTTGGCCACCACTTCCACAGAATGCACCCCCCCCCCCCCCGTGGACCGCCTTTTCAGTTTTAAAAAAAATAAAAAAAATGATGGAAATGTCAAAAAAATAAAAGAAAATAAGTTTCCCATGTGATATGTGGTCTAGTTGTTGTGAAAATTTACAAACATGAATTTCGACTTTATTTGCAAAATCTCTCGAGAATTTGTAAAATGGGCATAACTTTTGCATACGAACTCGGATGAAAAAGTTTTTTATATGAAAAATCATCTACTCGAAAAGTTACATCCGAATTTAATCGGGGGAGCCCCGTTAAACATTTTCAAAATCCTCAAAAACCTAACAGAAAAAATGATACGGGGCTTTTAAGATCTGGAGAGGCAAAAAAATTCAAAAAAATTCAAACTTACTAATGGCGCACCTGCCCATGGTGCGCCATTACTATCTTCCCGCCTTCAAAATTCAAAATAAGTCAAAAAATAAAATAAAAAGTTACTAATGGCGCACCTGCCCGTGGTGCGCCATTAGTATCTTCCCGCCTTCAAAATTCAAAATAAATCAAAAAAATAAAAAAAGTTAGTAATGGCGCACCTGCCCGTGGTGCACCATTAGTATCTTCTCGCCTTCAAAATTCAAAATAAATCAAAAAAATAAAAAAAAGTTAGTAATGGCGCACCTGCCCACGGTGCGCCATTACTATCCCGTATATATGGCTGGGCGTGGTCCTCTCCTCCTTAACTCTTCATTCTTCTCCTCCACTCCACCTCTCCTCCACTCCATCTCCTCCTCTCCTCCACTCCATCTTCCCTTCTCTCCTCCACCATACTACCCTCCTCATCTTCGGCGACCTCCTCCTCTTCGGCGACCTCCTCCTCCTCTCCGGCGACCTCCTCCTCCCTCCTCTCCTCCCCTCCCCTCCCCTCCCCTCACGGTTTCTCCTCCCTCCTCTCCGGTGAGCTCCTCCTCCCTCCTCTCTGGTGAGCTCCTCCTCCCTCCTCTCCTCCCATCCCCTCATGGTTTCTCCTTCCTCCTCTCCGATGCTCCGGTGAACTCCTCTCCGGCGACCTCCTCCTCCTCTCCGGCGATGTAGGCGAGCGCCTCTCCGGTGACCTCCTCCTCCTCCTCTCCGGCGACCTCCTCCTCCTCTCCGGCGATGTAGGCGAGCGCCTCTCCGGTGACCTCCTCCTCCTCCTCTCCGGCGAACTCCTCTCCGACAAAAGAACACGGCAAAAGAACGTACAAGATCCAAAAACAGGAACAAAATTTGAAATAATATCGTGCAAAAAAATGAGCAAAAAAACAAGCAAAAAATGGGCAAAAAAATCGCTATCCAGATCCAAATTCAAAATTCGAAAATAGCAATGGCGCACGGTGGGGGTTAGACGGTGCGCCACTACTATTTTCCCGCCTTCAAAATTCAAAAATACTAATGGCGCACCGTGGCCTATACTAATGGCGCACCAGTGGCCTATACTAATGGCGCACCGTGGCCTATACTAATGGCGCACCACTGGTGCACCATTAGTAAAAAATACTAGTGGTGTGGTACTAGTGGCGAACCAGTAGTGCGCCATTAGTAGGCAAAACTGGTGCGCCACTAGTAGGCCTTTTCCTAGTAGTGCAAGAAATATGGTGATAGTGTGGGTTAGCCATGTACTAGTATGATGTAACTACATTGGGCTGCTGTGTTTCGTACTCTTCCAGTCCACTATGGAGATGATTGGTTGATTTTATATCGCTGAATAATATAAAATATTATGAGTGCAGACGCTCCACCCCGAGGTTCCTTGCTCCTTCTCGGTCGTCGGGAATCTATGTTCTTCCACTCTATTTTTTTACGTGAGCTTTGTTCATCCTTTTGCCAACACGCGACACATCTAGCATCAAGGTGCACGTGTCATGCAAGGATCGTTCCATCTATATGAAGAACACGTGGGACTGGAACTACGAGACGGACATGTACCCAGGAGTGGACGTGTGAACCTGTGTAACGTAGCGCAGTAAGTGAAGTAGAAAGGCACAAATAGTATGAACATGCGTGGCATATAGGCATTTGTCTCTTACTACCACTAAATGTTGTACATGCAATGCCCGGTGATGTTATGGAGTACGTGACTAAGTACTCTACTACTACTATATTAATTGGAGGCACATATTAGGTTTTATATTTGTTTCCGTGTATGCCCCGAGATCTTCCAACTAGACGTGTCTTTCTCTCCCGGTCGCACTTTCTATCGTTCATACCACTAGTACAGTAGTACTACTACGTGTGGTCTCCGACCCAGAAGTGGAGACGCTCTACCACGTTGTTCATGTCCCACTCCTTTCGCTGACGTGTGTGACATCCAGCACGTCCCGTGTGTTTGGCACTCCTTCGTAGTAAGAGTTGAAACGCTAGCATTCATTAGAAATAAAAAAATAAATATAAATCACCAGTGATACTATACCACGCGGTTTCCTTGCTCCTCGATATCGGAAAGAATACTTCCGCTCGCCGACATGTGGGACGTCGACCATCCTGGTCCACTTGCCATGCCCGCAGAACTCCAAGGGAGACTCACCCCGGTCGTCGCACCGCAGTAATTACTAATGAGCCATCAAATCACAGGCCCAACCTTACCCACTGTGAAGTTGCTCGGACGAAGGAACCATCATGACTTTGAATTCCGCTTCTTGAAGAAAACAATTGTACTAGCAGTACTGCTAGCTACAGTAGTTACTCCAGCAGAGGCCTCCTTTGGTTCATAGGAAAGGAATTTTATAGGAATATGAAAATCATAGGAAGTGATATGACATGCATCTCAATTCCTATAGAGAAAGATATGCCATTTGATGCATAGGATAGGAATTTTTCCATTGAGTCTAGGCTAATGTACTGGTAATTTGCTCTAAAAACTACAGTAGTAACTAGTAGTACTGTTACATGCTCGTAATTAATTAAATAAACGTACGGGCGACACAGACACACACACTAACTACTAGTACTACTACTTCTCACATGCTGGCCAGACGCTGTCATTCTCCTTCCCGGCTTTGTCGGCGACACCCCACCGTGCTTGGATCTCCGTCGACCTCTTCGCAGCAGCGCGTGCGTCCTCTTCTTTCTTGCGGCGGCGGGCCTCTCTTTTCTTCAGTGCTTTCTGACTTTTCCGCTCCCTCTGTGCGGCTTTGGCTGCTTCTTGCTCTACCGCCCATTCGGCCTTGGCAGCTTCAAATTCCGCCCACATAGGTGTGAGGTCGCGAGCGGCGATGAACTCGGCACGGCGGGATGCCACCGCTTGCCTACCATTCTGTGTGCGGTCGTGGGCGGCGAGCAACTCGGCGCGGCGGGATGCCATCGCTTCCTTAGCGGTTAGTGTGCAGCGCGGTGGCATGAACGAGGCTTGGTGACAGCTCTGGGGTGGAGTGGCCGGACAACCGTAAAGTGCATTGATTTGTCAAGAGCTCAAGGACAGAAGACAAAGGAAATTTGGATTCCCCTTCAATCCTGGTCATTTATTACCAAGTAAAATGCATTGGCGGTCATTGAACTTGTCTTCATAGCTTACTTTGATCATTGTATATGAGATATGGTGATTATACGGTCACTGGCTCAGCATATAGCTCCGTATTTGTCTGGTTAACCAGTCAAATAGTCCGCATGCGCCTCATCAGCTCGTGTTCTTTATCTATGTATCTAAGCAGGCCTACCTGTCAGTGGAGAAAGAAATAAAAACCAAAATTATGCGTATGTGACATTACTGTTTAGACGTTTGCTGGAGGCCTCCGCGAACACCGAGCATGTATTCACCTGGCTCAACACCAACGGTCATACTCGTGACTCGGCGCCTTGCTCATGTATATCATCCATCACAACGACAGTATATAAAACAGCCTAGCTAGAGAGGGTACTATGGTGCGGAGTATGTACTATCGTGAGCAACCGATCATAGTGCCACTGCACACGAGTGTGTGTCTGATCGATTCATCCATTATTCGTAAGTTATGTATGGTTGTGTGGTGTCTAATGGTGGTCGTCGAATGCTAGCTGGCGACAAGAGCGGTTGCATGGACGCCTGGTTGTCAATACGTGCCGCATACGCTTCAAAGGCTCGTCATCCATGAGTTCACATTTTACCACCACGCCAGCGTCTGACCGCCCTGGCCTACCGAAACCCCTTCCATCGCTAGCGCGCGCTTCCCGCCTGAAACGATCACCGTCTCTCCAGAACGTCAATGCCGCATTCACCGGCCTTAACTGCAGGTGCAGTTGGTGTGTCACTGACATGCGGGCCTGATGCCCGGTGGGCCCACATGTCAGTGAGACAAATCACCTGCGGTTAAGTCACTGAAGCAGCGTCCGGGATTCACGCCCGACGCGACCTCTCACTGGCGCCGGCATTGCAGCAGCGCGACGGCCGAGAGAGCGCCACCCGCGCGGCATCCCAGTGCAAGCGACTGCTCCGCGTTACACCACGGCTACCGACGAACTTACTCCGGTGCCAGCCGTCCATCCGTCTGCCGCGGCTCATTGCCATTCGCCCGCTATATTAACTTGAGCCCCAGCTCCCAGCCATAGCCAAAGACCCACACTCATTCTCCTCCGGTCCCTTCCTTCTGTTGGCACCACTCCAACCATGGCCTCCGGGCACTCCAAAGCTCTCTTGGACGTACTGTCGCAAGACCAGACGAAGGACATCGGTGGCTCCACTCCGGGCGCGCTCCAAAGCTCTCTTGGACGTAGTCTCGCAGGAGCAGACAAAGGAGATCGCCGGCTCCCCCCGGCCGCCCTCCGCCGCCACGACCACGAAGCCGGCGCGCGGGCGCGGGCGCAGCCGGCAGCGAGGAAGAGTAGTACACGGTAGGTCGCCACCGCTCTGGTCCCAGGAAGGCCACTGCTCCTCCACTCAGTCGACGCCAAGCTTGGTGGGATAAAATTGGCGGCCGATTAGCCGCTTGACGGCGACATGGAGGCGGAAATCTACATAACCTTGTGCTCTGGAGGAGGAGGTTATCGACGCGGATAAGGAGGAGGCAAAGGCAATGGCCGGCTTTCTCGGGTTCAGGGCCGAACATGGTGGTCGGGGCCCGGCGATCGTTTAGATTAGGTTTACAGTAGGTTTTAGTATGGTTTGTGCGAAATATGTAATGAATTTCGTCAAGTTTATAGGAAAAGTTCTCGAAATGTAATGAATTTCATCCGGTCAATTTGAAATTTGCTTTGTTTGCACGAATTTCGTCCGGTTAGTTCATATAGTTGTCGAAAGGTATGCAGGCAGCATTGGATGGCATCCACCAGTGTCCTCGGACAGATGCCGGTGTAAATTTGAGGGCCAGCGCTGGAGATGCCCTAACTATCATGCTATAATCGCTAACAGTGCTCCATTATTTCGCAGGGAACAGTTATCCCTCGATCAAAATCAGATCCGCCGTGTTTCGCACTCCTCCCACGTAAGAGTGTAGACTCTTGCTTACATAAAAATGGAGAAAGTGGACGGCACTGTAGCACGTCATATCACTCAAACTAGCCCGCCTAACACGCGGGAAAGCACCGCCGTCGTCATTTTGTTCTGGATTTCTATCAATCGATAGCACGAAAATGTTACGCTTTGCAAGTTCAAAAGGAAAAGGCGGCACACTTACAACTCGTACGCGTCGCGTTCACATTGCACCCCCGACAGTCCGGCTCGCACGCCGCTCACTAGAGGGGACACCCGTCGTCTTGCATTTTCACTGACATGTGGGACTGTAATTGAATAAACCGTCGATAGCCGAAATCTAATCGCTTGGCGGGCGTCGGCTGAGAGGAGAGAGACAGGGGAGGGAGAAGAGATCGCCCACCCGCCGTGCATGGACTCCAAGAAATATGTGGTGATAATGTGAGGTGGGCCATGCGGGAGTCCACACCTCTTCCAAGCCCGCTTCATACCGCCCTGGCCCACCAGAACCCCTCCCCCACCCCACCACCTCCCCGCGCGCGCTCCCCCTCAGAGGCCAGCTGCCCGCATTCATAGCAAGTACTACCAGTAAAATTCTGGGCTATAAAGGGCATGTACAATGGTTGATAAGATAGTCTTATCATAAGTCTTGCATGTAATTTAGAGATGACAAAAAAACATGTGTACAATGGATCATAACTTAGCCTTATCTTCAATAACTAGTTATTCCTAAAAACATGGTGAAACATATTGTGCTAAGAGATCATCTCTTGTCTTCTCGACAAGCCCGCTTATGTGGAGGAGAGAGAGGCATTGACAAAGTCAAGGAGTGGGATCTGCAGGAGCTCGTCTCTACATGTGCTCCTAGGTATAAAAAAACTAATTCTAAAAAAAGAGGCATAAAAAACAATTGTGTCTAAAAAAAGAAAGGTAAAAAACATTTGAGAGGAAATAGATAGAGAGAAAGTGAGAAAAAGTTGTAACCTTATAGTCAACACTATGGTAGTATTACATGAGGAAGGAGGGAGTGGCGCACATGCCAAGTTCACTGGGCTGCCGTGTTTCACACTCCTCTGTCGTAACAGTGGAGACAATAGGTTTCATCAAAAATAAACAATGAATACTCGTTGCTCATCCACTATATCGGAAAGAATACTTTCATTCGCCGACATGTGGGACGTCGACCATCCTGGTCCACCTGCCATGCACAAAATTATCCTGGTCCACCCCGGTCGTAGCGCAGGCTCAACCTTTCCCACTGTAAGTTAGTCGGACGAAGGAACCATCATGACTTCATTGAATTCCGCTTCTTCAAGAAAACTTACTCTACCTGCAGTACTGCTACCACACGCGAAGACTGGACGGCACTGTACCACGTCATATCACTAAAACCCACTAGGCCAAACTAGCCCGCCTAGGATCTGTACTCCCTCTGTTTCAAAGTTAGTAGTACAAAGTTGACTCATCTATTTTGAAACGGAGGGACGTCTCTGTACTGCTATGATTTTGTGTTGTACGTCTCTGTACTTTTGCTATGATTTTCCTAACCTATGAACCAAATGAGGCCTGAATGTATCTGTGTCGACTATTGTCTGATCGATCGCTAAGCCTACAATTTTAGGAGCTTGGGCTATTGGCCGATCGACGACGGATCAGTATAAGCGTACCACGAGCTCATCAGCCCCAACATTTCTCTTTGGTGAGTGTTTTGCAAGTACTATAGCTCGCACAGTAGCTAGCCTACTAACACCAAGAATCATCAAATAAGCCCTGCTGATATGATAAACAGTTCAAACTTACATCTAAGCATGCCATATATTACATCAAAAGCTGGTGAGGATACATCTGTTTCCATAACTCGGAGAGGGTTTCCATGATTCACTATCAAACAAAGTAGCATGTACCGCCCACACAAGACAGTGCACTAGCCCTAAGATGGTTTGATAACACGCATCGTTCTGGTAATTAAACACAGGGCAATGCAAACTACCCTGAAGGATTAGCGCGACCAACTATTTCTTGTCATCAATCTCTCGGGCAATGACCATAGCACGGACAGCGGCATGGGAATCGATTTCTCGGGCGATGTCCACAGGACTGACCGCGACATCGGAATCGATCTCTGGGGCGATGTCCATAGGATGGACGGCGGCATCAGAATCGATCTCCGAGGCGATGCCAACAGGACGGACCGCGACATCGAAAACGATCTCTGGGGCATTGTCCACAGGACGGGCCGCGACATCGGAATCATCAAGGACGTCTACCGGCACCTGCACAACCCTAACATATTAGCAAGCACATTGCAAATAATCAAAAACCACAACTTTCATTTTTTACCTTGTGCAGCTCACCGGGGGATCCCATCCCTCCGGGGGCCATCTCCTCGTCCTCGATGGGGGCCATCACCTTGCCAGGGGAATACTGCTTCTCAAAGGCGACTATCTCCTCAAACTCGGCCTTGAGCCGCGCAAAGGTGGCCATCAGAGTTTCTGGGGTAGGCACGGTGGGGCCCTTGCTGTTCTTCCAACTTTCTTTGAGGAGTTCGTCCGCCAACGTCGTCAACTCTTTGGCCAGTGCTTGTTTCTTGGAGTTCTTCGTCTCTAGGGGTTGGCCCGCCAACATGGTCAACTCGTTGGTCGGTGCTCGCTTCCTGGAGATCGCTGTCTCCAGTGGGTTGTCCGTCGCAACTCTTTGCCTAGTGCTCCAGGATCCATCAATGAACTGACAAACAAAAAGCAATCGAAAGGAAACCACAATCGCAATGAAAACGGGAAAAGAATAGGCTGTGAGAATCGGTCGGTGCTTCGCAAAAAGAAGATTCTTGGAATGAAAATATAGCACCATCACTGATTTGCCCACCTTTCCTTCGTCGGTATAGAAAAAAATGGTAGAAGTGAGTAGCCTGGAGTGAGGTTTTCTTCAAGAAAGGGGAGAAAGGGCTTCAACGAGCGTTCTAGTGAAATGATGGTTGCTTCGTCCAGTCCAACTTCGAGGCCACTTTACCACTTCTGGTAAAGGTGTGGGTTTTGTGATATGACGGGTCATGACGGCCACACCGGGGTGACCGGTGAGTTTCGACTGTAGCACCTCGCTGTGATTTGGTGGATGGCACGCGGGCCCGGATGCTTTGATGTCCCGCATGTAGATAGAGCAGCTAGTCATATAGGAGTGGTCAATATTGTGCACCGCGACCAAGGCGAAGAGGAAAACGAGAAAACTACGTAATTAATGCATGAGTTTAATTAGGGTAGTATCTCAAATGAATGCATCCAGCTACTGTTTGGGTTCGCCGTCCGGCTTAAATAAATGCCCAGCATCACGTGTACCCGCGGGTGCACAAATTGTAACATACGTTTCTGCTTAAGTGGGCGTCACGTAACTGGTGTGTGTGTGAGATTCTGAGAGACAGAGTGCGTGTGTGCGACTCTACTCTTCGGACATGTACTCAACCTTTTGCATCGGGATATAAGTATAATGGTATTTACTTTAGCTAGTGATTTACGTGGCCATGTTAACGTGGTTGTGTAAAAAAATGTCACTTCCTGCTCGATATTTGCGTTATATAATTACAAGCAAGATGCTCGTGCATTGCACGGAACATCAATATGCATTTTTTTACAAAACACATGTTGTGATTTACCCATGCAGGAGTAATCCCATGTGTAAAAACTAATGATATTTCGAGAATTTTATCGTAAAACTGGTATCTCGAGTATGTCATCGAAAAAATGAAAGATGAGAGATAAGGTGAGGAGGAGTGGAGCGTGGTGGTGACTGGTGGTCGGAATGGGCGGAGGCATGGGGATGGATGGCGCCGGCAGGCGGCAGCGGCCACTATGCTTGATTGTTCCGGAGACTTTCTTTTTTAATTGCTCAGCAATGAGGTGTGGGAGATAAGGATGTGGACAGAGGTGTGGCTATCTTTTGTAAAATTATCATAGTTTGCTCTCTATCGGTCAGATATAGATCAGATGGTCTATATTACAAGATGGCAGGCACACCATCACCGCCAACTCGGTTTTTTATAAGGGTACAAATGATAAGTTTGCTAACTACTAAAGTAAAGTGGAATTTGTCCATGTTATACAAGTAAATTAAGCTGATTGTTTATCATACGGGTAAGGGTGGATGGAGGGTGGTAGGAACAAATGCTCCGCCTGGAGCATGTGTGTGTGAGATGGAGTCTCAGTGTGTGTGTGTGTGTGTGTGTGTGTGGGAGAGAGAGAGAGATGGAGTCTTAGTGTGTGTGTGTGTGCTTGTGTGTGATGGAGTTTTACTGTGTGTGTGTGGGTGGGTGCGTGCGTGTGTGTGTGTGTGTGTGTTTGTTTGTGTGTGTGTGTGTGCGTGTGTCGCGGGGTCTTCGGTGGCGGATGTAATTTAAGTGTGCATGGCTTCATCATAGAGAGGCGATGTGTATGGAAGAGGCCACCAACGATGGGGTGCGAGAGAGAAAATGCCCGTAGAGAGGGAAGAGAAGGTGTGTGCACATGAGAGTAGTCGACATCGAGAGAACGTGTTTGTTCGAGAGACACCAAGGAAGACTACTATATATCGATGGTGCATGTAGGCGGGAATTAAACGAAGGGATGGTATTATTGGTTTCGGGGATATAGTGGAAGAGTGAGAGGGGGGTAGCTACAGGGAGATTGTTAAGTCATAAGCTAAGATCAACGAAATGGGAGAGACGGATCGGTATGGCAATATGCATGCATGCGAGAATGCAGGGAAGAAGGCCCGACAATTGAGCATGTGTTTTTGTCTTTAAGAGATAGTGGCGTGGGCTGGAGCATGCATCTATGGCGAGCAGAGGGAGTGAGGCACAACGATTGTGCAAAAGAGATCAACCTATAAATGAAAGAAGGTTGATGGAGAAAAAGATAAATAGAAAGATAAAGATGCTAGCTAGTGTGCGTTAGAGATAGGAGTCGAGTGGATCAGAAGGCTGAGTTATGGGTGTGGGTGTGAGAGAGATGAAGAAAGGGTGCATGTGACTCACATACAAACAAATATCAGAGAGAAATGAGATCCCGAGAGACGGAGTTTTGTGTCTGCGGGAGAGAAAGATATTCCAAAACGAGAGTGATAGCTAGAGAAACATATGAGGGAACGAAAGATATCTCTAGGGAGAGACAGTGTGTGTGAGCGACATGCAAGAGAACAGTGGAGAAATATGAGACCCTCGGAGACAGAGTTTGTGTTTGTGTGTGAGAAAGAGATATTTAAGAGGAAGGGTCGTAGGTTCTCATACCTAAGGAGCAAAAGACATCTTTGTATTAGGGGTGTGCGAGTTGCACACAGGGGAATAGTAGAGAGAAATGAGACCCCGGAAGACAAAGTTTTGTGTTTGTGTGAGAGAAAGAGATTCCACATGGAGAAACATAGTTAGAGACACATAGCAGGGAGCGAGATATACTTAGAGAGAGATAGAGTGATGAAGGTCGAGGGAGAGAGTACCGTCAGTGTGTTACGAAGATAAAAGATCATTGTCGACATACAGGTAGCACGAGAGATACCCGAGAGACGATGAACGTGTATAGGTCTAGAGAGATAGTCCTATATAAGCATGAGTGATAGTTATATGAGACGAATATCTGGATTAAATGGGATTCAAATATTTAAGCTGGAGATCACGACATCGATAATATCATAACGCAAATTGGTGTATCAAACATGCATATTCATTTGAATTTCGGGACACATGTAATGTTATATAGTTTATTGATATTGGTGATCCATAGATTCTTTAATTAGAAACAATGCATGGTTTATATGCAATTAGTGTCTAAACGGGATACACTATATGTTGCGTGTGTGAAACACATTATACATGTTTGAGAAGTAAAAAAACCCCGCATGAAACACACATTAATTGGAGACAGTTAGCGAGGAATGCATACATTGGATTTCAACATAAAGTGGTTTCAAATATTTGAAAATCCAAATTGATGGATACAACCTTATGAATCTGAGATCATGCTATTTGTAAACCATATTTATGTATAAAGGGTGTTGTGCTTTTGAAAGTATATATAAAAAATGATGTATATAGAATTTTATTCCAATCGAAAATGGATCCCGCCTGAAAAAAAAATAGAATACAAGAGGGATTCGAATTGAGTTGGCACGGTAAACGTGCACTCTGCAAAATTTGAACGAAGCGGGGAAAGTCGCAGTAACCGCCCGAAACCAAAATCTGTGAGATGGAAATTACTACTGACTATCCCTGCCACGCAAAGCCTATCTGCTCGATTTCTATAGGTTTCGATAGGGGTAGGTTTCTAATTTCACTCGAACGTGACATAACCGCCTCTCACCCGGATTCATACACGGTGGGCGCCAAAACACAGTGTGTCCTCGGCCGAAATCGACTCCCTCCCCGATTCATACACAGTGGGCGCCAAAAACAAACTCTCGTCGGAAAATATTCGGTGTATGAGAGATTACCGTCCTATCCCCAACCGAATAATATTGTTGTGATGTAGGAAATTTGAAACGGGGGCTAAGTTTGTAAATTTCCTCGCATTTGAGACAAGCACGCCCTAAAGACATGGTTCCCCCCTTCCTCTCCACCTCCATTTCCCCATCCGTACTCCGCGGGCGCCAAAACACCCTCTCCACCCCAGCCTCCTCCGTCCGCCACCCCATCCACCGCCGTCCTCCTCCACCATGCCGGAGCTAATACCCCGACGCCGCCATCCATTACAAGAGATCGACCTCTCTCATCCACAGCTTCGGACCAGGATCTTTCATCCCGTCCTCTTGCTTCATCCCCGCCGTCGTCCACCTTGCCGGCGCCGCTCCTATGACCGTCTCGTCCACCGCGCCCCACCGCCACCGTCTACCCTCCTAGATCTGCTTCCACGCCACCGACAGCCATCGCTACCGCAGCACCGTCAAATTCTCAGCAGATGCATACACGGCGCCGCACCAGAGGCGGTACTCTTTCGTATCTGCTCAACTGATTTATCGCAGCAAGAAAATAGATCGCCACTGCTTTACTCTGATTTCTTGTCCATCACTTACTTGCTAGTTGAGAGAAACATTGGTTGCGAAGTTGCCTTTGTCCGGTTTCAACTTCAGATCCGCCATGGCACGCTCAACACTATACTCCCAATGCTTATGGTTTTCCCCTTTTATATTCCACACTAGTTAAATCACAGCAGACTAAATTTCAAAATTGGGTCAGTCAATTTTTCAGAGCTCGTCGGAGTTCGCCGGTGCAAACAAAGGGGCTCGGGTGGGGACTTTGGTTGTTGGGGGCGGTGGTGGGGCCTCACCAAACAAAGAAAACTCGACGCGGGTGGGGGCGGGGTGGGGTGGGGGTGGCGGAGGAACACAGGCGGTGGGGGCCGATGGTCCGGCCGGCGGCCCGTGCGGTGTTCTGTATGGGAAGAATCAGAGACGAGGAAGAAAAAGGGTTAGGAGACGTAGGATCTTCATCCAACCGCCTGAAATGGTCGACTGACCCAAATGCAGACATGCCTTTATATTCAGTACCATCATCGTACCTGCTCAGCACTGCTCCTGAATCCATCAAGCTAAACAACGTGCCACTCATAATTCCAAACTTGTTGCTCAATTAATCTGATATGATGCTAATATTACTAAAACAGATAACATTTAATTGGTCAGCTAATGTTCCTACTTTACTTTCGAAAAAGCACGTGCACCACATATAGAGAGACAGCAGGGAGTTGCTTTCTTAATGCGCTCTGATTCATCATGTGTGGGCACTTCGCAATGAACATTTTATTATCCAAAATCTGCTTGCTCTTCTTTACCATGTTCCTCTTCCGTTCTTCTTTAATAAGTACTCTCTCCGTTCCTAAATACAAGTCTTTGTATAGATTCCACCATGGACTACATAGGGAGCAAAATGAGTGAATCTACACTCTAAAATGTATCTGGATACATCTGTATGTGATCCATAGTGGAAATCTCTACCAAGACTTATATTTTGGAACGGAGGGAGTATGATAGTAGTACAGTATGTTCCTTGTAGTGAAGATGAGCAGGGACATTTGCAGTGTAGAGGTCTATACGGTCGGTTGGTATGGACACTTTGAACTCGTCGGGCCTCTTTGATTCGTAGGATTTTGTAAACATGGGACTAGGATTTGTAGTGGCCTGCCCACTTGAATCCTATAAGAATAGCAAGAAAATGCGGGGAGTTGTGTCTCCTTTGAGAGTTACACTGATATTAACAGTACCGCACCTTCAGTTGAAGAGAGCTGGTATCCGAAGCCTTTCTAGCCGTACTGGCAATACTAGCACATATATTCCAGCAAGTTCCACTTTGCTGATTTTACTCTGATGCTTATGGTTTTCCCGTTATATCTACACTATGATCTGTGTAGCTGCTTTGTGTCGCACTAGCAGCAGTCCACTCTTGAAGCTAAACACCGCAATGACTTACAAAATTGGCACCAAGGCATTGAGTGCCATTCTGGATGCAATGAAACTCATACGCTCCCCACCTGTTGACTCTTGTTCAGAATATGATCCTAATGACTCTTGTTCAAATTGCCACATATAGAGAGACAGCATGGAATTGCATTTCTTTGGGCGCTGTGATTCGTCATGAGTGGGCAACCAACATTGTATGCAATTAAGCGGAACCTCAAGAATATGCTTCCTCTTCTGTTCTTTAACATGTTCCTGTTTTGTTATTCTGTATTTAGTACGTACAGTATGTTCCTTGTCAGGAAGGGGAGCATGGACATCTGCAGTCAACAGCTGATAGAGCTGGCATGTACTTGATCGATAGGCTTTCAATTACTAGCGGCAATACAACACCGTATTTTCAAGCCAGTTCCACTTTCCCGATTTATATATCGTGGTTATGGTGTACCCCTTTTATGTACACTATGATCTGCCTAGTTGTTGTGTGCTCTTGTTATCATGGTTTGGCAATAAACTCTCTATACAGTATATTTTGAACCTATCATCTGCCAACTATCCTTACTTCTGGAGCCTATTTTTTGTGTACTTGTGCGAGATTATATAAATGCACGCACCATATTACAGCACACATGATCTCTCTCATCAGAATCCAGTGATAGCTCACAAGTGTTTACAGGGGCGCCCCTATATAAGAATATCCTCTGCATTACAAAGATAATCTCACAACTATTTATGTTTTCATGGTTCTCAGATATTATACGTAATTACAGTGAATATCAGAATCCGCGCATCAGAAGAATATTGTGGAACACTACAATGACTTACAAAATTGGCACCAAGGCATTGAGTGCCATTCTGGATGCAATGAAACTAATACGCTCCCCACCTGTAGATTCTTGTTCAGAATATGATCCTAATGACTATTCTAACCTCGAGGAGTCAAAGGCAGATGGCCTGTTATGTTCACCCATCAAGGTGCCTGCTCTAATTTGGCAAGGTTTTATTGATTGCGCGTATCTTGCATATGTTTTCTTGCATTTCTTCTACTTTGTTGCACCGCCATCTACTTAGTTTACTCATCATATATGTCGAGATGCCATGCCCATCCATTATCAATACATATTCCATCTGTCATCATACCATGTTTTTCCACTCAAATGTTCTTCTTGTGCATCAGACATCAAAAAGGAAGAGGGTGATTGCCAAACCTGAAGGAGCACCAGCAAAGTCCTTGAAAAATGTGGTTGTGCCAGAGAAATCAGACGGCACCCCACTTATATTGGTTGTACAACCAGTCACACAAAACGTAGGCCGACTCCAGCAGACTGTACCCATACTTCACTGGCCACACCACTAGCCCCACCACACAGGACCTGCACTCCAGCAAAAGGTATGCCGATTTCAGTTGCCATAGCACCAGCCGTACCACAGAAAAATCCCACTCCAGCAAAAAGTACAACAAGTCCACCGGCTGAAGACCTATCCCAACTGCAGAGACGGCCAATTCCTGCAGATTGGAACCCCATTCCAGTTATTCCCAGTTTAAAAGACAATGCTTTCGATGTTGTTAGGGACTACGTGCATATATTCCCATCATTGGAAGATTATAGTGAAGACAAACACCATTTTCACATCTTCATGTCCCACTTACGTGTAAGTGCTATTATTCATGGTGATTATTTTCCTGTTTTCTGCTGATTGAACACATCAATGATTTACATTACATTGTTGTAAGTAGGCGAGGGTCAATCTGGATAGTCATGACGAGCAAAGCTTGCTTGCGCTTTTCAAGGAAGCATTGCAGTAGTATTGGTGTTACCTGAGGAAATCACACTTTGACGCCAAGTTTATAAACGAATTTCTGGTGAAGTCTCCTGTGCTAAATTTAGAAGACATTGAATGGAAAAACCTTGTTATGCACTGGTCTTGTTCTGAGGATGAGGTACTGTCTATGATATCGCATGACAATTTGAACTTCTACTTTTCCGCATGTGCCTTACGGATCTTTTTTGTAGGAAATCTGCTCGAAAAAGAATCTCGGTTTGAAAAGAACGACAGGATATCGCAAATATGCTGCCCGCTGCTTTGCTCTTGTTACTACCTGTTGTCCTGTATCACTGTACTTGCATACATCCCTGGTTCATTATGTGACAGCAGTATGCATGATAGCTTGCTTATCAATTGTTCGCTCCAAATTATCTGATCTGTATGAATGGTTACATTAGTGTAGAATATATCCAATGCCAATGAATTTTTTTAGCTCTGCATTGTTCTTGTAAGTACCTGTTGTCCTTTATCAGTGTACTTATATTGACAGGTAGTTGTTCATGTACCATCACTCTGCAGCTTATTTTCCTTTGCCCTCCATTTTCTAAACATAAGATCTATATTTACTCTTACCATAAGTTTGGATAACACCGATGGTACTGAAGAAGTTTAGCTCTGCATTGCTCTTGGTTGTACCTTTTGCCTGTATCGTTGTACTTACATTTATAGCTACTTGGTTATGTAGCATCACTCTTCATCTTATCTTAAATATTCTCCATTTTTCCTTATATTGTCACATCTATATTTACTCTTAACAAAATGTAGAATAAAGGCAATGCTTATGAAGAAGATTCTGTGGTAAACTTCTTGAATTGCCCCCTCATCAGCATGGAGAAGGGCTTTATAGAGCCTGCCTTCACCAATAATGTAAGTTTGTCCTTCTCAAGCCTTCAAACTTTGTTGTGTATATTTGGTTAGGCATGACTGCAACAGCTATTTATTTTTGGTGTTTGCATCAAATTGCATGTTTAAAGTTTATTATGTACTCCAGTTCATAAACAAAAGTTTGTCCTTCTCAATTTAAGTTTTTAGTTGTACAACCAAGGTCCTTCTTCATATCATGTAAATTAAACTATACAGAGCAAGTGATCTTATTTTGCCAATCTGAAATGGGATAAATTGACAGCACACTAACCATTGATACTTATGAGTTCTTGATCTGTAATCCAGTGGTGTCGTGAAGCTGACAACTCCTTCACAATGTCATTTCCTGCCATGTCTTGACCTGAACAATACCATATTGTGTTAATGCTATTTTAAACTGTGTCACTTTATTCGTCAGTAAAAAAATGTGATGAATTGTTAGCACTGATACTTGTATGTGCAAAACATGTCATCTGTCTGCTTGTTTATCTTTCAGAGTGAGGAGGATATAAGTGTCAAACAAGTGCAGTCTCACCAGCTTGCTCAGCTGCTTGCGCTGCACCTCCCGAGCAGGGCTATCCTTTCTTGAACTCTATTGAAGAGTTGTCGGTTTTGTATACTATTTTGTCGGCGTGTTTAGTTGCACTGGTGGCGATCTTTGATGCCCAGTGTATGTAATCTGCTGTCTACTTGTGCTTTATTATCATAGTGGCGAACTTTGATGCCCACTGGATGTAATATGCCGTAATTTCTTTATTGTATAGTCTAGGTTTTTTTCTTATTCACGATGCTGCTGTTATTTTACTGTATATATATCATGTCTTCGCAGTAAACCGGCCAAACCGTAAATATGGTACATAATCGGGCCGTCATGCAAATCACCATGTATGATCCGAATCATGGGCCCCATCATCTTGGTCCATTAACAGGCCTAAATGTAAACTGGCCCACTAGTAGATTTGGGCCTTTAATAGGCCAAGTAAACCGCCGGCCCTATTTTCCCAAGAAAACTCAATGGGCCTTTAGGAGGCTGAAAAGTAGGTTGGGCCTGAAACATGCCGAACAGCTCACGGGCCGGCAGCAGGCCGAAATAGACCCCGGCCCATGAACGTGACAATCAAATCATGGGCTTATAACAGGCCAAAATTGTCTCGGTCCTTGTTTGGCCCAATCAGATTATCGGCTGCGAGCAGGCCGGATGCAAACTGTGCCGTAGTTAGGCCCAACTATATTACGGGCTTTTAATAGGCCAGAATTAATATCGGGCCGAAATGTTAAACGGGCCCTTAACAGGCCGAAACAAATATCAGGCCGAATTACTAAATGGGCCTTTAGCAAATGGGCCCAAAAGCGTAGCGTCCAGTTGACGGGCCGAATCTGATATGGGCCATAATTTAGCCCAAAGCCTCTTAAAGGGCCGGAACTGATCTGAGCCATAATTTGGCCCAGAACATGGTAGGCTTTTAACAGGCTGGATCTCATATGGGCCATTATTAGGCCCGGAACGTGGCAGGCCATTAATGGACCGGATCAAATATGGGACGGCATTTGGCCCAAAACATGGCAACCAGTTAATGGGCCGGCCTACTAGGGTCCTCAAAATCTTGTGGGCCTACAGCTGGGCCGGCCCATTAATGTCGGCGAAATCTCGTGGGCCTTTAGCTGGGCCGGCCCATTATGGTCCACAAAAATCTTGTGGGCCTTCACCTGGGCCGGCCAATTATGACGCGCAAAAATCTTGTGGGCCTTTACCTGGGCCGGCCCATTATGGTCCGCAAAATCTTGTGGGCCTTTACCTGGGCCGGCCCATTATGGTCCGCAAAATCTTGTGGGCCTTTAGGTGGGCCATCCCATTATGGTCCGAAAAATCTTGTGGGCCTTTAGTTGGGCCGGCCCATTTAAACTTTATGGGCCACTGTTGGGCCGTGCCACGTGTCGACGTATCATAGGCGCTTTGGGTCCAATGAGTGGATGACATCTGTCCCAACGGTCAGCCGACACGTGTTTCCTCCAGCCAATGATGATTTTACACATGGAAAATCCCCATTGGTCGGGGCTGTTAACGGGTTATTGGATCCAAAACCGGACTTGATAGCTTAACGGCGTTCCGTTATGGTGGATGCCACGTGTCGGTCACCCTTGACGAAAGCACTTCTGTGACGCGCGATTTATCTTCATGGAAGTGGACACTTCCGTGATGATAATTTTGGTTATGTCATGGAACACTTCTATGACAGCACAGGTATGACTATCTTGATTCTGTCATAAATTTTTCATGGATGTACATGCATGACAAAAAACGCGACCTACTGTGACAAACACGTATCATCACGGAAGTGTATTTTTTTGTAGTGCAAGATTGCACTCAAAAACAAATCTGACGAGAAAACGGCGAACGAAAAAGAGGGCAAATAAAACGACAAATTTTTGTGGAGTGGGGAGATGAAAACGAGAGGCAAATGGAAAATAATGTAAATTGCAAGGAGATGAGATTGGTGATTAGGAACCTGGTAGATGTCGATGATGTCTCCCCGGCAACGGCGCCAGAAATTCCTTTTGATGCGGCTTGAACTACGTCGGTATTTCCCCAAAGAGGAAGGGACGATGCAGCATAGCAACGGTAGGTATTTCCCTCAGTGATGAGACCAAGGTTATCGAACCAATAGGAGAACCACGCAACACTACGTGAATGGCACTTGCAAACAAAGAACAAATACTTGCAACCCGACGTAAAAGAGGGGTTGTCAATCCCTCCCGGGTAAAAGATAGGTAAAATTTGTAGAAGATTGGATAAATAGATCTCGCGGGAATGCGAGATAAAATAAATAACAATAAATTGCAGCAAGGTATTTTGGGGTTTTTTGGATTAATAGATCTGAAAATAAAAGCAAATAAAAATAGAGAGACCCGGGGGCCATAGATTTCACTAGTGGCTTCTCTCGAGAAAACATAGCATATGGTGGGTAAACAAATTACTATTGGGCAATTGATAGAACTTCAAATAATCATGACAATATCTAGGCAGTGATAATTATATAGGAATCACGTCAAAGATTAGTAGACCGTCTCCTGCCTGCGTCTACTGCTATTACTCCACACATCGACCACTATCCAGCATGCATCTAGTGTATTAAGTTCATGGAGAAACGGGGTAATGCAATAAGAACGATGACATGATGTAGACAATATCTACTCATATAGGAATAGACCCCATCTTGTTATCCTTAATAGCAACGATACATACATGTCGTGTCCCCTTCTGTCACTAGGATCGAGCACCGTAAGATCGAACCCATCACAAAGAACCTCTTCCCATGGCAAGAAAAATCTATCTAGTCGGCCTAACTAAACCAAAGATTCAAAGAAGAAATACGAGGCTATAAGTAATCATGCATATAAGAGATCAAAATACTCAAATAACTTTCATGGAAAAACACATAGATCTGATCATAAACTAAAAGTTCATCGGATCCCAACAAACACACCGCAAAAAGAGTTACGTCAAATAGATCTCCAAGAGACCATTGTATTGATAATCAAAAGAGCGAGAGGAAGCCATATAGCTACTAACTACGGACCCGTAGGTCTACAATGAACTACTCACGCAACATCGGAGAGGCACCAATGAGGATGATGAACCCCTCCATAATGGTGTCTAGATTGGATCTGTGGTTTCTAGAACTTGCGGTGGCTGGAATTGTTTTTCGTCGACTCCCCTAGGGTTTCTGGAATATTGGGGTATTTATAGAGAAAAGAGGCGGTGCGGGAGGCCACCAAGGTGGGCCCAACCCACCAGGGCGCGCTTGGGCCCCCAGGCGCACCCAGGTGGGTTGTGCCCCTCTCGGAGCACCCTTGTGGTACTTCTTTGGCCAATCGTGTGTCTTCTGGACCAGAAAAATTCTCCAAAAAGTTTCGCTGCATTTGGACTCCGTTTGGTATTGATTTTCTACGAATAAAAACAAGCAAAAAACAGTAACTAGCACTGGGCACTATGCCAATAGGTTAGTCCCAAAAAATGATATAAAGTTGCTATAAAATGATTGTAAAACATCCAAGAATGATAATATAACAGCATGGAACAATCAAAAATTATAGATACGTTGGAGACTATCAAGAACTCACATACTTATTGCAAAAAGTTTATTAGCCATCGAAACAAATTACTAATACGCATGCTCCTAGGGGGATAGATTGGTAGGAAAAGACCATCGCTCGTCCCCGACTGCTACTCATAAGGAAGACAATCAAAAATAAATCATGCTCCAACTTCATCACATAACGATAGACCATATGTGCATGCTTCGGGAATCAGAAACCTTAACACAAATATTCTTACTAATCCACAATTACTTACTAGCATGACTCTAATATCACCATCTTTATATCTCAAAACAAATGCAAGGAATCAAACTTCTCATATATTCAATGATCTTCATGAAAGTTTTTATTATATCCATCTTCAATACCCATCATATTATGACTAAATTCATAACCTAAGAAAAATGCCATACTATTTTAAGACTCTCAAAATAATATAAGTGAAGCAGTAGAGTTTATCAATTTCTTCAAAATAAAACCACCGCCATGCTCTAAAAAGATATAAGTGAAGCACTAGAGCAACTAACTAGCTCAAAAGATATAAGTGAAGCACAAAGAGTATTCTAATAAATTCACGATTAATGTGTGTCCCTCTCAAAAGGTGTGTACAACAAGGATGATTGTGGCAAACTAAAAATCAAAGACTCATATAATACAAGACACTCCGAGCAAAACACATATCATGTGGTGAATAAAAATATAGCCTCAAGTAATTTACCGATGGATTGAAGACAAAAGAGGGGATGCCATCCGGGGAATCCCCAAGCTTAGATGCTTGGTTGTCCTTGAATATTACATTGGGGTGCCTTGGGCATCCCCAAGCTTAGGCTCTTGCCACTCCTTATTCCGTAGTCCATCGAAACTTCACCCCAAACTAGAAAACTTCACAACACAAAACTCAACAGAAAACTCGCGATCCGTTAGTGAAACAAAGAAAATAACCACCTTTAGGAACTATTATAAACTCATTCCAATTTTATATTGGTGTTATATCTACTGTATTCTAACTTCTCCATGGTTCATACCCCCCCCCCCCCCCCGATACTACGCATAGATTCATCAAAATAAGCAAATAACACAATGAAAACAGAATCTGCCAAAAACAAAATAGTCTATAGTAATCTGAACTTTAGCAAAACTTCTGTAACTCCAAAAATTCTGAAAACTTAGGACAACAGAGGAAATTTGTATATAAATCTTGTGCAGAAAATTCAAAATTATATCACGCTCCTGTGAATTTTAACAATTCTACTACTGGACGCAAAAGTTTCTGTTTTTCACAGAATCAAATCAACTATCACCCAAATCATCCAAAAGGTCTTACTTGGCACAAACACTAATTAAAACACTAAAACACAATCATAACATAAGTATGATTGTATAAACTCATAAAAACAGAAAAGAAACATATTGGATTGTCTCTCAACAAGCGCTTTTCTTTAAAGCCTTTTAGTTAGGCATTGATAAGTTTAATGATGCTCACGTAAAAGACAAGAATTGGAGAGAAAAAGAGAGCCCCATATAGTATGTGAAAAAGAAGTTTAAGTCTAACATACTTCATATGCATAGGTATTTTATAGGGTTTTTTTATCAAGACAAGAAATTTCTAGCATATGCAAATAGGAAGAAGGAAGCATTAATAATTTCAACACAACGAGAGGTGATTTGGTCACATGAAAATTTCTACAACCATATTTTCCTCTCTCATAATAATTACATGTAGGATCATATTAAAATTCAACAATATATCTATCACATAACATATTCTCTACATGATCCACATGCATGCAAAGTTGACACTCTTCCAAAATAGTGGGATTATCATCAAATAAAGTCATGACCTCTCCAAGCCCACTTTTATCAAAAAAATCATAAGATTGATCATTATTTAATGTAGTGGGATCATTATTACCTAAAGTTGGAACTCTTCCAAACCCACTTTCAATATTATCACAAACATATTCATCATGAGGCTTAAATAAATTGTCAATATCATAAGAAGAATCACCCCAATCCTGATCATTACAATAAGTAGTGAACATAGCAAAATTAGCATCCCCAAGCTTAGGGTTTTGCATATTATTAGCACAGTTGATATTAATAGAATTTATAATAACATCATTGCAATCTGCTTTTCATTCAAGGAGCTGTCGTGAACCACTTCATAAATTTATTCTTTTAGCACTTCATCACAACTCTTAGATTCGCGAATCTCAAGCAAAACTTCATAAAGATAATCTAGTGCACACAACTCACTAGCAATGGTGACAACTAGACCGACTCCTGCCTGCATCTACTACTATTACTCCACACATCAATCGCTATCCAGCATGCATCTAGTGTATTAAGTTAACAAGAACGGAGTAATGCCTTAAGTAAGATGACATGATGTAGAGGGATATATCCAATCAATATGGTAAAACCCCATCTTTTTAACCTTAATGGAAACAATACAAATACGTGCCTCGCTACCCCTTCTGTCACTGTGAGGACACCGCAAGATTGAACCCAAAACAAAGCACCTCTCCCAATGCAAGATAGATCAATCTAGTTGGCCAAACCAAATCAATAGATAGGATAGAAATACAAAGCTATCTTAATCATGCATAAAAGAGTTCTAAGAAGACTCAAATAATATTAATATGATCATAAATCCACAATTCATCGGATCTCAACAAACGCTCCGCAAAAGAAGATTACATTGAATAGAACTCCAAGAACATCGAGGAGAACATTGTACTGAAGATCAAAGAAAGAGAAGAAGCCATCCATCTACTAGCTATGGACCCGTAGGTCTGTGGTAAACTACTCATAAATCGTCGGAAGGGCAGCAAGGCTGGTGTAGAGGCCCTCCGTGATTGAATCCCCCTCCGGCAGAGTACCGAAAAAGGCCCCAAGATGGGATCTCACGAGAACAGAAGCTTGCGGCGGTGGAAAAGTATTTTTGGTGTGCCCTCTGGTATACAGGGAATATTTGGGTATTTATGGAGCTGAGATTAGGGTTAGAGGGGCCCCGAGGGGCCCACAAGCTTGTGGGGTGCCCCCTTGGGGCGCGCCCTGCGAGCTTGTGGCCCTCTCGTGGCTCCTCTTGCCTCCTCCCAAAGCTTCGTGGGTGTCTTCTTGTCGAAGAAAAATCTTCAAAAAATTTCGTTCGGTTTGGACTCTGTTTGGTATTGATTTTCTTTAAAAGACAAAAACAAGGAAAAATAGCAACTGGCACTGGGCACTAGGTTAATAGGCTAGTCCTAAAAATGATATAAAAAAGCATAATAAGGAATTGTCCTAATCATGGAATGTAGGGGACGCTTTCGTAGGGGATGTTTTCTATTTACATTCCCGTCTCTTAGAAAGAGCCGCTCAACGGTCGGACCAGTCAGGTGTTGATACGTCTCCAACGTATCTATAATTTTTTATTATTCCATGCTATTATATTATCCACGCAAGCGCTAGTGGCTCATGTTCTTCCTACTTGAAACCTGTAATCTGAGAACGTAATTGCATAATCTTTGTAGGTGGACAAAACTTAGATAAAAAAATTCCTCTCAAAGAAGTAATACTGCCTCTAGGTAGAGCTAGAAGCCATTCCTTAGCTTTTCCTCTCAGAGAGAAAGGAAATAGACGCAATTTCAGAGCGCCAGGGTCATAATCTTTAATGCATGTCATGGTGCACAATTCAGTAAAATTATGCAAGTGCATATTGGCATCCTCAGAAGTAGAGCCTCCAAATTGGTCTTGTTGAACCATGGAAACTAAGTTCGGTTTGATCCTCAGCAGCTACAACCTTAGGTTGTGTTATAGGTTCAAGCATGAAGTTATTGCTGGGAGTGGAAAAACTCCCAAGATTACGAGCCATAGTAATCTTTTTGGTTTCATAGTAATCTTTTTGGTTTTTCTCAACTGACAAGACTTGCAACAAAAATTAAACTTAAACTAAAAATAGAAAATAAAAAGAAAAACTAAAAATTTAACTTTAACAAAAACTGTAAACACAAAGATTAGGAATACTAAACTCCTCTCCGGCAACGGCGCCAGAAAAAGGGCTTGATACCTCCTTTTATGGATCCGGTAATGGAACACAAAAGTGTATCCCACACCTATTTCCCCAGAGGTGACCCTGGGTTATCGAACCCACGAGAGGAAGATTCCATTGAAGCGATGGTCTAGTCAAATCCAGCTTTGACCGGATCAAGCAAGCAAATAGTGATTCAAACACTTATAATATAAAAAGTACGGGTATGAGGTATTAATGCTTACAACCATGTATTTGTGTTGGGACCAGATATGATCTTAATTTGGGCGCTGGAAGTCACCCATCGAGATGTGCTTGTTACAGATCAAAGTGGGGGATGTGTCCAAATAACACCTTGACCGGCGCGAGTCCTACATCAAGAATCAGTTGTCCTACCGCAGGCCTGATCCATCGTGCGGGGTTGCCTCAATAATTAAGATAATAAAATCAGACGTGTAATGATTACACCTCATGTATCCCTAAGGAAATGATCCATGTTACCCTACTGAAACTTACTATCACCGGTGTTCGGTATAACACTTCCCGGTCTCCTCACTCCTAGCCTCCCCGGTGTTCGATCTCCATGATCCTTGGTACCCGCAGGGATGAAGATCACGGACAAGACAAGAGACATCTACGGAACAATTTTATTTCACACATGCGAGATATTATTTCAAAGACCTTCCATTGATCCCCACAACAAATATAGAGGGTTGCAAGGCTCATGCTCAACCCACACCTTACCAAACTACTCACACATGGAGATCAGATCGCGGGAAGAAAACATTGAAGAACACTTCTTGAAGATTGATTGATTGCAAATATGTATTACAATGGATACCTTGTGCGCTGCACGATTACAAGTATGAGCTAGATGAGGAAGCAGTATGGTGGTGATGGTGGTTATGGAGATGGAAATGGCAGCGACTAGGGTTTGTGGATGAAGATGATGAAGGTGTCCTGGCTGCTGATGACGCTCTCCCAGTGCTCGTCTTGTTGAAATTTTGATGGGATCCCTTTATAAAAGTTGTACAGGTGCATGATTTGCCTCGGTTTTCATGCCAAACGGGCGCTCATACGGGCACTCGTGCCCGTATGGAACGCCGTCTTTTGCTCTGTTTTCGCACAGAAGACTCCTATTGATTCATTCCTCTTCCATTCTCCTTCCTTTCCCTTCCCACATGTGATTTCTTCCCCTTTTTTAGCCCATTTCCTATATAAATACATCAAAGAGAGGATTTGTGGAATCCTTTGCATTCATTAGTCATTAGTAGCAATATCGGAGCGAATATCTCTTTTTAAATGAAACATTGATACATCTCTGATGTATCTATAATTTATGAAGCACTCATATCATGTTTATAATAATATGGTTTTGGTATGATTTGATTAGAACTAACCCGGACTGTTGATGTTTTCAGCAGAACTACCCGTGGTGTTGTTTTTTGTGCAGAAATAAAAGTCCTCGAAATGGGCTGAAAATTTATGGTGATTTTTTATGGACCAGAAGAGACCCACGGAGCACCGCCAGGCCAGAAGAGCCACGAGGGCATGACAAGCCTGGGGGCGCCCCCCGAGCTTGTCGCTCCCTCGTGGCCCCCCTTGGCGTGAGATCGACGCTAAAAATTCCTACAAATACCGCAACCTCCGTAAAGAACCCTAGATGAGAAGTTTCGCCGCCGCAAGCCTCTGTATCCATGAAAACCCAATTGGGACCCTGTTCCGGCACCCTGCCAGAGGGGGAAATCACCACCAGAGGCCATCTCCATCATCCCGGCAGCCACCATGATAAGGAGAGAGTAGTTCACCCTCGGGGCTAAGGGTTTGTACCAGTAGCTATGTGTTTTATCTCTCTCTCTTTCTTGTGTTCTTGATTTGGCACGATCTTGATGTACCGCGAGCTTTGTTAATATAGTTGGATCATATGGTGTTTTCTCCTCTCTATCTTGTTGTGATGAATTGAGTTTTTACCCTTGAGGTTTCACTTTTATCGTATTTAATACTTTGTTGGATTTGAGAACACTTGATGTATGTCTTGCATATGATTTCCGTGGTGACAATGGGGTATTATATTGATTCACTTGATGTATGTTTTGGCACTCAACTCATGTATTCCCGAGGTGACATTAGGGTAATATATGCATAGGGGTTGATGCACTTTTTCGTCCTTCTTTCTCCGGTAGAAATCTTGGGGCACTCTTTGAAGTTCTTTGTGTTGGATTGAATATTAAGAATCTGAAGTTGTTTGATGTGTATCGTATAATTGACTCATGGATACTTGTGGTGACATTGGAGTATCTAGGTGGTGGCATTAGAGTTGGTTGATGCGTATCGTATGGTGTTATTCTAGTATATACTCTAGGGCTGTTTGTGACGCTTATAGGAATAGCTCAATAGATTGATCGGAAAGGATAACTTTGAGGTGGTTTCGTACCCTACAAATAATTTCATCTTATGTTCTCCGCTAGATAAGAACTTTGGAGTGATTCTTTGTCGCACGTTGAGGGATTGTTATATGATTCAATTATGTTAGCATTGATGAGAGTTTGCACTAGTGAAAGTATGAACCCTAGGCTTTGTTTCTAAGCATTGCAGTACCGTTTGTGCTCCGTTTTATCAGTTGGTACCTTGTTGTTTTTATACTGTCAGGTTACAAAAACCTATATCTACTATCCATACTACACTTGTATCACCATCTCTTCGCTGAACTAGTGCATCTATACAATTTGCCATTGTATTGGATGTGTTGGGGACACAAGAGATTTTTTGTATTTGATTGCAGGTTTGCTTGAGAGATACCACTTCATCCTATGCCTCCCACGGATTGATAACCTTAGGTCATCCACTTGAGGAAAAATTGCTACTGTCCTACAAAACTCTGCGCTTGGAGGCCCAACACGAGTATACAAGAATAAGTTGTGTAGTAGACATCAAACATCTCGGTTTAAACAAAGGCGAATGAGTGTAAAAATATCACTCATCACATAGAACTACCACTTTAAAATCGTCAGAAAAAACAACTAGTTGAAGCTAATTTTTGGCAAAAGATTACCACCTACATTTGATGACCATTTTGCCGATTTTAAACGAGATTATGACATTTGTGGCCCACATGTCAGGTCCATGTGTGCCCAACGGCTAACAGAGCTCACTAGAAGGCCATCACGGCCTGCTCTCCTCTTTCCCTCCATCTCTCACTCTCTCCCAAGCTCATTCGCAACTTCTGCTCTCCTCTCCTTCTCCTCGCACGCCGGCAATGCCGCCAGGATGCCTTCGTGGAACAACGGCGATGCAAGCATGGGCGATGACATGAGCGACTTCGGCAACATTCAGATGGAGTATTTCGTAAGTCCTTCCCTCTGCTAGGGTTAGGGTTTGAAGGTATTTGGGATTTCTTCGATTTGAGCTCATATATGTCAGTTGCTCATGGTTCAAATCCTAAATTTGCCGTCATGGTTGCAGCAAACTCGTGGCATCTTCGTGGAGCCAAATTTCTATGGTGATGTGGTTGAATCCAAGCCTAAGTGTATCATGCACAGGTAGAGGCCCAACAGGTTTGTTGATTTTGAAGACACTGACACCAACCCATTGTCGTCGAGCCCAAGATGGGTAGGTCCGGCACCGATGGCGGAGCTGGAGCCGGAGTGCGCGGCGGGGGCGGTGCATTGGCCTGTGGCGGCGGCATCGTGCAGAAAGGGGACGACACAAGGAGAACCGAGACGAGATCCCGGCCGGAAGAGACGATGCCAACAATCCACCTCTCATGGATGGGGTTGCTGCTGGCGATGATGGGAGTGAGGGGGAGGGGGCGGTGCGTCGGTGGCTCTACCATCGGAGACACCGAAGGGGCGGTGAGGGATAGAAAGCGAGTGTGTGTGAACTGCTGTGGGAGATGACTGAAGAGAGCGTGGGGAGTTATGAGACGCCCCGTCGTCTCCCGGGCTTCCCACGCGTGTAGGTGTTCGCCACGCATGGCTCGAGCGAGCCTGACTCGCAAAATACGTCTGATTCAGCCGTTTCCTTGGTGCTGGCCCAGAGCTGTTTTGTGTTCCGTGCGGGCCGATAAACAGATGCAGACCAGGCAACCAAACAGACAAAAGATATTCCGGGCTGGCCTGGGCAAGGCTAATGCATCCTACCAAAGCATCACCAGCAAACAGACGAACACTCGGCAAAGAACAATTTTTCCGCAGTGAAAGCAAACGTTTCATACATGTGAAAAATGTTGCAACGATTGCAGGTCCTAGATTTGACATAAAATAGATCTGACGGTGAGAGAGACGGTTCATTTTTCCACTTTCCAGCCCACTGGCACGTAGCGCGCGGGTCCAGTAAGGGTCAATCTCCCGCGCTGTGGACTTGTCATGGACTCATGGTCCACAATGCAACGCAGCTTCCTTTTGACATCTCTACATATGCCATGCCATGCATCTTCTCTTTGCACTCCATGCACCACCAACTTGCAAATTGCCATCTTCGCTTTCTCAGCTGGTACGAACCCAACAATGGCGCCCTCCCCACGAGCCATGCGTAGCCTGAGCCCCCTGTACTATCTCCTCCTCCTTATCGACGCAGCCATGGCCGCGGCGGACCCCTGGTCCACCGACTGCCCGAGCGACGCAAACTACACCCGCGGCGGCGTCTTCCAGGCCAACCTCGACGCCCTCCTCTCCGTCCTCCCTGCCTCCGCGTCGGCCGCGTCCGGATTCGCTAAAAAAGCCACCGGCGTAGCGCCCGACGAGGCGTACGGCCTCGCACAGTGCCGCGCCGACGTGAGCGCATCCGACTGTCGCACGTGCCTTGACGCCTCGGTGCGGGACGTGGCCACCAAGTGCCCCGGCCAGAAAAGGTCCGTGCTCTTCTACGACGACTGCTTCCTGCGCTACTCGAACGTGAGCTTCTTCGGCGCCGCCGACACGTCGTGGCAGGCCCACTTATGCAACCGAGACAACGCGACGCAGCCTGAGCTGTTCAAGACGCAGCTGGGCGCGCTGATGAGCAACCTCAGCAGCAGGGCAGCATCGTCCCTCCGATTGTTCGCGGTCGGCACGGCCGACTTCACGCCCTTCGCGAGGATCTACGGCATGTCCCAGTGCACGGGCGACCTCGCCAGCGACGACTGCAACTTCTGCCTCACATTAGCCGTATCGTCCATCCCGACCACCTGCGACGAGAAGCAGGGAGGACGGGTCGCCTACCAGAGCTGCTCCATCCGGTACGAGCCGTACGCCTTCTACAGCGCACAGGGCATCGAGGCGGCTATGTCCCCGCCAGCGTCACCGCCGCCGCCGGCACTAAACGGCAGCGATCACTCCGGCCCTGCAGGACGCGCCGGTGAGTCAATGTCCCCGTCAACTTTGTGGTCCGTATATGCTTACGCGTTTCTAGCTGGCTAGCAGTTTTCTTCGTTGCTTCGGAATTGCCGTTTCAGTCTTGCGTCTTTGATTAAAGTGGCGAGTTGTTCAGACAGGGACTGAACTAGAAGATAGGGTAAACTATTCTGAATTTTCTTTTGACCGAGGGCGGTGACGACGAATCTTGGTTGTGGGTGCAGGAAACGACGACGCCAACGACGCCACAGCCAAGATAGCTCTGTTCGTCTCCATTCCTGTTGCTGTGGTGCTGTTGGTGCTGTTGACGGTTGCTTTGTATCTCTGCAAGAGGAAGAACAAGAAACCACACGAACATGTGCGGATATCCAACTCCGGTGAGTGCTTCTCGGTCGATTATATAGCAAAGAAATCTCCAAAAAAAAGAAGAAGAACCAGGCTTAATTATCATCTATTTTTTGTCTTTGTAAGCAGACAGTGAGGATGGAACAGACATGAAAAGCTCAGAGTCTCTCCTGTACGATCTGAGCACTCTAAGAGCTGCCACTGACAACTTCTCTGAAGAAAATAAGCTCGGGGAAGGCGGGTTTGGGCCGGTCTACAAAGTAACGTACACTCAACTTGGAACATGAGAAATTAATTCTCCATTCCTGAACTTAACCATCGACTTTGTGTGGTTCAGGGCACTCTCCAGGATGGACAGGATATCGCGGTGAAGAGGCTGTCACAAACCTCCCAGCAAGGGCAAGTGGAGCTCAAGAACGAGGTTGTGCTGGTGGCCAAGCTTCAGCACAAGAATCTGGTGCGCTTGCTCGGCTGCTGCATCCAAGAGGAGGAGAAGCTCCTCGTCTACGAGTACCTCTGCAACAAAAGCCTCGACAAGATTCTATTCGGTTGGTGCCTAGTTCTTCAGATTCCCAAACTATTATACTGCCAAGTGACATTCAGTTTCAAATCATCACGTACTACGTGTTAACAGCATGTGTGCGTGCAGATCCTGCGAGGCGGCAGGAGCTTACGTGGGGGCAGAGGTACAGGATCATCCAGGGGATCGGACGAGGCCTTCTTTACCTCCATGAAGACTCGAGGCTGACCATCATCCACCGGGACCTTAAGGCGAGCAACATCCTGCTAGACCCCGACATGAACCCCAAGATCTCCGACTTCGGCCTCGCCAAGCTGTTCAGCGTGGACGCCAGCGCCGGGAACACCAGCCATATCGCTGGAACCTAGTGAGTTTGTTACTACATCGAACTAATAATGCTGACATGGTGTACGTGAACCGAGCTGGCTAACAATGTGGTGTCCGTCTTGAAATGCAGTGGGTACATGGCGCCGGAGTACGCCCTGCACGGCATCTTCTCCGCCAAATCGGACGTGTACAGCTTCGGCGTCCTTGTACTGGAGATCGTCGCGGGTCGCCGCAACAATTTCGGCCAATATCCGGGCACAGACGGCGAAGATCTTCTGACCACGGTACGGGTGTGACCTTGCGACCTTGGTCATGGCGGATCCATATAATTAACGAGTAGCTAACTATGCCCTTGCGTCTGCAGGTCTGGAGGCACTGGAGCCGTGGGAGCGTGTCGGGGTTGCTCGACGGCTGCTCGGCCGACGGACTCCAGCCGACGGAGATGCTGCGGTGCATCCACGTGGGGCTGCTCTGCGTCCAGGAGGACGCGCACCTCAGGCCAGGCATGGCGGCGGTCGTCGTCATGCTCAACAGCCGCTCGATTACGCTCCCTGTGCCGACGCCGCCGGCCTACGTCGTTTCGGGCCGCGCGGGTGCGAGGAGCATGACGCGCGAGGCACAGGCTCCGGCGGGAGCTGTTCGTGGGCCGTATGTCAACGACGCCTCCGCTTCTGACGTGGAGCCCCGGTGAACGGGCGGCCTGCAAAATAGGGTGTTCTGGGCATCCGTCCAAACTCCGTATATAGGCGATTGTGTTAAGTCGTTTATTTTATTTTTTTATTTAAAAAAGTCGTTTAATTTTTCAACAGAAATGCTATTTTTTAGTCTACCGAAAACAACTCGTCTTAAGTTGTTGTAATCATTGATATAGTCACTCATTCTTTTTCCTTGTCTTTCTCCAAGTTATAGTCTCTGTATGCTGAGAGCCGTAAAAAAATTAATCTGTACGTTGGGACTAATTAAAAAATAGTATGTATGCTGGGGAATACGGAAGGACAACGCTAACGCCCACACGTGTGGTGGGAGTCAAACCCGTCCACAGCCCTATAACACACATACTACGCCATGTCACCGCATGCATGCATGTGGAAATCTTTTTGGATTTTCAGTTTTAAAAATATTTTATCTTTTAAATAAACAATCCGATTGAAGATTCGTTTTCACCATTAAATCCCTCGCGACGAGATCTTCGAAACTAGATCTCATATCAATATATTTCGACCATCTCGCACTTGAGGATTATCACTAAGCAAAATAAGATGCATAAAAGATAAACATCACATGCAATCAATATAAATGATATGATATGGCCATCATCTTATGCCTTTGATCTCCATCTCAATAGCACCGTCATGATCACCATCGTCACCGGCGCGACACCTTGATCTCCATCGTAGCATCGTTGTCGTCTCGCCAACTATTGCTTCTACGATTATCGCTACCGCTTAGTGATAAAGTAAAGCAATTACATGACGATTGCATTTCATACAATAAAGCGACAACCATATGGCTCCTGCCAGTTGCTGACAACTCTGTTACAAAACATGATCATCTCATACAATAAAATTTAGCATCATGTCTTGACCATACCACATCACAACATGCCCTGCAAAAACAAGTTAGACGTCCTCTACTTTGTTGTTGTAAGTTTTACGTGGCTGCTACGGGCTGAGCAAGAAATCGTTCTTACCTACACATCAAAACCACAACGATATTTCGTCAAGTATGTGTTGTTTTAACCTTCACAAGGACCGGGCGTAGCCACACTCGATTCAACTAAAGTTGGAGAAACTGACACCCGACAGACACCTGTATGTGAAGCACGTCGGTAGAACCAGTCTCGCGTAAGCGTACGCGTAATGTCGGTCCGGGCCGCTTCATCCAACAGTACCACCGAATCAAAGTATGACATGCTGGTAAGCAGTATGACTAGTATAGCCCACAACCCACTTGTGTTCTACTCGTGCATATAACATCTACGCATAAACCTGGCTCTGATACCACTGTTGGGAACGTAGTAATTTCAAAAAAATTCCTACGCACACGCAAGATCATGGTGATGCATAGCAACGAGAGGGGAGAGTGTTGTCCACGTACCCTCGTAGACCGTAAGCGAAAGCGTTATGACAATGCGGTTGATGTATTCGTACGTCTTCACGATCGACCGATCCTAGTACCGAACGTACGGCACCTCCGCGATCTGCACACGTTCAGCTCGGTGACGTCCCACGAACTCACGATCTAGTAGAGCTTTGAGGGAGAGCTTCCTCAGCACGACGGCGTGATGACTGATGACCCAAAAGTATAGGGGATCTATCGTAGTCCTTTCGATAAGTAAGAGTGTCGAACCCAACGAGGAGCAGAAGGAAATGATAAGCGGTTTCAGTAAGGTATTCTCTGCAAGTACTGAAATTATCGGTAACAGATAGTTTTGTGATAAGGTAATTTGTAACGGGCAACAAGTAATGAAAGTAAATAAGGTGCAGCAATATGTCCCAATCCTTTTTGTAGCAAAGGACAAGCCTGGACAAACTCTTATATAGAGAAAAGCGCTCCCAAGGACACATGGGAATTATCGTCAAGCTAGTTTTCATCACGCTCATATGATTCGCATTCGTTACTTTGATAATTTGGTATGTGGGTGGACCGGTGCTTGGGTACTGCCCTTTCTTGGACAAGTATCCCACTTATGATTAACCCCTATTGCAAGCATCCGCAACTCCAAAAGAAGTATTAATGTAAACCTAACCATAGCATGAAACATATGGATCCAAATCAGCCCCTTACGAAGCAACTCATAAACTAGGGTTTAAGCTTCTGTCACTCTAGCAACCCATCATCTACTTATTACTTCCCAATGCCTTCCTCTAGGCCCAAACAATGGTGAAGTGTCATGTAGTCGACGTTCACATAACACCACTAGAGGAAAGACAACATATATCTCATCAAAATATCGAACGAATACCAAATTCACATGACTACTTATAGCAAGACTTCTCCCATGTCCTCAGCAACAAACGTAACTACTCACAAATCATATTCATGTTCATAATCAGAGGGGTATTAATATGCATAAAGGATCTGCACATATGATCTTCCACCGAATAAACCAACTAGCATCAACTACAAGGGGTAATCAACACTACTAGCAACCCACAGGTACCAATCTGAGGCTTTGGGACAAAGATTGGATACAAGAGATGAACTAGGGTTTTAGAGGAGATAGTGCTGGTGAAGATGTTGACGGAGATTGACCCCCTCCCGATGAGAGGATCGTTGGTGATGACGATGGCGCTGATTTCCCCCTCCCGGAGGGAAGTTTCCTCGGCAGAACAGCTCTACCGGAGCCCTAGATTGATTCCGCCTCGTGGTGGCGGAGTTTCTTCCCGAAAGCTTGCTTATGATTTTTTCCAGGGTAAAAGACTTCATATAGCAGAAGATGGGCACCAGAGGCCTGCCAGGGGGCCCATGAGGCAGGGGGCGCGCCCAGGGGGTAGGGCGCGCCCCCCACCCTCGTGGCTAGGGTGTGGGCCCCCTCTGGTGGATTCTTTCGCCAGTATTTTTTATTAATTACAAAATGTGCCTCCGTGAAGTTTCAGGACTTTTGGAGCTGTGCAGAATAGGTCTCTAATATTTGCTCCTTTTCCAGCCCAGAATTCCAACTGTCGGCATTCTCCCTCTTCATATAAACCTTGTAAAATAAGAGAGAATAGGCATAAGTAATGTGACATAACGTGTAATAACAGCGCATAATGCAATAAATATCGATATAAAAGCCTGATGCAAAATGGACGTATCAACTCCCCCAAGCTTAGACCTCGCTTGTCCTCAAGCGGAAGCCGAAATCGAAAAATATGTCCAGATGTTTAGAGATAGAGGTGTCGATAAAATAAAATACGGACATAAGGGCATCATGATCATTCTTATAACAGCTATATATATATATATATATATATATATATATATATATATATATATATATATATATATATGTATATATATATTGTCATATGATTTCTTATACTCAAGTAATAATCTATTCACAATGTCAAGTATGAATCAGAAACTTCATTGAGAACTAACAAACTATGATCTCGGTCATTGAAGCAATTGCAATTTATCATAACATCGGAAAGAGTCTGTGACGCCCGGATATTTAAGCTCCAGTAATTCTCTGCTAATGATGCCACGTCTTCGATTACTGTTGCTAATCTCGCGTTAGTTCGAAACCGATTCTAATTCAAATCCAAAATCAAGCAAACAATAAAAGTTTTCAAATATTAAAATTAAAATGTTCAGAGTGAACTAAATATTGCATAGATAATTATGGTGGAGAAACCACACCTTTATAAAATGTTTAAATAATATGAGATGAATAAAACTGCAGCAAAAACAATTATTTAAATACCTTTTGTAATTAATAAAATGTCAAACTAATTTATTGAGGACTGGACTTGTTGAGTATGGACTAAGTTGAAATGCTAATTTATATACAAAGTATATATTTTACTAAAACTAAAATAATAGGATACAAAACTATAACAGAAAAAGTAAAATAAATAAAAAGTAAAAACAAAACAAGAGAAAGGCCCCCCTGCTGGACCGCGGCCCAGCTGGCCATCGGGCCAACCAGGCCGGCCCCCACTCCCCTATAACCCTCCCCCGAAACCCTAACCGCTACCCCTCTCCTCCCACTCCCCCCTCGTTTCCCCTTTTTTCTCGATCTGGATCGGGGGCGCGATCCGCCCCGACCCCATCGCCTCGTCGTCGCGCCGACGCCGTCCGGAGCCCGCGCCGCCGCCTGGATCTCGCCAGAGCCTCCCCACCGGACCTCGTCGTCTCCTCCCCGAGCCCCACTGCCCTGTCCCTACGCCCAGCGGTGAGGCCCCCGGCCTCTTCCCCTCTGCCCTCCACTCCCCGCGCCAGGCCGCCTCCTACTTTCCCTCGACGCGCTCACCGCAGCCCCCGCACCGGCACTCGCCTCTGCCGCCCCTGTGCGTCGCCCGCCGCCCGCGTCGACTGCGCGCGCGCGATGGCGCTCCCGCCTTTGCTCGCCCCTCCTCGTGAACGCGCCCGCCACCCCCGTGCTCGGCTACGCCGCCCGCTGACGGCCGCGCCCTGCCGTCCTCACCACACGCGCTGCGAGGCCGAGCCCTGGCGCTTCTCCACTCAACGCCGGCGCCTCTCCAGCCCACCTCCGACAACCCCACGGCCATCCTCCGGAGCGCCTCGTCGCGTTGCGTCTGCCGAGCCCACTCACGGATCCAGCCGTCGCCGGAGATGGCCGGCCGGCGAGCACCTCCGCTCTCTGTTCACATCGTCAGTGTACCACCGCGTGTGGCTCACTGATAGGTGGGCCCGCCCGGTTTAACCAAACCCCTAACCACGTAATTAGATAGAACCTAATAAAACTGTTTAGTTGAATAACTGGAAATGATATATGGACCTTTTTCTTTAAAAAAATCTGTTTAAAATTATCTAAGTCAATGACATGTGGCCCCCCACCTAATCTGTTTAAATTAATTAAACAATTAATTTACACTGTCTCTATGACAGCTGGGTCCCACCAGCCAGTTTGACCAGTCAACAGTCAATATGTTGACCGCTAACTGGACTGCTGACTCAGCCCCTGGACCCCATTGTCAGCCTCTGCTGACTGGGCAGTTGACTCGGTCAACTAGCCCCACCTGTCAGCCTCACTAGCACCTCTTTGGGTACACTTCTGTGTACCCATAGCATTTATTATTTAAATGAATTTCAAATTAAATTAAATCCAGGAAATCTAGAAAATGATTAAATCTTTATAAATTAATATAAAATAATCCGTAGCTCGGATGAAAATACTTTGTACATGAAAGTTGCCGAGAACGACGAGACGAATCCGGATACGCAGCTCATTCGTCCGCCACACATCCCTAGCATAGCAAACACGCAACTTTCCCCCTCCGGTTCATCTGTTCGAAAACGCGAAACGCCGGGGATACTTTCCCGGATGTTTCCCCCCCTTCGTCGGTATCACCTACTACCGCGTTAGGGCTCACCTAGCACCATGTATTGCCATGTTACGCTTTGTGATGCTTTGATTGCTTTGTTATTTATTGTGTTCCCCCTCCGTTACTTCTTTCCGGTAGACCCCGAGACTGCCGGCGACCCCAGTTCGACTACGGAGTTGACGACCCTTCCTTGCCAAAGCAACCAGGCAAGCCCCTCCCCTTGATCACCAGATATTGCCTATTCCTTCTCTATACTACTTGCATTAGAGTACTGTAGCATGTTACTGCTTTCGGTTAATCCTATACTGATGCATAGCCTGTCATTGTTGCTACAGTTGTTACCCTTACCTGCTATCCTACTGCTTAGTATAGGATGCTAGTGTTCCATCAGTGGCCCTACACTCTTGTCCGTCTGCCATGCTATACTACTGGGCCGTGATCACTTCGGGAGGTGATCACGGGTATATACTATATACTTTATATACATGACACATGTGGTGACTAAAGTCGGGTCGGCTCGTTGAGTACCCGCAAGTGATTCTGGTGAGGGGGCTGAAAGGACAGGTGGCTCCATCCCGGTAGAGGTGGGCCTGGGTTCCTGACGGCCCCCGACTGTTACTTTATGGTGGAGCGACAGGGCAGGTTGAGACCACCTAGGAGAGAGGTGGGTCTGGCCCTGGTCGGCGCTCGCGGATACTTAACACGCTTAACGAGATCTTGGAATTTGATCTGAGTCTGGCCATTTGGTCTATACGCACTAACCAACTACGCGGGAACAGTTATGGGCACTCGACGTCGTGGTATCAGCCGAAGCTCTTCTTGACGTCAGCGACGGAGCGGCGCGCGCCGGATTGGACTGGAACGCCTGCTAGGCTAGGTCTGCTTCCGGCCGCGTACGCAACGTGCAGGTGTGCAATGGGCGATGGGCCCAGACCCCTGCGCGCATAGGATTTAGACCGGCGTGTTGACCTCTCTGTTGAGCCTAGGTGGGGCTGCGACGTGTTGATCTTCCGCGGCCGGGCATGACCCAGAAAAGTGTGTCCGGCCAAATGGGATCGAGCGTGTTGGGTTATATGGTGCACCCCTGCAGGGAAGATTATCTATTCGAATAGCCGTGTCCCTCGGTAAAAGGACGACCCGGAGTTGTACCTTGACCTTATGACAACTAGAACCGGATACTTAATAAAACACACCCTTCCAAGTGCCAGTTATAACCCGGTGATCACTCTCTAACAGGGCGACGAGGAGGGGATCGCCGGGTAGGATTATGCTATGCGATGCTACTTGGTGAACTTACCATCTACTCTCTTCTACATGCTGCAAGATGGAGGTGGCCAGAAGCGTAGTCTTCGACGGGATTAGCTATCCCCCTCTTATTCTGGCATTCTGCAGTTCAGTCCACCGATATGGCCCTTTACACATATACCCATGCATATGTAGTGTAGCTCCTTGCTTGCGAGTACTTTGGATGAGTACTCACGGTTGCTTTTCTCCCTCTTTTCCCCCTTTCCATTCTACTTGGTTGTCGCAACCAGATGCTGGAGCCCAGGAGCTTGACGCCACCGTCGACGACGACTCCTACTACACTGGGTGCCTCCTACTACGTGCAGGCCGCTGACGACGACCAGGAGTAGTTTAGGAGGATCCCAGGCAGGAGGCCTGCTCCTCTTTCGATCTGTATCCCAGTTTGTGCTAGCCTTCTTAAGGCAAACTTGTTTAACTTATGTCTGTACTCAGATATTGTTGCTTCCGCTGACTCGTCTATGATCGAGCAATTGTATTCGAGCCCTCGAGGCCCCTGGCTTGTATTATGATGCTTGTATGACTTATTTTATTTTTAGAGTTGTGTTGTGATATCTTCCCGTGAGTCCCTGATCTTGATCGTACACGTTTGCGTGTATGATTAGTGTATGGTCAAATCGGGGGCGTCACAAGTTGGTATCAGAGCCGACTGCCTGTAGGAATCCCCCTTTGCAACTCCTTGGCCGAAGTCGAGTCTAGTCATTGAAAAACTTTTACTAACATGGCTGTGTGGCTTACGGGCCCACGTCGCCATTGGGTGGTATTAGGATCTTTTATTCCTCGTCTATACTCTGGGATTCTAATCTCTCTTCTATTCGGGTTAAATGATTTTCTAAAAATCTAACTTTAGGTTCTCGAAAACACTTTCTCCCGGAGAGCCCCTTCGGTCCAGATGATCACCGGCTGCACCAGAAGATTTCGAAGTTACTCTCCGATATTCTTTTGAGACTTTGTGCCCGTTGCTTTTGCAATTCCCTACCACCGAAATATCCCTATGGATAAATACATACACTCGCCGTTCTTACTCTTATTCCCAGTTGATCTTGTTATTACAAGATACCCTGAAATCCTCTCTATTGTTCCGAGAATATTTTGTGCCTACTGCCTTGCAGTTCTTTGTCACCTGAATTCCCCTACGGATAATTCTCGCACTTACTGAGTATCCGCTCATCCCCAGTTGATTCAAGTATTCCACAAAAGTGTTCAAAATACCATTCGATCTTCCGAAAATCCTCAGGAGCCTTTTTGCTCTTGAAATTCTTGCTTACTTGCATTATGATTAATCTTAAGTCTCGTAATCTTATTGGCATCTCTTGTCATTATCATTTTGAGTCTGTTGATTCAATTTGTTGCGAATGCTTGCAATCCTCAATCAGATCCTAGAATTCATCCTTCCGGCTCAGATGTCATTTGAACAGGAGTTGGTTCTCGACTAATCAAATTACTGTCGATTGTATCCCTAAGACTATTCAACTTATCCATCCCTAATCAGAACATTGCTTCTGATCCCTTGATTTGAAAATCATAATTCCTTTGCATTTGAGCTCTGGATTAGTTAGTTGTTTCTATAATCCAATGCCTTTGCATTTTTACTTCCTATGGTTGTGTGCCGATGCTCACATCAGCTCTGTTATGGATCGACAGATCCTTTAATGGATTTTATCCGACAGCGTCCTTCATATTCAATAACCTTGTGAACCTTCCCTCGGATACATAATGCCTTTGGTAAATTGTATCCTCTACTTTCTCAACCTTGCTCTGCTTTCGAGCTGGTGATAATCACTCTCGAAGCTTGTGGCATATGTTTCTAAGTTGCCCTGATGGGTTGAACCTATGCCTTTCATAGTATGTGTGAACTCGAAAGTTTTCATGAGTCATACTCTTCTGGTATTTTGCCAGATAAAAATTTTCAACACTGCAACTTCATCAAACGCGAGAAGTGAATGAAAGGGTATGCATTGGAGAAGTGGGAGTCGACCTTGAACTTTGTGTTCATGCCCATGGACACGATGTAGATCCTATCATAGAAGCTTCTTGTAATAATAACTATTTCCTTGATATGATATCGTCTAGTATCTGTGTATTGATCCTTTTGCAATCGTGGTTCCGACCATGTTCTCCTTTAAATACCATTTCTCGTGCAAGTTTAAGCACTTGTCCTCTGCAGAGCAATACCCCTCGTCCAACCTCTACTTTGGTCTGTCGTCGAGTATTACCCCCTGGTATCTCGAGAATGCCAAGGAACTACTTAACTTCTTATGAGTTCTTCATCAACTAATATTCTTGCCGATTCCATTTTTCCAACGGGTTCTGAGTTGTTAGAACCCCTCAAAGACACCGATAAGTGAATCAATTCCACACTCCGATTCAATAACTCTAAGTAATTTTTGTGGCTTACGAGTTTAATAATCCTTCAAGTCATTCCTAGCCTGCTCGGCTATGTCATTATCGTGCCGATTTTAACTGTGCTACCTGGACCTTCCCAGCGCACAAATTTCGACAGTGAGCTAATCTTGCGTCGATCTTCCTCGTCATATCACTTCTCCTTGAACAGCAAACTTGATTTCGAGTTTGTGTCCTACCCGTGGTTCCAATAACCTTTCGCTTTCATCATTCCTTTGACTTGATGTCATCGTCGATCAATTACATCTTCTTGAAAACCTCTCGACAAATTTGTCGTGATCACTGTCAACAATTTGACTTCTTCCAAGTTGTGTGTCGAAATTCAGGAGGAGAAATACCATCCTTGCCCCTCGATGAATTGTGTTATCATCGACAACATTCTTGCCTCCCCTCAACACAAACTTGTTCATATTTTGTGTTGTATCTTCATTTCCCTGCTATCCAACCTATGTTATGTTCTACCGTGGAGTATTACCATCTTTGATGTCAAGAATGTCGTGAGCATTACTCCACCTCTTAAGAATTATTGGTACAGTGATACTTCTCACCATCACCATTCTTTCTTGGTCCCCGTGTTGTTTCTAAACGAAATACCGACAAATGGTCTGTGATGTGTAAATTCTAAACTTCTAGCAACCCTATTGCTTTGAAGTTATTGGTCTATAGTTTCATTCTACGTCTATGGCTTAATGAATCATCATTCGAACATTGATCGTGCTACCTAGCCCATATTTCGGGTGCACATTTCAACCAATGTTTAACTGTGTATGTTTTCCTCGAGCATACATCATTAAGTCATTCGATCTAGCTAATGTTATCTCCTTGTTCACATAGTTGTGGAAATCCATCTTTTGGAAATCTCAATGGAATGTCGCTGAGTCCATCAGCCACCTCCTAACCCTCTCCTTGGTTTAATGATGAACTCTTGTTTCGGAACTTGCTTTCATAGTTCATTTCCCGAGAATCTTACAATGTCATCCCATCAATTTGTGTTGCACTTTTCTTCTCAGACATCCTGAGTCTGGGGTATCCTGACACCAATCAGATCTGAATCTCGGTCAGATATGATGGTTGGAACATATTTCCAAGAGTTATAACACTGGTCTATTATGACCCAGTAAGGTGATGATACCCAGCACACCTGGCGGGAGGACCTATTGTTATAAGTTTTCCTTTTTAGCAAGGTTAGCTATTCTTCCATGAGGAAATTGTAAGACTTATTCTATAAGTTGTTCCTGATGGATCCTTTTTATTTCCAAATTCTGATCTTCACCTGTTGACCATGTCAATGCTATCTCGAAGCATGTCTATGGTACTCCGATTTTCAACAGGAACATTTGAAGCCCAAAGCAATTGTTTCCTGCTCAATTATCCAAACACCGTTGTATGGGTAATGTCATGAAATTTCTCTCCCCTACCTAAAGAGTTTCCTACATTATATCCTGTCATGGATATCATACTCAGCTTGTCCTTGGGAAGGATATACCCTTGAAATATGTGTTTAAACCCATTTTCCTTTCCATTGTTCTGTTTAATCTGATGATCAACCTTTTCCTTTCCATTATTTTATTTAATCTTTCTTGTGATCTATATGAGCTAGGCAGTAATAATTCACTGCTTATGTAAACACCTCGGTGTACTACTCTGTCAATAAGACCCTGTTACTATTGTTGATGACATTCCGGTAGCCACCGATGGACGAGAACCTTGCCTATTGGTCCGCCTCGTTCAACGAGCAGGAAAATGGTTCTCTTCGTCCCTCGCCCTTGGTACCAACGTTGTTGCCAACATAGCTGGCAGGCTACCCTCTGACATGCCTTGCTATCATGACCGTGCAACATGTCAGCCCCTTTCTAATTTTAACCCACATTGTGGGCCCATAACCCACAGTTCCACAGGATCGAAACCTGACTCTCCTGTACACCCCCTGTTCCCAAGGTCGTTCCTCGCGCGTGGCCTCGTATGTAATTCACCTAATGATCTGTTTTTGTAACAGACGCAATACATAATCTCGTTGCTCTGGACCCCTTTCGCACTTGGTTTCAGACATCGAACCATTACCTATCCATTTGAAACTTCTCATGGTACCTTCTTACTTTGCTCTCGATATCTTCTTAAGTTTCAATTCGAGAGATACTTATGCTTCTTCCCCCGAGTTAACCGTCTGATGCTCAATCCTGTTAGAATCCGTCCTTATAGAGTTTTCCCCTCTTAACCTTTCGTAAGTACGGTGAAGATCCAGAAGGAAGGACGGCAACTTCATCATAATGACCTGGAGAAGAGGAATGAAGGCATCAATATAATGGATCGACCACTTCGAAAAGAGCAACCCAGACCGAGAAGATCCGTTAGAATTTCGTAACCAAACCTTTCCCCCTTACTCCCCCTCTCAAATCTCGGGACGAGATTTCTTATAGTGGAGGAGAATTGTGACGCCCGGATATTTAAGCTACAGTAATTCTCTGCTAATGATGCCACGTCACTTCGATTACTGTTGCTAATCTCGCGTTAGTTCGAAACCGATTCTAATTCAAATCCAAAATCAAGCAAACAATAAAAGTTTTCAAATATTAAAATTAAAATGTTCAGAGTGAACCAAATATTGCATAGATAATTATGGTGGAGAAACCACACCTTTATAAAATGTTTAAATAATATGAGATGAATAAAACAGCAGCAAAAACAATTATTTAAATACCTTTTGTAATTAATAAAATGTCAAACTAATTTATTGAGGACTGGACTTGTTGAGTATGGACTAAGTTGAAATGCTAATTTATATACAAAGTATATATTTTACTAAAAATAAAATAATAGGATACAAAACTATAACAGAAAAAGTAAAATAAATAAAAAGTAAAAACAAAACAAGAGAAAGCCCCCCCCCCTACTGGACCGTGGCCCAGCTGGCCATCGGGCCAACCAGGCCGGCCCCCACTCCCCTATAACCCTCCCTCGAAACCCTAACCGCTACCCCTCTCCTCCCACTCTACCCTCGTTTCCCCTTTTTTCTCGATCTGGATCGGGGGCGCGATCCACCCCGACCCCATCGCCTCGTCACCGCGCCGACGCCGTCCGGAGCCCGCGCCGCCGCCTGGATCTCGCCGGAGCCTCCCCACCGGACCTCGTCGTCTCCTCCCCGAGCCCCATTGCCCTGTCCCTACGCCCAGCGGTGAGGCCCCCGGCCTCTTCCCCTCTGCCCTCCGCGCCTCGCCCGAGGCCGCCTCCTGCTTTCCCTCAACGCGCTCACCGCAGCCCCCGCACCAGCCCTCGCCTCTGCCGCCCATGTGCGTCGCCCGCCGCCCTCGTCGACTGCCCGCGCGCGATGGCGCTCCCGCCTTTGCTCGCCCCTCCTCGTGAACGCGCCCGCCACCCCCGTGCTCGGCTACGCCGCCCGCTGACGGCCGCGCCCTGCCGTCCTCGCCACACGCGCTACGAGGCCGAGCCCTGGCACTTCTCCACTCAACGCCGGCGCCTCTGCAGCCCACCTCCAACAACCCCACAGCCATCCTCCGGAGCGCCTCGTCGCGTTGCGTCTGCCGAGCCCACTCACGAATCCAGCCGTCGCCGGAGATGGCCGGCCGGCGAGCACCTCCGCTCTCTGTTCGCATCGCCGGTGTACCACCGCGTGTGGCTCACTGACAGGTGGGCCCGCCCGGTTTAACCAACCCCCTAACCACGTAATTAGATAGAACCTAATAAAATTGTTTAGTTGAATAACTGGAAATGACATATGGACCCTTTTCTTTAAAAAAATATGTTTAAAATTATCTAAGTCAATGACATGTGGCCCCCCACCTAATCTGTTTAAATTAATTAAACAATTAATTTACACTGTCTCTATGACAGCTGGGTCCCACCGGCCAGTTTGACCAGTCAACAGTCAATATGTTGACCGCTAACTGGACTGCTGACTCAGCCCCTGGACCCCACTGTCAGCCTCTGCTGACTGGGCAGTTGACTCAGTCAACTAGCCCCACCTGTCAGCCTCACTAGCACCTCTTTGGGTACACTTCTGTGTACCCATAGCATTTATTATTTAAATGAATTTCAAATTAAATTAAATCCAGGAAATCTAGAAAATGATTAAATCTTTATAAATTAATATAAAATAATCCGTAGCTCGGATGAAAATACTTTGTACATGAAAGTTGCTCAGAACGACGAGACGAATCCGGATACGCAGCCCATTCGTTCGCCACACATCCCTAGCATAGCAAACACGCAACTTTCCCCCTCCGGTTCATCTGTTCGAAAATGCGAAACACCGGGGATACTTTCCCGGATGTTTCCCCCCTTTGTCGGTATCACCTACTACCGCGTTAGGGCTCACCTAGCACCGCGTATTGCCATGTTACGCTTTGTGATGCTGTGATTGCTTTGTTATTTATTGTGTTCCCCCACCGTTACTTCTTTCTGGTAGACCCCGAGACTGCCGGCGACCCCAGTTCGACTACGGAGTTGACGACCCTTCCTTGCCAGAGCAACCAGGCAACCCCCCCTTGATCACCAAATATCGCCTATTCCTTCTCTATACTGCTTGCATTAGAGTAGTGTAGCATGTTACTGCTTTCGGTTAATCCTATACTGATGCATAGCCTGTCATTGTTGCTACAGTTGTTACCCTTACCTGCTATCCTACTGCTTAGTATAGGATGCTAGTGTTCCATCAGTGGCCCTACACTCTTGTCCGTCTGCCATGCTATACTACTGGGCCGTGATCACTTCGGGAGGTGATCACGGGTATATACTATATACTTTATATACATGACACATGTGGTGACTAAAGTCGGGTCGGCTCGTTGAGTACCCGCAAGTGATTCTGGTGAGGGGGCTGAAAGGACAGGTGGCTCCATCCCGGTAGAGGTGGGCCTGGGTTCCTGACGGCCCCCGACTGTTACTTTATGGCGGAGCGACAGGGCAGGTTGAGACCACCTAGGAGAGAGGTGGGCCTGGCCCTGGTCAGCATTCGCGGATGCTTAACACGCTTAACGAGATCTTGGTATTTGATCTGAGTCTGGCCATTTGGTCTATATGCACTAACCAACTACGCAGGAACAGTTATGGGCACTCGACGTCGTGGTATCAGCCGAAGCTCTTCTTGACGTCAGCGACGGAGTGGCGCGCGCCGGATTGGACTGGAACGCCTGCTAGGCTAGGTCTGCTTCCGGCCGCGTACGCAACGTGCAGGTGTGCAATGGGCGATGGGCCCAGACCCCTGCGCGCATAGGATCTATACGCACTAACCATCTACATGGGAGTAGTTATGGGTATCCCGACGTCGTGGTATCAGCCGAAGCTCTTTTGACGTCAACAACTGAGTGGCGCGCGCCGCATTGGACCGTAAGCTCGCGCTTGTATTAAGGGGGTTAGGTCTGCTTCCGGCCGCGTACGCAACGTGCAGGTGTGCATAGGGCGATGGGCCCAGACCCCTGCGCTCGTAGGTTTAGACCGGCGTGCTGACCTCTCTGTTGAGCCTAGGTGGGGCTGCGACGTGTTGATCTTACGAGGCCGGGCATGACCCAGAAAAGTGTGTCCGGCCAAATGGGATCGAGCGTGTTGGGTTATGTGGTGCACCCCTGCAGGGAAGATTATCTATTCGAATAGCCGTGTCCCTCGGTAAAAGGACGACCCAGAGTTGTACCTTGACCTTATGACAACTAGAACCGGATACTTAATAAAAACACACCCTTCCAAGTGCCGGTTATAACCCGGTGATCACTCTCTAACAGGGCGACGAGGAGGGTATCGCCGGGTAGGATTATGCTATGCGATGCTACTTGGTGAACTTACCATCTACTCTCTTCTACATGCTACAAGATGGAGGTGGCCAGAAGCGTAGTCTTCGACAGGATTAGCTATCCCCCTCTTATTCTGGCATTCTGAAGTTCAGTCCACCGATATGGCCCTTTACACATATACCCATGCATATGTAGTGTAGCTCCTTGCTTGCGAGTACTTTGGATGAGTACTCACGGTTGCTTTTCTCCCTCTTTTCCCCCTTTCCATTCTACCTGTTTGTCGCAACTAGATGCTGGAGCCCAGGAGCTTGACGCCACCGTCGACGACGACTCCTACTGCACTGGAGGTTCCTCCTACTACGTGCAGGCCGCTGACGACGACCAGGAGTAGTTTAGGAGGATCCCAGGCAGGAGGCCTGCTCCTCTTTCGATCTGTATCCCAGTTTGTGCTGGCCTTCTTAAGGCAAACTTGTTTAACTTATGTCTGTACTCAGATATTGTTGCTTCCGCTGACTCGTCTATGATCGAGCAATTGTATTCGAGCCCTCGAGGCCCCTGGCTTGTATTATGATTCTTGTATGACTTATTTTATTTTTAGAGTTGTGTTGTGATATCTTCCCGTGAGTCCCTGATCTTGATCGTACATGTTTGCGTGTACGATTAGTGTACGGTCAAATCGGGGGCGTCACAGAGTCAATGTAAGAGCTTTTCAGCAAGTCCACATACTCGACTATCATTTAGTCTTTCACAATTGCTAACACTCACTCAATACTTATGTGTATGGAGTTTTAATCGGACACAGAGAAAGCTAGGGGCTTATAGTGTTGCCTCCCAACCTTTTACCTCAAGGGTAATGTCAACAATAATGATTCATGCTAACTTACATCCTATTGGATATATATATATCAGGATCTTTCCAACACAAGGTGCTTGCCAAATGATAAAATATAAAAAGGAAAGGTGAAGATCACCAAGACTCTTGCATACGGTAAAAGACAAAAGTAAAAGATAGGCCCTTCGCAGAGGGAAGCAGAGGTTGTCATGTGCTTTTATGGTTGGATGCACGAAATCTTAATGCAAAAGAACGTCACTTTATATTGCCACTTGTGATATGGACCTTTATTATGCAGTCCGTCGCTTTTATTGCTTCCATATCACAAGATCGTATAAAGTTTATTTTCTCCATACTAATAAATCATACATATTTAGAGAGCAATTTTTATTGCATGCAACATGACAACTTACTTGAAGGATCTTACTCAATCCATAGGTAGATATGGTGGACTCTCATGGCAAAACTGGGTTTAAGGATATTTGGAAGCACAAGTAGTATCTCTACTTGGTGCAAAGAATTTGGCTAGCATGAGGGAGAAAGGCAAGCTCGACATGTTGGATGATCCATGACAATATACTTTATTTCGGATATAAGAAAACATAACCCATTACGTTGTCTTCCTTGTCCAACATCAACTCTTTAGCATGTCATATTTTAATGAGTGCTCACAATCATAAAAGATGTCCAAGATAGTATATTTATATGTGAAAACCTCTCTTTCTTTATTACTTCCTATTAATTGCAACGATGACCAAAACTATGTTTGTCAACTCTCAACAACTTCTATTCATCATACTCTTTATATGTGAAGTCATTACTCTCCATAAGATCAATATGATCTCTTTTATTTCTTTTTATTCTTTCTTTTATTCTCTCAGGATCATAGCAAGATAATCAAGCCCTTGACTCAACACTAATCTTTATTATATATAGCTCACGGACTCGATTACATAGAAGGATCATAAAGCAAAACTCAAAACTAAATCATACTAAAACTTTATTCTACTAGATCAAGATATTACCAAAAGGATCGAACTAAGAAAAACGGTAAAGATAGGAGTGTGATGGTGATACGATACCGGGGCACCTCCCCCAAGCTTGGCAGTTGCCAAGGGGAGTGCCCATACCCATGTGTTTATGTCTCCTTCCTCGGAGGTGGTGATGATGGAGTTGTTTATGATGTAGGCTTGTTGTCCATCTTCCAAGGCATAGGCTCACCATCATAGAAGGATGATCGGGTCTCCGGGATCCTTAAATCTGCAGCCAATCTCATCAGTTTTGGTTTTGCAGGTCATAGATCTGGGCTTGGAGATGCTCGATTTTCTCGTGAAGCTTGAAGATGGTCTCCCCAATGTTCTTGGCATCTAGCTTGTGGTTGTTGGTGAACTCCGCGATCATCATGTGGTTAGCGTTGAGTCCGCGTTCCAGCATCCCTTGGCACTTGAAAACTTGTTGCTCCATTGCTTCGAGTCTTATCTCCACGCTTTCGGTCCTCCTTGGTCCCTCGACATCGCGGATGTGCAGCAACCCATCATGCATCTCAATGGTTTGAGGGTGTTGCAGCACCTCCGCGAGGTAGGGATTGATAACCTTCTCGAAGAACTTGTCCTTGGGGGCGTTTGAAGACGTCATGATGATCTGAATCTGTCAGAAAAACAGCTCGAAATAAAAACAGAGGATATTTGCGTGGTACGGCGGTCAAAACCTTCGCGAGATTATATAATGAATTTTTACCGACCAAAAGAAGCATCGTGCAAGAAAACGGAGTCCGGAGAGCACACGAGGTGCCCACGAGGCAGGGGGCGCGCCCAGGGGGGTAGGGCGCGCCCTCCACCCTCATGGATGCCTCGTGTCCTTCCCGGACTACTTCTTATTTTCCTATTTTCTTAAATATTCCAAAACGGAGAAAAATTACCATTAGAACTGTTTTGGAGTCGGTTTACTTACCGTACCACATACCTATTCCCTTTCGGAGTCTAAAACGTTCTGGAAAGTGTCCCTTATGTATTCCTCCGGGGTTACGGTTTCAATAACATTAGTCTCAACATTTATAGGATTACCTGAGATATAATGTTTGATTCTTTGACCGTTCACCACCTTCTGATTTGTTCCTTCGAAGTTGTTGATTTTTATGGCACCGGAAAGATAGACCTCCTCGATAACGTAAGGACCTTCCCATTTGGAGAGAAGTTTTCCTGCAAAAAATCTTAAACGAGAGTTGAATAGCAACACATAATCACCTACATTAAACTCACGCTTTTGTATCCTTTTGTCATGCCATCTTTTAACCTTTTCTTTAAATAGTTTGGCATTCTCATAGGCCTGGGTTCTCCATTCATCAAGTGAGCTAATGTCAAATAACCTCTTCTCACCGGCAAGTTTGAAATCATAATTGATCTCTTTAATGGCCTAATATGCCTTTTGTTCTAGTTCGAGAGGTAAGTGACATGCTTTCCCATAAACCATTTTATAAGGAGACATACGCATAGGATTTTTATATGCAGTTCTATAGGCCCATAATGCATCATCAAGTTTCTTGGACCAATTCTTTCTAGATCTATTAACAGTCTTTTGCAAAATTAATTTGAGCTCTCTATTACTCAATTCTACTTGACCACTAGACCGCGGGTGATATGGATATGCAATTCTATGATTAACATCATACTTAGCAAGCATTTTACGAAAGGCACCATGAATAAAATGTGAACCACCACCAGTCATTAAATATCTAGGGACTCCAAACCTCGGAAAAATAACTTCTTTAAGCATCTTAATAGAGGTGTTATGATCAGCACTACTAGTTGGAATAGCTTCTACCCACTTAGTAACGTAATCAACAGCAACTAAAATATGTGTATACCCGTTAGAGGAAGGAAACGGTCCCATATAATCAAAGCCCCAAACATCAAATGGTTTTATAACGAGTGAATAATTCATAGGCATTTCTTGACGTCTACTAATATTACCAATTCTTTGACATTCATCACAAGACAAGATAAACTTGCGGGCATCTTTGAAGAGAGTAGGCCAATAAAAACCGGATTGCAATACCTTATGTGCAGTTCTATCTCCAGTGTGGTGTCCTCCATAAGCCTCGGAGTGACACTTGCGTAGGATCTGTTCCTGTTCATGCTCAGGTATACAACGTCTAATAACACCATCTACTCCTTCTTTATAAAGGTGTGGGTCATCCCAAAAGTAATGTCTTAAATCATAGAAAAATTGTTTCTTTTGCTGGTATCTGAAACTAGGTGGTATAAATTTAGCAACAATGTAATTAGCATAATCAGCATACCATGGAGCAGCACGAGAAGCATTTATGACAGCCAATTGTTCATCAGGAAAGCTATCATCAATAGGTAGTGGGTCATCAAGAACATTCTCTAACCTAGACAAGTTGTCTGCAACGGGGTTCTCAGCTCCCTTTCTATCAATAATATGCAAATCAAATTCTTGTAGTAGGAGAACCCATCTAATAAGTCTAGGTTTAGCATCTTTCTTTTCCATAAGATATTTAATAGCAGCATGATCAGCGTGAACAATTACTTTAGAATCAACAATATAAGGTCTGAACTTATCACAAGAAAATACAACTGCTAAAAATTCTTTTTCAGTAGTAGCATAATTTCACTGGGCATTGTTTAGAGTTTTACTAGCATATTGGATAACATTTAATTTCTTATCAACTCTTTGTCCTAGAACAGCACCTACAGCATAATCACTAGCATCACACATAATTTCAAAGGGTAAATTGCAATCAGGTGGCTGAACAATAGGTGCAGAAATCAATGCTTTCTTAAGTATTTCAAATGCTTCTACACAATCATCATCAAAGACAAAAGGGATATCTTTTTGTAAGAGATTAGTCAGAGGCCTGGAAATTTTAGAGAAGTCCTTAATGAACCTCCTATAAAAACCGGCATGACCAAGAAAACTTCTTATACCTTTAATGTCCTTGGGACATGGCATCTTTTCAATAGTATCAACTTTAGCTTTATCAACTTCAATACCTCTTTCAGAAATTTTATGTCCCAAGACAATGCATTCATTAACCATAAAGTGGCAGTTCTCCCAGTTCAATACAAGATTAGTTTCTTCACATCTCTGCAAAACTCGATCAAGGTTGCTCACGCAATCATCAAAAGAAGTTCCGTAAACGGAGAAATCATCCATGAAAACTTCAACAATCTTTTCACAAAAGTCAGAGAATATAGCCATCATGCATCTTTGAAAGGTAGCAGGTGCATTACATAAACCAAAAGGCATACGTCTATAACCAAAGGTACCGAAAGGACAAGTAAAAGTGGTCTTTTCTTGATCCTCTTTTGACACCGGTATTTGAGAGAAACCAGAATAACCATCTAGAAAGCAAAAATGCGTATGTTTGGATAATCTTTCTAGCATTTGATCAATAAAAGGTAAAGGGTAATGATCCTTTTTAGTAGCTTTATTTAATTTGCAGAAATCAATTACCATTCTATAACATGTAACAATTCTTTGTGGGATCAATTCATCTTTATCATTAAGAACAACAGTAATACCTCCCTTCTTAGGGACACAATGGACATGACTTACCCACTGACTATCAGCAACGGGATAAATTATACCTGCCTCCAGAAGCTTTAGTATTTCTTTCCTTACCACTTCTTTCATCTTAGGATTTAACCGTCGTTGATGACACAACTGGTTTACCTTCTTTCTCCAATTTTATTTTGTGTTGGCATAGAGTGGGACTAATGCCCTTAAGATCATCAAGAGTATATCCAATAGCAGCACGGTGCTTCTTCAGAGTTTTCAATAATTTCTTTTCTTCATGCTCTGAAAGGTTAGCACTAATAATAACAGGATATATCTTCTTTTCATCAAGATAAGCATATTTAAGAGTATCAGGTAACGGTTTAAGCTCAAACACGGGATCACCCTTGGGTGGAGGAGGATCCCCTAGGATTTCAACAGGCAAGTTGTGTTTCAAGATAGGTCCTTGTTTAAAGAATACTTCATCTATTTCCCTTCTTTCATTCATAAACATATCATTTTCATGGTCGAGCAAATATTGTTCTAAAGGATCATTAGGAGGCACGGCAATAGAAGCAAGACAATTAATTTCATCTTTACTAGGCAATTCCTCATCACGGGGTTGTCTATGAAATTTAGCAAAATTAAACTCATGAGACATATCCCCCAAACCAATAGTAACAGCATCCTTTTCGCAGTCTATTCTAGCATTAACAGTATTCAAGAAGGGTCTACCAAATATGATGGGACAGAAGTCATCTTGTGGGGAACCAAGAACAAGAAAATCAGCAGGATATTTAACTTTCCCACACAATACTTCAACATCTCTAACAATCCCAACTGGTGAAATAGTGTCTCTATTGGCAAGCTTAATTGTAACATCAATTTCCTCTAACTCAGCAGGTGCAATATCATGCATAATTTCTTTGTATAAGGAATGAGGTATTGCACTTGCACTAGCACCCATATCACATAAGCCATGATAGCAATGATCTCCTATTTTAACAGAAATAACAGGCATGCCAACAACAGGTCTATGTTTACCCTTAGTATCGGGTCTAGCAATTCTAGCAGCTTCATCACAGAAGTAAATAACATGCCCATCAATATTATCGGCCAAGAGATCTTTAACCATAGCAATACTAGGTTCAAATTTAATTTGCTCAGGGGGTTTGGGTGTCCTAATATTACTTTTGTTGACCACAGTTGAAGCTTTAGCATGATCCTTTATTCTAACAGGGAAAGGTGGTTTCTCAATATAAGCAGTAGGAACGACAGGATCATTATAAGTGATAGTCTTTTCTTCAACTTTAATAGGTGCAACTACCTTTACTTCAATGGGAGGATTATATTTAAACCACTTCTCCTTAGGGACATCAACATGAGTAGCAAAGGATTCACAGAAAGAACTACTATCTCAGAGTCAAGTCCATATTTAGTGCTAAATTCACGGAAAACATCGGTATCCATAAAAGATTTAACACAATCAAACTTAGGTGTTATACCTGACTCCTTACCTTCGTCAAGGTCCCAATCTTCAGAGTTGCATTTAATTCTTTCCAATAAATCCCATTTGAATTCAATTGTCTTCATCTTAAAAGAGACATGGAGCGACTATTGAGAGAAAGCCGAGCATAAAATTTTTGAATAATAATTTGTCTTGAGAGCCCATGATTGGGGCATGAATATAACATTGACTTAAGCCTCCCCCAAGATTGAGCAATGCTTTCTCCTTCGCACGGCCAAAAATTATATATATAATTACGATCATGGTGAACAAGATGCATAGGATAAAACTTCTGATGAAATTCCAATTTCAATCGGCTGTAGTTCCATGATCCCATATCATCGCATAGCCTAAACCATGTCAATGCCTTTCCCTTCAAAGATAAAAGGAAGACCTTCTTCTTGATAACATCCTCGGGCATACCTGCAAGCTTAAATAATCCACAAATTTCATCCACATAGATTAGGTGCAAATCAGGATGTAATGTTCCATCTCCTGTGAAAGGATTACCTAGCAGTTTCTCTATCATACCCAAAGGAATTTCAAAGTAAACATTTTCAGTAGGTTCAGTAGGTTGAGGAGCAACTCTTTGCTCTATTGGTCGGGGTGAAGATACCCCGAACAAGCCCCTCAAAGGATTACTTTCCATAGTAAAAAGTGACAGTACATTTCAGCACACTATATAAATTTTTCCTTACCAAATTCCACCTACCAAAGGTGCTTCACTCCCCGGAAACGGCGCCAGAAAAGAGTCTTGATGACCCACAAGTATAGGGGATCTATCGTAGTCCTTTTGATAAGTAAGAGTGTCGAACCCAACGAGGAGCAGAAGGAAATGATAAGCGGCTTTCAGTAAGGTATTCTCTACAAGCACTGAAATTATCGGTAACAGATAGTTTTGTGATAAGGTAATTTGTAACAGGAAACAAGTAATGAAAGTAAATAAGGTGCAGCAATATGTCCCAATCCTTTTTGTAGCAAAGGACAAGCCTGGACAAACTCTTATATAGAGAAAAGCGCTCCCAAGGACACATGGGAATTATCGTCAAGCTAGTTTTCATCACGCTCATATGATTCGCATTCGTTACTTTGATAATTTGGTATGTGGGTGGACCGGTGCTTGGGTACTGCCCTTTCTTGGACAAGTATCCCACTTATGATTAACCCCTATTGCAAGCATCCGCAACTCCAAAAGAAGTATTAAGGTAAACCTAACCATAGCATGAAACATATGGATCCAAATCAGCCCCTTACGAAGCAACTCATAAACTAGGGTTTAAGCTTCTGTCACTCTAGCAACCCATCATCTACTTATTACTTCCCAATGCCTTCCTCTAGGCCCAAACAATGGTGAAGTGTCATGTAGTCGATATTCACATAACACCACTAGAGGAAAGACAACATACATCTCATCAAAATATTGAACGAATACCAAATTCACATGACTACTTATAGCAAGACTTCTCTCATGTCCTCAGCAACAAATGTAACTACTCACAAATCATATTCATGTTCATAATCAGAGGGGTATAAATATGCATAAAGGATCTGAACATATGATCTTCCACCAAATAAACCAACTAGCATCAACTACAAGGGGTAATCAACAATACTAGCAACCCACAGGTACCAATCTAAGGCTTTGGGACAAAGATTGGATACAAGAGATGAACTAGGGTTTTAGAGGAGATGATACTGGTGAAGATGTTTATGGAGATTGACCCCCTCCCGATGAGAGGATCGTTGGTGATGACGATGGCGATGATTTCCCCCTCCCGGAGGGAAGTTTCCCCGGCAGAACAGCTCTGCCGGAGCAATAGATTGGTTCCGCCAAGGTTCCGCCTCGTGGCGGCGGAGTTTCTTCCCGAAAGCTTGCTTTTGATTTTTTTTCCAGGGTAAAAGACTTCATGTAGCAGAAGATGGGCACCGGAGGCCTGCCAGGGGGCCCACGAGGCAGGGGCGCGCCCAGGGGGGTAGGGCGCGCCCCCCACCCTCGTGGCCAGGGTGTGGGCCCCCTCTGGTGGATTCTTTCGCCAGTATTTTTTATTAATTCCAAAACGTGCCTCCGTGAAGTTTCAGGACTTTTGGAGCTGTGCAGAATAGGTCTCTAATATTTGCTCCTTTTCCAGCCCAGAATTCCAGCTGCCGGCATTCTCCCTCTTCATATAAACCTTGTAAAATAAGAGAGAATAGGCATAAGTAATGTGACATAACGTGTAATAACAGCCCATAATGCAATAAATATCGATATAAAAGCATGATGCAAAATGGACGTATCAATGACGGTGATGATGAAGCTACCGGCGCAGGGCTTCGCCTAAGCACTACGACGATATGACCGAGGTGGATTATGGTGGAGGGGGCACCGCACACGGCTTGGAATAATCAACTTGTGTGTCCTAGGGTTCCCTCTGCCCCGTATATAAAGGAGCAAGGGGGGAGACCGGCTGACCCTTGTGGTGCGCCAGGAGAGGAGTCCTCCTCCTAGTAGGAGTAGGACTCCCCTTTCCTACTCCTACTAGGAGGGGGGAAGGAAGGAGAAGAGGGAGAAGGAAATGGGGACGCCGCCCCCCCTTCCCTAGTCCAATTCGGACCAGAGGGGGAGGGGGCGCGCGGCTTTCCCTGGTCGGCCCTCTCTCTCTCCACTAAGGCCCATGTGGCCCATTAGTTCTCCGGGGGGGTTCCGGTAACCCTCCGGCACTCCGGTTTTCTCCGAAATCACCCGGAACACTTCCGGTGTCCGAATATAGCCGTCCAATACATCAATCTTTATGTCTCGACCATTTTGAGACTCCTCGTCATGTCTGTGATCACATCCGGGACTCCGAACTATCTTCGGTACATCAAAACACATAAACTCATAATACCGGTCGTCACTGAACATTAAACGTGCGGACCCTATGGGTTCAAGAACTATGTAGACATGACCGAGACACGTCTCCGATCAATAACCAATAGCGGAACCTGGATGCTCATATTGGCTCCTACATATGCTACAAAGATCTTTATCGGTCAAATAGCATAACAACATACGTTGTTCCCTTTGTCATCGGTATGTTACTTCCCCGAGATTCGATCGTCGATATCTCCATACCTAGTTCAATCTCGTTACCGGCAAGTCTCTTTACTCGTTCCGTAATGCATCATCCCGCAACTAACTCATTATTCACATTGCTTGCAAGGCTTATAGTGATGTGCATTACCGAGAGGGCCTAAAGATACCTCTCCGACAATCAGAGTGACAAATCCTAATCTCGATCTATGCCAACTCAACAAGTACCATCGGAGACACCTGTAGAGCACCTTTATAATCACCCAGTTACGTTGTGACGTTTGGTAGAACACAAAGTGTTCCTCCGGTATTCGGGAGTTGCATAATCTCATAGTCATAGGAACATGTATAAGTCATGAAGAAAGCAATAACAATATACTAAACGATCAAGTGCTAAGCTAACGGAATGGGTCAAGTCAATCACATCATTCTCTAATGATGTGATCCCGTTAATCAAATGACAACTCATGTCTATGGTTAGGAAACATAACCATCTTTGATTCAACGAGCTAGTCAAGTAGAGGCATACTAGTGACACTCTGTTTGTCTATGTATTCACACATGTACTAAGTTTCCGGTTAATACAATTCTAGCATGAATAATAAACATTTATCATGATATAAGGAAATATAAATAACAACTTTATTATTGCCTCTAGGGCATATTTCCTTCAGTCCCCCACTTGCACTAGAGTCAATAATCTAGATTACATAGTAATGATTCTAACACCCATGGAGTCTTGGTGCTGATATTTTGCTCGTGAGAGAGGCTTAGTCAACGGGTCTGCAACATTCAGATCTGTATGTATCTTCCAAATCTCTATGTCTCCCTCCTTGACTTGATCGCGGATGGAATTGAAACGTCTATTGATGTGCTTGGTTCTCTTATGAAATCTGGATTCCTTTGCCAAGGCAATTGCACCAGTATTGTCACAAAAGATTTTCATTGGACCCGATGCACTAGGTATGACACCAAGATCGGATATGAACTCCTTCATCCAGACTCCTTCATTTGCTGCTTCCGAAGTAGCTATGTACTCTGCTTCACACGTAGATCCCGCCATGACGCTTTGCTTAGAACTGCACCAACTGACAGCTCCACCGTTCAATATAAACACGTATCTGGTTTGTGACTTAGAGTCATCCGGATCAGTGTCAAAGCTTGCATCGACGTAACCATTTACGACGAGCTCTTTGTCACCTCCATAAACGAGAAACATATCCTTAGTCCTCTTCAGGTATTTCAGGATGTTCTTGACTGCTGTCCAGTGATCCACTCCTGGATTACTTTGGTACCTCCCTGCTAAACTAATATCAAGGCACACATCAGGTCTGTTACACAGCATTGCATACATGGTAGAGCCCATGGCTGAAGCATAGGGAACACCTTTCATTTTCTCTCTATCTTCTGAAGTGGTCGGGCATTGAGTCTGACTCAACTTCACACCTTGTAATACAGGCAAGAACCCTTTCTTTGCTTGATCCATTTTGAACTTCTTCAAAACTTTATCAAGGTATGTGCTTTGTGAAAGTCCAATTAAGCGTCTTGATCTATCTCTATAGATCTTGATGCCCAATATATAAGCAGCTTCACCGAGGTCTTTCATTGAAAAAAATTATATTCAAGTATCCTTTTATGCTATCCAGAAATTCTATATCATTTCCAATCAACAATATGTCATCTACATATAATATTGGAAATGCTACAGAGCTCCCACTCACTTTCTTGTAAATGCAGGCTTCTCCAAAAGTCTGTATAAAACCATATGCTTTGATCACACTATCAAAACATTTATTCCAACTCCGAGATGCTTGCACCAGTCCATAAATGGATCGCTGGAGCTTGCACACTTTGTTAGCATCCTTTGGATCGATAAAACCTTCAGGTTGCATCATATACAACTCTTCTTCCAGAAATCCATTCAGGAATGCAGTCTTTACATCCATTTGCCAAATTTCATAATCATAAAATGCGGCAATTGCTAACATGATTCGGACGGTCTTAAGCATCGCTACGGGTGAGAAGGTCTCATCGTAGTCAACTCCTTGAACTTGTCGAAAACCTTGCGCAACAAGTCGAGCTTTATAGACAGTAACATTACCGTCAGCGTTTTTCTTCTTCTTGAAGATCCATTTATTCTCGATGGCTTGCCGATCATCGGGCAAGTCAACCAAAGTCCACACTTTGTTCTCATACATGGATCCCATCTCAGATTTCATGGCCTCAAGTCATCTTGCGGAATCTTTGCTCATCATCGCTTCCTCATAGTTCGTAGGTTCATCATGGTCAAGTAACATGACCTCTAGAACAGGATTACCGTACCACTCTGGTGCGGATCTTACTATAGTTGACCTACGAGGTTCAGTAGTAACTTGATCTGAAGTTACATGATCATCATCATTAGCTTCCTCACTAATGAAGGAAATATGCCCTAGAGGCAATAATAAAGTTATTATTTATTTCCTCATATCATGGTAAATGTTTATTATTCATGCTAGAATTGTATTAACCGGAAACATAATACATGTGTGAATACATAGACAAACATAGTGTCACTAGTATGCCTCTACTTGACTAGCTCGTTAATCAAAGATGGTTGAGTTTCCTAGCCATGGACATGAGTTGTCATTTGATTAAATGGGTCACATCATTAGGAGAATGATGTGATTGACTTGACCCATTCCGTTAGCTTAGCACTTGATCGTTTAGTATGTTGCTATTGCTTTCTTCATGAGTTATACATGTTCCTATGACTATGAGATTATGCAACTCCCATTTACCGGAGGAACACTTTGTGTGCTACCAAACGTCACAACATAACTGGGTGATTATAAAGGTGCTCTACAGGTGTCTCCGAAGGTACTTGTTGAGTTGGCGTATTTCAAGATTACGATTTGTCACTCCGATTGTCGGAGAGGTATCTCTGGGCCCTCTCGGTAATGCACATCACTATAAGCCTTGGAAGCAATGTGACTAATGAGTTAGTTGCGGGATGATGCATTACATAACGAGTAAAGAGACTGTAACGCCCATGATGCGGCTATATCTCCCACGTGTCGAGGCACGACTTAGAGGCATAACCGCATAGTGGTTTTGTCGCAAGAAGGGTCATCTTCACACAATCCCATGTAATGAACAAGAATGGGATAAAGAGTTGGCTTACAATTGCCACTTCACACAATACATAATATATTCATACATCATCCAAAATACAAACATATAGACCGACTACGGTCAAAATCCAGATGAAAATAAGACAACCCCAAATGCTAGATCCCCGATCGTCCCAACTGGGCTCCACTACTGATCATCAGGAAAAGACACATAGTAACGACCACGTTCCTCGTCGAACTCCCACTTGAGATCGACCCCATCATCTGCACTGGCATCGTCAGCACCTGCAACTGTTTTGGTAGAATCTGTGAGTCACGAGGACTCAGCAATCTCACACCCGCGAGATCAAGACTATTTAAGCTTATAGGGAAGGATGGTGTAATTAGGTGGAGCTGCAGCGGCAATAAGCATATATGGTGGCTAACATACGCAAAAGAGAGCGAGAAGAGAAGCAACGGAACGGACGTCATCTAGCAATGACCAAGAAGTGGTCCTGAACTCCTACTTACGTCATTCATAACTCAAACCGTGTTCACTTCCCGGACTCCGCCGAGAAGAGACCATCACGGCTACACACGCAGTTGATGTATTTTAATTGGGTCAAGTGACAAGTTCTCTACAACCGGACATTAACAAATTCCCATCTGCCTCATAACCGCGGGCACGGCTTTCGAAAGATAATACCCTGCAGGGGTGTCCCAACTTAGCCCATCATAAGCTCTCACGGTCAACGAAGGATAAACCTTCTCCCGGAAAGACCCGATCAGTCTCGGAATCCCGGTTTACAAGACATTTCGACAATGCTAAAACAAGACTAGCAAAGCCGCCCGATGCGCCGACAAATCCCGATAGGAGTTGCACATATCTCGTTCTCAGGGCACACCGGATAAGTCAAGCTACGAGTAAAACCAGACCTCGAGTTTCCCCGAGGTGGCCCCGCAGGCTGCTCGGTTCGGACCAACACTCGAAGGAGCACTGGCCCGGGGGGGTTAAAATAAGATGACCCTCGGGCTCGCGAAAACCCGGGGGAAAAGGCTTAGGTGGCGAATGGTAAAACCAAAGTTGGGCCTTGCTGGAGGAGTTTTATTCAAGGCGAACTGTCAAGGGGGTCCCATAAATCACCCGACCGCGTAAGGAACGCAAACTCAAGGAACATAATCCCGGTATAACAGAAACTAGGGCGGCAAGAGTGGAACAAAACACCAGGCATAAGGCCGAGCCTTCCACCCTTTACCAAAATATATAGATGCATTAATTAAATAAGAGATATTGTGATATCCCAACATATCCATGTTCCGACATGGAACAAACTTCACCTGCAACTAGCAACGCTATAAGAAGGACTGAGCAAAAGCGGTAACTTAGCCAAACAACGGTTTGCTAGGAAAAGATGGTTAGAGGCTGACATGGCAATATGGGAAGCATGATATAGCAAGTGATAGCTAGCGCAGCATGGCAATAGAGCGAACAACTAGCAAAGCAAAGATAGAAGTGATTTCGAGGGGTGGTCATCTTGCCTGCAAGGTTCTCAGAGTTGTCGAAAGCTTGATCCTCGTAAGCGTACTCAACAGGTTCCTCGTTCACGAACTCGTCTCCCGGCTCTACCCAAGACAAGAACACAAAAAAACGGAACCACAATCAACCACGAGAAATGCACAAGCAACATGATGCAAAACATGTATGATATGCAAGATGTGATATGAGATGCATATGCGTGCTCCGGAAGGAAAATGATGAACAAGGCAGTAACTTGGCAAACCAAGCATGCCACTGGAAAGATGAGATGATTTCGGTCGAAATCGATATAAAGATCACCGGAAACGGATGCACGGTTTGCAAATGGCAAGCAAAACAAGAATGACACGAATTTGCGATTAACAGCAAAATAGCACTTAAAATGCAACAAGCAATAATGCTACAGCACTCCCACATAGCAACAAAGCACATGGAAGTAATCTACAGGAGATTCTTGACAAAAGATGAACACTGAGCTACGGCTAGATCACAACTTAACAAGCTCAAACAAGCATGGCAAAAGTGCAAAAGATATCAGGTTCACAGACTTGGTGAAAAACTGGACATGGCAGAAAACAGCATCAGGTAGCAATGTTCAGAGCACGAAATCAACATGCTACAGGAACTTAACATAGCAAAACAAGGCATGGCAGTGTTCTACTAAATGCATATGACAAAAGTCCCTTACTGACCATAAGCCAAAAAGGACCAGAAGATATGATGGCAAGCATGTAACATAGCAAGTTTCGTTATCAGGTTTCAGACTTGGCAGAAAACAGAGCATGGCAGAAACAATAATATGAAGGCATGTTTGTGAGCTTGATGCACTCACCACAAGGAAATGCATGACAAAACAAGCATACCTAAAGCAAGATGGCATGATTATGAAGCTATCCATGGCAAGAACAAAAGCATAGCATGAATGGATCAACTACAATAAGCTTGGCAAAAATGCATATCATGTTAAGAATCTGCCAGAATTATTTTATAGCAAAAGTAGAGCAAGATTGAGTCATGCTATGGTACTCCATAATTGCAAACAAGGGCAGGAATGGATCAATTACAACTATAGCTACAAAAAATCCTTATTTAACATCTCCAAAATATGCATGGATCTCTCTGTAGCATCAAGTTTAAATGGCAACAAAATAACAGCAGACAAAGACTTAGAGAATTCACTAAGTCCCTGAAATCAGAAACATTACGGAGCCTACTTTGCATGCTTGTGCTAGTCACCACAAAGATCACAAAAATACATGGCATACACCCTTGGAAAGATGGCATGGCATACAACAAAACACATGTAGAGCTCATGCCCATAAGATGCACAGAATAAATGATACAAAAATGACAAATCTCCAAGTTCTGATAAGAACCAGCAGATAACAGCAACTAGCCCTCTTCCAACAGAGATTTGGGCATCAAGATGACCTCTAATGAACATGGTGCAATTGAACAAAATGAAGAGCATCACGAGACGACCAATTTGAAATATTACACGCACAAATCGGAGCTACATGCAAGGAGTTATGCAACGAGGAACATAAGCACTTGCTGTAAAATTTAGAGGACTTGGAGAAAAAAACGGGCACGGGAAAGTCAACGCATACAGTAGCGGATCTCAGATCCGATCGAGGAGGGCTCGGGCCGGTGGAGGAGCTCGAGCTCGCCGACGGGCGACGGGAGAGGAGAGGTCGCCGGAGAGGGAAGGAGAGGCGGCGGGGCGCGGGCGTGCACGGGCGCCGGCAGGCACGGCGGCCGGCGGCGGCAAGGTCGGCGGGGCCGGCCGGCGGCGACGGGGCGAGGTGCCGGCTCGGAGGAGAGCGCGGACGGGAGGCGGCGGTTCGGGCCGGCGGGCCTGCGGGCCGCGGCGGTGGGAGGCCGGAGGCGGGCCACGTGGCGGCGGCGGAGGAGATGGACGCGTCCGCCTCCGCCCGGGCGTGTCCGGCGGCGGAGAGGGACGAGGGTTAGGGTTCGTCTGCGATTTGTTTACGGGAGGGGAAGGAGTTTTATAGGTAGAGGGAGCTAGGAGGCTCCAAATGAGGTGCGGTTTTCGCCCACACGATCGTGATCGAACGACCTAGAGCATGGAAGAGAGTTTGGTGGGTTTTGGGCTGGTTTTTGAGGGGGGGTTTGCTGGACACTCAAATGGACTTTGCGGATGCCCGGTTAACCGTTGGAGTACCAAACGACCTCCAAATGGAACGAAACTTGACCGGTGGTCTACCGGTGGTATACTAAGGCCACTTGACAAGCCTCGGTCCATTCCGAGAATGTTTGACACCCACACACGAAAGAAAACAAGAGGGGTGCACCGGAGGAGATAGGAGCGCCATATTGCAAAACGGACAACGGGGAAGATGCTCGGATGCATGAGACGAACATGTATGCAAATGCAATGCACATGATGACATGATATGAAATGAATGACATGAACAAAATGCAAAACGAAAGACAAAACCCGACCACGGAGGGAATATCAAAGCACATAGCCGAAAATGGCAAGAGTCGGAGTTACAAATATGGAAAGTTACATGCGGGGTGTTACAGAGACTTTCTGGTAACGATATTGAACTAGGTATTGAGATACCGACGATCGAATCTCGGGCAAGTAACATACCGATGACAAAGGGAACAACGTATGTTGTTATGCGGTTTGACCGATAAAGATCTTAGTAGAATATGTGGGAGCCAATATGAACATCCAGGTTCCGCTATTGGTTATTGATCGGAGATGTGTCTCGGTCATGTCTACATAGTTCTCGAACCCGTAGGGTCCTCACACTTAAAGTTTGGTGACTATCGGTATTATGAGTTTTTGTGTTTTGATGTACCGAAGGTAGTTCGGAGTCCCGGATATGGTCACGGACATGACGAGGAGTCTCGAAATGGTCGAGACGTAAAGATCGATATATTGTATGACTATGTTCGGACACCGGAAGTGTTTCGGGAGGTTTCGGACATTTACCGGAGTACCGGGGGGTTACCGGAACCCCCCGGGGAGTACATTGGGCCTAATGGGCCTTAGTGGGAGAAGAGGAGGGGCGGCCAGGGCAGCCCCGCGCCCCCTCCCCCTCTAGTCCGAATTGGACAAGGGGGGGCGGCGACCCCATTTTTCCTTCTCCTCCTCTCTCCCTTCCTTCCCTTCTCCTACTCCAACAAGGAAAGGACTTGGACTCCCCCCTTGGCACGCCCTCCTTGGCCGGCCGCCTCTCCCCCCTTGCTCCTTTATATACGGGGGTAGGGGGCACCTCTAGACACACAAGTTGATCTGTTGATCTCTCCCAGCCGTGTGCGGTGCCCCCCTCCACCATATTCCACCTAGGTCATATCGTAGTGGTGCTTAGGCGAAGCCCTGCGTCGGTAGCAACATCATCACCATCATCAAGCCGTCGTGCTGACGGAACTCTCCCGTGAAGCTCTGATGGATCGGAGTTCGTGGGACGTCATCGAACTGAATGTGTGCTGAACTCGGAGGTACCGTACGTTCGGTACTTGGATCGGTCGGATCATGAAGACGTACGACTACATCAACCGCGTTGTGCTAACGCTTCCGCTTTCGATCTATGAGGGTACATGGACAACACTCTCCCCCCTCATTGCTATGCATCACCATGATCTTGCGTGTGCGTAGGAATTTTTTGAAATTACTACGTTCCCCAACAACTAATTGGTGCAGGAGTCACAGGAACAGATTTTTGTAACGAACTACTTTCCAATAAGGGAGCAGGTACAGTTACCTCATCAAGTTCTACTTTCCTCCCACTCACTTCTTTCGAGAGAAACTCCTTCTCTAGAAAGGATCCATTCTTAGCAACGAATGTCTTGCCTTCGGATCTGTGATAGAAGCTGTACCCAACAGTCTCCTTTGGGTATCCTATGAAGACACATTTCTCCGATTTCGGTTCGAGCTTATCAGGTTGAAGCTTTTTCACATAAGCATCCCAGCCCCAAACTTTAAGAAACAACAACTTTGGTTTCTTGCCAAACCATAGTTCATAAGGTGTCGTCTCAACGGATTTAGATGGTGCCATATTTAACGTGAATGCAGCCGTCTCTAAAGCATAACCCCAAAATGATAGCGGTAAATCAGTAAGAGACATCATAGATCGCACCATATCCAGTAAAGTACGATTACGACGTTCGGACACACCATTACGCTGTGGTGTTCCGGGTGGCGTGAGTTGCGAAACTATTCAGCATTGTTTCAAATGAAGACCAAACTCGTAACTCAAATATTCTCCTCCACGATCAGATCGTAGAAACTTTATTTTCTTGTTACGATGATTTTCCACTTCACTCTGAAATTCTTTGAACTTTTCAACTGTTTCAGACTTATGCTTCATCAAGTAGATATACCCATATCTGCTCAAATCATCTGTGAAGGTGAGAAAATAATGATACCCTACGCGAGCCTCAGCATTCATTGGACCACATACATCAGTACGTATGATTTCCAACAAATCTGTTGCTCGCTCCATTGTTCCGGAGAATGGAGTTTTACTCATCTTGCCCATGAGGCATGGTTCGCAAGTACCAAGTGATTCATAATCAAGTGATTCCAAAAGTCCATCAGAATGGAGTTCTTCATGCGCTTTACACCAATATGACCCAAACGGTAGTGCCACAAATAAGTTGCACTATCATTATCAACTCTGCATCTTTTGGCTTCAATATTATGAATATGGGTATCACTACTATCGAGATTCAATATAAATAGACCACTCTTCAAGGGTGCATGACCATAAAAGATATTACTCATATAAATAGAACAACCATTATTCTTTGATTTAAATGAATAACTGTCTCGCATCAAACAAGATCCAGATATAATGTTCATGCTCAATGCTGGCACCAAATAACAATTATTCAGGTCTAAAACTAATCCCGAAGGTAGATGTAGAGGTAGTGTGCCGACCGTGATCACATCGACTTTGGAACCATTTCCCACGCGCATCGTCACCTCGTCCTTAGCCAATCTTCGCTTAAACTGTAGTCCCTGTTTCGAGTTGCAAATATTAGCAACAAAACCAGTATCAAATGCCCAGGTGCTACTGCGAGCATTAGTAAGGTACACATCAATAACATGTATATCACATATACCTTTGTTCACCTTGCCATCCTTCTTATCTGCCAAATACTTGGGGCAGTTCCACTTCCAGTGACCAGTTCCTTTGCAGTAGAAGCACTCAGTCTAAGGCTTAGGTCCAGACTTGGGCTTCTTCACTTGAGCAGCAACTTGCTTGCTGTTCTTCTTGAAGTTCCCTTTCTTCCCTTTACCCTTTTTCTTGAAACTGGTGGTCTTGTTGACCATCAACACTTGATGCTCCTTCTTGATTTCTACCTCCGCAGCCTTTAGCATCGCGAAGAGCTCGGGAATTGTCTTATCCATCCCTTGCATGTTATAGTTCAGCACGAAGCTCTTGTAGCTTGGTGGCAGTGATTGAAGAATTCTGTCAATGACACTATCATCAGGAAGATTAACTCCCAGTTGAATCAAGTGATTATTATACCCAGACATTTTGAGCATATGTTCACTGACAGAACTATTCTCCTCCATCTTGCAGCTATAGAATTTATTGGAGACTTCATATCTCTCAATCCGGGCATTTGCTTGAAATATTAACTACAACTCCTGGAACATCTCATATGCACCATGACGTTCAAAACTTCGTTGAAGTCCCGGTTCTAAGCCACAAAGCATGCCACACTGAACTATCGAGTAGTCATCAGCTTTGCTCTGCCAGACGTTCATAACATCTGGCGTTGCTCATGCAGCGGGTTTGGCACCTAGCGTTGTTTCCAGGACGTAATTCTTCTGTGCAGCAATGAGGATAATCCTCAAGTTACGGACCCAGTCCGTGTAGTTGCTACCATCATCTTTCAACTTAGCTTTCTCTAGGAACGCATTAAAATTCAACGGAACAATAGCACGGGCCATCTATCTACAACAACATGGACATGCAAAATACTATCAGGTACTAAGTTCATGATAAATTAAAGTTCAATTAATCATATTACTAAAGAACTCCCACTTAGATATACATCCCTCTAATCATCTAAGTGATCATGTGATCCATATCAACTAAACCATGTCCGATCATCACGTGAGATGGAGTAGTTTTCAATGGTGAACATCACTATGTTGATCATATCTACTATATGATTCACGCTCGACCTTTCGGTCTCAATGTTCCGAGGCCATATCTGCATATGCTAGGCTCGTCAAGTTTAACCCGAGTATTCTGTGTGTGCAAAACTAGCTTGCACCCATTGTATGTGAACGTAGAGCTTATCACACCCGATCATCACGTGGTGTCTCGGCATGACGAACTTTCGCAACAGTGCATACTCAGGGAGAACACTTGTGCCTTGAAATTTAGTGAGAGATCATCTTATAATGCTACCGCCGTACTAAGTGATACGGCTCCAACGTATCTATAATTTATGAAGTATTCATGCCATGTTTACAATAGTTTTATATGATTTTGGCATGATTTGATTAGAACTAACCTGGACTGACGCTGTTTTCAGCAGAACTACCGTGGTGTTGTTTTTGTGCAGAAATAAAAGTTCTCGGAATGCGATGAAAATCAATGGAGAATTTTTCTCGAAAATATAAAAAATACTGGAGCAGAAATCTACCGGAGGGGAGTCCCATGGGCCCCACGAGGGTGGGGGCGCGCCCACCCCCCTAGGGCGCGCCCCCTATCTCGTGGCCGCCTCGGGGACCCCCCTGACTTGTTCTCGACGCCATCCTCTCCTATAAATACAGAAACCTTCGGAAAATAACCTAGATCGGAATTTCCACCGCCGCAAGTCTGTGTAGCCACGAGAAATCAATCTAGGCCCTCTCTGGCACCCTGCCGGAGGGGGCCATCATCACCGGAGGCCATGGAGGAGGATCTCGGAGAGGCCATCATCGCCATCAAGGCCAAGGACCAGACGGAGAACCTCTCCCCATCCAGGGGGGAGGCCATGGAGGAGGAAACACAAGGGGGAGAACCTCTCCTCCTCTCTCTCGGTGGCGCCGGAGTGCCATCGGGAGGGGAATCATCGCCGCGGTGATCATCTTCATCAACATCACCATCATCATCACCATCCTCATCTATTTTACGTGGTCCACTCTCCCGCACCCCGCTGTAATCCCTACTTGAACATGGTGCTTTATGCCACATATTATGATCCAATGATGTGTTGCCATCCTATGATGTTTTGAGTAGATATCCTTTGTCTTTTGGTTGATTGATGATATAGATTGGTATGAGTTGTATGTTTTATTTTGGTGTTGTCCTATTGTGCCCTCCGTGTCGCGCAAGCGTGAGGGATTCCCGCTGTAGGGTTTTGCAATACGTTTATGATTCGCTTATAGTGGGTTGCTTGAGTGACAGAAGCATAAACCCGAGTAAGGGGGTTGTTGCGTATGGGATAAAGGGGACTTGATGCTTTAATGCTATGGTTGGGTTTTACCTTAATGATCTTTAGTAGTTGCGGATGCTTGCTAGAGTTCCAATCATAAGTGCATATGATCCAAGAAGAGAAAGTATGTTAGCTTATGCCTCTCCCTCATATGAAATTGCAATAGTGATTACCGGTCTTGTTAACAATTGCCTAGGACAATTCCGCACACCGATCCATCATTATTCCACACTCGCTATTTATAATATTTAGTAATATATTCTAACTTTATGATAACAGCACCTACTTTTATATTTTAGCTCTCCGATATCATGCAAAGTTATCCTCTTCATACCCACAACGTAGTTTTATTTCTCGTTTCTAGTTGGAAGCAAGCGTTCGGTGTACGTAGAGTCGTATCAGTGGCAGATAGGACTTGAGAGAATATTGATCTTACCTTTAGCTCCTTGTGGGTTCGACACTCCATACTTATCACTTCCACCATTGGGAATTGCTACGATGATTCCCTGCACTTGGGGATTATCAAGCTCTTTTCTAGCGCCGTTGCCGGGGAGCAATAGCGTGGGGGTTGATATTCTCGTGTGTGCTTGTTTGATTTCTTCACTAAGTAGATTTTGTTTTTCCTTTTTGTTTCTGTTTAGTTGTGGGTGAAACATACAAAAAAAATTAAGAATGAAAATACAAAAAAAATTACTTGCCTCTCATGCCTAAAAAGTTTTTCAATAAGAGAAGTGATTGGAAGGTTATGCATTGGAGAAGTGAGGATCGACCTTGAACACTTGTGTTCATGCTCATAGAAACAATGTAAAAAAATTCATGGAAGTTTCTCTGAAAATAATTATCCCCTTGTATATGTCCATTTTATTATAAAAATAATGTGCCAAGCTTTGGATTTAGGATGATTAGATTGTTTGTTTACTTTGTGCAGTACAAAAACAGAAACTTTGGCTGTAGCGCGTGAATTTACATTTTTTACTGGAAAGTTAAATGGGTCTGAAACTTTTTGCGCATTACTTCTGTATAATTTCTTTAAATTGTCATATTTGTTTTAGAATTGTTGGAGTTATAGAAGTATACTAAACTTCCAGATTACTACAGAATGTCCTGTTTTTGACAGATTCTGTTTTCTATGTGTTGTTCGCTTATTTTGATGAATCTATGGGTAGTATCGGGGGTATGAACCATGGTGAAGTTGTAATACAGTAGATAAAGTGCTAATATGAAATATGAATGAGTTTGCAACAGTACCTAAAGTTAGTGATTTGCTTTAGTATACTAACGGGTCTCACAAAGTTTTTGTTAAGTTTTTGTGGATGAAGTGTTCAAAGAACGAGGAGTTGCCGATGTGAGAAGAATAAAGAGAGGAAAGAGTTCAAGCTTGGGGATGCCCAAGGCACCCCAAGTAAATATTTCAAGGATACTCAAGCATCTAAGCTTGGGGATGCCCCGGTTGGCATCCCATCTTTCTTCTTCAACAATTATCGGTATACCTGGGTTTTTGTTTTGTTCACATGATTTTTGTCCTTTGTGTTTTTATTTTTCTTTAAGAACCATGCTAGTATGAGATGTCCCTTCATCAATTTATATAATGATTCATGTGCTTCACTTATATCTTTTGACTATGACCTTATAGAATGCTCTTTGTGCTTCACTTAAATCTTTTGAGTATGGTTTTATAGAATGCTTCGTGTGCTTCACATATATATTTTGAGCTTGGATATTGGTTAGTCTATATTAATTGTAGAATGCTCCATGAACTTCACTTATATCTTTTGGAGTATGACCAATACTATCATCTAAAGCGGGTTTGGAAGAGTGTCAACTTTAGGAATTAGTGATCCCACTATTCCGAATGAGAAGAATTTTGCTTATGTGGAGAGTAGAAAAAAAATTATGCTTGTAGATCATGAAAATAATGCTTTATGTGATGGTTATATTTTTTAATTCATTCATGATGCTACTGAAAGTTATTATGAGGGAGGAATATATGCTTGTAGGAGTTGCAATAATATCAAGTTTCCTCTCCATGTGCTTAAAGTTTTGAAGTTATACTTTTTTTGCCTTCCTATTCTAGTTGATTCTTGTTCCTATAAATTATGTGTTCACAAAATCCCTAGGCATAGGAAGTGGTCTAGATTCAAATGTGCTAGTCATATTCTTCATGATGCTCTCTTTATGTTTCAATTCTTTTCTTTTATGTGAGCATCATTGAAATCATCATGCCTAGCTAAAAGGCGTTAAAGAAAAGCGCTTGTTGGAGACAACCCAATATTTACCCCTACTGTTTTTGTGTGTTTACATGATTAATATACTGTATTAATCATGTTTTATAGCTTTTTGTTTCAATAAAGTGCCAAGTAAGACCTTTGGGAAGACTTGGGTGAGAGTTAATGTGATCTTGCTGTAAAAACAGAAACTCTGCGCTCACGGGATGAGCTACCATTTTTACATAAGAGTGCTTTTGAGTTGATTCTTTTTGCAGAAGATTAATAGACAAATTCCTCACGTCCACAAATTTATTTCACAATTTTTGGAGCAGCAGAAGTATGGTTGCTGTTCAGATCATTACAGGCTGTTCTGTTTCTGACAGATTCTGTTTTCATTGCATAGTTTGCTTGTTTTCTATTTTCTATGGATTATATTTCTCAATATAAATTGTAGAAATGATATGGTACAGTAGGCATTGTGTGAGAACAATTATGAATCTTGTCTTTGACAGTACCCAAGTGAATGGTTTACTCTTTATCATACTAACCCATCTCACGAAGTTCCGTTAAGTTTTGTGTGATTGAAGTTTTCAAGCCTTGGGTGAGATATCGATATGAGGAGAATAAGGAGTGGAAAGACCCTAAGCTTGGGGACGCCCAAGGCACCCCAAGGTAATATTCAAAGAAGACTCAAGCCCCTAAGCTTGGGGATGCCCCGGAAGACATCCCCTCTTTCGTCTTCAAAACTATCGGTATACCTTACTCGGAGCTATATTTTTATTCGTCACATGATATGTGTTTTGCTTGGAGAGTATTTTCAATTTTACTTGCTGTTTGAATAAAATCATTGGATCTGAAATCTTGAATTAAAAAGAATCCTCCCATGGCTAGTTAATTATTTGACTACTCAGTGTTCTTCACTTATATCTTTTTGGAGTAGTTTGTCATTTACTCACATGCTTCACATATATCCTATGAGTAAATGGTTGAATGAATTGAATATCATAAATCTGAATTTATATATGTTTCATATGCTTATACCATGGGGAGTAATGACTTCACACGGAATAAGTATAGGTAGTAAACTTATTGAAAGTTAGCAAACGCAGAATTGGTCACTTGAACAATTCATGAAAGAATATTGAAGGAAGAGAGATTTCACATATAAATATACTATCTTGGACATCTTTTGTAATTGTGAGCACTCATTAAAATATGACATGCTAAAAGGTTGATGTTGGGCAAGGAAGACAACTTAATGGGTTATGTTTTCCTATATCCGAAACGTTATATTGTCTTGGATCATCCAACATGTTGGGCTTGCCTTTCCCTCTCATGCTAGCCAAATTCTTTGCACCAAGTAGAAATACTACTTGTGCTTTCAAACATCCCTTAAACCAGTTTTGCCATGAGAGTCCACCATACCTACCTAAGGATTGAGTAAGATCCTTCAAGTAAGTTGTCATCGGTGCATGCAATAAAATTGCTCTCTAAATATGTATGATCTATTAGTGCGAAGAAAATAAGCTTTATACGAACTTGTGATAGGGAAGAAATAAAAGCGACGAACTGCATAATAAAGGTCTTTATCACAAGCGGCAATATAAAGTGACGTTCTTTTGCATTAAGATTTTGTGCACCCAACCATAAAAGCGCATGACAACCTCTGCTTCCCTCTGCGAAGGGCCTATCTTTTACTTTTATCTTCTACCCTTATACAAGAGTCATGGTGATCATCACCTTTCCTTTTTACACTTTTTCCTTTGGCAAGCACTTTGTGTTGGAGCGATCCAGATATATATATCCACTTGGATGTAGGTTTTCATAAATTATTATTGTTGACATTACCCTTGAGGTAAAAGGTTGGGAGGCGAAACTATAAGTCACTATCTTTCTCTGTGTCCGATTAAAACTTTGAACCCATAAATATCACATGAGTGTTAGAAATTGGGAAAGATTAAATGATAGTTGAGTATGTGGAGTTTGCTGACTCAAAGCTCTTACATAGACCCTTCCCGAAAATAAGATGAATTGCAATTGTTTGATGACTAAGAGCACTGTTTGTTAGTTTTCAAGAAAGTTTATGATCTATACTTTAACATGTGAATAGCTTGTTACTTGATCATGAAAAGTTTTATGAGATGAGCTAATGTTATGACGTATAATGATGCTAGAAAAGGTGATTGAAATTATCATTGATCAAACTTGTGCACCTGCTAGCATTCACACTTCATAAATTATTTCTTTTATCATTTACCTACTCGAGGACGAGCAGAAATTAAGCTTGGGGATGCTGATACGTCTCCAACGTATCTATAATTTATGAAGTATTCATGCCATGTTTACAATAGTTTTATATGATTTTGGCATGATTTGATTAGAACTAACCCGGACTGACGACAGCAGAACTATCGTGGTGTTGTTTTTGTGCAGAAATAAAAGTTCTCGAAATGCGATGAAAATCAACGGAGAATTTTTCTGGAAAATATAAAAAATACTGGAGCAAAAATCTACCGGAGGGGAGTCCCGTGGGCCCCACGAGGGTGGGGGCGCCCACCCCCCTAGGGCGCGCCCCCTATCTCATGGCCGCCTCGGGGACCCCCCTGACTTGTTCTCGACGCCATCCTCTCCTATAAATACAGAAACCATCGGAAAATAACCTAGATCGGAAGTTCCGCTGCCGCAAGCCTCTGCCACGAGAAATCAATCTAGGCCCTCTCTGGCACCCTGCCGGAGGGGGCCATCATCACCGGAGGCCATGGAGGAGGATCCCGGAGAGGCCATCATCGCCATGAAGGCCAAGGACCAGAGGCAGAACCTCTCCCCATCTAGGGGGGAGGCCATGGAGGAGGAAGCACAAGGGGGAGAACCTCTCTTCCTCTCTCTCGGTGGCGCCGGAGTGCCATCGGGAGGGGAATCATCGCCGCGGTGATCGTCTTCATCAACATCACCATCATCATCACCATCCTCATCTATTTTACGCGGTCCACTCTCCCGCACCCCGCTGTAATCCCTACTTGAACATGGTGCTTTATGCCACATATTATGATCCAATGATGTGTTGCCATCCTATGATGTTTTGAGTAGATATCCTTTGTCTTTCGGTTGATTGATGATATAGATTTGTATGAGTTGTATGTTTTATTTTGGTGCTGTCCTATTATGCCCTCCGTGTCGCGCAAGCGTGAGGGATTCCCGCTGTAGGGTTTTGCAATACGTTTATGATTTGCTTATAGTGGGTTGCTTGAGTGACAGAAGCATAAACCCGAGTAACGGGGTTGTTGCGTATGGGATAAAGGGGACTTGATGCTTTAATGCTATGGTTGGGTTTTACCTTAATGATCTTTAGTAGTTGCGGATGCTTGCTAGAGTTCCAATCATAAGTGCATATGATCCAAGAAGAGAAAGTATGTTAGCTTATGCCTCTCCCTCAGATGAAATTGCAATAGGGATTACCGGTCTTGTTAACAATTGCCTAGGACAATTCCGCACACCGATCCATCATTATTCCACACTCGCTATTTATAATATTTAGTAATATATTCTAACTTTATGATAACAGCACCAACTTTTATATTTTAGCTCTCCGATATCATGCAAAGTTATCCTCTTCATACCCATAACGTAGTTTTATTTCTCGTTTCTAGTTGGAAGCAAACGTTCGGTGTACGTAGAGTCGTATCAGTGGTAGATAGGACTTGAGAGAATATTGATCTTACCTTTAGCTCCTTGTGGATTCAACACTCCATACTTATCACTTCCACCATTGGGAATTGCTACGATGATTCCCTGCACTTGGGGATTATCACTAAGCAAAATAAGATGCATAAAAGATAAACATCACATGCAATCAATATAAGTGATATGATATGGCCATCATCATCTTGTGCCTTTGATCTCCATCTCCAAAGCACCGTCGTGATCACCATCGTCACCGGCGCGACACCTTGATCTCCATCGTAGCATCGTTGTCGTCTCACCAACTATTGCTTCTACGACTATCGCTACCACTTAGTGATAAAGTAAAGCAATTACATGGTGATTGCATTTCATACAATAAAGCGACAACCATATGGCTCCTGCCAGTTGCTGATAACTCTGTTACAAAACATGATCATCTCATACAATAAAATTTAGCATCATGTCTTGACCATATCACATCACAACATGCCCTGGAAAAACAAGTTAGACGTCCTCTACTTTTTTGTTGCAAGTTTTACGTGGCTGCTACGAGCTGAGCAAGAACCGTTCTTACCTACGCATCAAAACCACAACGATATTTCGTCAAGTATGTGATGTTTTAACCTTCACAAGGACCGGGCGTAGCCACACTCGATTCAACTAAAGTTGGAGAAACTGACACCCGCCAGCCACCTGTGTGTGAAGCACGTCGGTAGAACCAGTCTCGTGTAAGCGTACGCGTAATGTCGGTCCAGGCCGCTTCATCCAACAATACCGCCGAATCAAAGTATGACATGCTGGTAAGCAGTATGACTAGTATCGCCCACAACTCACTTGTGTTCTACTCGTGCATATAACATCTACGCATAAACCTGACTCTGATACCACTGTTGGGAACGTAGTAATTTTAAAAAAATTCCAACGCACACGCAAGATCATGGTGATGGATAGCAACGAGAGGGGTGAGTGTTGTCCACGTACCCTCGTAGACCGTAAGCGAAAGCGTTAGGACAACGCAGTTGATGTAGTCGTACGTCTTCACGATCGACCGATCCTAGTACCGAACGTACGGCACCTCCGTGATCTGCACACGTTCAGCTCGGTGACGTCCCACGAACTCATGATCCAGTAGAGCTTCGAGGGAGAGCTTCGTCAGCACGACGGCGTGATGACGGTGATGATGAAGCTACCAGCGCAGGGCTTCGCCTAAGCACTACAACGATATGACCGAGGTGGATTATGGTGGAGGGGGGCACCGCACACGGCTTGGAACAATCAACTTGTGTGTCCTAGGGTGCCCCCTGCCCCCGTATATAAAGGAGCAAGGGGGAGGCCGGCCGGCCCTTGTGGCGCGCCAGGAGAGGAGGAGTCCTCCTCCTAGTAGGAGTAGGACTCCCCTTTCCTACTCCTACTAGGAGGGGGAAAGGAAGGAGGAGAGGGAGAAGGTAAGGGGGCGCCGCCCCCCCCCCCTTCCCTAGTCCAATTCGGACCAGAGGGGGAGGGGGCGCGCGGCCTGCCCTGGCCAGCCCTCTCTCTCCACTAAGGCCCATGTGGCCCATTAGTAATCCCGGGGGGTTCCGGTAACCCTCCAGCACTCCGGTTTTCTCCGAAATCACCCGGAACACTTCCGGTGTCCGAATATAGCCGTCCAATATATCAATATTTATGTCTCGACCATTTCGAGACTCCTCGTCATGTCCGTGATCACATCCAGGACTCCGAGCTATCTTCGGTACATCAAAACACATAAATTCATAATACTGATCGTCACCGAACGTTAAGCATGCGGACCCTACGGGTTTGAGAACTATGTAGACATGACCGAGACATGTCTCCGGTCAATAACCAATAGCGGAACCTGGATGCTCATATTGGCTCCTACATATTCTACGAAGATCTTTATCGATCAAACCGCATAACAACATACGTTGTTCCCTTTGTCATCGGTATGTTACTTGCCCGAGATTCGATCATCGGTATCTCAATACCTAGTTCAATCTCGTTACCGGCAATTCTCTTTACTCGTTCCGTAATGCATCATCCCGCAACTAACTCATTAGTCACATTGCTTGCAAGGCTTATAGTGATGTGCATTACCTAGAGGGCCCAGAGATACCTCTCCGACAATCGGAGTGACAAATCCTAATCTTGATCTATTCCAACTCAACAAGTACCATCGGAGACACTTGTAGAGCACCTTTATAATCACCCAGTTACGGTGTGACGTTTGGTAGCACACAAAGTGTTCCTCCGGTATTCGGGAGTTGCATAATCTCATAGTCATAGGAACATGTATAAGTCATGAAGAAAGCAATAGCAATATACTAAATGATCAAGTGCTAACCTAACAAAACGGGTCAAGTCAATCACATCATTTTCTAATGATGTGATCCCGTTAATCAAATGACAACTCATGTCTATGGTTGGGAAACATAACCATCTTTGATTCAACGAGCTAGTCAAGTAGAGGCATACTAGTGACACTCTGTTTGTCTATGTATTCACACATGTACTAAGTTTCGGGTTAATACAATTCTAGCATGAATAATAAACATTTATCATGATATAAGGAAATATAAATAACAACTTTATTATTGCCTCTAGGGCATATTTCCTTCATAAACATACCAACATGGGGTCTAGTTTTGAAGATCTCGTCGAGACGGATTTAATGGTGAAAACGGATTTTTAATTCGCTTTTTTAATTGGGAGATAAAACATTTTGAAGCCGAAAACCAAAAAGATTTCTGCTGATGTCATCTGTTCATATGTGGCAAAATGAGTGTTCATGGAAGCGTGTGGGCGATGTGCAGACGCCCACACTTGTGGGCGTTAGTTTTTCCGATAGGGAATGGGGAATATCGGGGTTGTTTGGATTTGGCCTGTCCTGGCCCTGCCAATATTGGCACGCCAACTTATTGGCGGCCAATTTCGCCGCCGACGATTGGCCAAAAAGTTGGCGTCAAGTAGAACTAGAAGAGCGGAAGGGGCAGGGCACACCAATTCTTTGGCGTCCATCCCAACGCGTAAAGGCTCAGTTAAGGCCAAAAGATTGGAAGGGCGTCCCATCACTGGCGGAGCTTAGTGCAAGACAAACTGGGCAGTGGTCCGCCCAGTTTTGCTGCAAACCAATGGTCCTTCAGGCGTAAATGGGCCATGAAGGAAAAAAACTTGGGTTTTTTTCAAGATCGCCCGCCCAGTCATTTCATTGTAGCTCGGCCGCTGCGTCCCATCCCATTGCTTTGATCCAAACAGCCCCATCATGTCCTCCCTGCCATACAACATGAACTTTTGGGTATATATTTCAATATTTTTTCTCTTCATGTTAGTCTCAACAACTAACAATCATTTCTATTTCTAGCCTTTTCTGTGAACATGAATTCCCATGTCTAGTTCTATGTATTTATGGTTGATTCTGGACTATAAGCATTGTGGCGATTGATATGTAGCAATGAACTTTATTATGCGTTGTTATCTTAGAAGGGCATAGCATTCGATAGCGTTTTTTATAAATGATTATATGTTCAATAGATTTTCTGTCATTTCTCTTGCTTTTTCTCCCTAAATTTTAGTTGTGGTTTCTTTTGTTACAGTTGTATCACAAGTGTTGTTCTAATCAATATTTATCTTTGTATTACTATTTTAGGTACTAACTTTTACAATTGTTTTGTATATGAGTTTCAGTGTCAAGCCTTTTGGAATTATAGCTGGGTCCCTACCGGTGTTCTAGTTTTCTCGATTTTGATTCTTAATCCTTTGGTCATATTCTCATTGGGAAACACGAGCTACATTCTATTTTAGATTGTAAGTATGAACCAAAATGTGTAAAAGCGTGTTTTTTACAGTTTGGTTGCACATGATTTCCAGTATCTATTACTATGTAATTATGGTTGGTACAGTAGTGTAATTATTTTGTTGTATTACTGTACTTACAACTGTCACAATGTTATTGGCCGGAAAAGATCGAATGAATGTGATTTGTTTTCAGCCGATGTTCACTGTATAATCTTGAAGCGCTAAGTGTTGGTCTAGTGGTGTCAGATAGGTTGGGTGAGGGCCTCATATACCTCCCTGGTCCTCTGACCACATTCAAACTCTGATTTTGATGCATTCAATCATTAGAAAAGGTGTAAAAACATGCAGTTGCATGTTGGTTATTGGTGCTACAAGCGGTGTAGGCGCAAGGAACTATCGCACATGGTCATATGGTTGTAGGAGATGCCAGTAGAGAGCATGATTGGTCACGCATGAGCACATAAGTGATAGAGAGGATGGCATGTCAGTCCGAACAGATCACCATGCACTGGATTGGTGGGTCATAGGGAATATTTTTGTCTTTGTTGCCCTCTCTTACTATTGCGGCTTCCCTATGCTTGAACGCAACTTTAGAATAACACAAGATTCATAGAGAAATTAAAGTAAATGAAAATAACATATTTACATACTTAGTAGACACATTTGTCGCTTAAATATTTTCTATCAATTACCGAAATGAGCACATCAGCAAGCACATGCGGTGTGTGGACAATGCGAAGAGCAATTTGTAGAGGTGGGAGAGTGAGAGTGTAATGCTTCCTCCGCGGCATATTCTACAAGTAGATATTTTTTTAGCACAAGAGAGGCCACCCACTTCATTTTCATATAAAGAACTCACATAGTCTTGTTTATACATACTACAAACTACAACTATCAAGGACTCCAAACAAACTTCAGCAAGTCAAATCTTACAACGCTGGGATACAAGGCTTCGCACAAAAGAGAACCATGCAGGATCTGATGGGAGGCCCAACAACCGGTTAAGAAACCCTCCAGACTCTGATTACAACTAAAGTAGGACACTTTTATATCATAAGCTAGTAACCAGTGTATAAGAGAAAAATAGGAAGAAAAGAGGCCGCAGCCACGAGGGGCAACTTTTCCGAACGCCAGCAAAGTAGGAGATCATCAACACCATTTTCTATCAGTCATCAAAAATTCGAAGCACTCCCGGTCTTATGCCCTGCGATGCCAAGTAAACCTCACTTGCCACCCACTCCACCCTTTGACGTGCCTCCTTTATCTAAAAAATGGATCAATCTAAAATCCAGGAACACATCAGCTTGATCATAGTCATTGGATCATTAATACTCCTCTTTCAAAAATCATATCATTTCAACATCTCCATATAGCCCAAAATATAGCCGCAATACCCGCCAACACCAAATGTCTATCATGCTTCGGAAAGCTTTTGATCCATCCTCCAAAAGACTAGTAGGGGTGCAATTAAGAGCAAAAGCACATTTCAAAAGACTCCATATCAGTCTATCAGTAGAGCCTTGAAAAAACAAATCATAAATAGACTCATCTTGACCACTAAAAACACAGCTTTTATTACCTTTCCCATTCTAAGCAAAATATATTTAGTAAGAATTCTTTTTCTACCATTAATCAAATATTGGTAGAGAGATCCGACAGTAAAATTCCTATTAATAGTAAGCATCCTTTCCCGCTATCATTCGAATTTCCTCACATTCCACCTCCAAGTTATTCCAAAACTCCAGAGATTCACCAAACAAAGTTCTTTTGAAGGTAAAATCTTCCATCCTTTCCAATAGCACCAGCCACAGAAATGTTATGATCAAAGCTAAGAAAATAAAGCTTGGGATAAGAGTGTCTCAGAGGTTTATCTCCCCCTGCCAATCTTCTAGAATCTAGTTTTTTGAAGGAAATATGCCCTAGAGGCAATAATAAAGTTGTTATTTATATTTCCTTATATCATGATAAATGTTTATTATTCATGCTAGAATTGTATTAACCGGAAACTTAGTACTTGTGTGAATACATAGACAAACAAAGTGTCACTAGTATGCCTCTACTTGACTAGCTCGTTGAATCAAAGATGGTTAAGTTTCCTAGCCATAGACATGAGTTGTCATTTGATTAACGGGATCACATCATTAGAGAATGATGTGATTGACTTGACCCATTCCGTTAGCTTAGCACTTGATCGTTTAGTTTGTTGTTATTGCTTTCTTCATGACTTATACATGTTCCTATGACTATGAGATTATGCAACTCCCGAATACCGGAGGAACACTTAGTGTGCTATCAAACGTCACAACGTAACTGGGTGATTATAAAGATGCTCTATAGGTGTCTCCGATGGTGTTTGTTGAGTTGGCATAGATCGAGATTAGGAATTGTCACTCCGAGTGGTGGAGAGGTATCTCTGGGCCCTCTCGGTAATGCACATCACTATAAGCCTTGCAAGCAATGTGACTAATGAGTTAGTTGCGGGATGATGCATTACGGAACGAGTAAAGAGACTTGCTGGTAACGAGATTGAACTAGGTATTGAGATACCGACGATCGAATCTCGGGCAAGTAACATACCGATGACAAAGGGAACAACGTATGTTGTTATGCGGTTTGACCGATAAAGATCTTCGTAGAATATGTAGGAACCAATATGAGCATCCAGGTTCCGCTATTGGTTATTGACCGGAGATGAGTCTCGGTCATGTCTACATAGTTCTCGAACCCGTAGGGTCCGCACGCTTTGGAGATGGAGATCAAAGGCACAAGATGATGATGGCATATCATATCACTTATATTGATTGCATGTGATGTTTATCCTTTATGCATCTTATTTTGCTTAGTTCGGCGGTAGCATTATAAGATGACCTCTCACCAAATTTAAAGGTACAAGTGTTCTCCCTGAATATGCACCGTTGCGAAAGTTCGTCGTGCCGAGACACCACGTGATGATCGGGTGTGATAAGCTCTACATTCACATACAACGGGTGCAAGCCAATTTTGCACACGTAGAATACTCGGGTTAAACTTGACGATCCTAGCATATGCAGATATTTCCTCGGAACACTGAGACCGAAAGGTCGAGCGTGAATCATATAGTAGATATGATCAACATAGTGATGTTCACCATTGAAAACTACTCCATCTCACGTGATGATCGGACATGGTTTAGTTGATATGGATCACGTGATCACTTAGATGATTATAGGGATGTCTATCTAAGTGGGAGTTCTTAAGTAATTTGATTAATTGAACTTTAATTTATCATGAACTTAGTACCTGGTAGTATTTTGCATGTCTATGTTGTTGTAGATAGATGGCCCGTGCTGTTGTTCCATTGGATTTTAATGCATTCCTAGAGAAAGCTAAGTTGAAAGATGATGGTAGCAACTACACGGACTGGGTTCGTAACTTGAGGATTATCCTCATTGCTGCACAGAAGAATTACGTCCTCGAAGCACCGTTAGGTGCCAAAACCTGCTGTAGGAGCAACACCAGATGTTATGAACGTTTGGCAGAGCAAAGCTAATGACTACTCGATAGTTCAGTGTGCCATGCTTTACGGCTTAGAACCGAGACTTCAACGACGTTTTGAACGTCATGGAGCATATGAGATGTTCCAGGAGTTGAAGTTAATATTTCAAGCAAATGCCCGGATTGAGAGATATGAAGTCTCCAATAAGTTCTACAGTTGCAAGATGGAGGAGAATAGCTCTGTTAGTGAGCATATACTCAAAATGTCTGGGTATTACAATCACTTGATTCAACTGGGAGTTAATCTTCCTGATGATAGTGTCATTGACAGAATTCTTCAATCACTGCCACCAAGCTACAAGAGCTTCGTGATGAACTATAACATGCAAGGGATGGATAAGACAATTCCCGAGCTCTTCGCAATGCTAAAGGCTGTGGAGGTAGAAATCAAGGAGCATCAAGTGTTGATGGTCAACAAGACCACCAGTTTCAAGAAAAAGGGTAAAGGGAAGAAGGGGAACTTCAAGAAGAACGGCAAGCAAGTTACTGCTCAAGTGCAGAAGCCCAAGTCTGGACCTAAGCCTGAGACTGAGTGCCTCTACTGCAAAGGGACTGGTCACTGGAAGCGGAACTGCCCCAAGTATTTGGCAGATAAGAAGGATGGCAAGGTGAACAAAGGTATATGTGATATACATGTTATTGATGTGTACCTTGCTAATGCTCGCAGTAGTGTCTGGGTATTTGATACTGGTTCTGTTGCTAATATTTGCAACTCGAAACAGGGACTACGGATTAAGCAAAGATTGGCTAAGGATGAGGTGACGATGCGCGTGGGAAATGGTTCCAAAGTCGATGTGATCGCCGTCGGCACGCTACCTCTACATCTACCTTTGGGATTAGTTTTAGACCTGAATAATTGTTATTTGGTGTCAGCGTTAAGCATGAACATTATATCTGGATCTTGTTTGATGCAAGACGGTTATTCATTTAAATCAGAGAATAATGGTTGTTCTATTTACATGAGTAATATCTTTTATGGTCATGCACCCTTAAAGAGTGGCCTATTTTTGTTGAATCTCGATAGTAGTGACACACGTATTCATAATATTGAAGCAAAAAGATGCAGAGTTGATAATGATAGTGCAACTTATTTGTGGCACTGTCGTTTGGGTCATATTGGTGTAAAACGCATGAAGAAACTCCATTCTGATGGACTTTTGGAATCACTTGATTATGAATCACTTGGTACTTGTGAACCATGCCTCATGGGCAAGGTGACTAAAACTCCGTTCTCTGGAACAATTGTCACGACCGGTTTTTCAATAAAATATTTATTGAGAGACCAATCCCTTTTACGGACCAGTAAAGAAGAATTCCTTCTCACTGGTAGACAATATCTTGGTCACAGAAGAAAAATACCAGGAGTACTGAATATAATACAAGGCTGAGCGGAGACTGCCCAACAATTTATTACATGCATGCCGATAAAACATAACGGCGGATAGGGTGGCATAACTACTAACTCACGATAACAACGGTGGTGGATAAATCACAGCGAAGTGGATGGTATGACTCCTGAAAACTACAGCTCTTCGAGCGTCGGAGTGAAGCTCGAGGAGATTTATTGCGGGTGGCGGAAGCGTATATAATACAAGTGACCAGTATCCAGGATCGCACGGGACTGACTGGGATTCCTCTAGGCGTCGGACTCACTATCAAACTCTTCATCCATGAGATCGCCTTCGTCAACATCTGGCCAAATCAACAAGCCAGGTGAGTACTATGAAAGTACTCGCAAGACAGTTCGGACATAAGATATAACAAATGTAAACATGAAGCGTATGAACAGATTAACAAGTGCACTCAGACATAGAGATAAAACTGCACGGAAAATAAAAGAGAAGTCGGGCGGTAGTCCTCCCGAAATCCCAAAATAATATACTGGGTGCCAAACGAGGGTCTGAATGACTCCTCGGGAGGAAAATGCAAGAATAACAATGCCGCAGTCGGGCGTCAAGGCGACACCACAAAAAGGGCTTATAATGAAAATAAAGGACAAACATGCCACAGTCGGACGTCTGAGCGACATCAATAAAGGGCTTATATTGAAAATAAAAGACAAACCTGCCACAGTCGGACGTCTGAGCGACGTCACATAAAGGGCTTATATTGAAAATAAAAGACAATCATGCCACAGTCGGACGTCTGAGCGACATCACATAAAGGGCTTATATTGAAAATAAAAGACAATCATGCCACAGTCGGACGTCTGAGCGACATCACAAAAAGGGCTTATATTGAAAATAAAAGACAATCATGCCACAGTCGGACGTCTGAGCGACATCACATAAAGGGCTTATATTGATAACTTAGTAGCTCATGAATTTTAATCATATCAAGGGAATAATCAGGTATGAGATAAACAACAGGGGTTAGTCCATCCACAGGAATAACGTTCAACCAAGTTTACCACTCAAGTTTGTTCACCGGGGATTTACCACGAAGATTGACAGAGATATGGATTTACTGGCCATGGTCCTTGACCATGGATACGATGACTCGGAAGGATTTTGACTCTGCAGAGTTTGTACTTTAACCACAGCCAACGGATTTCAGTAGTCACGGGGACTAGTTTCGTTTACGGTGTTTTGGAAGAAACACATCTAACCAGTACACACCCATTCAACATTCCGAAGCCAGGAATCACCCTCGGCAACGTTCAAGAAAAACCTTGAGACGGGGAGGCTACAACCTCGCATAGCATGGGATCAAATTTATATACGCGCGCTCTAAGGGGTGCCCCCCTCTCGGTCCCAACCGGAAACACCCATGCCCCCTGGCCGGATGACTGGCTTTAATCCAGGGCCATGGAACCCTCATCCCGGCCCCTCTATTTGGTGTGTACACGGAAAGAGGTTACCAACTTACTAAACCGTATTCTTGGCAGAAAACATGTGGCGGCACGGAAAGGGGGAAGAACGATAACGTGACTCCGTCCACGTTAACGTCGGAATTTATCGGACCTCGTAAGGCTGGCATGCTACAACAATACCACCTTACTGCCTTTCATGTCACCACATGACTAGGCCATCTCCCATCAGAGATCACAGTAACTTCGGAACTCACGGATAGTTGCCTCACATACAACGAGATACTCACCGATGCTCATATGCCATGCACAACCATTCAAGCAAACATGAAAAACACCTATCATATCAAAGGTTCAAACATGCTTGCCTAGTTCGGAGAAGTCGGAGTCTAGCTCGGTGAAGTTAGCGGCTCCGTCACCTCTTCCGGAACCTACGGTATATCGGAAATGTATACTAGCGTGAAAACCAACGCGTGCATAAAAGTTGTTCCAAAAATTTTCCAAATAAATACTATAAAAAACTAGACAAAAATATAAGACTGTCAGAAAAAGAATCACTCAAAAATCACTTTTTATTAAAAAGTTATAAGGGTTTTTGTCCAGGGACTAATCTGTGATGAAACAGAAAAGAACCAGGGACTTAACTGAGAAAACAGAAAACGGTTCGAAGAGAAACGCGCCAGCCCACAGAGAAAACGTACTCGCCCGAAGGCGCCAACAGAAAACGCTTCGGGGAGAGAAAGAAGAGAGGCTGACGTGGGGGTCCCACATGTCAGGTTTAAATCCTCGCCGGCGCCCGAAGGCTGCGGTGGTCGCCGGCGTCGAACCACGGCGAGTCAGGGAGATCGGAGTGTACCAAGAGTATCAGCGTGTCCTTCCGCATCGGTGGGTGGTGGACTTGGGCGTCGGAGAGCACCACGTCGACGGCGACACTTTCTCCGGCGGACGGCGGCTCGGGCGATGGTGGGGAACTCCGGTGGTGTGCTGCAAACTTCAAATTGAAGCGCGGGTCAGAAGGAGGGATGCACTAGAGAGTTACTGGCAAGAGATGGGAGGCAGAGGTGCACGCACGGGAGCGAATCGAGCTGGATCCCGTGGCGGGTCGCGGCGGCCGGAGTTGAGGAAGGAGACTCCCTCGGGGCTCTTCCAGTGGCTAGGCGGGGTCTTGGTGGAGTGCAGAGGTAGTGTGGGTACTAGCTGGAGCTCGGGGCCTCTATTTATAGGCAGCTCGAGGGGGTGGCCGTGAACGGAGAATCTCCGGCGAGCGATTACGGCGAGGCAGTGGCTTGGCAGAGGGTTTAGGTGGCCAGGCAGCACCAGTGAGAGTTACTGGTCCCGTTCCACTGCTAAACTCGGTCGGGCATGGCGTAATGGCTTCGGTCTTCGTCGGGGTCGCCGTACTGGCACGGCGGCGGCAGAGAGCGCGCTCCGCGCCTAGCGGTTCACGACGAGGGTGGCAGCGCGCACGGGGGAGTGGAAGACCACGCGGCGGCCTCCGGTGGCTTGGGCGGCGCTGGTCAGCGCCGTCTACGCTGTGCTTCTTCCTGGCGGCCGCAAAGCCGCCGCTGGCGTCGGTCACGGGGCGGCGCACCTCCTCCTGCTCGTCGCCGACGCCCGCAAGCATCCAGGCGCTCGTGCGGTGCAGAGGCCAAGGGGGAGGGGACAGGAAACACGGCGACGCCGGGGCACTGGTGAGATTGGCAACGGACACTGAAGAAACGACAGTCGTTCAGACACTGTTAACTGAATTTGACTGAACATGACATTGACAGGGCTCTGAAGGTGTTCGATGAAATGATTTGGTGTGAAGAAAATTTTTCCTGGAGCTGGGACTTGGTGAGGTGACCTCTCAATGCACCCAGAGGCTGCCTGATTTTTCTCAGAATTTTTGGAGAGGGATTTGAACGAATTTCATCAAATTTGGCAAATCTGGTCCAAACTTGCAGCAAGTATAGTTTGAAAATTTTGAACTGGAGACCAGTGGATCTTCATGGATCTTGGTTGAGGGTTCAAAGGACTAGGAAGGGAAATTGGTTTGGGGGCAAAAATCAAAACAGAAAGGGTAGCTCCTTTGCAAATCTCCAAGAGCTAGAATGGAAGGCAGAAATTGTTTTTGATGAGAGATAAATGGAAATAATTATATGGAGAGATTCAACTTGCTGGATTTGAGGTACATCATGATCCAAAGGGGGGAAAGGTTTGTGAAAGAGGATTTGCACATAGGTCATGGCAAGAGAGATTTGTTGAAAGTGGAAAAGATCATTCCAAAAGCTATAGGACTTTTCAAAGGAATTGTCAAAAGACACTTTTCCAAGAGAGAAGTATTTTGGTTTGAGTCCAAATAAAAAGAAAGAACCTCCAAGACCAAAATCATGTCTTGGGTGAATCCAAATAAAAAAACTCTTGCCAATAAGAAAAATATCTTGAGAGGAAGGGTTCTTTTGAAGGAAAATTTAAATCACCTCCCTCAAGTCAAATAAAAATTTTGAAAAATCCAAATAAAAATTTTGGGTGTCACAACAATGGACCGAGCAACAGATTTGTTGAAAATCATACATATTGATGTATGTGGTCCGATGAATATTGAGGCTCGCGGCGGGTATCGTTATTTTCTCACCTTCACAGATGATATGAGTAGATATGGGTATATCTACTTAATGAAACATAAGTCTGAAACATTTGAAAAGTTCAAAGAATTTCAGAGTGAAGTGGAAAATCACCGTAACAAGAAAATAAAGTTTCTACGATCTGATCATGGAGGAGAATGTTTGAGTTACGAGTTTGGTCTTCATTTGAAACAATGCGGAATAGTTTCGCAACTCACGCCACCCGGAACACCACAGCGTAATGGTGTGTCCTAACATCGTAACCGCACTTTATTAGATATGGTGCGATCTAGGATGTCTCTTACTGATTTACCGCTATCATTTTGGGGTTATGCTTTAGAGACGGCTGCATTCACGTTAAATAGGGCACCATCTAAATCCGTTGAGACGACACCTTATGAACTGTGGTTTGGCAAGAAACCCAAGTTGTCGTTTCTTAAAGTTTGGGGCTGCGATACTTATGTGAAAAAGCTTCAACCTGATAAGCTCGAACCCAAATCGGAGAAATGTGTCTTCATAGGATACCCAAAGGAGACTGTTGGGTACACCTTCTATCACAGATCCGAAGGCAAGACATTCGTTGCTAAGAATGGATCCTTTCTAGAGAAGGAGTTTCTCTCGAAAGAAGTGAGTGGGACGAAAGTAGAACTTGATGAGGTAACTGTACCTGCTCCCTTATTGGAAAGTAGTTCATCACAGAAATCTGTTCCTGTGACTCCTACACCAATTACTGAGGAAGCTAATGATGATGATCATGTAACTTCAGATCAAGTTACTACCGAACCTCGTAGGTCAACCAGAGTAAGATCCGCACCAGAGTGGTACGGTAATCCTGTTCTGGAGGTCATGTTACTTGACCATGACGAACCTACGAACTATGAGGAAGTGATGATGAGCCCAGTTTTCGTGAAATGGCTTGAGGCCATGAAATCTGAGATGGGATCCATGTATGAGAACAAAGTGTGGACTTTGGTTGACTTGCCCGATGATCGGCAAGCCATCGAGAATAAATGGATCTTCAAGAAGAAGACTGACGCTGACGGTAATGTTACTCTCTACAAAGCTCGACTTGTTGCGAAAGGTTTTCGACAAGTTCAAGGAGTTGACTACGATGAGACCTTCTCACCCGTAGCGATGCTTAAGTCCGTCCGAATCATGTTAGCAATTGCTGCATTTTATGATTATGAAATTTGGTAAATGGATGTAAAGACTGCATTCCTGAATGGGTTTCTGGAAGAAGAGTTGTATATGATGCAATCTGAAGGTTTTATCGATCCAAAGGATGCTAACAAAGTGTGCAAGCTCCAGCGATCCATTTATGGACTGGTGCAAGCATCTCGGAGTTGGAATAAATGTTTTGATAGTGTGATCAAAGCATATGGTTTTATACAGACTTTTGGAGAAGCCTATATTTACAAGAAAGTGAGTGGGAGCTCTGTAGCATTTCTAATATTATATGTGGATGACATATTATTGATTGGAAATTATATAGAATTTCTGGATAGCATAAAAGGATACTTGAATAAGAGTTTTTCAATGAAAGACCTCGGTGAAGCTGCTTATATATTGGGCATCAAGATCTATAGAGATAGATCAAGACGCTTAATTGGACTTTTACGAAGCACATACCTTGATAAAGTTTTGAAGAAGTTCAAAATGGATCAAGCAAAGAAAGGGTTCTTGCCTGTGTTACAAGGTGTGAAGTTGAGTCAGACTCAATGCTCGACCACTACAGAAGAAAGAGAGAAAATGAAGCTCATTCCCTATGCTTCAGCCATAGGTTCTATCATGTATGCAATGCTGTGTACCAGACCTGATGTGTGCCTTGCTATTAGTTTAGCAGGGAGGTACCAAAGTAATCCATGAGTGGATCACTGGACAACGGTCAAGAACATCCTGAAATACCTGAAAAGGACTAAGGATATGTTTCTCGTTTATGGAGGTGAAAAAGACCTCGTCGTAAATGGTTACGTCGATGCAAGCTTTAACACTGATCCGGATGACTCTAAGTCACAAACCGGATACGTATTTATATTGAACGGTGGAGCTGTTAGTTGGTGCAGTTCTAAGCAAAGCATCGTGGCGGGATCTACGTGTGAAGCGGAGTATATAGTTGCTTCGGAAGCAGCAAATGAAGGAGTCTGGATGAAGGAGTTCATATCCGATCTAGGTGTCATACCTACTACATCGGGTCCAATGAAAATCTTTTGTGACAATAGTGGTGCAATTGCCTTGGCAAAAGAATCTAGATTTCACAAGAGAACCAAGCACATCAAGAGATGCTTCAATTCCATCCGCGGTCAAGTCAAGGAGGGAGACATAGAGATTTGCAAGATACATGCGGATCTAAATATTGCAGACCCGTTGACTAAGCCTCTCTCACGAGCAAAACATGATCATCACCAAGACTCCATGGGTGTTAGAATCATTACTGTGTAATCTAGATTATTGACTCTAGTGCAAGTGGGAGACTGAAGGAAATATGCCCTAGAGGCAATAATAAAGTTGTTATTTATATTTCCTTATATCATGATAAATGTTTATTATTCATGCTAGAATTTTATTAACCGAAAACTTAGTACATGTGTGAATACAAAGACAAACAGAGTGTCACTAGTATGCCTCTACTTGACTAGCTCGTTGAATCAAAGATGGTTAAGTTTCCTAGCCATAGATATGAGTTGTCATTTGATTAACGGGATCACATCATTAGAGAATGATGTGATTGACTTGACCCATTCTGTTGGCTTAGCACTTGATCGTTTAGTTTGTTGCTATTGCTTTCTTCATGACTTATACATGTTCCTATGACTATGAGATTATGCAACTCCCAAATACTGGAGGAACACTTAGTGTGCTATTAAATGTCACAACGTAACTGGGTGATTATAAAGATGCTCTACAGGTGTCTCCGATGGTGTTTGTTGAGTTGGCATAGATCGAGATTAGGATTTGTCACTCTGATTGTCGGAGAGGTATCTCTGGGCCCTCTCGGTAATGCACATCCCTATAAGCCTTGCAAGCAATGTGACTAATGAGTTAGTTGCGGGATGATGCATTACGGAACAAGTAAAGAGACTTGTCGGTAACGAGATTGAACTAGGCATTGAGATACCGACGATCGAATCTCGGTCAAGTAACATACCGATGACAAAGGGAACAACGTATGTTGTTATGCGGTTTGACCGATAAAGATCTTCGTAGAATATGTAGGAACCAATATGAGCATCCAGGTTCCGCTATTGGTTATTGACCGGAGATGAGTCTCGGTCATGTGTACATAGTTCTCAAACCCGTAGGGTCCGCACGCTTAACGTTCGGTGATGATCGGCATTATGAGTTTATGTGTTTTGATGTACCGAAGGTAGTTCAGAGTTCCGGATGTGATCACGCACATGACGAGGAGTCTCGAAATGGTCGAGACCTAAAGATTGATATATTGGATGACTATATTCGGACACCGGATGAGTTCCGGGGGTCACCGGATAATTATCACAGTGCCGGGGGGTTATCGGAACCCCCGGGGGAACTAATGGGCCAACATGGGCCTTGTGTGAGAGAGAGGAGGGGGCCTTAGGGCTGGCCGCCCCCCTGTAACATTCCAAATTTTCAATTTGGAATGTTATACATTAGATCATCATTGCATATCATATTTTATTGCATTTTGGTTGATCCTAGAAATTCTACGCAACTCAAGGACCTTCGGAGAGAGTTGGGGATTTCGTTATTTTCATATTCGAGTTTTTCTCGAATTTTGAAAAGAGGATCGTTTGATTTTAATTATTTTTCTCTGAAATATTTCTTTTATTAAAAATAAAAGAGAGAGGATAAAATGACTTCCTCAAAATAAAGAAATATCGGAGATTTAATATTAAAATCAAATAAGATTTTTATTCGGATTTTTGTTGCTATTCTATTTGAATTAGGAAAAATATGCGTTTTTCAAAATTGCATTTTAGGCCCAAATAAATGTTCACCTTGTCCGGCCTATTTTTAGAGGACGGGAAAAATTTATTTCGGAATTTTTGGAGTCCGTATAGTATTTTTTTTCTGCACGTCGGAATTATATTAAAAAAAGTCAAACCAACTTCGGGCCGGCCCCTTTATAAGCCCCCCCCCCCCCCCCCCCGCGCAGCCCAACCCGCCGCCACCCTAACCCCGCGCCGCCCGCCGCCGCCCCGCCGCCCGTCGCCGCCGGAGCCGCCGCCAGCCGGAGTTCGAGGTAGCCGCCGGTTTTTTTTAAAAAAACCGATCGGTTTTATTTCGTAAACCCTAGTTTCGTTTTTATTTAGATCGGTTCGGTTTATTTTTATCGGTTTAATTATTTAGCGCACGCCCGTTCGTTCGTTTTAACGAACGGTTTTCACCGTTTAACCGCAGACAGCGAACGTTCGTTCGTTAGCCTGTTCGTCAGTTTTTCTTTTTCTCGGATTTTCCACGATTATTTTCGATCGCGATTTCTGATCCGATTTTCGTTCTAGTATAACTTTTCGCTCGTTTATCGGAATCAGACGATTCAAGCGCCTAGAGTTTCGTCTCGAAACCCTCTTTCTGTTTAGCCAGCTTAAACAAGTTTTTGCTACTATAAAATTTGACTTTAGTCCAGATTAGTAAACGAAGCTTGTTTATTTCGCCGTTTGAGTTTTGTTGCTTCATTTGATTTGTTTCTTTCTGCAAACCGGAGTTCTTAAGTGGAACTTTCTGGTTAGATCTCTTATTTGAGTTTTACCCGTGCCCTTGCTTGATTGCTTATTGTATGCTTGTTTGTTTGCGATAGAGTACCCGGAGTGTGAAGCGTGCTACTACGATTCTCTAGGTTTCGCGGATCATCAGCAAGGCAAGTAACACTTTGATCATACCTCTTTACTACCCAGTTTTACTGCATTAGATCAATCCCCAAACAATTGCATGGTTAGGTTCTGAATTAAATTGTGGGTTGGGAAGTAGCTGAGGTAGTACCTATTCACCTGTTTATTATCAAACCCTGGGAGTTACTTCTACGTTATGATTATATTGCTATGTTATGCTCGTAGACGTGGATTGGGTTTGAGTGTATTCATGACAGATGTGAGATTGTTAATTAATGGTTAAACTTAAGGTGGCAACTTAAATACACATCTGGGTGGATTGAGGCACCTGGGGTACCCAGTGATTGCCTATATTTTTTGGAAATCCCGGGGTACCGTGTGATTCTCCTATGGACCGCCACCCAGGCTCAAAGGGATCATGATATTATTCATACTAAAAACTTCCGTGTGCAGCCACAAGCTATTATGGGCTCTAGCATAGTTGATTAAGTCGTGTGAACTCTTATAGTGGTAGACTAGCAGATGTAGGGGATGTAGGTGGTACGGTCTATCCATCGTAAGGTGCTAACGCTTCTGAAAGACTATGTCTCGGTCATCCGTTTCTCAAACATCATGTAGTGCGAGAAATCAAACGGAGGAGATCAAGTCTTGTGGGGAAAAGTGCGCAAACCTCTGCAGAGTGTACAAACTAATCATGGTTAGCCGTGTCCCCGGTTATGGACATTTTGAGTATCTGGTCCTTGGATTATCATGTTGATCTCATCACTACTTGATTTAATTTGATGGGTTGTTAATGATTACTTTTAATTGGGATTGAGAGCGGGTTTACCTTCTCAATGTTTTCAACAAACTTTGTAGTTAAATAAAATATATTCCTTTGCAGTAGGGAAAAATTGGCTTTTCGCAAAACATATTAACCATACAGCCTCCACCAGCCATATATGCATGTAGTGATAGCATTATTCTGTTCATTACTCTCTTGTGTTACTTTGCCAGCATATTCCATGTGCTGACCCGTTTTCGGGCTGCAACGTATCATGTTGCAGACTTTTCAGACGACGAGTAAGGAGCCTTAGGTCGTGGTCTTTCACTCAGTGATGCCGTTGGAGTTGATGGACTCACTTTATCTTCCAAGCCTTCCGCTGTTATCGTTTTAGATGGCCTTAAGCCATATTTATTGTAATAGGTTCTCTTTTGAGACATTCGATGTAATAAGTGTGTGATTGCTACTCTGTTATAAATCCTTCAAGTACTGTGTACTGTGTGTGTCAGCATTACCGATCCAGGGATGACACTTATGCACAGAGATCAGACTGTCTGAGGTCTGGTCGCTACACCCCCCCCCTTGAGGAGTACGAATTGGACAAGGAGGGGGCGGCGCCACCTCTTTCCCTCCCTCTCTCCCTCTCCTTCCTTCCCCCTCCTAGTAGGACTAGGAAAGGAGGAATCCTACTCCTACTAGGAGGAGGATTCCTCCTCCCTTGGCGCGCCCCCTAGGGTCGGCCACCCTCCTCCTCCCCTCCTTTATATACGGGGGAAGGGGGCACCCCATAGACACACAAGTTGATCATTGATCTCTTAGCCGTGTGCGGTGCCCCCCTCCATCATAATCAACCTCGTTCATATCGTTGCAGTGCTTAGGCGAAGCCCTGCGCCGGTAGCTTAATCATCACCGTCATCACGCTGTCGTGCTGACGAAGCTCTCCCTCGACACTCAGCTGGATCGAGAGTTCATGGGACGTCACCGAGCCAAACGTGTGCAGACCGCGGAGGTGCCGTACTTTCGATACTAGGATCGGTCGGATCGTGAAGACGTATGACTACATCAACCGCGTTGTCATAACGCTTCCGCTTACGGTCTACGAGGGTACGTGGACTACACTCTCCCCTCTCGTTGCTATGCATCACCATGATCTTGCGTGTGCGTAGGAATTTTTTTGAAATTACTGCGTTCCCCAACATTTTTTTCCATCTCTAGTTACTTTCTTGCAATGCTGGTAAAACATTCCTTAACTTTCAAAAGGTTAGTCCAAAAGTGTGAGTATCCCACCTTTGTTTTAATATCAAGCGTTTTCCTTTAACATATTTATTCAGAAGCACATATTGCCATAACCTAGATTTAGTCTCTAACTTCCAAAACAAGTTGGCAAGTAGAGCCTTGTTCATTAAATCAAAATTTAGAATCCCCAATCCCCCTTGATTGACAACATGTTTTCCAATTTACCAAATATTTTTTATCTTCGTCAACTTGCCAAACAAGCCTAGCTCAAAAAATCACCTTCCTTCCTCACCCCAACAGCTATGGGATAGAAAGACATCATAATAAAGGAATGTTAGTCAAACAAGCATTGTTCAGTAATTTCCCTTGCCAACAAGCACACATTTTCTCATTTGTTTCAGTGACCACTTTCCAATGATTATTTTTAATCCCAATGTTTGAATAGGGAATCCCAAATATTTTAAATGGACAGGGCCCAATTCACATGTGAAGATTTCTGGATATAATCTACTAGCTCTGTAACTTAATATAAGACTTTTTTTGCACTATGATACATTTTGATACAGAGGGAGTAGTTTTTTACATAGCCACTCTAAAGGAAAAGCTCACTCTTATGGAAATTAATAGTCAGTCCCAATATTTGTTCAACTGCACATAAGATAAATTTGATATATCTGACACTATTTTCATCATCTTGCAAAAGGAAAATGGTGTGATCAGCATATTGCAACATGTTAAGTCCCCTATCTAAAATTTCTCCCAAATCTCCCCTGACAAAATCATATTGTCTAGCTTTGTCCATAATAATGGCCAAAGCGTCAACGGCCAAGTCCAACAATAAAGTGAGGGTCTCGACTTCGAAAATAAACCTCACAACCCCTCCTACCTTTGGAAAATCGTAAACAAACAACTTCGCCCCCTCCGCGATATCTCCTTTGTCCTCACCAACAATGGCACATCCACTTTCTTCTGGCTGGACGCTTGGCTTCTTTCGACCCCACTAGCAGACACCTACCCACACCTCTTCTCCCACTCCACCTCACCCTCAGTACTGGTATCACATGTCATGCATAATGGTTTACTCGCTACTCTGCGGAACCGCCTAACCAATGTTGCTTCTGTAGAGCTTGCGTCTGTTTTGTCTCTGTTGCAGGATGTTGCCACCAACGACGCGCCCGACGACAGGTTCCTCAACCACGGATCCTCCTTCTCCTCGAGGTGCGCCTACTCGTTGCTCTCCTCCGACCACGAGTTCGATCTCAACGCAGGGTACATCTGGAGCTCCAAGGCACCTATCAAGGTCAAGATCTTCGGCTGGCTTCTCTGTCGTGACAGGTTGAGCACGATGGCGAACTTACACCGGAAGACCATCACATCTGACTCGGTCTGCCCGCGGTGCACACTCACCCATGAGGACGCCGCGCACGTCGCCATTCTTTGCCCATGCGCGATACAGGTCTGGGCCCTCTTGGGGTTGCAGCAACCTCACTCCATCAACCTTCTTTGGGATACTACAACACCGGTCGGCCTCGACATCAACATTTGGCCCACCGTCGCCCTCGCCATTCTATGGAAACTGTGGGATTCCAGGAATGCTCGTGTCTTTCGCAATGAACAACACACACCCCTAGATACTCTTCGGAACATTATCTCGGATTTCACGCTTTGGGCCTTTAGGTTTAAGGACCCCGTCAGTAGGGAGGCTGCCGTGTCTTGGCGCCTATACCTATCCTCTCGTTGTAACCCGTAATGTAACTTGCCCCTTGGGCCTTTTGAGTAATATATACAGGTGGGGATCCTCTCCCCCCCCCCCCCCCCCCCGGTGATTGTTCAAAAAAAACAATAAAGTGAGGGGGCATCTCCATGCCTCAAGCCTTTATGAGTTGTAAAATAAGGACCAATATTATCATTTACCTTGACCCCTACATGACCTCCTCTCATGGTACACATGATCCGATCAAACCACTTATCAAGGGAAACCTTTACGTTCCTACATTTGATAGACAAAAGGACACATTTATCTTATCAATAATCTTTTCAAAATCAACATTAAACAAAAGGGCATTTTGTTTCTAGTGATGGATAGAATTTAAAGCTTCATGTAGAACAAGTGAACAACCACACCTTCCATGATATATCTTCCTTTCACAAATCCTGTGTTGAGTTTGTGAGATGACAGGGCTCACCACTTTGCTAAGTCTATTCATTGACACTTTACTAATTATTTTAAACTCACACTCAGTAAACAAATAGGTTTAAACTTCTGAATTTGTTTAGCATCCATTCTACAAGTACATGATGTTGCGGAAGATGACCTGGATGGCCACATGTCCTCTTAGGAAACTAGGCAGCGTTAGCATTGGTACGACTCCTAATGGAATGAGGAACACACAATGTCCGGAATTAAAAAGATGGGGTCAGCTTATTCAATTTTGAAGTTTGGAAATAATCAATCTGACAAAGAGTGAAAAAACACTTAGCTCATATATCAATGTGACAAATTGTTATATTATTGTTCGGTTAGTAAGAACGGAAGATGATACACGGGCCAAACCACAAGGTCTTCAATACAAATTTAAGGTAGGTAGTACTGCAGTATCTCAGATATCAATGTGTCAAATTGTTATATTATTGTTCCTTCAGTAAGAACTCAAGGTACACGAGCCAAACCACAAGGTCTAGAATACAAGTTTGAGATATGGCATTACCACAGTATCTCAGATATCAATGTGAAAATTGTTATATTATTGTCCGTTCAGTAAGAACTGAAGATAATACACGAGCCAAACCACAAGGTCTCGAATACAAACTTGAGATACATAGTACCACAGTGATGGGAAAATATGGCTAATACTCCCTCCGTAAACTAATATAAGAGCGTTTAGATAGCTAAAGTAGTGATCTAAACACTCTTATATTAGTTTACAGAGGGAGTACAATGCAAGAATGTAGAAATGCAGACTGGCTTGGTTGTTCATCAGATCCCAAATGTTCCGAGGGGATCTTCTTTGCTTCCCATCATAGTAGGAAGGGCAAAGGAAAAATAGTAATAGTACACACTCTACTGCCTTAGGCTGTGCATAATGTATTCCGCGTACAGATCCCTGAAAAAGAATCAAAGCAATTTTTGTCAACATAAATCGACGCCTTGGAGCCTCGAGGACTCTCCGTCTTTAATTACAGGATCATATCCCCCAAAATGATGAGAGCTTACATGGAGTGCTGGATGGCAGCACGAGCATCATCGGCGGGGAGGAAGTCGTTGACAGCCACCTCCTTGTTCTCATTCTTCTTGTCTGAAAGATTTGATCAGCCAAGAATCACACACTTGAAGCCTGAAGATGCATGAAAGGGTTGTGGAAATGCGAGATAAGGCAAGCAATGGTATGCGTACAATCTTCGAAGAAGCGGCGGATCTCCTGGAGGCGATGAGGAGAGAGCTCGCTGAGATGGTTGAGGTTGTGGTACTCGGGGTCGTCGGCGCAGACGGCTATGATCTTGTCATCCTTCTCACCCTGTTTAAGAAAAATAGCAGAGAGTATGATATAAATATAAGCTTGATGCCAAAATGGTGGCTGGAAAGTTGACTTGAACACTTGGACAGAGATGAAGGGATTGGTTTAGCGTGCCTGATCGATCATAGGCATGAGGCCGATGGCCCTGGCCCGGAGGAAGGTGCCGGGGAGGACGGGTTCCTGGTTTGAAATGAAATGAAATAATTAATTAACACGCGGCTGTCAGAAAAAGAACGGTGGGTAATGCAGACGGTGATGCCTTGACAGGATTGTTAATTTGCACTTGTCATAACCGGAGCATGATTGGAGTGTTGGTCGATTCACTCACCTGCATGAGGACGAGGACATCGATGGGGTCGTTGTCCTCGCAGAGGGTGCGTGGGACGAAGCCGTAGTTGTGAGGGTACACCACGGACGAGTACAGGATCCGGTCAACCTGGCAGAGATGATGATCTCAGAACACATTCATGCGTGCCGATGCAAATTAACAGGGCAAAAGTTTCAGACCTTGATCATCCCGGTCTTCTTGTCGAGCTCGTACTTGACCTTGCTCCCCTTGGTGATCTCCACCACCACGTTGAACACCGCCGGAGCGCCGGGGCCTGCAGCGGGCAATTCGCGCAAGGGATCAATCAATCAGCACATGCGTTCCGCGTGAGCAACCAACCAACCAACAGCTCCGGCCGGACGGACGGATCTGAAACGAAATGGAGAAAGGGGCTCACCGATCTCGAGGTCGTGCCACGGGTGGGCGGCGACGGACCTCCGGGAGAGGGAGGAGAGGATCCGCTCGTTGAGCCGCGGCGTCTGCCTCTTGGGCTCCGCCGCCGCCTTCTCGCCGGCGGCCTTGTCCTGGCTCATCTTCGATCGAAGGAGGTCGCCGCTTAATCTGCTGCGTGCGCTGGATCGTTGCGCGGCTCCGAGGACGGGATGGCCGAAACGTCCGCGGCCCGGCGTGCATATATAGGGGAGAGAAGAGCAGTTGGCAGGGGGCGGGGGGACGAGCGGTGAACGCGTCGTCGTCGGATGTATGCGGTGCCGTGCCGGTGCGAAGCTTCGGCCCCGCATCCAGACCGATCACACCAACACGTGCACCGTCAACAAAAAACATAATAACAGTATAAACAAACTCGGCAACTGGCTGGGCAGAACCCCTGCACATGCGCAACGTGCATGGATCGATCAAAGCATCCAGTCACTCACGACGCACTATGCGCCCTCGTTCATACCTTAAATAAAGTACATAAAAGCTGCCACTGGCACGATGCTGCGGTCAAATTTAAATTATTTTTCCTCGTGATGGGGGCACACGCCACCATGTTCATCGACGTGCCGTGATCATCGTGTCAACTTTGTGGGGTTTCGCCCGGCTGGACGGAGTGACCCACCCACCACCACAGGTTAGTTTCGCGACGAATAGATTTATTTCATTTCACATCGAAGCACAAATCAGCTCGCCGTGAACTGACTGTGGACTGTTTCCTCAAAAAAAAAATCTGACTGTGGACTGTGAACGCGCAGTGAATGTTTATACTCCCCGCTCGCCCCTCCCCGTCCGTGGCCCGGAGTACGTACTGTACTGGATTCCAGTCAAAAGGTGTTGGGAGAGGATGATTAACTGAAGCTTCCCTCCACTGTGGTGATATGGTCTAATGGACGAACAGGTGCCGGATTCAGATGGATCTACATAACACAAGTCGAGTTCTGTGTTTGTTTGTTCTTTGTATCAGGATACATGGGTGATTAACTCAAGCTATGCGGTGTCTCGCGAGCCAGCAATGCTCCAGGAATCATGTATAAGCTGATGCAAGTCATCCGGATAGCCCTGCTGCCAATGCCCATTGAATGGTAGTTGTTCCGCCCTGACTTCAGACGGTCTCCAAGGGCGGCGAAACCAGTATCACGCCATCAGACGGTCCGCAAGGGCGGCGAAACCAGTATCACGCCATCTCCTCGGACAAAAAGGTAGGGGATGGTGCGCTTGCTAGTCTGGAATCAATGGAATAGCAAACACATCAGTAAGACTATCGCCTATCCGCAGCCAGATTGTAAATCTATTGCAAATCAGAGCTAGAAGTATCTGACAGCATTTTGTGTTGTTGTATCGACTTACCCCAAGCTATGGAAACTGTGACCACACAGATTTGTATAAGTAAACAAAATGAAGAAAACAAGTAACCAGGTTTAACAGCAAAAAATGTACGAGTAGTAAAATAAGATGAACTATCGTGTATACTCCCTCCATTTCTTTTTAGTCTGCATATAAAATTTGTCTGAAGTCAAACTTCGTAAAGTTTGAACAACTTTATAGCAAAAAAATGTCAACATTCACAACACAAAATCAATAGCATTAGATGTATCATGAAATTGATTTTCATACCATATCACTCAATATTGTAAATGTTGAATTTTTTTAATACAAATTTGGTCAAACTTTGTGTAGTTTGACTTCAAACAAATCTTATATGCGGAGTAAACACAAACGGGGGGAGTACATTGTAAAGTGACCAATAGACCATAGTGACATGACCCACATGGTACATCTAGTAATATGTCAAAGAATGTTTCACTAAATAAGTTCAAAAACCCTGGCTACCTACAATAACTGTAAGCAAAAAAAATGGTGCTATGCTTAGTATGCAATATAACACAAATGTTACCAGCAGAATACAAGCAGTTAAGGCGGCTCATTTATAAACACAAAGCATTTTACACGTTACTATGCAACTGAGACTGGGTTATCGTTAAGCAGCATCATGGTAATAGTGCACCTCCCAAATTACATGTGAGTAAGGAACTGAGGATAGTATGAACCATGGCTTCATGTTAAGCAGTATCATGGTAATCGTGCTAAACTCTCACTCCAGAGAGGCTCTACACATCTTTAGCACAAACTAGATAAACATATTGGAATAACTAACGATTTCAATTTGAAAAAAACAGTAGTAGGCAGTCCGAATTTGAACAAACTGAGATCAGCATATAGTTCAAAATTTTGAGGAACAAGAAAGCACTTACACGAACAATCTCCTCATAAGTCTCATCGTCAATTTCAATGGAAGTCACTATCTCTTCTACATCTCCAAGTATCATATTGAGATGTTGATCATACGCCTGGATCGAAGGAAGAATAAAGGAAACTTAGAAACAGAGAACCTCAAATAGTGGCCACACTGATGTCCCAGGGTCAAATTTCCCAACTGTAGTACAAATGAATAACAGTGCATAAATACAGCGTATGGCCCATGGGGCAGCATCATACAACCCACAAAAGGTTTTTTTCAAGTATACAATTGTAACGAATCAGTGAAATGATCATAATGCCCAACGGGCAATAAGTTATAACCCCTTAAGCAACCTGAAGTCTTACAATGAAATGCCGAGATGACTACATATTTCTGTGAACTCAAAATTAAAATACTACTTACATTGCAATACATCTGATTCCACTACTCAAAACTTTCAAATCAGCATGTTACGCTTTATCTACAGTAAGCAGTTATTCATGATGTCTTCAATAGAAGGGAAAAAAAGGACAAATCATATGAGGCCCCGCACAGATAAATTCGGGTTCTGATGCCTTACAGTTCAACCATAAGTAAACGGAAGCTCAGTTTACACACCACAACTCCACAGCAACTCGTTTCTCCAGGCAATAATATCAGTTATTAAATAGCATAAGCCAGCCTAAGCACATACTGGACACACAAACAAGAGCCCTGATGCAACCAAGCCCAGATCGACAGCACAAATTACGAAAAGGGGCGAGAAAACATACATGGAGCTTGCCGCGGAGCTCGCGGTCGGAGCGGAGCTTGACGTAGATGCGCTCGTCGAGGCTGAGCCGTATGAGATCCAGCGGCTCCTTCACCGCCACATCCTCCTCCGAAGCCATCGCCGCCGGCTGGTACCCGCTTCCGCTGCCCGCTCCCCAAACCCTAGCTTCTGAATCGCGAGCTCTTTCACTTCCGCGGCGTTCCGTTTTTTCCCCTTGCCGGGTCGGACAGGTACAGTATACAACCTACTTGGGCTTTGGACTTCTGGGCCCATATTGGTAATCTATGGGCTACTACTCAGCTAATATGTTAGCCCATATTACTTCCTTGTGCAAACTGAAAAATCGATGCTCCCCGCCCAGGGGGGAACTCCTGTTCGGGGGAGCAACTAGTTGACGAGGGCTCCTTCGGGAGCCTCACAATGATCAGCGTCACTTGGCGCGCTCTAAGCCGTTCGCCACGTGTCGCGCTCTGGGCGCTCCCTCCGGATTTATATTTTTATTTTTCCACACGCGTTCCCGGCTTTTTAAACGGTTTTTTCTGGGTTTTTTTGAAATTTCGGTTTTTCAGCGGTCTTCATTAGCTTTTGAAACAAAAAAAATTGCGCAAAAAAAACGCGTTTTCTTTATTTTTTTCCTTCCGTGAGAGGCACGGTTTTGATTTCGCGAGAGTCAAGGCCGTGCCTCTTGAAAACGAAAAAAAACGTGTTTTCTGTTTTTTCCCTTTCACGAGAGGCACGGTTTTGCTTTCGCGAGAGTCACGGTCGTGCCTCTCGAAAACGAAAAAAAACGTGTTTTCTGTTTTTTTTTCTTTCGCGAGAGGCACGGCCGTACATCTCAAAAACAAAAAAACGCGTTTTTTATTTTTTTCCTTCTGTGAGAAGCACGATTTTGCTTCCGGGAGAGACACGGTTGTGCTTTCGCAAGAGGCACGGCCGTGCCCCTCGAAAACGAAAACAAAACGTGTTTCTTCCGTGAGAGACACGGTTTTGCTTCCGCGAGAGGCCTGGTTGTGCTTTCGTGAGAGGCGCGGCCATGCCTCCTCGAAAAAGAAAAAAAATGTGTGATCTCTTTTTTTCCTTCCGCGAGAGGCATGGTTGTGATTTCGCGAGAGGCACGGACGTATCTCTTTCGGAAAAGGAAAAAACCCATACTCCCAGGTCGGTTTTTTCATGAAAAAAAAGTTCGTCAAAACCTATCAACATGGGATCTATTTTCGAAGATCTCGACGCGAGGAATCCAACGGTGAAAACGGTTCGAGATTTAGACGTACGGTTTAAGAGATAAAACGTTTTGAATAAACAGATCTATGAAAAAAGGGAAAACTCCCAGGTTAGGACAAGTGGTGCACATGCAGCGTGCCACTTGTCACAACCTCGGAAGGTGAGAGTGATCTTTGCAATGAGTATTCCTCAATTAGTGATTTCGCCTGTTCGGCGCCTTAAGCGCCCGAACAGGTAGCTGGCGCCCGCAGCAACGCCTTGTGATGACCCACAAGTATAGGGGATCTATCGTAGTCCTTTCGATAAGTAAGAGTGTCGAACCCAACGAGGAGCAGAAGGAAATGACAAGCGATTTTCAGTAAGGTATTCTCTGCAAGCACTGAAATTATCGGTAACAGATAGTTTTATGATAAGGTAATTCGTAACGGGTAACAATTAACAAAAGTAAACAAGGTGCAGCAAGGTGGCCCAATCCTTTTTGTAGCAAAGGACAAGCCTGGACAAACTCTTATATAAAGGAAGCGCTCCCGAGGACACATAGGAATTATCGTCAAGTTAGTTTTCATCATTCTCATATGATTCGCGTTCGTTACTTTGATAATTTGATATGTGGGTGGACCGGTGCTTGGGTACTGCCCTTCCTTGGATAAGCATCTCACTTATAATTAACCCCTCTCGCAAGCATCCGCAACTATAAAAGAAGAATTAAGGTAAACCTAACCATAGCATGAAACATATGGATCCAAATCAGCCCCTTACGAAACAGCGCATAAACTAGGGTTTAAGCTTCTGTTACTCTAGCAACCCACCATCTACTTATTACTTCTCAATGCCTTCCCCTAGACCCAAACAATGGTGAAGTGTCATGTAGTCGACGTTCACATAACACCACTAGAGGAGAGACAACATACATCTCATCAAAATATCGAACGAATACCAAATTCACATGACTACTTATAGCAAGACTTCTCCCATGTCCTCAGGAACAAACGTAACTACTCACAAATCATATTCATGTTCATAATCAGATGGGTATTAATATGCATAAAGGATCTGAACATATGATCTTCCACCGAATAAACCAACTAGCATCAACTACATGGAGTAATCAACACTACTAGCAACCCACAGGTACCAATCTGAGGTTTTGAGACAAAGATCGGATACAAGAGATGAAGTAGGGTTTGAGAGGAGATGGTGCTAGTGAAGATGTTGATGGAGATTGACCCCCTCCCGATGAGAGGGTCGATGGTGATGACGATGGTGACGATTTCCCCCTCCCGAAGGGATGTTTCCCCGGCAGAAACAGCTCCGCCGGAGCCCGAAATTGGTTTCGCCACGGATCTGCCTCGAGACGGCGACGCTTCGTCCCGAAAGATTCCTTCCGATTTTTTCCAGGGCGAAAGACACCTTATACCAGAAGATGGGCATCGGGGGGCTTCCAGGTGGCCCACGAGGCAGGGGGCGCGCCCTCCACCCTCGTGGACAGTGGGTGGCCCCTCTCTTGTGCTTTCTTCGCCCAATATTTTTAATATATTCCAAAACTGATTTTCGTGGAGTTTCAGGACTTTTGGAGTTGTGCAGAATAGGTCTCTAATATTTGCTCTTTTTCCAGCCCAGGATTCCAGCTGCCGGCATTCTCCCTCTTCATGTAAACCTTGTAAAATAAGAAAGAAAAGGCATAAGTAATATGACATAATGTGTAATAACAACCCATAATGCAATAAATATCGATATAAAAGCATGATGCAAAATGGACGTATCACCTTGCTGGGCCGGCCTGTGATGGGAAAGCGAGCGAACAAAAATCGCTAGAAAAGTGGAAAAAAAATACTGCTTAAGGAATCAAACTCACATCGCTCCGGGACGCAAGGCTTGTTCCACATTAGCTGACCACCACAGCCATTGGAAACTAGTGATTTTAACTAGCGCTAACCTTACATGAACTTGTGTGGCCGCGCTATTTATTTATCATTCAGTTTTTATTTTATTTTTATAAATCATGAATTTAAAAATGTTCATCGATTTTGAGACAAAAGTTCACAAACTTAAAAAAGGTTCATCGATTTTCAGAAATAGTTCATCATTTTTTAAGAAAAGTTCACCGATTTTAGAAAAAACTTTATGAAACAGTTTTAAAAGTTCACCGTTTTCGAAAAAAGTTCATTGATTTTGAAAAAAGTTCAGAAAATTAAATTAAAAAATTCATCAATCTTGAAAAAAGTTCACTGAATTTTAAAGAAAGTTCATCAGATTTGGAAAACGTTTAACAAATTTTTAAAAAATATCAAATTTGAAAAAAGTTCATTGAATTAGAAAATAGTTCATAAATTTTAGAAAATAAATAGATATACTTGGAAAAAATCATCGAACAAGGAAGAAGGAAAAATAAAAACAAAAAACAAAAACAAAAAAGAAAATGAAAAAACAAAAAACAGAAAAAACGAAAGAAAGATGATAAGGAAAGAAAGTGATGGAACTTAACGCTTGTAGCTCCTGTGGGGGGTTGGTTACTGCAGTGCGATGTAATAAACCAGGAAATATTCGGTCGAGTCCCAGCTCTCACCAATTTTTTGCGCCTTGAACACGTGAAGGAGGCGAGCGGTGAAGGAAAGAGATAGCGGGTTGGACGGGAGGCGAGCGCGAAATGGGCCGAGCCCAGATAAAGCGGCTGCAGGCGCCGGTTTGCAGAAAACAATAATAACCGGCACCTGCAACCCCAAATAGGGTTCGCCCCGCCGAGCTTGAAGGGATAAACCACACTGCACCTATCCTACACCTCAAATGACGATCCCAGCAACAAAAGGAAGGATTACCATGGAGATTCTCAAATGGCATTATAACGAACGGCACCACGAAAAGACCGGGGGAAATGTGTTAGACCAGCGATCTCGCCTGTCCATAAAACAAGTTCAATGCTAAACATCGAACACAAACTCACTAGTTAAATGGTTTTTTGACAGGGCATTCGACGTCAAGGGCCAGCTTATGCTCAGTATGACAGCAAACTACAAGGGAGTAGCCACCTTGTAAACACCGAAGTGTTTGTCAGGCTCAGCCCCGCGCCAAGGCGGTTTCCAGTGATCACTAATCCGCTCTGAGTCACCAGGGGACGTCCCCCGGCTTATTATCTTATCTGCCATTGATACTAGTATAAAACCATCCGATCCGCCATGGAGTCATGTGACCTGAATTAGTTGAATACCTCGTCGACTGACAGATTTCCCACGTACACACACCAAGAGAGATGTGCTCCAAAGCCATTCCACCCCAGTTCAGGGCTCGTTCGGCTAATCCGGGGACCGGAGGCAATTACTGGAGGGGGTCACGGGGGATCAATTCTCTCCGATTGTCTCCGATCCCCACCGAACCGAACAGGGGCGCTATGAACGCGGCGGCTCCGAACAAGGCATGCCGCAAGTTCCTCCCCGGCGTCATCACCTCCGTCGCGCCTTGTTCGTCGCCGTTGCTGCATGTGACCCGCGGCGAGCAGAGGTCGTGGAGCTCCCCCCTGGCGAGGACGAACGACGGCGCCACGGAGGGCGAGCCGGAGGCGCCGGGGGAGGCCGAGGGAAAGCAGGGAGACGAGGAAGTGGCGAGGAGGAAGACCGCCGCGCAGGAGGTGTTTGAAGGCTTGTACATCTGCGGCTACGTCCTGTTCTACAGGATTGGCGAGTGCGTCTGGTATAAAGTGAAGGAAGGTATCGCCAAACTCCGCAAGAAACGATGATATATGCTGCGGGTTGATCGGGTTAATTACGTACTGCGGCAGTACTTACTGCGTGCTTATTAGTCCCTTCCATGCTCGTTGTGACGCCTCGTGCTCGTACGGATGGAGATGTGTTCTCCTTTGTAACTGCTCGCATGTAAGGTTTGCTGGATTCAGAAGAGACTGTATTCTGGTGGTTTCCAGTCGGCATACAAATGCTGATTCGGTTCCATGATTACCCGGGTGGATTGAGATCATGGTGTGTGAGACCAAAGAACTACACAGGTTTACAGCTAATGACTTGACAAACTCTCCGGGTAGCTTATCCAACCCGAACGGCGCTGAGCAAACGATGTTCATAACTTAGGACTCTCTTAGCCGGCGAACGTTCGTTGGAAGGGGTGGCATTTTGAACGATTTCACCGGTTTTAGTTGTGAGGGGATGACAACTTCTTCAAAACAACAAGGTGGTTTCTTCTGAAGAAGGCATTTTCATTACTCTCATTGTTTATTCGTTTGATCTCGTGAAGTAACTAAAACTGTGAGGAAAAAGCGCTCACTTGCAAACCCCTCCCGGCTGACGTTCGCCAGATAACATTACTGATAATTTAAGTTCGGTTATGCTCAGAAAAAATAAGGAAATTTATGAGTTGCAACATGCAAGCCTAACCGTTGGCAAGGGGTTACCAAGTCGCAGTTTTGTGGTGGTTGAACTAGTTAGAGGTAGTAAGTAGAGAGGATTAGTTTACACATGATATGGTCTTTTAAACTCTTATAAGTGCTCTTAAAATAGAAGTAAATGGAATGTTTATAGAGAAGAAAATAATAGAATATTGGAATGGCTTGAGTGCAACCCAAAAATTGTCATGCAGCGCTATCCAAAACGTTCGAGAGCGATATAGAGAGAATTGGTCTTCTTACGAGCCGTATGCAAAAAATTCGCTCATTTTGAATTTTTTTTACCTCATTTTGACCGAAGGACATTGAAATGACATGAGGATCAACGCGAAATATGAAAGTGAACTAGAAAACATTGCATTCAACAAATAAAACAAATCACAACAATTACACAAGTTGATGTGATCTGACAAAAGAGAAAATGAACATGTTCAGCACGGTTAAGCATCCACCCGATACAAGTACATGTATCACGTACCTATCAGCGGTTAACCGTGCTCATCAAGACGAAAACAATAAAAATTACACCGCATCATTCGCATGTATACACACAAGCGGCCAATGAATGCTAGTAATTAACTCCTCCCCTACTGTCCGCTGCTTCAGTAGAGGAAATATGCGACGAGGGAGGCGACGAGGGCGGCCGGGGCGATTGCCACCTCGGAGGCGTCGCTGGTGGCAGGGGCAGCCTCAGAGGCCATGACGGCGGTGGCCGAGGCGGCCGCGAGGAGGGCGGCGAAGGCGATCTTCTTCATCTCCATTTCGGACGGACGGTGGTGCGGTGGAGATCGGCGGTGTGGCGGGGGATTATTGATGACGGTTTTATTAGCTGGGACTTGAAAGTCTTATTTAGCTTGATGATGATCGATGCTTGGGAGAGGATTTTATAGGTCGAGATGATTGGGTATGAGTGGTTAGGAGCGGGATTAGGATGATCGCGCTCCTGGTAGCCTTTGGATGGTTTAACGGTGGTCGGAGAGCGGAGAGGGTCAAAAGGAGGCAAAAATAGGCATGCATGCATGTTTACTTAGCAAGGGACTCGGTTGTTCTTGACCTTATTTTTTGCCTGGTTTCCTCAGCCTCCTCTTCCTCATATTTTAGGACGCACTGGCCGGAGACGTACGCACAATTGTATATGTAGCCCCACTAGGGAACGCATGCATGCAACCGCACTACTAGTTGTTTGTCATGTATAGAATGTGTTCGTTGTTACCTAGTTAATGATAGACAAATGTAACTGTAAAAAAATCAGAGGAAATGACAGTGTAGGTCGTGTAGGTCTTTCTGAAATTTTACGAAGGGGTAATTATGGCCGAACCAGAAACTATAGTGACGTCTACCTAATTAATGGAGCAATCCTCTACTCTTGGGGTTAATGAATTGATGATCGAGACCTTTGAAAATTGAAACCGGCTCAAGATCAAGAAAGAAAGAAAATTGCAGTGCCGCCCACGACTCCGCGAGACAATGCCACGAATCCGCGTGACGCGGTTCGCATCACATCGATAGTTCGACGCCAAATGCCCCTAATACGGCCGGCTACAACAATAAATTTATTTGTTGATTACAGCTATTCTATCGTTGCCGCTAGCTCCAACCATACCAGCTCACGCACACGACAGCATCACAGCAAGAAGATCATTGTTGATACCGGAACTCTTAGCAGGCGGCAGGCTTATAAAACGTCGTCTTCACCACTCACCACGCTTCTAAGTTTCCTCCGCCATTTTCTTTCTCGTCTGTTGCGCTGCGTGGCAAGAGACAGCCAAGGGAGGATGGGGAACTGCGGGTTGAAGCCGAAGGCGCTTGGCGACGACGACGCTCCCCCGCCTGCCGAGCCGCCGACGGCACCGGCGACCGGCGCGGAACAGGAGGCGGCGCTGCCGGCGGTGGTGGAAGAGGCACAGGTACCTGCGGAGGAAGCTAGCCGGGACGTCGTGGTCGGGCAACAGAGTGAGGTACGGCGCAGCTAGAGGTTTTGTTCATCTCTCAACTTCTACCGAATTCTAGTAGGAGTACGTCTTTTCTTCTAGGCTAGACTGCTATATGCGTTCCGGCACCTGGATGTTTATCAAGCGCATGTCTTTCTGTTCACTCTTCAATATATATTTTTGGTTTGTTTTTCGAGTTTGGGCGATATAGCTCCAGAAAATATCTGGTGCACCGGAGCTTGTGGTGCTACCGGTGCACCGAAGTCATATTATGTTTTTAAAATGTTTAAAAAAAATAAAAAAATGTAGCACACTCATACGACATTAATGTAGGTTATCACAAAATTTGAAGTCAAAATTCGAAACATAACTTGAAAAACAAAAATGAAAAATTCAACACTAAATAGTACATAACATAACTTGGGCTTTAGATTTGGCCCATTATCACACTGATGTTAAATTTATCATTTCTGTATCTCAAAAATATTTTAAATTTTTATACAAAATTTTGTGACATCATACATCGATGTAGTGTTAACGTGCTAGATTTTTTTTCAGATTTTTTAAAATATTTTATGGCATCCGGTGCACCGGTAGCATCACAAGTGTGGGTGCACCAGATATGTTTCCGATATAGCCGAAATCACTAGTTAAGGAGTACTTGTTGCAAAGATCACTCCCACCTTCCCAGGTCGTGACAAATGGCGCGCTGCATGTGCGCCACTTGTCGCAACCTGAGAGTTTTCTTTTTTCGTAGATTCGTTTATTCAAAATGTTTTATCTCCTAAACCGTGCGTCCAAATCTCGAACCGTTTTCACCATTGGATTCCTCGCGTCGAGATTTTCAAAACTAGATCTATATTGATAGGTTTTGATGAACTTTTTTCAAAAAAAAATCAAACAAAAAACCAGACAGGGAGCACGGGTTTTTTCCCTTTCCGAAGGATGCCTCTCGCGAAATCACAACCGTGCCTCTCGCGAAAGAAAAAAAAAAGAAAAGAAAACGCATTTTTTCCGTTTCCGAGGAGGCACGGCCATGCCTCTCGCGAAAGCACAACCATGCCTCTTGCGGAAGCAAAGCCGTGCCTCTCGTGAAAGAAAAAAAAAACAGAAAACACGTTTTTTCCCGTTTCCGAGAGGCACGGCCGTACCTTTCGTGAAAGCACAACCGTGCCTCTCTCGGAAGAAGAAAAAAACAGAAAACACGTTTTTTTCCGTTTCCGAGAGGCACGACCGTGCCTCTCGCGAAAGCACAAGCATACCTCTCTCGGAAGCAAAACCGTGACTCCTGCGGAAGGAAAAAACGTTCTATTTTTTTCCCGTTTCCGAGAGGCACGGCCGTGACTCTCGCAAAAGCAAAACCGTGCCTCTCGCGGAAGCAAAACCGTGACTCTTGCGAAAGGAAAAAAAACACGTTTTTTCGCTAAAAAAAGATTTCCCGAAAAAAAATTGGTCCAAAAGTTAAGAAAGACCGGTGAAAAACCGAAAGGTCAAAAAACCCGAAAAAACCCGTTTAAAAAGCCGAAAACGCGTGCAAAAAAAAACCCCGGAGGGAGCGCCCAAAGCGCGACACGTGGCGGGCAGATAAGAGCGCGCCAAGTGACGCTGATCGTTGTGAGGCTTCCGAAGAATCCCTCGTTAATTAGTTGCTCTATGTGGTTCCGAGGTCTGGGCCGTTGTTCTATTCGGGATTGATCTTTATGTACACAGGCCTTTGACGCTTTGTGTGGAGTAAGCCCGGTTGCCACTCGGCCACGGTGATCCGAGTTTGTTCCTATTGTTTTTACTTTATTTTTTCATGATTATTTTCGCCTTTTTTGTTTTAGCTTTTATGTACATATAGGTGACCGAAAATTTCTTATTTCAAAACCGAAGATCCTAAACGAGCATTTCTTATTAACTGAGAACTGGGCAGTTGCATATTCTTAACCGTGTCTAGTGTTAAGGTTTTTTTTTTTGAGGGAAAGCCTTCATGGCGCATTTATTGATTTTTCAATAGTGTTACATCGTGAATTACATCCGAGGCAATAAAGCTAGGTGACCAGAAAATTACAGAATTTGTAGTAAAAGCATGTCTAAATTGTGCGGCATATAGTTTGCTTCCCGTTTGCGGTATTGCAATGAAAAATTTCCTATCATGTGAGCAATTTGAAAGCACTCCGCAAGGATCGCTGAGTAAGGACTCCATATCTGAGTGACTCCATTAAAAGCCTCAACTAGTTTCAGTGAGTCTGTTTTTACAATGATTGGCGAGCATCCGATTCTTTCCACAAGATTTAACCCCATCCGGAGAGCCAAAGCTTCGGCTGTTGCTGCATCATGGATGTGCCGAAGCGGTTCGCAAGTACCACCAATCGCTTCTCCAGCATCGTTACGAATGACCGCACCCGCTCCTCCTAAGCCATCAACGTAACCTGCATCAGTGTTAAGTTTGTAAGTCTGCTTAGGCGGCTTGGTCCATGACACTTCATGTGGTACTAATTTCACACTAGCAGCACCAAAGTTACTCGCCAAAGCTTGAATACCGAAAGCCGATTGCATCGGCGGTGCCACATTCGCACCTTTTACGAATTCTCTCCGCTACCATCAGATATACCAGGCTCCCGTGATAACCATCTCTTTTAAGCCGACATGACCAAGGACAGGAGATTTGTTGCCAGGACGTCTCAAGAGTTCTTCCAAAACCACTGAACCTGACATGTCAATTCTTGTAGCCTCCTCAATGATGTCCAGTAAACCAACAGAGTTCCAAACTTGCTTCGCACCAGCACATGTGAACATCAGGCGCTTGATGTCTTCTGCGCCCATTGATATCTAGTGTTAAGTTTAGACAACTATAGAGACAATTTTGTTTCGTGCAACTCCAAACGCCATAATGTCCAACTTAGACAACACAAAAATGACTTTCATTTTAAAGAAGATGACTATTTTTGGGGAACTTATAATATGGTAAATCTTTTCTTTTTGTGGCGCACTATGGCACGACACCCTGTGTCGCGCATCGCTCTTGGGTCTTTCCACTTTGCCATGCTGATACCACTCATGCATCATATTCATGAGCGGGCAGCTAACCGAAATTCAATGGCGTATGCTGGTTCACGCTGGAACATTGTAGGGAGAATGTTCGTTTTCCAGAATTTTTTTGTGTGTTTACCAGTGAGAGAAGCAATTTACTACTCCCTCTGATCCATAATAAGCGTCGTTCAAAAGTTCTTTTGGAAGCAATTACTCAAAAGGTTTAGTACTGCCACATAAGTTCAGAAGAAAGTCTTGAACTTCCTGGCAACTAATAGGTGCAGTATAAGAAATTTGGTGTGCATATTCATGTCAACAATAACTTGCTAAACCATACCGTGTACTGCCACCGTGCAACAGGAGGGTACCAGCGCAGCAGCTGAAACGAAAGAACAGGAAGAACCGAAGGAAACAGAGGGCACGGAGCCCCCGAAGGAGAAGGAAACGGTGGCGGAGGAGGCCCCCTCCGCCGGCGAACTTCCGACGTCCACGCCGGCCAGCGTCGACTGATATCAAGTTTTGAAATGAAGGTTTTGTTGTAACGTGGTCCGCTTCAATTACTTTGGGTGTACAATTTTCAGAGTTTGTTTTGGGACGAACAGTAGTTCTGGAGCTGCATTGTGGCAGCTTTTCTTTTTGCGCTTCCCGGCTTTTGGTGTATACATACAGTCGCTTCATTTTCGTTCTGGATTGTTGGCAGGATGGAATGGAATTATGAATTGTCCTTCGATTTTATTTTATTTTTGAAAAATGAATTATGCTTCGTTGATGTACGCTGCTATCTTATGCTGCCTAAACATATCGAATGGGAAGCGGATTGGCTGAGCAAATGCGCCGAATAATCAGGGCATCTGTACTGGCCTCATATTCTGAAAAATATCACGCTTCTCTCGTGTACTGTCCCTGAAAGTCTGATGTTCAGATTCTTAACCGGAGGAAACAATCAAACATGGCGTGTGTTTCAGAGAGAACATGTGTTATGTGTTGTGGTCAAGGAAGGAATTTGTACGAAGCTCCGTACTACAGTAGTACCCCGTTTGATGAAAGGAGTGAGGTCGTCGAACCATGTGCAACAGGGCAACGACTAGCTAGCTAGATGCGCGATTAATTACCCGGTCGTTGCGGTCGCATTTGACCAGCGAATGATGGGCTGGGCCGGGTTTCATTGATGCCACTTCACTGTCGTGGTCCATCCCGTGCCCATGTAACGGAATCAAGCCATTCAAAACGTTTTTTTACCGGCCAGTACATCTTTTTTTTTACATCACAATCAATCAAACGGCTACGGGTGAGTGAGACCAACTTCCCCGTGACCCCTACCCCGACATGTTTGGGTGCTCCTGACTCGACGGTGCGATCGATGGGCTTTACTACTGGCGATATGATCCTTTGATCGCGCACCACGTCAACTCGGTCGGCGATCGGGCGTGCAGATAAGATTCCGAGCGCGATCGAAGACGATCCGATTGCCGCCGATCATACGCGCGCACACACACACATCAGCGGTTCCAATCTAGGACTCCATGACGAGTCTCGCCACAGCCCACCAACCGATTGTCATCATCGTCACCATGATGTGTCATGTGCCTATCACCCGTGCATACGCTGACAGCGCCACACCACGCGCATACGATCGACCGCGCCGCTGGATGGAGCACGGCTGAGTTGTCACGGGAACCACGCCGAGGTCGATCGATCGATCAAGCGAGCGGCAGCTGCGCGGCGCCTTCCGGGCTGGCCCGAGAGGGAGGAGAGTCCGGCGCGTGCTCTCGGTCTCACGCGTCGTCGACAGCGGCTTTCGAGCAAACTGCTTTTGTATTGTAGTGCACGCACGGGCGTTCTGGTGCGTCACGCGTCCCACGCCGGCGTACGACGACGCACGGCATCGCTCCCGGCTCGGGAGAGATGGCTGGAAAGCTTTCCGTTCGGGTTACGGCCGCATGCATGGCGTACGCACGGGCCGGTACCGGCACCGTGACGGTGCACGTGGCGGTATCGGGCGCCGGCCTCTCCGACCGTCCCCCCGGGCGGAAGAGACAAGCTTCGACTACTCAGCAGTCAGCACGGAGTGCTAGTAGTACTCGGCGGTACGTACTCCACTAGTAGCCTAACTGTAGAGTGTAGACACACGACTGTAGCCTAACAGTGTAGTGGTAGCAGTAGTACTCCGGCTCGCCGGTCCACGTGCTCCATCGGTGCACCGTCACGACTGGGTCTCCCATGCCGGTGGCTCGATCCCAGCAGCACGATTTCACATCAAACGTACGCCATGGTGCGTATCACACCAAGTTGCAACTTTCACTCAACGACTTGTCGGAATGAAAGCTCCGTCAATATTTTTCCTCACAGGAGCTAGTAGTAGCTGAATGAGAGCTCGATCATTTAGGCCAACTCCAGCGCGCCGCCCCATTCCGTCCGGTGCATCCATTTAAGATAGAACGGACGAATAACGCGGCCCAACGCATGGCCCCAAACGAACAAATGTTCGGATTTTTTCCGTTTCCGACCCATTTCTGGCCCAAATTTACGCTGAGTTTGGGGTGAAACGGACATCGCGCGGACGGGCTGGCCGCCCTTGTCCTCCCCGTGGCCTGCCTGTCGGGGATACTAGCAGCCCATTCGCCTCCAATGCCCCCACCCGCTCTCCCCCGCCCCATCCCGCCGCCGGCGCCGGATATGGACCACGACAGCTTCCGTCGAGTGCTCCAGAGCGGCCAGTAGTCGGCCGCCAACCATCCCTGCTGCATCGAGGTGATCATCGCGACCTCTTTGCCACCACGACCGCAAGGTGTTTGACACTTTGCCCACAAAGGTATGGACAATGGAGATGAATTTTTCTTCCACCACTTCATTTATTCATCGGACGATTCGTCCTCGGATGACGAAGATCTTGTGGTGGCTGCACTAGTCGTTCACGACCACATTGAACGGCAGCTTCCTCGGTACAGGGGGCCAGTCCCTGGCAGTGCTCCCAACCTGAACCGCAAAAGAGAGAGAGGCCACACCCTGCTCTATGCCGATTACTTTGCGAATACCCCGCTCTTCAGGCCGGATAAATTCCGACGCCGTTTTCGTATGGCAAGGCATCTATTCAATCGTATCCGAGAGGGAGTGGTTGCTCATGACCTATACTTCGAGTGCAAGACGGATGCTCTTGACAAGCTTGGATTCTCCTCTTACCAGAAATGCATCGCGGCCATCCGCATGCTTGCATATGAAATTCCAGGCGATCTGGTGGATGAGTATGTGCGCATGAGTGAGTCCACATGTCTGCTGTCACTGTACAACTTCTGCAAGGCCGTGGTGGCAGTGTTTGGCCCTGAGTACTTGAGGCAGCCAAATGCCGCTGAACAGAAAGGTTGTTGGCGACCAACGCAGCTAGAGGCTTTCCAGGCATGCTTGGCATCATAGATTGTATGCACTGGGAGTGTAAGAACTGTCCATTTGCTTGGCGCCAGTACAAGGGGCATGTTAAAGCGTGCACTATCATATTAAAAGCGGTGGCTTCGCAGGATCTTTGGATGCGGCATTCTTTCTTCGGCATGGCAGGTTCTCACAATGATATCAACGTGCTGCACCGTTCTCCAGTCTTCGCAAGGCTTGCAGAAGGCCACTCCCCACCTGTCAACTTTGAAATCAACGGCCACCAGTACAACAAGGGATACTACCTAGCTGATGGTATATATCCTAAGTGGTCAACTTTTGTGAAGACAATCTCGAACCTCCAAGGTGAGAAGAGAAAGAGATTTGCTCAAAATGCAAGAGAGTGCTAGAAAGGATGTGGAACATGCTTTTGGTGTGCTTCAATCCCGATGGGGTATCGTTCGAAACCCTGCACTGACATGGGATGAAGGGAATCTTTGGGAGGTGATGACTGTTTGTGTGATCATGCACAACATGATCGTCGAGGACGAGCGTGATAACAACATCTTCGACCAAGGATTTGATTTTCAAGGTGAAAATGTTGAGCCCCTGCACCAAGAACCGGCAACGTTTGAACAGTTTGCCCAATTTCATCATGAACTGCGTGATTGGCACACTCATTTGGATCTTCAAAATGACTTGGTTGAGCATGTGTGGACTCACATTGGCAACCAGTAGATGTATTGGTTCTTATGTTCATTCGAGACAATTTCGATTTGGTTGTAAACTTATTTTATTAGAGACAATTTCGATTGAGTTGTAAAACTATTTTTATTTTCAGACAATTAATATTTGGACGTGCAAACTAGGTTTGAACATTGAAATATGAAAGCATTTTTGGCCGTGGCGGACAAGATTGGGCCAAAGGATGAGTCCGTGCATTAGGCGCACGGCCACCGCATCACAGGACAGGCCCGGACACGACCCCATTGCCCTACACAAACGGGCAGAATCTGAGCAAAATGGACGTCGTTTGGGGTTGTGCGCTGGAGTTGGCCTTAGGGGGTGTTTGTTTCCAGGGACTTTTTGGTGTAGGGACTAGAAAAAGTCCCTTCTAGAGACTTTTTAACCAAACAGGAGGGACTACTAGGGACTAAAAGTTGCTTTTTGGGACTAAATAAAGAAGACTCTCAAGGAGAGTCTTTTTTGGGACTTTTCCAAAAATGCCCCTCCCTGCACTTATTGCCCCGCCGTCTCATGGTGTTGACTAGGGGTAACATTGTCTTTTACATGTCATTTAATAACCTCTAGGGAGGGACTAGGGACTTTTTAGTCTCTGGAAACAAACAGGGAGGGACTTTTTAGAGACTAGGGACTTTTTAGTTGGAACTAGAAAAAGTCCTACTAGGACTTAGGCTGGCCATAGTGGGGGTAACATCAGTAGTATCATGTACTTGGGACTCGCGAACATGCTTATGTGGCAGGCAATTAAAAAAGAGAGATGTTTATAGTAACATAGGTAGATACCGTAACATAATAAATGTGGGGTTACTATGTGTCATGCATGACAATAAATGAGACCATTTATGATACTAATCTATGATATTATGCACTATAGAGGTAGTAACATAGACTAGTAACATATGCATGTTACTAGTCTAAGTTACTCCCCCCTATGACCAGCCTTATGAACCAAACGGGGCATTAGTAGTACGGTTGAGAGACGTAGGCGTGTTACTGTAAACCAGTCTTCCACCACTCCGCGTTACATTGATTAAGGATGATGGTACACTGACCCTTAATGGCGGCTTTTTAATAAGTGAAAGGTGCTTTTGGTTACGGCGAGCGCCGAGGACGGCACGCACGGCCGCGGCTCCGGTCCGGTCACACACACGGCTTTCCAAGCGCCCTCACATTCCGCGCCGGCCGGCGGACCGCCGACCCTGCCTGCACGGATTCTGCCACGCGGGTTTGTTTAATCACGAACAACAACATCACAAGTTAGGTGCACACTGCTGACTACAAGTACTAGTGCTGTAGAGTACAAAGCACTCCCGAATAACGGAAAGCGTGCACGGCGACGACAAAGTTGAAAGTGAAGTTGAGTGTCGTTGCTTTGTGCTTCCATGCCTCTATCCATCCATGCACGGTAAAGTTGTATTTTCTACATAGGTTTGGTGGTTTACTGCATTGTGAATTGCATTATTGCTGTCAAGTTGCGAGGCTCAGAGCCAAGTGGACAAGGGGACGTGTTTTCTGACCTGGATTTGTTTAACTTACAGCACGGTGAGTTTTAAAATGTGGAGATAGATACCGCAAGTTTCTTTAGAGGAAACATCCCTATCGAAATTCAGAACAACATTAGAACATGTTTCTGTCGTCGGTGAGATGTACGCGGTGATTTTGCCAATCTTGAAGCTCTATGATTCTAGACTCTGGTAGGCGTCATCACTAGTAGGAAAAGGGGCTTTTATCCCGGTTTGTAAGGGCCTTTTGTCCCGGTTTTCGAACCGGGACTAAAGGGTCGTTACTAAAGCCCTAAACCCTTTAGTCCCGGTTCTTACACGAACCGGGACAGAAGGTCCTCCACGTGGCCGCTGCTGCCAGCCCAGGCAGGGGGGCCTTTGGTCCCGGTTGGTGCCACCAACCGGGACCAATAGGCAGGGCCTTTTGTCCCGGTTGGTGTCACTAATCGGGACCAATAGGCATCCACGCGTCAGCATTTCAGGGGCTGGAGTTTTTGTTTTTCTTAAAGGGGGGGTTGAGGGGTTAATTTAGGTGTTTCATATATTGTGTTAGCTAGCTAATTAATAGAGAGAAGTGTCCTCTCTTATCTCCGTGCTTGGTCGACGCTACGTACTATATACGTATGGAGAGGACTAGACACGCTAGCTAGTAATCAAATGAAGGAAACAGAAGATCGTCATGAACATATGCATACAGAGAGAAGTGATATCGACCACCTCTCCTTCTCCGAGAGATTGGTCGAACAACAAGTTCTCGTATATCTATCCGACACTACCGGCTACATATATACAATAATTATCTCTTACAATACAATCTCCTAATTAAATTGTAAGAACACAGGGTCCACATAGTATTCTCCGTTTTCAGCGATCACGTGGTCAAGGAAGAATGCCGCCAATTCCTCTTGAATTGCTCGCATACGATCTGGTGCTAGGAGTTCATCCCGCTTCCGAAACATCTAATTTGAAGAAGGGGGTCAATACATATATATATGAATAAATGAAACTCAACACAAATGATGGTAATAAAATAAAATTGTGAATATTATTGCTTACGCACTTCATATTGTTCGTCAGAGTAGCCCCGCTCACAGGTCGTGTAGCGGATGGACTCGCAAACGTAGTATCCACAGTAATTATTCCCGAGTTCCTGCCACAACCACTTTACAAGAAATAGAGGTCAATCAAACTGATAAGCAAGCATGCTAAATGGTATTGATGAAACTAGCGCTTGAATCACTAGGAGATGCGCGGAACATGCTACTATAGTACTTACTTTTGGGTGTTTAAATTGCAGCTTCTTCGGCAGTCCCGGAGCTTTTGTGGTGAATTTTCTCAAAACCCTGCTAGACAAAGAAAACAATTACTTGATATCAGGAAATGAACAAAGTTGCTGATATGGTGGATAATGATCGATTTAACTTACTTCTCGAGCATTTGAGTCATGTTCGCATAGTCCTGGGGATCTTTTCGTCTCGAGTCTAAGACGGTTACTACTCCCTGCTCAAGCTTAATCTCTAGGAGAATATAGTGGAAGCTGCGCATGCATGCATAAGTCATCAATTACATTACCATAACCTGGACTAATAAGGGAAATCGAATATGCACAAGACAGTAACACTCACTTGAAGTTGTAAGGAAAGAGTATTATATCTTTGTTTTGATTTAATACCAACGATCATAGCAAGTTGGCCTCGGCTTCTTTGGCATGTTTTTCAACCGTATATGCATCTATGAGATTTGTGTTAATGAACCCAATATCATCGATTTGTCTTTTCTTCAATTCGGCGATCTTCAATCTGCATAATATAGTGAGGATAATTATAAATACATGCAATGAAAGAGCTGACCTATATGGAGAGACTTAATGACAGAAGTAGTACTACTTACAGATAGTAGCAAGTGATCGTTGTTTTATCGAGGGCCTTTTGATTGTAAAACTGGAAGAAATCCTCAAATGGAACATTCAACAGTTCAATTCCAACGAGGTCATGCTCCGGTTTAACTCTCAGCGTCAAAGTACTCATCCCATCAGACTCTCTGCAGGTTTTCATGTACCAATCATGTAATCTTCGCATCATCGTTGTTAGAGATCTTTCATCTTTGACGAGAGGCTTCCCGTAATGGTATTTGTGTTCGTCCACCTCCATGATTTCATAATGTACATCGTCGGGCAGGTAATCTCCAAGATTGCTATAACCGGCCACCATCCTCGGATCATTAGTGACGATGTCTTTTGACACCTTGAGCGGGGGGCACGATTGGTTCGCTTGTTCGCCGAGCTGGGCAATTTTTTCCCAGCTCATCGTTCTTTTAACCTTTGATCACTGACAGTACTTCCCGACCGCTCTGCTTCGGCATATGTCTTTGGAAGAATGCGCTCATAGTTGCCTCTCGGCGGAGACTTTGGTGGTTTTGTCATGGCAGCCAGAGTGCGCTTTGCTTTCACCGGATCTACCTTCTCCTCCGGAGGTGGATGTTTCTTTGCTTTAACCCCTTCAAAGAAGTTTGTCACTTCGGCTCGCACGATCTTCCTGGTTTCCTCCTCGGTCCTCTCGTATGGTAACTTTTCTGGAGTCTTCAGAGAAGGACCGAATCTGTATTGCTTCCCGCCTCTGGCAGCTGTACTGCTAGACGCCGGCAGAGCAGACGGAGCGGCTGCGGCTGTCTTCTTTCCTTGCTTACGAGGCGGAGGAGAAGGACTACGACGCGCCGGAGCAGCCGCAGCGGCGGCGGGTCTCTTCCGCCCTTGCTGACGAGGCGGAGAAGGAGGAGGCTGGCTGCTCTGGCGCGGGCGGAGAAGGAGGCGGAGTGCCGCCACGCGCCGGAGAAGGAGGCGGAGTGCCGCCACGCGCCGGAGAAGGAGGCTGAGTGCCCTGATCACTCGCCGGAGGAGGAGGCGGAGTGCCGCCACGCGCCGGAGAAGGAGGCGGAGTGCCGCCACGCGCCGGAGAAGGAGGCTGAGTGCCCTGATCACTCGCCGGAGGAGGAGGCGGAGTGCCCTTACTCGCCGGAGCCGTCCAGTTCGGAAGGTTGATGAGCTCCTTCCGCCATAGGCACGAAGTCTTCAAAGCTAAACCCAGCCGAGTCTCCCCTTCACCGGTAGGGTGGTCAAGCTGGAGGTCCTCAAATCCCTCCGTTATTTCATCCACCATCACCCTAGCATATCCTTCTGGAATCGGCCGGCGGTGGTAGGTTGCGCCGGGTTCAGGAGGTAAAACAGAGCCAATAGCCGCCTTGACTTTGAAGTTCTGCCATTGCGCCATAAGGTGGCAATGTTGAGACTCCGTGATAGCATCCACGGGGTAGCTAGCAGGAGCCGTCAAGACATGCTCCAGCTGAAGCAGCTCGGTGGAAGCCACACTGCTTCTCCGCTGAGATGGCGGGGTAGCTTCGGGGGTAGTTTCGGCATGTCGATTGCTGTCTCGTTCCTCTAGCGCTTGAACCCTTTCATGCAGCTTCTGAATTTGGGTCTGCTCCATTTTTTTCCTCCTCTCCTGGCTTTTGTAACCGCCTGCGTCCGGAAAACCAGCCTTCCACGGAATGGAGCCTAGCGTGCCTCGTGTCCGTCCAGGGTGCTCAGGATTCCCGAGGGCCATCGTGAGCTCGTCGTTCTCTCTGTCTGGAACGAACGTCCCTTCCTGCGCTGCATCGATATATTGCTAAATCTTCTTGACTGGTATTCTCAAAAGCTCGTTCGTCCAAACGCACCTCCCTGATACAGGGTCCAAGGTTCCGCCAGCCCCGAAGAACCAAGTCCGGCAACGGTCTGTCCAGTTCATTGTCTGTGGTTCGATCCCTTTTTCAAGCAGATCATTCTCAGCCTTGGCCCACTTAGGCCGGGCTTTGAGGTAGCCACCTGACCCCGTGCGATGGTGAAGCTTCTTCTTCGCAACATTCTTCTTGTTTGTCGCTGACATCTTCTTACTCTTTTCCGATGTCTTGTGGGCCACAAATGCGGGCCAGTGATATCTGATCTTCTCATACCGGCCGATGAATTCTGGCGTCTCTTCTTTGTCGACAAACGTTTTCAGCTCATTCTTCCACCTCCTGAATAGGTCTGCCATCTTCTTAAGAGCATGAGACTTGATTAATTGCTCTTTAACTGGCTTCTCCGGATCCTCCTCTGGCGGTAGGGTGAAATTGGCCTTCAGCTCAGTCCAAAGATCATCTTTCTGCATATCATTGACATAAGACACCTCAGGGTCTTCCTTCTTAGGCTTATACCATTGGTGGATGCTGATCGGGATCTTGTCCCTAACTAGAACCCCGCACTGAGCAGCAAATGCATCCTTTGTCCGGATGGGTTCAATCGGTTCGCCGTCGCGCGCGATTGCTGTGATCTCAAACCTTTCATCCGAGCGCAACTTTCTCTTCGGGCCTCGTCTCTTTACCGCAGTTGTGCTCGATCCGGAGGGCTAGAAAAAAAGAAGAAAGACGAGTGTTAATTAATATGTGTACATACTAAAACAATGAATGCATCAATTAGCTAGTCAGCACAGGCTTAACTAATATATTTACCTGGCCGGACTCTGTTCGGTCACCGGAGCCGTCACCACGGGTCACCGGAGCCATCATAATCATGTCTTTCCTCCTCCACTCTTCGATCACCGTAGCCTGCTTCTTCACCCTGTTCTTCCAGACCATCATTGTCGTTAAGATACGACAAGATATCACCTCCGGCTAAGATTATGTCCCCCAACACCTCTTCTGCTTGCTTGTCTCGTCCGTGCTCCATTGTTTCTGCAAATATTACAACATGGCAATTATTACACAAACATGACAGCAGGTGGTTAGTGCAAAAGTAGACCTATCTTATTCCGGGTTTGGGGTGGCCTCGGCAACGCTTCAAGGGTAGGGGCGCGGCGGGAGGGGGTAGGAGACCGACATCATTTTTTCTAGGGTTTGGGTGTCCTCGAGAGTTTTGGTCGAGCGAGAGGGCCGGGGGGTGCTCCCGTGGTATAAGTCATCACGGTCGAGAGGGGGTATAAATATCGACCGTCCATCATGTCGAAGTTATCTGGGAGGGAGTTATATATATCGACAACGACGACATACATACATGGGAAAATAATGTTATCGGGGAGGGGGTATATCGACCCCCCCCACGTGTTGAAGTTATCGGGAGGGGGTTATATCGACAACGACAATGAACGTACATGGGAAAATAATATTATCGGGGAGGGGGTATATCGACCCCCCCTCGTGTTGAAGTTATCGGGAGAGGGGTATATCGACGACGACAGACCCGATAAAACATAAGAAAACGAAGAAGAAACAAAAAGAGGAGAAGAAGAAAAGGAATAGAGGAGAAGATCAAAGAAAAAAAAAGAAGAAAAAAAAGAGGAGAAGAAGAAAGGAATAGAGGAGAGAAGAAGAAAAAAATAGAATTTTTTCTATTTTTTCTTCTTCTCTTCTATTCCTTTTTTCTTCTCCTCTTCTTTTTCTTCTTTTTTCCTCTTCTTATTTATTTCTCCTCTTCTTCCTCTCCTCTTCTTCTCCTTTCTTCCTCTTCTTATTTTCCTTTTTCCTCTCATTCATAAAAAAATGTTCAAATAGAAAATTTCGAAAAAAGTAAAGGTTTTGCCTAATGCATTGTTCATATGAATATACAAACATTTGCATATTCTACAATAATTAATATCACCAAAAAAATCTATGAACAGAAAAAAATCCTAACTTTTCTAAAAATCTATCTTTTGCATATATACATGAACATATACACAGAGAACATATATACATAGAGAACATATATACATGAACATACATATATATACACAGAGAACATATATACATGAACATACATATATACATTTTTATAAAAATGCAATAAAAAGACAGGGAGGAAGGGGGCAGTGCCGGCCCTGACCAAGGCGACGGCGGCGCGTCGGGGCAGGGGCAGAGGCGACGGCGGCGTGGTCGGGGCAGGGGCAGAGGCGTCGGCGGCGAAGGGCGGGGCAGGGCGACGGCGACGACGGGGACGGGCCGGGGCGTGGCTGACGGCGAGGGCGCGGGCAACGGCGACGACGACGGGCACGGGCGACGGCGACGGCGAGGGCAGCGGGCGGCGTCGGCGTCGTCGGGGCAAACTGCAGATGAACTCTGAAAAATTTCCTAAGTGTTTGCTTATATAGCAAAGCCTTTAGTCCCGGTTCGTGGCACCAACCGGGACTAAAGGTAGGCATTAGTCCCGGTTGGTGCCACCAACTGGGACCAAAGCCCTCTTTTCAGCAGCGCAAAGGGCGGGAAGCGGCGGCCTTTGGTCCCGGTTGATGGCACCAACCGGGACTAAGGGGGGGGGGCATTGGTCCCGGTTGGTGCCACGAACCAGTACCAATGCACCCCTTTAGTCCCGGTTGGTGGCACCAACCGGGACCAAAAGCCTCTTGCTGCCCGCGTCGCGGCCAAAAGTTTAGTCCCACCTCGCTAGCCGAGGGGCGCCCGCACCAGTTTAAAAGCCCCGGCGCGGCTGCTGTCTCGAACTCCTCTCTATAGCAGGCTTCTGGGCCTAACTTTGGCGCGCTGCCCGTTGAGCCCTCTAGCCCTTCTCGGCCTGTATTTGCAAACCCGAGGGTTGGAAGGCCCAGCGGGCAGCGCCCCAACAATTTTTTTTTTCTGTATTTAGTTTTTTTGTTTTCTTTTTTGCTTTATTTTTGTTTTGTTTCTACTTACAACAAAACACTTATTTATTTTATTTTATTTTGTTTCTAATTACTTATTTATTTTACTTTATGATAATTCTTTTTGCTATTAAAGTTTCTATCAAAAAAAGTTCTTTATGAAAATTCTTTTTGCTGTATTTAGTTTTTTTGTTTTCTTTTTTGCTTTATTTATTTTGTTTTGTTTCTACTTACAACAAAAAACTTATTTATTTTATTTTATTTTGTTTCTAATTACTTATTTATTTTACTTTATGATAATTCTTTTTGCTATTAAAGTTTCTATCAAAAAAGGTTCTTTATGAAAATTCTTTTTGCTTTTAATGATTTTGAACAGAAAATACTTCGATAATTTTAGTTGCATCAATTTTATATGATTTTAGTTTCAATAATACTAGAGGTTTCTTATAATGTTTTGAACAGAAAATACTTTGTTAATTTTAGTTTCATAAATTTTATTAAAGTTTATTTTATTTTGCCGTAACACAAGAAGTCCGGAGTTGTAATAAGTTATTAAAAATAAAAAAGGGGCGCAATGCTCGTTGATTTGCTTCAAGCCTTTCGGAATAGTGTAGACTGCACTGCACATAGCTCCATGCAGTCTACCTTATTCCTCAAGGCTTGAAGCTAAGCAACGTGAGCATTGCGCCTCTTCTTCATCGTCTCCGCACTCAGGGCTTATAAACCGCTCCTAGTGCCTCTCAGCTAGCGAGGTGGGACTAAAAAACTGTTAGTAAGAAACTCTAGTACCGGTTCGTGCCACAAACCGGTACTAAAGGTGCTCGTGGGGCCACAGCCTCATTAGTACCGGTTCGTGGCACCAACCGGGACCAAAGGGTGGAATTGGTCCCGGTTCGTGCCACCAACCGGGACCAATGGCCTTGCACAGCGGCGTGGTGGTGGGAGTTTAGTCCCTCCTCGCTAGCTGAGAGAGAGCCGCACCTGTTTATAAGGTGCGGTGCGCCTGAGCTGTCGAGCTCCTCTCTAAAGCAGGCTTACGGGCCTAACCTCTCTGTACATGCCTGCGGGCCTACTGGGCCTTCTGCGGGCCTGAATCCTGGCCCATGGATGGATTTCTAATCGTATTCAGGCCGTGGTGGCCCAGTAGGTGGCATAATTTTTAATTTTTGGCCTGTTATTTTTCATGTATTTACTAATTATTTTGAGCTATAAGACCCTAAAATTGAAAAGCATTTCGAATGAACTCTGAAAAGGTTGAAAGTTGGCATGGTATCATCATTTCATCCACATAGCATGTGCAAGAAAGTTGAGAGGGTTACGGAAAAAACTAGATGCACTTCGTGTACAAAACGGACAATGGTATCATACTCGTCTGTTACAAAGTTGGCATGGTATCATCATAATAGTTGCGGGAGAAAGTCTTCACTTTTTCTTCGCTTGTGTCATTTGCTTATTGCGCCGTAACCATGGATAATCTTCATCGTTTATCAGGATGCTTGGGTCAGCCTTGACTTTGAAGGGAGGAATTTCATGAAACTTTTCATAATCTTCAGACATGTCTGTCTTGCCCTCCACTCCCACAATGTCCCTTTTTCCTAAAAGAACTATGTGGCGCTTTGGCTCATCGTATGATGTATTCGCTTCCTTATCTTTTCTTTTTCTCGGTCTGGTAGACATGTCCTTCACATAGATAACCTGTGCCACATCATTGGCTAGGACGAACGGTTCGTCAGTGTACCCAAGATTGTTCAGATCCACTGTTGTCATTCCGTACTGTGGGTCTACCTGTACCCCGCCTCCTGACAGATTGACCCATTTGCACTTAAACAAAGGGACCTTAAAATCATGTCCGTAGTCAAGTTCCCATATGTCCATTATGTAACCATAATATGTGTCCTTTCCCCTCTCAGTTGCTGCATCAAAGCGGACACCGCTGTTTTGGTTGGTGCTCTTTTGATCTTGGGCGATTGTGTAAAATGTATTCCCATTTATCTCGTATCCTTTGTAAGTCAATACAGTCGAAGATGGTCCCCTGGACAACGAGTACAACTCATCACAAACAGTGGTGTCACCTCTGAGACGTGTTTCCAAGCTGAAAGTCCTGATGTGTTCACATGTAATCTAGTCGTCACACTGCTCCGGGTGTTTGGAGCGCAGACTGTTCTTGTGTTCATCGACATACGGGGTCACCAAGGTAGAGTTCTGTAGAACTGTGTAGTGTGCTTGAGACCAAGAATATCCGTCCCTGCATATTATTGAGTCCCCTCCAAGCGTGCCTTTTCCAGTCAGTCTCCCCTCATACCGCGATTTAGGGAGACCTATCTTCTTAAGGCCAGGAATGAAGTCAACACAAAACCCAATGACATCCTCTGTTTGATGGCCCATGGAGATGCTTCCTTCTGGCCTAGCGCGGTTACGGACATATTTCTTTAGGACTCCCATGAACCTCTCAAAGGGGAACATATTGTGTAGAAATACGGGCCCCAGAATGACAATCTCGTCGATTAGATGAACTAGGACGTGCGTCATGATATTGAAGAAGGATGGTGGGAACACCAGCTCGAAACTGACAAGACATTGCGCCACATCACTCCTTAGCCTTGGTATGATTTCTGGATCGATCACCTTCTGAGAGATTGCATTGAGGAATGCACATAGCTTCACAATGGCTAATCGGACGTTTTCCGGTAGAAGCCCCCTCAATGCAACCAGAAGCAGTTGCGTCATAATCACGTGGCAGTCATGAGACTTTAGGTTCTGGAACTTTTTCTCTGGCATATTTATTATTCCCTTTATATTCGACGAGAAGCCAGTCGGGACCTTCATACTAAGCAGACATTCAAAGAAGATTTCTTTCTCTTCTTTCGTAAGAGCGTAGCTGGCAGGACCTTCATACTGCTTCGGAGGCATGCCGTCTTTTTCGTGCAAACGTTGCAGGTCCTCCCGTGCCTCAGGTGTATCTTTTGTCTTCCCATACACGCCCAAGAAGCCTAGCAGGTTCACGCAAAGGTTCTTCGTCACGTGCATCACGTCGATTGAAGAGCGGACCTCTAGCTCTTTCCAGTAGGGTAGGTCCCAAAATATAGATTTCTTCTTCCACATGGGTGCATGTCCCTCAGCGTCATTCGGAATAGCTAGTCCGCCGGGACCCTTTCCAAAGATTACGTGTAAATCATTGACCATAGCAAGTACGTGATCACCGGTACGCATGGCGGGCTTCTTCCGGTGATCTGCCTCGCCTTTGAAATGCTTGCCTTTCTTTCGACATTGATGGTTGGTCGGAAGAAATCAACGATGGCCCAGGTACACATTCTTCCTGCATTTGTCCAGGTATATACTTTCAGTGTCATCTAAACAGTGCGTGCATGCGTGGTATCCCTTGTTTGTCTGTCCTGAAAGGTTACTGAGAGCGGGCCAATCGTTGATGGTTACAAACAGCAACGCGTGCAGGTTAAATTCCTCCTGTTTGTGCTCATCCCACGTACGTACACCGTTTCCATTCCACAACTGTAAAAGTTCTTCAACTAATGGCCTTAGGTACACATCAATGTCGTTGCCGGGTTGCTTAGGGCCTTGGATGAGAACTGGCATCATAATGAACTTCCGCTTCATGCACATCCAAGGAGGAAGGTTATACATACATAGAGTCACGGGCCAGGTGCTGTGATTGCTGCTCTGCTCCCCGAAAGGATTAATGCCATCCGTGCTTAAACCAAACCATACGTTCCTTGGGTCAGCTGCAAACTCAGCCCAGTACTTTCTCTCGATTTTTCTCCACTGTGACCCGTCAGCGGGTGCTCTCAACTTCCCGTCTTTCTTACGGTCCTCATTGTGCCATCGCATCAACTTGGCATGCTCTTCGTTTCTGAACAGACATTTCAACCGTGGTATTATAGGAGCATACCACATCACCTTCGCAGGAACCCTCTTCCTGGGGGGCTGGCCGTCAACATCACCAGGGTCATCTCGTCTGATCTTATACCGCAATGCACCGCATACTGGGCATGCGTTCAGATCCTTGTACGCACCGCGGTAGAGGATGCAGTCATTAGGGCATGCATGTATCTTCTGCACCTCCAATCCTAGAGGGCATACGACCTTCTTTGCTGCGTATGTACTGTCGGGAAATTCGTTATCCTTTGGAAGCTTCTTCTTCAATATTTTCAATAGCTTCTCAAATCCTTTGTCAGGCACAGCATTCTCTGCCTTCCACTGCAGCAATCCCAGTACGGTACCGAGCTTTGTGTTGCCATCTTCGCAATTGGGGTACAACCCTTTTTTGTGATCCTCTAACATGCGATCGAACTTCAGCTTCTCCTTTTGACTTTCGCATTGCATCCTTGCATCGGCAATGACCCGGCGGAGATCATCATCATCGGGCACTGGTTCCTCTTGATCTTCAGCAGCTTCCCCCCTTGCAGCATCATTGGGCACATCGTCTGGTTCCTCTTGATCTTCAGCAGCTTCCCTCGTTGCAGCATCACCGTATTCAGGGGGCACATAGTTGTCATCGTCCTCTTCTTCTTCGCCGTCTTCCATCATAACCCCTATTTCTCCGTGCCTCGTCCAAACATTATAGTGTGGCATGAAACCCTTGTAAAGCAGGTGGGTGTGAAGGATTTTCCGGTCAGAGTAAGACTTCGTATTCCCACATATAGGGCATGGACAACACATAAAACCATTCTGCTTGTTTGCCTCAGCCACTTCGAGAAAATCATGCACGCCCTTAATGTACTCGGAGGTGTGTCTGTCACCGTACATCCATTGCCGATTCATCTGCGTGCATTATATATAATTAAGTGTGTCAAAAACCATTACAGAACATCATGAATAGATAATTAAGTGACCAAATTAATAGAAGTTCATCATCACATTAAAACCAAAGTACATACATAGTTCTCATCTAACAACATATATATAGCTCTCCAGAGCATCTAATTAATTAAACCATACATTGAAACTATGTAAAACATTTCAATGCGAAAACAAATGCGATCATAATCGCAACCAAGGTAACAATTGATCCAACGGCATAATGATACCAAGCCTCGGTATGAATGGCATATTTTCTAATCTTTCTAATCTTCAAGCGCATTGCATCCATCTTGATCTTGTGATCATCGACGACATCCGCAACATGCAACTCCAATATCATCTTCTCCTCCTCAATTTTTTTATCTTTTCCTTCAAGTAATTGTTTTCTTCCTCAACTAAATTTAACCTCTCGACAATAGGGTCGGTTAGAATTTCCGGTTCAACCACCTCCTAGATAAATAAAATCTATGTCACGTTGGTCGGTATATTTGTCATAAACAATAAATGAACCAAATAGTTATAAAAAGATAATATATACCACATCCGAATCATAGACAGGACGAGGGCCGACGGGGGCGGATACCAAAACCATCGCACTATGTAATAAGAAGGAATAATAAAAGTAACAAAATTAGACAAGTAACTATCTAAAGTAAGAATTTTTTCCTTTCAGAAAGAAGATAAGAACAAGAGGCTCACCACGGTGGTGCTGGCGACGAGATCGGCGCGGGCGATCGACGGCGGTGAAGACGGGGATGGGACGTGACGGACCGCTAAACCTAGACAAATCTCGGGGAAAATGGAGCTCGGAGGTCGAGTTTTGAGAGGAGAAAGATTAACTAGTGTGGCTCAAACATTTCATCGAACACCTCATGTGCATAGGAGGTGAGCTAGAGCACCCAAATGCCCTCCCCTCGTCGGCCAGAAAAAACAGAGCAGTGTGGAGTGCTCTGCTGTGGCGATGGGGTATATATAGGGAACTCTTTGGTCCCAGTTCGTGGCACCAACCGGGACTAAAGGCCTTTGGTCCCGGTTGGTGCCACGAACCGGGACCAATGCCCCCTTTAGTCCCGGTTGGTGGCACCAACCGGGACCAAAGGCCTTGTGCTGCCCCGCGTCAAAAGTTTAGTCCCACCTCGCTAGTTGAGAGGGCTCGAGAGTGGTTTATAAGCGCTGCTGCGCCCACCCTCTTGAGCTCCTCTCAACTGCAGGCTTTCGGGCCTAACCGTTCTCTTTGCCTGTGGGGCCTACTAGGCCTTCTGTGGGCCTGAATCCTGGCCCACGGATGGGTTTCAAGTCGTATTCAGGCCGTGGTGGCCCAGTAGGTGGCATAATTTTTTTCTCTATTTTTTGTTTTCTCTTTTGCTTTATTTGTTTTGTTTCGTTTCTACTTACAACAAAAACCTTATTTATTTTATTTCTAATTACTTATGTATTTTACTTTAATTATTTTATTTTATTTATTTTACTGCTGTTATTTTTATTTATTTTACTGCTACTATTTTTATTTAATTTATTAAGGTTTATTTATTTTAGTCACTATAGTTTATTTTATTTTATTTTATTAAGGTTTATTTATTTATATTTATTTTATTAAGGTTTATTTATTTTATTTACTATAAAAAATGAACATAGATACGCCTATAGAGAAAATTCAACCTAAATTCATAATAAATTTCTATGAAATTCAAAGAAATTTACTGTGAATTTAGGTCAAATTCCTTGTATAAGGGCATCTATTTTCACTTTGAGAGGAGCTCAACAAGGGAGAGAGGGACGGGCTTATAAACTGGTGTGAGCGCCCTTCGGTTGGCGAGGTGGGACTAAACACTGGCCGCAACTAGGACCAGCCCTTTAGTCCCGGTTTGTGGTATGAACCGGGACTAAAGGGTGGTGGGCCAGGAGCGTGGCCCATTGGTCCCGGTTTGTCCCACGAACCGGGTCCAAAGGGGCCGGACGAACCGGGACCAATGCCCCCATGAGGCCCGGCAGGCCCCTGGCCGCACGAACCGGGACCAATGCTCGCATTAGTCCCGGTTCGTGATTGAACCGGGACTAATGTGAATATTGCCCTGTGACCAAAGCCCAGTTTTCTACTAGTGCATGTAAGTGTGTATTTATGTTGTATTTGGTGTTTCTACAATAAAAACTATTTTAATTGTTTGAATTTATGAAAGTTTGTTGATTGAACATAAAAGTCGTTATTGTTTTTTTGGCAAGGAAAACGAAAAAATTGTTAATGCCCATGAGAAAACTTTGCGTTTCACGCAAGACCCTGGTTGTATTCAATCAAGTAAGGGCCATTGAACTCAAGAGACCATATTCGAACGTGGAGTACCTCCTAAATTGTGTGCTTGATCTTTCTAATTTCAGGGAGCACTTGATTCGTTAATGTCAAGTGGATTCAGGAGAGGGTGTGGAAGTCTTGGGAAATGGGACAGATGACAACATATCTAAAAAAATTGTGAATGCATCTCCACTGTGTTGGATCATTTTTTAGGGTTCTTTGGTTTGCGTAACTCTGAAAGCGTAGAAATAGAAGAAACACTAAGTATGATAGGAATGTTTGTGTAGGACCATTGTTATCGACCAGGGACGAATGGAAAATTTTAACAAGTTCTTCAAGTAGACGTAACACTTTGAGAAACTAAATAATAACATGATAGTGCTACAACAGTTTTGAGAAAATCTACAACAAGAACTAGATAATCGAAAGGGCATGCAACAAAACTACCAAATAAGCAAAACATAGGAAAACAAGGTATCACAGAAACATAAGACAAACATTCTAAGTTGCGAGAGAACCTAACAAGCTAGGCGGAGAAGAAATCTTCACGGACTAAGTAGAGTACAACACTTCATGAAAATCTAAGAGTAGAATAAAATGAAAGCGCTCAATAGTCTTTACAACAATCACAGAGAAGAAAGAACGGAAAGTTCTTTGAAACACTATGAGTGACTGAAATTAAAGTAGTGCAAACAAAAGATCTTGTTTATCGACAAAGACACAACGATGTGTTTACCCCAGTCCAAACGGTTGGCACAGTTCTACGGCTGGTTTGAAGAGGTTGAGCCACAGTTCCGAAGACACACAAGTTTTTGTCTTGTTCTCCTCGGGTAAGTTTCTCCGAACTCACCTAACCACGCGTGGTAGATCGTGCAGTGATCTACGAACCGATACAAACTTGTTCTTCAGTGAATCCACACATTGGATGCTCTTGAACAATGCCTAACCGTCTAGAAGATACATTGTCCTCATGAGTAACGGGTCCAAGTTAGTCCTTGATCAAGTTCTTCGTTGATGCTCAATCACAGTCACTTAAGGCTATGTGGTTTTTCCTCACTCAAATCCGTGGGAGGTAAGGTTGTTGATAACACACAAATGTGGGGATCACAACAATCTTCAATGGGTATAAACCCAAATTTATAGATTTGACATAAAGTGAGGCAGAGAATATTTACAAGATTTAGTAGCTGAGTTGTCAATTCAACTGCACCTAAAACAAATTATTAGTACAATGATGATATGGTGAATGAAGTTTGTATGTAGCAGCAGAGTAAAACAACAACAAAAATCTCCGTTGTTGCCAAGTACAAGTATCTTAAATAGAGCAAGCAGTAGCGTGAAACATAGGAATGGGGTGGGTATTCGGACGTTTGCATGGATGAAACCAATTATGTAAAAGCAATTAATGATGATACAATTACTAGATCATGGTCCCGAATTATTGTAGGCATGTATTTCAATTTTAGAGAGACATAATTATTTCAAAGAACTTACCCCTCACCGGTAATCCAAACCCCTTGCCTCGGGGTCCTAATTGGAAACTAAGTGTTATTAAGGTGACCTTGTGGTTCAACCTAATAATGCATTAACACTTTGTGAATAAATGTAATCCTTAAGTTTATAATTATCTCATTGATATCCCGGCATGTCCCTCACAAGGTCTCCAGATCAAAACTATAACATGTGCATATGGCTTGCAGGTACAATCATGTACAAAAATATATCAAAGACATAAATGGTTCATACCTAAAATCATATTATTCAGACCCTAGTAACAAACATTGAGCATATTAAAGTCATGGCAACACATGTTGGGGAACGTAATACAAAAACTTTCTTTTTACCGCGCGCACGTACACTACAAAGAAAAACACTTCCGTGATGATACATGTTTGTCATAGTAGTCCACGTTTTTTTGTCACGCATGTACATCCATGATGATTTTATGACAGAAAGAAGATAGTCATACCTATGTTGTCGTAGAAGTGTGACATGACAATACTCAAATTATCATCATAGAAGTGTCCACTTCCATGACGATAAATGGCACGTCATGGAAGTGCTTTCGTCAGGGGTAACCGACACGTGCATCCACCATAACGGGTCACCGTTAAGCTATCGGGTCCGATTTTGTATCCAATAACTCATTAACAGCCGCGACCAATGGCGATTTTTCACGTGTAAAATTCTCATTGGCCGAAGGAAACACGTGTCGGCTCTGTGTTGGGACAGATGTCATCCATCCAATGGACGAGGCGCACCTATAGGACGTTGACACACGGCACGGCCCAACACTGGCCCATTTATGTTATAAAGGCCGGCCCATTTGACTTGGTCAAAAGTTAGCGGGCCAGTCCATGGAAAGCCTGTTAATGGCTTGTTCGCACATAGCCCATTAATGGCCTGGTAACTCAGGGCCTGTTATGGCCTTTCGGAATTCATCCCAGTAGCCCATTATGCCCTTTCAATCCAGCCCTTTCAGAATATAATCCCGACCCGTTGTCAATTTTGGGCCATGTGTGGCCCATGACGTATTTTGGTCCGCATGAAGCCTTTCGTATCTTTGGGCCCTTTAACGGCCCATGGTGATTCTGGTCCATAATAAACAGTAAATTGCTTTATACCCAATAAAGGCCCATGATTCAGTTGGGCCATTTTCAGCCCATATTATCTTTCGGCCTTCTAAGGCCCATATGTATTCGGTCTCATTATTGGCCCTCGATTACTTATGGTCCGTTACTGGCCTGTTCAACTAATGGGCCAAATTCAGCCCGTGGTTACAGTTGGCCCGTCTGTGGCCTGTTAACCCTTTGGGCCTTATTCATCCCGTCATCTATTACGGGCCATTAATGACCCGTTATGCTTGTCGATATAATTAAGCATGTGTTGTCTTACGGCATGTTAACGACCCATTATGGCATGAGCCCATTAATAGATGGTTACGATTCTGGCCTGTTTACGGCCCATAACGCGTTCTGAATTTGGTCCATGATCAGTAGGGCCCATGGATCCTACGGCCATAAGAGGCCCATGGATCGTAAGGCCTGTAGGAGGACTGTGGATCCTACAGGCCGTATGAGGACCATGGATCCTACGGCCCATAGGAGGTCCATGGATACAACGGCCCGTAGGAGGGCCAGGTTACAATGGACCATATGTGGACCATTGTTATTGCAGCCACTAGGAAACCGAGGAAAAAGAACTGTAGTACTACATGATGGAAATATGCCCTAGAGGCAATAATAAAGTTGTTATTATTATTATATTTCCTTATTCATGATAAAACTTTATTATTCATGCTAGAATTGCATCGATCAGAAACTTAAATACATGTGTGGATACATAAACAAATACTGTGTCCCTAGTGAGCCTCTACTATACTAGCTCGTTGATCAAAGATGGTTAAGGTTTCCTAACCATAGACATGTGTTGTCATTTGATAACGGGATCACATCATTAGGATAATGATGTGATGGACAAGACCCATCCGTTATCTTAGCATATGATCGTTCAGTTTATTGCTACTGCTTTCTTAATGTCAAATACATGTTCCTTTGACCATGAGATCATGCAACTCCCGGATATCGGAGGAATACCTTGTGTGCTATCAAACGTCACAACGTAATTGGGTGATTATAAAGATGCTCTATATGTATCTCCGAAGGTATCTGTTGAGTTGGCATGGATCAAGATTGGGATTTGTCACTCCGAGTATCGGAGAGGTATCTCTGGGCCCTCTCGGTAATACACATCACAATAAGCTTCCAAGCAAAATGACTAAGGAGTTAGTTATGAGATGATGTATTACGGAACGAGTAAAGAGACTTGCCAGTAACGAGATTGAACTAGGTATAGAGATACCGACGATCGAATCTCGGGCAAGTAACATACCGATAGGCAAAGGGAATTACGTATGTTGTCATAACGGTTCGACCGATAAAGATCTTCGTAGAATATGTAGGAACCAATATGGGCATCCAGGTTCCGCTATTGGTTATTGACCGAAGAGGTGTCTCGGTCATGTCTACATAGTTCTCGAACCCGTAGGGTCCGCACGCTTAACGTTCGTTGACGATATAGTGTTATATGAGTTATATGATTTGGTGACCGAATGTTATTCGGAGTCCCAGATGAGATCACAGACATGACGAGGAGCTCCGGAGGTAAAGATCGATATATAGGACGATGATATTTGGACATCGGAAGAGTTTCGGGAGGTACCGGGCAGTCATCGGATCACCGAAAGGGGTTCCGGGAAGCCCCGGGAGGCTATATGGGCTTAATGGGCCAAAAGGGGGAACACACCAGCCCACAAGTGGCTGGTGCGCCCCTCTCTTTGGCCGTCGGCCCTAGGGTAAGGAAAGGGGGAGGGTTGGCCCCTCCTGCCTTTCCCTCCTCATGAGAGAAAGGAAAGGGCGGCGCCACCTCCCCGTGCCTTCCTCACGCGCACAAACAAGAAAAGGGGGGAGGGGGCGGCCAAGGGCAGGAGCCCAAGGGGGATTCGGCCACCCTTGGGGCGCCTCCTGGCTGCCTCCCCTCCCCCACCTATATATATGTGGGAGGGTGTTGGGGATATTACTACTGGGTATAAACCGGCCAGGAGAGGCCGGGTTATCCCCATAATGAGTTATTTATATTTGAAGCCCATGAAGACAAGGAGTGTGGCGCTTTACGAAGGCCCAGGGCCCAAAGGCGGATTAAAGCCTGTAGACATAAACCGCCATTGATATGTAAACTTGTGTTGTAAGATAGAAAGAGTAAAAACCGAGCCGGACACGTTTATGAGCCGGCCTCGGGATTCTGTAAACCGACGGGCGTCAACCTATGTATATAAAGGGACGACCCGATGGCGGTTTAGGGACAACAAACAACAACTCGAGAGCCAGGCATAGAGGATTCACTCTCTGGTCATCGAAACCCTAGCAATTCCAAAGCAACTGGATTAGGTCCTTACCTTCACCGCAAGGGGCCGAACCAGTGTAAACTCTCTGCGTCCTTTGTCCGCTTTAACCCCTTTAAGCAAACCCGTCGCGATGGCTCCACGACTAAGTCCTTTCACTAGGACATCTGCCGTGACAAAACCACGACAGTTGGCGCCCACCGTGGGGCTATCGCATGATGGTTTCGAGTTCTTAGAGGAAAGCTTCGAAGGACTCAAGGGATACGCTGTGGGCCGGATGACTAAGAGTCGTCGCGGCAAACTCTACATCGACGACGCAGGCTGGGGCCCCGAGGCCGGCTCTTGAGTACGGGTACCGGGTCCCCTTCGGCGGCGTTCACGTTTTCATTCACAAGATCGGCGAACCGAGCCCTGAGCCGGACATCTGCACCGACATTGTCGAAACGGCTTAGCGTGCGAGACCTGCCCGGGTTCAACCTGCCATGAAGCGTGCCTTCGTGGGACTCATCCACGGAGCGGAATCTGAGGTTAGATCGGCATCTGGTGGTGAGACCGTCGTTTACTCTGATGACGAGTCATCGATTGGAGAGACCGAGTCATTGTACCAGTTGCAAGATGGCCGGACTGGGGGCTGTTCCGATGGCGACAGTATTCCGGACCCCTTCGATCCGCCAAGCCGGGTTGCGATCTTCATGGCCGGTACACAGCCAGCGGTCCACTCTTCGACCGCAGCGGCGATGATTTCCGGATCAGTAGCGGCGACAGCAGCCGGGGCAGAAGGCCCTGTGCGACCGCCGGCTCAGGTTTTATCTGACTTATTTGACGCTTTGGCAATGCTGATGGCGGAAGTTAACACGGCGAATCAAGAGGAGTATAATGCGGAAATCACGAAGGTGAAAGATCAGATAACTCAAGCCAAGGCAGACCTGACGGCTGAGGATACCAGGATGGCTGCAGAACGAGCCGAGTTGGATGCACAGGCTTACCGGCTTATGTTAGATCAGAGCTCGTCAAATGATGTCATGAGGATAAGGTACCGATCTCACCTACCTCCGGTTTATGAGGCAAGAAATCTCTTTAACACACCAGGAGCAGGAACCAGTAATCAGCCAGTGGTAAACCGGGCGGAGGCACCTGGAACGGGGACGCCGGTTCAGCCGCGCCCTACGGATCCGCCTCGTCAGAGCAATGTCCTGCCACAGCATGTCCCAACACCACCGGGTCATTACTCTAACCCGTTGTATAACATTGTCGCCGCCGCTTCGCGATTGGCAGCTCTCCCGATCGAAGGCGAGTCCCCAGTAGCGGTCGAGACACGACGGGCTAGAGAGCTCCTTCAGACAGCCTTGACTCAACAACAGGCTTATTCCTACAGCCGCGAGAGGATTCATTCCACTCCCCGCCCAAGCCGGAGTTACAGCAGGCATATGGATGAATCGGCCGTGTCGAGAGTGCGCGAAATCGTAATCCACCTCGTGGCCATAACCCGGCGGGTGGCGGTGGTGATGCTCAGGATGTGGTGGATCGTGCTAGGGCACGTCGAGAGGCCGAGTTAGTAGCGCAGCATGAAGCCCGCCAACTTACTCCGGTTCGTCCGACAACTTCGGTGGAACCAGGGGTTACCTTCAGTTCTTTGGGGGTGCCGTGTCTCGTCCCAGCGCTGCAATGTACAGCTGCCCAAGGATTTCAAGGGCCCACGTAAGGTGCCGAATTACACTGCCGATTTATCCCCCGAGTCATGGGTTGAAAGCTATGAGATGGCAATGGAGATGCTTGATGTGGACGATGCGCCATGTGCTAAATACTTCACCATGATGTTGGAGGGAACATCCCGCACATGGTTGAAAAACCTGCCAGCTAACTCCATTGGGTCATGGGCCGATTTAAGGGCCCGGTTTATCCAGAATTTCAAGGATACATGCAAGCAGCTGATGTCTGCTACGCAACCTTCTTCTTGTAGACGTTGTTGGGCCTCCAAGTGCAGAGGTTTGTAGGACAGTAGCAAATTTCCCTCAAGTGGATGACCTAAGGTTTATCAATCCGTGGGAGGCGTAGGTTGAAGATGGTCTCTCTCAAACAACCCTGCAACCAAATAACAAAGAGTCTCTTGTGTCCCCAACACACCCAATACAATGGTAAATTGTATAGGTGCACTAATTCGGCGAAGAGATGGTGATACAAGTGCAATATGGATGGCAGATATAGGTTTTTGTAATCTGAAAATATAAAAACAGCAAGGTAACTAATGATAAAAGTGGGCGTAAACGGTATTGCAATGCTAGGAAACAAGGCCTAGGGTTCATACTTTCACTAGTGCAAGTTCTCTCAACAATAATAACATAATTGGATCATATAACTATCCCTCAACATGCAACAAAGAGTCACTCCAAAGTCACTAATAGCGGAGAACAAACGAAGAGATTATGGTAGGGTACGAAACCACCTCAAAGTTATTCTTTCCAATCAATCCATTGGACTATTCCTATAAGTGTCACAAACAGCCCTAGAGTTCGTACTAGAATAACACCTTAAGATACAAATCAACCAAAACCCTAATGTCACCTAGATACTCCAATGTCACCTCAAGTATCCGTGGGTATGGTTATACGATATGCATCACACAATCTCAGATTCATCTATTCAACCAACACATAGAACCTCAAAGAGTGCCCCAAAGTTTCTACCGGAGAATCAAGACGAAAACGTGTGCTAACCCCTATGCATAGGTTCATGGGCGGAACCCGCAAGTTGGTCACCAAAACATACATCAAGTGAATCACGTGATATCCCATTGTCACCAGAGATACGCACGACAAGACATACATCAAGTGTTCTCAAATCTTTAAAGACTCAATCCGATAAGATTACTTCAAAGGGAAAACTCAATCCGTTACAAGAGAGTAGAGGGGGAGAAGCAACATAAGATCCAACTATAATAACAAAGCTCGCGATACATCAAGATCGTGCCAAATCAAGAACACGAGAGAGAGAGAGATCAAACACATAGCTACTGGTACATACCCTCAGCCCCGAGGGTGAACTACTCCCTCCTCGTCATGGAGAGCGCCGGGATGATGAAGATGGCCACCGGTGAGGGTTCCCCCCTCCGGCAGGGTGCCGGGACAGGGTCCCGATTGGTTTTTGGTGGCTACAGAGGCTTGCGACGGCGGAACTCCAGATCTCTTCTCTTCCCCGAAGGTTTTATGGTATATGGATATATATAGGTGAAAGAAGTACGTCAGGGGAGCCACGAGGGGCCCACGAGGGTGGAGGGCGCGCCCAGGGGGGTGGGCGCGCCCCCCTGCTTTGTGCCTTCCTCATTGCTTTCTTGACGTGGACTCCAAGTCTCCCGGGCTGCTTTCCTTCCAAAAATAACTTCTCCAGAAGGTTTCATTCCATTTCGACTCCGTTTGATATTCCTTTTCTTCAAAACACCAAAACAGGGGGAAAACAGGAACTGGCATTGGGCTCTGGGTCAATAGGTTAGTCCCAAAAGTAATATAAAAGTGCATAGTAAAGCCCATAAAACATCCTAGATGGATAATATAATAGCATGGAACAATAAAAAATTATAGATACGTTGGAGACGTATCAGCATCCCCAAGCTTAATTCCTGCTCGTCCTCGAGTAGGTAAATGATAAAAACAGAATTTTTTATGTGGAATGCTACTTGGCATAATTTCAATGTAATTCTTCTTAATTGTGGTATGAATATTCAGATCCGAAAGATTCAAGATAAAAGTTCATATTGACATAAAAGTGATAACACTTCAAGCATACTAACTAAGCAATTATGTCCTCTCAAAATAACATGGCCAAAGAAAGTTCATCCCTACAAAATCATATAGTTTGGTCATGCTCCATTTTCGTCACACAAGAATGCTTTCATCATGCACAACCCCGATGACAAGCCAAGCAATTGTTTCATACTTTAGTAATCTCAAACTTTTTCAAACTTCACGCAATACATGAGCGTGAGCCGTGGATATAGCACTATGGGTGGAATAGAATATAATGATGGGGGTTATGTGGAGAAGACAAAAAAGGAGAAAGTCTCACATCAACGCGGCTAATCAATGAGCTATGGAGATGCCCATCGATTGATGTTAATGCAAGGAGTAGGGATTGCCATGCAACGGATGCACTAGAGCTATAAATATATGAAAGCTCAACAAAAGAAACTAAGTGGGTGTGCATCCAACTTGCTTGCTCACGAAGACCTAGGGCACTTGATGAGGCCCATTGTTGGAATATACAAGCCAAGTTCTATAATGAAAAATTCCCACTAGTATATGAAAGTGACAAAACAAGAGACTCTCTATCATGAAGATTATGGTGCTACTTTGAAGCACAAGTGTGGTAAGAGGATAGTAACATTGTCCCTTCTCTCTTTTTCTCTCATTTTTTTGGGGGCCTTCTCTTTTTTATGGCCTTTATCTCTCTCTCTCTCTCTCTCTTTTTAATCCTCACTTGGGACAATGCTCTAGAAAATGATGATCATCACACTTCTATTTATTTACAACTCAAGGATTACAACTTGATACTAGAACAGAGTATGACTCTATATGAATGCCTCCGGTGGTGTACCGGGATATGCAATGAACCAAGAGTGACATGTATGAAAGAATTATGAATGGTGGCTTTGCCACAAATACTATGTCAACTACATGATCATGCAAAGCAATATGACAATGATGAACGTGTCATGATAAACGGAATGGTGGAAAGTTGCATGGCAATATATCTCGGAATGGCTATGAAAATGCCATAATAGGTAGGTATGGTGGCTGTTTTGAGGAAGATATAAGGAGGTTTATGTGTGAAAGAGCGTATCATATCACGGGGTTTGGATGCACTGGCGAAGTTTGCACCAACTCTCAATGTGAGAAAGGGCAATGCACGGTACCGAAGAGGCTAGCAATGATGGAAAGGTGAGAGTGCGTATAATCCATGGACTTAACATTAGTCATAAAGAGCTCACATACTTATTGCAAAAATCTAAAAGTCATCAAAAACCAAGCACTACGCGCATGCTCCTAGGGGGATAGATTGGTAGGAAAAGACCATCGCTCGTCCCCGACCGCCACTCATAAGGATGACAATCAAAGAACACCTCATGTTTCAAATTTGTTACATAACGTTTACCATACGTGCATGCTACGGGACTTGCAAACTTCAACACAAGTATTTCTCAAATTCACAACTACTCAACTAGCACAACTTTAATATCACTACCTCCATATCTCAAAACAATCATCAAGCATCAAACTTCTCTTAGTATTCAACACACTCATAAGAAAGTTTTTACTAGTCTTGAATACCTAGCATATTAAGATTAAGCAAATTACCATGCTGTTTAAGACTCTCAAAATAATATAAGTGAATCATGAGAGAATAATAGTTTCTATAAAAAAAAACCAACACCGTGCTCTAAAAGATATAAGTGAAGCACTAGAGCAAACAACAAACTACTCCAAAAGATATGAGTGAAGATCAATGTGTAGTTGTATAATTATGTAACTATGTGAAGACTCTCTAACATTTAAGAATTTCAGATCTTGGTATTTTATTCAAACAGCAAGCAATGCTAAAGAAAATAAAATGACGCTCCAAGCAAAACACATATCATGTGGTGAATAAAAATATAGCTCCAAGTAAAGTTACCGATGAACGAAGACGAAAGAGGGGATGCCTTCTGGGGCACCCCCAAGCTTAGGCTCTTGGTTATCCTTGAATATTTCCTTGGGGTGCGTTGGGCATCCCCAAGCTTAGGCTCTTTCCACTCCTTATTCCATAGTCCATCGAATCTTTACCCAAAACTTGAAAACTTCACAACACAAAACTTAACAGAAAACTCGTAAGCTCCGTTAGCGAAAGAAAACAAAAGACCACTTCAAGGTACTGTAATGAACTCATTCTTTATTTATATTGGTGTTAAACCTACTGTATTCCAACTTCTCTATGGTTTGTAAACTCTTTTACTAGCCATAGATTCATCAAAATAAGCAAACAACACACGAAAAGCAGAATCTGTCAAAAACAGAACAGTCTGTAGTAATCTGTAACTAACGCAAACTTCTGGAACTCCAAAATTATAAAATAAATTGGTGGACATGAGGAATTTGTCTAGTAATCATCTTCAAAAGAATCAACTAAATAGCACTCTCCAGTAAAAAGTTTTAGCTAATCTCGTGAGCGCTAAAGTTTCTGTTTTTTACAGCATGATCATAAAGACTTCACCCAAGTCTTCCCAAAGGTTCTACTTGGCACAAACACTAATTAAAACACAAAACCACATCTAAACAGAAGCTAGATGGATTATTTATTCCTAAACAGAACCAAAAAGCAAGAAACTAAAATAAAATTGGGTTGCCTCCCAACAAGCGCTATCGTTTAACGCCCCTAGCTAGGCATGATGATTTCAATGATGCTCACATAAAAGATAAGAATTGAAACATAAAGAGAGCATCATGAAGAATATGACTAGCACATTTAAGTCTAACCCACTTCCTATGCATAGGGATTTTGTGAGCAAACAACTTATGGGAACAATAATCAACTAGCATAGGAAGGCAAAACAAGTATAACTTTAAAATTTTAAGCACATAGAGAGGAAACTTGATATTATTGCAATTCCTACAAGCGTATATTCCTCCATCATAATAATTTTCAGTAGCATCATGAATGAATTCAACAATATAACCAGCACCTAAAGCATTCTTTTCATGATGCATAAGCATAGAATTTTTATTACTCTCCACATAAGCAAATCTATTCTCATCAATAGTAGTGGGAGCAAACTCAACAAATATAACTATCATGTGATTGAAAATTAAGATCAAGATGACAAGTTTCATGGTTATCATTATTCTTTAAAGCATACGTGTCATCACAATAATCATCATAGATAGGAGGCATGCTTTCATCATAGTAAATTTTCTCATCAAAGCTTGGGGGACAAAAAAATATCATCTTCATCAAACATAGCATCCCCAAGCTTGTGGCTTTGCATATCATTAGCATCGCGGATATTCAAGGAATTCATACTAACAACATTGCAATCATGCTCATCATAAAAAGATCTAGTACCAAACATTTTAATGCATTCTTCTTCTAGCAATTGAGCACAATTTTCCTTTCCATCATTCTCACGAAAGACATTAAAAAGATGAAGCATATGAGACAAACTCAATTCCATTTTTTTGTAGTTTTCTTTTATAAACTAAACTAGTGCTAAAACAAGAAACAAAAAGATTCGATTGCAATATCTAAAGATATACCTTCAAGCACTCACCTCCCCGGCAACGGCACCATAAAAGAGCTTAGTTGACGGGGTGTGAGTGCCGCTTAACTAGCCTCCCCGGCAACGGCGCCAGAAAAGAGCTTGATGTCTACTACGAAACCTTCTTCTTATAGACGTTGTTGGGCCTCCAAGTGCAGAGGTTTGTAGGACAGTAGCAAATTTCCCTCAAGTGGATGACCTAAGGTTTATCAATCCGTGGGAGGCGTAGGTTGAAGATGGTCTCTCTCAACAACCCTGCAACCAAATAACAAAGAGTCTCTTGTGTCCCCAACACACCCAATACAATGGTAAATTGTATAGGTGCACTAGTTCGGCGAAGAGATGGTGATACAAGTGCAATATGGATGGTAGATATAGGTTTTTGTAATCTGAAAATATAAAAACAGCAAGGTAACTAATGATAAAAGTGAGCATAAACGGTATTGCAATGCTAGGAAACAAGGCCTAGGGTTCATACTTTCACTAGTGCAAGTTCTCTCAACAATAATAACATAATTGGATCATATAACTATCCCTCAACATGCAACAAAGAGTCACTCCAAAGTCACTAATAGCGGAGAACAAACGAAGAGATTATGGTAGGGTACGAAACCACCTCAAAGTTATTCTTTCCAATCAATCCATTGGGCTATTCCTATAAGTGTCACAAACAGCCCTAGAGTTCGTACTAGAATAACACCTTAAGATACAAATCAACCAAAACCCTAATGTCACCTAGATACTCCAATGTCACCTCAAGTATCCGTGGGTATGATTATACGATATGCATCACACAATCTCAGATTCATCTATTCAACCAACACATAGAACCTCAAAGAGTGCCCCAAAGTTTCTACCGGAGAGTCAAGATGAAAACGTGTGCCAACCCCTATGCATAGGTTCATGGGCGGAACCCGCAAGTTGGTCACCAAAACATACATCAAGTGAATCACGTGATATCCCATTGTCACCACGGATACGCACGACAAGACATACATCAAGTGTTCTCAAATCTTTAAAGACTCAATCCGATAAGATTACTTCAAAGGGAAAACTCAATCCATTACAAGAGAGTAGAGGGGGAGAAGCAACCTAAGATCCAACTATAATAACAAAGCTCGCGATACATCAAGATCGTGCCAAATCAAGAACACGAGAGAGAGAGATCAAACACATAGCTACTGGTACATACCCTCAACCCCGAGGGTGAACTACTCCCTCCTCGTGATGGAGAGCGTCGGGATGATGAAGATGGCCACCAGTGAGGGTTCCCCCCTCCGGCAGGGTGCCGGAACAGGGTCCTGATTGGTTTTTTGTGGCTACAGAGGCTTGCGGCGGCGGAACTCCAGATCTCTTCTCTTCCCCGAAGGTTTTAGGGTATATGGATATATATAGGTGAAAGAAGTACGTCAGGGGAGCCACGAGGGTGGAGGGCGCGCCCAGGGGGGTGGGCGCGCCCCCTGCCTCGTGCCTTCCTCGTTGCTTTCTTGACGTGGACTCCAAGTCTCCCGGGTTGCTTTCCTTCCAAAAATAACTTCTCCAGAAGGTTTCATTCTGTTTCGACTCCGTTTGATATTCCTTTTCTTCAAAACACTGAAACAAGGGAAAAACAGGAACTGGCACTGGGCTCTGGGTCAATATGTTAGTCCCAAAAGTAATATAAAAGTGCATAGTAAAGCCCATAAAACATCCAAGATGGATAATATAATAGCATGGAATAATCAAAATTTATAGATACGTTGGAGACGTATCAGCAGCCCATGTCAATTGTGGACTTAGCTGCCTGTGTCCAGGAGGAAGGAGAGTAAACAACCCATTGGGTGTGCCGGGTTTCAGAAATATTGCATTCATCTGACCGCATCAATGCTGATACAACAGTTTTAACGTTGGAAGGCAACTGCCGGTTTGCACCCCTGAAGTTGAAGTTGGGACGGCTCAAACGTCACTGCATTGACATGGGGACACTTATGGCAGCTCTGGTGAAGTATGCCGACTCTGATAGTACCAAGGACCCCGAGTCTGACGATGACAAGACATGGAAGGGAAAGAAGAGCGGTAGCACCAAAGGGCAGCAGCATAACCCGACGGGTCATGGAAACAGTGGTAAGTGTGAAGCGGATAACAGTCTAAATTTTGTGGCTAATACCAACACGCAGGATAATGGCCAGCGTCGTAAGGGTAAGCCGCCTCCGCGTGGTGGAGGATCAGGTCCCAATCCCGAGCGCCTGTCTCACCTGTTAAACCAGCCTTGCCCGAAGCACGGGTCGCGGGATAAGCCGGCCACGCACCTCTGGAAGGATTGTTATATTATGCGGGAATTCAAAAATTCATATTGTTTTCGGTATGATCATGGACCGGGCAGCGGTTCAGGCCCCGGATCTCATGGGCCGGGTTACGGTGGAGGCAGTTCCGGTTCAGGATTTCACGGTAATCAGAGCGGACATGGCAATCAAGGCAATCAGGGCAACCAAGGTGGTTATAATCATCAGGGGAGTCAGCAGCAACAGCAGCAGTCGGGTTACCAGAGCAACCCGAAGCAGTTGAATAGTGGGCAGTACCATGTCTTCACCACAAGCCTGTGCAAGCGCGATCAGAAGCTTCATAAAAGGGAAGCGAACTCCGTTGAAATGGCGGTGCCCCGTTACTTGCGCCGGTCTGAACAACCCATTGTGTGGAGTCGAGAGGATCATCCACCTCGGGTTGATAATCCGGGTCATCTAGCATTGGTGGTGGCACCCCAGGTTGGAGGATATAAGTTCACCAAGGTACTCATGGATGGAGGGAGTAGTATCAATATCCTTTATTATGAAACCTTCCGTCACATGGGGTTAACAGATAAAAATCTTAAACCGTCAAACACCGTTTTTCATGGTGTGGTGCCTGGTAAATCGGCATATCCAGTTGGTAAGATAGCTCTAGAGGTTGCTTTTGGAGATGAGCATGACTCAAGATCAGAAACACTGACTTTCGAAGTGGTGAAGATCAAGAGCCCATATCATGCCCTGTTTGGGCGGCCGGCTTATGCCAAGTTCATGGCAAGGCCCTATTATGTTTATCTGCAGCTCAAAATGCCGGGCCATAAGGGCACCATCACAGTGCATGGGGGCCGCAAGATCGCTTTAGAATGTGAAGAAGGTGATGCGGCATATGCTGAGTCGGTTTGTGCGACGGAGGAGTTGAAGTTCTACAAATACAATGTTGATCCGGCGGATATGACCTCTTTGAAGAAACCAACTACAGAGCATGATCCGGCCTTGAAGTTTAAATCGGCTGATGAGACTAAGCTGGTTGATTTTGTTCCTGGCGATTCATCCCAGCAGTTTAGCATCAGCGCTAACTTGGATCCAAAATAGGAAAGCGCGCTCATCGAGTTCATCCGTGAGAACCGGGACATCTTTGCATGGAAACCCTCCGACATGCCAGGTGTACCGAGGGAACTCGCTGAGCACACTCTTAATGTTGATCCCAAGTTTAAACCGGTCAAGCAGTTTCTCCGCCGCTTCAATGAAGAAAGGCGCAAGGCTATTGGTGAGGAGGTAGCCAGGCTCTTAGCGGCTGGGTTTATCGTCGAAGTATTTCATCCTGAGTGGTTGGCTAATCTGGTGCTGGTACTTAAGAAGAACGGCACTTGGCGTATGTGTGTGGATTACATAGATTTGAACAAGGCTTGTCCAGCAGATCCTTTTGCTCTCCATCGTATTGATCAGATCATTGATGCTACGGTGAGTTGTGAGCGTTTGAGCTTTCTGGATGCATACTCTAGTTACCATCAGATCAAAATGGCAGTTAAGGACCAGGAGAAGACAACTTTTATAACTCCCTTTGGAGCCTTCTGCTATGTGTCTATGCCTTTTGTGCTCAAGAGTGCCCAGGCGACTTATCAGCGCTGTGTGCAGAATTGTCTTCATAATCAGATCGCCCACAATGTTCATGCTTATGTGGATGATATTGTGGTGAAATCCAGAAAGGAGGAGACATTGATAGATGACTTGAAGGAGACCTTTGATAACCTCCGGGTTTATAAAATGATGCTTAATCCGGCCAAGTGTGTCTTTGGTGTACCGACAGGCAAACTGTTGGGCTTTTTGGTGTCTAACAGGGGCATTGAAGCTAACCCGGAGAAAATCAAGGCTATAACTTCTTTGGCTAAACCGAAGTGTATCAATGATGTTCAACGCCTGGCAGGTCGGATTGCAGCCTTGAGCCGGTTTATCAGTCGCCTTGGGGAGAAGGCCATCCCTTTATATCAGATGCTGAAGAAGACGGACGACTTCGTCTGGAGTGATGCCGCCAATAAAGCGTTTGAGGACTTGAAGCGGCAGCTGGCCGAGCCGCCGGTCCTTGCTGCTCCTATTGATAAAGAACCCTTGTTGTTATATGTGGCTGCTAATGCCCAGGCTGTTAGCGTGGCTATTGTGGTGGAACGCAAGGAGGCCGGAAAGGAGTATCCGGTTCAACGGCCGGTTTATTATATCAGTGAGGTACTTATTGAGTCCAAGCAGAGGTACCCACATTGGCAAAAGCTGGTGTACGGAGTTTTTATGGCGAGCCGGAAGCTTAAGCAATATTTCTAGGGCCATCCTATCACTGTGGTCAGTTCTGCTCCTTTGGGGGATATAATCCAGAACAGGGAAGCAACTGGCCGGGTTGCCAAGTGGGCTATTGAGCTTGGGCCTCACGGGTTAAAATATATGCCCCGGACGGCGGTCAAATCTCAGGCACTTGTGGACTTCATCAATGACTGGACAGAGTTACAAGCGCCAGAAGAGAATCCGGATCATACTTATTGGACTATTCATTTCGATGGGTCCAGAGGGCTCGGGGGCTGGAGTCGTATTAACTTCCCCACGAGGTGATAAGTTTTGTTATGTTCTCCGTTTAATGTTCCCTTGCACTAACAATGCAGCTGTATATGAGGCTTTACTCCATGGTCTTCGGATGGCTAAGGAGATGAATTTAAGCCGAGTTAAGTGCTTTGGTGACTCGGACCTGGTGGCTCAACAAGTGTCTAGTACTTGGGATTCCAAGGACCCACTCATGGCAGCATATCGTCGAGAGGTGGACATTGTTGCAGGTACCTTCAAAGGTTATCAGGTCAATCATGTGGACCGGCGGAAGAACGAAGCGGCGGACGCTTTAAGCCGTTTGGGTTCCCAACGTAAACCGGTTCCACCCAACGTCTTTCTGGATGTGCTACATAATCCGTCGGTCAAACTCCCAACAGAGGAGGATTTGGCTGTTCCTGATTCGGAGGCTCAGTTGGTGGCGGCTCTTCATGTCATCCCTGATTGGATGGTCCCATATTTGGCATATATGAACCGGGGCGAGTTACCGGAGGATGAAACCTTGGCCAGGCAGATAATCCGGCGGTCCATGTCCATGACTATTTGTCAATGGAGAATTACATCATTGTAGTGTGACACGGGCGTTTCAGCGTTGCGTGTCTTCTGAAGAAGGCCGTGAGATTTTGCGTGAGATCCACGAAGGAGATTGTGGTCACCACGCCGGTTCAAAGTCTCTGGTAGCCAAGGCTTTTCATCACGGTTTTTATTGGCTGATGGCTCATGCCAATGCCGAGGACTTGGTCAAAAGGTGTGATGGCTGTCAAAAATTCTCACGGCGTGCTCATGTACCGGCTCAAGAATTGAGGATGATTCCAATCACTTGGCCGTTTGCGACTTGGGGGCTGGATATGGTTGGGCCCTTTAAGAGATCTAAGGATAAGAAGACCCACCTTTTGGTGGCAGTTGATAAGTTCACTAAGTGGGTGGAGGCAGAGCCAGTTAGTAAGTGTGATGCAGCTATGGCGGTTCAATTCATCAAGAAGGTGATTTTCTGGTTTGGCCTTCCACACAGCATTATAACTGATAATGGCACTAATCTGTCCAAGGGTGCTATGAAAGAATTTTGTCAACGAGAGCCCATCCGGCTTGACGTATCATCAGTGGCTCATCCCCAATCTAATGGTCAAGCGGAGAGAGCCAATCAAGAGATCTTGAGAGGCATAAAACCCCGGCTCATGGTTCCTTTGCAACGGACGCCGGGTTGTTGGGTGGAGGAGTTACCTTCTGTGTTATGGAGCATCAATACCACACCCAACAGATCTACGGGTTACACGCCTTTTTTCATGGTTTACGGAGCAGAGGCGGTTCTCCCTAGTGACATCCGTCATGACTTGCCTCGTGTGGCGGCTTATGTCGAAGCTGATAATGAGAAGGCACGACAGGAAGCACTTGACCTATTAGATGATGAGCGTGATATTGCAGCAGCCCGTTCGGTGATTTATCAGCAAGATCTGCGTCGTTATCACAGCCGCCGGGTTAGAACCAGAACTTTTCAAGAAGGCGATCTGGTGCTCTGACTCATCCAGGATCAGACTGATATGCACAAGTTATCCCCGCCTTGGGAAGGGCCCTTTGTGGTCAGCAAGAATGTGCATAACGGGTCATACTACCTTATAGATGTTCGAGAGCACAAAGATTCACGTAAATCGGAGGAGGAGACCCACCGGCCGTGGAATATCGCTCATCTTTGGCCTTACTATACTTGAGCCACAGGCTCTTCTTATGTACATAGTTATGACAATGTATATATTATTATCAATATAATAAACCGGAGCCTCAGCTAAAGCGGGGTATCTGTTGTTTTTCTTACATCATGTGTGGTTACATGGGGGCTTCTGTTTATAAAGCGGTGTCCGGTTTACCCCTTGATTCAGCTTATAAAGCCATATGTAAAAATCACTTGGGGGCTTGGTCGTATTCGAACCATAGCTACGCCTCTTGATCGGCGCAAGGCCACAAGGAAAATCACTTGGGGGCTTGGTCGTATTCGAACCATAGCTACACCTCTTGATCGGCTCAAGGCCAAAAGAAAATTACTTAGGGGCCAAAGAGAGTGTTGCAAAAGCACAACTCAAACATAGGCACCCACTGAGCACAGCTCAACATATTTCTTGGGGATTCTTTGCTTCGAAATGAACAAAGAATCTACACTTGTAATAGGCTATCAAGCCACGGCTTGGAAGCCAGGTGTATTCACCTAAAACCCCGGGTTATCCTGCCTTCTTAAGTAAGCCACTCCGTCCAGGTAAACCTGGTATGACCCGCCGAACTTTTGACAAGTCAATCTCATAGACCCTGAACTTGTCAAAGTTAAAACGACGATTGGTTAAAGATTGAGGTCCATCTTAAAAGGCTTTGTAAAATGGTTTAACTTAGTGGCCTGGCAGCCCATGAAAAGCCTCGATTTGGGGCCTGGCAGCCCGTGAAAAGCCTCGCATGTTCCTTTTATGCTTTTATTTGCCAAGTTCTTTTTCCTTGGATGAGATTTATAATATTTTCTGATAAACCGGTGTTTGTTGACCCGGCTTGGCTTTCAACTACAAGTTGTCAGTACATGATCAGTTGTAATCCGGTGATTATTAACCCGGTCTGGTTTCGACTATAAGTCGCCAGTGTTATATATGGATAATCCGGTGTTTATCACAACCCGGTACGGTTTTATCATAAACCGGCACAATATGGAAGGAGTTATCAGTACTCATGATTGGGGTTATCACCCTTACTGCAAAAAACTCGGTAAACCAACGAGGTGATTCAGTATCACAGGTATCATTTATTTTTATATTTGATTATCTTCTTACAGCCTTGGTTATAAACCCTGGCTATATATCTGGGCATCATGACCCGTCCGGCGATAAACCGCCAGGATGCTTTCAAACTTCATGTACGCAGGAAAAGCTGGGATAAATTGCTATGGATTATGAACATAATATGTCTTCAGCATGGCGGATTAACAGTGTCAGGCAACATAAATATGCGCGATGGCATAGCAGACCAAAAGTTTGAACTAGCCTATTACAAGGCGCTTTAATGCCCAAAAGAATAATTGTTTTCAGCAAGCGTAGCAGAACGCAGATGGTTAAATCGGCCTCCGGATCATGACTCGTCACCAGGCTGACCTGACGGCTGTGGATCGCCTTGCACCGGTTCATCCTCCTCCTCTCTACCCAGTGGCTGGAAGTCAACGGTTGCCCAATCGATCCCAGTTAGGGCTTGGAATACAGCTTCATCGCTTATAAGCGTGGACGGTTCAACGTCAGGGGCATAGGTGTGCTTACGGATTGGTGGGATGAGATTTTGAGCCTCAGGAGTTGGTGCCGCAACCCGTTTGTTGTTGACGTCATAACTCGCCTGATAGTATGAAAGGTCAGCTTCTTCAGCCAATTGGCAGGCTAGTGGACGCATCTCCCTGGTTCTGACTCGGAGAGCATCATTGTCAAACTCTGATCCGTCCTCCCTTAAGCTCGGAAAGCCCTTACCCACATCCACCGGATCAAGATCAGGCACCCATGCTTTCGCCCTGGTTAGTGCAGTCAGAGCACCTACCCTTGCAGCCGATCTTTTCAGTTCTTCAACCCGGGCAGGCAGCATTGACAACCTTTCTAAAGTTTCTTTGATCAAGGTTGGGGGCGGCTTGTTATGAGAAGCAGTGCATATGACCTGTTGCACGCCGGTATATAACTGCTCTATAAGGGTATAGGCAGCCTTCAGCTTCTTCTGTATGTCAGAGCCCAGATGACTAATGCAAGTTCCTGCATCATTGTGAACATCAGTAAACCGGCACTGTATGGGATGATATGTTGAAAATTTAAAGCAAGGATATTTACCAAACACAGCAGCAGTCATGGCATGTATTTGCCGCTTCACACCAGTCAGCTCGTCGACCACCGGTTAAGAGCTGCTTCTGCGTCCTTGGCTCTTTTTGTAATGCTGATTTTTCTATGTCCCAATCCGCCCATTCCTTGTTGAAACCCTCCTTCAGCTTTTCCATGGTGGCTAAGGCATTGGTCAGTTCATCCTTGGCTTTGGAGGTTTCTGCTTGCTGGGACTTGATGTTCTCTTGAAGATCAGTGGTTTGAGTGTCCTTTTTGCTCAGCTCAGCCTATAAGAGGCAAACATATAATGAGTTGCCAGTACATATTTGAAGTACCAAGCACATCACAAGTTATGCACCTGATACTTGGGGGCTAATGCCGATTTGCTCGTTATCAGAAATTTCTACAAGTCCCAAGCGCAATACAAGTATTACTCTTGGCACTTGGGGGCTAATGTATGTTTGCTCAAAGTAACATTATGGGTATTCTTCTAAAGTCCCGGTTCATCTTCATAAAGTTAAACCGACCCTTGGGGACTACGCCGGCGAAAGTTACAATATTACAATTCTAAAAGTACTGGTTCATCTTCATAAGTTAAACTGGCCCTTGGAGGCTAAGCATGCAAAGTTGAGATATTACAAAGTCCCGGTTTAGATGGATATCATAAACCGGCACTTGGGGGCTACTGGAGTTGATATTTGGAATTGGACATAAGAGAGAAGCAGTTATGCAGTTACCTCATATCGCTCCTTCATCAGATTCACTAAACCGGCTTTGAAGTCGCGGCTTGTGTACAGACGGTTTAAAAAACCAGAATGGATGTCTTGGGCGTTGAGGTGGGCATAGCTTGACAAATCTGTGTTCCATTTGCCTTTGCCCATAGCAGAGAGCTCGTCCTTGGCACTATGCTTCGATAAAGCAACAGGATTGCCAGGAGCGGTGTGGCCGAAGCCAGTAATCATAATGTCATCTTTGTCATCAGTAGCCTTCACTGGAGTTGACGGTTTGTCAGCAGCCTTAGCTGGACTTGCCGGTTTATCATCAGTTCGGGTCGGGCTTGTCGGAGTATCAGCATGGCCTGTGGCGTCAACTTCTACTTGTTCAGCTAAAAAGTCATGGTCTTGAGGTGGCGGATCATCAAGCATAGCGTCAACATTGGTCTCTACCGGATCTGGAGTCTTTTCCGGTTCAATAGTGACATTGTCATCAGACGGCTTATTTAACCGGGCCTTCCTGCTGGGTCTAGGCTTGGCGCTGCAAACAAACATGAAGATCAATAAATCGGACAGATATTATATAGTAAAGGATAAAATCAAAACATAACTCACCCAGGAACTGTCTTGAGGGGTGGAAGTTGTGTGGCCGTTGACTCGCCAGAGGATGAGTGAGGTGTGCCCTGGTAATTTGAATCAGACGGATTAAGAGGTTGTCGGAAACAACCCGCCTTGGGGCAAGAAGTATCAGGAATATAAGAGACCTCTGATCGGCGTTTTCGGACTGGAATGTTCGGTAAACCGGCGGAGGTAACTACCTGGCCGCTGTGCCGGGTTGTGCGGCGAGCTTCGTGTTGCTGCGTCTTCAAAAGAAAGTTTGGGTCCAAGTGAGCAAGGGGGTGAGAAAATTTTACTTTCCGGTTTGCTCGACGGATTTTCTGTGTTGGCAGAGGATCTGAACCGGAGGAAAGAATAATTACCTCTACATCATCAGCTTGGCTGCCTTCAGCGTCATCCTGATAATAGTCATTGTCAATGAGGTGTATGAAAAAAGAACCAAGGGAGTCAAGTTCTACCTCTGAGTCCGGATTATCCAGATCAACGTCAGCATTTGGTTCAGAAGACTCAGTGGTCCTCTTCTTGGCAGGTTTTTTAATAACCTTGGTCTTGGGGCGAGGTGTCTTGGCCGGTTTATCCTGTGGTTTCTTCTTCCAGAACGGATCATCACCCTGTCAAAGATGGATAAAATTTTGAGAGAGTATTTAAAAGGGTCAAGTTAAAACAAAAAGTTATATGATTCTTACAGCTGGCGGTTTATTGGAAGTGCAGAAAGGACTTAACCCGGTCTTGCTATAGATAGCCTCCGGTTCATTTAGTATTTTCTTGACAGACTCAGTAACTTCAGCCTCTGTCAGCTCAATATCAATATGTCATTGGGGATCCTTTAAACTCCCTGTGTATTCACACATTAAACCGGGGCGCCGGCTTAAGGGCAGAATGCTCCAGGATATCCAGCAGACAAAGTCAATACCTGTTAAACCGTTCGCCATAAAGGCTATGAGCTTTGACAGTTGCGGTGCATAGTTAGACCTTTCCTTTGCAGTCAGTGTTGGGGAACATAGTAATTTCAAAAAAAATCCTACGCACACACAGGATCATGGTGATGCATAGCAACGAGAGGGGAGAGTGTGTCCACGTACCCTCGTAGACCGAAAGCGGAAGCGTTAGCACAACGCGGTTGATGTAGTCATGCGTCTTCACGATCCGACCGATCTGAGTACCGAACGTATGGCACCTCCGAGCTCAGCACAAGTTCAGCTCGATGACGTCCCTCGAACTCCGATCCAGCCGAGCTTTGAGGGAGAGTTCCGTCAGCACGACGGCGTGGTGACGGTGATGATGATGCTACCAACGCAGGGCTTCGCCTAAGCACCGCTACAATATTATCGAGGTGGAATATGGTGGAGGGGGGCACCGCACATGGCTAAGAGATCAATTGTTGTATCTATGGGGTGCCCCCCTCCTCCGTATATAAAGGGGGGGAGGAGGAGGGGGCCGGCCAAGGGGAGGAGGCGCGCCCAAGGGGTGCAATCCTACACCAAGTAGGATTCCCCCCTCTTTCCTAGTCCAAGTAGGAGAGGGGAAGGAAGGGGAGGAGAAGAAGAAGGAAGGGGGGGGGGGCGGCCCCCTAGTCCAATTCGGTTTGGGCTAGGGGGGCCGCGCACCCCTAGCTGGCCGCCTCTCCTCTTCCACCACTTGGGCCCATGAGGCCCAATAACCCCCCGGGAGGTTCCGGTAACCTCCCGGTTTCTCCAGTATTTATCCGATAACCCCCGGAACTCATCCGGTGTCCAAATATAACATTCCAATATATCAATCTTAACATCTCGTCCGTTTCGAGACTCCTCGTCATGTCCGTGATCATATCCGGGACTCCGAACTACCTTCGGTACATCAAAACACAAAACTCATAATACCGATCGTCATCTAACTTTAAGCGTGCGGACCCTACGGGTTCGAGAACTATGTAGACATGACCGAGACACGTCTCCCGTCAATAACCAATAGCGGAACCTGGATGCTCATATTGGCTCCAACATATTCTACGAAGATCTTTATCGGTCAAACCGCATAACAACATACGTTGTTCCCTTTGTCATCGGTATGTTACTTGCCTGAGAATCGATCGTCGGTATCTCAATACCTAGTTCAATCTTGTTACCGGCAGGTCTCTTTAGTCGTTCCATAATACATCATCTCGCAACTAACTCATTAGTCACAATGCTTGCAAGGCTTATAGTGATGTGCATTACCGAGAGGGCCCAGAGATACCTCTCTGACAATCGGAGTGACAAATCCTAATCTCGAAATTCGCCAACCCAACAAGTACCTTCGGAGACACCTGTAGAGCACCTTTATAATCACCCAGTTACGTTGTGACATTTGGTAGCACACAAAGTGTTCCTCTGGTAAATGGGAGTTGCATAATCTCATAGTCATAGGAACATGTATAAGTCATGAAGAAAGCAATAGCAACATACTAAACGATCAAGTGCTAAGCTAACAGAATGGGTCAAGTCAATCACATCATTCTCCTAATGATGTGTTCCCGTTAATCAAATGACAACTCATGTCCATGGCTAGGAAACTTAACCATCTTTGATTAACGAGCTAGTCTAGTAGAGGCATACTAGTGACACTATGTTTGTCTATGTATTCACACATGTATTATGTTTCCGGTTAATACAATTCTAGCATGAATAATAAACATTTACCATTATATGAGGAAATAAATAATAACTTTATTATTGCCTCTAGGGCATATTTCCTTCAGTCTCCCACTTGCACTAGATTCAATAATCTAGATTACACAGTAATGATTCTAACACCCATGGAGTTTTGGTGCTGATCATGTTTTGCTCGTGGAAGAGGCTTAGTCAACGGGTCTGCAACATTCAGATCTGTATGTATCTTGCAAATCTCTATGTCTCCCACCTGGACTTGGTCCCGGATGGAATTGAAGCGTCTCTTGATGTGCTTGGTTCTCTTGTGAAATCTGGATTCCTTTGCCAAGGCAATTGCACCAGTATTGTCACAAAAGATTTTCATTGGACCCGATGAATTAGGTATGACACCTAGATCGGGTATGAACTCCTTCATCCAGACTCCTTCATTTGCTGCTTCTGAAGCAGCTATGTACTCCGCTTCACACGTAGATCCCGCCACGACGCTTTGTTTAGTACTGCACCAACTGACAGCTCCACCGTTCAATGTAAACACGTATCCGGTTTGCGATTTAGAATCGTCCAGATCAGTGTCAAAGCTTACATCGACGTAACCATTTACGACTAGCTTTTTGTCACCTCCATAAATGAGAAACATATCCTTAGTCCTTTTCAGGTATTTCAGGATGTTCTTGACCACTGTCCAGTGATCCACTCCTGGATTACTTTGGTACCTCCCTGCTAGGCTAATAGCAAGACACACATCAGGTCTGGTACACAACATTGCATACATGATAGAGCCTATGGCTGAAGCATAGGGAACATCTTTCATTTTCTCTCTATCTTCTGCAGTGGTCGGCATTGAGTCTGACTCAACTTCACACCTTGTAACACAGGCAAGAACCCTTTCTTTGCTTGATCCATTTTGAACTTCTTCAAAACTTTGTCAAGGTATGTGCTTTGTGAAAGTCCTATCAAGCCTCTTGATCTATCTCTATAGATCTTGATGCCTAATATGTAAGCAGCTTCACCGAGGTCTTTCATTGAAAAACTTTTATTCAAGTATCCTTTTATGCTATCTAGAAATTCTATATCATTTCCAATCAACAATATGTCATATACATATAATATTAGAAATGCTACAGAGCTCCCACTCACTTTCTTGTAAATACAGGCTTCTCCAAAAGTCTGTATAAAACCATATGCTTTGATCACACTATCAAAACGTTTATTCCAACTCCCAGAGGCTTGCACCAGTCCATAAATGGATCGCTGGAGCTTTCACACTTTGTTAGCTCCCTTTGGATTGCCAAAACCTTCTGGTTGCATCATATACAACTCTTCTTCCATAAATCCATTCAGGAATGCACTTTTGACATCCATTTGCCAAATTTCATAATCATAAAATGCAGCAATTGCTAACATGATTCGGACAGACTTAAGCATCGCTACGGGTGAGAAAGTCTCATCATAGTCTATCCCTTGAACTTGTCGAAAACCTTTTGCAACAAGTCGAGCTTTATAGACAGTAACATTACCGTCAGCGTCAGTCTTCTTCTTGAAGATCCATTTATTCTCAATGGCTTGCCGTTCATCGGGCAAGTCAACCAAAGTCCACACTTTGTTCTCATACATGGATCCCATCTCAGATTTCATGGCCTCAAGCCATTTTGCGGAATCTGGGCTCACCATTGCATCTTCATAGTTCGTAGGTTCACCTTGGTCAAGTAACATGACCTCCAGAATAGGATTACCGTACTACTCTGGTGCGGATCTTACTCTGGTTGACCTACGAGGCTCAGTAGTAACTTGATCTGAAGTTTCATGATCGATATCATTAGCTTCCTCACTAATTTGTGTAGGTGTCACAGGAACCGGTTTCTGTGATGAACTAGTTTCCAATAAGGGAGCAGGTACAGTTACCTCATCAAGTTCTACTTTCCTCCCACTCACTCCTTTCGAGAGGAACTCCTGCTCTAGAAAGGATCCATTCTTGGCAACGAATGTCTTGCCTTCGGATCTGTGATAGAAGGTGTACCCAACAGTTTCCTTTGGGTATCCTATGAAGACACATTTCTCCGATTTGGGTTCGAGCTTATCAGGTTGAAGTTTTTTCACATAAGCATCGCAGCCCCAAACTTTAAGAAACGACAACTTTGGTTTCTTGCCAAACCACGGTTCATAAGGCGTCGTCTCAATGGATTTCGATGGTGCCTGATGACCCACAAGTATAGGGGATCTATCGTAGTCCTTTCGATACGTAAGAGTGTTGAACCCAACGAGGAGCAGAAGGAAATGATAAGCGGTTTTCTGCAAGGTATTCTCTGCAAGCACTGGAATTATAGGTAATAGATAGTTTTGTGATAAGATAATTTGTAACGAGCAACAAGTAACAAAAGTAAATAAAGTGCAGCAAGGTGGCCCAATCCTTTTTGTAGCAAAGGACAAGCCTGGACAATTTCTTATATAGAGAAAAGCGCTCCCGAGGACACATGGGAATTATCGTCAAGCTAGTTTTCATCACGTTCACATGATTCGCGTTCGGTACTTTGATAATTTGATATGTGGGTGGACCGGTGCTTGGGTGCTATCCTTACTTGGACAAGCATCCCACTTATGATTAACCCCTATTGCAAGCATCCGCAACTACAAAAGAAGTATTAAGGTAAACCTAACCATCGCATGAAACATATGGATCCAAATCAGCCCCTTACGAAGCAACGCATAAACTAGGGTTTAAGCTTCTGTCACTCTAGCAACCCATCATCTACTTATTACTTCCCAATGCCTTCCTCTAGGCCCAAATAATGGTGAAGTGTCATGTAGTCGACGTTCACATAACACCACGAGAGGAAAGACAACATACATCTCATCAAAATATCGAACGAATACCAAATTCACATGACTACTAATAGCAAGACTTCTCCCATGTCCTCATGAACAAACATAACTACTCACAAAGCATATTCATGTTCATAATCAGAGGAGTATTAATATGCATATAGGATCTGAACATATGATCTTCCACCAAATAAACCAACTAGCATCAACTACAAGGAGTAATCAACACTACGAGCAACCTATAGGTACCAATCCCAGACTTGGAGACAAGAATTGGATACAAGAGATGAACTAGGGTTTGAGAGGAGATGGTGCTGGTGAAGATGTTGATGGAGATTAGCCCTCTCCCGATGAGAGGAGCGTTGGTGATGACGATGGCGATGATTTCCCCCTCCCGGAGGGAAGTGTCCCCGGCAGAACAGCTCCGCCGGAGCCCTAGATTGGTTCCGCCAAGGTTCCGCCTCGTGGCGGCGGAGTCTCGTCCCGAAAGCTTGCTTATGATTTTTTCTCGGACGAAAGACTTCATATAGCAGAAGATGGGCACCGGAGGGCGAACAGGGGGCCCACGAGGCAGGGGGCGCGCCCCCACCCTCGTGGCCAGGGTGTGGGCCCCTCTGGTATTTCTTCTGCTCAGTATTTTTTATTATTTCCAAAAACAACTTGCGTGGAGTTTCAAGACTTTTGGAGTTGTGCAGAATAGGTCTGTAATATTTGCTCCTTTTCCAGCCCAGAATTCCAGCTGCCGGCATTCTCCCTCCTTATGTAAACCTTGTAAAATAAGAGAGAATAGGCATAAGTATTGTGACATAATGTGTAATAACAACCCATAATGCAATAAATATCGATATAAAAGCATGATGCAAAATGGACGTATCAACTCCCCCAAGCTTAGACCTCGCTTGTCCTCAAGCGGAAGCCGATAACGATAAATATGTCCACATGTTTAGAGGTAGAGGTGTCGATAAAATAAAATACGGACATGAGGGCATCATGATCATTCTTATAACTGCAACATATATGGATATTGTCATATGATTTCTTATGCTCAAGTAATAATCTATTCACAATGCAAAGTATGAATCAGAAACTTTATTAAGAACTAACAAACTATAATCTTAGTCATTGAAGCAATTGCAATTTATCATAACATCAGAAAGAGTCTATGTCAGAGCTTTTTAGCAAGTTCACATACTCAACTATCATTTAGTCTTTCACAATTGCTAACACTCACGCAATACTTGTGGTTACGGAGTTTTAATCGGACACAGAGAAAGATAGGGGCTTATAGTTTCGCCTCCCAACCTTTTACCTCAAGGGTAATGTCAACAATAATAGCTCATGCTAACTTACATCCAATTAGATATATGTATCAGGATCTTTGCAACACACTGTGCTTGCCAAAGGATAAAATGTAAAAAGGAAAGGTGAAGATCACCATGACTCTTGCATAAAGTAGAAGATAATAATGAAAGATAGGCCCTTCGCAGAGGAAAGCAGAGGTTGCCATGCGCTTTCAGGGTTGGATGCACAAAATCTTAATGCGAAAGAACGTCACTTTATATTGCCACTTGTGATATGGACCTTTATTATGCAGTCTGTCGCTTTTATTTCTTCCACATCACAAGACCGTATAAATCTTATTTCCTCCACACTAATCAATCATACATATTTAGAGAGCAGTTTTTATTGCTTGCACCGATGACAACTTACTTGAAGGATCTTACTCAATCCATAGGTAGATATAGTGGACTCTCATGGCAAAACTGGTTAAAGGGTATCTGGAAGCACAAGTACTATCTCTACTTGGTGCAAAGAATTTGGCTAGCATGAGGGGGAAAGGCAAGCTCAACATGTTGGATGATCCATGACAATATACTTTATCTCAGATATAAGAAAACATAACCCATTACGTTGTCTTCCTTGTCCAACATCATCTCTTTAGCATGTCATATTTTAATGAGTGCTCACAATCATAAAAGATGTCCAAGATAGTATATTTATATGTGAAACTTCTCTTTCTTTATTACTTCCTATTAATTGCAACGATGACCAAAGCTATGTTTGTCAACTCTCAACAACTTTTAATCATCATACTCTTTCTATGTGAAGTCATTACTCTCCATAAGATCAATATGATCTCTTTGTTTCTTTTTATTCTTTTTCTCTTTTCTTTTATTCCCTCAAGATCATAGTAAGATAATCAAGCCCTTGACTCAACACTAATCTTTATTATAACTCACGGACTCGATTACATAGAAGGATCATAAAGCAAAACTCAAAACTAGATCATACTAAAACTTTATTCTACTAGATCAAAATATTACTAAAAGGACCGAACTAAGAAAAACGGTAAAGAAAGGAGATGTGGTGGTGATACGATACCGGGGCACCTCCCCCAAGCTTGGCAGTTGCCAAGGGGAGTGCCCATACCCATGTGATTTTGCCTCCTTCTTCGGAGGTGATGGTGTGATATTCTTGGCGATGATACTCCTCAGGATACGATTCTCCTCCTCGAGCTTATTGAGTTGCTGCTTGAGATCCATTATCTCCTTACGGAGCTTACCTGTGACGGTTAAAGCTCCTTGTACCCATGGATGTTGCATAGCTGCGGGGGAACAAGTAACACTCTTTTTCATATTCTCGTAAGAAAGAAATCTAACATTGGAAGGGGTAACCGAGTTTGGAATAGTCGAGCTCTGTAGTTCCCCCATCGTGAATCCAGCTCGGAAGCGAGAAGTGACTTCTTGATCCTCCTCCATGGCATCTATCCTCTTCAAATCAGCCTCCATCTCTTCCTCCGTTGCTGGTCCAAATTGGTCAGCATCGCTGTTTGTCCTTGATCTCGATGCCGGATGAGACACCCGCTCTCCCCGACTGACTCTTGAGACGACATCTTGCTCAAATCTGCAGCAACAACAGCTCGAAACACAAACAGAGGATATTTGCGTGATACAGGAGTCAAAACCTTCGGGAGATTATATAATGAATTTTTACCGACCAAAATACGTATCGTGCAAGAAAACAAAGTCCGGAGAGCGCACGAGGTGCCCACGAGGCAGGGGGCGCGCCCAGGGGGGTAGGGCGCGCCCTCCACCCTCCTGGAGCCCTCGTGTCCTTCCCGGACTGCTTCTTATTTTCTGTTTTTCTAAATATTCCAAAACGAAGAAAAATTGCCATTAGAACTGTTTTGGAGTCGGTTTACTTACTGTACTACATACCTATTCCTTTTTGGAGTCTGAAACGTTCCGGAAAGTGTCCCTTATGTATTCCTCCGGGGTTACGGTTTCAATAACATTGGTTTCAACATTTATAGGATTACCAGAGATATAGTGTTTGATTCTTTGTCCGTTCACCACCTTCGGATTTGTGCCTTCGAAGTTGTTGATTTTTATGGCACCTGAACGATAGACCTCCTCGATAACGTAAGGACCTTCCCATTTAGAGAGAAGTTTTCCTGCAAAAAATCTTAAATGAGAGTTGTATAGCAATACATAATCACCTACGTTAAACTCACGCTTTTGTATCCTTTTGTCATGCCATCTTTTAACTTTTTCTTTAAACAACTTGGCATTCTCATAGGCTTGGGTTCTCCATTCATCAAGTGAGCTAATGTCAAATAACCTCTTTTCACCGGCAAGTTTGAAATCATAATTGAGTTCTTTAATTGCCCAATATGCCTTATGTTCTAGTTCGAGAGGTAAGTGACATGCTTTTCCATAAACCATTTTATACGGAGACATACCCATAGGATTTTTATATGTAGTTCTATAGGCCCATAATGCATCATCAAGTTTCTTGGACCAATTCTTTCTAGATCTATTAACAGTCTTTTGCAAAATTAATTTGAGTTCTCTATTACTCAATTCTACTTGACCACGAGACCGTGGATGATAAGGAGATGCAATTCTATGATTAACATCATACTTAGCAAGCATTTTACGGAAAGCACCATGAATAAAATGTGAACCACCATCAGTCATTAAATAGTATGTAGGGACTCCAAACCTTGGAAAAATAACTTCTTTAAGCATCTTAATAAAGGTGTTATGATCAGCACTACTAGTTGGAATAGCTTCTACCCACTTAGTAACGTAATCAACAGCAACTAAAATATGTGTATATCCATTAGAGGCAGGGAAGGGTCCCATATAATCAAAGCCCCAAACATCAAATGGTTCAATAACAAGTGAATAATTCATAGGCATTTCTTGACGTCTACTAATATTACCAATTCTTTGACATTCATCACAAGATAGGACAAACTTACGGGCATCCTTGAAGAGAGTAGGCCAATAAAAACCGGATTGCAATACCTTATGTGCAGTTCTATCTCCAGCGTGGTGTCCTCCATAAGCCTCGGAGTGACACTTGCGTAGGATCTGTTCCTGTTCATGCTCAGGTACACAACGTCTAATAACACCATCTACTCCTTCTTTATAAAGATGTGGGTCATCCCAAAAGTAATGTCTTAAATCATAGAAAAACCTTTTCTTTTGCTGGTATGTGAAACTAGGTGGTATAAACTTAGCAACAATGTAATTAGCATAATCAGCATACCATGGAGCAGTACGACAAGCATTTATGACATTTAATTTTTCATCAGGAAAGCTATCATCAATAGGTAGTGGGTCATCAAGAACATTTTCTAACCTAGACAAGTTGTCTGCAACGGGGTTCTCAGCTCCCTTTCTATCAATAATATGCAAATCAAATTCTTGTAGCAAGAGAACCCATCTAATAAGTCTAGGTTTAGCATCTTTCTTTTCCATAAGATATTTAATAGCAGCATGATCCATGTGAATAGTTACTTTAGAATCAACAATTTAAGGTCTAAACTTATCACAAGCAAATACAACTGCTAAGAATTCTTTTTCAGTAGTAGCATAATTTCTCCGAGCATTGTCTAGAGTTTTACTAGCATATTGAATAGCATTTAATTTCTTGTCAACTCTTTGCCCTAGAACAACACCTACAACATAATCACTAGCGTCACACATGATTTCAATGGGTAAATTCCAATCAGGTGGCTGAACAATAGGTGCAGAGATCAATGCTTTCTTAAGTATTTCAAATGCTTCTACACAATCATCATAGAAGACAAATGGTATATCTTTTTGTAATAAATTAGTCAGAGGCCGAGAAATTTTTGAGAAGTCCTTAATGAACGTCCTATAAAATCCGGCATGACCAAGGAAACTTCTTATACCTTTGATGTCCTTTGGACATGGCATCTTTTCAATAGCATCAACTTTAGCTTTATCAAGTTCAATGCCTCTTTCAGAAATTTATGCCCCAAGACAATACCTTCATTAACCGTAAAGTGACACTTTTCCCAATTCAAGACAAGATTAGTTTCTTCACATCTCTGCAAAACTCGATCAAGGTTGCTCAAGCAATCATCAAAAGAGGATCCATAAACGGAGAAATCGTCCATGAAAACCTTACAAATCTTTTCACAAAAGTCAGAGAATGTAGCCATCATGCATCTTTGAAAGGTAGCAGGTGCATTACATAAACCAAAAGGCATACGTCTATAAGAAAAAGTACCGAAAGGGCAAGTAAATGTGGTCTTAGCTTGATCATCAGCTGACACAGGTATTTGAGAGAAACCAGAATAACCATCTAGAAAGCAAAAGTGTGTATGTTTGGATAATCTTTCTAGCATTTGATCAATGAATGGCAAGGGGTAATGATCTTTTTTAGTAGCTTTATTTAATTTGCAGAAATCAATTACCATCCTATAACCTGTAATAATTCTTTGCGGAATCAATTCATCTTTATCATTAGGAACGACAGTAATACCTCCCTTCTTAGGAACACAATGGACATGACTTACCCACTGACTATCAGCAACGGGATAAATTATACCTGCCTCAAGGATCTTTAGTATTTCCTTTCTAACCACTTCTTTCATTTTAGGATTTAGCCGTCGTTGATGATCAATAACTGGTTTGGCATCTTTCTCCAAATTTATTTTGTGTTGACATAGAGCGGGACTAATGCCCTTAAGATCATCAAGAGTATATCCAATAGCAGCACGGTGCTTCTTCAGAGTTTTCAATAATTTTTCTTCCTCCTTCTCTGAAAGGTTAGCACTAATAATAACAGGATATATCTTATTTTCATCAAGATAAGCATATTTAAGAGTATCAGGCAATGGTTTAAGCTCAAACACGGGATCACCCTTGGGTGGAGGAGGATCCCCTAAGATTTCAACAGGCAAGTTGTGTTTCAGAATAGGACCCTGTTTAAAGAACACTTCATCTATTTCCCTTCTTTCATTCATAAACATATCATTTTCATGGTCTAGCAAATATTGTTCTAAAGGATCACTAGGAGGTACGGCAATAGAAGCAAGACCAATAATTTCATCTTTACTAGGCAATTCCTCTTCATGGTGTTGTCTACGAAATTTAGAAAAGTTGAACTCATGAGACATATCACCTAAACCAATAGTAACAACATCCTTTTCGCAGTCTATCCTAGCATTAACAGTGTTTAAGAAGGGTCTACCAAATATAATGGGACAAAAGCTATCTTGTGGGGAACCAAGAACAAGAAAATCAGCAGGATATTTAGTTTTCCCACACAAGGCTTCAACATCTCTAACAATCCCAATTGGTGAAATAGTATCTCTATTGGCAAGTTTGATTGTGACATCAATATCTTCTAACTCAGTAGGTGCAATATCATGCATAATTTCTTTGTATAAGTCAATAGGTATGGCACTAGCACTAGCACCCATATCACATAAGCCATGATGACAATGATCTCCTATTTTAACAGAAATAACAGGCATGCCTACCACAGGTCTATGTTTATCTTTAGCACAAGGTTTAGCAATTCTAGCAGTTTCATTACAGAAATAAATAACATGCCCATCAATATTATCAGCCAAGAGATCTTTAACCATAGCAATATTAGGTTCAACTTTAACTTGATCAGGAGGTCTATAAGTTCTATTATTGCTTTTACGAACCACCGTTGAAGCTTTAGCATGATCCTTTATCCTAACTGGAAAAGGTGGTTTCTCAACATAAGCAGTAGGAACCATAGGATCATTATAAGTGATAGTCTTTTCTTCAACTTTAATAGGTGCAGATACTTTTACTCCTATGGGAGGATGATATTTAAACCACTTCTCCTTAGGGAGATCAATGTGAGCAGCAAAAGATTCACAAAAAGAAGCTACTATCTCAGAGTCAAGTCCATATTTAGTGCTAAATTTACAGAAAACATCGGTATCCCTAAAAGATTTAACACAATCAAACTTAGGTGTCATACCTGACTCCTTACCTTCGTCGAGATCCCAATCTTCAGAGTTGCGTTTAATTCTTTCCAATAAATCCCATTTGAATTCAATAGTCTTCATCATAAAAGAGCGAGCACAAGAAGTATCGAGCATGGTGCGATTGTTATCAGAAAGCCGAGCATAAAAATTTTGAATAATCATTTCTCTTGAGAGCTCATGATTGGGGCATGAATATAACATTGACTTAAGCCTCCCCCAAGCTTGCGTGGTGCTTTTTCCTTCGCGAGGCCAAAAATTATATATATAATTGCGATCACGATGAATAAGATGCATAGGATAAAACTTCTGATGAAATTCCAATTTCAATCACTTGTAGTTCCATGATCCCATATCATCACATAGCCTATACTATGTCAATGCATCTCCCTTCAAAGATAAAGGGAAGACCTTCTTCTTAATAACATCATCGGGCATACCTGCAAGCTTAAATAATCCACAAACTTCCACATATATTAGGTGCTCATCAGGATGTAATGTTCCATCTCCTGCAAAAGGATTAGCTAGCAGTTTTTCTACCAAAACTGAAGGAATTTCAAAGTAGACATTTTCATTTTCAGTAGGTTTAGTAGGTTGAGGAGCAACTCTTTGCTCTACTGGTCGGGGTGAAGATACCCCGAACAAGCCCCTCAGAGGATTACTTTCCACAGTAACAAGTGACAATAAATTTCAGCACACTATATAAAATTTTCCTTACCAAATTCCACCTACCAAAGGCGCTTCACTCCCCGGCAACGGCGCCAGAAAAGAGTCTTGATGACCCACAAGTATAGGGGATCTATCGTAGTCCTTTCGATAAGTAAGAGTGTCGAACCCAACGAGGAGCAGAAGGAAATGGTAAGCGGTTTTCAGCAAGGTATTCTCTGCAAGCACTGAAATTATAGGTAACAGATAGTTTTGTGATAAGATAATTTGTAACGAGCAACAAGTAACAAAAGTAAATAAAGTGCAGCAAGGTGGCCCAATCCTTTTTGTAGCAAAGGACAAGCCTGGACAATTTCTTATATAGAGAGAAGCGCTCCCGAGGACACATGGGAATTATCGTCAAGCTAGTTTTCATCACGTTCATATGATTCGCGTTCGGTACTTTGATAATTTGATATGTGGGTGGACCGGTGCTTGGGTGCTGTCCTTACTTGGACAAGCATCCCACTTATGATTAACCCCTATTGCAAGCATCCACAACTACAAAAGAAGTATTAAGGTAAACCTAACCATAGCATGAAACATATGGATCCAAATCAACCCCTTACGAAGCAACGCATAAACTAGGGTTTAAGCTTCTGTCACTCTAGCAACCCATCATCTACTTATTACTTCCCAATGCCTTCCTCTAGGCCCAAATTATGGTGAAGTGTCATGTAGTCGACGTTCACATAACACCACTAGAGGAAAGACAACATACATCTCATCAAAATATCGAACGAATACCAAATTCACATGACTACTAATAGCAAGACTTCTCCCATGTCCTCAGGAACAACGTAACTACTCACAAAGCATATTCATGTTCATAATCAGAGGAGTATTAATATGCATATAGGATCTGAACATATGATCTTCCACCAAATAAACCAACTAGCATCAACTACAAGGAGTAATCAACACTACTAGCAACCTACAAGTACCAATCCCAGACTTGGAGACAAGAATTGGATACAAGAGATGAACTAGGGTTTGAGTGGAGATGGTGCTGGTGAAGATGTTGATGGAGATTAGCCCTCTCCCGATGAGAGGAGCATTGGTGATGATGATGGCGATGATTTCCCCCTCCTAGAGGGAAGTGTCCGCGGCAGAACAGTTCCGCCGGAGCCCTAGATTGGTTCCGCCAAGGTTCCGCCTCGTGGCGGCGGAGTCTCGTCCCGAAAGCTTGCTTATGATTTTTTCTCGGACGAAAGACTTCATATAGCAGAAGATGGGCACCGGAGGGCCAACAGGGGCCCACGAGGCAGGGGGCGTGCCCAGGGGTTGCGGCGCGCCCCCACCCTCGTGGCCAGGGTGTGGGCCCCCTCTGGTATTTCTTCCGCTCAGTATTTTTTATTATTTCTGAAAACAACTTTCATGGAGTTTCAGGACTTTTGGAGTTGTGCAGAATAGGTCTATAATATTTGCTCCTTTTCCAGCCCAGAATCAGCTGCCGGCATTCTCCCTCCTTATGTAAACCTTGTAAAATAAGAGAGAATAGGCATAAGTACTGTGACATAATGTGTAATAACAGCCCATAATGCAATAAATATCGATATAAAAGCATGATGCAAAATGGACGTATCAGTGCCCTATTTAATGTGAATGCAGCCGTCTCTAAAGCATAACCCCAAAACGATAGCGGTAAATCAGTAAGAGACGTCATAGATCGCACCATATCTAGTAAAGTACGATTACGACGTTCGGACACACCATTACGCTGTGGTGTTCCGGGTGGCGTGAGTTGCGATACTATTCCACATTGTTTCAAATGTAGACTAAACTCGTAACTCAAATATTCTCCTCCACGATCATATCGTAGAAACTTTATTTTCTTGTTACGATGATTTTCCAATTCACTCTAAAATTCTTTGAACTTTTCAAATGTTTCAGACTCATGTTTCATTAAGTAGATATACCCATATCTGCTCAAATCATCTGTGAAGGTGAGAAAATAATGATACCCGCCGCGAGCCTCAACATTCATTGGACCACATACATCAGTATGTATGATCTCCAACAAATCAGTTGCTCGCTCCATAGTTCTAGAGAACGGCGTTTTAGTCATCTTGCCCATGAGGCATGGTTCGCAAGTACCAAGTGATTCATAATCAAGTGATTCCAAAAGTCCATCAGTATGGAGTTTCTTCATGCGCTTTACACCAATATGACCCAAACAGAAGTGCCACAAATAAGTTGCACTATCATTATCAACTCTGCATCTTTTGGCTTCAACATTATGAATATGTGTATCACTACTTTCGAGATTCAACAAAAATAGACCACTCTTCAAGGGTGCATGACCATAAAATATATTACTCATATAAATAGAACAACCATTATTCTCAGATTTAAATGAATAACCGTCTCGCATCAAACTAGATCCAGATATAATGGTCATGCTCAACGCTGGCACCAAATAACAATTATTCAGGTCTAAAACTAATCCCGAAGGTAGATGTAGAGGTAGCGTGCCGACGGTGATCACATTGACTTTGGAACCATTTCCCACGCGCATTGTCACCTCGTCCTTAGCCAGTCTTCGCTTAATCCGTAGTCCCTGTTTCGAGTTGCAAATATTAGCAACAGAACCAGTACCAAATACCCAGGTACTACTGCGAGCTCTAGTAAGGTACACATCAATAACATGTATGACACATATACCTTTGTTCACCTTGCCATCCTTCTTATCCGCCAAATACTTGGGGCAGTTCCGCTTCCAGTGACCAGTCTGGTTGCAGTAGAAACACTCAGTCTCAGGCTTAGGTCCAGACTTGGGTTTCTTCTCTTGAGCAGCAACTTGTTTGCTGTTCTTCTTGAAGTTCCACTTCTTCTTCCCTTTGCCCTTTTTCTTGAAACTGGTGGTCTTGTTGACCATCAACACTTGATGCTCATTTTTGATTTCTACCTCCGCAACCTTTAGCATTGGGAAGAGATCAGGAATTGTCTTATCCATCCCTTGCATATTATAGTTCATCACGAAGCTCTTGTAGCTTGGTGGCAGCGATTGAAGAATTCTGTCAATGACACTATCATCCGGAAGATTAACTCCCATTTGAATCAAGTGATTGTTATACCTAGAAATTTTGAGTATATGTTCACTGACAGAACTATTCTCCTCCATCTTGCAGCTGAAGAACTTATTGGAGACTTCATATCTCTCAATCCGGGCATTTGCTTGAAATATTAACTTCAACTCCTGGAACATCTCATATGCTCCATGACGTTCAAAACGTCGTTGAAGTCCCGGTTCTAAGCCGTAAAGCATGGCACACTGAACTATTGAGTAGTCATCAGCTTTGCTCTGCCAGGCGTTCTTAACGTTGTCAGTTGCATCTGCAATACGCCTGGCACCCAGCGGTGCTTCCAGGACGTAATTCTTCTGTGCAGCAATGAGGATAATCCTCAAGTTACGGACCCAGTCCGTGTAATTGCTACCATCATCTTTCAACTTTGCTTTCTCAAGGAACGCATTAAAATTCAACGGAACAACAGCACGGGCCATCTATCTACAATCAACATAGACAAGCAAAATACCACTCCCTCCGTCCCATAATGTAAGACGTTTTTTGACACTAGTGTCGTGTTGAAAAACGTCTTACATTATGGGACGGAGGGAGTATCAGGTACTAAGTTCATGATAAATTTAAGTTCAATTAATCATATTACTTAAGAACTCCCACTTAGATAGACATCCCTCTAATCATCTAAGCGATCACGTGATCCAAATCAACTAAACCATGTCCGATCATCACGTGAGATGGAGTAGTTTTCAATGGTGAACATCACTATGTTGATCATATCTACTATATGATTCACGCTCGACCTTTCGGTCTCAGTGTTCCGAGGCCATATCTGCATATGCTAGGCTCGTCAAGTTTAACCTGAGTATTCTGCGTGTGCAAAACTGGCTTGCACCCGTTGTAGATGGACGTAGAGCTTATCACACCCGATCATCACGTGGTGTCTCGGCACGACGAACTTTGGCAACAGTGCATACTCAGGGAGAACACTTTTATCTTGAAATTTAGTGAGAGATCATCTTATAATGCTACCGTCAATCAAAGCAAAATAAGATGTATAAAGGATAAACATCACATGCAATCAATATAAGTGATATGATATGGCCATCAACATCTTGTGCTTGTGATCTCCATCTCCGAAGCACCGTCATGATCACCATCGTCACCGGCGCGATACCTTGACCTCCATCGTAGCATCGTTGTCGTCTCGCCAACTATTGCTTCTACAACTATCGCTACCGCTTAGTGATAAAGTAAAGCATTATAGGGCAATTGCATTGCATACAATAAAGCGACAACCATATGGCTCCTGCCAGTTGCCGATAACTCGGTTACAAAACATGATCATCTCATACAATAAAATATAGCATCATGCCTTGACCATATCACATCACAACATGCCCTGCAAAAACAAGTTAGACGTCCTCTACTTTGTTGTTGCAAGTTTTACGTGGCTGCTACGGGCTGAGCAAGAACCGTTCTTACCTACGCATCAAAACCACAATGATAGTTCGTCAAGTTAGTGCTGTTTTAACCTTCTCAAGGACCGGGCGTAGCCACACTCGGTTCAACTAAAGTTGGGAAACTGACACCCGCCAGCCACCTGTGTGCAAAGCACGTCGGTAGAACCTGTCTCGCGTAAGCGTACGCGTAATGTCGGTCTGGGCCGCTTCATCCAACAATACCGCCGAACCAAAGTATGACATGCTGGTAAGTGATACGTCTCCGTCGTATCTATAATTTTTGATTGTTCCATGCCAATATTCTACAACTTTCATATACTTTTGGCAACTTTTTATACTATTTTTGGGACTAACATATTGATCCAGTGCCCAGTGCCAGTTCCTGTTTGTTGCATGTTTTATGTTTCGCAAAAACCCCATATCAAACAGAATCCAAACGGGATAAAAACGGACGGAGAATATTTTTGGAATATTTGGAGAATATGGGAGGAAGAATCAACGCGAGACGGTGCCCGAGGTGGCCACGAGGCAGGGGGGCGCGCCCCTGACCCTCGTGGGCCACCCGTAAGGCGGTTGCTCCTCTTCTTCGGCTGCAAGAAAGCTAATTTTTGGAAGAAAAAAATCACGGCGAAGGTTTCAGTCCAATCAGAGTTACGGATCTCCATATATATCCGAAACGGTGAAAGGGCACCAGAAGAAAACGCAGAAACAGAGAGACAATCCAATCTCGGAGGGACTCTCGCCCCTCCCACGCCATGGAGACCATGGACCAGAGGGGAAACCCTTCTCCCATCTAGGGAGAAGGTCAAGGAAGAAGAAGAAGGAGGGGGGCTCTCTCCCCCTCGCTTCCGGTGGCGCCGGAACACCGCCGGGGGCCATCATCATCACCGCGATCTACACCAACACCTCCGCCATCTTCACCAACATCTCCATCACCTTCCCCCATCTATCTACAACGGTCCACTCTCCCGTAACCCGCTGTACCCTCTACTTGAACATGGTGCTTTATGCTTCATATTATTATCCAATGATGTGTTGCCATCCTATGATGCCTGAGTAGATTTTCGTTGTCCTATCGGTGGTTGATGAATTGCTATGATTGATTTAATTTGCTTGTGGTTATGTTGCTGTCCTTTGGTGCTCATCATATGAGCACGCGCGTGGATCACACCATAGGGTTAGTTGTATGTCGATAGGACTATGTATTGGAGGGCAAGAGTGACAGAAGCTTCAACCTAGCATAGAAATTGATACATACGGGATTGAAGGGGGACCAATATATCTTAATGCTATGGTTGGGTTTTACCTTAATGAACGTTAGTAGTTGCGGATGCTTGCTAATAGTTCCAATCATAAGTGCATAGAATTCCAAGTAAGGGATGACATGCTAGCAGTGGCCTCTCCCACATAAAACTTGCTATCGGTCTAGTAAAGTAGTCAATTGCTTAGGGACAATTTCGCAACTCCTACCACCACTTTTCCACACTCACTATATTTACTTTATTGCTTATTTATCTAAACAGGCCCTAGATTTTATTTACGTGCTCTTTATTATCTTGCAAACCTATCCAAAAACACCTACAAAGTACTTCTAGTTTCATACTTGTTCTAGGTAAAGCGAACGTCAAGCGTGCGTAGAGTTGTATCGGTGGTCGATAGAACTTGAGGGAATATTTGTTCTACCTTTAGCTCCTCATTGGGTTCGACACTCTTACTTATCGAAAGAGGCTACAATTGATCCCCTATACTTGTGGGTTATCAAGACCTTTTTCTGGCGCCGTTGCCGGGGAGCAATAGCGTGGGGTGAATATTCTCGTGTGTGCTTGTTTGCTTTATCACTAAGTAATTTTTATTTGCTGTTCTAAGTTTTTCTCCATCTTTAGTTATGGATATGGAACACAGAATACCAAAAAAATTAGGTGTACTTGCTGCTCATGGAGATGGGGAACCTCCTAAAACCCTCGATGATCATTATGTGAAAAATATTATGTACCACTTTGATAATCCTGAGAAAACCTCATTCAATTATGTAATGGGAGACACGTTGGATCAACGTGAATACTTTAGGGATTATCGCTTGACTCAAAAGGGAAACTATTATGGGATCAAATTTATATGTTGAAGTGGTATGCTAGGCAACTATGCTTGAGATATGATTATACTTGTTGCTCTAGGATGAAGGCTCCACACCTTCCCTTTTCATGCGAATTTAATGATAATGAAACCTTGGCTTCATATGCTAGTGGTATATATGATTACTATGATGTGGAACAAATAGAAGAATTTGTTGCTTTTAAGGGTGCTTATGAAATTGAATCTTTGTTTGAAAAGTATGAAGCTTTTGATGATGATGTTTATAGGCCTGAAAATTTTGCTATATTGAAATATTTCTATGAGAATTATGAATACAATTCCTATATTGATGCATTTATTGAGAAAGTCTCCGCTGTCCAAGAAGAGACTAATATTTTGCAGGAGTCTATGGAAGAAGAAATTGATGACACTGTGAGCTCATTGGATGAAAAAGATGATGAGGAGAGCGAAGAACAAAAGGAGAAAGAGCGGATTAGCTACCCGTGCCCACCTTCTAATGAGAGTAACTCTTCAACTCATACATTGTTTAAATTCCCTTCGTGCTTACCGAAGGATGATTGCTATGATGACTGTTATGATCCCGTTGATTCTCTTGAAATATCCCTTTTTGATGATGCTTGCTATGCTTGTGGCCAAGATGCCAATATGAATTATGCTTATGGAGATGAACTTGCTATAGTTCCTTATGTTAAACATGAAATTGTTGCTATTGCACCCACGCATGATAGTCCTATTATCTTTTTGAATTCTCCCAACTACACTATATCGAAGAAGTTTGTGCTTATCAAGGATTATATTGATGGGTTGCCTTTTACTACTACACATGATGATCTTGATGAATATAATATGCATGTGCTTGCTGCTCCTACTTGCAATTATTATGAGAGAGGAACTGTGTCTCCACCTCTCTATGTTTCCAACATGAAAAAATTGCAAGAAACTGTTTATACTATGCATGGGCCTTTACTTTGTGTGCATGAATTGTTCTTTTATGACATGCCGATGCATAGGAAGAGAGTTAGACTTCGTCATTACTTGATATATGTTACTTTGTGCTCACTATTAAATGCCAAATCATTGCTAATTAAAATTGGCTTTGATATACCTTGGGATCCGGGTGGATCCACTACTTGAGCACTATATGCCTAGCTTAATGGCTTTAAAGAAAGCGCTGCCAGGGTGACAACCCGGAAGTTTTAGAGAGTCATTTATTTATGTTGTGTGCTTTTATATAGTTTAAAAAAATAAATAAAGAGGGGAACCCAAAACTTTTCAAAAAGAAAAGTGAAAGTGAGATAGACGAGCATTGTGAAAGTGGGGGACGTCCTTAAACTTGTTCATGTCCACGGAAACTTTGTGAATCTTGATTACAAAAACTTTTCAACAAAAATAATTATCCCCTTGTACAATTACATTGTATTATAAAAATAATGTGCCAAGGGTTGCCTTTAGGATGTTTACAATGCTTGTTGGTTTGTACGGTGCAGGACAGAAACTTTGGCTGTAGTGCGCGATTTTTATTTTTTTACTGGAACGTCAAATGGTTCTGAAACTTTTTGCACTGTCTTTCTATACAAATTTTTTATTTTTCCTATGTTTGCAGAATTTTTCAAGTATCATAAGTATGGTGAATGTTCAAATTATTACAGACTGTTCTGTTTTAGACAGATTCTGTTTTTGATGCATAGTTTGCTTCTTTTGATGAAACTATCAATTTATATCAGTGGATTAAGCCATGAAAAAGTTATACTACAGTAGACACAATGCAAAAAAAATATGAATTGGTTTGCAACAGTACTTAGAGTAGTGATTTGCTTTATTATACTAACGGATCTTACCGAGTTTTCTGTTGAAGTTTTGTGTGGATGAAGTGTTCGAGGATCGAAGAGGTCTCGATGTGAGAAGAAGGAAGAGAGGCAAGAGCTCAAGCTTGGGGATGCCCAAGTCACCCCAAGTAAATATTGAAGGAGACTCAAGCGTCTAAGCTTGGGGATGCCCCGGAAGGCATCCCCTCTTTCTTCAACAAGTATCGGTATGTTTTCAGATTCGTTTCGTTCATGCGATATGTGCAATCTTGGAGCGTCTTTTGCATTTAGTTTTCATTTTTATTTTATGCACCATGCTGGTATGAGATAGTCCTTGGTTGATTTATAGAATGCTCATTGCACTTCACTTATATTCTTTGAGTATGGCTTTATAGAATGCTTCATGTGCTTCACTTATATCATTTGAAGTTTGGATTGCCTGTTTCTCTTTACATAGAAAACCGCCATTTGTAGAATGCTCTTTTGCTTCACTTATATTTGTTAGGGCGTGGGCATATCTTTTGTAGAAAGAATTAAACTCTCTTGCTTCACTTATATCTATTTAGAGAGATGACAGGAATTGGTCATTCACATGGTTAGTCATAAAATCCTACATAAAACTTGTAGATCACTGAATATGATATGTTTGATTCCTTGCAATAGTTTTGTGATATAAAGGTGGTGATATTAGAGTCGTGCTAGTTGAGTAATTGTGAAATTGAGGAATACTTGTGTTGAGGTTTGCAAGTCCCGTAGCATGCACGTATGGTGAACCGTTATGTAACGAAGTCGGAGCATGAGGTGTTCTTTCATTGCTTTCCTTATGAGTGGTGGTCGGGGACGAGCGATGGTCTTTTCCTACCAATCTATCCCCTAGGGGCATGCGTAGTAGTACTTTGCTTCGAGGGCTAATAAACTTTTGCAATAAGTATATGAGTTCTTTATGACTAATGTGAGTCCATGGATTATACACACTCTCACCCTTCCATCATTGCTAGCCTCTTCGGTACCGTGCATTGCCCTTTCTCACCTCGAGAGTTGGTGCAAACTTCGCCGGTGCGTCCAAACCCCGTGATACGATACACTTTATCACACATAAACCTCATTATATCTTCCTCAAAACAACCACCATACCTACCTATTATGGCATTTCCATAGCCATTCTGAGATATATTGCCATGCAACTTCCATCATCATCATTATATACATGACTTGAGCATTTATTGTCATATTGCTTTGCATGATCGTAAGATAGCTAGCATGATGTTTTTATGGCTTGTCCGTTTTTTGATGTCATTGCTACGCTAGATCATTGCACATCCTGGTACACCGCCGGAGGCATTCATATAGAGTCATACCTTTGTTCTAGATATAGAGTTGTAATACTGAGTTGTAATTAAATAAAAGTGTGATGATCATCATTATTAGAGCATTGCCCCAGTGAGGAAAGGATGATGGAGACTATGATTCCCCCACAAGTCGGGATGAGACTTCGGACGAAAAAAAATAAAAAAATAAAAAAAGAGAAAGGCCAAAAAAAAGGAAAAAAAAACAAAAAAATGAGAGAAAAAGAGAGAAGGGGCAATGTTACTATCCTTTTACCAGACTTGTGCTTCAGAGTAGCACCATGTTCTTCATATAGAGAGTCTCTTGAGTTATCACTTTCATATACCAGTGGGAATTTTCATTATAGAACTTGGCTTGTACTCCCTCTGTTCGGAATTACTGGTCCAAGAAATGAATGTATCTAGATGTATTTTAGTTGTAGATACATCCATTTTTATCCATTTTTGTGACAAGTAATTCTGAACGGAGGGAGTATATTCCAACGATGGGCTTCCTCAAATGCCCTAGGTCTTCATGAGCAAGCAAGTTGGATGCACACCCACTTAGTTTCAGTTTGAGCTTTCATATACTTATAGCTCTAGTGCATCCGTTGCATGGCAATCCCTAGTCCTCACATTGAAATCAATTGACGGGCCTCTCGATAGCCCGTTGATTAGCCGCGTCAATGTGAGACTTTCTCCTTTTTTGTCTTCCCCACATAACCCCCATCATATAATTCTATTCCACCTATAGTGCTATGTCCATGGCTTGCACTCATGTATTGCGTGAGGGTTGAAAAAGCTGAAGCGCGTTAAAAAGTATGAACCAATTGCTCGGCTTGTCATCGGGGTTGTGCATGATGTGAATATTTTGTGTGGTGAAGGTGGAGCATAGCCAGACTATATGATTTTGTAGGGATGAGCTTTCTTTGGCTATGTTATTTTGATAAGACATAATTGCTTGGTTGGTATGCTTGAAGTATTATTGTCTTAATGTCAAAAGATAGACTATTGCTTTGAATCACTCGTGTCTTAATATTCATGCCATGATTAGATACATGATCAAGATTATGCTAGGTAGCATTCCACATCAAAAATTATCTTTTTTATCATTTACCTACTTGAGGACGAGCAGGAATTAAGCTTGGGGATGCCGATACGTCTCCGTCGTATCTATAATGTTTTATTGTTCCATGCCAATATTCTAAAACTTTCATATACTTTTGCAACTTTTTATACTATTTTTGGGACTAACATATTGATCCAGTGCCCAGTGCCAGTTCCTATTTGTTGCATGTTTTATGTTTCGCACAAATCCCATATCAAAAGAAATCCAAACGGGATAAAAACGGACGGAGAATATTTTTGGAATATTTGGAGAATATGGGAGGAAGAATCAACGCGAGACGGTGCCCGAGGTGGCCACGAGGCAGGGGGCGCGCCCCTGACCCTCGTGGGCCACCCGTAAGGCGGTTGCTGCTCTTCTTCGGCCGCAAGAAAGCTAATTTTTGGAAAAAAATCACGGTGAAGGTTTCAGTCCAATCGGAGTTACGGATCTCCATATATATACGAAACGGTGAAAGGGCACCAGAAGAAAACGCAGAAATAGAGAGAGACAGATCCAATCTCGGAGGGTCTCTTGCCCCTCCCACGCCATGGAGACCATGGACCAGAGGGGAAACCCTTCTCCCATCTAGGGAGAAGGTCAAGGAAGAAGAAGGAGGGGGGCTCTCTCCCCCTCGCTTCCGGTGGCGCCGGAACGCCGCCGGGGGCCATCATCATCACCGCGATCTACACCAACACCTCCGCCATCTTCACCAACATCTCCATCACCTTCCCCCATCTATCTACAGTGATCCACTCTCCCGCAACCCGCTGTACCCTCTACTTGAACATGGTGCTTTATGCTTCATATTATTATCCAATGATGTGTTGCCATCCTATGATGTCTGAGTAGATTTTCATTGTCCTATAGGTGGTTGATGAATTGCTATGATTGATTTAATTTGCTTGTGGTTATGTTGCTGTCCTTTGGTGCCCATAATATTAGCGTGCGCGTGGATCACACCATAGGGTTAGTTGTATGTCGATAGGACTATGTATTGGAGGGCAAGAGTGACAAAAGCTTCAACCTAGCATAGAAATTGATACATACGGGATTGAAGGGGGACCAATATATCTTAATGCTATGGTTGGGTTTTACCTTAATGAACGTTAGTAGTTGCAGATGCTTGCTAATAGTTCCAATCATAAGTGCATAGAATTCCAAGTAAGGGATGACATGCTAGCAGTGGCCTCTCCCACATAAAACTTGCTATCGGTCTAGTAAAGTAGTCAATTGCTTAGGGACAATTTCGCAACTCCTACCACCACTTTTCCACACTCGCTATATTTACCCTATTGCTTATTTATCTAAACAGCCCCTAGATTTTATTTACGTGCTCTTTATTATCGTGAAAACCTATCCAAAAACACCTACAAAGTACTTCTAGTTTCATACTTGTTCTAGGTAAAGCGAACGTCAAGCATGCGTAGAGTTGTATCGGTGGTCGATAGAACTTGAGGGAATATTTGTTCTACCTTGAGATCCTCATTGGGTTCGACACTCTTACTTATCGAAAGAGGCTACAATTGATCCCCTATACTTGTGGGTTATCAGTAAGCAGTATGACTTGTATCGCCCACAACTCACTTGTGTTCTACTCGTGCATAAACATCTACGCATAAAACCAGGCTCTGATACCACTGTTGGGGAACATAGTAATTTCAAAAAAATTCCTAGGCACACACAGGATCATGGTGATGCATAGCAACGAGAGGGGAGAGTGTGTCCACGTACCCTCGTAGACCGAAAGCGAAAGCGTTAGCACAATGCGGTTGATGTAGTCGTACGTCTTCACGATCCGACCGATCTAAGTACCGAACGTACGGCACCTCCGAGTTCAGCACACATTCAGCTCGATAACGTCCCTCGAACTCTGATCCGGCCGAGATTTGAGGGATATTTCCGTCAGCACGACGGCGTGGTGACGGTGATGATGATGCTACCGACGCAGGGCTTCGCCTAAGCACCGTTACAATATTATCGAGGTGGAATATGGTGGAGGGGGGCACCACACACGGCTAAGATATCAAGAGATCAATTGTTGTATCTATGGGGTGCCCCCTCCTCCGTATATAAAGGGGGGAGGAGGAGAGGGCCGGCCAAGGGGAGGAGGCGCGCCCAAGGGGGGGCAATCCTACACCAAGTAGGATTCCCCCCTCTTTCCTAGTCCAAGTAGGAGAGGGGAAGGAAGGGGAGGAGAAGAAGAAGGAAGGGGGGGGCCCTAGTCCAATTCGGTTTGGGCTAGGGGGGCCGCGCACCCCTAGCTGGCCGCCTCTCCTCTTCCACCACTTGGGCCCATAAGGCCCAATAACCCCCCGGGAGGTTCCGGTAACCTCCCGGTTTCTCCAGTATTTATCCGATAACCCCCGGAACTCATCCGGTGTCCAAATATAACATTCCAATATATCAATCTTAACATCTCGTCCGTTTCGAGACTCCTCGTCATGTCCGTGATTATATCCGGGACTCCGAACTACCTTCGGTACATCAAAACACAGAACTCATAATACCGATCGTCATCTAACTTTAAGCGTGCGGACCCTACGGGTTCGAGAACTATGTAGACATGACCGAGACACGTCTCCCATCAATAACCAATAGCGGAACCTGGATGCTCATATTGGCTCCAACATATTCTACGAAGATCTTTATCGGTCAAACCGCATAACAACATACGTTGTTCCCTTTGTCATCGGTATGTTACTTGCCTGAGATTCGATCGTCGGTATCTCAATACCTAGTTCAATCTTGTTACCGGCAGGTCTCTTTACTCGTTCCATAATACATCATCTCGCAACTAACTCATTAGTCACAATGCTTGCAAGGCTTATAGTGATGTGCATTACTGAGAGGGCCCAGAGATACCTCTCCGACAATCGGTTTGACAAATCCTAATATTGAAATACGCCAACCCAACAAGTACCTTCGGAGACACCTGTAGAGCACCTTTATAATCACCCAGTTATGTTGTGATGTTTGGTAGCACACAAAGTGTTCCTACTGTAAACGGGAGTTGCATAATCTCATAGTCATAGGAACATGTATAAGTCATGAAGAAAGCAATAGCAACATACTAAACGATCAAGTGCTAAGCTAACGGAATGAGTCAAGTCAATCACCTCATTCTCCTAATGATGTGATCCCGTTAATCAAATGACAACTCATGTCCATGGCTAGGAAACTTAACCATCTTTGAATAACGAGTGAGTCTAGTAGAGGCATACTAGTGACACTATGTTTGTTTATGTATTCACACATGTATTATGTTTCTGGTTAATACAATTCTAGCATGAATAATAAACATTTATCATGATATGAGGAAATAAATAATAACTTTATTATTGCCTCTAGGGCATATTTCCTTCAGTCAGTCTCCTAGGAAAGGGATGTGTGTTGCTAAGCCGGTGAGGGCGGTAACCCGGCAGAGGATTTTCATCAGTTGGAGATGTATCTTTGCAATAAAACCAAGTCTGATTCCAGTCCTTGGGGTGACTATGAAGCTTGGCGTGAGGGAAGCTGACATCTTTCCTCTTTTGGATAGCCATTCCACCAAGTTCAGTGTTGGGACCGTCTATAAACTCGATACGACAGTTTAAATAGAAGAAATCCCTAAAAGGTTCAACTGTGGGCTCCTCTTGAAGATAAGCCTCACAAAATACTTGGAAATTGCAAACATTGGACACGGAGTTTGGGCCAATGTCCTGAGGATGGAGTTGAAAACTTGCAAGTACATCTCGGAATTTTTTTGATCCTGGAGGGCTAAACCCTCGACCTAGGTGATCAACAAATACAACTACTTCTCCATCTTTTGGCTCAGGAGGATTTTCTAGACCGGGGACCCTCCAGTGGATGACTTCTTTCTTTGCTAAAGCGCCAGTTGCGACACATCCCTCTAGTTGCGCTTCGATAACCCGGGAAGGGACCCAGTTACAAGCATAAAATTGTTTGGCCATTTAAATGAAAAGCTGGAAAAAGATCAATGTCGGTTTAAGAGTTATGATGGACATGCATAAAGCGATGCAAGATCAGAAGCAGAAACAGAGGCATATACACTTTGTTAAACTAGAGTCTGACATTATTAAACTGGAGTTTGGCATTGGAGGAGTTACAAAGGTAACGAATTGGCGGTTTAAGAGGGGACTAATGGTGCCTACCGGATTATCATTTTCTAAAAAGTTAAACTGCCCACATCGATGCGGAAGGTACAGATCTGAGATGACTAAGTGATGAAAAATAGGTTTCACAGATTGATATGATAATTTCATATCTGTGGTGCGACAGAAAATTAGAATATATTCAGACCTAAATTTCAGGTGCTTAAACAGTTCATCAAGTTCAGATGAGTTTGTCTATATGAAGGGGATGCTCTAATGAGGAAAAAAGGAACTATGGCTACGGCTGCACAAGAAATATCAGATCCAAACTAGCCATTTATTCTACTAAGAAGAACAGGGAAGAACAGCGCCAAAGCTTCAATGAACTCCGATGAACACCGAAACCCTAATGGTTGATCTAGAGCAAGGAAAGGAGAAACTCACTTATGCTGATGGAATAGCGGAGGAGCGCCGCGTTTCTCTGGTATGATTAGGTAAATGCAGCGGCCGGAGTTGAAGTCGAGGGCAGAGCTTGACAACGGCGGCTGCGTGTGACGGTCAGGTCGGCGCAAGGAAGAAGAAAGACGAAGAGGCAAGGAAAAAAATGAAAAGGACCCCCGGCCTTATTTATAAAGGCGAAAGGATAAGTGACATGCGTGAGAATCGAGGAGCCCAAAGGTTGGATATGTGACAGAGCTGTCGCCTCGATTGTCGAAGGCTCATTAATGAAGGTGAGATATATGCAATCTTTAATGACATGTGACGTCATGGTGGTTTATCACGATCCTCGAAGATGACGTCATGGCGGTTTACAAAATTTACGCGAAGGTGCTGAAGGAGGAATTTTTCTCAATTGTTGAAGATTGACATGAACCAGTTCAAATCAATCTGGGGCCTAATGTTGGGGATATTACTACTGGGTATAAACCGGCCAGGAGAGGCCGGGTTATCCCCATAACGAGTTATTTATATTTGAAGCCCATGAAGACAAGGAGTGTGGCGCTTTACGAAGGCCCAGGGCCCAAAGGAGGATTAAAGCCTGTAGACATAAACCGCCATTGATATGTAAACTTGTGTTGTAAGATAGAAAGAGTAGAAACCGAGCCGGACACGTTTATGAGCCGGCCTCGGGATTCTGTAAACCGACGGGCGTCAACCTATGTATATAAAGGGACGACCCGGCGGCGGTTTAGGGACAACAAACAACAACTCGAGAGCCAGACCTAGCGAATTCGCTCCCTGGTCATCGAAACCCTAGCAATTCCACATCAACTGGATTAGGCCTTTACCTTCACCGCAAGGGGCCGAACCAGTATAAACTCTCTGCGTCCTTTGTCCGCTTTAACCCCTTTAAGCTAACCCGTCGCGATGGCTCCACGACTAAGTCCTTTCACTAGGACATCTGCCGTGACAAAACCACGACAGAGGGGGTGCCACACAACAACCACGACAATCTCTTAGCCGTGTGCGGCGCCCCTCTCCACAGTTTCATCCCTCGGTCATATTTTCGTAGTGCTTAGGCGATGCCCTGCGGAGACAGCATCACCACCACCGTCACCATGCTGTCATGCTGCCGGAACTCGTCCACTACTTCGCCCGTCTTGCTGGATCAAGAAGGCGTGGACGTCATCGAGCTGAACGTGTGCTGAACGCGGAGGTGTCGTATGTTCGGTACTTGATCGGTTGGATCACAAAGAAGTTCGACTACATAAACCGCGTTAATAAACGCTTCCGCTTACGGTCTACGAGGGTACGTAGACACACTCTCCCCTCTCGTTGCTATGCATCTCCATGGATAGATCTTGCATGTGCGTAGATTTTTTTTTGTTTTCCATGAAACGTTTCCCACCAGTGGCATCTGAGCCAGGTCTATGCGTAGATGATATGCACGAGTAGAACACAAAGGAGTTGTGGGCGGTGATGGTCATACTACTTACCACCAACGTCTTATTTTGATTCGGCGGTATTGTGGGATGAAGCGGCCCGGACCAACCTTACATGTCCACGCACATGAGACCGGTTCCACCAACTGACATGCAACTTGTTTTGCATAAAGGTGGCTGGTCGGTGTATGTTTCTCCTACTTTAGTTGAATCGAATTTGACTACGGCCGGTCCTTAAAGAAGGTTAAAATAGCAAACTTGATAAATCACTGTTGTGGTTTTGACGTAGGTAAGAACGTTCTTGCTAGAAGCCCATAGCAGCCACGTAAAACTTGCAACAACAAAGTAGAGGACTTCTAACTTGTTTTTGCAGGGGCATGTTGTGATGTGATATGGTCAAGACGTGATGTGATATACGTTGTTGTATGAGATGATCATGTTTTGTAATATTGACAACTGGCAGGAGCCTTAGGGTTGTCTCTTAATTATTGTATGAAATGCAAACGCCATGTAATTGCTTTACTTTATCGCCATACGTTAGCAATAGTTGTACAAGCAATAGTTGGCGAGACGACCCCGACGCAACGATGGAGATCAAGGTGTCGAGCCGGTGATGATGGAGTCATGATGATGCTTTGGAGATGGAGATTAAAAGCACAAGATGATGATGGCCATATCATGTCACATATTTTGATTGCATGTGATGTTTATCCTTTATGCATCTTATTTTGGTTAGAACGGCGCTAGCATTATAAGATGATCCCTTCACTAAATTTCAAGATAAAAGTGTTCACCCCGAGTATGCACCCTTGCTAAAGTTCTTCGTTTCGAAGCACCTCGTGATGATCGGGTGTGATGGACTCTACGTTCACATACAACGGGTGTAAGCCAGATTTACACACACGAAGTACTTGGGTTAAACTTGACGAGCCTAGCATGTACAAAAATGGTCTTGGAACACTGGAGACCGAAAGGTCGAACATGAGTCGTATAGCAGAGATGTTCACCATTGATGAATACCCCATCTTACGTGATGATCGGACATGCGTTAGTTGATTTGGATCATTTATCACTTAGATAACTTGAGGGATGTTAATTTAAGTGTGAGTTCATTAGTAACTTGATTAATTGTACTTAATTTACCATGAACTTAGTCTTAATAGTTTTGCATATCTATGTTGTAGATCAATGGCCCGTGCTACCATTCCCCTGAATTTTAATGCATTCCTAGAGAAAGCTAAGTTGAAAGATGATGGTAGCAACTACACGGAATGGGTCCGTAACTTGAGGATTATCCTCATTGCTGCATAGAAGAATTATGTCCTTGATGCACCGCTAGGTGACAGACCTGCTGCAGGAGCTACGGCAAATGTTATGAACGTCTGGCAGGCTCGATTTGATGACTACTCAATAGTTCAGTGTGCCATGCTTTACGGCTTAGAACCGGGACTTCAAAGATGTTTTGAATGCCATGGAGCATATGAGATGTTCCAAGAGCTGAAGTTGATATTTCAGGCTAATGCCCAGGTTGAGAGATATGAAGTATCCAACAGGTTCTATAATTGCAAGATGGAGGAGAATAGTTCTGTCAGTGAATCCATACTCAAAATGTCTAGGTATCATAACCACTTGACTCAGCTGGGAATTGATCTTCCAGTTGAGAGTGTTATTTACAGAGTTCTTTAATCACTGCCACCAAGCTACAAAGGCTTCGTGATGAACTATAATATGCAACGGATGGAGAAAACCATTTCTGAGCTCTTCGCGATGCTAAAATCGCCGGAGGTAGAAATCAAGAAGGAGCATCAAGTGTTGATGGTTAACAAGACCACTAGTTTCAAGAAAAAGGGCAAAGGAAAGAAAGGGAACTTCAAGAAGAACGGTAAGCAAGTTGCCGCTCCCGTGAAGAAGCTCAAAGTTGGACCTAAGCCTGAAACGGAGTGCTTCTACTACAAAGGAAGTGGTCACTAGAAGCGGAACTGCCCCAAGTATTTGGCAGATAAGAAGGATGGTAAAGTGAACAAAGGTATATTTGATATACATGTTATTGATGTGTTCCTTACTAATGCTCATAGTAGCGCCTGGGTATTTGATACTGGTTCGGTTGCTCATATTTATATCTCGAGACAGGAGCTATGGAATAAACGAAGATTGGCTAAGGACGAGGTGACGATGTGCGTCGGAAATGGTTCCAAGGTTGATGTGATCGCCGTCGGCGCGCTACCTCTACATCTACCTCCGGGATTATTTTTAGACCTCAATAATTGTTATTTGGTGCCAGTATTGAGCATGAACATTATATCTGGGTCTTGTTTAATGCGAGACAGTTATTCATTTAAGTAAGAGAATAATAGTTGTTCTATTTATATGAGTAATATCTTTTATGGTCATGCACCCATGAGGAATGGTCTATTCTTATTGAATCTCGATCGTAGTGATACACATATTCATAATATTGATGCCAAAAGATGCAAAGTTGATAATGATAGTGCAACATACTTGTGGCACTACCGTTTAGGTCATATTGGTGTAAAGCGCATGAAGAAACTCCATGCGGATGGACTTTTGGAATCACTTGATTATGAATCATTTGATACTTGCGACCATGTACCGTGGGCATGATGACTAAAACTCTGTTCTCTGGAACAATGGAGCGGGCTAATGACTTACTGGAAATAATACATACCGATGTATGCTGTCCAATGACTGCTGAAACAAGCGGAGGGTATCATTATTTTCTCACCTTCACAGATGATTTGAGTAGGTATGGGTATATCTACTTGATGAAACAAAAGTTTAAAACATTTGAAAAGTTCAAAGAATTTTAGACTGAAATGGAGACTCATCGCAATAACAAAATAAAGTTTCTACGATATGATCGCGGAGGCGAATATTTGAGTTACGAGTTTGGCCTTCATTTAAAACAATGTGGAATAGTTTCACAACTCACGCCACCTGGAACACCACAGCGTAATGGTGTGTCCTAACGTCGTAGTCGTACTCCATTAGATATGGTGCGTTCTATCATGTCTCTTACCAATTTGCCTTTATCATTTTGGGGTTTTGCATTAGAGACAACAGCATTCACGTTAAATAGGGCACCATCTAAATCCTTTGAGACGACATCGCATGAACTATGGTTTGGAAAAAAACCAAAGCTGTCGTTTCTTAAAGTTTGGGGATGCGACACTTATGTCAAAAGGCTTCAGCCTGATAAGCTCGAACCTAAGTCGGAGAAGTGCATCTTCATAGGATACCCTAAAGAAACTATTGGGTACACCTTCTACCACAGATCCGAAGGCAAGATCTTTGTTGCTAAGAAGGTGTCCTTTCTAGAGAAGGAGTTTCTCTCGAAAGAAGTGAGTGGGAGGAAAGTAGAACTTGATGAGGTAATTGTACCTTATCTCTAATTAGAAAGTAGCACATAAGAGAAAACCATTCCTGTGATGACTACACCAACTAGAGAGGAAGCTATTGATGATGATCATGAAACCTCAGATCAAGTTACTACTGAACTTCGTAGGTCGACCAGAACACGTACCGCACCAGAGTGGTACGGTAATAGTGTCCTGGAAGTCATGTTAATAGACCAAGGCATCATATACAACTCTTCTTCCAGAAATCCATTCAGGAATGCAGTTTTGACATCCATTTGCCAAATTTCATAATCAAAAAATGCGGCAATTGCTAATATGATTCGGACGGACTTAAGCATCGCCACGGGTGAGAAAGTCTCATCGTAGTCAACTCCTTGAACTTGTCGAAAACTTTCGCAACAAGTCGAGCTTTGTAGACAGTAACATTACTGTCTGCTTCAGTCTTCTTCTTGAAGATCCATTTATTCTCTATGGCATGCCGATCATCGGGCAAGTTAACCAAAGTCCACACTTTGTTTTCATACATGGATCCCATCTCAGATTTCATGGCCTCAAGCCATTTCACGGAATCTGGGTTCATCATCGCTTCCTCATAGTTCGTAGGTATGTCATGGTCAAGTAACATGACCTCCAGAACAGGATTACCGTACCACTCTGGTGCGGATCCTACTCTAGTCGACCTACGAGGTTCGGTAGTAACTTGATCTGAAGTTTCATGATCACTATCATTAGCTTCCTCACTAATTGGTATAGGAATCACTGGAACTGATTTCTGTGATGAACTACTTTCCAATAAGGGAGCAGGTACAATTACCTCATCAAGTTCTACTTTCCTCCCACTCACTTCTTTTGAGAGAAACTCCTTCTCTAGAAATGATCCATTCTTAGCAATGAATATCTTGCCTTCGGATCTATGATAGAAGGTGTACCCAACAGTCTCCTTTGGGTATCCCATGAAGACACATTTCTCCGATTCGGGTTTGAGCTTATCAGGTTGAAGCTTTTTCACATAAGCATCGCAGCCCCAAACTTTAAGAAACGATAACTTTTGTTTCTTGCCAAACCATAGTTCATATGGCCTCGTCTCAACGGATTTAGATGGTGCCCTATTTAACGTGAATGCAACCGTCTCTAAAGCATAACCCCAAAACGATAACGGTAAATCAGTAAGAGACATCATTGATCGCACCATATCTAATAACATGCGGTTACGACGTTCGGACACACCATTACGCTGTGGTGTTCCGGGTGGCGTGAGCTGCGAAACTATTCCGCATTGTTTGAGATGAAGACCAAACTCGTAACTCTAATATTCTCCTCCATGATCGGATTGTAGAAACTTTATTTTCTTGTTACGATGATTTTCCACTTCACTCTGAAATTCTTTGAACTTTTCAAATGTTTCAGACTTATGTTTCATCAAGTAGATATACCCATATCTGCTCAAATCATCTGTGAAGGTCAGAAAATAACGATACCCGCCGCGAGCCTCAACACTCATTGGACCGCATACATCAGTATGTATTATTTCCAACAAGTCTGTTGCTCGCTCCATAGTTCTGGAGAACGGAGTCTTAGTCATCTTGCCCATGAGGCATGGTTCTCAAGCATCAAGCGATTCATAATCAAGCGATTCCAAAAGCCCATCAGCATGGAGTTTCTTCATGCGCTTTACACCAATATGACCCAAACGGCAGTACCACAAATAAGTTGCACTATCATTATTAAACATATATCTTTTGGCTTCAATACTATGAATATGTGTATCACTACTGTCGAGATTCAATAAAAATAGACCACTCATCAGGGGTGCATGACCATAAAAGATATTACTCATATAAATAGAACAACCATTATTCTCTGATTTAAATGAATAACCGTCTCGCATCAAACAAGATCCAGATATAATGTTCATGCTTAACGCTGGCACCAAATAACAATTATTCAGGTCTAAAACTAATCCCCAAGGTAGATGTATAGGTAGTGTGCCGACGGCGATCACATCAACTTTGGAACCATTTCCCACGCGCATCGTCACCTCGTCCTTAGCCAATCTTCGCTTAATCCGTAGCCCCTGTTTCGAGTTGCAAATATGAGCAACAGAACCCATATCGAATACCCAGGCACTACTGCGAGCATTAGTAAGGTACACATCAATAACATGTATATCAAATATACCTTTCACTTTGCCATCCTTCTTATCCGCCAAATACTTGGGGCAGTTCCGCTTCCAGTGACCAGTCCCTTTGCAGTAGAAGCACTCAGTCTCAGGCTTAGGTCCAGACTTGGGCTTTCTTCACTTGAGCAGCAACTTATTTGCCATTCTTCTTGAAGTTCCCATTCTTCCCTTTACCCTTTTTCTTGAAACTAGTGGTCTTGTTAACCATCAACACTTGATGCTCCTTCTTGATTTCTACCTCTGCAGCCTTTAGAATCACGAAGAGCTCGGTAATAGTCTTGTTCATCCCTTGCATATTATAGTTCATCATGAAGCTTTTGTAGCTTGGTGGCAGTGATTGAAGAACTCTGTCAATGACACTATCATCAGGAAGATTAACTCCCAGTTGAGTCAAGTGGTTGTGGTACCCAGACATTCGGAGTATATGTTCACTGACAGAACTATTCTCCTCCATTTTGAAGTTGTAGAACTTATTGGAGACTTCATATCTCTCAATCCGGGCATTTGCTTGAAATATTAACTTCAACTCCTAGAACATCTCATATGCTCCATGATGTTCAAAACGTCGTTGAAGTCCCGGTTCTAAGCCGTAAAGCATGGCACACTGAACTATCGAGTAGTCATCAGCTTTGCTCAGCTAGATGTTCACAACGTCTGGTGTTGCACCTGCAGCGGGTCTTGCACCTAGCGGTGCTTCCAGGATGTAATTCTTCTGTGCAGCAATGAGGATAATCCTCAAGTTACGGACCCAGTCCGTGTAGTTGCTACCATCATCTTTCAACTTAGCTTTCTCTAGGAACGCATTAGAAATCAAAGGAACAGTAGCACGGGCCATTGATCTACAACAACATAGACATGCAAAATACTATCAGGTACTAAGTTCATGATAAATTAAAGTTCAATTAATCATATTACTTAAGAACACCCACTTAGATAGACATACGTCTAATCATCTAAGTGATCACGTGATCCAAATCAACTAAACCATGTCCGATCATCACGTGAGATGGAGTAGTTTTCAATGGTGAACATCACTATGTTGATCATATCTACTATATGATTCACGCTCGACCTTTCGGTCTCAGTGTTCCAAGGCCATATTTGCATATGCTAGGCTCGTCAAGTTTAACCCGAGTATTCTCCGTGTGCAAAACTGGCTTGCACCCATTGTATGTGAACGTAGAGCTTATCACACCCGATCGTCACGTGGTGTCTCGGCACGACGAACTGTAGCAACGGTGCATACTCAGGGAGAACACTTATACCTTGAAATTTAGTGAGAGATCATCTTATAATACTACCACCGAACTAAGCAAAATAAGATGCATAAAGGATAAACATCACATGCAATCAAAATATGTGACATGACATGGCATCATCATCTTGTGCTCAAGATCTCCATCACCGAAGCATCGTCATGATCTCCATCGTCACCGGTGCGACACCTTGATCTTCATCGTAGCATCATTGTCATCTCGCCAACTATTGTTTCTACGACTATCGCTACCGCTTAGTGATAAAGTAAAAACAATTACATGGCGATTGCATTGCATACAATAAAGCGACAACCATATGGCTCCTGCCAGTTGCTGATAACTCCGTTACAAAACATGATCATCTCATACAACAATTTATATCATCACGTCTTGACCATATCACATCACAACATGCCCTGCAAAAACAAGTAAGACACCCTCTACTTTGTTGTTGCCAGTTTTACGTGGCTACTACGGGCTTAGCAAGAACCGGTCTTACCTACGCATCAAAACCACAACGATTTTTCGTCAAGTTTGATGTTTTAATCTTCAACAAGGACCGGGCGTAGTCACACTCGATTCAACTAAAGTTGGAGAAACAGACACCCACTAGCCACCTGTGTGCGAAGTACGTCGGTAGAACCAGTCTCATGAACGCGGTCATGTAATGTTGATCTGGGCCGCTTCATCCAACAATAGCGCTGAATCAAAGTATGACATTCTGGTAAGCAGTATGACTATTATCGCCCACAACTCTTTGTGTTCTACTCGTGCATATAACATCTACGCTTAGACCTGGCTCGGATGCCACTGTTGGGGAACGTAGTATTTTTAAAAAATGTCCTACGATCACGCAAGATCTATCTAGGAGAAGCATAGCAACGAGCGGGGAGAGTGTGTCCACGTACCCTCGTAGACCAAAAGTGGAAGCGTTTCAGTAACGCGACTGATGTAGTCGAACGTCTTTGCGATCCAACCGATCCAAGTACCGAACGCACGACACCTCTGCAATCTGCACACGTTCAGCTCGGTGATGTCCCTCGAACTCTTGATCCAGTTGAGGCCGAGGGAGAGTTTCGTCAGCACGACGGCGTGGTGATGGTGAAGTTACCGGCGCAGAGCTTCGCCTAAGCACTACGACGATATGACCGAGGTGTAAAACTGTGGAGGGGGGCACCGCACATGGCTAAAGATCAACCTGTGTGTCTATGGGGTGCCCCCTCCCCCGTATATAAAGGAGGGGAGGAGGGGGCCGGACGGCCTCAAGGGGCGCGCCCAGGGGGGGTGGAATCCTACTCCTACTAGGAGTAGGTTCTCCCCTTTCCTAGTCCAACAAGGAGGGGAAGGAAGGAGGAAGGGGAGAGAAGCAAGGAGGGGGGCGCCGCCCCCACCCCTTGTCCAATTCATACTGGGGGGGGGGGCACCTCCTGGCCGGCCCTCTCTCCTCTAAGGCCCATGGTGGCCCATTAACTTCCCGGGGGGTTCCGGTAACCCTCCGGCACTCCGGTTTTATCCGAAACTCTCCGGAACACTTCCGGTGTCCAAACAACATGGTCCAATATATCAATTTATGTCTCGACTTGTGTGTCTATGGGGTGCCCCCTCCCCCGTATATAAAGGAGGGGAGGAGGAGGCCGGCCGGTCACAAGGGCGCGCCCAAGGGGGGGAATCCTACTCCAAGTAGCAATAGGTTCCCTCCTTTCCCAGTCCAACTAGGAGAAGAAGGAAGGAGAGTGAGAGGGAGAGGGAAAGAGGAGACGCACCCTCCTCCCCTAGTCCTATTCAGACTCCCCTTGGGGGGGGGGGCGCCACCTCTTGGCCACAGCCCTCTCTCTCCCCTTGGGCCCAATAAGGCCAATTACTTCCCTGGGGGGTTCCGGTAACCCCTCCGGTACTCCGGTTTTATCCGAAACTCTCCGGAACGCTTCCGATGTCCGAACAACATGGTCCAATATATGAATACTTATGTCTCAAGCATTTCGAGACTCCTCGTCATGTCCGTGATCTCATCCGGGACTTTGAACAACCTTCGGTACATCAAATCACATAAACTCATAATACCAATCATCATCGAACGTTAAGCTTGCGGACCCTACGGGTTCGAGAACTATGTAGACATGACCGAGACACCTCTCTGGTCAATAACCAATAGCGGAACCTGGATGCTCATATTGGTTCCTACAAATTCTACGAAGATCTTTATCGGTCAAACCGCACAACAACATACGTTGTTCGCTTTGTCATCGGTATGTTACTTGTCCGAGATTCGATCGTCGGTATCATCATACCTAGTTCAATCTCGTTATCGGCAAGTCTCTTTACTCGCTCCGTAATGCATAATCCTGCAACTAACTCATTAGTCACATTGCTTGCAAGGCGTATAGTGATGTGCATTACCGAGACGGCCCAGAGATACCTCTCCGACAATCAGAGTGACAAATCCTAATCTCGATCTATGCCAACTCAACTGACACCATCGGAGACACCTATAGAGCATCTTTATAATCACCCAGTTACGTTGTGACGTTTGATAACACACTAAGTGTTCCTCCGGTATCCGGGAGTTGCATAATCTCATAGTCATAGGAACATGTATAAGTCATGAAGAAAGCAATAGTAATAAACTAAACGATCATAGTGCTAAGCTAACGGATGGGTCTTGTCCATCACATCATTCTCTAATGATGTGATCCCGTTCATCAAATGACAACTCATGTCTATGGCTAGGAAACTTAACCATCTTTGATTAACGAGCTAGTCAAGTAGAGGCATACTAGGGACACTCTGTTTGTCTATGTATTCACACATGTACTAAGTTTCCGGTTAATACAATTCTAGCATGAATAATAAACATTTACCATGATATAAGGAAATATAAATAACAACATTATTATAACCTCTAGGGCATATTTCCTTCAATCGACAGACAAAGGGAATTGCGTATGTTGTCATAACGGTTCGACCGATAAAGATCTTTGTAGAACATGTAGGAACCAATATTGGCATTCAGGTTCCGCTATTGGTTATTGACCGGAGAGGTGTCTCGGTCATGTCTACATAGTACTCGAACCTGTAGGGTCCGCACGCTTAACGTTCGTTGACTATATAGTGTTATATGTGTTATGTGATATGGTGACCGAATATTGTTCGGAGTCTCGGATGAGATCAGAGACATGACGAGGATCTCCGGAATGGTCCGGAGGCAAATATTGATATATAGGAGTATAGGACGATGCTATTCGGACATTGGAAAGGTTTCGGAGTGAACCGGGTATTCATCGGATCGCTGGAAGGGGTTCTGGGAGGCCCCGGGAGGTCTATGGGCCTAATGGGCCAAGGGGAGGCACACACCAGCCGACAAGGGGGCTGGCGCGCCCTCTCCTTGGCCGCCGGCCCTAGAGAAAGGAAAGGGGGAGGGCTATCCCCTCCTGCCTTCCCCTCCTCATGGGAGAAAGGAAGGGGCGCCACCTCCTCCTGCCTTCTCCCTGGCGCTAAATAAGGAAGGGGGGGCTCCAAAGGGCAAGCGCCCAAGGGGGCCGGCCTGCCACCTTAGGGCGCACCCAAGGCTGCCTCCCATCCCCCACCTATATATATATGGGAGTGAGGGGCGCCACACAACACTCACGACAATATCTTAGCCGTGTGCGGCGCCCCTCTCCATAGTTTAGTCCTCCGTCCGGTTTTTCCGTAGTGCTCGGTGAAGCCCTGCAGGAATGAGTTCTCCATCACCGTCACCACGCCGTCATGCTACCGAAACTCATCTACTACTTCACTCGTCTTGCTGGATCAAGAAGGCGAGGACGTCACCAAGCTGAACATGTGCTGAACGCGGAGGTGCCGTACGTTCGGTACTTGATCGGTTGGATCTCAAAGAAGTTTGACTACATCAACCGCGTTAATAAACGCTTCCGCTTACGGTCTATGAGGGTACGTAGACACACTCTCGCCTCTTGTTGCTATGCACCTCCATGGATAGATCTTGCGTGTGCGTAGATTTTTTTTGTTTTCCATGCAACGTTTCCCAGCATCAGGAGCATACTGATGCCCCGGGTTTTGTAGAGTATCACGAAGCAAAGGGGACATCACATGATAACCAAGTGGTTCACTTGAATGCCGTTCATGTAAATATAGAGATTGATATGGACGTCCACGATTCCACTATCGACCATTGAACGAAGGAGTTTCATTCATATCTATGACTTACCGAACCTACGGGGTCACAATCTTAAGGTAATCATGATTTTTTGAGTGTTAGTAGGACGAGAGTATCAAGGATTTATTAGTGGATTTGTTTCATTAATATTCAGAATAGTTACAAGAGGAACCAGAAGCGTTTCGGGGTCACCCGAAGGGTTTCAGAGTTTATGGGGTAATACCGGGTATTACCGACAATTAATATATATGTGGAAAATGTTCTCAGTGATGTTACATTATATATGAAAGGATCTATTAATTGTTAGAAGGCTTTTATATTTAATTAAATATCAACTGGCCATAAAAGGCCAAGAGGTGGAAGGTAACTTGGACCACAAGGGCCCAACAGGAGTTGGTGCCCCCTTTCCTTGTGTGTGTGTGTGGGGGGGGGGGGGGGGTGGGGGATGAATCCATGTGGGGGGAGGAGTTGCATCCTATTTACTATGATTTATATCCTTTGAGTATGAAGAACCAAACCAAAATGCATAGTTCATGTCTAGGAGCGTAAAAAAGTGAATTGAACAACGAACTATAATACCAAGAAACTATAAAATAAAAGGATGCTTCAAATGTGAATTTTTTTTGAACATTTAAATAAGATTAGGTGGCCCTAATATTTATATATTACCAATGCATGTAGTAAGTAGTTAACACATTGGACATCTGTTAGAGTAAAAAACACATATTTGTATTGATACCACCTAAAGTTTAACTCCAATATTCATATAAAGATAGTAAATAGTAACACACAATATGGTCGACTCTCCCATTATAGTAACTGAGACATATTCTCTTCAACAAGATACTATTTTTTGGAGGCTATGTCCTTGAGAATGGTACTAGAACTGAGCAATGTTATTCAGGCTGAGGACTTGGCTTAATGCTGATTTTCATGCCGAAACTTTGGTTCTAGCTATCAGCATCATCAAAGATGAGAAATCATTAGGCACTAGAGTTATTTAGGATTGTCCATGGTTTGACAATTTTGAGATCTAGGTCGTTGATGCTGTAGCGTTGCCTTTCTAGTGCTCCTTTCTTTATCCTCCTGAAGTATTTCTATGCGTGACTTGAAACCTGCACATGAGTCTTGGTGGTGACAAAGTGCGTGGATATTTCCTTCCATTTTCCACGCCCATAGGCACCCAATCCTTGGAGAAAGAGCCTTGCATAACCATGTTAGATATGAATAAGTTAGTTTATCGAAAGAGCTACACACTATTCATTCATTAGTAGAGGTAGCTTGTACCTAATAAACATAGTTTTTAGATATGGGTGGACACAAAAATTTATATTTTCACATAAAAATTAAAATTAGTAAATGAAATAGTTTGAGACGTGAAACATGCAAATATTTTCATATAGAAACATACACACTCACTCTAACCATGTCAATGACAACTGTTTGATTATATGATTCTACGATTTAATACATGAAAGCAAATGAATGTACATGAGTAAGCATTGAATAATTACTATGGCCATACTGATGTCTAATAGTCATATCATGTTTACACTTGCAATTATAACATATTTTAGCAAGACAAACTATTGAATCATGCTATCCATTTAGGAAAAGACCAATTCCATTAACTTTAAAGGGAAGCTGAACAATCTAGTAAAAGATTATAGAATCAACTGAAAGTACCATTTTTAAACATAAACTTGATAGGACAAATAAAAGGATGAACACAAGTTTACTAAAAATTATCATTCCCATAGATGTGAAACTAAAGCATTCAATTTTTATATTTAGAAGTACAACGAAAAAACATCCCATCTCATAAGTCAATTCTGAGACAATTCTTAATAAATTAGCTTGATTGGAGGAACTTGATGACAAATGAGGAAGTATGCAAAATCAATTACTTATGTTCATCGTCGGTCCAATACTTTCTGGCGCTTGGTACGATCACCGATTGATGGATGGACATCCCATTCTCTGGCACCTTCACCTTATTCCCCACTGGCAGCGTCACCTTCTTGCCTTTTTGCATGACTCGTATATCCTCCTATGGAGAAAAAACACAAATTGGTGTCATTTATGGTGAGTTGTGACCTCCTACTCCTTTGGACCATTCAATTCCTCTCTTAACACTGCATCATAGGCATATCCACTACAAGATAAACACACAAGTACATACCTGTTGCATAGTCTCACAAGGCCACCATAGGCGGAGCTCCAAACTGTCAGGCTTCTTGTTCTTGTCGTGATTGACACCATTGTAGCTACGGTCGTTGTTGTTGAACCCAGTGATGACTGGCTCCTGGTCCTCTACCTCGACTCCTGCCTTCATGGCAGACCAAGGAGAGTTGGATGCCATAACAGAAGGGAAAGTGTGAACTCTAAATGTATGTATGGGAGGGCGAGGGAGAAGAGCAATGTATTTGTACCATGTAGATATGGGATCCAACTGTCCATGTAAAGCAAATTAATGAGAATATATTTTTAGGTTATGTCGTATCCGATCTTTCCTAATAAATTCAAGCATATAGATATTGGATATGCAGCAATAACAAAAGTACATCATACTTATTCGTCGTTTCTTAGTTTATCAAGATATGTAGTCAAATAATGTCGCCTTTTGTAATAATGCGTGCGTCATTGCTACCCAATTGTTGTATGTCGACTTCTGTACTTAATGTAGTCTACATTAATGCTTTCTTTATGGTTGTAGGTGCCGGATTGGAAAGTCATCAGTACCCTCGGTAGGGTGGTAAATGTGGCCGGAAGTACCAGAACGGAGCCTGTACACACAGTTTTACCAAGGTTCGGGCCTCCGGTGACAAATAATACCCCGCGTCCTACTTTGTGTTTGTATTCATGGTGGAGATACATCATGCACTACAAAAGAATACACTTCTGTGATGATACGTGTTTGTCATAGTAGGTCACGTTTTCTGTCATGCATGTACATCCATGACGATTTTATGACAGAATCATGATAGTCATACATGTGCTGTCGTAGAAGTGTTCCATGACATTACCGAAATTATCATCACGTAAGTGTCCACTTCCATGATGATAAATGGCGCGTCATGGAAGTGTTCTCGTCAAGGGTAACCGACACGTGGCATCCACTGTAACAGGTCGCTGTTAAGTATCGGGTCTGGTTTTGGATCTGATAACCCGTTAACAGCCCGGACCAATGGGGATTTTCCACGTGTAAAATTCTCATTGGCCAGAGGAAACACGTGTTGGCTCACCGTTGGGATAGATGTCATCCACTCATTGGACAGGAGGCGCCTATGATACGTCGACATGTGGCACGGCCCAACAGAGGCCCATTCTGGTGAAAACTCCGGCTCGTTTGACTTGGTCAAAAGGTAATGGGCCGGCCCACGAAAAACATGTTAACGGCCTGTTCGTATATAGCCCATTTACGGCCCGCTAACTCCCGACCCGTTATGGCCTATCGGAATTAAGCCAAGTAGCTTCATCTGGGCCGTCCAATATGATTCCAGCCCGTTGTAACTTCCGGCCATGTATGGCCCATGATGTCTTTCAGCCCATATGAGCCCCTTTGTAACTCTGGGCCCATTAAAGGCCCGAGATGAAACTGGCCCATAATGAACAGTGTATTGCTTTATACCCATTAACAACCCATTATTCCGTCGGCCATTTCCAGCCCATGTTAACTTTTGGCCTTCTAAGGGCCCATTTATTCTTGGGCTCATTTCTAGAATTCGGTTAGTTAAGGTCCGTTACCGGCCTGTTCCATTTGTGGGCCAAATTCAGCCCGTGGTTACATTCGGCCTGTTTGTGGTCCATTAACCCGTTGGGCTGTTTTCATAGCATTATCAAATACGGCCTATTAATGGATCCTACGGCCCGTAGACGACCAATGGATCCTACGGCCCATAGAAGACAAATGGATCCTACGGCCCGTAGAAGGCCCATGGATCATACGGCCTGTAGAAAGTCCATGGATCCTACGGCCCGTAGAAGGCCCATGGATCCTATGGCCCCTAGAAGGCCATGGATCCTATGGCCCGCAGGAGGCCCATGGTTACAACAATCTGTGTGTTGCCGTGATTATTGTGGCCTAGTTACCACAAATAGGTTATTGTGGCCACTAGAAAAACGCGGAAAAAGAACTGCAGTGACTACAAGCAAACAACTAAACAAGGCAATAAGGAAATAAATAAGCAAGCAACTAACGCTAGCCTATTACAGCTATTACACATATTACATCCATTGGGCATCAAAGTTCGCCACCAGTGCAAATATAGGGAACAAAGCAGCGTATTACATACACTGGTCGTCAAAATTGGCCACCAGTGCAAAAAACGCGGCATCAAAACAAGTCCATAACTGAAACAACTTCAGAAGAGCTCAAGAAACATTATCCTGGATATCCACCATGCTGGCAATAAGCTTATTAGCTTTGTCCTGTTTGGTGCTAAAATCCTCCAACGCTTGCTGTTGCACCAGAAAGTATGCATCTGAATGCTCCAGGGACTTCCGCAGTCCTTCCGCTTCTTGTCGCAGCACAGCTGATCGATGCCTTTCAGCTTGTAGTTGAGACTCAAGAAACCGAACTGATTCAGACAGTGAGTTTGAATAGCTTGTGGAAGCGGTAGTGGCCAGTAACTCGAACAGTAAACCAAGATAGGACTTTGGGGTTGTCTCACTGTCTTTAAGATAGTTTACCTTAGCTGTTTTTCAGCTTTGTTGGAGACCAACAAGGATGTCTCGCTATCCTGAACCTTATCTGCATTACTTCCTTTACCATTGCTTAATAAGGCACTCTTCCCCAAGATTCTGTCAGCATTCTAAAAGAAGAAACAAGCAGACACATAACAAGTTTAGCATGTACTAGCATATGAAACTCATTTCGGTGAACTAGTTCATTAGTAAGGTGGACAAGATTAAACTACCAAGTCTTCTATTGCCAAGTAGTACATTATAAAAACATCAAACAAACATATATCTATGTCCTATGGTCACTGCATTGTCTTGCCAAATCAAAATAGAGACACGGTTCAAATCATATCAGTTCAAGAGAAAGCAGCACTGAAGAATACAAAGCATGGGAAACTACACGGCACAACAAGATTTCAGGTGGCTACCACGAGTCTACATGTACAACAACACTATTGGCCTATTGTGACGCTAGTAATGTGCATTATATGAGAAGTCAACTGTATACACAATTGAAATTGAAATCAACCGAGCTATTTATAAGAGAAAACATGTTAAAGAAACATGTGTAAACATACCTGTTGTGCCATTGGAGTTTCCATTGGATCGTTCAATTTAAAAATAAGTTTATATGAGTAAATACAGTGATACAAGAGCAAACCAGTATGCATGATAACAATGGAATCTTAAATGAGAACAATTGTTCTTCAGGTTTAAGCACTTGTTCTACATGAACAGAGTACAGTAAGATGCAAGCATATAGTACTTAAAATAAAGTGAGCTCATATACCTTACCATATTCTTGGTTCGGGACCAGTACAGAACAAGGCGTTCCTAGTCATCGTCCAGTAAATGTGACTCGGGAGAACGTAAGGGAATTTGATGAGTTTCTTTGCCAGTGAAGTACGTTTTCTTCTGGTAATTCCGATACTGCCACCAAGCATTCTTGAAGATAGCAGAGGTATTAGCACACGTTACCTCATCCTGAGTTTCCAAATCGGTCCTTCTCTATAGAGAAAAATGGGAAAATTTGCGCTATTATAACCATCATGGAGGTAGAATGTATGGGACAAAGCAAAGTAATTGCCATGAATAACATTACTTACACATAACTCCTGGACAAACACCTGCAACTGGCATTTTCCTTCATCTTCAGTATAATATTTCCATGATGGGAAGATACGCACATAGGATTTAACAACATCAAATGCGATAGATGCTAAACTATGAATGGCTGGTTGTGCTTCCTCCACAGGAATAGGTGTACTAACTGGTGGAGTTGGGGTTCGCCGTGGTAGTACTGGCACTTTGGGCACTGGAGCTGCCTTACTAACTGCTCTTGTTTGGGAGCTCTATGGTGGAGATGGTGTTGTGTCAACAGGAACTGGGTTACTATCTGCTGGGGTTGGGGTTAGATTGGGTGAAGCTGGTTCTCTGTCCATCGCAGTAGGGGTAAAATCTGCGAGAGTCTGGGTTATGTGTGGTAGGGCTGGTTCTCGTGCATATACAACCGGGGTGCTATCTCCACCAAGAGGTAGCACTGTTTTATTTGAAGACCGTGTTTTTACTCCACTAGATACTGCCATCACCCGCTCCAATTCAAATGGCTGATAAACATGAAACATAGTTGAATGTACATACATTGTATGAGAGACAGATGCAATACATGCATAGTGTGGAAAAAAGAGTGCATGAAATAGTTGACATGTATATTGTTTAACTAAAATGGATAGCATGACATAATTTCACATATATGATGTTTATCTAAACTGGATATCATAGCATAACATAATTCAACGATATGATGACTAACTAAACAGGATCGCATGACATAATTCACATACATGTTATCTAAGTAATTAGGATCGCATGATTTAATTCACATATGTGATTTATATGCTAAGCAGAGGGCATTCGCATATATGATGTCTGAACTAAGAACATGGTGTTGAATATTGTGTATATGATGTATAAACTATGCAATGCAAGACACCATATGCATGATATGAGCAGTATAACCGTGCCAAGTTAGAGCATACACCTCGATGGGGGAATAGGACTGGTCATCTGTCTCTGAATCCATCACCGAGGAGCTATCGGGACCCAGCAAGAGATCTGCTTCGACAGGTAGCACTGTCTTCTCTGAAGGCCTTGTTTTCACTCCAGATTTTTCCATCACCCACTCAAATGGCTGATTCACAGGAAGAGTAGTTTAATGTACAAACATTGTCGACAAATGGAAATGTAATGAAGAAAAGGATGGGCAAGATATCATTCAAATATATGATGCCTGGTTAAACAGGATGGCATTGCACATTTCACATATATTATGGCTGGCTAAAACACATGAGACTGCATAATTCCCATATATGATATTGAAACTAAATAGGTGGCATTACATAACATGTCTAAACTAAGCAGATGACATATATGATGTCGAAATAGGCACTGCAAGGCAACATATGCATGATATGACTAACATCATCATGCCAAGTTAGAGAAAACACCTTGGGGGGTAAATAGGAGTGGCCAGCTGCGTCTAAATCCGCCTCAGAACAGATATCTTCCTCTGGATTACAATCTGGAGAGGGGGGGGAGGGTTTGCCATTGAACCCACCATGGAGCGATGTCTGCATGACATTGTATTGCCGCGCAAAACTTCTCTCTTTTTCTCGACATGTTCAGCATGACTGTGTACAATGTCTGACATGCATACAAAAAAAATATAGTGAGATTATGTAAGGAGAGCATGCAGAAATCTAGAGTAATGGTAACAACCAGTGGATGGATACAAAAATTATGATAGCAGGCTGATGATTGCTTTAATTTAATAAAAAACAAATAATGATTGCTTTACTATTTGTTTCCCCCCCCCAAGATGAACAACATAGGCATACCCTAGGTGAACCAGATATTAGACAGAGATACTATTCATTGCTACCTCGATATGTGCCCCACAACTAATTTAGAACTCAAGTTTGAACATCAATTTGGACCTGACTTGGAGTCTAAGAGGTGAACAGGACAATAAAGTAGCAGGTAATATTAAGCAATGCATAACATAAGCAGAAACAAAAGAGTGCGACCTCTCTTGTGGACCAGTGTACTCCTCAGGTTCATCTGCTGAGTCAATGATGGTGATACCATTGCGGTGGGTGCTGGCGGCAGGGAAGGAGATCTGAGGCGGTGAAAGACGGCTAGGAGTCGTGATGTCTTGTTTGGTAGATGCTTCTATCGATGGAGCAGCTCAGGTGAGGTGGACGACGTCGTGGCAGGAGCAGGACAAACCACACAAAGTTTTCTTCGACACCTACCTGTAACTGAAGTAATTCTGTAAGGGCTCGCTTGGCTTGCATGATTCTAAAAATGCGGGGATAGGAGGAGAACACCAGAATAGGTTAGGAATGCACATGGGAAATAGAGCATTTGTGAACACAGGATTTCTGTCAACTTGGGTGTTTGGTTCACAGGAATTGGAGGAGCAGAGGAATGCAAAGAAACATGGCAAAAATAAAGTGAAACCATATGAAAGCGTGTAAAGTTAGAATGTTATTCTGTCACTAATGCACTTGGTCTTGTTTTCATGCATAGGATTTTGAAAAGTAGGTCCAGGTGGATGTTTTGCTCCATTCCTTTCAACAAAATGCATGAATAATTGAATAGTAGAGTGCCATAGGAAAATTTCTTATTGCTATGTTTTTCCGCTGAACCAAAATAGCCCTAATGGATCGACATGAATGTAGAGTAATAAGTGATGCGACAAGTGTACAACCTCTTTGCCGTAGCCGTGTCGACCTCAGCATCATTGGGTTGGTCGCTAAAGAAGTTGAGGCAGAGATGGCTGTCAGAGGTGTGGAGGAAAATCTGTGGAATCTGTAGACGACGTCTAGGGCACTGCTCCGTTGTGATGGATCGTTCCATCGTTGGAGCAGCTCCGGTGAGCCGTAAGACGTCGAGGCTGAAGCAGCACAAGACAAACATCGTTAATCTCAAGTGGGATTCTAATAGCATCTCCTATAGATGATGTAAAATACATTACCACCAAAAACCACCTGACTACAATAGATGAGGTAAAAACTGTTGACTCAGAATTTAACTGTCGAAACTGAAATTTACTGTGGAATCTGAATGTTACTGTCGAAACTGAACGCAATGGTAGCAGAGAGGCACTTCACATGTAGTTTAGGGAGGGCCTGCAGTTCATCTTCAACCTGCACCCCCCTGAGCCGCCAACCACCACTGGCCGAACCGCCAGCCCCCGCACCGCCTCGCCGCCCCGAAACAATTCCCTACCGCTGGTCCGCCGTCGCCTCGCCGCCCCGAAACAACTCCCCACCGCCGGTCCGCCGCCGCCCCGGCGAGCCCTCTAGGCCCCCCAGCGGCGAGCTTTTTCTCCGGCGATCCCCACGCCACCACCCCACCACCGCGCCCCCACCGAGGACGACCACCGCCCCCTCCCTGAACCCTAAGATAGACAGTGGGGTACCTCTCCGGCGATCCCCCCTCCCCGCTGTGGGTGCTTCTTCCTTAACTCCGGCGAGAGCCCCCCCCACCCCCTGAAAATCGACTGACCCAAAAGTCGATTCAATCGACTGAAGTGTAGCTAAATCGGAGCAGAGCAGCAGCACGAGCGAGGGGGAGAGCAGCAGCAGCAGTGCGAGCGAGCGAGCGAGAGCCGGAGCAGCAACATCAGCGCGAGCGAGCGAGAGCCAGAGCAGCAGCAGCAGCAGCGTGAGCGAGCGAGCGAGAGCCGGAGCAGCAGCAGCAGATCCGGCTAGTATGGCCGCCGCCGCCGAAGGGGCCTCGCACTAGGGGAGAGCCGCCGTGGAGATGTCGCCCGCGGCGCCGGCTTCGAGGTAGCCGCTCCATGGGGGTGCAGGATGGAGCACCGTCGGTGCCGGGAGGTCGAGTTAAGGAGAAGGTGCGATGCGACGAGTGTACAACCTATTTGGTGGCGCCGAGTAGGCCTCGGCTTCGTCCGAGCAGTCGGTGAGGATGATGCGGTTCCGACGAACCAAGTTAAGGCGGCTGTGGGGATGGAGCAGCCGCGATAGACGAGGCAATCGTCGGAGTAGCTTGTTGGAGGTGGAGGACGGGGTGTTTGAACCGGCGGGACGACGAGATGGGCAAAGGATCCTCATCCGGGGAGGTGGATGAGGGACGTCGAGCTGTTGCGGTGGACGACGTCGTCGGGGAAGAGGCTCCGGCTGGGCTGCGGTGAGGTGGCGGACAGAGGAGGGTGGGGGTTCACGGCTGGAGCGGATAGGTTATGGCGACCTGGGATTTCGCATGGCGAAAAATAGGCAATGGGAGCGGGGAACCATGACTTAGGGACGCGCTTGTCCAAAATGTAGGGTGTGTTACAAAAGTACCCCCACCGATAAGTGGCCCTTTCGGCTTAGGGTTAGAAGGGGGATTTTGGGTGTCGGGATTTGGCAGCTGGAGGGAGTTTTCGCGCGCGTTGTAATTTCGGGATAGCAAGGTGCAGGTTGTGAAGCCGCCAGTTTTGGGAGCACGATATCTGAATTTTCGGGATATAACAAGGCGTGGGTTGAATTTGAGGACAAGCCTAATGTGCAATATTGTACTTGTACGTACCAAATCAATTCGCACTCCCTCAACGAAAAACGAAAAAAATAAAACTATTCACACCACACAAAGAGAGAGTCTTATCCCGTTTTACTATACAAATGCTATTCAAAGCTATGAATCCATGTTATGTCCAATTAAATTTTTTTGCTGGCTGTATAATGCATGTAACCTACTCATACCAACATTTTAGTGCATTCCAAATGTCTATACTACCGCTGCAATTCGAACTAAATTTGAATTCGTTTCTCTATTTCAATAAGAATCTACAATCATGATTGTTGCCAACTTCAACCATCATTCGAGTATTACCTTAACAACACACCACATGATTACTATAGAGATAGATATGAACTATGTGTACTATATGAACTCGAATTCAATTTTTTGAATACACTTGATGTTGATTCCAAATAATAGTACATTTGATGTACTAACTATATATTCATAATCTAAACCATGTTCCATACGTACACCGTGTTTATCACACAAAGTATAGTGCCCCGCCCCCTACATTATGACAAGTATTTATCCGTGAGCTGCAAAAGCCACACATTAGCCGAAATTATAATCAATGTTCTATATATTATATGTAGTACTAGCAAGATGTCCATGCGTTCCACGGAACATCAAGATGATCGAGGGGAGGCCTTATTTGCAAATGTGGAGAGGGGTGTGGGTATCTTTTTTCAAAATTGCCATAGTTTCCTTCCTATCCGTCAGGTATAAATCGGACGGCCTATATTGCCGGATGGCAGGCACACCCTCATCAACAACTCTGTTTTTATAAGAGTAGAGATAAAATATATTATATGTAGTATAACATGTTCATAACCACACCATGTGTATCACCGTTATATATATTCACGCATGCGTTGGTTTAAAACACTATGATAAATTCTTCAAATATCCGAATTCACTTTTTATAATGAATTATGATCTCTATTCGTCTTTTACACCCACACAATCCTCTTATCTTTGTAGCTAGCACTAACTTTCTCTCGTGCATGCACACGCCCGCATCCCTCTCACCCTCCCTCAGTATTCTTTAGCTCCATCGTGCAAATTCGTCTTTTCACTTTAGGTCGTTCACCCATGGTGTGTGTAGGCCCCCAGCTCCTTCTTTACGGCACACATCGATCGATATGCCTCTCTAGCCAGGTGTGCCTACCACAAACACAAGCTTTCCCTCTTCTCTTCTCACCATCCATGCCTCACTCCCACCCCTCTTTTCATCGATCTCGTACTCGCACACTCCTTCCCCCTCGATATAGTATGCCTCTCACACCACCTCCTAGCTGCATCCCTCTCTCTCTATCCTTCTCCCCGAGCCTTATTTGCTTCTAACACATACATGCATGTATACCGATCGATCTCCCTACATATACCTTGGTCGACTTTAACTATTTTCCCCCACCCATCGATCGACGTACCTCACAAGTTATGTTTGTCCTTTCTCTGACAAAGGATGATTGATCTTCCTATGTAGTTACGTCTGCAAACCACACCCATATCATCCCCCCTCATCATTCGTGCATGCCTCCTGACCCGTCTCTCACACGCACGTGCACAGACAGGCAGCCATCCCCTCTCTTATTGATATTGCAGGCGTGCCCTCTGATGTCTACTACGCAACCTTCTCCTTGTAGACGTTGTTGGGCCTCCAACTGTAGAGGTTTGTAGGACAGTAGCAAATTTCCCTCAAGTGGATGAGCTAAGGTTATCAATCCGTGGGAGGTGTAGGATGAAGATGGTCTCTCTCAAACAACCCTGCAACCAAATAGCAAAGAGTCTCTTGTGTCCCCAACACACCCAATACAATGGTAAATTGTATAGGTGCACTAGTTCGGCGAAGAGATGGTGATACAAGTGCAATATGGATGGTAGATATAGGTTTTTGTAATATGAAATTATAAAAACAGCAAGGTAAGATAAAAGTGAGCACAAACGGTATTGCAATGCGTTGAAACAAGGCCTAGGGTTCATACTTTCACTAGTGCAAGTTCTCTCAACAATAATAACATAATTAGATCATATAACAATCCCTCAACATGCAACAAAGAGTCACTCCAAAGTCACTAATAGCGGAGAACAAACGAAGAGATTATTGTAGGGTACGAAACCACCTCAAAGTTATTCTTTCTGATCGATCTATTCAAGAGCCCGTAGTAAAATAACACGAAGCTATTCTTTCCGTTCGATCTATCCTAGATTTCGTACTAGAATAACACCTTAAGATACAAATCAACCAAAACCCTAATGTCACCTAGATACTCCAATGTCACCTCAAGTATCCGTGGGTATGATTATACGACATGCATCACACAATATCAGATTCATCTATTCGACCAACACAAAGAACTTCAAAGTGTGCCCCAAAGTTTCTACCGGAGAGTCAAGACGAAAACGTGTGCTAACCCCTATGCATAGATTCCCAAGGTCACGGAACCCGCAAGTTGATCACCAAAACATACATCAAGTGAATCAATAGAATACCCCATTGTCACCACGGGTATCCCACGCAAGACATACATCAAGTGTTCTCAAATCCTTAAAGACTCAATCCAATAAGATGACTTCAAAGGGAAAACTCAATCCCTTACAAGAGAGTAGAGGGGGAGAAGCATCATAAGATCCAACTATAACAACAAAGCTCGCGATACATCAAGATCGTGCCAAATCAAGAACACGAGAGAGAGAGAGAGATCAAACACATAGCTACTAGTACATACCCTCAGCCCCGAGGGTGAACTACTCCCTCCTCGTCATGGAGAGCGCCGGGATGATGAAGATGGCCACCGGTGAGGGATCCCCCCTCCGGTAGGGTGCCAGAACAGGGTCCCGATTTGTTTTTGGTGGCTACAGAGGATTGCGGCGGCGGAACTCCCAATCTAGGTTATTTTCTGGAGGTTTCTGTATTTATAGGAATTTTTGGCGTAGGTCTCACATTAGGGGGCGGGTCTTCGAGTCGTCCACAAGATAGGGGCCCACGCCCAGGGGGGTAGGGTGCGCCCTCCACCCTCGTGCACATCTCGGGACTCTTCTGGCCCAACTCTTTTACTTCAGGGGCTTCTTTTGGTCCATAAAAAATCATCAAAAATTCGCACGTCAATTGGACTCCGTTTGGTATTCCTTTTCTGTAAAACTCAAAAACAAGGAAAAAAACAGAAACTGGCACTGGGCTCTAGGTTAATAGGTTAGTCCCAAAAATCATATAAAATAGCATATAAATGCATATAAAACATCTATGGTTGATAATATAATAGCATGGAACAATCAAAAATTATAGATACGTTGGAGACGTATCAAGCATCCCCAAGCTTAATTCCTGCTCGTCCTCGAGTAGGTAAATGATAATTTTTTTATGTGGAATGCTATGTAACATATTTATCAATGTAATCTTATTTATTGTGGCAAGAATATTCAGATCCATAAGATTCAAGACAAAAGTTTAATATTGACATAAAAATAATAATACTTCAAGCATACTAACAAAGTAATCATGTCTTCTCAAAATAACATGGCCAAAGAAAGTTCATCCCTATAAAATCATATAGTTTGGCTATGCTCCATCTTCGTCACACAAAATATTCAAATCATGCACAACCTTGGTTTCAGCCAAGCAATTGTTTCATACTTTAGTATTCTCAAACTTTTTCAACTTTCACGCAATACATGAGCGTGAGCCATGGACATAGCACTATGGGTGGAATAGAATATGATAATGGGGGTTATATGGAGAAGACAAAAAAGGAGAAAGTCTCACATTGACGTGGCTAATCAACGGGCTAGGGAGTTGCCTATCAATTGATGTCCATGCAAGGAGTAGGGATTGCCATGCAACGGATGCACTAGAGCTAGAAATGTATGAAAGCTCAACAAAAGAAACTAAGTGGGTGTGCATCCAACTTGCTTGCTCATGAAGACCTAGGGCATTTGAGGAAGCCCATTGTTGGAATATACAAGCCAAGTTCTATAATGAAAAATTCCCACTAGTATATGAAAGTGACAAAATAAGATACTCTCTATCATAAAGATCATGGTGCTACTTTGAAGCACAAGTGTGGAAAAAAAGATAGTAGCATTGTCCCCCCTTTTTTCTTTTTTTGGACCTTCCTTTTTTTATTTGGCCTTTCTCTTTTTTTATTTGGCCTTTCCTTTTTTTATTTGGCCTTTTTTTTCAAGGGACAATGCTCTAATAATGATGATCATCACACTTCTATTTATTTACAACTCATGGATTACAACTTGATACTAGAACAAAATATGACTCTATATGGATGCCTCCGGCGGTGTACCGGAATGGGCAACGAATCAAGAGTGACATGTATGAAAATTATGCATGGTGGCTTTGCCACAAATACGATGTCAACTAGATGATCATGCAAGGCAATATGACAATGATGAAACGTGTCATAATAAATGAAACGTTGGAAAGTTGCATGGCAATATATCTTGGAATGGCTATGGAAATGCCATAATAGGTAGGTATGGTGGCTGTCTTGAGTAAGATATAAGGAGGCTTATGTGTGATAGAGCATATCATATCACGGGGTTTGGATGCACCGGCGAAGTTTGCACCAACTCTCAAGGTGAGAAAGGGCAATGCACGGTACCGAAGAGGCTAGCAATGATGGAAGGGTGAGAGTGCGTATAATCCATGGACTCAAGATTAGTCGTAAAGAACTCACATACTTATTGCAAAAATCTACAAGTCATCAAAAACCAAGCACTACACGCATGCTCCTAGGGGAAGGGTTGGTAGGAGTTAACCATCGCGCGATCCTAACCTGCACACAAAGAATGACAATCAAAGAAGTACCTCATGCTTCAAATTTGTTACACAACGGTTACTATACGTGCATGCTACGGGACTTGCAAACCTCAACACAAGTATTTCTCAAATTCACAATTACTATACTAGCATGACTCTAATATCACCATCCTCATATCTCAAAACAATCATCAAGCATCAAACTTCTCATAGTATTCAATGCACTTTATATGACAGTTTTTATTATATCCCTCTTGGATGCCTATCATATTAGCACTAAATTCATAACCAAAGCAAATTACCATGCTGTTTAAGACTCTCAAAATAATGTAAGTGAAGCATGAGAGTTCATCTATTTCTTCAAAATAAAACCACCGCCGTGCTCTAAAAGGATATAAGTGAAGCACTAGAGCAAATGACAAACTACTCCGAAAGATACAAGTGAAGATCGATGAGTAGTCAAATAATTATGCAACTATGTGAAGACTCTCTAAAATTTAAGAATTTAAGATCTTGGGATATTATTCAAACAGAAATCAAAACAAAATAAAACAAAATGACGCTCCAAGCAAAACACATATCATGTGGTGAATAAAAATATAGCTCCAAGTAAAGTTACCGATGAACGAAGACGAAAGAGGGGATGCCTTCCGGGGCATCCCCAGGCCTAGGCTGTTGGTTGTCCTTGAATATTGCCTTGGGGTGCCTTGGGCATCCCCAAGCTTATGCTCTTGCCACTCCTTATTCCATAGTCCATCGAATCTTTACCCAAAACTTGAAAACTTCACAACACAAAACTTAACAGAAAACCTGTGAGGTCCGTTAGTATAAGAAAATAAATCACCACAAAGGTACTGTTGTGAACTCATTCTAAATTCATATTGGTGTAATATCTACTTTATTCCAATTTCTCCATGGTTCATACCCTCCGATACTACTCATAGATTCATCAAAATAAGCAAACAACACATAGAAAACAGAATCTATCAAAAACAGAACAGCCTGTAGTAATCTGTAACTCTCGAATACTTCTGTAACTCCAAAAATACTAACAAATTAGGAAAACCTGAGCAATTTGTGTACCAATCCAGAGCAAAAAGAATCAGATCAAAAGCACGTTTCTGTGAATTATCAAAACTAATTTACTGGGCACAAAAGTTTCTGATTTTCAGCATGATCAACACAACTATCACCGTAAGCTATCCTAACGGTCTTAGTTGGCACTTTGTTGAAACAAAAGCTATAAAAAATGATTACTACAGTAGCATAATCATGTGAACACACAAAAACAGTAAAGGTAAATGTTGGGTTGTCTCCCAACAAGCGCTTTTCTTTATTGCCTTTTTAGCTAGGCATGATGATGAACATAGGCATCACGTCCGTGTCAAGTAGACCGAAACGATTCTGCATCTACTACTATTACTCCACACATCGACCGCTATCCAGCATGCATCTAGAGTATTAAGTTCATAAGAACAGAGTAACGCTTTAAGCAAGATGACATGATGTAGAGGGATAAACTCAAGCAATATGATATAAACCCCATCTTTTTATCCTCGATGGCAACAATACAATACGTGTCGGTTCCCTTTCTGTCACTGGGATCGAGCACCGCAAGATTGAACCCAAAGCTAAGCACTTCTCCCATTGCAAGAAAGATCGATCTAGTAGGCCAAACTAAACCGATAATTCGAAGAGACTTGCAAAGATATCAAACCATGCATATAAGAATTCAGAGAAGAATCAAATAATATTCATAGATAATCTTGATCATAAACCCACAATTCATCGGATCTCGGCAAACTCACCGCAAAAGAATATTACAACGAATAGATCTCCAAGAACATCGAGGAGAACTTTGTATTGAGAATCAAAGAGAGAGAAGAAGCCATCTAGCTGATAACTATGGACCCGAAGGTCTATGGTAAACTACTCACACATCATCGGAGAGGCTATGGTGTTGATTTAGAAGCCCTCCATGATCAATTCCCCTTCCGACGGAGCGCCAGAAAAGGCCCCAAGATGGGATCTCACGGGTACAGAAGGTTGCGGCGGTGGAAAAGTGGTTTCGTGGCTCCCCTGGATGTTTTTAGGGTATAAGAGTATATATAGGCGAAAGAAGTAGGTCGGTGGAGCTACGAGGGGCCCACGAGGGTGGGGGCGCGCCCTCCTGCCTCGTGGCCGCCTCGTTGCGTCTCTGACTTCAACTCCAAGTCTCCTGGATTCCGTTTGTTGCAAGAAAGATCTTCGCGAAGGTTTCATTCCATTTGGATTCTGTTTGATATTCCTTTTCTGCGAAACACTGAAATAGGCAAAAAAAACAACAATTTGCACTGGGCCTTCAGTTAATAGGTTTGTCCCAAAGATAATATAAAAGAGTATATTAAAGCCCATTAAACATCCAAAACAGATAATATAATAGCATGAAACAATCAAAAATTATAGATACGTTGGAGATGTATCAGCAGCCCACGTGGTAATTTGAACGCGTGTAGCGGTTGTTTACCTACGGAGGTCGTGTACCACGCGTGCACGAAACAAAGTTCGACTTCATGTGTTGGCGCGATATTTTTAAATAAAGTTATATCGCTCAATGGCACGTACGCAGAATATAAAACGATTTTTATGGAGAAAAAGGTAGTCCGCTCCACCATATACAATGCAGCCTGCCTGCCTGGGTTTGTCTCTTTTCAGAGTATCTCACACAAGGCGGTGGTGGCCTCTCTCTCTCTCTCTCCCATCGTTGGTCACTTATCCAGGCGCATCCTGTCCGCCGACGGAAAGGGAGAATGTGCATCGTTTCTCCTTTCGACGGCGCCGAGGCAGCATGTCCCGATCTACGGTACCCGTCGTTCTCTCTGACCAAGCTCCGGCGCGGTAGGGCCTACGCCACCTGCTCGCTGCCGCAGTATGGGCAGGTCCTGCCCGCTGCTGCTCTCCTAGTTACATCCCGATGACCCCAGGTATCCCTTCCGGCCTTGCTCCACTGCCCTTCTTCCCACATCGCTGCATGTGGAAAATCTTGCATGTGGATCTTCCATAGTTCTTTGCCCAAAACGTAGCTCGTCCGGCGTACTTTCCATTTTTGCAATCTCGTCCTCACACCGTTTTAGACAAACACAACCGTGTTGTTATCTTCCCTTAGGACAAGGAATATGCTTCTTTTTTGTCGTCATATGTGTCATCAACTGTTATTGGCCAGTAATTGTTTCCTTTTTACCTCTTTTTTGAAAACAAGGCTATCCATTTCACCTCATTGCTATTGCGACCTTCTGGTGAACTGCACAAATCACTTTTTTCTTAAGAGTGTTTTGTGCAGTTGTACTAAAATGTCACACGGGCAACGTCTCTACATTTCAGTGCGACTGCACAAAGGGAGATTGGTTTTGCTCTATCCTCCTCATCCAACTTCGAGCCTAATCTTCTTCAACTATTTGCTTAATCTTCTCCAACTAGTTAGTCTTAAGAGAGACTGCAAAGGTGACCGACTTCTATTTGTGTGTTTATTGTTTCATCAGCAGTCCTCTGTTATTGTAATCACACTTAATATCTTTGGAACAGGGATGCTCAGCTCTATTTTAGTGGAACTGCACAAAATGATCGGAATATTGCATGCTCTAGACAGCTACTTTTTTCCCAACATGCCTTGTTGATATAGATAGAGCTGGGGGGACATTGCTGCCAATGAAAAAGCATGGATCAATTTTAATTTAACACCTTCTCACAACTGTCTTAAGTTGTGATGTAATATTAGCTCTGATCTGCTAATCATTGAGATGCATTAGCAAGGAAGTTAGTTTTTATTTTTTTTCCGAAAGAGCATGGATGGCAAGACACACGAAACAAAAGCTGAAAGCTCAGAGCATTGTACAATTTCATGTCGCTGGAAAATTATTTGTATAGTACATCAATTATGTAAACAATTGCTGGAAGCTTGATAGCATTGCCAGAAGCCTCTTCAGCATCCGGGTCCATGTGCCATGCACAAAATTATACTTCCTCCGTTCCTAAATATTTGTCTTTTTACAAATTTGAAATGTACATATTTTAGAGTGTAGATTCACTCATGTTGCTTCGTATGTAGTCACTTGGTGAAATCTCTAGAAAGATAAATACTCCATAGTATACTTAAGAACGGAGGGAGTAGTGCACAACCGCATGGGAGACTCAGCCCGGTGGTTGCGCCGCACTAATAGTGAGTAATGAGCAGTCAAATCATAAGCCCCACCTTTTCCAATGTAAGTTGCTCGGAAGAAGCAACCATCAATACTCTCTTCTTTGAATCCGCTCATACTACTCCCTCCGTCATTGTTTATAGAGCGCGCTTTAGACAAAAACAATCTCTAGGACCAAGGCGACTAGCGATCGGCCTGAAAAATAGCATTGATAGTTATAGCACGGCGTCCATTACTAGAGGAAATAATGCGTACATTATACTGTTTGTGGCTAGCTCTCATTATGCTCATTGTGGTAGCCTGATTGGTCAAACCATGCTTGGTCAAACCTGATTGATGGAAATAACTGCTACAACCCAGAGAAGGACGGGGACTCGGATTCTGACATCTCCACAGTCTCCACCTCTGTTGCTGCTGCAGCTGCACCTCGACCCGCCCGGTTCCCCTTGTCGTCGACCCGCCGGTGTGTGATGGTTCCTGTACTCCAACGCTAGCTCACCCGCGGCCCCAAGCTTGTCACCACCTCCGCTGCTCAAGCTGCTGTGCTGCCGCACTGCCGAGTCGCTGTCACCGTCGCGGATCCCTTGAGCCACCAGGTACCTCTACCATGCTACAAAGTCGCCGCCTCGCCGAGTTACCAATTCGTGGGCCTTGTTTCGAGACCGTCAGCTTCATGCCTGTTTCCGAGCTGCCGCGCATCGAGCGGATTCGACCACCATAGCCTCACCTCCCCACGAGCCGCCGTCACTGAGGAGCAGCTGACCCATGGCCTTGTTGATCTGCCACCTCTGCCGACCATGGCTCCGTTTTAAGCCGGCGTCGTCAACCGGCCGCCCACCTCCATAGAAAACCGCGGTCGGCCTAGATTTCGCTGAGAGTCGCCTCTACTGGTTTGGCTCTGCCTTCTGTCAAAGTCGGTGCTACCTCTTGAGCACTGCGTTGGTTTTCCCTTGAAAGGAAAGGGTGATGCAGTAAAGCAGCGTAACTATTTCCCTCAGTTTTTGAGAACCAAGGTATCAATCTGGTAGGAGGCCACGCACGAGTCCCTCGCACCTACACAAACAAATAAATCCTCGCAACCAACGCGATAAGGGGTTGTCAATCCCTACACGGTCACTTACGAGAGTGAGATCTGATAGATATGATAAGATAATATTTTTGGTATTTTTGTGATAAAGATGCAAAGTACAATAAAAGGCAATGAAAATAGCTAAGTGTTGGAAGATTAATATGATGGAAAATAGACCCGGGAGCCATAGGTTTCACTAGTGGCTTCTCTCATGAGCATAAGTATTACGGTGGGTGAACAAATTACTATTGAGCAATTGACAAAATTGAGCATAGTTATGAGAATATCTAGGTATGATCATGTATATAGGCATCACGTCCAAGACAAGTAGACCGACTCCTGCCTGCATCTACTACTATTACTCCACACATCAACCGCTATCCAGCATGCATCTAGAGTATTAAGTTCATAAGAACAGAGTAACGCTTTAAGCAAGATGACATGATGTAGAGGGATAAACTCATGCAATATGATATAAACCCCATCTTGTTATCCTCGATGGCAACAATACTATACGTGCCTTGCTGCCCCTACTGTCACTGGGAAAGGACACCGCAAGATTGAACCCGAAGCTAAGCACTTATCCCATTGCAAGAAAGATCAATCTAGTAGGCCAAACCAAACTGATAATTCGAAGAGACTTGCAAAGATAACCAATCATACATAAAAGAATTCAGAGAAGATTCAAATATTGTTCATAGATAAACTTGGTCATAAACCCACAATTCATCGGTCTCAACAAACACACCGCAAAAGAAGATTACATCGAATAGATCTCCACAAGAGAGGGGGAGAACATTGTATTGAGATCCAAAAAGAGATAAGAAGCCATCTAGCTAGTAACTATGGACCCGAAGGTCTGAGCTAAACTACTCACACTTCATCGGAGAGGCTATGGTGTTGATGTAGAAGCCCTCCGTGATCGATGCCCCCTCCGGCGGAGCTCCGGAACAGGCCCCAACATGGGATCTCACGGGTACAGAAGGTTGCGGTGGTGGAATTAGGTTTTTGGCTCCGTCCCTGGTAGTTTGGGGGTACGTAGGTATATATAGGAGGAAGAAGTACGTCAGTGGAGCAACGTGGGGCCACGAGGGTGGAGGGCGTGCCTTGTGGGGGGGGGGGGGGGGGGGGGGGGTAGGCGCGCCCCCTGCCTCGTGCCCTCCTGGTTGATGTCTTGACGTAGGGTCCAAGTCCTCTGGATCACGATCGTTCCGAAAAGCACGTTCCCAAAGGTTTCATTCTGTTTGGACTCCGTTTGATATTCTTTTTCTGCGAAACTCTGAAATAGGCAAAAAAACAACAATTCTGGGCTGGGCCTCCGGTTAATAGGTTAGTCCCAAAAATAATATAAAAGTGTATAATAAAGCCCGATAATGTCCAAAGCATTATATAATATAGCATGGAACAATAAAAAATTATAGATACGTTGGAGACGTATCAAGCATCCCCAAGCTTAATTCCTGCTCGTCCTCGAGTAGGTAAATGATAAAAATAGAATTTTTGATGTGGAATGCTACTTGGCATAATTTCAATGTAATTCTTCTTAATTGTGGTATGAATATTCAGATCCGAAAGATTCAAGATAAAAGTTCAATATTGACATAAAAATAATAATACTTCAAGTATACTAACTAAGCAATTATGTCCTCTCAAAATAACATGGCCAAATAAAGTTCATCCATACAAAATCATATAGTTTAGTCATGCTCCATTTCCGTTACACAAGAATGCTCTCATCATGCACAACCCCGGTGACAAGCCAAGCAATTGTTTCATACTTTAGTAATCTCAAACCTTTTCAACCTTCACGCAATACATGAGCGTGAGCCATGGACATAGCACTATGGGTGGAATAGAATATAATGATGGGGGTTATGTGGAGAAGACAAAAAAAGGAGAAAGTCTCACATCAACGAGGCTAATCAATGAGCTATGGAGATGCCCATCGATTGATGTTAATGCAAGGAGTAGGGATTGCCATGCAACGGATGCACAAGAGCTATAAATATATGAAAGCTCAACAAAAGAAACTAAGTGGGTGTGCATCCAACTTGCTTGCTCACAAAGAGCTAGGGCATTTGAGGAAGCCCATTGTTGGAATATACAAGCCAAGTTCTATAATGAAAAATTCCCACTAGTATATGAAAGTGACAAAACAAGAGACTCTCTATCATGAAGATTATGGTGCTACTTTGAAGCACAACTGTGGTAAAAAGGATAGTAACATTGTCCCTTCTCTCTTTTTCTCTCATTTTTTTGGGCCTTCTCTTTTTATGGCCTTTCTTTTTTTCCTTTTTTTCCTCACTTGGGACAATGCTCTAGAAAATGATGACCATCACACTTCTATTTATTTACAACTCAATGATTACAACTCGATACTATAACAAAGTATGACTCTATATGAATGCCTCCGGCGGTATACCGGGATATCCAATGAACCAAGTGTGACATGTATGAAAGAATTATGAATGGTGGCTTTACCACAAATACGATGTCAACTACATGATCATGCAAAGCAATATGACAATGATTAACGTGTCATGATAGACGGAACGGTGGAAAGTTGCATGGCAATATATCTCAGAATGGCTATGGAAATGCCATAATAGGTAGGTATGGTGGCTGTTTTGAGGAAGATATAAGAAGGTTTATGTGTGAAAAACCATATCATATCACGGGGTTTGGATGCACCGGCGAAGTTTGCACCAACTCTCAATGTGGGAAAGGGCAATGCACGGTACTGAAGAGGCTAGCAATGATGGAAAGGTGAGAGTGCGTATAATCCATTGACTCAACATTAGTCATAAAGAACTCACATACTTATTGCAAAAATCTACCAGTCATCAAAAACCAAGCACTACGCGCATGCTCCTAGGGGGATAGATTGGTAGGAAAAGACCATCGCCCGTCCCCGACCGCCATTCATAAGGAGGACACTCAAAGAACACCTCATGTTTCAAATTTGTTACATAACGTTTACCATACGTGCATGCTACGGGACTTGCAAACTTCAACACAAGTATTTCTCAAATTCACAAGTGCTCAACTAGCATGACTTTAATATCACTACCTCCATATCTCCAAACAATCATCAAGCATCAAACTTCTCTTAGTATTCAACACACTCATAAGAAAGTTTTTACTAATCTTGAATACCTAGCATATTAGGATTATTTAAGCAAATTACCATGCTGTTTAAGACTCTCAAAATAATCTAAGTGAAGCATGAGAGAATAATAGTTTCTATAAAACTAAAGTTACCACCGTGCTCTAAAAGATATAAGTGAAGTGTTAGAGCAAAAACTATATAATTCAAAAGTTATAAGTGAAGCACATACAGTATTCTAATAATTTCCGAATCATGTGTGTCTCTCTCAAAAGGTTTGTACATGAAGGATGATTGTGGTAAACTAAAAAGCAAAGACTCAAATCATACAAAACGCTCCAAGCAAAACACATATCATGTGGTGAATAAAAATATAGCTCCAAGTAAAGTTACCGATGGAAGTAGACGAAAGAGGGTATGCCTTCCGGGGCATCCCCAAGCTTTGGCTTTTAGGTATCCTTAGATTATCTTGAGGTGCCATGGGCATTCCCAAGCTTAGGCTCTTGCCACTCCTTTTTCCATAATCCATCAAATCTTTCACCCAAAACTTGAGAACTTCACAACACAAAACTTAACAGAAAATCTCGTGAGCTCCGTTAGCGAAAGAAAACAAAAAACCACTTCAAGGTACTGTAATGAACTCATTCTTTATTTATATTGGTGTAAACCTACTGTATTCCAACTTCTCTATGGTTTATAAACTATTTTACTAGCCATAGATTCATCAAAATAAGCAAACAACACACGAAAAACAGAATCTGTCAAAAACAGAACAGTCTGTAGTAATCTGTAACTAACGCAAACTTCTGGAACTCCGAAAATTCAGCCAAAATAGGAAGACCTAGAAAATTGGTTTATTGATCAGCAGCAATTGGAATCAATATTTTATCAAGTTCTGGTGATTTTTAACAATTATTTTCGTGAACAGAAAGTTTCTGGAATTTTCAGCAAGATCAAATAACTATCATCCAAGAAGATCCTATAGGTTTAACTTGGCACAAACACTAATTAAAACATAAAAAAATCTAGCCAGAGGCTAGAACAAAGATTTATTCCTAAACAGAAGCAAAAAGCAAAAAAAAAATTGGGTTGCCTCCCAACAAGCGCTATCGTTTAACGCCCCTAGCTAGGCATAAAAGCAAGGATAGATCTTGGTATTGCCATCTTTGGTAGGCAATTCTTCAATGAGACATCTATCATCTTTAGGAGTTTCTTTATTAATCATCAAACTTCTAGGCACATAACCGAAAAATTTATTTGTATCAAATGGTTCCTTAATGACAGCGAAAAGATTGGGATGAATACTTATAGATTTGAGATCCGCAGTTTCCTTACTAGAGGATTCACCCTTGTTTTTAGGAACATACATAAGCTTGGCAATTTTAGTTGGAGGACTTGGAGTATTCTTTACGGAAGAAAAAGTGGTTCCCAAGTTGGTAATGATACCTTCAAGTTTATCGATTCTAGTAGAATCCTGATTTATTCTTTCATTAACTATGGGTTCCTTCTCCTTAATGTTTTTCAATGTGACTCCTACTTTAGATCCATATTGAGTAATTTGGTTGTGGATCTTTTTATCCAAATTTTCGATTAACTCTACGGTAGCAACTTTATTTTCAATAATTTCAAGTCTTTGCATTACATGCTCCAAAGTTAACATAGTTCCATTAACCAAAAGAGGTGGTGAGCCAAACAAATCTATCATAGCATTATAAGAATCAAAAGTATGGCTACCCAAGAAATTCCCTCCGGTAATGGTATCAAGGATATATCTGTACCAAGGAGTAGCGCCTACATAAAAATTGCAGAGAAGAACGGAAGTAGACTGCTTCCTGGTAGATCTATTTTGAGCATTGCAAATTCTATACCAAGCATCTTTCAGATTTCCCCCCTCCCTTTGCTTAAAATTTAGAACTTCATTCTCAGGAGACTACGAAGAAGATAGAGGACTAGCCATAACAACAAGCAGGCGAAAAAGAAGCGAACGGAAAAGAGAGGGCGAATAAAAACGGCAAGGGTGAAGTGGGGGAGAGGAAAATGAGAGGCAAATGGCAAATAATGTAATGCGGGAGATAAGGGTTTGTGATGGGTACTTGGTATGTTGACTTTTGCGTAGAATCCACGGCAACAGCGCCAGAAATCCTTCTTGCTACCTCTTGAGCACTGCGTTGGTTTTCCCTTGAAGAGGAAAGGGTGATGCAGTAAAGCAGCGTAAGTATTTCCCTCAGTTTTTGAGAACCAAGGTATCAATACAGTAGGAGGCCACGCACGAGTCCCTCGCACCTACACAAACAAATAAATCCTCGCAACCAACGCGATAAGGGGTTGTTAATCCCTACACAGTCACTTACGAGAGTGAGATCTGATAGATATGATAAGATAATATTTCTGGTATTTTTGTGATAAAGATGCAAAGTAAAATAAAAGGCAATGAAAATAGCTAAGTGTTGGAAGATTAATATGATGGAAAATAGACCCGGGGGCCATAGGTTTCACTAGTGGCTTCTCTCATGAGCATAAGTATTACGGTGGGTGAACGAATTACTGTTGAGCAATTGACAAAATTGAGCATAGTTATGAGAATATCTAGGTATGATCATGTATATAGGCATCACGTCCAAGACAAGAAGACCGACTCCTGCCTGCATCTACTACTATTACTCCACACATCGACCGCTATCCCGCATGCATCAAGAGTATTAAGTTCATAAGAACAGAGTAACGCTTTAAGCAAGATGACATGATGTAGAGGGATAGACTCATGCAATATGATATAAACCCCATCTTGTTATCCTCGATGGTAACAATACTATACGTGCCTTGCTACCCCTACTGTCACTGGGAAAGGACACCGCAAGATTGAACCCAAAGTTAAGCACTTCTCCCATTGCAAGAAAGATCAATCTAGTAGGCCAAACCAAACTGATAATTCGAAGAGACTTGCAAAGATAACCAATCATACATAAAAGAATTTAGAGAAGATTCAAATATTGTTCATAGATAAACTTGATCATAAACCCACAATTCATCGGTCTCAACAAACACACCGCAAAAGAAGATTACATCGAATAGATCTCCACAAGAGAGGGGGAGAACATTGTATTGAGATCCAAAAAGAGATAAGAAGCCATCTAGCTAGTAACTATGGACCCGAAGGTCTGAGGTAAACTACTCACACTTCATCGGAGAGGCTATGGTGTTGATGTAGAAGCCCTCCGTGATCGATGCCCCCTCCGGCGGAGCTCCGGAACAGGCCCCAACATGGGATCTCACGGGTACAGAAGGTTGCGGCGGTGGAATTAGGTTTTTGGCTCCGTCCCTGGTAGTTTGGGGGTACGTAGGTATATATAGGAGGAAGAAGTACGTCGGTGGAGCAACATGGGGCCCACGAGGGTGGAGGGCGCGCCTGGGGGGGGGGGGTAGGCGCGCCCCCCTACCTCGTGCCCTCCTGGTTGATGTCTTGACGTAGGGTCCAAGTCCTCTGGATCATGTTCGTTCCGAAAATCACGTTCCCGAAGGTTTCATTCCGTTTGGACTCCGTTTGATATTCTTTTTCTGCGAAACTCTGAAATAGGCAAAAAACAGCAATTCTGGGCTGGGCCTCCGGTTAATAGGTTAGTCCCAAAAATAATATAAAAGTGTATAATAAAGCCCGATAATGTCCAAAACAGAATATAATATAGCATGGAACAATAAAAAATTATAGATACGTTGGAGACGTATCAGTCGGCCGCATCGCTGCCAACGCCGCCCTATCGGTTTCGCCCTCGGGCCGCCCGGCCAGCCGACGATGCAGGCTCACTGCGGCTGATCCCGCTGACTGTCGCGCCTGCCGCCCACAGGCTCCACCGTGCTGCGGCGCCTCTGTATCCGCGACCCGCCGCACTGATGCCTCCTCCAGCTCATACCACGCGTTGAACGGCCGCTCGGTCGACCCTAAGATCGCCTCTGTGCCTTTATGGGGGATCATTTGCCACTGTGTCGTTGCTTTTGCTCCATTCTGTCGAGACGATCTGTTGAGAATAGGCAAAGAAAATGCAACATGGCTGGAAACTTTTGGAGAAAGATCCATGAGGAGGAAAACTTAACTTGGAAATTGGTGATCGTGGGAGGGTTATATAAATCATCTCTCGCATAAGGATAACAGTATTGAATAGTAACACTCCCAAAGGAAGAGATTCCTGACCGTGGGAGTACCATGTTTACACTAGATGGAGTGTACTATTACCTGAGGATATACACAGACGTTGTACAGATCATCTGTCATTCACAAACATCAGGTGATATCCATCCAAGTTTGTTTTATTAGCACATATTGTTTTTGTCAAAGAATAGTTTATCTTTTCCTTGGTCTACAATATTGTTTATGCAGGACAATTGTTCATTGCAAAAGCGATGGTTGTTTCATGGATGTATAGCTCGCGCCACTATTATCATGCGCTAGCATCTGACCGTGCCATGATGCTCGACGGATATATGTGCAAACCGTCATTTTTATGGCCCAATTTACATCAATATGATGTGGTTGATTCGCCCGTCCGTGCAGCTTACCGCGCCTGCGATTGCCTCACCCGTCCGCGCGGCTTACCACGCCTGCGATTGACTCGCCCGTCTGCGCTGGCTGGCAATGCCGCGGACGGTTCATCTCTCTGCTACCACGGCCGACTCGGCCGTGATTGATTTCAGCTTCACATATCAGGTGAAATCCATCCAGTATATTTTTATATTATATAATTCTTTCTTTAAAAGAGCAATTACTCTAGCTTGCAAGTTCTCCAATGCAGGACAAGTTGCCTACTGCAAAAGGGACTATTATCATTGAGTGTTGAATGACACAGACCGGTTTATATCACGGTTAAATATGAAGAATCTCAAGCTAACTCCTCGAGTCGTCTTGAGACTCAGGGGCTACAATGACATGACTCGGCAGAATTCGCCGGTATCAGTGAATTCAAGAACTCTTGGTCATTGGAGGGAAAAATAACCCGGCCCCGGAGACTACTGCTATATTGATGAAATTTTAAAGGCCGTCAGAAAATTTCCGGCTCAAAATGAAGAATTCCGGTTTTAAATCCGGCTCAAGGGAAATCTGTCTCTCACAAAGCTTTGAAGCTCTCAATATCCAGTTTAAAATTCTGATTCAAAAGAATCATCTCTCGCAAGTTCGAGTTCTCAGAGAAATTAAACGTTGCCAAAGAGAACTTGCTACCGTGATGCGCGGTTCAAACATGGGTATCTTGCCTTATTGGCTTATCATATTATTGACCACTTGGGGGCTTCCTGCTCATCGAACATAGCTATGACTACCCTTTTGATCCAGCTTGTACGCCATGATGGCAAAATACTTGGGGGCTTCCTGCTCATGGAGCATAGCTATGATTACCCTATTGATCCGGCTTGTACGCCTGGAATGAAATATTACTTGGGGGCTCTTTGTTCAACGGACAAGAGTTTTTATGACCCTTGTAATAGGCTTGGAAGCCAGGTGTATTCACCTAAAAACCCGGGTTATCCTGCCTTTTTAAGTCTGCCACTCTACCGAGATTGACTGGAATGACTTGTCGTACTTTTGACAGTCAATCTTATACAGACCCTGAACTTGTCAAAGTTAAAACGACGATTGGTCATGTGAGGCCCGGCTTATAAGGTTGCATGAAGGTTTAACTCAGCGGCTGTGCGGCCCTTTGAAAGCACTTGACTTGAAGGTTTGGCAACCTGTGAAAGCCTTGTTTTTTGCTTTTTAAATTTCTATTTGATTTAAACATTCTTTAAGGTTCATTTTTTGTGACATGTTAATACATGGTTGAAAACCGATGAGGGCTATGTTGCCTTATGGCTTATATATGAATCTACCCGACGTTTGTTAACCCGGCCTGGCTTTGGACTTTAAGTCGCCGGTGTATGATGATTATGTGCTTGGAGTTCTGACTCTAAGCTTTGGGATGTTACCCCTTACTACCTTTGGCTTTGTAAGCCGGCGGTATAAACAAATTGAATAGGGCGTTGTGCTCTCAATATTTGGGTTGTAACCCTTACTGCATGACATATGATGAGTCGGTAGTGTTAACGAATATCACAGGTATGATATTTATTTTCTTATAATTATATGAGGTTTTTCTAAACCGGCCCTGGCTATGGACCTTAAGTCGCCAGTATCATTTGGATTGCGCCATTGGAATCATGCGCTTATATATCATTGGATTATTACCCTCACTGGATGTGGCGCTGTAAGCCGGCAATTGAGCCAATTTTCTAGGTATATTTTTAAAATTGTTGGATGAATATGCGAGGTTTGATAACCCGCCCAGGCTTTGGACGTTAAGTCGCCAGCATATTTTGGATTGCGCTATTGAAATTATGCACTTATAAATCATTGGATTGTCATCTTCACTGCACATGGCAATGTAAGCCGGCAGTACAAGTCAATTCTACAGGTATGTTTTCCTGGTTATATGAATATATGAGGTTTGATAACCCGCCCTGGTTTTTAACTTTAAGTTGCCAGTATGTTTAGGCTTGAATGTCCTTGCTTAGTCTTTTTAGTGATTACATAAGACTATATTGGGTTGTTACCCTCCCTGGCTTTTGACGTTAAGTCGCCAGGGCATATGTTGTTTAAACTTTGTGCAGAACATGCAGAGCTTTACGCATAAGTAAGAATACTTCTATTGCTCATATGAATCATTGAGTTTAAACCCATCATCTGGCCATCTGAAGATATTGCCGGGTTAACCAGATCCGGGTTATATTTTGCAATATTGAGTTTATTGAGGCTATAGGCCGCCGGGTTACAAAACTTTCGGCTTAAAATGAATGCGCATTAAGTCGCCATCGGCCAAGAGCCGCCGGGTATTTAAACTCCGGATTTACTTGTCAACCAATAAGGTATTCAAATCTTTAATAGCCAAAATTGGCTCGATTTTCATGATGGTATTGAATGATTGCGGTTTTTATACCGGATTATATTATTCAAATCTTGAATAGCCAACATGGCTGGATTTTATTATGGTTATCAATAGCCAGTATTATGATTGAGGTTTTCAAAGTCGCTTCAGCGCAATGGCTATTATTTGTTTATCAATGGGTATGATTTATTCTACAATGGAAGAAATAGTCCCGAGTCGCTGCAGGCATACGACCCAGCACTTGGGGGCTACATTATTTGAATCATAATTATACCAAATATGGAAGTCCCATGTCGCTGCAAACATGCACCATGACACTTGGGGGATAATGCAAGATCATATTTTACTTGCCTTATTGAAGACCCGACTCATTACATTGTAATGAGCCGGCCCTTGGGAGCTACCAATTGCTCCTGTCAAAAATTCAAGGTACACAAGCCTTAATTCATTATATTGAAAGGTCCACTACTCAGTTGGTAGAGTACAAAGCTCTTAACCTCGTGGACGTGGGTTTGAGCCCCATGGTGAGGGTTACATCATATGATGTTATTTTCAATGAAATATATATAAAGTCCCAGCTCAGTATTATCTTACTGAGCCGGCCCTTGGGGGCTACACGTTTCTGTTCAAGTTTACATGATCATATCTAAAAGTCCCTGCTCATTATTGCATAATGACCCGGCCCTTGGGGGCTACACTGGTTGAAGTTTTTATGAGCATAAGGTAATTACAAGTCCCAGGTTGCTGCAGGCATAACAACCCGACACTTGGGGGCTACATATGTGGAATATTCAGTTTTGACTAGTGAATGAGATGAATAACCTGGATTTCTTCAAGGTTGCAACTTTTATATTGAAGCAAGTCTTAAGCTGTTACTATGCTCCCTTCTTAAGACTTGGGGGCTACAAGTGATATGCATATAAGGGAGGTACGCTTTCAAGCTTGATGTTAGCAACAATTATGCCCCGGTGCTATCAATATTTACAAACCGGATATTTTGGGAATGATAAACCGGCAAGTTCTACATCTTTAAGCCGGCTGAAAATCAGATGAGTATTTCAAGACCAATATTTTTTGTTAAGCATTGGGAGCTGAATCAAATGAATTATTCTTCATGATATTATTCTGTGAGAAACCAATGTCAGCAAATTGATTATGAAGCTAGCCTATTGACCCGGATTTTATGGAAGAAGGAAATGACAAGGACTTAAGGATGAGCAGGTGCTGGTTCAGAAATTTTTAAACCAGAGCACAACCTGTCAAAATTGTTCTTGTGTTTATTTTGCAGCATAAGTTTACCATGGATAAAGCCAAGCTAAACTGGGGGCTAATGTCGGGGATATACCCCGCGGTGTAACCCGCCGGATGTATGACCAGGCTGGAACTTGGCGACTTACTGGCGACCCGCCCGGACCTGACGGTTTACGGGCTACCCGCCTAAACATTATGACTCACTGGTGACTCGGCGGGCAGGTCAGACGGACGACAAAGCCCAAGGCCCCGATGGCCGGCTCATGTGATGGTGGGCCGGCTTAAGAGGAAAGGCGTGAGGAATATTTCCCTCACAATGAATCAAGACCCGGACTTGTATCTGGCTTGTATTAGAAGATAGACTAGACCTAATCCTAATGGGACTCCACATGTAACCCGCCCCTCCAACTTATATAAGGAGGGGTAGGGCACCCCAAGAGGGGGAGATAATAAAAAGGGCTAGATACAACTAGAGGAGAGCCGGCTTATGGAGCAACTCCCTCATGAGCATAATGAGAGCTAGCCACAAACAGCATGTAGGGCTATTACCGGATGATGTTTCCCGAGGCCCGAAGCTGTCTAAACCCTTGTCTTGTGTGTTAATCCGCTTCGCGTCTCTCATCCCGATCAACCCCTCTCAAGCTACCACATAGATGCGTTGGCCTCACGAGTAAGTCCTCACACTAGGACATCTGTTGTGATAATTCCACAACACACATGCATGCAGTGCTTCCACCTCGGGTACACACATGCATGCACTTACTCCACTCCGTAGTACATTGAGAGAAAATTGAGGACATGATTGCGGTTACCATGCCCTAATTAATTGAGAATTAAACCAAACACATCTAAAGTCTCTCTGGTGGTGGAAATGCATGGAGAGAAATGCATCAGAATGAAGCGTGCCCTGTAAACTGTGACGGAGGGAGGAGTAGTATGAAGGTGCAAAACCAAGTACGCGTGTGGCCAGTCAGTCAACGCACTTCCTCTTGGCATATCACTGACATGTGGGACCGGAGTGTGAGCAAACCGATCTCAATTGACGGCAAAATGGCCAACCCGCCGTTCCTTGAGAGAGACGAGGAGGGAGAAGACACAGACGGGCTCGCACAGAGGCCAAGATATATTCGAGCATGGTTGATGAATATCATCATTACATGTTTGACGTTTTTTAATACTACTATTGGGCTGCCATTTTCCGCCCTTCTCCCGAATAAATGTGTACTTTATCAGAGATTAAAATAAAATAATAGTACAGATGCTCCACCATGCGGTTCTAGTAGTAGTACTACTCATACTACTAAACCTTGCGCTTGGCTCCTCGCCTCTTCGTGAAGTCGAACAATGATGGTACTCCGCATGTTGGGTACTACAGTGTATGCCTCTGGCAATCTAACACCGAATGAACTACTGCATGTCCACCGCCTGGGCGAGGGTAGGTTGCATTAGTCAAAAGGCGTAAGCGAGCTTCACCTTGTCTTGCAAGCTTCTCCTCGTTCTGCGAGTTGATGGGACACACCAAAAAGTAGTGCTAGTCCATACCCCCTCCTTTCCGATTAATATGGCTTAATCTTTTTTGCGGGTAAATGAGAGAGCTTTATTCATATATAAGCATTCTTAGGACGATCAGCCAAGAGACTGGTCACTAGGAAGCGAGGTACCCCGCAAAAAGAAGAAGAAGGAAGCGAGGTGTTTCATCAAGCCAGCTCTCGGCCACATTAAAAGTGCAGCAAGCACGGTTCGCACAAAGATGCGCCGCATGATTTGCTGACCTGTTTACATGCTGAATAACAAAAAAAGAGAAAATATTACCAAGCGCTCCAATTTGTAATAGGATATGAGCTAGAATTAAGTGAGAATTGTGGCGAGTGTTCCATGCAATCAACTTCCATTATCACATGCGAGAACCCTCGAAGAGAACCAAATGTGTTGAAGATTGCTTTATCACATTTTAAAATAAAATAAGAGTGCAGACGCTCCTCCATCCGGTTCCTAGTAGTAGTACATACCTCTATAGTAGTAGTACTAGTACTAGTAAACTTTGCGCTTGGCTGTTCGCCTCTTCGGGAAGTCAAACAATAATGGTACTAGTACAGTGTATGCTTCTGGCAATCTGACAGCGAATTAACTGTTGCACGTCCACTGCCTGAGCGAGGGAGATCTTGCATTAGTCAAAAGTTTCTCCTTGTCCTGCGAGTCACCGCGTGCAAGCCTCTCCCGTCCTGCAAGCTTCTCCTCGTTCGGCAAGTTGACGGGACACAACAAAGTAATGCTAGTCCATACTGCCTCCTTTCCAGTTAATATGGATTAATTTCAAACGAGATAAATACACTGTCTGTCACTATATATTTCTAAAAATACGGTCAGTGGACTTCATAATATGCTCATTGCTCTCAATATATACATTTTCCGATGTTTATACGGTCACTAGCTCACCCTGGCTGGGTATGTGTGTGCATGCACATGTAGGTTGAGCACTTGAGCGTGACCGTGTGTGTTCCGTCGTGTGCTCGGACATGCATGCATTAGGGCGTCGCGTGCGTTCTTGCATCCATGTGTACGTGTGACTGTTGCATGCATGCACGAGGTTGTAGTCCCTCAGACTAGCCACAGTGGGAGTAACTTCAGCAGTAACATCGAGTCCAACTCAACAAATTTGCTTATGTGGCAATGAGTTAATGAGGAGAGAGGTAGTTTGATTAACTTAGCTAGTTACTGTAATATCACATGTCCCAATGCAATAAGAGTCTATAACCTAATAAATGAGGCTTTGCATTTTACCATACTTATGTTACTACCCACTATGAAAGGTAGTAACATAGTCTAGGGATATGTGTATGTTACTAGTGTATGTTACTCTCCATTGTGGCTAGTCTCACATTCACATGTTCATAAGTCAATGCTTTGTCAAAACGTTGCATGCAAGGTTTAATCATTCGTTGTTCACGCATGCATTCCTGATATTAATACGTTGGTAAAGACAATTTCTTGAGGAAAACGAGCCCATGAATTGAGTACAAAGGGGAGCAATAAGCCAGGACGGAGAGAGTACCAGTAGTGAACCGAAAGGAGGGAGTAGGTACTAGTAGTACTACGTAACAACGTGCAGTAACAAAATTCCTCTATGCGCATCATGTCTATGTGTCATGCAAGAAAACAGAGATAAGTACAAGTGAGACTCAGGAACGGTCATACACGTAGGGGGAGTACGTGTAGGGGCCACTAAGGAGCAGTCAAATCACACAGTAAGTTAGTCGGAAGAAGCAACCATCATTTCACTCTTCAATGACACGTTCGCAATATAAAATGGTTGATATGGAGAGATAAAGAAAACCACTATATATACACTAGCAGGAGCCTAAGCTACAAGCCTGCTTGCTTGGGTTGCTCTCTTCACAAGCATAGAACGACGGTGGCCACACCGCTGGTCACAGATCCGGCCTGATCCCACCGCTGGGGGAAGGGAACGATATTCTGCGTAGACGCGGTCGACATCGGCGAGGGAGAAATCGTGGTGCGTCCCAATCGGGGGTCCCCGCGGTATGGGCTGATGCCGCATCCCAACCGCCCTTCTAGCTACAAGCCGATGTCCCAGGTACATCTTCCTTTTGGAGCCGGCTTGCTCCACTACCGCAGCTCCCCACATAGCTCCATCTCCATGTCGATCTTTCTCTACTTCTACCGGCTTCCATTTGTGATGAGTTTATGTCTCACGAACTAGTGCGAGTACTATTATTCTAATCACACTTCTTCAATATCTTTGCCATCAGGGATGCTCAGCTCGATTTTAGTGGAACTGCAGAAAAGCATCGTATGATCCGAGGGTGCCAGCCGTCTTTCCTTCGACAGGTTCTACCTAGCCAGGAAATTAAATCTTGTTTAGGGTTTAGGGTTTAAGTCGTAGTAACCCCATCAGTAGTTTTTCTTTTGAACACGCTCTCACAACTTTTGTCTTTAGTTGTGAAGTAAATATTGGCTATGACCTGTGAATCATTGAGATGCATCAGCATGCGTGTTAGTTTTCCTTTGTATTTGATGGAATGTTGTAACGGGGCAACCTTGGAGTAGGAATGAAAATGGTGTGGAAAGTTTTCGTTTTTTCGGAGAAAAAAATGGAAACGGAGAGAAACTAACGTTTCGTTTCATTTCATCACGCCATCAAGCAAAACCAACGTTTAAACCACGTCTGTCGCGTTCGTGTCTCACCCTCCTCCATGGCTCCACCCCACACAGTCGCTCGGCATGCCACTCACCGCAAACCGAGTATACGATAACTTTCCCGCCTGCTTGTCGATGGATCGCGCCATGGAGTACTAGCACTACTGGAAGAGATTGACGAGTTGGGGGAGGACAGCTAGCTGTAGCACGGACTCCCAAGAACTTTTCACATGCATGTTGTGGCCGGCTATTGCGACCTTTGAACACGGAGCAGTCGCGTGCACCGGGAAGCGGCGCGGGCGACGCTCTCTTGACCGACGCGCCTCTTCAATGCCGGCGCCAGTGAGAGGCCGCGTCTGCTCTAGCCGGGCATGAATGCCACACTGACCGTTTCAGGCGGGAAGCACGCGCGGGTGATGAAGATGGTTTGGGTTGGTCAGGAGCGGGCGTGGCAGCGGTCTGGACGCCCGCAAACAAGAGATGTTGTACGTTTATATTGCTACGTATATGATTAAAAATGTAAATAATGTGCCAGTTGGACAAATATGATTGGAGAAGGAGATGGAGATGGAATTTTACGTAAACACGGATATGCATGTCTACGTCTATGTGTGTGTGCGCGACGACTCTCGCAACCTGGAAGCGGGGGCGTGTTTTTGATCGAGTTTTCTTTCTTGGTACGTTAAAAAATTGTCCACCAATTTTCGTTTCTTTTTTCCGGGAACGTGCGTATTCTATTTAAAACCACTGCTATGGAGAGATTTTTTTACTCCATTGTATATATAGCCTCTTGTTTGATAGGGTTTCTCGCGTCTCGCTCTCTCACCCTCTCCATATCAAAACAAGATGATAGTGTCCACTCTATCTCTCTCCTCATCGTTGGTCACAGATTCGGCCGAATCCCGTCCGCTGCGGGAGGTGAGGAGGTGCAGCATTGACGTTGTCTCCGTCGGTGATGGAGGAAGCCGATGCGCACCATCCTCTCGGAGCCAGCGCTGGCATGGACGAAGGTCCTCCACGCCCTTATTCGTTGCCGTCGTGTGGGCAGATCCCGCCAGCCCGCCTAAGCGACATCTCGCCCAACTGAGGTACAACTTCTTGTACTGGTCCAGCTCCCCAGGTCGCTGCATGCAGGTTTTCTTCTATGCGACTACTCCCCAACTCCCCATGTATAGTAGCTAGGGTTCGTCGGCTGGTCCAACATCACCTACTACTATAGAGGAAACGCCACTCAAAAAGTTGTCCTGGTTTATGCCTCGGTGGAGGTATACATGTTGTTTCGACAAAAGTACATGGTGGTTGTGCGGTCATTGTCCATATGCTCCTATTGCTGCTGCTAATCTAATACTATCACTGGTTAAATGAAGAAATGCTTTTTTTCTCGGGTATCCTGGTTTAGTTCCTATCAAGATAATCATGATGCTTCCGTTTGTTGGTGTACTTTTCATTAATTCTTATTGACAATTGAGATGTCGCTGTTAATCTTGTACCACTGCCAAAACAAAGTAACATCACTATATCCCTTTTTATATTTTTGCAAACAGCGATGGGTATCTCCATACCCGGGCATGTCTTCCTCAATTTTAGTGGAACTGCACAAAATTGGATGGCCATTGTTGTTCCACCTCACTTTCCTCTGCCACGTGGTTCTTCCTTCCTCGAGCTTGATTACTGAGAAGAAACAGACCACGGTGAGGATTTGTCAAACTTCATAGGTGCCTCACCCAAACTTGATGCCAAATGGATGATGCATCACCATGATGACCTATCGATGCTCATGGTTGCGCCTCATGGTTGCATCGGCTGGTGAAGCTGATCGATTTTCAATGAAAAACAAGATGTCTTCCATCAGTGCTCTTTGCTTGTTACCCACGAAGATGATATCCTTCATCAGTTCACCTTGGTTGCGTTGGAGACGCAGTCGTCTTTCACGTTGGTGCAATTTTATCACACAATTGGCTATGAACCAAATGTTTCCTCGAAGAAGAATCGACGTTGGTACTAAGAGCATAAGTTTTGTATTGATTTCTAAGCCTTCTCACAACTTTGTCTTCAGCTCCAATGTATTTTTATTTGTCCAGCTATTAACTTTGATTAAAAAAGTGGTGTGGACTAAAAACCCGGATGGACGTAGTAGCCCTCCATTTTTATTTACTCTGCATATTAGATTTGACTGAAGGCAAACTTTGTAAAGTTTGACCAAGTTTAGGCCGAACACAACAAACCATAATTATTGAGAGAGGACAAACTGTACATACTCTCAAACCTTTCCGATAATTGAAATTAAAATTCTTTATTTGTACACACTCTCACACATTTCCGATAATTTGGCGCATGTGTGGTTGTTCACTTAAGGGAGGGTAGTGTACCGCACGTTGAAGGACATGAAGTGCGACCAGGACGCGTGGATCGTTAGTTCATCGAAAGTAGTAGTTTTCTTCACTGGTACGTTAAATAAAGAGTTTCGTTTCGTAGTTACACAATTTAAAACAATTATTATGGAGAGAATAAGAAAACCACTCCACTATATATTAGTAGTATACACAAGTACTATATGGACGCAGCTTCATTGACTTAGTGCACCTGCCTTTGGGTGTATGACAGGTGGGCCCAAAATGTGGCTGGCCCACTTGTCATATAGCCAAAGGCAGGTGTAGTTAAGGCACCAGAGCTCAGTCTGTACTATAGTATATATGTAGGATGCCCTCCGTAAACTAATATAAGAGCATTTAGAACACTAAAGTAGTGATCTAAACGCTCTTATATTAGTTTACAGAGGGAGTACTATATAAGCTAGAGCCTCAGCGCTTGTTCGCTAGGGTTTGCACTCTCCACACTCTCGCTGCACTACCTATATATATACACGCTGGAGGCTCAGTGTTCCTTTGCTAGGGTTTGCTATATTCACAGTCTCTCACCCTCTTCACCAGATCTAAACAAGACTGCGTTGGCCTCTGTCTCTCTCTCCCCCTCACCGCTGGTGAAGGAGGCGTCCGGATCCCGTCGCACCGGGAAGGGGAGGAGGTGTAGCGTTCACTCTATCGCCTTCGGCGAGGGAGGCAATCCACTGCCGGCTGCGCTGTTCTCTTTCACGCAGCGCCTGTGCGGGAGGGCCACTGACCCCTTCTTCCTTGCTGCCATATGTAGTGTGGGAAGATACGGCCTCCCGCCGCATGCCTAGCCACATCCTGACGACCCTAAGGTATAAGTTCCTTTGAAACCGTCATTGCTCTAGCTGCATGTGGATATTTTTCGATTCTGTAGTCGAATCTAGGTCTTGGTTCAAAGAGGAAAGAAGGGTGCGGTGGGCTGGAGCATGAATCTAGGACGTGGTTCAATGAGGAAAGGAGGGAGGGAAAGTAGTATAGACTGGCTATCCAGCCGCTTTGTTGGTCGAAATGGGAAAACGGGGGTAACCCAGTACACACACTTGTAAGGAGCCGATCTGTTTGTTGAAAAAGGAAAGAAACTGGGGGTCGGGTAGTTTGTGCAGGACTAGTTTTTTTGCCCTCACATGGGAAAAATGTTCAAAGAGAACAATATGGGACCAACGCAGATATGCTACTTGGCAACATACTCTGCATCACCCATTTGTACATGTGGACGCACATGGTGCTGGCATGTCCCATGTCCCATACAACTATTTTGCTGTTGTTAATCTAAGAATGCCGCTGGAAAATTGAAGCACTGCCACTGTTAAAGGTAAATTACATTTTTAACGAATGTTGTTTTAAGAGAATGTCTTTGTTAATATGAATCAACGCAACCGTTTTAGGAATGCTACTGTCCTACTTTGTTTTCCATCAAGATAAGTTAGATGCTTCTTTTTGTCGCCGTTTGTTTCACCCACCTTTATTGGCCAGTAATTGTTTCCTTTTTTTCCTCTGTTAAAACAGGGATATCTATTCAACTTGTTGCTATAGCGAACTTAAATGTCACACCGGCAACTTTGCTTGATTTCAGTGCAACTGCACAAAATGAGATTGGATTTCCTATTCATGTTGGTAGATTCGTATTTTATCTTGTCTGTCTCATGAAAGGTCAGTACAGGCCTTCATCCACATGATTGTGCAGTGTGCTTTGAGATGTTGCGCTACTTGTATTGGTACTATTTTAAATAATGTTGAATTGAAGCTATTTAATTGCTCTCTTTTCCCATTAAGTAGTGAACAAAAATTGGACCAACCCAGACATGATGCTTGTTGCTTTGTTACAACAAACTCTGCATCACCCCCTTTATAAGTAGATGGAAGCACATGGTGTTGTTGCGCCCACTCTCCCCTGGAATTGTTTTTGCTTTTTGTTAATCTAATGCCGCTGGTAAAATTAAGCAATGCCACTCTCAGAATTAACTACTGAATCTTAGTTCAAAACTGCAACACTTGTTAGGGATTGGCGGGATTACCATTTTTGTGGCCGCATGTTTCATCCTCCTTTATTGGCCAGTAATTGATTACTTTTTTGCCTCTGTTAAACAGGGATATCTATTCAACTTGTTGCTATTGCGACATTTTGCTTCGCTACGCGAAACACTTTTGTTTTAAGAGTGTTTTGTGCAGTTCAACTTGAATGTCGCATCGGCGACTTTGCTTAATTTTGGTGGAACTGCACAAACGGAGATCGGATTTTCATATATGTGTTGGGATTTCTTTCAAGTCCTCCTCGTGAGTTGTTTCAAATCTTGGTCAAGAAAGGACAGTACCGACTTTCATCCACATGATGCTGCAGTGGGCTTTGAGATGTTGTGCTAATTGTATTGGTACTGTTTTGGATAAATGTTTAATTGAAGCTATTGAACTGCTGTCTTTTACAATTAAGTGAGAAAAAATTGTCCGAACCCAGACATGATTCTTGTTTCTTTGTTACAACAAAACTCTGCATCACCCCCTTTATAAGTAGATGGAAGCACATGCTGTTGTTGCACCCACTCTCCCGTGGAACTATTTATGCTTTTTGTTAATCTAATGCCGCTGGTAAAATTAAGCAATGCCACTCTCAGAATTAACTATTGAATCTTAGTTCAAAACTGCAACACTTGTTAGGGATTGGCGGGATTACCATTTTTGTGGCCACATGTTTCATTCCCCTTTATTGGCCAATAATTGATTCCTTTTTTACCTCTGTTAAAATAGGGATATCTATTCAACTTGTCGCTATTGCGACATTTTGCTTCGCTTAATTTTGGTGGAACTGCACAAAGGAGACCGGATTTCCATATATGTGTTGAGATCTCTTTCAGGTCTTCCTCACGAGTTGTTTCAAATATTGGTCTTGAAAGGTCAGTACCGACTTTCCTCATAATTAACTACTGAATCTTAGTTCAAAACTACAACACTTGTTAGGGATCGGTGGGAGTACCATTTCTATTAGGGATCGGCCGGAGTACATGTTTAAGAAATGTATTCTTCAAATAATGTCTCTGTTAATATATATGAGTTACAGTGTTTTACAAATGGTACTATCCTGCTTTGTAGTTCTTTCTACATGTTTAACCAAGGTATTGTTAAGATAATGTCTCTGTTAAAATGAATCAGTCGCATTGTTTCAGGAATGGTACTTTCCTGCTTTGTCATTCTTTATACATGTTGAAACAAGTCATTGTTAAGATAATGTCTCAGTTAATATGAATGAATCACACTGATTGAGAATTGCTACTCTCCTGCTTTTTTTCCCATTAAGATAAGGTAGATCAGCAGATGTTTTTCTTCTGGGAGTACAAGTCATCAACCGTTATTTCTCAGTAATTGTTTCCCTTATACCTATTGTTGCTTACAGGGATATCAAAATTAAAGCTCGGTTTTATTCCAACTTTGATTTTGGTTGAACTGCACAAAAGGAGCCAATGTGTCTAAGGCAAACTGCTGCATTAGTGGGTCCAGTTGATCTTACCACTTTGCAGAAAGAAGCAGTCACTGTTTGCGCTACATTATAGAAGGAATGATCGAGAAGCTTTACAGAGTATTAGTAGACGCTGGTGACATGACTAGTCTGCAGAGAGCATAGGCAACTCTACAACACGTGGAGTGCACTGGTCAAAAAGTGCCCAAACAAGTACAAGAAGCCAGGACAGGACTCCAAGTATGTCAATGTCATTCTAAGCAACAATGATGGGGCATCTGGGTATGGTAATCTATTTACCGTACTTTCAGTTTGTTAGTCCACCGATTGGTGGGTTGACACTGAGGCCAATATTCATGTGTGTGCTGATGTGTCTTTGTTTTCTTGCAGCATATAAATACGAAATCCACAGGGATGCTAAGCTTGATTTTAGTGGAACTGCACAAAATGTTCAGATGGTTCGTGTCCTCCATAATACTTCATCATGCACAAGACATCGAATGGTTCTCTAATCATTCGTTGTCACCTTGAGCCACCGGACTATCAGATGACAAACTGATGACAAACCCTGCCTGTTCCACAATCATAGGCATTACATATTTTGAATGGGAAAAGCTTGTCAAAGTTTAATCATTGATGTTAGCAAGAAGACATTAGTTCAATATACTGGAATTGGAAAACCTTGTCAAATTTTGCTCATTGATGTTAGGCAGAAGACATGCATTTGATATTTTTGAGTGGGACGCCCTTTGCCATGAGCAACGTCGATCGTTTTTTCCTATTCCTGTCTTTAGTTCAGAAGTAAATATTTACTCTACTGAGATGCATAGTCCCATGAATGTTGACTTATGTAAGGTATTTTAAGAGTTTGTTCTGAATGTTGTCTATGTAATGTCAGGCCTTGTGAGTTTGATTGCAAAGCTGAGCTTGGAATGTTGTGGCATGCGGCATCACAAGCTGTTCACCGTGCCTCCTGAGAATAATGCTTCATATTGTTTTGCATGTTGAGCTAATGCCTGTGATTTGCATGTTAAGAAGATCATCCTCTTCTGTTGTTTCTGTGCTTAAGAAGTTCACTGTCTTATGTTTCATTCATAGCCTATACGACAACTCGGGTAGGTTAGAGGTGAAACCACATGATCTTCCGACCAACTCATCATCTTAGGCCGTGATTGGATCGTCGTTTAACAACCAAAACCGCTTGTAAAACTAACGGTTGTAAATAAAAGCAGATGGTCTCGGGCGAAGCGCTTGGTTGGTCGATTTTGACTAGTAAAATATACACTGGTCTCTCAAATTACACGCGTAACACGCCAGTTTTCATTACAGACCTCGGGCCCTCAGTTTCATTACGCCTGTATTTTACGAGTTGTTTCCGATGACGAGTAAATTACACTTGTATCTTAATACAGGTGTGAAATAAACCAGAGCTCCCAAGCGCGGCCTTACTGTTTCATGCCGTCTCAGTCTCACGAAGGTGCTCATAGGTGTCCGATGATCCTGGCTTCCTGAATAAGCAGCGGGTGCTGTATCAGACCATCTGTAGGGCCCGCGAGGCCCTCTCCGTCTTCCTTCGAGTTGTTGCGCTAGCTGTGGCGCCGAGCATTGTCAACATGGTCAACGAACATGAGGATTCAGGAGATGACTTCATTTTGACTGGATGATAGTACGGACCCACTAGGGCCATACCCGTGCGTATGCAAGTTCCTCCTTATTATATACAACTCTAATTTTTTTGCTTCCTCCTGGTTTCCTGACATCACGGTCCCACACCATCGTCAACCTATATAGTCAATAAACGAGAGAATTGCACAAGGAGCGGCCGACAGTTGGGACCCAGCAGGTCGAGCTGTATTTGTTTTTTTAGGTGTAAGCAGAGTTTCTCTTGAGCGATGTTTTTGTTGTTGTTCAGAGGAGCAGGGTATCAACTGGGCGTGTTGTGGCCCATATAGCCCAGGCTATTATTTCATGTCGACCAAATATCTGGCCCAGATATTATTTTTTCAAGGTGAAAATGGCTAGCCTAGCTATACTTTTTTTGCGGAATACCCAACCCAGGTCAACCTGTTATTCTCCGCCCCGCTGGGCTGTAAATCTTTCCTATTAGGCCTAACAAGAAATGGGATTTAAGAAATACTAAATGGGATGTAATTATAAAAACTGGGCTATAAATATAGAAAAACGTACCAAGCAGGTAATTAGTTTCAAAAATATTATTGTTTGAATTTGAAAATTTTCATTTCATTACTTATTGCACGTGCAGTATTTTTTAGATTTTTACCTAATACAAATTCATTTTGAAATTATATTTAATCTGACTCGAAATTTCGGGATATTTTTTTTCGGATCCCATCAAAATGTGGGGTTTTTGGTTGAATTCTGTTTTGAGAGGTTGGTTCAAATTATTAATCGTTGTCCTGGCTAGAAAATGAGCTGTAATTTTAATAGACTGTAAATGGGTTGTAGTAAATTCCATTAGAATTCAAAATGGACTGTACACTATTACAAATCGCAAATGGGCTATATGTTCTCTGCCACAGATGTGATGCTCACTTGTGGGCCTACTATTTTTTTGCGAATTATAGTCAGTGACGCGTACGGAAGGATTGTGGGCCTACTAAGGCGTACGGAAGGCTTTGTAAACTTATAGTCAAGACAGGATTCTTGCAGCAGTGGCCATTGGATGTCCATCCAACGGCTGTAATGCTTCTTTAATCTCGGATATTCTTGCTTTAGCCGCCCAAACTACCGCCGGCGGTACCGCCTGCTACCGCCTCCCGTGGCCGGCTGTGCTTCCGCGCAGGCTTCACCGGCCCACTCTAGTCCCAAACGCCGTCCAGGCCATTCCTCTACTCACCAACACCTCCTGTTCTTCACCGGCGACGACAGCCTCACACCACAGCCGAGCCAGTGAACCCTCGTACTCCCCTCCACGTGGGCATCCACTACTGTGTCTTCGCCGGCTCTGGGTCGTTCCCTTCACAATACTCGCCATCGTTCACTGCGTTGGTTCTCTCGGCGCGGCGTGGTCAACTTTGTCAACAAACGACAGCCATCGGGAACAGAGATCTAGTGCCTTTCCCACAGCAAGGCACGACGTAACTGGCGGCCAGTCATCCGTTGGATCAGGGGGGGCTCAGATGAGGCATGTACATGGATTGGCTGACAGTAGGGACGCACATGGCCCATGGCTGCACGCAGCAAGTGCCCCCGTATTATGCGAAAACAAATAATTTCTCCCCTGACAGGTTTGACCCACTAGCTGCATCTTCACACGCAAGGAATTGCTTCCTTTATTATGCGGAAATAAAAAGTTTCCTCTCCGTGACAGTTGGGGCCCACTAGCTTCATTATGATCCTTTTCGTGAAAATATAGATTGTACCAAAGATCCTAAATTGTTTTATTTTTATTCTAACTCGAAAAAAAGAAATAAAAAACCAGAAACAACTTCACACGCAAGGAAGTGCCACCTTATTACGCGAAAAAAATTGATTCCTCCTGCTAGCTGGGACCCACCAGATTTGTAGGCTGACTTGTGGGCCTACTAAGTTAACGCGTACGCAGGGCTATGTCAACTTAGTCAATAAACGATTCTAGCTGCACTGAGCGTTCGATGTTAATCCAACGGCCAAGCTGCGTCTTCAACCTCTGGTCTTGTTGCTCCAGCCGCCCAAACCTGCGTCGGCCGTGCCGCCTGCTCCAGCCTCCCGTGGCTGGCTGTGCTGCCAGGCAGGCCTCACAGCCCGACCATACTTCTATTGGCCATGCCTTCCATCTACTCACCCACAACTCCTGTTATTCTCCGGAGACGGCAGCCTCAAACCGCAGTCGAAGCAGTCAACCCTCGTACTCCCCTCCGCATGGGCATCCACTGCTGCGTATTCCCCGACTCCGGGTCGTTCCCTTAATAGGTCGCACCATCGTCCACCACCTTGGTGCTCTCGGGCGGTACGGCGTCGTCAACGCGGTCAACGAACGACAACCATCAGAAGAGGACTGTAAGTGGAGAGGCTGACAGCTGGGTCCATGGCCGCACACAAGGAAGTGCCTCCTTATTACGTGCAAAATAATGATTCCTCCACCTGACACCTCGGACCTACCGGAAGGGCCTCCGTATTTCACGAAAAAAACGTTTCCCCCCTGACAGCTGGGACCCACCGGCTTTATCTTCGCACGAAAGGAACTGCCTTCTTACCCCCTAACAGCTGGGACCCTCCAGGTTGAAGTGAAGGTAGCGTTATCTGTCCGGCCGCGAACATGTACGTACATAGCGGTCGATCGGTGTCTCTGCAGCGACGTACCGTGGCCGAGTAAGGAGCAACAGATGTTGAAGTAGAGGCACCGACATAGCATGTCACGCAGTCCCGTCTATATCGTGTACACGTACGTACGGGCACACTGCAACATAGTAAATATGGCTACGTACGTACATACGGGCGGGGCTCTAACGCGTACAACGACTAATCCTGTTCATCGGAAGCCAACCGGCTAGGTCGGAACGGAGAAACTGCGTCATGTTCATGGGGAGGCAACGGAATGCGTCATGTTCATCGGGAGGCAATGGAATACGTCGTGTTCATTGGGAGCCAACTATCTTGGACGGAACTGCCGATCGAAACGAGGTCTGGCGTACAGCAGAACGGAGGAAACGGCCTTGTGTTCGACCGGCCACGGTCAAAACAGGATCCTATTCATCGGGAGGGGTCTGGCGTACCGCAAAACGGAGGAAACAGACTTCTCTTAGACTTCCTATGGTCGAAACGGGGTCCTGTTGATCGAGAGGGGTCTGGCGTACCGCCAAACGGAGGAAACGGACTTGTGTTGGAGCGCTACGGTCGAAATGGGGGTCATGTTCATCGGGAGGGGTGTGGCGTACCGCAAAACGGGACTCCATGGGATACTGTTCATCTCCACCGGCGACTGCCTCCACGGGCTACTGTTCATCCAGCGTTGACCTCCTCCAGCCTCCACATGCGACTGTTCATCCATGGGCTCCAGTTCATCCAGCCTCCACCGCTCCTCCACCGGCTACTGTTCAACCAGCCCTCTCCACGGGGTCCTGTTCAACCACCCCTCCACGGGCTACTGTTCATCTAGCCCTCCACCGGCTACTGTTCAACCAGCCCCCCACGGGGTCGACCTGTTCATCCAGCCCTCCACGGGGTCCTGTTCATCCACCCCCAACCGGCTCGATCGATCGGGGTCCTGTTCATCCAGTGGCAACACCACGGGGTCCTGTTCATCCAACCCCCCCCCACCAGGAACTGTTCATTCAAATCCCCCCAACAACGCTCACTGTTCATCAAGGGAAGGAGGCAGCAGGGTTCGATCGGCTTCAGTTAGCAGCAGTAGCAAAGGAATCGCTCAATCGGGTTTAGTTAACAGCCAGATCGATCGATCGCTCGGGTTCAGTAACGCGTAGCCTGCTGTGCAATCGCTCGGGTTCAGTAGGCGAACGCCTCGCTCGGGTTTAGTTAGACCCCAACGCCTCGCACCCACGCGCGTACGTGTATGAGAGAAACGTGTATCACTCGGCCCCCGACCACCCACCGTAACCGGGAACTCCTCAATATTTTCCTCGCCCTCGCTTCTACCACGGTTTTTTCCGTCATGGACGGCCCAAAGAATGTCATGCAACTGCGTCTCAGCCCGCCCAGGACGAAAAGCTCATTTCTTGTCATGATTTGTTGTCATAGAAGTAGGAGCCCACCACATCTACAATGATACCGGGTTTTGTCACAATTATCGTCATAGAAGTGTCATAACATGACAAAAAAATTCGTTCGGCCCAAAATGTCACGAATGTGTCTTTTTTTGTAGTGATGCTAGGGATTATAATGGGGGGAACTATTGCTACTGAGAGTTTAGGTCTACCTGGGTTGATGGATCTAAGAGCCCCCGTAGCCCTCACCTTACATGTACGGTAAGGGCTAGGGTTTTACAAGAGGTGGATCCAATCTTCACCTCCACCATGTTGACTTGGGGGCCCAATATGATCCTTAGATATCTATCTGATCCTTTGGGCCCCCTTTTGTCGCTAGATCTCCTTGTGGGCCTTCTGGGCCCATTGGCAGGCCTCCTACCGGGCTCCCTGTAAAAAATCCACGCCCAGTATTGCACCATTAGTAGCCCCTGTGGTTGTTTGGAGCCGGACTTTTTTTAACAAGGAGTTGAAGTTCCTCGGTATTAGAGAACCCATGCGTGCTCCTGATCACGAGGACTCATTTTTTAGAGCTTGGTCTTGCAGGGTAGCATGGGCTCGTCCATCATGGGACCTCCGCAGGAAGCTTTGTCACTTTTCGGGGCTCTCATACCTGGGTGTCCCTATGTCTCGATGTTGAAGTGCGTTCTCCAGAAACCAGGGATCAAGGATACCTTGTATTCGTGAGTTCGGCCATGGGCTAAACGCCTAGTCAATCCACACTCAAAGGCACATAGGAAAATAAGGACACATTGAATTTTATACAGGTTCAGACCGCCATGTTGGCATAAAACCCTACTTCCTGTTGGTATTGATATAATCAGTGGAATACAACTACTCAAGTGTTACAAAGGTGGTGGTCAGGGTGAGACCAGTGGTGGTAGGGGCACTAACTAAAGTGCCCGAAACACTCCTTACATGCTACTATGCTATGGTCTTGCTCGCTGTTGCGGGTGGTGTTGTGGATGCGTCTTTTTCGCCCCTCCCTGTCTAGACCTTGGCCCTCCCCTTATATAGGCGTGGGGGTACCACACTTGGTCTGTGAAAATATACAAAGTAATGTACAAGATGATGATCGGATGTCACAACCTAATTTTTTCCCAAATTTAGGATGTGAAATTAGAAAGCATGCACGTCCATAATTTCTCTGCATATTTAGTTTTTGAGACCAACAAGGATGACAATTGAATTCAAGTTACCATTTGAATTGAAATGAAAGCCATGAAGATTCCACCCAAAATGATTTTCAAAAATTGCATTAGGAAAGGAATTTCCTAAGATTATATATATGCCCTGTTTTATTTTGAGCGAACCAGAGTTTGAAAATAGTTTAAATTGGGCTAATAAACTATAAGTAAAACTCTAGAAATAATAAAATAAACAGGAAATAGAAAATAAAAGAAACAACATTGCAAATATGTCCATTAGTTATTTGAAAAATTCTAGTTTGTCAAAAACCCTTGGAGAAATGTTTAGATAGTAACAGACTAGCAGGGTGACCCTGCGCGACTAGTTTTGTAACATTTTACATCATGTCACTTAAGTTTTGAAAGGCTTTGGTGTACAACTTTAAACATTAACTTTCATATGAAAATACTTGTATTAAACAATAAATGGTATGGTTACCAGAAAAAATTGATGAACTATTGCATTAATTATGTTTACTTAACCATTCCAAATATATTTCTAGACATACCTAAAGTTGTGAAATTTTAACTTCGTGCAGTCACGCTTCCCATGATGTTGTCTTTTTCAGTTGAAAGTTGTGTAGTTTTTAATTAGTTAGTTGAGCTATTTTCCCCTCTTCTCCACCAACTAATTTCCCCATCTCAAATTGTTATTTCTAGTAAGAGAAGTAGGTCTTAAGAATAATGACTTATTTATCTTGAAAATATATTTGTTAGCTGTACTACATTGTATTCTCTAAGTGTACTGCATTGTTGATGAGGTCTTGGTGTGTGAGGACTAAAGACGTACCACAATGAGGTCGACAACTCACCATGCAAAACCATGTTTTTTTGTTCCACCACCCCATGAGTTGCTTTATTTTAGTTGCATCATGGACACCAAGAAGGGAATACTTCTTTAGAGCATCTCTAGCAGACCCCGTATAATGCCGACCCGCAAAATGCGTTTATAGTTCGCGGAAAAACGGCCTTGCGGGTCGGCGCGGGCGGCGGCCGAGCAGACCCCGCAAAGCAGACGGGTCTGCTCGGCCGTCGCCCGCGCCGACTCGTAAATCAGTAATTTGTATTTCAATTTCGGGCATGAAAACACATTTCTTTACTTCTTTATTTTCTTCAAGGGCATTGGATACAGAATAATTCACCAAATCTATGCTACAATAGCAAGATCAAAGAAAACAAGAACCATAATTAGCCATTTTAGAAGATATCCAACTTCCATAACTGCTCCCACTAGTTGGACCAACATCTTCTCCATGCCTTCATTGTTGATCTGCTGATTCTTGATCTTGCATTCTTCATTCTTCTTCTTTGATTCTAAAAAAGTAAACGTTGCTTCCCCACTAGTTTCTTCTCTAATTGCAAATGCAGTCGCATCATTAGCCTCAATTCTACCAACGAGTACACGAATATTTATTAAGTTTCTTCCTAACAATAAATCGATGTATTCTTCTTCCCAATACCAAAATGAGCATCCACCTTCCTACACACATGACCATCTCAATAAGCTACCATAATTGAACCGAATAGGTTGACAAAGCCGAAAGGAAACAAGAACATACCCCGTCGTTTTCGCATTTGAAGAATACCCATCCGGGGTGTTGCCGCGTGCTAGATTTTGGCCGCAACACTGTCTGTGTGCAGTCGTCGCACTCTATGAGCGACATCGATGACCCGGCGAGCCGCTGCGAGAGAGCCGAGCCCGGGCGACGGCCGGCCATGTCCTTGTCGGTAAACCGGCGACAGTGGCTAGAGGACGAACCAGTACCTGCATGCGGCGCTGGGTCTTTGCCGGGGCTGTGCGGGGTGCTCCCCAACCAATACATGGCTTGGTGCAGCCGCCGGTGGCCGGAAACGACAAATCCGGCGGCCGCAACAAACAGACGCCGATCTGCAACTTTTCGGCCACTCGAGGCAGGAGGAAGTGGTGGAGGACAATCTCGGGCGTGTGGCTGCCCGCCGGCGTGATTCCGACGGCTGGTATGGCCGGAATCGTAGGCGGCGGCCCGCGGCGGTGGGTGGGAAAAGCGCGGGTTGAAATCCCCCCCCCCCAACCGCTCCCGCTATATATAGGGCACCGACGGGGCGAGGGGGAGAACCTGCGTTTTCGCGGGTTGTGGTGGGAATTTTGCCGCGCCCCGCAAAAATATTTACGAGTCCGATGCGTTTGCGGGGTCTGATCAGGCAACTTTTTCGTGCGGACCCGTATTTTGACGGTTATTTTGAGAGTCGGCGAATTATACGGGGTCTGCTAAAGATGCTCTTATACCTGTCAGGGGATTTGCATCCCACATCTAAACCTAATAGTGATTATATGTGAGCCTTATAATGTTAGCATGGTTATGCTATTTGATAGTGCAATGTCATCTAGCGAGATGCTTTCACACGTACTTATATTCATATCTATAGGATTCAAGGTATATTAGTACGTACATGTTTGTAAGAGTGGCTTAAAATAATCCAAACCATTGTAATCAGTGATGGAAATAATTTAGCTTATGTGAATGATACTACATATGTATAAATTTGGCGTCGTTTTTTCATCACTGTATTAGGGTTTATACATCTCATATTTTAGAAAACCACTGAGGCAAAGAAAATTACGTCTCAAGAAAAATATTACATTTTAGTATAAATATTGCATTCAATATTATGTTGTTGGCAAGAATTTTGGTGTGTAACAGCGAACAAATGATGGCATGGAGGTATTTATCTTTTCATGTAAAACAATATACTTTTATATAAATATATATCTTTTCCATTTACCATTCCTTCCAAAAAAATTGTTGAGGGCTTTCATTAATAATATGTGAGAATTTCCAGCAAGGATATTTGTCTGAATGTTGATGGCTCATACGTAAATGGTGTGCATTCATATGCTCCAAGCATGCTCATCACGTTAATATGTATTTTTTTTTTTACCGGAATGGAAGGTGCTCTGCCTTTTCATTATAGAAATATATATATAACGATGTATTTTTTTAAACATACGCTCTACCAGCATATAATGCGTACCATGCAAAAAAAAGAAGATACCTAGCTATGTGTCCAGTAGGCTAGACTGTGTACATATTCTTATACTAGCTGATATGTCCGTGATCTGCTGTGTACACGTTATTGCTGGACTAATTCATTTTGACCAATCCATGTTCGTGTAGGAAATTGTTTGGCCTTTGATGTGTGATGCGGATTGGTGGCTTTCTTTTTTGCTATACGTGTTAAATAGTGCTCGTTTTATACACCACGGATGTTATATGTAACTCTTTCATCTTTAAATCTCAGCTTCTCTCAACCGCAAAAAAAAAAAAAAAAAAAAAAAAAATCTCAGCCTCTCTAATTAGAATCAGTGCCGTTGTAAAAAAAAAGAATCAGTGGTGATAAATATTTATAGCTTGTTTGTCGCACGTACCTGGCAACACCTTTGCCCCCCTTCTTTTCTTTCTTTTTTTTTCATCGAACTTCTTTTCTTCCTATTAGGACATCCAACAGTTCTGTCCCGTATAATTGTTGGACTCTGAGACGTGTCCGTTGACTTAAAAAAAAACATAGAAGTAGTTCCCTTCATCTTGCTGTGGACGTACATGGCAGCACCCTTTTTTTCATCTTTACTTTTCTATTAGGGCATGCAACAGTACTGTCTCGTATATTTCTTGGACTCTGAGACGTGTATTATGTGTCCGTCAACTTAAAAAAAAAAGGACGCGTCAAGCGGGCGGGCGGCCGCCCTGGGATCGCTAGCCAGCGCCCATCCAAAAAGGAAACCACCTGGTCCCCCCCCCCCCCCCCCCCCCCCCCCCAAACAAAAAGGGAACCCCACCCACCCGCCCGCACAAAAACCGCCCGAGACCGAACCCGCCCGCACGAGCAGGTAAGCCCCCAGAAACAACTCGTGATGACAGCTGGCCGCGGGATCACGTGCACCCGCGACCGAACCCACCCTCATCACGAAACCACGTGAGACCAACTGCCCCAGGCCATCTTCTTCTTCCCCACGAAAAGAAGGATCTGCCCAGGGGGCAAACTTCTTCATCGCCAGAAATAAGAGAAGAGAAGAGGGCTTATAAATCAGAAGGAAGACCCAGAAAAAAGCAGATCAAGAGAGGAGGGACAAAAAGAGGACGTACCTGGAGGGAAAAAAAGAGGAATCCAGAGGTGAGTAGACTTGCCCATCTTCTTCCTGAGTCTCTCTTGTATACTTGCCCTTGTAGTGATTTCCATGCATGCATCTTTGACTCATGTATTTGATTGTCAAAAACCAAATGAATCATGCATAGTGTGTTTGCAGAACAACTGTGCAACCAGTAGGTTGCTTCCGTGCAACTAAGTCAAATAAAGTAGCCAACTGAAAGAGTGTTGTGTGCCAACTTAGTAGATTATGCAACTCTAAACCTATTTTGTGCAACTAACCCAGTTGTAGCATCCAACTATACGCACAAACTGTGCAACTGGAAAAATAAAAAAGACACAAAACTGTGCAACCTTGGCAGGAACATGGTAAAATTTGGAAGAAAACAACCAATATACAAGACGAGCGATATACGATAAAAAACAAATCTTCAAATATAGGTCTTAGGAATAGATTCACACACTGTCATCACAAATCTGAAACACACTGCCATCAAACTGTTGTTCTAACTGTGCATATCTAACTAAATAGCTATAGACAAATATAGTTGAAATCTGATTTTGCTTCTTTATTTGAAGTTGCTGTAGCAGACCTTGCTTGATATGTTCACTTGCATTGATCTGCAGAAAATCATGCCCTTCCATTCTTGTGAGACCTGCACATTGTAGATACGAAAAATTTATCCAGCTACTGCCTGAATGTTCTTATATTGTGCAGCTACTATGATGCTTGCTCCAACTTTGATACTACTTGTGTGCAACTGTTTTGCTACAAAAATTATCCAGCTTGTATCATAATTTTTTATATCAAAATTGTGTTTGTGTGACTGGAATGATCAGAATTTGACCAACTGATATGACAATTTTGTGCAATTCTATGACACTTTTGTGCAGATGTTGTGTTGCCTTTGTGCAACTACTATAAAAAAAGATGTGTCTGGAGAAAATCTTACTAAGTTCTTTTAGTAAGCCACTTGCATTGATCTGCAGAAAATCATGCCCTCCCTTTCTTGTCAGACCTGCACATTGTAGATACAAAAACAAAAAAGATATGGTCAATAAAATTTAGCTACTGCCTGAATGTTCTTATATTGTGCAACTACTATAATGCTTGTTCCAACTTTGATACTACTTGTGTGCAACTGGTATGCTACATTTTAATGCAGCTTGTATCATAAAATTTGTGAAAAAATAGTGTTTGTTTGACTGGAATGCTCACAATTTGACCAACTGGTATGAAAAAATTGTGCAAATTCTATGACACTTTTGTGCAAATGTCGTGCTTCCTTTGTGCAACTACTATAAAAAAATGACTCTAATGGTGTTAAAATTCATGCCTCATTTTGCTAGCCACTGTGACCCAATGCAACTTGTTGATGACTTTTTTGTTGAAACAAAATGCAGGTTGGAGGAGCTTTCAAGGATGAAAGACCTCAATGCATTGCCTCCCGATCTCAATGAGTTGCCTAATGATGATGTTGGGTTTGTACAACCAGGGATTTTCACACAACCAAATTGTCCGTGTACAAAAGTAGGGGCTCTCCTTTTGACCCCTTTACCTGTGCACGGGCAGTCAAAGCCACGTGCCGCGGCCACACGTAGCAGGGCAAAGGAGGGAAGCCGGAGAGAAGCCAAAGCCCAACGCAAGACGATCAAGGAAACGCCAAGACAGAGACATAAGACAGCAAAGGGGCGAGGTGGAGTCCCCCGGCGAAGCCCTTGCCGGGGCGGCCTCCGCGGCCCCGACAAGAGCCTTGTCGGGGCGACTTGCCCAAACACCAACAGAGTGAGCCGCCCTTGAGCCCACAGGTTCCAACCCAACCAACTACAATTGGACCAGGGCACGGGAGGCACCCCTGTGGTGGCATGCAGATCTTTGTCAAGACCATGAATATATGAGATCAGATGAGGACCAGAAGACGGCGACCCTCGGCGGAACCCCTGCCGAGGAAAGCCACAAGACCCCCGTCAAGATCCTTGACGGGGACGACCGCGCGCCACGGCAAGGCCCTTGTCGGGCCCCCGGCAAGGCCCTTGCCGAGGACATCAGCAGGGCCACTGCCAGGCCCGCACCAGCCAAGTTTCCACCGCCGTTCGCATGCAGCTGCCAGCCCAACCAACTGAGCTGGCACCTACGTGGCAACACGCAGCTTCTAGGCCAGATCAGCAAGCACCTGCGTGGCGGCATGCAGATCTTCGTGAAGACCCTACCACCGCGCCCCGGCACCTGTAGTAGGGATTCTTGTGATCCCATAGGTGTTGTTTCCCACCGACATCTTTGGCGCGCCAGGTAGGGGGCGCAATTGTGAGAATATGATCTAGTAGTTAGCCTAGCATGTTCTGCATCGCCATGGATCCCAAGAAGAAGACGGCCAGGAGAAAACGGCGCCGCTTGCAAGCGCGAAGGACACCAGCGTGGCACCCAAAAAAAAGCTAAGTCATTCCGAGCCTTGAGCTATTTCCGTTTATACATCAGGTTATTGTCCTCGGAGATCCTGCCTATGTATGGAAAACCTGCACGCAAAGGGGCCCTCTCGCTATTGGCAACGCCTTTGTTCTATTTCGAGTCCGGTCAACAGCTCAAATGGCCGCGTCGAGAGTGGTAGGGTAGCCTTCCGCAACCAGCAACGCTCTCGACTCTGACTCGAGTCAAGCTCGACAGTTCGAGCGGCCGCGTCGGGGGCGGTGAGGTGGTTTGCCCGGCAGCAAGCACACCCGGCAGGCCAATGGGGATCCGTCCTCAAGAAGCCGCCCCGGGTTTACGCGCCGGCAAGCCTACCCAGTTAAACGTAGGGTGGACATACAAGGGAAAATCGAACAGGGAAATAACATGCATAATATCGAAAGTACTGCAGAGTTATATTACACCAATTCTTGCTGCGGTTCTAACTAAAGATAAAAACTGTCCTGGTCATGAACCTGCAACGACAGTCGGAGACGGGGTGCCTAATCTCGGTGCTGGCACTCTATCCTCTTGATTCTGCCGATGCGGCTGATGATGGGCTTGATACGCTCCTTGAGCGCCGCGAGGTCCACACCCGTGGGCAAGCTGTCCAGCGCGGCGTCGACGTCGAGGTTGGGGTTCCAGTACGCCACCCTTGTGAGAACCTTGGTCATGGCGCCCTGGCAAAGCCTCCAGGCCTCGTCGGCCAGCGAGGCCGCCCGGTTGGCGTGAAGCCGCTCCAAAGCACCGACGACCTTCTCAAAGAACAGGGTCAGGCTGCAGTTGGCGCTCACGCTCCGCTCCGGGGCGTACTTCACGTCCGGCATCCCCATGGTGGATAGCTGCGCGGTGGCCTGGTTGGCGACAGTGGCGAGGCGATCGAGCCAACGGTTCTCGCCCTCCACGTGCTCCTTGAAGTTGAGGGCCTCGTTCTTCCGCAGTTGCTTCTCAGTCTCCAGGTTTTTGGTCAGGGTCCCCTCCCGGGCCCTGGCCTCCGACAGCATCTTCTCGAGACCCTCCAGCTTCAGCTTGAGGTCTTTGATGGAGTTGTTGGCCTCGGAGAGCTCCCCGGCCCTGCTGACGGCCGCACCCTGCGCCTCCGTCAGGGCGCTGTTGAGCGTGTCCTTCTCTTGGGACAGCTTCAGGGCCTGCTCCTTCAGCCCGTCCCGCTCCACCTCCAGCTCCTTCAGCTTGCCGGCGTGAACCAGAGCCTGGGCATCGAGTGTCTCTTTGTGCCTCTACTCCAGCTCTTGGGTCCCTGCGTGACAAGCTTCTCCACCTCCTTGTCCTTGGCACGGAGTTTGGCGTCGAGGTCCGCCTCGCGCTTGGCGAGGTCCTCCTCCTGGGAGTTCAGTGCGGCCTGATGCTGGGTCCGGGCAGCCTCGGCTGCCGCGGCCAAGCCCTCCGCCATCTCCTGGGCCTTCTCGATGTCGGCCAGCTTCATGGTGAGCTCCACGTCGCGCTTGGCCAGCTCGCCCTGGGCGGTCCTTAGTCTTCGCTAGCTTGGCGGAACCAAGTCTGCGCCTCGGCGATGCGCACCTTGAGGTCCGCCTCCGCTTGGTCCACCGTTGCCATTCTGGACTTGGCCTTGTCCAGGCGGGCGCGGTGGAGCACCTGGAGCTTCCGGAAGTGGGCGCCCATGGCCTGGAGAAGCCGCTCCTCCTGAGAGCCGTCGCCACCAGCGCTCAGCTCGTCGACGACCACGAGCCCGGCGGCGGCAAGCACCTCTTCGTCAAACACCTCTCCCTCGACGGGCGCCCTGGAGCTAGACGCCCCTAGGAGGTAGAGGAAGAGGTCGTCGGTCACCCTCAGATAACTGCCGGAGCCGGAGGCAGCAGAGGAGGAAGGCTGGTCATCGACCACCTCGTCCTCGGTGGTGGCCTTGCCGGCCCCTCTGGTAGGCCCCTTGCCGGGCTCCCCGGCAGGCCCCTCGGCGGCGTCTTCGCCAGCGCCCTTGGCGGACTCCTCGGCAGCGACCTTCTCGGCCTCTGCCGCGGCGTCCTTGGCGATGTTCTCGATGATGGCGTCTATATCCTCCTGGTCCGCCGACGGACGATCTGGACACCAGGAAGGGAATGAGACAAAGCCAAGATCAAGAATCAGCAAGAAAAGAAAAAGAGTAGGGACGGAAGGCCGGAAACTTACCAGCGCCGGGCTGGGAAGCAGAGGTCCCCTCCCCGCCAACATTTGGCGCCAAGGCGAAGCCACCGGTGCCCATGTTCTCCTCCTCCTCCATGTGCGTGGGCTCGGTGCTTGGCACCCTTGCCGGGGACGCCCCTCGGGGCGGCGTGGTTGATGGGGGCGGCGTGCTAAGAGTAGCCCTCTGTGGCTCCTCCTGCATACACGGCAAGGTCAGCACCAAAGTATCATACCCCTGACACATGTCGACGAGGGGCGAGTGATGAACTCACACCGGGGGTTGCGCCGGGGGCTGCTGTCCGGGCTGATCAACAGCACCAGCGGCGCCCTTGAAGTACCAGCCGGGGGCTGGCCGCCCGTCGAGGCCTTGTCCATCTTCACCCTCTGGGCCAGCGTCTCCGCGTCCCTGCAAATATGAAAACAAGTCAAGACAAGCAGTACAGATTGAGGAGACGGAGATGGCGAAAAGAGCAAGATACTTACTCGTCGTCCACCTCCTCCTCTGTTGCTCTCCTCTTCCTCCTTGGGCTGAGGGACCTGAAGTCAAAGGTGACCACCGCGTCAACATCTGCCGGAGGAGGGAAAGGAGGTGGCGTCTGAACGCGCTTTGCCGAGGAAGAAGCGGATGCCTTCTCCTTCGCCACCGCGGCCGTCACCACTTTCTTCGTCGCCGCAGCCCTCGTCTGGCGTGCGGACATCTCCTGGACCTACCGCAGCTGCGCGGCCCTGCCGGGCCGGACCGGCTCGCTGGAGGTGGCCCGCCGCAGAACCCATCCTCTCCCCGTGGCTGGAGGGTCGATGGCCACGGCCTCCTCCGACGATGACTCGCCGACCATGTCTTCGACGAGAGGAGCCCCGGTGCCGGCGCTGCTGGCCTCCCCGACGGCCTCCACCCACTGGGTGAGCTCCTTCTCCTCCGCTTCCGCCGCGGCCTTGTCCTCCACGCCCCCAGCGCTGCCGGCCTCCTCGGCGAGCTTCGCCTCCGCCGCCCTGGCGGCGATGTAATCCAGCTCCACCTGGGAGGTGTCCTGGACGAGCCGCGGCTCGGCAGTGACGTACCCCTCGTGCAAAGTGTCGAAGAACTCCTGCACCTGAATTTCCTCCGGCTCGGCCCAGCTCGGGTCGAGGCCATGCGCGTTGAAGTCCGACATCATGGCGATGATTTCGGTCCGGCGAGAGTTGTTGCTCAGCGGAACCACTCCCACCGGCAACCTGAATAAGGGCCCCTTGGCGACCTTGCCGGCCTTCGCGGCGGCCCTCGCGGCCTTGCTAGACCGCTCACCTCGCCGTCGCGATTCACGTCGAGCTAGAAGAGCCGTTGGCAGAGACGGGCGTGCCTCATCACCGTGAGGTTGTGGTCGAGGCCGGGGCGGAGCCTCATGATGTCGGCGGCGTTCGTGAAGAACCAGGCCGGCCTCCCCTTGTTGTGCAGCGGAGCGATTCGGCGGTGGATGAAATCCTCCCCGATCATCTCGAGGGTGAGCCCGGCCTCGGTGAGGCGAAGGATCCTGGTGGTGGCGACCGTGAGCTTCGCGTCGTCAGCATCAACGTCGCTCCAGTCGCCCCGGCGAACCAGCGGCGTGCTGCGGACCCGGCAAAAGTCCGGCGGGTCCTTCTATTCAATCCAGCACCACCAGCCCCGCCATTCGTCCCACCTCTCCTTCATGGCACCCTCCCGGTACGCCCCCTTGGCCCTTGGGATCCAAGCGACGCACCCGGAAATGGCGCCCCCCGGTTGGACCCGAGGGAAGAAGTAGTGGCGGAAGAGCACCGTGTTGGGGTGAACTCCGGCGAAGCCCTCGCAGAGGTGAGCCAAAAGAGCCATGCACGCCACGGCATTCGGAGTAAAATCCAAAAGATGGAAGCCGTAGGTGTGCATGACATCATTAAAGAAGTTGGAGAAGGGGGGACAGAGCCCGCAGGAGAAGTAGTCGACTAAGAAAGGGTACCGATTTGGGGCGGCCTCGGCGCAGTTGGCAGGGATAACGCGCGTGGCCGGATGCCCCGTCGTCTCTCCCCCCGTCTTCACCCCCACAGGGGCTTGAAGTAATCCCGCAGTTCGATCGCATCAACCGTCGACGGGAAGTAGGCGAGCTGCGTCCGTCATGCCGCCTACTCACTCTCCGGCGGCTCCGTCGCCCCGACATCTTTGGCCACTCCCTTGCCCTTGGTGGATTTAGGAGCCATGGCGGCTGCGAGAAGTAGGGAGCGGAGGATGGCGAGTGCGCAGCAGTGGCAAGCGAAGGAAAGAGCTCAAGGAATAAGAAAGGGGGGCGGCGGCTCTGAGATTGAAGAAGACGCAGAGAGGGGGTAAAGCGAGCAGCGCGCCCGTGGTTATTCCTTTTTACGGGGAAGGCGCGGGCCGCCTCCTTTCTCATTAACTGCGATGTGACGCATGCGTGCGGGGACCGCCCCACGCATGCCGCCGACGTCACACACGCCCCCCCACGTCGCGCGTTCAACACAGGTCGTGGGGGAGCGCAGCGGACGAAAAATTACTACGGTAAAATCCGCCCCGCCTGCCTGCGCACCATTTTGGGCCTGGCCCAACAACGTGTCGCGCTTATGTGTGGCCCAGGCCCGGGGGCTCCTGTGGGTGTACAAAAGTAGGGGCTCTCCTTTTGACCCCTTTACCTGTGCACGGGCAGTCAGAGCCACGCGCCGCGGCCACACGTAGCACGGCAAAGGAGGGAAGCCAGAGAGAAGCCGAAGCCCAATGCAAGACGATCAAGGCAACGCCAAGACAAGAGACACAAGACAGCAAAGGGGCAAGGTGGAGTCCCCCGACGAAGCCCTTGCCGGGGCGGCCTCCACGGCCCCGGCAAGCGCCTTGCTGGGGCGACTTGCCCAAACACCAACAGAGTGAGCCGCCCTTGAGCCCACAGGTTGCAACCCAACCAACTACAATTGGACCAGGGCTCGGGAGGCACCCCTGTGGTGGCATGCAGATCTTTGTCAAGACCACGAATATATGAGATCAGATGAGGACCAGAAGACGGCGACCCTCGGCGGAACCCCTGCCACTGCCAGGCCCGCACCAGCCAAGTTTCCACCACCGTTCGCATGCAGCTGCCAGCCCAACCAACTGGGCTGGCAGCTGCGTGGCAACACGCAGCTTCTAGACCAGATCAGCAAGCACCTGCGTGGCGGCATGCAAATCTTCGTGAAGACTCTACCACCGCGCCCCGGCAACCGTAGTAGGGATTCTTGTGATCCCATAGGTGTCGTTTCCCACCGACACAAATCAAGATCATGGTTTGATGGATGATGTTGATGTCAACATGCAATCAGAAAGCCATACATTAGAGGAGACAAACACCACAGTTGCAGGACCTACTAAAACAGAACTAGAGGCAGGGGCAGCTGGCGGTGATCAAAATGCTGTGGAGGAAGATGAGGCTGGTTCTCTGCCAATGGAGCCGTTTGTTGGGATGAGATTTGATACTCTCCAGGGTGCTAAGGATCATTACAATGATTATGCCCTAAGGATGGGTTTCTCTGTTAAGATGAACACTTCAAGGAGGAATGCTTATACCAACATACTGGAGAAACAGCAATTTGCATGTAACAAATTTAGGAAGCCAAAAGAGGATGATGTAGGAGCTGACTTGTCACCTGTGCTAGATCCTATACCAGACCCCAAAACTTTGGGTGAAGAAGATGAAGTGGAAGAAGTGCCAATTTTTGATGGAGACGAGAGTGGAAAAGGAAGAATAAGAAGAAGCACAACAGAGAAAGGATAAAGCAAACACAATGTAAGGAAAAAATGCTAGTTAAACTGAAGGATGGGCAGTGGGAAGTGACCCACTTTGTCCGTGATCATAATCATCCTTTGGTCGCCAAGCCTTCGCTGTCCAAATACTTGCGATCTCATATGGGTATACCGCCAGACGAAAAGAGATTCCTAGAGATACTCTACAACTGCAACCTGACTTCAGGTGTGTTTTCATTCACCTCCCAAAACCTTCAAACTTCAGACTATGTTGTTTAATTCTGCTCTGTCAAGTGTGCAACTAGTAGCAGGGGCTTGTGCAAGTACATACACTGTGTTGTGCAACCTATTTGTGAAAAAAATACTACCACAAACAAAACACAAAGTTGGAACTACTTGCTGATTGAATTAGAATATAGTTTTTTAAAATAATCATAGTTTTGAAGGAAACTCCATAATATTCGTTCTGCAAACTAGTGTTCCTTATCGATGCAATTAAACCTTCTTTTCTGCAACTAGTGTTCATATCTCCGCAACTGATGATAGACAAAAATAACTAAATTGTTTTGCATCATGGAATAAAAAAGGGGTAAACAATGAAAAATAAATTCTATGGCAACCACCTGTCAACATTTGTGCAACTATTTGTTCTTTAGTGTGCAACTGTTATTTGTCAAGTGTGCAACTATCTAACTTCAACTTTGTTTCTGCGGGTCGTATGAATGTATGATGACTATCATGTCAGAGTTTTACGGCTCGGAGCTAAATGTACTGTATGGACCTAAAGCAATAACAAACCTATGTGCTGGCTTCTCCAAGGACTCAACGAAAGAGGGGGACATTATTGAGACAATTGAACATTTTAAAGACTTGCAAAAAGATGATCCAGATTTTTTCTATAAGATAAAATATGATCTTGAAGGGAGGGCAGAAAACATTTTTGGGGTGGATGGCTTGGCACGGAAAGCTTTTACGGAGGCATATCATGATTGTGTCTCCTTTGACACAACCTACATGACCAATATGTACAACATGCCTTTTGCTCCGTTCATTGGGGTCAACCGTCATGGGCAATCTTTCATGTTGGGCTACGCGTTTGTGAGACAGGAACTGGAGACCAGCTTTGATTGGGTTTTTGGAGCTTCCCTAGAGGCTATGAATGGAAGGGCGCCGGATAACATCATTACTGATCAGGATGTGGCAATGAAAGAGTCCATAAAGAACATATTTCCCACAAGTGTGCACCGATGTTGTCGCTGGCACATCATGAAAAAAGCTCAAGAGAAAGTTGGATGGTTACTAGGCCGGAATCCAGGATTGACTGAAGATTTCAACCTTTGTGTTGATTTCAGTTTCACACCAGATGAGTTTGAAAAAAACTGGGCTGCATTGATGATGAAATATGAGGCAATTACACACACCCATTTTGAGAAACTTTACGAATACATGAACACTTGGGTGCCATGTTACTTCAAGCATAGATTTTCCCTTCTTGCAGTCTACACAACGAAGTGAGGGGTTCAATGTAGTCTTGAAGCGGTATGTAAACCCTCACAATTCAATTATGAACTTTGTGAAGCAGTACAAGAAAATACAGACGCACATCCTCGTCAAGGAAGGTTGCAATGACTACAGGACAGAACATCTGGATCTTGACATGTGGTCACAATTCCCAATAGAGAAGCAAGCATACAAGACATACACTAGAGATGTTTACTACAAGTTCCGTGATGAGTTTTCGATGATTGGACGCTACAATGCATTCCAAATTGGTGTGGAAACGTTTGAGCTGAGACCAAATACATATTGGGTTGTGAAGTATGGTTCCAGAAACTACTTAGTGGTGGCAAAAATACCCGAGGGACACTATTCATGTGAGTGTTGCAAAATGGAGAGGGATGGCATCCTTTGTTGCCACATACTGAAAGTGTTCACGCATATTGGGCTTGATGTCACCCCAAAGCTGTACATGCTGCAGCGTTGGACGCCAATTGTTGTCCCAAGTGTACCAAGTGCCACTAGCCAGCAGCCTGATGTAATGCCTCCTGCCTCTCTAAAGGAAATTAGGCATGCAAACATGACTGTAGATTTCCAGAAACTAGCAAAGTTTGCTTGTGGTTCTGATGCAGCAAAAGGCATTGTTGATAAGCACATGCGTGCGGCGCGGACAGAGATTGTGCAGCTGAACAAGTCTAGAAGGAAAAAAATAGGGCTGCAAGAGAGGCAGGTCCGTTCACTGGTGATAACAACCAGGATCCTCCCATGCCGCCTACATCTACAGGGCCTACTCCAGCAACTACCCCTACTAGTCATGCTCCACCACCTACTCCCATGGGCCGTGCTAAACCACCTCCTCCCATGGGCCATGGTGGTCGTGGTCCACCATGTCCTCCCATGGGTCGTGCTGCTCATGCTCCAGTGCCTCCTCCCATGGGTCGTGCTGAACCGCCTCCTCCCATGGGTCATGGTGGGCCACGTGTGAGTAATGCTTCAGCACCTCTTCCTATGGGTAACACAACACAAGGACATCCTAACTGCACTGAGCAGATGTCGCCTACGAGCAACGACAATGACGATGCAACTCGCAGGGATCCACTAAAGTCAACTACAAAAGGGAGGGCAAGGAGTAGACGCTATCATTCAACTCTTGAACTGCACCCGAAAAGGAAAAACAGGTGCAACTACTGCAACTCAGATAAGCACAACGCCGCTAGCTGCTCTACGAAGTTGGCGTGACAACTTGGTGACATGCAAGCAATAGATAATGGTGAAATCATCAGAAAATAGTTCTGGCTTGCACTGTTAGGACATGGATGGAGCTATGAAGATCCAACAACAAAAAACTGCTTTGGAAAATTCTCCTTTGTGTTCTTTAAACTTACAGATGGCACTCCATTTGTATTCACGTTAAAAAAGTGGCAGACTATCACTTGGCTATGTGTGAGACTACCTATTTATGCCTCTGTTGGCAAATTTACATATTTACGCGTGTTGCTTGGTAAAAGAATGTTACTATGTGTGTTGTCCTTTAGTGATTGATTTTTTATAGTTTAGCATAAACGAAAGGAACTGTGCAAGTTAATTAGTACCAATGTGCAAGTGTCTTCCCCTGTATGTGCAACTGTAACATCTCCAAGTACCATGCCATGTAAAAAGGAAAAAAAGAAAAAGGAATAAAATTGTGTCATTCTTAGGGTTAAAAATACAACCACAAAAATACTCAAGAAACAGAATGTGCAACCTCTTGAAAAAAAAGCCCAGGTAAAATTTTGCAACTGAACTTGTATTGGGTGTGCAACTGAATGGGTACCATTGTGCAACTATCATGCAGACCAATGCTAGCGGATAAAGAGGGAGCAAAAACAAAACTTACTCTTTGTACTGTAGAACTTCCCTCCATGGGGCTTTGTTGAGAGTAGAGTCAACCATCTTGTGGGTCATTATGCTTCTCATGCTTAGGCACTCTTTTGGTTCATAGTTTGGCAATTGTATCCCATTCCAAATGATAGTATTGAACACCATGAACACCCCACATTCATTGTTGCACAAAAAAGAAGAAGGAAAAAACACATGTTGGGGCCATACTTGTGCAACTGAAAAAATAGTAAAAATAATAAATAAATAACAACTAACATCCTTGCTTTTGCAAAACCGTGTTCTTGACCATGCAACTTTCCCCCCTGAACTGCTGTTGTTTCAAAATCCAAGAAGAGAAAGGTGGACAAGCATACATTATAGATGCTCTTTGCATCCTGCAACTAGCTCAAAAAATTGTGCAACTATCCATTGACCTGTGTGCAACTGTATGAAGACTTTGTGCAACTAGATGGTGTGGTTGGTGCCAAACAAACAAAAACTAAGGTCCATGATCAGAAACCAACTTCCCGAGTTGCTTGGGTACATCAATGTCGACGACCTGAAAGTGACTGATATCGTGCTTTGAGTAATGCTGATTCCATAAACACCTCACTGCCCCCGCTATAGTTGAAACACAGTGCATTAAGTCAGGGTTTTCAAGCTTCCTCCAAGAATCTAGCACCTCGAACGTTGATCCCTTAAGTTGATGTTAAACACCCAGTAGTGTCTGCCTCCTTGATCATTGGGATCAGCGAACTCGAGCACAGGGAGCATCACCTGCACATATTGACAGCGCAGGAAAAAGAAGGCAAAAAACTATGAGTTATCAAGAACTGCCCAGTGAAAACCAAGAGCTATGCAACAAAGAAAGGTTGAAAAAACACAAATTTTGTGTGGGCAGAAAAAACTGACCATATCTTGACGGTCTAGGCGATTAGTCTTCTCAAATTTAGAATGTATCTTGGCAGCATTGCTGCAAGCGTGTCTGCATTGGAAGAGATGATTCTTAGGAAACACACTATAAAAAAGGAAGGGACATGGAATATTTTGTGAAAGAAGGACAACAGTTCTCATTCAACTTACAGCAACCCTCAGTGGTATGATGACCTTCTTCGAGTCCTTAGGTAAGGTCTCCCTGATTTGGATAAGTGCAGCTTCGACAACACCATTTGACAACCATTTGGTAGGCTTCATTGAGTCAGCCAACTCCTTCAGGCTCACAAAGTACCCATCGTAGTTAATGATTTCAGGGCTGTTCGGAAAAAAGTACGATGACAAAGAAAAATAACAAAAGACAGGATTAACTGGTTGTCGTAAACGCATGAAAAAGTGAATGAAAAAATGAGTAACTGTTGTTAAGGTATGCATGCCTGATGTGTCAACTGTATAACTACTGTTGTGCAAGTGATGTTGCATGAAACTGCAAGTACAAAAGCTGACTTCTCCAAGTATAAAAAAACTGAATTACTATTGTAGTGCTACTATTATATATGTCTATGACAAAAAAAGATGTTCATTTGTTTTATTATTTTTGTGCAATTTCAAAGAGACACGAAGATGCAATCGTAAAAGACTGATTGGCCAACTAAAAATAGAAGAGGGGATACAGATTTACCACAAAATGTCATGGTTTTACCTTGTTTCTGTGGCGTTTGCTCCAGGTAAATTCCTTACATAATAGAGGAATGCCACATGAAGCTTGTTCACTTGTTCATTGCAAGTGAACGTCTTTGTTTTATTGTAGTCGATGTAGGGAGACCTCTGACAGCAGCTGGCTTGATTATCCTCCTTGTGCGTTTTTGCACTGGTGGGCCAGATGTGGTACTGCAGGACCCACTTGCACCCCCTAGAACACTTGTCACATCTGGGGTGTGAAACTCATCTGGAGAATCCGAAAGGATGATATGAATTGGTGCCTTCCAAGTGACCACCTTATCTGCAGCAGCACAAACCTTTCTCGCAGTTGCCGAATCCCAATCATCTAGCTCGCTACTTTTAGATAACCCTGCCTCTTGTGGTGTCACTTGTGATTTGTTAGGCTCATCAACTGTGGCAACTGGGGAGTCATCATCAAGATCCAAACCCAAGTCAAATGGTGGAGCATCGCAGAACACATCGCCGTGATATGATCTTGCTGACGATGCTCTATGAATGGGATGCACAGTGTTGTTCTCTCCCTAGACATCCTTGGGTGCATCACCCTCTGACTTGGTTCATGCAATTATGCTTGGCGGCGGTCTTGGCGGTATACACTTGGAAACAAGGTTGTAAACTTGCTCTTGTGTAAGGGTGTCCTCTTGATCAAGAGCATGAAATGTGGGCGAATGTTGTTTCTGAACCTGCACAACATTACTGACAGCTGAGGGTTCCATGTTGACTGAATGGGTTGGGTTTGGAGTTGGCACACTGACTGATGGGGTTGGCACAGTGACTGCTTGAGTTGACAATGCAGTTTCTGGAATTGGCGCCCTGACAACTTGGGGTTCAGTGTTGACTAATGGGGGTGGGACAGATACAACTGCAGATGCCTCACTTCCTCTTGTTGGCACAATGGTGGTTTTTCTTTCCTTAATTGCTGACGTACAGTGCGCAGTTGATGTTGTAGTTGGCCTATTTGGACAAACAATTGGCTCACTTGAAGCTGGAGTTGGCACAGAAGCTGTTGGGGTTGCCAACTTCGTACATGGCATATTGACAACTTTTTCTTGAATGTTTGATGCAATCTTGACACCATGGCTTGGCACATCTGTTCCCATTTCTGCAAACTTTGTGTCCTTGGCAAAAGACACTGTTTTGTTGCTTTTTTACCAGGGAGTTTGCATGTTGTAGAGGTGTGCTTGGCATCTACATGCGCAACGGTTGGCACCTGTATATTAGTCCTTGCCTTCTGGGGCTCTAGAGTTGGCACCTCCTTTCCCTTTGATTTACTTTTGTTCTTCGAATTTTTCTATCCCATACAAGGAATCTTATCTTTTGCTTGACCCAACACCAATTTCTTGCTAAGTGTCACGAGCTTCTTGCGCTTTGGGACAGTGGGTGGGAACGGTGGGGATGCTGCCATCCTCTTGCTCCCACCTGATGATGAAGCATCTTCAAATACAGCAACTTCCTTCATTATCTTGTCGAGCATGGTTTTTGAGCCAATCTAGTCCAAATCCTTTCCTGCCTCTTCCATTTATTCCTCAGTGCTTTGTAGTCCTTCGTTTATTATTTTTTGAAAGGTATTATCCTTCTCTTTCATGCCAATGAATGCATGAGTTTCCAGCAAGGGGATCTCAAATCTATTGGGGATTGCTGGCTCTGATCTACACAAGTCGAAAAGTGAGAAACTTTCCTCTGGCACAGCTGCTTTGGTTCCAACTGATTTCAGATCTTCACCCTTCCGACGCATGTCCTTTTGGATGAAAAACTGTAGAGTTACACTATCATCAATTGAGCTACTGCTGTTGTCTCCTCCATTTCCACAAGTGTTTGCCCTCTTTGAACTGCTGTCGCCACCGCCTATGCCATCATCATCATCATCCTTCCCACTGTCACTACCTCCATCAAAGGCCCCACTGTTATCGTCGTGTGTCTCCTCGCTGTCATCATCACTGCCCCCATCCTTTCCTTGCTCATCTCCATCAACCTTCTCGACATCCTCACCTTCCCGCTTGCCTGTTCCATCTCCTTCCTCTTCCTCTTCCACATCGTCTATACCGGATTCTTGTTTGTCTTCATTGTTGTCAGCATCATCGTCACTGTCATCATCAGCATCGTCGTTGTCACTGTCATCATCACGTTCTTCATCATTCGTTCCCTCTTGATCATCATCTTGTTCTTCGGACTCATCACTTTCTTCAGAATCATTGCCAACTCCCAGGTCAACATCTTCTTCCTCTAACTCACTTTCCTCCGCAATTTCTTCTTCTTCACTTCCCTCCACCTCTTCTGTTTGCTTGGCAGTAGATTGACGCTTCCGTCGCCTAGTGTGTGAGCTTTGAGCCTTTGTTTGATCACTTGACGGGCCCTTGAGAGGAGACAAATCTGGTTCCTCCTCATCAAGCTGGGCAAAACCTTCGATGAAGTTGCCAAGATTGTCTGATATTCCTTTACATAGATCATGAACCATACTTGCTAACTTGAACTTCTTCTGCATAACATTAGAAAAAACAAAATTTAAAATTTAAAAAGGAAAAGTTGGAGATAATGAAAGTATATCTGTTTGCAACTGCAAACCTAAGTTTGGTGCAAGTATATCAAAGTAGTGTGCAATTGAGATAATGAAAGTGTGCAACTGAAAAGGGGTAAGTTAGCAGTAAGTAAAAAAACATAATTTGTAATTGGGAGTTGTGAAATCTGTGTAAGTGAAAGCACAAGTTTGATTCAATTAAAAAAGGTGACATAATAACTATGTGCAACTCATGCATGCATTAGGCGCAGAAAAGTAAACAGCAAAGGATGATTAATACAACTAACACATAATAGAAAATATAAAAAAACCATGATTTTTGTTCTAGTAAAAAAAGTGGGTCAGCAAAAAGGATAACTCACATGGGGATTGTAACTCATTGGAACCTTTGACGCCGCAAATGCTTCTGCCTGCAACAATCCTCCGAAGAGTGTTGAATCCTCTTTGCTTCTATACTGCTCGTTGAGTTGTTCACAAAAAGAAAGATCATTTAACAACAAAAACAAAGTTGTCGTGTGGATCTATAAAGAAAAAGCGCACATCTGAACAACTACTTACATGCCCTAGAAGCTAAAAAAACTGACTAAAATTACTATGTGAAGTCCCAATGAAAGGTGGTATTGTAACATGAAACATGAAACAAGTATGTGCGCAACTGTCTTAAGTCTGTGTGCCAACTATCAACAAAGACTTGTCCAACTACTTACATGCCCTAGAAGCTAAAAAAACTGACTGAAATTACTATGTGAAGTCCCAATGAAAGGTGGTACTGTAACAGGAAACATGAAACAAGTATGTGTGCAACTGTCTTAAGTCTGTGTGCCAACTATCAACAAAGACTTGTGCAACTACTTACATGCCCTAGAAGCTAAAAAAACTGACTGAAATTACTATGTGAAGTCCCAATGAAAGGCGGTACCGTAACAGGAAACATGAAACAAGTATGTGTGCAACTGTCTTAAGTCTGTGTGCCAACTATCAACAAAGACTTGTACAACTACTTATAGGCATGTGAAAGAAAATGTGCAATTACAGACTTTGAGCAAAATGTCCAACTCACTTGAAGCTTCCCAAAGATGCCAGGCGAAATCAAGTCCTTTTTCATTATCTTGTTGATTAGATTCTTATCATAGGCATTTGCTCGAACCTCGCAGTGGCTTACTCGCACATCAACCTCGAGTGCGTCAATGTAGAGAATCTATACATGCACCATCCCCAAAGAGACAAACAAAAAAGGGGAAATAAACATATGAGAACATTGGTGATAACGCACAAAAACATTAGGTATGTTTAACAGATACAAAACTTAATTAGAGCTCACCATCAAATGATACAGGCAGCAACAGAGTGTTTGCTTGTCCTCACCCATGTTGCGGAATGCTTCGTTTATGTGGTCAGCAACAAATAAGCTCACATTGCTCTTCAACAGAACATCAGGTTCTAGCACAACACCGTAGCAACGTGGGCTCAGAGAAAGACTAGTGGTAGGAGCTAAAAAGGTGCTGAAAGCAATTGCAAGCCAGCCAGTGAGGAACTTGTTATCAGTTGTACCCTTCATAGCTTTCATCATCTTGGTGAATTCGGTAACCATGGGGTGTTTGGGTGGCCCGGTGTGGTTGAACATCTGATTGAAAGCCTTCACAGCCTCCTTTTCAACAATGTATTTCAGCTGCGGCCCTCTGTTGGGTAAACCAAAGTTCCTGTGCACACTAGTAGCATCTACTGGAATAGTTCCCCTGCCTCAGAATACCAAAGCTGAACTGCCTGGGTCATATGACTGGACTAGGAACTTCGTCAAGTCGGAAGGCAATGTGTCTGCTAGGTTTACCAAACCTCCTAACATCTTCTCATACAAGAAAGACCTTTGAACAGGTGTGAGTTCCTTGTTCACCTTCACAAACCTCCCTGGTGAGGCCCCAATCCTTCCAGCTTGTGAACGTCGCCGAGGAACGTTTCCTTCGTTCCCTTAACCTCCAACTTCACCCACCTGAGACAAAAAAAGAGAAATGAATACGGACAAATTGTGCAAGTGTACATATGTCTGCAACTGATCATACATAAAAAATTTAAAAAAATTCACATAGTTGATTGTTGTGCAACCATAGGTTGATTGTTGTGCAACTATTATCCCTTATTGTGCAACTGACATCTACACTCTGTGAAATTAAAAAACATGTCCAAAATGTATACATGTTTGGATGCAGCTGTGTGCTGAATGGGTCCAAACTTTCAAATTTGACAAGGTAAGTAAGGAGATTCCAAAAATCTATCTTAAAAACAGTTATGCACACATATGGCGCACAACTGCCAAGTGTATACTTTTCATGTGCAACACTAAACAACATAGGTACCAACTAGTACGAACATACTGTGCAACTGAAAAAACAAAAATGTACAAAAAGATGTACCTCATCAGCTTCTACAGAAGTTGGGTCACCCCCATTAGAGGACTTGCCTTTTCCTTTTGTTCTGGCTCGCTTTGCAGCACGGGATGCAGTAGCATCCTCCACCTACAATAACCAATGATGCCTCATGTTAAAAAATCATGAAAAAATAAATATTGAATTTCTTTTACATATACTGAAAATTGTACATTGCGTATTCAAAAATTTACAATAATAAAAAAAGAAAATGTTAAAGTCTCCGCTTAAAACTTACCCCTACTTCCTCACCATCATCGGGGTCATCACGAGTACGAACACCCCGCTTAGCAGTCCTTTTCCTGTTCCGCCGTGTATCCTTTGATACAATCCTCTGCATAGCTCGAAAGAACGAAAACCAAAAATGAAAAACAAAAAAAGGATAAAAAGAAGAAAACAACACATATATTCAATCATATTTGGTCCCTTTGAGCTTAGAGAAAACAACCACTTCCCCACTTCCACCGGTGTCTCCCTCTTCAACCATTGTCACTGCAAAAAAAAACAGGTCCCGAAAAAATCATTCTAATTGCACACACACAAAAATGTAGCTTAAAGCACTAACAATAACTTGTTAAACAATGTATAAAAAACCAGGACCCCACCACTAGGACATTTCAAAAATCCCGTGGCAACTGAACCCTGGTTTTGCCAAACTGGACCCTGGTTCTGCCAACTGAGATATGGTAATGCCAAGTGAAAAATGCAAGAACACATATCCCAGCTCTGCGCAACTACTGAACCTAGATCTGCCAGCTGGGAAAATGGTCCAATGGCAAGTATAAAACCCGCAGAACAGAGATACCCGAATGTGTGCAACTATTGTACCTATAACTGCTAAAATGTGTCTATGACAGCTGATGCACTTGATCTGTGCAACTAATGCACCTGGAACTGCCAATTGGTATCTAGACAAAATGTCAAGTAAAAAATGCACAACTCGTTGTGCAACTTCTATCTGTGCAACTGCCAACTATAAACTACTTGTTGTGCAACTGGGTAATGAAAAAAATTGTGTGGTAACTGGATCCTTGAATTTGCCAACTGGACCCTAGATGTGCCAACTGTATGCAACTATTAAACCTACGTCTGCCAGCTGGGAGCTGATCCAATGGCAAGTATAAAAACCACAGAACATAGATCCCATAATGCGTGCAACTATTGTACCTAGAAAATGCTAACTGGGGGTTGGCCAAACGGCAAATACAAAATCCACAGAAACACATATACACCAAAACAAAAAAAATGTGTGCAACTGATGCACCTAGAACTGCTAAAAACTGGGATATGGACAACATGTTGTGCAACTATTATTGTGCAACTGCCAACTGCAAACAACATATTGTGCAAGTGGGCATGAAAAATTAAAACACTAAACAGACACATATCGAATGGATTCAATGACTATGATGGAGGAGAATTATCTACCAACTAAAGTGCGAAAACAGTACCTAGGGTTTCGATCACACATGCAAAAAACGCGAAAAATCACACTGTAGGCTATGGTGCGCGGCGTCCCCTGCTATAGGAAGGGAGAGAGCGCTGCGGGCGCGGCCTCCCCCGCTACAGGCGTGGCGAGAGCACTGCGGGCGCGTCCTTTCCCGCAACGGGCACAGCGGGAGCATTACAGCGCGGGGCCTCTCCCGCTACGAGCGCGACGAGAGCACTACGGCCGGGGCCTACCCCGTTACGGGCGTGGCGAGAGCGCGCGCCGGGAACACTACGGCGTGGGCTGCCCCTGCTATGGGCGTGGCAAGAGCGCGCAGCAGAAGCACTACGGCGCGGGCTGCCCCTGCTGCGGGCGTGGCGAGAGCGTGCGGCGGGAGCGCTACGGCGCGGGCTGCCCCTGCTACGGGCGCGGCAAGAACCACTATGACCGTTGCCTGCCTCCCCTGGTACGGCGCGACGAGAACTTGAGAAGGTGACCGGCGACCGTACCTGAGCCGGTGACGAGCAGCGGGTGCCTCCCACCCCCCGCTACACCTCCACCTCCTCGCAAGCTTCAAGGAACGGCGGGATCCGGCGGGCGAGCACGGTGAATCTGGAGGCATAGGGCAGGGGAGAGGGGAATGAGAGCGGCGACGGGTGGCTGAAAGGGGGGAGGGAGAAGTGACACAAAATTCAAAACTGCCCACCGCCCACTACTTGGTCTACGCTCACCAACGGGCGAACCTCCGCAGTCTATGACATGGCGGGCCCATGGGGGGGTGCGAGCCGCGCTCCTCGAATCAATCGAACCAGGTGTGCGGGAGATGCGGCGCGTGGCGAAAACCGACCAGGGAACACCTGGTCACGCGTGGCTGCACGATCCAATGTGATCGAACGGTGCGACATCGGCCGCTCAAGACGAGTTGCGAGCGCACGCGCACGATCCTGTATTTGCGTTAAATAAACTTAGTCGCAGTTCACTTCTGTTGAATAATTAGGCATTTTTCCATTATGTTTAATCCAGAAAAACAATAGGTAAAACATGATCAACATGATAGAGAGAACAATTGAGACATGCAACTGATTGGTGAAACTAGTCATGCACTTGAGATAATAAGCAACGAGCAAGATATCCATGTCGATCACTAGTAGTAGTAAACCAAATGCAAGCCGTGACAGAGAGGATAAGATGACGTACGAAACAATAGCAAAAGATGCAATACGTGTTGTTCATCATGTCGTCGAAGAGGTCGTTGACGTCGGGGAAGAAGTCGTCGTTGGGGAACTCGTCGTCGAGGATGTCGTCGTTCGCAGCCACGATGAACAAAAATCCAGCAGTCGTGCGGAGGCACTCCCCAAAAATCTAATTGCGCCTCTCCTGTATCGGATCACAAGAGGCAGGGTTTCGGAGGCGTGATGTCTCACTCCCCGGTGCACGCCGGGAAGCGAGATGGGAAAGAGATAAGCGGCGCAATGCTTTGGAATGAGACGAAGAGTCATAGTTCTTGCGAAACAGAGGAGCGACCTCTTATATACGCGATAAGAGTTGAAACTGGCCCTTCGTTAGTAGAAGAGAACCCGGTGCAATAAACACCACTAAACCGACGTACTAAACACCATTAAGGAGAGAAGAAACGAACGCACTAAAAACACATGAAGTGTTCTGTTTCTTCTCCCATTTATGCATCAATCGTTTCAACTTCTTTATTGCATGCTAGAAACAAAGCAGCACATACATGTATTTTTCACACCACCTTGTCATGCATGAATGGGCCACATAAGCCTCTGGGATTTCCCTTGAATTATTGGAAGAAAATATGAATTATTATATGGGCTAGACCCAATAATTCCAACAACTCCATCATGCTGTGTGTTGTGTATGTGCTGATCCAGACTCTTCTCTTCTTTTCAACTTTTTTTACTTGGTTCTTTCCAACTTTTCATTCATGCACCTTGTACGTGTCGGTTCAACATATATAACTTTATAATTTTAGGCGCGTAACATAATAACTTTAAATCTCAGCGTTAAATATTGTTGATCAATGATGTATATTATTTTAACTTATGTGGAAGAATGTGGTGTCTTATTTGTCTTCTGTCTTATGTATATAATAGAAGATATTCCTAAGGTAATTCAGGGACACTTTCCCTTTTGAAGAAAATTCAAATTCAGATTTGTGAAATGAAAAATAGAGAGCAGAAAAGAAAAAGGGAAGTAATAATAAAAAAATAGGCCAGCCAGCCTACGCCGCGCCCGTGCTCTCTCTCTCCCCCCTCTCGCTAACATGCGAGGCCCACGTGTCAGGGTCGCCCCTTACCTCCCTCAACCGCTGCCATCCCACGCACGCACGACCCCGAGCACGCCCGCGCCCACGATCTCCCCCACTCGCGCACTCCGGCCGCCCCAAGCCTCACGGACATGTCCTATAAATAGCCCCTGCCCTGCTCTCTCAAATCCCTCTGCTCTCGCTCGCCCTCACCGGCAGGCTGCTCCGCCGCGAGCTTGCCATTGTCGCACTAACTGAAACCCTAGCCACCAAATTCCGGCCACCGCAGCCATCGTCGGAGCCATCCACCATCACCGGAACCCCCACACCATGGTGACCCTCTTGGACATCACCATTGACCCCGAAGCCCTCTGCAACCCCAAGTTCATCGGAACCCGAAGCTCAGCGTCTCCTCCGTCGTCGCTCTGGTGAGCTCTGTCGTCCTCTTGGACGTGCACCTTGTCCATTGTGATTGTCGCGATCTTGCGTATCATCCTGGCCCTTTGGCCCTCTCCATTTTGCCCTGATTCAAGCACGCCATCAAAGCCCAAGATGACCTCAACTCTAGCGAGCTCCGTCCGCTCGACTCTGTCGTCCCCAACCCCGACCACGACCACCGGCGACCTCCCCGAGCAACGCCGCATCCAGCCATGCCCTTCGCGCAGCCCCGGACCCCCTGGAACACCAACCCCATCCACGTTAGAGCGAGCACCACCGTCCGCCGGCGCGTACGCGTCGTCGCCAGCAAGTTTCTCTGGTGAGCAGTAAACCCTAGCCCCTTTGTTTAATCACAGTCGTCCGATCTAGAGCTAGAGGCCCATGTTAGTTCACTTAACCGAAAGGATATTGGCCAACCAAAGGGTGCCACGTGTATAACATTATCCAGAAAAATTCGTGAATAAAAAAGAAAATGCACTTTTGTAGAAAAGCCCCTGGAACTTGAATTCATCATAACTAATTATCTAGAGGTCCAAATTGAATTATTATTTTTGCAAACGAACCCTTATGGAATGTAGTGCAATATAATTTTAGAAAAACAAGCTTTGAAAATTTTGAAAATTGAAATTTAAACAGAATAGTTTAAATATCAATTTGAACATATCTTTTAAACTACAAATCCAAATTGAGCGAATCTTTTTGTAGAATGGTCCCCATGAAACATACTTTCACCCTCTCTAGAAATATTTCACATTTGAATAATTTGAAAATTAAGTTCAACCGGAATGAATTCAAGCCCAATTAGGGCATAAGTTGTGAATTATAAATCCAAATTAAATAATTCTTTTTTGCAAAATAAAACTAATAAGACACGGACTCTGTCTAGAACACCTAAGCTCAAATTGGATAATTTTAAAATACATTTCAAACAGAATTCAATAGAACTAGAATTTAAATAGGAATTTAACCTAATTAGGTTTAAGTTTGAAATAAAGATTCTTAATTAAAAAAATACAAATGATTTCAGTGAGATAAAATGAACTTAAATAAATAATTTTGAATATTAAATTGATCTTAGGGAAATTCTAATAAAATTTTAATTACAATCAAACACGGTTTGAAAAAAACTTTGAAACCTTAGGTCTATCATGAATAAAGTTAAATTGGGTCAAATGAAATTGAATAAAGCAAGTCAAATTCAAATCCAACTAGCTTGACTAAGGTAATTAAAAAAATTGTTATTCAAATATTAAATCAGGACACCTAGCTAAACCAAATAGGAATTATATTAAACAGTTGACTAAACACTACTAGGGAAAAGCCTAGCAGTAGCGCGGGTTAAATGCTTATCAGTAGCGCGGGTGTCCGCGCTACTGATACGGCGCTATAGCTAATGCTTATCAGTAGCGCGGTTTGACCCGCGATGCTGCTATCTAGGTATAGTAGCAGCGTCTGTATGCGACACGCGCTGCTGCTAATAGCTACAACACCCTTTAACAAAGAGCGCTACTGCTAAGAACATGCTGCTGCTAAAGCCATACCCCGCGCTACTGTTATTAGTTTTTGATTCTTTTATGCTCCATATTTTGTGCTGCTGAATTTTGTTTAGGGCTTTATACAATAATCTCTAGCATATCATACACATACAAATGTAATCATAGCATATACATACAAATAGTCTCATCAAATCATGTCATCATCATAATCATCATCCAACACAAAGTGGTCTCTCGTCATCATCTCGAAAATAGCGATACAAGTCTCAAATACTTGCAACTACATCGTCATCCATCTAAACAATGATATACGCAAGAAGAGCTATCACTATGAGTGAGAGTGGAACTATGCATTACATGAGGCAACGGTTATGGGTCCTCTCGCGCTAGCGTGAACCTGAAGTAACCAGCTTCTACTTCTTGTCTAGTTTTGAAGCCTTTATGGCTGGCGCCCGAGAACCCATCCACTTGCGCCTGACACTCAGGCCACTCGTCGTACACTCCTAGAACCTTCCCTGTGTAAACGACATAGCAATGCTTCTTGGCCATCAAGAATCTAGGTGCCTGTTAGAGATGCATCTTCATCAAGAGAATGTACGATCATATGCAATAAAATATACTAGAGCAACATGAAAAAGAAAGGGTTAGCAACTAGATGCAACATATAGTACACCAACTAATAAACTAGAGGTACGCAGGTCATCGTACCCAAACTAACAAAGTAACGTTACGCAAGTTCGCTAGGGACCGTGGACATCACAAAGTTTCATCGCTACAGAAAGTATACAAGTTCAACCGACACATATCATCATCATCGGCATCGTAAATCACTAGAAGTTCCGTCCTTCCATATCATCAAGGATGGAGCCTAGCTTCTTGAATGGCGTGAGGTCCTGACGTTGCATGCCTATGCGAGTTCGGACGTCAGCTCGCGATATAGGGCCGTGGTGGAACATCCCCTTCTCATCGACGACTTTTTTCATGATGATCATCGCAATGTCCCTTTGGATGCGAAAGAAGTCATCTCTAAGTTTATAATCCGCTTCTCCATGAGGTTCTACCCACTTGCGGATATGATCATCGTTTATGCTTGTCATGCGAAGATTTTTGGTGATCCATGCTAAACTCAATCATGAGATGGAGGAGGTAGAATCCATCTTTGTTGCTTGGTTTTGGGACATGGATGCAGCAGAAGTTAGTTTTATGCGAGAAACCCAACTTGTTATTCCTTTGTTTCCTGATTTGTAGGTGGCCACCCTTCATGTTGAAGCCTTGGAGAGCATCATCTAGAATATTCATTATGTGGGTGTAGTCCTTCTTCTCGTAGTCTCTGGTAGGGTCGAAATACATGGCGTGGGAGACTCATGGGTAAAGAACGATAAGGATGGCACGCCCGTTGCTACGGGGACAAAGACACCTCAAATTATTCTCCATATGAGCGAGAAGGAATGATTGAAATGTACAAAAAGGTTGTCTGGAACTGACTTACTTTGGATGATAAGGCAGGAGAACAATTTCCTTGTCCTTATTCTGTACTATGAAGTTTTTAAGGTACTCCCTAGCAGTTTCACGCTCAAAGTCGCCGAAACTCAAGAAGGACTCATGCATGTAGTACGGATCCGCCACATAGATTTGCGAGACTCCTTCTCTCTTCATGACGGAGCTCATATGTAGTGCAAAAAGGCAGACGATTGTAAAATCGAGCCGCCTTGTCAGAAACGTCTTGAAGATATGGTCAAACCGCAGGAAGAACACCTCCGCGGGCCGTGTGTCGACGTAGCACTTCCCCTCAGGCACATGAGCCGCGTATGTCGGATATCGTTGATCCTTTGAGGCTAGTAGGCTTTTCTCAGTCGACATCACATGGTCGTGCAACCTCATGAGATCCCCTGATAGTGCCTCCGGTGGTTTTGGCGGTAGCATCGGCTCGCCCGTGACATGGAACATGGCCGCACCTTTGACGGGTACACGCTCTTCAAAATCCACCGCCTGGCTGCTATGTGCTCTGGCTTGTTTGGAGGCAGCTATTTTCCCCGGTCTCTTCCTCTCCTTTTTCTTGGGCACACCTTCCAGACCCTTCCTTAACCCCTGCCCCAGTGTTGCCGGGCTAAGCACTGTACGACCCCCGGCTAGTTGATCCTGTGTTGAGTTGGCATCTTCAGGCGTGTCCTGTGAGGATTTCATGAAGAGAGACTTCTTGCAATCCCTGCTAGGATGTTCCTGCCCGGGCAGATCATCCACATCCTCATCAGCATGCTGATAGCCCGATTCCTCATATGGCTGACTCATCATCATATCTAGGTCACCGTCATAGGCGCCTGTAGTGAGGAAACCCATTGGATCCTCCGTCTCCTCCATCTCATCATCCATTCTTTGTTCTATGGGGCCGACTATTGGACTCCCTTCGTAACGTCGTTCGCCGCTCTCACCCGGCACTACATGAGCTGGTAATTGCGTAGGCGAGGTGGTGGTCTCCATACATGCTTGTTGATGTGTGGTTATTGGTGTGCTCTCGGCCGGCTCCAGACGAAGAAGATTCTTCGCCGTAGCAGCACCCAACCCTTGTAGCTTCCAATCCGCAGTGGGGTCTCGTCGTCATCTCCCCCTAGCCATACTGGAGGAGGCAAATCCTCGTGCCCCGATGTCACACTCGACAAGGTAACCCTGAAGTGCCCACCGGGGATCGGTTTGCTATGGATCGTGAGTTCCAAGGGCTTCGTTATCACCCCCTTTCCCACGTCCACCTTCTGGCCTTTGATCAAGTAGAGTACGGTGCACGGGGTTTCATCGGCCTACAAACATATGTCTGCGGCGTAAAACATCTGAAAGGCAATGGAAATGGAATATTCTAGATATATATGTTGGTGTGACATGTAATTACCGTGAGGGCGTCGAGCTCAGCCAAAGAGGAAGGCCCACCTAGCGCGCCAGAGACTGAGGACGGGCTGCTATGAGCAGGTGCGGGTGCGAGAGTAGTCCCGGTTGCATGAGCAGGTGATGATGCGATGGTGTTGTTCACGGAGTTGCTCGCGACGAAACTGGGCAACGGGAAATCATGTACCGTCTTGTCTAGATTTTCCTTCGTCCAGTTGATGATAGCCGGGACCAAGTTAGTAGTGAAATCATTTCTGCAGGCAGTTACAGCTGCATTGAGTGCCTGCTGTAGCAACTCATTTTTCTCATCGGCTGTTTTTCGCGTCCTTAGCTGCTTTTTTCTCGAACGCAAGCTTCACCTTCTTGTCGATGTCTGCCTGACTAAGCTTCTTTTTCTGCTTCTTGGCCTCCGGGCCCTCGTTGTAAAACACCTTCCACATGGCGCCGTCTCCAGTGCCGTGCACACGTCCATATTGCGGCCGCTGGCCCAAAGGGAGCCCCTTAAGTTGTTCAAGGCCCGGTTGAGAGGGGTATCCCACTTGGGCCTCATCGGAGAAGTAGGGCTTTCGGCTGCAAGCTGGTGTTGCTTCTCCTGTAGAAGGAACGTGAACCGTTTACAAATGTGTAGTCGACTTGATCTAGAGCTAAATGTAAGGTGGTAAAAGAATAATTACCAGTATTCTAATCAATTTCCTCGTGATCTGGTCCGTGTAAAAAACCTTCTTTTCCTTGTCCCACTTGTAGCGGGCCCTGACGAAGTCACACTCCAAGGGGTTGGTGAACTTCACGAAGGGGTTTGGGAGACCCGCGGCATCATGTTCCGCGTCCTCCTTATCCCATATGGGCCTTTTACCGAGGTAGCCACAGCTTCCGAGGCGATGCTTCCCCGTGTTCCTAAGCTAAAGGCTCTTGAATTTCGCAGCCTTAGCCTTGGCTGCCTCGGTAGCACAAGTGTCCTTGAACTTTTCGAACTCCTCTTCCGTAAGTGTCGGATTTTCCTCCGGAATCTTGGACAGGGGTTCCTCAGCCTCAATAGCTCGTTTCACCCTCCCTTTCCAGGAGGCCACATCATTGCTGAACATGCCCATGGCGTGATTGTTAATCTTTTTCATCTTCGGATCATCCCACGGTTGTTCTATGCTATCATCTCGGTCGGGGAACTTGAATCTCTTGAGCAACTTTGTCAGGAGCAACTGCCTCAAATGTTCTTTACTCCTTAAGTCATCGTCGTTGATGCTCGCGCATTCTCGTAGGATGCAGCCTACTTGGTTCCCATAGCACTTGTGAGGTTCTTCCGGCTCTAATGGCTCAAACTTGTCAGGTGCCATCTTTGTGATCACCAGTCGTCCATGCCGAGTTTGTTAGGTTTTTGTATCCTCTGCTTCTTCTTTTCGGTAGCGGCATCGGCGTCGGTACCTTCTCCACTGGTATCTTCCCCGCCGGTCTCGGCGCCACCATCGGTGCCGGCGCCGTCGGTGTCGATGTCGGCGTCAGTACCATCATCGAGGCCGACCTGCAAACCTTGACTGTGCTTAGCACACAAAAAGTCAAGGTACTGTTGTTCACCATCATAATACATCTCATCTGCATCTTGGTCAGAAGGCCCGGTTTCTTCGTTGTTCGACATGTTTCATATGATTAAGTCTCCTCGTTTAATTCTAAAACTATGAAAAAAATGAGAAATGACATAAAAAGGATATATGTTTGCCGGAATGCCGTTTCCCAGCAACTCCTGGCACTCGATATGCCTACTATCTAGCACAAGTCATGCCAAAATTCACGGAAAATTTCGGCATGACCTTTGCTAAAAAGTGGACATATCGGGCACCTGAAATTCACCGGAACGGAAATGAATCAACATTCCGGCATAACATAGGCCACTCGGATCATTTACCCCGCACATAATGATCATTTTCCAGATATGACATATCCAAAACATCACATGTCCAAATTCCAAATATGACATGTCCAAATTCATAATTCCAAGTAAATTCAGCCTACCTAAATTTGAAACTAAAAAAATTTGCTTTAACAAGGGATGTTGATTTTGAAAATTTCTTAAACTAATATAAATAGCAACAATTACTTAAACCAAAAAATGCAAGAAACATATATAATCAATTCTACCTTTTCTTTTAACTATAATTACTTAACCGTAAATTTCTGTCCTAATTTGAAACCTATGGTTCATAAAAACCTAGCTAAATTCAGAACTAAACAGATAACCTAATTAACCTACTGCCCTAACTAAAACCTAAGTAAATCAACCTATGGCTTACAGAGGGTGCAGGGGCGAGGAGGCAGGCCCGGCGACGGCTAAGGTTGGGAGGGGAGGAAGCAGAGGAGGGAGGCGTGGCGCGTCGGGGCCGGGGTCGGGGGCGAGCGCCGGTGTCGGTGCCCAGCGCCGGGACGGGGCCGAGCGCCGGGGTCGGGGGCGAGCGCCGGGGGCGGGGGCGAGCGCAGGGGCGCGGCGAGGGCAGGGCTTCGGCGGCGACGACACGGGGAAGAGAGAGTGGGGATTTGGGGGGAAAAGCAGAGGCGGGAAGAAGCAGAGAGAGTGAGGATTTTGGGGGTTAAGTCGACCTAGCAGTAGTGCGTTCCAGGAAAACACGCTATAGCTAAGTTAGCTATAGCACGTTTACCCAGACAGCGCTACTGCTATTACAGGTAGCTATAGCATTTTTATACGGAAAGCGCTACTGCTACCTTGACTAGCTGTAGCTCTTTTTCAGAAAAGCGCTACTGCTATAACCTACCTATAGCAGTTTTCCTGTTTGTTTCTTCTATTTTCTTTTCCTTTATTTTCTCTCACTTTTCTTTTCCTTTTTTTCGAGAGCAGTGAACGAAGGGAAGGTGATACAATGTATATAACTAAGGCGATATATATTGCATCATTTGACGGTTAAGTATGTATACAAAATAGGAACATATATATTACATCATTTGACCCATGCATAATGGCTAAGTGTGTACACAAAATAGGAACATATATATTACATCATTTGACCGATAACATATGGTTCCTCAGTGTTGACGTTTTCGTTTTTGAGTGAGCTTCTTTCCCTTCTTGTTCGTTGAAGAATAATTGAACCCCTCATTGTGACTTTTCCTTTTCCATGGAGTACGATCTTTCCTAGGTAATGTAGTATTGATTCTTCTTTTGAAGTATACTTTATCGTCATCGTAATCTTCCCTCATTGGGTTGCCGTACTGGTCGTAGTCTTCCTCGTTGGCGGATCCATCCATTCCAACGATGCTCCTTTTGCCTCTCCTCACGACAACATGGCTGGGATTGGCCGGGTCGGTTATGAAGAAGCATTGTGTCACGTGCTTAGCATGTACCCATGGCTCGTTTTTTGCGATAGGTTCACGGTAGAGCTCTTGGCGTCGGGTATAGTCATGGTAGTGAAATGCCAGTTTTCTCTTTCGACATTCTTAGCCCATCTGACACGGAACATCATCGCGTGGTGCAGTCCACAGTAGTCAAGCTCCCAGATCTCCTTGACCCTTCTGTAAAATTTCTCAGTTGCGCCGTTGTCGCTGCCGGTCATGCATTCCATCGTCACCCCTGAGTTCTGATCACCACCATCCATATCTTTGGCCTCCGTGTAGAACGTGTATCCGTTGATATTGTATGCCTGATAGGTGTTAAGGTTGGGTGAGGGGGCATCTGCTAAGGCGTATATGAGCAATTCGTCCTTAGAGCCCTCTTCCGGGGGATTATCAATAATATGCTCTTTGAACCAATGTAGGAAAGTGGAGTTGTGCTCTCTAGTAACTTTGGCGTCATTCCTGCATACCCCCCCGGTCACGATACTTCTTTGCGATAATTTCTTTGTGTAGTGCCACGAAAGGATCTACCTCGTCTAGGTGTTGTAGCACTACCAAGTTTGCTCTGTCAAAGTAGTTGCGTTGATCTGAGTATGCCACGTGCAGTTCCCTGCGACCGTTGGAGTGACCTTCTCCTTCGAGCCTCCCATTGTGCTTGTTAACGGGCAAACTAACACCAACACTAGGCGGCTGGTCTATGCCATATAGAAAATTCTCGCAGAAAGAGATGCACTCTTGTGTCAGATAGCCCTAGACGATGCTACGATCCGGACGGGAATGTTATGAATGAATCCTTTGATGATCCCATTAATCCTTTCAAACGGCATCATGTTGTGCAGGAATGACGGCCCAGGTCTATCATGTCGTCCACAATATGGACACACAGATGCACCATGATGTTAAAGAACGCGGCGGGAAGTACATCTCAAGCTCATTCAGTATCACAACGATCTCTTCCTGTAGCCTTCGGAGCTGCTTCACACTGATCGACTTTCGAGAGATGACATCAAAAAAGTTACAGAGACCAATAAGCGTGTCACGGACGTGCTTGTCCATTATCCCTCTAAGGGCAACATGTAGTATCTACGTCATCATCACATGACAGTCATGGGACTTCATCCCACTGAACCTTTTGTTGTTCGTGTCTAGATATCTGCTTATCTTGCCACAGTAACCGGAACTAACTTTGACTCTGGTAAGGCACTTAAAGAATTGATTGATCTCAGCCTGACTTAAGGTGAAGCAAGAAGGGGGGCAATAATCCTCTTCCTTTACTTTTTTGCCCTTCTTCTCCCACGCCTCTGTCTCCATCTTTGTATCGTCTGACTTTTTATGGGGCGGCATGTGCAGATCTTCCCTGATTTCCAAATCTTGCATTCTTTTCTTGCCTTCGGCCCATCCTTGGTCTTATCCGGCATGTTCATCAGTGTCGCGAGCAAGCTCTCAAATACATTCTTACATATATGCATTTGATCAAGGCAATGAGGTGTGTCGAGTTTGTGCCAGTACTCCAAGTCCCAGAACACAGACCTCGTCTTCCATACCTTCAGCAGTGGCTCCGGCGCCTTTTTCATCGTCTTTCCCGGTGCGGGGCATTGTTCCCAGTTTTTCAACAGCTCATCAATTTCGGTGCCGCTCCGCTTACGTGGAGGTCCTCTATGCTCAGCATGACCATTGAATAGATCTCAATGGTTTCTCCACGGGTCGTCCTGATCGAGCCATCCTTGATGCCCCATGTACATGATTTTCCCAGACCCGCCATCTTTCCTTGACGTTAGCTGCTGAGACATCGTATCATCCATGCACCGTGTGCATCCGCAATATCCATGGCACACCTGGCCTGCGACATATCCGTAACCGAGATAGTCGTGCACCGTCATGATCAGCGTGGCTCTCATGTAGAAATACTCGCCTTTGCTAGCGTCCCATGTCTTGGCCGGTGTTTTCCATAACATGTTTAACTCCTCTTGAATTAGCCCCGGATACAGATTAATATTATTTCCTGGTTGTTTCGGCCCTTGAATCAGCATGCTCATGTGAATGTACGTCGACTTCATCCAAAACCAGGGGGGTTGTACATCCATACAAACCCAGACCATGTGCTATGGTTGGTGTTCTGGTTGCCAAACAGATTCATGCCATCGGTACACGCGCCGAGCACGATGATCCTCGCATCACATTCGAAATACCGATAGAAGCCGTTCAACAATCTCCACTGGCTTCCGTCCTTGACGTGTCTCAGCTTTGGATCATCTCCATCGTCGGGCTTCTTCCTCTCTGCGTGCCAGCGCATGAGCTTTGCTTCCTTGGGATCTACGAAATACCGCTGGAGACATGGAGTGATCGGTAAGTACCATACAACTTTCTGGGGAGATTTCTTCCCGGCCTTCTTGTATCGAGAAGCATTGCACACCGGACAGCTTGTTTTTTCCGCGTGCTCCTTCCGATAATTTATGCAATCGTTGATCCATGCATGGTATCTAACGTGCGGCAGATCAAGAGGGCACACAATCTTCATAGCCTCATCCACACTAGTAGGACATAGATTCCCCGCGGGAAGAACATCCTTTAGGTACTTGAGATGCTCATCGAGGCTAGTGTCGGTCCGTTTGTTTTTAGCCTTCGTCTTCAGGAGTTGAAGCGTGAAACTCAAGTGGGTCACCTCAGGATTGCAACCATCATACAATAGAGTGTTCGAGTCTACCACCAGTTGTTGCAGCTTGGCCTCCTCTCTCGAAGCATCTCTCTCAGTACTCGTCTCCTTGCGAAGCAGTGCCTGAACATGAGGGTCTCGCATGATTGAAGTTAGTACCGACGAACTCTGCGGCATGGAGTCCACGTTCTCTCCACCGCCATGTCCGGCCCCTTCTACACCGCCATGTCCGGCACCTTCTCCTCCACCATGTCCGGCCCCTTCACCGCTGCCATGTCTGGCCTCTTCCCCGCCGCCATTATCGATCATTTCTTCGTCTCGCCCCGTGTTGTCATTGCCTGCCCCGTCCTCAACATCATCATCCTCATCTCCAATTATCCACCGAGTATAGCCATCCGTGAAACCAGTCATGAGCAGGTGCGCCATCGCATCATAGGGGTCGAGCCAAACTCCTCCTTTGCATCTTCGACATAGAAATAAAACCTCTGTCGGGTTATTTTCATTCATGTCCTGCACTGCCGACCGCAACCACCTGTCCACCATCGTTCCACTGACCATCATGAACGCCTACACAGTAATAATAAACCAATTGATTATAAAAATGTGTGCATGCATCAAAGTCATACAAAAATTCGGCATGACCTTCCCTAAAAATAGGACATATAGATCTAGAGTTTGCCCGAAATTCGCCGAAACAAAAATAAATCGACATTTCGGCAAGACATAGGCAACTCACAAGCATAATTCGGCGTCAACTCATGCCACACACACAATTTCCACCATATCGCTCGATTATGTCCTATCGCACACACATACACATATTTCCATTCTTGCAAAAGCATGAATTTTTAGCCACCTATCTCTCGAGATGGAGCACACGCGGTGGAGATATGGATGTAGTAGGGAGATCAAAAGTGGAGAAAGCTCTTCTTGACAAGGCTAGATCTAGGCTAGAGCTAGCTAATTTGGGAGGAGACAACTTCGACTAGTGGAGGGGGAAGGAAAAAGAGAAAGGGGATGCTTTAATGGAGGTGGTGTATAGTTAGCTAGGAGTAATAAAGAGAGAGAAAGGTAGGTAGAAGAGGGAGAGTAATGGCGGGAGAAGTAGTGAGGAAGAAGCAAAGTGAGGGAGAGAGGAGGTGGGAGGTAGGGGAAAGTGAGGAAGAGACGATGGGGGAGGGGGAGGGAAAAAGGTGGTATATGTTGCGGCTTAGCAGTAGCGTTGGTCGTCAACCGCGCTACTGCTAATAAGATAGCAGCAGCGCGCTTGTGGCACACGCGCTACTGCTAAGAGGGGCCCGCCATATGACCAGTTTCAAAATTAGCAGTAGTGACCAGCAAAAAAAGCGTGCTACTACTATTACTTCAGCAGTAGTCCTATCGCAAGAGCGTGCTACTGCTAAACCTAGGGTGCGGGTACTGTCGGTCGATTTTAGTAGCAGCGTGGTTCCAACGGGCCGCGCTACTGCTAACAGAGTAGCAGTAGCGCTTGTTTTGATCCCACGCTACTGCTAATTAGCAGTAGTGACTCTTTCTGTTCCGCGCTGCTGCTAAGATTCTGTGTATAAGGTTTTCCCTAGTAGTGAAACCCTAGAGACAAAGCAAATCAAGCCAACTAGATGAAGCCAAACCAAGTAACCCAACACTATGTGTTTGAGTGATTTGCAGTTGCATTCATGCAAGTTTTCCCTTTGCATGAACTGTTTGCTTATGATTGTATGTGTTATTTTCGGTCAACGTTAGATTACGAGGAGTGCAACCCCTGTGACTGTGAGAGTGCACCTTTGACAACAACAACAACCAAGGCAAGTACCAGTTTGATCATGTTACCATGTATTTTAATTGCATTGTAGTTTAGCCATGTTAGGTGTGTGAGTTTAGGATGCTAAATTCTGTACAACCTAGTAGTTGGCAACTTAGGTCCAAACTTACCTTGGCCGTGTAACCATCGAGTAGTTGCTTAGCTTCTATGACGTGGATTGGGAAACACCAACTATCATTCCACCATACAACCACATGGTTGACTACTTAATTAATGATTCATCTAGGCGGGGCTTCGGTTTTGCTTGGATGGTTAACAGTTTTGTGGGCGACTGCCCAGGGTCAAAGGGATTGTAAGACTTAAATATTGAGTAGCTTTCATGTGTAACCGTGATATAATATGGGTTCTATCTTGACCGACTAAGTTGTGGGAATCCTCCTGGGCTGACTAGCAGATGTAGGTGTGTAGGTTAGTATGGTTCAGCCGTGTCTGAGAGGGCTACTGCTTCCCAAAATCTCGTCTTGGTCTACCTGGTTACTTCACAAGTGAAGTTTAGTGGCACAAGGGTGTGATCGGGAATCACGGGTAAAGTACACAAGCCTCTGCAAAGTGTAAAAACTGATCATGATTAGCCGTGTCCCTAGTTATGGAAAACTTTTGAGCAACTCGTCCGAGAATTGTGAGCTTGATCTCATAACCTCTTCCATCTAAAATCAATGGGTTGAACCAATGGGGAGTGTGGACCGACTCAGATTGCTAGTGTGATACCAGTAGCATTATCTGGGAGGTTGGGACAACCGCATGATACATGGGTCCACATGCTCAAATTGCATTATGGGTGATCGTGTGATATGATCTGCCCAAGGCTATTGTGAGACAGTATATCTAGCTACTAGAATAGTGTACCACCTATATAACAGGGCAAAAGTATTTTCTACAAAGAGCCTTGAACTCCACTAGCCAAAGTGCATGTAGGTGAACCAGTTTCTAATAAATTGTGGGCTTGCCAATACAATCCATGTATTGACCATAGTGGCTGCAACGTATCATGTTGTAGGTGATCACTACGAGGAGTGACTTACGTAGGGTTTCATGCCTCCACTTGACATGCTTCCTTCTGGTGTTGATGGAGCCTATCAAGACGTCTAGCTTAGATTTACTTTCATTTTTGTGTGTGTTGAACTCTGTTTGCTTATTGTAAGACTATGTATTTCACTAGCCTATGGCTAGAGTCTGTAAGACTGTTTGCTTTCTGGTGTATGATACAACATCGTTACTGTGTATGCCGACGATTCGATCTAGGGGTTGGCATAGAATCACACGGAGACCGTATGAGGGAGTCCTTGATTACGGGGTCCTCAGGTATCCGGTCTATTCGATATGGGCCGGATTGATGGGTCATGGAGGCGTAGTGGAAGACCACCTCCTGTGTCTGGGTAGGACTCCTATGTGCATAGAACGTCAAGTTTGGTGTCCGGGTGTTATACTCCTTTCCTCTGAAACCGACTTTGCATAACCCAAGGCCCCACCGGTGTGTATATAAACCAGAGGATTTAGTGCGTAGAGGCCATCAGAACAATCATAGGCTAGACAGATAGGGTTTGGCCATTATGATGTTCGAGGTAGATCAACTCTTGTAACCCCTATACTCATCGAATACAATCAAGCAGGACATAGGGTTTTACCTCCTTCAAGAGGGCCCTGATGCTGCTTGAAGCTACGTCAGTATTTCCCCAAAGAAGAGGGGATGATGCAGCACAACGGTGGTAGGTATTTCCCTCAGTTATGAGACCAAGGTTATGGAACCAGTAGGAGAACTAAGCAACACAACGTAAACAGCCCCTACACACAGATAACAAATCCTCGCAACCCGACGTGTAAAAGGGGTTGTCAATCCCTTTCGGGTAGCGGCGCCTCAAGATAGGCAAACGGGCGTGAAAAAATTGTAGTAGATTGATAGATCGAACGCCAAATAAAACAAATAAGAATAAATTGCAACAAGGTATTTTTATATTTTTGGTTTAATAGATCTGAAAATAAAAGCAAAGGAAAATATGCAAAGGCAAATGATATGAGAAAGAGACCCGGGGGCCGTAGGTATCACTAGTGGCTTCTCTCGAGAAAAATAGCAAACAATGGGTGAACAAATTACTGTTGGGCAATTGATAGAACTTCAAATAATCATGACGATATCCAGGCAATGATCATTACATAGGCATCACGTCCAAGATTAGTAGACTGACTCCTGCCTGCATCTACTACTATTACTCCACACATCGACTGCTATCCAGCATGCATCTAGTGTATTAAGTTCATGGGGAAACGGAGTAATGCAATAAGAACGATGACATGATGTAGACAAGATCTATCTATGTAGAGATAGACCCCATCGTTTTATTCTTAGTAGCAACGATACATATGTGTCGGTTCCCCTTGTGTCACTGGGATCAAACACCGTAAGATCGAACCCACTACAAAGCACCTCTTCCCATTGCATGACAAATAGATCAAGTTGGCCAAACAACACCAAAATATGGGAGAAGAAATACGAGGCTATAAGCAATCATGCATATAAGAGATCAAAGAAACTCAAATAACTTTCATGGATATAAAAAGATAGATCTGATCATAAACTCAAAGTTCATCGTATCCCAACAAACACACTGCAAAAAGACTTACATCATATGGATCTCCAAGAGACCATTGTGTTGAGAATCAAGAGAGAGAGAGAGAGAGGAAGCCATCTAGCTACTAACTATGGACCCGTAGGTCTACAAAGAACTACTCACGCATCATCGGAGAGGCACCAATGGAAGTGGTGAACCCCTCCGTGATCGTGTCTAGATTTGATCTAGTGGTTCTGGACTCTGCGGCGGCTGGATCAATATTTCGTCGACTCCCCTAAGGTTTCTAGAATATTTGGGTATTTATAGAGCAAAGAGGCGGTCCGGGGTAGTCCCGAGGTGGGCACAACCCAACAAGGCGCGCCTGGGCCTCCTGGCGCGCCCTGGTGAGTTGTGCTCCCCTCGGAGCACCCCCCTAGGCGTTTCCTTGGCCCATTGGGTGTCTTCTGGTCCATAAAAAATCTCCGCAAAAGTTTCGCTGCGTTTGGACTCCGTTTGGTATTGATTTCCTGCGATGTAAAGCATGCAGAAAACAGCAACTGGCACTTGGCACTATGTCAATAGGTTAGTACCAAAAAATGATATAAAATGACTATAAAACATCCAAGATTGATAATATAACAACATGGAACAATCAAAAATTATAGATACGTTGGAGACGTATCAGCTTCCCCAATCTTAACTCCTACTCGTCCTCGAGTAGGTAAGTGATAAAAACAGAATTTTTGATGTGGAATGCTCCCTATCATGTCATATCATATATTTTTTTCTTTATAGCATGGACATTTGGACTTTTATATGGTTCAAAGCAATAGTCTAGTCTTGACATGATGACTTAAATACTCAAGCATATCAATAAGCAACCATGTGTTTGAAAATATCAATGTTAAAATAAGTTATCCCTAGCCCATCATGCTCAATCATTGATCCATTCATGAAACACACTCGCATATTAGCTATACCCAATGCTCAAGTACAATCATAGTGCCTCCTAGTTGGTGATTTTATAAGAGAAGATGGAGACTCAAATTCAAAAATAAAAATTGCATAAAGTAAAAGAAAGGCCCTCCGCAGAGGAAGTAGGAACTTGCAGAGGTGCCAGAGCTCAAAGTGAAAAAGTTGAGAGATAAAAACATTTTGGGAGGTACACTTTTACCGCCAACGAAAACACTTAGAGTTCCCCACACCTTCCATGCTTAGATATGTCATAGGCGGTTCCCAAACAGAAAATAAAGTTTATTCCTTTTTCCACCATACTTTCACTTTCCATGGCTAACCGTATCCACGGGTGCCTTCCATACCAACACTTTCCAAGAATTTATTATTTGAAAACATAAAGTAAATTTTTCTTTTTTCATTTCGGGACTGGGCATCCCTAATACCTTTGCCTTACTCTCGTGCAATGACAAGTGAATAAACCTCATCGTGAGAATAACACATCTTAGCATGGAAAATATAGGCCACCCCTCACTGCCTCGCGAGCGGTACGAGCACACAAAAGAGAAATTAATTTTGAAAATTAGAGATGGCACATACAAATTTGCTTAGAACGGCACGGAAATATCGCATATAGGTAGGTATAGTGGACTCGTGTGGCAAAAACTGGTTTAAAGGATTTGGATGCACAAGTAGAGATCATACTTAGTGCGAAATGAAGGCTAGCAAAAGACTGGGGAGCGACCAACCAAGAAATGAATAATCTCGTAAGTGAGCATTAAGCATAATTAACACCGAATAATGCACCACAAGTAGGATGTAATTTCATTGCATGAGTATTGACTTTCGTGCTTGCATAGGGAATCACAAACCTTAACACCAATATTCTTACTAAAGCACAATTACTCATCAACGTGACTCACATATCACATCATCATATCTCAAAACTATTACTAAGAATCAAGTTTATTTTGTCCAATGACCTTCATGAAAGTTTTTATTATATCCTTCTTGGATATCTAGCACTTTGGAACTAATTTTTATATGTTACTTTTTGATAAGCTCAAACAAATATAAGTGAAGATCATGAGCATAGTATTTCTTTATCTCAAAATAATTGAAGTGGAGCAAGAGAGAATTTCTTGAAAGTTTTACTAACTCTCAAATAAATCTAAATGAAGCAAGAGAGCATTTCTTCAAAAATACTAAAGCACACCGTGCTCAAAAAGATATAAGTGAAGCACTAGAGCAAGTCCATAACTCATAAAAATATAAGTGAAGCATAGAGAGCAATTCTAACAATTCATGACATAATTTTGGCTCACTCAAATAGGTGTGTACAGCAAGGATTGATGACTTAAAACACAAAGCAAAACAAGCAAAGACTCATATCATACAAGATGCTCCAAGCAAAACTCATAGTATGTGATGAATAAAAATATAGCTTCGAGTAAAATACCGATGTTTGTTAGAAGAAAGGGGGGATGCCACTCGAGGGCATCCCCAAGCTTAGTTGCTTGCTCTCTTTTGGATAATAGCTTGGGATGCCGGGGCATCCCCAAGCTTAGACTTTTCTTACTCCTTATTCCTTCATCCATCGTAAGATAACCCAAAACTTGAAAACTTCAATCACACAAAACTCAACAAAACCTTCGTGAGATCCGTTAGTATAAGAAAGCAAATCACTACTTTAAGTACTGCTGCAAACCAATTCATATTTTGTTTTTGCATTATGTATTCCAACTTTTCTATGGCAAAAACTCATCAAAGAAAACCATAGAGCCATTAAAACAAGCACACAACGCAAAGAAAACAGAATCTGTCAAAAACAGAACAGTCTGTAGCAATCTAAAAACTTCGACTCCTTCTGCAACTCCAAAAACTCTGAAAAATTAGGACATCCGAGGCAATTTCTATATCAATCTATTGTAAAAATTTCAGATCAAAATCATGCTCTAGTGAATTTTAGAAATTCGGGGACTGGAGTCAAAAGTTTATGTTTTTCAGCAAGATCAAATCAACTATCACCCAAGAAGATCCTAAAGGCTTTACTTGGCACAAACACTAACTAAAGCACTAAAAACACAATCATAACAGAAGCATAATTGTGTAAACACACAAGAACATAAAGTAAAAAGCAAAAATAAATTTTATTCATTGGGTTGCCTCCCAGCAAGCGCTATAGTTTTACGCCCCTAGCTAGGCATAAAGCAAGGATCTAAGTTTTGTCCTCCGTAGTTTTGGCCACTTTGGTAAGAGTTTTATCAAACCCTGGAGGATCTTTACGCTTACCTAAATTCTCAGGAAAAGAAACCATCTTTAGATCTAGAATATCCAATCGTTTGTTGCAGAGAGTAATCAAGGTATTCATACGACTGATACCACCATTAAGGTGTTTGAGGGGTTCATTATATTTTTGTAATTCAACCATATGTTTCTGCAAATCACCAAGTTTGTCCAACATTTGAACTCCCTCTGGGGTGAAAGAAAACCCCTTCTTTTGAGGTGGAACCCCCGGAATTCCTTCGAAAATTTCATATGCAACATTAGCATCAAGCTTGATAAAATTCCCTTTAGCGGCAAAATCTAGGAGTTGTCTATGATGCAAAGCCAACCCTACGTAAAAATTACGAAGCAAGATCTTAGCGCCCCCCTTTAAATTACAAATACGATAGGATTCTATAAGCCTATACCAAGAATCTTTTAAAATTTCTCCTTGTCTTTGCTTGAAGTATAGAACTTAAAAATCTGGTGACAAAGGAGGGGTAGGTACGCTAGCCATCAGGACTAGAGAGAAGAAAATGGCAAACGAAAAAGAGGGGCGAATAAAACGGCAAATTTCTGTGAAGTGGGGGAGAGGAAAACGAGAGGCAAATGGCAAATAATGTAATTGCAAGGAGATGAGATTTGTGATTAGGAACCTGGTATATGTTGAAGATCCTCCCCGGCAACGGCGCCAGAAAGTCCTTTTGATGCGGCTTGAAGCTACGTCGGTATTTCCCCAAAGAGGAAGGGATGATGCAACACAGCGGCGGTAGGTATTTCTGTCAGTTATGAGACCAAGGTTATCGAACCAGTAGGAGAACCAAGCAACACAACGTACACAGTCCCTGCTCACAGATAACAAATCCTCGCAACCCGACATGTAAAAGGGGTTGTCAATCCCTTTCGGGTAGCGGCGCCTCAAGATAGGCAAACAGACGTGAAATAAATTGTAGTAGATTGATAGATCGAACGCCAAATAAAATAAATAAGAATAAATTGCAGCAAGGTATTTTTGTATTTTTTTTGTTTAATAGATCTGAAAATAAAAAGCAAAGGAAAATAGATCGCAAAGGCAAATGACATGAGAAAGAGACCTGGGGGCCGTAGGTTTCACTAGTGGCTTCTCTCGAGAAAAATAGCAAACGGTGGGTGAACAAATTATGGTTGGGCAATTGATAGAACTTCAAATAATCATGACGTTATCCAGGCAATGATCATTACATAGGCATCACGTCCAAGATTAGTAGACCGACTCCTACCTGCATCTACTACTATTACTCCACACATCGACCGCTATCCAACATGCATCTAGTGTATTAAGTTCATGGGGAAACAGAGTAATGCAATAAGAACGATGACATGATGTAGACAAGATCTATCTATGTAGAGATAGACCCCATCGTTTTATCCTTAGTAGCAACGATACATACGTGTCGGTTCCCCTTGTGTCACTGGGATCAAACACCGTAAGATCGAACCCACTACAAAGCACCTCTTCCTATTGCAAGACGAATAGATCAAATTGGCCAAACAACACCAAAATATCGGAGAAGAAATACGAGGCTATAAGCAATCATGCATATAAGAGATCAAAGAAACTCAAATGACTTTCATGGATATAAAAAGATAGATCTGATCATAAACTCAAAGTTCATCGGATCCCAACAAACACACCGCAAAAAGACTTACATCATATGGATCTCCAAGAGACCATTGTATTGAGAATCAAGAGAGAGAGAGAGGAAGCCATCTAGCTACTAACTACGGACCCGTAGGTCTACAAAGAACTACTCACGCATCATCGGAGAGGCACCAATGGAAGTGGTGAACCCCTCCGTGATGGTGTCCAGATTTGATCTGGTGGTTCTGGACTCTGCGGCGGCTGGATCAATATTTCATCGACTCCCGTAAGTTTTTCGGAATATTGGGGTATTTATAGAGCAAAGAGGCAGTCCGGGGGAGTCCCGAGGTGGGCACAACCCAACAGGGCGCGCCTGGGCCTCCTGGCGTGCTCTGGTGGGTTGTGCCCCCCTCGGAGCACCCCCAGGCGCTGCCTTGGCCCATTGGATGTCTTCTGGTCCATAAAAAATCTCCGTAAAGTTTCGCTGCATTTGGACTCCGTTTGGTATTGATTTCCTGCGATGTAAAAAACATGCAGAAAACAATAACTGCCACTCGGCACTATGTCAATAGGTTAGTACCAAAAAATGTTATAAAATGACTATCCAAGATTGATAATATAACAGCATGGAACAATCAAAAATTATAGATACGTTGGAGACGTATCCGGCCCGAACCTGGGTAAACACTGTGTCCCCATTGTCCTTTGTTACCCCTTGAGTCGGATACCCTTCCTTTGGATGGGACTCCGCGTCACCCGAACTCAGGGTCGGACACAGGGTCCGAGGAGCACTTGGATCTTCCCGGACCCGAACCGGTGACCTCGGAAATTTTACAAGCTCTAGACACAATTTTGGGTTGGGATTCAAGTTTTAGCCCACCCACCCACCACAATCAATACTCTCCAAGTAATTCAGGCCCCGCAGACATATATGACCTGATGTATGTATGGCAACAACCTCAGGAAACAATCCATCACTTTTGGGCCAGGTTCCTACTTGTCAAAAACAAGATTAAAGATTGTTGCGATGATGATGCAGTCTCGGTCTTTCATCGCAATTGTACCGATGAGGGAATTCGGAATGCCCTTGACCGCCGTCGCATACAGAATTTCACGAAACTATCGCATGTAGTACGGAAGTACTGCGTGATGGAAAGCACATGGAAGGCCCAGAAAACCCAATTGGAACCTGCTGCCTTTAAGCAGTGCACTGCCCGGGTAAAACGGATACACCCTTACGAGGCATCCGATACATGTGACGCCAAGCACAGACTCAACCCATAGCCTCCGGGCATGTTGGGTACTCCGGCAGGTAGCTAAAAGCGGGGAGGCCATCCTCAGCACCGCCACTCCAGAGACGCACTCTCCGGAGGATGACGGTTTTAATGTCCTTACGGTCTTTGAGACTTTCTCTTCAAATAATTTGTGTAAGAGGGCACTTCGCGACCTCGCCAAAGTCCACCAAGTAACCGAAGTGAGCCCATGGAACGACGCGGCTATAACCTTCACCGCTGACGACGAACCAAGGGCCCGATCAGTCCGAGCACCCGCCGCTTTAGTACTAAACCCAATTATGGACGGCTTTCGACTTACCAAAGTACTCAAGGATGGCGGCAGTGGGCCTAACCTCATCTACGAGGACACGCTCGATAAAATACAGGTTGACAGAACACGCATCGAGCAAAGCAATACCACCTTTCGAGGTATCATCCCCAGTCAAGAAGCACGATGTTCGGGAGAATTAAACTTGACGTAGTATTCGGCAAGCCTGAAAATTACAGGTCGGAGGAGTTGCTCTTTCACATTGCTCCCTTCAATAGTGGGTGTCACGCCCTTCTAGGGCGGGGAGCTTTTTCACGCTTCCAGGCCGTACCCCATTATGGGTACATGAAGCTTAAAATGCCAGAGCCCAATGGAGTAATCACAGTTGGGAGTAATCTGGATAAAGCACTCCGCGCCGAAAACAAAACCGCATCCTTGGCCTTTGAGGCGCTATCCGAAGCCTTTGCGGCCGAAGAACTAACCACCCTACGATCCACGGTGGACAAGGATGATGTGATTCTCGATAAGAGACCTAAATTCACCTCTTTCAAGCTAGCGGATGAAATAGTTAAATTTCTAGTGCACCCGACGGATCCTAATAAAACAGGGTCCATCAGAGCACAGCTGGATCAGACGGTAGACGCTGCCTTACGCGCGTTCCTACATGAAAATTGAGATATCTTTGCCTGGCACCCTTCGGACATGCCTGTGATCCCATGCAAACAGGCCGAACATAGCCTCACATAGTCAAAGGGTTCAAACCAGTCAAGCAAATGCTGCGGCAATTTTCCAAACCCAAATGACAAGCTATGGGGGAGGAGCTAGCCAAACTACTCGAGGTCGGGTTCATCAGAGAAATCAAACACCCGGATTAGCTAGCCAACTTGGTCATGGTGCCTAAGAAGGATAAATCTTGGCGCCTTTGTGTTGATTTCAAAGACCTCAATAAGGCTTGCCCTAAAGACCCTTTCCCGTTTCCCTGCATTGACCAGTTCATTGACGCGACCGCGAGACACGACTCACTGTGTTTCCTTGATGCTTACTCCGGATACCATCATATTAAAATGAAGGAGTCCGACTAGGCCGCAACGGCGTTCATCAGCCCGTATGGGCCTTTCTGTTTCAACACTATGCCTTTTGGGCTTAAAAATGCTGGTGCCACTTACCAACGCATGATTCAAACATGCTTGGAAAAACAAATCCGCAAGACAGTTGAAGCATATGTGGACGACGTGGACATCAAGACTAAACACGTCGAATCATTGTTGGACGATCTCCGCCTCACGTTTGACAACCTCCGAACATACGACATACGGCTCAATCCGGAAAAATGCGTCTTCGGCGTTCCAGCCGGAAAGCTACTAGGGTTCATTGTCTCCCATAGAGGAATTGAAGCAAACCTAGCTAAAATCTGAGCCTTGTCGCAATTGGCTACACCAAAAGACTTAAAGCGGGTCCAAAAGCTAGCAGGGTGTGTGGTGGCTTTGAGCCGCTTTATCTCCAGATTAGGAGAAAAGGCATTACCACTTTACAGACTGCTTAGACGCACACACAACTTTGAACGGACGGAAGCGGCCACAGCCGGATTGGAAGAAATAAAAACCTTGTTAGCAGGCAACCCAATCCTAGCCGCCCCAAGTGTTGGCGAGCCTATGTTGCTTTATACCAGGTAGTGAGCGCTGTACTCGTCGTCGAGTGAGGGGAAGAGGGACATAAATTCCCCATCCAAAAGCTAGTCTATTACGTATCGAAGGTCCTTACACCATGCAAATCCCGATACCCTCACTACCAAAAGATAGCTTACGCGGTCTTTATGGCATCCCGAAAACTCCGACACTATTTTCAAGAGTGTTCGATCACGGTGGCATCTGAAGTACCACTTAACGACATTATAAATAACAGGGACGCCACCGGCCGCATTGCTCAATGGGCCATTGAGCTCTTACTGTTTGCAATAACATACAAGCCACGCCGAGCTATTAAATCTCAGGTGCTGGCCGACTTCTTCGCCGAGTGGACGGAAGCCGAGCTCCCTAAAGAGTACAGTTCATACTCCAACTCGATTATGTACTTCGACGACTCTAAAATGCTAGCCGGACTGGGGGCTGGCATCATCTTGACATCCCCTACGGGGGATACAGTCCGCTACGTGTTGCAAATCATGTATACGGACTCCAATAATGCATCCAAATACGAAGCACTTCTGCATGATCTCCGCATGGCTGTCTCCATGGGCATACAGCGCCAAGATGTGCGCGGCAACTCAAACCTCGCAATCTCTTAGGTAAATGGAGATTTTGATGCAAAAGATCCAAAAATGGCGGCATATCGAAATGACGTATTAAAAATATTGGCTCGGTTCGAGAGGCTTGAATTTCATCACGTCGCTCGAGACAGTAACCAGGCAGCGGACATCCACGCTCGCATGGGCGCCAAGCGCGACCCGGTCCCACCTAATACCTTTCTAGAAAGGCTCTTCAAGCCATCCGTGGTATGGCAGGACAAGAGCGGAGACGCTAGTACAGACCTGATCACGCCCCCAGCAGCCGAACACAATATAGATATCATCGGGGGTTTGGATGCCGAACTAACACCCTGTGCTCATGAGATCATGGCCCTTATTGCTCCATGGACTGAACCTTTCCTGGCCTACCTTAATAGGCAGGAGCTTCCTGATGATCAAAATGAGGCCCGTCGCATAGTTCGGCGTTCTAAAGCATACAAAGTTCACGACGGTGAACTGTACAAGAAAAGTACTGCCGGAGTTCTCCAAAGGTACATCTCCGAAGAGGAGGGACGACAACTCTTGGCTGAAATACATGCTGGTTTGGGCGGCCATCACGCCGCAGCTCGGGCCCTTGTAAGCAAAGCCTTTAGGACAGGTTTTTTCTGGCCAACGGCCCGAGTAGACGCACAAGCCCTTGTCCAACGTTGTGTGGGATGTCAGCTTTTCGCCAATCAAAGTCATATGCCTCCCACCGCCGTAAGAACAATCCCCATCACTTGGCCCTTCGCGGTCTGGGGGCCCGATATGGTCGGACCCCTTAAAGGGGGAAGCTACAAAAAGAAATATTTACTGGTTATGGTGGATAAATTTACTAAGTGGATAGAGGCCAAACCAGTAAAAATGGCTGAAGTAGGGCCAGTGATTGACTTTATATCAGGCGTGGTACACTGCTATGGTGGCCCACACAACATCATCACCGATAATAGCTCCAATTTTATAACTGATGAGGTGAAAAACTGGTGTGCTAACTTGGGCATTAAACTCGACTATACATCCGTCTACCACCCTCAAACAAACGGTCCGGTTGAACGGGCCAATGGCCTGATAATGAGCGGAATTAAACCCAGACTGGTGCGCTCCCTACAGGAGTCAGATAAGCACTGGGTTGAGGAACTCGATTCCGTACTCTGGGGGCTGCGGACTACACCTAATGGAATGACCAGATACACACCTTTCTTCATGGTGTACGGCGCAGAAGCTGTCCTGCCCTATGATATTATTCATGACTCACCTCGAGTGCACATGTACGAAGAGTGAGAAGCCGAGCTCGATCGGCAGGATGACCTAGACGGCCTCGAAGAGGAGCATGATATTGCACAAGCCTGTTCCGCATTTTATCAACAATAGGTCAGGCGATACCAAAGTAGAGAAGTGCGGGCCAAGACATATAACATCGACGACCTTGTCTTGCGTCTCCTGGAGAAGAAGAAGGATAAGCTCAAACCAAAATGGGAGGGTCCCTTCACCATAGATAAAGTTCTCATAGGAGGAGCCTATCGCCTTCGTAATGCATCGGATAATCGCCTTGAGCCGAATCCATGGAACGTTGCTCGGCTCCGACGATTCTACAAATAGTTCGGTAGCACTTTTTTTTACTTTGACTAGGTTCCTTTTTCTCCTCTCCTTTTTTATTTTTTCCTTTTTATATCCCTGGGTATGTTTGGATCTACTGAACTGTTAGGGGTACACATCTTTAAATGTACACACCCCACCTTAACTGGGGGCTTCTTTGATGAAGCTTATTATTAAAAGCTTGTGGCTTACATCATTTCTGTCGTTTGTTGTATAGACTTTTTGCCATTATATGCACCTCTATGACTTAAGTTTTTGCCAAGCTAGGTTGCCTTGCTCCTGTGTTTATACCCTACGTTCCCGATTGTTCCGCTAGGGTGTAAAGGGAGCACCTCTGCGATTGTTACAACCGGGTAATCCAGATCTGTACCTTAGACGGGTGAAACCGAAAGCTAGCGTTCTTAAGGGAATAATTGGCCGGCAAGCAACGACAGATTATTTACGTTTATATAATTTTTCTAACAAATTAGGGACAGGCTGGCCGTAATTCTATCTTTCGGATCAAAGCCTAGGCATGCATAATTAGGCATGCCGACCCAAGGAAAGGAACCCTTAACGGAACTATTTTCCCGAGAAGATGTTTCTTATGTTAAATAGTAATATAACATAACTCCCCGAACAAATTTTGTCTGTTTGAGCAATATGACCGGATTTCCTGGTATCTCGAAGCTATGAGAATCCTCAGAATACTGGATGAGTGTGCTAGCTTCAAAAGTTTTTATGTTTTGAAGCAAATATAAAGGAGCTGGAATCAACATTTTAATAAAAGAGTTAAAGAGTTTAACTTTATTTGGAATGATGAAGAAATTTATGAAAATTAGTGGGAGCTCTATAGAATTTCTAATCTTATATGTAAATGACATATTACATATTGGAAATAATATAAAGTTTATATGCACTACAATAATTTGAAGAAAAGTTTCCAATGAAGGACTAAAGCAAAGCAAATTATTGGACATAAAAGATCTATAAATATAGATCAGAACGTCTAACTCGCTAAGCTGAATTGAATACAATGACAAGGTTTTAAAAAGTTTATAATGGTGAATGTGTTTTCCCAATGTCACATAACATGACCAGCATATGTTGATAAGCATAAACAGATGAGTGGATTACTGAGTCCATCATGAATGTTATGATATATATAAGGCTAAATATTTATGAACTAAACGTTAGTAGCATGGTACTAAAGTGATCCTGAATTGGCTCACTAGGTAACTGTTGATATAATTAAGTACCTCAAAAGGACATGACTTTTCTATGGAGGAGATGAAGAAGTTCATTCTAAGAGGTTACACGAACACCAGCTTCATGTTTAGAATAATGTTCAAGTAGGAACAAATATTGTGGATTCTATAACGTAAGTACATCATGTTAAAACTTGAGATGTTTCAAAATTGTCTGAATCAAGAAGTGTACTGATATAATCAGTGAGAACCTGAGTGAAATAAAACCAATAACACTATATTATGAATGTAGTCAATCAAAGAGTGTCTTGATGCAATTGGTTGAAATATGAGTGTAATGAATCCAATAACACTGTATTATGAACATAGTTAATCAAGAGGTGTCTTGATATAGTTGGTATGATCCAAGTGCAATGACACTTTATTATAAATAATAGTGATATTGCTCAAAGCAAAAGGAATCAAGATTTTACAAAACAGATATGACTAGACAGAAATATTATAAGGTTTTGAATATGTCAAAAACCGATGACGAAGGCTCTACCACAAGCAAAGCATAAGCAACACCAGATAAGCCATGGGTGTTAAAAGGAACTATGTAACTAGATTGTTGACTCTAGTTCAAGTGGGAGACTGTTGGAAATATGCCCTAGAGGCAATAATATTGTATTATTATATTTCCATATTCAGAATAAAGAGTTTATATTTCATGTTATAACTGCAATGATTATGGAATATGTGATTCGGTGGGAAACTCATATGCACGTGTGGAATGATAAACGGTAAAGAATAGGTTCCTAGTCTTGCCTCCAAGACTAGCTCAAGTGTTGATGGTGATCATGTTTTCTGAATCTTAGGATGTCGTTAAGTGTAACAGTGGTCGTAAAACAACATTGAGAGTATGACTTTAGAGGAACGATCATATTGAATTGACCCAAACTTGTTTGTTATACTTTGAGATAATATTATCTTAAATCAATTATTATAACGCAGAGTGTTAGCATGTGTTTTAGTTCCCCGAACCATGAGCGTATCGTAGTCACTTCCTACCATACGGTGGAGTTTGGGGTTGCTCAAACGTCATTTGTAACACGGTGATCGTAACGACAACTTACAGGCTCATCAGAAAGTTTGACAAAGGACTGGATAGCTCGAGAGTGGGATTTGCTCCTCCGACGATGGAGAGATATTCTTAGGGCCCTCTCGGTGTGACGGCATCCATCATCGTCTCGCCAGACATAGGTGACTATGTCACGGGGATGCCAAAACATTTCAACGAGAAAGAAGAACAAAACCTGCAACGAGATTAACGGTATAGTGAGCATGTGTATGACTCAGGAGGATACCGATACATCCTGGGATTTGTAAAGTATCACCAAGCAAAGGGAACATCACAAACCAAAGGTTCACTTGAATGTAATTCGTGTCATCATAGGAATGATATGGACATCCATTGGTCCGCTATCAGTCACTGAGCGAAGGGGTTTCATTCATGTCTATGATTTACCGAACCTATGGGATCACAAGCTTAAGGTAATGATGATCTGCTGAGTGTTAGTAGGACAAGAGTATGAGGATTTATTTGTAGAATTGTTTCATTAATATTCATAATAGTTTCGAGAGGAACCGGAAGCATTTCGGGTCACCGGAAGGGTTTCAGAGTTTATCGGGCAATACCGGGTATTACACATTAATAAAATATAGTTGGAAAATGTTTCTCGAGGTGTTAAATTAATAATAAAATGCTCTCGTAATTTTTAGATGGATTTTTTTGAGAAGTTAGAGGGCTTTTATATTTAATTTAGGGATTTTTATTTCTGTGCCCCTGGTTCCTTAGCTCTACTCATTCATCCCCACTCTGTTAACTTTTGCTCACTTTTCCCCACCCCTTGCCCGAAACCCTTAGAACAGGTTACAATGGACGTTGCCATCGGGTCAATGCCTTTGACCGTTAACTCTCACGAGTGGGGCCGCGTAGGGCCGAGTACACCTTTGACCGTTACCCGTATAGTTGTTTCGTATGATGACCGTACAGGTATTTGTATACGTGGGCGCATGCAACTGACCACGGTCGTGGGGTAGCACGTGTCCATGGGACATGCCTGAAACGTCCCATCGTATAAAGAGGGGGAACCACCTCCCGGCGCGTCGCCCCTACCATTTTCCCCCAAATCCCCTCCCTGCCGCATCGTCTTCCTCTTCCCCACCGGCGTCGTCTCGCTCTCCTCAACTGCCTCCACCGCACCGTATCGCTCTCCCCCACCGCACCCTCTTCCTCACCTTCGTCGCCTCCATCTGCCCGGAGATGACCGATGCTCGTGGCGACGCCGGCGCAGTGGCCGAAGATGTGGTCGAGCTGCAGGCCGCGGTGACCACGGATGCCGGCGGCTTCCATGGCGGTGCGGGGAAACTCGCAATCGTTGCAGATGTGGAGAAGGAGGTTGTCGGTGTCCAAACCGGCGGATCTCGGGTAGGGGGTCCCGAACTATGCGTCTGAGGATCGATGGCAACAGGAGACTGGGGCCACGATGTTTACCCTGGTAGCAATGAAAGAAATCGAGTCTTGGGCGCTGAGGCTTGAGGAAGAGGAAAGCATAGAGGAGAAAGGTGGGTCTGTGCCCCTTAATCCAGGACTCCCTCAGTAGCCCCTGAACCAGGCTTCAATGACGATATGTCCGGCGCGCAGACTGTCTTCGGCATTGCAGGGCGGGTTCCTCCTCCGAGTACTTCAAAGTAGCCCTCGAACACAGAAAACGTGTCCGGCTCTGCAAAACAAGCTCCACATACAGCCGCAAAGAGTATAATATTAACAAGTCCCATCTACTGACATTTTTCGTAGTGAGACGCCACGTCTCTGGGCGATCATTATTTCGAACTATTTTTCAGCCTTTCGGTCCACGTTACGAGACGCGGTTTTTATTGGCACGTCCTGTCGAAGCAAAAGATCGTGCCCCCTTATTGCGGGATTCTCATCAATATGGGCGTGGGTAATCCAACCGTGTCATTCGCACGATCCCTTGGGAAAAGGCGAGATTTAAGGCCTGTGAGGAGGTTTTCGATATTCATCGCCTTTATAAAGGGGCACAGACCCGCCTTTCTCCTCTATGCTTTCCTCTTCCTCAAGCCTCAGCGCCCCAGACTCGATTTCTTTCATTGCTACCAGGCCCCCTAGCCATGTCCGGATCCATCTCCCAAGGCAGGTGGGCGGCTTCTTCGGTTATCGAGGAGGATATCACGAAGCTCCGAGAGGCGAGGTACCTGACTGCGGAGGTCCCCACCGGCTCCCTGCTAATTAAGGGGCAGGTTATTCCTACGCCAAAATCCAGCGAGAGTGTTGTGTTCATCTCTGACTTCCTCCGCGGGTTAGGGTTCGCTCTCCACCCCTTCGTTCGCGACCTCATGTTCTATTACGGGCTAGATTTTCACGATCTAGCTCCAGACTCCTTTCTTCACATCTCGGCGTTCATCGTCATGTGTGAGGCTTTTCTCTGAATCCCTCCACACTTCAGCCTATGGCTCAAGACGTTCAGTGTAACGCCGAAGGTAATCAACGGGGAGCAGGCGGAGTGTGGTGGCGCTATCGTGAGCAAGCTTGCCAATACTATCTAGCGAAAAGGCACCTTCACGGAAACCTCCAACTTATGGCAACATGAGTGGTCCTATGTCACCGAACCCCGCGGTACCAAATGGGCAGCCGCGCCAGCGTTCCGGTCTGGCCCTCCACTGCGGCTCACATCATGGATCAATAAGGGGCTAGACTGGGGATCAACGGACGAAGTGCAGACACTGCAAAGTCGTATACGGAGCATCCTCGAAAAAGACACCATCCTCATCAATGTGATCCAGGTGATGCTAATCCGTCGGATCCTCCCGTGCTAGCGATGGCCTCTCCGCATGTGGGAGTTCAATCCGGAAGGACCGCGGACCCTTCGGCAATTCTGCGGCACAACGCACGAAGGGATGTGGAAACTATTCTTCAAGTCCCGAAAGCAGTGGTCGGACACATCCGAAGACGTCGGTCTTGACTGCAACCATCCGGATACCTCGGTAAGCACCCAATTTCCGAACGCAACTCGATTGATCACCCCATAGCAATGTACTGAGAGTTCTATCTTTGACCAGGGCTGGATAAAGAAGGCGAAACGAATTAGGTGTTCGGCTCCTCTTCCCGAAAACTCAGTTGATCCTGCGTTGATGAGGATGCTAGCCCCAGCGCCATAGCAAGTGCCGATGCAGGAGGACAAGAAGAAGAGTAAAGAGGCCGGAGGTGACCTCCACCCTAAAGGTATACTAGACGCTATATCCGGGGAGACCGAAGCTCCCTTTTCTAAAGACGAAGATGAAGGGGAAGAAGAAGGCGATAACCCTTCTCCCCACCGGAAGAAAAGGACTGCCTCCAAAGACTTGGAGGTGGAGGCACCCAAGAGAGGGAAGATATCCCTATCAGATGGTTCGGGTTCAGGAGCTGATGTTGCCGCAAAGCACCTTCACAAGCCCCTTGCGGGACCGTAAGTGAACAAGGATGATCTAGACATATTCCGTTCTTTCGAGTTGCAAGGGTAACATTTGAACTATATGGTTGCAGTTCGGCCCGCTGCCTTCCTCAACAATCCTCCTCATCGGGGGACTTGTCTCCGGGGATGATGGAAAGCGAGACGCCTCCACCAGCTTCCTCGGCCCTTAGGGTGGACGACTTCGAGGTGTCGTCCCGAAGAATCTCCCCTAACCATCAAGCAGTGCGGGGGACAACAAACACAGTATCCAACGATGATACTTCAATCGTCAAGGGTCCAGGGGGCGCAGCCCCCGCGGGGACCAAAAATAAGGGCCCCGAACAATCCGGCGTACAGCCGAAGACGACTCTAGGGTCGAGTAGGCGTATCCCTTTGAAGGGAGTCCGTACTCCCGCAGCAGCCTCCAGGAATCCGGAGGTGCCGGACACTCTGATGGACACATTACAAAGTGCGTCCATCTTAGAGGAACATCGTACCTTAATGGGTACGGTGGTTGAGAGGATTCTGTCCGCGAGAAGCAGATTTAATGAAGCCTTCACAGATCTGCTGAGAGGCTTCGAGGTATGTAATACCTAAACCATTCTTTGTATGCAAAATGCGCCTGTGTATAGATAGTAGCCCCTGAGACTCTGGTCGGCTTCCACAGGGAGGCGGTCAGAGGATCAAAAGACATGCTCAGGAAGTAACATGGTTAACTTGAAAACAGGTTGTTATGTCAATGGCGACCACCCAAGCTGCGGAAGTTGCCAATCTGAAGCATAAACTTGAGTTAGCTGATGATGATATTACTCTTATTAATCGGCGGCTTGATGAGGCGCAAGGTATGTTTTGGGACAGTCCGCTTACGCATGTATAATAGTATTTGCACGAGGCTGAACACTATATACTGTAACATGCATAACTGTAGATGGTGCTACCGTGGTGGAAACCCTGCGGGCTGAACTTGCCCAGGCCAAGGAGCTGGCCAGAGTGAGCAGTGCTACTACCAAGAAGGCGACAGCTGAATTAAAGGCCGAACAGGCCACTCGGCGCCGGTGCGAGGAGAAAACATCGACCATAGAGCAAGAGCTAAAGGATGTTACTGCCAAATGTAAATCACTCGAGGAGGACAACAAAATCAAGGCAGCTGAACTCGTCAAAGCCTTACAGGAGGCGAGAGAAGCACGATCCGAGTCTAGAGCTGCTCGGGAGGAGATCCGTCAAGCTGGAGAGATAGCGGCTGGTAAGCCATTTCTTTTACAGACTAAGTTCGGCGATCCGAAGTATGCTCTGCTTAATCAAATGTGGAGTTCCCCAAACGCGCTCTTGGATCTGCCGAAGAGTGTCTACGACGCGACGCAATTCTTCCAAGCACAGGAAGAACATGCTACGGAGAGGCTTTTCTGGTCGCAATTCAACGTGTCACGGCGCCCGGTGTTGCTGAACGAACAAATGGCCCAGTGGGCCGATGTCCGGAGCTGCCATGAAGGACGTCATGGTCCGGCTATGGCCAGCCGAACCCGTTTTGAGTAGTTATTTCGGTTTGGTGCAGCGGCTTGTCGATGCAGTGCCGCGTATTGACGCCGTCAAGCGGTCGGTGTGCATAGAAGGTGCTCGGATGGCATTCGCTCGTGTCAAGACATACTGGGCAAAAATGAAGGCCACCGATGTTGCAACCCAGGGTCCGCCCGGTGGCTCGGACCAGCGCATGCCGGAGCATTGTTTGGAGGACGTCCTAGAGTGCGCCCGCTTGATAGAGGGTCAATGCTCGAAGGATATTATGTTCAAATAAATGTACCAAAATTGTAAGAATAATATTGTGATACATTGAGGCTGTGTTATATTTATACCTTTGCCTGAAATTTATTTCCTCCTGTGCGCCCGTTTTCTTATAACCTGAAAGTTTGCCAGTCGTCGGCTTCAGCCCCTCGCATATAATATGGGGGTGTTCGGAATAGCACCTGGTCACAATTGACCCAACGTCTTGGTCCGGAACGGAGGTGTCGGTGCGGCGAACTGGGCAATCGGACAATAGGGCTTTAACACCTTCTCTTAGCCATAGGAGTTTTACGGTGGGTCTACGATGTAGCCCCTGGTATGTACGCAGTTATCCGAATACGGTTGCGTTACATAGTTGACCAGAAAAGAGGTACTTCGTAGTATACGGAAGGAATCGCAAAAGATTGTAATAAGTCGCCAAGTGGTTGACCAGCTCTCGCCGCATCATGACAGTCAGTTTTCGGCTTTCTCTACTGAGGTGCTTAACCAGGTGAACTGGAAACACAATCGCAGTAGTTCTCCCTTTACTACCCTAGCCGCTAAGACGGAACATAAGGTAGTAAGCACAGGAGCCGGGCAACCCAACTATTGACCGAAGACATGATTCGGAGCTGATGCATATAAGGCCAAACTCGTGACACCAAAGTATGCTATAGATCTGTTTGGACTTTTTCGGCAACCCATATGTTGCTGTATCGAGCCCCTGGCAATTTGTGCCGAGGTGTGTGTGCGTGAAACAACCGAAGAAACAAAAAACAGTTTTATGCGGAAAAGCAAATACTGACGACGGATTGTCTTCACTAGAATCTGATTGATACGTCGGACGCAATCTTTACAGATTATAACACCACCACCCAGGACATTTTACATGCCAGGGGTTGAAGGTTGAGAAAAAGGCTCAATACAGGTGTCAAATAGAATGTTTGGTCTACACAAAATCTTTTGGACATCCTGTCGCACGTCTGCGCTGCCTTTGCCTCAGCGAAAAGGATTTCCTTGAGAAGGAGTGATCTTCGATTATTTGTACGAAACCGGACTCAGAAAGAGTCCTTGTAGTTCCATAGGACGAACAGGTTTTGATTCGCCTGTGGCAAAAGATAATAAAATAGCTAGAAAAGAGAAAAGGGTTGTAGTCCGGGCGAACCGTACTGTAGGCCTGTCCGTATTGTGCCTCTGCCGATGACCAAGGTATTTTAAGTGAATAATTATGCATGCGCGATACGAATTTCACGGGTATGAGAGGCGAATGACGGAGGCGGAACTGCTAATACAGCTCCAAAATTGACCGGTCCTGTGTAGTAGAGGCCGGCGGCTTAATGGCCGATGAGATATGCGGCTTGACGGGGCCGGTTTGTGCTTCGGCTGCGATTACCGCGGCACGCTCCTCGGCGTGGAGAGAGCGTTCCATGTTTCCGTTGATCGTTATGATGCCGTGTGGACCGGGCATCTTAAGCTTTAGATAGGCGTAGTGTGGGACCACATTGAAACGAGCAAAAGTGGTCTGCCCGAGCAGTGCATGATAGCCACTGTGGAACGGGACAATATAGAAGACCAAGTTCTCGCTTCGAAAGTTTTTCGGCGAACCAAAGACGACTTCCAACGTGGTTGAGCCTATGCAGTGAGCTGGGACGCCCGGAATTACTCCCTTGAAGGTAGTTGTGGTGGGCTTGATCCTTGAAGGGTCAATGCCCATCTTGCGGGAAGTGTCTTGATAGAGGAGATTGAGATCACTGCCGTCGTCCATAAGGACACGCGTGAGATGGAATCCGCCGATAATTGGATCGAGGACCAGAGCTGCCGAACCTCCGTGACAGATAGTGGTCGGGTGGTCTTTGCGATCAAAATTGATCGAGTAGGCCGCCCCTGGGTTACCCTTTGGGGCGACCAGTTTTATGGCGTAGTCGCCTCGTAGCGTGCATTTGCACTCCCTTTTAAGGATAGCGTCGCCAGTATCATGTTTACTGTTTTTACTTTGGGGGGAAATTGCTTCTATCCCCCGCTGTTCGGTTGGCGGGCCTCTTCGTCTTTGCGGTCATTGGGCGGCCCCTTCCCTTTGTGTTCGGCGTTGAGCTTGCCGACTTGTTTGAAAACCCAGCAATTTCTGTTGGTATGGTTGGCAGGTTTGTCAGGGCTGCCATGGATCTGACAGGGCCGATCCAGTATCTTTTCTAAACTGGATGGGTCATCTCTGTTTGCCTTGAACGGCTTTTTCCGTTGACCAGATTTGGAGCCACTAAATCCAGCGTTGGCTGTCGTGTCTTGGGTTCTTGCATTATTTTTTCGACGCTTGTCTTTATTGCGTCGTGGCTTGCCATTGCCGTCCCTGGCTTCGGAAGTGTCGGCATCGCTGGTGCTGTTTCTTCTATGAGCAAGCCAACTATCTTCTCCTGTGCAGAAGCGGGTCATCAGGGCTGTAAGGGCTGCCATGGACTTCGGTTTCTCTTGGCCAAGGTGACGGGCGAGCCACTCATCTCGGACGCTATGTTTAAAGGCCGCGAGGGCTTGGGCGTCCGGACAGTCGACAATTTGGTTCTTTTTAATTAAGAACCTGGTTCAGAGTTTCCTGGCTGGCTCTCCGGACTGCTGGATGATGTGACTAAGGTCATCGGCGTCTGGAGGCCGGACATATGTACCTTGGAAGTTGTCGCGAAAGGCGTCTTCCAAGTCTTCCCAGTTGCCAATGGAATTCTCTGGGAGGCTGTTTAGCCAGTACCGGGCTGGTCCCTTTAATTTTAGTGGGAGGTATTTGATGGCGTGGAGATCATCACCGCAGGCCATGTGGATATGGAGAAGAAAATCCTCAATCCATACTGCGGGGTCGGTTGTTCCATCATATGATTCTATATTCATAGGTTTAAACCCTTCTGGGAATTCGTGCTCCATCACCTCCTCGGTGAAGCATAAAGGCTGTGCGGCGCCACTATAACGGGCGACGTCGCAACGGAGTTCGGCGGACGTCATTGTGCGGTTTTCGCCCCGAGTGGGGTTGTGTTGGTCACGTGTTGAGGCACGTCCCCTTGACCCGTAGATTGGTCTGGCTAGGCCTGCTCTAGTGTCCAGGTCCTGCCGTAGGTCGTAGGTGTGATCCCGGGCCACCGTCTCCGCGTCTTTACAGTGGGGTAATTTGGGCTGGTGTTCGGCTTGGGTAGCCGTTCTGTCTCGGCCACGCGGTGACCGGTCTTGTTTGTCAGCTCCATTACGCGCTGGTATTATAGGCTCCCGCGCCTCAACATCGAATTGGGGTAACAACTTGCGCTTTGGGTAGCTTTTAGTTGGTCGTGCAAGGCCGTATTCCTCGGCTGCCAGGACATTAGTCCATCTGTCGTTGAGCGTATCCTATTCGGCCTGAAGCCGTTGCTGCTTCCTTTTCAGGCTCCTCGCTGTTGTGATGAGCTATTGCTTAAAGCGATCCTGCTCGAGGGGTTCTTCTGGCATGATGAAGTCTTCGTCGCCGAGGCTTATTTCTTCTTCGGAGGGCGGCGTATAATGGCTATCCTCCGAGTCCTTGTTCCCTACTAGCTCGCCGGGGTTACCCTGCCCCTCCTCCCTATCATCCTGTTCGGATATTGGTTCGACGGGGGCGTCTGGGTCTTTTTCATTCTCCGGAGTGTTATCATCTCCCTTGTCGGTATTACTTTCTTTGTTGCGGCGTGATTTGGAACTGCGCCGCTGATGCCGCCGCTTTGTTGGTATTTCAGGAGGTTTATCCTCGACTAGATTTTCCTCGTTATCATTGTTACCCTCTTTGGGTGTATCCACCATATACACGTCATACGGAGAGGTGGCCGTCCAGCGTCCGGTGAACGGCGGGTTTTGGGCCTGCTCTTCTCCGGCATCGTCGTCCATACCGTCGATGTCTTCGGAGCCGTAATCGAGCATGTCAGTTAGGTCCTCGGCAGTGGCTATGAAGTGGGTAGTGGGTGGGAAGCGAAATTCCCCATCATCGGCCTCCAGTTCAAACCGGATATAATTCGGCTGTTAGTCCCCTTCTAAGCAGAGGGCTTTTAATGAGTTCAGCACATCGCCTAAACGTGAGCGCCGGAAGATATTTGTGGAGCTAAATTCGATGATAGGCGCCTGATCAAGCTCGAAGGACGTAGATGCACATGGTTCAGAACCTGTAACCGGAGACGAATCCGAAGTTCCGGTAACACAGATCCCGCTCAAGGTCGGGTCCTTGTGTGGCTCCAACGCCGCTGAGTCTGCGTCTTCCGTGGCGGGGTTGAGCTTCCCATCCACGGATGACGCGATCTGCTCCGGATTTAGGACCGGAGCAGTTACATGCGCTATCTCCTGGGTATGGTCCGATGACAGATTTAGGTCTCCTGGGTATGGTTCATCGTGGTGGCAGGGAGCGGTCGCCGTGGGCTCGAACCCGTCGAAGATCAAGTCTAAGCGGGTATCAGCAACGTAGTTCGAGCTTCCAAACCTGACTTGATGGCTAGGGGCGTAGCTCTCAACCTGCTCAAGGTGGCCTTCTGTGTTGGCACGGAGCGTGAAGCCGCCAAACACAGAAAGCTGGCTGGGAGGGAAGATCTCCTCGGCGGTGGTGCCGTCGTTGTTGATGAAGCGATCCATCGGTCCTTCGGTTGACGACATAGGGGAGCTCTCAATGAAAGCACCAATGTCGGTGTCAAAACCGGCGGATCTTGGGTAGGGGGTCCTGAACTATGCGTCTGAGGATCGATGGTAATAGGAGACTGGGGACACGATGTTTACCCAGGTTCGGGCCCTCTCGATGGAGGTAATACCCTACTTCCTGCTTGATTGATCTTGATGAATATGAGAAATACAAGACTTGATCTACCACGACATCGTAATGGCTAAACCCTAGATGTCTAGCCTGTATGATTATGATTGCCTCTACGGACCAAACCCTCCGGTTTATATAGACACCGGAGGGGACAAGGGTTGTACAGAGTCGGTTTACAGAGGAAGGAATCTTCATATCCGAACACCAAGCTTGCCATCCACGCAAAGGAGAGTCCCATCCGGACACAGGAGGAAGTCTTCTATCTTGTATCTTCATGGCCCATCAATACGGCCCACGTTGACGCCCGAGGACCCCTTAATCCAGGAATCCCTCAGAGGTGGCGGGCTCCACCTCAGCACTGTAGAAGATGACGGCGTCGAGCGGCGCAGTCCATCCCAATACCCCCGATGCGCAGCCTGGCGAGGAGGAGGAGGTATTTGCACTTGCTTTGCTTTAGGATATTAGCTTGTAGAGTTAGTTTGGTTGGTTAGATTGTGGATTCATACGATAGTTCAGATGGTTAGAGTAGTTGGTTTGAAGGATGGGCCGGGGTTTTCTGTATTGGGGGGATGGGGGGTTTTATACTAGGGTTGATTGATAAATTCGTTGCAAAAATGCTAAATAGATCTGTTTATTATATGTGCTTCAATGCTACACAGATGTATGCTTATTAGATTTGTTTTTAATGCTCACAGGTTGGGGTTTTTTAATGCTACTGACATGCACGCTTATTAGATTGGGTCCCTATTAGATTTGTTTTTGAATGCTACTCAGATTGGGGTTTTGAATGACATATGCCCAAATGGAATCCATTGATTAAGAAGTTATTTGATTCATTAGTATATAAATTTGTCCACAATATGTAGTTATATTAGCTCTGTTGTTCAATGTGTGCGCATGACAATGAAAATGCAAATATGATCATAGTATATTGGGAGTATATTAGCCCTATGATCAGTGTGTCATGTGTGCATATCTATATTTTCAATTGGCTACTAGTGATGGATTGTAACGCCCACGATGCGGCTATATCTCCCACGTGTCGAGGCACGACTTAGAGGCATAACCGCATAGTGGTTTTGTCGCAAGAAGGGTCATCTTCACACAATCCCATGTAATGAACAAGAATGGGATAAAGAGTTGGCTTACAATCGCCACTTCACACAATACATAAATATCATTCATACATCATCCAAAATACAATCATATAGACCGACTACGGTCAAAATCCAGATGAAAATAAGACAACCCCAAATGCTAGATCCCCGATCGTCCCAACTGGGCTCCACTACTGATCATCAGGAAAAGTTACATAGTAACGACCACGTTCCTCGTCAAACTCTCACTTGAGATCGACGCCATCATCTGCACTGGCATCGTCGGCACCTGCAACTGTTTTGGTAGAATCTGTGAGTCACGGGGACTCAGCAATCTCACACCCGCGAGATCAAGACTATTTAAGCTTATAGGACAAGGAGGTGCAAAGAGGTGGAGCTGCAGCGGCAAAAGCATATATGGTGGCTAACTTGCGCAAATGAGAGCGAGAAGAGAAGCAATGGAACGGACGTCATCTAGCAATGACCAAGAAGAGGTCCTGAACACCTACTTACGTCATACATAACACAGACCGTGTTCACTTCCCGTACTCCGCCGAGAAGAGACCATCACGGCTACTCACGCAGTGGATGTATTTTAATTGGGTCAAGTGACAAGTTATCTACAACCGGACATTAACAAATTCCCATCTGCCTCATAACCGCGGGCACGGCTTTCGAAAGATAATACCCTGCAGGGGTGTCCCAACTTAGCCCATCATACGCTCTCATGGTCAACGAAGGATAAACCTTCTCCCGGAAAGTCCCGATCAGTCTCGGAATCCCGGTTTACAAGACATCTCGACAATGGTAAAACAAGACCAGCAAAGCCGCCCGAATGTGCCGACAATCCCGATAGGAGCTGCACATATCTCGTTCTCAGGGCACACCGGATGAGCACTACGTACAGCTAAAACCAATCCTCGAGTTTCCCCAAGGTGGCGCTGCAAGTGGCTCTAGTTTGGACCAGCACTCAGAGGAACACTGGCCCGGGGGTTAAAATAAGATGACCCTCGGGCTCGCGAAAACCCGGGGGAAAAAGGCTTAGGCGGAGAATGGTAAAACCAAAGTTGGGCCTTGCTGGAGGAGTTTTATTCAAGGCGAACTGTCAAGGGGGTCCCATAAATCACCCGACCGCGTAAGGAACACAAACTCAAGGAACATAATCCCGGTATAACAGTAACTAGGGCGGCAAGAGTGGAACAAAACGCCAGGCATAAGGCCGAGCCTTCCACCCTTTACCAAATATATATAGATGCATTAATTAAATAAGAGATATTGTGATATCCCAACATATCCATGTTCCGACATGGAACAAACTTCAACTTCACCTGCAACTAGAAACGCTATAAGAGGGGCTGAGCAAAAGCGGTAACATAGCCAAACAACGGTTTGCTAGGAACGGGTGGTTAGAGGCTGACATGGCTAAAATGGGAGACATGATATAGCAAGTGATAGGTAGCGGAGCATGGCAATAGAGCGAACAACTAGCATAGCAAAGATAGAAGTGATTTCGAGGGGTGGTCATCTTGCCTGCAAGATTCTCAGAGTTGTCGAAAGCTTGATCCTCGTAAGCGTACTCGACAGGTTCCTCGTTCACGAACTCGTCTCCCGGCTCTACCCAAGACAAGAACACAAACAAACGGAACCACAATCAACAACGAGAAATGCGCAAACAACATGATGCAAAACATGTATGATATGCAAGATATGATATGCGATGCATATGCGTGCTCCGGAAGGAAAATGATGAACATGGCAGTAACTTGGAAAACCAAGCATGCCACTGGAAAGATGAGATGATTTCGGTCGAAATCGATATAAAGATCACCGGAATCGGATGCACGGTTTGCAAATGGCAAGCAAAACAAGGATGACACTAATCTGCGATAAACAGCAAGATAGCACGTAAAATGCAACAAGCAACAATACTACAGCACCCCAACATAGCAACAAAGCACATGGAAGTAATCTACGGGAGATGCTTGACAAAAGATGAACACTGAGCTACGGCTAGTTCACAACATATCAAGCTCAAACAAGCATGGCAAAAGTGCAAAAGATTACAGGTTCACAAGACGGTGAAAAACTGGACATGGCAGAAATCAGCATCAGGTAGCAATGTTCAGAGTACGAAATCAACATGCTACGGGAACTTAACATAGAAAAACAAGGCATGGTAGTGTTCTACTAAATGCACATGACAAAAGTCCCTTACTGACCATAAGCCAAAAAGGACAAAAAGAAATGATGGCAAGCATGTTAACATGGCAAGTTTCGTTATAAGGTTTCAGACTTGGCAGAAAACAGAGCATGGCAGAAATATTAATATGTAGGCCTCTTTGTGAGCTTGATGCACTCACTACAGAGCAATGCATGAAAAACCAAGCATACCTACCGCAAGATGGCATGATTATGAAGCTAACCATGGCAAGAACAATTGCATAGCTTGTATGGATCAACTACAATAAGCTTGGCAAAAATGCATGTCATGTTAAGAATCTGCCAGAAATATTTTATCGCAAAAGTAGAGCAAGATTGAGTCATGCTATGGCACTCCATAATTGCAAACAATTGCAGGAATGGATCAATTACAACTATATCTACAAAACACCCTTACTGAACATCTCCAAAATATGCATTGGATCTCTCTGTAGCATCAAGTTTACATGGCAACAAAATTACAGCAGACAAGGACTTAGAGAAATCACTAAGTCCCTGAAATCAGAATTATTACGGGACCTACTTTGCATGCTTGTGCTAGTCACCACAGAGATCACAAAAATACATGGACTACACCACTGGAAAGATGGCATGACATACTTCAAATCAAATGTAGAGCTCATGCTCAAAAGATGCACAGATTAAATGACAAAAATGACAAATCTCCAAGTTCTGATAAGAACCAGAGAATAACAGCAACTAGCCCTCTTCCAACGAAGATTTGGGAATCAAGATGACCTCTAATGAACATGGTGCAATTGAACAAAATGAAGAGCATCACGAGACGAACAATTTGACATATTACACGCGCGAATCGGAGCTACATGCAAGAAGTTACGGCATTGAGAACAAGTGCATATGCTGATAAGATTTAGGGACTTGGAGAAAAATTAGGGGGCTACGGGAAGAAGTCAACGGGAGCACTGTACCAGATCCCGATCGGATCGGGCTCCCGAGGTCGGGGCCGGCGGCGGCGAGGCAGGGGCCGGCGGGGCCCGGCCGGAGGAGGGCGCCGGCGGCGGAGGAGGGGCGCCGGAGGTGGGGGTCGCCGGCGGAGGCGCGGCGGCGGGGACCGGTGGCGGCGGCGGCGGCCGGCGGGCGGGGAGGCCGCGGCGGACGGGGCGCGGGGAGGCGGCGCGGTGGAGCGGGCCGAGGGGGCCGGGGACGGGCCTGCGGGCCGGCGGCGGCGGGAGGACCCGGCGGCGACGTGGCGCGCCGCGATTCGTCGGTTGCGGCGGCGGACGCGTCCGGCGGCGCGGAGGGAAAAATTTAGTGTTTTGACTGCAGTTTCGTTTTTCGGGATGCCCACATATAAATAGGTAGAGGGAGCTAGGAGACTCCAAATGAGGTGCGGTTTTCGCCCACACGATCGTGATCGAACGACCTACAGCATGGAAGAGAGTTTGGTGGGTTTTGGGCTGGTTTTAGAGGGGGGTTTTGCTGGATACTCAAATGGACTTTGCGGATGCCCGGTTAACCGTTGGAGTACCAAACGACCTCCGAATGGAACGAAACTTGACCGGTAGTCTCCGGGTGGTATATTAAGACCACTTGACAAGCCTCGGTCCATTCCGAGAAAGTTTGACACAAGCACACGAAAGAAAACTAGAAGGGTGCACCGGAGGAGATAGGAGCGCCGGATTGGAAAACGGACAACGGGGAAAATGCTCGGATGCATGAGACGAACACGTATGCGAATGCAATGCACATGATGACATGATATGAAAATGCATGACATGACAAAAAACAAAACAAAAGACAAAACCCGACAACGGAGGGAAAAACATATCACATAGCCGAAAATGGCAAGAGTCGGAGTTACAAATATGGCAAGTTACATGCGGGGTGTTACATGGATGTAATTGTATATTCAGGCGGATAATGGTTGGGGGGAGGAAGCTGGCCCAGTAAGACCCGTACGATCCAGAGTTTAGTGGCGACGAAGAATATGAGGTAAGCCTACTTGAAATCTGGATTGTTCATTTAGTTCCTTTGACATGGTGTATATGAATCTATAATGTATTAATGCAATTCATTAATGAGTGAAGTAAGATTCTGGAGATGATGTGTACAAGGGCAACGTCGCTTCCTTCACAGCCAAGGAGGTGTAGAAGATCAAGGCCAAGGGAGTTGCTTCCTTCTACAACCACAAGATCAAGAAGTGGCACTGCCCCTACTGCACCACCAAGCCAAAGCCAAAGGATGGCCGCTTCGATCACCTTCTGTCTCGTGCAGAGGATGTAGCGATTCACGGGGAGGACTACATGACCAGGGGCAGCATGCTGCGCTCGCGAAGGCCCTGACTCCAGCGTGATGTGATGATGTGATGCTATGATGAACTTTATCTTTTGGGTTACTTTCGGTCCGGTTACTTTTGGTAAACTTATGGTGTGTTGAACTGAATCTATATTATGATAGTAATGTATTATGCTATCTATATTTGTCTGTCCTTAAATATGCATGTGGTGTATGGTTAGTTCTGTTTAGATGTTCTGAACTATGAGTTTAGGTGTTGCAGTGATCACACATGTTGTTTCAATGTTGCTTCACTGATCAGACATGTTGTTTAGTGTTGCTTCACTGATCACACAAGTTGTTTCAGTGTTGCTTCACAGATCACACATGTTGTTTCAGTGTTGCTTCACTGATCACACATGTTATTTGTCTCATGTTTATTAATCAAATCAAATGCATGCTTTTTTCCCACCAGCATGTTTCATTATCTGATGTTTTGAACTGACATTCGACAGGACAGTATAAATTCAAGAAAATGCAAAAAAATAAAAACCTTGGCAAACTATCTATGTTTGTGTAGGAGATCATGTTTGCAAAATTTGAGGTGATTTAGAGGAGGTCAAAGAAATTTGAATTTGAGAAATGTGCTCCAAATGAGCTCCCAGGCTAGGGTAAACAGCCCATTCGTAATCAAGTTTTTTTGGACCTACTCTAAATGAGCCAAATGTTTTTTATTAACACCTATTCAATCTATATAGTGTAGATTCGAAGTCTCACTATTTTTTGAATTAATCTTCATATTTTTACATTTTCTTTTGAAAAAATATGCTTTAATATAAAAACTATTAAAAACACGTTTAAAATATGAAAATGGGAAACTAAGTTCATATCCTTCTTATTCACTTTGAAATAAAGCTTCGGTGATTTTTTTTAATTTTTTCAAAAACAGAAGGTAACCCTACCTCATCTCCTTGAACTCTATGAAATCTCGCTGGTGATAGCTCATACGTGTGAAGGTTTTCTCATGAAAATGACCATAGACCAAGTTAATGATTTTTGGTTGGTAACATGTCACATAAGACAATATTGTGCGCAGGCTATGTATATTTTTTTGTTTTTTTAAATTAATGGTGCTTATTTGACCTCAATCGTGCCAGCTAGGGTTTTCTCATGAAAATGACCATAGACCAAGTTTAGTATTTTTCCTCGTTAGTGTGTCTTATAAAACAACGAACGGCAAAGGTTTCATATTTTTGATTTTTTTAAATTAGTTTTGCTTAGTCAAAGCTTTCGAAACCCCGTTGACCAGCTCAAAACCCCTCTAAACCCTGCGGGGTTTCGCCTAACCCTAGCTCCAAATGTCAGCCGTCCGATCATACCCTGGCGCCAAGTGACAGCCCTCAAATGTGGTCTTCTAGAAGGAATTCGGTGGGCAGGCTCCCTACAGGCTCCGGGTCGTTGGATCACAAGGATGGCTCCGCATCATTGGATTGTGGGGCGATCCGCGAGAGGCGATCCTGTTGGTTGTGCTCGGCTGCTCGCCCACCACTGACTCCATGAAAAAAAATGTTGTTATTGGGCCCAAAAGGAAACCAAGCTCTGGTTGGGCCGTCGAATTGCGTCATTTTCTTTGTGAACGTGCTGGCTCTGTTTTTTGTGAACGTGTTGGCTCTGTTTTTTGCAACGTTTGAAATTACTCAACAATTGACATGGCGTAGAAAATTTAGTTCTTTCTGTTCTATACAAATGCAACATGACCAAATTTATAAGGGCCAAATTTATTTTTATCTTGCAAAATGGCCACAAACTATTCAAAAATGGGTCATTTTGCATTTGTATAATGGCCACAAGCCCTCTATCTTTTTTTATCATGCAAAATGACCAAATTTATAAGGGCCAAAATTGTTTTTATCATGCAAAATGGCCACAAGGCCTTCAAAAATTGTCTCTTTTTGTTCATATAATATATATGACCACGGATTCCCAAGCATGCAATTAGCTTCTTTTTCTTCTTCTTTTCAAACCACCGTTTCCCATGCATGTACACTCCCGATGTTGTGGTGGGTTTGAAAACGGGCTACTTCACATTTGACCCCGTTATTGCCACTGCCAAATAACACGTAGCACTACGGCTATTTAAGCCATCCTCTGCCTCTGCCATCCCTCATCCATCTCCCATCCTCTGCCATCTGCCCTTCTTCCTCTTCGACCCCTTCTCCTTCTTTTGCACGTCCCTGAGCCATGCAGTACACTGGACCAACCTACCTCTTCCCACCCACCGTGCTGGAGAGGCTCTACCCTACCGGCGTGTACATTGATCGCACACTACATGTGTGGGCGATATCAAGGTTGAGGACCGCAAGGAACTTCACCGAGTTCTTCCTCGCATCTGGCTACCACCACCTCCTGCGGGGATCTCCAACGATATTCCGCGTTGAGGAGGTCATCCAAAACCGGTGGTGGTTGTTGTCCTTGCCCACTTCACCAACACATTAGACGCCTTCTACCTCCTCGGCCGGGTGTTTTGGTGTGGCTCCGAGTTCATCGCTTTCACCACCCACAACAGGTTCACGGAGTACACCAACATCTTCCCCACCGCGACGCGCATGCACACTCTTCCATACCCCATCGACAACGCCTCGAAGGAGCAGTGAAAAGGGCGCCCGGAGGAGGAGCGAGGTGGAGAAGGCAGCGGCTAGGGTTCTAAACCCTCTATCTTTTTTAATCTATGTTATGTTAAGTTGTAATTGAACTATGTTGGAGTTGCTATGGGCTTGTTGGCCCTTTTCTTAAGTTCTATTATTAAGTTTTCTATCTATTCTATTATTAAGTTCTTCCTAGTTTGAACTATGTGATCGTGCTATGGGCTTGTTGGCCCTATCTACATATTGGGACTAAATATTTGTTGATTGTTTTCTTAGAGAGCTCGGTTTGTTAGTAGGGTTCCCTTGTTAGTAACCACCTAGTGCATGCAAGCAAGCTTTGTCAGTAGGGATGAATGAGTAGAGCTAAGCAAGGGAGTGGATCTTTTTTTACACAAGCTTTGTTAGTAGGGATGAATATGTAGCCACCTAGCTAGAAGAGAGGAACCAGCGGCAGTGACCATCGTTGCATCCGTGGCGACTGGCGTGCAAGAAAGTTGCTCAGTCAGTGCATCGTGGTGGATGCATCAGCGCATGCAGGCTCGGTCCGTCCATCGTGGCATCGTGGCATCGGCGCATGCAGGCTCGATCGACGCATGCAGGCAGGCTTTGCTGGGTGCATGCATATCCGGCTTCTATCCTGGCGGCGCGCGCGGGCGTTTAATGCAAGGGACGGCCCAACGAAACCATCGCCCAATGGTCGAACAGCGACACCACCCAACGCGGCCCCACTTGTCAGGTCCAACGGACGAGACAGTCCAGCGTGGCCCCACTTGTCAAAGTTAACGGTCAAGCCTTTGACCCGACGGCAACGTCCGTTGTGACCAGTTATGAGGGTTTCTGGCAAGGGAGTGGGGAAAATTGAGCAAACATTAAGAGTGCGGGGATGAATGAGTAGAGCTAAGGAACCAGGGGCACATATGTAAAAAAACCTTTAATTTAATATTAATGGGCCTTAAAAGGCCAATTGGTGGAAGGAATATTGGGCCACCATGGCCCAATATGAAAGTGTCGGCGTTCTGGGAACGGGGGTCCCCAGACTTGCCTGCCTGCGGCCCACGGCGTGGCTCTGCTAGTGGGCCCATACGGCCCATCTTCACCAACAAGCTTTCAGAACCCTCGCGAGGCGGGCGACATAAGACCTCCTCGGGAGCGGCCTCACCACGCTGGCTCGCGAGGGGCGGAGAGATCAAGGCAAGGCAAACCTCGTGAGGTTCTCGTGACGTGAGCCATGACGACCAAGGCCAGGCGGGCGCCAGCGCGCACAGCGTCCTTGTTTCCTCTTTGGTGCTAAGGGGGCAAGCGCAGGCGAGAAGTACCGAGGCGTCAAGCAAAGGTTTCCCTATTGGTGCAACGAGACCAAGACCAGCAGGACGGCAAGACGGAGGTCACCGTGGAGCCCAAGGTGGCGTCACCACCAGAGCCTTTGGCAGGCGAAGACTACTTTTGTCAGGATAAGCTCTACTAGTTGTCCCCTTTCAAATTGGCCGTTGTGGGATCCCTTCCCGCTCAATATTTGGGAAGAGGACCGGGGCCTCTATAAATAGAACTAGCCACCACAGTAGGAGGGGATCCAATCTTGAGCAATCCTCACACACCCCCAAGTTCACCAAGCACAAGAACACCTCTCCTCCGGAGGCTGTTCTTCCCTTTGTACTGTTCATCCTCAACCCAAGAGGCAATCCACCACCACCACACTGGACTAGGGTATTACACCACAACGGTGGCCCGAACCAGTATAAATCTTGTGTCCCTTGTGTTGCGAGTTCGTCGAGCTAGCCTAGAGATCGCGAAGCATGTGAGGGCGTGATCTGTGAGGGAGAGATCTTCGCGCGCACCCCAGAGTTCGAACCTTAAGGGTTTTGCCGGAACCCGAGATCCGACATTTGGCGCGCCACGTAGGGGTGCGCCGTAGTTTTCCTTCCGTCGATCCGCGCTCCGCCACCACCGCGCTTCGCCCCCATGGCATGCGTCTCGCTCCCGGCTCCGACGACTGATACCGACGGCGGGGCCAGGGGGCTCTGAGCCTTGGCCCCCGCCCTGCGGCACGTGCAGTGGCCGCCCAAGTTCAAGCCGGAGATGCCGCCGCGCTACGACGGCGCGGCGGACCTGTCGGCTTTCCTGCTGGCGTACGAGGAGGTCGTCCTTAAGGCCGGGGGCGATGACAAGGTCATGGCCAACTGGCTGCCCATGGCCCTCTAGGTGCACCGCGCGCCTGGCTGCTCAACCTCCCCGGATCCACGGTAGCATCTTGGGAGGAGTTGCGCGGTCTCTTCGTCGCACGCTTCGCGGCACCGGCACCCCACGCAGTCGCGGCCCTCGTCGGCGGCTCGTAGGCGCCACCCTCGGATTGTCACATCAAGCCGTTCCTTCGCCAGGTCGGCGCGGCCTCCAAGCGGCCGGGGGTTCCCCCGGGCTGGGTCGCGCCTGAGGCCGACCTTACCTTCGACTCAGCGGACCACCCCGTCACCACCGCCGGCTCGGGTATGCTCCCAATGCTTTGCACGCCCACCATCTGCAATGTGGCCGTCACCAAGACCCTCATCGACAGCGGCGCCAGCCTCAACGTGCTTTCCGTGGAGGCCTTCAGCCTTCTTCACGTACCGCTCGAGCGGCTCCGCCTTAGCAAGTCTTTCTCAGGAGTTGGCGGCGGCACCACCCACACCCTAGGACAGATCCGCCTTCCTGTCACCTTCGGCACGCGCGACAACTACCGCACCGAGCTGGTCGACTTCGACATCGCCCGCATCGGTCTCCCGTACAACGACATCCTCGGGTACCCAGCTCTGGCCCAGTTCATGCCAGCAACCCATCCGGCTTACAAATATCATGAAGATGCCGGGGAGCAAGGGCGTCCTCACCATTAAGGGGGACACCAAGGAGGCTCTGCTGGCGCTCAAGCTTGCTTTTAAGACTGCCGCGGTGACGCAGCCCGCCGGCGTGGGTGCTTCTGAGGCCAAGGGAGCCCCGCCAACCAAGAAGAAGCAGATGTTCACCCAGGACAAGGCAGAAACCAAGCAAGTGCCGGTCGATGAGGACGGGACCTCAGGAGCCACCTTTACCGTAGGTGCCGACCTCGACCCAGACCAAGAGGAAGCGTTGGTGAAGTTCTTGCGCGCAAACATGGAGATATTCACATGGGAACCCAAGCAGCTGGTGGGAGTCCCGAGAGAGGTGATTCAGCATCACTTAAGGGTGTGCCCCAACGTACGCCCTGTGAAGCAGCGGGCGAGACGACAGTCCACGGAGAAGCAGGCCTTCGTCGTCCAAGAAACCCGCAAGCTGGAGGCTGCAGGTGCCATTCACGAAGTTCGGTACCCCGAGTGGCTGGCAAATCCTGTTGTTGTGCCGAAGAAAGGCGAGAAGAGGCGCATGTGCGTCGACTTCACCAACCTCAACAAAGCCTACCCCCAATATCTGTTCCCGCTTCCACGCATCGACCAGATCGTCGACTCCACCGCCGAGTGCGATTTGCTGTGCTTCTTGGATGCGTTCTCGGGCTACCACCAGATCAAGATGGCGGTAGAAGATGTGGAGAAGACCGCCTTCCTGACCCCGTGTGGGGTGTACTGCTATACTTGCATGCCTTTTGGACTGCGCAACGCGGGCGCGACCTTTCAGCGGCTGATGCACATCGCCTTAGGGCGGCAGCTCGGGAGAAACACGGAGGCCTATGTCGATGACATTGTGGTGAAGTCTCGGGAGGCGAGAACCTTGATCCAAGACCCGGAGAAGACTTTCGCGAGCCTACGCCAGGTGAACTTGCGCCTCAACCCGGAGAAGTGCGTGTTTGGTGTCCCTTCGGCAAGCTGCTGGGTTTCCTCGTATCCCACAGGGGGATCGAGGCGAACCCAGAAAAGGTCAAGGCAATCGAAGACATGAGCCCGCCGCAGACCCTCAAGGAGATGCAGAAGCTTACTGGTCGTGTGACGGCGTTGGGTCGCATTATCTCCAAGCTGGGAGAGCGTGCCCTACCATTCTTCAAGCTGATGAAGAAAAAGGGCCCATTCGAGTGTACTCCGGAAGCCAACCAAGCGTTTCAAGACCTCAAGAGATACCTGACCAGCCCGCCAGTGATGGTGGCGCCTCAACCCCTTGAGCCCTTGGTGCTCTACCTGTCTGGCACACCCCACTCCGCCAGCGCAGCTCTGGTGGCCCTCAGAGAAGAGCGCCAGGTCAAGGGCACGTCAAGTGGAACCACCGGGCCGGACAGAGCGGCGCGGCACCAAGACGAAGCTCCAGAAGCAGCGGCTGTTTCGGCAGACCACCAAGTCCCTGAAGCCGAAGACCCCGAAGAGACACCTCAAGCCCCGAGAGTCAAGGGCTCCGTCGGCTCCCCCGCCCTCATCGAGCACCCGGTGTACTTCGTCAGCACAGTGTTGCGGGATGCAAGGGCACGATACCCCATGCCTTAGAATATCCTGCTCGCGCTCCTGGCGGCCTCGCGCAAGTTGCGCCACTACTTCCAGGGTCACCCCATCAAGGTCGTCTCGGCTTACCCGCTGGAAAGAGTGCTCAGGAGCCCCAATGCTGCCGGGCGAGTCGCTAAATGGAACATCGAGCTGGAAGCGTTTGACTTGGATTCAGCACAACCAGGGTCATCAAGGGGGCTGCGCTCGCAGACTTCGTGGCTGAATGGACTGACGCCCCAGAGCTCGAGGCAGGCGAGGACTTATCCCTATCTCTAGGAAGCGAAGCGCCGGACGGCTGGGTCATGTACTTCGACGGTGCATTCTCACGCCAGGGCGCAGGGGCTGGAGCGGTGCTCATCTCACCCACCCAGGACAATCTCTACTACGTCGTGCAGCTCTGCTTCCAGCAGGGCGAGAAGGTCTCCAACAACATAGCAGAGTACGAGGGCCTCATAGCTGGCCTCAGGGCTGCGGTGGCCCTGGGGGTGAGGCGTCTCACCATCAAGGGCGACTCACAGCTCCTCGTCAACTTCTCCAACAAGGTTTATGAGCCAAAGGACGAGCACATGGAGGCATACCTCGCGGAGGTGCGCAAGATGGAGAAGCAGTTCTTGGGTCTGGAGTTACAGCATGTGCCCCGCGGCACCAACAAGGAAGCCGATGACATCACTAGAAGAGCATCCAAGCGGCTACCTCAAGAACCTGACATCTTTGAGGAGCGGCTCTTCAAGCCATCAGCAACGCCACCGTTCTCACGAACAGCGCTGCCTCGTGAGGAGCTCCCTCAACCGCCTGTTTCAGGAGCCCCAGCCTGCGCCCCGGCCTCGGGAGTGCGCTTGCTCTTGGCGCTCGAACCTCAGGAGGGATGTTGGATCAAGGAATTCCCGATGCAAGGAACGCTGCCGGAAGATGAGGAGGACATGGGGCGTGTGGCCCGACAAGCCACGGCATACTGCATCCGGGACGGTGAGTTATACAGGAAGCGGCCAAATGACATTTCCCTACGTTGCATCTCCAGGGAGCAAGGAAGAGAGCTGTTGGCCGACATACACGGCGGGGACTGCGGGCACCACTCGTCGTCGCGGACCCTCATCGGCAAGGTGTTTCGCAGCGGATTCTACTGGCCCATGGCACTCAACGATGCAACTGAGTTGGTGAGGTCCTGCGAGGCCTTCTAGTTCCACGCCAAGCAGGCTCATCAGCCGGCTCAGGGCCTCCAGACCATCCTGGTCACATGGCCATTCGTGGTCTGGGGGCAGGATATCTTGGGCCCGTTCCCTCGAGCACCCAGGGGCTACCGCTACCTCTACGTCGCCATCGACAAATTCACCAAGTGGGCGGAGGTAGAAGCCATCCGCACCATCCCAGCTGGCTCCGCGGTCAAGTTCATCAAGGGCCTCGTGAGCCGTTTCGGGGTCCCCAACCGCATCATCACTGATAACGGCTTGCAGTTCACTAGTAATCTCTTCAAGACATATTGTGCTAACCTTGGAACGTAGATCTGCTACGCTTCGGTGGCGCACCCCAGGAGCAATGGTCAGGCCGAACGTGCCAACGCAGAGGTCCTGAGGGGCCTCAAGACCAGGACCTTCAAGAAGAAGCTTGAGGCCTGCGGCAGGGGCTGGTACGACGAGCTCCAGTCCGTGCTGTGGTCCATCCGCACCACCACCACCAAGCCAACGGGCGAGACCCCGTTCTTCCTCGTCTACGGAGCAGAAGCGGTCCTCCCTCACGAGGTCAAACATCGCTCCGCACGGGTCCTGGCGTTTGATGAAACGCAGCAGGACACCACGCGGGGGATGGACTTCGTGCTGGGGGAGGAACGCCGCCGTGAAGCTGCACTGCGGGCGGCAAGGTATCAGCAGGCGCTGCGGCGGTACCACTGCCGCAACATCAGCCCCAGGACGCTCGAGGTGGGTGACCTCGTCCTGAGGCGGGTCCTCTCCGGGGAAGAGCTGCATAAGCTCTCACCCATGTGGGAGGTCCCGTTCAAGGTCGTCCATGTCTCCAGGCCTGGCGCCGCGCGCCTGGAGACATAGGACGGGGTACCCATCCAGAACGCCTGGAACATCCAACACCTCCGGAAGTTCTACCCATGAAGAAAGGCCCAGCGCCTGTGAAGAAGGCCCAGTGCCTGTGAAGGTCTCCGCTCGTGACACTCTCACGTAATAATGAGTGGGGCTGTACATGCCCCGGAGTCTCAGGAGTGCCGCCCTCGGGCCTCGGGGGCTCCCTCCCACGTCCAAGTGGCAGCACTTAGCTCCGCGCTCGTGAGAAGACATGAAGACTAGACTAGGTGCCGGACGCGGCTTTTCATTTGCTTTCCGTAGTTGGTCCGCCCCTCTTTAATCGAAGTTTGCTTCTGGAGTTCTTTGTTGGTTTGCCCCTTTGATGGTTCCGCTGACTTCTGCCTTGGTTTCCGTTTGCTATACTCTCTCTCGTATACCTCGCGAGGGGGCTGGACAGGTGCCCTCGTGAGCGTTTTCCCCTTCCTCGTGAGTGTTTTCCCCTTTTTCCGCTCTTCGCGAGGCACCCTCGTTCGAGCCCACAAGCTGGCGCACCTCTTCTAATCCATGCCCCACGAGTACCGCGATACAAAGCGCAGGGTCAAGGCCAGCGGCGCCTGCGATCAAGGCTCGGGAGAACGTTAAGCCTCCGAACGAGTTTTTTCTGCAGTTTCTAAGCGCCTACCATGCCAAGGGGGCCTCGACAGGCACCAGGAAGCGAGCACCTCGTGGAGAGGAGAGGAGACTGCCCGAAGCCCGTCAAGCTAAGTTATCCTTACATAAAACAACGATGTTGCAACACAACACAGGGACGATGAACATAGCATTGAAGGAAATATGCCCTAGAGGCAATAATAAAGTATTATATATTTCCTTATATCATGATAAATGTTTATTATTCATGCTAGAATTGTATTAACCGGAAACATAATACATGTGTGAATACATAGACAAACAGAATGTCACTAGTATGCCTCTACTTGACTAGCTCGTTAATCAAAGATGGTTATGTTTCCTAGCCATAGACATGAGTTGTCATTTGATTAACGGGATCACCTCATTAGGAGAATGACGTGATTGACATGACCCATTCCGTTAGCTTAGCACCCGATCGTCTAGTATGTTGCTATTGCTTTCTTCATGACTTATACATGTTCCTATGACTATGAGATTATGCAACTCCCGTTTACCGGAGGAACACTTTGTGTGCAACCAAATGTCACAACGTAAATGGGTGATTATAAAGGTGCTCTACAGGTGTCTCCAAAGGTACTTGTTGGGTTGGCGTATTTCGAGATTAGGATTTGTCACTCCGATTGTCGGAGAGGTATCTCTGGGCCCACTCTATAATGCACATCACTATAAGCCTTGCAAGCATTGTGACTAATGAGTTAGTTGTGGGATGATGTATTACGGAACGAGTAAAGAGACTTGCCAGTAACAAGATTGAACTAGGTATCGAGATACCGACGATCGAATCTCGGGCAAGTAACATATGGATGACAAAGGGAACAACGTATGTTGTTATGCGGTCTGACCGATAAAGATCTTCGTAGAATATGTGGGAGCCAATATGGGCATCCAGGTCCCGCTATTGGTTATTGACCGGAGAGGTGTCTCGGTCATGTCTACATAGTTCACGAACCCGTAGGGTCCGCACGCTTAACGTTACGATGATAGTTTTATTGAGTTTTGATGTACCGAAGGAGTTCGGAGTCCCGGATGAGATCGGGGACATGACGAGGAGTTTCGAAATGGCCGAGACGTAAAAATCGATATATTGGACGACTATTTCGGACTTCGGAAAGGTTCCGAGTGATTCGGGTATTTTTCGGAGTACGGGAGAGTGACGGGAATTCGTATTGGGCCTTAATGGGCCATACGGGAAAGGAGAGAAAGGCCTCAAAAGGTGGCCGTGCCCCTCCCCATGATCTGGTCTGAATTGGACTAGGGAAGGGGGGCGCCGCCTTCCTTCTTTCTCCTTCTCCCTTCCCTTCTCCTATTCCAACAAGGAAAGGAGGAGTCCTACTCCCAGTGGGAGTAGGACTCCCCCTTCTGGCGCGCCTCTCCTCCCTAGGCCGGCGGCCTCCCCCTTGCTCCTTTCCTGACGGGGGCAGGGGGCACCCCAAGGACACACTTGATATACGATATTTTAGCCGTGTGCGGTGCCCCCCTCCACCATATTACACCTCGATAATACCGTTGCGGAGCTTAGGTGAAGCCCTGCGTCGGTGGAACATCATCATCGTCACCACGCCATCGTGCTGACGAAACTCTCCCTCAACACTCGGCTGGATCGGAGTTCGAGGGACGTCATCGAGCTGAACGTGTGTAGAACTCGGAGGTGCCGTGCGTTCGGTACTTGATCGGTCGGATCGTGAAGACGTACGACTACATCAACCGCGTTGTGATAACGCTTCCGCTGTCGGTCTACGTGGGTACGTGGACAACACTCTCCCTTCTCGTTGCTATGCATCACCATGATCTTGCGTGTGCGTAGGAATTTTTTTGAAATTACTACGTTACCCAACAGTGGCATCCGAGCCAGGTTTTATGCGTTGATGCTATGCACGAGTAGAACACAAGTGAGTTGTGGGCGATATAAGTCATACTGCTTACCAGCATGTCATACTTTGGTTCAGCGGTATTGTGAGATGAAGCGGCCCGGACCGACATTACGCGTACGCTTACGTGAGACTGGTTTCACCGTTCGGAGCACTCGTTGCTTAAAGGTGACTGGCGGGTGTCTGTCTCTCTCACTTTAGTTGAACCGAGTGTGGCTACGCCCGGTCCTTGCGAAGGTTAAAACAGCACCAACTTGACAAACTATCGTTGTGGTTTTGATGCGTAGGTAAGAACGGTTCTTGCTAAGCCCGTAGCAGCCACGTAAAACTTGCAACAACAAAGTAGAGGACGTCTAACTTGTTTTTGCAGGGCATGTTGTGATGTGATATGGTCAAGACATGATGTGATATAATTTGTTGTATGAGATGATCATGTTTTGTAACCAAGTTATCGGCAACTGGCAGGAGCCATATGGTTGTTGCTTTATTGTATGAGATGCAATCACCATGTAATAGTTTTACTTTATCACTAAGCAGTAGCGATAGTCGTAAAAGCAATTAGTTGGCGGGACGACAACGATACTACGATGGAGATCAAGGTGTCGCGCCGGTGACGATGGTGATCATGATGGTGCTTCGGAGATGGAGATCACAAGCACGGTGCTTCGGAGATGGAGATCACAAGCACAAGATGATGATGGCCATATCATATCACTTATATTGATTGCATGTGATGTTAATCCTTTATGCATCTTATCTTGCTTTGATTGACGGTAGCATTATAAGATGATCTCTCACTAAAATTTCAAGATAAAAGTGTTCTCCCTGAGTATGCACCGTTGCGAAAGTTCTTCGTGCTGAGACACCACGTGATGATCGGGTGTGATAGGCTCTACGTTCAAATACAACGGGTGCAAAACAGTTGCACACGCGGAATACTCAGGTTAAACTTGACGAGCCTAGCATATGCAGATATGGCCTCGGAACACAGAGACCGAAAGGTCGAGCGTGAATCATATAGTAGATATGATCAACATAGTGATGTTCACCATTGAAACTACTCCATCTCACGTGATGATCGGACATGGTTTAGTTGATTTGGATCACGTAATCACTTAGATGATTAGAGGGATGTCTATCTAAGTGGGAGTTCTGAAGAAATATGATTAATTGAACTTAAATTTATCATGAACTTAGTCCTGATAGTATTTTCGCAAATTATGTTGTAGATCAATAGCTCGCGTTGTTGCTTCCCTGTATTTATTTTTCATATGTTCCTAGAGAAAATTATGTTGAAAGATGTTAGTAATAAAGATGCAGATTGGATCTGTGATCTGAGGATTATCCTCATTGCTGCACAGAAGAATTATGTCCTTAATGCACCGCTAGGTGACAGACCTATTGCAGGAGCAGATGCAGATGTTATGAACGTTTGGCCAGCTCAATATGATGACTACTTGATAGTTTAGTGCACCATGCTTAACGGCTTAGAATCGGGACTTCAAAGACGTTTTGAACGTCATGGACCATATGAGATGTTCCAGGAGTTGAAGTTAATATTTCAAGCAAATACCCGAGTTGAGAGATATGAAGTCTCCAACAAGTTCTATAGCTAAAAGATGGAGGAGAATCGCTCAACTAGTGAGCATGTGCTCAGATTGTCTGGGTACTACAATCGCTTGAATCAAGTGGGAGTTAATCTTCCAGATAAAATAGTGATTGACAGAATTCTCTAGTCACCATCACCAAGTTAGTAGAACTTCGTGATGAACTACAGTATGCAAGGGATGACGAAAGTAATTCCCGAGCTCTTCGTGATGCTGAAATTAACGAAGGTAGAAATCAAGAAAAACATCAAGTGTTGATGGTTGACGAGACCACTAGTTTCAAGAAAAGGGCAAAGGGAAGAAGGGGAACTTCAAGAAGAACGGCAAGCAAGTTGCTGCTCAAGTGAAGAAGCCTAAGTCTGGTCCTAAGCCTGAGACTAAGTGCTTCTACTGCAAAGGGACTGGTCACTGGAAGCGGAACTACCCCAAGTATTTGGATAAGAAGGATGGCAAAGTGAACAAAGGTATATTGGATATACATGTTATTGATGTGTACTTTACTAGTGTTTATAGCAACCCCTCGGTATTTGATACTGGTTCAGTTGCAAAGAGTAGTAACTCGAAACGGGAGTTGCAGAATAAACAGAGACTAGTAAAAGGCGAGGTGCCGATGTGTGTTGGAAGTAGTTCCAAGATTGATATGATCGTCATCGCACACTTCCTGTACTTTCGGGATTAGTGTTGATACTAAATAAGTGTTATTTGGTGTTTGCGTTGAGCATGAATATGATTTGATCATGTTTATTGCAAAACGGTTATTCATTTAAGTTAGAGAACAATTGTTGTTCTGTTTACATGAATAAAAACCTTCTATGGTCATACACACCAACAAAAATGGTTTGTTGGATCTCAATCGTAGTGATACACATATTCATAATATTGAAGCCAAAAGATGAAAAGTTAATAATGATAGTGCAACTTATTTGTGGCACTGCCGTTTAGGTCATATTGGTGTAAAGCGCATGAAGAAACTCCATACTGATGGGATTTTGGAATCACTTGATGCTTGCGAACCGTGCCTCATGGGCAAGATGACTAAAACGCCGTTCTCCGGATCAATGGAGAGAGCAACAGATTTGTTGGAAATCATACATACAGATGTATGTGGTCCGATGAATATTGAGGCTCGTAGCAGGTATCATTATTTTCTGACCTTCATATATGATTTGAGCAGATATGGGTATATATATCTACTTAATGAAACAGAAGTCTGAAACATTTGAAAAGTTCATATAATTTCGGAGTGAAGTGGAAAATCATCGTAACAAGAAAATAAAGTTTCTACGATCTGATCGTGGAGAAGAGTATTTGAGTTACGAGTTTGGCCTTCAGTTAAAAACAATGTGAAATAGTTTCACTACTCACGCCACCTGGAACACCACAGTGTAATGGTGTGTCCGAACATCGTAACCGTACTTTATTAGATATGGTGCGATATATGATGTCTCTTACCGATCTACCACTATCGTTTTGGGGTTATGCATTAGAGACAGCTGCATTCACGTTAAATGGGGTACCATCTAAATCCGTTGAGACGACATCTTATGAACTATGGTTTGGCAAGAAACCAAAGTTGTCGTATCTTAAAGTTTGGGGTTGCGATGCTTGTGTGAAGAAACTTCAACCTGATAAGCTCGAACCTAAATCGGAGAAATGTGTCTTCATAGGATACCCAAAGGAGACTGTTGGGTACACCTTCTACCACAGATCCGAAGGCAAGACATTCGTTGCTAAGAATGGATCCTTTCTAGAGAAGGAGTTTCTCTCGAAAGAAGTGAGTGGGAGGAAAGTAGAGCTTGATGAGGTAACTGTACCTGCTCCCTTATTGGAAAGTAGTTCATCACAGAAATCTGTTCCTGTGACTCCTACACCAATTAGTGAGGAAGTTAATGATGATGATCATGTAACTTCAGATCAAGTTACTACCAAACCTCGTAGGTAAACCAGAGTGAGATCCACACCAGAGTGGTATGGTAATCCATTCTGGAGGTCATGTTATTTGACCATGACGAACCTACGAACTATGAGGAAGCGATGATGAGCCCAGATTCCGCGAAATGGCTTGAGGCCATGAAATCTGAGATAAGATCCATATATGAGAACAAAGTATGGACTTTGATTGACTTGCCCAATGATCGGTGAGCCATTGAGATTAAATGGATCTTCAACAGGAAGACAGACAGTGATAGTAGTGTTACTGTCTACAAAGCTAGAATTGTCGCAAAAAGGTTTTCGACAAGTTCAAGGTGTTGACTACGATGAGAGTTTCTCACTCGTATCTATGCTTAAATCTGTCTGAATCATGTTAGGAATTGCCGCATTTTATGAAATATGGCAAATGGATAAACAAAACTGCATTCCTTAATGGATTTATTAAAGAAGAGTTGTATATGATGCATCCAGAAGGTTTTGTCAATCCTAAAGGTGCTAACAAAATATGCAAGCTCCAGCGATCCATCTATGGACTGGTGCAAGTATCTCGGAGTTGGAATATACGCTTTGATAAGTTGATCAAAGGATATAGTTTTATACAGACTTGTGGTGAAGCCTGTATTTACAAGAAAGTGAGTGGGAGCACTACAGCATTTCTGACAAGTATATGTGAATGACATATTGTTGATCGGAAATAATGTAGAATTATTCTGCAAAGCATAAAGGAGTGTTTGAAAGTTTTTCAAAGAAAGACCTCGGTGAAGCTGCTTACATATTGAGCATCAAGATCTATAGAGATAGATCAAGACGCTTGATAAGTTTTTTCAATGAGTACATACCTTAACAAGATTTTGAAGTAGTTCAAAATAGAACAGTCAAAGAAAGAGTTCTTGCCTGTGTTACAAGGTGTGAAATTGAGTAAGACTCAAAGCTCGACCACGGCAGAAGATAGAAAGAGAATGAAAGTCATTCCCTATGCCTTGGCCATACGTTCTATAAAGTATGCCATGCTGTGTACCAGATCTATTGTATACCCTACACTGATTTTGGCAAGGGAGTACAATAGTGATCTAGGAGTAGATCACTGGACAGCGGTCAAAATTATCCTTAGTGGAATAAGGATATGTTTCTCGATTATGGAAGTGACAAAAGGTTCATCGTAAAGGGTTACGTCGATGCAAGTTTTGACACTAAATCTAGATGACTCTAAGTCTCGGTCTAGATACATATTGAAAGTGGGAGCAATTAGCTAGAGTAGCTCCGTGCAGAGCATTGTAGACATAGAAATTTGCAAAATACTTACGGATCTGAATGTGACAGACCCGTTGACTAAAATTATCTCACAATCAAAACATGATCACACCTTAGTACTCTTTGGGTGTTAATCACATAGCGATGTGAACTAGATTATTGACTCTAGTAAACCCTTTGAGTGTTGGTCACATAGAGATGTGAACTATGGGTGTTAATCACATGGTGATGTGAATTATTGATGTTAAATCACATGGCGATGTGAACTAGATTATTGACTCTAGTGCAAGTGGGAGACTGAAGGAAATATGCCCTAGAGGCAATAATAAAGTATTATATATTTCCTTATATCATGATAAATGTTTATTATTCATGCTAGAATTGTATTAACCGGAAACATAATACATGTGTGAATACATAGACAAACAGAATGTCACTAGTATGCCTCTACTTGACTAGATCGTTAATCAAAGATGGTTATGTTTCCTAGCCATAGACATGAGTTGTCATTAGATTAACGGGATCACCTCATTAGGAGAATGACGTGATTGACATGACCCATTCCGTTAGCTTAGCACCCGATCGTTTAGTATGTTGCTATTGCTTTCTTCATGACTTATACATGTTCCTATGACTATGAGATTATGCAACTCCCGTTTACCGGAGGAACACTTTGTGTGCTACCAAACGTCACAACGTAAATGGGCGATTATAAAGGTGCTCTACAGGTGTCTCCAAAGGTACTTGTTGGGTTGGCGTATTTCGAGATTAGGATTTGTCACTCCGATTGTCGGAGAGGTATCTCTGGGCCCACTCGGTAATGCACATCACTATAAGCCTTGCAAGCATTGTGACTAATGAGTTAGTTGTGGGATGATGTATTACGGAACGAGTAAAGAGATTTGCCAGTAACGAGATTGAACTAGGTATCGAGATACCGACGATCGAATCTCGGGCAAGTAACATACCGATGACAAAGGGAACAACGTATGTTGTTATGCGGTCTGACCGATAAAGATCTTCGTAGAATATGTGGGAGCCAATATGGGCATCCAGGTCCCGCTATTGGTTATTGACCGGAGAGGTGTCTCGGTCATGTCTACATAGTTCTCGAACCCGTAGGGTCCGCACGCTTAACGTTACGATGATAGTTTTATTGAGTTTTGATGTACCGAAGGAGTTCGGGGTCCCGGATGAGATCGGGGACATGACGAGGAGTCTCGAAATGGCCGAGACGTAAAAATCGATATATTGGACGACTATATTCAGACTTCGGAAAGGTTCCGAGTGATTCGGGTATTTTTTGAAGTACCGGAGAGTTACGGGAATTCGTATTGGGCCTTAATGGGCCATACGGGAAAGGAGAGAAAGGCCTCAAAAGGTGGTCGCGCCCCTCCCCATGATCTGGTCCGAATTGGACTAGGGAAGGGGGGCGCCCCCTTCCTTCTTTCTCCTTCTCCCTTCCCTTCTCCTATTCCAACAAGGAAAGGAGGAGTCCTACTCCCGGTGGGAGTAGGACTCCCCCTTCTGGCGCGCCTCTCCTCCCTAGGCTGGCGGCCTCCCCCTTGCCCCTTTATATACGGGGGCAGGGGGGCACCCCAAGGACACACTTGATATACGATATTTTAGCCGTGTGCGGTGCCCCCCTCCACCATATTACACCTCGATAATACCGTTGCGGAGCTTAGGTGAAGCCCTGCATCGGTGGAACATCATCATCGTCACCACGCCGTCGTGCTGACGAAACTCTCCCTCAACACTCGGCTGGATCGGAGTTCGAGGGACGTCATCGAGCTGAACGTGTGTAGAACTCGGAGGTGCCGTGCGTTCGGTACTTGATCGGTCGGATCGTGAAGACGTACAACTACATCAACCGCGTTGTGATAACGCTTCCGCTGTCGGTCTACGAGGGTACATGGACAACACTCTCCCCTCTCGTTGCTATGCATCACCATGATCTTGCGTGTGCGTAGGAATTTTTTTGAAATTACTACGTTACCCAACAAGCATAATAACTGGGAAAACATAGTTTGTTGCACGCCCCTCTAGGGCCCCATACTGGTTTCTTTCTTAATACAGGAAGGAAAGGAAGAACAAGATAAAAGGGGCACATGTCCTGTGGTGGACCGCGAAGGTGGGCTCTTGGCACTGACCCGAGCTCAGCCAGACCCCTCCTCGTGCTTCACAGGGGCACGACGACGAGACGACCCGCTGCCACCTTCAAAGCGGGCGCGGTGGCGCGGCGTAACCACCGCTGCTGGAGCTGTCACCAGGGGAAGAGCCGTCGTAGCTGGATGCTACCTCTTGAGCACTGCGTTGGTTTTCCCTTGAAGAGGAAAGGGTGATGCAGCAAAGTAGCGTAAGTATTTCCCTCAGCTTTTGAGAACCAAGGTATCAATCCAGTAGGAGGCTACGCGTGAGTCCCTTGCACCTACACAAAACAAATAAATCCTCGCAACCAACGCGATAAGGGGTTGTCAATCCCTACACGGTCACTTACGAGAGTGAGATCTGATAGATATGATAGGATAATATTTTTGGTATTTTTGTGATAAAGATGCAAAGTAAAATAAAAGCAAAGTAAAAAGCAAAGGAAATAACTAAGTGTTGGAGGATTAATATGATGAAGATAGACCCGGGGGCCATAGGTTTCACTAGTGGCTTCTCTCAAGAGCATAAGTATTCTACGGTGGGTGAACAAATTACTGTTGAGTAATTGACAGAACTGAGCATAGTTATGAGAATATCTAGGTATGATCGTGTATATAGGCATCACGTCCGAGACAAGTAGACCGACTCCTGCCTGCATCTACTACTATTGCTCCACTCATCGACCGCTATCCAGCATGCATCTAGAGTATTAAGTTCATAAAAATAGAGTAACGCCTTAAGCAAGATGACATGATGTAGAGGGATAAATTCATGCAATATGATAAAAAAAACATCTTGTTATCCTCGATGGCAACAATACAATACGTGCCTTGCTACCCCTACTGTCATTGGGAAAGGACACCGCAAGATTGAACCCAAAGCTAAGCACTTCTCCCATTGCAAGAAAGATCAATCTAGTAGACCAAATCAAACTAATAATTCGAAGAGACTTGCAAAGATAACCAATCATACATAAAAGAATTCAGAGAAGATTCAAATATTGTTCATAGATAAACTTGATCATAAACCCACAATTCATCGGTCTCAACAAACACACCGCAAAAAGAAGATTACATCGAATAGATCTCCACGAGAGAGGGGGAGAACATTGTATTGAGATCCAAAAAGAGAGAAGAAGCCATCTAGCTAATAACTATGACCCGAAGGTCTGAGGTAAACTACTCACACTTCATCGGAGGGGCTATGGTGATGATGTAGAAGCCCTTCGTGATCGATGCCCCCTCCGGCGGAGCTCCGGGATAGGCCCCAAGAAGGGATCTCATGGGTACAGAAGGTTGCGGCGGTGGAATTAGGTTTTTGGCTCCGTATCTGATCGTTTGGGGGTACGTAGGTATATATAGGAGGAAGGAGTACGTCGGTGGAGCAACAGGGGGCCCTTGAGGGTGGAGGGCGCACCCTGGGGGGGTAGGCGCACCCCCCTACCTCGTGTCTCCTCCTTTATTTCTTGACGTAGGGTCCAAGTCTCCTGGATCTTGTTCGTTTTGAAAATCACGTTCCCGAAGGTTTCATTCCGTTTGGACTCCGTTTGATATTCCTTTTTTGCGAAACTCTAAAATAGGCAAAAAAACAGCAATTCTGGGTTGGGCCTCCGGTTAATAGGTTAGTCCCAAATATAATATAAAAGCGAATAATAAAGCCCAATAATGTCCAAAACAGTAGATAATATAGCATGTAGCAATCAAAAATTATAGATACGTTGGAGACGTATCAAGCATCCCCAAGCTTAATTCCTGCTCGTCCTCGAGTAGGTAAATGATAAAAACAGAATTTTTGATGCGGAGTGCTACTTGGCATAATTTCAATGTAATTCTTCTTAATTGTGGTATGAATATTCAGATCCGAAAGATTCAAGACAAAAATTTAGTATTGACATAAAAATAATAATACTTCAAGCATACTAACAAAGCAATTATGTCTTCTCAAAATAACATGGCCAAAGAAAGTTATCCCTACAAAATCATATAGTCTGGCTATGCTCTATCTTCACCACACAAAGTATTTAAATCATGCACAACCCCGATGACAAGCCAAGAAATTGTTTCATACTTTTGACGTTCTCAAACTTTTTCAATCTTCACGCAATACATGAGCGTGAGCCATGGACATAGCACTATATGTGGAATAGAATGGTGGTTGTGGAGAAGACAAAAAGGGAGAAGATAGTCTCACATCAACTAGGTGTATCAACGGGCTATGGAAATGCCCATCAATAGATATCAATGTGAGTGAGTAGGGATTGCCATGCAACGGATGCACTTGAGCTATAAGTGTATGAAAGCTCAACAAAAGAAACTAAGTGGGTGTGCATCCAACTCGCTTGCTCACGAAGACCTAGGGCATTTTGAGGAAGCCCATCATTGGAATATACAAGCCAAGTTCTATAATGAAAAATTCCCACTAGTATATGAACGTGACAAAATGAGAGACTCTCTATCATGAAGATCATGGTGCTACTTTGAAGCACAAGTGTGGTAAAAGGATAGTAACATTGTCCCTTCTCTCTTTTTCTCTCATTTTCTTTTTTTTATTTGGGCCTTTTCTTCTTCTTTTTTATGGCCTCTTTTTTTTGTCCGGAGTCTCATCCCGACTTGTGGGGGAATCATAGTCTCCATCATCCTTTTCCTCACTTGGGACAATGCTCTAAAAATGAAGATCATCACACTTTTATTTTCTTACAACTCATCAGTTACAACTCGATACTTAGAACAAAATATGACTCTATATGAATGCCTCCGGCGGTGTACCGGGATATGCAATGAATCAAGAGTGACATGTATGAAATAATTATGAACGGTGGCTTTGCCACAAATACAATGTCAACTACATGATCATGCAAAGCAAATATGACAATGATGGAGCGTGTCATAATAAACGGAACGGTGGAAAGTTGCATGGAAATATATCTCGGAATGGATATGGAAATGCCATGATAGGTAGGTATGGTGGCTGTTTTGAGGAAGGTTTATGGTGGGTGTAAGATACCGGCGAAAAGTGTGCGGTATTAGAGAGGCTAGCAATGGTGGAAGGAAGAAAGTGCATATAATCCATGGACTCAACATTAGTCATAAAGAACTCATATACTTATTGCAAAAATCTACAAGTTATCAAAGCAAAGTATTACGCGCATGCTCCTAGGGGGATAGATTGGTAGGAAAAGACCATCGCTCGTCCCCAACCGCCACTCATAAGGAAGACAATCAATAAATAAATCATGCTCCGACTTCATCACATAACGGTTCACCATACATGCATGCTACGGGAATCACAAACTTTAACACAAGTATCTCTCAAATTCACAACTACCCAACTAGCATGACTCTAATATCACCATCTTTATATCTCAAAACAATTATCAAGCATCAAACTTTTCTTAGTATTCAACACACTCATAAGAAAGTTTTTACTAATCTTGAATACCAAGCATATTAGGATTATTTAAACAAATTACCATGCTATTTAAGACTCTCAAAATAATCTAAGTGAAGCATGAGAGATCAATAGTTTCTATAAAACAAATCCACCACCGTGCTCTAAAAGATATAAGTGAAGTACTAGAGCAAAACTATATAACTCAAAAGATATAAGTGAAGCACATAGAGTATTCTAACAAACTCCAAATCATATATGGCTCTCTCAAAAGGTGTGTACAGCAAGGATGATTGTGGTAAACTAAAAAGCAAAGACTCAAATCATACAAGACGCTCCAAGCAAAACACATATCATGTGGTGAATAAAAATATAGCTCCAAGTAAAGTTACTGATGGAAGTAGACGAAAGAGGGGATGCCTTCCTGGGCATCCCCAAGCTTTGGCTTTATGTTGTCCTTAGATTATCTTGGGGGTGCCATGGGCATCCCCAAGCTTAGGCTCTTGCCACTCCTTGTTCCATAATCCATCTCATCTTTCACCCAAAACTTGAAAACTTCGCAACACAAAACTCAACAGAAAATCTCGTGAGCTCCGTTAGCGAAAGAAAAACAAAAGGCCACTTCAAGGTACTGTAATGAACTCATTCTTTATTTATATTGGTGTTAAACCTACTGTATTCCAACTTCTCTATGGTTTATAAACTATTTTACTAGCCATAGATTCATCAAAATAAGCAAACAACACACGAAAAGCAGAATCTGTCAAAAACAGAACAGTCTGTAGTAATCTGTAACTAACGCAAACTTCTGGAACTCCAAAAAATCAGCCAAAATAGGAAGACCTAGAAAATTTGTTTATTGATCAGAAGAAATTGGAATCAGTATTTTATCACGTTCTGGTGATTTTTAACAATTGTTTTCGTGAACAGAAAGTTTCGGGAAATTACAGCAAGATCAAATAACTATCATCCAAGAAGATCCTATAGGTTTAACTTGGCACAAACACTAATTAAAACATAATAACACATCTAACCAGAGGCTAGAACAAATATTTATTCCCAAACAGAAGCAAAAATCAAAAAACTAAAAATAAAATTGGGTTGCCTCCCAACAAGTGCTATCGTTTAACGCCCCTAGCTAGGCATAAAAGCAAGGATAGATCTAGGTGTTGCCATAGTAATAGGATAGATCGGTGAAACTCATCTCATACTCTCTACGTTCGGCAGCAAGTTTTCTTTGAGGCAAGCAAAAGTAATCAAAAGGGCTAAATTTAATGGGACAAAAGTCCCCAAGATCAATTTTAGGAGGTATAGGTTCCTCCTTCGGCCCTTCGTATTGCACAACCAATTCATCATTATAAGCATTCTTTTGACAGAAATTGGTGAGCCTATACTCGAGAGAATATCCTAGCTCATTATTTTGAATAGCCAAATCATCATTAAGTTCAGAAATTCTATCAACTAGAACATTGGTAGGAACCTTTTTTCTAAGGTTTTCATTGAAAGCAACATAGTCTAGAGATTGAAAACGCATTATTTCTTCTTGATCAAAGAGGATAGCTTCTATGGGAGGACAACCAGCGTCCACCCTATAATGCGCAAAGATTTCTTTGGCCTCTTTTATTATAAATCTGAACTCATTAGCCAAAAAGATAGTAGCGGCACGCTTAACAGAAGATTGCTCTATATTAGAAAATTCTAGGAAAATTCTTTGTATGCAAGGGTGCATGTGCATAAATTTCCTTTCAAGTTCAACTATAAGCATGGCAATAGCGTCCGCAAGACTACTAGTTCTATGTAGAATAGAACTGCCCATAGAAGGCAAAGCACCAGCACAAGTAAAGAAATCTTGAATAACCCATTTTCCAATAATATTACCACTACCAATTCGAAAAAAAATTGTATGCAAGGTAGGGGTTCTTCAGCAGGAGCATCAGAATTTTCCATGATATTATTATTGTCCATATCGGCAATAATTTCCCCAATTTCAGACATAACGATAGAAAGAACGAGGGGCAAAAAAAAGAAGGCGAACGGAAAAGAGAGGGCAAATACAACGGCAAGGATGAAGTGGGGGGAGGAAAACGAGAAGCAAATGGCAAATAATGTAGTGCGGGAGATAAGGGATTGCGATGGGTACTTGGTATGTTGACTTTTGCGTAGACCTCCCCGGCAACGGCGCCAGAAATCCTTCTTGCTACCTCTTGAGCATTGCGTTGGTTTTCCCTTGAAGAGGAAACGGTGATGCAGCAAAGTAGCGTAAGTATTTCCCTCAGTTTTTGAGAACCAAGGTATCAATCCAGTAGGAGGCTACGCGCGAGTCCCTCGCACCTACACAAAACAAATAAATCCTCGCAACCAACGCGATAAGGGGTTGTCAATCCCTACACGGCCACTTACGAGAGTGATATCAGATAGATATGATAGGATAATATTTTTGGTATTTTTGTGATAAAGATGCAAAGTAAAATAAAAGCAAAGTAAAAAAGCAAAGGAAATAACTAAGTGTTGGAGGATTAATATGATGAAGATAGACCCGGGGGGCATAGGTTTCACTAGTGGCTTCTCTCGAGAGCATACGTATTCTACGGTGGGTGAACAAATTAATGTTGAGCAATTGACAGAATTGAGCATAGTTATGAGAATATCTAGGTATGATCATGTATATAGGCATCACGTCCGAGACAAGTAGACCGACTCATGCCTGCATCTACTACTATTACTCCACTCATCGACCGTTATCCAGCATGCATCTAGAGTATTAAGTTCATAAAAACAGAGTAACGCCTTAAGCAAGATGACATGATGTAGAGGGATAAATTCATGCAATATGATAAAAAACCCATCTTGTTATCCTCGATGGCAACAATACAATACGTGCCTTGCTGCCCCTACTGTCACTGGGAAAGGACACCACAAGATTGAACCCAAAGCTAAGCACTTCTATCATTGCAAAAAAGATCAATCTAGTAGGCCAAACCAAACTGATAATTCGAAGAGACTTGCAAAGATAACCAATCATACATAAAAGAATTCAGATAAGATTCAAATATTGTTCATAGATAAACTTGATCATAAACCCACAATTCATCGGTCTCAACAAACACACCGCAAAAAGAAGATTACATCGAATAAATCTCCACGAGAGAGGGGGAGAACATTGTATTGAGATCCAAAAAGAGAGAAGAAGCCATCTAGCTAATAACTATGGACCCGAAGGTCTGAGGTAAACTACTCACACTTCATCGGAGGGGCTATGGTGATGATGTAGAAGCCCTCCGTGATCGATGCCCCCTCCGGCGGAGCTCCAGAACTGGCCCCAAGATGGGATCTCGTGGGTACAGCAGGTTGCGGCGGTGGAATTAGGTTTTTGGCTCCGTATCTGATCGTTTGGGGGTACGTAGGTATATATAGGAGGAAGGAGTACGTCTGTGGAGCAACAGGGGGCCCACGAGGGTGGAGGGCACGCCCTGGGGGGTAGGCGCGCCCCCCTACCTCGTGGCCTCCTCCTTTATTTCTTGACGTAGGGTCCAAGTCTCCTGGATCTTGTTCGTTCTGAAAATCACGTTCCCGAAGGTTTCATTCCGTTTGTACTCCGTTTGATATTCCTTTTCTATGAAACTCTGAAATAGGCAAAAAACAGCAATTCTGGGCTGGGCCTCCGGTTAATAGGTTAGTCCCAAAAATAATATAAAAGTGAATAATAAAGCCCAATAATGTCCAAAACAATAGATAATATGGCATGGAGCAATCAAAAATTATAGATACGTTGGAGATGTATCACTGGACGAGACGCGGTCGACGCCAAGGGCGGGTTCGCCCTCATCCTCGTCACGACCATCGCCAAGGCCAAGCACCTCATCACCGTCGTTGACCTCGGGGCAGCATCCGGCGCGGCGACCATCTTCCCCAAACACCCTCACATAGAGGGTCGCATCGCCGTCGTACTTGAAATGAAGGGTGCACCGCCTGCCCAGGCCGCGCGTGCGGGCAAACGTCTGCCAGCCGCAGGCCACGGCTATATTGCCCGTGACGGAGACCTCAACCGCGACCAAGGAAGCTCTGCTACTGCAGCCGTCCGCCTGCAGCCAGAGCCCGCCTGGACCTGCAGCCGACAGCTCGTCGACGAAGAAGCGCGGGAGCTGAAGCCAGTTGCCGGCCGGATCCTCTGACCAGACGATGAACTCCGTCAGCACCTCCGCCGAGTGGAAGCGTGGCCGGGGAGGCCGTGCGACCACGGCGCGCCTCCCTTCATCAACAGGGCTGCCGTGACCGAAGCGACCCCTGCCGCGCGAAGCAGCACCACCGCGGCTGCGGGGGGCCGCAGCGGGGGTTGCGGTGTGCTTGCGGGGACGGTCGCGTCCGTGCTTGGGCATCAGAGGACCGGGCCCTTCGCGAGGGTCCTTCCCCTTCTCCGCGGCGGAGAACCTCTTCGATGGCGCCATCGGTGTCGCTGCTAGCAATGGAGCAAAGGAGGAGAAGCGAGCGGAATGGGAAGAGATGGGCAATGGGGGCTCCGCCGCCCCTCCCCATTTATAGCAGGAGAAGGCCAACCTGCGCCCCCCACGATCACAGGTAATGATGGTTTTTCCTTGCATGTCGCAGGGACTTGTCAAGTTGGGCAGTTGCTGAGGCAGCGTGGGGAAGCGGAGACGCCCACGTCTAATCAACCGCCACGCGTCGACCAAGGCCGCAGGCTGTGGGGGCTCGCGGCGCTCCGCACTTGCCCTTTGGCTTCGCCTCGAAGCCAAGTCCAAGCGCGCCTTGGGCCCGGGGGCTACTGTCGGCGTTCTGGGAACGGGGGTCCCCAGACTTGCCTGCCTGCGGCCCACAGCGTGGCTCTGCTAGTGGGCCCGTACGGCCCATCTTCACCAACAAGCTTTCAGGACCCTCGCGAGGGCCATGCCTCGCGAGGCGGGCGACACAAGACTTCCTCGGGAGCGGCCTCACCACGCTCGCTCGCGAGGGGCGGAGAGATCAAGGCAAGGCAAACCTCGCGAGGTTATCGTGACGTGAGCCATGACGACCAAGGCCAGGCGGGCGCTAGCGTGCACAGCGTCCTTGTTTCCCCTTTGGTGCTAAGGGGGCAAGCGCAGGCGCGGAGTACCAAGGCGTCAAGCAAAGGTTTCCCTATCGGTGCAACGAGACCAAGACCAACAGGACGACAAGACGGAGGTCACCGTGGAGCCCAAGGCGGCGTCACCACCAGAGCCTTTGGCAGGCGAAGCCTACTGGAGGTGGGTATTACACCACAACGGTGGCCCGAACCAGTATAAATCTTGTGTCCCTTGTGTTGCGAGTTTGTCGAGCTAGCCTAGAGATCGCGAAGTGTGTGAGGGCGTGATCTGTGACGGAGAGATCTTCGCGCGCACCCCAGAGTTCGAACCTTAAGGGTTTCGCCGGAACCCGAGATCCGACAGAAAGGATCCCCACTTTTCCAAGTGGGGAGGTCGAATTGGAATGGGGGGGAGGAGTCCTCCCTTTGGTCGGCGCACCAAGGAGGGGCTTTCCCTCCTTGCTGGCACCCTCTCCTCTCCCCTCTAACCTATATATATATATATATATATATATATATATATATATATATATATATATATATATATATATATATATATATGAGGTGTTGGCCCTTTTCCATTCACAAGTTTTGGAGCATCCTCTAGTTCATCTAGTTCTAGTCCTAGTTAGTCCTAATTGACTAATTAGAGCTATACCTAGTTCCTCTAATCCACATAATTAGAAGCCTAGTATGGTTCTAATCTCCTCCTTCTAATTCGCCGACGAGGATTAGCTCTGAAGGACGAAGCGTTGCCGAATCGTGAAGATTGTGCGCTTGCAACCAAGTAGAGAGGTCGTACTTTCGGTCTTCCATTTGAGGTATCGTTCAAGGGCGGTTCGCGGGATCGTCATCTACGGTTCGAGGGACTACAAGTATGATCTACACCGACTCATCTACTTCTGCTGCACTCTGGACTCGGTAACCATCGTTGATCCAAACCCTATATGCATCTTCACATTGTTCCTGGTTGATCATAGGGCGTTTTTTTGTTTTCTACTACGTCTCCCAACAGTGGCATCATGAGAGGTTCTATGAGTAGATGCAGGTTTTGATCTAGATCACATGTGAATGTGATGTTCTTGCCATGCTTCCCTCAAGTGTTACTTTGGTTCAGTTCATTGACGGCACGATGTCGCTTTTACAAGGTTCTGACAATCGATCGGCTCTGGTTGTCGCAATCTGCTAACAATTCCTTGGGTTTCATCATAGTCAAGAATAATGAACTGTCGCGTATGCAAGAGGGTGATGAAGATGAATGATCTTCTAGGGGGTCATACATGTTTGACAAAGTTTAGTGTGGGGGCGAGATTTTTAATTAAGTATTTTCTTTCACACACCCCGGAAGTTAATCTACCAACAAGAATTGTCGACTTGATGGTGTGCGTAGGTAGCTAGTGTTATCCGGAAACCTTGGAAGTCACTTAATTAAAATTTGGCAAACCGATTAGAGGACGTCTAACTTGGTTTTGCAGGGTTTCACGTGTTGTGGTATTGCCTTCGTCATGATAATGAGTTTATGTATGAGATGGTCATATGTTGTAATGTTAAGTGGCCTGCGCATCACGGCATGATGGCTGAATCCACGGGATTGCCACCTTAAGGTAATAGATGTAGAGATAGCCTACAGGTTACATGGAGGACCCGAAGCTTCACCAAGAGCATGAGTGAAAGTGCAATCATGCCCTTAATCGTATTTTGATGTTGATGACAGTATACACATAGGGGACTAACAAAGTTTGTCAAGTATATCTCAGGTTTAGCCCCCTTCGAATCATGTATGCGGATCACGGAAACATACATATATTGCTCAAGAATGAAGTAACACGACTACTAGCTTAGGCTCTTTTTATTTGCTCTTGAGTATAGAGATCCCGCACTATTAAGAGGGGAACATGGGGTCTCACGAAGGACTTGCTCAATAATCATCTCTCATGTCTCCATTTGTTCTTTGTCTCCCTCGGACGTCCGATACCTGTCGGATGACCGGTATTCACCGGACGTCCGGTACTTCCTACACAGAGCCAAAACGTCGGATTTCCGGTGTCCACCGGACGTCCAGCATGTCCTTTACAAAGCCAAAACGTTGGATCTCCGGTGTCCACCGGATGTCCAACACTTCCTTTATAGAACCAAAACATCGGATGTCCGGTATCCACCAGATGTCCGGTACTTTCTATACAGAGCCAAAATGTTGGACGTCCGGCCCCTGTCGGACGTCCAGTGTCTGCCGAGGCCTCGGTCGTCCGGTAAGTCTCGGATGTCCGACAGCTGCTGCTCTCAAGTGGCTCCAACGACCACTTATTGAGGGATACTATAAATACCTCTCACCTATCCCATGGGAGGTTTGACCATTCACTTTGAACATCCTCAAGAACACTTCACTCTCTCTCACACACACACACACAATCCTACACCAAAACTTATATCCCTAAGGGATTTGAGAGCATTTGAGAGAAGTTGTCCACTCAAGTGATAGATCCACCCCTTCCCCCTCTTTGAACCAAAGTAATTCGCAATTTGAGCAAGTCTTGAGCTTTTCCCCATTGTTCTTGTTACTCTTGGAGGTTAGAGACTCCTAGGAGGTAGGAGTTCTTCGGAGAAGAATCGACCATTCTGATTACCCCCGGAAAGTTTGTGAGGGTTTGGAGACCACCCCAAGGTCTACCACTAGTGGTTGAGAATCTCCTTCATGGTGATATCTCAAAGAGAGAATAGGGTGAGCCTTCGTGGTGTTGGTGTGCCCTCGTGGTAACAGACACCTCTCTAAATGGTGACGTAGCTTCCCTGCAAGGAAGTGAACATTGGCATACATCCTCGTCTCTCGGAGTTGCGGTTATTCCTAACCCTAACTCCCTACTTGTGGTTACTTTTCTCTTAGTCTTTACTTATCATATATTGTGCTTGTTTACTCATATACTTGTGGTACTTGTTCACCTTGCTTAGCTCCTAGTATCATTCTTGCAATTGTTAGGCTCACCTTTATATTCCGCATTATTGCCTAAAATTGTAAGTAACAATTAAAATTTGTAATTGTACCTATTCACCCCCCCCCCCCCCCGCCGCTTTAGGTCCATCTCAATCCTTTTCAATTGGTATCAAAGCCTCGTGCTCTATTCTTGTGGCTTAACCGCCCTAGAGCGAGATGAACCCCGATGGGACTCCCCTTGTTGCGGATCCGAAGGATAAGGGTGCGGCTTCCACGGAAGCCAAGTCCTTTACTTCTGAGGATCTGGAACGGGCCCTTCCTAAGCAAAAGGAGGAGCATGATGCTTCTCTTGAGGCCTTGCTGCAAATGAGATTAGCCACATTAACCACGATGCTTGCACCACTTTCGGGTGGTGTAGCCTCGAGGCCAACTGTACCTACTCCTTCACTTGGCCAACAACCTCCTAGTAATGATCACTCCAGTGTTCCATGGTGGAGTATGGTTACCAAGCTCTTGACCCGAAGAATCTTACACCAAGAGAAACATATGACAAGAATCTTAACGACACCGCAACCATGTGCATAAGGAGAGGTATGACTGACAAGCAAAGGATACCATACATACACATCACAAGTGCCAAGGAATTATGGGATAGCATTGTGAGGACCAAGACCGATACCTCCACTCTCCGGCTTGCTCAATATGAAATTGCCAAGGGTGAATTGCAAAGCTTTTAATGGAGAAAGGTGAATCTCCCAAGCATCTCCTTGAGTGTCTAATGACTCTCACCGCCGACATTGAGTCATGTGATTGTGAGAAAACACAAGATGGATTCAACTTGACTAAACGATTTCTTGTGGACAAGTTACTCCATGCTCTTGCTCCGTATCATCACCAAATGGTGTGGGACATAAGACAACATCATGGATTCAAGGAAATGACTCCGGATGACATCATATCCACTTTCCAACTATTTGAAGAATCAAAGGCAAATGCTACAAAACATCTTGCCATGCATGGTACCTCAACATCAAAAATCAATCTTGCTTTGAAGGCCAAGCATGTATTTGAGGAAGAGCAAAGTGAAGAAGAAGAAGATGATGATGAAGATGGTGATGAGATTGACTCCGATGAGAGCCCTTCATATGAAGACATTGCCTCTTTGTCAAGAAGTTTAGCGCGGGAAAATTCAAGGGAAGATTCCAAAAGAAGAAAGTGAGAAAATGCTAGAACTGTGAAGAAACCAACCACTTCTCCAACGATTGCCCTTATGAGAAGAGAGAAGATAAACCACGGTTTCCCAAGAAGAAGTTACCAAATCCTTTGAACTCCAAGCTCAAGAAGAGAGATGGGAAAGCAATGGTTGCTCATGAAGAATCCGATCCGGATGATGTTGGTGGTGTTGCCAGAGTAGCTCAAGATTCTCAAAACACCTTGAGTCTAGTAAACAAAAGTGGTGACGTTGTCACCTACAACTATATGAAAGACTACAAGGGCAACGCTCACAAGTGCCTAATGGCAAAGGCCGCAGTAGAAGATGGAGAGGACCAAAACTCTCCTGACAAGGTCAAGGTAACCCCATGGTCAAACCCTCCTCTTTTCACTCCTTCTACTCCTTGTGATGAGTATCTTAATGCGGAGGATAATTATGATGATGATGGTATAGATGATCCTATGCTTGCTAAACTAAATAAGTTCATGTGCTCCCTCAAAGGAAAGAAGCTCACTATGTTTCGTATGCTTATGGATATGGTGAGTAAGCACACCATCACCATTAAGGAACTCGAAACCCTCATCACCGAGGAAAAGAAAAAATATGAAATCCTTGAGCCGAAAGTCCAATATGAGGAAGCACGAAATGATGACTATGCTTAAAAATTGGTGCAAACATTGATGTTTATGCTAAAGAACTTGCCTCCTTGAAAAAGGCCAAGGACTTTTGCGAGGAGTTGATGAATGATAAAAGTAAGCTTGTGGAATCTCATGCTTCTCTCTCTAAGCATTGTGACCTTCTATCTGTGTCCCTCAAGACTAAGGAAGAGGAGCTCAGCCTTCTTACAAAGAGTTTTGAGATGCTCAAACTTACTTATCTTGAAACTCTAGCCAAGGCTTACTCTTCACCTATTATCAATATTGATGCTTGTACTACTAACTCTAGTGGTGACCTAGCATCTATTCTTGAGGAAAACCGCTTTCTAAAGGGACAACTCGAGAGAGGACTCATGGCATGTGCTCAAGGACAAAATAACCTTAATGAGGTATTGAGCCGACACAATGAGGTGGTTGCCAAGGAAGGGCTTGGGTTTGACCCCAAGCACAAGCAAGAAGAAAATATTCTCTCGAAAGTGCACCACACCTCTCAAGGAGACGTTTGTACGAGAAGGGCACAAGGAAAAGGGTAAGGTTGTGAGTGGGAAGGCCACTAGGGGCATGCCCGCTCTCAACAAGTCAAAAGAATTCATGCCTCCATCCTATGTACTTCGTAAAACAAACGATGGAGAAGTTTATGCTAAATTTGTTGGTCCTCGTAATGCATTTTGGTTTTATGCTATTTGGGTCCCTAAGACCCTTGTGACTAACTTGAGAGGTCCCATTGCAAAATGGGTGCCTCTAACCAAGTCATAAATTGTGTGTAGGTTGCTTTCTCTGGTGGAGTCAAATGGGTGATCGATAGTGGATGCACCAACCATATGACGGGAGATAGAAAATTGCTTTTAGATTTCATTGAAGCTATTCAACCATTTATGAGCATTGTGTTTGGTGGAGGATCAAATGGACAGGTACTCGGGTTGGGCAAGGTGGCTATCACAAATGACATGTCACTTGCGAATGTCATGCTTGTCCAATCCCTCAAATACCATTTGCTTTCCGTTCGTCAATTGGCTTCCGTTGGTTATGATACACTATTTGGACTAACATATGTGAAAGCCTTTAAGAGAGATACTCTCGAAGTGGCCTTTGTTGGAGAGTTGGATGGCAACCTTTACACGGTTGATTTCTCGAAAGAGAGCACATTCCATGCAACTTGTCTAATGGCCAAGGCCGACAAGGGGTGGCTATGGCATCGCCGGCTAGCCCATGTCGACATGAGAAATCTTCAAGATCTCTTAAAGGGTAATCACATCCTTGGACTAACCAATGTTTCTTTTGAGAAAGATCGTGTGTGTAGTGCATGCATAGCCAGGAAGCAACATCAATCAAAGCATCCACCCGAGAATATTGTATCTACTTACAGGCCTTTAGAGCTCCTTCATGTGGATCTTTTTGGGCCACCTTCATGGGATAGTCTTGGTGGGAAAAAGTATGGACTTGTCATTGTTGATGATTTTATACTCGAGATATACATGGGTGTTTTTCCTCAAGTCCAAGGACGAGACGAAGATCACCTTCATTGATTTTGCCAAGCAAGCACAACGCAAGGTTGACAAAGGAAATCTTGGCAATAAGAAGTGATAATGGCTTCACATTCAAGAACTACACCTTGGAGTAATTTCTTAGTGATGAAGGGATTGAGCATCAATATTCTGCACCATACACTCCTCAACAAAATGGTGTAACCAAAAGGAAGAATCGTACACTTGTGGAAATGGCAAGGTCCATGTTGGATGAATACAAGTCACCACATAGTTTTTGGGCCGAGGCTGTCAACACCGCATGCCATGTATCAAACGGACTCTTCCTCCGCACGATATTGGAGAAGAATCCATATGAGCTCCTAACCGGGAACAAGCCAAATGTCAAGTACTTTCGTGTATTTGGGTGCAAATGTTTCATCCTCAACAAAAGAGAACGGTTAGGAAAATTTCAGTCCAAAACAATTGAGGGCATATTTGCTGGTTATGGAGCAAACTCTCACGCCTACAGAGTCTACAAAAAATCCAATGGATGTGTTGTAGAAACTTGTGACGTGGTGTATGATGAATTTAATGGCTCCCATGGGGAGCAAGTTGATCTGAGTGATGTAGCTAGGTGAAGAAGATCCTTCTCAAGTTATTTTGACCATGGGTGTTGGTGCTCTTCTTCCAATGGAACAAGAACCTCATGATGAAGAAGAAGAAGAAGAAGACGGAAGTTTCACACATCAACAAGACATTTCAAGACCCATACGACCGCAAGCGCCTATTGCTCAAACGATGTCCGATGTTCAAGTACAAGAAGAAGATCAAGCCCCTCACCATGATCATCTTCAAGAACAAGATCATCACCAAGAGCAAGAACAAGAAAGTGCAATCATTGATGATGAACCTCAACAAATGCAATATGAAGAAGAAGATCTTCCACCACACATTAATGATCCATATGTTGAAGATGTGGCTGATGGAGATGAAGTTGAACCTCGTGAAACCCTAACCTCTATCATGCCCGAGTGGCCGGTCGTGTTGATGTTGATCAAATTCCTACCAGCATATCAGAAGGTAGAGTCACTCGTCAACAATTGACAAACTTGTGTGCTCACTTTTCGTTTGTCTCTAGTGTAATCAAGGCACAAGATGCATTAATGGACAATGATTGGCTTGTTGCTATGCAAGAAGAGTTGAACAGTTTTGAACGCAACAAAGTGTGGTCATTAGTCAAGAGACAACCTAAGGAACACAATGTCATTTGAACAAAATGGATTTTCAAGAACAAGAAAGATGAGAATGGCGTAATCATCCACAACAAGGCAAGGTTAGTGGCACAAGGGTACTCACCAGTTGAATATTTGGACTTTGGTGAGACCTTTGCTCCCGTTGCCCATCTTGAATCTATTCGCATCTTACTTGCCTATGCTACTTTCAATGGTTTTACATTACATCAAATGTATGTGAAGAGTGCTTTCCTTAACGGTCCTCTACAAGAAGAAGTATATGTATCACAACCACCTGGGTTCACTGATCCCGATCACAAAGACTGTGTGTATAAACTTCACAAGGCTTTGTATGGCCTCAAACAAGCACCTCGTGCTTGGTATGATCATCTTAATAAGTTTCTACTCGATGATGGTTTTGTGAGAGGGGTGACCGATCCCACTCATTTTACTAAGAGGGAAAATGCTGATTTGATCTTATGCCAAATCTATGTAGATGACATCATTTTTGGTTCACCTAACATTCATTTGTGCAAGAAGTTTGCGGCCTCAATGACCAAGACCTTTGAAATGTCACTCAATGCAGACTTGAAGTTTTTTCTCGGATTTCAAATTCAACAATTTCAAGAAGGAATTTTCTTGCCTCAAATAAAATACATCAAGGATATTTTAGAGAAGTTTGACATGACGAATGCTAGCCCATCTAAGACACCCATGCCAACAAAAATTGTACTCACTGAAGACACAAATGGTATCCCTCTTGACCCATATCTTTACCGCTCTATGATTGGTTCATTGCTTTATCTTTGTGCATCTAGACCAGACATCATGTTTAGTGTAGGCATATGTGCTAGATTTCAAGCTTCCCCTAGGGAAAGTAATCATAAGGCGGTTAAGCATATTCTTAGATACCTTGTTCACACCCCAAAGTTGGGTCTATGGTAACCCAAGGATGCCATGTTTAATCTCATTGGGTACATGGATGCGGATTGGGCTAGAGACAAAGTGGGACGGAAGTCCACCTCCGATGCATGTCACTTTCTTGGACGCTCCTTGGTAAGTTGGTCCTCGAAGAAGCAAAATTGTGTTTCCCTCTCCACCGCTGAAGCTGAATACATTGCAACTGCCAGTTGTCAACTCAATTACTACGGATGAGGCAAACTTTGAAGGATTGAGGTATCACCTATAGACATGTGCCTCTTCTATGTGATAATGAAAGTGCCATCAAGATTGCTGAGAATCCCATTGATCATCTTCGCACCAAGCACATTGATATTAGGTATCACTTCTTAAGAGACCATGTGCAAAAGGGTGGCATTGATATTGCTCATGTTGGTATGGATATGAAGGAAGTATGACCTAGAGGCAATAATAAAGTTTTTATTTTATACTTCCTTATAGCATGATAAATGTTTATTATTCATGCTAGAATTGTATTAATCGGAAACTTGATACATGTGTGGATACATAGACAAAACACAGTGTCCCTAGTAAGCCTCTACTAGACTAGCTCGTTAATCAAAGATGGTTAAGTTTGCTAACCATAGACATGTGTTGTCATTTGATGAACGGGATCACGTCATTAGGAGAATGATGTGATGGACAAGACCCATCTGTTAGCTTAGCATAATGATCGTTAAGTTTTATTGCTTTTGCTTTATGCAACTCCCGGATACTGGAGGAATACCATGTGTGCTATCAAACGTCACAACGTAACTGGGTGATTATAAAGATGCTCTACATGTATCTCTCCGAAGGTGTTTGTTGGGTTGGCATAGATCGAGATTAGGATTTGTCACTCCGAGGATCGGAGAGGTATCTCTGGGCCCTCTCGGTAATGCACATCATAATAAGCCTTGCAAGCAATGTGACTAATAAGTTAGTTGCGGGATGATGTATTACAGAACGAGTAAACAGACTTGGCGGTAACGAGATTGAACTAGGTATGAAGATACCGACGATCAAATCTCGGGCAAGTAACATACCGATGACAAAGGGAATAACGTATGTTGTCATTACGGTATGACCGATAAAGATCCTCATAGAACATGTGGGAACCAATATGAGCATCCAGGTTCCACTATTGGTTATCGACCGGAGAGGTGTCTCGGTCATGTCTACATAGTTCTCGAACCCGTAGGGTCCGCACGCTTAACGTTCGATGACGATTTTACATTGTATGAGTTATGTGATTTGGTGACCGAATGTTGTTCGGACTCCCGAATGAGATCACGGACATGACGAGGAGTCTCGAAATGGTCAAGAGGTAACGATTCATATATAGGACGATAGTATTCGGACACCGGAAACTGTTCCGGTGGTACCGGGTACGTATCGGGTCACCGGAAGGGGTTCCGGGCACCCCCCCCCCCCCCGGCAAAGATATGGGCCTTATTGGGCCAAGAGCGGAACAGACCAGCCCCTGGTGGGCTGGTGCGCCCCATATAGGCCGAATAGGAGGAGAAGTAAGGAGGGGAAGGGAGAAAGGAAAGGGGAGGATTCGGCCTCCCCCTTCCCTTCTCTCCCCCCTCCCTTTCCTCCCCCCTCCGACACTTATGGAAGGGGGGAGGCCGACTTGTGGGAGGCGCCCAAGTAGGATTGCTCCTACTTGGGGTGCCCCTTGCTGCCACTGTCCCTCTCCCACCTATATATATTTGGGGGGCACCGCTAGAACACACAACATTGATTCCTAGCCGTGTGCGCCGCCCCTCTCCACAGTTTACGCCTCCGGTCATATTCACGTAGTGCTTAGGCAAAGCCCTGCGCGGATCACTTCACCATCACCGTCACCACGCCGTCGTGATGACGGAACTCTCCCTCGAAACTTTGATGCATCAAAAGTTCGAGGGACGTCATCGAGCTGAACGCGTGCAGAACTCGGACGTGCCGTACGTTCGGTGCTTGATCGGTCGGAACGAGAAGAAGTTCGACTACATCAACCGCATTGTAAAACGCTTCCGCTTTCGGTCTACGAGGGTACGTGGATACACTCTCCCCCTCTTGTTGCTTTGCATCTCCTAGATAGATCTTGCGTGAGCGTACGAATTTTTTTGAAATTGCATGCTACGTTTCCCAAGAGGATATGCAACTCGCCGACATTTTCACCAAACCATAGGATGAAGCACGGGTTTGTCAACTTAGGCATGAACTTGGTATCTTGGAGCTTGACAACATTATGTGAAATCCAGTACCCATGCATGCATTTACTTCATGTCTTGTCTTGATGTAGGCATATGTTTAGGGGGAGACACTCAACTCATGAGTACTCTCACCCTATATAATGCATAAAAAGAACACACACTCTCAAAGTTACCATGTTCCTTGAACTACGATACTTTAAATGATGGAGTAGTGATCTTGAGCCCAAGGACAATATCTTCGCGGCATCACGACACACATACTCACACATGGTGGCCTTTGGCCACCGGCTCTCCTCGTAGGAAGGGTGCCCAATCATGCATAGGGTCCATAATTTGTGTGACTGGTTACTAATCATGTGGTATCATCTATGTCTGATTGCTCATATATTTTTGTCATTTACCCATTTGTGTATTCTGGTTCATCTAGATACTTCTAAGCGCTGTCTGTCAAAACCTTTTGCCACCGATCGTCCGACATTTCTCAGATGTCCGATTACTCACAGTTTTCGGTCGTCCGACACTGCTTGGATGTCCGGTCGCTGTGCAAAAATCATGCACAACCCATTTCCTCCCCAGGCCTCGGATGTCCGAGGATCTCCGGTCATCCGTCGCCTGGCACTTACATCAGTCCCCGGACGTCCGACCTCTGTCGGTCGTTCGGTGAAACCCGCGGTCCATATAAAATCTGGGGACGGGCCTGACCGGGTAGTTGCCCTATATTCTCCCCTCCCCACCCCGCGCCTGTGTCCGCTGCCGCCTGAGGTGGATCTATCTCGCCGCTGCCGGGGAGCCGCGCCACCTGGGGGTGGTTATCCGTCGCTTCAAGCCCCTTCCTCCTTCATCGACCTGTCTCAGGTATTCCCTCTGTCCCTCTCTATATTCCTCCGTCGTTCGTAACCGTGCACGATAGTGATCCCCTTTCTATCTTGGATAATCTCTCAGGTGTGGTTCTCCTCACGATGGTGAAAACCAAACATACCGCTCACAAGAATGTCGGGGGTGCCTTTGCTCGCGGTAATTATTATCCGTTCCTTTTCCGATTACCAGCTTCCCCGTCTCAATCCCATACAAGGGCTCACTGTGAAAAACTTCCATATCCAATGTCTCTTTGGTTTTAGCTTCTCGTCGTGGTGGCTCTGATGACTCTCAAGAGCATCAACGTCCGTGCAAACATGTTGGGAAATGTCCTGTGATCGAGGAGTCCTCTTCTTCTGAGGGCTCTGACTACGAAGAGGAGATGGAATATGAGGAGCTCGGGGTGCATGTGGCTGTTTCGTCCTGCCCCCGCGGCTCTCGAAGGGCCACCTACATGACTGCTCCTCCTCCGGATCAGCCCAATGTGGATGGTCGATGCATACCTCTTGAGGCCCCTCAACTTCATGGGCGTGTCCTCAAGGATTTCACCAAAGTGCCCAAGCCTGCATATCTTAAGTTCCGGCGCAACGTTGATCAATTCAAAGTGGTTCAAGACTCTCTGGATCAGCGTTTTTGCACCAATGTTCAGGCAGACATCTACACCTCCCCTGTCCTCCCAAAGGGACTCTCTCTGCACCACTTCATTGACTTGGAGCACATTCGGGCTCATCCCGTGAAGTACCCGGGTGCTATTGAACTCATTGAGTCATCTGGTCTTGCCGCTCCATTTGCATTTCAGCACGACTTTAAAAATGCCGCTATACATCAGTTTTATGCCACATGCTTCTTTGGTCCTGACAAGACCGTTACCTGGATGACCTCTGACACCGAGCTCACTTCCACTTATGCTCAGTTTGTCGCTGCCCTTGGCTTTCCTGACATTGGATTCAAGATCCACAAGGATGACCCCAACCACAAACCCAAAGCCATTGAGGCTTATGGCTATCTTCTTAGGGAACTGGATGATCTTACTGAGGAGGATAAGATGAAGGATCTGATTCAAGTCTCTATTTGGAGATCTCCTTTCTACATCATTTATCAATGTGTCATCCGCACCATCTATCCCAAGATGGTGACTGTGACACCCCAAAATTTTGATCTTGTTTTATTGATTAAAATTTTGCCAGGAAATTAAACTTTTCCATTTTGTCTAGATTTTTCCTTTTGATATTATGAGTTTTTACCTCAAGTGGAAACTTCCCCAAAGTATTATTGGACTTGTACACTCTCTCTATGAAACAATTCTTTATCAATGGATTTAAATTGCATAATTGCTTTTTCTTGAGCTTTATTCTTTTAAAATGATTTTTCATGAAATTGGAGCCTGTTTTGCACTGCAACCATTTGACAGATGCATTTAAAATTTCCACCAAAATTTGGGGATGTCATGTGATGTTTCCACATCACTTTTATGCAAAAATATCTTTTGGTCATTGGAGATTTTGGCTCTACACCAACTTTTCCAATCTGGTCCAGTAGGCATTTTTGCACTACAACCTAGTTAAATATTTCTTTAACAATTCTTTCTAGTGTTGGGAGATGTCAGTAGATGCATATATTTCAACTTTATGCCAAAACCCAGTGATGTTCTTTGAAAAATTTGAGTGAATTAACCTCTTTTTCATTCTGGTCCAATTTGATGATTTGTACTGCAACCCCATTTTATTTTGCTCTAGTGCCCATGAACTTTTTCCTGCTTGTAGCCCTCCCTACAAAACCCTTAAGTCCAGGAGAATGGACTCATTGGAATATTTTAAGTGCATGCATTGAGACCTCTTTCTTTCTGTCCAAAACTGTAGTTTTGCAAAGCTTGCACTAGCAAGTTTCTGGTCTTTCTCAAATGAGCTTGCCATCATCCTCTACATCTAAAGAGACCTTGATCTGGAGTTTTTGGCCACTCCAAGAGTTGCCTAGATGCATTGAGCATTTTGTCGAACACCTTGTGTTCATGGACAGTTTTTGGCATGTTTCCTAGGTTGCATTGTGATCTTTATCCTCTGGCCCAGCAACCACGTCCACTAAGATCCTAGCTATCCATAACCCAGTACTGTTAATTTCCAGCCTCCCCCTCGCGCTCTAGACTGCCCTGGCATTTCGTCGAGCATGTCCCGTGCGTGCTCGCCCAGAGCGCACGTTTTGCACGCGCGCGCACTGAGCCGCCGCGTTGCACTGCCACCCTCGTCGCGTCCCGTCCCTGGCCCCTGCTCGCTTGCTGAACCGCGCACTACACTCGCCCACTCTCCACGACACCCCTGGCGCCCTACAGCGCCGCTGGCAGAGCCTTTGGCGGCACGCCGGCGTCGGCAGCGAGCCCCTGCCATGGTCGGCGCCGCCCAAGCCACCCGCGCGCGCCAGCTGCCCCTGTGAACAGCTCAAGCTTATCCTGAAGCTCGTCGGCACGCGCTCGTCGCCGCCACGTCGCCCTGCAGCTACAGCACCGCGGTCGCCGGCGTTCTTATCCACGGCCGCCGTGGTCCAGCCTCAAGCGCCTATTTAAGGGATCCCCGAACTCGTTCAAGACCTCAGGCGACCTCGGGCTTTCCCCCTAGTGCTCCCCTAGCCGGGGATTGGCCGGGAGAGGCCATCTTCCCCAACTCCGGCCGGTTCGGCCGCCGCTGCCTTCCGGTGCCATTCATTGCAACCAGCCACTCCCCCGCCCATCCAGCGCCACCAACCGCTTCCCCTCGTTCTTGCGGAGCTGCCCAGCGCCTCAGCCGCGATCGGAAACCACCGGAGCCCAAAACTCACTTCACTCCCGTAGCCCCTCCGCCGCAGAGCTCGCCGCCGGCGACTCCTTCCACCCCCGACGACCCAACGACCACCAGGAGGACCGCCCCGGTCTGGCAGGTCCATCCCTGCCCTCAGGTGCCCTCGAGGAGCCGCCGTTCGTCGCCAGCGATCGCCGGAGCCCCGCCCCGTTCGGGCAGAGAAGAGGAGGGAGAGGGAGGAATGGTCAAACCTGACCAGTGGGCCCCCTGGACCCACTGTCAGTGACCCAACCCCGCCGACGCGTGTTTTAAGTGGAAACGTGTTTTGCAAAATACGTTTTCGCTTAACAGAAAGCGTAAGTGCCCCGAAACGTTTTCTTTTTCTGTTTTATTTAAAAACAGAACTTTCACCAAACTTTGACTGGCTATATCTTTTAAAATAAAACTCCAAATGAGTTGATTCTTTTTCCTACCTCTCTCAAATTTCATCTAGTTTATTTTCAGATTTATTTCAAAAATATTTGGGAAAACTTTTTGCACTGTGTCTGAATATTTGTTATTTGAATATTTCTTTTTCAAATAGGAGATGGAGAGAGAGAAAGCTTTCAAAAAGTGCACCCTTTGCATACTCTTGAAGGCAAGCATTTCTGAACTCTGGCATGATATTTTTGTGTGGTGTTTTTGATACGGTTAGAACACCACTCTACTTGGAGCATACATTATTTTTATGTAACGATAAAGTCACACGCATGAGTGCATACTGGAGATACCTTGCTGTTATTAATGGATATGTTGGTGATAGTGATCATCCTCGTGAGCCCCTCATGCATACCGGAAGGAAGCCGGGAAAGTCGTGATCTTGGGTAGGCACGAGCTTGTCCCTAGTTCCTCGTCGGGACGAGTGTGTCCGGTATGGCATGAGGAGGTTTGATGAGCGGTGATTCTGTCTGTTAATGGTAATATTTTGGTTTATGCTAATCACTCGGAGAATTCTTGGACCACCTGAGTCGGTCTGGGTCGAGCCCTGATCAGTAACTTCCCTATTTGTTTTGTACTACCACCTGTCCCTGTCGCAGACGGGGTACGGTTCAGTAAGTTGTCAATCCCTTACCAAAGCACACACCGTACAGAGAGGCCATGGTGGAAGATACCGGAGGCCTCCGGTAGGCATGCCACCTGGTCCGGGGGCATGAGTGTTTCCGGTTGGGACCGAGAGGGGGGCACCCCTTAGAGCACGCGTATATAAATTTGATCCCATGCTACGTCGAGGTTGTAGCCTCCCCACTTAGAGTTTGGCTCGACAGGTGTTGTGGGTGATTCTAGACACCGGTAAGTTAAGCTGGTGTGTGCAGGTCAGGCGTGTTTTCAATTAAAAGACCGTAGGAGGAATTAGTCCCGAGGGACTAAATAAATCCGTTACTCGTGGGTAAAGAGTACACCCTCTGCAGAGGATATATCCCTTTGGATAGCCATGTCCATGGTAAGGATTACAGTCTGAGATAGATCATAGTATCGGTTTTCGGATGGAGACACGGCTGGACTAGAACACTGTAACGGTATTCGGATGGAGAACGGCTAAATCAGAACACAGTGACGGTCTTCGGATGGAGAAATGGCTGAACTAGATATTGTTTATGACTGTGGCACATATGGATTATGATCATTGTTATTGTGGACTAACCATTTACTTTATTTGAATTATTGAGTATCCCTGGGACGGTTCTACCTCCCGGATATTCACTATGTTCATTCTTGTATAAGCCCTTTATGTGACGTCGCTCAGACGCCCGACTGCGGCATGTTTGTTATTTATTTATCCATTATAAGCCCTTTATGTGGCGTCGCTTAGACGCCCGACTGCGGCATGTTTGTTAATTATTTATTCTTTATAAGCCCTTTATGTGGCGTCGCCCAGACGCCCGATAGCGGCATGTTTGTTAATCATTTATTCTTTATAAGCCCTTTATGTGGTGTCGCTCAGACGCCCGACTGCGGCATTGTTAAATTTATTTGCACCCTTTTTGAGGAGTCATTTCAGGCACTCGATCAGTGCATTCTATTCCTACTCCCGTATTGCATGTTCATCTTTTTCCCGCATGCGTGCATCACGGTTTTCGTTTATCTCGTGACAGACGTTATCCTCATAATATATTTTCGGAGCATGTTCTGGTATATTATTCCCGTGTTCTTAATGTTTGTGAGTACATTCAAACGTACTCACTGGCTTGTCCCTGGCTATTGTCTTGGCCAGATTCCTTGCTTGGAGATAAGCATTGCGATGACAGCCCCGGAACCTACGCTATGGCGATAGCAGCTGCGCGAAGATAGGAGTTATCCTGGTCAACTGTTCTTGTGGGAAATGGAGTCCCATAGACGCAGATGTACCGCAAACCGCTTCCGCCATCAACCACTAGAAACCAAGTGTTGTACTCCTAGGCCACAAGGGTCTTGTACTACATATTTTTGTGCTTTGCTTGGAATTCTTGTATCAAGTTGGTGCCTCATCAGCTAACAGTAATCCTGGGGCTGGTGAGCACAAAGGCCGTTTTCTGGGAAATTATTATCCCAAAAATCCGGTCGTGATAGTGACAAGGGATCTTGCAACAGTTATTGCATTGATCTCATGTCTTGCCTCAATGAGTCTCCCAAAGGAAAGATAAATGTTCCTCATTTTCTGTGGCATGAAATCCGTCTTGCTAGCTTTCAGTACAAGTGGGCTTTCCCTCATGCTCCACTCATTCAGGCTCTCATTGAGAGTGTTGCTCCATTTTATTTTGAACGGACTCATGTGCATGAGAAGTGGACTATTCTTCCTCACATGGCGGACGATTGGGCTCCCAAGGTTTCCTCCAAGTCTGCCCCTGCTCATAGGTCGGCTGCTAGGTCTCATGCGTCCTTTGGGCGTTTTGCCCGTTTTCTCGGAAAGACTCACTCTGCCATGATGAAGGTGTTTACCTTCAACTGCAGACAAAACCATGATGTAGTCACTCGCATGATCACCTCCAAGAATGCCTTGAAGTCTCGTCTGCGTGACTCTGGGGCTACCTATGTTAGTGACGATGAGCGTCTTCCGGTGGCTCCTCCTTCAGATTTTGGCTTTCCTTCGAGGCCTGAGTAGGCTGATCTCTTCGACGAGGCGGGTGGTAGTGGAGCTCATAACAATGATGATGATGATCTGTGGCGTTCTGGGTTGTCCTCTTTGTCCCTTTTGGGTACTTGATGCCAAGGGGGAGAACTAGTTGTTGTTCTACCTATCTTAAGACTTGTTGTTTCATTCTGTTAAACCATTATGTTTTAAGTGGGTGTATGACTTTATGTATGAGGAGATATTATGATATTATGCCGTCATGAGTTCTTTTGTGTTAGCTATGCATATCCGAAAATATTTTGCTCATATGATTATAATGGTTGTTACTGTAAGGGGGAGCTCTCCATATAATGTTTGTAATTATTATCACTATGAGGGGGAGCTCCATATTTGTGCATCTAGGCGTTGAAATGCTCTTCGACAAATCTGTCTTAAATATAGAACAATCTTATTTTTTTTACTATGTGTATATTGTCATCAACTACCGAAAAGGGGGAGATTGAAAGTGCAATCATGCCCTTAATCATATTTTGATATTGATGACAGTATACACACAGGAGACTAACAAAGTTTGTCAAGTATATCTCATGTTCAGTCCCCTCAGAATCGTGTGTGCGGAACACGGGAACATATATATATTGCTCAAGAACGAAGTAACACGACTACTAGATTAGGCTCCTTTTATTTGCTCTTGAGTATAGGGATCCCGCACTATTAAGAGGGGAACATGGGGTCTCGCGAAGGACTTGCTCAATAATCATCTCTCATGTCTCCATCTATTTTTTGTCTCCCTCGGACGTCCGATACCTGTCGGACGACCGGTACTTCCTATACAGAGCCAAAATGTAGGATTTCTGGTGTCCACCGGACGTCCGGCATGTCCTTTACAGAGCCAAAACATCGGATCTCCGGTGTCCACCGGACGTCCGACACTTCCTTTACAGAACCAAAACGTCGGATGTCCACCAGACATCCGGTACTTTCTATACAGAGCCAAAACATCGGACGTCTGGTCCCTGTCGGACGTCCGGTGTCTGCCGAGGCCTCGGTCGTCCGGTAAGTCTCGGACGTCCGATAGCTGCTGCTCTCAAGTGGCTCCAATGGCCACTTATTGAGGGATACTATAAATACCTCTCACCTATCCTGTGGGAGGTTTGACCATTCACTTTTAACATCCTCAAGAACACTTTTCACACACTCTCTCTCACACACACTCCTACACCAAAACTTAGATCCCTAAGGGATTTGAGAGCATTTGAGAGAAGTTATCCACTCAAGTGATAGATCCACTCCTTCCCTGTTGGGGATATAACTAGAGGGCCTGGTAGCAATGGGAGAAATCAAATCCTGGGCACTGGAGCCTGAGGTTGGGAAGATTGAGGAAGAGGTAGGCGTGGGGGGAGATAGACGAGTGTGTACCCCTTTATAAAGGCGATGAATATCGAACGCCTCCTCACGGGCCTTAAAGCTCGCCTATTTCCAAGGGATCGCCAACGACACGGTTGGATTACCCATGCCCATATTAATGAGGATCCCGTGATAAGGGGACACGATCTCTGCTTCGACAAGACGTGCCAAAGGAAACCGCATCTCGAAACATGGAGCGGGAGGCTAAAAAATGGTTCGAAATAATAACCGTGCAGAGACGTGGCGTCTCACTACAAAAGATGTCAGTAGATGGGACTTGTTAATATTATACCCTTTGCGGCTGTATGTGGAGCTTGTTTTGCAGAGCCGGACACGTTTTCTATGTTCGAGGACTACTTTGAAGTATTCGGAGGAGGAACCCGTCTTGCAATGCCCAAGACAATCTGCACGCCAGACACATCATCATTGAAGCCTGGTTCAGGGGCTACTGAGGGAGTCCTAGATTAAGGGGTCCTCGGGCGTCCGGGCTGTGTGACGTGGGCTGGACTGATGGGCCATGAAGATACAAGACAGAAGACTTCCTCTCGTGTCCGGATGGGACTCTCCTTTGCGTGGATGGCAAGCTTGGCGTTCGGATGTGAAGATTCCTTCCTCTGTAAACTGACTCTGTACAACCCTAGGACCCTCCGATGTCTATATAAACTGGAGGGTTTAGTCCGTAGAGGCAATCATAATCATACAGACTAGACATCTAGGGTTTAGCCATTACGATCTCGTGGTACATCAACTCATGTAATCCTCATATTCATCAAGATCAATCAAGCAGGAAGTAGGGTATTACCTCCATCAAGAGGGCCCAAACCTAGGTAAACATCGTGTTCCCCGTCTCCTGTTACCATCGACCTTAGATGCACAGTTCGGAACGCCCTACCCGAGATCCGCCGGTTTTGACACCGACATTGGTGCTTTCATTGAGAGTTCCGTTGTGTCATCATCTGAAGGTTCGATGGCTCCGTCAATCATCTACAACGATGCTGCCTTGAGGGAGGTCTTTCTCCCTGGCTAGATCTTCGTATTCAGTGGCTTCGCACTGCGGGCCAACTCACTTGGCCATCTAGAGCAGATCGACAGCTACGCCCCAGGTCACCAGATTAGTTTTGGAAATCTAGATTATGTCGTTGATATCCAAGGAGACTTGATCTTCCAAGGGTTCACGACCCCAACCTCCGCTCTGGCCTTAGATCCGGAGCGCATCACCAGGTCCAAAGACAGGATTCCTGAGCCCGCCGAACTATCTGCGGCCACTAAACCCAGTACGGGAGAGCCGGAGGAAATAGTGTCGCTGGCAATCATCATGAAATCGGATTCTTCTCCGGATACTGGCTCCGAACACCCGGAGTCAGCGTTGTGTGAGCTCGGCCAAGGAGTCTCATTCCCGCCGTACTCCACGGGCTCTCTTCTCCCCGGCCAAACCTCGCCCTTGAGCGAGGCTCTGGACTTGATGCAATCCCTCATCATTACAGAGGAGCAACGTCCGAACTACACCCAGCCCGGACTAGGGGCTGAGAGCGGGGAATTTTACGGTCCCACCCACCACCCACTTCATAGCCACTGTCGAGGACTTAACTGACATGCTCGATTACGGCTCCGAAGACATCGACAGTATGGACGACGATGCCGGAGAAGAGCAGGCCCAAAACTCGCCGTTCACCGGACGCTGGACGGCCACCTCTTTGTATGACGTGTATATGGTGGATACACTCAAAGAGGGTAATGACGATAACGAGGAAAATCTAGTCGAGGATAAACCTCCTGAGATACAACCAAAGCGTCGACGTCAGCGGCGCCGCTCTAAATCATGCCATGGAAAAGATAGCAATACCGGCACGAGAGACAACAATACTCCGGACGACGCCGAAGACCAAGAAGACCCCATCGAGCCAACCTCCGAACAGGACGATCGGGAGGATGGCAAGTTAGCCCTGATAAACAGGCCATAAACGAAGACTCGGTGGACAGTAATTATCTTCCACTCTCCGAGGATGAGGTGACCCTCGGCGACGAAGACTTTATCGTGCCTGAGGAACCCCTCGAGCAGGAGCGCTTTAAGCGCCGGCTAATAGCCACTGCAAGGAGCCTGAAAAAGAAGCAGCAACAGCTTCAAGCTACTAAAGATCTACTCAACGACAGGGGGACTAATGTCCTGGTAGCCGAGGAATACGGCCTCGAGCGCCCAACCAAAAGTTACCCAAAGCGTAAACTGCTACCTCAATTTGACGACGAGGCACTTGAACCCGTACCATCAGCACGTAACGCGGCTGACCGACCACCACGTGGCAGGGACAAAATGGCAACTCAAGCCGAACACCAGCCCATATTACCTCGCCGTAAAGGCAGAGACACAACAGCTCAGGGATATACGTATGACTTGCGGCAGGAAAATAGAGCAGGTTAGACCAGATCAATCTACGGATCGCGGGGGCATGCCCCAACACGCGATGATGGCTATCTAGTCGGACGTGACAAGCATAACCACGTCCGAGCCGAAAACCGCAGACGGACTCCATCCGAGCTACGTCGCGACTTGGCCCGATATAGAGGCGCCGCACACCCCCTCTGCTTCACTGATGAAGTAATGGAGCACGAATTCCCAAAAGGGTTTAAACCCGTAAACATTGAATCATATGATGGAACAAAAGATCCCGTGGTATGGATTGAGGACTTTCTTCTCCATATTTATATGGCACGCGGTGATGATCTTCATGCCATCAAATACCTCCCGCTAAAACTCAAGGGACCAGCTCGGCACTGGTTAAACAGCCTCCCAGAGAATTCCATTGGCAGCTGGGAAGACTTGGAAGACGCCTTTCGCGACAATTTCCAAGGTACATATGTCCGGCCTCCGGACGCCGATGATCTCAGTCACATCATCCAGCAGCCCGGAGAATCAGCCAAGAAACTCTGGACTAGGTTCCTAATTAAAAAGAACCAAATTGTCGACTGTCCGGACGCCGAAGCACTCGCGGCCTTTAAACATAGCATCCGCGACGAGTGGCCCGCCCACCACCTCGGCCAAGAAAAGCCCAAGTCCATGGCAGCTCTTACCGCACTAATGACCCGCTTTTGCGCGGGAGAAGATAGCTGGCTCGCTCGTAGAAGCAATAGTGTGAGCGATCCTGGCACCTCCGAAGTCAGGGACGGAAATGGCAAGCCACGACGCAATAAAGACAAGCGTCATAGCAATAACGCAGGAACCCAAGACACGTCGGTCAACGCCAGATTTAGTGGCTCAAAAACCGGTCAACGGAAGAAGCCATTCAAGGCAAACAGAGATGGTCCATCCAGTCTAGACAAGATACTGGATCGGCCCTGTTAGATCCATGGCAGCCTCGACAAACCGGCCAACCATACCAACAGAAAATGTTGGGTTTTCAAATAGGCCGGCAAGCTCAATGCCGAACACAAAGGGAAGGGGCCGCCCAGCGACAGTGAAGAAGAGGAGGCTCGCCTACCGAGCACTGGGGGACAGAAACAATTTCCCCCCAGAGTAAAAATAGTAAACATGATATACATGACGCATACCTATGAAAGGGAGCGCAAGCATGAACTACAAGACGACCACGCCATGAAGTCGGACGCCCCAAAATTCAACCCATGGGTGGCCTGCTCGATCACTTTTGATCACAAGGACCACCCAACCAGTATCCGTCATGGAAGTTCGGCAGCTCTGGTCCTGGATCCAATTATCGGCGGATTCCATCTCACACGAGTCCTCATGGACGGCGGCAGTAGCCTCAATTTACTCTATCAAGACACTATCCGCAAAATGGGCATTGACCCTTCAAGGATCAAGCCCACCACAACTACCTTCAAGGGAGTAATACCCGGCGTATAAGCTCACGGCACAGGCTCAATCTCACTGGAAGTCGTCTTCGGTTCAAAAGAAAACTTCCGACGCGAAGACTTGATCTTTGATACTGTCCCGTTCCGCATTGGCTACCACACACTGATCAGGCAGACCGCTTTTGCTCATTTCAATAAAATGCCCGGTCCATGCGGCACCATAACGATCAACGGAAACACGGAACGCTCCCTCCACACTGAGGGGCACACTGTGGCAATCACAGCCGAAGTACAAAGCGGCCCCCTCAAGCCGCATATCTCATCGGTCATTAAACCTCCGGCCTCTACTACCGGTCAATTTTAGAGCTGGATTAGCAGTTCCACCTCCGTCGTTCGCCTCTTATACCCGCGGAGTTTGTACCATGCATGCATAATTATGCACTCAAAGTACCTTGGTCATCGGCGGAGGCATAATACAGACAGGCCTACAAAGCGGTTCGTCCGGACTTTAGCCTTTTCTCTTTTCTAACTATTTTCTTATCTTTTTGCCACAGGTGAATCAATCCCTATCCGTTCTATGGACCTAAAAGGACTCTTTGTGAGCCCGGTTTTCCTACAAATAACCAAGGGTTGCTCCCTTTAAGGAAGCCTTTCTGCGGAGGCACAGGCAGCGCAGACGTGCGACAGGAGGTCCAAAAGATTTTTTGTAGACCAAAAACTCTATTTGAATCCTGTATAGAGCCTTTTTCCTTAGCCCTCGACCTCTGGCACGTAAAATGGCCTGGGTGGTGGTGTCATAATCTGTAAGATTGCATTCGACATATCAATCAGATTTTAGTGAATAAAATCCGTCTCCAGTATTCGCTTTTCCGCATACAAACGTACCCTGCTTCTTCGGTCATTTCATGCAGACACCTCGGCACAAATCGCCAGGGGCTCGATACGGCAACATATGGGTTACCGAAAAAGTCCGAACAGCTTTATAGCATACTTCAGCGTCACGAGTTTGGCATTATATGCATCAGCTCCGAATCATGTCTTTGGTCAATAGCTGGGTTGCCCGGCTCCTGTGCTTGCTTCCCTACGTTCCGTCTTATCGGCTAGGGTAGTAAAGGGAGAACTACTGCGATTGTGTTTCCGGTTCACCTGGTCAAACACCTCAGTAGAGAAAGCTGAAAACTGACCGTCATGATGCGGCGAGAGCTGGTCAACCACTCGGTGACTTATTAGAATTTTTTGTGATTCCTTCCGTATTACACGAAGGACCATTTTTCTGGTCACCTATGTAACGCAACCGTATTCGGATAACAGTGTACATACCAGGGGCTACATCATAGACCCACCGTAAAACTCCAATGGCTAAGTGAAGGTGTTAAAGCCCTATAGTCCGATTGCCTAGTTCGCCGCACTAACACCTTCGTTCCGGACCAAGACGTTGGGTCAAGAGTGATCAGGTGCTATTCCGAACACCCCCGTATTATATGCGAGGGGGCCGAAGCCGATGACTGGCAAACTTTCAGGTTTTAAGACACAGACGCAAAGGAGGAAATAATAGCAAAGGTATATAAAACAGCTTTCATGTATCACAATTCTGGTATATTTATTCAAATATAATACCCTTCGAGCACTAACCCTCTATTAAGCGGGCGCCCTCTAGGACGTCCTCCAAATAATGGTCTGGCGTGCGATGGTCCTTGCCTCCAGGTGGACCCTTGGTTGCAACATCGGTGGCCTTCATCTTTGCCCAGTACATCTTGACGCGGGCAAAGGCCATCCGGGCACCTTCTATGCACACCGACCACTTGACGGCGTCAATACGCGGCACTGCATCGACAAGCCGCTGCACCAAACCAAAATAGCTGCTCGGAACAGGTTTGGCTGGCCATTGCCAGACCACGACTTCCTTCATGGTAGCTCCGGACATCTCGTGTAGCTCGGCCCACTGGGCCATCTGTTCGTTCAGCAGCGCCGGACGCCTTGCCACGTTGAATTGTGACCAGAAAAGCCTCTCCGCAGCACGTCCTTCCTGTGCTTGGAAGAACTGCGCCGCGTCGGAAACACTCTTCGGCAGATCCAAGAACGCGTCTGGAGAACTCCACATTTGGTTAAGCAGAGCATACTTTGGGTCGCCGAACTTAGTTTGCAAAAGAAAGGGCTTACCAGCCGCTATCTCCCCAGCCTGTCGGATCTCCTCCTGAGCCGCTCTAGATCAGGATCGCGCTTCCTTCGCCTCTAGTAAGGCTTTGTCGAGTTCTACTGCCTTGGCTTTGTTATCCTCCTCGAGGGATTTGCATCTGCTAGTGGCATCCTTCAGCTCCCGCTCCATGGTAGATATTATCTCCTGGCACTGGCGCTGAGCGGCCTGTTCGGCCTTTAAATCTGCAGCCGCCTTCTTGGCAGTTGCGTCACTCCGTCTGGCCTGCTCCTTGGCCCGAGCAAGTTCAGCCCGAAGGGTCTCAACCGCGGCAGCACCATCTACAGTTATGCATGTCACAGTATATGATTTTCAGCTTCGTGCTCATACTAGTATACATGCATAAACAAGCTGCCCCAACACATACCTTGTGCCTCGTCGAGCTGCCGTTTAATAAGAGTGATGTCCTCATCCGCTAACTCAAGTTTCTGCTTTAGATCTGCAACTTCCGTAGCTTGGGCGGTCGCCATGGACATAACAGCCTGTGTTCAAATTAATTAGGTTACTTCCTGAGCATATCTTTTTGATCCTCTGATCGCCTCCCTGTGGAAGACGACCAGAGCATCAGGGGCTACACCTATGCAAAAGCGCATTGTGCATGAAAATGTAGTTAAGCTATTACATTGCATACCTCGAGGCCTCTCAACGGACCCATGAAAGCTTCATTCAATCTGCTTCTCGCGGACAGAACCCTTTCAACTCCCGTACCAATTAAGGTACGATGTTCCTCTGAGATGGACACACTTTCTAATGTGCCCATCAGAGTATCAGGCACCTCCGGATTCCTGGAGGCTGCTGCGGGAGTATGCATTCCCTCCAAAGGGGTACTCCTGCTCAACCCTGGAGTCATCTTCGGCTGTAAGCCGGATAGTTCGGGGCCCTCATTGGTGGCCCCCGTAGGGGCTATGCCCCCTGGGATCTTGATGATCGAAGTACCACCCTTGGGCGCTGTCTTCATTGTCTCCCACGCTGCTTGATGGCCAGGGGAGACCTTCCTGGATGACACCTCGAAGTCGTCCGCCCTAAGGGGCAAGGAAGCATGAGAAGGCGTCTCGCTTTCCATCATCCCCGGAGACAAGTCCCCTGATGAGGAGGACTGTTGGGGTGGACTGTGGACCGAACTGTAAGCATATAGTTTTAATGTTACCCCTGCAACCCGAAAAAGAACGGGATATGTTTAGAGCATCCTTGTTCACTTACGATTCGGCAAGGGGCTTGTCCCTAGAGAGGTGCCTTGTGACGACATTGGCTTCGGAACCCGAACCATGTGGTAGGGATGCCTTCCCTCTCTTGGGTGCTTCCACCTCCAAGTCTTCGGAGGCAGACCTTTTCCTCCTATGAGGGGAAGGGATATCACCTTCTCCTTCCCCTTCGTCTTTCTAAGAGGGACCTTCAGTCTCCCCGGACATAGTGTCCAGTCTACCTGTAGAGTGGAGGCCGCTTTCGGCCTCTTCGCTCTTCTTCTTGTCCTCTTGCGCTGGCACTTGATATGGCGCCGGGACCAGCATCCTGATCAACACAGGATCGGCCGAGTCTTCGGGAAGTGGAGCTGAACACCTAATTCATTCAGCCTTCTTTATCCAGCCCTGGTCAAAGATAGAACTCTCAGTACATTGCTATGGGATAATCAACCGAGTTGCATTCAGAAATTGGGTGCTTACCAAGGTATCTGGATGGTTGCAGTCGAGACCGACGTCTTCGGATGTGTCCAGCCACTGCTTTCTAGTCTTGAAGAATAGTTTCCACATCCCTTCGTGCGTTGTGCCGAAGAATTGCTGAAGGGTCCGCGGTCCTTCCGAATTGAACTCCCACATACGGAGGGGCCGTCGCTGGCACGGGAGGACCCGGCGGACTAACATTACTTGGATCACGTTAATAAGGCATATGTCCCTTTCAAGGATACTCCGGATACGACTTTGTAACGTCTGTACTTCATCGGATGATCCCCAGTCTAGCCCCTTATTTATCCACGATGCGAGCCGCAGTGGAGGGCTAGGTCGGAACACAGGTGCGGCTGCCCATTTGGTACCGCGGGGTTCGGTGATATAGAACCACTCCTATTGCCATAAGTTGGAGGTTCCTGTGAAGGTACCTTTTGGCCAGATAGCATTGGCAAGCTTGCTCACCACAGCACCGCCGCACTCCGCTTGCTCCCCGTTAATTACCTTTGGCTTCACATTAAAGATCTTGAGCCATAGGCCGAAGTGTGGGGGGATGCGGAGAAACGCTTCACACACGACGACGAACGTCGAGATGTGGAGAAAAGAATCCAGACCTAGATCATGAAAATCTAGCCCATAATAGAACATGAGGCCGCGAAAGAAGGGGTGAAGGGCGAACCCTAGCCCGCAGAGGAAGTGGGAGATGAATACAACCCTCTCGCCAGATTTTTGGTGTGGGGATGACCTGCCCTCCAGCAGGGAGCCTTTGGAGGATTTCCGCAGTCAGGTATCTCGACTTCCAAAGCTTCGCGATATCCTCCACGGTGACCGAGGAGGCTGCCCACCTGCCATGGGAGATGGATCCGGACATAACTAGAGGGCCTGGTAGCAATGGGAGAAATCAAATCCTGGGCGCTGGAGCCTGAGGTTGGGAGGCGTGGGGGAGATAGACAAGTCTGTACCCCTTTATAAAGGCGATGAATCGAACGCCTCCTCACAGGCCTTAAAGCTCGCCTATTCCCAAGGGGTCGCCAATGACGCAGTTGGATTACCCATGCCCATATTAACGAGGATCCCGTGATAAGGGGACACGATCTCTGCTTCGACAAGACGTGCCAAAGGAAACCGCATCTCGAAACGTGGAGAAGGAGGCTAAAAACGGTTCGAAATAATAACCGTGCAGAGACGTGGCGTCTCACTACAAAAGATGTCAGTAGATGGGACTTGTTAATATTATACCCTTTGTGGCTGTATGTGGAGCTTGTTTTGCAGAGCCAGACACGTTTTCTGTGTTCGAGGACTACTTTGAAGTATTCGAAGGAGGAACCTGCCTTGCAATGTCGAAGACAATCTGCGCGCCGGACACATCGTCATTGAAGCCTGGTTCAGGGGCTACTGAGGGAGTCCTGGATTAAGGGGTCCTCGGGCGTCCGGGCTGTGTGACGTGGGCTGGACTGATGGGCCATGAAGATACAAGACAGAAGACTTCCTCCCGTGTCCGGATGGGACTCTCCTTTGCGTGGCAAGCTTGACGTTCGGATATGAAGATTCCTTCCTCTGTAAACCGACTCTGTACAACCCTATGCCCCTCCGGTGTCTATATAAACCGGAGGGTTTAGTCCATAGAGGCAATCATAATCATACAGGCTAGACATCTAGGGATTAGCCATTACGATCTCGTGGTAGATCAACTCTTGTAATCCTCATATTCATCAAGATCAATCAAGCAAGAAGTAGGATATTACCTCCATCAAGAGGGCCCGAACCTGGGTAAATATCGTGTCCCCCGTCTCCTGTTACCATCAACCATAGACGCACAGTTCGGGACCCCCTACCCGAGATCCACCGGTTTTGACACCGACAGTGACCCCGGACAACCAAGAACAACATAAAGTTGATGTGGCGAAGCTGCGAGATGAGATCGCTGTCGGTGTCAAAACCGGTGGATCTCGGGTAGGGGCTCCCGAACTGTGCGTCTAAGGATCAAGGGTAACAAGAGGAAGGGACACGATGTTTACCCAGGTTCGGGCCCTCTCGTTGAAGGTAATACCCTACTTCCTGCTTGATTGACTTTGATGAGTATAGGGGTTACAAGAGTTGATCTACCTCGAGATCGTGATCGCTAAACCCTAGATGTCTAGCCTGTGTGATTATGATCGCCCCTATGGACTAAACCCTCCAGTTTATATAGACACCGGAGGGGGCTAGGATTGTACAGAGTCGGTTTACAGAGAAAGGAACCTTCATACCCGAACGCCAAACTTGCCTTCCACGCCAAGGGGAGTCCCATCCGAACATGGGGGAACGCCTTCCATCTTGTATCTTCACGGCCCATGAGTCCGACCCATGTCACATACCCCGGACGCCCGAGGACCCCCTAATCTAGGACTCCCTCAGTAGCCCCTGAACCAATCTTCAACGACGACGTGGCCGACGCGCACATTGTCGGTTCCTCCTCCGAGTACTTCAAAGCATCTGAACGAAAGGACTGTATTCGGCTTTTACATCTTCGGTCTTGGTAAAGTGAATTCTTCGAACAGCTCGGCTTTACATTAAATGTTATACCCTTTGGCTTCTGCGCCATCGTCGCCCCGGCTTCCACGTGTCAGACGAATACGAGGGGTCCAAGCATTTTTACACATAACACCCGGGCCATGCAGGGAAGGCGTCTATTTAAGGAGATTGAATCTCAGATGCCATTCCATACCAGGCGGAAAATCCTTAGAGCTTGCCACAAGAAACCGCGCAAACATGGCTAGCGTTCCCAGTTCTTCCTCCCGCCCCCACGGCCCTGAAAAAGGCGATTGGGAGAGCTGCTCAGTATCCCACGCCCAGCTGACTAAGCTCCAGATGCAGGGATATCTCCCTCCCGCGGATCTAGTTCCCGTTCGAGCGGGATTAACTTCCATCAACGGTGAAGCCCTGGCGGAAAAGTTCCCCAATACTACCGAGGGGGAGTGAGTGTGCTTCGTTTCCTTCCTATTAAGAGGCATTGGATTTCCAATCCATCCTTTCCTCTGAGGTCTCCTGGAGTACTATGGCCTCCAACTGCACAATCTCATACCGGGCTCCATTCTGCACATCGCGGGCTTCGTCACTCTTTGCGAGCTGTTCCTAGGCTGCGAGGGCCATTTTGAGTTATGGAGGAAACTTTTCTGCCTCGTCCCTCGCTCCCAAAAGGGATCCATATTCAAGGTGGGCGGCACCGAAGTGTGGTGCATAGCTGGGACAGGATACCTGTCCGGCACTCCGAAGAAGGCATCCGAAGAGTGGCCCTCAGAGTGGTTTTATATTGAAGACGTCGTTCTCTCAGACCCAATCTAATGAGGCCTACCCGAATTTTCCAACGTTCCGTTAAAGAAACGGCACAGCTGGCGCCCCGGGAGCCTCAAGGAGGAAGATAGTGCAGAGGTTAAGAAGTTAATGGACAAGATAAAGATACTCACCCAATCCGGACTATCCATAATTGAGGTCATGGTGATTTCCATAACGCGAGGTGTTCAGCCACTCCAATCCAGAGGACTCCCCATGTGGAACTACAACGGGGAGGATGACACATCTCGCTACGGGCGCAATGGTCCGGACAACTTCGCCGCCCTGGCCGCCATGTTGGCTGATCTTTATAAAGGGGAGAAAGAAGAGTTCACTCGCCTTAAATGCCGAGAAGGCTTTTCCATGTACAATCCTCCCAGCTGGGTGAGCCTTTGCTTCGTAACTTTACTCGATCTCCTTCCCGAGTCGTCCTTATTCGAACTTTAATCCGACTATCTTTAACAGGAATGGAGGAAAGCTGTCGCGGGGATTTATAGCCCTGCTCCGCAGCCAGAGGATCATATTCGGGACCTGGATCCCGGATTTGAGGTGGATCCGGATATATTTGTAGAGCTCAAGGAGGGGGTCTTCTATCAGGCGCGCTACGATGCCATGGAAGTGGCCATTACCGTCGATTACCCCGGCCTTCTCCCTTCCTCTCACGTAAGTACCCCGAAGATGTCTCCTCCAAAAGAGTGTTCTCATTGCGCTTCACCCACCACACTATCTCGTGCTTTAAAGGGGCGGCGCTCGTCTCGCTACTCCGCACCAGAGGCATCCCTTAAATGGGCGGAGCCTGTGCGAGGTGGATCTTCGAAGAGAAAGGCGGATGGTGACACTGCCAAGCCTTCATCGAAGATGTATGGTTTTTAATATGCCCCATGGCAATCATACCGTTCCTTACTGTGCCATACTTCAGGAAGAGCGTTCGCCGGACTGTATCCGGAGACCTCGTCGGACACGCGTCCACCAATCCGACCCTGGACCCTGCCTCCAGGGCTAGAGTTGATACGGGTGCAATGCCGGATTGTCCTCTCTTCGAAGATTCGGATAATGTATCCGTCACCAACTCCGAAGTGGAGAGTGCAATGAACCATCGGCGCCGGAGGGCCACTATGCGCGACCCCAACTTTACTGAAGAGGCATTCAATGCCTTCAGATCGGCGGATGCATACCTCCGAGCTGCTCGAGATGGGCTTGCTGGAGCCACTTACCAGCTTTCAAAGGATATGCGGGTACGATCGTACTGTGTAGATTTAATAATCATATACCAGTAGCCCCCGAGACTTGAAACAGTTGAAGCAACTGATTTGAAGGATTGTTGTATAATCAGGTACTCACGAAGAAGAACAACATGCTGTCTCAGGAGCTGGAAAAGTGTCGGACCCAGCTAATTATTGTTACCGCCGAACTGGAAAAGTCCAAGGAGGCACCGACTGGTAATGTACCCTTTCTGTCCGGAAAATATAATCATGTGCCAGTAGTGTTTATTCAAATAAACACTGTTGTATTTACGATGGAAGGATCATCGGATCAGCTAGAAGAGAAACTGAAGGCTGGACAGGCGGATAAACAACATGCCGAAAGGCAAGAGGCCGCTGGTCAACGTGTACTGACACGGACCAGGGATGAGAAGAACAAGTTGTAGGATGCCAAAACTCAGCTAGCGAAGAGCTAAAAGACATGCGAGCCCAACTGGCGGATGCTTTGAAGGAGAACCCAAAGCTGAGACGCGGCATATTTAGTATGCCTTTTAACTTACTTTCGTACGGTTCGCTGATGCGAATCTTAACAAGTTTATTTCTGTAGGAGTGCTGACTGGGCGGCCCAAAGAAGAGGTATCCGGATTTCAAGGTGACCTGCTACAAGAGCTGTCCAAGATGCATGAGAGAGCTCGGAAGGCAATGAGAAACATCGCTAAGGCTTTATGGCCAGCCGATTCTCCTCCAGGAAGTATGGAGGAACTCGTGAATTTATTCAAGGGAGCTCGGTGTCGTTTTGTGCTATGGAAGATATCAGCAAGCATAGAAGGTGCTCGGGAAGCCTGGGCCATGGTGAAAACATGGTACACCGGACTTGATCCGAATCATATGGCGCGGGTCGGACCTCGAGGATCCGATGGACAAGAAATTCCTGTCAACCTGGTGTACGACCAAGTGAAGATGGCCGCCAAGTATTCACAATAGGATTGTGAACTAGACAACCTGTTACAGGGTCTAGAGGAAGAAGAAGTTTTTTAGTCCAAGTAGCAATGTACTTTTATCGACAAACTTGTCTCCAGCCGCATTTGTAAAACCGGTCATGGCAGACTTTCTGCTTTGACCTCCAAAAACCCGAGGTTTGGAGTGTTTCCGAATACTATACCGTAGGTAAACACCAAAGTATGTTCGGAAACCAGGCAGTCCGGTCATAGTTGCTTGAACAGACAAGTTGTATTTGGGGATTTATGTTATATTACATTTAATTGTAAGAAACATCTTCTAGAGAGAATAGTTTCGTTAAGGGTTCCTTTCCCTGGGCCGGCATGCGTTTCTTTTTTTGCATGCCGAAGCTGTGATGCTAAAAATCACAGTACACGTTATAGTCTGGGGGTTGTGTATTACAACGAGGGCAATTCGTCTTTTGTCCGCCGACCATTTATTCCCTTAAGAACACTAGCTTTCGGCTTCACCCAGTCTAAGGTACATGTCCGGATAACCCGGTTGTAACAATCGCAGAGGTGCTCCCTTTATGCCCTAGCCGAACAAGCGGGAACGTAGGGCATAAGCACACGAGCCAAGCAACCCAGCTTGGCAAAAACTTAAGTCATAAAAGGTGCATATAATGGCGAAGGAAAGACATATATGAGTGGACAACACATATATACGGTGAGCTTGATGCTCGAAAAATAATAATGAAAACAAGATTCTGTGAAAAGAGGCCCCCAGGTATTGTGGGGTATGTACAGTTAAAGATGTATACCCCTCAAGTGTGCGGTTTATCCGATCACAAGCTAGAAGTCGTATAAAAATGAAAAAAGAGGAAAAAAGTGAAAGGGAGGAAAAAAAAGGTACATGTGCTGTTGGGTGGTAGGTGCGACATATCCAACGGATGGCTTATCATTGTGGGAGCCAGTAAGACATCGCCGGTGCCTGGAACCGGGATAAGGCGAAGACATGCACGCCGGCGAATCTTACCCAGGTTCGGGGCTCTCCGTGGAGATAACACCCCTAGTCCTGCTCTGCGGGGTCTCCGCATGATCACTAGATCAACACAAGTGGCTACAAGTGGCTCCTTGAGCTGTTTGGCTAGAGGAAGAAGAAGGGCAAGGCTAGCTCTCCTCTTCTCTCTATGTGGTGTCTAAAACTCTAAGAGATCAACCCTTTGCATGGGTGCCCCGGGTTGTTTATATAGGCCTACCCCCAGGGGTACAATGGTAATCCGGCTGGACGCGGGTCCTAGCCGTCAGTGTCTGTATTCGCCGGCTTCTCCGCCGGCCGCTGGGGCCCGCCGACTGGTGGGTCCCGCCGGCTGCCGGCCTCTTGGCCGACAGGCCGGCCCCACCGCCTGGGGGTCTTGCCGGCGGCTGGTTACTGTAGCCTCGCCCCTGATGACGAGGGATTTGCCGAGGTAAGCATGGCTACAGTGCCGCCGCCTGGCGGGCTCTCATTGTAGCCTTACCTCGTCTTGTCTCCTTAATGATGCACATACTTCGAGGGAGGGAGGTAGCCGGCTATTGGGAGCCGGCTACGCCCTAGGCCGTCTGGGGGAGGCTTGGCCGTCTTCGAGCTTCTCTCTGGCTGAAGGGGCCCTCCGCCCGCGGGCCGTACTGACAGCCTGTCGTGGGTGGCGTCATGGTCAACATGGCAACAGTGTCGCGCCGGACGGGGGATGGCCGACCCGTACGGCGCACTGTGGCCACGCGTGCTCCGGGATTCGGGGGTGGCAGGATGTACTGTAGCCACGCCCGTCTTGTCACCGTTATGTGGGTGCAGCCCTTGGGGGTGCAATCTTGGCCGCTTGCTGGGAGCCGGTCTTCTTGTGGCCGACTTCTGGGAGTCGGTCATCTTGTGGCCGGCTTCTTGGAGTCGGTCCTCTTGTGGTCGGCTTCTTGGAGTCGGTCATCTTGTGGCCGGCTTCTTGGAGTCGGTCCTCTTGTGGCCGGCTTCTTGAGTTGGCCATCTTGTGGCTCTCTTCGGGGGGGCTTTTAGGGCCGGGCCATCTTCCCGTAGTCGGTCCGTGAGATAGCCGGCCAGGGGAAGGCGGCCCTGTGCTTTGGGTGTTTGAAGGCTTGATCGGCCCGATAATTTTTTGAAGAGCCAGGGGGAGTCGGTTAGGCTACCCGTGGCCATTTACTCCGACAGTAGTCCCCGAAGCTGGTTGGGCTTCGAGGCTGAAAGGAGGACGAGAAGCTCAATCAGCTTCCTATCTTTATGAGCCAGCAGCTAGGAGCCGGCTTTGATCAGGTGCGCCGTCTTGGTGAGTTTTTGAAGTCTAAAGGCGGGAGCCAGCTGGTGCGCACGCCGGCTTGCGGGCCGACCGCTTGCCGCCCGCGCGCCACGTGGCACCCTCCGGCTGGAAGAGCCTGCCAGCCCACGCGCGTGACGGGACGCTGCCGCAGGCCGGGGCCCACCACTTCCACGCCTAGGCCTAGGTGTGGATCTTCTGTGGCCCAAAACGGGCCATTCGCTTTCCAACGGCAGTTTCCGCACGCCGTTAGGGCGCAATAATCGCGGGACATGGGGGAGTGGGCGCAGTTAATCCCACGTCCCCCCCACGCCTTGCCTCCTCAGCTTCGCCGCATGAGGCTATAAATAGGGGGAGGAGGAGGGGCGGCAGCCGCTCGTACGCTCGCCCTTGCTCCGCCAACTTCTTCTTCCTCTGCTGTAGCCCCTTGCTGCTGCACCGTCCCTCCAGTCATCGCACTACCCCGCAGCTTTGCCGCCGCGGGGCCATGCTTTCTCCGTCGCCGCGCCTTTCTCATTGGCTTCTTGCCCTCATGTTGCGCGGCGGAGACTGGGACGGCTCCAACGTCCACGCGGACCACATCGACTTCCTCCGCAAGACGCGGCGGTTGCCCGGCAGGGACCATGTGCGGGTCCGTCTTGCCACGGAGAGGGAGATCTCGCCGGCGCCAGAGGAGGGCGACCGGGTAATCTTCCGCTCGCACTGCCTGTGCGGCCTCGGCCTGCCTGCGAGCGGCTTCTTCCGTTCCTTCCTCGAATTCTACCAGCTCCAGCCGCACCACCTTACTCCAAACACGGTGGTGCTGCTGTCTGCCTTCGTCACTTTGTGCGAGGACTTCCTTGGCGTCCTTCCCACCCTCGAGCTCTGGGGGGATTCTTCTAGTCCAAGCTCGGTACTGCCATGAGGGGCGTGCCGGCTCAGAGCGGCGCCTTCATCGCGGTGCAGAGGTCGGTAGCCGACAACCCTTTTCCTCCCATCACGCTGATCCAGTCGGTGAAGCTCTGGCAGAAATCCTACTTCTATGTGAAGAACGTCGCTCCGCAAGGCGACTTCGTCAACTTGCCGGCTTATGTAGCCGGCCCGCCGGCTGGGAGGCGGCCCCAGTGGTCCTATCGGGCCAGAACGCTGTCGCCTGCTGGAGCCGCCGCCGTCGCGCGACTCCGGCTAATGGTCCAGTCGGAGGGCCTGACCGGGCCCGACCTGCTGGCCGCCTTTGTGGCGCGTCGGGTGCTCCCGCTCCAAGGCCGCCCTCATATGATTTGTCAAATGAGCGGCCAACTCGATCCGAGTCGGCTATGTACCAAGGAGATGCCTCATGCCGAGGTAGCTCTCTTGGTGAACTACCTCGCGGACAGCAAGCTCACCGACGAGTGGCAGTTTGGCAAGGAGCCGTACTCCCGTGCCAATCCCCCGCCTATGGTAAGCTTTCTTTTTCTTCTCTTCTTTACTTTTGTCACCCAGTTTCTCTTGGCCGATTCTGACCAGTCGGTTTGTCTTGACAGAGCCCCCTCCATCGACCGGCGGCCGGGGCAGCGGGGGTGGAGCGCCAATATCTTCCCGACCGGGTGACGCACGACTTGGACGACCCCAACTTGGGGGCGGCCGCTCTGGTCGATGACACCATGGGGGGAGGCGGCGAGGCAGGCGACTCCGGGCTTGGAGCCAGCTTCGACGACTGGCCGGATGATGATGAGGCGGAAGTCGTCCCGCGCCGCCAGCCGGCGTCCGACCATGGTGCGGGTTCATCTGTCGCGCCGGCTGTCTGAGGCGGCCCGCAGAAGCGCCGGGCCGCGCCGAGCCTATTCGGCAGTCGGCCGAAGAAGCCCAAGAGCACGGAGGCGGTGACCAAGTGGGACGAGGCAGCCGCGAAGGCTGCCCGCTTCCGCAAGGTGGTGAAGCAGCCACAAATGGTTTCGGCGTAAGTGCCAATTGTCTCACCTATTCCTTCTTCTTTTTTGTTGATATTCTTCTGAGTCCTTGTCCTGACTTAAAAAACAGGGCACCGCTTTCTCCTGAGCGGACCGCTGCCACCTCCGTGGTTGGAGCTGCGGGAGGGTCTGCAAGCGCCCGCCGCGTGGAACCCCGCGCCGAGCTTCAAGCGGCGACGGAGCGGAATGCGCGGGAGGCGCGGGAGAAGCGGGAAGTGGAGGAGCTGAGGGCGGCCGCTGCCAAGGAGGTGCAGGAGACGGCGGAGGAGTCAGCGGAGGCACAAGCCGACGCAGCGGCCAAGGCTCAGGCGGAGGCTGCAGCCGTAGAGAGGGCGGCGGAGGCCTTGCGTAACCGGCCTCCGCAGCTTGTCGTCCCCCTGCGCGCTGTGGCGCCCGAGATCCCGGAGCCCCCGCCGGGGGAAGCCGGTGGCGACCAGTCGGGGATGGAGAGGGAGGAGGACGACGTCGTCGTCCGGGAGAGGGAGGCGGCACCGATATTGCCGACTGGGACGGACCAAGGCAGCCGGCCTAGCGCGCCGCCCGTGCAACCGGCTGGAGGCGACCCGGCTGCGAGGGCAGACCTTGTGGTCCGGTCGCCATCGCGCCAGCGCACAGGGAAGGCGACTTCGGCGCCGGATCCGCAGAAGGCCGCGGGCTCTACCTCGTCGGCCCAGGATCTGGAGACGGCCTGCGCCAGCTCGGGGTGGACGCCGGGTGGTGGAACGGCCGTGCTGAATGTGGCGGCTCAAGAAGTCCGGTACCGGCTTCAATCCCAGGCCACCGTGCTGAAGCAGTACACCCAAGAGTTCCTCGCGACGCGGATGGCCATTCGAGTGAGTCTTCCCGCTTTTTTGTTTCTTGCTCTTGATTTCTTCCGTGGGGGCGCGTCAGCGCACCCACTGGGTGTAGTCCCCGAGTTCCGAGTCGGCTGCTGAGCAGGCGGCTTGGAACTTCTTAGTAGACTTCGATTGCTATCTTGTTCTTATTCGCTCCTCTGTCCTATTTGCAGGATTATCACAACCTCCACGCGGCTACCTTCAACTCCCAGGCTCGGGAGCTGACCCAGAAGACCGTTGATCTAACTGAGAGCCAGAGTAAGTGCTTCATCTTTTATCTCACGTGGGGGCATGTCAGCGCACCTACTGGGTGTAGTCCTCGAGATTCAGGCCGACTGCTGAGCAGTCGGGCCGGATCTTTCTTGGCGACTTCTTTCTTATTGCTTTTTTCTTCTTTACCATATCTGCAGAGGCAAATGCCGACCTGAGGGAGCAGTTGGGTGGGGCCCAGACCGCCCTTCGCGCCAAGGAAGCCGAGTACAATGCCTTGGCTCAGGAGCGTGACCGCTTGGTCAAGAAGCTGGCCGACCAGGAGGAGAGCCATAAGGCGGCACAGGACAGCGAGGCCGCCCTCCAAGCCGAATACGATACCGAGGCGGCGAGCTGGGCTGAAGCAAGGCAATCGCTGATCAACGGCTACGGCCAGATCGAAGATTTGGTTGACGGTAGGCCGCCTTCTTCTTCGTCCCTTTGCTTGCCGCCTGCCGTTTGGTCCATTTTCTGACTTTGTGTTTTTTCTCTTCCTTTTGTACTTGTGCAGAATACTTCCCTAGCTACTCCGTTGCTGCCAGCCAAGTCATCGAGGCCCAGCGCGAGGCGCAAAGGCAGGCTGGTGCTGAGATCGCGCCGGATGCTCGCCGGTCGCTTGAAGAGCAGCTTCTGGCGATCCAAGCCCGCCTCCAGCCGGCTCACCACATGCTCTGCCGTCTTCAGCGCGTTGGGGCGCAAGTGCTGGCCGCCCTCTGGCCCGGCGAGGTGGTTCCCCGTACCCCCAGTCGGACTGCCGACTGGCTGGAGGTAGCGGTTGGCCGCTTCGAGGCCTGGAAGGCTGCTGTAGCTCGGTCAGGCGCTAGGCGGGTGCTGGAGTTCGTCCGGGCTTGGTATCCTGGGCTGGATTTGGACCAGCTGACCACCTGGCGGCAGGACACCGACGAGGAGCTGGAGGTGGTGCGGCCGGCTATCATCCAGCGCGCCTCGGCGATCGCGGACTACACCGACACCAGTGCCTTTGCCCCTGAGGTGGATGATGACGGCGTTGCTCAGCGGGAGGAGTGGTTTGGGCTGAACCCAGCTACTCTTTGAACAATATTCTGTTAAGTTTGCGCGGTTCCACCCACTGGGGTGTATTCAAACTATGTTGAATGCTGGCCTGTCGAAGGCCTTTTGTGTAAATATAATCATGCATGTGCTTGGCTTCCGATTTCATCCTTTTGGCTGTTTCCTTTGCCGCCCTCCCTTGGTCGCCGCCTTCCCAGCCGGACAGCTGCTCTGCAGTCTGTGGCTAGGGAAGGGCTTGGCCGTTTTGGGAGGGCAAGTACTCTAGCTTTCTTGGATTGTAGCAAGGTGAATGGGAAGCCGGCCAGCCGGCTGTTCTGACAGCCGGTAGGCGGGGTGGGAGGCCAGCTTGTGTTATATAAGTTCGTTAGTCCTTAGTCATTTTTCGTGTGGGCATCCTTTCCTGCCTTTGACTCTTGCTAGTCAGACAGTCGATTCTTCGAGCTGCGACTTTCAACAAGAGATGGCTTGGGTGCCGGCACACTACTTGTCTGACTGCAGGTAGAACTTTAATATAACTCAAGGCGGCAAGTCCCCGGGTTGACTGATCGAACCCGGTGCCGGGCAGAAAAACAAATGTAGTAATACATTCATAGGTATGACACTCGTCATACATAGATAAAAGAGGGTAGTCCCTGAGTGCTCCTCGGGGGGCCCATTGTCTTGTACTTAATACAAAAGGTAGCGTGGTACATACTGCTTTTAACTGTAAAATCTTCGGAAGAGATTGGCATTCCATGGTCGTTCCGACTCCATGCCGGAATCATCTCTCTTGCGTGCCTTCGGCTTCTGTGCGTCGATCAGGTAGTAGGAGTCGTTGCCTAGGGCCTTGCTAATGACGAAGGGGCCTTCCCAAGGGGCCGAGAGCTTGTGTTGGCCGGCTGTTCGCTGGATCAGCCGGAGCACAAGATCGCCTTCTTGGAAGGATCTTGGCTTGACCTTCCGGCTGTGGTAACGGCGCAAACCCTGCTGGTCGATGGTGGACCGGTGGAGTGCTAACAGTCGGCCCTCTTCCAGCAGGTCAACACCGTCTTCTCACGCTTCCTTGGCCTCCGCCTCCGTGTACATGGTGACCCGAGGTGAGTCGAACTCAATGTCAGTTGGGATGACAGCCTCGGCACCATATACAAGGAAGAAAGGGGTGAAGCCGGTTGACTTGTTCGGGGTAGTACGCAGACTCCAGAGGACGACCGACAGCTCGTCGAGCCAGCAGCCGGCTGAACGCTCCAGTGGTACGATCAGTCGGGGCTTGATGCCAGAGAGGATGAGGTCATTTGCTCGCTCGACTTGGCCGTTTGACTGCGGGTGGGCAACGGACGCTAAGTCCAGACGGATGCCCTGTGTCGCACAGAAACGTGCCAGTGCTCCTTTGGCAAAAATCGTGCCATTATCGGTGATGATGCTGTGTGGTACGCCATACCGGGTGGTGATATCTGTGATGAATGTCACGGCAGTCGGCCCGTTCAGCTTTTTGATTGGCTTCGCTTCAATCCACTTGGTGAATTTTTCCACGGCGACAAGCAGATGTGTCATGCCGCTGCGCGCCGTCTTGAATGGGCCCACCATGTCCAATCCCCAGACGGCGAAGGGCCAAGTGAGGGGGTGGTCTTGAGTGCAGAAACCGGCAGGTGTTGCTTGGAGCTGAAGACTTGGCACCCTCTGCAGTATTTGACTAATTCATTGGCGTCTTCCAAAGCAGTCGGCCAGAAGAACCCATGGCGGAAAGCTTTGGCGACGAGTGATCTTGAGGCCGCGTGGTGGCCGCATTCGCCTTGGTGGATGTCCTTGAGGATTGATATGCCCTTCTCTGGCTCGACGCAGCGCTGGAAGACTCCAGTGACACTGCGCCTAACGAGCTCTCTATTTACTATTGTGTATGCTCTGGCTCGGCGTTGAACTTGTCTTGCCGAGATCTCGTCAGTCGGTAGCTCTCTGTTTACCAGGAAGTTGAGGATGGGTTGGGCCCATGATGGAGCTGTGACTTCTTCTATTGCCAATACGGCTACTGCGACCAAGGTGGGTGGGTTGGGTAGTGAAGAGTTGGAGTCGGCCACCGCCTGTTGTGTCGTTGCAGTCCCCGGGCCGGGTTCTGAAGTCCCTGAGCCGGGTGCGACCACGGCAGTCCCCAGGCCGCCTGTCAAAGTCCCCGAGCCGCCTGCTGGATTCCCCAAGTCGGATACGACTGCATCAGGTTCAGGCGGTACGAAGATGGAGTCTAATTCTGGAGATGGCTTGACAGACGGTTTGAGGAGGCTTTCGAGAGAGACGCCGGTTGGTATAGCTTGTCGGGTGGAGCCGATTCATGCCAAGGCATCTGCTTGCTCGTTGTCGGCCCGTGGCACGTGGAGGAACTCGCATCCTTCAAAGTATCCGCTGATTTGCTGAACGAGGAATCGGTAGCTCGCCATGTTTGCGTCCTTGGCGTCCCAGTCGCCGGATGATTGTTGGACTACCAAATACGAGTCGCCATAGCACAGGATCCAGCGGATGTTGAGCTCTTTGGCTAGTCGGAGCTCGTCTATGAGCGCCTCATACTCGGCCACGTTGTTGGAGGCGGCAAAATGAATTTGCAATGTGTATCTGAGTTTGTCGCCTTTGCGAGAGGTGAGGACGATGCCGGCTCCCAAGCCGGTGCGCATCTTGGATCCATCGAAGTGCATCCGCCAATGAGTGGAATCGGGAGCCAGCGGTAGGTACTGGGTCTCGGCCCAGTCGACAAGGAAGTCGGCCAATGCTTGGGACTTGATGGCGGTGCGAGGCTGGTAGAAGATCGTGTAAGGACCCAGCGCAATGGCCCACTTAGCCACCCAGCCGGATGCGTCCCGGCTGCCTATGATCTCGGCAAGCGGGGCAGTACATACGACCGTGATGGGATGCTCTTGAAAGTAGGGCTTCAGCTTCTTGGCGGCGAAGTATACTCCATAGCACATCTTCTGGTAGTGCGGGTAGTTTTGCTTCGAGGTGGACAGTACTTCGCTCAAATAGTACACCGGCCTCTGGACTAACTGAGCCCGGCCTTCTTCTGGGCGTTGGACCACAATAACTGTGCTGACCATTCGGCTAGTCGCGGCAATGTAAAGGAGCATGGGCTCTTTCTCAGTCGGCGCCGCCAAGACAGGTGGCGTGGTCAGCATCTTCTTCAACTCGTGAAAAGCTTGGTCTGCTTGGTCGTTCCACTCGAAGTGGGTGGACTTTTTCATGAGTCGGTACAGGGGGAGAGCCTTCTCTCCTAGCCGGCTGATGAAGCGATTCAGGGAGGCCAGGCACCCGGTAAACTTTTGGACGTCTCGCAGCTTGGTAGGAATCTCCATTCTCTCTATGGCCTTGATCTTCACTGGGTTGCCATCGATGCCGCGTTCGGAGACCAAGAAGCCTAGAAGCTGGCCGGCTGGTACTCCGAACACACATTTCTCAGGGTTGAGCTTGATCTGAAACCGGCGCAAGTTGTCAAATGTTTCTCTGAGGTCTTCCAGCAGGGTGCCGTGCTTCTCCATCTTCACCACAATATCGTCTACATAGACGTGGGCATTTCTGCCGAGTTGCTTGAGGAGGCATTTCTGCATGCAACGCTGAAAAGTGGCACCGGCATTTCTCAAGCCGAATGTCATAGTCAGGTAGCAGAAAGCTCCGAATGGTGTGATGAAGGCGGTCTTCAGGCGGTTGGCTGGATCCAACTTGATCTGATGGTAGCCTGAGTAAGCATCCAAGAAACTCAATAGCTCGCATCCGGCTGTGGAGTCTATCACTTGATCGATTCGAGGTAAGGCGAACGGATCTTTGGGGCAGGCTTTGTTGAGGCTGGTATAATCTATACACATGCGCCATTTATTGTTTTTCTTCAACACCAGGACCAGGTTAGCAAGCCATTCTGGAAAAAACACCTCCATAATGAAGCCGGCTGCCAAAAGCCGGGCTATCTCTTCTCCTACAATCCTTCTCTTTTCCTCCGACAGTCGGCGGAGAGGTTGTTTGTCTGGTTTTGCGTCTGCTCGGACGTGAAGCTTGTGCTCGGCGAAATCCTTCGGAACACCCGGCATGTCCTTTGGGGACCATGCAAAGATGTCCCGATTCTCACGGAGGAAATCGACGAGCTCGCCTTCCTATTTGCTGTCCAGGTTTGCTCCAATGACGGCAAACCTCTCCGGGTTCTCCGGGTCCAGAGGTATCTTCTTTGTTTCCTTGGCCGGCTGGAAGGAGCCTTGAGCATCATATTCCTTGGGGTCAGGGGACAGGGCCGGCTGCTTGCCGGCCATGGCCACGACTCGGTCCAGCATCTTTTTTTCTTCGGCAATCACGAGGGACTCGGCCAGCCGGCTGCTGGCTGCAGCACACTCGGAGGATTTCTTGTAGTCATCGGCTATGGTGATGATCCCCTTTGAACTTGGCATCTTCATCTTGAGGTAGGCATAGTGGGGCACAGCCATGAACTTGGCCAGGGCAGGTCGGCCAAGCAACGCATGGTAAGGGCTCTCTAGATCCACCACTTCAAACCAGACTGCTTCTCGGCGGAAGTGATCCTTGTCTCCGAAGAGAACATCCATCTTGATCTTGCCGATTGGTGAGCAGGACAGGCCGGGTACGATGCCATGGAACACAGTCCGGCTTGGCATGAGTTGCTTCGTCTTGATGTTCAGCTTCTCCATGGTGTCACGGTACAGTATGTTGATGCTGCCCCCACCGTCAATCAGTAAATGGGAAAAACGGGCAGCTCGCCTTTCTGTCGCGAGGGTGGCGTCCAATACCAATGCATAAGAGCCGGGAGACGGCATCACCTCTGGGTGATCGGCCCGGCTCCAGCTGATAGGCTTCTCAGACCAATGCATAAACTCTGGGTTGTTAGAGGCGACCGCGTTGACTTCTTGGTGTTGTCGGCGCCGACTGCGCCTGTCTTCAGTTTGGCTTGTAAAGATGATGTAGGCGGCGTGCTCGTCCGGGAATTCATCTTGAATGGCTCTGACTGCTGGTCGGGGAGCCGGCTGCTGAGGGGCTGGAGGTGGCTGGCCAGCAAGTGGAGGCGGCACCAGCCCCTCGCCTTTGGAGATCCACGTGAGCCAATGACACTTCCGAGTCGTGTGGTTGGACGGCTTCGCGCCGCTGTGAAACTTGCAGGGGGCATCAAGGGTTTGCTCGTAGGAGAAAGCCGGCTGCCAAGCCGGCCTGCCGCCCTTCTGCTTCTTGGGCATGGGCCGCCCTTCAGGTTGTTCGTCTTCGACTGTGGCTACTTGCCGACTGGTGGAAGGCGGCATAGGGGCCTTGTGCTTGTTGTCGTTCTGGGAAGGGCGTCGACTGGAGTCACCAGCCGGTGTCTTGGGAGCCGGAGCGAGCACCTTTCCAGAGGCATCCACTCGAAGCTCGGTCTTCATTGAAGAGTCGGCCGTGGCGTACTTGTCTGCTATGATCAGCAGCTTGTCGAGGGTAGTCGGCTCGTCGCAGAGGAGCCGGTGCTTGAGGAGGGTGCCCTCTCGGCACCCGGCAGTGAAGTACTCTATGGCCTGAACCTCGTGCACCCCTTCGCAGGAGTTGCGGAGCTCGGCCCAACGCGTGAGGTAGTCGCGAGTTGATTCGCTGGGCCCTTGGACGCACAAGGAGAGCTGGCGAGGCTTGGGAGGCCGCTTGTATGTGCTGGTGAAATTGCGGATGAAGACTACCGTGAAGTCTAGCCAGCTGTTGATGCTGTAGGGCTTGAGGCTGTTCAACCAAGTGTGTGTCGTGCCTTGAAGCATGAGCGGGACATACTTCACGGCAACACGCCTGTTGCCGTTCGCTATGCGGACTGCGGTGGAGTAATCGATCAACCAGTCTTCCGGCTTCACGGAGCCGTTGTATTTTGGCGTCTCTCTTGGGAGTGAGAACCCTTTGGGGAAGGGCTCGTCGCGGATGCGGGGGCCAAAGCAAGGCGGGCCGACATCATCTTCTTCTTCTTCTAGCGCCAGGGATCGCGCTAGGCGGTCGATCCGGTGGCGGGCGTCATTCTCGCCAACTCCTTCGCGGTGGCCTAGTCGGCCACCGAGAGTCGGATGCGTAACAGGCGGCGGGGTGGGATATCTCTCCCCACGAGGCGGGGGAGGAGGCGGATCGCCTCGTCGTTCCATAGCTCAGGGGCGGCCTTCTGCGTCGCGCTCGATGGTGAGCCGAGTCCGACTGCGGCTAGCAGCCGGCTCCTTGTCATTTCTCGTGCGGGCCGTCTGCAGTCGGCGTCCGTGATGTCGCGTCATGCTCTCGGCGTGGGGGAGGACTTTCAGCGCGGGCGCTGGCTTCATGCCGCTCTATGGCCGCGTCGATCAGCTGCTGGATGTGTCTAGTCATGTAGGGAAGCTCGTCGTCCCCCAGCCCGTTTAGCTCATCTACGGCTACCTGAGCGGCATGCAGGTTCTCGAGTGGCGTGGCGTAGACTGGGCGGTCTGCTCCCAGCATGCTGGCGATGGCCGCGCCGCGCTTCTTGACGATGCCGGCTCGGCTCGGCCCACCAGGAGGCGGAGTACCAAAGGCGGCACGGTCGACTTCGCGCTGATGAGCCTCAGTGAGGCGTCTCATGGATGCTATCTTCTCGCCCTCCGCGATGAGGGCGAGGCGGCATGCCTCCAGTGACTCGGCGTCGGCATCGGCCGGGATGGGGGCGGACAAGTCATGTAGCGCCGCTTGTAGGGCGTCGTGGGTGTTCTCGCCTGAGGCGGTGCCGTGGCTGATGACCAGCACCTTAGTGACAGTGCTGCTGTCGGCTCGAGGAAGAGGGTCATCGATGATCACCACGTTGGTGGGGAAGCCGTCAAGCGATGCCGTGTCGGAGTCGACAAGCATCGGGTCGGTGGAGCCGACCGACTCCAAGTCCACAGCAAGCTCGCTGGAGACGTGAAGCTGGTCGAGGAGGCTGACGAGGCGGCTCTCGGGGCAATCTGTGCCCACGTCGGACGCAGGCTCGTCGGAGATGCGAGCCTCGCCAAGAAGATCGGCGAGGCAGCTCGCCGCGCAGGCGTCGTCGACGCCTTGCAGCGCGTCAGGGCAAGCGCCATCGGGCGTGCCGGGCTGGCTACGCTCGCTGGGAAGGAAAAAGGTTCCCGTCTAGAACAGGTCTCCGGACGACGGTGCACCTGGCCCCACGGTGGGCGCCAAATGTCGGGTGGTAGGTGCGACATATGCCAACGGATGGCTTATCATTGTGGGAGCCAGTAAGACATCGCCGGTGCCTGGAAACGGGATAAGGCGAAGACATGCACGCCGGTGAATCTTACCCAGGTTCGGGGCTCTCCGTGGAGATAACACCCCTAGTCCTGCTCTGCGGGGTCTCCGCATGATCACTAGATCAACACAAGTGGCTACAAGTGGCTCCTTGAGCTGTTTGGCTAGAGGAAGAAGAAGGGCAAGGCTAGCTCTCCTCTTCTCTCTATGTGGTGTCTAAAACTCTAAGAGATCAACCCTTTGCATGGGTGCCCCGGGGGGTTTATATAGGCCTACCCTCCAGGGGTACAATGGTAATCTGGCTAGACGCGGGTCCTAGCCGTCAGTGTCTGTATTCGCCAGCTTCTCCGCCGGCCGCTGGAGCTCGCCGACTGGTGGGCCCCGCTGGCTGCCGGCCTCTTGGCCGACAGGCCGGCCCCACCACCTGGGGGTCTTGCCGGCGGCTGGTTACTGTAGCCTCGCCCTGATGACGAGGGCTTTGCCGAGGTAAGCATGGCTATAGTGTCGCCGCCTGGCGGGCTTTCACTGTAGCCTTACCTCGTCTTGTATCCTTAATGATGCACATACTTCGAGGGAGGGAGGTAGCCCGCTATTGGGAGCCGGCTACGCCCCAGGCCGTCTGGGGGAGGCTTGGCCGTCTTCGAGCTTCTCTCTAGCTGAAGGGGCCCACCGCCCGCGGGCCGTACTGACAGCCTGTCGTGGGTGGCGTCATGGTCAACATGGCAACAGTGCCGCGCCGGACGGGGGATGGCCGACCCATACGGTGCACTGTGGCCACACGTGCTCCGGGATTCGGGGGTGGCAGGCTGTACTGTAGCCACGCCCGTCTTGTCACCGTTATGTGGGTGCAGCCCTTGGGGGTGCAATCTTGGCCGCTTGCTGGGAGCCGGTCTTCTTGTGGCCGGCTTCTGGGAGTCGGTCATCTTGTGGCCGGCTTCTTGGAGTCGGTCCTCTTATGGCCGGCTTCTTGGAGTCGATCATCTTGTGGCCGGCTTCTTGGAGTCGGTCCTCTTGTGGTCGGCTTCTTGGAGTCGGCCATCTTGTGGCTCTCTTCGGGAGGGCTTTTAGGGCCGGGCCGTCTTCCAGTAGTCGGTCCGTGAGATAGCCGGCCAGGGGGAGGCGGCCCTGTGCTTTGGGTGCTTGAAGGCTTGATCGGCCCGATAATTTTTTGAAGAGCCAGGGGGAGTCGGTTAGGCTACCCGTGGCCATTTACTCCGACATGTGCTGACTTAGGCATAGAATCTTCGGAGCCGGGCAACGTTCCATGGGTTTGGTTCCAAGCGATTATCTGAAGCATTGCGAAGGCGATAGGCTCCTCCAGTGAGAACTTTATCTATAATGAAGTGACCCTCCCATTTGGGCTTGAGCTTGTCCTTTTCTTCTCTGGTAGGCGTAGAACGAGTTCACCGACATTATAAGACTTTGCCCGTACTTCCCTGCTTTGATATCACCGAGCCTGTTGTTTATAGAATGCGGAATGGGCCTTCATGACACCACGCTCCTCTTCCAGGCCGTCCAGATCATCCTGCCGATCGACCTCGGCTTCTCTCTCTTCGTACATGCGCACTCGAGGTGAGTCATGAATAATGTTGCAAGGCAAGACTGCCTCCGCGCCGTACACCATGAAGAAAGGTGTATATCCGGTCATGCGATTGGGCGTGGTCCACAGCCCCCAGAGAACGGAATCGAGTTCCTCAACCCAGTGCTTGTCTGATTCTTTCAGAGATCGCACTAGTCTGGGTTTGATGCCGCTCATTATTAGGCCGTTAGCCCGTTCGACCTGACCGTTTGTCTGAGGGTGGTATACGGAGGCGTAATCGAGCTTGATGCCCAAATTAGCGCACCAAGTTTTCACCTCATCGGCCGTAAAGTTAGAGCCATTGTGAGTAATAATACTGTGCGGGACACCATAACGGTGTACGACACCGGATATAAAGTCTATCACCGGTCCGGTCTCGGCCGTTTTGACTGGTTTGGCTTCTATCCATTTGGTGAACTTGTCGACCATAACCAGTAAATATTTCTTCTTATGGCTTCCCCCTTTAAGGTGTCCGACCATGTCTAGCCCCCAGACCGCAAAAGGCCAAGTAATGGGGATTGTTCATAGGGCAGTGGGCGGCATATGGCTTTGATTGGCGAAAAGCTGGCATCCGACGCAGCGTTGTACGAGGTCCTGCGCGTCTGATCGGGCCGTGGGCCAATAGAAACCCGTACGGAAGGCTTTACTTACAAGGGCTCAAGCTGCGGCATGATGGCCACCAAGACCAGCGTGTATTTCAGCCAAGAGATGTCGTCCCTCCTCTTCGGAGATACATCGTTGAAGGACTCTGGTAGTACTTTTCTTGTATAGTTCTCCTTCATGGACTTTGTAGGCCTTAGAGCGTCGAACGATACGACGGGCCTCGGTCTGATCGTCAGGGAGCTTGTTCCTAGTAAGGTAGGTGAGGAAAGGTTCAGTCCACGGGGCAATTACAGCCATAATTTCGTGGGCCGAGGGTGTTATTTCGGCGCCCGAGCCCCCGATGATATCGGAACTGTGTTCGGGATCTAGCGGTGTGATCGGCTCCGGACCAGGGTTGCCGCTCTCGTCTTGCCACACCACCGATGGCTTGAAGAGCCTTTCCACAAAGGAGTTTGGGACGGGATCGCGTTTAGTGCCCATGCGAGCCAGGATGTCCGCGGCTTGATTACTTTCTCGAGCCATGTGATGAAACTCGAGCCCCTCGATCCGAGCTGATATTGTGAGTACGATGTTGCGGTAAGCCGCCATCTTCGGATCCTTTGGGTCGAATTCTCTGTTTTTTTGGGATACTGCGAGGTTGGAATCCCCGCGCGCCTCGAGGCGCTGTATGCCCATGGAGACGGCCATCCGGAGACCATGCAGTGAGGCATCATATTCGGCTGCATTGTTAGAGTCTGTGTATAATATTTGTAGCACATAGCGGACTGCGTCTCCTGTGGGGGATGTCAAGACGACACCAGCCCCAAGTCCGGCTAGCATTTTAGAGCCGTCGAAGTGCATCACCCAGTTGGAATATGTGCCGTACTCTTTAGGGAGTTTGGCCTCTGTCCATTCGGCGAAGAAGTCATCCAACACCTGAGATTTAATGGCTCGGCGTGGCTTGTACGTTATTTCAAATGGTAAGAGCTCAATGGCTCATTTGGAAATCCGGCCTGTGGCGTCCCGGTTGTTTATAATATCATTGAGTGGTACTTCGGAAGCCACCATGATCGAGCACTCTTGAAAGTAGTGCCGCAGCTTGCGGGATGCCATAGAGACCGCATAGGCTATCTTTTGATAATGGGGGTATCGGGATTTGCACGGTGTAAGGACCGTTGATGCATAGTATACTGGTTTTTGGAGTGGGAATTTATGTCCCTCTTCCTCTCGTTCAACGACGAGCACCGCACTCACCACCTGGTGAGTTGCAGATATGTAGAGCAACATCGGCTCGCCGACGTTTGGTGCGGCCAGGATTGGGTTGCTTGCTAACAAAGTTTTTATTTCTTCTAATCCGGCTGTGGCAGCGTCCGTCCACGCGAAGTAGTCAGTGCGTCGGAGCAGGCGATACAATGGCAATGCCTTTTCTCCTAGTCTGGAGATAAAACGGCTCAAAGCTGCCACGCACCCGGCTAGTTTTTGGACCTGCTTGAGGTCTGTTGGTGTTGCCAATTGTGAGAAGGCTCGGATTTTGGCTGGGTTTGCTTCAATTCCTCTATTGGAGACAATGAACCGAAGCAGTTTTCCGGCGGCGACGCCGAGAACGCACTTTTTCGGATTGAGCCGTATGTCATATGTTCGGAGGTTGTCGAATGTAAGGCGTAAGTCATCCACCAAGGATTCAACATGCTTGGTTTTGATGACTACGTCATCGACATATGCCTCCACAGTCTTGCCGATTTTCTTTTCCAGGCATGTTTGAATCATGCGCTGGTAAGTGGCGCCGGCGTTCTTGAGCCCGAAAGGCATAGTTCTGAAACAGAAGGGCCCATACGGGGTGATGAATGCCGTTGCGGCCTGGTCGGCTTCCTTCATCTTAATTTGATGGTATCCGGAGTATGCATCGAGGAAACACAGTGAATCGGGTCCTGCGGTTGCGTCAATAATCTGGTCGATGCGAGGTAGTGGGAAGGGGTCCTTAGGGCAGGCCTTATTAAGGTCATTGAAATCGACACAGAGGCACCAGGATTTATCCTTCTTCGGTACCATGACCAGGTTTGCTAGCCGGTCCGGATGTTTGATCTCTTTGATAAACCCGGCTTCAAGTAGCTCGGCTAGCTCCTCCCCCATAGCCTGTCGTTTGGGTTCAGAAAATCGCCGCAGCGTTTGCTTGACTGGTTTGTATCCCTTAAGTATATTGAGACTATGTTCGGCCAGTCGGCGTGGGATTCCTGGCATATCCGAAGGGTGCCAGGTGAAGATGTCCCAATTCTCGCGCAAAAACGCGTGTAATGCGGCATCGACCGTCGGATCCAGCTGTGCCCCAATGGAAGCTGTCTTCTTGGGGTCCGTCGGGTGAACTTGAAATTTGACTATTTCATCTGCTGGCTTGAAGGAAGTGGACTTAGGTCTCTTATCGAGGATTACGTCGTCCTTGTCCACTTTGGAATGTAGGGTGGTCAATTCTTCGGCCGCGAGGGCCTCGGATAGTGCCTCGAGGGCCAGAGAGGCGGTTTTATTTTTGGCGCGGAGTGCTATGTCCGGATCACTGGTGATAGTGATAACTCCATTGGGACCGGGCATTTTGAGCTTCATATACCCGTAATGGGGTATAGCTTGAAAGCGTGTGAATGCGTCTCGCCCCAGCAAGGCGTGATACCCGCTGTTGGAAGGTGCCACATGGAAGAGTAACTCTTCGGACCTATAGTTCTCCGGCGTGCTGAATACCACGTCGAGTTTGATTTTCCCCGAGCGTCTTGCTTCCCGACTGGATATAATGCCCCGAAAGGTTGTATTACTCTGCTCAATGCGACTCCTGTCCATTTGCATTTTATTGAGTGTGTCCTCATAGATGAGGTTCAGTCTGCTGCCACCGTCCATTAACACTTTAGTGAGCCGAAAGCCGTCCACGATTGGGTTCAGGACCAAAGCGGCTAGTGCCCGGACTGAGCGGGACCTTGGTTCGTCATCGGCATTGAAAGTAATCGCCATATCGTTCCAAGGGTCTACTACTGCTACTTGGCAGACTTCGGCGAGGTCGCGGAGTGCCCTTTTGCGCCGGTTATTTTATGAGAAGGTCTCGAAGACCGTGAATACTTTGAGATCATCGTCCTCCGAAGAGTACTTCTCTGGGGTAGTGTTGGTGAGGATACCCTCGCCGCTCTTGGCCACTTGCTGGAGTATCCAACATGCCTGCATGCTGTGCGTTGGTTCGGTATTCGACGTCATGTGTATTTGACAGGGCCTATCGAGCCATTCCTCGAAAACAGTTCTATGTCTCGTAAAGGGCTTAATTTTCTTGTCCACGGGATGATGGTCAGGTGCCCCACGAGGGTGCATCTTTTTTGCTCGTCCGGGAGATGGATTAAAGGCCTGCGGTTCCCAGCGGACTGTCTGAGTTTTCCAAGCGCTTTCCATTGCGCAGTACTTTTGTACTATGTGTGTCAAATCTGCAAAGTGCAGTACGCGACGGCGATTGAGGGCATTAAGTATTCCCTCATCCATATAGTTGTTGCCGAATACTGTAATCGCGTCGTCGTCGCAGCAATCTTTGATCTAGTTTTTAACAAGGAGGAATCTGGCCCAAAAGTGATGGACTGTTTCCTGAGGCTGCTACCGCACATACATTAGATCGCATATGTCCGGTGGACCGGAATTGCTTGGGGAATATTGTTTGTGGTGGGTGGGCGGGCTTAAATTCGCACCATGACCCACTGCGGAATCCGGAGTTTGATGAATTTCCGAGGTCACCAGCTCGGGCTCCAGAGTGTCCGGTGAGTTTTCGGACTTAATGTCCAGTCCTATATTCGGAGAACAGGGAGTGTCCTCCCGGAGACGGGTATCCGGCCCTTCGAGCTCGGAAATCCGAACATAGTTCGTTCTCAACGTAGGGGAAGGGTTATTGTTGGCATGGTCCTCCACAACCGCTACTAGATGGGTGATCGGTGGAGATTTGATTTCTCTTTGATCGGGTTTATCCGATCATAGTCAGTTACGACTCCCAAGGCAGCGATGCGATCTAGCAGCTCGTTCAAAGACGCTACATCTGACGGATCCATCTTGTCGGAGTATTCGGGGCCGATTGATACGTCTCCAACGTATCTATAACTTTTTATTGTTCCATGCTATTATATTATCTGTTTTGGATGTTTAATGGGCTTTATTATGCACTTTTATATTATTTTTGGGACTAACCTATTAATCGAAGGCCCAGTGCAAATTGTTGTTTTTTTGCCTATTTTAGTGTTTCGCAGAAAAGGAATATCAAACGGAATCCAAACGGAATGAAACCTTCGCGAGGATCGTTTTTGGAACAAACACAGTCCAGGAGACTTGGAGTGGACGTCAAGGAAGCCACGAGGTGGCCACGAGGTAGGAGGGCACTCATATACCCTAAAAACATCCACGAGCACCAAGAAACCCTATTTCCACCGCCGCAACCTTTTGTACCCGTGAGATCCCATCTTGGGGCCTATTCCGGCACTCCGTCGGAGGGGGAATCGATCACGGAGGGCTTCCACATCAACACCATAGCCTCTCCGATGATGTGTGAGTACTTTACCACAAACCTTCGGGTCCATAGTTATTAGCTAGACGGCTTCTTCTCTGTCTTTGGATCTCAATACAAAGTTCTCCTCGATCTTCTTGGAGATCTATTCGATGTAATACTTTTTGCGGTGTGTTTGTCGAGATCCGATGAATTGTGGGTTTATGATCAAGTTTATCTATGAACAATATTTGATTCTTCTCTGAATTCTTATATGCATGATTTGATATCTTTGCAAGTCTCTTCGAATTATCAGTTTGGTTAGGCCTACTAGATTGGTCTTTCTTGCAATGGGAGAAGTGCTTAGCTGCTTTGGGTTCAATCTTGTGGTGTCCTTTCCCAGTGACAGTAGGGGCAGCAAGGCACGTATTGTGTTGTTGCCATCAAGGATAAAAAGATGGGGTTTATATCATATTGCTTGAGTTTATCCCTCTACATCATGTCATCTTGCCTAATGCGTTACTCTGTTCTTATGAACTTAATACTCTAGATGCATGCTGGATAGCGGTCGATGTGTGGAGTAATAGTAGTAGACGCAGAATCGTTTCGGTCTACTTGACACGGACGTGATGCCTATATACATGATCATGCCTAGATATTCTCGTAACTATGCACTTTTCTATCAATTGCTCGACAGTAATTTGTTCACCCACCGTAAAATATGCTATCTTGAGAGAAGCCACTAGTGAAACCTATGGCCCCTGGTCTATCTTCCATTATATTAATCTCCCGCCAATGTGCTATTTCTGTCGCCGTTTATTTTGCAATCTTTACTTTCCAATCTATACAACAAAAATACCAAAAATATTTATCTTATTATCTTTATCAGATCTCACTTTTGCAAGTGGCCGTGAAGGGATTGACAACCCCTTTATCGCGTTGGTTGCAAGGTTCTTGATTGTTTGTGGAGGTACTAGGGACTTGCGCGTAGTCTCCTACTGGATTGATACCTTGGTTCTCAAAAACTGAGGGAAATACTTACGCTACTTTGTTGCATCACCCTTTCCTCTTCAAGGGAAAACCAACGCATGCTCAAGAGGTAGCAAGAAGGATTTCTGGCGCCGTTGCCATGGAGATCTACGCACAAGTCAAGACATACCAAGTACCCATCACAAACTCTTATCCCTCGCATTACATTATTTGCCATTTGCCTCTCGTTTTCCTCTCCCCCAATTCACCCTTGTCGTTTTATTCGCCCTTTTTCATTTGCCTCTTTTCTTGTTTCTTGTTTGCTTGTGTGTTGGATTGATTGCTTGTCACAATGGCTCAAGACAATACTAAATTGTGTGACTTTTCCAATACCACCGACAATGATTTTATTAGCACTCCGATTGCTCCTATTGTCGATGCCGAATCTTGTGAAATTTATGCTGCTTTGTTGAATCTCTTCATGAAAGATCAATTTTCTGGCCTTCCTAGTGAAGATGCCGCTACCCATCTAAACAACTTTGTTGATCTGTGTGATATGCAAAAGAAGAAAGATGTGGATAATGATATTGTTAAATTGAAGCTATTTCCATTTTTGCTTAGAGATCGTGCTAAAACTTGTTTTTTTCTTTGCCTAAAAATAGTATTGATTCATGGAATAAGTGCAAAGATGCTTTTATCTCTAAGTATTTTCCTCCCGCTAAGATCATCTCTCTTAGAAACGATATTATCAATTTTAAGCAACTTGATCATGAGCATGTTGCACAAGCTTGGGAGAGGATGAAATTAATGATACGTAATTTCCCTACACATGGTTTGAATTTATGGATGATTATACAAAAAAATTATGCTGGATTGAATTTTGCTTCTAGAAATATTTTAGATTCGGCCGCGGGAGGCACTTTTATGGAAATCACCTTAGGAGAAGCTACTAAACTCCTAGATAATATTATGGTTAATTATTCTCAATGGCACACCGAAAGATCTATTAGTAAAAAGGTTCATGCAATTGAAGATTAATGTTTTGAGTGGAAAGATGGATGAACTTATGAAATTGTTTGCTAATAAGAGTGTTTCTTCTGATCCTAATGATATGCCTTTGTCCACTTTGATTGAGAATAATAATGAATCTATGGATGTGAATTTTGTTGGTAGGAACAATTTTGGTAACAACGCGTATAGAGGAAACTTTAATTCTAGGCCATTCCCTAGTAATTCCTCTAACAATTATGGTAATTCCTACAACAACTCTTATGGAAATTTTAATAAGATGCCCTCTGATTTTGAGACTAGTGTTGAAGAATTTATGAATTCGCAAAGGAATTTCAATGCTTTGCTTGAAGAAAAATTGCTTAAGGTTGATGAGCTGGCTAGAAACGTCGATAGAATTTCTCTTGATGTTGATTCTTTGAAACTTAGGTCTATTCCACATAAGCATGATATCAATGAGTCTCTCAAAGCCATGATAATTTCCATTGATGAGTGCAAAGAAAGAACCGCTAGGATGCGTGCTAAAAAGGATTGCTTTGTGTAAGCATGTTCTTCTAGTTTTCATGATAATAATGATGAAGATCTAAAAGTGATTGATGTGTCCCCTATTAAATCTTTTTTTTTCCAATATGAATCTTGATAAAGATGGGACTGGAGATGAGTCAATTTTAGTTAAAAGGCGTCCCAATGATTCGGAGTTTTTAGATCTAGATGCAAAAATTGGTAAAAGTGGGATTGAAGAGGTCAAAACTTTACATAGCAATGAACTCACTATTTTGGATTTCAAGGAATTTAATTATGATAATTGTTCTTTGATAGATTGTATTTCCTTGTTGCAATCCGTGCTAAATTCTCCTCATGCTTATAATCAAAATAAAGCTTTTACTAAACATATCGTTGATGCTTTGATGCAATCTTGTGAAGAAAAACTTGAATTAGAAGTTTCTATACCTAGAAAACTTTATGATGAGTGGGAACATACTATTAAAATTAAGATTAAAGATCATGAATGCCATGCTTTGTGTGATTTGGGTGCTAGTGTTTCCACGATTCCAAAAACTTTGTGTGATGTGTCAGGTTTCCGTGAATTTGATGATTGCTCTTTAAATTTGCACCTTGCGGATTCCACCATTAAGAAACCTATGGGAAGGATTAATGATGTTCTTATGGTTGCAAATAGGAATTATGTGCCAGTAGATTTCATTGTTCTTGATATAGATTGCAATCCTACATGTCCTATTATTCTTGGTAGACCTTTCCTTAGAACGATTGGTGCAATTATTGATACGAAGGAAGGAAGTATTAGATTCCAATTTCCATTAAGGAAAGGCATGGAACACTTTCCTAGAAATAAAATTAAATTACCTTATGAATCTATTATAAGAGCCGCCTATGGATTGCATACCAAAGATGATAATACCTAGATCTATTCTTGTTTTTATGCCTAGCTAGGGGCGTTAAACAATAGCGCTAGTTGGGAGGCAACCCAATTTTATTTTTGTTCTTTAATTTTTGTTCCTGTTTAGTAATAAATAATTCATCTAGCCTCTTGTTAGATTTGGTTTTGTGTTTTAATTAGTGTTTGTGCCAAGTAATACCTTTAGGATAACCTATGGTGATAGTTAATTTGATCTTGCTGAAAAACAGAAACTTTTGCACGCGCGAAATTAGTTTTCATAAATCACAGAAACGTGATTTTCAGTTGATTCTTTTTGCAGAAGATTAATAAACACATTATCTAGGATTTACTATTTTTGCAGAATTTTTAGAGTTACAGAAGTTTGCGTTTGATACAGATTACTACAGACTGTTCTGTTTTTGACAGATTCTGTTTTTCGTGTGTTGTTTGCTTATTTTGATGAATCTATGGCTAGTATCGGGGGTATGAACCATATAGAAGTTGGAATACAGTAGGTTTAACACCAATATAAATAAAGAATGAGTTCATTACAGTACCTTAAAGGGTGGTTTGTTTTCTTACACTAACGGAGCTCATGGGATTTTCTGTTGAGTTTTGTGTTGTGAAGTTTTCGAGTTTTTGGGTAAAGATTTGATGGATTTTGGAATAAAGAGTGGCAAGAGCCTAAGCTTGGGGATTCCCAAGGAACCCCAAGGTAAAATTCAAGGACAACCAAAAGCCTAAGCTTGGGGATGCTCCGGAAGGCATCCCCTCTTTCGTCTTCGTCTATCGGTAACTTTACTTGAGGGTATATTTTTATTCACCACATGATATTGTGTTTTGCTTGGAGCGTCTTGTATGATTTGAGTCTTTGATTTTTAGTTTACCACAACCATCCTTGTTGTACACACCTTTTGGAGAGACACACATGAATCGGAATTTATTAGAATACTCTATGTGCTTCACTTATATCTTTTGAGCTAGATAATTTTGCTCTAGTGCTTCACTTATATCTTTTAGAACATGGTGGTGGTTTTATTTTATAGAAATTATTGATCTCTCATACTTCACCTATATTATTTTTATAGTCCTTTAGAACAGCATGGTAATTTGCTTTGGCTATAAAATTAGTCCTAATATGATAGGCATCCAAGATGGGTATAATAAAAACTTTCATATAGAGCACATTGAATACTATGAGAAGTTTGATACTTGATGATTGTTTTGAGATATGAAGATGATGATATTAGAGTTGTGCTAGTTGAGTAATTGTGAATCTAAGAAATACTTGTGTTGGAGTTTGCAAGTCTCGTAGCATGCACGTATGGTAACCGTTGTGTAACAAATTTGAAGCATGAGGTATTTCTTTGATTGTCATCCTTTGTGTGGAGGTCGGGATCACGCGATGGTTAACTCCTACCAACCCTTCCCCTAGGAGCATGCGTGTAGTGATTGGTTTTGATGACTTGTAGATTTTTTCAATAAGTATGTGAGTTCTTTATGACTAATGTTGAGTCGATGGATTATACGCACTCTCACCTTTCCATCATTGCTAGCTTCTTCAGTACCGTGCATTGCCCTTTCTCACCTTGAGAGTTGGTGCAAACTTCGCCGGTGCATCCAAACCCCGTGATATGATACGCTATATCACACATAAACCTCCTTATATATTCCTCAAAACAGCCACCATACCTACCTATTATGGCATTTCCATAGCCATTCCGAGATATATTGCCATGCAACTTTCCACCGTTTCATTTATTATGAAACGCTTCATCATTGTCATATTGCCTTGCATGATCATGTAGTTGACATCGTATTTGTGGCAAAGCCACCATGCATAATCTTTCATACATGTCACTCTTGATTCATTGCCCATTCCGGTACACCACCGGAGGCACTCATATAGAGTCATATTTTGTTCTAGTATCGAGTTGTAATCCATGAGTTGTAAATAAATATAAGTGTGATGATCATCATTATTAGAGCATTGTCCCTTGAAAAAAAGGCCAAATAAAAAAAAGGAAAGGCCAAAAAAAAGGGGACAATGTTACTATCCTTTTTCCACACTTGTGCTTCAAAGTAGCACCATGATCTTCATTGTAGAGAGTCTCTCATTTTGTCACTTTCATATACTAGTGGGAATTTTTCATTATAGAACTTGGCTTGTATATTCCAACAATGGGCTTCCTCAAATGCCCTAGGTCTTCGTGAGCAAGCAAGTTGGATGCACACCCACTTAGTTTCTTTTGTTGAGCTTTCATACATTTATAGCTCTAGTGCATCCGTTGCATGGCAATCCCTACTCCTTGCATTGACATCAATTGATGGGCATCTCCCTAGCCCGTTGATTAGCCGCGTCAATGTGAGACTTTCTCTTTTTTTGTCTTCTCCACACAACCCCCATTATCATATTCTATTCCACCCATAGTGCTATGTCCATGGCTCACGCTCATGTATTGCGTGAAAGTTGAAAAAGTTTGAAAAGGCTAAAGCATGAAACAATTGCTTGGCTGAAACCGAGGTTGTGCATGATTTGAATATTTTGTGTGACGAAGATGGAGCATGACCAAACTATATGATTTTGTAGGGATGAACATTCTTTGGCCATGCTATTTTGAGAAGACATAATTGCTTAGTTAGTATGCTTGAAGTATTGTTATTTTTATGTCAATATTAAACTTTTATCTTGAATCTTTCGGATCTGAACATTCATGCCACAATAAAGAGAATTACATTGAAAATTATGTTAGGTAGCATTCCACATCAAAAATTCCGTTTTTATCATTTACCTACTCGAGGACGAGCAGGAATTAAGCTTGGGGATGCTTGATACGTCTCCAACGTATCTATAATTTTTTATTGTTCCATGCTATTATATTATCTGTTTTGGATGTTTAATGGGCTTTATTATGCACTTTTATATTATTTTTGGGACTAACCTATTAACTGAAGGCCCAGTGCAAATTGTTGTTTTTTTTGCCTATTTTAGTGTTTCGCAGAAAAGGAATATCAAACGGAATCCAAACGGAATGAAACCTTCGCGAGGGTCGTTTTTGGAAAAAACACAATCCAGGAGACTTGGAGTGGACGTCAAGGAAGCCACGAGGTAGGAGGGCGCGCCCTAGGGGGTAGGTGCGCCCCCCACCCTCGTGGGCCCCTCGCAGCTCCACCAACCTACTTCTTTCGCCTATATATGCTCATATACCCTGAAAACATCCAGGAGCACCACGAAACCCTATTTCCACCGCCGCAACCTTCTGTACCCCTGAGATCCCATCTTGGGGCCTTTTCTGGCACTCCGCCGGAGGGGGAATCGATCACGGATGGCTTCTACATCAACACCATAGCCTCTCCGATAATGGGTGAGTACTTTACCACAGACCTTCGGGTCCATAGTTATTAGCTAGATGGCTTCTTCTCTCTCTTTGGATCTCAATACAAAGTTCTCCTCGATCTTCTTGGAGATCTATTCGATGTAATACTTTTTGCGGTGTGTTTGTCGAGATCCGATGAATTGTGGGTTTATGATCAAGTTTATCTATGAACAATATTTGATTCTTCTCTGAATTCTTATATGCATGATTTGATATCTTTGCAAGTCTCTTTGAATTATCAGTTTGGTTTGGCCTACTAGATTGATCTTTCTTGCAATGGGAGAAGTGCTTAGCTTTGGGTTCAATCTTGCGGTGTCCTTTCCCAGTGACAGTTGGGGTAGCAAGGCGCGTATTGTATTGTTGCCATCGAGGATAAAAAGATGGGGTTTATATCATATTGCTTGAGTTTATCCCTCTACATCATGTCATCTTGCCTAAACCGTTACTCTGTTCTTATGAAGTTAATACTCTAGATGCATGCTGGATAGCGGTCGATGTGTGGAGTAATAGTGGTAGATGTAGAATCGCTTCGGTCTACTTGACACGGACATGATGCCTATATACATGATCATGCCTAGATATTCTCATAACTATGCTCTTTCTATCAATTGCTCGACAGTAATTTGTTCACCCACCGTAAAATATGCTATCTTGAGAGAACCCACTAGTGAAACCTATGGCCCCCGGGTCTATCTTCCATTATATTAATCTCCCGCCAACGTGCTATTTCTGTCGCCGTTTATTTTGCAATCTTTACTTTCCAATCTATACAACAAAAATACCAAAAATATTTATCTTATTATCTTTATCAGATCTCACTTTTGCAAGTGGCCGTGAAGGGATTGACAACCCCTTTATCGCGTTGGTTGCAAGGTTCTTGATTGTTTGTGCACGTACTAGGGACTTGCGTGTAGTCTCCTACTGGATTGATACCTTGGTTCTCAAAAACTGAGGGAAATACTTACGCTACTTTGCTGCATCACCCTTTCCTCTTCAAGGGAAAACCAACACATGCTCAAGAGGTAGCACCGATGCGGAGATGATTTTAGGCGACTTGGGGGTGCCTTTGGTTTAACGGCCGAACGGGCGCCCATGATGAAGCTGCCAAGCCGGAGGGTCTGCCCTGAAACTAGGGCTCCTCCAGAAGTGATGCTGTCGTTGATGACAAGGCGAGCCATCAATCCCTCTATCGACGACACAAAGGAACTCTCAATGAAAGCACCAATGTTGGTGTCAAAACCGGCGGATCTCGAGTAGGGGGTCCTGTCGTGGTTTTGCCACGTTAGATGTCCTAAGGAAAGGACTTAGTCGTGGAGCCATCGCGCGGGTTAACTTAAAGGGGTTAAAGCGGACAAGGGACGCAGAGAGTTTATACTGGTTCGGCCCCTTGCGGTGAAGGTAAAAGCCTAATCCAGTTGTTGTGGAATTGCTAGGGTTTCGATGACCAGGGAGTGAATACGCTTTGCCTGAGTCCCGAGTTGTTGTCTGTTGTCCTTGAACCGCCGTCGGGTCGTCACCTTATATACATGGGTTGACGCCCGTCGGTTTACAGATCCGCCATTAGGGTTCGGTGTTCTTCGTAGTTCTTCGAAGCTCTTGGAGCTGTCCTTTCCTGCTCTTTTCATCAGCCCAAACGACTAGCTGGATCCGATACTTCTTACGCGGTTGTAACTATAATCCCCTTTTTATTAGATCTGCTCCTTCACACAAAACACATCTGAACTTTGCTGAACTGTTCAAGCACTTGAAAATAGGTCGGAATTTATTTTGATTTCCAACGCACGGCAGATCTGAATTTACCATGCCAAGCTGTGAAACTTGTTTTTTCCTTCACTTACGCGTCTTTAGACTTGTATCTTCAATACCGGATTAGGCGGTTTAACTCCATAGAAAAAGTGATGACCCAGTAGATACCATTAGTCCCCTGTTGAACCGCCAATACATTTGTCTTTGCACCTTCCCCACGGTCAGACTCTGGTTTACCAATAACAAACGCCGGTTTAACATTATGCATGCACCCTTGCACCACTATATAGCTGTCCATTATGAATCTTAAACCGGTCATAATTATGTTTCAGCTTGTCATTGAAATGGCCAAACAAGTCTATGAGTGCAACTGGGCTCCTTCCCGGGTTACCGGAGAGCAATTAAACAGATGTGTCGCCACTGGCGCTTTAGCCAAGAAAGAGGTCATCCCCTGGAGAGCTCCCGGTCTAGAAAATCCTCCTACACCCAAGGATGGAGAGGTAGTCGTTTTTGTTGATCATCTGGGCCGAGGCTTTAGCCCTCCCGGTTCAAAATTCTTCCGAGATGTGCTGGCTAGTTTTCAGCTTCACCCTCAGGACATCGGTCCAAATTCTGTAACCAACATCTGCCACTTCCAAGTCTTCTGTGAGGCTTATCTGCAAGAGGAACCTACAGTTGAACTGTTTAGGGATTTCTTTCACTTAAACCGCCGCACAGAGTTCACGGATGGACCCAATATTGAATTGGGCGGAATGGCGGTTCAGAAAAGGAAGGAAGTCACTTTCCCTCATCCCAAGCTTCACAGTCACCCCAAAGAGTGGAACCAAACTTGGTTTTACTGCAAAGATACATCTCCAACTGACGAAAACCCCTTGCCGGGCTACCGCCCTCATCGCCTTAGCAACACACAACCCTTTCCTCAGAGGTTGATGGCAAAAGAAAGGGCCACCTATGCCCCGCAACTGTCGAAGCTTAGAGCCTTCATGGCAAACGGTTTGACAGGTGTTGACTTTGCTCGTTGCTGGATCGGCTGGAGCGTTCTGCCCTTAAGCCGGAGCCCCGGTTTGATGTGCGAATACACAGGAAGTTTGACCGATCCTTAACGACATATTAATATTCAGCTAACAGAGGCTGGAGTTACCGAGGCTGTCAAGAAAATGTTGAATGAACCGGAGGCGGTCTGCGGCCAGACCGAACTAAGTCCTTTCTGCACCTCCAACAAACCGCCAGCTGTAAGAACCATATACCCCTTTTGTCGTAAGTTGCTTCTTTCCAAATATTCTCTGAAAGTTTGTCTATTTTTGACAGGTGATGATCCATTCTGGAATAAAAAACCGCCACAGGATAAACCGGCAAAACCACTGGACAAACCGGCCAAGCCGCTTCGCCCGAAGACCAAAGTTGTTAAGAAACCTGCCAAGAAAAGGACCACTGCATCCTCCGAGCCAAATGCTGATGATGATGTGGGTAACCCGGAATCAGAGGTAGAACTTTACTCTCTTGGTTCATTTTTCGTACACCTCATTGACAATGACTAGTAGAGGTAATCATTCTTTCCTCCGATTCAGATCCTCTGCCAACATCGAAAATCCGTCGGGCAAACCAGAAAGTAAAATTTTCTCACCCCCTTGCTTACTTGGATCCAAACTTTCTTTTGAAGACACAGCAACACAAAGCTCACCGCACGACCCGGCACAGCGGCCAGGTAGTTACCTCCGCCGGTTTACCGAACACTCCGGTTCAGAAACGCCGATCAGAGGTCTCTTATACTCTTGACACTTCTTGCCCCTAGGTGAGTTGTTTCCGACAGCCTCTTAATCCGTCTGATTCAAATTATCAGGGCACTTCCCACTCATCTTCTGGCGAGTCATCGGCCACAAAGCTTCCGCCCCTCAAGACAGTTCCTGGGTAAGTTATGCATTTGCTTTTATCCTTGATGTATTATTTTTGCATACTGTACTGATCTTCATGTTTATTTTCTTCAGTGCCAAGCCCAGGCCCAGCAAGAAGGCTCGGTTGAATAAACCGGCTGACGATAATACGGTTGTTGAACTGGAAAAAACTCCAAATCCAGAAGAAACCGATGCTGATGCCATGCTCAATGAACCGCCGCCTCAAGACTAGGACTTGTTTACTGAACAAGTAGAAATTGACACCACAAGCCATGCTGCAAATCCGTCCAGCCCGGCCCGACCTGATGATAAACCGGCCAGCCCAGCTAAGGACACTGACAATCTGCCAACTCCTGTGAAGGCTGCTGAAGATAAAGAGGATGATGTTATAGTCACCGGCGTCGGCCACACCGCTCCTAGCAACCCAGTCGCTTTGTCCAAACATAGCGCCAAGGACGAGCTTTCTGCTATGGGCAAAGGCAAATGGAGCACCGATTTGTCCAGCTACACCCATCTCAGCGCCCAAGACATTCACTCTGGCTTCTTGAACCGTCTGTAGACCAGTCATGATTATGAAGCCAGTTTAGTAAATCTGATGAAGGAGCGATATGAGGTAACCACACCACTATTTCTCTTATGTCCAATTTCAAATATCAACTCCAGTAGCCCCAAGTGACGGTTTATGATTTCAATCCAAACCGGGACTTAGCAATAACTTAACTTTGCATGCTTAGCCTCTAGGGACCAGATTACCTTCTTTAAGATGAACCGGTCCTTTAAAATTGCAATACTGATCTTTCACTGGTATAGTCCCCAAGGGCCGGTTTAACTTTATAAAGATGAACCGGGACTATAGAAGAATTCCCATATCAGCAGTTATGAGCAAACACACATTAGCCCCCAAGTGCCAAGATTAATACTTGTATTGTGCTTGGGACTTGTAGAAATTTCTGATAAGGAGCAAATATGCATTAGCCCCCAACTATCAAGGGCATAACTTGTTATGTGTTTGGTACTTCAAATATGTACTGTCAACTCATTATACATCTGTCCCTTTATAGGCTGAGCTGAGCAAGAAGGAAAGCCAAACCGCTGATCTGCAAGAGAACATCAAGTCCCAGCAAGCCGAAACCTCCAAGGCCAAGGAAGAGTTGACCAGCGCTCTAGACGCTATGGAGAAACTGAAAGAGAGCTTGAACAAGGAGCGGGCGGATTGGGAGACAGAAAAATCCGCTTTGCGAAAAAGGGCCGAGGACGCAGAAGCAGCTCTTAAACCGGTGGTAGATGAGCTGACTGGCGTAAAGCGGCAGATTCATGCCATGACTACTACTGTGTTCGGTAAACATCTTGTCCTTATACATTCAACATATCTTCCCATGTGTTGCCGGTTTACTGATGTTTACAATGATGCACGAACTCGCATTAGCCATCTGGGCTCTGATGTACAGAAAAAGGTGAAGGCTGCTTATACTCTGATAGGGCAGTTGTATACCGGTGCGCAGTGGATCATCTACACCGCTTCACACAATAAGCCTCCCTCCACTTTAATCAAGGAAACCTTAGAAAGGTTATCTATGCTTCCTACCCGGGTAGAAGAGCTTAAAAAGTCTGCTGCAAGAGCAGGTGCTCTGACCGCCCTAACCCGGGCAAAAGCATGGGTACCTGACTTTGATCCAGTAGAAACGTCCAAAGGCTATCCCAGCTTGAAAGAAGACGGATCAGAATTCGGCAATGATGATCTCCGAGCCATAAACCGGGAAGTACGTCCACTGGCTTGTCAACTGGCTGAAGAGGCAGATCTCTCGTACTATCAGGCGAGTTATGATGACAAGAATAGACAGGTTGCTACACCAATTCCGGAAGCGCAAAATCTTATCCCACCAATCCGTAAGCACACCTATGCCCCTGATATTGACCCGTCCACCTTATAAGCAATGAAGCTGTATTCCAAGCCCTAACTGGGATCGACTGGGCAACTGTTGACTTCCAGCCACTAGGTAGAGAAGAGGGAGTTGAACCGGTGCAAGATGACCCGCAGCTGTCAGGCCAAGCTGGCGACGAATCATGATCCGAAGACCGGTTTAGTCTTCGACATGCTGCAATGCTTATTATGAAACAATTATCCTTTTGGGCACTGAAACGCCTTGTAATAGGCTAGTTAAAACACTTGGTCTTGGTATGCCTTCGTGCATATTTATCTGTGCCTGACACTTGCTAATCCGCCATGCTTTAAGACATATTATGCTCATAATCCATAGCAATTTACTCAAGCTATTCCTGCACACAAGAAATAGATAGTGTCCTGGCGGTGTACCGCCGGACGGGTCATGATGCCCAGATGTATAGCCCGAGTTTATAACCGAGGCTGTAAAAAGTTGATCAAATATGAAAACAATTGATACTTGTGACTTTGAGTCATAATGTTGGCTGACCAACTGTTGTAGTGAGGGTAATAACCCTAACCCGAAGTATTAATAACTCATGTCATATTATGCCGGTTTACGATAAAACCGTTCCGGGTTATGATAAACACCGGTTTATTCAATACTAACGACTTTGAGTCTAAACCAGACCGGGTTAAGAAACTCCAGTTTATAATTGAGTACGTACAGACAACTTGTAGTTGACAGCGTAGCCGGGTTAATGAACACCGATTTAACAGAAAACACCATAAGTTTTGTCAAAAGAGAGAAAAACTTGGCAAAAAGCAAATGAAAACTTGTAGTCGAGGCTTTTCACGGGCTGCCAGGCCCCAAATTCGAGGCTTTTCATGGGCTGCCAGGCCACTGAGTTAAACCGTTTCACAAAGCCTTTTAAGATGGTCCATCCTTAACCAATCATCGTTTTAACTTGACAAGTTCAGCGTCTTATTTAGAGTAACTTGTCAAAGTTCGAAGGGTCATACCAGGTTTACCTGGGCAGAGTGACTTACTTAAATAGGCAGGCTAACCCGGGGTTTTAGGTGTATACACCAGGCTTCCAAGCCATGGCTTGATAGCCCATTACAAGTGTAGATTCTTTGTTCATTGCGACAGCAAAGAATCCCCAAGTAACATTTTGAGTTGTGCTCAGTGGGTGCCTATGTTTGAGTTGCTCTTTTGCAACACTCTTTGGCCCCGAAGTAATTTTGGCGTTTGAACCAATCAAGAGGTGTGACTATGGTTCAAATACGACCAAGCCCCCAAGTGATTTTGTGGCATTGCACCGATCAAGAGGTGTGACTATGGTTCGAATACGACCAAGCCCCCAAGTGATCTTTATATAAAGCTTTAACAAGCTGAATCAAGGGGTAAACCGGACGCCGCTTTATGAACAGAAGCCCCCATGTAACCACACCTGATATAAGAAAAACAACATATACCCCGCTTTAGCTGAGGTTCCGGTTTATTATATAATATATACATTGTCATAATATGTACAGAAGCAGAACCTATGGCTCAAGTATAGTAGGGCCGAAGATGAGCAATATTCCATGGCCGGTGGGTCTCCTCCTCCAATTTACGTGAGTCTTTGTGCTCTCGAACATCTATAAGGTAGTATGACCTGTTGAAAGGATCGATATAGTTGACTAGAGGGGGGTGAATAGGCAACTAACAATTTTTAGCTTTTCTTTAGCAATTTAAACTTTGCATCAAAGTAGGTTGTCTAGATATGCAACTAGGTGGGCAACCTATATGATGCAACAACAACTAGCACACACGCAAGGAAGGGATACAACACAATATAAGCGCGCACAAGTAAAGGTAAGAGATAACCAAGAGTGGAGCCGGTGGGGATGAGGATGTGTTAACGAAGTTCCTTCCTTTTGAGGGGAAGTACGTCTCCGTTAGAGCGGTGTGGAGGCACAATGCTCCCCAAGAAGCCACTAGGGCCACTGTATTCTCCTCACGCCTTCACACAATGCGAGATGTCGTGATTCCACTATTGGTGCCCTTGAAGGCGGCGACCGAACCTTTACAAACAAGGTTGGGGCAATCTCCACAACTTAATTGGAGGCTCCCAACGACACCACGAAGCTTCACCACAATGGACTATGGCTCCGCGGTGACCTCAACCGTCTAGGGTGCTCAAACACCCAAGAGTAACAAGATCCGCTAGGGATTAGTGAGGGGAATCAAATTTCTCTTGGTGGAAGTGTAGATCGGGGCCTTCTCAACCAATCCCGAGCAAATCAACAAGTTTGATTGGCTAGAGAGAGAGATCGGGCGAAAATGGAGCTTGGAGCAACAATGGAGCTTTTGGGGGAAGAGGTAGGTCAACTTTGGGGAAGAAGACCTCCTTATATAGTGGGGGGAACAATCCAACCGTTACCCCCCACAGCAGCCCCGCAGAGAGCGGTACTACCGCTTGGCCAGCGGTACTACCGCTCCCCCTCGCGGTACTGCCGCTGGGCCCAGAGCAGTACTACCGCGGTCGTCAGGGCGGTACTACCGCATACGAGCGGTACTACGGCCTCCACTGCCGCGGCTAGTACCGTAAAACCAGACACGAAAAAAGACCCCTCGAATCGAGGCGGTACTAGCACGAGACCGCAGCGGTACTACGGCAGGGGGCTACCAGCGGTACTACCGCTCTAGAGCGGTACTACCGCTTGTAGCACCCAAGCGGTTGAAGGAAATATGCCCTAGAGGCAATAATAAAGTTATTATTTATTTCCTTATATCATGATAAATGTTTATTATTCATGCTAGAATTGTATTAACCAGAAACTTGATACATGTGTGAATACATAGACAAACAGAGTGTCACTAGTATGCCTCTACTTGACTAGCTCGTTGATCAAAGATGGTTATGTTTCCTAGCCATAGACATGAGTTGTCATTTGATTAACGGGATCACATCATTAGGAGAATGATGTGATTGACTTGACCCATTCCGTTAGCTTAGCACTCGATCGTTTAGTATGTTGATATTGCTTTCTTCATGACTTATACATGTTCCTATGACTATGAGATTATGCAACTCCCGTTTACCGGAGGAACACTTTGTGTGCTACCAAATGTCACAACGTAACTGGGTGATTATAAAGGTGCTCTACAGGTGTCTCCAAAGGTACTTGTTGGGTTGGCTTATTTCGAGATTAGGATTTGTCACTCCGATTGTCGGAGAGGTATCTCTGGGCCCACTCAGTAATACACATCACTATAAGCCTTGCAAGCATTGTGACTAATGTGTTAGTTGCGGGATGATGTATTACGGAACGAGTAAAGAGACTTGCCGGTAACAAGATTGAACTAGGTATCGAGATACCGACGATCGAATCTCGGGCAAGTAACATACCGATGACAAAGGGAACAACGTATGTTGTTATGCGGTCTGACCGATAAAGATCTTCGTAGAATATGTGGGAACCAATATGAGCATCCAGGTTCCGCTATTGGTTATTGACCGGAGAGGTGTCTCGGTCATGTCTACATAGTTCTCGAACCCGTAGGGTCCGCACGCTTAACGTTACAATGACAGTTATATTATGAGTTTATATGTTTTGATGTACCGAAGGTTGTTCGGAGTCCCGGATGTGGTCACGGACATGACGAGGAGTCTCGAAATGGTCGAGACATAAAGATTGATATATTGGAAGCCTATGTTTGGACATCGGAAGTGTTCCGGGTGAAATCGGGATTTTTCCGGAGTACCGGGAGGTTACCGGAACCCCCCGGTAACTTAATGGGCCTTAGTGGGCCTAGGTGGAAGAGAGGAGAGGAGGCCAGGGCAGGGCCGCGCGCCCCTCCCCCCCCCCCCCCCCCAGTCCGAATAGGACAAGGAGAGGGGGGCGGCGCCCCCCCCTTCCTTGCTCCCCTCCACCTCTTCCCCCTTTCTCTCCTAGTCCAACATGGAAAAGGGGGGAGTCCTACTCCCGGTAGGAGTAGGACTCCTCCTGGCGCGCCTCTCCTCTAGGCCGGCCGAACCCCCCCTTGCACCTTTATATACGGGGGCAGGGGGCACCTCTAGACACACAATTGATCATTTGATCTCTTAGCCGTGTGCGGTGCCCCCCTCCACCATATTACACCTCGATAATATCGTAGCGGTGCTTAGGCGAAGCCCTGCGTCGGTAGAACATCATCATCGTCACCACGCCATTGTGATGACGAAACTCTCCCTCAACACTCGGCTGGGTCGGGGTTCGAGGGACGTCATCGAGCTGAACGTGTGCTGAACTCGGAGGTGTCGTGTGTTCGGTACTTGATCGGTCGAATCGTGAAGACGTACGACTACATCAACCGCGTTGTGTTAACGCTTCCGCTTTCGGTCTACGAGGGTACGTGGACAACACTCTCCCCTCTCGTTGCTATGCATCACCGTGATCTTGCGTGTGCGTAGGAAATTTTTTGAAATTACTACGTTTCCCAACAGCGGTACTACCGCTCCGGCCCGCGGTACTACCGCTGGGACCAGAGAGGGCACACTGAGAAGGGGAACGAGCCCATCATTGAAGCGGAAAGGCTCGGAGGGGGGCAAAGGAAGTGTACGTGATGATTCCGCCCTAGCCTTTCCAAAGCGGACCCCCTCTTGATAGTACGGTGAACCCTATGAAACTAGTCCACCAAACTAATTCGAAAGGACTACACCGTCTTTGCTTCAAGCTCCGAGGGGAGGGAATCGTCTCGTGCCAAAAGGATGAATCTCTGAAAACACTCAATGCACACGATTAGTCCGCAAAAGCATTGTCATCAATCACCAAAACATCTTAGGGATAAATATGACCTTACAATCTCCCCCTTTTTGGTGGATTGATGACAATACGGGATTTGCACAAACGGGAAAAGACAAAGGACATAAGCAAACCCCAAATCTCTAAAATATAGACGGGCTCCCCCTAGATGTGTGCCATCAAGATAAGTGCTTTGGACTGCATGACACACATACTAGGATCAACACTCCCCCTGTATTTTAGAGACCAACAACCTAAGCGAGATTCAAGAGAGCAGGATATATAACGTAATAAGCATGCAACTCATGAGATACCAAATGACTAGCGACATAGACAAAGATATGATAAGGATAAGGTAGCATATGTCTCACACCATATGACTGGAACTAAGGTCTCACTGAACACAAAACCAAACAAAGCACAAGGTAGCAAACACAACGAAAGCACAAAGACAAAGACACACTCGCAACACAACGACGCAAATCCCTAAACTCTCTCCCCCTTTGGCATCGAGACACCAAAAGGGGCAAAGAGCTAACCTACGGCTCCAGGTGAGAGCATGCTGAGGATCTCGAACATCAGGACTCTGCGTGATCATATGCACCGCCGTCCTCGGCCAGAAACTGCTCGGCATCTGAATCGGTCCACGGACAGTGCTGCGGGATCCACTCCTCCTCCTCAGTGATCTGACACTCAGAGCCGTTGGTGACTGTCGCACCCAACTGACGCATAAGCTCCTTGTGACGTCCCCTTGCCTTCTTCTCAGCCACATGAGTCATGTACTGACCGTGAGACTCCATGCAGAATAGCTTCTTCATCTTGTGTTTGAGCTTCTTTGCCCAAGAGGGCTCTGCCGCAGAAGGCTCTGTCCCAGAAGGCACATAATCCTCATCGTCATCATCAGCATCAGCCTCGCCCTCGGTCTCCATGGCAACAGCAGAAGATGGAACTCCAGATCTAGGAACGGATGTGCCCCAATTATCCTTCTTCCTCAGATGCTTGATCTCATGAGAAACCAACTCTCCAATTTCCAGCTGCTCCTCAGGATAGGTATGTCTCCAGGCCTTCTCAATGAGCAACATAATGAACGGACCATAAATCGGGCACTTGCGCTCAGAAATAGCAGCAAGAAGTTCAGACCACATAACATGAGAGATGTCCAGGGACTCGCCAGTGTTTGCGTCCTTCTCACGCTGGCAGAAGAGAAGCATTTCCACGAGATAAGAGTGTACCATGTCCAGATTCCCGATACGAGGGAAGAGAGTCTCGCGGAAGATACGGTGAAGGATGTCCAGAAAGGCAGGCAACTCATAGGTTTCCTTCCTGGTCTCAGGGTTGACCTTCCGAGTACAGTAGGGCCAGAGGGCTTGCTTGTGAGTGGAGGTAACATTGCGGTGAGGACGAAATCCGACTGGAGTCTCGAGCCCTTGATCTTCCACCTCAAGCAACTCCATGAAGGCCTTCCACTTGACAGCTAGCAACTTCCCATTAGTCATCCAAGTCAGAGTCCTGTCTTCATCAGTTCCTAGGTGGACAGTGGCAAAGAACTAAGCCAGCAAATCTGCATCAAAGTCCTTGTTGAACTGCATGATCCTGAGAATGTTCAACTGAGAGCACATCTGAAGGGCATCACCAAAGTACTCAGGGTCCTTCTCCATAGCATCCGTGTTGATGGAATGAACATTGACAAAGAGGTACTTCTTAGCCTTGATCACGTCAAAGTAGGTGGCATACTGAAACCGGTTCCAGAAGGGGCGATTGACAAGGTTGGATTCTTGGTCTTCCTCATATGGGTTGCGGCGACGCCTGTCCCAGAATTCCTTGCTAGTCATCTCAATCACCTTCTTGCCACTTGGCTTCGGCCTCTTGGCAGTATTCTTCTTGAGAGGAGGATTAGCACTTGAGGAAGCACCTACTGGCGGCGGTGGAGCACTGGAGGAACCACCTGCAGGCTCAGATGAGCGGTACCGCTTTGACGTTGAACGCCCGGGGTTGACACGGCGGACTTGCTGCTCAGGATGTTCATCACCTGGAACCAAACACACGGACACATGAAACAACCAGAAGGAACGATCAAAACCAAATAAACACAGCAAATATGGATCAACATGTGGTAGGAAACGATGGAACTGGGCATCCGGCGGTAGTACCGTGCCTGCACAGCAGCAGTACCGCACCAGCGGTAGTACCGTGCCTCCACAGCGGCAGTACCGCTCCAGCGGTAGTACCGCGCCAGATGGGCGGTAGTACCGCCCGAGATGGGGCACGGAGGATCCCTACTGCCATGGTCAGATCCGGCACTACCGGGGATGCCAAATTCAAAAATAAACCTACCAAACATCAATCCAAAGAGTCTAGTTGCCTTCTCCAACCTACTCAAGCCTAGATTTGGCCAAAAATCTAGAGATGCAACCACTATTGCCCCGAAAACACGAGATCTGAAAACTAGACAAGAAGAGAAGAGGAACGGGGGGCAATACCGACATCCATGGCAAGAGAACGAGGTGGGGATCGACTCCACCGAAGGAAATGGAGAGGAACGGTCTGGAGACGGAGGGCCACCGGAGCCCTCCCGTGGCGAGATGGCGCTGGAGAGAGGAAGAGGAACGAGGGGACGAAGCAAATGGGTATGGGGGGAGGAAACCACCCCTGCCCACGACTTAACCCCCTGGCCCCGCCCCTCAGCGGTAGTACCGTGGTGATTGGCGGTAGTACCGCTTAGCCACATAAGCGGTAGTACCGCTCCCGTATAGCGGCAGTACCGCGCCTTCACAGCGGTAGTACCGCCCAGCGCAACTCAAAACTAGACTCAACACCTATGGCACAAAAAGAAAAGAAGGGAAACAACGGCAAGAAGAGAAAACCAACACAAAGCAACAAGAGCACCAGCAAGAGAACAAGAACCACACACCTCTACACGAGAGGGTGGTGGCCGAGGCCACCTATGTTTGAGTCAATTGGTATGGCACCGCGAAGAATTATCCTTGGGCCCATGACCAAAACTCGTCTTTGAAGCACAAGTACCATCAAAAATGGCTAATGTGAAAGAGTGAGATTAGCTTATGCATTATGGGGGGAGGAAGAGTTCATTGAGAGAACAACACTCCCCCTATGTCCATGCCTACACCTAGACAAGAATGCATGATGAATGTGAGGGGTGTGCAAAGGTTCAAACCACATTGCTCGAATCAATGATATTTAGCTCATGCCTTAACTCGTGAAATCTTGCTTCATCCAATGGCTTCGTGAAAATATCTACAAGGTTATCATGAGTGTTGACATAGTTGAGCTCGATCTCCCCTCGCCTAATATGATTCCGGGTGAAGTGATACCGAATCTCAATATGCTTCATCTTGAAGTGTTGCACCTGGTTGAGAGAAATCTTGATGGCACTTTCATTGTCACACCAAAGAGGCACTTTGTCACAAATGACACCGTAATCCTTTAAAGTTTGCCTCATCCATAAGAGTTGTGCACAACAACTCCCGGCCGCCACATACTCCGCTTCGGTGGACGAGAGAGACACACAACTTTGCTTTTTAGAAGACCAACTTACCAAAGAGCAACCAAGAAATTGGCACCCTCCGGAAGTGGATTTCCTATCCACTTTGTCTCCCGCCCAATCGGAGTCCGAATAACCTACAAGCTTGAAGTTTGCTCCTCTTGGGTACCATAAGCCAAAGTTTGAGGTATGAGCCAAATATCGAAAGATTCGCTTGACCGCCACAAAGTGGCTTTCCTTAGGTGCGGCTTGAAACCGTGCACAAATTCGCACACTCAACATGATATCCTATCTAGATGCACAAAGGTAAAGCAAGGATCCAATCATGGAGCGATATACCTTTTGATCCACCGCTTTACCATTGGGATCAATGTCAAGTTGGCACTTGGTGGGCATTGGAGTGGAAGCCGGCTTGACATCACTTAGCTTGAATCTCTTTAGCATGTATTGAGTGTATTTGGCTTGGTTGATGAAGGTTCCTTCTCTTCTTTGTTTGATTTCAAATCCGACAAAGAACTTCAACTCTCCCATCATAGACATCTTGAACTTTGAGGTCATGAGAGCAGCAAATTCTTCATTGAAAGCTTTGTTAGGGGAACCAAAAATAATATCATCAACATATAGTTGGCACACAAACAACTCCCCTTTGACCTTCTTAGTAAAAAGAGTGGGGTCGATTTTCCCGATTTCGAATCCACGATCTTCTAACAACTCCGTAAGATGCTCATACCACGCATGTGGGGCTTGTTTAAGGCCATAGAGCGCCTTATGGAGTTGATACACATGATCGGGGAAATAGGGATCTTCGAACCCGGGGGGTTGTTTGACATACACCAACTCATTTACGGGTCCATTAAGAAAAGCACTCTTCACATCCATTTGTTGCAACTTAAAGTTGTGATGAGAAGCATAAGCAATCAACAAACGAATAGATTCAAGGCGAGCAACGGGAGCAAAGGTTTCACCGTAGTCGATACCCTCGACTTGGGAGTAGCCTTGTGCCACCAATCGTGCCTTGTTGCGGATGATGGTCCCATGAGCATCTTGCTTGTTCTTGAATATCCACTTTGTTCCAATGACATTGTGGTTCCCCATTGGCCTTGGCACTAATCTCCACACCTTGTTGTACTCGAAGTTGTTGAGTTCTTCATGCATGGCATTGAGCCAATCCGGATCTTTGAGAGCTTCAAATACCTTTTGGGGTTCCACACAAGAGACAAACGCGTCATGTTCACAATAGTTTGCCAATTGTCTACGAGTGCTTACCCCCTTTTGAATGCTTCCAAGTACATTCTTCATGAGATGACCCTTGGTGGAGAGCTTGGAAGCAATCTTGGCGGCATGACGCTCCAATTCCTCCTCGGAGGTGAGTTGAGGAGCGGTCACTTGATCATCTTGAGCGTCGTCTTGAGCTTGTTCTTGATCTTGAACTTGCTCGGAGGAGAGAACTTGACCTTGGGCATCACTTGGTGTGTCTCCACTGTCTTGATCATGATTTTGCCCTTGGTCTTGTTCATGAGGTTGAGGGCCTTCACTTTGTTCTTCGGAAGCGTGTGGGCCTTGGGTTGGTGATGGCTCCACTTGAGTGGACCATTGTCCTTCTCCTTCGGCCACAAGGGGTTCCTCAATGGGTAGGATAAAACCAACACCCATTCTTCTTATGGCTTGAGGAGGAATTTCATCACCTACATCACAAGTGCCACTTTGCTCCACTTGGAAGCCGTTATTCTCATCAAACTCCACGTTACACGTCTCCTCAATAAGTCCCGTTGATTTATTGAGGACACGGTAAGCATGAGAGTTTGTAGCATAACCAACAAATATGCCCTCATATGCTCTAGCCTCAAATTTAGACAATCGAACACCTTTCTTGAGAATGAAACACTTACACCCGAACACCCGAAAGTACTTGAGGTTGGGCTTGTTACCGGTGAGTATCTCATATGGAGTCTTGTTCAAGCCCTTGCGGAGGTAGAGCCGATTGGATGCATGACACGCGGTGTTGATGGCTTCCGCCCAAAAGTTGTATGGAGACTTTAACTCCACCATCATGGTCCTTGCGGCATCCATCAATGTCCGGTTTTTCCTCTCCGCAACACCGTTTTGTTGAGGGGTGTAAGGTGCGGAATATTGATGCTTGATCCCCTCATCACCAAGAAACTCATCCAAGGTGTAGTTCTTGAACTCGGTGCTGTTGTCACTTCTTATTGTCAAGATCTTTGCATTGTGTTGACGTTGGGCTTCATTTGCAAAGTCAATGACGGTTTGTTGGGTCTCACTTCCTCTTGAAGAAATACACCCAAGTGTATCTTGAATAGTCATCCACAATTACCAAGCAATACTTTCTACCCCCAAGACTATCAAAGGATGGAGGCCCAAAGAGATCCAAATGAAGGAGCTCCAAAGGCCTCTTCGAGTAAATGAGAGTCGTGGGAGGGTGAGCCTTCTCATGAAGCTTTCCTTCGATACAAGCACTGCAAGCACGATCTTTAGCAAAACTAACGTTCGTTAGTCCACGGACATGGTCCCCCTTGAGAAGACTTTGCAAAGATCTCATATTGACATGGGCTAAACGGCGATGCCAAAGCCATCCCACGTCAACTTTAGCCATTAGGCATGTCGCGGTCTTAGTGGGTCGCTCCGAAAAGTTAATCACATAGAGACCGTTCTCGACATGCCCAACAAAGGCTACTTTAAGAGTCTTGCTCCACAAGAGGGCCACGGTATCAATATCAAAGAAAGTGGCAAAGCCCATGATAGCAAGTTGACGAACGGAAAGTAAATTGTATGCAAGGGACTCAACTAGCATGACCTTCTCGATCGTGAGATCATGAGAAATCACAACTTTGCCGAGTCCCAATACCTTAGAAGACGAGGCATCACCCCACTCGACATTGGTGGGCATAGATGGAATCTTGTGCACATCCACCACCAAGTCCTTGCTTCCGGTCATATGATTCGTAGCTCCACTATCGAGCAACCATGATCCCCCACCGGAAGCAAACACCTACAAGAGATCAATGCTTGGTTTTAGGTACCCATTTTGTAATGGGTCCTTTGATGTTAGTAACAAGGGTCTTAGGAACCCAAATGGACCATTCAATATACTCATGAGGAGAACCAACAAATTTGGCATAAACATGCCCATCACTAGCACGACATAACACATAAGAAGGATTAAAGTCGCCGGCTTTGTTGGATGGGGTGGTATTGCCCTTCTTGACACCGTCACCCTTCGCATTGTTCTTCTTCTCCTTGGAAGCACCCTCTCCCTCCTTCACAAAAGTTTGCTTGAGAGGAGGAGGTCGTTTGGTCTTGTCATTCTTCTTCTTGTTCTTGGGCTTGGGTGCGAACCAAATCCCCTCCTTGGCCACAACTTCCTTTTGGTTTCTCAAAAGGTCGTTGAGGTTCTTCTCACCTTGTATGCATGACACAAGGCCTTTCTCAAGTTGCTCCTTCAACTTAGCATTCTCCTCAACAAGATGCACATGCTCACAACAAGGGTTACTAGCATTTGCATTATCAATTAACACCATATGAGGAAAGGTGGCTTTCTCCTTAGTTAGCTTTACTTGGAGTTGATCATGAGACTCCTTGAGGCTAGCATGAACGCCCTTCAAGACTTTGTGAGCCTTGTCGAGAATGTCAAACTCCTCTTTAAGTCTAGCAAGATCAACCCCAAGTTTTGCCTTCTCGGAGTTTAGCACATGAGACACAACAAGAGCATGATCAAGATCTTTCTTTAACTTAGCATGATCATCGTTGTATGACTCCTCAAGAGCCAAACGAAGACCACGCTCTTCGTCAAGAGCATTGGAAAGATCCGAAATCTCATCGGCATAGTCACGACTATGCCCCTCCATCTTAGAGATGGTATCTTCGTGAGCCTCGATCATGTCATTGGCTTCACCAAGTTGTTCCAAGAGAGCAACGAAGTGCTTCTTGGATTTACCCTTGAGTTTACCCATAAAGGTCTCAAACTCATTTTCCTCCACATTTGTCCCCTCATGTTCATCAATGCTATCCGTCGAAGAAGGATGATTAATGGTGGTAGTTTTGATGTTGGAGGTTACCTTGTTGGTGGCTTTAGCCATGAGGCACTTGACGGTGATGTTCTCATTGGGTGAGTCGAAGAGAGACATCCGTGGAGTCTTCGCAATGGCAACGGAGGCCATGGCAACCGACTCACCATCTTCATCATCATCATCATCATCCTCGTTGTACTCTTCTTGTACCACCAATGCCTTGGGAGGAGTCTTCTTGGTGAAGGTGCTCTTGTTGGGGAACGACTTGGCCTTGTCTTTTCTAATGAGCTTGCCACCATTGTCCTCCCTCTTCTCGTAAGGGCACTCCGCAACAAAGTGGCTCACATTGCCACAATTGAAGCAAGTCCCCACTCGTTGCTTGCCCTTTGCACCACTTGAATTGTTCTTGTTGAAGTTTGGCCTTGTGTTCTTCTTGCTCCAAAATTGCCTTGAAGGAAGAGCCATGTGTTCATGATAGGCATACTTCGTATCTTCCAGGTTGCCCTCCTCTACTTCCTCTTCATCCTCTTCCTCCATACTAACCTTGGCCTTTAGAGCAAGGTTGGGCTTCTTTACTCTTTGAGAGCGAAGAACCGCATTGTCGGCGGTCTTGTCCAAGATGCTCATAGCAACAAACTCATCCAACACTTCACTTGATGACAAGGTGTGGAAGTCCGGCCTTTGACGAATTACAGAGGACATGGCTTTGTGGTAGGGCATCATTGCCTTGAGGAATTTGCGCTTGATCCAATTGTCATTCGTGTCCTTACTTCCATGATCTCGGAGAGAGACCGTGAGTTTGGTTACTCTCCGAAAAAGCTCACGAGGTTCTTCATCTTCTTTCATTGCAAACTCGTCGGCTTCATCTTGCACCACTTCATAGTTGGAGCGTTGAATGCTTGCGCTTCCCCGATAGAGGGAAACAACTTGGAGCCAAGCATCTTTGGCCACGGTGTAAGGCCGGAGATGAGGAAGATCTTCGGGTGGGATTGCTTCTTGGATGATGAAGAGAGCATTCTCATTGAATTGATGATCCACAACTTCTCTAGGAGTGAAGTTACTTCGGTCATGCGGATAGAAACCTTCTTCAATGATTCTCCAAAGGTTAGTGTTCACATGATTTAAATGACGCTTAAAACGATAGACCCAAGAATCAAAATCTACATTCTTCTCAATCTTAGGAGCCGGGCCGGCATGATTTAAATGAGTGGAAGGGAGCGGTCCACCATAGATAGGTGGAGGTTCCACATGGGCAAAGATGTCGGTGCCCTTTTTACCACTAGAAGAAGGAGCTTTCTCGCTAGTAGCTTCCCCTTTGTCGGAGGTAGCATCCGTCACCTTGTTGGCGGGATCACCCACTTTCAACGGTGCGGAGGAAAGCTTAAGCCCTTCTAAGTATTTATTACACATGCTTTCGACCTCGGTAGTCATGGAGGTTTTCAATGTGTCCAACGCCACATTTAATTCCTCACGAGAGACCGCGGTTCCCCCGTCTCCCGTAGACGAGACCGGATTCACACCGGAGTGCTCCTCCACATCGTCTACGACATCAACCATACTCCTCGGACGGTAAAGTCCTTAAAAAGAGACGAGGCTCTGATACCAATTGAAAGGATCGATATAGTTGACTAGAGGGGGGTGAATAGGCAACTAACAATTTTTAGCTTTTCTTTAGCAATTTAAACTTTGCATCAAAGTAGGTTGTCTAGATATGCAACTAGGTGGGCAACCTATATGATGCAACAACAACTAGCACACATGCAAGGAAGGGATACAACAGAATATAAGCGCGCACAAGTAAAGGTAAGAGATAACTAAGAGTGGAGCCGGTGGGGACGAGGATGTGTTACCGAAGTTCCTTCCTTTTGAGGGGAAGTACGTCTCCGTTAGAGCGGTGTGGAGGCACAATGCTCCCCAAGAAGCCACTAGGGCCACCGTATTCTCCTCACGCCCTCACACAATGCGAGATGTCGTGATTCCATTATTGGTGCCCTTGAAGGCGGCGACCGAACCTTTACAAACAAGGTTGGGGCAATCTCCACAACTTAATTGGAGGCTCCCAACGACACCACGAAGCTTCACCACAATGGACCATGGCTCCGCGGTGACCTCAACTGTCTAGGGTGCTCAAACACCCAAGAGTAACAAGATCCGCTAGGGATTAGTGGGGGGAATCAAATTTCTCTTGGTGGAAGTGTAGATCGGGGCCTTCTCAACCAATCCCGAGCAAATCAACAAGTTTGATTGGCTAGAGAGAGAGATCGGGCGAAAATGGAGCTTGGAGCAACAATGGAGCTTTTGGGGGAAGACATAGGTCAACTTTGGGGAAGAAGACCTCCTTATATAGTGGGGGGAACAATCCAACCGTTACCCCCCACAGCAGCCCCGCAGAGAGCGGTACTACCGCTTGGCCAGCGGTACTACCGCTCCCCCTCGCGGTACTGCCGCTGGGCCCAGAGCGGTACTACCGCGGTGGTCAGGGCGGTACTACCGCATACGAGCGGTACTACGGCCCCCACTGTCGCGGCTAGTACCGTAAAACCCGACACGAAAAAAGACCCCTCGAATCGAGGCGGTACTAGCACGAGACCGCGGTGGTACTACGGCTGGGGGCTACCAGCGGTACTACCGCTTGTAGCACCCAAGCGGTACTACCGCTCCGGCCCGCGGTACTACCGCTGGGACCAGAGAGGGCACACTGAGAAGGGGAACGAGCCCATCATTGAAGCGGAAAGGCTCAGAGCGGGGCAAAGGAAGTGTACGTGATGATTCCGCCCTAGCCTTTCCAAAGCGGACCCCCTCTTGACAGTACGGTGAACCCTATGAAACTAGTCCACCAAACTAATTCAAAAGGACTACACCGTCTTTGCTTCAAGCTCCGGGGGGAGGGAATCGTCTCGTGCCAAAAGGATGAATCTCTGAAAACACTCAATGCACACGATTTTCCGCAAAAGCATTGTCATCAATCACCAAAACATCTTAGGGATAAATATGCCCTTACACCTGTTGTGCAGATTCTTGCCGACCACAAAAGGTCCTTCCCAAGGTGGGGATAACTTGTGCATATCCGTCTGATCCTGGATGAGCCGGAGCACCAAATCGCCTTCTTGAAAGGTTCTGGTTCTAACCCGGCGGCTGTGATAGCGACGCAAATCTTGCTGATAAATCGCCGAACGGGCTGCTGCCATGTCACGCTCCTCATCTAGCAGGTCAAGCGCTTCATGTCGTGCCTTCTCATTGTCAGCTTCAACATAAGCCGCCACACGAGGCGAATCATGACGGATATCACTTGGGAGCACCGCCTCCGCTCCATAAACCATAAAGAACGGTGTGTACCCCGTCGTTCTGTTGGGTGTGGTATTGATGCTCCATAACACAGAAGATAACTCCTCAACCCAACAACCCGGCGTCCGTTGCAAAGGAACCATAAGCCGGGGTTTGATGCCTCTCAAGATCTCTTGGTTGGCCCTCTCCGCTTGACCATTGGACTGGGGGTGAGCCACTGATGATACGTCAAGCCGGATGTGCTCACGTTGACAGAACTCCTTCATGGCACCCTTTGATAGATTGGTACCATTATCTGTTATAATACTGTGTGGAAAGCCAAAACGGAAGATCACCTTCTTGATGAACTGAACCGCCGTAGCTGCATCACACTTACTGACTGGCTCTGCCTCCACCCACTTGGTGAATTTATCAACTGCCACCAAAAGGTGGGTCTTCTTGTCCTTGGATCTCTTAAAGGGCCCAACCATATCCAGCCCCCAAGTTGCAAACGGCCAGGTGATTGGAATCATCCTCAATTCTTGAGCCGGTACATGAGCGCGCCTTGAGAATTTTTGACAGCCATCACATCTTTTGACCAAGTCCTCGGCATCAGCATGAGCTGTCAACCAATAGAAACCGTGACGAAATGCCTTGGCTACCAGAGACTTTGAACCGGCGTGGTGACCACAATCTCCTTCGTGGATCTCACGCAAAATTTCACGGCCTTCTTCAGGAGATACGCAGCGTTGAAACGCCCCTGTCATACTGCAATGATGTAACTCTCCATTGACAATAGTCATGGACTTGGACCACCGGATTATCTGCCTTGCCGAAGTTTCATCTTCTGGTAACTCGCCCCGGTTCATATACGCCAGATATGGAACCGTCCAATCCGGGATAACATGAAGAGCCTCCACCAACTGAGCCTCCGGATCAGGAACAGCCAAATCCTCTTCACCAGGGAGCTTGACGGACGGATTATGTAGCACATCCAGGAAGACATTAGGTGGAACCGGTTTACGCTGGGAACCCAAGCGGCTTAAAGCGTCTGCCGCTTCATTCTTCCACCAGTCCACATGATCCACCTGATACCCTTTGAAGTGACCTGCAACAATATCCACTTCACGACGATATGTTGCCATGAGTGGGTCCTTGGAATCCCAAGTGCCGGACACTTGTTGAGCCACCAGGTTCGAATCACCAAAGCACTTAACTCGGCTGAGATTCATCTCTTTAGCCATCCGAAGACCATGGAGTAAAGCCTCATATTCAGCTGCATTGTTAGTGCAAGGGAACATTAAATGGAGAGCATAACAAAACTTATCACCTCGTGGGGAAGTTAAAACGACTCCAGCCCCCGAGCCTTCCAATTGCTTGGACCCATCAAAATGAATAGTCCAATAAGTATGATCTGGCTTCTCCTCTGGCGCTTGTAGTTCTGTCCAATCATTAATGAAATCCACAAGTGCCTGAGATTTGATCGCTGTCCGGGGCATATATTTTAATCCGTGAGGCCCAAGCTCAATAGCCCACTTAGCAATCCGGCCCGTTGCTTCCTTGTTCTGGATTATATCCCCCAAAGGAGCAGAACTGACCACCGTGATGGATGACCTTGGAAATATTGCTTAAGCTTCCGGCTTGCCATGAAAACTCCATACACCAGCTTCTGCCAATGCGGGTACCTTTGCTTGGACTCAATAAGTACCTCACTGATATAATACACCGGCCGTTGAACCGGATACTCCTTCCCAGCCTCCTTGCGCTCCACCACAATAGCCACGGTAACAGCCCGGGCGTTAGCTGCCACATATAGCAACAATGGCTCTTTATCAACTGGAGCAGCAAGCACCGGCGGATTAGCAAGCTGCCGCTTTAAGTCCTCAAATGCTTCATTGGCGGCGTCACTCTAGACGAAGTTATCTGTTTTCTTCAGCATCTGATATAAAGAGATGGCTTTCTCACCCAGGCGACTGATAAACCGGCTCAACGTGGCAATCCGGCCTGCCAGGCGTTGAACATCATTGATACACTTTGGTTTAGCCAAAGAAGTTATGGCCTTGATTTTCTCCGGATTAGCTTCGATGCCTCTGTTAGATATCAGAAAGCCCAAGAGCATGCCTACCGGTACACCAAAGACGCACTTGGCCGGATTAAGCATCATTTTATAAACCCGGAGGTTATCAAAGGTCTCCTTCAAGTCATCAATCAATGTCTCCTCCTTTCTGGATTTCACCACAATATCATCCACATAGGCATGAACATTGTGGTCGATCTGATTATGAAGACAATTCTACACACACCGTTGATAAGTCGCCTGGGCACTCTTGAGCCCAAAGGGCATAGACACATAGCAGAAGGCTCCAAAGGGAGTTATGAAGGTTGTCTTCTCCTGGTCCTTAACTGCCATTTTGATCTGATGATAATCGGAATAAGCATCCAGAAAGCTCAAACGCTCGCAACCCACCATAGCATCAAGTATTTGATCAATACAAGGGAGGGCAAAAGGATCTGCTGGACAAGCCTTGTTGAGATCTGTGTAGTCTACACACATACGCCAAGTGCCATTCTTTTTAAGTACCAGCACCAAATTAGCCAACCACTCAGGATGAAATACTTCAACGATAAATCCAGCCGCCAAGAGCCTGGCTACTTCCTCACCAATAGCCTTGTGTCTTTCTTCGTTGAACCGGCGAAGAAACTGGTTGACCGGTTTAAACTTGGGATCAACATTAAGTGTGTGCTCAGCAAGTTCCCTCGGTACACCTGGCATGTCAGAAGGCTTCCATGCAAAGATGTCCCGGTTCTCATGGATGAACTCGATGAGCACGCTTTCCTATTTCGGATCCAATTTAGCGCTGATGCTAAACTGCTTGGATGAATCGCGAGGAACGAAATCAACAAGCTTAGTCTCATCAGCCGTTTTAAACTTCAAGGCCGGTTCATGCTTGGTAGTTGGCTTTTTCAGAGAAGTCATATCCGCTGGATCAACATTGTCCTTATAGAACTTCAATTCCTCGGTTGCACAAACCTACTCAGTGTATGCCGCATCGCCTTCTTCATATTCCAAAGCAATCTTGCGACTCCCGTGCACTGTGATAGTCCCCTTATGACCCGGCATCTTGAGCTGCAGATGGACATAACAGGGCATTGTCAGAAACTTAGCATAAGCTGGCCGTCCAAACAGGGCGTGATATGGGCTCTGGATTTTCACCACCTCAAAGGTCAACTTCTCTGATCTTGAATCATGCTCATCGCCAAAAGCAACCTCCAGGGCTATCTTACCAACGGGATATGCCGATTTACCAGGTACCACACCATGGAAGACCGTGTTGGACGGTTTAAGATTTTCATTTGTTAACCCCATGCGACGGAAGGTTTCATAATAAAGGATATTGATACTACTCCCCCCATCCATGAGTACTTTGGTGAACTTATAACCTCCCACCTGAGGTGCCACCACCAATGCCAGATGACCCGGATTATCAACCCGGGGCGGATGATCCTCTCGACTCCACACAATAGGCTGTTCAGACCAACGTAAATATCAGGGAACCACCGGTTCAACGGAGTTCACTGCCCTTTTATGAAGCTTCTGATCGCGCTTGTCCAGGCTAGTGGTGAAGACATGATACTGCCCGCTATTCAACTGCTTCGGGTTGCTCTGGTAACCCGACTGCTGCTGCTGCTGTTGCTGATTCCCCTGATTATTATAACCACCTTGGTTGCCCTGATTGCCTTGATTGCCATGTCCACTCTGGTTACCGTGAAAGCCTGAACCGGAACTACCTCCACCATAACCCGACCCATGAGATCCGGGGCCTGAACCGCCACCCGGTCCATGATCGTACCGAAAAGAATTAGAATTTTTGAACTCCTGCATGATATAACAATCTTTCCAGAGGTGCGTGGATGGGTTCTCCTTCGTCCCGTGCTTTGGGCAAGGCTGGTTCAACACATAAGATAAGACAGGCGGTCCGGGTTAGGATTTTGTCCTCCACCACGCTGGGGCGGTTTACCTTTACGCCGTTGGCCTTTGTCCTGCGCATTGATATTAGCCACGAAATCCAAGCTATTATCCGCTTTACGCTTACCGTTGTTTCCATGGCCCGCCGGGTTGTGCTGCTGCCCCTTGGTATGGCCGCTCTTCTTTCCCTTCCCTGTCTTGTCATCATCAGACTCGGGGTCCTTGGTACCATCAGAGTCGGCATATTTCACCAGAGCAGCCATGAGAGTCCCCATGTCATTGCAGTGACGCTTGAGCCGTCCCAACTTCAGTTTCAGAGGTGCAAACCGGCAATTGCCTTCCAACGTTAAAATTGTTGTATCAGTGTTAATGCGGTCCAATGAATGCAAAATCTCCGAAACCTGATGCACCCAATGGGTTGTTGATTCTCCTTCCTCCTGGACATAGGCAGCTAGGTCCACAATTGACATGGGCTGCTTGCACGTATCCTTGAAATTCTGGATAAACCGGGCCCTCAGCTCGGCCCATGACCCAATGGAGTTAGCCGGCAATTTTTTCAACCAAGTGCGGGCCGTTCCTTCCAACGTCATGGTAAAGTATTTAGCGCACGCCGCATCGTCCTCATCCAGCATCTCCATTGCCATCTCATAGCTTTCCACCCACGACTCGGGGGATAAATCGGCGGTGTAATTCGGCACTTTTCGTGGGCCTTTGAAATCCTTGGGCAGGCGCACGTTGCGCAGCGCTGGGACGAGACACGATACTCCCAAAGAGCTAGAGGTAACTCCTGGTTCCACCCACGTGGTTGGACAAACCGGAGTAAGTTGGTGGGCCTCATGCTGTGCTGCTAACTCGGCCTCTCGACGAGCTCTAGCGTGATCCACCACATCCTGAGCATCACCGCCACCACCCGCCGGGTTATGGCCATGGGGCGGATCACGGTTTCACGCGTTGCTGGACACGGCCGGTTCATCAATACGCCTGCTGTAGCTCCGGCTTGGGCGGGGAGTAGAATGGATCCTCTCGCGACTATATGAATAAGCCTGCTGCTGAACCAAAGCTGTCTGAAGAAGCTCCCTAGCCCGTCGCATCTCGACTGCCACCGGAGACTCGCCTTCGATTGGGAGGGCCGCCAGCCGTGAAGCGGCAGCGACAATGTTGTCCATCGGATTAGAGTAATGACCTGGTGGCGTTGGGACATGCTGTGCCGAAACATTATTCCGGTGAGGCGGATCCACCAAACGCGGCTGAACCGGCGCCCCCGCTCCAGGTGCCTCCGCCCGGTTTACCACCGGCGGATTACTGGTCCCTGCTCCTGGGGTATTAAAGAGGTTCCTGGCTTCATAAACCGGTGGCAGGCGAGATCGGTACCTCCTCTTCAGGACATCGTTTGACACACTCTAATCCAGCATAAGCCGGTAAGCCTGTGCATCCAATGCGGCCCGTTCCGCAGCCATCCTTGTATCCTCAGTTGCCAAGTCGGCCTTGTCCTGGGTGATCTGATCTTTCACCTTCGCGATTTCCGCATTATGCGCATCTTGATCCGCCGGGTTAACCTCCGCCATCAGTGTCGCCAAAGCGTCAAACAAATCAGATAAAACTTGAGGCGGCGGTCGCACAGGGCCTCCTGCCCCGGCCGCTGTCGCTGCTGCTAACCCGGAAATCACCGCCGCCGCGGTCGAAGAGTGGAGCGTTGGCTATGTACTGGCCATGAAGATCACGACCCGGTTTGGCGGATCAAAGGGGTCCGGAATACTGTCGCCATCGGAGCAGCCCCCAATCCGGCCATCTTGCAACTGGTATAATGACTCGGTCTCTCCGGTCGATGACTCGTCGCCGGAATAAACGACGGTCTCACCACCAGATTCCGATCTATCTTCAGATTCCACTCTGTGGATGACTCCCACGAAGGCACGCTTCATGGCAGGCTTAACCCGGGCAGATCTCGCACGCCGAGCCGTCTCGACGATGTCGGTGCAGATGTCTGGCTCAGGGCCCAGTACGCCGATCTTGCCAATGAAGACGTGTATGCCGCCAAAGGGGACCCGGTACCCGTACTCGATTGAGCCGGCCTCGGGGCCCCAGCCTGCATCATCGATGTAGATCTTGCCGCGACGACTCTTGGTCATCCGGCCCATGGAGTATCCCTTGAGTCCTTCAAAGCTGCCCTCTAAGAACTCGAAACCATCGTGCGATAGCCCCACGGTAGGCGCCAACTGTCGTGGTTTTGTCACGGCAGATGTCCTAAGGAAAGGAGTTAGTCGTGGAGCCATCGCTACGAGTTAGCTTAAAGGGGTTAAAGCGGACGAGGGACACAGAGAGTTTATACTGGTTCGGCCCCTTGCGGTGAAGGTAAAAGCCTAATCCAGTTGTTGTGGAGTTGCTAGGGTTTCGATGACCAGGGAGCGAATACGCTTTGCCTGAGTCTCGAGTTGTTGTCTGTTGTCCTCAAACCGCCGCCGGGTCATCCCCTTATATACATGGGTTGACGCTCGTCGGTTTACAGAATCCCGAGGCCGGCTCATAAACGTGTCTGGCCCGGTCTCTACTCTTTCTATCTTACAACACAAGTTTACATATCAACGCCGGTTTATGTCTACAGGCCTTAAACCGACTTTTGGGCCCTGGGCCTTCATAAAGCGTCACCGTGTTTGTCTTCATGGGCTTCAGATACAGTGAGCCATTATGGGGTTAACCCAGCCTCTCCTGGCCGGTTTACGCCCAATAATAATATCCCCAACACCGGGTCTCAGCTATCCTGCACTCATCGGATCGCATCAATGCCGGCTCAGCAGTCTTGATGTTAGAGAAGAATTGTTGTTTTATGCCCCTTAAGCAGAAGCTAGGGCGGCTCAAGCGCCACTGCAGTGACATGGGGGAGCTAATGGCGGCTCTGGTTAAGTATGCTGACTCTGATAGTACCAAGGACCCCGAGTCTGATGATGAAAAGCCGGGAAAGGGAAAGAAGAGTAGCAACACCAAAGGGCAGCAGCATAACCCGGCAAGTCAGGGGGCAATGGTAAGCGCAAGGCTGATAATAGTTTGGATTTTGTGGCTAACGCCAATACGCAGAATAATGGTCAGCGTCGTAAGGGAAAGCCGCCTCCTCGGTTTGGAGGGCCAAATTTCAATCTTGAAGAGCTGATGAATCAGCCCTGCCCGAAGCATGGTACACGGGAAAAGCCGGCCACTCACCTCTGGAAGGATTGCTTCATCATGAAGGAGTACAGAAATTCCCATTTTTTCCAGAACAACCATGGGCCGGATGGCGGCTCAGGTTCCAGCTCTCATGGTGCGGGTTACGGTGGTGGCGGTTCTAATTCCGGTTTCCAGGTCCAAGGCAATCAAGGTGGTTTTAATCAATAGTCTGGTCAGGGGAATCCGCAGCAGCAGTCTGGTTATCAGAGCAACCCAAAGCAGTTGAATAGTGGGCAATACCACGTCTTCACCACAAGTTTGTGCAAGCGGGATCAGAAGCTCCATAAAAGGGCAGTGAACACCGTTGAGCCGGCCATTCCCCGTTACTTGCGATGGTCTGAGTAGCCCATTGTGTGGAGTCGTGAGGATCACCCGCCCCAGGTTGATAATCCGGGTCACTTGGCGCTGGTGGTGGCTGTTGGGGAACGCAGTAATTTCAAAAAAATTCCTACGCACATGCAAGATCTATGTGATGCATAGCAACGAGCGGGAGAGTGTTGTCCATGTACCCTCGTAGACCGTAAGCGGAAGCGTCAAGTGACACGGTTGATGTAGTCATACGTCTTCATGATCCGACCGATCCAAGTACCGAACATACGGCACTTCCGAGTTCAGCACACGTTTAGCTCGATGACGTCCCTCGTACTCTTGATCCAGTTGAGGCCGAGGGAGAGTTCCATCAGCACGACGGCGTGGTGACGGTGATGATGATGTTACCGGCGCAGGGCTTCGCCTAAGCACTATGACGATATGACCGAGGTGTGTAACTATGGAGGGGGCACCGCACACGGCTAAGAAATCAACTTGTGTGTCTATGGGGTTCCCCCTGCCCACATATATAAAGGATGGAGGGAGCAGGAGGCCGGCCCTCATAGGGCGCACCCAAAGTGTGGAGTCCTACTAGGACTCCCTAGTCTTAGCAGGATTCCACCTCCCACATGGAATAGGAAAAGGGGAAGGGAGAAGGAGAAGGAAGGAAGGGGCGCCCCCTTTCCCTAAACCAATTCGGACCAGTCCATGGGGAAGGGGCGCGGCCACCCTTGAGGCCTTTCTCTCCTATCCCGTATGGCCCATTAAGGCCCAATACGAATTCCTGTAACTCTCCGGTACTCCGAAAATGTTGGAAATATGCCCTAGAGGCAATAATAAAATGGTTATTATTATATTTCCTTGTTCATGATAATTGTCTATTGTTCGTGCTATAATTGTGTTATCCGGAAATCGTAATACATGTGTGAACACATGGACCATAACATGTCCCTAGTGAGCCTCTAGTTGACTAGCTCGTTGATCAATAGATGGTTACGGTTTCCTGACCATGGACATTGGATGTCATTGATAACGGGATCACATCATTAGGAGAATGATGTGATGGACAAGACCCAATCCTAAGCATAGCACTAGATCGTGTAGTTCGTTTGCTGAAGCTTTTCTAATGTCAAGTATCATTTCCTTAGACCATGAGATCGTGCAACTCCCGGATACCGTAGGAATGCTTTGGGTGTACCAAACGTCACAATGTAACTGGGTGGCTATAAAGGTGCACTACAGGTATCTCCGAAAGTGTCTGTTGGGTTGGCTCGGATCGAGACTGGGATTTGTCACTCCATATGACGGAGAGGTATCTCTGGGCCCACTCGGTATTGCATCATCATAATGAGCTCAATGTGACTAAGTAGTTAGTCACGGGATCATGCATTACAGAACGAGTAAAGTGACTTGCCGGTAACGAGATTGAACGAGGTATTGGGATACCGACGATCGAATCTCGGGCAAGTAACGTACCGATTGACAAAGGGAATTGTATACGGGATTGCTTGAATCCTCGACATTGTGGTTCATCCGATGAGATCATCGTGGAACATGTGGGAGCCAACATGGGTATCTAGATCCCGCTGTTGGTTATTGGCTAGAGAGGTGTCTCGGTCATGTCTGCATGATTCCCGAACCCGTAGGGTCTACACACTTAAGGTTCGATGACGCTAGGGTTATAAGGAAGGTTTGTATGTGATTACCGAATGTTGTTCGGGGTCCCGATGAGATCCCGGACGTCATGAGGAGTTCCGGAATGGTCCGGAGGTAAAGATTTATATATGGGAAGTCACCATACGGTCACCGGAAATATTCGGGGGTATACCGGTATTGTACCGGGACCACCGGAGGGGTTCCGGGGGTCCACCGGGAGGGTCCACCTGCCCCGGAGGGCCTTATGGGCTGTAGGTGGAAGGGAACCAGCCCTTAGTGGGCTGGGCGCCAACCCCCCCCCCCTAGGGCCCATGCGCCTAGGGTTTGGGGGGAACCCTAAAGGGGGCGCCCCCCTTGCTTGGGGGGCAAGCCACCTCCCCCCTTGGCCGCCGCCCCCCCCCCCCCTCTAGATCCCATCTAGAGGGGCCGCCCCCCTTCCCCCTTCTCCCTATAAATAGAGTGGTGAGGGGAGGGCTGCAACACCACATCCAAGGCGCAGCCCCTCCCCTCCCCAACACCTCTCCTCCTCCGCGTGTGCTTGGCGAAGCCCTGCCGGAGAACAGTCACTCCACCACCACCACGTCGTCGTGCTATTGTTGGAGCCTTCTTCCTCAACCTCTCCCTCCTCCTTGCTGGATCAAGGCATGGGAGACGTCACCGCTCCGTACGTGTGTTGAACGCGGAGGTGCCGTCCGTTCGGCGCTTGGATCATCGGTGATTTGGATCACGACGAGTACGACTCCATCAACCCCGTTCTCTTGAACGCTTCCGCTCGCGATCTACAAGGGTATGTAGATGCACTCCTCCCCTCTCGTTGCTAGTAAACTCCATAAATTGATCTTGGTGATGCCTAGAAAATTTTAATTTCTGCTACGATCCCCAACAGTGGCATCATGAGCTAGGTCTATGCGTAGTTTCTATGCACGAGTAGAACACAAGTTGTTGTGGGCGTTGATTTTGTCAATTTACTTGCCGTTACTAGTCTTATCTTGATTCGGCGGCATCGTGGGATGAAGCGGCCCGGACCGACCTTACACGTACGCTTACGTGAGACAGGTTCCACCGACTGACATGCACTAGTTGCAAGAGGTGGCTAGCGGGTGTCTGTCTCTCCCACTTTAGTCGGATCGGATTCGATGAAAAGGGTCCTTATGAAGGGTAAATAGAAATTGGCATATCACGTTGTGGTTTTGGCGTAGGTAAGAATCGTTCTTGCTAGAAACCTATAGCAGCCACGTAAAAGTTTGCAACAACAATTAGAGGACGTCTAACTTGTTTTTGTAGCAAGTGTCATGTGATGTGATATGGCCAGAAGGATGTGATGAATGATATATGTGATGTATGAGATTGATCATGTTCTTGTAATAGGAATCACGACTTGCATGTCGATGAGTATGACAACCGGCAGGAGCCATAGGAGTTGTCTTAATTTATTTATGACCTGCGTGTCAACTGGAACGTCATGTAATTACTTTACTTTATTGCTAACCGTTAGCCATAGTAGTAGAAGTAATAGTTGGCGAGACAACTTTATGAAGACACGATGATGGAGATCATGTGTCATGCCGGTGACAATGATGAACATGGCGCCCCGAAGATGGAGATCAAAAGGAGCAAAATGATATTGGCCATATCATGTCACTATTTGATTGCATGTGATGTTTATCATGTTTTACATCTTATTTGCTTAGAACGACGGTAGCATAAATAAGATGATCCCTCACTAAAATTTCAAGAAAGTGTTCCCCCTAACTGTGCACCGTTGCGAAGGTTCGTTGTTCCGAAGCACCACGTGATGATCGGGTGTGATAGGTTCTAACGTTCGCATACAACGGGTGTAAGCCAGATTTTCACACGCAATACACTTAGGTTGACTTGACGAGCCTAGCATGTACAGACATGGCCTCGGAACACAAGAGACCGAAAGGTCGAACATGAGTCGTATAGCAGATACGATCAACATGAAGATGTTCACCGATGATGACTAGTCCGTCTCACGTGATGATCGGACACGGCCTAGTTGACTCGGATCATATATCACTTAGATGACTAGAGGGATGTCTGTCTGAGTGGGAGTTCGTTAATAATTTGATTAGATGAACTTAGTCTAAAAACCTTTACAATATGTCTTGTAGATCAAATGGCCCACGCTAATGTTGCCCTCAACTTCAACGCGTTCCTAGAGAAAACCAAGCTGAAAGACGATGGTAGCAACTACACGGACTGGGTCCGTAACCTGAGGATTATCCTCATAGCTGCCAAGAAAGCATATGTCCTTGAAGCACCGCTAGGTGATGGACCTGTTTTCCCAGCAACTCAAGACGTTCTGAACGCCTGGCAGTAACGTAGTGATGATTACTCCCTGGTTCAGTGCGGCATGCTTTACAGCTTAGAACCGGGGCTCCAAAAGCGTTTTGAGCAGCACGGAGCATATGAGATGTTCCAAGAGCTAAAAATGGTTTTCCAAGCTCATGCCCGGGTCGAGAGATATGAAGTCTCCGACAAGTTCTACAGTTGTAAGATGGAGGAGAATAGTTCCGTCAGCGAACACATACTCAAAATGTCTGGGTTGCACAACCGCTTGTCTCAGCTGGGAGTTAATCTCCCGGATGACGCAGTCGTTGACAGAATCCTTCAGTCGCTCCCACCTAGCTACAAGAGCTTTGTGATGAACTTCAATATGCAGGGGATGGAAAAGACCATTCCTGAGGTATATTCAATGCTGAAATCAGCGGAGGTGGAGATCAAAAAGGAACATCAAGTGTTGATGGTGAATAAAACCACTAAGTTCAAGAAAGGCAAGGGTAAGAAGAACTTCAAGAAAGACGGCAAGGGAGTTGCCGCGCCCCATAATCAAGCTACCGGGAAGAAGACAAAGAATGGACCCAAGCCTGAGACTGAGTGCTTTTATTGCAAGGGAAACGGTCACTGGAAGCGGAACTGCCCCAAGTACTTAGCGGATAAGAAGGCCGACATACCAAAGGTATATGTGATATACATGTTATAGATGTGTACCTAACCGGCGCTCGTAGTAGCTCCTGGGTATTTGATGCCGGTGCGGTTGCTCATATTTGTAACTCAAAGCAAGAGCTACGGAATAAGCGGAGCCTGGCAAAGGACGAGGTGACGATGCGCGTCGGGAATGGTTCCAAGGTCGATGTGATCGCCGTCGGCACGCTACCTCTACATTTACCTACGGGACTAGTTTTAAACCTCAATAATTGTTATTTAGTGCCAGCTTTGAGCATGAACATTGTATCTGGATCTCGTTTAATGCGAGATGGCTACTCATTTAAATCCGAGAATAATGGTTGTTCTATTTATATGAGAGATATGTTTTATGGTCATGCCCCGCTGGTCAATGGTTTATTCTTAATGAATCTCGAACGTGATGTTTACACATATTCATAGTGTGAATGCCAAGAAATGTAAGGTTGATAATGATAGTCCCACATACTTCTGGCACTGCCGCCTTGGTCACATTGGTGTCAAACGCATGAAGAAACTCCATGCAGATGGACTTTTGGAGTCTCTTGATTATGAATCATTTGACACGTGCGAACCATGCCTCATGGGCAAAATGACCAAGACTCCGTTCTCCGGAACAGTGGAGCGAGCAACCAACTTATTGGAAATCATACATACCGATGAGTGCGGTCCAATGAGCATTGAGGCTTGCGGTGGCTATCGTTATGTTCTCACCCACACTGATGACTCGAGTAGATATGGGTATGTCTACTTAATGAAACACAAGTCTGAGACCTTTGAAAAGTTCAAGGAATTTCAGAGTGAGGTTGAGAATCAACGTGACAGGAAAATAAAGTTCTTACGATCAGATCGTGGAGGGGAATATTTGAGTCACGAATTTGGCACACACTTAAGGAAATGTGGAATTGTTTCACAACTCACGCCGCCTGGAACACCTCAGCGTAATGGTGTGTCCGAACGTCGTAATCGCACTCTATTGGATATGGTGCGATCTATGATGTCTCTTACCGATCTACCGCTATCATTCTGGGGCTATGCTTTAGAGACTGCCGCATTCACTTTAAATAGGGCTCCGTCGAAATGCGTTGAGACGACACCGTATGAATTATGGTTTGGAAAGAAACCTAAGCTGTCATTTCTTAAAGTTTGGGGATGCGATGCTTATGTCAAGAAACTTCAACCTGAAAAGCTCGAATCCAAGTCGGAAAAATGCGTCTTCATAGGATACCCCAAGGAAACCATTGGGTATACCTTCTACCTCAGATTCGAAGGCAAGATCTTCGTTGCCAAGAACGGGTCCTTTCTGGAGAAAGAGTTTCTCTCGAAAGAAGTAAGTGGGAGGAAAGTGGAACTTGATGAGATGACCCCTCTCGAACCGGAAAGTAGCGCAGCACAAGAAAATGTTTCTGTGGTGCCTGCACCGACTAGAGAGGAAGTTAATGATGACGATCATGATCAAGTTACCACTGAACTTCGTAGGTCCACAAGGACACGTTCCGCACCAGAGTGGTACGGCAACCCTGTCCTGGAAATCATGTTGTTGGACAACGGTGAACCTTCGAACTATGAAGAAGCAATAGTGGGTCCAGATTCCAACAAATGGCTTGAAGCCATGCAATCCGAGATAGGATCCATGTATGAAAACAAAGTGTGTACTTTGACAGACTTGCCCGATGATCGGCGAGCGATAGAAAATAAATGGATCTTTAAGAAGAAGACGGACGCGGATGGAAATGTTACCATCATTAAAGCTCGACTTGTCACTAAGGGTTATCGACAAGTTCAAGGAGTTGACTACGATGAGACCTTCTCACCCGTAGCGAAGCTGAAGTCCGTCCGAATCATGTTAGCAATTGCCGCATTCTATGATTATGAAATATGGCAAATGGACGTCAAAACGGCATTCCTTAACGGCTTCCTTAAGGAAGAATTGTATATGATGCAGCCGGAAGGTTTTTTCGATCCTAAGAATGCTAACAAAGTATGCAAGCTCCAGCGCTCAATCTATGGGCTGGTGCAGACATCTCGAAGTTGGAACATTCGCTTTGATGAGATGATCAAAGCGTTTGGATTTACACAGACTTATGGAGAAGCCTGTGTTTACAAGAAAGTGAGTGGGAGCTCTGTAGCATTTCTCATATTATATGTGGATGACATACTATTGATGGGAAATGATATAGAATTCTTGGGAAGTATAAAGGCCTACTTGAATAAGTGTTTTTCAATGAAGGACCTTGGAGAAGCTGCTTACATATTAGGCATCAAGATCTATAGAGATAGATCAAGACGCCTCATAGGTCTTTCACAAAGCACATACCTTGACAAGATATTGAAGAAGTTCAATATGGATCAGTCCAAGAAGGGGTTCTTGCTTGTATTGCAAGGTGTGAGATTGAGCACGGCTCAATGCCCAACCACGGCAGAAGATAGAGAAAAGATGAGTGTCGTCCCCTATGCCTCGGTCATAGGGTCTATTATGTATGCCATGTTGTGTACCAGACCTGATGTAAACCTTGCCGTAAGTTTGGTAGGAAGGTACCAAAGTAATCCCGGCATGGAACACTGGACAGCGGTCAAGAACATCCCGAAGTACCTGAAAAGGACTAAGGATATGTTTCTCGTTTATGGAGGTGACGAAGAGCTCGTCATAAAGGGTTACGTCGATGCTAGCTTCGACACAGATCTGGATGACTCTAAGTCACAAACCGGATACATGTATATTTTGAATGGTGGGGCAGTCAGCTGGTGCAGTTGCAAGCAAAGCGTCGTGGCGGGATCTACATGTGAAGCGGAGTACATGGCAGCCTCGGAGGCAGCACATGAAGCAATCTGGATGAAGGAGTTCATTGCCGACCTAGGAGTTATTCCCAATGCATCGGGGCCGATTACTCTCTTCTGTGACAACACTGGAGCCATTGCCCTTGCCAAGGACCCAGGTTTCACAAGAAGACCAGGCACATCAAGCGTCGCTTCAACTCCATTCGTGAAAATGTTCAAAATGGAGACATAGATATTTGTAAAGTACATACGGATTTGAATGTCGCAGATCCGTTGACTAAACCTCTTCCACAGGCAAAACATGATCAACACCAGAACTCTATGGGTGTATGATTCATCACAATGTAACTAGATTATTGACTCTAGTGCAAGTGGGAGACTGTTGGAAATATGCCCTAGAGGCAATAATAAAATGGTTATTATTATATTTCCTTGTTCATGATAATTGTCTATTGTTCATGCTATAATTGTGTTATCCGGAAATCGTAATACATGTGTGAACACATGGACCATAACATGTCCCTAGTGAGCCTCTAGTTGACTAGCTCGTTGATCAATAGATGGTTACGGTTTCCTGACCATGGACATTGGATGTCATTGATAACGGGATCACATCATTAGGAGAATGATGTGATGGACAAGACCCAATCCTAAGCATAGCACTAGATCGTGTAGTTCGTTTGCTGAAGCTTTTCTAATGTCAAGTATCATTTCCTTAGACCATGAGATCGTGCAACTCCCGGATACCGTAGGAATGCTTTGGGTGTACCAAACGTCACAATGTAACTGGGTGGCTATAAAGGTGCACTACAGGTATCTCCGAAAGTGTCTGTTGGGTTGGCTCGGATCGAGACTGGGATTTGTCACTCCATATGACGGAGAGGTATCTCTGGGCCCACTCGGTATTGCATCATCATAATGAGCTCAATGTGACTAAGTAGTTAGTCACGGGATCATGCATTACAGAACGAGTAAAGTGACTTGCCGGTAACGAGATTGAACGAGGTATTGGGATACCGACGATCGAATCTCGGGCAAGTAACGTACTGATTGACAAAGGGAATTGTATACGGGATTGCTTGAATCCTCGACATTGTGGTTCATCCGATGAGATCATCGTGGAACATGTGGGAGCCAACATGGGTATCCAGATCCCGCTGTTGGTTATTGGCTAGAGAGGTGTCTCGGTCATGTCTGCATGATTCCCGAACCCGTAGGGTCTACACACTTAAGGTTCGATGACGCTAGGGTTATAAGGAAGGTTTGTATGTGATTACCGAATGTTGTTCGGAGTCCCGGATGAGATCCCGGACGTCACGAGGAGTTCTGGAATGGTCCGGAGGTAAAGATTTATATATGGGAAGTCACCATACGGTCACCGGAAATATTTGGGGGTATACCGGTATTGTACCGGGACCACCGGAGGGGTTCCGGGGGTCCACCTGCCCCGGAGGGCCTTATGGGCTGTAGGTGGAAGGTAACCAGCCCTTAGTGGGCTGGGCGCCAACCCCCCCTAGGGCCCATGCGCCTAGGGTTTGGGGGGAACCCTAAAGGGGGCGCCCCCCTTGCTTGGGGGGCAAGCCACCTCCCCCCTTGGCCGCCGCCCCCCCCCCCCCTCTAGATCCCATCTAGAGGGGCCGCCCCCCTTCCCCCTTCTCCCTATAAATAGAGTGGTGAGGGGAGGGCTGCAACACCACATCCAAGGCGCAGCCCCTCCCCTCCCCAACACCTCTCCTCCTCCGCGTGTGCTTGGCGAAGCCCTGCCGGAGAACAGTCACTCCACCACCACCACGCCGTCGTGCTGCTATTGGAGCCTTCTTCCTCAATCTCTCCCTCCTCCTTGCTGGATCAAGGCGTGGGAGACGTCACCGCTCCGTACGTGTGTTGAACGCGGAGGTGCCGTCCGTTCGGCGCTTGGATCATCGGTGATTTGGATCACGACGAGTACGACTCCATCAACCGCGTTCTCTTGAACGCTTCCGCTCGCGATCTACAAGGGTATGTAGATGCACTCCTCCCCTCTCGTTGCTAGTAAACTCCATAGATTGATCTTGGTGATGCGTAGAAAATTTTAATTTCTGCTACGATCCCCAACAGAAAAATACCCGAATCACTTAGAACCTTTCCGATGTCCGAATATAGCCTTCCAATATATCGATCTTTACGTCTCAACCATTTTGAGACTCCTCGTCATGTCCGTGATCTCATCCGGGACTCCGAACAACGTTCGATACATCAAATCACATAACTCGTAGTACAAATCGTCATAGAACGTTTAGCGTGCGGACCCTACGGGTTCGAGAACTATGTAGGCATGACCGAGACATGCCTCCGGTCAATAACCAATAGCGGAACTTGGATGCTCATATTGGCTCCCACATATTCTGCGAACATCTTTATCGGTCAAACCGCATAACAACATACATTGTTCCCTTTGTCATCGGTATGTTACTTGCCCGGGATTCGATCATCGGTATCTCAATACCTAGTTCAATCTCGTTACCGGCAAGTCTCTTTACTCGTTCCGTAATGCATCATCCCGTAACCAACTCATTAGTCACATTGCTTGCAAGGCTTATAGTGATGTGCATTACCGAGAGGGCCCAGAGATACCTCTCCGACAATCGGAGTGACAAATCCTAATCTCGATCTATGCCAACTCAACAAACATCATCGGAGACACCTGTAGAGCATCTTTATAATCACTCAGTTACATTGTGACGTTTGATAGCACACAAAGTGTTCCTCCGGTATTCGGGAGTTGCATAATCTCATAGTCATAGGAACATGTATAAGTCATGAAGAAAGCAATAGCAACATACTAAACGATCAAGTGCTAAGCTAACGGAATGGGTCAAGTCAATCACATCATTCTCTAATGATGTGATCCCGTTCATCAAATGACAACTCATGTCTATGGCTAGGAAACTTAATCATCTTTGATTAATGAGCTAGTCAAGTAGAGGCATACTAGTGACACTCTGTTTGTCTATGTATTCACACATGTACTAAGTTTCCGGTTAATACAATTCTAGCATGAATAATAAACATTTGTCATGATATAAGGAAATATAAATAACAACTTTATTATTGCCTCTAGGGCATATTTCCTTCAGTGGCGCCTCAGGTCGGAGGGTACAAGTTCACTAAGGTACTCATGGATGGAGGCAGCAGCATCAATATCCTTTACTATGATACTTTTCGTCACATGGGATTAACTGACAAAAATCTTAAACTGTCCAATACTGTTTTCCATGAAGTGGTGCCTGGTAAGTCGGCGTACCTGGTGGGCAAGATTGCTTTGGAAGTAGCCTTTGGGGATGAACACGATTCCAGAGCGGAGACTTTAACATTTGAAGTTGTTAAGATCCAGAGCCCGTATCATGCTCTGTTTGGACGGCTGGCTTATGCTAAATTCATGGCGAGGCCGTGTTATGTTTATTTGCAGCTTAATATGCCGGGTCACAAGGGCACTATCACGGTGCATGGAATTCGCAAGATAGCCTTGGAGTGTGAAGAAGGCGATGCTGCTTACGCTGAGTCTGTTTGTGCAATAGAGGAATGGAAATTTTACAAGGATAATGTTGACCCGGCGGATAGGACGTCTCTGAAGAAGCCAACCACGAAGCATGACCCCTTGTTGAAGTTCAAGTCGGCAGATGACACTAAGCTAGTTGACTTTGTTCCTTGCGATTCATCCAAGCAGTTCAGCATCAGTGCTAATCTGGATCCAAAATAGGAAAGCGCGCTCATCGAGTGCATAGGTGAGAACCGGGACATCTTTGCATGGAAACCTTCTAATATGTCAGATGTACCGAGGGAACTCGCTGAGCACACTCTTAATATTGATCCAAAGTTTAAGCCGGTCAAGCAATTCCTTCGTCGCTTTAATGAAGAGAGACGTAAGGCCATTGGTGAAGAAGTGGCCCGGCTCTTGGTGGCTGGGTTCATTGTTGAAGTCTTTCATCCTGAGTGGTTGGCTAACCCGGTGCTTGTACATAAGAAGAATGGCACTTGGCGTATGTGTGTGGATTACACAGACTTAAACAAGGCTTGTCCGGCTGATCCCTTTGCTCTCCCCCGTATTGATGAAATTATTGATCTTACGGCGGGTTGTGAGCGTTTGAGCTTTTTGGATGCTTATTCTGGTTATCATCAGATCAAGATGGCGGTTAAGGACTAGGAGAAGACAGCTTTCATCACTCCCTTTGGAGCCTTTTGTTATTTGTCGATGCCTTTTGGGCTCAAGAGTGCACAGGCGACTTACCAGCGATGTGTGCAAAATTGCCTTCATGATCAGATTGGGCGCAATGTTCATGCTTACGTGGATGATATTGTGGTGAAGTCCAGGAAGAAGGAGACCCTGATAGATGATTTGAAAGAGACCTTTGACAATCTCCGGGTCTACAAGATGATGCTTAACCCGGCCAAGTGTGTTTTTGGTGTGCCAGCAGGCAAGCTCTTGGGCTTTCTGGTTTCTGGACGGGGTATTGAAGCTAACCCGGAAAAAATTAAGGCTATTACTTCCCTGGCTAAGCCGGCATGTATTAATGATGTTCAGCGTCTGGCAGGTCGAATTGCGGCCTTAAGCCGGTTCATAAGCCGGTTGGGTGAAAAGGCTATCCCTCTTTACCAGATGATGAAGAAGACAAATCACTTTGTCTGAAGTGATGCTGCTGATCAGGCATTTGAGGCCTTGAAGAAACAGTTAGATGAGCCGCCGGTTCTCGCAGCTCCCATTGATAAAGAGCCCTTGTTGTTATATGTGGCTGCCAACAGCCGAGCAGTCAGCGTGGCGATCGTGGTGGAAAGGAAGGAATCATGCAAAGAGCATCAGCGACCGGTTTACTACATCAGTGAAGTGCTCATTGAGTCCAAGCAGCGATATCCGCATTGGCAGAAGCTTATATATGGAGTGTTCATGGCTAGTCGAAAGCTCAAGCAGTATTTTCTGGCCCATCCCATCACTGTGGTCAGTTCTGCCCCTTTAGGGGATATTATTCAAAACCGAGAAGCCACACGTCGGGTAGACAAGTGGGCCATTGAGCTTGGACCCCATGGTTTGAAGTATATGCCTCGCAGAGCTATCAAGTCTCAAGCACTTGTGGACTTCATAAATGATTGGACAGAACTGCAGATGCCTGAGGAGAAGCCGGATAACACATATTGGACTATTCACTTTGATGGGTCCAGGCAATTAGAGGGCTCGAGGGCTGGAGTTGTCTTGACTTCCCCACGAGGTGATAAATTTTGTTATGTTTTAAGGTTGATGTTCCCATGTACTAATAATGCAGCTGAGTATGAAGCCCTGCTCCATGGTCTTCAGATGGCTAAGGAGATGAACTTAAGCCGGGTGAGGTGTTTTCGTGACTCAGATTTGGTAGCTCAGCAAGTTTCTGGCACTTGGGATTCTAAGGACCCACTCATGGCGCCTTATCGCCAAGAGGTTGATGCTATTGCAGGGCACTTCAAGGGTTATCAAGTGGAACATGTTGATCGCAGGAAAAATGAGGCGGTTGATGCTTTGAGCCAGTTAGGATCCCAGCGTAAGCCGGTGCCACCTAACACTTTCTTGGATATTCTGCATAACCCTTCTGTTAAGTTTATACTGGTTAGCTTAAAGGGGTTAAAGGGGTTAGCTTAAGTTCCTAACTGGAGCCATCGCTATGGGTTAGCTTAAAGGGGTTAAAGCGGACAAGGGACACAGAGAGTTTATACTGTTTCGGCCCTTTGCGGTGAAGGTAAAAGCCTAATCCAGTTGTTGTGGAGTTGCTAGGGTTTCGATGACCAGGGAGCGAATACGCTTTGCCTGAGTCTCGAGTTGTTGTCTGTTGTCCTCAAACCGCCGCCGGGTCATCCCCTTATATACATGGGTTGACGCTCGTCGGTTTACAGAATCCCGAGGCCGGCTCATAAACGTGTCCGGCCCGGTCTCTACTCTTTCTATCTTACAACACAAGTTTACATATCAACGCCGGTTTATGTCTACATGCCTTAAACCGGCTTTTGGGCCCTGGGCCTTCATAAAGCGTCACCGTCTTTGTCTTCATGGGCTTCAGATACAGTGAGCCATTATGGGGTTAACCCAGCCTCTCCTGGCCGGTTTACGCCCAATAATAATATCCCCAACACCGGGTCTCAGCTATCCTGCACTCATCGGATCGCATCAATGCCGGCTCAGCAGTCTTGATGTTAGAGAAGAATTGTCGTTTTATGCCCCTTAAGCAGAAGCTAGGGCGGCTCAAGCGCCACTGCAGTGACATGGGGGAGCTAATGGCGGCTCTGGTTAAGTATGCTGACTCTGATAGTACCAAGGACCCCGAGTCTGATGATGAAAAGCCGGGAAAGGGAAAGAAGAGTAGCAACACCAAAGGGCAGTAGCATAACCCGGCGAGTCAGGGGGGCAATGGTAAGCGCAAGGCTGATAATAGTTTGGATTTTGTGGCTAACGCCAATACGCAGAATAATGGTCAGCGTCGTAAGGGAAAGCCGCCTCCTCGGTTTGGAGGGCCAAATTTCAATCTTGAAGAGTTGATGAATCAGCCCTGCCCGAAGCATGGTACACGGGAAAAGCCGGCCACTCACCTCTGGAAGGATTGCTTCATCATGAAGGAGTACAGAAATTCCCATTTTTTCCAGAACAACCATGGGCCGGATGGCGGCTCAGGTTCTAGCTCTCATGGTGCGGGTTACGGTGGTGGCGGTTCTAATTCCGGTTTCCAGGTCCAAGGCAATCAAGGTGGTTTTAATCAATAGTCTGGTCAGGGGAATCTGCAGCAGCAGTCTGGTTATCAGAGCAACCCAAAGCAGTTGAATAGTGGGCAATACCACGTCTTCACCACAAGTATGTGCAAGCGGGATCAGAAGCTCCATAAATGGGCAGTGAACACCGTTGAGCCGGCGATTCCCCGTTACTTGCGATGGTCTGAGTAGCCCATTGTGTGGAGTCGTGAGGATCACCCGCCCCAGGTTGATAATCCGGGTCACTTGGCGCTGGTGGTGGCTGTTGGGGAACGCAGTAATTTCAAAAAAAATCCTACGCACATTCAAAATCTATGTGATGCATAGCAACGAGCGGCAGAGTGTTGTCCACGTACCCTCGTAGACCGTAAGCGGAAGTGCCAAGTGACGCGGTTGATGTAGTCATACGTCTTCATGATCCGACCGATCCAAGTACCGAACATACGGCACTTCTGAGTTCAGCACACGTTCAGCTCAATGGCGTCCCTCGTACTCTTGATCCAGTTGAGGCCGAGGGAGAGTTCCATCAGCACGACGGCGTGGTGACAGTGATGATGATGTTACCGGCACAGGGCTTCGCCTAAGCACTATGACGATATGACCGAGGTGTGTAACTATGGAGGGGGTCACCGCACACGGCTAAGAAATCAACTTGTATGTCTATGGGGTGCCCCCTGGCCACGTTTATAAAGGATGGAGGGAGCAGGAGGCCGGCCCACATAGGGCGCGCCCAAAGTGTGGAGTCCTACTAGGACTCCCTAGTCCTAGTAGGATTCCACCTGCCACATGGAATAGGAAAAGGGGAAGGGAGAAGGAGAAGGAAGGAAGGGGGCGCCCCCTTTCCCTAGACCAATTCGGACCAGTCCATGGGGAAGGGGCGCGGCCACCCTTGAGGCCTTTCTCTCCTATCCCGTATGGCCCATTAAGGCCCAATACGAATTCCCGTAACTCTCCGGTACTCCGAAAAATACCCGAATCACTCAGAACCTTTCCGATGTCCGAATATAGCCTTCCAATATATCGATCTTTACGTCTCAACCATTTCGAGACTCCTCGTCATGTCCGTGATCTCATCCGGGACTCCGAACAACGTTCGGTACATCAAATCACATAACTCGTAGTACAAATCGTCATAGAACGTTAAGCGTGCGGACCCTACGGGTTCGAGAACTATGTAGACATGACCGAGACATGCCTCCGGTCAATAACCAATAGCGGAACCTGGATGCTCATATTGGCTCCCACATATTCTGCGAACATCTTTATCGGTCAAACCGCATAACAACATACATTGTTCCCTTTGTCATCGGTATGTTACTTGCCCGAGATTCGATCATCGGTATCTCAATACCTAGTTCAATCTCGTTACCGGCAAGTCTCTTTACTCGTTCCGTAATGCATCATCCCGTAACCAACTCATTAGTCACATTGCTTGCAAGGTTTATAGTGATGTGCATTACCGAGAGGGCCCAGAGATACCTCTCCGACAATCGGAGTGACAAATCCTAATCTCGATCTATGCCAACTCAACAAACATCATCGGAGACACCTGTAGAGAATCTTTATAATCACTCAGTTACGTTGTGACGTTTGATGGCACACAAAGTGTTCCTCCGGTATTCGGGAGTTGCATAATCTCATAGTCATAGGAACATGTATAAGTCATGAAGAAAGCAATAGCAACATACTAAACGATCAAGTGCTAAGCTAATGGAATGGGTCAAGTCAATCACATCATTCTCTAATGATGTGATCCCATTCATCAAATGACAACTCATGTCTATGGCTAGGAAACTTAATCATCTTTGATTAACGAGCTAGTCAAGTAGAGGGATACTAGTGACACTCTGTTTGTCTATGTATTCACACATGTATCATGTTTCCGGTTAATACAATTCTAGCATGAGCGTTTGAGCTTTTTGGATGCTTATTCTGGTTATCATCAGATCAAGATGGCGGTTAAGGACTAGGAGAAGACAGCTTTCATCACTCCCTTTGGAGCCTTTTGTTATGTGTCGATGCCTTTTGGGCTCAAGAGTGCACAGGCGACTTACCAGCGATGTGTGCAAAATTGCCTTCATGATCAGATTGGGCGCAATGTTCATGCTTACGTGGATGATATTGTGGTGAAGTCCGGGAAGAAGGAGACCCTGATAGATGATTTGAAAGAGACCTTTGACAATCTCCGGGTCTACAAGATGATGCTTAACCCGGCCAAGTGTGTTTTTGGTGTGCCAGCAGGCAAGCTCTTGGGCTTTCTGGTTTCTGGACGGGGTATTGAAGCTAACCCGGAAAAAATTAAGGCTATTACTTCCCTAGCTAAGCCGGCATGTATTAATGATGTTCAGCGTCTGGCAGGTCGAATTGCGGCCTTAAGCCGGTTCATAAGCCGGTTGGGTGAAAAGGCTATCCCTCTTTACCAGATGATGAAGAAGACAAATCACTTTATCTGAAGTGATGCTGCTGATCAGGCATTTGAGGCCTTGAAGAAACAGTTAGCTGAGCCGCCGGTTCTCGCAGCTCCCATTGATAAAGAGCCCTTGTTGTTATATGTGGCTGCCAACAGACGAGCAGTCAGCGTAGCGATCGTGGTGGAAAGGAAGGAATCAGGCAAAGAGCATCCGGTTCAGCGACCGGTTTACTACATCAGTGAAGTGCTCATTGAGTCCAAGCAGCGATATCCGCATTGGCAGAAGCTTGTATATGAAGTGTTCATGGCTAGTCGAAAGCTCAAGTAGTATTTTCTTGCTCATCCCATCACTCTGGTCAGTTCTGCCCCTTTAGGGGATATTATTCAAAACCGAGAAGCCACTGGTCGGGTAGCCAAGTGGGCCATTGAACTTGGACCCCATGGTTTGAAGTATATGCCTCGTAGAGCTATCAAGTCTCAAGCACTTGTGGACTTCATAAATGATTGGACAGAACTGCAGATGCGTGAGGAGAAGCCGGATAACACATATTGGACTATTCACTTTGATGGGTCCAGGCAATTAGAGGGCTCGGGGGCTGGAGTTGTCTTGACTTCCCCACGAGGTGATAAATTTTGTTATGTTTTAAGGTTGATGTTCCCTTGTACTACTAATGCAGCTGAGTATGAAGCCCTGCTCCATGGTCTTCGGATGGCTAAGGAGATGAACTTAAGCCGGGTGAGGTGTTTTCGTGACTCAGATTTAGTAGCTCAGCAAGTTTCTGGCACTTGGGATTCTAAGGACCCACTCATGGCGGCTTATCGCCAAGAGGTTGATGCTATTGCAGGGCACTTCAAGGGTTATCAAGTGGAACATGTCGATCGCAGGAAAAATGAGGCGGTTGATGCTTTGAGCCGGTTAGGATCCCAGCGTAAGCCGGTGCCACCTAACACTTTCTTGGATATTCTGCATAACCCTTCAGTTAAGTTGCCTACATAGGAAGATCTTGCTATTCCTGACCCAGAGGCACAATTGGTGGCGGCTCTTCATGCTATTCCTGATTGGACAGTTCCATATTTGGCTTATATGACCCGGGGCGAGTTACTTGAAGATGAAACTTTAGCCAGGCAGATAACCCGGCGGTCTAAGTCGATGACAATTGTCAACGGGGAGCTGCACCATTGCAGTGTTACAGGGGCATTTCAATGTTGTATTTCTCCAGAGGAGGGCCGTGAGATTCTACGTGAAATTCATGAAGGAGATTGTGGTCATCATGCCGGCTCTAAGTCCATCGTGGCCAAAGCTTTTCGTCATGGATTTTATTGGCTGACGGCTCATGCTGATGCAGAGGACTTGGTCAGTAAATGTGTTGGTTGTCAGAAATTCTCACGACGAGCTCATGTGCCGGCTCAAGAATTGAGGATGATTCCAATTGCTTGGCCGTTTGCAGTCTGGGGCTTGATATGGTTGGACCTTTCAAAAGGTCCAAGGATAAAAAGACCCACCTTTTGGTGGCGGTTGACAAGTTTACAAAGTGGGTTGAAGCAGAGCCGGTTAGTAAATGTGATGCGGCGACGGCGGTTCAATTCATCAAAAAGGTGATTTTCCATTTTGGCTTTCCCCATAGCATTATAACTGATAATGGCACTAATCTGTCCAAGGGTGCTATGAAAGAGTTTTGTCAACGTGAGCACATCCGACTTGATGTATCATCAGTGGCTCTCCCCCAGTCCAATGGTCAAGCTGAGAGAGCCAATCAAGAGATTTTGAGAGGCATCAAGCCCCGGCTTATGGTCCCTTTGCAGAGGACGCCAGGTTGTTGGGTGGACGAGTTACCCTCAGTGTTATGGAGTATCAATACTACCCCCAACAGATCTACGGGTTACACGCCCTTCTTCATGGTTTACGGAGCAAAGGCAGTTCTCCCTAGTGACATCCGTCACGAATCGCCCCGTGTGGCGGCTTATGTTGAAACTGATAATGAAAAGGCACGTGAGAATGCAGTTGACCTGTTGGATGAGGAGCATGACCTTGCGGCGGCTCGTTTGGCGATTTACCAGCAAGATTTGCGCCGTTATCACAGCCGCCGGGTTAAAACCAGAACCTTTCAGGAAGGAGATTTGGTGCTCTGGCTTATCCAGGATCAATCTGATATGCACAAGCTATACCCACCTTGGGAAGGGACCTTTGTGGTCAGCAAAAATCTGAACAATGGGTCATACTACCTTATCGATGTTCGAGACCACAAGGACTCACGCACGTCGGAGGAGGAGACCCGCCGTCCGTGGAATATTGCTCATCTTCGGCCTTACTATACTTGAGCCACCGGCTCTTGCGATGTACATATTTTGACAATGTATATATTAATAATAAAGTCGGCATCCCTGATAATTTAGGGCCTCTGTTGTTTCATTCTGAGAATAATAAGCCTTTATTGTTACTACATATGGTCACTTGTGGGCTTCCTGCTCATCGAGCATAGCTATGACTACCCTTGTGGATCCGGCTTGTATGCGTGGAATGAAATGTTACTTGGGGGCTCTTTATTCAACGGACAAGAGTTTTTATGACCCTTGTAATAGGCTTGGAAGCCAGGTGTATTCACCTAAAACTCGGGTTATCCTGCCTTTTTAAGTCTGTCACTCCACCCAGATTGACTGGAATGACTCGCCGTACTTTTGACAAGTCAATCTTATACAGACCCTGAACTTGTCAAAGTTAAAATGACGATTGGTCATGTGAGGCCCGGCTTATAAGCTTGCATGAAGGTTTAACTCAGCGGTTGGGCGGCCCTTTGAAAGCACTTGATTCGAAGGTTTGGCAGCCTATGAAAGCCTTGTTTTTATCTTTGGATTTATATTTGATTTGAACATTTTTTGAGGTTCATCTTTTGTGACATGTTAATACATGGTTGAAAACCGATGAGGGCTATGATGCCTTATGGTTCATATATGAAATTACCTGGTGTTTATTAACACAGCCTGGCTTTGGACTATAAGTCGCTAGTGTATGATGACCTTATATACTTGGAAGCGTTGTGCTCTAAGTTTTGGGGATATTACCCCTTGCTGCATATGGCGTTGTAAGCCGGCGGTATATGTCAATTGAACATGGCATTGTGCGCTCCATCTTTTGGGTTGTACCCCTTACTGCACTGGTATGATAAGCCGGTAGCGTGAGCAAATATCACAGGTATGATATTTTTCTTACGATTATATATGGTTATGATTAAACCGGCCCTGGTTGTGGACTGTTTTTAGTCACTAGTGGTTTTATATGGGGTATTATGACCCGTCCTGCGGTAAATCGCCAGGGCACTTGTGATCTGTTTGTATACAGGAACAGACTCAAATTGATGATAATATAAGCATAAGTGGCAGATCTTAAATTGGCTGATCAGCAATGTTATGCAAAACAAAACGTGCTCGATGGCACGACAAGTCAAAGTTTAACTAGCCTATTACAAGGCATCTGATGGCCCAACAAGCATAAGTGTTTTGACGATATCAGCTCAGCAAAGTATTACGCTCAATAAACCGGCTCATGACTGTGGGCGGGTTGAAGCTTCCGGGTCGTCCTGTGCTTCTTCTTCATCTTCAGCTCCTTGGTTATCCACCAGATGGAAGTCAGGCGTAGCCCAGTTGATACCGGTCAATGATGTCTACTACACAACCTTCTTCTTGTAGACGTTGTTGGGCCTCCAAGTGCAGAGGTTTGTAGGACAGTAGCAAATTTCCCTCAAGTGGATGACCTAAGGTTTATCAATCCATGGGAGGCGTAGGATGAAGATGGTCTCTCTCAAGCAACCCTGCAACCAAATAACAAAGAGTCTCTTGTGTCCCCAACACACCCAATACAATGGTAAATTGTATAGGTGCACTAGTTCGGCGAAGAGATGGTGATACAAGTGCAATATGGATGGTAGATATGGGTATTTGTAATCTGAAAATATAAAAAACAGCAAGGTAGCAAGCGATAAAAGTGAGCACAAACGGTATTGCAATGCTTCGAAACAAGGCCTAGGGTTCATACTTTCACTAGTGCAAGTTCTCTCAACAATGATAACATAATTAGATCATATAACAATCCCTCAACATGCAACAAAGAGTCACTCAAAGTCACTAATGGCGGAGAACAAACGAAGAGATTATTGTAGGGTATGAAACCACCTCAAAGTTATTCTTTCCGATCAATCCATTGGGCTATTCCTATAAGTGTCACAAACAACCCTAGAGTTTGTAGTAAAATAACACCTTAAGACACACATCAACCAAAACCCTAATGTCACCTAGATACTCCAATGTCACCTCAAGTATCCGCGGGTATGATTATACGATATGCATCACACAATCTCAAATTCATCTATTCAACCAACACAAAGAACTTCAAAGAGTGCCCCAAAGTTTCTACCGGGGAGTCAAGACGAAAACGTGTGCCCACCCCTATGCATAGATTCCCAAGGTCACGGAACCCGCAAGTTGATCACCAAAACATACATCAAGTGGATCAATAGAATACCCCATTGTCACCACGGGTATCCCACGCAAGACATACATCAACTGTTCTCAAATCCTTAAAGACTCAATCCGACAAGATAACTTCAAAGGGAAAACTCAATCCATTACAAGAAGATAGAGGGGGAGAAACATCATAAGATCCAACTATAATAGCAAAGCTCATGGTACATCAAGATCGTGCCATATCAAGAACACGAAAGAGAGAGAGAGAGATCAAACACATAGCTACTGGTACATACCCTCAGCCCCGAGGGTGAACTACTCCCTCCTCGTCATGGAGAGCGCCAGGATTGATGAAGATGGCCACCGGTGATGATTCCCCCCTCCGACAGGGTGCCGCAACAGGGTCCCGATTGGTTTTTGGTGGCTACAGAGGCTTGCAGCGGCGGAACTCCTGATCTAGGTTATTTTCTGGAGGTTTGGAGATTTATAGGAGAGGTTGGCGTCGAGAACAAGTCAGGGGGGCCCCACGGAGAGTCCACGAGGCACAGGGGCGCGCCCTCCACCCTCGTGGGGCCCACGGGACTCCCCTCCGGTAACTCTTCGTTCCAGTATTTTTTATATTTTCCAGAAAAAATCTCCGTTGATTTTCAGCGCATTCCGAGAACTTTTATTTCTGCACAAAAACAACACCACGGTAGTTCTGCTGAAAACAGCGCCAGTCCGGGTTAGTTCTAATCAAATCATACCAAAATCATGTAAAATATTGTAAACATGGCATGAATACATCAAAAATTATAGATACGTTGGAGACGTATCAGTCAACGCTCTAAATACAACTTCATCATCAATGAGGTTTGATGGATCAATGTCAGGAGCGAAGGTGTGCTTACGAATCGGCGGGATGAGATCCGTCGGCGGATGAACCGACGCCTTCACTTTCTTATTTTCAGCGTCATAAGCCGTCTGGTATGTGGAAAGATTGGTTTCATCAGCCAGCTTACTTGCTAAGGGCCGCATTGCTCTTGCTATCTCTGCAAAATCATCAGCGTTGAAGGCAGAACCATCTTCTTTAACGCTGGGGCAGCCATTGGCTAAATCTTCCGGATCAAGATCTGCCTGCCATGCCTTTTCCCGGCTTAAAGCAGTCAAAGCACCGGCTCTGGCGGCTCCCCGTTTCAAATCATCAATCCTTTGGGGTAGCACAGATAACTTCTCCATTGTGTCTTTGATGGGTGGTGAAGGAGACTTCTTATGCAGCGCAGCAGCAATGGTTCGTTGGGCGCCAGTATATAACTGTTCTACAAGAGTGTAGACAGCCTTAAGCCGGATGCGCATATCTGAGCCCAATTTAGCGCTCCGAGAACCTATATCAGTAAAATTATGGGTAAGCCAGCACTTGTTTATACTATGATTATTAAGGTGCAAGGGAGACATGTTCTTACCAAAGATGGCTGATGACATGATATGGATCTGCTGTTTTAAACTGGATAACTCGTCAGTCACCGGTTTAAGTGCGGCTTCAGCATCTTCCGCTCTCTTCAATAGAGCTTCTTTTTCAGTTTCCCAGCCGTCTTTGTCAGTATTGAAGTTTTGCTTGAGCTGCTCAATGTTCTCTAAGGCAGTCTTCAATTCTGATTTGGCCTTAGATGTTTCAGATTGCTGAGTGGTTATGTTGGCCTTCAGATCATTCAACTATGAGTCCTTCTCAGAAAGTCCGGCCTGTGGTATAAGCATGGACAAATATTATGAGTATGATTATTGTTGAAGTCCCAAGCACAATACAAGTATTATACTTGGCACTTGGGGGCTAATGTATACGGCTCTTCAGAAATTTTTGAAGTCCCAAGCACAATACTAGTATTATACTTGACACTTGGGGGCTAATGCATATTGCTCTTTTGTTAAGACAGAATCATTGGCTGACCCGGACAAATGATGTGATCCGTTTTATAAAGACTACAATTTGGATTATTGATTTCAAGCAGGATGATTAGTCCCGGCTTATTCATGACTGATTAAGCCGGCCCTTGGGGGCTACGGAAGCAAAGTTGATTTTTAATTACTACTATTTAAAGTCTCGGCTTAACATGATGATTTAAGCCGGCCCTTGGGGGCTACTAGTGATGCTGCGCGGTTCTTTATGGCAAACGAAAAAGTCTACAGCATATTCAAATCCTATCATATCCTATAGACTTGGCGGCTGATAGACAGATAATTATGAAAGAGAATGATGATTGCATTACCTCATAGCGTTCCTTCATCAAATTGACCAAGCCGGCTTCGAAGTCACGACTGGTGTACAGACGGTTCAAATAACCAGAGTGGATGTCTTGGGCATTGAACTGGGCGTAGCTCTCCAAGTCTACCTTCCACTTGCATTTATCTTCAGCAGAAATTTCTTCCTTGGCGCTGTGTTTAGATAAGACAGTAGGGTGACCCGGGGCTGTGAATCCAACCCCAGTGACGACAACATCATCAGTCTTTTCTTCAGCAGGCTTGATCGGGCTTAGCGGCTTAGAGATAGCCGGCTCAACTTCCATATGATCTATGGAGGCTTCATGGTCTTGTGGTGGTGGATCATCAAGGGTGGCATCATCAATTTGGTTAGAAGGTTCTGACTGTTGTTTTTCCGTTCAGACGGGTTGGAGTCATCGACCAGCTTATTCAACTTTGCCTTGTTGCTGGGTTTGGCCTGGCCCCTGCAAATAAAAAGCATAAAGAGGTCAGTATAATAATCAGGCATAAGACTTGAATGATTGAATATATTCTTACCCAGGTACAGTCTTGAAAGTTCGGATCTGAGTTCCAGTTGACTCGCCAGAGGAGGAATGAGAAGTCCCCTGATAGTTTGAATCAGACGGGTTAAGAGGATGTCGGAAATGACCCGCCTTGGGATAAAGTGTATCAGAAATATGTAAGACCTCTGGGCGGCGTTTGCGAACCGGTGTATTTGGTAAGCCGGAAGAAGTAATCACACCACCACTATGTCGGGTGGTGCGGCGAGCTTCGTGTTGCTGTTTCTTCAAAAGAAAGTTGCGATCCAAGTGAGATAAAGGGTGAGAAAAGCTTACTTTCCGCTTTGCTTGTCGGGTTTTCTGTGTTGGTAGAGGTTCTGAGCCGGAGGAAAGAATAATTACCTCTGTGTCACCTACATGGCTGGCTTCTGCGTCATCCTGATCATAGTCATTGTCAATAAGGTGTATAAAAAATGAGCCAAGAGAGTCAAGTTCTACCTCCGACTCGTCATCATCATCCTTGTCATCATCTAAGTTTAAATCGGCAGACTCGGTGGTCTTCTTCTTGGCAGGCCTCTTGGTGGCCTTGGTTTTGGTACGAACCGGTTTGGCCGGTTTATCTTGTGGCTTCTTCTTCCAAAATGGAGAATCGGCCTCTTGAAATCAAAGATCATAAGTGGGCATAATTACTGAAAATGTTGTTAAGCGGAAGATGTGCAACACTTACGATCGGCGGCTTGTTAAAGGTGGAGAAAGGACTAAGTCATGTTTTACTGCATTCCTTTACAGATTCATTCAACAATTTTTCGGTGGCTTCAGTAATTTCTTCGTCAGACAGTTGAATGTAGCGGTGGCGCTGGGGATCTTTTAAATCGCAAGTATATTCGCACATTAAGCCGGGGCGACGGCTTAATGGCAAGATACTCCAGAACACCTGATACGTCTCCAACGTATCTATAATTTATGAAGTATTCATGCTATTATATTATCCATCTTGGATGTTTAATGGGCTTTACTATGCACTTTTATATTATTTTTGGGACTAACCTATTAACCCAGAGCCTAGTGCCAGTTTCTGTTTTTTTCCTTGTTTCAGTGTTTCACAGAAAAGGAATATCAAACGAAGTCCAAACGGAATGAAACCTTCGGGAGCGTGATTTTTGGAACGAACGTGACCCAGGAGACTTGGAGTTGAAGCCAGGGAAGCTTCGAGGTGGCCAGGAGGTAGGGAGGCGCGCCTGCCCCCCTGGGCGCGCCCCCCACCCTTGTGGGCCCCTCGTGGCTCCCCTGGCCGACTTCTTTCGCCTATATATATCCATATACCCTAAAAACATCGGGGAACAAAATAGATCGGGAGTTCCGCGGCCGCAAGCCTCTGTAGCCACCAAAAACCAATCGGGACCCTATTTCGGCACCCTGCCGGAGGGGAGATCCCTCACCAGTGGCCATCTTCATCATCCCGGCACTCTCCGTGACGAGGAGGGAGTAGTTCACCCTCGGGGCTGAGGGTATGTACCAGTAGCTATGTGTTTGATCTCTCTCTCTCTCTCGTGTTCTTGATTCGGCACGATCTTGATGTATCGCGAGCTTTGCTATTATAGTTGGATCTTATGATGTTTCTCCCCCTCTACTCTCTTGTAATGGATTGAGTTTTCCCTTTGAAGTTATCTTATCGGATTGTGTCTTTAAGGATTTAAGAACACTTGATGTATGTCTTGCATGTGCTTATCTGTGGTGACAATGGGATATCACGTGATCTACTTGATGTATGTTTTGGTGATCAACTTGCGGGTTCCGTGACCTTGGGAATCTATGCATAGGGGTTGGCACACGTTTTCGTCTTGACTCTCCGGTAGAAACTTTGGGGCACTCTTTGAAGTACTTTGTGTTGGTTGAATAGATGAATCAGAGATTGTGTGATGCATATCGTATAATCATACCCACGGATACTTGAGGTGACAATGGAGTATCTAGGTGACATTAGGGTTTTGGTTGATTTGTATCTTAAGGTGTTATTCTAGTACGAACTCTTGAATAGATCGATCCGAAAGAATAACTTTGAGGTGGCTTCGTACCCTACAATAATCTCTTCGTTTGTTCTCCGCTATTAGTGACTTTGGAGTGACTCTTTGTTGCATGTTGAGGGATAGTTATATGATCCAATTATGTTATTATTGTTGAGAGAACTTGCACTAGTGAAAGTATGAACCCTAGGCCTTGTTTCCTAGCATTGCAATACCGTTTGTGCTCACTTTTATCATTAGTTACCTTGCTGTTTTTATATTTTCAGATTACAAAAACCTTTATCTACCATCCATATTGCACTTGTATCACCATCTCTTCGTCGAACTAGTGCACCTATACAATTTACCATTGTATTGGGTGTGTTGGGGACACAAGAGACTCTTTGTTATTTGGTTGCAGGGTTGCTTGAGAGAGACCATCTTCATCCTACGCCTCCCACAGATTGATAAACCTTAGGTCATCCACTTGAGGGAAATTTGCCACTGTCCTACAAACCTCTGCACTTGGAGGCCCAACAACGTCTACAAGGAGAAGGTTGCGTAGTAGACATCAAGCTCTTTTCTGGCGCCGTTGCCGGGGAGGTGAGTGCTTGAAGGTATATCTTTAGATCTTGCAATCGAATCTTTTAGTTTCTTGTTTTATCACTAGTTTAGTCTATAAAAGAAAACTACAAAAAAAATGGAATTGAGTTTGTCTCATACGCTTCATCTTTTTAATATCTTTCGTGAGTATGATGGAAAGGAAAATTGTGCCAAAGTGTTAGAAGAAGAATGCATTAAAATGTTTGGCACTAAATCTTTGAATGATGAGCATGATTGCAATGTGTTAGTATGAACTCCTTGAATATCTATGGTACTAATGATGATTGCACTAGTCATGATGAAAATATCTCTTATAAGCATGTCGATTTTTGTGGAGTGCATATAGTTTGCAAATACATACCAAAAAGGGAAGATAGATTTTGTAAGAGGCACAAGTACTTAGAAACTAAATGGTTGCAAGAGAGGCTAAATGTTAGTGCTGAGAATTTAAAATATCTTAGCCATACTTGTGAACTTTGCAATGAACATGGTCATTTAAATATCAAATGCAAATTGTTTCATGATAGAATCGTGTCCAAAAATTGTGATGACTTGATTTCCCTTGCATATCATAATGAGCTTAGTTTGCTTTTGGGTTATGAAGAAATGAAATGTCAAACTAAGCATATTCCAGAATATAACCTTGAGAAATTCCTCGATATTGATCTAGAAGAAATTTATATGTATTGTGCGGTGAATTGCATTGAAAATCTTTATATTGCCAATTACATAAAGAAAAGAAAACAAATAGAAGATGAAGAGAATACTAACGAAAGGGAAGAGACTTCCCAATATTCTCCTATTATTTCTTATGATGAATCAGGTAACGAGGAGGAGCCTTCTATTCAACCAATCTCATTAATAAGGAGCTCCAAAGAAGATTGAACTTGTCGGTGTCCAAAAGAAGGGGCGCACCTTTGTACCCCTTTACCTGTGCACGGGCAGTCGGAGCCGCGCCCACGGCCACACCAAGCAGAGCAGGGGAGGTGAACCAAGGCAAAACTGAAGCCATGGACAGCCAGGGCAACGCCAAGACCAAGAACGCAAAGGAGCAGAGGGGCGGAGCAGTTTGCCCCGGCAAGACCCTTGCCGGGGCAGCGCGCCCAAACACCAACAGGGCGAGCCACCCTTGAGCCCACGTCCCCAACACCATCAGCCACGTGGGGCCAGGGCTCGGGAGGCACCTCCGTGGTGGCATGCAGATCTTTGTGAAGACATATTCAAGATCAGATGAGGATTAGAAGACAACGATCCTCGACAAGATCCTTGCCGAGGAGAGCCACGAGACCCCCAGCAAGATTCTTGCCGGGGACGACAGCGCGCCACGGCAAGACCCTTGCCGGGCCCCCGGCAAGGCTCTCGCTAAAGACGCCAGCGGGGCCACTACCAGACCTGCATCGGCCAAGTCTCCACCGTCGTTCGCATGCAGCTGCCAACCCAAACCAGCTGGGCAGGCACCTGCGTGGCAACATGCAGCTTCTAGGCCAACTCAGTAGGCGCCTGCGTGGCGGCATGCAGATCTTCGTGAAGACCCTACCACCGCGCCACCTCAGCTGCCTGCCTGCCTACATGGCGCCGCACGCATCGCTAGCCAGGGCGCGTATCGAAGCGAGGAGGAGCGGCGACGGACGGGGCGGGCCTCGCCCCCATCCCCGATAAAGCTAGGGGACACCTCAGCGGCGCATTAAATGCGACTTGTCCTGTAATACGAGCGATAAGCTCGCAATACTGTACGCCTTTCCACCTCCTGTATGCCACTTTGGCAGCCCCTTTCGCCTATAAAAGGACGCCCATGGCATACTGGAGGGGGATTCGGCTCTTTCGAACCATGCGCTCACCATAGCTAGTTCGAGAGCTCAAGAACTCTCTGAAATATACCCACCAAAGCAGGACTAGGGTTTTACGCATCCTCGCGGCCCGAACCTGGGTAAACGATCCTTGTGCTGACTACTGATCTTGCTCTTCTTGCAACCCTGCGCCCCGACAACCGTAGTAGGGATTCTTGTGAGCCCATAGGTGTCGTTCCACACCGACATCTTTGGCGCGCCAGGTAGGGGCGCAATTGTGAGAATCTGGTCTAGTAGCTAGCCTAGCATTTCTTCATCGCCATGGCTCCCGAGAAGAAGACAGCCACGGCGATCGGCTCGTCGGGGACTGAACGGCCCGTACCGCTACGGGCGAGCAGCGGCCCGGTCACGGACAGGACCCGGGCTGCGGTCCGCGAGCACCAGCATCACCCTGGCAGTCAGAGCCTGGCAAGCGGCGTCGTTCGCACGCCCGACGACCGGCCGCACGTCGCCAGATCCAAAGACGGAGCTGGGGCCCCCGCAGGCGGCACGGGGCCCTCCAGGGGTGTTGTTGTGCCACCTCCGGGCGGCGCAGCGACCTTCAAGACACCCACGCCGGCAACCACTGCACGCTCTTCCCATGGTGTGCGCGACGAACAGCGTCACCACGCCGGCGACCCTGGGCACCGCCATGGGAAGAGCCCTGTGCGTCATCCGCGGGATGAAGGAGTTCAGCATGCCCGCCGAAGTGCTGGCGAAAATGGCGCGCAGCCGCTGGGCCGTGGTGGAGCTCCCTCTAACATGGTTAGAAGTCGAAGCACGCCATGGTCCACGCAGCTATCGCCACCACCCACGCCAGCGGAAGCTTTGGTGCACGCGCAGCTACTCCTCGACTTCCCTCCTGCTGCAAAGAAGCTTGACGAGTGGAGGGCCACCATCCGGAGCCTCGTCGCCGTCGCCAACAAAGACGATCCGTGACCGGCGGGGCCCTCGGGTCGGCGCTCCACCGAGCCACCACATGCTGGCGCTGGGAGGACCGGGGGAGCTGCGGCCATGGTGCACTCTCCTCCTCCTCGCCAGCCGCCGCGGGCGTCTGCCCATCGTGACGACGCTTGTGATAACATCTCTATAGCGTCGTCTGACCCGCGGACCCACCGCGACCAGCGCCAAGTTCTTTGAGAACGAGCTCACGAAGATGCTCGAACCACTATTGAGCGCCGGCGTGATACGCGCCACCAGTCGGACAAGCGGGCGGGACCTGCTATGGACCACCCAGCACCGGGGGGCTCCGGTGGCCTACCTTACGAGGTGGGTTGCCCGGCCTTTACCCATGAGCTGCGGCAGTTCCAGTGGCCGTCCCACCGCACGTTCAAGCCCGACGTCGGCGAGAAGTACACTGGCAAGACCCGTCCGTCCGAGTTCCTCAGCATCTACACCATCGCGATGCAGGCGGCCGGAACTCGCGACGACAAGGTGCTTGCCAATTATTTCCCGCTGGCGCTGAAGCCCAATGTTATGTCTTGGTTGATGCACTTGCCGGCGGATTCCATTTCTTCTTGGTCGGATATGTGCCATGAGTTCGTTCGCGCCTTCACAGGAGGCCACCAAGCTCACGGCCAGGCCAGTGATCTGCATATCATTCCCCAGAAGGAAGGGGAAACCCTGCGCAAGTACATCCAGAGGTTCAGCCGGATGCAGTACAACATCCCTGACGTTCATCCCGCCGTTGTGATCAGGGCGTTCCACCAGAACGTGCGCAATCGCAAGATGCGCGAAGAGCTGGCGATGACCATGGTTAAGGATGTGGCCGAGCTCTACGTTCTGGCCGATAAATGCGCCCGGGCTGAAGAGGGAAGGAAGTACCCCGGCGAAGACGCCGGTGCGGAAACCGACTCTACCGACGAAGACGTCGCCAGCCCGACGAACAAGGGTCGGCATCGCAACAGGAAACGCAAGGGCAAGGCCGTACTTGCCGTCGAGGGGTCTGACGACACCAGCGCTGCCAAGAAGGTCAAGGCAGACAACCCCGGCAAGGAGATTGCCGGGTGCGCCGCCTGCCGGGCCTTGGCAGCTGCGGACAAGCCAGGGGGCTCCGGCAAGCAGTACTGCAAGATCCACCGCACCAAGGGCCACGACCTCCAGAACTGCCGACAAGTCGAGCTTCTTGCTGAAAAGCAAAAGGCCGAGTATGAAAGGCGGGACAAGGAGAAAGGTCAGGACAGTTCTGAGGGATCCGGCAAGAAGCGTGGCGGCCAAGGAAGCCGCCCCGGCAAGGACAACCAGCAAGAGAGGCCCGCCCGGGGCCATGACAAGAAACAAGAAGACGATGATCAAGACGAGGACGACGAGTCCGGTGAGCAAGAGTTCCAGAAGGCTACGGAGGCCATGTGCGTCGATGGTGGTGCCTCGCTGCATACTTCTCACCGCCAGCTCAAGCAGTGGGCGAGTGAGATTACAGCGGCGGAGCCGTCGTTCGACGCTCAGAAGCCGCTAAAGTGGTCCAGCACGCCCCTCATCTTTGACGCCGAGGACCACCCTGACCGCACGACCGCGGTCGGGTGTTTGCCATTGTTGGTCTCACCAACGTACACAACCTCAAGGTGAACAAGATGTTGGTTGACGGCGGGGCCGGCCTGAACTTGATCTCGCCCGTCGTGATCAAAAGGCTGCAAATTCCTGATGAAGACCTCGAGTAAACGGGCACGTTTCAAGGGGTCAATCTGGGGAGGAGCCAGCCGAAGGGAAAGGTCACACTGCCCGTGACATTTGGAGGAGAGTTGAACTATAGGATGGAGAGGATCATCTTCGACGTGGCCGAGATCCCCTTGCCCTACAACGGGATCCTCGGCCGCCCGGCACTAGCCAAGTTCATGGCAGCATCACACTACGCCTACAACATGCTAAAGATGCCCGGGCCGTTGACCATCATCTCCGTCCCCTCCAACAAGAAGGACGCGCTGATTTGAACCGACCAACTCTACCGGGAAGCAATTGCAGCAGCTGCCGTCAAGGCGCCTGCTCCTGCTGCTGAAGGCCCGGGAGGGAAGAAGAAGCCCGGCAAGACCTCTCGCACCCACTCTAGCAAGCGCACCTCCTCGGAGTGTTGTGCTACCATCGAGGACGTGCCAGAGAGCTCTACCGGCAAGAGCAAGAAATCCAGAGCTGAGCAGCCGCCGACCAAGAAGGTGTCCGTCAGGGAGGATGGCACGGGAGGGGCCTTCGCCATAGGCTCCACCCTTGACAGCAAATAGGAAGGCGCGCTCTTCACCTTCCTGCGGGCGAATGTCGACGTGTTTGCATGGCAAGCATCCGACATCCCCGGTGTTCCCAGGGAGGTGATTGAGCACCACCTAGCTATCTGTCCTCATGCGCGGCCCGTCAAGCAGAAGGTCAGAAAGCAGGCTCTGGAGAGGCAGGAGTTCATCACAGAGGAGATCAGGAAGTTGGAAGCGGCAGGTTTGGTGATAGGAGTGCTCCACCCGACGTGGTTGGCCAATTCGGTAGTGGTGCGCAAGGCAAATGGGAAGTGGAGGCTGTGTATTGACTACACAGATATCAATAAGGCTTGTCCTAAGGACCCCTTCCTGTTGCCGCGCATTGACCAGATTGTCGACTCCATGGCCGGGTGTGATCTGTTGTCATTCCTCGACGCCTACTCGGGCTACCACCAAATCTTCATGACAAGAGAAGATGAAGAGAAGACAGCATTCATCACCCCATGTGGTACGTATTGCTTTTTACGAATGCCTTTTGGGCTGAAGAGTGCTGGCTCGACGTTTGCAAGAGCAGTCCAAATTGGTTTCGAACCCCAGCTCCATAGAAATATGGAAGCATAAATGGATGACATAGTGGTCAAAACCAAAGACGGGGCAACTCTTGTGCAAGATCTAGAAGAGACATTTGCCAACCTGCGCAAGATCAACCTCAAGCTGAACCCTGAGAAGTGTGTCTTCGGTGTTCCGTCCGGCAAGCTTCTCGGGTTCTTTGTGTTGCAGCGCGGGATCAAGGCAAACCCAGACAAAATCAAGGCTATTGAGCAGATTGAGGCACCCAAGCGGATCAAGGATGTGCGTCGACTCACCGGCTGCGTCGCCGCCATGAGCCGATTCATCTCCAAGTCCGCCGAGCGCGCCCTTCCTTTCTTCAAAATCTTGAAGAAGGCAGGCCCAATGGAGTGGACCCCAGAAGCCGAGGCAGCATTGCAGGATCTGAAGAAATACCTTTCCTCCACGCCAATACTGGTTGCGCCTAAACCACAAGAGCCGTTGTTGCTGTATCTGGCAACGACGAATCAAGTGGTCAGCGCCGCACTGGTGGCACGGAGGGAGGTCGACGAGGAGGCAGTGACGGCGGCAGAACCAGCGGATGGCAAGCCAAAGATTCCCCCGGCAGGGCCTGGTGCCGGCAAGGCGAGGCCCCCGGCAGAGTCTGATGCCACCAAGGCAGTGCCCGTGCAGTCGAGTGAGGTGGTGCAGAAGAAGAAGATGATGCAGCACCCGGTTTACTTTGGCATCTCCCTCTTGCAGGGAGCTAGGTCGAGGTACTCCGGTGTGCAGAAATTGCTCTTCGGCCTCCTTATGGCCTCGAGGAAGCTGCGTCATTACTTCCAAGCCCATGAGATCACTGTCGTCACTCGCCTCCCGTTGCAACGGATACTGCATAACCCAGATGCAACCGGAAGGATTGTGGAATGGGCCTTGGAGTTATCAAGTTTCGGTTTGAAGTTTGAAAGTACCTCGACAATCCAGAGCAGAGTCTTGGCGGAGTTCATTGCAGAATGGACCTCAACGCCTGACGAAGAAATCCAGGAGACCACTCTCCCCGGCAAGGAAGCAGACCGCGACTGGATCATGTACTTTGATGGGGCTTTCTCGTTGCAAGGCGCCGGTGCCGGTGTGCTGCTCATCGCACCCACCGGAGAGCACCTCAAGTACGTGATCCAGATGCACTTTCCCAGGGAGATGTCCACCAACAACACTGCTGAGTATGCGGGATTGCTCGCCGGTCTCAGGATCGCGGCAGACCTCGGGGTTAAGAAGCTCATCGTCAGGGGTGACTCGCAGCTTGTTGTTAGGCAGGTCAACAAGGATTACTAGAGCCCATTGATGGAGGCCTACGTAGATGAGGTGAGAAAGCTGGAGGAGCGCTTTGACGGCATCCAAGCGGAGCACGTCCCCCAAGCGGAGAACGACATTGCCGATTACCTGTCAGACCGTGCTGCATTCAAGCTACCTGTGGAGCCGGGTACCTTTCTGCTCCGTTTAACTCAGCCATCCGTCGAACCATCAATAGAGCAGAACAAGTGGAGGAAATCAGGTCCACGCAAGTACCTTCTTGCCGAGCCCCCTGGGACGGCCGGCAAGGATGTTGCCGTGCACACTGAGCCTGCCCAAGAGCAATTGGCTCTGGCAGGGCGTCAAGCCCTGGCCGTAGAGACAGCCGCTCCCATGGCGGAAGAGATGCCTTTGGTCCTTGCCGTCGAGCCCCAGGCTTCGGCATGGGCACATCATATTGTCCAGTTCCTCCAAACAGGGGAGCTTCCTGAGGAGCAGGAAGAAGCGGAGAAAGTAGCCCGTCGGTCCGCCCTGTACCAGTTCATCGATGACGTCCTGTACAGGAGGAGGCCGAACAGTGTGAAATTGAAGTGCATCCCCCGGGAGGAAGGACTGGAGCTGTTGGCGGAGATACATGGAGGCATATGTGGCTCCCACATAGGGACGAGGGCCCTTGCCGGCAAGGTTTCTTCTGGCCCACTGCCCTCCAGGATGCGACGGCACTAGTAACCAAGTGTGAAGCGTGTTAGTTCCATTCAAAGAAGCTTCATCAACCAGCTCAAGCCCTTCAAACAATCCCTCTCTCCTGGCCATTCTCGGTCTGGGGGCTCGATATACTGGGCCCTTTCCCCCGCGTTGTCGGGGGCTTTGAGTACTTGTACGTTGCAATAGACAAGTTCACAAAGTGGCCGGAAGTGGAAGCGGTGAGAAAGGTGACTGCTCAGTCAGCCGTCAAGTTCTTCAAGGGACTAGTCTGCCATTTTGGTGTGTCAAACAGAGTCATCACCGACAACGGCACGCAGTTCACAAGCCACACCTTCATGCAATGCATTCAAGACCTCGGTAGCAAGGTCTGTTTTGCTTCCGTGGCACACCCACGAAGCAACGGCCAAGCGGAGAGGGCAAATGCTGAAGTGTTGCGAGGCCTGAGAACGAAGACCTTTGACAAGCTGCACAAGAGTGGAAGGCGCTGGATTGATGAGTTGCCGGTGGTTCTTTGGTCGATCAGGACGATGCCAAATCGAGCCACCGGCCAGACACCCTTTGCCCTAGTATATGGGGCGGAGGCAGTTCTCCCCACGGAACTCATATACGGGTCACCTCGAGTGCTCGCGTATGATGAGCTTGAGCAAGAGCAGTTGCGGCAAGATGACGCAATGCTCCTTGAGGAAGATCGTCTTCGGGCGGCTATGAGAGCAGCACGCTACCAGCAAGCCTTGCGCCGCTACCATAGCCGCAAGGTTCATGCCCGAAGCTTTGAGGAAGGCGACCTTGTTCTTCGGCGCGTTCAGTCGGCCAAGAATTCCAACAAGTTGACGCCAAAGTGGGAAGGCCCTTATCGGGTAATACAAGTCACCAGGCCCGGCGCAGTCCGCCTGGAGACCGAAGATGCTGTCCAAGTGAGCAACTCCTGGAACATCGAGCATCTTCGCAAGTTTTACCCATAAGGCGCGGCTTGCCGGGCCTCCCGGCAAGCCACCTTTTGTACAAGCTTTGCCGGCAAGGCATGTAACCCTTTGTACAAAGCCAGGCGCAGACCCTGAGCATAAACAAATGAAGCGCTAGCGCCCTAAGTTATAGCATGCATGCTAGGTCAAGTCTCTTCCTTGGTTAGGGTTGATAGTGCTTAGCAGCGACTAACCCCTAGCCTAGAGGTCGAGTGCGCGTCTATCTATTTCTTTTCTGTCCTCCTTTGGTTCGCAGGGCACATGAGCACTTCTGTTGAGCTACTTGGAAGAAAGGAAATGGACCGGCGTCCCGACCCCGGCAAACCAGAGTTGCCGGGGGCTGCAAGCGCAAGGATCCAACCTTGGCAAGACAAGGTTGCCGGGGGCTACAAAAATCTAGATAAGTCTTTCATCCTCTATCATGCATTTCGGAACGGAACTGGGATATGTGAAACCTCGTTTTATTTCTAGGCCACCGTTCTCCCCTTTTCTATACCCAAGGATTATCTCCTGCGCCCGGATTTGGTTGTAGTCGCGGTGGCAACGAAGTAGAACGAGGGGCCTAAGCCCGCTTCATCCCTGCCTCCACCAAGAGCGCGAGAATGGTCGAGCGAAGTGGGGGGACGACAAGGCCTGTTGCCGGGCGAAAAACGTTTATGTTAAATTGTAACAAGGATTCGCTCCTTGTCGCGGGGTCTACCCACGAACGAAAAACCCGGCAAACATCCCTTTTTCATTAAAAAAACATCCCACACAGGTACAGTCCGTACGGAATGAAAAACATGAACAAGGGGGATTACAAGCTTTAAATTTAACAAGGCCCGAAGGCTTACAGATTAAAAAAGAGATGAGGATGCCCGTAATCCCTTTCTTGTCCCTCTCCTCAGGAGGCAGGTCAAGGAGGCGAAAGGGCAAAAGGGGCGCCTAGGCGAGCTACGAGCAACAGAAAGCACCAAGAGAACACCTCGGTGGCCGCCCATGGGTGGGCCGATGATGACGGTGCCGGGAAAGGAGGTGGAAGACGAGGCGGCAGGACCGGCAATACGCGATGAAGGCGTCGGTGCCCGCGTACTCCGAGTTGACGGCCTTGCTGCCCGCCCTCTTCCTCTTCTGCAGCCTCCCGATGCCAGCCGCCCAAGGAGACGGCCCCGAGAAGTTCAAGGAGCTGGCCCCACCCCTGGCAAAATTCTGTCGGAGGTGCGGCCAGGTGCAGATGCTGATGCTGCCGCACCCGCCCAGGCGCGGGGCGTCCGACGCCTAGTCGGACTCGTCCCCGTCATCTGCCCCGCTGTCCTCCTCATCACTTTCGCTCGAGGAAGAGCTTCCATCGTCGGAATCTCCGTCGGAGGAGCTCTCCACGCAGCACTTCAGGCGAGTCCCGAAGTCTCCGAAGACCTTGACGGAGAGCAGGCCGTCCTCCATTAATTTGAAGTAGAGGACGAGCCCCGCCGTCAGGCTGTGGATGCGAGCGAACGTCTTCCACCCACGATGGAGGTACATGACCCGAGGAGCCGGGAAGTCGACATCGACCCGCGTGCCCCCATTCCCACAGCCCCTCATGTGCAATCTGAGGGATTGGGGCGGGTCACGCTCCATCTCCCGAGCAAACGGGGTGGGAAGACGAAGACGGCGACGCGGAGGCCGTCGCAGCCTGATGAAGAATTCGCGGGGCTAGTCTCCCACATGGCCTTCCATCGGAAAATGCGTCATTGGCGGGGGCGAAGCCGGCGCGCCGCCCCGTCCTCCTCTTCTCCGAGCACTACGACCTCTGCCCCGGCCTCGCCCACGGCCTTACCCCCTCCCCCTTCCCCTCGCGGCCGGCTCCACCACCGCGAGCTCAGGAGGGGGAGGGACACGCTGTCGAGCGGCGACCCTCGCCGCCACCGATGAGGGACCAGGATTCCCTTTCTCCATGGCGAGTGAAAGGAAGAAGCGGAAGCAGGAGGGGATAGATGACAGAAGAGTGCGGGATGCCATCCCCCCCTTCCCCCTCCTTATAAAGGGGCGGGGTCGGGGCTCGGCCGCCCCGCTCGGCCAATCCAGCCACCAGTGGCGCAGGCAATCGAGACTGACCCGTTGCCCCAACCAGCGACGGCCCAGTTTCCCGCCTCCACTGCTTGCCACCCCAAGCGCATGGAGGACGCGTGGCGAACGTGCAGAATCGAGGGGACGGGTGAAGCGACCTCTCCCCACCCCGTGATCGTGGGGTGTGGACGCCTTGAAGACCGCAACCCGGCCCCGCGCAGTAAATAAGCCTCGCCTCCACGCCTCCCTCCTTTCATGGGGAAGGCACGCGCTGCCCATTTAGTGTGATGTGACGCATGCGTGCAGGAACCACCCCATGCATGCCGCCCGCGTCACGCGCGCCCCTCCACATCGCGCATTCAACGCGGGACGTGGGAAGCGCAGCGCGCGAAAAGTTTTACCGTGGTAAAAACCGCCCCGCCTGCCCGCGCACTGTTTTGGGCCTGGCCCAACAACGTGTCGCGCTTATGTGTGGCCCAGGCCCGGGGGCTCCTGTCGGTGTACAAAAGAAGGGGCGCACCTTTGTACCCCTTTACCTGTGCACGAGCAGTCGGAGCCGCGCCCACGGCCACACCAAGCAAAGCAGGGGAGGTGAACCAAGGCAAAATCGAAGCCCAAGACAGCCAGGGAAACTCCAAGACCAAGAACGCAAAGAAGCAGAGGGGAGGAGCAGTTTCCCCTGGCAAGACCCTAGCAGTCCCCGGCAAGACCCTTGCCGGGGACTGCCTTAGCAGCCCCGGCAAGACCCTTGCCAGGGCAGCGCGCCCAAACACCAACAGGGCGAGCCACCCTTGAGCCCACGTCCCCAACACCATCAGCCACGTGGGGCCAGGGCTCGGGAGGCACCTCCGTGGTGGCATGCAGATCTTTGTGAAGACATATTCAAGATCAGATGAGGATTAGAAGACAACGATCCTCGACAAGATCCTTGCCGAGGAGAGCCATGAGACCCCCGGCAAGATTCTTGCCAGGGACGACAGCGCGCCACGGCAAGACCCTTGCCGGGCCCCCCGGCAAGGCTCTCGCTGAAGACGCCAGCGGGGCCACTGCCAGACCCGCACCAGCCAAGTCTCCACCGCCGTTCGCATGCAGCTGCCAGCCCAAACCAGCTGGGCAGGCACCTGCGTGGCAACATGCAGCTTCCAGGCCAACTCAGCAGGCGCCTGCGTGGCGGCATGCAGATCTTCGTGAAGACCCTACCACCGCGCCACCTCAGCTGCCTGCCTGCCTACATGGCGCCGCACGCATCGCTGGCCAGGGCGCGTGTCGAAGCGAGGAGGAGCGGCGACGGACGAGACGGGCCTCGCCCCCATCCCCGATAAAGCTAGGGGACACCTCAGCGGCGCATTAAATGCGACTTGTCCTGTAATACGAGCGATAAGCTCGCAATAATGTACGCCTTTCCACCTCCTGTATGCCACTGTGGCAGCCCCTTTCGCCTATAAAAGGAGGCCCATGGCATACTGGAGGGGGATTCAGCTCTTTCGAACCACGCGCTCACCATAGCTAGTTCGAGAGCTCAAGAACTCTCTGAAATATACCCACCAAAGCAGTACTAGGGTTTTACGCATCCTCGCGGCCCGAACCTGGGTAAACGATCCTTGTGCTGACTACTGATCCTGCTCTTCTTGCAACCATGCGCCCCGGCAACCGTAGTAGGGATTCTTGTGATCCCATAGGTGTCGTTCCACATCGACAGAACCCACACATGATGTGAAGAAGAAAAAGAAAAGACGGAGAAGCAAAGGTAGAAAGGTACCTCTCCCAAATGATGTTGCTCCTATTACTCATTTTGATGATGATAATTGCTATACTATTGGTGCTATCCATACTATTAATCATGAGAGTGATTATGCTTATGATATGAAAAGGCCCAAGCTTGGGGATGTTATGTTTGATGAGAATGACATGTTTGACAATATATTTGCTGCAATTAATGTTTGTCCCAAGCTTGGGGATGCTACGTTTAATGGAGATGATATTTTTAGTCCCCCAAGTTTTGATGAGCAAATTTATTATGATGATAGCATGCCTCCTATTTATGATGATTATTGTGATGAAACTTATGCTATAAAAAGTAGTGATGGTTATATTTATAAAACTTGTCATGATTATGATTACCCTTTTTCTGAACATTACTCCTTTAATGTGGAAACAATTTATAGTATTGGGGTTTCTTATGATTCTCCCACTATTCCGAATGAGAAGAATTTTGCTTATGTGGAGAGTAATAAAATTTCTATGCAAGTAGATCATGAAAAGAATGCTTTAGGTGCTGGTTATATTGTTGAATTCATTCATGATGCTACTGAAAATTATTATGAGGGAGGAATATATGCTTGTAGGAATTGCAATAATACCAAGTTTCCTCTCTATGTGCTTAAAGTTTTAAAGTTATGCTTGTTTTGCCTTCCTATGCTAGTTGATTATTGTTCCCATAAGTTGTTTGCTCACAAGATCCCTATGCATAGGAAGTGGGTTAGACTTAAATGTGTTAGTCATATTCTTCATGATGCTCTCTTTATGTTTCAATTCTTATCTTTTATGTGAGCATCATTGAAATCATCATGCCTTGCTAGGGGCGTTAAACGTTAGCGCTTGTTGGGAGGCAACCCAATTTATTTTAGTTTCTTGCTTTTTGGTTCTGTTTAGTAATAAATAATTCATCTAGCCTCTGGTTAGATGTAGTTTTATGTTTTAATTAGTGTTTGTGCCAAGTAAGACCTATAGGATCTTCTTGGATGATAGTTATTTGATCTTGCTGAAAATTTCAGAAACTTTCTGTTCACGAAAACAATTGTTTAAAATCACCAGAACGTGATAAAATACTGATTCCAATTGCAGCAGATCAATAACCAAATTATCTAGGTCGTCCTATTTTGGTAGAATTTTTGGAGTTCCAGAAGTATACGCCTGATACATATTACTACAGACTGTTCTGTTTTTGACATATTCTGGTTTCTATGTGTTGTTTGCTTATTTTGATGAATCCATGAGTAGTATCGGAGGGTATGAACCATAGATATACAGTAGATATTACACCAATATGAATTTAAAATGAGTTCACAACAGTACCTAAGTGGTGATTTATTTTCTTATACTAACGGAGGTTACGAGTTTTCTGTTGAGTTTTGTGTTGTGAAGTTTTCAAGTTTTGGGTAAAGATTCGATGGACTATGGAATAAGGAGTGGCAAGAGCCTAAACTTTGGGATGCCCAAGGCACCCCAAGTTAATTTCAAGGACAACCAAAATCCTAAGCTTGGGGATGCCCCGGATGGCATCCCCTCTTTCGTCTTCATTCATCGGTAACTTTACTTGGGCTATATTTTTATTCACCACATGATATGTGTTTTGCTTGGAGCGTCATTTTATTTTGTTAGTATTTGCTTGATGTTATTTAGAATAATGTTTTGCATCTCTATTTTCAATAAAAATATCAAGGATAGCTTTTACCATGCTTATTTTGCAAGTATACATGTTGTTGTTTCAAAACAGAAAGTTTTACCGCTGTTGCAAAAATTCCCTAGAAAAGTCAGAATGTGATAAAATGTTGAAACCTTTTGCATAATAAGCTCTGATAAATTTACTACAGTGGTAATTTTCTTTCATAATTTTTGGAGCTACGGAAGTATGGATGTTGCTGCATTCTTTAAAGACTGTCCTGTTTAGGCAGATTGCTATTATGTTTGCATTGTTTGCATATGTTTGCTTCTTTAATGATTCTATTTGAGGATAGGACTATTAAATATGCAGAGTCATTTAGTATGCAATGTTGAATAATAATTTTAGTGATTTGCTACAGTATAGTATGATAAGGTTTTTGCATTGGTTTATACTAACTTATCTCACGAGTCTTTGTTGAGTTTTGTGTGGATGAAGCTTTTGAGATTTAGGAAGACCGTGATATGAGAGGAATTAAGGAGACACAAAAGCTCAAGCTTGGGGATTCCCAAGGCATCCGAAGATAATATTTCAAGAAGTCTCAAGCATTTAAGATTGGAGATGCCCCGGTAGGCATCCCACCTTTCTTCTTCGACAACTATCGGTTAGTATCGGTTGATCCTAAGTTTTCGCTTCTTCACGTGATGTTTGCTATTCTTAGAATGTCATTTTATTTTCTTTTGTTTTGCTTGATGTTTGAATAAAATACCAAGATCTGAAATTCTTAAATGAGAGAGAGTCTTCACAAAGCTACATAATTATTTAACTACTCATTGATCTTCACTTATATCTTTTTGGAGTAGTTTGTCATTTACTCGTGTGCTTCACTTATATCCTATGAGTAAATGATTGAATGATTTGAATTTCATAAGTCTGAAATTGTATATGTTTCATATGCCTTTCCCATGGGGAGTAATGCCTTCACATATAAGAAGTAGAGGTGGTAAATTTATTGAAGGTTAGCAAACATTGTATTGGTCACTTGAACAATTCATGAAAGAATATTGAAGGAAGAGAGATTTCACATATAAATATACTATCTTGGACATCTTCTATGATTGTGAGCCCCATTAATTATTTTCAAACCTGAGCAAATTAGTTGAAGTTGGACAAGGAAGACAACATAATGAGTTATGCTTGGGTATATTTGTATAGAAGTTATATTGTTATGGATCCTCTAACATGTGGTGCTTGCTATTTAGAATCCTTTGCTAGCCAAAATATTTGTACTAAGCGGGAATACTGCTTGTGCGTCCAAATTCCTTCAACCAAGTTTCTTCCATGAGTGTCCACCATATCTACCTATATGCGGTATTTACCTGCCGTTCCAAGTAAATTTGCATGTGCCAAACTCTAAACCTTCAAATAATAATCTGTTTTGTATGCCCGAATCGCTCATATAGCGACTAGGGGCTGTTAGTATCTTCCATGCTAGGTGGGTTATTCTCACGATGAGTGGACTCCACTCATCATTCACGAGAAAATGGCTGGTAACTGGGATGCCCAGTCCTATGATCAAAAGATCAAAAACAAAATCGCAAATAATTTAAACAAAACTCCCCCAGGAATGTTGATAGTTGGACGGCACCCGTTGTTTCAGACAAGCCGTGGAGTGTGAATGTTGGTGGAGGGGGAGTAAAAACTTTACCTTTCTGCGTGGGAACCGCCTATAATGTATCTAGTATGGAAGATATTGGGAACTCTTGGTCGTTATGTTCACAATGAAAGCATACCTCTCAAAATTATTTTCATCTCTGTTTTAGCTTCGAGCTCTGGCACCTCTGCAAATCCCTGCTTCCCTCTGCGAAGGGCCTATCTTTTACTTTTATGCAAGAGTCAATAGTATTCCTTCTCATTCCAACCCACTCTTTAGCTGGCAAGCATCATGTGATGGAAAGATCTAAGCATATATGGCCATTCAAATATATTTGAGCATGAATTATTATTGTTAACATTACCCTTGAGGTAAAAGGTTGGGAGGCGAAACATTAAGCCCCTATCTTTCTCTGTGTTCGATGAATACTATTTGTTCTAAAAATAAGCTTTGAGTGGTAGCAATCATGGAAGACTAAATGATAGTTGAGTATGTGAAGTTTGCTGAATCAAAGCTCTGACATAGACTCTTCCTGAAAATAAGATGAATTGTAATTGTTTGATGACTAATAACATGGTTTGTTAGTTTTCAAGAAAGTTTATGATCTATACTTTAACATGTCAATAGTTTGTTACTTGATCATGAAAAGTTCTATGAGTTGAGCTACTGTTATGACATATGATGATGCTAGAAAAGGAGATTGAAATTATCATTGATCAAACTTGTACACCTGCTAGCATTCACACTTCATAAATTATTTCTTTTATCATTTACCTGCTCGAGGACGAGTAGGAATTAAGCTTGGGGATGCTGATACGTCTCCAACGTATCTATAATTTATGAAGTATTCATGCTATTATATTATCCATCTTGGATGTTTAATGGGCTTTAGTATGCACTTTTATATTATTTTTGGGACTAACCTATTAACCCAGAGCCCAGTGCCAGTTTCTGTTTTTTTCCTCATTTCAGTGTTTCGCAGAAAAGGAATATCAAACGGAGTCCAAACAGAATGAAACCTTCGGGGGCGTGATTTTTGGAACGAACGTGACCCAGGAGACTTGGAGTTGAAGTCAGGGAAGCTTCGAGGTGGCCACGAGGCAGGAAGGCGCGCCTGCCCCCCTGGGCGCGCCCCCACCCTCGTGGGCCCCTCGTGGCTCCCCTGACCGACTTCTTTCGCCTATATATATCCATATACCCTAAAAACATCAGGGAACAGAATAGATCAGGAGTTCCACCGCCGCAAGCCTCTGTAGCCACCAAAAACCAATCAGGACCCTATTCCAGCACCCTGCCGGAGGGGAGATCCCTCACCGGTGGCCATCTTCATCATCCCGGCGCTCTCCATGATGAGGAGGGAGTAGTTCACCCTCGGGGCTGAGGGTATGTACCAGTAGCTATGTGTTTGATCTCTCTCTCTCTCGTGTTCTTGATTCGGCACGATCTTGATGTATCGCGAGCTTTGCTATTATAGTTGGATCTTATGATGTTTCTCCCCCTCTACTCTCTTGTAATGGATTGAGTTTTCCCTTTGAAGTTATCTTATCGGATTGAGTCTTTAAGGATTTGAGAACACTTGATGTATGTCTTGCATGTGCTTATCTGTGGTGACATGGGATATCACGTGATCTACTTGATGTATGTTTTGGTGATCAACTTGCGGGTTCCGTGACCTTGGGAATCTATGCATAGGGGTTGGCACACGTTTTCGTCTTGACTCTCCGGTAGAAACTTTGGGGCACTCTTTGAAGTACGTTGTGTTGGTTGAATAGATGAATCAGAGATTGTGTGATGCATATCGTATAATCATACCCACGGATACTTGAGGTGACAATGGAGTATCTAGGTGACATTAGGGTTTTGGTTGATTTGTATCTTAAGGTGTTATTCTAGTACGAACTCATGAATAGATCGATCCAAAAGAATAACTTTGAGGTGGTTTCGTACCCTACAATAATCTCTTCGTTTGTTCTCCGCTATTAGTGACTTTGGAGTGACTCTTTGTTGCATGTTGAGGGATAGTTATATGATCCAATTATGTTATTATTGTTGAGAGAACTTGCACTAGTGAAAGTATGAACCCTAGGCCTTGTTTCCTAGCATTGCAATACCGTTTGTGCTCACTTTTATCATTAGTTACCTTGCTGTTTTTATATTTTCAGATTACAAAAACCTTTATCTACCATCCATATTGCACTTGTATCACCATCTCTTCGTCGAACTAGTGCACCTATACAATTTACCATTGTATTGGGTGTGTTGGGGACACAAGATACTCTTTGTTATTTGGTTGCAGGGTTGCTTGAGAGAGACCATCTTCATCCTACGCCTCCCACGGATTGATAAACCTTAGGTCATCCACTTGAGGGAAATTTGCTACTGTCCTACAAACCTCTGCACTTGGAGGCCCAACAACGTCTACAAGGAGAAGGTTGCGTAGTAGACATCAACACCCAGCACCGGACAAGGTCGACGCCAGTTAAGCCATTGGCCATAAAGGCTCTGAGTTTTGAAAAGGTTGGCGCATATTTGGCCCGTTCCTTCGCACTGATTCGTGAAGGGAGCGGATGTGTGTTGCTAAGCCGGTGGTCGCGGTAACCCGGCAAAGGATTCTCGTCTACTGGAGATGTATTTTGACAATAGAACCAAGTTTGGTTCCAATCTTTAGGATGACTTGGCATAGGGAAAGCTGACTTCTTTCCTCTTCTGAATTGAAACCCCACCGAGTTCGGTGTTGGGCCCATCAGTGAACTCTGTCTGGCGGTTTAAGTAGTAAAACTCTCTGAATAATTCAACTGTGGGCTCCTCTTGAAGATAAGCTTCACAGAATACTTGGAAGTTGCAAATATTGGACACAGAATTGGGTCCAATATCTTGAGGATGAAGTTGGAAAAAATGAAGTACGTCGCAGAAAAACTTTGAGATGGGCGGGCTAAACCCCCGGATCATGTGGTCAGTGAAGACAATCACTTCTCCGTCCTTGGGCTCAGGTGGATTTTCTTCACCAGGGGCCCTCCAGTGGATGTCCTCTTTCTTGGTTAGGGCGCCAGTTGCAACGAAATTGTTCAGATCTTCTTCAGTGACCCGGGATTGGACCCAGTTGCAAGCGGTGTATGTCTTAGCCATTTTTTCGATGATCTGAAAGGAAGACTATGCCGGTTTAGAATTATACGGTTAAGCCAGCTGTTGTTTTGAAGGCAAATAATAATGAAGCATACATGCAAAGGTGTTAAACCGGCGGATAACATTCAAAATATGCAGATGAGCTCTTGGCGGCTTAAGAGGGGACTAATGGTACTTGGTGGGTTACGGTTTATGAGCTAAGCCGCCCACACAGTTGACTTACAGATCTGAGGAAAAATTGCTAAGTGTTGGAAAAACAGATTTCACATATTGATGTTATGATTTTGGATCTGCAGCACTTCAAAAAATGGAAAATATCTAAAAACCTAAGTTGAAGTAGTTGAGCAGTTCATGTGTCCAGATTGGATCTCTTATACAATGGAGATATTTCTAATGAAGAAAAAGAGTACTACAACTGTTTCCGTGTAGGAGGAATATTAAGTTGGAATCAAAACTACAAGCTACGGTGAAGAACGAAGAAGGGCGAAGAGGAACTCCGACAAACTCATAGAAACCCTAATGGGATCTGGGAGAAAAAGAAAGAGGAAGAACTCACCGGAGCTGTGGAACAGTGGAGGCGCGCGGACGAAATCTGGTCGGTTCAGGTTGATGCAGCGGCCGTTGTCGATGCAGTGGCAAAGGTCGACGGCGGCAGTGGAGCTCAGGCGCTGGAGCGATGAGGAGGCAAGGGGGGAAAGTGAAAAGGGACCCCTGGCCCTATTTATAAAGCTGAAAGGATAAGTGGCATACGCGGGAATCGAGGAGGCCGAAAAATGGATATGTGACAGCGCAGACGCCTCGATTTTCGGAGGATCATTAAAAGAGAAGATATATTAAGATGTGGGCCTTGTGTGATATTCATGACACTTGACGTCACAGTGAGTTACCGCGATCCTAGGAGATGACATCATGGCGGGTTACAAGATCTCGCAAGAGTAAATCAGGAAGGATTTTTTCTAAGTGTTGAAGATTGATATGAACAAGTTCACATCAACATGGGGCCTAATGTTGGGGATATAACTACTGGGTATGACCCGCCCAGGAGGGGCTGGGTCATGCCACTGGCGGCTTATTATGACAAGGCCCATAAAGATGATGAAGATGGCGGTTCGTGAAGCAGGCTGATACGTCTCCAACGTATCTATAATTTTTTATTGTTCCATGCTATTATATTATTTGTTTTGGATGTTTATGGGATTTATTATGCACTTTTATATTATTATTGGGACTAACCTATTGACCCAGAGCCTAGTGCCAGTTCCTGTTTTCCCCTTGTTTCGGTGTTTCGAAGAAAAGGAATATCAAACGGAGTTGAAACGGAATGAAACCTTCTGGAGAAGTTATTTTTGGAAAGAAAGCAACCCGGGAGACTTGGAGTCCACGTCAAGAAAGCAACGAGGAAGGCACGAGGCAGGGGGGTGCGCCCACCCCCCTGGGCACGCCCTCCACCCTCGTGGGCCCCTCGTGGCTCCCCTGACGTATTTCTTCCTCCTATATATACCAATATACCCTAAAACCATCGAGGAACAGAAGAGATCGGGATTTCCGCCGCCGCAAGCCTCTGTAGCCACCAAAAACCAATCGGGACTATGTTCCGGCACCCTGCCGGAGGGGGGATCCCTCACCGGTGGCCATCTTCATCATCCCGGCGATCTCCATGACGAGGAGGGAGTAGTTCACCCTCGGGGCTGAGGGTATGTACCAGTAGCTATGTGTTTGATCTCTCTCTCTCTCTCTCTCTCTCTCGTGTTCTTGAGGTGATACGATCTTGATGTATCGCAAGCTTTGCTATTGTAGTTGGATCTTATGTTGCTTCTCCCTCTCTACTCTCTTGTAATGGATTGAGTTTTCCCTTTGAAGTAATCTTATTGGATTGAGTCTTTAATGATTTGAGAACACTTGATGTATGTCTTGCCGTGCGTATCTGTGGTGACAATGGGATATCACGTGATTCACTTGATTTATGTTTTGGTGATCAACTTGCGGGTTCCGCCCATGAACCTATGCATAGGGGTTGGCACACGTTTTCGTCTTGATTCTCAGGTAGAAACTTTGGGGCACTCTTTGAGGTTCTATGTGTTGGTTGAATAGATGAATCTCAGATTGTGTGATGCATATCGTATAATCATACCCATGGATACTTGAGGTGACATTGGAGTATCTAGGTGACATTAGGGTTTTGGTTGATTTGTGTCTTAAGGTGTTATTCTAGTACGAACTCTAGGGCTGTTTGTGACACTTATAGGAATAGCCCAACGGATTGATTGGAAAGAATAACTTTGAGGTGGTTTCGTACCCTACCATAATCTCTTCGTTTGTTCTCCGCTATTAGTGACTTTGGAGTAACTCTTTGTTGCATGTTGAGGGATAGTTATATGATCCAATTATGTTATTATTGTTGAGAGAACTTGCACTAGTGAAAGTATGAACCCTAGGCCTTGTTTCCTAGCATTGCAATATCATTTACGCTCACTTTTACCATTAGTTACCTTGGTGTTTTTATATTTTCAGATTACAAAAACCTATATCTACCATCCATTTTGCACTTGTATCACCATCTCTTCGCCGAACTAGTGCACCTATACAATTTACCATTGTATTGGGTGTGTTGGGGACACAAGAGACTCTTTGTTATTTGGTTGCAGGGTTGCTTGAGAGATACCATCTTCATCCTACGCCTCTCACGGATTGATAAACCTTAGGTCATCCACTTGAGGGAAATTTGCTACTATCCTACAAACCTCTGCACTTGGAGGCCCAACAATGTCTACAAGAAGAAGGTTGTGTAGTAGACATCAAGCAGTTTCTGGCGCCGTTGCCGGGGAGGTGAGTGCTTGAAGGTATATCTTTAGATCTTGCAATCGAATCTTTTTGTTTCGTGTTTTATCACTAGTTTAGTCTATAAAAGAAAACTACAAAAAAATTGGAATTAAGGGTGTCTCATACGCTTCATCTTTTTAATATCTTTGGTGAAAATGATGGGAAGGAAAATTGTGCTCAAGTACTAGAAGAAGAATTACATAGAATGCTTGGCATAAAATTTGGGAATGATCAGCATGATCGCAATGTTGTTAGTATGAATTCTTTGAATACCCATGATGCTAATGATATGCAAAGCCACAAGCTTGGGGATGCTATGTTTGATGAAGATGATATGTTTAGTCCCCCAAGTTTTGATGAGCAAATTTATTATGATGAAAGCATGCCTCCTATTTATGATGATTATTGTGATGACACGTATGCTATAAAGAATAATGATAACCATGAAACTTGTCATCATGATTTTAATTTTCAATTGGATTATGCCTCACATGATAGTTATTTCGTTGATTTTGCTCCCACTACTATTCATGAGAAGAATTTTGCTTATGTGGAGAGTACTAAACTTTCTATGCTTGTATATCATGAAAAGAATGCTTTATGCGATGGTTATATTGTTGAATTCATTCATGATGCTACTAAAAATTATTATGCGGGAGGAACATATGCTTGTAGGAATTGCAATAATATCAAGTTTCCTCTCTATGTGCTTAAAGTTTTGAAGTTATGCTTGTTTTGCATTCCTATGCTAGTTGATTATTGTTCCCATAAGTTGTTTGCTCATAAAATACCTATGCATAGGAAGTGGGTTAGACTTAAATGTGCTAGTCATATTCTTCATGATGCTCTCTTTATGTTTCAATTCTTATCTTTTATGTGAGCATCATTGAAATCATCATGCCTAGCTAGGGGCATTAAACGATAGCGCTTGTTGGGAGGCAACCCAATTTTATTTTAGTTTCTTCTCTTTTGGTTCTGTTTAGGAATAAATAATCCATCTAGCCTTTGGTTAGATGTGATTTTATTTTTTAATTAGTGTTTGTGCCAAGTAAGACCTATAGGATCTTCTTGGATGATAATTATTTGATCTTGCTGAAAATTCCAGAAACTTTCTGTTCACGAAAACAATTGTTTAAAATCACCAGAACGTGATAAAATACTGATTCCAATTGCAGAAGATCAATAAACAAATTTTCTAGGTCTTCCTATTTTGGTAGAATTTTTGGAGTTCCAGAAGTTTGTGTTAGTTACAGATTACTACATACTGTTCTGTTTTTGACAGATTCTGTTTTTCGTGTGTTGTTTGCTTATTTTGATGAATCTATGGCTAGTAAAAGAGTTTATAAACCATAGAGAAGTTGGAATACAGTAGATTTAACACCAATATAAATAAATAATGAGTTCATTACAGTACCTTGAAGTGGTGTTTTGTTTTCTTTCGCTAACGGAGCTTACGAGTTTTCTGTTAAGTTTTGTGTTGTGAAGTTTTCAAGTTTTGGGTAAAGATTCGATGGACTACGGAATAAGAAGTGACAAGAGCCTAAGCTTGGGGATGCCCAAGGCACCCCAAGGTAATATTCAAGGATAACCAAGAGCCTAAGCTTGGGGATGCCCCGGAAGGCATCCCCTCTTTCGTCTTCGTTCATCGATAACTTTACTTGGAGCTATATTTTTATTCACCACATGATATGTGTTTTGCTTGGAGCGTCATTTTATTTTCTTTTGTTTTGCTTGCTGTTTGAATAAAATACCAAGATCTGAAATTCTTAAATGTTAGAGAGTCTTCACATAGTTACATAATTATACAACTACTCATTGATCTTCACTTATATCTTTCGGGGTAGTCTGTCGTTTGCTCTAGTGCTTCACTTATATCTTTTAGAGCACAATGGTGGTTTTATTTTGAAGAAATAGATGAACTCTCATGCTTCACTTATATTATTTAGAGAGTCTTAAACAACATGGTAGTTTTCTTAATCCTAATATGCTAGGTATTCAAGACTAGTAAAAACTTTCTTACGAGTGTGTTGAATACTAAAAGAAGTTTGATGCTTGATGATTGTTTTGAGATATGGAGGTAGTGATATTAAAGTTGTGCTAGTTGAGTAGTTGTGAATTTGAGAAATACTTGTGTTGAAGTTTGCAAGTCCCGTAGCATGCACGTATGGTAAACGTTATGTAACAAATTTAAAACATGAGGTGTTCTTTGATTGTCCTCCTTATGAGTGGCGGTCGGGGACGAGCGATGGTCTTTTCCTACCAATCTATCCCCCTAGGAGCATGCGCGTAGTGCTTGGTTTTTGATGACTTGTAGATTTTCGCAATAAGTATGTGAGTTCTTTATGACTAATGTTGAGTCCATGGATTATACGCACTCTTACCCTTCCATCATTGCTAGCCTCTTCGGTACCGTGCATTGCCCTTTCTCACATTGAGAGTTGGTGCAAACTTCGTCGGTGCATCCAAACCCCGTGATATTATACGCTCTTTCACACATAAACCTCCTTATATCTTCCTCAAAACAGCCACCATACCTACCTATTATGGCATTTCCATAGTCATTCCGAGATATATTGCCATGCAACTTTCCACCGTTCGGTTTATCATGACACATTCATCATTGTCATATTGCTTTGCATGATCATGTAGTTGACATAGTATTTGTGGCAAAGCCACCATTCATAATTCTTTCATACATGTCACTCTTGGTTCATTGCATATCCCGGTACACCGCCGGAGGCATTCATATAGAGTCATACTTTGTTCTAGTATTGAGTTGTAATCATTGAGTTGTAAATAAATAGAAGTGTGATGATCATCATTTTCTAGAGCATTGTCCCAAGTGAGGAATAAAAAAAGAGAAAGGCCATAAAAAAGAGAAGGCCCAAAAAAATGAGAGAAAAAGAAAGAAGGGACAATGTTACTATCCTTTTACCACACTTGTGCTTCAAAGTAGCACCATGATCTTCATAATAGAGAGTCTCTTGTTTTGTCACTTTCATATACTTGTGAGAATTTTTCATTATAGAACTTGGCTTGTATATTCCAACAATGGGCCTCCTCAAGTGCCCTAGGTCTTCGTGAGCAAGCAAGTTGGATGCACACCCACTTAGTTTCTTTTGTTGAGCTTTCATATATTTATAGCTCTAGTGCATCCGTTGCATGGCAATCCCTACTCCTTGCATTAACATCAATCGATGGGCATCTCCATAGCTCATTGATTAGCCTTGTTGATGTGAGACTTTCTCCTTTTTTGTCTTCTCCACATAACCCCCATCATTATATTCTATTCCACCCATAGTGCTATATCCATGGCTCACGCTCATGTATTGCGTGAAGGTTGAAAGAGTTTGAGATTACTAAAGTATGAAACAATTGCTTGGCTTGTCATCGGGGTTGTGCATGATGAGAGCATTTCTTGTGTGACGAAAATGGAGCATGACTAAACTATATGATTTTGTAGGGATGAACTTTCTTTGGCCATGTTATTTTGAGAGGACATAATTGCTTAGTTAGTATGCTTGAAGTGTTATTATTTTTATGTCAATATGAACTTTTATCTTGAATCTTTCGGATCTGAATATTCATACCACAATTAAGAAGAATTACATTGAAATTATGCCAAGTAGCATTCCATATCAATTTTTTTGTTTTTATCATTTACCTACTCGAAGACGAGCAGGAATTAAGCTTGGGGATGCTGATACGTCTCCAACGTATCTATAATTTTTGATTGTTCCATGCTATTATATTATTTGTTTTGGATGTTTATGGGCTTTATTATGCACTTTTATATTATTTTTGGGACTAACCTATTGACCCAGAGCCCAGTGCCAGTTCCTGTTTTTTCCCTTGTTTCAGTGTTTCGAAGAAAAGGAATATCAAACGGAGTCGAAACGGAATGAAACCTTCTGGAGAAGTTATTTTTGGAAAGAAAGCAACCCGGGAGACTTGGAGACCACGTCAAGAAAGCAGCGAGGAAGGCACGAGGCAGGGGGCGCGCCCACCCCCTGGGCGCCCCCTCCACCCTCGTGGGCCCCTCGTGGCTCCCCTGGCGTATTTCTTCCTCCTATATATACCAATATACCCTAAAACCATCGAGGAACAGAAGAGATCGGGAGTTCCGCCGCCGCAAGCCTCTATAGCCACCAAAAACCAATCGGGACCCTGTTTCGGCACCCTGCCGGAGGGGGGATCCCTCACCGGTGGCCATCTTCATCATCCCGGCGATCTTCATGACGAGGAGGGAGTAGTTCACCCTCGGGGCTGAGGGTATGTACCAGTAGCTATGTGTTTGATCTCTCCGTCTCGTGTTCTTGAGGTGATACGATCTTGATATATCGCGAGCTTTGCTATTGTAGTTGGATCTTATGTTGCTTCTCCCCCTCTACTCTCTTGTAATGGATTGAGTTTTTCCTTTGAAGTAATCTTATCGGATTGAGTCTTTAATGATTTGAGAACACTTGATTTATGTTTTGCCGTGCGTATCTGTGGTGACAGTGGGATATCACGTGATTCACTTGATGTATGTTTTGGTGATCAACTTGCGGGTTCCGCCCATGAACCTATGCACAGGGGTTGGCACACCCTACCGGAAATTTTTGCTAAGTATGAAACACAGTGCATGTTGGCACCTACCGCCGAGCACCTTGGCGGTAGGGTTGTACAGCCTACCGCCAGCCTGTTTGGCGGTAGGAGTGTTTCGTACCGCCAAGGTCCCTGGCGGTAGGCTGTTACACTCTACCGCCATAGACCCTGGCGGTAGCAAAAGGGTCAAATCCCGAAATTTTTACAAATTAGGGTCAGGTCTCGATGAAGTTATAGAAAAGGTCATTTTGCCTACAGATAGTAGTACATCTACGTTTCCAGAGTCTAGACTGGTCTATTCACTCGCCCTGATCCCTGATTGATTTATTAACAACCGTGTTAACCCAATCGCCAGCACGTTAGCATGCGGTCGCTAGCGCCAGAAGGCCCGCGGCGCCCACGGCCAGCCGTGCACGCGGGCGAAAGCAGAAAGCTCGGCGAAAGCCCACCAAAAGCGCCCTGCTTTCCCTGCCGCGGCAGAGAGGCAGCGAAAGGCGCGCAGGTAGCGAGCGACGCAGGCGCCAGCAGACTCGGGAGACGTCAGGAACGAAGAAGAAAAAAGAGCGGCAGGAGGGAGGCTGACGCCGTCACGCCCCGCGCGCAAGTCGGCACGCACACAAACCCACACGGCAGGAGGACAGGAGACGGAACGCAACGGAACGGTCAACCGAGAACGCCCCCCCGCCCCGTGGACCGGAGCGAGCGCGGACGAGACGATAAACAACAGCCGCGGCACCCGCCTCGTGTGTGTCTGTGTGTGTCTGTGCGCCTCCTGCTCTCTCGCCTTTCCCCATTCCCCCCACCCCCCCTCTCTTCCGCTCGCTCGCTCCGGGTCTCCCTCCTTCCCTCTTCACACCCACCTCACCTCCTCTCCTCCCTCTTCGCGTGTCCAAGAAAGGAACCACCAGGCGGGAACGGCGTGAGCGCAGCTGGGGCTGGAGCCGGATCGACCCCGTTCGTCTCCAGAGGCGGCGGCACGGGCGCAGGAGCTCCGGATCGGCGCTCAAGAAGTAAGAGTCCGCGCTGATGTGAGTTATTTCGGCTCGAGCTGCCGGTATTCCGTCCTTGATTTGATTGACGGGCTGGTTGTGCGGGGGGCGAGCTTTTCGGGGGCGTTTACTGTCCGGATCAAGCGCCGTGCGTCCGGATGCGGCAGTAAATGCCGAGTTCTTGGCATCTTTTTGTTCTTTCGTCCGTTAAATTCGTCCGTGCCAAGAGTTCGTTCAGCTGTCATAACGCCTCGGCTTGACTGCCGTAGTCCTCGTTCTTGTCCTCGCACAAGCCTTGCAGATCTTGGCGATTTGTTTTTTAGCAGTACATATGTTCTTCACAGATCCCTCTTTTTTATTGTCTCTATGTATCCGGGGTGAAACGGATTTTTTTTTTTTACCATGGAACGACTTATTTCCAAGTTTGTCATGGGATAGCTGTACCAGGGTGGAGATTTCTTTCTCGAAATGTCGCAACATGCCACCGGGGTGTCTCATGCTCTCCTTTTTTACGGCACCGCCATGGCATCCAAATCCATTTCGGATGTGTAGACTATTCTTTTCTCTCGAGCTTTGCTCGAAATGGGGTGATTTGTTCCCAGCGGGCTATACTGGAATTAATATGTTTTCCAGTGTCTGTTTCATGCTATACTCACCAAAATTATGCTTCTTTCTCTCTCGCAGGTACACGTTGCTGATTTCTTCTACCTAGACATACTCCAGAGCAGCAGCTCTGCCCTGCCGCCGTGATCTGTAATCGCCGTTCCAAAAGACAACAGTTTAGAAAGGTTGTCGGCGGCCCAAGCTCTGAGCTTCAGCCTGCATCTAGCTAGCGCAGATGTCGTTCCGCAGCATAGTTCGTGATGTCAGGGACGGTTTCGGCAGCCTGTCGAGGCGGAGCTTCGAGGTGACCATCTCCGGCCTGTCCGGCCTCACCGGGCACCACAGGGGCAAGTGCCAGAGCACGGTGCACGAGCTCCGCGACGCCGATCTCATAGTCCAGGAGAGCCGCTGGGCGAGCCTCCCTCCCGAGCTCCTCAGCGACGTGATCCGGAGGCTGGAGGCAAGCGAGAGCACATGGCCGTCGCGCAAGCATGTGGTGTCCTGCGCGGCCGTTTGCAAGGCGTGGAGGGAGATGTGCAGGGAGATTGTTACGAGCCCAGAGTTTTGCGGAAAGCTCACCTTCCCCGTGTCTCTAAAGCAGGTGAAATTTCTGCATCTCCTGATGAAGCAAACCTTAAAACTGAAATGCTGCCAAGAACGGCATTTTGTACCACTACCTAGATGGCAAAATCTGAGACTGAAGAGTGTTCGTTGCGTTGCTTATTTCTCATGCCTCTTAAGTCAAGACATCTGCCCTGACATTTGTTATTCTTTCAACAGCCTGGCCCTCGAGATGGAATGATTCAGTGTTTTATAAAGCGAGATAAATCGAAGTCTACTTATCATCTCTACTTGTGCCTGACTAATGGTATGCTATCGCTATTTTCACCTTTAGAAGTATACCATTTCTATATTGTGCTAACATCACTGTGAGGACTTTTTTTTTTGAATAGTTGCTAACATGCTAGCATGAATTCTCCATTTTGGCCTTGATTTTGTCTCAGTGTTCATACCTAATTTTTATTTTATGAAATCATGGTGAAGTTAAGATGCTGATCTTTTATTTCATTTATTTTGAATCAGCGGTACTTGTGGAGAATGGAAAGTTCCTCTTGTCTGCTAAAAGGATCCGCAGGACAACCTGCACAGAATATGTTATCTCAATGGATGCTGAAAACATCTCAAGATCAAGCAGCACCTATATTGGAAAACTGAGGTACTAGTTACTCATGTATACTGTAACCATTTCCTTCCCGGTCTCGTGCATTTGCAGATAATAAAAACCAACCTTGTGTTCATTTCCAGGTCAAACTTCCTCGGCACAAAATTCATAGTATATGACACGCAGCCCCCCTACAATGGGGCTTTAGTTCCTCCGGTTGGACGGAGTAGCCGGAGATTCAACTCCAAGAAAGTGTCTCCCAAGGTGCCATCCGGCAGCTACAACATAGCTCAGGTGTCTTACGAGCTAAATGTTCTTGGCACGAGGGGCCCTAGGCGGATGAACTGCATCATGCACTCCATACCGGCCTCGTCGGTTGAGCCGGGCGGCGTAGTCCCTGGGCAGCCTGACCAGATCATGCCCCGAGCTCTAGAGGACTCGTTTCGCAGCATGAGCTCCTTCTCCAAGTCATCCATCATGGACCGGTCCACGGATTTCAGCAGCTCCCGTTATTTCAGCAGCTCCCGGTTTTTGTCGGACATCGCCGGAGGCGTGATAAGCCGCGACGAGGACGGAGAGAGCAAGGAGAGGCCGCTGGTGCTCCGCAACAAGGTTCCGAGGTGGCACGAGCAGCTGCAGTGCTGGTGCCTCAACTTCCGCGGCCGCGTGACCATCGCGTCGGTGAAGAACTTCCAGCTGATCGCGGCGCCGAGCCAGCCCCCGCCCCCTGCCGCGGGGGCGCCGGCGCCGACCCCGGCCCCCTCGCAGCCCGCCCCGGCGCCGGAGCAGGACAAGATCATCCTGCAGTTCGGCAAGGTGTCCAAGGACATGTTCACCATGGACTACCGCTACCCGCTGTCGGCGTTCCAGGCCTTCGCAATGTGCCTGAGCAGCTTCGACACGAAGCTGGCCTGTGAATAAAACCGGCGACCGACGGAGATCGACGACACAGGCGCCGTCGAGGGAATGAAGAAAGTAGAACACTCATTCCCCCCCATAGGACTTCCATTCTAGATCACGGACACGCCTTTTGCTTGCTTGTAATTCTGCTTTGTTTGTAGCTTTGTTGGAACTGGACTCGGTAGCATGTGATGCTTCGCACCATGATTGCTTCCTTTGAAGCTAAGTTTCGTGGATGCGGTTGGTTCCGGATTTAACCTAAGGTTCCGTCACCTTCATGATTTGCCTTTTTTTTTAGCACATTTTCTATGGATGCCCGCTGTCTGGTAAAGAGCAGAAAAGGTTCAGTGCTTCTGTTCTTTTACAACTGTTGGTCTGCTGAGCATGTGTGCTTGCCTTATTCTGTAGCGAGGATCATGCGCACTGGGCTTGTCTCACATGATGAAGCCCTCTCCCTCCTCGGTCCATGCCCTTTTGGTGCAGTTGGTGCATGTTGTTTTAGCAAGCATAAACAGTGGTTTTGTCTAATAGGAGAATCATTGCACATGTACCTGCCACCTTCTTCATAAGCTTTTGAGTGTTCCATGATCTCCTTTGGGTTCAGCTACCATAATTTCTGGGAGGTTGGTTGAGTTCTTTCCAGCATGGAGGAGGACACATCTTCTGTAGTGAGAAAGATGAGTACTCCAGTACAGCTAGGACAAGAGAAGGAATAAAGTAGTAAAATAGAGGCATCTGGGCCGGGTCCATGGTGGCTGCTGAGGGTGACTGGATGGGGGGAACAATTCTTTTCCCTGAAGAAGTTATCATGTGCTACGTGACTGAGCTGGAATGCATATGACTGACAGCGAAATGAACCCACCACACCAGAAAATCATACGTACGATAGTAGTACAAAGGTGGCTTGCTTGCTTGCTCGGACGGACGAAATAATTGAGCGTATCGTGCATGGTAATCATTCGTTCATTCTCAATCCGTCCGGGGCAAACGGGCAAATGGGAGGAAGCTTTCATGGCTCCCTGGGCGCGTGACAGCGCGCGGAGTACCAGCACAAGTGTCACGTTATGTATATCCTGATGATTGATTAGGTTGATCAGCGCGGGTGGCCTCGGCACTAATCCGCTAGATGATTTGACAGCGGCGATCAAATCGGGCCGGCGGTTGGGGCCGTGGGCATTGCGTGTGGTTCATCATCGCCTCGCCTCCCGATGGAGTTGGAGTTGGATCCGTGGTCGCCATCGTGCGGCAAGTTGTCGAGTGGCATGTTGAGATCTGGAGACTGGAAGGCGGGATGAAAGCTCTCCGGTGAAAGTGGGTTGAATGGATGGATGCGAGCATCAATTCAGGTCGGGGAATTTCCGGTCGATGGAATCGTGGAGTGGAGAGCATGATGGATGGATGTGACGACGCGGGCGCCATCCCACTTTGAGAAGCGTAGCGTATGGGTTCAGACGTTCAGTGTAGCAGGAATTGTTTTGGTGCTGGGATAGGGAGATCCGATTCTCCATTTTCTGCCTGGTGGCGGTCCTTTTGTAAGGAGAACGTTTAACACAACAACAGTGGTTTTTTTTTTGAGGGACACAACAGTAGTGGTTACAACATCAAGGACTACCACCGCCGTCTATCTGAAAGCACCATTTTTTTTTGTTCGCAAGGCCACCATCTAGAATTTGGGGGTGCCACAAGTCTCCAAGGCAGAACTATGATGCAATACAGAAACTCACTGCATCAAGTCAAAGCGGTGGAGCCGTACAAACAACTTACAAGCCTGCCCCTTTCAAGGTGTTCTCGGAAAAAGGGCAGCAATATAATGCAAAAAAACAAGTAACAATGAATCAAGTGCCCACTATGGTGATTGTTTTTAAGCATGTTGTTTTTGTGTCTGCAAACACGCACGGCCTCAATAGACCTGGTAGATGCACATGAGCGCGAAGAGCTCGCCGTTTTTCCTTGTCCATGGAGCCATAGTACAAACGTTATTTGGATGAAGCCAACCACACGCGACACACTAACGTGATGTTGCCACGTCACCATGAATGTTGGAGCCAACAAAGCAAGGCGCCAGGAGGAGAACACCAACCGTATGTGCCGAAGAGGGAGGATATGACCATCGTTGTCCGAGAGAAGGGAAGACAGCACCCCCAATGTTAGAGAAGGGGGGGGGGACACCAACCCTACACGGGGAGGAGGGGGAGAGCACCACCTCGATGAAGTAGGAGATGACCGCCACTGCTGGAGCTTGGGGAGGGGGTTGTTGAAGTTTTTTGACCAAAGAGGGAAGGTGAACAAGTGAGCGGAGAGGTGAACATGGATTCATACCACAACGTGCGCCACCTCACCGAAGAGGGAAGCATTCTCCCTTTTCAGGGAAAAGTAGCTCCCTTAGCAACTAGTTCATTTTTTAGAACAATTCACCCGCTTTGTTGATGCGTCATGTTTGAGGAATATGGATTACATCATGAGGCTGGAGAAGCCATGAATGATGATCAAAGTGAAAAAGATATAGCGCAAATGAATGCTAAAATGCAGCTGCAGCTGGCCACGCTGGTGGTACTACGACTAGATATAGCGCAAGAACGCCGGCCGCTCACGCAGGGTGAGTTTCACCTTCGAAAGCTTCTGAAGCTGCGAATTCTTGGGCTGGCAGCGGTGGAAAGGGCCCGGAAACGCCAGGCATCTAGGATAACATGGCTGCGGGCAGGGGACGCCCAAACAGCCTTTTTCCAGGCCAAGATCAATGCCAGGCACAGGAAAAATTTCATTCACTCGCTGCACGGATCGACTAGGGTTGCCACCACCCATGATGAGAAAGAGGAAATCGTCCATAGTCATTTCGCTAGATCATTAGGGACTAGACAGGGCCGAGCAAGCACTATTGACTGGAGCTACATCGACATGCCAAGGGTCCAAGGTGGCGGCCTAGACAATCCGTTCACTGAGCAGGAAGTGTGGCAGGCGATCAAGCAATCACCGGCGGAGAAATCACCTGGCCCGGATGGCTTCTCCGGGGTTTTCTTCATAAGCTGCTGGCCAACCATAAAAAGGGATGTCATGGAGGTTTTCCATCAGTTCTACCACCTAGCCGGGGAAAATTTTCAAATGCTCAACACAGCTGTTGTAGTTCTTCTTCCTAAGAAAGATGGCGCCGCTGCAATCAACGACTATAGACCGATTAGCTTAATACACTCTGTTGCAAAACCGATCTCCAAAGTGCTCTCGCTCCGCCTTGCAACGGTGATTCAAAGCTTGATTTCCCCGACACAGACGGCTTTCCTCAGAACCAAATGCATACATGATAGCTACCTCTACGTGCAAAATTGTGTCAAGTCCCTCCACACTAAGAAGACTCCGGCCCTGCTACTCAAATTAGACATCTCCAAGGCTTTTGATAATGTCTCTTGGGATTATCTGCTCGAGCTGCTCCAACAGTTAGGTTTTAGCGCGCGGTGGCGCGACTGGATTGCCCTCCTTCTCTCCACCTCCTCATCGACCTTCCTGCTCAATGGCGTCGCCGGGCTGAAGATAGTGCATCGAAAGGGGCTGCGGCAGGGCGAGCCCCTCTCGCCGCTCCTTTTCATCCTAGCCATTGATCCACTACATAGAGTACTCAAAGCAGCGGTGGAACACGACCTGATCGCTCCTCTGCCAGGCCGTGAGATCAAACTTAGAGTTAGTCTTTATGCGGACAATGCAGTAATCTTCGCAAACCCGGACCAGCATGAAGTGCAAACCATTATGGAGATCCTAACTGAGTTTGGAAACGCCACTGGTCTGCATATCAACCCGGCCAAATCAACAGCGACACCGATTAGATGTGAACACATTGATCTCTCTGAGATCCTCGGGAGTTTTGGTGGTTCCATCACCTACTTCCCCATTAGATATCTAGGGCTCCTGGTGACGACGACACGGCTTAGATTAGTGCACCTACAGTTCCTCATTGATAGGATCAGAGGAGCCGGTTGGAAGGGCCGCCTTTTCCCCCTGGCCAGCAGAAGAGTGCTGGTCCACAGTGTCCTCAGCGCCATGCCCACTTTCGCCCTCTCAGTACTGCGGGTTCCACCAAAATTGCTCAAAGAAATTGATAAGTGTAGGAGGCGTTTCCTTTGGAAGCAGGAGGAGGAAATAACTGGGGCCAACTGCAACATAAACTGGCCAACGGTCTGCGCACCAACTGAGAAGGGAGGGCTCGGAATCCTGGACCTGCAAAGTTTCAGCTGAGCACTCCGGCTACGCTGGCTATGGATCGCTTGGAAAGACCCGGACAGACCATGGGTTGGCGCACCACCGCCATGCGACGATGTGGACAGAGCTTTGTTTGCTGCAGCAACAACGGTGACAGTTGGAGATGGCAAGACGACGCTTTTCTGGCAATCAACATGGCTGGGACCTGGAACCCTTGCCCAGGGCTACCCAGCCTTGTTCAAACACTCCCGGCGAAAAAACAGGACAGTTTTCCAAGCTCTACAAAACGAAACATGGATCAACGACCTTGAACACGGTGATATCAACCTGATACTACCGGACTTCCTGCGGCTGCACCGAAGAATTCGCGAGGCAAACATTCTGCTAAATGAAGAAGAAAGGGACCAAATTCGGTGGAACATGGAGGCAAAAGGAGGATACACAGCAAGCTCCGCTTACCAGATGCACTTTCGGGGCCGGCATACCTCAGAGTTCGAAGGCATCATATGGAAAGCTTGGGCTCCAGAGAAGATCAAGGTGTTTTGCTGGCTGCTGCTGCAAAACCGAGTCTGGTCCAACGACAGACTCCAGCGACGGGGCTGGCCAAATGGCTATTTCTGCCAGCTCTGCCACCGGAGCCTTGAAACAAGCAAGCACATTATCTGGGAATGCCCCGAGGCTTGGAGAGTGTGGCAACAGGTGGCATCATGGCGCGGCTGCTCCACCTTCACGCCGACGGACGAGTGGCGCCATAAGAAACCATTGACGATTATCAGAGGAATCATCAACACGGCAACACCAAGGGAGCGAAAAGGAGCAAAAACCATGCTCCTTGCAACATGCTGGGAGATTTGCCAGGAGAGGAATAGATGCACCTTTCAAAACAAGATAGCCTCCACCTCTGACATTGTGAGAGAATTGAGAAATTCACTGGAGCTATGGAGACTCGCGGGAGCGAGCTGTATTGAGAGCCCCTTCGGGGAACCACCATGAGATTGTAGGTTTTTTTCAGAGGTCTCTCTTTTTACTTTTCTCTCCATTTTCTCCTTGGCCCCTGACCGTCACGCACTTTTTGTTATCACCATGTTCTCCCTGCTATGAATCAATGAAATAGCCAGCAATTGCTGGACATTTTCAAAAAAGAAAAGAAAAGAGCATAACAGGCTACATTGCATGCTTCCGAGTTGGAGCAACTTTGTTGATGCATCATGTTTGAGGAATATGGATTACATCATGAGGTTGGAGAAGCCATGAATATTGATCAAAGTGAAAAAGAAAAGAGCATAACAGGCTACATTGCATGCTTCCAAGTTGGAGCAACTTTGTTGATGCATCATGTTTGAGGAATATGGATTACATCATGAGGTTGGAGAAGCCATGAATATTGATCAAAGTGAAAAAGAAAGAGCATAACAGGCTACATTGCGTGCTTCCGAGTTGGAGCAACGTCCTTCATGAGCGAAGGTTGCTTCCTGGAACTTCTTGGACCACTTACCTATTTCCTTGATCATCAAGGCATTACGATCACCTGAACTTTGATGGATATCATTAACAATAGAAAGGCGGTCTGAGGTGATCCTCATTCGACGAACACCTAAGTCCTCAACCAATGCAAGAGCCCCGCGACATACAATCATTCATATGATAGCTGGATCTGCGAGTGCTAAAAAGGTTACCACTGACGATCTGAGGTAGTTCCCCTCGCTGATACGACATAAGACAAGCACAACTCCAAATTCTCCCCGTCGAGATACAACACCATCACAATTTAACTTGGCAATACATGCTAGAGAAGGAATCCATCTTTTTGTGCTGGCTGGTTTTGGTTGATGAACCTTTTTTCACCCTTTTGTGGCTTGACAATGTTAAGATCGTCCATGAACAGTGTGACAAAGGAATGTGAAGATGATGGAGCCTGGAAATCCCCTTCAGGAAGCGTCTTGTTGCGCTCGTCCAAACGATCCAGAGTGTAAAAAGAACATAAGCCAGCTGATCTTGCGATAATGATTCTATCAATGAAAATCAATCATTTGTTTCACATTTGGTACTCAACAAGCTCCTCATCACCCAAGGCCCACACACATCCGGCCATGGCGCAATCCAATAATGAATGGCACCAAGAGTCGTCCGCTCCGTAGACACGCAACTAATAGTAGCAGACATATTTCGGTATCGCAAAAGATTAGTTGTTGGAGAGAGAGTTGAGCCAACCTCCTAATGAACAAGCATATCTTGAAAGGAGCTTGTGATTTCCACAGAGCAGTCCATGACTTCTCTCCTGCTTCCGAGCTTGAGGGTCCTGTTCCCATCGAACCAAGTTTCTCTTCACTTTTTCGTCGCTACAAGCATCTGATAAGCAGACCGGGCTGAGAATAAGACCCGAGAGTCATGATCCGATGACCAGAAACCTTCCATATTTCACGTGGGTAGGGGAATGCTCAAGATAGCATCAAAATCCATTGGAAGAAAACCCTCCCGAATCAAATTTTTGTTCCACGAGGCCAAAGTATGACATATCAACTCACAAACAAGTTGAGGTGGCTCATTTGATAAAGACACAACGAGTCACAGGTTCACCTTCCTTGGTAACTACTCCATCCGTTCGGAATTACTCGTCCAAGAAATGAATGTATCTAGATGTATTTTAGTTGTAGATACATCCATTTTTGTGACAAGTAATTCCGAACGGAGGAGTACTTCATATTCCAAGCCGAGGTAGTAGCACCATTGCCGATCCTTTGGATAAGGCCTTGTGCGAGAACCTCTCCCCCCTCTATAATGACTCACCATACCTGCGAGGGAAGGTATATAGTTCAGCTGAAAGAATGTTGCATTGAGGATAACATGCAACTTTTTTTTTTTGAGAAAACTTTTAGTTTTTGTTAGATCAATATATGCAACCTTTAGTACACAGGCTCTCAGAGTTCCCTGGGCCACTAGTGCTTTCGTTTTTCATACAAAATTTAGCGGTTTATAAGCCGCACATTTTTTTGGGTATTTGTTTTTAGTAATTTATAAGCCACATGTCCGGTTCGGTCCATTTTTCTGATCGAGAGAAAATAGCCTGTGTAACGACCCATATAACTAGCGGCCCACAAAACTGGCGGTCTGCATGCGCCACTGGCCCATAGAACCACTCTCTCCCGATCCACGGCAGGCCAATCAGCCCGCCAGGAAACCCGATCCAAGCCGCGTGGCCCATCGGGAGCCGAGTCGCCTTGAGGAACGGAGACCCCTAAAAAAAATCAAAAGCAGAACGGAGTAAATGGCGCACACAGAAAGGGAGAGAGCACCGGTGGAGACTGGAGCGGCGAGGGTTTTGGTGCCAGCGTCGCTGGGTGAAGAAACCCCATCACTCGCGCCCTCCGCCCGCCGCCTGGAGTCTCCGGATCTGCTCGCCCGCCGCCGGCATCGGCCCCTTCGCTTCGGTGGGAAGTTCTCCGCCGCATTCCCCCGTCTCCTACGCTCATTTCCCCCTTCGATTCCTTCGGCTCTCCGCTGGTTTGATGCTTTGTTCCGGTCGATCTCGGTGTAGATTTTCTTTCATAGCTTGTTCGGTGTAGATTTCCTTTCACAGATTTCCTTTGGAGTATGTTTTTCGCTTGCTGCTTGAATTTTCCCTTGGATTGGCCCGATGATGATTAGGTTTTAACCCCCAATGCAGGGGGATGTGGATGGATGGATAGATAGATAGATAGATCGGCTCAGATCCGAGCTCGAAAAGGGATCAGCCGTTGCGTTGCAAGGTTGGAGCCCCTGAAATGGCTAATGCGGCGTGGCTTCTCTGTTCTGGGCGCTGAGGCATGTGTCTTTGGGTCAGCCGTTGCTTCCGCTGAAGCTCTGCCACTGACCTATGGGCCTGCCCTTGTTGACGTCAACCTCTCCTTCCTTCTCCTCCTCCTCGTCGTCGCGCCTTTGCCATGGCCTCGCCTCCTCTTTCGGTTCGCCCAGACACGCCCCAGTGCCAGCTTTGGAGCCCGCCGCATTAGCCTATGATGATGAACCTGAAATCTGAGGGCCATGTTGTGATACAGAATTCTTGGTATTTTCATCTGAACCCAACTCTTTTGCATGGTCACACTGTAAAAGAGACTGCTTCTGCACATTGCGTTATACTGTCATGTAGTGTGAAATGGTGGAATGGGATGCCATGCCACATGTGTGGCCCGGCCATGCATGCGCTGCCTGCCTCTCTTCGCCAAGATCTAGGCTATCTTTTGGTAGGATAATTAATTGATGGCACTGAATCACCAATCCATCCCTCATGTGTTAGATATGATGCATATAACCATGCTCTGACAGATGTCACTAGTCTATCTGAGGATCATTTTCGTACATTTATATTATTTTTATTTCGTTTCTTTTACTCTATTTTGTGTCATGTGTCATCATTTGCCATTCTTGAATGCAGGTTGGCTCCTTTATAGCAAACATGACATGCTTTGCTACAGATTTAGTGACCAAACGTCTTTTATATGTTTGCTGCTTTTCTTTCTGTTTTCTTACCAGTTTAACCTCATGTTACATCTTACGCCATTTCTGATCCTAATTGTGAACTTGTGGCTTTGTGCTAAAGAAAATATTTTGACTATTTTGTGATGGTTTTGTTTTGCTCTTTTGGATGGTGGTACTTTCTCTCTCTCCCCTCCCTCCCTCTCTCTCTGAGCACGCACGCATGTGTGTGTGTGCGTGTGCTGACAGAAGATCTAACATTGTGGACGAATTTAAGGTCATTCCTTGTGCTATCAGTAAATGCTACATATATGAATAACTGAAGGCACTGGCTTCATTTTTGCCATTTTACACAAATTACCGGTAAACTTGTGTTTGTTATATTTATTTTCAGTTTTATCTTCCAGATCTGTATATACCGGCTTGATGGAAATCCTTCATTTGCATTCCTGTCTTTTATGCATAAATTTTGCATTATTGCCATTTGGCTTCTTCAGTTTTGTGAATTTGCTTGTTTCATCTGGTTAAGGTCAGGTTTGTTCTGTTACTTTGTTTATTGTGTTTCTAGTATCTTTTGTTTGTTGCTTGCCTTTGCTTTGGCTATTTGATCTGATCGATCTTGATATAGTTTTGTTTTCTTGGTTTATTTGGTGGTACATTTTTACTGCTATATATTTTGCGTGTTGCTTGGATTTGCCCTTGGCTCAATGAGGATTACGATGGAGCCCTCATGCATGCATGGATGGATCGGCTTAGATTTGAGCTCCAAACAGGGCCAGCTGTTGCATTCGCAAAGTTGAAGCCCCTGAAATGCAGTACTGTCTTCTCTGTTCTGGGCGCTGAGGCATGTATCTTGGGTCAACCGTTGCTTCTGCTGACTTCAACCGTTGCTTCTGCTGAAGCTTTGGCACTGACTCCAGGCCATGGCAAAATGTCTTCTTCTTCTTCTTCTTCTCCTTCTTACCGGTGAACCAAGGCATGCCCCAGTGCCAGCTTTGAAGCCGGCTGAATTAGCCTGTGATGAAATTGAATCTGAGGGTCATATTGTAATACAACCTTCTTGGTATTTTCAATGGAATCGAACTCTTTTGCATGTGCTCACTGCCAAACATTCCATTTGCCATTCTCAGATGCAGGTTGGTTCTTCTGTAGTTTAACCTCATATAGCATCTTACCCCATTTGATAAAATCCTAATTGTGAACTTGTGTCTTTGCACTAGAATTTCTGTTTTGAGTTTTTGGGATGGTGGTTAGAAGCATGTGTTGCCTAATGATGAAAACTAATATGTAGAGATGGCACATGACATGATCTCTCTCTCTCTCTCTGAGTGTGTGTGTGCATGCTCGCATGCATGCATTGACAGAAATTCTACCTTTGTTCATGCCCTTGTGGGTGAATTGAAGATCATCTCTTGTGCCATCATTGAATGCTACATATATGAACACCTGAAGGTACATGCTTCATTTCGTATCACAAATTACTGGTGAACTTTTGCTTGATATATTTATTCAGTTTCATCTTCCAGAACTGTCTATATTTGCTTGATGCGAACCCTTTCATTTGCATTGCTGTCTCTTGTGCTTAAATTTTGCATTATTGCCATTTGGCTTCTTCAATTTTTTGAATTTGCTTGTTTCATCAGATCATGTTCAGATTTGTTCTGTTAATTTGTTTATTGTGTTTCTACTATCTTTTCGCTGTTGCTTCAATTTGCTTTATTAGGCTATTTGATCTGATCAATCTCGGTATAGATTTGCTTTCTTAGTTTGTTCGGTGCATTTCTACTGTACTATATTTTTGCTTGTTACTTCGGTTTGCTGTAGGCCCAATGATGATTACGATGGAACCCCCATGCATGCATGGATGGATCGACCGGCACAGGTTTGAGCTCCAAACAGGGTCACAATTGTTGGAACCCCTGAAATGGCTAATGCAGCGCTGTCTTCTCTGATCTTGGCGCCGAGGTGTGTGCTTGGGGATCGGATGCAAGCTCTGCCCCTGACAGATGGGGCTGCCCATGTGGCAGGTCTATCTCTTCTTCTTCTTCTTCTTCTTTTCCTGCTGCTGCCACTGCAGTTGTTGACATCTCTGGCACCTCATGTACTACACCGGTGCACCAAGGTGCCAGCTTTGAAGCCCGCTGCATTAGCCTGTGATGAAACTGAAATCTGAGGGTCATATTGTAATACAACCTCTTTGGTATTTTCGTTGGAATCGACCTCTTTTGCATGTGCTCACTGCCAAACAGCCAGGGTGCACATCACTGGCGGAGCTAGACAAGATACTCAGGGGGGGGGGGGGGCAAACATAAAACAAGGGGGCCAAAGTCTATAATTTTTCTAACCTAATCAGTCACTAAAAAAATTCTTCCTACTTTTTGCCAATGCTGGGGGGGGGGGGGGGGGGGCACGGCACCTGCTGCAGTGCACGTAGCTCTGCCGCTGGTGCACATTGTGTTGTCATGGTGTGACACTGTCATGTGGATGCCCAATGGTGTAATGGACCTCACAATGTGTCAGACATGGCGTGAGGTATCCACTGGGGCATGCATGCTTAGCTTCTCTTGCTTCACTATCTTGGCATCTTGGCCAAGGTTTAGGCTATAGTGTTCTGAATAAAGGTATGCGCTTGATGGATCACAATTAATGGCACAACTCTAGATATGATGGCAGAGGATCAGATCACACTCCTGACAGATGGTACAAGTTCATCTGAGGATAGTTTTTCATACATTCATATTTTTTGTTTCTTTGTGCTATCATTATTGTTGTGTTACATGTATCATAAACATTCCATTTGCCATTCTCAGATGCAGGTTGGTTCTTCTATAGTAAATGTGCCATCTGCATTTAGTGATCAAATGTCTTGTCTATGTTTGTTGATTTTCTTTCTGCTTTGTTATCAGTTTGTGTTTTCCCCTATTGTCTCTTTGTGAAACCTCATATTACACCTTGACCCAATTAATATCCCAATGACCCAATCTTGGGCCTGTGGCCTGCACTTAATTTCTGTAGTGACAGAATCGTGATGTTTCATCTTGTTCTTGATGGTGGATAGAATCATACAAGTGTTTGCTTCTATAATGCATTGCCCAATGATGAAAACGGAAAATATAGAGATGGCACTTGGACATGATCCTCTCCTCCCTGCCCTCCTCCCGTCTGTCTGTTTGTCTGTCTGTCTCTCTCTCTCTCTCTCTCTCTCTCTGCATGGACGCGTAATGGCACATGCAGCAGCAACAGCAGCAGTAGCAGTTCGCACCAGATCAATCTTTCACATGCCTTATGAACAAAAGGGAGATCATTTCTTGTGCCATCAATGAATTTACATCTATGGCACCTGAGGGCATGATTCATTTATTTTCAGTTTCATCTTCCAGACTGGTCTCTGTTAGCTTGATGGGGGCCATTCAATAGCATTGCTGTCTCTTACGTTCAGATTTTGCCTCATTTTCGTTTTGCTTCATCATTTTTGTGCATTTGTTGTGGTTTCATCTGATTATGATTAAGTTTGCTCTGTTGATTTCTTCATTACTTTTGTAGTGCCTTCTTAGCTTGTTGTTTTGCTTTTCACCTCAGCGGAGGACGATCTTTGGTGTTTCATGATTTATCACGATTCATCACTGTTATAAATCAGCTTGCATTTGAGTTCCGATCTCGAAGTGGTAGCCCTTTATCAAGGTGAAGGTTTTGAAATGGCCAAAGCATTGTTGGTTTCTATCTGTAATGTTTACAGCAATTCTACATGTGTCATGCCCTTATTGTGTTTGCTTGCCTTCGCTTTGGCTATTTGATCTGATAGATCTTGATATAGTTTTGTTTTCTTGGTTTATTTGGTGGTACATTTTTACTGCTGTACATTTTGCGTGTTACTTGGATTTGCCTTGGCCCAATGATGATTACGACCGAGCCCTCATGCATGCATGGATGGATCAGCTTAGATTTGAGCTCCACACAGGGCCAGCTGTTGCACTCGCAAAGTTGATGCCCCTGAAAATTGCAAATGCAGCGCTGTCTTTTCTGTTCTGGGCGCTGAGGCGTGTCTTGGGTCAACCGTTGGCACTGACTCTAGGCCATGGCAAAAGGTCTTCTTCTTCTTCTTCTTACCGTTGAACCAAGGCATGCCCCAGTGCCAGCTTTGAAGCCCGCTGCATCAGCCTGTGATGAAACTGAAATCTGAGGGTCATATTGTAATACAACCTTGTTGGTAGTTTCAATGGAATCAAACTCTTTTGCATGTGCTATTCTCAGATGCAGGTTGGTTCTTCTGTAGTAAACGCGAGGCATTTAATGACCAAATGTCTTGTCTATGTTTCTTGATTTCTTTCTGCTTTCTTATCTGTGTGTTTTTTACCGTGTCTCTTTGCGAAACCTCATTTACACCTTGACCCAATTAATATCCTGATCGTGGGCCCGTGGCTTGCACTTAATTTCTATTTTGACAGAAACGTGATGATTCATTTTGTTCTGGATGGTGGATTGAATCATAGAAGTGTTGGCTTCTATAATGGATTGCCCAATGATGAAAACTGAAAATGTAGAGTAGAGATGGCACTTGGACATGATCCTGTCCTCCTCCCCCCCCCCTCTCTCTCTCTCTGCATGGATGCGTAACGGCGCATGCAGCAGCAGCAGCAGTTCACACCAGTTTAATCTTTCACATGCCTTATGGACATAAGGGAGATCATATCTCGTGCCATCAATGAATGCTACATCTATGGCACCTGAGGGCATGATGTTTCTTTTTCATACCTTACTAATTACCGGAAAAATTTGCATGGATATCTTTATTTTCAGTTTCATCTTTCCAGATCCGTCTGTGTTGGTTTGATGGGGACCCTTCACTAGTATTGCTGTCTCTTATGTTCAGATTTTGCATCATTTTTGCTTTGCTTCATCATTTTTGTGCATTTTCTGTGGTTTCATCTGATTATGATTAAGTTTGCTCTGTTGATTTTTCATTACTTTTGTAGTACCTTAGCTTCTTTTTCTTTTCACCTCAGCAGAGGAAAATCGTTGGTGTTTCATGATTTATCACGAGCGATCACTTTTGTAAATCAGCTTGCATTTAAGTTCCAATCTTGAAGTGTTAGCCCTTTACGAGGGTGAAGGTTTTGAAGTGGCCAAAGCATTGTTGGTTTCACTCTGTAATATTTATTAGTGGTTTTAAATTAGCACTCCCTCTGTCCCAAAATAAGTGTCTCAACTTCAGTATAACTTTGTACTAAAGTTGCATTAAAGTTTAGACACTTATTTTGGGACGGAGGGAGTATTTTGGTTATGATTTGTGCTTCAAAATTCTCCATGAAGTCCTGATACCGGTTCTATACAGTGTGCATGTGTTGACAGCAGATCTACCTTTGTAGATGAATTTGAGATCATCCCTTGTGCCATCAGTCAATGCTACATATTTGAACAACTCAAGGCACATGCTTCATTTTTGCCATCTTACACAAATTACCAGTAAACTTTGGTTTGATATATTTATTTTCGGTTTCATCTTCCAGATCTGTATATATTGGCTTGATGGAAATCCTTCATTTGCATTCCTCTCTCTTATGTTAAGATTTTGCACTGTTGCCATTTGGCTTCTTCAGTCTTGTGAATTTGCTCGTTTCATCTGGTCATTGTCAGGTTTGTTCTGTTAATTTGTTTGTTATGTTTCTAGTATCTTTTTGTTGTTGTTTGCCTTCGCTTTGGCTATTTGATCTGATTGATCTTGGTATAGTTTTGTTTTCTTGGTTTATTTTGTACTCCCTCCGTCCCATAATATAAGAACGTTTTCGACACTAGTGTAGTGTTAAAAACGTTCTTATATTTTGGGACAGAGGGAGTAGTACATTTTCACTGCTATATATTTTGCTTGTTACTTGGATTTGCACTTTGGCCCAATGATGATTATGATGGAACCCCCATGCATGCATCAATGCATGGACGGGTCGGCTTAGTTTTGAGCTCCAAACATGGCCAGCCGTTGCATCCTCAAAGATGAGGCCCCTGAAATGGCTAATGCAGCACTGTCTTCTCTGTTCTGGGTGCTGAGGCATGTGTCTTGGGTCAGCTGTTGCTTCAGCTAAAGCTTTGCCACTGACTGATGGCCCGGCCCATACTGCTGGTCTATCTCTCCTTCCTTCCCTTCCTTCCGGCTCATGTGTCACTCTGGTGACACCGCTGCCCTCGTCACCGTCGTCGTCGCCATGATCGTCTTGTGTCCTCTATCTGCCCACCCAGACATGCCCCAGTGCCAGCTTTGGAGCCCGCTGCATTAGCCTACGATGAAACTGAAATCTGAGGGCCATGTTGTAATACAGAATTCTCGGTATTTTCATCTGAATTGAACTTTTTTGCACAGGCTCATTGTCAAACAGCCAGCTTTCACATGTATGCGCAATGGTGGAATGCCACCTCGCAATATGTGGAGCAGTCCATCCAGGCATGTATGCACTGCCTGCCTGTCTTCGCCAATATCTTGGCCAGTGTATGGGTAAGATAATCGATATCACTGAATCACCCACACCCATACCTGATGTGTTAGATATGAAGGCATAGTATCACACTCTTGACAGATGTTACCAGTTCATCCAAGGATCATTTTTGTACATTTATATTCTTGATTTCGTTTCTTTAACGTTATTTTGTGTCACGTGTCACCAAGTACTGTTCATTTGCCATTCTCAGATGCAGGTTGGCTCTTTCATACTCCCTCCGTCCCAAAATAAGTGACTAAACTTTGTACTAACTTCATACTAAAATTAGTACAAAGTTGAGTCACTTATTTTGGGACGGAGGGAGTAGTAAATATGGTATACTTTTGGTACAGATTTTGTGACCTAGCATATTTTATATGTTTCCTGTTTTTCTTTCTGTTCTCTTAGCAGTTTAACCTCATATTACATCTTACCCCATTTAAGAGCCTAATTGCAAACTTGGGGCTGCGCACTAAAATTTCTATTTTGACTATCGTGATGATTTATTTTGTTTTGGATTGTTCTTAGAAGTATTGCCTTCTAGAATTTATTGCCCAATGATGAAAACTACTCCCTCCGTTCTAATTATGGAATGGAGCGAGTGTTTGAACTAAAATCATGACAAGAATTATGGAACGGAGGGAGTAGTATGTAGAGATGGCACATGTCATGATCTCTGTGTGTGTGCGAGCGCGTGTGTGCTGACAGCTGATCTACCTTTGTTTATGCCCTTATGGGTGAATTGAAGATTGTCTCTCTGTCTCATGCCGTCAATGAATGCTACATACTCCCTCCGTTCCTTTATATAAGGTGTATTTGTTTTTAGAAAAGTCAAACGAGTGCAAGTTTGACCGAGTTTTTAGAAAAATATATGAACATTCATAATACAAAATTTATATCATTTTATCCAACATGAAAAGTAGTTTCATATTTTATCTACTAGGCATTGCAGTTGTTGTTATTTTATTCTATAATCTCAGTCAAACATTCACATGGTTGACTTGCACGGAAACCAATACACCTTATATTCTGGAACGGAGGGAGTATTACATATATGAATTACTGAAGGCACAGGCTTCATTTTCATATCTTACACAAATTACTGGTAAACTTTTGTTTGATATATTGATTTTCAATTTAGTCTTGCAGATCTGTATATATTGGCTCGATGGAAACCCTTCATTTGCATTGCTGGCTCTTGTGCTTAGGTTTTGCATTATCACCATTTGGCTTCTTCCATTTGGTGAATTTGCTTGTTTAATCTGGTCAAGGTCAGGTTTGTTCTATTAATTTGTTTATTATGTTTCTAGTTTCCTTTTTTTTTGTCGTTGTTTGGCTTTGCTATGGCTATTTGATCTGATCAATCTTGGTATAATGTTCCTTTCCTATTTTGTTTGGTGCATTTTTACTGTGCTATATTTTTCCTTGTTACTTGGATTTGCCCTTGGCCTGATGATGATTATGATGGAACCCCATGGATGGATTGGCTCAGTTTTGAGCTCCAAACAGGGTCAGCCATTGCAATTGCAAGGTTGAAACTCCTGAAATGTCTAATGCAGCGATGTCTTCTCTGTTCTCGGCGCAAGGTGTGTGCTTGGGGATCGGATGCAAGCTCGACCACTGACAGATGGACCTGCCCATGCGGCAGGTCTATCTCTTTCTTTTTCTTCTTCTTTTTCCGTCGTCGTTGTCGTAGCAGTCACCTTGTCTCGTATACCGGTGCATCCAGACACGCCCCAGTGCCAGCTTTGAAGCCCGCTGCATTAGCCTGTGATGAAACAGAAATCTGAGGGTTGCAATACAACTTTTCTTGGTGTTTTCATTGGAATCGGTCTCTTTTGCGCGTGCTCACTGCCAACAGCCAGTGTGCACATGTGTTTTTATGGTGCAATACTGTCATTTAGATGCTCAATGGTGGAACCTGACAATAAGTCAGACATAGCATGAGGTATCCTCTGGGGCATGCATGCTTTGCTTCTCTTGTTTCACTATCTTGGTGTCTTGGCAAAGCTTTAGGCTAGTGCTCTGAATCTGAATAAAGGTATGTGCTTGATGGATCACGTTCTGACAGATGTACCAGTCCATCTGAGGATAATTTTTCATACATTCATTATTTGTTTCTTCGTGTTATCATTGTTGTCGTGTCCCGTGTCATATGAATCATAAAATTTCCATTTTCCATTCTCAGATGTAGGTTAGTTCTTCTGTAGTAAATGTGGCATGCTATGGATTCAGTGATCAAATGTCTTGTCTATGCTTGTTGATTTTCTTTCTGCTTCTTTATCAGTTTTCCTATGCCTCTTTATGAAACATCATATTACACCTTGACCCAATTAATATCCCAATTGTGAACCTGTTGCTTGCACTAAATTTCTATTTTGACAGAATCTTGATTCATTTCGTTTTGGTTGGTGGATAGAATCATTGAAGTATTGGCTTCTATAATGCATTGCCCAATGATGAAAACTGAAAATGTAGAGATGGCACTTACATGATCCTTTCCTCCCCCCGCCCCGCACCTCTCTCTCTCTCTCTCTCTCTCTCTCTCTCTGGATGCGTAATCACGCATGCAGCAGCAGCAGCAACAACAACAGCAGTTCACAGCAGATCAACCTTTCACATGGCCTTATAGACAAAAGGAAGATCATTTCTTGTGCCATCAGTGAACGTTGCATCCTACATCTATGGCACCTGAGGGCATGATGTTTCTTTCTCATACCTTATACAAATTGCCGGCTAAGTTTTGATTGTTTTATTTATTTTCAGTTCCATCTTGCAGATCCGTCTCCGTTGGCTTGATGGGGACCCGTAATTGGCATTGTTGTCTCCTATGTTTAGACTTTACATCATTTTGTGCATTTGCTGTGGTTTCATCTGATTATGATCAAGCGTTCTCTGTTGATTTCTTCGTACATTTCTAGTACCTTTTTAGTTCATGGTTTTGCTTTTCGCCTCGGCAGAGGAAAATCTTTGTAGTCTGATGATTTATCAGGAGAGATCACTGTTGTAAATCAGCTTGGAATTGAGTTCCGATCTCCAAGTGGCAGCCCTTTACCAGGGTGAAGATTTTGAAGTGGCTTAAGTGTTTCTCGTTTCTCTCTGCAATGTTTATTAGTGGTTCAAATTGGTATGTTTATGAATTGTGCTTCAAATTTCTCCTTCCTGTCCTTGTACCGCCAAGCTCACACACCAATGTTGTGGTGTTGTTGCTTCCATTTCTTTTATCTGATCTAGGTACAGATAGGCTTTGCTGGTCTGTTTGTTTTTGCATTGTATTGTTAGTATGTTTAAAGTTGTTGCTCGGATTTACCATTGGCCCCATGATGATTAATAGAAGACTGACTTTGGTTGTGCTTAAATGCGGCTGCACTTTGCTCTTGGAATGGCTAATGCAGCGTTGGCTTTTTCTGTTCTGGGCGCTGAAGCATGCTCTTGGAAAGTGGGAATCAGGTGAAAACTGAGAGATGGGCCTGCTGTTCATGTGGAAGGGCCATCTCTCTGCTTCCACTCTTTCTTTCTTTCTGCTTGTTGTCGCTTCTGTTGTGGTTGTCATTGCAATGGTTGTACTAATCAGGTTTTCTGCCGATCCATTTGGGACACTCTTTTGATATCTGAGGGCGATCTTCCTGTGGGCGTGCTATCAGACCATCAGTATACGCACCTTGTCTTTATCGTGTTGTATTATCGTTTAAAGCGCAATGGTGGACCGAAACCTCCCTAGGTAGAGGAGATGGTGCATGCCTGCTCTGCTTCTGTTTGCCTTGATGATTGATTGACGACACGAGGTCACTAACATCCCTTCCCCATCTCTCTTATCGCTGCCTCTGCCCTACCTGATACATCCCTTTGACTCTCTTGTGAGATACTAGCAGATTTCTTGACAACTGTTGTTGTTGATTTTTTGATAACTCGTGATGACCATCTCTTGAACCATTTTGCAAGGCCAAATGTGTTACTAGATCTGAAGGCGTAAGATTACTACCTGACAGATGCAACAACCCTTGTGTGGTTCATTTTTCGCTATATTTGTACTCTTTAGTTCATTTCCTCTTTCCTCAGGCTGTACAGTATGGGATCATGATCTTTCTGTTTGCTGCTCTTGAATGAATGTTAAATGTGACGGTCCTCCTGTGGCCCCTTGATTCCTCCTGCTGCTGCTGGTGGCACAACAAGTCTCCTACGGCTATTTTTCCTTTCAGTTATTTGGTTTTGTGGTGGTTTGATTATTTGTTTTGACTGAGCTCGGTACGGATTTAATTTCGTAGTTTGTTTGGTCCTATTACTGTATTTTCACTTGCTGCATGGATTTTTCCCTTGGTCCAATGATGATTAGGTTGACAGCCCCATGTGGGGATGGAATGGATAGATAGATAGATAGTTTGGCCTAGATTTGAGCTTGAAACGGGGTCAGCCGTTGCATTCGCAAGGGAGCCCCTGAAATGGCTAATGCAGCGCTTGCTTCTCTGTTCTGGGCGCTGAGGCATCTGTCTTTGGGTCAGCTGTTGCTTCCGCGGAAGCCCTGCCACTGACTGATGGGCCGGCTCTTGCTACAGGTCTACTTCTCCTGCTCGTCGCCGCCATCACCTTGCCTCCTCTTCGGTTCACCCAGACATGCCCCAGTGCCAGCTTTGAAGCCCACTGCATTAGCCTATGATGAAACTGAAATCTGAGGGCCATGTTATGTGATTCAGAATTCTTGGAATTTCATCTGAATCGAACTCTTTTGCATGGTCATACTGTAAAACAGACAGCTTCTGCACATTGTCTTATGTTATACTCCCTCCGTTTCACTCATTTTGCTTCGTATGTAGTCCATATTGAAATCTCTAAAAGGACTTACATTTAGGAACGGAGGGAGTATATTATCGGACTGGAACCTCCCTACGTGGAGGATATGCTGCATGCCTGCCCTGCTTCTCTGCTCCCATTTGCCTTGCTCACGTGTACTGTTATAGCTGCCTCTGCCCTGCCTAATACATCCCTTTGACTCTCTTTTGTGTGCTCGCAGATTTCATGACTGCTTTTTTGTGTTGATTTTTCATAACCCGTGATGATCATCTCTTGAACCATTTATGAAGGCCAAAATGTGTTTGGTCTGACGGGATAAGATCAACCCCTGACAGGCATAGCAGCCCCTGTGTGGTTCATTTTTCGATATATGTATACACTTCATTTACGTTATTTTGTGTCACGTGTCATCAAGAACTGTTCATTTGCCATTCTCAGATGCAGGTTGGCTCTTTCATAGTAGTAAATATGGCATACTTTTGGTACAGATTTTGTGACCGAGCGTATTTTATACTCCCTCCATCCATTTTTACAAGGTGCATCCATTTATACTCTGTTCTAGGTTTCATAGAGTGCCTTGGTATGAGAGATTCACAAGTTAGGCCCTGTAAAAATGGATGGAGGGAGTATGTTTCCTGTTTTTCTTTCTTTTTTCTTAGCAGTTTAACCTCATATTACATCTTACCCCATTTAAGAGCCTAATTGTGAACTTGGGGCTTTGCGCTAAAATTTCTATTTTGACTATCGTTTTGGAGCTACCGGGCTGCCCTTTTTTCTTGTTTAATCTGGTCAAGGTCAGGTTTGTTCTATTAATTTGTTTATTATGTTTCTAGTATCCTTTTGTTGTTGTTGTTTGGCTTTGCTATGGCTATTAGATGTGATCAATCTTGGTATAATGTTGCTTTCTTATTTTGTTTGGTGCATCTCTACTGTGCTATATTTTCCCTTGTTACTTGGATTTGCCCTTGGCCCAATGATGATTATGATGGAACCCCATGGATGGATTGGCTCAGTTTTGAGCTCCAAACAGGGTCAGCCATTGCAATCACAAGGTTGAAACTCCTGAAATGGCTAGTGCAGCGATGTCTTCTCTGTTCTCAGCGCAAGGTGTGTGCTTGGGGATCGGATGCAAGCTCGACCACTGACAGATGGACCTGCCCATGCGACAGGTCTATCTCTCTTTTTCTTCTTCTTCTTTTTCCGTCGTCGTCGTCGTCGTAGCGGTCACCTTATCTCTTATACCGGTGCATCCAGACACGCCTCAGTGCTAGCTTTGAAGCCCGCTGCATTAGCCTGTGATGAAACAGAAGTCTGAGGGTTGTAATACAACTTTTCTTGGTGTTTTCATTGGAATCGGACTGTTTTGCGCCTGCTCACTGCCAGCAGTGTGCACATGTGTTGTTATGGTGCACTGTCATTTAGGTGCTCAATGGTGGAACCTCACAATAAGTCAGACACAGCATGAGGTATGGGGCATGCATGCTTTGCTTCTCTTGTTTTACTATCTTGGTGTCTTGGCAAAGCTTTAGGCTAGTGCTCTGAATAAAGGTATGTGCTTCATGGATCATTGATCCAGAGAATAATTAATGGATGACACAAACTCACTCACATCCCTCTGTCATGTCTTTAGATATGACGTCATAGGATCATGTTCTGACAGATGTACGAGTCCATCTGAGGATAATTTTTCATACATTGTTTCTTTGCTTCTTTGCGTTATCATTGTTGTCGTGTCCTGTGTCATTTGAATCATAAATTTTCCATTTGCCATTCTCAGATGTAGGTTAGTTCTTCTGTAGTAAATGTGACATGCTACGGATTCAGTGATCAAATGTCTTGTCAATGCTTGTTGATTTTCTTTCTGCTTCTTTATCAGTTTTCCGATGCCTCTTTATGGAACATCATATTACACCTTGACCCAATTAATATCCCAATTGTGAACCTGTGGCTTGCACTAAATTTCTATTTTGACAGAATCTTGATTCATTCGTTTTGGGTGGGGGATAGAATCATTGAAATGTTGGCTTCTATAATGCATTGCCCAATGATGAAAACTGAAAATGTAGAGATTTCACTTACATGATCCTCTCCCCCGCACCTCTCTCTCTCTCTCTCTCTCTCTGGATGCGTAATCACGCATGCAGCAGCAGCAGCAACAGCAACAACAACAGCAGCAGCAACAGCAGATCAACCTTTCACATGACCTTGTGGACAAAAGGAAGATCATTTCTTGTGCCATCAGTGAACATTCATCCTACATCTACCTACATCTATGGCACCTGAGGGCATGATGTTTCTTTCTCATACCTTGTACAAATTGCCAGCTAAGTTTTGGTTGTTTTATTTATTTTCAGTTCCATCTTCCAGATCCGTCTCCGTTGGCTTGATGGGGACCCGTAATTGGCATTGTTGCCTCCTATGTTTAGATTTTACATCATTTTCTGCATTTGCTATGGTTTCATCTGATTATGATCAAGTGTGGTTGATTTCTTCATACATTTCTAGTACCCTTTTAGTTTATGGTTTTGCTCTCAGCAGAGGAAAATCTTCGTAGTTTGATGATTTATCAGGAGAGATCACTGGAATTGAGTTCCGATCTCCAAGTGGTAGCCCTTTATAGGGTGAAGATTTTGAAGTGGCTTAAGTGTTGCTGGTTTCTCTCTGCAATGTTTATTAGTGGTTCAAATTGGTATGTTTATGATTTGTGCTTCAAATTTCTCCTTCCTGTCGTACCGCCAACCCACACACCAATATTGTGGTGTTGTTGTTTCCATTTCTTTATCTGATCTAGGCACAGATAGGCTTTGCTGGTCTGTTTGTTTTTGCACTGTATTGTTGCTCGGATTTACCATTGGCCCCAGGATGATTGATAGATGGAAAGTAGACTGACTTTGGTTGTGCTTAAATGCGGTTGCCCTTTGCATTTGCAAGGTCTAAGCTCTTGGAATGTCTAATGCAGCGTTGGCTTCTTCTGTTCTGGGCGCTGAAGCATGCTCCTGGAAAGTGGGGATCAGGTGAAAACTGACAGATGGGCCTGCTGTTCATGTGGAAGGGTCATCTCTCTGCTTCCACTCTTTCTTTCTTTCTGTTTGCTTTGATGATTGATTGACGGCACGAGGTCACTAACATCCCTTCCCCATCTCTGTTATTATCGCTGCCTCTGCCCTACCTGATACATCCCTTTGACTCTCTTTTGTGAGCTAGCAGATTTCTTGACAACTGTTGTTGATCCATTTTGTACTTTTTATTTCATTTCCTCTTTCCTCAGGCTGTACAGTATGGGATCATAATCTTTCTGTTTGCTGCTCTTGAATGAGTGTTAATGTGATGGTCCTCCTGTGGCCCCTTCATTCCCCCTGCTGCTGCTGGTGGCACAACAAGTCTCCTACGGCTATTTTCCTTCTCAATTATTCGGTTTTCTGGTGGTTTGATTTTTTTTTTTTATCAAGCTCGGTTCGGATTTAATTTCGTTGTTTGTTTGGTCCATAACTATATTTTTGCTTGCTGCATGGATTTTCCCTTGGCCCAATGATGATGGTTAAAGCCCCATGTGGGGATGGATAGATAGATTGGCTCAGATTTGAGCTCGAAACGGGGTCAGCCATTGCTTTGCAAGGTTGAAGCCCCCGAAATGGCTAATGCAGCGCTTGCTTCTCTGTTCTGGGCGCTGGGGCGTGTGTCTGGATCAGCCGTTGCTTCTGCGGAAGCCCTACCACTGAGTGATGGGCCGGCTCTTGCTGCAGGTCTACCTCTCCTCCTCCTCGTCGCCATCGCCTTGCCTCCTCTTCATTTCACCCAGACATGCCCCAGTGCCAGCTTTGAAGCCCATTGCATTAGCCTATGATGAAACTGAAATCTGAGGGCCATGTTGTGATTCAGAATTCTCGGAATTATTCGAACTCTCTTGCATGGTCATACTTTAAAACAGACAGCTTTTCTGCACATTGTCTTTTATTATGTTATATTATCGGACTGGAACCTCCCTACGGGAGGATATGCTGCATGGCCCTGCTTCTCTGCTCCCATTTGCCTTGCTCACGTGTACTGTTATCGCTGCCTCTGCCCTACCTGATACGTCCCTTTGACTCCATTTTATGTGCTAGCAGATTTCATGACTGCTTTTTTGTGTTGATTTTTCATAACCCATGATGATCATCTCTTGAACCATTTAGGAAGGCCAAAATGTATTAGATCTGAAGGCATAAGATCAACCCCTGACAGGCATAACAGCCCCTGTGTGGTTCATTTTTCGATATATTTATACACTTCATTTCATTTCCTCTTTCCGCAGGTTGTGCAATATATTTGGGGAATCATAATGTTTGCCGTCGCTGCTCTCGAACGGTGATGTTAGATGCTCCTTGTACGTGTAGCCCCTCATTGCTGTTGCTGCTGCTGCTGCTGCTGGTGCAACAAGTCTTCTACTTGCATACTTGTTGCCGCTGCCGGTGGTGGTGGGTTTGAGAGACGATGGATGTCAGATCAAAGCTTGTGCTATCCATGGTGCAGTATCATTTGTGTCTCGGTGCGTATTCTATTCTCTTTCGTGCCTGTCTAGAACCTTTGGGACAACCAGATTTTATAACTGTATATCAATATCTTTTCTGAAATGGAATTGATACCTTTTCTGGCAAGATGCAATATGCTGGTGGGAACATATGCGACTATTGTGTAGTACATCTCTGATGTTTCAGTGGTGGTTGGATTTCTCCGGTTTCAGTGATTGGTATGTGCCATTACTGATTTGATGGAACGTTTCTATCGTAACATCTCATTTTATTTGCGAGGGAGCCGACCTCAACCCTTCTCACAAAGCCAACCACGTTTTGTAGTCGTTTCAAATGGAATGGATAACTGGTGCGATTTATATCTCAATATGTTTGAGAAGCTTGTGATCCAAACATTGTTCCCCTTTGTTTTGTGGAATATAAAGTTGCTTACAGCTTAAAGTCCAGTCGCAGCAAGCTTGTCGTGTCATGTCACAGAAATAATATTGCGCTTTCTGAATCACTTTCATGGAATTTTGAGTACTACGGTTTGGCAGTTACTCCCTCCATCCCAAAATATAAGATCGTTTTTCAAGCTACACATGCCAAGCTTTGCCACAAGTGTGAAATACTTGTGTCAAATCATGCCACACTTGTGATGACTTGAGAAACGATCTTATATTGTGGGACAGGGGGAGTAGATTCTATCCACATTTAATGGTCTCAAAATATGCACACTAACCATTTAGGTCATGTTTTCACCACACTTTCCTCAGTAAGTTGGGGCATATGCCATCACAAGTATGGTGAACAAATTGATCATCACAAGTGTGGCACGATTTGACACGAGTATTTCTGGCTATGAACCAACACGCAAATGTGTCAAACTGAAACTGTACGAGGCTGAAAACTGAACACAAACAAACATCTCTTCAAATGTCTTTGTAACTGAGGCAACTCTAGTCTACATTTTATGCAAACATTGCTTATTCTGGTTTGTACATACAATGACAGCAAAATTAAATAGCTGATCACACACCGATTCTGAATGGCGTGACCTTTCCAACCACGCACAGAACCTCATCTACTACATCTTTTCTTCTCTTTCCGAGCTAGAGTCCTTCGCCTAACAAGTCTTTACTGCTTCTACATCGCCGCCAGCAACGACGACTAGGGTAAACAGAAAGCAAAAGAAGAAACCCTGTAACTGTAAGAGAATAACAACAGAGCTCGCGGATACTTCTACCATTCCATCGAGTTGGTCCTTCTAAGATCTTGCGATGGTTTTTTCCTTACGACGACTTGGAATGCCTGTTCCTTGAGCTGCATAAACACAAAATACTTCTAAGAAATGAAGTTGAAAAACAGCCGCCAATGCATGTTTGAATACCGAGCAACAAATAAGGGCCCTTTTTATTCGCAGGATTTCCAAAACTAGGGGCAAGGAAAATGCAAGATTAGAGTGTCATGCCATAGGAATTCTTTCCGAGAGATTGGAGCTGATGGAAGTTTTTCTATGACATCTAGTGCGAACTAATCCTATGGAAAAATCCTATGGTTTGCAATCTTGCGAATGAAACAACCCACATAGGAAAGATTCCTAAGGATATAATGAATCAAAGAGTACTTAAGCTTTAGCAACAAAAAGGATAGTTCTCGATAGTGGAGACATGGGAATACAATTTGACTAATTCATATACAAATCCGTTATTGCAAGGCCTTGGGTGCACTGAGATATAAGAATAGAGGATGTAATGCCAATGTTGTTACTGTTATCTGCCCATAGTCATCAATTATGCAGAAAAAACATCCGTGTACCACAGATAAGGTGACAACATAGAGTACTATGATGCTTCAACTTGACTAGCTTTCCAGGGTGAAATAGTTACCAAAATTGCTGGCTGGACCATCTTTAAATAAAAAGAAAAACACTTCTACATATCTATTTGGCATATGGAGGAAGAAAGATAGTGAGTAATGAAATCCACGAAAGTATACTTGACATGGTGATCCATATATATGTTAAAGCAACTTGCTAAGTCTAAACATGCTTGTAAGCAATAACGTTTTGCAAAGAATATACCTCGTTAAGCCTCTTCTCGTTTTGCTCCTCCTGCGACAGAATAATAAAATAGAGACAATTCAGCAGAAGGTCATATAACCAAAAGTTAAAGATGAAGGCACATACAGACAGCCAGGTGCATGCAAGAGGCAATTAGTCCCCAGTCTATTTTTGCCAGGAAGATACTTTGGCACACTACATCGGTGGGTAATCCTGGTGATGGCAGTATGACATTGACAGGAATAAAAAGCCGAAACCATAATGAATCAACGAACAAAGATATGGGTTGCAATAACTATTGGCACTACAAAAAAATGCATTACAAAAGTGCTAACCCAGCAAATGACACTACCAAGAAATACACTTCACTGCCAAACTCAGTTCCCGATGGAAATATGTTATCACTTAATAGTAATTCTTAATGCGACAACAAGAAAAGAATCCAGATGGTCTATGATGCAATGGTGACAAAAGACTAACCACACTTTTAAGGTATCTATCGCTTAGTAACATAACCACATAAGTATTTCCCAGAAACTCATAAAGATATAAAATACTCCCTCCGTCCCGTAATATAAGATTGTTTTTAATACTAGTGTAGTGTTAAAAACGTTCTTATATTATGAGACGGAGGAAGTAGCTTACTGTAGTTATGTGAAAGAGCTGGCACATTTGGTATGAGTATAAATATAACAACTTAGAATGATCAATTCGGCATTGCCTTGGTTAGCCTAGTTCCATAATCATAGTGTTCCCTCATGCCCAGTCTGAACATATAATGGGGTCACTATCTAACTGACTGTTAAGCCATCGAACCTTGGAAAGTAAGCATAGGTTCATAGTGTCATGGCAGCATGCTCAATCCCCACAGTTCATAACTTTCATTCCAAACTAAGGCAGAACCAAAAACATACCTGTTCTCTAAGCAGTTCGGCATGTTCCTCCTCAAGCTGTGTGACCTGTGCCTCCAGTTCTGCGATGTAAGCCTACACCCGAAACCAAATGAAAGCGTCAAATTTCACTCGATTGTACAACTGGGACAAAGGTCAAACCGTGCAGAATGCATCAAGATTGTCCCCGGTGAGACATTTGGCGTAACCTGCTTCCTCTCCCTGGACCTGGCCGCAGATTCGCGGTTCTTGATCATGCGCTTCTGGCGCTGCGTGGCCGCGCGGTCCATGGGATCCATCAGCGCCCTCTTCCTCGCCCTTCCGGCGCCGCCGGCACCGCCGCCTCGTCGTCGCCCTCCGGCCACGCCCGCCCCCACATCCGCCCCCACATCGGGGAACCCTACCGCCATATTCCCCTCCACCGCCGTAACCCTACCGTCGTCCTCCCTGGCGAGGAAATCCTCCAGGGTCATCACGGCCGCGCCGCCCGCCTCGCCGCCTCCGCCGCCGGCGGGGGCAGGGGCGGGGGCGGGGGCGGAGAGGCCCCCGGTGGCCGAGATCTCCTTCCAGACCTCCTCGGCCGTCCGGCGGGCGGCGGCCTCCGGCGCGGGGGCGGGGTCCGCCGGGGCGCCGGCGCCGGAGGGGGGCGCCTCGCCGTATATGTTGCGGAGGATGTCGTCCATGTTCATGGATCCGATGCCGCTGGCGCTCCGGAAGCGCGCGAGATCGGAGGAGCCGGACGGCGGCGGCTGCGACGACGCGGCCATCACCCGCGACGATGCCATGCGCTGGCAGCCCGCAGCCCGGCGAGGACCCGGCGGCCGGCGCCGGGGGGCTGTCGCAGTCTCTCTGTGTGTTGTTGGCTCGAATTTTTTAGGCTCTCGGGGTCGAAGGTTTCGGGGGAGGTGGAAAGGGAAAGAGGGAGAGGGGGGAAAGCTCTGGACGCGAGACGTGGGGGAACGATGGAAGCGGGAGGGCTCTCTGTGTGCGAGACTGCGACTGTCTATGGCGGAGGCTCGGGCCAAGCTCCGTGCTTTTTGCCAGTGTGTGTGGTGTGCGCACCATACCACAGCGCTGCTTTCCGCGTGAGCGCTCGATGGGTGAGTCTAGCTTTTTCTTTCCTCTTTTGTCACTAATTAAACACAGCCGCGCAATAATTGAAGCAACCATTACACTAAATCATCGGTTTTAAGGAAAAAATATCACATATATCCTAAGAAAAATGTCACATTGGCATAAGCTCTTTTTTTCTGAAAAAGAAAGATTTTATTCAATAGGAGCATTTTACATAGACGAGCGTGAAAGGCATCAAGCTTGCTACAGAGAGTATGTCCTTGCTGGACATTGACCTGCTTCAGTACTTAAGCACTGAATAGCTAAAGACATACGTAGATTGTATTCTCAACGCTAGATGAGCTTGGTGATGAGCTTTGACATTTCTACGCCGGATGTTACTATGATGGAAGGAGGAAGAAGCATGTATTGTTGCCAATTGCGATCTATTCTCCCAATGTCTGAGAGCTTGAAACACCGTTCTCGCAAAGCCAACACCAAGCAATCTATATAGAAGTGTGGTTGTTGAACCTGGAAAATATCGGCTAGCTTGGTTGCTAGAAAAAGCCATAAGTCTTTGCCTGGAGTGGTGAAGATGCTGGAGGTGAGAGCGCCGAGATATACAGATGTTGAAGATGTCGATTCCCTTGAATTTGGATGACTATGCCTAATCATGCTTGACTTTTCCTTGAATCTTGTTGCTTCTCCCATGCAGCATCGCAGAAGATCGCATTCCATGTAGTAAATTCAGAGTCTTGGAGTTGTAGTGCCTGTTTAGGTACCTGAATGTTGGTCAATTTGCACTCTACCATGTTGTTTAGTGGAGCTAGAGACCTCTAACTTAGTTGCATTGAATAGCATTAGCTTCTTCAAAAACCTGCGAAGGTGTGCTAACTTTCCTGCAAAACAGAGTGTCATTTCGAGGCTTCTATAGACACCACAAAAAGGTACAGAGAGTAGTGAGTTTTATTGGTGGATGTCCAGATGCATGTGAGCAAGGCATGAATCATATCAGTAAGAAAGCTTTATTGAGCAGCAAAGAGTTCAGTTCTAATGGACCAGGAAAAACAAAACCATGCTGCTTTAGAAAAAGGACATAAGAAAAACATATGCATATCATCTTCTTTATTACCACATCTAGAGCAACATTCTTTGATGTGTTTGGAATACCTGCTTGCCCTCTTTCTCGTCAAGAGTGCTTTCCCGAGGAGCCTCGAAGCAAATGTTTGAACCCTCGGCGCCATTTGTTTATCATGCCAAACTTGATTAAGAAGGGAGATGGTTTGTGGAGAAACAATTTTTGGGTGCTGCCTCGGTGGAAGTTGGAGAATGTTGAAACAATTTGGTATATTGAAGCTAAAATTATAAGAGGTTTTACCTTGAGAATTGCAGACCAAAAGGCAGACTTTGGCACATTTGAGGAGGCTCTCCAAATGGATGTATCATGGTGATACTTTGCCTTAAGAATTTGTGCTAGATGACTTTGCAGCTCCTTTGTCAATCTCTAAGCCATCATTAGTATTAGTCCTTGGTTGATTACCTGCAAATTTTGAATACCAAGACCACCAATATTTGTTTGCAATACAAATATCAGCCCAAGCCCTCACACGTAGGCTTTTAGTGGTACGGTCATCTTGAACACCTGTCCACCAGAAATTCCCGGCGAGGAATTCTTTGGGGAAAAGAATGTTAGACATATAGTATGCAGGAATGGAAGACAAAACAAATTTTATGAGAGTTAATCTGGCTTCCTGAGAGAGCCTATTTGCTTTGTACGTAGCAAGCTTGGATTTAAATTTATCGTACACGAAAGCATGTTGCTGATCTATCCTTAGAAGGAAAAACAAGGGGGTGACCTATATGAACAAAAGAGTCATCAGTGTTTGGTGCTGGAAAGGTTATTTTGATATCTTGCTTAATCTGCAAAGCAACATTTTTGCTAAGTAAAATTCCAGATTTGCTCCAGTTTAGAGTTGGCCCAAATTCCTGATAGAAATGGTTTAAGAGATTGAAAATAGTTCTAGATTCCTGCACATTCACTTTTCCACAAAGAATCAAGTCGTCTGCAAACATCAAGGAGTGAATTGGAGGACAGTTTGGTCCAAGGAAAATACTTGTGAGGTTGTTGACTTGAAGAGAATCCCGAAGCATCAAAGATAGTTCATTGACTACAAGGACAAAAAAGATATGGCGACAAAGGACAACCCTGTTTTATTCCTCTATTGCTTTTGAAACTCGCAAAAGATTGACCGTCGATAATGATAGAGAAAGTCGGTGAAGAAATGCATGTGTGCACAAGTTCTATGAAATGATCATGAAGACCTTTATGAGTGAGAGCCGAAAGAATGAAGTACCACTCTATTCTATCAAAAGCCTTTGCTAGATCAATTTTTAGCATAAGTCAAAGCTATTCTAGGATGATAAAGTGGAAGAGTGGGCAATTTCTTGAGAAACTATAATATTGTTGCTAATGCGTCTACCTTCAATAAAAGCTTGTTGAGAGGGATGAATGTAATTCGCCAAGTGCTCTTTAAATATGTTGGATAGAGATTTAGCAATAGTTTTATAAATGGCATCGTACAAGCTTATGGATCTATAATCAACATGCAATTGGCAAGTAAGATTCTTAGGACCGAGGGCAATTTGGGTATCATTGAGATGAGGTGGTAAAATACCTGTAATGTGGAAGTTTATTACAAGGTTGGTGACATCATCTCCTATCCAACTCGAAGTTGAAAGGTAGAAGCTAACATTGAAACCATCAGGTCCTGGCGAGACATTCCTCTTCATAGCTTTGAGAAATACCACATATCTCCTGCTTGTCGGGAACTGAATTGGTAAAGCCATTTGTATCTTGCAAGATTATTGTTTCTAAGTTGGGCCTGCCATTGTAAGTGGAGGAGGAGCGGAAAATAGACTTGAAATAATTAACAAACTCCTTTGCAATATCATCTGGGTCAAACAGATTATTGCCATGCGTGTCCTTAATAGAAAGTATACGATTTCGACGCTTACGCTTTTGAACCGTATTGTGAAAGAAGGAAGTGTTCCTATAGCTTTTGAATGGTGTGCGATACATGTGTCATCTTAGGCCCTTCCTGCTATAGTGTGCGTTGAAATATGAGTTCCAGACTCTTGATTTTTTGGAAACTGAAGAGGGGCGTTTGAGGAAAGAGGAGGAGAGGAGCATTAAGTGTAAAAGATAGCGATGACCCCTTGAGTCTCTTATAAACACCATTTTAGTTTGATGTCTTTTCATTGATTTTTATAATAATAATTGAGAAATAAAGAAGAACCTCGGCGTATCATTTTTTGGAAACTTTTGATCTATTCATCTCCAATCATGGCAGTGCAACTTAGTGTATGAAATATTACCATACTACCAAAAGTTCTTATTATATTTAGTCATTTCCTTTTTGTGTAGACATGTGTTATGTTCCTTAACAATATTTTTTGATTTGGACAATCAAAGTTGGGACTTGGATGTTTGTCCACTCTAATTTGAATGTGTGAAGTTTCGATTTGGATATTCGCCTCTTTCTTGAGACTTATAATACAAATTCTCTATGAATACATACATTCATCGAGCTAGGTGAAAAACTAAGGAGACTTACAACATGGCTAATAAAAAGCTAATAAGTGATCACTAGGTAGTAGCACCGTATGTTACATATAAATGGGTTGATCTTTCATCTTATTTGGACCTGCTTCATGTGCCCATGTCATTTAGTTTTTGCCTCCACATGAAAAACATGTATGGATGAAAACTATGTAAATATTGACAACTATTTTGTTAATTATTTGATGGCAAGTGAGACCGCGCGTTGCACGTGCAAACTTAATAGTATGGTTGATAATCATCGACAACGATGAACGAGAGAGTTAAGAAGTCTTTTGCTAATCGTAAGTGCCTAGGATTTATGTATTGGTATCTTTGCTTCTTGTATTTTGTAGCACTAGTTATCCTTTTGAATTATTATTTTTTCTCAACCCTCGTCCGCCAGGGACCACCGATCATGGGAAAATCGGGACGAGCGAGAAGTGTGGGCAATCACGAGAAAAAGGGACACTAGAGCGGGACATAGATGCAACGTAGGATTCAGATCCGACGGTATTGGATGCGTTTGGTCCATATGCAAAAACGATCTGATGTGCCAGTTACAAAGTTTGATACATATATTGAACGCCCACCCCTACATTTTTTGAACACAGTACACACGCAAGCACTCATACATACACGCATACACTCATCCCTATTGTCGATATAAAAACCAGCAGACCTCGGGGTAGGGGTTGATATGTCTCCGTCATATCTGTAATTTTTGATTATTCCATGCCAATATTACACAACTTTTACACACTTTTGGCAACATTTTATATTATTTTTTGGGACTAACATATTGATCCAGTGCCCAGTGACAGTTTCTGTTGGTTGCATGTTTTTTGTTTCGCAGAATATCCATATCAAACGAAGTCCAAATGCGATAAAAATTTACGGAGAATTATTTTGGAATATATGTGAATTTTGGGAGGTGGAATCAACGCAAACGGAGGCCCATGGCCTCCATTAGATACCAGGGCACGACCCATACCCCCTGGCGTGCGGTGGTGCCTTGTGGGCACCCCATAAGTCAGTTGGTGCTCTACTTCGGGCGCAAGGAAGCTTATATCCAGAAAACAATCGTGTTAAAATTTCAGCGCAATCGGAGTTACGGATCTCCAGATATTTAAGAAATGGTGGAGGGCTGAAAATAGGGTCGCGAAACAGAAGAGAAACAAAGAGACATATCTGATCTCGGAGGGGCTCTCGCCCCTCCGTCGCCATGGAGGCCATGGACCAGAGGGGAAATCCTCCTCCCATATAGTGAGGAGGCCAAGGAAGAAGAAGAAGGAGGGGCACTCTCCCCCTCTCTCCAGGTGGCGCCGGAGTGCTGCCGGGGCAAGGATCGTGACGGCAATCTACATCAACAATCTTGCTACCGTGAACACCAACTTTCCCCCCTCTATGCAGCGGTGTGACCTCTCTATTCCCGCTGTATTTCTCTACTTAAACATGGTGCTCAACACTATATATTATTACCCAATGATATGTGGTTATCCTATGATGTTTGAGTAGATCTATTTTGTCCTATGGGCTAATCGACGATCGTGGTTGGTATGAGTTGTACATTTTATTATGGTGTTGTCCTATGGTGCCCTCCGTGTCGCGCAAACGTGAGGGATCCCCGCTGTAGGGTGTTGCAATATGTTCATGATTCTCTTATAGTGGGTGGCGTGAGCGACAGAAACACATACCCGAGTAAGGGGGTTGTTGCGTATGGGAGTAAAGAGGACTTGATGCTTAAGGCTATGGTTGGGTTTTACCTTAATGATCTTTAGTAGTTGCAGATTCTTGCTAGAGTTCCAATCATAAGTGCATATGATCCAAGTACGGAAAGTATGTTAGCTCATGCCTCTCCCTCATATAAAGTTCCAATAATGATTACCGGTCTAGTTATCGATTGCCTAGGGGCAAATCTTTCTCTTGTGTTACAAAAAGCTTTCTGCTACACTACTAATTTTATTATCTTGTAATTTATTTCTTGTTTTATTCTCGCTAAGTACTTCTAGTTTTATTCATGTTCTAAATAAAGCAAACGTTAAGTGTGGGTAGAGTTGTATCGGTGGTCGATAGAACTTGAGGGAATATATGTTCTACCTTTAGCTCCTCGTTGGGATTCGACACTCTTACTTATCGAAAAAGGCTACAAACAATCCCCTACACTTGTGGGTTATCAAGACCTTTTTCTGGCGTCGTTGCTGGGGAGCAATAGCGTGGGGTGAATATTCTCGTGTGTGCTTGTTTGCTTTATCACTAAGTAGTTATTTTTTTTCTTGTTTCCTATCTTTAGTTATGGGTAGGAAACGCAAAATACCAAAAAAATTACTTGTACCTACTACACCGATGGTTGCAGAACCAACCAAAATCTATCATACTGCTGAAGCCTTTTACTTGGATCATCTTCGATCCATTTGTGCTCGTGCTGAAACCCCAACTAGCTTAGTTGAGGGAAAATCATTAAATGAGCATGCTTATTATGTGCGATACCGCTTATCTCAAAAAGGGAAACTTTTGTGGCATCATATTAATACTATGCATTGCGATGCTTGGAATTTATGCGAAATACATGATTTTACTTGTTGTTCTGAAGACCCTAAGAAATACCTTCCCTACCAATGTGAGTTTAGTGATAATGGAATTCTATCTTCTTATAATAAGGGTGTTTATAGTTACTATGATGTTGAACAAATTGAATAATTTGTTGCTTTTAAGGGTGCTTACGAAATTGCTTCTTTGATTGAAAAGTATGATGTTACTCTTTACAATTTGAAAAGTTTGCCATACTTAAATATTGCTATGAAAATTATGCTTATAATGCTTATGTTAAACCATATATTGAGCACTTCTCCACTGTCCAAGACGAGACTAATATTTTGCAGGAATCTATGGAAGAAGAAATTGGATGAAAAAGATGAGATGGAGAGCGAAGAACAAAAGGAGGAAGAACGGATTAGCTAGCCGTGCCCACCTTTTGATGAGAGTAACCCCTCAACTCATACATTGTTTAATTTCCCTTCATGCTTACCGAAGGATGAATGCTATGATGATTGCTATGATCCTGTTGATCCGTTTGAAATATCCCTTTTTGATGATGCTTGCTATGCTTGGGCCAAGATGTCAATATGAATTATGCTTATGGAGATGAACTTGCTATAGTTCCGTATGTTAAGAATGAAATTGTTGCTACTGCACCCACGCATGATAGTCCTATTATCTTTTTGAATTCTCCCAACTACACTATATCGAAGAAGTTTTCCCTTATTAATGATTATATTGATGGGTTGCGTGTGACTACTACACATGCTGATTTTGATGAATATAATATGCATGTGATTTTTGCTCCTACTTGCAATTATTATGAGAGAGGAACTACATCTTCGCCTCTCTATGTTTCCAACACGATAAAATTACAAGAAACTGTTTATACTATGCATTGGCCTTTACTTGATGTGCATGAATTGTTCTTTTATGACATGCCGATGCATAGGAAAGAGTTAGACTTCGTCATTACATGATATATATTGCTTTGTGCTCATTACTAAATTATAAATCATTGTTAATTAAAATTGGCTTTGATATACCTTGGGATCCGGGTGGATCAATTACTTGAGCACTTTATGCCTAGCTTAATGGCTTTAAAGAAAGCGCTCCCAGGGAGACAACCCGGAAGTTTTAGAGAGACATTTATTTCTGTTGAGTGCTTTTAAGAGGTTTGAAAACAAAAAATATAGAGGGGAACCTAAATTTTTTCAAAAAGAAAAGTGAAAGTAAGAGAGACGAACACCATTGAAGTGGGGGAGCTTTTTGAACTTTGTTCATGCCCATAACTTTGTGAATCTCAATTACAGAAACTTTTCAACACAAATAATTACCCCCTTGTACAAATCCATTGTATTATAAAAAATTGTGCCAAGATTTACCTTTAGGATGTTTACATTGTTTGGTTGGTATGTGCGGTGCATAAACAGAAACTTTGGTTGTAGTGCGTGAATTTACATTTCTTACTGGAAGGTCATAAATTTGTGATTTTTTACACAATACTGCTATACAAATTGTTTATTCTGTCCTAAGTTTTCAGAATTTTTTGGGTTACAGAAGTATGGCCTTAATTCGAATCTTTACAAACTGTCCTGTTTTCACAGATTGTTGTTATAGTCTCATTATTTGGATATGTTTGAAATCTTGTTGAGCCTCCTTTGACTTGGGGACATATAATTGTGATATAATACAGTGGGTAATGTTTGATTATAATTATACAATAATGTTACAACAATACATGATGGGATTTGGTTGTTATATGTACTAACCCCGCTAATAAAAGTTCGGTTAAGTTTTGTGTGGATGAAGTGTTCGAAGATCGAGGAGGTCTTGATGTGAGGAGAAGGAGGAGAGGCAAGAGTTCAAGATTGGGAATGCCCAAGGCACCCCAATTAAATATTCAAGGAGACTCAAGCATCTAAGCTTGGTGTTCCCCGGGAGGCATCCTATCTTTCTTCAACAAGTATCTGCATGTTTCGGTTTTCGTTATGTTCACATGATATGCGTAAATTCTTGGAGCGTCTTTTGTGTTTGTTTTTCACTTTTATTTTATGCACCATGCTGGTATGAGATAGTCCTTGGTTGATTTATAGAATGCTCTTTGCACTTCACTTATATCTTTTGAGTATGGCTTTATAGAATGCCTTATGTGCTTCACTTATATCATTTGAAGTTTGGATGCCTATTTCTCTACATATAGAAAACCGTTATTTGTAGAATGCTCTTTTGCTTCACTTATATTTGTTAGAGCATGATCTTTTGTAGAAAGAATTAAACTCTCATGCTTCACTTATATCTATTTAGAGAGTCAACGGGAATTGGTCATTCACATGGTTAGTCATAAAATCCTACGTAAAACTTATGGATCACTGAATATGATATGTTTGATTCCTTGCAATAGTTTTGTGATATAGAGATGATAATATGTGGGAGGTACTAGTGGATAATTTTTTTAGTAGGAATATTGGTGTTAAGGTTTGGATTCCTGAAGCATGCACGTATAGTCTCCCGTTATGCCAGGAAGTTGGAGCACAATTTATCCTTGACTGTCTATCTTTGCGTGAAGGTCGGGGGCACGCGATGGTTAACTCCTACCAACCTCCCCCCTAGGATCATGCGTAGTAGTACTTTGCTTTGAGGGCTAATAAACTTTTGCAATAAGTATGTGAGTTCTTTATGACTAATGTGAGTCCATGGATTATACGCACTCTCACCCTTCCAATATTGCTAGCCTCTCTAGTACCGCGCAACTTTCGCCGATGCATAAACCCTACTTATACCTTCCTCAAAACAGCCACCATACCTACCTATTATGGCATTTCCATAGCCATTCCGAGATATATTGCCATGTAACTTCCATCATCATCATGTACATGACTTGAGCATTCATTGTCATATTGCTTTGCATGATCGTAAGAGCTAGCACGATATTTCATGGCTTGTTCATTTTTTTTGATATCTTTGCTATGCTAGATCATTGAACATCCTGGTACACTGCCAGATGCACTCATATAGAGTCATACTTTGTTCTAGGTATCGAGTTGTAATTTTTTGAGTTATAAGTAAATAGAAGTGTGATGATCATCATTATTCATTATTAGAGCATGTCCCAGTGAGGAAAGGATAATGGAGACTATGATCCCCCCACAAGTCGGGATGAAACTCCGGACAAATATAAAAGAAAATAAAAAAGAAAGAAAAATAAAAATAAAAAATGAGGTGAGGCCAAAAAGAGCCCAAAGAAAAAAAGAAAAAAATGAGAGGAAAGTGAGAAGGGGCATTGCTACTATCCTTTACCACACTTATGCTTCAAAGTAGCACCATGTTTTTCATGTAGAGAGTCTCCTACGCTTTTACAGTCATGTACTAGTGGGAATTTTTCATTATAGAACTTGGCTTGTATATTTCGATGATGGGCTTCCTTAAATGCCCGAGGTCTTCGAGCAAGCAAGTTGGATGCACACCCACTTAGTTTTCAGTTGGAGCTTTCATACTCTTATAGCTCTTAGTGCATCCGTTGCATGGCAATTCCTACTCCTCACATTGATATCGATTGACGGGTATCTCCATAGCCCATTGATTTGCCTAGTTGATGTGAGACTTTCTCCCTTGTTTTGTGTACTACCACCGCATTCTATTCCACGCATAGTGCTATGTCCATGGCTTGCGCTCATGTATTGCATGAGAGTTGAAAATGCTGAAGCGCATTAAAAAGTATGAACCAATTGCTTGACTGACACCGGGGTAGTACATGATTTATACTTTGTGTTAAGAAGACAGAGCATGACAAGGTTATATGATTTTGTAGGGATAACGTTCTTTAGCATTGATATTTTGAAAGACATGATTATTTGTTGGGATGCCTGCGTATTAATGTATTTATGTCAATATAGACTATTGCTTTGAATCACTCGTGTCTTAATATTCATGCCATGATTAGATTATATGATCAAGATTATGCTAGGTAGCATAAATTATCTTTTTGATCATTTACCTACTCGAGGACAAGCATGAATTAAGCTTGGGGATGCTGATACGTCTCCGTCGTATCTATAATTTTTTATTGTTCCATGCCAATATTATACAACTTTTATAAACTTTTAGCAACATTCTATATTATTTTTTGGGACTAACATATTGATCCAGTGCCAGTTCCTGTTTGTTGCATGTTTTTTGTTTCGCAGAATATCCATATCAAACGAAGTCCAAATGCGATAAAAATTTACAGAGAATTATTTTGGAGCATATGTGAATTTTGGGAGGTGGAATCAACGCAAACGGAGGCTCACGGCCTCCACTAGATACCAGGGCGCGGCCCATACCCCCTAGCGCGCGGTGGTGCCTCATGGGCACCCTGTAAGTCGGTTGGTGATCTACTTCGGGCGCAAGGAAGCTTATATTCGGGAAAAATCGTGTTAAAATTTCAGCACAATTGGATTTATGGATCTCCTGATATTTAAGAAATGATGGAGGGCTGAAAAACGGGGTCGAGAAAAAGAGAGACAGATCCAATCTCGGTGGGGCTCTCGCCCCTCCGCCGCCATGGAAGCCATGGACCAGAGGGGAAACCCTCCTCCCATCTAGGGAGGAGGCCAAGGAAGAATAAGAAGGAGGGGGGCTCTCTCCCCCTCTCTCCCGGTGGCGCCGGAGTGCCGCTGGGGCAAGGATCATGACAGCGATCTACATCAACAATCTTGCTACCGTCAGCACCAACTTTCCCCCTCTCTATGTAGCGGTGTAACCTCTCTATTCCCTTTGTATTTCTCTACTTAAACATGGTGCTCAACACTATATATTACTAGATCATCGATGGCGCGCGTTGCTGCGCCCCTCAGTTTCTACGCTATAATCTTAGAGATTGACACAAATATTTGGAGGGATTTTTCCTGACAGCAGGCTAGGCGAAAATATTGTGGTGGCGTTTGGTTTTGATCTTAAAATTAGATCACTTTATTGGAACGTTATGTGCCTATGGTGGAGAGTCAAAAAGGAGTTGACATTTTTGGACTCTGCAATAAATTTCATAAACTATGAATTTGAACCCTTTGAATGTAGTACCATATATTTGTCTCATTTATTCGCCTCTATTTTGTTTTTCAGGTAGCAACAATTTATATGCAATCTAGCCTGTATTTCCCCTCACATGCTTTTAGTGAAGGAAAGCTTAAATTTGCAGGAATCAAGGTTTTGAACATCTTCTTTGACAATATACAAACTCTTTTAATAGTTTATTTGACTCCTAAGTAGTTTTCGCATGTACTTTCAGTACATACCATATGCTCTTTTACTTAACATATGCTTGTTTCCTTCATGTTTTCCCTCTGCAATAGCTAATTATAAGTAACTAAAAGCAAACCAAATACTATATATATGCAAAATTGTCAAGTACAATATACTGAAGCCTATCCGTGTCTTAAATTTGTTTTGTGGTATATATCGGCATCCATAAATTTCTTGTGCTGATCATATATATTATCTTTCTATGAATCGCAAGGACCATTTTCATATAAGAATAGTGTAGTACTACATGAAGGTAATACATTAGGTACCACTATTATTTGCTCTCTAATTTTGAGTGCCTACGTTTTTACTGGGGTACATAATCGGTGTCTATTTTTCTGTGCCCGCAAGAAAAGGGGTCTAATTTTCTCGATGTGATGCCAAGCGACGTCACACACAAAATGTGATAAACCTAACAAGCTAGCCTCAAGCACAAAATTATTTGTTTCCTGCTACATAGTGGCATAATAAGTTAATAATGATGTTAGCTATGGCTTCTGTAAGGAGGCAATGTTAGGTAAGGCATGCGGTGTATCCACATAATTTTGCACTAAAAGATTATGTGTGATGTGTTACATTTCTTAGGTTGATAATGAACTTCTCATATTTTGTAAAGGACATTTTTGTATGTAATTACCAGATTACATTCAGAAAATGCACATTAGTTGCTTCTAAATTCTAAATATCAGCCTCCAAACAACTTATAAACGTATCATATTGTGGGATGGATGAAGTAGTACACTTACACGAAATAGCATATGCATTTTAGTTTATAACATCTGCCTATAGCCGGTTCCAATGGGTTCCTTTTTTTTGTAGTATACTAAAATATCAACCTACTATTGACATATTCAGCTGCAAGAAAGGAAAAAACTGTCCTTCTAGAGAACCTGCAATAATTAAAAATTATTAGCCAAAGAACACGTCCTTATTAGCCAAAGAGTAGCAAGGGATAATGTAAATCAGTGCATCACCTTCCAGATGGGTTAATGCCTAAACCTTCTAATCCAGTAGAATAAGGTAACCCATCAGAACGAACCTACATTGTTTGTGAGCAGAAAGAACAGTATGTATAAAGAGATTCTAAAAAGGGATGAAGAATTGGGGGAAGAGAGGATCTAGGAAGGAGGGATGATTGGAACAAATTAGAGAGGAAGTGAGGAGAGTGGGGAAGGATCTGCGGCAACGTTGGATTATATGGGCGCACGTGAATTAAAGGGAAACACGAATAAACAATTGTAACTGATCTGCAATTATTGGCAGACGCCTCATCTACTGCTATTAGTGATCTACTAACGTCACAATCAATCTTATAGAACCAATCGACGTATGCCTGTTTGTCGCCACGGCACTGCCCCGTTGTACCGGGCAACCGAGTAGACCTCGTGTCGTAGCTCGACGAGCACCGTGTGTTGCATCATTCAGAACCCAACGCGGTCGCCATTGGAGTCATAGATCCCGCATCGGTTGGAACCAGGTCGGTCGCACATTGAAGGAGCCGCCACACGAAGGAACAAAACGAGGACCAGGCCCACGTGATGGAACGAAACGATCGTCTACTGTTTTTTAGACAAGACTCCTTTTCTTTCTAGCTGCACAGACAAGAGCTTAAGTACAACCCATTAGGCCCAATTCAATCCCAGACGAAAAAAGTCACTAGAGCAGCGGCCCAGCAGCGTCAGCGCTCGTTAGCAGCGAATGAAACAAGCTTAGGTGTGAATCTGAGTTAATTAGATGGCCAGGAATGCTCAAAACTAATGATCCAGCGGCTGCAAATGCTAATGGCCTGAGAGGGCTGGAAAGTTGCACGGTTATAATGTCTTTAAATTACCCAATGATATGTGTTATCCTATGATGTTTAAGTAAATCTATTTTGTCCTATGGGCTAATCGACGATCGTGGTTGGTATGAGTTGTATATTTTATTATGGTGTTGTCCTACGGTGCCCTCCGTGTCGCGCAAATGTGAGGATCCCCGCTGTAGGGTGTTGCCATATGTTCATGATTCTCTTATAGTGGGTGGCGTGAGCGACAGAAACACATACCCGAGTAAGGGGATTGTTGCGTATGAGAGTAAAGAGGACTTGATACTTAAGGCTACGATTGGGTTTTACCTTAATGATATTTAGTAGTTGCGGATGCTTGCTAGAGTTCCAGTCATAAGTGCATATGATCCAAGTACGGAAAGTATGTTAGCTCATGCCTCTCCCTCACATAAAGTTGCAATAATGATTACCGGTCTAGTTATTGATTGCCTAGTGACAAATCTTTCTCTTGTGTTACAAAAAGCTTTCTACTACACTACTAAGTTTATTATCTTGTAATTTATTTCTAGTTTTATTCTCGCTAAATACTTCTAGTTTTATTCCTTTTCTAGATAAAGCAAACGTTAAGTGTGCATAGAGTTGTATCGATGGTTGATAGAACTTGAGGGAATATTTGTTCTACCTTTAGCTCCTCATTGGGATTTGACACTCTTACTTATCAAAAAAGGCTACAAACGATACCATACACTTGTGGGTTATCAGGGTTCGGAGCTGTGGATATCGTACAGATGGTAACAGGAACAAAGGGACGATGTTTTACCCAGGTCGGGCCCCTTGATGGAGGTAAAACCCTACACTACAAAAAAGACACTTCCGTGATGATACGTGTTTGTCACAGTAGGTCACGTTTTCTGTCATGCATGTACATCCATGACGTTTTTATGATAGAAGCAAGATAGTCATACCTGTGCTGTCGTAGAAGTGTTCCATGACAATACCAAAATTATCATCATGGAAGTGTCCATTTCCATGACGATAAATGGTGCGCCATGGAAGTGTTTTCGTCAAGGGTAACCGACACGTGGCATCCACCATAACAGGCTGCCGTTAAGCTATCAGCTTCCGGTTTGGATCCGTTAACCCGTTAACAGCCCGGACCAATGGGGATTTTCCACGTGTAAAATTCTCATTCGCCGGAGGATCCACATGTCAGCTCAGCGTTGGGACAGTTGTCACCCACTCATTGTATGGGAGGCGCCTATGATATGTTGACATGTGGCAAGGCCCAACAGTGGACCATTTAGGTGAAAGAGGCTGACCTAGTCAAAATTAGCAGGCCGACCCATATAGGGCCTACTTGTGTCTGGTCCATTTAGGCCCACGGCCCATGCGAGATGTGCCAATTTGGCCCGTCAACGACTCATTAACTATTTGGCACCATTGCAGCCCATCGTCAGTTCGAGCCCGTTAACAACCCGCTATATATTTGGGCTCAATATCGGCCCAACATAGTTTCCGCCTGTTAACAACCCATTCAAGGATGGGCCAATTTTCAGGATGTACGTCTTTCGACCTTTTAGCGACCCATTTAAGTGTTGGGCCAATTTCCAGCCCGGTGTGCCTTTTAGCCTTGGAGTTGGGCCATTTGCAATCCGACCTGAGTTTTGGCCTCTTGCCGGCCCATGCCTTCATGGTCCAATACCAGCCCAGTTTCTCTTTCGGCCTGCTAAAGGCCCAGAACATAGTTGGGCCATATACAGTCCGAACTAACTTTCAGCCTCTTAGCGGCCCATGCTCTTCATGGTCCAATACCTGGCCGCTGTCTCTTTTGGCCTACTAAAGGCCCACAATACAGTTGGGCCATATATAGCCTGACCTTAGTATCGGCTTATTAACGGCCCGTGAAATCGAATGGGCCCACTTATTGCCCGCTTCGATTTCGGCCTGTTAACGACCGGAGAGGTAATTGGGCCAAGCATTAACCGTTGGCTCGTTTCAATCATAGCGGCCCAATAGAGCTTTCGGCTTGGTTATGACCCATCAACTTATTGGGCCCGCTAAAGTTCGAACATGTCTGTAGGCCCAATTAGAGAAAGTCGATTTCGGCCCAGCTATAATTTGAGCCCATTACGACGAGCATTTATGGATAGGACCAAAACCGATCAATCAAAGGCCTAAGAGATTTTTGGCCCCTGCGAGCCCATTAGGGGGGCCCATTAAGGGCAGTGGGCCGCTATCCTTCATATAGGGCCCACGACGGTTCGTGCTAGCTATTAATTTCACTGCTTTTTTTGGCGTCCTAGCGACTAGTTAGCAAATGTATGGCATACAAGGAAAAACGTAGCACATCTAGCATATATTACAGGAAATTACATCCACTGGGAAATCTAAGATTGATGCCAGTGCAAATAAATGAACAGAACTTAACGATCTACAACCTCCGCGCAGATGATGCCCATAAGAATGTGAGCAAGATCTTCCTTCTTTTCTACACTGTCTCTGAAAACATTGATCAGTTTTGTTGCGCAAGAATGTGCACCTCTGATTCCTCCACGATTTCCATCATTGCTTCAGACAATAATTGGTTCACAAACATACATTTTTTCTATTGGATTTGAGACAAAGAAAACTAAACAGATTCAGATGGCGATTTTGGCAGGCTTGTATTATTGATAGTGGAGAGTGTCTCGACCTCTGCATCATAACATAAATTAGGAGGGGAACCGAACAGATTAATCAAGAGTTATTGCCATATTACCTGCCCTAGATTTATTGGAAAGAAACAATGGGGTTGCCTTGCTGTTTTCAGAGTTTGTCTTCTTATCTTCAACAACCTGCACCAAATTAACACACTAGCATTGCTATCTTGGCCAGGTCAGATAATAGGAAAGCAACATTGACACAATGAACGTTTGGGAAGCAGACCACACCAGCCTACACCAAATTAACACAATATAGCACAGCTATCATCAACCAGGTAAGGTAATAGGAAAGCAACATTGACACAACGAATGATTGGGCAACCAGACCACAACACTACATTTTAGTAATGTGCATGATATGAGATAGTACACTCATGCAGCTCAGTATGCAAAACTACCAGGCAGTTTTCCTTACAAAAATGAACATTGTCGCCTTTAATTATACATTTTGCTACAAGTAAATTTAGATCAGATAAAGGTTGGATTCACGCCGATTAACAAAATACATGTTGATGTAAAAATATAGTGATATACAACAGGTACTTACATCAGCATTGGAGAACAGAGAATTCCCGCAAGATACTTTCCTTGAACACGATCCCAGTTTAGAAAGTCGTCTATCCTTTAAGCTTATTTTCTAAAAGAGAGATGGGTAAGAAACATGTAGAAAATATGATCTGAATGCTATAAAATTTCATGATGCGAGGATACGCACTTGCTTCTTAGAATGGAGTTGACATATTTTTGCTGGATTGGAGCGGACTAGTTCTTTGGCCACTGGAATCTGCTTATTATCAAGAGGAGTTGGGTTTCTCTGTGCTGGAGCAGTATCTATGAACACTGGAGTTGGTTTACTATCTCCTGGCGTTTGGATCTTTTGCAAAGACCTTGTTTGTAGCCCTTCAGATTCTATCATAGCCGTCTTCCCCTTGCATGCCTTATATAGAATGGTGCTTTGATTATAAAACATGCTACGGCAGAGAGATGGAATAGGTACCGAAGAATAGAAAGGCTTGACATATTGACATGTATTCCCTCCACTCGGAAATAAATGGTTGTGTCTAGGCATATTTCAGTTCTAGATACATCCATTTTTATTCATTTCCGCGACATGTAATCCGGACGGAGGGAGTATGATGTAAGAGCTAGGGATACGACAGGACAACAGAGTAAAGAAATACTAGTTGAATGTAAAACTGTATGATAGCGGAATAGGTACAGAAAAACACGAAGGCAATATATGCGTGTATGATTGGGAAACTAAGATGGCATTGCAACAGACCAGTAGAACAACACTTCAATGTAAAAAAACATGGTATGGTAGAGGGATGGAGTATCTGATGACTAATAATGCATAAGATATTCAGAAGCATCATGTCCAAACTAAGTAGATGGCATTGCATCAGAGTAGAATGACAGTACTTGAATTTGAAACATGTTATCATGGATGGAATAGGTACTGAAAACAGGAAGGCATGACATATTTACATGCATGGTCAAGTAGGCTAAGCAAAAGGCATTGCAACAGAGTAGATGCACTCCAGGACATTATATGCATGATATACCCATATAACTGGCCAAGTTAGAGCAAGGACCTTGTGGGGTGAATAGGATTCATCATCTTTCTGCAAGTCTTCTGAAGAACTGCCTTTACATGTTCCATCATATTGGGTATCACTGACATCAAGTTTGTTGGCCGTTACATTGCTCCGCGAGGTTCTTGTGGATATATCAGTGTGTGCAATTATATCTGACATGCATGGAAGACAACTAGTACTTAGATTTATGTAATGAGTGCCTGTAGGAGACGACATAAATAGTAGGACTGGACTAAACTAGCAGCAACAAGTCTCAAAAACTAAAGGGAGAACACAGTTGAAAGCTACAGAATATGTATTGTTTGTACTCGAGATTAACTATATGGCACACAAAAGTATTAAAGAACAACAACATAGGTAATATTAGAAGTGGTATAATCACGAGCCTGTAGGATAGCATTGGCTGATGGGTGATAACTATGGAACAACGTTACATCCTGAACAAGTCTCTTATCTGAACTATGGAACAACGTTAACTCCTGAACAAGACTCTTAAGAGATCAGGATAAATATACAGTGACATGTGATAATCTATTTTCCATGCTTAGATGAATAATGAAGCCATAAATGTTGCACACAAATAAGATGATGGTACAACCTATCTGGCCGCCATCCATAGGAGTGAGCATCATCTGCTGACTTGTCGATGGCCCTACAGTTGTTGTGGCTGTCCATGTCGGGCATGCATGTTCGATGCAGGGAACTTTTGAGTGGGGACTATAGATCCCTTCTGGTGTATGCTTCCCTTGTTGGAGCAGCTGCGGTGAGAAGGAAGATGGTGTAGCTGAAGATGCAGAAAATACATAATGTTAAGAACGACACATATCTCTCATCTGAAGAAATAACCTAATAGATCAACAGTAAGGTAAGAGACTGGTCACACGTCTGTTGACTGAAAACTAAATTGGGATCACACGAATTTATTTACTTTGGTACTGTCCGATGTACGTCGGATGGCTTGATGGCCATCTTGTGCCTCCCGACTCATTGTTCAGAATCTTCCCCGAAGAGCCAATGACCACCGGCAGAGCAACCTTCCTCCGCCGTCCCTGGCCGCGAGAGCTCCGATCAAAACCCCGCCCCACCGCACTGCCATGGTTGCGCTGTCCCCGGCCAAACCACAAAGACTCACCGTCATCCAGATCCGGCGACGACAGTACCTTCAACCCACGCAACTCTAAGATAGCCACCTAAGCACTGCTTCCACGGTGAATTTGCGCCCCTGCAGCCCTACTATGGACACCGAGGCACTGCTGCCCCAGCCAACCGGCAGCCTAGGAGCTCCGCTGCCTCGAGGGGTGCTGCTTCCCATTGGGAATTGACTTGCCCAGAATAAAAATTCAGGCTACCGACGCCTAAATAAAGTTATTTAAGATGAGTGTACTGATAACCCACGAGCATAGGGGATCGCAACAGTTTCCGAGGGTAGAGTATTCAACCCAAATTTATAGATTCGACACAAGGGGAGCCAAAGAATATTTGTATGTATTAGCATCTGAGATATCAATTCAGCCACAGCTGGAGATATAATATATGCAGCAAAGTGATTACTAGGACAGTAATATGATAGTTTTGATAGTAGTAGTAATGGTAGTAGCAGTAATGGTAACAGTAGCAGTAGTTTTGTAGCAATTGTAACAGTAGCAGCAACAATAGTAACTTAGCAAGTTCAATATATGGAAAACTCACAGGCACTGGGTGAAGGAAATATGCCCTAGAGGCAATAATAAAGTTATTATTTATTTCCTTATATCATGATAAATGTTTATTATTCATGCTAGAATTGTATTAACCGGAAACTTGATACATGTGTGAATACATAGACAAACAGAGTGTCACTAGTATGCCTCTACTTGACTAGCTCGTTGATCAAAGATGGTTATGTTTCCTAGCCATAGACATGAGTTGTCATTTGATTAACGGGATCACATCATTAGGAGAATGATGTGATTGACTTGACCCATTCCGTTAGCTTAGCACTCGATCGTTTAGTATGTTGCTATTGCTTTCTTCATGACTTATACATGTTCCTATGACTATGAGATTATGCAACTCCCGTTTACCGGAGGAACACTTTGTGTGCTACCAAATGTCACAACGTAACTGGGTGATTATAAAGGTGCTCTATAGGTGCTTCCAAAGGTACTTGTTGGGTTGGCGTATTTCGAGATTAGGATTTGTCACTCCGATTGTCGGAGAGGTATCTCTGGGCCCACCCAGTAATGCACATCACTATAAGCCTTGCAAGCATTGTAACTAATGAGTTAGTTGCGGGATGATGTATTACGGAACGAGTAAAGAGACTTGCCGGTAACGAGATTGAACTAGGTATCGAGATACTGACGATCGAATCTCGGGCAAGTAACATACCGATGACAAAGGAAACAACGTATGTTGTTATGCGGTCTGACCGATAAAGATCTTCGTAGAATATGTGGGAACCAATATGAGCATCCAGGTTCCGCTATTGGTTATTGACCGGAGACGTGCCTCGGTCATGTCTACATAGTTCTCGAACCCGTAGGGTCCGCACGCTTAAAGTTAGATGACGGTTATATTATGAGTTTATGTGTTTTGATGTACCGAAGGAGTTCGGAGTCCCGGATGAGATCGGGGACATGACGAGGAGTCTCGAAATGGCCGAGACGTAAAGATCGATATATTGGACGACTATATTCGGACTTCGGAAAGGTTCCGAGTGATTCGGTTATTTTTCGGAGTACCGGAGAGTTACGGGAATTCGTATTGGGCCTTAATGGGCCATACGGGAAAGGAGAGAAAGGCCCCAAAGGGTGGCCGCACCCCTCCCCATGGACTAGTCCGAATTGGACTAGGGAGGGGGGGGGGCGCCCCCTTCCTTCTTTCTCCTTCTCCCTTCCCTTCTCCTATTCCAACAAGGACAGGAAGAGTCCTACTCCCGGTGGGAGTAGGACTCCCCCCTTTGGCGCGCCCTCCTCCTTGGCCGGCGGCCTCCCCTTGCTCCTTTATATACGGGGGCAGGGGGGCACCCCATGGACACACAATTGATCAACGATCTTTTAGCCGTGTGCGGTGCCCCCCTCCACCATATTACACCTCGATAATATCGTAGCGGTGCTTAGGCGAAGCCCTGCGTCGGTAGAACATCAACATTGTCACCACGCCATCGTGCTGACGAAACTCTCGCTCAACACTCGGCTGGATCGGAGTTCGAGGGACGTCATCGAGCTGAACGTGTGCTGAACTCGGAGGTGCCGTGCGTTCGGTACTTGATCGGTCGGATCGTGAAGACGTACGACTACATCAACCGCGTTGTGTTAACGCTTCCTCTTTCGGTCTACGAGGGTACGTGGACAACACTCTCCCTCTCGTTGCTATGCATCACCATGATCTTGCGTGTGCGTAAGAATTTTTTTGAAATTACTACGTTCCCCAACAGTGGCATCCGAGCGTGGTTTTATGCGTTGATGTTATGCACGAGTAGAACACAAGTGAGTTGTGGGCGATATAAGTCATACTGCTTACCAGCATGTCATACTTTGGTTCGGCGGTATTGTGAGATGAAGCGGCCCGGACCGATATTACGCGTACGCTTACGCGAGACTGGTTTCATCGTTGCTTGCACTCGTTGCTTAAAGGTGACCGGCGGGTGTCTGTCTCTCTCACTTTAGTTGAACCGAGTGTGGCTACGCCCGGTCCTTGCGAAGGTTAAAACAGCACCAACTTGACAAACTATCATTGTGGTTTTGATGCGTAGGTAAGAACGGTTCTTGCTAAGCCCGTAGCAGCCACGTAAAACTTGGAACAACAAAGTAGAGGACGTCTAACTTGTTTTTGCAGGGCATGTTGTGATGTGATATGGTCAAGACATGATGCTATATTTTATTGTATGAGATGATCATGTTTTTGTAACCGAGTTATCGGCAACTGGCAGGAGCCATATGGTTGTCGCTTTATTGTATGCAATGCAATCGCCATGTAATTGTTTTACTTTATCACTAAGCGGTAGCGATAGTTGTAAAAGCAATAGTTGGCGAGACGACAACGATGCTACGATGGAGATCAAGGTGTCGAGCCGGTGACGATGGTGATCATGACGGTGCTTCGGAGATGGAGATCACAAGCACAAGATGATGATGGCCATATCATATCACTATATTGATTGCATGTGATGTTTATCTTTTATGCATCTTATCTTGCTTTGATTGACGATAGCATTATAAGATGATCTCTCACTAAAATTTCAAGATAAAAATGTTCTCCCTGAGTATGCACCGTTGCCAAAGTTTGTCGTGCCCAGACGCCACGTGATGATCGGGTGTGATAAGCTCTACGTCCATCTACAACGGGTGCAAGCCAGTTTTGCACACGCAGAATACTCAGGTTAAACTTGACGAGCCTAGCATATGCAGATATGGCCTCGGAACACCGAGACCGAAAGGTCGAGCGTGAATCATTATAGTAGATATGATCAACATAGTGATGTTCACCATTGAAAACTACTCCATTTCATGTGATGATCGGTTATGGTTTAGTTGATTTGGATCACGTAATCACTTAGATGATTAGAGGGATGTCTATCTAAGTGGGAGTTCTTAAGTAATATGATTAATTGAACTTAAATTTATCATGAACTTAGTCCTGATAGTATTTTGCAAATTATGTTGTAGATCAATAGCTCGCGTTGTTGCTTCCCTGTGTTTATTTTTGATATGTTCCTAGAGAAAAATTATGTTGAAAGATGTTAGTAGCAAAGATGCGGATTGGATCCGTGATCTGAGGATTATCCTCATTGCTGCACAGAAGAATTATGTCCTTGATGCACTGCTAGGTGACAGACCTATTGCAGGAGCAGATGCAGACGTTATGAACGTTGGGCTAGCTCAATATGATGACTACTTGATAGTTTAGTGCACCATGCTTAACGACTTAGAATCGGGGCTTCAAAGACGTTTTGAACGTCATGGACCATATGAGATGTTCCAGGAGTTGAAGTTAATATTTCAAGCAAATACCCGAGTTGAGAGATATGAAGTCTCCAACAAAGTTCTATAGCTAAAAGATGGAGGAGAATAGCTCAAGCAGTGAGCATGTGCTCAGATTGTCTGGGTACTACAATCGCTTGAATCAAGTGGGAGTTAATCTTCCAGATAAAATAGTGATTGACAGAATTCTCTAGTCACCATCACCAAGTTAGTAGAACTTCGTGATGAACTATAGTATGCAAGGGATGACGAAAGTAATTCCTGAGCTCTTCGTGATGCTGAAATCGACGAAGGTAGAAATCAAGAAAAACATCAAGTGTTGATGGTTGACGAGACCACTAGTTTCAAGAAAAGGGCAAAGGGAAGAAGGGGAACTTCAAGAAGAACGGCAAGCAAGTTGCTGCTCAAGTGAATAAGCCTAAGTCTGGTCCTAAGCCTGAGACTAAGTGCTTCTACTACAAAGGGACTGGTCAATGGAAGCGGAACTACCCCAACTATTTGGTGGATAAGAAGGATGGCAAAGTGAACAAAGGTATATTGGATATACATGTTATTGATGTGTACTTTACTAGTGTTTATAGCAACCCCTCGGTATTTGATACTGGTTCAGTTGCTAAGAGTAGTAACTCGAAATGGGAGTTGCAGAATAAACAGAGACTAGTAAAAGGCGAGGTGACGATGTGTGTTGGAAGTAGTTCCAAGATATGATCATCATCGCACACTCCCTATACTTTCGGGATTAGTGTTGAAACTAAATAAGTGTTATTTGGTGTTTGCGTTGAGCATGAATATGATTTGATCATGTTTGCTGCAATACGGTTATTCATTTAAATTAGAGAATAATTGTTGTTCTGTTTACATGAATAAAACCTTATACGGTTACACACCCAACGAAAATGGTTTGTTGGATCTCGATCATAGTGATACACATATTCATAATATTGAAGCCAAAAGATGCAAAGTTAATAATGATAGTGCAACTTATGTGTAGCACTGCCGTTTAGGTCATATTGGTGTAAAGCGCATGAAGAAACTCCATACTGATGGGATTTTGGAATCACTTGATTATGAATCACTTGATGCTTGAGAACCGTGCCTCATGGGCAAGATGACTAAAACGCCGTTCTCCGGAACTATGGAGAGAGCAACAGATTTGTTGGAAATCATACATACAGATGTATGTGGTCCGATGAATATTGAGGCTCATAGCAGGTATCATTATTTTCTGACCTTCATAGATGATTGGAGCAGATATGGGTATATCTACTTAATGAAACAGAAGTCTGAAACATTTGAAAAGTTCATATAATTTCAGAGTGAAGTGGAAAATCATCGTAACAAGAAAATAAAGTTTCTACGATCTGATCGTGGAGAAGAGTATTTGAGTTACGAGTTTGGCCTTCAGTTAAAACAATGTGAAATAGTTTCACTACTCACGCCACCTGGAACACCATAGTGTAATGGTGTGTCCGAACATCGTAACCGTACTTTATTAGATATGGTGCGATATATGATGTCTCTTACTGATCTACCACTATCGTTTTGGGGTTATGCATTAGAGACAGCTGCATTCACGTTAAATAGGCTACCATCTAAATCCGTTGAGATGACATCTTATGAACTGTGGTTTGGCAAGAAACCAAAGTTGTCGTTTCTTAAAGTTTGGGATTGCGATGCTTATGTGAAAAAGTTTCATCCTGATAAGCTCAAACCCAAATCGGAGAAATGTGTCTTCATAGGATACCCAAAGGAGACAGTTGGGTACACCTTCTATCACAGATCCGAAGGCAAGACATTCGTTGCTAAGAATGGATCCTTTCTAGGGAAGGAGCTTCTCTCGGAAGAAGTGAGTGGGAGGAAAGTAGAACTTGATGAGTCAACTGTACCTGCTCCCTTATTGGAAAGTAGTTCATCACAGAAATCTGTTCCTGTGACTCCTACACCAATTAGTGAGGAAGTTAATGATGATGATCATGTAACTTCAGATCAAGTTACTACCAAACCTCGTAGGTAAACCAGAGTAAGATCCGCACCAGAGTGGTATGGTAATCCTGTTCTGGAGGTTATGTTACTAGACCATGACGAACCTACGAACTATGAAGAAGCGATGGTGAGCCCAGATTCCGCAAAATGGCTTGAGGCCATGAAATCTGAGATGGGATCCATGTATGAGAACAAAGTATGGACTTTGATTGACTTGCCCAATGATCGGCGAGCCATAAAAAAATAAATGGATCTTCAAGAGGAAGACAGACAGTGATAGTAGTGTTACTGTCTACAAAGCTAGAATTGTCGCAAAAAGGTTTTCGACAAGTTCAAGGAGTTGACTACGATGAGAGTTTCTCACTCGCATCTATGCTTAAGTCTGTCTGAATCATGTTAGCAATTGCCGCATTTTATGAAATATGGCAAATGGATAAACAAAACTGCATTCCTTAATGGATTTATTAAAGAAGAGTTGTATATGATGCAACCAGGAGGTTTTGTCAATCCTAAAAGTGCTAACAAAATATGCAAGCTCCAGCGATCCATCTATGGACTGGTGCAAGCATCTCGGAGTTGGAATATACGCTTTGATAAAGTTGATCAAAGGATATAGTTTTATACAGACTTGCGGTGAAGCCTGTATTTACAAGAAAGTGAGTGGGAGCACTACAACATTTCTGATAAGTATATGTGAATGACATATTGTTTATCGGAAATAATGTAGAATTATTCTGCAAAGCATAAAGGAGTGTTTGAAAGGAGTTTTTCAAAGAAAGACCTCGGTGAAGCTGCTTACATATTGAGCATCAAAGATCTATAGAGATAGATCAAGATGCTTGATAAGTTTTTTCAATGAGTACATACCTTAACAAGATTTTGAAGTAGTTCAAAATGGAACAGTCAAAGAAAGAGTTTCTTGCCTGTGTTACAAGGTGTGAAATTGAGTAAGACTTAAAGCCAGACCACGGCAGAAGATAGAAAGAGAATGAAAGTCATTCCCTATGCTTTGGCCATAGGTTCTATAAAGTATGCCATGCTGTGTACCAGATCTATTATATACCCTACACTGATTTTGGCAAGGGAGTACAATAGTGATCTAGGAGTAGATCACTGGACAGCGGTCAAAATTATCCTTAGTGGAATAAGGATATGTTTCTCGATTATGGAAGTGACAAAAGGTTCGTCGTAAAGGGTTACGTCGATGCAAGTTTTGACACTAATCTAGATGACTCTAAGTCTCAGTCTAGATACATATTAAAAGTGGGAGCAATTAGCTAGAGTAGCTCCGTGCAGAGCATTGTAGACATAGAAATTTGCAAAATACTTACGGATCTGAATGTGACAGACCCGTTGACTAAAATTATCTCACAAGCAAAACATGATCACACCTTAGTACTCTTTTGGTGTTAATCACATAGCGATGTGAACTAGATTACTAACTCTAGTAAACCCTTTGGGTGTTGATCACATGACGATGTGAACTATGGGTGTTAATCACATGGTGATGTGAACTATTGATGTTAAATCACATGGCGATGTGAACTAGATTATTGACTCTAGTGCAAGTGGGAGACTGAAGGAAATATGCCTTAGAGGCAATAATAAGTGATCAAAGATGGTTATGTTTCCTAGCCATAGACATGAGTTGTCATTTGATTAACGGGATCACATCATTAGGAGAATGATGTGATTGACTTGACCCATTCCGTTAGCTTAGCACTCGATCGTTTAGTATGTTGCTATTGCTTTCTTCATGACTTATACATGTTCATATGACTATGAGATTATGCAACTCCCGTTTACCGGAGGAACACTTTGTGTGCTACCAAACGTCACAACATAACTGGGTGATTATAAAGGTGCTCTACAGGTGCTTCCAAAGGTACTTGTTGGGTTGGCGTATTTCGAGATTAGGATTTGTCACTCCGATTGTCGGAGAGGTATCTCTGGGCCCACTCAGTAATGCACATCACTATAAGCCTTGCAAGCATTGTAACTAATGAGTTAGTTGCGGGACGATGTATTACGGAACGAGTAAAGAGACTTGCCGGTAACGAGATTGAACTAGGTATCGAGATACCGACGATCGAATCTCGGGCAAGTAACATACCGATGACAAAGGGAACAACGTATGTTGTTATGCGGTCTGACCGATAAAGATCTTCGTAGAATATGTGGGAACCAATATGAGCATCCAGGTTCCGCTATTGGTTATTGACCGGAGACGTTTCTCGGTCATGTCTACATAGTTCTCGAACCCGTAGGGTCCGCACGCTTAAAGTTAGATGACGGTTATATTATGAGTGTGACGCCCCCGATTTGACCGTACACTAATAATGCACGCAAATGTGTACGATCAAGATCAGGGACTCACGGGAAGATATCACAACACAACTCTACAACATAAATAAGTCATACAAGCATCATAATACAAGCCAGGGGCCTCGAGGGCTCGAATACAAGTGCTCGATCATAGACGAGTCAGCGGAAGCAACAACATCTGAGTACGGACATAAGTTAAACAAGTTTGCCTTAAGAAGGCTAGCACAAAAGTAGCAACGATCGAAAAGGCAAGGCCTCCTGCCTGGGACCTCCTAACTACTCCTCGAAGCCGAACTCCATGTAGCATCATCCTCGGGATCTCTAGCTCCTGGACTCCAGCATCTGGTTGCGACAATCCGGTATAGAAAAGGGGAAAAGAGGGAGAAAAGCAACCGTGAGTACTCATCCAAAGTACTCTCAAGCAAGGAGCTACACTACATATGCAAGGGTATATGTGTAAAGGGGCATATCAGTGGACTGAACTGCAGAATGCCAGAATAAGAGGGGGATAGCTAGTCCTGTCGAAGACTACGCTTCTGGCCATCTCCATCTTGCAGCATGTAGAAGAGAGTAGATTGAAGTCCTCCAAGTAGCATCGCATAGCATAATCCTACCCGGCGATCCCCTCCTCGTCGCCCTGTTAGAGAGCGATCACCGGGTTGTATCTGGCACTTGGAAGGGTGTATTTTATTCAGTATCCAGTTCTAGTTGTCATAAGGTCAAGGTACAACTCCGGGTCGTCCTTTTACCGAGGGACACGGCTATTCGAATAGATAAACTTCCCTGCAGGGGTGCACCACATAACCCAACACGCTCGATCCCATTTGGCCGGACACACTTTTCTGGGTCATGCCCGGCCTCGTAAGATCAACACGTCGCAGCCCCACCTAAGCACAACAGAGCGGTCAGCACGCCGGTCTAATCCTAAGCGCGCAGGGGTCTGGGCCCATCGCCCTATGCACACCTGCACGTTGCGAACGCGGCCGCGAGCAGACCTAGCAACCCACACGATCACGGCGGTTACGTCAACACGGTCCAACACGGCGCGCGCCACTCAGTCGCTGACGTCAAGAAGGCTTCGGCTGATACCACGACGTCGGGATACCCATAACTACTCCCGCGTAGATGGTTAGTGCGTATAGACCAAATGGCCAGACTCAGATCAAATACCAAGATCTCGTTAAGCGTGTTAAGTATCTGCGAACGCCGACCAGGGCCAGGCCCACCTCTCTCCTAGGTGGTCTCAACCTGCCCTGTCGCTCCGCCATAAAGTAACAGTCGGGGGCCGTCAGGAACCCAGGCCCACCTCTACCGGGGTGGAGCCACCTGTCCTTTCAGCCCCCTCATCAGAATCACTTGCGGGTACTCCTCGAGCCGACCCGACTTTAATCACCACATGTGTCATGTATATAATGTATATAGTATATACCCGTGATCACCGCCCAGGTGATCACGGCCCGATAGTATAGCACAGCAGACGGACAAGAATGCAGGGCCACTGATGGAAATCTAGCATCCTATACTAAGCAGTAGGATAGCAGGTAAGGGAAACAACTGCAGCAACAATGACAGGCTATGCAACAGAATAGGATTATTCGAAAGCAGTAACATGCTACACTACTCTAATGCAAGTAGTAGAGAGTAGAGTAGGCGATATCTGGTGATCAAGGGGGGGGGGCTTGCCTGGTTGCTCAGACAAGATGGAGGGGGGTCATCGGTGACGTAGTCGACCACAGGGGCATCAGCATCGTCACGGGGTCTACCGAAGAGAAGAGGGGGAAGAAACAGTAAATACATAGCAAGCAAGTGCATAACAAGACAACAGGCAGAGCTAGACGTGTTCTAACGCGGTATGAGGCGATACCGGTGAAGGGGGGAAACATCCGGGAAAGTCTTCCCGATGTTTCGCGTTTTCGGACAGACGGACTGGAGGGGGAAAGTTGCGAGTTTGATAGGTTAGGGAGGTGTGGTGGACGAACGGACTGCGTATCCGGATTCGTCTCGTCGTTCTGAGCAACTTTCATGTAGAAAGTATTTTCATCTGAGCTACGCTTTATTTCATATGATTTTCTAAAGTTTTAAATCATTTTAGAATTTATTTAATTTATTTAATTCAACATTATCCAGAATAGTGCCTGCTGACGTCATCATGACGTCAGCACGATGTCAGCAGTCAACAGGGCGTTGACTGGGTCAAACTGACGTGCGGGACCCACCTGTCATTGACTGACTAATTAATTAACTAATAGTTTAATTAGTTTAGTTATTAGATTAGTTTAATTAATCTAAAATTAATTAGGTTAATTAATTCTTTAATTAATTAATTGTTTTTAATATATTATTATTATTATTATTTTTTATTCCCATTTTCTTTTATCTTTTTATTTTACGTTCTGGGGGTGGGGTCCCCGTGTCAGTGGCTCAGGGGGGGTGCAGCGGGCGCACTGGTGCGGGTGCTCGCACCCGACGCCATGAGAGGCGAGGGCGGGCGCGCCTGGGGCCTCGGTGGCCAGCGACAACAGGAGCAACACCGGGCGTGGGGAGTTGCGGGGCACGCGCGCCGGCGAGACGAGCCGTGCCGGCCTTCGGCAGGCGCGGGGGAGCGCGGTAGGCGCCGGCGACGGTAGGCGCCGGCGACGCGCGGCAGCACGGGCAAGCAGGGCCCGAGGCCACCGCGAGCGGGCGGCAAGGCGGAGCGGGGTCGCGCGGGCAAGGCGCCGTGAGCGCGGGCGCCGGACGCGCACGGGCGTGGAGGACACGGTCGAGGCCAGATCGTGTGCGAGCGCGAGGGGGCGAGGCGGTACGGTGCGGTGGCCGTGGTGGCGTTCGGCGATCCAGACGACGCAACGGAACGGGCGACGGTGATGGGGATAGAAGAGGAGGCGCTCACAACCGGTGTAGGGGAATGGCAGAGTGCTCGGGGAGGCTCGGGGTGGTCGACGGGGACGCGGTCGACGACGAAGAGGAAGGCGAGGCGGCTCCGGCGAGCGGCTTGAGGAGGAGACGAGGAGGCGAGATCCGGCGGGGAAGGCCCGGCGACGACGGGGTCCAGTGGCATCGGAGGCGTCTTGGCGATGGCGGAGCGGTGGTGGCGACGGGCACCAGGGGCGACGGGATCTGGCAAGCAACGGGGGCGCCGTTGCGTCCCGATCCAGAACGGGGAGGAGGTCGAGGATGGGTGATGGGGCGCGGCCGTCGGGGCGGCGCCCGGGGCAATGGGCGACGGCGTCAAGTCGCGGGGGGGGGGGGGAACGGGCGTGCGGGAGGAGGGGATCGAAGCTCCTCCGCGCGTCGGCGTGTGTGTGGGTGGGTGCGTGCGTCGTGGGTGGCGGCGCAGGGAGGGAACGGGGGGAGAGGGGGGGATCGTGCGGGAGAGGGTGGGTGAGGCCTAGGGTTTGCGGGAGTGGGGGAAGGATAAGGGAGTGGGGGACGGTTGGGCCGGCCAGGCGGCCTGGTGGTCTGGAGGCCTGCTGGGCCGTGGCCCAGTGGGCCAGGGGGGTTGTTTCTTTTGTTTTTTTTGTAGTTTCTTTTTTTATTTAATTTTTGTTTTACAAAAATTACCACTAGTGCCTAAATTTGTAGTTAACAACAAACTACTGTGAGATTAATCCTTAACCCATAATAAAATAGTTTTAGCACTTTATAAATTCAATAGGCATTTGTTTAATTGTTTTCACTATTGTTTTAATTGTTTTAGAGCCTTTAAACATTTTATCAAAACTTGGTTTCTCCACCATAATTGCTTACGATTTCTTTGAAACAACCCGAACATTTTAGTTCTTGTTTTTGAAAACTTTTGTTGTTTGCCATATTTTGAAATTGTATTTATGATCCGGTTTTGAACGAACGCGAGATTATCAACACTAACAAAGGTGACGTGGCATCATTAGCGTAGGTTTACTGTAGCATAATTATCCGGGCGTCACAATTCTCCTCCACTACAAGAAATCTCGTCCCGAGATTTAAGAAGGGGAGAAAGGGGTAAATGGCTGGTTACGAAATTATAACGAATCTTCTCGGTCTTGGTTGCTCTTCTCGAAGAGGTCGATCCATAGCGTTGATTTCTTCATACCTATGCATGAATGCATCATGATGAAGTTGTCGTCCTTTCTTCAGGAACTCCATCGTACTTACGAAAGAACAAGGGGTAACTTCGGAAGAACGGGCCTTACAAGGTTGACTATCTGGCAGATAGCTCAGGGAATGTGGTAGAAAATAACTCTCGAATAACTACTTAAGAAAATATTGAGAGTAAATTAAGAAGGTACCATGAGAAGTTTCCAATGGCAGGCAATCATTGGATGGCCTAATCAGAAGGTGAAAGGGGTTCAGAGCAACAAGAATAAGTATTGCGTTTGATACCAGAATTGATGATATCTCGGAAGGTGGCTCGTGAATTACATACGAGATCAAGCGCGAGGAATAACTTTGGAAACCGGGGGTGTACAGGAGAGTCAGGTTTCGATCCTGTGGAACTGTGGGTTATGGGCCCACCATGTGGTTAAAGTAGGAAGGGCGGTGACATCTTGCACGATCATGATAGCAAGGCATGTCAGAGGGTAACCTGCCAGTTATATGTCAGCAACATCGTCGGTACCAAGGGCGAGGGACGAAGAGAACCATTTTCCTGCTCGTTGAAACGAGGCGGACCATTAGGCAAAGTTCTCGTCCATCGGTGGTTACCGAAATGTCACCAACAATAGTAACAGGGTCTTACTGACAGAGTTGTACACCGAGGGGTTTACATAAGCAGGAGAATATTACTGCTTAGATCATATAGATCACCAGAAAGGTTAAACCAAACAATGGAAAGGAAAATATGATTATCAGATTAAACAGAAGAATGGAAAGGAAAATGTGTTTAAACACATATTTCAAGGGTATATCCTTCCCAAGGACAAGCAGAGCATGATATCCATGACAGGATATAATGTAGAAAACTCTTTAGGTAGGGGAGAGAAATTTCATGACATTACCCATACAACGGTGTTTGGATAATTGAGCAGGAAACATTTAGCATTGGGCTTCAAATGTTCCTGTTGAAAATCGGAGTACCATAGACATGCTTCGAGATAGCATTGACATGGTCAACAGGCGAAGATCAGACTTTGGAAACAAAAAGGATCCATCAGGAACAACTTGTAGAATAAGTCTTACAATTTCCTCATGGAAGAAAGGATAAACTTGCTAATATGGAAACTATAACAATAGGTCCTCCGGCCAGGTGTGCTGGGTATCATCACCTTACCGGGTCATAAATAGGCCAATGTTATTACTCTTGGAAATATGTTCCAACCATCATATCTGACCGAGATTCAGATCTGATTGGTGTCAGGATAACTCAGACTCAGGATGCCTGAGAAGAAAGGTGCAACACAAATTGTCGAAACGACATCGAAGATTCTCGGGAGATGAACTATGGAAGCGAGTTCCGAATAAGGGTTCATCATTACATCAAGGAGAGGTGAGGAGGTGACTGATTGTCTCAGCGACAATCCATTGAGATTTCCAAAAGATGGATTTCCACCACTATGTGAACAAGGAGATAACATTAGCTAGTTCGAATGACTTAATGATGTATGCTCGAGGAAAACATACACAGTTAAACATTGGTTGAAATGTGCACCCGAAATATGGGCTAGGTAGCACAATCAATGTCCGAATGATGATTCATTAAGCCATAGACGTAGAATGAAACTATAGACCAATAACTTCAAAGCAATAGGGTTGCTAGAAGTTTAGAATCTACACATCACAGACCATTTGTCGGTATTTCGTTTAGAAACTACACGGGGACCAAGGAATGAACGGATATGGCAAAAGGTATCACCTGCATCAAGAATTATTAAGAGGTGGTGAAATTCTCACGACATTCTTGACATAAAAGATGGTAATACTCCAAGGTAAAGAAGAACAAATGCTGGATAGCAAGGATCTCAAGGTACAACACAAAACACGAACAAGTTTGTGTTGAACGGAAGGCAATCGAGTGGTCGATGATAACACAAATCATCGAGGGCAAGGATGGTATTTCTCATCCTGAATTTCGACACACAACTTGGAAGAAATCAAATTGTTGACAATGATCACGACAAATATTGTCGAGAGGTTTTCAAGAAGATGTAATTGATCGACGATGACATCAAGTCAAAGGAATGACGAAAGCGAAAGGTTATTGGAACCACGGGTAGGGCACAAACTCGAAATCAAGTTTGCTAATCAAGGAGAAGTGATATGACGAGGGAGATCGACGCAAGATTAGCTCACTGTCAAAATTGGTGCTCCGGGAATAAGGACCAGGTAGCACAGTTAAAATCATCAAGATAATGATATAGCCAAACAGGTTAGGAATGACGCGATCGGGTACAAACTCGTAAGTAAGGAACATTACTAAAGTTGTTGAACCGTAGTGCGGACTCGATTCAATTATTGGGGTACTCGAGTGATTAACCACTCAAAACCCAGGAAAAATAGTAATCCGTGAGAATGTAGTACTTGATGAAGAACTCATAAGAAGTTATGCGGTTCCGTGATAATCTCGAGATACCATGGGGTAATGCTCGACGACAGATCAAAGTAGAGGTTGGACTAGGGTATTGCTCTGCAGAAGACAAGTGCTTAAACTTGCACGAGACATGGTATTTAAAAGAGAACATGGTCGGAACCATGATTGAAAAAGGCCAGATCCCAGATATAAGATGGACTTATACCAAAGGAATAATTAATTTAAGAAAGCTTTAATGATAAGATCTACATCGTGTCCATGGACATGAACACAGGGTTCAAGGTCGACTCCCACTTGTTCAACGCATAACCTTTCATTTACTTCTCATTTTTCATAGAAGTAGTAGGGTTGAAATTTTATCTGGCAAAATACCAGAAGAGTATGACTCATGAAAACTTTCGGGTTCACACATATTATGGAAGGCATAGGTTCAACCCATCGGGGCATTGTGGAAACATATACCACAAACTTCGGAGTAAATAATACAAGCTCGAAAGTAGAGCATGGTTCACCAAACAGATGATACAATTTACCAAAGGCACTATATATCCATGGAAAGGCTCACAAGGTTCTTCAATAGGAAGGACACTGTCGAATAAAATCCAACAAAGGAACCGATGGTCCACAAGGGATCTGATGTGAGCATCGGTACTCAACCAGAGGAAGAAGAATGCAAGGTGATTTGATTATAGAAACAACTGACTAACTCAAAGTTCAAATGCAAAAGAATTATGATTTCCAAATCAGGGGGTCAGAAGCAACGCTCTGATCAAGGATGGATAAGTTGAGTAGGCTTAGGGGTACAATCGATGGCAATTTGATAGGTCGAAATCCAGCATCATGTTAAAAATGATGTCTGAGCCGGAAGGATGAATTCTAGGATCTGATTGAGGATTGCGAGCATTCGCAACATATTGAATCAATAGACTCGGAAAGATAATGACAAGGGGTGCCAATAAGATTTCGAGACTTATGGGATTAATCATAATGCTAGTAAGCAAGAATTTCAAGAGCAATAGGCTCCTGAGGATTTTCGGAAGATCGAATGTCATTCTGAACACTTTTGTGATATACTTGAATCCACTGGGGATGAGCGGATACTCGGTAAGTGCGAGAATTATCCGTAGGGGTATTCAGGTGACAAAGAACAGCAAGGCAGTAAGCTCAATGATTCTCGGAACAACAGAGATAATATCGGGGTATCTTGTAATAACAAGATCAACTGCGAAACATTGTAAGAATGGTGAGTATACGCGGTTATCCATAGGAGTTTATCGATGAAAGGGAATTGCAAAAGCGATGAACACAAGTTCTCGGGTTGTCAGCGGAGAGTATCTTCAGGGTCTTCACGTGCAGCCGACGATCATCAGTAATAAGGGGCTCTCCGGGTGATAGTGATAACGAGATCCTAATGTTAGATTTAGTAAAATTCACTTAACCCGAAATAGGAGAGAGAGTTCAGAGTCCCAGAGTATAGACAAGGAGTAAAAGGTCCTAATACCACCAAATGGCGATGTGGGCCCGTAAGCAACACAGCCATGTTAGTAAAAGTTTAGTAAAGGCTAGACTCAACTTCGGCCAAGGAGTTGGAAAGGGGATTCCTATAGGCAGTCGGCTCTGATACCAACTTGTGACGCCCCCGATTTGACCGTACACTAATCATGCACGCAAATGTGTACGATCAAGATCAGGGACTCACGGGAAGATATCACAACACAACTCTACAACATAAATAAGTCATACAAGCATCATAATACAAGCCAGGGGCCTCGAGGGCTCGAATACAAGTGCTCGATCATAGACGAGTCAGCGGAAGCAACAACATCTGAGTACAGACATAAGTTAAACAAGTTTGCCTTAAGAAGGCTAGCACAAAAGTAGCAACGATCGAAAAGGCAAGGCCTCCTGCCTGGGACCTCCTAACTACTCCTCGAAGCCGAACTCCATGTAGCATCATCCTCGGGATCTCTAGCTCCTGGACTCCCGCATCTGGTTGCGACAATCCGGTATAGAAAAGGGGAAAAGAGGGAGAAAAGCAACCGTGAGTACTCATCCAAAGTACTCGCAAGCAAGGAGCTACACTACATATGCAAGGGTATATGTGTAAAGGGGCATATCAGTGGACTGAACTGCAGAATGCCAGAATAAGAGGGGGATAGCTAGTCCTGTCGAAGACTACGCTTCTGGCCATCTCCATCTTGCAGCATGTAGAAGAGAGTAGATTGAAGTCCTCCAAGTAGCATCGCATAGCATAATCCTACCCGGCGATCCCCTCCTCGTCGCCCTGTTAGAGAGCGATCACCGGGTTGTATCTGGCACTTGGAAGGGTGTATTTTATTCAGTATCCAGTTCTAGTTGTCATAAGGTCAAGGTACAACTCCGGGTCGTCCTTTTACCGAGGGACACGGCTATTCGAATAGATAAACTTCCCTGCAGGGGTGCACCACATAACCCAACACGCTCGATCCCATTTGGCCGGACACACTTTTCTGGGTCATGCCCGGCCTCGTAAGATCAACACGTCGCAGCCCCACCTAAGCACAACAGAGCGGTCAGCACGCCGGTCTAATCCTAAGCGCGCAGGGGTCTGGGCCCATCGCCCTATGCACACCTGCACGTTGCGAACGCGGCCGCGAGCAGACCTAGCAACCCACACGATCACGGCGGTTACGTCAACACGGTCCAACACGGCGCGCGCCACTCAGTCGCTGACGTCAAGAAGGCTTCGGCTGATACCACGACGTCGGGATACCCATAACTACTCCCGCGTAGATGGTTAGTGCGTATAGACCAAATGGCCAGACTCAGATCAAATACCAAGATCTCGTTAAGCGTGTTAAGTATCTGCGAACGCCGACCAGGGCCAGGCCCACCTCTCTCCTAGGTGGTCTCAACCTGCCCTGTCGCTCCGCCATAAAGTAACAGTCGGGGGCCGTCAGGAACCCAGGCCCACCTCTACCGGGGTGGAGCCACCTGTCCTTTCAGCCCCCTCATCAGAATCACTTGCGGGTACTCCTCGAGCCGACCCGACTTTAATCACCACATGTGTCATGTATATAATGTATATAGTATATACCCGTGATCACCGCCCAGGTGATCACGGCCCGATAGTATAGCACAGCAGACGGACAAGAATGCAGGGCCACTGATGGAAATCTAGCATCCTATACTAAGCAGTAGGATAGCAGGTAAGGGAAACAACTGCAGCAACAATGACAGGCTATGCAACAGAATAGGATTATTCGAAAGCAGTAACATGCTACACTACTCTAATGCAAGTAGTAGAGAGTAGAGTAGGCGATATCTGGTGATCAAGGGGGGGGGCTTGCCTGGTTGCTCAGACAAGAAGGAGGGGGGTCATCGGTGACGTAGTCGACCACAGGGGCATCAGCATCGTCACGGGGTCTACCGAAGAGAAGAGGGGGAAGAAACAGTAAATACATAGCAAGCAAGTGCATAACAAGACAACAGGCAGAGCTAGACGTGTTCTAACGCGGTATGAGGCGATACCGGTGAAGGGGGGAAACATCCGGGAAAGTCTTCCCGATGTTTCGCGTTTTCGGACAGACGGACCGGAGGGGGAAAGTTGCGAGTTCGATAGGTTAGGGAGGTGTGGTGGACGAACGGACTGCGTATCCGGATTCGTCTCGTCGTTCTGAGCAACTTTCATGTAGAAAGTATTTTCATCTGAGCTACGCTTTATTTCATATGATTTTCTAAAGTTTTAAATCATTTTAGAATTTATTTAATTTATTTCATTCAACATTATCCAGAATAGTGCCTGCTGACGTCATCATGACGTCAGCACGATGTCAGCAGTCAACAGGGCGTTGACTGGGTCAAACTGACGTGCGGGACCCACCTGTCATTGACTGACTAATTAATTAACTAATAGTTTAATTAGTTTAGTTATTAGATTAGTTTAATTAATCAAAAATTAATTAGGTTAATTAATTCTTTAATTAATTAATTATTTTTAATATATTATTATTATTATTATTTTTTATTCCCATTTTCTTTTATCTTTTTATTTTACGTTCTGGGGGTGGGGTCCCCGTGTCAGTGGCTCAGGGGGGGTGCAGCGGGCGCACTGGTGCGGGTGCTCGCACCCGACGCCATGAGAGGCGAGGGCGGGCGCGCCTGGGGCCTCGGTGGCCAGCGACAACGGGAGCAGCACCGGGCGTGGGGAGTTGCGGGGCACGCGCGCCGGCGAGACGAGCCGTGCCGGCCTTCGGCAGGCGCGGGGGAGCGCGGTAGGCGCCGGCGACGGAAGGCGCAGCCCCGGCGCGGCAGCACGGGCAAGCAGGGCCCGAGGCCACCGCGAGCGGGCGGCAAGGCGGAGCGGGGTCGCGCGGGCAAGGCGCCGTGAGCGCGGGCGCCGGACGCGCACGGGCGTGGAGGACACGGTCGAGGCCAGATCGTGTGCGAGCGCGAGGGGGCGAGGCGGTACGGTGCGGTGGCCGTGGTGGCGTTCGGCGATCCAGACGACGCAACGGAACGGGCGACGGTGATGGGGATAGAAGAGGAGGCGCTCACAACCGGTGTAGGGGAATGGCAGAGTGCTCGGGGAGGCTCGGGGTGGTCGACGGGGACGCGGTCGACGACGAAGAGGAAGGCGAGGCGGCTCCGGCGAGCGGCTTGAGGAGGAGACGAGGAGGCGAGATCCGGCGGGGAAGGCCCGGCGACGGCAGGGTCCAGTGGCATCGGAGGCGTCTTGGCGATGGCGGAGCGGTGGTGGCGACGGGCACCAGGGGCGACGGGATCTGGCAAGCAACGGGGGCGCCGTTGCGTCCCGATCCAGAACGGGGAGGAGGTCGAGGACGGGTGATGGGGCGCGGCCGTCGGGGCGGCGCCCGGGGCAATGGGCGACGGCGTCAAGTCGCGCGGGGGGGGGGGGGGGGGGAACGGGCGTGCGGGAGGAGGGGATCGAAGCTCCTCCGCGCGTCGGCGTGTGTGTGGGTGGGTGCGTGCGTCGTGGGTGGCGGCGCAGGGAGGGAACGGGGGGAGAGGGGGGGATCGTGCGGGAGAGGGTGGGTGAGGCCTAGGGTTTGCGGGAGTGGGGGAAGGATAAGGGAGTGGGGGACGGTTGGGCCGGCCAGGCGGCCTGGTGGTCTGGAGGCCTGCTGGGCCGTGGCCCAGTGGGCCAGGGGGGTTGTTTCTTTTGTTTGTTTGTTTTTTTTGTAGTTTCTTTTTTTTATTTAATTTTTGTTTTACAAAAATTACCACTAGTGCCTAAATTTGTAGTTAACAACAAACTACTGTGAGATTAATCCTTAACCCATAATAAAATAGTTTTAGCACTTTATAAATTCAATAGGCATTTGTTTAATTGTTTTCACTATTGTTTTAATTGTTTTAGAGCCTTTAAACATTTTATCAAAACTTGGTTTCTCCACCATAATTGCTTACGATTTCTTTGAAACAACCCGAACATTTTAGTTCTTGTTTTTGAAAACTTTTGTTGTTTGCCATATTTTGAAATTGTATTTATGATCCGGTTTTGAACGAACGCGAGATTATCAACACTAACAAAGGTGACGTGGCATCATTAGCGTAGATTTACTGTAGCATAATTATCCGGGCGTCACAATGAGTTTATGTGTTTTGATGTACCGAAGGAGTTCGGAGTCCCTGATGAGATCGGGGACATGACGAGGAGTCTCGAAATGGCCGAGACGTAAAGATCGATATATTGGACGACTATATTCGGACTTCGGAAAGGTTCCGAGTGATTCGGTTATTTTTCGGAGTACCAGAGAGTTACGGGAATTCGTATTGGGCCTTAATGGGCCATACGGGAAAGGAGAGAAAGGCCCCAAAGGGTGGCCGCACCCCTCCCCATGGACTAGTCCGAATTGGACTAGGGAGGGGGGGCGCCCCCTTCCTTCTTTCTCCTTCTCCCTTCCCTTCTCCTATTCCAACCAGGAAAGGAGGAGTCCTACTCCCGGTGGGAGTAGGACTCCCCCCTTGGCGCGCCCTCCTCCTTGGCCGGCGGCCTCCCCCTTGCTCCTTTATATACGGGGGCAGGGGGGCACCCCATGGACACACAATTGATCAACGATCTTTTAGCCGTGGGCGGTGCCCCCCTCCACCATATTACACCTCGATAATATCGTAGCGGTGCTTAGGCGAAGCCCTGCGTCGGTAGAACATCAACATTGTCACCACGCCGTCGTGCTGACGAAACTCTCCCTCAACACCCGGCTGGATCGGAGTTCGAGGGACATCATCGAGCTGAACGTGTGCTGAACTCGGAGGTGCCGTCCGTTCGGTACTTGATCGGTCGGATCGTGAAGACGTACGACTACATCAACCGCGTTGTGTTAACGCTTCCGCTTTCGGTCTACGAGGGTACGTGGACAACACTCTCCCCTCTCGTTGCTATGCATCACCATGATCTTGCGTGTGCGTAAGAATTTTTTTGAAATTACTACGTTCCCCAACACTGGGTCGGTGATATCATTGGATAATATTCATCATATAACAGTTATAACCTAGGGCGACACGGAACTAGCTCCCGTTCATTGATATAATGTAGGTATGTATTCCGTAAATAGTCATACGTGCTTATGGAAAAGAACTTGCATGGCATCTTTTGTCCTAACCTCCTGTGGCAGCGGGGTCCATAAGGAAACTAAGGGATATTAAGGACTCCTTTTAATAGAGAACCGCAACAAAGCATTAACACACAGTGAATACATGAACTCCTCAAACTAGGTAATCACCGGAAAGAATCCCTATTATTGTCACCTTGGGGTATGCGGATCCTAACACGTAGTAGGTGCATATGACTTGCAAGATCGGATCAAGAACATAGATATAATGGTGAAAACATAAATAGTTCAGATCTGAATTCATGCCACTCGGGCCCTAGTGACAAGCATTAAGCATAGCAAAGTCATAGCAACATCAATCTCCGAACATAGTGGATACTAGGGATCAAGCCCTAAAAAACTAACTCGATTACAAGATGAATCTCATCCAACCTCTCATCGACCAGCGAGCCTACGAAGGAATAACTCACTCCCGACGGTGAGCACCATGAAATTGGCGATGAAGGATGGTTGATGATGACGAAGATGGAAGATCCCCCTCCCCGGAGCCCCAAACGGACTCCAGATCTGGCCTCCCGGTGAAGAATAGGAGGTGGTAGCGGCTTCGTATCGTAAAACGCGATGAAACTTCCTCCCCTATTTTTCTCTCCAAAAATAGGAACGTATATTGGCGGAGTTAGGGTCATAGGGGCCTCATGGGCCCCACTACCCACCAGGGTGCGCCAGGAGGGGGTGGCGCGCCCTAGTGCCTAGTGGGCAGCATGCCCCCCCTAGGTGGGTACTTGCTCCAGTAATTTTCTTTTATTCCATAAAAATTCTCCAAAAAGTTTCATACAATTCCGAGAACTTTTATTTCTACACAAAAATAACACCATGGTAGTTCTGCTGAAAACAGCGTCAGTCCGGGTTAGTTTCATTCAAATCATGCAAATTAGAGTGCAAAACAAGAGCAAAAGTGTTTGGAAAAGTAGATACGATGGAGACGTATCAACTCCCCCAAGTTTAACTCATTGCTTGTCCTCAAGCAATTCAGCTGACAGACTGAAAGTGATAAAGAAAAACTTTTACGAACTCTTTTTTTCTTGCTTACATATATATGCTTAAATAACACCCAAGTTTTCAACAAAGATCATAACTAACCATGTAAATGATAACTCTTAGAAATTATATTCATTCATATCAATGGCATAGTCAACTAGCGAGAAATAATAAAATATCTCAAATGCCAACACTTTTTCAAAATGATCATGATATAATATGACAATGATGGTATCTCTCTAGCCCTTTCTGAGACCGCAAAACATAAATGCAGAGCACCTCCAAAGTTCAAGCAGCGACTAGACATTGTAATTCATGGTAGAAGAGATCCAGTCATTCTAACACCTAACATTAACTATACCCAATGCATAAAGATGACAATAGTGCTCTCAAGTCTGGTGCTTATTTGAGAGGGTGATGACTCAACATAAAAAGTAAATGGATAGTCCCTTCACAGAGGGAAGCAGGGATTTGCAGAGGTGCTAGAGCTCAAATCTTAAATCAGAGATAAATATAATTTTTGGGAGGTATACCTTTCCTGTCAACGTTACGACCAAGAGTTCTCAATATCTTCCATGCTAAACAAATTAGCAGCGGTTCCCAAGCGGTAAAAGTAAAGTTTACCCCCCCTTCACCAACAAACACAAGCCATGGCTAACCGAATCCTTGGGTGCCCTCCATACCAACAACAGTCCGGGGGAGTTTGGTTTAATTATTATTGTTGTTTTTTGTGGGACTGGGCATCCCTATTACCAGCCCCTCTCGTGAAAGGATGAGTGAATAAACACTCATCATGAGAATAACCCGCTTAGCATGGAACATACTGACCACCCCCTGTCGCTCCATGAGCGGTACGAGCACACAAAACATATGTTCATTTGAATATTTAGAGGTGGCACATGCAAATTTACTTAGGACAACAGAATAATACCGCATATAGGTAGATATGGTGGACTCATCTGGAACAACTTTGGTTTAGGGATTTTGATGCACAAGTAGTATTCTCGCTTAGTACAGGCGAAGGCTAGCAATTAGGTTGAGAAGCGACCAGCTAGAGAGGGAAAACGGTCATAATCATGCATTGAGAATAATTACCATTGAATACTAGCATGAGTAGGATATAGACACCTTGAACATAAATATCATGGAGGCTATGTTGGTTTTGATTCAACTACATGCGTGAACATGTGCCAGTCAAGCCACTTGAAACATTCAGAGGAGCATACCATATTATCATACTACATCACAACCATTTTAATGCATGTTGACATCCAAGATAAATCATTATCCACTCCTAGCTACTTAAGCATGGCATGAACAACTATAATCTCTAATTGTCATCATAAACATGTTTAATCATGACAAGCTGAATCAAGGATACTGTTTTAAACATCTTTACAAAAAAACAAGTTGAGTTCGTAACCGCTTTTCCTTGCCACAGTCACTTCATCAAATATCGTCATTATTGCCTTTCACTTGCACGATCGAATGATCTGAAAATAATAATAGTGCAAGAGTGTCGTGGACTAAGCTGGAATATGCAAACATTTTATTCAGAGGAGAAGACAAAATAATACGAGTTCCATGTTAGACCAACAATATTGCATAAGAGAGCCACTCAACATTTTCATCGTGGTCTTCTCCTCATACGACTCAACAAAGAAATGAAATTCAGAGAAACACACTGAAATATTTTTTGAGTTTTTGGTTTTCGTGGAAGAAGCAAATTAAAGAAAGAAAAATGAAACAGGAAAGCTCCCAACAAGCAAAAGAAGAATTTAGAAATATTTTTGGGTTTTCTTTTAATGCTACAACTAAATTAAACTAGAAAAAAACCCGAAAAGAAGCAAGAAATATTTTTGGATTTCCTCAAAGTTCTACAAAACACACAATAAGAAAGCGAGAAAAAGAATAAAACTAGCATGGATGATACAATGAAAAAGTGTGAACACCGACAACTGGAATGAAGTGTGTGAACATGAATGTAATGTCGGTGAGAAGCACGTTCTCCCCCAAGCTTAGGCTTTCGGCCTAGCTTGGTAATCACCACCCGTAGCCTGGATAATAATCAGAGTGATAACTCAGGGAGGCCCTCGGTGCGGCCTCCGCAGCCTGACGAGCAGCCTCGCCTGCCGCATTGTACTCGCGCGCCTCGCTCTCAAGAACGTAGTATCTTCCTTTATTTTGTTAATCAAAGAGAGCAGGTGCAGGCAAAATAACAGGTACAATGGGTTCCTTATTGACCATTAGGTTATAGTTATTGGCTGTAGCCTTAAGGAACTTATGGCGCTTCATGGCATCGAAGTCTAAATACTGAGTAGGTAAGATAGGGTCATTAGGCCATGGTGTCACATTCAACTTTCTAGCTACTCGAGAGGCATAAATCCCACCATAGATGTGACCACTCACTACTACAGGATGCTGCTAATGCGACACTACGATCAGAGACCCTTCGACGAAACTGTGTGCGATGCAATAATCGCAAACGGTGGTGTAAAAAACCCGTCAAAAAAGGTGCAAAACGTTTGCGATGACGGATGCATCAAACACGGTTCGGATTTTAGTTGCGTGTGCGATGCAGGGCATACGGTTCAGTTTAGTTAACTGTTTGCGATGAGGAGGAACAAAAGAAACGGGCAGCCAGATGAAGGTGTGTGTGATATACAACATACGGTTCACTCGGATGAACTGTTTGTGATTAGGCAACACAAAAGAAACGGGCAGCCAGATGAAGGTGTGTGCGATGTACAGCATACGGTTCACTCGGATGAACTGTTTGTGATTAGGCAACACAAAAGAAATGGTCGGCCAGATCAAGGTGTGCGCGATATATGGCATGCGGTTCACTCGGCCTTGTCGTCAGTGTGTGACCTCTGTGGAAACCGTTCGCTCCCCACTAGCCTCTTCTTGTACCGTGGCAACCGTGAACCGTCCACCGCCTCTTCGCCTTTCCCTCTCGATTTGGAACCGCTGTCGCACGCTCTTCCTCCCTCCATTTGCCTTCACCCTTCCTCTACCATTGTTCACATCTTCTCCATGGAGGGAACAGGCCGGAAACGACCCCGTTATTCTTGCCCCGATCTGAAAGATGACGTGGTGGAGGAACTCATTGATCGGTGCGACGTATCACCTCGGCTAGCATGGCAGGTTTGTTCAAGACCATTCTCGACTCAACTAATAACATCATTACAAGGAACCCAAGGGTCCAGGAGCGGTTTGATCTTCCCTATCTTCTTCGCCATGACCCTGCTGACTGGCGCAGGGACGATGGAAGCCTCGCCTTGTGCAAGTTGATGCCACTTGATAATGATACGTGTGATGTTAAGATGCCATCGCTTGAGCGTAAGGCTTGGGCAGGCGCAAATGGAGATTGGGTTGTTTATATTGGGTACAACTGTGAGTGGGAACTTGTGAATGTGTACACTCGTCACCGGGTTCCACTTCCAAAAATCTCAGACTGCCCTGAAGTTGAGCACACCGGTATTCTACGTATGTTCAAATACGATCATGGTGACTGTCGTCTACGGAAGATAGCAATTTGTCGAGTTCCCAACCGCTCTTGGAATTACATGAACTATGAAGTTGTTGCTATCTTCGACAAGCTTGTTGCTGTCCTTGCTTCCACGACTCGATGGATATTGCTCAAAAATCAATTTTTGTACACGGATGAGTACTGTGATGCAATTCAATACGAGGGTCTTGTGTTTGCTGCCACCACTCGTGGCACTGTTTTTGCATGGAATCCTTATGGTTTCGGTACGTTTGTCTTCCAGCGTAATTATAATTGTTTCATCCACATGCATGTGGGTTAGCTAGCTAGTTTCCCTTTACTAATTAACCTTCTTGTGTTTCCAAGGTCCTGTGAACATTCCACCACCTATACTTGAAAAAATTTATAACCAAGGGGGAGATGACGATGGTGATGATCATGAGCATGAGGACGAGCAGGACCCATATACTCAGTGGCGCCTAGCAACTTATTCCGATGGATCACCTCTTCTTGTCTGTATACAGGGCACTGCTGATGTTAGTAAGGAGGCAGGTGTTGTCTCGCATGGTTGCACTCTCCGGACCTATTCCAACATCCGTTGCAGGGTATTAGGGATGGATACTAGTGTGCTAGAGCCAACACCTTCTCCCTGGTTCAGTATTGATAGTCTTGGAGAAAACTCGATCTTCCTTGGACAAAACTATCCAATGATGGTGAAAGGCGATCCAGCTGCTGTTGACACAACGTTACTACCATTTATGAGAAGCAACTATATCTATACCTCAGACATTACTATGCTTCCCTACCGTGGCTATCACAATATGGGTATTGAAATAGGCTGCTTCAGCCTGGATGATCAGTCCTGCGTTGGTCTAGAGATTCACAGTAGCTGGCCCTTCCCAGAGAATCACTTCTGGTTCAAAGCAAGCGTTTCCAATGCCGACGAGTGGTTGAGCTGAAGTTCATTTCATCGCTTTGTTATTTGTTGTGTGAGAAAAACTTAACTTTACTAGAATATTTTGTTGGAAATGATCTATAATCCAACGTGTATCCTCGTTGTCGTTGTGGGTTGATGACTTGTTATATGTAATCAATGGTACATTTGCATATGCGTCCATCAACTCACGCCTGCTAGTGGTGTCCATATGAACAGTGCTAGTGATTTTAGTTGCAAAAATTAGATAGTGCTAGTGATTTTTAGCTGCATATTTTGACAAATCGCAGTGTTACAACGTTGACAAATGGCAATGTTACTAGATAAACAAATCTCAATCTTTCCAGTTTGAGAAATGGCAACATACACAAAATGACATATGCAAATCTTACCCAATTGTTTCTACGTGGTTGCACACAGGTCATGCAAAACAACCATTTGCGTTGAAGGGATGCACAAATCCTGCACTGCGAGGGAAGACCGTAGCTCTCACTTTGCATACGGGTGTTCTATCTAAAACGTTTGCGATCAAGAGCTGCAGAAATCCTGCTCGTCACATTTTCCCTTGGCTTCCTGGGGAAGCTGTCGGTTTGCATAAGGGTGTTCTAACTAAAATGTTTGCGATGAGTGTTTTATATTTAAATACCATTGACGTTTTTTCAAAAGAAAATCATTTGATAAGTCTGTACATTAAGAGAGAAAAATGCAAGTTCGTTCAAACCATATCTTTCATTCAGTCACACTTCGAATTTATATTCATATGATCGAGAATTGGAGATACAGTATTAAACCCCAAAAAAGCTATTTTCGGCGGCCGCAGAGGTGGTGTGCCTCGCCGTCGTTGTCGTTGTCGTCCTCCGGACGCTGTTGTTGAAGTCTTCAAGGAAGCACAAAATGTTCTTCACTTCTAAATCAAACATCATGTAATCGCGCGATCGACGGGCGAGGCATGGGAGGACGACAACTGGCGTCGATGAGAGGTAGCGGTCGATGGCAACGTCCAATGCCGCTGAGGGGGCGCAAGCACGGGCAGGGGCACGGGTGCGGCGGGGGCAGCCAAACACACGGGGACCGGCACCGCGGTGGGTGGAGGGGCGCTCACGGGCAGGGGCACGGGCTCAGCGGGTGCAGCCAAACGCATGGGGGTCGGCGCCACGGTGGGTGGAGGGGCGCGCACGGGCACGGGCGCTGGTGCTGGCATGTACACGAGTTCGCGTGGGTCCGCGGAGACCTCGCTGACGCCCGTGGCTTCCAGCTCTGCGATAGTGCTCGACGACGAGCCCGTCAATGCTACGAGGATGGTCGCTGGCGCTGGCGCGGGCGCGGGGATGGGAGCTGGGACGGGAGCGGGGGCAGCAACTGCCGCGGCCAGCTTGTTCTGGGCCATGTCCATGAGGCCCCATTCCTCCTTATTTTCTATCTCCTCCGGCTCGGAGTCGACTTCACCAAACTTGAAGACTAGTGGGAGATGATCATTCTGCACCATGGCGTTGGTGGAGGTCTGCGGGAGGGAGGGGAATGGGAGGCGAACAGTAAGGCGCCCGTATTAAACAATGACTCAGGCGCCATTAATGGAGGGGAAGGCGAGCGGCCATGGAAGTCAAAGGGCTCGCTTCCCAGTGAGCCTGCGCAGCGTATAGCTCGCACGCTTCCCGGTGAGCCTGCGCATTCGAGGACAACTTGCACGCCTCTCGGTCAGCCTGCGCACCGGACTGCGCTCGCACGCCTCCCATTCAGTCAAGGTCAAGCCACGGCACCACCTACAACCATTAAAACCAGGACACGTGGCGTCACATGAATGGTTAACAGAATGCACACGGTTTGAATTATACAAACATTTGAGATATTAAAGTGGTAGCTATTTTTTCAAAATGCCTTTGTTGGCTGTCATTATTCGAGTGCGCCTTCTCTCAAAATGGACAAGAAAAATACCACAGCATGTCGGGCGCCATTCCATGATAGCATGCCAAGTTTCATGAATTTCAGACGAGTTTTGGATTTACTAGAATTTAAAAATAAAGTATCTCAACGTTTTGCCGGCAATCAACGGTGCCCTGGTGTTTGAAATTCATTCCCATTTCTTGCATGGGACCTAAGCATGCAACCAAGGACACATATTTGATTTTTCAACCAATTTATATGCATTAGAGCATGTGCATGTAGTTCAAATTTGAATTATGCACATAAATGCATTGAAAACTCAATTAATGCATAAAAATGTCGAAACGAACCCTGAAAAATCCCAAAAATTGACACAACACTCCTGTTGTTTATGTTGACATGAGAAATTTTTTGAAAGCAATAAGAGGCAATGGATATCATTTCATCCCCAAAGGTGGGACGTTCCCTACCGAAACCAACAGGCTTGTTGTGAGAAGCTCTAATTTGTGAGAAGCATATCCCCAAACCTACCCCAAATGGGACAAAAACCACGGCATGATGCCGCTCCATGATAGCATGCCAAGTTTCATGCAGATTTGGATTTACTAGAATTTAAAAACCACGTATCTCAATATTTGTGACAGAGTAACCGTGGAACAGTGTTTGACATTCATTCCCATTTCTTGCATGGGACCTAAGCATGCAACCAAGGACACAAATTTGAATTTTCAACCAATTTATATGCATTAGAGCATGTGCATGTAGTTCAAATTTGAATTATGCACATAAATGCATTGAAAACTCAGCTAATGCATAAAAATGTCCAAACGAACCCTGAAAAATCCCAAAAATTGACACAACACTCCTGTTGTTCTATGTTGACACGAGAAATTTTTTCAAAGCAATAAGAGGCAATGGATATGGTTTCGTCCCCAAAGATGGGACGTTCCCTACCGAAACCATCAGGCTTGTTGTGAGAAGCTCTGGTTTGTGAGAAGCATATCCCCAAACCTGCCCCAAATGGGACCAAAAATTTACCACGACATGTTGATGCCGCTCCATGATAGCATGCCAAGTTTCATGAATTTCAGACGAGCTTTGGATTTACTAGAATTTAAAAACCAGGTATCTCAATGTATGCGGCCGAGTAACCGTGGCAGGGTTTTGACATTCATTCCCATTTCTTGCGTGGGACCTAAGCATGCAACCAAGGACACAGATATGAATTTTCAACCAATTTATATGCATTAGAGCATGTGCATGTAGTTCAAATTTGAATTATGCACATAAATGCATTGAAAACTCAGTTAATGCATAAAAATGTCCAAACGAACCCCGAAAAATCCCAAAAATTGACACAACACTCCTGTTGTTCTATGTTAACACGAGAAAATTTTGAAAGCAATAAGAGGCAATGGATATCTTTTCGTCCCCAAAGGTGGGACGTTCCCTACCGAAACCATCAGGCTTGTTGTGAGAAGCTCTAGTTTGTGAGAAGCATATCCCCAAAATTGCCCCTAATGGGACAAAAAAATTACCACACCATGTTGATGCCGCTCCATGATAGCATGCCAAGTTTCATGAATTTCAGACGAGCTTTGGATTTACTAGAATTTAAAAACCAGGTATCTCAATGTTTGCGCCCGAGTAACCGTGGCAGGGTGTTTGACATACATTCCCATTTCTTGCATGGGACCTAAGCATGCAACCAAGGACACAGATTTGATTTTTCAACCAATTTATATGCATTAGAGCATGTGCATGTAGTTCAAATTTGAATTATGCACATAATTGCATTGAAAACTCAGTTAATGCATAAAAATGTCCAAACGAACCCCGAAAAATCCCAAAAGTTGACACAACACTCCTGTTGTTCTATGTTGGCACGAGAAAATTTTGAAAGCAATAAGAGGCAATGGATATCGTTTTGTCCCCAAAGGTGGGACGTTCCCTACCGAAACCATCAGACTTGTTGTGAGAAGCTCTGGTTTGTGAGAAGCATATCCCAAACCTGCCCCAAATGGGACAAAATTTTTACCATCGCATGTTGATGCCGCTCCATGATAGCATGCCAAGTTTCATTAATTTCAGACGAGCTTTGGATTTACTAGAATTTAAAAACCAGGTATCTAAATGTTTGGGGCCGAGTAACCAAGGCAGCGTGTTTGACATTCATTCCCATTTCTTGCATGGGACCTAAGCATGCAACCAAGGACACATATTTGAATTTTCAACCAATTTATATGCATTAGAGCATGTGCATGTAGTTCAAATTTGAATTATGCACATGAATGCATTGAAAACTCAGTTAATACATAAAAATGTCCAAACGAACCCCAAAAATTCCAAAAACTGACACAACACTCCTGTTGTTCTCTGTTGACACGAGAAATTTTTTGAAAGCAATAAGAGGCAATGGATATGGTTTCGTCCCCATAGGTGGGACGTTCCCTATCGAAACCATCAGGCTTGTTGTGAGAAGCTCTGGTTTGTGATGCCGCTCCATGATAGCATGCCAAGTTTCATGAATTTCAGACGAGCTATTGATTTACTAGAATTTAAAAACCAGGTATCTAAATGTTTGGGGCCGAGTAACCGTGGCAAGGTGTTTGACATTCATTCCCATTTCTTGCATGGGACCTAAGCATGCAACCAAGGACACAGATTTGAATTTTCAACCAATTTATATGCATTACATCATGTGCATGTAGTTCAAATTTGAATTATGCACATGAATGCATAGAAAACTCAGTTAATGAATTCTTTTACGACACACATATAGTTGCATGTTCACTGCAGATAAAAGGTATAGCAATTCAAACACCGTCCATTGCCACTGTGACCCCATTATTTAATTCTAATCAAGATAAAAAAATCAAGTAGTCACACACAGTTTATTATCACCAACCATGTGAGATGCAACACAAAATATCTTGGAGCACCGTCGGTGTATAGTACACCTATGGCTTACGCGAGAAGGTGCGTCGGCTACAGTCCACAGACGGCGTCTCAAGCACACTAGCTCACTCCTCAAATATCATTTCACTGTTCAATCGTCGCCGGTGAAAGATGGGCACGTGGACCCGCGTCATGAGGGCAACTTCGGTGGCCCAGTCCGGCGAGAGCGCGGCTGCAACCACCATGCGCGTGCTAACAAGGTGCATGAGCGTGGCCGCAATCTGCGACCGGGTGGCCATGGCAGCCCAAACGGCTGATACGTCTCCAACGTATCTATAATTTTTTATTGTTCCATGCTATATTATATTCTGTTTTGGACATTAATGGGCTTTATTATACACTTCTATATTATTTTTGGGACTAACCTATTAACCGGAGGCCCAACCCAGAATTGCTGTTTTTTGCCTATTTCAGAGTTTCGCAGAAAAAGAATATCAAACGGAGTCCAAACGGAATGAAACCTTCGGGAACGTGATTTTTGGAACGAACGTGATCCAGAGAACTTGGACCCTACGTCAAGACATCAACCAGGAAGGCACGAGGTAGGGGGCGCGCCTACCCCCCTGGGCGCGCCCTCCACCCTCGTGGGCCCCACATTGCTCCACCGACGTACTCCTTCCTCCTATATATACCTACGTACCCCCAAACTACCAGAAACGGAGCCAAAAACCTAATTCCACCGCTGCAACCTTCTGTACCAGTGAGATCCCATCTTGGGGCCTTTTCCGAAGCTCCGCCGGAGGGGGCATCGATCACGGAGGACTTCTACATCAACACCATAGCCTCTCCGATGATGTGTGAGTAGTTTACCTCAGACCTTCGGGTCCATAGTTATTAGCTAGATGGCTTCTTCTCTCTCTTTGGATCTCAATACAAAGTTCTCCATGATTCTCGTGGAGATCTATTCGATGTAATCTTCTTTTGCGGTGTGTTTGTTGAGACCGATGAATTGTGGGTTTATGATCAAGTTTATCTATGAACAATATTTGAATCTTCTCTGAATTCTTTTATGTATGATTGGTTATCTTTGCAAGTCTCTTCGAATTATCAATTTTGTTTGGCCTACTAGATTGATCTTTCTTGCAATGGGAGAAGTGCTTAGCTTTGGGTTCAATCTTGCGGTGTCCTTTCCCAGTGACAGTAGGGGCAGCAAGGCACGTATTGTATTATTGCCATTGAGGATAACAAGATGGGGTTTATATCATATTGCATGAGTTTATCCCTCTACATCATGTCATTTTACTTAAAGCGTTACTATGTTCTTATGAACTTAATACTCTAGATGCATGCTGGATATCGGTCGATGTGTGGAGTAATAGTAGTAGATGCAGGCAGGAGTCGGTCTACTTGTCGCGGACGTGATGCCTATATACATGATCATATCTAGATATTCTCATAACTATGCTCAATTCTGTCAATTGCTCAACATTAATTTGTTCACTCACCGTAATAATTATGCTCTCGAGAGAAGCCACTAGTGAAACATATGGCCCCCGGGTCTATTTTCCATCATATTAATCTCCCGACAACAAGCTATTTCTATTGCTGTTTATTTTGCTTTCTTTACTTTGCATCTTTATCATAAAAATACCAAAAATATTATCTTATCATATCTATCAGATCTCACTCTCGTAAGTGACCGTGAAGGGATTGATAACCCCTTTATTGCGTTGGTTGCGAGGATTTATTTGTTTGTGTAGGTGCGAGCGACTCGTGCGTGGCCTCCTACTGGATTGATACCTTTGTTCTCAAAAACTGAGGGAAATACTTACGCTGCTTTACTGCATCACCCTTTCCTCTTCAAGGGAAAACAAATGGAGTGCTCAAGAGGTTGCAAGAAGGATTTCTGGCGCCGTTGCCGGGGAGTCTACGCAAAAGTCAACATACCAAGTACCCATCACAAACCCTTATCTCCCGCATTACATTATTTGCCATTTGCCTCTCGTTTTCCCCTCCCCCACTTCACCCTTGCCGTTTTATTCGCCCGCTCTTTTTTGTTTGCCTCTTTTTCGCTTGTTTGTCATTATGGCTAGTCCCCTATCTTCTCTGTTGTCTCCCGAAAATGAAGTTCTTAATTTTAAGCAAAGGGAGGGAGAAAATCTAAAAGATGATTGGTATAGAATTTGCAATGCTCAAAATTGATCTACCAGGAAGCAATCTACTTCCGTTCTTCTCCGCAATTTTTATGTAGGCGCTAATCCTTGGTACAGATATATCCTTGATACCATTACCGGAGGGAATTTCTTGGGTAGCCATACTTTTGATTCTTATAATGCTATGATAGATTTGTTTGGCTCACCACCTCTTTTGGTTAATGGAACTATGTTAACTTTGGAGCATGTAATGCAAAGACTTGAAATTATTGAAAATAAAGTTGCTACCGTAGAGTTAATTGAAAATTTGGATAAAAAGATCCACAACCAAATTACCCAATATGGATCTAAATTAGGAGTCACTTTGAAAAGTATGAAGGAGAAGGAACCCATAGTTAATGAAAGAATAAATCACGATTCCACTAGAATCGATAAACTTGAGGGTATCATTACCAACTTGGGAACCACTTTTTCTTCCGTAAAAAATACTCCAAGTCCTCCAACTAAAATTGCCAAGCTTATGTATGTTCCTAAAAATAAGGGTGAATCCTCTAGTAAGGAAACTGCGGATCTCAAATCTATAAGTATTCATCTCGACCTTTTGGCTATCATTAAGGAACCATTTGCTACAAATGAATTTTTTGGTTATGTGCCTAGAAGTTTGATAACTAATAAAAATAAAGAAACTCCTAAGGATGATAGATGTCTCATTGAAGAAATGCCCACCAAAGATGGCAATACCTAGATCTATCCTTGCTTTTATGCCTAGCTAGGGGCGTTAAACGATAGCGCTTGTTGGGAGGCAACCCATTTTTTTTTTTTGCTTTTTGCTTATGTTTAGGAATAAATATTTGATCGAGCCTCTGGTTATATGTGTTTTTATGTTTTAATTAGTGTTTGTGCCAAGTTAAACCTATAGGATCTTCTTGGATGATAGTTATTTGATCTTGCTGAAAATTCCAGAAACTTTCTGTTCACGAAAATAATTGTTAAAAATCACCAGAACGTGATAAAATATTGATTCCAATTGCTTCTGATCAATAAAAAAATTATCCAGGTCTTCCTATTTTGGCTGAATTTTTGGAGTTCCAAAAGTTTGCGTTAGTTACAGATTACTACAGACTGTTCTGTTTTTGACAGATTCTGTTTTTCGTGTGTTGTTTGCTTATTTTGATGAATCTATGGCTAGTTAAATAGTTTATAAACCATAGAGAAGTTGGAATACAGTAGGTTTAACACCAATATAAATAAATAATGAGTTCATTACATTACCTTGAAGTGGTGTTTTGTTTTCTTTCGCTAACGGAGCTCACGAGATTTTCCGTTAAGTTTTGTGTTGTGAAGTTTTCAAGTTTTGGGGTAAAAGATTTGATGGATTATGGAACAAGGAGTGGCAAGAGCCTAAGATTGGGGATTCCCATGGTACCCCAAGATAATCTAAGGACACCAAAAAGCCAAAGCTTGGGGATGCCCCGGAAGGCATCCCCTCTTTCGTCTACTTCCATCGGTAACTTTACTTGGAGCTATATTTTTATTCACCACATGATATGTGTTTTGCTTGGAGCGTCTTGTATTATTTGTGTCTTTGCTTTTTAGTTTACCACAATCATCTTTTCTGTACACACCTTTTGAGAGATACACACTTTATGCGCTTCACTTATATCTTTTGAGCTATATAGTTTTTGCTCTAGTGCTTCACTTATATCTTTTAGAGCACGGCGGTGGTTTGTTTTATAGAAACTATTATTTTCTCATGCTTCACTTATATTATTTTGAGAGTCTTAAACAGCATGGGTAATTTGCTTAAATTGGGAAATTGATCCTAATATGTTAGATATTCAAGACTAGTAAAAAACTTTCTTATGAGTGTGCTGAATGCTAAGAGAAGTTTGATGCTTGATGATTGTTTTGAGATATGGAGGTAGTGATATTAAAGTTGTGCTAGTTGAGTACTTGTGAATTTGAGAAATACTTGTGTTGAAGTTTGCAAGTCCCGTAGCATGCACGTATGGTAAACGTTATGTAACAAATTGGAAACATGAGGTGTTCTTTGATTGTCCTCCTTATGAGTGGTGGTCGGGGACGAGCGATGGTCTTTTCCTACCAATCTATCCCCTAGGAGCATGCGCGTAGTGCTTTGTTTTTGATGACTTGTAGATTTTTGCAATAAGTATATGAGTTCTTTATGACTAATGTTGAGTCAATGGATTATACGCACTCTTACCCTTCTATCATTGCTAGCCTCTTCGGTACCGTGCATTGCCCTTTCTCACATTGAGAGTTGGTGCAAACTTCGCCGGTGCATCCAAACCCCGTGATATGATACGCTCTTTCACACATAAACCTCCTTATATCCTCCTCAAAACAGCCACCATACCTACCTATTATGGCATTTCCACAGCCATTCCGAGATATATTGCCATCCAACTTTCCACCGTTCCGTTTATCATGACACGTTCATCATTGTCATATTGCTTTGCATGATCATGTAGTTGACATCGTATTTGTGGCAAAGCCACCATTCATAATTTTTTCATACATGTCACTCTTGATTCATTGCTATCCCGGTATACCGCCGAAGGCATTCATATAGAGTCATACTTTGTTCTAGTATCGAGTTGTAATCATTGAGTTGTAAATAAATAGAAGTGTGATGATCATCATTCATAGAGCATTGTCCCAAATAAAAAAAAGAGAAAGGCCAAAAAAAGAAGGCCCAAAAAAAAATAAAAATAAAAATAAAAAGGGGCAATGCTACTATCCTTTTTCCACACTTGTGCTTCAAAGTAGCACCATGATCTTCATGATAGAGAGTCTCTTGTTTTGTCACTTTCATATACTAGTAGGAATTTTTCATTATAGAACTTGTCTTGTATATTCCAACGATGGGCTTCCTCAAATGCCCTAGGTCTTCGTGAGCAAGCAAGTTGGATGCACACCCACTTAGTTCCTTTTGTTGAGCTTTCATGCATTTATAGCTCTAGTGCATCCGTTGCATGGCAATCCCTACTCCTTGCATTAACATCAATCGATGGGCATCTCCATAGCTCATTGATTAGCCGCGTTGATGCGAGACTTTCTCCTTTTTTGTCTTCTCCACATAACCCCCATCATTATATTCTATTCCACCCATAGTGCTATATCCATGGCTCACGCTCATGTATTGCGTGAAGGTTGAAAAAGTTTGAGATTACTAAAGTATGAAACAATTGCTTGGCTTGTCATCGGGGTTGTGCATGATGAGAGCATTCTTGTGTGACGAAAATGGAGCATGACTAAACTATATGATTTTGTAGGGATGAACTTTCTTTGGCCATGTTATTTTGAGAGGACATAATTGCTTAGTTAGTATGCTTGAAGTATTATTATTTTTATGTCAATATTAAACATTTATCTTGAATCTTTCGAATCTGAATATTCATACCACAATTAAGAGAATTACATTGAAATTATGCCAAGTAGCATTCCACATCAAAAATTCTGTTTTTATCATTTACCTACTCGAGGACGAGCATGAATTAAGCTTGGGGATGCTTAATACGTCTCCAACGTATCTATAATTTTTGATTGTTCATGCTATATTATATTCTGTTTTGGACATTAATGGGCTTTATTATACACTTCTATATTATTTTTGGGACTAACCTATTAATCGGAGGCCCAGCCCAGAATTGCTGTTTTTCCTATTTCAGAGTTTCGTAGAAAAAGAATATCAAACGGAGTCCAAACGGAATGAAACCTTCGGGAACGTGATTTTTGGAATGAACGTGATCCAGAGGACTTGGACCCTATGCCAAGACATCAACCAGGAAGGCACGAGGTAGGGGGGCGCGCCTACCCCCCTGGGCACGCCCTCCACCCTCGTGGGCCCCATGTTGCTCCACCGACGTACCCCTTCCTCCTATATATACCTACGTACCCCCAAACTACCAGAAACGGACCCAAAAACCTAATTCCACCGCCGCAACCTTCTGTACCCGTGAGATCCCATCCTGGGGCCTTTTCCGGAGCTCCGCCGGAGGGGGCATCGATCACGGAGGGCTTCTACATCAACACCATAGCCTCTCCGATGATGTGTGAGTAGTTTACCTCAGACCTTCGGGTCCATAGTTATTAGCTAGATGGCTTCTTCTCTCTCTTTGGATCTCAATACAAAGTTCTCCACGATTCTCGTGGAGATCTATTCGATGTAATCTTCTTTTGCGGTGTCTTTGTTGAGACCGATGAATTGTGGGTTCATGATCAAGTTTATCTATGAACAATATTTGAATCTTCTCTGAATTCTTTTATGTATGATTGGTTATCTTTGCAAGTCTCTTCGAATTATCAGTTTGGTTTGGCCTACTAGATTGATCTTTCTTGCAATGGGAGAAGTGCTTAGCTTTGGGTTCAATCTTGCGGTGTCCTTTCCCAGTGACAGTAGGGGCAGCAAGGCACGTATTGTATTATTGCCATTGAGGATAACAAGATGGGGTTTATATCATATTGCATGAGTTTATCCCTCTACATCATGTCATTTTACTTAAAGCGTTACTCTGTTCTTATGAACTTAATACTCTAGATGCATGCTGGATAGCGGTCGATGTGTGGAGTAATAGTAGTAGATGTAGGCAGGAGTCGGTCTACTTGTCGCGGACGTGATGCCTATATACATGATCATACCTAGATATTCTCATAACTATGCTCAATTCTGTCAATTGCTCAACAGTAATTTTTTCACCCACCGTAATAATTATGCTCTCGAGAGAAGCCACTAGTGAAACCTATGGCCCTCGGGTCTATTTTCCATCATATTAATCTCCCGACAACAAGCTATTTCTATTGCCATTTATTTTGCTTTCTTTACTTTGCATCTTTATCATAAAAATACCAAAAATATTATCTTATCATATCTATCAGATCTCACTCTCGTAAGTGACCGTGAAGGGATTGACAACCCCTTTATTGCGTTGGTTGCGAGGATTTATTTGTTTGTGTAGGTGCGAGGGACTCGTGCGTGGCCTCCTACTGGATTGATACCTTGGTTCTCAAAAACTGAGGGAAATACTTACGCTGCTTTACTGCATCACCCTTTCCTCTTCAAGGGAAAACCAACGTAGTGCTCAAGAGGTAGACACGGCCGCTGTTGCTTCTCAGGTGGCGGCAGCAACATCTGGCTCAGGGATAACAGCTGGCGAGAGCATCACAACAGCTGTCCGTTCCACAACGGCGGCCTTAGCCCTGATGGAGGCCGCCCACGACCATGTCGAGGCTGCCCACACCCAGCTCCTAGCAGTCACCGCACAAATCGAACGGAGCTTCTCCGACAACGGTCGGCAACCCACGGCCGAAGAGCTGGCAATCGCCGAGAGCGTTCGAGCAGCCGTCCGTTCCTCCGCCGCATACCTTGTGACGACGGAGCCCGTCCAAGCCCAGATCGCAGCCGCCCACGCCCAGCTCGTGGGGGCCTTTTGCAAAGAGATGGCGGACGCGGATGGCGATATGCTTGCCGAGTATGGTGCGATGGATGCCATGGAGCCCCTTCTGTAGGATCAAAAGTATGTCTAGAGGGGGGGGTGATTAGACTACTTGACCAATTAAAAATCTAGCCTTTTCCCAATTTTAGTTCTTGGCAGATTTTAGCAACTTAGCACAAGTCAAGAAATCAACCTACACATGCAATTCTAAGAGTATAGCGGCGGAAAGTAAAACAATTGCGTATGAAGGAAAAGGGAGGAGATTGAGGGAGCAAACACAATATTGACACAGATATTTTTTATTCGTGGTTCCGATAGGTGGTGCTATCGTACATCCATGTTGATGGAGACTTCAACCCACGAAGGGTAACGGTTGCGCGAGTCCACGGAGGGCTCCACCCACGAAGGGTCCACGAAGAAGCAACCTTGTCTATCCCACCATGGCCGTCGCCCACGAAGGACTTGTCTCACTCGGGTAGATCTTCACGAAGTAGGCGATCTCCTTGCCCTTACAAACTCCTTGGTTCAACTCCACTATCTTGACGGAGGCTCCCAAGTGACACCTGGCCAATCTAGGAGACACCACTCTCCAAGAAGTAACAAATGGTGTGTTGATGATGAACTCCTTGCTCTTGTGCTTCAAATGATAGTCTCCCCAACACTCAAATCTCTCTCATAGGATTGGATTTGGTAGAAAGATGATTTGAGTGGAAAGCAACTTGGGGAAGGCTAGAGATCAAGATTTATGTGGTTGGAATGGAATATCTTGACCTCAACACAAGTGTAGGTGGTTCTCTCTCAGAAAATGTATGTTGGAAGTGTAGGCATGTTTTGATGGCTCTCTCCACGAATGAAGAGCGGGTGGAGGGGTATATATAGCCTCCACACAATATCTAACCGTTACACACAATTTACCAAACTCGGTGGGACCGAATCGTGAAACTCGGTCAGACCAATTTAGTTCATAATGTGACCGTTAGGATTTTCGGTGGGACCGACATGTCAACTCGGTGAGACCGATTTCGTTAGGGTTAGGGCATAACATAATCTCGGTGAGACCAATTACACAAACTCGGTGAGACCGATTTTGGTAATAGACAAACAGAGAGTTGGTCAGGCAAACTCGGTGGGACCGATTCGCTCATCTCGGTTAGACCGAAATGTTACGAAAGGGAAACAGAGAGTTTGCATTGCAATCTCGGTGGGACCGATCGCTCATCTCGGTTTGACCGAAACGTTACGAAGGGAAACAGAGAGATTACAATCCCATCTCGGTGAGACCGAGATCCCTATCGGTGAGACCGAAAAGACTAGGGTTTCTGGCAGTGGCTATGTCAATTGAACTCGGTGGCGCCGGATAGACAGTTTCGGTGGGGCCGAGTTTGACTTTTGGTTTGGGACATATGTGGATGTGAGAAAGTAGTTGAGGGTTTTTGGAGCATATCACTAAGCACTTTGAGCAAGAAACTCATTAAGCAACACCTCACCCCCTCTTGATAGTATTGGCTTTTCCTATGGACTCAATGTGATCTTGGATCACTTAAAATGAAAAATTTAGAGTCTTGTGCTTTGAGCTTGAGCCAATCTTTTGTCCTTAGCATTTTGAGGGGTCCACTTTTCTCATCCATGCCATGCCAATCATTGAGCTTACCTGAAATGTTTATCTTGAAATAGCATTAGTTCAATGAGCTATATGTTGTTAGGAATTACCAAAACCACCCAGGGATAGTTGCACTTTCAATCTCCCCCTTTTTGGTAATTGATGACAACATATAGATCGAAGCTTCGACAAATGATAATAAGATTGAAAAACATCGTCGCTTTGAGAAGTATGTGATAAGCAAGAGCTCCCCCTAAATTTGTGCATTATTTAAAATTTGCTTTTGAATGCAAATGCAAAATCGATTTGGATCATGGCTTACTCTTCCGTGCCACATACATCTTGGTGGAGCGCTCAAAATGATAGAAGTTAAAAGCATGCACTCATCACCAAGCAAGTGAATGATCATATAAGGATATAAGAGATAATATCATCCAAAAAGCATTAAGGGTAGCATATGATCAAACACATGATCAAACAAGTATCTCACAAGCACATAAAGTATCTCACACAAGCACGCAATAAAAAGTTTCAACCAAAATAGCAAGAGAGATAAAAAGCAACACTCTCTCTCGAAGCCTATGATCTATACATTTTTCTCCCCCTTTGGCAACAAGTTACCAAAAAGTTCAAAAATGCATAGTGCTAAACGACTCTCAGACTTGATCTTCGCTAGGTGGTGTAGAGATGACTCCAAGGACGAAAGCTTCTGTTGATGTAGCTGGAGCTGGTGGAGTGGCTGCTGGAGGTGGCACTGGAGCTGTAGCTGCTGGAGCTGATGCTGTAGCTCGAGTATCTGTGACTGGCACTGTAGCAGATCTCTGTCCCCTGGGCACTCTAGCAAAAGCATCTATAGTAGACTTGCCCTTCTTCTCCTCTGCTTCCTCCTGTAGCTGCTCAACTGTAGTTTGGATCTCAGTTACCTTGACATCCAGATCATAGAATTTCTACTCAATGATCCTCTCCAAACTCTCCTGGTTTTGAGTCAGGGTGGCCAAGCCCTTCTCAATCCTCAAAGTGGATTGGATCAGATATCCAAGTTGATCTTGTTTGGATTTCAAGAACACTTGAGATGCCTCTTCAATAGTTGGCATCCTTGTAGCTTTCTCTGCCCTTGCCTTCTCTATCTTCTCATGTGCTTGAGCTGATGATGGTTCATTTTCATTCATGACAATAGTGTTGTCTTCAAATTCAGGGTAGATGGGCAGGTGCTCCTTATCCAATAGATATTTGCCTGTGCCCATCTTGGAGTTGATGAGCTCCTGAATTTGTGGAGCATACCCACAATTTCTCTTCTGATCAGCTGTTGTCCTTTTGATTGTCTCCACAATCAGACTCATGACTTTGAACTTTTGATGCACATCAAACAAATGGAGCAAGTTGATAGCATGTCCTCTTATCATCTTGTGATCATCTGACTTGGGTAGCAATGTGTGCCTTAGGATCCAGTTTATAGTAGGCAGACCAGACAACAAAAAGTGGACAGATCCAAACTTATGAGTATCCAAAGCATCATCTGGGATCTCTCTGTACATGGTGGCCATCGTGTTATGGTCTTTCTTCTTTTCAGCATAAACATCCAAGTCATCCTCACTTTCTTCTGGGGCATTGATCAACTGAGCCCATTCTTCAATAGAAGATTGGTACCTTGTACCTTCAGACATCCAAATTATCTTCCCATCTGGGTAGAAGTGGGCAGTGGAGTAAAACTACATGATCAGCTCATCATTCCACTTGGTGAGCTTCTGGGCAACAAATGTATCAACTCCACATGCCTTGAAGCTGTCATATACACCTGGATAGTGATCTTCATTCTCCTTGATGTACTCCCAGTCAACCCATCTCATGTCACACACTATGGGCTTCTTGTCAAGCAAAATTGTCTCATAGAAGTCTTGCTGTTCCTTAGTGTGAAACCTGTAGTCAACATCAATTCTCCTCCTGACAGCATATGGATCAGACTGTCTCCACAATCTCAGTCCTGAATCCTTCCTGATTTTCATGTTTTCTGCAATAGGATGTGCATCATTGTGGTCAGGGATCTTGGGCTTCAGCTTTCTCAAAACAAATGAATCATCTTCTTCTTCAGCAGCTTCAGGCACTGGGGCCTTGTTCTTCTCCTCAGCAGGAATACTACTTGTGTTCCTCTTGGGTTTAGGCTTCTGAGCTGGAGCAGCAGCCTTTGGAGCAGCTTTGGGCTTAGATGGAGCAGCCCCTGATCTGGTTGCATCTCCCATGAGCTTCTCAGCTTTGGGTGCTGGTGCAGCATCCTCTTGTTCTTCCTCTTCTCTTTCAGAGTCTCTCTTCATTGAGGGCTTGCCAAGAACTCTGGCAGTAGTGGTTCTTGCTCTCTTCTTCTTCTTCTTACCATCACCTGCTGCTTCACCATCTTCTGATTCAATGGTGAACTTCATAGTTTCACCTGTGGCAACTTTCTTTGGCTTGGAAGCTTCAGCAGTAGAGGCTCTGGCTTTTGACATTGGAACTCTTCTTGCTAGAGCCTTTGTTTTCATTCTAGGCTTTGTTGCAGCAGCAGTGCTATATTCCTTCTTCAGCACCTTCTTTCTTGAAGTGGCCTCATCCTCAATAGCCACATAATCCTCATCTTCAGAATATGAGGTTTTCTTCTTCCTTGTCCTGGTAGCTGCCTTGGGCAAGTTACTAGGTGTGCTCCTGCTGCCCTCATCATAGCTCCCTGAGGGACTACTGCCCTCACTCAACTGAACCTACTCTTCAGACTTGTTCTGACTATCACTTTGATCAGACATCTCTTCAAGCTCACTGACAGCAGACCCTGTGAATAGGTTGTAGATGAGGTAGAGTAGATGAGCATCACAAAACAGAGGTTTTGCAAAATAATTGAGTCAAAAAGCTTAGTTTTAGTTCTCCACAGAAGTGATCTCGGAGCTACCGAATTGACAAACTCGGTGATACCGAAGCAACACTTGGAACCTAAACTAGTGAACTCGGTAGGGCCGAGTCACTGTTTGGTGGCACCGAGATTGCTAGGGTTTCACAGAATTCTGAACTCGGTCACACCAATTTGCACGTTTCGGTCAGACCGAAAAGCGCATGTGCAATGGCCAAGGACGAATCGGTGAGACCGATTTCTACGGTTCGGTCGGTTCGAGATGAGTTCTGCGGAGAGCTAACCCTAAAATTTTCAAATCAATCTAGACCTAAGGAAGTTTTTGCTGGATGGATCAATCTCAATCATGGCAAGAAACGTGGCATTGTCCTTGTGCTAGGAATTGGAGTGAAAAAGACAACACAAGGGGTCGAACACTTACCCTAGAGCGGCGAGTGTTCGCTACAGCGGCAACGGTGGAGCAGATTGCCATTGACGGCGGCAGAGACCAGCGGCGGGAGGTCGCTGGCGGCGAGAAGACGATCCGGAGACCCGAAGAGGCAGAGCAGGTTACGCGCGGGTGAAGGTTTTCGAATTTTTTTCGAAAATTTGACCCGTCGGTATATATAACCTGACCCTGTCGGTGTGACCGAGTGGAACAACTCGGTGGCACCGAGATGCAAAACTGCACGCAGTTACTGCAACTCGGTGTGACCGAAAGGTTCTAATCGGTTGCACCGAGATTGAAAACCTAGATCAACTTAGTGATCTTAGTAGGACCAAAAAGGATGTATCGGTCAGACCGAAATGCACAAAGACGTTTTGGAAGTTTAAGTCTATGACGAATCGTGGACTCCGAGTGCTCCTCACACAGAGTGGTTCGAATCTGACTTGATCAAACTTTGTGATGTAGCATGAATAGAGTTTGAGATGAGGAAAGCATAGATAGCTAGAGGAAGTTCTTAGGCATTCTTGTCCATCCATTTGGCAAAAGAGAAAAAGCCAAACAATCAAAGCAACAAATGGATGTCCTCGAATGAGAAAAATATGCATTCAACATGCTCACACAATTAAAATGGCAAATGAAATATGTGACAAGGCATGCACAAACACTCTAGCATCTATCAAGCAATTGGTGATGACTGGGTCATCTATATATGAGTATATTGACTTAGGAGTCAAATGAGAACATTTGATCATAGGTCATACTCATCGTTTAAGCCCAAGTGGGGTTACCACTTTTACATAAAGCATTGTTGTGCTCACACCATTAGAGTTGCTTTAGCTCAATTTTAGAGTAAGGCTCCCCCTAGATGTGATATCCCTCCTAAGAGGGATGAACTAACCTTGGGTTTTATCGATGATGACTTCATGTAGGTGTTGAAGATGTGGATGCTCAAAGTTGATGTAGATCATTCGGAGTGATCCACTGGAATGAGTTGGACTTTCAATACCTACACGGGTTAGTCCCACAAGAAACAAGCAAGGATATCCATAGACATAGAGTGATGTATACACAAGATGTTGTCCATGAAAGCACTAGGTTACCTTGTCCCTTGTCTTACCAACAAGAGGGTTTGTGACTCCTTGGACGAGTGCAAGATGTGGAAGTTGTTTGCACTTGTCATTGCCAAAATGATAAGAGTGAAGTATGTTGGCGGAGTCACCCTCAAGAACTCTCTAGTTCTTCTTCTTCGGGATCCACACCATCTTGATGGGAATCCTTGGAGTTGTAGTCGTACTTGATGAAGTAGAACTTGATGTAGTTTTAGGAACCCACTTGACTAAGGCCTTAGGTGCTTCTTCAAATGCATCAATTTCCTCTTGAAGCTTGTCCTTGCCTTTTTGCTTGTGCTCTTGTGGTGGAAGATCATCTTGAGCTTGTGTTCCTTTGAAAGAAGTAGGATCATACTTCTCTTGTTGAGGAACAAACTTCGTCTTGGGGTATTGATCTTCTTCCCACTCAACTCCATTGGCATTGAACTTTCGTTCAAAACCAACCCTTGATTCTTCCAGTGTCTTCCTTGCTTGCGTAAAATTTCCTCAAATTGCTTACTTCCGACAAGGCTCTTGTAAACACCTTTCTCTATAATTCCCTTCAATAAGCTATTTTCTTGCTCAAGTGTAACTTGGCTAAGAGAATAATTAGTGGAATCAAGAGAACTACTAGAAGCAACATTATTGGATTTAGCATGATTGTTGTTACTACTAGATGAAGAATCTTTCTTGTTCTTGTTGTTAGATTTAACTTGTGGCATGTAAGTAGACAAAAGTAAAAGCTTGGCAACGTAAGAAGAACTTTTCTTGCGAAGATCATCATTGATCGCCTTTAAAAACTCATGCTCTTGCTCAAGGTTGAGCTTTTCAAAGCGTAGCTTCTCATGAGTCTTTAAAAGTTCTCGATGATCTTCCAAGGTAGTTTCATGAGCTAACTTAAGAGTGTTTAGTTCTTTAGTTAGACACTCAATCTCCTTCTTATCATCATCATTCGTTTTATCTTGATTAGCATGATTAATAGCACATTCATCATAGTTTTCATAACTAGAGTTGTCAACAAGTAAATCATCATCTCCTAGCAAATCATCTTCATCACTATTGAAATCAACATACTCGGGGTGTGTTACCTTTGGACCTTTAGCCATGAAGCATCTCCCACTTCCTTCATTTGGTGATTCAAATATGTCGTAGGAGTTGGTTGTCACAAGTGCTAGTCCGGCAACACCTTCATCTTGAGTATATTCAGAGTCGGAGTGATAACTTCTTTTGGAGTGATTGTCGGAGTCGGAGCCGGATACCCATTCACCAACATGAGCTTGATGTCTTCTTTTTGTGTAGCTTCTTGATGACTTATCCTTCCTTTCCGAGTCCTTGCTTCTCCGAGAGGGTCTTCGTTCATAACGATCATCTCTACTCCTTCTTTCTCTTGATGGTGATTCTTCTCTTCTACTCCTTCTTTTGGGAGAATCTTCTCTTCTTTTGTAGGGAGCCGTACACTCATTGGAATAGTGTCCGGCTTTTCCACAATTGTAGCAATTACGCTCACGACTAGAAGATCTTTTGTCATTGTAGGACCTTGACTTGGAACTTCTTTCCTTGCTTCTACTTTTGTAGAAGTTGTTGAAGTTCTTCACCATTACGCTCAATTCTTCATTGAAGGTTTGTTTCTCACTTGATGATGTGGGAGCTTCACATGAGGCTTTGTAAGCACCGCTTGACTTGTTATGAAGCTCTTCCTTATCCTTGAGTGACATCTCATGAGCAACAATCCTTCCAATGACTTCCGTTGGCTTGAGATCTTTGTAATTGGGCATCATTTGGATCAATGTGCACACGGTATCAAATTTTCCATCCAAGGCTCTTAGGATCTTCTTGATGATGAATCTGTCGGTCATCTCTTCACTTCCTAAGCCGACAATCTCATTTGTGATGAGAGCAAGCCTAGAGTACATTTCAGCGACGCCTTCACCATCCTTCATTATGAACTTGTCAAGTTGACTTTGAAGCACATCCAATTTGGATTCCTTGACGGAGTCGGTACCTTCGTGCATATCTATCAAAGTATCCCAAATTTCCTTTGCATTCTCAAGATGGCTGATTTTGTTGAATTCTTCAGGGCACAATCCGTTGAAGAGAATATCACAAGCTTGAGCATTGTATTGCAGCATCTTTAACTCCTCTGTGGTAGCTTCACGGTTTGGTTCTCTCCCATCAAAGAATTCACCTTGCAAGCCAATACACACAATAGCCGAAACGGCCGGGTTATGTCCAAGAATATGCATTTTCATCTTATGCTTCCAACTAGCAAAATTTGTACCATCAAAGTAAGGACCTCTACGGTGGTAATTTCCCTCACTAGACGCCATACTCTCCTAGGTTGTGAAACCAAGGCTATGATCACCAAAAGCTATGGAAATCAAAGCAAATGGAGACCAAAGCTCTGATACCACTTGTAGGATCGAAAGTATGTCTAGGGAGGGGGGTGATTAGACTACTTGACCAATTAAAAATCTAGCCTTTTCCCAATTTTAGTTCTTGTCAGATTTTAGTAACTTAGCACAAGTCAAGCAATCAACCTACACATGCAATTCTAAGAGTATAGCAGTGGAAAGTAAAACAATTGCATATGAAGGTAAAGGGAGGAGACTGAGGGAGCAAACGCAATGTTGACACGGAGATTTTTTTTATCTGTGGTTCTGATAGGTGGTGCTATCGTACATCCACGTCGATGGAGACTTCAACCCACGAAGGGTAATGGTTGCGCGAGTCCACGAAGGGCTCCACCCACGAAGGGTCCATGAAGAAGCAACCTTGTCTATCCCACCATGGCCGTCGCCCATGAAGGACTTGCCTCACTCGAGTAGATCTTCACGAAGTAGGCGATCTCCTTTCCCTTACAAACTCCTTGGTTCAACTCCACAATCTTGACGGAGGCTCCCAAGTGACACCTAGACAATCTAGGAGACACCACTCTCCAAGAAGTAACAAATGGTGTGTTGATGATGAACTCCTTGCTCTTGTGCTTCAAATGATAGTCTCCCCAACACTCAAATCTCTCTCATAGGATTGGATTTGGTAGAAAGATGATTTGAGTGGAAAGCAACTTGGGGAAGGCTAGAGATCAAGATTTATGTGGTTGGAATGGAATATCTTGACCTCAACACAAGTGTAGGTGGTTCTCTCTCAGAAAATGTATGTTGGAAATGTAGGCATGTTCTGATGGCTCTCTCCACGAATGAAGAGTGGGTGGAGGGGTATATATAGCCTCCACAATAAATCTAACCGTTACACACAATTTACCAAACTCGGTGGGACCGAATCGTTAAACTCGGTCAAACCGATTTAGTTCATAATGTGACCATTAGGATTTTCGGTGGGACCGACATGTCAACTCGGTGAGACCGATTTCGTTAGGGTTAGGGCATAACGTAATATCGGTGAGACCGATTACACAAACTCGGTGAGACCGATTTTGGTAATAGACAAACAGAGAGTTGGTCAGGCAAACCCGGTGGGACCGATTCGCTCATCTCGGTTAGACCGAAACATTACGAAAGAGAAACAGAGAGTTTGCATTGCAATCTCGGTGGGACCGATCGCTCATCTCAGTTTGACCGAAATGTTACGAAGGGAAACAGAGAGATTACAATCCCATCTCAGTGAGACCGAGATCCCTATCGGTGAGACCGAAAAGACTAGGGTTTCTGGCAGTGGCTATGTCAATTGAACTCGGTGGCTCCGGATAGACAGTTTCGGTGGGGCCGAGTTTGACTTTTGGTTTGGGACATATGTCGATGTGAGAAAGTAGTTGAGGGTTTTTGGAGCATATCAGTAAGCACTTTGAGCAAGAAACTCATTAAGCAACACCTCACCCCTCTTGATAGTATTGGCTTTTCCTATGGACTCAATGTGATCTTGGATCACTTAAAATGAAAAATGTAGAGTCTTGTGCTTTGAGCTTGAGCCAATATTTTGTCCTTAGCATTTTGAGGGATCCACTTTTCTCATCCATGCCATGCCAATCGTTGAGCTTTCCTGAAATGTTTATCTTGAAATAGCATTAGCTCAATGAGCTATATGTTGTTAGGAATTACCAAAACCACCCAGGGATAGTTGCACTTTCACCTTCCCCAGGAGACCGTCGGGCGCGAGCTGGACATGGAGGCAGCGGCGGAGATCGACGAGCACCAGCCGTAGTAGTACTCTTTGTTTTGTTTAATTAAGAGTGCCAGTCTTTAATTTGTTAGAGTAATGTTTAGGCCAGCTAGCTCCGTTTAATTGCTGAACTTGCTCGATTAAGAAGTGTGGGTGTGCTGTAGTCTCCTTTGTGTACCCAAATTATGCAATGACGTGGATGACCACTGTTACCATGGAAATTTGAACCAAAATTTTTGACGTCAAAACTCATCACACATGGGTTAAGCTATCTGAATCGTTTGTGATGTTCACATATTGTACACAGTTCTGAATAAGGGACCATGTGTGATGACACTTTGCGCGCCAATTTTTTTGCTGAAACGATTCCAAATTTTTGGCTTCCACGGAAATATCTACCTCCCCGTCCCTCCCCCTTACCAAAAGCCACATTTCCCCTGTTTCCGCCTTCCTTTCCAAGTTAAACCTTCACTCCTTGCTTGCAGCGCCGCCTCCTCGCTGGCGACCCTCCTTCACGCTGCTCGGCCTCGCCTATCCAGGCAGGTAATCCACACCCGACCCCCATCCTCCTCCTCCTTCCACATCCCACATGCCCCGACCGCCGACGCGAGCGCGACACCTTCCAGCCAAATCGCCGACCCCTCCACTAAATAAGCGCCGCCCTAAGCCATGGTGCACGCAGTATAGTCAGGATCTCAAGGAGCATTTGGCAGCGGAGAAGCAAATCGCGGCCGCATGCGCGGATGAGGTCGCGATGGCTGCCATTCGTGCTGACCCCCAGATCTTGGAGGAGCACCTCTCCGTCGAGGCCACCGTCGACGCCTGGCGCGCCAATGTCGCGACGCGGTTGGCTGCTTTAAATGATAGTTTGTGGCATTTTCTCGAGGCCACCGTCGCTGCCTTCGACGAAGACTACGAGGTGTTTTCTCGGCGTGCACGTGCTTACCTCATCTCGAGAGCTAGCAATTGGTGCCCGGAGCGGCTCAGGCAACTCACCACTACGACGAGGGAACCCACGAAGCGGAGGCCTCACCCTCTTCCATGTCCAAGGAGCCAATCATCATCGATATCTCCGACAACGAGGAGTAGCTTGTCTTATTAGCTCACTATAAGGACCCATGTTCAGTTTGCTAGCTACTGCTTTTCCTTAACAAATTCTAGTGAATTGTGCTATCTACTTTTACCATGGAATCTTCTGCTCTAGAGTATATGTTCTATATGTCATGCGATGTGGTGTTCAGTTAACTGTTTGGTTCAATTCTACAAATGTGATGTTCAATTCTTCAGGCTACAATTTTGTATTGTCTTCCATGTGAGAAATAAATCGAATTTATCTTTACAAAATACATGAGAAACGAATACAATTGCTATATTTCCAAGTTGTCAAGCATGCTTGGTTTGGTTATACATTGTGCAATGTGGTGCTCATTTAACGTTTGGTTCATTTGTGTTGTGGTGTTTAGTTAACTGTTTGGTTCAATTCTACAATGTGATGTCCAATTGTTGTGGCTGCATTCTATTATTGTATACCATGTGAGAAATAAATCGAATCTGGCTGTACTAAATACACGAGAAACAAATACAATTGCTATATTTCCAAGTTGTTAAGCATGCTTGGTTTGGTTAACCGTCTGATCCTCTATTAGGAGTATGTTATATTGTACAATGTGGTGCTCAGTTAATATTTGGTTCATTTGTTGTGGTGTTTACTTAACTGGATGGTTCAATTCTGCAATGCGATGTCCAATTGTTCTGGCTGCATTCTGTTATTATATACCATGTGAGAAATAAATTGAATTTGGCTGCACGTAATACATGAGAAACATATACAAGTGCTATATTTCCTAGTTCTTAATCATACTTGGTTTGGATAAATGTGTTTTCCATGTAGCTTGAATTAATCTGATGAATCTGCAATGTGCTTATTTTTCATCAGGATATTTTTTGATAGCATGCGAACCCGTACTTAACCTGATGACTAACTACCTTATATGTGTTGCAGGGAAACAATGGGAAGCACTGAGGTTTACAATCGAGGTTAGCATGTGCATGGTCCGTTGTCTAATAGCACATTATTGTGCAATTGCAGGAACCATTCTAATATTTAGGTTTTTAACAATTTGGTCTTGCACATGGAGGTCCTGCTGTCAGAGGTTTTAACCCACTGTTCGACCCTTTTTGCATATGGGGAAACGAGTTGTCCATGAATATCAGTCAAGTCAAGAAACTCCGAAAGATTGTTAGGATAAAGAAATTAGCGACAAAAACAACAAGATCTTTGTCTGCACAATGAAGAAGACATCAGTTCACTACAAGATGGTACTAACTATTATACCCTGCCTTTTTTGTTCCTTTTCCCCATTTCCAATATAGAGAAGATATTTATGCACATCCTTGTTTTCAGGCCTTTCCAAAGCAGTTCACTGATGATTACCTCTCAAACCACCTCTATGGTCAGGAGGCGAGGAAGGTTTTCATACAACACCCACGGTTCAATATTGAAGTGTTTCTGAAGAGGACGAAGGACGGACGGTCAATCATCCACATGCACTGGCCAAAAGTTGCAAAGACCTTCAACATGAATGAAGGATCAATATTCGCCTTCCGCTTCAGCAGTTTTCCAGATGAGATGCATCTGTCTATATACCGTCTATGATGCTAATTTTGAAAGGTTCTACATGTTGCATGTGAAACTTGGTGCTGGTGCAGTTGTGTAATTGGGTAGCTGAGTGCTGAAGCTATATCATGTTGTACTCTGATGTATTTCAATTATTAAATTCTGCTTCCTTAATATGGAAATGAAATATATTATGTGCTTAATATGAATGTCAATTAGATTAATAAATGGGTTATTAATAATAGGGCAATTAGCATCCTAATTGGATTTTTCTATTGCAAACGGTTATTGAAAAAAATACCGTGGGCGATGACCTCGGGCAACGTGATACGTCTCCAACGTATCTAGAATTTTTGATTGTTCCATGCTATTATATCCATCTAGGATGTTTTATGTGCATTTATATGCTATTTTATATGATTTTTGGGACTAACCTATTAACCTAGAGCCCAGTGCTAGTTTCTGTTTTTTCCTTGTTTTTGAGTATTGCAGAAAAGGAAAACCAAAGGGAGTCCAATTGACCTGAAATTTGACGGAGATTATTTTTGGACCAGAAGAAGGCCATGGAGCATCGGAGATGGGCCAGAGGAGTCCCGAGGCACCCACGAGGGTGGGGGGGTGCGCCCTACCCCCTTAGGCACGCCCCCTACCTCGTGGCCGCCTCGGAGACCCCCCTGACTTGTTCCCAACGCCAAAACCTCTTATATATACAAGAACCCCCAGAACATAACCTAGATGGGGAGTTCCGCCGCCGCAGGCCTCTGTAGCCACCAAAAACCAATCGGAACCCTGTTCCGGCACCCTGCCGGAGGGGGGAATCCCTTTCCGGTGGCCATCTTCATCATCCCGGTGCTCTCCATGACGAGGAGGGAGTAGTTCACCCTCGGGGCTGAGGGTATGTACCAGTAGCTATGTGTTTGATCTCTCTCTCTCTCTCTCTCTCTCTCGTGTTCTTGATGTGGTACGATCTTGATGTATCGCGAGCTTTGCTATTATAGTTGGATCTTATGATGTTTCTCCCCCTCTACTCTCTTGTAATGGATTGAGTTTTCCCTTTGAAGTTATCTTATCGGATTGAGTCTTTAAGGATTTGAGAACACTTGATGTATGTCTTGCATGTGCTTATCTGTGGTGACAATGGGATATTCACGTGATCTACTTGATGTATGTTTCGGTGATCAACTTGCGGGTTCAGTGACCTTGTGAACTTATGCATAGGGGTTGGCACACGTTTCGTCTTGACTCTCCAGTAGAAACTTTGGGGCACTCTTTGAAGTTCTTTGTGTTGGTTGAATAGATGAATCTGAGATTGTGTGATGCATATCGTATAATCATACCCACGGATACTTGAGGTGACATTGGAGTATCTTGGTGACATTAGGGTTTTGGTTGATTTGTGTCTTAATGTGTTATTCTAGTACGAACTCTATGATAGATCGAACGGAAAGAATAGCTTCATGTTATTTTACTACGGACTCTTGAATAGATCGATCAGAAAGGATAACTTTGAGGTGGTTTCGTACCCAATAATCTCTTCGTTTGTTCTCCGCTATTAGTGACTTTGGAGTGACTCTTTGTTGCACGTTGAGGGATATTTATATGATCCAATTATGTTATTATTGTTGAGAGAACTTGCACTAGTGAAATTATGAACCCTAGGCCTTGTTTCCTAGCATTGCAATACTGTTTACGCTCACTTTTACCACTTGCTACCTTGCTGTTTTTATAATTTCAGATTACAAAAACCTATATCTACCATCCATATTGCACTTGTATCACCATCTCTTCGCCGAACTAGTGCACCTATAGAATTTACCATTGTATTGGGTGTGTTGGGGACACAAGAGACTCTTTGTTATTTGGTTGCAGGTTTGTTTGAGAGAGACCATCTTCATCCTACGCCTCCCATGGATTGATTAACCTTAGGTCATCCACTTGAGGGAAATTTGCTACTGTCCTACAAACCTCTGCACTTGGAGGCCCAACAACGTCTACACGAAGAAGGTTGTGTAGTAGACATCAAGCTCTTTTCTGGCACCGTTGCCGGGGAGGTTAGTGCTTGAAGGTATATCTTTAGGTCTTGCAATCGAATCTTTTTGTTTCTTGTTTTATCACTAGTCTAGTCTATAAAAGAAAACTAGAAAAAAGTGAATTGAGGGTGCCTCATATGCTGCATCTTTTTAATATCTTTCATGAAAATAAGGATTCCGATAATTGTGCCAAAGTGTTAGAAGAAGAATGTATTAAAATGTTTAGCACTAAATCTTTGAATGATGAGCATGATTGCAATGTTGTTAGTATGAATTCCTTGAATATCCATGATGCTAATGATATGCAAAGCCACAAGCTTGGGGATGCTATGTTTGATGAAGATGATATTTTTTGTCCCCCAAGTTTTGATGAGCAAATTTATTATGATTAAAGCATGCCTCCTATTTATGATGATTATATTGATGAAAGTGGATTTGGAGAGGTCATGACTTTATTTAGTGATGAATCCACTATTTCGGAAGAGGTTCCAATTGATTATGAGAATAAAGTTGCTATCTATGATGATTATTGTGATGACTTGTATGCTATTAAGAATAATGATAACCATGAAACTTGTCATCATGATTTTAATTTTCAATTGGATTATGCTTCACATGATAGTTATTTTGTTGAGTTTGCTCCCCCTATTATTCATGAGAAGAAATTTGCTTATGTGGAGAGTAATAAAATTTCTATGCTTGTGCATCATGAAAAGAATGCTTTATGTGATGGTTATATTGTTGAATTTATTCATGATGCTACTGAAAATTATTGCGAGGGAGGAATATATGCTTGTAGGAATTGCAACAATATCAAGTTTCCTCTCTATGTGTTAAAAGTTTTAAAGTTATTCTTGTTTTGCCTTCCTATGCTAGTTGATTATTGGTCCCATAAGTTGTTTGCTCACAAAATCCCTACGCATAGGAAGTGGTTTAGACTTAAATGTGCTAGTCATATTATTCATGATGCTCTCTTTTTGTTTCAATTCTTATCTTTTATGTGAGCATCATTGAAATCATCATGCCTAGCTAGGGGCGTTAAACGTTAGCCCTTGTTGGGAGGCAACCCAATTTTATTTTTGTTCTTTACTTTTTCCTCCTGTTTAGTAATAAATAATTCATCTAGCCTCTGTTTATATGTGGTTTTATTGTTTTAACTAGTGTTTGTGCCAAGTAAAACCTTTGGGAAGACTAGGGTGAAGTCTTTGCGATCTTGCTGTAAAAAACAGAAACTTTTGCGCTCACGAGATTAGCTACCATTTTTTACTGGAGAGCGATTTTAGGTTGATTCTTTTTGCAGATGATTAATAGACAAATTCCTCAGGTCCACCAATTTATTGCAGAATTTTTGGAGTTACAGAAGTATTCGAATGATACAGATTACTATAGACTGTTCTGTTTTTGACAGATTCTGTTTTCACTGTGTTGTTTGCTTATTTTGATGAATCTATGAGTAGTATCGGAAGGTACGTGTCACAGCCCTAGAACTCTTCTTGTAATTAGTGGGCTTGCATCCATGCATCATTTTCGATTTCAATTAATCTTGAAATGGGGATGTTAAAACCCTAGCACTAAATGAAATACAATTAGGGTCAAATTAAATCTTTTCGATCTACCCAAAATGGCCTTCAGAAAAGTTCATCAATTTTGGAATGGGTGAAAACTTCTCCCAAAAATGAGCACACATTTCTAGGACATTTATGGATTTTGGAGTTAATTCATAAGTATTTGAATTTGGACAATTAAATTCTATAAATACTCTTAAATGTCCAAATAATCTTGAAAGCACTTGAGGGCCGTGGGAAATAATTTCCCAAGCGCCGCAAATATTTTGAGCATTTTACAAAGTGGTTTGGCATTTTTGCTAAATCGAACCAATTGCAGAAAATAGAAAACAGAAAGAAATAAAAAAAAGAAGCAGAGACTTACCTGAGGCCCACTTACCTGGAGGCCTAGCAGATTCGGCCCAGCCCACCTCGTCCTTCCTGTCGTCTTCCTCCCCAGGCCAGTAGGCAGAGCGCGTGGACGCAGCGCGCCGGCACGCGCCCCGGCCACCTCCACCCTGCCTGCCTGCGTCCCCGTCACCCTGGATCTCTCTGCGTCGCCACGCACCCCCTGGGACTCTCTCACTCTCTCCCGACCTCCTCCCTCTCCTCTGTCTCTCTCCATCGCTCTTCCCCTCACGTGCCTGAGCACGCCGCCGTGAGCAACCACGGCCACCAGCATCCCCGCGGCCATCCAACTAGCCTACAAGCTCCGCCTCGGATCCATGAAGCTCTAAGCCGACGCACGTGACGCCGGAGCGCCCCGCAGCGCCGCTATCGCTGTTGTCTTCTTCCTCTGCTCCGAGCGCCGCCCCGTTCGATTCGTCACCGTCCGGGCTTCCCCGACCTCTCCGACGACGCCTTAGAGTTCACTGTGAGCTCCTGTTGCTTCCCCCTCGCTCTCCCCCTCTGTTCTCGTCCCCTAGCCCCGTCTTTCGACCGAGCCCGAGAGCTCACCGCCGCCGGCCATGACGCCGCCGTGGCCACTGTCACATAGAGCTGCAACCGAGCACATAGCTGTGCTCAGCGCAACACCCGAAGCCCAAAACCCCCTCCAGCTGCTCCTGCCGTGCTTCGCAACACCAAAACCGCCGAGAGCCGAACTCCGGCCGCCGCATTCGTGCTCGCCGCCGTCGACTTAGACCACCCCAGCTCCTCCCGCTTGGCCTACTAGATGCGCGCGAGCCCCAGCTACGCGTAGGACCAAACCGCGGTCGATTTGGTCGACCGTGGGCAAATCCCGAGCCCCTCCGCCGTCCCGGGTTTCACCGGCGACGAGCCATGGACCAAGTCCGGCGGGTTTGACCCTGCTTGACCGGGGTTTGACTTCCCCCTGACCCACTGACGTGTGGGCCCATGCTCCTAACTAAACTAGATTAGTATTAGTTTAGCGCTAATTAATCTGGATTAGTTAGGTTAGTCACTGACAGGCAGGTCCCACGGGTCAGGTTTGACCCTGGCCAGCCCGTTGACTCGCTGACGCAGTGATGACGTCAGGCTGACGCAGTAAAGCATTATCTGGATTTAAGTTTATTCAGAAAATTCCAAAAAATGCCCTAACTTCTAAAATTCATAGAAATTCAACCGTAGCTCCAAATGAAATGATTTATATATGAAAAATTATCAGAAAAATCCAAAGAATCTGTTTATGGCATCCTCATGCATGTTTGAACAACTTACAGCCACTGTATATGACAATTTGAATAAATGGCATTTGAAATGTCTTATATGGAGTTTGAATTTGAACCTAAGGTTCAAACCAACTCCATTTAATATGTTGCTAGCCGCATTAGCTCAAAACACATTCATATTGCCATGTCATGATCATGCATCATATTGTGCATTGCATTGATTGTGTTTCCTCTCTGTTGCCGGCATTGTCCCCTCTCGATAGCCGTGTTTCCGACGATGAGTTCGATGACACTAATGAAGACTCAATGCTATCTTCAGAAGTGCCAGGCAAGCATAACCCCCCTTGTTCATTCCGATACAATCCCACTCTCTCGCTCCTGCTCTCTTTACTACATTAGGACAACAACGATTCAACTGTTACATGCTGCGGTAGTTGAACCCCTTATCCTCTGCATGACCTGTCATTGCCACAGTAAATAGTTGAAACCCACTAGCATGAGTAGGAGTTGTTTGAGCCCTGATGTGCCTACTCATTCATGCTTGTTTGTCATGCCTTCTACTGCTTAGAGTTGAGTCGGGTCTGATTCATCAGGGATGAATTGGAATGGTGATGAACATGTCCTACTGTGTGTGAGCTAAGTGTGTGAACACGATTTGGTAAAGGTAGCGGTGAGAGGCCATGTAGGAGTACATGGTGGGTTGTCTCATTGAAGCCGTCCTCAGGAACTGAGTTATGTGTTTGTGATCCATGATACAGTTACTACCACGCATTGGGCCCGAAACCAATGGACCCTCTCGGCTTCTTAATCACCCTTGTCCTCTGTCCAGGAGTTGCAAGTAGTTTCTGGTGTTTGTAGTATGCTGGAGGCCGTGGACAGCGCTGACCGAGGGGTGGGCTGTGATGCGGTAGGCACGTGGCACGGTGTACCGGGCGCCCGTTTGGTGTCTCGGGAACCCTGCACACATCGTTCGGGGCCGTATGTGGAAAACTCGGCCGGACTCCCTGCGGATGGAACCTGAATAGGCGATAAACCTGGACTAGAGACTTGAGTGTTTAGGTAGGCTGTGGCCGACTCCCTCGCCAGGCTTCCGCTTGAAGGTTGCCGAGGTACACGACGTGTACATGGTGGTAAGTGGCGAGAGCGTGTGTGTCGAAGTACACCCCTGCAGGGTTAACATCATCTATTCGAATAGCCGTGTCCGCGGAAATGGACTTCTGGGTTGCCTACAACAGTTCATAGACAAGTGAAAGTGGATACCCTAAAATGCGCAAGATAAGCGTGAGTGCTATGGATGGCGTTCTCGTAGGGAGACGGGAGCGGATCCATAGTGGAGTATTGATATGGTGAATTTATGGACTCGTGTGCGCCACCTCAAAAGAGTTACTTGCAGTCGTAGTTCAGGATAGCCACCGAGTCAAAGCTGGCTTGCTGTAGTTAAACTCCACCACCCCCCTTTTGTTGATACCGATGCATATGTAGATAGTTCTGATGTAAGTCTTGCTGGGTACATTTGTACTCACGTTTGCTTATTTTATGTTTTGCAGAGAGACGTCAGTCTCGCTAGTAGTTCCGTGTGGACTTCGACGTTTAGCTTGATACCTCAGCTACGATCTTGTGCCCTCGGCAGGATCTGGTAGATAGTCAGGCTTCTCAGCCTTTTCCATTTGTAGATGTCTGTACTCAGACATGTTAAGCTTCCGCATGTGCTTTGACTTGTATGCTCTGAATGTTGGGTCATGAGACCCATGCTTGTAATATCTGGCTCTTCGGAGCCTAATGAATAAATACTCTGAGTCGTAGAGTCTTGTTGTGATGCCATGTTGTATTTGCACATATCGAGCATATTGTGTGTATGATTGAAATGCTTGGTATGTGTGGGATTCGACAATCTAGTTGTCTATCCTTAGCAGCCTCTCTTATGGGGAAATGTAGTCTAGTGCCTCCTTGAGCCATAGTAGTCCGCTACAGCCCGGTTCACCGGAGTCCTGCTAGCCCAGCACTACTGCTCTGGACACCTGACTGGCCGGCATGTGATTCATATCGTTCCTGTGTCTGTCCCTTCGGGGAAATGTCACGCGGTGACATCCGGAGTCCTGCCTAGCCTGCTACAGCCCGGGTTCCCGGAGTCCTGTTAGCCCAGTGCTACAGCCCGGATTCGCGTTGCTGACCGACACGTTCGATGTTGATTCATGTATGCCTGTCCCCATACGTTAGTGCCGCTTTGGGTTCACGACTAGCCATGTCGGCCCGGGTTCTCTGTCATATGGATGCTAGCGACGCTGTCATATACGTGAGCCAAAAGGCGCAAACGGTCCCGGGCCATGGTAAGGCGACACCCGTGGGGATACCGTGCGTGAGGCCGCAAAGTGATATGAGGTGTTACAGGCTAGATCGGTGTGACTTGGAATCGGGGTCCCGATAGTACGAACCATAGAGAAGTTGGAATTCAGTATATATTACACCAATATGAATTTAGAATGAGTTCACAACAGTACCTAAGTGGTGATTTATTTTCTTATACTAACGGAGCTTACGAGTTTTCTGTTAAGTTTTGTGTTGTGAAGTTTTCAAGTTTTGGGTAAAGATTCGATGGACTATGGAATAAGGAGTGGCAAGAGCCTAAGCTTGGGGATGCCCAAGGCACCCCAAGTTAATATTAAAGGACAACCAAGAGCCTAATCTTGGGTATGCCCCGGAAGGCATCCCCTCTTTCGTCCTCGTCTATCGATAACTTTACTTGAGGCTATATTTTTATTCACCACTTGATATGTGTTTTGCTTGGAGCGTCTTGTATGATTTGAGTCTTTGCTTTTTAGTTTAACACAATCATCCTTGCTGTACACACCTTTTGGGAGAGACACACATGAATAAAATTTATTAGAATACTCTATGTGCTTCACTTATATCTTTTGAGCTAGATAATTTTGCTCTAGTGCTTCACTTATATCTTTTTAGAGCACGGTGGTGGTTTTATTTTATAGAAATGATTGATCTCTCATGCTTCACTTATATTATTTTGAGAATCTTTTAGAACAGCATGGTAATTTGCTTTGGTTATTAATTTAGTCCTAATATGATGGGCATCCAAGAGGGATATAATAAAAACTTTCATATAAAGTGCATTGAATACTATGAGAAGTTTGATTCCTTATGATTGTTTTGAGATATGAAGATGGTGATATTAGAGTCATGCTAGTGGAGTAGTTGTGAATTTGAGAGATACTTGTGTTAAAGTTTGTGATTCCCGTAGCATGCACGTATGGTGAACCGTTATGTGATGAAGTCGGAGCATGATTTATTTTTTGATTGTCTTCCTTATGAGTGGCGGTCAGGGACGAGCGATGGTCTTTTCCTACCAATCTATCCCCCTAGGAGCATGCGCGTAGTACTTCGTTTCGATAACTAATAGATTTTTGCAATAAGTATGCGAGTTCTTTATGACTAATGTTGAGTCCATGGATTATACGCACTCTCACCCTTCCACCATTGCTAGCCTCTCTTGCGCCGCGCAACTTTCGCCGGTACCATAACACCCACTATTACCTTCCTCAAAACAGCCACCATAACTACCTCTTATGGCATTTCCATAGCCATTCTGAGATATATTGCCATGCAACTTTCGACCACTCCGTTTATTATGACACGCTCCTTCATTGTCATATTGCTTTGCATGATCATGTAGTTGACATCGTATTTGTGGCAAAGCCACCGTTCATAATTCTTTCATACATGTCACTCATGAGTCATTGCACATCCCGGTACACCGCCGTAGGCATTCAGATAGAGTCATATTTTTGTTCTAACTATTGAGTTGTAATTCTTGAGTTGTAAGTAAATAAAAGTGTGATGATCATCATTATTAGAGCATTGTCCCAGTGAGGAAAGGATGATGGAGACTATGATTCCCCCACAAGTCGGGATGAGACTCCGGACGAAAAAAGAGGCCAAAAAAAGAAAAAAAGGATAAAGGCCCAAATAAAATAAATAAATAAAAATAAATGAGAGAAAAAGAGAGAAGGGACAATGTTACTATCCTTTTACCACACTTGTGCTTCAAAATAGCACCATGATCTCCATGATAAGAGTCTCCTATGTTGTCACTTTCATATACTAGTGGGAATTTTACATTATAGAACTTGGCTTGTATATTCCAATGATGGGCTTCCTCAAAATGCCCTAGGTCTTCGTGAGCAAGCGAGTTGGATGCACACCCACTTAGTTTCTTTTGTTGAGCTTTCATACACTTATAGCTCTAGTGCATCTGTTGCATGGCAATCCCTACTCACTCACATTGATATCTATTGATGGGCATCTCCATAGACCGTTGATACGCCTAGTTGATGTGAGACTATCTTCTCTTTTTTGTCTTCTCCACAACCACCATTCTATTCCACATATAGTGCTATGTCCATGGCTCACGCTCATGTATTGAGTGAAGATTGAAAAAGTTTGAGAACATCAAAAGTATGAAACCATTACTTGGCTTGTCATCGGGGTTGTGCATGATTTAAATATTTTGATGAAGATAGAGCATAGCCAGACTATATTATTTCGTAGGGATAACTTTCTTTGGCCATGTTATTTTGAGAAGACATGATTACTTTGATAGTATGCTTGAAGTATTATTATTTTTATGTCAATATTGAACTTTTGTTTTGAATCTTATGGATCTGAATATTCTTGCCACAATAAAGAAGATTACATTGATAATTATGTTAGATAGCATTCCACATCAAAAATTCCGTTTTTATCATTTACCTACTCGAGGACGAGCAGGAATTAAGCTTGGGGATGCTGATACGTCTCCAACGTATCTATAATTTTTGATTGTTCCATGCTATTATATTATCCATCTAGGATGTTTTATATGCATTTATATGCTATTTTATATGATTTTTGGGACTAACCTATTAACCTAGAGCCTAGTGCCAGTTTCTGTTTTTTCCTTGTTTTTGAGTATTGCAGAAAAGGAACAAAAGGAGTCCAATTGACCTGAAATTTGACGGAGATTATTTTTGGACCAGAAGAAGCCCATGGAGCATCAGAGATGGGCCATAGGAGTCCCGAGGCACCCACGAGGGTGGGGGGCGTGCCCTACCCCCCTGGGCGCGCCCCCTACCTCGTGGCCGCCTCGGAGACCCCCCTGACTTGTTCCTGATGCCAAAACCTCTTATATATACAGAAACCCCCAGAACATAACCTAGATGGGGAGTTCCACCGCCGCAAGCCTCTATAGCCACCAAAAACCAATCCGGACCCTGTTCCGGCACCCTGTCGGAGGGGGGAATCCCTCTCCGGTGGTCATCTTCATCATCCCAGCACACTCCATGACGAGGAGGGAGTAGTTCACCCTCGGGGCTGAGGGTATGTACCAGTAGCTATGCGTTTGATCTCTCTCTCTCTCGTGTTCTTGATGTGGCACGATCTTGATGTATTGCGAGCTTTGCTATTATAGTTGGATCTTATGATGTTTATCCCCCTCTACTCTCTTGTAATGGAAGAGTTTTCCCTTTGAAGTTATCTTATCGGATTGAGTCTTTAAGGATTTGAGAACACTTGATGTATGCCTTGCATGTGCTTATCTGTGGTGACAATGGGATATTCACGTGATCTACTTGATGTATGTTTCGGTGATCAACTTGCGGGTTCAGTGACCTTGTGAACTTATGCATAGGGGTTGGCACACATTTCGTCTTGACTCTCCGGTAGAAACTTTGGGGCACTCTTTGAAGTTCTTTGTGTTGGTTGAATAGATGAATCTGAGATTGTGTGATGCATATCGTATAATCATACCCACGGATACTTGAGGTGACATTGGAGTATCTAGGTGACATTAGGGTTTTGGTTGATTTGTGTCTTAAGGTGTTATTCTAGTACGAACTCTATTATAGATCGAACGGAAAGAATAGCTTCATGTTATTTTACTACAGACTCTTGAATAGATCGATCAGAAAGGATAACTTTGAGGTGGTTTTGTACCCTACAATAATCTCTTCGTTTGTTCTCCGCTATTAGTGACTTTGGAGTGACTCTTTGTTGCATGTTGAGGGATATTTATATGATCCAATTATGTTATTATTGTTGAGAGAACTTGCACTAGTGAAAGTATGAACCCTAGGCCTTGTTTCCTAGCATTGCAATACCGTTTACGCTCACTTTTACCACTTGCTACCTTGCTGTTTTTATAATTTCAGATTACAAAAACCTATATCTACCATCCATATTGCACTTGTATCACCATCTCTTCGCCGAACTAGTGCACCTATACAATTTACCATTGTATTGGGTGTGTTGGGGACACAAGAGACTCTTTTTGATGTGGAATGCTATCTAACATAATTATCAATGTAATCTTCTTTATTGTGGCAAGAATATTCAGATCCATAAGATTCAAAACAAAAGTTCAATATTGACATAAAAATAATAATACTTCAAGCATACTATCAAAGTAATCATGTCTTCTCAAAATAACATGGCCAAAGAAAGTTATCCCTACGAAATAATATAGTCTGGCTATGCTCTATCTTCATCAAAATATTTAAATCATGCACAACCCCGATGACAAGCCAAGTAATGGTTTCATACTTTTGATGTTCTCAAACTTTTTCAATCTTCACTCAATACATGAGCGTGAGCCATGGACATAGCACTATATGTGGAATAGAATGGTGGTTGTGGAGAAGACAAAAAAGAGAAGATAGTCTCACATCAACTAGGCGTATCAACGGTCTATGGAGATGCCCATCAATAGATATCAATGTGAGTGAGTAGGGATTGCCATGCAACAGATGCACTAGAGCTATAAGTGTATGAAAGCTCAACAAAAGAAACTAAGTGGGTGTGCATCCAACTCGCTTGCTCACGAAGACCTAGGGCATTTTGAGGAAGCCCATCATTGGAATATACAAGCCAAGTTCTATAATGTAAAATTCCCACTAGTATATGAAAGTGACAACATAGGAGACTCTCTATCATGGAGATCATGGTGCTATTTTGAAGCACAAGTGTGGTAAAAGGATAGTAACATTGTCCCTTCTCTCTTTTTCTCTCATTTTTTGGGTGGGCTTCTTTGGCCTCTTTTTTTATTTGGACTTCTTTGGCCTCTTTTATTATTATTTTTTGTCCGGAGTCTCATCCCGACTTGTGGGGGAATCATAGTCTCCATCATCCTTTCCTCACATGGGACAATGCTCTAATAATGAAGATCATCGCACTTTTATTTACTTACAACTCAAGAATTACAACTCGATACCTAGAACAAAATATTACTCTATGTGAATGCCTCCGGTGGTGTACCGGGATATGCAATGAATCAAGAGTGACATGTATGAAAGAATTATGAAGGTGGCCTTGCCACAAATACGATGTCAACTACATGATCATGCAAAGCAGTATGACAATGATGGAGCGTGTCATAATAAACGGAACGCTGGAAAGTTGCATGGCAATATATCTCGGAATGGCTATGGAAATGCCATAATAGGTAGGTATGGTGGCTGGTTTGAGGAAGGTAAGTGATGGGTTCATGGTACCGGCGAAAGTTGTGCGGCACAAGAGAGGCTAGCAATGGTGAAAGGGTGAGAGTGCGTGTAATCCATGGACTCAACATTAGTCATAAAGAACACACATACTTATTGCAAATATCTACAAGTCATCAAACCCAAAGCACTACGTGCATGCTCCTAGGGGGATAGATTGGTAGGAGAAGACCATCGCTCGTCCCCGACCGCCACCCATAAGGAAAGCAATCAAAGAAACACCTCATGCTTCAAATTTGTCACACAACGGTTACCATACGTGCATGCTACGGGAGTTGCAAACCCCAACACAAGTATTTCTCAATTTCACAATTACTCAACTAGCATGACTCTAATATCACTATCTTCATATCTCAAAACAATTATCAAGTATCAAACTTCTCATAGTATTTAATGCACTCTTCATGAAAGTTTTTATTATACCCATCTTGGATGCCCATCATATTAGGACTAATTTTATAACCAAAGCAAATTACCATGCTGTTCTAAAAGACTCTCAAAATAATATAAGTGAAGCATGAGAGATCAATAATTTCTATAAAATAAAACCACCACCGTGCTCTAAAAATATATAAGCGAAGCACTAGAGCAAAATTATCTAGCTCAAAAGATATAAGTGAAGAACATAGAGTATTCTAATAAATTCCGATTCATGTGTGTCTCTCCCAAAAGATGTGCACAGCAAGGATTATTGTGGTAAACTAAGAAGCAAAGACTCAAATCATACAAGACGCTCCAAGCAAAACACATATCATGTGGTGAAAAAAAATATAGCCTCAAGTAAAGTTACCGATAGACGAGGACGAAAGAGGGGATGGCTTCCGGGGCATCCCCAAGCTTAGGCTTTTGGTTGTCCTTGAATTTTACCTTGGGGTACCTTGTGAATCTCCAATCTTAGACTCTTGCCACTCCTTATTCCAAAATCCATCAAATCTTTACTAAAAAACTTGAAAACTTCACAACACAAAACTTAAACAGAAAATCTCATGAGCTCCGTTAGTATAAGAAAACAAACCACCACTTTAAGGTATTGTAATGAACTCATTATTTATTTATATTGGTGTTAAAACTACTTTATTACAACTTCTCTATGGTTCATACCCCCCCATACTAGCCATAGATTCATTAAAATAAGCAAACAACACGCGAAAAACAGAATCTGTCAAAAACAGAACAGTCTGTAGCAATCTGATTCATACGCATACTTATGTAAGTCCAAAAATTATGAAATAAATTGGTGGACGTGAGGAATTTGTCTATTGATCATCTGAAAAAATAATCAACCTAAAATCACTCTCCAGTAAAAAAATGGCATCTATTCTCGTGAGCACAAAAGTTTCTGATTTTTACAGCAAGATTGCAAAGACTTCACCCATGTCTTCCCAAAGGTTCTACTTGGAACAAACACTAATTAAAACATAAAACCACATCTAACCTGAGGCTATATGAATTATTTATTACTAAACAGGAACATAAAGTAAGGAACAAAAATAAAATTGGGTTGCCTCCCAACAAGCACTATCGTTTAACGCCCCTAGCTAGGCATTGATAATTTTAATGATGCTCACATCAAAGACAAGAATTAAAGCACAAAGAGAGAATCATAGAACATGTGATAAACACATCTAAGTCTAACATACTTCCTATGAATAGGCATTTTATAAGCAAACAAATTATCATAGCAAGCAAATATTAGCATATGCAAGGAAGGAGAAAGAGACGATAGCAATCTCAAGATGACGAGAGGTAATTCAGTAAGATAAAAATTTCTACAACCATATTTTCCTCTCTCATAATAATTACATGTAGGATCATAGGCAAATTCAACAAAATAGCTATCACATAACATATTCTCAACACGATCCACATGCATGCGAAGTTGACACTCTTCCAAAATAGTGGGATTATCATTAACTAAAGTCATGACCTCTCCAAACCCACTTTTATCAAAAATACCATAAGATTGAACATTCTCCAAATATGCGGGATCTAAAGTTGACACTCTTCCAAAACCACTTTCAATATTATTGCAAACATTATTATCAATCTCATATTCATCATGGGGCTTAAATAAATTTTCAAGATCATAAGAAGAATCACCCCAATCATGATCATTGCAACAAGTAGTAGACATAGCAAAACTAGCATCCCCAAGCTTAGGGTTTTGCATATTATTAGCACAATTTACATCAAGAGAATTTATAGTAAAATCATTGCAATCATGCTTTTTATTCAAAGATCTATCGTGAATCGCTTCATAAAGTACTTCATCACAATTTTCAGATTCACGAATTTCAAGCAAAACCTCATAAAGATAATCTAGTGCACTCAACTCACTAGCAATAGGTTCATCATAATTGAATCTTTTAAAGAGATTAGCAAGTGGATGAGGATCCATAAACTTTTAGCAAGCGAAGATGAAAGCAGAAAGAAGGTACATGGTAACACAAGCAAACAAAAGATCGAACGGAAGAAGGGCGAAGAAAAGGCAATGGTTTTCAAAAATCATTTTAGAAGTGGGAGAGAGGAAAACGAGAGGCCAATGGCAAATAATGTAATGCGAGGGATAAGAGTTTGTGATGCGTACTTGGTATGTCTTGACTTGAGCGTAGATCTCCCCGGCAACGGCGCCAGAAATGGCTAGTTGATGGGACATCAAATCTTGACTTGACTTGACTTGGCGCAAATCTCCCCGGCAATGGCGCCAGAAATCCTTCTTGCTACCTCTTGAGCATGCGTTGGTTTTCCCTTGAAGAGGAAAGGGTGATGTAGCAAAGTAGCGTAAGTATTTCCCTCAGTTTTTGAGAACCAAGGTATCAATCTAGTAGGAGATAACACGCAAGTCACCTAGTACCTGCACAAACAATCAAGAACCTTGCAACTAACGCGATAAAGGGGTTGTCAATCCCTTCACGGCCAATCACAAAAGTGAGATCTGATAAAGATAATAAGATAAATATTTTTGGTATTTTTGTTGTATGATTGGAAAATAAAGATTGCAAAATAGTAAACGAGAATTGTAGATCGGAAACTTATATGATGGAAATAGACCCGGGGGCCATAGGTTTCACTAGTGGCTTCTCTCATGATAGCATATATTACGGTGGGTGAACAAATTACTGCCGAGCAATTGATAGAAAAGTGCATAATTATGAGAATATCTAGGCATGATCATGAATATAGGCATCACGTCCGTGTCAAGTAGACCAAAACGATCCTGCATCTACTACTATTACTCCACACATCGGCCGCTATCCAGCATGCATCTAGAGTATTAAATTCATAAGAACAGAGTAATGCATTAGGCAAGATGACATGATGTAGAGGGATAAACTCAAGCAATATGATATAAACCCCATCTTTTTATCCTCGATGGCAACAATACAATACGTGCCTTGCTGCCCCTGCTGTCACTGGGAAAGGACACCGCACTACAAAAAAAAGACACATCCGTGACATTTTGGGCCGAACGAAATTTTTTCTGTCATACTTATGACACTTCTATGACGATAATTGTGACAAAACCCAGTATCATCATAGATGTGGTCGGCTCCAACTTCTATGACAAAAAATCATGACAAAAACTGGGCTTTTCGTCCTGGGCGGGCCGGAGACGCAGCTGCATGACATTCTTTGGGCCGTCCATGACAGAAAAAACCGTGGTAGAAGCGAGGGCGAGGAAAATATCGGGGTGTTCCCGGTTACGGTGGGTGGTCGGGGCCGAGCGATGTGCGTTTCTCTCGTACACGTACGCGCATGTGTGCGAGGCGTTGGGCTCTAACTGAACCCGAGCAAGGCGTTCGCCTACTGAACCCGAGCGATTGCACTGCAAGCTACGCGTTACTGAACCCGAGCGATCGATCGATGGCTGTTAACTGAACCCGATCGAGCGATTCCTTCACTACTGCTGCTAACTGAAGCCGATCAATGCTGCCTCTGGATGAATAGTGAGCGTTGCTGGGGGGTTTGGATAAACAGTTCCCAGTGGGGTGGATGAACAGGACCCCGCGGTGTTGCCTCTGGATGAACAGGACCCCGATCGATCGAGCCGGTTGGGGCTGGATGAACAAGACCCCGTGGAGGGCTGGATGAACAGGACGGCCCCGTGGAGGGCTAGATGAACAGTAGCCCGTGGAGGGGTGGTTGAACAGGAACCCGTGGAGAGGGCTGGTTGAACAGTAGCCGGTGGAGTAGCGCGCGGTGGAGGCTGGATGAACAGGAGCCCGTGGATGAACAGTCGCAGGTGGAGGCTGGAGGAGGTCGACGGTGGATGAACAGTAGCCCGTGGAGGCTTGAGGGGGTTGACGGCGAAGATGAACAGTATCTCGTGGAGTCCCGTTTTGTAACACCCACGATGCGGCTATATCTCCCACGTGTCGAGGCACGACTTAGAGGCATAACCGCATTGTGGTTTTGTCGCAAGAAGGGTCATCTTCACACAATCCCATGTAAAGAACAAGAATGGGATAAAGAGTTGGCTCACAATCTCCACTTCACACAATACATAAATAAATCATACATCATTCAGAGTACACACATAGGTCCGACTACGGAACCAAAAGAAAAGAAGACAACCCAACTGCTAGATCCCTGATCGTCCCAACTGGGCTCCACTACTGATCAACAAGGAAAGAAACAACGCAACGAACAAGATCTTCATCGAGCTCCCACTTGAGCTCAGTTGCGTCATCTGCACTGGTCTCATCGGCACCTGCAACTGTTTTGGAAGTATCTGTGAGTCACGAGGACTCAGCAATCTCACACCCGCGAGATCAAGACTATTTAAGCTTATAGGAAAGGATGGGGTAGTGAGGTGGAGCTGCAGCAAGCACTAGCATATATGGTGGCTAACATACGCAAATGAGAGCGAGAAGACAAGCAACGGAACGATCGTGAACTAGCAATGATCAAGAAGTGATCCTAAACACCTACTTACGTCAAAACATAACCCAGAAACCGTGTTCACTTCCCGGACTCCGCCGAGAAGAGAGCATCACAGCTACACACGGGGTTGATGCGTTTTAATTAGGGTCAAGCGTCAAGTTCTCTACAACCGGATATTAACAAATTCCCATCTGCCACATAACCGCGGGCACGGCTCTCGAAAGTTTAAATACCCTGCAGGGGTGTCCCAACTTAGCCCATTATAAGCTCTCACGGTCAACGAAGGATAAACCTTCTCCCGGGAAGACCCGATCAGTCTCGGAATCCTGGTTTACAAGACATTTCGACAATGGTAAAACAAGACCAGCAAAGCCGCCCGATGTGCCGACAAATCCCGATAGGAGCTGCACATATCTCGTTCTCAGGGCAACACCGGATGAGACATCCTACGAGTAAAACCAGACCTCAAGTTTCCACGAGGGGGCCCCGCAGTCTACTCAGTTCGGACCAACACTCGAAGGAGCACTGGCCCGGGGGGTTAAAATAAGATGACCCTTGAGTCTGCAGAACCCAAGGGAAAAGGGGATAGGTGGTAGGAAATGGTAAAACCAAGGTTGGGCCTTGCTGGAGGAGTTTTATTCAAAGCGAACTGTCAAGGGGGTCCCATAAATCACCCAACCGCGTAAGGAACGCAAAATCAAGGAACATAACACCGGTATGACGGAAAACTAGGGGCGGCAAGAGTGGAACAAAACACCAGGCATAAGGCCGAGCCTTCCACCCTTTACCAAGTATATAGATGCATTAATTAAATAAGAGATATTGTGATATCCCAACATATCCATGTTCCAACATGGAACAAACTTAATCTTCACCTGCAACTAGCAACGCTATAAGAGGGGCTGAGCAAAAGCGGTAACATAGCCAAACAACGGTTTGCTAGGAAGGGTGACAAAGGTTAGAGGTTCATGGCAATTCGGGAGGCTTGGTAAGCAAGTGGTAGGTAGCGCGACATAGCAATAGAGCGAACAACTAGCAAGCAAAGATAAAGGTGATTTCGAGGGTATGGTCATCTTGCCTGAGATCCCGCAAGGAAGAAGAACGGGTCCATGAAGAAGACAAACGGATGTAGTCGAACGAATCCTCACAACCCCGGAACGAAACCGAAGGTAATGAGAGACGCAACCCGGAAAGAAACAAACAACATAGTAAACAACCATAACATAAACATGGCATGATGCAAAATCAAGTATGATGCATGTCCGGTTTACTGATGCATGGCATGGCAAAGTGCAACAAACAATACTACAAATTAAGTGGAGCTCAATATGCAACGAGTTGCATATTGACGAAACACCACATACGATTATTTAGTTCTCTCTCGGTTATGAACCCAACAATATTAAATGTTGTTAAACATGGCAAAAGGTGAAGCATAACAAAACTAAATATTTAGGCAAGTTTAAATGAGGCCGGAACAACGAACAACAATTCCGGAAAATCCTCATGTGCATATTTTTGATTTGGTACTGTTCTGCCATAAACGCAATTTTAATGTTGTTAAACAGCAAAATGAAGTGCACCATGTAAAACTAGGCATTTTTCTACCCATTTTACATATAAAGTTTATTAAAATCCGAGTTACGGTTATTTAGTTATGAAATAAATCATTTTAACATGGCAATCGAGCAAATTTAAGCAAACAGCATTTTAAACATTAATGAGAGTGGCAAATTATTAATCTACACAAAATTATAAGCATTTTACATATATAAATTATTTACAAAAGATGCACGGTTAATTAATTATTAATGCATGAACATGAGGGGTTTTTCTGAAAAACTGCAATACTCTGGATAATAGCTAAAACGCAGACATGAAAAAAAACTACACTGGGCCGAATCTAAAACCGGAGCAGGCCCAATAGAAGAATAACAAAGGGGCGCTGGGGGGGCCTCACCATGGGCCAAGGCCCAGTCGATGGAGAGGCTGGCTGGAGCCGGTGGCCGCTGGCCCAGGCGCTGGGGTGGAACGGTCAACGAAGACGAGCGGCAGGGGATCGGCTCGAGATTACCGTGCTCTCGGTCAACGGGCAAAGGGGTGGCGTCCCAGGCGTGCGGACGCGCGAGGCAGAGGGCGCGCTGGAGGTCTCCGGTGGCGTGGAGCTTGGCGGCGCGCGGGGCAACACAAGGAGCGGGACGAGGCACTGGTCGTCGTCATCGGGCTTGATCCCGCCTGGATCAAGACGATGGCTGCAGCGGGCGATGGCGCTCGGCGACGCAGGGGAGGCAGAGGTGCGGGACGAGCGTGACGAGGCAGGAGACGACAGCTTGGCACGGCGCGGGACGAGCAGGATCGCTCGATCCGTTCACACGGGATGCAGACGGTGGCGCTGAATGCAGAGGCACGGGACTTGCGGCTCCGGCAGGAGGAGCTTGAGGCGCAGGGGACGGCGAGCTCGAGCAGATCCAGCCGACGGGGTCGTGCACGAGGTGGAACTTGGGAGCGGCGACTCCTGTCCATGGCGACGGGGCAGAGCTCCTTTGGTTCCTGCGGAAGCAGGTGAAGGAGAGAGAGAGAGAGAGATTAGAGCAGAGGAGGGAGTAGAAGGCAGGGAAGAAGAAGAAAGGGAAGGCACGGGGCACGGGGAACCTCGTGAGATTGCCTCTTGGTGGCGCTGGTCTTCGGACGCGAGGTGAGGAGGAGGCCAGGGACGAGCAGGGCTCGTGCAGGAGGAGGAGGAGCGCTGCGGGATTGGTCTGGTTGGGCAGCGACGCAAAACGAGGGAGGTGGTCGGAGCGATCTGGTTGGGTGGGATGGATCCCGATGGGGATTTGGTAGAGTGGCGGCGCGGCTGGGAGGATGGGACAGGTCCCTAGATTTTAGGGTTGTCCACTATTTATACTGCAATGAGATTAGGGTAGGGGCTACCTCGTCCCTCCGTTCGCAATCGGACGATCGAATAAATATGTAGGGAGTCCAAATAACAAAACGGAGATGTTTTGTAGATGTTAGGGGATGATCCGGACCCAACGGTAACAACAAACCGGGTCGGGTACGGAACAACTTTCGGACGCGCGGGAGGGGATCACGGGCTGACGAGAGAGGTTAGATGGTTTGACAAGAGGGAACCGAAAACACGGTTGGTCTCGGAACGGTCAACGAAAGCAAGGGAGGAACGCGGCAACTACGATCGGATGCATGTTTTAAAAAACAAAGACGGCAACGAGTGTCGATGCAATGCGAATGATGCGATGATGAATGCAACAAACAAATAAACATACGACGGCAACGAAAAACATGGAAGCCGTCTGGAGCGTCGGTCTCGGGGCGTTACAACACTCCAGCACTACGAGAGGATCTCATCCCGAGATCTAGGATGGCTCCGGAGAAAAAAACGGGAGAGGAAGAGAAAAGGTAAAACTAAGTTGCTTCTTCGACAAACGAGTGAGACCAAAGAACCTTGAGAGGTCGCAAAGCTTGAAGAAATGACACGACGGAGGTGAACAAAATTTAGAACACTCCGTTCAGCAAGAGGAACAAGGAACATTACAAGAACCTTGTAGGTCTAAAAACATGGAAATAAGAGCTTAACGGATCAAAAGGAACATGAAAGCACACCGGTAAAAAGAGAAACAAGGAACTCCATGTGAACCTTGGAGTTTGCAAAGCTATGAATGACGAGAACAATGGACGAGAAGTACATGCGAGCACTCCGGTTGAAACGAGATGTACAAGGAACGATAATGATCAATTACGATAACGCTCCGGTTGGAAAATGGAAGGGGTACAATATGGACTTGGCAAAATGAAAGCACTTGGATGAGACTCTGTTTAGAAGAGGAATGATAGACACAACACTCCGGTTAAAACAAGATAAAGAAGGAATGAGATGATATAATTTGGGCAGCACTCCGACTGAAAATGGAAGGAATTGAACATGATCTCGACAAGATGAGAGGATACTCGATGAAATTACCAACACATTGCCTCCGGAACTAATGAAAGAATGGCACAAGGGGTAAGAAAGATTTCAGACAGCACTCCGGTTGAGGAAGGAGACAAAACTTGATAAGATGAGAGAACTCGAATGAAAACACGACACTCCAGCTAAACGGATAAGAAAGGAAAAAATTACATGATCTTGACAAAACAAGATGATTGGTCGAAGAGAGCAACATCACAAAACCTCCGGAAGAAAGAATAGAAGATAGATCATTGGAATAACAGAATGGAGAAGAAAATGACAACACCTTCCACAAATGAATTTGGAACGTATCCTTGCAAGAAGGTTAGAACGGAGTTGTTGGAAAAAACCAACAACTAAAAGAACAAGCTTGTTGAGGGCTTATGGAACACATCTCAAAATTATGAGGTGAAATTTTTGCCACTAACGAAAACAATTGCTTGCTTGAGATCAATGAAGAAATGAAAACTTCTCTCGCCGAGAGGATAGGAGAAAACTTGGATCATTGATAAGCACCATAATAGCAACATTCCTTAGGGAAGGCTTTAAATGAAATATGACACAAGATAACTCCAACAAAGAGATTGATTGGACGAAAAGATCTCTTGAACGAAGAGAAAATGATGGATTTGATTATCTCATTCCTGACAACTTGTGAATCATGAAACATGAAGGAAATTGGCAAAAATGACATAACACCATCCCAAAAGATAAGGTAGAGAGAATTGCACTTCGGAATGCAAGATGAAGAATGGTTGGACTCCACAAAACAAAACGTGTGTTGAGCACCATGTTTATTTTAGAGTATAGCTTGACGGATCTTGACTCCGAGAGAAATCTTGAAGAACAATTGAAGAATGAAAAGAATCCTTGACGAACCACCATGTTGATCCTCCATGAAGAACTCCGATAATAAAAGAATGATCAAACGAAAGGGAAAGTTGAAAAGAACTCCGGGAGAAACCTTGCAATGATTAGATGAAGCTTTGAAATGATATAATTGAAATAACTTGGAGCTCCGGAAAGAAAAGATGAACAACTTGGAGCCAAAAATTTGATAACATGAACGAACTCCGGAAGAAGGAATTAATCACTTGGAGGAAACAAGAATAAGAATTACATTATGCGTATCCTTCACCAATTTAGATTGATGACAAGCAACGGATTTGGCATACTACTTATTCTCGTAGAAAGGATTAAGATAGATATTGCGCAAACTTGGGAATGCCTTCATCGAACCACCGGTAGGATTGAAACAACGAATAAATTGATACGATAACGAGGGAAGAGAAATCTTGAACGAACCACTGTAAGAATTGAAAATGAACGAAGAAAAGATAAAGAAACATCGGGAAGAATTAGAAAATGAATGAAGATACTTGAGAGAAATTTAGATACAAGAGAATGAAGAGATCGCGAGGTGACTAGAGAATACTTGAATGATGCACCGGTAAGGTTATGGAGATGAACGAAGAGACATCAATTTAGAATAATTGGAGAACGAGGCTGAGAACGAAGAAATCTTCTGAAATGATGGCCTTTGGATGATCAAGAAACGAAAACAACTCTGAAATGCTCCGGATGGGTAAGAAAAGAATTCTGACAATCGAAAACAATTATGAGAGGATGGCATAAACTAGAACTATGAATTTTTAAGAGAGCGGACCAAGATTTAGGAGAAATTCTTCTTCGGTCTTCAAATGTTGAGAATGACGATGAGAAACACCACCATGAATTATTGAGGCACTCCGGAACAATGGATAAAAAAATGATGAACCAACGATGAAAGAATTTGAAAGATCTTGGAGAAAGACATATGGCTGATGATAAATCATTCTTACGTCAAACTTTGCAAAGAATTTGAGAATAACTCCGGAAAGAATTAGAAGAGTCAGGTAAGATCCTGGAAAAAGACCTGTGGGTTAGGGCCCACTCAAAAGAAACACCGTTGAAATGATTACTTGAAAAAGGAGATTGCACCGGTTGAATTAAATGGCTCAAAAGAGATAACAACCTCGAGATAGCTTGAATAGATTGGGAATGGAAATGCGAGTCTCCTGAGATATCTTCAGCACTCCAAAAAAAACATGAATAGCAAGAGGTGGATGATTAAGAGATACACCGGCATGAGAAAACATTTGGAACGAGGAAAGGATATGATCGACAAAGCTTGAATTGAATCCACCGGAGAAGAAAAGAACGAAGAATAATAAACTTGAAGAACAACTTCATGAGAACCACCGGGTAAGCACATTGATTGAAAAGAATGAAGGGGCTTCACGTGAATAAAATGGATACTTGATTAAGAAATCTGAGTCCTTGAAGAAAAAGGGTGGGAGGGTGGGAAAACAAAGACAACTTGGGTCGGATGAAATGAACACCATTGATAAAAGCTTAGAATTGATCTTGCGAACGATGGAATGACTGGATGCACTTGAAGAGAAACACGCCGGTTGGAAAAGAATTAACATGACGATCTCGATGATCAAGAAGGATTAGTATTCACATAGCAATATGAGAACACCGTTTAGGGAAGGTATGGATTCAACATTTGACTTCGAAGCAACTCGAATACCACAAAACAAAACAAAACAAAGGATTTGGCTTGCAGAATAAGACGGAACAAACATATGATAGAGATTTCGTCCAAAGTTTTCGTGGTGGGGCCCACACGGGCTCAATCGTACAGCACCATCATGTACAAGGCAGTGCACATGACATACGAAGCGTCCCCGAGTCGGCATAGCCAAGGACTCCTTAAGACACTACGAGACCACTGTAAAACCAACCGTGGAAAGGCGGACCACTAGACGTCGAACCCCAATCTCATATCATGCATCTGTCGGAAAGATATCCTAGGAGCTACTTGAATTCCCACTTATAAACTCCCGAAACTTCTGGTTATGCAATCAGGTGTTGGGGATACAGGGGACACAAAATATATCACCCAAACTAACAATACCTAGATCCAGCTGTATCCATCCTTCAACACATAACCAAGAAACCTTCGGAAATCGTTTACCTCAACCTTCGAAAAGCATCCGTTATATGAGTTATGGCAATACTCCCGAACTCCCGCCCTAGTACTGGGTGGCGTCGAGGTGATCTCACCAACAACTGCATAAAAGAGATTTCGATGTCGGCGAAACTCAGGTATTCCAGAACTGCAACGATAAAATTGTGACGACAACACCGCGGAGCTCAACTCCCCGGGACACTGCCACAACCCCTAAATGTCAGGAGGCACCAAGAACAATGTTCTCGTCACAAAACCATCGGAACGATTCCAAGATACCCGCGTGATCCTAAAAAAATTTGTAGTAAAAATTTGAGGAGAGAAGAGTCCAAACTTCTACGTCAGGAGGCCTCACCAGAGCGACGAAGGGACTGAGGAGTAAAAAGAATCCTACTCTCCGATAAATATAATCCTAAGACTCAAAACATTTTGTTCTAGACTCAACAACGTCAGCGATTCGATCAAGCAGGGGGCTCCTAAGTCGGGGATGGCTCTGATTACCAACTTGTAACACCCACGATGCGGCTATATCTCCCACGTGTCGAGGCACGACTTAGAGGCATAACCGCATTGTGGTTTTGTCGCAAGAAGGGTCATCTTCACACAATCCCATGTAAAGAACAAGAATGGGATAAAGAGTTGGCTTACAATCGCCACTTCACACAATACATAAATAAATCATACATCATTCAGAGTACACACATAGGTCCGACTACGGAACCAAAAGAAAAGAAGACAACCCAACTGCTAGATCCCTGATCGTCCCAACTGGGCTCCACTACTGATCAACAAGGAAAGAAACAACGCAACGGACAAGATCTTCATCGAGCTCCCACTTGAGCTCAGTTGCGTCATCTGCACTGGTCTCATCGGCACCTGCAACTGTTTTGGAAGTATCTGTGAGTCACGAGGACTCAGCAATCTCACACCCGCGAGATCAAGACTATTTAAGCTTATAGGAAAGGATGGGGTAGTGAGGTGGAGCTGCAGCAAGCACTAGCATATATGGTGGCTAACATACGCAAATGAGAGCGAGAAGAGAAGCAACGGAACGATCATGAACTAGCAATGATCAAGAAGTGATCCTAAACACCTACTTACGTCAAAACATAACCCAGAAACCGTGTTCACTTCCCGGACTCCGCCGAGAAGAGAGCATCACGGCTACACACGGGGTTGATGCGTTTTAATTAGGGTCAAGTGTCAAGTTCTCTACAACCGGATATTAACAAATTCCCATCTGCCACATAACCGCGGGCACGGCTCTCGAAAGTTTAAATACCCTGCAGGGGTGTCCCAACTTAGCCCATTATAAGCTCTCACGGTCAACGAAGGATAAACCTTCTCCCGGGAAGACCCGATCAGTCTCGGAATCCTGGTTTACAAGACATTTCGACAATGGTAAAACAAGACCAGCAAAGCCGCCCGATGTGCCGACAAATCCCGATAGGAGCTGCACATATCTCGTTCTCAGGGCAACACCAGATGAGACATCCTACGAGTAAAACCAGACCTCGAGTTTCCACGAGGGGGCCCCGCAGTCTACTCAGTTCGGACCAACACTCGAAGGAGCACTGGCCCGGGGGGGTTAAAATAAGATGACCCTTGAGTCTGCAGAACCCAAGGGAAAAGGGGATAGGTGGTAGGAAATGGTAAAACCAAGGTTGGGCCTTGCTGGAGGAGTTTTATTCAAAGCGAACTGTCAAGGGGGTCCCATAAATCACCCAACCGCGTAAGGAACGCAAAATCAAGGAACATAACACCGGTATGACGGAAAACTAGGGGCGGCAAGAGTGGAACAAAACACCAGGCATAAGGCCGAGCCTTCCACCCTTTACCAAGTATATAGATGCATTAATTAAATAAGAGATATTGTGATATCCCAACATATCCATGTTCCAACATGGAACAAACTTAATCTTCACCTGCAACTAGCAACGCTATAAGAGGGGCTGAGCAAAAGCGGTAACATAGCCAAACAACGGTTTGCTAGGAAGGGTGACAAAGGTTAGAGGTTCATGGCAATTCGGGAGGCTTGGTAAGCAAGTGGTAGGTAGCGCGACATAGCAATAGAGCGAACAACTAGCAAGCAAAGATAGAGGTGATTTCGAGGGTATGGTCATCTTGCCTGAGATCCCGCAAGGAAGAAGAATGGGTCCATGAAGAAGACAAACGGATGTAGTCGAACGAATCCTCACAACCCCGAAATGAAACCGAAGGTAACGAGAGACGCAACCCGGAAAGAAACAAACAACATAGTAAACAACCATCACATAAACATGGCATGATGCAAAATCAAGTATGATGCATGTCCGGTTTACTGATGCATGACATGGCAAAGTGCAACAAACAATACTACAAATTAAGTGGAGCTCAATATGCAACGAGTTGCATATTGACGAAACACCACATACGATTATTTAGTTCTCTCTCGGTTATGAACCCAACAATATTAAATGTTGTTAAACATGGCAAAAGGTGAAGCATAACAAAACTAACTATTTAGGCACGTTTAAATGAGGCCGGAACAACGAACAACAATTCCGGAAAATCCTCATGTGCATATTTTTGATTTGGTACTGTTCTGCCATAAACGCAATTTTAATGTTGTTAAACAGCAAAATGAAGTGCACCATGTAAAACTAGGCACTTTTCTACCCCATTTACATATAAAGTTTATTAAAATCCGAGTTACGGTTATTTAGTTATGAAATAAATCATTTTAACATGGCAATCGAGCAAATTTAAGCAAACAGCATTTTAAACATTTTAAACATGGATGAGAGTGGCAAATTATTAATCTACACAAAATTCTAAGCATTTTACATATATAAATTATTTACAAAAGATGCACGGTTAATTAATTATTAATGCATGAACATGAGGGTTTTTCTGAAAAACTGCAATACTCTGGATAATAGCTAAAACGTAGACATGGAAAAACAACTACACTGGGCCGAATGTAAAACCGGAGTAGGCCCAACAGAAGAATAACAAAGGGCGCTGGGGGGGCCTCACCATGGGCCAAGGCCCAGTCGATGGAGAGGCTGGCTGGAGCCGGTGGCCGCTGGCCCAGGCGCTGGGGTGGAACGGTCAACGAAGACGAGCGGCAGGGGATCGGCTCGAGATGACCGTGCTCTCAGTCAACGGGCAAAGGGGTGGCATCCCAGGCGCGCGGACGCGCGAGGCAGAGGGCGCGCTGGAGGTCTCCGGTGGCGTGGAGCTTGGCGGCGCGCGGGGCAACACAAGGAGCGGGACGAGGCACTGGTCGTCGTCATTGGGCTCGATCCCGCCTGGATCAAGACGATGGCTGCAGCGGGCGATGGCGCTCGGCGACGCAGGGGAGGCAGAGGAGCGGGACGAGCGCGACGAGGCAGGAGACGACAGCTTGGCACGGCGCGGGACGAGCAGGATCGCTCGATCCGTTCACGCGGGATGCAGACGGTGGCGCTGAACGCAGAGGCACGGGACTTGCGGCTCCGGTAGGAGGAGCTTGAGGCGCAAGGGACGGCGAGCTCGAGCAGATCCGGCCAACGGGGTCGCGCACGAGGTGGAACTTGGGAGCGGCGACTCCTGTCCATGGCGACGGGGCAGAGCTCCTTTGGTTCCTGCGGAAGCAGGCGAAGGAGAGAGAGAGATTAGAGCAGAGGAGGGAGTAGAAGGCAGGGAAGAAGAAGAAAGGGAAGGCACGGGGCACGGGGAACCTCGTGAGATTGCCTCTTGGTGGCGCTGGTCTTCGGACGCGAGGCGAGGAGGAGGCCAGGGACGAGCAGGGCTCGTGCAGGAGGAGGAGCGCTGCGGGATTGGTCTGGTTGGGCAGCGACGCAAAACGAGGGAGGTGGTCGGAGCGATTTGGTTGGGTGGGATGGATCCCGATGGGGATTTGGTAGAGTGGCGGCGCGGCTGGGAGGATGGGACAGGTCCCTAGATTTTAGGGTTGTCCATTATTTATACTGCAATGAGATTAGGGTAGGGGCTACCTCGTCCCTCCGATCGCAATCGGACGATCGAGAATAAATAGGTAGGGAGTCCAAATAACAAAACGGAGATGTTTTGTAGATGTTAGGGGATGATCCGGACCCAACGGTAACAACAAATCGGGCCGGGTACGGAACAACTTTCGGACGCGCGGGAGGGGATCGCGGGCTGACGAGAGAGGTTAGATGGTTTGACAAGAGGGAACCGAAAACACGGTTGGTCTCGGAACGGTCAACGAAAGCAAGGAGGAACGCGACAACTACGATCGGATGCATCTTTAAAAAAACAAAGACGACAACGAGTGTCGATGCAATGCGAATGATGCGATGATGAATGTAACAAACAAATAAACACACGACGGCAACGAAAAACATGGAAGCCGTCTGGAGCGTCGGTTTCGGGGCGTTACACGTTTTGTGGTACGCCACACCCCTCCCAATGAACAGGATCCCCGTTTCGACCGTAGCGCTCCAACACAAGTCCGTTTCCTCCGTTTTGCGGTACGCCACACCCCTCCCGATCAACAGGACCCCGTTTCGACCGTAGGAGGTCCAACACAAGTCCGTTTCCTCCATTTTGCGGTACGCCAGACCCCTCCCAATGAACAGGATCCCATTTCGACCATGGCCGGTCGAACACAAGGCCGTTTCCTCCGTTCTGCGGTACGCCAGGCCTCGTTTCCATCGGCTGTTCCGTCCAAGCCCTCCCGATGAACACGACGACGCATTCCGTTCCGACCCAGCCAGTTGGCTCCCGATGAACACGAGACGACGCAGTTTCTCCATTCCGACCCAGCCATGTACACGAGCCCTGGCCGTACGTATGCGCGAGTACGCGTTCGAGACCCCGCCCGTATGTACATACGTGGCCGTATTTTCTTTCTTGCACACTGGTCGTTGTACGTACATGTACATGCTACGTGCGCGCCTCTACGACGACACGTGCGCGCCTCAACATCGACCAGTATGTACGTACACGTTCGCGACCAAAATGACAATGCTACGTACGCTTCGACCAGGTGGGTCCCGACTGTCAGGCACTTCCTTGCGTGCGAAGATGTAGCTGGTGGGTCACAGCAGTCAGGGGGGCGAATCATTTTTTTTGCCCGGACGTACTTCCTTGCGTGCGAAGACGTAGCTGGTGGGTCCCAGCAGTCAGGGCAGAAACGTTTTTTTGTGAAATACGGTGGCCCGTCCGGTGGGTCCCCGCTGTCAGTGGAGGAATAATTATTTTGCGCGTAATAAGGAGGCACTTCCTTGCGGCTGCCGTGGACCCAGCTGTCAGCCTCTCCACGTACAGTACTCTTCCGATGGAAGTCGGTCGTTGACCACATTGACCACGCTGCGCGGAGAGCACCACGGCGGTGGACGATGGCGAGGCCTAGGAAGGGGATGACGCGGAGCCGGGGAAGACACGGAAGTGGATACCCACACGGAGAGGAGTATGAGGGTTCACTGGTTCGGCTGCGGTGTGAGGCTGCCGTCGCTGCAGACTAACAGGGGGTGTGGGTGAGTGGAGGGATGGCCTGGCCAGCGGTGGGAGTAGTAGGGGGCGGTGAGGCCTCCGCGGCAGCACAGCCGGCCACGGGAGGCAGGTGCAGGCGGCACGACCGGCGCTGCTTTGGGCCGCTGGAGCAAGAAGACCAGAGGTTGAAGAAGCACGACGGCCGTTGGATGGACATCGTACGATCACTGCAGCTAGAATCATTTAAATTGACTAAGTTGACAAAGCCCTTGGTACACGTCAACTTAGTAGGCCCACAGGTCAGCTTCCGAAACGGTGCACCCCAGATGTCAGGGGGAGGAATCATTTTTTGGGTGGGTGAAGCTAGAATATCCGAGATTGAAGAAGAAGCACGGCATCCGTTGGATGGACATCCAACGGCCACTACTGCTAGAACCGTGTGTTGACTATAAGTTGACAAAGTCTTGCATACGCGTCAACTCTTTTTTTAGGGGACGCGTCAACTTAGTAAGGCCACAAGTGTGTGGCAGAGAACTTATAGCCCATTTGAGATTTGTAAGAATGTGCAGCCAATTTTTGAATTCTAATGGAATTTACTACAACCCATTTACAGTTTGTTAAAAGTACAACCCATTTCAACCAACCGTTCAAAACAGAATTCAATAAAATTTCCCACATTTTGATGGGATCCGAAATATTTTTATCCCGAAATTTCTAGTCAGATTAAATACAATTTCAATATAAATTTATATTACGTAAAAATCCAACATAACATTGCGCTTGCAACAATTAATGAAATTAAAATTTTCAATATCCAAAAATAATTTTTTATAAAGTAATTACGTGTTTGGTGCATTTTTTATAGTTACTGCCTAGTTTTTATAATTACATCCCATTTATTATTTCTTAAAGCCCATTTTCTTGTTAAGCCTAATGCATCCCTCCTAGGAAAGATTTGCAGCCCAGCGGGGCAGAGAATAACAAGTTGACCTTGCCTGGGTATTCCTAAAAAAAGTATAGCTGGGCTAGCCATTTTCAGCTTGAAAAAAATTAATATATCTGGGCTAGATATCTGGCCTGGGCTAGACGGGCCATAGCCCACCCAGTTAATACCTGCAACGATGTTTTCATTGTTGTTCAGAGGAGAAAAATTAATATCTGGGCTAAACATCGCTCAAGAAAAACTCTGCAGTGCTCACACCTCAAAAACACAAATACTGCTCGAGCTGCTTGGTCCCAGCTGTCGGCCGCTTCTTGTGCAATTCTCTCGTTTATTGATTACATAGGTTGACAATGGTGTGGGTCCGTGATGTCAGGAAACCAGGAGGAAGAAAAAAAATTATAGTTTTATATACTAATAAGGAGGCACTTGCGTACGTGCGGCTATGGCCCTGCTGGGTCCCCACTGTCATCCTCTCCAAGTAAAGTCATCTCCTCATCCTCATGTCCGTTGACCATGTTGACAACGCAAGACGGCGGTGCCACGGCGAGCGAAACAACCCGAAGGACGACGGAGAGGGCCTCGCGGGCCCTACGGATGGTCTGATACAGCGCCCGCTGCTCATTCGGGAAGCCAGGATCATAGGGCCACATGTCCGCGACGGCATTGTCGTTCGCTTGTTCACCGGTGCTCGTTGAGGAGACGGAGGTTGCAGCACAGGTCCTCCTGCGCTGGTAGCTCTTCCGCCATTAGGGCGTCGAAGTGCAGCCGCACCTGCTCTATGGTGAACACGACATGAACCGACTTGGACAGTGGCGCCGGCTCCTGGTCGGAAGCTATGTCCATCGTCTGATTGTCGTCGCTCAGCTCGGCGAGCTAGCTCGCGAGCCAGCATGTCCGGGCTGCTGGACCGACCCGCTACCAAGCACGAATCTGACTGCCCTGGCCCACCCAGACCGCCTCCCTCGCCCGCGCACGCTTTCCGCCTGAAACGGTCAGCGCCACCCGCCCCGCTTCCCGGTGCAGGCGATTGCTCCGCCTTCAAACGACACAACTGCCGTCCGTCCGTCCTTCTGCCGCCCACATTAATGATACACGGTTGCCGAGGCGGCTACTCTGGCGCCATATGTCCGTCCCTCCGCTGCCCACCATTGCTATATAAACTGCTGCGCTGGCCATAGCCGCAGTCATCCGCATCCGTTCCCTTTCTCCTGTCCACACCACTACTGCCCACCATGGCTTCCTCGCGCTCCAGCGCTCTTCGTGACGGGCGGACGACGGACCACAAGGAGATGGCAGCCATTGCTGCCGAATGGCTGGCCGGCAAGCAGCCGGAGGACGACGACGTCCCAATGGAGAACATGGTAGTCGACGATCCGGCGCCAACCCCCTCCTCCAAGCTATCCTCGCCGGTGCATTGCACCATGACCATCGGTGAGGCCCGTGCCCAATATATGGACACGGTGAGGCAGAAGCGTGAGGAGCAGTTCCGGGAGGCGCAGGCCGACGCCGCCTTCAACCACCATCTCCTCTAGGAGCACCTGCAGGCGGAGGAGCGGATCGCCGTGGAGCAGGAGGCGCTGCTCGACTCGTACCGCTCCGCCTGCGAGGGCCGCCTCGAGCGCTGGCGGTACCGCATGCGGGTGGCGGAGGCTGCGGCCGCCTACAAAGAGGGCGATGAAGCGGGCGAGGCGCTGTTTGGCGAGACCGAGGACGAGGCAGAGGACAATGCCGGCTCCGGCGAGTCCCCGCTCCGCTGGCGTCGACGAGGCCCTGCTCCGCCGAGGCCCCGCGGCGCCAACAACGAGGCAGAGGACACCGCCGGCTCCGCTGAGGCCGCACCCTACCGGCAACGAGGGGGAGGATTTTTCCCGCTCCGCCGAGGCGCTGCCCGCCGGCAACGAGACAGAGGACATCGCCGGCTCTGCCCCACTGCCAATGAGGCCGCGCCACACAGAAAACAAGGAAGAGTAGAACACGGTAGGTCGCCGCCGCTCGGGTTCAAGTAAGGCCACTGCTGCTACCCTCCGGTTGAAGCCAAGCTAGGCGGGTTGACCACTGACGGCCGGTTAGCTTCTTGGCGGTGATGTGGAGTCGGAGAGCTATGTTGGAGAAGGACGCTGCTTCTACTTAACTGCTGGTGCAGTTGGCTGACTGACACGTGGGCCCAACAGGCATCTGGGCCACATATTAGTTATGCAACTGCACCTGCGGTTAAGTCACGGAATCTTCTGTTCGGCTCAGCCGGACACATGTGGGTAGCTTCTGTTAATTAATTATACCTCCAGCGCACCCCTTTTTAGTTGAAGAATGCATGAAATGTAATGAAATCCGGCATGTTTATATGAAATCCGACCGTGTATGAATGGATTTATTTCAATTAGTTCGAATTCTTGTATCACTGGCATTGGATGAACATGCAAAACAATACGTACTAGCATTATTCCCAGGGTGATCACCTCATTTGCAGCAGTTTCACATGTACCCCCTCCGGCCCTTTCTAGTGTGCATAAAAGTTTTGTTTGCAGTCAAAGTATCTCTACTTTAACCAATCTTGTAGAAAAAAGTATGCACTTTCACAATGTGCGAAGTAAAAAGGAACAGAAGGAGTACAAAGAGTTTGAGCAGCTTTTTAGCGTTCCTGTACATTGCAATCAAACACACAGGCCTGGCAATTCATAGAGAACATTCAAAACAATCGATGATTATGCATCTGAGCGATTCACATGTCAGAGCCAATATTTACTTCACAACTAAAGAATAAAGAAAAAAATGGATCGACGCTGCTGACAGCAAAGGGCGTCCCATTCGAAAATATCAAACGCATGTCTTCTTGCTAAAATCAATGAGCAAAATTTGACAAGGTTGTCCCATTCCAAAATATCAAATGCCTACGATTGTGGAATGGGCAGGGTTTGCCATCAGTTTGGACATTGACATGGCACCTCGTGCTAAATAAACCAGCTGTTCTTTTTGTGCAGTTCCACCAAAATCAACCAAATTCACGCGTAGCTTGTATGATTTCGCCCTTATATGTTGCAACGCCTTGAAGTTATCGGCATCTCCTTTCTTGTGGTGGAAATGAATGATTAGATGTATTCATGAACATTTTGTGCAGTTCCCATTGAAATCAAGCTGAGCACCCCTATTTGCACAAATACAAAAAAAGTGATTAGCATAAATCAAACTATACTATGAATTGACAGTTTAAACAGGCACCTACATGGTCCATGTAGAGCACACTTTTAGAAAAATGGAACTCACCGGAAAGAATCCTAGAACAACATTGTACTCGCGTCTCACAGCAAGAAAATGGAGATTTGTCAGTCCTTCTGAGCTAAAGTTAGTTTGGTCTTGTGGGGAGTAATGTCACTATCCTTCAACTGCTCCTTCTGATGAGAAGATAGACAAGGCTTCTTCATCCTGGCATAATCGGAACTAGTCACTTCACGTACTCCATATTCTTCTTCAGAGGAGGATGATCCTGTTGTGCAAAGACAAGAGGACAACTAAATTCTAGCATCCCTATTTGCTCGAAAAAAGGGAAAGGAAATATTTAAAACAGCACAGATGAAGCACTTCTCAAGGACAATACCACTTTTTTATGACAGTATCTAAACAGTAGCACAACACCAATAGAGATGACAAAGCTCAATCATATGGATGAAATTAGTGGGCGAGTACCAACCTTTGTCAGGAGGCTTATTGTGTAGAGCATACAGATGAAGCACTTCTCCGGAACCATCTGTTGCTATCTACTGTGGTGGCCATGCTTACTATATACTCCTTGATTAGTTTAATATTTCCAACATCTTCTTATGCAGTTCCACTAAAATATATGGTATCTTCAAAGAAGATCCCTATTTGCACAAGTAGAGATAATTACGTATTACATTAAAAGTGGCATCAAATCAGTGGCAAAACAATTGCTCGTTCCAGCCATAGCAATAAATTAAGATGCAAAACTATATCATTACTTGTGTCATCACAGTTCCAGTGCTTCATTACAGCACCGGGAGTTGATTTTTGTTTTTCTTCCGCTTGTTCTTCCCCTTCATCACTTGGTTCAATAACAGACAAGCTTCGCCTTCAATGTAAGATTTGGCATGTCAATTAGGTTGCAGAAGTATAGCACTAAACAATGACATTAATTTTCTGATGAAAGTGGAAAAATACAGGCCAACAGTTGTGAAATATCCTTATATTACCTCAATGGGATATTACGGTGCACATACAGATTGGAAGTCTTGTCTCCATTTGTGCAGTTCACTAAAATCAAGCAACATTACCGTACAAGTAGCACAACATATGAAAGCACACTGCAGAATCATGTGAAAGAAGGCTAGTACTGACCTCTCATGACGCGGAATTCAAACAACTCACAAGAAGAAGATCTGAACCAAATTTGCCAACACGGATTGGAAGTAAGATTTCCTCTTGTGCAGTTCCACTAAGATCAAGCAATCAAGCAACATTGTCGGTGTGAAATTTTGGTTTAACTGCACAAAACACTCTTAAAACAAAAGTGTTTTGTGCAGTGCAACAAAAGGTCACAATGGCAACGAGGTGAAGTAGATAACCCTGTTTACATAGAGGTGTAAAGGAAACAACTAGTGGTCAATAACGGTGGATGACACAAAAGCCAACAAAAAGAAGCATATACCTTATCTAAATGGGAAAGAAAGCAAGACAGTAGCATTTCTCAAACGGTGGCATTGATTAATATTAACAGAGAGATTAAATTAACAATAAAATTCGTTAAACATGTAATTTGCTTTTAACTGTGGCATTGCATCAATTTTCCAGCGGCATTATTAGAGGGTGTTTGTTTACAGGGACATTTTGGTGGAGGGACTAAAAAAACTCCGTGTCAGTCCCATCTAAACCAAACAGGAGGGACTTTTAGGGACTAAAAGTGGGCATTTGGGACTAAAGAAAGAAGACCCCGAGGGAGAGTCTTTTTGGGACTTTTTCCAACAGTTGGCCCTGCCACGCATCGCACCTTGTCTCTATTAGTTCATTACTAGGGGTAACGTGGTCTTTTAGCATGTCATTTAATAACCTCTAGTCCATGTTTAGTCCCTGGAACCAAGCAGGTAGGGACTAGGGAGTTTTTAACCAAACAGGGCCTTAGATTAACAACAGCTAAAGAGTTGCACGGGACAGTGGACGCACCAGCACCATGTGCATCTACCGATGTACTGGGGTGATGCACAGTCTGTTGCAACAAAGAACAAACAACCAAGGAGCGTATTTGTGTTTGTCCTAGTTTTGTTATCTTTAGACACCTTTCCCTATGTGAGCGCAGCAAATCTAGTCCGTTACAGATGTGCGTAATGCGTTTGTCATTGTTTTCCCTTTTCGACCAACGTAGGTGCTGGATAGCCAGTCTGTACTAGTACTTTCCCCCTTCCTTTCCTCTTTGAACCACGTCCTAGATTTATGCTATACAACTTTCCCCACTACTTTCCCCCATTCCTTTCCTCTTTGAACCACGTCTTAGATTCATGCGATACAACTTTCCCCCCTACTTTCCCCCTTCCTTTCCTTTTTGAACCACGTCCTAGATTCATGCTATACAACTTTTCCCACTACTCTCCCCCATTCCTTTCCTCTTTGAACCACGTCCTAGATTCATGGTATACAACTTTCCCCACTACTTTCCTGTTTGATCCAACACCTAGATTCGGTTGCAGAAGCGGAAAAAGCCCACATGCAGCTAGAGCAATGCATGTGGAATAAGTAAATTATACCTTAAGGTTCTTGGGGTGTGGTTCGATGGGCGACCGGAGGCCATTCGGCCCATACTATGTACGGCAGCGAAGAAGAAGGGATCGGAGGCCCTCCCGCGCCGCCGCTGGGTGAAAGTGAATAGCTGCGCCGGTAGTACTCCCTCGCCAACGGCGACATCGTTAAGCCTCCTTCCCTTCCCGGCGGACGGATCCTACTGGCTCTTTGACCAGCAGTGAGGGGAGAGAGAGAGGCCAACCAAGTCTTGTTTAGATCTAGAGAGGGTGAGAGAGTGTGAAGAGAGCAACTACAAGCAGAGCAGCAGTGAGGGGAGAGAGAGAGAGGCCAACGAAGTCTTGTTTAGATCTGGAGAGGGTGAGAGAGTGTGAAGAGAGCAACTACAAGCGCTGAGGCTCCAGCGTGTATATATATACTGGAGAGAGTGTGAAGAGTGCAAACCCTAGAAAACAAGCGCCGAGGCTGCAGCTGATCATATAGCTCCGTATCCATCCATTTTGACCAGTCAAAGAATCCTCCTGGCACGAATTATGCTCAAGTGTAGTTATCGAACCCGAAACCTCAAGTTTGATGAGCGAACAGGCTAACCATCTACACAACCCTCCCATTATATTCAACGAGAGGAAAATAACCTTTTTATATATTCCTCCATTCGTGTGACAAGCATGCCGTGTTTTTGTGTGTGGGAGTCATTGGGATTTAAATCATAATCGTGTCATGTGGCTTTGGTGGTAAGACTATCCACAGTGGTGCAGAAATAATGCAGCCTTAGTCACCTTACCTCTCTCCATGTAGTACGTTGGGTCCCACCAGTCAGAGGGTGAAACAAACAAATGAATAAGAAAAATTAAAAGCGCCAACGGTGTATCTTACCTCACACATCTCGCTACTGCTCGGGAACACTGTCCAATTGGTCCCTCTGTTCGCTCACGTACTATTTTAAGTGAATCCTTATTATAACATGCACATAATTTTGGGCACTTGTATTCGACCTAAGTCAGCGTCACTACAAAAAAATACACTTCCGTGATGATACGTGTTTGTCACAGTAGGTCGCGTTTTTTGTCATGCATGTACATCCATGACGATTTTATGACAAAATCAAGATAGTCATACCTGTGCTATCGTAGAAGTGTTCCATGACATTACCAAAATTATCATCACGGAAGTGTCCACTTCCATGACGATAAATCGCGCGTCACAGAAGTGCTTTCGTCAAGGGTGACCGACACGTGGCATCCACCGTAAGGAACGCCGTTAAGCTATCGGGTCGGGTTTTGGATCCGATAACCCGTTAACAGCCCCGAACAATGGGAAATTTCCATGTGTAAAATTCTTATTGGCCGGACGAAACACGTGTCAGCTCGTCAGTGGGTCAGATAGGCGACTATGATATGTCGACACGTGCCACGGCCCACCACTGGCCCATTTAGCTTACAAAGCCGACCCGTTTGACTTGGTCAAAAGTTAACGGGCTGGCCCATGAAAAGCCTGTTAACGGTCTCTTCGCAAATAGCCCATTTTACGGCCCGTTAACTCACGGCCCGTTAGGCCCTAAAGGAAATCGGCCCAACAACGTCATGTGGGCCGTCGAATATAACACCAGCCCATTTCACTTTCGGCCCATGTATGGCCCATGACGTCTTTCGGCCCATATGAGGCCTTCGTATCTTTTGGCCCTTTACAGGCCCACGGTGACTCTAGCCCATAATGAACAATAATTTTCTTTATACCCGTTAACGGCCCGTGATTTACATGGGCCGTTTCCAGCCCGTGTTAGCTTTCGGCCTATTGACGGCCCATACGTTCTTGGGCTCCTTTTCGGCCCTCGATTACTTCTGGCCCATTACTGGCCTGTTACCCTAATGGGCCAAATTCGGCCCATGGCAAGAGTCGGCCCGTTTCTGGCCTGTTAACCCGTTGCGCCGTTTCCTGCCCGTCCTATATTCTGGCCCATTAACGACCCGTTATGCCTGTGACAGAATTAAGCCTTTGCTGTCCTACGGCCTGTTAACGGCCTGTTACCGTGCTGGGCCGATACCAATTACGCCCGATTACGGCCCATGTAGACCCATTTATCCGACGACCCGAGGCCCACCGATTACAGGCCCATTTATCGACGGCCCGTAGGAGACCCATGGATCTTACGGCCCGTATATGGCCCATGGTAGTTGCGGCCACTAGCAAACCAGGTAAAAAGAAGACTAGGAAATAAATAAGGCCAAAACTAACGCTAGGCTATTAAGGCGATTGCACAGATTACATCCACTCGGCATCAAAGATCGCCACCAGTGCAAATATAGGGAACACCCTACACTATACAAAAATGGCTTGCTGTTTTCTTCAGCCAGTGGCTGCACGTTAAGAATAAATTTTGTATCGCACCAAAACAAATTACAACTATATAACAAAAGGAAGGTTGGCATAAAACTTAACAGTCTAGCAAATAAATGCACCACCAGAAGTTCAGAAGCTCAGTTCATTTGACCTAACTGTTACGTTCTCATGCTGTATTGTCCGATGGAGCACCATAACCCTCGCCTTCATTTCCCCTAGGCTCCCGAACAACATAGCAAATGTCTGATAGTCTGGTTTCAAAACCATGCATATCTTGATGACATTGAGCAACGTTTCTCCTTGTTTCACAAAGGGTCTCTGTTAGGGAATGCACTTGTGTCTGGAGCGCAGATACAACATTGCTTTGAGCTTGCATATCTTGATCATGAGGCAGTTTGGACGATATTGCCTTAACAACCAACCCAGTATTACGCAGGAACGTGCTTTTGGCACTGTTAGTGGACAGGTACTGACCCACTGCAGCAAGAGCTGACATTGCGGTTATAGTTGCCTCGCCACCTTCAGAAGGTGGCGGTTCCACCATTTTTTCCATAGCTCGCTGAAAAGTTGAGGTTTTACATTAGTAGTACCAGAACAGAAGATATTAAGGAGGCAGCAAAACCAAACAAAATAGCTTTGGTCTATATACAGAACTTATTCTGGTGAACCCATGTAAAATATTAGTTGTATTTTATTGCAACGTACATAATAAAACCAGGTTCCAAACATATGACCATGTACCATCGCTAATGCATTGTCTATTTCTTCACATTGTATTGAGGGCTAAGGATAAAGAGACGAAGTTCATAATACGGTAAGCATAGTATGACATCATTCATATCACAAAACAACTAAGAACAGACAAGCAGGCAATTGTAACGTTGTGTGGGCAAGTCCAGCACGGAACTAGATTACGGGTCAATATCAAAGGAACATCACTCCTCTCTTTTAAACCTTGTAAGGTGCAATGATACGCTAAGACAATTGTGTATAAAATTGAAAAGAGTAATAGACATTGGCTGCAAACCATGCAGTTCAAGGCACAAGTCAGAGTAAGTAGTAGTTAAAAGGCATGAGGATTAAGGACTTACAACAGCGGCTTTGACTGGTGTAGTCATGCCCTTCTTCTTGCTGGTGTGACAGTCCTTGAAGATTTCCACAGCATTTGGTTCAGGTACTTTTTGGTCCTTGCGGGCTTTCCTCTGCATTTCGAACAAGTCAATATAGATATGATAATATGGTACAGCGAAAAGAGTGAAACAACAGCTAACTACAAAAGCCTCGCAGTGTGCAATATAGCTACGAGATCCTGTCGTCTGTTGGAATTTCACTTTCGTACGGTTGGCCTTGTTCTTTGAACAGTTCACCTACAAGAAGATAGATTTGTGTGGCACATGCGTAAATAGGACTTCAACATGTGATCTGATCACATATATATAATGTACCTGATACTTCGGATCAGACCAGTGTTTAACAAGGCCCCTCCAGTCTTCATCCGATATATTTCCACTGGAGATGTTTGGGAAAGTTCACTGTTAGCCTTGCCTTCAAAGTGAGTTTTCCTCAAGTTATACCGATACTGTCGCAGAGCAGACTTGAAAACATGGGTGCAAGCTTGTCTGGTTGCATCATCTTGGCTATCCAACTTGAACCTCATCTATTGAAAATTATGGGAGTCTCATTATCAGCAACCTAGAAAGTATGGGACAGAGCAAGACGATATTACTAGTTTCCATACATAACCATACTTACAGATAAATGGTCGAGGAAGGTGTTGAACTGGGTTTCGTCTTTGTCATTCCTGTACTGAATCCATGTTGGGAGGATACGTACATGACACCTAACGGCAACCGCTGCCTCTGATACTAACTTGGCTGACTCTGTAGCATCACGTGGCCTTTTTAAACCTGCCTCAAAACGGATCTCCATTCTTCCTCCTCCAGATTTAGTTAACCTATCGAGCATTATCCCTGATGTTTGTTTCCTCTTGCTCCTAGGTGCTAGTCCAACAACGAACATAGGAAGTGTTAGTGTACATCAAACTGTGAGACTACATATAAAGAAGCATGCAATTGTAACTTGACTCCAGCAACTACCTTCTTGCTGTTGAAGCTCACAAGGTTCATCTGATATTGCCAACTCGTCTTGTGTCAAGAGTGCTTGGGAAGTAGTGTCAGGTGGCAAGGGAGCTTGGGAACGTGCTGCTAGCTCAGTGGACACACGAGTAAGTCGTGCAGCTGGTAGTACCGTGGTAGGTGTTGCAAGAACTAGGGCTGTCTCTGCTTGTTTGGTGGCTGCTATTTGTTTCTGTTTGGCTTTTTTTGCAACTCGTGTAGCATGGGATGCCGTGTTTGTAGAATTTTCCGCTGGACTTTGGCCTTCTATTTCACCATTAGTACCAGCAGAATCTGCAGGATTCATCCGCTTCTCATTCCCTGCCATTCTGTGTTTCTTCCTCTTTCTCTGTGCCATGTTAAGTCAAGCCGACAAGAAAAACAAATAACAATTTAGTTCTTCAGAACAAATTGATGCGTGATGCAGACGAACTGAACTTTGATGTTAGACAACCACATGATAGGAGGATGTAATATGTATGAAAACCAGGACGGAAGAGATAACCAGAACTATGATGTGTAAACTAAGAAGAAGACATTTCACCAAATTAGAAGCAATGCAATGGAAGGTAGACACCATATGAAAGATGCTACAAATATCGCTCTGCCAAGTTAACATTGTCTCATCATAAATGGCGTTTAAACAAATGTGAAGCAGTACAAGAAATAAATCATATGCAAGATGCAAACAACATCACACTACCATGTCAGAGGTCTCTCGTCATTAGTGCCATTCCATATTCACAACATTGCATATTCACAGCTTATGATGTGTAAACTAAGGAGAAGGCATTTCAACAAATTAGAAGCAATGAATGCTAGACACCATATGAAAGATGCAATGAATATCTTACCAAGTTAAAATTGTCTCGTCATAAGTGCCATTTCAACAAATTAGTAGTACAAGCTAGAAAAGAATGTGAGATGTAACATATATCACACTCCGAAGTCAAACGTGTCTTATGATAAGTGATTGTTGCAGGTTACACAACAGTAGTAATTTGATGTAAGAACATGGTGTGATAGACAGATATTGTATGTTCTAGAAACAGGAACACGTGTCTTATTCAAGTATAATGTGTAAAGTAAGCAGATGGAATTCAACAAAATTAGAAGTAATACAAGCTAGACATCACACATAACATGCAACCACATATAACAGTGCCAAGTTAGAGGGAGCACCGGTGATGCTGCACTAGGGGAGACGTGCTCGTCATAAACACAGCTTTGTTGAGTGTCTATGCATGTGTTGTCTTGGAAATCATCTTGGGGGTGTGGAGGAGTAGAAACTGTAGAGGCCCTCCGTTCGGAAGGAGCACCTTTATCCGCTGCCTTGCTAACTTCCTTCCGCTTTATTGATTTTGAATTGTCAAGTAAAACCGACAAGAAAAAGCAATAAAATTCTCTCTTCAGAACTCATTCATGCATGATACTGACAATCACTACTTTGATGTAAGGCAAACACATGATACTAGGATGGAATATGTACGAAAAACAGGACGACATGGCACGTTCACAACTGTTTGTGTAAACTAAGCAGAAACCATTCCAGCAAATAAGAAGCAATGCAAGCTAGACACCACATGAAAGATGCAACCAATATGACTCTGCCAAGTTAAAAGTGTCCCATCATAAATGGAATTTCAACAAATTAGAAGCAGCGCATGCTATAAATCATATGAAAGATGCAACTAATATCGCACTGCATATACTAAAGGTGTCTCGTCATGTTGATTGATGCGGGATACAAAAAAATAGTTTTATGTAAGGACATGCTTAATAGATAGATGTACTATGTACTAAATACAGGAAGGCATGTCACATTAACAGGTATAATGTATAAGCTAAGCAGACTAGCACATGCAGTTTAACCAGATTGGAAGAATTACAATCTAGACACCATATGCAACATGCAACCACATATCACGCTGCCAAGTTAGAGCAAGCACGTGCGATGCTAGTGTAGGGGAAATGCTGTAATCAACTACAGAGCTACATTCACTATCTTCATCTAGCATTTCTGTTTCTTGAGAATCATGTCGGGAGGCTGACGCTGCATTCTTTAAATGAGGAGTAGTCCCCTTGCCTGCCTGCCTCGTCATAAGTGATTGATGAGGGATACACAAGAACATTAGTTTGATCTAAGAACATGGTTAATACACAGATGTACTAGTATGTACCAAAAACAAAAAGGCATGTCATATTCAAAGGTATAATGTGTAAGCTAAGCAGATGCAATTTAACCAAATTGGAAGCAATACAAGCTAGACATCCGGTTGGAGTGGTGAGCATGATCATCTAGGACCTGAGAGCCTGGTGGGAGGCGGGTTGCTTCACCACCATCACAGCTTTTTAGTTGGCTTCCAGGTGATGCCTATCTTTGCTGGGCTTGTCACTGGCTCGGCCAGTGCCCTGACTAGCTATTTGTCTTCTGGTGCTCACGGGATGGTGATTCATGTAAAAAATATCTTTCCTTATCTTACCGACTTCGGACTTTCGAATACAAGCTAGACACCATATGGAACATGCAACCACATATGACACCGCGATGTTAAAGCAAGCACCTGGGATGGTGGTTCATTGCGAGCGAGGTCATCAACTCCAGAGCTACGTTTACCGTCTCCATCTGCTAACACTGCACCCTTTATAGCGCTATAACGTGTCTTGCCTACCCGCATACGAAGCTGGAGCGACTTCTCTCTTTTCTTTTTGGCTTCTCTCATGGGAGCAGAGTCTGAAATACCCTTGCATAAAAACACAATAGTGAGAGTAAGGGTGAAGTGTGTGCAGAACTAGTGCACTGTAAAAGTAGCAGATAGCAGGTGGCTGAAAAATAAATGACAGGAGACATATGATAGCTCTACAACATTGCATGGCAAACAAAATTAGATTCTACTCCGTATGATTTTGTAATATATGAGCACAGGAAATGCAGGTACTCCTCCAGCACACCACCACATGTGGTCATATCTAAGATAACAGTCGACTGAAAATAAATAGGTCAGTCGATTTTTTTAATGAACCGTCCGATCTATAAGGAACGGGCAGATGACCTTCGTCTACCTCCCGCCAGTCATTGTTGACGATCTTTCTTGAACCGCCAGCGACCACCGGCCCAGACCCCTGCCTCCGCCGCCCCGCCCTCCCATCGACCTCACACCACCGCCGTGCTTGGCAGCGCCCCCAGACCATCCCTTTAATCCCGGCCGACCTCCAGATTGGGCGCCAGTAGCTCTAGGCGGCACACGCCCCTAAGATAAACACCAAGGCGCTGCTTCCCCGGTGTAATAGGCGTACTAGCGCCTGTTACGCCGGGGAATGCTTCCGTTAATTGGGAATCAACTGGCCAGAAATTGAAATTCAGGGGGGCGACGGACCTCTAGCTAAGGTGAAATAGTATATGAGGAGAAACCTTGTGCATCGCGAGTTACTAGGAACATCTAGTATCAAGAAGAAGCGGTCAACTAGTGTCTTCTGTGGGATGAATACCGTGCAACCAGAGACGTAAGATTTGCACGAATAAGGGAAGAGGAGTACCTTTTTCGGTTGCCGGTGTGGTCACCTCCACATGTCGCGCCGATCTTCTTATTTTTACCGGGGAAACCGATGTTCTGGAGGGTGCAGGCTTGGAATAACCCATGGCCAAATTGTTGACTGTGTTGCCATGGCCGTATGTCGGCGGAGGGGAAGCAGATCCGAGGCGGCGAAGGACGGCGTAGCAGGAATAGCTCCGGTGCAGTGGAGGGTGGCGAAGTTGGAGCGGCAGCGGTGAGGCGCAGGACGGCGTGGTTGAACTGGCTCGAGTACAGACGGCTCGGCCTCGGCTTCAACTACTAGCCGTGGAGGGCGTTGCGGTTGAGGTTGCGGTGGACGACGACGTCGGGGTATCGGCTCCGGCGTGATGGAGGAGGGCGGCGGTTGATGGGTGGGATGGGGTGGCGGACGGAGGACGCCGGGGTTTCACGGCTGGTGGAGAGGTAGTTTTGGCGCCCACGGAATACGAATGGGGAATCAGACGGGTGGGGGGGAACCATGTTTCGGTCTGGGACGCGCTTGTTTTTGGCTTTTTTAAACAGAAGATGGGACGCGCTTGTTTGATATTTGGGGAAAGTACAAACTTTGCCCCCCTCTTAAATTTCGGACCTACTGCGGGTCGGGGGTAGGATGGTAATCCCAGGTGTCCCAAATAGTGGGCGGGAGCGATTTCGGCCGCGCGCATGTGTGCTTAGGCGGCCATTGTGTATGACTGTTTTTCGGATGCGGTTGCATGGCGTCTAGATGAAGCTACAAACCTACCCCTTTTTAGACCTTTGGACGTCGGGCCGGTAGGTTTCACGGGTCGGAGTTATTAGAAAAGTAATTTCCTTGTACTACCAAACATTGGTCTCACGCGGTTTCGGGCGAGTAGAGGCTCTTTTGGCACTTCGTTCGAAATTTTGAAACACAAGCATTCACGTTTAGAGTACTCTTGAACTATGAGGATTGACCTAAATAGACAACGTTATATTTGACCTTGTATGTTTGAAAACCTCATTAAATTATCCGCTTCTTTTTGAAATTTTGACACTTGAAAATCCTATAACTATGAATATTTTGGAATGGAGGAGCTAAATTTGAATCTATTTTGTACACGACTACATATGCTATTATGTACAAAATCAGAGCAAAGATTGGTGCCCCCATAATTTAGGTATGGTTTACAAATGCCATGATATCAAATTCAAATAATTGAATGGACTTCATGTTGAATTCGATTTTTTAAACCACCTTAAGTTGAATTCAAATGTATGCTAGTTCATAGGTAGCTATTTATAATGTCCTTGTGTAACTTTCGTATGTATAATGTGCTTTACACACACAACATGAACTATACTCACGTTTATATTCGATTGCTAAAGCGATGCATTGTCTGGAGTTCAAAATACTAACTAGGTGGATCAATTGTGTCGAATAATAACATAGACATGCTCAAATTCGATAGAATCTAGATGTCTGATGGATCAATGACCGCTCCTTACGCGAATTGCAAATATCATGATCCCATCCTAATATTTGGATACAATTTATATCTTCAATCAATGTGTAGAGCAGTCTTTTACGTGTAGTTTCACTCTCCATCGGTGGTCTCTCACACATGCTCACACACTCTCTCCCGAGGTGTCTTTCTCGCACACATGCTCTAGATATAACCCTCCCTCCCTCTCGTAACCATTTACAACTGTTTTCACTAACCTTTATCACAAGCACTCTTCCTCTTGCAAACATACACACGCACAATCCTCATCGACCCTTTCTATATACATGGACCTGCCTACGTGTCTCATGTACGCACATTATCTTTACGCCTGTCTCTCACGCATTGTCTCACACCTCTCTTCCTAATCGACGAGTATGATTCTAGCAGAGCATTCTGTAGGATGCCCCTTAAAGTTAGGTTGGATGAATAGTAATATCAGAGATAAAGGGGTTACCTTAGTCCGAGAACCTAGGGTTACAAATCCTAGCCGGCTTTGTCAGTGGACACAGAGTCCTTCACAATTCTGCTATCTTTGTCTTGTACGACTAGTCATCCATGGGTCTTCCTAAATGCGTCACGGGCCGACCAATGTGGCGCAGGACGGAACCGAACGAAGGGCCTCACCTCGACCCACCGGACCTCACGCGGTGACACACCCTCTGCCCCCATGTCTCATTATCTTCTCACACCCACACATACCAACACAAACACCACACACACAGAAAATTTCTCCTGGTGCCTCTATTCCCTCCCCCTTGCATATACACACTCAAGGGAATGGAATCTCTTGTCGTGACATCATATTCGTCTCTCTCTCTAGACCACTCTCATTTCTCGTGCTATCTCTCCCACACCCCCCCGTCGGCCCCTCTATCCATGCCTCTCTCGAATAAGTAATACACACACATACCTCTCTAGGCCCCGCCAAATGCATCAACTACACATTCACACATGTTACATCACGTACCCCATTGATCTAAAAAGCCCTCTCTTCACGTTTATTTCGCATACAACATTCCTTTTGAATAAAGTGTGGCCAAAAAATTATTTTAGAGTTTCTACATATATACAACATTACAAAGTTATATGGAGGAGTACGAACGCTAATTTGCATTGCATGGTGCCCACAATGATATTTATTCCGCACTGTGAATTTGTATATTTTTATACTATATACAAAGTTAGTCATAATAAAGGGAAACGAAGAGCATCTCTCTCTCCATCGCATACCCCCCCTGTACGCCCCTTTCACGTATGCACACAAAACTATCTCCAGGTCCTCTAAAAGTAAGCCCCCAGAAAATTCACGCATGTTTCATCTTTCTCTCGCGAGATATGCAATGACGATCATTGTATTTGAAGCGAAAGCACGATACGTACATTGGACTTCAGAATCCACTCATTACGGTCACCATTTACGTTTAGTGGTTATTATACAGTCACGGGCTCACCGTACAACTCTGTATTTGCTCATGACATGACTAGTTGACCAGTTAAATGCTCCACGTGGCACCTCTAGTGTTGCATCACATTATCTCACTACCATCGTGCCCACCTGTCGACTTGTATCTACTCTACATCTACACTCTTATAAAATACATAAAATACACTCTTATAAAAAACAGAGTTGGTGATGATGGTGTGCCTGCCATCCTGCAATATTGGCCGCCCGATTTGCAAATAAGGCCTTCCCTCGTTCATCCTTTTCTCTCACAAGATAAACAAGTCATACAAATGCATCTTGATGTTACGTGCAACGCACGGGCATCTTGCTAGTAAGAATGAAAACAAACGACAAAAAATATTTGGACGGTGGTTCGAAGTCATGACCGCGGGCACAGCGGACAAGGTGGCCTTGTATTGGTATGCTGAGCCGTCTGTTTTAACACACAGGAGCTGGTGTGGTGATTATACACACACGCACGCATGCACACGAACTGCATCCACGCAACACTCGCACAAACACATGCACCCATGCACGCACGCAACACTCACACGTACACACGCAGCCACGCACGCACGCAACACTCACACGCACGCATGCAACACTCACACGCACACACGCACGCATGCATGCACACACCAGTACACCACACGACCAACACACACTCTCACGCTCAAGTGCTCAACCTACACGTGCATGCGCACACATCAGGCCCTGATAGACACATACACAACCAGGTGATTCCCGCGCACGGGTTGGAGCCTTGTCGCGCCTGCGTAAATTTGTGTTTATCTGACCTTTTGCCTATGTGAACTGACAGGTGGGACCCACAAGGAACGTGGTCAATTTAACTAGTCAACATGGCGCCACGCAGACTATTTGGCCGGTCAACAGAGTGCAATCCGATGCTGAACTATGAGCAAGTGACCGTATAATCACCGCAAAACGTATACAGTGACCGTAATCAGCTTATTCTGAAGTTCTGTGACCGTATTACGCTTTTCTCTCTGTAGGCCCTCCAAAACTACATCTCTACACGTTCTCGCATGTTACATCTAACAACTATGCAATACAGCACTACTACTACACACTAACACAATAAATCATATGTGTTTTTAGTTTTACTAGATATCATATTGTTACTTATAATTATTCAGTTTGCATACATTAAAATTGCCTTTGAAATGTATGGCCAGTATCATCTACCGCGCAGGAAAAATCCCGCCCTTTCCTGTTTAATCGGGTTTGTATCGATGGATCATGCGAAACAGCAAAACTATAGTACTATACAGTACAAGTGACAGTTCACTGGGCCGTCGTGTCGTCTACTCCTCCGTCGTAAGAGTGGAGCGCTCGCTTTCTTAAATCTTCTAGTCCCTTTCGCCGATATGTGGGACATCAAGCTACCGGGTCCACGTGCCATACCGGAATATAGTGCAGAGCAGCCGGGGTGAAGCACCCCAGTCATGGCGCCAGCGTACTAATGAGCAATGAGGCATCAAATCACAAAGCTGCACCTTTCCCGCAGTTAAGTTGGAGGGACGAAGCAACCATCATTTCACTCGTTGCTGAATCCGCTTCTCCCTCATCTTCTTCAACTTAACCACGTGTTGCTTCTGCCGTTGTTCTGCCTCATGTGGGACACGGATCGGCTTGGTAAAGCACTGACACGTGGGACCGCATGTTAGCAAACCGCCAGGACAACGTCCTCCGAAAATAAGAAGCCTAATCCTAGACTTACAAAGGGCTACGTAGCTGCTACGTATACTTTCCATCTAATCTATATATGCCCCCCTGATTTTCAGGTGGGGTGGGCCTAATCCTCTCCTCTAATCCAATCAAATAGTCCCACATCACATCAGTTTGTAACTTTACGTAAACCATTACGTGGATGTAGCATTGCTCAAATAAGAAACCTCCCCCGCCATCCGCGCGGCAAAATCACCTCCTTTTTACTAATCTTGATTCTATAATTTTTAGATCAATATAATTGAGATTTGTATAGATAGCACACAGGAGCAAAACCAAGTGGTACAGTTAAGGGCATCCACAATGTGTAGCCAAATGTGAAAATAGCTTTTGGCATCGTGGGAACCATTGTGGACGGTGTTGCCAAAGCCAAAAAGATGGAACCGAAGCTCCCTGATTGATTGATTGAAGGAATAGAAAAATGCAATGTCTCTCCTCTTTCTCCCATGCTTGGACGCATGTAGTACAGTATAGAGCACAGAGTCTACTCCCCTGTCCCTTCTATCACAAATCACAAAGCAGTGAGGCGTCAAATCACAAAAGCACGGACGAAGCAACCATCATTTCACTCTTCGCTGACTCCGCTTCTCCATCGTCTTCTTCGAGAAACCATCTCACCGCACTAGTACTCCTAGTAGTACTAGTAAAGGACTTCCTGGATGCAAATAAGGCGGTTGTCTCGGCTTGCAGGTGGCACTTGCGAACGACTTACCGTGGTCTCCCTCAATGGTGTTCTCCGTCGAACGCACTTCGCCAAACCACCAAAAAAAAGATATCGTCGACGTCACCGCAATGGGGAAGGAAGTCAAATATAGTTACTACCTCCATTTTTTTGTACACAAGGCCAGTATATCAAAATGACAATTTGCAAAGGGCCACTAACACTAATCGAGGCAAAATTGATGGGGTTCGCAACCAAGGACATTAATATCCCCTGCATGCATGCGGAAGTGAGAAGGTTCGTTTGCATGGCGCTGCATTAATCAAGCGATGCGGAGTGAGATGGTTATCTCTTTGGTCTTTGGACAAAAAAAACACATTAATTGACACGTGAAACGAGGATTTGTATTGATTAAATCCCGCGAAGGAAAACCCCGCCTTTCTTTTTTAACACTAGTACTCCTAGTACATACGTACTTATCCTGTTTAGGTCTAGGCCTTGCATTGCCAAACTTCGCCACACATTTTTGCCAAGCTTGCCTAAAGTTTTTCAAAATGAGAAGGAGGTACACTTGCGCACGACTGTCGCGGTCGCACCGCACCCTCGCACGGTCGCTCCTGCACACCGCGGTCGCACCGCACCCTCGCACGGTCGCTCCTGCACACCGCGGTCGCACCGCACCCTCACACAGTCGCTCATGCACGCCGCAAACCCAACCAAGGGAACGCACCCTCACTGACACGTGCTGCCGCATGTGAACAAACCAAACTCAGCCATCCTATCGCTGACACATAATTTTCATTCATAGAGTATGTTTATCCAACCGCATGTTGGGGAGTATCCGTACGGCCCGTCCGGTGGTCTGTTGGGGAAGAAGAAGAGGTAAGGAAGAAGGAAAGAAGGGTTAGGAGACGTAGGATATTCATCCAACCGCCTGAAATGGTAGACTGACCCAAGTCAGGCGACTTGCATAACAAATATATGTTTTTACACAGCAAAAGATCCATAAAAACAACAACATAAAGAAAAACTATCACTGCTCGCGGAAAGAGACGACCTCGTCGTCTTTGGCTGCCGGCGGTAACCAGCCGTCGCTGCCGACGTGTGTCTCCGCACCGTGGTTGTCCTCGGCCTCCAGCTACTCGTTCAAGCGGAGCGTGCGGGCGCTCTGCACGGACGAGAGCACAGCCCGGTTCAAGTCGAGGACGTCCGGTCCCGCCTGCAGGAGGGCCTCGATGGCAGCGGCATCCGCGCGCTCCGCGTCGAGTCGAGCCTCTGCCGCCCAGTTCCAGTCCAGGACGTCCAGTTCCGCCTGCAGGAGGGCGTCGATGAGAGCGGCATCCGCGCGCTCTGCGTTGAGTCGAGCCTCTGCCGCCCGGTTCAAGTCCAGGACGTCCGGTTCCGCCTGCAGGAGGGCCTCGATGGCAGCGGCATCATCGCGCTCCGCCTCAAGTTGAGCCTCCGCCGCCCGGTTCACATCCGCGACATCCGGTTCCGCCTGCAGGAGAGCCTCGATGGCAGCGGCATGCGTGCGCTCCGCATCGAGTTGAGCCTCTGCCTCCCGGTCCTCCGTTAGTATCGCCATGTTGAACCGTTGGTCCGCCTGCACCATGGGGGACTCGGACGCCGACACGAAGTCGACGTCCATCGTCTCATACCCATCGGGGGCCTTCTACGCCGCGACCTCCGCCATGAACATTGGATCGGCTTCCTCCTCCTAGTAGCTTGGCTCCAGAGAACTCGGGGATTGGCCCGCCGCAAAGCGAGCTTGGGAACGGAGGTCTGTGGCGCCGACCACCGCCGCGATTTCTGCGCGGCGCTCCGGCGTCAGCATCTTGTAGTAAGTGATCTTGCGGCGCACCATGGCTTTCCGACGAACTAGGGGACGCTTGATGCGGGCTAGGGGATCGAAAGGTGGGGGAATGGGCTGGAGATTTGGTGTGGTTTTAGGGCAGTGGCTGGCGTAGGCCAAGAAGCGAAGGTTCTGGTGTGAATAGTGGTTCCGGTGATGACCGGTCAATCGGTTTTGACTGTACATCGCTCTTGCCGCGTTCGCGTTGCAGCCCGGCACGCTGGACCCTCCACGTCGCTCACCGAATGGAACGCGCTTCATCTTGCGTTTTCGCTCGCTTGTGGGACCACAGTTGAGAGCAAACCGACGTCCCTCCCCCTCCCCCGCCCGCGTCATTTATTATACCACCACTCCCTCCGTTTTATGCGGAGTAAATAAAAACAGAGGGAGTATACTACGGATGAGGATCCCTTGACATGGCCGAACCCATTGAGTAACTAACATGCGGGGCCTAGCAAGCATGGGGTTCGCCAGTAAGTGACCGAAAGGGAGGGTAAGGCAGGGATACCTACGTCAGAGGATCCACTTCCACTATACTACTTTGACCAAATGTTAGAGTAATAATATATGACATGCAACTTACACAATGATAGAGTAATAATATATGACATGCAACTTACACAAAGCATACAGGGTCTAATGCGTTTTTCGAGGCTAACTTTGAGCAAATGTTAGAGTAATAATATATGACATGCAACTTACACAAAGCATACGGTCAAATTCGTATGTGAAAGGAGTTTCCAATGATATAATTTTCACATTATACATCTCATGTACTCTTAATCTTGTCAATAGTCAAATTGGAAACCATCTCGAGTACAAATCTAGGAGTACGTACGAATCTAACAATATTGATTGGGCGTTGTTGAATGTTGATACCTTTTTTATCAAAGTAGAGATACTTTGACTACACATAAAACTTATATGTAAACTAGAAAGGATAGGGGGAGTATATTGTACGTTCAAAAACGAAACGAACATTGAATACCCTTTATATATGATTTGCGGATGCTATGATCACCGGTTCAAAATTTTGAATCCGCCTTAGGTATCACGTGCCCCCACTCGTTCCCTCTTGATTTCATCTCGGGGTCGGGAGATCTATTGAAAGAGGACTAGGGTGGGTACATGCGAATGATACTCGACGGAATGTTCAAATGAGGCATGCGGGAGGATGGACTCAACTGGAGGGCGACATGATCGATGGAGAAGAGGGTTGGAGAGGAATGAGAAATAAGCAAATGCCACATGATTATACTTGAACGGCTCAAATAAACAATAAGTTGTCTCGCTTGGCCTACATAGTGAAAGGCCTAATGCACAACGCGGAGCACTGATGCTCGAATATGGCCGGGAAAACAGGGAAACCGACATGTGGGGCACACCCGTCGGGACGACGTAGCGCAGACTAGTCCAAATGGAGGAGCTGGCCCACGACCTCCTCGCCACTGACAACCGTTCATGTGGGTCGTTGGGGCCAACAGCGGGGCGCAGCTCCAGCACCGCCTCTAGACACGGCGACCGTGGTGAGCGACACGCTCATATCATCGCTAGACACGGTCGGTTTCAGTGTGCCGAGGGTGGCGTTAGTGTTGTGGCACGACCAACGGTATGTTTGGTTTGTGCCCAAGGTTGCCCCATCAAAGCACTGGCTAGCCAAAATTTTGGTTGAGGTATTGGTTGCCCATGATTTGGCCGACATTGGCAAGAAAAATGAACTAGAGTTGGCTAGAGTTCATTGGCATGCCAAAGAAATGGCAACCATCCAAACAAAGACCAATCTTTGGGTCTTGACCAAAATTTTGGTTGAGGTATTGGTTGCCCATGATTTGGCCGATATTGGCAAGTAAAATGAACTAGAGTTGGCTAGAGTTCATTGGCATGCCAAAAAAATGGCAACCATCCAAACAAAGACCAATCTTTGGGTCATGACCAAAATTTTGGTAAGGTGCACTTTGGCCACAATCCAAACACACCCCAACACCCGGCTCGTCGAGGATGCACGGGGCGCCACGACGCGTCCGCGGAGTGGTGTAGCGCGGCCAACTGCATCCTCTGGACCTGAGACCATGCCGGGTTGTCTTGCTTTTTCAATGACATGCGGGGATCGCATGTGAGCAAAGGGCATCTCCAACGTTGCCACGACCACAGCTGACTACCCTGGCACACCAAAACCCTCGTCCCTCGCGTCGTCGCGCGGTGCATTCCCAGCCGGTGCCAGCTGCCCGCATTCATGCCGTCCGTTCGTATGTCGTCGTTAAGAGGCTCGGTGCCCGAGGAACCAACTCCGGCGACTTAATGACGCACCCGGACGCTTGGCCTCACCGGAATGCGCTACTTAAAGCAGCAACGCGCAGCTAACCTCCACACCATAGCGCATCGTCCTCCTACCTGGCACCACATCCGCCATGACCGCAAGTGCGAACGCTCTGCGGGAGAGCTTGTCTTCGGGGATGAAGCTCGAGGTCGCCGGCCTCGCTCAAGTCACCTCTCGCGACGCAATAGCGGCGTAGCCGGACGCGGACGCGACCGCACAAGCGGTGGCCACGCTGGCGGCCGACGACGGGAGCACCGTCAGCCACGGGTCCTACTTGCCGACGTCCAACGTCCGGCACCGCCGAGGTCGGGGACTCCTCCGAGGATGAGTAGGGCATGGGAGGCGGCAGGGCATGGTGTGCCAACTGGCCGGTCCGTATCCCGTGTTCTACTCTTCCTCGCCGGAGACCGCACCTTCACTTCACGGGTCTTGAACCCCGCCCCCGTACATAGAGATCGCAGATGGAGGACGTCGGTCGCCGCCGTAGAATAGGTTTAGGGTCGGGTTTCTTTTATTTTTCTGTCCTATAAAAGTTCGAAATGTAATGAAAATCTGACGTGTTTGCATTAATCTCGGCCGGTGTATATGAACTTTCACAATAATATACATATTGTAGGAGTACTAGCAAGATGCCCGTGCGTTGCACGGAAGATCAAGATCTTGTGGGAGAAAAGGATGAACGAGGGAAAGCCTTATCTGCAAATGTGGAGAGGAGTGCGGGTAAATTGTCATAGTTTCCTTCCTATCCGTTAGATATAGATCGGACGGCCTATATTGCAGGATGACAGGCACACCATCATCACCAACTCTGCTTTTTATTGAACCGAGACAAATCTAACATGCAAAGTAAAATAAACACATAGGGTCTATACATACACAAATTATCTTAGGCACTCCAATAGTACGTCCACTACACATTCACGCATTTCACATCTTTCTACATCTACGGGAACCTACGAAAGGGTTAACGTAAATTGCCTCTCTATCTCCTCCCCTGATTTTCATGGTGGTGGGCCCTTCCCTCCCCCCAATCTACAATCAACAGCTCACACGTTTCACATTACGTTAATTACGTAACTGGGATTATGTAGGTGTAGCATTACTCGTCCTAAAAAACCCAACTAAGCCAACCTCCCAGCATATCGCGCGGTAAAAGACCCGGCCGCGCCGTTTTAGTCGGGATTACCGGATTACTAGTAGTAGTATCGATGGATCGCGTGAAGCAACAATTTTTTTTTGAGGGGGCGAAGCACCTAGTTTAAAAGGAAAAAAGGCGGTACACTCACAACACTCCTGTCGCGGTCGCATTGCACCCCACACACGTTCGGTCCTGCACACGGCTCACACAAACGGAACGCGCTTCGGCTTGCCTCTTCACTGACACGTGGGACTGCACTTGGAGAAACCGACCATGCGCCAAACTCCCCCCGCCCACCGCACGAAAATCCTCCCCCCCCCCACACCCAAAAATTCCCCCCAAATCCGATTCAACCGTCCTTCGGCCAACTAGCCAATAATATTCCCCAAACCCCCCTCCCCTCTGTCCCCCTCCACTCCATTCGCTCCGGCAAAGCCGCCCTCCCCGCTGCGCCAATACGTCGGTGCCGCGGTTCAGCGATCCTCTCGCTCCCATAGTACGCTCTCGTAGACTGTCGTCCTCTAGCCGCGCCGCCACCTCTGGCTACGTTCTTGTGGAGGCGCACGACGGTCAGCGCCGCCACTGCTGGCGACGTTTGTGTGGAGACGCACGGCGGTCAGCTTCTCCCATGGTACGTGATAGGGAACGTAGTAATTTCAAAAAAATTCCTACGCACACACAGGATCATGGTGATGCATAGCAACGAGAGGGGAGAGTGTTGTCCACGTACCCTCATAGACCGAAAGCGGAAGCGTTAGCACAACGCGGTTGATGTAGTCGTACGTCTTCACGATCCGACCGATCAAGTACCGAACGCACGTCACCTCCGAGTTCAGCACACGTTCAGCCCGATGACGTCCCTCGAACTCCGATCCAGCCGAGTGTTGAGGGAGAGTTTCGTCAGCACGACGGCATGGTGACGATGATGATGTTCTACCGACGCAGGGCTTCGCCTAAGCACCGCTACAGTATTATCGAAGTGGATTATGGTGGAGGGGGGCACCGCACACGGCTAAGAGATCAATGATCAATTGTTGTGTCTCCAAGGGGTGCCCCCTCCCCATATATAAAGGAGTGGAGGAGGGGGAGGGCCGGCCCTCTCTATGGCGCGCCCTAGGAGGAGTCCTACTCCCACCAGGAGTAGGATTCCCCCCTTCCAAGTAGTAGGAGTAGGAGTCAAGGAAAGGGGAGAGAGAAGAGAAGGAAGGAGGGGGCGCAGTCCCTCCCCCTAGTCCAATTCGGACTAGGCCTTGGGGGGGGGCGCCCAGCCTCTCCTCTCTCTTTCCCCTAAAGCCCAATAAGGCCCATATACTCCCCGGCGAATTCCCGTAACTCTTCGGTACTCCGAATAATACCCGAATCACTCGGAACCTTTCCGATGTCCGAATATAGTCGTCCAATATATCGATCTTTATGTCTCGACCATTTTGAGACTCGTCGTCATGTCCCCGATCTCATCCGGGACTCCAAACTACCTTCGGTACATCAAAACACATAAACTCATAATATAGCCGTCATCGAACTTTAAGCGTGCGGACCCTACGGGTTCGAGAACTATGTAGACATGACCGAGACACGTCTCCGATCAATAACCAATAGCGGAACCTGGATGCTCATATTGGCTCCCACATATTCTACGAAGATCTTTATCGGTCAAACCGCATAACAACATACGTTGTTCCCTTTGTCATCGGTATGTTACTTTCCCGAGATTCGATCGTCGGTATCTCAATACCTAGTTCAATCTCGTTACCGGCAAGTCTCTTTACTCGTTCTGAAATACATCATCCCGCAACTAACTCATTAGTTACAATGCTTGCAAGGCTTATAGTGATGTACATTACCGAGTGGGCCCAGAGATACCTCTCCGACAATCGGAGTGACAAATCCTAATCTCGAAATACACCAACCCAACAAGTACCTTCGGAGAAACCTGTAGAGCACCTTTATAATCACCCAGTTACGTTGTGACGTTTGGTAGCACACAAAGTGTTACTCCGGTAAACGGGAGTTGCATAACCTCATAGTCATAGGAATATGTATAAGTCATGAAGAAAGCAATAGCAACATACTAAACGATCAAGTGCTAAGCTAACGGAATGGGTCAAGTCAATCATATCATTCTCCTAATGATGTGATCCCGTTAATCAAATGACAACTCATGTCTATGGCTAGGAAACTTAACCATCTTTGATTCACCGAGCTAGTCAAGTAGAGGCATACTAGTGACACTCTTTTTGTCTACGTATTCACACATGTATCAAGTTTCCGGTTAATACAATTCTCGCATGGATAATAAACATTTATCATGAGAATAAGGAAATAAATAATAACTTTATTATTGCCTCTAGGGCATATTTCCTTCAGTCTCCCACTTGCACTAGAGTCAATAATCTAGTTCACATCGCCATGTGATTTAACACCAATAGTTCACATCACCATGTGATTAACACCCATAGATCACATCGTCATGTGACCAACACCCCAAAGGGTTTACTAGAGTCAATAATCTAGTTCACATTGCTATGTGATTAACACCCAAAGAGTACTAAGGTGTGATCATGTTTTGCTTGTGAGAGAAGTATAGTCAACGAGTCTGCCACATTCAGATCCGTATGTATTTTGCAAATTTCTATGTCAACAATACTCTGCACGGAGCTACTCTAGCTAATTGCTCCCACTTTCAATATGTATCTAGATCGATGTCAAAGTTTGCATCGACGTAACTCTTTATGACGAACCATTTGTCACTTCCATAATCGAGAAACATATCCTTAATCCGCTAAGGATAATTTTGACCGCTGTCCAGTGATCTACTCCTAGATCACTATTGTACTCCCTTGCCAAAATCAGTGTAGGGTATACAATAGGTCTGGTACACAGCATGGCATACTTTATAGAACCTATGGCTGAGGCATAGGGAATGACTTTCATTCTCTTTCTATCTTCTGCCGTGGTCGGGCTTTGAGTCTTACTCAATTTCACACCTTGTAACACAGGCAAGAACTCTTTCTTTGACTATTCCATTTTGAACTACTTCAAAATCTTGTCAAGGTATGTACTCATTGAAAAAACTTATCAAGCGTCTTGATCTATCTCTATAGATCTTGATGCTCAATATGTAAGTAGCTTCACCGAGGTCTTTCATTGAAAAACTCTTATTCAAATATCCCTTTATGCTATCCAGAAATTCTATATCATTTCCGATCAATAATATGTCATCCACGTATAATATCAGAAATTCTACAGAGCTCCCACTCACTTTCTTGTAAATACAGACTTCTCCAAAAGTCTGTATAAAACCATATGCTTTGATCACACTATCAAAACGTTTATTCCAACTCCGAGAGGCTTGCACCAGTCCATAAATGGATCGCTGGAGCTTGCACACTTTGTTAGCTCCCTTTGGATCGACAAAACCTTCCGGTTGCATCATATACAACTCTTCTTCCAGAAATCCGTTCAGGAATGCAGTTTTGACATCCATTTGCCAAATTTCATAATCATCAAATGCGGCAATTGCTAACATGATTCAGACAGACTTAAGCATTGCTACGGGTGAGAAAGTCTCATCGTAGTCAACCCCTTGAACTTGTTGAAAACCTTTTGCAACAAGTCGAGCTTTATAGACAGTAACATTACCGTCAGCGTCAGTCTTCTTCTTGAAGATCCATTTATTCTCGATGGCCTGCCGATCATCGGGCAAGTCAACCAAAGTCCACATTTTGTTCTCATACATGGATCCCATCTCAGATTTCATGGCCTCAAGAATTTGGGCTCACCCTCGCTTCTTCATAGTTCGTAGGTTCGTCATGGTCTAGTAACATAACCTCCAGAACAGGATTACCGTACCACTCTGGTGCAGATCTTACTCTGGTTGACCTACGAGGTTCAGTAACAACTTGATCTGAAGTTTCATGATCATCATCATTAACTTCCTCATTAATTGGTATAGACGTCACAGGAACCGGTTTCTGTGATGAACTATTTTCCAATAAGGGAGCACGTACAATTACCTCATCAAGTTCTACTTTCCTCCCACTCACTTCTTTCAAGAGAAACTCCTTCTCTAGAAAGGATCCATTCTTGGCAACGAATGTCTTGCCTTCGGATCTGTGATAGAAGGTGTACCCAACAGTTTCCTTTGGGTATCCTATGAAGACACATTTCTCCGGCTTGGGTTCGAGCTTATCAGGTTGAAGCTTTTTCACATAAGCATCGCAGCCCCAAACTTTAAGAAACGACAACTTTGGTTTCTTGCCAAACCACAGTTCATAAGGCGTCGTCTCAACGGATTTTGATGGTGCCCTATTTAATGTGAATGCGGCCGTCTCTAAAGCATAACCCCAAAACAATAGTGGTAAATCGGTAAGAAACATCATAATTGCACTATATCCAATAAAGTACGGTTATGACGTTCGGACACACCATTATGCTGTGGTGTTCCAGGTGGCACGAATTTGTGAAACTATTCCACATTGTTTTAATCAAAGACCAAACTCGTAACTCAAATATTTGTCTCCGCGATGAGATCGTAGAAACCTTATTTTCTTGTCACGATGATTTTCCACTTCACTCTGAAATTCTTTGAACTTTTCAAATGTTTCAGACTTATGTTTCATCAAGTAGATATACCCATATCTGCTCACATCATCTCTGAAGGTCAGAAAATAACGATACCCGCCGCGAGCCTCAACACTCATTGGACCACATACATCAGTATGTATGATTTCCAACAAATCTGTTGCTTGCTCCATTGTTCCAGAGAACGGCGTTTTAGTCATATTTTCCCAAGAGGCATGGTTCGCAAGCATCAAGTGATTCATAATCAAGTGATTCCTAAATCCCATCAGCATGGAGTTTCTTCATGTGTTTTACACCAATATGACCTAAACGGCAGTGCCACAAATAAGTTGCACTATCATTATTAACTTTGCATCTTTTTGGCTTCAATATTATGAATATGTGTATCACTACTATCGAGATCCAACAAACCATTTTCGTTGGTGTGTATGACCATAGAAGGTTCTATTCATGTAAACAGAACAACAATTGTTCTCTAACTTAAATGAATAACCGTATTGCAATAAACATGATCAAATCATATTTATGCTCAACGCAAATACCAAATAACACTTATTTAGGTTCAACACTAATCTCGAAAGTATAGGGAGTGTGCGATGATGATCATATCAATCTTGGAACCACTTCCAACACACATCGTCACTTCACCCTTAACTAGTCTCTGTTCATTCTGTAACTCCTGTTTCGAGTTACTATTTTTTAGCAACCGAACAAGTATAAAATACCCAGGGGCTACTATAAACACTAGTAAGGTACTATCAATAACATGTATATCAAATATAGCTTGTTCACTTTGCCATCCTTCTTATCCGCCAAATACTTGGGGTTGGTTCCGCTTCTAGTGACCAGTCCCTTTGTAGTAGAAGCACTTAGTCTCAGGCTTAGGTCCAGACTTGGGCTTCTTCACTTGAGCAGCAACTTGATTGCCGTTCTTCTTGAAGTTCCCCTTCTTCCCTTTGTCCTTTCTCTTGAAACTAGTGGTCTTGTCAACCATCAACACTTGATGTTTTTCTTGATTTCTACCTTCGCTGATTTTAGCATCGCGAAGAGCTTGGGAATTTTTTCGTCATCCCTTGCATATTATAGTTCATCACGAAGTTCTACTAACTTGGTGATGGTGACTAGAGAATTCTGTCAATCACTATTTTATCTGGAAGCACTTGATTCAAGCGATTGTAGTACCCAGACAATCTGAGCACATGCTCACTGCTTGAGCTATTCTCCTCCATCTTTTAGCTATAGAACTTGTTGGAGACTTCATATCTCTCAACTCGGGTATTTTGCTTGAAATATTAACTTCAACTCCTGCAACATCTCATATGGTCCATGACGTTCAAAACGTCTTTGAAATCCCGATTCTAAGCCGTTAAGCATGGTGCACTAAACTATCAAGTAGTCATCATATTGAGCTAGCCAAACGTTCATAACGTCTGCATCTGCTCCTGCAATAGGTCTGTCACCTAGCGGTGCATCAAAGACATAATTCTTTTGTGCAGTAATGTGGATAATCCTCAGATCACGGATCCAATCCGCATCATTGCTAGTAACATCTTTCAACTCAGTTTTCTCTAGGAACATATCAAAATAAAACAGGGGAGCTAAACGCGAGCTATTGATCTACAACATAGATATGCTAATACTACCAGGACTAAGTTCATGATAAATTAAAGTTCGATTAATCATATTACTTAAGAACTCCCACTTAGATAGACATCCCTCTAATCATCTAAGTGATCACGTGATCCAAATCAACTAAACCATAACCGATCATCACGTGAAATGGAGTAGTTTTCAATGGTGAACATCACTATGTTGATCATATCTACTATATGATTCACGCTCGACCTTTCGGTCTTAGTGTTCCGAGGCCATATCTGCATATGCTAGGCTCGTCAAGTTTAACCTGAGTATTCTGCGTGTGCAAAACTGGCTTGCACCCGTTGTAGATGGATGTAGAGCTTATCACACCCGATCATCACGTGGTGTCTGGGCACGACGAACTTTGGCAACGGTGCATACTCATGGAGAACACTTTTATCTTGAAATTTAGTGAGAGATCATCTTATAATGCTACCGTCAATCAAAGAAAAATACGATGCATAAAAGATAAACATCACATGCAATCAAAGTATGTGACATGATATGGCCATCATCATCTTGTGCCTTTGACCTCTATCTCCAAAGCATCGTCATGATCTCCAACATCACCGGCATGACAGCATGATCTCCATCATCTTGATCTATATCAATGTGTCGTCACATGGTCGTCTCGCCAACTATTGCTATCGCATAGCGATAAAGTAAAGCAATTATTTGGCGCTTTGCATCTTATGCAATAAAGAGACAACCATAAGGCTTCTGCCAGTTGCTGATAACTTCAACAAAACATGATCATCTCATACAAAAACTTATATCTCATCACGTCTTGACCATATCACATCACAACATGCCCTGCAAAAACAAGTTAGACGTCCTCTACTTTGTTGTTGCAAGTTTTACATGGCTGCTACGGGCTGAGCAAGAACCGTTTTTACCTACGCATCAAAACCACAACGATAGTTCGTCAAGTTAGTGCTGTTTTAACCTTCTTAAGGACCGGGCGTAGCCACACTCGGTTCAACTAAAGTTGGAGAAACTGACACCCGCTAGTCACCTGTGTGCAAAGCACGGCGGTAAAACCAGTTTCGCATAAGTGTACGCGTAATGTTGGTCCGGGCCGCTTCATCCAATAATACCGCCGAACCAAAGTGTGACATGCTAGTAAGCAGTATGACTTATATCGCCCACAACTCACTTGTGTTCTACTCGTGCATATAACATCTACGCATAAAACCTGGCTCGGATGCCACTGATAGGGAACGTAGTAATTTCAAAAAAATTCCTACGCACACACAGGATCATGGTGATGCATAGGAACGAGAGGGGATAGTGTTGTCCACGTACCCTCGTAGACCGAAAGTGGAAGCATTAGCACAACGCGGTTGATGTAGTCGTACGTCTTCATGATCCAACCGATCAAGTACCGAACGCATGTCACCTCCGAGTTCAGCACACGTTCAGCCCGATGACGTCCCTCAAACTCCGATCCAGCCGAGTGTTGAGGGAGAGTTTCGTCAGCACGACAGCATGGTGACGATGATGATGTTCTACTGACGCAGGGCTTCGCCTAAGCATCGCTACAGTATTATCGAAGTGGATTATGGTGGAGGGGGGCACCGCACACGGCTAAGAGATCAATGATCAATTGTTGTGTCTCCAAGGGGTGCCCCCTCCCCGTATATAAAGGAGTGGAGAGGGGGAGGGCCGGCCCTCACTATGGCGCGCCCTAGGAGGAGTCCTACTCCCACCGGGAGTAGGATTCCCCCCTTCCAAGTAGTAGGAGTAGGATCAAGGAAAGGGGAGAGAGAAGAGAAGGAAGGAGGGGGCGCAGCCCCTCCCCCTAGTCCAATTCGGACTAGGCCTTGGGGGGCGCCCAGCCTCTCCTCTCTCTTTCCCCTAAAGCCCAATAAGGCCCATATACTCCCCGGCGAATTCCCGTAACTCTCAGGTACTCCGAATAATACCCGAATCACTCGGAACCTTTCCGATGTCCGAATATAGTCGTCCAATATATCGATCTTTATGTCTCGACCATTTCGAGACTCCTCGTCATGTCCCGGATCTCATCCGGGACTCTGAACTACCTTCGGTACATCAAAACACATAAACTCATAATATAACCATCATCGAACTTTAAGCGTGCGGACCCTACGGGTTCGAGAACTATGTAGACATGATCGAGACACGTCTCCGATCAATAACCAATAGCGGAACCTGGATGCTCATATTGGCTCCCACATATTCTACGAAGATCTTTATCGGTCAAACCGCATAACAACATATGTTGTTCCCTTTGTCATCGGTATGTTACTTTCCCGAGATTCGATCGTCGGTATCTCAATACCTAGTTCAATCTCGTTACCGGCAAGTCTCTTTACTCATTCCGAAATACATCATCCCGCAACTAACTCATTAGTTACAATGCTTGCAAGGCTTATAGTGATGTGCATTACCGAGTGGGCCCAGAGATACCTCTCCGACAATCGGAGTGACAAATCGTGATCTCGAAATACGCCAACCCAACAAGTACCTTCGGAGACACCTGTAGAGCACCTTTATAATCACCCAGTTACGTTGTGACGTTTGATAGCACACAAAGTGTTCCTCCGGTAAACGGGAGTTGCATAATCTCATAGTCATAGGAACATGTATAAGTCATGAAGAAAGCAATAGCAACATACTAAACGATCAAGTGCTAAGCTAACGGAATGGGTCAAGTCAATCATATCATTCTCCTAATGATGTGATCCCGTTAATCAAATGACAACTCATGTCTATGGCTAGGAAACTTAACCATCTTTGATTCAACGAGCTAGTCAAGTAGAGGCATACTAGTGACACTCTTTTTGTCTATGTATTCACACATGTATCAAGTTTCCGGTTAATACAATTCTAGCATGAATAATAAACATTTATCATGAGAATAAGGAAATAAATAATAACTTTATTATTGCCTCTAGGGCATATTTCCTTCAATACGCGCATTCTAGACTGAGGCCCCGTTCATGTCGGTGTAGCGCTGAATGTTAGCTGATAGACGCTTGTCGGGTGGTTGGTGCGACATATGCCAAAGGATGGCTTATCATTGTGGGAGCCAATAAAACGTCGCCGGTGCCTGGAAACGGGATGAGGCGTAGACATGCACGCCGGCGAATCTTACCCAGGTTCGGGGCTCTCCGAGGAGATAACACCCCTAGTCCTGCTCTGCGGGGTCTCCGCATGATCACTAGATTGATAAAAGGTAGCTACAATCGCTCCTAGAGCTGTTGAGATCAAGGGAGAAGAAGAACAAGGCTAGCTCTTGCTTCTCTCTATCTATGGTGTGTGTGTGCTATCTCAGATGGCCACTCTATGCTTAGAAGCCAACTACGCTCGGGTCCGAACCCTTTGCATGGGTGCTCCGGGGGGTTTATACAGGCCTACTCCCCGGGGGTACAATGGTAATCCGACTGGGATCTGGTCCCAGCCGTTAGTGTCTGTGCTAGCCGGCTTCTCCGCCGGCCGCTGGGTCCCGCCGGCTGGTGGGTCCCGCCGGCTGCCGGCTACTTGGTCGACAGGCCGGCCCCACCGCCTAGGGTCTTGTCGGCGGCTGTTCACTGTAGCCTCGCCTGTAATGGCGAGGGCTTTGTCGAGGTAAGCGTGGCTACAGTGGACCGCCCCGGGGGCTATCACCGTAGCCTTACCTCGCCTTGTCTCCTTAATGGGGCTCCTGCTTCGAGGAAGGGGTCAGCCGGCTTCGGGAGACCGGCTATGCTCCTGGCCGACTGGAGAAGGCCGGGCCGCCTTCATGCCTCTCTCTGGATGAAGGGGCCCGCGGCCCTTGGGTCGTACAGGAGGGGGTCGTGGATGATGTCGAGATCAGCATGGCTACAGTGCCAAGCCGCACGGGAGACGTCCGTCCCGTACGGCCTCCTGGAGCCACGCCTGCCTCGGGCTTCGGGGGTAGCGGGCCGCACTGTGGCCACACCCTATCACGTCGCCGTTATGTAGGAGTGGTTGCGGTCTTGGCCGGCTTCTGGGAGTCGGCCACCCCGTAGTCGTCTGGGGGGGGGGGGATTCGGTGAGGCTGGGTCGCCTCCCGGGAGTCGGCTTTCAGAGGTGGCCGGCTAGGGAAGGCGGCCCAAATGCTTGGAATGCTTGAAGGCCCCAAAGGCCTGATAATTTTGCTGAAGCGCCAGGGGTAGTCGGTTAGGCTACCCGTGGCCGTTTACTCCGACAGTAGTCCCCGAAGCTGATTGGGCTTCGAGGTGGAGTGGGATTCAAGAAGCTCGGTCAGCTTCCTATCATGACAAGCCGACAGCTGGGAGCCGGCCTCGATCAGGCGCGCCGCCTTTAGTCGAATTCTTCTGGAGTCGGGAGGCGGGAACCCGCGAGCTCATGCGCCGGGCCGCGGGCCGGCTTCGGGCCGCCGGCGTGCCACGTGGCCGGAAAGCCTGCCAGCCCATGTGCGCGACGAGACGTCGCCGTAGGAACGGGGGCCCGCCACGTCCGCGCCCCGGCCCGGGCGCGGATCCTTTGTATCCCGAAACCGCCCGCACGATCCGTGCGGCAGTTTCAGCTCGCACTAATGCGCAATTAACGCGAGACGTGGGGGGAGTGGGCGCAGTTAATCCCACGTCCGGCCTCTTCGGTCTCGCGAGGCTACAAGTAGGGGGAGGTGGAGGGCGGCAGGCCCTCGCACGCTCCTCCTGCTTCCACCGTTTTCTTGCCTTGCTCGTTCTCGAGACAGCGCCTCGCCGCCACACTCTTCCTCCGCATGCTCCTACGCCGTTGGGCTAGCTTCCGCCATGCCTCCCCACGTAGAGCATCTTGGCGGGGATTGGGACGGCTTCATTGTTCATAGCGACCACATCGACTTCCTCCGCGACACCCGGCGTCTGCCCAGCGCGGACAAGGTGGAGGTCCGCCTCCCGCTGGAGAAGGAAATCAGGCCGGCGCCGCGGGAGGGCGAGCGGGTGGTCTTCCGCTCGCACTTCCTGCGCGGCTTCGGCCTGCCGGTGAGCGCCTTCTTCCGCACCTGGCTGGACTTCTACCAGCTCCAGCCGCACCACCTCACCCCCAACACGGTGGTGCTGCTTTCGGCCTTTGTCACCCTGTGCGAGGGCTACCTCGGCGTCCTCCCCACCCTCGAGCTCTGGGGGGAGTTCTTCCAGTCGAAGCTGGGCACGCGCGTGCGGGGCGTGCCGGCTCAGACAGGCTCCTTCATCGCGTCGCGGAGATCAGGCGCCGACAACCCTTTCCCCGTCATCACGCTGATCCAATCGGTGAAGAAATGGCAGAAGTCATACTTCTACGTGCGGAACATCGCTCCCCGGGGCGACTACCTCAACCTGCCGGCCTACGTGGCCGGCCCTCCGGCGGACAGGCTGCCCCAGTGGTCCTTCCGGGCCGTGACGCTGTCGCCGGGAGGAAACGCCGCCATCGCCCGCCTCCGGGAGATGGTCCAGTCGGAGGGCTTGACGGGGCCCGATCTCCTGGCCGCGTTCGTCACGCGCCGGGTCCTTCCGCTCCAGAGCCGGCCTCATCTGATCTGTCAGTTGAGCGGCCAGCTCGACCCGAGCCGGATGTGCACCAAGGAGATGCCGCCGCCCAACGCCGCCGACATGGTGAACTACCTCGCCAACTGCCAACTTCCTGACAACTGGCAATTCGGCAAGGAGCCGTACAGCCGCGCCAATCCTCCGCCTGCGGTACGCTCTCCTTGTCTCTTTCTCTCCTTCAGCTTGGTCGCCGAGTTGTTCTGGGCCGACACTAACTCAGTCGGCTTGCTCTTTTTTTTTCAACAGAGTCCTCTGCTCCAGCCGGCCGGCGGGGCAGACGTGGAGCGCCGCTTCGCCCCCGACCGGACTGAACACGACCAGGAGGACCCCGATCTGGGGGCAGTCCATATGGAGGATGCCGCCGAGCCGGCCAGTGGCCAAGCCGGCGACGAAGCAGGCGGCTTTGGGCTCTCCGCGACCTTCGACGACTGGCCAGATGAGGACGAGGCCGAAGCCGCCCCTCATCGTCAGCCGGCGGCCGGACGCGGCGCGGGCTCTTCCAGCGCGCAGCCTGCTCGGGGTAGAGGCCAGAAGCGCCGCGCTACCCAGGGCATGTTCGGGAGCCGGACGAAGAAACCCAGAGGTGGAGCGGCGGCCACCAAGCGGGAAGAGGCGGCCGCGAAGGCGGCCCGCTTCCGCAAAGTGGTGAAGCAGCCACAGACTGTGTCGGCGTAAGTTTCTCTTCCTACGCTCTGTCCTTCTTTCTTTCCTTCGGTGGTTTTCGAATCCTCGTTTTTCTTCTTCGATGGTCAGAGCTCCACTGTCGCTTGAGCGGGCGGCTGCCGGCTCCGTCGTCGAGTCGCCCGGGGGCTCTGGGAGCACCACCCGCCGCGTAGATCCCCGCGCCGCCCTCCTGGAGGCCACGGAAAGGAACGCGCGGGAGGCGCGGGAGGAGCGGGAAGCGCAGGAGGCGGAGGCACAGAGGGCAGCCGCCGCCCAGGCAGCTCGGGAGGAGGAGGCAGCGAAGGCGCTCGCCGAGGCCGCGGCTAAGGCCCAGGCGGAGGCCGAGGCCGAAGCGGCGGCAGGGGAGGCTCTGATGGTCACCCCCCTGCGCACCATGGCGCCTGGGAGCATGGATCCTTCGCCAGGGGGAGCCAGCGGCTCCCAGCCGGGGCTGGGAGGAAGCGGCGACGATGTCGTCATCTTGGCGAAAGCTCCGGAGCCGACCCCGCCGACTGGGGCGGGCCAAGGTGGCCGGCATGAACCGCCGCCTGCGCAGTCGGCGGGGGGCGAGCCGGCCGCGAGGGTCGAGGTGGCCATCAGAATTCCGCCAAGTCGTCGTGCGGGGAAGGCCGCAGCGGAGCCGCAGAAGGCGGCGTCGGAGCCGCAGCCGGCCATGGGCTCCAGCTTGTCGGCCCAAGACGCGGAGGTGGCCAGCGCTACCTCAGGGTGGACGCCCGGCGGAGGGTCGGCCATGGTGAATGTGGCTGCGCAAGACGTCCGGACCCGGCTCCAAAGCCAAGCCGCGGCGCTGAGGCAGTTCACCGACGAGTTCCTCGCGACTCGGGCGGCCATCCGGGTTAGTGCTCCTATCTTGTTTCTTCTTGACTTTGCTTTTTTCCTTTCTTGATCTTGACTTCTCTTGTGGGGGCGCGTCAGCGCACCCACTGGGTGTAGTCCCCGAGTTCCGAGTCGGCTGCTGAGCAGGCGGCTTGGAACTTCCTGGAGATTTTTGTTGCTTTTGTTCTTACTTTGGTCTTCTGTCCGCCTTGCAGGACTACCACAACCTCCGAGCGGCCGCCTTCAACTCCCAGGCTCGGGACCTGACTCAGAAGACCGCCGATCTCACTGAGAGCCGAGGTACGTGACTCGATGTTTATCTCATGTGGGGGCGCGTCAGCGCACCCACTGGGTGTAGTCCCCGAGATTCGGGCCGACTGCTGAGCAGTCGGCTCGAGTCGTCCTTGATGATTCCTTACTGTCTTTCTTCTTCTTCTACCTTTGCAGCGGCCAACGCTAGCCTGAGGGCCCAGCTGGGGGAGTCCCAGACTGCTCTTCGTGCCAAGGACGCGGAGCTTGCCGCCTTGGTGCAGGAGCGCGACCGCCTGGTCAAAAGGCTAGCCGACCAGGAGGAGAGCCATAAGGCGGCGCTGAAGGCGGCGCAGGACCGCGAAGCCGCTCTTCAGGCCGAGTTCGAGACTGAGGCGGCTGGCTGGGCGGACGTCAAGCAGACTCTGGTCTCCGGCTACGGCCAGATCGAGGATCTGGTCGACGGTAGGCCGTCTGTCCCTTCGTCCTTCCTGCCGCCTGCCATTTTGGCTTGTTTTTCTGATCTGGGTGCTTTTATTTCCTTTTCTTCTTCGCGCAGAGTACTTCCCCGGCTACTCCACCGCTGCCAACCAGGCCATCGAGGCCCGTCGCCTGGCGAAGAGGCAAGCCGGCTTCCAGATCTCGCCAACCGCCGGCCGTTCGCTGGAGGAGCAGCTCCTGGCGATCCAGGCTCGCATCCAGCCGGCTCACCGACTTCTCCGCCGTCTTCAGCGCGCGGGATCGCAGGTCTTGGCCACACTCTGGCCCGGCCAAGCGGTCCCTCGCACCCCCAGTCGGACCGCCGACTGGCTGGAGGTTGCGGTCGGCCGCTTCGAGGCTTGGAAGGCGTCAGCGGCTCGCTCCGGCGCCAGGCGGGCGCTGGAGTTCGTCAAGGCCTGGTATCCCGGCCTGAACCTGGACCAGTTGGCGACCTGGTGGCAGCAAGCCGACACGGAGCTGGAGCCGGCGCGGCCGGCCATCATTCGGCGAGCTTCAGCGATCGCCGACTACACCGACACCAACGCCTTCGCCCCTGAGGTGGACGACAATGGAGTCGCCCAGCCGGAAGATTGGTTCGGGCTGGACCCGGCGTACGGCGAGGACTCGGCGGAGGAGATCGACTCCAGCGACGAGGGCGAGGAGGAGGAGGAAGAGGGTGACGACGACGAGCCGACTGGTGGAGCGGCCGACCAGCCTCAACTTGACCGCTCCTCCAGCACTACGCCGTGCACCTCCACGCCTCCTGCCGCTGGAGGTGGTCAAGCCGAGGCCAGCTAGGCGGCCGCTCCCTTAGCCGGCGAGCTGCCTTCACCGATCAGCTCGGCCTCCAAGTCGCGCCTTAGACTTCCTTTTTATTTTTTCTTGTTTTCCTGTTTTGTTACTTTCGAACAATGTTTGATTAAGTCTGCACAATTCCACCCACTGGGTGTATTCAAACTTAATTCTGCTGCCGGCCTCTGGGCGGCTTTATGTATATAATTTATGCAATCGGTCTTTCCTTGTACTTTCGCTTTTTGTCCTTCTGCTTTTTTCTTTGCCGCCCTCCCTTGGTTGCCGCCTCCCCAGTCGGACAGTTGCTCTGCAATCTGTAGCCGGGGGGGCGCCTGGCCGATTGGGGAGGGGGAAGTACTTTAGCTCTGCTGGACTGAAGCTAAGTTTTTTAGGAAGCCGGCCAGCCGGCTGCTCTGGCAGCCGGCAGGCATGTTTTGAGGCCGTCTCTTTGCTATATAGGTTCGTTGTTCCTTGGTCGTTTTTCGTGTGGGCGTCCTTTCTGTCTTGCCTCTTGTTAGTCGGGCAGTCAGTTCTTTGAGCTGCGACTTGCAACAAGAGGGGACTCGGGAGCCGGCGCACTACTTTTCTGACTTTAGGAAGAACTTTCAATATAGCGCGAGGCGGCCAGTCCCCGGGCCGACTAGTCGAACCCGGTGCCGGACAAGAGTTCGAAATGTAATAATGCATTCAAGGATATGACACTCGTCATTCATAGATAAATAAAAGGCAGTCCCCGAGTACTGTTCGGGGGGCCTGTTGGTTTGTACTTAATACAAAAAGGGAGCGTGATACATACTGCTTTTCAGCTGTAAAATCGTCTTAGGAGGTTTGCGTTCCATGGTCGCTCTGACTCCTTGCCGGAGTCGTCTCTCTTGCGTGCTCTTGGTTTTTGCGCATCGATCAAGTAGTAGGAGTCGTTGCCGAGTGCTTTGCTGACGACGAAGGGGCCTTCCCAAGGGGCCGAGAGCTTGTGCTGGCCGGCTGTTCGCTGGATCAGCCGGAGCACGAGGTCGCCCTCTTGGAAGGATCTTGGCTTGACCTTGCGGTTGTAGTAGCGGCGCAGCCCTTGCTGGTAGATGGCGGACCGACTGAGGGCTAACAGTCGGCCTTCTTCCAGTAGGTCGACGCCGTCTTCTCTTGCTTCTTTGGCTTCCTCCTCCGTGTACATGGTGACCCGAGGCGAGTCGAACTCGATGTCTGTTGGGATGACAGCCTCGGCACCGTACACAAGGAAGAATGGAGTGAAGCCGGTTGATTTGTTGGGTGTAGTGCACAGACTCCAGAGGACAGCCGGCAGCTCTTCGAGCCAGCAGCCGGCCGATTGCTCTAGTGGTACGACGAGTCGAGGCTTGATGCCGGATAGGATAAGTCCATTTGCTCGCTCGACCTGGCCGTTTGACTGCGGGTGGGCAACGGACGCTAAGTCCAGTCGGATGCCCTGCGTCGCGCAGAAACGTGCCAGTGCTCCTTTGGCGAAGTTCGTGCCGTTGTCGGTGATGATGCTGTGCGGCACGCCGTACCGAGTAGTGATGTCGGTGATGAATGTTACGGCAGTCGGCCCGTTCAGCTTCTTAATTGGCTTGGCTTCAATCCACTTTGTGAACTTGTCCACAGCAACGAGTAGATGTGTCAAGTCGCCGCGGGCTGTCTTGAAAGGGCCCACCATGTCCAGTCCCCAGACGGCAAAAGGCTAGGTGAGGGGAATGGTCTTGAGGGCAGAAGCCGGCAGGTGTTGTTTGGAACTGAAGACTTGACATCCTCTGCAGCTCTTGACTATTTCTTTGGCATCCTCTAAGGCAGCCGGCCAGAAGAAACCATGGCGGAAAGCCTTGGCCACGAGGGATCTTGAGGCGGCGTGATGGCCGCATTCGCCTTGGTGGATGTCTTTGAGGATTGCCACTCCTTTTTCTGGCTCGACGCAACGCTGGAAGACTCCAGTGACGCTGCGCTTCACAAGCTCCCTGTTGATTATGGTGTATGCTGCAGCTCGTCGTTGCACTAGTCTTGCTGCGATCTCATCAGTCGGCAGCTCTCTGCTGACTAGGAACTTGAGGATGGGTTGGGCCCATGAGGGAGCTGTGACTTCTTCTGCTGTTAATGTGGCCACCATGACTCGGGTGGGTGGGTTGGGTGTTGCATTGGAGTCTGCCACCGCTTCTTGTGTCGTTGCAGTCCCCGGGCCGACTGCTACAGTCCCCGAGCCAGGTTCTGAAGTCCCTGCGTCGGGTGCGACTACGGCAGTCCCCGGGCCGGTTGTCGAAGTCCCCGTGCCGCCTGCGGGATATCTTGTGCCGGATCCGGCTATTTCTGGCGTAGGCGGCACGAAGATGGAATCCGACTCTGGAGACGGCTTGATGGACGGCTTGAGGAGGCGCTGGAGGGAGACGCCAGTCGGTATGGCTTGTCGGGTGGAGCCGATTCGTGCTAGGGCATCTGCTTGGTCGTTGTCGGCCCTCGGTACGTGAAGGAACTCGCACCCTTCAAAGTATCCGCTTATCTGTTGGACGAGGAAACGATAGCTCGCCATGTTCGCGTCCTTGGCGTCCCAGTCGCCAGATGATTGCTGGACCACCAAGTCTGAGTCGCCGTAGCACAGGATCCGGCGTATGCCAAGTTCTTTGGCTAGCCGGAGCCCGTGTACGAGCGCCTCGTACTCGGCCACGTTGTTGGAGGCGGCGAAGTGGATCTGTAGCGTGTACTTGAGCTTGTCGCCTTTGGGAGAGGTGAGGACGATGCCGGCTCCCAAGCCGGTGCGCATCTTGGACCCGTCAAAGTGCATCCGCCAATGAGTAGAGTCGGGAGCCGGTGGTAAGTACTGGGTCTCGGCCCAGTCGACGAGGAAGTCGGCCAATGCTTGCGACTTGATGGCGGTGCGGGGTTGATAGAAAATCGTGTAGGGCACCAAGGCAATGGCCCATTTGGCCACCCGGCCGGATGCATCCCGGCTGCCTATGATCTCGGCGAGCGGGGCAGTGCACACGACCGTGATGGGGTGCTCTTGGAAGTAGGGCTTCAATTTCTTGGCGGCAAAGTACACACCATAGCACATCTTCTGGTAGTGCGGGTAGTTTTGCTTTGAGCTGGACAGTACTTCACTGAGATAGTAGACCGGCCTCTGGACTAGCTGGGCTCGGCCTTCCTCCGGGCGCTGGACCACAACAACAGTGCTGACGACTCGGCTTGTCGCGGCGATGTAGAGGAGCATGGGCTCCTTCTCAGTCGGCGCAGCCAGGACAGGTGGAGTGGTCAACATTTTCTTCAACTCATGGAAGGCTTGGTCGGCTTGATCATTCCACTCGAAGTGAGTGGACTTCTTCATGAGTCGGTATAGAGGGAGGGCCTTTTCTCCTAGTCGGCTGATGAAACGGTTCAGGGAGGCTAAGCAGCCGGTGAACTTCTGCACATCTCGCAGCTTGGTGGGAATCTCCATCCTCTCAATGGCTTTGATCTTGACAGGGTTGCACTCAATGCCGCGTTCGGAGACCAGGAAGCCTAGCAGCTGGCCGGCTGGCACTCCGAACACGCACTTCTCGGGGTTGAGCTTGATCTGGAATCGGCGCAAGTTGGGAAATGTCTCTTTCAGGTCTTCCAGCAAGGTACCGCGCTTCTCTATCTTCACCACAATGTCGTCTACGTAGACGTGGGCATTTCTGCCGAGTTGTTTCAAGAGACATTTCTGCATGCAGCGCTGAAAGGTGGCACCGGCATTTCTCAAGCCGAATGTCATCGTCAGGTAGCAGAAAGCTCCAAAGGGTGTGATGAAGGCAGTCTTCAGGCGGTCAGCCGGGTCCAACTTGATCTGGTGATACCCTGAGTATGCATCCAAAAAACTTAACAGCTCGCATCCGGCTGTGGAGTCTATTACTTGGTCAATCCGTGGCAAAGCAAACGGATCCTTTGGGCAGGCCTTGTTCAAACTTGTGTAGTCTATACACATACGCCACTTGTTATTCTTCTTCAAAACCAGAACTGGATTGGCAAGCCATTCTGGAAAGAACACTTCCATGATAAAGCCGGCGGCAAGGAGCCGGGCTATTTCTTCTCCCACAATTCTTCGCTTCTCTTCTGATAGTCGGCGGAGGGGTTGCTTGACCGGCTTCGCATCAGCTCGGACGTGTAGTTTATGCTCGGCGAAATCCTTCGGGACACCTGGCATGTCCTTTGGGGACCATGCAAAGATGTCTCGATTCTCACGGAGGAAGTCGACGAGCTCGCCTTCCTATTTACTGTCCAGGTTCGCCCCGATCACGGCGAACCTCTCCGAGTGCTCCGGGTCTAGAGGTATCTTCTTCGTCTCCTTTGCAGGCTGGAAGGAGCCCTGCGCATCACAGTCCTTGGGGTTGGGGGACAAGGCCGGCTGCTTGCCGGCCATGGCCACAACCCGTTCCAACATCTTCTTCTCTTCTGCCACCACGAGGGACTCGGCCAGCCGGCTGCTGGCCATGGCACATTCGATGGACTTCTTGTAGTCGCCGGCTATGGTGATGATCCCCTTTGAGCTCGGCATCTTCATCTTCAGGTAGGCGTAGTGGGGCACAGCCATGAACTTGGCCAAAGCAGGTCGGCCAAGCAGTGCATGATAGGGGCTCTCTAAATCCACTACCTCGAACCATATTGCTTCCCGGCGAAAATGATCTTTGTCCCCGAAGAGAACATCCATTTTGATCTTGCCGATTGGAGAGGATGATAGGCTGGGTACGATACGATGGAAGACGGTGCGGCTCGGCATGAGCTGCTTTGCTTTGATGTTCAGTTTGTCCATGGTATCACGGTACAGTATGTTGATACTGCTTCCGCCGTCTATCAGGACGCGGGAAAATCTGGCAGCTCGCCTCTCCGTCGCAAGGGTGACGTCCAAGACCATAGCGTAGGAGCCAGGCGAGGGCATCACCTCTGGGTGGTCGGCCTGGCTCCAGCTGATGGGTTTTTCCGACCAATGCATGAACTCGGCGGGGCTAGAGGCGACTGCGTTCACTTCTTGGTGCTGCCGGCGTCGGCTGCGCTTGTCGTCAGTTTGACTTGTGAAGACGACGTAGGCGTCTTGCGCCTCGGGGAACTCGTCTTGGATGGCGCCGACTGCCGGCCGAGCCGCTGGCTGCTGGGGGGCCGGAGGCGGCGGGCCGGGAGGAGGAGGAGGCGGCTGCATTCCCTCGCCCTTGGTGATGCGGGTGAGCCAGTGGCACTTGCGGGTTGTGTGGTTGGACGGCTTCGCGCCGCTGTGAAATTTGCAGGGGGCGTCAAGAGCTTGCTCATAGGAAAAGGACGGCTGCCAAGGCGGCCGGCCGCCCTTCTTCTTGGGGGCGGGCCGCTCTTCGGGCTGTTCTTCTTCAACCGTGGCCACCTGCCGGCTGGAGGAAGTTGGCATGGGGCCCTTGCGCTTATGGTCGTTCTGGTAGGGGCGCCGGTTTGCGTCGCCAGCCGACGTCTTGGGAGCCGGAGCAATCACTTTCCCCGAGGCATCCACTCGGAGCTCGGTCTTCATCGAGGAGTCGGCGGTGGCGTACTTGTCGGCGATGATCAGCAGCTCATCGAGGGTAGCCGGCTCGTCGCAGAGGAATCGGTGCTTGAGGAGGGTGCCCCCTCGGCACCCGGCGGTGAAGTACTCGATGGCCTGGACCTCATGCACCCCTTCGCAAGAGTTGCGGAGCTCGGCCCATCGCGTGAGGTAGTCGCGAGTCGACTCGTTGGGCCCTTGGACGCAGAGGGAAAGCTGGCGAGGCTTGGGAGGCCGCTTGTAGGTGCTGGTGAAGTTGCGGACAAAGACTTCGGCGAAGTCTAGCTAGCTGTTGATGCTGTAGGGATTGAGGCTGTTGAGCCATGTGCGCGCTGTGCCTTGCAGCATGAGGGGACGTACTTCACGGCGACGCGCCGGTTGCCGTTGGCTATGCTGACGGCCGTGGAGTAGTCGATGAGCCAATCTTCCAGCTTCACCGAGCCGTTGTACTTGGGCGTGTCTCTGGGGAGCGAGAACCCCTTGGGAAAGGGCTCGTCGCGGATGCGGGGGCCAAAGCATGGCGGACCGACATCGTCTTCTTCTTCTAACGCCAAGGACCGAGCTAGGCGGTCGATCCTGTGGCGGGCGTCGTTCTCGCCGACTCCTTCTCGGCGACCGAGTCGGTCACCAAGAGTCGGATGCGTGACCGGTGGCGGGGTAAGGCGTCTTTCTCTTCGAGGCGGGGGAGGAGGTAGATTCCCTTGGTATTCTACCGCTCGAGGGCGGCCATCCGCGTCGCGCTCGATGGTGATGCGGGTCCGGCTGCGGCTGGCAGCCGGCTCCTTGTCTTTCTTCCGGCACGCGCCGCTCGCAGTCGGCGTGCGGGACGTTGCGGCGTGTTCTCGATGCGGAGGATGGCTATCGGCGCGGGCGCCGGCTTCGTGCCGTTCTGCAGCCGCATCGATCTGCTGCTGGATCCGTCTTGTCATGTAGGGGAGCTCATCGGCTCCCAGCCCATTGAGCTCCTCTGCAGCCGCCTGAGCGGCCCGCAGATTCTCGAGCGGGGTGGCATAGACGGGGCGATCTGCGCCCAGCATACTGGCAACGGCTGCGCCGCGCTTCTGGACGAGGCCGGCTCGGCTCGGGCCGCTAGGTGGCGGCGTGCCGAAGGCGGCGCGGTCGACTTCGCGCTGGTGGGCCTCGGTGAGGCGTCTCATCGAGGCTATCTTCTTGCCCTCCGCGATGAGGGCGAGGCGACGTGCCTCCAGGATGTCGGCGTCGGCATCGGCCGGGATGGGGACGGAGAGGTCGTGCATCGCCGCTTGCTGAGCGTCGCGGGCGTTCTCGCCCGAGTTGGAGACGTGGCTGATGACCAGCACTTTGGTGACAGCGCTGCTGCCGCTGTCAGCTCGAGGGAGGGGGTCGTCAAAGACCACCACATCAGAGGGGTAGGCGTCGAGCGACGCGGAGTCGGAGTCGATGAGCATCGGGTCGGTGGAACCGACAGACTCCATGTCCGCAGCAGGCTCGCTGGAGACGTGAAGTTGGTCGAGGAGGCTGACGAGGCGGCTCTCGGGGTAGTCGGTGCCTGCGTCGGACGCAGGCTCGTCGGAGATGCGAGTCTCGCCGAGCAGATCGGCGAGGCGGCTTGCTGCGCAGGCGTCGTCGATGCCTCGCAGCGTGTCGAGGCAAACGCCATCGGGCGCAGTAGGCTGGCTGCGCTCGCGGGGGAGGAAGAGGGTTCCCGTCCAGAACAGGTCTCCGGACGACGGTTCACCTGGCCCCACGGTGGGCGCCAAATGTCGGGTGGTTGGTGCGACATATGCCAAAGGATGGCTTATCATTGTGGGAGCCAATAAAACGTCGCCGGTGCCTGGAAACGGGATGAGGCGTAGACATGCACGCCGGCGAATCTTACCCAGGTTCGGGGCTCTCCGAGGAGATAACACCCCTAGTCCTGCTCTGCGGGGTCTCCGCATGATCACTAGATCGATAAAAGGTAGCTACAATCGCTCCTAGAGCTGTTGAGATCAAGGGAGAAGAAGAACAAGGCTAGCTCTTGCTTCTCTCTATCTATGGTGTGTGTGTGCTATCTCAGATGGCCACTCTATGCTTAGAAGCCAACTACGCTCGGGTCCGAACCCTTTGCATGGGTGCTCCGGGGGGTTTATACAGGCCTACTCCCCGGGGGTACAATGGTAATCTGACTGGGATCTGGTCCCAGCCGTCAGTGTCTGTGCTAGCCGGCTTCTCCGCCGGCCGCTGGGTCCCGCCGGCTGGTGGGTCCCGCCGGCTGCCGGCTACTTGGTCGACAGGCCGGCCCCACCGCCTAGGGTCTTGTCGGCGGCTGTTCACTGTAGCCTCGCCTGTAATGGCGAGGGCTTTGTCGAGGTAAGCGTGGCTAGAGTGGACCGCCCCGGGGGCTATCACCGTAGCCTTACCTCGCCTTGTCTCCTTAATGGGGCTCCTGCTTCGAGGAAGGGGTCAGCCGGCTTCGGGAGACCGGCTATGCTCCTGGCCGACTGGAGAAGGCCGGGCCGCCTTCATGCCACTCTCTGGATGAAGGGGCCTGCGGCCCTTGGGTCGTACAGGAGGGGGTCGTGGACGATGTCGAGATCAGCATGGCTACAGTGCCGAGCCGCACGGGAGACGTCCGTCCCGTACGGCCTCCTGGAGCCACGCCTGCCTCGGGCTTCGGGGGTAGCGGGCCGCACTGTGGCCACACCCTATCACGTCGCCGTTATGTAGGAGTGGTTGCGGTCTTGGCCGGCTTCTGGGAGTCGGCCACCCCGTAGTCGTCTGGGGGGGGGGGGATTCGGTGAGGCTGGGTCGCCTCCCGGGAGTCGGCTTTCAGAGGTGGCCGGCTAGGGAAGGCGGCCCAAATGCTTGGAATGCTTGAAGGCCCCAAAGGCCTGATAATTTTGCTGAAGCGCCAGGGGTAGTCGGTTAGGCTACCCGTGGCCGTTTACTCCGACAACGCTGTTAATCTCACTGTTTGCCGAAGTAGTTTACTGTCAATATGCTCTGCTTAAGAAGCTTCCTTGCCCTGTTCTGCACTCAATCTGCTTAGCTGAGATGGCATGCCAAGGCCGATTAGTTACTAAAATATCCTGCCATATATTTATTGTGACGTAGATTGCCATGGTCTAGTAGCCAATCTGTTAGGTGAAATAGCTCTACACCGTTTTATACTCGATCTTTGTTGCTGCGATGGCCTTCGATAGTTCGATGGCTGTGTGCTCGGCCTCATTGACTGCTGAAACAGCCTGCCATAATTTGGCACTCAAATCTGTTTGCTGAATTAGCTTTACATATATTTCGTTACTTAGATCTGCTCATCCAAATATCTTGCCATAGCTTTAGACATCGACCTAGGTATTTTTTTTCTGGACTTCATAAAAAAGCATATATGTTTTTCCTGTAATATCTAGTAGAAGAACTAATTTGTATGTCTAACAGATGGACAAGACTTGGATAACTTCTGCTCGAAGATTCTCCGCTGCATATGTCGAGGGGGTTGAAAACTTCATGAACTTTATCGGAGCTGAGTACGGTGGTCCGAAATTAGATGTGCTCTGCCCGTGTAGCAGTTGTATGAATTCAGTTACAAGACCCCAGTCAACTGTGCAAAATCATCTACACTTGTATGGGATGTCGGTCACATATACTAGGTGGGTTCATCAGGGTGAAGCTGTGAACGTCAATGTTATTGAGTACGTGGAAGCAGCAGATCACCATCTTGATTTGCCTGATGCTCAGGTGGAAGAGGAGGAGGAGGTGGTGGTGGCGGAGCCAGTGAGTTTGACCAACATTGAAACAATGCTATGAAATGCTCGTGCATTCCGTGAACTTTCACCTGCAGAAGAAAAACGGTGGGCCCGCATGTTGGAACAATGCAACGTTGCTGTCACCCCAGGAAATAAGCTGTCAGTATTCTCAGCTATGGTCACCTTTCTTCAGGTGAACACATCTGAGCGGATGACCAACAAATCATTCGATGCGATGTTGGCTGCTTTCCGCAAATCATTCCCAGATGCGTCTGAGCTGCCACACACCTACAGTAAAATCAAGAATTTCCTTCGTGCAGTTGGAATTGGATATGATATGATCCATGTTTGTAAGAATAATTGTGTTCTGTTCCGGAAGGATTATGCCAACCTAAGTGAATGCCCGAAATGCAAATCATCAAGATGGAAAGATGGCGATGCTGTGAAGAGGATTCCTCATAATGTTCTGAGACATTTTCCAATTACACCAAGATTGCAGAGGTTGTTTCATGATGCTGAAACAAGAGAGGATGTACTGTGGCATTCTAGGAACCAGGAGTACAGAGATCAGAATGTAATGAGCCATCCATCTCATGGTAGTGAGTGGAAAAGCTTCAATGATAAACACAAAGAGTTTGCTGCTGACCCGAGAAACATTAGACTTGGCTTAGCTTCAGATGGATTTAACCCATTTGGCCACCAGAGCGCCACATATAGCATGTGGCCAGTGCTTGTTATCCCTTACAACATGCCTCCAAATGTCTGCACCAAAGAATCAAACTACATGATGGCCTTGCTCATCCCAGGTCCAAAAAGTCCTGGAAAGGATTTTGATTTGTTCATGGAGCCTCTTGTGGAGGAACTTCAACAGCTATGGAAGGGTGTTCTCACTCGAGACCTATATAGCAGCCCACCAGCTGATTTCTTTCTGCGTGCTGTTATAATTTGGTGCATCCATGATTATCTGGCTTTGGGCACTATGTCAGGGCGAACGACACATGGTTACAATGCATGTGTTCGCTGTGACAGGAATCCGCTGTCATACGCAATACTTAGCAAGATCTGTTACATTGGACACCGCCGTTTCCTTGCCAAGGACAAGCCGCATCCTAGAAAATACCAAAGACATGTGTTCAATGCAAAGCATGAAAACCGTGATGCGCCAAAGAGGCTCACCGCCGATGAGTTGCAAGTGGAATAGAGAAGGTCAGGCATATTACACCAGGAAACCATCCTGGTAATGGTAGCGGGAAAAGGAAGCGTGGCAGGGTAGAAGAGAGATTATTGTTTACCCGCAGGTCCACTTTGTGGGACTTGGAGTATTGGAAAGATTTGGATCTGTGGCATAATCTTGATGTGATGCACATCGAGAAAAATATATGTGACAGCATTATCGGCACACTTCTTAATATTGAAGGCAAGACGAAAGATACCTTAAAATCTAGGATTGATTTGACACACCTGGGTATCAGAAAGGATTTGTAGGTGCAAGATGAAGGTAAACCATGGGATATGGCACCAGCTGTGTACGTCTTGGACAAGGTAAAAAGAAAAGAATTCTGTGAGGTCCTGTCACGTGTGAGATTCCCACATGGATTTGCTTCCAACCCTGAAAGGATAGTCAGTGCAGATGGAAACAAGGTACAAAGGTTGAAAACTCATGACTGCCACGTCCTACTTCAAAGGGTTTTACCTGTTATCCTTAGAGGATTGGGCCGCCCTGACTTATACAGAGCAGTTGCAGAGTTGGGACAATTCTTCAGGGAACTCTGCAGTAGGAATATCAGGATAGATGCTTTGGAGCGTCTTAGAGACAAGATACCAACTATCCTATGCGACCTTGAGAAGATATATCCTCCAGCCTTCTTTGATGTGATGGTGCATTTGGCTGTTCATCTACCTGATGAGGCACTACTTAGAGGTCCAGTACAGTATGGCTGGATGTACCCTATTGAAAGGCGGCTAGGCACTTTCAAGGGCTATGTTAGGAACAGAGCTAGACCCGAGGGTTCCATTGCAGAGGCCTACATTGCTACAGAAGCGTTGACATTCTGCTCAAAATACATTGAAACAGCTGATCAGCTTAGCAAAGAGGTGGGTGAAGACAATCCCGGGCTCAATGTTTTTGATTATTCTGTTCGAGTTACAGGGAAGAGTCGACAAGAGGACAAACCTAAAGATTTGGACAAAATGGTTTGGTATGTGTTGAATAACTGTCCTGAGATACTACCTTATATCAAGTAAGTGCAGTACTGCAGCTTATACATCGTAATCTACTAAACTTGCAGCACATTCTTATATATTTAAATGTTTGACGCGATCACTATGTTGTGCAACATCTACAAAGAGGAGTTACTGCCGCAAAATCCAAGAAACATTGACAAACTGGTTATGGCAGGATTTGCGAAATGGTTCAAGAACCATGTAAGCTTTTGAAGTGCACTGTCAGTTTTTTTAATATACTGAGTACATAAGATGATCAGCTTGTCTATTTTCTAACCATAGGTTAAGAAGATGCGGGAGGATGGGCAGGCAGTTGATGATGCCCTTTACTCACTAGCAATGGGTCCTGATACTCGGGTAAGACATTATGAATCTTGCGTTGTTGGAGATGTGCGCTACAACACCCTTGCACGAGACGAAGGCAGGAAGACACAAAACAGTGCCATCATGAGCACGGATACGTATGATAAAGAGACAACTGAAACGTATGCTAACATAACAGACATTGTTCAGTTGCAGTATATCTCCAGTTTTGAGGATCATCGGTGTGTGGTTCTGTTGTGCTGTCGTTGGTATAACCTGTTTTCCAGGATCGCAAAACCCAGAGCTGATGATTATTTCAAATCCATCAATGTCAAGGCGGCGTACCAGACCAATGATCCTTTTATTTTGGCAAATCAAGCAACACAGATATTTTTCTTGGAAGACACATTTGCACGTAGCGATGACTGGAGAGTATTGCAAAGGTTTGAGCAGAGGAATTCGTTTAATGAAGTTGCACAACAAGATGATGCTTACACTGCTCCTGATGTACAAGATAACACAGATGTTCCTAATATCTTTGAGAACCATCACGTCAATGACGCCGACGAAAAGATTGACTGTCGTGTTGTGGACATACAAGAGTTGATCAAGAAGAAGCCAACGTTCGAGGACGTTGAGGACGAAGAAGAAGATGACACCGTGGGGAATTACGATTCAGACTGATACACATGGCGAAGATGTTGACGCTGCTGCTGCGGATGATGATTACATTGCTTTTGTCATATTTGCCTGTCAGAAGACGTTTTTTATCTACTATGTGAAATTGTGTTTGCTGTGACAACTAAAACCTGATGAACATGTTGTTTAGTATTTTGTTGTGAGAACATCACTTGTTATGTATGCTGATTTGTGTTTGGTGATTGTATGACAACTAAAACATGATGAAATTGTTGTTTAGTTGTACTCATATTTGGCTGTGAAACTTGAATTTGATGACATAGTTTGCTGTTGGACTGCAATTTGCTCGACGTCTTCGAATGAGAACAAAGCTGACCCGACAGGGCCTCTGCTATTTATTTATTTATATGAGCAAAAGGGGATACCCCCTGATTTCCGTTAATAGAAATCATTAGATGTTCACAACACCACGCCCAGCCTGCTACATAGGTTTCATTCATTACTAGTTTCAGCAAAGTGCTCATGTCGTAGCCACTGAATACATCACGAGTGCTACATACACTGCAAATAAAGAGACAATCATCCTACAGAGCACATCGATTTTGCCCATTATCTTCACAAGCTCTTTCATCTCCTCATTGCTGTCAAGGCCGTTCAGCAGCTGTTGCTTGGCCATGATCAGAGGAACTGCATCTTTAACCTTCTACTCTGCATCTTCCTCTTTTGTCATTCCTTCAGTTACTTGTCCAACACCCCAACCTGCTGGTATTGGGATTCCTCGGCTAACCAAATAATCAGCATAGTTGCATTCCCCCACATCAGCAACTTCCCAGAAACCTTCCCTTTTCTGCACGAATCAAATTGGAAGATCATCAACCAAACTATAAAAAAAATCAGCAACTGCAAGCAGCAGAACAACACTTAAACATATTATTACCCCATGATTCGGGCATTTGTAAAAGACTCGGCCAGGGTTGCGGATTGTGGTTGAGACGCGATGGATGACTCTGCGTGATTTGCAGCAGTGGCACCACACCAACGGCAGCGGGTTGCGATGAACAATCGGCTGCGGTGCGCGTGCCGGCGGGGGTGTGATGAGGCCCACAGGCGATGGTACGGGTGGTGACTTGGCGCATATCTGGTTGTTGCCTGCTGAAGAGCAGGTGGACGAGCAGCCAGTGGACATGGTTGCTGCGGCCAGAGCTTCTGATGCTAGGCAGAGTAAGTAGAGAAGAGGAGAAGCGAACGTTGGATATGTCAATTTCATTACTTGCAGAGTAGCATAGCACCATATATAGTCATAGTCTAGGTTTGGATTCGAACCAGCTACAAGAGCACGTCTTTCTTTTTTCTAAAACTCGGCAACGTCTCTTTACTGGTACACTAGCTTGTTCTGTACGCCTTCCCAAGTCTTTGATTTTCTTTCCCTTTTTTTGCGAGGAAGGAAGGAGGACAAAATTAAGAGTTCCTGGGACTCGAACCCAAGACCTCTTGGTTGAAAACCAAGGGTGCTAGTCACTTATGTGGCGAACGTTCCCTGTGAGGAGGACGGCAGACGAACGCATTTTCCTCACAGTTTTCTTCCTATATATAAAAAAGTATGCTACTTGGTGTCCGCTTAGTCAACAAACGATTGTGCCAACCTTGACCGTTGGATTGACATTCAACGTCTATCCCGTTTCTTCAGTCTCTTCTTCCTCGAGCCGCCAAAGCCAAACCAGCGCCGGCGGGACCGCCTGCTCCCGCCTCCCACGGCTGGCTGTGATCTTCCACGGCTCCTGTTCGTTCCCGTCCGAGGCCTCACCATCGTCCTCCGCCTTGGTTCGCTCGCCGCGGCGCCGCCCTCGGGTGTTGTCAACATGGTCAACAACCGAGAGGAATAAGGAGATGACTGTACATGGTGAGGATGACAATAGGGACCCAGCAGCGCGCGCAGTAATTTTGTTTTTTCGGGACGGAGAAGGGTATCAACTGGGTTGTGCGGGACCCGCCCAGGCTTTTATTTCATATGTTTAGCACATGACCAGCCGAGTTTGTTTTTTCCTTTCTGAAAATGGCTAGCCGGCTATTTTGTTTTTTGCAGAATAACCAACGTAGGCCTACTTCCTTTTCTACGCCCTGCTGGGCCGGAAATCTTTCAAGACGAGGAGGGATGCATTTTGCCCAGAAAATGGGCAATAAATAATAATAAATGGGCTATAAGTAATAATAAATGGGCTGTAAAATGAAAAAATACAGCAAACAGGCAATTAGTTCCAAAATACTGTTTTCTTTCGGATTTTGATATTTTAAATTTCATTGTTTTTGTGCGGGTAAAATTTCATTGAATTTAAATTAAGGTATATTTAGATTTAAAATTAATTTGAATCTGGCTAGAAATTTCGGGATGTATGCTGCTTGGGACAGATTTGGAGGCTGGCTTGTGGGTCTACTAGGTTGACGTGTACTTTGGCTTTTTCAACTTAGTCCACAAACGATTCTAGCAGCAGTGACCGTTGGATGTTAATCCAACGGCCGTGCTGCTTCTTCAATATCTGATCTTCTTGCTCTAGCCGCCCAAACCAGCTCCGTTGGGACTGCCTGCTCCCGCCTCCCGTGGCCGGCTGTGCTGCCGCACAGGCCGCACCGCCCCACCCTACTTCATTGCTGGTCAGGCCATTCCTCTACTCACCCACACCTCCTGTTATTTTCCAGCGACGGCGGCCGGACCAGTAAACCCTCGTACTCCCCACCGCGTGGGCAACCATTGCCGAGTCTTCCTCAGCTCCATGTCGTTCCCTTCCTAGGCCTCGCCGTCGTCCACCGCCATGGTGCTCTCGGCGCGGTGGTCAACGTGGTCAACGAACGACATCCATCGGCCGTGGACTATACGCGCAAAATAATGATTCCTCCACCTGACAGCTGGGACCCACTGGAAGGGCCTCTGTATTTCACGAAAAAATGTTCCCCCCGCTGACATGTCGGACCCACCAGCTATATCTTCGCACGCAAGGAAGTGCCTCCTTATTACGCACAAAAAATGAATACCCCCTGCTAGCTGGGACCCACCATAGTGGGAGGATGACTTGTGGGCCAACTAAGTTGACGGGGACAGAGGGCTTTGTCAACTTAGTCAATATGAACGATTCTAGCTCCAGTGACCGTACGATGTCCATCCAACGGCCGTAGTGCTTCTTCAACCTCTGGTCTTCTTGCTCCAGCCGCCCAAAGCAGTGCCGGTCGTGCCGCATGCTCCTGCCTCCCGTGGCCGGCTGTGCTGCCGCGGAGGCCTCACCGCCCCTACTATTCCCACCGCTGGCCAGGCCCTGCGGCGACAGCAGCCTCACACTGCAACCGAACTAGTGAACCCTCGTACTCCTCTCCGCGCGGGCTTCCACTGCCGCGTCTTCCCCGGCTCCGCGTCGTCCCCTTCCTAGGCCTCGCCGTCGTCCACCGCCGTGGTGCTCTCGGCGTGGCCTGGTCAACGTGGTCAAGGAACGACTTCCATCGGACGTGGACTGTACGTGGAGAGGCTGACAGCTGGGTCCACGGCCGCAGCAAGGAAGTGCCTCCTTATTACGCGGAAAATAATGATTCCTCCACCTCACAGCTGGGACCTACCGGACGGGCCACTGTATTTCGCGGAAAAAACGTTTCCCCCTGACTGTTGGGACCCACCAGCTTCATCTTCTCACGCAAGGAAGTGCGTCCGGGCAAAAAAAATGATTCGCCCCCCTGACTGCTAGGACCCACCAGCTACACCTTCGCACGCAAGGAAGTGCGTCCGGGCAAAAAAACGATTCGCCCCCCTGACTGCTGGGACCCACCGGCTACATCTTCGCACGCAAGGAAGTGCGTCCAGGCAAAAAAAATGATTCGCCCCCCTGACTGCTCAGACCCACCAGCTACATCTTTGCAGGCAAGGAAGTGCCTGACAGTCGGGACCCACCTGGTCGAAGCGTACGTAGCGTTGTCATTCTGGTCGCGAACGTGTACGTACATACTGGTCGATGTAGAGGCGCGCACGTGTCGTAGTAGAGGCGTGCACGTGTCGTAGTAGAGGCGCGCAAGTAGCATGTACACGTACGTACAGCGGCCAGGGTGCAAGAAAGAAAATACGGCCACGTATGCATACGGGCGGGGTCTCGAACGCCTACTCATGCATACGTACGGCCAGGGCTCGTGTACATGGCTGGGTCGAAACAGAGAAACAACGTTGTCGTCGTGTTCATGGGGAGGCAACAGAATGCGTCGTATTCATGGGGAGGCAACGGAATGCGTCGTGTTCATGGGGAGGCAACGGAATGCGTCGTGTTCATCGGGAGGCAACGGAACGCGTGGGAGCCAACCGGCTGGGTCGGAACGGAATGCGTGGTCGTGTTTATCGGGAGGGCTTGGACGGAACAGGCGATGGAAACGAGGCCTGGCATACCGCAAAACGGAGGAAACGGACCTCCTACGTTCGGAACGGGATCCTGTTGATCGGGAGGGGTGTGGCGTACCGCAAAACGGAGGAAACGGACCTTCTACGGTCGAAACGGGGGAACTATTGATCGGGAGGGGTGTGGCGTACCGCAAAACGGACGAAACGGACCTCCTACGGTCAAAACAAGGGTCCTGTTGATCGGGAGGGGTGCGGCGTACCGCAAAACGGACGAAATGGACCTCCTACGGTCGAAACGGGGGTCCTGTTGATCGGGAGGGGTGTGGCGTACCGCAAAACGGACGAAACGGACCTCCTACGGTCGAAACGGGGGTCCTGTTCATCGGGAGGGGTGTGGCGTACCGCAAAACGGGACTCCACGGGATACTATTCATCTCCACCGTCGACCTCCTCCAGCCTCCACGGGCTCCTGCTCATCCAGCCTCCACCGTGCGCTACTCCACCGGCTACTGTTCAACCACCCCTCCACGGGCACCCCTCCACCGTCTACTATTCATCCAGCCCTCCACACCACGGGGTCCTGTTCAACCACCCCTCCACAGGCACCCCTCCACCGCCTAATGTTCATCCAGCCCTCCACACCACGGGGTCCTGTTCATCCAGAGGCAACGCCACCGCTCACTGTTCATCCAACCCCCCCCCCTCCCCGCAACGCTCACTGTTCATCCAATCGATCGGCTTCAGTTAGTAGCAGTAGCGAAGGAATCGCTCGATCGGGTTCAGTTAACAGCCATCGATCGATTGCTCGGGTTCAGTAACGCGTAGCCTGCAGTGCAATCGCTCGGGTTCAGTTAGAGCCCAACGCCTCGCTCGGGTTCAGTTAGAGCCAATGCCTCGCACACACGCGCGTACGTGTACGAGAGAAACACGCATCGCTCGGCCCCCGACCTCCCACCGTAACCGGGAACTCCCCGAAATTTTCCTCCCCCTCGCTTCTACCACGGTTTTTTCCGTCATGAACGGCCCAAAGAATGTCATGCAGCTGCGTCTCCGGCCCGCCCAGGATGAAAAGCCCATTTTCTGTCATGATTTTTTGTCATAGAAGTAGGAGCCCACCACATCTATGATGATACCGGGTTTTTTCACAATTATCGTCATAGAAGTGTCATATGTATGACAGAAAAAAAATTCGTTCGGCCCAAAAAGTCACGGATGTGTCTTTTTTTGTAGTGTGTGCCACCGTATCTCGTACGACTCCCTCCGTCTAGGTGCAGCGGGACCAAGGTGCAAGCAGATTGGAGGAGAAGGAGAAACTTGACCGGACATTCCTCCAATGAAAGCCCTGATTTCTATCTCTAAATGCAACAATTAATCCAAACAACTAAGAGATGCCGTTTTAGCTACCATGCAGGGCCATGTATTAACTCGCATGCAAGCCGACTTTGATTTCTTGACTGGTCAACGCGTAGTTGCGCTCCATGCATTGGGTTTCCAGGGGAGATAACAAGGCAGAGTAAGGAGCGTTTGGTTACATTGCTTAGGCTGGTCATAGTGGTGAGTAACTTGGACTAGTAACATGCATATGTTACTAGTCTATGTTACTACTACGCGAAGTTTGCCGTCGGAAGCGAGCCGATCTGGCTCTCCTGAGCTAGCAAGGTTTTTCTAGCCCACCCAAGCTAGTTGGCCCACAAAAGCTAACATATTTTAACAGTTACAAACGCCTAACCTTGCCCGGCTATGCTATAAGTTGTTCTTGCTAAGGATCCAAACGCTCCCTAAGTAACAACGCTCGCTAGCAACGAGGCCAGGAGGGGATTGAGATGCGAAGTTAATGGACGACGCCTAAACATTTTGGGAATATCTGATTTCCGTAAGATGACTTAACACCTAGACGGAGGGAGTACTACTCCTCAGTCCAGGTTTGATGGAATATTCGTCACCTCTTCTCTTCTTGTACGAACTCCATTTGTATCTCACTTCCTATGGCTTCACACTCGCATGATTTTCCTATTCTATGAACCTGTGTGTGCATGTGCGTGTGTGTGTGTGTTTAACAGCATGTGTGTGTTAGAGAGAGCGACAGATCGACCTACTCCTACAGAGAGATGGTGTGTAGTGTACGATTTTAGCCGCGAGAGTTGGTGCATCCTCTCGTTTCTGGGCATCCGATAGGGACAGGCGGACAGCTGCCACACCCGCTCCTGACCAGCCTGGCCCACCCAAAGCCCCTCCATCGCCCGCGCGCGCTTCCCGCCCGAAATGGTCAGCGCCGCTCCAAAGAATCGGTGCCGCATTCATGCCCGGGCAGAGCGGACGCGACCTCTCACTAGCGCCTGCGTTGAAGGGAGAAGCGGATTCAAGAGTGATGGTTGCTTCGTCCGTCCAACTTACTGCTGGGTCTATGTGATTTGATGGCTCATTGGTCATTATTACTAAGGTGGTAGGACTGCTGGATGTCCCACGCTTTCGGCGAAAGGAGGTACTACTAGATTACAATTTTCTCCATTCTTACGGCGGAGGAGTGCAAGAGCAGTGAAAACACGCAGGCTCAGTGATTACATGGCCCACCTCACACTATCACCATATTTTCTGGACACCGTGCGACACCTAACTCTTTACATAGTACTCCCTCCGTTCCTAAATATAAGTCTTTGTAGAGATTCCACTAGGTGGACTACATATGGAACAAAATGAATGAGTCTACACTTAAAATGCATCTATATACATCCGCATGTGGTTCATGGTGAAATCTCTACAAAGACTTATATTTTTTGCGGAAATACAAAGACTTATATTTAGGAACAGAGGAAGTACTAATATAGTACGTACTGTAATTTATCAGCAAGATAGTACAATGCTATGAAGCTTCCAGCTTCTGTTACATGTATCTTGCGTCCAAGGTTGCCCGTTGCAACATTTCATCAAATACAAAGGAGACTAACATGCATGCTATTGCATCTCAATGATTGACAAATCATAGCAAATATCGGTTCCTCAAAAAGATCGTAGCAAATATGTACTCCCTCCGTTCCAAAATAAGTGTCTCAGCTTTATGCAGGGGGTGTTTGTTTCCAGGGACTTTTTGGTGTAGGGACTAGAAAAAGTCCCTCTTAGAGACTTTTTAACCAAACAGGAGGGACTACTAGGGACTAAAACTTGCCTTTTGGGACTTCATGAAGAAGACTCTCAAGGAGAGTCTTTTTTGGGACTTTTCCAACAATGCCCCTCCCTGCACCCATTGCCCCGCCGCCCCATGGTGTTGTTTGGTTGTTATTTTTCTGTATACTAGGGGTAACATGGTCATTCAATAACCTCTAGGGAGGGACTAGGGACTTTTTAGTCCCTGAAAACAAACAGGGAGGGACTTTTTAAGGAGTAGGGACTTTTTAGTTGGGACTAGAAAAAGTCCTAGGACTTATGAACCAAATAGGGCCTCAATATGGACTACATACGGAGCAAAATAAGTGAATCTACACTCTAAAATATGTCTATATACATCAGTGTTTGTAGTATGTACTAGTAGTTCATATTGAAATCTACTAAAGGACATATATATTCCAAACAATATGATAATCTCTCTAACCAAGGTAGTAGGGACGAGGAGTAAACGGAGGGAGTAGTAAAATTTTCTCCTCATCCTGCGAGCCACCGCGTGCGTGGGCGAGGGAGCGGGCGTAAGGCGTACAATACTACTACTAGTAAGCAAGCTTCACCTCATCCTGCAGCTACCGCGCCCGTGGGCGGGGGAGACGGCGTACTAAGCAAGCTTCTCCTTGTTCTGCGAGTTGACGGGACACATCAAAAGTACTCCAGTGTATAGAGCCTTGCCTCTAAGGTAGGCCCCACATGGTTTGCCTCTTTTTTAACATAATGCGTCAAGTCGCAATTTGTTTGTTCACCAGTGGTAGACGATCCTCCCTCCATCAAGTGGACAACTAGTACACGTGTCAAATTACCACGTGGGTTGCCTTTTCGTACAGAAATGAGCTCCACCGTGTACCCGCGCGGGTGTGGTTGGGAAAGAGACGGGAGTACGTGCGCCGTGCGTGCACCTCTTCTCTTCGTGCACGTCCCCCACCTACATGGGTGTGTGTGAGAGAGATACAAACCTAGACAAATGTCTTGTGCGTTCGTGAGTGTTTTTTGTTTTGGGGGGGGTTGATTTCATGAATGTATTTCTGGGAATATGTGTCGATGACATCTCAAACAAAATTTTGCATGCAATGTGTGTGAAATGGAGGCCTATCCATATCATATATAGAGGCCGGGCGATCCACGAGAAGAGAGGGAGGGGTCATAGATATCGATAGAGTCGAAGATAGGATCAAGTGGGTGGGTGTGAGATCGATGAAGAGAGCCATCGAAATTGTGTGTGTGTGCAAGTCAAAGATATAGGACGACTGACCTACCAGAACGTCAGAGGGCACAGGTCAAGTTTGTGTGTGGCAGGGAGACATGACTAGAGCGCTCGATGTATCAGTGTGTGTGTGTGCGGGAGGGGGTGGGGGGAGGGGTAGGCAGATGCCTAACTATAGACGTAGAACGACTCGTGTATGTGTTGAGAAGGAGAGACCCAGCTATGTCTTGAGGGAAATCGGTCGACATCCATACATAACTGAAGGACGGGAAATAGGATGGGACACAGAGAGAGGAGAGAGAGAGAGAGAGGAGAGAGAGAGGAGAGAGAGAGGGAGGGAGGGAGAGGGGTAGAGTGCTGGATGGGTGATGGAGTTGCTTCTCGAAGATGGTAGGAGAGGCCTACTAGACAAACTGAGGGTGGAACTGCAATATTATCAATAAGAATGGGGATGTGTTTCTGTGAGTGCCTGTGCGTGATAGATCTGTCGGGACGCATCCATGGATGATGAAGGGGAACCACGTGTTTGGTAAGCAAACCTAACTAGATCGGTAGATCAATTGTTGTTTGTTGGAGGAAGGGAGAGACATAACTAATGAGGTAGATCGATCGACGCGTGGGGAAAAATAAGTTATAAGGACCTAGCTAGCTATATGTATAGCGGGAGATCGGTCGGTGTACGTCCATTTTTTAGAGGCAAATAAGGCCCGGCGAGACGGATAGACAGAGAGAATGGAGCTAGGAGGTGGTGCGAGAGGCCCAGCTACTAGCTAGATAGGGGGAGGAGTGTGCGGTTGTGAGATCGATGAAAAGAGGGGCGAGAGTTTACATGTGTGTGGGACCGTATGAGAGACACGAGGCAAGGACACATAAAGGAGGAGATTGAAGGTGCTTGTGTATGTTGTAGGAAGACATCGCTGGAGAGGTTTATCGACCGGTGTGTGTCGAAAAGGAGTTGTGGAGACTGTGGGAGAATGACCTAAAGAAAAAAATGAATGTGCGTGATGGATAGAATGCTGAGGGAGGAGGAGGGCGAGGAGGGTGTGTGCATGCATGAGAGAAAGTTAGTGGTAGCTACAAAGGTAAGAGGATTGTGTGGGTGTAAGAGACTAACAAAGATCATAATTTGATATGAAAGCGGATTCATATATTGAATAGGAGATCATAGTGTTTTAAACATATGCATGCATCAATATAGCAGTGATACGCGTGTTGTGGTTTTGCACATGTTATACCATAATGTGATAATGCATGGCGTTTGCAGCTCACAGCTAAATGTCGAACAATCTAAACCATATTATACATCGAACAATCTCACATTTTTTTGAATTTGTGATAATGTGTGGCGTTGCAGCTTACAACTAAATATCAAACAATCTAAACAATACTATATATCGAATATTCTCATATTTTATTTGAATTTGTGGTAATGTGTGGTGTTTGCAACTCACATCTAAATACTTGTAGGCGTAGGGGGCGGGGCACCATACATAATGTGATAAACACATTATACATATGAGACATGGTTTAGATTATGAAGATCTAGCTAGAGCTTGAAATGTACTGTGATTTGAAATCAACATAAAGTGGATTCAAAAAATCGAGTTCGAGTTCATATAGTACACATAGTTCATATGTAACTCGAGACTAATCATGTGGTGTGTTGTGAAGATAATACACAAACGACGGTTTAACTTGACAATAATGATGATTGTAGATCTTATTAAAACAGAGAAACGAATTCAAATGCTTTGACTTCACAACAATCATTATTGTAGATCTTATTCAAATAGAGAAACGAATTCAAATTTAGTTCATATTGAAGCGGTAGTATATACGTTTGGAATGCACTAAAACGTTCATTTGAGTAGTAGGTTGCATGCATTATACACCTAGCGAAATATTTTAATTGAACATAACATGAATTCAAAGTTTTGAATGACATTTGTAGTGCGAATTGATTTGGTACATTACATGTTAGGCTTGTCCGCAAATTTCAACCCGCGCCTTGTTAGCTCGAAATATTTAAGATATATCTTTGTCTCGTTGTGCTCCGACTACACCCTCCATCTCAACCCGCGCCTTGCTATTCCAAAATTACAACACGCGCGAAAACTCCCACCTCCTGTGAAATCCCGACACGTGAAATGCCCGTGATACCCCTGAACCGAAAGAACCGCCTCAAATCGGTGGGGGTACTTTTGTAACTTACCCCACATTTCGGACAAGCGCGTCCCTAAGCCATGGTTCCCCACTCCCATCCCATCCGCCCACCCATTCGTACACCGAGGCCGGGAAAACCCGCGAAGCCTCACACCCTCCACCGTCCGCGACCCAGCCGGAGCCTCTTCCCCGACGACGTCGTCCACAGCAACACCTTGACGTCCCTCATCCACCGTACCGGATGAGGATCCATCGTCGATCTGGTCGTCCCGCCGGTTCAGCCACCCCGTCCTCCACCTCCAAGGAGCTGCCCCGATGTTCCCCTCGTCTTTCGCGCCACCTCCATTCCCACACCGCCGTCTTCACCTGCACCACCGGAAGAGCATCATCATCACCGTTTCCTCGGATGAAGCTGCGGCCTAATCGGCGCTACCAAAGAGGTTGTACACTAATCGCCGCATTTTCTTCTTGATTCGATCTCATGGTGCTGCCGGCGCTCGGTCCCAAGCCGACAAGGCACGGCTCCATCCACGGCGGCGTCGCCGGCCACTTCCTCCACGGCGTCGCTCCCTCGGCGGCGACGTCCACATCAGTAGGAGCTGCTGCTGCTTTAGCTCTTGCTCGCACTGCTGCTCTGCTCTTGCTCTCGGTCCCCTGCCTGGTCTGCTCGTGCTCTTGCTCTTACTCGCGCTGCTGCTCTTGCTCTTGCTTGCGATGCTGCTACGATTTAGCTACACTTCAGTCAACTGAATCGACTTTTGGGTCAGTCGATTTTCAGGGGGTGGGGGGGCTCGCTGGAGTTAAGGAAGAACCAGCCGCAACAGGGAGGGGGGCTCGCCGGAGAGGTACCCCACTATCTATCTTAGGGTTCAGGGTGGGGGTGGTGGTCGTCGGCGGTGGTGGGGCGATGGCGTGGGGATCGCCGGAGAAAAAGCTTGGCACGGGGGGCCTAGAGGGATGGCCGGGGCACCGGCGGACCGGCGGTGGGGAGTGTTTTCGGGACGGGCGGGGCGGCGCACCGCCGGCCGCGGGCAGCGGGGGGCGGCTGTTTGGCTGGTGGTGGCTGGCGCCTCAGGGGGGTGGAGGTTGAAGATGAACTGCAGGCCCTTGATTTCGTATCCAACGGCTGCAAAATTGATTGACCAGAGATGAAAAAGTCAGTCGACTGACGTGTTGCCTCACCTCTAGTGCGTTCAGTTTCGATAGCAAAATTCAGTTTCTACAGTTAAGTTCAGTTTCAACAGTTAAATTCAGTTTCGGCAGTTAAGTTCAGAGATGAGCGGCTGATGCATTTTACATCTAGCACTTTGTGGTTATGTATTTTACGTCATCTATTGGAGATGCTATTAGAATTCCACTCAGGTTAACGTTGTCTCTCTTGTCCTGCTTCAGCCTCGGCGTCGTACAACTCACCGGAGCTGCTCCAACGACGAAACCCTCCATCACAGCGGAGCAGTACCTCGGGCTCCATCTCCAGACGCCTAAGATCTTCTTCCCCTGCTTCGACAGCCAAGTCAGCCGGAGCATCCTCACCGGCCAACCCAATCACGCTGAGATCGACATGGCTTCGCCAAAGAGGTTGTACACTTGTTGCATCTCTTCTTTACTCTACATGTTATATATTCCACTGAGCACACGGAGTAACGGGAAATACGATTATTTTATCCTACTATATAACAAGCAGTGAGGTACCAGGCAACTTAGCTATCCGTGATGGACTCTCTTGAACGCCATCATCATTTATCTCTGCGCGTTTGAGCTGTGCATTTGTCGATGGCCCTGGGAGCTGAGCTAGTAGGGCAGTGGCCTGGGTCCAAAGTAATAGAAGTAGCACAAAAACATTTTTTAGTGTAGGCTTTTCCTTGCTCAAGCCTGCCTACTAGAATCGCCAGTGCTTGAAAGGAAAAGTGAATGAAAAACATAGGAATTGGAAAGTTTCCTATGGTACTACTTTTCATGAATTTGGTGCAAAGGAGTGGAGCAAAGGAAAACTGTAGGATTTGTTCCTTTAGTGTCTCCTTGAAAGAAAAACCATAGGAATTTTAATTTCCACTTGTCCTCCTTTTCAAATTCCTACTCATGAAGCACAAGACTAAGAGATAGTAGCATAATAGCATTATAACCGTACATTTTCTTGTGGTTTCACTTAATCTCACCATGCTTCTTTGCATCCTGTGATCTTCCAACTCTTGTGAACCAAACACCCAGATTGGCAGAAATCCTGTGTTTTTAGATTCTCCGTTTTGCACGTGCATTCCTATCCTATTGCTATCTATTTCCTATCCCTGCATTGTTAGAATCCTCAAATTCAAACAAGCCCTTACACAATTACTTCTGTTACAGATATGTGTCAAAGAAAACCTTGTGTGGTTTGTCCTGCTCCTGCGGTGCTGTGTTCCACCCCAGCTCAGCTGCTCCAACGACGGAAGGGTTCACCACAGCAGGGATCCGCTCTCTAGACTGTCTTTCGCCGCCTCAAATCTTCTTCCCCACCGCCGGCAGCCACGACAACTGCATTACCATCATCAACTGAGCAGATGACCTTGAGGACTACACGGGTCCGCAAGAGAGGTCGCACTCTTCCGTGTCTGCTTACGTTACGCATCTCTTAATATGATGGCATGCTACTTTATCGTCGTGTTCACCTATTAGACTCCGAGTCAAGTCCAAACTTATGCTAAAACTTGAGTTTTTAAATGGTTGTGGGGTACATATTGGGGTGGCAAACAGTACTATCTGTCTACTATCTGGTTAATCTCAAGTGTCTACTATGAGTTTCATGTTGGGTGCAAACAAACATTAAAGGAGCCATTATCTGTATTTTTTAACTAAAGCTATTATCTGCCTGCTATCATTGGTTTTAGGTCTATCCACAGTTTTCTACCATCACTCTGGATTTTGTGCATGCACTCCTTACATAATCTCACTATGTTTTATTCCTATGCATGTCAGTTATTGTACACAATGGAACTGAACATGTAGAGCAAAAGAGACGAGCCTTGCGTGGCAATAAAATTTCATGCAGACGTCGCTCCATGGTGGGCGGAAAGGCAGCCCCCCTCCACCCATTTCGGATCGTAATCAAGAGGAAGATAACTGTTCTGAGGGGGATTCAGAAGCAGAAGACCACTCCTATTTACCCCATGAGGTCTTCGCTCTAACTTGGCATGCTGATGTTGGTAATATCATGCATATGGTGCCTTGCATTGCTTACTATATACATCAAAGATGTCATCTTCTTAGTTTAGACATGCTTTGTGTCAATTCCATCTGTTTAGTTTCTTTATCGTATATGTGAATCATGCAATGCCATCTTGTTTAGCCAGGCATCATATATGTGAATTTTGCAATGCCACCCTGGTTAGCCAGTCATCTTATATGTGAATTATATCATGACATCATTTTTTTATTACGTGTTAAATTTGTCAACAATTTTAGTACATTCAATTACTCTTCCTGTGCATCAGCCATTCAGCACGGTCATGGAAAAATCTGGAGTGGAAACAAGGTCTTCAGAGCAGACAATGCTATCTGACGAAGCACATGTCTTGCTAGTTACAGATAGCTCCTCAGAGGAGGATTCAGAGACAGATGACCAGTCCTATTTCCCCCCCGTGGTGCATGCTCTAACTTGGCAGGGTTATGTTGCTCATATCGTGCGTATGGTATCTTGCATTGCTATGTCATTTGCTTAGTTTAGACATGCTTTGTGTGAATGCCACATGTTTAGTGTCTAATTACCATATATGTGAATTATGCAATGCCATCTTGTTGCAAGACATTATATATGTGAATTATGCAATGCTATCTTGTTGCAAGGCATTATATATGTGAATTATGCAATGCCATGCTGTTTAGCCGAGCGTCATATATGTGAATTATATCATGCCATCCTTTTTTTGTATTTCTCATTGCTTTTGTCGACAATGTTTGTATATTCAACTGCTCTTCCTGTGCATCAGCCATTTGAATTGGTGATGGAGAAATTTGGAGTGAAAACAAGGTCTTCAGAGCAGACAATGCTACCTGCTGAAGCAGATATCTTGCTGGTTACAGATAGCTCTTCAGAGGAGGATTCAGAGGCAGATGACCAGTCCTATTATCCCCCTGAGGTGTATGCTCAAACTTGGCAGGGTTATATTACTCATATCATGCATATGTTGTATTGCAATGCTTAGTTTTTACATCATATACACTATATTGAATGCCATCTCCTTAGTTGACACATCATATATGCGATTGCCCTCTGCTCACTTCCTTAGTATATAAATCATATATTTGAATTATATCATGCCATGATGTTTACATAGACATCATGTATTTGAATTATGGCATGCCAACCCATTTTCTAAAGACATAATATAGTTATATCATCTCATCCTATTTACATAGTCATCATATTTTGAATTATGTCATTCTATCCGTGAATTATATCATGTCATCACGTTTCCATCAACGGCATGTTTGTGATTTATGGCATGCCAACCACTTTAATAGACACATCGTATAGTTATATCATGTCATCTTGTTTACATAGTCATCATATTTTGAAGTATGTCATTCTATCCTGTTTAGTTAGCCATCATACATGTGAAATTGTGTCATGCTATCCTGTTTAATTAACCATCATATATGTGAAATTATGTCATGCTATTCTGTTTGGTTAGACAACATAAATGTGAATTATTTCATGCCCTGTTTTCTTCCCTACTATCCATTGCACCTGTCTATCTTACAATGTCTGTACATTCAATTACTTTTCTTGTTTATCAGCCATTTCAATTGGAGGGGGTGATGGCAGTATCTGTGGGAGTAAAAACACGGTCTTGAGAAAAGATCGTGCTACCTGTCGATGGAGATAGAACCACGGTTGTACTTGCCCAAGAACCAGCCCCACCAAACATATCCTAGACTCACGCAGATTGTACCCCTACCCAGTTGGACAGAGAACCAGATACACCCCTTCTAACCCCAACCCCAGCAGATAGTAACCCAGTTCCCGTTGACACAGCACCGTCTCCACGACAGAGCACCCAAACACGAGTAGTTAGTAAGGCAACTGCAGTGCCCAAAGCACGAGGACCACCACTCCGAACCCCAAGTCAACACTTAAAGCAGAAGAAGAATTGTTCTCAGGTCAGGTTCTGTAGCTATGGCTCATACTACTTTGCTCTTGCATCACTGTATTTACTCATACCAACTAATTTCAAATTTGAAGGATGCAATTGAAACTCCAATGGCACAACAGGTATGTTTTAAACCTGTTTCTTTAACGTGTTTGCTGTTGTAACTTGCTCTATGTTGATTTCAATTTCAATTGAATAAACAGTTATGTTCTCATGCCATGCACATTACAAGTGTTGTTATTGCTGTGTAGTTTCCCACACTTATATTCTGTCTATGCTGCTTTGTCTTAAACAGATATGATTCGAACTGTATCTATCTTGATTTGGCAACATAAACTAGAATGATATAGACCATACAGTGACCATACTACATAGATATATGTTTGTTTCATGTTGTTATCCTATCCACCTTACTATTGAACTGGTTTACCAAAATGAGTTTCATATACTACATTGTAAACATGTGATGTGTTTGTTTGTTTCTCTTTTAGAACGCGGATAAAATATTGGAGAAGAGTACCCCGTTATGCAATGGTAAAGGAAGTAATGTAGATAAGGTTCAAGATAGTGAGACATCCCTGTTGATCTCCAAGAAAGCTGATAAAAACTATATTGAACACACTGAGACAACCCCAAAGTCCTGTCTTGATGTAGTGTTTGAGTTACTGGCTACTACTGCTGGCACCAGCTCTTCGAACTCGCTGCCTGAATCAGTTCGGCTTCTTGAGTCTCAACTTCAAGTTGAAAGACATCGATCAGATGTTATGCGACAGGAAGCCGAAGGACTGAGGAAGTCCCTGCAGAATTTAGATTCATACTTTCTGGTGCAACAGCAAGTGTTGGAGGATTTAAGCGCCAAACAAGAGAAAGTTAATAAGCTTGCTAAGCATCTTGCCAGCATTATGGGTACCCAGGATATATTTTCTTGAGCTCTTCTGAAGTGGTTTCAGTTCTGGACTTGTTTTGCTGCGGCGTTTATATGCTGCTTTGTTCCCTATATTTGCACTGGTGGCGAACTTTGATGCCCAATGGATGTAATATGTGTAATAGTCGTGATAGCCTAGCGTACGTTGCTTGCTTATTTATTGTCTTGTTTATTTGTTTTCTTGTAGTCAGTGCAGTTCATTTTCCGCGGTTTGCTAGTGGCCGCAATAACCTATTTTTTAAAACTAGGCCACAATAACCATGGGCCACATATTTACTGTAGTTAATATAGGCCTCCTACGGGCCGTAGAAACAATGCGCCTTCTAAGGGCCGTAGAAACAATGGGCCTTCTGCGGCGTAGAAACAATGGGCCTTATATGGGCCATCAACACAATGGGCCTCCTACGGGCTGTATCATCAATGGGCCTTCTATGGGCCGTATGATCGGTTGGCCAAACATGGGCCAATAACAGAGCAGATTATGGCTGTAAATGGGCTAGAGTTGAAATCGTCCGTTCTGGGCCGACCATAACGGGCCTTCGTTAATCGGCCGTATTTGATGACGCTATGAAAACGGCCCAACGTATTAACGGGCCACAAACGGGCCGACTGTAACCACGGGCTAAATTTGGCCCACAAGCAGAAAATGACAGTAACGGGCCGTAAGTAAACGAATGCTGGAAATGAGCCCAAGAATAAATGGGCCCTGAGAAGGCCAAAAGATAACATGGGCTGGAAACGGCCCAACGGAATAATGGGTCATTAATGGGTATAAAGTGATACACTGTTCATTACGGGCCAGTTTCACCACGTGCCGTTAATGGGAATAAAGTGATACACTGTTCATTACGGGACAGTTTTACCACGGGCCGTTAATGGGCCGAGAGTTACTAAGGGCCTCATATGGGCCGAAAGACGTCATGGGCCATACATGGGCCGGAAGTTAAAACAGGCTGGAATTATATTGGACGGCCCAGGTGACGCTACTGGGCCTAATTCGGATAGGCCGTAAACGGGCCCTGGGTTAGCGGGCTGTAAATGGGCTATATGCGAACATGCCGTTAACAGGCTTGCCATGGGCCAGCCCGCCACCTTTTGACCAAGTCAAACGGGCCGGCCTTTTCACAGGAATGGGCCTTTGTTGGGCCGTGCCACGTGTCGACGTTTCATAGGCGCTTTGGGTCCAATGAGTGGATGACATATGTCCCAACGGTCAGCTGACACGTGTTTCCTCCAGCCAATGATGAGTTTACATGTGGAAAATCCCCATTGGTCGGGGCTATTAACGGGTTATCGGATCCAAAACCGGACCCGATAGCTTAACGACGTTCCATTATGGTGGATGCCAGGTGTCGGTCACCCTTGACGAAAGCACTTCTGTGACGCACGATTTATCGTCATGGAAGTGGAAACTTCCGTGATGATAAATTTGGTAATGTCATGGAACACTTCTACGACAGCACAGGTATGACTATCTTGATTCTGTCATAAAATTGTCATGGATGTACATGCATGACAGAAAACGTGACCTACTGTGACAAACACGTATCATCACGGAAGTGTATTTTTTTTAGTGCCGCAAGATTGAACCCAAAGCTAAGCACTTCTCCCATTGCAAGAAATATCAATCTAGGAGGCCAAACTAAACCAATAATTCAAAGAGACTTGCAAAGATAACAAATCATGCATATAAGAATTCAGAGAAGAACCAAATATTATTCATAGATAAACTTGATCATAAATCCACAATTCATCGGATCTTGGCAAACACACCGCAAAAGAGTATTACATCGAATAGATCTCCAAGAACATCGAGGAGAACTTTGTATTGAGAACCAAAGAGAGAGAAGAGGCCATCTAGCTAATAACTATGGACCCGAAGGTTTGTGGTAAACTACGCACACATCATCGGAGAGGCTATGGTGTTGATGTAGAAGCCCTCCCTGATCGATTCCTCCTCCGGCGGAACGCCGGAAGTGGCCCCAAGATGGGATCTCACGGGTACAGAAGGTTGCGGAGGTGGAAAAGTGGTTTCGTGGCTCCCCTGGATGTTTCTAGGGTATAAGAGTATATATAGGCGAAAGAAGTATGTCGGTGGAGCAATGAGTGGCCCATGAGGGTGGGGGCGCGCCTACCCCCCCTGGGCGGCCCTCCTGCCTCGTGGCCGCCTTGTTGCATCTCTGACTTCCACTCCAAGTCTCCTGGGTTGCGTTTGTTCCAAGAAACATCCTCGCGAAGGTTTCGTTCCGTTTGGATTCTGTTTGATATTCCTTTTCTACGGAACACTGAAATAGGCAAAAAAACAGAAACTGGCACTGGGCCTCCGGTTAATAGGTTAGTCCCAAAATAATATAAAAGTGCATATTAAAGCCCATTAAACATCCAAAACAGATAATATAATAGCATGGAACAATCAAAAATTATAGATACGTTGGAGACGTATCACACGCCCTCCTCCTCCTCCCCTACCTCTGCCTAGCTAGGGTTCTTAGGGTTAAATTTTAGAGTTCATCTAATTAGTTAGGGTTCATAAAATTAGATGCTAATTAGGGCAGTAGTTGTTAAATAGAATTAGTTTTAGAGTTCATCAAATTGGTTAGGGTTAAATTTTAGAGTTCATTAAATTAATTAGGGTTAAATTCTAGAGTTCATCAAGTTAGTTAGGGTTCATTAAATTTTGGAGTTCATCAAATTAGTTAGGGTTCATTAAATTTTAGAGTTCATCAAATTAGTTAGGGTTAAATTTTAGAGTTCATCTAACTAGTTTTTTTTACTGTTTTTAGTAAGTGTTTAATAGAATTAGTAAGAAAATTAATAGAACTAGTTGAACTAGTTTATCTTTAGTAAGAACTAGTTGAATTAATAGAACTAGTTTATTTTTAGTAAGAAAATTAATAGAACTAGTTTATTTTTAGTAAAAACTAGTTTATTTTTATTTATAGTAAGTGCTTAATTGAACTAGTTGAATTAATACAACTATTTTATTTTTAGTACGAAAATTAATAGAACTAGTTTACTTTTTTAGTTAAAGCAATTATTCCCGCATCGACGTCGACGATGCCTATCCCGCATCCTCGTCGTCGACTCGGCGGAGGAGGCCTGCTTGATGAGAGGGGCCATGTCCGGGACTGGGCTCCGTCGGGCTGGTACTGGGATGTGCTACCTTCCGGGAGGCACAGCTTGGTGAGGAGCCAGCCGGTCGTTGACCAAAACCTTCTTTGGTGGCGGTCGCATGGGCCAGTGATGGTGCGAAGGCTTGAGGACCCCCTGGAGGTGGTACGTCACCATGTCAGCGAGGAGGACGAGCACGTCCGTCTCTACATGGTTGCGTTGGAGGGCAGGTTCTCCAATACCTGGCAGGTTCTTCAGGGATCTCATTGGAGCTATGATCCTGTGATGGTTCCTTCTCTTTGGGTGTCCATCGCCCGGGCCGATACCCGTCGTTCGCTAGGGTTTTAGCTGTATTAGTGAGGTTATATGTATGAGACTATTCGAGATGTATTAGTGATAATATTCGACGATGTACAGACGCAAGAGATGATTTAGTTTTGCTTATTGAATGCATGCTAATTTGAATACTAATTTATTTAATGATTTAGTTTTGCTTATTGAATGCTCAAATTGGAGAACTACTCCTATTTTGAATGCTCAAATTGGAGAGCACTATTTTGAATACTATTTTGTTTTTGCAGCCAAATCTCCATGTCGTAGCCGCCGTCATCCCCGTCACAGGCCCCCTCCGACCTCGAGGTGATACTAGCCAAATCTCCATGTCAATATGAGTCATATAAGATATTTTGAAATGTTTTTGTTCATATTTTCAACCATTGAAATGCAATGACCATCAAGTTTGAATACAACGACCATCAAGTTTGAATGCAAATAGGATATGTGCTTGCCCAAGTGGCCATGTTTGCAGGTAACACCTCCGAGTGGCCTATGTTTTGCCGGAGTGTTGATTAATTTCCGTTCCGGCAAATTTCAGGCGCTCAATATGTCCTTTTTTTAGCAAAGGTCATGCCGGATTTTTCAAAAAAAAGACTCGACGGACTGATAGTCAACCCGTGCTGAATAATAGTGATCTAATTTAGTTTTTGTAGTACATATATTGAATTTTAAAAGTTTAATCTTTGAATTATGAACATAGGAAATGTCGTTGGACGAAAGTCTCGCGGAGTGCTCCTGGTGCGGCGACAACCGGGGTTTCTGCGACAGGCCTCACTTGGTAGAAGGTCGGCGCTTTAGCATTAAGCTCCAGGAGGCCTTCGATGTTCAAACGGTACGCTATGACGCAAAGTGTTTTTTCGTAATTAAGCTCAACTTCTACTACTTCAACGTGTAATTTTCGTCTTTTACAATTCGACTAGCTTATCCCATGCCATGCAAGACGCTATGTCTTGGAGAGGATGGATTTTGAAGATCATGAGAGTATGGAAACAAAGAAAATTCACCTAAGGACCCATCATGGTATGGATTTTGAGGTAAATCTATACAATTCTGAGAGCATATCCCATTTTGGTTGCCCGGATTGGGAAGCACTTTGCAAGATGTATGATTTTCAAGAGGGTATGCTTGTCACTATGGATCTTGGTGATCCTGACATCGAGGAAGACAATTTGGATATTTGGGTCCTTGTTGATACGCTTCCAATTCTACTGCTATGTGAGTTTCTCAAACATAGTTATTAAGTAATTTATATTGTTTATTTCAAAATAGTTGACAGCTTATTTTCATTCTTCAAAGAATGTGCGGAAGATGGTAGACAGAACCTACTACACCGATGGTTCTTAGTTAACTTATCAGGAGAAAAATCATCTGGTCGCATTTTGTACTGATCTTGAGAATTACAATATCTATTATCAAAATCCTCCACATTCTGGTCAATATGTGCCACTAGTGCACGTGTTGAACTATCCTAACATCCATGGAGATGTCATGGTAAGATTTTTAGTATTACGACATTTGTGCATCTTTTCCATAAATTCTTCTAAAACTGACTACATTGCTAACTACGAAGTTATTACTATGTTTTTCAACAGATAATCCCGCAGGAGTGTGTGCCTCATCTGATGTTTCAGATAGGTCGCCTTGATGTTTTGAATATACAGCCAGGTCATCCTACGAATCAAAACTGTTCATATCGGATTTCTAAAACCAATGAAGACATGACAATCAAAGATTGGAAAAAATGTATGGTCACTCAAAAGGAGCTACTTGGAAGCAACATTAGGTGAAGGGCAAGAATTGGAGACAGGATAATCTCCATTCTCCGTAATAGAGAGTCAGGGCCTATCTTGTTTTATGCTATTTTACCTAAGAGAACCTAGTGTTGAGGAATGTAGTAATTTCAAAAAATTTCCTACGCACACGCAAGATCATGGTGATGCATAGCAACGAGAGGGGAGAGTGTTGTCCACGTACCCTCGTAGACCGAAAGCGGAAGCGTTAACACAACGTGGTTGATGTAGTCGTACATCTTCACGATCCGACCGATCAAGTACCGAACACACGGCACCTCCGAGTTCAGCACACGTTCAGCTCGATGACGTCCCTCGAACTCCGATCCAGTCGAGTGTTGAGGGAGAGTTTCGTCAGCACGACGGCGTGGTGACAATGTTGATGTTCTACCGACGCAGGGCTTCGCCTAAGCACCGCTACGATATTATCGAGGTGTAATATGGTGGAGGGGGCACCGCACACGGCTAAAAGATCGTTGATCAATTGTGTGTCCATGGGGTGCCCCCTGCCCCCGTATATAAATGAGCAAGGGGGAGGCCGCCGGCCAAGGAGGAGGGCGCGCCAAAGGGGGGAGTCCTACTCCCACCGGGAGTAGGACTCCTCCTTTCCTTGTTGGAATAGGAGAAGGGAAGGGAGGAGGAGAAAGAAGGAAGGGGGCGCCCCCCCTCCCTAGTCCAATTCGGACTAGTCCATGGGGAGGGGTGTGGCCACCCTTTGGGCCTTTCTCTCCTTTCCCGTATGGCCCATTAAGGCCCAATACGAATTCCCGTAACTCTCTGGTACTCCGAAAAATACCCGAATCACTCGGAACCTTTCCGAAGTCCGAATATAGTCGTCCAATATATCGATCTTTACGTCTCGGCCATTTCGAGACTCCTCGTCATGTCCCCGATCTCATCCGGGACTCCGAACTCCTTCGGTACATCAAAACACATAAATTCATAATATAACCGTCATCTAACTTTAAGCGTGCGGTCCCTACGGGTTCGAGAACTATGTAGACATGACCGAGACACGTCTCCGGTCAATAACCAATAGCGGAACCTGGATGCTCATATTGGTTCCCACATATTCTACGAAGATCTTTATCGGTCAGACCGCATAACAACATACGTTATTCCCTTTGTCATCGGTATGTTACTTGCCCAAGATTCGATCGTCGGTATCTCGATACCTAGTTCAATCTCGTTACCGGCAAGTCTCTTTACTCGTTCCGTAATACATCATCCCGCAACTAACTCATTAGTTACAATGCTTGCAAGGCTTATAGTGATGTGCATTACTGAGTTGGCCCAGAGATACCTCTCCGACAATCGGAGTGACAAATCCTAATCTCGAAATACGCCAACCCAACAAGTACCTTTGGAAGCACCTGTAGAGCACCTTTATAATCACCCAGTTACGTTGTGACGTTTGGTAGCACACAAAGTGTTCCTCCGGTAAACGGGAGTTGCATAATCTCATAGTCATAGGAACATGTATAAGTCATGAAGAAAGCAATAGCAACATACTAAACGATCGAGTGCTAAGCTAACGGAATGGGTCAAGTCAATCACATCATTCTCCTAATGATGTGATCCCGTTAATCAAATGACAACTCATGTCTATGGCTAGGAAACATAACCATCTTTGATCAACGAGCTAGTCAAGTAGAGGCATACTAGTGACACTCTGTTTGTCTATGTATTCACACATGTATCAAGTTTCCGGTTAATACAATTGTAGCATGAATAATAAACATTTATCATGATATAAGGAAATAAATAATAAATTTATTATTGCCTCTAGGGCATATTTCCTTTAGTCTCCCACTTGCACTAGAGTCAATAATCTAGTTCACATCGCCATGTGATTTAACATCAATAGTTCACATCACCATGTGATTAACACCCATAGTTCACATCGTCATGTGATCAACACCCAAAGGGTTTACTAGAGTCAGTAATCTAGTTCACATCGCTGTGTGATTAACACCCAAAGAGTACTAAGGTGTGATCATGTTTTGCTTGTGAGATAATTTTAGTCAACGGGTCTGTCACATTCAGATCTGTAAGTATTTTGCAAATTTCTATGTCTACAATGCTCTGCACGGAGCTACTCTAGCTAATTTCTCCCACTTTCAATATGTATCTAGACTGAGACTTAGAGTCATCTAGATTAGTGTCAAAGCTTGCATCAACGTAACCCTTTACGACGAACCTTTTGTCACTTCCATAATCGAGAAACATATCCTTATTCCACTAAGGATAATTTTGATCGCTCTCCAGTAATCTACTCCTAGATCACTATTGTACTCCCTTGCCAAAATCAGTGTAGGGTATATAATAGAACTGGTACACAGCATGGCATACTTTATAGAACCTATGGCCAAAGCATAGGGAATGACTTTCATTCTCTTTCTATCTTCTGTCGTGGTAGGGCTTTGAGTCTTACTCAATTTCACACCTTGTAACACAGGCAAGAAACTCTTTCTTTGACTGTTCCATTTTGAACTACTTCAAAATCTTGTTAAGGTATGTACTCATTGAAAAAACTTATCAAGCGTCTTGATCTATCTCTATAGATCTTTGATGCTCAATATGTAAGCAGCTTCACCGAGGTCTTTCTTTGAAAAAACTCCTTTCAAACACTCCTTTATGCTTTGCAGAATATTTCTACATTATTTCCGATCAACAATATGTCATTCACATATACTTATCAGAAATGCTGTAGTGCTCCCACTCACTTTCTTGTAAATACAGGCTTCACCGCAAGTCTGTATAAAACTATATCCTTTGATCAACTTTATCAAAGCGTATATTCCAACTCCGAGATGCTTGCACCAGTCAATAGATGGATCGCTGGAGCTTGCATATTTTGTTAGCACTTTTAGGATTGACAAAACCTCCTGGTTGCATCATATACAACTCTTCTTTAATAAATCCATTAAGGAATGCAGTTTTGTTTATCCATTTGCCATATTTCATAAAATGCGGCAATTGCTAACATGATTCAGACAGACTTAAGCATAGATGCGAGTGAGAAACTCTCATCGTAGTCAACTCCTTGAACTTGTCGAAAACCTTTTTGCGACAATTCTAGCTTTGTAGGCAGTAACACTACTATCACTGTCTGTCTTCCTCTTGAAGATCCATTTATTTTTTTATGGCTCGCCGATCATTGGGCAAGTCAATCAAAGTCCATACTTTGTTCTCATACATGGATCCCATCTCAGATTTCATGGCCTCAAGCCATTTTGCGGAATCTGGGCTCACCATCGCTTCTTCATAGTTCGTAGGTTCGTCATGGTCTAGTAACATAACCTCCAGAACAGGATTACCGTACCACTCTGGTGCGGATCTTACTCTGGTTTACCTACAAGGTTTGGTAGTAACTTGATCTGAAGTTACATGATCATCATCATTAACTTCCTCACTAATTGGTGTAGGAGTCACAGGAACAGATTTCTGTGATGAACTACTTTCCAATAAGGGAGCAGGTATAGTTACCTCGTCAAGTTCTACTTTCCTCCCACTCACTTCTTTCGAGAGAAACTCCTTCTCTAGAAAGGATCCATTCTTAGCAACGAATGTCTTGCCTTCGGATCTGTGATAGAAGGTGTACCCAACTATCTCCTTTGGGTATCCTATGAAGACACATTTCTCCGATTTGGGTTTGAGCTTATCAGGATGAAACTTTTTCACATAAGCATCGCACTCCCAAACTTTAAGAAACGACAACTTTGGTTTCTTGCCAAACCACAGTTCATAAGATGTCGTCTCAACGGATTTAGATGGTAGCCTATTTAACGTGAATGCAGCTGTCTCTAATGCATAACCCCAAAACGATAGTGGTAGATCGGTAAGAGACATCATATATCGCACCATATCTAATAAAGTACGGTCACGATGTTCGGACACACCATTACACTGTGGTGTTCCAGGTGGCGTGAGTAGTGAAACTATTTCACATTGTTTTAACTGAAGGCCAAACTCGTAACTCAAATACTCTTCTCCACGATCAGATCGTAGAAACTTTATTTTCTTGTTATGATGATTTTCCACTTCACTCTGAAATTATATGAACTTTTCAAATGTTTCAGACTTCTGTTTCATTAAGTAGATATACCCATATCTGCTCAAATCATCTATGAAGGTCAGAAAATAATGATACCTGCTACGAGCCTCAATATTCATCGGACCACATACATCTGTATGTATGATTTCCAACAAATCTGTTGCTCTCTCCATAGTTCTGGAGAACGGTGTTTTAGTCATCTTGCCCATGAGACACGGTTCGCAAGTACCAAGTGATTCATAATCAAGTGATTCCAAAAGTCCATCAGTATGGAGTTTCTTCATGCGCTTTACACCGATATGACCTAAACGGCAGTGCCACAAATAAGTTGCACTATCATTATCAACTCTGCATCTTTTGGCTTCGACATTATGAATATGTGTGTCACTACTACCGAGATTCATTAAAAATAGACCACTCTTCAAGGGTGCATGACCATAAAAGATATTATTCATATAAATAGAACAACCATTATTCTCTGATTTAAATGAATAACCGTCTCGCATCAAACAAGATCCAGATATAATGTTCATGCTCAATGCTGGCACCAAATAACAATTATTTAGGTCTAATACTAATCCCGAAGGTAGATGTAGAGGTAGCGTGCCGACGGCGATCACATCGACTTTGGAACCATTTCCCACGCGCATCGTCACCTCGTCCTTAGCCAGTGTTCGCTTAATCCGTAGTCCCTGTTTCGAGTTGCAAATATTAGCAACAGAACCAGTATCAAATACCCAGGTGCTACTGCGAGCTCTGGTAAGGTACACATCAATAACATGTATATCACATATACCTTTGTTAACCTTGCCATCCTTCTTATCCGCCAAATACTTGAGGCAGTTCCGCTTCCAGTGACCAGTCTGCTTGCAGTAGAAGCACTCAGTTTCAGGCTTAGGTCCAGACTTGGGTTTCTTCTCCTGAATAGCAACTTGCTTGCTGTTCTTCTTGAAGTTCCCCTTCTTCTTCCCTTTGCCCTTTTTCTTGAAACTAGTGGTCTTATTGACCATCAACACTTGATGCTCCTTTTTGATTTCTACCTCCGCTGCCTTTTAGTATTGCGAAGAGCTCGGGAATTGTCTTATTCATCCCTTGCATGTTATAGTTCATCAGAAGCTATTGTAGCTTGGTGGCAGTGATTGAAGAATTATGTCAATGACGCTATCATCCGGAAGATTAACTCCCAGTTGAATCAAGTGATTATTATACCCAGACATTTTGAGTATATGCTCACTGACAGAACTATTCTCTTCCATCTTGCAGCTATAGAACTTATTGGAGACTTCATATCTCTCAATCCGGGCATTTGCTTGAAATATTAACTTCAACTCCTGGAACATCTCATATGCTCCATGACGTTCAAAACGTCGTTGAAGACCCGGTTCTAAGCCGTAAAGCATGGCACACTGAACTATTGAGTAGTCATCAGCTTTGCTCTGCTAGACGTTCATAACTTCTGGTGTTGCTCTTGCAGGCGGCCTGGCACCCAGCGGTGCTTCCAGGACGTAATTCTTCTGTGCAGCAATGAGGATAATCCTCAAGTTATGGACCCAGTCCGTGTAATTGCTACCATCATCTTTCAACTTTGCTTTCTCAAGGAACGCATTAAAATTCAACGGAACAACAGCACGGGCCATCTATCTACAATTGACATAGACAAGCAAGATACTACAGGTACTAAGTTCATGATAAATTTAAGTTCTATTAATCATATTACTTAAGAACGCCCACTTAGATAGACATCTCTCTAATCATCTAAGTGATTACGTGATCCAAATCAACTAAACCATAACCGATCATCACGTGAAATGGAGTAGTTTTCAATGGTGAACATCACTATGTTGATCATATCTACTATATGATTCACGCTCGACCTTTCGGTCTCAGTGTTCCGAGGCCATATCTGCATATGCTAGGCTCGTCAAGTTTAACCTGAGTATTCTACGTGTGCAAAAACTGGCTTGCACCCGTTGTAGATGGACGTAGAGCTTATCACACCCGATCATCACGTGGTGTCTAGGCACGACGAACTTTGGAAACGGTGCATACTCAGGGAGAACACTTCTATCTTGAAATTTTAGTGAGAGATCATCTTATAATGCTACCATCAATCAAAGCAAGATAAGATGCATAAAATATAAACATCACATGCAATCAATATAGTGATATGATATGGCCATCATCATCTTGTGCTTGTGATCTCCATCTCCGAAGCACCGTCATGATCACCATCGTCACCGGCTCGACGCCTTGATCTCCATCGTAGCATCGTTGTCGTCTCGCTAACTATTGCTTTTACAACTATCGCTACCGCTTAGTGATAAAGTAAAACAATTACATGGCGATTGCATTGCATACAATAAAGCGACAACCATATGGCTCCTGCCAGTTGCCGATAACTCGGCTACAAAAACATGATCATCTCATACAATAAAATATAGCATCATGTCTTCACCATATCACATCACAACATGCCCTGCAAAAACAAGTTAGACGTCCTCTACTTTGTTGTTGCAAGTTTTACGTGGCTGCTACGGGCTTAGCAAGAACCGTTCTTACCTACGCATCAAAACCACAACGATAGTTTGTCAAGTTGGTGCTGTTTTAACCTTCGCAAGGACCGGGCATAGCCACACTCGGTTCAACTAAAGTGAGAGAGACAGACACCCGCCGGTCACCTTTAAGCAACGAGTGCTCGCAACGGTGAAACCAGTCTCGCATAAGCATACGCGTAATGTCGGTCTGGGCCGCTTCATCTCACAATACCGCCGAACCAAAGTATGACATGCTGGTAAGAAGTATGACTTATATCGCCCACAACTCACTTGTGTTCTACTCGTGCATAATATCAACGCATAAAACCAGGCTCGGATGCGACTGTTGGGGAACGTAGTAATTTCAAAAAAATTCCTACGCACACGCAAGATCATGGTGATGCATAGCAACGAGAGGGGAGAGTGTTGTCCACGTACCCTCGTAGACCGAAAGCAGAAGCGTTAACACAACGCGGTTGATGTAGTCGTATGTCTTCACGATCCGACCGATCAAGTACCGAACACACGGCACCTCCGAGTTCAGCACACGTTCAGCTCGATGACGTCCCTCGAACTCCGATCCAGCCGAGTGTTGAGGGAGAGTTTCGTCAGCACGACGGCGTGGTGACAATGTTGATGTTCTACCGACGCAGGGCTTCGCCTAAGCACCGCTATGATATTATCGAGGTGTAATATGGTGGAGGGGGCACCGCACACAGCTAAAAGATCATTGATCAATTGTGTGTCCATGGGGTGGCCCCCTGCCCCCGTATATAAAGGAGCAAGGGGGAGGCCGCCGGCCATGAAGGAGGGCGCGCCAAAGGGGGGAGTCCTACTCCCACCGGGAGTAGGACTCCTCCTTTCCTTGTTGGAATAGGAGAAGGGAAGGGAGAAGGAGAAAGAAGGAAGGGGGCGCCCCCCCCCCTCCCTAGTCCAATTCGGACTAGTCCATGGGGAGGGGTGCGGCCACCCTTTGGGGCCTTTCTCTCCTTTCCCGTATGGCCCATTAAGGCCCAATACGAATTCCCGTAACTCTCCGGTACTCCGAAAAATACCCGAATCACTCGGAACCTTTCCGAAGTCCGAATATAGTCGTCCAATATATCGATCTTTACGTCTCAGCCATTTCGAGACTCGTCGTCATGTCCCCGATCTCATACGGGACTCCGAACTCCTTCGGTACATCAAAACACATAAACTCATAATATAACCGTCATCTATTAAGCGTGCGGACCCTACGGGTTCGAGAACTATGTAGACATGACCGAGACACGTCTCCGGTCAATAACCAATAGCGGAACCTGGATGCTCATATTGGTTCCCACAAATTCTACGAAGATCTTTATCGGTCAGACCGCATAACAACATACGTTGTTCCCTTTGTCATCGGTATGTTACTTGCCCGAGATTCGATCGTCGGTATCTCGATACCTAGTTCAATCTCGTTACCGGCAAGTCTCTTTACTCGTTCCGTAATACATCATCCCGCAACTAACTCATTAGTTACAATGCTTGCAAGGCTTATAGTGATGTGCATTACTGAGTGGGCCCAGAGATACCTCTCCGACAATCGGAGTGACAAATCCTAATCTCGAAATACGCCAACCCAACAAGTACCTTTGGAAGCACCTGTAGAGCACCTTTATAATCACCCAGTTACGTTGTGACGTTTGGTAGCACACAAAGTGTTCCTCCGGTAAATGGGAGTTGCATAATCTCATAGTCATAGGAACATGTATAAGTCATGAAGAAAGCAATAGCAACATACTAAACGATCGAGTGCTAAGCTAACGGAATGGGTCAAGTCAATCACATCATTCTCCTAATGATGTGATCCTGTTAATCAAATGACAACTCATGTCTATGGCTAGGAAACATAACCATCTTTGATCAACGAGCTAGTCAAGTAGAGGCATACTAGTGACACTCTGTTTGTCTATGTATTCACACATGTATCAAGTTTCCGGTTAATACAATTCTAGCATGAATAATAAACATTTATCATGATATAAGGAAATAAATAATAACTTTATTATTGCCTCTAGGGCATATTTCCTTCACCTAGTAGGTCCTATGAGAGAGAAGTAGGTCCTAGGTACAATGTGTTATTATGTGGTACAACGTGTTAGAGTTGATGATGATGAGGAGTTATGATTATGACTACTGACCAACTTGCTATATGATGTCTCATTGATAAAAATGATGATCATGAGGAGGTGTTATATGACAATGATGTATTATGATGATAAGTTGTTAATGATATGATGATGAGATATTATGTCATTGGGTGAAAGAACCGCAGTTTAGTTTCAAGTGCAAGGATCCAAAGTGACGAATGGTCACTTTGGATCCATGCACTTGAAACTAATCCACGGTTCTTTCACCCAATGATGTAGTAACTCATTCTGATGTAAAAACAATCTCTAGATTGTTACTGTATGAAAACTTGTATAATGGCGTACGAATACAAAATAAAACAAAAAGAAATACCCAACAATAGTAGTAGCGCGGGTAGGGATGCGCGCTACTAGTAACTACCAGTAGCGTTGTGCACCAAAAGCGCTACTGCTAAGCACGTCTAGCAGTAACGCGGGCAAGCACATGCTACTGATAAACCTTAGCTGTAGTGCGCCACCCCGCGCTACTGATATACCTAAAACCGGCGCTACTGCTAGCCTTTTCCCTAGTAGTGACACAACCAAGAGCAAGAGTATTGTACCACATGTTAGCATCATCCTTTAATGAGAATGGAAATAACTTGAGAATATAGTAGAAGCGAATCTTCTCATCTTGAGTGAATAGGGTGGCTATATCATTTAACTTAGTAAGATGTGTCACAACAGTTTCGGTTTCATAACCATGGAAAGGATCAGATTCAACCAAAGTACTTAACTCTGGGTCTACAGAGAATTCGTAATCCTTATCAGTAACAAGGATAGGTGAAGTAGCAAACTTAGGATCACATTTCATTCTAGCATTCAAAGTTTTCTCTTTCAATTTGCATAACTGTTTCTTAAGATCTTCTCTATCCTTACAAGCAAGCAAATCCTCAGCTACCTCTCCTTCCATAACATGACCCTCAGGTATATCAGGCAATTCGTATCTAGGAGAGCTAGGTCTAATAGGTGTTTCATAATATGCAGTTTCAAGAATCTCACCAGTTTCAGCAATTTCACCAGTTTCAGCATTCTCAGTATTTTTAATTCTAGCAAGTTGTTCATCAAGGAGTTCACCTAGTGGCACAGTCTTATCAGGCAAAGTACTAGCATCATCATAAGCATCATTCATAGCAGAAGTAGCATCGTCAATAACTAGCAACTTATCAGAATTAATAGCAGGTGGTGGTGTTGCAAGCTTACTCATAACAGAAGGAGAATCAAGTGTAGAGCTAGATGGCAGTTCCTTACCTCTCCTCATCCTAGAGGGAAAGATCTTGGTTTGAGTATCCTTTAGAGTCTTCATAGTGATAAATAAATATCCCAAGTGACTCAACAAATATAGTTATGCTCCCCGACAACGGCGCTAGAAAAAGGTCTTGATAACCCACAAGTTTTCGCAACAGTTTTCGAGGGTAGAGTATCCAGCCAAAATTTATAGATTAGACACAAGGGGAGCCAAAGAATATTTGTAAGTATTAGCAGCTGAGTTGTCAATTGAGCCACACCTGGAGATATAGTATCTGCGTCAAAGTGATTAGTAGCACAGTAATATGATAGTTTTGATAGCAGTAGTTTGGTAGCAATTGTAACAGTAGCAGCAACAATAGTAAATTAGCAAGATCAATATATGGAAAACTCGTAGGGTGATTTTGGTAATTAATGTCAACATATCTCTTGTTGGACTAATATCTTTATCTAGTATATTTCAGAAAGTTCAACAATGGCGTGGCATGGATAAGAGGATGTGGAACCCCTTCAAAATGCTAAGGACAAAGATTGGCAACAGCTCAAGACTCTTCATTTCTATTTTAGTGATCCAAGATCACATTGAGTCCATAGGAAAGCCAAAACTATTAAAAGGGGATGAGGTTTTTCTTAATGGTCTACTTGCTCAAAGTGCTTAGTGATATGCTCCAAAGCCCTCAACCACTTTCTCATTTCCAAATATGTCCAAAACCTAAAGTCAAACTCGGCCCCACCGATTTGATCTATCCGGCGCCACCGAGTTCCTTTGACATAGCCACTGCCAGAAACCCTAATAAATTCGGTCTCACCGATCGGGTTCTCGGTCTCACCGAGATGGCAATGCAAACTCTCTGTTTCCCTTTGTAACTTTTCGGTCTTACCGAAATGAGCGATCGGTCCCACTGAGTTCACAATGCAAACTCTCTGTTTCCCTTCGTAACGTTTCGGTCTCACCGAAATGAGCGATCGGTCCCATCGAGTTTGCCTGACCAACTCTATGTTTGCTCATTGTTGAAATCGTTCTCACCCAGTTCATGCAATCGGTCACACCGAGATGAGGTTTTGACCTAACCCTAGCACATCGGTTCCACCGAGTTAATGATGCCGGTCCCACCGAGAATCCTAACGTTCACATTTTGAACTAAATCGGTCTCACCGAGTTCTCGTATTCGGTCTGACCGAGTTGGGTCAAATGTGTGTAACGGTTTGTGTGGAGGCTATATATACCCCTCCACCCCTTCTCTATTCAAAAGAGAGCCATCAGAACGTGCCTACACTTCCACTACTCATTTTCTGAGAGAGAACCACCTACTCATGTGTTTAGACCAAGACATTCCAATCCAACCACAAGGATCTTGATCTCTACCCTTCCCCAAGTTGCTTTCCACTCAAATCATCTTTCCACCATAGCCAAATCTGTGAGAGAGAGTTAAGTGTTGGGGAGACTATCATTTGAAGCACAAGAGCAAGGAGTTCATCATCATCACACCATCTATTACCTTTTGGAGAGTGGTGTCTCCTAGATTGGTTAGGTGTCACTTGGGAGCCTCCGTCAAGATTGTGGAGTTGAACCAAGGAGTTTGTAAGGGCAAGGAGATAGCCTACTTCGTGAAGATCTACCCGAGTGAGGCAAGTCCTTCGTGGGCGATGGCCATGGTGGGATAGACAAGGTTGCTTCTTCATGGACCTTTCATGGGTGGATCCCTCCGTGGACTCGCGCAACCGTTACCCTTCGTGGGTTGAAGTCTCCACCAACGTGGATGTACGATAGCACCACCTATCGAAACCACGCCAAAAATCTCCGTGTCCTCATTGCGTTTGCACACTCCAATCCCATCCCTTTACTTTTTTGCAAATTGCATGCTTTACTCTTTCCGCTGCTAATATTCTTGTCATGCTTCTTGAAATGTATTGTGAATGTTGAAACTTATGCTAAAACTCCACCTCAACTTAAAGAAATTAAAAACTGCTACTTTTGCTTGTTGAGGGTCTAATCACCCCTGTCGTGGAATTGTCACGGCAGATGTCCTAGCAGAAGGACTTAGTCGTGGAGCCATCGCAACTAGGTTAGCTCAAATGGGGTTAAACGGGACAAAGGACACAGGGAGTTTATACTGGTTCGGCCCCTTACGGTGAAGGTAAAGGCCTAATCCAGTTTGAGGTGGTATTGCTTAGGTTTTGATTACCAGGGAGCGAATATGCTTGACCTAGCTTTCGATCTCTTGTTTTCTTGCCCTAAACCGCCGCCGGGTCGTCCCTTTATATACACAGGTTGACGCCCAGCGGCTCATGGAGTCCCGGCCAGCTCATACACAACGTGTCCGGCTCAGTGACTAACTATACATGCCTTACAATACAACTCTCACATATATGGCAGTTTACACCTGTGGGCCTCGAGTCGCCTTTGGGCTTCAGGCCTTCAATAGCCTGCTTCGTGAACCGCCATCTTCAACATCTTCATAGGCTTTGTTATTATGAACCGCCAGTGATATGACCCGGGCCCTCCTGGGCGGGTCATACCCAATAGTTATATCCCCAACATTAGGCCCCAGGTTGATGTGAATTTGTTCATATCAATCTTTCAACACTTAGAAAAAATCCTTCTTCTTTATTTTGCTCTCGCAAGATCTTGTAACCCGCCATGACGTCATCTCCTGGAATTGTGGTAACCCGCCGTGACGTCATCTGTCATTAATATCACGCAAGGCCCAAATCTTTGATATATATCCTTTCTTTTAATAAGCTCCCAAAAATCGAGGCATCTGTAAATATCCATTTTTTGGCCTCCTCGATTCCCGCGCATGCCACTTATCCTTTCAACGTTATAAATAGTGCCAGGGGTCCCTTTCACTTTCGCCCCTTGCTTCCTTGTCTCTGTCTTCCACCTCGCGTCGCCTCAGCGCCCGAGCTCCGCCGCCGCCGTCGACCTTTGCCACTGCTTCAACGATGGCCGCTGCATCAACCTGAATCGACCAGAGTTCGTCCGCGCGCCTCCGCTGTTCAACAACTCTCGTGAGTTCTCCTCCTTCCTCTTCCCATAGATCCCATTAGGGTTTCCATGAGTTCCTCGGAGTTCATCTTCGCTCTTCGTCGTTGCTTGTGATTTTGATTCAAACTTGGTACTCCTCCTGCGCGGCGGTAGTCGTAGCACTCATTTTTTATATTAGGGCATCTCCTTTTGCATAAGAAATCCAATCTGGATATATGAACTGCTCAAGCACTGTAATTTTAGGTCTAGATATTTTTCCATTATCTAAAGTGTCATAGATCCAAAATGATAGTATCAATCTGTGAAATCTGTTTTTCCAACACTTTGTAATTTTTCCATTCTCAGATCTATAAACCCATAATTGTGTGGGTGGCTTAACTCAAAAACCATAACCCGCCAGGTACCATTAGTCCCCTCTTAAGCCGCCAATAGCTCATTCTTATAACTTCAATGGCATCCTCCGGTTTAACACCTATGCATGCTTCATTATTATTTGCCTTTTAAATCATCAACCGGCTTACCACATAATCTTGAACCGACATAGTTCTTTCTTTCAGATCATCGAAAAAAATGGCTAAATCATACACTAAATGCAATTGGGCCAAATCCCGGGTTACTGAAGACGACTTGAACAATTTTGTTGCTACTGGCACCTTAGCCAGGAAGGAAGTCATCCACTGGAGGGTCCCTGGCGAAGAAAACCCACCTGAGCCTAAAGACGGAGAAGTAATTGTTTTCACTGACCATATGATCCGGGGGTTCAGCCCACCCGGCTCAAAGTTTTTCCATGACGTGCTTCATTTTTTCCAGCTTCACCCTCAAGACATTGGACCCAACTTTGTGTCCAATATCTGCAACTTTCAAGTATTCTGTGAAGCTTATCTTCAAGAGGAGCCCACAGTTGAGCTGTTCTGAGAGTTTTACTACTTAAATCGTCAGGCGGAATTTACTGATGGGCCTAGCTAAGAACTCGGTGGAGTCTCAATTCAGAAGAGGAAAGAAGCTAGCTTCCCCTATGCCAAGCCGCCAAGTCATCCCAAAGATTGGAACCAAACTTGGTTCTATTGTCAGAATATATCTCCAGCAGATGAAAATCCTCTACCGGGTTACCGCGACCACCGGCTTAGCAAAACACATCCACTCCCCCCACGGATCACCTCAAAGGAGCGGGCTAAATATGCGCCGACTTTTTCAAAGATCAGAGCCTTAATGGCTAAGGGTCTAACAGGCGTCGACCTTGTTTGTTGTTGGGTCTCCTGGAGGATCTTACCACTAAGCCGTCGCCCCGGCTTGATGTGTGAATATACTAGCGATTTAAAGGATCCCCAGCGCCACTGCGACATTCAGCTGTCTGATGCTGAAATTGCCGAAGCCACCAAGGCACTGCTGAATGAATCTTTGATAGACTGTAGTAAAACAGGACTTAGTCCTTTTTGCACCTCCAATAAGCTGCCAGCCATAAGTATTGCATACCTTTGTTCAATAACATTTTCGATAATGATGCCTGCTTATAACCTTTTTATCCTCAACAGGCCGATTCTCCGTTCTGGAAGAATAAGCCACAAGAAAAACCGGCCAAAACGGCTCGTCCCAAGACCAAGGCTACCAAGACGCCTGCCAAGAAGAAGACCATTGAGCCTGCCGATTTAAACTTAGATGATGACAAGGATGATGATGATGATGAGTCAGAGGTAGAACTTGACTCTCTTGGCTCATTTTTTATACACCTTATTGACAATGACTATGATCAGGATGACACCGAAGCCAGCCGTGCAGGTGACACAGAGGTAATTATTCTTCCCTCCGGCTCAGAACCTCTGCCAACACAGAGAACCCGACAAACAAGCCGGAAAGTAAGCTTTTCTCACCATCTAGCTCACTTGGATCCCAACTTTCTTTTGAAGAAACAGTAACACGAAGCTCGCCGCACCACTCGTCATAGTGGTGGTATAGTTATTTCGTCCGGCTTACCAAACACGCCGGTTCGCAAACGCCGCCCAGAGGTCTTACATATTTCTGATATATTTTATCCCAAGGCGGGTCATTTCCGACAACCTCTTAACCCGTCTGATTCAAACTATCAGGGGACTTCTCATTCCTCCTCTGGCGAGTCAACGGGAACTCAAATCCCAACTTTCAAGACTGTACCTGGGTAAGGGTATATTCAATCATTCAAACCTTATGCCTGATCATTATACTGACCTCCTTATACTTCTTATTTTCAGGGGCCAGGCTAAACCCAGCAAGAAGGCAAAACTGAGTAAGCCGGTCGACGACTCCAACCCGTCTGAACCAGAAAAACAACAATAAGAACCTTCTAACCCAACTGCTGAGGCCACCCTTAATGATCCGCCACCACAAGACCATGAAGTCTCCATAGACCATATGGATGTTGAGCCGGTGATTCCTAATCCGCCAAGTCCAGCTAAGCCCGCCGAAGAGAAGGCTGACGATGTTATCATCACTGGGCTTGGTTACACAGCACCGGGTAATCCCACTGTCCTAGCCAAGCATAATTCCGCTGATGATAAAGGCAAGTGGAAGGTAGACTTAGAAAGCTATGCCCAGTTCAGCGCCCAAGACATCCACTCTGGCTATTTGAACCGTCTGTACACCAGCCATGATTTTGAAGTCGGCTTAGTAAACTTGATGAAGGAGCGCTATGAGGTAAATACTGCAACTCCTTTCCATATGAATATAGTTCCATTAGCCGCCAAGTTTATTGGACATGATAGAATAGAATGTGTTGTAAACTTCAATAGTTGCATAGATCAAATCCAGTAGCCCCCAAGAGCCGGTTTGTGCTTTCAATATGAACCGGGACTTATGGTAACAGTACTTCAACTCTGCATGTGTAGCCCCCAAGGGCCGGCTTAAATCATCATGTTAAGCCGCGAATTTAAATAGTAGTAATAAACTTTGGATCTGTAGTCCCCAAGGGCCGGCTTAATTAGTCATGAATAAGACGGGACTAATCATCCTGTTTGAAATCAACAACCCAACCTGTAGTCTTTATAAAACGGATCACATCATTTGTCCGGGTCAGCCAATGATTCTGGCTTAAGTAAAAGCAATATGCATTAGCCCCCAAGTGCTAAGTATAATACTTGTATTGTGCTTGGGACTTTACAAAGTTTGAAGAAGCAATAGAAATTAGCCCCCAAGTGCCAAGGAAAATACTTGTATTGTGCTTGGGACTCCACAATAATTATACTCATAATATATGTCCATGCTTATACCACCGGCTGAACTTTCTGAGAAGGACTCGCAGCTGAATGATCTGAAGGTCAATATAAAAACTCAACAATCTGAAACATCCAAGGCCAAATCAGAATTGACGACTACCTTAGAGAACATTGAGCAGCTCAAGCAAAACTTCAATATTGACAGAGATGGCTGGGAAACTGAAAAAGCAGCTCTATTGAAGAGAGCGGAAGATGCTGAAGCCGCACTTAAACCGGTGAATGACGAGTTATCCAGCTTAAAACAGCAAGTCCATATCATGTCATCAGCCATCTTTGGTAAGAGCATGTCTCCCTTGCATGTTAATAATAATACTATAAACGGCTGCCGACTTACCCATAACTTTACTGATGTAGGTTCTCGGAGCGCTAAATTGGGCTAAGATATGCGCGTCCGGCTTAAGGCTGTCTACACTCTTGTAGAACAGTTATATACTGGTGCCCAAGGAACCATTGCTGTTGCGCTGCACAACAAGTCTCCTTCACCACTCATCAAAGACACACTGGAGAAGTTATCTGTGCTACCCCAAGGGATTGATGATTTGAAACGGGGAGCCGCCAGAGCCGGTGATGGTTCTGCCTTCAGCGCTGATGATTTTGCAGAGATACCAAGAGCAATGCGTCCCTTAACAAGTAAGCTGGCTGATGAAACCAATCTTTCCACATACCAGGCGGCTTATGACACTGAAAATAAGAAAGTGAAGGCGTCGATTCATCCGCAGACGGATCTCATCCCGCCGATTCGTAAGCACACCTTCGCTCCTGACATTGATCCATCAAACCTCATTGATGATGAAGCTGTATTTAGAGCATTGACCGGTATCAACTGGGCTACGCCTGACTTCCAGCTGGTGGATAACCAAGGAGCTGGAGATGAAGAAGAAACGCAGGATGACCTGGAGACTTCGACCCGCCCACAGTCATGAGCCGGTTTATTGAGCATAATACTTTGCTGCGCTGATATCATCAAAACACTTATGCTTGTTGGGCCATCAGATGCCTTGTAATAGGCTAGTTAAACTTTGATTTGTTGTGCCATCGAGCACTTTTTATTTTGCATAACACTGTTGATCCGCCAATTTAAGATCTACCACTTATGCTTATAATATCATCAATTTAAGTTTGTTCCTGCATACAAACAGATCACAAGTGCCCTGGCGGTTTACCGCAGGACGGGTCATAATACCCCATATAAAACCACTGGTGACTAAAACAGTCCACAACCAGGGCCGGCTTAATCATAACCATATATAATCATAACAAACATATCATACCTGTGATATTTGCTCATGCTGCCGACTTACCATACCACTGCAGTAAGGGGTACAACCCAAAAGATGGAGCGCCCAATGCCCTGTTTAATTGACATATGCCGACGGCTTACAACGCCATATGCAGCAAGGGGTAATATCCCAAAACTTAGAGCACATCGCTTCCAAGTATATAAGATCATCATACACTGGCGACTTATAGTCCAAAGCCAGGCCGGGTTAATAAACACCGGGTAATTTCATATATGAACCATAAGGCATCATAGCCCTCATCAGTTTTCAACCATGTATTAACATGTCACAAAAGATGAACCTCAAAAAATGTTCAAATCAAATATAAATCAAAAGATAAAAACTAGGCTTTCATAGGCTGCCAAGCCTTCAAGTCAAGTGCTTTCAAAGGGCCACACAACCGCTGAGTTAAACCTTCATGCAACCTTATAAGCCGGGCCTCACATGACCAATCGTCGTTTTAACTTTGACAAGTTCAGGGTCTGTATAAGATTGACTTGTCAAAAGTACGGCGGGTCATTCCAGTCAATCTGGGCGAAGTGGCAGACTTAAAAAGGCAGGATAACCCGGGTTTTTAGGTGAATGCACTTGGCTTCCAAGCCTGGCTCCCAAGCCTATTACAAGGGTCATAAAAACTCTTTTCTGTTGAACAAAGAGCCCCCAAGTAATATTTTATTCCAGGCATACAAGCCAGATCAACAAGGGTAGTCATAGCTATGCTCAATGAGCAGGAAGCCCCCAAGTGTTTTAAAATCATGGCGTACAAGCCGGATCAAAAGGGTAGTCATAGCTATGCTCAGTGAGCAGAAAGCCCCCAAGTGACCATATGAAGTGACAATAAAGACTCATTATTATCAGAAATGAAATGACAGAGGCCCTAAATTATCAGGGATGCCGGCTTTATTATATTCATCATAATATATACATTGTCAAAATATGTACATCACAAGAGCCAGTGGCTTAGGTGTAATAAGGCCGAAGATGAGCAATATTCCACGGCCGGTGGGTCTCCTCCTCCGACGTGCGTGAGTCCTTGTGGTCTCGAACATCGATAAGGTAGTATGACCCATTGTTCAGATTTTTGCTGATCACAAAGGGCCCTTCCCAAGGTGGGGATAGCTTGTGCATATCAGATTGATCCTGGATAAGCCGGAGCACCAAATCACCTTCCTGAAAGGTTCTGGTTTTAACCCCGCAACTGTGATAGCGGCGCAGATCTTGCTGGTAAATCGCCGAACGAGCCGCCGCAAGGTCACGCTCCTCATCCAACAGGTCAAGTGCATCCTGACGTGCTTTTTCATTATCAGCTTCAACATAAGCCGCCACATGGGGCGAATCGTGACGGATGTCACTAGGGAGAACCACCTCTACTCCATAAACCATGAAGAAAGGCGTGTAACCCGTAGATCTGTTAGGGATGGTATTGATGCTCCATAACACTGAGGGTAATTCCTCCACCCAACAACCCGGCGTCCTATGCAAAGGGACCATAAGCCGGGGCTTGATGCCTCTCAAAATTTCTTGATTGGCTCTTTCGGCTTGACCAGTAGACTGAGGGTGAGCTACTGATGACACATCAAGTCGAATATGCTCACGTTGACAAAATTCTTTCATAACACCCTTAGACAGATTAGTGCCATTATCAGTTATTATGCTATGGGGAAAGCCAAAACGGAAAATCACCTTTTTGATAAATTGAACCGTTGTCGCCGCATCACACTTACTGACCGGCTCTGCCTCCACCCACTTTGTAAATTTGTCAACCGCCACCAAAAGATGAGTCTCTTTATCCTTGGACCTTTTGAAAGGTCCAACCATATCAAGCCCCCAGACTGCAAATGGCCAATTAATTGGAATCATCCTCAACTCTTGAGCCGGCACATGAGATCGCCGTGAGAATTTCTGACAACCATCACATTTACTTACCAAATCCTCTGCATCAGCATGAGCCGTTAGCCAATAAAATCCGTGACGAAAGGCCTTGGCCACAAGAGATTTAGAGCCGGCATGATGACCACAACTCCTTCATGAATTTCTCATAGAATCTCACGGCCCTCCTCTGGAGAAACACAACGTTGAAATGCCCCTGTAACACTGCAATGGTGCAGCTCTCCATTGACAGTTGTCATCGACTTAGACCGCCGGGTTGTCTGCCTGGCTAAAGTTTCATCTTCAGGTAACTCGCCCCGGGTCATATAAGCCAAATATGGAACTATCCAATCAGGAATAGCGTGAAGAACCACCACCAATTGTGCCTCCGGGTCAGGAATAGCAAGATCTTCCTCTGTAGGCAACTTAACTGAAGGGTTATGCAGAATATCCAAGAAAGTGTTAGGTGGTACCGGCTTACGCTGGCATCCTAACCGGCTCAAAGCATCAGCCGCCTCATTTTCCTGCGATCAACATGTTCCACTTGATAACCCTTGAAGTGCCCTGCAATAGCATCAACCTCTCGATGATAAGCCGCCATGAGTGGGCCCTTAGAATTCCAAGTGCCAGAAACTTGCTGAGCTACCAAATCTGAGTCGCCGAAACACCTCACCCGGCTTAAGTTTATCTCCATAGGCATCCGAAGACCATGGAGCAAGGCTTCATACTCAGCTGCATTATTAGTACAAGGTAACATCAACCTTAAAACATAACAAAATTTATCACCTCGTGGGGAAGTCAAGACAACTCCAGCCCCCGAGCCCTCCAATTGCCTGGACCCATCAAAGTGAATAGTCCAATACATGTTATCCGGCTTCTCCTCAGGCATCTGCAGCTCTGTCCAATCATTTATGAAGTCCACAAGTGCTTGAGACTTGATAGCTGTGCGAGGCATATAATTCAAACCATGGGGTCCAAGCTCAATGGCCCACTTGGCTACCCGACCTGTGGCTTCTCGGTTTTGAATAATATCCCCTAAAGGGGAAGAACTGGCCATAGTGATGGGATGACCCAGAAAATACTGCTTGAGGTTTCGACTAGCCATGAACACCCCATATACAAGCTTCTGCCAATGCGAATATCGCTGCTTTGACTCAATGAGCACTTCACTGATGTAGTAAACCGGCTACTGAACTGGATGCTCTATGCATGATTCCTTCCTTTCCACCACAATCGCCACGCCGACTGCTCGGCTGTTGGCTGCCACACATAACAACAAGGGCTCTTTATCAATCGGAGCAGCGAGAACCGGTGGCTCAGCTAACTGTTTCTTCAAGGCCTCAAATGCCCGATCAGCAGCATCACTCCAAACAAAGTGATTTGTCTTCTTCATCATCTGGTAAAGAGGGATAGCCTTTTCACCCAACCGGCTTATGAACCGGCTTAAGGCCGCAATTCGACCCGCTAGACGCTGAACATTATTAATACACGTCGTCTTAGCCAGGGAAGTAATAGCCTTAATTTTTTTCGGGTTAGCTTCAATACCCCATTCAGAAACCAGAAAGCCCAAGAGCTTGCCCGCTGGCACACCAAAAACACACTTGGCCGAGTTAAGCATCATCCTGTAGACCCAGAGATTGTCAAAGGTCTCCTTCAAATCATCTATCAGGGTCTCCTTCTTCCTGGACTTCACCACAATATCATCCACGTAAGCATGAACATTCACTACTGCAGGATGGTCCAAACGCGACACTACGATCAGAGACCCTTCAACGAAACTGTGTGCGATGCCATAATCGCAAACAGTGGTGTAAAAAACTTTCAAAAAAGGTGCAAATGTTTGTGATGACAGATGCATCAAACACGGTTCAGAATTTAGTTGCATGTGCAATGCATGGCATACGGTTCAGCTCAATGAAATGTTTGTGATGAGGAGGCACAAAAGAAACGGGCGGCCAGATGAAGGTGTGTGCGATATACAGCATACGGTTCACTGGGATGAACTGTGTGTGATTAGGCAACACAATGGAAACGGTTCAACTGAACAAGATGTGTGTGATACACGGCAAACAGGTCCGTAATCTGAAATGTGTGCGAAGACCAATAATAACACAGACGATTGCTGCTAATAAGCCGGGTGAATTGCTTTGTCTATAGTAGAATAACATGTATATATATAACTGAAATAAACATCCAATTACATAAGTGACTATACAGATCATTCGCACACACCTCAATAAACAATTGCATGCATTCTAAAGTAGGAGAAACGATCGTCTAGTCATCTACTTCTTGTGACGCTCCCGCCACTGCTATGTGGCTCGATCCCTCGTCTGGGTCAGGAAGAAGACAGTTCCTCATGTCAATGATCCACCTGTACATCTCGTAGCTTGTGTATGCGTCCATGGCCGCGTACTTGACATGTTGTTCATCCAGTCTCTTATGCCACACACTGTGCCAGGCGTGATTGTCCTTGTTGCCCTCTTGCTTCATCTTCACGTAGTAGGGGTCGATGATGGCCGAGGCGAGGTCGACCAGGGAGTTCAGTTTGCTTTTGTCAGTGCCCCAGACCTCGTAATGGTGCTAGATGTTGACAAGATTCGGGCATTTCAAGTCTGAAACCTTGAGCGCTTTTAGATCGTTGGTGGTGTCCACCGTAACGAAATTGTAGTCGGAGCTCTTGATAAACCTGGAGAAACGCTCGCAAGGCCTTGTGGCAAGGTGGAAGTGGTAGACGAGGACGTCATGTCGCACGCACAACTGGGCGACGGCAACCTTTTGATCGTGCCCAGCACGACCGATGGTGTACTCGAGGTCGAAGCCGACCACTCGGTACTTGTCCTCGGTAAGGAACTGCTCCATAGTTTGGATGGAGCTCTCCACCGAGACCGGATCGTTCGTGTACACCATCGAGAGGGCCTTCCCCCTCACGTGGGTGTCCACTACGTGATGCGTGGTGAACTGCTCGCCGTTGTCATCGTCGGCCGCTGGGAGCGCCATTGGAGCCACGGGGAGCGCCATTGGAACCACTGGATGTCCTCTCTGTATGTGTCCTCGTGGATGTGCTTATTGTGACGTGTGAGACGAGAGATGAAGGTAAATGGCCGCAGAAATAAAAGGGGGCCGGGCCGCGTGGATTCTCGGCGCGTCCACATGGCAGTTTTTGCAGCGGGTAACTACACCGTCGCGTCGCGCCCGGCGCAACCGCTTGCACACGAACGTGCGCCGGCCCAAAAGACTGGCAGCGCGCGTGGAGGGATGAGGGCAGAGCACCCGGAGGGACGCGAGAGCAGAGCGCACGCAGCGGGACACGAGCAGAGCGTGCCGCGGCCGCCTGAACTGCAAGCAACCACACACATGGAGCAGTTGAACACGCAGCAAATGGTCGCCTACAAGCCGGCCGACAGTTGCGTCGCTGCGTAGAGAGTGGCCGTGTGGTACCACCTCCGTCTAGTCTATAGTCTCCTTTATATTCCATGCCATACTTTGCCCTCAAATTTAACCAACAAAATGTTAATGTATGTTTTAAAAATTATATAATTAGAAACTATGTTCAAATACAAATCCAACTATATAATATTTGGCGACATGCATTCGTATTTTATTAGTTAAATCATACTTATAAATCAGGACAGTGGTATAGTAGGTAATTAAATCGCAAACGTTTTTTTATTAACCGTATGTGTATGTGGCCTTTCGTCCTCCTCTCGCACGTCTTGTCACCCCGCTGCCGCAGACGGCTTACAGCGCAAGCTTGCGCAGCGCGCTGGGGCGTTCTTTTTGCCAAACGGTGGCGCCAATGAATCGTCGGTGAGCCCGTTCCAGCGCAACCTCGCAGGTTCCCGCGCAAGCTTCCCCCCCCCCCCCCCCCGACTCGGTGAAATCCCCCAAAATCCCAATGCTTACCGGCCTGCTATAAAAACCCTCACGGCCGGCGAGTCCTGCGTTGCATTTTCCCCTCCATCCCTGTAGCTTATCTCATCTGCTTCTCCCACATTCGCCAATGGCACCGGTCCATCGTCGTCGCTCAGCCACTCCGCCGTCATCAGAGGACAGCTCCAGCTGGGAGGCTACACCGCGGTGGCAGCGCAGTCCCCGGTGTAGTGTAGTGCGTGTGGCATCCCTGTTGGGTGTGCGCGGAACACCCACCACACGCTCCGGGGACCATCAGCAGCTATTGCCGGTCGCCGTTGCCGCCACACCACTGTCGAAAGCCAGGTCCATCGCCCGCTCCGCCACCGTGGCCCGAAGGCGGGAGATGGCCGTCGTGGCCACCACCCCACTGTCGGCCACTGTGGCCATCACCCGCTCCGCCACCGCGGCCCGAAGGCGGGAGGTGGTGGTCGTGGCCGCCACCTCGTCGTCAGCCACCGTGGCTGCCAGCCCACCGTCGACCGTTGGGGTCATCACCCGCTCCGCCACCGCCGCCCGAAGGCGGGAGGCGGAGGTGGATGCCCGCATGTGCGACAGCAACCTTGCACGCTACACCGAGTTCCTGTGGGAGGAGGAGGAGCGCCTCATCGAGCACGCAAAGAGCCTTACCGCCGGAGTGGCAGCGGCACACGCCGCCTCAGAGGCGAGGAATCAGGAGATGTACGAGGAGAACCACCGCTTCGAGAGGCGTCATCTGGAGCGGCAGAGGGCGTTCGAGGCGAGCGTCGCTGAAGCTTCATTAGCGGCAGGCACCACATTGCGGTTGCCCAGCTCATCGGTAGGCTCCTCTTCCTCCGCCTCTTACTGAGCGCGCTCGGCAGAGGAGAGGCAGCCGGAAGTAGTACAAAGCCCCTCTGCAGTAGTAGTAGTAGTATTTAGGGGCTGTTTTGTTCAGTTCATCTGACTATAGATGTGGTGGAACTATACAACGTACTTAAAATTAGCTAGTATATATAGTTGAACTGGCTATTTTAGTATGTGGTTGGCAACAAATGGGGAAAAGTTTGGTCAATTCAGCTGTCGAGTTGAACTGTTTGTATAAATTAAGAACGGCTGCTTAATCTATGAATGAAATCTATGCTTAATTACTGAATTTTAGTTCCAAAAATTAGATACTGCTAGTGATTTTTAGCTTCATATTTTGACAAATCGCAGTGTTACAAGGATTGACAAATCTTACCAAATTGTTTGTACGTGGTTCCACACGGGTCATCCAAAACAACCGTTTGTGTTGAAGGGATGCACAAATCCTGCGCTACTCTCACTTTGCATACGGGTGTTCTATCTAAAACGTTTGCGATCAAGAGTTGCAGAAATCCTGCTCGGCACATTTTCTCTTGGCTTCCTGAGGAAGTTGTCAGTTTGCATACGGGAGTTCGAACTAAAACGTTTGTGATGAGTGTTTTATATTTACAAAGCGAATTAAACGCTTGGGCGCCATTAATGGAGAGGATGCGAGCAAGGCGGGCGGCCATGGAAGTCAAAGGGCTCGCTTCCCAGTGAGCCTGCGCAGCGTACAGCTCGCACGCTTCCCGGTGAGCCTGCGCACTCAAGGACAGCTTGCATGCCTCTCGGTCAGCCTGCGCACCGGACGGCGCTCGCATGTCTCCCGTTCAGTCAAGGTCAAGCAGCTGTCCGCACGGCACCTCCTACAGCCATTAAACCAAGACACGTGGCATCACATTGGTTAATAGAATTTTGGATTTACTAGAATTTAAAAACCAGGCATCTCAATGTTTAGCCGGCAATCAACGGTGCCCTGGTGTTTGAAATTCATTCCCATTTCTTGCATGGGACCTAAGCATGCACCCAAGGACACATATTTGATTTTCCAACCAATTATATGCACTGGAGCATGTGCATGTAGTTCAAATTTGAATTATGCACATAAATGCATTGAAAACTCAGTTAATGCATAAAGATGTCCAAACGAACCCCGAAAAATCAAAAAAATTCACACAACACTCCTGTTGTTCTATGTTGACACGAGAAAAAAATTGAAAGCAATAAGAGGCAATGGATATCGTTTCGTCCACCAAGGTGGGACGTTCCCTACCGAAAACCATCATGCTTGTTGTGAGAAGCTCCGGTTGTGAGAAGTATATATACCCAAACCTGCCCCAAATGAGACAAAATTTGTAGCACGATATGTTGATCCTGCTCCATGATAGCATGCTAAGTTTCATGAATTTCCGACGAGTTTTGGATTTACTAGAATTTAAAAACCAGGCATCTCAATGTTTTGCCGGCAATCAACGGTGCCCCGGTGTTTGAAATTCATTCCCATTTCTTGCATGGGACCTAAGCATGCACCCAAGGACACAGATTTGATTTTTCAACCAATTTATATGCACTGGAGCATGTGCATGTAGTTCAAATTTAAATTATGCACATAAAATGCATTGAAAACTCAGTTAATGCATAAAAATGTCCAAACGAACCCCGAAAAATCACAAAAAATCACACAACACTCATGTTGTTCTATGTTGACACGAGAAAAATATTTGCAAGCAATAAGAGGCAATGGATATCATTTCGTCCACAAAGGTGGGACGTTCCCTACCGAAAACCATCATGCTTGTTGTGAGAAGCTCCGGTTTGTGAGAAGCATATACCCAAACCTGCCCCAAATGGGAAAAAAATTGTACCACGGCATGTTGATGCCGCTCCATTATAGCATGCCAAGTTTCATGAATTTCAGACGAGTTTTGGATTTACTACAATTTAAAAACCAGGCATCTCAATGTTTTGCCGGCAATCAACGGTGCCCCGGTGTTTGAAATTCATTCCCATTTCTTGCATGGGACCTAAGCATGCACCCAAGGACACAGATTTGATTTTTCAACCAATTTATATGCACTGGAGCATGTGCATGTAGTTCAAATTTGAATTATGCACATAAAATGCATTGAAAACTCAGTTAATGCATAAAAATGTCCAAATGAACCCCGAAAAATCACAAAAAATCACACAACACTCCTGTTGTTCTATGTTGACACGAGAAAAAAATTGAAAGCAATAAGAGGGAATGGATATCGTTTCGTCCACAAAGGTGGGACGTTCCCTACCGAAAACCATCATGCTTGTTGTGAGAAGCTCCGGTTTGTGAGAAGCATATACCCAAACCTGCCCCAAATGGGACAAAATTTGTACCACGGCATGTTGATGCCGCTCCATGATAGCATGCCAAGTTTCATGAATTTCAGACGAGTTTTGGATTTACTAGAATTTAAAAACCAGGCATCTCTATGTTTTGCCGGCAATCAACGGTGCCCCGGTGTTTGAAATTCATTCCCATTTCTTGCATGGGACCTAAGCATGCACCCAAGGACACAGATTTGATTTTTCAACCAATTTATATGCACTAGAGCATGTGCATGTAGTTCAAATTTGAATTATGCACATAAATGCATTGAAAACTCAGTTAATGCATAAAAATGTCCAAACGAACCCCGAAAAATCACAAAAAATCACACAACACTCATGTTGTTCTATGTTGACACGAGAAACAAATTTGAAAGCAACAAGAGGCAATGGACATCGTTTCGTCCCCAAAGGTGGGGCGTTCCCTACCGAAAACCATCATGCTTGTTGTGAGAAGCTCCGGTTTGTGAGAAGCATATACCCTAACCTGCCCCAAATGGGACAAAATTTGTACCACGGCATGTTGATGCCGCTCCATGATAGCATGCCAAGTTTCATGAATTTCAGACGAGTTTTGGATTTACTAGAATTTAAAAACCAGGTATCTGAATGTTTTGCCGGCAATCAACGGTGCCCAGGTGTTTGAAATTCATTCCCATTTCTTGCATGGGACCTAAGCATGCACCCAAGGACATAGATCTGATTTTTCAACCAATTTATACGCACTGGAGCATGTGCTTGTAGTTCAAATTTGAATTGTTCACCTGAAATGGCTAGAAGACCAATTTAATGTATAAAATGTTCAAACGAACCCTAAATAATTCCAATTCTTTTACGACACACATATAGTTGCACGTTCACTCCAGATAAAAGGTCTAGCAATTCAAACACTGTCCATTGCCGCTGTGACCCCATTATGTAACTCAAATCAAGATGAAAAATCAAGTAGATCGCACATAGTTTATTATCAGCAACCGTGTGAGATGTAGTACAAAATATCTTGGAGCATCATCGGTGTATAGTGCGCCTATGGCTTACGCGAGAAGGTGTGTCGGCTACAGTCCACAGCCGACGTCTCAAGCACACTAGCTCGCTCCCCAAATATCATTTCACTGTTCAATCGTCGCTGATGAAAGATGGGCACGTGGACCCGCGTCGTGAGGGAAACTTCGGTGGCCCACTCCGGCGAGAGCGCAGCCGCAGCCGCCATGCGCGTGCTAACAAGGTGCATGAGCGCGGCCGCAATTTGTGACCGGGCGGCAAAGGCAGCCCAAACGGCCGCTGTTGCTTCTTAGGTGGCGGCAGCAACATCTGCCTCGGGGATAGCAACTGGCGAGAGCGGCACAGCAGCGGCCTTAGCCCTGATGGAGGCCGCCCACGCCCAGCTCCTCGCGGTCACCGCACAAATCGAGCGAAGCTTCTCCGACAATGGTCGGCAACCCACGGCCGAAGAGTTGGCAATCGCCGAGAGCGTTCGAGCAGCCGTCCGTTCCTCCACCGCATACCTTGCGACGAGAGAGCCCGTCCAAGCCTAGATCGCGTCCGCCCACGCCCAGCTCGTGGCGGCCTTTTCCAAAGAGATGGCGGACGCGGATGGCGAGATGCTTGCCGAGTATGGTGCGATGGATGCCATGGAGCCCCTTCCCCAGGAGACCGTCGGGTGCGAGCTAGACATGGAGGCGGCGGCGTAGATCGACGAGCACCAGCCATAGTAGTACTCTGTGTTTTGTTTAATTAAGAGCACCGGTCTTTAATTTGTTAGAGTAATGTTTAGGTCAGCTAGCTCTGTTTAATTGTTGAACTTGCTCGATTGAGAAGCGTGGGTGTGATGTAGTCTCCTTTGTGTACCCAAATTATGCAATGACGTGGATGACCACTGTAACCATGGAAATTCGAACCAAAACTTTTCACATTCAAACTCATCAGACACGGGTTAAGCTATCAGAATCGTTTGTGATGTCCACATATCGTACACAGTTCTGAATAAGGGACCGTGTCTGATGACACTTTGCGCGCCAGTTTTTTGGCTGAAGCGATTCCAAATTTTCGGCTTCCGCGGAAATATCTACCTCCCCGCCCCCTCCCCCTTACCAAAAACCACATTTCCCCTCTTTCCACCTTCCTTTCCAAGTTCAAACCTTCACTCCCTACTTGCAGCGCCGCCGCCTCCTCGCCGGCGACCCTCCTTCACGCTGCTCGGCCTCCTCTATCCAGGAAGGTAATCCACACCCGACCCCCATCCTCCTCCTCCTTCCATATCCCACATGCCCCGACAGCCGGTGCGAGCGTGACATCTTCCACCCAAATCACCGACCCCTCCACCAAATAAGCGCCGGCCTAAGCCATGGTGCACGCAGTATAGCCAGGACCTCAAGGAGCATTTGGCAGCGGAGAAGCAAATCGCGGTCGCATGTGCGGATGAGGTCGCGATGACTGCCATTCGTGCCGACCCCCAGATCTTGGAGGAGCACCTTGCCAATTGCTAGCTACGCTGGTTAAGCATGCTCGGTTTACCCGTTGCATGTGCTACTCCCGCCTTTCCTTCACAAAATCTAGTGAATTGTGCTATCTAATTTCACCATGCAATCTGTTGCTCTAGTGATATGTTCTATATGTCGTGCAGTGTGGTGCTCACTTATTAGTGTGGTGCTCACTTATTAACTGTTTTGTTAATTAGTTGTCGTCTTCAGTTAACTGTTTGGTTCAATTCTGCAAGTGTGATGTTCAATTCTTCAGGCTGCAATTTTGTATTGTCTTCCATGTGAGAAATAAATCGAAATTATCTTTACAAAATTGTGGGTGCATTCTGTTAGTGTATACCATGTGAGGAATAAATTGAATTTGGCTGTAGTAAATATATGAGAAACAAATGCAAGTGCTACAATTGGTTGTAGTTAACTGTTTGGTTAACTCTCTGATCTTCTATTAGGAGTATGTTATATTGTGCAATGTGGTGCTCAGTTAATGTTTGGTTCATTTGTTGTGGTGTTTAGTTAACTGCTTGGTTCAATGTTATATTGTGCAATGTGGTGCTCAGTTAATGTTTGGTTCATTTGTTGTGGTGTTTAGTTAACTGCTTGGTTCAATGTTATATTGTGCAATGTGGTGCTCAGTTAATGTTTGGTTCATTTGTTGTGGTGTTTAGTTAACTGCTTGGTTCAATTTTGCAATGCGATGTCCAATTGTCGTGGGTAGAATTTTGTATTGTTGTGCATGTGAGCAATAAATCGAATTTGGCTGCACTTAATACATGAGAAACATATACAAGTGCTATATTTCCTAGTTCTTAATCATGCTTGGTTTGGGTAAATGGGTTTTCTGTGTGGCTTCAATTAATCTGATGAATCTGCAATGTGCTTATTTTTCATCAACATATTTTACTGATAGCATGCGAACCCTTACTTAACCTGATGACTAACTACCTTATATGTGTTGCAGGGAAACAATGGGAAGCACTGAGGTTTACAATCGAGGTTAGCACGTGCATGGTCCGTTGTCTAATAGCACATTATTGTGCAATTGCAGGAACCACTCTACTATTTGGTTTTTAACAATTTGGTCTTGCACATGTAGGTCCTGCTGTCAGAGGTTTTGACCCACTGTTCGACCCTTTTTGCATATGGGGAAATGAGTTGTCCATGAATATCAATCAAATCAAGAAACTCAGAAAGATTGTTAGGATAAAGAAATTAGCGACAAAAAACAACAAGATCTTTGTCTGCACAATGAAGAAGACATCAGTTCACTACAAGATGGTACTAACTATTGTACCTTGCCTTTTTTTTATTCCTTTGCCCAATTTCCAATATAGAGAAGATATTTATGCACATCCTTGTTTTCAGGCCTTTCCAAAGCAGTTCACTGATGATTACCTCTCAAACCACCTCTATGGTCAGGAGGCGAGGAAGGTTTTCATACAACACCCACGGTTCAATATTGAAGTGTTCCTGAAGAGGTCGAAGGACAGACGGTCAATCATCCACAGGCACTGGCCTAAAGTTGCAAAGACCTTCAACATGAATGAAGGCTCAATATTCCCCTTCCGCTTCAGCAGTTTTCCAGATGAGATGCATCTGTCTATATACCGTCTATGATGCTAATTTCGAAAGGTTCTACATGTTGCATGTGGAACTTGCTGCTGGTGCAGTTGTGTAATGGGGTAGCTGAGTGCTGAAGCTATATCATGTTGTACTCTGATGTATTTCAATTATGAAATTCTACTTCCTTAATATGGAAATGAAATATATTGTGTGCTTAATATGAATGTCAATTAGATTAATAAATGGATTATTAATAATAGGGCAATTAACCTGCTAATGGCGAATTAGCCTGCTAATGGCGAATTAGCCTGCTAATTGGGTTTTGATATTGCAAACGGTTGTTGTAAAAATACCGTGGGCGATGACCTCAGGCAACGCACACAGTTTCTAGGAATAAACCGTGTTGGATCAATGAACAATCACACATGACTTTCTCTTGAAAACTGTTTGCGTTAGGCCACCTTGCGCAAATGTTTACCACATAAAAACTATGTGTCATGGACAGCCTTTGCCACACAGTTTCTTCTACGGACCGTGTGTGCTACATTCAATAACGCAAACGATTTAACGGGCAAAATTGTGTGTGATGTACCTATGAACGGAAACGTTTTCCTTAGAGCGACTGTGTGGGATGTGCATATGAACGGAAAAGTTTAGCGGGGACTGACTGTGTGGGATTTACTTGCGACCGGAAACAATTTCATCGTATAATTGTATTTTTTAGCTCTACTGAACGTATTTCCTTATTTGAGTGCTCGCCGGTCGCACACGACCTCATTTTGCCGAACGTGTGTGCCAGGAGGGAATATCCCCGACGGTTTCTGGGTCGTGTGGGAAGGACCCCCATCACCCACACTCACTTGGCGACGGTTCCAAATGTCGTCACGGAAAGGGGTAAAAAACCGTTTGTTTAGGACCGACGCGCACTAGTGATTGCGCGCAATCTGATCATGAAGGCAATTTTGCACACATCGCTGGTAAGTCGCCTGGGCACTCTTGAGCCCAAAAGGTATCGACACATAACAGAAGGCTCCAAAAGGAGTGATGAAAGCTGTCTTCTCCTGGTCCTTAACCGCCATCTTTATCTGATGATAACCAGAATAAGCATCCAAAAAGCTCAAACGCTCACAACCCGCCGTAGCATCAATAATTTGATCAATACGAGGGAGAGCAAAAGGATCAGCCAGACAAGCCTTATTTAAGTCTGTGTAATCCACACACATACGCCAAGTACCATTCTTCTTAAGTACAAGCACCGGGTTAGCCAACCACTCAGGATGAAAGACTTCAACAATGAACCTAGCCGCCAAGAGCCGGGCCACTTCTTCACCAATGGCCTTACGCCTCTCTTCATTAAAGCGACGAAGGAATTGCTTGATCGGCTTAAACTTCGGATCAATATTAAGAGTGTGCTCAGCGAGTTCCCTCGGTACACCTGGCATATCAGAAGGTTTCCATGCAAAGATGTCCCGGTTCTCGCGGATGAACTCGATGAGCGCGCTTTCCTATTTTGGATCCAAATTAGCACTGATGCTGAACTGCTTGGATGAATCGCCAGGAATGAAGTCAACTAGCTTAGCGTCATCAGCCGACTTGTACTTCAACAAGGGGTCATGCTCTGTGGTTGGCTTCTTCAGAGACGTCATATCTGCCGGGTCAACATTATCCTTGTAAAATTTTAATTCCTCTGTTGCACAAACAGACTCAGCGTAAGCAGCATCGCCTTCTTCACACTCCAAGACTATCTTGCGACTTCCATGCACCGTGATACTGCCCTTGTGACCCGGCATCTTAAGCTGCAAATAAACATAACACGGCCTCGCCATGAATTTAGCATAAGCCGGCCGTCCAAACAGAGCATGATACGGGCTCTCGATCTTAACAACTTCAAATGTTAATGTCTCCGCTCTGGAATCGTGTTCATCCCCAAAGGCTACTTCCAAAGCAATCTTGCCCACCGGGTATGCCGACTTACCAGGCACCACTCCATGGAAAAGAGTATTGGACGGTTTAAGATTTTTGTCATTTAATCCCATGCGATAGAAAGTATCATAGTAAAGGATATTGATGCTGCTGCCTCCATCCATGAGTACCTTAGTGAACTTGTACCCTCCGACTTGAGGTGCCACCACCAGCGCCAAGTGACCCAGATTATCAACTCGGGGCGGGTGATCCTCACGACTCCACACAATGGGCTGCTCAGACCATCGCAAGTAACGGGGAATCGCCGGCTCAATGGCGTTCACTGCCCTTTTATGGAGCTTCTGATCCCGCTTGCATAAACTTGTGGTGAAGACGTGGTACTGCCCACTATTCAACTGCTTCGGGTTGCTCTGATAACCAGACTGCTGCTGCCGATTCCCCTGACCCAACTGTTGATTAAAACCACCTTGATTGCCTTGGCCCTGGAAACCGGAATTAGAACCGCCACCACCGTAACCCAGACCGTGAGAGCCAGAACCTGAGCCGCCATCCGGCCCATGGTTGTTCTGGAAAAAATGGGAATTTCTGTACCCCTTCATGATGAAGAAATCCTTCCAGAGGTGAGTGGCCGGCTTTTCCCGTGTACCATGCTTCGGGCAGGGCTGATTCATCAGCTCTTCAAGATTGAAATTTGGCCCTCCAAACCGAGGAAGCAGCTTTCCCTTACGACGCTGACCATTATTCTGCGTATTGGTGTTAGCCACAAAATCCAAACTATTATCAGCCTTGCGCTTACTATTGCCCCCCTGACCCGCCGGGTTATGCTGCTGCCCTTTGGTGTTGCTACTCTTCTTTCCCTTTCCCGACCTTTCATCATCAGACTCGGGGTCCTTGGTACTATCAGAGTCAGCATACTTAACCAGAGCCACCATTAGCTCCCCCATGTCACTGTAGTGGCGCTTGAGCCGCCCTAGCTTCTGCTTAAGGGGCATAAAACGACAATTCTTCTCTAACATCAAGACTGCTAAGCCGGCATTGATGCGATCCGCTGAGTGCAGGATAGCTGAGACCCGACGTACCCAATGGGTTGTTAACTCGCCCTCTTCTTGGACACAGGAGTCCAAATCCACAATTGACATAGGTTTCTTGCATGTATCTTTGAAATTCTGGATAAACCGGGCTTTTAACTCGGCCCATGATCCAATGGAATTGGCAAGTAGCCCTTTCAACCAAGTACGGCCGTCCCATCCAACATCACGGTGAAATACTTAGCACACGCAGCATCGCTAACATCCAGCAGCTCCATGGCCATCTCATAACTCTCAACCCACGCTTTAGGGGGCAGGTCAGCTGTGTAGTTAGGAACCTTACGAGGACCCTTGAAATCCTTGGGCAAACGCTCGTTACGCAGAGCCAGCACTAAACATGGCACACCCAAGGTTCTAGAGGTCACGCCTGCCTCTACCGAAGTCGTCGCATAAGCCGGAGAATGTTGATGAGCCACGTACTGAGCCGCCAGCTCAGGCTCCCGACACGCCCTACCCTGATCCACCAGAGCCTGAGTATTAGCACCACCGCGTGCTGGGTCATGTCCTCGAGGCGGGTTACGGCACTGTTCACTGTTTGAGACCGCCAGGGAGTCAATGTGTCTGCTGTAACTCCGGCTTGGACGAGGGGTTGAATGAACCCGCTCGTGACTGTAAGAATAAGACGCTTGCTGCTCCAATGTTGTCTGAAGAAGTTCTCTGTCCCTCCGCATCTCTATTGCCGTCGGGGACTCGCCTTCAACTGGTAGAGCCGCCAGTCATGTTGCCGCAGCAATCATATTATCCAACGGGTTAGAATAATGACCCGGAGGCGTCGGAACATACTGAGGCGGAGTATTATTCAAACGTGGCGGGTCCATCGCTCGTGGCTGAACCGACGCTCCAGTCCCAGGCGCTTCGGCCGCCTGGCTCACCACCGGCGAGTTACTGGTCCCTGCTCCACGCGTGTTAAAGAGGTTTCTCGCCTCATAGACCGAAGGTAAACGAGTCTGATGTCTCCTCCTCATGATTTCATTTGAAGCGTTATGATCCAATGTGAGCCAGAAGGAATCCGCTTGAATCCGCTGTGCCTGGGCGTCCAAAGCAGCCCGTTCTACGTCCATCCTAGCGTTCTCAGCCGCCGGCTCTTGCTTGGCTTGAGCGATCTCATCTCGCAGCTTCACCACATCAACCTTATGTTGTTCCTGGTTGTCTGGGGTCACCTCTACCCCCATCAAAGTCACCAGATCCTCCAACAACTCTGTGAGAACTTGAGCCGACGGGCGCGCAGAGCAGCTAGCACCAGCCGCCACCGCAGCCATTAACTTGAGGTCATAGTCGCGGTGGTTGATGTACCAAGCACCGGCTGTGTGCCGGCCATGAAGATCGCGACCCGGTTCGGCGGCTCATAGGCGTCCGGAATACTATCGCCATCGGAACAACCCCCAAGCCGGCCATCTTGCAGTTCATACAATGAAGTAGTCTCACCTGTGGACGACTCACCATCAGAATAGATGGTCGTCTCATCGCCAGACACAGATCCTTCCTCAAATTCTGCTCCATGGATAAATCCAACAAAGGCGCGCTTCATGGCGGGTTGAACACGGGCGGGTCGTGCACGCTGAGCCGTCTCGATGATGTCGGTGCAGGTGTCCGGCTCAAGGTCCGGTTCATCGATCTTGCCGATGAAGACGTGGATTCCGCCGAAGGGGACCCAGTACCCGTACTCAATTGAGCCGGCCTCGGGGCCCCAGCCTGCATAGTCGATGTAGAGCTTGCCGCGACGACTCTTGGTCATCTGGCCCATAGCGTATCCCTTGATCCCTTCAAAGCTGCCCTTCAAGAACTCGAAACCACCGTGCGTTAGCCCCACGGTGGGCGCCAACTGTCGTGGAATTGTCATGGCAGATGTCCTAGCAGAAGGACTTAGTCGTGGAGCCATCGCAACTAGGTTAGCTTAAAGGGGGTTAAACGGGACAAAGAACACAGGGAGTTTATACTGGTTCGTCCCCTTGCGGTGAAGGTAAAGGCCTAATCCAGTTTGAGGTCATATTGCTTAGGTTTCTATTACCAGGGAGCGAATATGCTTAACCTAGCTTTCGATCTCTTGTTTTCTTGCCCTAAACCACCCCCGGGTCGTCCCTTTATATACACAGGTTGACGCCCAGCGGCTCATGGAGTCCCGGCCGGCTCATACACAACATATCTGGCTCGGTGACTAACTATACATGCCTTACAATACAAGTCACGCATATATGGCGGTTTACACCTGTGGGCCTCGAGTCGCCTTTGGGCTTCAGGCCTTCAGTAAGCCTGCTTCGTGAACCGCCATCTTCAACATCTTCATAGGCTTTGTTATTATGAACCGCCAGTGATATGACCCGGGCCCTCCTGGGCGGGTCATACCCAATAGTTATATCCCCAACAACCTCCCCTATAGACACCTATTCTTGATCCTTTCAATTGGTATCAGAGCATTGGTCTCCATTGCTTTGGTTTAATCACCATTGTAGGAAGATGGATGAGTCTACGAGTGGGAGTATTAGACATAGAGTGCCTATGCTCGATGGAGAGTTCTATAGTGCTTGGAAAAATGATATGCTTGAGATTTTAAATGAATATAATTTGAACAAGTATATTACTAGCCCTTGTGCGCCTCCTATTGATCCATTGCATCCTAACCCCGATGAGTCTCTTGACATGATCCGCAATCTTAGAACTATTAATCTTATCATAAAAGGATTGCCTAGAAACTTGATTGTATGCTTGCCTAGACTTGAATGTGCTTACACCATATGGAGATATCTTGAGGAACGTTTTTCAAACTATTCCTTGAACAACCTAAATGAGATTCTTCAAAAGTCCATTGCTTTTCATAAAATGAAATCTATTGACCCTAAATTTGATGATTGTCTATTTGAGGTTCGTGACCTTATGCGTGCCAAAGGAGATGTTGGAATCATTAGTAGCATCATCTCTCAAGTCATTAGAATCCATAAAGATGCACATTGTCATACATCTAATGAATCACTCTCTCTAGGTGATGATCAATCACAAGACGAGGTTGAACATGGATATTATGATGAGGATGATGATAGTGACTTTGATCTTGATGAGTCTATGAGACACTTTGGTCTTATGGCTAACCTTCATGGTTACATGGCCGGAGGAAAGGAATGGGTTCTTGATAGTGGATGTACTGATCATATGACCGGAGATAAGGACATGTTCCGTGAGCTTGCTGAAAACAACGGCCCCCGAAAGTATGTCACTTTTGGTGATAACTCAAAGGGTAAGGTGGTTGGCCTTGGTAAGGTGGCCATCTCACATGACAGCTCCATCCAAAATGTTATGCTCGTTGAATCTCTTGGCTATAATTTACTTTCCATATCTAGACTAGCCGATTTCGGTTTCAATGTCTTATTTACTGAGATAGATTGCCAAGTGTTTTGAAGACATAATCATAAAATGGTCTTTACCGGTATACGTAGAGCTGATCTATACATTGTTGATTTCACTAAAAAGGCTCAACCTAGAACTTGCTTAATTGCTAAATCATCTAAAGGTTGGTTGTGGCATAGAAGGTTAGATCACGTGGGCATGCAAAATCTTGATAAGCTTATTAAAGGTGATCATATCCCCGGTGTTAAAGATGTTATATTTGACAAGGATAGACTTTGCTGTGCTTGTCAAGCAGGAAAACAAGTTCGAGGAAGTCATCCCGTGAAAAACATTATGACCACGAGAAGACCGCTTGAGCTACTTCATATGGATCTTTTTGGTCCCAATGCCTACAAGAGTCTCGGTGGTAACTCGTTCGGTTTGGTCATTGTTGATGATTTTTCAAGATTTACGTGGGTGTTCTTTCTTGATGATAAATCGCAGGTCCAAAAGATCTTCAAAAACTTCGCTAGGAAGGCCCAAAATCAATTTGAAGTGAAGATCAAGAAGGTTCGCAGCGACAACAGAACGGAGTTCAAGAACGCCAATGTGGATACCTTTCTTGACGAAGAAGGGATTTCACATGAGTTCTCGGCTACGTACACACCTCAAAAAAATGGAGTTGTTGAGAGGAAGAACCGGACACTCATTGAGATGGCGAGAACGATGCTTGATGAATACAAGACGCCAAAACACTTTTGGGCAGAAGCGGTTGAGACAGCTTGTTATGCAACTAATCGACTATATCTTCAAAAGCTGCTCGGCAAGACGACATACGAGCTTCTCACCGGTAACAAACCCCAAGTTGGATACTTTCGAGTATTTGGCTCAAAGTGCTACATTCTTTATAAGCATCGTCGTTCGAAATTTTCCCCTAAATCTCATGAAGGTTTCCAACTCGGTTATGGCTCAAACTCTCACACTTACAATGTCTACAACAATTTCACCCGAAAGGTTGAAGAGGCGGTAGATGTGAAGTTTTATGAATCTAACGGCTCACAAGTAGAGCAATTGCCAATTGATGTAGGAGACAAAGATCCTTCGCAAGCAATTCAAGAATTGTCTATTGGCAAGATTCGCCCAACGGAGGTGAAGGAAAGTACCTCGTCCGTTCAAGTGGAAGCCTCAACTTCACACCAAGGTGGACCACAAGTTGACTTGGAGGCATCCACAAGTGGAACACGTCAAGATGAAGGAAATGCGTAAGTACAACAAGATGAACCTCATCGACCTCCTTCTCCACCACCACAAGAGAACAACAACGCCAACAACAATGAAGAAGGACAAGAGGAAGAACAAGACAATGAAGAGGATGTTCCACCCCGACCCAAACAAAAGCTCTCACGAGTTAGAGCAAGAGTTTCAAGAGATCATCCCGTTGAACAAATCTTTGATGATATTCAAACCGGGAGAATTACTCGCTCTAAAACTCGTTTGGCTAACTTTTGTGAACATTACTCATCATTTCTAGTATTGAACCTATGAAGGTTTAAGAAGCTCTTGATGATCCGGATTGGGTGAACACCATGCATGAAGAGCTACACAATTTCGAGAGGAACCAAGTGTGGACATTGGTAGAAAAGCCGGACGGCAACCAAAATGTCGTTGGAACCAAATGGGTGTTTCGGAATAAGCAAGATGAAGATGGACAAGTTGTACGCAACAAGGCCCGTCTCGTCGCCTAAGGCTACACTCAAGTCGAAGGTATGGACTATGGTGAGGCATATGCCCCCGTTGCTAGACTTGAGTCCATACGCATCTTACTTGCTTATGCCAATCACCATGATATCACTCTATACCAAATGACATTAAAAGTGCTTTTCTAAATGGAGAAATTGAGGAGGAAGTCTATGTTCAAAAACCTCCCGGCTTTGTTAATCCCAAGAAACCTAATCATGTTTACAAACTTCACAAAGCTCTTTATGGTCTTAAACAAGCTCCTAGAGCATGGTATAAATGCTTGACTAAGTTCCTTATTGAAAAAGGCTTTGAGATTGGAAAAATTGATTCTACACTTTTTACTAAAAGGGTTAATGGAGAATTATTCGTGTGCCAAATTTATGTGGATGATATCATATTTGGTTCAACTAACCCTCATTTTAGTGAAAAGTTTGGAAGGCTAATGTCGGAGAAGTTTGAGATGTCTATGATGAGTGAACTCAGATTCTTTCTTGGTTTGCAAATCAAGCAAACTAAGTTTATTTCTCAAACAAAGTATACCAAGGACTTATTCAAGAAGTTCAATATGCAAGAAAGCAAAGGTATGAAAACACCCATGCCTACTAGTGGAGATCTTGACTTGACTAAGGATGGCAAACCGGTTGACCAAAAGGTTTACCGCTCTATGATTGGTTTATTATTATATCTATGTGCCTCCCGTCCCGATATTATGCTAAGTGTGTGCATGTGTGCACGTTATCAAGCGGCCCCTAAAGAATGTCTTCTTAAGGCTGTGAAAAGGATAGTGAGATACTTAATCCACACACCAAACTTTGGCATTTGGTATCCTAAGAGGTCTTCTTTTGATCTTGTTGGCTACTCCGACTCGGACTATGCCGGTGACAAGGTTGATAGAAAGTCCACTTCGGGTACTTGTCAATTTCTTGGTAGATCTCTTGTATCTTGGTCCTCCAAGAAACAAAACTCGGTATCCTTATCCACCGCCGAAGCAGAATACATTGCCGCCGAATCATGTTGTGCTCAATTACTTTGGATGACCCAAACTCTTAAGGATTATGGGATATATGTGAAACATGTTCCATTGCTTTGTGATAATGAGAGTGCTATTAAGATTACTCACAATCTCGTGCAACATTATCGGACTAAGCATATTGAAGTTCGTCATCTCATTCGGGATCATGTTGCTAAAGGAGACATCAATCTTAATCATGTTCGTACCGATAAGCAATTGGCGGATATATTCACCAAACCGCTTGGTGAGAAAGTATTTTGTCGTTTGAGAGGTGAATTTAACATTATTGATGCCTCAAACTTGGAGTAGGAACTCCATCTAGATGCATGCAAGGCATGAGCCTTCTATGACTAATCCTTGATATTTCTCTTATGATGATGATCATATGTCTTGGATCTATACTTGTACCCTTGGATGTTATCTAACCCTTGTAGGTACTTGGATGAGCTCAAATCTATGAGATTGCAAGTCACTCATATCTTGAGCAATCTCTACATCACCAAGTTTCTACTATATGGTTGTGGAATACAAGGAAGGAAGACCTCACTCAACATATCCTTTGAAAATTTCTATATATCAAATTTCTTTTGGTATCAAGTTTCATGATTGTCATTTTGGACACACAAGTGCTCTTCCTTGCAAGACTAACCCATGTAGGAAGATGAACTCAAACTACAAGTGGTGCTCTCAACTCTTGATGGACTACACCAACCTTGAGCATCCCACACAAGTTCAACTAGATGATCAAGATCAACACAACCCAAGGTATGTTATTCCATCTTAGAGAAGCTTTACCCCAAGTCATGGGTCAAAGTAGTTCAACAAGATGTGAATACATCAAAATGCTTAAACGAAAAATGGTAACCCCATTTTGAGCTTAAACGATGAGTATGACCTACGATCAAGTGTTATCACTTGACTCCTCAGTCAATATACTCTAACATAGGTGACTTTGTCGCCGACCCCTTCTAGATGAAGTTCTCTAGTGTTTTTTTGTTTTTGTGTTTTGCATATGCTTCTTGCTATCTTGTTTCATCTAGATCTCTTTCCTTATGTATGTTATTCTCTGCATTCTCTGCATCTAATTCATTGCAAATTCTTTAGTTAATTCCTTGCAAATCTTTGTGAGATCTTGATTGCCAAGTGAGCTGAGGTGACAAAAATTTTCTTCTGTATTGAGCTCGGCCTCGCCGACTCATGCCTATCGGCTAGACCGAACTACAACAATACCTTGTAGACAGTTCATCAGTACAACCGACAAGGACTAACTCGGTCTGACCGATATGCATCATCTATGACACTACTAACTCGGTGTCACTGATGAAAATGAATCGGCGCTAACGATTTCACTACTAAGAAAACATTTTGCCATTACAAAATTCATTTCTTCTCCAGCTCCACTCGATGATTCTTATCCTCTACCCGCATCTTAAACTACATGCTGCTTTGTAGTGTGTCTCAAGGACCAAACCTATTTGACTCATACTCCAGAAGATCCCTTCTTGGAAATTGATGTCAAAGCGGGAGAGAGAGAGCACATCAAAGCTTATCACATGGGAGAGAAAGCACATCTTAGCTTCTCCAGAGGCTCATTAACAATAGAGGAGAGAAGTCACATGTCTTTAAGAGGGGAAAGACATGTTAATGTTATTGTATGGTTGTTTGTACCATTTCTTGCTCTGATTATGTTTGCTTTGCTATGATTTTCTCTTACCCTACCTTCTCCCATTATCCAATATCAGATTCAGGGAGAGAAAGAGTTCATATCTAGGGGAGGAAAATCTTTGGAATTCATTGCATATCTTTATCCTTGGGGACATGTCTATATCCAAATAGAGTACTAGGTACTCACTCAATACATGTCATCCCAGTCTTGGTACTCTTGTGGTTTTATAAACTTGCTTTGATTAGTAGTGTTTTTGTGTTGTCTAACCTTGTTTTTCTCAAGCTCATCACTTCCAAAGCCAGCTCAAGACCACAAGGTAGGTATATGCATCACACTCATGTGCATGATGATCTCTTGCTGATGTACATATTGTTTGCAAGAAGGACTCATGAACATGAGGGTACACTTCATGTATCTACATCATTTGCTTTGATGCATATAGCCAAGACACATGTAACTCATTGCTTGCTCTGACATGCTTATGCATTCACATGCTCTCATATTATATCTTTACATGATTGCATACATTTAGGGGGAGCCTATGCATGTTACATGTCTTTCCAAAGCTTTACTTGTTACTCTTCATATCTTTATCTAAAGCTTTGATGTATGTTGTCATCAATTACCAAAAAGGGGGAGATTGAAAGCACAAGTGCTCCCTGTGTGATTTTGGTAATTAATGTCAACATATCTCTTGTTGGACTAATATCTTTATCTAGTATATTTCAGAAAGTTCAACAATGGCGTGGCATGGACAAGAGGATGTGGAACCCCTTCAAAATGCTAAGGACAAAGATTGGCAAAAGCTCAAGACTCTTCATTTCTATTTTAGTGATCCAAGATCACATTCAGTCCATAGGAAAGCCAATACTATTAAAAGAGGATGAGGTGTTGCTTAATGGTCTACTTGCTCAAAGTGCTTAGTGATATGCTCCAAAGCCCTCAACCACTTTCTCATTTCCAAATATGTCCAAAACCTAAAGTCAAACTCGGCCCCACTGATTTGATCTATCCGGCGCCACTGAGTTCCTTTGACATAGCCACTACCAGAAACCCTAATCAATTCGGTCTCACCGATCGGGATCTCGGTCTCACCGAGATGGCAATGCAAACTCTCTGTTTCCCTTCGTAACGTTTCGGTCTTATCAAAATGAGCGATCGGCCCCACCGAGTTCGCAATGCAAACTCTCTGTTTCCCTTCATAATGTTTTGGTCTCATCAAAATGAGCGATCGGTCCCACCGAGTTTGCCTGACCAACTCTCTTTTTGCTCATTGCTGAAATCGCTCTCATTGAGTTCATGCAATCGGTCACACCGAGATGAGGTTTTGCCCTAACCCTAGCACATCGGTCCCACCGAGTTGATGATGTAGGTCCCACCGAGAATCCTAAGTTCACATTTTGAACTAAATTGGTCTCACCGAGTTCTCGTATTCGGTCTGACCGAGTTGGGTCAAATGTGTGTAACGGTTAGATTTTGTGTGGAGGCTATATATACCCCTCCACCCCTTCTCTATTCAAAAGAGAGCCATCAGAACGTGCCTACACTTCCACTACTCATTTTCTGAGAGAGAACCACCTACTCATGTGTTGAGGCAAAGACGTTCCAATCCAACCACAAGAATCTTGATCTCTAGCCTTCCCCAAGTTGCTTTCCACTCAAATCATCTTTCCACCATAGCCAAATATGTGAGAGAGAGTTGAGTGTTGGGAGACTATCATTTGAAGCACAAGAGCAAGGAGTTCATCATCATCACACCATCTATTACCTTTTGGAGAGTGGTGTCTCCTAGATTGGTTAGGTGTCACTTGGGAGCCTCCATCAAGATTGTGGAGTTGAACCAAGGAGTTTGTAAGGGCAAGGAGATCGCCTACTTCGTGAAGATCTACCCGAGTGAGGCAAGTCCTTCGTGGGCGATGGCCATGGTGGGATAGACAAGGTTGCTTCTTCGTGGACCCTTCGTGGGTGGAACCCTCTGTGGACTCGCGCAACCGTTACCCTTCGTGGGTTGAAGTCTCCACCAACGTGGATGTACGATAGCACCACCTATCGGAACCATGCCAAAAATCTCCGTGTCCTCATTGCGTTTGCACACTCCAATCCCATCCCTTTACTTTCTTGCAAATTGCATGCTTTACTCTTTCCGCTGCTCATACTCTTGTCATGCTTGCTTGAAATGTATTATGAATGCTTAAACTTGTGCTAAAACTCCACCTCAACTTAAAGAAATTAAAAACTGCTACTTTTGCTTGTTGAGGGTCTAATCACCACCCCCCCTCTAGACACCTCTTCTCGATCCTTTCAATTAAGCATAGCAAAGTCATAGCAATATCAATCTCCGAACATAATGGATACTAGGGATCAAGCCCTAACAAAACTAACTCGATTACATGATGAATATAATCCAACCTCTCACGGACCAGCGAGCCTACGAAGGAATTACTCACTCCCAGCGGTGAGCATCATGAAATTGGTGATGGAGGATGGTTGATGATGACGAAGACGAAAGATTCCCCTCTCCGGAGCCCCAAACAGACTCCAGATCTGGCCTCCCGATGAAGAACAGGAGGTGGCGGCGGCTCCATATCGTAATACGCGATGAAATTTCCTCCCCTATTTTTTCTCCAAAAAAGGAATTTATAGTGGCACAGTTAGGGTCAGAGGGGCCTCGTGGGCTCCACTACCCACCAGGGCGCGCCAGGAGGGGGTGGCGCACCCTAGTGCCTAGTGGGCAGCCGGGCCCCCCTCAGGTGGGTATTTGCTCCAGTATTTTTCTTTTATTTCGTAAAAATTCTCCGAAATGTTTCGTCCAATTCTGAGAACTTTTATTTCTGCACAAAATAACACCATGGTAGTCCTGCTGAAAACAGCGTCAGTCCAGGTTAGTTTCATTCAAATCATGCAAGTTAGAGTCCAAAACAAGAGCAAAAGTGTTTGGAAAAGTAGATTCGGTGGAGACGTATCATGTACGACCTGTCTTGCGGCCCGGTGAAGTAGGCAGCTCCAGCTACCGAGTCCATGAGGCCGGCGAAGTTGCGGTCGCTCCAGGCGGCAAGAAAGTAGAGAGATTGCGATGGTCGACGGCTACGGGGAAGCAGTGCCAGGGCCCTCGACGTGCCCGAAGTTGGAGCTGCTCCGGTGCCGTGCACAACGGCATGGGTGAATCGGCTCATGTAAGGTTCACACGGTCGTCGTCGAGGTAGCTCTGGCAGCACGGAGTAAGAGGCACATGGCCCAGTGCACAATGGCAAACGGACAGCCGCTCCGGCACTTGGGAGGAGGCCGGCGGTGAATTTGGTGCGGTGGGGGCGCCATGGAGGAGTGGCTGAGGTTTCGAGGCTGGGAAGAAGGTGATTTGGCGCCCGCGCTGTATGAATGGGGAATTGGGAGGGGGAACCATGTCTTACGGACGCATATGTCTAAAATGTGGGGGAAGTTGCAGTTCTACCCCTGCATTTTGGCTTCTGGGCTTGGGTCTGTGTCTTGAGGGTCGGGGATAGTAGGGTAACTTTGCTTCTTCCAAATAGTGGGCGCCAGCGATTTCGGGCGAGGAGGACGTGTTTTGAAATAGTGGGCGCGAGCGATTTCAGCCGAGGAGGGCATGTTTTGAAATAGTGGGCGCGAGCAATTCGGCCGAGAAGGGGGTGTTTTGCCGCCCATGGTTTATGAATTATCCGGCACCTATCATTTCGGTTGAGGAGGGGGCGCGCTTGGATGAAGTTACAAACCTACCCTCGATGTACAACGGGCCAATTGATGCGTGTCCCACATATGCCGGTAATTTCGCGTCTCCCATTTATTTGCTTGGGCGAATTCCATCGAGCAGAGGGTGTTTAGCGGTTCATTCAATTTTTGGGAGAACGAGCATCCACGTCTACATTACCAAGTCGATTCAAATCAAATTTGGAAATATTAGCTTGCCACTTCTTTTTTAGATGGTGAGATGATGCTCGGGACTAATGTGCTTTTACATGCTCGTTGCTAACGATTTACTATTTGACAAATAGTTGACCCACTCAAAAACAGGAATCAAACCCAAAATGAAATATCTCGATTCAATGAAATAGCTCGTTCACCCGGACAAAATTGTGGACTAAATCCAAAATTGAACACCTCAATTGAGTAGCATGTTGTATTATAGTACTCCATGAACATGCTGAAAGTCAAATTAATGAACTTGTTTGACACGCATATCTCCGTTCATGTGTGGATTGCAAACACCATGTTCTCCAATTCAAATATTTGAATGCAATTTATATCTAAACCTTGTTTATATAAGTCTTGGATGCATAAAAGCGACCTCCCCCTCTCCCGGACTCTTGTTTCTCGTTCTCTATCTAGCCGACAAACTTCGTTTCTGTCGCACGCATACAAACACAAACCTTGTCGGTCCCTATCTCTCTCTCTCTCTATATATATATATATATATCATTGTCGGTCTTTCTAGTTCGCATGCACACTCCATGTATAGGTCTCTCTGGCAGACTATGATTCTCTAGTCCAAGCTAAATACCTAGGGTGCACTCATCGTACGCACACAAATTCCCTAGCTCATTGTACATAACTCTCTCACGCACCACTCTACCGTTTCGGGGCTCTTCCCTCTCTCTCTCTATCTCTCGAACTCTCCATCTCCCTAGGTCACACGTACACATGCATATCTCACTCGCACTAGCTAGGCCCATCTAAAACTCTCTCTCTCCCTCATTCTCTCTCCATCGCACACGCACACACACACAACCTCACGCCTAGCTAAGTATGACTGTCTCTCACTCCGTTGTAGGCACACGCAGTCCCCCCTATGTATATGTCTGTCGGTGCAACAAACCCTGGGTCTGTTGCCCAGATTGTGCACAGATTGAAGCACCAACCCAAGTCAAAGATTGAAGGACGAAGAGATTTGAAGAACCAACACGCAGTCTAGAGAGACCAAGATCAAGACAAGGAAGCAAGATATCGGCAAGAGAAGGACCTCCCTTGCCGGGCAGGCGAGCCCGGCAAGGGGCAAGGCCACTGCCAGAGGCAGGCAACCAAGGCACCCCGGCAAGGTCTGCCGGGGCACGTGGGGGCAGAACCACCCCACCAACCACTCAAGCACGACCCACGTTGTCAATCAGTGCGGTGTCAAGCCGCAAGATGATTAAGTGGCAGCCATTCGCCACATGGCGGCCATTTCCTACAGAAGAAACCCACAGACAACACCCGTCCTGTGACGTGTCAATAGAACAGGTGCGGAGCTGGCAAGATAGCCTGGCAAGCCTTGCCGGGCAACTAGTGATGTGACACTAAGCAGCGCATTTAATGCACCATGTCAGCCTGCAGAGTTAGGTATCATAGCACTATTTGCTATCACATCAGTGGATAATGACCACTTTGCCATTGTGGTGACCCCTTAATCTATAAAAGGAGGCCCATGGCACTCGTAGGAGGGGTTGGAAAGTTGATGAACCCAAGCCACCATACGCGTGTAGTCGCAGCAGCCCCGAGGCAAACCCTGCTAGGCAAGTGTACTACGCATCACCATGCTCATTCCACCATCAATCCACCAAAGCGAGAGTAGGGTCTTACGCCTCGCGGCGGCCTGAACCTAGGTAAATTGCTTGTGTGCTCTTTGCCGTGCTGCCATGCACTGATCTGCTCTTTGTGCAACGCGACGTCCCCCTGCCGAACTAGCAAGGGGCCACTCGGTCCCCTAGGTGGTCGCGGATATCCCGTGACAATGTCGGTTTCTCAGTCTCCATCACAAACATACACATTGCTCTTTACCTCACTTGGTCTATCTCGATTTCTCTCGGGGCAACGTTGTCGGGACCCCGATTCCAAGTCACACCGATCTAGCCTGTAACACCTCATATCACTTTGCGGCCTCACGCACGGTATCCCCACGGGTGTCGCCTTACCATGGCCCGGGACCGTTTGCGCCTTTTGGCTCACGTATATGACAGTGTCGCTAGCATCCATATGACAGAGAACCCGGGCCGACATGGCTAGTCGTGAACCCAAAGCGGCACTAACGTATGGGGACAGGCATACATGAATCAACATCGAACGTGTCGGTCAGCAACGTGCGAATCCGGGCTGTAGCACTGGGCTAACAGGACTCCGGGAACCCGGGCTGTAGCAGGCTAGGCAGGACTCCGGATGTCACCGCGTGACATTTCCCCGAAGGGACAGACACAGGAACGATATGAATCACATGCCGGCCAGTCAGGTGTCCAGAGCAGTAGTGCTGGGCTAGCAGGACTCCGGTGAACCAGGCTGTAGCGGACTACTATGGCTCAAGGAGGCACTAGACTACATTTCCCCATAAGAGAGGCTGCTAAGGATAGACAACTAGATTGTCGAATCCCACACATACCAAGCATTTCAATCATACACACAATATGCTCGATATGTGCAAATACAACATGGCATCACAACAAGACTCTACGACTCAGAGTATTTATTTATTAGGCTCCGAAGAGCCAGATATTACAAGCATGGGTCTCATGACCCAACATTCAGAGCATACAAGTCAAAGCACATGCGGAAGCTTAACATGTCTGAGTACAGACATCTACAAATGGAAAAGGCTGAGAAGCCTGACTATCTACCAGATCCTGCCGAGGGCACAAGATCGTAGCTGAGGTATCAAGCTAAACGTCGAAGTCCACACGGAACTACTAGCGAGACTGACGTCTCTCTGCAAAACATAAAATAAGCAAACGTGAGTACAAATGTACCCAGCAAGACTTACATCAGAACTATCTACATATGCATCGGTATCAACAAAAGGGGGGTGGTGGAGTTTAACTGCAGCAAGCCAGCTTTGACTCGGTGGCTATCCTGAACTACGACTGCAAGTAACTCTTTTGAGGTGGCGCACACGAGTCCACAAATTCACCATATCAATACTCCACTATGGATCCGCTCCCGTCTCCCTACGAGAACGCCATCCATAGCACTCACGCTTATCTTGCGCATTTTAGGGTATCCACTTTCACTTGTCTATGAACTGTTGTAGGCAACCCAGAAGTCCATTTCCGCGGACACGGCTATTCGAATAGATGATGTTAACCCTGCAGGGGTGTACTTCGACACACACGCTCTCGCCACTTACCACCATGTACACGTCGTGTACCTCGGCAACCTTCAAGCGGAAGCCTGGCGAGGGAGTCGGCCACAGCCTACCTAAACACTCAAGTCTCTAGTCCAGGTTTATCGCCTATTCAGGTTCCATCCGCAGGGAGTCCGGCCGAGTTTTCCACATACGGCCCCGAACGATGTGTGCAGGGTTCCCGAGACACCAAACGGGCGCCCGGTACACCGTGCCACGTGCCTACCGCATCACAGCCCACCCCTCGGTCAGCGCTGTCCACGGCCTCCAGCATACTACAAACACCAGAAACTACTTGCAACTCCTGGACAGAGGACAAGGGTGATTAAGAAGCCGAGAGGGTCCATTGGTTTCGGGCCCAATGCGTGGTAGTAACTGTATCATGGATCACAAACACAGAACTCAGTTCCTGAGGACGGCTTCAATGAGACAACCCACCATGTACTCCTACATGGCCTCTCACCGCTACCTTTACCAAATCGTGTTCACACACTTAGCTCACACACAGTAGGACATGTTCATCACCATTCCAATTCATCCCCGATGAATCAGACCCGACTCAACTCTAAGCAGTAGCAGGCATGACAAACAAGCATGAATGAGTAGGCACATCAGGGCTCAAACAACTCCTACTCATGCTAGTGGGTTTCAACTATTTACTGTGGCAATGACAGGTCATGCAGAGGATAAGGGGTTCAACTACCGCAGCATGTAACAGTTGAATCGTTGTTGTCCTAATGTAGTAAAGAGAGCAGGAGCGAGAGAGTGGGATTGTATCGGAATGAACAAGGGGGGTTATGCTTGCCTGGCACTTCTGAAGATAGCATTGAGTCTTCATTAGTGTCATCGAACTCATCGTCGGAAACACGGCTATCGAGAGGGGATAATGCCGGCAACAGAGAGGAAACACAATCAATGCAATGCACAATATGATGCATGATCATGACATGGCAATATGAATGTGTTTTGAGCTAATGCGGCTAGCAACATATTAAATGGAGTTGGTTTGAACCTTAGGTTCAAATTCAAACTCCATATAAGACATTTCAAATGCCATTTATTCAAATTGTCATATACAGTGGCTGTAAGTTGTTCAAACATGCATGAGGATGCCATAAACAGATTCTTTGGATTTTTCTTATAATTTTTCATATATAAATCATTTCATTTGGAGCTACGGTTGAATTTCTATGAATTTTAGAAGTTAGGGCATTTTCTGGAATTTTCTGAATAAACTTAAATCCAGATAATGCTTTACTGCGTCAGCCTGACGTCATCACTACGTCAGCGAGTCAACGGGCTGGCCAGGGTCAAACCTGACCCGTGGGACCTGCCTGTCAGTGACTAACCTAACTAATCCAGATTAATTAGCGCTAAACTAATACTAATCTAGTTTAGTTAGGAGCATGGGCCCACACGTCAGTGGGTCAGGGGGAAGTCAAACCCCGGTCAAGCAGGGTCAAACCCTCCGGACTTGGTCCACGGCTCGTCGCCGGTGAAACCCGGGACGGCGGAGGGGCTCGGGATTTGCCCACGGTCGACCAAATCGACCGCGGTTTGGTCCTACGCGTAGCTGGGGCTCGCGCGCATCTAGTAGGCCAAGCGGGAGGAGCTGGGGTGGTCTAAGTCGACGGCGGCGAGCACGAATGCGGCGGCCGGAGTTCGGTTCTCGGCGGTTTCGGTGTTGCGAAGCACGGCAGGAGCAGCTGGAGGGGGTTTTGGGCTTCGGGTGTTGCGCTGAGCACAGCTATGTGCTCGGTTGCAGCTCTATGTGACAGTGGCCACGGCGGCGTCATGGCCGGCGGCGGTGAGCTCTCGGGCTCGGTCGGAAGACGGGGCTAGGGGACGAGAACAGAGGGGGAGAGCGAGGGGGAAGCAACAGGAGCTCACAGTGAACTCTAAGGCGTCGTCGGAGAGGTCGGGGAAGCCCGGACGGTGACGAATCGAACGGGGCGGCGCTCGGAGCAGAGGAAGAAGACAACAGCGATAGCGGCGCTGCGGGGCGCTCCGGCGTCACGTGCGTCGGCTTAGAGCTTCATGGATCCGAGGCGGAGCTTGTAGGCTAGTTGGATGGCCGCGGGGATGCTGGTGGCCGCGGTTGTTCACGGCGGCGTGCTCAGGCACGTGAGGGGAAGAGCGATGGAGAGAGACAGAGGAGAGGGAGGAGGTCGGGAGAGAGTGAGAGAGTCCCAGGGGGTGCGTGGCGATGCGGGAGAGATCCAAGGTGACGGGGACGCAGGCAGGCAGGGTGGAGGTGGCCGGGGCGCGTGCCGGCGCGCTGCGTCCACGCGCTCTGCCTACTGGCCTGGGGAGGAAGACGACAGGAAGGACGAGGTGGGCTGGGCCGAATCTGCTAGGCCACCAGGTAAGTGGGCCTCAGGTAAGTCTCTGCTTCTTTTTTTATTTCTTTCTGTTTTCTATTTTCTGCAATTGGTTCGATTTAGCAAAAATGCCAAACCACTTTGTAAAATGCTCAAAATATTTGCGGCGCTTGGGAAATTATTTCCCACGGCCCTCAAGTGCTTTCAAGATTATTTGGACATTTAAGAGTATTTATAGAATTTAATTGTCCAAATTCAAATACTTATGAATTAACTCCAAGATCCATAAATGTCCTAGAAATGTGTGCATCATTTTTGGGAGAAGTTTTCACCCATTCCAAAATTGATGAACTTTTCTGAAGGCCATTTTGGGTAGATCGAAAAGATTTAATTTGACCCTAATTGTATTTCATTTAGTGCTAGGGTTTTAACATCCCCATTTCAAGATTAATTGAAATCGAAAATGATGCATGGATGCAAGGCCACTAATTACAAGAAGATTTCTAGGGCTGTGACAATCTTTCTATTGCAGACACACCTCGTCCCTCGATCTCCCACCCATATAGTCCCCTCACGATCTCGAGGGGATCTCTCTATCACAAACACACCCTCCCTCCCTCCCCATGTGTCCATCTTCTCCATACGTCCCTCTTGACCTCTGTCCCTTGTTGGCCAGACCTCTATTGGACATGTGCTATAGGGGGGCCTCTCTCCATTGCAAACAACCACACACTAGCTATCTCCGTGTATCTCCTCACCTCGCTTTTCTATCTCGGAGATGCATGCGTGATATGTTTGCATAAGACACGCACACACACTCTCTCTATTTTATCGTTTGTTGTCCCTTTCTCTTTCACACACACTCTCTTTTTGCACACTCACTCTTTCTCCTTCACACGCACTTGATCTCTCTCCACTTAGGTACTCTCTTCAGTCCATAGCATATAGATTTATTTAAAAGTCAAACTTCACAAAGTTTGACCAGGTACGTGGAGAAAAACATTTACATCTAGAACGGCAAACATATGTCATTAGTTTCGCCACAAGATGTGGTTTCATATGTTGTATCTTTGGTATGTAGATATAAATAATATTTTGTGTAAACCTGGTCAAAGTTTCCAAAGTTTGACTTATAAATTTTTTATATGCACTACAATATCGAACGGAAGGAGTACTCTTTCCCTCTCTCAGCTATCTGACGCACCACTCTCAGCCATGTCGGGGCTCCTCTATCTCTCTCAAACTTTATATCTCCCTGGTTCACACATACACATATCTCGCTCGCACTACATAGACCCATCTAACACCTGCCCTTGTTCTCTCTCTATGTGACACGCACCCCCCTAAGTACCATAATCTCTCACTCCATCATAGGCACATGCACTCCCCCCTAAGTATGACTATCTCTCACTATCCCTACATCTACCCGGGAGTTTGAGTGACCTGCCCCTTCGAACCCCGCCCGCTAACCGGCTAGCGGGACCGCCATGTGTGTAGCGCCTTGTATTTCATACACGATCACTCAAACCGGTAGAATGCGATTCTATGCATAACTTTGTTTTGCAGGCTTGATGTGAATAGTATGGCTCATGTGTATGTGATGCATGTGTGTAAATTATACATGGCCTGCGCGTCATGTTTGTCAGCCGGCAGGAACCAAAGAGATGTCATTATAATGTATAACGACCTGCGTGTCGACTTGTGACTCTATGTAAAATTCATTACTAGTTGTAGTAGTGGGATAATAGAGAACAATTGGTGGCTTGGCGTCCCGGCGTGACAAACAAGATGGAGTTCCTAGATGGTCATCAGAGTCGGAGCCGACCTTGAAGAACATCCATGAAGGAGCCATACTATTTCACAATATATGTTTATTTGTGATTGTTATGCTTCTTAGTTTCTATGCATGTTCAAATGATAGAAAAATCCATCATGAATATCAAGTAAATTGTCATTCCTGATGTTGCACATTCGCACGTAAAGTACGTCTAGTAGTGGGCTCATAAAATTGGGGTGCTACTAGGTTTCCTGAACTAAAGGGTTCGTGTTGGACACGGACATGCACTGCATCAGGTTAACTTGACAAGGCTATCAAAACGGTTTTGGGCCTTGTGGCAAAGGAGGTCGGGAGCCGGGGTATGAGATACCAACTCGACCGAGAGGAGTCATATAGAGATACGATTAGCAAGGAGTTGCTTACCGGATAGGCATGTTGTCTAGAAGTGATGCTAAAGCTCACTAGTCGCATGCGCTAGTCGGATCCTGAATCACTGAGAGTTTGCGGAGGGATGCTGACTTCAGTGGGAGTATTTCTGTTTAAGGTTTGAATTACTCTACATAAACACATTGCTTAGTGAATGCATATCTTTCTGTTGTAGATCAATGGCACCACCTGCTCAACCCAACTTTGCATTGAAATCAATCTTGGAAACGGATAAACTTAATGGAACAAACTTTACCACCTGGTATAGAAATTTGAGAATTGTTCTCAAGCATGATAAGAAAGAACAAGTTCTAGAGGATCCACTTCCAGATGAACCTACCGATACTACTAATGCCACAACCAGGAATGCTTACCAGAAACTCGTTGATGAATCAAACGAGATCAGCTGCCTCATGATGGCTTGTATGGAGCTCGATTTGCAGCAGCATTTCGAAGATGTAGGGTCTTTCGATATGTTTGAGAGTCTCAAGAGCATGTTTCGGGTTCAGGCTAGGGCCGAAAGGTTCAATGTCTGGCGATTCTTGATGGATTGTAAGATGAAGGAAGGTGATCCACTGAGCCCACATGTGATCAAGATGATCGCATATGTGCAAGCCCTGGGTCGGTTAGGCTTCCCGCTCTTGGATGACCTGGCTACAGATGCAGTTCTGGGTTCTCTTCCACCTAGCTATGGGGCGTTCATCTCGAACTATCATATGCATGGCATGGATAAGAAGCTCATTGAATTGCATGGTATGCTTAAGGTGGTAGAGTAGGGTATAAAGAAAGGCACACATCAAGTGTTGATGGTGTAGAAGCAGCTAAGTTCAAGAAGAGTTGGTCTAAGAAAAAGGCTAAGGCAAAGGGCACGGAGAAGGTGATCTCCGCCGCTGCGCCGAAGTCTGCACCAAACTCAGGGACCGTTTGCTATTATTGCAAGGAGACCGGTCACTGGAAGAGGAACTGTAGCAAGTGGCCTGCAGAGCATGGCAAGAAGGCCGGAAATGCTACTTCAGGCAAAGGTACACTTGTTGCATATGTTATAGACATTTACCTTGCTGACATACCTAGTAGCTCTTGGGCATTTGATACCGGATCGGTTGTTCATATTTGCAACTCGATGCAGGGGCTAGTAAGAACTAGGCGTGTGGCACAAGAGAAGATCAACATCAGGGTCGGCAACAAAGCAAGAGTTGCTGCGTTAGAAGTCGGCACGATGCAACTCCAGCTTCCTTCCGGATTCATTGAATAATTGTTATTACATTCCTGCACTTAGTCGGAACATTATTTCTGCCTCATGTTTGATGAGTCAGGGTTATGAATTCAATTAAAAGGACAATGGTTGTTCGATATTTTTGAATGGTATGTTCCACGGCTATGCACCCATAGTAGATGGGCTATTTATTTTGAATCTGGAAACAAAACATGTCCAGAATATGAATGTCAAGAGGCATAAGCCTAATGAGATAAATCCGGCATACTTCTGGCATTGCCGGCTTGGACATATTAGTCTGAAACGCATGAATAAGCTCCATGATGATGGTGTCCTAACTTCATCCGACTTCGGGTCGTTCGAGACATGCGAATCATGCTTGCTAGGCAAGATGACTAAGTCTCCTTTTGCAAAGAGTTGCGAGAGGGCGTCTGAGCTGTTGGAGCTTATACATAGTGATGTGTGTGGTCCAATGAGCACGACTGCTAGAGGTGGCTATTAGTACTTCGTGAATTTTACTGACGACTTGAGTAGATATGGCTATATCTATTAGATGAGGCACAAGTCAGAAACTTTTGAAAAATTCAAGGAGTTTAAGAATGAGGTTGAGAATCAGCTTGGCAAGACTATAAAGCTTCTATGATCTGATCGTGGAGGCCAGTATATGAGCCAGGAGTTTGATGATCATCTGAAAAGCCAAGGTATAGTACCTCAACTCACACCTCCGGGTACGCCACAGAGAAATGGCATGTCAGAACGGAGGAATCGTACCTTGTTGGACATGGTTCGCTCTATCATGAGCAAATCGGATTTACCCTTGTCATTCTGGGGATACGCTCTAGAAACTGCAGCTTTAACACTCAACAGAGTACCATCTAAATCCGTAGATAAGACGCCACATGAGATGTGGACTGGGAAGAGTCCCAAGTTGTTTGTTCTAAAGATTTGGGGTTGTGAAGCATTTGTCAAGCGACTTATGTCAGATAAGCTTAAACCCAAGTCGGATAAATGCATATTCGTGGGATATCCGAGGGAAATCTTGGGATATAGCTTCTACAACCGCGAAGAGAACAAAGTGTTTGTTGCTCGAAACGTGGTCTTCCTTGAGAAAGAGTTTCTCGGGCGGGAGGCCAGTGGGAGGCAGGTGCAACTCGAAGATGTTCGAGCACCACTTGGGGACAACTCGGTGGGTGATTTGATCATACCGAAGTCTGTCAAGGAACCCGAGGTGGAAGCGGCACCGGAACCATGGAGGTCGGAAAGATTGCGAGAGTGAGCGATGTGTTGTTACTAGAAAGCGACAGACGGCTACGTATGCGGAAGCGATGGTAAGCCTAGATTCTGAGGCATGGCTGGAGGCCATGAGGTCCAAATTAAAGTCCATGGATGAAAATCAAGTCTGGGACTTGGTTGATCTGCCACCTGGCGTAAAAGCCATAGGTTGCAAATGGGTCTTTAAGAAGAAAACCGATGTGGATGGAAATGTTCAGATCCACAAAGCTCGGCTTGTCGCTGAAGGTTATGGACAAGTTCAAGGAATTGACTACGACGAGACTTACTCGCCGGTAGATATGCTAAATTCGGTGAGGATCGTACTAGCTATAGCTGCCTATTTCGATTACGAGATATGGCAGATGGATGTCAAAACAGCTTTCCTTCATGGAAATTTAACCGGGGACGTGTATATGATATAACCCAAGGGTTTTGTTGATCGGACTAGCACTAGTAAGGTATGCAAGCTCAAGAGATCCATTTATGGGTTGAGACAAGCATCTCGGAGCTGGAATATTCGTTTGATGAGGTCGCCACTGGTCTCGGTTTCATCAAAAGCGAAGAGGATGGTTATTTGTATAAGCAGTTGAGTAGGAGCTCGATAGTGTTTTTGATACTATATGTGGATGACATATTGCTGATCGGAAATGATGTTTCAATGCTGAACTCGGTCAAGGAATCATTGAATGGAAAGTTTTCGATGAAGGACCTCGGTGAAGCAGTTTACATATCGGGCATTAAGATCTATAGAGATTGATCGAGGAGGCTGCTCGGCTTGAGCCAGAGCACGTACAGTGTTGAAGCGGTTCAACATGAGTGAAGCCAAGAAAGGGTTCTTGTTTGTCTCACATGGTATAAGGCTAAGCGAGACTCAGAGTCCTTCGACATCTGATGAGCAAAGCAGGATGAGTCGGATTCCGTATGCCTCGGCAATCGGATCCATCATGTATGCCATGATATGTACATGACCTGATGTTACTTTTGCAATAAGCCTAACAAGTAGATACCAGGCCAACCCAGGTGAGAGTCACCGAGCGGCGGCAAAGACTATTCTGAAGTACCTGAAAAGGACTAACCCGATGTTCCTAGTTTATGGAGGTGAGGAGCTCATCATAAAGGGTTACGCCGATGCTAGTTTCCAAACCGATAGAGATGATTGTCGATCACAGTCTGGATTCGTGTATGTCATGAACGGAGGAGCAGTGAGCTGGACAAGTTCCAAGCAAGATACGCTTGCCGATTCTACCACAGAAGCCGAATACATTGCGGCTTGTGAATCTGCAAAGGAAGGTGTTTGGATCCGGAACTTTCTGGATGATCTTGGTATTTTCCCAGCCTCGGTGAAACCGTTGGACCTTTATTGTGATAATTCTGGTGCCATCACACAAGCCAAGGAGCCGAGGAACCACCACAAGACCAGACACACAGATCGGAAATATCACCTGATATGAAAGATCGTAAAGAGTGGTGATATAGAGTTATGCAAAATTCACACAGATGCAAACAACCCAAGCATGAGGGGCACGTAAGAGCTATGGGCATACGATGTCTATTTGATTGACTCTAGTGCAAGTGGGAGACTGTTGGAGATATGCCCTAGAGGCAATCATGTATGATGATATTTCCTATGTGTTTATGAATAAAGATAGTCCTTGGACATTATCAATGATGTATATCAACAAGTACGTGACTTGTTTGTGGGACTATGCATTGTATGATGACTGTCCTAAAAGGTCCCTAGTGGCAAGGGTTGTGTGGACGCGTAGCTGACTAGACTATCATATGACACGGTGGATGGCTCGATCTCACTAGCCATGGAGCATTGGATGCTAACCAGATAATATGGACTTGGAAAAGTCTGGTTGGATTCGACATAGTCGGATCCGAGTCAAGATAAGGTCCGAGTCGGGAAGACCCAACTATGAGACGCAACAATATGTCATATGTGAGTCTCTAGTACAACATACGTTCTATGTCCTAAGACCTGAGTTGATGCATGTACTCGGGATGGTGACAGACTTGCTTTGGGCCGACCAAACGCTGCTCCGTAACTGAGTAGTTATAAAGGTAGGTTTCGGGCTTGTCCAGACCCATGCTGAAAGACATGGTCGTGTGATGTCACTTGAACTACGTCGGTATTTCCCCAAAGAGGAAGGGATGATGCAGCACATCTTCGGTAGGTATTTCCCTCAGTTATGAAACCAAGGTTATCGAACCAAGCAACACTATGTAAACGGTACCTGCACACAAAAAGCAAATACTTGCAACCCGACGTGTAAAAGGGGTTGTCAATCCCTTTCGGGTAACGGTGCCAGAAATTGTCACGTTGACGGGATAAAAATTGTGATAGATTGATAGATGCAAATAACGGCAAATAAAACTCAGCGAGGTATTTTTGGGTTTTTGATAATATAGATCTGAAAATAAAAGATGCAAATAAATAAAAAGGCAAATAGCAATATAGATCTGAAAATATATGATGAGAAAATAGACCCGGGGCCGTAGATTTCACTAGTGCCTTCTCTCGAGAAAATAGCTTATGGTGGGTAAACAAATTATTGTTGGCAATTGATAGAACTTCAAATAATTATGATGATATCCATGCAATGATCATTATATAGGCATCACGTCCAAGATTAGTAGACCGACTCCTGCCTGCATCTACTACTATTACTCCACACATCGACCACTATCCAGCATACATCTAGTGTATTAAGTTCATGGAGAAATGGAGTAATGCAATAAGAACGATGACATGATGTAGGCAAGATCTATTCATGTAGGAATAGACCCCATCTTGTTATCCTTAATGGCAACGATCAATACATGTCTTGTTGCCCCTTCTGTCACTGGGAAAGAACATCGCATGACCGGACCCATCACAAAGCACCACTTTCGATCTAGTCGGCCTAACTAAACCAAAGATGTGAAGAAGAAAGACGAGGCTATAAGTAATCATGCATATAAGAGATCAAAAGAAGACTCAAATAACTTTCATGGATAAAATAGATCTGATCATAAACTCAAAGTTCTCGGATCCCAACAGACACACCGCAAAAAGAGTTACATCAAACAGATCTGCAAGAGACCATTGTATTGAGAATCAAAAGAGAGAGAGAGAGAGAGAGAGAGAGAGAGAGAGAGAGAGACGAAGCCATCTAGCTAATAACTACGGACCCGTAGGTCTACAATGAACTACTCACGCATCATCGGAGAGGCACCAATGAGGATGATGAACCCCTCCGTGATGGTGTCTAGATTGGATCTGGTGGTTCTGGAACTTGCGGCGGCTGGAATTGTGTTTCGTCGACTCCCCTAGGGTTTTTGGATTTTCGGGGTATTTATAGAGCAAAGAGGCGGTGCAGGAGGCGGCCGAGGTGGGCACAATCCACCAGGGCGCGCCTGGGCCCCCAGGCGTGCCCAGGTGGGTTGTGGTCCCCTCGGAGCCTCCTCTGGTACTTCTTTGGCCCAACAGGTGTCTTCTGGTCCAGAAAAAATCTTCAAAAAGTTTCGCTGCGTTTGGACTTCGTTTGGTATTGACTTTCTGTGAAGTAAAAAACAAGCAAAAAAACAACAGCTGGCTCTAGGCACTATGTCAATAGGTTAGTCCCAAAAAATGATATAAAGTTGCTATAAAATGATTGTAATACATCCAAGAATGATAATATAGCAGCATGGAACAATCAAAAAATAGATACGTTGGAGACGTATCAGCATCCCCAAGCTTAATTACTACTCATCCTCAAGTAGGTAAATGATAAAAACAGGATTTTTGATGTGGAATGCTGCCTAACATGGTCATCACATTCTTTTCTTTTGTAGCATGGACATTTGGACTTTTATATGGTTCAAAGCAATAGTCTAGTTTTGACATGAAGATTTCAATACTCAAGCATATCAACAAGCAACCATGTCTTCCAAAATATCAACACTAAAGCAAGTTATCCCTAGCCCATTATGCTGAATCATTGATCCATTCATGAAACACACTCGCATATTAGTTACATCCAATGCTTAAGTACGATCATAGTGCCCCTTAGTTGGTGCTTTATAAGAGAAGATGGAGACTCAGATAAAAATAAAAATTGCATAGAGTAAATTGAATGGCTCTTCGCAGAGGGAAGTAGGGATTTGTAGAGGTGCCAGAGCTCAAAACTTGAGAGATAAAAATTTTGGGTGGCATCCTTTTCCTGTCAACGAAAACGATAGAATAGTTCCCAATACTTTCCATGCTAGATATATCATAGGCGGTTCCTAAACAGAAAATAAAGTTTATTTCTTTTTCCACCATACTTTCATATTCCACTGCTACCCGTATCCACGGGTGCCGTCCATACCAACACTTTCCAAGGAATTTACTATTTGACAACATAAAGTAAATTCATTTTTCATTTCGGGACTGGGCATCCCTAATTCCTTTGCCGTACTCTCGTGCAATGACAATTGAATAAACACTCATCTTTAGAATAACACATCTAGCATGGAAAAATGTCAACCACCCCCTACCGTTTCATGAGCGGTACGAGCACACAAAAAGGAAATTTATTTTAAAAATTAGAGATGGCACATACAAACTTGCTTAGAACGGCACGGAAAATACCGCATATAGGTAGGTATAGTGGACTCATAAGGCAAAACTGGGTTCATGGATTTTGGATGCACAAGTAGTATTCCTACTTAGTACAAGTGAAGGCTAGCAAAAAGATTGAGAAGCATCCAACCAAGAAACGAAAAATCTCATAAGCGAGCATTAAGTATAATTAACACCGAATAGTGCGCCACAAGTAGGATGTAATTTCATTGCATAACTATTGACTTTCGTGTTTGCATAGGGAATCACAAACCTTAACACCAATATTCTTACTAAATCACAATTACTCATCAACATGACTCACATATCACTATCATCATATCTCAAAACTATTACAAAGAATCAAGTTTATTTTGTCCAATGATCTTCATGAATTTTTTTTATTATATTCCTCTTGAATATCTATGACTTTGGGATTAGTTTCATATGTTGCTTTTGATAGCTCAAACAAATCTAAGTGAAGAATATGAGTATAAAGATTTTCGTCTCTCAAAATAGTATAAGTGAAGCATGAGAGAATTTCTTCAAAAATTACTAACTCTCAAATAAATCTAAGTGAAGCATGAGAGCATTTCTTCAAAAGTATTAAAGCACACCGTGCTCAAAAAGAAATAAGTGAAGCACTAGAGCAATCCCATAGCTCAAAAAAATTAAGTGAAGCACATAGAGCAATTCTAACAAATCATAGCATAATTTTGGCTCTCTCGAATAGGTGTGTTCAGCAAGTATACTTGACACAAAATAAAAAACAAAACAAGCAAAGACTCATATAATACAAGACGCTCCAAGCAAAACTCATGATATGTGACGAATAAAAATATAGCTCCAAATAAAATACCGGTGGTCATTAGAAGAAAGAGGGGATGCCACTCAGAGCATCCCCAAGCTTAGCTGCTTGTTCATCCTTGAATATTACCTTGGGGTGCCGTGGGCATCCCCAAGCTTAGGCTCTTGTTACTCCTTATTCCTTCATCCATCGTGATCTCACCGAAAACTTCAAAACTTCAATCACACAAAACTTAACAAAACCTTCGTGAGATTCGTTAGTATAACAAAGCAAATCACTACTATAAGTATTGTTGCAAACTTATTCATATTTTATTATTGCATTATATCTACTGTATTTCAACTTTGCTATGGCTCATACCCCGCGATACAACCCATAGATTCATCAAAATAAGCACACAATGCAAAGAAAACATAATCTGTCAAAAACAGAACGGTCTGTAGCAATCTGAAGACTCCATATACTTATGTAACTCCAAAAATTCTGAAAAATTAAGACAACGTAGGCAATTTGTATATCAATCTTGTGTAAAAAAATTCAGAGCAAAAGATGAGCTAGTTTAAAACGCATATGCCTAGGACAAGTCCTAACAGGGCTCGGTCGATGGTGTAGAAGACATGGATTTCAGGCTATTTAGTCACGGCCGGAAGCACGTCAAGATTTCCTACCCTGCATGCTCAGTCACGTACGGAAGTGCATGATGCATCAAATATTTCCTACCCTGTTCGTACGTGCTAGTACCAAACTAATCTAGGCCGTATTGATTAGAGACTTAGAAGTATTAAATTCAGCTTGCAAGTCACGGAAACGTCCCGTGTCCCTCCCCTGTACGCAAAGACCATGCATGCATATATAACGTAGGTATTACGGCCGATTGAATCAGCCAATCGACATTTAACAAATACACATCTATTCTTTTACGTATTTTTTTACTATCATTTTATCTTGCCGATCCCTAGCAGCCCTAGGATTTGGTCCATCTTTGCCGTTTTGCGCTGAAAAGCGGCCGTCTCTCCTCTACGAAAGCAAGGGGATCTTTGTTGCTTTCCTCGGAAAGCAATCGTTACGTCGTCACGAAAGTACGACGGTTATCGTGGAGCTGCGCGGCAATTTTGCGTGGCAACAAATTGTTCCATATTAAGAGTGTTTGAATTATAATAAGAGTGTTTGAATTATGCACAATTATATTTAGTATGTTGTTGTTGTGTACAAACTGCACATTTGATGTACAAGAGACTGTCATGATGATTATGGGTAGCCCCTTGCCAAATTGTATTACTATACGCAGATTTATATTCGTTGTCAATTGATGTGCTGCAGTCTATACTGATTTCGTATGATGTGCATAGTTTCCATAGCTGTACTTGAGCTAATTCCGCTTTTCTGAATTATTTTGTACTCCAATATATATATTCCAAGAAAAAAATCTGCCAAACATAGTGGAAAATAGGGGTGCCAATTATCATTTAGTAGTACTAGATGACCCGGGCGCAAAGCCGGAAGTGGAATAATATTGTGGCCATAATTTTTTTTACTTGTTTTGCTATCCATATCGTTATTGAGATTCATTGACTTTAGGACTAATATCCGCGAGTGATTTTAATTGGGGATATTCTACATGATGTAAAAAAAGAATGGTACGAAGTAGGAACAAAGGTTCTAATTATAAAAAAAAATGAGACCAACCCAAGGGCTAACCCTCGTTGGCTTTTCTTTATAGAAGAAACTCCGTGAGCACCGCGTGTCCGTGCCGGGACTTGAACTCGGATGGGCTGGCAGCAACCTCAGCTGCCCAGCCAACGGGTCGACGCCCCATCCTCAAAGGTTCTAATTATCATCTGCATAGAAAATTATGGCCACAATGGCGCCAATGGAAAAGGTTCTAACTTTTTGACTTGTATGAACAAAGGTTCTAATTTTGTGACTTGTTTGCGCCAATAGTATGAAGGTGGCGCCTCCGTCGCCTTTGCGTACTTCGCCACTGGCGAAGGTGGCGAAGTCGAGACAAAACTGAATCCATAAATTTTAGCTTGTTTCACTGCATTGCATTTCGCTTCACACAATTTAAAGCTGATTTTGGGTAGATAAAGTCAGCCATTAATGGTTCCACTAAGTCAACTAATCCATGCCCTTTTATGTCAAGATAGATCAAAATGAATGAATTACTATGCATTATGCCGGCTAATCTCTTTTCTTTGAGTTGATACCCTTTCTGTTCTTTGATTGCTTGCATCTCCAATCATTACATCTCAAAAGAAACATGCACCATAGTCTTTGCGCTAAATGAACATCCATGTACTCTAAACAAACTGAAACTATGTGATCGTTAGAACTATCATACAAAAAGTAGGCATCATGTGTTGATGATAAAAAACACAGCACATCTAAGATAGGTTTAAAAGGGCACAGTTTCATAAGAAATCAATCACGTATGTCAAACATATTTGTTCTCCATCAGAACTACCATCAGAATAAAAGTGTATTGATTCAATAGTGTCAAAAATAACAGAAGGTCAACAATGTGTTATTGCCTTGTCGGTCCTTAATATAAGGAGGTCATTACAAATTCAAAATCGTTGCAGCTATATCTCTACTTCTATAAAAGACTGAGTTTGTGATGATGGCGTGTCTGCCTTCTATCATTCCTGACCATCAGATCCGTATCGTTACATCTAACGACTGTGAGATAAGCTGTGGTATTTTTGCAACAAGACCCCACTTCTCTGCTGCAATTAACAGAAAACCCCTCATATCTTGAAACCAATCACATCCCTCCCTCACCTCTTCAGAACAGCCACGAGGAATATAGAATGAAACCTCACACACACACACACACACACACGCACACGCGCGCGCCAAAACTAGAGTGTTTTTCTTTCAAGTTTGTAAACATGCATTATTCTACTTTGGATCCGTTGAAATGCACGGACACATTGCTAGTACGAATTATAAGTATGAAACCTCGCTTCAGTGTTTCCATCGACGACTATGAGGGCTCCAATGTGATTGCTATACATCGACGACTATTCACCCCTTTTGGATTTCTTCTACTCACACATCTGCAAAAATTCATGACATCCAACGGAAATGGCAAGATTCTATCTTTCACTCTACAAAAGCATGAGCATTGCACAATCAACAGCTGTACAAAAACCTGTAAAAGGAAAATTAATCTTCTGCGGGCAAAAGAAGCAGTCCAGAGCTTAAACCATTATTAAGTTATTTGATTGAAATACAAATGACATTAGTTAAATTTCTTGCAGACAAAATTGCATATTTAGTTTCCAACATTAATGTTCTTGTTTTGACCAGAATCCAGAACAAATAGTCAATACATGCAAAGGGATTTAATATGGGATGGTAGCTGCAATAAAGAAATAAAAGAGCAACTGACTATTCAGATTTTAAACACCACAATATGCCCTATGAATGCTCATTCAACCAATGATTCTTTTTTTTTTACCTGAACAACCAATGATTCTTATAGCAAAGAGCAGTGACCAGAAGTTGCAAGACATAACTACTATTTCAGAATGCACAGAACTAATTTTACTCGAGGAGAACATATTGTATCTTTAACCTTCTCAAAGGTGGTAATCTCTACGATTTCTTCATGGCAAGAATGATTGCCAAATGATTGCAGCACGGAGTATCACATCCATGACAAACCACACTTACATGATTTAAATTGAAAATACCATGCTTGGCTGCTTTTCAGTGATAGACTAAATACCAGAGACATGCTTCGCAGAAGACACTGGAATGTCACTGATGTCTTTCACTGTGCGTGTTTTTTTTTGGAGAATGTCTCGCTGTGTGTTGTGTCCCACAAGGTGCACTGAGGATTGGATGCATCTCTTTTTTGGCTGCAACTTTAGCATCAGGATATGGAACTATCTACAGATTCACTGGCAGCAGGGTAACTCCATTGAGCAGAGTTTTATGTTGACAAAGCAGCAGTTTGGTCACCCATTCTTCACTGAGCTTGTTATTCTGGCTGCCTGGCAATTTGGAAACAGAGAAATGAAGCTATTTTTCAGAAGGGCACTATTAGGCGCCGGTGCGCCGGCCCAAAGTTGGGCTGGTCGCACCTGGATCGTAGGATCGTTTGAGATTGAGCGACCCAGATCTCTTCCTTTACTCGCCCGCGTTCACTTACCCCCCACGTCTGTCAACGAGAAACAGTTCCCTCGCATGCCTCGGCCGCCCTCCTCCGGCCACACCCCCGCCACCGGTAGCAGCTCGCCGCCCTCGCCGCCGGTCGCGGTCGCCGTTGATTCAGCGCGCTCGTTGTGACCTGTAGCAAAAATCGCCTCGCACAGTGCGCTATCTCCCAACCGTTGTCGCGGCATGCCGAATTCCGGCCATCAACGCTGCCAGCAGCTTGCCGTCCTTTCTAGTTAGACCTGGTTGTAGCATGCTCGCAGCTGGCTCCAGAATCCTCAGCCATGTTTGTAGCATCCTCAGGTCAGTTGAAGCTTTTTCCATAGACGCTTGTAGCTGTCGTTGCAGCTTTCGCCGTCCTCCCGTAGATTTCCGTCGGCGCCCGTTTTCGAAGTTTCACCGTGGAAGCTTTTTTTCACACCAGTTGAAGCTTTTTTCCACACCGGATGAAGCTTTTTCCCATTCCGATCGAAACTTTTTTTCATAACGGTTGAAGCTTTTCTCGGCGCCGGTTGAAGCTTTTTTTCAATGTTTGAAGCCTTTCTTCTGCGCCGGTTGTAGCTTATTTTCATAGTTAAAGCTTTTCTCGATGCCGGTTGAAGCTTTTTTTCAAGCCGGTTGAAGCACGCTTGACTAGTTGCCATACCAACAACACCTCACTCCAGTATCGTGCGGTGCCGGTTGCAACACCTATGGACGTCGTCTCCAGCTCCGGCTGGTGTTGGTTGCAACACCGCCGTCGGGTGCGCCGTTGTAGCAGGCGGGTTGGGAGAGGGCAGCAAACGCAGCCGGCAGAAGCACAGGTGCTCATGGGTCACAGCACCGGGACTGGACGGTTCCAGCATCCTCGGACGCAGCCGGGTCGCATGGCTTCGGGAGCTGCTCGCGTTCGCCACGGGAAAAGCTCGTTGCGCGGGCACCCAGCGGCCGGAGAGGAGCAGACGCCGACAACCTTGCTGCCAGGGACAAGATGCGCGCGAGCAACAGCAACACGCCAAGAGAGAGAGAGAGAGAGAGAGAGAAGGGAATGGTGCTTGCGGGAGGTGGAAGATGCCCCCGTGGGGAGAAAACGCGTGAGAAGATAAGGCAACCAAGGGACACGGGCGATGGTGTGGGCCTGATTGAGCATGTGGCTGCGTGAGAGGTAGATGCGCGTGCAACGACCGGCGCAATCGCTAGCCGGTCGACCGGCAGCAAACGTTTACCTTTTCAGAATTGTTGCCATCTTTTAGATCCTGGAGAAGCAAATTTAGGCATGAGGTCACCCTACACTTGCATAGGGTGAAAGCCAAGTACTCACAACAGTTTGCAATATGGATTGACTCTCTGTTATAGCTAGCTGACTCTCTAACCTTTGCAAATCTTTTGTATATGACTTTACTAATCAATAAATTTGCTGTGGGGTTTTCACCCTGCAGTCTTCGTTGTCAACTGCAGTGAAGAAGCCATGTTATAACTAATAGACTGAACTGGCCGTCAACACGGGGAGCGCGAACAGAGCCATCGGCTCAGTGTCAAGTGTCTTAGAATGCGCGTGATGCTGAGCACAATCTTCGCCCGCCATGGCCAAGATAGTTAACATCCTTTCCCATCTGAAACCCCCAAAAGACCACAAACAAAGCTAAGATGTTTTCAGTCAAATGGCATCATATGCACAAGGTTGCAGTGCCAAGACCATATCGGCTTACCGTGAAGATGCTAGTAGAGGGTCCCATTTGGCTGGTACTCAAAGACAAGCATTCCTCAGAACAGATCAGACTCCTTGCAATATCTCACCATCTTCACAATGTTTTCGTGATCCATCTGGCTATTTCTATCACCTGAAAGACCCAAAATACCAGGAGATGTGATCAAAGAGCCGTGTAAAATGTCCTGTAAAATCTTAGTGTCTGTTTAAGCTAAAGAGTAATTTGCCTCCTAGAAGTAAAGCTCAACATAGTTCGTCCAGTAGTGCAAACAAAAGCTACTTGCGACAGCACAAATCAAACATTAGCAAACATGAGGGCAGCTTTCAGGAACATTAGGGAACCTCAGAGAATATATGACCCATTGCGCCACAGGCGCAAGTGGCGAAATTATACCGGAATTGAAGTCATAAGTTCTATCTTGTATATGAAGAGGAGTTACAGCATTTTGTCCTTCAAGAGAGCTATTCCTTTTGCCCGGCTGAAACAAATATAACATACGATTTGTAAATAACCCATTCCTTGTTAGAATATAAATTTGAGAATAGGTATCATCCTACCATTGGCACAACAGTCAATGCTTCACCCTTAGAAAGAACAACCCTAGTAGGACCTTGGGAGGCCGAATATGACCCCAGGAGTTATGTTGTGCTGGGGCAGAAAGGCCTTTCCATCCAAGTCTTGTTGTGCTGCCAAGAAAAGAGACAATATGATTATGTAAAAAGGATATTATATGAATGTATTGGCATAGCATAAAGGTTATTATAGGAACAGGTAAGCACGGAGTTGCTCCACTGTCCATCAATATAAAAGCAAAAAAATATTGATACGACCCAAACTTCAGAAATCAGGTAATAAGGCAGTTTTTTCGAATTAGAAAAGAAAACATTTAGGTCCTATAAAAGTTCTTTAATGGCGTGCAAGAATGGCTGCATAATCGTTTTATCATCAATTGTATGTTTGACGTTGTCGTTACCAGATGAACTCTTTCCGAGATAATGTTTGAAGGTGTTGTCCAAACTGGCAATGTGTCAATTAAATCTATGCACCAGACCTACGACAAGAGAAGTTCTTCTGAGTGCTTGAACTATATAATATAAAAGGTAAAGCATTAACAATACTCTAGGGGAAACAGAAATTAGAAGCTCAAACAAATATCAATGAGCAGCAATTTCCCCTAGAAATGCAAAATATAACTATATTGTGTCTTTGTACATTGTCTTATCGCTGCTCTTTCTAGGCAATTGTCTTATCATCAATTGGTAGAATGATATCATAAGTAATAATACTGAAACTTGGCAAGATAAACAAATGGTTTTATTCTTACACAACATACAAAGTTCTGTACCTTAATCCTTACTACTCTAGTATTGAATGCGACACTTGAAACCACTATTTTAATGAATCTGAATATTATCTAGAAATATAAGATGGTTATTTGTCCCTTTTAGCAAACAATTTCTTTGAATGGAGAAAAAAATCAATGCTGACCCAGAAATAAAACAATGATATATTACACAAGTTTATGCAAAGTATGCCATCCTCTTTCTACACAAACACGAAGCAGGTGTTGTTCAATCTCTAAAATGCAACCAACTTGCATCAATATCTACATACACAATTCTTGATCCATTCACATATTTTACTGACATCCTGCACCATAATTCAAGCTCACTTTCCTTATAGCCTCTGGTAGGTGCCTATAAAGTAGTAAAGCCAATGAATAAAAAAAGGAAGAATAAAATAACCGATATAATATAGTTCATTAAAGTAGAGATTACACAACGCTCTCCAAACTGCCCATTAATCGGGATGTAGAAAAACATTGAATGAATAACTTATCTAGTCTGGCCATTGTCGCCTTAGTTCTGATCATGTACCGCAGCTGGCAAAATAATCAAGAATGGCTTCAAAATTACATTTGATTTCAAGGTTTAGCCTGCAACAATTGCAATAGGGTCAGGGTAATAACAAATACTTCAAAGCCGCGGAACATCATGAATGTTGATTCTTTCTTATTTAAAAAATTGATCAATAGGTTGTGCATCCAAAATCATAATACAAGAAACTTATTTGAAGAAGTAGTGAAAGTAGACTAAAATCAGAATAAAGTACTCCAAGGTGTGCACACCAAAACACACAATATCACATCAGGATATATGAACACCATTAGAAATTATTATAGACGATACTTCTGAGATTAGTTGTAAACTCTTAATCAATGATGTATCAGATAAGACAACTTTATGCACACCGATTGAAAAATTAAGAGAAAATAGATTAAATGCACTTAAACAAAATAGAACGCCTTATAAGTGAGCAATACAACCATGCTTTTTAACTATTAAGGCTGATTCAACCATGGTGTTGCAATGGACATTCTGCCCTTCACAGCAACGTTTAAAAACAGTTTCAGTTTCAGAGCAGACACTGAAAAAGCAATGCTTTAAATGGGATGGAACTATTTCATACCACAAGGCTTTCATACCCCAAGGCTTATTATGTTAGCAGATCAGTAGGTTTGGCCCTCTCTAGAGGACCAAACCAGGGCATAGCAAAAAACACTAATCTGAATAATCAAATGCCCATCAAGAAAACAATGGACCACTCTAATTTATAGTACTTGCAAAAAATTGCATATCACTAATTCAAGATAAAGATGACTGATATGAACCCAGATGATCTTTGAAATATGTAGCCACCAACCGCAATGTCCAACGTCGTTGAATAGGTACTTATCACAATTATGCAAAGATAATAGGAACAAAATATGGAACCACTATTTGTAAAACAGAAATCTAACACCACAACAATTAATATTATGAGATTGCAAAATTAGGTTAACACTTGATTACCACATCGAATAGATATCTAGAAACATGTACAAGCTCTTGTCTGACCGTATGGGCTTTACACAGTTCAAAACTGCACAGGAAAAACAGAAGAAAAGAGTGATGATGTAGAATTTGAAATTGTCTCACCTTTGGAGCACTACAACTGCATTTTAACTGAGAACATGGTAACAAGGGGAAACTGTGAAATCTCTTGTAACGACGACATGAAAGGGGCTGTAGTGAAGGGAAATCGCTTGTAACGACGGCACAAGGATGCAGTCAAAAACAGGAGAACAACCTGTGAAGACGCAAAAATGATCAGACGGACGAAGGATCCTTCAAAATAAATAGGGGACTAATGTAATCAACTTCAAAACAACAATCATATCATATTACAGAGATCACAAAATGGCTAGTCAGGCCTGAGCAGGAAGCTCTTTTACCTTCCCCTATAAAATAAGGTTGCTATTATGCCTAAAATAAAACTGCATATGAACCTGGACATTTGTGGTGCTATTATCAAGGCATGTGTAGCCCCTGGAACATGATAAACTTGCAAAAAAACAACAAATATTTTGTAAACAGACACATCACACATCTAATTAATTAAAGTCTGCTCCAATACAAATTATGCTAGGCTCTAAGGGGGCAAGCTGCGCTAGGCGACCAAGTTCCAAAGCACCAGGAGCAAAAATTGAAGAGAAAAGTAGAGTTGCGGATCAGGGTATGGTTTGGGCAAGTTGCAGTCCAGTAAACTAAGGCAAGGAGTTGTCGCCACCAGGGTACCCTGCAGTAAACTAAGGACACCAGGAACTCAATGACCCGGTCACTGCTTGACCAGCCCACAACAGCATAACCCTACACATGTAAGGCAAAGTAATGTGGCCAGAAGTGGTAGTAAGGAACCAAGAAACAAGTAGTAGCAGACACAAGAATAAGCAAGATGACCATTGCAACACCACCAACAAATATCCTGGGTCGCCATAACCGAAGAAAGAAAAAAAAAGCAAGATATATAGATATACATGCTCTAATTGGCCATAATCAGTCAAGCCATGGCCTACAACATCAAGGGATGCAGATATCATTATTTGAGAAAAAAGTAGGTCGCATTAAATATAAGACCTATTTCTGCGGCGAAAAACATTTAGGCATATATCCGGAACCGACACGAAACATCTGCTTCTTAACTAACATGGAATAAGAGCAGAATAACTAACCCATCAGTACGGCGTAAACTTTTCCAGATATATGTTTTGTTGCGTGTTTTACTATTCTGCACATCCAACACAAACATAATTCTTGATAAATTCTAGCAGATAGATTATTAATTCCATGCTCAAAGTCAATCTTTTTCATTTTGGGAAAAAAAATATCTATAGTAGATGAACTTGGTCTATTCGTCACTTAAGCAAATATAGGACTCGACAACAAACCAAGCAATATTATCTAGGAAGGAGCTGCACTAAATGGAGAATAAAAACACCGTGAGTATGGAAATTGGGGGTACCTTGCAAATCAAAGTAGATTTTATAGTTGTTAGTCCGTAAACCATTAATCAGATTACATATCAAACATAAACCAAGTCAAGGTAAATGCTGACAGAAATTTATTCTATAATAACTCTACTATCCTTGTACAACTATATGTATGTTTCTGTGTCTATACTGACACAAATTTATTCTATAATAACTCTACTATCCAAGAAAGCTAAAGCACTGGAATCAAATATGAACTAAGCAGTGTACATTTATTCAAGCTAACGGTAACAGCTTACATTTTCCTGTATTGTGACTCTGTTCTTTCAACCAATCCTTTGCAAATGTCACCAAACTTAACGCAGCTACAATTTCAACTCCATTTGATAGTATCCTTGTATGCAGAACCAATAATATTGCTGAAATCCAATGTTCCATTGCAGGCACACCTGGGAATATAATCAAATTGCCATATGATACTGCATAATTCTCATAGATACATATACAAAAAGCACGAAGAAAAGTATACCTGTTTGAAAAGTTTTTTGCATTTGTCATGTAACCCAAGGCTTCACCGTCCCTACTTTTTCCTCTCTACAGTGGAAAACAGACCCGTCATGACCAAATTTGAATAGAACACTTTGCCAAGCTATTGTCTTACTGATATGATGTGTGCAGGAAACCAAATTTCTGAACCTATTTGCAAACAAAACTGCTATCGTTCATTGAGTACAATTGCAGACTAATGTCATCCTGCAGCCACGTTGGAGTATTGTCAAACACCTTGTAGGCAAAATATAAAATAGCATCTGAACAAACAGAAATGAGTATCTGTGGGGATTAAATAAAAAAAATCAGGACCTCGCGTGGGGAGGTTGAAGGCGACGAGGACGCTCTCCCAGCCCGGCCGCTTCTCCGTTCCCGGCCGCCGCCGCCCTGCCTGGCCCGGCCGCCACCGCCATGACTGGAGCGGGAGAAGAGAAGAGGAGGAAGCGTCGCAGAGGAGGCGAGGGAGAGGAGCAGCGGCGGCGGCAAGAAACACGTCTGCCATCCGCGGACAAGATGGCGCCGCCGCTCGTGTCCGCCTTCTCCATCTACGGACAATATGCCGCCGCCGCTCGGTCCGCCTTCTTGAGCGAGAGAGGAGGCAAGCAGATAGAGGAGGAGGTGGTGGAGGCGGCGCCGCGCCGGGGCTATGAGGGAGGCGCGGGAGGATAGCGTGGAGGGAGGATAATGGAGGCGCGGGGACGAGAGAGGATTGGCTAGGGTTTTCACCGCTCCTCGCGCCCGCATATGGAAAGGCGACCTTGACGAGAAGGTTTCCATGCTGAATTTTGGGCACTGTACTTTCTTAGACCCATATGTCATGGACCTATTCAACCAAGTAGGAAGTGGGAAAAAAATTACCATATCTGACGGCTGTGGTGAAAAATGAGAGGAAAGATTTTACTGTTTACTGAATCAAACGAACGGGATTGATTTCGGGACGCACCGATGCCCATATATGCCGGGTATGGCCTTGTGGTTTATTGAAGAAAAGTAGGAAGTGGGAAAAAAATTACCATATCTGACCGCTGTGGTGAAAAGTGAGAGGAAATTTTTTACTGTTTACTGAATCGAACGAACGAGGTTGGTTTCGGGACGCACCGATGCACATATGCCGGGTATGGCCTTGTGGTTTATAGAAGAAATTCAATTCGTGTATACCACTTTGTGGTCCTTCTAGGGTCAAGGCTCAAGAGGGTGTGACTTGTAAGAGGGCCTCCCCCGACCTTCCACTTTCATGGTCGGCAACGAGCCAACTCCGAGCACCGTTGTCCGCGCTGCCCGCACCGCCGCCCGCTGCACCATCGTCCCGACCTACAAAGGTGGGACGGGACCTCGCCGACCAACGCCGGCAGCATCGTCGGTAGCATGCTGACTCCGGCAAGTAGCACCGCCGGTAGCAATGCTGACTCCGGCAGGTAGCACGGCCGAACGCGGACGGTAGCACCGATGGCCGCTGATGGAAGCACTGTTTGCGCTTCCTTGGTAGAATGTAGACTAATTTGGAACAAATTATCTAGTCAGGATGTAGACTAATTCAAAACGGAGGGAGTACTAAATAAGGCTCTCTTTACCTCCTCTTCGGTATATGGGGCCATTAAAGCCTCGTTCATATAGGGAGTAACTTTCGGTTTCACCCTGTTAATAACATTCCAATTCGGATCTGCAACTTCTGAAGTGAACAAGTGTTCAAAATAGCTACAGTCAGATTCTTCATTGACTCATTGTCCTCTTTCCATTCACCATTGTCATCCAACAGTCTACGAATATAGTTCCTTTTCTTCTTGATACAATAAGGAGGGATTTTACAACGCTTGGAAATATTGACAGTCGTTCATTGGTTCGGATCCAATGGTTAAATATTGAAAGATAACTGTTACTCGGAGCCTAAATAGTGGGCCAGGAACTGATTTGAAAAATTAGTCCGGGGATATTATGATGAAAAAAAAGTATGTAAAGGTTGAAGTGCTATCCAGCGAGGGAAAGTTGATCACAAAGCTAAGGAAATCAGAGTTTAGACCAGATTAGCGAAAACGAAATCAGAGTGACTATATGGATAGTCGCTAAATTAGCTCCCAAATCAAATCAAAATGCAGCGGTATGCTGTCCAACTATGAGCTTTAGGTGCACTTAGCCAACACCGTTTCTAACAACATTGCCTGATTGCTACTCACTCCATTTTTATTTACTTCACGTTTAGGGTTTTGTTGAAGTCAAAATTTGTCAAGGTTGACCAACAATAGAGGAAAATATATAGCCATTAATTAAGGACTCTTGATTGCTGAGTAATGGTAGCATGCAGTTTCACAATTATTTTAGTTTTATAACAGCAGGAAGATGATGCTAAAATTGAGGTATTCGGTTCCCTTGGATCCCTGCCTACTGGTCTGGTTTATTTGGACGCTTCGTGCTTCTCTAAAATTAATTGCAATGGTTTATTTGGATCCCTGCCGAATATAAATGTTCACTAATGAATACGAAAGACTCTTTTACTATTCTTGGTTTCCCACTCACCCAAGTTCAGTTCAAATAAAATGGCATGAATAGATCAAACACAAGGAAATAGATAATATGATCTGGCAAACATAGACAAAGTTCCACATGTGGCACATGCCTTCCTTCACTTATTTCGCTTCTAGCTCCTTTCTTAGACGAATTTTTCTAGGATCTAGAAGAATTTTTCTAGGACCCAGATGACCTTCACTTCAACTTGATCACCATCGAATTCTCTTTTTGAGTCCTAATTCTACGGGGTAACTCTAGACGTTCTTCACTCCTAATTCTACGGCTGCAGTCTAGACAGAATTTCAAATTATTGTCCTCTTCTTGGCTGTCACAGGTTGTGATTACTCTTAGGTCCACCTCTATGTGGAGTTTGTACTTGCTACGATCAGGCAATGCAATCATGTGTGGTCCCAATGGAAGAATGCACGTGGAACCACAGGGCAGGGACAAGCTACTGCCTCGTTCAAAACCGAAGAGATTGACGCTTTTGCTCCCATAGTCAATGGCAATTGCCTTGACGCTACCATACACAGAGCGGCTTCTCGAACCGAAGTCTTTGAGGTTCAACCTGACCTCAACATAGGTCTCAACTGCTTCCGGAATCACCAAGTATGTGATCTCCAACTTGCGGCCAAGGCCTCCATAGATGGTTTGTGTGAATTCATCAACTTCATCATGCTCAGTAACATCCCAGCCTCGGCGGAAATGACCGCCCCAAGACCCCTCATCATCAGTAGAAGACCCCTCATCGTCTTCTGTGAAAACCAGGTCTTCTGTGGAAACCTCCAAGCAAAAGGCACCGTAAGCCTGTAGTATCCCACATGGTCCAGTGAGTACCAAATCCATTCCTTCCTACACATGAAAGCATGAATGTGAAGGATTTTAATTTATTACAATATATAATGCATGTAAAGAGGCATAAAGCATGTAGTAGATATAACATACGGTAGCTAGTGTATACCTCTTATACTTCCCCCTCGAGCGCCGTATAGATGACAAAACTTTGGTACCAGTCATGGGCATTCATACGGCTGATACGGAAGTTTGCACGAATGGCCAACACTTGCACCGCACGTAAAATTGACACCTCCGTCAAATCTTCATCATCGGAATGCTCCGAGGCAAATGAAGCATCATCCTCACCTCCGTCACCATCCTCACCTCCGTCACCATCCTCATTGGCAGTGTTAATAAACCATCCATGAAACTTCAGTTTGGTTCCATACATGTTCCAATCCCACACTTCACTCATCGGCTGATTGTTGTCACCCTCAAGCAAGGGGAAAAAAGAGATATTAGCAAATAGGATATGTCACTACAGAATGTCATCAACCACCACACAATTGGGACTGGCAATAGGCATATCTATAGTACAAACAACAATATGGACCGACCTTACCTGTTTTACTTCTACATTCCACAAACAGTGAACATCAACAAAACTAATCACGCCACAAGCAACGTATTGTAGAGCAGGATGGCCCCCACCCCGGAAAGAAAAGATGAGATGAGCATATAGAACAAGGCATTTTATTTTCAAGATAATATCAGGTGCAACTCAAGTAGCATAACTCACCTGTGTGGATTGAAACCAGTTCAGTATGATGATAATTACAGTGTATCGCAAAAATGCGTAATTAAAGAAACGGTTCTTGCTAGCTCTTGGCACAGCGATACAGAGGGCAAGTGCAACACATATACCTGGAACCGAAAAGCAGAAATCCATATTATGTGCTGAGTGATGCAGCAACTGCTCCAATATGCAGAATTTAATACAATAGTTAATCCAAGAGGAAGTTCAAACTTCAAAATAATTTGTTTTTCTTTGTGCATACTGTCTCGGCCCCTTGGGCCACATTTTTTTTAATCATACCGGCAACAGCAAAAGAGTGGCATGGATCCCATATAGAGCAACCGAGCAAGTAAAACAGCCAAGCAAGCAGGGCGCATGAATTGGAAACGTTCTAGTTTCAAATCTGCACTTTTCCCTAGTACTAATACTAAAGAATAAACAAAAGATAGAATGTTCTCTTAGATCAACAAGAATAAGAAAATGCTGATAAATACTATTTCGTCCTCGTAGACCAACAAGAGAAAGAGCTGCAATGATGCAAAAAAATTACTGAGGTCTCACTATAAATACAGGTGGACACGCACAAGTCATAGTTAAGCTGATGTTACTTTTATTCTATTACTAACCACATATCTATAACCATTGCAAGTGTCAGAAGAACAAACCGCAAATGTAATTTGGCACAAACAAAAGAACTTCTATTCTATTACTAACCAGATATTGCAGTGTCGGCAATGAAAAGCATGGAGGCAGCATCTGCGGGTGGGAAACGTGCTGTGCATAACAATGCATATCAGATTAGTTGAACTATTAAACTAAAAACGAACCCACTAACAATATTATCACCAAAAGTTCACTAAAAAGATCTATGACATTTATTGGAGCATAAAAAATTTAGCTACCCTGACCATAACTGAAGTGAACACCACCCAGATAGTGCTCATAATTCTTAGAAATACACAATATAACTAATAAACACAAACCTGGATACGGGAAGAAATTCCCAAAACATTGTTTGCCAAACAATGTTTCATAGCAGCACAGCACATGCAAACAAAAAATCCGGGGATTGAAGCCACAGCCCATGACTTGATGACGCCTACTGAAACTCATAAAATCAGATATGCATGAACTTAAACCATATTAAAAAATATTGGTAAATGTAGGCAGCTGGCATCAAACTAGTGTAAGGATGAACCCTTCATGACTTTGTCCTGCTGAGCTAAGATAAATCCAAAGACAGCATAACATGAATAGTAATCAAGATCTAGTAAGATGCTAATATCTCAACTTAACAAGGAAAATCTGTCCACAATGAAACAAGTCAACAACAAAGTATGGTTTCAGTTCCATGCCACTTAACTGTACACAATGAATAGTAATCAAAGGAAAGAAGTCAACAAGAAACTATTTCCATGCCACGTAACTGTTGATAAAATATTGAAATCTGCTTTAGCATTGATACTTCATATGCTACTTGCCGTGCAAACTTTTGAGAATTACTACGACATTCCACAATGAGGTGGACAAGACAGCGGTGAGGAGCCTACCAAAAAAAATCAATGCTAAAAGATCATTTTGGAGTGCACAAGAGGTCAATCTAATAATTTTTAGTCACCACGATTTTATTCCAGCCATAGTATCCTGAAGATAAAATCTGGTCTAGAATAGTTCTGAAAAAAGATAGATGCATAATAACAAGCTCCGCACAATTGGACCCATCAAAATGAGTAGGAACATACTGTGGATACGTGGAGCATCCAAATGAAACTTGAACAGAGAGAACACTGGCAAAAGCATATCATGCATCTTGGATATCATCATCTCCTGCATAATAATAGATAAAATAAATAAATTTCATTTAATAGAAACGAATGAATTCGGGTGGCTAACCCCCAAGCGTAGTTTGCTTAATAAAAAGACAAAATAAATCATTCTGTTAGCGACTAATAAGATATGCCAAAGGAGACGTCGATGGGCCTGCCTAATCCGGCCTCGTGGGGGTGGGAAAGACCTGACGGCGGCGGGCGGAGACAAGGAGGAAAAGCTAAGGTGAGGAGAGGGGGATCTGAGACGGCGAAGGGCCTAACCCGACCTGGCGGCGGGCGGAAAGACTATGGGGATCGGCGGAGTTGATACGGCAGGACACCGACTTCGAGTTTCCCTGCTCGAGGTACCCATGAGGATCGGAGGGCGAAACAGCAGAGACAAAAAAAGTACGAGGAGAAGCACTTACTAGACGGCGACGATTAGCTTTTATATCCCCACAACTATAATAAATTTAGGACAGCTTTCCGTGGGCACGGTTTTAATATGGTAACCTAGCAATACATGCATTATTTAACCAAAAACTACCACATTTCATGAAAACGTGCCTAAAAACTACTCCCTCCTTTTTGGTTTATAGGGCTTATCTCAAAATCTTAGTTTTTTCATTTTATAAAACTCAATTTGGTTGTTCCCCATCATAATTTCATATTTCAAGGTGCATTAAATGATTGCATGCAAATATTAAAAGAAAATTGACCAATGCATGTACTTTATGCATGCATGCATGCATTGCAATTAATACATTGGTAAACATAAATTTTTGAGGAAAAAACAAGAGCATTAATTGGGTGTTTTTGCAAAATATAAAAAGTATTCCACCACTCACCATCTACTTTGGTTGGTGAGATTTTTGAATTGAGCACTATAAACCGAAAAGGAAGGGAGTACCACTTTACAAATTTATGCCAAAAACTATCACTTTTTTACTAATCCGTGGCAAAAAACTACCACTTTCGAAAAACGAACAGTTTAGAAGATTTAAACATGTTTAAGACAAGTGGGGCCCACCCGTCAGGGCTGACGTGGCAGGAAAGTCAACACCGTTTTTTGACTGTTAAGTTGACCGGTATGACAAGTGGGCCCCACACGTCAGTATCTATCTTCTTCTTCCTCCTCCTCCTGTATTCTCTTGCCCATTTCAACGAACACCTCGTCTTCGTGCCCCACGGCGAGCGCTTGTGTCGTCCATGTCGCCCAGAGGCTGCCGGGTCGAGGATGACGGAGGCAGCGCCGGAGCAGGCGTGAGACGGCGCCCGCGAGGGTGCTCGCACAAGGCGCGAGCACGTGCTGGTCGCGCTGGCCGGTCGTCGTCGCGTGCGGGAGCGCGGGCTAGCCGCCGTTGCGGTCGCGTGCGGGCCGGCATCCGAGCTCGCCGCCATAGCTGTCGCGTGCAGAAGTGCGGGCGGGCCGCCGCAGCCGTCCCGTGGGTGCTCGCACAGCCGTCGAGCCGCGAGCACGCGCTGGTCGCCGAGCCGCATGCTCGCGCTGGCCGGTCGCCAAGCCGTGCGTATGTGCTCGCGCTGGTTGCGCAGCCGCATGCATGCGTGCTCGCGCTGGCTTGTCGGCAGGCCATGCATACTTGCTCGTTGGTGCTAGCAAGCTAGCGCTAGGTGGCCGCATGCGGTCGAGCAGCGTGCGTCCGTCGGAGTGCCCGATATGGGCGTCGCCACCGCGTGCTGCCGCCGGGCGTGCTCACCGTCATCTCGTGCGCTTGTTGACTTGCCACATCAGCCCTGACGGTGGCCCCACTTGTCATAAACGTGTTTAAATCTTCTAAACTGGTCATTTTTCGAAAGTGATAGTTTTTTCTACGAGTTAGTAAAAAATGGTAGTTTTTGGCATAAATTTGTGAAGTAGTAATTTTTGGACACGTTTTCATGAAACTAGACGATACCCCGCGCGTTGCTGCGGGAATTGCTTGCACTATATTTTAGTAAGATTTTATTATATGAATATGAATATTTGTAATAATAATATAGAACTAAAACTGAAAAGCATGTAATTAGAAAAATATTTGTTGAACATAAGTAGCATAATATATTAAAACATTTGAGCCTTTTGCATGCATCCAAGTTGAGATGGGCATTCTTCAAGGCATGATTGCATATTGAGGTAAAATATTCTTGCAAGAAATTGTGCATTGTCGCAGGGATTTTTTAGAGGACAATTTAATGCAATGATAAAAAATAATAACTGAACCGATTTTTATTAGAACCAATGTATAGAAAAACAGCCGACCTTAGTGTATCTTTTTTGTAGCTGGTTCATCAAGAAGAATTACCGTCACATGGCTTATGCACTGTCAAATATATTCAGTGGTTTATCAAGCTCAAAGATGTAGTTTTTATCTATCATGAACAAATCGAAAGAGTTGCTTTTGTGCAATTTCGACCTCAAATATGTGTGAACTACATCCTATGGTACACCATCTTAATCATTAATTAATATGGCCAGTCAGCTTCTTTCGGAACACGCACTCAAATTAGCTGAATATCTGGATAACATGAATTTACATGAAGAAAAACTACAACCCTTTAGTGGAATTAGCACGGAAAAATCACTTGAGAGACATACATAATCTGCAACCTTTGAAACAAATACAAAATTAAGTGATAAATTGTGTACACGATCATGTCCCAAACCTAAAAGAATATGGGAGTTGTAGTGACACTTACCACACAACTACCTATAGCACCACAATGTCTGCACGCACTGAAACTCTTATCCTGTACACATGGAAACAAAATAAAAAATGAATAGTAAATACAATCGCATGTATGAATTTAATTATAGGCTATGAGGAACGTGTTGAAGAGGTGGCACGACACCTTCCAATCCCCACCAATTCTTGTGAAAATATAGATTGAAGAAGTTGATTGTTACATTATTCTCTTCTAAAGCCTAAACTTTATGAAGAAGTTGATTTATTTCTATTACTTCTTTTCTTTGTGAAGCAGTGGATACCGGCCTCAACTTTGTAACAAAAAATAGACCGAGATGGATACAGTATAGTCGATCTAGTTATCCTGAAAGTGCCTTCTGGCTAATCATTCCCTTGCTTAATTAATACCATAGTTTTGGTTGATATTTTTTATTTCTAAAGTTTATTGGTGTCCCTTCGGGTTTGAATCGTGAATCCAGTTCTCTGAAATGGAAAACCTTCAGGGGAGCAAAATTCATATTCTATTTAAATAGAAGCTGAATATGTTTTATCAACTGTAAAAAGTTAAACTAAGAGAAGAGAGCTTGCATACCATTGGGAGTATCAAGTGAACTCTGAATCAATGGAGCCATTACCGATTGCCGTGATGTGAAGCTGGACATCAAGCACCATACGATCCATAGCGCAACCTAGCAAATTCAAGAAAAACAATAAGCCGGAGGACCAAAAAACAGGTGTACCTGAAAATAGGGAGCGTCCAGCGAGCTGTGAAGCAATCAAGCCAATTCGACCAACAGAAGACCTAACAAGCAAAACCGCGAGTACCTTTTGATCCAGCGGGCATATGAAACTCTTAAGAACATAAGATCGGGATAGTAAAAATAAGGGGTGGATGGAAAAATGGAGTGCGCATTTACCAAACTACCATAGTGGAGGCCGCTTATGAGATGAGGATGCGATGTGTGCCAGATAACGATGATAGTATAGAGGGGGTTTTAAACGCAAAAGTAGTGGCGGTCCAGTAGAGGGCGATGAATGACTCTGTGAATCTGTTTCATATGCATCTGCCGCCGGAAACTCATCCGTCGCGAAGGCAAAACGGATAGTGGAGACAATAAGAGGGGCAACCGGGAAGATGAAGCAATGAGCGAGTTAGTGCGCATTTATGGATGCTTGGTGGACGGGAGAACGTCGGTCGTCATCGACGGCAGCTGGCCGGGGACGCGACGGTTTGTTGCGGCGATAAGAGGTGCAACGGGGAAGACCACTCACCGCATAGTGTCGGGCATGGCGGCAGCTAGCCGGAGGTGCGACAACTGGCAAGCGGAGTCTCACTCATGGCAGAAGGACTAGTGGCGGCTGGATGGAGGAGCGTTGATCGTGGCGGCGAGAAGAGGGACGAACATCTACGTTCTTTTCAGATGGGCTTGAAACGCCCAAATAAACCAGCTCACCCCAACAACTAAAGAAAGCGAGCTACATCCCATGTGCGAGAAGTTGGCTCGGGCAGCCCATGTGAAAAGTCAAGAAGTGGGCTCAAGCAACCAGACGCAACAATAAATCGAGTTTGCCTAAAAAAAGCAATAAATCGAGCATGCACAGTTCCATGGTGACGTGTGAACAGTTTATTTCTCTTTTGCTGAGTTGGCATAGTTGCTGAGGTGGATAGGCTGCATGTTAAGATAAATAGATTAGTGGGGATGAATCTCTTAGGTATATAGGATGTGGTAGTTTTTGGTTAAATACTCCATGCATGCAGTACCTGCCATGTGGGATTTCTTTTGATTTCTGAACTTTAAAATGTTTTATCTCTTAAACCGTATGTCAAAATTTAGATCCGTTTTCATAGTTAGCTTTTTCGCGACGAGATGTTCGTAACTAAATCCCATGTTGATATGTTCTGATAACTTTTTTTTTCAACACTAGTTGCCAGATTACAATCACTTGGTCACCACTTGGTCACTAGGTATAGTCAAGTTGTTTACCAGGTTAAGATCAAATGGTTGCCAGATTTTTTTTCACTTTGCTGCTTACCAATGTAAGCCTTTTCTGATACTAATCACGTATTTTTGGTGCTCAGAGTGGATCGAATACTCACTACTGACTTGTAGATCATCGCTATGACAAATAAACATGTGAAAATAATCTGGTAACTGTGGTGTTGTTTAGATGGTAACTATTAACTATTAATATGGTAACTACAATGTTATAACCTGGTAACTGGAGACGAAAAAAAAGGTTCGTGAAACAATATGGACATGTACATCATGGTTATGATAAAAAAACATCTAAAATTTATCTGGTTACTATGTATTAGTTGGATGGTAATTGTTAATCACTAATATGGTAACTACAGTATTATAGCCTGGCAACTGACGACGAATAAAAAGTTTATCAAAACATATTAAGATGAGATTTTGTTTTAAAGTACTCATCGAGACAAACCCAATGATGAAAACGGATCGTCATTTGGATTAACGGTTTAAGAGATAATTTATTTTGAAGTTTCGGATTAAGGAAAGATTCCGTGCATGCATACATGATTTGGTCCCTCTCCAATACCACGAAGCGCCGGATGGAATTACTTTGTGGGGCACGTCCCTTGTTAAATTAACCGATAAATAAATCTACGAAAAGTGTAATGCCCACACGTGTGGGCGTTAGCCAACTCACCCACACGCCTCCATCACCGTCCAGTAACTTCTGCACGAATCTTGGCACAAATTAGCTGATTTTGTATGCCACGTAGGACAACTCGCGTGTGTGATGTGTGAGAGGTCGCCCACACATCCATTTTACCACACGAAGGGGCCGGTGTGTGGGCGTTTAGCAGTTCGCCCACACACCAGTTTTCAGTCACGCACAAGGGCTGGTGTGTGGGCGTTTGCCATCTCGCCCACACGCGCGCCTCCTCTCCCACACCCAAGCTGCCAGTTGCCATGTGTTTTGCAGTGTACATGGCAACTGCCCTAGTGTGATTGCAAGCAAATGGCAACTCTCTCTTTTTTACCCGAACATGTCAGTTGCCATATGTTTTGCATGGTACATCGCAAACTGCCCTACCGTGCACGTAAGCAGATGGCAACACTTTCTTTTTAAATGGCAACTGCCCTAGCGTGCTTGTGAGCACATGGCAACTCTCTCTTTTACCCGAACATGTTTTTTGCCATGCCTTTTTTTGTAGCGCTACATGACAACTGCCTAGTGTTAGTAGGTGGCAACTCCTAAAGTTTTGAAATCATGGCAACTGCAGTAGACTAGACCACACATAGCAACAGCTGTAGTTGTCCAAAAAATGGCAATCTGAAACTGTGACCTGAGATGGCAACTGCAGTTGAGCAAACATGGCAACTGTAGTTGTCCAACATGGCAACCGTAGTTCAGCGACATGGCAACTGCACTTAAACGAACATGGACGAGGGTCCGGCCCATGGCAACTGCGGGGCGCGCGGTAAAGTGTCACGTGGGGCGTGCGGGACCACGAGGTACGAGGCTTGACGTACCGGGCGTGTGGGCGTTATCTATTTCGCCCACACGCACGCGTGTAAGAGGGACCGGGAGGGAAAGAAGAGGCGTGTGGGCGCTAGTTGTTTTGCCCACACACAGACGTGTGGGCTGGTCCTCTTAGGCACCACACCGAACGTGTGGGCAGATTCCTTAACGCCCACACGTGTGGCAGTTATCGGCGTCCTAAATCTATCTTCTCTAATACTATTTTTTATATTTTTTTACTATCTTCTCTAATACTAAAGAAGCAAATTTTTTGCCTATTTTTTCGTCGTTCTGTTTTCTCCGTCACGGACTCCGGCTCGTGAGACCTGGATGGATTACTGCTGAAAAATTTAACTTTCCGAAACACTTTTAGTTTAATTGCCATATAGTTTGTTTTACCACTCAGTTCTTGTACATCGGCCTGCTACTTAAGAGTTGACGCCATGTATCCGTCATGTAAAATGCATTATTCAGCATACTCGTTCGGATTTTCAGTTCAGATGTTGACCAGCATAGGAAGGCTTTCCTTCAGGAAACCAACCACAATCAGACAACCAGTGGATCTATCTTTAATTAAAGGAAATATATACAGACAACACTAATTTTTTTGTACAACTGTTCTCGAATTACAACTTCACACAAATAGCTGTGACCCTGACAAGGAAACACCACCGTGTTTTCTAACCGTAGGTAGTCAGGCATGACTGAGCATATACAGAATAATTGAGTTCTAGCCTATGTGAATTCAGCAGTGATCATGACCGTACAGTAGAAATCAAAACCTTGATGTAACAGCCGCTAAGGATCTACACATTCAGCAGTCTTCGCCTTTGCAAGCAAAATGCAGGATTATGTTGCTTTCACAACAACCATGAAAAAATGGATCCAGGTCTAGAAGCCTGGACATCATACAGACCCATGCTGGCCATGGATAGACAAGAATACCTTGATAGTCCCACGGTTTTGGACTATGGCACCATGTTGAATCACGAAGCAAAATTTGAAGTCCTAGGACCTGTCCTCATACCTTCCAGCTTGAGTCTGGGCTCGAAAACCTTTGTATGGTGCGCTTGGTGTATTTTTCACTTCCAGTTTATCAATTTGAAGCCCAGACAGTGCTACCCCCATAATCCTGAATTTCACTTGAAATGTTGGAAATGCATGCAAATGAGCGAGTCCTTCCTCCAGACGTAGATTTCCAGAGAGGGATGGTGCTTTATCTTTAGGAATATGCCCAATTGTCCAAACACATGTCTGCATAAATAAATAAAATGCTATTAGGCAGACATTTTGAGGTATATGTAGTGTTCTAAAGTTTAGAAAATTCCAAACATCATATTAATAATAGTGTATGATGATTGATTCACCAGCACGTCGTTTAGGTTTTTCTAGTTCCGAGCTTCCTTTATTAGGTCGTAGCTTGACGCATGATGACGAAAAATGGCATAGGTGAAGTTACAGAAGTGATGGCAAACAATGTACTGACCTGATCAGCAAGGATGTCGATTGTACCATGGTTTGTGGTCAAATCAGCAGAAGCAATCAGGGAAGGCAACTGAAACTACACTGTTATAGAATCAATAGGTTTTCCAGGATCATTCCGTATCCGCACCATCACATTGACACGGCAATTCCCAGAATCAGATGATAACCGTGGCTTCACATAAATTGGTGTGGTCTTCAGTTTCTTAACCCTGATTATTTATGATCAAACGATGAGAACATATAACAGACAGCCTAGGATGGGAAAAACATAGGAGCAATAGTAAGATTTAGAAGTAGATATGTATGCACCTATAACTCATAAGCTTGAACTGCCCATCAGGAGGAACAAATGATAGGATCTGATTGGACTCCCAAGGTCTGAATCTGACACAGGGGTGGAACCTCACATCATTGATAAGGGTGGGATTAGCAAATGACAAGGTCAATTCTAGTAATCCTCCATGGGATAGTCTTGGTGGGAAAAAGTATGGACTTGTCATTGTTGATGATTATTCAAGATATACATGGGTGTTCTTCCTCAAGTCCAAGGACGAGACAAAGATCACCTTCATTGATTTTGCCAAGAAAGCACAATGCAAGTTTGACAAAGAAATCTTGGCAATAAGAAGTCATAATGGCTCTGAGTTCAAGAACTACACCTTGGAAGAATTTCTTAGTGATGAAGGGATTGAGCATCAATATTCAGCTCCATACACTCCTCAGCAAAATGGTGTAGCCGAAAGGAAGAACTGTACACTTGTGGAGATGGCAAGGTCCATGTTGGATGAATACAAGTCGCCACATAGTTTTTGGGCTGAGGCTGTCAACACTGCATGCCATGCATCAAACCGGCTCTTCCTCCGCACAATATTGGAAAAGACTCCATATGAGCTCCTAACTGGGAACATGCCAAATGTCAAGTACTTTCGTGTATTTGGGTGCAAATGTTTCATCCTCAACAAAAAAGAACGGGTAGGAAAATTTCAATCCAAAACAATTGAGGGAATATTTGTTGGCTATGGATCAAACTCTCACGCCTATAGAGTCTACAACAAATCAAATGGATGTGTTGTAGAAACTTGTGACGTGGTGTTTGATGAATTTAATGGCTCCCATGGGGAGCAAGTTGATCTAAGTGATGTAGGTGAAGAAGATTCTTCTCAAGATATTCTGACCATGGGTGTTGGTGCACTTCTTCCAATGGAACAAGAACCTCATGATGATGAAGAAGAAGATGGAAGCTTCACACATCATCAAACTACTGCAACACCCATACCACCACAAGCTCCTATTGCTCAACCAATGCCCTTAGTCCAAGTACAAGAAGATGATCAAGTCCCTCTTCATGATAACCTTCAAGAACAAGATCACCATCAAGGGCAAGAACAAGAAAGTGCAATCATTGATGATGAACCTCAACAAATGCAATATGAAGAAGAAGATCTTCCACCACACATTAAGGATCCATATATTGAGGACGTGGATGATGGACATGAAGTTGAACCTCGCGAAACCCTAACCTCCATCATGCCTCAAGTGGCCCATCGTGTTGATGTTGACAAAATTCTCACCGGCATATCGGAAGGTAGAGTCACTTGTAAACATTTGACAAACTTTTGTGCTCACTTCTCGTTTGTGTTTAGTCTTGAGCCTGTCAAGGTACAAGATGCATTGATGGACAACGATTGGCTCGTTGCTATGCAAGAAGAGTTGAACAGTTTTGAACGCAACCAAGTGTGGTCATTAGTTGAGAGGCCAACTACGGAACACAATGTCATTGGAACAAAATGTATTTTTAAGAACAAGCAAGATGAGAATGGTGTAATCATCCGCAACAAGGCAAGGTTAGTGGCACAAGGGTACTCACAAGTTGAAGGTTTGGACTTTGGTGGGACCTTTGCTCCCGTTGCCCATCTTGAATCTATTCGCATCTTACTTGCTTATGCTGCTTTCAATGGTTTTACATTACATCAAATGGATGTGAAGAGTGCTTTCCTTAATGGTCCTCTACAAGAAGAAGTATATGTATCACAAGCACCTGGGTTCGTTGATCTCGATCACAAAGACTATGTGTATAAACTTCATAAGGCTTTGTATGGCCTCAAACAAGCACCTCGTGCTTGGTATGATCATCTTAAGAAGTTTTTACTTGATGATGGTTTTGTGAGAGGGGTGATCGATCCCACTCTTTGTACTAAGAGGGACAAAGGTGATTTGATCTTATGCCAAATCTATGTAGATGATATAATTTTTGGTTCTCCTAACATTCATTTGTGCAAGAAGTTTGCGGCTTTCATGACCAAGAACTTTGAGATGTCACTCAATGCGGATTTGAAGTTCTTTCTTGGTTTCCAAATTCAACAATTTCAAGAAGGAATTTTATTATCTCAAGCAAAGTATCTCAAGGATATTCTAGAGAAGTTTGGAATGTCTGATGCTAGTCCATGTAAGACACCCATGCCTACAAAAATTGTACTCACTGAAGACACAAACGGTGTTACTTTTGACCCATCTACTTACCGCTCTATGATTGGTTCATTGCTTTACCTTTGTGCATCTAGACCAGACATCATGTTCAGTGTATGCATGTGTGCTAGATTTCAAGCTTCCCCTAGGGAAAGTCATCATAAGGCGGTTAAGCATATTCTTAGATACCTTATTCACACCCCAATGTTGGGTCTATGGTACCCCAAGGATGCCAAGTTTGATCTCATTGGGTACGCAGATGCGGATTGGGCTGGAGAAAAAGTGGATCATAAGTCCACCTCCGGTGCATGCCAATTTCTTGGACGCTCCTTGGTAAGTTGATCCTCGAAGAAACAAAATTGTGTTGCCCTCTCCACCGCCGAAGCCAAATACATAGCAACCGCCAGTTGTGCAACTCAATTACTATGGATGAGGCAACTTTGAAGGATTACGATGTCACCTATAGAAATGTGCCTCTTCTATGTGATAATGAAAGTGCCATCAATATTGCTGAGAATCCCAAAGATCATACCCGCACCAAGCACATTGATATTAGATATTGTTTCTTGCAAGATCATGTGGAAAAGGATGACATTGATATTGCTCATGTGGGTACAGATATGCAACTTGCAGACATTTTCACCAAGCCATTGGATGAAGCAAGGTTCTGTCAACTTAGGCGTGAACTTGGTATCTTGGAGCTTGACAACATTATGTGAAATGTAGTACCCATGCATGCATTTTCATCATGTCTTGTCTTGATGTAGGCATATATTTAGGGGGAGACACTCATCTCATGAGTACTCTCACCCTATGTAATACATAAATAGAACAAACACTCTCAAAGCTACCATGTTATTTGAACTATGGTGCTTTAAATGATGGAGTAGTGATTATGCACCCAAAGTTCAAATCCTTTCGGTGCCATGTCACATATACTCAAACATGGTGGCATCGGCCACCGCTCTTATCGGTTAGAACATTATCTAAGCGGTATGTTTTATTTTTTAGGCGTAGGATATTCACTGCTTAACATTGTGTCTTTTTCTTCTTACAATGCCGATGTTCATACTGAAATCATCATCTCACTACCATTGTCATTGGCACCAAAATATTCCTTGACCTTCTCAAAAATTTCTGAGAGCTTCCGGTCGTCCGGTACGTTCCGGACATCCGTTAATTTCACTCTGTTGTCCTCATGACGGACGTCCGGTATGACCGGTCTTCCGTTAATTTCAACTCTGTTTCCTCGTGTCGGATGCCCGGTTTTTCCGGTCGTCCGGTACCTGGCTCATCTTGCGATTCCTCTCAGGCACTGGACGTCCGTAACGCATCGGTCGTCCGGTCATTATCTGGCCCGTATATATAGGGCGGGGTGTGTTTGGGGCAGTTTCCTAAACCTAAATCGCTCGATCCTCTTTCTCTTGTCCGCCGCAGCCGCTCACCCTCCTCGCTGCGGTCGCGCGCTGGTCGTGCCCCTCGTTGTCTCAGCACTGCCTGGGTCGCCCCGGTCGCGGTCGCGCCTCCGGCGCCGCCCCGTGCATCTCCCTCCGTCTCGTTCATCCCTCCGAGGTAGCACCCTTCTTCTCCTCCTCTCATTAATCAAATTCTCCTTCGATCTATGGAGGTGGATTGTTGATTTGGGTCTCCCTCCTCTTCTAGGTCGGGATGCCAAGGATCAAGCACTCTGTACGCAAGCAGGCCCCATGTGGGTCCTCTCGTCCGTCTCATCATGGTGGTTCTGATGATTCACGAGAGCGGGATCGTCCTCAGAAGCATGCCGCCCAACCTCGCACTCTGCTAGCGACTCCTCAACGGAGGAATCCGACTATGAGGATGAGCTGGAACATATGGAGCAGGCCGAGTATGTTGCTGTTCGCACCACTACACCCAAGTCGGGAACTCGTCGGCCCACCTTCAAGCCTCCTCCTCCTCTGGTGCAACCTCAAGGTGATGCTCGTCGCATCTCCTTGAACCTCCTCTACCTCTCGTCCGCAAAATTAAAAGGTTCAACGAGGTTCCCATCTTAAGCTTCGTCGTGATGTTGACCAATTTTCGGTTGCTAGCGACTCTCAGGACGATCGTTTTCGCACTAACGTCCAGGCAGACATTTTTACCACTGTCATCATTCCTAAGGGTTTGTCTCTGCATGTGTGCATTGACTTAGAGCACATTCGTGCTCATCCGGTGAAATATCCGATGGCTATTGAGCTCATCGGGTCGTCAAATCTTGCTGCTCCATTTGCATTTCAGCATGATTTTAACCAAGCTGCCATTCATCAATTCTATGCCACATGTTTATTTGGTCCAAATAACACTGTCACTTGGATGACCTCCGACACCGTGCTTACGGCTTATTATTCTCAATTTGTTGCTGCCCTTGGTTTTCCTGATACTGGCTTCAAAATTCATAAGGATGACCCCAACCATAGGCCCAAGGGCATTGAGGTTTGTGTGGATCTTCTCAAACCCATAGATGAAATGAATAATGAGGAGAAACAGAAGGGTCTGAACCAAGTCTTCATTTAGCGCTCTCCTTTCTACATTATCTTTCAGTGTGTCATTCGCACCATTTATCCCAAGATGGGTGACAAGGGGTCTTGCAATAGCTACTGCATCGATCTCATGCATCGCCTCTATGCATCTCCCAAAGGGAAGATCAATGTCCCTCATTTTTTGTGGCATGAGATCCGTCTCACTTGCCTTCAGCACAAGCGGGCCTTTCCTCATGCTCCCTTTCTTCAGGCATTCATTGAGAGTGTGGCTCCGTTTCCCATTGTCCGCACTCACTTGCATGAGCGGTGGGTCATTCCAGCTCACATGGTGGATGATTGGGTCCCCAAGGACTCTTCCTCTTCTGCTAATGCTCGCCGAACTGCTACTAGCATTCCTCCTACTGCTCGTACTGCTCCTTCCGGATCTGCATCATTTGGGCGCATTGCTCGCTTTCTTGGGAAGGCTCACTCTGCCATGATGAAGGTGTTTACTTTCCACTGCTCCCAAAATCATGATGTTTTCACTCGCCTGATCACTTCCAAGAATGCTCCGAAGGCTCGTTTGAGAGACTCCGGAGTTTTCGATGTGAGTGATGATGATCGTCTTCCTGAGGAACCACCTTCTGACTTTGGCTTTCCCTCGGGTCCTGAGTGGTATGATTTCCTTGACGAGGCTGGTGGCAGTGGTGCTCATGATGATGATGATGATGATGTTTTATGATGTTCTGACCCCTTTTGGGTACTTGACGCCAAGGGGGAGTAGGCACTTATCTACTATGTAATGTTGTGATATTAGCTTGTATCGAACCATGTTATGTTTATTGTCGTTTTATGTACTATGCTATGAGTGATGAACCTTTATGGGTTGAGTAATGCACCTATATATTGAGCCTATTATGGTACTATGGTATCTTGTTTACTTTATGAGATTTGGTTGTCTTGGTATCATATTGAGGGGGAGCTCTCCTCATGCTTATTTTATTTATGCACGTGTTTAGGGGGAGCTCCGCAACAAATCCTTTCGATATTCAAAGTTTATATATATATATTGAGAAGTGGATGTATGTTGTCATCAACTACCAAAAAGGGGAGATTGAAAGTGCAATCATGCCCTTAACCTTATTTTGATGTTGATGACAACATGCATATAGGGGACTAATCATGTTTATCAAGTATATCTCAGGGTTAAGTCTCAAGGGTCGTGTGTGTATCATGACTACAGACAAATACATATCACTCAAGAGAGGAGATACAAGACAATAGATTTGGCTCTTTTTCAGTTTCTTCTTGAGTATAGGGATCCCGCACTATTAAGAGGGGATCATCGGATTTCGTGAAAGACTTTCTCAAAACCCACAAAGTATCCTCTCACAACATCTCTGCTTCATCTCTAGTTCTTCCACTACCTTGTGCACAAAGTCTGTTGTGATCCTGAGCTAGTGTGCTCTGTTATCACCGGTCGTCCGAAACTCTACGGACGTCCGACCCCTCATAGCCGACCGGGCATCTGGATCTCTCCGGATGTCCGGTGCATCTTCACAAAAAGTAAATAGCGGAAGTCCGGTCCTCTCCGGACGACCGGTCACCGGACGTCCGTTTCTCTCCGGAAATCCGGTACAGCCTCAGCAGAACACTTATTAACGGATTTCCGGTCCTCACCGGATGACCGGCTCATTTTGGACGTCCGGTGGCTGTGTGTCTCGTGCTACTTTGTGGCCTGGTGGATTCCCAGACATCGGACGACCGACGGCCTGGTCGGACGTCCGGTCCAATCTGTGCCACCGGACGTCTGGTATTATCCGGACGTCTGGCAACTCCAGTACATTAAGTGGCTCAACGGTCAGTTTTTACACTACTACTATATATAGCCTCCTCCCTCTATGAGATAAGGTTGACCATTCACTTTGAGCTTTCCAAGAACACATTACACTCCCTCTCTTTATCCCCTACACCAAATCCTAGATCCCTAAGGGATTTGGGAACATCTAAGAGAAGTTCTCCAATCAAGTGATAGATCCACTCCTTCTCCTTCTACTCACCAAAGGAATTCGTGATTTGAGCAAGATCTTGAGCATTTCCCATCATTCTTGTTACTCTTGGAGGTTGGAGACTCCTAGGCGGTAGGAGTCATTTGGAGAGGAATCAATCATTGTGATTACCCCCGGAAAGTTTGTGAGGGTTTGGAGATCACCCCAAGGTCTACCACTAGTGGTTGAGAAACGCCTTCGTGGTGTTGTCTCAAAGGGAGAATAGGGTGAGCCTTCATGGCGTTGGTGTGCCTTCGTGGTAACATCCACCTCTCTAACGGTGACGTAGCTTCTCTCCAAGGAAGTGAACATCGGCATACATCCTCGTCTCTCGGAGTTGCGGTTATTCCTAACCCTAACTCTTTACTTGTGGTTACTTGTCTCCTAGTCCTTACTTATATCATATTGTGCTTGCTTACTCACATAGTCGTGTTACTTGTTTACCTTGCTTAGCTCTTAGCATCATACTTGCAATTGCTAGGCTCACTTTCATATTCCGCATTATTGCCTAAAATTGCTAAGTAATAATTAAAATTTGTAATTGTACCTATTCACTCCCCTCTAGGTCCATCTCGATCCTTTCAGCTCCCAAAACTTGCGCCTTCACAACCCGCGCCTTGCTATCCCGAAATTACAACACGCGCAAAAACTCCCTCCAGCTGCCAAATCCCGACACGCGAAATCCCCCTTCTAACCCTTAGCCGAAAGGGCCACTAGTTCAAATCGGTGGGGGTACTATTGTAACACACCCTACATTTTGGACAAGCGCATCCCTAAGTCATGGTTCCCCCCTCCCATCGCCTCCTTTTCACCATTCGAAATCCTAGGCCGCCATAACCTCTCCGCTCCAGCCGTGAAACCCCACCCTCCTCCGTCCGCCACCTCACCGCTGCCTAGCCGGAGCCTCTTCCCCGATGATGTCGTCCACCGCAACAACTCGACGTCCCTCGTCCACCTCCCCGGATGACGATCCGTCGTCCATCTCATCGTCCCGCCGGTTCAGCCACCCCGTCCTCCACCTCCAAGGAGCTGCTCCGACGATCGCCTCGTCTATCGCGGTTGCTCCATTCCCACAGCGCCGCCTTAATCTGCTCCACTGGAACCGCAACATCCTCACCGACTCCTCGGACGAAGCCGAGGCCTACTCGGCGCCACCAAAGAGGTTGTACACTCATCGCATCGCACCTCCTCCTTAACTCGACCTACCGGCGCCGACGATGCTCCATCCCGCAGCCCCATGGCGCGGCTACCTCGAAGCCAGCACCGTGGGCGACATCTCCACGACGGCTCTCCCCCAGTGCAAGGCCCCTTGGACGGCGGCATCCATACCAGCCGGATCTGCTGCTGTTGCTCCGGCTCTCACTCGCTCGCTCGCGCTGCTGCTGCTCTGACTCTGGCTCGCTCGCTCGCGTTGCTGCTGCTCCAGCTCTCGCTTGCTTGCTCGCGATCTGCTGCTGCTCTTCCCCTCGCTCGTGCTGCTGCTCTGCTCTGATTTAGCTACACTTCAGTCGACTGAATCGAATTTTGGGCCAGTCGATATTCAGGGGGTGGGGGCTCGCTGGAGTTAAGGAAGAACTACCCGCAGCGAGGAGGGGGGCTTGCCGGAGAGGTACCCCACTATCTATCTTAGGGTTTAGGGTGGGGGCGGTGGTCGCTGGCAGTGGGGGCGCGGTGGTGGGGCGGTGGCGTGGGGATCTCCGGAGAAAAAGCTAGGCAGGGGGGGTCTAGAGGGCTGGCCGGACCGGCGGCGAACCGACGGTGGGGAGTGGTTTCGGGGTGGGGCGGGACTGCCGCCGGTCGCGAGCAGCGGGGGCCGGCGGTTCGGCCGGTGGTGGCTGGCGGCTCAGGGGGGTGCAAGTTGAAGATAAACTGCAGGCCCTCCCTAAACTACATGTGAAGTGCTTCTCTGCTACCATTGCGTTCAGTTTCGATAGTAACATTCAGATTCCACAGTAAATTTCAGTTTTGACAGTTAAGTTCAGAGTCAACACTTTTTACCTCATCTGTTGTAGTCAGGTGCTTTTTGGTGATGTAAATTTTACATCTATCACTTTTTGGTAATGTATTTTACATCATCTATTGGAGATGCTATTGGAATCCAACTTGAGATTAACGATGTCTGTCTTGTGCTGCTTCAGCCTCGACGTCTTACGGCTCGCCGGAGCTGCTCCAACGATGGAACTATCCATCACAACAGAGCAGTGCCATGGACGCCGTCTACAGATTCCTCAGATCTTCCTCCACACCTCCAACAGCCACCTCAGCCACAACTTCTTCAGCGACCAACCCAATGATGCTGAGGTCGACACGGCTACGGCAAAGAGGTTGTACACTTGTCACATCACTTATTACTCAACATTCATGTCGATCCATTAGGGCTATTTTGGTTCAACGGAAAAACATAGTGTCAGGGAAAAATATACAGGGGTATGCATTTTCCCCTGACTCGTGCACGGACAGGCCAAGACTAAGTCAGAGATTGAGGGACCAAGAAATTTGAAGAACCAACATGCAGTTCAGAGGGACCAAGATCAAGCTAGAGGAGCAAGATATCAGCAAGAGAAGGGCCTCCCTTGCCGGGCAGGCGAGCTCGGCAAGGGGCAAGGCCACCACTAGAAGCAGCCAACCCAGGCACCCCGGCAAGGTCTGCCGGGGCTCGCGGGGGCAGAACCACCCCACCAACCACTCAAGAATGACCCACGTCGTTAATCAGTGCGGTGTCGAGCCGCAAGGTGATTAAGTGGCAGCCATTCGCCACATGGCAGCCATTTCCTATATTAAATGGCATCCATTCGCCACATGGCAGCCATTTCCTATAGAAGAAACCCACAGATGACACCCGTCCTGCGACGTGTCAAGAGAACAGCCGTGGAGCTGGCAAGATAGCACAGCAAGCCTTGCCGGGCAACCAGTGATGTGACACTAAGCGGTGCATTTAATGCACCATGTCAGCCCGCAGAGTTAGGTATGATAGCACTGTTTCCTATCATATCAATGGATAATGACTACTTTGCCATTGTGGTGACCCCTTGATCTATAAAAGGAGGCCCATGGCACCCACAGGAAGGGTTGCAAAAATTGACGAACCCACACCCCCATACGCGCGTAGTCGCTGCTGCCCTACGGCAACCCCTGCCGGGCAAGTGTACCGCACTCCACCATCCCCATTCCACCATCAATCCACTAAAGCAGGATTAGGGTCTTATGCCTCGCGGCGGCCCGAACCTGGGTAAATTGCTTGTGTGCTCTCTGACATGCTGTCGTGCGCTGGTCTGCTCTTTGCGCAACGTGACGTCCCCCTACCGAACTAGCAAGGGGCCTCCTGGTCCCATAGGTGGCCGTGGATAACCCGCGACATCTTTGGCACGCTAGGTAGGGGGGCTCGCTTGCGCGAACCTGAAAGCATGCGCAGCGCGTCATCTTCATCATAATCTTCATCTTCGACGACGCCATCAACTGTGGCGCCCGCGGAGACGCGGAAGCAAAGCGGGGGGCCTCCCCCGTGCCGTTCTATTGCTCTCTGAGCTCCACCGTAGCAACGGTTACGGCCAAGACTGCCGCTGACGGCGGTAGATTTATCCCGGCGGCTCGTATGGCGTTCTCGCCATTCAGGCACCGTCCGGAGGAAGGGGCACAAGACGTGCGGGTGCGAGCTCCCTCCTTCCTGTCCCTCCCCCGCGTCAGCAGTTGAGCTGCTTTAGCCTCGGCACCGTCGACGTCGATGATTACCACGCGGTGCTCGGTCTAGTATTTCCTCCGCTGTGGGTAATCCTGAGCAAAGCGCTATTATGAGTCGATTGATACCCTGGCAAGCATGCTTTGGCAAGGCTGCCTGCATTGGCATGACCCATGCGGCGGCAGCCGCTGCACTGACTCGAGGGGAAGGGAGCAAAAAGGGAAGAGGACCAGAGAAGCCCGACACCGTGTCCCGGTGCCCGCCAGCTGCAAGAAATACATGTCGGTCCCTGCTGGGAACAAAGAAACCGTTTGATTGCCTTCTACTCCTCCAGGCGCCGCAGACACATCGAATGCGCGCCGCCCGTTAGAAGAAAAAGAGGCTTAAAACGAAAGCTAAGCCCACGTTATCACTTCTTGTTGATGCGTTTCAGATTTTTGCAGTCGTTTATCCCTTTACTCTAGTGAGTGTTTGTATCAAGAAATTCCTCATGCGATGGAACCTTGGCTAGTTTCTTTGATCGCACCCTCGTCCTGTCCAGAGCCATGCTCGCAGGTCGAGAGGCTGCATCGAGAGCTACCTAGGAATATCCTGCCGAGACGCATCCACGCCAAGATGACTGCTAAGGGCCGGACCCTTACGACAATCGTGGCAATATGATATCGGCAGGCATCCAAAGCGTGGATAGGAATTGATCATACGAACACGAGCATATAGAGTTAAAGGGGTAAACGTACATTTAAAGATTCAGCTAGAAGTATCAGTTTCACACAAACACTAGAGATAAAACGACTAAACACAAAGTATATGTCATGTTTCATACAGGGCCCCGTGGTGACGACAGAGGCCCGATGCTTGATCCCGTGGCCTGGTGGAATAGCTTAAACGCGAAGAACCCTATCGGTGTGGGGAGCGGCCTTCTCGTCAGCGGCAGCGACGTCAGCACCAGCTAACGGCTTCTTCGAGTCGTCGTCAAGATCGAGCTCTGGGTGGCGACAGGCGATATTGCTCAAGACCATGAAAAGGGCCTTGCGAGCGAGCCTCCATGACTCGGTCGCGAAACGCTTGGCCCTGCCCTCTTCATGCACCTTCAGCTTGTCCATCAACTCGTTTAAGAAGATCCCCAGCTTGACACTCGGGACCTCCTGCTCGCTGGCTAAGTAGACTGGGCCGTCCATGCCCATCGCCGCAGATTGCGCGCCAAGACGTTCTGCAATGTCAATCAGGCTCTTGATCCAGAGGTTGCTCGTGTCGACCCGATTCTTCAGCCTATCCTCTGCATCTTGCCGGAGACGCTTGGCGGTTTCCAAGTCCTTGGATAGCAGCTGCTACCGGGATTCAAGGGACTCCGCCGACTGCTCCAGCGAACCAATCCTTGCCTTCATGTTAGAGATGTTGTCGTTGGCGGTCTCAAGGCTTTGTGTCTTGGAAGAGAGCTACGACTGCACATCAGCCAGGTGAAGCTCTGCATGTCGTGCTTCCTCTTTGAGTGCCTCCACCTTCTTGGCGCTTTCGGCAAGGTCTTCGTTCAGCTTGGCCACCTGCCGATCGAGCTTAGCCTTGGCGGAAGACGCGGCGTCCAAATCTTCAACAAGCTTCTTCAGCTGGGCAGCATGGTCAATGGCAAGGGTGTCCAGAGCAACCTCATGTTTGTCCTCCAATTCCTTGTTGCGTTGCTGCACCAGGGCCTCCAAATTTTCATCCTTGGCGCACAGGGTAGCTTCAAGGTTCTCCTCCCGAAGGGAGATCTCTTGCTCCCTGGCGTCCAGAGATACTTTATGATCCGCCAAACGCCCCTCCCGAGCCATGACATCTTCCCTCATCATCTCAAGGGTCTCTTGCTGCCTCATGAGCGCCTTAAACTGCTTGGCGTGCCATTCACACAGCTCCAGGCACTTGTCCTTCAGCCTCTGATCCACCTTGCCGGCGGATTCGCGTCGTTCCTTGAGCTCTTGCCATTTTTGGCGGTGCCGGGCCTGCATTTCCTTCACGCCTGCCGCCATGGATTCCATGAAGGACAAATCCATATTGATGGCAGCTAAGTCACTGGCCTCAACGCCTCCCAGATATAGTGGCGCCAGAAGGCGTTGAAGCTCCTCGTCAAGCTTTGCGTCCGCCAAGGACGGGCCGGGGGCTCCGATATCAGGCAATGACAACACCATTGCCAGTGTACTCAAGGAAGGTGGTGGAATCTCAGCAACGGTCCCGACGGTGGGAAGCGGACCCATGGTTTGGAGTGGGATCCTCATTTTGATGGCCGCTCCCCCTGTTGAGGTGTCCGCCAAAGAATGCTCCATCACTGCCAAGGAACTTTGAACTTCCCCAGCGACAAGATCCTGACCCTTAGCAGCTGCGAGCCTCGTGGCTTTGTCTGCGGCAGACCTCCCTATGTCAGCCACCACCTCCAGCAAATCTCGTTCTTCAGTTTGAGGGGCTGCATGCGGGGGGGGGGGGGGGGGAAGGAAACAGTGAAGAAACAGAAATCTCGAGCTAATGAAGAAACTAGTGGAGGCAACCAGAGTATAAAAGAAAAGAAGGGTTCAACCAGATACCCGGGAAAGTCTGCCGGGCAGGGGTCTCCGTTTCCCCGGCATCAGTTGTTGCCGGGTCGCGAGCTTCATCCTCTGCTGGGGTGGGCTCGGCAACCTTCTGCACAGTCTCTGTCGCGGAGGATTCCATGATGACCTCTTCGGCTTGAGCGGCAGAGGAGGCATGCCCCTCTGGGAGGGGCTCGCCCTGCGTCGTCTTACCACCTCCCCGTGTGGGGGAGGAAGGGCTGCCTCCATCATCTCCAGCGGGCGGGGCCAAATCCTCGCTCCCGGGCCGAGGGCTAAGCCGGGGGCTCGGCATGAGGCCTTCTGCGTCCTTCCCTGCTGAAGCCGAGCCCTCTGCGCCCTCTAGCGACCCGAGGCGCTGGAGCCTCTTCCGGGAATGATGAATGAGGGTCTCCGTGTCCTCCTCCACTTCACTACCGACAGCGACAGAAACAAGAGGTCAGTCGGCAAAAGTAATTGGACATGTGCAAGTTATCCACAAAAAGAGAAATCTTCCTTACTCTTCTGCAATGAGCATGGAGCTCAAGTTGAACTCTGTGGGAGGGGGAGACTCCCGTCCTCTCTTCAGAGGCAGAAGGGTGGAACTCTCCGGCAGCTTCGGCGCCTGCCGTGACGTCAGGACCTCCGGGGAAGACGAGCTCTGCGAGGAGCTTGAGCTGGAGCGGGGACTGGACTCCGCCTCCTTGGCCACCGGCCATTTGGAAGAAGGAGCCTTGGCCTGAGCAAGGTGAGGGATTGGCGACACGCCACCTCGGCCTTGGTAGATTCGGTGGAGGTCTTCTTCACCGTCTTGGTGGCTGGCGCTGGGTTGGAGGTCGTCGCCCCTCGGGCCATGGCGCACCGACGGGTGAGCTGGTCCGGATCCGGTGCAGGGGCTTGTGGACCTGCCGCCATCCACTCATCTTTAGGGGCCGCTGCCGCGTCCTCCTCTCTCTCCTTCTCCTCTCCCTCTAGGAGCTCCGTTGCTGCCGTGGCTAGGGCGTCCAGTCTGGCAAAGTTATCCCCGACAAGTTCTTCCCCAGCAGCATCTTCCGTGGCTTACGCCTCGCTGCCGCCCTGGGAAGAGCTCCCGTCCCCAGCCTTCCCTTTGCCTTTCCTGGCCTTTGCGGCCTTCTCCATCTCTGCGCGGCGGGCCACCTTGTCCTCCTCGACCCTCTTCAGAATATACGCCACCTCCACAGCAGAAGTGCACTGATACATCTCACCCTCAGTCCTGGTGGCCCTCTCCACCAGACCGCTTGACCACTGAAGCTCTTCGTCGAGGGAAGGGAGCCGCCAAGTGCTCGATACTCCCTCAACTTTGCAGTCCGGCATCCACTTCAGTATCTGATTCTGGGCAGAGTTGATGTTCGGGGGAATGACGGTTGCTGGGAGTTTGAACAACTCGAAGCGGCCAAACAGTTGGTCACACAACCAACCGTGGCCATAAACTGATAAGTTGTTGGCCAGCCCCGGCAGCAACCTCATCCTATCTGCCGCATCTCCGTATAGCCACGCACGTGTGTCCCTTTCCTGCAGCGGTGAAATGTGGCGGAGAAGAAAATCTGCCCCCATATGCTCGATGGTTAACCCGGCAGCCGCCAGACGGGTGATCCTGTTGATTGTCGGGCGCAGCCTATCCTCAGTGAGCCCCTTAAGCTCCAATCCTTGCCGCGCTCAACGCACTCCTGCCGCGCTTCGCAGAACTCGAGGGCTTCCTTGTCCAGGATCCAGCACCAGTCTCCTCTCCACTCATCCCACCTCTCGCGCTGGTACCCAGGGAGGTAATCCCACGTCTTCCTTGGCGAGCGCGGCATCCAGCTGATGATCCCGGAGCGGTTGACTTTGCTCTCGACCCTCAGGATGAAGTAATGCCGAAACAGATCCACATTGGGCATCACTCCGATGAAGTTCTCGCACAAATGCGCAAATATGTCCATAGTCGCCATCACATTGGGCATGAAATCAAGGAGATGGAACCCATAGAAGTTCATAATCGCCTCAAAGAACCCAGAAAAGGGGGGACAGAGGTCGCAGATGAAGTAAGCAACAAAAAACCAATAAGAGTCGGGGGGATCCACCTCACCCACCTCGTAGACTACGGGCGCCCCATGCCCTTTCTCAACGGGCCGCCCCCACAGATATTCGTACTTCGCCTGAAGAACGGGGCCGCTCAAGGTCGACGGGACAAAGGCGACCTCCTTGCTCCGCTTCTTGTTCAGCTCCGCCGACCTCTTGCTCCCCTCGGCGGCGGCCTCCTTCGCCGCGGCCGTCGGCTTTCTCTTCTTCGCGGGTTTCTTTCCCATTCCCACGGCAACGCATGGAGGGGAGGGATTCGTTGGGGAGGATGACGGCGGAGGGAGCAGCGAGATGAGGAACTGTCGCTTGGCTTGCGGAGGAAGAAGATGGAGGAGCGGGGCGAGAGACAAGTGAATCATGTCGCTCTGTTTTTTCCCTACTTTTAAGGGGGGGAAAGCGGGGCAGAGGCACGACGCTTCAGAAAGTTACCGTTTTACCATAACTGCAACAGTGCCACGACCCCACGACGCGCAGTAATTGCGCAAAGTGGACGTTGGGTTAACTGGCCACCATGACGGAACGGCGTGCACAACCCTCTCCTGCCACGTGTCTGCACACTGTTTGGGGGCCTAACCCAACATGCCACACGACACATATGGCTCAGGCCCGGGGGCTTATGTCGGGGAAAATATACAGGGGTATGCATTTTCCCGTGACTCGTGCACGGACAGGCCAAGACTAAGTCAGAGATTGAGGGACCAAGAAATTTAAAGAACCAACATGCAGTTCAGAGGGACAAAGATCAAGCCAGAGGAGTAAGATATCAGCAAGAGAAGGGCCTCCCTTGCCGGGCAGGCAAGCCCGGCAAGGGGCAAGGCCACCACCAGAAGCAGGCAACCCAGGCACCCCGGCAAAGTCTGCCAGGGCTCGCGGGGGCAGAACCACCCCACCAACCACTCAAGCATGACCCACGTCATCAATCAGTGCGGTGTTGAGCCGTAAGGTGATTAAGTGGCAGGCATTCGCCACATGGCAGCCATTTCCTATAGAAGAAACCCACAAATGACACCCGTCCTGCGACGTGTCAAGAGAATAGGCGCGGAGCTGGCAAGATAGCCCGACAAGCCTTGCCGGGCAACCAGTGATGTGACACTAAGCGGTGCATTTAATGCACCCTGTCAGCCCGCAGAGTTAGGTATATAGCACTGTTTCCTATCATATCAGTGGATAATGACTACTTTGCCATTGTGGTGACCCCTTGATCTATAAAAGGAGGCCCATGGCACCCGTAGGAAGGGTTGGAAAAATTAACGAACCCACACCCCCATACGCGCGTAGTCGCTCCTGCCCTAGGGCAACCCCTGCCGGGCAAGTGTACCGCACTCCACCATCCCCATTCCATCATCAATCCACTAAAGCAGGAGTAGGGTCTTACGCCTCGCGGCGGCCCGAACCTGGGTAAATTGCTTGTGTGCTCTCTGCCGTGCTGCCGTGCACTAGTCTGCTCTTTGCGCAACGCGACGTCCCCCTGCCGAACCAGCAAGGGGCCTCCTGGTCCCACAGGTGGCCGTGGATATCCTGCGACACATAGCAATAGGAAATTTTCCTATGGCACCCTACTATTCAATTATTCATGCATTTTGTTCAAAGGAATGGAGCAAAACATCCACCTGGACCTACTTTTCAAAATCCTATGCATAAGAACAAGACCAAGTGCATTAGTGGCAGAATAACATTCTAACTGTACACGCTTTCATATGGTTTCACTTTATTTTGGCCATGTTTCTTTGCATTCCTTTGCTCTTCCAATTCCCGTGAACCAAACATCCAAGTTGACAGAAATCTTGTGTTTACAAATGCTCTATTTCCCATGTGCATTCCTATCCTATTCCAGTGTTTTCCCTGCGTTTTTAGAATCATGCACCCTTACAGAATTACTTCAATTACAGGTAGGTGTCGAAGAAAACTTTGTGTGGTTTGTCCTGCTCCTTCCGCGACGTCGTCCACCTCACCTGAGCTGCTCCATCGACAGAAGCATCGACCAAACCAGACATCACGACTCCTGGCCGTCTTTCGCCGCCTAAGATCTCCTTCCCTGTCACCGGCACCCACCGCAACGGCATCACCATCATCGACTCAGCAGATGAACCTGAGGAGTACAAGGGTGCACAAGAGAGGTCGCACTCTTTTGTTTCTGCTTATGTTATGTATTGCTTAATATTACCTGCTACTTTATCGTCCCGTTCACCTCTTAGACTCCAAGTCAAGTCCAAATTAATGTTCAAACTTGAGTTCTAAATTAGTTGTGGGGCACATATCGAGGCAGCAATGAATAGTATCTCTGTCTAATATCTGGTTCACCTAGGGTATGCCTATGTTGTTCATCTTGGGTGGGAAACAAATAGTAAAGCAATCATCATCTGTCTTTTTATTAAATTAAAGCAATCATCAGACTGCTATCATTATTTTTGAATCCATCCACTGGTTGTTACCATCACTCTAGATTTCTGCATGCTCTCCTTACATAATCTCACCATATTTTTTTCGTATGCATATTAGATATTGTACACAGTCATGCTGAACATGTAGAGAAAAAGAGAAGAGTTTTGCGCGGCAATACAATGTCATGCAGACATCGCTCCATGGTGGGTTCAATGGCAAACCCTCCCCCCTCTCCAGATTGTAATCCAGAGGAAGATATCTGTTCTGAGGCAGATTCAGACGCAGCTGACCATTCCTATTTACCCACCAAGGTGTTTGCTCTAACATGGCATGATAATGTTAGTCATATCATGCATATGTTGCCTTGCAGTGCCTACTTTCGACATCATATATGTCATCTTCTTAGTTTAGACATGTTCTATAATGCCACCCGTTTAGTTTCTGTATCATATATGGGAATTATGCAGACTCATGTCTTTTAGCCAGCCATAATATATGTGAAATGTGCAATGCTATCCTGTTTAACCAGGCATCATATATTTGAATGATATCTTGCCCATCCTTTTCTTCATTACATTTCCATTTGTCGACAAGGTTTGTACATTAAACTACTCTTCCTATGAATCAACCATTTGAGTGGGTGATGGAAAAATCTGGAGTGAAAACAAGGCCTTCAGAGCAGACAATGCTACCTGTCGAAGCAGATCTCTTGCTGGGTCCCGATAGCTCCTCAGAGATGGATTCAGAGACAGATGACCAGTCCTATTCCCCTACCGAGGTGTATGCTCTAAATTGGCACGGTTATACTGCTCATATCATGCATATGGTGTCTTTCATTGCATAGTTTAGACATCATATACACAATATTCAACACCATGTTCTTAGTTCAGACATCATATATGCGAATGCCCTCTGCTTAGCATATAAATCACATATGTGAATTAAATCATGCGATCCTAATTACTTAGATAACATGTATGTGAATTATGTCATGCGATCCTGTTTAGTTATTCATCATATCTTTGAATTATGTTATGCTATGCTATCCAGTTTAGATAGACATCATATATGTGAAATTATGTCATGCTATCCGTTTTAGTTAAACAATATACATGTCAACTATTTCATGCCCTCTTTTTTCCACACTATCTATTGCATCTGTCTCTCATACAATGTCTGTACATTCAACTATGTTTCCTGTTTATCAGCCATTTGAATTGGAGCGGGTGATGCCAGTATCTAGCGGAGTAAAAACACGGTCTACAAATAAAACAGTGCTACCTCTTGGTGGAGATAGCACCCCGGTTGTACATGCACGAGAACCAGCCCTACCACACATAACCCAGACTCTCGCAGATTGTACCCCTATTGCGATGGACAGAGAACTAGCTTCACCCAGTCTAACCCCAACCCCAGCAGATAGTAACCCAGTTCCTGTTGACACAGCACCATCTCCACCACAGAGCTCCCAAACAAGAGCAGTTAGTAAGGCAGCTCCAGTGCCCAAAGCGCCAGTACTACCACAGCGAACCCCAACTCCACCAGTTAGTACACCTATTCCTGTGGAGGAAGCACAGCCAGCCAGTCGTAGTTTAGCATCTATCACATTTGATGTTGTTAAATCCTATGTGCGTATCTTCCCATCATGGAAATATTATACTGAAAATGAAGGAAAATGCCAGCTGCAGGTGTTTGTCCAGGAGTTATGTGTAAGTAATGTTATTCATGGCAATTACTTTGCTTTGTGCCATACATTCTACCTCCATGATGGCTATAATGCAACAAATTTTCCCATTTTTCTCTATAGAGAAGGACCGATTTGGAAACTCAGGATGAGGTAACCTGTGCCAATACCTCTGCTATCTTCAAGAATGCTTGGTGGCAGTATCGGAATTACCTGAAGAAAATGTACTTCACTGGCAAAGAAACTCATCAAATTCACTTATGTTCTCCTGAGACACATTTACTGGACGATGACTGGGAACGCCTTGTTCTGTACTGGTCCCGAACCAAGAATGTGGTAAGGTCTATGAGCTCATTTTCTATATTTAAGTACTATATTCTTGCGTCTTATGGTACTCTGTTCATGTAGAACAAGTGCCTAAACCTGAAGAACAATTGTTCTCATTTAAGATTCCATTGCTATCGTGCATACTGCTTTGCTCTTGTATCACTGTATTTACTCATACAAACTTATTTTTAAATTGAAGGATCCAATCAAAACTCCAATGGCACAGCAGGTATGTTTACGCATGTTTCTTTAAAAGGTTTGCTCTTATAAATAGCTCTGTTGATTTCAATTTCAATTGTGTATACAGTTGACTTCTCATATCATGCACATTACTAGCATCACAACAGAGCCAATAGTGTTGTTGTACATGTAGACCCGGGGTACCCATCTGAAATCTTGTTGTGCCGTGTAGTTTCCGATGCTTTGTATTCTTTTAGTGCTGCTTTGTCTTGAACTGATATGATTTGAACCGTGTCTCTATTTTGATTTGGCAAGACAATGCAGTGACCATAGGACATATATATATGTTTGTTTGATGATTTTATTATGTACTACTTGGCAATAGAAGACTTGGTAGTTTAATCATGTCCACCTTACCAATGAACTGGTTCACCGAAATGAGTTTCATATACTAGTACATGCTAAACCTGTTATGTGTCTGCTTGTTTCTTCTATTAGAATGCTGACAAAATATTAGGGAAGAGTGCATTATTAAGCAATGGTAAAGGAATTAATGCAGATAAGGTTGAGGATAGTGAGACATCCTTGTTGGTCTCCAACAAAGCTGATAAAACAGCTAAGGAAAACTATCTTGAAGAGAGCGAGACAACCCAAAAGTCATGTCTTGGTTTAGTGTTCGAGTTACTGGCCACTACCGCTGCACAAGCTATTCAAACTCACTGTCTGAATCAGTTCAGTTTCTTGAGTCTCAACTACAAGCTGAAAGATATCGATCAGTTGTGCTGCGACAAGAAGCGGAAGGACTGCGGAAGTCCCTAGAGCATTCAGATGCATACTTTCTGGTGCAACAACAAGCGTTGGAGGATTTTAGCGCCAAATAGGACAAAGCTAATAAGATTGCTAAGCTTATTGTCAGCATGGTGGATACCCAGGATAACGTTTCTTGAGCTATTCTGAAGTTGTTTCAGTTATGGACTTGTTTTGCTGCCGTATTTATTTGCACTGGTGGCCAATTTAGACGGCCAGTGTATGTAATATGCTGCTTTGTTCCCTATTTTTGCACTGGTGGCGAACTTTGATGCCAGTGGATGTAATATGTGTAATAGCCATAATAGCCTAGCGTTAGTTGCTTGCTTATTTATTTCCTTATTGTCTTGTTTAATTGTTTGCTTGTAGTCACTGTAGTTCTTTTTCCGCATTTTTCTAGTGGCCACAATAAACTAGGCCACAATAACCATGGCAACACACGGACTATTGTGACCATGGTCCTGCTACCTGCTATAGTGACCATGGCCCTCCACGGGCTGTACGATCCATGGGCCTTCCACGGGCCGTAGGATCCATGGGCCTTCTACGGGCCGTCTCATCTATGGGCCTTCTATGGGCCATATAATCGTTTCGCCAAACATGGGTCATACTATTCATGGACCAATGACGGACCGCAAAATGGGCCGTAAACAGACTAGAGTGGAAATCGTCTATTTTATGGCCCGACCATAACGGCCCGTTAATAGGCCGTAATGGATGACGCTACGAAAACAGCCCAACGTGTTAACGGGCCACAAACAGGCCGACTGTAACCACGTGCTGAATTTGGCCCACAAGCGGAACATGCCAGTAACGGACCATAAGTAATCGAATTCTGGAGATGAGCCCAAGAATAAATGGGCCTTAGAAGGCCAAAAGTTAACACGGGCGGGAAACAACCGACGTACTAATGGGCCATTAATGGGTATAAAGCGATACACTGTTCATTACAGGCCAATTTCACCACGGGCCGTTAATGGGCCAAGAGTTACAAAGGGCCTCATATGGGCAGAAAGACGTCATGAGCCATACATGTGCCGGAAGTTACAACGAGCTGGAATCATACTAGACGGCCCAGATGACGCTACTAGGCCTAATTCGGATAAGCCGTAACGGGTCGTGACCTAGCGGGCTGTAAATGGGCTATATGCGAACAGGCCGTTAACAGGCTTTCCGTGGGCCGGCCCGCTACCTTTTGACCAAGTCAAACGGGCCGGCCTTTTCACCGGAATGGGCCTTTGTTTGGCCATGCCACATGTCGACGTATCATAGGCTCCTTCGGTCCAATGAGTGGATGACATCTGCCCCAATGATGAGGCGACGCTACCTCTTGAGCACTGCGTTGGTTTTCCCTTGAAGAGGAAAGGGTGATGCAGTAAAGTAGCGTAAGTATTTCCCTCAATTTTTAAGAACCAAGATATCAATCCAGTAGGAGACCACGCTCGAGTCCCACGCACCTACACAAACAAATAAGAACCTTGCAACCAATGCGATAAAGGGGTTGTCAATCCCTTCACGGCCACTTGCAAAAGTGAGATCTGATAGAGATGATAAGATAATATTTTTGGTATTTTTATGATAAAGAGTAAAAGTAAAGATTGCAAAATAAACGGCGACAGAAATAGCTAGTTGACGGGAGATTGATATGATGGAAAATAGACCCGGGGGCCATAGGTTTCACTAGTGGCTTCTCTCAAGAGCATAAGTATTACAGTGGGTGAATAAATTACTGTCGAGCAATTGATAGAATTGAGCATAGTTATGAGAATATCTAGGTATGATCATGTATATAGGCATCACGTCCGTGACAAGTAGACCGACTCCTGCCTGCATCTACTACTATTACTCCACACATCGACCGCTATCCAGCATGCATCTAGAGTATTAAGTTCATAAGAACGGAGTAACGCTTTAAGCAAGATGACATGATGTAGAGGGATAAACTCATGCAATATGATATAAACCCCATCTTTTTATCCTCGATGGCAACAATACAATACGTGTCATTTCCCCTACTATCACTGGGATCGAGCACCGCAAGATTGAACCCAAAGCTAAGCATTTCTCCTATTGCAAGAAAGATCAATCTAGTAGGCCAAACCAAACTGATAATTCGAAGAGACTTGCAAAGATAACGAATCATACATAAAAGAATGCAGAGAAGATTCAAATATTGTTCATAGATAATCTTGATCATAAACCCACAATTCATCGGATCTCGACAAACATGTAACGCCCACGATGCGGCTATATCTCCCACGTGTCGAGGCACGACTTAGAGGCATAACCGCATTGTGGTTTTGTCGCAAGAAGGGTCATCTTCACACAATCCCATGTAATGAACAAGAATGGGATAAAGAGTTGGCTTACAATCGCCACTTCACACAATACATAAATTAAACACACATCATTCAGAGATACACACATAGACCGACTACGGTCAAATCCAAATGAAAAGAAGATAACCCCAAATGCTAGATCCCCGATCGTCCCAACTGGGCTCCACTACTGATCATCAGGAAATGAAACATAGTAACGACCAAGGTCCTCGTTGAACTCCCACTTGAGCTCAGTTGCGTCACCTGCACTGGTATCATCGGCACCTGCAACTGTTTTGGTAGAATCTGTGAGTCACGAGGACTCAGCAATCTCACACCCGCGAGATCAAGACTATTTAAGCTTATGGGTAGGAGAAGATAGTGAGGTGGAACTGCAGCAAGCACTAAGCATATATGGTGGCTAACATACGCAAATAAGAGCGAGAAGAGAAGCAACGGAATGGTCGTGAAGCTAGCAATGATCAAGAAGTGATCCTGAAACTACTTACGTTCATACATAACCCAAACCGTGTTCACTTCCCGGACTCCGCCGAAAAGAGACCATCACGGCTACACAGGCGGTTGATGCGTTTTAGTTAAGTCAAGTGTCAAGTTCTCTACAACCGGACATTAACAAATTCCCATCTGCCACATAACCGCGGGCACAGCTCTCGAAAGTTTATACCCTGCAGGGGTGTCCCAACTTAGCCCATTATAAGCTCTCACGGTCAACGAAGGATAAACCTTCTCCCAGGAAGACCCGATCAGTCTCGGAATCCCAGTTTACAAGACATTTCGACAATGGTAAAACAAGACCAGCAAAGCCGCCCGAATGTGCCGACAAATCCCGATAGGAGCTGCACATATCTCGTTCTCAGGGCACACCGGATTGTCCAAGCTTCCGATAGGCGAGCCCAGAGTTGCCCCTGGTGGCCACCGGCGACTGACGGGTTGGACCAACACTCAGAGGAGCACTGGCCCGGGGGTTTAAAATAAAGATGACCCTTGAGTCTGCAGAACCCAAGGGAAAAAGGCTTAGGTAGGCAAATGGTAAAACCAAGGTTGGGCCTTGCTGGAGGAGTTTTAATCAAAGCGAACTGTCAAGGGGGTCCCATAAATCACCCAACCGCGTAAGGAACGCAAAATCAAGGAACATAACACCGGTATGACGGAAACTAGGGCGGCAAGAGTGGAACAAAACACCAGGCATAAGGTCGAGCCTTCCACCCTTTACCAAGTATATAGATGCATTAATTAAATAAGAGATATTGTGATATCCCAACATATCCATGTTCCAACATGGAACAAACTTAATCTTCACCTGCAACTAGCAACGCTATACGAGGGGCTGAGCAAAAGCGGTAACATAGCCAAACAACGGTTTGCTAGGAAAGGTGGGTTAGAGGCTTGACATGGCAATATGGGAGGCATGATATAACAAGTGGTAGGTAGCGCGGCATAGCAATAGAGCGAACAACTAGCAAGCAAAGATAGAAGTGATTTCGAGGGTATGGTCATCTTGCCTGAGATCTCGCTAGGAAGAAGATCGAATCCATGAAGAAGACAAACGGACGGAGTCGAACGAATCCTCACAACTCCGGAACGAAACCGAAGCTAACGAGAGAAGCAACCCGGAAAGAAACAAACAACATGGTAAACAACCATCACATAAACATGGCATGATGCACAACCAAGTATGATGCATGTCCGGTTTAATGAGGCATGGCATGGCAAAGTGCAACAAACAACACTACAAATTAAGTGTAGCTCAATATGCAACAAGTTGCATATTGACGAAACACCACATGACTTATTTAGTTCTCTCTCGTTTAGGTACCCATCAATATTAAATGTTGTTAAACATGGCAAGAGGTGAAGCATAATAAAACTACCTATCTAGGCAAGTTTAAATGAGGCCGGAACAACAAGCAACAAGTCCGGAAAAATCCTCATATGCAATTTATGGATTTGGTACTGTTCTGCCCTAAGCCATTTTAGAGTTGTTAAACATGCAAGAAGAGTGCACCATGTTAATCTATGCATTTTTCTACCCCATTTACATATAAAGTTTATTAAATCCGAGCTACGGTTATTTAATTATGAAATAAATCATTTTAACATGGCATTTACGCAAATTTAAACAAACAACATTTTAAACATGCATGAAAGTTGGAAATTATGAAACTAGATGAAATTCTAAGCATCTTACATATTAAAATCATTTTAAACCGATGCACGGTTAATTTGTTATTAGATGCATGAACATTAGGGGTTTTTCTACAAAACTGGCACTCCTGGAAAAAAATAGCTAAAATCGCAGAACCTAAAAAAAACCTATGCGGGCCGAATTTGGCTAGCCCAACAGGAGCACAGGGGAGGGCTGGGGCTGCTCACCCATGGGCCAAGCCCAGCTGGAGAGGAGGAGGCCCAAGCGGCGTAGATCTGGGCCTCGGGCGTGCTTGTGGCCCACGCGGGCACGTGCACCAGCGGCCTGGGTCTCGCAAGTGCTCTCCTTGCTCGCCCGAAGCAGAGAGGCAGGGGACAAAGCAGGGGAGCTCGGGAACGGCAGCGGAGGTAGCAGGGGAGCGGCAGTGGCGAACTTGACGGGGAGGTGGCTTCCGGCGGCACGTGGATGGCGGGGACGTGAGGATCCGACCCAGCGCGACCGGATCTGGCAGTCTCCGGTGTCGAACGTAGCAGGCCAGCGGCGGGAGCCGATGGAGCTCGTGCTCCGGCGAGCTACTGCTCATTGCTGGCCAGACGGAGACGGGGCTTGGCGCGGACGACGACGAGGAAGACGGGGCGCGGCGTGAGGAGGGATTTGGCGCGGTTGACGGGGCGCGGCTGGGAGGCACGGCCAAAGCGACACGGGCATCTCTTCGGGCACAACCGTGCCATGACAGCAAGATGGCGACGACGGGGAGACGACCCGGTCCCCAGGAACTGGACGAGGGGACGAGGTGATGGCGACTCCGGCAGCGCAGCTGCTACGGGTTGCAGTTGGGGCCTCCATGGCGGCGCTACGAGGACAACAGAGAGAGAGAGCAGCGTGAGAGAGGGATAAAGAGAGTGCAGATGGGGAAGGAAGGGAGCAGGGCACGGCGGGGAACTCATCTCTGGCGAGGTTGTTGCTGCCGTTGCTAGGACGGCAGGGGCACAGATCGAGGGAGGTAGGTGGTGCTGCGGGTTGGCTCGGGTGGAGTGGATCGGGAAGGTGGAGGCTGGTTGGGTGGCTAAGGAAACCGAGGAGGATTTGGGATGCGCGGCGGCGGCGAGTGAGGGGATTGATGGGATAGCCGTCCGAGATTTTAGGTTAGGTCGGTTTATATAGCAAGTGGATTTTTGGGTAGAGGTCTAATTGGACCCTCTGATTTAGATCGGGCGGTCGAGAAAAATAGGCTAGGGAAGCCCAAATAAGAAAACGGAGATGTTTTGTAGATGTTAGGGGATTATCTGGACCCATCGGTAACAACAAACCGGGTCGGGTACGGGACAACTTTTGTACGCGCGGGAGGGGATCGCGGGCTGACGAGAGAGGTTAGTTGGTTTGACAAGAGGGAACCGAAAACACGGTTGGTCTCGGAACGGTCAACGAAGACAAGGGGGGAACGCGGCAACTATGAACAGATACAAGTTTTATGAAAAGATGCAAATGCAATATGCATGATGACATGATGAAATGCAACAACAAATAAAACACACGGCAACAACGAAATAACTGGAAGGCTTCTGGAGCGTCGGTCTCGGGGCGTTACAACACTCCACCACTACAAGAGGATCTCGTCCCGAGATCTAGGATGGCACCAGAGAGAAGCAGAAAAGAAAGAGAAGAGGTAAATCTAAGTTGCTTCTTGTACAAACGAGTGAAACCAAAGAACCTTGAGAGGTTAAACAATTTTAAGAAAAGAATATAATGGAGATGAACGAGATTGAAAACACTCCGTTATCAAAGAGGAACAAGGAACATTGTGAGAACCTTTGTAGGTTGAAGAATATGAAACAAGAGCTTAACGGATGAAAAGGAATATGAAAGCACACCGGTAGAAAAGAGAAACAAGGAACACCATGTGAACCTTGGAGTTTGCAAAGCTATGAATGACGAGAACAAAGGACAAGAAGTACATGCAAGCACTCCGGTTGAAATGAGATGTACAAGGAACGATAATGATCAATTACGATAACGCTCCGGTTGGAAAATGGAAGGAATAGAATATGAACTTGGCAAAATGAAAGCACTTGGATGAGACTCCGGTTAAAAGAGGAATGATAGACACAACACTCCGGTTAAAACAAGATAAAGAAGGAATAAGAATGATATAATTTGGACAGCACTCTGACTATAAATGGAAGGAATTGAACATGATCTTTACAAGATGAGAGGATACTTAATGAAATCAACAACACACTGCCTCTGGAACTATCGAAAGAATGGCACAATGGGTCAGAAAGATTTCAGACAGCACTCCGGTTGAGAAGGGAGGCAAAACTTGACAGAACGGGAAGAACTTGAAAAGAGGGCACGACACACGGTCCTCACAAATCGAGATGATGAGTGAAGAGAGCAACATCACCATGCCTCCGGAAGACAAAATAGAAGATAGATCATTGGAATAAAGGAATGGAGAAGAAAATGACAACTTCTGCCACAAATGAGCTTGGAAAGCACCCTTCCAAGAAGGTTATAACGGAGTTGTTGGGAAATCAACAACGAAAAGAACAAGCTTGTTGTGGGCTTATGGAACACATCTCAAAATTATGAGGTGACAACCCGCCACTAACGGAAACAATTGCTTGCTTGAGATCAACGAAGAGATGAAAACTTCTTTCGCCGGGAGGATAGGAGAAAACTTGGATCATTGATAAGCCCCATAATAGCAACATTCCTTCGAGAAGGCTTTAAGTGAAATCTATACCAAGATAACTCCAACAGAGAGATTGATTGGTTGAAAAGATCTCTTGAACGAACAAAAAATGATGGATTTAAATATCTCATTCCTGACGACTTGTGAATCATGAAACACGAGGAGAAATTGCCAAGAGTGACATAACACCATCTCAAGAGATAAGGTAGAAAGAATTGCACTTCGGAATGCAAGATGAAGAATACTTGAACTCCTCAAAACAAGACATGTGTTGAACACCATGTTTATTTCAGAGTATAGTTAGGCGAATCATAACTTCGAGAGAAATCTTGAAGAACACTTGAAGAATGGAAAGACTCTTGACGAACCACCATGTAGAGTCTCCATGAAGAACTCCGATAATAAAAGGATGATAGAAAGAAAGAGAAGTTGACAACACAAGGTGAAGCCTTGCGATGATTTAGATGGAGCTTCGCGACGAGATAAAGCGGAAAACTTGGAACTCCGGAAAAGAAAGATGAAGCAACTCGAACCGAGAATGCGATATCATGAACGAACTCCGGATGAAGGAATTAATCACTTGGATGAAACAAGAATAAGAATTACATTATGCTTAGCCTTCACCAATTTAGATTGATGACAAGCAACGGATTTTGCATACTACTTATTCTCGTAGAAAAGATTAAGATAGATATTGCGCAAACTTGGGAAGGTCTTCATCGAACCACCGGTAGGATTGAAACAACGAATAAATTGATATGATAACGAAGGAAGAGAAATCTTGAACGAACCACCGCGAGAATTGAAAAAGAACGAAGTAAAGGGGTGAATCACCGGTAAGAATTAGAGAACGAATGAAGATACTTGAGGGAATTTGATACACGAGAACGAAGAGATCACGAGCAGATTAGAGAATACATGAACGATGCACCGGAAGAATATGGAGATGAACGAAGAGACATCAATTTAGAATAATTGGAGAACGAGGCTGAAAACTTAGAACGAAGAAATCTTCTGAAATGATGGCCTTCGGAGAATCAAACTGAAAAGACTCATGAATTGCTTCGGATGGGTGAAAAGAATTCTCACAATCGAAAACAATTATGAGAGTGGCGTGAAGCTAGAACCATGAATCTTGAAGAGAATGTAGCAAGATTTAAGAGAAACTCTTCTTCGGTCTTCAAAATCCGAGAATGACGACAAGAAACACCACCATGAATTGTTTAGGCCCTCCAGAATGAAAATTTGAAAGGTTGAACCAACGATGAAAAGAATATGAAAGCAAACTTGGAGGATACATTTGACTTATGAGAAATCATTCTTATGTCAAACTTTGAACGAATTTGGGAATCGCTCCGGATAAATTAGAAGAGTCAGGTAAGATCCTGGAAAAGACCTGTGGGTTAAGGCCCACTCAAAAGATACACCGTTGAATGATTAAAAGAAAGATTGCGCCGGTTGAATTAAATGGCTCAAAAGAGATAACAACCTTGAGGTAGCTTGAACGGATTGGGAATGGAAATGTGAATCTTCTGAGATATCTTGTACACTCCGGAACCAATGAAAATAGTGAGAGGTGAATGATTGAGAGGTGCACCGGTATGAGATCACATTTGAAACGAGGAAAAGGATATGATCAACAACGAAAGCTTGAGTTAAATCTACCGGAAAAGAATACAAGAATGAAGAATGATGAACTTGAAGCTTCATGAGCATCTTCATGAGAAATCACCGGTTAAGAACATGGAGCTAAAGAATGAAGAGACTTCACATCAATAAAATGATACTTGATTAAGAAATATGAGTCCTTGAAGAAAAGGGTGGGAGGGTGGGAAAACAAAGGCAACTTGGGTCAGATGAAACGAACACCGTTGAGAAAAAGCTTAGAATTTGATCTTGCGAATGTTGGAATGGCTGGATGCACTTGAAGAGAAACACGCCGGTTGGAAAGGATTGAAAAGACAACCTTGATGATCAAGAAGGATTAGCATCCACCTAAAAATATGAGAACACCACTTAGAATAAGGTATGGAATCAACACTTGACTTCGAAGCAACTCGAATACCACAACTTAAAACAAAACAAAGGATTGGCTTGCAGAATAAGCCAGAACAAACATATGATAGAGATTTCGTCCAAAGTTTTCGTGGTGGAGCCCACACGGGCTCGATCGTACAGCACCATCATGTACAAGGCAGTGCACATGACATACGAAGCGTCCCCGAGTCGGCATAGCCAAGGACTCTTTAAGACACTACGAGACCACTGTAAAACCAACCGTGGAAAGGCGGACCACTAGACGTTGAACCCCAATCTCATATCATGCATCTGTCGGAAAGATATCCTAGGAGCTACTTGAATTCCCACTTATAAACTCCCGAAACTTTCTGGTTATGCAATCAGGTGTTGGGGATACAGGGGACACAAAATATCTCACCCAAACTAACAATCCCTAGATCCAGCTGTATCCATCCGTCAACACATAACCAAGAAACCTTCGGAAATCGTGTACCTCAACCTTCGAAAAGCATCCGTTATACGAGTTATGGCAATACTCCCGAACTCCCGCCCCAGTACTGGGTGGCGTCGAGGTGATCTCACCAACAACTGCATAAAAGAGATTTTCGATGTCGGCGAAACTCAGGTATTCCAGAACTGCAACGATAAAATTGTGACGACAACACCTCGGAGCTCAACTCCCCGGGACACTGCCACAACTCCTAAATGTCAGGAGGCACCAAGAACAATGTTCTCATCACAAAACCATCGGAACGATTCCAAGATCCCGCGTGATCCTAAATTTTTTTAGTGAAATTTGAGGAGAGAAAAGTCAAAACTTCTACGTCAGGAGACCTCACCAGAGCGACGAAGGGACTGAGGAGTAAAAAGAATCCTACTCACCGATATATATAATCCTAAGACTCAAAACATTTTTGTTCTAGACTCAACAACGCCAGCGATTCGATCAAGCAGGGGGCTCCTAAGTCGGGGATGGCTCTGATTACCAACTTGTAACGCCCACGATGCGGCTATATCTCCCACGTGTCGAGGCACGACTTAGAGGCATAACCGCATTGTGGTTTTGTCGCAAGAAGGGTCGTCTTCACACAATCCCATGTAATGAACAAGAATGGGATAAAGAGTTGGCTTACAATCACCACTTCACACAATACATAAATTAAACATACATCATTCAGAGATACACACATAGACCGACTACGGTCAAATCCAAATGAAAAGAAGATAACCCCAAATGCTAGATCCCCGATCGTCCCAACTGGGCTCCACTACTGATCATCAGGAAACGAAACATAGTAACGACCAAGGTCCTCGTTGAACTCCCACTTGAGCTCAGTTGCGTCACCTGCACTGGTATCATCGGCACCTGCAACTGTTTTGGTAGAATCTGTGAGTCACGAGGACTCAGCAATCTCACACCCGCGAGATCAAGACTATTTAAGCTTATGGGTAGGAGAAGATAGTGAGGTGGAACTGCAGCAAGCACTAAGCATATATGGTGGCTAACATATGCAAATAAGAGCGAGAAGAGAAGCAACGGAACGTTCGTGAAGCTAGCAATGATCAAGAAGTGATCCTGAAACTACTTACGTTCATACATAACCCAAACCGTGTTCACTTCCCGGACTCCGCCAAAAAGAGACCATCACGGCTACACAGGCGGTTGATGCGTTTTAGTTAAGTCAAGTGTCAAGTTCTCTACAACCGGACATTAACAAATTCCCATCTGCCACATAACCGCGGGCACGGCTCTCGAAAGTTTATACCCTGCAGGGGTGTCCCAACTTAGCCCATTATAAGCTCTCACGGTCAACGAAGGATAAACCTTCTCCCGGGAAGACCCGATCAGTCTCGGAATCCCGGTTTACAAGACATTTCGACAATGGTAAAACAAGACCAGCAAAGCCACCCGAATGTGCCGACAAATCCCGATAGGAGCTGCACATATCTCGTTCTCAGGGCACACCGGATTGTCCAAGCTTCCGATAGGCGAGCCCAGAGTTGCCCCTGGTGGCGACAGGCGACTGACAGGTTGGACCAACACTCAGAGGAGCACTGGCCCGGGGGTTTAAAATAAAGATGACCCTTGAGTCTGCAGAACCCAAGGGAAAAAGGCTTAGGTAGGCAAATGGCAAAACCAAGGTTGGGCCTTGCTGGAGGAGTTTTATTCAAAGCGAACTGTCAAGGGGGTCCCATAAATCACCCAACCGCGTAAGGAACGCAAAATCAAGGAACATAACACCGGTATGACGGAAACTAGGGCGGCAAGAGTGGAACAAAACACCAGGCATAAGGCTGAGCCTTCCACCCTTTACCAAGTATATAGATGCATTAATTAAATAAGAGATATTGTGATATCCCAACATATCCATGTTCCAACATGGAACAAACTTAATCTTCACCTGCAACTAGCAACGCTATACGAGGGGCTGAGCAAAAGCGGTAACATAGCCAAACAACGGTTTGCTAGGAAAGGTGGGTTAGAGGCTTGACATGGCAATATGGGAGGCATGATATAACAAGTGGTAGGTAGCGCGGCATAGCAATAGAGCGAACAACTAGCAAGCAAAGATAGAAGTGATTTCGAGGGTATGGTCATCTTGCCTGAGATCTCGCTAGGAAGAAGATCGAATCCATGAAGAAGACAAACGGACGGACTCGAACGAATCCTCACAACTCCGGAACGAAACCGAAGCTAACGAGAGAAGCAACCCGGAAAGAAACAAACAACATGGTAAACAACCATCACATAAACATGGCATGATGCACAACCAAGTATGATGCATGTCCGGTTTAATGAGGCATGGCATGGCAAAGTGCAACAAACAACACTACAAATCAATATTTAGTTCTCTCTCGTTTAGGTACCCATCAATATTAAATGTTGTTAAACATGGCAAGAGGTGAAGCATAATAAAACTACCTATCTAGGCAAGTTTAAATGAGGCCGGAACAACAAGCAACAAGTCCGGAAAAATCCTCATATGCAATTTATGGATTTGGTACTGTTATGCCCTAAGCCATATTTTAGAGTTGTTAAACATGCAAGAAGAGTGCACCATGTTAATCTATGAATTTTTCTACCCCATTTACATATAAAGTTTATTAAATCCGAGCTACGGTTATTTAGTTATGAAATAAATCATTTTAACATGGCATTTATGCAAATTTAAACAAACAGCATTTTAAACATTTTAAACATGCATGAAAGTTGGAAATTATGAAACTAGATGAAATTCTAAGCATCTTACATATTAAAATCATTTTAAACCGATGCACGGTTAATTTGTTATTAGATGCATGAACATTAGGGGTTTTTCTACAAAACTGGCACTCCTGGAAAAAAATAGCTAAAATCGCAGAACCTAAAAAAACCTATGCGGGCCGAATCTGGCTAGCCCAACAGGAGCATAGGGGAGGGCTGGGGCTGCTCACCCATGGGCGAAGCCCACCTGGAGAGGAGGAGGCCCAAGCGGCGCAGATCTGGGCCTCGGGCGTGCTTGTGGCCCACGCGGGCACGTGGGCCAGCGGCCTGGGTCTCGCAAGCGCTCTCCTTGCTCGCCCGAAGCAGAGAGGCAGGGGACGAAGCAGGGGAGCTCGGGAACGGCAGCGGAGGTAGCAGGGGAGCGGTGGCGGCGAACTTGACGGGGAGGTGGCTTCCGGCGGCACGTGTATGGCGGGGACGTGAGGATCCAACCCAGCGCGACCGGATCTGGCAGTCTTCGGTGTCGAACGTAGCAGGCCAGCGGCGGGAGCCGATGGAGCTCGTGCTTCGGTGAGCTATTGCTCGCTGCCGGCCAGACGGAGACGGGGCTTGGCGCGGAAGACGCGGACGATGACGAGGAAGACGGGGCGCGACGCGAGGAGGTATTTGGCGCGGTTGACGGGGCGCGGCTGGGAGGCACGGCCAAAGCGACATAGGCATCTCTTCGGGCACAACCGTGCCATGACAGCAAGATGGCGACGACGGGGAGACGACCCGGTCGCCAGGAACTGGACGAGGGGACGAGGTGATGGCGACTCCGGCAGCGCAGCTGCTACGGGTTGGAGCTGGGGCCTCCATGGCGGCGCTACGAGGACAACAGAGAGAGAGAGAGAGCAGCGTGAGAGAGGGAAAAAGAGAGAGCATATGGGGAAGGAAGGGAGCAGGGCACGGCGGGGAACTCATCTCTGGCGAGGTTGTTGCTGCCGTTGCTAGGACGGCAGGGGCACAGATCGAGGGAGGTAGGTGGTGCTGCAGGTTGGCTCGGGAGTGGATCGGGAAGGTGGAGGCTGGTTGGGTGGCTGAGGAAACCGAGGAGGATTTGGGATGCGCGGCGGCGGCGAGTGAGGGGATTGATGGGACAGCCGTCCGAGATTTTAGGTTAGGTCGGTTTATATAGCAAGTGGATTTTTGGGTAGAGGTCTAATTGGACCCTCTGATTTAGATCGGGCGGTCGAGAAAAATAGGCTAGGGAAGCCCAAATAATAAAACGGAGATGTTTTGTAGATGTTAGGGGATTATCCGGACCAATCGGTAACAACAAACCGGGTCGGGTACGGGACAACTTTCGGACGCGCGGGAGGGGATCGCGGGCTGACGAGAGAGGATAGTTGGTTTGACAAGAGGGAACCGAAAACACGGTTGGTCTCGGAACGGTCAACGAAGACAAGGGGGAACGCGACAACTACGAACAGATGCAAGTTTTATGAAAACACGCGAATGCAATATGCATGATGACATGATGAAATGCAACAACAAATAAAACACACGGCAACAACGAAATAACTGGAAGGCTTCTGGAGCATCGGTCTCGGGGCGTTACAAAACACACCGCAAAAAGAAGAGTTACATCGAATAGATCTCCAAGAGAATCGGGGAGAACTTTGTATTGAGATCCAAAGAGAGAGAAGAAGCCATCTAGCTAATAACTATGGACCCGAAGGTCTGAGGTAAACTACTCACACATCATTGGAGAGGCTATGGTGTTGATGTAGAAGCCCTCCGTGATCAATGCCCCCTCCGGCGGAGCGTCGGAAAAGGCCCCAAGATGGGATCTCACGGGTACAGAAGGTTGCGGTGGTGGAAATAGGGTTTTGGCTTCGTCTTTGATGTTTCCAGGGTATATGAGTATATATAGGCGAAAGAGGTCGGTCAGGAGAGCTACGAGGGCCCCACGAGGGTGGGGGGCACGCCCAGGGGGCAGGCGCGCCTCCCTGCCTCGTAGCCTCCTCGTTGATTGCTTGACGTCCACTCCAAGTCCTCTGGATCACGTTTGTTCCGAAAATCATGTTCCTGAAGGTTTCATTCCGTTTGGACTCCATTTGATATCCTTTTCCTTCGAAACATTGAAAAAGGCAAAAAACCAGCAATTTGGGCTGGGCCTCCGGTTAATAGGTTGGTCCCAAAAATAATATAAAAGTGTATAATAAAGCCCATTAAACATCCAAAACAGAATATATAATAGCATGGAACAATAAAAAATTATAGATACGTTGCAGATGTATCAAGCATCCCCAAGCTTAATTCCTGCTCGTCCTCGAGTAGGTAAATGATAAAAACAGAATTTTTGATGTGGAATGCTACTTAGCATAATTTTCAATGTAATTCTCTTATTTGTGTCATGAATATTCAGATCCGAAAGATTCAAGATAAAAGTTTAATATTGACATAAAAGTAATAATACTTCAAGCATACTAACTAAGCAATTATGTCTTCTCAAAATAACATGGCCAAAGTAAGTTCATCCCTACAAAATCATATAGTTTGGTCATGCTCCATTTTCGTCACACAAGAATGCTCTCATCATGCACAACCCCGATGACAAGCCAAGCAATTGTTTCATACTTTAGTAATCTCAAACTTTTTTCAACTTTCATGCAATATATGAGCGTGAGCCATGGATATAGCACTATGGGTGGAATAGAATATAATGATGGGGGTTATGTGGAGAAGACAAAAAGGGAGAAATTCTCACATTGACGTGGCTAATCAACGAGCTAGGGAGATGCCCATCGATTGTTGTCAATGCAAGGAGTAGGGATTGCCATGCAACGGATGCACTAGAGCTATAAATGTATGAAAGCTCAACAAAAGAAACTAAGTGGGTGTGCATCCAACTTGCTTGCTCACGAGGACCTAGGGCATTTGAGGAAGCCCATTGTTGGAATATAAAAGCCAAGTTCTATAATGAAAAATTCCCATTAGTATATGAAAGTGACAAAACAAGAGACTCTCTATCATAAAGATCATGGTGCTAATTTGAAGCACAAGTGTGGAAAAAAAGGATAGTAGCATTTCCCCCTTTTTAGGGCCTTCTTTTTTATTTGGCCTTTCTCTCTTTTTTTATTTGGTACAATTCTCTATGAATGATGATCATCACACTTCTATTTATTTACAACTCAATGATTACAACTCGATACTAGAACAAAGTATGACTCTATATGAGTGCCTCCGGCGGTGTACCGGGAAGAGCAATGAATCAAGAGTGACATGTATGAAATAATATGCATGGTGGCTTTGCCACAAATACGATGTCAACTACATGATCATGCAAGGCAATATGACAATGACGAAGCGTGTCATGATAAACGGAACGGTGGAAAGTTGCATGGCAATATATCTCGGAATGGCTATGGAAATGCCATAATAGGTAGGTATGGTGGCTGTTTTGAGGAAGATATAAGGAGGTTTATGTGTGATAGAGCGTATCGTATCACGGGGTTTGGATGCACCGGCGAAGTTTGCACCAACTCTCAAGGTGAGAAAGGGCAATGCACAGTACCGAAGAGGCTAGTAATGATGGAAGGGTGAGAGTGCGTATAATCCATGGACTCAACATTAGTCATAAAGGACTCACATACTTATTGCAAAAATCTACAAGTCATCAAAAACCAAGCATTACGTGCATGCTCAATAGATTGGTAGGAAAAGACCATCGCTCGTCCCCGACCGCCACTCATAAGGAGGACAATCAAAGAACACCTCATGTTTCAAATTTGTGACACAACGTTCACCATACGTGCATGCTACGGGACTTGCAAATTTCAACACAAGTATTTCTCAAATTCACAACTACTCAACTAGCACAACTTTAATATCACTACCTCCATATCTCAAAACAGCCATCAAGCATCAAACTTCTCTTAGTATTCAACGCACTAAAGTTTTTACTAATCTTGGATGCCTATCATATTAGGACTAATTTCAAAATTTAAGAAAATTACCATGCTGTTTTGTAGGACTCTCAAATTAATATAAGTGAAGCATGAGAGACAATAGTTTCTATAAAACAAAACCACTACCGTGCTCTAAAAGATATAAGTGAAGCACTAGAGCAAAAACTATATAGCTCAAAAGATATAAGTGAAGCACGTAGAGTATTCTAATAAATTCCGAATCATGTGTGTCTCTCTCAAAAGTGTATTCAGTGAGGATGATTGTGGTAAACTAAAAAGCAAAGACTCAAATCATACAAGACGCTCCAAGCAAAACACAAATCATGTGGTGAATAAAAATATAGCATCAAGTAAAGTTACCAATGGACGAAGACGAAAGAGGGGATGCCTTCCGGGGCATCCCCAAGCTTAGGCTTTTGGTTGTCCCTGAATTTTACCTTGGGATGCCTTGGGCATCCCCAAGCTTAGGCTTTTGCCAATCCTTGTTCCATAATCCATCAAATCCTTACCCAAAACTTGAAAACTTCACAACACAAAACTCAACAGGAAATCTCATGAGCTCCGTTAGCGAAAGAAAACAAAACACCACTTCAAGGTACTGCATTGAACTCATTCTTTATTTGTATTGGTGTTAAACCCACTTTATTCCAACTTCTCTATGGTTTATAAACTCTTTTACTAACCATAGACTCATCAAAATAACCAAACAACACACGAAAAACAGAATCTGTCAAAAACAGACCAGTCTGTAGTAATCTGTAACTAACGCAAACTTCTGTAACTCAGAAAAATCTACCAAAATAGGAAGACGTAGATAATTTGTTTATTGATCTACTTCAATTGGAATTAGTATTTTATCACGTTCTGGTGCTTTTAAACAATTGTTTTCGTGAACAGAAAGTTTCTGGAATTTTCAGCAAGATCAAATAACTATCATCCAAGAAGATCCTATAGGTTTCACTTGGCACAAACACTAATTAAAACATAAAAACAAATCTAACCAGAGGCTAGATCAAAGATTTATTACTAAACAGGAGCAAAAAGCAAAAAACTAAAATAAAATTGGGTTGCCTCCCAACAAGCGCTATCGTTTAACGCCCCTAGCTAGGCATAAAAGTAAGGATAGATCTAGGTATTGCCATCTTTGGTAGGCAATTCTTCAATAGAACACCTATAACCCTTAGGAATTTCTTTCCTCTTATTAATGATCAAACTCTTAGGCAAGTAATCAAAAAATTCATTTGTAGCAAACGGTCCCTTAATGATAGCGAAAAAGTTGGGATGAACACTTATTGATTTGGGATCCGCAGTTTCCTTACTAGAAGATTCACCCTTATTTTTAGGAACGTACATAAGCTTGGCAATTTTGGTAGGAGGATTTGGAGTATTTTTGATGGAAGAAAAGGCGGACCCTAAGTTGGTAATAATACCCTCAAGCTTATCGATTCTAGTGGAATCTTGATTTATTCTTTCATTAACTATGGGTTCCTTTTCTTTAAAAAAAAATCAAAGTAACTCCTACCTTAGATCCGTATTGGGTAATTTGATTGTGGATCTTTTTATCCAAATTCTCAATCAACTCTACCGTAGCAACCTTATTTTCAATAATTTCAAGCCTTTGCATCACATGCTCCAAAGTTAACATAGTTCCATTAACCAAAAGAGGTGGTGAACCAAACAAATCTGTCATAGCATTATAAGAATCAAAAGTATGGCTACCCAAGAAATTCCCTCCGGTAATGGTATCAAGAATATATCTATTCCAAGGAGTGACGCCTACATAAAAGTTGCGAAGAAGAACGGAAGTAGATTGCTTTCTAGCATATTTATTTTGAGAGTTGCAAATTCTATACCAAGCATCTTTTAAATTTTCTCCCTCCCTTTTTTTTAAAATTGATAACTTCGTTCTCGGGAGACAATGGAGTAGATAAGGGACTAGCCATAACGACGAGGCAAACAAGAAGAAGGCAAAGGGAAAAAGAGGGCGAATAAAATGGCAAGGGTGAAGTGGGGGAGAGGAAAACGAGAGGCAAATGGCAAATAATGTAATGCGAGGGATAAGAGTTTGTGATGGGTACTTGGTATGTCTTGACTTGTGGGTAGACTCCCCGGCAACGGCGCCAGAAATCCTTCTTGCTACCTCTTGAGCACTGCGTTGGTTTTCCCTTGAAGAGGAAAGGGTGATGCAGTAAAGTAGCCTAACTATTTCCCTTAGTTTTTGAGAACCAATGTATCAATCCAGTAGGAGACCACGCTCGAGTCCCACGCACCTACACAAACAAATAAGAACCTTGCAACCAACGCGATAAAGGGGTTGTCAATCCCTTCACGACCACTTGTAAAAGTGAGATCTGATAGAGATGATAAGGTAATATTTTTGGTATTTTTATGATAAAGAGTAAAAGTAAAGATTGCAAAATAAACGGCGACAGAAGTAGCTAGTTGACGAAAGATTAATATGATGGAAAATAGACCCGGGGGCCATAGGTTTCACTAGTGGCTTCTCTCAAGAGCATAAGTCTTATAGTGGGTGAACAAATTATTGTCAAGCAATTGATAGAATTGAGCATAGTTATGAGAATATCTAGGTATGATCATGTATATAGGCATCACGTCCGTGACAAGTAGACCGACTCCTGCCTGCATCTACTACTATTACTCCACACATCGACCGCTATCCAGCATGCATCTAGAGTATTAAGTTCATAAGAACGGAGTAACGCTTTAAGCAAGATGACATGATGTAGAGGGATAAACTCATGCAATATGATATAAACCCCATCTTTTTATCCTCGATGGCAACAATACAATATGTGTCGTTTCCCCTACTGTCACTGGGATCGAGCACCGCAAGATTGAACCCAAAGCTTAGCACTTCTCCCATTGCAAGAAAGATCAATCAAGTAGGCCAAACCAAACTCATAATTCGAAGAGACTTGCAAATATAACCAATCATACATAAAAGAATTCAGAGAAGATTCAAATATTGTTCATAGATAATCTTGATCATAAACCCACAATTCATCGGATCTCGACAAACACACCGCAAAAAGAAGAGTTACATCGAATAGATCTCCAAGAGAATCGAGGAGAACTTTGTATTGAGATCCAAAGAGAGAGAAGAAGTCATCTAGCAAATAACTATGGACCCGAAGGTCTGAGGTAAACTACTCACACATCATCGGAGAGGCTATGGTGTTAATGTAGAAGCCCTCCGTGATCAATGCCCCCTCCGGCGGAGCGCCGGAAAAGGCCCCAAGATGGGATCTCACGGGTACAGAAGGTTGCGGTGGTGGAAATAGGGTTTTGGCTCCGTCTATGATGTTTCCAGGGTATATGAGTATATATAGGCGAAAGAGGTCGGTCAGGAGAGCTACGAGGGCCCCACGAGGGTGGGGGGCGCGCCCAGGGGGCAGGCGTGCCTTCCTGCCTCGTGGCCTCCACGTTGATTGCTTGACGTCCACTCCAAGTTCTTTGGATCGCGTTTGTTCCAAAAATCACGTTCCCGAAGGTTTCATTCCGTTTGGACTCCGTTTCATATCCTTTTCCTTCGAAACACTGAAATAGGCAAAAAACAGCCATTTGGGCTGGGCCTCCGGTTAATAGGTTAGTCCCAAAAATAATATAAAAGTGTATAATAAAGCCCATTAAACATCCAAAAAATAATATATAATAGCATGGAACAATAAAAAATTATAGATACGTTGGAGACGTATCAAGCATCCCCAAGCTTAATTCCTGCTCGTCCTCGAGGAGGTAAATGATAAAAGCAGAATTTTTGATGCGAAATGCTACTTAGAATAATTTTCAATGTAATTCTCTTATTTGTGGCATGAATATTCAGATCTGAAAGATTCAAGATAAAATTTTAATATTGACATAAAAGTAATAATACTTCAAGCATACTAACTAAGCAATTATGTCTTCTCAAAATAACATGGCCAAAGTAAGTTCATCCCTACAAAATCATATAGTTTGGTCATGCTCCATTTTCGTCACACAAGAATGCTCTCATCATGCACAACCCCGATGACAAGCCAAGCAATTGTTTCATACTTTAGTAATCTCAAACTTTTTTCAACTTTCATGCAATATATGAGTGTGAGCCATGGATATAACACTATGGGTGGAATAGAATATAATGATGGGGGTTATGTGGAGAAGACAAAAGGGAGAAAGTCTCACATTGACGCGGCTAATCAACGAGCTAGGGAGATGCCCATCGATTGTGTCAATGCAAGGAGTAGGGATTGCCATGCAACGGATGCACTAGAGCTATAAATGTATGAAAGCTCAACAAAAGTAACTAAGTGGGTGTGCATCCAACTTGCTTGCTCACGAAGACCTAGGGCATTTGAGGAAGCCCATTGTTGGAATATACAAGCCAAGTTCTATAATGAAAAATTCCCACTAGTATATGAAAGTGACAAAACAAGAGACTCTCTATCATAAAGATCATGGTGCTACTTTGAAGCACAAGTGTGGAAAAAAGGATAGTAGCATTGCCCCTGTTTTTTGGGCCTTCTTTTTTTTTATTTGGCCTTTCTCTCTTTTTTTATTTGGGACAATGCTCTATGAATGATAATCATCACACTTCTATTTATTTACAACTCAATGATTACAACTCGATACTAGAACAAAGTATGACTCTATATGAGTGCCTCCGGCGGTGTACCGGGAAGAGCAATGAATCAAGAGTGACATGTATGAAATAATATGCATGGTGGCTATGCCACAAATACGATGTCAACTACATGATCATTCAAGGCAACATGACAATGACGAAGCATGTCATGATAAACGGAACGGTGGAAAGTTGCATGGCAATATATCTCGGAATGGCTATGGAAATGCCATAATAGGTAGGTATGGTGGCTGTTTTGAGGAAGATATAAGGAGGTTTATGTGTGAAAGAGCGTATCATATCACGGGGTTTGGATGCACCGGCGAAGTTTGCACCAACTCTCAATGTGAGAAAGGGCAATGCACGGTACCGAAGAGGCTAGCAATGATGGAAGGGTAAGAGTGCGTATAATCCATGGACTCAACATTAGTCATAAAGAACTCACATACTTATTGCGAAAATCTACAAGTCATCAAAAACCAAGCACTATGCGCATGCTCCTAGGGGGATAGATTGGTAGGAAAAGACCATCGCTCGTCCCCGACCGCCACTCATAAGGAGGACAATCAAAGAACACCTCATGTTTCAAATTTGTTACATAACGTTTACCATACGTGCATGCTACGGGACTTGCAAACTTCAACACAAGTATTTCTCAAATTCACAACTACTCAACTAGCACAACTTTAATATCACTACCTCCATATCTCAAAACAATCATCAAGCATCAAACTTCTCTTAGTATTCAACACACTTGTGAGAAAGTTTTTACTAGTCTTGAATACCTAGCATATTAGGATTAAGAAAACTACCATGTTGTTTAAGACTCTCAAAATAATATAAGTGAAGCATGAGAGTTCATCTATTTCTTCAAAATAAAACCACCATTGTGCTCTAAAATATATAAGTGAAGCACTAGAGCAAACGACAGACTACCCCGAAAGATATAAGTGAAGATCAATGAGTAGTTGTATAATTATGTAACTATGTGAAGACTCTCTAACATTTAAGAATTTCAGATCTTGGTATTTTATTCAAACAGCAAGCAAAAATAAAATAAAATAAAATGACGCTCCAAGCAAAACACATATCAAAGAACACCTCATGTTTCAAATTTGTAAGACAACGTTCACCATACGTGTATGCTACGAGACTTGCAAATTTCAACACAAGTATTTCTCAAATTCACAACTATTCAACTTGCACAACTTTAATATCACTACCTCCATATCTCAAAACAGTCATCAAGCATCAAACTTCTCTTGGTATTCAAGGCACTTATAAGAATTTTTTTACTAATCTTGGATGCCCATCATATTAGGACTAATGTCACAATTTAAGCAAATTACCATGCGGTTTTGTAGGACTCTCAAATTAATATAAGTGAAGCATGAGAGACAATAGTTTCTTTAAAACAAAACCACTACCGTGCTCTAAAAGATATAAGTGAAGCACTAGAGCAAAAACTATATAGCTCAAAAGATATAAGTGAAGCATGTAGAGTATTCTAATAAATTCCGAATCATGTGTGTCTCTCTCAAAAGTGTATTCAGTGAGGATGATTGTGGTAAACTAAAAGGCAAAGAATCAAATCATACAAGACGCTCCAAGCAAAACACATATCATGTGGTGAATAAAAATACAGCATCAAGTAAAGTTACCGATGGACGAAGACAAAAGAGGGGTTGCCTTCCGGGGAATACCCAAGCTTAGGCTTTTGGTTGTCCTTGAATTTTACCTTGGGTGCCTTGGGCATCCCCAAGCTTAGGATTTTGCCAATCCTTGTTCCATAATCCATCAAATCCTTACCCAAAACTTGAAAACTTCACAACACAAAACTCAACAGAAAATCTCATGAGCTCCGTTAGTGAAAGAAAACAAAACACCACTTCAAGGTACTGTATTGAACTCATTCTTTATTTGTATTGGTGTTAAACCCACTTTATTCCAACTTCTCTATGGTTTATAAACTCTATTACTGACCATAGACTCATCAAAATAAGCAAACAACACACGAAAAACAGAATCTATCAAAAACAGAACAGTCTGTAGTAATCTATAACTAACGCAAACTTCTGTAACTCAGAAATATCTACCAAACTAGGAAGACCTAGATAATTTTTTTATTGATGTACTGCAATTGGAACCAGTATTTTATCACGTTCTGGTGTTTTTAAACAATTGTTTTCGTGCACAGAAAGTTTCTGGAATTTTCAGCAAGATCAAATAACTATCATCCAAGAAGATCCTATAGGTTTCACTTGGCACAAACACTAATTTAAACATAAAAACAAATCTAACCAGAGGCTAGATCAAATATTTATTACTAAACAGGAGCAAAAAGCAAAAAACTAAAATAAAATTGGGTTGCCTCCCAACAAGGGCTATCGTTTAACGCCCCAAGCTAGGCATAAAAGCAAGGATAGATCTAGGTATTTCCATCTTTGGTAGGCAATTCTTCAATAGAACACCTATAACCCTTAGGAATTTCTTTCCTCTTATTAATGACCAAACTCTTAGGCAAGTAATCAAGTAATTCATTTGTAGCAAACGGTTCCTTAATGATAGCAAAAAAGTTGGGATGAACACTTATTGATTTGAGATCCGCAGTTTCCTTACTAGAAGATTCACCCTTATTTTTAGGAACGTACATAAGCTTGGAAATTTTGGTAGGAGGATTTGGAGTTTTTTTACGAAAGAAAAAGCGGACCCTAAGTTGGTAATAATACCCTCAAGCTTATTGATTCTAGTGGAATCTTGATCTATTCTTTAATTAACTATGGGTTCCTTTTCTTTAAAAAAATTCAAAGTAACTCCTACCTTAGATCCGTATTGGGTAATTTGATTGTGGATCTTTTTATCCAAATTCTCAATCAACTCTATTGTAGCAACCTTATTTTCAATAATTTCAAGCCTTTGCATCACATGCTCCAAAGTTAACATAGTTCCATTAACCAAAAGAGGTGGTGAACCAAACAAATCTGCCATTGCATTATAAGAATCAAAAGTATGGCTACCCAAGAAATTCCCTCCGGTAATGGTATCAAGAATATATTTATTCCAAGGAGTGACGCCTACATAAAAGTTGCGAAGAAGAACGGAAGTAGATTGATTTCTAGCAGATTTATTTTAAGCGTTGCAAATTCTATACCAAGCATCTTTTAAATTTTCTCCCTCCCTTTTTTTAAAATTGATAACTTTGTTCTCGGGAGACAAAGGAGTAGATAAGGGACTAGCCATAACGACGAGGCAAACAAGAAGAAGGCGAAGGGAAATAGAGGGCGAATAAAATGGCAAGGGTGAAGTGGGGGAGACGAAAACGAGAGGCAAATGGCAAATAATGTAATGTGAGGGATAAGAGTTTGTGATGGGTACTTGGTATGTCTTGACTTGTGCGTAGACTCCCCGGCAACGGTGCCAAAAATCCTTCTTGCTACCTCTTGAGCACTGCGTTGGTTTTCCCTTGAAGAGGAAAGGGTGATGCAGTAAAGTAGCATAAGTATTTCCCGCGGTTTTTGAGAACCAATGTATCAATCCAGTAGGAGACCACGCTCGAGTCCCACGCACCTACACAAACAAATAAGAACCTTGCAACCAACGCGATAAAGGGGTTGTCAATCCCTTCACGGCCACTTGCAAAAGTGAGATCTGACAGAGATGATAAGATAATACTTTTGGTATTTTTATGATAAAGAGTAAAATTAAAGATTGCAAAATAAACGGCGACAGAAATAGCTAGTTGACGGGAGATTAATATGATGGAAAATAGACCCGGGGGCTATAGGTTTCACTAGTGGCTTCTCTCAAGAGCATAAGTATTACAGTGGGTGAACAAATTACTGTCGAGCAATTGATAGAATTGAGCATAGTTATGAGAATATCTTGGTATGATCATGTATATAGGCCTCACGTCCGTGACAAGTAGACCGACTCCTGCCTGCATCTACGACTATTACTCCACACATCGACCGCTATCCAGCATGCATCTAGAGTATTAAGTTCATAAGAACGCTTTAAGCAAGATGACATGATGTAGAGGGATAAACTTGTTGGGGAACGTAGTAATTTCAAAAAAATTCCTACGCACACGCAAGATCATGGTGATGCATAACAACGAGAGGGGAGAGTGTTGTCCACGTACCCTCGTAGACCGAAAGCGGAAGCATTAACACAACGTGGTTGATGTAGTCGTACGTCTTCAAGATCCGACCGATCAAGTACCGAACGCACGGCACCTCCGAGTTCAGCACACGTTCAGCTCGATGACGTCCCTCAAACTCCGATCCAGCCGAGTGTTGAGGGAGAGTTTCGTCAGCACGACGGCGTGGTGACAATGTTGATGTTCTACCGACGCAGGGCTTCGCCTAAGCACCGCTACGATATTATCGAGGTGTAATATGGTGGAGGGGGCATCGCACACGGCTAAGAGATCAATGATCAATTGTGTGTAGAGAGGTGCCCCTCTGCCCCCGTATATAAAGGAGCAAGGGGGGGGGGGGTTCGGCCGGCCTAGAGGAGAGGCGCGCCAGGAGGAGTCCTACTCCTACCGGGAGTAGGACTCCCCCCTTTTCCATGTTGGACTAGGAGAGAAAGGGGGAAGAGGTGGAGGGGAGGAAGGAAGGGGGGGCGCCCACCCCCTCTCCTTGTCATATTCGGACTGGGGGGGGGGGGGGGAGGGGCGCACGGCCCTGCCCTGGCCTCCTCTCCTCTCTTCCACCTAGGCCCACTAAGGCCCATTAAGTTATCGGGGGGTTCCGGTAACCTCCCAGTACTCCGGAAAAATCCCGATTTCACCCGGAACACTTCCGATGTCCAAACATAGGCTTCCAATATATCAATCTTTATGTCTCGACCATTTCGAGACTCCTCATCATGTCCGTGATCACATCCGGGACTCCGGACAACCTTCGGTACATCAAAACATATAAACTCATAATATAACTGTCATCGTAATGTTAAGCGTGCGGACCCTACGGGTTCGAGAACTATGTAGACATGACCGAGACACCTCTCCGGTCAATAACCAATAGCGGAACCTGGATGCTCATATTGGTTCCCACATATTCTACGAAGATCTTTATCGGTCAGACCGCATAACAACATACGTTGTTCCCTTTGTCATCGGTATGTTACTTTCCCGAGATTCGATCGTCGGTATCTCGATACCTAGTTCAATCTCGTTACCGGCAAGTCTCTTTACTCGTTCCGTAATACATCATCCCGCAACTAACTCATTAGTCACAATGCTTGCAAGGCTTATAGTGATGTGTATTACTGAGTGGGCCCAGAGATACCTCTCCGACAATCGGAGTGACAAATCCTAATCTCGAAATACGCCAACCCAACAAGTACCTTTGGAGACACCTGTAGAGCACCTTTATAATCACCCAATTACGTTAATCTCCAACATCATTCTCAATCCCAATTAAGTATCATCATTAACCCAACAATATTAATTAAAAGTAACATGATGATGAGATTCACATGATAATCCAAGTACTAGATACTCAAGATGTCCATAACCGGGGACACGGCTAACCATGATTAGTTTGTACACTCTGCAGAGGTTTGTGCACTTTTCCCCACAAGACTCGATCTCCTCCGTTGGGATTCTCGCACTTCATGGTGTTTGAGAAACGGATGACCGAGACACAGTCTTTCAGAAGCATTAACTCTCTGCTCCGGGTAGACAGTACCACCTACAACCCCTACATCTGCTAGTCTACCTCTTCAAGAGCTCACACAACTTAATCAACTATGCTAGAGCCCATAATAGCTTGTGGCTGCACACGGAAGTTTCTAGCATGAATAATCTCATGATCCCTTTGAGCCTGGGTGGCGGTCCTTAGAAAAACAGGCAATCCTGGAATACCCAGGTACCTCAATCCACCCAGATGTGAGTTTTAGTTGCCACCTTAAGTTTAACCATTACTTAACAATCTCACATCTGTCATGGTAACACTCAAACCCAATCCGCGTCTACTAGCATAGCGTAGCAATATAAGCAAACGTAGAAGTAACTCCCAAGGGTTTGATAATAAAACAGGTAATAGGTACTACCTCAACTACTTCCCAATACCCACAATTTAGTTAGATCCTAACCATGCAATGTTTGAGGGTTTGTCTAATGCAATAAAACTGGGTAGTAAATAGGTATGATCAAAGTGTTACTTGCCTTGCTGATGATCCGTGAAACTTAGAGATTCGAAGTAGCAAGCGGCGCACTCCGGGTACTCTATCGCAAACAAACAAGCATACAATAAGCACTCATCAAATGCACAGGTAAAACTCAAATAAAAGATCTAACCAGAAAGTTCAACTTAAGAACTCCGGTTTGCAAAAGGAAACAAATCGAACAAAGCAACGAAAGTCAAACGGCAAAAGAAATAAGCTTCATTTACTAATCTGGATCTAGGTCAAATTTTACAGTAGCAAAAACGTGTTTAAGTAGGTTAAACGGAAAGAGAATTTCGAGATGAAACTCTAGGCGCTTGAATCGCCTGATTCCAATAAACGAGCGAAAAGTTAGACCAGAACGAAAATCTGATCAGAAATCACGATCTGGAATAATCGCGGAAAAACCGACGAAAAAGAAAACTGACGAACAGTTAAACGAACGGACGTTCGTTAACAGCGACAAACCGACGAACATGTTCGTTAAAACGAACGGGTCGGTGAACGTTCACTAATTAACTAAACCGAAAAAATAAACTGATCTATATAAAAAACTAGGGTTTTCGAAAAAAAATAAACCGAGGTTTTTTTGAAAAAAAACCGGCTCGGCGGCGGCGGCTCGGCTACCTCATCGGGCAGCTCCGGCGGGGTCGGGGCGGCGAGGGGCAGCGGGGCTCGGGGCTACGAGGGGTGACGGGGCGGCGGCGTACGGTGTCGAGGCGGCGGGCTCCTTCGGGCGGCGGGGTCGGCTCCGGCGGCGGCTTCGGGTCGGGGCGGGGACGGGGTGAGGAGAGGGCGGCGGGGCTGGGGTATATAAGGAGGGGGGGTGCCGTGGGGGAGGGGGCAAGGCGGCGGGCGGCGGCCGTGCTCGAGCGGGACTCGGGCAGCGGCGGTGCTGTCGTGCCCGAGAGGGAGACGGGCGCGGGGCAGCTGGGCCGTCGGCTGGGCTTCGGCCCAGTCGGCGCGCTCGGCGTTTTTTTAAATATTTCGCCGAACAAAAAAAATCGTAGAAAAATAAATAAAAATCAAAAATGCCAAAACAAATTTTCACCGTCTAATTAAAATAATTAGAACGACGTGAACATTTTCTTGGCCCTAAAATGCAATTTTTAAAACCTGAATTTTTTTCTAATGCAATTAAAATTGCAAATAAAATCCGAATAAAATCAAATATATGATTTTAATATTTTTCCTCCAATATTTCAATTATTTTGGAGAAGTCATATTTTCTCCTCTCATTTATTTTAATATGAAATATTTTCGGAGAGAAAATAATTAAAACCAAAAATCCCCGTTTCATTATTTGATAAAATCAAACATGAAAACCACGAAAATCCCCAACTCTCTCCGAGGGTCCTTGAGTCGCTTAGGATTTTTTTTCGAGGATTTGCCAAAATGCAATAAAATATGCTATGCAATGATGATCTAATGTATAACATTCCAAATTGAAAATTTGGGATGTTACAAACCTACCCCCTTAAGATGAACCTCGCCGTCGAGATTCGGGTTGGCTAGAAAATAGGTGAGAGTGGTTCTTCCGTAGATCTTCCTCTCGCTCCCAGGTGGCTTCATCTTTAGTGTGGTGACTCCACTGAACTTTGCAGAACTTGATAACCTTGCTGCGGGTGACTCGGCTGGCATACTCAAGAATCTTAACTGGTTTCCCCTCATAGGTCAAATCACTTTCCAACTGAATCGCTTCCAGTGGCACTGTATCTCTCAGTGGTATCTCAGCCATCTCTGCGTGGCACTTCTTCAACTGGGAAACGTGAAATACATCATGAACTCCTGACAATCCTTCAGGCAATTCCAGCTTGTAAGCAACTTCTCCCATACGCTCCAAAACTCTGTATGGTCCTACAAAGCGTGGCGCTAACTTTCCCTTAACTCCAAAGCGCTTCACTCCTCGAAGTGGTGATACTCGTAGGTAAACTCTGTCTCCGACTTCGTGAACTGTCTCCTTACGTTTAGAATCCGCATAACTCTTCTGCCTGGACTGGGCTACCTTGAGCCTATCGCGAATCAACTTCACTTTCTGTTCTGATTCCTTAATCAAGTCTGGTCCAAACAACTGGCGGTCTCCAACTTCGTCCCATAACAATGGTGTCCTACACCTCCTTCCATACAAAGCTTCGAAAGGGGCCATCTTCAAACTGGTTTGATAACTGTTGTTGTAAGAAAACTCTGCATATGGCAAATTGTCGTCCCAACTAGATCCATAATCTAGCGCACAAGCTCTCAACATGTCCTCCAAAATCTGATTGACTCTCTCGGTCTGTCCATCTGTCTGTGGGTGAAAAGCTGTACTGAATTCTAGCCTGGTTCCCAAAGTTTCATGTAACTGATTCAAAACTTCGAGGTAAACTGGGTTCCTCTATCTGATACAATGGTCCTTGGAACTCCATGCAAACATACGATTCTGGTCATGTATATCTTTGCCAACTTAGCACTGGTGTAAGTGGTCTTCACTGGGATGAAATGAGCTACTTTCATCAAACGATCGACTACAACCCATATTGAGTCATAGCCTGAACGAGTCCTGGGCAATCCTGTGATAAAATCCATGCCTAGTTTATCCCACTTCCATTCGGGTATCGGCAATGGCTGTAGCAATCCTGCTGGCTTCTGATGCTCTGCCTTCACTCTCTGACATACATCACAAACTGCTACATACTCCGCAATATCCTTCTTCATTCCTGTAACATCCCAAATTTTCAATTTGGAATGTTATACATAGATCATCATTGCTTAGCATATTTTATTGCATTGTGGCAAATCCTCGATAAATCCTAAGCAACTCAAGGACCCTCGGAGAGAGTTGGGGATTTTCTCGATTTATCATATTTGATTTTCATCAAATGATAAAACGAGGATTTTGGTTTTAATTATTTCCTCTCCGGAAAAATATTTCACATTAAAATAAATGAGAGGAGAAAATATGACTTCTCCAAAACAATTGAAATATTGGAGGAAAAATATTAAAATAATATATTGGATTTTATTCGGATTTTATTTGCAATTTTAATTGCATTAAAAAAATTGCACGTTTTCAAAACTGCATTTTTGTGTCAAAAAAATGTTCACCTTGTTCTAATTATTTTTATTAGACGGGAAAAATTTGTTTTATCATTTTTGGATTTTTATTTATTTTTCTGTGATTTTTTTAGATTCGGCGAAATATTAAAAAAAAAACATCGCGCCCGACCGGGCCGAGGCCCAGCCGAGCCGGCCGGCCCATCCCGCGCCGTCTCCCTCGCGCGCACGCCTGCGCCGCCGCCGGTGTCCGGCTCGGACACGCCATCGCCGCCGCCTTGCCCCCTCCTCCAAGCAGCCCCCCTCTCTTATATACCCGCCGCCGCCGCCCCCTCCCTCACCCCGAGCCCGCCCCAAGCCGCCCCGCCGAAGCCGCAGCGCCGCCGCCCGAGGAGCTCACAGCCCGCTCGCCGTGCGCCGCCGCCGACGCCGTCCCACGCCGCCCCGAGCCGCCGCCCGAGCCCCGCCGCCCCGCCGCCCTCGCCGAGCCCCGCCGGAGCCTCGCCGACCCCGCCCGAGCCCGTCCCGACGAGGTACCGAGCCGCCGCCGCCCTTGCCGGTTTTTTTGAAAAAAAAACCGTTCGTTTTTTTTCTAAACCCTAGATCGGTTTATTTTTTTTCGGTTTTATTATTTAGTGAACGTTCACCGATCCGTTCGTTTTAATGGACGTGTTCGTCGGATTTTTGCTGTTAATGAACGTTCGTTCGTTTAACCGTTCGTCAGTTTTCTTTTTCGTCAGATTTTTCCGCGATTTTTCCAGATCTCGATTTCTGATCAGATCTTCGTTTTCGTTTAACTTTTCGCTCGTTTATCGGAATCAGGCGATTCAAGCGCCTAGAGTTTCGTCTCAAAATTCTCTTTCCGTTTAACCTACTCAAACAAGTTTTTGCTACTGTAAAATTTGACCTAGATCCAGATTAGTAAACGAAGCTTGTTTCTTTCGCCGTTTGACTTTCGTTGCTTCGTTCGAGTTGATTCTTTTTGCAAACCGGAGTTCTTAAGTTGAACTTTCTGGTTGGATATTTTATTCGAGTTTTACCTGTGCATTAGATGAGTACTTATTGTTTGCTTGTTTGTTTGCGATAGACTACCCGGAGTGCGCCGCTTGTTACTTCGAATCTCTAGGTTTCGCGGATCATCAGCAAGGCAAGTAACACTTTGATCATACTTTTCCTTACCCAGTTTTATTTGCACTAGATCAATCCTCAAACATTGCATGGTTAGGATCTAATTAAATTGTGGGTATTGGGAAGTAGTTGGGTAGTACCTATTACCTGTGTTATTTATCAAACCCTTGGGAGTTACTTCTACGTTTGCTATTATATTGCCATGCTATGCTCGTAGACGTGGATTGGGTTTGAGAGATATTCATGAAAGATGTGAGATTGTTAATTATTGGTTTACTTAAGGTGGCAAATAAAACTCACATCTGGGTGGATTGAGGCACCTGGGGAACCCAGTGCTGCCTGTATTTTTTGGATATCCCGGGGTACCCGTGTGATCATCCTATGGACCGCCACCCAGGCTCAAAGAGACATAAGATTATTCATGCTAGAAACTTCCGTGTGCAGCCACAAGCTATTATGGGCTCTAGCATAGTTGAGTAGGTTACATGATCTCTTGAAGAGGTGGGCTAGCAGATGTAGGGGAAAGTAGGTGTAACTGTCCATCCGGAGTAAAGGGTGATTGTTTCTGAAAGACTGTGTCTCGGTCATCCGTTTCTCAAACATCATGCAGTGCGAGAATCAAGCGGAGGCGATCGAGTCTTGTGGGGAAAAGTGCATAAACCTCTGCAGAGTGTACAAACTAATCATGGTTAGCCGTGTCCCCGGTTATGGACAACTTGAGTATCTAGTACCTGGATTATCATGTGAATCTCATCACCATGTTACTTTAATTAATTTTGTTGGGTTAATGATGACACTTAATTGGGATTGAGTTGGAGGTACCTTCTCAATGTTTAACAACCACCATGATAGTTAAACATAACTTATTCCTTTGCAGTAGGGAAAAATTGGCTTTTCGCAAAACTGTACCATTGAGCTTTCCACCAGCCATATATGCATGTAGTATAGCATTATTATGTTCATTATTCTCTATGTGTTATATTGCCAGCATATTCCATGTGCTGACCCGTTTTCGGGCTGCAACATTTCATGTTGCAGACTTTTCAGACGACGAGTAAGGTGCCTTAGGTCGTGGTCTTATACTTAGTGATGCCGTTGGAGTTGATGGACTCACTTATCTTCCAAGTCTTCCGCTGTTATCGTATTTAGATGGCCTTAAGCCATATTTATCATACTTATTCTCTTTTGAGATATTCGATGTAATAAGTGTGTGATTGCTACTCTGTTATAAATCCTCCATTTGTACTGTGCGTGTCAGCATTACTGATCCAGGGATGACACTGGTGCACAGCAGCACAGACTATTTGAGGTCTGGTCGCTACAATTCCGGTCCACCAGAAAGTATCCTTCAAATCCAAATACATCTTGGTATTTCCTGGGTGAATCGAATACAGTGAATCATGGGCCTCTTGCAAGATCAACTTCCTGATCTCTGGATCATTAGGCACATAAACGCGGTCCTCAAACCATAAGGTATCGTGCTCATCCTCACGAAATCCCTTGGCTTTTCCTTTACTCATCCTTTTCTTTATTTCTGCAATCTCTTTGTCTGTCTTTTGAGCTTCCCTGATCTTTTCCATCAAGGTAGACTGAATCTCCATGGTTGCTACGTAACCTCTCGGTACTATCTCCAAACATAGCTCGCGAAGATCCTCGGCTAATACTTTCGGTAACTCTCCGGTCATGAGTGTGTTGACATGACTCTTGCGGCTCAACGCGTCTGCTACTACGTTAGCCTTTCCGGGGTGATAATGCAATCTCATATCATAATCCTTTATGAATTCCAACCATCTCCTTTGCCTGAGATTCAACTCCCTTTGCGTGAAAATGTACTTCAAACTCTTGTGATCCGTGTACACCTCACAGTGATTTCCGATGAGGAAATGTCTCCATGTCTTCAACGCATGCACTACGGCTGCTAACTCCAGATCATGCGTGGCATAATTCTTCTCATGGGGTTTAAGTTGCCGTGAAGCATATGAAACAACTCTTCCTTCCTGCATAAGCACTGCTCCAAGTCCTCGACGAGAAGCGTCGCAATAAACTTCATAATCCTTGCGTTGATCTGGTAGAATCAGCACTGGTGATGTAACCAAACGTTTCTTCAATTCTTGGAAACTAGCTTCACAATCCTCAGTCCAATTGAACTTGGTGTCCTTCTTTAACAACTCTTTCATGGGTTTAGCAATCTTCGAGAAATTCTCAATGAACCTCCGGTAGTATCCTGCAAGTCCAAGAAAACTCCGGATCTCTCCAACTGACGTGGGTGCTTCCCAACTGGTTACTGTGTCAACTTTGGCGGGGTCTACTGCTATTCCTTCTCCGGATATAACATGTCCGAGGAATCCAACTTCCTTCAGCCAAAACTCACATTTGCTGAACTTGGCGTATAGCTGATGTTCTCTGAGCTTCTCAAGTACCAAACGCAAATGCTCCTTATGCTCCTCTTCGTTCTTTGAGTAGACCAAAATATCATCAATGAACACCACGACGAACTTATCCAAAAACTCCATAAACACTTTGTTCATTAGGTTCATGAAATAGGCAGGTGCATTAGTCAGACCAAATGACATAACGGTATATTCATACAGCCCATACCTGGTGGTAAAAGCCGTCTTAGGTATATCCTGCTCTCGAATCTTCAACTGATGGTATCCTGATCGTAGATCGATCTTGGAAAATACCTTAGCTCCTTGTAAGCGGTCAAACGAATCATTGATCATCGGAAGTGGGTACTTGTTCTTAATGGTCACTTCATTCAATCCTCGATAATCAACAACCATCCTCAACGATCCATCTTTCTTCTCCACTAGAAGTACGGGTGATCCCCAAGGTGACGAACTTGGGCGAATATAGCCTTTATCCAGTAACTCCTTACTCTGCTTGTTAATTTCCTCCAAATCTTTTGCGGGCATCCTGTACGGTCTCTTAGATATTGGTCCCGTGCCTGGCAAAAGTTCAATCAGAAACTCAATGTCTCTATCCGGTGGCATGCCTGGCAACTCTTCTGGAAATACGTCAGGGAAATCCTTCACCACTGGTACTTCCTCCTGTACAACTCCTGATAAGGAATTCACCTGAGTCCTCTTCGGCATATGCCGGGATACATACTTAATCCTTCTTCCTTCTGGGGTGGTAAGCAAAATCGTCTTACTGGCGCACTCAATGTTCCCTCCATACTTTGATAACCAATCCATGCCTAATATCACATCCAATCCTTGCGATTCCAGTACTATTAGGTCCGGGGGAAACACGTAGTTACCAATCCTTAATGGTAACCGATCACACCATAAACTAGCCATATACTCTGCTCCTGGCGAGGTTACTAACATGGGTGACCTAAGGGCTTGGATTGGCAGTTTATACTTATCCACAAATCCCCTTGATATGTATGAATGCGATGCACCAGTATCAAAAAGAACGAGTGCAGTAAATGACTTAACCAAAAACTTACCTATTACTGCCTGGCTGAGCTTCTACCTCCTCCACGCTAACGTGGTTCACATGTCCTTTGTTGAAAGGGTTCGGCTTCTTCCCAGAGCTTCCATTGCCATTTTCATTCTGGGCTTCAGGGCATTCAGTTGCATAATGTCCAATCTTCTGGCACTTGAAACAAGTAACGTGACTTAGATCCCTCTTGACTGGGGTAGATGGGTTATTACGGTTCTGCCTGTTGCTTCCTCCATTCCCATTACCATTCTTGGGGCCGTTATGGTTGTGCGAATTACCTCCTCCATGGGTATGCTGAAACTGTCCTCCCGATTTCGGGGCAAAACGTGGCTTCTGCTGAGCTCCAGAATTGTACTTCCCTTGTCCATACTTCCTCTTACGGTTTTCAATCTGCTGCTGCTTCCCTTCAATCATGAGTGCTCTATCTACCAACTCCTGGTAGTTGTTGAAAGTTGCTACCATCAGCTGCATGCTCAGCTCATCATTCAGTCCTTCCAGAAACTTCTCCTGCTTGGCTGCATCTGTAGCAACGTCATCTGGAGAATAACGTGCTAACTTACTAAAGTCCTCCACATACTGGCCTACGGTGCGTCCTCCTTGGCGTAGGTTGCGGAACTCATGCTTCTTCATAGCCATAGCTCCTGCTGAAACATGGGCAGTACGGAAAGCTTGCTGAAATTGGTCCCATGTGACAGTGTAAATAGGGTGTGTGGCGGTGTAATTCTCCCACCATGATGCTGCGGGTCCATCAAGCTGATGTGCGCCAAAAGGCACTCTCTCCGCATCTGTGCATCCTGCAGTGGTCAACTCCCTTCCAACTTTTCGGAGCTAATCATCTGCAACAATCGGCTCGGTGCTGCTGGAAAACACCGGAGGATTTAGCCTTCAAGAAACGGGCTAAGTGATCAACAAGTGGTGGTGGTGGGTTGTTGTTGTTGTTGCCTTGGTTCTGTACTAACACTTGCATCAGGGCATTCTGCTGCTGAATCAACTGAGTGATCTCCGGTGGGAAAACAAATCCGGTGTCGCGTCTCGGAGGCATCTGATAGGTTTAGAAAAGATGAGATATAGAATAGAATGAGGTCTAGAGAGGAGACACTACCCATATGCTCATGAGACAAACACAATCAATATCACTCAATCAATCAAACAAGGCATACAATCGATCTAACTATCGTTACAAAAGTGCTCGGACTATACTATTTACATAGGGGGAATACTACTACTGATATGGTGGTCTACTAGAAATTTTGATCAGTCGAAGACTCCATGATATCTGCTCCAGCTTCATCAACAAAGTCATCTTCACTGGGGTCTGAGTCGGTGTCTTCGATGATGATGTAGTTATCCGGGCAAGTAGAATCGTCGTCTTGTCCTCCAGGTGCTGGGTCTCCCATGAATACTTCGATCTTCTGTATCAGTTCGCCGTTCTTCTCCAACAACGTGGCGATCTCCTCCTCATATCCATCACGCGTAGCCTTGAGTTCTTCCTCCAACTCCGTGATCTTGGTCAATGCCTTCTTCAGTTCTATCATGTCTGCGCACATCTGGTTCTCCTGGCGACGAATGTGCTGGTTTTGCTCCTGGATGAAAGCTGCAATTGATCCATCCTTCTTGGTGCTGATCATCTCCCATTGCTCATCTCGGCGTCCACAAATCTGATAAATAGTATCCTTAAGCTCCTTGCGGTAGACTTCTCGAATGCGTCCCATAGAGATGTGGGCTGCCATGCTCTTCCCTAAACTCCAGGTTGGTGCATCAAAGGAAAACTCTATAGGTTCAGTGACTGGCGTGAACGTCCTTCCTGGAACTTGAACCTGAATCTTCCAGCGCTCCTCTTCTGGTAGTGTGGCGTTGTAGGTTCCGGTGAAGCTTGGTATTCCGATGTTCAGGTACATAGTGACTTCCTTCAAGTGTCGTCCAAAAGGTGTCCCTTCATCCGGTTGCATGAACTTGTTCCTTGCATCCGCCATTCCTAAAAGAGTAGAAAGTGGAGAGGAGTCAGAAATGAGAAGAGAGTAGTGTTCTAGGGTTTAAGCTTAGTGGTCGTGTCCTACAGTCAGAGATGGCTCTGATACCACCTCTGTAGCGACCAGACCTCAAACAGTCTGTGCTGCTGTGCACCAGTGTCATCCCTGGATCAGTAATGCTGACACGCACAGTACAAATGGAGGATTTATAACAGAGTAGCAATCACACACTTATTACAACGAGTTTCTCAAAAGAGAATAAGCATGATAAATATGGCTTAAGACCATCTAAATACGATAACAGCGGAAGACTTGGAAGATAGGTGAGTCCATCAACTCCAACGGCATCACTGAGTATAAGATCACGACCTAAGGCACCTTACTCGTCGTCTGAAAAGTCTGCAACATGAAACGTTGCAGCCCGAAATGGGTCAGCACATGGAATATGCTGGCAATGTAACACATAGAGAGTAATGAACATACTAATGCTAGACTACATGCATATATGGCTGGTAGAAGGCTCTATGGTTACAGTTTTGCCAAAAACCAATTTTTTCCTACTATAAAGGAATAAATTTTATTTAACTATCATGGTGGTTGTTAAACATTGAGAATGGTTGACAGCATTCTCAATCCCAATTAAGTATCATCATTAACCCAACAATATTAATTAAAAGTAACATGATGATGAGATTCACATGATAATCCAAGTACTAGATACTCAAGATGTCCATAACCGGGGACACGGCTAACCATGATTAGTTTGTACACTCTGCAGAGGTTTGTGCACTTTTCCCCACAGGACTCGATCTCCTCCGTTGGGATTCTCGCACTTCATGGTGTTTGAGAAACGGATGACCGAGACACAGTCTTTCAGAAGCGTTAACTCTCTGCTCCGGGTAGACAGTACCACCTACAACCCCTACATCTGCTAGTCTACCTCTTCAAGAGCTCACACAACTTAATCAACTATGCTAGAGCCCATAATAGCTTGTGGCTGCACACGGAAGTTTCTAGCATGAATAATCTCATGATCCCTTTGAGCCTGGGTGGCGGTCCTTAGAAAAACAGGCAATCCTGGAATACCCAGGTACCTCAATCCACCCAGATGTGAGTTTTAGTTGCCACCTTAAGTTTAACCATTACTTAACAATCTCACATCTGTCATGGTAACACTCAAACCCAATCCACGTCTACTAGCATAGCATAGCAATATAAGCAAACGTAGAAGTAACTCCCAAGGGTTTGATAATAAAACAGGTAATAGGTACTACCTCAACTACTTCCCAATACCCACAATTTAATTAGACCCTAACCATGCAATGTTTGAGGGTTTGTCTAATGCAATAAAACTAGGTAGTAAATAGGTATGATCAAAGTGTTACTTGCCTTGCTGATGATCCGTGAAACTTAGAAATTTGAAGTAGCAAGCGGCGCACTCCGGGTACTCTATCGCAAACAAACAAGCATACAATAAGCACTCATAAAATGCACAGATAAAACTCAAATAAAAGATCTAACCAGAAAGTTCAACTTAAGAACTCCGGTTTGCAAAAAGAAACAAATCGAACAAAGCAACGAAAGTCAAACGGCAAAAGAAATAAGCTTCGTTTACTAATCTGAATCTAGGTCAAATTTTACAGTAGCAAAAACTTGTTTGAGTAGGTTAAACGGAAAGAGAATTTCGAGACGAAACTCTAGGCGCTTGAATCGCCTGATTCCGATAAACGAGCGAAAAGTTAGACCAGAACGAAAATCTGATCAGAAATCGCGATCTGGAATAATCGCGGAAAAACCGACGAAAAAGAAAACTGACGAACAGTTAAACGAACGGACGTTCGTTAACAGCGACAAACCAACGAACACGTTCGTTAAACGAACGGGTCGGTGAACGTTCACTAATTAACTAAACCGAAAAAATAAACCGATCTATATAAAAAAAACTAGGGTTTTCGAAGAAAAATAAACCGGCTCGGCGGCGGCGGCTCAGCTACCTCGTCGGGCAGCTCCGGCGGGGTCGGGGCGGGGCTCTGGCGGGGTCGGACGGGGCGGCGAAGGGCGGCGGGGCTCGGGGCTACGAGGGGCGACGGGGCGGCGGCGTACGGCGTCGAGGCGGCGAGCTCCTTCGGGCGGCGGGGTCGGCTCCGGCGGCGGCGTCTCCTCGGGCGGCGGCGGCTTTGGGTCGGGGCGGGGACGGGGTGAGGAGAGGGCGGCGGGGCTGGGGTATATAAGGAGGGGGGTGCCGTGGGGGAGGGGGCAAGGCGGCGGGCGGCGGCCGTGCTCGAGCGGGATTCGGGCGGCGGCGGTGCTGTCGTGCCCGAGAGGGAGACGGGCGCGGGGCAGCTGGGCCGTCTGCTGGGCTTCGGCCCAGTCGGCGCGCTCGGCGTTTTTTTTAAAATATTTCGCCGAACAAAAAAAAGTTCGTAGAAAAATAAATAAAAATCCAAAAATGCCAAAACAAATTTTCACCGTCTAATTAAAATAATTAGAACGACGTGAACATTTTCTTGGCCCTAAAAATGCAATTTTTAAAACGTGAATTTTTTCTAATGCAATTAAAATTGCAAATAAAATCCGAATAAAATCAAATATATGATTTTAATATTTTTCCTCCAATATTTCAATTATTTTTGAGAAGTCATATTTTCTCCTCTCATTTATTTTAAGATGAAATATTTTTCGGAGACAAAATAATTAAAACCAAAAATCCTCGTTTCATTATTTGATAAAATCGAACATGAAAACCACGAAAATCCCCAACTCTCTCCGAGGGTCCTTGAGTCGCTTAGGATTTTTTTCGAGGATTTGCCAAAATGCAATAAAATATGCTATGCAATGATGATCTAATGTATAACATTCCAAATTGAAAATTTGGGATGTTACAGTTCCTTTTCTTAAAAAAAACAAAGTAACTCCTACCTTAGATCCGTATTGGGTAATTTGATTGTGGATCTTTTTATCCAAATTCTCTATCAACTCTACGGTAGCAACCTTATTTTCAATAATTTCAAGCCTTTGCATCACATGCTCCAAAGTTAACATAGTTCCATTAACCAAAAGAGGTGGTGAACCAAACAAATCTGTCATAGCATTATAAGAATCAAAAGTATGGCTACCCAAGAAATTCCCTCCGGTAATGGTATCAAGAATATATCTATTCCAAGGAGTGACGCCTAAATAAAAGTTGCGAAGAAGAACGGAAGTAGATTGCTTTCTAGCATATTTATTTTGAGAGTTGCACATTCTATACCAAGCATCTTTTAAATTTTCTCCCTCCCTTTTTTTAAAATTGATAACTTCGTTCTCGGGAGACAATGGAGTAGATAAGGGACTAGCCATAACGACGAGGCAAACAAGAAGAAGGCGAAGGGAAAAAGAGGGCGAATAAAATGGCAAGGGTGAAGTGGGGGAGAGGAAAACGAGAGGCAAATGGCAAATAATGTAATGCGAGGGATAAGAGTTTGTGATGGGTACTTGGTATGTCTTGACTTGTGGGTAGACTCCCCGGCAACGGCGCCAGAAATCCTTCTTGCTACCTCTTGAGCACTGCGTTGGTTTTCCCTTGAAGAGGAAAGGGGGATGCAGTAAAGTAGCCTAACTATTTCCCTTAGTTTTTGAGAACCAAGGTATCAATCCAGTAGGAGACCACGCTCGAGTCCCACGCACCTACACAAACAAATAAGAACCTTGCAACCAACGCGATAAAGGGGTTGTCAATCCCTTCACGACCACTTGTAAAAGTGAGATCTGATAGAGATGATAAGGTAATATTTTTGGTATTTTTATGATAAAGAGTAAAAGTAAAGATTGCAAAATAAACGGCGACAGAAATAGCTAGTTGACGAAAGATTAATATGATGGAAAATAGACCCGGGGGCCATATGTTTCACTAGTGGCTTCTCTCAAGAGCATAAGTATTATAGTGGGTGAACAAATTACTGTCGAGCAATTGATAGAATTGAGCATAGTTATGAGAATATCTAGGTATGATCATGTATATAGGCATCACGTCCGTGACAAGTAGACCGACTCCTGCCTGCATCTACTACTATTACTCCACACATCGACCGCTATCCAGCATGCATCTAGAGTATTAAGTTCATAAGAACAGAGTAACGCTTTAAGCAAGATGAGATGATGTAGAGGGATAAACTCATGCAATATGATATAAACCCCATCTTTTTATCCTCGATGGCAACAATACAATACGTGTCGTTTCCCCTACTGTCACTGGGATCGAGCACCGCAAGATTGAACCCAAAGCTTAGCACTTCTCCCATTGCAAGAAAGATCAATCTAGTAGGCCAAACCAAACTGATAATTCGAAGAGACTTGCAAATATAACCAATCATACATAAAAGAATTCAGAGAAGATTCAAATATTGTTCATAGATAATCTTGATCATAAACCCACAATTCATCGGATCTCGACAAACACACCGCAAAAAGAAGAGTTACATCGAATAGATCTCCAAGAGAATCGAGGAGAACTTTGTATTGAGATCCAAAGAGAGAGAAGAAGTCATCTAGCAAATAACTATGGACCCGAAGGTCTGAGGTAAACTACTCACACATCATCGGAGAGGCTATGGTGTTAATGTAGAAGCCTTCCGTGATCAATGCCCCCTCCGGCGAAGCGCCGGAAAAGGCCCCAAGATGGGATCTCACGGGTACAGAAGGTTGCGGTGGTGGAAATAGGGTTTTGGCTCCGTCTATGATGTTTCCAGGGTATATGAGTATATATAGGCGAAAGAGGTCGGTCAGGAGAGCTACGAGGGGCCCATGAGGGTGGGGGGCGCGCCCAGGGGGCAGGCGTGCCTTCCTGCCTCGTGGCCTCCACGTTGATTGCTTGACGTCCACTCCAAGTTCTTGGGATCGCGTTTGTTCCGAAAATCACGTTCCCGAAGGTTTCATTCCGTTTGGACTCCGTTTCATATCCTTTTCCTTCGAAACACTGAAATAGGCAAAAAACAACCATTTGGGCTGGGCCTCCGGTTAATAGGTTAGTCCCAAAAATAATATAAAAGTGTATAATAAAGCCCATTAAACATCCAAAAGATAATATATAATAGCATGGAACAATAAAAAATTATAGATACGTTGGAGACGTATCAAGCATCCCCAAGCTTAATTCCTGCTCGTCCTCGAGGAGGTAAATGATAAAAACAGAATTTTTGATGTGAAATGCTACTTAGAATAATTTTCAATGTAATTCTCTTATTTGTGGCATGAATATTCAGATCTGAAAGATTCAAGATAAAAGTTTAATATTGACATAAAAGTAATAATACTTCAAGCATACTAACTAAGCAATTATGTCTTCTCAAAATAACATGGCCAAAGTAAGTTCATCCCTACAAAATCATATAGTTTGGTCATGCTCCATTTTCGTCACACAAGAATGCTCTCATCATGCACAACCCCGATGACAAGCCAAGCAATTGTTTCATACTTTAGTAATCTCAAACTTTTTTCAACTTTCATGCAATATATGAGTGTGAGCCATGGATATAACACTATGGGTGGAATAGAATATAATGATGGGGGTTATGTGGAGAAGACAAAAGGGAGAAAGTCTCACATTGACGCGGCTAATCAACGAGCTAGGGAGATGCCCATCGATTGTGTCAATGCAAGGAGTAGGGATTGCCATGCAACGGATGCACTAGAGCTATAAATGTATGAAAGCTCAACAAAAGAAACTAAGTGGGTGTGCATCCAACTTGCTTGCTCACGAAGACCTAGGGCATTTGAGGAAGCCCATTGTTGGAATATACAAGCCAAGTTCTATAATGAAAAATTCCCACTAGTATATGAAAGTGACAAAACAAGAGACTCTCTATCATAAAGATCATGGTGCTACTTTGAAGCACAAGTGTGGAAAAAAGGATAGTAGCATTGCCCCTGTTTTTTGGGCCTTCTTTTTTTATTTGGCCTTTCTCTCTTTTTTTATTTGGGACAATGCTCTATGAATGATAATCATCACACTTCTATTTATTTACAACTCAATGATTACAACTCGATACTAGAACAAAGTATGACTCTATATGAGTGCCTCCGGCGGTGTACCGGGAAGAGCAATGAATCAAGAGTGACATGTATGAAATAATATGCATGGTGGCTTTGCCACAAATACAATCTCAACTACATGATCATTCAAGGCAACATGACAATGACGAAGCATGTCATGATAAACGGAACGGTGGAAAGTTGCATGGCAATATAGCTCGGAATGGCTATGGAAATGCCATAATAGGTAGGTATGGTGGCTGTTTTGAGGAAGATATAAGGAGGTTTATGTGTGAAAGAGCGTATCATATCACGGGGTTTGGATGCACCGGCGAAGTTTGCACCAACTCTGAATGTGAGAAAGGGCAATGCACGGTACCGAAGAGGCTAGCAATGATGGAAGGGTAAGAGTGCGTATAATCCATGGACTCAACATTAGTCATAAAGAACTCACATACTTATTGCGAAAATCTACAAGTCATCAAAAACCAAGCACTACACGCATGCTCCTAGGGGGATAGATTGGTAGGAAAAGACCATCGCTCGTCCCCGACCGCCACTCATAAGGAGGACAATCAAAGAACACCTCATGTTTCAAATTTGTTACATAACGTTTACCATACGTGCATGCTACGGGACTTGCAAACTTCAACACAAGTATTTCTCAAATTCACAACTACTCAACTAGCACAACTTTAATATCACTACCTCCATACCTCAAAACAATCATCAAGCATCAAACTTCTCTTAGTATTCAACACACTCGTAAGAAAGTTTTTACTAGTCTTGAATACCTAGCATATTAGGATTAAGAAAACTACCATGTTGTTTAAGACACTCAAAATAATATAAGTGAAGCATGAGAGTTCATCTATTTCTTCAAAATAAAACCACCATTGTGCTCTAAAAGATATAAGTGAAGCACTAGAGCAAACGACAGACTACCCCGAAAGATATAAGTGAAGATCAATGAGTAGTTGTATAATTATGTAACTATGTGAAGACTCTCTAACATTTAAGAATTTCAGATCTTGGTATTTTATTCAAACAGCAAGCAAAACACAAGAAAATAAAATGACGCTCCAAGCAAAACACATATCAAAGAACACCTCATGTTTCAAATTTGTAAGACAACGTTCACCATACGTGCATGCTACGGGACTTGCAAATTTCAACACAAGTATTTCTCAAATTCACAACTATTCAACTTGCACAACTTTAATATCACTACCTCCATATCTCAAAACAGTCATCAAGCATCAAACTTCTCTTGGTATTCAAGGCACTTATAAGAATTTTTTTACTAATCTTGGATGCCCATCATATTAGGACTAATGTCACAATTTAAGCAAATTACCATGCTGTTTTGTAGGACTCTCAAATTAATATAAGTGAAGCATGAGAGACAATAGTTTCTATAAAACAAAACCACTACCGTGCTCTAAAAGATATAAGTGAAGCACTAGAGCAAAAACTATATAGCTCAAAAGATATAAGTGAAGCATGTAGAGTATTCTAATAAATTCCGAATCATGTGTGTCTCTCTCAAAAGTGTATTCAGTGAGGATGATTGTGGTAAACTAAAAGGCAAAGAATCAAATCATACAAGACGCTCCAAGCAAAACACATATCATGTGGTGAATAAAAATACAGCATCAAGTAAAGTTACCGATGGACGAAGACAAAAGAGGGGTTGCCTTCCGGGGAATACCCAAGCTTAGGCTTTTGGTTGTCCTTGAATTTTACCTTGGGTGCCTTGGGCATCCCCAAGCTTAGGATTTTGCCAATCCTTGTTCCATAATCCATCAAATCCTTACCCAAAACTTGAAAACTTCACAACACAAAACTCAACAGAAAATCTCATGAGCTCCGTTAGTGAAAGAAAACAAAACACCACTTCAAGGTACTGTATTGAACTCATTCTTTATTTGTATTGGTGTTAAACCCACTTTATTCCAACTTCTCTATGGTTTATAAACTCTATTACTGACCATAGACTCATCAAAATAAGCAAACAACACACGAAAAACAGAATCTATCAAAAACAGAACAGTCTGTAGTAATCTATAACTAACGCAAACTTCTGTAACTCAGAAATATCTACCAAAATAGGAAGACCTAGATAATTTTTTTATTGATCTACTGCAATTGGAACCAGTATTTTATCACGTTCTGGTGTTTTTAAACAATTGTTTTCGTGCACAGAAAGTTTCTGGAATTTTCAGCAAGATCAAATAACTATCATCCAAAAAGATCCTATAGGTTTCACTTGGCACAAAAACTAATTTAAACATAAAAACAAATCTAACCAGAGGCTAGATCAAATATTTATTACTAAACAGGAGCAAAAAGCAAAAAACTAAAATAAAATTGGGTTGCCTCCCAACAAGGGCTATCGTTTAACGCCCCAAGCTAGGCATAAAAGCAAGGATAGATCTAGGTATTTCCATCTTTGGTAGGCAATTCTTCAATAGAACACCTATAACCCTTAGGAATTTCTTTCCTCTTATTAATGATCAAACTCTTAGGCAAGTAATCAAGAAATTCATTTGTAGCAAACGGTTCCTTAATGATAGCAAAAAAGTTGGGATGAACACTTATTGATTTGAGATCCGCAGTTTCCTTACTAGAAGATTCACCCTTATTTTTAGGAACGTACATAAGCTTGGAAATTTTGGTAGGAGGATTTGGAGTTTTTTTACGGAAGAAAAAGCGGACCCTAAGTTGGTAATAATACCCTCAAGCTTATCGATTCTAGTGGAATCTTGATCTATTCTTCAATTAACTATGGGTTCCTTTTCTTTAAAAAAAATTCAAAGTAACTCCTACCTTAGATCCGTATTGGGTAATTTGATTGTGGATCTTTTTATCCAAATTCTCAATCAACTCTATTGTAGCAACCTTATTTTCAATAATTTCAAGCCTTTGCATCACATGCTCCAAAGTTAACATAGTTCCATTAACCAAAAGAGGTGGTGAACCAAACAAATCTGCCATAGCATTATAAGAATCAAAAGTATGGCTACCCAAGAAATTCCCTCCGGTAATGGTATCAAGAATATATCTATTCCAAGGAGTGACGCCTACATAAAAGTTGCGAAGAAGAACGGATGTAGATTGCTTTCTAGCAGATTTATTTTGAGCGTTGCAAATTCTATACCAAGCATCTTTTAAATTTTCTCCCTCCCTTTTTTTAAAATTGATAACTTTGTTCTCGGGAGACAAAGGAGTAGATAAGGGACTAGCCATAACGACGAGGCAAACAAGAAGAAGGCGAAGGGAAATAGAGCGCGAATAAAATGGCAAGGGTGAAGTGGGGGAGACGAAAACGAGAGGCAAATGGCAAATAATGTAATGTGAGGGATAAGAGTTTGTGATGGGTACTTGGTATGTCTTGACTTGTGCGTAGACTCCCCGGCAACGGTGCCAAAAATCCTTCTTGCTACCTCTTGAGCACTGCGTTGGTTTTCCCTTGAAGAGGAAAGGGTGATGCAGTAAAGTAGCGTAAGTATTTCCCGCGGTTTTTGAGAACCAATGTATCAATCCAGTAGGAGACCACGCTCGAGTCCCACGCACCTACACAAACAAATAAGAACCTTGCAACCAACGCGATAAAGGGGTTGTCAATCCCTTCACGGCCACTTGCAAAAGTGAGATCTGACAGAGATGATAAGATAATATTTTTGGTATTTTTATGATAAAGAGTAAAATTAAAGATTGCAAAATAAACGGCGACAGAAATAGCTAGTTGACGGGAGATTAATATGATGGAAAATAGACCCGGGGGCCATAGGTTTCACTAGTGGCTTCTCTCAAGAGCATAAGTATTACAGTGGGTGAACAAATTACTGTCGAGCAATTGATAGAATTGAGCATAGTTATGAGATATCTTGGTATGATCATGTATATAGGCCTCACGTCCGTGACAAGTAGACCGACTCCTGCCTGCATCTACGACTATTACTCCACACATCGACCGCTATCCAGCATGCATCTAGAGTATTAAGTTCATAAGAACAGAGTAACGCTTTAAGCAAGATGACATGATGTAGAGGGATAAACTTGTTGGGGAACGTAGTAATTTCAAAAAAATTCCTACGCACACGCAAGATCATGGTGATGCATAACAACGAGAGGGGAGAGTGTTGTGCACGTACCCTCGTAGACCGAAAGCGGAAGCGTTAACACAATGTGGTTGATGTAGTCGTACGTCTTCAAGATCCGACCGATCAAGTACCAAACGCACGGCACCTCCGAGTTCAGCACACGTTCAGCTCGATGACGTCCCTCAAACTCCGATCCAGCCGAGTGTTGAGGGAGAGTTTCGTCAGCACGACGGCGTGGTGACAATGTTGATGTTCTACCGACGCAGGGCTTCGCCTAAGCACCGCGATGATATTATCAAGGTGTAATATGGTGGAGGGGGCATCTCACACGGCTAAGAGATCAATGATCAATTGTGTGTAGAGAGGTGCCCCGCTGCCCCCGTATATAAAGGAGCAAGGGGGGGGGGGTTCGGCCGGCCTGGAGGAGAGGCGCGCCAGGAGGAGTCCTACTCCTACCGGGAGTAGGACTCCCCCATTTTCCATGTTGGACTAGGAGAGAAAGGGGGAAGAGGTGGAGGGGAGGAAGGAACGGGGGGCGCCGCCCCCCTCTCCTTGTCCTATTCGGACTGGGGGGGGGGGGGGGGAGGGGCGCGCGGCCCTGCCCTGGCCTCTTCTCCTCTCTTCCACCTAGGCCCACTAAGGCCCATTAAGTTACCGGGGGGTTCCGGTAACCTCCCGGTACTCCGGAAAAATCCCGATTTCACCCGGAACACTTCCGATGTCCAAACATAGGCTTCCAATATATCAATCTTTATGTCTCAACCATTTCGAGACTCCTCATCATGTCCGTGATCACATCTGGGACTCCGAACAACCTTCGGTACATCAAAACATATAAACTCATAATATAACTGTCATCGTAACGTTAAGCGTGCGGACCCTACGGGTTCGAGAACTATGTAGACATGACCGAGACACCTCTCCGGTCAATAACCAATAGCGGAACCTGGATGCTCATATTGGTTCCCACATATTCTACGAAGATCTTTATCGGTCAGACCGCATAACAACATACGTTGTTCCCTTTGTCATCGGTATGTTACTTGCCCGAGATTCGATCGTCGGTATCTCGATACCTAGTTCAATCTCGTTACCGGCAAGTCTCTTTACTCGTTCCGTAATACATCATCCCGCAACTAACTCATTAGTCACAATGCTTGCAAGGCTTATAGTGATGTGTATTACTGAGTGGGCCCAGAGATACCTCTCCGACAATCGGAGTGACAAATCCTAATCTCGAAATACGCCAACCCAACAAGTACCTTTGGAGACACCTGTAGAGCACCTTTATAATCACCCAGTTACGTTGTGACGTTTGGTAGCACACAAAGTGTTCCTCCGGTAAACGGGAGTTGCATAATCTCATAGTCATAGGAACATGTATAAGTCATGAAGAAAGCAATAGCAACATACTAAATGATCGAGTGCTAAGCTAACGGAATGGGTCAAGTCAATCACATCATTCTCCTAATGATGTGATCCCGTTAATCAAATAACAACTCATGTCTATGGCTAGGAAACATAACCATCTTTGATCAACGAGCTAGTCAAGTAGAGGCATACTAGTGACACTCTGTTTGTCTATGAATTCACACATGTATTATGTTTCCGGTTAATACAATTCTAGCATGAATAATAAACATTTATCATGGTATAAGGAAATAAATAATAAATTTATTATTGCCTCTAGGGCATATTTCCTTCAGTCTCCCACTTGCACTAGAGTCAATAATCTAGATTACACAGTAATGATTCTTACACCCATGGAGTCTTGGTGTTGATCATGTTTTTCTCGTGGAAGAGGCTTAGTCAACGGGTCTGCAACATTCAGATCCGAATGTATCTTGTAAATTTCTATGTCTCCCACCTGGACTAAATCCCGGATGGAATTGAAGCGTCTTTTGATGTGCTTGGTTCTCTTGTGAAATCTGGATTCCTTTGCTAAGGCAATTGCACCAGTATTGTCACAAAATATTTTCATTGGTCCCGATGCACTAGGTATGACACCGAGATCGGTTATGAACTCCTTCATCCAGACTCATTCATTTGCTGCTTCCGAAGCAGCTATGTACTCCGCTTCACACGTAGATCCCGCCACGACACTTTGCTTAGAACTGCACCAACTGACAGCTCCACCGTTCAATGTAAACACGTATCCGGTTTGCGATTTAGAATCGTTCGGATCAGTGTCAAAGCTTGCATCAACGTAACCATTTACGATGAGCTCTTTGTCACCTCCATAAATGAGAAACATATCCTTAGTCCTTTTCAGGTATGTCAGGATGTTCTTGACCGCTGTCCGGTGATCCACTCCTGGATTACTTTGGTACCTCCCTACTAAACTTACAGCAAGGCACACATCAGGTCTGGTACACAACATTGCATACGTGATAGAGCCTATGGCTGAAGCATAGGGAACATCTTTCGTCTTCTCTCTATCTTCTGCAGTGGTCGGGCATTGAGTCTTACTCAATCTCACACCTTGTAGTACAGGCAAGAACCCTTTCTTTGCTTGATCCATTTTGAACTTCTTCAAAACTTTGTCAAGGTATGTGCTTTGTGAAAGTCCAATTAAGCGTCTTGATCTATCTCTATAGATCTTGATGCCTAATATATATGCAGCTTCACCGAGGTCTTTCATTGAAAAACTCTTATTCAAGTATCCCTTTATGCTATCCAGAAATTCTATATCATTTCCAATTAGCAATATGTCATCCACATATAATATCAAAAATGCTACTGAGCTCCCATTCACTTTCTTGTAAATACAGGCTTCTCCAAAAGTCTGTATAAAACCAAATGCTTTGATCACACTATCAAAGCGTTTATTCCAACTCCGAGAGGCTTGCACCAGTCCATAAATGGATCGCTGGAGCTTGCACACTTTGTTAGCTCCCTTTGGATCGACAAAACCTTCCGGTTGCATCATATACAACTCTTCTTCCAGAAATCCATTCAGGAATGCAGTTTTGACATCAATTTGCCAAATTTCATAATCATAAAATGCGGCAATTGCTAACATGATTCGGACAGACTTAAGCATCGCTACGGGTGAGAAGGTCTCATCGTAGTCAATCCCTTGAACTTGTCGAAAACCTTTCGCAACAAGTCGAGCTTTATAAACAGTAACATTACCGTCAGCGTCAGTCTTCTTCTTGAAGATCCATTTATTTTCAATGGCTTGCCGATCATCGGGCAAGTCAACCAAAGTCCATACTTTGTTCTCATACATGGATCCCATCTCGGATTTCATAGCCTCAAGCCATTTTGCGGAATCTGGGTTCACCATCGCTTCTTCATAGTTCGTAGGTTCATCATGGTCTAGTAACATAACCTCCAGAACAGGATTACCGTACCACTCTGGTGCGGATCTTGATCTGGTTGACCTACGAGGTTCAGTAATAACTTGATCTGATGTTTCATGATCATTATCATTAACTTCCTCACTAATTGGTGTAGGTGTCGCAGAAACTGGTTTCTGTGATGATCTACTTTCCAATAAGGGAGCAGGTACAGTTACCTCATCAAGTTCTACTTTCCTCCCACTCACTTCTTTCGAGAGAAACTCCTTCTCTAGAAAGGATCCATTCTTAGCAACGAATGTCTTGCCTTCGGATCTGTGATAGAAGGTGTACCCAACAGTCTCCTTTGGGTATCCTATGAAGACACATTTCTCCGATTTAGGTTCGAGCTTATCAGGTTGAAGTTTCTTCACATAAGCATCGCAACCCCAAACTTTAAGATACGACAACTTTGGTTTCTTGCCAAACCATAGTTCATAAGGCGTCGTTTCAACGGATTTTGATGGTGCCCTATTTAGAGTGAATGCAGCCGTCTCAAAAGCATAACCCCAAAACGATAGCGGTAAATCAGTAAGAGACATCATAGATCGCACCATATCTAGTAAAGTACGATTACGACGTTCGGACACACCATTACACTGTGGTGTTCCGGGTGGCGTGAGTTGTGAAACTATTCCGCATTGTTTCAAATGAAGACCAAACTCATAACTCAAATATTCTCCTCCATGATCAGATCGTAGAAATTTTATTTTCTTGTTACGATGATTTTCAACTTCACTCTGAAATTCTTTGAACTTTTCAAATGTTTCAGACTTATGTTTCATTAAGTAGATATACCCATATCTGCTCAAATCATCTGTGAAGGTGAGAAAATAACGATATCCGCCACGAGCCTCAATATTCATCGGACCACATACATCTGTATGTATGATTTCCAACAAATTAGTTGCTCTCTCCATAGTACCGGAGAACGGTGTTTTAGTCATCTTGCCCATGAGACACGGTTCGCAAGTACCAAGTGATTCATAATCAAGTGATTCCAAAAGTCCATCAGTATGGAGTTTCTTCATGCGCTTTACACCGATATGACCTAAACGGCAGTGCCACAAATAAGTTGCACTATCATTATCAACTCTGCATCTTTTGGCTTCAATATTATGAATGTGTGTATCACTACTATCTAGATTCAACAAAAATAGACCACTCTTCAAGGGTGCATGACCATAAAAGATATTATTCATATAAATAGAACAACCATTATTCTCTGATTTAAATGAATAACCGTCTCGCATCAAACAAGATCCAGATATAATGTTCATGCTTAATGCTGGCACCAAATAACAATTATTTAGGTCTAAAACTAATCCCGAAGGTAGATGTAGAGGTAGCATGCCGACCGCGATCACATCGACTTTGGAACCATTTCCCACGCGCATCGTCACCTCATCCTTAGCCAATCTTCGCTTAATCCGTAGCCCCTGCTTCGAGTTGCAAATATTAGCAACAGAACCAGTATCAAATACCCAGGTGCTACTGCGAGCATTAGTAAGGTACACATCAATAACATGTATATCACATATACCTTTGTTCACCTTGCCATCCTTCTTATCCGCCAAACTTGGGGTAGTTCCGCTTCCAGTGACCAGTCTGCTTGCAGTAGAAGCACTCAGTTTCAGGCTTAGGTCCAGACTTGGGTTTCTTCTCCTGAACAGCAACTTGCTTGCTGTTCTTCTTGAAGTTCCCCTTCTTCTTCCCTTTGCCCTTTTTCTTGAAACTAGTGGTCTTATTGACCATCAACACTTGATGCTCCTTTTTGATTTCTACCTCCGCTGCCATTAGCATTGCGAAGAGCTCGGGAATTGTCTTATTCATCCCATGCATGTTATAGTTCATCACGAAGCTCTTGTAGCTTGGTGGCAGTGATTGAAGAAATCTGTCATTGACGCTATCATCCGGAAGATTAACTCCCAGTTGAATCAAGTGATTATTATACCCAGACATTTTGAGTATATGCTCACTGACAGAACTATTCTCTTCCATCTTGCAGCTGTAGAACTTATTGGAGACTTCATATCTCTCAATCCGGGCATTTGCTTGAAATATTAACTTCAACTCCTGGAACATCTCATATGCTCCATGACGTTCAAAACGTCGTTGAAGACCCGGTTCTAAGCCGTAAAGCATGGCACACTGAACTATCGAGTAGTCACCAGCTTTGCTCTGCCAGACATTCATAACTTCTGGTGTTGCTCTTGCAGCAGGCCTGGCACCCAGCGGTGCTTCCAGGACGCAATTCTTCTGTGCAGCAATGAGGATAATCCTCAAGTTACGGACCCAGTCCATGTAATTGCTACCATCATCTTTCAACTTTGCTTTCTCAAGGAACGCATTAAAATTCAACGGAACAACAGCACGGGCCATCTATCTACAATTAACATAGATAAGCAAGATACTATCAGGTACTAAGTTCATGATAAATTCAAGTTCAATTAATCATATTACTTAAGAACTCCCACTTAGATAGACATCCCTCTAATCCTCTAAGTGATCACGTGATCCATATCAACTAAACCATGTCCGATCATCACGTGAGATGGAGTAGTTTCAATGGTGAACATCACTATGTTGATCATATCTACTATATGATTCACGCTCGACCTTTCGGTCTCCGTGTTCCGAGGCCATATCTGCATATGCTAGGCTCGTCAAGTTTAACATGAGTATTCCGCGTGTGCAACTGTTTTGCACCCGTTGTATTTGAACGTAGAGCCTATCACATCCGATCATCACGTGGTGTCTCAGCATGAAGAACTTTCGCAACGGTGCGTACTCAGGGAGAACACTTTTATCTTGAAATTTTAGTGAGAGATCATCTTATAATGCTACCGTCAATCAAAGCAAGATAAGATGCGTAAAAGATAAACATCACATGCAATTAATATAAGTGATATGATATGGCCATCATCATCTTGTGCTTGTGATCTCCATCTCCGAAGCACCGTCATGATCACCATCGTCACCGGCGCGACACCTTGATCTCCATCGTAGCATCTTTGTCGTCTCGCCAACTATTGCTTTTACGACTATCGCTACCGCTTAGTGATAAAGTAAAACAATTACATGGCGATTGCATTTCATACAATAAAGCGACAACCATATGGCTCCTGCCAGTTGCCGATAACTCGGTTACAAAACATGATCATCTCATACAATAAAATATAGCATCATGTCTTGACCATATAACATCACAACATGACCTGCAAAAACAAGTTAGACGTCCTCTACTTTGTTGTTGCAAGTTTTACGTGGCTGCTACGGGCTTAGCAAGAACCGTTCTTACCTACGCATCAAAACCACAATGATAGTTTGTCAAGTTGGTGCTGTTTTAACCTTCGCAAGGACCGGGCGTAGCCACACTCGGTTCAACTAAAGTGAGAGAGACAGACACCCGCCAGTCACCTTTAAGCAACGAGTGCTCGCAACGGTGAAACCAGTCTCGCGTAAGCGTACGCGTAATGTCGGTCCGGGCCGCTTCATCTCACAATACCGCTGAACCAAAATATGACATGCTGGTAAGCAGTATGACTTATATCGCCCACAACTCACTTGTGTTCTACTCGTGCATATAACATCAACGCATAAAACCAGGCTCGGATGCCACTGTTGGGGAACGTAGTAATTTCAAAAAAATTCCTACGCACACGCAAGATCATGGTGATGCATAGCAACGAGAGGGGAGAGTGTTGTCCACGTACCCTCGTAGACCGAAAGCGGAAGCGTTAACACAACACGGTTGATGTAGTCGTACGTCTTCACGATCCGACCGATCAAGTACCGAACGCACGGCACCTCCGAGTTCAGCACACGTTCAGCTCGATGACATCCCTCAAACTCCGATCCAGCCGAGTGTTGAGGGATTGTTTCGTCAGCACGACGGCGTGGTGACAATGTTGATGTTCTACCAACACAGGGCTTCGCCTAAGCACCGCTACGATATTATCGAGGTGTAATATGGTGGAGGGGGGCATCGCACACGGCTAAGAGATCAATGATCAATTGTGTGTAGAGAGGTGCCCCCCTGCCCTCGTATATAAAGGAGCAAGGGGGGGTTCGGCCGGCCTAGAGGAGAGGCGCGCCAGGAGGAGTCCTACTCCTACCGGGAGTAGGACCCCCCCTTTTCCATGTTGGACTAGGAGAGAAAGGGGGAAGAGGTGGAGGGGAGGAAGGAAGGGGGGGGGGGCGCCGCCCCCCTTTCCTTGTCCTATTCAGACTGGGGGGGGAGGGGAGGGGCGCGCGGCCCTGCCCTGGCCTCCTCTCCTCTCTTCCACCTAGGCCACTAAGGCCCATTAAGTTACCGGGGGGTTCCGGTAACCTCCCGGTACTCCGAAAAAATCCCGATTTCACCCGGAACACTTCCGATGTCCAAACATAGGCTTCCAATATATCAATCTTTATGTCTCAACCATTTCGAGACTCCTCATCATGTCCGTGATCACATCCGGGACTCCGAACAACCTTCGGTACATCAAAACATATAAACTCATAATATAACTGTCATCGTAACGTTAAGCGTGTGGACCCTACGGGTTCGAGAACTATGTAGACATGACCGAGACACCTCTCCGGTCAATAACCAATAGCGGAACCTGGATGCTCATATTGGTTCCCACATATTCTACGAAGATCTTTATCGGTCAGACCGCATAACAACATACGTTGTTCCCTTTGTCATCGGTATGTTACTTGCCCGAGATTCGATCGTCGGTATCTCGATACCTAGTTCAATCTCGTTACCGGCAAGTCTCTTTACTCGTTCCGTAATACATCATCCTGCAACTAACTCATTAGTCACAATGCTTGCAAGGCTTATAGTGATGTGTATTACTGAGTGGGCCCAGAGATACCTCTCCGACAATCGGAGGACAAATCCTAATCTCGAAATATGCCAACCCAACAAGTACCTTTGGAGACACCTGTAGAGCACCTTTATAATCACCCAGTTACGTTGTGACGTTTGGTAGCACACAAAGTGTTCCTCCGGTAAACGGGAGTTGCATAATCTCATAGTCATAGGAACATGTATAAGTCATGAAGAAAGCAATAGCAACATACTAAACGATCGAGTGCTAAGCTAACGGAATGGGTCAAGTCAATCACATCATTCTCCTAATGATGTGATCCCGTTAATCAAATAACAACTCATGTCTATGGCTAGGAAACATAACCATCTTTGATCAACGAGCTGGTCAAGTAGAGGCATACGAGTGACACTCTGTTTGTCTATGTATTCACACATGTATTATGTTTCCGGTTAATACAATTCTAGCATGAATAATAAACATTTATCATGGTATAAGGAAATAAATAATAACTTTATTATTGCCTCTAGGGCATATTTCCTTCAAAACTCATGCAATTTGATATAAACCCCATCTTTTTATCCTCGATGGCAACAATACAATACGTGTCGTTTCCCCTACTGTCGCTGGGATCGAGCACCGCAAGATTGAACCCAAAGCTAAGCACTTCTCCAATTGCAAGAAAGATCAATCTAGTAGGCCAAACCAAACTGATATTTCGAAGAGACTTGCAAAGATAACCAATCATACATAAAAGAATTCAGAGAAGATTCAAATATTGTTCATAGATAATCTTGATCATAAACCCACAATTCATCGGATCTCGACAAACACACCGCAAAAAGAAGAGTTACATCGAATAGATCTCCAAGAGAATCGAGGAGAACTTTGTATTGAGATCCAAAGAGAGAGAAGAAGCCATCTAGCTAATAACTATGGACCCGAAGGTCTGAGGTAAACTACTCACACATCATCAGAGAGGCTATGGTGTTGATGTAGAAGCCCTCCGTGATCAATGCCCCCTCCGGCGGAGCACCGGAAATGGCCCCAAGATGGGATCTCATGGGTATAGAAGGTTGCGGTGGTGGAAATAGGGTTTTGGCTCCGTCTCTGATGTTTCCAGGGTATATGAGTATATATAGGCGAAAGAGGTCGGTCAGGAGAGCTACGAGGGGCCCACGAGGGTGGGGGGCGCGCCCAGCGGGCAGGCGCGCCTCCCTGCCTCGTGGCCTCCTCATTGATTGCTTGATGTCCACTCCAAGTCCTCTGGATCACGTTTGTTCCGAAAATCACGTTTCGAAGGTTTCATTCCGTTTGGACTCCGTTTGATATCCTTTTCCTTCGAAACACTAAAATAGGCAAAAAATAGCAATTTGGGTTGGGCCTCCGGTTAATAGGTTAGTCCCAAAAATAATATAAAAGTGTATAATAAAGCCCATTAAACATCCAAAACAGAATATATAATAGCATGGAACAATAAAAAATTATAGATACGTTGCAGACCCTCACTGATGACTTAAGTAGATATGGGTATGTCTACATAATGAAACACAAGTCTGAGACCTTTGAAAAGTTCAAGGAATTTCAGAGTGAGGTTGAGAATCAACGTGACAGGAAAATAAAGTTCTTACGATCAGATCGTGGAGGGGAATATTTAAGTCACAAATTTGGTACGCACTTAAGGAAATGTGGAATCGTTTCACAACTCACGCCACCTGGAACACCTTAGCGTAATGGTGTGTTCGAACGTCGTAATCGTATTCTGTTGGACATGGTGCGATCTATGATGTCTCTTACCGACCTACCGCTATCATTTTGGGGTTATGCTTTAGAGACTGCCGCATCACTTTAAATAGGGCTCCGTCGAAATTCATTAAGACGACACCATATGAATTGTGGTTTGGGAAGAAACCTAAGCTGTCGTTTCTAAAAGTTTGGGGATGCGATGCTTATGTCAAGAAACTTCAACCTGAAAAGCTCGAACCCAAATCGGAAAAATGCGTCTTCATAGGATACCCTAAGGAAACTATAGGGTATACCTTCTACCTTAGATCCGAAGGCAAGGTCTTTGTTGCCAAGAATGGATCCTTTCTGGAGAAAGAGTTTCTCTCGAAAGAAGTACGTGGGAGGAAAGTAGAACTTGATGAGGTATTGCCTCTTGAACCGGGGAGTAGCGCAGCTCAGGAAGATGTTTCTGTGGTGCCTGCACCGACTAGAGAGGAAGTTAATGATGATGATCATGAAACTTCAGATCAAGTTGCTACTGAACTTCGTAGGTCCACAAGGACACGTTCCGCACCAGAGTGGTACGGCAACCCTGTCCTGGAAATCATGTTGTTAGACAATGGTGAACCTTCGAACTATGAAGAAGCGATGGTGGGCCTGGATTCCGACAAATGGCTTGAAGCCATGAAATCCGAGATAGGATCCATGTATGAAAACGAAGTATGGACTTTGACTGACTTGCCCGATGATCGGCGAGCCATAGAAAATAAATGGATCTTTAAGAAGAAGACAGACGCGGATGGTAATGTGACCATCTATAAGGCTCGGCTTGTCGCTAAGGGTTATCGACAAGTTCAAGGGGTTGACTACGATGAGACTTTCTCACCCGTGGCGAAGCTGAAGTCCGTCCAAATCATGTTAGCAATTGCCGCATTCTATGATTATGAGATATGGCAAATGGACGTCAAAACAACATTCCTTAATGGTTTCCTTAAGGAAGAATTGTATATGATGCAGCTGGAAGGTTTTGCGATCCTAAGAATGCTGACAAGGTATGCAAGCTCGATCGCTCAATCTATGGGCTGGTGCAAGCATCTCGGAGTTGGAACATTCGCTTTGATGAGATGATCAAAGCATTTGGGTTTACACAGACTTATGGAGAACCCTGTGTTTACAAGAAAGTGAGTGGGAGCTCTGTAGCATTTCTCATATTATATGTGGATGACATACTGTTGATGGGAAATGATATAGAATTCTTGGAAAGCATAAAGGCCTACTTGAATAAGTGTTTTTCAATGAAGGACCTTAGAGAAGCTTCTTACATATTAGGCATCAAGATCTATAGAGATAGATCGAGACGCCTCATTGGTCTTTCACAAAGCACATACCTTGACAAGATATTGAAGAAGTTCAATATGGATCAGTCCAAGAAGGGGTTCTAGCCTGTGTTGCAAGGTGTGAGATTGAGCACGGCTCAATGCCCGACCACGGCAGAAGATAGAGAAAAGATGAGTGTCATCCCCTATGCCTCGGCCATAGGGTCTATTATGTATGCCATGCTGTGTACCAACCTGATGTGAACCTTGCCGTAAGTTTGTTAGGAAGGTACCAAAGTAATCCCGGCATGGAACACTGGACAACGGTCAAGAATATCCTGAAGTACCTGAAAAGGACTAAGGATATGTTTCTCGTTTATGGAGGTGACGAAGAGCTTGTTGTAAAGGGTTACGTCGATGCTAGCTTCGACACATATCTGGATGACTCCAAGTCGCAGACCGGATACGTGTATATTTTGAATGGTGGGGCAGTCAGCTGGTGTAGTTTCAAGCAAAGCGTCGTGGCGGGATCTACATGTGAAGCGGAGTAAATGGCAGCCTCGGAGGCAGCACATGAAGCAATCTGGGTGAAGGAGTTCATTACCGACCTAGGAGTTATTCCCAATGCGTTGGGCCCGATGACTCTCTTCTGTGACAACACTGGAGCTATTGCCCTTGCCAAGGAGCCCAGGTTTCACAAGTAGACCAGGCATATCAAGTGTCGCTTCAACTCCATTCGTGAAAATGTTCAAGGTGGAGACATAGATATTTGTAAAGTGCATACGGATCTGAATGTCACAGATCCGTTGACTAAACCTCTTCCATGAGCAAAACATGATCAACACCAGAACTCTATGGGTGTTCGATACATCACAATGTAACTAGATTATTGACTCTAGTGCAAGTGGGAGACTGTTGGAAATATGCCCTAGAGGCAATAATAAAATGGTTATTATTATATTTCCTTGTTCATGATAATTGTCTATTGTTCATGCTATAATTGTGTTATCTGGAAATCGTAATACATGTGTGAATACATAGACCACAACATGTCCCTAGTGAGCCTCTAGTTGACTAGCTCGTTGATCAATAGATGGTTACGGTTTCCTGACCATGGACATTGGATGTCGTTGATAACGGGATCACATCATTAGGATAATGATGTGATGGACAAGACCCAATCCTAAGCATAGCACAAGATCGTGTAGTTCGTCTGCTAAAGCTTTTCTAATGTCAAGTATCATTTCCTTAGACCATGAGATTGTGCAACTCCCGGATACCGTAGGAATGCTTTGGGTGTGCCAAACATCACAACGTAACTGGGTGGCTATAAAGGTGCACTACGTGTATATCCGAAAGTATCTGTTGGGTTGGCACGAATCGAGACTGGGATTTGTCACTCCGTGTGACGGAGAGGTATCTCTGGGCCCACTTGGTAGGACATCATCATAATGAGCTCAATGTGACCAAGGACTTGATCATGGATGATGTGTTACGGAACGAGTAAAGAGACTTGCTGGTAACGAGATTGAACAAGGTATAGGGATACCGACGATCGAATCTCGGGCAAGTATCATACCGGTAGACAAAGGGAATTGTATACGGGATTGATTCAATCCCCGACATCGTGGTTCATCCGATGAGATCATCGTGGAGCATGTGGGAGCCAACATGGGTATCTAGATCCCGCTGTTGGTTACTGGCCAGAGAGATGTCTCGGTCATGTCTACATGCCTCCCGAACCCGTAGGGTCTAAACACTTAAGGTTCGATGACGCTAGGGTTATAGGGAAAGTTTGTACGTGGTTAACGAATCTTGTTCAGAGTCCCGGATGAGATCCCGTACATCATGAGGAGTTTCGGAATGGTTCGGAGGTGAAGATTTATATATGGGAAGTCGCCATACGGTCACCGGAAGTATTCGGGGGTTTTCCGGTATTGTATCGGGACCACCGAAGGGGTTCCGGGGGTCCACCAGGAGGGTCCATCTGCCCCGGAGGACCCTATGGGCTGTATGTGGAAGGGAACCAGCCCCTAAGTGGGCTGGGCGCCATCCCCCTTAGGGCCCATGCGCCTATGGTTGGGGGGGGAACCCTAAAGGGGGCCCCCCTTGGCTTGAGGGGCAAGCCCCCTCCCCTTGGCCGCCGCCCCCCCTCTAGATCTCATCTAGAGGGGCCGGCCCCCTTCGCCCTTCGCCCTATAAATAGAGGGGAGGAGGGAGGGCAGCCGCACCACATCCAAGGCGCAGCCCTCCCCCTCTCCAACACCTCCTCCTCCCGCGGTGCTTGGCGAAGCCTTGCCGGAGTACCACGCTGCTCCAACACCACCACGCCGTCGTGCTGCTGCTGGAGTTGTCTTCCCCAACCTCTCCCTCTCTCCTTGCTGGATCAAGGCGTGGGAGACGTCACCGGGCTACACGTGTGTTGAACGCGGAGGCGCCATTGTTCGGCGCTTCGATCGGAATCAACCGCGATCTGAATCACTGCGAGTACGACTCCTTCACCCGTGTTCTTGTAACGCTTCCGCATCGCGATCTTCAAGGGTATGAAGATGCACTCCCCTCTCTCTCGTTGCTAGTCTCTCCATAGATTGATCTTGGTGATGCGTAGAATTTTTTTAAATTTCTACAACGATCCCCAACAGGATGACCCGGAGTCCTCAACCTGTCGTGATGAAGACAAGTGATACCAGACGGGTTTTAAATCATGGCATAGACACCCTGTGCTAAAAACACTTTTCTCCAATTATATAGGTCCATGGTGGCCTTGTAATAGGCTAATTTGAAAATAATGACCTGTCATGCCATCGTGCATGCTAGCTTTAACTGCTTAAACTGTCAATTTGATATTTTATGATCCGCCGCTGAACTTACTGATAATATCATCATCTATGTGGGTCAGATCAATATTTTCATATTTTCCTGCACACAAGTTAAACAGCATATGCCCTGGCGGTTTAAGCTAGTGCGGGTAATAAACCCCAATATAATAGTCTTTGAAGAATTTTATATAAAGACTAGAGAGGCTATCTAAGCCAAAACATTCTGACGACTTAAGTCTAAAGCTAGGGCGGGTTACCGAACCCCAAATATTCATACCATTATGGAAATACATACCTGTAGATTGACACCATGGTGATGCTTTTAATAATTATAATCCGTAGGCATGAAATATCATGATGTTGGTTGCTCAAGGCAAATATCCTGGCGACTTATAGTCCGCTATCAGCGCGGGTTATTTACCCAAAAAATGCTCAAATATGAGACATATAGTCAGGGTTCCGTGGCCCGTATTGTGAAAACCACATGGTAATAGAAAAGAGGGATATAAATCCAAAACAGAAAACCAAAAAAATTCGAGGCTTTCATAGGTCGCCAAGCCTAAAACCCAAGTGCTTTCATGGGCTGCACGACCATTGAGTTAATCCTTGCTATCCATAAGCCGGCCCTCACATGATAAACCGTCGTTTTAACCTTAATAAGTTCAGGGTCTTATTTAAAAGACTGACTGTTAAGAGTACAGCTGGTCATTCGGGATTACCTGGCGGAGCAGCATCAACATACAGGTAGGATAACCCGGAATTCGGTGTTTTACACCTAGTCAAGAGGGTATGAAAGCTAAACCTGGTGGGTTGGAAGCCCCCAAGTGACCTTATAAACAAATAATAAAGTCTCAGATGCTTAGAAATGAAACGACAGAGGCCCTGAATTATCAGGGTGTGCCGACTTTATTAGATTGATCATAATATATACATTGATAGATGTATGTACAATTACAAGAGCCGGTGGCTCATGCGTAATAAGGCCGAAGATGAGCGATGTTCCAAGGCCGGCGGGTCTCCTCCTCCAACTTACGTGAATCATTGTGTTCTCGAATATCAATGAAGTAGTATGACCCGTTGTTCAGGTTTTTGCTGACTACAAAAGGTCCTTCCCAAGGTGGGGATAGCTTATGCATATCTATTTGATCTTGGATTAACCGGAGCACTAAATCACCTTCTTGAAAGGTCCGGGTCTTGACCCTGTGGCTATGATAGCGATGCAGATCTTGCTGGTATAATCCAGAATGACCCGCCACAATGTCACGCTCCTCATCCAACACATCAAGCACATCTTGACGTGCTATCTCATTAGCAGCCTCAATATAAGCCGCCACACGAGGCGAGTCATGATGGATATCACTTGGGAGAACCGCCTCTGCCCCATAAACCATGAAGAAAGGCGTATAGCCTATTGACCTGTTGGGGGTGGTGTTGATACTCCAAAGTACTGAGGGTAATTCCTCAATCCAACAACCCAGTGTCCTCTGCAAAGGGACCATAAGCCGGGGCTTTATACCTCTCAAGATTTCTTGATTTGCCCTCTCGGCTTGACCATTAGATTGCGGATGAGCCACCGAAGAAACATCAAGACGAATATGCTCTTTCTGACAAAACTCACTCATAGCACCCTTAGACAGATTGGTACCATTATCAGTTACGATAGTATGAGGAAAACCAAAATGGAAGATTACTTTCTTTATGAATTGAACTGCCATTGCCGCATCACACTTGCTGACCGTGTCGGCATCCTGGGAACGGGAGTACCCAGACTTGCCTGCCTGCGGCCCAGGGCGTGGCTCAGCCGGCAGCCTGGTATGACCCATCTTCATCAGCAATCACTCAAGACCCTCGCGAGGGGCCAAGCCTCATGAGGCGGACGACGCAAGACCTCCTTAGGGGAAGCCTCATTAGGCTAGCTCGCGAGGAGCGGAGATATCTATGAAAGGGGCACCTCGCGAGGTGCGCATGACATAAGCCGTGACGACCAAGGCCAGGCGGGCGCAGAGTGCCAGTTTCCTCTTTGGTGCTAAAGGGGCAAGTGCAGGCGAGGAGTCCCGAGGCTTCAGGCAAAGGTTTCCATATCGGTGCAACAAGACCAAGACCAGCAGGACGGCAGGACGGAGGTCATCGTGGAGCCCAGGACGGTGTCACCACCAGAGCCTTTGGCAGGCGAAGACTACTTTTGTCAGGATAGCTTGTACTAGCTGTCCCCCTTCGAATCTGGCTGTTGTGGGATCCCTTCCCGCCTAATATTTGGGAAGAGGACCAGGGCCTCTATAAATAGGACTAGCCACCACCATAGAAGGGGACGGATCATTCAGAACACGCATGCACCCACCAGCTCACCGAGCTCAAGAACACCTCTCCTCAGGAGGCTATTCTTCCCTTGTACTTGTTCATCCTCACCCTACAAGGCAATCCACCACACCACACTGGAGTAGGGTATTACACCACAACGGTGGCCCGAACCAGTATAAATCCATGTGTCTCGTGTTCTTCGTGTTCAACAAGCTAGGCCGTGGATCATTGAGCGGGCGAGCTAGTGAGAGAGAGAGAGAGAGAGATCTTCATGCGCACCCCAGTGTTCGAACCTCAAGGGTTTGCCGGAACCCGAATCCGACATTTGACGTGCCAGGTACGGGTGTGCCGAAGCTTCGCTCCTCCACCGGTTTCACCTCTCCGTTCGGCCCCCATGGACAGCGCCGTTTTCCCGACTAGATCGACTGATGCACGCGGCGGCGCCTCGGGCATCCGGGCCCTCGCCCCCGCCTTGCGGCAAGTACAGTGGCCGCGCAAGTTCAAGCCAGAGATGCCGCCCGGCTATGACGGCGCGGCGGATCCAGCGGCCTTCCTGCTGGCGTGTGAGGAGGCCGTTCTGGAGGCCGGGGGCGACGACAAGGTCATGGTCAACTGGTTCCCTATGGCCCTCGCTGGCGTGCCGCGCGCCTGACTGCTTAACCTGCCGGGATCTTTAGTGGCCTCCTGGGAGGAGTTGCGCGACCTCTTCGTCGCACGCTTCGTGGGGCCAGTGCCGCTTGCCGTCGCGGCACTCCTCGGTGGCTCGCATGCGTCGCCCTCAGATCACCACGTCAAGTAGTTCTTCCGCCAAATAGGCGCCGCCCGTGTGCAGCCGAAGGCTCCTCCGGGATGGACGGCACCCAAGGCCGACCTCACCTTCGACTCGAGGGACCATCCAGCAACCACCACAGGCTCTGGCGCTCTCCCGATGCTTTGCACTCCCACCATCTGCAACGTGGCGGTCACCAAGACCCTCATCGACGGTGGGGCTGGCCTCAACGTGCTCTCGGTGGAAGCTTTTAGCTTGCTCCATGTGCTGCACGAACGGCTTCGCCCCATTAAGCCCTTCTCCGGGGCCGGCAGCGGCTCCACCAGCCCTCTAGGGCAGATTCGCCTCCCAGTCACCTTCGGTACCCGCGACAACTACCAAAACGACCTCATCAACTTCAACATCGCTCGCATCGGCCTCCCGTACAACGCCATCCTCGGGTACCCTGCCCTGGCTCAGTTCATGGCGGCAACCCATCCGGCCTACAACCTCATGGAGATGCCGGGGAGCAGCGGCGTCCTCACCATGGCTAGAGACACCAAGGAGGCTCTGGAGGCCCTCAAGCTCGCCTTTCGGACCGACACGGCAGTGCGCCCAGCCGACGAGGCCGCCCCGGGGGCTAGGGGGGGGGGGCGCCCGTGAAAAAGAAGTAGCTGTTCACTCAGGATCGAGCCGAAACGAAGCAGGTACCGGTCGAGGAGGATGGATCCTCGGGGCCACCTTCACCATAGGCGCCGGCCTCAACCAGGACCAAGAAGAAGCACTGGTGAAGTTCCTATGTGCGAACAAGGAAGTTTCACTTGGGAGCCCAATCAGCTTGTGGGGGTCCCAAGAGGGGTGATCGAGAATCACTTAAGAGTGTGCCCCAATGTGCGTCCTGTGAAGCAGAAGGCGCTGCAGCGGTCCATGGAGAAGCAATCCTTCATCGTCCAAGAAACCAGCAAGCTGGAAGCAGCGGGTGTCATCCGTGAAGTCGGTACCCGGAATGGTTGGAGAACCCCGTCGTCGTGCCCAAGAAGGGCGGGAAGGAACGCATGTGCGTCGACTTCACCAACCTCAACAAGGCCTGCCCTCAAGACCAGTTCCCGCTTCCGTGCATCGATCAGATCGTCGACTCCACCGCTGAGTGCGATCTGCTATGCTTCCTAGATACTTTCTCGGGTTACCACCAGATCAAGATGGCGGTGGAGGACGTGGAAAAGACGGCCTTCCTAACTCCGTGCGGAGTGTACTGCTACACCTGCATGCCGTTCGGACTGCGCAACGCAGGAGCAACCTTCCAACGACTGATGCACATCGCCCTAGGACAACAGCTCGGGAGGAATGCTGAAGCCTACGTTGATGACATCGTGGTAAAGTCTCGGGAGGCGAAGACCCTCATTCAGGACCTGGAGGAGACTTTTGCCAGCCTGCGCCAGGTGGATCTGCGGCTCAACCCGGAGAAGTGCATGTTCGGCGTCCCCTCCGGCAAGCTATTGGGCTTCCTCGTATCGCACAGGGGGATCGAGGCAAATCCAGAGAAGGTGAAGGCAATAGAAGACATAGCCCGCCGCAAACCCTCAAGGAAATGCAGAAGCTTGCAGGCTGCGTGACCTCGCTAGGACGCTTCATCTCCAAGTTGGGGGAGCGCGCCCTGCCGTCCTTCAAGCTGATGAAAAAGAAGCGCCCGTTGAGTGGACCCCCGAGGCCGGCATGGCATTTCAAGACCTCAAGAGATATTTGACCAGCCCACCGATGATGGTAGCGCCTCGTCCCCTCGAGCCTCTGGTGCTCTATCTGGCCGCCATGCTGCACTCTGCCAGCGCAGCGCTGGTGGCCGTCCGGGAGGAACATTAGGCCAAGAACCCGCCGCACAATACCGCACCTTCAGCGGGGACGATGCGGCTCCAAGACGGCTCCGCTAAAGCTACAGCGACGCCAGCAGACGATCAGGCCCTGCAAGACAGCGCTTCCGGGCCTGCGGAGGCCCCGATGGGAGACCAGGCTCCTGAGGTTCCCTCACCTCGGGAGGCGTCCCAACCTCCGGAGGCCTCGGGCCCCATCGATGCTCCCGCCCTTGTCGAGCACCCGGTGTACTTCGTCAGCACAGTGCTACGAGACACGAGAGCACGATACCCCATGCCACAGAAGCTCTTGCTCGCGCTCCTGGTGGCCTCGCGCAAGCTGCATCACTACTTCCAAGGCCACCCCATTAAGGTCGTCTCAGCCTATCCACTGGAGAGGGTGCTCCGGAGCTCCAATGCAGTGAGAAGAGTCGCCGAGTGGAACATCCAATTGCAGGCGTTCCAACTGGAATTCAGCACCACCAGGGTCATCAAGGGAGCCGCTCTCGCCCACTTCATGGCGGAGTGGACCGACGCCCCAGAACCCGAAGCAGGCGAGGACCAATCCCTCTCGCTAGGAAGTGAAGCGCCAGATGGCTAGGTCATGCACTTCGATGGCGCGTTCGCGCGCCAGGGCGCGGGGGCTGGAGCCGTGCTCATCTCGCCCACTCAGGACAAGCTCTACTACGCCGTGCAGCTCTGCTTCCAGCAGGGCGAGAAGGTCTCCAACAACATCACGGAGTACGAGGGCGTCATCTCCGGCCTTAAGGCTGCGGTGGCTCTGGGAGTGAAACGCCTCACCATCAGGGGCAACCCGCAGCTCCTCGTCAACTTCACCAACAAGGTAAACGAGCCGAAGGACGAGCACATGGAGGCGTACCTCGCGGAGGTACGCAAAATGAAGAAGCAGTTCTTGGGCCTGGAGCTGCAGCACGTGCCCCGCGGCACCAACAAGGAAGCCGACGACATTGCCAAAAGGGCATCCAGGCACCTGCCCAGGAGCCCGGTGTCTTCGAGGAACGACTTTTCAAGTCTTCAGCAGCACCCCCGTCTGCGGAGCTGGCATCACCTCAGGAAGAGCTCCCCCAGCCACCAGCCTCGGGAGCCCCCGCCTGTGGCCCGACCATGGGAGCACGCCTGCTCCTGGTGCTCGAGCCTCAGGAGGGTTGCTGGACAGAGGAGTTCAAGGCGTACCTGGTGCAAGGGACACTGCCGGAGAAAGAGGAGGACGCGGAGCGCGTGGCCCGGCAGGCCGTGGTATACTGCATCCAGGACGGAGAGCTATACAGAAAATGACCAAATGATGTTTCCTTGCGATGCATCTCCAGGAAATAGGGGAACGAGCTGCTAGCTGACATACACGGCGGAGACTGCGGGCATCACTCGTCGTCGCGTACCCTGGTTGGCAAGGCATTCCGCAGCGGTTTCTATTGGCCCACGACACTCCACGGCGCAACTGAGCTGGTAAGATCTTACGAGGCCTGCAAGTTCCATGCCAAACAAATCCACCAGCCTGCTTAGGGCCTCCAGACTATCCCACTCTCGTGGCCGTTTGCGGTCTGGGGGCTGGATATCCTGGGCCCGTTCCCTCGAGTGCCCGGGGGCTACCGCTACCTCTACGTCGCCATCGACAAGTTCACCAAGGGGGCGGAGGTGGAAGCAGTCCGCACCATCCCAGCCGGCTCCGCAGTCAGGTTCATCAAGGGGCTAGTGAGACGTTTTGGAGTCCCTAATCACATCATCACCGACAATGGCTCGCAGTTCACTAGCAACTTCTTCAAAACATATTGTGCTAACCTTGGAACGCAGATATGCTACGCCTCAGTGGCACACCCCAGGAGCAACGGCCAAGCTGAACGAGCCAACGCGGAGGTCCTGAGGGGCCTCAAGATGAGAACCTTCAAGAAGAAGCACGAGGCCTGCGGCAGGGGTTGGTACGACGAGCTCCAGTCCGTGCTGTGGTCCATCCACACCACCGCCACCAAGCCAACAGGCGAGACTCCATTCTTCCTCGTCTATGGAGCCGAAGCAGTGTTGGGGAACGTAGTAATTTCGAAAAATTTCCTACGCACACCCAAGATCATGGTGATGCATAACAACGAGAGGGGAGAGTGTTGTCCACGTACCCTCGTAGACCGAAAGCGGAAGCGTTAGCACAACGCGGTTGATGTAGTCGTACGTCTTCACGATCCGACCGATCAAGTACCGAACGCACGACACCTCTGAGTTCAGCACACGTTCAGCTCGATGACGTCCCTCGAACTCCGATCCAGCCGAGTGTTGAGGGAGTGTTTTGTCAGCACGACGGCGTGGTGATGATGATGATGTTCTACCAACGCAGGGCTTCGCCTAAGCACCGCTACAGTATTATCGAGGTGGACTATGGTGGAGGGGGGCACCACACATGGCTAAAAGATCAATGATCAACTGTTGTGTCCTTGGGGTGCCCCTGCCCCCGTATATAAAGGAGCAAGGGGGGAGGTGCGGCCAGCCAGGGAGGAGGCGCGCCAGGAGGAGTCCTACTCCCATCGGGAGTAGGACTCCCTCCCTTCCTTGTTGGAATAGGAGAAGGGGGAAAGAGGTGGAGGAGAGGAAGGAAAGGGGGGGGGGGGGGGCGCCCCCCCTCTCCTTGTCCTATTCGGACTAGGGGGGAGGGGCGCGCGACCCTTGCCCTGGCCGCCTCTCCTCATCTCCACTAAGGCCCACTATGGCCCATTAACCCCCGGGGGGTTCCGGTAACCCCTCCGGTACTCCGGTAAAATCCGATTTCACCCGGAACACTTCCGATATCCAAATATAGGCTTCCAATATATCAATCTTCATGTCTCGACCATTTCGAGACTCCTCGTCATGTTCGTGATCACATCCAGGACTCCGAACAACCTTCAGTATAAAAAAAATATAAACTCATAATATAACTGTCATCAAAACTTTAAGCGTGCGGACCCTACGGGTTCGAGAACTATGTAGACATCACCGAGACACGTCTCCGGTCAATAACCAATAGCGGAACCTGGATGCTCATATTGGCTCCCACATATTCTACGAAGATCTTTATCGGTCAGACCGCATAACAACATACGTTGTTCCTATGTCATTGGTATGTTACTTGCCCGAGATTCGATCGTCGGTATCTTAATACCTAGTTCAATCTCGTTACCGGCAAGTCTCTTTACTCGTTCCGTAATACATCATCCCACAACTAACTCATTAGTTGCAATGCTTGCAATGCTTAAGTGATGTGTATTACCGAGAGGGCCCAGAGATACCTCTTCGACAATCGGAGTGACAAATCCTAATCTCGAAATACGCCAACCCAACAAGTACCTTCGGAGACACCTGTAGAGCACCTTTATAATCACCTAGTTACGTTGTGACGTTTGGTAGCACACAAAGTGTTCCTCCGGTAAACGGGAGTTGCATAATCTCATAGTCATAGGAACATGTATAAGTCATGAAGAAAGCAATAGCAACATACTAAACGATCGAGTGCTAAGCTAACGGAATGGGTCAAGTCAATCACATCATTCTCCTAATGATGTGATCTCGTTAATCAAATAACAACTCATGTCTATGGCTAGGAAACATAACCATCTTTGATCAACGAGCTAGTCAAGTAGAGGCATACTAGTGACACTCTGTTTGTCTATGTATTCACACAAGTATTATGTTTCCGGTTAATAGAATTCTAGCATGAATAATAAACGTTTATCATGATATAAGGAAATAAATAATAACTTTATTATTGCTTCTAGGGCATATTTCCTTCAGTCTCCCACTTGCACTAGAGTCAATAATCTAGATTACACAGTAATGATTCTAACACCCATGGAGCCTTGGTGCTGAGCATGTTTTGCTCGTGGAAGAGGCTTAGTCAACGGGTCTGCAACATTCAGATCCGTATGTATCTTTCAAATTTCTATGTCTCCCACCTGGACTAAATCCCGGATGGAATTGAAGCGTCTCTTGATGTGCTTGGTTCTCTTGTGAAATCTGGATTCCTTCGCCAAGGCAATTGCACCAGTATTGTCACAAAAGATTTTCATTGGACCCGATGCACTAGGTATGACACCTAGATCAGATATGAACTCCTTCATCCAGACTCCTTCATTTGCTGCTTCCGAAGCAGCTATGAACTCGCTTCACATGTAGATCCCGCCACGACGCTTTGTTTAGAACTGCACCAACTGACAGCTCCACCATTCAATGTAAACACGTATCCAGTTTGCGATTTAGAATCGTTCGGATCAGTGTCAAAGCTTGCATCAACATAACCATTTACGATGAGCTCTTTGTCACCTCCATAAACGAGAAACATATCCTTAGTCCTTTCAGGTATTTCAGGATGTTCTTGACCGCTGTGCAGTGATCCACTCCTAGATTACTTTGGTACCTCCCTGCTAAACTTATAGCAAGGCACACATCAGGTCTGGTACACAGCATTGCATACATGATAGAGCCTATGGCTGAAGCATAGGGAACATCTTTCATCTTCTCTCTATCTTCTGCAGTGGTCGGGCATTGAGTCTTACTCAACTTCACACCTTGTAACACAGGCAAGAACCCTTTCTTTGCTTGACCCATTTTGAACTTCTTCAAAACTTTTTCAAGGTATGTGCTTTGTGAAAGTCCAATTAAGCGTCTTGATCTATCTCTATAGATCTTGATGCCCAATATATACGCAGCTTCACCGAGGTCTTTCATTGAAAAACTCTTATTCAAGTATCCCTTTATGCTATTTAGAAATTCTATATTATTTCCAATCAGCAATATGTCATCCACATATTAGAAATTCTACAGAGCTCCCACTCACTTTCTTGTAAATACAGGTTTCTCCAAAAGTCTGTACAAAACCAAATGCTTTGATCACACTATCAAAGCGTTTATTCCAACTCCGAGAGGCTTGCACCAGTCCATAAATAGATCGCTGAAGCTTGCACACTTTGTTAGCTCCCTTTGGATCGACAAAACCTTCCGGTTGCATCATATACAACTCTTCTTCCAGAAATCCATTCAGGAATGCAGTTTTGACATCCATTTGCCAAATTTCATAATCATAAAATGCGGCAATTGCTAACATGATTCGGACGGACTTAAGCATCGCTACGGGTGAGAAGGTCTCATCGTAGTCAATCCCTTGAACTTGTCGAAAACCTTTTGCAACAAGTTGAGCTTTATAGGCAGTAACATTACCGTCAGCGCCAGTCTTCTTCTTGAAGATCCATTTATTCTCAATTGCTTACCGATCATCGGGCAAGTCAACCAAAGTCCACACTTTGTTCTCATACATGGATCCCATCTCAGATTTCATGGCCTCAAGCCATTTCGTGGAATCTGGGCTCACCATTGCTTCTTCATAGTTCGTAGGTTCGTCATGGTCTAGTAACATAACTTCCAGAATAGGATTACCGTACCACTCTGGTGCGGATCTTACTCTGGTTGACCTACGAGGTTCAGTAATAACTTGATCTGAAGTTTCATGATCATCATCATTAACTTCCTCACTAATTGGTGTAGGTGTCGCAGAAACCGGTTTATGCGATGAACTACTTTCCAATAAGGGAGCAGGTACAATTACCTCATCAAGTTCTACTTTCCTCCCACTCACTTCTTTCGAGAGAAACTCCTTCTCCAGAAAGATTCCGAATTTAGCAACAAAAGTCTTGCCTTCGGATCTGTGATAGAAGGTGTACCCAACAGTCTCCTTTGGGTATCCTATGAAGACACATTTCTCCGATTTGGGTTCGAGCTTATTAGGTTGAAGCTTTTTCACATAAGCATCGCAGCCCCAAACTTTAAGAAACGACAACTTTGATTTCTTGCCAAACCACAGTTCATAAGGCGTCGTCTCAACGGATTTTGATGGTGCCCTATTTAACGTGAATGCGGCCGTCTCTAAAGCATAACCCCAAAACGATAGCGGTAAATCAGTAAGAGACATCATAGACCGCACCATATCTATTAGAGTATGATTACGACGTTCGGACACACCATTACGCTGTGGTGTTCCGGGTGGCGTGAGTTGCGAAACTATTCTGCATTGTTTCAAATGTAGATCAAACTCGTAACTCAAATATTCTCCTCCACGATCAGATCGTAGAAACTTTATTTTCTTCTTACGGTGATTTTCAACTTCACTCTGAAATTCTTTGAACTTTTCAAATGTTTCAGACTTATGTTTCATTAAGTAGATATACCCATATCTGCTCAAATCATCTGTGAAGGTGAGAAAATAACGATATCCGCCACGAGCCTCAATATTCATCGGACCACATACATCTGTATGTATGATTTCCAACAAATCTGTTGCTCTCTCCATAGTTCCGGAGAACGGCGTTTTAGTCATCTTGCCCATGAGGCACGGTTCGCAACTACCAAGTGATTCACAATCAAGTGGTTCCAAAAGTCCATCAGTATGGAGTTTCTTCATGCGCTTTACACCGATATGACCTAAACGGCAGTGCCACAAATAAGTTGCACTATCATTATCAACTCTGCATCTTTTGGCTTCAATATTATGAATATGTGTATCACTACTATCGAGATTCAACAAAAATAAACCACTCTTCAAGGGTGCATGACCGTAAAAGATATTATTCATATAAATAGAACAACCATTATTCTCTGATTTAAATGAATAACCGTCTCGCATCAAACGAGATCCAGATATAATGTTCATGCTTAACTCTGGCACCAAATAACAATTATTTAGGTCTAAAACTAATCCCGAAGGTAGATGTAGAGGTAGCGTACCGACCGCGATCACATCGACTTTGGAACCATTTCCCACGCGCATCGTCACCTCGTCCTTAGCCAATCTTCGCTTAATCCGTAGCCCCTGTTTCGAGTTGCAAATATTAGCAACAGAACCAGTATCAAATACCCAGGTGCTACTGCGAGCATTAGTAAGGTACACATCAATAACATGTATATCACATATACCTTTGTTCACCTTGCCATCCTTCTTATCCACCAAATACTTGGGGCAGTTCCGCTTCTAGTGACCAGTCTGCGTGCAGTAGAAGCACTCAGTCTCAGGCTTAGGTCCAGACTTGGGTTTCTTCTCCTGAACAACAACTTGCTTGTTGTTCTTCTTGAAGTTCCCCTTCTTCTTCCCTTTGCCCTTTTTCTTGAAACTGGTGGTCTTATTGACCATCAACACTTGATGCTCCTTTTTGATTTCTACCTCCGCAGCCTTTAGCATTGCGAAGAGCTCGGGAATCGTCTTATCCATCCCTTGCATGTTATAGTTCACCACGAAGCTCTTGTAGCTTGGTGGCAGTGATTGGAGAATTCTGTCAATGACGCTATCATCCGGAAGATTAACTCCCAGCTGAATCAAGTGATTGTTATACCCAGACATTCTGAGTATTTGCTCACTGATAGAACTATTCTCCTCCATCTTGCAGCTGTAGAACTTATTGGAGACTTCATATCTCTCAATCCGGGCATTTGCTTGAAATATTAACTTCAATTCCTGGAACATCTCATATGCTCCATGACGTTCAAAACGTCTTTGAAGTCCCGGTTCTAAGCCGTAAAGCACGGCACGCAGAACTATCGAGTAGTCATCAGCTTTGCTTTGCCAGACGTTCTTAACGTCGTCAGTTGCATCTGCAGCAGGCCTGGCACCCAGCGGTGCTTCCAGGACGTAATTCTTCTGTGCAGCAATGAGGATAATCCTCAAGTTATGGACCCAGTCCGTGTAATTGCTACCATCATATTTCAACTTTGCTTTCTCAAGGAACACATTAAAATTCAACAGAACAACAGCACGGGCCATCTATCTACAATCAACATAGACAAGCAAGATACTATCAGGTACTAAGTTCATGATAAATATAAGTTCAATTAATCATATTACTTAAGAACTTCCACTTAGATAGACATCCCTCTAATCCTCTAAGTGATCACGTGATCCAAATCAACTAAACCATGTCCGATCATCACCTGAGATGGAGTTGTTTCAACGGTGAACATCACTATGTTGATCATATCTACTATATGATTCACACTCGACCTTTCGGTCTCTGTGTTCCGAGGCCATATCTGTTATATGCTAGGCTCGTCAAGCTTAACATGAGTATTCCGCGTGTGCAACTGTTTTGCACCCGTTGTATTTGAACGTTGAGCCTATCACACCCGATCATCACGTGGTGTCTCAGCACGAAGAACTTTCGCAACGGTGCATACTCAGCGAGAACACTTATACTTTGATAATTTAGTGAGGGATCATCTTATAATGCTACCGTCAATCAAAGCAAGATAAGATGCATAAAAGATAAACATCACATGCAATCAATATAAATGATATGATATGGCCATCATCATCTTGTGCTTGTGATCTCCATCTCCGAAGCACCGTCATGATCACCATCGTCACCGGCGGGACACCTTGATCTTCATCGTAGCATCGTTGTCGTCTCGCCAATCTTATGCGTCTACGACTATCGCTACCACTTAGTGATAAAGTAAAGCATTACAGGGCGATTGCATTGCATACAATAAAGCGACAACCATATGACTCCTGCCAGTTGCCGATAACTCGGTTACAAAACATGATCATCTCATACAATAAAATTTAGCATCATGTCTTGACCATATAACATCACAACATGCCCTGCAAAAACAAGTTAGACGTCCTCTACTTCGTTGTTGAAAATTTTACGTGGCTGCTACGGGCTTAGGAAGAGCCATTCTTACCTACGCATCAAAACCACAACAATAGTTTGTCAAGTTGGTGCTGTTTTAACCTTCACAAGGACCGGGCGTAGCCACACTCGGTTCAACTAAAGTTGGAGAAACTGTCACCCGCCAACCACCTGTGTGCAAAGCACGTCGGTAGAACCAGTCTCGCGTAAGCGTACGGGTAATGTCGGTCCGGGCCGCTTCATCCAACAATACCGCCGAACCAAAGTATGACATGCTGGTAAGCAGTATGACTTATATCGCCCACAACTCACTTGTGTTCTACTCGTGCATATAACATCAACGCATAAAACCTGGCTCGGATGCCACTGTTGGGGAACGTAGTAATTTCAAAAAATTTCCTACGCACACACAAGATCATGGTGATGCATAGCAATGAGAGGGGAGAGTGTTGTCCACGTACCCTCGTAGACCGAAAGCGGAAGCGTTAGCACAACGCGGTTGATGTAGTCGTACGTCTTCACGATCCGACCGATCAAGTACCGAACGCACGGCACCTCCGAGTTCAACACACGTTCAGCTCGATGACGTCCCTCAAACTCCGATCCAGCCGAGTGTTGAGGGAGAGTTTTGTCAGCACGAGGGCGTGGTGACGATGATGATGTTCTACCGACGCAGGGCTTCGCCTAAGCAGCGCTACAGTATTATCGAGGTGGACTATGGTGGAGGGGGGCACCACACACGGCTAAAAGATCAATGATCAATTGTTGTGTCCTTGGGGTGCCCCCCTGCCCCCGTATATAAAGGAGCAAGGGGGGGAGGTGCGGCCAGCCAGGGAGGAGGCGCGTCAGGAGGACTCCTACTCCCACCGGGAGTAGGACTCCCTCCCTTCCTTGTTGGAATAGGAGAAGGGGGAAAGAGGTGGAGGAGAGGAAGGAAAGGGGGGCGCCGCCCCCTCTCCTTGTCCTATTCGGACTAGGGGGGAGGTGCGCGCGGCCCTTGCCCTGGCCGCCTCTCCTCATCTCCACTAAGGCCCACTATGGCCCATTAACCCCTGGGGGGTTCCGGTAACCCCTCCGGTACTACGGTAAAATCCCGATTTCACCCGGAACACTTCCGATATCCAAATATAGGCTTCCAATATATCAATCTTCATGTCTTGACCATTTCGAGACTCCTCGTCATGTCCGTGATCACATCCGGGACTCCGAACAACCTTCAGTACATCAAAACATATAAACTCATAATATAACTGTCATCGAAACTTTAAGCGTGCGGACCCTACGGGTTCGAGAACTATGTAGACATGACCGAGACACGTCTCCGGTCAATAACCAATAGCGGAACCTGGATGCTCATATTGGCTCCCACATATTTTACGAAGATCTTTATCGGTCAGACCGCATAACAACATACGTTGTTCCCTTTGTCATTGGTATGTTACTTGCCCGAGATTCGATCGTCGGTATCTTAATACCTAGTTCAATCTCATTAGCGGCAAGTCTCTTTACTCGTGCCGTAATACATCATCCCACAACTAACTCATTAGTAGCAATGCTTGCAAGGCTTAAGTGATGTGCATTACCGAGAGGGCCCAGAGATACCTCTCCGACAATAGGAGTGACAAATCCTAATCTCGAAATACGCCAACCCAACAAGTACCTTCGGAGACACCTGTAGAGCACCTTTATAATCACCCAGTTACATTGTGACGTTTGGTAGCACACAAAGTGTTCCTCCGGTAAACAGGAGTTGCATAATCTCATAGTCATAGGAACATGTATAAGTCATGAAGAAAGCAATAGCAACATACTAGACGATTGAGTGCTAAGCTAACGGAATGGGTCAAGTCAATCACATCATTCTCCTAATGATGTGATCCCGTTAATCAAATGACAACTCATGTCTATGGCTAGGAAACATAACCATCTTTGATCAACGAGCTAGTCAAGTAGAGGCATACTAGTGACACTCTGTTTGTCTATGTATTCACACAAGTATTATGTTTCCGGTTAATACAATTCTAGCATGAATAATAGACATTTATCATGATATAAGGAAATAAATAATAACTTTATTATTCCCTCTAGGGCATATTTCCTTCAAGCGGTTCTCCCTCATGAGGTCAAACATCGCTCCGCGCAGGTCCTAGCGTTTGACGAAGCACGTCAGGACGCCACGCAGGGGATGGATCTCGTGCCGGGGGAGGAGCGCCACTGCCAAGCGTCACTCCGGGCGGCAAGGTACCAGCAGGCACTGTGGCGGTACCACTGCCGCAGCGTTCGCTCCAGGACGCTCAAAGTGGGCGATCTCGTCCTGAGGCGGGTGCTCTCCAGGGAAGGGCTGCATAAGCTCTCACCCATGTGGGAGCACCCGTTTAGGATTGCCCGCGTCTCCAGGCCTGGCGCCGTGCGCCTGGAGACGCAGGACAGGGTCACCATTCAGAACGCCTGGAACATCCAGCACCTCCGGAAGTTCTACCCATGAAGCAAGGCCCAGTGCCTGTGAAGCAAGGCCTAGTGCCCGTGAAGGTCTCTGCTCATGACACTCTCACGTAATAATGAGTGGGGCTGTACAGGCCCCGGAGTCTCCAGAGTGCCGCCCTCGGGCCTCGGGGGATCCCTCCCACGTCCTAGTGGCAGCACTTAGCTCCGCGCTGGTGAGAAGACTAGACTAGGTGTCAGGATCTCGATCCAAAGTCACACCGACCTAGCATGTAACACATCATATCACTTTGTGGCCTGACGCACGGTATTCCCACGGGTGCCACCTTACCTGGACCGGGACCATTTGCGCCTTTTGGCTTACGCATATGATAGTGTCGCTAGCATCCATATGACAGAGAACCCGAGCCGACATGACTAGTCGTGAATCCAAGGTGGCACTAACTTACAGGGACAGGCATACATGACTCAGCAACGAACGTGTCGGTCATCAACGTATGAACCCAAGTCGTAGCAAGCTACAATGACTTAAAGGAACAACGCGTGACATTTCCCCGAAGGGACAGACACAAGAATGAAGAAGGACACATGCTGGCCAGCCTAAGTGTTCCGGAGCAGTAGCAAGCTACCATGGCTCAGTGGAAGCACTAGGAGACATTTCCCGGTAAGAGAGGCTACCAAGAATAAACAACTAGGTTGTCGGATCCCACACTGTCGGTGTTCTGGGAACGGGGGTCCTCAGACTTGCCTGCCTGCGGCCCACAGCGTGGCTATGCTAGCAGGCCTGTACGACCCATCTTCATCAACGGGACATTCAAGACCCTCGCGAGGGGCCAAGCCTCACGAGGCGGACGACGCAAGACCTCCTCAGGAGCGTCCTCACCAGGATGCCTCACGAGAAGCGGAGAAATCAAGGCAGTGCAAACCTCGCGAGGCTCTCGTGACGTGAGCCATGACGATCAAGATCAGGCGGGCGCCAACGCGCGCAGCATCCTTGTTTCCTCTTTGGTGCTAAGAAGGCAAGCGCAGGCGCAGAGTACCGAGGCATCAAGCAAAGGTTTCCATATCAGTGCAATGAGACCAAGACCAGCAGGACGGCAGGACGGAGGTCACCGTGGAGCCCAAGGCGGCGTCACCACTAGAGCCTTTCGCAGGCGAAGACTACTTTTGTTAGGATAGCTTGTACTAGCTGTCCCCTTTCAAATTGGCCGTTGTGGGATCCCTTCCTGCTCGATATTTGGGAAGAGGACCAGGGCCTCTATAAATAGGACTAGCCACCACAGTAGGAGGGCATCGGATCTTCCATCCTCTCACCCACTAGCCCACAGAGCAAAAGAACACCTCAACCTCAGGAGGCTGTTCTTCCCCTTGTACTGTTCATCATCAGCCCAAGAGGCAATCCACCACCACCACACTGGAGTAGGATATTACACCACAACAGTGGCCCGAACCAGTATAAATCTTGTGTCCTTTGTGCTGTGAGTTCGTCGAGTTTGTCCGCGAGATCTTAGCGAGCTAGGGCGTCGATCGGTAGGGAGGAAATCTCCGCGTGCACCCCAGTGTTCGAACCTTGAGGGTTGTACCGGAACCCGTGATCCGACATTTGGCGCGCCATGTAGGGGTGTGCCGGAGCTTCCTTTCCGCCGTTTCGCGTCCAGTTGCTCCGTTGTCTCCATGGCGGACGATCGCCGTGCTCGTGCTGAGCGCCGGGCTGCCCTAGCCACTCGCGTCGCACAGACGGCTCCCGTCGGTGGGCCACCTCATCGTTCTCCGTCTCTTGCCGCGAACGCCGCCACCGGCCCGGCAGGGAACGAGCTGCAAGCGTCCTTGCTGCACCCCTCGGTGCGCCGGGACGGCCGCACCGCCACTCCTTCGCTGACCCCGGCCGATTCCTCGTCCCATGCTCGTCGCGCTCCCATGGACGCACGGGCCGCGCTCCTCATGGCGCATGAGCTCCTGCGCTACCGCCCGGTCGACGACCTCTACGAGGACTGGCTCGACCGCATCGCCGAGCTCGTCCGCGCCGCAGGGGGCTCCCCTGGACCGTCCCTCTCTCCGCCTCACCCTCCGCCAGCTACAGGCGACGTAGCTCACGGAGCGCCTCCACCACCTCTTCCCCAAGATGGCGCCCTGGCGCCATGGCGCGTGGCACCACGACGCAACCCGCCGCGTCCGGCACCCGCGCGTGAAGAAAGAAGCTGCCAAGAGGTCCCTCGACCGCAAGAGAACGCTCCGCCACTCCTCGCACCGCCGAGCCAGGATCGTCTGCCGCGGCAGGGCCCCACGCCGCTTGCTGTGGCGCCACGTGGGCGTCAGGACCAAGCTCCACCTCCAAGACGGGCCCCGGCGACCACGGCCGGCTGCCGCGCCTTCACCCCCGAGCTGCGTAGCGTCGCCTGGCCGGGCATGTTCAAGCCAGATCTGCCTCCTTGCTACGACGGCACCCCCGACCCCGTGGAGTTCTTGCAGCTCTACGAGCTGAGCATCGAGGCGGCCAACGGTGACGAGAAAGTCATGGCGAACTGGTTCCCTATGGCACTCAAAGACGGCGCCCGTTCATGCCTCATGAACGTGCCTCCAGGCTCGATATCCTCCTGGGACGAGATGCGCGACCGCTTCATCGCCAACTTCCAGGGCACTCGCGACCGCCCGCCGGCCGCGGGTGACCTGCGCCGCTTCATGCAACAACCAGGAGAGACCCTCCAGAAGTACATCCAGCGCTTCAACAACATTCGCCTCAAGATCCCCAAGGTGACAGACGAGGCCATCATCTCCGTGTTCTCTGATGGCGTCCGCGACGTCAAGATGAAGGAAGAGCTCGCTATCCACGAGGAGCTATGCACATCTCAAGAGCTGTTCAACTTGGCAACCAAGTGCGCAAGAGCCGAGGAAGGGCGCCTCTCCCTCCTCGAGCTGCCGACTGCGGACCCGGAGGAGAAGAAAGCCAAGGCCAAGGACGTCAAGCGCAAGGGAGCAGCCATGCTCGTAGCGGAGCCGGACACCAAGCGAGGCAGAGACCAGCCCGAGTCATCCAAGAGCAGCCGACCGTTCTGCACCTTCCACAACCTGAATACCCACAACACCAACGACTGTCAAGAGCTCAGAGCCATTCATGAAGGACGCTTCGGTCGACGCCCCGAGCGCGGCGACCGGGGCTACGGTCGAGGAGGAGGACGTGGTGGCGGGCGCTGGGATGACCGTGGCCCGCGCCAGGAGTGGCGCGACCGGCCTCGTGAGGACCGATGGCAGGATCATCCTTGCGAGGGCGCCTAGAGGGACCAGCCTCGTGAGGATCGTCCTCAGGGCAACGCCGGTCTTCCCCCGCTGCCGCCACCGCCAAGAAGGAATGACGACCACCATCAAGACGAGGGGGCTGGGGGCTTCCAGGAGCCGCGCGCTATCGCCTGCATCTTGGGCGGAGCCCAGGCCCCAGCCTCGCAGCGTATCTTCAAACAGTTTGCTCGTGAAGTGAATGAAGTCCTCCCCAAGCTTGAGGCCATGTGCCCGCTCAGGTGGTCCCAGTTCGCCATCACCTTCAGCTCGGCAGATCAGCTCAAGTGCGCAGACACCGCTGGCGCCCTCCCGATGCTTTGTTCACCAGTCATCAGCAACGTGCAAGTTACCAAGACCCTCATCGACGGCAGCGTAGGGCTCAATGTCCTGTCCATCGACACGTTCGACAACCTCCAAGTGCCGTATGATCAGCTTCAGCCTACCAGGCCTTTCTCAGGAGTGACCGACGATTCCACCACAACGATAGGGCAGGTCCGCCTCCCTGTCACCTTCGGAGAACGCAAGAACTACCGCACGGAGCTCATCGACTTCGACGTCGCGCATATCCGTCTGCCATACAACGCCGAACTTGGGTATCCAGCCCTGGCCAAGTTCATGGCGGTGACACACCACGGCTACAATGTCCTCAAGATGCCGGGAAGCGGTGGAATCATCACGGTCCCGTGCGAAGAAAGAGACGCGGTGTGCTCCCTCGAGCGTGCCTTTCAAGCTGCAGCAATCGACGACCCCGACAGCAAGGGTGAGGGCCCTCCGGAGGCCATCTCCAAGAATAAGAAGCAGCTGCGCCATGCCAGACCTCAGGAGGGCGGCATCGCAGCTGGAACCTCGTCACGATCAGCGCCCGCTCCAGGGGCGCCTCCCTCCATCGCATAGGAAGGCGCGCCCAGCGCCCTCCTCGGGCAGGGCTCGGGGGCTCTCTTCTAGAGGGCCTCAGACCTTGCCAACATCACGAGGGAGGTGCTCGGGCACCACTTGGAGGCGTGCTTCACGGCACGTTTCCTTCAGGAGGACACAAGGAGAGGAGCGCCCACCGCTCAGGAGTTCATCACCACGACCAATCAGGAACTGCAAGACGCAAGGGCCATGCACGGCGACCGCCGCTCGTGAGGCACAGCTCCCCATCCAGGCAAGGATGCCGGGCTGCGCGTCTGCATCGACGTCCCAGGGCTCAACAGGGCCGCATCTCAGGAGCCTTTCTAGCCTTCGCGCGTGGGCCGCTGCGAGGGTCTGTCACACAGCTACATTCGCATGCCTTTCGGCTTGCCGAGCGTGTCGTCAGCCTATCAGCGCAACTTGCGGCGCATCCTGGTGGCTCAGTAGGCCAGGTACCACGCAGTACTGACGGAGATGGAGACGGTCCTCAGGGAACCACCTGAGCCCCCAGAGCCTCCCGAGGCTCAGGGCTCGGGTGGCTCGTGAGGAGCAATCCCTTCACCGCGTACCTTCAGCTGCCCCGACATCTCTTCATCAACAGAGCCAGGTGACATTTTCCAAGTTCATTCAGCTGGGAGCGCCCCTCGGGCTACATCATTCCCAGGCCGCGTGGGTCCGTCCCTGTGGCATGTATCCCTTTTTATGTCATTAGCCACCTTGTTGGGGGCGCCCCCCGGGCTGCATCATCCCCAAGCCGCTCGGGCCTGACCCAGTGGCATGTATCTTCTTTGCATTTACTTGAGCTTGTTTGCTTCCCATGCTTAGCCTATCTATGACTGTTACCTGCTCAATCGTCACCCATCATGGGAGCCGCGCGCCGACCGTCTTTCTTCAGGATCCTTCGCGGGAGTAGGCTAGGCACGACGTCTATGCTCGGGCCCGTCCTTGCAGCGTCGATAAATCCAACGGCCGAGCTCTGTCTGGCGGGCCGGCCCCGTTCACGTCACCTCCTGGGGCCGTTGGTGCTCGGCCCTCTCACGCGATAACCTCAGGAGATTCGTTCGGCTCAGGTTGTCTGACCACCTCGCAGGACCAGCACAGCAAACAAGAACCAAGACCAGGTGCAACCCGCCTTGAGGTAGGGCCTCGTGAGTCCCGCGCTGGCTCACGAGTGCCCAGATACACCTCGTCTAGCCCTGCCATGCAAGCCCCGTGTCAGGGCAGGGTTGTACACGCCCCGGGGGCTCTCCCCAGAGGGAGCCCCCCTCATGCCCAAGTGGAAGCACCATGCTCCGCCCTGGCCGTCGACACTGCCGAGGAGCGGCTATGCCAGGGCACAAGCGGAAGCACTATGCTCCGCGCTGGTGATAAACAACTGAGGGCGGCCTCACGGCCGTACAAACCTCAGGGAGCCACAGAGCTCACTGTCCGGTCTCACCGCAATGCCTCCCCTCGGGAGAGCCGAGCGAGGGGGCTGGGCACGGGGGCTGCCCTTGGGTCATGCCCAAGCGTACGCCACCCAACCAGGTCTCCCGGGCCTAGGGGCTGCGCTCGGGTCACGCCCAAGCGAACGCCACCCAAACAGGTCTCCCGGACCTGGTCGTCGCACGCCCCTCCCGAGCCGAGCCTCGGCGAGGGCAAAGGTACAGAGATTGTTTGCGCGTCAAGGGGGACTCCTGAGCATCGCGACTCAGGAGCCTAACTGGTCACGTAGCCCCTCACTCCTTGGTCTGTCCTGGTCTCCGGTCGGCCCAATGGCGGTTGAGGTATGCGCGGGGCCGGGCTCTGCCGACGTAGAACATTAACCTATCCTCGCGTACTCTCCCTATAAGCTGTTTGCGCATCAAGGGGGACTCCCGAGCATCGCGACTCAGGAGCCTAACTGGTCACGTAGCCCCTCACTCCTTGGTCCGTCCTAGTCTCCGGTCGCCCAACGGCGGTTGAGGTGTGCGCGGGGCCGGGCTCTGCCGACGTAGAACACAAAAGCAGATAGGAAGAAAATCGCAAAATCTCGAAGCAAATATTACAAGACATATTGTTCTCACAATATCAAACACAAGTTTAACGCCTCCACGAGGCCTGATGCATGATGCAGGAATAAAACAGGAAAGGAGCCACAGGTCACCCCTGAACACCATCGACGCCCGTGGGCGGCACTCCTCCCTGGGTGGTGTCACCTTCGCCTTGGTCACCGGCCAGAGCTGCAGCAGTGGTATCGCCCCCGGACAAGGGCGCGGAAGCAAAGCCGCAGAACTTCTTCAGCAGGGCCTCCACCCGACCTTGCACGGCTGCGGCGGCAGCTGCGCAGTGTTCATCAGCCACAGGCTCCAGCAGCTCGTCAAGACAAGCGTTGGGTCATGAAGGTGCAGGTGGCTGAAGACGCGAGTCAACACAGCTGAAGAAAGAACACGAGCCTCTGCCTCTGCCATGGGACCGATGCCCTCCACAACTTCCTCGAGCGCCTTCACCAAGAAGGGAAGCAGCTGGGCAGGGCCGTCCTCATCGGTGGCCAGCGGCCTCTCCAAGCCGTTCTCGTAGAGCGTCTTCAGTGCCGTGCGAGACCTCTCCTCGAGATCAGCGAAGGCCGTGCGGTCCTCAGCCATGACCTTCGCCTTGGCTTCAAGATCGGCATCCTTCGCCTTCGCCTCCCGCTCCAGCTCCTCCAGCCGGCTGCGCTCAGCAGCCTGCGTCTTCTCCAACTCCTCCATCTCGGCGTCACGGTTCTTGATGGCGTCCTCCCGGGCCCTCATATCCTCCTGCTTCACCTGGCGGCCGCGTGCTTCTTCCGCATGTTGGTCGCGCCGACGCTTCAGCTCGTCCTCCAGCTCTCAGCAGCGGCCGCGGGTGGCCTCGGCGTCCTTCAGCGCCGCGTCACGATCAGCCGCGGCTTTGACGGCGCTGTGCTTCTCCTTCTCGGAGGATGCCGCGGCCTGGCTCAGCGCCGCTCGAACCGCCGAGTCATAGTGAAGCCAGCCGGAAGCCAGTTGCAGGCGCCCGGCTACCAGACGCGGGTCCGCGCTCAGGAGATCTTCCCGCAGCTAGGCCATCTCTGGAAGGGCGCGCTCCAAGACGATAGAGGAAGCGGAAGAACCTGGGGCCACGAGCGCGGCAGGAGGAGGGGGCGACGTCGTCACCTGGGCCTGGAAGATCAAGGGCTCCAGAGCCTTTGGGACCTCATCAGCCAAGCCAGACGCCGGCACTTCCGGAGCCAGCGGGGTCACGGGGGCTGACTCCTCCCGATGATGTCCCTCTTGGCCTCGCGAGGGCGACCGGGCTGGGGAGGTGCGAGTGCTGCGACCCCCTTTCTTCACAGAGGGGGGTGCGGCCGCTGTGTCCTCCTTCCGTTTGTTCGCCGAAGGCACCGGCCTGATCAACCGAGGGTGAACATCAGAAAATAGCAAGTATAAGCAGAAGCAAGACGAAGCTCGAAGCACTTACTGATCCACCGCGACATAGTCCACCTTCCGCTTGGGGAGCCTGAAACCTGAAAGCGTCGGAGCCCGAGGAGTAGGCGCATGGGCGTCGGGAGCAGAAGACAGCGCAACAGAAGGACTGGAGGCGGCTCCAGGTGGTGTCAAGGCGGAGGCAGCATCTCGGGAGACCAATGACGACCTACCCCGTGTCGGGATGAGAGGCAGCTCCCCCTCCCCCTGGTGGGCGTCGATCTCGGCGTCGTCTGGCAGGGCGCGGAGGATGTCGGCCTTGCTCAAGGGAGAGGTCTCCCCCATTTCCTCGGGGGTCGCCTCTGAGTCCACCTCCTCTTCCTCCCTCTCACGGAACTCGTCAGAAGATAGCTCCACCGGCTTCGGCGTGGCAGAAGCCCCGGTAGGCGCTGGCGGCACCAGCCCGCGCGCGTCAAAGGTTGGCCTGGAGGCCACGATCGGCTCCCAGTCCTTGCAGCGGAACAAGGGAACGAAGGCGCTCGGCGGGTACTCCTGGTTGTCCCCAACCAGGAGGCGCATGACAGCAGTCAGCTCATCGTCAGGCAGGGCCCCCGGCCTCAGGCGAGTCTTGTCTTCTTCATTTCCAAGCCTCCACAAAGGGCGCGCGCGCGCCTGAAGTGGAGCAACGCGCAGCGTCAAGAACTCCCTCGGGAGCATGGCCCCAGTCACTTTGGCCGCCTTCGCGTTGCCCGGCTTCAAGTTGGTCATCATCTGCTCCAACACCGACGACGCCCGCTCGTCAGCGAGCTCTGCACGAGGCCACCTCTTGTTGGACTGGGGCGCCTCTATCGGCAATGCCAAGGGCGGGTGGACGCACTTGGCGTCCATCATGACCCATTTGGATCGGATGTTGTCGGCTCTCTTCCCGGTGTTCGAGATCGAGTTGGCCTTGCCGGATGCGATGAAATTGGCGCACCCGGAAACATGACCGTCGCTGACGCGGAGGAAGAAGAAATGGCGCAGAAGAGCCACGGACGGCATCACGCCCAGATACGCCTCGCAATAGTAGGCAAAGATGGACAGGAGGAGGATGGAGTTGGGATGAAGGTGTAGCACCTGCAGCGCGTAGTGGCCGAGGAACTCATAGAAGAAGTCAGAGAAGGGGGGAACCAACCCAGCGGCGATGCCACTCGTGAAGAAGGGGTAGAAGGTGCTTCCCTGAGGCTCTGGCACGTCGGAGGCAAGCCGGAGCTCCGTCTTCCCCCTCTCGTTGCTCTCCCCTGCCGTCAGCAAGCGCGTGGCGGCTAGGCTCTTCTCCGTGACGTTGGGCACTTCAAGAGCTGGCTTGTACCAAGTCGGCACCGAGGAGGGCTTGACCTTGCGCGGCGCCATTGGTCGCAGATGCGGAGCAAGATTGGAGCAGATCTGGAGGTATCTGCAGCGAGGAGCGAGAAAGGGGATCTGCGGCAAGGCGAAAGGAACAGTGAAGGCAAGCATTGTCCGCGCCAGCATTTTGTCAAGTCGAGCAGTTGCCGAGGCAGCGTGGGGAAGCGGAGACGCCCACGTCCAATCAACCGCCACGCGTCGACCAAGGCCGCAGGCTTTTTGGGCTCGCGGCGCTCCACGCTTGACCTTTGGCTTCGCCTCGAAGCCAAGCCCGAGCGCGCCTTGGGCCCGGGGGCTACTGTCGGCGTTCTAGGAATGGGGGTCCCCAGACTTGCCTACCTGCGGCCCACAGCGTGGCTATGCTAGCCGGCCTGTATGGCCCATCTTCATCAATGAGACATTCAAGACCCTCGCGAGGGGCCAAGCCTCACGAGGCGGACAACGCAAGACCTCCTTAGGAGCGGCCTCACTAGGCTGCCTCGCGAGGAGCGAAGAAATCAAGGCAGAGCAAACCTCGCGAGGCTCTTGTGACGTGAGCCATGACGATCAAGATCAGGCAGGCGCCAGCGCGCGCAGCGTCCTTGTTTCCTCTTTGGTGCTAAGAAGGCAAGCGCAGGCGCAGAGTACCGAGGCATCAAGCAAAGGTTTCCATGTCAGTGCAACGAGACCGAGACCAGCAGGACGGCAGGACGGAGGTCACCGTGGAGCCCAAGGCGGCGTCACCACCAGAGCCTTTCGCAGGCGAAGACTACTTTTGTCAGGATAGCTTGTACTAGCTGTCCCCTTTCAAATTGGCCGCTGTGGGATCCCTTCCCGCTCGATATTTGGGAAGAGGACCAGGGCCTCTATAAATAGGACTAGCCACCACAGTAGGAGGGCATCGGATCTTCCATCCTCTCACCCACAAGCCCACAAAGCACAAGAACACCTCAACCTCAGGAGGCTGTTCTTCCCCTTGAACTGTTCATCATCAGCCCAAGAGGCAATCCACCACCACCACACTGGAGTAGGGTATTACACCACAACGGTGGCCCGAACCAGTATAATCTTGTGTCCTTTGTGCTGTGAGTTCGTCGAGTTCGTCCGCGAGATCTTAGCGAGCTAGGGCATCGATTGGTAGGGAGGAAATCTCCGCGCGCACCCCAGTGTTCGAACCTTGAGGGTTTTGCCGGAACCCGTGATCCGACACACACATACCAAGCATTTCAATAACATACACACAATATACTCGATATGTGCAAATACAACATGGCGTCACAACAAAACTCTACGACTCAAAGTGTTTATTCATTAGGCTCCGAGGAGCCAGATATTACAAACATGGGTCTGATGACCCAGCATTCAAGTCATACAAGCAATAAGCACATGCGGAAGCTTAACTTGTCTGAGTACAGACAACTACAAATGAAAAAGGCTGAGAAGCCTGACTATCTACAAGACCCTACCGAGGGCACAAGATTGTAGCTAAGGTAACAAGCTAAACGTCGAAGTCCACACGGATCTACTAGTGAGACTGAAGTCTCTCTGCAAAAACATAAATTAAGCAAACGTGAGTACAAATGTACCCAGCAAGACTTACATCAGAACTAGCTACATATGCATCAGTAGCAACAAAGGGGTGGTGGAGTTTAACTGCAGCAAGCCAGCTTTGACTCGGTGGTTATCCTATACTACGACTGCAAGTAACTCTTTTGAGGTGGCGCACATGAGTCCACATATTCACCAATCAATACACCACTATGGATCCGCTCCCGTCTCCCTACAAGAACGCTATCCATATCACTCACACTTATCTTGCGCATTTTAGAGTATCCACTTTCACTTGTCTATCAACTGTACAGGCAACCCAGAGGTCCTTTACCGCGGGCGTGGCTATTCGAATAGATCATTTATAACCATGCAGGGGTGTACTTCTTCACACACACGCTCTCGCCACTTACCGCCATGTACACGTCATGTATCTCGGCAACCTTCAAGCGGAAGCCTGGTGAGGGTGTCGGCCACGACCTGACTAACCACACAAGTCCCTAGTCCATGTTTATCGCCTATTCAAGTTCCATCCGTAGGGAGTCCGGCCGAGATTTCCACATACGGCCCCGAACGATGTGTGCAGGGTTCCCGAGACACCAAACAGGAGCCCGATACACCGTGCCACGTGCCTACCGCATCACAGCCCACCCCTCGGGTCAGCGCTGCGCACGGCCTCTAACATATTACAAACACCAAAAACTACTTGCAACTCCTGGACAGAGGACAAGGGCGGTTAATAAGTCGAGAGAGTCAATTAAGGATCCCAATGTGTGGTAGTAGTTGTTCATGGATCACAAACACAGAACTCAGTTCCTGAGGACGGTTTCCATGAGACAACCCACCATGTACTCCTACATGGCCTCTCACCACTACCTTTACCAAATCGTGTTCACACACTTAGCTCTCAACAGTAAGACATGTTCACCACATTCCAATTCATCCCCGATGAATCAGACCTGACTCAACTCTAAGCAGTAGCAGGCATGACAACAAGCATGAATGAGTAGGCACATTAGGGCTCAAACAACTCCTACTCATGCTAGTGGGTTTCATCTATTTACTGTGGCAATGACAGGTCATGCAGAGGAAAGGGGTTCAACTACAGCAGTAGGTAACAGTTGAAGCGTTGTTGTCCTAATATAGTAAAAGAGAGCAGAGGCAAGAGAGTGGGATTGTATCGGTATGAACAAGGGGGTTTTGCTTGCCTCGCACTTCTGAAGATAGTATAGCTCTTCATCGGTGTCATCGAACTCATCGTCGAAACTATGTCCACTGAGAGGGGACAAATACCGGCAAACAGAGAAAGAACACAATCAATGCAATGCAACAATATGATGCATGATCATGACATGGCAATATGCTGTGGTTTGAGCTAATGCAACTAGCAACAATTTAAATGAAGTTTGTTTGAATCCAAGATTCAAATTCAAACTCCATATGTAATTATTCATATGCCATTTAATTGGTTTGGCATGATCAGTAGGTATAAGCTTTTCAAACATGCATGAAAACACCATAAACATATTCTTTGGATTTTTCTGATAATTTTTCATATATAAATCTTTGCATTGGAGTTACAGATTAATTTCTATGATTTTTTGAAGTTAGCACTATTTTCTGGAATTTCCTGAATAAGAATAAATCCAGAAAAGGCCATTACTGCGTCAGCAGGTCAACTGTGCGGTCCAGGTCAAAACTGACCAGTGGGACCCAGTGGTCAGTGACACAGTTAGTTAACTTAACTAATTAGGGTTAGTTTAGTGCTAAGCAAGGTTTGACCAAGGGGGGGCACATATCAGTGACCCAGGGCGGTCAAATCCCTGGTCAACTGGGTCAAATCGCCGGCGTTTAGCCGTCGACGACTAGACGCGGTGGAGGGTGCGGGTTTCGCACTCCGGCGACCAAAAGGGCGGTGGAGGGCATCTACGCGTAGCTAGAGGCGAGCCGCGTCGAGTGGTGGTGGTGGTTGGGCTCGGGGTCGCCGGAAACAACGCCGCCGACGAGCTTGGCGGCTGCCGGAGTTCGGGCGAGCTCGAACTCGACGCTACGGTGCATGTGGAGGCGCGGGGCTAGCTCCTACGAGGCCTACGCAGTGCGGTGAGTGCGTTGGGCACGGTGGTGAGGCCGTTGCGTGGCCGGAGCCACGTCGGCGGCGAGCTCAGGTGGCGGCGCGTGTGGGTGTGCTCCGTGCAGTCGCTACGGTGGACGGCAGCGAGAACGGAGAGGGGGAGGAGAGGCAGAGGCTCATAGCAGTCACGACGAGCTAGGCAGCGGGGTCGGGGACGAGCTGGAGCGAGCGGGGCGGTGAAGTGGATCTCCGGCGACGGCGAGGCGAAACGAGGTCGGTGCGGTGGCTCCGGGGCGAACGAGCACTCGGGGCTCGATCTGCTCGACGAAGCGGACGGTGGCGGAGCTTCTGGGCACGGCGGGGCGACGAGGAGGCGACGGTGGCCGCGGTTACGACGGCAGTGCCGTTGCGGTGACGGCCATGGTGGGGGAGGGTGAAGGAGAGGTGCATGGGGCGAAAGGGGGTGTCGGCGAGGTCTGGGCGGCGTCCAGGGGGTCATCCACGCGGCGAAGCGGCGTCCGAGGTGAGGCAGACGAGCTGGGAGGTGCGTGGCGAGCTCGGGCGCGTCGGCACTCACTTCCCTGCCTGCCTGGCGGGAGGAAGCAGCTGACTGGCATGGGCCAGCACAGTGCTGGGCCGCCAGGTGGCTGCCAGGTGAGTTTGTCCAGGTAAGTCTCCTTTAATTTTTTTCTATTTTCTTTTATTCTATAACTTTAGGGATTTATTAAAAATACCAAAACAATCTCAAAATTCATGAAAATGCTCAAGGCTATTATTTGGAATATTTCCAACAGTAAACATTTTAGTTCATGAATATTTGGACATTTAAAATATTATATAGCATTTAAATGCCCAAATGCAAATAGCATATGATTTAATTCAGTGACCCACTGCTGTCCTAGAAAAATGTGAACCATTTTTGTCAGAGGTTCTAGACCAAGGAAAAGATGATGAACATTCTTGAAGGGCATTTCAGGTTCATTGAAAAAGTATTTTTGTAACCCTAGTTGGATTAAGTGGTGCTGGGGGTTTCTGCCATCCCCATTTCAACTTTAATTGAAATTTAAACATGATGCAACACAAGATGCTAGCTCTCGCTCTCACCGCATTCTCAAAGCTCAGCTCGCCGAACACGAAGAACAAGGGACACAAGGGTTTATACTGGTTCGGGTCACCGATGTGGTGTAATACCCTACTCCAGTGTGGTGTGGTGGATTGCCTTGTAGGCTGCGGGTGAACAAGTACAAGGGAAGAACAACCTCAGGAGGAGAGGTGCTCTTGGGCTCGGTGAGCTGATGAGTGCTGGGGTGGTCCGAATGATCCGTCCCCGACCAGTTCCAGACCAGTTGCCTCCTAGGGTGGTGGCTAGTCCTATTTATAGAGGCCCGGGTCCTCTTCCCAAATATTAGGCGGGAAGGGATCCCACAACGGGCAAGTTTGAAGGGGGACAGCTAGTACAAGCTATCCCGACAAAAGTAGTCTTCGCCTGCCAAAGGCTCTGGTGGTGACGCCGTCGTGGGCTCCGCGATGACCTCCGTCCTGCCGTCCCGCTGGTCTCGGTCTCGTTGCACCGATATGGAAACCTTTGCCTGACGCCTCGGGACTCCTCGCCTGCGCCCGCTCCTTTATCACCAAAGAGGAAACTAGTACTCTACGCCCGCTGGTGCCCGCCTGGCCTTGGTCGTCATGGCTCACGTCACGGGAACCTCACGAGGTGCCCCTTGCCTTGATCTCTCCGCTCCTCGCGAGCCAGCCTAGTGAGGTCGCCCCTAAGGAGGTCTTATGTCGTCCTCCTCAGGAGGCTCGGCCCCTCGCGAGGGTCTTGAGTGTTTGTTGGTGAAGATGGGCCGTATGGGGCCGCTGGTGGAGCCACGTCGTGGGCTGGAGGCAGGCAAGTCTGGGGACCCCCGTTCCCAGAACACCAACAATCATTACCTTTAAGACACTTCTCTAACTATTCTGCAGTGAGCTCTTTAATTTGTGTCACAGGTTTATCATGCATGCCTTGTAAAGTAATGTGTTGTTCATTGTGTTGGAACTGAATCCACTTTTCCACCCAGTGACAAGTCATAGGACCCCATTTCTCCAGCCAATCCATGCCCAAGATGGCATCATAGCCTCCCAATGGCACAAACTTCATGTCAGTAGTAAAGGTGTGACCCTGAATCCACCATTTAAGCCCCTGAACTTCTTGCTCGTACTGCATGAACTCCCCATTAGCTACTTTCACTTTCATAGAAACATGAAGTCGAGAGGTAGGACACTGTAGCCTGTACACCAGTTGTTGATCAATCAAAGTATGTGAACTTCCAGAGTCCACTAACAGAAGCATGACCTTATTGTCCACCAGAGCTCTTAATCTGATTGTCTTAGGATTTTGGGAACCCGACGGAGCAATAACCGATAGAAAGGCAGCAGCCTCAGCTGCAGTTTCCTCCACTGCCAAGGCATCCAACATAGCATCTTCCGAATACACTTGATCTTCTGATATGATTTGAGCAACCTTGACTTGCATTTCATTTTTCTTGCATAAGTGTCCAGGAGCATATTTATCTCCACAACTATAGCACAAAACGTTGGCCCTACGGTAATCCTTTAGTTGTTTGGCTTTCCAAATCTCTCTAGCTGCAAATTGTGTTCTCTGCATTGGCTCTCGTGTTTGCTGAGTTCTGTATCCTCCATTTCTATGAAAACGCCCTTGCTGACTTTTGTTCCTCTCCAACACCACCTCCTATACTAAAGCATATTCAGCTGTCGTGTTTACTGACAAAGGTAACTGGATTTCCACTGTAGAACGAACTTCTTCCTTCAGTCCTAAGACAAATTGAGTTACCAGCAGGGTTTCACTAACAACCCCTTCATACGGTCGCACTTGGTACACCAATTGGTTGAAGTTGTTGCGATATTCCTGAACTGAACCAACCTGTTTCAGTACTAGCAATTCACGCATACAGTCTCGATGCATGTTCAGGTCAAACTCTAGTAGAATAGCAGACGCAAACTGACTCCATGAAGAGCACTAATCAGACTGTTTATACGCCTGATACTAGTGTGCTGCATTGCCATATAGGTGCAGAGATGCGGACATGACCTTGAAATTGTGAGGAATTTGATACAGTTGGAAATAGGCCTCACAATTGCCAAGCCAAATACGCACTCCATCCCCATCAAACCTCGGAAATTCCATCTTAGGCATGCACGGCCGCTTCGACCCATGCTCGTCAAACGAAGAGGAATACTGTGGTGTTGGAGGTACCTTGCCAGGATCCACTGGAGGAGGAGGGCGGTGTTGTTCCTTCCAACTAGCGAAACAACCCGGTGCTGCCATCCTATCAATATTCGCATCCCTCGCGTTGGTTGACTCCTTGAGCACCCGTGCCACATGAACCTGATCCTGGTGGATCTCCCCCGGAGAAATCACGGAGAGATTTACCTTGGATTGGACTTGATTTAGCTGGGCCACCTGTTCCTCAAACTTGCTATCCAATCCATCCAGCCGAGTCCGGATTTCGGCAATCCCCTCCCCTCAACATGCTCCTGGAATAGCCGCAGCACTACAAACTCCTACATCACGTTCTCCTCAAACGAGCTCATCGCGTCCACCAAATGCCTCATCTGAGCGTTCAGCTTGAACAACGCCGTCGCCGCTTGATACGTCTCCGTCGTATCTACTTTTCCAAACACTTTTGCCCTTGTTTTGGACTCTAACTTACATGATTTGAATGGAACTAACCCGGACTGACACTGTTTTCAGCAGACTTTCCATGGTGTTATTTATGTGCAGAAATAAAAGTTCTCGGAATGACCTGAAACTCCACCGAATATCTATTTGGAAAATAAGAAAAATACTGGAAGAAAAATCCACATCAGGGGGCCCACACCCTGTCCACGAGGGTGGGGGCGCGCCTGCCCCCCTGGGCGCGTCCCCCTACCTCGTGGGCCCCCTGACGCCCCACCGACCTCAACTCCAACTCCATATATTCACTTTCAGGGAGAAAAAAATCAGAGAGAAGGATTCATCGCGTTTTACAATACGGAGCCGCCGCCAAGCCCTAAAACCTCTTGGGAGGGCTGATCTGGAGTCCATTCGGGGCTCCGGAGAGGGGGATTCGTCGTCGTCGTCATCATCAACCATCCCCCATCACCAATTTCATGATGCTCACCGTCGTGCATGAGTAATTCCATCGTAGGCTTGCTAGACGGTGATGAGTTGGATGATATCTATCATGTAATCGAGTTAGTTTTGTTAGGGTTTGATCCCTAGTATCCACTATGTTCTGAGATTGATGTTGCTATGACTTTGCTATGCTTAATGCTTGTCACTAGGGCCCGAGTGCCATGATTTCAGATCTGTACCTATTATGTTTTCATGAATATATGTGTGTTCTTGATCCTATCTTGCAAGTCTATAGTCACCTACTATGTGTTATGATCCGGCAACCCCGAAGTGACAATAATCGGGACCACTCCCGGTGATGACCATAGTTTGAGGAGTTCATGTATTCACTATGTGCTAATGCTTTGTTCCGGTACTCTATTAAAAGGAGGCCTTAATATCCCTTAGTTTCCATTAGGACCCCGCTGCCACGGGAGGGTAGGACAAAAGATGTCATGCAAGTTCTTTTCCATAAGCACGCATGACTATATTCGGAATACATGCCTACATTACATTGATGAATTGGAGCTAGTTCTGTGTCACCCTATGTTATGACTGTTACATGATGAACCGCATCCGGCATAATTCTCCATCACTGATCCAATGCCTATGAGCTTTTCACATATTGTTCTTCGCTTATTTACTTTTCCGTTGCTACTGTTACAATCACTACAAAACACCAAAAATATTACTTTGTTACCATTACCGTTACTTCCATATTACTTTGCTACTAAATACTTTGCTGCAGATACTAAGTTATCCAGGTGTGGTTGAATTGATAACTCAGCTGCTAATACTTGAGAATATTCTTTGGCTCCCCTTGTGTTGAATCAATAAATTTGGGTTGAATACTCTACCCTCGAAAACTGTTGCGATCCCCTATACTTGTGGGTTATTAAGACTATTTTCTGGCGCCGTTGCCGGGGAGCATAGCTCTATTCTTTGAGTCACTTGGGATTTATATCTGCTTGTCACTATGAAGAACTTGAAAGACGCTAAGACAACAATTTATCCCTCAACTACGAGGGGAGGTAAGGAACTGCCATCTAGCTCTGCACTTGATTCACCTTCTGTTTTGAGTAAGCTTGCGACACCTAAACCTGCTTCTGCTATTCGTTCTGATATGTCGCATGTTATTGATGATGCCACTTCTGCTATGCATGATACTTATGATGAAACTACTTCCATGCTTGATACTACTGTGCCACTTAGTGAATTTCTTGATGAACAAATTGCTAGGGTTAGAGAGAAAGAAATTATTGAAACTGATTATATTGATGAAAGTGATGATGAAGACTTGCCTGTTATTCCTGAGGGTTATGTTTTTGAAAAAGAAGCTGCTTTAGCTATCTTAGCTTGCAAAGATAGATATGAACTCAAGAGGTTATTAGCTAAATGGAAGCAGCAATCTCTTAATGCTAGAATGAAACCTGACCCTGCTTTTGCTACTTCACCTATCTATGTTACTGATAAGGATTATGAATTCTCTGTTGATCCTGATATAATTACTTTGGTTGAATCTGATCCTTTTCATGGCTATGAATCTGAAACTGTTGTGGCACATCTAACTAAATTAAATGATATAGCCACCCTGTTCACTAATGATGAGAGATCTCGCTATCTTTATATCCTTAAAATATTTCCGTTCTCATTAAAAGGTGATGCTAAGATATGGTTTAATTCTCTTGATCCTGGTTGTGTGCGTAGTCCCCAGGATATGATTTATTACTTCTCTGCTAAATATTTCCCTGCTCATAAGAAACAAGAAATATACAATTTTGTGCAAATTGAAGAAGAGAGTCTCCCACAAGCTTGGGGGAGGCTTCTCAAGTTACTTAATGCTTTGCCTGATCATCCTCTCAAGAAAAATGAAATACTTGATATCTTTTATAATGGACTAACCGATGCTTCCAGAGATTACCTGGATAGTTGTGCTGGTTCTGTTTTCAGGGAAAGAACACTGGATGAAGCTGAAATTCTATTGAATAATATGTTGACAAATGAAAATAATTGGACACTTCTTGAGCCTATTCCTAAACCAACTCCGAAGAAGAGAGGTGTTCTATTTCTCAGTCCTGAAGATATGCAAGAGGCAAAGAAATCTATGAAAGAAAAAGGTATTGAAGCTTAAGATGTTAAGAATTTACCTCCTATCGAAGAAATACATGGTCTTAATCTACCGCCTGTTGAAGAAACATATGATCTTAATCCATTACCTATTGAAGAACCTCATGGTCTTCATAACCCGACACAGGTAGTAAAGGTAAATTCTCTCTATACATTTGATGAAGGTGATATTCCTCACTATAAGTCTGCTAGACAATGCTTAGAAGAGTTTGATAATTTTATTGTCAAACAAGAAAACTTCAATGCTTATTTTGGTAGACAATTGAAATACAATTCCGATACGCTTGAACACTTGGGTGATTATATGTCTAGAGTTAAAGGCGAACTTAAACTCATTACTAAACATGCTTCTATGGTTACCACTCAAGTAGAACAAGTGCTTATAGCTCAAAATGATTTGCTCAATGAATTAAATAATAAGAAGAAAGATAATGCTGTTAGAGTTATGACTAGAGGGGGTAAAATGACTCAGGAACCTTTGTATCCTGAGGGCCACCATAAGAGAATTGAGCAGGATTCTCAGAGAACTAATGTCGATGCACATAGTCCTTCTAAAAAGAAGAAAAAGAAAAATGATAGGACTTTGCATGCTTCTAGTGAACCTGTTGTTGACACACCTGAGAATCCCAATGATATTTCTATTTCTGATGCTGAAACACAATCTGGTAAAGAACATGAACCTAGTGATAATGTTAATGATGATGTTCATGATGATGCTTAGCCTAGCATTAATTATGATGTAGAGATTGAACCTGCTGTTGATCTTGATAACCCACAATCAAAGAATCAGCGTTATGATAAGAGAGACTTCGTTGCTAGGACGAACGGTAAAGAAAGAGAACCATGGGTTCAGAAACCCATGCCTTTTCCTCCTAAACCATCCAATAAAAAGGATGATGAGGATTTTGAGCGCTTTGCCGAAATGATTAGACCTATATTCTTGCGTATGCATTTTACTGATATGCTTAAAATGAATCCTTATGCTAAGTACATGAAAGATATTGTCACAAATAAGAGAAAGATACCGGAAGCTGAAATTTCCACCATGCTTGCTAATTATAATTTTAAGGGTGGAATACCAAAGAAACTTGGAGATCCAGGAGTACCAACTATACCATGCTCCATTAAAAGAAACTATGTTAGAACTGCTTTATGTGATCTTGGAGCCGGTGTTAGTGTTACGCCTCTCTCTTTATATCGTAGACTTGATTTGAATAACTTGACACCTACTGAAATATCTTTGCAAATGGCCGATAAATCAACTGCTATACCTGTCGGTATTTGTGAGGATGTGCCTGTTGTGGTTGCAAACGTTACTATTTTAACGGACTTTGTTATTCTTGATATTCCCGAGGACGATAGTATGTCTATTATTCTTGGAAGACCTTTTTTGAATACTGCAGGGGCTGTTATTGATTGCAACAAAGGCGATGTCGCTTTTCATGTTAATGGTAATGAGCATACTATACACTTTCCGAGGAAACAACCTCAGGTCCACAGTATCAATTCTATTGGAAAAATTCCATCAATTATTTTTGGAGGTTTTGAATTCCCTCTACCTACTGTCAAGAAGAAATATGATATTCTTATTATTGGGGATGTGCATATCCCCATTGAGGTAACATAGTGTTATTCGAAATTTCTCCGGTTCCATGTTATTCAGAATGAGTTTGTTAACAAGACTTGATCAACCTTGTTAGTGGATTCCTTTTGATGAGCATGAGATGGATGAAACTAGAAGGCACAACCTTCTGTACCCTCTTTCTACTTTCTGTTATTTAGTTGAAATAAAGTAAAAATAATATTTTTCTGTCTATTTTCTTATTTATCCGTGCAATATAAAAATACCCCGAAAATAAAAGTTCTCCAAATGCCCTGAAAATGAAATATGATTTTTTCTGGAATATTTGAGAATATCTGGCACTAAGAACACAGCAGGAGGGGCAAGCACCTGGCCACGAGGGTGGAGGGCGCGCCCTACCCCCCTAGGCGCGCCCCCTGCCTCGTGGGCCCACGGTGGCCCCCCTCCACTTATTCCTGCACCCCACACACTCCTTCTTCCTCCCACAAACACCAATATCCAGCTCAAGCACGAGTTCTAGCTCATTTTGCTGCGATTTTCGATCTCCTTCCTCAAAGCACCTCTCACAAAACTGCTTGGGGAGATTGTTTATTGGTATGTGACTCCTCCATTGGTCCAATTAGTTTTTGTTCTAGTGCTCTATTCATTGCAAATTTTGCTGCCTAGGTGACCATGTTCTTGAGCTTGCATGTCAAATTTATTTGGTTCCAAGTAGTTCTAATGCATGATATAGGCTCTAGGCACTTGTGGGAGTAGTTGCTATCAATTTTGTTGAGTTTGGTTTACTTTTGTTTGAAGTTACTAAAAATTTCAGAAAATAATGAAGAGATTTTTGAGGGGCTCATCGAGCCGAAGCTCAAAGGAAAAGCAGAATGAAGAAGCACAGAGGCCCAAATATAATTTGCCTCGCACCACAGAGGTTCGGCCGTGTGAATGGCCTTCCGATGATTTCTTGAGAGAAGCCGGGATTTATGATGATTTCTATTCATTGGCTGAGAATGCTGGCCTCACTGACTTCCTCCACGACCAACGTCATCAGTATCTCTTACTCACCAATACTTTTGTGCAAAACTTCTACTATTATCCTAAGGAAACACCTCCTTCAGTAGAGTTTCATTTATATGATGTTGTTAAGAAGATGCCACTAGATGAATTTTGCAAGGTTTGCAAAATACCCGTCGAAGGTACCTTAGATGAACCACACCGTAACGATGTGGATGGGTTTATTGACACTATTACTGTGGGGGAAACCAGGAAGGTTTCCGATGCAAGAATCACTAGCATACATTTTCCTGTTTTATGCTACTTTGCCATATTTGCTAGTCGTTGCTTGATTGGTCGCGGAAACTGTGGAAACCTTAGTGTTCCTGATATTATCATTTTGTTCCATGGTTTATTTTCCGATAACACTGTTAGTATGGGTGGTATTATTGCTAAACGGTTAAGTCTGAACCGTACTAAGGGTCCCATCTTTGGAGGTATTTATGCTTCACGCCTTGCTGCATATTACAATATACCTATTAGGCATTATGAAAAAGAAGAAAAATTGCTGCCCACTGCTTATTTAGATTATAAGAGTATGGTAGCGCATGATTTCATTGTTAAGAACTAGGAAGGGGAGCTTAAATACAAATTGTTCTTTGATAAACATCACCCTGAGACTATTACCTTGCCTGCTCCTTCCTTGTTTAATTTATCTGCAGGCCCGTATCTCGTTCCATGGGCGGCCATTTACGCTTACAGGAACCCTACACCAGCCCCAGAACCGGAACCACAATTTGAGCCTCCACGACAGTCTGATTACTTTTGGGATCCGGAGATGACTGCCAGCCAGTGGCAATCAGAGTCTTCTTCATCTCAGTACGACCCCGGCTACAACTATGGATATCCGCCAGGCCATCCGTGGCAATAAACCAACTTAGGCCAAAAGCCGAAGCTTGGGGGAGTATGTATTTCCCACCGACATTACATTTATGTTCACACACTCATTGCTAGATGTGGGTGCTCATACTTTTTCATTGTAATATCCATGCTACTTTATTTTCTTTTTCTTGCTTTCTTCTTGTGTGTTTTTAAACCTTAAGAAAAACCAAAAAAGTTAGTGTAGCTTTTAGCTAGTTTACCTTTCTTGCTGTAGTAGTAATAATTAAAAAGAAAACCCAAAAAGATTTCCCGTTCTTCTTTTTGCTTGTTGGGAGCTTTCCCGTGTAAATAGTTTTATTTCTTTTCTTTTCTTTGGGGGTCGATAGGAGAAGACCATAATTAAACTGTTGAAGTGGCTCTTATATGCATTATTGTTGATTTACCCAAGAACCCATATTGCCTTGTCTTCTCCTGTTTATTGAATGCTCACAGATTCCAGCTTAGTCCAATGCACGTGCACTCTTATTATTATTCACATCGTTCGGTCGTGCAAGTGAAAGGCAATTATGACGATATATGATGGACTGACTAAGATGAGAAAAGCTGGTATGAACTCGACCTCTCTTGTTTTTGTAAATATGATTAGTTCATCATTCCTGATTCAGCCTATTATGAATAAACATGTTTGCAATGACAACTAGAGATCATAGTTGCTCGTTCCATGCTTGATTAGCTATGAGTTATAATGGTTTACCTTGCGTGCCAACATGATATTAAAATGGTTGTGATGTGGTATAGTGGGGTGGTATCCTCCTTTGAATGATTTAAGTGACTCGACTTGGAACATGTTCACACATGTAGTTGAAACAAATCAACATAGCCTTCACGATATTTATGTTCATGGTGGATTATATCCTACTCATGCTTGCACTCAATGTTTATTAATTTTAATGCATGTTCATGGATGTTGTCGCTCTCTAGTTGGTCGCTTCCCAGTCTTTTGCTAGCCTTCACTTGTACTAAGCAGGAATACTGCTTGTGCATCCAATCCCTTAAACCCCAAAGTTATTCCATATGAGTCCACTATACCTTCCTATATGCGGTATCTACCTGCCGTTCCAAGTAATTGTATGTGCCAAACTCCAAACCTTCAAATAAACATTCTGTTTTGTATGCTCGAATAGCTCATGTATCAACTAGGACTGCCCTTATCTTCCATGCTAGGCGGGTTATTCTCAAGAGGAGTGGACTCCGCTCCTCACTCACGAGAAAATGGCTGGTCACCTGGATGCTCAGTGCCATGCTTTATGCAAACTAAATCAAAATAATTGCAAACAAAACTCCCCCTGGGACTGTTGCTAGTTGGAGGCACTCGTTGTTTCGAGCAAGCCATGGATTGATGCTTGTTGGTGGAGGGGGAGTATAAACTTTACCATTCTGTTTGGGAACCGCCTATAATGTGTATAGCATGGCAGATATCGCCATCTCTTGGTTGTTATGTCGACAATGAAAGTATGGCGCTCAAAATATTATTTATCTCTGTTTCAAAACCGAGCTCTGGCACCTCTACAAATTCCTGCTTCCCTCTGCGAAGGGCCTATCTATTTACTTTTATGTTGAGTCATCACCCTCTTATTAAAAAGCACTAGCTGGAGAGCGCAGCTGTCATTGCATCCATTACTATTAATTTATATTGGGTATGACTATGACTGGATCTCTATTACCATGAATTACGATGTCTAGTCAGTCCTTGATCTTTAAAGGTGCTCTGCATTTATGTTTTGCGGTCTCAGAAAGGGCTAGCGAGATACCATCTTGTTATATCATATCATGATTGTTTTGAGAAAGTGTTGTCATCCGAGATTTAATATTATGGCTCGCTAGTTGATTATGCTATTGATATGAGTAAACATGAGACTTAAGAGTTACTGCAAATGTGGTTAGTCATAATCTTTGCTGAAAACTTGAATGCTGGCTTTACATATTTACAACAACAAGAGCAAACAGAGTTTGTAAAAGTTTTTCTTTATCACTTTCAGTTTGTCAACTGAATTGCTTGAGGACAAGCAAAGGTTTAAGCTTGGGGGATTTGATACGTCTCCGTCGTATCTACTTTTCCAAACACTTTTGCCCTTGTTTTGGACTCTAACTTGCATGATTTGAATGGAACTAACCCGGACTGACGCTGTTTTCAGCAGACTTTCCATGGTGTTATTTATGTGCAGAAACAAAAGTTCTCGGAATGACTTGAAACTCCACGGAACATCTATTTGGAAAATAAGAAAAATACTGGAAGAAAAATCCACGTCAGGGCACGCACACCCTGTCCACGAGGGTGGGGGGCGCGCCCCCTACCTCGTGGGCCCCCTGACGCTCCACCGACCTCAACTCCAACTCCATATATTCACTTTCGGGGAGAAAAAAACAGAGAGAAGGATTCATCGCGTTTTACGATACGGAGCCGCCCCCAAGCCCTAAAACCTCTCGGGAGGGCTGATCTAGAGTCCGTTCGGGGCTCCGGAGAGGGGCATTCGTCGCCGTCGTCATCATCAACCATCCTCCATCACCAATTTCATGATGCTCACCACCGTGCATGAGTAATTCCATCATAGGCTTGCTGAACGGTGATGGGTTGGATGAGATCTATCATGTAATCGAGTTAGTTTTGTTAGGGTTCGATCCCTAGTATCCTCTATGTTCTGAGATTGATGTTGCTATGACTTTGCTATGCTTACTAGGGCCCGAGTGCCATGATTTCAGATCTGAACCTATTATGTTTTCATGAATATATGTGTGTTCTTGATCCTATCTTGCAAGTCTATAGTCACCTACTATGTGTTACGATCCGGCAACCCCGAAGTGACAATACTCGGGACCACTCCCGGTGATGACCATAGTTTGAGGAGTTCATCTATTCACTATGTGCTAATGCTTTGTTCCAGTACTCTATTAAAAGGAGGCCTTAATATCCCTTAGTTTCCATTAGGACCCCGCTGCCACGGGAGGGTAGGACAAAAGATGTCATGCAAGTTCTTTTCCATAAGCACGTATGACTATATTCGGAATACATGCTTACATTGCATTGATGAATTGGAGCTAGTGTGTCACCCTATGTTATGACTGTTACATGATGAACCACATCCGGCATAATTCTCCATCACCGATCCAATGCCTACGAGCTTTTCACATATTGTTCTTCGCTTATTTACTTTTCCATTGCTACTGTTACAATCACTACAAAACACCAAAAATATTACTTTGTTACCATTACCGTTACTTCCATATTACTTTGCTACTAAATACTTTGCTGCAGATACTAAGTTATCCAGGTGTGGTTGAATTCACAACTCAGCTGCTAATACTTGAGAATATTCTTTGGCTCCTCTTGTGTCGAATCAATAAATTTGGGTTGAGTACTCTACCCTTGAAAACTGTTGCGATCCCCTATACTTGTGGGTTATCACCGCTCCCTCTGAATTCCTCTCACGCCAATTTCGGATTTCTAGTCGATCGCCCGAACGCAATCAACAACCAATCGGTCGATGTTACAGAGAAATCTCGAGATTGCAGAGCGTGAATCAGGCCGATCTAGCTCTGAATACCACTGGACATATCCGTCTAGTATAACTTCCTCAGATTCGAGTACAAGAGGTACAGGAGGAGGAAGACTTGGGAAATAAGAAGATATAGAGAGGAGGAGGAATGAAACGTGGGCTAGTTGGACGACTGTCTAGTCTTTACTCAGGCAATAAGTGAAGGTGCAACGAGACTTAATGAGATTTTAGAAACATACAGAGAAGGTTCAGGACAGATGGTGAATAAAGCTAAGTCGGCTATATTTTTTAGTGCAAATTGCACGGATGAGATGAAGGCAGCAACTCATGATAGCTCAGGGATTGAAGTAGAAGCGTTGATTGAAAAGTATCTTGGGCTGCCAACAGCTATTGGACGCTCATCAGAGAGTCAATTTGAGCACATTGTCACGCAGATCAAGAAGTTGGTTAACGGGTGGACTCCAAAATTGATGAGTAGTGCAGCACGAGAAGTTCTAATCAAGTCCATATGCCAAGCAATCCCTACCTATTCAATGGGATGTTTTAGACTTTCCCAAAAGACCTGCAAAAAGATCACAAGTATTGTTGCAAGATTCTGGTGGGGAGGTGATGAAAAGAAAAAGAAAATGCATTGAAAAAAGTGGCAGGACATAGCTATCCCAAAATGTGATGGGGGAATGGGCTTCAGAGGTTTTGGCCTCTTTAATCAAGCCATGCTGGCTAAACAAGGGTGGAGGCTTCTGACCAACCCTGAATCACTTTGTGCAAAGGTGCTTAAAGGCCGATACTATCATGATTCAGATTTCTTGGCAGCTACAGAAAAGAGGAACTCCTCTCATAATTGGAGGGCAATACTACATGGGAGAGAGTGCCTGAATCTAAGGCAGATTAAACGTGTTGGGGATGGTGCAAGTATTAACATCTGGGAGGACCCTTGGATTCCCTCCAATCATGGCTATCGTCCAATTATTCGGTTACCAGGGGCTGCATGCACCAAGCTGGAGGAGCTTATTGATCATGTGAATAATAGTTGGGATCTTGCTGCCTTGGAAGCAAACTTTGTTGCACCTGGAGGAGCTTATTGATCATGTGAATAATAGTTGGGATGGTGAAAGTATTAACATAGGGAATTGGGATGAAGATTGTTGGGCCTGGGAGGTGGAGAGGAATGGTAACTTTTCAGTTTGGTCGGCGTATAAAATTCTGAGCACAAGCATGAGACATTCCTACGAACCGTCTTCATCAGGACCGGCAGGAAATGCCTTATGGAACAAACTATGGAAGATATCGATACCACCAAGAGTCAGGAATTTTTGGTGGAGAGTTATAAGGGGTTTTGTGCCCTGTAATTCTGTCCTGCTTAGCAGACATATAGAAAAGGCCCCATTCTGCGTCCTATGTGGCAAGGAGGAAACTATAACACATGACCTGTTCGAATGCACTTGGGCGAGACTCTTCTGGAAGGAGATGAAGACCATGATGAAGATTAAAATCCCAGTGTTACATTCGCATTCGTGGGCTTCAGATTTGATTGAAGGAAAATTGGGATCAGACCAATTTGTATGCATAGTACTATGTGGCTGCTGGGCGGCATGGTCTGAAAGGAATGCTCTTACTCATGGTGGGAAGGGACGATCAATTAAAGCTTCTGTTCGATGGACTCTTGATAATGCTGTTGACCTTACAACAGCAGGGGAAACTACCCGACCTGTGGTGACCAGGGAGGAAGATCGCTGGCAAGCACCGGAACAAGGGATTCAATGTGGATGCAGCTTTTCTTGAGAAGGCAGGGTGTGGAAGTACAGGGCTAGTGGTCCGAGACTCAGAGGGCAACCTAATTAGAGCACAGGCCTTGTGGTATCGTTTTGCATCAAGTGCCCAAACTATGGAGCTGTACGCTATCCGGGACGGGATTCAACTAGCCAGAGACATGGGTTACTCACGGATATGTGTTAAAAGAGATGATCAGCAGGTAGTTAGGATGTGCAACTCTGAACTTTCAGAGAGAGCAGCGGATGCAGCTGTTTGCCATGAAATCAAAGAGCTTTTGGGAGGATTTATGTGGTGCGGTCTGGTGTTTGTACATATTGAAGCCAATGAAGCGGCCCATCCGTGTGCAAAGCAAGCCATAGAAGAGAGGAGGAGATGTTTGTGGATAAATTATATGCCTCCTTTCTTAGCTAGTTGTATTCAGCTCCCGTGTAATCCCCCCTAATTCAGTTATAAAGCTCTTGATCCGTAAAAAAACATGGGCTAGTTCAACAACTAGCAGCCTCACCTACAGAACGGCCGATCTTACGGCCCATTTCAATCTTGAGAAACGGGCCTCATCCCAGCTTCTTTCAGAATTTTGAACCCATATTTTTTGACAATCCAACTAGTTAGGATGTTCCCCTAAAAACTAGTTAGGATGTAAACAACTAGGATTATCAAAAAAACATAGGTTCAAGATTTTAGGCGAAGCTGGATGGAGGTTCGACTCTCAAGATTATGGGAGAATCGGTCAAAGGAACTGGGTCTATATCTCCTCATACAAATCTCACCCAAACTCTTCCCTTACATGGCCCATGGCCCGCTGGCCCAAAGACTAAAAACTAGCTCACACACTCTCTTTGGTGCATGGCTCGATCATCTTCAGAACACCTGTTCTTGGTTCAGTACTTGTCACTGACACTGATTAAGTTTACCCCTCCATATCATGCTCGAACAACACAACCTCATCTCCATCCCTTCCAATGATTGGTGTGCTGGAATATATCTGTGTAACAAAATGAGAGAAATCAGGGGGAGACAACTTTGTCTCCCCCACAAACGTAAAGATGCACCACCATCGGAGGTGCCAAACCAACGTTTTGGTTCGGTCCCTGTTCGTTAGCGCCTATAAAGGATGATGTTACGTACAGTAAGATACCCATAACCTCAACTGCTAATCCTAAAGAAGCGCCAAGGGTCCATAAGACCGTCTACCACTCTGCACGTCCATCTCCCAGCTGCTGCTTCTTCCCCAACAAAATCCACACCCCTGGAGGCTCACGGTAGCTGCATGGAGCCCCTGATGGTCTCTGAGAATCACAGTTAGTCATCAATCTTTGGCATAAAGGTGTTCTAATTTCTAGGCCTAAGGATACTATCACATTAATCTTAACAATTTAATTCTAACATTGGTATCACGAGCTGGCTATACCTAGATTAGATCCCTAAAGATACTATGTTTATGTTAATAATCTTGATTACGTTCTAATGGTTAAGGTTCATGATTAATGGATGATGTTTAAAGATTATTTGCCCATGATACTCCCTCTGTTTTTATTTACTCTGCATATTAGGTTTGACTGAAGTCAAACTTCATAAAGTTTGGCCAGGTTTATAGAAAATAATATAAATATTACCATAACAAATCTATATGATGTGAAAGTACATTCAAGAATGAATCTATTGGTATTGATTTGTTATTGTGTATGTTAATATTTTTCTTTATATACCTTGTCAAAGTTTACAAAGCTTGACTTTGACCAAAGTTAATATGCGGACTAAATAAAAATGGAGGGACTATAAGTTTAGGGTTAATAGAATTCAATTAAGCCTATAATTACTACTGGTTAGTGCTATAGTTCATGATGCTCAAAGTAAATTAAGGATTAATTAGCATGTTTAAGGCTTGGGTGGCAATTAGAAGTAGGGGAATTGCTTGATCAAAGAAAACCTAAAATCGGCCGAAACCCTGACCCTAACCCTAGAATATTTCCACATTTGAAAAATCCTGAAATTCCAAATCCCAAAATGTTGAAATTGAAGGAAGAGGGTCTGAGACTTACGTTCTTAATGCCGGCCACCGTGCGTGCTCGCCATGGCCGCAACGACCATGTCTTTCGGAACGACGGCCGGAATGAAGCCCACCGCCACTCGCTTCTCTAATGGACGCGCGTGTGTGCTGGGCTCTGAAGGAAATATGCCCTAGAGGCAATAATAAAGTTGATATTTTATATTTCCTTATATCATGATAAATGTTTATTATTAATGCTAGAATTGTATTAACCGGAAACTTAATACATGTGTGAATACATAAATAAACACCGTGTCCCTAGTGACCCTCTACTAGAGTAGCTCGTTGATCAAAGATGGTTAAGGTTTCCTAACCATTGACATGAGTTGTCATTTGATAACGGGATCACATCATTAGGAGAATGATGTGATGGACAAGACCCATCCGTTAGCTTATCATTATGATCGTTCAGTTTTATTGCTATTGCTTTCTTCATGTTAACTACATATTCCTTTGACTATGAGATTATGCAACTCCCGGATATCGGAGGAATGCCTTGTGTGCTATCAAACATCACAACGTAACTGGGTGTTATAAAGATGCTCTACAGGTATCTCTGAAGGTGTTTGTTGAGTTGGCATAGATCCAGATTAGGATTTGTCACTCTGAGTGTCGGAGAAGTATCTCTGGGCCCTCTCGGTAATACACATCATAAACTTGCAAGCAAACGACTAGGGAGTTAGTCACAAGTTGATGTATTACGGAACAAGTAAAGAGACTTGCGGGTAACGAGATTGAACTAGGTATGAAGATATCGACAATCGAATCTCAAGCAAGTAACATACCGATAGACAAAGGGAATTACGTATGTTATGAGCCAATATGAGCATCGTAGAATAACGGTTCGACTGATAAATATCTTCGTAGAATATGTAGGAGCCAATATGAGCATCCAGGTTCCGCTATTGGTTATTGACCGGAGAGGTGTCTCGGTCATGTCTACATTGTTCTCGAACCCGCTGGGTCCGCACGCTTAACGTTCGTTGACGATATAGTATTATATGAGTTATGTGATTTGGTGACCAAATGTTGTTCCGAGTCCCGGATGAGATCACGGACATGACGAGGAGTCTCGAAATGGTCTAGAGGTAAATATGATATATAGGATGATAGTATTCGGACACTGGAAGTGTTCTGGATAGTATTGGGTATTTATTGGAGTACCGGGGGGTTACCGGAACCCCCGGGGGAAAGATATGGGCCATAGGAGGGGAGCACACCAGCCCACAAGGGGTGCTGCCCCCCCCCCCAAGGAAGGAGGCCGAATAGGAGAAGGGAAAGAGGGGGTTCGCCCCCCTTCCTTCTCTCCCTCCTCTTCCCTCCCCCCCTCCGGAAATAAGGAAGGGGGGAGGCCAAATTGGGATAGGCCCCCAAGTAGGATTACTCCTACTTGGGGCGCCCCAAGGCTGCTCCCCTCCCCCTCCCACCTATATATACGTGGGGAGGGGGCGCCTAGAACACACACCAACAATTGTTAGCCGTGTGCGGCGCCCCCCTCCACAATTTACGCCTCCGGTCATATCTTCGTAGTGCTTAGGCGATGCTCTGCGTGGATCACTTCACCATCACCGTCACCACGCCGTCGTGCTGATGGAACTCATCTTCTTCCTCGACACCTTTGATGGATCAAGGACGAGGGGCGTCGATTTGAACATGTGCAGAACTCAGAGGTGCCGTACGCTCGGTGCTTGATCGGTTGGATCTAGAAGAAGTTCGACTACATCAACCGCGTTGTCAAACGCTTCCGCTTTCGGTCTACGAGGGTACGTGGACACACTCTCCACCTCTCGTTGCTATGCATCTCCTAGATAGATCTTGCGTGAGAGTAGGAATTTTTTTGAAATTGCATGCTATGTTCCGCTACAGTGGCATCCGAGCCAGGTCTATGCGTAGATGATATGCACGAGTAGAACACAAAGAGTTGTGGGCGGTGATCGTCATACTGCTTACCACCAACGTCTTATTTTGATTCGGTGGTATTGTTGGATGAAGTGGCCCGGACCAACCTTACATGACCATGTTCATGAGACTGGTTCCACCGACAGACATGCAACTAGTTTTGCATAAAGGTGGCTGGCGGGTGTCTATTTCTCCAACTTTAGTTGAATCGTATTTCACTGCGGCCGGTCCTTGTTGAAGGTTAAAAAAACAAACTTGATAAATCACCGCTATGGTTTTGATGGGTAGGTAATAACGATTCTTGCTAGAAGCCCGTAGCAGCCACATAAACTTGCAACAACAAAGTAGAGGACGTCTAACTTGTTTTTGCAGGGCATGTTGTGATGTGATATGGTTAAGATATGATGTGATAAACGTTATTGTATGAGATGATAATGTTTTGTAAGATATCTGACAACCGGCAGGAGTCTTATGGTTGTCTCTTTATTGTATGAAATGCAAACGCCATGTAATTGCTTTACTTTATCACTATGCGTTAGCAATAATTGTAGAAGCAATAGTTGGCGAGACGACCACGACGCTACGATGGAGATCAAGGTGTCGAGCCGGTGACGATGCAGATCATGACGATGCTTTAGAGATGGAGATCAAAAGCACAAGATGACGATGGCCATATCATGTCACATATTTTGATTGCATGTGATGTTTATCTTTTATGCATCTTATTTTGCTTAGAACGGCGGTAGCATTATAAGATGATCCCTTGACAAAATTTCAAGGTATAAGTGTTCTCCCAGAGTATGCAGCGTTGCGATAGTTCGTCGTGTTGAGACACCACGTGATGATCGGGTGTGATAGACTCTACGTTCACATACAACGGGTGCAAGACAGTTTTGCACATGTGGAATACTCGGGTTAAACTTGACGAGCCTGGCATGTATAGACATGGCCTCGGAACACTGGAGACCGAAAGGTCAAACGTGAATCATATAGTAGATATGATCAACATAGAGATGTTCACCATTGATGACTACTCCATCTCACGTGATGATCGGACATGGTTTAGTTGATTTGGATCACGTATCATTTAGATGACTTGAGTGATATCTATCTAAGTGGGAGTTCTTAAGAATATGATTAATTGAACTTAACTTATCATGAACTTAGTCCTGATAGTATTTGCATATCTATGTTGTAGATCAATACCTCACGATATAGCTCCTATATATTCTGATATGTTCCTAGAGAAAAGTTGAAAGATGATAGTAGCAATGATCCGGACTGGGCTCGTGATCTGCGGATTATCCTTGTTGCTGCACAGAAGAATTATGTCCTTGATGCACCGCTGGGTGACAAACCTATTGCAGGAGCAGATATAGACGTTATGAACATTTTGCAAGCTCGATACGATGAGTACTTGATAGTTTAGTGTGCCATACTTTATGGCTTTGAACCGGGACTTCAAAAACGTTTTGAACGCCACGGAGCATATGAGATGTTCCAAGAGCTGAAATTGGTATTTCAGACTCATGCCCGTGTCGAGAGGTATGAGACCTCTGACAAGTACTTTGCCTACAAGATGGAGGAGAATAGCTCAACCAGTGAGCATGTGCTCAGAATGTCTGGGTACTACAATCACTTGAATCAAGTGGGAGTTAATCTTCCAGATAAGATAGTGATTGACAGAGTTCTCTAGTCACTATCACCAAGCTACTAGAACTTCGTGATGAACTATAATGTGCAAGGGATAACGGAAAAGATTCCCTAGCTATTCGCGATGCTGAAATCAACGAAGGTAGAAATCAAGAAAGAGCATCAAGTGTTGATGGTTAACAAGACCACTAGTTTTAAGAAAAAGGGCAAAGGAAAAAAGCGAACTTCTAGAATAATGACAAGCAAGTTGCCACTCCCGTGAAGAAGCCCAAAGCTAGACCTAAGCCTGAAACTGAGTGCTCCTACTGCAACGGGAATGGTCAGTGGGAGCGGAACTACCCCAAATACTTGGCGGATAAGAAGGATGGCAAAGTGAACAAAGGTATATTTGATATACATGTTATGTACTTTAATAGTGTTCATAGTAACCCCAGGGTATTTGATACCGGTTCAGTTGCTAAGATTAGTAACTCAAAATAGGAGTTGCAAAATGAACAGAGACTAGTTAAGGGCGAGGTGACGATGTGTGTTGGAAGTGATTCCAAGGTTGATAAGATCACCATCGCACACTCCCTCTACCTTCGGGATTAGTGTTGGACCTAAATAAATGTTATTTGGTGTTTGCATTGAGCTTGAATATGATTGGATCATGTTTATTGCGATACGGTTATTCATTTAAGTCGGAGAATAATTGTTGTTCTGTTTACATGAATAAAACCTTCTATGGTCATACACCCAATGTAAATGGTTTCTTGAATCTCCATAGTGATACACATATTCATAATATTGATGCCAAAAGATGCAAAGTTGATAATGATAGTGCAACATATTTGTGGCACTGCCGTTTATGTCATATTGGTGTAAAGCGCATGAAGAAACTCCATGTAGATGGGCTTTTGGAATCACTTGATTATGAATCATTTGATACTTGTGAACCATGCCTCATGGGCATGATGACTAAAACTCCGTTCTCCGGAAGAATGGAGCGAGCTAATGACTTATTGGAAATAATACATACCGATGTATGCGGTCCAATGAGTGTTGAAGCTCGCGGCGGGTATCGTTATTTTCTAACCTTCACAGATGATTTGAGCAGATATGGGTATATCTACTTAATGAAACACAAGTCTGAAACGTTTGAAAAGTTCAAAGAATTTCAAAGTGAAGTGGAGAATCGTCGTAACAAGAAAATAAAATTTCTACAATCTGATCGTGGAGGCGAATATTTGAGTTACGAGTTTGGCCTTCATTTAAAACAATGTGGAATAGTTTCACAACTCACGCCACCTGGAACACCACAGCGTAATGGTGTGTCCGAACATCGTAACCGTACTTTATTAGATATGGTACGATCTATGATGTCTCTTACCGATTTACCACTATCATTTTGGGGTTATGCATTAGAGACAGCTGCATTCACGTTAAATAGGGCACCGTCTAAATCCGTTGAGACGACACCGTATGAACTGTGGTTTGGCAAGAAACCTATGCTGTCGTTCTTAAAGATTGGGGTTGCGATACTTATGTCAAAAGGCTTCAGCCTGATAAGCTCGAACCCAAATCGGAGAAGTGCGTCTTCATAGGATACCCTAAGGAAACAATTGGGTTCACCTTCTATCACAGATCCGAAGGCAAGATCTTTGTTGCCAAGAATGGAAACTTTCTAGAGAAGGAGTTTCTCTCGAAAGAAGTGAGTGGGAGGAAAGTAGAACTTGATGAGGTAACTGTACCTTCTCTCGAATTGGAAAGTAGCTCATCACAGAAAACCGTTCCCATGATGCCTACACCAACTAGAGAGGAAGATAATGATAATGATCATGAAACTTCAGATCAAGTTACTACTGAACCTCATAGGTCAACCAGAGCACGTTCCACACCAGAGTGGTACGGTAACCCTGTTCTGGAAGTCATGTTACTAGACCATGACGAACCTACGAACTATGAAGAAGTTATGATGAGCCCAGATTCCAATAGATGGCTTGAGGCCATGAAATCTGAGATAGGATCCATGTATGAGAACAAAGTGTGGACTTTGGTTGACTTGCCCGATGATCGGCGAGCCATAGAGAATAAATGGATCTTCAAGAAGAAGTATGACGCTGATGGTAATGTTATTGTCTACAAAGCTCGACTTGTCGTGAAAGGTTTTCGACAAGTTCAAGGAGTTGACTATGATGAGACTTTCTCACATGTAGCGATGCTTAAGTCTGTCCGAATCATGTTAGCAATTGCCGCATTTTTTGATTATGAAATATGGCAAATGGACGTCAAAACTGCATTCCTTAATGGATTTCTTAAAGAAGAGTTGTATATGATGCAACGAGAAGGTTTTGTCGATCCTAAAGGTGCTAACAAAGTGTGCAAGCTCCAGCGATCCATCTATGGAGTGGTGCAAGCATCTCAGAGTTGGAATATACGCTTTGATGAGGTGATCAAAGCATATGGTTTTATACAGACTTTCGAAGAAGCCTGTATTTACAAGAAAGTGAGTGGGAGCTCTGTAGCATTTCTAATATTATATGCGGATGACATATTGTTGATTAGCAACGATGTACAATTTCTGGATAGCATAAAAGGATACTTGAATAAAAGTTTTTCAATGAAAGACCTCGGTGAAGCTGCTTACATATTGGGCATCAAGATCTATAGAGATAGATCAAGACGCTTGATAAGACTTTCAATGAGTACATACCTTGACAAGATTTTGAAGGAGTTCAAAATGGATCATTCAAAGAAGGAGTTCTTGCCTGTATTGTAAGGTGTGAAGTTGAGTAAAGACTCAAAACCTGACCACGGCAGAAGATAAAGAGAGAATGAAAGTCATTCCCTATGCCTCAGCCATAGGTTCTATAAAGTATGCCATGTTGTGTACCAAACCTGTTGTGTACCTTACCATGAGTTTGCCAAGGGGGTACAATAGTGATCTAGGACTAGATCACTGGACAGCGGTCAAAATTATCCTTAGTTACCTTAAAGAGGACTAACGAAATGTTTCTCGGTTATGGAGCTGATGAAGAGTTCGTCCTAAAGAGTTACGTCGATGCAAGCTTTGACACTGATCTAGATGACTCTAAGTCTCAATCTAGATACGTATTGAACGTGGGAGCAATTAGCTAGAGTAGCTCCATGCAGAGCATTGAAGACATAGAAATTTGCAAAATACATACGAATCTGAATGTGGCAGACCCGTTGACTAAACTTCTCTCACAAGCAAAACATGATCACACCTTAGTACTCTTTGGGTGTTAATCACATAGAGATGTGAACTAGATTATTGACTCTAGTAAACCCTTTGGGTGTTGGTCACATGGCGATGTGAACTATGGGTGTTAATCACATAAGGATGTGAACGATTGGTATTAAACCACATGGCGATGTGAACTAGGTTATTGACTCTAGTGCAAGTGGGAGACTGAAGGAAATATGCCCTAGAGGCAATAATAAAGTTGTTATTTTATATTTCCTTATATCATGATAAATGTTTATTATTCATGCTAGAATTGTATTAACCGGAAACTTAATACATGTGTGAATACATAAATAAACACCGTGTCCCTAGTGAGCCTCTACTAGACTAGCTCGTTGATCAAAGATGGTTAAGGTTTACTAACTATTTACATGAGTTGTCATTTGATAACGGGATCACATCATTAGGAGAATGATGTGATGGACAAGACCCATCCGTTAGCTTAGCATTATGATCGTTCAGTTTTATTGCTATTGCTTTCTTCATGTCAAATACATATTCCTTCGACTATGAGATTATGCAACTCCCGTGAAAGTGCAAGTGGCACTTATACTATATTTTGGTGTGATGACTATGTGGTTAGTTGAACTAATATCGGTTACTAAAGTTTATCTCAGGATATTGGTTCCAAGTGCTTCGTGATGGAGATGTGTGACCCCCCAATTCAAAAAGGTCAAAGGCATGGTCTTCCGGTTAATCAAAGGTTTAGTTTTGGTGTGCTTCGAGTCGTAGGAAAGACCGCACTATTAAGAGGGGTTTGTGTGGATAAAAGTTGTGTGGGAATGCCATTACCGAACCATATACACTAGCCTACCCATTCCTACCACCTAAAATCCTAAGTGTGTGTGCTTGTGGTACTCAGAGAGCTTATAACAGGAAGTTACTGGATACCCCATGCGCACGGGGTCTTTGGACCCCCGTGCACACAGGATACTGCGTAACTCTCTGGGTACCCCGTGCACACGGGGTCTTTTGACCCCCGTGCGCACGGGGTACTGCGTAAACTCTCTGGGTACCCCGTGCGCATGGGGTCTTTTGACCCCCGTGCACACGGGGTGGTGTGAAAGCCTCTGAGTACCCCGTGCGCACGGGGTCCAACAGGCAGAAATCCCCACCAGGCCAAGAACACTATAAAAAGCCCCTTCTTCCACCTCTAACCTTCGACCCTAATGTCTTGTTGAGCTCCACCATTGCTACACCTCATTTTGCTCAATACTCTCAATCCCCCCACCCAAACTTGTTGAAACTTTGGGGATTGGGAGAGCAAGACCCGATCTACATCTTGACCAAACCAAATCGCGTTCCCCGCAACATTTCCTCCCCATTGACTTGTTACTCTTGGAGCTTGGGCTCCTAGGCGGTTAGAGGTTCCTCCGGAAGCTTCCTTGCTTGTGGTGTGCTCCGGAGAAGTTTGTAAAGGTGTGGTGGTCGCCTTCAAGACCAACCCGGAGTGATTCGAGGCTCATCCGTTGGGGGTGACTCGAAGGAGATTACGGTGAGCCTTCGGTGGCGTTCCGCAAGCTTTGGCTCCGGCGCTGCTCCAAACGGAGAGTAGCTCTTCCCCAAGGAAGAGTGAACTTCGGGATAAAATTCCCGTCCACGTCTCACTTGTGGTTAATCCTTTCCCGCACCTTAGTTTGCTTTGTATGGTTGTTGGCTTGCTACTTAGATTGTTGCCTAGAATATTTAGCTTGGACCTTGCTTGTCATATAGGTTGCATTCACCTAGTTGCATATCTAGTGAACCCTATTTATCCGCTAAGCCTTAAAATTGACAAGAAATATTAAAATTAGTAGTCTCCTATTCACCCCCCCTCTAGTAGACCGTATAGATCCTTTCAATTGGTATCAGGGCCTCGTGCTCTAATATAAGGTTTTACAACCTTAGAGGATATGGTCAATCTAGGGAATGAGGGAGGTGGCACACCCGTTGCGGAGGATGGTCAAAACCTACCCCCACCGCGCCCGAGGCACTTGGTGCCCTGGTCATTGCTCCCGCCGCTTCTACTAACCCGGGTGCCCCTTTGGCCGCAGTCGATATTCTTTCAATGTTTGCGGACCTCAAAGCCTCTATGTTGAAAGAAGTTCGGTCCTCTGTCAAGGAGGAAATTTATGCTCGCTTAAATCCCTCGACATCCGCATCAAACTCATTTGATCCAAATGCCATTCATGATGCGGATGACTCGAGAGAACCTCTTGCATCTCCGACTCATACTCAAGTTCCCAAGTAAAATGTCGTGGAACCCTTTTACTCACCTCAACCTTTGCAACATCCTCGCATTAATCCTGTTGGGCCTATGCCCCCTTTGAAAGCTAATGTGTTTGCTAAGTGGAAGCTAGATATGGAGTCTTACATGCGCAGTGCTTCAACTCAACTATGGTGGATTATGGTCAATGGATTCAACCCCAAGGACCCAATGAATCTCACTCCAAGAGAAGCGGTTGATGACCAACTCAATGCAACCGCACACAACATGTTGCGCACTGTTGTGACTGAAGACTATAGTGACTCCATTGCTCTTCTTAAAACCGCAAAGGAAATTTGGGATTGCCTTGAGGAGGCTCTCAAAGGAGACGAAGCAATTCTAAGATCTCAATTGGCTTTGCTCAAGCAAGAAGTCAATCTCTTTGTGAGGAATGAGGGTGAGTCCGCGGAAGAGGTTTACCGAAGGTTGAAGTCCCTTGTGCTCAACTTGAGAACCTTTGGGTGCACTTGGGCAAATGGTGACTTCATCAAGGACAAGTTCATAGATGATATGGTTCTCACGGAACATACCATGGTCATGATGATACATCAACGTCCGGATCACAAGTTAACCGCGGCTCAAGTTGTTTCCACTTTCTCAACTCATGTTCTTTTGGAGACCAAGTCCAAGAGGACCTTTGAAATTGCTCAAGCAACCAAGAACTCCAACCTTGCTTTGAAGGCCAAGAAAGTGATAAGCCAACCCTCAAGGGATGAAGAAGTGAGTGAAGAGATAAGTGAGGAGGATATTTACACCTCGTGCCCGGCAAATGATTTTGCGGAAGACTTGTCCCTTTTAGTCAAAAAGTACTCCGAGACCATGGCAAACAAAGGGAAAAATCTTCAAGGAAGATGTTTTGGATGAAGGCAATGCTACAATTGTGATAGCCCAAGACACTTTGTACATGATTGTCCGTATGAGAGACGTGAAGACAAATCCGAGAGGCTTGTGCTCAAGAAGAAGAAGTTCACCAAGTTTGCAAAGAGAAAGGATGACAAGGCTCTTGTTCATGAAGAATACATGTCCGGAGATGAAGATGACGGTGATGATGATCAAGTGGGCATGGCCGCCATTGCCATGCATGCCACTACCTCCTCCACCACCATCGGCCTCTTCGACTCTCCAAATGAGGACAAGCCTTTCACTCATTGGTGCCTCATGGCCAAAGAGGCAAAAAAAAAGTCCAAATCTAAGAAACCCGACATCTACACTCCCAATGTCTCATGTGAGATAGTGGAGGATGAGTGTGATGAGGGCGTGGATAATGATGAGGAATCCTTAATGGCTTTCATGAAAACTCTTCATGGTGAAGCTCGTGCTCGTTTTGGCGGTCTCCTTAAGTCACTTGCCGAACGCGATGACTTTATTGAGAACGTTGAAAACCTCCTCATAGAGGAAAAAGAGAGAGTTGATCTCCTCGAGCACGAACGAAATGAAGAGAGTGTCATGAGAGCATCACTTGAGGAAGCCTTGTCGGCTCATCAAATTGACTTTGTTAAAACCAATGATGTTTTGCAACTTGCTCTTGAAAACAAAGATGCTCTTAACATTAGAGTTGAAAAGCTTCTAGTTGATCACACGAGACTTGTTGAGGAACATGAGTTCCTTGTGACTAGTTCCAAGGTTGTCAAAGGTGACCTCATTGCCCTCACCGAGTCTTACGCTCAGTTTAAAGCTACAACCATTAACACTACTGGAATTAGCTTATTTGCCATTTGCCTTTTCTTTGCCGTCTGCTGGCTGACGGCAAAGAAGGTCTTTGCCGTCCGCTTACAAAAAATGGACGGCAAATAACTGGCTGAGGGCAAAGATGGTCTTTGCCATCAGCCACTTCTTTGCCGTCCGCTAGCGGACGACAAAGAGAGAGGTGGGCCCCACTAACGAGCTGCATAGAAAAAACCTAACGGCCCCCTCTTTGCCGTCTGCTAGCAGACGGCAAAGAGCAAAAAAGTGGACGACAAAGGATGGCTGATGGCAAAGAGTTGACCTAACTAACGGGCCGAGCCCCACCCCGGCCGCCCTCTCTCTCTCTCTCTCTCTCTCTCTCTATTTCTCTCGTCCTCTCTCCCCGACGACCCGTCGCCGCCCGCCACTGCCCCTTGCCCCGTCACCCCTCGCCCCGCAACCCTCCCCTGCGGCGCCCCGAGCTCCACCGCGCCGCCGCCGCCCCTTGCCCCGTCGCCCCTCGCCCCGTCGCCCCGCACCCCTCCCCTGCGGCGCTCCGACCTCCACCGCGCCGCCGCCGCCCCCTCGCCCAGCCGCCCCGCCCCTCCCCTGCGTCGCCCCCCGCCCCGTCCCGCCGCGGCTGTCTGGCCTCCCCTCCACCGGGCCGCCGCCTCCTCTAGCGGCCGCCCTCCCATCCACTGGCCGCCCCGCACCTCCTCCATCGGCGATCCCCAGCAGGTGAGTTCTTCCCCCTTTTTTTAGTTTAGTTTTTTTAGTTTCTTTTAGTTTAGTTTCTGTTTTAGTTTTAGTTTTAGTTTAGTTTTCGTTTCAGTTTAGTTTTAGTTTTAGTTTATTTTAGTTTAGTTTATTTTAGATTAGTTTTAGTTTTCGTTTAGAAGAATAAGAAGAGTAGAAGGAGGAGGAGGAGGGAGGAAGAGGAGGAGGGAGAAGAAGAAAGAAGAAGAAGAAGAAGAAGAAGAAGAAGAAGAAGAAGAAGAAGAAGAAGAAGAAGAGAAGAGGAAGAGGAGGAGGAGGAGGAGGGAGGGGACCACACCCTGACACCCTGACACCACGCCAGATTTAGGTTTAGATAATTAGAAGAAGAAAAAAATTGAAAAAAAGAAGAATAAGTAGAAGAAGAGGAAAAAGGGAAAAAGGAAGAGGGTTGCCGAGGGGATAGATGGTGGAGCCAGGGGTTCGGTGGTGTCGATGGAACCCTAAATAGCAAGTATCGTCGGTGCGAGATACATGTGGCCGTCGGTGTCGAACACTACATCCACGTCCCACAAGTGACGCCGACGTCTGGCGTCCCAACACTACAAAAAAAAGACACATCCGTGACATTTTGGGCCGAACGAATTTTTTTCTGTCATACTTTTGACACTTCTATGACGATAATTGTGACAAAACCCGGTATCATCATAGATGTGGTGGGCTCCTACTTCTATGACAAAAAATCATGACAGAAAATGGGCTTTTCGTCCCGGGCGGGCCGGAGACGCAGCTGCATGACATTCTTTGGGCCGTCCATGACGAAAAAACCGTGGTAGAAGCGAGTGCGCGGAAAATATCGGGGAGTCCCCGGTTACGGTGGGTGGTCGGGGGTCGAGCGATGCGCGTTTCTCTCGTACATACGCGCGTGTGTGCGAGGCGTTGGGCTCTAACTGAACCCGAGCGATTGCACTGCAGGCTACGCGTTACTGAACCCGAGCGATTGATCGATGGCTGTTAACTGAACCCGATCGAGCGATTCCTTCACTACTGCTGCTAATTGAAGCCGATCGATGCTGCCTCTGGATGAACAGTGAGCGTTGCGGGGGGTTTGGATGAACAGTTCCCGGTGGGGGTGGATGAACAGGACCCCGTGGTGTTGCCTCTGGATGAACAGTACCCCGATCGATTGAGCCGGTTGGGGTTGGATGAACAGTACCCCGATCGATTGAGCCGGTTGGGGCTGGATGAACATGACCCCGTGGAGGGCTGGATGAACAGGACCACCCCGTGGAGGGCAGGATGAACAGTAGATGGTGGAGGGCAGGATGAACAATAGCCCGTGGAGGGATGGTTGAACAGGAGCCCGTGGAGAGGGCTGGTTGAACAGTAGCTGGTGGAGTAGCACACTGTGGAGGCTGGATGAACAGGAGCCCGTGGATGAACAGTCGCAGGTGGAGGCTAGAGGAGGTCGACGGTGGATGAACAGTAGCCCGTGGAGGCTGGAGGGGGTCGACGGTGGAGATGAACAGTATCCCGTGGGGTCCCGTTTTGTGGTACGCCACACCCCTCCCGATGAACAAGACCCCCGTTTCAACCGTAGCGCTCCAACACAAGTCCGTTTCCTCCGTTTTGCTGTACGCCACACCCCTCCTGATCAACAGGACCCCCGTTTCGACCGTAGGAGGTCCGTTTCCTCCGTTTTGCGGTACGCCAGACCCCTCCCGATGAACAGGATCCCGTTTCGAACGTGGCCGGTCGAACACAAGGCCGTTTCCTCCGTTCTGCGGTATGCCAGGCCTCCTTTCCATCGGCTGTTCCGTCCAAGCCCTCCCGAACACGACGACGCATACCGTTCCGACCCAACCGGTTGGCTCCCCATGAACACGACGACGACGCTGTTTCTCCGTTCCGACCCAGCCATGTACACAAGCCCTGGCCGTACGTATGCACGAGTAGGCGTTCGAGACCCTGCCCGTATGTACGTACGTGGCCGTATTTTCTTTCTTGCACACTGGCCGTTGTACGTACGTGTACATGCTACGTGCGCGCCTCTACTACGACACGTGCGCGCCTCTACATCGACCAGTATGTACGTACACGTTCGCGACCAGAATGACAACGCTACGTATGCTTCGACCAGGTGGGTCCCGACTGTCAGTCACTTCCTTGCGTGCGAAGATGTAGCTGGTGGGTCCCAGCAGTCAGGGGGGCGAATCATTTTTTTTGTTTTTGCCCGGACGCACTCCCTTGCGTGCGAAGATGTAGCTGGTGGCTCCCAGCAGTCAGGGGAAACTTTTTTTTGCGAAATACGGTGGCCCATCCGGTGGGTCCCCGTTGTCAGGTGGAGGAATAATTATTTTGCGCGTAATAAGGAGGCACTTCCTTGCTGGGGCCGTGGACCCAGCTGTCAGCCTCTCCACGTACAGTCCACGTCCGATGGAAGCCGTTCCTTGACCACGTTGACCATGCCGCGCCGAGAGCACCAGGGCGGTGGACGACGGCGAGGCCTAGGAAGGGGACGACGTGGAGCCGGGGAAGACGCGGTAGTGGATGCCCACGCGGAGAGGAGTACGAGGGTTCACTGGTTCACTGCGGTGTGAGGCTGCCGTCGCCGCAGAATAACAGGGGGTGTGGGTGAGTAGAGGGATGGCCTGGCCAGCAGTGGGAGTAGTAGGGGGCGGTGAGGCCTCCGCCGCATCGCAGCCGGCCATGGGAGACAAGAGCACGAGGCACGACTGGCGCTGGTTTGGGCGGCTGGAGCAAGAAGACCAGAGGTTGAAGAAGCACTACGACCGTTGGATGGACATCGTACGGTCACTAGAGCTAGAATCGTGCATATTGACTAAGTTGACAAAGCCCTCCATCCCCGTCAACTTAGTAGGCCCACAAGTCAGCCTGCCACTATACTGGGTCCCAGCTAGCAGGGGGAGTATTCATTTTTTTGTGCGTAATAAGGAGGCACTTCCTTGCGTGCGAAGATATAGCTGGTGGGTCCAAGCTGTCAGCGGCGGTAACATTTTTTCCACGAAATACAGAGGCCCTTTCGGTGGGTCCCAGATGTCAGGTGGAGGAATCATTATTTTGCGTGTAATAAGGAGGCATTTCCTTGCGTGCAGCCGTGGACCCAGCTGTCAGCCTCTCCACGTACAGTCCACTTCAGATGCTTGTCGGTCGTTGACCACGTTGACCAGGCCGCGCCGAGAGCACCAGGGCGGTGGACGACGGCGAGGCCTAGGAAGGGAATGACACGGAGGCAGGGAAGACTCGGCAGTTGTTTCCCACGTGGAGGGGAGTACGACTGTACGAGGGTTTACTGGTTCGTCTGCCGTCGCCGGAAAATAACAGCAGGTGTGGGTGAGTAGAGGGATGGCTAGGCCAGCGATGGGAGTACAGTGGGGCGGTGAGGCCTGCATGGTAGCACAGCCGGCCGCGGGGAGGAGAGAGCAGGCAGTCCCGCCGGCGCTTGTTTGAGCGGCTGGAGCAGGAAGAGCAGAGATTTAAGAAGGACGACGGCCATTGGATGGACATGCAACAGTCACTGCTTGTGCGTCAACCTTTTTTTAGGAAAGCCTCAAATCTGTGGAAAACATCATACAGCCCATCTGCCATTATTTCTAATAATTTACAGCCCATTTGCTAATTCTTAAGGTTTTTATTGGAGCCCATATTCTTTTTGTTAGCATTACAGCCCATATTGTGGCCACGGTTAAAAAATATACGAAATTTTGCATATTTCGGTGCGGTCCGAACTGTTTTTAATCCCGAAATTTCGAGTCACATTCAAATTGATTTTAAAAATAAATGTATATCAATATAAAATCCAACAAATTGTCCAAGCATAAAAATCAATGCAATTTAAAATCCTGAAATGAAAAAAAAGAAATTTGAAACTAATTGCCGGTTTGATGTGTTTTAAAAATGTACAACCCATTTCTCATTACTGATAGGCCATTTTCTCGGCCAGCCGAATGAAGCTCTCCTCATCTTGAAAGATTTTCAGCCCAATAGGCCTGACAAAGCGACTTACTTGGCAAATCACAAAAAAACTGGGCTGTGGCCGTGGACCCAGCTGTCAGCCTCTCCACGTACAGTACTCTTCCGATGGAAGTCGGTCGTTGACCACATTGACCACGCCGCGCCGAGAGCACCAAGGCGGTGGACGACAGCGAGGCCTAGGAAGGGGACAACGCGGAGCCGGGGAAGACGCGGCAGTGGATGCCCACGCGGAGAGGAGTACGAGGGTTCACTGGTTCGGCTGCGGCGTGAGGCTGCCGTCGCCGCAGAATAACAGGGGGTGTGGGTGAGTGGAGGGATGGCCTGGCCAGCGGTGGGAGTAGTATGGGGGTGGTGAGGCCTCCGCGGCAGCACAGCCTGCCACGGGAGGCAGGAGCAGGCGGCACGACCGGCGCTGCTTTGGGCGGCTGGAGCAAGAAGACCAGAGGTTGAAGAAGCACTAAGGCCGTTGGATGGACATCGTACGGTCACTGGAGCTAGAATCGTTCATATTGACTAAGTTGACAAAGCCCTCCATCCCCGTCAACTTAGTAGGCCCACAAGTCAGCCTCCCAGTATGGTGGGTCCCAGCTGGCAGGGGGGTATTCATTTTTTTGTGCGCAGTAAGGAGGCACTTCCTTGCATGCGAAGATATAGTTGGTGGGTCCGACCTGTCAGCGGAGGGAACGTTTTTTTCGCAAAATGCAGAGGCCCTTCCGGTGGGTCCCAGATGTCAGGTGGAGGAATCATTAGTTTGCGCGTAATAAGGAGGCATTTCCTTGTGTGCGGCCGTGGACCCAGCTGTCAGCCTCTCCACGTACAGTCCACTTCTGATGGATGTCGTTCGTTGACCACGTTGACCACACCGCGCCGAGAGCACCAGGGCGGTGGACGACGGCGAGGCCTACGAAGAGAACGACATGGAGCCGGGGAAGACACAGCAGTGGCTGTCCACGCGGTGGAGAGTACGAGGGTTGACTGATTCGGCTGCCGTCGCCGGAAAATAACAGGAGGTGTGGGTGAGTAGAGGGATAGACAGGCCAGGGATGCGAGTATATGATGGGGCCGTGAGGCCTGCCCGACAGCACAGCCGGCCACGGGAGGCGGGAGCAGGCGGTTCCGACGGCGCTGGTTTGGGCGGCTGGGGCAGGAAGATCAGAGACTGAAGAAGCACGATTGCCGTTAGATTGACATCTAACGGTCTAACGCTGGTAGAGTCGATTGTTGACTAAGTTTCTTTTTTGGTAAACCTTGTGTACGCATGAACTTAGTAGGCCCACAAGTCAGCCTCCAAATCTGTGGCAGACAACATAGAGCCCATTTGCTATTTTTTAATAATTTGCAGCCCATTTGCTAATTCTTAAGTAATTTATTACCACCCATTTTCTTCCCAGGACCACGGTCAAAAAGTTCAACCTTATTTTGCATATTTCGGTGGAGTCCGAACTTTTGTAATCCCGAAATGATAAACATTTTTTAAGAACTTATTGATTTGCCAAAAAAATCGTTTTGTTTTTGTAAGCAAATAAGACGTGGGACAATTGAGTTGGTTTAAGGGAAAACCAGTGGTAAAAAAATCAGCGCTGGGAGGGATAACAACAACAAAAATAAGGATGTAAATATGAAAAGTGAATTTTATGTATTTTCAATATAATGATACGTGTATATGAACTAGTAAAACTATAGGTAGAGATTAGAAAACGGATGTAGGACATGCGTTTTAAGAGGAAAATAGAACTGGGCTGTGTGTTTGATTCAGTAAAAAAGTGCCTGCGGATGTTGTAAGACAAAATATAACTAACACTGGCGGGCCAGAGGCCAGTAGATACCTGCTGGATATTTGTGTCCCGTTGTCGTCATGGGCTGGGCCTGTTAAAAACAAAACCAAGCTTGGGTAGTCTACAGCCTGGTTGAAACTTGCTCGACCTGAAAAAACAATATACGTGCTCAATAAACAAGAGAATTCTGCAAGTACAGACTGATAACTGGGATGCAGCAGGGATATTGTTTTTTCATCATGATAATAACAGCATGCACTTGTTTCGAAAAATTTGGAGAACTGGGAATTCGAACGGTAGGTGCTTATGCTACCCATCAATTAAAAATCAGGTGCCTAAAAATTCGTTTCGAAACGAATGATTCAGCTTTATATCCACGTCGACCCTCGGCATGATGGTTGGAAGCAAATGCCAAGTTCATACCAAAAGATCGTTAACAACAATACCAACTTGCGGACGACAAGGTACTCCAGTACAAGTACCAATACCAAACTAACTTATAATCTTTTTACTCCTAGCCCTAGTGTTCGTCTGGTAGAAAATCTTGCAGAGGACCAGCTCCTTCTCTTGCTCCAAGTCCGGTCCCTGAGGTGGTACTGGTGCATCACCCAGTTGGTCCTTTGCTGGTCGAAGTTCTTGTTGGTGTGCAGCACCAGAACCTTTTTGCTGCCCGTCTGCCGGCCGTTGACCATCACCGGCAAGGTATTGCCGGTGTTGTGCCACATCACGTGCATGCCACACTCCGACTGTATCTTGAGACGCATCCACGTTCCCCTTTTGAACGCCCTGGAATTGCGCTAGAAGAAATGCTTGCTTAGGCCACTCAGTGTGATACCTGCAGTATTGTCGAATACAGGTTTTAGTGTATGTAGTTGGCATTTTTATAACATCTTTGGCATGCTGCAGTCATTTGTTTCACTTTTTATTAACTGTCAAATTGTAATTGCTTCACCAGGTCTGCGTCTAAAAAGGAAAATAGAGCTATAAACAAAGGAATATGTTTGTGCAAGTAGACGGCCGATCGGTGTCTTACGTGGAAGTTTCTCAGGATGGGAGTAGCATATGTCGTGCTCGCTCTCGATGGTTGGTATGAACAAATCGATGAGAGGGTGAGATCTCGCGCTGTCAGCACTCACTTTGGCCTCAAGGTGCTCGATCAGCTCCTGATCCATGGGATCGAACTTGACGCCAGCCGGCAGCACCGGCCAATCCTTCTTCGACTTGCATGGGTTAATTCCAGTTATATGGTACTCAATGTATGATCAATCGACTGTTTTAAGTGAATGATGAAAGATTTCGACAGATAAGTGGTACTCCAAATCTGAAGTCCAGAATACCCGAACACGCCGCCGGGATTCTTGTGTCACCTCACGCGCGGCATGTTGTCACGTCAATTCAATGTGTGGACATGATGAATAATTTGACCGACGTATACTATTACTGCTACTGTACTACTTACTAGTCGTATTTAGTGTCACATTTTAACCATAGGTTTAAATAACAAGTACGCACTTGAAGCCTAAGTTATATATATATATACTGCACAGCATCTCCATCATCATTATCAGTACATCCTGCGCAGGTGAGTTAGGATGCACTTGATCCCAGAAAGGTATCTATCCTTCAAACCAGAGGGAGTGCTTCAAACTAACAACAGTACATAATATCCAACAAAAGAGGGTCGTGCTACAGCAGCAGAATACATGGCTCAGTCTACATATCAGTACGAATCAAGTTGTGCATATTTGCTGTTGGCATGAACCACATCGCCGCATGTCGGGTTTGCAAAAGCCATCCATCGCATGGAAGCTTGATGCCTTTCACACACTGAAGATTATCTCGCAACAAGCTGTGTCGACGAATCTCTGGATATGGTGATTCATGAAACCCATGGTATGATGTGTAAACACAGTCCCCCCTGGCGAATGGAAGTTGCATAGCACGGTAATCATCGTCGGTGATATGATCGATGATTGGTTGGATGATCGAATAATTGAGCCCGAGGAACATGGAGTGGTTGCCGAGGATGTAAACCCGCCTCCAGTTGAATACGCCTGGCCCAACGGAGCTGGGATCTTTCTCGAAGACGAAGCAGCCATAGCCATCAATGTCACGAATGCCCCATGCATTGTACTGCATGTGGTTTGATGAAATGTTTGGTCAATTTGGTACGTGCAAATGAGCATCAAATGACCACCGTCAGCTGAACGAGCGATAAACCACCACCCATCGGCTGGTATGATCCCAGGTCCTGGAATCATGAAGGCCAGCGCATTTGCGTCTGCTGCAATAATTCAAATTGGAGACCAAAAGGACAAAAATAAACAATCATGTTCAGAGTATGTGTGGAATTAAGATTATTATAACAGTGACACATATCATAGACAGAGAATTGCAATGCCGTGGTCATAATCCTACCCCAAGTTAAAAAAATAAGCCAATGGCTTTCATATTCTAGCAATATATCATGGTTCAAACATCATGTAACAATGAGAGGGAAACATATATGACAGGGCCTACTCATATTCTACCATAGCACTTACTACAGTTATCATATCAACTCTAAGCAATAACATGCGTTGTTATAAAAATCCTGGAAATGAGAGTAACATATAGCAATCATGAGGTTAGACTCATAATATCTATTCTAACAATCATTAGATACCAATTGTTCTCATATCAACTCTAACAGTAACATGTGTGGTCATAAAAATCTAGGAAATGAGAGGAACATATAGCAATGATGTGGTTATAGACATACTATATATTCTAAATTTGTAACAATGAACAGGCAGTCGTATTCTTAAGGTAAAGATGAGATGAGATAGAAGAATTACACGACGATAGATTCCACCAGTATAGGCAGCCAATCTGTGCGTCGACTGCATAAACGATGCCATCATGCACTATAGCATCAGAAAAAAGTGTTGGGTGAAGAGGATCGACGATGAGCCATAACCATGTATGGCGACCGGATTCCAGATAGACTAATCCCATGTTGAACACATCAATGAGCTTGTAATCCATGTAGTCTTCTGATGGTGTGGGCACTTCGCAGATTACAACCTTCAGCAAACAGAGGTCGAGCCAAAAGCTCGACGCGTCTCGTGCGTAGTAGGCAGGAGTGTCCGGCGGGCCGCGAGGCTCGATGGCGGCAGTATCCAAAGATGGAAGGGTGATCTCTCGCTGGGTGTAGATATCCACGAGATGCCACGGACTACCGGATTGGTGGATGAGGACGATCCAGTTGGCCTTCATGCCCGCCCAGTAGTGGCCGTGCATGAAGGGCAGGTGGACGGGTAGTGGTAGCATGTCGAGGGGCACCACGGCAACCTCCGTAGGATCGTCAAGTCAGTGTCTGGGCCACCTGCGAGGATCGGGCATCAGCAAGCAGGGTGTCTTGAAAAGAGCCGGCCGGTTGCAGACGAGTAGATGGTACAAAGACACCGAGCATGTGGCCAGATGGACGGTGCTGAGTAGGTCCATACGATTACAAATCTGCTCCAAGAGAACATCGGGGAGGGAATTCCAATCGCGGCTCTGCGTGTCAGTCGGTTCTGCCATTGGGGTTTTCGGTGCCTGCGAGCCAGCGGGGAAGTGAATTCGGGCGGGCGAGCGAAGAAGCTTCTCCTCGTGTGGCCGAGCAGTGAGCGGGGGGATATGGTACGTGCGAGCTACCAAGGAAGATAGCGCAGGCGGGCGAGTAGTGAGCGGGGGGAAATGGTGTGCGGCCGACGATGGGGAAGAGAGGAGGAAGAAGAAGAGAGGAGGAAGAAGAGTGGAAGACGGGGAAGAAAGTGCATTAAATCTCAATTCTACTACTACTACCAGGATATACCGTCCTTCGGAGTGTAAATAGTTACACCGATGACATGTGGGTATACCACAAGAGGGCCCATATGTCAGTTAATGGAGGACAGAAGCGTGCTCTACTGGCAAACATGATGGCAGTACTGGGTAAGGCTGATTTAGTAACACCAACACGCTAGTTCAGCTTATTAATTAAGTGACCCATCTGCTGCAGCCTGTATTGTCACTTCACTGTGAAGACTAGTTGAATAGTTCTATCTGACCGAGATGGGGAATAATGGATGCGAAGACTTCCTTTCTACATTATCCCTATGCCTCTATGCTCACTTCACTCATTTTGCTCCGTACGTAGTCACTTGTTGAAATCTCTAGAAAGACAAATACTCTGTATTTGGGAACAGAGGGAGGATTTTACTCCGTATTTGGGAACAGAGGGGGCATTTTACTCCGTATTTGGGAACAGAGGGAGTATCACCATATGGAGGGAACAAAGGAAGCTTCAAATATGAACATGTCAATGGGAGGGGGTAAGCCCCATGCATGCATGCATGCAACATGCAACACTCACATGTACACATGGACGCACGCAACACTCACGCACCCATGCGGCACACAGCACACGACGCAACACACACGCTCACGCTCAAGTGCTCAACCTACTCCCTACGTCCGTGAAAGACTGTACATTTAGAGATTTACACATTGGCCGGAAAGGACGCAGTATGGACTAGTACTAGTACTGCTTTGATGTGTCCCGTCAACTCGCCGAACGAGGAGAAGCTTGCTTACTACGCCTCTCCCTCGCCCACGCGCGCGGTGGTTCACAGGAAGAGGAGAGGGTTTTGACTACAGCGCGCCCTCTCCCTCGCCCTCGCCCTCACGGTGGACGTGCATCAGTTCAATCGGTGTTAGATTGCCAGAAGCATAATGTGTACAGTAGTATCATCATTGTTGGACCTTCCGAAGAGGCGAAGAGCCAAGTGCAAGGTTCACACGAGTACGAACTGTTGAACCTCCCGAAGAGGCAAAGAGCCAAGCGCAAGGTTTTATAGGAGTTGTCATCCTAGTAGGAGCGTACTACAACTATAGTGAACGATGCTACTGTATGATGCCGCCACATCACGTATATCCAAAGCTGTGCCACCTTTTTTTTTCTTCTCAAAGAGCGTGTTGGAGCCCGTGCAAGTATGCCACACAAGTTCATCTCCAATTCATGTGATAAATTTGTGCACGACTAGTCTACATATATCCACAGCACTACCATTCACAATTTACCGTACTCCACTTAGACGTTATAGATGGGCTACATGTCCTCCTCTAGGTTCCAGTCCCAAGTGTTCTTCATGGATGGCACGATCCATAGCGGTGGGCAACGGGAATCATTGTCGCAGCTTTCTAGTCCGGTTCCACACGATGAAGACTCATCCAAGCTGAAGCGGCATAAATCAGGGATAGCGTGTCCCATCATGTCGTTCATCCGGCGGTGCGCATGGAAGACACAACCATGCTTCATGAACGGCAGGCCTTCCGTGTCATGCACGGAAGATGGCATCCGCTTCACAATGGGGTAGCTGTCCCCAATGAAAAGCGAGTACTCTCCAAGAGTGTTCCTCGGCACCCACGTAGCATCATGGGGGTCGAACTCAGCGCCGTTCATCTGGTACACGCGGCATCTCAGATCTGGACACATGGTGACATACATAGTCAAGGTCCATGCATAATAATGTTGTGCTCAAATATGGCGGCCGGTAATACTGTGCAGCAAATAGTACTACTCCGGTATAGAGGAAGTAAAATAACCGGCTTATTATATATAGCCACTGTTGGCTACATGGATGAGATAGTAAGACATGGAAAAACAAAAATGGTGGCAGCTTATGGGTTCAAGTCTTCAAGGGCCTAGCTAGCTATACGCGTCCTCCAAGGCAAAAAGTACTCCTACTAGTACGTAAGTAGAGTACTAGTACAACAATGAAAGAGAAGGCGAGAGGGTTAAAAAATGGAATACCTGGGTAGATGGTGACGGTCCGGTCGTGGTAGATTGTGTGACCATGTTGCACATCAGTGTTACCATGGGTAACGACTGCTAAGATAGTAGATCCCAATATGCCAAAGTCAGCTACAAGGTTCCAGGTTAGACCGAATCGCGGATGCAAATGCACATCCAGGATCGGCGATCTTATTTTGATCGCGGGATGACTAGTCCCTGCAAAATAATGGAGTACCATTGGGGATGCAAATGATGGTTTGTGCATTCCGTTTGTAATCTCCCGTACCGTAGGATGGCAACCAGATGAAACAAGTCCCCTGGCTTGTCACCGCGGAGATGCGGCCTAGATGGCGCACGGCGTCTTCGAACGTGTAGGGGTACAAATCTGCCGCCGCCAACATGCGCCAGCCTCTGCCATTACTGCCTCTTGCATTGATGGCAATCTTTATGTCGAACACCGTGATCAGATAGTAATCGTCGTAGCCGCGTCGCTTTGTCGGCGGGTCCGCAATTGCTATATTCTTCAATCTCATGTAGGCATCATCATACGTATTCAAGCCCAGCCAGTCCGGAAGGCCGATCCCAATGGTGGAGAAGGGGTCTACAGGAACGGCCGCACTGCTGTGGATGTTGTGCAAAATGATGGTGGTATCCGACCAGAGGTATGCAAGCCAATCTTCATTGGCACCGACCCAGACCTATATATAAGACGGTGGGCAGCAGAGAAATTACGGGATGGAAATGGAATAACTAAGTACTACATGATCAAACTCCATTACTGACCTGCTCATCAGACAAAATCCGAGTACCTCTCAATGTCGGCAACTCTAGCGGAGTCAACGTGCAACCATGGCCAGGGAGCGGTGTACTATTCGAAGGATTGTCCCATAGAAGAACCTTCTCCTCGAGGACGCATGGAAGACCAACAAGCATGGCCTTTTCCCAAGCCATTTTAATGTGACAGAGGAGTACGTACTCGTACTGTAGCAGTACTAGTACTACTTTCTCAACCATTGTACATGTTCTTACCAGCCAGCCCTACCAAGAAACGACTACTCTACAAAGTGTCGTTATAGGCACGTTTCAACCCATTGCCCTGTTTGGATACATTTGTTGTCAATCTAACCCTGCCATCCAAACACCACTTTGGTTAGAGTTAGTTCAGGGTTAGAATCTAACCTCTGACTTAGAGTATACAAATAGGACCCATGTCGCCCATTAAGTCAACGCCTTCTATTCGACCGGGCGTTATGACCTGTGGGACCTACATGTCAGTCTACACAAAAATCCCCGAGTGACCTCCTGTTGGAAATATGCCCTAGAGGCAATAATAAAATGGTTATTATTGTATTTCCTTGTGCATGATAATTGTCTATTGTTTCATGCTATAATTGTATTAACTGGAAACCGTGATACATGTGTGAATACATAGACCACAACATGTCCCTAGTAAGCCTCTAGTTGACTAGCTCATTGATCAATAGATGGTTATGGTTTCCTGACCATGGACATTGGATGTCATTGGTAATGGGATCACATCATTAGGAGAACGATGTGATGGACTAGTCCCAATCCTAAGCATAGCATAAGATCGTATAGTTCGTTTGCTAAGAGCTTTTCTAATGTCAAGTATCGTTTCCTTAGACCATGAGATTGTACAACTCCCGGATACCGTAGGAATGCTTTGGGTGTACCAAACGTCACAACGTAACTGGGTGGCTATAAAGGTGCACTACAGGTATCTCCGAAAGTGTCTGTTGGGTTGGCATGAATCGAGACTGGGATTTGTCACTCCGTATGATGGAGAGGTATCTCTGGGCCCACTCGGTAATGCATCATCATAATGAGCTCAATGTTACTAAGGAGTTAGCCACGGGATCATGCGTTACGGAACGAGTAAAGAGACTTGCCGGTAACGAGATTGAACAAGGTATTGGGATACCGACGATCGAATCTCGGGCAAGTAACATACCGGTAGACAAAGGGAATTGTATACGGGATTGATTGAATCCCCGACATCGTGGTTCATCCGATGAGATCATCGTGGAACATGTGGGAGCCAATATGGGTATCCAGATCCCGCTATTGGTTATTGGCCGGAGAGGTGTCTCGGTCATGTCTGCATGGTTCCCGAACCCGTAGGGTCTACACACTTAAGGTTCGGTGACGCTAGAGTTGTTATGGGAAATAGTATGTGGTTACCGAAGGTTGTTCGGAGTCCCGGATGAGATCCCGGACATCACGAGGAGTTCCGGAATGGTCCGGCGGTGAAGATCGATATATTGGACGAAGGGTATTGGAGTCCGGAAGTGTTCCGGGGGTACCAGGCTATGGCCAGCATGACCGAAAGGTGTTTCGGTAGCCCCGGCAAGTGTTGGAGGGCCTCATAGGCCAAAGGGGAAGGGGCAAACCAGCCCACTAAGGGGTGGTGCGCCCCCCACACCCTTTCCCACGTTACTTGGGGAGGTGGGGCGCCTCCACCTGGCTTGGGAGGCAAGCCTCCACCTGCTTGACTTGGGGGGCAAGTCTCCCTAGGATTTTCCCTAGGGAGATCCAATCTGCTTGGCCGCCGCCCCCTAGGGGAAACCCTAGGGTGCCTCCCCCTCTCCCCTTGCCCCTATATATAGTGGAGGGGTGGGAGGGCAACCGTACCTCTTCCCTGGCGCAGCCCTCCCTCCTCATACACCTCCTCATGCTGCTCCGTAGTGCTTAGCGAAGCTCTGCCGGAGAACCACGAGCTCCATTGCCACCACGCCGTCGTGCTGCTGGAGTTCTCCCTCAACTTCTCCTCTCCCCTTGCTGGATCAAGAAGGAGGAGACGTCCCCGGGCTGTACGTGTGTTGAATGCGGAGGCGCCGTCCGTTCGGCGCTAGAACGACTCCATCAACCGCGTTCTTGTAACGCTTCCGCTTAGCAATCTTCAAGGGTATGAAGATGCACTCCCTCTCTCTCGTTGCTAGCATCTCCTAGATTGATCTTGGTGACACGTAGGAAAATTTTGAATTATTGCTACGTTCCCCAACAGTGGTATCAGAGCTAGGTCTATGCGTAGATTCTATGCACGAGTAGAACACAAAGTAGTTGTGGGCGATGATTTGTTCAATTTGCTTGTCGTTACTAGTCTTATCTTGATTCGGCGGCATTGTGGGATGAAGCGGCCCGGACCGACCTTACATGTACTCTTACGTGAGACAGGTTCCACCGACTGACATGCACTTGATGCATAAGGTGGCTAGCGGGTGTCTTTCTCTCCCACTTTAGTCGGATCGGATTCGATGAAGAGGGTCCTTATGAAGGGTAAATAGCAATTGGCATATCACCGTTGTGGCTTTTGCGTAGGTAAGAAACGTTCTTTCTAGAAACCCATAGCAACCACGTAAAACATGCAACAACAATTAGAGGACGTCTAACTTGTTTTTGCAGGGTATGCTATGTGATGTGATATGGCCAAAAGCATGTGATGAATTATATATATGTGTGATGTATGAGATTGATCATGTTCTTGTAATAGGAATCACGACTTGCATGTCGATGACCATGACAACCGGCAGGAGCCATAGGAGTTGTCTTAATTTATTGTATGACCTGCGTGTCAATGAAAAACGCCATGTAATTACTTTACTTTATTGCTCACCGTTAGCCATAGTAGTAGAAGTAATAGTTGGCGAGACAACTTCATGAAGACACGATGATGGAGATCATGATGATGGAGATCATGGTGTCATGCTAGTGATGAAGGTGATCATGCCGCGCCTCGAAGATGGAGATGAAAAGGCGCAAGATGATATTGGCCATATCATGTCACTTTATGATTTGCATGTGATGTTTGTCATGTTTACATCTTATTTGCTTAGAACGACGGTAGCATAAATAAGATGATCCCTCACTAAAATTTAAAGAGACGTGTTCCCCCTAACTGTGCACCATTGCGAAGGTTCGTTGTTTTGAAGCACCACGTGATGATCGGGTGTGATAGATTCTAACGTTCGCATACAACGGGTGTAAGCCAGATTTACACATATGAAACACTTAGGTTGACTTGACGAGCCTAGCATGTACAGACATGGCCTCGGAACACAAGAGACCGAAAGGTCGAACATGAGTCGTATAGTAGATACGATCAACATGGAGATGTTCACCGATGATGACTAGTCCGTCTCACGTGATGATCGGACACAGCCTAGTTGACTCGGATCATGTATCACTTAGATGACTAGAGGGATGTCTATCTGAGTGGGAGTTCATTAAATAGATGAACTTAATTATCATGAACATAGTCAAAAGGTCTTTGCAAATTATGTCGTAGCTTACACTTTAGTTCTACTGTTTAAGATATGTTCCTAGAGAAAAATTTAGTTGAAAGTTGATAGTAGCAATTATGCGGACTGGGTCCGTAAACTGAGGATTGTCCTCATTGCTGCACAGAAGGCTTATGTCCTTAATGCACCGCTCGGTGTGCTGAACCTCGAGCGTCGTTTGTGGATGTTGTGAACATCTGACATACACGTTTTGATGACTACGTGATAGTTCAGTGCGTAATGTTGAACGGTTTAGAATTGAGGCACCGAAGACATTTTGAAACGTCGCGGAACATATGAGATGTTCCAAGAGCTGAAATTGGGATTTTAGGCTCGTGCCCACGTCAAGAGGTATGAGACCTCTGACAAGTTTCTTAAGCCTGCAAACTAAGGGAGAAAATCTCAACCGTTGAGCATGTGCTCAGATTGTCTGAGTACTACAATCGCTTGAATCGAGTGGGAGTTAATCTTCCAGATGAGATAGTGATGGTTCTCCAAAGTCACCGCCACCAAGCTACTAGAGCTTCGTGATGAACTATAACAAATCAGGGATAGATATGATGATCCTTGAGCTATTCGCGATGTTTGACACCACGAAAGTAGAAATCAAGTAGGAGCATCAATTGTTGATGGTTAGTAAAACCACTAGTTTCAAGAAGGGCAAGGGAAAGAAGGGATACTTCATGAAATGGCAAATCAGTTGCTGCTCTAGTGAAGAAACACAAGGTTGAACCCAAACCCGAGACTAAATGCTTCTGTAATGAGGGGAACGGTCACTGAAGCAGAACTACCCTAGATACTTGGTAGATGAGAAGGTAGGCAAGGTCGACAGAAGTATATTGGATATACATTATATTAATGTGTACTTTACTAGTACTCCTAGTAGCACCAGGGTATTAGATACCGGTTCGGTTGCTAAGTGTTGGTAACTCGAAATAAAAGGCTACGGAATAAACGGAGACTAGCTAAAGGTGAGATGATGATATGTGTTGGAAGTGTTTCTAAGGTTGATGTGATCAAGCATCGCATGCTCCCTCTACCATCGAGATTGGTGTTAAACCTAAATAATTGTTATTTGGTGTTTGCATTGAGCATAGACATGATTGGATTATGTTTATCGCAATACGGTTATTCATTTAAGGAGAATAATGGTTACTCTGTCTATTTGAATAATACCTTCAATGGTCTTGCACCTAAAATGAATGGTTTATTGAATCTCGATCGTAGTGATACACATGTTCATGCCAAAAGATATAAGATAGTAATGATAGTACCACATACTTGTGGCACTGCCACTTAAGTCATATTGGTATAAAACGCATGAAGAAGCTCCATGTTGATGGATCTTTGGACTCACTCGTTTTTTAAAAGATTGAGATATGCGAACCATGTCTATTAGTATATATGCATGAAGAAAGTCCATACAGATGGATCGTTTGGACTCACTTGATTTTGAATCACTTGAGACATGCAAATCATACCACATGGGCAAGATGACTGAAAGGCCTCATTTTCAGTAAGATGGAACAAGAAAGCAACTTGTTGGAAGTAATACATTTTGATGTGTGCAGTCCAATGAGTGCTGAGGCATGCAGTGGATATCGTTATGTTCTTGCTTCACAGATGATTTGAGTAGATGCTGAGTATATTTACTTGATGAAACACAAGTCTGAATTATTGAAAGGTTCAAGTAATTTCAGAGTGAAGTTGAAGATCGTCGTGACAAGAGGATAAAATGTCTATGATATGATCATAGAGATGAATATCTGAGTTACGAGTTTGGCACACAATTAAGAAATTGTGGAAATTGTTTCACGACTAATACCGCCTGGAACACCATAGTGTGATGGTGTGTCCGAACATCATAACTACACCCTATTGGATATGGTGCATACCATGATGTCTCTTATCGAATTACACTATCGTTTATGGGTTAGGCATTAGAGACAACCGCATTCACTTTAAATAGGGCACCACGCAATTCCGTTGAGACGACACCGTATGAACTATGGTTTAGAGAAACCTAAGCTGTCATTTCTTAAAAGTTTGGGGCTGCGACGCTTATGTGGAAAAGTTTCAGGCTGATAAGATCGAACCCAAAGCGGATAAATGCATCTTCATAGAATACCCAAAACAGTTGGGTATACCTCCTATTTCAGATCCGAAAGCAAAGTGATTGTTTCTAGAAACAGGTCCTTTCTCGAGGAAAAGTTTCTCTCGAAAGAATTGAGTGGGAGGATGGTGGAGACTTGATGAGGTTATTGAAGTGGAAGTTGTTCCTGTGGCACCTACACCAATTGAAGTGGAAGCTTATGATAGTGATCATGAAACTTCGGATCAAGTCACTACCAAACCTCGTAGGACGACAAGGATGCATGCTACTTCAGAGTGGTATGTAATCCTGTCTTGGAACTCATGTTGCTAGACAACAATGAACCTACACCTATGGAGACGCGATGGTGGGCCCAGATTCCGACGAATGGCTCGAGGCCATAAAATCCGAGAGAGGATCCATGTATAAAAACAAAGTATAGACTTTGGAAGAAATACTTGATGGTTGTAAGGCTGTTGGGTGCAGATGGATTTTAAAAGGAAGACAAACAATGATGGTAAGTGTCACCATTAAGAAAGCTCGACTCGTCGTTAAGATGTTTTCCGGCAAGTTCAAGGAGTTGACTGCGATGAGACTTTATCACTCGTAGCGATGCTAAGAGTCTGTTGGAATTATATTAGCAGTTACTGCATCATTTATGAAATCTTGCAGATAGGATGTCAAAACATCGTTTCCTCGATGATTTTCTTGAGGAAAGGTTGTATGTGATACAACCAGAAGGTTTTGTCAATCCTGAAAGATGCTAACAAGTATGCAAAGCTCCAGCAATCCTTCTAAGGATTGGAGTAAGCATCTCGGAGTTGGAATGTACGCTTTGATGAGATGATCAAAGATTTTGGGTTTATAAAAAGTTTATGAGAAACTTGTATTTCCAAAGAAGTGAGTGGGAGCACTATAGAATTTCTGATGAGTATATGTTGTTGACATATTGTTGATCATAAATGATGTAGAATTTTTGGAAAACATACAGGGTCATTTGAAAAGTGTTTTCAATGCAAAACCTGGATTAAGCTACTTGAACATTGAGCATCAAGATCTATAAGGATAGATCGAAAACGCTTAATAGTACTTTCAAATGAATGCATACCATGACAGGATTTTGAAGGAGTTCAAAATAGATCAGCAAAGAAGGAGTTCTTGGCTGTGTTACAAGGTGTGAGTATTGAGTAAGACTCAAGACCTGACCACGGCAGAAGAGAGAGAAAGGACGAAGGTCATCCCCTATGCTTTAGATGTAGGCTCTACAGTATGCTATGCTGTGTGCCGCACCTGTAGTGTGCCTTGCCATGAATTAGTCAAGGGGTACAAGAGTGATCCAGGAATGGATCACATGACAGCGGTCGAACTTATCCTTAGTAACTAGTGGACTAAGGAATTTTCTCGATTATGGAGGTGGTAAAAGAGTTCGTCGTAAAGGGTTACGTCGATGCAAACTTTGACACTAATCCGGATGACTCTGAGTAGTAAACCGGATTCGTATAGTAGAGCAGTTATTTGGAATAGCTCCAAGTAGCGCGTGGTAGCTGCATCTACAAGATGACATAGAGATTTGTAAATCACACACGGATCTGGAAGGTTGGGACCCGTTGACTAAAAACCTCTCTCACAAGCAAGATATGAACAAACCCCCATGGGTGTTGGGTTCATTACAATCACATAGTGATGTGAACTAGAATATTGACTCTAGTGTGAGTGGGAGACTGTTGGAAATATGCCCTAGAGGCAATAATAAAATGGTTATTATTGTATTTCCTTGTTCATGATAATTGTCTATTGTTCATGCTATAATTGTATTAACTGGAAACCGTAATACATGTGTGAATACATAGACCACAACATGTCCCTAGTAAGCCTCTAGTTGACTAGCTCGTTGATCAATAGATGGTTATGGTTTCCTGACCATGGACATTGGATGTCATTGATAACGGGATCACATCATTAGGAGAATGATGTGATGGACAAGACCCAATCCTAAGCATAGCACAAGATCGTATAGTTCGTTTGCTAAGAGCTTTTCTAATGTCAAGTATCGTTTCCTTAGACCATGAGATTGTGCAATTCCCGGATATTGTAGGAATGCTTTGGGTGTACCAAACGTCACAACGTAACTGGGTGGCTATAAAGGTGCACTACAGGTATCTCCGAAAGTGTCTCTTGGGTTGGCACGAATCGAGACTGGGATTTGTCACTCCGTATGATGGAGAGGTATCTCTGGGCCCACTCGGTAATGCATCATCATAATGAGCTCAATGTGACTAAGGAGTTAGCCAGGGGATCATGCGTTACGGAACGAGTAAAGAGACTTGCCGGTAACGAGATTGAACGAGGTATTGGGATACCGACGATCGAATCTTGGGCAAGTAACATACCGATAGACAAAGGGAATTGTATACGGGATTGATTGAATCCCCGACATCGTGGTTCATCCGATGAGATCATCGTGGAACATGTGGGAGCCAATATGGGTATCCAGATCCCGCTATTGGTTATTGGCCGGAGAGGTGTCTCGGTCATGTCTGCATGGTTCCCGAACCCGTAGGGTCTACACACTTAAGGTTCGGTGACGCTAGAGTTGTTATGGGAAATAGTATGTGGTTACCGAAGGTTGTTCGGAGTCCTGGATGAGATCCCGAACATCACGAGGAGTTCCGGAATGGTCCGGCGGTGAAGATCGATATATTGGACGAAGGGTATTGGAGTCCGGAAGTGTTCCGGGGGTACCAGGCTATGGCCAGCATGACCGAAAGGTGTTTCGGTAGCCCCAGCAAGTGTTGGAGGGCCTCATGGGCCAAAGGGGAAGGGGAAAACCAGCCCACTAAGGGGTGGTGCGCCCCCCACACCCTTTCCCACGTTACCTGGGGAGGTGGGGCGCCTCCACCTGGCTTGGGAGGCAAGCCACCACCTGCTTGGCTTGGGGGGCAAGTCTCCCTAGGATTTTCCCTAGGGAGATCCAATCTGCTTGGCCGCCGCCCCCTAGGGGAAATCCTAGGGCGCCTCCCCCTCTCCCCTTGCCCCTATATATAGTGGAGGGGTGGGAGGGCAGCCGTACCTCTTCCCTGGCGCAGCCCTCCCTCCTCAAACACCTCCTCATCCTCCTCCGTAGTGCTTAGCGAAGCTCTGCCGGAGAACCACGAGCTCCATTGCCACCACGCCGTCGTGCTGCTAGAGTTCTCCCTCAACTTCTCCTCTCCCCTTGCGGGATCAAGAAGGAGGAGACGTCCCCGGGCTGTACATGTGTTGAACGCGGAGGCGCCGTCCGTTCGGCGCTAGATCGGATCTTCCGCTATTTGAATCGTCGCGAGTATGACTCCATCAACCGCGTTCTTGTAACGCTTCCGCTTAGCGATCTTCAAGGGTATGAAGATGCACTCCCTCTCTCTCGTTGCTAGCATCTCCTAGATTGATCTTGGTGACACGTAGGAAAATTTTGAATTATTGCTACGTTCCCCAACACCTCCTACCTCCGGACCGTCCACCTAGTCATCCTTGGCCATGGGACGCAGCTACCGCCGCCGGCAGAAGGCGAGGTCAAAACCGCCGGTGGTGCGGAGCCCATCTTGCGGCAGCCCGGATGCCAGCTCCGTCCGGCGCTCGCGGTCGCTAGCTAGCCAAGATAGCTCTGTCCAGCTGCTTGTCCGCAAGGTTTGCTAGCCAGATTGGCACGGCGGCTTGCTCGCGCACGCCGCGCTAAGGCCAGCCAACTGGCTCAAGCGAAGGCCAGCGCGGCGGCTTGCTCGCTTGTGAGTCACGCTCGGGCCAGCCTGCCAACCCGTGCGGAGGCCAGCGCGGCGTCCGGCCCGTCCGACGGAGCGGCGGCCAACTCGCTCATCACCGGCGCCACCGACGAACACGCATCAGGACTGTTTGAAGTAATGTTCAGGAAACTAATGATTTGAGGGGGAATAACAGGATAGAAGGTCAGATGTGGGTCCCTCGTGTCAATGGTCAAACAAAATGTGTTGGTTTAAGCTGCCTCGTCAGCACGGACGTGTGGGCCAATCCTGTCATAAATGGGTTTAAACTAACCTAATCGGTAGGTAGTAGTTTTTGGCGTGGATTAAGAAATTTTGGGTATGTTTTTTCTATATTTTGTACAATAGATTCTTCCTAGGGCTGGTTGAAAGTGGTAGTTTTTTTTAAATACTCTACATATTGTAAGTAGGAGTGAAAGTTAAGCTTTGGAACCCAATAAGCAAGGCTAGTTACATAGTGCATATGTGTACATGATTAAAAGTAAATATCAACCATGAGTGACTAATATCTTGATGGAAAACTCGAAACTATGGAATACTAGGGAAAAAAATTGCATGGTTGGAAATACTAGCAATGTTCATGTGCGTTGCAATGAATCATAATTAGAATAATACTTATTCACAAACTTGATACAAAACACTCTAATTTTGATATGCATATATCACTAGAGATATATTATGTTTCAATTAGAATATATTCCTTGGGCTGTTTTGGTGAGGTCAGGGAGGGATGTGGTTGGTTTTAAGATACTAATTATGGGTTTTTCTACAAATTGGTAGACAAGTGGGATGTTTGTGAGAAAAGGCAACAACTTACCTCACAGTCGTTAGATGTAGAACTAATTGTCACAAACGACGGATGGCAGACACACCATCATCACCAACTTAGTCTTCTGTAGGAGTACTAGCAAGATCCGTGCATTGCTCAGAACATTAAGATGCATTTTTTATAAAAACACTCGTTGTGATTGACCCATGCGGGAGTAATCCCATGTGTAAAAACTAATGATATCTCGAGAAATAGGAGATAAGGTGAAGAGGAGTGGGGCGTGGTGGTGATTGGTGGTCGGACTGAGCGGAGGCATGGGGATTGATGATGCCGGCAGCGGCCACCAGGCCAGTTTGTTCTAGAGGCTTCCTTTCTTAATTGCTCAACAATGAGGTTGTTGGAGATAAGGATGAACGAGGGAAGGCCTTGTCTGCAAATGTGGAGAGGGGTGCGGGTATCTTTTAGTTTAATTTCCATCAGTCAGATATAGATCGGACGGTCTATATTGCAAGATGGCACGCGTACCATCATCACCAACTCGGTTTTTTATAAGAGAAGAGATATAAGTATGGAGATACAAACGTATTATCGATACTATCAGATCTGGGGTTCCGGCAAAACCCTTAAGGTTCGAACTCTGGGGTGCGCGCGAAGTTCTTTCCCTCCTACCGATCCACGCCCTAGCTCGCTAAGATCTCGTGGACGAACTCGACGAACTCGCACTGTTGTGGTGTAATACCCTACTCCAGTGTGGTGGTGGTGGATTGCCTCTTGGGCTGATGATGAACAGTACAAGGGGAAGAACAGCCTCCTGAGGTTGAGGTGTTCTTGTGCTTGTCAAACTTGTGTGGTGAGGACTCGATGCACTATCCGATGCCCTCTACTGTGGTGGCTAGTTGTACTTATATAGGCCCTGGTCCTCTCCCCAAATATTGAGCGGGAAGGGAGCCAACAACGGCGGGCAAATTTGAAAGGGGACAGCTAGTACAAGCTATCCTGACAAAATTGGTCTTCGCCTGCAAAAGGCTCTGGTGGTGATGCCGTCTGGGGCTCCATGGTGACCTCCGTCTTGCCGTCCCACTGGTCTTGGTCTCGTTGCACCCATATGAAAACCATTGCCTGATGCCTCGGTACTCCGCGCCTGCGCCTGCTTCCTTAGCACAAAAGAGGAAACAAGGACGCTGCGCGTGCTGGCGCCCGCCTGGTGTCCGTCGTCATGGCTCACGTCACTAGAGCCTCGCGAGGTTTGCCCCACCTTGATATCTCCGCTCCTCACAAGCCTGCCTGGAGAGGCCGCTCCTGAGGAGGGTCTTGAATGCCTTGTTGATGAAGATGGGCCGTACGGGCCTGCTAGCAAAGCCACACCGTGGGCCGCAGGCAGGCAAGTCTGGGGACCCCCGTTCCCAGAACACCGACAGTAGCCCCCGGGCCCAAGGTGCGCTCGGGCTTGGCTTCGAGGCGAAGCCAAAGGTCAAGTACGGAGCGCCGCGGGCCCCAAAAGCTTGTGGCCTTAGTCGACGCGTGGCGGTTTATTGGATGTGGGCGTCTCCGCTTCCCCACACTGCCTTTGAATCCGCCTGGCTATGCGGCCCCTCCAGCCTACATAGTTATTCTTCCATCGCCCACGCCTGGCTCCCCCAATCTCTTTGCTTCCTCAAGACTCTGCTCCTCCCTTCCAATCTGACCCGCGCTCCGCCTGCTTCATCGCCATGGCACCAAAACAAGCTGACAAGGGGAAGAAACCTCTGTCTTCGCCAAGCGTGCCTCCGTCCTTCGGGCCTGCGCTCGGCCGACCCCGGGTGCTCAACGACGAGGCCATGGACAAGGTGCGCCCCATGCTTGCCTCCAGTTTCAACGAGTGGGGAGAGACGGTGGCTTGGCCCGCGTCTCGCACTCGCATTGCCCGGGCAACCACTGAGGTCCCAATCTTCATAGATGCTCTCTGGGCTGGCCTGATTCCTCCCTTCTCCGCCTTCTTCAACGTGGTGCTCGAGCATTATCAGATCCACATGCTGCATCTTGACCCTCAATCTATGATTCTTCTTGCCGTCTTCGCCTTTGTGTGCGAAGCCATGGTTGGCATCGCCCCTTCTGTGGCCCTCCTTCGCCATTTCTTCTCATTGCATCTGACTGACCCTCGGCACAGCTCGGGGTGTGTGAGCTTCCAGGCCGTGGCCACGATAGCGGGCGCGGGGATCGACTTTGAGCTTCCTCCATCCACGAGTGAGTTTAGGACACGATGGGTGTTTGTTGACGCCGGTGTGCTCAGCCCTCTGCTCCATGCTCCACCAGGGCCTGTTGTTCCCAACTCCAGTTGAGGCCACCAGAGGCTCACGAGCCCCCGTCTCGTTCTTGTCTGGCTCAGGCTGAGGAGGCTGAAGGACCGCGGCATGATCGCGCCTATGGTGGTGAAGGAGTTTGTCAAGCACCGAGTCGCTCTGCTTCAGCGCCATTCCCACCCGATGTGGACCTTGCTCAGCAGCCAGGACCACATGAGGTTTCAGGAGGAGGGACTTCCTCTTATGACACGGCAGATGGTGCTTGTGGTCCTGACGGGTACCCCTCTGCCGGACGACATGCCCAGGAAGAGCTGTCTGCTGTACCGCTGCGAGAACAAGGCCGAATTTGCCGCGAGCATGCCCTCCTTTGATGAGTGGGGGCTGCGCCCGATCGGCCTGGTGGGGCCCCGCCAGAACCCTGTCGACGTGGTTCCCTTTCTCGCCACCGGTGCCGGGCTCGCCCCAAGTGAGGGTGCAGGAGGGCGAGCCCCAATGGAGGCCAGTGGCCCGAGTGCTGAGGAGCACATGTCGCATGGTGATCCTGGGGCGTCGTCCTCGGGAGCCCGCGATCCCTCCCCTGGGGCCCGACTGTTCACCGCTGTCGGGCACCCCTGAAGTTGTCCCTCCAAGCTCTTCTTTGGCCGCGCTTCGCGCTGGCCGCCATGTCCAGCGCTTTGGTCAGCTTTGCATGGACTTCGAGGAGATCCGCAAGAGGAAAGGATCCCCGAGCGGCAACAGCATCTTCGAGCCGTTGAAGCGAGGAAAGTACTTCGCTGTTGACGAGTAAGTACTGCACCTTGTGGTTTCTTGATTGCTGCTTTCCTTCCTGACGCTGGCTCTTCAGGACCCCTTCTGCCAGGGCCGTTGAGCCTTCCGAGAAGCAATCCTCGCCTTCCTCGGCGCCCGTGTTGGCCTTGTGCACCCCGAGCCTGCATGCCGCGCCTGGAGCCAGGCCAGTCGAGGGGGGTGCGCTCGCCTTCATGGAGACTCGAATCTGCGGCCTCGTTGCCCTTCCTGCATGGTCTGGCTTGGAGCCTGGCAGGCGTTCCCCGTTCTCCTCCTCTTGTTATGGACAGCAGCTGGTCGGCTTTGGCCTTCAGCTCCCCCTCAAGCAGCGGGCCCCGTTCAGCCAGGGCCCCTCGTGAGGTCGGGCCAGTACCTAGAGCGGCACCAGCCCTCAGCCCCCTGCCGAGAGGCAGTTCGCCACTTGATGTCCCGCCTGCAGCCCCCGAGGTGGAGGACGAGGTGGGGCGTGCGTTGGAGTTGGAATGCGGGCGGAGCGTCGTTCGTCATGAGCTCTTCCAGCAGGCGATGGACACGATGAGTCGACTCGGCGAAGAACTCACAGGTGCTGACTCGCGCCTTGAGGCCGAAGGTCTTCGGCTGGTGGAGGAACGGTGTAAGCTGAGGGTGGCCATCAACCTTGGCCGCTATCAGCGTGATCTTGACAATGCGAAGGCTGAGGCGTCCCTCAAGATTTCCCGCGAAGCTTGCTCCCGAGCCTTGGAGAACGCCCGCAAGGCTGACCGCCGTCGCGAGGCTGCGGAGAAGAGCGCGTGGGAGCTCCAGGCCTGGAGTGCGTCCCTTGAGCGCCAGGTGGAGGCGCGCAGAGCCGCCCTTGCGTCGCTGAGGGGGACGCCCACAGAAGAAGAGGAGGTCCGGAGGCGTGAGGAGGCGCTGGCTCTGGAAGTCGAGGGAGCGTCAAGTTGCTCAGGCAGAGGATGCCATCGGGGCTCGCGAGGCCAAGGTCCGGGAGGAAGTCGATCGTCAGGTGGCCCGGGTTCTCGCGGATCTTGAAGGTCGATACGACCTGAAGCTGAAGCTCGCAGGAACTGAGGCAGCGGGCAGGACCGACGCTCTCAGGCCCAGGTTAGACGAGGCGGATAGGCGTGGGGAGGCCACGGCTGCCACCTTGGCCATGGCGCAGACGGACTTGGCCACCGCCCGCGCCGAGCTGCTTCTGCTTCAGAAATGGGTTGAAGATGCCGAGGCCGTCGCGCGGCAAAACAGGGAGGAGGTGCTGGAGAGGCGGACGCTGGAGCGTGTTCACGCTCCCATGCTTTAGGATCTTCGGAACAGGGCCAACACTGCCCTGGGCCATGTCTGTGATGCGAACGCCCCTCATCCTCAGGTGAATGACTACGCCAGTCACCTCCGCTTCTTCGCTGATGTGGTGACACGCCTGGAGGCCCGATCTGACGAAGATCGTAGGCTCATGGAAGAGAGGAGTCGCGGCCTGCTCGAGCGCGCTTTCTCCCGTGTCTTCAGCCATCTCCTGAACGCCAACCCCGACTTCGACTTCGACGCCACCATCGCCCCCGTGCCCACAGTTGTTCGGGACGACCTGGCGCAGTGGGTAGAGGACAACGTGGACGCGGTTGTCAGGGCCTTTACTTCAGAGGACGACGCGATGGTGGTCGCTGCAGACAGAGGCGACGTGGTCAATGATGGGGACGTCGGCGCTGATGACGGTGGCGGCGACGCCGATGATGGTGACAGCGACGCGAGCGGGCGTCCGAAGACGACGTGGAGGACGCGGCGAGCGACATATCTGGCTAATTCCTGATCTCTTTACTGCTTCACCCTGTATGCAAAAACTCGGGTGGAGCCCCTTAAAGATTGTGAGAGCATTTTGGGAGGGGGAGCCCCTCATGTAAACAAATCATGATTTCTACTCCTTTATGTTGAACCGAGGGTGCATTTTGGTCAATCACGAGCCTGACGGGAAGCTTTGCCGCTGTGGCTTACCTTAGCTGGCGCAGGCCCTGAATCATACTGTAAGGTCGAGAGTTGCCACGGGGCTCCTGAAGGGTCTGCTGACGCGCCCGAGTGGGCCTCGCGAGGTTCTTGCGCCGATCGGCACGCATGGCGCATGTGTTGTGCCTTGCCCCGCTCGCGAGGGGCCCGCGAGGGGGAGGCGGTGAGCGTGAGCTACAGAACAAGGCAAGAACCAGATGACAAGAAATCGCTTGAACAAGAAAAATCACCCCCCGCACGCAATGACAGAAACTCGACTCCAACTTAAATCCAAATCTAGAAAGCAAGGCTACAGAAGAAGAGATCCAAAGCAAATGGCCGCGTCCGGCGCCTAGTCTAGTCTTCTGGTCTTCAAGTCTTCTCGCCAGCATGGAGCTAAGTGCTGCCACTAGGCATGGGAGGGAGCCCCTGGGCCTGAGGCCGGCACCCCTGAGACTCCGGGGCGTGTACAGCCCCACTCATTATTATGTGAGAGTGTCACGGGCGACGAGCTTCACAGGCACTGGGCCTTCTTCATAGGAATCGGCCTTGCTTCATATCGCCAGACGAGGGCCCCACCTTGTGCCACCCTCGACCACCTTTGAGCCGACCGGCAACCTGGACGACACAAAGGGGGGAAAGGGGACGCCAGCGGTGCCCCCGGCGACCACGGGTCCTCTGCCGGGGGAAGGCTCGCCGGCACCTCCCCGGCAGAGGGCCTACCTCCGGGCGTTGCCATGCTTCGCACGACGTGGGGAGGGGCCTTGCTCCTGGCTCCCTCCGCGTGGCCCCCAGCGCGCTTCCCCCGGCGGAAGGGATGCTGCTGTGCCAGGGTCGTCGACCGACGTTGTGACCTGATTCACTTGCAGCCCATGGTTAGCGTAAGCCTGCCCCTGAGAGATTAGTGGTACCCTGAAGTTGTCATTGCTGGCGCGATCGTCGCGGTTCTCCGTTGGTTCCTGGAAGGCTTCAACTTCTAACGTCCCTTCTTCCCAATCCTCTCCGAGGAACGAGCCAGGGTCATCCTCCGGTGCGTACTCCTGGTCCATCATGCGAGGCACATAGGCTTCCTGGGCCGTCACCCCGAACACCTCGCCGTAGTGCCCCACACTCCATGTTGCCCGGCCCAGCGTGGCGTCCTGAGGATGGTAACGCGGCATCCTACTAGGACCATGGGAGACGACGCTTGTACCCATGCTTGTCGCGGGCGGTATGGGGGCGGTGGAGCCCCCGGCGCCGCCGGCCATGCTGGTGTTGACGAAGCCCCCAGGCGCACCCGATGGCGCGTGGTTGCGGCGAGCCCGCCGTGTGATCCCGTAGTGGCCTGAGAAGGAAGCTGATAGTAGAAGGGCGGCGCTCTCGATGCCGCCGCATCCAGCAGCTCGGCAACACGCTCCAGCAGTGCATCCCGGCTGCTCTCCATCAGCCGGCACCGCAGCAGCTCTGGTGCCACTGTGAGCGCTGCACGCATGTTTGCCTGCTCCCGTCATGAGTGCGACACCGTTGCCGCGGCGTGGCTTGCCGCCCTTGCAGCGGCTCGTACTTGCCGTGGAGTGAGGGTAGACGATGCCTGGCCGCGCCGCCCGCGCCCCGCAGAGTTGGACGGCGTTCGCGCCACCTGGAGCGTGGGGTCGAGGTCTTCATGGGCAGGTGACACCGCTCGGGCTGGCCAAGCTGCCCAGCGGTCAGAGTCTGGCCTTGGATTTCCGGACATCGGGGCGTGGAGCGTCGGTGGATCGGTCGGCGAGGAAGAGGCACCGGTGCACCCCTACCTGGCGCGCCAAATGTCAGATCAGGGGTTCCGGCCAAACCCTTAAGGTTCAAACTCGTGGGTGCGCGCGAAGTTCTTTCCCTCCTACCGATCCACGCCCTAGCTCGCTAAGATCTCGCGGACGAACTCGACGAACTTGCAACACACAAAGACACAAGATTTATACTGGTTCGGGCCACCGTTGTGGTGTAATACCCTAGTCTAGTGTGGCGGTGGTGGATTGCCTCTTGGGCTGATGATGAACAGTACAAGGGGAAGAACAGCCTCCTGAGGTTGAGGTGTTCTTGTGCTTGTCGAACTTGTGTGGTGAGGACTCGATGCACTATCCGATGCCCTCTACTATGGTGGCTAGTTCTACTTATATAAGCCCTGGTCCTCTCCCCAAATATTGGGCGGGAAGGGAGCCAACAACGGCGGGCAAATTTGAAAGGGGACAACTAGTACAAGCTATCCTGACAAAAGTGGTCTTCGCCTGCAAAAGGCTCTGGTGGTGACACCGTCTTGGGCTCCATGGTGACCTCCATCTTGCCGTCCCGCTGGTCTTGGTCTCGTTGCACCGATATGGAAACCTTTGCCTGATGCCTCGGTACTCCGCGCCTGCGCCTGCTTCCTTAGCCCAAAAGAGGAAACAAGGATGCTGCGCGCGCTGGTGCCCGCCTGGTGTCGGTCGTCATGGCTCACGTCACTAGAGCCTCGCGAGGTTTGCCCCGCCTTGATATCTCTGCTCCTCGCGAGCCTACCTGGAGAGGCCGCTCCTGAGGAGGTCTTGCGTCGTCCGCCTCACGAGGCTTGGCCCCTCGCGAGGGTCTTGAATGCCTTGTTGATGAAGATGGGCCGTACGGGCCTGCTAGCAAAGCCACGCCGTGGGCCGCAGACAGGCAAGTCTGGGGACCCCCATTCCCAGAACGCCGACAGATACTTGTTTCCGTAAACTAGCATCTACATTCTATTCAACGCCTCAGCATGTGAGGCCTTAGCACAATGACTTCTCGACAGTGTAAAACAAAGGTTTTCCCGTCACCGATAAGGAGGGGGTGACGGCGGCGTGCTTTTTGGCTTGCTCTAGTCCTAGTAGTCATACTAGGTGGTCTAAGAACATGTAGATTTATTCTTTTTCATGTCTTGTGTTTGCCGTACTGCCACGACTATTGATGAATAGACGGTAAGTTATTCACGGGGAAACCCTTGTTGAGTGTGTTTGCGAGAGAGAGAGATAGTGTGCATGTGTGATATATCTAGAGACTGAGGCAATGATAACAGATTCTTTGTGTCTGTGTGTGGAGGATAGAGAGAGACATGTACATGGGGCTTTGTGTTGTGTAACGGGGAGACAGATATACATAATTAGAGAGTGAGTGTGCGAGATACACATGCGGACATGGGGAGAGATGAGGATCCAGATTAATGGGTGTTTGTCCATGTCTGTGTGTGTTTGTGCGCACGTTTGTGTGTGAGAGGGAGTGTGTGTATGTGGAGTAGAGAGACCACTAATGATGTAAACCTAGTATAAGGGAAGGGGGAATGGTGTGACATGTGTAGTAGCGGGATAGCATGGTTGCGGGCGGGGGGAGCAGACTATTTGGAAGAGACATCGATTGTGTGTGGGAGAGGGGTGAGAGAGAGAGAAAGAGAGAGAGAGAGAGAGAGAGAGAGAGAGAGGAAGAGAGGGGGTGTTTGTGTCCATAAATGGCGTATAGATAGGGAGACAATGTTGATGTTGTTTGAAATTGGCCTATGTACGGAGACGCAAGGGAAGCGAGTCATCGTGTGTGTGATAGTGACTTCATGAGAGATCTAGAATAGATGGTGTAGAGAACAATGTGCGAGATCGAGAACGATGATACATTAGGGAGCTATGGAAAGAGTCACGACATATATGTATACAGGGAGGAGCTGGGGCGGGTCCGCATGTGGGAGAGATAGAAAGAGGAGAGTGGTGCACAAGGAGACAAAGTGTGCTTGTTTTGCAGTGGGGGTGGTGTGTGAGGTGAGTGTGCGAGAACCACATAACTAGGGAGATAGACGTTTGGGGGCGACGTTTTGTGTGTATGGGAAAGATACACTCTACATAGTTCGTGTGCTTGGGAAAGAGAGATGCCGGGAGACCTAGCTAGAGAGTGGGGGAAGAGATGTGTGCATGCCCAAGAGATAAAGTGATAGAGACCTATATTGGGGTCCGGACTTTAGAAGAGAGAGGGTTGTTAATGTGCTCGTGTGTTGGTGTTTGGGGGAGAGAACGACTTCTCTGTGTGTGTGCGGGGGGGGGGGGCGACGAGGGGGGGTTTGCTTCAGATAAAGAGTGAGGTGTCAATATTTGAGAGACTTTAGCGTAATTGAGATATACATGGTCAATAGTGTGTGCACTCAAGGTTGATCAATTCGTTGCACAGATTGGACTATGAGATAACGATACTTTTGAACATGCGTGATATACTTTGATGTACCAGAATTACAAACCTAAGATTGGAATTTTGGAATTCGACTCCATCATTAGATTTTGTAATTCATTTAAACGCAGGTACATTTTTAAGCCGGGATTTCGTGATTTCAAATTCATATATCAAACCTAGAGATATACACATACGGGCATGTTCAAACTTTATAATCATCCACTTTATTCATACACATACACATTTTTGCTTTTGTCATCATATTTAGGATAAACACATTTGGAATTTCATTTGAATTGGACCATATGATAGTATTTTCTTGTAGTAGCTCAATGATCCATATTTGAATTGAATGGACAATCTAAGTTTCGAGTTGGAGACATTGATTTTCAAAACTTGCACTTTTTTTGCGTGCAAAACAAACAAATTCTCGGCCATGATATCATAGTCGGCCGTACAAGAGCAGAATAAAATTTCAGGCGCCAAAAGCTTTCAAACTTCCTGCTCACATTGAAATATCTCGTGCCCGAAAGTTTAGCCCTGCGATATTCCTGTTTTACCCCTGCCACATGAACTGAAAAGGGCTGCTTTGGTAACTCCATTGTTTTCCCCTCTTTGCCCCCAACATTCTTCCCCAGAGCCCCTCCCCTTCCCCTCCCTGACCTCCCCCCAACCACGGCAAGCCGCCGAATCTAGTCCTCCGTCACAGCGGTGGACCTCACACCCCAACGGATCTACTTTCCGCACCTTGGAACCCCTAACTGCCAAATCACCACTTCACCGGAGCCGCTTCAGCGACTGGCTTGTACACTGCTCCAGATCTCCTTGACCGCCATCATGGTCCACCGCACCGGATCTGCTTAACCGGCACCCTCGTCCACCACAGTGTAGGCCCTTCATTGACTCCCTCATCCGTCCCTTCGCTGGCCCTTCATACAAGCCCTCGTCCGCCGCAATAGATCCGCCTCACCGAAAGCACTGTACAACGCACCGGCGAAGCTTTCGTCCACTGCACCGGACCCGCTCCACGGACGCCATATTCAACTCCACCGGCCTTGCTTTACTGACGCCGCAGCCTCATCAGGTTATTTCGATCTGTACTCCTTTGGTTTTTCTCTTTATCGTGCAACTGTTCACTTACCACAGATGAGCTTTCTTGTATGTCGACAGGCGCCGCAACCGTAGCACCGGAGCCGATTCAGCGACGGCGACAGCCGGCCCAAACTCAACCGCAACACGAGCACCATCGACGATCCTTAGCTATCAAGTATGCCAACGATACCCATACGCCACCGAGAATCAGGTACTATTATCCAACGGCCGGCGCCTACATTCACTTTCTTAGCATAAGCACCACACCTTTGAATTTCTTCAGGGCATCATTCAGTTTTTCTTGAGACGCGTTATTCTGCTTGCGCCTGTAGGGCCATACTTCTGGCAGTGAACATGTTACATGTGCTGAATTACATACCAGTGCACATATAGTTAATATGCTTTAGTTTTGTCCTAAGTATTACTGTACTTCCTAGATATCACTGCCTACAATTTTACTTCTTGCATGCTATACCTGAGTTGGCCAATATGTCAGCATTGCCTGCTGTACTATCGTAAAGAAATGCATGCCTAGTTCATTTGAGTCCTTAACTTTTCCTCTGAACTTCATCACAAGACTATCTTCGTAGTTTATATGAGGCCACACTGTTAAGTGCTTTCTCAGATTATTTCAACTGCTTAGATGCCTTGGCAACTTAAATATAGCGGTGGTACACTCCCTTTCAACTAGGGATGTCAACTGTGTCCCGTTTAATCCCGATTAAAGTCCACCAGTGGTATGATAGTTCAAAAGAGTTTTTGTTTTTTGAGGAAAATGAACCAGGGAGCTAGCAAAAACTAACTAGATGGGACTGGCGGATGTCGTTCATTTGCCACTTACATCCCTAGTTTCATCTTACCATTTTAATTTCTTTTCGGTTGATGCTGCTTCGAACCATTTAAATATAGCTTGCCATGCTCGGCAATAATTCATATGTCATTTACCATGTAAGCTTACTGCCTGGATCATGCGATAACTATCTCTTACTTATGTCCAGCGGAAACCTTTCAGGATGCCGTTCACACTAGGACACAATGTACAACCCCAGAATCTATTTGTGGAAGCAGTGCACCATCCATGTTACCAGATGGTAGCAGTTCAGAGGCAACACCGCCGGAGAGCAGACTGAACACAGATATTATAGTTCTTGAGGCTCTACTAGAGGCAGAAAGAGATGGTGTGGCTGCCATGAATGAGGTAATCTCGATCTTGAAGCTGGAAATTATGTAATTAGCTGCACGCATTATGCAAGCAACCCAAGAATTGGAGGAAGTAAGAATTTTGCATTTGAAGACGAAGGAGGTCCTGCTGCTTCTGCTATCTGAAGCCCAGGGTAATCCCAGATCTTCTTTAGATAACAGTAGAAATTGTCATTAGAGTATTGTACTTGCATGTTGTGTCATGTCTCTGAATGGATTATGTTGTAAGACCCCCTATGATTTCCATGTGTTGTAATGATCCAAAAAAATTAGGCAAGGTAATCCTCAGTACTTGTATGATTGACATAAGGTGAACTGTTTTTAGTGTGAGCATATTGTATTGGATGAAATAACTATTTGACTCAAAGTGTATCCAACCTACTGAATTCGAAGATCACGGCGTTTCTAAATCATAATCATATATAAAGGTGGAATAAATCTTAGTTGTGGTTTTGAAGAAATAAATAACAAAATGTAGAATTATCTGTGGATATTCGTAATCGTTTAAAAATTGGATTTGGATTTAGTTGCCAGGGCCCAAGGCAAATGTGAATGCTAATTCTCCAAGGTTTGAACGAAGCGGCTAAACACCCACTATCATTTGTGGGCTGGCCGAAGCAAGTGTTTGCGAGATGGAAATTACTGTCTACCCCTGACACTTGACATCCTTATCGACCGGATTTACACTGCTGTCGATAGGGGTAGACTAGTAACTTCAATCAGACGTGACAGGACGGCCTCTGAGCCCATTCAGACACGGTGGGCGCCAAACGTGGGCGGCAAAACACATTTGATTCAAGCTCGTCCGAAAGACATGTGTCTCTCCCTCCATTTCCCCATTCATCCACGGTGGGCGGCAAAACAAACTTTCCTCGTCCGAAATCGATGTAGGCTAATATTTTAAATAGGGGCAGATGTGTAACTTCCCTCAGACGTGACACAACCGCCCTACCTGTCAGACCCGTTCATACACCGTGGGCGCCAACCGTGGGCGGCAAAACACCCTCTCCTCGCCCGAAATCGTTACCGGCAAATATTTGGGAGATGCGAGATTACCGTTCTATCCCCAACCGACGTGATGTCCGAAATTTTAAACGGGGGATAAGTTCGTAACTTTCCCACATTTCAGACAAGCGCGTCCCAAAGTTTGAGATCCCCCCTCCCCCTCCATTTCCCCATTCATACACCGTCGGTGCCACGACAACCTCCCCACTGCGGCCAGCATCCTCCGTCCGCCACCCCATCCTCCACCTTGCTGGAGCCGCTACCCCTACCCCGTCGTCCACTCCAAGAGATGGACGTCTCTCATCCACGGCGCCGGACCAGGATCCTTTCATCGCGTCATCTCGCTTCATCGGCGCCGTCGTCCACTTTGCCGTTGCCGCTCCTACGACCGCCTCGTCCACGGCAACAGGATTTATCCCCCAACCCGGCCGTCTGCCATCTAAAGTCTTCTTCCCCGCCGCCGACAACCATCGCACCCGCAGCACCCTCGTATCAGCAGGTGCCTACACAGCGTCGCAAGAGAGGTGGTACTCTTCCATATGTGCTTAAGTTATTGATCTCACCCGGAAAATAGATCTTAAATTGTTTACTGTACTTTCCTTGTCCGTACCAAATCGTAGTGGCTAGTTGAATGCAAACATTGGTTGCGAAGTAGCTTTGTCTAGTTTGCACCTTCAGATCCGCCATGTCGCGATCACTATACTCGTAAAGCTTATGGTTTCCCCCCTTTATATTCACTACCATCAACGTAGGTGCTTCCCTGCTTCGTGTCGTGCTAGCACTGCTCCTCAAGACCTCAACCCATCAAGCGAAACAACATGCCACTCATAATTCCAAAGCTTACGTGTTGAAATACGAATCAGATATGATGCTCATATTGCTAAAATAGAGAACGTTTAATTGGTCACCGAATGTTCCTGTATTCATTTCGAAAAGCATGTGCGCCACCCACTGGTCCAGCTAGTTCCACTTTCCTGATTTTACTCTTGATGCTTAGGGTTTTCCCCTTTTATCTACTCTACTATGATCTGTGTGGGTCCTTTCTGTCATACTAGCATTACTCCACCCTTCAAGCTAAAAAACACAACACTCAAAATTCCAAAGCTTAGTTGTTCAAATATGATTGTGATATGATACTGATATTAGTTAACAAACACATTTAATTGGTTAGCTAAAGGTCCCACTTGAGTTTCCAAATGCATGTCGCGACATATAGAGAGACAGCAGAATTGCATTTCTTTGTCACTTGTTGACTGTACTTTCTTGTTCGTACCAAATCTTAGTTGTTATTTCAAAGCAAATATCGGTTGCTAACTACCCTTTGCGCGGTTTGCAGTTTCAGATCTGCCATCCCACTGCCACGGTCAACACTATACTCATCATGATTACGGTTTCCCCATTTTATGATGACCGCGATCAGCCTACGTGGTTCGTGTCGTAATAGCACTGCTCCACCCATCGAGCTAAACAAGCTTAGTTGTACAAATTCAAATATGATATTATGCTGATATTAGTAAAACTGAGAGATGCTTAATTGGTCAGCTAAATGTTCCTACTTTAGTTTCGAAATGCATGTGAGCCACATATGGAGAGACCAAAGGAATAGTATTTCTCTGTGCGCTCTGGTTCATCATGGGTGGCCACCCGACATTGTATAGAAAGACTTGTAATATCTTCAATCTGCTTGCTCTTCTGCTCTTCTTTAAGATGATCCTCTTCTCTTGCGGTCGACTGGTCAGGTCGAGTTATTCTCCCTTAGTATATTTTGAATCTGTCAGGTCAGGTCGACTTGTTCTTCTTTACTATATGTTGAAGCTGTCATCTGCGAAGTATCATCACTTCTGGAGCTCTCATATTTTGAGTAGTAGGCCACACTATATTAATGCACACACCAAATTACAACATGCATGGCACCTCTTAGAAGAATTGCAGAGATAGCACAAAGGGGTTTACAGGGAGGAAGTATTGGATTAGAACCACTTCTGCATTACAAAGATAATCTCACTTGTTTTTATGTTTTCATGCATGTCAGGTATTGAACATTATCAAAATAAATATGAGAATGGGCGCACGAGAGGAATATTGCGGAACGATCCACTGGCTAACAAACTTGGCATGGTGGAGGATGGCCTATCTTATTCACCCATCAAGGTGCATGCTCTAACTTGGCAAGGTTGTATTGGTCGCACATATTTTGCATCTGACCTCTTGCATTACTTCTACTTTGTTACACCATCTGCTTAGTTTAAGCATCATATAGGAGTATATGCCATACCTATCCATTTTCTGTACCTATTCCATGTGTCGTCATACTATGTTTTTCCAGTCAAATGTTGTTCTTTCGTAATAGATGTCCAAAAGGAAGAGGGTGATTCCAGATCCTCAAGGAGTACAAACTAGGTATTTGGAAAAGGTAGTGATACCTGTTAAATCAGATAGATCAGCAGCCACAGAAAACACAAGCCAAACTGTAACAGACTTTACCCCTACTCCAGTGGCCAAACCCCTATTAGAACTGCTGACAGCCCAGCGTCAGGTACTGTCTATGATATCAATTCAAAATTTGAACTCCTAAATTTCTGCATGTAACTTACCTTCTCTCTTGTATGAAAACTAATTTCAGATGAATCTCCTTGCTCAAAGGATCATAGGATCTCACGACAATACTGGGCTCTGCATTGCTCTTGTCAGTACCTCTTGCCCTTTGTCAGCATACTTACACTCATTGCTGTTTGATTATGTAGCATCACGGTAAATGTTCGCTTCTTTATCCTTCTTTGCTTGAAATTATAAGATCTATATTTACTCTTAGATAAATGTAGAATTAACACAATGGTTATGAAGTTTTGGATTGCTCATGTAAGTACCTGTTGTCATGTACTCCCTCTGTATCGAATTAATTGTTGATCAATTGGATGTATTTAGAACTTAATAGTGCTAGATACATCCATTTGAGCGACAACTAATAACGGACGGTGGTGGTATTACTGTACATGCATCGCGAGATAGTTGATTGTCTAGCATTACTCTGCATCTTATCTGCCATGCCCTCCACTTTCTCCAAATTATCATATCTACATTTACTCTTACCAAAATGCTGAATAAAGCCAATGCCACTGCACACGTTGATGTCTGCATTCCTCTTGTCAGTACCTTTTTCCTTGTAATGTTGTACTTAATTAATTGCTATTTGATTATGTATCATCAGTCTGCACCTGAGCTTCATTATCCTCTATTTCTTCCAATATTATTTGATCTATATTTACTCTTTGCAAAATGTAGAATAATGGCAACGCTTATAAAGAATTTTCTTTGGGGAATTTATTGAATTATCTTTCCATCAACATGGAGAAGGGCTTTGTCCAGCCCGTGTTAACATGTAATGTAAGTTCATCCTTCTCAAACCTTCAAACTTTATTCTAGTATAGATTTGGATAGGCATCATTTCCTCCACTGCTGTTTACATCTGATTGGACGTTTGCAACAACTACCAGTTTTAAATAGTAGTTGTAAAAACATGTTCCTTATGCAGAACAGATCCATTTATTTGCTTATATAATTGTGAAACCTGTTACGTGTCTCCTTGTTTCTCTTTCAGAGTCGTATCTCTTATGCCAGGCGGAACTTCAGGAAAGATAGTGAGCCAAACCATCTTGAGGACAACGAGATGACCCCAAGGTCCTGTCTTGATGAAGACAGTGAGTTGAAGCTACACATCAGTAGGTATGAGACAACCTCTGTGCATTCGCTGCCTCAATCAGTTCGACTTCTTCAAGCTCAACTTAAAGCGGAAAGGCTTGCTTCAGCTCAGCTCCGACTTGAAGTCAAAGATGTAATGAAGATGTCAGGGGACTGCCTTGCGCACTATGGTGCCATACAGCTAGGATGAAGCATCTATCGTTGACACAACTGAGGTCTCTTCAGCTTGTTCGGCTGCTTGCGGGGGCCCGAGCTTGCCAGGTCTAGTGCCTTCTGAAGTGCTCTCAGTTTTGTATATTCTTTTGTCGGCGCGTTTATATGCACTGGTGGCGACCTTTGATGCGCAGTGTATGTAATCCGCGGTCATGTTGCGCTTTATTATCACCGGTTAGCGAACTTTGATTCCTAATATGCCGTAATTTCTTTATTATATAGTCTAGGTTTATTCTTTGGTCGGTATGTTGTAATTTAGGCCGGAAGGTTCAGTGGATCTCAGTGTTGTCGGTCTTCAGGCCGGCTCGTTACTCATATGGGCCAAAACGTGGGCCTATAATCATCTTGGGCCATTAGCAGGTCTAAACCTATAGTAGTTTCCCGCCTTTAATAGGCCACGGGCTACATATTTACTGTAGTGACATTGGGCTTCCTACGGGCCGTAGAAACAATGGGCCTTCTACGGTCCATAGAACAATGGGCCTGGGCCTTCTACGGGCCGTAGAAACAACGGGCCTTCTACGGGCCGTATCATCAATGGGCCTTAGACGGGCCGTATGATCGATTGGCCAAACATGGGCCAAAAACAGACCGCATTATGGCCGTAAACGGGCTAGAGTTGGAGTCGTCCGTTCATGGGCCGACCATAACGGGCCGTTGCTAATAGGCCGTATTTGATGACGCTATGAAAACGGCCCAACGTATTAACGGGCCACAAACGGGCCGACTCTAACCACGGGCTGAATTTGGCCCACAAGCAGAAAATGGCAGTAACGGGCCGTAAGTAACTGAATGCTAGAAATGAGCCCAAGAATAAATGGGCCCTGAGAAGGCCGAAAGATAACATGGGCTGCAAACGGCCCAATGGATTAATAGGCCGTTAATGGGTATAAAGTGATACACTGTTCATTATGGGCCAGTTTCACCACGGGCCGTTAATGGGCCGAGAGTTACAAAGGGCCTCATCTGGGCCGAAAGACGTCATGGGCCATACATGGGCCGGAACTTAAAATGGGCTGGAATCATATTGGACGGCCCTGATGACGCTACTGGGCCTAATTTGGATAGGTCGTAACGGGCCCTGGGTTAGCGGGCTGTAAATGGGCTATATGCGAACATGCCGTTAACAGGCTTTCCGTGGGCCGGCCCGCCACCTTTTGACCAAGTCAAATGGGCCGGCCTTTTCACAGGAATGGGCCTCTGTTGGGCCGTGCCACGTGTCGACGTCTCATAGGCACCTTCTGTCCAATGAGTGGATGACATCTGTCCCAACGGTGAGCCGACACGTGTTTCCTCCAGCCAATGATGATTTTACACGTGGAAAATCCCCATTGGTCAGGGCTGCAGGTTATCGGATCCAAAATCGGACCCGATAGCTTAACGGCGTTCCGTTACGGTGGATGCCACATGTCGGTCACCCTTGACGAAAGCACTTCTGTGACGCGCGATTTATCGTCATGGAAGTGGACACTTCCGTGATGATAATTTTGGTAATGTCATGGAACACTTCTACGACAACACAGGTATGACTATCTTGATTCTGTCATAAAATTGTCATGGATGTACATGCATGACAAAAAATGCAACCTACTGTGACAAACACGTATCATCACGGAAGTGTATTTTTTTGTAGTGCAAAGCAACTGTTCTCGGTGTTGATGGCGGTCGAACACCATCGCGAATTTGCCTGGCAGCCTCTGCGATGACGATTAAAAGGCAAGTGTTGAAACTTGAAACACCCAAACTGACTCAAGTCGGTTGGTTGTTTGAAATTTCAGAACTTGGCTTTAATCCTCATCGCAGAGGCTGCCAGACAAATTCGCGAAGGTGTTCGACCGTCATCGGCCACCAGAACTATTGTTGCGGGACGCCGGGCGTCGGCTTCACTTGTGGGATGTGGATCTAGTGTTCAACGTCGACCGCCTCATGTAACTTGCACCAATGGTAGTTGCTATTTAGTTTACCCGGGGACGAGCGGGTTAGGGGGTTCCTCGGTGTCGATGGTACCCTAAATTGCATGTATCGTCAGTGAGAGGTACATGTGGCCGTCGGTGTCGAATACTACATCCACGTCCCACAAGTGACACAGGGGTCCTGCGTCCATCAGCAACAGTTCTCGGTGTCGATGGCGGTCGAACACCATTGCGAATTTGTCTGGCAGCCTCAGAGATGACGATTGAAAGCTAAGTATTGAAACTTGAAACACCCAAACTAACTCAAGTCGGTTTGGTTGTTTGAAATTTCAAAACTTGGCTTGAATCCTCATCGCAGAGGCTGCCAGGCAAATTCGCCAAGGTGTTCGACCGTCATCGGCCACCAGAACTATTGTTGCGGGACATCGGGCACCGGCTTCACTTGTGGGATGTGGATCTAGTGTTCAACGCCGACCGCCTCATGTAACTTGCATCGATGGTAGTTGCTATTTAGTTTACCCGGGGACGAGCGGGTTAGGTGCTCGCTATGTTACTCATCTTTGGATTTAAATGTGCAGTTATTTCATCGCTGCGAGGGTCTAGTGTTCGACGAGCTCCGCCCCTGCGTTCGTTGGTCAGCACAAATGACATCTCCTCCTCCCCCCTTCATTTGCTCTGTTCCGGTCTTCGTGCCGATGAAACTTGCTAGCTATAGGTGTCAATCATCAGTATGCGTAACCACTATGCGTCTCCCGTTCGAAAGGGTTTCATCTATAAATATGCATGCATTTGCATATTTATAATCGTGATTCTTTCGAATTGTCCAACGTTATCCATGGACAGCCCGAGTATGTGTAGATTGGGTTCGTTTTCCCATATGCTCTGCTCCGGATCCGATGCAGAATTTCGTCAGTGCCTCCCTATAGTTCTCCGGGTACACATCCTCTCTGCTTATTGCCGAGACGTGTATTAGGAGAACAGCGGGGAGGTGCTGCCGAAATTTTGCGTCGGATCCGAAGCAGAGCATGGGAAAACGAACCCAATCTACACATACTCGGGTGGGATTAGGACCTATCTTTACCTATTAGCGTGTAGGTTGCATGGACGTAATAAAACTGACAAACTCCATTAACTGATGGATATGGTTTGCTTAATTATGTATATATTTCTTGTGTGTCCAGTAGGAATTCAATATGAGTGATCGTGCGTGGATGTACACCGGTTACACTAGTCAGAAAGTTTGGACCGAGGAAGGGTTAACAAAAACCAAGGGATTTGTTAGGGCCGCATTTGCAAATGGCCAGGAATTAAGCTGGTGCCCCCATGCCCGTTGCGACAACTATAAAAAGAGGGACGAGCTTGAAATGAGTAAAGACCTGCAGAAGTTTGGTTTTACGCCTGGTTACACGGTCTGGACATTACATGGTGAGTCTGCCCAACGTGCCAAAGCCGAGGTGGTTCATCGTCGCACCGACAAGCATGGTACCGGGACCGCAGACATGGTGCAAGACTTTGACGATGCTCGGGACTCGGACGAGGAGATGGAGGAATCTGCAAAGGCCTTCACTGAAATGTTGGAGTCCTCAAAGCGTCCTCTCCACGAGCACACTGAGCTTTGTCAGCTGGATGCCATCTAACAAATAATGGCTTTGAAGGCTCAATTCAACTTGGGCAGAGAATGCTACGACGCGATGATGACAGTATTCGGACGATTTCTACCCAAAGGCCATGTGCTACCTCCAAACTTGTACCAGTCAAACAAAATCCTCCGTGCTCTTAAGATGCCCTATGAGAAGATACATGCCTGTGAGAAAGGATGTGTCTTATTTAGGCTTCAGTATGAGGACTTGAACTATTGTCCCATTTGCAATTCTTCCAGGTATGTTGTGGTAGACAACGGTATGGGTGAGAAGACACAGACCAAAATACCCGTTAATGTTCTTTGGTATATGCCAATCGTACCAAGACATCAACGTATTTTTATGGTCGAAGAGACGGCCAGACAGATGACATGGCACAAAACGGGCAAAAGAACCGAACTAGATGCAGATGGGAATGTGATGATGGTGCACACATCGGATGGTGAAGCGTGGAAGCGCTTCGATGCATTACATAAGGAAAAACAACAGATCCAAGGCATCCTCGAGTCGCCGTCAGCACAGATGGGTTCAGTGTGTTTGGTCAGATGGCAACCCCATACAGCTGTTGGCCCGTGTTTGTCATTCCACTCAATCTCCCCCCTCCCGGGCAGATTATGCAAAGAAAGAACATTTTCCCGACGTTGATAATTCCAGGGCCCAACTATCCAGGGAAGAATATGAATGTGTACATGCAGCCGCTTAAGGACGAATTGCAAGAAGCTTGGGATAATGGGTTCAAGACATACGAGGCCTTTAGCAAAGAGAACTTCATAATGTGTGCCTGGTACATGTACTCGATGCATGACTTGCCGGCGTATGCGCTATTCGTTGGCTGGTGTGTGCATGGAAGGTTCCCGTGCCCCACATGCAAGGGAGCTCTTGAGTTTCGTTGGCTGACGGCAGGGCACAAGTATAGTTGCTTCGACTTGCATAGACCGTTTCTACATCCTCACCATAAGTTCAGGAAAGATAAGAAGAATTTCATCAAAGGTAGAGTTGTCAAACACTCTGCACCACCTGCGTTGACAAGCCAGCAGACCCTAGATCAGTTAAATGCTCTCGAGCCAGATCCAGAGCGTCCAGGGTATTTCAGGGGGTATAATAAGGAACATGCCTGGACTCACAAGACATGCTTCTGGGGTCTGCCTTACTTCAAAGACCTCCTTTGCCCACACAACTTCAACGTGATGCACACTGAAAAGTATATCGCCGAAGCCATTTTTGGTACATTGTTCGGCATAGATGGGAAATCAAAGGATAATACTCAGGCTAGAGTCGATCAAGAGGAGCTATGTGATAGACCGTTACAAAACATGAAAGAACCGAAAGGAAAGGGGGACTGGATGAAGCGAAAGGCATGGTTCAATCTTGGAAGGCCAGCTATGAAGGAAATTATTTTGTGGGTGAAAATGCAGTTGATGTTCCCCGATGGGTATGCAGCAAATCTAAAGAGGGGAGCGATTCTTCAAAAATTGAAAATATTTGGTCTAAAAAGTCATGATTGGCACATATGGATTGAGTGGATAATGCCGGTGATGTTGCGTGGCTTCATCCCTGAGGATGAATGGCTAGTACTGGTAGAGCTGAGCTTATTTTCCTCGAAAATGACATAATAACCTTACTATGCTCCAAAATGACCTACTTACCTAGCTTAGCTCTAAAATGACCTACTTAGCACTTTTACCTAGCTTAGCAATAAAATGGCATTTTTACCTACCGTAGTAAGAAGAAGAAGAAGATACAGAAGAGGAGAGGAGAAAAAGAAAGAGAAGAAAAAAAATCTTCTTCTGCTTCTTCTTCTAACTAGTCTTCTTCTTCTTCTTCTTCTTCTAACTTTCATCTTTCCCAATTTGCAGATTTGCTTTACACGAGGAAGCTTGGATTCATGGAGTGTACTATTCTTCTGGTGCTTCCTTGTTGTTTATGAAAACTTGTTTGGATATGTATGTCTATATGGATATGTTGTTGGAAACTTGTTTCTGGTTATGTATATATGGATATGTTGTACTTTGTTGAACTATGTTGTTGGATTTGATGAAATATGTTGTTGGACATGCTGTTGGATATGTATGCATGTATATCTGTGTTTGAAACCATGTCTAATTAATTGGATTTAGATAAAAACAGGGGATATATAGCCTCTTTGCCGTCTCTGCTAGCAGACGGCAAAGAGGACACGTGGCAGTCACCTGTGCAAACTAGGAACACTTGCTGCCTATTTGGTCATTTTGCCGTCTCCTGGCAGACGGTAAAGTGACCATCTATGCCATCTGCCAGCAGACGGCTAAGATTCAAACCTCTTTGCCGTCGGCTGGCGGACTGCATAGCTGGACACGTGGCAGCTTCCCAGTGCTGCCTAGCTGAGCTCTTTGCCATCTGCCAGCGGATGTCAAAGAGCTTTGACTCTTTGCCGTCCGCTGGCAGATGGCAAAGAGCGCCGTTAACCCCCTAACGGCTCTCACGCCACCGCACTGACGTCCGTTGTCTTTGCCGTCTGCTGGCCTTAGATGGCGGATGGCACAATCCTTTGTCGTCCGTTTCCAGGAAGCGGACGGCAAAGAAGGCCTTTGCTGGCATGTGTTCATCCGGACAGTTTGTCGTCCGCAGGCAGACGACAAAGATGTTTGCCGTCCGGGATCTATGCCTTTGCCGTTTTCCATGGTGGACGGCAAAGAAGCTGATTCCAGTAGTGTAAGGCCCTCACTTCCGTACCTCATATGGATTTGAATAATGATGCTTGTACGGCTAACTTTGTTCATGATTGCACCTCACTCCAAGAGGAGAATAAGAAGTTGAAGGCCCAAATTGAGAAAGGGCTTGTATCATGAATCCAAGGGGAGAGAAACCTTAATGACCTCTTGAGCAACCAAAAGGAGTGTATTGCCAAGGAGGGAGTTCGGTTTGATCCTGCATCCAAGAATGGTAAGAAAAAGAAGAACAACAACAACAAGAAGATCAGTACGACTCCTTCCCCTTCCCAAAAGGTAGTATTTGTGCAAGAAGGGCACAAGGAGAAGGGGAAAGAAAAAGAGGGTGTTGGGAGTGGCAAGGTCATTAGGGACAAGGCCATTCCCAGGAATTTTGCTGGCAAGAACAATCCATCTTATGTCCTCATGAGAGGAGATGATGGCTATACCTTTGCAAAATTTGTTGGCACTAACTATGATGATTATGCTTGGACTATTTGGGTCCCCAAGACCCTTGTTGCGAACTCTCCAGGACCCATTGCAAAATGGGTACCTATAACCAAAGCTTGATTCTTGTAGGACTATGTCTCCGATGGAAAACAATGGGTGATCGATAGTGGATGCACCAATCATATGACCGGAGAAAGGGAGATGCTTGTAGAGTTCATTGATTCACTCAAGGCCTCTTCGAACATCTCTTTTGGTGATAATAGCAAGGGCAAGGTATTGGGTTTGGGCAAGGTGGTAATCTCTAATGATTCCTCACTTTCAAATGTCATGCTTGTCCAATCCCTTCACTACAATCTACTTTCAACTATTCAAATGGCTCCTGCCGGTTATGATTCGCATTTCGGTGAATTCCATGTGACCATCTTTAAGAGAAGCAATCTCAAAGTGGTCTTTGTTGGGCATGTTGAGGACAACCTTTACGTGGTTGATTTCTCAAAAGAGAAAACTCATCTTGCAACATGCCTAATGGCCAAGGCCGACGTGGGGTGGCTATGGCACCGTAGGCTAGCCCATGTTGGTATGAGAAATTTACAAGCTCTCTTAAAGGGGTAGCACATCCTTGGACTAACCAATGTGTCTTTTGCCAAAGATTGTCCTTGTAGTGCTTGCATTGCCGGAAAGCTTCATGAAAAAACTCATAAGTGAAGACTATCATCACCACCTTGAGGCCCCTTGAGCTTATCCATTTGGATCTTTTTGGGCCTCCAACTTATGATAGTTTGGGAGGGGGGAGGTATTGCCATACAAGCTTTGGGCCGAAGCCATCAACACCGCGTGTCATGCTTCAAACCGGCTTTATATTCGCAAGCTCAAGAACAAGACCCCATATGAGCTCCTAATTGGGAGAAATCCTAACGTCAAATACTTTCGGGTATTCAGTTGTAAGTGTTTCATTTTAAACAAGAAATCCCGGTTAGCTAAGTTTGAGTCTAGAACTTATGAGGGCATATTTGTTGGATATGCATCAAACTCTCATGCTTATCGAGTTCTCAATAAATCCACTGGATGCATTGAGGAAACGGTAAATGTGGAGTTTTATGAAGATAACGGCTCCCGTGTGGAGCAAATTGTTCCTAGTGTTGTAGGTGATGAGGCTCCTTCACAAGCTATAAGGAAGATGGGGATAGGCCACATTCTTCCACAAGAAACACCCCAAGTCCATGTAGAAGGAGTAAGAGCCCCTCTTGTGGAGTCCCCACAAGGGAAGTCATCACCGGCACCTCTTGAACAAGATGCTACGGGAGATCATTTACCTATCCAAGAACAAGATCACGTCCCTCATATTCCCGAGCAAGATCAAGAGAAAGCTCATTCAAATGGTGAAGAACCAATTCTTCAGGCTCAAGATCAAGCTCAAGTTCGTGATCAAGATCAAGATCAACCCCAACCGCAAGTGTCTTCATCATCGTCACTTTCCAATGAGCAAGAACTTGTGGTTGCGAAGAGAAGGGTGTCTCCAAGGTCAAAACAATCTCAAGGTCAAGCTTCTTCATCAAGTCCAAAACCAAGTGAAGAAGAGCTTGCAATTAAGGAGCAAAAAGTGACTGCCAAGCTAAAGCATCTTCAACATCTCACCGAGAACATCTATGGAAGCATAAAAAAGGGGGTAACTACTCGTAGACGTTTGGAAAACTTTGTGAACATCACTCGTTTGTCTCTTGTGTTGAGCCCCTTAAGGTGGAAGATGCACTTGATGATCCGGATTAGATAGATGCCATGCATGAAGAACTCAACAACTTCACCCGCAACAAAGTGCGGACCCTTGTGGAAAGACCCAAAGAGCATCATAATGTCATTGAAACAAAGTGGATCTTCAAGAACAAACAAGATGAACATGGACAAGTAATAAGGAACAAGGCAAGGTTAGTGGCACAAGGTTTCACCCAAGTTGAAGGTTTGGACTTTGGTGAAACTTTTGCCCCCGTTGCCCGTCTCGAATCCATTCGCATCTTGCTTGCTTATGCCTCTCATCATGATTTTAAATTATACCAAATGGATGTGAAGAGTGCATTTCTTCATGGTCCTCTTAAGGAGTTGGTGTATGTCAAGCAACCTCCCGGTTTTGAAGACCCCGATCACCCCTCTCACGTTTATGAACTCCATAAGGCACTCTATGGACTAAAACAAGCACCTCGTGCTTGGTATGATCACCTTACGGCGTTCCTAAGCGAGAAAGGGTTCCAGATTGGGGTAATAGATTCCACTCTCTTCACAAAGAGGGTAAAAGGAGAGTTGTTTGTTTGCCAAATATATGTTGATGATATTATCTTTGGGTCCACTAACCATGCTATTAACGTTGAGTTTGAGAATCTTATGACTAAGGAATTTGCTATGAGCATGATGGGAGAGTTGAAGTTCTTCCTCGGTTTTCAAGTGAAGCAATTGAGAGGAGGAACCTTCATCAACCAATCTCGTTACATTCAACATATGCTCAAGAGGTTCAAAATGCAAGATGTCAAGCCTATGAAGACACCCATGTCCACGAATGGTCAACTTCATCTTGATCCCAATGGTAAAGAAGTGGATCAAAAGGTATATTGCTCCATGATCGGTTCCTTGCTTTACCTTTGTGCATCTAGGCCAGATATCATGTTGAGTGTGTGTATATGTGCAAGATTTCAATCCGCTCCTAAGAAGAGCCACTATTGGGCAGTGAAAAGAATCCTTCGATATTTGGTTCACGCCCCAAACTTGGGCCTTTGGTATCCCAAAGGATCTTCATTTGAGTTAATGGGATACTCAGATTCAGAATGGGCCGGAGACAAGGTTGACCGCAAGTCCACTTCTGGTTCATGTCAATTCCTTGGAAGATCGTTGGTAAGTTGGTCTTCAAAGAAGCAAAATTGTATATCTCTCTCGACGGTCGAAGCCGAGTACATTGCCGCCGGAAGTTGTTGTGCTCAGTTATTATGGATGAGGCAAACCTTGATGGATTATGGTGTCAAATGTGACAAAGTGCCCCTTTGGTGTGACAATGAAAGTGCAATCAAGATCGCCGAGAATCCGGTTCAACATAGCAAGACCAAGCATATTGAGGTTTGCCATTAGTTCATTAGGGATCATGTGGCCAAAGGAAACATTGAGTTACTCCATGTCAACGCCGAGAATCAACTAGCTGACATCTTCACCAAGCCTCTTGAAGAAGAAAGATTCTGCGAGTTAAGGCATGAGCTAAATATCGTGGATATGAGTAACTTGGGATGAAATTCTTGCTCATACACACATACTCTTGTAATATCTTTCTTAGATGTAGGCACATATCTAGGGGGAGCTAGCTCAACTCATGAGTTATCTTATCCTAGAAGTGCATAAATCAAACAAAATAGGGACATTTACATTTATGCCCCTAATTTGCACCCACTCTCAGATTTACCCCTAATTTCAAAGCCTGCTCAAATTTGCCCCTCTGCTATTATGTGCACTTATAGAAATGCCCTTCTGTGCCGTCACCGTCCGGTCAAAGTCGGTCAAAGGGCTTTGACCATCCTAAAAAAATAGCAAAAAAATCTAAAATTTTGTGGTATCAAAGATACTCAGGTTCGCAAGATGCGTACAAATTTTCGTGCTATTTGGACATTCCAGGAGCTTGTGGCAAAGAAAAAATAGTAAATATGTACGCCCATGAATAGTAAATTCAAAAATAGCAACAAAATTCAAAAAAATATGAAAACATTTGGCATCAAAGAGCCTCGGGTCCGCAAGGTGCGTGCAAATTTTTGTTGTGTTTGGACACTGTACGAGCTCATGGAGAAAAAAACAAAATTTGGTTCGGGAAAAAATGACAATTTTGTTTTTTTTGCTAGAGCTCCTCGTATGTCATTTGATCACAAAAACTTGCAAGCACCTTGTGCACCTAAGCCTCTTTGATGCCAAAAAAAATCATATTTTTTTGAATTTTCTTGCTATTTTATTTCAAATTTACTGTTCACAAGCATACAGATTAACTGCTTTTCTTCGCCACGAGCTCCTCGAATGTCCAAATAGGAAGAAAATTTGCACGCGCCTTGCGCACATGAGTATCTTCGATCCCACAAAATTTTAGATTTTTTAGATATTTTTTTTATATTTTTTTCAGGACGGTCAAAGCCCGTTGACTGGACGGTAACGGCGCAGAAGGGCATTTCTGTAAGAGCACCTAATGGCGGAGGGGCAAATTAAGCAGGCTTTGAAATTAGGGGCAAATCTGATTAGGTGGTTCGAGTTAGGGATAGAAATGCAAATGGCCCAACAAAATATTTCACATTAGCCACTTCAGGTGGCACTTGTGCTTCAAAGATGAGTATTGGTCTTGGACCCAAGGTTCATATCTTCGTGGTGCCATACCAAATAAACTCAAACATGGTGGCCTCGACCACCGCCCTCTCTTGAGGGTTGTGTCCGTTTTTGTTTCGTGTGTGTGGTGTGTTGGCTTTTGTCAGCGTCCTAGGAACGGGGGTCCCCAGACTTGCCTGCCTGCGGCCCACGGCGTGGCTCCACCAACGGCCTGGTACGGCCCATCTTCACTAGCAAGCACTCAAGACCCACGCGAGGGGCCAAGCCTCGCAAGGCGGACGACACAAGACCTCCTCAGGGGAAGCCTCACTAGGCTGGCTCGCGAGGAGCGGAGAGATCAAGGTGAGGGGCACCTCATGAGGTTTTCGTGACGTGAGCCGTGACGACCAAGGCCAGGCGGGCGCGAGCGAGCGCAGAGTACTGGTTTCCTCTTTGGTGCTAAAGGGGCAGGTGCAGGCGAGGAGTCCCGAGGCATCAGGCAAAGGTTTCCATATCGGTGCAACAAGACCAAGACCCGCAGGACGGCAGGACGGAGGTCATCGCGGATCCCATCACGGCGTCACCACCAGAGCCTTTGGCAGGCGAAGAACACCTTTTGTCAGGATAGCTTGTACTAGTTGTCCCCCTTCAAATTGGCCGTTGTGGGATCCCTTCCCGCCTAATATTTGGGAAGAGGACCAGGGCCTCTATAAATAGGACTAGCCACCACCGTAGTAGACGGAACCGGAGAGAGAGAACTCACCTTGGATCGGATCCATTCCATCCTCTCACACACCATCTCACCAAGCTCTAGAACACCTCTTCTCAGGAGGTTGTTCTTCCCTTGTACTTGTTCATCTGCAGCCTACAAGGCAATCCACCACACCACACTGGAGTAGGGTATTACACCACATCGGTGGCCCGAACCAGCATAAACTCTTGTGTCCCTTGTTCCTTGGGTTCGGCGAGTTATGCTTTGAGATCGCGGTGAGTGTGTGAGCTTGGGGGGTAAAGATCTTCGTGCGCACCTCAGAGTTCGAACCTCAAGGGTTTTGCCAGAACCCGTGATCTGATATTTGGCGCGCCAGGTAGGGGTGTGCCGAAGTTCGCCTCTCCGCTGGCACCGCCTCCCGTCCTGTCCCCATGGCTGGCGTTGCTCCTCCAACTGGGTCAACAGACGCCCACGACGGTGCCAGGGGGCTCAGAGCTTTTACCCCCACCTTGTGGCGGGTGCAGTGGCCGTCCAAGTTCAAGCCGGAGATGCCGCCGTGCTACGACGGCGTCGTCGGCCTTCCTGCTAGCGTACGAGGAGGCCGTCCTGGAAGCTGGAGGCGACGGCAGGGTCATGGCCAACTGGTTTCCCATGGCCCTCGCTGGCACACCGCGCGCCTGGCTGCTCACCCTCCCAAGATCCTCTGTGGCCTCTTGGGAGGAGCTGCGCGGCCTTTTCGTCGCGCGCTTTCCGGCACCGGCACCTATCGCCGTCGCAGCCCTCCTCGGCGGCTCGCAAGCACCACCCTCAGACCGTCACACCAAGCAGTTCTTCTGCCAGATCGGCGTCGCCTCTGTGCAGCAAGGAGCTCCTCCAGGATGGGCACCGCCCAAGGCCGACCTCACCTTTTACTCGGGGGATCACTCCTTCACCACCGCCAGCTCGGGCGTGATCCCAACGCTTTGTACGCCCACCATCTGCAACGTAGCCATCACCAAGACCCTCATCGACGGCGGGGCCGGCCTCAATGTGCTCTCCGTGGAAGCTTTTGGCTTGCTCCATGTGCCGCATGAACGGCTCCGTCCCACCAAGCCCTTCTCCGGAGTCGGCAGTGGCTCCACCAGCTCCCTAGGGCAGATCCGCCTTCCTGTGACCTTCGGCACTCTGATACGTCCATTTTGCATCATGCTTTTATATCGATATTTATTGCATTATGGGCTGTTATTACACATTATGTCACCATACTTATGCCTATTCTCTCTTATTTTACAAGGTTTACACGAAGAGGGAGAATGCCGGCAGCTGGAATTCTGGGCTGGAAAAGGAGCAAATATTAGAGACCTATTCCGCACAACTCCAAAAGTCCTGAAACTTCACGGAGGCACGTTTTGGAATTAATAAAAAATACTGGCGAAAGAATCAACCAGAAGGGTCCCACACCCTGGCCACGAGGGTCGGGGGCGCGCCCTACCCCCCTGGGCGCGCCCCCCTGTCTCGTGGGCCACCTGGCAGGACTCCTGTGCCCATCTTCTGCTATATGAAGTCTTTCACCCTGGAAAAAATTAGGAGGTAGCTTTCGGGATGAAACACCGCCGCCACGAGGCGGAACCTTGGCGGAACCAATCTAGGGCTCCGGCGGAGCTGTTCTGTTGGGGAAACATCCCTCCGGGAGGGGGAAATCATCACCATCGTCATCACCATCGATCCTCTCAGCGGGAGGGGTCAATCTCCATCAACATCTTCTCCAGCATCATCTCCTCTAAAACCCTAGTTCATCTCTTGTATCCAATCTTTGTCCAAAACCTCAGATTGGTACCTGTGGGTTGCTAGTAGTGTTGATTACTCCTTGTAGTTGATGCTAGTCGGTTTATTTGGTGGAAGATCATATGTTCAGATCCTTTATGCATATTAATACCCCTCTGATTATGAACATGAATATGATTTGTGGGTACTTATGTTTGTTCCTGAGGACATGTGAGAAGTCTTGCTATAAGTAGTCATGTGAATTTGGTATTCGTTCGATATTTTGATGAGATGTATGTTGTCTTTCCTCTAGTGGTGTTATGTGAACGTCGACTACATGACACTTCACCGTTGTTTGGGCCTAGAGGAAGGCATTGGGAAGTAATAAGTAGATGATGGGTTGCTAGAGTGACAGAAGCTTAAACCCTAGTTTATGTGTTGCTTTGTAAGGGGTTGATTTGGATCCATATGTTTCATGCTATGGTTACGTTTACCTTAATACTTCTTTTGTAGTTGCGGATGCTTGCAATAGGGGTTAATCATAAGTGGGATGCTTGTCCAAGGAAGGGCAGTACCCAAGCACCGGTCCACCCACATATCAAATTATCAAAGTAACGAACGCGAATCATATGAGCGTGATGAAAACTAGCTTGACGATAATTCCCATGTGTCCTCGGGAGGGTTTTCCTTCATATAAGAGTTTGTCCAGGCTTGTCCTTTGCTACAAAAAGGATTGGGCCATCTTGCTGCACCTTATTTACTTTCATTACTTGTTGCCCGATACAAATTACCTTATCACAAAACTATCTGTTACCGATAATTTCAGTGCTTGCAGAGAATACCTTACTGAAAACTGCTTGTCATTTCCTTCTGCTCCTCGTTTGGTTCGACACTCTTACTTACCGAAAGGACAACGATAGATCCCCTACACTTGTGGGTCATCAAGACTCTTTTCTGGCGCCATTTTCCGGGGAGTGAAGCGCCTTTGGTAAGTAGAATTTGGTAAGGAAAATTTTATATAGTGTGCTGAAATTCACTGTCACTTGTTACTATGGAAAGTAATCCTTTGAGGGGCTTGTTCGGGGTATCTTCACCCCGACCAGTAGAGCAAAGAGTTGCTCCTCAACCTACTGAACCTATTGAAAATGTTTACTTTGAAATTCCTTCGGGTATGATAGAGAAACTGCTAGCTAATCCTTTCACAGGTGATGGAACATTACATCCCGATTTGCACCTAATCTATGTGGATGAAGTTTGTGGATTATTTAAGCTTGCAGGTATGCTCGAGGATGTTATCAAGAAGAATGTCTTCCCTTTATCTTTGAAGGGAAAGGCATTGACATGGTTTAGGCTATGTGATGATATGGGATCATGGAACTACAACCGATTGAAATTGGAATTTCATCAGAAGTTTTATCCTATGCATCTTGTTCATCGTGATTGTAAATATATATATATATATATAATTTTTGGCCTCGCGAAGGAGAAAGCATCGCTCAAGCTTGGGGGAGGCTTAAGTCAATGTTATATTCATGCACCAATCATGAGCTCTCAAGAGAAATTATTATTCAAAATTTTTATGCTCGGCTTTCTCTCAATAATCGCTCCATGCTCGATACTTCTTGTATTGGCTCTTTTATGATGAAGACTATTGAATTCAAATGGGATTTATTGGAAATAATTAAACACAACTCTGAAGATTGGGATCTCGACGAGGGTAAGGAGTCCGGTATAACACCTAAGTTTGATTGTGTTAAATCTTTTATGGATATCGATGTTTTCCGTGAATTTAGCACTAAATATGGACTTGACTCTGAGATAGTAGCTTCTTTCTGTGAATCCTTTGCTACTCATGTTGATCTCCCTAAGGAGAAGTGATTTAAATATAATCCTCCCATTGAAGTAAAAATAGTTTCACCTATTAAAGTTGAAGAAAAGACTATCACTTATAATGTTGATCCTGTTGTTCCTAGTGCTTATATTGAGAAACCACCTTTCCCTGTTAGAATAAAGGATCATGCTAAAGCTTCAACTGTGGTTCGTAAGAGTAACACTAGAACACCTACACCCCCTAAGAAAATTAAAGTTGAACCTAGTATTGCTATGGTTAAAGATCTCTTCGCTGATAATATTGACGGGCATGTTATTTACTTCTGTGATGAAGCTGCTAGAATTGCTAGACCTAATACTAAAAATAAACATAGACCTGTTGTAGGCATGCCTGTTATTTCTGTTAAAATAGGACATCATTGTTATAATGGCTTATGTGATATGGGTGCTAGTGCAAGTGCAATACCTCATTCCTTATACAAAGAAATTATGCATGATATTGCACCTGCTGAGATATAGGAAATTGATGTTACAATTAAGCTTGCCAATAGAGACACTATTTCACCAGTTGGGATTGTTAGAGATGTTGAAGTCTTGTGTGGGAAAGTTAAATACCCTACTGATTTTCTTGCTCTTGGTTCCCCACAAGATAACTTTTGTCCCATTATATTTGGTAGACCCTTCTTGAATAGTGTTAATGCTAGGATAGACTGCAAAAAGGATGCTGTTACTATTGGTTTGGGGGATATGTCTCATGAGTTTAATTTTGCTAAATTTCGTAGACAACCCCATGATAAAGAATTGCCTAGTAAAGATGAAACTATTGGTCTTGCTTCTATTGTCGTGCCTCCTAATGATCCTTTAGAACAATATTTGCGCGACCATGAAAATGATATGTTTATGAATGAAAGAAGGGAAATAGATTAAGTATTCTTTAAGCAGGGACCTATTTTGAAACACAACTTGCCTGTTGAAATCCTAGGGGATCCTCCTCCACCCAAGGGTGATCCCGTGTTTGAGCTTAAACCATTACCTGATACTCTTAAATATGCTTATCTTGATGAGAAAAAGATATATCCTGTTATTATTAGTGCTAACCTTTCATAGCATGAAGAAAAGAAATTATTTAAAACTATGAAGAAGCACCGTGCTGCTATTGGATATGCTCTTGATGATCTTAAGGGCATTAGTCCCACTCTATGTCAGCACAAAATAAAATTGGAGAAAGACGCTAAACCGGTTGTTGATCACCAATGACGGTTAAATCCTAAGATGAAAGAAATGGTAAGAAAAGAAATACTAAAGCTTATGGAGGCAGGTATAATTTATCCCGTTGCTGATAGACAGTGGGTAAGTCCTGTCCATTGTGTCCCTAAGAAAGGAGGCATCACTGTTGTCCCTAATGATAAACATGAATTGATCCCACAAAGAATTGTTACAGGTTATAGAAAGGTAATTGATTTCCGCAAACTAAATAAAGCTACTAAAAAGGATCATTACCCTTTACCTTTTATTGATCAAATGCTACAAAGATTATCCAAACATATGCATTTTTGCTTTCTAGATGGTTATTCTGGTTTCTCTCAAATACCTGTGTCCAAAGAGGATCAAGAAAATACCACTTTTACTTGCCCTTTCAGTACCTTTGCTTATAGACATATGCCTTTTGGTTTATGCAATGCACCTGCTACCTTTCAAAGATGCATGATGGCTATATTCTCTAACTTTTGTGAAAAGATTGTTGAGGTTTTCATGGATGATTTCTCCGTATATGGAACTTCTTTTGATGATTGCTTGAGCAACCTTGATCGAGTTTTGCAGAGATGTGAAGAAACTAATCTTGTCTTGAATTGGGAGAAGTGCCACTTTATGGTTAATGAAGGTATTGTCTTGGGGCATAAAATTTCTGAAAGAGGTATTGAAGTTGATAAAGCTAAAGTTGATGCTATTGAAAAGATGCCATGTCCTAAGGGCATTAAAGGTATAAGAAGTTTCCTTGGTCATGCTGGTTTTTATAGGAGGTTCATTAAAGACTTCTCAAAAATTTCTAGGCCTCTGACTAATCTCTTACAAAAAGATGTTCCTTTTATCTTTGATGATGATTGTGTAGAAGCATTTGAAATACTTAAGAAAGCCTTGATTTCTGCACCTATTGTTCAGCCACTCGATTGGAATTTACCCTTTGAAACTATGTGTGATGCTAGTGATTATGATGTAGGTGTTGTTCTAGGACAAAGAGTTGATAAGAAACTAAATGTTATTCAATATGCCAATAAAACTCTAGACAGTGCCCAGAGAAACTATGCTACTACTGAAAAAGAATTTTTAGCGGTTGTATTTGCTTGTGATAAGTTCCGACCTTATATTGTTGATTCTAAAGTAACTATTCACACTGATCATGCTGCTATTAAATATCTTATGGAAAAGAAAGATGCTAAACCTAGACTTATTAGATGGGTTCTCTTGCTGCAAGAATTTAATTTGCATATTATTGATAGAAAGGGAGGTGAGAACTCCGTTGCAGACAACTTGTCTAGGTTAGAAAATGTTCTTGATGACCCACTACCTATTGATGATAGCTTTCCTGATGAACAACTAAATGTCATAAATGCTTCTCGTACTGCTCCATGGTATGCTGATTATGCCAATTACATTGTTGCTAAATTTATACCACCTAGTTTCACATACCAGCAAAAGAAGAAGTTCTTCTATGATTTAAGACATTACTTCTGGGATGACCCACACCTTTATAAAGAAGGAGTAGATGGTGTTATTAGACGTTGTGTACCTGAGCATGAACAGGAACGTATCCTACGCAAGTGTCACTCCGAGGCTTATGGAGGACACCACGCTGGAGATAGAACTGCACATAAGGTATTGCAATCCGGTTTTTATTCGCCTACTCTCTTCAAAGATGCCCGTAAGTTTGTCTTGTCGTGTGATGAATGCCAAAGAATTGGTAATATTAGTAGACGTTAAGAAATGCCTATGAATTATTCACTTGTTATTGAACCATTTGATGTTTGGGGCTTTGATTATATGGGACCGTTCCCTTCCTCTAATGGGTATAGACATATTTTAGTTGTTGTTGATTACGTTACTAAGTGGGTAGAAGCTATTCCAACTAGTAGTGCTGATCATAACACCTCTATTAAGATGCTTAAAGAAGTTATTTTTCCGAGGTTTGGAGTCCCTAGATATTTAATGACTGATGGTGGTTCACATTTTATTCATGGTGCCTTTCGTAAAATGCTTGCTAAGTATGACGTTAATCATAGAATTGCATCTCCTTACCACCCACAATCTAGTGGCCAGGTAGAATTGAGTAATAGAAAGCTCAAATTAATTTTGCAAAAGACTATTAATAGATCTAGAAAGAATTGCTCCAAGCAACTTGATGATGCATTATGGGCCTATGGAACTGCATATAAGAATCCTATGGGTATGTCTCCGTACAAAAATTTTTATGGAAAAGCATGTCACTTACCTCTCGAACTAGAACATAAGGCATATTGGGCCATCAAAGAGCTCAATTATGATTTCAAACTTGCCGGTGAGAAGAGGCTATTTGACACTAGCTCACTTCATGAATGGAGAACCCAGGCCTATGAGAATGCCAAATTGTTTAAAGAAAATGTTAAAAGATGGCATGACAAAAGGATACAAAAGCGTGAGTTTAATGTAGGTGACTATGTTTTTTTATACAACTCTCATTTAAGATTTTTTGCAGGTAAACTTCTCTCTAAATGGGAAGGGCCTTATGTTATCGAGGAGGTCTATCGTTCCGGTGCCATAAAAATCAATAACTTTGAAGGCACAAATCCGAAGGTGGTAAACGGTCAAAGAATCAAACATTATATCTCAGGTAATCCATAAATGTTGAAACTAATGTTATTGAAACTGTAACCCCAGAGAAATACATAAGGGACACTTTCCAGAACATTTTAGATTCCGAAAAGGAATAGGTATGTGGTACGGTAAGTAAACCGACTCCAAAACAGTTCTAATAGCAATTTTTCTCCGTTTTGGAATATTTAGGAAAATAGGAAAATAAGTAGTCCAAAAGGGACACGAGGCATCCACGAGGGTGGAGGGCGTGCCCTACCCTCCTGGGCGTGCCGCCTGCCTCGTGGGCACCTCGTGTGCTCTCCGGACCCCGTTTTCTTGCACGATACTTCTTTTAGTCGGTAAAAATTCATTATATAATCTCCCGAAGGTTTTGACCACCGTACCACGCAAATATCCTCTCTTTTTGTTTCAAGCTGTTTTTCTGACAGATCTTGATCACCATGACATCTCCAAGTGCCCCCAAGGACAAGTTCTTCGAGAAGGTCATCAACCCCTACCTCGCGGAAGTGCTGCAACATCCTCAAACCATTGAGATGCGTGAGGGGTTGCTGCACATCCGCGATGTTGAGGGACCAAGGAGGACCGGAAGGATGGAGACAAGGCAAGAGGCAATGGAGCAACAAGTTTTCAAGTGCCAAGAGATGGTGGAACGTGGACTCGACGCCAATCATATAATGATCACGGAGTTCACCAACAACCACAAGCTGGATGCCAAGAACATTGGGGAGGCCATCTTCAAGCTTCACGAGAAAATTGAGCGCCTCCAAGCCCAGATTTATGACCTGCAAAACCAAAACTGTGAGTATGAATATAGATTCAAGAGGATGAGTTTGGCTGCAGATTTGAGGATCCCGGAGACTCGGTCATCCTTTTATGATGGTGAGCCTATGCCTTGGAAGATGGACGACAAGCCTACATCAACAACAACTCCACCATCACCACCCCCGAGGAAAGAGATATAAACACATGGGTATGGGTACTTCCCTTGGCAACTGCCAAGCTTGGGGGAGGTGCCCCGGTATCGTATCACCACCACACTCCTATCTTTACCATTTTTCTTAGTTCGATCCTTTTGGTAATATCTTGATCTAGTAGAATAAAGTTTTAGTATGATTTAGTTTTGAGTTTTGCTTTATGATCCTTCTATGTAATCGAGTCCGTGAGCTATATATAATAAAGATTAGTTTTGAGTCAAGGGCTTGATTATCTTGCTATGATCATGAGGGAATAAAAGGAAAAGAAAGAACAAAAACAAATAAAGAGATCATATTGATCTTATGGAGAGTAATGACTTCACATATAAAGAGTATGATGAATAAAAGTTGTTGAGAGTTGACAAACATAGTTTTGGTCATCGTTGCAATTAATAGGAAGTAATAAAGAAAGAGAGGTTTTCACATATAAATATACTATCTTGGACATCTTTTATGATTGTGAGCACTCACTAATATATGACATGCTAAGAGGTTGATGTTGGACAAGGAAGACAACGTAATGGGTTATGTTTTCTTATATCTGAAATAAAGTATATTGTCATGGATCATCCAACATGTTGAGCTTGCCTTTCCCCCTCATGCTAGCCAAATTCTTTGCACCAAGTAGAGATACTACTTGTGCTTCCTTATAACCTTAAACCAGTTTCGCCATGAGAGTCCACCATACCTACCTATGGATTGAGTAAGATCCTTCAAGTAAGTTGTCATTGTTGCATGCAATAAAAAATTGCTCTCTAAATATGTATGATTTATTAGTGTGGAGAAAATAAGCTTTATACGATCTTGTGATGTGCAAGCAATAAAAGCGACGGACTGCACAATAAAGGTCCATATCACAAGTGGTAATATAAAGTGACGTTCTTTTGCAACACTATAAGGTTGGGAGGCAACACTATAAGCCCCTATCTTTCTCTGTGTCCGACTAAAACTCCATAACCATAAGTATTGCGTGAGTGTTAGCAATTGTGAAAGACTAAATGATAGTTGAGTATGTGGACTTGCTGAAAAGCTCTTATATTGACTCTTTCTGATGTTATGATAAATTGCAATTGCTTCAATGACCGAGATGATAGTTTATTAGTTCTCAATGAAGTTTCTGATTCATACTTGATATTGTGAATAGATTGTTACTTTAGCATAAGAAATCATATGACAATATTTATATATGTTGTTGTTATAAGAATGATCATGATGCTCTCATGTCCCTATTTTATTTTATCGACACCTCTATCTCTAAACATGTGGACATATTTTTAGTTATCGGTTTCCGCTTGAGGACAAGCAAGGTCTAAGCTTGGGGGAGTTGATATGTCCATTTTGCATCATGCTTTTATATCGATATTTATTGCATTATGGGCTGTTATTACAGATTATGTCACCATACTTATGCCTATTCTCTCTTATTTTACAAGATTTACACGAAGAGGGAGAATGCCGGCATCTGGAATTCTGGGCTGGAAAAGGAGCAAATATTAGAGACCTATTCTGCACAACTCCAAAAGTCCTGAAACTTCATGGAGGCGCTTTTTAGAATTAATAAAAAATACTGGCGAAAGAATCAACCAGAGGGGGCCCACACCCTGGCCACGAGGGTGGGGGGCGCGCCCTACCCTCCTGGGCGCGCCCCCTGTCTCATGGGCCCCCCTGGCAGGCCTCCGGTGCCCATCTTCTGCTATATGAAGTCTTTCACCATGGAAAAAATTAGGAGGAAGCTTTCGGGACGAAACACCACCGCCACAAGGCGAAACCTTGGCGGAACCAATCTAGGGCTCTGACGGAGCTGTTCTGCCGGGGAAACATCCCTCCGGGAGGGGGAAGTTATCACCATCGTCATCACCATCGATCCTCTCAGCGGGAGGGGGTCAATCTCCATCAACATCTTGATGTCTACTACGCAACCTTCTTCTTGTAGACGTTGTTGGGCCTCCAAGTGCAGAGGTTTGTAGGACAGTAGCAAATTTTCCTCAAGTGGATAACCTAAGGTTTATCAATCCGTGGGAGGCATAGGATGAAGATGGTCTCTCTCAAGCAACCCTGCAACCAAATAACAAAGAGTCTCTTGTGTCCCCAACACACCCAATACAATGGTAAATTGTATAGGTGCACTAGTTCGGCGAAGAGATGCTGATACAAGTGCAATATGGATGGTAGATATAGGTTTTTGTAATCTGAAAATATAAAAAACAGCAAGGTAACTAATGATAAAAGTGAGCACAAACGGTATTGCAATGCTAGGAAACAAGGCCTAGGGTTCATACTTTCACTAGTGCAAGTTCTCTCAACAATAATAACATAATTGGATCATATAACTATCCCTCAACATGCAACAAAGAGTCACTCCAAAGTCACTAATAGTGGAGAACAAATGAAGAGATTATTGTAGGGTACGAAACCACCTCAAAGTTATTCTTTCTGATCGATCTATTCAAGAGTCCGTAGTAAAATAACACGAAGCTATTCTTTCTGTTCAATCTATCCTAGAGTTCGTACTAGAATAACACCTTAAGACACAAATCAACCAAAACCCTAATGTCACCTGGATACTCTAATGCCACCTCAAGTATCCGTGGGTATGATTATACGATATGCATCACACAATCTCAGATTCATCTATTCAACCAACACAAAGAACTTCAAAGAGTGCCCAAAAGTTTCTACGGGAGAGTCAAGACGAAAACGTGTGCCAACCCCTATGCATAAGGTCACAAGGTCACTGAACCCACAAGTTGATCACCAAAACATGCATCAAGTAGATCACGTGAATATCCCATTGTCACCACAGATAAGCACATGCAAGAAATACATCAAGTGTTCTCAAATCCTTAAAGACTCAATCCGATAAGATAACTTCAAAGGGAAAACGCAATCCATTACAAGAAGGTAGAGGGGGAGAAACATCATAAGATCCAACTATAATAGCAAAGCTCGCGGTACATCAAGATCGTGCCAAATCAAGAACACGAGAGAGAGAGAGAGAGAGAGAGATCAAACACATAGCTACTGGTACATACCCTCAGCCCCGAGGGTGAACTACTCCCTCCTCGTCAAGGAGAGCGCCGGGATGATGAAGATGGCCACCGGCAAGGGATTTCCCCCTCTGGCAGGGTGCTGGAACAGGGTCTCGATTGGTTTTTGGTGGCTACAGAGGCTTGCGGCGGCGAAACTCCCGATCTAGGTTATGTTCTGGGGGTTTCTGTATATATAAGAGGTTTTGACGCCAGGAACAAGTCAGGGGGGTCTCCGAGGCGGCCACGAGGTAGGGGGACGCGCCCAGGGGGGTAGGGCGTACCCCCACCCTCGTGGGTGCCTCGGGACTCTTCTGGTCCATCTCTGATACTCCGTGGGCTTCTTCTGGTCCAAAAATAATCTCCGTGAAATTTCAGGTCAATTGTACTCCGTTTGGTTTTCCTTTTCTGCGATACTCAAAAACAAGGAAAAAACAGAAACTGGCACTGGCACTGGGCTCTAGGTTAATAGGTTAGTCCCAAAAATCATATAAAATAGCATATAAATGCATATAAAACATCCTAGATGGATAATATAACAGCATGGAACAATCAAAAATTATAGATACGTTGGAGACGTATCAACATCTTCACCAGCACCATCTCCTCTAAAACCCTAGTTCATCTCTTGTATCCAATCTTTGTCCAAAACCTCAGATTGGTACATGTGGGTTGCTAGTAGTGTTGATTACTCCTTGTAGTTGATGTTAGTCAGTTTATTTTGTGGAAGATCATATGTTCAGATCCTTTTTGCATATTAATACCCCTCTGATTATGAGCATGAATATGATTTGTGAGTAGTTCCGTTTGTTCCTGAGGACATGGGAGAAGTCTTGCTATAAGTAGTCATGTGAATTTGGTATTCGTTCGATATTTTGATGAGATGTATGTTGTCTTTCCTCTAGTGGTGTTATGTGAACGTCGACTACATGACACTTCACCATTGTTTGGGCCTAGAGGAAGGCATTGGGAAGTAATAAGTAGATGATGGGTTGCTAGAGTGACAGAAGCTTAAACGCTAGTTTATGCGTTGCTACATGATGGGCTGATTTGGATCCATATGTTTTATGCTATGGTTAGGTTTACCTTAATACTTCTATTGCAGTTGCGGATGCTTGCAATAGGGGTTAATCATAAGTGGGATGCTTTGTTCAAGGAAGGGCAGTACCCAAGCACCAGTCCACCCACATATCAAATTATCAATGTAACGAACGTGAATCATATGAGCGTGATGAAAACTAGCTTGATGATAATTCCCATGTGTCCTCGGGAGCGTTTTCCTTCATATAAGAGTTTGTCCAGGCTTGTCCTTTGCTACAAAAAGGATTGGGCCATCTTGCTGCACCTTATTTACTTTCATTACTTGTTGCCCGTTACAATTACCTTATCACAAAACTATCTGTTACCGATAATTTCAGTGCTTGCAGAGAATACCTTACTGAAAACTGCTTGTCATTTCCTTCTGCTCCTCGTTGGGTTCGACACTCTTACTTATCGAAAGGACTATGATAGATCCCCTACACTTGTGGGTCATCACACTCGCGACAACTACCGCACCAAACTGATCGACTTCGACATCGCCCGCATCAGCCTCCCATACAACGCCATCCTCGGGTACCCGGCCCTGGCTCAGTTTATGGCGGCGACCCATCCATCCTACAACCTTATGAAGATGCTTGGGAGCAACGGCGTCCTGACCATGGCGGGGGACACAAAGGAGGCTCTGACGGCGCTCAAGCTTGCCTTCAAGGCCGCTGCGGCAGCACACCCGGCCGACGAGGCCACCCCTGGAGCTAAGGAGGCCGCACGGCTGTTCACTCAAGATCGGGCCGAAACGAAGCAAGTGCCGGTCGAGGAAGGTGGACCCTCAGGAGCCACCTTCACCATAGGCGCCAACCTCGACCCGGATCAAGAGGAGGCATTGGTGAAGTTCTTGCGCGCAAACAAGGAGGTATTCGCCTGGGAACCAAGCAACTGGTAGGGGTCCTGAGGGGGGTGATCGAGCATCACTTAAGGGTGTGCCCCAATGTGCGCCCTGTGAAGTAGAAGGCGCGGCGACAGTCCACGGAGAAGCAGTCCTTCATCGTCCAGGAAACCCGCAAGCTGGAGGTAGCAAGTGTTATTCGCGAGGTCCGGTACCCGGAGTGGCTGGTGAACCCCGTCGTCGTGCCGAAGAAAGGCGGGAAGGAGCGCATGTGTGTTGACTTCACCAACCTCAACAAGGCTTGCCCCCAGGAACCGTTCCCGCTTCCGTGCATCGACCAGATTGTCGAATCCACCATCGAGTGGGACCTTCTGTGTTTCCTGGACGCGTTCTCAGGCTTCCACCAGATCAAGATTGCGGTGGAGAATGTGGATAAAACGGCTTTCCTGACCCCGTGCGGGGTGTACTGCTACACTTACATGTCGTTCGGGCTGCACAACGCAGGGGCAACCTTCCAGCGGCTGATGCACATCGCCCTGGGTCAGTTGCTCGGGAGAAACGCTGAAGCCTATGTCGACGACATCGTGGTAAAATCTCGGGAGGCGAGAACTCTGATTCAGGACCTAGAGGAGACCTTCGCAAGCCTGCGCCAGGTGGACCTGCGGCTTAACCTAGAGAAGTGCGTGTTCGGTGTTCCCTCTGGCAAGCTGCTGGGCTTCCTCGTATCCCACATGGGGATCGAGGCTAACCCGGAGAAGATCAAGGCAATAGAAGACATGAGCCCACCACAAACTCTCAAGGAAATGCAGAAGCTTGCGGGCTGCGTGACCTCGCTAGGGCGCTTCATCTCCAAGCTGGGGGAGTGCGCCCTGCCATTCTTCAAGCTGATGAAGAAGAAGGGCCCGTTCGAGTGGACCCCGGAGGCTGAACTGGCGTTTCAAGACCTCAAGAGATACCTGACCAGCCCTCCGGTGATGGTGGTGCCTCGTCCCCTCGAGCCCCTGGTGCTTTACCTTGCCGCCACTCCCTACTCCGCCAGCGGTGCTGGTGGTGGTTCGGGAAGAGCGCCAGGCCAAGAGTTCACCGTGCCGTGCTGCACCCCCAGCCGGGGCGATACGGCACCAAAAGGATGCCGCCAAGGCCGCAACAAAGCCAACGAAAGACCAGGCCCAGCAAGACAGCGCTCTTGGGCCTGCAGAGGCCCCAATGGATGGCCAGGCTCCTGAGGTCCCATCATCTCAGGAGACGCCCTGACCTCTGGCAGACGCAGGCTTCATCGACGCTCCCGCCCTCGTCGAGCACCCAGTGTACTTCGTCAGCACAGTGCTACGGGATGCGAGGGCACGTTACCCCATGCCACAGAAGCTCCTGCTCGCGCTCCTGGTGGCCTCATGCAAGCTGCGCCATTACTTCCAAGGCCACCCGATCAAGGTCGTCTCAGCTTACCCGCTGGAGAGAGGGTGCTTCGGAGCCCTAATGCCGCAGGAAGGGTCACCGAGTGGAACATCGAACTTCAGGCAGTTCAGCTCGAGTTCAGCACAACCAGGGTCATCAAGGGGGCCGCCCTAGTCGACTTCGTGGCCGAGTGGACCAACGTCCCGGAACCTGAAGTTGGCGAGAGCCTATCTCTCTCACCAGGAAGTGAAGCACCAGATGGTTGGGTCATGTACTTAGACGGCGCCTTCGCACGCCAAGGCATGGGGGCTGTAGCCGTGCTCATCTTGCCCACACAAGACAATCTCTACTACGCCGTGCAGCTCTGCTTCCAGCAGGGCGAGAAGGTCTCCAACAACATTGCAGAGTACGAGGGGTTGATCACCGACCTCAAGGCCTGCGCGGCCCTGGGGGTAAAACGCCTCACCATTAGGGGTGATTCGCAGCTCCTCGTCAACTTCTCCAACAAGGTGTACGAGCCGAAGGACGAGCACATGGAGGCGTACCTCGTGGAGGTGCACAAGATGGAGAAGCGGTTCTTGGGCCTGGAGCTACAACACGTGCCTCGAGGCACGAACAAGGAAGCCGATGACATCGCCAAAAGGGCATCCAAGCGCCTGCCCCAGGAGCCCGGCGTCTTCGAAGAGCAGCACCTCCATCTGCAGGGCTGACGTCACCTCGGGAGGAGCTCCTCCAACCACCAGCCTCGGGAGCCCCCGCCTGTGGCCCGATCACAGGAGCACGCCTGCTCCTGGCGCTCGAGCCTCGGGAGGGGTGCTGGACCGAGGAGTTCAAGGCATACTTAACGCGAGGGACGCTGCCGAAGAAAGAGGAGGACGCGGAGCGCGTGGCTCGGCAGGCTACGACATACTGCATCCAGGATGGTGAGCTATACAGAAAGCGGCCAAATGATGTTTCTTTATGATGCATCTCCAGGGAGCAGGGGAACGAGTTGCTAGCTAACATACACGGCGGAGATTGCGGGCACCACTCATCATCGCGCACCCTGGTCGGCAAGGCATTCCGCAGCGGGCTCTACTGGCCCACGACACTCAACGACGCAACCGAGCTGGTGAAATCCTGCGAGGCCTACCAATTCCACACCAAGCAGATCCACCAGCCAGCTCAGAGCCTCCGGACTATCCCACTCTCATGGCCGTTCGTGGTCTGGGGGCTGGATATCCTAGGCCCGTTCCCTCGAGCGCCTGGGGGCTACCGCTACCTCTATGTCGCCATCGACAAGTTCACCAAATGGGCGGAGGTGGAAGCCGTCCGCACCATCCCAGCCGGGTCGGCAGTTAAGTTGATCAAGGGCCTTGTGAGCCAGTTCGGGGTCCCTAACCGCATCATCACCGAGAACGGCTCGCAGTTCACTAGCAATCTCTTCAAGACATATTGTGCTAACCTTGGAACGCAGATCTGCTACGCTTCGGTGGCACACCCTAGGAGCAATGGCCAAGCCGAACGCGCCAACGCGGAGGTCCTGAGGGGCCTCAAGACCAGGACCTTCAAGAAGAAGCTCGAGCCCTGCGGCAGGGGCTGGCACGACGAGCACTAGTCCATGCTGTGGTCCATCCGCACCACCGCCACCAAGCCAACAGGCGAGACCCCATTCTTCCTCGTCTACGGAGCAGAAGCGGTTCTTCGCGCGGGTCCTAGCGTTCGATGAGATGCAGCAAGACACCATGCGGGGGATGGGCCTTGTGCTGGGGGAGGAACGCCGCCGTGAAGCCTCGCTCTGAGCGGCAAGATACCAGCAGGCGCTGCGATGGTACCACTATCGCAGCATCCGCTCCAGGACGCTCGAGGTGGGAGATCTCGTCCTGAGGCGGGTGCTCTCCAGGGAAGGGCTGCACAAGCTCTCGCCCATGTGGGAGGGCCCATTTAGGATCGCCCGCATCTCCAGGCCTGGCGCCGCGCGCCTGGAGACGCAGGACGGGATCCCCATCCAGAACGCCTGGAACATCCAGCACCTCCGGAAGTTCTACCCATGAAGCAAGGCCCAGTGCCTGTGAAGGTCTCCGCTTGTGACACTCTCACGTAATAATGAGTGGGGCTGTACACACCCCGGAGTCTCCGAAGTGCCACCCTCGGGCCTCGGGGGCTCCCTCCCACGTCCTAGTGGCAGCACTTAGCTCCGCGCTGGTGAGAAGACTAGACTAGGTGCCGGACGCAGCTGTTCATTTACTTTCTGTAGTTGGCTTGCCCCTCTTTAATGGAAATTTGAATTCTGGTGTTTCTCGTTGGCATGGTTCGGTTCCCCTTTTCTCTCTGCTTCTTCCCTCGGTCCTCTGTTTTGATCGGCACTCTCCCTCGCACGCCTCGCGAGGGGGCTGGACAGGTGCACGCGTAAGCGCCTCCCTTGGTCTTCGCGAGGCACCCTCGTTCGAGCTCTCGACTGGTGCACCCCTTTTTTAAGTCCGTGCCCCACGGGTACCGCGACGTGGTGCGCTAGGCCATGACCGGCCACGCCTGGGGCCCTGAGCAAGGTAGAATAAGGGTTTCTTAACGAATTTTTGCAGCATCTCGACACCTCCCAAGTCCGCAGCAGGGAGGTTTCACAAGGTGCTGGGAGATGCGCGCCTCACAAAGTGGAAACTACTTCAGACACACCGAGCTAAGTTATCTTTACATGCCTACGTAAAGCATTGATGCCATGGCCCAACTCAGAAGTGATAAACATAGCAAAAGGCAGGAAAAGCGTTACGGTTCATCATACGCCCCCGCGGGGCCCCATACTTGTTTCTTGCGATGCAGGAAGAGGAAAAAAGAGGGAAACAGGCAAAAGCGGCACCTACACCCGCAGCTGCTCCCGAGAATCAGCTCCCAGCGCTCGCCCGAGCTCAGCTAGAGCCCTCCTCGCGCTTCACTGGGGCGCGACGACGGGATGACCCGCCACCGTCCTCGAAGCGAGCGCGGCGACGGGGCGGTTGGTCGTAGCCACCGCTGCTGGAGCTTTCGCCGGAGGGGAAGCCGCCAGTTTTGGACGAGTCACGGCCATCACCGAGGGCGAGCTCGCCCTTGTCCTCGTCGCGGTCGTCGCCAAGGCCAAGCACTTCGTCACCGTCGTTGTCTTCAGGGCAGCACCCAGCGCGGCGACCGTCTTCTCCGAACACCCTCACAAAGAGGGTCGCTGCACCATCGTACTTGAAGTGGAGGGTGCACCGCACGCCCAGGCCGCGCGCGCGGGCAAACATTTGCCAGCCGCGGGCCAGGGCTATGTTGCCCGCGACGGAGATCTCCACCGCAACCCACGAGGCCTTGCTGCTGCTGCCGTCCGCCTGCAGCCAGAGGCCGCCGGGACCTGAAGTCGTCAGTTCTCCAGCAAAGGATCACGGAAGCTGGAGCCGGGTGCCGGTCGGGTTCTCCGACCACACAACAAACTCCGGCAGCACCTCCTCCGAGTGGAAGCGTGGCCGAGGAGGCCTAGCGACCATGGCGCGCCTCCCCCCGTCGACGGGACCGCCATGCCCCAAGCGGCTTCCACCAGGAGGAGAAACGCTGCCTCGGACGCCCGGAGCGGCACCGGACCCCGAAGAGACTCGTCCTCCCCTGCGGGGAACCACAGCAGGGGTCACAGCATGCTTACGAGGGCGCCCGCGCCCCCTCTTGGGTGGAGGAGAGCCGGGGCCCTCTTGGTGAGCCTTCCCCTTCTCTGTGGCCGAGAACCTCTTCGTTGGCGCCATGGGTGTCGCTGCTAGCAGTGAAGCAAGGAAGAAGAAGCAAGCGGAACGGAGGAAGAGATGGGCCACGGGGGCTCTGCCCCCTCCCCATTTATAGCAGGAGGATACCAACCGGCGACCTCCACGATCACAGGTAATGATGGCTTTTCTGTATGCATTAGGGACTCATCAAGTCGGGTAGTTGCCGATGAAGCGTGGGGAAGCGGGGATGCCCACATACCATCAGTCGCCACGCGTCAATCAAGGCCGCAGGCGGTTAGAGCCCGCGGCACTCCGCACTTGCCTCTTGGCTTCGCCTCGAAGCCAAATCCGAGCGCGCCTTCAGCCCGGGAGCTACTGTCAGCATCCTCGAAATGGGGGTCCCCAAACTTGCCTACCTGCAGCCCACAGCGTGGCTCCACCAACGGCCTGGTACGTCCCATCTTCACCAGCAAGCACTCAAGACCCTCGCGAGGGGCCAAGCCTCGCGAGGCGGGCGACACAAGACCTCCTCAGGGGCAGCCTCACTAGGCTAGCTCACGAGGAGCGGAAAGATCAAGGCGAGGGGCACCTCATGAGGTTTCCGTGACGTGAGCCGTGATGACCAAGGCCAGGCGGGCGCCAGCGGGTGCAGAGTACCGGTTTCCTCTTTGGTGCTAAAGGGGCAGGTGCAGGCGAGGAGTCCCGAGGCATCAGGCAAAGGTTTCCATATCGGTGCAATGATACCAAGACCAGCACGACAGAGGTCATCGCAGAGCCCGCGACGGCGTCATGACCAGAGCCTTTGGCAGGCGAAGACCAAATTTTGTCAGGATAGCTTGTACTAGTTGTCCCCCTTCGAATTGGCCGTTGTGAGATCCCTTCCCGCCTAATATTTGGGAAGAGGACTAGGGCCTCTATAAATAGGTAGCCACCACCATAGTAGACGGAACCAGAGAGAGAACTCACCTTGGATCGGATCCATTCCATCCTCACACACACCAGCTCACCGAGCTCTAGAACACCTCTCCTCAGGAGGATGTTCTTCCCTTGTACTTGTTCATCCGCAGCCTACAAGGCAATCCACCACACCACACTGGAGTAGGGTATTACACCACATCGGTGGCCCGAACCAATATAAACTCTTGTGTCCCTTGTTCCTTGGGTTCGGCGAGTTAGGCTTTGAGATCGCGATGAGTGTGTGAGCTTGGGGGAGAAAGATCTTCGTGCGCACACCAAAGTTCGAACCTCAAGGGTTTTGCCGGAACCCGTGATCCGACATCTTTCTTGTCTTTTCTCTCTAATTTATTTTTCTTGGTTGTGTTTCTCGTTTCTCTTTTTATACAAGTGCTCCACATATTCCCTTCTCGTAGTGATAGGCCTTCTCTCGCGACGTATTCAGAAAAATAGACCGAGTGCTTTGCAAAGGCATGGTAAGAGTGTACACTCAGTCGTCCCTTCAAAAATTCCCTCATGTCAAAGTTCCTGGATACCCCGTGCCCATGGGCTTGTACCATGCGCACTGGGGCCCCGTGCCCACGTGCTCTGTACCGTGCACAAGGGACCCCTGTGTGCACGGGGCTCACTTAGCCCATGCGCACGGGGTCTGCGGTTCCTGGCACTGAAGAGGCGGAGCGTGGGGGGCTTGGGTTCATTCCCACCCAGTCTCCCCCTCCACCCCCTTGGAGACTCCAGCGCCGCCGTCGTCGCCTCCGCTCGCCGGAGCTCCTCCAGGCTTCATCGGGCTTCCTACTCAGTGGATCTTCGTCGGGATGGGCTCCTCCTCCATTTGGTCCCTTCCCCCTCCTCTTCTCTTTTCCTCCATGGATGCCTTTCAAGTTATCTTAGTGCTAGGGTTTTAGATTGGTCACTCCTCCTCTCTAGGTAGTACTCAGGTTCATAGATCCTCTGGTTTCCCTGCCGCACCCACTCCCAGATCTCAATCTGGAAGTGGTTGCCACTGGGAAACCCCCGTGTCCACGGGGTGTTTGACCCCTGTGCGCACGGGGCCCCATGCCCACGGTCGGGTACCGTGTGCACGGGGTATCTAGCGGCTTTTCACCTGCTTATCTACCTATCCCTATGCCATCTATCATGCACTTGTACTCATCTGGGTTGTTTGCTTTGTGTTGTTGGGTGTTTGTGTGTGTTTCAGACTCCGCTAACAAGAGGGCCGAGCTCCGTCGCAAGCGCCCAAAGGGAGGGTCTAGGGATTTCACGGTTGCTCATCGGCAGCCTTCTGAGGATCTTGGTCAGGGGTCAGGATCAGTCCAGGGTCATGTTTGTCGTGCTGCCTCCAAGCGGCCTGTTATTGAGGCCTCTGAGGATTCTGAAGAAGAGTATGACTCGCAAGAAGATGCGCACTATGTCAACCCCAATGATGATGTGGAGATAGAAGAAGAGGATGATCGTGTTGACGAGGATAAAGAGGAAGAAAAGGAGTCTAGTCCCGAGCAAGCCATTCCAGCCGGGCGAGACCTCCGGAATATACCTCTTGCCAAGTGGACTAAGCCAGAGCTTTGGGCTGAGAGACAGAGTCATCCTTATGCGGCTGCCACTGGTTTGGGTGTGGATCCCCGTTCCAAGAACGAGTTTCAGCAAAGAGTTTATCATGAACTTCTCATGACCAAGTCAAAGAAGTTTGCTCCACACAAGCAAGTGAATACTGAGAGTCTGCGCAACAATGATCATCTATATCCCGGTGTGTATTCAGCTCTTGGGAGGTTGGGCCTCATTCCGTTCGTCACATTCAACCATCCATACAATGAGGAGTTGGTGATGCAGTTCTTTGCCACTTTGTTTTTCTCCAATGACTCTGCTCGCACCCTTACATGGATGTCAGGGACTCATCAGTGCTCCGCTCCTATGGCTAAGTTTTCTGAGATCATTCCTTATCCTTTCATTGATGAAGAGGCTGCATCTGATGAGTTTGGCAGAGTTCATGAAAGTGGGCAGCGCACTACGGATGAGATTGCATTCGCTTACAAGTAGGATAAGTCTTTTGTCACCGGGTCTATCAAAGACCTTGTGCCTCTCTATGACACCATGTGCCATATCTTCAGGTATACACTCACTCCTAAGGCCGGTGATTCCCACAACATTCAGAGTTCCATGTTGGATGTTTTTGTGTACCTGCATCAGAAGAAGAGGGTGGATGTTCTGGATTTCATGTTCTATGAGCTCCATCAGTATGTTCAAGAGAACAAGTCCTTAATCTATGCTTAGTTCATTCAGGCTTTGATTGAGACCGTCTACCCAGCCAAGTACATTGCTTCATACAAGACTTCTATTCCCAAGCGCAACTCCAACTGGACCCTAGCTGCTCCTACTCCATATGTGCCTGTCAAGAAGGGGTGCAACCCTAGGCCTAAGGATCGTGCTACATTCACTCCGAGCATGTCCTCCACTGCATGGATCCCTTGTGGTAAGGCCAAGTCCGTTGGTTCTGAGGCCGTTTTTGCCAGAGGAGAGAATAAGTCCCTGTTCAAGACCTTGAGCAACATGTTCAAGATGTGCCAGTCTATCCAGCGCCATCAGATTAAGGAAATCAACAAGGAGAAGCTTAGGAGGCGTGAGCAAAAGGTAGCTAGGGCTGCAGCCAACGATGAGGTCGGTCCAGGGTCTGAGGACAATGACAGTGAGGCCACGACTCGGTCCTTTCCGATGACAGGATGGCGCTTTGATGATGATGATGATGCCTCGAGTGCTCCTCCTCTTGTCTCGTGGGTCTCTGTGGTGCCATTTGTCTCCTTTTTGTTGTGTTGATGACAAAGGGGGAGAAGTGGTGGGTGTTAGTGTTCGTGGTGTTCTGTGTTGAGATCTCAAGCCTCGTGTTCTCTTTGTTGGTTGGTTTTAGTTGGCTTGAGATACTCTTATTTCTTTCTGCGTGTGTGGTTGTGAACTACTCATTTATGCTTGTGAGACTCTAGCTTTACTGTTGGACCTATTGCTATGATCAAATCATGCTTATTATGTGTCCCATGATATTTGCTCACCACACCAATTCATGAGATCTAGGCACCGTTATAGGTTTATTATGTTGATCTCATGTCTTGACAATAATGATCTTGGGGAGCCTCATATGTGTGTACTTGATGCATTCTCAAGCATTCATCTTATCCGGGCACACATATAGGGGGAGCTACCATGATCATTCTTTGTCTCATGGCTTTTCAATTTTTTATATCCTCTATGCCATGTTCTAACCACGTTGTCATCAATGCACCAAAAAGGGGGAGATTGAAAGTGCAAGTGGCACTTATACTATATTTTGGTGTGATGACTATGTGGTTAGTTGAACTAATATCGGTTACTAAATTTTATCTCAGGATATTGGTTCCAAGTGCTTCATGATGGAGATGTGCGACCCCCCAATTCAAAAAGGTTAAAGGTGTGGTCTTCCGGCGAATCGAAGGTTTAGTTTTGGTTTGCTTCGATTTGTAGGAAAGACCACACTATTAAGAGGGGTTTGTGTGGATGGAAGTTGTGTGGGAATGCCATTGCCGAACCATATACACTAGCCTACCCATTCCTACCACCTAAAATCCTAAGTGTGTGTGTGCTTGTGGTACTCAGAGAGCTTATAAGATGAAGTTTCTAGGTACCCCATGCGCACGGGGTCTTTGGACCCCCGTGCGCACGGGGTACTGCGTAACTCTCTGGGTACCCCGTGCGCACGGGGTCTTTTGACCCCGTGCGCATGGGGTACTGCGTAAACTCTCTCGGTACCCCGTGCGCACGGGGTCTTTTGACCCCCGTGCGCATGGGGTGGTGTGAAAGTCTCTGAGTACCCCGTGTGCACGGGGCTGACTTAGCTCGAGCGCACGGGTTCCAATGGGCAGAAATCCCCACCCGGCCAAGAACACTATAAAAAGCCCCTTCTTCCACCTCCAACCTTCAACCCTAATGTCTTGTTGAGCTCCACCATTGCTACACCTCATTTTGCTCAATACTCTCAATCCCTCCACCCAAACTTGTTGAAACTTGAGCAAGACCCGATCTACATCTTGACCAAACCAAATCACGTTCCCCGCAACATTTCCTCCCCATTTACTTGTTACTCTTGGAGCTTGGGCTCCTAGGCGGTTAGAGGTTCCTCTGGAAGCTTCCTTGCTTGTGGTATGCTCCGGAGAAGTTTGTAAAGGTGTGGTGGTCGCCTTCAAGACCAACCCCGAGTGATTCGAGGCTCGTCCGTTGGGGGTGAATCGAAGGATATTACGGTGAGCCTTCGGTGGCGTTCCGTAAGCTTTGGCTCCGGCACCGCTCCAAAGGAGAGTAGCTCTTCCCCAAGAAGAGTGAACTTCGGGATAAAATCAGTGTCCTCGTCTGACTTGTGGTTAATCCTTTCCCGCACCTTACTTTGCTTTGTATGCTTGTTGGCTTTCTATTTAGATTGTTTCCTAGCATATTTAGGTTGGAGCTTGCTTGTCATATAGGTTGCATTCACCTAGTTGCATATCTAGTGAACCGTATTTATCCGCTAAGCCTTAAAATTGACAAGAAAGATTAAAATTAGTGCTCTCCTATTCACCCCCGTCTAGTAGACCGTATCGATACTTTCACCCCGGATACCGAAGGAATGCCTTGTGTGCTATCAAACGTCACAACGTAACTGGGTGATTATAAAGATGCTCTACAGGTATCTCCGAAGGTGTTTGTTGAATTGGCATAGATCGAGATTAGGATTTATCACTCCGTGTATCGGAGAAGTATCTCTGGGCCCTCTCGATAATACACATCATAAACTTGCAAGCAAACGACTAAGGAGTTAGTCACAAGGTGATGTATTACGGAACGAGTAAAGAGACTTGCCGGTAACGAGATTGAACTAGGTATTAAGATACCGACGATCGAACTCGGGCAAGTAACATACCGATAGACAAAGGTAATTACGTATGTTGTCATAATTGTTCGACCGATAAAGATCTTTGTAGAATATGTAGGAGCCAGCATCCAGGTTTCGCTATTGGTTATTGACCGGAGAGGTGTCTCGGTCATGTCTACATAGTTCTCGAACCCGTATGGTCCGCATGCTTAACGTTTGTTGACGATATAGTATTATATGAGTTATGTGATTTGGTGACCGAGTGTTGTTCGGAGTCTCAGATGAGATCACGGACATGACGAGGAGTCTCAAAATGGTCGAGAGGTAAATATTGATATATAGGATGATAGTATTCGGACACCGGAAGTGTTCCGGATAATATTGAAGGAAATATGCCCTAGAGGCAATAATAAAGTTATTATTTATTTCCTTATATCATGATAAATGTTTATTATTCATGCTAGAATTGTATTAACCGGAAACATAATACATGTGTGAATACATAGACAAACAGAGTGTCACTAGTATGCCTCTACTTGACTAGCTCGTTGATCAAAGATGGTTATGTTTCCTAGCCATAGACATGAGTTGTCATTTGATTAACGGGATCACATCATTAGGAGAATGATGTGATTGACTTGACCCATTCCGTTAGTGATTATAAAGGTGCTCTACAGGTGTCTCCAAAGGTACTTGTTGGGTTGGCGTATTTCGAGATTAGGATTTGTCACTCCGATTGTCGGAGAGGTATCTCTGGGCCCACTCAGTAATACACATCACTATAAGCCTTGCAAGCATTGTGACTAATGAGTTAGTTGCGGGATGATGTATTACGGAACGAGTAAAGAGACTTGCCGGTAATGAGATTGAACTAGGTATCGAGATACCGACGATCGAATCTCGGGCAAGTAACATACCGATGACAAAGGGAACAACGTATGTTGTTATGCGGTCTGACCGATAAAGATCTTCGTAGAATATGTAGGAACCAATATGAGCATCCAGGTTCCGCTATTGGTTATTGACCGGAGAGGTGTCTCGGTCATGTCTACATAGTTCTCGAACCCATAGGGTCTGCACGCTTAACGTTACGATGACAGTTATATTATGAGTTTATATGTTTTGATGTACCGAAGGTTGTTCGGAGTCCCGTATGTGATCACGGACATGACGAGGAGTCTCAAAATGGTCGAGACATAAAGATTGATATATTGGAAGCCTATGTTTGGACATCAGAAGTGTTCCGGGTGAAATCGGGATTTTTCCGGAGTACCGGGAGGTTACCGGAACCCCCCCGGTAACTTGATGGGCCTTAGTGGGCCTAGGTGGAAGAGAGGAGAGGAGGCTAGGGCAGGGCCGCGCGCCCCTCCCCCCCAGTCCGAATAGGACAAGGAGAGGGGGGCGGCGCCCCCCCTTCCTTCCTCCCCTCCACCTCTTCCCCCTTTCTCTCCTAGTCCAACATGGAAAAGGGGGGGGAGTCCTACTCCTGGTAGGAGTAGGACTCCTCCTGGCGTGCCTCTCCTCTAGGCCGGCCGAACCCCCCCCTACTCCTTTATATACGGGGGCAGGGGGCACCTCTAGACACACAATTGATCATTGATCTCTTAGCCGTGTGCGGTGCCCCCCTCCACCATATTACACCTCGATAATATCGTAGCGGAGCTTAGGCGAAGCCCTGCGTCGGTAGAACATCAACATTGTCACCACGCCGTCGTGCTGATGAAATTCTCCCTCAACACTCGGCTGGATCGGAGTTCGAGGGACGTCATCGAGCTGAACGTGTGCTGAACTCGGAGGTGCCATGCGTTCGGTACTTGATCAGTCGGATCGTGAAGACGTACGACTACATCAACCGCGTTGTGTTAAACGCTTCCGCTATCGGTCTACGAGGGTACGTGGACAACACTCTCCCCTCTCGTTGCTATGCATCACCATGATCTTGCATGTGCGTAGAAATTTTTTGAAATTACTACGTTCCCCAACAGTGGTATCAGAGCCTGGTTTTATGCGTTGATGTTATGCACGAGTAGAACACAAGTGAGTTGTGGGCGATATAAGTCATACTGCTTACCAGCATGTCATACTTTGGTTCGGCGGTATTGTGAGATGAAGCGGCCCGGACCGACATTACACGTACGCTTACGCGAGACTGGTTTCACCGTTGCGAGCACTCGTTGCTTAAAGGTGACTGGCGGGTGTCTGTCTCTCTCACTTTAGTTGAATCGAGTATGGCTACGCCCGGTCCTTGCGAAGGTTAAAACAGCACCAACTTGACAAACTATCGTTGTGGTTTTGATGCGTAGGTAAGAACAGTTCTTGCTAAGCCCGTAGCAGCCACGTAAAACTTGCAACAACAAAGTAGAGGACGTCTAACTTGTTTTTGCAGGGCATGTTGTGATGTGATATGGTCAAGACGTGATGCTATATTTTATTGTATGAGATGATCATGTTTTGTAACCGAGTTATCGGCAACTGACAGGAGCCATATGGTTGTCGCTTTATTGTATGCAATGCAATCGCCATGTAATTGTTTTACTTTATCACTAAGCGGTAGCGATAGTCGTAAAAGCAATAGTTGGCGAGACGACAATGATGCTACGATGGAGATCAAGGTGTCGCGCCGGTGATGATGGTGATCATGACGGTGCTTCGGAGATGGAGATCACAAGCACAAGATGATGATGGCCATATCATATCACTTATATTGATTGCATGTGATGTTTATCTTTTATGCATCTTATCTTGCTTTGATTGACGGTAGCATTATAAGATGATCTCTCACTAAAATTTCAAGATAAAAGTGTTCTCCCTGAGTATGCACCATTGCCAAAGTTCGTCGTGCTCAGACACCACGTGATGATCGGGTGTGATAAGCTCTACGTCCATCTACAACGGGTGAAAGCCAGTTTTGCACACGCAGAATACTCAGGTTAAACTTGACAAGCCTAGCATATGCAGATATGACCTTGGAACACTGAGACCGAAAGGTCGAGCGTTAATCATATAGTAGATATGATCAACATAGTGATGTACACCATTGAAAACTACTCCATTTCACGTGATGATCGGTTATGGTTTAGTTGATTTGGATCACGTAATCACTTAGATGATTAGAGGGATGTCTGTCTAAGTGGGAGTTCTTAAGTAATATGATTAATAGAACTTAAATTTATCATGAACTTAGTACCTGATAGTATCTTGCTTGTCTATGTTAATTGTAGATAGATGGCCCGTGTTGTTGTTCCGTTGGATTTTAATGCGTTCCTTGAGAAAGCAAAGTTGAAAGATGATGGTAGCAATTACACGGACTGGGTCCGTAACTTGAGGATTATCCTCATTGCTGCACAGAAGAATTACGTCCTGGAAGCACCGCTGGGTGCCAGGCCTGCTGCAAGAGCAACACCAGAAGTTATGAACGTCTGGCAGAGCAAAGCTGATGACTACTCGATAGTTCAGTGTGCCATGCTTTACGGCTTAGAACCGGGTCTTCAACGATGTTTTGAACGTCATGGAGCATATGAGATGTTCCAGGAGTTGAAGTTAATATTTCAAGCAAATGCCCGGATTGAGAGATATGAAGTCTCCAATAAGTTCTACAGCTGCAAGATGGAAGAGAATAGTTCTGTCAGTGAGCATATACTCAAAATGTCTGGGTATAATAATCACTTGATTCAACTGGGAGTTAATCTTCCGGATGATAGCGTCATTGACAGAATTCTTCAATCACTGCCACCGAGCTACAAGAGCTTCGTGATGAACTATAACATGCAAGGGATGAACAAGACAATTCCCGAGCTCTTCGCAATGCTAAAGGCAGCGGAGGTAGAAATCAAAAAGGAGCATCAAGTGTTGATGGTCAATAAGACCACTAGTTTCAAGAAAAAGGGCAAAGGGAAGAAGAAGGGGAACTTCAAGAAGAACAGCAAGCAAGTTGCTGTTCAGGAGAAGAAACCCAAATCTGGACCTAAGCCTGAGACTGAGTGCTTCTACTGCAAGCAGACTGGTCACTGGAAGGGGAACTGCCCCAAGTATTTGGAGGATAAGAAGGATGGCAAGGTGAACAAAGGTATATGTGATATACATGTTATTGATGTGTACCTTACCAGAGCTCGCAGTAGCACCTGTGTATTTGATACTGGTTATGTTGCTAATATTTGCAACTCGAAACAGGGACTACGGATTAAGCGAACACTGGCCAAGGACGAGGTGACGATGCGCGTGGGAAACGGTTCCAAAGTCGATGTGATCGCCGTCGGCACGCTACCTCTACATCTACCTTCGGGATTAGTATTAGACATAAATAATTGTTATTTGGTGCCAGCGTTGAGCATGAACATTATATCTGGATCTTGTTTGATGCGAGACGGCTATTCATTTAAATCAGAGAATAATGGTTGTTCTATTTATATGAGTAATATCTTTTATGGTCATGCACCCTTGAAGAGTGGTCTATTTTTAATCAATCTCGGTAGTAGTAACACACATATTCATAATGTCGAAGCCAAAAGATGCAGAGTTGATAATGATAGTGCAACTTATTTGTGGCACGGCCGTTTAGGTCATATCGGTGTAAAGCGCATGAATAAACTCCATAATGATGGACTTTTGGAATCACTTGATTATGAATCACTTGGTACTTGCGAACCGTGTCTCATGGGCAAGATGACTAAAACACCGTTCTCCGGAACTATGGAGAGAGCAACTGATTTGTTGGAAATCATACATATAGATGTATGTGGTCCGATGAATATTGAGGCTCGTGGCGGATATCGTTATTTTCTCACCTTCACAGATGATTTGAGCAGATATGGGTATATCTACTTAATGAAACATAAGTCTGAAACATTTGAAAAGTTCAAAGAATTTCAGAGCGAAGTTGAAAATCATCGTAACAAGAAAATAAAGTTTCTACGATCAGATCGTGGAGGAGAATATTTGAGTTACGAGTTTGGCCTACATTTGAAACAATGCGGAATAGTTTCGCAACTCACGCCACCCGGAACACCACAACGTAATGGTGTGTCCGAACGTCGTAATCGTACTTTACTAGATATGGTGCGATCTATGATGTCTCTTACTGATTTACCGCTATCGTTTTGGGGTTATGCTTTAGAGACGGCTGCATTCACTCTAAATAGGGCACCATCAAAATCCGTTGAGACGACGCCTTATGAACTATGGTTTGGCAAGAAACCAAAGTTGTCGTTTCTAAAAGTTTTGGGTTGCGATGCTTATGTGAAGAAACTTCAACCTGATAAGCTCGAACCTAAATCGGAGAAATGTGTCTTCATAGGATACCCAAAGGAGACTATTGGGTACACCTTCTATCACAGATCCGAAGGCAAGACATTCGTTGCTAAGAATGGATCCTTTCTAGAGAAGGAGTTTCTCTCAAAAGAAGTGAGTGGGAGGAAAGTAGAACTTGATGAGGTAACTGTACCTGCTCCCTTATTGGAAAGTAGATCATCACAGAAACCAGTTTCTGTGACACCTACACCAATTAGTGGGGAAGTTAATGATAATGATCATGAAACTTCAGATCAAGTTATTACTGAACCTCGTAGGTCAACCAGATTAAGATCCGCACCAGAGTGGTACGGTAATCCTGTTCTGGACGTTATGTTACTAGACCATGACGAACCTACGAACTATGAAGAAGCGATGGTGAGCCCAGATTTCGCAAAATGGCTTGAAGCCATGAAATCCGAGATGGGATCCATGTATGAGAACAAAGTATGGACTTTGGTTGACTTGCTCGATGATCGGCAAGCCATTGAAAATAAATGGATCTTCAAGAAGAAGACTGACGCTGACGGTAATGTTACTGTCTATAAAGCTCGACTTGTTGCCAAAGAATTTTGACAAGTTCAAGGGATTGACTACGACGAGACTTTCTCACCCGTAGCGATGCTCAAGTCTGTCCGAATCATGTTAGCAATTGCCGCATTTTATGATTATGAAATTTGGCAAATGGATGTCAAAACTGCATTCCTGAATGGATTTCTGGAAGAAGAGTTGTATATGATGCAACCGGAAGGTTTTGTCGATCCAAAGGGAGCTAACAAAGTGTGCAAGCTCCAGCGATCCATTTATGGACTGGTGCAAGCCTCTCGGAGTTGGAATAAATTTTTTGATAGTGTGATCAAAGCATTTGGTTTTATACAGACTTTTGGAGAAGCCTGTATTTACAAGAAAGTGAGTGGGAGCTCAGTAGCATTTCTGATATTATATGTGGATGACATATTGCTAATTGGAAATGATATAGAATTTCTGGATAGCATAAAGGGATACTTGAATAAGAGTTTTTCAATGAAAGACCTCGGTGAAGCTGCATATATATTAGGCATCAAGATCTATAGAGATAGATCAAGACGCTTAATTGGACTTTCACAAAGCACATACCTTGACAAAGTTTTGAAGAAGTTCAAAATGGATCAAGCAAAGAAAGGGTTCTTGCCTGTACTACAAGGTGTGAGATTGAGTAAGACTCAATGCCCGACCACTGCAGAAGATAGAGAGAAGATGAAAGATGTTCCCTATGCTTCAGCCATAGGCTCTATCATGTATGCAATGCTGTGTACCAGACCTGATGTGTGCCTTGCTATAAGTTTAGCAGGGAGGTACCAAAGTAATCCAGGAGTGGATCACTGGACAGCGGTCAAGAACATCCTGAAATACCTGAAAAGGACTAAGGATATGTTTCTCGTTTATGGAGGTGACAAAGAGCTCATCGTAAATGGTTACGTTGATGCAAGCTTTGACACTGATCCGGACGATTCTAAATCGCAAACCGGATACGTGTTTACATTGAACGGTGGAGCTGTCAGTTGGTGTAGTTCTAAGCAAAGTGTCGTGGCGGGATCTACGTGTGAAGCTGAGTACATAGCTGCTTCGGAAGCAGCAAATGAAGGAGTCTGGATGAAGGAGTTCATATCCGATCTAGGTGTCATACCTAGTGCATCGGGTCCAATGAAAATCTTTTGTGACAATACTGGTGCAATTGCCTTAGCAAAGGAATCCAGATTTCACAAAAGAACCAAGCACATCAAAAGACGCTTCAATTCCATCCGGGATTTAGTCCAGGTGGGAGACATAGAAATTTGCAAGATACATACGAATCTGAATGTTGCAGACCTATTGACGAAGCCTCTTCCACGAGCAAAACATGATCAGCACCAAGACTCCATGGGTGTAAGAATCATTACTGTGTAATCTAGATTATTGACTCTAGTGCAAGTGGGAGACTGAAGGAAATATGCCCTAGAGGCAATAATAAAGTTATTATTTATTTCCTTATATCATGATAAATGTTTATTATTCATGCTAGAATTGTATTAACCGGAAACATAATACATGTGTGAATACATAGACAAACAGAGTGTCACTAGTATGCCTCTACTTGACTAGCTCGTTGATCAAAGATGGTTATGTTTCCTAGCCATAGACATGAGTTGTCATTTGATTAACGGGATCACATCATTAGGAGAATGATGTGATTGACTTGACCCATTCCGTTAGCTTAGCACTCGATCGTTTAGTATGTTGCTATTGCTTTCTTCATGACTTATACATGTTCCTATGACTATGAGATTATGCAACTCCCGTTTACAGGAGGAACACTTTGTGTGCTACCAAACGTCACAATGTAACTGGGTGATTATAAAGGTGCTCTACATGTGTCTCCAAAGGTACTTGTTGGGTTGGCATATTTCGAGATTAGGATTTGTCACTCCGATTGTCGGAGAGGTAACTCTGGGCCCACTCAGTAATACACATCACTATAAGCCTTGCAAGCATTGTGACTAATGAGTTAGTTGCGGGATGATGTATTACGGAACGAGTAAAGAGACTTGCCGGTAACGATATTGAACTAGGTATCGAGATACCGATGATCGAATCTCGGGCAAGTAACATACCAATGACAAAGGGAACAACATATGTTGTTATGCGGTCTGACCGATAAAGATCTTCGTAGAATATGTAGGAACCAATATGAGCATCCAGGTTCCGCTATTGGTTATTGACCGGAGAGGTGTCTCGGTCATGTCTACATAGTTCTCGAACCCGTAGGGTCCGCACGCTTAACGTTACGATGACAGTTATATTATGAGTTTATATGTTTTGATGTACCGAAGGTTGTTCGGAGTCCCGGATGTGATCACGAACATGACGAGGAGTCTCGAAATGGTCGAGACATAAAGATTGATATATTGGAAGCCTATGTTTGGACATCGGAAGTGTTCCGGGTGAAATCGGGATTTTTCCGGAGTACCGGGAGGTTACCGGAACCCCCCCCCGGTAACTTAATGGGCCTTAGTGGGCCTAGGTGGAAGAGAGGAGAGGAGGCCAGGGCAGGGCCGCGCGCCCCTCCCCTCCCCAATCCGAATAGGACAAGGAGAGGGGGGCGGCGCCCCCCTTCCTTCCTCCCCTCCACCTCTTCCCCCTTTCTATCCTAGTCTAACATGGAAAAGGGGGGAGTCCTACTCCCGGTAGGAGTAGGACTCCTCCTGGCGCGCCTCTCCTCTAGGCCGGCCAAACCCCCCCCCTTGCTCCTTTATATACGGGGGCAGGCGGGCACCTCTAGACACACAATTGATCATTGATCTCTTAGCCGTGTGCGGTGCCCCCCTCCACCATATTACACCTCGATAATATCGTAGCGGAGCTTAGGCGAAGCCCTGCGTCGGTAGAACATCAACATTGTCACCACGCCGTCGTGCTGACAAAACTCTCCCTCAACACTCGGCTGGCTCGGAGTTCGAGGGACGTCATCGAGTTGAACGTGTGCTGAACTCAGAGGTGCCGTGCGTTCGGTACTTGATCGGTCGGATCGTGAAGACGTACGACTACATCAACCGCGTTGTGTTAAACGCTTCCGCTATCGGTCTACGAGGGTACGTGGACAACACTCTCCCCTCTCGTTGCTATGCATCACCATGATCTTGCGTGTGCGTAGAAATTTTTTGAAATTACTACGTTCCCCAACAAATATCGGGTATTTATCGGAGTACCGGGGGGGTTACTGGAACCTCCGGGGGAAAGATATGTGCCATATGGGCCATAGGAGGGGAGCACACCAGCCCACAAGGGGTGGCGCGCCCCCTAAGGAAGGAGGCCGAATAGGAGAAGGGAAAGAGGGGGTTCGCCCCCCCCCCCCCCCCCGCTCTTTCCTTCTCTCCCTCCTCTTCCCTTTCCCCCCCTCCGGAAATAAGGAAGGGGGGAGGCTGAATTGGGATAGGCCCCCAAGTAGGATTCCTCCTACTTGGGGCGCCCCAAGGCTGCTCCCCTCCCCCTCCCACCTATATATACGTGGGGAGGGGGCGCCTAGAATACACACCAACAATTGTTAGCCGTGTGCGGCGCCCCCCTCCATAGTTTACGCCTCCGGTCATATCTTCGTAGTGCTTAGGCGAAGCCCTGCGCGGATCACTTCACCATCACCATCACCACGCCGTCATGCTGATGGAACTCATCTTCTTCCTCGACACCTTTGCTAGATCAAGAGGACGAGGGACGTCATCGAGCTGAACGTGTGCAGAACTCGGAGGTGCCGTACGTTCGGTGCTTGACCGGTCGGATCTAGAAGAAGTTCGACTACATCAACTGCGTTGTCAAACGCTTTCGCTTTCGGTCTACAAGGGTAGGTGGACACACTCTCCCCCTCTCGTTGCTATGCATCGCCTAGATAGACCTTGCGTGAGCGTAGGAATTTTTTTGAAATTGCATGTTATGTTCCCCAACAGGCTCCCCCTTGCACGCCACAGTCGCCTCCTCAGCGTCGCCGTCTTGGGCCATATGGTGCGCCACGACTAGCGATGCTCGGCAGACGAGCGCGTTGGACTTCGTCCGCCATCGCGCTGCTCCATGGCCGGCGAGCCTCGAGCATCGCCGCGCTCGCCTCCCTCTTTGGGTGAGCGTGGAAATCGGGGAAGATGTGGAGAAATGAAGCTAGGGTTCGCGCGGGCCGTTGTTTTTTTTCATCTGGGTCGATCCAGGCCATTGTATCGTCAAAAGGCTGTGATCGAGGCTCGGCTACGAACAGTTCGTCATCAATCTTCCGCATAAATTCTGCGTACTTTTTCTGAATATAAAATGGAACCAACGGAAAATTTTATTTGGAAAATTTAATGTGATATTGAAGTTGACGTCATATTTTTATGATGATACCCTTTCAAGTATTATTTCAATGATGAAATTCATGTTATAAAATGATATTAATATTGAACACAAAGTATGAATCATCACTAGAGTTCCTGAATGTTTTATTCGAAATATCAGGTATGAAGTTAATATGATATTTTTAAATAATGTAATTAGTGGCCACCTAACGAAAAATGCTCATGAGTGGTGTGGTTTCCACGCCGTGCTATGCATCTAATAATGTTGGGCAAGTGTGCCCATTGGCCAATTCTAAGATTTATGTCAGAACATTTTCTATTGTATAATTAGGATATGCACTATTGAAATAAGCATAATGGATCAAAATGATGTTGATAAAATTATGGTTGATTCTGTAAACAAATAAAAATATATTAAAGAATTTTATGTGATTGTAATATCCTGGGTATGACATTTTTATGAAATCAATCCAAAGTACATGCTGCCATTTAATTGACCATTAGAATTTACAAAATATTATTATTTAGTAAATCCTCATGTAATTTGGTCTCCAAATTTATGTGTTGGGAAAATCTTATGATATCTTCACGATAATATTAATGTCATTTTCACTGCGAATGTCAATTTTAATGTTTACTCGAGGGCAGTGACACTTATACTTTTATGTTAATTCTAATGTTATTTTCATTATATGTCATTGAGATTTTTAGTGATAATTTTGAAACTTATGTTCAATGTCATCATCGGTGTCAACTTTACTGTAAAAGGTATCATTATGTATGATGGCAAACATGGTTAGATTATTTTGTTCCTTTATATTAATGTTGGCTATTAATTTAGCCAAAGTTATTGCTCGTCATTATATGATTTTATGTATCTCTAATAAAAATGAAACCACCGAGAAGTTTTGATTAGAGATTTAATAAAAATAAAGTTATGATGGTATTGTGACCAACGTTGATTATTTTCATTTGTCATTTATGAATAAACTAGTTAAATACCCGTGAGTTGCTACAGGCAATAATGCAGGCTAAATAAACATATGATTAGATTGGAGCATCTACAACTCGACCCCATATAAGCCCCAACCTCTCGGACGCCAAAATGCCACCCAACCGGCCTCCCCATAGCCGTCCCAAACGCCCGGACTGACCGGCACTCCCCATATGGCCGTGGGGCCGTCTTACATTTTCCTGCAATCAACCAGATGATTTGTAATAGGCCCTGGGTTATAATTCCCCCCCCCCCCCCCCCCCCCCCCCACGCGCGTGAACTCACAGGACTGGTGCTGGCAATTCCATAAGTAAACCAAACATTTCACTATCTGTACCATATGACCATAGTGTACTGGCGTATGGTCAGTTGCTTGATCATAAGCTTTCACTTGTCTCACTGTCTCGCTCGATTACCTTTGCTCCAATGAATTGATGTACATACATATACTGATATGTGCACATAGGAATCCTATAGCACAAACGTCGTCGTCACCACGATGGGGCTCCTGACCGTGTACTTGTCGTTGTCGTCCACCCACGTCAACGATCCATGCAGCACTATCTCGGGCATTAGCTCGTCCCGCACCTGAATCACGCTCGTGTATCTCTACTTCTCGTGCTTCCAGCCGAACACCACCCTGTTGGGCACGATGCTAACCTTCAACCCGTGCAGTCCCTCCACCATAGCGCTATACCTCGCCGGCCCATCGCGCACATTGATTACGGTCCTGTCGAACGTCTTCTCCCCGGTCGTGTCAAAGTACGCGATGAAGGACGGGTAGTTGAGATCGAGCGATGCACTGATGCAGTCCACGGGGACAGACGACTGCGCCAAGGTCTTGATCTGCGTCGTTGTGTAGTTCATGGCGCACATGAGCTTGAATGCTTGATGTAGTCGTACGGCCCGGCTTCGTAGACTAGGCCCGGGGCCAGGGCGCGGTTCAACGGGGGGCTGACGACCGGGCCACGGCCCTGGCGAAATTAGCCATGCATTTGTTCTTTTTTGTGTCTGCTTGATCGCTGGTAGGTACAAAAATTGTTGGGGTAGGGGGCCTTGCCCCCTCCCACCCCTACCCAACTTGGATTCGTCCCTAAAGTTAGGTTAGAGATGGACAGTGAGAGAGATAAGGGAAAGTTGTCTCTCATCTCATTTCTATAAATTGAACGAAATATATAAGCATAGTCTATTGGCAAACGGTCATTTGTTCGATCGCAAGCCTCATTGTTGAGGGAGTCCTGGACTAAAGGGTCCTCGGGCGTCCGGCCTGTTAGCCATGGGCCGGACTGATGGGCTGTGAAGATACGAAGACCAAAGACTGCATCCGTGTCCAGATGGGACTCTCCTTGGCGTGGAAGGCAAGCTTGGTGACCGAATATGTAGATTCCTTTCTTTGTAACCGACCTTGTGTAACCCTAAATCCTCCAAGTGTCTATATAAACCGGAGGACTTAGTCCGGAAAGGCATATACTCATTACCATATTCATACATGCTAGACTTCTAGGGTTTAGCCATTACAAACTCATGGTAGATCATCTCTTGTAATACCCATATTCATCAAGATCAATCAAGCAGGAAGTAGGGTATTACCTCCATAGAGAGGGCCTGAACCTGGGTAAACGTCGTGTCCCCTGTCTCCTGTTGTCGGTGTCAAAACCGGCGGATCTCGGGTAGGGGGTCCCGAACTGTGCGTCTAAGGCGGATGGTAACAGGAGGCGGGGGACACAATGTTTACCCAGGTTCGGGCCCTCTCGATGGAGGTAATACCCTACTTCCTGCTTGATTGATCTTGATTATATGAGTATTACAAGAGTTGATCTACCATGAGATTGTAGAGGCTAAACCCTAGAAGCTAGCCTATGATTATGAGTGTTCTTGTCCTACAGACTAAACCCTCCGGTTTGTATAGACACCGGAGGGGGCTAGGGTTACACAGAGTCGGTTACAAGGGAGGAGATCTACATATCCGAATTGCCAAGCTTGCCTTCCACGCAAAGGAGAGTCCCACCCGGACACGGGACGAAGTCTTCAATCTTGTATCTTCATAGTCCAACAGTCCGGCCAAAGTATATAGGCCGGCTGTCCGAGGACCCCCTAATCCAGGACTCCCTCAGTAGCCCCTGAACCAGGCTTCAATGACGATGAGTCCGGCGCGCAGATTGTCTTCGGCATTGCAAGGCGGGTTCTTCTCCAAATTCCGAGTACCTATCGAGTAGTGTCCGGCTTCCCATGAATGTTGCACTCCTCGGCTTCTGCGCCTAATAATGGCTATCTTCCACGTGTCGAGCGAATGCGTGAAGTCAGGGCATTTTTACACTTGCCACCCTAACCATGTGAGTAAATCGTCTATTTAAAGAGACGGGGATCCTCAGATCCAGATCACACCATCCTCCCACAGCGAGTATCCATCGGAGCGCGCCCGAAAAAGCCCATCCCATCATGGCCGGTCATCGCAGCTCCTCCTCTCGCTCCCGTAGCACTAAGCCAGGTAATTGGGAGAAGTGTTCCGTCCCCCACAACCAATTAGTAGAGTTACAGACCCAGGGGTTTCTCCCTCCTACGTATATGGTCCCCGTCTGAGCCGGACTAGCCACTTACAATGGCGGGGGGCAAGCAGAGAGCTTTCCCAACACATCCATGGGGGAGCGGGTATGCCTTGTCCCTTACTTATTAAGGGGACTCGGATTTCCAATCCATCCGTTCCTCCGCGGGCTCGTGGAGTTCTACGGTCTCCAGCTGCACAACTTTACTCCCGCCTCCATATTACAAATTGCTGGCTACGTCGCCTTTTGTGAGTTGTTTCTGGGCTGCGAAGCTCATTTCGAGCTATGGAAGAGGCTATTCTGCCTCGTACCCCGTACACAGGAGGGGTCAATATATCAAGTGGGCGGAGCCGAAATATGGCGCATCGCTGGGACCGGTTACCTGTCCGGTACTCCGAAGAAGACATCCGAAGACTGGCCTTCGGAGTGGTTTTATATGGAGGACGTCCCCCTTCCGGACCCTATTCGGATGGGCCTTCCTGAGTTTAATAACGCCCCTTTGAAGAAACGCTGCAGTTGGCGCCCTCGGAGCCCCCAGGAGGAAGATAACAGAGAGGTCTTTTACCTGATGGGCCGGATAAAAACGCTGGCCGAATCAGGACTGACAATAGTCGAGGTTATGTCAATATGTATAATGCGGGGGGTGCAGCCACTTCAATATCGGGGACAACCCATGTGGCACTTCAATGGAGAAGACGATGCCACCCGCTGCGGCCATAAAGGTCCGGACTCCGCCGCTGCTCTAGCGAAAATACTGTCCGATTTATATAAAGGAGAGGAAGAGGAGTTCATCCGCATTAAGCCACGGGATGGATTCTCCATGTACAACCCCCCCAAACTGGGTGAGCTGCTACTTTTTACTCCAGACCTTCCCGCATTCTTCGTCATAAATATTTACCTTGCTATTTCATAGCAGGAACTGTGAAAAGCTGTGAGGGAGGTCCACAGCCCGTCTCCACAGCCAGAGGACCCTGACCGGGCCCTCGACCCCGGACTCGAAGAAGATCCAGACATATTTGTGGAGCTTATCGACAGGACGTTCTATCAGTTAAGCTGCGACGGTGCCTTGGTGGCCATCATAGCCGATTATCCTGGACTGCTCCCTGCATCGCATGTAAGTAAAACCGGAGTCCCGACTTCGAAGAAGGATACCTTTTTTGCACTTCACCCACCGCACACATATGGTGTCTTACAGGGAAGGCCCTCGGGATGCCATGCCGAACCTGCGGTGACTCACCAATAAGGGGCACCGAAGCCGGGTAGGCTTAAAAGGAAGGCGGTCAGGACTGAGATGCCGTCGCAGAGGTATGAAAAATAGAGGATGCGAATAGGTTGTCCGCTATGAATTCCGAAGTGGAGAGTGCCATAAATCACAGGCGTCGCCGGGCCGTACACCGCGACCCTGGTTTCTCTGAAGAGGCGTTCGATGCCTTCAACTCAGGAGACGCGTACATCCGAGCTGCTCAAAATGGTCTTGCCAGAGCCACGGACCAGTATGTAAAGGATATACGGGTAAGAAAATCTGATAATTATGTGTATCAGTAGCCCCTGAGACTTGAAACAGTTGGCACAACTGATTTAAGGATCATTATTTGCGTATGTTCTTATGGAGAAGAATACCCAGTTGTCTCAAGAGCTGGAGGAGTGCAAAGCCTAGCTACGGGCCGCAGTTGCCGCAATGAAGGAGTCCAAGAAGGCCCCATCTGGTAACACTTGTTCCTATCGAAAAGAATGACATATACCAGTTAGTATTCAGCATGCATGCAAATCTAACAATAGATTCTGCAGATGATCCCGGAGTGAATCCGAAGGTCGTGTGAGGGGATGAGCAACATGCTCAACGATAGCTAGAGGCTGGCGAGCGCGTGCTTACGCAGGTTAGGAGGGAGAAAAACGATCTCCAAGATGCCAATACCCGGCTGGGTGTTGAACTGAAAGATGTTTGGGCCCAGCTAGCTGACTCCGTAAAGGAGAATAAGGAGCTTCGACGCGGCATTTTTAGTAAGTGCTTGAACGAACTTTTATAGAGTTCGGCGAAGAAACCGGCTAACAGAGTTATATCTGTAGGTATGCTAACGGGTCGTCCGGAGAGGATATGCCCGGGTCTGCGAGTGATCTTCTGCCAGAGCTCTCACAACTGCACGAAGAAGTTCGGCAGGTGATGCAGGGCATTGCCCAGGCCTTGTGGCCATCCGCCTCCCTGCCAGGAGGCATGGGGGAGCTCGTAGAGATGCTCAAGGGAGTGTCGTGGCGCTTCCGATTATGGAAGATATCTGCCTGCCGACAAGGTGCAAGGGAAGCCTGGGCCATGGTGAAGACTCGATATACCAAGGCTGACCCGAACCACATGGCCGAGGTCGGACCTGTGAGGTCTGATGGGAAAGAGATTCCCGCCAGTTTGGTGTATGACCAGGTGAAATTAGCCGCAAAGTATTCCCAACAAGATTGTAGGCTAGACAGCCTGTTGGATGGTATAGAAGAAGAATTTAGTCAGTCTAAGTGACTGTGTACTTCAAGTGACATATATTATCCCTAGCCGGATTGTCAATCATTTGTCACGGCGGACCTTTTCGCTTCAACCTCCGGACTCGACAGTCCGGAGTGTATCCGAATACCCGCTCAGTTATGTAAAAAACGGGGTATGCGTGGAAACTAGGCGTAGGGGTCATAAGTGCTTGAACAGACAAGTACCCAACTAGCTATGTTATATTACATGGATAGTAAGAAACATCTTCCAGGGAGAATAGTTCCGTTAAGGGTTCCTTTCCCTGGGTACGCATGCATTAATGTGCATGTCCGAACTGCAAAAAGAGACGTGGGATATAAACATCTGGGGGCATGTATTGTAATAAGTAAAAGTCATCTTTTGTTCACCGACCGAATATTCCCTTAAGAACGCTAGCTTTCGGCTTCACCCAGTCTGAGGTACACATCCGGCTGACCAGGCAGTAACAATCGCAGAGGTGCTCCCCTTATGCCCTAGCCGAATTAACGGGAACGTAGGGCATAGACACAAGAGCCAGGCAACCCAGCTTGGCCAAAAATTAGGTCATATTGATGCATATAATGGCGAAGAAAAGGTACATGTGGAAAAGTAACACATGTGCAGGGGGCATAGAGCCCGTAACATAATTATATTAAGCTTCTGTATAAGAAGCCCCCAGGTATAATGAGCACGCCTGGCGCGTCAAGATTGTGTAGTCAAGACACATTTTAACCTTTTAAGGCCGTGAAGAAAAAGGGAAGAAAGAAACAAAGAAAGACCGATAGCGGATAAATATAAAAAAACAAAAAATTGACGGAGGTAAGGAGACGAACACAGAGTCCGGCATTAGGCATAGAACCTTCGGAGTTTGGCCGCGTTCCATGGGTTTGGCTCAAGTCGATTGTCCGATGCATCCCGCAGACGGTACGCTCCACCGGTTAGAACTTTGTCAATAACGAAGGGACCTTCCCAGTTGGGTTGAGCTTGTCCTTTTTCTTCTCTGGTACGCGTAGAACGAGTTCGCCAACGTTATAAGTTTTGGCCCGTACTTCTCTGCTTTGATACCATCGAGCCTGTTGCTGATAGAATGCGGAGCGGGCTTTTGCCACGTCACGCTCCTCCTCCAGGGCGTCCAAACTATCCTGCCGATCAAGCTCGGCTTCTTTCTCTTCGTACATGCGCACTCGAGGTGAGTCATGAATGATGTCGCAGGGCAGTACCGCCTCTGCGCCGTACACCATAAAAAACGGTGTGTATCCGGTAGTGCGATTCGGCGTGGTCCGCAGCCCCCATAGTACGGAGCCGAGCTCCTCGACCTAGTGCATATCTGATTCCTTCAAGGATCGCACTAATCTGGGTTCAATGCCGCTCATAATAAGACCATTTGCTCGCTCGACTTGACCGTTTGTTTGGGGGTGATAGACGGAGGCAGAATCGAGCTTAGTGCCCATGTTGCCGCACCAAGTTTTTACCTCGTCGGCTATAAAGTTCGAGCCGTTATCGGTGATGATGTTGTGGGGGACACCATAACGGTGTACAACCCCGGATATGAAGTCTATCACTGGTCCAGACTCGGCCGTTTTAACTGGTTTGGCTTCTATCCATTTGGTGAATTTATCCACCATGACCAATAGGTCCTTTTTCTTATGGCTTCCTCCTTTAAGGGGTCCGACCATATCAAGCCCCCAGACCGCAAAGGGCCAAGTAATGGGGATTGTTTGGAGAGCGGTAGGTGGCATATGGCTTTGGTTTGCAAAAAGCTGGCAACCGACGCAATGTTGGACGAGGTCATGTGCCTCTGCTCGGGCCGTCGGCCAGTAAAAACCTGTACGGAAGGCCTTGCTTACAAGGGCCCGAGCTGCGGCGTGGTGGCCGCCAAGTCCAGCATGAATTTCTGCCAAAAGTTGTCGTCCTTCCTCATCGGTGATGCACCTTTGAAGTACTCCGGTAGCGCTTTTCTTATACAGCTCTCCCTCGTGGACTTTGTAGGCTTTAGACCGCCGCACAATGCAACGTGCCTCGTTTGGGTCCTCAGGGAGTTCTTGCCTAGCTAGGTAAGCCAAGAAGGGTTCTGTCCACGGGGCGATGACAACCATAATCACGTGGGCCGAAGGTGTTATTTCGGTGGCAGAGCCTCCGATTACGTCAGACTATTCGGGATCTGGCGTTGTGGCCGGATCCGGATTGTTGTTGCCGGTCTCCCCTTCCCACACCACGGATGGCATAAACAGCCTTTCCAAGAAGATATTAGGTGGGACAGGGTCGCGCTTAGCGCCGATGCGGGCGAGGATATCCGCCGCTTGATTGTTTTCTCGGACCACATGCTGGAATTCGAGCCCCTCGAACCGAGCTGGCATTTTGAGGACGGCGTTGCGGTAAGCCGCCATTTTTGGGTCCTTGGCGTCAAAGTCTCCATTTATTTGAGATATTGCGAGGTTCGAATCCCCACGCACCTCGAGGCGTTGAATGCCCATGGAGACTGCCATCCGGAGACCATGCAACAGGGCCTCATATTCTGCTGCATTGTTGGAGTCTGTGTATAATATTTGGAGTACGTATTGGACTGTATCTCTGGTGGGGGATGTCAGGACGACGCCTGCCCCCAGACCAGCCAGCATCTTAGAGCCGTCAAAGTGCATGATCCAATTGGAGTACGCGCCGTACTCTTTAGGGAGTTCGGCTTCTGTCCATTCGGCGATGAAATCAGCCAGTACTTGTGACTTAATGGCTCGCCGTGGTTTGTATGTTATGTCGAACGGGAGGAGCTCAATAGCCCATTTAGCAATCTGGCCCATGGCATCGCGGTTATTTATTATGTCGTTGAGTGGTACTTCAGAGGCCACCGTAATTGAATACTCTTGAAAGTAGTGTCGTAGTTTCCGGGATGCCATGAAGACCGCGCATGCTATCTTTTGATAATGTGGGTACCGTGATTTGCATGGAGTGAGGACAGTGGATACGTAGTATACCGGCTTTTGAAGCGGGAACTTATGTCCGTCCGTCTCTCATTCGACGACGAGCACTGCGCTTACAACTTGGTGTGTTGCCGCTATATATAACAGCATTGGTTCGCCGATATTTCGCGCGGCCAAGATTGGGTTGCTGGCCAAGAGGGCTTTTATTTCTTCCAATCCGGTCGTGGCCGCATCCGTCCACTTGAAGTGTTCGGTGCGTCGGAGAAGGCGACAAAGAGGTAGTGCCTTTTCTCCCAATCGGGAGATAAAGCAGCTTAAGGCAGCCACGCATCCAGTTAATTCTGGATTTTCTTGAGGTCTGTTGGGATAGCCAACTGTGACAGATCTCGGATTTTAGCCGGATTTGCTTCAATTCCTCTATTGGAAACGATGAAGCCCAAGAGCTTTCCGGTGGGCATGCCGAATACGCATTTTTTCGGATTGAGCTTGATGTCATATGTTCGGAGATTGTCGAATGTGAGCCTCAAGTCGTCTATTAAGGATTCAACGTGTCTGGTTTTAATGACCACATCGTCTACGTATGCCTCCACTGTTTTGCCGATTTGTGTTTCCAGGCATGTCTGAATCATGCGTTGATAGGTTGCACCGGCGTTTTTGAGCCCGAAAGGCATGGTGTTAAAACATAAGGGGGCGTATGGAGTGATGAATGCCGTTGCGGCTTGATCGGACTCCGCCATCTTAATTTGATGGTATCCGGAGTATGCGTCGAGGAAACACAATGAGTCGTGACCTGCGGTAGCATCGATAATTTGATCGATGCGGGGGACGGGGAAGGGATCCTTGGGACAAGCCTTGTTAAGGTCCTTGAAATCGACACACAGGCGCCAGGATTTGTCCTTCTTTGGTACCATTACCAGGTTTGCTAGCCAGTCCGGGCGTTTTATTTCTCTAATGAATCCGGCCTCGAGTAACTTGGCTAGCTCCTCCCCCATGGCTTGTTGCTTAGGCTCTAAGAAACGCCGAAGAGTCTGCTTGACCGGCTTGTATCCCTTTAGAATGTTTAGGCTATGCTCGGCCAGCCTGCGTGGGATTCCTGGTATGTCTGAAGGATGCCAAGCGAAGATGTCCCAATTCTCGCGCAAGAACTCCCGCAGTGCGGCGTCTGTTGTGGGGTTCAGCTGTGCCCCGATGGATGCTGTTTTGTAGGGTCCGTTCGGTGGACCTGGAATTTGACTATTCGTCTGCTGGTTTAAAAGAGGTGGACTTGGGTCTTTTGTCGAGTATCACATCGTCCCTGTCCACTGTGGAGCGCAGCGTAGTTAGTTCTTCGGCCGCAAGGGCTTCGGATAACGCCTCAAGGGCCAGTGCGGCAGTTTTATTTTCAGCGCGGAGTGCTATGTCCGGATCACTAGCTAGAGTGATGATTCCATTGGGCCCGGGCATTTTGAGCTTCATGTACCCGTAATGGGGTATAGCTTGGAAGATCGTGAATGCCTCCCGCCCTAAAAGGGTGTGGTATCCGCTACTGAACGGGGCCACTTGGAATGTGATTTCTTCGGACCTATAATTCTCCGGCGTGCCGAATACCACATCTAGTGTGATTTTTCCCGCACATCGTGCCTCCCGACTAGGGATGATTCCTCTAAAGGTCGTGTTGCTTTGCTCAATGCAGCTCTTGTCTATTTCCATTTTGCTAAGAGTCTCCTCGTAGATGAGGTTTAATCCGCTGCCACCCTCCATGAGCACTTTAGTAAGCCGGAAGCCGTCCACAATTGGACTAAGTACCAAAGTGGCTGGTGCTCGGGCTGTTCGGAATTGAGGTTCGTCACTGGCATTGAAGGTTATGGCCGTATCGTTCCATGGATTTATTGTTGCAACGTGGTAGACTTCGGCAAGGCTGCGGAGTGCTCGCTTGCGCCTATTATTTGAGGCGAAGGTCTCGAAGACTGTTAATACTGTATAGTTATTTTCCATGGGATGGTGCTCTGTGGTATTGTTGATGAGGAGATCCTCGCCGCTCTTGGCCACCTGCCGGAGTATCCAACATGCTCTAAGGCTGTGTGTTCGCATGGTATCCGGTGTACTGTGAATTTTGCATGGCCCATTGAGCCATCCCTCCAATATAGTTCCACGCCCTGTAGTGGGCTTTGGTTTCTTTGTAATTAGATCGGGTGACTTACGAGAGTACACCCTTTTAGTTCGGACGGGGGGTTTAGTGAGAGCCGGAGGATCCCAGAACTTTGTTTGAGTTTTCCAGGCGCTTTTCCATCGCACAGTACTTCTGTACTATTCCCTTGTCCGTGCAATTTTTGCAAAAGAATGAAATTGCGTCTTCCTCGCGACAGTCCTTGACCTTGCTCATTACAAGGAGGAATCTGGCCCAATAGTGATGTGCTGTCTCTTGGGGCTCTTGTCTAATGTGGGAAAGATCACTTATGTCTGGGTGGGTGGGTGGGTAGATTTAGGTCCAAACCCTGACCCGATCTGAGACCCAGGGGCCGAGGAGTTTCCGAACTTGGCAGTTCGGGCTCCGGGATGTTGCCCAATAGTTCTGGCCCGCTGTCTGATTCTAGGTTCGAAGCTTGGGCCATGTCCTCCCGTGGACGGGTATCCGACTCGGAGAGCTCGGGAATCCGGACATAGTTTGTCCTCAAAATAGAGGAAGAATCGCTCCATTGCTCCTCCACCACCGCTATCTGATTGGTGACCGGCGGAGAGTTAATCTCCCTTTGGTCGGGTTTAAGCCCGATCCGATCATAGTCCGTAGCGACTCCCAAGGCGGCGATGCGATCCAAGAGCTCGTTCAAGGAAGAGAGCTCCATTGGATCCATCTGCTCGGCGAATCCCAAGCCGGCGTGGAGGCTGTTTTTGATGACCCGAGAAGTCATCGTCGGCGCGACGGCCGAACGGGCGGTCATGACGAAGCCGCCTAGTCGGATAGTTTGGCCTACAGCCAGGGCTCCCCCAGAGGTAATGTTGTCCTTGACAACAAGACGAGCCATCAAGCCTTATCGTAACGGCACAGTGGAACTCTCAATGAAAGCACCAATGTCGGTGTCAAAATCGGCGGATCTCGGGTAGGGGGTCCCGAACTGTGCGTCTAAGGTGGATGGTAACAGGAGGCGGGGGACACAATGTTTACCAAGGTTCGGGCCCTCTCGATGGAGGTAATACCCTACTTCCTGCTTGATTGATCTTGATGATATGAGTATTACAAGAGTTGATCTACCACGAGATCGTAGAGGCTAAACCCTAGAAGCTAGCCTATGATTATGATTGTTGTTGTCCTACGGACTAAACCCTCCGGTTTATATAGACACCGGAGGGGGCTAGGGTTACACAGAGTCGGCTACAAGGGAGGAGATCTACATATCCGAATTGCCAAGCTTGCCTTCCACGCAAAGGAGAGTCCCACCCGGACACAGGATGAAGTCTTCAATCTTGTATCTTCATAGTCCAACAGTCCGGCCAAAGTATATAGTCCGGCCGTCCGAGGACCCCCTAATCCAGGACTCCCTCACCTGTCACCATCGACCTTAGACGCACAGTTCGGGACCCCCTACCCGAGATCCGCCAGTTTTGACACCGACATTGGTGCTTTCATTGAGAGTTCCATTGTGCCGTCGAGGAGAGGTTCGATGGCCCCTTCAACCGTCGATAGTGACGATGTCCAAGGAGAAACCTTCCTCCCCGGACAGATCTTCGTGTTCGGCGGCTTTGCACGGCGGGCCAACTCATTTGGCCACCTGGAGCAGATCGATAGCTACGCCCCTGGCCATCAGGTTAAATTTGGGAGTTTGAACTACGTTGCGGACATCCGTGGAGATTTGATCTTTGCCGGATTCGAGACCGCGGCGACCGCTCCCGGCCACCTTGACGAACATGACCTAAATCTGTCGTCAGACCGCATCCAGGAGATAGCTCATGTGACCACTCCGGCCTTAGATCCAGAGCACACTACAACATCCAAGGATTGGAGGTTCAACCCCACCACGGAAGCCACAGATTCCTCGGCGTTGGAGCCGCACATGGACTTAACCTCATGCAATACTCGTGTCACCGGAACTCCGGACTCTTCTCCTGGTATAAGTTCCGAACCATGTGAGTCCGCGGATACCGAACTTGATCGCTTATCGATCTTCGAGTTCAGCGCCGCAGACATCTTCCATAACTCGCCCGTGGGCGATGTGCTAAACTCATTAAAGAACTTGTCCTTGGCAGAGGACTCACAACCGAACTATGTACGGTTCGAACTGGAGGCTGGTGATGGGGAATTTCGCTTCCCACCCGCCACCCACTTCATAGCCACTGTCGAGGACTTAACCGACATGCTTGACTACGGCTCCGAAGACATCGTCAGTACAGACGATGATGCCGACAAGGAGCAAGGCCAAAACCCGCCATTCACTAGACGACGGATGGCCACTCCTTCCTACGACGTATACATGGTGGACACGCCTGAAAAAACTAACGACGATGACAGAGAGGATCCATTTGAGGATAAACCTCCTTAGAGACAGCCCAAGCGCCAGCTTCCTCGACGCCACTCTAAGTCACCTCGTTTCAAAGATTGCAATACGGGCACCGGAAAAATAATATTCCGGACGATGCCGAAAACAATGAAGACCCCGTCAAGGTAACCTCCGAACAGGAGGAACGGGAAAATGGGCAAGTTAGCCCTGATGAACAGGCCATACACGGAGACTCGGAGGACAGTAATTATCTTCCGCTCTTCGAGGAAGAGGAGAGCCTCGGCAACGAGGATTTCATCATGCCTGAGGAACCTCTCGAGCAGGAGCGCTTCAAACGCCGGCTAATAGCCACTGCAAGAAGCCTGAAAATGAAGCAGCTGCAGCTTCAAGCGGACCAAGATCTGCTCAATGATAGATGGACCGAAGTCCTGGCCGCCGAAGAATACGACCTTAGTGGCCCAGCCAGAAGCTACCCGAAGCGTAGATTGCCACCTCAGTTCGATGACGAGGCACTGAAGCCCGTACCATCATCGCACAATGCGGCAGGCCCACCACAACTTGCCTCGGATAAAGCGGGAACTCAAGCCGAACACCAGTCCGCCCCACCTCGCCGTAAAGGCAAGAATAAAAAAGCTCGGGGTTGTACATACGACCTTCGACGGGACTGGGACAGTAGAGCAGGACACGCAGGATCGATCTACGGATCGCGAGGACGTGCCTCGACACGCGACGACGGCTACCTATTCAGACGTGACAAACCTAGCCACGCCCGGGCTGAAAACTGCAAATGGACTCTATCGGAGGTACGTCGCAGTGTGGCCCAACATAGAGGCACCGCACACCCTCTTTGCTTCACAGACGAAGTAATGGAGCATGAATTCCCAGACGGGTTCAAACCCATGAATATCGAATCATACGACGAAACAACGGATCCCGCGGTATGGATCGAGGACTTCCTCCTCCATATCCACATGGCTCGCGGAGATGACCCTCATGCCATCAAATACCTACCACTAAAACTCAAAGGACCAGCTCGGTACTGGTTAAACAGTCTGCCAAAAAATTATATTGGCAGCTGGGAAGATTTGGAAGACGCCTTTCGTGACAACTTCCAAAGAACATATGTCCGGCCACCGGATGACGATGACTTAACTCACATTGTCCAGCAGCCCGGAGAGTCAGCCAGGAAGCTCTGGACTAGGTTCTTAGTTAAAAAGAACCAAATCGTCCACTGTCCGGACGCAGAAGCCCTCGCGGCCTTCAAACACAGCGTCCGGGATGAATGGCTTGCACGCCACCTCGGTCAAGAAGGACCTAAATCCATGACAGCCCTTACCGCTCTAATGACCCGCTTTTGCGCGGGAGAAGACAGCTGTCGGTGTCAAAACCGGCGGATCTCGGGTAGGGGGTCCCGAACTGTGCGTCTAAGGTCGATGGTTACAGGAGACGGGGGACACGATGTTTACCCAGGTTCGGGCCCTCTCTACGGAGGTAATACCCTACTTCCTGCTTGATTGATCTTGATGAATATGAGTATTACAAGAGTTGATCTACCACGAGATCGTAATGGCTAAACCCTAGAAGCCTAGCCTGTATGACTATGGTAATGAGTATATACTTTCCGGACTACAGCCTCCGGTTTATATAGACACCGGGGGGATCTAGGGTTACATAGAGTCGGTTACATAAGAAGGAATCTTCATAGTTGGTCGCCAAGCTTGCCTTCCACGCCAAGGAGAGTCCTATCCGGACACGGGTACAGTCTTCGGCCTTCATGTCTTCACAGCCCACCAGTCCGGCCCATGGATAACAAGTCGGATGCCCGAGGACCCCTTAGTCCAGGACTCCCTCAGTAGCCCCTGAACCTGGCTTCAATGACGAGGAGTCCGGCGTGTAGATTGTCTTCGGCTTTGCAAGGCGGGTTCCCCTTTCTGAACTCCAAGATAGTCTTCAGATGTAATGATTGTATCCGGACTTGTATACACAACTGCAGAGGATATAATATTTCACGAGTCCAATCCGCTGACAACTTTTTGGTAATATGACATCACGCCTGCTCGGCCATTATTTTCGAACCGTTAGCTAGCCCGTCGTCCCATGTCTCGAGACGTGGTTTTATTGGCATGTCTTATCCAAGCGGAGATCGTGTCTCCCTTTTTTAAGGGATTCTTATCAACCCGGATGTGGGTCGCCCAACCGTCGCTTGGGACAACTCCTTGGGAATAGGCAAGTTTTAAGGTCCAGGAGGAGACGTTCGATATTCGCGGCCTTTATATAGGGGTACAGACCCGTCTTTTTTTCTTTCACGCTTGCTTCTTCCTCAACCCTTGCTACCCCAAGTTCCAACACCCGGGTTTCAATAGCCACAAGCTCCAATCATGTCCGGATCCAGCCGTCAAGGCCAGTGGGTGGCTTCTTCTAACATGGAGGGAGATATTGCAAAGCTTCGGGCGGTGAGGTATCTGACCACAGAAATCCTTCATCGGCTTCCTGCCGAGGGGCAGGTTATTCCGACCCCCAGATCCGGCGAGAGGGTCGTGTTCGTATCCCACTTCTTCCGCGGGTTAGGGTTTGCACTTAATCCCTTCGTATGAGGGCTCATGTTTTATTATGGGCAAGATTTTCACGATCTGGCCCCGGACTCTATTCTTCTTATCTTGGCGTTTATCTTCACGTGCGAAGCCTTCCTCCGAACTCCTCCGCACTTCGGCTTGTGGCTCAAGACCTTCGATGTGAAGCCGCAAGTGATAGAGGGGGAGCAGGCAGAGTGCGGTGGTGCCATAGTGAGCAAGCTTGCTAGCGTTGTTTGGCTGAAAGGATCCTTTGCCAAATCTTCTGATTTATGGCAGCAGGGGTGGTTCTATATCACCGAGCCCCGTGGCTCCAAGTGGGCAGCTGCGCCCGCATTTCGATCCAGCCCCCCAATTCAGCTTGCATCGTGGATTAATAAGGGGTTGGACTGGGGATCAACGGAGGAGGTGCGGGCTTTGCAAAGTCGCATCCGAAGCCTCATTGAGAGGGACATCAATATCGTCAACGTTGTTCAAGTAATGCTAGCCCGCCGGACCCTGCCGTGCCAGCGACGGCCTCTCTGCATGTGGGAGTTCAATCCAGAAGGGTCGCGGACTCTTCAGCACTTCTTCGGCACTACGCACGAAGGAATGTGGAGATTATTTTTCGGGAAACGAAAGCAATGGCCGGACACCACTGAAGATATCGGCCTAGACTGTAACCATCCGGACACCTCGGTAAGTACCCGTTCGCCGAACACCTCATAATCAGACACCCAGTGGTAAGACACTGACCGAATCAATCTTTTTCAGGGCTAGATAAAGAAAGTGGAACGGATTAGGTGTCCGGCTCCCCTTCCCGAAGACTCAGCTAATCCTATGTCAACAAGGATGCTGGCCTCGGCACCATACCAGGAGCCGGCAAGGGAGGGTAAAGAGGAGAGTGAGAAGACCCGAGATGACCTTTCTTCCGGAGGTAAGTCGGATACTGAGTCCGGAGAAATCGACCTTTCCTCGCCTGAAGACAGGGGCGAAAGAGGACCTAGTATCCCTTCTCCGAGCAAGAGGAAAAGGGCCGCCTCCGAAGGTTGGGAGGGGCGGTCTCCCAAGAGGGGCAAGATGCCACCGTCGAGCGGCTTAGGTTTGGAAAGTGACGCCGTTAAACAGCTCCAACATGGGGACAAGCCCTCAACCAAACCGTAAGTGAATCCGGGGTACTTTGATAGCGTCCTGCTCCTTTGCCGTTACCGAAGATATACGTAACGTGTCCATGCATTTTTACAGGTCGGCACCGAGTTTTTCTGGGCAATCCTCTTCTTTAGGAGGTCTCCTCCCAGAGATGATGGAGAGCGAGACGCCTCCCCCAACCTCCTCGCCTAATAAGGCGGACGACTCTGAAGTGTCATCGCGGAGGGTTTTTCTTGATCAACAAGCTACGCAGGGGATAAAAGAGGCAGTACCCGAAGGTGGATCTCTGACCGTCCGGGATTCTGGGGCTGGCAATAAAGGCCCCGGACTGTCTGGCCACAGCCGACGGCGATTCTAGAGATGGGTGAACGGATTCCTTCAAAGGATGGTTGTGCTCCTAGAGCGGCTTCCGGAGACCCGGAGGCTCCGGATATATTGCAAGACATGTTGCGAAAAGCATCTGTCTCGGGGGAACAGCGTACCTTGATGGGTACAGTGGTTGAGAAGATTTTGTCCGCGAAGAGCGGATTGAATGAAGCCTTCTTGAGCCTGCTAAAAGGTTTTGAGGTTTGTGATATAATGTTTTCAGCTATGTTTTATTTGCAAAGATGCACCTGCGTATAGGTAGTAGCCCCTGAGACTCGGGTTGGCTTCCACTGGGAAGCGAACGGAGGATCGAAAAGAATTACTCAAGGACTGATCTGATGAACTTGAACGCAGGTTGTTTCCCCCTTAGCTACTTCCCAGACTATGGATATTGCCGAGCTGCAGCGGAAGCTTGATGTAGCAGGGGATGACCTTGTGTTAATCAATATGCGTCTTAACGAGTTGCAAGGTATGTATTCGGGGCAATCCCCATACATGTTTTGTGGTATAAGCATGATGTTTAAATCTATATGCTGGAATATGCATGGCTGCAAATGGTGCTGCCGTTGTTGAAGTTCTTCGAGTGGAGCTGGCCCGGGCCAAGGAGCGGGCCCGGTGTAGCCATGTGGCTGCCAAAAAGGCATCGGCTGAGTTAAAAGCCGAACAAGCTGCACGGCGCCAAGACGAGGAGAAGATATCTACGATGGCGCTCGAACTGAAAAATTCTACTGGCCGCTGTGAATTTCTGGAGGAGGAGAATGAAGCCAAAACGGCTTAACAGGACAAGGCCTTACAAGAGGCGAGAGAAGCGCGGTCGGAATCCAGAGCAGCCCGTGAGGAGATCCGGCAAGCTGGGGAGATTGCGGCTGGTAAACCCTTTCTGCTACAGACTAAGTTCGGCGATCCGAACTATGCTCAGCTTGACCGAGTGTGGAGTTTTTCGGACGAGTTTTTAGACTTGCCGAAGAGTTCTTCCAATGCGGCGCAGTATTATCAAGCGCGAGAGGGGTACGCAATGAAGAAGCTTTTCTGGTCATAGTTTGGCGCATCAAAGCGCCCTCAGTTGCTGAATGAACAGATGTCCCAATGGGTCGAGCTTCATAGGATATCCGGCGCTGCCATGAAGAACGTCATAATCCGGTTGTGGCCAACCGAGCATGTTCCGAATAGCTACTTAGGTTTGGTGCAAAGGCTTGTTGACGCGGTGCCGCGTATCGACGCTGTGAAGCGGTCGACGTGCATTGAGGGTGCACGGATGACTTTTACCCGAGTCAAGACATTCTGGGGGAAGATGAAGGCCATCGATGTTGCGGCGAAGAGTCCACCCAAGGGCAAGGACCGTCCTGAACCGGAGCATTATTTTGAAGACGTCCTAGAGGCCGCCCGCTTGATAGAGGGTCAGTGCTCAAAAGACATAATGTTCGAGTGAGGTGTATGAGAATTGTAAAAGACAATTTTATAGTTAATCTATTTTTTATGTTTTGCTTGAAAGCTTGTATTCCTCCTGTGCGGCCATTTTAATATAATTTGAAAGTTTTCCAGTCGTCAGCTTCAGCCCCCTCGTAGGAAGTACGGGGGTGTTCGGAAAAGCATTTAATCACTCTTTATCCAACGTCTTGGTCCATGAAGGAGGTGATAATGCGGCGAACCAGGCAATCGGACTATAGGGCATTAACACTTTCACTTAGCCATAGGAGTTTTATGGTGGGGCTACGACATAGCCCCTGGTATGTATGCGGCGTATTATAATATGGTGCCTTACATATTTGATCTGAAAAAGATCCCTCGTGTGACACGGAGAATCGCTAAAGATTCCAATAAGTCGTCAAGTGGTTGACCAGCTCTCGCCGCATCATGACAGTCAGTATTCGGCTTTCTCTACTGAGGTACTTGACCAGATGAACCGGCAGCACAATCACAGTAGTTCTCCCTTTACTACCCTAGCCGATGGAGCAGAACGTAGGGTAGCAAGCACAGGAGCCGGGCAACCCAACTATTGACCCAAGACAATGATTCGGAGCTGATGCATATAAGGCCAAACTTGTGATGCCAAAGTACGCTATAGAGCTGTTCGGACTTTTGCTGGCAACTCATTTGTTCCCATACCGAGCCCCTGGCAGGTTATGCTAAGGTATATCTGTGAAACAACCATAGGAGCCATATTCATTGGCGAAACAACACGGATGATTAATTCGGATACTGTTTACTGGGACTTGAAAGATATGCCAATGATTACTTTATATATATAAAGACCACAACCCCGGCTATTTGACATGCTCGGGGTCGGAGGCGGAGGAAGAGGCATAGTACAGGCTCGAAATAAAGAGTGCGGTCTACAAAAAGTTGTTTTGGACCTCCTGTCGCACGTCTGCCGCCTGTCCTCGGCGAGGGGAATCCTTGATGGAAGTAGCCCCTTAGCTGAGTGTATGGATCCGAACTCCGATAGAGTCAGTTTTAGATGTTTGCCCTGTTCGTCACCTATTTTTAAGAGATAGTGAAGGAAGAAATAAAAAGAAAATAGATAAAAAGTGTTACGGGAATGCTTGCAGGCTTGTCCGTAGTGTGCTTCCACCAATGCCCAAGGTATCTTGAGTGCGTAGTGATGTATGCGCGGTACAAATTTTGCAGGTGTACGAGGTGGGCGGCGGAAGCCGGACTGCTATTTTCGCTCCGGGAGTAGTCGATCCTCGGGTGGAAATTGCTTCTGACCCCCGGTATTTCATTGGTGAACCTCTCCGTCGTCTCTGTCGCCTGGCGGCCTCCTCCCCTTGTGTTCAGCGTTGAGCTTGCCGGCCTGCTTAAAGACCCAGCAGTTTCTGTTAGTATGATTAGCTGGTTTATCGGGGTGGCCGTGAATCTGGCAGGGTCGGTCCAATATCCTGTCTAGGTTGGATGGTTCGTCTCAGTTCGCCTTGAATGGCTTCTTCCGTTGATCGGGCTTGGGATTGCTGAATCCGGCCTTGACCGCTGTGTCACATGATCTTTCCTTATCATTGCGACTGTTGTGTTTGCTTCGTCGTGGCTTGCCGTTGCCGTCTCGGATTTCGGAAGTGCCCGGGTCGCTGGCGCTGTTGCTTCTACGAGCGAGCCAGATGTCTTCTCCCGCGCAAAAGCGGGTCATTAGAGCAGTAAGGGCTGTCATGGATTTAGGTCCTTCTTGACCGAGGTGGCGTGCAAGCCATTCATCACGGACGCTGTGTCTGAAGGCTGCGAGGGCTTCCGCGTCCGGACAGTCGACGATTTGGTTCTTTTTGACTAAGAACCGAGTCCAGAGCTTCCTGGCTGACTCTCTGGGCTGCTAGACAATGTGAATTAGGTAATTAGCATCCGGTGGCCGGACATATGTTCCATGGAAGTTGTCAAGGAAGGCTTCTTCCAAGTCTTCCCAGCTGCCTATGGAATTTTCAGGCAGGCTGTTTAACCAGTGCCGAGCTGGCCCTTTTAGCTTTAGTGGGAGGTATTTAATGGCGTGGAGGTCGTCTCCACGGGCCATATGGATGTGGAGGATAAAATCTTCTATCCATACCGCGGGATCGGTTGTTCCGTCGTATGATTCAATATTGACGGGTTTGAATCCTTCGGGGAATTCATGATCCATTACTTCATCAGTGAAGCAAAGAGGGTGTGCGGCGCCTCTATGTACGGCCACACTGCGGTGTAACTCCGAAGGAGTCCATTTGCGGTTTTCGGCTCGGGCGTGGCTAGGTTTGTCACGTCCGAATAGGTAGCCATCGTCGCGTGTCGAGGCATGCCCTCGCGATCAATAGATCGATCTTGCGTGTCCTGCTCTACTGTCCAAGTCCCATCGAAGGTCGTCTGTACAACCATGAGTTGTGTTATTCTTGCCTTTACGGTGAGGTGGGGCGGCCTGGTGTTCGGTTTGAGTTGCCTCTTTATCCGGACAGAGTTGTCGATGACCTGCCGCATTGTGTGATGATGGTACGGGCTCCAACGCCTCGTCATCGAACTGAGGTAGCAATCTATGCTTCGGGGAGCTTTTGGCTGGGCCACTAAGGCCGTATTCTTCGGCGGCCAGGACTTCGGTCCATATATCGTTGAGTAGGTCTTGGTCAGCCTGAAGATGCTGCTGCTTCTTTTTCAGGCTCCTTGCAGTAGCTATTAGCCTGCTCTTGAAGCGCTCCTGCTCGAGGGGTTCTTCGGGTACGATGAAGTCTTCATCGAGGCTTACCTCATCTTCGGAGAGTGGAAGGTAGTTGTCGTCCTCCGAATTGTCGCTGGGCAGGGCCTGTTCATCGGGGCTGGCTTGCCCGTTTTCTTGTTCCTCCTGTTCGGATCTTGCTCCAACAGGGTCTTCATTGTTTTCGGCGTCGTCCGGAGTACTATTTTCTCCGGTGCCAGCGTTGCTGCGATGTGACTTAGAGCGGCGTTTAGGGCGCCGGTACTTAGACTGTGTCTTAGGAGGTTTATTCTCAACTGGATCTTCTTTGTCATCATCGCTAGCTTTTTTAGGTGTATCAACCATGTACACGTCGTACGAAGAGGTGGCCGTCCCACATGCCGTGAATGGCGGGTCTTGGCCTTGCTCCTTGTCGGCATCGTCGTCTATACCGTCGATGTCTTCAGAGCCATAATCAAGCATGTCGGTTAAGTCCTCGACAGTGGCTATGAAGTGGGTGGCGGGTGGGAAGCGAAATTCTCCATTTTCAGCCTCTAGCTCGAACCGGACATAGTTCGGCTGTGAGTCCCCCGCCAAGGACAGGCTTTTTAATGAATTTAGAACGTCGCCCAAGGGCGAGTGTTGGAAGATATTTGCGGCGCTGAACTCGAAGATCGATAACCGATCCAGCTCTGCGTCCGCAGGCGTGCGTGGTTCGGAACTTATAGCTGGAGACGAGTCCGGAATTCTGTTGACGCAGACATTGCACGGTGCTGAGTCCATGTGTGGCTCCAACACCACGGATTCTGCGGTTTCGGATGGCGCAATCCGCTTCGGATCTAAGGCCGTAGCAGTTATAGGAACCATCTCCTGAATATGGTCCGATGACAGATTTAAGTCATGTTCATTGGAGCGACGGGGAGCGATCGCCGTGGTCTCAAATCCGTTGAAGATCAAGTCTCCACGGATATCCGCGACGTAGTTCAAGCTTCCGAATCTGACCTGGTGGCCAGGGGCGTAGCTATCGATCTGTTCCAGATGGCCGAGCGAGTTGGCCCGCAGTACGAAGCCGCCGAATGCGAAAATCCGTCCGGGGAGGAAGGTTTCTCCTTGGACAGCGTCACTATCAACGATTGAAGGGGCCATCGAACCTTTCGTCGACGGCACAGTGGAACTCTCAATGAAAGCAAACCGGCGGATCTCGGGTAGGGGGTCCCGAGCTGTGCGTCTAAGGTCGATGGTTACAGGAGACGGGGGACACGATGTTTACCCAGGTTCGGGCCCTCTCTATGGAGGTAATACCCTACTTCCTACTTGATTGATCTTGATGAATATGAGTATTACAAGAGTTGATCTACCACGAGATCGTAATGGCTAAACCCTAGAAGCCTAGCCTCTATGACTATGGTAATGAGTATATACTTTCCGTACTACACCCTTCAGTTTATATAGACACCGGGGGGGTCTAGGGTTACATAGAGTCGGTTACATAGGAAGGAATCTTCATAGTTGGTCGCCAAGCTTGCCTTCCACGCCAAGGAGAGTCCTATCCGGACACGGGTACAATCTTCGGCCTTCATGTCTTCACAGCCCACCAGTTCGGCCCATGGATAACAGGCCGAACGCCCGAGGACCCCTTAGTCCAGGACTCCCTCAACAGCTGGCTCGCTCGTAGAAGCAACAGTGCCAGCGACTCGGGCACTTCCAAAATCCGAGATGGGAATGGCAAGCCACGACGAAGCAAACACAACAGTCGCAATGATAATGAAACATCACACGACACACCGGTCAACGCCGGATTCAGCAATCCCAAACCCGGACAACAGAAAAAGCCATTCAAGGCGAACCGAGACGGACCATCCAACCTAGACAAGATATTGGACCGACCTTGCCAGATTCACGGCCACCCTGATAAACCAGCTAATCATACCAACAGAAGTTGTTGGGTGTTCAAGCAGGCGGGCAAGCTCAACGCCGAACACAAGGGGAGGAGGCTGCTAGGCGACAGGGACGACGGACAGGTTCGCCAACCAAATACCGGGGGTCAGAAGCACTTTCCCCCCGAGGATTGACTGTCGGTGTCAAAACCGGCGGATCTCGGGTAGGGGGTCCCGAACTGTGCGTCTAGGATCGATGGTAATAGGAGACGGGGGACACGATGTTTACCCAGGTTCGGGCCCTCTCTATGGAGGTAATACCCTACTTCCTGCTTGATTGATATTGATGAATATGAGTGTTACAAGAGTTGATCTACCATGAGATCGTAATGGCTAAACCCTAGAAGTCTAGCCTATGTGAATATGGTAATGATTCTATCCTATCCGGACTATGCTCTCCGGTTTATATAGACACCGGAGAGATCTAGGGTTACATGAGGTCGGCTACATAGGAGGAAATCTTCATAATAGGTTGCCGAGCCTGCCTTCCACGCTAAGTAGAGTCCAATCCGGACACGGGTATTGTCTTCGGCCTTCGTATCTTCACAGCCCATCAGTCCGGCCCATGGATAACAGGCCGGACGCCCGAGGACCCCTTAGTCCAGGACTCCCTCATCGACCAATCCCGGAGCGGAAATAGCAGTTCGGCTTCCACCGCCCACCTCATATACCCGCAAAATTTGTACCGCGCATACATCACTACGCACTTAAGATACCATGGGCATTGGCAGAAGCACAATACGGACAAGCCTGCAAGCACTCCCGTAACATTTTTTATCTACTTTCCTTTTTCTTTCTTCATTATCTCTTACAAACAGGTGACACAAAGGACAAACATCTAAAACTCACTCTATCGGAGTTCGGATCCGTACACTCACCTAAGGGGCTACTTCCGTCAAGGATTCCCCTCGTCGAGGACAGGCGGCGCAGACGTGCGACAGGAGGTCCAAAATAACTTTTTGTAGACCGCACTCTTTATTTCGAGCCTGTAATATGCCTTTTTCCTCCGCCTTCGACCCCGGGCATGTCAAATAGCCGGGGTTGTGGTCTTTATATATATAAAGTAATCATTGGCATATCGCTCAGGTCCCAGTAAATATAATCCGCATTAATCATTCGTTTCTTTTTCAAAAATGAATTTGGCCCCTATAGCTGTTTTACAGCCATACCTCGGCACAACCTGCCAGGGGCTCGGTATGGGAACAAATGAGTTGCCAACAAATTCCGAACAGCTTTATAAGCATACTTCGGCGTCGCGAGTTTGGCCTTATATGCATCAGCTCTGAATCATGTCTTGGGTCAATGGTTGGGTTGCCCGACTCCTGTGATTGCTACCTTACGTTCCGCTCTATCGGCTAGGGTAGTAAAGGGAGAACTACTGCGATTGTGCTTCCGGTTCATCTGGTCAAGCACCTCAGTAGAGAAAGCTGAAAACCGATTGTCATGATGCTACGAGAGCTGGTCAACCACTCGATGACTTATCGTAATCTGTCGCGATTCCCTCCGTGTCACACGAAGGACCTTTTTTCTTCAGGTCATATATGTAACGCACCATATTGGAATAAGCCGTACACATACCAGGGGCTATATCGTAGTTCCCCCTATAAAACTCCTATGGCTAAGTGAACGCCCTATAGTCTGATTGCCTGGTTCGCCGCATTATCACCTCCTTCATGGACCAAGACGTTGGATCAAGAGTGATTAAAAGCTTTTCCGAACAACCCCGTACTTCCTACGAGGGGGCTGAAGCCGACGACTGGAAAACTTTCAGATTATATAAAAACGGCCGCATAAGAGGAACACAAGCTTTCGAGCAAAACATAAAAATAGATTAACTATAAAATTGTCTTTTACAATTCTCATGCACCTCACTCGAACATTATGTCTTTCGAGAATTGACCCTCTATCAAGCGAGCGGCCTCTAGGACGTCTTCAAAATAATGCTCCGGTTCGTAACGGTCCTTGCCCTTGGGTGGACTCTTCGCCGCATCATCGAGGCCTTCATCTTCCCCCAGAATGTCTTGACTCGGGCAAAGGCCATCCATGCACCCTCAATGCACACCGACCGCTTCACAGCATCGATACGTGGCACCGCATTAACAAGCCGCTGCACCAAGCAGAAGTAGCTATTCGGAACAGGCTCAGTTGGCCACAACCGGATTATGATGTTCTTCATGGCAGCGTCGGATATCCTATGAAGCTCGGTCCATTGGGACATCTGTTCATTCAACAACAGAGGGCGCTTCGACACACCAAATTGTGACTAGAGAAGCTTCTCTGTTGCATACCCCTCTCGCGCCTGGTAAAACCGCGCTGCATTGGAAGAACTCTTCGGCAAGTCTAAAAAATCGTCTGGAGAACTCCACACTTGATTAAGCTGAGCATAGTTCAGACCGCCGAACTTAGTCTGTAGTAAAAAGGGCCTCCCGGCCGCAATCTCCCCAGCTTGCCGGATCTCCTCACGGGCTGCTCTGGATTCAGACCGCGCTTCTCTCGCCTCTCGTAAGGCCTTGTCAAGTTCAGCCGTTTTGGCTTCATTCTCCTTCTCAAGGAGGCCACAGCGGCTAGCAGCATTTTTTAGTTCGAGCGCCATCATGGATATCTTCTCCTCGTCTTGGTGCCGAGCAGCTTGTTCGGCTTTTAACTCAGCCGATGCCTTTTCGGCAGCCGCATTACTAAAACGGGCCTGTTCCTTGGCCCGGGCCAGCTCCGTCCGAAGAATCTCAACGGCGGCAGCACCATCTGCAGTCATGCATATCCCAGTATATAACTTTCAGCGTCATGCTTCTATTACAAAATGTATGTGAAAGGACTGCTTCGAATACATACCTTGCGACTCGTCAAGACGCATATTGATTAACGCAATGTCATCCCCTGCCACATTAAGCTTCCGCTGCAGCTCGGCAATATCCGTAGTACGGGAAGTAACCAGGGGGGAAGCGGCCTGTATTCCAATTAATAAGATTAGTCCTTGAGCATTTCTTCTTGATCCTCCGTTCGCCTCCCTTGGGAAGCCAACCCGAGTCTCAGGGGCTACTACCTATACACAGGTGCATCTTTGCAAATACAATAGTTGAAAAATATTACATCACAAACCTCGAAGCCTCTTAGCAGGCTCATGAAGGCTTCATTCAACCCGCTCTTCGCGGACAGAATCTTTTCAACCACCGTACCCATCAAGGTACGCTGTTCTTCCAAGACAGATGCTTTTTGCAGCATATCCCTCAACATATCCGGCGCCGCCGGGCCTCCGGAAGCCGCTATAGGAGCACGACCATCCTTTGAAGGATCCCGTTCACCTGTCTCCAGAATCATCGCTGGCTGAAAACCGGATAGTCCGGGGCCTTCATTATTGGCCCCCGAATCCCGGCCGATTGGAGGCCCACCTTCGGGTACCACCTTTTTCATCCCCTGTACCGCTTGTTGATCAAGAAAAACCCTCCAAGATGACACTTCGGAGTCGTCCGCCTTATTCGGCGAGGAGGTCCGGGGAGGCGTCTCGCTTTCCATCATCTCTGGGAGGAGATCTCCCGAAGAAGAGGATTGCCCAGAAAAACTCCGTGCCGAACTGTAAAAATACACAGGCACGTTACGTATCTCTTCGGTAACGGGAAAGGAGCGGGACGCTACCAAAGCACCCCGGATTCACTTACGGTTCGGTCGAGGGCTTGTCTCATGATGGAGTTGTTCAATGGTGTCACCTCGCAAACCTGAGCCGCTCGATGGTGGCATCTTGCCCCTCTTAGGAGACCGCCCCTCCCAACCTTCAGAGCGGCCCTTTTCCTCCTGAATGGAGAAGGGATACCGGTTCTCTTTTGCCTGTGTCTTCAGGCGAGGAAATGTCGATTTCTCCAGACTCAGTATGTGACTTACCTCCGGAACGAAGGTCATCCCGGGTCTTCTCACTCTCCTCTTTGCCCTCCCTCGCCGGCGCCTGGTACGGTACCGGTGCCAGCATCCTTGTTAGCACGGGGTTAGCTGAGTCTTCGGGAAGAGGGGCCGGACACCTAATCCATTCCGCTTTCTTTATCCAGCCCTGAAAAAGGAAGGTTTGATCAGTGTCTTACCACTGGATACCTGATTATGAGGTGTTCGGCGGACGAGTACTTACCGGGGTGTCCGGATGGTTGCAGTCTAGGCAGGTATCTTCGGTGGTACCCGGCCATTGTTTTCGTTTCCCAAAGAATAAATTCCACATTGCTTCGTGCGTAGTGCCTAAGAAGTGCTGAAGAGTCCGTGGCCCTTCTGGGTTAAACTCCCACAAGCGGAGAGGCCGTCGCTGACACGGCAGGGTTCGGCGGACTAGCATTACCTGAATAACGTTGACAATATTGATATCCTTCTCAATGAGGCTTCGGATGCGACTTTGCAGAGTCCGCACCTCGTCAACTGATCCCCAGTCCAACCCCTTATTAATCCATGATGCAAGCTGAATTGGGGGGCTGGATCAAAACGCAGGCGCAGCTGCCCACTTGGAACCACGGGGCTCGGTGATATAAAACCACTCCTGCTGCCATAAGTCGGAAGATTCCTTGAAAGATCCTTTTAGCCAGATAGCGCTGGTAAGCTTGCTCACTGGGGCACCACCGCACTCCGCCGGTCCCCCCTCTATCATTTGCGGTTTCACATTGAAGTTCTTAAGCCACAAGCCGAAGTGTGGGGGAGTTCGGAGGAAGGCTTCGCACGTGACGATAAATGCCGAGATGAGAAGGACGGAGTTCGGGGCGAGATCGTGAAAATCTAATCCGTAATAGAACATGAGCCCCCGGACGAAGGGATGGAGGGCGAACCCCAATCCTTGGAGGATGTGGGAAACACGACCCTCTCGCCGGAACTGGGGGTAGGGATAACCTGCCCCTCCGCGGGAAGCCGGTGGAGGATTTCTGCGGTCAGGTATCTGGTCGCCCGAAGCTTTGCGACATCCTCCTCTGTGACAGAAGAAGCCACCCACCGGCCTTGACGGCTGGATCCGGACATGACTTAGGCTTACGGAGGGTGAGACCTTGGTGTTGGAACTCGAGGTAGTAAGAGTCGAAGAAGAAGCAAGCGTGGAGAGGAAAGGCGGGTCTGTGCCCCTTTATAAAGGCCGAGAATATCGAACGCCTCCTCCCGGGCCTTAAAATTCGCCTATTCCCAAGGAGTTGTACCCTAAGGACGGTTGGGTTACCCACGTCTGTGTCGATAAAAGAATCCCTTAATAAGGGGACACGATCTGTGCTGGGATAAGACATGTCAATGACAACCACGTTTCGGAACGTGGAGCCGTGGGCGAAACAACGGTTCGAAATAACGAACGGACTGACATAATGTCGTATTGTAAAAAGTAGCCAGAGGATTGGATTCATAAATTATTATGCCCTCTGTGGAAGTATGTGCTGCTCGCCGAACTCGATCGTCCGAAGACCATTGTGGAGTATCCGGAAAGAAGGGAACCCGCCTTTCAATGCCGAAGACAAATCTGCGCGCCGGACTCCTCGTTATTGAAGCCAGGTTCAGGGGCTACTGAGGGAGTCCTGGACTAAGGGGTCCTCGGACGTCCGGCCTGTTAGCCATGGGCCGGACTTATGGGTTGTGAAGATACGAAGACCGAAGACTGCACCCGTGTCCGGATGGGACTCTCCTTGGCGTGGAAGGCAAGCTTGGTGACCGAATATGTAGATTCATTTCTTTGTAACCGACCTTGTGTAACCCTAGATCCTCCCGGTGTCTATATAAACCGGAGGACTTAGTCCGGAAAGGCATATACTCATTACCATAGTCATACAGGCTAGACTTCTAGGGTTTAGCCATTACGATCTCGTGGTAGATCAACTCTTATAATACCCATATCCATCAAGATCAATCAAGCAGGAAGTAGGGTATTACCTTCATAGAGAGGGCCCGAACCTGGGTAAACATCGTGTCCCGTGTCTCCTGTTACCATCGACCTTAGACGCACAGTTCAGGACCCCCTACCCGAGATCCGCCGGTTTTGACACCGACATTGGTGCTTTCATTGAGAGTTCCACTGTGCCGTCCTCAAAAGGTTTGATGGCTTCTTCAATCATCTACAACAATGCTGTCCAAGGGGAAGTCTTCCTCCATCGACAATTGTTTCAAATTGATGTAAGTACATATACTGACATGTGCACATATCCTATAGCACAGACGTCGTCGTCACCACAATGGGGCTCCTCACCGTGTACTTGCCGTTGTCGTCCACCCACGTCAATGATCCATGCAGCACTACCTCGGGCATTAGCTCCTCCCGCACCTGAATCACGACCGTGTATCTCTGTTTCTCATGCTTCCCGCCAAACACCAGCCTATTCGGCACGACGCTCACCTTTAGTCCATCCAGTCCCTCCACCGTGGCGTTGTACCTCGCTGGCCCATCCCCCACATTGGTCACGGTCCTGGCGAACGTCTTCTCTCCGGTCGTGTCAAAGTACGCGATGAAGGACGGGTAGTTGAGATCCAACGACGCACCGACGCAGTCCACAGGGGCCGACGACTGTGTCACGGTCTTGATCTGCGCCGTCGTGTAGTTCATGGCGCACATGAGATTGATGTAGTCCCCCGGCCCGGCTTCGTAGACCAGGCCCGGGGCCAGGGCGCGGTTCGGGTCGATGTGGCCGGACCCCATTGCGAGCGGCGAGGCTGGCCCGTTCTGGTCGCCGCCGGACATGTCCTTGATGGGAGCGAAGGTGTTGTCCATAGCGCTAGCCGTCGTCATCATCGCCGACCGCACCGCCGCGGGGCTCCACTCCGGGTGGACGGCCTTGAGCAGCGCCGCCACGCCTGACGCGTGTGGGCACGACATGGACGTGCCGGAGATGATGTTGAACTTGCCGAACAGTGTCTGCTGCCCAACATTCGCGACGCTGACGTTCTCCGCCCACGATGCGAGGATGAGCGAGCCGGGCGCGAACAGGTCGGGCTTAAGCACCGTGGGGCAGCTCGCCGCCGGGCCGCGCGACGAGTAGGTCGCCAGCAGCGGCGCGGGCTTCGTGTCCACCACGGTCACCGCGAACTTGATCGAGGCCTTGGGCGTGCGGCTCCTCTGGATGTAATGCATCAGCGCGGGGGCGTCCTGGGGGCTCAGGATCACGCCCGGGAACACGAAGCTCTCCGAGAGCTCCCTGAACGGGTCGCTCGACAGGAACAGCGCGGCGCGCACCTTCGCGTTCTGCGCCGAGGATATCGCGGACCCGAGGGAGTCCGTGTCCGTGGCGTCGCAGAGCACGACCTTGTCGCGGTTCATGGAGAGCGACGTGTCGTTGTCGCACGTGCCGAGGAACACGAGCCCAGCGTTCCCGAGGCTGCTCGGGGTTCCTGGGTATAGCGATTCACCGACGAAGGTCGTGCCGTCGCCGAGCCTGACGACGCCGGAGAACTTCCTGTCCACCGTGCCCGACCCGACGGTGAGTACCCACGGCGAGCCGTTGTGGAGGTACCCGAGGTCCGGTCCATCGTTACCAGCCGAAGTTGACACGAAGACTCCGCGCTCCATCGCCGCGAACGCGCCAATGGCGACAGGGTCGTCGTATAACTGCCGGCCGTTCAGGCCAAGGGAGAGGGAGAGCACGTCGACGCCGTCGGCGATGGCCTGGTCCATGGCGGCGAGTATGTCGGAAGCGTACGAGCCTTCGTCCCACAGGGCCTTGTACACCGCCACCCTGGCGCGGGGCGCCATGCCGCGAGCGATGCCTCGAGCGTAGCCGAAGAAGGACGCGCCCGACACGGGCGAGCCGGCGGCCGTGGACGACGTGTGCGTGCCGTGGCCGTCCGTGTCCCGCGGGGAGTCGACAGCGACGGTCACGTTGTTGGCGATGAGGCCCTTGTTGAACTTGCGCGCGCCGACGAGCTTCCGGTTGCACACCTTGGCGGCGTCGAACGCCGTGCCGGACTCGCAGAAGCCCTTCCACCGCGCCGGCACCGGGGGAAGCCCGTCGTCACGGAAGCTCGCGCTCTCGGGCCACACGCCCGTGTCGACCACGCCGATGATGACGTTCTCACCGTACTTGGACGCCTCCCATATCCCACCGGCCGCGCTGACGCCTAGGAACTCGGGCGTGTGCGTAGTATCACGCACCACCCTCGCGTCGTCGCGGTAGCACGAGACGAACCCCGGAGAGCGCCGGAGCCTGTCGAGCTCGTCCTCAGGGAGCCGCGCCGCGAAGCCGTGCATCGCGTGGTCGTAGACGTAGAACATTTCTGCCCCCGGGGCGGCCACCGCGAGCGTGGACTCGTACCAGCGCAGGTGGCTCGAGAACCCGCTCGGCATGGCCGACTTGTCCATGTGCACAATATAGGACGACGCCGCCACGGTATCGGCCGACGCGGCCGGCCGCACCCACAGCGCGACCAGCACCAACGCCACCCATGGCAACATTGTGCGATGTAGCTGCGTAAGTAGAGCGCCGGCGGCTATGGAGTACGACGGCCGGCGTCGTAAGCGGGTGACGCGGCTCCGGCAATGGCGCGCATGGCTATTTATCCTGCATGGCCGGTGGTCTTGGGAGTCCGACCCATTCGGTGGTTGCCGCGTCTCTGTTTGGACAAGCCACTGCAAGGCAAGCCAGCGGGCATGTGCCTCGTCGTTTGCTTCCTCCTGTGCGCCTCCCGGCTTGCGCATACGAACCATGACCATGAATGGTGCTGGGCGCTGTCGTGTACCACAGGGAAAGAGCATTTCGGCGGCGAATGATTTCCAAGTGTATGATAGGGTATCATGCAGCTACCATTAATCATGTGCGGTCTCTCTGTGGCCGATTCGCGTTACGATTGCAACCATTTGGTTAGCTCAATGTTAGTGGAATACGCGTAACTATTTGCTTGTGACGTGGGCAAGCTTTTAAATCTAAGCTGATGGGACCGATGTATATGCCGATATATTACCTTTGGGCTTCTACCGATATAAACATAACATATCTTTTCGTAAATATCATTTTCCAAACATATCATTCGATATGGACCGAAAAATCGACCGACACGGCCGATATCTAGCCCGATATGTCCACAGATATAGAATAATACGTAGATGACAATAATTCTTTATTAGAAAGCAGTGAAATAGCATTATGCACTTACAACTTCATCATATATTATCAAAGTCATGCACAATGTTTCGTACAAATGCATATAATATCGTATTGTTTTTAATCACAGAGTAAGGATTTTGTGAATCTTTTCTTAATAGTTTTTTAATCAACAAGTTAATAAACTAGGAATCAAGAATTGACACCATACATTTTGTTTTACTAAAAATACATGTTTTGACTTTTGAACAAGAATAGTAAAGAAAACCTAGGCATGTTTTCTTTGATATATCTACATATCGTCCGACATTCGATATGTCGAAGCCAAACCGATACAAACTCGATATCCGATATTTTGAAGCTTGGACGTGGCCATGTGGGTGTTAGAGATACGACAGCCAATAGAAACAACGAAGACAAATAAACACAGTCCGCCACACCGATGATCATCGCTCTTGCCTTACTTGGACGCCTGCCATATCCCGCCACCTGCGCTGACGCCGAGGAACTCGGGCGTGTGTGTCGTGTCGTGCGCCACCCTCGCGTCGTCGCGGTAGCACGACACGAATCCCGGAGATCGTCGGAGCCCATCGAGCTCTACCTCAGGGACCCGCAGTGTGAAGCCGTGCATCGCGTGGTCGTAAGCCGTAGAACATGTCTGCGCCCAGGGACGGCCGCGGGTCAAAACAGGTATAATAGTAGTAGGGGTGACCTAGATTGAAACAAATCCATACCGCGGGAGGGGGCCTTTGCCCCCCTCCTGTACACACATGATTATTGTAATGTCGTAAGAGTAGTTGTTTTATTAACCGCTTGGTGGGTCTATGTTAAACCTTGTTTCAAAAATGCCTTATTTCAGAAGAAAAAAAAAAGTTCAATGTTAGTTGGTTTTGCTCGAAATGGTTCTGGGTATCTAGTACAAGAAGGTACATAGAATTGCTAGGTTCATCATTGGGAAGTGTAGTGTCAAGCCGATAAGTGACTATTTTAAGAGAACAAATCCAACGGACAAGTCAGGGCAATTGAGCCTTTTGTTTCTTAGCACACTCCCCCATGTTCCAATGCCTTGTGCATGGAATATCACATATGGTGATCACGAGGGAGAACAGGTTCAGCACGGGCACACAATTATCGTTGCCGACTAGCTTGCCATGATCGGTTCGAGCAGATGAATTCCGGGGCGAGTAACCGCAACGTGGCCTGTCTGTTCAATCATGTAATGATATGTCACGGAGCTCGGAATCAATCGGACAGCGATGGCTATCCAGCAGATATGGATGCATCCATAGTCCATGTTTCTTTCCACGATTTTTCTCGCTGGTAGGCATGCATAGAACTGTTGGAAGACCACTCGTGCAAGTATATACGGACCACAAGTCCACCATCACGCAGCAGACGACCCATGCAAGAACGCACGCTACGTGAACGGTTTTTTTTTTCTTCACATTCGATGTACAGCGCGACGGTACAGGCGTACAGTGCATGAACAGCATGTTTTTTGCGGCTGAGGGTATGAATAACACTGATTAAAATAGCCCCGGCAGGCAAGGCCATGCATGCGTCTCCGTCGTCTACGTACGTGCCCATTGCCAGCCTGAGTAGGGCGCCTTTGGTCTCGACGACGACGGGGTGGCGGCCGCCTTTTGGTCCTTGGCATGCACCCAGACACATCGTTCTCAGGGCGCACCGGTGGGTGAGTGGTGGTGACTACGTGCGGCTGTAACGCTTGAGAGTGACCTGCGATCGGCCGGTGACGCGCGCCCACGCGACAGGGGCGCCCGCATTCACCGGCTGTGGTGGATCGTGCGTCCGTGCGTCGCGCGGCCATTATCGCCGGCGGAGACGGGCCGTCGAAATCGCCTGGCTTCGAAAGCGCGCATTCCACCGGCCGCGCGCGCACGGCACACCCGACGGTCAATGCATCCTGCACCGGTGCTCTTTCCACTGTGGCGTTGGCTCGTGGTCATGGGTGCGGAAGTACCGTAACCCCAATCGCGGCGCCTCGTCGTTCCGTGGCGTTGCGCAGGGGGGCCATCCGCCATGTACCGCCACATTGCTCCGTGCTTGCCATTTTAGTGCTAAGTAGATAGTACGTTGCAAACAGGTTAGAGCATCTATAACGGACACCTCAAATTCAACCTATACCTTCGGGCTGACCCGGTCATGAAAATTCCATCCAACCGATCGGTCAAAAAAGGAGGGCGTATCGGTGACCGAATGGCTCCTGCGTCCTGCGATATCCCCTCCGCGTACCACCGCCACCGCCACCACCAGCCACCGCGCCACCAGCCACCACACCGCCCACCGCCGTCGACCTCCCCGCCGCTACCTCGTGCGAAGTGCTCCCCCTCAGCCCCTCCGCCTAATGGCGCGCAAGAGGACGCTTCGAGATCTCGAGGAAGAAATAATGGCGGAGGGAATGGTGCGGATGCGCATGGCGCGGACGATGCGGATCCCCATGAGAGGGGATTCGATCCAGAAACTCATCACGCGGATCTGCGTCGAGGCCACACCGGAGGAGATGGCCAGGATGCTGCCAGGAGATTCAGCTTCGCCAGAGGAAATCATCAGATGGGCTCGTGCGGAGATGGGTTCAGCGATTCCGGCGCAGTGGGTGAAGTGGAGGGCCTTCTGGTCCCTCCAGCCACCACCCCGGTGAGCTGGGTAGTGCGCGCCGTCAATTCGCCGTGCGAGGTGAGCCGCCGGGGAGACCGCACCATGGATTTGGGGCTGGACTCCCCCCTCTACAGAGCTGCGTTCCAATCCCCGCCTCGCGCTCAGCGTGGTGGGGGGAGAGATGGGGGAGGCAGAGCCGCCGGCAAACACCACCGGGGCGGGTGCTCGTCAGAGCCTGTCACCGTCGTAGGTGAGATCCCCTGCTTCGCCGGAGATGGATTCAGGCGACAGGGCCTACCTGGCGGTGAGAGGAAAAACAGGGCAGACAAAGCGCGGCGAGGAAAATCAAAAGCAGATGAGGTGGAAAGTAGCTCAAGCAAAAGCGAAGAGGAGGGCCTGATTGAGATATCTGGTCAGCTCTGGATCGAAGTAGAAGATGCAAACCCTAGCGGCGGGCCTATAAATCACCGATCGGTGCTGGTTTGGGTGAGGAGAGACCTTATCCCCAGCCGCAACTTCACCACGGAAGATTGCTTCCAGGCCCAGATCCAGATTGCTAGAGACCCTGTTTACAGCAAGGCGATTTCCGTCTCCATCTCGCAAAGCCGGTGGTCTGGTACACCTCCAGACCTCACCAAGCTCAGGGCCATGACGGATCGAGGAAGAGGCCAGGGGAGAGGCAAGAGAGCAGGTGACAGATCGCAGATCAACAACTCAGACACAGGTAACCAAACCCAGTGGGCTACACAATTCTACACACAGTTTGGTCCTCCCCCTCCGCAATTCCCTTTTGGTTTTGGCTTCCAGGGAGGGCCTCCCCCTCCATGGTACCAGGGGCTATTCAACCCCCCTCCAGTGAACCAATGGAACAACCCACATACATGGGGGGTGGGGCAATCTTCTGGCATGCCTCAGGGGGGAAATCCTCTCTAGCAGATGCAGCCTGGCCCTCAGGGCAGCCAGTCGACCCAGAATCAAAATCAGGGCACCAGCCAGGGGGCTCAAAACTCTGGCAATGGGGGCACCCTAAACAATCTGACAGGAGCTATACCACAGCAACAGCAGCAGCAACAGTCTGTGCAAGGGCAAGTTGAAGGGAATAGAACCAACAATGTTGGAAACCAGCAAAGGAAAAGCAAGCCAGTTAAGAACAAAAGTACCTTCAAGAGCAAGGAGAATGCACCCCAAGAATATGCTGATGTGGTCTGCTATAGTTGTGGAGACCCTGGTCATCACAAGACTCAGTGCCAGCAGGCTCCTGCCTGTTTCATTTGCAAAATGGTAAACCACAAGGTTGAAGACTGCCCAGTGAGGAAAAAGCCAAGGAATGCTGCAAAATTTGTGGGCAGTGCAGCCACAGGACTGGGTTTCTTCCAAGTGGAGGTGCCTAATGTGAATGGGCAACATCTAGGAGCAGGGAAAAATGTAGGGATAGTGTACATAGAGGCTGGACAGGTGACTAAGGAGGAGATGGCTCATAACTTCTCTCTGATCTACAAAACCAACTAGCCTTGGCAAATTAGGAAGTTGGATGAATGGACCTACCTAGTCAAGTTCCCACCACATATACCACAAAACCAACTAGCCTTGGCTACCCCAACTTTGGTTTACCAGAAATGGAAGGTGTTACAGTCAATGTGGAAGAGTGGAATGGTGAGATGGAACATGTGGCTGAGCTGCAAACAGTGTGGCTGCAGCTCACTGGAGTGGCGCCAAAGTGGGCTGAATGGGCGGTGCTGGAGCAAATCACCTCTGTAGTTGGTACACTTGTAGATGTAGATTGGCAAGGAAACTTCAAATCCTATTTTGAAGTGGTCAGAGTCCAAATTAGATGCAAAGACTACACTAAAATTCCAACCAGCAGAATCTTTGGAGTAGGTACAAAGTTATACAAAATAGGCATTACTGTGGAGCCACCAAATGAGGAAAATCTAAGTGATGACTTACTAGATGACAGATCTGAGAGAGAAACAAACACAGGGGCCAATAGGGACACGACTGCCCCTGCTGGACACAATGAAGGGGGCACAAACAACCTGAACTCTACCTCTGGGTCAAACAGTAATGGAAAAACTAGTGGGAGTCACCAACATTCAAAACAAACTACCATGTCCTTCCTGCAAAATTTGCATGACACAGAGTTAGATGCTCATAGCTGCCAGCTGCTTCAAGAAATGGAGATAGAGGATGATGATGATGATGAGATCTTCAACAACCTAGTGGATACCTGTGAAGAGCCTCTTGCTGAAGAAGAAGTAGGTGTGATCTTCAGCCCCAATGCTGTCATCAAGGAGCAGGGGGGGGGGGGAACTTACCTAAACAAGTGAAGATTTGGGGACCAGTGCAGGCTCAGAGGAAAAGCAGCAGGGTTGAGGTAGGTGAGAAGACTATGCTGGAAATTGCAGTTAACAAAAAGAAGATGCTCAACCTGGAGATGGAGAAGAATAGCTACAAAGGTACCCTCCTAAAGAATTCCTTTGAGTACTTTTCTGATCCTGATTTCATTAATACTGCTAGAAAAATAGGTATTGAAATATATAGACCTAATGTAGACAAAAATAGGCTAAAGAAGAGCATTGACAAAACCAAAGAGCCTGTGGGGCCCTCTGGTGTAGTGGATATCCTTAGGGATGATGCCTTTTTTAGCATAGATGATCATGATAGCTCCCCTCATACACCTGAAGGGTGTAATGTTGAGGCACATAATGGGATAGATTATAGCAATCTATGGACCAAAGTGTCAAAATATGGGCGGGGCAAGCACCCCAAGAAAACATTGTTTAGATGAATTGCCTTTTTTGGAACATCAGGGGGATTGCTGCCCCTGGCAGGAAATCCCGTATAGAAGATGTTCTCAACAAAGTCAAACCTTGCATCATAGCATTCCAGGAAACTAATAAAGAAATGCTCTCTTCATCTTTTTTGAAAAGTATTTGTAACAATAGAAACTTTGGATGGAGTGGATGAAGACATCTTTTTTGAAAAGTATTTGTAACAAAAGGAACTGCTGGTGGCATCCTGGTAGGAGTGGATGAAGACATCTTTGAGATTGATAGTTGGCTCTCTCTCAAATACTCTGTCTCTTGCACTCTTACAATCAAAGCCAGTAAGATTAAATGTAGAGTTATTGGAGTTTATGGATCACCTTATGAGGAAGGTAAAGATGATTTCATATCAGAACTACATAGCTTGTTCATAGGTGATCATCTGCCTACCCTGATTGGTGGTGATTTTAATCTAGTCAGGTATCAAAAAGACAAGAGTAATGGCAATATCAATCACCACTGGAGTGATAAATTTAATGCTTGGGTAGAGATCTGGAGTCTTTTAGAAATTAAAATGTCAGGCAGAAAATTCACATGGGCCAATAACCAAATTTTTTTGGTTATGTCTACCATTGATAGAATCTTCTGTACTACAGATTTTGATGCTTTGTTCCCTTTAGGCAGCTCCCAAGCTCTTCCCAGAATTGGGAGTGACCACACACCATTACTATGGGACTCTGGGCTGAGTAGCCCCCCTAAGCCCACCAGTTTCAAATTTGAAAAATGGTGGCTGCTGAAGGCAGAATTTAGAGATTTAGTCATCAAGAACTGGACAGCTCCTGTCAAGAAGAAAAAAGCTATAGATATTTGGCAGGAAAAAGCCAGGAGGTTTAGGAGGTTTGCTAGAGGATGGAGCATAAATATAGAAGTTGATATTAGAAAACATAAAGCCCACCTCACACAGGAATTTGATTCCTTAGATATTAAGGCTGAAACAGAGCAGTTATCTGACTCTGAGATCAATAGGATGAAAGTGGTGATGCAAGAACTTCACCATATTTGGCTTAAAGATGAAGTGAAAGCCAAACAAAGATCTAGAGATAAAGATATCCTAGAGGGAGATAGGAACACTAAATACTTCCAGGCTGTAGCCAATCAAAGGAGGAGGAAAACACAGATTCATGCCCTAGATGGTCCTAATGGCACTGTCACAGAGACCAAAGACATGTTACACATTGCCTCCTCCTTTTACAAAGATCTCTTTAAAAAAGAGAGTAGAAATGGGTTTAGGTTGAGGGATGACTTCTTCTCTGAAGGAGAAAAAGTTAAAATAGAAGAAAATAGTTCTCTTCAAACTCCTTTTACTGAAGAAGAGGTGAAAGAAGCCATTTTTGGGTCTTACTCAAATGGCGCCCCAGGCCCTGATGGGCTCTCTTTTCTCTTCTTACAACAATTTTGGGAGGTGCTAAAACAAGATATTATGGCCCTCTTCAAAGATTTTTATGAGGGAGACCTGGACATCTACAGGCTTAACTTTGCTATGATTACTCTTGTTCCTAAAGAACAAGATGCTTCTAATATGAAGAAGTTCAGGCCTATTAGTCTGCTTAACTGCATTTTCAAAGTCTTCACCAAAGTCTTGACTAATAGATTAGCTAAGTTGATGAATTTCCTCACCTCCAGTAACCAATCTGCCTTCATTAAGGGCAGATACATACTAGAAAGTGTGGTGACAGCACATGAAGTGCTGCACTCCACCGTGCATTCTGGTAATGCTGGACTAGTGATCAAACTAGACTATGAGAAAGCCTTTGACAAGGTGAATCTTGATTTTCTCTATGAAATTCTAGAAAAAAGAGGTTTTGGCACAAAATGGATAAACTGGGTCAAGCAAATCACCCAAAATGGATCCATTGGAGTGAAAATCAATGGGGTAGAAGGAGATTTCTTCACTACTGGCAAAGGCCTGAGACAAGGAGACCCCTTCTCCCCACTACTACTTAACCTTGTAATAGATGTTTTGACCAGGATGCTGGCCAAAGCAACATCTCATAACTTAGTTAAAGGGTTGTGCTCTGATCTCATCCCTGGAGGTGTTATCTGCCTTCAATATGCAGATGACACCATCCTCTTTGTAGACAATTCTGAAGATAAGGTTACTAACCTCAAACATGTTCTAACCTGTTTTGAGAATGTATCTGGTATGAGGATCAACTACTCAAAAAGTGAGATTATCCCTCTTGGGCTCACTGACAGAGAGGTAGATTCTTTCAAGAATATATTAGAATGTGTTGTAGGTACCTTCCCTATTAAATATCTGGGCATCCCTCTTCACTATGACAAGCTTAGGAGGGAGGACATCCAACCCCTTATTGACAAGATCCTCAAAAGGATGGCTGGATGGAGAGGAAAGCTACTCTCTTATGCTGCTAGGGTGGTTTTGATTAAAGCTTGTCTTGCTAGCATCCCAGTCTACCTGCTCTCCTTCAAATTCCCCAAATGGGCTCTGGACCTGATCAACAGCCAGCTTGCTCACTGTCTTTGGAGTGACTTCGAGGGGGATAGGAAACTTCATCTTGCAAACTGGCATTTGGTTTGCATGAGAAAATAATATGGGGGGATGGGTATCCCTAACATCAAGGATGTTAACCTGTGCCTGTTAGGTAATTGGGTTAAGAGATATATCCAAGATGAGGGCAAGATCTGGAAACAGATAGTAGACTCTAAATATATTAAGAAAATTCCAAACATTTTTGCCTCCAACCCCCAGAACACCTCCAAATTCTGGCAAGGGGTAATGTGGGCTGCAAAAGCCCTGAAGTTTGGATATAGATGGAAAATTGGTAATGGTAAGAAAATTAGATTTTGGGAAGACATCTGGTTTGGCACCTCCCCACTGTCAGTTCAGTTCTGGCCCCTATACACTATCTGCCACCAGCAGGGGGTGACTGTTGCAGATATTTGGGATGGGGTTGATGTCAGATTGACATTTAGAAGGGTTTTCTCAGATGCCATGATGGAGAATTGGTACTGCCTAGAGCAGATCATCAAGAGCTCTGTGCTGACTGATGATGAAGATTCCCTAATTTGGCAATATGAGAGCAAAGGGGTCTACTCTACTAGTTCTCTTTACAATATTATTAATTTTAGAGGAGTGCAACCTGTATATATACCTTCTGTGTGGTCTATAGTGGTTCCTCCTAGAGTACAAGTGTTTTTGTGGCTCTTGTCTCATAACAAGTTAATGACTAAAGATAATCTGTTAAAAAGAGGTATTACTAAACCACCTGAATGTATGTTTTGCAAAGAACAGGAATCCATAGACCACCGGTTCTTTGGTTGTGTGGTTGCTAAACAGATTTGGATTGAAATATCTAAAATCCTTTCTCATGATGTAGGCAATGACTACATATCTATTGCTAGATTTTGGCCAGCCCATAAGAATAAGCTGGTCTTGAACTCTGTTTGTGCCTGTGTTATGTGGTGCATCTGGAAGTTTAGAAATTCCATGGTTTTCAATAATGTGATGTGGACTGACCTTAAACAGATTTGGTGGCAGATCCATCTGACTCTCAAGAAGTGGATGATCTTGTTCAAAGAAACTCCCTTAGAAGAGTTGAAGCTGGTTTCACAGAAAGTGGCAATGACCCTCACCTCCCCTTTCCTGCTGACTATGGGGTGATCGATGGCAATGATACTGCAGGTATCTTGAGCCTAGACTCACTCTCTAAAATGTCGCTGGGAAATGAGGGGTGATTTGTAGGTTTACTGCCTCCCGTTCGCTACACACCTCCGAACAGCCCCGAGAGGAACTGCAAACACTCATCGCCGCTGAGCCCTGCCACTCCGCTGGAACTGCCGCTGACCCCTGTACAAACCTTCAAGAGAATCAAATGGGGATGTGCATACCAGTCGAGTCAGAAGAAGGCTGGAGTTGTACCGGTGGGCGAATGAAGAAATGACACTCTCGGCTGGAAATTTTCTGTTTTGGGTGTGAGCACCTTAGTTTCTGATCTAGACTTTGAGGCTTGTAATAAGTTACACCCTCGAGCCTTGCGAGCGATTGGCTCCCTTTACTTTTGCTTTGCATTGCAGTTTAGGGAGTGTAGTATGGTGTAAGTCCCATAGAACCTTTGTCAGAAGGTTGTTCTCTCTGTGTACCTGGTTTCACGTTTTCAATGAAAATAGTGGAGCCGGGGGGTGTTTCTGCCCTCCTATCAGTCAAAAAAATTCCATCCAACCGGACCCATCAAATCGGCTATATACGTCTGGGCTGTTCGGGACCCTCCATACCTAGCCGGTATGTGGGCCAAATATGGGACGCGTTCGCGTCGGGTCCGACAGGCCGGACTCATCAAATCGTTCCAAATTGATTAGGTCCACAAAATCGACTGCCCTCCTCCCGCATATGTCCTTCATTTCCCGCTTTCCAATCATCGCCCTTCTCCACCCTTGCTCACTATCTGTCGCCGTCCTTGTCAGGCGTCGTAGATATCAACGTCGAGTACCCCGTCCCCACCGTAGCATGGACGATGCCTCGGCGGAGTCCGTGTCACTCGCGACCGCTGTGTCTTGCAAAACGGAGAACAACGGTCATAGGAATCACCACACCCGGCAGCACGTCTGATAAGAGATGGATAAGGCAACTGTAGAGAGGGAAGATGCAGAGATGGCCAGTGATGAGGTCACGGACTTGGGCGCGTCAGGTCTGGCGATCGCCACTGATTCATCCATCGTGGCCTCGGGAAGGAACAAACCGTTGGCATCCTCCCATGCTCGATTGATTCATTCGTCTATCGCCTATCTACGCATGAATTGTTGAAAATTGGCTTGTGTTGAATTTTGGTTATTTTACTTTGTCGAATTGTTAAATTTTTGATAATTGATGTTATATGATGGACGTGCATGACTTTCCATGGAAATGAGGTTTGGATATGAGGGGTGTGCTGGTTGTCCGCCGGGGGGGGGGGGAGGGGGGCTGGATTTGCCCAGACCGGTTGTAGATGCTCTTATAGATATTCCAGTACGTTAGTCTGTGATTTATTAGTCCATATTAATTGATTGTTTGAAAAAATATTTATCAAATTTACCTACCTAAATATATATTAGGATTTTATTTTTAAATCACTTATTAGCTTACCAAAAATAACATGAGTTTATTTGAAAAGTCAACAAAAAGTGGGACAGTTAAGGCAGTTTTCAAGGAATGATGCTCAGGAAAAGAATGAAAGGTTAGGCGAAGCACTATGTCTGCTAGAAAATGAATGCTACTCTGTTTTTAGATAGTAGAGGCTAAGGTAGGTGGTGCGGAGCACCCTACGGACATCACCACGTCATATGCTCCATTGCCAATGGGCACGCTCATCGTATATACTAAGGTGAAAATTTTCCTTTTCGCGTGTTTACTTGTCTCCTTCGAGGATGATATACTACTTGACTCTCCTCCCTCATGCATATATAGGTTTGAGTGGAGATTCACACAAGTCGAGGATGAGAGCAAGCGCAAGAGTGCGCCAGAACCAACCGCGATGGAAGCTTGGAAGTGAAGACGGAAGAAAGAAGGGGAAGAAAGGATGTCGATGCTACAATAGTCGATTGTCGGGCCAGCAACCCGGACTGTCTGGCCTAAGCCCCAACGACCAACCATCGAACCAGTCATCCGGCTTGATGAGACCGCAACATTAGTAGGTATTTCAGCGAAACCGGACGACTGACTTGCTACCAGGACGTACGACCCTTGGAGCAACCCCCACTTCCAACTAAAGAAGCTCAAGCGAAGTGACATCCACCGGATGTCCGGCCTGCTACCCGGAAACCTGGCCTGCCTGCACGCAGATCTAGCCCATGGGCCATGTATCCCCTCCTCACTTACCCCTTCGTGTCGAAGACTATATATAGCCTTCTCCCACTTCCTCTCTAGGGTTAGATAAGATTGGAACTCAAACCATAAAGCTTATCACATGTATCCCGCTTGTGGGACTACTCTTTCATGGAGATGAAGACCTCCTCTTGAGGGGATGAATCCATACGAGTACCAAGACCTCCACTTGTGGGGAAGATTCCTCCATGGAATGCAAACCCTCCATGTCTTAGGACTTCGGGAATAACCCTGTCATGTTCCATCTCTCTCTTGTGGACGATTTGGTTCAAGGATTTATCTATTTATATATTTATCTGTCCCTATGTGTGTTGATTTGAGTGTTTCCTTTCATGGTCATCGTGTTATTTGTGTTCTTCCTCAAATTCACCTCCAATCCGTGAATATTGGGTCACCCTAGAACCTTGCCCTATATCAGGATGCAATCAAATCAGCCACCCTTTTCTAGAGGTTGCATGGACAAATAAAGGACACACAAGAAAAAGCTAGAGAGAAGGAAATAAGAAAGAAAAACTTAGTAATTTATTTTCAGTCCATATATTATTATTTATTTATTTATTTTATGGGGAAAATCTAAGTAGCACACGTGTGCATTCTTTCAATGGATTTTTCCTTATACAAAGAGGACATGTATACATGTAGGAATCTTCCCTCCGATGCTCACGACTCCATTAATTATTATTATTTGAACTTTTGAACAGATTTATCTCACAGACCGTTGATTAGATTAGTGTTTTTTCTTCAGCACCGATGAAAGGTGCAACTAGTCCCCGGGTGGTTTTGATAATTCATAACAACATATATCGCATTGAACTAATATACATTCAAGTTAAAGATTTCAGGAAGTTCAATGATTGGCATGGCAAGGACTACTGATTGTGGACCCCTCAAATGCTAAGAACATGGATTGGCAAAAGCTCAAGACTCTACATTTTTGGTTAAGTGATCCAAGATCACATTGAGTCCATAGGAAGGCCAATACTATTAAAAGGGGATGATGTGTTGTTTAATGATCTATTTGCTCAAGTGCTTGGTGATATTGCTCCAAAACCCTGAGCCACTTTCTCTATACAAATCTTTCCAAACCCTACATTCCAACTCAGCCCCACCAAAATTTCCCTATCCGGACCTACCGAGTTCATCTGGACACTGCCACAGCCAAACCCTAACAAATTGAATCCACCGATATGGTTCTCGGTCCCACCGAGATGGCCTGACAAACCTTCTGTAATCATTTGCAATTATTTTGGTCTCTTATAGTTTTGCAATCGGTCTCTGATAACCCACAAGTATAGGGGATCGTTTGTAGCCTTCTTCGATAAATAAGAGTGTCGAACCCAACGAGGAGCTAAAGGTAGAACAAATATTCCCTCAAGTTCTATCGACCACCGATACAACTCTACGCACACTTAACATTTGCTTTACCTAGAACAAGTATAAAACTATTTTGCAAGAATAAAACTACGAGTACTTTGCGAGAATAAAACTATGAATAAATTGAGTGATAATAAAAGTAGAAAACTTTTGTCAATAAAAAAGTCATTTGTCCCTGGGCAATCGATAACTAGACCGGTAATCATTCTTGTAATTTTATATGAGGGAGAGGCATGAGCTAACATACTTTCTCTACTTGGATCATATGCACTTATGATTAGACCCCTAGCAAGCATCCACAACTACTAAAGATCATTAAGGTCGTGAAACCCAACCATAGGACTAAGTATCAAGTCCTCTTTACTCCCATATGCAGCAACCCACTTACTCGGGTATGTGCTTCTGTCACTCACGCCACCCATCATAAGTGAATCGTGAAAGTATTGCAACACCCTACAGCGGTGATCCCTCCGTTTGCGCGACACAGAGGGCACCATAGGACAACACCATACAAATAATACAATCATACCAACCAAGATCACGATTAACCCACATGACAAACGGATCTACTCAAACATCATAGGATAACCATAGATCATTGGGAAATAATATATGGAGTTGAGCACCATGTTTAAGTAGAGATTACAGCGGGGAGAAGGGGTGTTACACCGCTTCATAGAGGGGGAGAAAGTTGGTGTTTATGGTAGCAAGATTGTTGATGTAGATCGTCGTCACGATCCTTGCCCCGGCGGCACTCCGGCACCACTGGGAGAGAGGGGGGAGAGCCCCCTCCTTATTATTCTTCCTTGGCCTACCCCTAGATGGGAGGAGAGTTCCCCCTCTGATCCATCGCCTCCATGGCGGCGGAGGGGCGGGAGCCCCTCCGAGATTGGATCTCCCTCTCTGTTCTCTTCTGTTTCGCGTTCCCTCAGATCTGGCCGAAAACCGTTTCTTATATTCCCGGAGATCCGTAACTCCGATTGCGCTGAGATTTTAACACGATTTTTTTCCGGATATAAGCTTCCTTGCGCCCGAAGTAGAGCTTCAACCGATGTTCGAGCAGGGCACAACCCACCACCACGCACCAGGGGCCTGGGGCGCGCCCTAGTGTCTTGTGGTCACTGTGGGCCTCCGTCTGCGTTGATTCCACCTCCCAAAATTCACAAATATTCCAAAATAATTCTCCGTAAATTTTTATTGCATTTGGACTTCGTTTGATATGAGTATTCTGCAAAACAAAAAACATGCAAAAAACAGGAACTGACACTGGGCACTGGATCAATAGGTTAGTCCAATAAATCGTATAAATTGTTGCCAAAAGTATGTGGAAGTTGTATAATATTGGCATGGAACAATAAAATATTATAGATACGACGGAGACGTATCAGTCCCACCGAGATGGCTTGCCAACCTTTCTGTTGCCTTACTACTTCACTTCGGTCCTACCGAGATGATACAATCGGTGCCACCGAAACGAGGTTTGCCTTTGCTATTGCACATCGGTCCCTCCGAGATGTTTCCGTTGGTCCCACCAAGATTCCTAACGTCATATCTTCTGCACAGGTCGGTGCCACCGATATTTCTGATCGATGGCACCGAGTTGGGTCAAAAGTGTGTAACGGTTGGATTTTGTGTGGAGGCTATATATATCCCTCCACCCCCTCTTACTTAGTAAGAAAGCCATTAGAACGTGCTTGCACTTCCACTACTCATTTTCTGAGGGAGAACCACCAACTCATGTGCTGAGATCAAAAGATTCCATTCCTACCACTTGAACCTTGATCTCTAGCCTTTCCCAAGTTGCTTTCCACTTAAATACTTCTTCCACCATGGCCAAATCTGTGAGAGGGAGTTGAGTGTTGGGGAGACTATCATTTGAAGCACAAGAGTAAGGAGTTCATTATCAACACACCGTCTATTACCTTTTGGAGAGTGGTGTCTCCTAGATTGGTTAGGTGTCGCTTGGGAGCCTCCGACATGATGAGGAGTTGAACCAAGAAGTTTGTAAGGGCAACGAGATCGCCTACTTCGTGAAGATCTACCCGAGTGAGGCAAGTCCTTCGTGGACGATGGCCATGGTGGGATAGACAAGGTTGCTTCTTTGTGGACCCTTCGTGGGTGGAGCCCTCCGTGGACTCGTGCAGCCGTTACCCTCCATGGGTTGAAGTCTCCATGAACGTGGATTTACGATAGCACCACCTATCAGAACCACGCCAAAAATCTCTATGTCCCTATTGCGTTTGCCTTCTCCAATCCCTTGACTTTCCTTACATGTGCAATGTTTTACTTTCCGCTGCTATACTCTTAGAATTGCATGTGTAGATTGATTGCTTGACTTGTCATAATTGCTAAAATCTGCTTACAACTTAAATTAGGAAAAAGTTAGGTTTTATTCAGTCAAGTAGTCTAATCACCCCCCCTCTAGACATACTTTCAATCCTACAACTGAGTTTGCCTCCATGAGGGCTTCGAAACAAGATCCCATGTTTTAATGGAAAAAAACCATTGTCATTAGCTGCCAAATTATGTCACCATAGTTGTTACCTTAAAACTAAATAGTTGTCACGATGATTGTACATAGTTATCAACCAATAATTTCATATGTTATTTCACATTGTAGTGTTATGCATAGCTAGCTAGTGAGTATTCAAGTGTTAACATAAGTAAGAAGGGGCATCAAGCAACACAAGTATCACAAAGCAATCATTTTAGTGGCGTATATTGATGTCCATAAATCTGACAACTAAGTTAAGTCAATCTGTGAACTAGTACTACCTCCGTCCGAGTTTATTAGTCCCCTTAGTATTTTGTGCCCAACTTTGACCATAAATTTGACTAACAAATTATAAGTTGTATGTCACAAAATTTATATTGTTGGATTCATATTTGAAAGAGGTTTTCAGTTATACTATTTTTAGGGTATATAACTTATTCTTTGATAGTTAAATCGAAGGTCAAAGTTTGGCCCAAACTAGAAGGAGGCCTAATAAACCAGGATGGAGGTAGTAGTTAACAACATGGCAAGTAAGTGGCACTAATTTGTCAAGTACTGGCGGAAAAAAAAGTTCTTCAAACATGCCGACATGGGATCTGGTTTTAAATTCTCATCGTTAGGAAGCTGCTGTGAAAACAGACCGTCAATCCGTTTAACAGTTTCGGAGATGAAACTTTTAAAAAATTCAGGTGAGTCTTTGGCAATGTAATGCTATTTAAATGCATGCATGAAACATAAGTGCCGCGCCACTCCATAGTGTTATCCTTTACAAAACATTATTCTTTCAAATAACATCAACAAATTTATGTGTTTAGTGCATATTTTATCTATAACATAAACTAAGTATCCCAAATAAATGTAACCGGATTTGGAACTCTCCTTCAATTATTTTTTAAACAATTGTGTACTTAGCACAATGTTAACAAAAAGTGTCAATGGCTTTGGAACTCTTACTCGCTTATTTTCTTAACATTTTTGAACTTAGCATATTTTTAATAATACTAAAAAGATATGGTAGTCAAAGTATTTTATGATAATACATCATGTTAAGGGGAAAATATATAAGGTCAACAACCATGGCATCATGACCAAGGACAATGAGAAATAGATCGTGCAGTTGTTGACAATTGGGAAAGCAATTTTGCAATGGGAAATTTGCATGGATGGTGTTCTTACAGGCATAAACTTGTAATTAAGTCTTATTTTTTCAGATATTTAACTTAGTCTTTTTATCCCTATCTAAAAAGGTCGTCCAAAGATGTTGCCAGCACATTTGTGTGGTGTGTGTGGGGGGGGCACTATGGTAGTTATTATGAATGACATTACTTTGAGAGTGTGCCATTGTTATCAATGTAATATTGAATCCATTGGAAAACGCGAGACACATATTACAAAAAAAACTAGTAATGTGGCATGCCAAAGATTCTATGACTCGCTCCTTCGAAAAACCTTATACAAGCTAGATTTGTTACTTGCGTATACACAATCTAGAATAAGGAACCTGTATCAAGGTAAGTGCTATAAAATACACTTGAGAGATTTATTAAGACATCTAAAAGATTTATAATATATTCCAATAGAAATATAAATATATGTGCATTATACTTTATGCAAGCGTCACAAAATAAAGGGTGAAATGATGATAATTTGTGTTTGTTTTAAAAAGGTCACACAGAAGTGGATACTGTTAAAATGATTTGCAAAGGGCTATTACGAGAAATATAAATCAACTTAATATTTGGAAAAATATATGGTTTAGTTTTAGCAAAGCATAAGTACATTTTTCAACAATAGAAGTTCTAATCATATATAACAAAAAAAGTCACATATTAGTATTTAGCTACATTTGTGTGGCTAAATAATGGTAAAGTGGGTCATCAGAATCTATACCTTGGACCATAGTTTGATAAAAAAAACTAATAATTATAAAAGTTTGATATAAGTAGTATTTATCTTAACTTGTTATGCGCCAAAAAGCATCACAAATGTTTTTGTTACATTGTTTTCCTCCTAGCTCGTGTTTCTGGCCTAACTATATCTCTGTGTATGGGTGACAAAACTATCTGTAACTGGTTGTTACATGCACCGAATAGTACAAAGCAACCCAAGAGATCACTTGAACGTGGTATTTTCTTCGCAGAAGTTACAGTCCATTAAGAACAGTATGAAGTTTTATGTTGGGGTTCTTCCAATGAATTGTTGTGTTCGGATGGCACGCATGTGGTTTCTCACATCCCCGCCATGTCTCATGCGGCTTTCATGCGATGCCTACAATATCGGAGGAAAGGGAAGGCAGGGATAGGTTTTTGTCATTTTTGTTTGGACAACGCGTCGGGGAATCATGAGGTGTTGTTGTAAATGTGGATTGCATCAAGTTAAGCGTCACTACACCAAGTAAAGCGCGACAACATGTTGGTTCGTAGCCATGATGCGTGTCGACACGGTGTGGTGGTTGAGCCTGAGGGTGCATTTACCCATTGGATGCATGTTTAGAGGGATGGCCGGAAGGCAGCAGGCATGGCAGTAGGGCGAGGTCGAGGGAAGGGCGGGGTGGGCTATTAGGGTTGGGTAGGCTGCCGGGAGACGGAATTACTATGGGTAGATGAAGAAGAGAGGAGGAATAATAACAGTGTGTGCATAATGGTCATTGGATGTGGATAGTATGATCAAAAGAGAAAGTGACTGCGTTGAATATTTTCCTAGTTACCCGATGTATAGGGGTCCCAGAATGAAGACATTGCTTGGAATGATGCTCCAAGGTCTTCAGTCGACCTCAGGACATAACGAGTATAAATTAAAATTGCAAGATGTGTGCCATTCCACTATATGCATGTGGTATTCTCCTCTTGTGAAAATAACCACCTTCTAGATGGTCAGGTATGAACTCACCAGACACTTGGAGGGGATGTCATCACGAGGAAAAAAATGCCCCATTGATATTCCATGTTCTTTTTATATTTGTATGTATAATTCATGTTAGGTGTTACTCCAATGATGCTGGGATTTTCTTGAACTAGAATTAAAATATTGACTTGTCTAAATAATTAAAATGGAGCTTGTTGTCGAGTTAATTAACCCGTATCTCTACAATATGCACAAGACAACTTCTAGCATACAAGCTACAATAGACATATCATTGAGGAACCATCACATAGATGTTGTCATAATAATGGGTGTTCACCACATCAACTACCCGACGATCCAACTTTGTTGAGGAACACCATCAATACGCTACAACACCAAAACACATACACATAGTCCACGGCAGGGCAAAACCATTGTAGTCCGACAACTACTTCCAGCACCACACTACTTTAGAAATGGGAAACTCTGACGAGCAGATGTTTGATAGGAGCCATCCATCAGACCAGTCACGCAGCGTGGATGCCCTTTTCATCTCACGGCCAAAATTGCTTCCAAAATCTTTCGGGCAGTTACTAAAACAACCCAATTTTCTTGCCAACATGCTCACCCATAACCACAACTGCATTAACCTCACCTGCCCTAAATCCTTCCCTCGAATCCCATCTCCATCGTCGAGCTCGCCACTCCCCTCGCCACCCCTGATCTCCACCATGGACCAACTCTCATGTGCCCGTGAGATTCACCATGCCGCTGCGTTGCCCCATCCGATGGCTGCACCTGGAAGCCACGATGTGTACGATGAGCGAGCTCTTAAAACCATCGTCGTCTTGGTCATCTTCACTAGCTTTGGGCCACCCGGCACTCAGTCCACGACGGCGGAGCTTCATCTCCCTAGGCATGCTGCCTCGGCGACGACCACCTCTGATTCGTTGCCATTGTGTAACCACCACTGCTTCGATCTCATCGGCTTGTTGCATCTTTGATCCTACCGACGTCCTCCCTTGTGGTGTGGTCTACATTGTGTTGCTCGACTGCATCGTCCATGGAGCTTCCCTATCTACCCCCTACGGCTCAGATGACGGGCTCGTCTGTCACCCTGCTCCCCCTCCACACTGCATACCGCTTCTCCCTCCAATTTTCCCGTCCCCCACCGACGACTCCCTCCACACATGCTGCTCCACCGATACCTCTCAGTGGAAGTGATTCAGATATGAAGCATTCTATATTGTATTTTGAATCAATATTGATACAAGCAGGAAGCAACTAATATGAATTTGTACTGCTATGGTGTAGTGTTGAATTTGGGAATAACACAAAAGAAACATATTTCATTTGTTGAGTTTTGGTGGTGAAACATGTTATGATAAGTTATGAACCTTTATTAATTTATTTAGGAAACAAATAAACTAATAGTAAACAACAAAAACATAAGCATATCATATAGAAACATATATGAAAATCCACTAAGGACATCACATGTCGGTATGGAAAAAATGTCGTTCACCATAGAAGCAAATTCTCTGTTTAACGGAAGCAGTTGTTGATAGCTGTGGAAGCATATCCCGATGGTGTTTAAAATAAATATAACATTTTCTAACTGATGGAAATATATCTATACTTCCATGGAGGCAATTCGTAGTAAATTAAAATAGTTTTGCATTGATTTGAAGCAAATTATATTGGTACATATAGTACAAAAAATCATCTAATCAAACCAAATTTACATCAGGATGGAAGCAAAAAATTGTTAATACGCTGGATGCAAATAGCGCCTAAGGTGGATGCCTACTTCTTGTATGGTGGATGCTATCGTTACTTCAAATAAGGCGGATGCTTCAAGTGGTTCAAACCCATGTTAACCATGCATCCACCATGTTTAATGCCTACGCTGGTGCTGCTTCCGGTAATAGAAATAATATAGTACAAACAGACAATAACATATGCCTTTTGTCATGCATCAGTTATGCCATTTTCCCTTGATTTATGGGATATACATCAGACGTGATTTAGTGGAGCAGTTACGAGGAAGTATGTAATTAGTGCAGGGAACCAACTAACTCTTTGGGCTCTTCTATACACAATCGGATGCCTCACTATGGGCTAGTCTGATAAGAAGCAAAGGGTCCAGTAGTCTGATTCCTAGCGCTCCCCTTTAGAAATGCCACATCAATGATGGGCACAAAACACCCATCAATGACGGGCTTTTGGGCCCATCACTAACCTCTAGTTAGTGGCGGGTAATTCTCAAATAACAAAGGCATATACGTTGATTTGTCTCAAACGTATATACTTTTCTAGACTCTTTTGCTATATTTTTGTTCTCTACCCTACACAATTTGAATAAGAACTAACGAACCTACATCGTTTTCAGCTGTATTGCAATTGTGTTATCTTTTTTATGTAGAAAAATAAATTTCACCAAATAAATAAATAAAAATCACATTCGGGAAATTAGGGAGAAAAAAGACATAGACCAAGGGGTGGCCATGAGGACCACATGCCCTAGCCATGCACCATGGACCTAGGGCGCGCCAAGGAGGCGTGTGGGGTCCACATCTAGTTCTTTCTCCTATATAGCCTCTTTCGGCATGAAAACCCCGAGAAGGATTTCCCCCCTAATTTTCTTCAGGGCGGAGACGTCCGCCACCTCTGTTCATCTTCCTATAGGGCTACCGGGAGGCAGATTTGGCCTTTGAAGTGCGGGGATCTTCATCATTGACATCGCCGACTCCTTCATCGTCACCATCATGTTTCCTGGTCCACGTGTGAGTAATCTTCTCTAGGCATATGGGGTGGATGCAAAATGGATGTGATTCATCATGTAATAGTTGTCAAATTTATCGGGGATTTGATGCCTAGTGTCATTTAGGTGATGAGATTAAAGTCGATATGACTTTAATATACTTAATCCTTGTCACTAGGACCCGAGTGATATGATTTAAGATCTGCACTATATTTGTTTCATGAATATTTATGTGTTTGAATCATACCTGCAAGTTGTATGCATATGTTATAATGTTACACCGGAGACACCAAGTGACATGTATTTGTTAGTTGCGAAGAAAGAGACTGCATGCATCGATAATTCATTAATCAGGTGCATGGTGCACATATATAGGTACAGGGGGTTGGCCTCTACTTGTCTCCTAAAATGTACAAATATACAAGGGGAGAAAGGAGATACAGCAGGAATAAATACAAAGTCCCTAGTCCTATACATGTTCAACCCCCCCCCCCCCCCCCCCCCCACCCCACGTAGTCGAAGCGTCACCGGAGACGCCAAGACTGGACCGAAACTCCTCAAAGGTCAATGTCGGTAGGCCGGACTTGTATTTATTCGTATACATGTATACATGTTCAACAGTATTCAATAAGTATTAATGCTTAGATGCGCTGCTTTGTAAATGAGTATATCTCAATCCCCTTAATTTTCATTAGGATCCACAGGCTGCATGCAACTACATTTACGTATTCTCTATACAAATAAGTATAATAAAGAAGTCAAGAAATAAGAAAATAAAATGAGAAAGAAAATAGATATGTAAGGAGAAGAAAAAAATAACAAATGTATATACGCTCAGTTACACGAGACTTAATACTCATCTACATGAGAGTTAGTCACATTTTTTTGGTTCTTGTTTTTTTATTTTTAAAATTTCATGAGTATTTTTCTAAAATCCACAATTTTTCAAATATATTAAATTTGCAACCTTGTAAATTCATTAATATTTTTTTTAAATCATGTCACTTTTTAAAAAAAAATCACGAATATCTTTTAACATTCATGAATGCATTACTTTTTTAACCATTTAAAAATAAAAATAAATCTACCAGTATTTTTTAACAATATGTAATCTATCAAGAGCCGGTTTTCTTAAGGAGGATGAGCGATCATTTTTTTACTGGTATTCTTAGTGAACAGAAAAACGGGCGCGCCTATGTCTGCGTTCAGCGAGTCGAGCTTCCGACTTGCTGACGCGTGAGCATATGGGCCCGCCCAGTTCGCGGTAGCACACTGCCTAATTTTCTTTTCTTTTTTTTAGTTTTTATTTTGTTTTTTATTCCACTTTTGTTTACACTTCCAAATATTCTAAACATATATATTACAAACCTATATTTTACATAATGTTTTAAAAATATTGAATGTGTATACAAAAAATGTTGATCATGTATTAAAAAATAATAAAATATTTTGATCATGTAAATAAAAATATTAATTAAGCAGTTTAAAAAATGTTGAACAAGTATTTAGAAAATGGAACCAAGCATTTGGAAATTTTAATTGTGTATATATAAAAAAATTGACCATGTATTAAAAATAATAATAAATTGACCATTGTATATAAAAATGTTAATCAAGCATTTGGAAAATGTTAAATGTGTATAGATGTTAATCTTGCACTTGATAAAAATTGATAAAAGTTTTGGAAAATGTTAAATGTGCATAGAAAAAATGTTGACCATGTAGTAGAAAAATGTTAATCTTGTATTTGAAAAATATTAATCAAGCATTTAAAAAATCTTTAATGTGTGTATAATAAAAATGTTGATTGTGCATTCATAAAATGTTAATCTTGTATTTGAAAATGCTAACCAAGCATTTAAATAATGTTAAAAAATGTGTATAGAAAAAAAGTTGACTGTATTAAAAAAGAGTTGAATTTGTATTATAAAATGTTGAACATGTATTAGAAAAATGTTGTTGATATATAGAAAAATATAGAATGAAAAACCAAAATAAAAAAGTAAGCATAATGACAAATAAAGGGAGACAAATAAGAACCAAACAAAGAACCAAAGAAACGAAAAAAAGGAAAAAAAAATGGAGAAATAAAAAAACCTTGGTCTTCACCTCAACTAGCGTGCGCCACCTATGTAAACACGAAATCAACACTGGCGCAATGGCTAGCGGCTCTACACACTATCAAAACAACCCGTTTTCGAATCCCTCCGCGCCCTCATCTTCTTCCTACCTTTTCTATTTCACTATGCGCTAGTGGGCTGACCCGATTAGTCGAGATGCTTCAATGAGAGAACTTTTGGTCTCGTTGAATGCGAGATATAGCGCTCACGCAGAACAACAACCGTTTTTTCTAGTGGAAAAGTGTTTTCGTGGATGCCTGTGGTGGTTTGGGGATATGTGTGAATATATAGGAGGAAGATCTAGGTCAGGGAGTCACCGAGGGGCCCACAAGGCAGGGGGCGCGCCCTCCCCCTTGTGGCCGCCTCGTGGCTCTTCTGACTTGCACTCCAAGTCTCATGGGTGTCTTCTGGTCCAAGAAAAATCATCGCGAAGGTTTTATTCCATTTGGACTCCATTTGGTATTCCTTTTCTGCAAAACTCAAAACAAGGAAAAACAAAAACTGGCACTGGGCTCTAGCTAGGTTAATAAGTTAGTCTCAAAAATAATATAAAATAGCATATTAATGCATATAAAACATCCAATACAGATAATATAATAGCATAGAACAATAAAAAATTATAGATACGTTGGAGACGTATCACCAAGTGACTAATTTTCCGGCCACAATGTCTTCAAGGAATATGTCCACCTTTTTTAGTTGCGAGACTGAAAGAGGAAGGCCCAAATATCTCATTGAGGAGGAAGCTTTAGTTGCTGGCAAGCTTTGGAGAATGTGACTCAAGCTTAGGTTATTGCAGCGAATGGACTGAAGGAAATATGCCCTAGAGCAAATAATAAAGTTATTATTTATTTTCTTATTTCATGATAAATGTTCATTATTCATGCTAGAATTGTATTAACCGGAAACTTAGTACATGTGTGAATATATAGACAAACTAAGTGTCACTAGTATGCCTCTACTTGACTAGCTCGTTGAATCAAAGATGGTTAGGTTTCCTAGCCATAGACATGAGTTGTCATTTGATTAACGGGATCACATCATTAGAGAATGATGTGATTGACTTTACCCATTCCGTTAGCTTAGCATTTGATCGTTTAGTATATTGTTATTGCTTTCTTCATGACTTATACATGTTCCTATGACTATGAGATTACGCAACTCCTGAATACCGGAGGAACACTTTGTGTGCTACCAAACGTCACAACGTAATTGGGTGATTATAAAGGTGCTCTACAGGTGTCCCCGATGGCACTTGTTGAGTTGGCATAGATCGAGATTAGGATTTGTCACTCCGATTGTCAGAGAGGTATCTCTAGGCCCTCTCGGTAATGCACATCACTATAAGCCTTGCAAGAAATGTAACTAATAGTTAGTTGCGGGATGATACATTATGGAACGAGTAAAGAGACTTGCCGGTAACAAGATTGAACTAGGTATTGAGATACCGGCGATCGAATCTCGGGCAAGTAACATACTGATGACAAAGGGAACAACGTATGTTGTTATGCGGTTTGACCGATAAAGATCTTCGTAGAATATGTAGGAGCCAATATGAGCATCTAGGTTCCGCTATTGGTTATTGACCGGAGACGTGTCTCGGTCATGTCTACATAGTTCTCGAACCCGTAGGGTCAGCACACTTAACGTTCGGTGACGATCGGTATTATGAGTTTATGTGTTTTGATGTACCGAAGGTAGTTCGGAGTCCCGGATATGATCACGGACATGACGAGGAGTCTCGAAATGGTCGATCATAAAGTTCGATATATTGGAAGCCTATATTTGGAAATCGGAATAGTTCCGGGTGAAATCGGGATTTTACCGAAGTACCGGGAGGTTATCGGAACCCTCCGGTAAGTGTATGGGCCTTATTGGGCCATAGTGGAGAGAGAGAGAGGAAACCAGGGCAGGCCGCGCGCCCCCTCTCCCTATGGTCCGAATTGGACTAGGAGAGGGCGGTGCTACCTCTTGAGCACTGCGTTGGTTTTCCCTTGAAGAGGAAAGGGTGATGCAGCAAAGTAGCGTAAGTATTTCCCTCAGTTTTATAGAACAAAGGTATCAATCCAGTAGGAGGCCACGCACGAGTCCCTCGCACCTACACAAACAAATAAATCCTCGCAACCAACGCAATAAAGGGGTTGTCAATCCCTGCACGGTCACTTACGAGGGTGAGATCTAATAGATACGATAAGATAATATTTTTGGTATTTTTATGATAAAGATGCAAAGTAAAGTAAAAGGCAATAAAAAGCTAAGTGTTGGAAGATTAATATGATGGAAAATAGACCCCGGGGCCATAGGTTTCACTAGTGGCTTCTCTCAAGAGCATAAGTATTACGGTGGGTGAGCAAATTACTGTTGAGCAATTGACAGAATTGAGCATAGTTATGAGAATATCTAGGTATGATCATGTATATAGGCATCACGTCCGAGACAAGTGGACCTACTCCTGCCTGCATCTACTACTATTACTCCACACATCGACCGCTATCCAGCATGCATCTAGAGTATTAAGTTCATAAGAACAGAGTAACGCTTTAAGCAAGATGACATGATGTAGAGGGATAAACTCATGCAATATGATATAAAACCCATCTTTTTATCCTCGATGGCAACAATACAATACATGCCTTGCTGCCCCTACTGTCACTGGGAAAGGACACCGCAAGATTGAACCCAAAGCTAAACACTTCTCCCATTGCAAGAAATATCAATCTAGTAGGCCAAACCAAACTGATAATTCGAAGAGACTTGCAAAGATAACCAATCATACATAAAAGAATTCAGAGAAGATTCAAATATTGTTCATAGATAAACTTGATCATAAACCCACAATTCATCGGTCTCAACAAACACACCGCAAAAGAAGATTACATCGAATAGATCTCCACAAGAGAGGGGGAGAACATTGTATTGAGATCCAAAAAGAGAGAAGAAGCCATCTAGCTAATAACTATGGACCCGAAGGTCTGAGGTAAACTACTCACACATCATCGGAGAGGCTATGGTGTTGATGTAGAAGCCCTCCGTCATCGATGCCCCCTCCGGCGGAGCTCCGGAAAAGGCCCCAAGATGGGATCTCACGGGTACAGAAGGTTGCGGCGGTGGAATTAGGTTTTTGGCTCCGTATCTGGTAGTTTAGGGGTACGTAGGTATATATAGGAGGAATTAGTACGTCGGTGGAGCAACGTGGGGCCCACGAGGGTGGAGGGCGCGCCCAGGGGGGTAGGCGCGCCCCCTACCTCGTGCCCTCCTGGTAGCTTTCTTGACGTAGGATCCAAGTCCTCTGGATCACGTTCGTTCCGAAAATCACGTTCCCGAAGGTTTCATTCCGTTTGGACTCCGTTTGATATTATTTTCTGCAAAACTCTGAAATAGGCAAAAAAACAACAATTTTGGGCTGGGCCTCCGGTTAATAGGTTAGTCCCAAAAATAATATAAAAGTGTATAATAAAGCCCAATAATGTCCAAAACAGAATATAATATAGCATGAAGCAATAAAAAATTATAGATACGTTGGAGACGTATCAAGCATCCCCAAGCTTAATTCCTGCTCGTCCTCGAGTAGGTAAATGATAAAAACAGAATTTTTGATGCGGAATGCTCTTGGCATAATTTTCGATGTAATTCTCTTATTTGTGGAATGAATGTTCAGATCCGAGAGATTCAAGACAAAAGTTTAATATTGACATAAAAATAAAAATATTTCAAGCATACTAACTAAGCAATTATGTCTTGTCAAAATAACATGGCCAAAGAAAGTTATCCCTACAAAATCATATGGTCTGGCTATGCTCTATCTTCACCACACAAAGTATTTAAATCATGCACAACTGTCGGGTGGTAGGTGCGACATATGCCAACGGATGGCTTATCATAGTGGGTGCCAATAAGACGTCGCCGGTGCCTGGAAACGGGACGCGGCGAAGACATGCACGCCGGCGAATCTTACCCAGGTTCGGGGCTCTCCGAGGAGATAACACCCCTAGTCCTGCTCTGCGGGGTCTCCGCATGATCACTAGGTCAGAAAGAGTAGCTACAAATGCTCCTAGAGCTGTTGGGTTCAAGGGAGAAGAAGAACAAGGCTAGCTCTTGCTTCTCTCTCTCTATGGTATGTGTGTAACTCTAAGAAGCCAACCCTTTGCATGGGTGCCCCGGGGGGTTTATATAGGCCTACCCCCCGGGGGCACAATTGTAATCCGACTGGGCGCTGGTCCCAGTCGTGAGTGTCTGCGCTCGCCGGCTTCTCCGCCGGCCGCTGGGGCCCGCCGACCGGTGGGTCCCGCCGGCTGCCGGCCTCTTGGTCGACAGGCCGGCCCCACTGCCTAGGGTCTTGTCGGCGGCTGCTTACTGTAGCCTCGTCCCTGATGACGAGGGCTTCGTCGAGGTAAGCGTGGCTACAGTGTGCCGCCTCGAGGGCTCTCACTGTAGCCTCACCTCGTCTTGTCTCCTTAATGTGGCACATGCTTCAAGGAAGGGGGTAGCCGGCTTCTGGGGGTCGGCTACGCCCTCGGCCGACTGGGGGAGGCCGGGCCGCCTTCGCGCCTCTCTCTGGCTAAAGGGGTCCGCCGCCCGTGGGCCGTACTGGCGTCTGTCGTGGGTGACGTTGAGGCCAGCATGGCTACAGGGCCGAGCCGGACGGGTGACGGCCGTCCCGTACGGCGTCCTGTGGCCATGCCTGCCTCGGGCTTCGGGGGTAGTGGGCCGCACTGTGGCCTCACCCCGTCTTGTCACCGTTACGTGGGTGTAGTTTTGGTGGGTGCGGTCTTGGCCGGCTTCTTGGAGTCGGCGCTCTTCGTGGCCGACTCTGGGGAGTCGGCGTTCTTCATGGTCGGCTCTGGGGAGTCGGCCATCCCGTGGTTATCTTGGGGGGAGGTTGCTGAGGCTGGGTCGCCTTCTGAGAGTCGGCTTTAGAAGTAGCCGGCCCGGGAAGGCGGCCCAATGCTTGAAATGCTTGAAGGCCCAAAAGGCCTGATAATTTTTTGGAAGAGCCAGGGGTAGTCGGTTAGGCTACCCGTGGCCATTTACTCCGACAGTAGTCCCCGAAGCTGATTGGGCTTCGAGGTTGGGTAGGAGTTGAGAAGCTCGATCAGCTTCCTATCTTGACAAGCCAGCAGCTAGGAGCCGGCTTTGGTTAGGCGCGCCGTCTTGGCCAAAAAATTTGGAGTCGGAGGGCGGGAGCTCGCCAGCGCGTGCACCGGGCCGCGGGCCGGCCACTTGCCGCCTGCGAACCACGTGGCCTCTCTTGGCTAAAAAGCCTGCCAGCCCACGCGCGCGACGGGACGTCGCCCCCCCCCCACGCCCGGGCCCAGGCGTGGATCCTCTGTAGCCCGAAACCGCCCGCACGTCTCCCTGCGGCGGTTTCAGCACGCCTTTAGGGCATAATAATCGCGAGGCGTGGGGGGAGTGGGTGCAGTTAATCCCACGTCTCTCCCCACATCCGGCCTCCCCGGCTTCACCTCGCGAAGCTATAAGTAGGGGGAGAGGGAGAGCGGCAGGCTCTCGCACGCTCCTCCTCCTTCCACCATCTTCTTCCTCCTGCCGTTTCTTGCATTAGCGCCTCGCCGCCGCGCTCTTCCACCACTTGTTCCTCCACTGCCACGCTTGTTTTCGCCATGCCTCCCGCCACGGAGCAGTACGGCGGGGATTGGGACGGCTCCAACGTCCACAAGGAACACGTCGAATTCCTCCGCAAGACGCGGCGGCTGCCCGACGCGGACAAGGTGGAGGTCCGTCTCGCTCCAGCGAAGGAGATTACGCCGGAGCCGCGGGAGGGCGAGCGGGTGGTCTTCCGCTCGCATTTCTTGCGCCGCATCGGCCTGCCCGTGAGCGCCTTCTTCCGCTCTTGGCTCGAGTTCTACCAGCTCCAGCCGCACCACCTCACCCCGAACGCGGTGGTGCTGCTGTTTGCCTTCGTCACCTTGTGCGAAGGCTACCTTGGCGTCCTCCCTACCCTCGAGCTCTGGGGGGAGTTCTTCCAGTCCAAGCTGGGCACGCGCATGCAGGGCGTGCCGGCTCAGACTGGCGCCTTCATCGCGATGCGGAGGGTGGCTGCCGACAACCCCTTCCCCATCATCACGCTGATCCAGTCGGTGAAGCTATGGCAAAAGTCATACTTCTACATGAAGAACGTCGCCCCGCAGGGCGACTACGTCAATCTGCCGGCTTACGTAGCCGGCCCATCGGCGGGCAGGCGGCCCCAGTGGTCCTACCGGGCCGTGACGCTGACGCCGGCTGGAACCGCAGCCGTCGCCCGAGTGCGAGCGATGACCCAGTCGGAGGGCTTGTCGGGGTCCGACCTGCTGGCCGCCTTCGTCACGCGCCGGGTACTCCCGCTCCAGAGCTGCCCTCATCTGATCTGTCAGATGAGTGGCCAGCTCGATCCTAGCCGGATGTGTACCAAGGACATGCCACACGACGAGGTGGCCTATATGGTAAACTACCTTGCGAACTGCAAACTCTCCAAAGAGTGGCAGTTCGGCAAGGAGCCATATTGCCGAGCCAATCCGCCGCCTACGGTATGTTCTCCTTGTCTCTTCTTCTTCTCTCAGTTTTTTTGCCGAGTTCCTTTTGGCCGACTCTGATTAGTCGGCTTGTTTTCGACAGAGCCCTCTTCTTTGGCCTGCAGGCGGGTCGGACACAGAGCGCCGATTCGCCCCTGACCGGACGGAGCACGATCTGGAGGACCCCGACTTGGGGGCGGCCGCTATGGACGACAACACCGAGCCGGGTGGTGGCCAAGCCGGCGGCGAAGCAGGCGGCTCCGGGCATGGAGTCGGCTTCGACGACTGGCCGGACGACGACGAGGCCGAAGTCGTCCCACGCCGTCAGCCGGCGTCTGGCCGCGGCGCGGGTTCCTCCGCTGCACCACCTGCTCGGGGCGGCGGGCAAAAGCGTCGTGCCGCGCAGGGTTTGTTCGGCAGTCGGACGAAGAAGCCCAGGGGCGGGGCGGCGGCGACCAGGCGGGAGGAGGCGGCCGCGAAGGCGGCTCGCTTCCGCAAGATGGTGAAGCAACCACAGACGGTGTCGGCGTAAGTTCAAACTCCTTCGCGTACTCTTTTTTGTTTTCTCTGGTGGTTCCTGAATCCTTTTCTTTTTCTCCAAACAACCAGAGCTCCGTTGTCGCTCGAGCGGGCGGCTGCCGCCTCCGTCGTTGAGTCGCCGAGGGGATCTGGGAGCACCACTCGCCGCGTGGACCCCCGTGCCGACCTCCAGGCAGCGACGGAGCGGAACACGCGGGAGGTGCGGGAGGAGCGGGAGGCGCGGGAGGCGGCCGCCGCCCAGGCGGCGCAGGAGGAGGAGGCGGCGAAGGCGCGCGCCGACGCCGCAGCCAAGGCCCAAGCGGAGGCTGCAGCTGCGGCGATGGCGGAGGGGGCCTTGTTGGTCACCCCACTGCGCGTCGCAGTGCCCGGTGCCCCGGAGCCCCTGCCAGAAGAGGCCGGCGGCGACCAGCCGGGGCTGGAGAGGGATGACGACGTCGTCATCCTGGAGAGGGCGCCGGTGCCGACTCCGCCGACTGGGGCGGCTCAAGGCGGCCGGCCTGATCTGCCGCCTGCGCAGTCGGCGGGGGGCGAGCCGGCCGCGAGGACTGAGCTGGCGGTCCGGATGCCGCCGAGCCGGCGCACGGGGAAGGCTGCGTCGGAGCCACAGAAGGCGGCATCGGAGCCGCAGCCGGCCGCGGGCTCCAGCTCGTCGGCCCAGGATGTGGAGGTGGCCAGCGCCACCTCAGGGTGGACGCCGGGCGGAGGGACGGCCGTGATGAACGTGGCCGCGCAGGATGTCCGGACCCGGCTCCAAGCCCAGGCTATGGCGCTGAGGCAATACACCGACGAATTCCTTGCGACGCGGGCGGCCATCCGGGTTAGGCTTCTTATCTTGCTTCTTCTTGATCTTGATTTCTTCCATGGGGGCGCGTCAGCGCACCCACTGGGTGTAGTCCCCGAGTTCCGAGTCGGCTGCTGAGCAGGCGGCTTGGAACTTCTTAGTGGATTTGGCTTTGCTATTCTTGTTCTTACTTCGATCTTCTGCCTATCTTCCAGGACTACCACAATCTTCGTGCGGCCGCCTTCAACTCCCAGGCTCGGGAGCTGACCCAGAAGACCGCCGACCTAACTGAGAGCCGGGGTAAGTGCTTTGTTCTTTATCTCACGTGGGGGCGCGTCAGCGCACCCACTGGGTGTAGTCCCCGAGATTCGGGCCGACTGCTGAGTAGTCCGGTCGGATCTTCCTTGACGACTTCCTCTTATTGTTTCTTCTTTTTCTGCCATCTCTGCAGCGGCCAACGCCGGTCTGAGGGCACAGCTGGGAGAGTCTCAGACTGCCCTTCGTGCCAAGGAGGCCGAGCTTGCCACCTTGGTGCAGGAACGCGACCGCCTGGCCAAGAAGTTGGCCGACCAGGAGGAGGGCCACAAGGCAGCTCTGAAGGCGGTGCAGGACCGCGAAGCCGCCCTCCAGGCCGAGTACGAGACAGAAGCGGCTGGCTGGGCTGAAGCAAGGCAGACTCTGATCACTGGCTATGGTCAGATCGAAGATCTGGTTGACGGTAAGCCGCCTACTTCTTCGTCCTTTCTTGCCGTCTGCCGCTTTTGGCTCGTTTTCTGACTTGGTGTTTTCTCTTCTTTCTCTTTCTTTCTTGCACAGAGTACTTCCCTGGCTGTTCTACCGCCGCCAACCAGATCATCGAGGCCCGCCACCAAGCGCGAAGGCAGGCTGGCTTCGAGATTGCACCAAGCGCTGGCCGTTCGCTGGAGGAGCAGCTCTTGGCGATCCAGGCCCGTCTCCAGCCGGCTCACCGATTGCTCCGCCGGCTTCAGCGTGCCGGGGCGCAAGTATGGCCGCCCTCTGGCCCGGCGTAGTGGTTCCCCGCACCCCCAGTCGGACTGCCGACTGGCTGGAGGTGGCGGTCGGTCGCTTCGAAGCCTGGAAGGCCTCGGCAGCTCGGTCCGGCGCCAGGCGGGCTCTGGAGTTCGTCAAGGCCTGGTACCCCGGCCTGAGTCTGGACCAGCTGGCTACCTGGCGGCAGCAAGCCGACACGGAGCTGGATCCGGCGCGACCGGCTATCATCCGGCGGGCTTCGGCGATCGCCGACTACACCGACACCAGCGTCTTCGCCCCTGAGGTAGATGACAACGGTGTCGCCCAGCCGGAGGAGTGGTTCGGGCTGAACCCGGCAGACGGTGAAGACTCGGCGGAGGAGATCGACTCCAGTGACGAGGGCGAGGAGGAGGAGGAGGAGGAGGGTGAAGACGGCGGGCCGGATGTGGAGCGGTCGACCAGCCTCAACCTGACCGCGCCTCCAGCACCACGTCACGCGCGGGTGCGTCGCCTGCCACTGGTGGTGACCAAGCCGAGACCCGCTAGCCGGCCACTCCTTCAGCCGGCGACGCCATCTCCACCGACCAGCCTGGCTCCCGCACCGCGCCTTAGTCTAGTCTGCTATCTTTTGTTTTCCTGTCTTGTCACTTTTGGAACAATATTCTGTTAAGTCTGCACAATTCCACCCACTGGGGGTGTATTCGAACTATGTCGATTGCCAGCCTGTTGGGGGCTTTATATGTATATACGACTTATGCATGCGTTTGGCTTTTCCTCATACTTTGCTTTTCATCCTTCTGCTGTTTCCTTTGCCGCCCTCCCTTGGTTGCCGCCTCCCCAGTCAGACAGTTGCTCTGCAATTTGTGGCTGGAAGAGTGCTTGGCCAATTGGGAGGGCGAGTACTCTAGCTTTGTTGGATTAGAGCTAAGTGTTTAGGAAGCCGGCAAGCGTGGTTGGAGGCCGTCTTTTTGCTATATAAGTTCGTTAGTCCTTAGCCGTTTTTTCGTGTGGGCATCCTTTCTGCCTTGTCTCTTGCTAGTCGGACAGTCGGTTCTTCGAGCTGCGACTTTCAACAAGAGAGGACTCGGGAGCCGGCACACTACTTGTCTGACTTCAGGTAGAACTTTTAATATAGCTCAAGGCAGCCAGTCCCCGGGCCGACTAGTCGAACCCGATGCCAGACAAGAAATCAAATGTAATAGTACATTCATGGATATGACACTCGTCATTCATAGATAAATGAAGGCAGTCCCCGAGTATCGTTCGGGGGGTCTGTTGGTTCGTACTTAATACAAAAGGGTAGCATGATACATACTGCTTTTAACTGTAAAATCTTCTCAGGAGGTTCGCGTTCCATGGTTGCTCCGACTCCTTGCCGGAGTCATCTCTCTTGCATGCTCTTGGTTTTTGCGTGTCGATCAAGTAGTAGGAGTCGTTGCCGAGTGCCTTGCTGACGACGAAGGGGCCTTCCCAAGGGGCCGAGAGCTTGTGCTGGCCGGCTGTTCGCTGGATCAGCCGAAGCACAAGGTCGCCCTCTTGGAAGGATCTTGGCTTGACCTTGCGGTTGTGGTAGCGGCGCAGCCCTTGCTGGTAGATGGCGGACCGGCTGAGTGCTAACAACCGGCCTTCTTCTAGTAGGTCGACGCCGTCTTCTCTTGCTTCCTTGGCCTCCGCCTCCGTGTACATGGTGACCCGAGGCGAGTTGAACTCGATGTCGGTTGGGATGACAGCCTCGGCACCATATACAAGGAAAAACGGAGTGAAGCTGGTTGACTTGTTGGGTGTAGTGCGCAGACTCCAGAGGACAGCCGGCAGCTCATCGAGCCAGCAGCCGGCTGATCGCTCGAGCGGTACAACCAGTCGGGGCTTGATGCCGGAGAGGATGAGTCCATTTGCTCGCTCGACCTGGCCGTTTGACTGCGGGTGGGCAACGGACGCTAAGTCCAGTCGGATGCCCTGCGTCGCGCAGAAACGTGCCAGTGCTCCTTTGGCAAAGTTTGTGCCGTTGTCGGTGATGATGCTGTGCGGCACGCCGTACCGAGTGGTGATATCGGTGATGAATGTTACGGCAGTCGGCCCGTTCAGCTTCTTGATCGGCTTCGCTTCGATCCACTTTGTGAACTTGTCCACATCGACAAGTAGATGTGTCAAGCCGCCGCGGGCTGTCTTGAAAGGGCCCACCATGTCCAGTCCCCAGACGGCAAAGGGCCAGGTGAGGGGAATGGTCTTGAGTGCAGAAGCCGGCAGGTGTTGCTTGGAACTGAAAACTTAGCATCCTCTGCAGATCTTGACTATCTCTTTGGCATCTTCCAAGGCAGTCGGCCAGAAGAAGCCGTGGCGGAAAGCCTTGGCCACAAGTGATCTTGAGGCTGCGTGGTGGCCGCATTCGCCTTGGTGGATATCCTTGAGGATTGCCACTCCTTGTTCTGGCTCGACACAGCGCTGGAAGACTCCAGTGACGCTGCGCTTCACAAGCTCTCTGTTGATTATTGCATATGCTCCGGCTCGTCGTTGCACTAGTCTTGCTGAGATCTCATCAGCCGGCAGCTCTCTGCTGACTAGGAATCTGAGAATGGGCTGGGCCCAAGATGGAGCTGTGACTTCTTCTTCTGTTAGTGTAGCCACCATGACTCGGGTGGGTGGGTTGGGTGGCGTGGAATTGGGGTCGGCCACCGCTTCTTGCGTTGCTGCAGTCCCCGGGCCGACTGCTGCAGTCCCCGGGCCGGGTTCTGAAGTCCCCGGGCCGGGTGCGACTGCGGCAGTCCCCGGGCCGGTTGTCGAAGTCCCCGTTCCACCTGCGGGGTTCCTCCAGTCGGATCCGGCTGCATCTGGCACAGGCGGTACGAAGATAGAGTCCGACTCTGGAGACGGCTTGATGGACGGCTTGAGGAGGCGCTGGAGGGAGACGCCAGTCGGTATGGCTTGTCGGGTGGAGCCGATCCGTGCTAGGGCATCTGCTTGGACGTTGTCGGCCCTTGGCACGTGAAGGAACTCGCACCCTTCGAAGTACCCGCTGATCTGCTGGACGAGGAATCGATAGCTCGCCATGTTCGCGTCCTTGGCGTCCCAGTCGCCAGACGACTGCTGGACCACCAAGTCTGAGTCGCCGTAACACAGGATCCGGCGTATGCCGAGCTCTTTGGCTAGCCGGAGCCCATGTACGAGCGCCTCGTACTCGGCCACGTTGTTGGAGGCGGCGAAGTGGATCTGCAGCGTGTACTTGAGCTTGTCGCCTTTGGGAGAGGTGAGGACGATGCCGGCTCCCAAGCCGGTGCGCATCTTGGACCCGTCAAAGTGCATCCGCCAATGGGTAGAGTCGGGAGCCGGCGGTAGGTACTGGGTTTCGGCCCAGTCGACGAGGAAGTCGGCCAATGCTTGGGACTTGATGGCGGTGCGGGGTTGGTAGAAGATCATGTAGGGCGCCAGTGCAATGGCCCATTTAGCCACCCGGCCGGATGCATCCCGGCTGCCAATGATCTCGGCGAGCGGGGCGGTGCACACGACCATGATGGGGTGCTCTTGGAAGTAGAGCTTCAGTTTCTTGGCGGCGAAGTACACCCCATAGCACATCTTCTAGTAGTGCGGGTAGTCCCGCTTTGAGATGGATAGCACTTCGCTTAGATAGTACACCGGCCTCTGGACTAGCTGGGCTCGGCCTTCTTCTGGGCGCTGGACCACAACAACAATACTGACCACTCGACTAGTCGCGACGATGTAGAGGAGCATGGGCTCCTTTTCAGTCGGTGCTGCCAGGACAGGCGGAGTGGTCAGCATTTTCTTCAACTCATGGAAGGCTTGGTCGGCTTAGTCATTCCACTCGAAGTGAGTGGACTTCTTCATGAGTCGGTACAGGGGGAGAGCCTTTTCTCCTAGTCGGCTAATAAAGCGATTCAGGGAGGCCAAGCACCCGGTGAACTTCTGCACATCTCGCAGTTTGGTGGGAATCTCCATCCTCTCGATGGCCTTGATATTTACAGGGTTGCACTCGATGCCGCATTCGGAGACCAGGAGGCCTAGCAGCTGGCCGGCTGGTACTCCGAACACGCACTTCTCGGGGTTGAGCTTGATTTGGAATCGGCGCAGGTTGGCGAATGTTTCTTTCAGGTCTTCCAGCAGGGTGCCGCGCTTCTCTGTCTTCACCACAATGTCGTCTACATAGACGTGGGCATTTCTGCCGAGTTGTTTCAGGAGGCATTTCTGCATGCAACGCTGAAAAGTGGCACCGGCATTCCTCAAGCCGAATGTCATAGTCAGGTAACAGAAAGCTCCAAATGGTGTGATGAAGGCAGTCTTCAGGCGGTCTGCTGGGTCCAACTTGATCTGATGGTACCCTGAGTAGGCATCCAAAAAACTCAACAGCTCACATCCGGCTGTGGAGTCTATCACTTGGTCAATCCGTGGCAGAGCAAACGGATCCTTGGGGCAGGCCTTGTTCAGGCTGGTGTAGTCTATACACATATGCCACTTGTTATTCTTCTTCAGTACCAGAACTGGGTTGGCAAGCCACTCTGGAAAAAACACTTCCATAATAAAGCCAGCGGCAAGGAGCCGGGCTATCTCTTCTCCCACGATTCTTCGCTTCTCTTCTGACAGTCGGCGGAGGGGCTGCTTGACCGGCTTCGCGTCAGCTCGGACATGTAATTTGTGCTCAGCGAAATCCTTCGGGACACCCGGCATGTCCTTTGGGGACCATGCAAAAATGTCTCGATTCTCACAGAGGAAGTCGACGAGCTCGCCTTCCTATTTACTGTCCAAGTTCGCCCCAATGACAGCGAACCTCTCCGGATTCTCCGGGTCCAGAGGTATCTTCTTCGTCTCTTTGGCATGCTGGAAGGAGCCCTGCGCATCACAATCTTTGGGGTTGGGGAACAGGGCCGGCTGCTTGCCGGCCATGGCCACAACCCGCTCCAGCATCTTCTTCTCCTCTGCCACTACGAGGGACTCGGCCAGCCGGCTACTGGCCATGGCACACTCGATGGACTTCTTGTAATCGCCGGCTACCGTGATGATCCCCTTCGAGCTCGCACTACTAGAAAAAGGCTTACTAGTGGCACACCAGTTTTTCCTACTAATGGCGCACTACTGGTGCGCCACTAGCACGACGCCACTAGAATATTTTAGTAATGGCGCACCACAGGTGCGCCATTAGTATCTGGTATACTAATGGCACACCACGGATGCGCCATTAGTATCCCACAGGTGCGCCATTAGTAACTGGTATACTAATGGCGCACCAGATGGAAGTGCGCCATTAGTTACATTTTTTTAAAAAACATTCGTTTTTTCTTAATCTCAGGTCACTATTTCACATATGAGATATCCAACACATATATATACAACAAGCATCCATATAACAATCATATCCAACACACAAGTTTCATCATATATACATAGCCAACACATAGTTCCATCGTTACATATTACAAAAGTTTCACATTGTTCATCCAACACCGTTATCCATCCAACACCATATTACAAAAGTTTCACATAGTTCAGTTCTCATTGTTCTTCTCCTTCTCCTTCCTCAGCCTGATGCGCCAAGAGCGGCGAAGCGGTGGAGGCAGCTGTGGGATGTAGTCTTCTACCACAATTGGCGTGGTCATGTCGCCCAGCTGTGGGATCGCCGGCGCCACCACCAGTGCGTGGTCATTGTCAGGCACCACCACCATCGCGAGGCCACCTTCAGGCAGGACGGGCACGACCATCGCTAGGTCATCCTCAGCCACCACCATCTCTTGCCCATGGTCAGCCACCACCATCTCTTGCCCATGGTCAGCCACCACCATCTCTTGCCCTTGGTCAGCCACCACCAGCGCTAGGTCATCCTCAGCCTGATGCCCATCGTCATCCTGCAGCTCCTCATCCCCACTCTGCTCCTCTTCTCCCCCACTCTAGTCCGGATCATCCTTCTTGTTGTCTTTGCTGCTGCCAGAATTGCTGCTGCTTTCGCTAAAGCCAGAATCGCTGCTGCTTTGGCTGTAGCCAGTGTCGCCGCTGCTGCTCCCATTGCCTGTCCAAATGCAACAATGGCCGTTAACAATCGATGTGAGACAAAGCCAAATGTAGAGGAATAAGAAGAGGCAGAACGCACTGGCATCTTCGTCGTCAGCGTAGCGCATGCGACACATAGTCGTGTTGAAAACCTTCACGATGAGCATTGTGGCGTCATCGTGGTACCTGAAGAGAAGAAAGTACCCGGTCCGCAGGTCGTAGGCACTGTAGAACTTCTCCCAGCCACGGCACAGGTACATGTGGCCCTCCTCGATCACCAACTCCACGTCCCACAGCCTGCGAACCCCGCCGCCGGCCTGTCGGAGCTTCACATTATGTGGCGGATCTTCACCCAGCATGTTCATAAAAGTGTCAGGCAGCCTCTGCAATTTGGGACAAGGAGTGATGTAGCAAACAACAGAGTTATCATAATGAGATGGGTGAAGGGGAGATCTCTCGTTTTATATACCTGCCTCGTGGCTGATACTGAAGTCCCAAGTATGACACTGAAGAACTCGAAAGCATCCAACTCGTACTCCGGTGAGGCAGAGCGGCGGTGGCTGCTTCCCCCCATCTCTGATAAGCAGCAGAAGAGACCAGTTAGTACCCTTACAACATCACATTGCAAATAGATGAATTGTGTAGGTATGCATGGATTTAAGATTATTTGTTCAAAGCCAATTTGTCAATGATTAATATGATATCTCAATTTCCGCCAAATAATACATTTGTTATACACCACATTTTCTTTTCTTTTGGAAAAGAAAAAAGCACACTGCATTCAAGTGAATGTATCTTTTATTGCAAAGCCACAACTTAGCAATAGATTCAAAGTTAACGATTGGCACCTAGAAAAGCATTTCAACATCTTCACAGATTTTACTAGCTACAATACATTCAAAAAATAAATGATATACAGTTTGTATCTCTTTGCAATGAACACACTCTAGGGGTTTTGCCATCCCCCTTTTCCTTAGATTGTCACAAGTCATGATTTTGTTCTGGGAGAACATCCAAATGAAACCTTATACCCTAGGGGGCAATTTAATACTCCATACTACAGGAAGATACAAAGGTTGCCATGTCAATACAACAACTCTTAGAAGTGAAGAACAGGTTCTCCAAAATGAGTAGAAAGGGAGCATGCTGACATCTATACAAGCCAATAATGATTTACTACTCAATGGAACAGGGTAAGATAAACACCAGTCAATAAATTTACTACATCAAAAGGAGTAAAACTCAACAATGCAGCACTATCTCTGAACCTAACCTTTGTTTAGTATGGGTATGACAAATCAATGAGTTGGTCATCACAATGTCAAATGCCATTGGAAGACAAGAAATCAGGTCATCACATAACAACAATTGGATGGCCTCGTGAACAACCAAGACATCCTTGAATGGCTGCCAAGTTACTACTAGCAGGCTCAAAAGTCAAGTAAACTGAAGATTGACCTTCTGAAGGTCTAAGTATGGCTGTGCTGTCAGGTTACTACTAGCAGCAACATGGAAGTAGACTTGATGATAACTATTGCACAAATATGTAACAAAGGAGCAAGTGCATCTACTTATTGGAACAAGCCTGACAGTGGGAAAGCTATAAACTTATAATGACCGCATTCAGATAAAAGATTGCAACCAAGCAAATCTGGAAAATGTATTATCAACTATAAAATATGGGTTGCAAACCAAACAACTAAGCATACTTTGTTAGATGATAACTATTGCAAACCAAACAAGTAAGCAGAGCACATGTATATACCTGTATCACTGTCTTGGAGCCAACAAACGCCTCAATTTTTCTCCAACCGCGATCGAACCTGTTATGCAGAAACACAAACAGAGAGATACATGTAACTAACAAGGACAGACAGACAAGGTAACAAGAACTCCACAGCTCAATTAAGCCTATACATGTAACTAACGAGGACCATGTCATTATCATGGCAGTCCACTATATATTTTTATGACAAAATACATCATTATCAGGGCACATTATGGCCATTTTCTTACATGATGCCAAGCTAATGACTGACATCTGTTCTTGGCAAATGATGAGTCTCTGGTGCCCCTTGCAAATTGTTGATGCCACATTGTACTTGTACCCCATATGTTTAACCCCAAACACAAAAACATCACCACAAGGACTGAGATAAAAACTAATACTATCATGTACTTGAAGAAACCTAGGGGGTGAGGGGCATCACCTCGAATCACCTAGAGGACGCCGGCGGGGAGAGAAACCTAGGGGGAAGGAGGGGAGGAGAGAGAAGGAATCACCTAGAGGACGCCGGCGTCGAGGAGGCTGCGGGCGGCGATCCGGAGGAAGGGGCCCGTGATGTCGTCGGCGTCCTTGGCTGCCTTCTTGACCTTCCGAGCAGAAGAAGGCACGGGTGGTGAGAGGAGGAGGAGGAGAAGCTAGGGGGATGGGGGAAGGGAGGGCGGGGACGTACGTGCTGGGGCGGGGCGGCGAAGGAGCGGCGGGCGTGGGGGCGGCGGCGCGAGGGAGCTGCAGTGGTGGGGGCGGCGGGGGTGGAGTCCGGCGGGGGTCGGGGCGGCGGCGTCGAGGCAGCGCAAGACCACAGCGGCGGACGACGTGCAGGCGCGGCGGACGGAGGGGGCGGAGCAAGGGGGCGGCGGCGTACGGTTGGTGTCGAGTGGGGGATCTGGCGAGGGAGGGAGGGAGGCCACTGCGAGGGGAACAAGTACGTCGATTCTAATGGCGCACCTCCCCTGGTGCGCCATAAGTACGTCGATTCTAATGGCGCACCTCCCCCTGGTGTGCCATTAGAATTTTGTTTTACTTACTAGCCCGACTGGTCAGGTTATATTCCACCTAACCCTATCTCCATCAGAACATGCCCACTAGCCCGACTGGTCAGCACGCAGCACACACACTAGGAGGTCCTGGGTTTGATTCCCAGGCTCCCCAATTTTTGTTTTTATGCATTTAAAATGCTGTTTGATATTTATTTGTGTTTAAATATGTTCAAACTTGTTTAAATCATAACAGTAATATTTTTTTATAAAAACAGTAATGATTTTTAAAAAATATCCTCAAATTTGTTATTTGAAAATATAATCAAATTTGCTTTTTTTTGTAAATTTAGTTGCATTCATTTGTGACGGTGGAGCGGGCCGGGGAGGGTGCGGGGGTCGTCGGCGACGGCCGGTGGAGCGGGCCGGGGAGGGTGCGGGGGGTCGTCGGCGACGGCCGGTGGAGCGGGGGAGGGTGCGGTGGGTCGTCGGCGACGGTGGAGTGGGGGAGGGTGCGGGCCGGGGGTCGGCGGCGGCGGCCGGTGGAGCGGGGGAGGGAAATATTCTTTCTCTCCGAAACCACCTGCCCCGCGAGATATCCGAAACCGAGATAGTCGTGCACCGTCGTGAGCAGTGCGGCTCTCATAGGGAAATATTCTTTCTCTGCGGCGTCCCACGTATCAACCAACTGCCCCAGGTGCGCCATTAGTAGTTTTGCAAAAAAGTAAAAAATAAAAAAATATTGTAGTGGCGCACTATGTTGCTGGTGCGCCATTACTAGTTACAACTAGTAATGGCGCACTATGTCCTGGTGCGCCATTAGTATGTCTGGCAAAATAAAATAAAATAAAATTTGTTACTAATGGTGCACCGTGTGTCTGGTGCGCCACTGCTACATAGCAATGGCGCACCACATGTCTGGTGTGCCATTAGTGGCCATTCCATCTATAGCCCTTTTCCTAGTAGTGTCGGCATCTTCATCTTCAGGTAGGCGTAGTGGGGCACAGCCATGAACTTGGCCAGAGCAGGTCGGCCAAGCAAAGCATGATAGGGGCTCTCCAGATCCACTACCTCGAACCAGATCGCTTCTCGGCGAAAATGATCTTTGTCTCCGAAGAGAACATCAATTTTAATCTTGCCGATTGGGGAGCAAGACAAGCCGGGGACGATACCATGGAACATGGTTCGGCTTGGCATAAGCTGCTTCGCTTGATGTTCAGCTTCTCCATGGTATCGCGGTACAGTATATTGATACTGCTTCCGCCATCTATCAGGACACGGGAGAATCGGGCAGCTCGCCTCTCCATCGCGAGGGTAACGTCCAAGACCAGTGCATAGGAGCCAGGGGATGGCATCACCTCTGGGTGGTCGGCCTGGCTCCAGCTGATTGGCTTCTCTGACCAGTGCATGAACTCGGGGGTGCTAGAGGCGACTGCGTTGACCTCTTGATGCTGTCGGCGCCGACTACGCTTGTCATCGGCTTGGCTGGTGAAGACGACGTAGGCGGCGTGCTCTTCAGGGAACTCATCTTGGATGGCTCCGACTGCCGGCCGAGCCGCCGGCTGCTGGGGGGCTGGAGGCGGCGGGCCGGGAGGCGGAGGCGGCAACAACCCTTCGCCCTCGGAGATTCGCGTGAGCCAGTGGCATTTTCGGGTTGTGTGGTTGGACGGCTTCGCGCCGCTGTGGAACTTGCAGGGGGCGTCGAGAGTCTGCTCGTAAGAGAAAGCCGGCTGCCAAGCCGGCCTGCCACCCTTCTTCTTGGGAGCGGGCCGCTCTTCGGGCTGCTCATCTTCAACTGTGGCCACCTGCCGACTGGTGGAAGTCGGCATGGGGGCCTTGCGCTTGTGATCGTTCTGGTAGGGGCGCCGATTGGAGTCGCCAGCCGGCGTCTTGGGAGCCGGAGCAATCACCTTCCCAGAGGCGTCTACTCGAAGCTCGGTCTTCATCGAGGAGTCGGCCGTGGCGTATTTGTCCGCGATGACCAGCAGTTCGTCGAGGGTAGCCGGCTCGTCGCAGAGGAGTCGGTGCTTGAGGAGGGTGCCCTCTCGGCACCCGGCGGTGAAGTACTCGATGGCCTGAACCTCGTGCACCCCCTCGCAGGAGTTGCGGAGCTCGGCCCACCGCGTGAGGTAGTCGCGGGTCGACTCATTGGGTCCTTGGACGCACAGGGAGAGCTGGCGAGGCTTGGGAGGCCGTTTGTATGTGCTGGTGAAGTTGCGGACGAAGACTTCCGTGAAGTCCAGCCAGCTGTTGACGCTGTAGGGCTTGAGGCTGTTGAGCCATGTACGTGCCGTGCCTTGCAGCATGAGGGGGACGTACTTCATGGCGACGCGTCGGTTGCCGTTGGCTATGCTGACAGCAGTGGAGTAGTCGATGAGCCAATCTTCCGGCTTCACTGAGCCGTTGTACTTGGGCGTGTCTCTGGGGAGCGAGAAGCCTTTGGGGAAGGGCTCGTCGCGGATGCGGGGGCCAAAGCATGGCGGGCCGACATCGTCTTCTTCTTCTAATGCCAAGGATCGAGCAAGGCGGTCGATCCGGTGGCGGGCGTCGTTCTCGCCGACTCCTTCTCGGCGGCCGAGTCGGTCGCCAAGGGTTGGGTGCGTGACGGGCGGCGGGGTGAGGCGTCTCTCTCTTCGAGGCGGGGGAGGAGGCAGGTTTCTTTGGCGCTCCACCGCTCGAGGATGGCCTTCCGCGTCGCGCTCGATGGTGATACGAGTCCGGCTGCGGCTAGCAGCCGGCTCCTTGTCTTTCTTCTGGCGGGCGCCGCTCGCAGTCGGCGAGCGGGACGTCGCAGCGTGCTCTCGGCGCGGGGGATGACTATCGGCGCGGGCGCCGGCTTCATGCCGTTCTGCAGCCGCGTCGATCATCTGCTGGATCCGTCTTGTCATGTAGGGGAGTTCGTCGGCTCCCAGCCCATTTAGCTCTTCGGCGGCCGCCTGAGCGGCTCACAGATTCTCGAGCAGGGTGGCGTAGACAGGGCGATCTGCCCCCAGCATGCTGGCAATAGCCGCGCCGCGCTTCTGGACGAAGCCGGCTCGGCTCGGCCCGCTAGGCGGCGGCGTACCGAAGGCGGCGCGGTCGACTTCGTGCTGGTGGGCCTCTGTGAGGCGTCTCATGGAGGCTATCTTCTGGCCTTCCGCGATGAGGACGAGGCGGCGTGCCTCCAGGGTCCCGGCGTCGGCGTCGGCCAGGATGGGGACGGAGAGGTCGTGCATTGCCGCTTGCAGGGCGTCGTGGGCGTTCTCGCCCGAGTTGGCGACGTGGCTGATGACCAACACTTCGGTGACAGCGCTGCTGCCACTGTCAGCTCGAGGGAGAGGATCGTCGAAGACCACCACGTCGGAGGGGTAGGCATCGAGCGATGCCATGTCGGAGTCGACGATAATCGGGTCGGTGGAGCCGACCGACTCCACATCTACTGCAGGCTCGCTGGAGACGTGAAGCTTGTCGAGGAGGCTGACGAGGCGGCTCTCGGGGTAGTCCGTGCCGCGTCGGACGCGGGCTCGTCGGAGATGCGAGTCTCGCCGAGAAGATCGGCGAGGCAGCTCGCCGCGCAGGCGTCGTCGACGCCTTGCAGCGCGTCGAGGCAAACGCCATCGGGCGCAGCAGGCTGGCTGCGCTCGCGGGGGAGGAAGAGGGTTCCCGTCCAGAACAGGTCTCCGGACGACGGTGCACCTGGCCCCACGGTGGGCGCCAAATGTCGGGTGGTAGGTGCGACATATGCCAACGGATGGCTTATCATAGTGGGTGCCAATAAGACGTCGCCGGTGCCTGGAAACGGGATGAGGCAAAGACATGCACGCCGGCGAATCTTACCCAGGTTCGGGGCTCTCCGAGGAGATAACACCCCTAGTCCTGCTCTGCGGGGTCTCCGCATGATCACTAGGTCAGAAAGAGTAGCTACAAATGCTCCTAGAGCTGTTGGGTTCAAGGGAGAAGAAGAACAAGGCTAGCTCTGGCTTCTCTCTCTCTCTATGGTATGTGTGTAACTCTAAGAAGCCAACCCTTTGCATGGGTGCCCCGGGGGGTTTATATAGGCCTACCCCCCGGGGGTACAATTGTAATCCGACTGGGCGCTGGTCCCAGTCGTCAGTGTCTGCGCTCGCCAGCTTCTACGCCGGCCGCTGGGGCCCGCCGACCGGTGGGTCCCGCCGGCTGCCGGCCTCTTGGTCGACAGGCCGGCCCCACTGCCTAGGGTCTTGTCGGCGGCTGCTTACTGTAGCCTCGTCCCTGATGACGAGGGCTTCGTCGAGGTAAGCGTGGCTACAGTGTGCCGCCTCGAGGGCTCTCACTGTAGCCTCACCTCGTCTTGTCTCCTTAATGTGGCACATGCTTCGAGGAAGGGGGTAGCCGGCTTCTGGGGGCCGGCTACGCCCTCGGCCGACTGGGGGAGGCCGGGCCGCCTTCGCGCCTCTCTCTGGCTCAAGGGGTCCGCCGCCCGTGGGCCGTACTGGCGTCTGTCGTGGGTGACGTTGAGGCCAGCATGGCTACAGTGCCGAGCCGGACGGGTGACGGCCGTCCCGTACGGCATCCTGTGGCCATGCCTGCCTCGGGCTTCGGGGGTAGTGGGCCGCACTGTGGCCTCACCCCGTCTTGTCACCGTTACGTGGGTGTAGTTTTGGTGGGTGCGGTCTTGGCCGGCTTCTTGGAGTCGGCGCTCTTCGTGGCCGACTCTGGGGAGTCAGCGTTCTTCATGGACGGCTCTGGGGAGTCGGCCATCCCGTGGTTATCTTGGGGGGAGGTTGCTGAGGCTGGGTCGCCTTCTGAGAGTCGGCTTCAGAAGTAGCCGGCCCGGGAAGGCGGCCCAATGCTTGAAATGCTTGAAGGCCCAAAAGGCCTGATAATTTTTTGGAAGAGCCAGGGGTAGTCGGTTAGGCTACCCGTGGCCATTTACTCCGACAACAACCCCGATGACAAGCCAAGCAATTGTTTCATACTTTTGGTGTTCTCAAACTTTTTCAATCTTCACGCAATACATGAGCATGAGCCATGGATATAGCACTATATGTGGAATAGAATGGTGGTTGTGGACAAGACAAAAAAAGGAGAAGATAGTCTCACATCAACTAGGCGTATCAACGGGCTATGGAGATGCCCATTAATAGATATCAATGTGAGTGAGTAGGGATTGCCATGCAACGGATGCACTAGAGCTATGTGACGCCCGGATAATTAAGCTACAGTAATTCCACGCTAATGATGCCATGTCACCAGTATTACTGTTGCTAATCTCACGTTGATCCAAAACCGGTTCAAATTCGAAATTCAAAATCAGGCAAACAACAAAGGTTTTCAAATGTTAAAACTAAAATGTTCGGGAGGTGTAAAATAAACCATAAGCAATTATGGTGAAGGACCCGTATCTAAATAAAATATTTAAATGCACAATAGTAGATAAAACAGCGGCAAAATAATTATTTAAATGCTTTTAAATACTAAACAAGTATTAAACTAGTTCATTTGGTCACCAAGCTTGTTGAGGTAGTGGCATATGTTATTATGCTAATTTAGGAGTAGGGGTTATATTTTTGTAAAACGATTTGCTAACTAAAAGGAAACACAAAAGAAAAGTAAATGAAAATAAAACAAAAGGAAGGAAAACCCCCCGGCTGCCCATGGGCATCCCAATCGGCCCACCCCGCTCTCCCCATAACCCCACTCCCGCAACCCTAACCCCCTGTCACCCCCACTTCGCCCCCACTCGTTCCACTCCCCCTCTCTGCCTCCCTCCCCGACCCAGATCGGGATCGGGGGTGCTCGATGCCGCCGCTGCCCGGAACCCCCGCCGGAGCCACCCTGCCACCCGCTGTCGTCGGTGCTGCCACCTCGTCTTCGTCGCTCGTCCTCACCCCGTCCTCGCGACGCCAACGCCCCGCCGCCCCTGGACATCGGCGCCGCCGTCGTGCGCCACACCACCGCCACCCCTGGACATCGGCGCCGTCGTCGTGCGCCGCACCACCGCCACCCGGAGACCTCACCGCCTTGACCTCTTCCCCGTCGTCGACCCCGCCAACCCGTCCCCGTCCTCCTCCCCGCCGGACCACATCGAGCCTCGCCACCACCTCTACTCTCCAACGCCGGTGAGGGCCGTGCCCTCCTCCTCCCCTCTCTACCCCGTGTACCACAACCTCGTCCGCCGCTCGCCGTTGCCACCTGACCCGCGCGCCGGCCGCACCCAGTGTGTGCGCCCGCGGCCGCCGGCGGTGCTCTGTCCGCTGCGGTTGCGGCCCGCGTGCTGCCTGCGCCCCACCTCCGCCCCTGCCTCAACACCGCGCCGCATCGCCGCACTCCGCCCCGTCTGACCCGCGCCTCACCTGCGCTTCGACCGCCGCCTTGCTTCCCCCCCCCCCCCCGTCGCTGCACCACGCCTTGCATGCGCCCCCACCGCATCCTCCCACGCGCGCCTCCCCGACCGACGCCTCCTGCAAGCAGATCCCGGTGAGCCCCCGCGCTCCGGCTGCGGCCACGGCCACCGGCACCAAGCCGCGCGCCCGCCCTTCGCTCGCCGCCCCGCAGCGCCTGCACGGGCGACGCTCGTAACTCGCGCGCCCGCTAAGCGCCCCCTGTGCCTATGACCAGTGGGCCTAGCCCCAGAACGTTTAAAAAAAGGATTTTAAAAAAGTAAAAATAATTAATTAACTTAATTAATCATATTTAGTTAACCTAATTAACTATTGTTAATTAATTAAACGGTAATTAGATTAGTTAAATCCTGATTAGAATGAACAGAGTATGACAGCTGGGACCCACACGTCAGTTTGACCTAGTCAACGCCCTGTTGACTGCTGATGTCATGCTGACGTCAGCATACACTATTCTGGATAATGTTAGAATTAAATAGATAAATAAATTCAGAAAATGATTAAAACTTTAGAAAAACATAGAAAGTAAACCGTAGCTCAGATGAAAATGTTTTCTCCATGAAAGTTGCTCAGAACGACGAGACGAATCCAGATACGCAGCCCGTTCGTCCGCCACACATCCCTAGCATAGCAAACCTGCAACCTTCCCCCTCCGGTTCATCTGTCCGAAAACGCGAAACACCGGGGATACTTTCCCGGATGTTTCCCCCCTTCGCCGGTATTACCTATCCCTGCGTTAGATCACCTCGAGCACCGCGTATTGACATGTTATGCTTTGTGATGCTTTGATTGCTTTGTTATTTATTGTGTTCCCATCCGTTACTTCTTTCCGGTAGACCCTGAGACCGTTGCCGGTACCCCTGTGATCGACGACGAACCCTTCTTGCAGAGCAACCAGGCAAGCCCCTCCCCTTGATCACCAGATATTGCCTATTCCTTCTCTCTACTGCTTGTATTAGAGTAGTGTAGCATGTTACTGCTTTCGGTTAATCCTATTCTACTGCATAGCCTGTCATTGTTGCTACAGTTGTTACCCTTACCTGCTATCCTACTGCTTAGTATAGGATGCTAGTGTTCCATCAGTGGCCCTACACTCTTGTCCGTCTGCCATGCTATACTACTGGGCCGTGATCACTTCGGGAGGTGATCTCGGGATATGCTATATACTTTATACTGTTACATTACTTATGATACTGTTCGGAGATGGGGGCTGAAGGGGCAGGTGGCTCCATCCCGGTAGAGGTGGGCCTGGGTTCCCGATGGCCCCTGACTGTTACTTTGTGGCGAAGCGACAGGGCAGGTTGAGACTGCATAGGAGAGAGGTGGGCCTGGCCCTGGTCGGCGTTTGCTGTTACTTCATAATAACACGCTTAACGAGATCTTGGTATTTGATCTGATTTGGGTCGTTGACCTTATACGCACTAACCGCCACGTGGGACAAGATATGGGCAACCGGCGTCGTGGTATCAGCCGAAGCTCTTTTTGACGTCAGCGACTGAGCAGCGCGCGCCGGATTGGACTAGAACGCCTGCTAGGCTAGGTCTGCTTCCGGCCGTACGCAACGGCACCTCCGAGTTTAGCACACGTTCAGCCCGATACGTCCCTCGAACTCCGATCCAGCCGAGTGTTGAGGGAGAATTTCGTCAGCACGACGGCGTGGTGACGATGATGATGTTCTACTGACGCAGGGCTTCGCCTAAGCACCGCTACAGTATTATCGAGGTGTACTATGGTGGAGGGGGGCACCGCACACGGCTAAAAGATCAAGCGATCAATTGTTGTGTCCTTGGGGTGCCCCCTGCCCCCGTATATAAAGGAGCAAGGGGGGAGGTGCGGCCGGCCAGAGAGGAGGCGCGCCAAGAGGAGTCCTACTCCCACCGGGAGTAGGACTCCCTCCCTTCCTTGTTGGAATAGGAGAAGGGGGAAAGAGGTGGAGGAGAGGAAGGAAAGGGGGGCGACGCCCCCCTCTCCTTGTCCCATTCGGACTAGGGGGGAGGGGCGCGTGGCCCTTGCCCTGGCCGCCTCTCCTCATCTCCACTAAGGCCCACTATGGCCCATTAACCCCCGGGGGGTTCCGGTAACCCCTCCGGTACTCCGGTAAAATCCCGATTTCACCCGGGACACTTCCGATATCTAAATATAGGCTTCCAATATATAAATCTTCATGTCTCGACCATTTCGAGACTCCGTGTCATGTCCGTGATCACATCCGGGACTCTAAACAACCTTCGCTACATCAAAACATATAAACTCATAATATAAATGTCATCGAAACTTTAAGCGTGCGGACCCTACGAGTTCGAGAACTATGTAGACATGACCGAGACACGTCTCCGGTCAATAACCAATAGCGGAACCTGGATGCTCATATTGGCTCCCACATATTCTACGAAGATCTTTATCGATCAGACCGCATAACAACATACGTTGTTCCCTTTGTCATCGGCATGTTACTTGCCCGAGATTCGATCGTCGGTATCTTAATACCTAGTTCAATCTCGTTACTGGCAAGTCTCTTTACTCGTTCCGTAATACATCATCCCACAACTAACTCATTAGTTGCAATGCTTGCAAGGCTTAAGTGATGTGCATTACCGAGAGGGCCCAGAGATACCTCTCCGACAATCGGAGTGACATATCATAATCTCGAAATACGCCAACCCAACAAGTACCTTCGGAGACACCTGTAGAGCACCTTTATAATCACCCAGTTATGTTGTGACGTTTGGTAGCACACAAAGTGTTCCTCCGGTAAACGGGAGTTGCATAATCTCATAGTCATAGGAACATGTATAAGTCATGAAGAAAGCAATAACAACATACTAAACGATTGAGTGCTAAGCTAACGGAATGGGTCAAGTCAATCACATCCGTCTCCTAATCATGTGATCCCGTTAATCAAATGACAACTCATGTCTATGGCTAGGAAACATAACCATCTTTGATCAACGAGCTAGTCAAGTAGAGGCATACTAGTGACACTCTGTTTGTCTATGTATTCACACAAGTATTATGTTTCTGGTTAATACAATTCTTGCATGAATAATAAACATTTATCATGATATAAGGAAATAAATAATAACTTTATTATTGCCTCTAGGGCATATTTCCTTCAGTCTCCCACTTGCACTAGAGTCAATAATCTAGATTACACAGTAATGATTCTAACACCCATGGAGCCTTGGTGCTGATCATGTTTTGCTCGTGGAAGAGGCTTAGTCAACGGGTCTGCAACATTCAGATCTATATGTATCTTGCAAATTTCTATGTCTCCCACCTGGACTAAATCCCGGATGGAATTGAAGCGTTCCTTGATGTGCTTGGTTCTCTTGTGAAATCTGGATTCCTTCGCCAAGGCAATTGCACCAGTATTGTCACAAAAGATTTTCATTGGACCCGATGCACTAGGTATGACACCTAGATCGGATATGAACTCCTTCATCCAGACTCCTTCATTTGCTGCTTCCGAAGCAGCTATGTACTCCGCTTCACATGTAGATCCCGCCATGACGCTTTGTTTAGAACTGCACCAACTGACAGCTCCACCGTTCAATGTAAACACATATCCGGTTTGCGATTTAGAATCGTCCGGATCAGTGTCAAAGCTTGCATCAACGTAACCATTTACGATGAGCTCTTTGTCACCTCCATAAACGAGAAACATATCCTTAGTCCTTTTCAGGTATTTTAGGATGTTCTTGACCGCTGTCCAGTGATACACTCCTGGATTACTTTGGTACCTCCCTACTAAACTTATAGCAAGGCACACATCAGGTCTGGTACATAGCATTGCATACATGATAGAGCCTATGGCTGAAGCATAGGGAACATCTTTCATCTTCTCTCTATCTTCTGTAGTGGTCGGGCATTGAGTCTTACTCAACTTCACACCTTGTAACACAGGCAAGAACCCTTTCTTTGCTTGATCCATTTTGAACTTCTTCAAAACTTTGTCAAGGTATGTGCTTTGTGAAAGTCCAATTAAGCGTCTTGATCTATCTCTATAGATCTTGATGCCCAATATATACGCAGCTTCACCGAGGTATTTCATTGAAAAACTCTTATTTAAGTATCCCTTTATGCTATTCAGAAATTCTATATCATTTCCAATCAGCAATATGTCATCCACATATAATATTAGAAATGCTACAGAGCTCCCACTCACCTTCTTGTAAATACAGGCTTCTCCAAAAGTTTGTACAAAACCAAATGCTTTGATCACACTATCAAAGTGTTTATTCCAACTCCGAGAGGCTTGCACCAGTCCATAAATAGATCGCTGGAGCTTGCACACTTTGTTAGCTCCCTTTGGATCGACAAAACCTTCCGGTTGCATTATATACAACTCTTCTTCTAGAAATCCATTCAGGAATGCAGTTTTGACATCCATTTGCCAAATTTCATAATCATAAAATGCGGCAATTGCTAACATGATTCGGACGGACTTAAGCATCGCTACGGGTGAGAAGGTCTCATCGTAGTCAATCCCTTGAACTTGTCGAAAACCTTTCAAGTCGAGCTTTATAGACAGTAACATTACCGTCAGTGTCAGTCTTCTTCTTGAAGATCCATTTATTCTCAATTGCTTGCCGATCATCAGGCAAGTCAACCAAAGTCCACACTTTGTTCTCATACATGGATCCCATCTCAGATTTCATGGCCTCAAGCCATTTCGCGGAATCTGGGCTCACCATTGCTTCTTCATAGTTCGTAGGTTCGTCATGGTCTAGTGACATAACTTCCAGAACAGGATTACGGTACCACTCTGGTGCGGATCTTACTCTGGTTGACCTACGAGGTTCAGTAATAACTTGATCTGAAGTTTCATGATCATCATCATTAACTTCCTCACTAATTGGTGTAGGTGTCGCAGAAACCGGTTTCTGCGATGAACTACTTTCCAATAAGGGAGCAGGTACAGTTACCTCATCAAGTTCTACTTTCCTCCCACTCACTTCTTTTGAGAGAAACTCCTTCTCCGGAAAGATTCCGAATTTAGCAACAAAAGTCTTGCCTTCGGATCTGTGATAGAAGGTGTACCCAACAGTCTCCTTTGGGTATCCTATGAAGACACATTTCTCCGATTTGGGTTCGAGCTTATCAGGTTGAAGCTTTTTCACATAAGCATCGCAGCCCCAAACTTTAAGAAATGACAACTTTGGTTTCTTGCCAAACCACAGTTCATAAGGCGTCGTCTCAACGGATTTTGATGGTGCCCTATTTAACGTGAATGCGGCCGTCTCTAAAGCATAACCTCAAAACGATAGCGGTAAATCAGTAAGAGACATCATAGATCGCACCATATCTAGTAGAGTATGATTACGACGTTCGGACACACCATTACGCTGTGGTGTTCCGGGTGGCGTGAGTTGTGAAACTATTCCGCATTGTTTCAAATGTAGACCAAACTCGTAACTCAAATATTCTCCTCCACGATCAGATCGTAGAAACTTTATTTTCTTGTTACGCTGATTTTCAACTTCACTCTGAAATTCTATGAACTTTTCAAATGTTTCAGACTTATGTTTCATTAAGTAGATATACCCATATCTTCTCAAATCATCTGTGAAGGTGAGAAAATAACGATATCCGCCACGAGCCTCAATATTCATCGGACCACATACATCTGTATGTATGATTTCCAACAAATCTGTTGCTCTCTCCATAGTTCCGGAGAACGGCGTTTTAGTCATCTTGCCCATGAGGCACGGTTCGCAAGTACCAAGTGATTCATAATCAAGTGGTTCCAAAAGTCCATCAGTATGGAGTTTCTTCATGCGCTTTACACCGATATGACCTAAACGGCAGTGCCACAAATAAGTTGCACTATCATTATCAACTCTGCATCTTTTGGCTTCAATATTATGAATATGTGTATCACTACTATCGAGATTCAACAAAAATAGAGCACTCTTCAAGGGTGCATGACCATAAAAGATATTATTCATATAAATAGAACAACCATTATTCTCTGATTTAAATGAATAACCGTCTCGCATCAAACAAGATCCAGATATAATGTTCATGCTTAACGCTGGCACCAAATAACAATTATTTAGGTCTAAAACTAATCCCGAAGGTAGATGTAGAGGTAGCGTGCCGACCGCGATCACATCGACTTTGGAACCATTTCCCACGCGCATCGTCACCTCGTCCTTAGCCAATCTTCGCTTAATCCGTAGCCCCTGTTTCGAGTTGCAAATATTAGCAACAGAACCAGTATCAAATACCCAGGTGCTACTGCGAGCATTAGTAAGGTACACATCAATAACATGTATATCACATATACCTTTGTTCACCTTGCCATCCTTCTTATCCGCCAAATACTTGGGGCAGTTCCGCTTCCAGTGACCAATCTGCTTGCAGTAGAAGCACTCAGTCTCAGGCTTAGGTCCAGACTTGGGTTTCTTCTCCTGAACAACAAATTGCTTGTTGTGCTTCTTGAAGTTCCCCTTCTTCTTCCCTTTGCCCTTTTTCTTGAAACTGGTGGTCTTATTGACCATCAATACTTGATGCACCTTTTTGATTTCTACCTCCGCAGCCTTTAGCATTGCGAAGAGCTCGGGAATCGTCTTATCCATCCCTTGCATGTTATAGTTCATCACGAAGCTCTTGTACCTTGGTGGCAGTGATAGGAGAATTCTGTCAATGACGCTATCATCCGGAAGATTAACTCCCAGTTGAATTAAGTGATTATTATACCCAGACATTTTGAGTATATGCTCACTGACAGAACTATTCTCCTCCATCTTGCAGCTGTAGAACTTATTGGATACTTCATATCTCTCAATTCGGGCATTTGCTTGAAATATTAACTTCAACTCCTGGAACATCTCATATGCTCCATGACGTTCAAAACGTCGTTGAAGTCTCGGTTCTAACCCGTAAAGCATGGCACATTGAACTATCGAGTAGTCATCAGCTTTGCTCTGCCACACGTTCTTAACGCCGTCAGTTGCATCGGCGGCAGGCCTAGCACCCAGCGGTGCTTCCAGGACGTAATTCTTCTATGCAGCAATGAGGATAATCCTCAAGTTACGGACCCAGTCCGTGTAATTGCTACCATCATCTTTCAACTTTGCTTTCTCAAGGAACGCATTAAATTTCAACGGAACAACAGCACGGGCCATCTATCTACAATCAACATAGACAAGCAAGATACTATCAGGTACTAAGTTCATGATAAATTTAAGTTCAATTAATCATATTACTTAAGAACTCTGACTTAGATAGACATCCCTCTAATCCTCTAAGTGATCACGTGATCCATATCAACTAAACCATGTCTGATCATCACTTGAGATAGAGTAGTTTCAACGGTGAACATCACTATGTTGATCATATCTACTATATGATTCACGCTCGACCTTTCGGTCTCCGTGTTCCGAGGCCATATCTGTTATATGCTAGGCTCGTCAAGCTTAACCTGAGTATTCCGCGTGTGCAACTGTTTTGCACCCGTTGTATTTGAACGTAGAGCCTATCACACCCGATCATCACGTGGTGTCTCAGCACGAAGAACTTTCGCAACGGTGCATACTCAGGGAGAACACTTATACTTTGATAATTTAGTGAGGGATCATCTTATAATGCTACCGTCAATCAAAGCAAGATAAGATGCATAAAAGATAAACATCACATGCAATCAATATAAGTGATATGATATGGTCATCATCATGTTGTGCTTGTGATCTCCATCTCCGAAGCACCGTCATGATCACCATCGTCACCGGCGCGACACCTTGATCTTCATCGTAGCATCGTTGTCGTCTCGCCAATCTTATGCTTCTATGACTATCGATACCGCTTAGTGATAAAGTAAAGCATTACAGGGCGATTGCATTGCATACAATAAAGCGACAACCATATGGCTCCTGCCAGTTGCCGATAACTCGGTTACAAAACATGATCATCTCATAATAAATTTTAGCATCATGTCTTGACCATATCACATCACCACATGCCCTGCAAAAACAAGTTAGACGTCCTCTACTTTGTTGTTGCAAATTTTACGTGGCTGCTACGGGCTTAGCAAGAACCGTTCTTACCTACGCATCAAAACCACAACGATAGTTTGTCAAGTTGGTGTTGTTTTAACCTTCGCAGGGACCGGGCGTAGCCACACTCGGTTCAACTAAAGTTGGAGAAACTGACACCTGCCAGCCACCTGTGTGCAAAGCACGTCGGTAGAACCAGTCTCGCGTAAGCGTACGCGTAATGTCGGTCCAGGCCGCTTCATCCGACAATACCGCCGAACCAAAGTATGACATGCTGGTAAGCAGTATGACTTATATCGCCCACAACTCACTTGTGTTCTACTCGTGCATATAACATCAACGCATAAAACCTGGCTCGGATGCCACTGTTGGGAAACGTAGTAATTTCAAAAAAATTCCTACGCACACGCAAGATCATGGTGATGCATAGCAACGAGAGGGGAGAGTGTTGTCCACGTACCCTCGTAGACCGAAAGCGGAAGCGTTAGCACAACGCCATTGATTTAGTCATACGTCTTCACGATCCGACCGATCAAGTACCGAACGCACGGCACCTCCCAGTTCAGCACACGTTCAGCCCGATGACGTCCCTCGAACTCCGATCCAGCCGAGTGTTGCGGAAGAGCTTTGTCAGCATGACAGCATGCTGCTGCTGATGATGTTCTAATGACGCAGGGCTTCGCCTAAGCACCGCTACAGTATTATCGAGGTGGACTATGGTGGAGGGGGCACCGCACACGGCTAAAAGATCAACCGATCAATTGTTGTGTCCTTGGGGTGCCCCCTGCCCCCGTATATAAAGGAGCAAGGGGGGAGGTGCGGCCGGCCAGGGAGGAGGCGCGCCAGGAGGAGTCCTACTCCCACCGGGAGTAGGACTCCCTCCCTTCCTTGTTGGAATAGGAGAAGGGGGAAAGAGGTGGAGGAGAGGAAGGAAAGGGGGGGCGCCGCCCCCCTCTCCATGTCCTATTCGGACTAGGGGGAGGGGCGCGCGGCCCTTGCCCTGGCCGCCTCTCCTCCTCTCCACTAAGGCCCACTATGGCCCATTAACGCCCGGGGGGTTTCGGTAACCCCTCCGGTACTCCGGTAAAATCCCGATTTCACTCGGAACACTTCCGATATCCAAATATAGGCTTCCAATATATCAATGTTCATGTCTCGACCATTTCGAGACTCCTCTTCATGTCCGTGATCACATCTGGGACTCCGAACAACCTTCGGTACAACAAAACATATAAACTCATAATATAACTGTCATCAAAACTTTAAGCGTGTGGACCCTACGGGTTTGAGAACTATGTAGAAATGACCGAGACACGTCTCCGGTCAATAACCAATAGCGGAACCTGGATGCTCATATTGGCTCCCACATATTCGACGAAGATCTTTATCGGTCAGACCGCATAACAACATACGTTGTTCCCTTTGTCATCGGTATGTTACTTGCCCGAGATTCGATCATCGGTATCTTAATACCTAGTTCAATCTCGTTACCGGCAAGTCTCTTTACTCGTTCCGTAATACATCATCCCACAACTAACTCATTAGTTGCAATTCTTGTGAGGCTTAAGTGATGTGCATTACCGAGAGGGCCCAGAGATACCTCTCCGACAATCGGAGTGACAAATCCTAATCTCGAAATACGCCAACCCAAGAAGTACCTTCAGAGACACATGTAGAGCACCTTTATAATCACCCAGTTACGTTGTGATGTTTGGTAGCACACAAAGTGTTCCTCCGGTAAACGGGAGTTGCATAATCTCCTAGTCATAGGAACATGTATAAGTCATGAAGAAAGCAATAGCAACATACTAAACGATCGAGTGCTAAGCTAATGGAATGGGTCAAGTCAATCACATCATTCTCCTAATGATGTGATCCCGTTAATCAAATGACAACTCATGTCTATGGCTAGGAAACATAACCATCTTTGATCAACAAGCTAGTCAAGTAGAAGCATACTAGTGACACTCTGTTTGTCTATGTATTCACACAAGTATTATGTTTCCGGTTAATACAATTCTAGCATGAATAATAGACATTTATCATGATATAAGGAACTAAATAATAACTTTATTATTTCCTCTAGGGCATATTTCCTTCATTGATCTCCCGAGGCCGGACATGACCCAGGAAAGTGTGCCCGGCCAGAGAGATCGAGCATGTCGGGTAATGTGGTGCAACCCTACAGGGAAGTTTATCTATTCGAATAGCCGTGATCTTCGGTAACAGGACAACTTGCAGTTGTACCTTGTCCTTATGACAACTAGAACCGGATACTTAATAAAACACACCCTTCCAAGTGCCATATATAACCCGGTGATCGCTCTCTAATAGGGCGATGAGGAGGGGATCGCCGGGTAGGTTTATGCTATGCGATGATACTTGGTGAACTTACCATCTACTCTCTTCTACATGCTGCAAGATGGAGGTGGCCTGAAGCGTAGTCTTCAACGGGATTAGCTACCCCCTCTTATTCTGGCATTCTGCAGTTCAGTCCACCGATATGGCCCTTTACATATATACCCATGCATATGTAGTGTAGCTCCTTGCTTGCGAGTACTTTGGAGGAGTTCTCACGGTTGCTTTTGTCCCTCCTTTCCCCCTTTCCCTTCTACCTGGTTGTCGCAACCAGATGCTGGAGCCCAGGAGCCAGACGCCACCGTCGTCGACGACTCCTACTACACCGGAGGTGCCTACTACTACGTGCAGGCCGCTGACGACGACCAGGAGTAGTTTAGGAGGATCCCAGGCAGGAGGCCTGCGTCTGTTTCGATCTGTATCCCAATTTGTGCTAGCCATCTTATGGCAACTTGTTTAACTTATGTTTGTACTAAGATATTGTTGCTTCTGCTGGCTCGTCTATGATCGAGCACTTGTATTCGAGCCCTCGAGGCCCCTGGCTTGTATTATGATGCTTGTATGACTTATTTTATTTTAGAGTTGGGTTGTGATATCTTCCCGTGAGTCCCTGGTCTTGATCGTACACGTTTGCGTGTATGATTAGTGTACAATTGAATCGGGGTTGTCACAAGTTGGTATCAGAGCCGACTGCCTGTAGGAATCCCCCTTTCCAACTCCTTGGCCGAAGTCGAGTCTAGACATTACAAAACTTCTACTAACATGGCTGTGTGTCTTACGGGCCCACGTCGCCATTTGGGTGGCAATAGGATCTTTTATTCCTCGTCTATACTCTGGGACTCTGAGCTCTCTTCTATTCGGGTTAAATGATTTTGCTAAAAACAAAACTAACTTTAGGTTCTCGAAAATACTTTCTCCCGGAGAGCCCTCACTTCAGATGATCGCCTGCTGCACTAGAAGATTCCGAAGTTACTCTACGATGCTCTCTCGAGTCTTTGTGCCATCGCATTTGCGATTTCCTTCCACCGTCAACCCCTATGAAAACTGCATACACTTTCCATTCATACAATCATTCCCCGTTGATCTTGTTATTACGAGATGCCCCAAAATACTCTCTGTTGTCCCGAGAACCCTTTGAGCTTACTGCCTTGCAATTCTTTACCACATGAATACCCCTACGGATAATTCCTCACACTTACCGAGTATCCGCTCATCCCCAGTTGTTCTGGTGTTTCCCAAAAGTCTTCAAAATACTATTCGATCCTCCAAAAATCCTTAACAGCTTATTGCTCTGCAAATACTTTTCTGCTTGCATTATGGGTGCTTCCCATATGTCTGGCAATATTCATTAGTCTCCTTTGACACCGTCATTTGATCCCATTGATTCAACATGAGTGCCAATGCACGCAATCATCAATTTACCCTTTTAAATTATCTTTTCGGCTCAGATGTCATTTTGAACATGAGCTGGTTCTCGACCAAACTATTTGTTGTCGATTGTGCCTCTGGTCTATTCAACTTGTCCATCATTGATCACAGCGTCTGCTTCTGATCCTTTGATTTGGAATCATAATTCCTTTGCATTTAAGCTTCGAATTATTCAGATGATCCCATAACCTGTTGCATTTGCATTCTTTCCTCTTCTGGTTGAGTACCGATACTCACATCATATCCTTTGTGGACCATCAAGTCCTTTGTTGGATTGTTATCCGACAATGTCCTTCAAATTTAATCACCTTGTGAGTTCTTTCCCTGATACATAATGTCTTTGGTAAATTGTATCCTCTCCCTGTTTCAAGCATGCTTTGCTTTCGAGCTATTGTTCATTACTCCTAAAGCTCGTGGTATTTGTTCCTAAGATGCCCTGATGGGTTGAACCAATGCCTTTCCCAATCTGTGTGAACCCGAAAGATTTAACGGGTCATACTCCTCTGGTAATTCACCAGGTAGTTCTTCACCTTCAGTTAATGTTAACAGAGCAGTGAGTGAAAGTTTATGCATTGGAGAAGTGGGAGTCGACCTTGAACTTTGTGTTCATGCCCATAGACACGATGTAGATCTTATCATGAAAGCTTCTCTTAAAAATAAATTGTCCCCTTGGTATAAGTTCATCTTACATCCGGGATTTGGTCCTTTGCAATTGTGGTTCCGACCATATTGTTCCTTTTTGATCCCATTTCTTAGACAAGTTGAAGTACTTGTCTTCTGCAGAGTAATACCCCAGTCCAACCTCTACTTTGATTTGTCATCGAGTATTACCCCCTAGTATCTCAAGATTATCACGGAACTGCATAACTTCTTATGAGTTCTTCATCAAGTGCTACATTCTCATTGATTCCAATTTTTCACGGGCTCTGAGTTATTAAACACTCAAAGACACCGATAACTGACTCGAGTCCGCATCGCGATTAAGCAACTCTTGGTAACCTTCATTACTTACGAGTTTGAACTCAATCACGTCATTCCTAGCCTGTTTGGCTATATCCTTGTCGTGCCAATTTTAACTGTGCTACCTGGTCCTTCCCAGAGCACAATTTTTTGACGAAGAGCTAAGCTTACATCGATCTTTCCTCATCATATCATTTCGCTTTGGACAGCAAGCTTGCTTTGGAATTTGTGTCGTACCCTTGGTTCCATTAACCTTTCGCTTCATCATTCCTTTGACGTGATGTCATCGCCGATCTATTACAACTTCGTGGAGCCTCTCGACAAAATTTGTCGTGATCATCATCAACATCTTGACTCCTTCCAGGATATCAACCAAATTCATGATGGTAAGTGCCATTCTCGTCCCTTGGTAATTTGAGTTACCATCGACAACATCTTTACCTTCCTTTCATCACAAACTTGTTCATGTTATGGATGCAACTTGCTATCCAGTTTGTAATATGTTCCACCTTGGATTATTATCATCTTTTATATCAAGGATGTTGTGAGAATTGCTCCACCTCTTAAATAATTATTGGTATTATGATACTTCACACCATCACCATTGTTTCTTGGTCCCCGTGTTGTTTCTAACCGGAAAATCGACAATTGAACTATGATGTGCGACTTCAAATCTTCTAGCAACCCTATTGCTTTGAAGTTAATGGTCGATAATTCATTCTTAGACCATTGGTTATTGAATCACCATTCTAACATCGATCATGCTACCTAAGCCCATATATTGGATGCACCTTTCAACCAATGTTTAACTGTGTATGTTTTCCTCGAGCATACCTCATTATATCAATTGATTTGACAAATGTTATCTCCTTGTTCACCTAGGTGTGGAAATCCATCTTTTCAAAATCTCAATGAATTATCGCTGAGTTCATCAGCCACCTCCTCATCTTCTCCTTGGTTTAATGATGAACTCTTGTGTCGGAACTTGCTCCCATAGTTCATTTCCCGAGAATCTTACATTACCATCTCGTCAAATTTGTGTTGCACCTTTTCTTCTCAGGCATCCTAAGTCTGAGGTATCCTGACACCAATCGGATCTGAACCTCGGTCAGATATGATGGTTGGAACATATTTCCAAGAGTTATAACATTGGTCTTTAGATGACTCGGTGAGGTGATGTCATGCCTAGCACGCTTGACCAGAGGACCTATTGTTATAGTTTCCTTCTTAGCAAGGATATCCATTCTTCCATGATGAAATTGTAAATTATTCTATAAGTTGTTCCTGATTGATCCTTTGTGTATCCAAAATTTGACCCTTACATGATGACCATGTCAATGCTATCTCGAAGCATGTATGTGGTACTCTGATTTTCAATAAGAACATTTGAAGCACAATGCCAAATTTTCTTTATCAAATTATCCAAACACTGTTGTATGGGTAATGTCATGAAATTTCTCTCCCCTTTCCTAAAGGGTTTTCTACATTATATCCTGTCATGGATATCATGCTCTGTTTGTCCTTGGGAAGGATATACCCCTGAATTATGTGTTTAAACACATTTTTCCTTTCCATTGTTCTATTTAATCTGATGATCACCTTTTCCTTTCCATTGTTTTTCTTAACCTTTCTTGTGATCTATAAGATCTAAGCAGCAATATTCTTCTGCTTATGTGAACACCTTGGTGTACAACCGTGTCAGTAAGACCCTGCTGCATTTGTCGATAGCATTCCGGCAACCACCGATGGATGAGAACTTTGCCTATTGGTCCGCCTCGTTCAACGAGCAGGAAAATGGTTCTCTTCGTCCCTCGCCCTTGGTATCGAGTTGTTGCCGACATAACTGACAGGCTACCCTCTGACATGCCTGGCTATCGTGACCGTGCAAGATGTCAGCCCCTTTCTACTTTAAACCACATGGTGGGCCCATAACCCGCAGTTCCACAAGATCGAAACCTGACTCTCCTGTACACCCTAATGCCAAAGTTATTCCTAGAGCTTGACTTTGTATGTAGTTCACGGGCCACCTGCCTAGTGATCTATTCTGGTATCAGACATAATACTTATTCCCATTGCTCTGAACCCCTTTCACACTTCGCTTCAAGCAACAAACGATTGCCTATGCACTTGAAACTTCTACTTTGCACCTTCTTACTTTGCTCTCGATAATTTCTTAAGTTTCAATTCGAGAGTTACTTTTCGCCACCTTTCCCGATGTTATCGACCAGATAGTCAACCTTGCAGAAGTCCGTTCCCCCGAAATACCCCCCTTATTTTTTCGTAAGTACGATGAAGTTCCCGAAGAAAGGATAACGACTTCATCATGATGGCCTGAAACAGAGGAAGGAATACGCCAATGTAATGGATCGACCTCTGCGAGAAGAGCAACCAAGACCGAGAAGATTCATTAGAGTTTCGTAACCACATCTTTCCCCATTACTTCACCTCTTAAATCTCGGGACGAGATTTCTTGTACTAGAGGAGAATTGTGACGCCCGGATAATTAAGCTACAGTAATTCCACGCTAATGATGCCATGTCACCAGTATTACTGTTGCTAATCTCACGTTGATCCAAAACCGGTTCAAATTCAAAATTCAAAATCAGGCAAACAGCAATGGTTTTCAAATGTTAAAACTAAAATGTTCGGGAGGTATAAAATAAACCATAAGCAATTATGGTGAAGGGCCCATATCTAAATAAAATATTTAAATGCACAATAGTAGATAAAACAACGGCAAAATAATTATTTAAATGCTTTTAAATACTAAACAAGTATTAAACTAGTTCATTTGGTCACCAAGCTTGTTGAGGTAGTGGCATATGTTATTATGCTAATTTAGGAGTAGGGGTTATATTTTTGTAAAACTATTTGCTAACTAAAAGGAAACACAAAAGAAAGGTAAATAAAATAAAACAAAAGGAAGGAAAACCCCCCGGCTGCCCATGGGCATCGGCCCAACCCACCCAGCCGGCCAGCCCATCTGGCCCCAATCGGCCCACCCCGCTCTCCCCATAACCCCCACTCCCGTAACCCTAACCCCCTGTCGCCCCCACTTCGCCCCCCACTCGTTCCACTCCCCCTCTCTGCCTCCCTCCCCGACCCAGATCGGGATCGGGGGTGCTCGATGCCGCCGCCGCCCGGAACCCCCGCCGGGGCCACCCTGCCACCCGCTGTCGTCAGTGCCGCCACCTCGACTTCGTCGCTCGTCCTCACCCCCCTCCTCGCGACGCCAACGCCCCGCCGCGCCTGGACATCGGCGCCGTCGCCTTGCGCCGCACCACCGCCGCCCGGAGACCTCACCGCCTCGACCTCTTCCCCGTCGTCGACCCCGCCGACCAGTCCCCGTCGTCCTCCCCGCCGGACCACATCGAGCCTTGCCGCCACCTCTACTCTCCAACGCCGGTGAGGGCTGTGCCCTCCTCCTCCCCTCTCTACCCCATGTGCCACGACCTCGTCCGCCGCTCGCCGTTGCCACCTGACCCGCGCGCCGGCCGCACCCAGTGTGTGCGCCCGCGGCCGCCGGCGGTGCTCTATCCGCTGTTGTTGTGGCCCGCGCGCTGCCTGCGCCCCACCTCCGCCTCTGCCTCTACCGCCGCCTTGCTCCCCCCCCGTCACTGCACCACGCCTTGCATGCGCCCCCACCGCATCCTCCCACGCGCGCCTCCCCGACCGGCGCCTCCTGCCGGCAGATCCCGGCGAGCCCCCGCACGCCGACTGCGGCCACGGCCGCCGGCGCCAAGCCGCGCGCCCGCCCTTCGCACACCGCCCCGCAGCGCCTGCACGGGCGACGCCCGTAACTCGCGCGCCAGCTAAGCGCCCCCTGTGCCTATGACCAGTGGGCCCAGCCCCAAAACGTTTTAAAAAGGATTTAAAAATAAAAATAATTAATTAATTAACTTAATTAATCATATTTAGTTAACCTAATTAACTATTGTTAATTAATTAAACAGTAATTAGATTAGTTAAATCCTAATTGGAATGAACAGAGTATGACTGCTGGGACCCACACGTCAGTTTGACCCAGTCAACGCCCTGTTGACTGCTGATGTCATGCTGACGTCAGCATACACTATTCTGGATAATGTTAGAATTAAATAGATAAATAAATTCAGAAAATGATTAAAACTTTAGAAAAACATAGAAAATAAACCGTAGCTCAGATGAAAATGTTTTCTCCATGAAAGTTGCTCAGAACGACGAGACTAATCCGGATACGCACCCGTTCGTCCGCCACACATCCCTAGCATAGCAAACCTGCAACCTTCCCCCTCCGGTTCATCTGTCCGAAAACGCGAAACACCGGGGATACTTTCCCGGATGTTTCCCCCCTTCGCCGGTATTACCTATCCCTGCGTTAGATCACCTCGAGCACCGCGTATTGACATGTTATGCTTTGTGATGGTTTGATTGCTTTGTTATTTATTGTGTTCCCATCCGTTACTTCTTTCCGGTAGACCCTGAGACCGTTGCCGGTACCCCTGTGATCGACTACATCGACGATGAACCCTTCTTGCCAGAGCAACCAGGCAAGCCCCCCCTTGATCACCAGATATCGCCTATTCCTTCTCTCTACTGCTTGCATTAGAGTAGTGTAGCATGTTACTGCTTTCGGTTAATCCTATTCTGCTGCATAGCATGTCATTGTTGCTACAGTTGTTACCCTTACCTGCTATCCTACTGCTTAGTATAGGATGCTAGTGTTCCATCAGTGGCCCTACACTCTTGTCCGTCTGCCATGCTATACTACTGGGCCGTGATCACTTCGGGAGGTGATCTCGGGATATGCTATATACTTTATACTGTTACATTACTTATGATACTGTTCGGAGATGGGGGCTGAAGGGGCAGGTGGCTCCATCCCGGTAGAGGTGGGCATGGGTTCCCGACGGCCCCCGACTGTTACTTTGTGGCGAAGCGACATGGCAGGTTGAGACTGCCTAGGAGAGAGGTGGGCCTGGCCCTGGTCGGCGTTCGCGGTTACTTCATAATAACACGCTTAACAAGATCTTGGTATTTGATCTGAGTTGGGTCGTTGACCTTATACCCACTAACCGCCACGTGGGACAAGATATGGGCAACCGGCGTCGTGGTATCAGCCGAAGCTCTTTTTGACGTCATTGATTGAGCGGCGCGCGCCGGATTGGACTGGAACGCCTGCTAGGCTAGGTCTGCTTCCGACCGCATACGCAACGTGCAGGTGTGCAATGGGCGATGGGCCCACACCCCTGCGCGCATAGGATTTAGACCGGCGTGCTGACCTCTCTGTTGAGCCTAGGTGGGGCTGCGACGTGTTGATTGTTGGGGAACGTAGTAATTTCAAACAAAAATCCTACGCACACGCAAGATCATGGTGATGCATAGCAACGAGAGGGGAGAGTGTTGTCCACATACCCTCGTAGACCGAAAGCGGAAGTGTTAGCACAACGCGGTTGATGTAGTCGTACGTCTGCACGATCCGACCGATCAAGTACCGAATGCACGGCACCTTCGAGTTCAGCACACGTTCAGCCCGATGACGTCCCCCGAACTCTGATCCAGCCGAGTGTTGAGGGAGAGTTACGTCAGCACGACGGCATGGTGACGATGATGATGTTCTACTGACGCAGGGCTTCGCCTAAGCACCGCTACAGTATTATCGAGGTGGACTATGGTGGAGGGGGGCACCGCACACGGCTAAAAGATCAACCGATCAATTGTTGTGTCCTTGGGGTGCCCCCTGCCCCCGTATATAAAGGAGCATGGGCGGGAGGTGCAGCTGGCCAGGGAGGAGGCACGCCAGGAGGAGTCCTACTCCCACCGGGAGTAGGACTCCCTCCCTTCCTTGTTGGAATAGGAGAAGGGGGAAAGAGGTGGAGGAGAGGAAGGAAAGGGGGGCGCCGCCCCCCTCACCTTGTCCTATTAGGACTAGGGGACGGGCGCATGGCCCTTGCCCTGGCCGCCTCTCCTCATCTCCATTAAGGCCCACTATGGCCCATTAACCCCCGGGGGGTTCCCGTAACCCCTCCGGTACTCCGGTAAAATCCCGATTTCACTCAGAACACTTCCGATATCCAAATATAGGCTTCCAATATATCAATCTTCATGTCTCGACCATTTCGAGACTCCTCGTCGTGTCCGTGATCACATCCGGGACTCCGAACAACCTTTGGTACATCAAAACTCATAATATAACTGTCATCGAAACTTTAAGCGTGCGGACCGTACGGGTTCGAGAACTATGTAGACATGACCGAGACATGTCTCCGGTCAATAACCAATAGCGGAACCTGGATGCTCATATTGGCTCCCACATATTCTACGAAGATCTTTATCAGTCAGACCGCATAACAACATACGTTGTTCCCTTTGTCATCGGTATGTTACTTGCCCGAGATTCGATCATCGGTATCTTAATACCTAGTTCAATCTCGTTACCGCCAAGTCTCTTTACTCGTTCCGTAATACATCATCCCACAACTAACTCATTAGTTGCAATTCTTGCGAGGCTTAAGTGATGTGCATTACCGAGAGGGCCCAGAGATGCCTCTCCGACAATCGGAGTGACAAATCCTAATCTCGAAATACGCCAACCCAACAAGTACCTTCGGAGACACCTGTAGAGAACCTTTATAATCACCCAGTTAAGTTGTGACGTTTGGTAGCACACAAAGTGTTCCTCCGGTAAACGGGAGTTGCATAATCTCCTAGTCATAGGAACATGTATAAGTCATGAAGAAAGCAAGAGCAACATACTAAACGATCGAGTGCTAAGCTAATGGAATGGGTCAAGTCAATCACATCATTCTCCTAATGATGTGATCCCGTTAATCAAATGACAACTCATGTCTATGGCTAGGAAACGTAACCATCTTTGATCAACGAGCTAGTCAAGTAGAGGCATACTAGTGACACTCTGTTTGTCTTTGTATTCACACAAGTATTATGTTTCCGGTTAATACAATTCTAGCATGAATAATAAACATTTATCATGATATAAGGAAATAAATAATAACTTTATTATTGCCTCTAGGGCATATTTCCTTCATTGATCTCCCGAGGCCGGACATGACCCAGGAAAGTGTGCCCGGCTAGTGGGATCGAGCGTGTCGGGTAATGTGGTGCACCCCTGCAGGGAAGTTTATCTATTCGAATAGCCATGATCTTTGGTAACAGGACGACTTGGAGTTGTACCTTGACCTTATGACAACTAGAACCGGAAATTTAATAAAACACACCCTTCCAAGTGCCATATATAACCCGGTGATCGCTCTCTAACAGGACGACGAGGAGGGGATCGCCGGGTAGGTTTATGCTATGCGATGATACTTGGTGAACTTACCATCTACTCTCTTCTACATGCTGCAAGATGGAGGTGGCCTGAAGCGTAGTCTTCAACGGGATTAGCTACCCCCCTCTTATTCTGGCATTCTGCAGTTCAGTCCACCGATATGGCCCTTTACACATATACCCATGCATATGTAGTGTAGCTCCTTGCTTGCGAGTACTTTGGAGGAGTTCTCACGGTTGCTTTTGTCCCTCCTTTCCCCCTTTCCCTTCTACCTGGTTGTCGCAACCAGATGCTGGAGCCCAGGAGCCAGACGCCACCGTCGTCGACGACTCCTACTACACCGGAGGTGCCTACTACTACGTGCAGGCCGCTGACGACGACCAGGAGTAGTTTAGGAGGATCCCAGGCAGGAGGCATGCGTCTCTTTCGATCTGTATCCCAGTTTGCGCTAGCCATCTTATGGCAACTTGTTTAACTTATGCCTGTACTCAGATATTGTTGCTTCCGCTGACTCGTCTATGATCGAGCACTTGTATTCGAGCCCTCGAGGCCCCTGGATTTTATTATGATGCTTGTTATTTTAGAGTTGGGTTGTGATATCTTCCCGTGAGTCCCTGATCTTGATCGTACACGTTTGCGTGTATGATTAGTGTACGATTGAATCGGGGCGTCACAAGCTATAAGTATATGAAAGCTTAACAAAAGGAACTAAGTGGGTGTGCATCCAACTCGCTTGCTCACGAAGACCTAGGGCATTTTGAGGAAGCCCATCATTGGAATATACAAGCCAAGTTCTATAATGAAAAATTCCCACTAGTATATGAAAGTGATATCATAGGAGACTCTCTATCATGAAGATCATGGTGCTACTTTGAAGCACGAGTGTGGTAAAAGGATAGTAACATTGTCCCATCTCTCTTTTTCTCTCTTTTTTTTATTTGGGCCTTTTCTCTCTTTTTTTATGGCCTCTTTTTTTATTCAGTCCGGAGTCTCATCCCGACTTGTGGGGGAATCATAGTCTCCATCATCCTTTCCTCACTTGGGACAATGCTCTAATAATGATGATCATCACACTTTTATTTACTTACAACTCATGAATTACAACTCAATACTTAGAACAAAATATGACTCCATGTGGATGCCTTCGGCGGTGTACCGGGATATGCAATGAATCAAGAGTGCATGTATGAAAGAATTATGAACGGTGGCTTTGCCACATATACGATGTCAACCACATGATCATGCAAAGCAATATGACAATGATGGAGCGTGTCATAGTAAACGGAATGGTGGTATGTTGCATGGCAACATATCTCGGAATGGCTATGGAAATGCCATGATAGGTAGGTATGGTGGCTGTTTTGAGGAAGGTATATGGTGGGTGTATGATACCGGCGAAAAGTGCGCGGTATTAGAGAGGCTAGCAATGGTGGAAGGAAGAAAAGTGCGTATAATCCATGGACTAAACATTAGTCATAAATAACTCATATACTTGTTGCAAAAATCTATTAGTTATCGAAACAAAGTATTACGCGCATGCTCCTAGGGGGATAGATTGGTAGGAAAAGACCATCGCTCGTCCCCGACCGCCACTCATAAGGAAGACAATCAATAAATAAATCATGCTCCGACTTCATCACATAACGGTTCACCATACGTGCATGTACGGGAATCACAAACTTTAACACAAGTATTTCTCAAATTCAAAACTACTCAACTAGCATGACTCTAATATCACCATCTTCATATCTCAAAACAATTATCAAGTATCAAACTTCTCATAGTATTCAACACACTCATAAGAAATTTTTTAATTGGATGCCTATCATCATTAAGAAAATTACCATGCTGTTTTGTAGGACTCTCAAAATAATATAAGTGAAGCATGAGAGAACAATATTTTCTATAAAACAAAACCACCACCATGCTCTAAAAGATATAAGTGAAGCACTAGAGCAAAAACTATATAACTCAAAAGATATAAGTGAAGCACACAGAGTATTCTAACAATTTCCGAATCATGTGTGTCTCTCTTAAAAAGTGTGTACAGCAAGGATGATTGTGGTAAACTAAAAACAAAGACTCAAATAATACAAGACGCTCCAAGCAAAACACATATCGTGTGGTGAATAAAAATATAGCTCCAAGTAAAGTTACCGATGGAAGTAGACGAAAGAGGGGATGCCTTCCGGGGCATCCCCAAGCTTTGGCTTTTAGGTGTCCTTAGATTATCTTGGGGTGCCATGGGAATCCCCAAGCTTAGGCTCTTGCACTCCTTATTCCATAATCCATCAAATCTTTCACCCAAAACTTGAAAACTTCACAACACAAAACTTGACAGAAAATCTCATGAGCTCCGTTAGCGACAGAAAACAAAACACCACTTCAAGGTACTGTGATGAACTCATTATTTATTTATATTGATGTTAAACCTACTGTATTACAACTTATCTATGGTTTATAAACTATTTTACTAGCCATAGATTCATCAAAATAAGCAAACAACACACGAAAAACAGAATCTGTCAAAAACAGAACAGTCTGTAGTAATCTGTAACTAACGCAAACTTCTGGAACTCCAAAAATTCAGCCAAAATAGGATGATCTAGATAATTTGTTTATTGATCAGCAGCAATTGGAATCAATGTTTTATCACGTTCTGGTGATTTTTAACAATTATTTTCGTGAACAGAAAGTTTCTGGAATTTTCTGCAAGATCAAATAACTATCATCCAAGAAGATCCTATAGGTTTAACTTGGCACAAACACTAATTAAAACATAAAAACAAATCTGACCAGAGGCTAGATCAAAGATTTATTCCTAAACAGAAGCAAAAGCAAAAAACTAAAAATAAAATTGGGTTGCCTCCCAACAAGCGCTATCGTTTAACGCCCCTAGCTAGGCATAAAATCAAGGATAGATCTAGGTATTGCCATCTTTGGTAGGCAATCCATAAGTGGCTCTCATAATAGATTCATAAGGTAATTTTATTTTCTTTCTAGGGAAGTGTTCCATGCCTTTCCTTAAACGAAATTGGAATCTAATATTCCCTTCCTTCATATCAATAATTGCACCAATCATTCTAAGGAAAGGTCTACCAAGAATAATAGGACATGAAGAATTACAATCTATATCAAGAACAATAAAATCTACGGGCACATAATTCCTATTTGCCACAATAAGAACATCATTAATTCTTCCCATAGGTTTCTTAATAGTGGAATCCGCAAGGTGCAAATTTAGAGAGCAATCATCAAAATCACGGAAACCTAACAAATCACACAAAGTTTTTGGAATCGTGGAAACACTAGCACCCAAATCACACAAAGCATAGCATTCATGATCTTTAATTTTAATTTTAATTTTAATAATAGGTTCCCACTCATTGTGAAGTTTTCTAGGGATAGAAACTTCCAACTCAAGTTTTTCTTCATAAGATTGCATCAAAGCATCAATGACATGTTTAGTAAAAGTTTTATTTTGGCTATAAGCATGTAGAGAATTTAGCACGGATTGCAACAAGGAAATACAATCTATCAAAGAGCAATTATCATAATTAAATTCCTTGAAATCCAAAATAGTGGGTTCATTAATATCTAGAGTTTTGATCTCTTCAATCCCACTTACCAATTTTTGCATCAACATCTAAAAACTCCGAATTTTTGGAACGCCTTCTAGCTAGAGGTGGATCATATTCAGTCCCATCATTATCAAGATTCATATAGCAAAACAAAGATTTAATAGGGGACACATCAATAACTTTTAGATATTCATCTTTATTTTCATAGTTTTTCGGTTTAGCGGCCATCTTATTAACTAAGGTGGCCTGCCTATCCGATACTTCAGCTATTAATTTTTCGAGATGAGCAATCTGAAATTTCAGACCATAAAATTCTTTAGACATATCATCGAGCTCTTTATTCATGTAACCCATAAAGCTTTTTTGTTCTTTAAGCTCATTCCTAAAGAAATTATTATGCTCAAATTGTAAAACCATAAAACTCCTGACGTTGCTTTCGATCTCTTCTAACCTTTTAAGGTAAAGATCAGCAGATCTAGGTAGAGCCATAGTGTGAAGCAAGCAGTCCAACACACAAGCAAACAAGAAGCGAGCGAAAAAGAGGCGAACGGGAAAGAGAGGGCGAATAAAACGGCAAGGGTGAAGTGGGGGAGAGGAAAACGAGAGGCAAATGGCAAATAATGTAATGCGGGAGATAAGGGTTTGTGATGGGTACTTGGTATGTTGACTTCTGCGTAGACTCCCCGGCAACGGCGCCAGAAATCCTTCTTGCTACCTCTTGAGCACTGTGTTGGTTTTCCCTTGAAGAGGAAAGGGTGATGCAGCAAAGTAGCGTAAGTATTTCCCTCAGTTTTTGAGAACCAAGGTATCAATCCAGTAGGAGGCCACGCACGAGTCCCTCGCACCTACACAAACAAATAAATCCTCGCAACCAACACAATAAAGGGGTTGTCAATCCCTTCACGGACACATACGAGAGTGAGATCTGATAGATATGATAAGATAATATTTTTGGTATTTTTATGATAAAGATGCAAAGTAAAGTAAAAGGCAATAAAAATAGCTAAGTGTTGGAAGATTAATATGATGGAAAATAGACCCAGGGCCCATAGGTTTCACTAGTGGCTTCTCTCAAGAGCATAAGTATTACGGTGGGTGAACAAATTACTATTGAGCAATTGACAGAACTGAGCATAGTTATGAGAATATCTAGGTATGATCATGTATATAGGCATCACGTCCGAGACAAGTAGACCGACTCCTGCCTGCATCTACTACTATTACTCCACACATCGACCGCTATCCAGCATGCATCTAGAGTATTAAGTTCATAAGAACAGAGTAACGCTTAGCAAGATGACATGATGTAGAGGGATAAACTCATGCAATATGATATAAACCCCATGTTGTTATCCTCGATGGCAACAATACAATACATGCCTTGCTGCCCCTACTGTCACTGGGAAAGGACACCGCAAGATTGAACCCAAAGCTAAACACTTCTCCCATTGCAAGAAAGATCAATCTAGTAGGCCAAACCAAACTGATAATTCGAAGAGACTTGCAAAGATAACCAATCATACATAAAAGAATTCAGAGAAGATTCAAATATTGTTCATAGATAAACTTGATCATAAACCCACAATTCATCGGTATCAACAAACACACCACAAAAGAAGATTACATCGAATAGATCTCCACAAGAGAGGGGGAGAACATTGTATTGAGATCCAAAAAGAGAGAAGAAGCCATCTAGCTAATAACTATGGACCCGAAGGTCTGAGGTAAACTACTCACACATCATCGGAGATGCTATGGTGTTGATGTAGAAGCCCTCCATGATCGATGCTCCCTCCGGCGGAGCTCCGGAAAAGGCCCCAAGATGGGATCTCACGGGTAGAGAAGGTTGCGGCGGTGGAATTAGGTTTTTGGCTCCGTATCTGGTAGTTTGGGGGTACGTAGGTATATATAGGAGGAAGAAGTACGTCGGTGGAGCAACATGGGGCCCACGAGGGTGGAGGGCACGCCCAGGGGGGTAGGCGCGCCCCCTACCTCGTGCCCTCCTGGTAGCTTTCTTGACGTAGGGTCCAAGTCCTCTGGATCACGTTCGTTCCGAAAATCACGTTCCCGAACGTTTCATTCCGTTTGGACTCCGTTTGATATTCTTTTTCTGTGAAACTCTGAAATAAGCAAAAAAAGGCAATTCTGGGCTGGGCCTCCGGTAAATAGGTTAGTCCCAAAAATAATATAAAAGTGTATAATAAAGCCCAATAATGTCCAAAACAGAATATAATATAGCATGAAGCAATCAAAAATTATAGATACGTTGGAGACGTATCAGGCGGCACGCCCCCTTTCCTTCCTCCCTCTCTCCCCCTTCCTTCTCTCCTAGTCCAACTAGGGAAGGGGGGAATCCTACTCCCGGTGGGAGTAGGACTCCTCCAGGGCGCGCCATAGAGGGCCGGCCATCCGCCCTCCTCCACTCCTTTATATACGTAGCCAGGAGGGCACCCCATAGGCACACAAGTTGATCAGTTGATCTTTTAGCCGTGTGCGGTGCCCCCCTCCACCATAATCCACCTCGGTCATATCGTAGCGGTGCTTAGGCGAAGCCCTGCGTCGGTAGCATCATCATCATCGTCATCACGCCGTCGTGCTGACGGAACTCTCCCTCAAAGCTCTGCTGGATCGTGAGTTCGTGGGACGTCACCGAGGTGAACGTGTGCTGAACTCGGAGGTGCCGTGCGTTCGGTACTTGGATCGGTCGGATCGTGAAGATGTACGACTACATCAACCGCGTTGTCATAACGCTTCCGCTTACAGTCTACGAGGGTACGTGGACGACACTCTCCCCTCTCGTTGCTATGCATCACCATGATCTTGCGTGTGCGTAAGAACATCTTGAAATTAGTACGTTCCCAACAGTGGCAACCGAGCCAGGTTTATGCGTAGATGTTATATGCACGAGTAGAACACAAGTGAGTTGTGGGCGATAATAGTCATACTGCTTACCAGCATGTCATACTTTGATTCGGCGGTATTGTTGGATGAAGCGGCCCGGACCGACATTACGCGTACGCTTACGCGAGACTGGTTCTACCGACGTGCTTCACACACATGTGGCTGGCGGGTGTCAGTTTCTCCAAGTTTAGTTGAATCGAGTGTGGCTATGCCCGGTCCTTGTTGAAGGTTAAAACAGCACATACTTGACGAAAAATCCTTGTGGTTTTGATGCATAGGTAAGAACGGTTCTTGCTCAGCCCGTAGCAGCCACGTAAAACTTGCAACAACAAAGTAGCGGACGTCTAACTTGTTTTTGCAGGGCATGTTGTGATGTGATATGGTCAAGACGTGATGAGATATAAATTGTTGTATGAGATGATCATGTTTTGTTCAAGTTATCGGCAACTGGCAGGACCTTATGGTTGTCTCTTTATTGCATAAGATGCGAGCGCCTTATGATTGCTTTACTTTATTGCTATGCGATAGCAATAGTTGCAAAAGCAATAGTTGGCGAGACGACCATGTGATGACACATTGATAAAGATCAAGATGATGGAGATCATGGTGTCATGCCGGTGACAATGGAGATCACAACGGTACTTTGCAGATGGAGATCAAAAGCACAAGATGATGATGGCCATATTGTGACACCCAAAATTTTATTTGGCTTTTTCAAACTTTTATTTGATTTGAGGGATGTTATTTAAAATTTTCTGAAGTACTCTCCCTCTCAAAATATTTTCTTTTATGACAAGTGTTTTGTTTTGGATTCACCCAAGACTTGATTTTGGTCTTGGAGATTTTTCCATCTTATGTGGACTCAAACCCAAATGTTTTTCATTTGGTAAATTTCCTTTGAAAAAAATCTTTAAAATAGCCTATGGCATTTGGAGTGATCTTCTCCCCTTTTCAAAATCCCTCTTGCCATGACATGAGTGGAAATCTCCTCCCATAAGCCTTTCCCCATCTTTGGATCATGTTATACTTCAAATCCAGCAAGTTGAACCTCCCCATAATTTCTCTTCCATTTATTTCTTACCAAAAATAAATTTCTGCCTTGTATTTTGATCCTTGGAGGTTTTCAAAGGAACTACCATTTCTACTTTGAGTTTTGCCTCCAAACCTTTTTCCCTGGCTAGTCCTTAGAGCCCTCAACCAAGATCCATGAAGATCCACTGGTCTCCAGTTCAAATATTTCAAATTGTACTTGCTGCAAGTTTAGACCTTATTTGCCAAATTTGATGAAATTCATTTGAATTCTTCTCCTAAAAGTCTGAGAAAATTCAGGCAGCCTCTGGGTACATTGAGAGGTCACCTCACGAAGTCCCAGCTCCAGAAATTTTTTTTCTTCATGCCAAATCATTTCTTCGAACACCTGCTGGACACTGTTGCAGTCATGTTCAGAAAATTCAGTTAACAGTTTCAGGAACTGCTGTCGTTTTCTTCAGAACCCGATGTCGATCTCGCCAGTACCGCGGTGGCGCCTTGCTCCCTGTCCCCTCCTTCTTATCTCTGCGCCGCACGATCGCCTGGAGGTTTGCGGGCGTCGGCGACGAGCAGGAGGAGGTGCGCCACCCGTGAGCGACGGCAGCGGCGGCTTGGCGGCTGCCAGAGAGAGGCGCAGCATGGACGGCGCCGTCCAGCGCCGCCCAAGCCACCGGAGGCCGCCGCGTGGCCACCTACTCGCCCGTGCACGCTGCCACCCTTCGTCGTGAACTGCTAGGCGCGGAGCGCGCTCTCTGCCGCCGCCGTGCCCGTACGGCCGCCCCGTCGAGGATCGGCGCATTACGCCTTGCCTGACCGAGGTTTAGCGGTGGAACGGCACCAGTGATCTTCCCTGATGGTGCCTAGCCCCCTAAACCCCCTGCCCAACCTCTGCCTCGCCGTAATTGCTCGCCGGAGCGATCCCGTTCACGGCCACCCCCTCGGATCGCCTATAAATAGAGGCCCCGAGCTCGAACTCGAACCCACACCACCTCTGCACTCCACCAATACCACGCCAAGCCACTGGAAGAGCCCCGAGAGAGCTTTCTTCCCCAACTCCGGCCGCCTCGACCCGCCACAGGACCCAGCTCGATTCGCTCCCGTGCGTGTACCCCTACCCCTCAGCTCTTGCCAGTAGCTTCCTAATGCATTCACCCTTCTGACCCGCGCTTCAATTTGGAGTTTGCAGCACCCACCGGAGTTCTCCACCATCGCCCGAGCCACCGTCCGCCGGAGAAAGTGTCGCCGTCGATGTGGTGCTCTCCGTCGGTCAAGTCCACCACCCACCGACGCGTAAGAACACACTGAACCTCTTGGTACCCTCCGATCTCCCTGCCTCGCCGTGGTTCAACGCCGGCGACCACCGCAGCCTTCGGGCGCCGGCGAAGTTTTAAACCTGACATGTGGGACCCCCCCCCGTCAGCCTCTCTTCCTTTTCCCCCTCGAACCGTTTTCTGTTGGCGCCTTCGGGCAGAATACGTTTTCTCTTTGGGCTGCCGCATTCCTTTCCGAACCGTTTTCTATTTTCTTAGTTAAGTCCCTGGATCTTTTCTGTTTCATCACAGATTAGTCCCTGGACTAAAACCCTTATATCTTTTTAATAAAAGATGATTTTTGATTGATTCTTTTTCTGCCAGTCTTATATTTTTGTCTAGTTTTTTATAGTATTTATTTGGAAAAAATTTGGAACAATTTTTATGCACACGATGATTTTTACGATAGTGTACGGTTTCGATTATATCGTAGGTTCCGGAGGAGGTGACGGAGCCGCGAACTTCGCCGAGCTAGACTCCGACTTCTCCGAACCAGGCAAGCATGTTTGAACCTTTGATATGATAGGTGTTTTGCATGTTTTCTTGAATGGTTTGTGCATGGCATATGAGCATCGGTGAGTATCTCGTTGCATGTAAGGCAACTATCCGTGTGTTCCGAAGTTACTGTGATCTCTGATGAGAGATGGCCTAGTCATGTGGTGACATGAAAGGCAGTAAGGTGGTATTGTTGTAGCATGCCAGCCTTACGACATCCGACAAACTCCGACGTTAACGTGGACTGAGTCACGTTATCGTTCTTCCCCTTCCGTGCTGCCACATGTTTTCTGCCAAGAATACGGTTTAGTAAGTTGTTAACCTCTTTCCTTGTACACACCAAATAGAGGGGCCGGGATGAGGGTTCCATGGCCCTGGATTAAAGCCAGTCATCCGGTCAGGGGGCATGGGTGTTTCCGGTTGGGACCGAGAGGGGGGCACCCCTTAGAGCGCGCGTATATAAATTTGATCCCATGCTACGCGAGGTTGTAGCCTCCCCGTCTCAAGGTTTTTCTTGAACATTGCCGAGGGTGATTCCTGGCATCGGAATGTTGAATGGGTGTGTACTGGTTAGATGTGTTTCTCCTAAAACACCGTAAACGGAACTAGTCCCCGTGACTACTGAAATCCGTTGGCTGTGGTTAAAGTACAAGCTCTGCACAGTCAAATCCTTCTGAGTCATCGTGTCTATGGTCAAGGACCATGGCCAGTATATCCATATCTATGTCAGTCCTCGTGGTAAATCCCCGGTGATCAAGCTTGAGTGGTAAACTTGGTTGAACGTTATTCCTGTGGATGGACTAACCCTGTTGTTTATCTCATACCTGATTATTCCCTTGTTATCTACTTTTAATATAAGCTCTTTATGTGATGTCGCTCAGACGTCCGACTGTGGCACTCTTGTCATTTACTTTCAATATAAGCCCTTTATGTGATCGTTCAGACGTCCGACTATGGCACTCTTGTCATTTACTTTCAATATAAGCCCTTTATGTGATGTCGCTCAGACGTCCGATTGTGGCACTCTTGTCATTTACTTTCAATATAAGCCCTTTATGTGATGTCGCTCAGACGTCCGACTGTGGCACGCCCGCTATTTACTTTTGATATAAGCCCTTTATGTGATGTCGCTTCAGACGTCCGACTGTGGCATGTACTGTTAATTATTTTTCCTTTATAAGCCCTTTATGTGGTGTCGCCTTGACGCCCGACTGTGGCATTGTTATTTCATTTGTATCCTTTCGAGGAGTCATTCAGATACTCGATTGGCCCTTAGTATTACTTTGGGATTTCGGGAGGACTACCGCCCGACTTCCCTTTATTTTTGCCATGCATTATTATCTCATCGTCTGAGTGCACTTGCTAATCTGTTCATATGCATCATGTTCACATTTGTTATATCTTATGTCCAAACTGTCTTGCGAGTACTTTCATAGTACTCACCTGGCTTGTTGATTTGGCCAGATGTTGACGAAGGCGGTCTCATGGACGAAGAGTTTGATAGTGAGTCCGACGCCTAGAGGAATCCCAGTCAGTCCCGTGCGATCCTGGATATTGGTCACTTGTATTATATACGCTTCCGCCACCCACAATAAGTCTCCTCGAGCCTCACTCCGACGCTCGAAGAGCTGTTAGATTCAGGAGTCATGTCACCCACTTCGCTGTGATATTTCACCACCGCGTTTATTCGTGAGTTAGTAGTTATGCCACCCTATCCGCCGTTATGTTTTATCGGCGTGCTTGTAATAATTTGTTGAGCAGTCTCCGCTCAACCTTGTATCATATTTAGTACTCCTGGTTTTTCTTCTGTGATCAAGAAATTGTCTACCCGTGAGAAGGAATTCTTCTCTACTGGTCCGTAAAAGGGATCGGTTTCTCAATAAATATTTTTATTGGAAAACCGGTCGTGACAAGCTTGGTACCAGAGCCAGGCTGACTGTAGGAAGCCACTAGGTGCGATCACTAATCGGTTATTAGCGTCTTTAGTGCTTTTTCAGCATTTTGCAAATGTAGCTATTTTCTGTTGGTCATCATAAATTTATGACATGACTACTCAGAATTTTTGCCTACTTTTGTAGATGGCTGGCAGCAACTGCGAGACTCGGGTGTTCACTAATGTGCCCAAGGGGTTTGTCAAACTCCTCGTCTCCATCACCAAGCTCGCGATCGGGCCAGCGACTCGTCCGGAGTTCACGCTTTACCAGCACAAGCTCAGCGACGACGTGTCTATGCACCAGGCCGTGGTGCAATTCAAGGGAGGACGTTCTGCATCTCGCCACTTCCGTTTTCTGGGAAGGGCCATGCCTACGGAGAGGCATGCCATGCAGATGGCTGCCCGTGAGGCGATAGCTCGCCTTCGGGACATTCTTCCTTGGATGAAGACTCATCGCTACCGCTACCTCCCATGCCATGTGCCATATACTTGTCACTATGCCTTCGCCTGCCATAGAGGAGAGCGGGATGAAGCTATCGAGATGATTGTGGAGTATCTCAAAGCTCTGGAGGAATCTTTCGACAACCTCGTGGACGATCTTGTGGCTGCCCGCATGGACTTAGTTCGGGGCGGTCCTGCCTGCAGGAAGGAGCTTCTCCACGTGGCACCGCCACTAACTTTCGTCTCGTCCTCAGCATCTTATTCACCGGCCATTTTGGCCACTGCTCGCCGTCTGCCTACCACTGAGGAGTTCGACCGAGTCATCGCTCCTACTCCAGTCAGAGCTGCACCGCCTGCCGCACCCGCACTGCCGCCTGTCGCACCCGCGCCATCACCTCAGCGCAGTGCTACACGCCTGGAGCCTACTAGGGAGGAGGTGGAGGTTGAGTCTCCTGCACCGTTGGGTCTTACCCTCGGCAAGGGGAAGGACATCTTCACCATCTCCGACTGAGTGCGCCGAGTAGCCGCGCATTGTGTCTGCATGTATGCTATGTTTTATATGTATGTTAGTTTGTAGTTTTGTGTGCGCTTCATGTAGGGTCCCGGAGGAGTATGCTAGCCTAAATAACATGTCAGGAGTGTGTGCGCACATCCTGAGTGATGTATCATATGTTCGCGTATCGCGTGTAAGATGTGTGTTAAGCAGTCATTCTCCGGGCGAAATCGTTTATGTTTTCTTGAAAAATCTTGAGGTCTTTTAATTTTTGCCTTTGCAAGATTTTCCTTGTGCCACACAATTTTTATCATAAATTTTTGCAAAATAATACCCCAGAGTGGATAATGTCTCGTCCGTGGACTCGTTCCATGCCCAATCAACCAGAAGAAGTTTATGGAACACAGACCAGCAACAACTTCACTCAGGGACAGCCTAGTCAACAGGACAGCGAGGCAGCCTTATCTCAAGTATGCCGCCTCTTCGAACAAAGCCAGCAACAGCACCAAGAGATGATGAATCACGTCATCAATATGGGAAATCACCGTGAGCCATACCAACCACACTCCAAGTTGTCTGAACTGCAGAAGACTCGCCCTCCAACGTTTGCTCACACTGATAGGCCGCTTGAAGCTGATGATTGGCTTCGTGACATCGAAAGAAAGTTGATCATTGCCCAATGTTCTGATCATGAGAAAGTGCTTTATGCACCCCACTACCTCACTGGAGCAGCTGCAGCATGGTGGGAGAACTTCCTACACATGCATCCCAGTGAACACAACATCACCTGGGAAGAGTTTAAGGAAGGCTTTCGTGGGGCACACATCCCCAGGAGCATCATAAAAATCAAGAAAAGAGAATTTGATGACCTCAAGCAAAGAGGCATGTCAGTGACAGAATACAACAGTCAGTTTACCCAGCTATCTCGTTATGCCTACGATGAGCATATGACTGAGAACAAAAGGATGGAAAAGTTTTTGGACGGCCTGGCGCCGGCACTAAGATGCCAACTGGTTGTACACACTTTCCCAGATTTCAAAACTCTGGTTGACAAGGCCATTACTTTGGAGAATGAGCGCCGCAGTCTGGAAGATATTCGTAAGCGAAAGAGGGACAAGACGACTCTTGCTCGCAACAACCGAAGCAAGACTGATGTTCAGAGGATTGAAGCAAGAAAATCCACGACTACTGATCTAAGGCCAACCAGACAGTTTCATTCAAGGGACAAGGACTTTACGTACCGTCCAGGGGTCACTTGCTATGCTTGTGGTGAGGAAGGGCACTATGCCAAACAGTGCCCAAAGCCAAGGAACTCGGTCCCCAAGCCGAACAATGGTGGGAATAATCCATCCCCCAAGCGCAACAATTTCAATCCCAGCAACAATCACAGGAAGGGTCACCTGAACCATGTGACCAGGGAAGAAGCCCAGAATGCCCCAGACATCGTACTCGGTACGTTCCCTGTCAACACAGTACCTGCCACGGTTTTGTTTGATTCTGGAGCTTCTCACTCGTTCGTTTCGAAGAGTTTTGTTTTACAACATGGTTTTCCGATACTTCCCTTGGAAAAATCTATGATCATCAAGCCCCCCGGGAATAAGCAGATCGCTCAGAGTTACTGCCAAGGAGTGATCATTGAGTTCGAAGGACTAAAGTTTCAAGCTAATCTCATCGTGTTGGAAAATAAAGGACTGGATGTCATCCTAGGGATGGACTGGTTGACCACCAACAAGGGATTTATTGATTGTTTCAGTCGGACTATGATTCTCACTCATCATCACGGCAAGACAATAAAGGTTACAGCCCAAGAAAGACCACGGTCACGGCAACCAAAGCTGAACAAAGTGGACATTTCAGAATTGAGAAAAGTTCCAGTGGTGTGCGAGTTTCCCGACGTATTCCCTGAAGAACTACCAGGCATGCCACCAGACCGAGAGATAGAGTTCAGCATTGAACTAGCACCTGGCACCACTCGCATCTATAAGAAACCTTATAGAATGGCACCCTCAGAATTGGTAGAATTGAAGAAGCAGATAAAGGAATTACTGGACAAAGGATTTATTCGAGCCAGCTCCTCACCTTGGGGTTCGCCAGTATTATTCGCCAAGAAAAAGGATGGGACACTGAGATTGTGTATAGACTATCGAGCTCTCAATATGGTCACCATCAAAAACAAATATCCGATGCCACGGATAAATGATTTGTTTGACCAGCTTGCACAAGCCAAGGTGTTCTCAAAAATTGATTTGAGGTCGGGATATCATCAATTGAAAGTACGGACAGAAGATATCCCTAAGACAACATTCACCTCCAGATACGGATTATATGAGTTCATAGTAATGCCGTTTGGACTGACGAACGCCCCCGCATATTTCGTCCACCTCATGAACAAAGTGTTTATGAAATTTATGGACAAATTTGTTGTGGTGTTCATTGACGATATTCTGGTATATTCAAGGACACCAGAAGAGCATGCTAAACATTTCAGAATTGTTTTGGGAGAATTAAGGAAACATAAATTGTACGCCAAATTTAGCAAGTGTGAATTTTGGCTAAGGCAAGTTGGTTTCCTAGGCCATATATTAACCCAAGAAGGCGTGGTCGTAGACCCAGAAAAGGTCAAAGCCATACTTGACTGGAAACCACCAGCCAACGTGACAGATGTGCGAAGTTTCCTAGGAATGGCCGGATATTACAGAAGATTTATTGAAGGATTCTCCATTGTGGCAAAACCAATGACACAGTTGCTCAAGAAAGACAAGAAATTTGTATGGATGGAAGCATGCGAGAAAAGCTTCCAAGAACTCAAGAAGAAACTAACAACCGCACCGGTCTTAACTGTGCCAGACATACACAAGAGTTTTGAAGTGTATTGTGACGCATCTCGGAAGGGCCTCGGGTGCGTGCTGATGCAGGATGGCAAAGTTGTCGCGTATGCTTCCAGGCAACTACGGAAGCATGAGGAAAATTATCCAACTCATGACTTGGAGCTAGCAGCGGTCATCCATGCACTCAAGGAGTGGAGGCACTTTCTGTTGGGAAATCGTTGTGAAATATATACGGACCATAAGAGCCTTAAATATATTTTCACACAACCAGAGCTAAATTTACGCCAACGACGCTGGTTGGAATTGGTCAAGGACTATGATGTCGGCATTCACTACCATCCAGGGAAAGCAAATGTAGTGGCAAATGCTCTTAGTCGGAACCCCAGCCCGGACAACGACGGTCCACAAAACTTGAGGCCTGAGTTTCAGCAGCAGTTCGCTAGACTCAACATGGTGTTAGTCTCTGAGGGCACCGTATCAAATCTGGAGATACAACCCACCCTAGTGGAACAAATTAAGAAGGCTCAGCAGGGACATCCCAGCATCGAAGGTATAAAGAGAAAAATGAACCTTGGCAAGGCTTCAGAGTTCGTCACAGACAATGAAGGAATATTATGGTACGGGGACAGACTTTGCGTACCAAACATTGAGGAACTCAAGCAACAAATCCTAACCGAAAGCCACACCGCTCCATACTCAATCCACCCTGGAGGAACCAAAATGTACAAAGACATTCAGGAAAGATTTTGGTGGCACGGTATGAAAAGGGATATAGCCGCATTCATTGCTTGTTGCGATTCTTGTCAACGCATTAAAGCCGAGCATCAACAGCCAGCAGGGCTACTCCAGCCAAACAGGATACCTGAGTGGAAATGGGATGAAATTGGAATGGACTTCATCGTCGGACTACCTCGATCGCAACGCGGAAATGATGCCATATGGGTCATCACAGATAGGCTAACCAAGGTAGCACATTTCATTCCCGTGAAGACGACCTACTCCACTCAAAGGCTAGCCAAGCTTTATCTCTCCCGTATAGTTTGTCTGCATGGAGTCCCAAAGACTATAATATCCGACCGCGGCACTCAATTTGTCTCTAAATTTTGGGATCACCGGCAACAAGCCCTGGGCACGCAACTAGCTTTCAGTACAGCGTACCACCCTTAGACTGATGGACAAACGGAACGCGTGAACCAAATCCTAGAGGACATGCTGAGAGCCTGTGTGCTCACCTATGGATCCAGTTGGGAAGAAAGTTTGCCATATGCCGAGTTTGCTTACAACAACAGTTACCAAGCCAGCTTACAAATGGCACCCTTTGAACCATTGTACGGACGGAGGTGTCGTACGCCACTAAATTGGTCAGAGACAGGTGACAGTCGTATCTTCGGCCCAGACATGCTCAAGGAGGCCGAGGAGAAAGTTAAACAGATCAGGGACAGACTCAAGACAGCTCAAAGCCGACAAAAGAGCTACTACGATCGGAAACATCGTGAGGTCAGCTTTGAACCCGGTGATTACGTATACCTCCGAGTGTCTCCTATGAGGGGCCTGCAACGGTTCAAAATTAAGGGGAAGCTAGCCCCGAGATTTATTGGACCATACTGTATAGTTGCACGAAGAGGCACAGTGGCCTACAAACTAGACCTACCCAAGGAGCTGTCAGACGTCCATGACGTGTTACACGTCTCACAATTGAGAAAATGTGTAAGTAACCCGGAGAAGCATGTATCTCATGAGAGCATTGATGTGCAACCAGACCTCACCTACAGAGAGCGGCCAGTAAAGATCTTGGAAGAGTCTGAAAGGAGGACCCGTCAGAAAACAACTAAATTTTTCAAGGTTCAGTGGAGCAACCACACCGAGGATGAAGCTACATGGGAAAGGGAAGATTTTCTCCAGGCAGAGTATCCATATCTATTTGAGGATCAGCAGAAATCTCGGGGACGAGATTTTTCCTAAGGGGGTAGGTGTTGTGACACCCAAAATTTTATTTGGCTTTTTCAAACTTTTATTTGATTTGAGGGATGTTATTTAAAATTTTCTGAAGTACTCTCCCTCTCAAAATATTTTCTTTTATGACAAGTGTTTTGTTTTGGATTCACCCAAGACTTGATTTTGGTCTTGGAGATTTTTCCATCTTATGTGGACTCAAACCCAAATGTTTTTCATTTGGGAAATTTCCTTTGAAAAAAATCTTTAAAATAGCCTATGGCATTTGGAGTGATCTTCTCCCCTTTTCAAAATCCCTCTTGCCATGACATGAGTGGAAATCTCCTCCCATAAGCCTTTCCCCATCTTTGGATCATGTTATACTTCAAATCCAGCAAGTTGAACCTCCCAATAATTTCTCTTCCATTTATTTCTTACCAAAAATAAATTTCTGCCTTCTATTTTGATCCTTGGAGGTTTTTAAAGGAACTACCATTTCTACTTTGAGTTTTGCCTCCAAACCTTTTTCCCTGGCTAGTCCTTAGAGCCCTCAACCAAGATCCATGAAGATCCACTGGTCTCCAGTTCAAATATTTCAAATTGTACTTGCTGCAAGTTTGGACCTTATTTGCCAAATTTGATGAAATTCATTTGAATTCTTCTCCTAAAAATCCGAGAAAATTCAGGCAGCCTCTGGGTACATTGAGAGGTCACCTCACCAAGTCCCAGCTCCAGAAATTTTTTTCTTCATGCCAAATCATTTCGTCGAACACCTGCTGGACACTGTTGCTGTCATGTTCAGAAAATTCAGTTAACAGTTTCAGGAACTGCTGTCGTTTTCTTCAGAACCCGATGTCGATCTCGCCAGTACCGCGGTGGTGCCTTGCTCCCTGTCCCCTCCTTCTTATCTCTGCGCCGCACGATCGCCTGGAGGTTTGCGGGCGTCGGCGACGAGCAGGAGGAGGTGCGCCACCCGTGAGCGACGGCAGCGGCGGCTTTGCGGCTGCCAGAGAGAGGCGCAGTGTGGACGGCGCCGTCCAGCGCCGCCCAAGCCAACGGAGGCCGCCGCGTGGCCACCTACTCGCCCGTGCACGCTGCCAACCTTCGTCGTGAACTGCTAGGCGCGGAGCGCGCTCTCTGCCGCCGCCTTGCCCGTACGGCCGCCCCGTCGAGGATCGGCGCATTACGCCTTGCCCGACCGAGGTTTAGCGGTGGAACGGCACCAGTGATCTTCCCTGATGGTGCCTAGCCCCCTAAACCCCCTGCCCAACCTCTGCCTTGCCGTAATTGCTCGCCGGAGCGATCCCGTTCATGGCCACCCCCTCGGATCGCCTATAAATAGAGGCCCCGAGCTCGAACTCGAACCCACACCACCTCTGCACTCCACCAATACCACGCCAAGCCACTGGAAGAGCCCCGAGAGAGCTTTCTTCCCCAACTCCGGCCGCCTCGACCCGCCACGGGACCCAGCTCGATTCGCTCCCGTGCGTGCACCCCTACCCCTCAGCTCTTGCCAGTAGCTTCCTAATGCATCCACCCTTTTGACCCGCGCTTTAATTTGGAGTTTGCAGCACCCACCGGAGTTCTCCACCATCGCCCGAGCCACCGTCCGCCGGAGAAAGTGTCGCCGTCGACGTGGTGCTCTCCGTCGGTCAAGTCCACCACCCACCGACGCGGAAGAACACACTGAACCTCTTGGTACCCTCTGATCTCCCTGCCTCGCCGTGGTTCAACGCCGGCGACCACCGCAGCCTTCGGGCGCCGGCGAAGTTTTTAACCTGACATGTGGGACCCCCCCCCCCCCGTCAGCCTCTCTTCCTTTTCCCCCTCGAACCATTTTCTGTTGGCGCCTTCGGGCAGAATACATTTTCTCTTTGGGCTGCCGCATTCCTTTCCGAACCGTTTTCTGTTTTCTCAGTTAAGTCCCGGGATCTTTTCTGTTTCATCACAGATTAGTCCCTGGACTAAAACCCTTATATCTTTTTAATAAAAGATGATTTTTGATTGATTCTTTTTCTGTCAGTCTTATATTTTTGTCTAGTTTTTTATAGTATTTATTTAGAAAAAATTTGGAACAATTTTTATGCATGCGATGATTTTTACGATAGTGTACGGTTTCGATTATACCGTAGGTTCCGGAGGAGGTGACGGAGCCGCGAACTTCGCCGAGCTAGACTCCGACTTCTCCGAACCAGGCAAGCATGTTTGAACCTTTGATATGATAGGTGTTTTGCATGTTTTCTTGAATGGTTTGTGCATGGCATATGAGCATCGGTGAGTATCTCGTTGCATGTAAGGCAACTATCCGTGTGTTCCGAAGTTACTGTGATCTCTGATGAGAGATGGCCTAGTCATGTGGTGACATGAAAGGAAGTAAGGTGGTATTGTTGTAGCATGCCAGCCTTACAACATCCGACAAACTCTGACGTTAACGTGGACTGAGTCACGTTATCGTTCTTCCCCTTCCGTGCTGCCACATGTTTTCTGCCAAGAATACGGTTTAGTAAGTTGTTAACCTCTTTCCTTGTACACACCAAATAGAGGGGCCGGGATGAGGGTTCCATGGCCCTGGATTAAAGCCAGTCATCCGGTCAGGGGGCATGGGTGTTTCCGGTTGGGACCGAGAGGGTCGCACCCCTTAGAGCGCGCGTATATAAATTTGATCCCATGCTACGCGAGGTTGTAGCCTCCCCGTCTCAAGGTTTTTCTTGAACGTTGCCGAGGGTGATTCCTGGCATCGGAATGTTGAATGGGTGTGTATTGGTTAGATGTGTTTCTCCTAAAACACCGTAAACGGAACTAGTCCCGTGACTACTGAAATCTGTTGGCTGTGTTCAAAGTACAAGCTCTGCAGAGTCAAATCCTTCCGAGTCATCGTGTCTATGGTCAAGGACCATGGCCAGTATATCCATATCTATGTCAGTCCTCGTGGTAAATCCCCGGTGAACAAGCTTGAGTGGTAAACTTGGTTGAACGTTATTCCTGTGGATGGACTAACCCTGTTGTTTATCTCATACCTGATTATTCCCTTGTTATCTACTTTTAATATAAGCCCTTTATGTGATGTCGCTCAGACGTCCGACTGTGGCACTCTTGTCATTTACTTTCAATATAAGCCCTTTATGTGATGTCGCTCAGACGTCCGACTATGGCACTCTTGTCATTTACTTTCAATATAAGCCCTTTATGTGATGTCGCTCAGACGTCCGACTGTGGCACTCTTGTCATTTACTTTCAATATAAGCCCTTTATGTGATGTCGCTCAGACGTCCGACTGTGGCACGCCCGCTATTTACTTTTTATATAAGCCCTTTATGTGATGTCGCTTCGGACGTCCGACTGTGGCATGTACTGTTATTTATCTTTCCTTTATAAGCCCTTTATGTGGTGTCGCCTTGACGCCCGACTGTGGCATTGTTATTTCATTTGTATCCTTTCGAGGAGTCATTCAGACACTTGATTGGCCCTTAGTATTACTTTGGGATTTCGGGAGGACTACCGCCCGACTTCCCTTTATTTTTGCCATGCATTATTATCTCATCGTCTGAGTGCGCTTGCTAATTTGTTCATATGCATCATGTTCACATTTGTTATATCTTATGTCCAAACTGTCTTGCGAGTACTTTCATAGTACTCACCTGGCTTGTTGATTTGGCCAAATGTTGACGAAGGCGATCTCATGGATGAAGAGTTTGATAGTGAGTCCGACGCCTAGAGGAATCCAAGTCAGTCCCGTGCGATCCTGGATATTGGTCACTTGTATTATATACGCTTCCGCCACCCACAATAAGTCTCCTCGAGCCTCACTCCGACGCTCGAAGAGCTGTTAGATTCAGGAGTCATGTCACCCACTTCGCTGTGATATTTCACCACCGCGTTTATTCGTGAGTTAGTAGTTATGCCACCCTATCCGCCGTTATGTTTTATCGGCGTGCTTGTAATAATTTGTTGAGCAGTCTCCGCTCAACCTTGTATCATATTTAGTACTCCTGGTTTTTCTTCTGTGATCAAGAAATTGTCTACCCGTGAGAAGGAATTCTTCTCTACTGGTCCGTAAAAGGGATCGGTTTCTCAATAAATATTTTTATTGGAAAACCGGTCGTGACACATATCATGTCACATTTTTTGATTGCATGTGATGTTTATCTTTTATACATCTTATTTTGCTTAGTTCGGCGGTAGCTTTATAAGATGATCCCTTACTAAAATTTCAAGGTATAAGTGTTCTCCCTGAGTATGCACCGTTGCGACAGTTCTTCGTGCTGAGACACCATGTGATGATCGGGTGTGATAAGCTCTACGTTCACATACAACGGTTGCAAGCCAGTTTTGCACACGCGGAATACTCGGGTTAAACATGACGAGCCTAGCATATGCAGATATGGCCTTGGAACACTAGAGACCAAAAGGTCGAGCGTGAATCATATAGTAGATATGATCAACATAGTGATGTTCACCATTGAAAACTACTCCATCACTCGTGATGATCGGACATGGTTTAGTTGATTTGGATCATGTGATCACTTAGATGATTAGAGGGATGTCTATCTAAGTGGGAGTTCTTAAGTAATTTGACTAATTGAACTTTAATTTATCATGAACTTAGTCCTGATAGTATTTTGCATAACTATGTCGTAGATCAATAGCTCGCGATGTAGCTCATTTATTTTTATATGTTCCTAGAGAAATATAAGTTGAAAGATGGTAGTAGCAATGATGCGGACTTGGTCCTTGATCTGAGGATTTTCCTCATTGATGCACAGAAGAATTATGTCCTTGATGCACCGCTAGGTGACAGACCTATTGCAGGAGCAGATGCAGACGTTATGAACGTTTTGACAAAAGCTTGGTATGATGACTACTTGATAGTTTAGTGCACCATGCTTTACGGCTTAGAACCGGGACTTCAAAAATGTTTTGAACACCACGGACCATATAAGATGTTCCAAGAGTTGAAATTAGTACTTCAGACTCATGCCCGTGTCGAGAGGTATAAGACCTCTGACAGTACTTTGCCTACAAGATGGAGGAGAATAGCTCAACCAGTGAGCATGTGCTCAGATTGTCTGGGTACTACAATTGCTTGAATCAAGTGGGAGTTAATCTTCTAGATAAGATAGTAATTGACAAAGTTCTCTAGTCACTATCTCCAAGTTACTAGAACTTCGTGATGAACTATAATATGCAAGGGACGACGAAAGTAATTCCCGAGCTCTTCGCGATGCTGAAATCGACAAAGGTAGAAATCAAGAAAGAGCATCAAGTGTCGATGGTTAACAAGACCACTAGTTTCAAGTAAAGGGGCAAAGGGAAGAAGTGGAACTTCAAGAAGAACGGCAAGCAAGTTGCTGCTCAAGTGAAAAAGCCCAAGTCTAGACCTAAGCCTGAAACTGAGTGCTTCTACTACAAAGGGACTGGTCACTGGAAGCGGAACTGTCCCAAGTATTTGGTTGATAAGAAGGATGGCGAAGTGAACAAAGGTATATTTGATATATAGATTATTGATGTGTACTTTACTAGTGCTCATAAGCAACCCCTTGATATTTGATACCGGTTCAGTTGCTATGATTAGTAACTTGAAACAGGAGTTGCAGAATAATAGAGACTAGTTAAGGGCAAGGTGAAGGTGTGTGTTGGTGTTTCCAAGATAGATATGATCACCATCACACACTCCCTCTATCTTCGGGATTAGTGTTGAACCTAAATAAATGTTATTTGGTGCTTGCGTTGAGCATGAATATGATTAGATCGTGTTTATTGCAAATACAGTTATTCATTTAAGTCAGAGAATAATTGTTGTTCTGTTTATTTGAATAAAACCTTCTATGGTCATACACCCAATGTGAATGGTTTATTGAATCTCGATCGTATGATACACATATTCATAAATATTGATGCCAAAAGATGCAAAGTTAATAATGATAGTGCAACTTATTTGTGGCACTGTCGTTTAGGTCATATTGGTGTAAAGCGCATGAAGAAACTCCATGCTGATGGGCTTTTGGAATCACTTGATTATGAATCACTTGATGCTTGCGAACCATGCCTCATGGGAAAGACGACTAAGACTCCGTTCTCCAGAACAATAGAGCGAGCAACTGACTTATTGGAAATAATGCATACTGATGTATGCGGTCCGATGAGTGTTGAGGCTCACGGTGAGTATCGTTATTTTCTGACCTTCACAGATGATTTGAGCAGATATGGGTATATTTACTTGATGAAATAAAAGTCTGAAACATTTGAAAAGTTCAAAGAATTTCAGAGTGAAGTGGAAAATCATCGTGACAAGAAAATAAAGTTTCTAAGATCTTATCGCGGAGACGAATATTTGAATTACGAGTTTGGTCTTCAACTAAAACAATGTGGAATAGTTTTACAAATTCCTGCCACCTGGAACACCACAGCATAATGGTGTGTCCGAACGGCATAACCGTACTTTATTGGATATAGTGCAATCTATGATGTCTCTTACCGATTTACCACTATCGTTTTGGGGTTATGCATTAGAGACATCTACATTCACGTTAAATAGGGCACCGTCTAATCCGTTGAGACAACACCGTATGAACTATGGTTTGGCTAGAAACCTAAGTTGTCGTTTCTTAAAGTTTGGGGTTGCGATGCTTATGTGAAAAAGTTTCAACCTGATAAGCTTGAACCCAAATCGGAGAACTGCGTCTTCATAGGATACCCAAAAGAAAATATTGGGTACACCTTCTATCACAGATTCGAAGGCAAGATCTTTGTTGCTAAGAATGGATTCTTACTAGAGAAGGAGTTTCTCTCAAAACAAGTGAATGTGAGGAAAGTAGAACTTGATGAGGTAATTGTACCTGCTCCCTTATTGGAAAGTAGTTCATCACAGAAATCTGTTCCTGTGACTCCTACACCAATTAGTGAGGAAGCTAATGATGATGATCATGTAACTTCAGATCAAGTTACTACCGAACCTCGTAGGTCAACCAGATTACGTCCCGCACCAGAGTGGTACGGTAATCCTATTCTGAAAATCATGTTACTAGACCATGATGAACCTACGAACTATGAGGAAGCGATAATGAGCCCAGATTCCAATAAATGGCTTGAGGCCATGAAATCTAAGATAGGATCCATGTATGAGAACAAAGTATGGACTTTGGTGGACTTGCCCGATGATTGGCAAGCCATTGAGAATAAATGGATCTTCAAGAGGAAGACAGATGCTGATAGTAGTGTTACTATCTACAAAGCTTGAATTGTCGCAAAAAGGTTTTCGACAAGTTCAAGGTGTTGACTACGATGAGATTTTCTCACTCGTATTGATGCTTAAAATCTGTCTGAATCATGTTAGCAATTGCCGCATTTTATGAAATTTGACAAATGGATAAACAAAACTGCATTCCTTAATGGCTTAAAGAAGAGTTGTATATGATGCAACAAGAAGGTTTGTCAATCCTAAAGGTGCTAACAAAATGTGCAAACTCCAGCGATCCATCTATGGACTGGAGCAAGCATCTCGGAGTCGGAATATATGCTTTGATAAGTTGATCAAAGCATATAGTTTTATACGGACTTGCGGTGAAGCCTGTATTTACAAGAAAGTGAGTGGGAGCACTACAACATTTCTGATAAGTATATGTGAATGACATATTGTTGATCTAAAATAATGTAGAATTTTTCTAGAAAGCATAAAGGAGTTTTTGAAAGGTGTTTTTTCAAAGAAAGACCTCGGTGAAGCTGCTTACATATTGAGCATCAAGATCTATAAAGATAGATCAAGACGCTTGATAAGTTTTTTCAATGAGTACATACCTTAACAAGATTTTGAAGTAGTTCAAAATGGAAAAGTCAAAGATAGAATTCTTGCCTGTGTTGCAAGGTGTGAAATTGAGTAAGACTCAAAGCCCGACCACGGTAGAAGATAGAAAGAGAATGAAAGTCATTCCCTATGCCTCAGCCATAGGTTCTATAAAGTATGCCATGTTGTGTACCAGATCTATTGTATACCCTACACTGAGTTTGGCAAGGGAGTACAATAGTGATCTAGGAGTAGATCACTGGACAGCGGTCAAAATTATCCTTAGTGAAATAAGGATATGTTTCTCGATTATGGAGGTGACAAAAGATTCGTCGTAAAGGGTTACATCGATGCAAGTTTTGACACTGATCCAGATGACTTTAAGTCTCAATCTGGATAGATATTGAAAGTGGGAGCAATTAGCTAGAGTAGCTCCGTGCAGAGCATTGTTGACATAGAAATTTGCAAAATACATACGGATCTGAATATGGCAGACCCGTTGACTAAACTTCTCTCACAAGCAAAACATGATCACACCTTAGTACTCTTTGGGTGTTAATCACATGGCGATGTGAACTAAGATTACTGACTCTAGTAAACCCTTTGAGTGTTGGTCATATGGCGATGTGAAATATGGGTGTTAATCACATGGTGATGTGAACTATTGGTGTCAAATCACATGGCGATGTGAACTAGATTATTGACTCTAGTGCAAGTGGGAGACTGAAGGAAATATGCCCTAGAGGCAATAATAAAGTTATTATTTATTTCCTTATTTCATGATAAATGTTTATTATTCATGCTAGAATTGTATTAACCGGAAACTTAGTACATGTGTGAATATATAGACAAACTAAGTGTCACTAGTATGCCTCTACTTGACTAGCTCGTTGAATCAAAGATGGTTAAGTTTCCTAGCCATAGACATGAGTTTTCATTTGATTAACGGGATCACATCATTAGAGAATGATGTGATTGACTTGACCCATCCCGTTAGCTTAGCATTTGATCGTTTATTATATTTCTATTGCTTTCTTCATAACTTATACATGTTCCTATGACTATGAGATTATGCAACTCCCGAATACCGGAGGAACACATTGTGTGCTACCAAACATCACAACATAACTGGGTGATTATAAAGGTGCTCTACAGGTGTCTCCGATGGTACTTGTTGAGTTGGCATAGATCGAGATTAAGATTTGTCACTCCGATTGTCGGAGAGGTATCTCTGGGCCCTCTCGGTAATGCACATCACTATAAGCCTTGCAAGCAATGTAACTAATGAGTTTGTTGTGGGATGACACATTATGGAACGAGTAAAGAGACTTGCCAGTAACGAGATTGAACTAGGTATTGAGATACCGGTGATCGAATCTCGGGCAAGTAACATACCGATGACAAAGGGAACAATGTATGTTGTTATGCGGTTTGACCGATAAAGATCTTCGTAGAATATGTAGGAGCCAATATGAGAATCTAGGTTCCGCTATTGGTTATTGATCGGAGACGTGTCTTGGTCATGTCTACATAGTCCTCGAACCCGTAGGGTCCGCACGCTTAACGTTCGGTGACGATCGGTGTTATGAGTTTATGTGTTTTGATGTACCGAAGGTAGTTCGGAGTCCCGGATATGATCATGGCCATGACGAGGAGTCTCGAAATGGTCAAGACATAAAGATCGATATATTGGAAGCCTATATTTGGACATCGGAATAGGTCCGGGTGAAATCGGGATTTTTACCGGAGTACCGGGAGGTTATCGGAACCCCCCGGTAAGTGTATGGGCCTTATTGGGCCATAATGGACAGAGAGAGTAAACCAGAGCAGGCAGCACGCCCCCTCTCCCTCTGGTCCGAATTGGACTAGGAGGGGGGCGGCGCCCCCCCTTTCCCTCCTCCCTCTCTCCCCCTTCCTTCTCTCCTAGTCCAAGTAGGGAAGGGGGGAATCCTACTCCCGGTGGGAGTAGGACTCCTCCAGGGAGCGCCATAGAGGGTCGGCCCTCCCCCTCCTCCACTCCTTTATATACGTAGCCAGGAGGGCACCCCATAGACACACAAGTTGATCAGTTGATCTTTTAGCCGTGTGCGGTGCCTCCCTCCACCATAATCCACCTCAGTCATATCGTAGCGGTGCTTAGGCGAAGCCCTGTGTCGGTAGCATCATCATCAACACCATCACGCCGTCGTGCTGACGGAACTCTCCCTCGAAGCTCTGTTGGATCGTGAGTTCGTGGGACGTCACCGAGCTGAACGTGTGCTGAAATCGGAGGTGCCATGCGTTCGGTACTTGGATCGGTCGGATCGTGAAGATGTACGACTACATCAACCGCGTTGTCATAATGCTTCCGCTTACGGTCTATGAGGGTACGTGGACGACACTCTCCCCTCTCGCTGCTATGCATCACCATGATCTTGCGTGTGCGTAGGAATTTTTTTGAAATTACTACTTTCCCCAACATGGGCACCACCGAGCTCTTTTGGAAGTTTGTGCAAAGCTCGGTCACCTCGCCAAATCCCTTTAATATGGTCGAAAGGTTGTCAATGTCCCTCTTTTTAGGGGCCAGGAACACGGCCCCATCATCTGCATAGAGGGAGGTTCTCATCATAGCCCCTCCCTCATGAATCTTATGGAGAAGACCCTTTCGTGTTTTCAACTCAATAATTAATGTAGAAGGTCAATCGTAATGACGAAAAGGAGAGGTGAAAGAGGGTCACCTTGGTGGAGGCCCCATCATGCTTGATCGAAGGACCAACCACCCCATTTATGTTGAGAGGAGGCCACGCTCGCATTATCACCATGATTGGCCATGAAGCATATTTCAAGATGCTCGATATTAGGATGTTCACGTAATTTGAGGTGACAGTAAAAGCCTCTTTCTTCGCCTTCTGTAGTTGTAGGGGAGTAACAAGGAAACCCACATCTGTTGCGTCCATGGGGAAACCCTTAATTGACCGTAAGAGACAACCGGCGTGGGGAAACTACGGTTGGTGGCGTATGAGGTATGAAGTCGACCTAGAGTAGAACATATTCTGTACCGGGAACCGCCCACTTATGCACATGAAGAGTGGATTGGAGATACGATAATTCATATTCTGTATCGGGAACCTCCCACTTCTGTACCGGGGCCAACCAGCAGCCTCAAGTCCCCGAGGTGATTGGACGTAGAGTTCAGACATAAATTTGTCGGTGCCGCCAAGAACCCACATGGGGCCATCCAGCAGGCCCGCTCAATCTTCATTGAAGTCAGGCCGCGGCGATTCAGGGTAGGATGTCAAACATTCAGGTGGGTGGAACTTGCACGAAGGCCTCGACAGGGCCCGAATACCTGCCTTTTGCCGCCATGTGTAACGCTCGCGTCACCCAACCACTGTTGCACGCTCGTGAACGTCCCCCGTCATGCACGAAGCCAGGCATCCTCATTGGTACACACCTTGTTTCCACCGGTAACGTGTTCCACGCCGCCTCTACATGTGTGGGGGGGCGGGGGTATAGTCATGTAAATGCTTGGTATTTGTATTATTCTGAGGCACATTAGCTTTCTAAATAATATTCCGCAAATTTCTATCCTCACTTGCCTCGGCACTACCCTGATCACCCTTCTCATTCCGCAATTTAAATGGAGCGCAAGATTATAGGCACTCTTCACTGAAAACAACCCACTTTTTCATATTGTCCATCAACAAAATCCTCGCCGCCCCCAAAAGATGGAATTTGTAAATTAAGAATCGCTTCAACATCATGAGAATAAAACAAAAGGCAAACAAGATTCTCATCCCAGTTTCTAGACACGGGAAGGAATAAGTCGGAATCGATTAAAGACTGATACCGCTCTTTTTGCAGGAACTTTGAGCCTCGTGCTCCATGGCACTGAAGGAAATATGCCCTAGAGGCAATAATAAAGTTATTATTTATTTCCTCATATCATGATAAATGTTTATTATTCATGCTAGAATTGTATTAACCGGAAACATAATACATGTGTGAATACATAAACAAACATAGTGTCACTAGTATGCCTCTACTTGACTAGCTCGTTAATCGAAGATGGTTGAGTTTCCTAGCCATGGACATGAGTTGTCCTTTGATTAACAGGATCACATCATTAGGAGAATGATGTGATTGACTTGACCCATTCCGTTAGCTTAGCACTTGATCGTTTAGTATGTTCCTATTGCTTTCTTCATGACTTATACATGTTCCTATGACTATGAGATTATGCAACTCCCGTTTACCGGAGGAACACTTTGTGTGCTACCAAACGTCGCAACGTAACTGGATGATTATAAAGGTGCTCTACAGGTGTCTCCGAAGGTACCCGTTGAGTTGGCGTATTTCGTGATTAGGATTTGTCACTCCGATTGTCGGAGAGGTATCTCTGGGCCCTCTCGGTAATGTACATCACTATAAGCATTGCAAGCAATGTGACTAATGAGTTAGTTGAGGGATGATGCATTACGGAACGAGTAAAGAGACTTGCTGGTAACGAGATTGAACTAGGTATTGAGATACCGACGATCGAATCTCGGGCAAGTAACATACCGATGACAAAGGGAACAACGTATGTTGTTATGCGGTTTGACCGATAAAGATCTTCGTAGAATATGTGGGAGCCAATATGAGCATCCAGGTTCCGCTATTGGTTATTGACCGGAGACGTGTCTCGGTCATGTCTACATAGCCCTCGAACCCGTAGGGTCCGCACGCTTAAAGTTTGGTGACGCTCGGCATTATGAGTTTTGTGTTTTGATGTACCGAAGGTAGTTCGGAGTCCCGGATATGATCATGGACATGACGAGGAGTCTCGAAATGGTCGAGACATAAAGATCAATATATTGGACGACTATGTTTGGACACCGGAAAGGTTCCGGAGAGTTTCGGACATTTACCGGACTACCGGAGGGTTATCGGAACCCCCCGGGGAGTTAATTGGGCCTCATGGGCCTTAGTGGGAGAAGAGGAGGGACGGCCAGGCCAGCTGCGCGCCCCCTCTCCCTCTAGTCCGAATTGGACAAGGAGGGGGGCGGGGCCCCCCTTTTTTCCTTCTCCTCCTCTCTCCCTTCCTTCCCTCTCCTACTCCAACAAGGAAAAGGAGAGTAGGACTCCCCCCTTGGCGTGCCCTCCTCCTGGCTGGCTGCCTCCCCCCCTTGCTCCTTTATATACGGGGGCAGGGGGCACCTCTAGACACACAAGTTGATCTGTTGATCTATTCCAGCCGTGTGTGGTGCCCCCCTCCACCATGTTCCACCTCGGTCATATCGTAGCGGTGCTTAGGTGAAGCCCTGCGTCGGTAGCAACATCATCACCGTCATCACGCCGTCGTGCTGACGGAACTCTCCCGTGAAGCTCTGCTGGATCGGAGTTCGCGGGACGTCATCGAGCTGAACGTGTGCTGAACTCGGAGGTGCCGTACGTTCGGTACTTGGATCGGTCGGATCGTGAAGACGTACGACTACATCAACCGCGTTGTGCTAACGCTTCCGCTTTCGGTCTACGAGGGTACATGGACAACACTCTCCCCTCTCGTTGCTATGCATCACCATGATCCAGCGTGTGCGTAGGAATTTTTTTGAAATTACTACGTTGCCCAAAAGTGGCATCCGAGCCTGGTTTTATGCGTAGATGTTATATGCACGAGTAGAACACAAGTGAGTTGTGGGCGATACAAGTCATACTGCTTACCAGCATGTCACACTTTGGTTCAGCGGTATTGTTGGATGAAGCGGCCCGGACCGACATACCGCGTACGCTTACGCGAGACTGGTTATACCGACGTGCTTTGCACATAGGTGGCTGGCGGGTGTCAGTTTCTCCAACTTTAGTTGAACCGAGTGTGGCTACGCCCGGTCCTTGAGAAGGTTAAAACAACACTAACTTGACGAACTATCGTTGTGGTTTTGATGCGTAGGTAAGAACGGTTCTTGCTCAGCCCGTAGCAGCCACGTAAAACTTGCAACAACAAAGTAGAGGACGTCTAACTTGTTTTTGCAGGGCATGTTGTGATGTGATATGGTCAAGGCATGATGCTATATTTTATTGTATGAGATGATCATGTTTTGTAGCCAAGTTATCGGCAACTGGCAAGAGCCATATGGTTGTCGCTTTATTGTATGCAATGCAATCGCCCTGTAATTGCTTTACTTTATCAATAAGTGGTAGCGATAGTTGTAGAAGCAATAGTTGGCGAGACGACAACGATGCTATGATGGAGATCAAGGTGTCGCGCTGGTGACGATGGTGATCATGACGGTGCTTCGGAGATGGAGATCACAAGCACAAGATGATGATGGCCATATCATATCACTTATATTGATTGCATGTGATGTTTATCTTTTATGCATTGTATTTTGCTTTGATTGACGGTAGCATTATAAGATGATCTCTCACTAAATTTCAAGATAAAAGTGTTCTCCCTGAGTATGCACCGTTGCCAAAGTTCGTCGTGCCGAGACACCACGTGATGATCGGGTGTGATAAGCTCTACGTTCATCTCCAACGGGTGCAAGCCAGTGTTGCACACGCAGAATACTCGGGTTTAACTTGACGAGCCTAGCATATGCAGATATGGCCTCGGAAAACTGAGACCGAAAGGTCGAGCATGAATCATATAGTAGATATGATCAACATAGTGATGTTCACCATTGAAAACTACTCCATCTCACGTGATGATCGGACATGGTTTAGTTGATTTGGATCACGTGACCACTTAGATGATTAGAGGGATGTCTATCTAAGTGGGAGTTCTTAAGTAATATGATTAATTGAACTTAAATTTATCATGAACTTAGTACCTGGTAGTATTTTGCTTGTCTATGTTGATTGTAGATAGATGGCCCGTGCTGTTGTTCCATTGAATTTTAATGCGTTCCTTGAGAAAGCAAAGTTGAAAGATGATGGTAGCAATTACACGGACTGGGTCCGTAACTTGAGGATTATCCTCATTGCTGCTCAGAAGAATTACGTCCTAGAAGCACCGCTGGGTGCCAGGCCTGCTGCAGATGCAACTGACGACGTTAAGGACGTCTGGCAGAGCAAAGCTGATGACTACTCGATAGTTCAGTGTGCCATGCTTTACGGCTTAGAACCGGGACTTCAACGATGTTTTGAACGTCATGGAGCATATGAGATGTTCCAGGAGTTGAAGTTAATATTTCAAGAAAATGCCCGGATTGAGAGATATGAAGTCTCCAATAAGTTCTATAGCTGCAAGATGGAGGAGAATAGTTCTGTCAGTGAACATATACTCAAAATGTCTGGGTATAACAATCACTTGATTCAACTGGGAGTTAATCTTCCGGATGATAGTGTCATTGACAGAATTCTTCAATCACTGCCACCAAGCTACAAGAGCTTCGTGATGAACTATAATATGCAAGGTATGGATAAGACAATACCCGAGCTCTTCGCAATGCTAAAGGCGGCGGAGGTAGAAATCAAGAAGGAGCATCAAGTGTTGATGGTCAACAAGACCACCAGTTTCAAGAAAAAGGGCAAAGGGAAGAAGAAGGGGAACTTCAAGAAGAATAGCAAACAAGTTGCTGCTCAAGAGAAGAAACCCAAGTCTGGACCTAAGCCTGAGACTGAGTGCTTCTACTGCAAGCAGACTGGTCACTGGAAGCGGAACTGCCCCAAGTATTTGGCGGATAAGAAGGATGGCAAGGTGAACAAAGGTATATGTGATATACATGTTATTGATGTGTACCTTACTAGAGCTCGCAGTAGCACCTGGGTATTTGATACTGGTTCTGTTGCTAATACTTGCAACTCGAAACAGGGACTACGGATTAAGTGAAGACTGGCTAAGGACGAGGTGACGATGCGCGTGGGAAATGGTTCCAAAGTCGATGTGATTGCCGTCGGCACGCTACCTCTACATCTACCTTCGGGATTAGTTTTAGACCTAAATAATTGTTATTTGGTGCCAGCGTTAAGCATGAACATTATATCTGGATCTTGTTTGATGCGAGACGGTTATTCATTTAAATCTGAGAATAATGGTTGTTCTATTTATATGAGTAATATCTTTTATGGTCATGCACCCTTGAAGAGTGGTCTATTTTTGTTGAATCTCTATAGTAGTGATACACATATTCATAATGTTGAAGTCAAAAGATGCAGAGTTGATAATGATAGTGCAACTTATTTGTGGCACTGCCGTTTGGGTCATATTGGTGTAAAGCGCATGAACAAACTCCATACTGATGGACTTTTGGAATCACTTGGTACTTGCGAACCATGCCTTATGGGCAAGATGACTAAAACGTCATTCTCCGGAACAATGGAGCGAGCAACAGATTTGTTGGAGATCATACATACTGATGTATGTGGTCCGATGAATGTTGAGGCTCGCGGCGGGTATCGTTATTTTCTCACCTTCATAGATGATTTGAGCAGATATGGGTATACCTACTTAATGAAACATAAGTCTAAAACATTTGAAAAGTTCAAAGAATTTCAGAGTGAAGTGGAAAATCATCGTAACAAGAAAATAAACTTTCTACGATCTGATCGTGGAGGATAATATTTGAGTTGCGAGTTTGGTCTACATTTGAAACAATGTAGAATAGTTTCACAACTCACGCCACCCGGAACACCACAGCGTAATGGTGTGTCCGAACGTCATACTCGTACTTTACTAGATATGGTGCGGTCTATGATATCTCTTACTGATTTACCGCTATCGTTTTGGGGTTATGCTTTAGAGACAGCTGCATTCACGTTAAATAGGGCACCATCGAAATCCGTTGAGACGATGCCTTATGAACTGTGGTTTGGCAAGAAACCAAAGTTGTCATTTCTTAAAGTTTGGGGCTGCGATGCTTATGTGAAAAAGCTTCAACCTGATAAGCTCGAACCCAAATCGGAGAAATGTGTCTTCATAGGATACCCAAAGGAAACTGTTGGGTACACCTTCTATCACAGATCCGAAGGCAAGACATTCGTTGCTAAGAATGGATCCTTTCTAGAGAATGAGTTTCTATCAAAAGAAGTGAGTGGGAGGAAAGTATAACTTGATGAGGTAACTTTACCTGCTCCCTTATTGGAAAATAGTTCATCACAGAAACCGTTTCCTGTGACACCTACACCAATTAGTGAGGAAGCTAATGATATTGATCATGAAACTTTAGATCAAGTTACTACCAAACCTCATAGGTCAACCAGAGTAAGATCCGCACCAGAATGGTACGGTAATCCTATTCTGGAGGTCATGTTACTTGACCAAGGCGAACCTACGAACTATGAAGAAGCGATGGTGAGCCCAGATTCCGCAAAATGGCTTGAGGCCATGAAATCTGAGATGGGATCCATCTATGAGAACAAAGTGTGGACTTTGGTTGACTTGCCCGATGATCGGCAAGCCATTGAGAATAAATGGATCTTCAAGAAGAAGACTGACGCTGACGGTAATGTTACTGTCTATAAAGCTCGACTTGTTGCAAAAGGTTTTCGACAAGTTCAAGGGATTGACTACGATGAGACTTTCTCACCCGTAGCGATGCTTAAGTCTGTCCAAATCATGTTAGCAATTACCGCATTTTATGATTATGAAATTTGGCAAATGGATGTCAAAACTGCATTCCTGAATGGATTTCTGGAAGAAGATTGTATATGATGCAACCAGAAGGTTTTGTCGATCCAAAGGGAGCTAACAAAGTGTGCAAGCTCCAGCGAACCATTTATGGATTGGTGCAAGCCTCTCGGAGTTGGAATAAACGTTTTGATAGTGTGATCAAAGCATATGGTTTTATACAGGCTTTTGGAGAAGCCTGTATTTACAAGAAAGTGAGTGGGAGTTGTGTAGCATTTCTACTATTATATGTGGATGACATATTGCTGATTGGAAATGATATAGAATTTCTGGATAGCATAAAAGGATACTTGAATAAGAGTTTTTCAATGAAAGACCTCGGTGAAGCTGCTTACATATTAGGCATCAAGATCTATAGAGATAGATCAAGACGCTTGATAGGACTTTCACAAAGCTCATACCTTGACAAAGTTTTGAAGAAGTTCAAAATGGATCAAGCAAAGAAAGGGTTCTTGCCTGTGTTACAAGGTGTGAAGTTGAGTCAGACTCAATGCCCGACCACTGCAGAAGATAGAGAGAAAATGAAAGATGTTCCCTATGCTTCATCCATAGGCTCTATCATGTATGCAATGTTGTGTACCAGACCTGATGTGTGTCTTGCTATTAGCCAAGCAGCGAGGTACCAAAGTAATCCAGGAGTGGATAACTGGACAGCGGTCAAGAACATCCTGAAATACCTGAAAAGGACTAAGGATATGTTTCTCGTTTATGGAGGTGACAAAGAGCTAGTCGTAAATGGTTACGTCGATGCAAGCTTTGACACTGATCCGGACGATTCTAAATCGCAAACCGGATACGTGTTTACATTGAACGGTGGAGCTGTCAGTTGGTGCAGTACTAAACAAAGCGTCGTGGCGAGATCTACGTGTGAAGCAGAGTACATAGCTGCTTCGGAAGCAACAAATGAAGGAGTCTGGATGAAGGAGTTCATATCCGATCTAGGTGTCATACCTAGTGCATCGGGTCCAATGAAAATCTTTTGTGACAATACTGGTGCAATTGCCTTGGCAAAGGAATCCAGATTTCACAAGAGGACCAAGCACATCAAGAGACGCTTCAATTCCATCCGGGACCAAGTCCAGGTGGGAGACATAGAGATTTGCAAGATACATACGGATCTGAATGTTGCAGACCCATTGACTAAGCCTCTTCCACGAGCAAAACATGAACAGCACCAAAACTCCATGGGTGTTAGAATCATTACTGTGTAATCTAGATTATTGACTAGTGCAAGTGGGAGATTGAAGGAAATATACCCTAGAAGCAATAATAAAGTTATTATTTATTTCCTCATATCATGATAAATGTTTATTATTCATGCTAGAATTGTATTAACCGAAAACATAATACATGTGTGAATACATAGACAAACATAGTGTCACTAGTATGCCTCTACTTGACTAGCTCGTTAATCGAAGATGGTTGAGTTGCCTAGCCATGGACATGAGTTGTCATTTGATTAACGGGATCCCATCATTAGGAGAATGATGTGATTGACTTGACCCATTCCGTTAGCTTAGCACTTGATCGTTTAGTATGTTGCTATTGCTTTCTTCATGACTTATACATGTTCCTATGACTATGAGATTATGCAACTCCCGTTTACCGGAGGAACAATTTGTGTGCTACCAAACGTCACAACGTAACTGGGTGATTATAAAGGTGCTCGACAGGTGTCTCCGAAGGTACCTGTTGAGTTGGCGTATTACGAGATTAGGATTTGTCACTCCGATTGTCGGAGAGGTATCTCTGGGCCCTCTAGGTAATGTACATCACTATAAGCCTTGCGAGCAATGTGACTAATGAGTTAGTTGCGGGATGATGCATTACGGAACGAGTAAAGAGCCTTGCTGGTAACGAGATTGAACTAGGTATTGAGATATCGGCGATCGAATCTCGGGCAAGTAACATACCGATGACAAAGGGAACAACGTATGTTGTTATGCGGTTTGACCGATAAAGATCTTCGTAGAATATGTGGGAGCCAATATGAGCATCCAGGTTCCGCTATTGGTTATTGACCGGAGACGTGTCTCGGTCATGTCTACATAGTTCTCGAACCCGTAGGGTCCGCATGCTTAAAGTTTGGTGACGCTCGGTATTATGAGTTTTGTGTTTTGATGTACCGAAGGTAGTTCAGAGTCCCGGATATGATCACGGACATGACGAGGAGTCTCGAAATGGTCGAGACATAAAGATCGATATATTGGATGACTATGTTTGGACACCGGAAAGGTTCCGGGGAGTTTCGGACATTTACCGGAGTACCGGGGGGTTACCGGAACCCCCCGGGGAGTTAATTGGGCCTCATGGGCCTTAGTGGGAGAAGAGGAGGGGCGGCCAGGGCAGCCCCCCCCCCCCCAGTTGGTGTCGGTGTCAAAACCGGCGGATCTCGGGTAGGGGGTCCCGAACTGTGCGTCTAAAGCGGATGGTAACAGGAGGCGGGGGACACAATGTTTACCTAGGTTTGGGCCCTCTCGATGGAGGTAATACCCTACTTCCTGCTTGATTGATCTTGATGATATGAGTATTACAAGAGTTGATCTACCACGAGATCGTAGAGGCTAAACTCTAGGAGCTAGCCTATGATTATGATTGTTCTTGTCCCACGGACTAAACCCTCCGGTTTATATAGACACCGGAGGGGGCTAGGGTTACACAGAGGCAGTTACAAGGGAGGAGATCTACATATCCGAATTGCCAAGCTTGCCTTCCACGCAAAGGAGAGTCCGACCCGGACACGGGACAAAGTCTTTAATCTTGTATCTTCATAGTCCAACAGTCCGGCCAAAGTATATAGTCCGGCTGTCCGAGGACCCCCTAATCCAGGACTCCCTCAGTAGCCCCAGAACCAGGCTTCAATGACGATGAGTCCGGCGCGCAGATTGTCTTCGGCATTGCAAGGCAGGTTCCTCCTCCGAATACTTCATAGAAGATTTTGAACACGAGGATCGTGTCCGGCTCTGCAAAACAAATTCCACATACCACCGTAGAGAGTATAATATTCCACAAATCTAATCTGCTAACAACTTTTCATAACGTGACATCCTGCCGTGGTCCGGTCATTACGAACCGTTTCTCCCAGCCTGCCACTGCACGCGTTGTGAGGCGGTTTTCTGGGCACGTCTTGTCGAAGCAGAGATCGTGTCCCCTTATCACGGGATTCTCATCAATACGGGTGTGGGTAACCCAACCGCACCATCAATCACGGCGCTTGGGGAATAGGCGAGTTTACCAGGCAAGTGGGGAGGCACACAGTTTCTACCGCCCTTATAAAGGGACAAGGACTCCTCTTTTTCACCCACGCCTCCTTCTTCCCTGCCCATCCATTCTCGCGCACTCGAGCTCCAGCGCCCAAGTTCGCATTTTCTCCGCCAAACCACTCCAAACATGTCCGGAGCGGGAGGCAAGTGGATGGTCTCCTCCGTTATGGAGGAGAACATTACGAAGCTCCGGGAAGCCGGATACCTGGCTGCAGACATCGCGCACCGGCTCCCATACGCGGGACAGATCGTCCCTACTCCAGAACCCCATGAGAGGGTTGTATTCCTTACCCACTTCGTCCGCGGACTGGGATTTCCCCTCCACCCATTTGTCCGCTGCTCGTGTTCTACTACGGGCTGGACTTCCATGATCTGGCCCCCAATTTCATCCTCAACATCTCAGCGTTTATCGTCGTGTGCGAGGCCTTCCTCCGCGTCAAGCCCCATTTTGGCCTGTGGCTGAAGACCTTCAACGTGAAACCGAAGGTGGTGGTTGGCCAGCAAGCGGAGTGTGGAGGCGCCATGGTGGGCAAAATGCCCAACGTCACCTGGCTTGAAGGCTCCTACGTGGAGACCATGAAGGGTGGCAATCGGGGTGGTTCTACATCACCGAGCCGCGTGACACCAACTGGGTGGCGGCCCCCAAATTTTGATCCGGCATCCCCATGCGGCTCACCTCCTGGAAAGAGAAGGGCCTATCCTGGGGCTCATCGGTGGACCTGACCGGACTCCAGAACTGTGTTAAAAACATGATGAGCAAGAAAATCAAGCTTGTCAACGTGGTCCAGGTCATGCTCTTCCGCCGGATCCTCCCGTGTCAAAGACGGGCATTCAATATGTGGGAGTTCGACCCGGCTAAGCACCAGACGCTGTGAGAGCTTTTCGACACGACGCACCAAGACATCTGGAAGGTGTTGTTCAAGTCCGCCGAGGTGCCTCCTCCCCTTACCGAGGATCGCGGACTCAGCGCAAAGCGCCCTGCCAATCCGGTAAGCTCCTTATATCTCATAAGATATTCCTTTCCCCAGTATAATCATGTGAGGGATCTGAGCCTCCACGCCATTTAACAGGACTGGGTGGCAACAGCGGAGCGGATCGATTGTCCGGCCCCACTGCCCGAGGATCCAGCAAGGGCTCTCCTGACGGAGATGCTGGTTCCGGCGCCCTATGAGGCGCCGGAGAAGAAGGCCAAGAAGAAGGCCGCGGGGACCAGGAAAGGTCTCCGGCGCAAGGTTGTATCGGACTCATCGTCCGATAACACCGAGGCGCCCTCCTCCCATGAAAACGAGGAGGAGGAAAGTTCTCCCCCCTCCCTAGCCGGGGGAAACAAGAAAAGGAAGGCCGCCCCATCTGGGGAGGCCGAAGGGTCCAAGAAGGGAAGAACCCTCCTTCCGGACTGCTCCACAGCGGTCGCTTTCAGCGACGAGGAGCGGTTACCCAGGGACAATCCCCTGGCGAAGTCGTAAGTATCCGAATACCATAATAGTTCCGGTATATTTCGTTTTATTGCTTCTTATCATGCCAAACATGATCATGCAGTCCATCCAAAGCCCATATCGACGTATCCTCTTCGGATGAGTCTTTGGGCCAGTCGGAGATGAAGAGCGATTCACTCCCGACCGCCTCCTCCCCCCGCCCTACGGACGACGTCGAGGTGTTGTCTCAAAGCGCACCGAACCAAGGGGAGGTAGTTCTGGAGGCGCCCCAAGGCGACGTCCCAGATGCTGGGCGCATGGGGGGCAAGACTCCCATGGGCTCTAATGACGGGGGCATCAAGTTTAGCCCCCAGCCGAATACTGCGCCGGAACCTCCAGTTGTTCCGGATTCTGTCAGGCGGCCCCTCGCTAAGGGGGGCAAGCCGTCTGTGCCGATGGCCTCTGTCCATCCAGAGGCATCAGACAACTTGCTGGAAGCGCTTCGCGGCGCTTCCATTGACGAAGAGCACCGCACTATCATGAGTGCGGTGGTCGAGAAAGTTTGGTCCGCCAAAAGCGGACTGACTGAAGCCTGCGCCAGCCTCCTAACAGGCTTTGAGGTAAGTAATCAAATATGAGAAAATTTTACAGCATAGAAAGTAGCCCCTGATGCTCTGTTTGGTGTTCGCAAAGGAAAGCCGAACAGAGGATCAAATAATAATCGCAGGAGTCTACTCAGAATGTGTCTATGTGAATAAGCAGGCTTCACTGTTGGCCGCTGCCGCTCGTACGGCGGAGGTCTCCGCACTGAAGCGGGACCTTGAGCGGTCCGAGGAAGATCTCGGCCTTACCAAGAGGCAGCTCGAAGAGAACAAAGGTAAGTGATACCCCGTCTGTATATCAATAAAAAAGAAGGTGGTTGTTAGATCATAGGATCGTCATGAATTTTGCTAGGGGCCACGACCGAAGTGGCGGCGCTGAAGAAGGCGTTGTCCGAGGCCGAAGACAAAGCGGCTAAGGAGCGCACCGAGCGCGAGAAACAAGAGGCCCGAGTCAGCAAGGTTGTAACACCCCGGATGTAACTTTCCATATTTGTAACTCCAACTCTTGCCATTTTCGGCTATGTGTTATGATATTCCCTTCGTGGTCGGGTTTTGTTTTTCGTTTTGCATTTTGTTCATGTCATGCATCTCATACCATGTCATCATGTGCATCGCATTTGCATACGTGTTCGTCTCAGGCATCCGAGCATTTTCCCCGTTGTCCGTTTTGCAATCCGGCACTCCTACCTCCTCCGGTGCACCCCTTTTGTTTTCTTTCATGAGCGGGTGTCAAACGTTCTCGGAATGGACTGAGGCTTGTCAAGTGGCCTTGGTATACCACCGGTAGACCACCGGTCAAGTTTCGTTCCATTTGGTGGTCGTTTGGTACTCCAACGGTTAACCGGGCAATCGCAAAGTCCATTTGTGTGTTGCAGCAAAACCCCCCTCAAAAACATCCCAAAACCCACCAAACTCTATTCCATGCTCTAGGTCGTTCGATCACGATCGTGTGGGCGAAAACCGCACCTCATTTGGACTCTCCTAGCTCCCTCTACCTATATATTTGCATCTCTCCCGATTTACATTCGCAGTCCAACCCTAGTCCCCTTCCCTCTCCGCGGGCGGACGTGTCCGTACCGCCGCCGAACGATCCTGCCGCCGCCCTCCGACTAATCCTGTGGCGCCACGTCGCCCGCCGGCTCTCCCACCACCGCGGCCCGCCCTTCCCGCAGCTGGCCCACGCGGCCCGCGCGCCGACGCCGCCCGCGCCCCGCGCGCGCCTCCCTCCGCGCCGCCGCCGTGCCCCGCCGCCGTTGCCTCGCCGGCCACCGCCGTCCTCACCCTCCGCCGCCGCCGCCTCGCCGTTCGTCGCCGGCCGGAGCCCGCACCACCACCGCCGCACGCCATCCCGTGCCGCCGCCCGAGTCGCCGCCTCCCTCCTCCGCCGGTCGCCGCCCCGCCATCTCCCTCCTCCACGTCGGCCGCCGGCCCTCTTCCGGTCCACTCTCCGGCGAAGTTCGCGCCGCCGCCGCGGAACCCTAGCCCGATCCGATCTGGTCAGACCTAAGGTTGACCCGAGACCCCGATTTATTTCTAAGTCATGTGATTCTTTACAGTATATTGCCATGTTCACAGCATCATAACTCTCTGCATATAGCTCCGTTTCACGCGTGCAATATATCAAAATGTTCGCCTCGTGATGCTCTACATTTTGTTCAATTGCACCATGTTCATTTGAGTCCATCTTGATGCCCAAATCTCTACTGCAAGAGTGCTAGTTGCTGTTGTCTGCTGTTACTTAGCAGAACTTGAGGATTTGTTATTTTTGTATCATTTAATCTGTGCATCTTATGGGCATGAGCTCTACATGTGTTTTGTTGTATGCCATCTTTCCAAGGGTGTATGCCATGTATTTTTGTGATCTCTGTGCTGACTAGCACAAGCATGCAAACTAGGCCCCATAATGTTTCTGATTTCAGGGACTTAGTATTTTTCTCTAAGTCTGTTAGTGCTGTTATTTTGTTGCCATGTAAACTTGATGATACAGAGAGATCCATGCATATTTTGGAGATGTTCAGTAAGGATGTTTTGTAATTGTTGTAATTGATCAATTCCTGCCCTTGTTTGCAATTATGAAGTATCACAGCATGGCTCAATCTTGCTCTACTTTTGCTATAAAATATTTCTGGCAGATTGTTTACATGTTATTCAATTTTGCCAAGCTTGTTCTAGTTGTCTCATACATGCTATGTATTTGTTCTTGCCATGGATAGCTTCATAAACATGCCATCTTGCTGTAGGTATGCTTGTCTTGTCATGCATTTCTTTGTGGTGAGTGCATCAAGCTCACCAAGATGCCTTCATATTATTGTTTCTGCCATGCTCTGTTTTTCTGCCAAGTCTGGAACCTGTTAACGAAACTTGCTATGTTTACATGGTTGCCATCATATCTTCTGATCCTTTTTGGCTTATGGTCAGTAAGGAACTTTTGTCATATGCATTTAGTAGAATACTGCCATGCCTTGCTTTGCTATGTTAAGTTCCTGTAGCATGTTGATTTCGTGCTCTGAACATTGCTACCTGATGCTGTTTCAGACATGTCCAGTAATTTCACCAAGTCTGTGAACCTGTTATCTTTTGCACTTTTTCCATGCTTGTTTGAGCCTGTTATGTTGTGATCTAGCCGTAGCTTGGTGTTCATCTTTTGTCAAGCATCTCCTGTAGATTACTGTCATATGCTCTGTTGCTATGTTGGAGTGCTGTAGCATTGTTACTTGTTGCATTCTAAGTGCTATCATGCTGTTAATCGCAGATTCGTGTCATTTTTGCTTTGCTTGCCATTTGCAAACCGTGCATCCGTTTCCGGTGATCTTTATATCGATTTCGACCGAAATCATCTCATATTTCCAGTGGCGTTCTTGGTTTATCAAGTTACTGCCTTGTTCATCATTTTCCTCCCGGAGCACGCATACGCACCGCATATCATATCTTGCATATCATACATGTTTTGCATCATGTTGCTTGTGCATTTCCCGTGATTGATTATGGTTCCATTGCTTGTGTTCTTGTCTTGGGTAGAGCCGGGAGACGATTTCGTGAATGAGGAACCTGTTGAGTACGCTTACGAGGATCAAGCTTTCGACAACTCTGAGAACCTTGCAGGCAAGATGACCACCCCTCGAAATCACTTATATCTTTGCTTTGCTAGTTGTTCGCTCTATTGCCATGCTGAGCTACCTACCACTTGCTATATCATGCCTCCCATATTGCCATGTCAGCCTCTAACCATCCTTTCCTAGCAAACCGTTGTTTGGCTAAGTTACCGCTTTTGCTCAGCCCTTCTTATAGCGTTGCTAGTTGCAGGTGAAGTTGAAGTTTGTTCCATGTTGGAACATGGATATGTTGGGATATCACAATATCTCTTATTATATTAATGCATCTATATATTTGGTAAAGGGCGGAAGGCTCGGCCTTATGCCTGGTGTTTTGTTCCACTCTTGCCGCCCTAGTTTCTGTCATACCGGTATTATGTTCCTTGAGTTGCGTTCCTTACGCGGTCGGGTGATTTATGGGACCCCCTTGACAGTTCGCCTTGAATAAAACTCCTCCAGCAAGGCCCAACCTTGGTTTTACCATTTGCCACCTAAGCCTTTTTCCCCCGGGTTTTCTAGAGCCCGAGGGTCATCTTTATTTTAAACCCCCGGGCCAGTGTTCCTCTGAGTGCTGGTCCAAACTAGAGCCCTTTGCAGCGCCACCTTGGGGAAACTCGAGGATTGGTTTTAGTTGTATGGACTGCTCATCCGGTGTGCCCTGAGAACGAGATATGTGCAGCTCCTATCGGGATTTGTCGCCACATTCGGGCGGCTTTGCTGGTCTTGTTTTACCATTGTCGAAATGTCTTGTAAACCGGGATTCCGACACTGATCGGGTCTTTCCGGGAGAAGGTTTATCCTTCGTTGACCGTGAGAGCTTATGATGGGCTAAGTTGGGACACCCCTGTAGGGTATTATCTTTCGAAAGCCGCGCCCGCGGTTATGAGGCAGATGGGAATTTGTTAATGTCCGGTTGTAGAGAACTTGTCACTTGAACCAATTAAAATACATCAACTGCGTGTGTAGCCGTGATGGTCTCTTCTCGGCGGAGTCAGGGAAGTGAACACGGTTTGAGTTATGAATGACGTAAGTAGGAGTTCAGGATCACTTCTTGGTCTTTGCTAGTTGACGACCGTTCCGTTGCTTCTCTTCTCGCTCTCTTTTGCGTATGTTAGCCACCATATACGCTTAGTGCCTGCTGCACCTCATTACACCATCTTTTCCTATAAGCTTAAATAGTCTTGATCTCGCGGGTGTGAGATTGCTGAGTCCTCGTGACTCACAGATTCTACCAAAATAGTTGCAGGTGCCGACGATGCCAGTGCAGATGATGGGATCGACCTCAAGTGGGAGTTCGATAAGGAACGTGGTCGTTACTATGTGTCTTTTCCTGATGATCAGTAGTGGAGCCCAGTTGGGATGATCAGGGATCTAGCATTTGGGGTTATCTTATTTTCATTTGGATCTTGACCGTAGTCGGTCTATGTGTGTATTTTGGATGATGTATGAATTATATTTATGTATTGTGTGAAGTGGCGATTGTAAGCCAACTCTTTATCCCATTCTTGTTCATTACATGGGACTGTGTGAAGATGACCCTTCTTGCGACAAAACCACAATGCGGTTATGCCTCTAAGTCGTGCCTCGACACGTGGGAGATATAGCCGCATCGTGGGCGTTACAGAAGTTCAGCAAGAGCTCCAGGATTTTGTCAAGAAATACGAGTCCTTGGAGCGTGACTCCAAGACGCAAGGGTCCGAGCCTGCGAAGGCCCTTGAGAACGCACAAAATGCCAAGGCTGAAGCCCAAAAGGCCCTCCAGGAGATTCAGGCGGTCAAGAAGATAGCAGCGGGTAAGGCATTCATTATGCAAAGCAAGCATGTGAAGGAAACTTTCCTTTTACTTACCCGAATTCGGAGCTCTCCAGGAGCGTTCGCAGATCTACCCCGCAGCGTATCGGATGCCGCAAAGTTCTACCGGGCCGAGGAAGGGAGCTTGACGGAGAAGTTGTTCTGGTCTCAGTATACTGGGACCGAACATCCGATGCCCTTGAGCGACCAGTTGAAGCAACTGGTCGAGCTTCACAAGGCGACCGAACTGGCCATGAGGGGTCTCATAGTCCGGATGTGGCCTGGCGAGCCCCTTCCTGGCAGCTACTTCGGCCTGGTAAAGGGGCTTGTGAATGCCTGCCCACGGTTTGAAGTCATAAAGCGGTCTGTCTGCATTGAAGGTGCGTCCAGGGCTTTTGCCCGGGCGAAAGTGCACTGGGGGAAGATGGACGCCGAAAAGCTGGTGAAGGAGGGGTCGCCGGAGGGCAAGGAGCATCGCCACCCCGAAAAGTATTATGACAGTGTCTTGAAGGGCGCTCGCCTTGTGGCAGCGGAATGTGCTAAGGATGTAATATTTGAATGAATGTACTCATGTGATCCTGTAATATGAAACGAGTTCATGTGCGCTATGCAACGCTTGTTAATTTAAAATATTACCTTCTGTGCGGCCGTTTATAAAATCTGAGAGTTGGCCAGTCGTCGGCTTCTGCCCCCATGTAACTAGTACTGAGGTGTTCGGGATAAACCTGATCACTCTTCATCCCAGTTTTGGGTCCTTCGAAGGAGGTGTTCAGCACAACGAACCAGGCAATCGGACTATAAAGCTTTATCACTCTCACTTAGCCATAGAAGTCTACAATTTTAAATTTTGGCGAAGCCCCTAGTATTCCGAAGGCCGAACTTGGGGCGCTAGGTACGCCTAAATCGGACAAGGCTGACTCCTCGCCCGAAGCGGAAACAATCTTTAAGGATTTGAGACCTCTCGAACAGCGACCAGCTCTCGCCGCATCATGACAGTCAGTTTTCGGCTTTCTCTACTGAGGTGCTCGCCCGGAAGAACCGGGACACAATCGCAGTAGTTCTCCCAGTGCTACCTTAGCCGATATAGCGGAACGTAAGGTACCAAAACATCGGAGCCGGGAAAACCCAACTATTGACCCAAGACATGATTCGGAGCTGATGCATATAATGCTATAAGTTCGGGGTGCCACACTGTCGAAAGTGTTTGGGCTTTTCTTGCCGTGTTATGGGGTACAATGAAGCCCCTGGCGCACTGGTCGTACCAGAATGTACGGGTGCAATTTGTCGTAAATAAGCAGACAAGGGGAAAAAGATGAAGAAATGCAATAATAAGCTAAAGTTGTACATTGTTATTTAAATGATACGACAAAGCGTATGTATACAAGTAGTGCAATAAGCAAAAATAGGACTATTTGACATGTCCTATCCAAGGGCAAGCTGCGTGTGGGTATGTAAAACAGGTATAGCGATCGTTATCAGAGACCACCTGGGGATTCCCTTGTACGTCAAAGCTTCTTGCTTCCTTGGTGTTTCCTTCCTGTGATGGGTCCGATAGTCAGGCGATCGGAAAGGGCTTCCAGAGAATAGGGTCCTGAAAGGAAGAAAATGGTAAAGATATTTGGGTCCTGAGGCGGTTGAGCCGCATTGTGGGCCGTGCCATAGCCGTGCCTCCGCCTATGCCCATGGTATCTTAAGTGCGTAATTATGTACGCGCGGCACAAATTTCACCGCTTGACTGGGACTAGGACGGAGGCCGAATTGCTAGCCGAGCTCTAAACGTGCCTGGTGATCCTGTTGCAGGGTACTCCGGACTCGCTTGAAGGTGTCCGGGGGCTTGTTTGCCGAATTGGCGGTTGGCCTCAGAAGGTTGCTTTGTCCTTCCGCTGCGAGGGCCGCAGTGTGCTCCTCCGTGCGGAGCGAGCGTTCTGTGTTTCCATTAACTGTTATAACCCCGCGAGGTCCTGGCATTTTGAGCTTGAGGTATGCATAATGCGGTACCGCATTGAATCTAGCAAATGCAGTTCGTCCGAGTAGTGCGTGATAGCCACTGTGGAAGGGGACGATATCGAAGATTAATTCCTCGCTTCGGAAGTTGTCCGGAGATCCGAAGACCACTTCCAGTGTGATTGAGCCCGTGCAACAGGCCTCTACACCTGGTATGACACCTTTGAAGGTGGTTTTTGTGGGTTTGATCCTCGAGGAGTCTATACCCATTTTGCGCACTGTATCCTGGTAGAGCAGGTTCAGGCTGCTGCCACCATCCATAAGGACTCGAGTGAGGTGAAATCCGTCAATGATGGGATCAAGGACCAATGCGGCAGAACCACCATGACGGATACTAGTGGGTGCTGGGGATCGTAACAGAAATTTAAAAATTTTCTACGCATCACCAAGATCAATCTATGGAGCCATCTAGAAACGAGAGAGAGAGAGGAGTGCATCTACATACCCTTGTAGATCGCGAGCGGAAGCGTTCAAGAGAACGGGGTTGATGGAGTCGTACTCGTCGTGATCCAAATCACCGATGATCCTAGCGCCGAACGGACGGCACCTCCGCGTTCAACACACGTACGGAGCGGAGACGTCTCCTCCTTCTTGATCCAGCAAGGGGGAAGGAGAAGTTGATGGAGATCCAGCAGCACGACGGCGTGGTGGTGGAAGCAGCGGGATTCCAGCAGGGCTTCGCCAAGCGCTACTAGAGGAGGAAGAGGTGTCACGGGAGGGAGAGGGAGGCGCCAGGGCTTAGGGTGCAGCTGCCCTCCCTCCCCTCCACTATATATAGGGGCTAGGGGGGCGCATGCCCCCCTTGGAGATCCCATCTAGAGCCGGGGCGGCGGCCCCTCGGGGGACAACGGCCCCCTTAGGGTTTCCAACCAGGGGGCGCATGCCCCCTCGGGGGGCAACGGCCCCCTAGGGTTTCCAACCCTAGGTGCCTTGGGCCCTTGGGTGGGGCGCACCAGCCCACCAGGGGCTGGTTCCCACACCACTTCAGCCCATGGGGCCCTCCGGGATAGGTGGCCCCACCCGGTGGACCCCCGGGACCCTTCCGGTGGTCCCGGTACAATACCGGTGACGCCAGAAACTCTCCCGGTGGCCGAAACTGGACTTCCTATATATAAATCTTTACCTCCAGACCATTCCGGAACTCCTCGTGACGTCCGGGATCTCATCCGGGACTCCGAACAACTTTCGGTTAACCGCATACTAATATATCTACAACTCTAGTGTCACCGAACCTTAAGTGTGTAGACCCTACGGGTTCGGGAGACACGTAGACATGACCGAGACAACTCTCCGGTAAATAACCAACAGCAGGATCTGGATACCCATGTTGGCTCCCACATGCTCCACGATAATCTCATCGGATGAACCACGATGTCGAGGATTCAATCAATCTCGTATACAATTCCCTTTGTCTATCGGTACGATACTTGCCCGAGATTCGATCGTCGGTATACCGATACCTTGTTCAATCTCGTTACGGCAAGTCTCTTTACTCGTTACGTAATGCATGATCCCGTGACTAACTACTTAGTCACATTGAGCTCATTATGATGATGCATTACCGAGTGGGCCCAGAGATACCACTCCGTCATACGGAGTGACAAATCCCAGTCTCGATCCGTGCCAACCCAACAAACACTTTCTGAGATACCTGTAGTGCACCTTTATAGCCACCAAGTTACGTTGTGACGTTTGGTACACCCAAAGCATTCCTATGGTATCCGGGAGTTGCACGATCTCATGGTCTAAGGAAATGATACTTGACATTAGAAAAGCTTTAGCAAACGAACTACACGATCTAGTGATATGCTTAGGATTGGGTCTTGTCCATCACATCATTCTCCTAATGACGTGATCCCATTATCAATGACATCCAATGTCCATGGTCAGGAAACCATAACCATCTATTGATCAACGAGCTAGTCAACTAGAGGCTCACTAGGGACATGTTATGGTCTATGTGCTCACACATGTATTACGATTTCCGGATAACACAATTATAGCATGAGCAATAGACAATTATGATGAACAAGGAAATATAATAATAACCATTTTATTATTGCCTCTAGGGCATATTTCCGACAGTCTCCCACTTGCACTAGAGTCAATAATCTAGTTACATTGTGATGAATCATACACCCATAGAGTTCTGGTGTTGATCATCTTTCGCCCGTGGAAGAGGTTTAGTCAACGGATCTGCGACATTCAAATCCGTATGCACTTTACAAATATCTATGTCTCCATTTTGAACATTTTCATGAATGGAGTTGAAGCGACGCTTGATGTGCCTGGTCTTCTTGTGAAACCTGGGCTCCTTAGCAAGGGCAATAGCTCCAGTGTTGTCACAGAAGAGAGTCATCGGCCCCGATGCATTGGGAATAACTCCGAGGTCGGCAATGAACTCATTCATCCAGATTGCTTCATGTGCTGCCTCCGAGGCTGCCATGTACTCCGCTTCACATGTAGATCCCGCCACGACGCTTTGCTTGCAACTGCACTAGCTGACTACCCCACCATTCAAAATATACATGTATCTGGTTTGAGACTTAGAGTCATCCAGATCTGTGTCGAAGCTAGCATCGACGTAACCCTTTGCGACAAGCTCTTCGTCACCTCCATAAACGAGAAACATATCCTTAGTCCTTTTCAGGTACTTCAGGATGTTCTTGACTGCTGTCCAGTGTTCCATGCCGGGATTACTTTGGTACCTTCCTACGAAACATACGGCAAGGTTTACATCAGGTCTGGTACACAGCATGGCATACATAATAGACCCTATGGCCGAGGCATAGGGGATGACACTCATCTTTTCTTTATCTTCTGCCGTGGTCGGGCATTGAGCCGTGCTCAATATCACACCTTGCAATACAGGCAAGAACCCCTTCTTGGACTGATCCATATTGAACTTCTTCATTATCTTGTCAAGGTATGTGCTTTGTGAAAGACCTATGAGGCGTCTCGATCTATCTCTATAGATCTTGATGCCTAATATGTAAGCAGCTTCTCCAAGGTCCTTCATTGAAAAACACTTATTCAAGTAGGCCTTTATGCTTTCCAAGAATTCTATATCATTTCCCATCAATAATATGTCATCTACATATAATATGAGAAATGCTATGGAGCTCCCACTCACTTTCTTGTAAACACAGGCTTCTCCATAAGTCTGTGTAAACCCAAACACTTTGATCATCTCATCAAAGCAAATGTTCCAACTCCGAGATGCCTGCACCAGCCCATAGATTGAGCGCTGGAGCTTGCATACCTTGTCAGCATTCTTAGGATCGACAAAACCTTCCGGCTGCATCATATACAATTCTTCCTTAAGGAAGCCATTAAGGAATGCCGTTTTGACGTCCATTTGCCATATTTCATAATCGTAGAATGCGGCAATTGCTAACATGATTCGGACGGACTTCAGCTTCGCTACGGGTGAGAAGGTCTCATCGTAGTCAACTCCTTGAACTTGTCGATAACCCTTAGCGACAAGTCGAGCTTTATAGATGGTAACATTTCCATCCGCGTCCGTCTTCTTCTTAAAGATCCATTTATTTTCTATCGCTCGCCAATCATCGGGCAAGTCTGTCAAAGTCCATACTTTGTTTTCATACATGGATCCTATCTCGGATTGCATGGCTTCAAGCCATTTGTTGGAATCTGGGCCCGCCATTGCTTCTTCATAGTTCGAAGGTTCACCGTTGTCCAACAACATGATTTTCAGGACAGGGTTGCCGTACCACTCTGGTGCGGAACGTGTCCTTGTGGACCTACGAAGTTCAGTGGTAACTTGATCATGGTCGTCATCATTAACTTCCTCTCTAGTCGGTGCAGGCACCACAGAAACATTTTCTTGTGCTGCGCTACTTTCTGGTTCGAGAGGGGTCATCTCATCAAGTTCCACTTTCCTCCCAGTTACTTCTTTTGAGAGAAACTCTTTCTCCAGAAAGGACCCGTTCTTGGCAACGAAGATCTTGCCTTCGGATCTGAGGTAGAAGGTATACCCAATGGTTTCCTTAGGGTATCCTATGAAGACGCATTTTTCCGACTTGGGTTCGAGCTTTTCAGGTTGAAGTTTCTTGACATAAGCATCGCATCCCCAAACTTTAAGAAACGACAGCTTAGGTTTCTTTCCAAACCATAATTCATACGGTGTTGTCTCAACGGATTTCGACGGAGCCCTATTTAAAGTGAATGCGGCAGTCTCTACAGCATAACCCCAAAATAATAGCGGTAGATCGGTAAGAGACATCATAGATCGCACCATATCCAATAGAGTGCGATTACGACGTTCGGACACACCATTACGCTGAGGTGTTCCAGGCGGCGTGAGTTGTGAAACAATTCCACATTTCTTTAAGTGTGTGCCAAATTCGTGACTCAAATATTCCCCTCCACGATCTGATCGTAAGAACTTTATTTTCCTGTCACGTTGATTCTCAACCTTACTCTGAAATTCCTTGAACTTTTCAAAGGTCTCAGACTTGTGTTTCATTAAGTAGACATACCCATATCTACTCAAGTCATCGGTGAGGGTGAGAACATAATGATAGCCACCACGAGCCTCAACGCTCATTGGACCGCACACATCAGTATGTATGATTTCCAATAAGTTGGTCGCTCGCTCCATTGTTCCAGAGAACGGAGTCTTGGTCATTTTGCCCATGAGGCATGGTTCGCACGTGTCAAATGATTCATAATCAAGAGACTCCAAAAGTCCATCTGCATGGAGTTTCTTCATGCGTTTGACACCAATGTGACCAAGGCGGCAGTGCCACAAGTATGTGGGACTATCATTATCAACCTTACATTTCTTGGCATTCACACTATGAATATGTGTAACATCACGTTCGAGATTCATTAAGAATAAACCATTGACTAGCGGGGCATGACCATAAAACATATCTCTCATATAAATAGAACAACCATTATTCTCGGATTTAAATGAGTAGCCATCTCGCATCAAACGAGATCCAGATACAATGTTCATGCTCAAAGCTGGCACTAAATAACAATTATTGAGGTTTAAAACTAATCCTGTAGGTAAATGTAGAGGTAGCATGCCGACGGCGATCACATCGACCTTGTAACCATTCCCGACGAGCATCGTCACCTCGTCCTTCGCCAGTCTCCGCTTATTCCGCAGCTCTTGCTTTGAGTTACAAATATGAGCAACCGCACCGGTATCAAATACCCAGGAGCTACTACGAGCGCTGGTTAGGTACACATCAATGACATGTATATCACATATACCTTTGGTATTGCCGGCCTTCTTATCCGCTAAGTACTTGGGGCAGTTCCGCTTCCAGTGACCGTTTCCCTTGCAATAAAAGCACTCGGTCTCAGGTTTGGGTCCATTCTTTGTCTTCTTCCCGGCAGCTTGCTTACCGGGCGCGGCAACTCCCTTGCCGTCTTTCTTGAAGTTCTTCTTACCCTTGCCTTTCTTGAACTTAGTGGTTTTATTCACCATCAACACTTGATGTTCCTTTTTGATCTCCACCTCCGCTGATTTCAGCATTGAATATACCTCAGGAATGGTCTTTTCCATCCCCTGCATATTGAAGTTCATCACAAAGCTCTTGTAGCTAGGTGGAAGCGACTGAAGGATTCTGTCAACAACCGCGTCATCCGGGAGATTAACTCCCAGCTGAGACAAGCGGTTGTGCAACCCAGACATTTTGAGTATGTGTTCACTGACGGAACTATTCTCCTCCATCTTACAACCGTAGAACTTGTCGGAGACTTCATATCTCTCGACCTGGGCATGAGTTTGGAAAACCATTTTCAGCTCTTGGAACATCTCATATGCTCCGTGTTGCTCGAAACGCTTTTGGAGCCCCGGTTCTAAGCTGTAAAGCATGCCGCACTGAACCAGGGAGTAATCATCAACATGTGTTTGCCAGGCGTTCATAACATCTTGGTTTGCTGGGACGGGTGCTTCACCTAGCGGTGCTTCAAGGACATATGCTTTCTTGGCAGCTATGAGGATGATCCTCAAGTTCCGGACCCAGTCCGTATAGTTGCTACCATCGTCTTTCAGCTTGGTTTTCTCTAGGAACGCGTTGAAGTTGAGGTTGACATTAGCGTGGGCCATTTGATCTACAAGACATATTGTAAAGATTTTAGACTAAGTTCATGATAATTAAGTTCATCTAATCAAATTATTAATGAACTCCCACTCAGACAGACATCCCTCTAGTCATCTAAGTGATACATGATCCGAGTCAACTAGGCCGTGTCCGATCATCACGTGAGACGGACTAGTCATCATCGGTGAACATCTTCATGTTGATCGTATCTGCTATACGACTCATGTTTGACCTTTCGGTCTCTTGTGTTCCGAGGCCATGTCTGTACATGCTAGGCTCGTCAAGTCAACCTAAGTGTATTGCGTGTGTAAATCTGGCTTACACCCGTTGTATGCGAACGTTAGAACCTATCACACCCGATCATCACGTGGTGCTTCGGAACAACGAACCTTCGCAATGGTGCACAGTTAGGGGAAACACTTTCTTGAAATTTTAGCGAGGGATCATCTTATTTATGCTACCATTGTTCTAAGCAAATAAGATGTAAAACATGATAAACATCACATGCAATCAAATAGTGACATGGTATGGCCAATATCATTTTGCTCCTTTTGATCTCCATCTTCGGGGCGCCATGTTCATCATCGTCACCGGCATGACACCATGATCTCCATCATCGTGTCTTCATGAAGTTGTCTCACCAACTATTACTTCTACTACTATGGCTAACGGTTAGCAATAAAGTAAAGTAATTACATGACGTTTCAGTTGACACGCAGGTCACAAATAAATTAAGACAATGATCAATCTATGTAATTACATCCTAGGCTCCTGCCGGTTGTCATACTCATCGACATGCAAGTCGTGATTCCTATTACAAGAACATGATCAATCTCATACATCACATATATCATTCATCACATTCTTCTGGCCATATCACATCACATGACACATGCTGCAAAAACAAGTTAGTCGTCCTCTAATTGTTGTTGCAAAAATTTTACGTGGCTGTTATAGGTTTCTAGCAAGAACGTTTCTTACCTACGCCAAAACCACAACGTGATATGCCAATTTCTATTTACCCTTCATAAGGACCCTTTTCATCGAATCCGATCCGACTAAAGTGGGAGAGACAGACACCCGCTAGCCACCTTATGCAACTAGTGCATGTCAGTCAGTGGAACCTGTCTCAAGCGTACGTGTAAGGTCGGTCCGGGCCGCTTCATCCCACGATCCTGCCGAATCAGGATAAGACTAGTAATGGCAAGTAAATTGACAAAATCGACGCCCACAACAACTTGTGTTCTACTCGTGCATAGAAACTACGCATAGACCTAGCTCATGATGCCACTGTTGGGGATCGTAACAGAAATTTAAAAAATTTCTACGCATCACCAAGATCAATCTATGGAGTCATCTAGCAACGAGAGAGAGAGGAGTGCATCTACATACCCTTGTAGATCGCGAGCGGAAGCGTTCAAGAGAACGGGGTTGATGGAGTCGTACTCGTCGTGATCCAAATCACCAATGATCCTAGCGCCGAACGGACGGCACCTCCGCGTTCAACACACGTACGGAGCGGAGATGTCTCCTCCTTCTTGATCCAGCAAGGAGGAAGGAGAAGTTGATGGAGATCCAGCAGCACGACGGCGTGGTGGTGGAAGCAGCGGGATTCCAGCAGGGCTTCGCCAAGCGCTACTAGAGGAGGAAGAGGTGTCACGGGAGGGAGAGGGAGGCGCAGGGCTTAGGGTGCGGCTGCCCTCCCTCCCCTCCACTATATATAGGGGCTAGGGGGCGCATGCCCCCTTGGAGATCCCATCTAGAGGGGGCGGCGGCCCCTCAGGGGGCAACGGCCCCCTTAGGGTTTCCAACCAGGGGGGCGCATGCCCCCTCAGGGGGCAACGGCCCCCTAGGGTTTCCAACCCTAGGCGCCTTGGGCCCTTGGGTGGGGCGCACCAGACCACCAGGGGCTGGTTCCCACACCACTTCAGCCCATGGGGCCCTCCGGGATAGGTGGCCCCACCCGGTGGACCCCCGGGACCCTTCCGGTGGTCCCGGTACAATACCGGTGACCCCCGAAACTCTCCCGGTGGCCGAAACTGGACTTCCTATATATAAATCTTTACCTCCGGACCATTCCGGAACTCCTCGTGACGTCCAGGATCTCATCTGGGACTCCGAACAACTTTCGGTTAACCGCATACTAATATCTCTACAACTCTAGCGTCACCGAACCTTAAGTGTGTAGACCCTACGGGTTCGGGAGACACGTAGACATGACCGAGACAACTCTCCGGTCAATAACCAACGGCGGGATCTGGATACCCATGTTGGCTCCCACATGCTCCACGATAATCTCATCGGATAAACCACGATGTCGAGGATTCAATCAATCCTGTATACAATTCCCTTTGTCTATCGGTACGATACTTGCCCGAGATTCGATCGTCGGTATACCGATACCTTGTTCAATCTCGTTACGGCAAGTCTCTTTACTCGTTCCGTAATGCATGATCCCGTGACTAACTACTTAGTCACATTGAGCTCATTATGATGATGCATTACCGAGTGGGCCCAGAGATACCTCTCCGTCATACGGAGTGACAAATCCCAGTCTCGATCCGTGCCAACACAACAGACACTTTCGGAGATACCTGTAGTGCACCTTTATAGCCACCCAGTTATGTTGTGACGTTTGGTACACCCAAAGCATTCCTACGGTGTCGTGGAATTGTCACGGCAGATGTCCTAGTGTAAGGACTTAGTCATGAGGCCAACGCATTTATGCGGTAGCTTGAGAGGGGTTGGGCGGAATCGAGAGACGCAACACAAGACAAGGATTTAGACAGCTTCGGGCCCCAGGAAACATCATCCGGTAACAACCCTACATGCTGTTTGAGGCTAGGTCTCATTATGATCACGGGAGAGTCGTCGGGAACCGGCTCTCGGTGTCTCGCCCTAGAGATTGTTTCTTGTTCCTTGTCCCTCTTTTGGGTGCCCTGCCCCTCCTTATATAAGTTAGAGGGGCGGGTTACATGCGGAGTCCTAGTAGGATTAGGACTAGTCTATCTTTCTTTATAAGTTGAATACAAGTCCGGGTCTTGCTTCCTTGTAAAAGAAATAATCCTCACACCTTTCATCTTAAGCCGGCCCACCGGAGTATAAGCCAGCCTGCTGGGCCTTGGGCCGTGGCATCCGTCTGATCCGCCCGCCGGGTCTCCAGTGAGTCGTCTGGTCCATGAGCTGTTTGACCAATGAGCCGCCAGACCCATGAGTCCGGCCGGGTCATCGGTGAAATGCCAAGTCCGGCGGGTCATACCGCGGGGTATATCCCCGACATTAGCCCCCGTTTAATTTGGATTTATCCATGTTAAACTGACCCTGCAACATAAACACAAGAACGAATTTGACAGGTTGTGCTCCGGGTTAAATATTCTTGTAAGCCGGCACCTGATCATTCTTAAGTCCTTGACATTTTCTCTTGGAATATCCGGGTCAATAGTCCAGCTTCATAATCCATTTGCTAACATTGGTTCTTGTAAAGAAATAGTCCATTTGAGTCGGCCTTGAATGCTCTGATTTGAAAAAAATATTAGTCTTGAAAATTCAACTGATATTCAGCCGGCTTAAAGATGTAGATCTTGCCGATTTATAACTGCTAAAATTGTCGGGTTATAAATAAATGATGCCGGGTCATGACTGTTGCAGACACCGGGTTAATCTGGTCTACTCCAAACTGAGAATTTGAAGATTTTTTTCTCCCTTATATGCATATCACCTGTAGCCCCCAAGTGCCGGGTTGTCATGCTTGCAGCAACCTGGGACTTGTAATTGCCTTATGCTCATGAAAACTTCAACCAGTGTAGCCCCCAAGGGCCGGGTCATTATGCAATAATGAGTAGGGACTTTGTAGATATAACCATGTAAACTTGAACAACAACGTGTAGCCCCCAAGGGCCGGCTTAGTAAGATAATACTGAGCTGGGACTTTGATAATAACATCATATAATATAATCTCCACCATGGGGCTTGAACCCACGTCCACAAGGTTAAGAGCTTTGTACTCTACCAACTGAATAGTGGATCGTTCAATATAATGGATTAATGCTTGTGTACCTTGAATTGTTGACAGGAGCAATTGGTAGCCCCCAAGGGCCGGCTCATTATAATGTGATGAGTCGGGTCTTCAATAAGATGAGCAAAAAATGACTTTGCATTAGGCCCCAAGTGCCATGGTGCCTGCTGGCAGTGACATGGGACTTGCATATTTCATGTGATCTCAATTTAAATAATGTAGCCCCCAAGTGCCGGGTCGTAAGCCTGTAGCGACTCGGGACTACTCTTTCCATTGTAGAATAAATCATATCCATTGATAAAATAATAGCCATTGCGCCAAAGCGACTTTGAATACCTCATCTGTTGATAAGTCAATCCGGAGTTTAAATACCCGGCGGCTCTTGGCCGATGGCGATTTAATACGCCTCCATTGTAAGCCGGAATTTGTACAACCCGGCGGCTTATAGCCTTTGAGAAAATCAAGAAATGATAACCCTTTTGAGACACCAATTTCAATCTTTGATGACGGGCTTGAATTTAATCATTTATGTAAGTCATAGCTCTGTAAATCCTGCATAGAATTTAAACAACATATGCCCTGGCGACTTAACGTCAAAAAGCCAAGGCGGGTAACTGTTGAGGATATTAACCTTAGAGTCACCCGCCAGAAGAGGTCGGGTTACTCCTAAGGGTCATCACTTGAAGCCCGGCGCCAAGCTTGGAGACGGTGGGATAAAGATGGGCTTAAGACCCGGAGATGGCTTAAGGCCCGTAGTGATAAACCGCCATATGGCGAGACTTGTAGTATAAGGCAAGAATAGTTGAGGGTCCGAGCCGGACACTTTTATGAGCCGGCCGGGACTCTGAGAGCCACTGGGCGTCAACCTCTCTATATAAAGGGACGACCCGGCAGCGGCTTAGGGACAGGAAAGATCTCATCGAGAGCCAGGCATAGCGGTTAAGCTCCCTAGTCATCGAAACCCTAATCAATACCACCTCAACTGGACGTAGGCTTTTACCTTCACCATAAGGGGCCGAACCAGTATAAACCCTCGTGTCCCTTGTCCCGTTAACCCCTTCAAGCTTCCTAGCGGCGATGGCTCCACGACTAAGTCCTAGCTTGAGGAATCTGCCGTGACAATTCCACGACAGTTGGCGCCCACCGTGGGGCCAGCGCACGGTGGATTTGAGTTCTTGAAGGGCAGCTTCGAAGGGCTCAAGGGATACGCTGTGGGCCGGATGACCAAGAGTCGTCGCGGCAAGCTCTACATCGACGATGCAAGCTGGGGCCCCAACGCCGGCTCAATCGAGTACGGATACCGGGTCCCCTTCGGCGGAATTCATGTTTTCATTGGCAAGATTGGTGAGCCGGATCTCTGCGCCGATCTCATCGAGACGGCTCAGCGCGCACGACCCGCCCGGGCCCTGCCTGCCTTGAGGCATGCTTTTGTGGGATGTGTCCATGGAGGGCACTCTGACAGATCTGGATCTGGTGATGAGACGGCCGCCGGCTCTGACGGCGAGTCGTCCACAGATGAGTCAAACTCGTTGTATCAACTTCAAGATGGTAGGCTCATGGGTTGTTCCGATGGTGACAGTATTCCGGACCCGTTTGAGCCGCCGAGCCGGGTCGGAATCTTCATGGCCGGTGCGCAGCCTGTTCAGAACCCTGCTGCTGGGGCAGGAAACCCGGTGCCCTCGCCGGCTCAGGTGCTGATGGATCTCACGGACAAGATGACGGCCCTGTTGACCGCCGCGGTTGACCCGACGGATCAAGCTCAGCATGACGCGGAGGTGGCGCAGTTAAGGTTAGATCTAGTGAAAGCCAAAGAGGATCTGGCAGCGGAAGGGATCAGGATGGCTGCAGAGAGGGCGGCTCTCGACGCCCAAACCCAATTGATTCAGGCGCAGTCCTTCCGGCTCACGATGGATCAAAACGCGTCCAATGAGGTCATGAGAAGGAGGCATCAAAAAGCCCAATCTCGACTCCCTCTGGTTTACGATCCTCGAAACCTCTTCAACACGCCAGGTGCAGGGTCTAGTAACCCGCCAGCGATCATAGTGCCCGGGTCTGGGGCCCCTGTTCAGCCACAAGTGATGGGGCCTCCCCGGGTGAACCCTGCCCCGCCTCAGTATATGCCAATACCACCGGGTCATTATGCTAACCCGCTGGAGAACATGGTTGCCGCAGCAGCACGGCTGGCGGCCCTCCCAATTGACGGCGACTCTCTGACGGCTATTGAAACCCGCCGGGTCAGGGAACTCCTTCAGGCAGCACTGGCGCAGCAAGAGGCATACTCTTACAGCCGGGACAGGATCCACTCGACCCCTCGTCCAGGCCGGAGCCCGAGTTATAGCAGACACATGGTCTCAGCGACCGGCTCAAGTAATGTCCGACGCCATGACCCGCCCCCTGGCCATGGCCCGGTTCATAACGGAGCCTTTCACGCAGCAGACCAAGACAGAGCGCGGCAAGAGGCGGAGCAGGTGCCTCGGTTGACGGCTTACCAGACTCCCCCGGCTTATCCGACGACTTCCGTCGACGTGGGTATCCCTACCAGGACTGGAGGTGTCCCTTGTTTAGTGCCAGCTCTCCGCAATGAGCGTCTACCCAAGGATTTCAAGGGCCCGAGGAAGGTGCCTAATTACACGGCTGACTTACAACCCGCAGCCTGGATTGAGAGTTACGAGATGGCCATGGAACTGCTGGAAGTCAGTGAAGCGGCAATGGCCAAGTACTTCACCATGATGTTAGATGGGACTGCCCGCACTTGGTTGAAAGGGCTACCACCGAATTCCATCGGGTCTTGGGCTAAGCTGAAAGCCCGGTTCATCCAAAATTTCAAGGATACCTATAGGCAGTCTATGTCAATTGTGGATTTGACTAACTGTAAGCAGCAGGAGGGTGAGTCTACGACACATTGGGTTCGCCGGGTTAAGGAGATAATACATTCATCTGATAAGATGGATGCCGGCTCTGCGGTCTTAATGTTGGAACAGAATTGTCGCTTCGTGCCCCTGAAGATGAAACTCGGGCGGCTTAAGCGCGACTGCAATGATATGGGTACACTGATGGCGGCTCTCGTCAAGTACGTCGATTCTGATAGTACCAAGGACCCCGCTTCAGATGATGAAAGGACAGGGAAGGGAAAGAAGAACGGCAATGGCAAGGGTCCTTAGCATAACCCGGGGAACCAAGGAGGTGGCAAGCGCAAGGCCGACGGCAGCCTAGAGTTCGTAGCCAACGCCAGCTCACAGGGTACTAACCAGCGACGCAAGGGGAGGCCCCCTCCCCGAGCCGGCGGGTCAGGCCCGACGCTGGAGCAGCTGTTGAATGAGCCTTGTCCAAGGCATGGCTCTAGAGAGAAGCCAGCTACTCATCTATGGAAGGATTGTGCAATCATGAAGGCCTTTAAGAATTCCAATGCCTTTAACGGCAACAATGGCCCGGGCGGTGGCTCAGGCGCCGGCGGCTTTCATGGCCCGGGCGGCGGCTCAAATTCTAATCCTCAGAACGGTCAAGGGGGCTTTAATCAGCAGTCTGGCCAGGGTCATCAACAGCAGCAGGGGGTTATCAGACCAATCCAAAGCAGCTTAGCGGTGGACAGTATCATGTGTTTACCACCAGTCTGTGTAAACGAGATCAGAAGCTTCATAAGAGGGCTGTGAATGCTGTTGAGCCGGCGGTTCCACGCTACTTGCGGTGGTCTGAGCAGCCTATAGTGTGGAGTAGGGAGGATCACCCTCCCCGGGTGGATAATCCGGGTCACTTGGCCTTGGTGGTGGCTCCTCAGGTGGGAGGATATAAGTTCACTAAGGTGCTCATGGATGGAGGCAGCAGCATCAACATCCTCTATTATGAGACGTTCCGTCGTATGGGGTTGATTGATAAGAACATCAGCCAGTCAAACACTATTTTCCATGGTGTGGTACCTGGTAAGTCGGCAAGATCGAGTTGGAAGTGGCCTTTGGAGATGAGCACAACTACAGGGCGGAAAAATTGACCTTTGAGGTGGTCAAGATAAGAAGTCCGTACCATGCCATATTTGGGCGGCCGGCTTACGCCAAGTTCATGGCACGGCCGTGTTACGTGTATTTACAGCTCAAGATGCCGGGTCATAATGGGACCATTACGGTTCACGGCAGCCGGAAGGTGGCCCTGGAGTGTGAGGAAGGCGATGCAGCTTATGCAGAATCTGTTTGCGCAACAGAGGACTTGAAGTTTTACAAAGACAACGTTGACCCAACAGACATGATCTCTCTGAAAAAGCCAACTATGGAGCATGAGCCGGCAATGAAATTTAAGTCGGCTGATGAGACTAAACTTGTTGATTTCGTTCCAGGAGATTCATCTCAGCAGTTTAGCATCAGTGCCAATCTAGATCCAAAATAGGAAAGCGCGCTCATCGAGTTCATCCGTGAGAATAGGGACATTTTTGCATGGAAGCCGTCAGACATGCCAGGTGTACCTAGAGAACTCGCTGAGCACACTCTCAATGTTGATCCGAAATTTAAGCCGGTCAGGCAATTCCTTCAGCGGTTTAATGAAGAGAGGCGGAAAGCTATTGGTGAAGAGGTGGCCCGGCTCTTGGCGGCCGGGTTTATTGTTGAAGTCTTTCACCCAGAATGGTTAGCTAACCCGGTGCTCGTACTCAAGAAGAACGGCACCTGGCGGATGTGTGTGGACTACACGGACTTGAACAAGGCGTGTCCGGCTGATCCTTTCGCCCTTCCCCGTATTGATCAAATCATTGATGCTACGGCGGGTTGTGAGCGGCTAAGTTTCTTGGATGCTTATTCTGGATATCATCAGATTAAAATGGCAGTTAAGGACCAGGAGAAGACGGCGTTCATCACTCCCTTTGGAGCCTTCTGCTATGTGTCTATGCCCTTTGGACTCAAGAGTGCGCAGGCGACTTATCAGCGCTGCGTGCAGAACTGTCTTCATAACCAGATTGGGCGCAATGTTCATGCTTATGTGGATGATATTGTGGTTAAATCCAGGAAGGAGGAAACCTTGATAGATGATCTGAGGGAAACCTTTGATAATCTCCGGGTCTACAAGATGATGCTTAACCCGGCCAAATGTGTTTTTGGTGTTCCTGCAGGCAAGCTCTTGGGTTTCTTGGTTTCTAACAGAGGCATTGAAGCTAACCCAGAGAAGATCAAGGCCATCACCTCCCTGGCTAAGCCGGCGTGTATAAACGACGTCCAGCGCCTGGCGGGTCGTATCGCTGCTTTAAGCCGTTTTATAAGCCGTTTGGGGGAGAAGGCCATGCCATTATATCAGTTGATGAAGAAAACTGATGACTTTGTCTAGAATGATGCAGCTAATACTGCTTTTGAGGATTTGAAGAGACAGCTGGCCGAGCCCCCAGTCCTTGCTGCTCCGGTTGACAAGGAGCCTTTATTGCTGTATGTGGCTGCTAACACCCGAGCCGTCAGTGTGGCCGTGGTGGTGGAGCGCAAGGAAGAGGGTAAGGAGCATCCGGTTCAGAGGCCGGTTTATTATGTCAGCGAAGTACTCATTGAGTCCAAGCAGCGGTATCCGCATTGGCAGAAACTTGTTTATGGTGTGTTCATGGCAAGCCGGAAGCTTAAGCATTATTTCCAGGGTCACCCCATCACTGTGGTCAGTTCTGCCCCCCTTGGAGATATCATTCAGAACAGGGAGGCCACAGGGAGAGTGGCTAAGTGGGCTATAGAGCTCGGACCTCATGGTCTGAAGTATGTGCCATGCACTGCTATTAAATCTCAGGCTTTGGTGGATTTCATCAATGATTGGACAGAGCTACAAGTGCCCGAACAAAAGCCGGATAACACATATTGGACTATTCACTTTGATGGGTCCGGGCAGTTGGAGGGCTCGGGGGCTGGAGTCGTATTGGCTTCCCCTAAGGGTGACAAGTTCCATTATGTGCTACAATTGATGTTTCCTTGTACCAACAATGCAGCTGAGTACGAGGCCTTGCTCCACGGTCTTCGGATGGCTAAGGAGATGAGCTTGAGCCGGGTAAGGTGCTTCGGCGACTCAGACTTGGTGGCTCAACAAGTATCAGGAAAGTGGGACTCCAAGGACCCTCTCATGGTGGCTTATCGCCGCGAAGTTGATGCCATTGTTGGGCACTTTCAGGGTTACCAAGTAGAGCACATCGATCGCAGGAAGAACGAGGCGGCTGATGCTTTAAGCCGGCTGGGCTCTCAGCAAAAGCCGGTGCCGCCTAATATTTTCCTGGACGTCCTGCATAACCCTTCTGTTAAGTTGCCTACAGAGGAAGACTTGGCTGTCCCTGACCCGGAGGCACGACTGGTGGCGGCTCTCCACATCATACCGGACTGGACAATGCCCTATCTGGCTTACATGACCTGGGGAGATTTGCCTGAGGATGAAACTTTGGCCAGACAAATAACCCGGCGGTCTAAGTCAATGATTGTTATCAATGGTGAGTTGCATCGCCGCAGTGTTACGGGAGCGTTCCAGCGTTGTGTCTCCCCTGAGGAAGGTCAAGAGATCTTGCGTGAGATTCATGAAGGGGATTGTGGCCATCACGTCGGCTCAAAGTCTCTTGTGGCCAAGGCTTTCCGTCATGGTTTTTACTGGCTGACGGCTCATGCTGATGCGGAGGACTTGGTCAGTAAATGTGATGGTTGCCAAAGGTTCTCGCGACGGGCTCATGTGCCGGCTCAGGAGCTGAGGATGATCCCAATTACTTGGCCCTTTGCGGTCTGGGGGCTTAATATGGTTGGGCCTTTTAAAAGGTCCAAGGATAAGAAGACCCACCTCTTGGTGGCAGTTGACAAATTTACCAAGTGGGTTGAAGCGGAGCCAGTTAGCAAGTGTGATGCAGCCACGGCAGTTCAGTTTATGAAAAAGGTGATCTTTCGCTTTGGCTTTCCACACAGCATTATAACTGACAATGGTACCAATTTATCCAAAGGCGCCATGGAGGAGTTTTGTCAACGAGAGCATATTAGACTTGATGTTTCATCAGTGGCTCACCCTCAGTCCAATGGTCAAGCTGAGAGGGCTAATCAGGAGATTCTGAAAGGCATCAAACCCCGGCTTTTGGTCCCTTTACAACGGACGCCGGGTTGTTGGGTGGAGGAGTTACCCTCCGTGTTGTGGAGCATCAACACTACTCCTAACAGGTCTACAGGTTTCACGCCTTTCTTCATGGTTTATGGAGCGGAAGCAGTCCTCCCCAATGACATCCGTCATGACTCGCCTCGAGTGGCGGCTTATGTTGAGGTGGATAATGAACAGGCGCGCCAAGATGCTCTTGACTTGTTGGACGAATAGCGTGATGTGGCAGCAGCTCGCTCAGCGATTTACCAACAGGACCTGCACCGTTATCATAGTCGCCGGGTTAAATCCCGGGTCTTCCAGGAAGGCGATCTGGTGCTCCGGCTCATCCAAGATCAAACAGATGCGCACAAGCTATCCCCGCCTTCGGAAGGGCCCTTTGTGGTCAGCAAGAATTTGCACAACGGGTCATATTACCTCATTGACGTTCGGGAGCACAAAGATTCACGTAAGTCGGAGGAAGAGACCCGTCGGCCGTGGAACGTAGCTCAACTTCGGCCTTATTACACTTGAGCCACCGGCTCTCATAATGTACATATTTCTCTAAGCCATGTATATATTATGATAAGCAATAAAGCAGGACCTCTGTCCTTTTTTCTCCTCCAAAGATAAATGTGTTGCTTTCATTACAAGATCATGTGATAACTTGAAGGAGGATCCGGCTTATGATCATATTCGAATCTAGCCATACACAATATAGTCACTTGGGGGCTTCCTGTTCAAACATGGGTCGTATTCGAACCAAAGAGAACATAGCTGTCGATACCCATTTGATTGGCAAAGTGCCGAGCTCATTGGGGAGTTTTCTTTGATCATATTTGAATCATAGTTTAACCCCTTTGGGAACCGACGTGGATCGTATTCGAATCAGCGTCGTTAAACAATTCTTAAGGTCATTTGGGGGCTTCCTGTTCAAACATGGGTTGTATTCGAACCAAAGAGAACATAGCTATCGGTACCCTCTTGATTGGCATCGCCACACCCACTGGGGGCTATATGATCGCATTCGAATCCTAGCATAACCCCTTTGGAACGGGTTTCTGGTCATATTTGAACCGGAAGCCCCTAAGTTCTTCTGATTTATAGTGAGTTCTTCTGATTATTTCAAGTGTGCACGACGGGTCTCACTTTGCCGGCTTAACTTTGATTTATAGTACTAGTCGAATACAATCGGTGTTATTAAGACTGGTAAACCGGAATTGAGGTACCAACCTTATTACCTGGGTTATATAAGCCGGAAGTGTGCTTGCAGGCCGGTAAGTGTGTTATTACGGGTATATCAAGGACATAATTGAGGACCAGTCTTTTTTGATTCATATTCCGGGTTATATGTCTAAAACTATGATTCTCAGTGCGGTAAGCCGCCTAGAGACTTGTGATTTGTCCTTCTAAGCAGGATAGTTAAAGGCAACTATTTGAGCTTAAGGAAAATGAATGATCAATTATGACCCGGAGAAGTATAAAAGAGACAACTTCAATGGAATTCAGCATCAACGCGTGCACGATGGCACGGCAAAGTTAAAGTGTTGGTCCTACTCTATACAAGACTCATCGAGTCCAAAAGGGTGAAGCATTGTTTAATAAGCCGCCTGCAGAGTTACGATGCTTGCTGGGTTGAAGTTTCCGGCTCATCCCTCTCCGCTCCTCCGGCTGTTCCCAAGACCTGGAAAGTTGACGACTTCCAGTCAATGCCGCTCAGAGCTTCAAATTGAGCTTCCTCGTCAATTAACCCGGCCGGGTCAATCTTCGGGGCGAAGGTGTGCTTACGAGCTGGCGGGACTAAGCTGATAGCTTCATAACGCAGAGTGGGGATCCTCTGATTTTCTGCATTGTAACCCGGCTGGTACTTGGTCAGATCCGTGTCGTTTCCAATGAGGGTGGCCACCGGGCGCACGATCTTCACGCAGGCTGCAAAGTCCCTTTGGTTGAAGGGTGTGCCGTCTTCCTTCAAACTGGGATAGCCGAGGGCAATGTCCGCCGGGTCTAATTCTGGAAGGAACGCCTTGGCCCGGCTCAGAGCAGCGATAGCTCCGGCTCTTGCAGAGGCCCGCCGCAGCTCTTGGACACGTTGGGGAAGAACGGCAAGCCGGCGAAGAACTTCCGCCAGATGAGTTGGCACCTCATTGGATAGGGCCACCACGGCCAAGGCGCGCTGTGACCCGGTGTAGAGTTGCTCCACCAGGGTGTACACGGCCTTCAACTTGGTCACCACACTTTGGTTGAGGTTGGCGCTTCTGGGACCTGTGTAACAGAGTAAGATAAGCCACCGGCAATGATGGGTTATGAGACATAAAAATTATAAATTGGATGAAAGCCGGTGGAATGACTTACCGAAGATTGCGGCAACCATCTCGGACACTTGGCGCTTTAAGCCGGAGAGTTCGGCGGTCTTCTCTGTAAGAGCCTTCTCCGCCTGTTCGGCCCGGTTCACCAGAGTAGCCTTCTCTTCGGCCCAAGCTTTCCATTCAGCATCAAAGTCCGTCTTCAGCTTTTCTTGCGCAGCAATACTGGACACAAATTTGGCATTGGCCTTCCGGGTCTCAGTTTCTTGCGTCCTCAGGCGGGTCTTCAGATCGGAGATGTCAGCTTCAAACTTCTTGCAAGCCACCTGTATAATTTCCGGGTTATAGGATGAACAGTTATTATGCAATTTTAAAGTCCCAAGCACTTTCCAAGCAAAGACACTTGGCACTTGGGGGCTAATGCCTATCGAACGTTTCTATTTACAAATTGCCAATTTCAATCTTTGATGATGGGCTTGAATTTAATCATTTATGTAAGTCATAGCTCTGTAAATTCTGCACAGAATTTAAACAACATATGCCCTGGCGACTTAACGTCAAAAAGCCAGGGCGGGTAACCACCCAAATGTAGTCTTATCCTGCACACAAGTAGATCACAAGATCCCTTGGCGGTTTACCGCAGGGCGGGTCATAATATCTCACATATAACCATTGATGTGTAACAAGGAGTCACAGATAAGCCTGTTATGAATCATAACTTTGAAACATAACTATAATAATAATATTATACCTGTGATATTGAATTTTCACTGCCGGTTTATGTGACCTGTGCAGTAAGGGTGATAACCCAATCCTTAGAAGCCAATGCTTCCACATAGATGATGATTGTCATAAGCTGGCGATTTATCATCGAAAATCAAGCCGGGTTAAATAGCAACCACTCATATACACTTTAGATATGAAAAAGAGCTTCAAATAAAATCCAAAATTTGTTTGCAAAAAGAGACTTCAAAATTTTTGAGGCTTCTGATTCGAATACGATCAGAAAACTATCCCAAAGGGGTTAAGCTAAGATTCGAATACGATCATATAGCCCCCAGTGGCTTTGGCGTTGCCGATCAAGAGGGTACCGACAGCTATGTTCTCTTTGGTTCGAATACGACCTATGTTTGAACAGGAAGCCCCCAAATGACCTTGAGAGTTCTTTAACGACGCTGATTCGAATACGATCCACGTCGGTTCCCAAAAGGAGTTGAGCTATGATTCGAATACGATCAAGAAGCCCCCTAGTGAGCTCGGCAGTGTGCCAATCAAAAGGGTACCGACAGCTATGTTCTCTTTGGTTCGAATACGACCTATGTTTGAACAGGAAGCCCCCTAGTGATCATGAGAATATTTAACGACTCTGATTCGAATACGATCAGGGTAACACCAAAAGGGTTAAACTAAATTCGAATACGATCAGCTCCCAATGGCCATTAAAGCAGGGTACCTATGTTTGAGTTGTGCTTTGTAACCGACTCTCTTTGGTCCCTTTAATTTTTCCTGAGAATTCGAACTTTGCGAGAGATAAATTCTTTTTGAACCGGAAATTCTTAAACCGGATATTGAGAGTTTCAAAGTTTTGTGATAAACAAATTTACCTTGAACCGGATTTTGAACCGGATTTGAGAGCTTCAAAACTTTGTGGCAGATAAATTTCCCTTGAACCGGATTTTAAACCGGATATTTAAGAGCTTCAGTGCTTTGTGGGAGATGTCAAGTCTCTTGAGCCGGATCTAAACCGGAATCCTTCTTTTTAAGCCAGAAATTTTCTAACGGCCTTTAAACTTTTTACCAATATGGCGGTAGCCTCCGGGACCGGGTTTTTTTCCCCTCCAATGACCTGGAGTTCTTGAATGCATTGAAACCGACCAATGCTACCGAGTCATATCATTGTAGGCTCCGAGTCTCAAGACAACTCGAGGAGTTGGCTTTGAGATTCTCCATATTGATCATAGCATAAGGTGTATATCATTGGTATTGATAGCGCGATGTGAATCCACAGAAGGTTGAAGTGACTGCGGCGGGTTATAAATGATCCCGTATGAGCCGTGTCAGCACTCGGCCAATGGTTCCTTCCAACTGGATGTTTTGAAGTTAACCAAACTGTAGTGGCGGCGACTTGTGCGCCTACCCATTGAACCATCCAGTGCAGACGGCGGCTGATAATACATGATAATTCGCCTCCAATTTGTTGAAAGAAAACCGGGCTTCCCAAGCAGTGACTCGCTCATATTCAATAAACAACTCATGCATACAGGTGCGGCCCAGTGTGTTTATATAGACCAACCCGTGAGAGACGGATGGTAAAGACGACCGTTGCATCAGAGGCGGCACAGACAGATGATCCGGCCGTGGTGTTGTAAGCCGGCCCGGACGGGCGAATCGATCACCGGCGCGGTAAGCCGCGCGGATGGGCGAGTCAACCACGTTGTGTTGATGTAGTGAACAATTGTCCTGTATCAGAAACCTCGCAAGCCAGAGTAATTGCTCTTTTTAAAGAAAACAATATATAATATATAAAAATTTACTGGATTGATTTCACCTTATATGTCAGGACAGAAATTATCCACCGCGGAGTTGATGATCATCACGGTGAAGCTGAAACCAACCACGGCCGAGTCGGCCGCGGGAGCAGACAGATGAGCCGGCCGCGGCGTTGTAAGCCGGTGCGGTCAGGCGAGTCAATTGCAGGAGCGGCAAGCGACGCGGACGCCGAGTCGGCCGCGGGGGCGGACGGGTAAGTTGTTCGTCACATTGTAAGCCAGTCGCAGACATGTGAGCCGGCCGCGAGGGTGGACAGGCAGGTCGTCCATGGCATTGTAAGGCGGCGCGGATGGGCGAGTCAGCTGGCGCGTTGATGTAGACCGAACCGCAGGGGCGGCGGCTTGCGCCACCTATAAAGGCGTCGGCGGCTCCATGCGCGATCGTGGAGATGGCAACTGGTAGCCCAAGGTGCGGCGATTGTCCTGTATAAAAAATATCGCAGACCAAGTAATTGTTTTTTGACAAAAACAATATATGCTAAAAATAGGTTTAGATGGATAGTACCTGATTCGTTTAAAAGGCCGAACATAACCCGCCATGAAGTTGATGATCACTAGGTGAAACTGAAATCATTCACGGGTGAGTCGGCCGCGGGAGCAGACCAATGAGCCCGCCGCGGCATTGTAAGCCAGCGCGGATAGGCAAGTTGTCCTCCGCGTTGTAAGGCGGCACGGATGGGTGAACCGGCCACGACTCTGTAAGCTGGTGCGGCAGTCCGTTGAATAAGGACGACCACCCGTGCTGAATGATGTTGGCACGCCTCCATCTCCGTGGCGTAATACCACTTTGTAATGGATAATTCTCCTGCATATAAAATACAGCAGGGCAAAGTAATTTTGTTCGGATAAAATAATACGTGCTTAAAAATAAATAAAATAAATAGCACCTGATTCGTCCAGACGATAGATGATCTTTAGCTGGCGGTTTACAGTGGCCCCCCTCTGCGCAGTCTACCACGGCGGAGATGGCAGCAAAGCCAGTAACTCGGCGCGGACGCTGCCGAGGAGGCCCCTGGCGAAGGTGGCTCAGGAGCAGGAGTCGGCCGCAGCAGCGCGAGGTAGCGACGAGGCGGAGCCTCTCGGCCGCGGCGACTTACGGCGACAAAGGGAATCCAAGGTGCATCGGCGCGGGTCGCAGCCTACGCGGACAGAGCGGGATGGCAGTCGACTGGGGAACCCGTGAGGCGAGGCGGGGCGCCGGGTGAAGGAAATATGCCCTATAGGCAATAATAAAGTATTATTTATTTCCTTATATCATGATAAATGTTTATTATTCATGCTAGAATTGTATTAACCAGAAACATAATACATGTGTGAATACATAGACAAACAGAGTGTCACTAGTATGCCTCTACTTGACTAGCTCGTTAATCAAAGATGGTTATGTTTCCTAGCCATAGACATGAGTTGTCATTTGATTAACGGGATCACCTCATTAGGAGAATGACGTGATTGACTTGACCCATTCCGTTAGCTTAGCACCCGATCGTTTAGTATGTTGCTATTGCTTTCTTCATGACTTATACATGTTCCTATGACTATGAGATTATGCAACTCCCGTTTACCGGAGGAACACTTTGTGTGCTACCAAACGTCACAACGTAAATGGGTGATTATAAAGGTGCTCTACAGGTGTCTCCAAAGGTACTTGTTGGGTTGGCGTATTTCGAGATTAGGATTTGTCACTCCGATTGTCGGAGAGGTATCTCTGGGCCCACTCGGTAATGCACATCACTATAAGCCTTGCAAGCATTGTGACTAATGAGTTAGTTGCGGGATGATGTATTACAGAACGAGTAAAGAGACTTGCCAGTAACGAGATTGAACTAGGTATCGAGATACCGACGATCGAATCTCGGGCAAGTAACATACCGATGACAAAGGAAACAACGTATGTTGTTATGCGGTCTGACCGATAAAGATCTTCGTAGAATATGTGGGAGCCAATATGGGCATCCAGGTCCCGCTATTGGTTATTGACCGGAGAGGTGTCTCGGTCATGTCTACATAGTTCTCGAACCCGTAGGGTCCGCACGCTTAACGTTACGATGACAGTTTTATTATGAGTTTATGTATGTTGATGTACCGAAGGAGTTCGGAGTCCCGGATGAGATCGGGGACATGACGAGGAGTCTCGAAATGGCCGAGACGTAAAGATTGATATATTGGACGACTATATTCGGACACCAGAAGTGTTCCGGAGAAGTTTCGGATTTAACCAGAGTGCCGGAGGGTTACCGGAAACCCCCGGGGAAGTATTGGGCCTTAGTGGGCCTAGAGGGGAGAGAGAGGGCAGCAGCCAGGAGGTGGCGTGCCCCCTCCCAGGAGGAATCCTAGTTGGACTAGGAGAGGGGGGGCGCAGCCCCCTTTCCCTCTCCCTCTCCCTCTCTTTCCTTCCCCCCCTCTTTTCCTAGTTGGACTAGGAAAGGGGAGTCCTACTCCTACTAGGAGGAGGACTCCCCCCCTCTCCTTGGCGCGCCTAGGGCAGCCGGCCTCCCCCTTGCTCCTTTATATACGGGGGCAGGGGGCACCTCCAAACACACTTGATATACGATATTTTAGCCGTGTGCGGTGCCCCCCTCCACCATATTACACCTCGATAATACCGTTGCGGAGCTTAGGCGAAGCCCTGCGTCGGTGGAACATCATCATCGTCACCACGCCGTCGTGCTGACGAAACTCTCCCTCAACACTCGGCTGGATCGGAGTTCGAGGGACGTCATCGAGCTGAACGTGTGCTGAACTCGGAGGTGCCGTGCGTTCGGTACTTGATCGGTCGGATCGTGAAGACGTACGACTACATCAACCGCGTTGTGATAACGCTTCCGCTGTCGGTCTACGAGGGTACGTGGACAACACTCTCCCCTCTCGTTGCTATGCATCACCATGATCTTGCGTGTGCGTAGGAAAAAAATTCAAATTACTACGGTCCCCAACACCGGGCCGTCTCGGGACAGCGCAGGCACGGACGCAGTCGAGCGACCACTTGGCACAGGAACGGATGGCGCGAGGCAGTGGCTTGATGCGAGGTCCTCGTCCGAGTCGTTGTTGGATTTGCACCTCGTGCCTTCCAGATCGTGGCCTCCCCTTTTTTTCTGTAATTCCTGGTATTTTGACCTTTGACCACTTACATATTAGCAATACTTAGTCCCACGTTGATTTGACGGATCGTCCTTATCTGCTGATGTGGGCGTGGAAGATCATGCGGCGGCTGCTCCCCCTTTTTTTTAATCAGATCTTTCTTTCATAGCAAGTCCGTGCTCTAGTATTAGCACACCACGTGATTGACCTGAACACAGCTTGAGATCAGGCTCAGCGTACCCCGGTCGGCTGGCTCGAAACTTCATCTAGTATGCCTCAAATACGATAGTAATCGGACACGGCAACAGTACACATCGAAACTATAGCAGATTTTTCAGGCCTCGAGCTGGCAACCTGCGGCGGCACACGAAATTGATATGGCGGCTTGCGGTGGTGCCCAAGATGCAACTTCTGACTTCTCTTAATCGAAGATCTCGTGTCTGCCATTGCTGTGACCACTTCTCGATGATGTAGATCCTTAAAAAAGGTTCTTCTTATCCGAAAAAATTGTGAACTTCTCGATCCCTAAGAAGGATCCCTCCAAGAACTCGCACCACCGTGCGCGAGCCCCACGGTGGGCGCCAACTGTCGTGGAATTGTCATGGCAGATGTCCTAGTGTAAGGACTTAGTCGTGAGGCCAACGCATTTATGCGGTAGCTTGAGAGGGGTTGGGCGGAATCGAGAGACGCAACACAAGACAAGGATTTAGACAGCTTCGGGCCCCGGGAAACATCATCCGGTAACAACCCTACATGCTATTTGAGGCTAGGTCTCATTATGATCACGGGAGAGTCGCCGGGAACCGGCTCTCGGTGTCTCACCCTAGAGATTGTTTCTTGTTCCTTGTCCCTCTTTGGGGTGCCCTGCCCCTCCTTATATAAGTTAGAGGGGCGGGTTACATGCGGAGTCCTAGTAGGATTAGGACTAGTCTATCTTTCTTTATAAGTTTAATACAAGTCCGGGTCTTGCTTCCTTGTAAAAGAAATAATCCTCACACCTTTCATCTTAAGCCGGCCCACCGAAGTATAAGCCAGCCTGTTGGGCCTTGGGCCGTGGCGTCCGTCTGATCCGCCCGCCGGGTCTCCAGTGAGTCGTCTGGTCCATGAGCTGTTTGACCAATGAGCCGCCAGACCCATGAGTCCGGCCGGGTCATCGGTGAAATGCCAAGTCCGGTCGGGTCATACTTCCGGCCGGGTCATACCGCGGGGTATATCCCCGACATACGGTATCCGGGAGTTGCACGATCTCATGGTCTAAGGAAATGATACTTGACATTAGAAAAGCTTTAGCAAACGAACTACACGATCTAGTGCTATGCTTAGGATTGGGTCTTGTCCATCACATCATTCTCCTAATGACGTGATCCCGTTATCAATGACATCTAATGTCCATGGTCAGGAAACCATAACCATCTATTGATCAACGAGCTAGTCAACTAGAGGCTCACTAGGGACATGTTATGGTCTATGTGCTCACATATGTATTACGATTTCCGGATAACACAATTATAGCATGAACAATAGACAATTATCATGAACAAGGAAATATAATAATAACCATTTTATTATTTCCTCTAGGGCATATTTCCAACAGTGGGGTGGTCCCTGCGATCGAAAGTGATCGGACAAGAAGACCATGGATTGAACTTTGGGGCGACTGGCTCCATCGCATAGACGACCCTTAGTGCACGCTTCCATTCCCGCTTGGGAATATGGGTTCGTATATCATGTTCACCGTTTTCACTTGGGGAGGAAATTTCTTCTGTCCTCCTGTGTTCGACGGCCGGGGCTCCTCCTTGTCGTCGCTGTGTAGCCCCTTTTCCTTGTTTTCGGCATTCAACTTGCCGGCCTATTTGAACACCCAGCATTATCTGTTGGTGTGGTTGACTGGCTTATCGGGGGTGCCGTGAATTTGACACGAGCGATCGAGTATGCGGTCCAAACTGGAAGGGCCCGGATTGCTTCTTTTGAACGGCTTTTTCCGCTGACCGGATTTAGAGCCACTGAATCCGGCATTGACTACCGTGTCTTTGGCGTTGTCGCCGTTGTTGTGGCGCTTGTGTCTGTTGCGACGTGGTCTGCCGTTGCTATCTTTGGCATCTGAATTGTCAGGATTTCTTGATGTATTGTTGCTGCGAGCCAGCCAGCTGTCCTCGTCCGTGCAAAAGCGGGTCATGAGTGTCATGAGGGCTGCCATGAACTTCGGCTTCTCTTGGCCGAGGTGTCGGGCGAGCCACTCGTCACGGATGTTGTGCTTAAATGTCGCTAAGGCCTCGGCATCCGGACAGTCGACAATTTGGTTCTTTTTAGTTAGGAACCGAGTCCAGAATTTCCTGGCTGATTCCCCTGGCTGTTGGGTTATGTGACTCAGGTCATCGGCATCCGGTGGTCGCACATAAGTGCCCTGGAAGTTGTCAAGGAATGCATCTTGCAAATTCTCCCAACTGCCAATGGAGTTTGCTGGCAGGCTATTCAGCCAATGCCGAGCCGGTCCTTTGAGTTTTAGTGGGAGGTACTTGATGGCATGTAGATCGTCACCGCGGACCATGTGGATGTGGAGGAGGAAATCTTCGATCCATACCGCGGGGTCTGTTGTACCATCATACGATTCAATGTTCACGGGTTTAAATCCTTCTGGGAATTCGTGATCCGTCACTTCATCACTGAAGCATAGGGCGTGTGCGGCGCCTCTGTGCTGGGCTATGTCACGACGCAGTTCATACGAGTCTTGTCTGCTGTATTCGGCCCGGCCGGATTTGCTTTTAGTATATCCGGCGTGACGATCGTCGTCATGCGTTGGGGAGCGCCCCCGTGATCCGTTGATCGATCTTGTATGCCCTGCTTTGTTTTCCAATACGTCTCGCAGGTCCTGCGTGTTGCCCCGGGCCTTGGTGTTTTTGTTTGACTGGCGACGGGGTGCGGGCTGGACTTCGGGCTGATATGCCGCTCTGTCTCGGCCACGAGGTGGCCGATCAGCCGCATCATACGCTGGTAGTGTAGGTTTTAATGCTTCCTCCTCGAGTTGGGGTAGCAACCTGCGCTTTGGGTAACTCTTGTTTGGGCGCTCGAGTTCGTATTCCTCGGCCGCCAGGACCTCGGTCCATCTATCCGCTAGCAGATCTTGGTCAGCTTGAAGCTGTTGTTGCTTTTTCTTCAGGCTTTTTGTTGTGGCTATAAGTCGGCGCTTGAAGCGCTCCTGTTCGACGGGGTCCTCGGGCACGATAAAATTTTCGTCGCCAAGGCTCACCTCATCTTCGGAGAGGGGCATGTAATTGTCATCCTCTAATTCTCCGTCTGCTGCCTGTTCCTTAGGGCTAGCTTGCCCATCCTCCCGCTCGAAACCTGGCTGGAGGGGATTGTCTTCGTCTTCGGCACTATCCGTAGCGTTATTGTCTCTTGTGCCGGTATCGCTGCTTTTGCTATGGTGGGGCTTAGAGCGGCGCCGATGACGCCGGTGCTTAGATTGCTTCTCGGGGGGATTATCCTCCGTTGCCTTATTGCCATCGCTTTCTTTGGAGGTGTCCACCATGTATATATCATATGCTGAGGTGGCAGTCTAGCGCCCTGTGAGCGGTGGTTCCTGTTCGTCTCCTGCATCGTCGTCCATACGTTGATGTCTTCGGAGCCGAAATCGAGCATGTCGGTTAAGTCGTCGACAGTGGCTATTAAGTGGGTGGTGGGTGGGGAACGAATTTCTTCGTCGTCCGCTTCCCACTCAAGCCGGACATAGTTCGACCAAGGGTCTCCTGACAAGGAGAGAGACCTTAATGAATTTAGCACGTCGCCCAGGGGCAAGTGCTGAAAGATATCCGCGGAGGAAAACTCCATGATCGGTGCCCGATCAGATTCGATAGGCACGGACGTAGGCGGTTCGGAGCCCGTGGCCAGGGACGAATCCAAGTGTCCGGCAACACAGGTCTCATAGGAGGTGAAGTCAGCATTTGGCTCTATCACCGCTGAGTGCGCGGCCTCCGTGGCGGGGTCCATCCACCCGTCCTCGGACGGCACGATCTGCTCCGGATTGAGGGCCGGAGTGGCCACAGGTGTGATCTCCCGAACACCGTCTGACGGCAGAGCTAAGTCATGCTCATCGCGACTGTCCGGCGCACCTGACATGGGCTCGAATCCATCGAAGATCAAGTCTCCGCGGATGTCGGCAGTATAGTTCAAGCTTCCAAACCTGACCTGATGGCCAGGGGCGTAGCTCTCGATCTGCTCCAGATGGCCAAGCGAGTTGGCCCGTAGTACGAAGCCACCGAATACGAAGATCTGTCCGGGGAGGAAAACCTCACCCTGGATCGCATCGTTGCCGATGATCGAAGGGGCCATCAAGCCTTTATGGTGACGGCACAGTGGAACTCTCAATGAAAGCACCAATGTCGGTGTCAAAACCGGCGGATCTCGGGTAGGGGGTCCCGAACTGTGCGTCTAAGGCAGATGGTAACAGGAGGCGGGGGACACAATGTTTACCCACGTTCGGGCCCTCTCGATGGAGGTAATACCCTACTTCCTGCTTGATTGATCTTGATGATATGAATATTACAAGAGTTGATCTACCATGAGATCGTAGAGGCTAAACCCTAGGAGCTAGCCTATGATTATGATTGTTCTTGTCCTACGGACTAAACCCTCCGGTTTATATAGACACCGAAGGGGGCTAGGGTTACACAGAGGCGGTTACAAGGGAGGAGATCTACATATCCGAATTGCCAAGCTTGCCTTCCACGCAAAGGAGAGTCCCACCCGGACACGGGACGAAGTCTTCAATCTTGTATCTTCATAGTCCAACAGTCCGGCCAAAGTATATAGTTCGGTTGTCCGAGGACCCCCTAATCCAGGACTCCCTCACCGGCGCCCCCCTTTTTTCCTTCTCCTCCTCTCTCCCTTCCTTCCCTCTCCTACTCCAACAAGGAAAAGGAGGAATCCTACTCCCGGTGGGAGTAGGACTCCCCCCTTGGCGCGCCCTCCTCCTGGCCGGCCGCCTCCCCCCTTGCTCCTTTATATACGGGGGCAGGGGGCACCTCAAGACACACAAGTTGATCTGTTGATCTATTCCAGCCGTGTGCGGTGCCCCCCTTCACCATATTCCACCTCGGTCATATCGTACTGGTGCTTAGGCGAAGCCCTGCGTCGGTAGCAACATCATCACCGTCATCACGCCATCGTGCTGACGGAACTCTCCCGTGAAGCTCTGCTGGATCGGAGTTCGCGGGACGTCATCGAGCTGAACGTGTGCTGAACTCGGAGGTGCCGTACGTTCGGTACTTGGATCGGTCGGATCGTGAAGACGTACGACTACATCAACCGCGTTGTGCTAACGCTTCCGCTTTCGGTCTATGAGGGTACGTGGACAACAATCTCTCCTCTCGTTGCTATGCATCACCATGATCCTGCGTGTGCGTAGCAATTTTTTTGAAATTACTACGTTCCCCAACAGGCACAGCTTGTTGTCTCTGTTGGGGAACGTAGTAATTTCGAAAAAAAATCCTACGCACACGCAAGATCATGGTGATGCATAGCAACGAGAGGGGGGAGTGTTGTCCACGTACCCTCGTAGACCGTAAGCGGAAGCGTTATGACAACGCGGTTGATGTAGTCGTACGTCTTCACGATCCGACTGATCCAAGTACCGAACGCACGGCACCTCCGAGTTCAGCACATGTTCAGCTCGGTGGCGTCCCACAAACTCACGATCCAGCAGAGCTTCGAGGGAGAGTTCCGTCAGCACGACAGCGTGATGACGGTGATGATGATGCTACCGTCGCAGGGCTACGCCTAAGCACCGCTACGATATGACCGAGGTGGATTATGGTGGAGGGGGGCACCGCACACGGCTAAAAGATCAACTGATCAACTTGTGTGTCTATGGGGTGCCCCCTCCCCCGTATATAAAGGAGTGGAGGAGGGGGAGGGCCGGCCCTCTACTATGGCGCGCCCTGGGGAGTCCTACTCCCACCGGGAGTAGGATCCCCCCCCTTCCAATTAGTAGGAGTAGGAGAGAAGGAAGGGGAAGAGAGAAGAGAAGGAAGGAGGGGGTGCCGCCCCTCCCCCTAGTCCAATTCGGACTAGGCCTTGGGGGGCGCGCGGGCTGCCCTAGGCAGCTCCTCTCTCTCTCCTCTAAAGCCCAATAAGGCCCATATACTCCCCGGCGAATTCCCGTAACTCTCCGGTACTCCGATAAATACCCGAATCACTCAGAACCTTTCCGATGTCCGAATATAGCCTTCCAATATATCGATCTTTACGTCTCAAACATTTCGAGACTCCTCGTCATGTCCCTGATCTCATCCGGGACTCCGAACAACCTTCGGTACATCAAAACACATAAACTCATAATACCGATCGTCACCGAACGTTAAGCGTGCGGACCCTACGGGTTCGAGAACTATGTAGACATGACCGAGACTCATCTCCGGTCAATAACCAACAGCGGAACCTGGATGCTCATATTGTCTCCTACATATTCTACGAAGATCTTTATCGGTCAAACCGCATAACAACATACGTTGTTCCCTTTGTCATCGGTATGTTACTTGCCCGAGATTCGATCGTCGGTATCTCAATACCTAGTTCAATCTCGCTACCGGCAAGTCTCTTTACTCGTTCCGTAATGCATCATCCCGCAACTAACTCATTAGTTACATTGCTTGGAAGGCTTATAGTGATGTGCATTACCGAGAGGGCCCAGAGATACCTCTCCGATACTCGGAGTGACAAATCCGAATCTCGATCTATGCCAACCCAACAAACACCTTCGGAGACACCTGTAGAGCATCTTTATAATCACCCAGTTACGTTGTGATGTTTGATAGCACACAAGGTGTTCCTCCGGTATTCGGGGGTTGCATAATCTCATAGTCATAGGAACATGTATAAGTCATGAAGAAAGCAATAGCAACATACTAAACGATCAAGTGCTAAGCTAACGGAATGGACGGAATGGGTCAAGTCAATCACATCATTTTCTAATGATGTGATCCCGTTAATCAAATGACAACTCATGTCTATGGCTAGGAAACTTAACCATCTTTGATTCAACGAGCTAGTCAAGTAGAGGCATACTAGTGACACTCTGTTTGTCTATGTATTCACACATGTACTAAGTTTCCGGTTAATACAATTCTAGCATGATTAATAAACATTTATCATGATATAAGAAAATATAAATAACAACTTTATTATTGCCTCCAGGGCATATTTCCTTCCGTCTCTCTGCAAATGTTGACACTATTTCACATCATTCACCCTCCAAATACACCTTATTTTAACAAATCCAGCACATACATAATACCTTGTTGAGTCGGTGATGTTGGAGGCTAATTAGTTTGATGCCAACATTTGGCAGGATAAAAAATTGACAACTTTTGGCTTCGGGATAAGCAAGGTCCGAACAACCTGCGACGCAAGGATCTACATACTATCTTCATCCTCACTATTTGGGAGTTGTGGAAGCATCGCAACGCTATTGTGTTCGACGAAGCATCCCCTTCGATGGATGTGCTTATTGCTAGGGTGAAGTCCGAAGGGAGGATATGGTCGCTAGCTGGCAAGTTTAAAGGGGACGTTGAACCCTTCTTTGGTAGTTTAGAAAGGTGGGCGCGTAGGGAAGGGTAAATTGTAATGGAAATCTTGTAAACTATGATGGAGGCAATCTTTGCATTTCTTCTTTAATATATAATATGCACGCTCGTGCATATTCGAGAAAAAAATTTGACAACTTTTTTGGAGATTGGCAAAAACCAATTGTTAGCCAACCAATTGGTATCCAATTCTTTGCACTTGCCAACAATCAGCCTCTTGATCTTTGGAACGTCGTATCTAACAAACATCCATGAGGGTAATATATTTTGCTTTTCTTACTTACTTTCTTGATTTAGCGACTAGCTGAACCTAGCTTCCTTACCTTCTTTGTAGTAGATGTAAAGTCCATATTAGCCCTATAGAATTATTATTGATATCATCTTACTTAATACGAGTAGTAATATTACTACATAAGCCAGTAGTCACGTCAAATTTTGACGGCTTGTATCAATTTGGGAGCATCTTTAAAAAGCTATTGCAGACCAAGATATGAGCATGAAACAATCTGACACAAGAATAATTTACTACAATTGTACTCCCATTTTTAAGTAAGTATAGGATGTTTTATTCAAGTGTGAAGGTCAATCGGTCATGCACAGGACTAACAATTGTTGTTTGTAACATATGTGAGCAATTTCGATTGTACTGTGTTAAAAAAAATCGAATCATGCTTCCAAGCATGAAGTTAAGAAGAAAACTAGAACTCACAGTTTTGTACACAAGATCCAGGCAAGAAACGTTCTAACACAAGAGTAAAATCCACTATACAACAGTCCGGCAAGCTACGTCAATCACAGAGGCAGGGGGTGTGCACGCAAAACCTACAAAGAGCAGACAAACCAGGGGAAACTTTTCACCAAGGATATAGCTGACCTACACCCTCGACAGAACAACCAGGGCTTCCACAAAACTAGTACGAGGCAGCAGAAACGGGAGTAAGAACGGCACCGACAAAAACAAGTTACAGCACTGCGTTTCCAAGCTGCCTAGAGCTGAACGCAAGAGGCATTGTGATTGACAACGGGCAAAAACCCTAGGACGTGCGAGCCAACTAGCCCTACTGGAACCTGGACGGCGTAGTGGCGGCGGTGCTGCTGTTGCCATCGTAGCAGCTGCTATGGCCTGATTCTGTCACCGGCCTCCTTGATTTCTCCAGGGGACTGCCTTGGCACGGCCGCAGAGTCCGACGATCCTGCGAGCAGGCGAGCAAAAAACTGTGAATTTGAGAGGGTGGATAAATCTAATTTCAGAGTCAAGTCCTGGTTTCTGAAACTTCGGATGAGATGCAGAATGACGGTGCGATGGCAGAAACATATAGTACTATATGTGTGCTTCTGCTAGAGTTGCCAAAACAGCATCGGATCAAGTCACCAAACACTAGTTCAGGGGGGCAGTATAATTTCAATCTGATAAAAATAACCATGGCGACATGGTGATCTCGAGGTCATCAAGAGTTCTTTTTTGAGATGACAGAGTAATTAACATCCCCAACGGCAGTTCAGAGCAGAGTCAGGTAACATGGTGATAACTTAACTAATCTCGAGGAATCTGCAATGAAGGCTTGGTCCAAGGTCAGACATGAAACTAGTAATCAGAGCCAGCACTCTGCTATTCTAAACCCTGATGCACCTGCTCTGTCCGTTTCTCCGGACTCGGATGCAGAGGTGTCCACTTTTAAAATCATCAGGCATTTACACACGGATTAGTATAACTGGCACACATTTTTTACGACGGTAGCCCGGCAATTGCGTCAATCTCGCCATATGTAACTTGGAATTGACTTGGTTATCCAAAAAAATACGTTGGTATGAGCAAATGAGCAATGCGATTGACTTGATGATAAGGAGGTAAAAGAAGCAGCGAGGCTCACATCTCGGTAGGGGAAGTCGTCGACCTCGAGCATGTGGATGGCGTGCCCCATCTTGGGCCGCTTCTGCGAGTCGGGATCCACGCACCTCAGCGCCACCAGGAGCGCCTTCTTCAGGGCCTTGGAGGACGGCTTCTCCGGCAGCTTCGGGTCCAGAACGGCCTCGTAGTCCCTGTTGCTCACCATCTTCTTCAGCCACTCCACCAGATTAACCTGAAGAGAGATGCACCCACACGACACAAGCTATGGTTGAGTTGATTCTATCTGCATGACAGACCAAAACAGACATATTCAGAGCTAGCTAATAACCTCCGTGGGAGGCCTGGCGTAGTCGACCGGGCATCGGCCGGAGATGATCTCCATGATGAGGACCCCGAAGCTGTACACGTCGCTCCTCTCGTTGAGCATGCCGGTGCTCGCGTACTCCGGCGCCACGTAACTGCCAAGAAAAAGCAGAGGGACACGATTCAAGTTCAGACACAACTCACATTTTTGCAATGCACTGCAACGATGGATGCAGTTCAGGTGCTGAGAAGGAGGAGGAGGGAGGTACCCAAATGTTCCCATGACCCTGGTGGTGACGTAGTTGCTGTCGGAGCCGAGGAGCTTGGCGAGGCCGAAGTCGGAGACCTTGGAGTTCCACCGCTTGTCCAGCAGTATGTTGCTCGACTTGATGTCCCTGTGCACCACCTTGGGCTCCAGCCCCTCGTGCAGGTACGTGATCCTGAAACCAAACCAGATCGCGGTACTCAGACTCGCCATTAACGAACCGATTAACGCCGCCGGAGTCCGGCAATCAAACCAGATTGGTAGTTCACCCACCCTTTGGCTGTCCCGAGCACGATGTCCATCCGGGCGTCCCAGGAGAGCGGGCTGACGGGCCCGTTGTCGCCGTGAAGCCACTGCTCCAGGTTGCCATTGTCGACGTACTCGTACACCAGGATCCTGAGGCCACAAGCAAGTGGCGAGTGTCAAGTGCTGCGTGGTAGGTGAGATTGGGAGGAGTACGTAGCTAGGCACAAAGACGGTGTCGACCCATCATCAGCCGATGCGTGCATGTGGTGTGGAGGGGCTCAGCTGGGTTGAGTTGGGTGCCGTACCGGTGCGCTCCCTCGACGCAGTAGCCCAGCAGCCGGACGAGGTTCTTGTGGCGGACGCGGCCGATCGCCTCCACCTCCACCGTGAACTCCCTCTCCGCCTGCCCCCTGCGCCGGCCAGCAACATGCGCCAAAAACACAAAGGCAAACTTGTCACGGAGCTAGCCACGCACATGCAGGCGGGACGCGCGCTCTTGTCTGCTCTATTGGCACGCACCTGTTGTTGAGAAGATTCTTGACGGCGACCTGGCGGCCGTCGGCGAAGACGCCGAGGTAGACGATGCCGTAGCCGCCCTCGCCGACGACGCGGTCGGGGGCGAAGCCGGCGGTGGCCTCGTCCAGCTCCCGGAGCGTGTACCAGTGGCCCCACCCGAGGTGCGACACCTCGGGGCCCGCCCCCACGGACGACGCCGGGTCGGACTGCACGGACCCGGCCTCCGCGTCGGCGCACGCTACCATGCGCCGGTCCTTGCCGGCCTCGATGTGCACGCGCTGCGACCCGTGCGCCACGCTGCCGCACAGCGACTCGCCGCCGTCCTTGCCGCCGTCCTTGAGGTACGCGGCGCCCATCTCGAGGTAGTGGCGGAGGGAGCCCACGTGGACGGCCACCTCCTGGATCTCCTTGGACACAGGCGGGATGGTCGCGGGCGACAGCGGCGCTGGCTGCGCCCCCGCCCCCGCCGCCGCCTTCCCCTTGGGACGGCGCCGCCGCGCGGCCACCGCGAGGTGGACGGAGACGAGCGCGAGGAGGAGCAGGAAGGCGGCGCCCACGGCGAGGCCGACGAGCACCCAGAGGCGCAGCCCCAGCACCGGCGTCCTGCGCGACAGCTCGTTGGTCAGCAGCGGCGGGGGCGGCGGCGACGCCACTGCGCGCGCGCTCCGTTCACGCCCGGCCATCTCCGCTCACGCCCGGCGCTACGCCCCCTCCCCTGCCAAGCCACACCCTCCTAGTCCTATGCCAGCCACCTCCGCATGCCAATCGTACTGCCACTAGCAGCAATGCCGCCGCTGCCGGTGCGACGCTGCATATAGCGGGAGCCGGAGGAGGTCGGAGTGAGTGTGAGCAAGTGAGACTGTGAGAGCACGACGAGCCGGGACGAGAGTGTAGGTAGCTCGCTCGGGCTCGGGGTGGACCGTGGGCGGTTTCTGTGGGCCCGGGGGGCGCTGGGCACGGAAGGTTGTCCGTTTCTGTGCCACGGGGCCCGCTGGCAGCTGAAGCCTCGGTTAATCTGACACGGAGTTTGGTATACTACTAGTGTAACAAAAGCTCACACAAGTCAGAAGGGAAGGGATCTGGGAGTAAATAAAGTCGTGATCAAGTCCTGCGATCCGGCTGATGCGTACAGTACCCTCTGTCTTGTCTGTACTAGTACGTCTCCTCGGCATTATCTCTCTGCGTGTACTCGACGAACACATGCATTTCACCATCGGTGTCTGCAGCTCGATCTGGACCTTCGGTTGAGGAGATCGGGTGGGTGGCAAGGGGCTTAGGGGCGTCGTGCCGTCCCCCGGTCCAAAACCAGAAGCAGAGCGGTTGTTGAGGGGAATCTCTGGAGGCCTTGCTTGGCTGTATGCCTAGCTTAGGGGAAGTTTTCACTGCTTGAGTAGGGGGGAAACTGTCTCTGGTGTTTGCCATTAGCAAAAGGTTTCACTGCTTGTCGTTCGTCCTCTCCTCCTCCTCTCTCATCTCCGCATTTCCCCTCCGGGAGGGTGTAATTAAGTCGTGCTAATAATCTACAGTATTCCGCTGCCGACCAATTAAATGGGTTTTGCCGTCTAAGGCCACTAAACAAAACAAAAGTCAAAGAGAGGCATTAAGACAAGAGGACAAGTTACACTTGTTGCACAAAGTTGACACTCCCAGTATAAAACGGCACTCCAGTAGCGCCCCCACTTCCTCCGGAACAAAACATGTGGCCAAGCATGTTAGAATAAATCCAAGTCGCTCCGTCGATCATCCGAGGACCAAGCAATCACACGAGTACGACACCGAGATTTATTAACGAGGTTCACCGATATGGCTATATCCACAGGGCTTGACTACGGGCGCTCCTCCCTATGACACCGTCACAATACTGCACCCGGCCACCCGGGTGCCGGCACACGCCGCCGGCTCCCCCTTGCGCGCCTGTGCTATTATTTTGGTATAGGTTACATCATATGTCTAGCCCCGCTATATATGAGAGGCCTAGGATACAAGTGTCCTACTTAGACACGACCCTATATCCTATCTAAACACAATACAACTACAAGTCCAAATGTAACCTACCTTGTACACTATATTCGACACAACTCTAACAAACTCCACCTTGGCGAATATTATCCACCACCTTGAATTCGACATTACGTCAAACTTCCATGTACATTGGACTTGAGCTTATCCCATGAGTACCGCTGCTACTCCAAAGACTTCATGTGACTCCACCTGCAACTTGTAGTCCCTTCTTTTCTTGACCACAGTCAACACTCGAGCAAAATCAAGTTCCACATTACTCTAGTTTGCGCTCCCAACTTCCAGAGTATCAGTCCATCGCCATCACACACTGATCACTGACCTGCGTGAAAGTGAACAACTCACATATTGGGTGTCACACATAAGAGTTCACTGAACTCAACATCACCGCTCCTTTCTTGACCGTCTATTTGAAACTTGAAGAATTTCATCGTTGCTTGTAGTCAACCCGAATCAAATTCACAGTTGTCTCACCACATGTATGACCACCAGAGCCCTGGCCAGTCTCCATGCCCCGTGCGCACCGCACGCCTCGCCGCTATTACCACGTCGAGCCTTCGCTGTCCCGGTCGAGTCTCAAGGGTCGCGAACCCACACCACTCAACCCCCACTACGGAGTAGCACCGATCATCACCGACCGATGACGAGTTTCACACTTCCATCAGACCACCGGGCTCCAGTCCGAACTACACGTCACTCGCTTTTTTCCCGCTGAATAGGCTTCAATTCTCTGTCGACTTACGCCGTAGCCCCTCAACCAGCACTGAGTGAATTTTCCAGACTCCAGCTCCACCTTCAACATGACTCCATGGTAGATGATCAGTCCACCCTCACGCCCCGTCGTATTCAAGCTCCGTGTGTACACCACCTTGAATCAACCCCGCGCCATAGTCTTGTCAAAGCCACACAAGCCCTCAGGCCTATGCCACGTGTTTCCACACCCAGAAGTCGGTCACCATCACCGTCTTCTGTATCAACCGACTCACGTCGATCCGTCAGACTATCCAGTCCGCCCCAACCGAACATATCCGACTACAACCATGCTACACCCTGCGTCGTGTCTGCCCACACATCTCCATGCCTTGCTTTGACGCCCTGTGTATGCATGATCCATCTACGAACCTCACAGTAAAATCACGTGTGCACTTAGCAACAAAAACAAAAGAAAAAATGCCTCTTCCGGGTAGCCTCCATGGATGCACCAAACTTGTGTCCTGCAACTCCCAATGCTTTTTCTCTTTTCATCATGTTGCTAACCTCAAGCCACGTAAATACCAGTTGCAGATTTTTTTTTTTTGCCAAACAAATCTCACGGTTCGCTGCTTCGTAGAGCTTTTCCTGCGTGCGTGCTTCACCAGCCATCTTTTCCTGCTCGCACTGCCATGCCTCGGCCTGCCCAGCTGCACGGGCCGCAGCCCCACACTTGGGCCTTGCTCGGCCTACCCCGCACGATCTTAGTGCGTGCCTACAATACGCTCCACGACTCGGCTGATGCCTCTGATTCCGATCGTATCTCGTCGAGGCTCGAAACAGATTGCCTCCAGCTTGCATGCTTTACGCCCCGCCGATTGCTTGGACTGTCGCTGTTGGGGATCGTAGCAGAAATTAAAATTTTCTACGCATCACCAAGATCAATCTATGGAGTTTACTAGCAACGAGAGGGGAGGAGTGCATCTACATACCCTTATAGATCGCGAGCGGAAGCATTCAAGAGAACGGGGTTGATGGAGTCATACTCGTCGTGATCCAAATCACCGATGATCCAAGCGCCGAACGGACGGCACCTCCGCGTTCAACACACGTACGGAGCGGTGACGTCTCCCACGCCTTGATCCAGCAAGGAGGAGGGAGAGGTTGAGGAAGAAGGCTCCAACAGCAGCACGACGGCGTGGTGGTGGTGGAGTGACAGTTCTCCGGCAGGGCTTCGCCAAGCACACGCGGAGGAGGAGAGGTGTTGGGAGGGGAGGGGCTGCGCCTTGGATATGGTGTTGCAGCCCTCCCCTCACCCCTCTATTTATAGGGAGAAGGGGAAGGGGGCCGGCCCCTCTAGATGAGATCTAGAGGGGGGGCGGCGGCCAAGGGGGAAGGGAGCTTGCCCCCCAAGCAAGGGGGCGCCCCCTTTAGGGTTCCCCCCAAACCCTAGGCGCATGGGCCCTAGGGGGTTGGCGCCCAGCCCACTAAGGGCTGGTTCCCTTCCACCTACAGCCCATAAGGCCCTCCGAGGCAGGTGGACCCTCCCGGTGGACCCCCGGAACCCCTCCGATGGTCCCGGTACAATACCGGTATACCCCGAATATTTCCGGTGACCGTATGGTGACTTCCCATATATAAATCTTTACCTCCGGACCATTCCGGAACTCCTCGTGATGTCCGGGATCTCATCCGGGACTCCGAACAACATTCGGTAATCACATACAAACCTTCCTTATAACCCTAGCGTCATCGAACCTTAAGTGTGTAGACCCTGCGGGTTCGGGAATCATGCAGACATGACCGAGACACCTCTCTAGCCAATAACCAACAGCGGGATCTGGATACCCATGTTGGCTCCCACATGTTCCACGATGATCTTATCGGATGAACCACGATGTCGAGGATTCAAGCAATCCCGTATACAATTCCCTTTGTCAATCGGTACTTTACTTGCCCGAGATTCGATCGTCGGTATCCCAATACCTCGTTCAATCTCGTTACCGGCAAGTCACTTTACTCGTTCCGTAATGCATGATCCCGTGACTAACTACTTAGTCACATTGAGCTCATTATGATGATGCAATACCGAGTGGGCCCAGAGATACCTCTCCGTCATACGGAGTGACAAATCCCAGTCTCGATCCGAGCCAACCCAACAGACACTTTCGGAGATACCTGTAGTGCACCTTTATAGCCACCCAGTTATGTTGTGACGTTTGGTACACCCAAAGCATTCCTACGGTATCCGGGAGTCACACGATCTCATGGTCTAAGGAAATGATACTTGACATTAGAAAAGCTTTAGCAAACGAACTACACGATCTAGTGCTATGCTTAGGATTGGGTCTTGTCCATCACATCATTCTCCTAATGATGTGATCCCGTTATCAATGACATCCAATGTCCATGGTCAGGAAACCGTAACCATCTATTGATCAACGAGCTAGTCAACTAGAGGCTCACTAGGGACATGTTATGGTCTATGTATTCACACATGTATTACGATTTTCGGATAACATAATTAAAGCATAAACAATAGACAATTATCATGAACAAGGAAATATAATAATAACCATTTTATTATTGCCTCTAGGGCATATTTCCAACAGTCGCTTCCATCCGTTGATACACGATCGCCTTCTGTGACGAACTAAATCAGCGAATCAATTCAGCCTTCTCTAGATCGACTTCCACAGCCTCCGACAACCTAACTCATGATGCCACTTGGTAGAATAAATCCGAGGCACTCCGTCGATCATCCGAGGACCAAGCAATCACACGAGCACGACACCGAGATTTGTTAACGAGGTTCACCGATATGGCTACATCCCCGGGGCTTGACTACGGGCGCTCCTCCTCGTGACACAGTCACAATACCGCACCCGGGCGTCGGCACACGCCGCCGGCTCCCCCTTGCGTGCTTGTGCTATTATGTTGGCATAGGTTACATCGTATGTCTAGCCCCGCTATATATGAGAGGCCTAGGATACAAGTGTCCTACTTGGACACGACTCTATATCCTATCTAAACACAATACAACTACAAGTCCAACTGTAACCTACCTTGTACACTATATTCGACACAACTGTAACATAAGATGTGGAGTCGTGTCCTAGTAGGACACTTGTATCCTAGGCCTCTCTTATATAGCGGGGGTAGACACACGATATAACCTATGCCAAAATAATAGCACAGGAACGCAGGGGAAGCCGACGGCTTATGCCGGCGTCCAGGGCGACCTGGTGCGGTATTGTGACACGGGGAGTAGCGCCCGTAGACAAGCCCCGGGGATGTAGCCATATCGGTGAACCTCGTTAACAAATCTCGGTATCGTGCTCGTGTGATTGTTTGGTCCTCGGATGATCGACGGAGTGCCTCGAATTTATTCTAACAAGTGGTATCATAAGCAAGGTTTGAGATTGAGGTGGATCGTGTTGATCTAGAGGTGAAAATATCGCGGAAGAATTATTTGTCGGCGAGATAGAAAGAATCGGCGTGCTGTTCGATCGCGTGGGCGCCGAGCTGACGTACTCGGAGTCGGCAAGGTTGGACGCGGCTTGTGGCAATGCAGATGGGCAAGTGCGGTCCAGCGGGCACACGGACAGCAGCCCATGCGGTGGATGGACGCGTGCAGGCTGAGGACTCGATCGGACGCTGAGCATACAAATTCTAGCGATAGTTGTGCAATCGGAAACAGCAAGCGGACAGAGATTTGTTTGGAGACAAAAACAGGACCGAGTTCTGGTGGAAATCGTCTGCGAGCCGGGCACCTGCGCGTAGTTCTTGGTACGAGACAAAACAATAGATCAGATCGGTAGAATAGAAATTCCATCAGGAGATACACGCATCCATCGAGAGCAAGGGCTGGGGCAAAGCAATTAGCCTAGCAATCAAGAGTTGAGCCAAGATCAAAGCTGCTACACGTGAAGACCGGAAGGGATTTTTTGGTTGGAATTGCTACTAGTGCACGGAAGACAACGTTCGGTTCTCTTTGTGTACTTGGGCATCGCGTGTAAAGCTCGGATAATTTTTCGCAAGGTCAGCTGTACAAAGAACCATGGCGCCATCGGGTACCAGGTTTGAGGTGGAGAAGTTCAACGGAACTGAAAGCTTTGGGTTATGGCAGACAAGGGTGAAAGATTTGTTGGCACAATAGGGATGCTTGAAGGCATTGTTGCAGGAAGCCAAGCCAGCTAAGATGGAGGCGGATTACTGGGAGGAGTTACAGTTGAAAGCAGCCGGGACTATACGGTTGTGTCTATTGGACCAGGTTATTTATCATGTGATGGATGAGAATTCGCCGAAGAAATCTGGGAGAAGCTCGAAAGTCAGTTTATGTCCAAGACTGCAACGACCAAGGTGTATCTGAAGCAAAAGTTGTATGGGATGAGGATGCAGGAGGGGTCAGATCTTGTGGAGTATATGAACGCCTTTAATCAAGTCGTGACGGATCTAGCACGCTTGGGTGCGACGGTTGACGACGAGGATAGGGCAATTCTGCTTCTTTGTTCGTTGCCATCATCCTATGACCATTTGATCACTACTTTGACGCACGGCAAGGAGACCGTCAAGAATGAGGATATTACTGCGGCATTGCTATCTTATGATATGAGAAAGAAGAAGGCAGTGGAAGTCTCTCATGGTGAAGGATAGTGGCGGAAGGGATATGAGGCTGGGAAGAACAAGAAAAAGAAAAAGAATATACAGTGTCACAAGTGTAAGCAGTGGGGACATATGAGAAAGGACTGTCCAGAACTCAATGGTGGGGCAAGTGCTAATAACGCAACTTATGGTGATGACTCAGACAGCAGTAGTGATGTTCTCATAGTATCAGACAGGCGGTCAACCAAAGGTGAAGCGTGGATGTTGGATTCAGCTTGCTCTTTTCATGCGACACCCAACAGGGAGTGGTTCTCTTCGTACAAGTCTGGTGAGTTTGGTTTAGCCTATGTGGGCGATGACACGGGTTATCGTGTTGCTGGAGTAGATGACATCAAAATCAAGATGTTTGACGGAGTTGAGCGGATGCTTCGGGGAGTCAGGCATGTGCCAGAGCTAAGGAGGAATCTAATTTCGCTTGGAGTTCTTCATGATGGTGGTATGGTATTTCGTTGTGATCGGGATAAGAAGACCATGAAGACCATGAGAATCATGGAAGATGAGGTGACCGTGATGATTGGAGGGAGGACGGCTTCGCATCTTTACAAGTTGCAAGGAAGCACTATTGCAGGTGGAGTCACGGAGACTGGAGTTGCAGGAGTAGCAGCGGGGTCTCACGGCGGCGGCGGGTCTGGGGCAGACTCGTCGAGTAGCTCTCAGTAAGTTACGAAGAAGACAACACAAGTCCGGAGTACATGGAAGTTTTACGCATGGACACATTTAAGGTGGTGGAGAATATTCGCCAAGGTGGAGTTTGTTATGTTTGTGTCGAATATTTTGTACTAGTTGGGTTACGCTTGGACTTGGTGTTGTAGTGTGGATAGGATACGTGTAGTGTTGGAGTCGGACACGTTGTACCCTTGGCCTCTTATATATGAGGAGGCACCCCACGTTGTACCCCATGACGACTAGATAGCGACAGGCTCGCAAAGGGGTGCTGGCGGCTTGTGCCGGCGCCCGGATGGCCGGTGTTGTGGTATCTCGGGGAGGAGCGCCCATAGTCATTGCCTCGGGAAGTAGGCGAGTTCGCCGAACCTCGTTAACAAATCTCGGTGTCGTCATTGTCTGTGACTAGGACACGACTCTACGTTCTATGTAAACACAATACAACTCATAGTCCAACTGTAACCTACCTTGTATACTATTTGGCTCATCTCCAAACAATTTCGCTAGTACTTAATCCCCCAATAGGGAACGTGTGTGTGTGCGCATGTGACGGTGCAATGCACCGAGAGAGAGCAATGGAAAACAGTTGGTGCCCTTTGTCCCATAGCCTTTTTCTATATATACATGAAGAAACCCTTTTTCCCACGCTGCAAATCATTGAGAGGCCAAAGAATATAGCGAAAAACGTACGGGCGCCCTGCATTTTCTACTCATCTTATCCCCTTTTCCCCCCTTCGCAAAAGGGAAGAGCCCCGACCATGTTGCATGCGCCAGCGAGCAAAGCGCGAGGCCGCGGCTACCGACACTTCTGCTGCCCGCGTGGCCTCCGTTTGATGCCAAGTGAAATGAGTCACCTGCGCACGCCCGGGGTGCCCGCCTTCTTTCTAGCGTGCCATATATGCGTGACCCCTGAACTGAACCCCTCACGCATCAGTCTACTCCTGGCCTGAATGGGGGTCGCGTATGTGCTAAGAAGATTCAGAAGAGCTTGCAGACGAAAAAGATGGAAAACTGGCCAGCAACCGAGCGGCGGCATTTGCGCGAAGTGGTCGGTTTCCAGGTAGGCTGCATGGGCCGGTCGACCCGATCGACGCAAATTAGTTCGTCTCTTCTCGGAGGCATCCGGCGCTGTTTCGGGCACAGGTGAACTGACATGCGTGTCGCCCCCTTCCCTACCGAACCCAACGTGGACTACAAAAAATGTTGTTAGCTACGTAGGCATACAATTAGCTTAGAGCATCTATAGCCGTGATGGGCAAATTCGAGCCTTCAAACCTCCACGGATGGGCGCGTCCGCAGGAAACCTCAAAACCATACAATTCATACAACGCTACATAAAAACACAGGATCAAAGCGCAGTTCACCAGATCACCCGGACAAAAGAAATATAATTCATCGGAGTTCAACGGTGGACAGTGCAAATCCATACTATAAACTACTTATCTATACTACTATATAGTGTACGAGTTTTGAATCGTAACAACAACATCAATCCTAGCTGTTGGTCTCATAAATCTAATGGTTGAGACTCAACGGATTCGCAGTGAACAGTAGCCCACACTTGCATCTGCTGGTTTCTGGAACAATCACATCACACCTCCTCTCTTCACTAGCATCTTGTGGGTTCTGAAACAATCACGGCACACCTCCTCTCTTCTCGCCATGTTGCATGTGCCAGTGCATCAGTCAAAGAGCCAAGACAGGGGCGGAGACGACCCATGTTGCATGTGCCAGTGCATCAGTCAAAGAGCCAAGACAGGGGCGGAGACGAATGAACATTTTTAGCAGGTTCTATACTGTACAACGGCTAATGACAGCAGCTAATTGCATCTTTAGTCCGTACAAAAATATATTCATGGAACCAACTACACCGAATATAGAGAAGACCAAAGCCGAGTGACCCATACATGTACGCGTGGCTAACTATTGTTTTCCTCTTTGGACAATTGATCGATTGATTGATCTACGTGCGTGTTCGACGGTGAAAGAACATGTGGTGCCCTCATGTTTGGTTTTGGTAATTGACGACAATCTCTATGGACTAATGGTTGCCTTGAGTTATATTTGAAGGTTTTGTCCATAGGCTTTTCTTGGAGTACATGTGTTGGTTTCAAGGAGAGTTTGTGTTGACCAAGGTGCTATTAAGGAATTATCCAAAGATTGATCATGTGAGAGTTGAGCTTATTGCAAGCATGTCTTGAAGAAGAAGATTGTGTGATCATTCATGTTTACCTTCAAGACATCATCCAAATGAAGAGAGTTGGAAAGATTCTAGGTTGATCAAGACTAAGTCAAGAGTGAATCAACTTGATCAACTCACAAAGCGTAGAAGATGTACCGAGAGGGATCAAGTGATCCCATGGTATGGTAAGCATTGCCCATTGTGCTTTGTATATTAACCCATGGTCTATGTGAGAGTTCTATGTGGGGTTAGGTACGTGTTCATGGGCTTGCGTCAATAGGAAGATATCACTGAACCCATGGAGAGGATGACATCAAGTGGTGATCGTCATCAAGATTGCCGTGTGCAAGTTCAAGTGGAGCATCACGAAGAGATCAAGTGCTTGAAGCTTGCCGTCCATTGTGGTGACAATGGACTTGTGAAGATGTGCCGAAGAGTGGCTCACCCATAGTGGACTATGCGGGAGTAATCATCTAGTCTTCATCGAGCCAACGCAATCAAGAAAGGTGGTCCAACTTGAGGGAGTCAAGATCGTCATCATCTAGCTCAAGTGGACCATGTGCAAGGCAAAGGTTTGCCCTTGATAGGTTTTCTATTTTACCGGTCTCATGGTGGTAGTTGGGAGACCGGGTTATAGGATCGATAGCCGTACTATCAAGGGGGGCTCTCAAGTGAGTAGCTTGATCGTATCGTTCGTCGAGAGCTCAAACCATTGCATCCTTGCATCATGTTTCTTGGTTCTTATTTGGTTCTCTTTGTGAGTCTTAGAGTTTATGGTCATCTTGATGACAAGCTTGAGTTCATCGAAAACGGAGTTTGCATGCGTCTTCTATGATGTTTTCGATGTTGGAGGTTTTACCGGTCTTATCCGAGGAAGGGTTCTCACCATTTTCTTTTGGGTCTTTTCTCATTTGCTTCTTATTGGTATTTCTATCAAGATTGTGTTAGCCCTTGTCGCTAGCTTTCCAACAAACTTGGTTTCGTCGAATTCGGAGTCCGTTTGCAGAAGTTGTGTCAGTTTTTGTGTTCTGAAAAGGCTGCAGCGGTACTACCGCGGACAGGAGCGGATGTAATTTTTTACTAACGCTCTTGGGAGCGGTACTACCGCTTGGAGCAGTACTACCGCGGCTACTTCCGTGGCTACTTCCGCTCGGGACCAAAAACTCGTCACAAGTCCAGCGGTGATAGGCACAGATGTAATTTTTTAGTACCGCTCGCAAGCAGTAGTACCGCTACCCTTAGTAGTAGTACTGCTACCCTAGCGGTAGTACCGTGAGGTCAAGCGGTACTACCGCTCCGACGGTTCTTCTGGCTTTTTTGCCTCCTCGGTGCGGGCTGTGAGCATAACGGTTGAATTTTTCCCCACCTATAAAAGGGGGTCTTCTTCCCCAATGAACCTTATCCTTTGAGCTCGTGTTCTTTCCCCATTGTTGACCTTCTTCGAACTTGCTAACTCTCAATTCCTCCATGGATTCTTGCTAGTTTTTTAGGGAAAAGAGAGAGGAGATCTAGATCCACATTTCCACCAATCACTTTCTCCTCTATGTGAGGGGAACCCCTTGGATCTAGATCTTGGAGTTCTTGGTGTTCTCCTTCTTGTTCTTCCTCTCATTTTCCTCCCTAGCATTAGTTGCTTTGGTGGGATTTGAGAGAGAAGGACTTGGGCACTCCGTGTGCCCTTGTCATTGCATTTGGTGCATCGGTTTGAGTTCTTTACGTGATACGTGGAAGTTACAAGTTGAGAAGCTTATTACTCTTGGGTGCTTGGTACCCTTGAGCTTGTTCCACTTGGGTGCTTGGGCGCCTTAGACGGTTGGTGGTGTTCGGAGCTCAATCATTGTGGTGTAAAGCTGTGGGCAAGCGTCGGGGTCTCCAATTAGGTTGTGGAGATTGCCCCGAGCAATTTGACGGGTTCGGTGACCGGCCCCAAGGGTTGCCAAAGTGTACGGGTTCGGTGACCGCCCCCAAGGGTTGCCATTTGTACGGGTTCGGTGACCGCCCTCAAGGGTCCCTTAGTGGAATCACGTCATCTTGCATTGTGCGAGGGGGTGAGGAGATTACGGTGGCCCTAGTGGCTTCTTGTGGAGCATTGTGCCTCCACACCGCTCCAAACGGAGATTAGCATCCGCAAGGGTGTGAACTTCGGGATACATCGTCATCTCCGCGTGCCTCGGTTATCTCTTACCCGAGCTCTTTACTTATGCACTTTAATTTGTGATAGCCATATTGTTTCTTGTCATATATCTTGCTATCACCTAGTAGTTTATCTTGCTTAGCATAAGTTGTTGGTGCACATAGGTGAGCCTAGTTGTTGTAGGTTTTGTGCTTGACAAATTAACCGCTAGGTTTATTCCGCATTTGTTCAAGCCTAAACCGTAATTATTTTAAAGCGCCTATTCACCGCCCCCCTCTAGGCGACATCCTCGATCTTTCAGACGGGACTACTTAGGACGTTTTTTGTTGCAGCCCAGTGAAATGTAAAGACCACCACAATACCAATTTTCATTAGCAGAAAATCACCACTTTATAATTCATGGCATAAATCACCATACCAATGACAGTGGCAAAAAACACTAATGATAAATGCTAATTGCTTTAATTCTCTTCCAGTTGTCTCCAAGACATACTTTTGAAATATAGTGAAGACAATTTTCTTTGACATTACATGATTGCAAAGAAAAATAGTTGTAAAGTTCACATTATCAACTTGTTCAACACTTCTGGTTTTAGAGCTCAATTTAAGTTAACGGAAATGTAACATTCTTTTGAAGTTCTAGAAATATATTTTGATAATTTGTCATCAATGCTATCATGAGACCTAACATATCCTGATGTTCTGTAACTTTTGTGAACATTGGCTTTTCGCCTCCCTCATATCTAAATCCTGGCTCCGCCCTTGGCCGAGTACGAGAGATGTATTGTCTGAGAGGATAAACAAAAGCAAACAATTAGTGAGTTTCACCACGTAAATCTTCAAACTTTTCCCTATGGAAATTTTTGGGTGTCACTAGGCCATAGGAGTTGTATCATGCCAATTACCAATTTGTTATTACTTCATTTGTGCATGCATACACCAACAATATTTTTTTTGCTCTGAATTCATTGCAAAGTACTATATGTTTTTATTTCTTTTACTAGAATCATAGGAACAATACTGTTAAGACGTGCATTGCACGTGTGTACATACTAGTAAAACATAGATAAAATATAAAGAGAACAAGGAAGGGCGGAAGAAATGACCATTACCTTGCCGGCCCCTTCCCCTTCTGGTTGTTGGCGCGGTTGTGCCACTCCTTCGTGTAGGCGTCGGTGTGCGGAGGCGCTCGTCGTCCGAGCTGAAGGTGGAGCCGTTTTTCAGATCGGATTTGGAGCTGCACCTCATGCTCGTCGTCGGAGTTAAAGGTGGATCCGATTTGGTCCTGCTCCTTCGCATGCCGGGCCGCCTTCGCCTTCGCCACCACCTCCTTTGTTGCCTCGCGCTTCGACAACTCGATTGCGAGTCGGAGCACCTTGGCATTCTTGTAGCGGAGGCGCCGCGCATCCTTCCTCGCTGTCGTCAGAGAGCGGCGGAGGACATACATGAGGAGCGCTACCTCAGTATCGACCGACATGCTCACGCACGGACGGCGCGCAGACATCGACTTGGATGCCGGTGCCCTCTCCCTTACTCGTTGCCGCTCGTGGGGCTGCTCTTGCCTCCAACTCGGGCGTCCGAGTGCGCGCCGGCCCCGGCGCGGGCACGAGGACCCAGCGGTGGGCGGGCACCACCTCCGCAGCAGAGGGTGGTGGTGGGCGGCGTACCTAGAGGAGCGAAGCGGAGTGGCCGGAGCTGCACCGGGCGGGAAGGGCCGGCGACGTCGCTGGCGTTGCGTCGACGGGTGCCGGGCGCTGACGAAGTGGATCTACCGCTGCCGGATCCGCCTTGGTCGACGATCGAACGCCTCAATGCGATGCGGAGAGCGACCTCCTCCACATCGTCAGGCTCCGCTTCACGCAACAGGCTAGCCCAGTCGTCGTCGAAGCCGGAGTCCCAACCAGAGGCAGCGTTGTTTCAGTTGCCGGTCATTGGATGCATTTGGAGGGGATCAAAAGTGAGTGGACGGATAGGGGAGTGAAGTGGAGTTTGGATTAATTGCGGTCTAGGGTTTTCCGGACGGGGATATTTGTGGGCCAAGCACATGACGGGCGCGTCCAGACCGTTCAATATCCACCTCATATTCTGACTGGATACGAGGGATGTCAGTCAATTCGAACGCTTGGTTTGTTTGAGGCGCTCAGGTGGGTCGATTTTTTATGACCGGTTAGCCCGGCCGGGTGTATGATACGGCGATTGTAGATGCTCTTAGGTTGCAGAATGCATGTACGTTTTTCCTTGGATGAATATGTATGCATGCATCACGATTCACGACCCCTGCATGCATTTATCGCCGACGTACGTAAGGACCTTTGATGGATCGATTGATTGATTACGGTTTTGTGTCCTTTTCGCGGCTGCAATGCAAAAGCTACGCACGCGATCGAACCGCGACGCGCGTGCAGTCGCTGTTACTAACACGCAGGCGCGATAGATCTACGAGACGAGCAGTGGCAGGAGTACCAAAGATGCCGAGTAATTATGAGCATAGGACTCACTGGACCGATCGTCTCTAGCGCCTATACCACCATGCTTTGCTTTAGTGCAAGCATGCAAGCAACATGGAGCACTGCACAGTTGGCGCTTGGAAGCAGCAGCAGCCGGGCCAAAAGCGGGGAGCTGGCATGATAGCTAGCTACTAGGAGTAGGACTCAGCCATCGATCGGCCCCGGTTGCTTCAGGACTGCCAGTACTGCACTCCACTGGTACTCCGGTGCCACTTGCCTACAGTGCAACACAGCCTAGCTGATCTGCTCTGAAGATGCCGCCTGTTTGTCATCTCCGGAAATGCGCAACCGATTAAAGATTGTTCCGTTTGCAGCTCAGGCTCAGGGTAGATGTGATTTTTTTTCCAAAAAGGGAATTCCCGGGCCTCTGCATCAGAACGATGCATACAACCATCTTATTAAAGTAAATAAATAGGTTCCAACAAGGTCTTAAAGTCTCCAAAAGAAAAGTAAAAAGTAGCTCACACAGAACCAGAAAGGCTAGAAGACAAAACTAGCCTAATAAAGAACGCCATAACTGGCTGGCAAAAAAGAGATAGGTAAACTAATTGCATATCCTATTACATGACCGCCATCCAAACCGATTGAAGATATCCCGAGCTACCATCTCCCAGCGGATAGATCCAGTAACCAAACGCTCCCTGGCCTCCGTCGGAGTGAGTAGCGACCACGAACGGATCAATGCCGTGGCTCTGAAAATGACCTGCAAAAAATGAATGTGTGTTGTCCTGTTAAAAACCAAATCATTTCTGCAATTTCAGAGCGCCCACAACAAGGCGCAGACTCCTACACGAATATGTCTCGCTAACTCGGGCTCTATCCCGTTAAGCCACGTTTCAAATAACGTGTTGACAGAACTCGGTGGAGTAATATTAAAAGCAATATGGACCGTCCTCCATAAAACTTTGGCTAGCGGGCAATCAAGAAAAAAGTGCCTGATCGTCTCATCCCGCTCACAGAAACTACACCTAGTAGGAGTTTGGTAGATGCGATCTGCATTTCCGTTTCGCATCGGAGGAGTTTGGTAGCATTCCGCTAGCCCGAGCTGCATAGATCCACTGCATGAACAGGTGGTACGGCCATCCAGGCATATTGCTTGGCATGAACGGCAGATATATATCAACTGTTTTCGCTCGATGATGATCCGGGTCTGATGACCTACAGCAGGCAGGCAGGCAGGCAGGCCTTCAATCCGTGCCCCACTGCACTGCGGCCGCTTAATCTGCTCATGGATTTGATTATGATGATGGTCCGCGGTAGTCCCACCACTTACTACCGCTGATCCCGCTCTCCCTTACGTTAACGGTGAGGCACCGCGACGCAAGTGGAGTATCGGCCGAAGCTTCTTGCTGCTTGTCGATTTGTACGTACGCTGCCAATTTATCGGGCTGCTCCCCTCCCCCGGATCCCCCCACGGGGTAGGTGGCGTGGGTGTATGCTCCGATTTGCTTTGCTTTCTTGGCCAGGCCACGGTCGACCGATCGCGGCTGCGTACGTCCGATCGAATTGATGCTGCGGATACGGGTCGCTCTCGCGCCGCCCTGTGCCCCTGCCCTTTTCTGCGCAGCAACTTTCGCTCGATGGAGGCCTGTGCGCGGCACTGTGCGTGCGTGACAACGGCATTATTGATCTGCTACTGCTAGTGCTAACCGGATCCACCCGTCACGGCGCGCTGGATGGATCGACGGTACTTGGCGCTAATCAACTCGCTGTTTCTCAGTGTGTGGTGAGACGATGAACAGTGGCGCGGAGGAATCCCTGGTTCCTGACGCGTTGGTCCGGTTGCTTCCGGCGCTGTCCAACGTTGGAAGCACCGCGTGTAGGTGCACACACATGTCCGGCTGAGGCTCTGCAGCGAGTTAAAACCGGCGAAGAAATGTAGGTGGTCTGTCGGGGGGCGTTGGCCGCACCGGCATTGATGGACGGGGGCTGTGGTGGCATTGACCGCGGGCGTGGGGGTGATCGCCGTCGATGTCGTCGCCGTGGCCGCCATCAATTCATCTCATCATTCCTTCCATTCTCCGCGGGCTGCGCGGCCGGGCTGGGCGCAATGGCTCGTGTGGAGGCGGGATCACGGGGAGGAACCGGCCGGCCGGCGCTGTCTGCGCCGCGCGCTGGCTCCTACTTTGTCGAGGTCAAATAGTTGCAGAGAGCCCAGCGATTTTGCTGCACGATGATTAGAACACTCACTCACTGGTGTGGTGGCAGACTGGCAGTCAAGTGCGATGGCAGCGCTCGCGCGGCGGAGCACCGGCGAGCGACGAGTTGGGAATTTTTGGGCGAGCGACAGTAGTTGTTGGGCCGGGCTGGAAAAAGACAAAGCCCAGATTGTTGGGATTGGGTTGGGCTGGCGCATTTGGAGATCGGGATTGGGCTTGCTGTCCTGGGTGCTGCCGTGGCTGTTGCAGACTTACAACTTACAAGTGATGAAGCCGGACGGGGCCTCACAGTATTCAGATGTAGGAAGAGCAAAGGAAGGGTCTTTTAGATATTATAAAGGACAGAATCTGAAAGCGGGTTCAAGGATGGATGGAGAAGTGTTTATCAGCGGGAGGAAAAGAAGTCCTAATTAAATCGGTGGCACAATCCATTCTCACATATTCGATGGCCTGTTTTAAGTTGTTGGGTAATAGGCAATTTCTCGATTAAATTAATCCACGAGTAAATCACTAGCATGGCATTGAACAAATAAATGCATACTGATATTCAGTCAAGTAAGCACATACTACGCTAATTGCAAAAAGATCTACGTATAACACTAGCATGGCTAAAACAGAAAACAATAGGAGCGGGATAAACGAGTTATACCCTCCAGTAGGCCATGCAGAGGCCGCGGCTTTGGTGGCAGCAGCGGCGTCCTCGGCGGCCTTCTTGTCGGCTTCAGCTTTCTCGGCGGCGGCACGTTCGGCGTCGGTGGACATGGTGATGATGAAGGCGACGTGGACGTAGAGGAAGTAGACGACCGGAAGCGAGCAGTCGCGTAATCGCTGCCCAAAAACCTATTCGCTCCTTACCCCGTACAGGAACCAGAAGGGCGTGGTTTCGGAGACCTGCTCTCCCGTCGACCGTGTACGCGACGGACGGGATGGAGTCACCGGCGGCAGCAGCAGCAAGGGAACGACGGTGGGCGTGCGCGTGGAGCAGATGTGATCTGTTCGTGGCGGCTAGGGTTAGGAGACACCACACACTTATATAGGCGCATCCGCGTGGAGAGACGTGGGCTCGACCCACGTCCGAGTCCGTGACAGCCTACGATCCGACGTCTCAGATCGTGGCCCAGTTGTCAGAGAACTCTCCGTTAGTGACTGGCAAAAATAAGCGCGTAGGTGTGAGCTCGGCTCGGCTCAATCCCGCAACCCGCGGCGCGTCGTGACGAGGTGGGCGGCGGAGGAGGAGTACGCGAGGGCCTCTTCTCTTCTCAAGCTCCAATAGCATGTAGAAGAGAAACCCTTATAAGGAGGTCCAACTCCTCTTCCACTTCCGGGGTGGTGAGGGAGTCCTGGATTAGGGGGTCCTCGGACTGTCGAACTATATGCTTTGGCCGGACTGTTGGACTATGAAGATACAAGATTGAAGACTTCGTCCCGTGTCTGGATGGGACTCTCCTTTACGTGGAATACAAGCTTGGCAATTCGGATCTCCTCCCTTGTAACCGACTCTATGTAACCCTAGCCCCCTCCGGTGTCTATATAAACCGGAGGGTTTAGTCCGTAGGACAAGAACAATCATAATCATAGGCTAGCTTGTAGGGTTTAGCCTCTACGATCTCGTTGTAGATCAACTCTTGTAATACTCATATCATCAAGATCAATCAAGCAGGAAGTAGGGTATTACCTCCATCGAGAGGGCCCAGACCTGGGTAAACATCGTGTCCCTCGCCTCCTGTTACCATCCGCCTTAGACGCACAGTTCGGGACCCCCTATCCGAGATCCACCGGTTTTGACACCGACAGGTGGGACTAAACTTCCCACCTCCACCTAGTGCCAATAAACCCACATGGGCCCTTAGAGATTTTCAGAAATTGCTATATGGGCCTGAAGCCCATCTCAAATTTCAGCAATCCCCCACCAGATCTCGAGGGCCCATTGTGTCCTCTGTTTCAATTGCTGTTTCGATATACCAGTGTTTCAGTGAAAACCTGTTAAGGTTGAACTTCACCTAGAGCAAGTAGCTACACTCCTTCACAACTGAACAATGGACTATGCCTTGAATTGTCAGTTTGGCGTAAAGAAGTTTCACTACATGTCTTACTAGTACTAGGCTGCCGAAGGCTGACCCCTCCGGTGGAGCTTATAAGTCACACTCCTGGCCTATTCATGAGCTTACTAGAGATCACCCCAATCTCATAGACTGTGACCAGCAGTCGGGCTCATATAGGTGTGTTCCTTCAAAGATCGCTCTGTAGGATAACATCTTGCTTTCATAAGCTTTGGAACACATTAAGACAGTAGTCATCCTACCATACAGTATCGAGAGTATTGCATCTCCAACGGAGTGGGTTAGTATAGTTACTCTCCTCAGTTCACCACTGGCTTGTTTTCCCAGGTCCTACTTCACGGGATCTCCGATCACATTGGTTGGGTTACCACCATGGCAACTCATGTGGGTCTCATACCCATCTCCCTCGATGCATTATCTATCACAACACGTGATAGCCCTTTCGTAAAGGGATCTGCCAGATTCTTAGCCGTATGGACATAGTCCAACGCTATCACTCCGGAGTTTCTTAATTTTCTGACAGCTTTTAATCTCATTCTTATGTGTTTGTTGGACTTCATGTTGTCCTTTGAACTCTTCACCTTGGTGATGACAGTCTGATTATCACAGTTCATAAGGATAGCCGGAACCGGTTTATCAACCAATGGCAAGTCCATCAAAAGATCTCGAAGCCATCCTGCTTCAACACTAGATGTGTCTAATGTTGTTAATTCTGCTTCCATTGTCGATCTCGTTAAGATCGTTTGCTTGCAAGACTTCCAGGAAACAGCGCCACCTCCAAGAGTAAACGTATACCCAGTTGTGGCCTTCATCTCATCAGCATCAGAGAGCCAATTCGCATCACTATACCCTTCAAGTACCGACGGGTCTCCGGTATAGTGAAGTCCATAGTTCATAGTACCTTTCAGATAGCAAATAACTCTTTCAACAGCATGCCAATGTACATCACCCGGTTTGGAAACAAACCGGCTTAATTTGCTCACAGCAAACGCGATGTCAGGCCTCGTTGCGCTCGCTAGGTACATCAGTGAACCAATGATTTGAGAGTATCTCAATTGATCTTTAGCCATGCCTTTGGACTTTCGAATCAGCACGCTAGGATCATATGGTGTTTGAGATGGTGCGCAGTCCGAATATCCAAAACGACTCAACACCTTCTCAACATAGTGGGATTGCAGAAGTGTAATCCCACCCTCATTATCTCTCAGTAGCTTGATGTTCAAGATAACATCAGCCACACCAAGGTCTTTCATCTCAAAGTTCTGAGATAGAAACGATTTGACCTCCTCAATGACTTTGAGATTTGTTCCGAATATCAGTGTGTCATCAACATACAAGCACAGTATAACTCCTTCGCCCCCACCATGGCGATAGTATACACATTTGTCAGCCTCATTAACAACGAAACCAACAGATGTCAGAGTTGTATTAAACTTATCATGCCATTGCTTAGGTGCTTGCTTCAGGCCATATAAAGATTTCAGCAACCTACACACCTTTCTTTCCTGACCATCTATCACAAAGCCATCTGGCTGTTGCATGTAGATTTCCACGTTTAGCTCTCCATTCAGAAAAGCCGTCTTAACATCCATTTGATGGATGAGAAGACCATGCGAGGCCGCCAACGAGAGTAATACTCGAATGGTGGTCAGTCTAGCCACAGGTGAATAAGTATCGAAGAAACCTTCCTCTTCTTTCTGGTCATAGCCCTTGGCCACAAGCCTAGCCTTGCACTTTTCAATCATACCATCGGGCCTAAGCTTCTTCTTGAACACCCACTTACATCCTAATGGTTTGCAACCATAGGGACGGTCAGTGATCTCTGATACGTCTCCAACGTATCTATAATTTTTTATTGTTCCATGCTACTATATTCTGTTTTGCTTGTTTAAGGGCTTTATTATACACTTTTATATTATTTTTGGGACTAACCTATTAACCGGAGGCCCAACCCAAATTGCTGTTTTTTTGCCTATTTCAGAGTTTCGCAGAAAAAGAATATCAAACGGAGTCCAAACGGAATGAAACCTTCAGGAACGTGATTTTTGGAACGAACGTGATCTAGAGGACTTGGACCCTACGTCAAGAAAGCAACCAGGAGGGCACGAGGTAGGGGGCGCGCCTACCCCCCTGGGCGCGCCCTCCACCCTCGTGGGGCCCACGTTGCTCCACCGACGTACTTCTTCCTCCTATATATACCTACGTACCCCCAAACCAACAGAGGCATCCACGAAAACCTAATTCCACCGCCGCAACCTTCTGTACCCGTGAGATCCCATCTTGGGGCCTTTTCCGACGTCCTGCCGGAGGGGGCATTGATCACGGAGGGCTTCTACATCAACACCATAGCCCCTCCGATGATGTGTGAGTAGTTTACCTCAGACCTTCGAGTCCATAGTTATTAGCTAGATGGCTTCTTCTCTCTCTTTGGATCTCAATACAAAGTTCTCCACGATTCTCGTGGAGATCTATTCGATGTAATGTTCTTTTGCGGTGTGTTTGTTGAGACCGATGAATTGTGAGTTTATGATCAAGTTTATCTATGAACAATATTTGAATCTTCTCTGAATTCTTTTATGTACGATTGGTTATCTTTGCAAGTCTCTTCGAATTATCAGTTTGGTTTGGCCTACTAGATTGATCTTTCTTGCAATGGGAGAAGTGCTTAGCTTTGGGTTCAATCTTGCGGTGTCCTTTCCCAGTGACAGCAGGGGCATCAAGGCACGTATTGTATTGTTGCCATCGAGGATAACAAGATGGGGTTTATATCATATTGCATGAGTTTATCCCTCTACATCATGTCATCTTACTTAAAGCGTTACTCTGTTCTTATGAACTTAATACTCTAGATGCATGCTGGATAGCGGTCGATGTGTGGAGTAATAGTAGTAGATGCAGGCAGGAGTCGGTCTACTTGTCACGGACGTGATGCCTATATACATGATCATACCTAGATATTCTCATTACTATGCTCGATTCTATCAATTGCTCAACAGTAATTTGTTCATCCACCGTAATACTTATGCTCTTGAGAGAAGCCACTAGTGAAACCTATGGCCCCCGGGTCTATTTTCCATCATATTAATCTTCCAACACTTAGCTATTTTTATTGCCTTTTATTTTACTTTGCATCTTTATTATAAAAATACCAAAAATATCATCTTATCATATCTATCAGATCTCACTTTCGTAAATGACCGTGAAGGGATTGACAACCCCTTTATTGCGTTGGTTGCGAGGTTTTTATTTGTTTGTGTAGGTGCGAGGGACTTGGGCGTGGCCTCCTACTGGATTGATACCTTGGTTCTCAAAAACTGAGGGAAATACTTACGCTACTTTGCTGCATCACCCTTTCCTCTTCAAGGGAAAACCAACACAGTGCTCAAGAGGTAGCAAGAAGGATTTCTGGCGCCGTTGCCGGGGAGTCTACGCAAAAGTCAACATACCAAGTACCCATCACAAACTCTTATCTCCCGCATTACATTATTTGCCATTTGCCTCTCGTTTTCCTCTCCCCCACTTCACCCTTGCCGTGTTATTCGCCTTCTTCCCGCATGCCTTTCTGTTTGTGTTTCCACGTGCCTTCTATTTGCTTGCATCTTTGCTTGCTAAAAATCTATTGATATGGATCCACTTAAAGTGTTCTACTTGGATCATCTTCGATCCTTATGCGCTCGTGCTGAAACCCCAACTAGCCTAGTTGATGGGAAATCTTTAGATGAGCATGCTCATTTTGTGCGTCACCGTTTGTCTGAAAAAGGGAAACTCTTATGGAATCAAATAAACAGATTGCTGTGTTATGCTTGCAATCTTTGTGAAATTCATGATTTTACTTGTTGCTCTAAGAACCCTAAAAAACACCTTCCCTACCTATGTGAGTTCAATGAAAATGAAATCTTATCTTCTTATGCAAAGGGTGTTTATAGTTACTATGATATCGAACAAATTGAAGAATTTGTTGCTTTTAAGGGTGCTTATGAAGTTGCTTCTTTGATTGAAAAGTATGATATTACTCTCTACGAATCCGAAATTTTTGACATACTTAAATATTGCTATGAAAACTATGCTCATAATGTCTATGTCAAAGAATTTATTGAGAGAATGACCGTTGCTTTGGAAGAAAATAATGATATGCATGAATCTATAGATAATGACGATTCTGATGATTTGATTGAAATATCCCTTGATGAACATGATGCTTGCTATTCTTGTGTCCATGATGCCAATATTTATGAAGATGAATTTGCTATAGTTCCTTATGTTAAACATGAGATCGTTGCTATTGCACCCATACTTGGTAGTTCCTTCGATAAAAAGCATGATTGCAATGATTTTACTATAAATTCTCTTGATGTCAATTGTGCTAATTATATGCAAAACCCTAAGCTTGGGGATGCTAGTTTCGCTATGTCTACTACTTGTTGCAATGATTATGATTGGGGTGATTCTTCTTATGATCTTGAAAATTTATTTAAGCTCCATGATATATATGAGATTGATAATAATGTTTGCAACAATATTGAAAGTGGGTTTGGAAGAGTGTCAACTATAGATCCCACATATTTGGAGAATGTTCAATCTTATGGTATTTTTGATAAAAGTGGGTTTGGAGAGGTCATGACTTTAGTTAATGTTAATCCCACTATTTTGGAAGAGTGTCAACTTTGCATACATGTGGATCGTGTTAAGCATATGTTTTGTGATAGCTATATTGTTGAATTTGCTTATTATCCTACATGTAATTATTATGAGAGAGGAAAATATGGTTGTAGAAATTTTCATGATACTAAATTACCTCTCGTTATGTTGAGATTGCTATTGTTTCTTTCCGCTTCCTTGCATATGCTAGTTTTTGCTTGCCTTGATAATTTGTTTGCCTATAAGATGCCTATGCATAGGAAGTATGTTAGACTTAGATGTGTTTGTCACTTGTTTTATGATGCTCTCTTTGTGCCTCAATTCTTGTCTTTCTTGTGAGCATCATTGAAATCTCAATGCCTAGCTAGGGGCGTTAAACGATAGCGCTTGTTGGGAGGCAACCCAATTTTATTTTAAGTTTTTGCTTTTTTGCTTCTGTTTAAGAATAAATATTTGATCTAGCCTCTGGTTAGATTTGTTTTTATGTTTAATTTAGTGTTTGTGCCAAGTTTAACCTATAGGAACTTCTTGGATGTTAGTTATTTGATCTTTCTGAAGATTCCAGAAACTTTCTGTTCACGAAAACAATTGTTAACCATCACCAGAACGTGATAAAATATTTATTCCAATTGCAGAAGATCAATAAACAAATTGTCTAGGTCGTCCTATTTTAGTAGATTTTTTGGAGTTCCAGGAGTTTGCGTTAGTTACAGATTACTACAGACTGTTCTGTTTTTGACAGATTCTGTTTTTCGTGTGTTGTTTGCTTATTTTGATGAATCTATGGCTAGTAAAATAGTTTATAAACCATAGAGAAGTTGGAATACAGTAGGTTTAACACCAATATAAATAAAGAATGAGTTCATTACAGTACCTTGAAGTGGTGTTTTGTTTTCTTTCACTAACGGAGCTCACGAGATTTTCTGCTAAGTTTTGTGTTGTGAAGTTTTCAAGTTTTGGGTAAAAGATTTGATGGATTATGGAACAAGGAGTAAAAAGAGCCTAAGCTTGGGGATGCCCATGGCACCCCAAGATAATCTAAGGACACCTAAAAGCCAAAGCTTGGGGATGCCCCGGAAGGCATCCCCTCTTTCGTCTACTTCCATCAGTAACTTTACTTGGAGCTATATTTTCATTCACCACATGATATGTGTTTTGCTTGGAGCGTCTTGTATGATTTGAGTCTTTGTTTTTTTAGTTGACCACAATCATACTTGCTGTACACACTTTTGAGATAGACACACATAAATTTGAATTTATTAGAATACTCTATGTGGTTCACTTATATTTTTTGAGCTATATAGTTTCACTCTAGTGCTTCACTTATATATTTTAGAGCACGGTGGTGGATTTGTTTTATAGAAACTATTGTTCTCTTATGCTTCACTTATATTATTTTGAGAGTCTTAAAAACAGCATGGCAATTTGTTTTAATTATAATATCATGAGAAATTTGATGCTTGATAATTGTTTTTGTTGGAAATATGCCCTAGAGGCAATAATAAATGGTTATTATTATATTTCTTTGTTCATGGTAATTGTCTATTGTTCATGCTATAATTGTATTGTCCGGAAATCATAATACATGTGTGAATGCATGGACCACAACGTGTCCCTAGTAAGCCTCTAGTTGACTAGCTCGTTGATCAATAGATAGTCATGGTTTCCTGATTATGGACATTGGATGTCATTGATAACGGGATCACATCATTAGGAGAATGATGTGATGGACAAGACCCAATCCTAAGCATAGCATAAAAGATCGTGTAGTTTCGTTTGCTAGAGCTTTTTCCAATGTCAAGTATCTTTTCCTTAGACCATGAGATCGTGCAACTCCCGGATACCGTAGGAGTGCTTTGGGTGTGCCAAACGTCACAACGTAACTGGGTGACTATAAAGGTGCACTACGGGTATCTCCGAAAGTGTCTATTGGGTTGGCACGGATCGAGACTGGGATTTGTCACTCCGTATGGCGGAAAGGTATCTCTGGGCCAACTCGATAATGCATCATCATATTGAGCTCTATGTGACTAAGGCGTTAGTCACGGGATCATGCATTGCGGTACGAGTAAAGAGACTTGCCGGTAACGAGATTGAACAAGGTATTGGGATACCGACGATCGAATCTCGGGCAAGTAACATACCGATTGACAAAGGGAATTGTATACGGGATTGATTGAATCCTCGACACCGTGGTTCATCCGATGAGATCATCGTGGAACATGTGGGAGCCAACATGGGTATCCAGATCCCGCTGTTGGTTATTGACCGGAGAGGCGTCTCGGTCATGTCTGCATGTCTCCCGAACCCGTAGGGTCTACACACTTAAGGTTCGGTGACGCTAGGGTTGTAGAGATATGTGTATGCGGAAACCCGAAAGTTGTTCAGAGTCCCGGATGAGATCCCGGACATCATGAGAGGTTCCGTAATGGTCCGGAGGTGAAGAATTATATATAGGAAGTCAAGTTTCGGCCACCGGAAAAGTTTCGGGGGTTACCGGGACCACCGGAAGGGTCCCGGGGGTCCACCGGGTGGGGCCACCTATCCCGGAGGGCCCCGTGGGCTGAAGTGGGAAGGGAACCAGCCCCTAGTGGGCTGGGCGCCCCCCCATGGGCCTCCCCCCATGCGCCTAGGGTTGGGAACCCTAGGGTGGGGAGACTTCCCACCTTCCTTGGGGGGCAAGGCACCCCCTTCCCCCCTTTGGCCGCCGCCCCCCCCCTTGAGATCCCATCTCCAGGGCCGGCGCCCCCCCCAGGGGGCCTATATAAAGGGGGGAGGGAGGGCAGCAACCTACACCTTTGGGCGCCTCCCTCCTCCCTTGCTAGACCTCTCCGTCTCGTAGAAGCTCGGCGAAGCCCTGCCGAGACCCGCTACATCCACCACCACGCCGTCGTGCTGCTGGATCTCCATCAACCTCTCCTCCCCCCTTGCTGGATCAAGAAGGAGGAGACGTCGCTGCACCGTACGTGTGTTGAACGCGGAGGTGCCGTCCGTTCGGCACTCGGTCATCGGTGATTTGGATCACGGCGAGTACGACTCCGTCATCCACGTTCATTGGAACGCTTCCGCTCGCGATCTACAAGGGTATGTAGATGCACTCCTTTCCCCTCGTTGCTAGTATACTCCATAGATGCATCTTGGTGAGCGTAGGAAAATTTTAAAATTATGCTACGATTCCCAACAGTTTTGAGATATAAAGGTGGTAATATCATGGTTGTACTAGTTGAGTAATTGTGGAATTGAAAAATACTTGTGTTGGAGTTTGTGATTCCCGTAGCATGCACGTATGGTAAACCGTTATGTAACGAAGTCGGAGCATGAGGTATTTGTTGATTGTCATCCTTTGTGTGGTGGTCGGGATCGCGCGATGGTTAACTCCTACCAACCCTTCCCCTAGGAGCATGAGTAGTAGTACTTTGCTTCGTGGGCTAATAAATTTTTGCAATAACTATATGAGTTCTTTATGACTAATGTGAGTCCATGGATTATACGCACACCTACCTTTCCACAATTTTCTAGCCTCTTCGGTACCGTGCATTGCCCTTTCTCACCTTGAGAGTTGGTGCAAACTTCACCGGTGCATCCAAACCCCGTGATATTATACGCTCTATCACACATAAACATCCTTATATCTTCCTCAAAACAGCCACCATACCTACCTATTATGGCATTTCCATAGCCATTCCGAGATATATTGCCATGCAACTTTCCACCGTTTCGTTTATCATGACACGCTCCATCATTGTCATATTGCTTTGCATGATCATGTAGTTGACATTGTATTTGTGGCAAAGCCACCATTCATAATTCTTTCATACATGTCGCTCTTGATTCATTGCATATCCCGGTACTCCGCCGGAGGCATCCACATAGAGTCATATTTTGTTCTAAGTATTGAGTTGTAAGTAAATAAAAGTGTGATGATCATCATTTTTAGAGCATTGTCCCAAGTGAGGAAAGGATGATGGAGACTATGATTCCCCCACCAGTCGGGATGAGACTCCGGACTAAAAAAAAGAGGCCATAAAAAAAGAGAAAAGGCCCAAATAAAAAATGAGAGAAAAAGAGAGAAGGGACAATGTTACTATCCTTTTACCACACTTGTGCTTCAAAGTAGCACCGTGATCTTCATGGTAGAGAGTCTCTCATTTTGTCACTTTCATATACTAGTGGGAAATTTCATTATAGAACTTGGCTTGTATATTCCAATGATGGGCTTCCTCAAATGCCCGAGGTCTTCGTGAGCAAGAAAGTTGGATGCACACCCACTTAGTTTCTTTTGTTTGAGCTTTCACACACTTATAGCTCTAAGTGCATCCGTTGCATGGCAATCCCTACTCCTTGCATTGACATCAATTGACGGGCATCTCCATAGCCCGTTGATTAGCCTCGTTGATGTGAGACTTTCTCCTTTTTTCCCACATAACCCCTATCATTATACCTTATTCCACCGTAGTGCTATATCCATGGCTTGCGCTCATGTATTGCGTAAAAGTTGAAAAAGGCTAAAGCGCGTTAAAAAGTATGAACCAATTGCTTGGCTAAAACCGGGGTTGTACATGATATGAATATTTTTTGTGGGGAAGATGGAGCATAGCCAGACTATATGATTTTGTAGGGATAACTTGCTTTGGCTATGTTATTTTGATAAGACATAATTTCTTGGTTAGCATGCTGGAAGTATTATTGTTTTTATGTCAACATCAAACTTTTATCTTGAATCATATCGAATCTGAACATTCGTGACACAATAGGAAGAATTACATTGAAATTATGCTAAGTAGCATTCCACATCAAAAATTCTGTTTTTGTCATTTACCTACTCGAGGACGAGCAGGAATTAAGCTTGGGGATGCTTGATGCGTCTCCAACGTATCTATAATATTTTATTGTTTCATGCTATATTATATTCTGTTTTGGATGTTTAAGGGCTTTATTATACACTTTTATATTATTTTTGAGACTAACCTATTAACCGGAGGCCCAGCCCAATTTGCTGTTTTTTGCCTATTTCAGAGTTTCACAGAAAAAGAATATCAAATGGAGTCCAAACGGAATGAAACCTTCGGGAACGTGATTTTTGGAACGAACGTGATCCAGAGGACTTGGACCCTACGTCAAGAAAGCAACCAGGAGGGCACGAGGTAGGGGGCGCGCCTACCCCCCTGGGCGCGCCCTCCACCCTCGTGGGGCCCATGTTGCTCCACCGACGTACTTCTTCCTCCTATATATACCTACGTACCCCAAACCAACAGAGGCATCCACGAAAACCTAATTCCACCGCCGCAACCTTCTGCACCCGTGAGATCCCATCTTGGGGCCTTTTCCGGCGCCCTGCCGGAGGGGGCATTGATCACGGAGGGCTTCTACATCAACACCATAGCCCCTCCGATGATGTGTGAGTAGTTTACCTCAGACCTTCGGGTCCATAGTTATTAGCTAGATGGCTTCTTCTCTCTCTTTGGATCTCAATACAAAGTTCTCCACGATTCTCGTGGAGATCTATTCGATGTAATCTTCTTTTGCGGTGTGTTTGTTGAGACTGATGAATTGTGGGTTTATGATCAAGTTTATCTATGAACAATATTTGAATCTTCTCTGAATTCTTTTATGTATGATTGGTTATCTTTGCAAGTCTCTTTGAATTATCAGTTTGGTTTGGCCTACTAGATTGATCTTTCTTGCAATGGGAGAAGTGCTTAGCTTTGGGTTCAATCTTGCGGTGTCCTTTCCCAGTGACAGCAGGGGCAGCAAGGCACGTATTGTATTGTTGCCATCGAGGATAACAAGATGGGGTTTATATCATATTGCATGAGTTTATCCCTCTACATCATGTCATCTTACTTAAAGCGTTACTCTGTTCTTATGAACTTAATACTCTAGATGCATGCTGGATAGCGGTCGATGTGTGGAGTAATAGTAGTAGATGCAGGCAGAAGTCGGTCTACTTGTCACGGACGTGATGCCTATATACATGATCATACCTAGATATTCTCATAACTATGCTCAATTCTATCAATTGCTCAACAGTAATTTGTTCACCCACCGTAATAGTTAGCTCTTGAGAGAAGCCACTAGTGAAACCTATGGCCCCGGGTCTATTTTCCATCATATTAATCTTCCAACACTTAGCTATTTTTATTGCTTTTTATTTTACTTTGCATCTTTATTATAAAAATACCAAAAATATTATCTTATCATATCTATCAGATCTCACTTCGTAAGTGACCGTGAAGGGATTGACAACCCCTTTATTGCGTTGGTTGCGAGGTTTTTATTTGTTTGTGTAGGTGCGAGGGACTTGGGCGTGGCCTCCTACTGGATTGATACCTTGGTTCTCAAAAACTGAGGGAAATACTTACGCTACTTTGCTGCATCACCCTTTCCTCTTCAAGGGAAAACCAACGCAGTGCTCAAGAGGTAGCAATCTCCCATGTCCCGTTAGCCATGATGGAGTCCATCTCGCTACAGACCGCATCCTTCCAGTAATCAGCTTCTGGAGAGGCATACGCTTCTGAAATAGAAGTGGGAGTATCATCCACAAGGTACACGAAGAAATCATCACCAAAGGTTTTTGCAGTCCTTTGTCTCTTGCCCCTACCAAGGGTTTCCTCGTCATCCTCCTCAGGATTTTCATCATGTGTTTGTTCATAATATTCCATAGGGATGGCAGGTTCAGGAGTCTCCTCAGATTCCTGTCTAGAAGTGCTTTGCATATCTCTCGTAGGAAAAATATCCTCGAAGAATGTAGCATCCTTAGACTCCATAATTCCGACCTTCTGGTCAGGTACATCAGATTTCACTACTAGAAATCTATAGCCAACGCTGTTCTTAGCGTAGCCCAAATTAACGCAATCCACAGTCTTGGGTCCAAGCTTACTCTTTTTGGGGATCGGCACATTGACTTTTGCCAAACAGCCCCAAGTGCGCAAGTACGAGAGTGTTGTCCTTCTCTTCGCCCATTTCTCATAGGGAGTGATCTCATTATCCTTTGTTGGAACTTTATTCAGGACATGACATGCCGTCAATATAGCCTCCCCCCACCATGCCTTGGGTAAACCCGATGTATCTAACATGGCGTTAACCAAATCAGTTAGATTACGGTTTTTTCGCTCGGCAACCCCGTTTGACTGGGGTGAATAGGGAGGCGTCCTCTCATGAATAATGTCGTGTTCCGCACAAAAGGAATCAAACTCACTCGAGAAGTACTCTCCACCATGATCTGACCGGACTCATTTAATTTTCTTTTCAAGTTGATTCTCAACTTCTGCCTTATAGATTTTAAAATAGTGTAGAGCCTCATCTTTAGTATTTAACAGATACACATAGCAATATCTAGTGGAATCAACTATCAATGTCATGAAGTATTTCTTTCAACCTTTGGTCAACACACCATTCATCTCACAAAGAGCAGAATGTATGAGTTCTAATGGTGCCAAGTGTCTCTCCTCCGCGGCCTTGTGAGGCTTGCGAGGTTGCTTAGCTTGCACACATGAAAGGCACTTAGAACCTTTGGCTAAAGTGAAACTCGGGATTAAATCCAACTTGGCTAGCCGCGTCATAACACCGAAACTAATGTGACAAAGACGTGAATGCCAAACTTCAGATTCATTAACATTCGAATGAATATGGTTCACGACTTTATTACAAAAATCTGCGAGGGAAAGGCGGAACATCCCTCCGCTCTCATAACCTTTTCCAACAAAGAGTCCATATTCCGTAACAACTATTTTATTAGACTCGAAAACCAACTTAAACCCTTCTCTACATAGAAGGGAGCCACTAACGAGGTTCTTCTTGATGGCGGGGACATGCTGCACGTTCTTCAGCTGCACGATCCTTCCCGAAGTAAACTTCAGATTGACCGTGCCAACACCATGAACAGAAGCACTCGCGCCATTCCCCATCAATACGAACCCGTAACCTGTGACCTGGTAAGAAGTGAACAATGAAATGTCAGCACACACATGAACACCTGCACCTGTGTCCACCCACCAATCGGTAGGCTGAAACACTGAAAAAATAGTAAATAAATTACCATACCCAGATGCACCATTCTCATTGTTGCCCACAATCATGTTGACAGATTTGGAGTCCTGTCCTGACTTCTTGTACTTTTTTGGGCACTTGTTGGCCCAATGTTCAACCGAACCACAAGTAAAGCAGCCCTCGTCCTTCTTGTTCTTCTTGAAGGTCTTCTTACCCTTCTTCTTAAAATCAGTATTGTGTTGGACACCGTTCTTTCCCTTGGGCTTGTGGGAGTTATGGTTCCTCTGGTTCACCATGTTGGCAACAGAAGTTCCTTCGACCCCTTCTCCGTGCGAGTCCTTTGCCCTTGAATTCTGCTCAACACTCAGATGGCCAATGACATCCTCTACAGAAAATTCACGCCTCTGATGTTTCAGAGTGGTGGCAAAGTTCCTCAGGAATTAGGGAGCTTAGCGATTATGCAGCCCGCGACAAACTTGCCCGGTAACTCGCACTTAAGAAGCTCAAGCTCCTTAACAATGCATATTATCTCATGAGCCTGCTCCAATACAGGACGGTTTTCAACAATCTTGTAATCATGGAACTGCTCTATAATATACATCTCGCTCCCTGCATCGGCGGCCCCGAATTTAGATTCGGGCGCCTCCCACAAGTCCTTGGCGACATGCACATGTAAATATGCGTCGACCAGTTTATCTCCGATCACGCTAAAAACTGCTCCGAGAAACACAACGGTAGCCTCCTTGAACGCCTTCTCCTGTTCAGGAGCAATCGTTCCCGTGGAGACACCGGTGACCCAGAACACGTTCATAGCCGTGAGCCATAACGTGGTCTTAGTCTGCCAACGCTTAAAGTATGTACTAGTAAACTTATCCGGTTTCAGTGCAGCGGCAAAGCCACTTGCCGAAAAAATCCTACACGTAATAGGTTTTTGGATTGTTGGGTAAATAGGCAATTTCTCGATTAAATTAATCCACGAGTAAATCACTAGCATGACATTGACACAAATAAATGCATACTGATATTCAGTCAAGTAAGCACATACTACGCTAATTGCAGAAAGATCTACGTATAACGCTAGCATGGCTAAAACAGAAAACAATAGGAGCGGGATAAACGAGTTATACCCTCCAGTAGGCCATGCAGAGGCCGTGGCTTTGGTGGCAGCAGCGGCGTCCTCGGCGGCCTTCTTGTCGGCTTCAGCTTTCTCGGCGGCGGCACGTTCAGCGTCGGTGGACATGGTGATGATGAAGGCGACGCGGGCGTAGAGGAAGTAGACGATCGGAAGCGAGCAGTCGCATAATAGCTGCCCAAAAACCTATTCGCCCCTCACCCCGTACAGGAACCAGAAGGGCGTGGTTTCGGAGACCTGCTCTCCCGTCGACCGTGTACGCGGCGGACGGGATGGAGTCACCGGCGGCAGCAGCAGCAAGGGAACGACGATGGGCGTGCGCGTGGAGCAGATGTGATCTATTCGTGGCGGCTAGGGTTAGGAGACATCGCACACTTATATAGGCGCAGCCGATTGGAGAGACGTGGGCTCGACCCACGTCTGAGTCCGTGACAGCCCACGATCCGACGTCTCAGACCGTGGCCCAGTTGCCAGAGAACTCTTCGTTAGTGACTGGCAAAAATAAGTGCGTAGGTGTGAGCTCGGCTCGGCTCAATCCCGCAACCCGCGGCGCGTCGTGGCGAGGCGTGGCGAGGCGGGCGGCGGAGGAGGAGTGCGCGAGGGCCTCTTCTCTTCTCAAGCTCCAATAGCATGTAGAAGAGAAACCCTTATAAGGAGGTCCAACTCCTCTTCCACTTCCGGGGTGGGACTAAACTTCCCACCTCCACCTAGTGCCAATAAACCCACATGGGCCCTTAGAGATTTTCAGAAATTGCTATATGGGCCTAAAGCCCATCTCAAATTTCAGCATAAGCTACCACGTGGTCTATGTGAGCATATTAACAGCATAATCCGAAAGTTTTGGTGGGGGAGTAAGAATGGACAAAGGAAAACAGCTTGGGTGTCATGGAACACAATGACAAAACCCAAGTTCATGGGAGGACTCGGCTTTAGAGATGTGGAGCTTTTTAACTTGGCTCTACTCGCCCGACAAGTTTGGAGATTGTTACAGGAACCTGATACGCTCAGCGCGCGAGTACTTAGAGCTTGTTATTATCCCGGTGCAAATATCATGGATGCCTCTTTGGGCCAGACCCCCTCCCAGGTCTGGCGATCTCTCTTGGAAGGACGGGATGTTCTTTCTTTGGGCCTCATTAGAAGGATTGGGTCAGGAGCGAGCACCCGAATTTGGAGCGACAATTGGCTGCCGTGAGACTATAAGCTCCGGCCGATCTATGCAAGAACAGCTGATCCACCCACGATGGTTTCTGCTCTTATCTATCCGGTAACACGATCTTGGGATAGGCAGACTCTCATGGATCACTTCATTGCCCTGGATATGGATGTGATTCTCAATATACCTATCAGCACCCGGATACAGGAGGATTTCTGGGCATGGCACTATGATCGACGGGGTGTATTTTCAGTAAGATCAGCTTATAGGATGATTACTGCTATTAAGGCTCAGAGGGAGGACTGGTTAGAGCACCGGACGGGACACTCCAACGTTGCTGCGGATAGGAGATCATGGACACAGCTGTGGAAAGCACAAGTTCCATCCAAAATACGAGTGTTTGTGTGGCGACTCGCACATACCTCGATCCCCACAGGACAGGTCCGACACAAGAGGAAGATGACGGATAACCCCATCCGCTCTATCTGTAATGCAGCGGAGGATTCATGGCGCCACTTCCTTTTCAGCTGTCGTATGGCCAAGTGCGCCTGGGCTCTAGGAGATGAAGAACTTCTGGAGCATGTGTTATCAAACCAAAATGAGGATGCAAGGTTATGGCTTTTCTGGCTGCTTGAGTCCACAAGTCAGCATGATCTCGCTCGAGTTCTACTGACTATGTGGGTGATATGGTGGGCCCGAAGGAAGGCTATTCACGACAATGAATTCCAAAGCCCGCTGTCGACGATGTGCTTCATTAAGAGGTATTTGGAGGAGCTGGAGATTGCTGCCGTCCGTTTGCCAAAGAAACAGTCGGGTGCAGTTCATCGACCACAGGCCAGGACATGGTCACCACCGTCAGGTAATGCAGCCAAAATGAATTGTGATGGTGGTCTATCTACGTTGGGAGAGAAAGGAGCTGCCGCGGTCGTTTGCAGAGACAAGTCTGGCCACTATCTGGGAGCCTTGGCAGTTGTATATGAAGGCTTGATCGATCCAGCCAGTCTGGAAGCGATAGCATGTAGCGAGGCGCTAGCCCTCGCGCGGGGCCTAAATTTGAATGACTTGGAGATTGCTTCGGATTGTCAGGAAGTGATCTCAAACATCAACAATGGAGGGTCGCCGACTTATGCACCGATTCTCAGGGAGATTAATTTCAGTATGAATCTTTTTTCTTCTATTATTTTCTGTTTCGAGCATAGAGAAAATAATTTTGAGGCCCACTCGCTAGCTAAAAGAGCTGCGTCTCTTGTGGTGGGTCGCACGTGTGGCTAGGGGTTTTGCCCGACATTGCTTGTATTCCTCAACTTTTAAGCTCTGAATAAAGCCCCTAGTTCACCCTTCAAAAAAAAGTATTCATTTTCCATTTGTGTGGAAAGGTGCGATTGTTCTGCTGTGCTAGAACGGTACTCCCTCTATAAACTAATATAAGAGTGTTTGGATCACTAAACACTTTTATATTAGTTTACGGAGAGAGTACTTATCAGCGTATTTTGTTGAATATTATAGTGTTCAATGTTTGCCCCCACTTTAAAATTAGGGATAAGTATATTTTTCATCCTCGAATTCTTTCGAAGGTATAGAAACTACCCCTCAATTACGAAACCAGTAAAACTCAGTCCTTGAACTAATGAAACCGGATAATTTTCGTCCGTGATAACACTTGGGGCGGTTTGAGTATGATGTGGACCTGGTTTTGACTAGCACTGGCCACGTGGCTCGGTTTGACCGCCACGCCACTGTAGCAAACGGGCGACAAGGCGTTCCCACGCCGGCGCGCGCCAGCTCGTCCGCAGCCAGGCGCACCACGCCGGCTGTACGTGAGCGCCGCGACCCGTTCAGCATGCCCGTCTGCTCCGTGAGGCGTATGGCGGCCAGGGATGCCAGCCGCCGTACCCAGAGATGTCAAGCTGTCGTGGTACAGCCGAGCCTTCGCGTCGTTCCAGGTGCCTCGCCGGCAGCCGGCCTCGGCGCCGCTCGTTGACCTGTGCGTGCCCATCCACGGGTGTCACTCCGTGCCACCTCCGCCGCCGTACCGTTCGAGCTTAAGGTGGCACGCAAGGTGGCCCGTGGCCGAGCTCGAGGTAACACACACGGGGGCCGAGCTCGAGCTAGCAGGCGGGCGAGGTTGCGTTGGCTGAGGCTGCCGAGCACCTCCAGCTCGGCAAGAAACTCACGGGGACGCGTCCGAATTCATTAGCCGCCATCGCCGTTCTTGCAGTCCGCCGACGCCCAGCCATGCACATGGAGGCCGTACCCGTTCGCACGAACACAGCAAGCACGCCAACAACACAGCTAGCCAGCTGCACGAACACAAGCAAGCCGGAAGCTCTGCTAGTCAACCACACGCACATCCTCGGCCAACCTTAGCAAGCCAATGCCATGGCCCGAGGGAACGCGCATGCGGCACCAGGCTGGCAACGCCACCGTGCGCCCTGGTTGGCCTCGCCGCCGCGCGCTTTGGCTTGCCCCACGCCCCCATCACCGCCGTCTGGTCAAAAATCTGCACAGCCTCGACGCCGCTCACAGTACTTGTTGATCAAGCACTTTCAACCGGCGTGCGCTTGTTGATCGAGCACTTTCAACCGGCGCACTCGATGGTTCGGCCATGGCCGTCCGCCAACTCAGACTGCTTCCAAGCGCTGAGCTTCGTGCGATGAAGGAGCAGCTACCGGCGTCTATCAGCTCCCGAAACCTAAGCTTAAGAGACGTGGCGGTCAAACTGGGCCACGTGGCCAGTGCTAGTCAAAACCAGGTCCACATCATACTCAAACCGCCTGAAGTGTTATCAGGGACGAATATTATCTGGTTTGATTAGTTCGGGGACTGAGTTTTAATGGTTTCGTAATTGAGGGACGATTTCTATACTTTCGACAGAATTCAAGGATGAAAAATATACCTATCCCTTAAAATTATGGATGCTCTGTTGCTGATGCTGCCTGAACATTTGAGCTATTTTCCGTCTGATGCACTGTTGCCCAGGTTAGGAGCGTACACATTATCACAGTCCCAAACTCCCACTGCCCTGATAATACTGAGAACTTTTATTGGTTAGTTGAGTCAATCGGAGCTGTTCTGGCAGGGCAGGCAACTTTGGTACAAGAGCACTGAACTTGACAAAAGCACCAGAGCATTATCCAGATGCTGAAATTTAGTCTAATGTTCAGGCAAGAACCACTTTATCTGTTGGTTTCATTTCTGCTGGCTTGGGTTGTTCTGCATTACCACGATCTATAAAATGGAATTAGTTGCTGACTGGTTCATGAATAGTTTCCGAAGCAATGATATGCAAGTTTGTGTTTGTGATGTGATTTATGCAGGTTGTATGCAGATCGGGATACTCTGATTGCTCTGCTGCTGAATGTTGGTGCAGTTGAGTTTTTACTCACCAGGTACTAGAAGAGGTTGTTCCTTCATGTTTTTACTTACACCACTTCCACTAATGCTGTAACTATACTTCAGAGATGGTCCATTTGTAGTTTGTTTTGTCCACTACACTGCCGTGTTTTATTAAAAGAAAATGAACAATGCAGACATTCGAGTCCATTTGGCATTGTGGTTGCCTATGATAATCTTGTTTGGCTGAAACATTTTTATTGACATTTGAATGTTTGCCTACCAGTTTCTTTCTGGATCAAGTTTCAAAGGAATATGTTATTTGCGTTTTCAAACACACGAGATTAGATTATGGATATTGTGTTTTATTTAGCTTTGATTTTTTTTAAACTAGCTTAGCTTTGATTGGATTGCCAGACAAAATAATATATCCAAACTTTTTTTATACGGTAGCTTTAAAACTAAGCAAAACATGAGAACTGACATCAAAAGGATGGTCTCGGAAAAGAAATAACTGAAAGAATGAATTTTCAGTTTTGTTGTGCACCTAGGCATAATTTACCCGGAATTGTACTACCTATTCTAGTACTCCCTCTGTTCCAAAATAAGTGTCTCAAGCTTAGTACATCCCAAAATAAGTGTCTAAAGCTTAGCACAATTTTGTACTAGCTCTAGTACAAAGTTGAGACACTTATTTTGGGATGGAGGGAGTATATGCTAACGTAGCCCAAGAGCTTGGCATCCTTTGGAGCTGAAAGCAGGCCTTGACAACTGGATGATTGACATCCACTATTGCCTGTCATAGCAGGTTCCCTTATGCCTCAGTTTTCAGTCTTGAACTGAAAACACATGTCTGTACTCCTACATCCCATATAACTACAAAATAGTCCTTCAAAACTGTACCCATCAATACCCTAAAAAGACTATCAGTCAGTTACCAAGTAGAAATTGATATAGAATTCTTCAAAGAAAGGTTCAGTGTAGATTTCTGGAACATTGGCCCTCAGAGGTGTATTAAGGTGAGGCTTTTACGAGTCTAGCGTATTTCATATGAACTTGGCAGCAGAGATGATTGTTCCCAAACCTTTATTCCAATTTTCAGAAAGGTGCAAACAGAACTTTCAGTCCAGGTCTACTCTTTACGTTCATGTAGTGGGTGGCTTCAGAATTCTAGATACCTTGAGAAGGTTCCATCTAACCTTCACAGCTGATATTTGTTACCCCGTTCATAGGGAAAATATTACGTGATTACTCCCTCCGTCCCGAAATAAGTGACTCAACTTTGTACTAACTTTGTGAGTCACTTATTTCGGGACAGAGGGAGTACAATTTTGTGTTGCAGTTGGCATGTGCAATTATTTGAAGAGTTTGCAGCACTGAACCAAATGAGTACTTCGGCGTCTATGGAGTCTTGGATGGGTTAAAACTTGAAAGACCTTGCAGTTTCTTAGTCTGATAGATTGCAGCTTTACATGTATGATGTAAACGCCGATCGAAATGAGCAAAAGTCCTCATAGTATCTTAAACTGTTGAAGTTGGATTATCTTTTGATGAATGAAAATGGAAAAGAAAATGAACTGATGCAATATGTTACAGTATTGCCTCGTTACACCGGCATGTTGCATATGAAATTTTTATGCAAATACTTTGAAATAGTTGTTTTAGACTTTGAGCAAATTATTGCAGTGCTGAAATCTCAATTCTGACCTATAGATTTACTGGATGCCATAGATTCTGCAACCTGTGCACACTCAAACCCTGTGTCACTCGTCTGTCACATGATTGACAAGAGCATATATCCTAGGATCCTCACAGTGTATTTGCTTTTACCATTGCTTCCTACTTAATATATGAATGCCAGCGGCTGCTGGATCTTTCAAAAAGAAAAAGAAAAAGAAAAAAGACAAGAGCATATATCCTGCCTACTGAAATTTTCAGTTCTGTTTTACTTTCCAGGTGTTGTTGGTCTCAACTCTCAAAAGATGGAAAAGGAGAAAGAAGCCCACAAGTTAAAAGGGTTTGTTCCAGGTATTCTTCAGGTGCCCTGCACATTTGGTAAGATCATATCATACTTTCTGTCTTGTAAAGTTGTTTTGATGGTACCAACAAATACTTTCTTCACTTCACATTGGGTATGCCAATCTGCTATTTCCTTTGGTCCCTTGGGCGATCCACCCCATTATCCTGCGCCGGTGTCGATTCCGGACCACGGAAGCAAAGCAGTTTGTCATTTGATGCTGTCCAGCCCATAGTCCAGCTAATTCCGGCCGTTCTTGTAATGCCATATGCTGATCTAAGCGGCAGGAGGTCAGTACTCTGCTTCACATTCAGATTCAGTCCTGTCTTTCGGTGGGTTTCCTCTATTTCGAAATAGAGTTGGTTTTGCTTGTTCCGGAAGCTTTGATTGATGAGATTCATTTCCAGGATGGAAATACAAATGGTCCCGTCTTTGCCACTTGGGCGCCAAATCAGACGAAATATGTGCTGGCCATGGGCATAACGTGGTTTTGTTTTTGTCTGATTCACGGACCAGACTTGCTCATAAGAGTGCGATTCTCAAAAAAAGAAGAAAAAAAATAGCGCAGAGAAAGAGGCAGAGCATGCGGGTAGGAAACAAAAGAGAACACCTAGGATGAACACCACACTGAATTTTAGCAGTGCTGTGACGTGGTCTGCTCCATTTTTTTCTTTTCAAAACGGAGGCAAAAGATTTGCCTCATCTATTAAATAAGAAGAGGAAAGAGTTTGTTACAAGGGCACACTTTTACACGGCATGGAAGATTACTCACACAAAATAATGTTCCCTAATTTTTTTGCTCCGGCGGTGATCCAAAGGTTTGCCTCGCAGATGATGTTGTTTAGCAAGATTGGTGGTGGAGCACTCTTGTTCCGGAAAACACGGGCATTCCGCTCGTTCCAGATGGTCCATGACACGAGCATGGTTAGAGAGGCCATGGCCTTCCTGTTGGGGACTCCGGCGCTGGTCCTATTTGTCCACCATTCCTTGACCGAACTCTCAAGATGCCACATAGAGGTGTCCATATGATGAAGCCCAAACTTTGCTATGACCAAGTTCCATAGCCTAATAGTGAAGCGGCATTTGAAGAAAAGATGCGGTCCACTTTCTTGCTCTCGCTTGCAAAGGGTGCAAAGACCACAATTTGGCCATCCACATTTTTGTAGTCTATCCGCGGTCCAAATTCTGTCTTGGATAGCCAACCAAGTGAAGAATTTAGCCTTTGGTGGCGCCCAAGTTTTCCAAACCATTTGGTCCATGGGAGAGAGAACCAAGCCAAGGAATTGGGCTTTGTAGGCGGAGGCCGCAGTGTAGTGCCCACTTGTCGTATGCTTCCACACAATAGTATCTTCAGAGAGTGCATCCAGATGCACATCATTCACAAGTGCCCATAGTGTGAAGAATTGTCGAATGTGCTCAACGGAGACAACTGTGGAGGTGTTGATCTTGAGGATCCATGCATTATTTTGTAGGGCCTCCCGCACCTTCCAATTCTTCCTTGAGGAGGCCGCAAAGACGAGCGGGGCAACATCCTTAGGCTTGCACCCATGGAGCCAGGGAGAATCTCAAAAAGGCGTTTTAGCGCCGTTCCCCATGGTGATGGTTGTGGACGCATAGAAGAAGTCAAGGTCCTCCTCATTACATGGATTTCCCAAGCCCACCCACAACTTTTGTGGTGCCGTCCATTCAAACCATGGCCATCTCAAGCGCAAGGCCCGCGCGAATTTATCGGTGTTGAGAACCCCTAGGCCGCCATATTCGCACGGGCGGCAAACCATCTCCCAGTTTACCTTGCACTTGGCGCCCGTCGTCTTATCCGATCCCGACCAAAGGAAAGCCCGCTCCAGTTTGTTGATATTGTGAAGAATGCCCGGCGGTATGACCAAACATGTGATGAAATAGACCGCTTGCGAGGTGGCGACAGACTTAACAAGGGTCGTTCGTCCAATGGTGGTGATGTTTTACCCCTCATATGTCACCAACTTGCCCGCAATTCTGTCCTCAAGAAATTGCAAATCCACCTTTTTAAGCTGCCAGACGGACAATGGAAGACCCAAGTATCTTATGGGGAAGGACGCCCTGTTAGCTGGCAATCCTTGCAGAATGTGCTCCGGGTTTAGGTGATTGCATCGAATGGGCACAACCGAGCTCTTGTGAAAATTGGTGCATAGTCCGGTGACCTCCCCGAATCCGCGCAAAATGGCTGAGAGGTTGTCAACATCTTTTTTGATTGGAGCCATGAAAACAGCCGCATCATCTGCATAGAGTGAAGTTCGCACCATGATCCCTCTCCCACGAATTTTGTGGAGTAGTCCTTTTCGGGTTGCCAGCTCCAGTAGTTGTTGGAGTGTGTCAATTTCAATGACAAAAAGGAGCGGGGATAGGGGGTCCCCCTCCGAAGGCCCCTACCGTGCTTGATGGGGTTGCCAGCCACCCCATTTAACAGAATCCTAGAAGATGATGTGCAAAGAAGAGCCGCAATCCAATCCCGAAACTTGGGGGGGAAACCCCCTCCACCGAAGGAGGTCGAGGATGTATTCCCATCTGACCGAGTCGAAGGCTTTGCGTATATCTAGCTTGAACAGGAGAGACTGAGTCCTGCATTTGTGTAGCCTACGGGCCAAGTTCCGGACACACATGAAGTTATCGTGGATGCTTCTGCTCTTGATGAATGCACTTTGGGCGTTGGAGACCAAGCTGTTCATGTGCGGGGCGAGACGGATGCAAAAGAATTTTTGCGATAATCTTGGCGACGGCATGAATGAGACTAATGGGCCTGTAGTCGGCAATCCCCTCCGCGCCCTATTTCTTGGGCAACAACACTATATTTGCGGAGTTGAGCCAATGGAGATTAGATGTGTGAAGGGAGTCAAACTGGTGTATCACCCTCATCATGTCGAACTTAATGACGTCCCAACACTTCTTAAAAAAAGCTCCAGTGAAGCCGCCCGGCCCGGGCGCCTTGTCACTTGGCATGTCATTGATTGCCTCACGTACCTCCTCAACGGTGATGGGTGAGTCGAGGCTGTGCAAGTCATGTACCTCTAAGTTGAGCTCCTCCCAATTTAGATCCTTATTGCATGTGTTCCCTTTTTTCATCACTTCAGAAAAGTGGTCCAGAATGAGCTTCTCCTTAGCGTCATGCTCGGTGATCCACCCTTGGTCATGCTTTAGCCTATGAATGTGATTTTTCCTCCTTCTAGCATTAATCCGGCGATGGAAGAACTTGGTGTTGGCATCACGCTCCTTGAGGTTAGCAATTCTCGCACTTTGCTTTTTCCGAGCTCTCTCAAGCACGGCCAAGCTAATGACCCTCCTTTTAAGCCTCGCCCTAAGGTCACTCTCCTCAGGGGAGAGTTGTCGGGTCTCTTGAGCGATGTCGAGGCGTAGGATCACCAATAGGGCGGCATGTAGGTGAACCTTTGCCTTGGAGAAAAGGCCCCTACTCCATTCGGAAAGGCGGAGAGCCACCTTCTTGAGCTTATGGAACAGGACTTGATATGGCTCAACGTGCTCGAGCGGCTCGATCCAAGCCTTTTTGACCACCTCCATAAAGCCGGGCATAGCAATCCAAAAAAATTCAAACTTGAAGGTTCTAGGCTTCCGAGGCCCCTTGTCATCGGCGAGGAGAAGCGGGCAGTGATCGGATAGTGAGGACGAGAGGGCGTGAAGCAGATGAGTGCTGAAAGTGGTGTCCCATTCGGCATTGCAAAAAAAGAGTCCAGTTTGCACATAGTCGGATTTTCCCTCTCGTTGCTCCAAGTGAACCTCCTATTTTGCAAGTGTATCTCTTTAAGCTCACAACTTTGCAGTGTCGCTCGGAACCGATTAATTCTACTTCGATTGACATGCCTTTTATTTTTATCTCCATTTTGAATGCACTGGAACCAAATGCACAAGTTTCCCTGATCATTATGCACTGCAACAAAGACATCTGGGGTCTTGTGGACTGTAGCAACTGATCTCTTTTAGCAAAGCCTCTCTCACTCCAGGTTCCATCTCAATGTCCAATGGTGTTTCCACCGAAAGTTGATGGTCCTTCCACCGGTTCCCACACCTGAAAAGAAGCCTTTTCTTTTCCCATATAGGATTCCAACGCCTCCAGATTTTCTCTACCGTTATTTTACTACTCTACTACTCCTCTGTATTACTCATACACTACATAGACGTTTTTTTATACAAAGAGAGTATCGAAAACCGTCTTATATTTTGATATAGAGGGGTACTGCTCGTAGAGATTACGGACTTCCTCTGCGTTTTCTCCACATTTCAAATCGGTGCATGTGCATTATGCCACAATGCTAATCCCTGTTTTCTTTTTCATACTCGTAGTCGTAGTTGCTTAATCTAGATCAGGTGTTAAAATATGTTTATGTGAGGGACGGCAGGTCAGGTCTGGTCGGTCAAAAAGAAAAAGAATATATGGGCATCATTCGCTCCCCAAACAAGATATTATATCCTGCGTGTGAATGATGGATTGACGAACACGCACACGTGCAGCTTAATAATAATCCGGCTCGTGAGCAAAATCATGCTGCCTGATGGAGGAAAGTGTCGCGCCCTAGGCGGGTAGGCTCTTCTGGTGTCTGTACTCGTGGCCCCACCGGAGGCCACACCTCGATGCTCCCGGTCCCAGTCCCAGCGGACAGCGAGAGGCGCTTGCTCAGCTGGCTGGGCCCGGTCCACGGTGCAACCAGAGTCCAGAAACGTAGCTGGACGGTTGACCCTCCGTGGACCCCCGGGCCGACCTGGCGCCGTCCGTTTCTACTACTACTACTAGTCTGGACCCGGTGCAGGAGTCGCTCGCTGCCGTGCTGCCTTGCCTGCCTGCCGTTTTGGTGCTGGCATGGTGGGGCCGTTAGGGATGGGTTCTTTGCACATGAGCCCCTCACACCAACTTGGGGTTTTTGCTAAAAAACAACAACAACTTGGAGCTCAGAGCGCATTGTGGTGTTTTTATGTTTGGCAGTGCATTAGCCTTTGCTTATATGGGTGGAAAATATCTGAGCAGTGATAGATAGCCTGAGTTTTGTCACACTCCTCTTTTCTAAATGGTGGCAAGCAATGGACAAAGCGCGGTCAAAAATAAATGGCTTCGGCAACTTGGTAAATTTTGACAAAAGGGTCCCACACGCCAGTTGGCTCCACACGGGCCCCATGCGAGGGTGCGATCGTGTGGCTGCATGAGGCGAACCGGCAGCTGTGAGCTTGCCGCGCCCTAGTACAAACCCGTGAATGTGTGTGTCCATATTTCCCGTTGATAAAATGCTCAAGTCTATAATCGACAATGCGTGGAACAACCTGTGAGTAGAGTGCATCTTGACACAATTATGGTGGTGAATCATACAATAGACATCCATATATGTGACGGTTTTTGGCAAATATGGTGTCCTATTTCACTAAACATGTTTACTATTTTCAGATGTAGATCATACTATGTCGACAGTAGCAAAAGAAGAAAATTAATTAACCCATGAGAATGCCCTAGAGAAACCGCTTACCCCTCATTTCTAGAAGTCTTGTATATATGGCCCTCTCATGCAACAAAACATGCATTGTAAACAATTACATTGTGTTGGAAAGTACTCCCTCCGTCTCAAAATAAGTGTCTCAAACTTAGTACAACTTTGTACTAACTTTGTACTCCCTCTGTTCACTTTTATAAGGCTTTGTAGACGTTTCAGACATTGTGCAAAACAACTCAATTTCGCTTGTCTGAAACGACTTATAAAAGTGAACGGAGGGAGTACTAGAGTTGTGACACTTATTTTGGGACGGAAGGAGTGATAAATTATGCGAGGCACAATATGGATATATACATGCATGATTTTTTTGGTAAGAATTAGTGTCGCATTAAGAGAAAAGGATCCCTCAAAATATACTCAAAGCTTTTTACTATGGAAAGTAAAAGTCTTTGATTTGCACGATTAGAAAAGGAAAGTATCTTAAAATAGTACGATTGCAATGACATAGTGCTTTATAAATCTATAAAATAAATAACTACTGTACATGTTTGATTGCACAGCAGGAAAACTACAAGAATTTGTGAAAAGATGCAAGTCAATCAAATTTTCTAGTGTGAAATGGAACACAAAGGCGTCATATGGGTGACAATCAATCTTAAAAACCAATTAAACAACATATGAGATGCACACAGTAAATCCAATCATATTATTTTTCTTGTAAAATTTCCAAGAAATTCTCAAGTTTTTCTTGTAGTTGTCCCATACACTCATGAGTTTCGTTCCGGTGAAGCCCGGGGGGCCATCTGCAAAAGGAGCGCCCTCCCCTCCCTCGTCTTCAGTTCCGTTCCGTCTGCCAGCTCGCGTCGCCCAATTTTCTACTCTGCTCCCCCAAATTCTAATCTAAGAAAGGAAAAAGGCGGCCGTTTTACACCTCACCAGCCGCCCCCACGCACAAAGGCGACGCAAGCAAGCAGCTTTCCTCGCCTCATCTCCCTCCCTCTCCCTCCCAGTTCCTCGCTCGCGCACCAACTCTTTCAAAATCCCCCACTTTCTCGCGTGCCAGCGTCGATTCCGTCCGTCGTGCTCGCCGCCGGTTCGGGGCGCGCCTGGATGAGGCGGCCCCGCTGACCGGAGCCGAATCCGCCGCGCGCCGCCCATGGCGCAGCCGCAGCCGCAGCAGCGGGTCTACCAAGCTTGGAAAGGGAATAATGTAAAGATCCTCCGCGTCTCCCTCGCCCTGGCCTCTGCTTCCAGCCCGTGAACTGGGAATCTTGGTTCAAGAATTTGTGTTGTTTCTGCCCGGTTCTTTCCTGGGGAATTCCACTTCTCGCTCTTTATTTCGGCAGTTTTATTTAGCGCCTGTATGTGTTTTATTATTGTCCCTGACACTCCCTGGCGGCGTGAACAGTAGAGTGCTTAGTGTGATTTGATTCGTCGCCGTGTGAAGATGTGAAATTTTCTTGCAATGCGCGGGCGTGACATGGTTGGTTGGCTGTCTGCAGAGGTTCTTCCTCGGAGGGAGACTGATATTCGGACCCGATGCCAAGTCCCTGCTCGTCTCGGTTGCGCTCATCGTGGTGCCGGTTCTCGTCTTCTGCGCCTTCATCGCGCCGCACCTCCTCCACCGATTCTCCGGCTACAACGCAGGATACGCGATTCCTGCGGTGGCAGTGGGGTTCATGATCTATGTGAGTTCATTGTGGCCATTCCTGCAGGCAGTAATCAGTTAACCAGTGAGCATTTGGGGCACTCATCTTGTTGGTTTTTTGTTTTGTACACTGTAGGTGCTTCTGTTGCTGCTGACCACCTCAGCTCAGGATCCTGGTATCGTGCCTCGTGCATCGCATCCACCGGAGGAAGATTTTGCGTATGGCAATCCGTTAGCCGGGGAAACACCCGGCAGGCTGCAGTTTCCCCGTATAAAGGAAGTGATGGTTAATGGGATGCTTGTGAAAATAAAGTATTGCGACACCTGCATGATTTACCGGCCTCCGCGGTGTTCGCACTGTTCGATATGCAACAATTGTGTGGAGCGATTCGATCATCATTGCCCCTGGGTTGGACAATGCATTGGTCAGGTACACCATTTTCTGCACACTGAACTCCTTACTTAAAGAAACTCAAAAAGATCTTGAACCATTTACTTCCAGATGGATATGCCTTGAGCCAGAGGGAGGGAGAAATAATTTTATATGGACTTAATCAGATAGGGTACTGGGATTGGGCTATCGACAAGCTCATTTGATATTGTGAACATAACATGACATGATTCACATGATTCTTGGTGTCTACTAGTTACTCTAGAGCACTATCTTCTCGTTAATGAGGCAAAGACGTATTGTTCTCCTCTGCTGAAGTGTGTGCTTCCTTAGAAATGTTGTGCCTTATCAGTTGTGCGGAATTGCTTTGCTAATGTGATTTTGCTTGACTTGCCTTGGTATCCTTTCTTACATGTTCTTAATTAATTAAGCATGAAACCATTCTTCATCACAGTAATTGATACCACTTGAGGGACAAGTTTCTGTTTGAACTTTTATAGGGCACAATGTAAACCCATCATCTATACTTCAGTTCGTTGGCCTGATTAGTTTCATATTTGTGGGATGACAATTTTTCCATAAGAGAGAAGCAAATGTACTAGGCTACAAACTACAATTTGTTTTAGGATATTCTCTAGTTTTCCTTTAAAAAGGTTACAAACTACAATAGAAAGCAGCTAAGAATCAGCTAGCCTGTAAGTAGCTCAAGCAAATGAAAAAGTCACAAAAATAGTACAATAACGGAGGATTATACTGATGATAGCGTCCTCTATCTTCCACTCTCCACACTATATTTTAGAAGCCACATATTTGGGTGTTGTATAGGTCATGCACATGCAAGAAACCATTGATTTGCTAGGTGAAAAATGCATATGAAACTAAGAGATACTCAGAACCTTGTTTTTGTTGTAAATGTTAGGAAATTTTGATGCAGTTTGTATATTACCACCTTTGTCTCCTGATATTTTATTCTTTCACTTTTACATTGTGCAGCGCAATTACCGATACTTTTTCCTATTTGTTTCGTCCTCGACTCTTCTTTGCATTTATGTCTTTGCCATGTCGGCACTACACATCAAGTTTCTCATGGAAGGAGACTATCCTACAGTATGGAAGGCTTTCAAACATTCTCCAGCTTGCTTGGTGCTTATGATATATTGTTTCATTGCTCTCTGGTTTGTTGGTGGGCTCACTGGCTTTCATTCATATCTCATTAGCACTAACCAGGTTAGTTTGCTGACACGAAATTACTCTTTTGTTAGTAGTTTGTTTTCAACCATAATTGCAAGATTTTGTTTCTTGTTTACTACTCCTTATTTTTTTTTTCATTTATATATGTGTTTCAAGCATGAGTACCACTGAATCTGTTATATATTAAAAACACATGACAGTCTAGCCAGAAAAAAGATAGATAGGCTGGAAAATCTCACAAAAAAGTAAATCATCTAGCAGTTAATTTAGTGGATCTTCTTTATATAACCATTAGATATTTGTAACTGCACCTAAATCCAATGACTGGGGGCCCCATATTATGACAGATGTACCAACTCAAACACAACATGTTTTGATATATTACAAAACCTTCATATTTTGTCTCTTCCATCTTTATCTCTCCAGTCATCCTATACGCATGCATGCACATATCATAATCTGTTTTCTTTAATCTTGGCAAAATTAATTCCTTCCCCTTTAGCTGTCCCCATGCATATGCACCTATACATGACCGGACACGTTTTTAATAGTCACAACAATCACATGTTTTTTATTGCTTCCGTGCGTTATTTGGGTACAGGACTCAAACACGGCCTCACCAGTTCCTACCTAACTATGACTACTACAGCAAAGTGAATGTGAACATCCAGGAAATAAAGGAACAAGCCTGATTCTTGTGCGCCTTGACTAATCCAACCAACTTGTACACCATATATCTGTACGTAGAACTTCTAAGAAATCCATATGCCTCATTCACGTATGTATGCTGAAACCTTTATTCTGTGTGGAGTATGAAGTATAAGAAGAGATCATGGCCAAAGTCCAAATACATGCATAGGATCTGCATATGTTGTAGCCTGTGTAAGTGCAGTTGCAGCCACCGTTGATATGGCGCCTAAATCTACCTGCCACAGTTGAATTTCTCCTCCATTGTGATTTTGCTATGATGACAATCATGCATGCCACTAATTATGTGAATTCTAACTCTCAGCCCATTTCAGTATGTCAATTGTAAATATAAAGTTCGTTAGCAAGAGGAAAAATGAAATTAAGTTGGTTGGTCTAGAAACTTGATGCATCATTACGATTCTCATCATATTATTGCAGTCAAATAAACTCTTATAAACACGCAATGTACATCAAATCGAGCAAGTGAAACGGGAAGAAAAGAAGTGTGCTCCACGTTTAATTTGACCTAGGATGAATTTTAAAGTTTGGTTGGCACAAGCGGCGTAGGAAAAGATTTGCTTGCGTAGGCGGAAACGTGAAACGGAGAGCATTCGAGGGAAGTGTCTGTGTCAGCAAAGAGAATAAGGGAATTTTCTATTTGTAGCGCTTAATATGAGGTGAGAAAATTGCACGCCAAGCAGTTCTATAACAGCATAAACAATTACAGATCACACATAGAGGACGCAATTTAATTGAACGAGCAAATAAGAAAGAAAGAAAAGGTGTTCTCTACAAGCGATGAACTTTAAAGATTGGTTGCCACAGGACAGGAGGCGGTGGAAAGACTGGTCAGCACATGCAAAGACGTTAAATGGTGGAGCATTCTAGGAAAAATGGCCTGTCAGCCAAGAGAAGGGGGGAATATTCCATTTTAAAAATATGTAGCTCTATACTAGTTGAAAGGAATATTACACGCTAAGCACCCAAGTTTCAGAAGGGCCAAGTACAAAATGTACACCGGCAGAGAAAGACAACCCGCAGCATGCACACACTCACAAAACACCTAGGAAAACTAAAACCGCGGGGCAGCCATGGTTTGTGCCATCGGTTTGTCAGCCAAAGATCGATACAACAAAAATCAAAGGGTATGTGACTACCACTAAATGAGAAATATGCTTTTGTCACACAAGTTTGACATCAAGCCTAGGATTTGATTCCCGGTGAGCAGAGGATACAACCACCTCCACTTATCAGCCAAAAGACATTTGGTTGTCTAGTAAATAGCAAATTAGCTATGCATACAGAATAGAAAAGTGTACTATTATACCTTTATTTAGTTGACATTATTGTCGAGTTGAAACAACACACTTGTACATGGCTACATAAAACAATATGGATAGCTCGACTCGATTAGAAACCTAACACGGATTGTATATTTAGATCTCAGTCGGTAGTACGGAAAATTCTGAAATTTAACTATGTTAGCTGTTAGATAGAGCAAATTTGATACATAGTGCTTAAGAGAAAGCATGTGCTTGGGCCACCATGCTAGTTTTAGCTAAAAGCGTCTTTGCATGCTAATATCCAACATAACTAACAGGCTTGTGATGTCTTATGCAACCTCCAGAGTAAAAGTGAGATGCTTAATGTTCTACACTGAGCAAGTTTGAGGGCTGCCACTGTTTTTTTCTCGAAAAGGAGGATAAACCCCCTGCTTCTGCATCAAGGGCTGCCACTGTTGCCGGTTGCAAAATCATTATTGCCTTATGAATTTATCTACAAGTCCTATGTATTATTGTGTTTGACTGTTTAGCAACTTATTCAGAATTATACGAAATAGCTACCAGTTCATCTGCATGTCTGTTTGTGTACAGTTAATCGGGAACTGATTAAGTCAAAACTCACAATCTTTTGCACACAGAACTTGTTGAAGTTACAGTGCACAACTCTGATACGATGCTTTGCTTTTGCAGACGACATACGAGAATTTTCGGTACAGAGCAGACAGCAGGCCCAACGTCTATGACCGAGGATGTCTGAATAACTTCCTAGAAGTCCTGTGCAGCAAGGGGAAACCTTCTAAGCACAGGTTCCGATCCTATGTTCAAGAGGAGGTACGCGCTCCAGTAGTTAACTTTGGTAGGCAGATGGAGGAGGAACCAGCTGGTGGCCCTCGCGCAAAGGTGGAAGATGATCTTGAGATTGGCAGCGATCTCCTGAAGATCTCTCGGCGGCGCAACTACGAGGACGTTGACGTCGAAATGGGGAACCAGGACGACGGTGAGACGGAAGGCACGGGCGGCGCCAAACTGGCGGCGGGTTCGGGGTCGCAGATTCCTGCGGTCGGGAGCGAGGTGCGGGTGCGGCACTCGAGCTGGGACCGGAGGAGTGGGAACTGGGACATGTCGTCGGACGTGATCGGAAGGAGCGCATCGGATGTGCTTGGAAGAAGTGCTTCCCTCACCGAGGCTGCGCCGCGGTCTCAAAGAGAAACTCACTAGTAGCCAATGATGTGTGGATTCTTCTGAGCTTTGTGTTGGCGGGCTGGGTTCTGTGATTGTTTTTACTGATGGTGACACACCCGGAGAAGAGGGAAGAACGATGACCGTGACCCATTTTGACTTTTGACTGTCATGTTTTGGTATCTTGGATCGTGTTTTATGTATGGACAGTTGTTGTGGTCAAAGGGTTTAGTGGTAATGGGGGTCACATATCGGTCTTTTCTGCGCCGGTGTTGTCATCTGACAGTGTTCGGTGCCATTCTTTGTGTAAATTACTGATGCGGGATACTCATCCACCTGTAATTCCTCAGCAGCTCTTCCTTGGAAATGTCTCTAGTTTAGTTTGCATCTCAACTTGATAAGCTTTCGTCGCGCCTTTCCCGTTCCATTCTTCTGATGAACAAGGAGATATACATAGTTTACTGACGGTTTGCATGCTGGCGTCATCTATTTGTTTGCAAGCGAAGTAAACTATTTGTGTTCTTCTGGAATTGACCGTTCGAACTTCAAAGGTTGACAGTTGCTTTGTTTCGAGTGGAACTGCATCGAGCATCTTTTTGTTGGTTTCTTCTGGGGTTCTCTGACTGCTGCAAAGGAAGGACTTGAACTGGAGGACCGGAGCACGGTGAAGCCTGCCTGATAGTGACAAACCAGAAGACATCAGGATCCCAGGTCCATTCTTCGGACCAGAGACCGGGAAGAGGAAGAGGAAGATGCCTTTGGCTTTTGCAGCTTCAAACCTGAAAGAGTTTTGCGTGCAACTCATATGACATGGGAAAGTCAGTCCTACTAATCATTTGTACTGCATACACATCGAAAATGACTGCCACGATCCCGGATCTTTTTTTATCCAAGTCTACTCGAGGGTCGTCGGATGGTAAAAAGTCTACTGCTTTGATCGTGGACTAGAACTGGCGATCCGTTTGCGGCAGTTCTGACTGAAGCTGGCCGGTGTCTGCGCTGGTACGCTCCAAGTGCCTACTGAAATTGAATGGCTGCGCGACCACCTTATACTGTTTGGTCAATGAAAATGAAATGGTTGCACCTATCCGTATGTGTTTGTTCTTTTGCATGGCTTCCCTTCAATTCCTTTTTCTTTGCCTTGCCGTGTTAGTTCAACGATGAAGTAGTCCATATGCTGATTCAGCAAGCCAAGCATTGGAGTTGGCATTCAAAGTTTCTTGAATAACCTAGCTGTCTGAAACTCTCCAATCTCCGGCCTACATAGTGTAGGTAAATAACAAAAAAAAAATCGCTAATTAGTGGCACTGAATTTCTCGTGTATTAGACATTCCAACGTCCATAATTAGACGCTAAAATGAACATATGGGTTTTCTCTCTTAGCTTTTTTTATCCGCATCTTAACATCACCATAGAAGCTAAGGTGTTTTTTTTAAACAAGATCCAAAACTATTATAAAATTCACGTACACCCCAAACATAATCAAAATCATTGAGATCCTTGAACCACCGAACAACCATTACCATCGTCAGAACGAGCCGTCGACGCACCGCTTCCCTACGGAAATCGGCTTGACCTTATTGATGATAACCGGAAAGTCTTCGTGCATGTGCCCCTAAGGACCATCGCCTTGGAGCCGTAGTCATTGCCGATGTACTCTTTATTCGATCTGAAGCGCCCGATGACATGTCGTTGTCACGGACACATGATGAGAACTATGCCATCCCAAGGATCGAAACATGAAAGACCAGCTCGAAGATGAGATGCCGCCATCCGCCTAAATGCCGTCCTACGAGAGAAAAAAACCCTAGCCTAGACTACTAGCAGGAGGCAACGCACTGAGATTCCCTTCCTTGCCATCACCCAGTGAAGCAATAGTTAGAGGCAGAGAATCCACAGTCTTGACAGTGAAGCCGGAAGAGGGGGAGTTCTGCCGCCGCCGTCATTTTCGTGAGAGCAGAGATGCTAAATTTTTTATCCCTTTGAGCATCTGAATCCCTATGCGTTAAGGCCTTGTACAATGCTAGGTGCTTAGGGATGTGCTTAGAGCAACTCTAGCAGACCCCGCATCCTCCCGACCCGCAAAACATCTTTGCGGGTCGCGGAAAAACGTCTTTGCGGGTCGGCGCGGACGGCCGCACTTGCAGATCCCGCATAATGGACCCGTAAAAAAAGATATTCCCAAAATATGCTTTTTTACGGGTTGGGGTTGCGGCCTCTGATCTGGCGCATCTCCTCCCGGCACGCAAAACTTAAATTTGCAACTTAATTTGATCTAGCATATTGCATTGCTTTGTTTTATAAATAACAACATTGGATACAAAAAGCATCACCAAATCTTTGCTAGAATAGCAAGACCAAAGAAAACAAGAACTACAAGTATGCATTTTAGAAGATTTCCAATTTCCATAACTGCTCCCACTAGTTGGACTAATATCTTCTCCATGCATTCGTTGTTGATCTGTGGATTCTTGATTTTGTATTCTTCTTTCTTCATCTTTCGTTCGAAAGAAGTAGATGTTGCTTCCCCTCTAGTTCCACATGCAGCCGCATCATTGCCTTCGATTGTGCTAAGGAGTGCACTAACATCTATTAAATTTCTTTCTATCAACAAATCAATGTATTGCCCTTCCCAAAACCAAAATGAGCATCCTTCGTCCTACACAAAAGAATGAGCAAGCCGGAAGTGAGCCACCGCAATTTAGCTAAAGAATGAACTGTGAAACGAGCTACCGCAAGTGCACGTACCCCGTCGTTTTTGCATTTGAAGAACACCCATCCGGGGTGCTTCGGCGTGCTCGAAGTGAGCCGCAGCACTTTCCGCGTGCAGTCGTCGCACTCTATTGAAGGAAATATGCCCTAGAGGCAATAATAAAGTTATTATTTATTTCCTTATATCATGATAAATGTTTATTATTCATGCTAGAATTGTATTAATCGGAAACATGATACATGTGTGAATACATAGACAAACAGAGGGTCACTAGTATGCCTCTACTTGACTAGCTCGTGGATCAAAGATGGTTATGTTTCCTAGCCATAGACAAAGAGTTGTCATTTGATTAACGGGATCACATCATTAGGAGAATAATGTGATTGACTTGACCCATTCCGTTAGCTTAGCACTTGATCGTTTAGTATGTTGCTATTGCTTTCTTCATGACTTATGCATGTTCCTATGACTATGAGATTATGCAACTCCCGTTTACCGGAGGAACATTTTGTGTGCTACCAAACGTCACAACGTAACTGGGTGATTATAAAGGTGCTCTATAGGTGTCTCCAAAGGTACTTGTTGGGTTGGCGTATTTCGAGATTAGGATTTGTCACTCCGATTGTCGGAGAGGTATCTCTGGGCCCACTCGGTAATACACGTCACTTAAAGCCTTGCAAGCATTGCAACTAATGAGTTAGTTGCGGGATGATGTATTACGGAACGAGTAAAGAGACTTGCCGGTAACGAGATTGAACTAGGTATTAAGATACCGACGATCGAATCTCGGGCAAGTAACATACCGATGACAAAGGGAACAACATATGTTTTTATGCGGTTTGACCGATAAAGATCTTCGTAGAATATGTAGGAGCCAATATGATCATCCAGGTTCCGCTATTGGTTATTGACCGGAGACGTGTCTCGGTCATGTCTACATAGTTCTCGAACCCGTAGGGTCCGCACGCTTAAAGTTCGATGACGGTTATATTATGAGTTTATCTGTTTTGATGTACGGAAGGTAGTTCGGAGTCCCGGATGTGATCACGGACATGACGAGGAGTCTCGAAATGGTTGAGACATAAAGATTGATATATTGGAATGTTATATTCGGACACCGGATGAGTTTCGGGGGTTATCGGATATATATCGGAGAAACCGGGGGGTTACCGGAACCCCCCGGGGGTTATTGGGCCTCATGGGCCCAAGTGGTGGAAGAGGAGAGGTGGCAGGAGGTGGCGCGCGGCCCGCCTTGCCCCAATCCGAATTGGGAAAGGGAAGGGGGCGGCGGCCCCCCTTCTCCTTCCTTCTCTCCACCTCCTCCTTCCCCCTTCTCCTAGTTGGAATAGGAAAGGGGGGCAAAACCTACTTGGAGTAGGATTCCCCCCCCCTTGGGCGCGCCTCCTCCCCTTGGCCGGCCCCCTCCTCCTCCCCCCTTTATATACGGAGGAGGGGGGCACCCATAGACACAACAATTGATCTCTTGGATCTCTTAGCCGTGTGCGGTGCCCCCCTCCACCATAATCCACCTCGATAATATCATAGCGGTGCTTAGGCGGAGCCCTGCATCGGTAGAACATCATCATCGTCGCCACGCCATCGTGCTGACGGAACTCTCCCTCAAAGCTCGGCTGGATCGGAGTTCGAGGGACGTCATCGAGTTGAACGTGTGCTGAACTCAGAGGTGCCGTGCATTCGGTACTTGATCGGTCGGATCGTGAAGACGTACGACTACATCAACCGTGTTGTGCTAACGCTTCCGCTTTCGGTCTACGAGGGTACATGGACACACTCTCCCCTCTCGTTGCCATGCATCACCATGATCTTGCGTGTGCGTAGGAATTTTTTTGAAATTACTACGTTCCCCAACAGTGGCATCCGAGCCAGGTTTTATGCGTTGATGTTATATGCACGAGTAGAACACAAGTGAGTTGTGGGCGATACAAATCATACTGCTTACCAGCATGTCACACTTTGGTTCGGCGGTAATGTTGGATGAAGCGGCCCGGACCGACATTACGCGTACGCTTACGCGAGACTGGTTTTACCGCCGTGCTTTGCACACAGGTGACTAGCGGGTGTCAGTTTCTCCAACTTTAGTTGAACCGAGTGTGGCTACGCCCGGTCCTTGAGAAGGTTAAAACAACACTAACTTGACGAACTATCGTTGTGGTTTTTGATGCGTAGGTAAGAACGGTTCTTGCTCAGCCCGTAGCAGCCACGTAAAACTTGCAACAACAAAGTAGAGGACGTCTAACTTGTTTTTGCAGGGAATGTTGTGATGTGATATGGTCAAGGCATGATGCTATATTTTATTGTATGAGATGATCATGTTTTGTAACCGAGTTATCGGCAACTGGCAGGAGCCATATGGTTGTCGCTTTATTGTATGCAATGCAATCGCCCTGTAATTGCTTTACTTTATCACTAAGCGGTAGCGATAGTCGTAGAAGCAATAGTTGGCGAGACGACAACGATGCTACGATGGAGATCAAGGTGTCGCGCCGGTGACGATGGTGATCATGACGGTGCTTCGGAGATGGAGATCACAAGCACAAGATGATGATGGCCATATCATATCACTTATATTGATTGCATGTGATGTTTATCTTTTATGCATCTTATTTTGCTTTGATTGACGGTAGCATTATAAGATGTTCTCTCACTAAATTTCAAGATAAAAGTGTTCTCCCTGAGTATGCACCGTTGCCAAAGTTCGTCGTGTCCAGACACCATGTGATGATCGGGTGTGATAAGCTCTACGTCCATCTACAACGGGTGCAAGCCAGTTTTGCACACACAGAATACTCAGGTTAAACTTGACGAGCCTATCATATGCAGATATGGCCTCGGAACACTGAGACCGAAAGGTCGAGCGTGAATCATATAGTAGATATGATCAACATAGTGATGTTCACCATTGAAACTACTCCATCTCACGTGATGATCGGACATGGTTTAGTTGATTTGGATCGCGTGATCATTTAGATGACTCGAGGGATGTCTATCTAAGTGGGAGTTCTTAAGTAATATGATTAATTGAACTTTAATTTATCATGAACTTAGTCCTGGTAGTATTAGCATACCTATGTTGTAGATCAATAGCTCGCGATGTTGCTCCCCGTTTAATTTTTATATGTTCCTAGAGAAAACTAAGTTGAAAGATGTTAGTAGCAATGATGCGGATTGGATCCGTGATCTGAGGTTTATCCTCATTACTGCACAGAAGAATTATGTCCATGATGCACCGCTAGGTGACAGACCTATTGCAGGAGCAGATGCAGACATTATGAATGTTTTGACAAAAGCTCGGTATGATGACTAATTGATAGTTAAGTGCACCATGCTTCACGGCTTAGAACCGGGACTTCAAAAATGTTTTGAACGCCACGGAGCATATAAGATGTTCCAAGAGTTGAAATTGGTATTTCATACTCATGCCCGTGTTGAGAGGTATGAGACCTCTAACAGTACTTTGCCTACAAGATGGAGGAGAATAGCTCAACCAGTGAGCATGTGCTCAGATTATTTGGGTACTACAATTTCTTGAATCAAGTGGGAGTTAATCTTCCAGATAAGATAGTAATTGACAGATTTCTCTAGTCACTATCACTAAGTTATTAGAACTTCGTGATGAACTATAATATGCAAGGGATGACGAAAGTAATTCCCGAGCTCTTCGATGCTGAAATCGACGAAGGTAGAAATCAAGAAAGAGCATCAAGTGTTGATGGTTAACAAGACCACTAGTTTCAAGTAAAGGGACAAAGGGAAGAAAAGGGAACTTCAAGAAGAACGGCAAGCAAGTTGCTTCTCAAGTGAAAAAGCCCAAGTCTGGACCTAAGCCTGAAACTGAGTGCTTCTACTGCAAAGGGACTGGTCACTGGAAGCGGAACTGCTCCAAGTATTTGGTGGATAAGAAGGATGGCAAAGTGAACAAAGCTATATTTGATATACATGTTATTCATGTGTACTTTACTAGTGTTTATAGCAACCCCTCGGTATTTGATACTGGTTCAGTTGCTAAGAGTAGTAACTCGAAACGGGAGTTGCAGAATCAACAGAGACTAGTTAAGGGTGAAGTGACGATGTGTATTGGAAGTGGTTCCAAGATTGATATGATCATCATCGCACACTCCCTATCCTTTCGGGATTAGTGTTGAACCTAAAATAAATGTTATTTAGTGTTTGCGTTGAGCATGAATATGATTGGATCATGTTTATTGCAATACGGTTATTCATGTAAGCTAGAGAATAATTGTTGTTCTGTTTGCATGAATAAAACCTTCTATGGTCATACACCCAATGAAAATGGTTTGTTGGATCTCGATCGTGGTGATACACATTTTCATAATATTGAAGCCAAAAGATGCAAAGTTAATAATGATAGTGCAACTTATTTGTGACACTGCCGTTTAGGTCATATTGGTGTAAAGCGCATGAAGAAACTCCATGCTAATGGACTTTTGGAATCACTTGATTATGAATCAATTGATGCTTGCGAACCATGCCTCATGGGCAAGATGACTAAGACTCCGTTCTCCGGAACAACGGAGCGAGCAACAGATTTGTTTGGAAATCATACATACTGATGTGGTCCGATGAATATTGAGGCTCGCGGCGGGTATCATTATTTTCTGACCTTCACAGATGATTTGAGCAGATATGGGTATATCTACTTGATGAAACACACGTCTGAAACATTTGAAAAGTTCAAAGAATTTCAGAGTGAAGTGGAGAATCATCGTAACAAAAATAAAAGTTTCTACGATATGATCGCAGAGGTAAAATATTTGAGTTACGAGTTTGGCCTTCAGTTAAAACAATGTGAAATAGTTTCACTACTCACGCCGCCTGGAACACCACAGTGTAATGGTGTGTCCGAACATCGTAACCGTACTTTATTAGATATGATGCGATCTATGATGTCTCTTACCGATCTACCACTATCGTTTTGGGGTTATGCATTAGAGACAGCTACATTCACGTTAAATAGGGAACCATCTATATCCGTTGAGACGACACCGTATGAACTATGGTTTGGCAAGAAACCTAAGCTGTCGTTTCTTAAAGTTTGAGGTTGCAATGCTTATGCGAAAAAGTTTCAACCTGATAAGCTCAAACCCAAATCGGAGAAGTGCGCCTTCATAGGATACTCAAAAGAAAATGTTGGGTACACCTTCTATCACATATACGAAGGCAAGATATTCGTTGCTGAAAATAGATCCTTTCTAGAGAAGGAGTTTCTCTCGAAAGAAGTGAGTGGGAGGAAAGTAGAACTTGATGAGGTAACTGTACCTGCTCCCTTATTGGAAAGTAGTTCATCACAGAAACCGGTTCCTGTGACACCTACACCAATTAGTGAGGAAGTTAATGATGATGATCATGAAACTTCAGATCAAGTTGTTACTGAACCTCGTAGATCAACCAGAGTAAGATCCGCACCAGAGTGGTACGGTAATCCTGTTCTGGAGGTTATGTTACTAGACCATGACGAACCTACGAACTATGAAGAATCGATGGTGAGCCCAGATTCCGCAAAATGGCTTGAGGCCATGAAATCTGAGATGGGATCCATGTATGAGAACAAAGTGTGGACTTTGGTGGACTTGCCCGATGATCGACAAGCCATTGAGAATAAATGGATCTTCAAGAGGAAGACGGACACTGATAGTAGTGTTACTATCTACAAAGCTCGAATTGTCGCAAAAAGTTTTTGACAAGTTCAAGGTGTTGACTACGATAAGATTTTCTCACTCGTAGCGATGCTTAAGTCTGTCCGAATCATGTTAGCAATTGCCGCATTTTATGAAATCTGGCAAATGGATAACAAAACTGCATTCCTTAATGGATTTATTAAAGAAGAGTTGTATATGATACAACCAGAAAGTTTTTGTTAATCCTAAAGGTGCTAACAAAATATGCAAGCTCCAGCGATCCATCTATGGACTGGTGCAAGCATCTCGGAGTTGGAATATACGCTTTCATAAGTTGATCAAAGCATATAGTTTTATACAGACTTGCGGTGAAGCATGTATTTACAAGAAAGTGAGTAGGAGCACTACAACATTTCTGATAAGTATATGTGAATGACATATTGTTGATCGAAAATAATGTAGAATTATTCTGCAAAGCATAAAGGAGTGTTTGAAAGGAGTTTTTCAAAGAAAGACCTCGGTGAAGCTGCTTACATATTGAGCATCAAGATCTATAGAGATAGATCAAGACGCTTGATAAGTTTTTCCAATGAGTACATATCTTGACAAGATTTTGAAGTAGTTCAAAATGGAATAGTCAAAGAAAGAGTTCTTGCCTGTGTTACATGGTGTGAAATTGAGTAAGACTCAAAGCCCGACCACGACAGAAGATAGAAAGAGAATGAAAGTCATTCCCTATGCCTCAGCCATAGGTTCTATAAAGTATGCCATGCTGCGTACCAGATCTATTGTATACCCTACACTTATTTTGGCAAGGGAGTACAATAGTGATCTAGGAGTAGATCACTGGACATCGGTCAAAATTATCCTTAGTGGAATAAGGATATGTTTCTCGATTATGGAGGTGAAAAAAAGATTCATCGTAAAGGGTTACGTCAATGCAAGTTTTGACACTGATCCAGATGACTCTAAGTCTCAATCTGGATACATATTGAAAGTGGGAGCAATTAGCTAGAGTAGCTCCGTGCAGAGCATTGTTGACATAGAAATTTGCAAAATACATACGGATCTGAATGTGGCAGACCCGTTGACTAAACTTCTCTCACAAGCAAAACATGATCACACCTTAGTACTCTTTGGGTGTTAATCACATAGCGATGTGAACTAGATTATTGACTGTAGTAAATCCTTTGGGTGTTGGTCACATGACGATGTGAACTATGGGTGTTAATCACATGGTGATGTGAACTATTGGTGTTAAATCACATGATGATGTGAACTAGATTATTGACTCTAGTGCAAGTGGGAGACTGAAGGAAATATGCCCTAGAGGCAATAATAAAGTTATTATTTATTTCCTTATATCATGATAAATGTTTATTATTCATGCTAGAATTGTATTAACCGGAAACATGATACATGTGTGAATACATAGACAAACAGTGTCAGTAGTATGCCTCTACTTGACTAGCTCGTGGATCAAAGATGGTTATGTTTCCTAGCCATACACAAAGAGTTGTCATTTGATTAACGGGATCACATCATTAGGAGAATGATGTGATTGACTTGACCCATTCTGTTAGCTTAGCACTTGATCGTTTAGTATGTTGCTATTGCTTTCTTCATGACTTATACATGTTCCTATGACTATGAGATTATGCAACTCCCGTTTACCGGAGGAACACTTTGTGTGCTACCAAACATCACAACGTAACTGGGTGATTATAAAGGTGCTCTATAGGTGTCTCCAAAGGTACTTGTTGGTTTGGCGTATTTCCAGATTAGGATTTGTCACTCCGATTGTCGGAGAGGTATCTCTGGGCCCACTCGGTAATACACATCACTTAAAGCCTTGCAAGCATTGCAACTAATGAGTTAGTTGCGGGATGATGTATTACGGAACGAGTAAAGAGACTTGCTGGTAACGAGATTGAACTAGGTATTAAGATACCGACGATCGAATCTCGGGCAAGTAACATACCGATGACAAAGGGAACAACGTATGTTGTTATGCGGTTTGACCAATAAAGATCTTCGTAGAATATGTAGGAGCCAATATGATCATCCAGGTTCCGCTATTGGTTATTGACCGGAGACGTGTCTCGGTCATGTCTACATAGTTCTCGAACCCGTAGGGTCCACACGCTTAAAGTTCGATGACGGTTATATTATGAGTTTATGTGTTTTGATGTACGGAAGGTAGTTCGGAGTCCTGGATGTGATCACAGACATGACGAGGAGTCTCGAAATGGTTGAGACATAAATATTGATATATTGGAATGTTATATTCGGACACCGGATGAGTTTCGGGGGTTATCGGATATATATCGGAGAAACCGGGGGGTTACCGGAACCCCCCGGGGGTTATTGGGCCTCATGGGCCCAAGTGGTGGAAAAGGAGAGGCGGCAGGAGGTGGCGCGCGGCCCCCCTTGCCCCAATCTGAATTGGGAAAGGGAAGGGGGCGGCCCCCCCTTCTCCTTCCTTCTCTCCACCTCCTCCTTCCCCCTTCTCCTAGTTGGAATAGGAAAGGGGGGCAGAACCTACTTGGAGTAGGATTGCCCCCCTTTGGGCGCGCCTCCTCCCCTTGTCCGGCTGATGTCTACTACGCAACCTTCTTCTTGTAGCCGTTGTTGGGCCTTCAAGTGCAGAGGTTTGTAGGACAGTAGCAAATTTCCCTCAAGTGGATGACCTAAGGTTTATCAATCCGTGGGAGGCGTAGGTTGAAGATGGTCTCTCTCAAGCAACCCTGCAACCAAATAGCAAAGAGTCTCTTGTGTCCCCAACACACCCAATACAATGGTAAATTGTATTGGTGCCTAGATCGGCGAAGAGATGGTGATACAAGTGCAATATGGATGGTAGATATAGGTTTTTGTAATCTGAAAATATAAAAACAGCAAGGTAACTAATGATAAAAGTGAGCGTAAACGGTATTGCAATGCTAGGAAACAAGGCCTAGGGTTCATACTTTCACTAGTGCAAGTTCTCTCAACAATAATAACATAATTGGATCATATAACTATCCCTCAACATGCAACAAAGAGTCACTCCAAAGTCACTAATAGCGGAGAACAAACGAAGAGATTATGGTAGGGTACGAAACCATCTCAAAGTTATTCTTTCCGATCAATCCATTGGGCTATTCCTATAAGTGTCACAAACAGCCCTAGAGTTCATGGTAAAATAACACCTTAAGACACACATCAACCAAAACCCTAATGTCACCTAGATACTCCAATGTCACCTCAAGTATCCGTGGGTATGATTATACGATATGCATCACACAATCTCAGATTCATCTATTCAAACCAACACAAAATACTTCAAAGAGTGCCCCAAAGTTTCTACCGGAGAGTCAAGATGAAAACGTGTGCCAACCCCTATGCATAGGTTCAAGGGTGGAACCCGCAAGTTGATCACCAAAACATACATCAAGTGGATCACGTGATATCCCATTGTCACCACAGATAAGCACGGCAAGACATACATCAAGTGTTCTCAAATCCTTAAAGACTCAATCTGATAAGATAACTTCAAAGGGAAAACTCAATCCATTACAAGAGAGTAGAGGGGGAGAAACAACATAAGATCCAACTATAATAGCAAAGCTCGCGATACATCAAGATCGTGCCAAATCAAGAACACGAGAGAGAGATCAAACACATAGCTACTGGTACATACCCTCAGCCCCGAGGGTGAACTACTCCCTCCTTGTCATGGAGAGCGCCGGGATGATGAAGATGGCCACCGGTGAGGGATCCCCCCTCTGGCAGGGTGCCGGAACAGGGTCTCGATTGGTTTTTGGTGGCTACAGAGGCTTGCGGCGGCGGAACTCCCGATCTATTCTGTTCCCCGATCGTTTTAGGGTATATGGATATACATAGGCGGGAGAAATACGTCAGGGGAGCCACGAGGGGCCCACGAGGGTGGAGGGCGCGCCCAGAGGGGGTGGGCGCGCCCCCCTGCCTCGTGCCTCCCTTGTTTCTTTCCTGACGCGCACTCCAAGTCTATCGGGTTGCTTTCCTTCCAAAAATAACTTCTCCAGAAGGTTTCATTCCGTTTCGACTCCGTTTGATATTCCTTTTCATCGAAACACTGAAACAAGGGAAAAAACAGGAACTGGTACAGGGCTCTGGGTCAATAGGTTAGTCCCAAAAGTAATATAAAAGTGCATAATAAAGCCCATAAACATCCAAAACAGATAATATAATAGCATGGAACAATCAAAAATTATAGATACGTTGGAGACGTATCAGCATCCGCAAGCTTAATTCCTGCTTGTCCTCGAGTAGGTAAATGACAAAAACAGAATTTTTGATGTGGAATGGTACCTAACATAATTCTCAATGTAATTTTCTTTATTGTGGCAAGAATTTTCAGATCCATAAGATTCAAAATAAAAGTTCATATTGACATAAAAGTAATAATACTTCAAGCATACTAACCAAGCAATTATGTCTTCTCAAAATAACATGGCCAAAGAAAGTTATCCCTACAAAATCGTATAGTCTGGCTATGCTCTATCTTCACCACACAAAGTATTTAGATCATGCACAACCTGATGACAAGCCAAGCAATTGTTTCATACTTTTGATGTTCTCAAACTTTTTCAATCTTCACGCAATACATGAGTGTGAGCCATGGACATAACACTATTGGTGGAATAGAACGGTGGTTGTGGAGAAGAAAAAAGGAGAAGATAATCTCACATCAACTAGGCGTATCAACGGGCTATGGAGATGCCCATCAATAGATACCAATGTGAGTGAGTAGGGATTGCCATGCAATGGATGCACTAGAGCTATAAGTGTATGAAAGCTCAAAAAGAAACTAAGTGGGTGTGCATCCAACTTGCTCGCTCACGAAGACCTAGGGCATTTTGAGGAAGCCCATCCTTGGAATATACAAGCCAAGTTCTATGATGAAAGATTCCCACTAGTATCTGAAAGTGACAACATAGGAGACTCTCTATCATGAAGATCATGGTGCTACTTTGAAGCACAAGTGTGGTAAAAGGATATTAGCATTGTCCCTTCTCTCTTTTTCTCTCATTTTTTTTTTATTTTTTTATTTGGGGCTTTCTATTTTTTTATGGCCTCTTTTTTTTTTCCTTTTTTTTCGTCCGGAGTCTCATCCCGACTTGTGGGGGAATCATAGTCTCCATCATCCTTTCCTCACTGGGACAATGCTCTAATAATGATGATCATCACACTTTTATTTTCTTACAACTCAAGAATTACAACTCGATACTTAGAACAACAATATGACTCTATGTGAATGCCTCTGGCGGTGTACCGGGATGTGCAATGACTCATGAGTGACATGTATGAAAGAATTATGAACGGTGGATTTGCCACAAATATGATGTCAACTACATGATCATGCAAAGCAATATGACAATGATGAAGCGTGTCATAATAAACGGAACGGTGGTAAGTTGCATGGCAATATATCTCGGAATGACTATGGAAATGCCATAATAGGTAGGTATGGTGGCTGTTTTGAGGAAGTTATATGGTGGGTGTATGATACCGGCGAAAGGTGCGCGGTATTAGAGAGGCTAGCAATGGTGGAAGGGTGAGAGTGCGTATAATCCATGGACTCAACATTAGTCATAAAGAACTCATATACTTATTGCTAAAATCTATTAGTTATCGAAATGAAGTACTGCGCGCATGCTCCTAGGGGGATAGATTGGTAGGAAAAGACCATCGCTCGTCCCCGACCGCCACTCATAAGGAAGACAATCAATAAATAAATCATGCTCCGACTTCATCACATAACGGTTCACCATACGTGCATGCTACGGGAATCACAAACTTTAGAACAAGTATTTCTCAAATTCACAACTACTCAACTAGCATGACTCTAATATCACCATCTTCATATCTCAAAACAATCATAAGGAATCAAACTTCTCATAGTATTCAATGCACTTTATATGATAGTTTTTATTATACCCATCTTGGATGCCCATCATATTAGGACTAAATTCATAACCAAAGAAAATTACCATGCTGTTATAAAGACTCTCAAAATAATATAAGTGAAGCATGAGAGTTCATATATTTCTTCAAAATAAAACCACCATTGTGCTCTAAAAGATATAAGTGAAGCACTAGAGCAAACGACAAACTACTCCGAAAGATATAAGTGAAGATCAATGAGTAGTTTAATAATTATGCAACTATGTGAAGACTCTCCCATTTAATAATTTCAGATCTTGATACTTTATTCAAACAGCAAGCAAAACAAAAGAAAATAACATGACGCACCAAGCAAAACACATATCATGTGGTGAATAAAAATATAGCTCCAAGTAAAGTTATCGATGAACGAAGACTAAAGAGGGGATGCCTTCCGGGGCATCCCCAAGCTTAGGCTCTTGGTTATCCTTGAATATTACCTTGAGGTGCCTTGGGAATAACCAAGCTTAGGATCTTGCCACTCCTTATTCCATAGTCCATCGAATCTTTACCCAAAACTTGAAAACTTCACAACACAAAACTTAACAGAAAATCTCGCGAGCTCCGTTACCGAAAGAAAACAAAACACCACTTCATGGTACTGTAATGAACTAATTATTTATTTATATTGATGTTAAACCTACTGTATTCCAACTTCTCTATGGTTTATAAACTATTTTACTAGCCATAGAGTCATCAAAATAAGCAAACAACACACGAAAAACAGAATCTGTCAAAAACAGAACAGTCTGTAGTAATCTGTAACTAACGCAAACTTATGGAATTCAAAAAATTCTAAAATAAATTGTTGGACCTTAGGAATTTGTCTAGTAATCATCTGCAAAAAGAATCAACTAAATAGAACTCTCCAGTAAAAAGTTTTAGCTAATCTCGTGAGCGCTAAAGTTTCTGTTTTTTACAGCATGATCATAAAGAGTTCACCCAAGTCTTCCCAAAGGTTCTACTTGGCACAAACACTAATTAAAACATAAAACCACATCTAACCAGAGGCTAGATAGATTATTTATTCCTAAACAGAACCAAAAAGCAATAAACTAAACTAAAATTGGGTTGCCTCCCAACAAGCGCTAACGTTTAACGCCCCTAGCTAGGCATGATGATTTCAATGATGCTCACATAAGAGATACGAATTGAAACATAAAGAGAGCATCATGAAGAATATGACTAGCACATTTAAGTCTAACCCACTTCCTATGCATAGGGATTTTGTGAGCAAACAACTTATGGGAACAAGAATCAACTTGCATAGGAAGGCAAAACAAGCATAACTTCAAAACTTTAAGCACATAGAGAGGAAACTTGATATTATTGCTATTCCTACAAGCATATATTCCTCCCTCATAATAATTTTCAGTAGCATCATGAATGAATTCAACAATATAACCAGCACCTAAAGCATTCTTTTCATGATCTACAGGCATAGAAAATTTACTACTCTCTACACAAGCAAAATTCTTCTCATTCGGAATAGTGGGAGCAAACTCAACAAAATAACTATCATGTGATTGAAAATTAAGATCAACATGACAAGTTTCATGGTTATCATTATTCTTTATAGCATACATGTCATCACAATATTCATCATAGATAGGAGGCATGCTATCATCATAATAAATTTGCTCATCAAAACTTGGGGGACAAAAAATATCATCTTCGTCAAACATAGCATCCCCAAGCTTGTGGCTTTGCATATCATTAGCATCATGGATATTCAAGGAATTCATACTAACAACATTGCAATCATGCTCATCATTCAAATATTTAGCGCCAAATATTTTGATGCATTCTTCTTCTAACACTTTGGCACAATTTTCCTTTCCATCATACTCACGAAAGATATTAAAAAGATGAAGCGTATGAGGTACCCTTAATTCCATTTTTTTGTAGTTTTCTTTTATAGACTAAACTAGTGATAAAACAAGAAACAAAAAGATTCGATTGCAAGATCTAAAGATATACCTTCAAGCACTCACCTCCCCGGCAACGGCGCCAGAAAAGAGCTTAGTTGACGGGGTGTGAGTGCCAGTTACCTAGCCTCCCCAGCAACGGCGCCAGAAAAGAGCTTGATGTCTACTACGCAACCTTCTTCTTGTAGACGTTGTTGGGCCTCCAAGTGCAGAGGTTTGTAGGACAGTAGCAAATTTCCCTCAGGTGGATGACCTAAGGTTTATCAATCCGTGGGAGGTGTAGGTTGAAGATGGTCTCTCTCAAGCAACCCTGCAACCAAATAGCAAAGAGTCTCTTGTGTCCCCAACACACCCAATACAATGGTAAATTGTATAGGTGCACTAGTTCGGCGAAGAGATGGTGATACAAGTGCAATATGGATGGTAGATATAGGTTTTTGTAATCTGAAAATATAAAAACAACAAGGTAACTAATGATAAAAGTGAGCGTAACCGGTATTGCAATGCTAGGAAACAAGGCCTAGGGTTCATACTTTCACTAGTGCAATTTCTCTCAACAATAATAACATAATTGGATCATATAACTATCCCTCAACATGCAACAAAGAGTCACTCTAAAGTCACTAATAGCGGAGAACAAACGAAGAGATTATGGTAGGGTACGAAACCACCTCAAAGTTATTCTTTCCGATCAATCCATTGGGCTATTCCTATAAGTGTCACAAACAGCCCTAGAGTTCGTAGTAAAATAACACCTTAAGACACACATCAACCAAAACCCTAATGTCACCTAGATACTCCAATGTCACCTCAAGTATCCGTGGGTATGATTATACGATATGCATCACACAATCTCAGATTCATCTATTCAAACCAACACAAAATACTTCAAAGAGTGCCCCAAAGTTTCTACCGGAGAGTTAAGACGAAAACGTGTGCCAACCCCTATGCATAGGTTCATGGGCGGAACCCGCAAGTTGATCACCAAAACATACATCAAGTGGATCACGTGATATCCCATTGTCACCACAGATAAGCACGACAAGACATACATCAAGTGTTCTCAAATCCTTAAAGACTCAATCTGATAAGATAACTTCAAAGGGAAAACTCAATCCATTACAAGAGAGTAGAGGGGGAGAAACATCATAAGATCCAACTATAATAGCAAAGCTCGCGATACATCAAGATCGTGCCAAATCAAGAACACGAGAGAGAGTGAGATCAAACACATAGCTACTGGTACATACCCTCAGCCCCGAGGGTGAACTACTCCCTCCTCGTCATGGAGAGCGCCGGGATGATGAAGGTGGCCACCGGTGAGGGATCCCCCCTCCGGCAGGGTGCCGGAACAGGGTCTCGATTGGTTTTTGGTGGCTACAGAGGCTTGCGGCGGCGGAACTCCCGATCTATTCCGTTCCCCGATCGTTTTAGGGTATATGGATATATATAGGCGGAAGAAATACGCCAGGGGAGCCACGAGGGGCCCACGAGGGTGGAGGGCACGCCCAGAGGGGGTGGGCGCGCCCCCTGCCTCATGCCTCCCTCGTTTCATTCCTGACGTGCACTCCAAGTCTATCGGTTTGTTTTCCTTCCAAAAATAACTTCTCCAGAAGGTTTCATTCCGTTTCGACTCCGTTTGATATTCCTTTTCTTCGAAACACTAAAACAAGGGAAAAAACAGGAACTGGCACTGGGCTCTGGGTCAATAGGTTAGTCCCAAAAGTAATATAAAAGTGCATAATAAAGCCCATAAACATCCAAAACAGATAATATAATAGCATGGAACAATAAAAAATTATAGATATGTTGGAGACATATCACCGGCCCCTCCTCCTCCCCCCTTTATATACGGAGGAGGGGGGCACCCCATAGACACAACAATTGATCTCTTGGATCTCTTAGCCGTGTGCGGTGCCCCCCTCCACCATAATCCACCTCGATAATATCGTAGCGGTGCTCAGGCAAAGCCCTGCGTCGGTAGAACATTATCATCGTCACCACGCCGTCGTGCTGACGGAACTCTCCCTCAAAGCTCGGCTGGATCGGAGTTCGAGGGACGTCATCGAGTTGAACGTGTGCTGAACTCGGAGGTGCCGTGCGTTCGGTACTTGATCGGTCGGATCGTGAAGACGTATGACTACATCAACCGCGTTGTGCTAACGCTTCCGCTTTCGGTCTACGAGGGTACTTGGACACACTCTCCCTTCTCGTTGCTATGCATCACCATGATCTTGCGTGTGCGTAGGAATTTTTTTAAAATTACTACGTTCCCCAACATCTATGAGCGGCATCGACAAGCCACAAAGACGCTGCGCGAGCGCCGAGCCCGGTGGACGGCCGGACGAGTCCATGCCCGCAAAGGCGACGGCGGGCGGACGAACTCGCACCTGCATGCGACGATGCGCCCTTGCCTGGGCTGCGGGAGAGGCTCCCCGACCACTCCATCGCTTGGGGCAGCAACCGGCGGCCGGAATAGGCCAAATCCGGCGGCCCGTGGTGAAGTGCCGCAGATCTGCAAATCCGGCGGCCCGCCGACACAGGGGGGAGGGGGGAGGCCTCGTGCGCGTGGCGGCCTTCCGGCGTGCTCCTGCCGGCTGCGGTCGCCGGAATCTTGGGCGACGGCCGGCGGCGGCGCGAGAGGGGAGAGGAGAGGTGGTTGGAGGGAGAAAGCGCGGGATGAAATGTCCCCCCACCAACCGCTTCCGCTTATATGCAGGGCACCGCAGCCGCGAGGGGGAAACCCTCGTTTTCCCGGGTTGGGCTCGGGATTTTGCCGCGCCCCCTAAAATATTTTGCGGGCCGGGGCGGGATGCGGGGTCTGATCGGGCGGATTTTTTTGCCCCGACCCGCATTTTGGCGGTTATTTTACGGGTCGGGGCGGGATGCGGGGTCTGCTAGAGTTGCTCTTAGAAAAATAAATCAGGTTTTTTTGAAGCACCAGTGCCTATTTCACAGGAGAGACGCCTAATTAAGCGTCTATCCTGTATAAATAAGCACTGGTGCTTAAGAAAAACCTGGTTTATTTCTTCAAGCATCTATCCTAAGCACCTTGCATTGTACAAGGCCTAAGAGGAGTCTACAGGTGATGCTAATCTACTAGCACTGGTGCTAAGGGGCGTGAGAACAGATTTAAACAGTTTAGCACCACATCTAAGCTTAACATCATTTCAGTCCCTATGTAGAAATATCCAAAACATCTAATGACAGTGAAAGGAGAGAGTACTGTACTTTTAGTGAGACTTCATTCTACACGGCTTGGGTAACTGACAATGCTGTTACCTCGCCATTATGGGCTTTTTTATCACGAGAGTTACATTACAGGCCCCCACCTACCCTCGGAATCTTTCATGCGGTTCTGCTACTCATACCAGCCGTAATAATCGCCCGTGCTGGAAAGGTCCCCCAACCACATTTTGAAGTGGGTTTTCAGCCGTCTTCACGCGCTTTCGTCAACCTACTGACCCCTTGTGGTGGTGATCATTCCATGAAATCCACTGTACTGTACCTGCTTCAGTGAAGGCGACCTCACTTGCTCCATCCACTGCTGACCACTCCCAGTTCGTGCAGCCAAGTCTGCATTTCATTCATGTTTCAAGATTTTTCTTTTTTGCGGGGAAAGTTTCAAGATTAACCCTGTAGAAGAGATGGGCATTGCTGTTGGCTACCTCTGCATGGATCACAAGTTGCGGAGTATCATTCAGTCCGACATTTGGCCATGTGCCATTGTGCCCACATGTCATTTGCACTGGCCATGGTAAATTTCCAATTTTTACTATGTACTCCCTCCGTAACGAAATATAAGAGCATTTAGATTATTACAATAGTGATCTAAATGCTTCTATATTTCTTAAGGGAGGAGTACTTTTTTTTCTTTGGGATGTACTGGACTAGCATAAGAGAGAAGAGAGAAAACAAAAATGTTTCTTGAAAACAGAGTTGACTGTAGCGCCATCTCCATCTGAACGGAAGACTCTTTTGTCCTGTTCAAGCTACAGATTTGTTTTCTTTGTTTGGCAATATCGCATATGCATGCATCGAACAGAGGGGATGCGGTTATCCGTATGCATGGCCCCTGAGCTCCATGTCGGATGCGGTTGGATCAACAGGTTGACGTTGAATGCGTACTGGCTCTGTGCAAACGGCGGCGGCGCCAGTCAAACTTGACCTTAGTGCTCACTGTTCGGACACTCGTCAGCGGCCCTTTCATGTTTTTGGATTGAGGCGTCGCTTGAAGTTGAACAAACAAAAAGATCGCGTCAATCGTATACGCTTTTATATTACGAGATGAAGGGAGTAGCTGTTACAATTGTTTTCTCTAATCATAACGTTTCAAACTAACCTATACTTTGAATCATTTTTATATCAATATTTAGCAACACTTAAAAAAAAGGCAAAAAGAACACCACTGCAAAAGCAATTATATTTACACACTGGTAAAGACAACTCCAATACGGGTCATCTAGTCTCTGGCAAGTGACCGGACTGGCCGGTCCATACACTTTTAGCCATCAAATGTGATTCACGAAAAATGTTCGGACCAGTCCGGACGTTCGAAATCTCACAAAGTGGCATCAAACTAGGGGATGTCTCGGGGAATCCAAATGTCCGCCATGTCGGACTCCGACACCCGGACCCACTCAAAACCCCTCTTTACATCCGCTCCAGAACCTCCAGAGAATACACTCCGGCTGACCAGCCTCCCGCCTGCCCGCATTCACGATGGTGCGACGATCGAAAAGCTTACTTCATCTTTAAATACGGGCTGGCTTCTCCTCTGTAAACCCTACCCATACATGTCCCACACATCCATCGCCTGTCACACATCACCTCACCTCCGGCCGCCACGATGGGCAAGAAGTGAGATGTCGTGGAGTGGTGGTTGATAAGCCACAAGTGTAGGGGATCTATCGTAGTCTTCTCGTTAAGTAAGAATGTCGAAACCAACAAGGAGCGGAAGGAATTGGTTCATGGAAACTAGTAAAAAATCACTGTAAAAGCTGCAAACATTGTTCGATGTTTTGTTTGATCACAAGAGAAGTTGCAAGAACCTAAATACAAACAAAAATGTAATGGTCCAGCAAGTGATCATCCTTAATTGTGTTAAGGAAAGCCGGTTGTTTTACTTATAAGGATCAAATAGCTCTCAAGGGCACATGAGAGTTTCACCAAGTTACTTTCATGTAGTTTCATTGAGTTAACGTTCATTGCTTTGATAATTTATTATGTGGTTGAACCTAGCTATGATAATGTGTTGTTCTTACTTGAACAACAACATACTCATGATTATACCCTCTATACGAGCATCCCCAAATGCAAAAATAATAATTAAGATAACATCTAACTATAGCAATAAACTTTCGGGTTCCAACAACCCCTCATGCAACAATTCATAGACTTGGAGTTTAATAACTTTGTTACTCCAACAACCCATCATAGATAAACTAATCACAGAATGTCTCCTCTAGGCCCATGAAGGTTAAGTGATATGTAGTCGATGTTCGCACATCACCACTACAGATGATATCACAATATAATATCAAAATATTCAATTGTATTCAACTTCACAAGATTACTAGCAACAAGGTTTCCCATGTCCTCAAGAACGTAACAGACTACTCACAACGCATCACGTGGATCATAATCAGTGGGGATAAAAGTATGATTAAAATATGAACATATGGATCTTTCACCAATAAAACTTCTAAGCGTCAACTACAAAGAGTAATCGATACCAGAAACTATACTCAACAAGGGATGTGAGGTAATAATTCATAGATCAGATAGGGTTGAGGGAGAAGACAATCATGACGGTGTTGAGAAAGATGTTGATGGAGATGATGATCCCAACAATGAACGGAGTATTGGTGATGATGATAGCTTTGAGTTTCGCCTCTGATGGGGATGTGTCTCCGGTAGATCAGCTTGCCAAAGGGCACAAAGTGCTCCACCTCTATTCCACCTCGCACACGACGGCGAAAAAATCCCAAAGGATCCCCGTAGAGTTTTTCGAAGGAATACAAAACATATGCCAAATGGTGTCGGGAGGCGGTGGCTGTGGGCCCCATACACCACACCACATGGCCTGAGGGTGACCAAGAACATGTGGGTCCCATAGGTCCCCCACTGGCCCATCTTCTGGCTTCGTGGTTCTTTTCTTCTAAAATAAGATTTGTAATTTTTTGGCGATCTATTGACCTCATAAATTCCTTCTTCACTACCATTATTTTGCTCCTAGTTTCCAACTTTCTGGTAATTCCCCTCTCCATGTAGTTCATGCAAACTGAAGGGGAAAAGGCATTATAATTGAGCTATAAAGTGAAAAAATCAATAATTAAGAGGATATTATAATAGGAAATAGTGTTGTAAAATGGATGTATCAACTCCCCGAGATTATACCTCGCTTGTCCCTAAGCGATTACCGAGGTTCGTAAACATGACAACATGTTTATGAAGCAAGGAGTCGATAATAAAGAATACAAAAATGACAACATCACTATTTACTATCATGATCAACATTCTAAACAACAATATCTTCTTACAAAACGTCTTATGAGGAGGTCATGACACCCTTTACATGCAAAAGTTTAACATATAGAAGTATCTTGATTATAACAAACCATGTCTCGGTTAATAAACAATTCCCATTCCTCCTATTTTTCAACCAGACACAAAGGAAGATTTGAAGTTTAGAAAGTGCTTAGCTTCTCAACTTATTTTTTCTCAAGGATAATGTCAACAACGATGAATGAACATAATTATGCACATCAATAGTTTATATGTTCATGGATTTTTTTACAGCATGCTGCTACTTTGTAAATTGCGTTGGGATTTTCCTCGAAGAGGAGGGGAGAAGCAGTACAGTAGAGATAAGTATTTCCCTCAGTGAGAACCAAAGTTATCGAACCAAGCAAACCCTTGTCTTCAGCCCCTACACACACAAAAGCAAATACTTGCACCCAACGCGGGCAAGAGGGTTGTCAATCCCCTTGAACTTGTTACTTGCAAGGATTAATTCTGATAGTGATAGATATATAGAAATAAAAGTAAAATAAAAGTATAAAATTGTAGCAAAGTATTTTTGGTATTAATAATATGACAAAAGTAGACCCGGGGGGCATAGTTTTCACTAGAGGCTTCTCTCCCAAACACGTAGATAACATACGGTGGGTAAACAAATTACTGTTGGGCAATTGATAGAGAATCACATAGTTATGATGCTATTCATGGAAATGATCATGTATATAGGCATCACGTCCGTGACAAGTAGACCGACTCCTGCCTGCATCTACTACTATTACTCCACCAATCGACTGCTATCCATCATGCATCTATGAAATTAAGTTCATGACAAACATAGTAACGCTTTAAGCAAGATGACATGATGTAGACAAAGTAAACCCAATCAATATGAATAAACCCCGTTGTTTTATCCTTAATGGAAACAATACAAATACGTGCCTCACTACCCCTTCTGTCACTGGGTGAGGACACTGCAATATTGAACTCATTACAAAGCACCTCTCCCACTAAAGATAAATCAATCTAGTTGGCCAAACCAAACGAATAGATCAAAGAGAAATACAAAGCTATCATAGATCTGAGAGCAAAATTTTCTATTTTTTTCACGGAATCAAGTCAACTATTATCCAAATCATCCCAAAGGCTTTACTTGGCACAAACACTAACTAAAAAATCAAAACACAATCATAACAGTAGCAATAATTGTGTCATCGCACCAAAACAGAAAGTATTGGGTTATCTCCCAACAAGCTCTTTCTTAATAGCGATTAATATAGGCTTGGAATAGTAATGATGCTCACATAAAAGACAAGAATTGAAGCACAAGGAGAGCATCATATAGCATGTAATTAACACATTTGAGTCTAACCTTCTTCCTATGCATAGGCATTTTATAGGGGAATTTTTTTATGAAGACAAGTAATATCTAGCATATGCAAATAGGAAGAATGAAGCATTAATAATTTAAAAAATAGAGGTAATTTAGTGACATGAAGATTTCTATAACCATATTTGCCTCTCTCAAAATAATTGCATGTAGGATCATAATCAAACTCAACAGTATAACTATCATGTGAAACATTCCCTTTATGACCCATATGCATGCAAATCTTATAGTCCTCCAAGACAGTGGGAGTAATATCAACTAAAGTCATGACCTCTCCAAACCCACTTTTATCAAAAATTGCATATGAAATTGCATATGATTGAACACTCCCTGAATATATGGGATTCTTTTTACCTAAAGTTGACACTCTTCCAAACCCACTTTCAATATTATTGCGAACATTATTATCAATAACATATTCATTGTGAGGCTTAAATAAAATTTCAAGATCATAAGAAGCATCACCCCAGTCACGATCATTCCAATAAGTAGTGGACATAACAAAATTATCATCCCCAAGCTTGTAGCTTTGCATATCATTAGCACAATTAGAATTAATATAATTTATAATAACATCATTGCCAATCATTCTTTCCATTCAAGGAGCTATCATAAATCACTTTATAAATTTCTTCTTTTAACACTTCATCACAATTTTCAGATTCACGATTTTCAAGCAAAACTTCAAAAACATAATCAAGTGCACTCAACTTGCTAGCAATTGGTTCATCATAATTGGATTTTTTGAAAAGATTAGCATGGATGAGGATCCATAGCTATCTTTAATTTGGGCTTTTACTTCCTGTTCTTGAGTCATGACATGAAGGCAAAACGCATGCAAAACAAAATATTTTGTGTTTTTGATATTTTTAGAGAGGTGGAGGGAGATGAAAAAGAGTGGCAATAAAAAGGAAAATAACAAGTAGATCAAGTAGATGATAGTTTGAGTGAAGGTACTCGATAGGATTTGATGATGCCTCCTCAGTAACAGCGCCAGAAATTCTTCCTGCTACTTTGTAACATGCGTTGGGATTTTCCCCGGAGAGGAGGGGAGAAGCAGTACAATAGAGATGAGTATTTCCCTTAGTGAAAACCAAGGTTATCTAACCAATAGGAGAACCAAGCAAACCCTCGTCTTCAGCACCTACACACACAAAAGCAAATACTTGCACCCTATGCGGGCAAGAGGGTCGTCAGTCCCCTTGAACTAGTTACTTGCAAGGATTAATTCTGATAGTGATTGATAGATAAAAAGAGAATTAAAATAAAAAGTATAAAATTGTAGCAAATTATTTTTGGTTTTAATAATGTGATAAAAGTAGACCCAGGGGCCATATTTTTCACTAGAGGCTTCTCTCTCGAACACACAACATATAGTGGGTAAACAAATTACTGTTCGGCAATTGATAGAAAAGAGCAAAGTTATGATGTTATTCATGGCAATGATCATGTATATAGGTATCATGTCCGTGACAATTAGACCGACTCCTGCCTGCATCTACTACTATTACTCCACTAATCTGCCGCTATCCAACATGCATCTATGGTATTAAGTTCATAACATACAGAGTAACGCTTTAAGCAAGATGACATGTTGTAGACAAAGTAAACTCAATCAATATGAATAAACTCCATAATTTTATCCTTAATGGCAACAATACAATATGTTCCTCGCTACCCCTTCTGTCACGAGGTGAGGACTCCGCAAGATTGAACCCATCACAAAGCACCTCTTCTAGTGAAGATAAATCAATCTAGTTGGCCAAACCGAACAGATAGATCAGAGATAAATACAAAGCTATAACAATCACACATAATAAAGTTCAGAAAAGACTCAATTATTTTCAATGAATAATCTGATCATAAACTCACAATTCATAGGATCCCAACAAAAACACCGCAAAAGAAGATTACATCAAGTAGAACTCCAAGAAGATCGAGGAGAACATTGTATTGAAGATCAAAGAGAGAGAATAGGACATCTAGATACTATCTATGGACCCGTAGGTCTGTGTTAAACTACTCACGCATCATCGGAAAGCAGCAAGGATGATGCAGAAGCTCTCCGTGGTCGATTCCCCCTCTTGCAGTAAGGCCTCCAGATGGGATCGGAGTAATAGAAGCTTGTGGCGGTGGAAAAAGCGTTTCAGGTGGTTCTCTATTGGTTTGGGAAAATATGTGAATTTATAGGCTTGGAATTAGGTCAAACGGAGTTGCATGGGGCCCACGAGCTTGATGTTTGCTTGAACTACGTCGGTATTTCCCCAAAAAGGAAGGGATGATGCAGCACATCAATGTTAGGTATTTCCCTCAGTGATGAGACCAAGGTTATCGAACCAGTAGGAGAACCACACAACACTATGTGAACGGCACCTGCACACAAATAACAAATTACTCGCAACCCGACGTGTTAAAGGGTTTGTCAATCCCTTTCGGGCAACGATGCCATAAATTGGCAAGTAGACGGGATAGAAATATGATAGATTGGATAAATAGATCTCACGGGAACGCGAGATAAAATAAATAAGAATAAATTGCAGCAAGGTATTTTTGTATTTTTGGTTTAATAGATCTGAAAATAAAAGCAAATAAAAATAGATCACGAAGGCAAATATAATAAAGAAGAGACCCGGGGGCCGTAGGTTTCACTAGTGGCTTCTCTCAAGAAAAATAGCAAACGGTGGGTAAATGAAGTACTATTGGGTAATTGCTAAAACTTCAAATAATCATGACGATATCCAGGCAATGATCATTATATAGGCATCACGTCCAAGATTAGTAGACCGACTCCTGCCTGCATCTACTACTATTACTCCACACATTGACCGCTATCTAGTATGCATCTAGTGTATTAAGTTCATGGATAAACGGAGTAATGCAATAAGAACGATGACATGATGTAGACAAGATCTATTTACGTAGAAATATACCCCATCTTGTTATCCTTAATAGCAACGATACATACGTGTCGGTTCCCCTTCTGTCACTGCAAGCACCGTAAGATCGAACCCATCACAAAGCACCTATTCCCATGGCAAGATAAATAGATCAAGTTGGCCAAACAAAACCCAAATATCGGAGAAGAAATACGAGGCTATAAGTAATCATGCATATAAGAGATCAAAGAAGACTCAAATAACTTTCATGGATAAAAAGATAGATCTGATCATAAACTCAAAGTTCATCGGATCCCAACAAACACACCACAAAAATATTTAAATCATATGGATCTCCAAGAGACCATTGTATTGAGAATCAAAAGAGAGAGAGGAAGCCATCTAGCTACTCCCTCCGTCCGGGTTTATTAGGCCTAAAGACAACTTCTCTTAGACCAAGACACATAGTAATTTGCTCACATTAATTCTTCCATTCCACTCCCAATGCACTCTCTCACATGCATGCAACCAATGAAAAAGCATGCATGAAGTGTATTATTTTCCCAGTCATGGCACTAACAACAATGGCTTTCAATGCAACCAATGAAATGGTTGCATGCATGCACCTTTCGAAAGCGAGCCTTATAAAAAGGACACGCTTGTGATGCTAAGAGGCCTAATAAACCCAGATGGAGGAAGCCATCTAGCTACTAACTACGTACCCGTAGGTCTACAAAAGACTACTCACGCATCATCGGAGAGGCACCAATGGGCATGATGAACCCCTCCGTGATGGTGTCTAGATTGGATTTGGTGGTTCTGGAACTTGCGACGGCTGGAATTGATTTTCGTCGACTCCCCTAGGGTTTCTGGAATATTGGGGTATTTATAGAGCAAAGAGGCGGTGCGGGAGGCCACCGAGGTGGGCACAACCCACCACGGCACGCCTGGGCCTCTAGGCGTGCCCTGGTGTCTTGTGCTCACCTCGGGCTCCCTCTTCGGTACTTTTTTGGCCCACTGGATGTCTTTTGGTCCAAAAAAAATCCACAAAAAGTTTCACTGTGTTTGTACTCTGTTTGGTATTGATTTTCTGTGATGTAAAAAACATGCAGAAAACAACTGGCACTGGGCACTATGTCAATTGGTTAGTACGAAAAAATGATACAAAATACTATGAAATGATTGTAAAGCATCCAAGAATGATAATATAACAACATGGAACAATAAAAAATTATAGATATGTTGGAGACGTATCAGCATCCCCAATCTTAATTCCTGCTCGTCCTCGAGTAGGTAAATGATAAAAACAGAATTTTTGATGTGGAATGCTGCCTAACATGCTCATCGCATATTCTTTTCTTTGTAGCATGGACATTTGGACTTTTATATGGTTCAAAGCAATAGTCTAGTTTTGACATGAGGACTTAAATACTCAAGCATATCAACAAGCAACCATGTCTTTCAAAATATCAACGCTAAATAAGTTATCCCTAGCCCATTATGCCCAGTCATTGATCCATTCACGAAACACACTCGCATATTAGCTAAACCCAATGTTCAAGTACAATCATAGTGCCCCTTAGTTGGTGCTTTATAAGAGAAGATGGAGACTCAAGTAAAAAGTAAAAATTGCATAAAGTAAAAGAAAGGCCCTTCGCGGAGGGAAGTAGTGATTTGTAGAGGTGCCAGAGTTCAAAGCGAAAAAGATAGAGATAAAAACATTTTGGGAGGCATGCTTTTCCTATCAACGAAAACGACGATTAGTTCCCAATACTTTCCATGCTAGATATATCATAGGCGGTTCCCAAACAGAAATTAAAGTTTATTCCTTTTTCAACCATACTTTCACTTTCCATGGCTAGCCGTATCCACGGGTGCCTTCCATACCAACACTTTCCAAGGAATTTATTATTTGACAACATAAAGTAAATTCATTTTTACTTTCGAGACTAGGCATCCCTAATACCTTTGCCTTACTCTCGTGCAATGACAAGTGAATAAACACTCATCTTGAGAATAACATATCTAGCATGGAAATATATTAGCCACCCCCTACCGTTTCATGAGCGGTACGAGCACACAAAAGAGAAGTTTATTTTGAAAATTAGAGATGGCACATACAAATTTGCTTAGAACGGCAAAAGAATACCGCATATAGGTAGGTATGGTGGACTCATAAGGCAAAACTGGTTTAAAGGATTTTGGATGCACAAGTAGTGATCATACTTAGTGGAAAATGAAGGCTAGCAAAAGATTGAGAAGCGACCAACCAAGAAACAAAAAATCTCATAAGCGAGAATTAAGCATAATTAACACCGAATAATGCACCACAAGTAGGATGTAATTTCATCGCATAACTATTAACTTTCGTTCTTGCATAGGGAATCACAAACCTTAACACCAATATTCTTACTAAAGCATAATTACTCATCAACATGACTCACATATCACATCATCATATCTCAGAACTATTACAAAGAATCAAGTTTATTTTGTCCAATGATCTTCATGAAAGTTTTTATTATATCCTTCTTGGATATCTATCACTTTGGGACTCATTTCGTATGTTGCTTTGATTAAGCTCAAACAAATATAAGTGAAGATCATGAGCATAATATTTCTTTCTCTCAAATTAATTTAAGTGAAGCAAGAGAGAATTTCTAAAAAAAATTACTAACACTCAAATAAATCTAAGTGAAGCATGAGAGCATTCTTCAAAAATACTAAAGCACACCGTGCTAAAAAATATATAAGTGAAGCACTAGAGCAATTCCATAGCTCATAAAGATTTAAGTGAAGCATAGAGAGCAAGTCTAACAAGTCATGGCATAGTTTTGGCTCTCTCAAATAGGAGTGTCCAGCAAGGATTCATGAATTAAAATAAAAAGCAAAACACACAAAGACTCATATCATACAAGACGCTCCAAGCAGAACTCATAGTATGTGACGAATAAAAATATAGTTCCGAGTAAAATACCGATTGTCATTAGAAGAAAGAGGGGATGCCACTCGGGCATCCCCAAGCTTAGTTGCCTGCTTCTCTTTGGAAAATAGCTTGGGATGCCATGGGCATCCCCAATCTTAGGCTCTTCTTACTTCTTATTCCTTCATCCATCGTAACATCACCTAAAACTTGAAAACTTCAATCACACAAAACTCAACAAAACCTCCGTGAGACCCGTTAGTATAAGAAAACAAATCACTACTATAAGTACTGTTGCAAACCCATTCATATTTTATTTTTGCATTATATCTACTGTATTCCAACTTCTTTATGGCAAAAACTCTTCAAAGAAAACCACATAATCGTCAAAACAAGCACAAAACGCAAAGAAAACAGAATCTGTCAAAAACAGAACAGTCTGTAGCAATCTGGATATTTCGAATACTTCTGTAACTCCAAATATTCTGAAAAATTAGGACCACGTGAGAAATTTGTATATTAATCTTCTGCAAAAAGAATTGGTATTTTATCAAGCTCCTGTTAAAAATGAGAATTATTTTCGTGAGCGCAAAAGTTTTTGTTTTTTGGCAAGATCAAATCAACTATCACCCAACATGATCCTAAAGGCTCTGCTTGGCACAAACACTAATTAAAACACAAAAAACACAATCATAACAGTAGCATAATTATCCAAACACTCAAGAACAGAAAGCAAAATACAAAATAAATTTATTCATTGGGTTGCCTCCCAACAAGCGCTATCGTTTTACGCCCCTTGCTAGGCATAAAGCAAGAATCTAAGTGTTGTCATATTTGGTCTCGAACTCTTCAAGCAAACACTTAGAATTCTTCAAAGATTTAGCATATAGATCTTCAACAACAATACTTCTAGGAACAAGTTTGAGGAATTCATTTTTGCCGATAGGGTCTCTTATTACTTCAACGACATTCGAGTGAATACTAATCATTTTAAGATCTTCTTTGTTGCTATTGGAAGTTGTACCCTTGTTTTTAGTAACTTGAGTAATCTTGCTAATTTTTACGGTATTTTTTTCAATAGTTTTAGCGGAAGCAAAAGCCATGCTTAAATTACTAAAGATTTGTTCTAGTTTATCAATCCGAGATGGGCTTTCTTCAGTTCTTTCATGAATTACGGTCCCCTTTTCTTTTAGCAACTTAAAAACTTCTCCCGCTTTTGACCCAATTTTAGTAGCAAAATTTTGCATCTTTTTATGCAAGTTTTCAATATGTTCTTCGGTAAGCATTTTCTTTTCAATAGCATCTAGTCTTTCCATGACATGCTCAAGAGTCAAGGTTGTTTCATTAATCATAAGAGGTGGTGAGCCCACTAAATTTCCCATAGCATTAAAAGCATCAAGAGAGGGACACATCAAGAAATTTCCAGCGGTAATCATATCAAGGGCGAATCTATACCAAGTGGTGACGCCCACATAAAAACATCGAAGAAGAACAACGGTAGATTGCTTACGGGTACACTGGTACGCGTCGATCCTAAACAAACGGTTTTTAACCCCTTTCCGCGACGACATTTGGAACCGTCACCAAGTGAGTGTGTGCGATAGGGCGTCCTTCCCACATGACCCAAAAATCGTCGGGGATAGGCCCTCCTGGGACCCAGGCTGGGGCCGTGTGCGATCGGGCGAGGCATCAAAACCCAATCATTTCCGTAGGTATGTACATCCCACACGATAATCCGAGAAAATCATTTCCGTAGGTATGTACATCCCACACGGTGAATCCCAGAAAAACATTTCCGTTCGTATGTATATCACACACAGTCAGTCCAAGGAATACGTTTCCGTTCTTATGTACATCCCACATAGTCAATCCAGGGAAAACGTTTCCGTTCTGATGTACATCCCACACAGTTTTATGTATACACTCATGCGTGAAAGGTGTAACTATCACACACTCTCTGCCTTGGTTAACTGTTTGCTTTCATTAACTACATCACACACGATTTGATGTAGAAAACCGTGTGGCATTGGGCTATCCATCACAAGCGCTTTCACTGCCAGAACCGTTTGCAAAGTTCCATGACCATCTGTTCTCTTTTTATTTTTGCCTGTAATTTATTATTCTAATTGGAAATTTTGAAATACGAAACGTGCAATTCAAATTCTCAGCACAATGGTTCAACAACGAATCCATAAATAAAATTTCCAGTACAATATGTTCAGTAATTACAGGATTAGGCAGCAATTAACTATGATGAACCACAGTATTTAAAGGCAGTAAAGGTGAAGAGACAAGTGTAAATCATTTTGACTGCCGACGGTGTTGAAGAAGCAGAATGCCCATAATGTGCCTTCCTGCATGCCATAGGCACAAACCACTTTTGTCCAACCCCTTGTGACGATCGCCCGCCCATCCTTCACCGCCTTCAGGAAGACTTCTAGAGCATTATCATGGTAGCATGAATTATATACTTTAACCTTAGTTACCTCCACTCCGGTCATGTAGTTTGCAAGGTAATCATCAGTAAATAGCTCCGGAAACCACTGAAAAGAGAAAAATATCAGATACTAAGGTCTAATAGAGTAACTTGTTGTGGGCAGGGGGAAAAGGAAACACATTACTTACCATCCTAAAGTTCACTGTTGTCTTCGACAAAGTGTAAATAAAGAGCTTAATTCCAATGACCCGTTTCTTTCGCCTAACAATCTTTCTTAGTTTCCTCACTTGACGCTTGTTCATGAATATCTCATTGCCCCATACGCAAAAGGGATCGAAGCGTGGATCAGTATCGCTCATATATGTACCTACAAGCAACCAACAAATGTTAGAAGCTAAGCTGAGATTGCACAAATGATGTAAAATACAACTACCTATGTTTCTAAGTACAAGTATTTTTTTTGAGATTTCAATATGAACTACATACGGATGTATATAGAATTATAGATATAGTTTAGATTAGAATCTAGATTCACTCATTTTGCTCCTTATGTAGTCTATATTGGAATCTCTAAAAATACTTATATTTAGGAATAGATGGTGTATGAGACATGGGATGCAGCTAACCTCGATGGCAAACAACAACATTGCCCATTGTAGCCATGTGTAAGTACATGGAAATCCAATGTTAACTACAACAGGGTTAACATCCACCAAAAATAGCAAATGGTAATAAAACTGCAGCATCTGTAGTGATATCTTCATTTCAAAAGAGTAGCACGGTAGCAAAGGGACGGATCAAAAAATGGATACAACTGTTAATTGCAATAGGCTTAACAACACCCTAATTCATGTTTTGTAAGTTTGTAGCCATTGAAATACAACTCTTTAAAAATGGATACAACTGTTAATTGTAACAGGCTTAATGGCCATTGAAACCGGTACTGATAAAAATGCAATTGGTAGAGGTAAACATCACAGGGCAGGTGCTTCCAGAGCAGATAATGGCTCAGTTGTCTATAAAAAGGTAGGGAAAATAGCTAAAACATGTTAGGCATGTTTACTACAACATGCTTAATACATCGACAGCACAAAACATAGCCATTAATTGCAACTGGTATTGGTAAGATTGAACTGGTGGGTACATACTTGGTAAGTCATGAGAGGTAGTTGCTGGAGCACTTCATCTTGGCCAGAGCCTGCCCAAAGTCAGCAACGACGGAGGCGAGCTGTTCCTCCGGGTCGAAGCGTGGATTAGTGCCACTGACATGTGTACCTACAGGCAACCAGTAAATGGTAGAAGTTAAACTGCAATTGCAAAAATGATGTGAAAATACTGTAAGACATGGGATGCAGCTAACCTCGACAGCAAACAACAAAATCGGCTGTTATGACCCTGCGTAAGTACATGGACAAGCATGTTAAGTACAACAGGGTTAGCATCCACCAAAAATAGCAAATGGGGCAGCATCTCTAGTATATCTTCATTGCGGAGAGTAGCATGGTAGCAAATGGACAGATTAAAAAAGGATACAACTGTTAATTGCAACAGGCTTAACAACATCCTAAGTCATGTTTTGTAAGTTTGTAGCCATTGAAATACAACTATTTAAAAATGGATTCAACTGTTAATTGCAACAGGCTTAGTAAACATTGAAACCAGTACTGATAAAAATGCAATTGGCATAGTTAAACATCACAAGACAGGTGCTGCCAGTGCAGAGAATGGCCCAGATGTCTATAAAAGGTAGGGAAAGTAGCAAAAATGTGTTAGGCATGTTTACTAGAACATGCTTAATACATCGACCGTACAGAACATGACCATTAATTGCAACTGGTATTGGTAAGATTGAACTGGTGAGTACATACTTGGTAAGTCCTGACAGGTAGTTGCTGGGGCACTTCATCTTGGCTAGAGCTCGCCCAAAGTCAGCAACGGCGGAGGCGAGCTGTTCCTCCGGGTCAAAGCGTGGATCAGTGCCACTGACACATGTACCTACAGGCAACCAGTAAATGGTAGAATTTAAACCGCAATTACACAAATTATGTGAAATACTGTAAGACATGGGATGCAGCTCACCTCGACGGCAAACAAAAGCATCGGCCGTTATGACCCTGCGTAAGTACATGGACAGGCATGTTAAGTACAACAGGGTTAGCATCCACTAAAAATAGCAAATGGGCAACATCTCTAGTGATATCCTGAGTCATGTATTGTAAGTTTGTTGCTGGTATTGGTGAAATTGAGCTGGACTCATTAATATTTGAACATCACACAGTGTGCAGTACTGAAATAAACAAGGCACGAACATGCTTAATGCATCAACCATACAAATCATAGCCGTTGCAAGTGGTATTGGTAAGATTTAGCTGGTCAGATCTTACCTGTTAAGTCCTGGGGGGTAGTCGCTGGGGGAGTTCATCTGGGCCAGAGCCTGCACCATGTCGGCAGCGGTGGCGGAGGCGAGGTGTTCCTCCGCGTCAACACGCCCAGCGGCCATCGCGCCATGGACTGCCATCAGGTCCTGGCGAGGGGGGAGGGGGGATTTGGAGGCATGAGGATGTTTCGCAGGCGCCATTTAAGCAATCAGGCCGGGGACGTGATAGAGATCGGTGGGTTACCTGACAAGATCCGAGCAGAACGTAGATGTGGTTGAAGCTGTGGTTGCGGCGACGGTGGTTTGAGATGCCGGTAGGGGGAGGCATGAGGGAGGGGGATACTAAGGGGAAGGGGATGTGGTTGGAGGAATAAATTCTGAAATCACGCACCTAATGAAAATTTCGGTGCGAAACTTGAAACTTGGGCGGGGGAAACACACAACACAGACAAAGCGCGTAAAATACCCGTGTGTGAGAAAAAAGAAAGTTGGCAGATCCCGTCTCCAAAAAGTGTACACGTGTACTTGATTTTTTACAGTCAATGGTACGCCTGGTTTATTAGGAAACATCGCACAGGTAACTAACTTATGGGTCATTAACGCAAAAAAGCGCAGACGGGTACGGCATAGAAACCATGTGTTTTGTGATCTTCTAATGATTAACACAAAAAAACGCAGACAGGCACACATGCTAATCAATGCTCAAAGCCCTCAAAGGGTTCTCTTACCAACATTGTACGTTAATACTACAAACTTAAAGTACTACTGGTAATTTGCTCTAATACTACAAACTTAAACTACTTCTCACATGCTGCCATCAGGGCATGCTGGCCAGACGCCGGTGTTCTCCTTCCCGGCCTTGTAGGCGGCAGCCCACCGTGCTTCGATCTCTGCCAAGCTCTCCTCACCATGGTGTGCGGCCTCTTTTTTCTCGCGGCGGCGGGACTCTCTTTTCTTGTCTGCGTTCTGCCTTCTCCGCTCCTTCTGTGCGGCTTTGACCGCCTCTAGATCCACCACCCATTCGGCCATGGCAGCCTCATAGTCCGCCCATGTAACTGTCTGGCCACCGGCGGTGATGAACTCGGTGCGGCGAGATGCCATCGCTTCCTTACCATGTGTGCGGTCGCGGGCGGCGAGGAACGCGGCGCGGCGGGATGCCATCGCTTCCTTACCAGTTACTGTGCGCCGCGGTGCCATGGACGACGCCTGGAGAGAGCTCTGGGACGGAGGGGCCGGGCAGCCGTACAGTGCGGTGGTATTCAAGAGCTCAACGACAAACGACAACAGAAATTTGGCTTCCCTTACAATTTTGCTCGTTCATTATCGCACACGGTTCATCTCCGTCGCTTCCGGAAACAGTGTGCGCTGAACCTATTGTGTGTTGCGTTATGATTGGCTGGAACCCCAGCCACGCGGATCGCGCGTGTGCGCCGTTGGATGCGCCGCGATGGAACAGCAATCCACGTCCCTCACATCACACCCGTGCACCTGTAGCTGGATTGGATTTATATGCGCTAAATGCCTAGAAAATGCACATAATCCCCTAAATATGGTAAATGAGCTCGGAAAAATGCCAAATTTGAACACAGTGATTTGTAGGGTGTATGTTCGTTGTAGAAAAATACTCCAGGGCAAAGACGAAGAAAATTTGGATTCCCCTTCAATCTTGGGGATTTCCCTCTCGAAAGCATGGAACTTCCTCAGTGATGGTTCGATTTATGAAGGGCGTGCATGACGACATAAGCCAAACCTTCTCAAATTTTTACCAGGGCATGGTGAGGTCGTACCATGGCACCATGCCAGGCGTCATGTTTTTTAAGCATTTATTTCATTTTTTCTATAGTTGAAAACCCAACAAACAAACATTTGTGGTTGACTATTGCCACACATTTCATCGAAATATCTATCCATTATTCCTTGTAAAAGGCATGAGAATTTACTAAATGGCACGAGCATGGTTTTCCAGGCCGTTCTTGTGGACCCTTTCATGCACGGATTGTTTGAACTTGAATTATGTGCATTAATGCCTAGGAAATGCACATAATCCCCTAAACATGGCAAATGAACCCGGAAGAGTGCCAAATTTGAACACGGTGATTTGCAGGTTGTATGTTCATCATAGAAAAAAACTCGTGGACAAAGGACAAAGGAAATTTGGATCCCCTTTCAATCTTGGTGATTTTCCCCTCGAAACCATGACACTTGCTCGGTGATGGTTCGTTTTATGAAAGGCGTGCATGATGACATTTTTACCAGGGCACAGTGAGGTCATACCATGGCACCACACCAGGCGTCATGTTTTTCCAAGCATGTATTTCATTTTTGTATTGTTGTTAACCTAGTAAACGATGCATTTATGGTTGACTATTGCCACACATTTCCTTGAAATATCTGCCCATTCCTTGTAAAAGGCATGAGAATGTACTAAATAGCACAAGCATGGTTTTCCAGACCGTTCTTGTGCACCTTTTCATGCACCGATTGTTTGAATTTGAATTATGTGCATAATTAAAGCCTAGAAAATGCACATAATCCCCTAAATATGGTAAATGAGTTCGAAAAATGTCAAATTTTAACACGTTGCATTTGAGGCGGTATGTTGATCGTTGGAAAAAAACTGAATGACAAACTAGGACAGAAATTTGGACTCCCCTTCAATCTTGGTGATTTCCCTCTCGAAAGCGTTGAACTTCCTCGGTGATGGTTCGATTTATGATGGGTGTGCATGACGATATAAATCAAACCTTATCAGCTTTTAACCAGGGCACGGTGAGGCCATACCATGGCACCATGCCAGCCGTCTTGTTTTTTAAGCACATATTTCATTGTTCTATAGTTGATAACCCAGTAAATGACGCGTTTGTGATTGACTATTGCCACGCATTCCACTGAAATATCTGCCCATTCCTTGTAAAAGCTTGAGAAATTACTAAATACCACGAGTATGGTTTTTCCAGACCGTTCTTGTGCACCCTTTCATGCATCGATTGTTTGAATTTGAATTACATGCATTAATGCCTACAAAATGCACATAATCCCCTAAATATTGTAAACGAACCCGAAAAAGTGTCAAATTTGAACACGGTGATTAGCAGGGTTTATGTTCATCGTAGAAAAAAAACTCATGGATGAAGGACAAAGGAAATTTGGATTCCCATTCAATGTCGGTGATTTACTATCGCACACGATTCATCTCCGTCGCCTCTACGAACCGTGTGTGTTCAGTCACACACGCAAAAGGAAAAGAAAACCCTCGCCCACTTCGTCCCCACTCACTCGCCGCGGACTCCTCCGCAACTCTGCACCCTAAGCTCGATGGCTGTTGGCGGCGGGCGTAGGTCGCGCTCCAAATGGCACCGGATTTCGCCTCCACCGCTTTCCGCCGCCTATTTGCACCGACATTCTAGACTCTGGTCGACTGGGCTTTTCTGTGGGATTGGGCCGGGGATTTTTCTCATGGAGAAGGTAATTAACTTAATTAGCGAAATATTCACTCATCTCTTATCGCAGTCCGTCCGTCGCTATTAATCAACCGGTGGAAATCGCCGTGGAATCATTTTTGTTCTAGCTGATTCGTGGGTGTTCATTCATGTGTCCACAGTGCGATAATAAATTGGGCAACTGTGGTCGTGGCCAGTCAGAAACGAAGTTCTATCTCACCATTCCGGATGACTTCAGGGAGCGTTCGGTATGTTCAATCTTAACCTACCACGGTCGGCATGGCCTAAATTTGTGAACATATACCGTCTGTTGCTACATTATCTATATATTTGTATCAAATCTTTGTTAAATTATCTATTTTTAATTCTATATTTTTGTACTTTGCTTTCATCTCTCTCTCTCTCTATGGATCTATTCTATCAGTTACTCCCATATTTGCATCTTGCTCTGTTATTTCAATATATCTAATTTACGATCTTAATTTTCATTTCAATTAGTACATCCCTTGCTTTGCAAGAATAGGAGTAGAAGGAAATCTCGGGCTTTACTTTGCTGATGACTCCCCGGATGTCATATTGACAACGCAACATGGATTTACAATGACGGTTAGCGTAAAACTTGATAAAGATGGTCACTCCTATTTTAATGCGGACCTTTGGAGAAAAATGTCTAAGTGTTATGAACTGAAAGCTGGCAATAAAATTCTAGTGCGTGCACCACAACCTAGTCTAATTAACATGGATGTTTACTTCCCCAACGTCATCAGCCGATCAAAGTCTGATCGAGGTTAGCGTCCTTTCAACTTTCTCCTTGCTGTCATATTACTATTTAAGCAACCAATTGATCACTATTTAAGCAACCAATTGTGATATCATATTCTGACTCCGTTCCTAGGCAGTAACAAATTCTATTTACCAATTTATGCGCAATATATATTCTTCTGCCATGTTTTGAATAAATAATAACTTTCCACCTTTTAAGCAGGATATGTTGGATGCATAGTGAACGATCTGTATGTTACTAAGTGTACCAAATTTCACTGGAAGGACTTGAAGCATGTCATAAACTTTGTTGATAATATGACAGAGATAGCACAGCGTATGAACGCTGGATTTTGGATGGGATTAATTAGACCTATGGTGCACACATTGAACAAGACCAATTGTGTGCACAAAACGCTGGTAAAAAGTCCTATTTTAATGTTGATGCTCATAAACTATATATATATCTTCAATGATATGTTACAATTGTTTTTTATTCTACATGTCAACAGAAATTGCCCCCTGTAGCAGTTCCTGGATCGATTTCCCGGCATGGTCGAATTACACTTGTGCCTGCTAATAACGCCAAAGTGATTGCAAGGTACTGCATTTCCTGCAAAAATGGAACCATTCAAATTAACAAGTTCCCGCTTCTCGTGGCAATGCATCCATATTGGAAAATTGGAGACACTGTTCTACTCATGATCTACCAAGGCACAGGAGGGCTCTTCCTTTTCATTGACGAGATGCCGAGTCGCCGTGATCAAGCTGCTTCCAGTGGATAGTTGTGGTTGTTGGCCCTCAGCCTCTTAAAATGTGCTAGCTATTACTATATATGTTAAGTATGTAGATATGGACCATATGGTTGTTGGCCCTTAGCCTCTTAAAATGTGATAGTTGTTACTATGTTAAGTATGTAGATATGGACCATATGGTTGTCAAAACCGTGTTACGAAGATCCTCCTTTTGTCGAATAGTGTAACCACTATATATATGTTACTCAAATGCTGTTACCCAAGTTCGTAAATTTTCATGGAAAGTATTAGTATCGTACACAGTTCATTGAGTTTAAGCGTGTGCCCGATGACCAGAAGGCATTTGCATATTAACTGTCCATATTGCAAATTCACACACATGTTAACATAAGGAAACGTATGTGTAACATAATAATCATCGCACACGAGTATTCGCAGACACATCGTGTGCGATACTCCGCCACCGCAGGCAACTAGTTTGCATTTTCAAAGTTTTTTGTACACACAGAATCGCACACGAAGTAACTGCATTGACCGTCTGTGTTGTAATTTCTCATTGCAAACAGTTCACCCGAGTCGGCTGTTTGCCACGTATCACACACATCTTGTTTACACAACTCGTTTGTGTTCTTTTGGCTCATCGCAAATAGTTCATCCATGTGAACTGTATGCCGCGTATCACACACATCTTGTTAAGTTGAACCGTTTCTGTTGTGTTCCCTAATCGAAAACAGTTCGTCTGAGTTAATCGTATGCCGTATATCGCACACACATTGATATGGCTGCCCGTTTCTGTTGTTCTACCTCATCGCAAACAGTTCAAATGGATTAACCGTGTGTCCTGCATCGCACACACATTGTTATGGCTGCCCATTTATGTTGTTCTGCCTCATCGCACACAGTTTGAATGGATTAACCGTTTGTCCTGCATCGCACATGCAACTAAAATCTGAACCGTTTTGATGGCTCCGCCATTGCAAACGTTTTGCACCTTTTTTGACGGTTTTTTACACCACCGTTTGCGAATATTGCATTGCACACAGTTTCGGCAAAGAGCCTCTGATCGTAGTGTCGCGTTAGCAGTATCCTGCAGTAGTTGTAGATCTATTATGAGCGTTGCAAATCCTATACCGAGCATCTTTAAAATTCTCCCCTCCCCTTTGTTTAAAGTTGAGAACCTCGTTCTCGGGAGCTCATGCAATAGAGGAAGGACTATCCATGATGACAGAAATGGCAAACAAGATTGCACACAAAGACAGATCTGACGAGAAAACGGCGAACAAAAAAGAGGGCGAATAAAACGGCAATTTTTTTGTGAAGTGGGGGAGAGGAAAACGAGAGGCAAATGGCAAATAATGTAAATTGCAAGGAGATGAGATTTGTGATGAGGAACCTGGTAGATGTTGATGATGTCTCCTCGGCAACAGCGCCAGAAATTCCTTTTAATGTTTGCTTGAACTACGTCGGTATTTCCCCAAAGAGGAAGGGATGATGCAGCACAGCAACGATAGGTATTTCCCTCAGTGATGAGACCAAGGTTATCGAACCAGTAGGAGAACCATGCAACACTACGTGAAAGGCACCTGCACACAAATAACAAATACTCGCAACCCGACGTGTTAATGGGGTTGTCAATCCCTTTCGGGCAACGGCGCCAGAAATTGGCAAGTAGACGGGCTAAAAATATGATAGATTGGATAAATAGATCTCGCGGGAACGCGAGATAAAATAAATAAGAATAAATTGCAGCAAGGTATTTTTGTATTTTTGGTTTAATAGATCTGAAAATAAAAGCAAATAAAAATAGATCGCGTAGGCAAATATAATAAAGAAGAGACCCGGGTGCCGTAGGTTTCACTAGTGGCTTCTCTCGAGAAAAATAGCAAATGATGGGTAAACGAATTACTATTGGGCAATTGATAAAACTTCAAATAATCATGACGATATCCAGGCAATGATCATTATATAGGCATCACGTCCAAGATTAGTAGACCGACTCCTGCATGCATCTACTACTATTACTCCACACATCGACCGCTATCCAGCATGCATCTAGTGTATTAAGTTCATGGAGAAATGGAGTAATGCAATAAGAACAATGAAATGATATAGACAAGATCTATTTATGTAGAAATAGACCCCATCTTGTTATCCTTAATAGCAACGATACATACGTGTCGGTTCCCCTTCTGTCACTTCAAGCACCGTAAGATCGAACCCATCACAAAGCACCTCTTCCCATTACAAGATAAATAGATCAAGTTGGCCAAACAAAACCCAAATATCGGAGAAGAAATACGAGGCTATAAGCAATATTGCATATAAGAGATCAAAGAAGACTCAAATAACTTTCATGGATAAAAAGATAGATCTGATCATAAGCTCAAAGTTCATCGAATCCCAACAAACACACCACAAAAAGAGTTACATCATATGGATCTCCAAGAGACCATTGTATCGAGAATCAAAAGAGAGAGGGGAAGCCATCTACCTACTAACTACGGACCCGTAGGTCTACTAAAGACTACTCACGCATCATCGGAGAGGCACCAATGGGCATGATGAACCCCTCCGTGATGGTGTCTAGATTGGATGTGGTGTTCTGGAACTTGTGGCGGGTGGAATTGATTTTCATCGACTCCCTTAGGGTTTCTGGAATATTGGGGTATTTATAGAGAAAAGAGGCGGTGCGGGAGGCCACCAAGGTGGGCACAACCCACTAGGGCGCTCCTGGGCCTCTAGGCGTGCCCTGGTGTCTTGTGCTCACCTCGGGCTCCCTCTTCGGTACTTCTTTGGCCCACTAGATGTCTTCTGGTCAAAAAAAATCCACAAAAAGTTTCGCTGCGTTTGGACTCCGTTTGGTATTGATTTCCTGCGATGTAAAAAACATGCAGAAAACAACAACTGGCACTGGGCACTATGTCAATAGGTTAGTACCAAAAAATGATATAAAATGACTTTGAAATGATTGTAAAACATCCAAGAATGATAATATAACAGCATGGAACAATCAAAAAATTTAGATACGTTGGAGACGTATCAGAGCTCAGGGGGCGTGCTTACCCCCCGGGGCACGCCCTGTGAGCTTGTGGCTCTCTCTTAGATTTTCTGGCTTCCTCCCAAAGCTTCTAGGGCCCCTTCTGGTCAAAAAAAAATCACCATAAAGTTTCATCGTGTTTGGAATTCATTTGGTACTGATTTTATGAAAAGCCAAAAACAGGAACTAACCCGGGGCACTGGATTAATAGGTTAGTCCCAACAAATGATATAAAATAGCATATAAAGCATCCAATATAGAAAACATAACACCATGAAACAATCAAAAATTATAGATACATTGGAGACGTATCACATGTTATTTTTATATAACCTCCCACTGTACTATTCTATACGAGTGAGTTGTCGTCTTAGAACATATAATAATGAGAAAGCAAAAGGAAATCTCATGTCATCTCTTTATGTAACCTCACACCAGCAGATACATTGATAATTTCTCTGAAGGTGCTGATGGAACATCTTGCAGCTACTATACCAAACTACAACTTCTCTAAACCAGAGTATATCCTAAGGATCAAAAGATAAAAATGAAATAAGAACATTGTAAAGATATTGTCGCACCTCCCCCAATCTTGGAACGAGATAAGGAGGATGCCATTACCCTATGCTCATGCTTGGTTCTTCGGCGGTGATGATGGTGACTGAGGGGCAGGATCATCATCAAGCTTCAGAAGCATCTCCTCCATATGTTTTATTCGGTTGAGGAGAACTTGGAGTAGCATAGCATTGCATTTGATATTCTTCACGAGCTTCTTATTTTAAGGACCCCACTCACCGTCTTCTTTTGCACTAGTCTCAACGGGATGTTTGATGTCTCAATTCTTTGGCATGTGCTACTTCTTGAGCTTGTGTTGGTTTTTCCCTTGAAGAGGAAAGAGTGATGTAGCAAAGTAGAGATAAGTATTTCCCTCAGTTTAGAACCAAGGTATCATTCCAGTAGGAGGAACACACAAGTCTCCAATAATCGCGCTTGCACAAACAAACAAATACTTGCACCCAACGCGATAAAGGGGTTGTTAATCCCTTCACGGCTACTTGCAAGTATGATATTTGATAGCGATGGATATAGAAGATAAGTAAAAGTGAAAAATAAGATAAAAGTAAGTAAATTACAACAAGGTATTTTTGGGTTTTTGATTTTTTAGATCTGAAAATAATATGATAAAAGATAGACCCGGGGGCCATAGTTTTCAATAGAGGCTTCTCTCTTGAAAGACAACATACGGTGGGTAAACAAATTACTATTGAGCAATTGATAGAAAAGCAAATAATTATGACAATATCCAAGGCAATGATCATGTATATAGGCATCATGTCAGAGACAAGTAGACCGACTCCTTCCTGCATCTGCTACTATTACTCCACACATCGACCGCTATCCAACATGCATATAGTGTATTAAGTTAACAAGAACAGAGTAATGCCTTAAGCAAGATGACATGATGTAGAGGGATATATCCAATCAATATGAACAATCCCCATCTTTTTATCTTAAATGGAAACAATACAAATACGTGTCATGTCCTGTTCTATCACTGGGATTGAGCACCGCAAGATTGAACCCATTAAAGCACCTGTCCCATTGCAAGAAAAATCAATCTAGTTGGCCAAACCAAATCAATAGATAGGAGAGAAATACAAAGCTATATAAATCATGCATAAAAGAGTTCAGAAAAGACTCAAATAATATTCATAGATAATCTAATCATAAGCCCACAATTCATCAGATCTCAACAAACGCACCGCAAAAGAAGATTACATCGAATAGATCTCCAAGAACATCGAGGAGAACATTGTATTGCAGATTAATGAGAGAGAAGAAGCCATCTAGCTACTAGCTATGGACCTGTAGGTCTGTGGTAAACTACTCACACATCATCGGAAGGGCAGCAGTGTTGATGTAGAAGCCCTCCATAATCGAATCCCCCTCTGACGAAGTACCGGAAGAGGCCCCAAGAGGGGATCTCACAAGGACAAAAGCTTGCGGCGGCAGAAAAGTATTTTTGGTGTGCCCCCTGGTCTCCGGGGAATGTTTGGGTAATTATAGAAGAAGAATTAGGGTTAGAGGAGCCACGGGGGGCCCACAAGCTTGGAGGGCGTTGATACATCTCAAACATATCTATAATTTTTGCTGGTTCCATGCTGTTATATTATCATTCTTGGATGTTTTACAATAATTTTGTAGCAACTTTATATCATTTTTTGGGACTAACCTATTGACATAGTGCCCAGTGCCAGTTTGTTGTTTTTTTGCTTGTTTTTTACATCGCAGAATATCGGTACCAAACGGAGTCCAAACGCAGGAAACTTTTTGGAGTTTTTTTTGGATTAGAAGACACCACATGGGCCAAAGAAGTAACAGAGGGGAGCCCCGAGGTGGGCACAACCCACCAGGGCGCGCCAGGAGGCCCAGGCGCGCCCAAAGGCTTGTGCCCCCCTCGGTGACCTCCCGCACCGCCTCTTCAAAGACACATATGAAGGTGAATTCTTCCAAGAAACACGTCTTTCCAAAAAATGCTTCAAGAAGCGCTCTACTTCACCCCAGAACATTGAAGTAGACAGCGATAGTGAATTCGACTTCACCCCTGAGCCGAAACAAGAAGAGGTTACTGCTGCGGATGACCTGTCAATGCTTGACCGATTACATAAAGGTGGCCTTCCACATGTTGATGCCGCTGAACCCGATGAGCACGTCATTCATGATAGTGATGATGATGATACATTTATTGATCCCGGAGCATATATAGACGATCAAGATTATTAGTTCATGTCAGGTATTCAATTATTGATCCTGGACCACGCTGAGTTTCATTTGAATGGTCATTAGTTACTAGTCTTAACATTCAAGTGTCATCATGTTAATGAGACATTGCAAATGATCTTTGGTGCAACGTAACTCCACACAAGCATCGCATGATCCTTCTTCAGGTGGTACCGGCACAAGCAACCCCGGTGCTTCACCTCCGTGATGACGGTAAGTTTTCTCTAGTGTTTTGCTTAACAAATTCATAATGACCTAGACTTAGCTTTATTTCCTCCAATATGATTACCATAATGACCTACACTTAGCTTATTTTCCTCCAAAAATGACATAATAACCTTACTTAGCTCCAAAATGATCCATCTTACCTAAGTTAGCTCCAAAATGACCTAAGTTAGCTCAAAGTTAGCTATAATATGCTAAGTTAGCTCCAATATGCTTAGTTACCTAGGTTAGCTCAATAATGACCTATACTTAGCTTACTTATGTAAAAAATAGCATAATATGCTTAGTTAACTCAAAAATGGCATAATTACCTAGGTTAGCTCAATAATGACCCATACTTAGCTTATTTAGTTCATTTATGATATAAGTAGCTTATTTAGCTCATAAATGGCATGATAACCTTGGTAAGCTCATAAATGTCATACAGTTAGCTTACTTACGTCAAAAATGGCATGATTACCTAGGTTAGCTCCAAAATGATCCATTTTACCTAAGTTAGCTCCAAAATGATCCATTTTACCTAGGTTAGCTCCAAAATAATCCATTTTACCTAAGTTAGCTCCAAAATGATCCATTTTACCTAAGTTACCTCCAAAATGATCCATTTTACCTATGTTAGCTCCAAAATGATCCATTTTACCTAAGTTAGCTCATAAATGATCCATTTTTACCAAAGATAGCTCATAAATGATCCATTTTACCTAAGTTAGCTCCAAAATGACCTAAGTTAGCTCTAATATGCTTAGTTACCTAGGTTAGCTCAATAATGATCTATACTTAGCTTATTTATATAAAAATGGCATAATATGCTTAGTAAACTCAAAAATGGCATAATTACCTAGGTTAGCTCCAAAATGATCCATTTTACCTATGTTAGCTCCAAAATGATCCATTTTACCTAGGTTTGCTCCAAAATGATCCATTTTACCTAGGTTAGCTCCAAAATGATCCAGTTTACCTAGGTTATCTCATAAATGATCCATTTTAGCTAAGTTAGCTCATAAATGATCCATTTTAGCTAAGTTAGCTCATAAATGATCCATTTTACCTAGTTAGTTCATAAATGACCCATTTGTTGGTGTTCTGGGAACGGGGGTACCCAGACTTGCCTGCCTGCAGCCCACGACGTGGCTTCATCGACGGCCTGGTACGGCCCACCTCCAGCATCAACAACTCAAGACCCTCGCGAGGGGCCAAGCCTCGCGAGGCGGACGACACCAAGACCTCCAGGAGGAGCGGCCTCCTCAAGCTGGCTCCTGAGGAGCGGAGATTTCTATGCAAGCCTCACCTCGCGAGGTTCGGGTGACGTGAACCATGACGACCAAGGCCAGGCAGGCGCCAGCGGGCGCAGGACAGCACGCGCAGGCGCAGAGTCTCGAGGAATCAACCAACGGTTTCCATTCCCATGCAACAAGACCAAGACCGCCAGGACGGCAGGACGGAGGTCATGGCCGAGCCCACTACATCGTCACGACCAGAGGCTTTGTAGGCGAAGACTACTTTTGTCACGATAAGATGCACTAGTTGTCTCCCTTCGAATTTGGCCGTTGTGGGATCCCTTCCCGCCTTCATTTGGGAAGAGGACCAAGGCCACTATAAATAGGGCCTAGCCACCACCGTAGAGGTACTAGTTCATCCTGGAGATCATCCTCTCCCCCACCAGCTCAAGAACACACCTCCTGAGGTTGTTCTTCCACTATACAAGTTCATCCTCAGCCCACCTCGAGGCCAATCCACCACAAAGCAGGAGTAGGGTTTTACACCGCAAGGTGGCCCGAACCAGGGTAAACTGCTGTGTCCCGTTTCCTTCCTGTTCATCGAGCTAGGCCGTGAGATTGGCGAGTAGGCAGACTGGGGAGGTTGAGTTCTTCGCACGCACCCTAGAGTTCGAATCTATCCAGGGGTCTGCGGAGCCCAAAATCCAACATTTGGCACGCCAGGTAGGGTTGCGTCGGAGCCACTCTTCCTCCAGTCAATTCGCCACCATTTTGTTGTCCCCATGGCTGATGCTCGTCGAGTTCGTGCTGAGCACCGGGCCACCCTCGCCGCCCAGACGGCACCCGCTGGCGACGGTGCTGTCGCCCGCGGCCAATGCTGCCACCGGCAGCACGGCCCACGAGCAGCAGGCTTCCTCGATGTAGCCCTCCGTGCGGCGGGATGGGCGCACCGCCACTCCATCGCTGACCCCGGCAACCGCATCGTCGTCTCATGCTCGTCGTGGGCCGGCGAACGTGCATGCTGCGTTGCCCATGGCACGCGAGCTCCTGAACTATCGCCCCATCGACGACCTCTACGAGGACTGGCTGGACCGCATCGCCGAGCTCGTCAGCGCCGCCGGGGAGGCCCCTGCACCGTCCCGCTCGCTGCTTCCCCCGCCGCCTCTCGCAGGCGACATGGCGCACGACGCGTCTCCTCCACCTCCCAGACAAGACGTCACCCTCAGGCCAAGACGTGAGGCCCCACGGCACGACCCGCCGCACAGGGCGCCGGTGCGTGATGTGGAAAGCTGCCAGGTGGTGCAGCAGCCCCAAGGAGATGTGCGTGCGCTCCCAGCACCACCACGTCAAGACCGCGCGCCGCCTGCGGTGGTGGCGGGCGAGCGCCAAGATCCGGCTCCACCTCTACGCCGGGCTCCCGTGACCACAGCGGGATGCCGCGCGTTCACTCCGGAGCTGTGCAACATCGCCTGGCCAGAAAAGTTCAAGCCCGACCTGCCTCGACGCTATGACGGCACCCCCGACCCTGCTAAGTTCATGCATCTCTACGAGCTGCGCATCGAGGTCAATCCGGAGAAAGTCAAGGCCATAGAAAGGATGAGCCCGCCACAAACCCTCAAGGAGATGCAGAAGCTGGAGGGCTGTGTGACCTCGCTGGGGCGCTTCATCTCCAAGCTGGGAGAATGCGCCCTCTCGTTCTTCAAGTTGATGAAAAAGAAAGGACCATTAGAGTGGACTCCAGAGGCTAACGCGACATTCCAAGACCTCAAGAGGTACCTCACCAGCCCGCCGGTGATGGTAGCACCATGTCCCCTTGAGCCCTTGGTGCTCTACCTGGCCACCACGCCTCACTCTGCCAGCGCAGCGCTGGTGGCGGTCTGGGAGGAACGCCTGGCCAAGGGCTCGCGGAGCAGCACCTCGCACCCGGTCAAGACGCCCGGCTTCAGGACGGTGCTCCAGAGGCCACGGCTGCCCCAACATATGACCAAGTTCCTCAGGACGGCGCTCCTGAGGTCTTGGTTGCCCTAATGAATGACCAAGCTCCTGAGGTCCCCCGGTCTCAGGAGGTACAAGACCCTGCCGACACTTCCGCTCTCGTTGAGCACACGGTGTACTTCGTCAGCACGGTGCTATGCGATGTGCGGGCACGCTACCCCATGCCGCAGAAGCTCTTGCTCGCGCTCCTCGTCGCCTCCCGAAAGCTGTGCCACTACTTCCAAGGCCACCCTATCAAAGTTGTCTCGGCGTACACACTGGAGAGAGTACTCCGGAGCCCCAATGCTGCGGGGAGAGTCGCCGAATGGAACATCAAACTGCAGGCGTTCCAGTTGGAGTTCAGCACCACTAGAATCATCAAGGGTGCGACACTCGCCGACTTCGTGGCGGAATGGACCGACATTCCGAACCCAGAAGTGGGTGAGGACCATTCCCTATCCCCAGGAAACGAAGCACCAGAGGGTTGGGTCATGTACTTCGACGACACATTCGCGCGTCAGGGCGCGGGGGCTGGAGCCGTGCTCATCTCGCCCACCCAGGACAAGCTCTACTACGTCGTGCAGCTCTGCTTCCAGCAGGGTGAGAAGGTCTCCAACAACATCATGGAGTACGAAGGCCCGATCGCCGGTCTCAAGGCTGCGGTAGCTTTTGGAGTGAGGTGCCTCACCATCAAGGGCGACTCCCAGCTCCTCGTCAACTTCTCCAACAAAGCATACAAGCCGAAGGACGAGCACATGGAGGCATACCTTGAGGAGGTACGCAAAATCAAGAAACAATTCTTGGGCCTAGAATTGCAGCACGTGCCGTGCGGCATGAACAAGGAGGCAGACGACATCGCCAAGAGGGCATCTCGGCGCCTACCTTAGGAGCCTGGCGTCTTTAAGGAGAGGCTCTTCAAGCCGTCGGCAGCCCCATCCACCATGGGACCAGCATCGCCTCAGGAGGAGCTCCCCCCAGCACCCCTCTCGGGCACCCCTGCTTGTGGCCCAACCTCGTGACCCCGTCTGCTCCTCGCGCTCGAGCCTCAGGTGGGGAGCTGGACCGAGGAGTTTAAGGTGTACCTGCTCCAAGGCACCTTGCGGGAGAAGGAGGAAGACGTAGAGCGGGTAGGCCGCTAGGCCACCGTGTACTGCATCAGAGACGGTGAACTTTATCGAAAATGACCGAACGATGTTTCTCTGCGGTGCATCTCCAGGGTGCAGGGACGCGAGCTGCTGGCCGACGTACATGGCAGGGACTGCGAGCATCATTCTTCATCGCGCACCCTCGTGGACAAGGCGTTCCGCAGTGGATTCTACTGGCCCACGACACTCAATGATGCCACCGAGCTCGTAAGATCCTGTGAAGCCTGCCAATTCCGTGCCAAGCAGATCCACTAGCTTGCTTAGGGTCTCCAGACCATCCCGCTCTCATGGCCATTCACGGTCTGGGGGCTGGACATCTTGGGCCCGTTCCCTCGAGCGCCTGGGGGCTACCGCTACCTCTACGTCGCCATCGACAAGTTCACCAAGTGGACAGAGGTGGAGGCCGTCCGCACCATCCCAGCTGGCTTGGCTGTCAAGTTCATCAAGGGCCTCGTGAGTCATTTCAGGGTCCCTAACCGCATCATCACCGACAACGGCTCGCAGTTCACCAGCAACCTTTTCTAAACATATTGTGCTAACCTTGGAACGTAGACATGTTACGCCTCGGTGGTTCACCCCAGGAGCAATGGCTAGGCTGAGCGCGCCAACACAGAGGTCCTGAGGGGTCTCAAGGCAAGAACCTTCAAGAAGAAGCTCGAGGCCTGTGGCAAGGGCTGGCTTGACGAGCTCCCATCCGTGTCGTGGTCCATATGCACCACTACGACCAAGCCATCGGGCGAGACTCCATTCTTCCTTGTCTACGGAGCAGAAGCGGCTCTCCCTCACGAGGTCAGGCATCGCTCCGCGCGGGTCTTGGCGTTTAACGAGGCATGCCAGGACGCCTCGCGGGGGATGGACCTCGTGCAGGGGGAGGAACGCCGCCGCCAAGCCTCGCTCCGAGCAGCGAGGTACCAGCAGGCGCTGCGGCGGTATCACTGCCGCAGCATCCGCTCCAGGACGCTCGAGGTGGGCGATCTCGTCCTGAGGTGGGTACTCTCCAGGGAAGGGCTGCACAAGCTCTCGCCCATGTGGGAAGCCCCATTCTGGATCGCCCGTGTCTCCAGGCCTGGTGCTGCGCGCCTAGAGACATAGGACGGGATCCCCATCCAGAACGCCTGGAACATCCAGCACCTCCGAAAGTTCTACCCATGAAGCAAGGCCCCGTGCCTGTGAAGGTCTCCGCTCGTGACACTTTCACGTAATAATGAGTTGGGGCTATACACGCCCCGGAGTCTCCTGAGTGACGCCCGCGGGCCTCATGTTAGATCACCGGAAAGGGAAGCCGATGAGTTACATAGGCTTTGGAGCCGGGTAGGGGGTCCCGGGTGGCAGTGTCCTCTTGCATCCGAGCTCCAACGCCGGACTGCATTCGAGGTATCTTTTGCAGCCGAGCACCAACGCCGGACTGCATTCGAGGTATCTTTTGCACTGAGCACCAACACCGGACCGCTTCCGAGCTCCAACGCCGAAATGTATCCGAGCTCCAATGCCGGACTGTATCCGAAGAGTATTGTTATAGTCGAGCTCCAACGCCGAACTGCATCCGAGCTCCAGCGCCGGACTGTATCCGAGCTCTAACGCCGGACTATGTCCAAGCTCCAACGCCGCACTATGTCCGAGGTGTGATAGATCACCTTGGTTCAAAAAAGTGTTAGCCGAGCTTAATGCCGAAAATGCCCTCTAAGGAGCCAGCCACTTGCATCCGAGCTATATGCCGAACTGCTTCCGAGGTGGCTCAGCACCTCGGTCATGGGCTGATTGTTTGCGGATTTTATTTCCAATGCGTATAAATTTATTTGTTGACGAGATGTATTGCCAGTACCCGCCAAGGTGTCTATCGTCCTAAAATCCGAGATGCACCTGAAGGAAAACATAAAACTGCTGATCCTGGTAGCCCCTGAGACCCAGGTCGTGAAATCGGCATGAGGATCAACTCCTAGCTCGACAACATACATAGGAATAGAAACGCAGTGTAATATATTAGAGGTAATAGTGATCGGCGGACGGGCCCCTGAGAGAGGTCGTGAGAAGTCGCCGTGATATATCAGCTTGATGCCGGATAAGTCCCATATGGTACTTATTGTTGTCCCAAGATGCACTTGTCCATAGTTCGGTTATGCCAAACACTGAGCACTTTGAATTTTCTGCATTGAATAGGCAATGCAGTAGCCCCCGAGACACTGGTCGGGTGGCAACACCAGATTAGGGGATTGATGTGCCCCTTTAATATTTGTAAATAATGAGCGCAAAGCCCAGTAGCCCCCGGGCCTTAATGTGGGCACGGGTGGCCGAATTAAGGATCGATATCCGTTTGACAGAAAATTTTGTTGTGTTTAACACAAACTTCTCGAAAAGAGAATAAAGATCACTTAAAAGAGTTTAGATCTGGTCGAAATCCGAGCTTGCCAAGGTAGGCCCTAAGGGGTTTAAAAGATGGATTGCAGTAAATGGATTTTACTTGCAATTTTTATGTGTAATGATTCTATGTATCCAAGTACTTTTCATCATTAATGCTCAAATCCGCATTGTACAAAACTTTGTTGACCGACCATCGGCTTCAACCTCCTCGGCCAGTAGCTGGGGAGTGTTTGTCCTACTTTATAAAGCCGTTATAAGGGCAAAGTTTTACGGCAAACAAGGCAATCCGGTCATACGGTTTTATAAACAAAGGTACACGGAGAAATATGTTATATTACGTTTTAACGTAAGAAACATCTTCCAAAGAAAATAGTCCCGCTATCGGTTCCTTTCTTTGGGTCGTCATGCTTATCATGATCATGAAAACTCACCTCCGATCAATGTGGGAGGAAAATATTGAGGATTTAGTTCGGCGAAAGTTCCCGAACTCTATGGTATTAATGAACCAATTTTTTTACTTTCGTCATTGCCAACCAATGTGATCCTTTAAGATTGCTAGCTTTTGGCTTCACCCAGTCTGAGGTACTAACTCGGATGACCCGGTAGTAACAATCACAGAGGTGCTCCCTTTACCGCCTAGCAGAACAATCGGGAACGTAGGGGTAAGCACAGGAGCCAGGCAACCCAGCTTGGCCAAAATCTTAAGTCAAATTGATGCATATGTATGGCTTTATAACGATGATTACGGAAGGCAGCCTTTGTATATTAAATACAAACGCCGATGATATGTTTGTTTTGACTCCGTTGCGACTGTTTATCAGTTGAAAGTGGCCCATCGTCGGCTTCCGCCCCATTGTAGATGCCACGCAGGGTGTTTTCGCAATAAGAAAACAACCCTTAGCCGACGTCTTGGTGCCCGAAGGCGGTTATGTTAGCGGAAACGAGACAATCAGATATGCGGGCTTTATAACTTTTACTTAGTCATAGGAGCTTTAAACTGGGGAAGCTAGCGATGAGCCCCTGGTTAGTGTTCGGCGATAGCCGAGGTCAAGCCGTAAACACTTCGGCCAATGTTATGAATGTCCCATCATTTAACATAGTCATCGGATCGCTGACCAGTTTACACTTATTGTGACAGTCAGTTTTCGGCTTTCTCCACTGAGGTGCTTAACTATACGAGCTGGAAGCACAATCGCAGTGGTTCTGCCTTTGCACACCTAGCCGAACAAAGCGGAACATAGGAGGCAAGCACAGGAGCCGGGCAACCCAACTATTGACCGAAGACACAATTCGACACCGATGCATATATAGCAATATCCGAGAATGTTTTTGTCGAATCTCTAAAGGTGTCCGGCGCTGCACTGCGAGACTTATGCGGGAAACACACAAATAGTTTAAAAGTGCCATAGGCTTGGAAAACCCAACAATTTAGTAAAAACTTGACGTCCGAATTAGATCAAGTGTTCGGTGCCAATCCGAAAATTGGTCAAAAAAGGGGTGCTTCTATCGTGCATTAATATGACACATCCGATCTCAAGACCTCAAGCGGGTCAGCCCACGGCTGTAACCTCCTATCCCGAAGGCGGAGTACTGCTCGTTAGGCCAGTTTAGCGAACTAAACTCGAACGGCTTTGAGAGAGAGACTAGGCTCCCCGGCTATTGACCACACACTCGCGTCGAAAAAAGGAGTGATAGAAAAAGATTTTGCAATGACCAAGAAGAAAACATTTATTATAAAACGGCTCATACTAATTTAAGAGCCCCGAGTGACTTGGGAATTTTTTTTATGTATAATGATTGAATGTACGGAAGTACTTATATCATATTTGTGTTCACTCGAACTTTAAACGCGTCTTGAGCGACCGCCGGCTTCTCCCTCTTCGGTCAAGGACCGAAAAGTGTTATGTACTCCACCTGTCGAGAATATTGACGGTGTTTCCGATAACCAGGCAATCAGGCCATAAGGCTGTAACAGACAAAGCGCGCTTAGGGAACTTATGCTATATTACTGATGAAGTGTAAGAAGCATCTTCGAAGAAAATAGTACATCCACCGATACCTTTCTTCGGTTGCTCATTGTTACTATGAGACTTGTGCAATAGATTTTTTGTACTCATGAGTTCCGTTGTGTGCCGACCATAATTGAAAACAATAAGAGCGCTAGCTTTCAGCTTCACCCAGTCTGAGGTCCGAGCTTGGATGACCCGGTCGTGACAATTGCAGAGGTGCTCCCTTTACTCCCTAGCCGAACAATCGGGAACGTAGGGGTAAACACAGGAGCAAGGCAACCCAGCTTGCAGAGCACTTAAGTCAACATGGTGCATATTGTGGCGTAATACATGAACAAGGAACGAAGCCATACAAGTATAATCATATGCAAGAGGAAAGGCTTCATAAAGGAAGCCCCCAAGCAAACAGGGTATTTGAATTTGTGTGTCACAAACAAAGTTTTGACAAGGAAGTTTTCACAAACAACTTTTTTGCCAAAAAAAGTATAATGCTTGGTCAAACCGAACAAAATTTAAAATTGAAAATTCTGAGCATAAAAGCGACATAGCTGGTTAATGTGCTCGGTGTCGATGCACGGCCCGAGCATACGGTGGGACAAGGTCCCAGCCCCCAAGCCCGTCCAGAGGTGGCGGAGCTAAGAGCTCAGCACTCCGAAGTGGCGACATAGCACGGCCAATGCAGGCCCGCAGTGTGACGCCGAAGTCCCCAGCGTGGGTTAATGAAGTGATGACAAAGCCCTCGGTCCAGCCGAGGTGACGTGGTACGTCTGTACGCAAAGGTGACAGCGCTGCCCAATCCGGATCCTTTATCTTTGCACAGAAAATAGTGCAAGCCAGAGATAATAGGAATAATAATAAATTAAAAAAATGTCGCATAATTAATAATTTATGCAAAGTGAGTAATAAAAGACATATGGCCTGTGTGACGAACACTTGATGAGGTAGAGCTCTCTCAATGATGCCGAAGTCCCCGAGGCAACCGAACACGTCGGTATGGCAACACGACCAACAAGGTGATCACGCGAGCCGAATTACACCGATTGGGACGACGGCGTCGGCTTGTCGAAGAGACCACGTGACATAGTCGAAGTCCATTACCGAACCACCATGTGACCGTCGTTAATGCGGCCACCATTTGATAGACCTGCGTACAGATGATGGAACAAACCAGACTAATAATTCCTTGGGAAAAATAAACCAAACAAGCAAAAATTACAAGGATCAATAGCACCTGGTTTATTTGTTGTAGCAATCCGAAGAAAGGTGACTCCCAAAATTGGGACTCGATCCGCACACCCATTGCCTGATGGGCGATAAAGCGACGGCATGGCGATGCTGGCAAAGGCTGGCTTGCCGAGGCAAAGCCCTCGGTCCAGCTAACGTGACGAAGCTGGTCGGCTGGTGACGCCGAAGTCACGGGAGTATGTTGATGAAGAAATAGCCAAGTCCCCGGTCCAGCCGAGGTGACGGAGCAGGTCGGTGAGGAGACGTTGCAGCTGCCATGTCAGCCGAGGTGTTGAAGCAGGTCGGCGTGATGGATATCGGCTTGAAGAAGCAACGGTGTGGCCATGCTGACGCATGTCGTGACTTGTGACGCGGTCAATGCCGGCCTGATGAAGTGACCATGCGGCGATGCCGGTGTGCCCGCTCCGTGTAATCCGTGGGGCAGCGATATTGGTGATGATTTATCCTTCACGATGCCGAACTCTTGTTCGGCTTGCCGAGATGATGATCGAAGAAGTTGAGCTCGGCTCAACAAAGCGGCGACGTGTCTAGCACAGGTCGGCAGTCGTGGAGCAATATTGCCGGACTGGTTTGACACCAGCGTGATGGTGAAGATTACTTTGGAGGAGGCTTAAAATTTTATGGCTACGTGTTAAAAAAAACGCACAATACCCTAGAAAAAAATTCCTTCAAAAGGGTTGTCCAATATTCCGTTCATGAAGAAACATGAACTCGGGTCGGATTCGTATTCACGCAGAAAACAGATCCGAAAATTGGTCCACTCATTGGAAGGTTCCCGGAGTTTGAACCGTCAGATCGAGCTGAAATTTGGAGGGGTGGTAGATATGGGAATTCCGCAGCAGATGAACGGTTGAATCTTCCAAAGGACCTCTGAGCTGGGCTCTGGAGACCACGCCCTAAACTCGTCCAGATTCTCGTCCAGATTTGACAGGGCTCTGGTATATCGTAGATTGCCAGAGATTTCTCCATCGGAACTCGACAAAATTTGGCATGGTTGTTGTACACTTAATTCCGCACAATTCCACCAAAGGAGTCGTCAAAGCGATGCTTGAGGAGGTGGTGACAGTGGATACAAGTTTGCTTTTCGGAAAAAAAACAGCACGGTCGCCCGAGGGCAATGTTGACGTTGAGCCCCCGAGCTCCATGGATGATTCTTCCATGATCATGATAGAGATCGGAGTTGATGTTGAAGAAGGCCCTCGTCCGAACAAGATGATCGGAGATAGGGCACAGTCCTTGGTTAAGCCAAGGTGGCCAGTCGAGCCGGCGACAAAAGATGCCGACATCGACCATAAAGCTCGGCTCCGATGCGTAGATCGCGCCGGAGATGATCCGAATTCCCATCGCCCCGTGGCGACCGCCAGCAGGCTCTCAATGAAAGTACCAATGTCGGTTCAATATCCGGCGTATCTCGTAGTAGGGGTCCTAAGCTAGGCGTCTGGGAGCGATGGTAACATGGACACGGGGTTTTACCCAGCTTCGAGCTCTTTTGATGAGATAATACCCTACATGCTGCTTTTGATTGTATTCATATGAGTGTAGTACACAGTACGTGTATCTACCATGAGATTGTAGTAATGAATATGAGATTGTCCATTGACTAGCCTGGCCTCGGTTTATATATGCATCATAGGCCTACGGTTTAGAGGAGTCCTTGTCTTGGGCGCCAAGTCTTGTAGAATCCTCCTTGTATGCGGCATGGGCTGTCCGAACTAGCCCAATAGTGAACCGCCATGGGGGTCCTCGGCCAGATCCAGCTGGTCGGGAGACGACGTGGTGAGTACCCCCCAGTCCAGGACACCGTCACTCCCACCCACGTCCTAGTGGTAGCACTTAGCTCCGGGCTGGTGAGAAGACTAGTCTAGGTGCCGGACGCGGCTGTTCTTTTGCTTGCTTTCTGTAGCTGGTTTGCAACTTCTTAATGGAATTTGGAGTTTTCACGTTTCTCGTTTGCCAGAGTTGGAATTTTTCTCCTCTTACTTCGCTCGCCTCTCAGTCTTGACCAGGAAGAGCGTCAGTTGCCCATCGCTCCTCCTCGAGCGTCCCCCGCGCGGGGGCTAGGCAGGTGTGTACGCTTGGGTTCGCCCGCACCGCAAACACACCTCCCCGAAGCCTCGTTGCCCCAGAGCTTCGGCTTCCTTAATCCTCGCGAGACGCTCTCGAATGAGCTCATGGGCGTGCGCACCCTTTTAAGTCCGTGCCTCCGGGCAGCGCGACGCGGTGTACCAGCCCCAACCAACCCACGCCCGCGGGCTCGCGCGAGGAAGAACGAGACACCTCGTCAAGCTTTCTAATAACTCTGCAGCTTTACAATGTCTCCTGAGGCCCGACGGCTCCTGAGTCACCAGGAAGGGAGCTTCGCCAGATGCTGCTAGAAAGGCGCGCCCTCGCGAGGCGGGAAACTACCGCAAGCATATCGAGCTAAGTTACCCTAACCACAACTGCTCGGAACATGGGTATCATGGCACAATATCAAAACAATAAACATAGCATAGTGGCACAAGTGCCATAGTTCATTACACACCCCAGTGGGGCCCTCTACTTTTTTAAATGCAGGAGAAAGGAAAGGTTAAACAAAAGCGGGCGGCACGACTGCGGTAGGTCCCGAGGCCGGGCACCAGCGATGCCCGAGCTCAGTCTGAGTCTTCCTCCCGCTTCACCGGAGCATGGCGGCGAGATGGCTCGTCGCCTTCCCCGATCCGAGCCTGGAAGTCGGGTGTTTGGTCATAGCCGCCGCTGCTGGTGCTCTCGCCGGAGGAGGAGGCACCGTTGCTGGGGGTGGCGCGACCGTCACCAGGGGCAAGCTCACCCTCGTCGTCGTCGCGGCCGTCGCCAGGGGCAAGCTCACCCTCGTCGTCGTTGCGGCCGTCGCCAAGGGCAAGCTCACCATCGTTGCTGCCGTCTTCCGGGCAGCACCCCATACGGCGGCCGTCCTCCCTAAACACCCTCACATAGAGGGTCGCAAGGCTGTCGTACCTGAAGTGGAGGGTGCACCTCCCACTTAGTCGCCGTGCGCGGGCAAACGCCTGCCAGCCGCGGGTCAAGGACACATTGCCTGCGGCGGTGACCTCGACCCCAGCCCATGAGGCCCTGCTGCTGCAGCCGTCAGCGTGCAGCTAGAGGCCGTCAAGCCCCGTGGGTGGCAGCTCACCCGCGAAGGAGCGCGGGAGCAGGAGCCAGGTGCCTGCGGGTCTCTCCAACCACACGACAAACTCCGGGAACACGTCCGGGGAGTGGAAGCGTGGCCGAGGAGGTCGGGCGACCATGGCGTGCCCCCCTCACCGTTGGGGCTGCCCCATCCTCGGCGGTTCTCACCGCGAGAGGAGGTGCCACCGCGGCTGCCCAAGGTAACACCGGCCCTCGAAGACGCACGCCTACGCCCCCGAAGAGTCAGAGCTGGGGTCGCAGCGTGTTTGCGGGGGCGACCACGGCCTCTCTTGGGCGGCGGAGAACCTGGCCCCTCCTTGGGGGCCTTCCCCTTTTCGGCGGCGGAGAACCTCCTCGCTGGCGCCATGGATGCTACAACAAGACAGAGAGACAAAGAAGAAGAAGAAGGAGCGGGCAGTGAGAAAATGGAGATGAGCGAGGGGGGCTCCGCCCCTCCCCTCATTTATAGCCGGAGGGAGGCCAACCACCGGCCTCCATGATCCCACACAATGATGATATTTCTCTGCATGCACCAGGCTCTTCTCAAGTTGAACGGTTGCCGAGGCAGCATGGGGAAGCGGAGACGCCCACATCCCATCAATTACCACGCGTCGACCGAGGCCGTAGGCGGTTAGGGCCCGTGGCGCTCCGCACTTTCCCATTGGCTTTGTCTCGAAGCCATGTCCGAGCGTGCCTTGGGCCCGGGGGCTACTGTCGGTGTTCTAGGAATGGGGGTAATCAGACTTGCCTGCCTACGGCCCATGACGTGGCTTCATCAATGGCCTGGTATGACCCACCTTCAGCATCAACAACTCAACACTGGTACGCGTCGGTGCTATACAAACAGTTTTTAACCCCTTTCCTCAACGACATTTGGAACCTCGCCTAGTGAGTGACGGTGATAGGGGGGTCCTTCCCACACGACCCAGAAACCATCAGGGATATGCCCTCCTAGCACACATGCTCGAAAAAATGAGGTCGTGTGCGACCGGCGAGCGCTGAAATACGGAAATACGTAAAATAGAGCTAAAAAATACAATTATACAGGCGAAATTGTTTCCGGTCGCAAGTACATCCCACACAGTCAGTCCCCGCTAAACGTTTCCGTTCATATGTACATCCCACACAGTCGCTCCAAGGGAAACGTTTCTGTTCACAGGCACATCACACACAATTTTCCCCGTTAAATCGTTTGTGATAGCGTTGCCATTAATATGCTATTTTATATGATTTTTGGGACTAACCTATTAACCTAGAGCCCAGTGCCAGTTTCTAATTTTTTCCTTGTTTTAGAGTTTCACAGAAAAGGAATACCAAACGGAATAAAACTTTCGCGATGATTTTTCTTGGACCAGAAGACACCCAGGAGACTTGGAGTGCAAGTCAGAAGAGCCACGAGGCGGCCACAAGGGTGGAGGGCGCGCCTAGTGGGGTAGGGCGCGCTCCCCAACCTTGTGGGCCTCTCGGTGACCCCCTGACCTAGATCTTCCTCCTATATATACACATATACCCCAAAAACTTCCAGGGGAGCCATGAAACCACTTTTCCACCGCCGCAACCTTCTGTACCCGTGAGATCCCATCTTGGGGCCTTTTCCGGCATCCAGCTGGAGGGGGATTCGATCATGGAGGGCTTCTACATCAACACCATTGCCTCTCTGATGAAGCGTGAGTAGTTTATCTCGGACCTACGGGTCAATAGCTAGTAGCTAGATGGCTTCTTCTCTCTCTTTGATTCTCAATACAAAGTTCTCCTCGATGTTCTTGGAGATCTATTCGATGTAATACTCTTTTGCGGTGTGTTTGCCGAGATCCGATGAATTGTGGATTGAGGATCAGCTTATCTATGAATATTACTTGAATCTCCTCTGAATTCTTTTATGCATGATTTGATATCCTTTTGCAAGTCTTTTCAAACTATCGATTTGGTTTGGCCAACTAGATAGGTTTTCCTTGCAATGGGAGAAGTGCTTAGCTTTGTTCAATCTTGCGGTGTCCTTTCCCAGTGACAGTAGGGGCAGTAAGGCACGTATTGTATTATTGCCATTGAGGATAAAAAGATGGGATTTTCATTATAATGCTTGAGTTAATTCCTCTACATCACGTCATCTTGCTTAAGGCGTTACTCCGTTCTTTATGAACTTAATACTCTAGATGCATGCTGGATAGCGGTTGATGTGTGGAGTAATAGTAGTAGATGCAGAATCATTTTGGTCTACTTGACGCGGACGTGATGCATATATTCATTGCCTTAGATATCGTCATAACTTTGCGCTTTTCTATCAATTGCTCGACAGTAATTTGTTCACCCACCATAATATTTTCTATCTCAGAGAAGCCTCTAGTGAAACCTATGGTCCCCGGGTCTATTTTCCATCATATAAGTTTCCGATCTACAATTCTAGTTTCCTATTTACTTTCTTTGCAATCTTTCACTTTCCATTCCATAAACCAAAAATATTACTTTATCGTTTATCCGTCTCTATCAGATCTCATGTTGCAAATAACTGTGAAGGGATTGACAACCCCTTTATCGCGTTGGTGCAAGGTTGGTGTTTGTTTGTGCAGGTATTCGGTGGCTTGCGCGTTGTCTGATACCTTGGTTCTCAAAACTGAAGGAAACACTTACGCTACTTTGCTACATCACCCTTTCCTCTTCAAGGGAAAAACCAACGCAAGCTCAAGAGGTAGCAAGAAGGATTTCTAGCGCCATTGCCGGGGAGATCTACGCCAAGCCAAGACATACCAAGTACCCATCATAAACTCTCATCCCTCGCATTACATTATTTTCCATTCGCCTCTCATTTTCCTCTCCCCCACTTCTAAAACAATTTTCGAAAAGATTTGCCTTTTCTTCGCCCTTCTTCCGTTCGTCTTTTCGTATGCCTTGATGTCTTATTTGGCTCATTTGCTCGTTTGTTTGGAATAATTGTGTATTTATTGAAAATCAAAGAACCTAAGATTTATTGATCCTCATCCGCTTGCCAATCTTTTTAAGAGATCCAATTATGATGAACCAATTGCTAGTGAGTTTTGTGCACTAGATTATCTTTGTGAAGTTTTGCTTGAAATTCGTAAATCTGAATATTGTGATGAAGTACTTTATGAAGTGATTCATGATAGATCTTTGAATAAAAAGAATGATTGCAATGATGTTATTATAAATTCTATTAATGTCAATTGTGCTAATAATATGCAAAACCCTAAGCTTGGGGATGCTAGTTTTGCTATGTCCACTACTTGTTGCAATGATCATGATTGGGGTGATTCTTCTTATGATCTTGAAAATTTATTTAATCCCATGATGAATATGAGATTGATAAAAATGTGTTTAATTATATTGGAAGTGGGTTTGGAAGAGTGTCAACTTTATATCCCACATATTTGGATAATGTTCAATCTTATGAAGTTTTTGATAAAAGTGGGTTTGGAGAGGTCATGACTTTAGTTAATGATATTCCCACTATTTTGGAAGAATGTCAACTTTGCATGCATGTGGATCATGTTGAGAAAATTTATGTGATAGCTATATTGTTGAATTTTATTATGATCCAACATGTAATTATTATGAGAGAGGAAAATATGGTTGTAGAAACCTTCATGTTACTAAATTGCCTCTCATTATGTTGAGATTGATAGTGTTTCTTTCTTCTTCCTTGCGTATGATAGTTTTTGCTTGTCTTGATAATTTGTTTACTTATAAAATCCCTATGCATAGGAAGCATGTTAGACTTAAACTTGTTTGTCACATGTTTTATGATGCCCTCTTTGTGTTTCAATTGCTATCTTTCATGTGAGCATCATTAAAATTATCAACGCCTAGCTAAAAGGCTTTAAAGGAAATCGCTTGTTGGGAGACAACCCAATATTTTTCCTTGCTATTTTTGAATAAATATTTCATCTAGCCTATGGTTAGATGTGTTGTGTTTAATTAGTGTTTGTGCCAAGTAAGACCTATGGGATAACCTCCGGTGATAGTTGATTTGATCTTGCTGAAAAACAGAAACTTTTGCGCTCACGAAAACAATTCTTATTTTTAGCTGGAGGATGATTTTTAGTTAATTCTTTCTGAAGAAGATTAATAGAATACTTTTCTAGGACTTACTATTTTTTCAGGATTTTTAGAGATTCGGAAGTATTCGAAATATCCAGATTGCTACAGACTGTTTTGTTTTCGACAGATTCTGTTTTTCGCGTGTTGTTTGCTTATTTTGATGCATCTATGGCTAGTATCGGGGGGTATGAACCATGGAAAAGTTGGAATACAGTAGATATTACACCAATATAAATAAAGAATGAGTTCACAACAGTACCAAAAGTGGTGATTTATTTTCTTATACTAACGGAGCTTACGAGATTTTCTGTTGGAGTTTTGTGTTGTGAAGTTTTCAAGTTTTGGGTGATGGACTATGGAATAAGGAGTGGCAAGAGCCTAAGCTTGGGGATGGCCAAGTCACCCCAAGTTAATATTCAAGGATGTGAAAAAGCCTAAGCTTGGGGATGCCCCGGGAAGCCATCCCCTCTTTCGTCTTCGTCTATCGGTAACTTTACTTGAGGCTATATTTTTATTCACCACATGATATGTGTTTTGCTTCGAGAGTCTTGTAAGATTTGAGTCTTTGCTTTTTCGTTTGCCACAATCATCCTTGCTGTACACACCTTTTGGGAGAGACACGCATGAATCGTGATTTATTAGAATGCTCTATGTGTTTCACTTATATCTTTTGAGCTAGGCAATTTTGCTCTAGTGCCTCACTTATATCTTTTAGAGCACGGCGGTGGTTTTATTTTATAGAATTTGATGAACTCTCATACTTCACTTATATTATTTTTAGAGTCTTTAGAACAACATGGTAATTTAATTTGGTTATAAAATTAGTCCTAATATGATAGGCATCCAAGAGGGATATAATAAAAACTTTCATATAAAGTGTGTTGAATACTATGAGAAGTTTGATTCCTTATGATTGTTTTGAGATATGAAGATGGTGATATTAGAGTCATGCTAGTAAGTAGTTGTGAATTTGAGAAATACTTGTGGTAAGGTTTGTGAGTCCCGTAGCATGCACGTATGGTGAACCGTTATGTAACGAAGTTGGAGCATGAGATGTTTTTTTATTGTCTTCCTTATGAGTGGCGGTCAGGGACTAGCGATGGTCTTTACTTACCAATCTATCCCCCTAGGAGCATGCGCGTAGTACTTTGTCTCGATGACTAATAGATTTTTGCAATAAGTATGTGAATCCTTTATGACTAATGTTGAGTCCATGGATTATACGCACTCTCACCTTTCCGCCATTGCTAGCCTCTCTAGTACCGCGCAACTTTCGCCGCTACCATAAACCCACCACATATCCTTCCTCAAAACAGCCACCATACCTACCTATCATGGCATTTCCATAGCCATTCCGAGATATATTGCCATGCAACTTTCCACCGTTTCGTTTATTATGACATACATCATCAATGTCATATTGCTTTAGATGATCATGTCATTCACATCGTATTTGTGGCAAAGCCACCGTTCATCATATTTTTTTACATGTCGCTCTTGATTCATTGCACATCCCGGTACACCGCCGGAGGCATTCACATAGAGTCATATTTTTGTTCTAGTATTGAGTTGTAATTCTTGAGTTGTAAGTAAATAGAAGTGTGATGATTTTCATTATTAGAGCATTGTCCCATGTGAGGAAAAAAAAGAGAAAGGCCAAATAAAAAAGAGAAGGCCCAAAAAAAGAAAAAAAAGGATAAAGAAAAATAAGAAAAAATGAGAGAAAAAGAGAGAAGGGACAATGTTACTATCCTTTTTGCCACACTTGTGCTTCAAAGTAGCACCATGATCTTCTTGATAGAGAGTCTCTTATGTTATCACTTTCATATACTACTGGGAATTTTTCATTATAGAACTTGGCTTGTATATTCCAATGATGGGCTTCCTCAAACGCCCTAGGTCTTCATGAGCAAGCAAGTTGGATGCACACCCACTTAGTTTCCTTTTTTGAGCTTTCATAAACTTATAGCTCTAGTGCATCCATTGCATGGCAATCCCTACTCACTCACATTGATATCTATTAATGGGCATCTCCATATCCCGTTGATACGCCTAGTTGATGTGAGACTATCTCCTTCTTTTTTGTCTTCTCCACAACCACCGTCTATTCCACCTATAGTGCTATGTCCATGGCTCACGCTCATGTATTGCGTGAAAGTTGAAAAGGTTTGAGAACGTCAAAAGTATGAAACAATTGCTTGGCTTGTCATGGGGGTTGTGCATGATTTGAATATTTTGTGTGATGAAGATGGAGCATAGCCAGACTATATGATTTTGTAGGGATAAGCTTTCTTTGCCATGTTATTTTGAGAAGACATAATTATTTTGTTAGTATGCTTGAAGTATTATTATATTGATGTCAATATTAAACTTTTGTTTTGAATCTTACGGATCTGAACATTCATGCCACAATAAAGAGAATTACATGGATAAATATGTTAGGTAGCATTCCACATCTAAAATTCTATTTTTATCATTTACCTGCTCGAGGACGAGCAGGAATTAAGCTTGGGGATGCTTGATACGTCTCCAACGTATCTATAATTTTTTATTGTTCCATGCTATTATATTATCTGTTTTGGATGTTTTATATGCATTAATATGCTATTTTATATGATTTTTGGGACTAACCTATTAACCTAGACCCCAGCGCCACTTTCTATTTTTTTCCTTGTTTTAGAGTTTCACAGAAAAGGAATACCAAACGGAATAAAACTTTTGCGATGATTTTTCTTGGACCAGAAGCACCCATGAGACTTCGAGTGTAAGTCAGAACAGCCACGATGCGGCCACAAGGGTGGAGGGTGCGCCCGGGGGGTAGGGGGCGCCCCCAATGTTGTGGGCCCCTCGGTGATCCCCTGACCTAGATCTTCCTCCTATATATACACATATACCCTAAAAACTTCCAGGGGAGCCACGAAACCACTTTTCCACCGCCACAACCTTCTGTACCCGTGAGATCCCATCTTGGGGCCTTTTCCGGCATCCTGCCAGAGGGGCATTCGATCACGGAGGGCTTCTACATCAACACCATTGCCTCTCCGATGAGGCGTGAGTAGTTTACCTCAGACCTATGGGTCCATAGCTAGTACCTAGATGACTTCTTCTCTGTGTTTGATTCTCAATACAAAGTTCTCGTCGATGTTCTTGGAGATCTATTCGATGTAATACACTTTTGCGGTGTGTTTGCCGAGATCCAATGAATTGTGCATTTATGATCAGCTTATCTATGAATATTATTTGAATCTCCTCTGAATTCTTTTATGCATGATTTCATATCTTTGCAAGTCTCTTCGAACTATCGATTTGGTTTGGCCAACTAGATTGGTTTTTCTTGCAATGGGAGAAGTGCTTCGCTTTGTTCAATCTTGCGGTGTCCTTTCCCAGTGACAATAGGGGCAGCAAGGCACGTATTGCATTGTTGCCATCGAGAATAAAAAGATGGGGTTTTCATCATAATGCTTGAGTTAATTCCTCTACATCATGTCATCTTGCTTAAGGTGTTACCCCGTTCTTTATGAACCTAATACTCTAGATGCATGCGGGATAGCGGTAGATGTGTGGAGTAATAATAGTAGATGCAGAGTCGTTTCGGTCTACTTGACACGGACGTGATGCCCATATTCATTGCCTTAGTTATCGTCATAACTCTGCGCTTTTCCATCAATTGCTCGACAATAATTTGTTCACCCACCGTAATATTTTCTATCTTGAGAGAAGCCTCTAGTGAAACCTATGGCCCCCGGGTCTATTTTCCATCATATAAGTTTCGGATCTACAATTCTAGTTTCCTATTTACTTCCTTTGCAATCTTTTACTTTACGTTCCATAAACCAAAAATACCAAAAATATTACTTTACCGTTTATCCATCTCTATCAGATCTCACGTTGCAAATAACCATGAACGGATTGACAACCCCTTTATCGCGTTGGCTGCAAGGATAGTGTTTATTTGTGCAGGTATTCAGTGGCTTGCGCGTTGTCTCCTACTGGATTGATACCTTGGTTCTCAAAACTAAGGGAAATACTTACGCTACTTTGCTGCATCACCCTTTCCTCTTCAAAGGGAAAAACCAACGCAAGCTCAAGAGGTAGCAGTCTTCTTCTTCTAACTTTCTTGTTTCCCATTTTGCAGATTTCATTCACTTCACGGAAGCTTGCATTGATGGAGTGCTGTTTTCCGTTTCTGTTTTTCTTTTGTATCGATGAACAATGTGAACTTGCTGTATGGATGAACAATGTGAAACTATTGTAATATGTATGGATGGAACTATTTGTTGGATATGTATGTATGATGAAACTTAAGTGTTGGATATGTCATATGTTTGCTATGAAATTGCCCTGTGAAAAAAACATAATATATTTGCTGTGAAAATGCTTGGATATAAGAAAAACAGAAAAAGAGGCAATGCAGCCTCTTTGCCATCTGCCACCGACGGCAAAGGGCTCTGTGCCCTCTACCACAGACAGCAAAGAGGCCACGTGGCAGCAACCTGTGCAACCTGGGAGCTGACGCATTTTGTTACTTTACCGTCTGTGGCAGACGACAAAGGTTGTGGGGGTTGCCGTTTGTGGCAGACGACAAAGGCTGCGGAGGGCATTACGCGTGGTTGAAGTCAGATAGCAGACGACAAAGGGGAGGGCATGTTTGCCGTCTGCTGGCAGACAGCAAAGCCTCCTGCTAGCCACCTAACGTGGCTAACGTCACTTGTTTGCTGTCCACCTTCTTTGCCATCTGCGACCGACGACAAAGGGGTCTTTGCCGTACGCTGGCAAAAAGCAGAAGGCAAATCTGTTGTTTACCATTACTTACTGTTCCAGGCATGTTTGCCGTCTGCGGCTGACGACAAAGACCTTTACTGTCAGCTTTCCGGTCCTTTGTCGTCTGCCATGGCAGACGGCAAATCAGCTGATTCCTGTAGTGTTGGATTGATACCTTGGTTTCATAACAGAGGGAAATACCTACCATAGATGTGCTGCATCATCCCTTCCTCTTTGGGGAAACACCGACGCAGTTCAAGCGACATCAAAAGGAATTTCTAGCGCCGTTGTCGGGGAGACACCATCAACATCTATCAGGTTCCTAATCACAAATCTCATCTCCTTGCAATTTACATTATTTTCCATTTGCCTCTCGTTTTCATCTCCCCCACTTCACAAAAATTTGACGTTTTAATCGCCCTCTTTTTCGTTCGCCGTTTTGTCGTTAGATCTGTTTTTGTGTGCAATCTTTTTTGCATAATTATGATGTCTCAAAGAAAGTAATATGATATTCCTTACCCCAATATTTTGCTTGGAATTGAAAAAAGTACTAAGGAATATATGACTACATAATTTGGGCACAATAAGTATTTTACCGAGGAACTTAAAGAACACTCTATTGTGCTAGATGCTATAACAAGACAACTTGATGATATAAGTAGGGAAGTTTGTAATCTCCAATCAAAGTATGCTTTCGCTGAAAAATTGCTAGGTAAAATATCCGATGCACAAGCTACCCTAGTAAATCAAATGGCCACTAAACCAATTTCTTTGGAAGATAAAAATGATGAGGATCTTAAGTAATTGGTGTTTCTTCTATTGATTCTTCTTTTAGTAAAATTAAAATTGATGATAAAGGTGTCGGTGTCAAAACCGGCGGATCTCGGGTAGGGGGTCCCGAACTGTGCGCCTAAGGCGGATGGTAACAGGAGGCGGGGGACACAATGTTTACCCAGGTTCGGGCCCTCTCGATGGAGGTAATACCCTACTTCCTGCTTGATTGATCTTGATGATATGAGTATTACAAGAGTTGATCTACCACGAGATCGTAGAGGCTAAACCCTAGAAGCTAGCCTATGATTCTGATTGTTGTTGTCCTATGGACTAAACCCTCTGGTTTATATAGACACTGGAGGGGGCTAGGGTTACACAGAGTCGGTTACAAGGGAGGAGATCTACATATCTGATTTGCCAAGCTTGCCTTCCACGCAAAGGAGAGTCCCATCCGGACATGGGACGAAGTCTTCAATCTTGTATCTTCATAGTCCAATAGTCCGGCCAAAGTATATAGTTCGGCAGTCCGAGGACCCCCTAATCCAGGACTCCCTCAGTAGCCCCTGAACCAGGCTTCAATGACGATGAGTCCGGCGCGCAGATTGTCTTCGGCATTGCAAGGCGGGTTCCTCCTCCGAATACTCCATAAAAGATTTTGAACACAAGGATCATGTCCGGCTCTGCGAAACAAATTCCACATACCATCGTAGAGAGTACAATATCCCACAAATCTAATCTACCGACAAATTTCATAGCGTGACATCACGCCATGGCCCGGTCATTATTCGAACCGTTTTTCTCAACCAGCTACTGCACATATTGCGAGGCGGTTTTCCTCGCACGTCTTGTCGAAGCAGAGATCGTGTCCCCTTATCACGGGATTTTCATCAATACGGGCGTGGGTAACCCAACCGCGCCATCAATCACGGCGCTTGGGGGATAAGCGAGTTTTACCAGGCAAGTAGGGAGGCGCAGAATCCCTGCTGCCTTTATAAGGGGATAAGGACTCCCTTTTGGACCCACGCTTTCTTCTTCCTGATCCATTCCCCTTCGCTCGAGCTCCAGCGCCCGAGCGTTCGTCTTCTCCGCCACAAAGGTCTTCCAAAAGTGTCCGGATCCGGAGCTGGAGGCAAGTGGATGGCCTCTACCGTCCGGGAGAAGGATATCAAAAAGCTTCGGGAGGCCGGGTACCTGGCCAGGAAAATCAGCCACTGTCTCCCGACGGCGGGACAGATCGTCCCTACTCCGGAACCCCACGAGAGGGTAGTATTCCTCCCTCATTTTTCATGATCTATCCCCCAATTCCTTCCTCAACATCTCGACATTCATCGTCGTGTGCGAGGCTTTTCTCCGCCTCTCGCCACACTTCGGCTTATGGCTGAAGATCTTTAATGTTAAGCCCAAGGTAGTGGGCGGCGAGCACGCCGAGTGCGGGGGCGCTATGGTGAGCAAGATGCCCAACGTCACATGGCCAACAAGTACTTTTAATGACTCCGTCAAAGAGTGGCAACAGTAGTGGTTTTACATCACTGAGCCGCGCGGCGCGGAATGGGCCGCTGCTCCTGAGTTCTGATCTGGAGCCCCTCTGCGGCTTACGTCCTGTCCCAAGAAGGGCCTGAACTGGTCTTCGTCCGACGAACTGCCGGTGCTCCAGACGTGCGTTAAGGATATGGAAGACAAGAACATCGAACTTGTCAATGTAGTCAAGGTGATGTTAGTTCGCCGGATCCTGCCTTGTCAACACCGGACTTGCAATCTATGGGAATTCAATCCGGCCAAGCATCAGACCCTGCGAGAGCTCTTTGGCTCCTCGCACAAAGACATCTGGAAGGTGCTTTTCAAGTCCAGCAAATCATGGCCGGACTCTGCCGAGGACCGCGGGTACCAACTGTCCTGCCCTGCAAGCTTGGTAAGTCATTATACGTTTTATCCGCATAACCCAAGGGAAATGCTTAATGTGTTTTTCACAACTCTCCTAGGGCTGGACGAAGAAGGCGGAGCGGATCCACTGTCTGGCCCCACTGCCCGAAGAACCGGCCGACCCACTTCTGACGAAGATGCTGGTCCCGGCGCCTTACAAGGCGCCGAAGAAGAAGACCGGGAATGAGGCCAAAGAGGCCCGGGGAGGCCTTCATCGCCGCGGTACTTTGGACACAATATCCGAAGGCTCCAACGCCCGTTCTGCCTCCGAAGAGGACGAGGAGGAGGAGGAAGACGAATCCCCAGCAGGGGGAAGAAAGAAGAGGACGGCCTCCATACACTTGGAGGCCGAGTCGCCTAAAAGGGGAAAAACTCCTCTTCCGGAAGAGTCCACTGCCGTCGCCGACAGCAGCCCGGCGTGGGATCCCAGGGCCCAGTCCCTAGTGAACTCGTGAGTATATAAAATCCGAACGCGTTTATGCATCCAGACTCATCATGGCATAATATTTTAACCTGAGCCATATTTTTTGTAGTCCTGCGAGGTCCCGCACCGAACAATCCTCATCAGAGGATTTGCTGAGCTCGGATGCTATGGAGAGCGGGATGCCCCCGAAGGCCCCTTCCCCCAAATATGTGAATAACACTGAGGCTTCGTCCCAGAGGGACCCCGGCCAAGGAGGGGGGAAAAAGATCGTGAAGGCGGCGCCTGGAGGTCAAACTTCAGGGGCCGGAGACATGGGGGAGAAGATTCCCATGAGAGTCGACGGCGGGGGCCATCTTGAATTCGGCCCCCAGCCGGACGTAATTCCGGAGACCAATACGGCTCTAGAATTAAGTAGGCGGCCTCCCTCGGCTGGAGGGGGCGTGCCTGTTCCACCGGCAACCTCTGTCCAACCAGAGGTGTCGGATGCTTTGTTGGCGGCGCTGAAGAGCGCCTCCATCGTCGATGAACACCGTGCCCTTATGGGTGCGGTGATTGAGAAGATTCAGTCTGCTGAGAGTGGACTGAATGAAGCCTGTATCAGTCTTATAAGAGGCTTTGAGGTATGTTTTATGAGGTTTCGAAGAGTGTCATAGTATGGATAGTAGCCCCTGATACACTGTTCGGTGAAAGAAAGAACCGGACAGAGGATCAAATTTATGTTCGCGGGAAGACTCACTTGATGACATCTATCTCTCTTCTTTTATAAGCAGGCGTCTGCAGCGGCTACTGCCTCTCATACTACGGAGGTCTCCGGACTGAATCAGAGTCTAGAGCGGGACAAAGAAGAACTTGTCCAGTTGAAAAGGCAGTTGGAAGATAAACAAGGTATGTGCAAGCCTTGTTCGCGTTCAGTGCGAACGAATTTCCAGTATGATGAAATATGCTTCATGATTTGTGCCAGGGGCGGTGACCAAAGTCGAGGCTCTGAGGAAGACTGTTGTCGAGGCCGAGGAAAAGGCAGCCGCAGAGCAGGCTCTTCGTAAGAAGCACGAGGCCAGGGTTATTGAAGCTGAGCAGGAGTTTGAAGAGGCCGTGAAGAAATGCGAGACCTTGGAGCAGAGTTTAACAGAGAAAGAATCCGAACTCGCCAGGGTTCATCAGGCCGCGCGCGATGCCCAGGGAAACCCAAGGCGCCCTGCAGGAGATCCACGAGGCAAGGAAGATCGCGGCGGGTAAAGCTTTTCCCCATGTAAAGTAAGTATTTGAGGAGAAAATCATGTTTCTAATTTTGAGTTCGGATTTCCCGAGGGGTATTTGCGGAACTGCCCCGCAGCATATCGGATGCCACCCAATTCTACCGAGCCGAAGAAAGGAACACTACGGATAAGCTCTTCTGGTCGTGGTATCTGGCACCGAATTATCCGGTGTCTTTTGCCGATCAACTAAAACAGCTAATCAAACTGCATAGGGCGGCCGAACTAGCCATGAAGGATTTGATTATCCGGCTATGGCCCGCCGAGCCAATTCCAAGCAGCTACTTCAGGCTCGTGAAGCAGCTCGTGAGTGCTTGCCCTCGACTTGACGTCGTCAAGCGGTCGGTCTATATTGAGGGTGCACGAATGGCCTTCGCCCGCGCACAGGTGCACTGGGGGAAGATGGATGCCGAAAAGCTGATGACCGAGGGACCGCCAAAGGGAAAGGAGCACCGCAAGCCCGAATTATATTATGAAAGTGTCCTGAAAGGATCCTGCCTTGCGGCGGAGCAATGAACCAAGGACATTATGTTTCCATGAATACAATCATGTTGTCCTTTGTAATGTTGAACAAGGTCATTTCTATTATTTATTGCCTGTTATAAAAGTTTATCCTCTTGTGTGGCCGTTTTATATATTAATCCTGAGAGTTGGCCAGTCGTCGGCTTCTGCCCCCACGTAAGAAGTACGGGGGTGTTCGAGATAAACCTGATCACTCTTTATCCCAGTTTTGGGTCCGTCGAAGGAGGTGTTCAGCACAACGAACCAGGCAATCGGACTATAGAGCTTTATCACTCTCACTTAGCCATAGGAGCTTTAGGAAAGGAAGGTAGGCGCAGCCCCTGGTGTTCGGAAGACCGCACGAGGGGCTCTATAAGCACCCGATCAGAAGAAAAACCGATCCATCGCACGCTGCATTGGTTATGGCATTATGCGGGAGAAATCCTTAAAGATTTTACAACCTCTCGAATAGCTGACCAGCTCTCGCCGTATCATGACAGTTAGTTTTCGGCTTTCTCTACTGAGGTGCTCGTCCGGAAGAACCGGGACACAATCGTAGTAGTTCTCCCTGTGCCGCCTTAGCCGATATAGCCGAACGTAAGGCAGCAAAACATGGGAGCCGGGCAAACCCAACATTTAACCCAAGACATGATTCGTAGCTGATGCATATAATGCTATAAGTTCGGGGTGCTGAACTTCCATGAAGGTGTTCGGACTTTATTGCCCTATTATGGGTAAAACGAAGCCCCTGGCATATTTAAGGCATATCGCGGTGTACGGTTGCCACTTGACAAAAGAATTTCAATAAGAAATAACAGCAGATAAGCGTCATATAAATCCACATGTTGTATTTGAATGGTACGTCGATGCGTATGAGTACATGTAATGTGGTAAAAAAGAAATATGACTGTGGAACCTGCTGAGACCAGGAGGAAGAAGCTGTGTGCGGATCCGGAGTATAGCCGGATGGTCCTCGTGGGTAATGTCTAAGGATTCCCTTGCGTGTTCGAGTTGCTTCCATATCGCCAGTCCTGGTCTGCGCAAAGGTGAACCTGAAAAGAAAATGTAAGAAATGTTTGTGTGCCGCAGAGCGGTTGAGCCGCGGTATGTGGCCTGTCCTGGCCTTCGCCGGAGTGTTTAGTTGAGCTCTGGACGAGCCGGGCTATCCTGTCGCGAAGTAGTTTGGAGTCCTTTGGCGGTGTCCGGGAGCCTGGCCGTCGACTCGAGGTTCGATTGAAAGGTGCCACTCGTTGCTTCTGCAGTTAAAGCAGCGGTATGCTCTTTGGTACCGAGGGAAAGTTCGGCCTTGCCATTAACCGTGATGACGCCACGCGGACCGGGCATCTTGAGCTTACGGTAGGCATAATGTGGCACCGCATTGAATCGAGCGAACACGGTTCATCCGAGCAGTGCCTGATAATCACTGCGAAAGGGTACGATGTCGAAGATTAACTCTTCGGCACGGTAATTGTCTGGTGATCCGAAGACTACCTCAAGGGCGATGGAGCCTGTACAGCTGGCCTCCACACCTGGTATAATACCTCTAAAGGTGGCTTTAGTGGGCTTGATCACTGAATGATCGATGCCCATCTTGCGCACTGTGTCCTGGTAAAGCAGGTTTAGACTGCTGCCTCCGTCCATAAGGACTCGTGTGAGGTGGAACCCGTCAATTATTGGGTCGAGGACTAGTGCGACTGAATTGCCCTGATTGGTGTTTACCGGACGATCCGTGCGGTTGAAGGTGATCGGCCCTAATTTGTATTGTGGGACGACTGGTTCCGTTAAGTCGACATCCCTGAGGGTGCGCATCCGGTCCGGGTTGGTAGTGTGGGTGGCGTTTACCACGTTCACTGTTTGGATTTGCGGAGGAAATTTCTTTTGCCCTCCTGTATTCGGTGATCTGGGCTCCTCGTCGCCATCATCGCTTTGAGATCCCTTATCTTTGTTTTTGGCGCCTGACCTGCCGGCTTGTTTGAAGACCCAGCATTCTCTATTGGTATGATTGGCTGGTGTTCCTGGGTTGCCATGAATTTGGCATGGACGGTCGAGTATGCGGTCCAGACTGGACGAACCTGAATTGTCATTTTTGAATGGCCCTTTCCGCTGACCAGACTTAGAGCCACTAAATCCGGCATTGACTGCCGTATCTTCGGTGTTTTCACCATTTTTGCGGCGCTTGTGTTTGTTGCGTCAGGGTTTGCCGTTGCTATCTCTGGCCTCTGATGTGCCAGGGTTGCTTGCTGTGTTGTTGCTACGGGCCAACCAGCTATCCTCGCCCGCGCAAAAGCGGGTCATGAGTGTCGTCAGGGCTGCCATGGATTTTGGCTTCTCTTGGCCGAAATGTCGGGCGAGCCACTCGTCACGGATGTTATGTTTAAAGGCCGCTAGGGCTTCGGCATCCGGACAGTCGACAATTTGGTTCTTTTTGGTTAGGAACCGAGTCCAGAATTTCCTGGCTGACTCTCCGGGCTATTGTGTTATGTGACTTAAATCATCAGCATCCGGTGGTCGCACATAAGTGCCCTGGAAGTTGTCCAGGAATGCATCTGACAGGTTCTCCCAACTTCCGATGGAGTTTGCCGGCAAGCTATTCAACCAATGCCGAGCCGGCCCTTTGAGTTTTAGCGGGAGATACTTGATGGCGTGTAGATCATCCCCGCGGGCCATGTGAATGTGGAGGAAGAAATCCTCTATCCATACCGCGGGGTCTGTAGTACCATCGTATGATTCAATGCTTACAGGTTTAAACCCTTCTGGGAATTCATGATCCATTACTTCATCAGTGAAGCATAGGGGGTGTGCGGCGCCTCTGTGCTGGCTATATCATGACGCAGTTCATACGAGTCTTGTCTGCTGTGTTTGGCCCAGCGGGATTTGCTTTTAGTATATCCGGCGTGACGGTCGTCGTCACGCGTTGGGGCACGCCCCCGTGATCCGTAGATCGATCTTTTATGTCCTGTTTTGTTTTCCAATACGTCCTGCAGGTTCTGCGTGTTACCCCGGGCCTTGGTATTTTTGTTTGACTGGCGACGAGTGTGGGCTGGACTTTGGGCTGATATGCCGCTTTGTCCCGGCCACGGGGCGGCCGGTCAGCCGCATCATACGCTGGTAGTGCAGGCTTTAATGCTTCCTCTTCGAGTTGGGGTAGCAACCTGCGCTTTGGGTAGCTTTTGGTTGGGCGCTCGAGTTCGTATTCCTCGGCCGCCAGGACCTCAGTCCATCAATCCGCTAGCATATCTTGGTCAGCTTGAAGCTGTTGTTGCTTTTTTTCAGGCTTTTTGCTGTGGCTATAAGCCGGTGCTTGAAGCGCTCCTGCTCGACGGGATCCTCAGGCACGATAAATTCTTCGTCGCCGAGGCTCACCTCGTCTTCGAAGAGAGGCATGTAATTTTCATCCTCTGATTCTCCGTTTGCTGCCCGTTCCTTAGGGCTAGCTTGCCCATCCTCCCGCTCGAAGCCTGGCTAGAGGGGATTGTCTTCGTCTTCGGCACTATCCGCAGCGTTATTGTCTCTTGTGCCGGTATCGCTGCTTTTGCTATGGCGGGGCTTAGAGCGGCGCCGATGACGCCGGTGCTTAGATTGCTTCTCGAGGGGATTATCATCTGTTGCCTTATTGCCATCGCTTTCTTTGGGGGTGTCCACCATGTATATGTCGTATGATGAGGTAGCAGTCCAGCGCCCTGTGGGCGGTGGTTCCTGTTCTTCTCCTTCATTGTCGTCCATACCGTCGATGTCTTCGGAGCCGAAATCGAGCATGTCGGTTAAGTCGTCGACAGTGGCTATTAAGTGGGTGGTGGGTGGGGAACAAATTTCTTCGTCGTCCGCTTCCCACTCAAGCCGGACATAGTTCGGTGAAGGTCCTCCTGACAAGGAGAGAGACCTTAATGAATTCAGCACGTCGCCCAAGGGCGAGTGCTGAAAGATATCCGCGGAGGAAAACTCCATGATCGGCGCCCAATCAGATTCGATAGGCACGGACGCAGGCGGTTCGGAGCCCGTGGCCAGGGACGGATCCGAGGGTCCGGCAACACAGGTCTCATAGGAGGTGAAGTCAGTATTCGGCTCTATCGCCGCTGAGTGTGCGGCCTCCGTGGCGGGGTCTATCCACCCGCCCTCGGACGGCGCGATCTACTCCGGATCGAGGGCCGGAGTTGCCACAGGTGTGATCTCCCGAACACTGTCCGGCGACAAAGTTAAGTCGTGCTCGTCGTGACTATGTGGCGCACCTGACACGGGCTCGAATCCATCGAAGATCAAGTCTCTGCGGATGTCGGTGGTATAGTTCAAGCTTCCAAACCTGACCTGATGGCCAGGGGCGTAGCTTTCGATCTACTCCAGATGGCCAAGCAAGTTGGCCCGCAGTACGAAGCCGCTGAATACGAAGATCTGTCTGGGGAGAAAAACCTCACCCTGTATAGCATCGTTGCCGATGATCGAAGGAGACATCAACCCTTTATCGTGACGGCACAATGGAACTCTCAATGAAAGCACCAATGTCGGTGTCAAAACCGGCGGATCTCGGGTAGGGGGTCCCGAACTATGCGTCTAAGGCGGATGGTAACAGGAGGCGGGGGACACAATGTTTACCTAGGTTCGGGCCCTCTCGATGGAGGTAATGCCCTACTTCCTGCTGGATTGATCTTGATGATATGAGTATTACAAGAGTTGTTCTACCACGAGATCGTAGAGGCTAAACCCTAGAAGCTAGCCTATGATTCTGTTGTTGTCCTATGGACTAAACCCTCCGGTTTATATAGACACCGGAGGGGGCTAGGGTTACACAGAGTCGGTTACAAGGGAGGAGATCTACATATCCGATTTGCCAAGCTTGCCTTCCACGCAAAGGAGAGTCCCATTCGGACACAGGACGAAGTCTTCAATCTTGTATCTTCATAGTCCAACAGTCCGGCCAAAGTATATAGTCCGGCAGTCCGAGTACTCCCTAATCCAGGACTCCCTCAAAAGGGACTGAAGAAGTGTCAATTTTAGGTAGAAGGCGTCCCGATAATTTGGAGGGTGAAAATCTTGATGAAAATTTTGATAAAAGTGGGTTTGGAGAGGTTAAAACTTCAACTAGCGATGTTCCCACTCTTTTGGATTACAAAGACTTTAATTATGATAATTGCTCCTTGATTGATTGTATTTCTTTGTTGCAATCCCTGATAAATTCACCCCATGCTTATCAACAAAATAAAGCTTTTACTAATCATATTGTAGATGCTATGATGAAAGCATTGGAAGAAAAGTTGGAGTTAGAGATTGCAATTCCTAGAAAACTACATGATGAATGGGAACCTACCATTAAATTCAAGATTAGAAATTACGAGTGTTTTGGTTTATGTGATTTGGGTGCTAGTGTTTCCACAATTCCAAAATCTCTATGTGATGTGCTTGGTCTTACCGATATCGAAGAATGTTCTCTTAATTTGCACTTGGAGGATTCCACTATTAAAAAGCCTTTGGGAAGAATTAATGATATTCTTATTCTCGCAACTAGAAATTATGTGCCCATAGATTTTATTGTTCTTGATATTGATTGCAATCCGTCTTGTCCAATTATACTTGGTAGACCGTTCTTACGCACTGTTGGTGTTGTGATTGCTATGAAAGAAGGCAATATTAAATTTCAGTTTCCACTAAGAAAGGGTATGGAACACTTCCCTAGAACAAGAATTAGGCCACCATATGAATCAATCATGAGGGCATCCTATGGATCAAAAGTTAAAGATGACAATACTTGAATCTATGCATTATGCCTAGCTAGGGGCATAAAACGATACCTCTCGTTGGCAGGCAACCCAATAAATAAATTTATTTTTGCCTTTTTATTTCTGTTCTTGAGTGTTTACATAATTATGCCTCTGTTATGATTGTGTTTTTTATGTTTTAATTAAGTTTTGTGCCAAGTAAAGCCTTTGGGATTATGTTTGGTGATAGGTTATGCGATCTTGTTGGAAAACAGAAAATTTTGCGTCCAGTAAAATAATTTTCATAAATCATAGATGTGACTAAAGTTTCTGATTTTTTACACAAGTTTTTTTGACCACTGAAACAGTAGCAGAGGCTCCTACTGTGAATTAAATAAATAAATCAGGAACTGTACATGGTGTTTCCTTTACAAATCCATCCCCCTTTGGGGATGGAGAGAGAGGTGGGGGGAGAAGGCACTTAAAACAAGGTATCTAAGAAAGAAAGCAGAAAGGGTTTATTCTTTTCTCCCAGCCTATAACTGAGGAGGGATAAGTCTTCCTTCAGCCTAGAAAGCCAAGAACTTCTTGAAGTTGTGATTCCTCTAAAAATTTGTTGTTTCTTTCTTTCCAAATGCTCCAAGCCGACTGCAGGAAGATTTAGATGAACAAGGGCCTATTCCATAAGGTTTTGGCTGATTCAACCCATTCCAATCTATTGCCTTGAGTGGAGCCCTGCATTCCAATATTGGACCAGCTTTGTTGACTAAAAGAGCATTCCAAGAATAGGTGTTCCACCGTTTCATCTGTGCAAGTTGGACATAGTAGACATCCAAAGTTGCTGCCAATGTTATAGTGCCTCCTTTTGAGCATGTTTCTAGTATTCAATCTGTCAGATAGTAGTAGCCAACCGAACACTTTGATTTTCATAGTGGCTTTTGATTTCCATAGCCACGTATATGCTGGATGTGCTTGGATGTCATGGAAGTAGAAGGCATAGAATTTGTTCACCGAGTAATGAGGAAATCCCCAAATGCATGACCAATTATCATGCATTGAATGCTCGACCAGTCGTACTTCATAGGTCTTTTGCTGTAGCTCTCTCGTTTCTGCATGCGCCTGCGCTGAGAGCGGCAGGTGAAACGTTTCCTGCAAACTAGTGGTCCCCAAGAAGTCACGTACTAAGATGTCTTCATCTTTGGCAAATGAGAAAGCTCGTGGGTGTGTTTCTGCTAGAATTTCCCCCAGCCACATATCCTTCCAAAACAGGCTATCTGCTCCATTGTTCACATTGATCTGGGTGATCCCTGTGTATATTGGCATTAGCTTAGTGACATCACGCCACCAGAATGAACCGCAAGGTTTAGTGGCATGTGGAATCTTGGTGGTGTAATAAGTGGTCCAAATTAGTTCCACCCAAGGAAGGTCCCAATGATTGTAAAACTTATGCAGAAATTTGAGAAGTAGAGCCTCATTTTGGATTTTCAGATTGAGGACCCCAAGCTCTCCACATTTCTTTGGTTTACAAACCATGTCCCAGGCAGCAAGTGAGTTGCATTTATCGCCTTGGTCTGTTTTCTTTGTCCAGAGGCTTTTTTTGCGGATCTTATCCAGAAGTTCAATGATTCCAGCTGGGAGTTTGAGCGTGCACATGGCAAAAATAATGAGGGCGGTTATCACTGAGTTATGTAAAGATAATTTTCCTCCATAGGATATCATGTTGAGTGTCGCCGATAGTCTTCTTTCCAAACGACAGACCAATGGCATAAGATCATGCATGGTGGGCTTTGTTCTTCCCATAGGGAGACCAAGGTATGTCAATGGCATCTTGCCCACAACATATCCAAATATGTTGGCCAAATTGGTGTAGACTGATTCATCACAGTTGATCGGGACTAGGGTGGATTTGTGAAAGTTAATCTTTAAACCAATAGAGGTGGCATAGTCTGAGAGAATGTTACTGCTTGTTGTTGCTTGTAATGGACAGGCCGGCATTGCGAGGATCGTGTCATCCGCATATTGGATCACCGGCTAGTCTTTCTGGTTATTGCTTGGGAATGGCAGTTTGATAATATCTCGGGCAAAAGCATCATTGATTACATCTTGTAATAAATCCGCGGCCAGAACAAAAATAAGGGGGGACAAGGGGTCACCTTGGCGGACACCACATTTGCAGTGGAATTGGCGTCTAGGGACACCATTAAGAAGGACAACTGATTTTCCCGAGGCAAAAATGCATTTGATCCAGCCCAGCCATTTATCATTAAAACCCATGTTCCGCATGATCTCAAGCATGGTATCATGATCGATTGTGTCAAAGGCTTTGGCAAAGTCTAGTTTGAGTAACACAATCTCTTTTTTGGAAGCTTGGCATTGATAGATGTACTTGAAGGCCCAAGCCAGACAATCTTGGATCGTGCATCCTTTGAGGAATCCGTATTGATTGCGATGCACGATCTTGAGGATAATTTTTTGTAGCCGGTTGGCCAAAAGTTTGTTGATCACCTTAAGAAAACAATTAAGCAAAGTGATTGGTCTGTAGTCATTGACTGTCGAGGGTGCATTGGTCTTTGGGATTAGAGTAATAAGGCCCTCATTAATGCTCTCAAGAGTAAGATTACCATCAAAGAATTGGTTGCAGAGTTTGTAGAAATCCTCCTTGATCACTTCCCAACAAGACTTAAGAAATACTACAGTAAATCCATCAGGGCCCGGGGCACGATCAGCTGGCATCATTTTGATCACATTATCTACTTCCTCCTTAGTGAATGGTACCGTGAGTTCATCAAGGCCATCAATTTTTTTGATGATGCGGGACAGGTCAAATTTCATGTCATGTTGAGATTTCGTACCAAGTCTCTCTTTGAAAGTTTGAAAGATAATGGATTCTTTTCTTGCATAGTCCTTCGCACAGAAACCATAGTCTGTCGTAAGGGCTGCAATATTATTTCTATGATATCTTTCTGACGCCATTGCTTGAAAAAACTTGGAATTTTCATCACCAAACTGGACCCAACGGATGGTGCAACGTTTCTTCCAGTATGGTTTTTGATATGAAAGGAGTCTCATGAGATGCTTCTTGAGTATAATCCTGAAATTTGCTTCCGGTGTTGTGAGAGATCTCCTATTTTCCAACCCATCAATTTCTAGCAAATCCTTGTTAGTATTCTCAATTGCAATTGATAACTTGGAAATATTCTTACTCCAAATTTTAATATCATGTCGTAAGTTCTTGAATTTCTTGCTAAGATTTTTCGCCATGTTCTGAGAAGCAGCTGGTTTGGCCCAGGACTTCTTGACAGTGTCTAAAAACCCCGGGTGTTGGAGCCAATAAGACTCAAAGCGGAAAAGCTTCGAACATGGAATTTATGTTTCAATATTAATGACACAGGGTATATGATCTGAGACGGGCCTGCCAAGGGGTTTAACAAGGGTATTTGGATATGAACTGGTCCATTGATTACTTGTGAAAAACCAATCTATCTGTTCCAGCAAGGGGTCAGTTTGCATGTTGCTCCACGTGTATGCCCTGCCCTTGAGTGGTAGTTCAATCAATGCCTGCGTTCTGATGAAATCATTAAAAGTGATCATATCGCCAAAATTACCACCTGGTTTCTTACGATTATCAGGCCCTCTAATGAAGTTGAAGTCACCAATGAGTATCCAATCCTCATAAGAGGGGATATTAAGTGAGAATAACCAGGCAATGAAATTATTTCTTTGATCTCCCTGACATGGCCCGTAAACAAGATTAACTAATGTCCAAGACTGAGCCGATTGGGTGGAGCGAAAGCGAGTCACCAGCGCAAAATCTTCAGAAGCTACAGTGTGAACTGTGAAAATGGCACTATTCCAAATGGCAGCAATTCCCCCCGAGGGGACAAATCAAACTTATCAAATCTTCGAGGGCAACATGATTTAATGAAAGCATTATCAAACGAGGATTTTTTAGTTTCCTGCAAGCATATCACCGCATAGCCACTAGAGTTAATAGCATTAGAAAGCGCTAATTATTTGGCTTGAGAGTTTAGCCCACGTACATTCCAACATAGAACGTTCCAACTAACCTAAAGAGGCATAAGTAAAGTAAAAAGGAAATTTATGCAGCATCAGAAGATGATCCCGCTTCCTTGCTAGCAAGAAGCTCCTCCTCCGAGAGTTCAGCCGCTGGAATGCCACACATGACTGAGCCAATATGTTGTATCACTAGGATTGGAGTTGGCGGTGGCCGTGCAGCATCATCAGAAAGTTCAGTTATAGTGACTGAGGAGGCATCAGAGGGAGTGACCCGTGGCTTTACCTTGGAAACCCTATGTTTAACATCAGTGATTGGTGGCACTTTAAAACCATCATATTTGTTTTTGCGAGCACTTCTGCGGAGATTGGTTGAGGACTCAGGGACTGGCAATTTACCACGGCGACAGAGGTCAGTGACTTCTTGAGCAGGCAGGACATCTGAATCACTAGTGTTAGACTGTTGTAACACCATATTCTCAGCAGAACTAGTGACCTCCGTTATTGGATTCAGAGGAGTGGAGCTCTGCACAGTAGGAACTATTTCCAACACAGGAGAGAGGCTGCTTTGGGGCTCAGCTTCTAAGATTGCACGAAGTTGTTCAGTCAGGCAAAGTGCAGTAGAGGTGGTCATCTGTTCCACAAGAGAAGAGCTGGAGGAGTGATGAGTGACAGTTTTGGTGGCTTCAGAGAGTGTGAGAACACCATTTTCTTAAGTGATTACCACTTTAAAGTCCACTCTATCATCTCTAAGACCAAAACCAGAGCTCCAAGGGCCATAAGCCGCAATGATTGGCATAATAGTAGACTTGAGGAAATTTTTGAGTCTGATTATAGGAAATCCAACATTAATCATCATGGAGCTGAAAATATTTCCCTAGTCAGTCATTGCAAACTGCATCCCAGAAGCAGAGGGGGAAATTTCAATGTTCAGAGTATTGTGGTTTGGGGCAGTACTAGGCACCAAACTAGTTTCAGGAGTGGCAGACCCTTCTCCCATAGTTAGAGCAGAGAAAACATTGCTTGGTACCAGCACATAACTGTCACAAATTGTTGCACTTGAATCTGAACTATCATAAGCCGAAAAGGAGTCATTACATGCAGTACCTGGGCTGTCCTGAATGTTATTTGCAGGGAGGATCCCATCCTGGACTTGTAAACCTTCAGCTGCCAACCAGGCCTGATAATTTTACAGAGCAGGTGGAGCAGGCGGAGGGGAAGGAGGCCAAGCGTCCCAGCCAGCATCGAAATGAACATCATTCCCTTGGGCAGTGTTGTGTTGTGGCTGTTATGCATTAGGATTGGGCATGGCATTCTGAGCAAGCCAGTTGTGGAGCTGCGCTTGATACATCTGCTCAGCAGTGAAGCCATATCCAAACAATTGGTGGGGAATCCCAACTGCAGGTGGCGGATCAATGCCAGCTGGAGGAACATCGGGAATATGAGCATTCCAGTCACTGCTTCGAAGAATTGTGACACACACAGTCCAGCAGCGGCGTTCCCCTCCTAATTGATGCATGACAAAGCTCTTAGGAACCCGGCGTAGATTAAGCACTTTGGCTTTGATCAACACAAATTTTGCTGTCTCCTCTAGGATTATTCCAAGTAACTAATTCTCCAAATTTGTCCACAGACTTATGAATATAGTGAGAAGTTTGGTAGTCACGAGGAAATCCAATATAAAGCAACGAAACAAGAGGCCCAAAACTAGTCTGACGCATGTTGATAGCAGCATCAGGAGGAACAAATGAAACAACAATGCCCAGATTCAACAGTAGTCATCCTCATCTAATTCAAAAGTAGTACCGACCACAGCATCTCTGACAGCAGAATCCACAAAACCGAAAATGCCAATCCCAAGCGGATAATCATCTACTTAAGTGGGGAAGAAGTTGGACTTAAGGAGCAAACCTTCAATGGTGTGACGGAGCATGGCCTTCTGATGGAAGGGGACGAAGCAGTTCACTTCAGCAATGGCCAGGAAGTCATGGCGGAGTGGATGAACGGGGCTGACCACATTCTCATCTCCGAGAAGTCGATCTTCTGGTCCGAGCTCGATGGTCATGCCTTGCGGCAGGTAGGGGACGACATTGACCGGGTAGTTCGCCATGGGAGGGGTGGGAGGAGCAGCAGGAGGTGGAATCGAGGGATTGACAGGTGACAGGGAGGGAGGCATATCGGCAGGGGTATTTTGCTTCTTGGGAACCCAAATGTGACGCCTCTGCCTCTGCTTGACGCCACAGGAAGTTGCCATGTGGCCAGGCTCACCACATGATCTGCATCTAACAGTGTCGCTGCGTTTGGTGTCGGCATTGCCTTCTCGGTGGTTGCGGGTAAGTGAGTCATTAAAATTGGACCGGATCATTTGATGTCGTTGATAGTCATTGATTTGAACAGACTGTGATATATTTCCATTAATAGGCTGATAGGACTCTGTTACAGCGGGAATGCAACCTTCTTCAGAGGGAAAGAAATCCTTAGAATTGTCGAGTTGCCTCTGTAGGGGTGGGCTTGCATCATTAGATATGGGCTAATATCCCATGGCTAACTTAGGAGCCCATTTCAGACGAGGGATCTAGCCCACCCAGCATTCACTAAAGTAGTGGCCCAATCAACCACAATGAGAGCACAATTTTAAGCCCGGCAGTTAAAATAAGAATGGCCTGGAGAGTTGGAAGCTGGGCAACCTTTGAATGGAGTAGATGTGACCTTATTGTGGCTCGTCCCAACATTGCATGGAGCCTCTATGATTTCCACCTCTGGACTAGGATGGGACTGTAACGTGCATTGGCAAGGAACCTCAAGGCAACTAGAACAAGGTATACCCGGACAATTATTAGAGAGGTGTCCCAAGATATCACAATTAGAGCATATCCGTAGACGCTTGTAAATGTAGTCCAATGGCGGGATGGAAGTGTGAGGGACCATATAGTTGCAATGTGGCTAATTGAATATTCAAAATGTAATTGGTCCAGAATGTAAAAGATCATAAAATTCGGTATTGAATCCCAATATCCTTGTTTAAAAAACTGACCTTCAAAATGCATCTTATCCATAGTGGGGGACGGGTAGGTAAGTCACAATTAAATTTGCCCAAGCATAATCCATCTCGTAATAAATGTAGATTGCCATGATTTGTCATTGACTCATTAAGTTGATTGGTCAATTGTAAACTCCCGAAACTTAGGCCGACCACTGATGGACAGTCATTAAGTTCTCGTACCGTGTTACCCAAATTGCTAGTAATGGCCGGAGTGGCAGTGTTGGTCGTCGGCGGTAGGAAGTTCGGTGAACCGTGTGGGAGGATATACTCGGGAAAACCTTGCCCACCTAAACCAGCATTAGAAGCAGAATTCACTTGGCTACTAGAGCGAAGGAAATCCAGATTAGTCCTGATAGCAATTGGTGACCGAACAGAGATATCATGAGCCATCTCATCTGAGTGCCAGAAATTGTCCACCGGGGTGGTAGCATGATCCTGGGCTCGAAAGAGTTGAAAGTGACAGATGAAATCTGGCCAGATATGATCCTTGAAATGGTAAATGAAATGACCAACCTTATTGGAAGCCACCGAAAACCAAAAACGACGATCGCTCAAACTTTGAACCTTGAATCCCGAGGCTAAACCTCCAATGCAACATTATAACGCTAATCCAACAGATTCCACAGAGAGAGCAAAGGAAGCCGAAGAGAAGTAGACAACCAAGAAGAATTCCTTGGTTCCATGACCGGGAGAGAAATGGACCGTAGATCCAAAATGTCGACGCACCTGATCCGCGACCGCAAGGCCGGGGTTGAAATCCCAATGCAATAGTCCCTCCATAGCGTGCGTCGGTCGGGATATCCATTAGAGTGGTGGTAGAGCAGGTGGAGAGGAGAGGTGGAGGAGAGGCATAATGTCTACTACGCAACTTTATTCTTGTAGACTCGTGTTGGGCCTCCAAACGGAGAGTTTTGTAGCACTGTAGCAATTTTCCCTCAAGTGGATGACCTAACGTTTATCAATCCGTGAGAGGTGTAGGATGAAGATGGTCTCTCTCTCAAACAACCCTACAACCAAATACAAGAAATATCTTGTGTCCCCAACACACCCAATACAATGCCAAATGTATAGGTGCACTAGTTCGGTGAAGAGATGGTGATAAAAGTGTATATTGATGGTAGAAATATATTTTTATAATCTGAATAAATAAAAACAGCAAGGTAGCAAATAGTAAACGGGCACAAAAACGGTATTGCAATGCTTGAAAATGAGGCCTAGGGTCCATACTTTCACTAGTGCAATCTCTCAACAGTGCTAATATAATTGGATCATATAACCACCCCTCAAAGTGCGATGAAGAATCACTCCAAAGTTCCTATCTAGCGGAGAACATAAGAATAAATTGTTTGTAGGGTATGAAACCACCTCAAAGTTATTCTTTCCGTACGATCTATTCAAGAGTTCGTACAAAAATAACACAAAGCTATTCTTTCCGTTCGATATGTCCTAGAGTTTGTACTAAAATAACACCAAAGCAAATTCATATTCATAATATTCAATCCAACACAAAGAACTTCAAAGAGTGCCCCAAGATTTCTACCGAAGAAACAAAGATAAGAACGTGCATCAACCCCTATGCATAGATTACCCCAATGTCACCTCGGGAATCCATGAGTTGAGTGCCAAAACATATATCAAGTGAATCAATATGATACCCCATTGTCACCACGAGTATTCAATTGCAAGAAATATATCAAGTGTTCTCAAATCCATAAAAGTATTCAATCTGATAACAACGAAATCTCAAAGAGAAAATCTCAATTCATCACAACAAGATAGAGAGGGGAAAACTCCATATGATCCAACTATATTAACAAAACCCGCGATACATCAAGATAGTGACATATCAAGAACACGAGAGAGAGAGAGAGAGATTAAACACATAGCTACTGGTACAAACCCTCAGCCCCGAGGGTGGACTACTCCCTCCTCATCGTGGTGGCCGCTGGGATGATGAAGATGGCCACCAGAGATGATTCCCCCCTCCGGCAAGGTGCCAGAGCGGGGTCTAGATTGGTTTTTGGTGGCTACAGAGGCCTGCGGCGGCGGAACTTCTGATCTAGGTTCACCCCGAGGGTTTTCGGAATATTTGAGTATTTATAGGGTAAAGAGGGGGTGCAGGAGGCCATCAAGGTGGGCACAACCCACCTGGGCGCGCCTGGGCCCTCAGGCGCGCCCTGGTGGGTTGTGCCCCCCTCAGGGCACCCGCCAGGTGCTTCTCTGGCCCATCCTGGGTGTTCTGGTCCATAAAAAATCTCCAAAAAGTTTCGCGGTGTTTGGACTCCGTTTGATATTGATTTCCTGCGATGTAAAAAACAAGCAAAAAACAGCAACTGGCACTGGGCATTGGGTCAATAGGTTATCCCAAAAAATGATATAAAGCTGCTATAAAATGATTGTAAAACATCCAAGAATGATAAAATAACAGCATGAAAACTTCATAAATTATAGATACGTTGGAGACGTATCAAGGCACCATCTCGAAATACCAAGTTGCAAGAAGGTTGTTCTATTGGTCGGATATCATTTTTTTACACAAGATTGATATACAACTTTTCTACATCGTCCTAGTTTTTTAGAATTTCTGGATTTACAGAAGTATACGAAGTTTTCAGATTGCTTCAGACTGTTCTGTTTTTTGATAGATTCTATTTTCCTTGCATTGTGTGCTTATTTTGATGAATCTATGGATTGTATCGGGGGGTATAAGCCATAGTAAAGTTGGAATACAGTATATATAATGCAATAATAAAATATGAATGGGTTTGCAACAGTACTTAAAGTGGTGATTTGCTTTATTATACTAACGGATCTCACGAAGGTTTTGTTGAGTTTTGTGTGATTGAAGTTTTCAAGTTTTGGGTGAGATCATGATGGGGAATAAGGAGTGAAAACAGCCTAAGCTTGGGGATGCCCCATGGCACACCAAGTTAATATTCAAGGAGAACCAAGAAACTAAGCTTGGGGATGCCCCAGAAGGTATCTCCTCTTTCTTCTAACGACCATCAACATTTTACTTGGAGCTATATTTTTATTCGTCACATATCATGAGTTTTGCTTGGAGCGTCTTGTATTATATGAGTCTTTGCTTGTTTTACTTTTTAGTTTGTCACAAGTATCCTTGCTGGACACACCTATTTGAGAGAGCCGAAATTATCCTATGATTTGTTAGAATTGCTCTTTATGCTTCACTTAAATTTTTTGAGCTATGGAATTGCTCTAGTGCTTCACTTATATCTTTTTTAGCACGGTCTGCTTTAATATTTTTGACGAAATACTCTCATGATTCACTTATATTTATTTGAGAGTTAGTAACTTTGAAGGAATTCTCTCATGCTTCACTTATATTATTTTGAGAGACGAAAATTTGTATGCTCATGTTCTTCACTTAGATTTGTTTGAGCTTGTCAAAGCAACTTCAATATATGAAACTAGTCCCAATGTGATAGATATTCAAGAGGGATATAACAAAAAAACTTTCATGAAGATCATTGGACAAAATAAACTTGATTCTTCGTAATAGTTTTGAGATATGATGATAGTGATATGTGAGTCATGTTGGTGAGTAATTATGCTTTAGTAAGAATATTGGTGTTAAGGTTTGTGATTCCCTATGCAAGCACGAAAGTCAATAGTTATGCAATGAAATTACATCCTACTTGTGGTGCATTATTCGGTGTTAGTTATGCTTAATGCTCGCTTATGTGATTTTTTGTTTCTTAGTTGGTTGCTTCTCAATATTTTTGCTAGCCTCCACTTATGCTAAGTAGAGATACTACTTGTGCATCCAAAATCTTTAAACCTAGTTTTGTCATATGAGTCCACCATACCTACCTATATGCAGTATTTCTGCGCCGTTCTAAGCAAATTTGTATGTGCCATCTCTAATTTTCAAAATAAATTTCCTTTTTGTGTGCTCGTACCGCTCATGAAGCGGAAGGGGGTGGCCAATATTTTCCATGCTAGATGTGCTATTCTCAATATGAGTGTTTATTCACTTGTCATTGCACGAGAGTACGGCGGTAATAGGGATGCCCAATCCCGAAATGTGAGTGAGTAGGTATTGCCATGCAACGGATACACTAGAGCTATAAGTGTATGAAATCTCAAAAGAAAACTAAGTGAGTGTGCATCCAACTTGCTTGCTCATGAAGACTTCGGGCATTTGAGGAAGCCCTACATTGGAATATACAAGCCAAGTTCTATAATGAAAAATTCCCACTAGTAATATATGAAAGTGACAAAATAGGAGACTCTCTATCACTACTGCAGGATGCTGCTAACGTGACACTACGATCAAAGACCCTTCGACGAAACTGTGTGCGATACCATAGTCACAAACGGTGGTGTAAAAAAAAATCAAAAAAGGTGCAAAACTTTTGCGATGGAGGATGCATCAAACACGGTTCAAATTTTAGTTGTGTGTGCGATTAAGGGCATACAGTTCCGCTCAATTAACCGTTTGCGATGAGGAGGAACAAAAGAAACGGGCAGCCAGATGAAGGTGTGTGTGATGTACAGCATACGGTTCACTCGGATGAACTGTTTGTGATTAGGCAACACAAAAGAAACGGTCATCCAGATCAAAGGTGTGTGCGATATACGGCATGCGGTTCACTCGGATGAACTGTTTCCATTGAGACATGAGAACTGAAACGGGTCAAATGAACAAGATGTGTGTGATACGAGGCAAACAGGTCTGTAATCGGAAACATGTGCGAAGACTGATAACAACACAGACGATTACTGCTAACAAGCCATGTGTGTTGTGAGCAAACGATTGCTGGTATACAATTGTGAGTGATTGATGAAAACATCACCGACGGGTTCCATTGTTTAGTCCGTGTGCGATGTGATTTTCTAATTCCGCACAGCATCTACGCTCTGTCTACAGAGCATCAACATATATACTTAAAAAGACAGCATTGCATAACCAAATTAAGTATACAATTACACAAGTGACTGCACACATAACATTTCCACACACCAAAGAAAGCAATTACATGCATACTAAAGTAGGAGAAACGAGGGTCTAATCATCTACTTATTGTTGCGATGAAGCTTGCCATTGCTCTGCTTCCGGCTGGATCCCTGGCCGTTTTGGGGAAGGAGGCATTCCTCATGTCCACGACCCGCCTGTACATGTCATAGCTCGTGTACGCCTCCTTGGCCATGTACACGACGTGAGCTTTGTCGAGTTTCTCCATCCAGGCCGAGTGCCAGGCACGCTTGTCCTTGTTGCACGAATGCTTCATGTCTCTGTAGTAGGGGTCGATGATGGCCTCGGCGAAGTGAACCAGTGAGTCCTTCTCATGCTCCTTGCTGCCCCAGATCTTGTATTGGCCCTGGATGTCAACAAGATTCTGGCAGGCGATGCCCGAATTCTCGAGCGCCTTTACATCGTTGGTGATGTCCACCGTAGCGAACATGTAGTGGGGGCTGTTGACAAACCTGGCGAAACGCTCGCAAGGCCTTGTGGCCAAGCAGTAGTGGTAGACGAGGACATGGTGGCGCACACACATCTGGGCGACGACGACCTTGGTACGAGACCCGGCACGAGCGCGGGTGTACTCGAGGTCGAACTCGACCACCTTGTACTTCTCCACGGGAAGCAATAGCTCCATGATGTGGATGGAGTGCCCCACCCATACTGGGTCGTTGGTGTACACCATCGAGAGGTCCATGAACCTTTTGTGGGTGTCCACCACGGCACGCATGGTGAACTGCTGCTCGTCGTCGGTAGCCGCTCGGAGCGCCATTGGAGCCGCCCAGGATACCCTCTAGGAATTTCTCATGGTGGGTGTGCTTCTTGCAATGGTGGGGCGCCTTCAAAAGGTTGAAGAGACACAAGGGTAGGTTAAATGGCCACTGTAATAAATGGGGGCCGGCCGGCCTGTAATCATCACATCTTGTCACAGCGTTCATAGCGGAGGATTCTAGTGCACGCTTGACAACACCACACCGCAGGCGTGGGCTCGAAGAGGCACCAAATATATTGTCACTGAGCCTGTTCCCGCGCTACCGTGTTGTTTACCGTGCAAGCTTCCCGCCCGGCTAGTTTGGCCACGCGTCGACTAGAAGAGGGACAATTCATGGGCGTTTATTGGCAAAAAGCTTTGTAAAAACGAAGTGTGTGGAATGACTTCGGTCATAAGTTTACCCCTGGGTGATGAGGTCAAAGTTACAAAGAAGGGTGATGGTGGACACTCGAGTGCGATAATTAATTCTGTGCTCTACAGTGCACAAGGTGGAAGAAACCAATTGTGTGCAATAATGTCAAACATCGCAGTCGAGTTAGCTATACAGATCGTGTGCTGTGAGATCAACAAGGTAAACTTATTCGAGAATGGTTAATAAAATCTATGACCATTGCATATTAAGGTCAAAATAGTGCTAGCAATATATGAGTCTCATACGATGCCATTTCAACGGTTGTACCACAAAAGCTCAAAATGTTACAAGGTTCAAATTCCAGAGTTATATGGCTCAAATTCAAAGATTACAAGGTTCAAACTGATATTAGAAATGAAATTCAGCTCATCAGCTGCAAACGCTCGCGCTGATCCGCTGAACATGGATATCAGAGAGGTTCAAACTAATATCACCGCTTCTAAGTCTGGTTTCGAAACCTCACATTTTTTGCAAAGGGGCCAGCCACTGAGAAGTCATGTATGGGGTTGACACGATGACTTCCGATTACTCTATCATCTGAAGTTCCAAAATGAAATTCAGCATTTTTGGAGCCTACTCCATTCTGCCGAAGGCGCCGGCGCTGATCAACAAACCATTCATTTTTGCGAAATAAATGTAGGGCAAACCTCATTTCCTTCAGCACCCTTGCTCTAAGAACAAAGAACCTGGCGAATATAATCTCCGTTAAGGTCCCTCGGTAGGAGTTCAAAGTAATTTATGAGAGATGCAGATCTAGGCATTCGACGTGATTGTTATATTGTATCACATTATCCACCACTGGGCCTAATTTTATCTGCAAAAGAAGAAAACGTGTTAGTGCCTACATGCAGTTTTGAACATTACTACAGGCCTAGCTATTTGGTTTGCAGGATTTGTAAAATGCACTAACATGCCATCTTCGATCTAACATGATTAACATGGGCATTTGATTACAGTCCAGAAAAATGTAGCCTTCTTCACAAGCGGTTGGAGTGGATGAAAAGTTCCCTAAGAAACTTGTACAGATGAATCCAAAGGAGAAATGCTTATTCATTGTAACCATATGGATCAAGCAACCAATATGGGGGGACATGTATGTACTGAAATCCTTCGAAAGAACCTTCATAAATCATAGTACATTGTCATTGTAAACTTGGAAAAAGATGTCACAAATTGAACTCCCTTATGGTTAACATTTAACAGGAAAGGAACATCACCTCGATATATAGCTTCTCTAGGCACGGAAAGCATCTCAGGAAACTGACAACTTGCTCCAGGTCAGGGCCGATAGATTCTAGTGCCAAGACCTTCACTGTGCGTAGTTTCAGGGTCAAGCTTGTCAGAATCATTTTCTGAATGACAGCCGAACAAACATCTTCAAAATTAGAAAGAATGTTAATTTGTAGAAGGAGAGGTAGAAGGCGGTTGTTGTATCTGAACGGGTGTGGATCCAGTAACAAGTTCGGAGTATTTGTCAGACGAGTAGCCCACCACTGTCAATTTCGGTGCAGAAATGACATTGATTCTTGTTGGACCTTCTTGATCAACTACAAGTAATCTCTCAAGTGCAGGTGTGTCCTCAATGACCATACCGTGGTACACATCTTGTGGTGTCTTCCTACCGCACCAGCAACACACATAAATAGTCCGGAGAGGCATGGAGGTGATGTGGAAGGTACTCAACCCATTGATCACCTGAAGACGAAGGTACTCGAGTGCAGTACAACCACGGAGCAGGCGCTCCATGTCACCCTTTGAGAGGCAGACGGCGACGAGCTCGAGGTGCTTCAGTCGTGGTAGAATAAGAGCGGGCGCGTCATTAAGGGGCAGGAAATGGCAGTTCCTGAACTTGGCGACGCGCAGCATGGGCACGAGGCGGAGTGCGGACGTTGGAAGCGACCGCATATGCCCATCATCAAAAGTGAGCTCCTTGAGCTGATCTAGGGCGGGGGATCGGAACCAGTCGTCAAGCTTGGCTCGGTCCTTGCCGTTGGAACGGAACTTGCCCATTCTAAGGCCTTTGGTTGGGCCAAGGTGACTGCCGAGGATCTTGGAGAACGCTTCCAAGCTTTTGCGCTAGCCATGGCAGAGCTCGTGGGTGTCGATGAGGTCGAGAGGGCTGGAGTTCCATAGGGGGTGCCACCGACGGGAAAGGAGGGTTGTCCGCACCCCATATTTGATTGGGAGGAGGGAGATGATGACTTTCAACATATCATCGCGGAGGCTGCTGATGAAGTCTAGGCCTGTTGGAGTCGCTTGCGGTTCTAGCTCGCCCCGCCTCCGCTTGTTGGCAGTCCCGTTCTCCACCTCTGGAGTCTCCTTGTCAGCGGCGCTTTCTAATAGAAATGGGAGTATAGGGAATATTTATTTAAAACAGGGCAATAGAAAAGTGTATTGGTAACTAGAAGTTATTAGGTAGGAATATAGTAAGAAAAGGGAATAACAATTGGTTGCTTAAATACTACACAATTCATTTGACATTGCTGGGTAAGTCAACATGCAGATAGTTGAAAAGAAAACTTACTTCGAACAAAGTCTGGACGGATGATTTTGTCGGGGAAGTTAGCATATATCTCATGACCAGGCCCTTTTATGTGTAGTGCAATTTTAGTGCCAGCTTTCAGTACATAAAACTTTGCAATTTGTTTCCAAAAGCCAGTGCCAAAATAGGAGTCACCACGTTCATCAAGTCTTACAGTAGCAATGATTGTAAATCCATGGTTTGTGTGCAGTATGACATCCGTGGATCCTTGATCTATGTAAAGGGAAAAATTGTGCACTACATAATCTGTTGCATAGCACGGGATGTTCTGCAGAAAATGGTAGGATTGTTAATGAAAATATGGTAACATGCAAATGTGGGCCCAAATTGAAAGAACCGTATAACAGTTGAAATCGAAGGAAAAAAATCTATAATTAAACAGATAGGGTAAACAAGATATCATGGAAATATGAGAGTAATCGAAAGAAAAATACATCATTAATTTGCCTAATATAGAAAGAAGAGGGGGGAAATCCCCTTTGACGTATATGGTGCATGTGGCACCTTTTATCCAAATGTAGCAATATTTAGAATATGTTCAGGAAAGTAGGCCATGCCAACCGATTTAGGGTGAGATTGAACATACCACGCGCGTCCTCAAGTTATCTGGTACGGAGAGATGGAATCTCTGGCGGCGGTCGCAAAGTCCTGAAGTGTCGGTGCACTGTACATTCTATGAATGAAAGAAAACCCTCAAATCAGCTTGAATAAAATGAATTCACAGCGATTTTCGCTGGGTGATTAAAGGAGGCAGATGAACTGGGATAAGAGATGTGATAATATCTTGTTAAATTAGTTACCGTGTCATCCATGAGAAAGAACCCTCGGTACGGCAGATTCCCCAACCGAGCGGAGCTGGGTCGACCGCGAGCAGCGTCGAGAAAGTCGATGGTGATAGGCGGCGGCAAGCAGAAGTGGTGAAATGTGGTGGGCTTTGTCGGCAGCCTGGCGGCGGCGGTAGGTGTCGAGCTAAGTGTTTACCGCCGCGATAGGCGGTGCCATGGCATAGACGCGGAGGAGCTTGTGCAGGTGTGAATGGGGAACGTACTGGAGGGGCCGAGGGGGTGGCGGGCGGGGTGAGGATTTTTGTGATGTGGGGATGGTGAGGGTTTTCTTTTCTCTTTTTTGAATTGGGTGGTGAGGGTTTTCTGTCCCACAAAGAGTTTTGGGGGCGACGGTTTGCTAGAGCGAACCGTGTGTGATTGACGCAGCAGGCAAAATGAAAGTCATTGCACATGGTTCCAATTTTGGGAACCGTGTGTGATTGACGTTCTACCTCCGTCCTGGTTTATTGGTCCCCCGTTGTAATTTTTACCAAAATTTGGCGAAATATTGAACATACTCAGACATAGATAATAAGCGTACACGTACATAAGCATAGTTCAACCATAAGTACATAGTTCAACCGTCATTAAGCATACTCAAGCGTACATAGTTCGATCCATCCCACATCTCATCTCACATGCGGCCGGCACAGTCCTGAAGCTTCTCCAGGTACTCGGCGTACGCGTCGTGCGCCACCCTGCGAGAATACTTCAGCTTGAAGAAGCCAACGGCCTGTCCTCTTGCATGCGCCAGAACACTTAGATACGCGTCCTGAAGCTTCTGGTTGCAAAATGGGCATCCATAGCCGCCGTTCTAGGTCCTAATACGCCTGTTATGCATTCCCGCATAAAGCTCCCTCAGGATTTACCTCTTGTACCTCCTCTGGCCATCTTCATCCTCGCTGTCCACATTGTCAGACTGCACCTATACAAATAGTAAAACAAATTTGGCATCAAATCAATGATTACATGCCGTGAAGTAGGATTAGGAATTTATGGCTATTTATTTATACATATCCAGAGATTATGGTTTGATTTTTAAGCACACTCGTCTATGTACAGACCAATCTTGAAGAAAATAATGGCACAAACATATGTAGGTCACTCAAAATCAATTGTCAAGCCCTGGCTAGGGATTATTAGCACGAACACTAATCCTAGTCGGATTACTAGCAGAAATCATTTGCACAGATGAAACAACTAATCACTTATCACCTGTACCATTCAAACAATGAATACACTACACGGATCTAACGAAACTTACTCAGATTTCATGGATTGGGAGAACATAACCATAGGATTTCTATTCCAAAAAGGGGGAGGCAGGAGTAACCAGAGAAACCCTATGATCTATTTGACACATAAATGGGTATAGATGACTAACCAGCTGTCCGTCGTCGTCGGAGTCGTCGCCGGAGTGGTCGTCGGAGTCGATGTGGAACTCCGCCTCCGGCTGTGGAAGCTCGATGACGTCAGGGTGCAGCGATAACTCACCGGCGGTGATGGCAACCTCTTATCCATCTCCACGCCGTGCTCCGGTGCTTTAGCAGCCCTGGCGTCGCCACTCCCTCCGATGGGGCGCTTCGGCGGCATCCTCATACACTGTCGGCTTTGAGGACTGAGAGCGGCGTCGAGGATGCAAGCGGAGAGAGACGATTGTGTGTTCGTAGCGAGGATGGGGGGTGCGGCCGCTCGGGCGCACCATTAATATGGAGTAGTGGGAGTTGTGGGAGAGAGGCGGGCGGCGGTCAAACCGATGGCTCGCCTCCCGGTGAGCCTTGCACCGGACTGCTGGCATGCCTACCAAAGTTTCACACAACTACTCGCACGCCTCCCGATGACACTGCGCAGCGAGCACGCCTCCGTCAATTCACACACCTGCACGCGCGCCTCGCGGCGGACAGCTCGCATGCGTCCCGTCAACTCATGCCTGCTCGCACGCCACACGGGTCGCGCGGTGGCACGTATATTGTTTTTCTATTTGGATGGTTAATGCTGCCACTTTATTGCTTAACCGAAGCATGACACGTAGTTATTGTTGGTCTAACGCTCATGGTTCGAATAAATAATCCGTTTGGGATATTGGTTCCCAATTATTAATAATCTCCCATCTGTAACTAGATAAAGATTACATCAAAACTGGTCTCAAATTTGACAAAAAAAAGTATAATGCCACTTTGTATTGGTGTCCATATGACAACACGATAAGTTTCATGAACTTGAAATAAGTTTTGGATGTACTAGAATTTAAAAATCAAGATTCTCAATGTTTGAAATTTGTTGGACGGGGAGTAAACATGCACCCAGTGAGACACATGTGTTTTTGCAATCCATTTAGGTGCACTGTCACGTGTGCATGTAGCTCAAATTTGATTTCTGCACATTATACCCGTAGAAAATCAATCAATCAATGTACTAAAACGTCTTAATGATCTCTGTGATTTTTTTGAAATTAAAACGTCCCTCCTTTGGTAACATGTATGTTCACCGCAGGATAATTAATTTAACATGCATCGTAGTTGCGGTGGATTCGCGGTATGTGTGGGGGTGTGTGCGTCTGGGGGTGGCGGGTGGCTCGCAGTACACTACGAGTTGTGAGCCACCGTGTGGGTTGGCCATTTTGTTAGGCAGGTCGGTGCCACATCAGGGTCGTGAAATCGTTATTTAAAACATACACAACCCTTTCATACATAAATGTTTTGGCCACATGCAGTCGATGGTTGTCCTACACGACACTCGATACTCGCATGTGACGCTTTCTGTTGGCCCGCGAGGCCGTCGGCCATCACTTTGACGAACAGCCGGCAGTGAGGTTAATTTGACCAGCAGGGTAGAATCTTTTTTGTTTGTGTTATGGTGGTATATAATACGCGTCGAAAAGGTGGGAGGGGACTAGCATATATACTATACGTACGCATCCGTGACAAGTACACCTCACTCAGTGTCGGGACTTTTTGGTTACCGAGGCACGTGCCACATCAAAATTGTGAAATTGGTTATTCAAACATCACACAACAACTTTTTGGACCAGATGCATATCCTAGCTAGGACACTCACGTGTGACGCTTCCATCTATGGGCCCACGAGGCCATCGTCGATGCATGCATGCATCACCTTGACCTACATCGGGAGAGGTTAATTAATTTCACCATCGATGAGGATTCTTTTGGGTTGTACATATATTACGGCAGGAGCATATAGTATACGGTGAAGAGGGGGGAAGGGGACCGTCATATGTAGTACGCTTGATATGAACCTCACTCTGTGTGGGTGCATGGTTTATGGTTTTTGACGCATGTGGCACATCAAAGTTGTGCATTTTGGGTATTCAACATATATATGTTTGGCCCACATGCAAAGCGGTGGTGGTTGTCCTCTGCACCCACTTAAGCGGTTATCGACGATATCAATGCTTTCCATCTGTGGACCCACTTGGTCCATCACTACTTTTTGCCTGACAACAAGAGAGGTTAATTTGACTTAGGAGGGGATTATTATTTTTTCTCAGGGATGACATGTATGATACAGTTTGAGCACACACACATGCATGTGTACGCATGAATCCCTCCCATCGAGTCGAAGTGGCCAGTACAACGACACATCATGAACCGATCTCGCTCTGTCTGGGGAGCTAGTGTACGATTTTTGACACACGCGCCACATCAATGTTGTGTATTCAAACATGCGTGCACGCATCACCTCCATACATATGCATGTAGTGGTTGCCTTCGAACGATACACTCCCTCGCATGGTTATCGGCGACAAGCCTATATATTCGTGGGCCCGCGTGGACATCCATGATCACCTTGACCAACAACATGATAGGTTACCATGGCGGATTCTTCATTTGGTTCGTGTTATCATAGTATAGGTCATGGTGAGATTCAGACCTAATTAAGTTTGAGCGCATATACTATGCACGCATGCATGCATCAATCCCCGTCGTTGGTTTGAAGTGTGATGTAACATACATATGCATCGTCAACCTAACCCTCACTCAGTGTGGGGATTTCTAGTTCGAAATCACGGTGCCACATCAAAGTTGTTCCACTGTTACTCAAAAACACACCTCTCCATACATATGTTTGGGCCACACGCATGCAGTGGTTGTCTTCGGGGACTAGCTACTTGCGTGATTATTGGCGAGCTAGCCCATCTCCGGGGTCGCATGGACGGCCATCACTTTGACCAACAACAAGAGAGAGGTTGTACGACCAAGGTGGATTATTCTTGGTCCGTTTTATGATCCATCTTGGTGAGATATATCCCTCTCTGGCCTGCCGATTGAAAGTGTGTGTGTGGGGGGGGGGGGTTGCTACTTCGCACTTTGCTAGGTGAACCTTGGTTGGGGGGGCATGCATTCATAGCTTAGGATTCCCTTCGTGGCGACATGAGGGGGTGGGGGGCTGCTAGCTACTTCGCACTTTGCTAGGTGAGCCTCGGTTGGGGGGAGGGCATGCATTCATAGCTTAGGATTCCCTTCGTGCCGACGCGAGGGGGCTGCTAGCTACTTCGCACTTTCCTAGGTGAACCTCGGTTGGGGGGCATGCATTCATAGCTTAGGATTCCCTTCGTGTTGACACGAGGGAGGGGTGGCTGCTAGCTACTTCGCACTTTGCTAGGGTGAACCTCGGTTGGGGGGAGGGCATGCATTCATAGCTTAGGATTCCCTTCATGCCAACACGAGGGAGGGGGGCTGCTAGCTACTTCTCACTTTTCTAGGTGAACCTCGGTTGGGGGGCATGCATTCATAGCTTAGGAATCCCTTCGTGCCGACACGAGGGAGGGGGCTACTAGCTACATCGCACTTTGCTAGGTGAACCTCGGTTGGGGGGGCATGCATTCATAGCTTAGGATTCCCTTCGTGCCGACACGAGGGAGGGGGCTGCTAGCTACTTCACACTTTGCTAGGGTGAACCTCAGTTGGGGGGCATGCATTCATAGCTTAGGATTCCCTTCGTGCCGACACAAGGGAGGGGGGCTGCTAGCTACTTCGCACTTTGCTAGGGTGAACCTCGGTTGGTGGGGGCATGCATTCATAGCTTAGGATTCCCTTCGTGCCGACACGAGGGAGGGGGCTGCTAGCTACTTCGCACTTTGCTAGGTGAATGAACCTCGGTTGGGGGCATGGATTCATAGCTTAGGATTCCCTTCGTGCCGACACGGGGGAGGAGGGGGGCTGCTAGCTACTTCGCACTTTGCTAGGTGAACCTCGGTTGGGGGGGAGGGGGCATGCATTCATAGCTTAGGATTCCCTTCGTTCCGACACGAGGGGGGTGGGGCAAGCAATACCGTGCGCTTTGCGAGAGAGGTGCCACATCGAAGTTGCATTTGGTATTTGAAAATCAAACCAACCTTTTGATACATAAATTTGGTCCACATGAAGTGTGTTCGTGTTCTGACCCTCTCCCGCGTCATTTTTCGCCAAATTTATGAACATTAGACAAGTTGGATGACGCAACAGACATGGTTCTCTCAAACTAACCATGTGCCACGCCGGTGCACCTCTCACGCACACATCCGCACAGTACATTGGGCTCCACGAGGCTCCCCCTCTCAAAAATATCTGCCCGCCTCGAGGGTTTTTCTGTTTCATAACACACGGTTGTTATCTCCAGACCATGTGCGATGTTTCATGTTCCCAATCCCGCCTGCATCCCTAGAAAATATCTACCCGCCTCAAGGGTTTTTCTTTTTCATAACACACGGTTGTTATCTCTGGACCGTGTGCGATGTTTCTTGTTCCCAATCCCGCCTGCATCCCTAGAAAATATTTGCCCGCCTCGAGGGTTTTTATGTTTCATAACACACGGTTGTTATCTTCGGACCGTGTGCGATGCACTATCATCAAAATTTTCAATAGCCCGGCATTTGACTCCCGCGTAGTAAAATTTTTAGTACCCGCGTCATTTCCTCAAACACCCCGCGCCCCTCCCCCCCTCCACACACACACACACAAACACACACACACACACACACACACACACACACACACACACACCAAAACCTCCTCGGGCGTGCGCACACACACACACACCCTCCCTCGCTCAAAACCCTAGCAAGGTCCCCGCCGTCGCCGCCGCAAGGCCTCCATTGTCAACATCTGCCGGTTTGCCCGTGCAGCTTACCCACCGATCTCGATACCCAGGCCGCCCTGAGTTTCTTAGATGATGCCTGCCAAACGCCCCCTTTCCCATAGATCCCCATCCCCCACTCCAGAGCGCCGCAGCCTAAGCCCGGCTACGCTTCTCGTGGAGCTCGAGGAGCGACTGGCCCAAAAGAGGTGTATAGCGGTCTCTTCACCCGATGTCGCCGAGGAAGCTGACAACCATTACTGGCGACAGGCACTCAAGCAGCGGGCTAGAGTATTTGGGCATGTCTCGGCCGCCGGCTATGACATCGAGGTCATCGACAGCGACGGCCTGAGGCGGGCTGTGTCACAGGTTAAGTGGCCCAACCCCAACCCCTCAGGTTCAACCGCCTTCGATCTCATCCATGGCCCCGCCGCTGATCTCCTCTGGCTCGCTGTCAACAATTTGCCATTCTACATCGCCATCGAGCCCCTTTTGTCATTTCTGAAGGACACGTTCTGCGACGCTGGCTTGGGATCCACAGCTTTCAAGTCAGACCTCATCGACGGCCACCACGAGGAGGGCACCCTCTCCGGCTCTTCCAAGGGTAAAGAGCCCATCTCCTCTTCCAAGGGGAAAGCGCCCGTCTGTGACATCAGGGAGGGCACCCTACGGCCGTGCTCTTCCAAGGGGAAGGAGCCCATCTGCGACAACATGGAGCACATCCAGGGTCCATGCTCTTCCCACGGGAACGAGCCCATCTGTGACAAGTGAGGAAACCCATGATCTGTTTTGCCGTGCCTCTTCACATGGGGAAACCCATGATTTCTTTTGTCGAGTCCCTTTTGTAGTGTAGTGAGAATATGTCCAGTTTTAATTGCTATTCTGGTTGTTTGCAGTATGCCTTGTTTATTTCAGTTGTTCACAATGTGATGCTCTATATGTGCAATTATTTACTGTGCAGTACATTTCATCAATCCAGTTTTAAACATACCGATTGGAATGCATATATTTGCTTGCTGTTAAGCCTGTTATAGCTAGCATATGCCTCTTTTAAAGTTTTTTGATTGTTCGGTTGTTTGTAGTTAGCATGTGTTCAGTTTCAAATGCTATCTTTGATAATTCATAGTATGCCTTGTTTATTCCAGTTATTCACAACGTGATGTTCTATATGTGCATGTATGAACCGTGCAGTTCAATTTCATCAGTATCACTTTCAACAATACCACTATGAATGACTACATTTGGTTGCTGCATCTTGTAGTTAACACACCTTTCCATTTTTATTTAACCATAACCAGTGTACTTAGACCGGCACAATACCAGTTGGAATGACTATGTTTGCTTGTTGTTAAATGTTAGGCCTGTTGCAGTTAGCACACCTTTCCACTTGTTTTGCTTTACTAGCGTGCTTAAACCTGCACACTGAACCTATCTTTTGGAGGTTGTTTTGTCTGCCATGTATAATTTTGGTTGATGTTTAGCCTGTTGTGCTTAACATGCTTCTCGATGTACCTACACAGGACAATTTTGGGAACGACTGTTGTTTTCCATCGAGGTTAGTTTCATCCCATGGCTTATATCTGCTCACTGTTCAGGATATCGGTAGCTGGTACCATATAGGCCGGCGGCTGATAAGGGACTAATCGATGAATCGGACTTTTAACTGAATATTGCAACCCATTTTCATTAGGTTAACTAGGGCTATGTGTAATATATCTGAGGCTACATAGCAACATGCACTGTACTTAATGTCTAAATATGCAATCCTAGGCTACATAGCAACAAGGAAGAGTGTTACATTAATGTTCTAATGATGTCTAGATATACGTAGAAGAGCAGCAGCAGCAACAACAACAACATAGCCCTATTTGGATACTCAACTTAGCTAGAGGTTAGAGTTAGTTTCTACCTCATTACTAACCCTGAACTAACTCCATCCAAAGAGTTGTTTGGATGGCAGGGTTAGATTGACAATAAATGCACTAGGAGAACTAGCTCCAATTAGCACCTCTTGGGTTGGATAGTTTTTTTGGGTGGGTTATAGATGCAACTAGCTCAAACTAGCCCTCATGTTTAGATATACTTTAGGGCTATTTAAGCCCGAACTAGCTCAAACTAACTATAACCCATGGATACAGCAACAGTTAATCAGTCGATAATTTGTAAGAATGAACTAAACTCCTTCCGGCCCATAATATAAGATGTTAATTCATCTAATATGTGAGTATATTGGATGTTATAAGATACTCCCTCCGTTCCTAAATATTTTTCTTTTTAGAGATTTCAAAGGGACTACCACATACGGATGTATATAGACTTATTATAAAAGAGTGTTGTACTTCATCATTGTGCAATTGTTGTTTAGCTTCTAATATTAATTTGGTGCTTTTAGGTACATATGTCATTGGTAAAGATCCGCGTTTCGACCCTTTCTGCATATGGGGCAATGAGATATTGATGAACGAGCATCAAGTGAGGAAGCTGATAAAGATTGTTAGTAAAATGGGTCCAGGGATGGCAATTAAACTATTTGTTTACACTTTATCCAAGACAACAGCGAACTGCAGGATGGTAAGTAAGAACTCTGCAGCCTTCTTTTTACTGCCCATAATGAGTTGTGTTAGATGACAATGTCTGAATCTTTTTTCCTTTGCAGTGGTTGCCAAAGCAGTTTACTCGAGATTGCCTCTCAAACTACATGATTGGTGGGCATGCAAAGGTTAAAGTATTTCTACCAGAACACGATGATTATCTAGATGTTTTCATGAAGACCGTGAAGGATGGGCGGTCGGCCATCACAAGGGGTTGGACTAGAGTCGTGCGTGCCTTCTACATGGAGGAGGGCACAATATGGGCATTCCGCTTCACCTTGTTCAGCAACCAGAATATATTTCGCCTCTTTCTTTACCGTCTTTAATAGTACAAGTATACAACTGTGGTTCATCATTCTTTATTTGGTTCTTATGTAATTCTTGAACCTATGTACCTATGAATCGAATAATGCATTAGTTGTTTGAACCTGGTGGATATGAATAAAGCTGTAGCATACATTCAAATTTGACTTCAAATCCAAATCCGGTACAATTCGGGAAAGCAACAATTAAATTATGGTGAAATTACGCTCTCCAGGTTGTTACGGCACACACAGTTGGTAAAACACAAATGTTTGCGATATGCACCATAATCCGAGACAGTTCACAGAGAGGAAACGTGTGCAAGCATGCACACAGTTGCCGTTTGCAAAGCGTGTGCGATGTCAGACAATATCACAAACGGTGCGGGCAAACTAAACGTTTGTGTTAGTTGCCTTGTCGTACACGTTTCGCAACCATGAACTGTTTCTGATGAAGTATGCATCGTAAACGTTTCCCACAGAATAGTGTGTGCGACAGTTGTCGTGTACGACGATGTTACGATGGTCCGACGTTTCGTAATCCTGTCCGACACTCGTACGATGATTAGCTAATCTTCTTAACGGTGAACCGTTTGTGATGGGCCGAGCATCATACACGTTCTATAATAGTGAACCATTTGTGATGGGCCGCACATCGTAAACATAGCACCACAGAATACTGACTGCGATGGCAATGCGAGCAGAAACGAGTAGGAGTACTATAGGGGCCCTATCCTCGACGGTTTCTGGGTCGTGTGGGAAGGACCCCCCTATCGCCCACACTCACTTGGCGACGGTTCCAAATGCCGTCACGAAAAGGAGTTAAAAACCGTTTGTTTAGGACTGACGCATACCAGTGTATCATGAAGAACATGGTGCTACTTTGAAGCACAAGTGTGGAAAAGGATAGTAACATTGTCCCTTCTCTCTTTTTCTCTCATTTTTCTTGCACTCTGGCCTCTCTTTTTTCTTGGGATCTTTTGGCCTCTCTTTTTTTATTCCTCACATGGGACAATGCTCTAATATTGATGACCATCACACTTTTATTTACTTACAACTCAAGAATTACAACTTAATGTGACAACTCAAAATGACGGAACGGTGGAAGTTGCATGGCAATATATATCGGAATGGCTATGGAAATGCCATAAATGGTAGGTATGGTCGTTGTTTTGAGGAAAGGTATAAGGAGGGTTTAATACACCGGCGAAAGTTGTGCGGTACTAGAATGGCTAGCAAAAGTGGAAGGGTGAGAGTGCGTATAATCCATGAACTCAACATTGGTCATTGATACGTCTCCAACGTATCTATAATTTTTTATTGTTCCATGCTATATTATATTCTATTTTGGAAATTAATGGGATTTATTATACACTTTTATATTATTTTTGGGAGTAACCTATTAACCGGAGGCCCAGCCCAGAATTGCTATTTTTTGCCTATTTCAGAGTTTCGCAGAAAAAGAATATCAAACGGAGTCCAAACAGAATGAAACCTTCGGGAACGTGATTTTCGAAACGAACGTGATTTAGAGGACTTGGACCCTACGTCAAGACATCAACAAGGAGGGCACGAGGTAGGGGGCGCGCCCTCCACCCTCGTGGGCCCCACGTTGCTCCACCGATGTACTTCTTCCTCCTATATATACCTAGGTACCCCCAAACTACCAGATACGGAGCCAAAAACCTAATTGCACTGCCGCAACCTTCTGTACCTGTGAGATCCCATCTTGGGGCCTTTTCTGGAGCTCCGCCGGAGGGGGCATCGATCACAGAGGGCTTCTACATCAACAACATAGCCTCTCCGATGATGTGTGAGTAGTTTACCTCAGACCTTCGGATCCATAGTTATTAGCTAGATGGCTTCTTCTCTCTTTTTGGATGTCAATACAATGTTCTCCCCCTCTCTTGTGGAGATCTATTCGATGTAATCTTCTTTTGCGGTGCGTTTGTTGAGACCGATGAATTGTGGGTTTATGATCAAGTTTATCTATGAACAATATTTGAATCTTCTCTGAATTCTTTTATGTATGATTGGTTATCTTTGAAAGTCTCTTCGAATTATCAGTCTGGGTTGGCCTACTAGATTAATCTTTCTTGCAATGGGAGAAGTGCTTAGCTTTGGGTTCAATCTTGTGGTGTCCTTTCCGAGTGAGAGTAGGGGCAGCAAGGCACGTATTGTATTGTTGCCATCGAGGATAACAAGATGGGGTTTATATCATATTGCATGAGTTTATCCCTCTACATCATGTCATCTTACTTAAAGCGTTACTCTGTTCTTATGAACTTAATACTCTAGATGCATGCTGGATAGCGATCGATGTGTGGAGTAATAGTAGTAGATGCAGGCAGGAGTCGGTCTACTTGTCTCGGACGTGATGCCTATATACATGATCATACCTAGATATTCTCATAACTATGCTCAATTCTGTCAATTGCTCAACAGTTATTTGTTCACCCACCGTAATACTTATGCTCTCGAGAGAAGCCACTAGCGAAACCTATGGCCCCCGGGTCTATCTTCCATCATATTAATCTTCCAACACTTAGTTATTTTTATTGCCTTTTATTTTACTTTGCATCTTTACCATAAAAATACCAAAAATATTATCTTATCATATCTATCAGATCTCACTCTCGTAAGTGACCGTGAAGGGATTGACAAGCCCTTTATTGCGTTGGTTGCGAGGATTTATTTGTTTGTGTAGGTGCGAGGGACTCGTGCGTGGCCTCCTACTAGATTGATACCTTGGTTCTCAAAAACTGAGGGAAATACTTACGCTACTTTGCTGCATCACCCTTTCCTCTTCAAGGGAAAACCAACGCAGTGCTCAAGAGGTAGCAAGAAGGATTTCTGGCGCCGTTGCCGGTGAGATTCGTGCCAAGTCAAGTCAATATTTGATTTCCCGACAACGAGCCATTTCTGGCGCCGTTGCCGGGGAGTCTACGCAAAAGTCAACATACCAAGTACCCATCACAAACCCTTATCTCCCGCATTACATTATTTGCCATTTGCCTCTCGTTTTCCTCTCCCCCACTTCACCCTTGCCGTTTTATTCGCCCTCTCTTTTCCGTTCGCCTCTTTTTCGCTTGCTTCTTGTTTGCTCATGTGTTGGATTGCTTGCTTCTCACGATGGCTCAAGATAATACTAAATTGTGTGACTTTAGCAATACCAATAGTAATGATTTTCTTAGCACTCCGATTGCTCCTCTTACAGATACTGAATCTTGTGAAATCAATGCTGCTTTGTTGAATCTTGTCATGAAAGATCAATTCGCCGGCCTTCCTAGTGAAGATGCCGCTACCCATCTAAATAGCTTCGTTGATTTGTGTGATATGCAAAAGAAGAAAGATGTGGATAATGATATTGTTAAATTGAAGCTATTTCCTTTTTCGCTTAGAGATCGTGCTAAAGCTTGGTTTTCATCTTTGCCTAAAAATAGTATTGATTCATGGAATAAATGCAAAGATGCTTTTATCTCTAAGTATTTTCCTCCCGCTAAGATCATCTCTCTTAGAAACGATATTATGACTTTTAAGCAACTTGATCATGAACATGTTGCACAAGCTTGGGAGAGGATGAAATTAATGATACGAAATTGCCCTACACATGGTTTGAATTTGTGGATGATTATACGAAAATTTTATGCCGGATTGAATTTTGCTTCTAGAAATCTTTTAGATTCGGCCGCGGGAGGCACTTTTATGGAAATCACTTTGGGAGAAGCTACTAAACTCCTAGATAATATTATGGTTAATTATTCTCAATGGCACACTGAAAGATCTACTAATAAAAAGTGCATGTGATAGAAGAAATTAATGTTTTGAGTGGAAAGATGGATGAACTTATGAAATTATTTGCTACTAAGAGTGTTTCTTCTGATCCTAATGACATGCCTTTGTCTACTTTGATTGAGAATAATAATGAATCTATAGATGTGAATTTTGTTGGTAGGAATAATTTTGGTAACAACGCGTATAGAGGAAACTTTAATCCTAGGCCGTATCCAAGTAATTCCTCTAATAATTATGGTAATTTCTACAACAACTCTTATGGAAATTTTAATAAGATTCCCTCTGAATTTGAGACTAGTGTTAAAGAATTTATAAATTCGCAAAAAAAAACTCAATGCTTTGCTTGAAGAAAAGTTGCCTAAGATTGATGAATTGGCTAGGAACATTGATAGAATTTCTCTTGATGTCGATTCTTTGAAACTTAGATCTATTCCTCCTAAGCATGATATCAATGAGTCTCTCAAAGCCATGAGAATTTCCATTGATGAGTGCAAAGAAATAACCGCTAGGATGCGTGCTCAGAAAGATTGCTTTGTGAGAGCGTGTTCTTCTAGTTTCTATGAAAATAAAGATGAAGATCTAAAAGTTATTGATGTGTCCCCTATTAAATATTTGTTTTGCAATATGAATCTTGATAATTATGGGACTGAATATCATCCACCTTTACCTAGAAGGCGTTCCAAAAATTTGGAGTTTTTAGATCTTGATGCTAAAATTGATAAAAGTGAGATTGAAGAAGTTAAGACTTTAGATCTTAATCAACCCACTATTTTGGATTTCAAGGAATTTAATTATGATAATTGCTCTTTGATAGATTGTATTTCCTTGTTGTAATCCGTGCTAAATTCTCCTCATGCTTATAGACAAAATAAAGCTTTTACTAAACATATCGTTGATGCTTTAATGCAATCTTATGAGGAAAAACTTGAGTTGTAAGTTTATATCCCTAGAAAACTTTATGATGAGTGGAACCCACTATTAAAATTAAAATTAAAGATCATGAATGCTATGCTTTGTGTGATTTGGGTGCTAGTGTTTCCATGATTCCAAAAACTTTGTGTGATTTGATAGGATTCCATGAATTTGATGATTGTTCTTTAAACTTGCACCATGCGGATTCCACCATTAAGAAACCTATGGGAAGAATTAATAATGTTCTTATTGTTGCAAATAGGAATTATGTGCCCGTAGATTTTATTGTTCTTGATATAGATTGCAATCCTTCATGTCCTATTATTCTTGGTAGACATTTCCTTAGAACGATTGGTGCAATTATTGATATGAAGGAAGGGAATATTAGATTCCAATTTCCGTTAAGGAAAGGCATGGAACACTTTCCTAGAAAGAAAATAAAATTACCATATGAATCTATTATGAGAGCCACTTATGGATTGCCTACCAAAGATGGTAATACCTAGATCTATCCTTGATTTCATGCCTAGCTAGGGGCGTTAAACGATAGCGCTTGTTGGGAGGCAACCCAAATTTATTTTTAGTTTTTTGCTTTTTGCTTCTGTTTAGGAATAAATAGTTGATCTAGCCTCTGGTTAGATGTGTTTTTATGTTTTAATTAGTGTTTGTGCCAAGTTTAACCTATAGGATCTTCTTAGATGATAGTTATTTGATCTTGCTGAAAATTACAGAAACTTTCTGTTAACGAAAACAATTGTTACAAATTATCAGAACGTGATATGATGTTGATTCCAATTGTAGCAGATCAATAAACAAATTGTTTAGGACTTCCTATTTTGGCTGAATTTTTAGAGTTCCAGAAGTTTGCGTTAGTTACAGATTACTACAGACTGTTCTGTTTTTGATAGATTCTGTTTTTTCGTGTGTTGTTTGCTTATTTTAATGAATCTATGGCTAGTAAATTAGTTTATAAACCATAGAGAAGTTGGAATACAGTAGGTTTAACACCAATATAAACAAAGAATGAGTTCATTACAGTACCTTGAAGTGGTGTTTTGTTTTCTTTCGCTAACGGAGCTCACGAGATTTTCTGTCAAGTTTTGTGTTGTGAAGTTTTCAAGTTTTGGATGAAAGATTTGATGGATTATGGAACATGGAGTGGCAAGAGCCTAAGCTTGGGGATGCCCATGGCACCCCAAGATAATCTAAGGACACCTAAAAGCCAAAGCTTGGGGATGCCCCGGATGGCATCCCCTCTTTCGTCTACTTCCATCGGTAACTTTACTTGGAGCTATATTTTTATTCACCACATGATATGTGTTTTGCTTGGAGCGTCTTGTATGATTTGAGTCTTTGTTTGTTAGTTTTCCACAATCATCCTTGCTGTACACACCTTTTGAGAGAGACACACATGATTCGGAAATTGTTAGAATACTCTATGTGCTTCACTTTTATCTTTTGAGTTATATAGTTTTTGCTCTAGTGCTTCACTTATATCTTTTAGAGCACGGTGGTGGTTTTGTTTTATAGAAACTATTGTTCTCTCATGCTTCACTTAGATTATTTTGAGAGTCCTACAAAACAGCATGGTACTTTTCTTTAATTATGTTAGGCATTCAAGATTAGTAAAAAAAATAAAAAAATCTTATGAGTGTGGTGAATACCATGAGAAGTTAGATGCTTGATAATTGTTTTGAGATATAGAGATGGTGATATTAGAGTCATGCTAGTTGAGTAGTTTTGAATTTGAGAAATACTTGTGTTAAAGTTTGTGATTCCCGTAGCATGCACGTATGGTGAACCGTTATGTGATGAAGTCGGAGCATGATTTATTTATTGATTGTCTTCCTTATGAGTGGCGGTCGGGGACGAGCGATGGTATTTTCCTACCAATCTGTCCCCCTAGGAGCGTGCGCGTAATACTTTTCTTTGATAACTTATAGATTTTTGCAATAAGTATATGAGTTCTTTATGACTAATGTTGAGTCCATGGATTCTACGCACTTTTCTTCCTTCCTTCCACCATTGCTAGCCTCTCTAATACCGCGCACTTTTTGCCGGTATCATACACCCACCATATACCTTCCTCAAAACAGCCACCATACCTACCTATCATGGAATTTCCATAGCCATTCCGAGATATATTGCCATGAAACTTTCCACCGTTCCGTTTACTATGACACGCTCCATCATTGTCATATTGCTTCGCATGATCATGTAGTTGACATCGTATTGTGGCAAAGCCACCGTTCATAATTCTTTCATACATGTCACTCTTGATTCATTGCATATCCTGGTACACCGCCGGAGGCATTCACATAGAGTCATATTTTGTTCTAAGTATTGAGTTGTAAGTAAATAAAAGTGTGATGGTGATCATTTTTAGAGCATTGTCCCATGTGAGGAAAGGATGATGGAGACTATGATTCCCCCACAAGTCGGGATGAGACTCCGGACGAAAAAAGGAAAGAAAAAAAGAGGCCAATAAAAAAAGAGAAAAGGCCCAAATAAAAAAATTGCTGAGAGAAAAAGAGTGAAGGGACAATGTTACTATCATTTTACCACACTTGTGCTTCAAAGTAGCACCATGATCTTCATGATAGAGAGTCTCCTATGATATCACTTTCATATACTAGTGGGAAATTTTTCATTATAGAACTTGGCTTGTATATTCCAATGATGGGCTTCCTCAAAATGCCCTAGGTCTTCGTGAGCAAGCGAGTTGGATGCACACCCACTTAGTTACTTTTGTTGAGCTTTCATATACTTATAGCTCTAGTGCATCCGTTGCATGGCAATCCTTACTCACTCACATTGATATCTATTAATGGGCATCTTCGTAGCCCGTTGATACGCTTAGTTGATGTGAGACTATCTTCTCCCTTTTTGTCTTCTCCACAACCACAATTCTATTCCACATATAGTGCTATGTCCATGGCTCACGCTCATGTATTGTGTGAAGATTGAAAAAGTTTGAGAACATCAAAAGTATGAAACAATTGCTTGGCTTGTCATCGGGGTTGTGCATGATTTAAATACTTTGTGTGGTGAAGATAGAGCATGGCCAGACTATATGATTTTGTAGGGATAACTTTCCTTGGCCATGTTATTTTGAGAAGACATAATTGCTTAGTAAGTATGCTTGAAGTATTATTATTTTTGTGTCAATATTAAACTTTTGTCTTGAATCTTTCGGATCTGAATATTCATACCACAATTAAGAGAATTACATTGAAATTATGCCAAGTAGCATTCCACATCAAAAATTCTGTTTTTATCATTTACCTACTCGAGGACGAGCAGGAATTAAGCTTGGGGATGCTTGATACGTCTCCAACATATCTATAATTTTTTATTGTTCCATGCTATATTATATTCTGTTTTGGACATTAATGGGCTTTATTATACACTTTTATATTATTTTTGGGACTAACCTATTAACCGGAGGCCCAGCCCAGAATTGCTGTTTTTTGCCTATTTCAGAGTTTCGCAGAAAAAGAATATCAAACAGTGTCCAAACGGAATGAAACCTTCGGGAACGTGATTTTCGGAACGAACATGATCCAGAGGACTTGGACCCTACATCAAGACATCAACCAGGAGGGCACGAGGTAGGGGGGTGCGCCTACCCCCCTAGGCGCGCCCTCCACCCTCGTGGGCCCCACGTTGCTCCACCGACGTACTTCTTCCTCCTATATATACCTACGTACCCCCAAACTACCAGATATGGAGCCAAAAACCTAATTCCACGGCCGCAACCTTCTGTACCCGTGAGATCCCATCTTGGGGCCTTTTCCGGAGCTCCGCCGGAGGGGGCATCGATCACGGAGGGCTTCTACATCAACAACATAGCCTCCCCGATGATGTGTGAGTAGTTTACCTCAGACCTTCGGGTCCATAGTTATTAGCTAGATAGCTTCTTCTCTCTTTTTGGATGTCAATACAATGTTCTCCCCCTCTCTTGTGGAGATCTATTCGATGTAATCTTCTTTTGCGGTGTGTTTGTTGAGACCGATGAATTGTGGGTTTATGATCAAGTTTATCTATGAACAATATTTGAATCTTCTCTGAATTCTTTTATGTATGATTGGTTATCTTTGAAAGTCTCTTCGACTTATCAGTTTGGTTTGGCCTACTAGATTAATCTTTCTTGCAATGGGAGAAGTGCTTAGCTTTGGGTTCAATCTTGTGGTGTCCTTTCCGAGTGAGAGTAGGGGCAGCAAGGCACGTATTGTATTGTTGCCATCGAGGATAACAAGATGGGGTTTATATCATATTGCATGAGTTTATCCCTCTACATCATGTCATCTTACTTAAAGCGTTACTCTGTTCTTATGAACTTAATACTCTAGATGCATGCTGGATAGCGATCGATGTGTGGAGTAATAGTAGTAGATGCAGGCAGGAGTCGGTCTACTTGTCTCGGACGTGATGCCTATATACATGATCATACCTAGATATTCTCATAACTATGCTCAATTCTGTCAATTGCTCAACAGTAATTTGTTCACCCACCGTAATACTTATGCTCTCGAGAGAAGCCACTAGTGAAACCTTTGGCCCCCGGGTCTATCTTCCATCATATTACTCTTCCAACACTTAGTTATTTTTATTGCCTTTTATTTTACTTTGCATCTTTATCATAAAAATACCAAAAATATTATCTTATCATATCTATCAGATCTCACTCTCGTAAGTGACCGTGAAGGGATTGACAAGCCCTTTATTGCGTTGGTTGCGAGGATTTATTTGTTTCTGTAGGTGCGAGGGACTCGTGCGTGGCCTCCTACTGGACTGATACCTTGGTTCTCAAAAACTGAGGGAAATACTTACGCTACTTTGCTGCATCACCCTTTCCTCTTCAAGGGTAAACCAACGCAGTGCTCAAGAGGTAGCAAGAAGGATTTCTGGCGCCGTTGCCGGTGAGATTCGTGCCAAGTCAAGTAAATATTTGATTTCCCGACAACGAGCCATTTCTGGCGCCGTTGCCGGGGAGTCTACACAAAAGTCAACATACCAAGTACCCATCACAAACCCTTATCTCCCGCATTACATTATTTGCCATTTGCCTCTCGTTTTCCTCTCCCCCACTTCACCCTTGCCGTTTTATTCGCCCTCTCTTTTCCGTTCGCCTCTTTTTCGCTTGCTTCTTGTTTGCTCGTGTGTTGGATTGCTTGCTTGTCATGATGGCTCAAGATAGTACTAAATTGTGTGACTTTACCAATACCAACAATAATGATTTTCTTAGCACTGCGATTGCTCCTCTTACCGATAATGAATCTTGTGAAATCAATGCTGCTTTTTTGAATCTTGTCATGAAAGATCAATTCGCCGACCAAAAATTCGGAGTTTTTAGATCTGGATGCTAAAATTGATAAAAGTGAGATTGAAGAAGTTAAGACTTTAGATCTTAATCAACCCACTATTTTGGATTTCAAGGAATTTAATTATGATAATTTCTCTTTGATAGATTTTATTTCCTTGTTGCAATCCGTGCTAAATTCTCCTCATGCTTATAGCCAAAATAAAGCTTTTACTAAACATATCATTGATGCTTTAATGCAATCTTATGAAGAAAAACTTGAGTTGGAAGTTTCTATCTCTAGAAAACTGTATGATGAGTGGGAACCCACTATTAAAATTAAAATTAAAGATCATGAATGCTATGCTTTGTGTGATTTGGGTGCTAGTGTTTCCACGATTCCAAAAACTTTGTGTGATTTGATAGGATTCCATGAATTTGATGATTGTTCTTTAAACTTGCACCTTGCAGATTCCACCATTAAGAAACCTATGGGAAGAATTAATGATGTTCTTATTGTTGCAAATAGGAATTATGTTCCCGTAGATTTTATAGTTCTTGATATAGATTGCAATCCTTCATGTCCTATTATTCTTGGTAGACCTTTCCGTAGAACGATTGGTGCAATTATTGATATGAAGGAAGGGAATATTAGATTTCAATTTCCATTAAGGAAAGGCATGGAACACTTTCCTAGAAAGAAAATAAAATTACCATATGAATCTATTATGAGAGCCACTTATGGATTGCCTACCAAAGATGGCAATACCTAGATCTATCCTTGATTTTATGCCTAGCTAGGGGCGTTAAACGATAGCGCTTGTTGGGAGGCAACCCAATTTTATTTTTAGTTTTTTGCTTTTTGCTTCTGTTTAGCTATAAATATTTGATCTAGCCTCTGATTAGATGTGTTTTTATGTTTTAATTAGTGTTTGTGCCAAGTTTAACCTATAGGATCTTCTTAGATGATAGTTATTTGATCTTGCTGAAAATTCCAGAAACTTTCTGTTCACGAAAACAATTGTTCAAAATTATCAAAACGCGATATGATGTTGATTCCAATTGCAGAAGATCAATAAACAAATTTTTTAGGTCTTCCTATTTTGGCTGAATTTTTAGAGTTCCAGAAGTTTGTGTTAGTTACAGATTACTACAGACTGTTCCGTTTTTGACAGATTCTGTTTTTCGTGTGTTGTTTGTTTATTTTAATGAATATATGGCTAGTAAAATAGTTTATAAACCATAGAGAAGTTGGAATACAGTATGTTTAACACCAATATAAACAAAGAATGAGTTCATTACAGTACCTTGAAGTGGTTTTTTGTTTTCTTTCGCAAACGAAGCTCACGAGATTTTCTGTCAAGTTTTGTGTTGTGAAGTTTTCAAGTTTTGGGTGAAAGATTTGATGGATTATGGAACAAGGAGTGGCAAGAGCCTAAGCTTGGGGATGCCCATGGTACCCCAAGATAATCTAAGGGTCATGCGTGTAATACTTTGCTTTGATAACTTATAGATTTTTGCAATAAGTATATGAGTTCTTTATGACTAATGTTGAGTCCATGGATTATACGCACTTTTCTTCCTTCCTTCCACCATTGCTAGCCTCTCTAATACCGCGCACTTTTCGCCGGTATCATACACCCACCATATACCTTCCTCAAAACAGCCACCATACCTACCTATCATGGCATTTCCATAGCCATTCCGAGATATATTGCCATGCAACTTTCCACCGTTCGTTAATAAATCCTCCTCCAATTTCATCGCATAACGGGAGACCGTGTGTGCATGCTTCCGTAATCACAAACCTTAACACAAATTATTCTTACTATTCAAAAATTTACTACTAGCATGACTCTAATATCACCATCTTTATATCTCAAAACAAATGCAAAGAATCAAACTTCTCATATATTCAATGATCTTCATGAAAGTTTTATTATATCCCTCTTGAATACCCATCATATTAGGATTAAATTCATAACCCAAGCAAATTGCCATACTATTTATAAGACTATCAAAATAGTATAAGTGAAGCATGAAAGTTCATCAATTTCTTTAAAGTAACCATCGTTGTCCTCTTAAAGATAAAAGTGAAGCACTAGAGCAACTACCTAGCTCAAAAGATATAAGTGAAGCTCAAAAAGTATTGTAATAAATTCACGATTAATGTGTGTCTCTCTCAAAAGGTGTGTCCAGCAAGGATGATTGTGGCAGACTAAAAATAAAATAAAGCAAAGACTAATATAATACATGACGCTCCAAGCAAAACACACGTCATGTAGTGAATGAAAATATAGCCTCAAGTAATTTACCGATGAATGGTAGACAAAAGAGGGGATGGCATCAGAGGCATCCCCAAGCTTAGACGCTTGGTTGTCCTTGAATATTACCTTGGGGTGCCTTGGGCATCCCCAAGCTTAGGCTCTTGCCACTCCTTATTTCTTAGCCCATAGAAACTTCACCTAAAACTTGAAAACTTCACAACACAAAACTTAACAGAAAACTCGTGAGATCCATTAGTATAATGAAGCAAACCACCACTTTAGGTAGTGTTGTAAACTAATTCCAATTTTATATTTGTCTACTATATTATAACTTCACCATGGCTCATACCCCCCGATACTACCCATGGATTCATCAAAAGAAGTGAACAACACAATAAAAATAGAATCTATGAAAAACAGAACAGTCTGTAGTAATCTGAACAATGACCATACTTCTGTAACTCTAAAAATTCTCAAAACTTAGGACAACATGGGAAATTTGTATATAAATCTTTTGTAAAAAATTCAGAGCAAAAGCACGTTTCTATGAATTTACCATACTAGATGACGCCCAACGCGTTGCTGCGGGAATTTGTTGTGGATTTTCATTATAATGATATGATAGATTTCATATATAGGTAATGGTTAAAATTTAGAGATGCTATAGATGACTATTACAAAATACACCGGATGATGCTGCAACAGATGACTATTACAAAATATACTCCGGGGGATGACTATTACATAATGTACTCCAGGGGATTACTATAAAACTATGCTCGGCCAAGTGTATGCATGTATCATGACATACTCATGTGATTACATAGTGACAAAAGTTTAAGAATAACAATTGCTAAATAGCCAAATAAGCATGTTGAAACCCATATGGAATCAAGATACACTATTAACATCTGCAAGTTGAACAACTGAATGCTGGATACTGGCAGATTAACTAAATCTTATTAAGTGCAAATAAACCTAGAGAAAATTACACAAAAAATACCTGCCGAACGAAGAAAAACCTACAATCGCACACACAAGCAAAACTATAAATCCAAATGCAAAACCTTATTAACAGGCTAAAAAGGTCAGGATAAACAAAAATCATTCATTATAAACATGAGATCAACTAATAAAATAATGGTCTCATTTATTGTGTTTTGAATGCTAAAATTGTTGCAATAAAATGCCATATACAGTGATCCAGCTACTATATTAACCTATGAATAAAAATACTAACACAAATCTAGAGTAGGAGTGGTAATGGAGGAATCGGGGAGAACCTGGTGCGCCCCCTGGTAAATGGATCAATGAAATGAAAGAAAATCACCAAAAATATTTTTACTTAGCTTGCCACAATTAAAATGCAGGATTGATATGATAATGAGTATTCAAGATATTAGAATGAAACTTGCGTTAGAATATAACCCAAAAAATTATTGAACTGGTCTACTGAACACTCATAAATAGAATCTTCAAAATAATACATAACCACTAATTTGCTAGAATCAGGTGGTAATGGCGATCTTGGAGTTTACAACTACTGTGAAGAGATGATTCATGAAGAGTACTACTAAAAGCAAAGCCACAAATTTCAGTCTTTCGAGCTAATAGGGCTTATGAAAGATTAACTGAGAGGTAATGAAACTGATTCCACACTGAAATATTAAATATTAACTTGTGATTGCTTTCTTCCAAAACCCCAGGTTTAGGACAAAACAAAACAAAATATGTGGAGCTGGATGGATGAACATATGTTAGAGAATGAAAATTATATACGAAATGGGTGATCAACATACCTCAAAAATGGAACTCTATAATCATCAAACAAAGCTCTCGACCTATAGCCTGACGAAGCGGCGAAGGTGCCCCGGACCATCCTCCCCCGCCGCGCCTTCCCACTGAATTCTAATTACCTACCAGACAGAACTACACAAGCATATCAATAGGCAACAATAGTGGTATTCATACATAAGAACAAAGATGCTCACCTGATAAGTTGATGTACCACTTGCAAAGCTCAATTCTTTGGGGAACAGGAGAAGTTATCTTTGCGCCACGAACCACTGCAGCATCACACAAAGGCCTCATATGTTGTGCCTTCCTGGACGATTATGGATTCTAGTGGCGGAATGGAACGACAACTCGACCCGCATCCAAACGGACATAGATCTTTCAGAGGCGAGGGGACCTGCTAGCATGCCGAAGGAGGTCCGGCGCATAGCACCGACACGCACAGGCCGATTAAGATATGCCTCCCTTGATAATCTGAGTTTCCGGAACCATGACTCATCTCGCGTTCCAAAGTGAGGCCTAAGGGCATTTACAACGCAAGGCGCTAAGGCGGGCGCCAGGGTCAGGATCCTAGTCGTTTCGCTTAGTTCCCGTCCAAATTTGGGAATTGAGCTGGCATCGATGCCATATAAGTCGTCGGGCGCTAACTCAGTTTTCTGTCTATTTTATGTGTGTAGCGCTCATACGTGGCTCTCAGCGTTGGAAGAGGGACTCTTAGCCCAGGCGCTAGGAAAAAAATACTATTTTATTTCCAATCAAGTGCCTGATTAGGCGCCCTCCATTGGAGATGCCCTAAGTGGCCATGCAGACCAATGACAAGTGGTTGTGCAGGACGATTGCCCTCCCTATGCTCCAACGGTGGTGGGCGTACCTTGGCCAGAACAGAGACAGATACACAGGGTGAGGATCAGGGAATCACGACCGTCGTCTCAAAGATGCAGGGCACCACACCGGCAACAGGAACGTGGCTCGAGAGAATCCCGTAGAGCTGTGGGGGCAAGCTGGACCGGCGGTCGTGCCGGAGAAGCGCCATGAGCCCGTGACGTAGCTCCAGCCGCCGTAGTACTATAGTGCTAGGGGAAAAGATGAGCGTTTTTTCTCAGGGAGGAGGGGGATGAGAATGCCAGGGAAGCGTTTCGGGCTGAGAGAGGTGCTCAATCGTTTTTATTTTGCCTTTCTGCCGTATAAATGGAATGTCTTCTGTCGTGCGTGCTAATGTGTTTGGCCGATTGCTAGTAACAGAATCACGATCGTTTGCATGCACATGAAAAAAAGTTGCTGATGTGGCAGGGATTGCAGGGATAGATGGCTGCATGTTATGTGAGGTAGGATAGAAAAAATAAAATAATTAATGATGTGGCATGTGTGATGAGGTGGCTAGGCTGCATGTCAAGATAAATATAGTAGTGGGGATGAACTTCTTAGGTATATAGGATTCCAGAACTGGGCGCAGAAGTTTCTATTTTTTCAAAGAATCAAATCAACTATCTTCCAAATCATCCCAAAGGTCTTACTTGGCACAAACACTAATTTAAAACACAAGAACAACATCATAACAGAAGCATAATGGCATATTTATTGGAAAACAGAATAAAAACAAGAAAAACAAAAAACACATTGGGTTGCCTCCCAACAAGCTCTTTCTTTATAGCCATCAAGATAGGCTTGAGATTTTATTGATGCTCACATGAAAGATAATATTTGTAACACAAAGAGAGCTTCATATAGCATGTGAAAATCACATTTAAGTCTAACATAATTCCTACGCATATGAATTTTATAAGCAAAAAAATTATCAAAACAAGCAAAAACTAGCATATGCAAGGAAAAAGAATAAAACACTCACAATCTCAACAAGCAGAGAGGTAACCTAGTAACATGAAAATTTCTACAACCATTTTTCCCTCTCTCATAATAACTAATGTGGGATCATATTAAAATTCAACAATATAGCTATCACGTAACATATTCTCTACATGATCCACATGTAAGCAAAGTTGACACTCTTCCAAAATAGTGGGATTATCATCAACTAAAGTCATGACCTCTCCAAGCCCACTTTTACCAAAAATTTGATTGATCATTCTCCGAGTATGTGGGATTCTTATTTCCTAAATTTGACACCCTTCCAAACTCACTTTCAATATTATTGTAAACATTATTTTCAATACCATATTCATCATGAGGATTAAATAAATTATCAAGATCATAAGAAGCATTATCACCCCAATCATGATCATTGCAATAAGTAGTGGACATGACAAAATTACCATCCCCAAGCTTGTAGTTTTGCATATCATTAACACAATTGGCATTAATAGAATTTATAATAACATCATTGCAATCATGCTTTTCATTCAAGGAGCTATCGTGAACCACTTTATAAATTTCTTCTTTGAACACTTCATCACAATTTTTAGATTCACGAATTTCAAGCAAAACATCGTAAAGATAATCTAGTGCACTCAACTCACTAGGAATTGGTTCATCGTAATTGGATCTTTTAAAAAGATTAGCAAGTGGATGAGGATCCATATCAATAGATTTTTAGCAAGCGAAGATGCAGGCAAATAGAAGACACATAGCACACAAGCAAAGATAACAAACGAACAAAAAGGCAAATGGAAAGAAGCACTACTGCAGGATGGTCCAAACGCTACAGTCGAATCAGAGACCCTTTAACGAAACTGTGTGTGATGCAACAATCGCAAACGGTGGTGTAAAAACCCGTCAAAAATGGTGCAAAACGTTTGCGATGGCGGCGACATCAAACATGGTTCATATTAGATTTGCGTGTGTGATGTGGGGCAAACGGTTAATCCAGAAGAACTGTTTGCGATGATGCAGAACAACAGAAACAGGTAGCCAGATGAGGGTGTGTGCGCTATACGGCATACAGTTCACTAGGATGAACTGTGTGCCATTAGGCAACACAATGGAAACGGTTCAACTGAACAAGATGTGTGTGATACGCGGCAAACAGGTCCATAATCAGAAATGTGTGCGAAGACCAATAATAACGCAGATGATTGCTGCTAATAAGTCGTGTGATTTTCTCTGTCTACAGAAGAATAACATGTATGTATGTGTATATATATACATATATATATATATATCATTACATAAGTGACTATACAGATCATTCGCACACACCTCAATAAATTGCATGCATTCTAAAGTAGGAGAAACGGTCGTCTAGTCATCTACTTCTTGTGACGCTCCCGCCAGTGCTATATGGCTCGATCCCTCGTCTGGGGTAGGAAGAAGACACTTCCTCATGTTAACGATCCGCCTGTACATCTCGTAGCTTGTGTACGCGTCCTTGGCCACGTACTTGACGTGTTGTTCATCCAGTCTCTCATGCCAAACACTGTGCCAAGCGATCTTGTCGTTCTTGCTCTCATCCTTCATCTTCATGTAGTAGGGGTCGATGATGGCCGAGGCGAGGTCAATCAGGGAGTTAAGTTTGTTGTTGTCGCTGCCCCAGACCTTGTAGTGGTGCTGGATGTTGACAAGATTCGGGCATTTCAAGCCCGAAACCTTGAACACTTTTAGATCGTTGTAGGTGTCCACTCTAGCGAAACTGTAGTCGGAGCTATTGATAAACCTGGAGAAACGCTCACAAGGCCTTGTGGCCAGGTGGTAGTGGTAGACGAGGACGTCATATTGCACACACAACTGGGCAACGGCAACCTTCTGATCGTGCCCGGCACAACCGATGGTGTACTCGAGGTTGAAGCCGACCACTTGGTACTTGTCCTCGGCAAGGAACTGCTCCATAGTTTGGATGGAGCTCTCCATCGAGACTGGATCGTTTGTGTACACCACCCAGTGGGCCTTCCCCCTCACGTGGGTGTCCACTACGTGATGCGTGGTGAACTGCGCGTCGTTGTCGTCGTCGGCCACTGGGAGTGCCATTGGAGCCACAGGGAGCGCCACTGGAACCGCTAGATGTCCTCTCTGTATGTGTCGTCGTGGGTGTGCTTATTGTGTCATGTGAAGTGAGATGAAGGTAAATGGCCGTAGGAATAAAGGGGGGTCGGGCGGCCTGGATTCTCGGCGCGTCCGCATGGCAGTTTTTGTAGCGGGTAACTGCATCGTCGCGCCGCGCCCGGCGCAACCACATGCACATGAACGTGCGTGATCGTGCGCTGGCCCCAAACACTGGCAGCGCGCGTGGAGGGACGAGGGCAGAGCACCAGGAGGGACGCAAGAGCAGAGTGCGGGCGGCGGGACGCGAGCAGTGCGCGCCGCGGCCGCCTCAATCGCAAGCAACCACACGCATAGAGCTGTTGAACACGCAGGAAATGGTCGCCTACAAGCCGACCGACAGTTGCGTCGCTGCGTAGAGAGCGGTCGTGTGCTACTACCTCCGTCTTGGTCTATAGTCCCCTTTATATTTTGTGGCATACTTTACCCTTAAATTTAACCAACAAAATGTTAATGCATGTTAAAAAATATATAATTGGAAACTATTTTCAAATATGAATCCAACTATATAATCTTTGGCGACGTGCATCGTATTTTATTAGTTAAATCCTACTTATAAACCAGGATGGGGGTATAGTAGGTAGTTAAACCGCAAACGTTTTTTGTATTAATCGTATGTGTACGTGGCCTTTCGTCCTCCTCTCGCACGTCTTGTCACCCCGCTGCCGCAGACGGCTTACAGCGCAAGCTTGCGCAGCGCGCGGGGGCGTTTTTTGGCCAAACGATGGCTCGAAGTGGCGCCAATGAACCGTCGGTGAGCCGTTCCGGTGCAACCTCGCAGGTTCCCGCGCAAGCTTCCCGCCTGACTCAGTGAAATCCCCCAAAACCCAATGCTTATCGGCCTGCTATATAAACCCTCACGACCGGCGAGTCCTGCGTCGCATTTTCTCCTCCCTCCCTGTAGCTTATCTCGTCTGCTTCTCCCACAATCGCCAATGGCACCAGTCCATCGTCATTGCTCAGCCACTCTGTCGCCATCAGAGGACAACTCCAGCTGCGAGGCTACACCATGGCAGCGGCGCAGTCCCCGGCGTAGTATAGTGCGCGTGGCGTCCCTGTTGGGTGTGCGCGGAACAGCCACTACATGCTCCGCCGCTGCTGCCCGTCGGCAGCTGTTGCCGGCCGCCGTTGCCGCCACACCACCTTCGAAAGCCAGGGCCATCGTCCGCTCCACCGCCGCGGCCCGAAGGTGGGAGGTGGCCATCGTGGCTGCCATCCCACTGCCGGCCATCACCCGCTCCGCCACCGCGGCCCGAAGGCGGGAGGTGGTGGTCGTGGCCGCCACCCCATCATCGGCCGCCGTGGCCGCTAGCCCACCGTTGACTGCCGGGATCATCACCCACTCTGCCACCGCCGCCCGAAGGTGGGAGGCGGAGGTGGAGGCCCGCACGTGCGTAAGTGACCTTGCGCGCTACACCGAGTTCCTGCGGGAGGAGGAGGAGCGCCTCGTTGAGCACGCAAAGAGCCTTACCACTGATGTGGCTGCGGCACACGCCGCCTCACAGGCGACGAATCAGGAAATCTACGAGGAGAACGACCACTTCGAGAGGGGTCGTCTGGAGCAGCAGAGGGCGTGCAGGTGAGCATCGCAGAAGCTGCAGCAGCGGCAGGCACCGTATTACAGTTGTCCAGCTCGTCGGTAGGCTCCTCCTCCTCTGCCTCTTACTGAGCACGCTCGGCAGAGGAGAGGCTGCCGGAAATAGTACAAAGCCCCTCTGTAATAGTAGTAGTAGTAGTATTTAGGGGTTATTTTGTTTAGTTCATCTGACTATAGATGTGGTGGAACTATACAACATACATAAAATTAGCTAGTATGTATTGTTGAACTAGCTATTTCAGTACGTGGTTGGCAACAATTGGGGAAAAGTTTGGTTGGTTCAGCTGTCGAGTTGAACTATTTGTATAAAGAACGAGTGCTTAATCTATGAATGAAATCTATGCTTAATTACTGAATCTTAGTTGAAAAAATTAGATAGTAGTAGTGATTTTTAGCTGCATATTTTGACAAATCGTAGTGTTACAAGGTTGACAAATGGCAATGTTACTAGATCAACAAATGTCAATCTTTCCAGTTTGACAAATGGCAACATGCCTAATATGACAGATGCAAATCTTACCAAATTGTTTGTACGTGGTTGCACACGGGTCATCCAAAACAACCGTTTGCGTTGAAAGGATGCACAAATCTTGCGCTGCGAATTTACCCTTGACTTAAGGGGGAAGACCATAACTCTAACTTTGCATATGGGTGTTCTATCTAAAACGTTTGCGATCAAGAGCTGCACAAATCCTGATCAACACATTTTCCCTTGGCTTCCTGGGGAAGCTATCGGTTTGCATATGGGTGTTCTAACTAAAACGTTTGCGATGAGTGTTTTATATTTAAAAACCATTGACGTTATTTTCAAAAGAAAATCATATGATAAGTCTGTACATTAAGAGAGAAAAACGCAAGTTTGTTCAAACTATATCTTTCATTCAGTCACACTGCAAATTTATATTCATATGATCGAGAATTCGAGATACAGTATTAAATCCCAAAAAAAACTATTTCCGGCGGCGACGGAGGCGGTGTGCCGCGCCGTCGTTGTTGATGTCTTCAAGGCAGCACAGAATGTTCTTCGCTTGTAAATCAAACATCATGTCGTCGCGCGATTGACGGACGGGGCACAGGAGGACGGCAACTGGCGCCGCTGGGAGGTAGCGGTCGACGGCGGCGTCCCATACCGTTGATGGGGGCGCACGCATGGGCGCGGGCGCGGCGGGTGCAGCCAAACGCATGGGGACCGGCGCCACGGTGGGTGGAGGGGCGTGCACAGGCACGGGCACGGGCGCTGGAATGTACACGAGCTCGCGCGGGTCCGCGAAGACCTCGCTGACGCGTGCGACCTCCAGCTCTGCGATAGTGCTCGGCGACCAGCCCATCAATTCTACGGGGATGGTCGCTGGCGCCGGCGCGGGGATGGGAGCTGGGACGGGAGCGGGGGCAGCAACCGTAGCAACCAGCTCATTCAGGGCCATGTCCATGAGGCCCCATTCCTCCTTATTTTCTATCTCCTCCGGCTGGATTCGACTTCACCAAACTTGAAGACTAGTGGCAGATGATCATTCTGTGCCATGGCGTTGATGGAGGTCTGTGGCAGGGAGGGGAATGGGAGGCGAACAGTAAGGCCACCCATATTAAACAGCGGCTCGGGTGCCATTAATAGAGAGGAAGGCGGGCGGCCATGGAATTCAAAGGGCTCGCTTCCCAGTGAGCCTGCGCAGCATACAGCTCGCTGATACGTCCATTTTGCATCATGCTTTTATATCGATATTTATTGCATTATGGGCTGTTATTACACGTTATGTCACAATACTTATGCCTATTCTCTCTTATTTTACAAGGTTTACATGAAGAGGGACAATGCCAACAGCTGGGATTCTGGGCTGGAAAAGGAGCAAATATTAGAGACCTATTCTGCAGAGCTCCAAAAGTCCTGAAACTTCACGGAAGTCATTTTTGGAATTAAAAAAAAATACTGAGCGGAGAAAACACCAGAGGGGGGGACACACCCTAGCCACGAGGGTGGGAGGCGCGCCCTACCTTCCTGGGCGCGCCCCCTGCCTCGTGGGCCCCCTAGCAGGCCTCCGGTGCCCATCTTCTGCTATATGAAGTCTTTCGTCCGAGGAAAAATCAGAAGGAAGCTCTCGGGACGAAACTCCGCCGCCACGAGGCGGAACCAATTTAGGGCTCCGGCAGAGCTGTTCTGCCGGGGAAACTTCCCTCCGGGAGGGAGAAATCTTCGCCATCGTCATCACCAACGATACTCTCATCGGGAGGGGGTCAATCTCCATCAGCATCTTCACCAGCACCATCTCCTCTCAAACCCTAGTTCTTCTCTTGTATCCAATCTTTGTCCCGAAGCCTCAGATTGGTACCTGTTGGTTGCTAGTAGTGTTGATTACTCCTTGTAGTTGATGCTAGTTGGTTTAATTGGTGGAAGATCATATGTTCAGATCCATTATGCATATTAATACCCCTCTGATTATGAACATGAATATGATTTGTGAGTAGTTACGTTTGTTCCTGAGGACATGGGAGAAGTCTTGCTATTAGTAGTCATGTGAATTTGGTATTCGTTCGATATTTTGATGAGATGTATGTTGTCTTTCCTCTAGTGGTGTTATGTGAACGTCGACTACATGACACTTCACCATTATTTGGGCCTAGAGGAAGGCATTGGAAAGTAATAAGTAGATGATGGGTTGCTAGAGTGACAGAAGCTTAAACCCTAGTTTATGCGTTGCTTCGTAAGGGGCTGATTTGGATCCATATGTTTCATGCTATGGTTAGGTTTACCTTAATACTTCTTTTGTAGTTGCGGATGCTTGCAATAGGAGTTAATCATAAGTGGGATGCCTATCCAAGTAAGGACAGCACCCAAGCACCGGTCCACCCACATATCAAAGTACCGAACGCGAATCATATGAACGTGATGAAAACTAGCTTGACGATAATTCCCATGTGTCCTCGGGAGCGCTTTTCTCTATATAAGAGTTTGTCCAGGCTTGTACTTTGCTAAAAAAAGGATTGGGTCATCTTGCTGCACTTTATTTACACTTGTTACTTGCTACCTGTTACAAATTACCTTATCACAAAACTATCTGTTACCTATAATTTCAGTGCTTGCAGAGAATACCTTGCTGAAAACCGCTTGTCATTTCCTTCTGCTCTTCGTTGGGTTCGACACTCTTACTTATCTAAAGGACTACGATAGATCCCCTATACTTGTGGGTCATCAAGACTCTTTTCTGGCACCGTTGCCGGGGAGTGAAGCGCCTTTGGTAGGTGGAATTTGGTAAGGAAAAATTTATATAGTGTGCTGAAATTTACTGTCACTTGTTACTATGGAACATAATCCTTTGAGGGGCTTGTTCGAGATATCTTCACTCCGACCAGTAGAGCAAAGAGTTGCTCCTCAACCTACAGAACCTACTGAAAATGTTTACTTTGAAATTCCTTCGGGTATGATAGAGAAACTGCTAGGTAATCCTTTTGCAGGAGATGGAACATTGCATCCCGATTTACACTTAATCTATGTGGATGATGTTTGTGGATTATTTAAGCTTGCAGGTATGCCCGATGATGTTATCAAGAAGAATGTCTTCCCTTTATCTTTGAAGGGAGAGGCATTGACATGGTATAGGCTGTGTGATGATATGGGATCATGGAACTACAAACGATTCAAATTGGAATTTCATCAGAAGTTTTATCCTATGCATCTTGTTCATCGTTATCGTAATTATATATATAATTTTTGGCCTCGTGAAGGAGAAAGCATCGCCCAAGCTTGGGGGAGGCTTAAGTCAATGTTATATTCGTGCCCCAATCATGAGCTCTTAAGAGAAATAATTATTCAAAAAATTTATGCTCGACTTTCTTTCAATAAACGCTCCATGCTCGATACTTCTTGTACTGGCTCTTTTATGATGAAGACTATTGAATTCAAATGGGATTTATTGGAAAGAATTAAACGCAACTATGAAGATTGGGACCTCGACGAAGGTAAGGAGTCAGGTATAACACCTAAGTTTGATTGTGTTAAATCTTTTATGGATATCGATGTTTTCCGTGAATTTAGCGCTAAATATGGACTTGACTCTGAGATAGTAGCTTCTTTCTGTGAATCCTTTGCTACTCATGTTGATCTCCCTAAGGAGAAGTGGTTTAAATATAATCCTCCCATAGAAGTAAAACTAGTTGCACCTATTAAAGTTGAAGAAAAGACTATCACTTATAATGATCCTGTTGCTCCTACTGCTTATGTTGAGAAACCACATTTCCCTGTTATAATAAAGAATCATGCTAAAGCTTCAACTGTTGTCAACAAAAGTAATATTAGGACACACAAACCCCCTGAGCAAGTTAAAGTTGAACCTAATATTGCTATGGTTAAAGATCTCTTGGCTGATAATATTGATGGGCATGTTATTTACTTCTGTGATGAGACTGCTAGAATTGCTAAGCCTGGTGCTAAAGATAAACATAGACCTGTTGTAGGCATGCCCGTTATTTCTATTAAAATTGGAGATCATTGTTACCATGGCTTAGGTGATATGGGTGCTAGTGCTAGTGCAATACCTCACACCTTATACAAAGAAATTATGCATGATATTGTACCTGCTGAGATAGAAGATATAGATGTTACAATTAAACTTCCCAGTAGAGATACTATTTCACCGATTAGGATTGTTAGAGATGTTGAAGTCTTGTGTGGGAAAGTTAAATATCCTGCTGATTTTCTTGTCCTCAGTTCTCCACAAGATAGCTTTTGTCCCATTATATTTGGTAGACCCTTCTTGAACACTGTTAATGCTAAGATAGACTGCGATAAGGATGTTGTTACTATTGGTTTGGGTGATATGTCTCATGAGTTTAATTTTGCTAAATTTAGTAGACAACCCCGTGATGAGGAATTACCTAGTAAGGATGAAATTATTGGTCTTGCTTCTACTGTTGTGCCTCCTAATAATCCTTTAGAACAATATTTGCCTGATCATGAAAATGATATGTTTATGAATGAAAGAAGGGAAATAGATGAAGTATTCTTTAAACAGGGACCTATTCTGAAACACAACTTGCATGTTGAAATCCTAGGGGATCCTCCTCCACCCAAGGGGGATCCCGTGTTTGAGCTTAAACCGTTACTTGATACTCTCAAATATGCTTATATTGATGAAAAGAAGATATATCCTGTTATTATTAGTGCTAACCATTCAGAGCATCAAGAAGAGAAATAATTGAAAACTCTGAAGAAGCACCGTGCTGCTATTGGATATACTCTTGATGATCTTAAGGGCATTAGTCCCACTCTATGTCAACACAAAATAAATTTGGATAAAGACGCCAAACCAGTTATTGATCATCAACGATGGTTAAATCCTAAGATGAAAGAAGTGGTAAGAAAGGAAATATTAAAGCTCCTTGAAGCAGGTATAATTTATCCAGTTGCTGATAGTCAGTGGGTAAGTCCTGTTCATTGTGTCCCTAAGAAGGGAGGTATTACCGTCGTTCCTAATGATAAAGATGAATTGATCCCGCAAAGAATTATTACAGGTTATAGGATGGTAATTGATTTCCGCAAATTAAATAAAGCTACTAAAAAAGATCATTACCCTTTGCCTTTTATTGATCAAATGCTAGAAAGATTATCCAAACATACACATTTTTGCTTTCTATATGGTTACTCTGGTTTCTCTCAAATACCTGTGTCAGCTGATGATCAAGAAAGGACCACTTTTACTTGCCCTTTCGGTACCTTTGCTTATAGACGTATGCCTTTTGGTTTATGTAATGCACCTGCTACCTTTGAAGGATGCATGATGGCTATATTCTCTGATTTTTGTGAAAAGATTTGTGAGGTCTTCATGGATGATTTCTCCGTTTATGGATCCTCTTTTGATGATTGCTTGAGCAACCTTGATCGAGTTTTCCAGAGATGTGAAGAAACTAACCTTGTCTTAAACTGGGAGAAATGCCACTTTATGGTTAATGAAGGAATTGTCTTGGGGCATAAAATTTCTGAAAGAGGTATTGAAGTTGATAAAGCCAAAGTTGATGCTATTGAAAAGATGTCGTGTCCCAAGGACATCAAAGGTATAAGAAGTTTCCTTGGTCATGCCGGTTTTTATAGGAGGTTCATTAAGGACTTCTCAAAAAATTTATCGGTCTCTGACTAATCTATTGCAAAAAGATATACCTTTTGTCTTTGATAATGATTGTGTAGAAGCATTTGAAATACTTAAGAAAGCATTGATTTCTGCACCTATTGTTCAGCCACCTGATTGGAATTTACCCTTTTAAATTATGTGTGATGCCAGTGATTATGCTGTAGGTGCTGTTCTAGGACAAAGAGTTGATAAAAATTAAATGTTATTCAATATGCTAGTAAAACTCTAGACAGTGCTCAGAGAAATTATGCTACTACTGAAAAAGAATTCTTAGTAGTTGTATTTGCTTGTGATAAGTTCAGACCTTATATTGTTGATTATAAAGTAACTATTCACACTGATCACGCTGCTATTAAATATCTTATGGAAAAGAAAGATGCTAAACCTAGACTTATTAGATGGGTTCTCCTACTACAAGAATTTGATTTGCATATTATTGATAGAAAGGGAGCTGAGAACCCCGTTGCAGACAACTTGTCTAGGTTAGAGAATGTTCTTGATGACCCACTACCTATTGATGATAGCTTTCCTGATGAACAGTTAGCTATCATAAATGCTTCTCGTGCTGCTCCATGGTATGCTGATTATGCTAATTACATTGTTGCTAAATTTATACCGCCTAGTTTCACATACCAGCAAAAGAAAAAGTTTTTCTATGATTTAAGACATTACTTCTGGGATGATCCACACCTTTATAAAGAAGGAGTAGATGGTGTTATTACACGTTGTATACCTGAGCATGAACAGGAACAGATCCTACGCAAGTGTCACTCCGAAGCTTATGGAGGACACCATGCTGGAGATAGAACAGTGCATAAGATTTTTTGCAGGAAAACTTCTCTCTAAATGGGAAGGTCCTTGCGTTATCGAGGAGGTCTATCGTTCCGGTGCCATAAAAATCAACAACTTCGAAGGCACAAATCCGAAGGTGGTGAACGGTCAAAGAATCAAACATTATATCTCAGGTAATCCTATAAATGTTGAAACTAATGTTATTGAAACCGTAACCCCGGAGGAATACATAAAAGACACTTTCCAGAATGTTTCAGACTCCGAAAAGGAATGGGTACGTGGTACGGTAAGTAAACCGACTCCAAAATAGTTCTAATGGCAATTCTCTATTTTGGAATATTTAAGAAAATAGGAAAATAAGAAGCAGTCCGGGAAGGACACGAGGCTTCCACGAGGGTGGAGGGCGCGCCCTACCCCCCTGGGCGTGCCCCCTGCCTCGTGGGCACCTGGTGTGCCTTCCGGACTCCGTTTTCTTGCACGATACTTCTTTTGGTCTGTAAAAATTTATTATATAATCTCCCGTAGGTTTTGACCACCGTATCACGCAATTATCCTCTGTTCTTGTTTCGAGCTGTTTTTTCTGACAAATCTAGATCACCATGACGTCTCCAAGTGCCCCCAAGGACAAGTTCTTCGAGAAGGTCATCAACCCCTACCTCGCGGAAGTGCTGCAACATCCTAAAACCATTGAGATGCGTGAGGGGTTGCTGCATATCCGCGATGTTGAGGGACCAAGGAGGACCGGAAGCGTGGAGACAAGGCTCGAGGCAATGGAGCAACAAGTTTTCAAGTGTCGGGAGATGGTGGAGCGTGGACTAGACTCCAATCACATAATGATCACGGAGTTCACCAACAACCACAAGTTGGACGCCAAGGACGTTGGGGAGGCCATCTTCAAGCTTCATGAGAAAATCGAGCACCTCCAAGCCCAGATCTATGACCTGCAAAACCAAAGCTGTGAGTATGAATATAGATTCAAGAGGATGAGTTTGGCTACAGATTTAAGGATCCCGGAGACTCGATCATCCTTCTATGATGGTGAGCCTATGCCTTGGAAGAGGGACGACAAGCCTACATCATCAACAACTCCATCTCCTTCACCGGCAAAAGAGACATAATCACATGGGTATGGGCACTCCCCTTGGCAACTGCCAAGCTTGGGGGAGATGCCCCAGTATCGTATCACCATCACACTCCTATCTTTACCGTTTTTCTTTGTTCGATCCTTTTGGTAATATCTTGATCTAGTAGAATAAAGTTTTAGTATGATTTAGCTTTGAGTTTTGAGTTTGGCTTTATGATCCCTCTATGTAATCGAGTCCGTGAGCTCTATAATAAAGATTAGTTGAGTCAAGGGCTTGATTATTTTGCTATGATCTTGAGGGAATAAAAGAAAAGAGAAATAATAAAAAGAAACAAAGAGATCATATTGATCTTATGGAGGGTAATGACTTCACATATAGAGAGTATGATGATTAAAAGTTGTTGAGAGTTGACAAACATACCTTTGGTCATCGTTGCAATTAATAGGAAGTAATAAATAAAGAGAGGTTCTACATATAAATATACTATCTTGGACATCTTTTATGATTGTGAGCACTCATTAAAATATGACATGCTCAAAAGTTGATGTTGGACAAGGAAGACAACGTAATGTGTTATGTTTCCTTATATCCGAAATAAAGTATATTGTCATGGATCATCCAACATGTTGAGCTTGCCTTTCTCCCTCATGCTAGCCAATTCTTTGCACCAAGTAGAGATACTACTTATGCTTCCAATACCCTTAAACCCAGTTTTGCCATGAGAGTAGGATTGAGAAAGATCCTTCATGTAAGTTGTCATTGTTGCATGCAATAAAAATTGCTCTCTAAATATGTATGACTTATTAGTGTGAGAAAATAAGCTTTATACGATCTTGTGATGTGGAAGAAATAAAAGCGACGGACTGCATAATAAAGGTCCACATCACAAGTGGCAATATAAAGTGACGTTCTTTCGCATTAAGATTTCGTGCATCCAACCAAAAGCACATGACAACCTCTGCTTCCTTCTGCGAAGGGCCTATCTTTTACTTTTACCTTATGCAAGAGTCATGGTGATCTTCACCTTTCCTTTTTACATTTTATCCTTTGGCAAGCACCTTGTGTTGGAAAGATCCTGATATATATATATATATATATATATATATATATATATATATATATCCAATTGGATGTAAGTTAGCATGAGCTATTATTGTTGACATTACCCTTGAGGTAAAGAGTTGGGAGGCAACCCTATAAGCCCCTATCTTTCTCTGTGTCTGATTAAAACTCCATAACCATAAGTATTGCGTGAGTGTTAGCAATTGTGAAAGACTAAATGATAGTTGAGTATGTGGACTTGCTGAAAAGCTCTTACATAGACTCTTTCCGATGTTATGATAAATTGCAATTGCTTCAATGAATGAGTCATAGTTTGTTAGTTCTCAATGAAGTTTCTGATTCATACTTGACGTTGTGAATAGATTATTACTTGAGCATCAGAAATCATATGACAATATCCTTATATGTTGTTGTTATAAGAATGATCATGATGCCCTCATGTCCGTATTTTATTTCATCGACACCTCTATCGCTAAACATGTGGACATATTTATCGTTATCGGCTTCCGCTTGAGGACAAGCGAGGTCTAAGCTTGGGGGAGTTGATACGTCCATTTTGCATCATGCTTTTATATCGATATTTATTGCATTATGGGCTGTTATTACACGTTATGTCACAATACTTAGGCCTATTCTCTCTTATTATACAAGGTTTACATGAAGAGGGAGAATGCCGGCAGCTGGGATTCTGGGCTGGAAAAGGAGCAAATATTAGAGACCTATTCTGTAGAGCTCCAAAAGTCCTGAAACTTCACGGAAGTCATTTTTGGAATTAATAAAAAATACTGAGCGGAGAAAACAGCAGAGGGGGGCCAAACCCTGGCCATGAGGGTGGGAGGCGCGCCCTACCCCCCTGGACGCGCCCCCTACGTCGTGGGCCCCCTGGCAGGCCTCCGGTGCCCATCTTCTTCTATATGAAGTCTTTCGTCCGAGGAAAAATCAGAAGGAAGCTCTCGGGACGAAACTCCGCCGCCACGAGGCGGAACCAATCTAGGTCTCCGGCAGAGCTGTTCTGCCGGGGAAACTTCCCTCCGGGAGGGGGAAATCATCGCCATCGTCATCACCAATGATCCTCTCATCGGGAGGGGGTCAATCTCCATCAACATCTTCACCAGCAACATCTCCTCTCAAACCCTAGTTCATCTCTTGTATCCAATCTTTGTCCCAAAGCCTCAGATTGGTACCTGTGGGTTGCTAGTAGCGTTGATTACTCCTTGTAGTTGATGCTAGTTGGTTTAATTGGTGGAAGATCGTATGTTCAGATCCATTATGCATATTAATACCCCTCTGATTATGAACATGAATATGATTTGTGAGTAGTTACGTTTGTTCCTGAGGACGTGGGAGAAGTCTTGCTATTAGTAGTCATGTGAATTTGGTATTCGTTCGATATTTTGATGAGATGTATGTTGTCTTTCCTCTAGTGGTGTTATGTGAAAGTCGACTACATGACACTTCACCATTATTTGGGCCTAGAGGAAGGCATTGGGAAGCAATAAGTAGATGATGGGTTGCTAGAGTGACAGAAGCTTAAACCCTAGTTTATGCGTTGCTTCGTAAGGGGCTGATTTGGATCCATATGTTTCATGCTATGGTTAGGTTTACCTTAATACTTCTTTTGTAGTTGAGGATGCTTGCAAGAGGAGTTAATCATAAGTGGGATGCTTGTCCAAGTAAAGACAGCACCCAAGCACCGGTCCACCCACATATCAAAGTACCGAACGTGAATCATATGAACGTGATGAAAACTAGCTTGACGATAATTCCCATGTGTCCTCGGGAGCGCTTTTCTCTATATAAGAGTTAGTCCAGGCTTGTCCTTTGCTACAAATAGGATTGGGCCATCTTGCTGCACTTTATTTACACTTGTTACTTGCTACCCGTTACAAATTACCTTATCACAAAACTATATGTTACCTATAATTTCAGTGCTTGCAGAGAATACCTTGCTGAAAACTGCTTGTCATTTCCTTCTGCTCCTCGTTGGGTTTGACACTCTTACTTATCGAAAGGACTACGATAGATCCCCTATACTTGTGGGTCATCACTCGCACGCTTCCCGATGAGCATGCGCATTGGAGGACAGCTTGCACGCCTCTCGGTCAGCCTGCGCACCGCACTGCGCTCGCACGCCTCCAGTTCAGTCAAGCAGCTGTCCGCACGGCACCTCCTATAGCCATCAAAACCAAGACACGTGGTGTCACGTGAATGGTTAACAGAAAGCACACGATTTGAATTATACAAACTTTTGAGAGATTAAAGTGCAGCTATTTTTTCAAAATGCCTTTGTTGGCTGTTATTCGAGTGCGCCTTCTCTCAAAATGGACACGAAAAATACCACATCATGTCGGGTGCCATTCCATGATAGCATGCCAAGTTTCATGAATTTCATACGAGTTTTGGATTTACTAGAATTTAAAAACAAAGTATCTCAACATTTTGTCGGCAATCAACAGTGCCCTGGTGTTTGAAATTCATTCCCATTTCTTGCATGGGACCTAAGCATGCACCCACGGACATAGATTTGATTTTTCAACCAATTTATAATCACTGGAGCATATGCATGTAGTTCAAATTTGAATTATGCACATAAAAGCATTGAAAACTCAATTAATGTATAAATATGTCCAAACGAACCCCGAAAAATTCCAAAATTTAACACAACACTCATGTTGTTCTATGTTGACACTAGAGAAACTGAAATTAAGAAGAGGCAACGGATATCGTTTCGTCACCAAAGGTGAAATGTTCCCTACAAAAAACAGCAGGCTTGTTGTGAGAAGCTCTTGTTTGTGAGAAGCTTATGCCCAAACCCTTCCCCAAATGGGACAAAGAAATTACCATGGCATGTTGATGCCGCTCCATGATAGCATGCCAACTTTCATGAATTTCAGACGAGTTTTGGATTTACTAGAATTTAAAAACCAGGTATCTCAATGTTTGCGGTCGAGTGACGGTGGCAGGGTGTTTGAAATTCATTCCCATTTCTTCCATGGGACCTAAGCATGCACCCAAGGACACATATTTGATTTTTCAACCAATTTATATGCACTGGAGTTGTCGGCGTTCTGGGAACGGGGGTCCCCAGACTTGCCTGCCTGCGGCCCACAGCGTGGCTCTGCGACCAGGCCCATACGGCCCATCTTCACCAACAAGCATTCGAGACCCTCACGAGGGGCCAAGCCTCGTGAGGCGGATGACACAATACCTCCTCGGGAGCGGCCTCACCAGGCTGGCTTGCAAGGGGCGGAGAGATCAAGGCAAGGCAAACCTCACGAGGTTCTCATGACGTGAGCCATGACGATCGAGACCAGGCGGGCACCAGGAGGGCACCAGCGCGCACAGTGTCCTTGTTTCCTCTTTGGTGCTAAGGAGGCAAGCGAAGGTGAGGAGTATCGAGGCCTCAGGCAAAGGTTTCCATATCGGTGCAACGAGACCAAGACCAGCAGGACGGCAAGACGGAGGTCATCGTGGAGCCCAAGCCGGCATCACCACTAGAGCCTTTGGCAGCCGAAGACCACCTTTAGTCAGGATAGCTTCTATTAGCTGTCCCCTTTCAAATTTCCCGTTGTTGGCTCCCTTCCCGCTCAATATTTGGGAAGAGGACCAGGGCCTCTATAAATAGGGCTAGCCACCACAGTAGGAGGGAGGCCCATCTGAGACTAGATCCAACCCATCCTCACACCCACCAAGCACAAGAACACCTCACCTCAGGAGGCTGTTCTTCCCCTTGTGCTGTTCATCCTCAGCCCGAGAGGCAATCCACCACACCACACTAGAGTAGGGTATTGCACCACGACGGTGGCCCAAACCAGTATAAATCTTGTGTCTCTTGTGTTGCGAGTTCGTCGAGCTAAGCTTGGAGATTCTGGTGAGGCTGAGGGCGTGATTTGGTAGGGGGAGATCTTCGTGCGCACCCCAGTGTTCGAACCTTGAGGGTTTTGCCGGAACTCGAGATCCAACATTTGGTGCGCTAGGTAGGGGTGCGCCGAAGCTTTCGTTTTGTCGCTCCGCGTCCTGTCGCTTCGTTATCTCCATGGCGGACGCTTGCCGAGCTCACGCTGAGCGCCGGGCCGCCCTCGCCGCCCGTGTTGCTCAGATGGCTCCCGTCAGCGGACCACCCCGTCGCTCCCCATCGCCGCCACCGGCCCGGCAGGGAACGAGCAGCAAGCATCCTCGCTGCACCCCTCGGTGCGGCGGGACGGCCGAACCGCCACTCCGTCGCTGACTCCGGTCGGCTCGTTGTCCCACGCCCGTCGCGCTCCCACGAACGCGCAGGCCGTGTTGTGCATGGCACACGAACTCCTGCGCTACCGCCCCATCGACGACCTCTACGAGGACTGGCTCGACCGCATCACTGAGCTTGTCAGCGTCGTAGGGGGCTCCCCTGTGCTGTCCCTCTCGCTGCCTCGCCATCCGCTAGCTGCAGGCGACGTGGCTCATGGAGCGCCTCCACCACCTCTGCCCCAAGACGGCGTCCTGACGCCAAGGCGTGCGGTCCCCCGGCGTGATCCACCGCGTCGGGCGCCCGTGCACGAAGAAGGAAGCTGCCAAGAAGTTCCTCATCCACGAGAAAACGCTCCTGCGCTCCCGGCGCCACTACGACAAGACCGTGCGCCGCCTGCGGTGGTGGTGCGCGGGCATCAAGGCTAGGCTCCACATCAGCAAAGGGTCCCGGTGGCCACCACGGGCTGCCGCGCCTTCACTCCTGAGCTGCGTAGCATCGCATGGTCGGGCAAGTTCAAGCCAGACCTGCCGTCGCGCTACGACGGCACCCCCGACCCCGCGGAGTTCCTGCAGCTCTACGAGCTGAGCATCGAGGCAGCCAACGGCGATGAAAAACTGATGGCAAACCGGTTCCCCATGTCTCTCGAGGATGGTGCCCGCTCCTGGCTCATGAACCTGCCTCCATGTTCCATCTCCTCCTGGAACAAGATGCGCGACCGCTTTGTCGCCAACTTCCAGGGCACTCGCGACCATCCTCCGGCGGCGGGTGACCTGCGCTGCGTCAAGCAGCAGCCAGGGGAGACGCTCCAGAAGTACATCTAGCGCTTCAACAACGTTCATCTCAAGATCCCCAAGGTGACAAACGAGGCCATCATCTCGGCATTTTCTGATGGAGTCTGCGACGTCAAGATGAAGGAGGAGCTCGCCATCCACGAGGAGCTGTGCACATCCCTGGAGTTGTTCAACCTGGCGACCAAGTGCGCAAGGGCTGAGGAAGGGCGCCTTTCCCTTCTCGAGCTCCCAGCTGCCGACCTGGAGGAGAAGAAAGCCAAGGCCAAGGACGTGAAGCGCAAGGGAGTCGCCGTGCTCGCGGCGGAGCCGGACACGAAGCGCGGCAGGGACCAGCCTGAGTCATCCAAGAGCAGCCGACCGTTCTGCGCCTTCCACGACGTGCACAGCCACAACACCAACGATTGTCAAGAGCTCAGGGCCATTTGCGATGGACACTTCGGTCGACGCCCCGAGCGCAATGACTGAGGCTACGACCGAGGAGGATGACGTGGTGAAGGACGCTGGGACGACCGGGGCCCACGCCAAGAGTGGCGCGACCGGCCTCGTGGGGACCGCTGGTAGGACCAGCCTCGCGAGGGTGCCTAGAGGGATCAACCTTGCGAGGACCGTCCTTAAGGCAATGCTGGGCTTCCTCCGCTGCCGCCGCCACCACCAAGAAGGAATGACGACCACCACCAAGACGAGGGGGCTGGGGGGCTTCCAGGAGCCTCATGCTATCGCCTGCATCTTGGGCGGAGCCCAAGCCCCAGCCTCACAGCGTATCTTCAAGCAGTTTGCTCGTGAGGTGAACGCAGTCCTCCCCAAGCTTGAGGCCACACCCCCGCTCAGGTGGTCCAAGTGCGCTATTACCTTCAGCTCGGCAGACCAGCTCAAGTGCGCGGCCACCGCTGGCGCTCTCCTGATGCTCTGTTCACCCGTCATCAGCAATGTGCAAGTCACCAAGACTCTAATCGACGGCGGTGCAGGGCTTAACGTCCTATCCGTCGAGATGTTCGACAACCTTCAAGTGCCCTACAATCAGCTTCAGCCTACCAAGCCTTTCTCAGGAGTGACCGACAGCTCCACCACCCCGATAGGACAGGTCCGCCTCCCAGTCACCTTCGGACAGCGCGACAACTACCGCACCGAGCTCATCGACTTTGACGTCGCCCACATCCGTCTGTCGTAGAATGCCATCCTTGGGTATCCAGCCCTAGCCAAGTTCATGGCGGTGACCCACTACGGCTACAACGTCCTCAAGATGCCAGGAAGCGACGGAATCATCACAGTCCCCTACGAAGAAAGGGATGCGGTGTGCTACCTCGAGCGTGCCTTCCAAGCTACAGCAATCGAAGACCCCGACAGCAAGGGTGAGTACCCTCCTGAGGCCATACCCAAGAAGAAGAAGCAGCTGCCCCGCACAGGGCCTCAGGGGAGCGACGCCTCAAGCCGTGCCACGTCAGGGTCGGCGCCCGCGCCTGGGGCGCCTCCCTCTGTCGCATAGGAAGGCGCGCCCGGCGCCCTCCTCGGGCAGGGCTCGGGGGCTCTCTTCTGGAGGGCCTCAGACCTTGCCAGCGTTGTGAGGGAGGCGCTCGGGCACCATCTGGAGGCGTGCTTCGTGGCACGTTTCCCTCAGGACGACACAGGGCGAGGAGCGCCCAGCGCTCAGGAGTGTTGGAAATATGCCCTAGAGGCAATAATAAAATGGTTATTATTGTATTTCCTTGTTCATGATAATTGTCTATTGTTCATGCTATAATTGTATTAACTGGAAACCGTAATACATGTGTGAATACATAGACCACAACATGTCCCCAGTAAGCCTCTAGTTGACTAGCTCGTTGATCAATAGATGGTTATGGTTTCCTGACATGGACATTGGATGTCATTGATAACGGGATCACATCATTAGGAGAATGATGTGATGGACAAGACCCAATCCTAAGCATAGCACAAGATCGTGTAGTTCGTTTGCTAAGAGATTTTCTAATGTCAAGTATCATTTCCTTAGACCATGAGATTGTGCAACTCCCAGATACCGTAGGAATGCTTTGGGTGTACCAAACGTCACAACATAACTAGGTGGCTATAAAGGTGCACTACAGGTATCTCCGAAACTGTCTGTTGGGTTGGCACGAATCGAGACTGGGATTTGTCACTCCGTATGATGGAGAGGTATCTCTGGGCCCACTCGGTAATGCATCATCATAATGAGCTCAATGTGACTAAGGAGTTAGCCACGGGATCATGTGTTACGGAACGAGTAAAGAGACTTGCCGGTAACGAGACTGAACGAGGTATTGGGATACCGACGATCGAATCTCGGGCAAGTAACATACCGATGGACAAAGGGAATTGTATACGGGGTTGATTCAATCCCCGACATCGTGGTTCATCCGATGAGATCATCATGGAACATGTGGGAGCCAATATGGGTATCCAGATCCCGCTATTGGTTATTGGTCGGAGAGGTGTCTCGGTCATGTCTGCATGGTTCCCGAACCCGTAGGGTCTACACACTTAAGGTTCGGTGACGCTAGAGTTGTTATGGGAAATAGTATGTGGTTACCGAAGGTTGTTCGGAGTCCCGGATGAGATCCCGGACGTGACGAGGAACTCCGGAATGGTCCGGAGGTGAAGATCGATATATTGGACGAAGGGTATTGGAGTCCGGAATTGTTCTGGGAGTACCGGGTGACGACCAGCGTGACCGAAAGGTGTTTCGGAGGCCCCGGCAAGCGTTGGGGGGCCTTATGGGCCAAGGGGAGGGGGCACACCAGCCCACTAAGGGGCTGTGCGCCCCTCCCAACCCCTCGCACGTAACGTGGAGAGGTGGGGGCGCCTCCCCTAGGGCAGCCACCCCTCCCGGCTTGGGGGGCAAGTTTCCCAGGGGTGGGGCGCCCAAACCCATCTAGGGTTTCCCCTGTGGCCGCCGCCCCTCCCCTAGGGAACCCTAGGGCGCCTCCTCCACCCCCTTCCCCCTATATATAGTGAGGGAGAGAGAGGGCAGCCGCACTCTTCGCCTGGCGGAGCCCTCTCCTCCTCCAACTCCTCCTGCTCCTCCGTAGTGCTTAGCGAAGCTCTGCCGGAGAACCACGAGCTCCATTGCCAGCACGCCGTCGTGCTGCTGGAGTTCTCCCTCAACTTCTCCTCTCCCCTTGCTGGATCAAGAAGGATGAGACGTCCCCGGGATGTACGTGTGTTGAACGCGGAGGCGCCGTCCGTTCGGCGCTAGATCGGATCTTCCGCGATTTGAATCGCCGCGAGTACGACTCCATCAAACGCGTTCTTGTAACGCTTCCGCTTAGCGATCTTCAAGGGTATGAAGATGCACTCCCTCTCTCTCGTTGCTAGCATCTCCTAGATTGATCTTAGTGACACGTAGGAAAATTTTGAATTATTGCCACGTTACCCAACAGTGGCATCATGAGCTAGGTCTATGCGTAGATTCTATGCACGAGTAGAACACAAAGTAGTTGTGGGCGATGATTTGGTCAATCTTCTTGCCGTTACTAGTCTTATCTTGATTCGGCGGCATTGTGGGATGAAGCGGCCCGGACCGACCTTACACGTACACTTACGTGAGGCAGGTTGCACCGACTGACATGCTCTTGATGCATAAGGTGGCTAGCGGGTGTCTGTCTCTCCCACTTTAGTCGGATCGGATTCGATGAAGAGGATCCTTATGAAGGGTAAATAGCAATTGGCATATCACCGTTGTGTCTTTTGCGTAGGTAAGAAACGTTCTTGCTAGAAACCCATAGCAGCCACGTAAAACATGCAACAACAATTAGAGGACGTCTAACTTGTTTTTGCAGGGTATGCTATGTGATGTGATATGGCCAAAAGGATGTGATGAATTATATATATGTGATGTATGAGACTGATCATGTTCTTGTAATAGGAATCACGACTTGCATGTCGATGAGTATGACAACCGGCAGGAGCCATAGGAGTTGTCTTAATTTATTGTATGACCTGCATGTCAATGAAAAATGTCATGTAATTACTTTACTTTATTGCTAACCGTTAGCCATAGTAGTAGAAGTAATAGTTGGCGAGAACACTTCATGAAGACACGATGATGGAGATCATGATGATGGAGATCATGGTGTCATGCCGGTGACGAAGGTGATCATGCCGCGCCTTGAAGATGGAGATCAAAGGCGCAAGATGATATTGGCCATATCATGTCACTTTATGATTTGCATGTGATGTTTGTCATGTTTACATCTTACTTGCTTATAACGACGGTAGCATAAATAAGATGATCCCTCACTAAAATTTCAAGAGATGTGTTCCCCCTAACTGTGCACCGTTGCGAAGGTTTGTTGTTTCGAAGCACCACGTGATGATCGGGTGTGATAGATTCTAACGTTCGCATACAACGGGTGTAAGCCAGATTTACACATGCGAAACACTTAGGTTGACGTGACGAGCCTAGCATGTACAGACATGGCCTCGGAAGACAAGAGACCGAAAGGTCAAACATGAGTCGTATAGTAGATACGCTCAACATGAAGATGTTCACCGATGATGACTAGTTCGTCTCACGTGATGATCGGACACGGTCTAGTTGACTCGGATCATGTATCACTTAGATGACTAGAGGGATGTCTATCTAAGTGGGAGTTCATTAAATAATCAGATGAACTTAATTATCATGAACATAGTCAAAAGGTCTTTGCAAATTATGTCATAGCTTACGCTCTGGTTCTACTATTTAAGATATGTTCCTAGAGAAAATTTAGTTGAAAGTTGATAGTAGAACTTATGCGGACTGGGTCCGTAAACTGAGGATTATCCTCATTGCTGCGCAGAAGGCTTATGTCCTTAATGCACCGCTCAGTGTGCTGAACCTCGAGCGTCGTCTATGGATGTTGCGAACATCTGACATACACGTTTTGATGACTACGTGATAGTTCAGTGCGTAATGCTAACGGTTTAGAATTGAGGCGCCAAAGACGTTTTAAAAACATCGCAGAACATATGAGATGTTCCAAAGACTGAAATTGGGATTTCAGACTAGTGCCCACGTCAAGAGGTATGAGACCTCTGACAAGTTTCTTAAGCCTGCAAACTAAGGGAGAAAAGCTCAATCGTTGAGCATGTGCTCAGATTGTCTGAGTACTACAATCGCTTGAATCGAGTGGGAGTTAATCTTCCAGATGTGATAGTGATGGTTCTCCATAGTCACTGCCAGCAAGCTATTAGAGCTTCGTGATGAACTATAACATATCAGGAATAGACATGATCATCCTTGAGCAACTCGCGATGTTTGACACCGCGAAAGTAGAAATCAAGTAGGAGCATCAATTGTTGATGGTTAGTAAAACCACTAGTTTCAAGAAGGGCAAGGGAAAGAAGGGATACTTCATGAAACGGCAAATCAGTTGCTGCTCTAGTGAAGAAACCCAAGGTTGAACCCAAACCCGAGACTAAGTGCTTCTGTAATGAGGGGAACGGTCACTGAAGCAGAACTACCCTAGATACTTGGTAGATGAGAAGGCAGGCAAGGTCGACAGAAGTATATTGGATATACATTATATTAATGTGTACTTTACTAGTACTCCTAGTAGCACCAGGGTATTAGATACCAGTTCGGTTGCTAAGTATTGGTAACTCGAAATAAAAGGCTACGGAATAAACGGAGACTAGCTAAAGGTGAGATGACGATATGTGTTGGAAGTGTTTCCAAGGTTGATGTAATCAAGCATCGCATGCTCCCTCTACTATCGAGATTGGTGTTAAACCTAAACAATTCTTATTTGGTGTTTGCGTTGAGCATAGACATGATTGGATTATGTTTATCGCAATACGGTTATTCATTTAAGGAGAATAATGGTTACTCTGTTTATTTGAATAATACCTTCAATGGTCTTGCACCTAAAATGAATGGTTTATTGAATCTCGATCTTAGTGATACACATGTTCATGCCAAAAGATATAAAATTAGTGATGATAGTACCACATACTTGTGGCACTGCCATTTGAGTCATATTGGTATAAAACGCATGAAGAAGCTCCATGTTGATGGATCTTTGGACTCACTCGTTTTTGAAAAGATTGAGACATGCGAACCATGTCTATTGGTAGATATGCATGAAGAAACTCCATACAGATGGATCATTTGGACTCACTTGATTTTGAATCACTTGAGACATGCAAATCATAACACATGGGCAAGATGACTGAAAGGCCTCGTTTTCAGTAAGATGGAACAAGAAATCAACTTGTTGGAAGTAATACATTTTGATGTGTATAGTCCAATGAGTGCTGAGGCACGCAGTGGATATCGTTATGTTCTTACTTCACAGATGATTTGAGTAGATGTTGAGTATATTTACTTGATGAAACACAAGTCTAAATTATTGAAAGGTTCAAGTAATTTCAGAGTGAAGTTGAAGATCGTCGTGACAAGAGGATAAAATGTCTGTGATATGATCATAGATATGAATATCTGAGTTACGAGTTTGGCACACAATTAAGACATTGTGGAAATTGTTTCACAACTAATACTGCCTGGAACACCATAGTGCGATGGTGTGTCCGAACATCATAACTGCACCCTATTGGATATGGTGCATACCATGATATCTCTTATCGAATTACCGCTATCGTTTATGGGCTAGGCATTAGAGACAACCGCATTCACTTTAAATAGGGCACCACGCAATTCCGTTGAGACGACACCGTATGAACTATGGTTTAGAGAAACCTAAGCTGTCGTTTCTTAAAAGTTTGGGGCTGTGACGCTTATGTGAAAAAGTTTCAGGCTGATAAGCTCGAACCCAAAGCGGATAAATGCATCTTCATAGAATACCCAAAACAGTTGGGTATACCTCCTATTTCAGATCTGGAAGCAAAAGTGATTGTTTCTAGAAACGGGTCCTTTCTCGAGGAAAAGTTTCTCTCGAAAGAATTGAGTGGGAGGATGGTGGAGACTTGATGAGGTTATTGAACCATGACTTCAACTAGTGTGTAGTAGGGCATAGGAAGTTGTTCATGTGGCACCTACACCAATTGAAGTGGAAGCTTATGATAGTGATCATGAAACTTCGGACCAAGTCACTACCAAACCTCGTAGGTCGACAAGGATGCGTACTACTTCAGAGTGGTACATAATCCTGTCTTGGAAGTCATGTTGCTAGACAACAATGAACCTACGAGCTATGGAGAAGCGATGGTGGGCCCAGATTTTGACGAATGGCTCGAGGCCATAAAATCCGAGAGAGGATCCATGTATAAAAACAAAGTATAGACTTTGGAATGACTACTTGATGGTCGTAAGGCTGTTGGGTGCAGATGGATTTTAAAAGGAAGACAGACAATGATGGTAAGTGTCACCATTAAGAAAGCTCAACTTGTCGTTAAGATGTTTTCCGACAAGTTCAAGGAGTTGACTGCGATGAGACTTTCTCACTCATACCGATGCTAAGAGTCTGTTGGAATTATATTAGCAGTTACTGCATTATTTATGAAATCTTGCAGATGGGATGTCAAAACATTGTTTCCTCGACGATTTTCTTGAGGAAAGGTTGTATGTTATACAACCAGAAGGTTTTGTCAATACTGAAAGATGCTAACAAGTATGCAAAGCTCCAGCAATCCTTCTAAGGACTGGAGTAAGCATCTCGGAGTTGGAATGTACGCTTTGATGAGATGATCAAAGATTTTGGGTTTTTACAAAGTTTATGAGAAACTTGTATTTCCAAAGAAGTGAGTGGGAGCACTATAGAATTTTTGATGAATATATGTTGTTAACATATTGTTGATCAGAAATGATGTAGAATTTCTGGAAAGCATACAGGGTTATTTGAAAAGTGTTTTTCAATGGAAAACCTAGATTAAGCTACTTGAACATTGAGGATCAAGATCTAGACGGATAGATCAAAAACGCTTAATAGTACTTTCAAATGAATACATACCGTGAAAAGATTTTGAAGGAGTTCAAAATAGATCAGCAAAGAAGGAGTTCTTGGCTGTGTTACAAGGTGTGAGTATTGAGTAAGACTCAAGACCTGACCACGGCAGAAGAGAGAGAAAGGACAAAGGTCGTCCCCTATGCTTTAGATGTAGGCTCTACAGTATGCTATGCTGTGTACCGCACCTGAAGTGTGCCTTGCCATGAGTTAGTCAAGGGGTACAATAGTGATCCAGGAATGGATCACATGACAGCGGTCGAACTTATCCTCAGTAACTAGTGGACTAGGGAATTTTCTCGATTATGGAGGTGGTAAAAGAGTTCGTCGTAAAGGGTTACGTCGATGCAAACTTTGACACTAATCCGGATGACTCTGAGTAGTGAACCGGATTCGTATAGTAGAGCAGTTATTTAGAATAGCTCCAAGTAGTGCGTGGTAGCTGCATCTACAAGATGACATAGAGATTTGTAAAGCACACACGGATCTGAATGTTGCAGACCCGTTGACTAAAACCTCTCTCGTAAGCATAACATGATCAAACCCTAGAACTCATTGAGTGTTAGTCACATGGTGATGTGAACTAGATTATTGACTCTAGTAAACTCTTGGGTATTAGTCACATGGCGATGTGAACATTGAGTGTTACTCACATGGTGATGTGAACTAGATTATTGACTCTAGTGCAAGTGGGAGACTGTTGGAAATATGCCCTAGAGGCAATAATAAAATGGTTATTATTGTATTTCCTTGTTCATGATAATTGTCTATTGTTCATGCTATAATTGTATTAACTGGAAACCGTAATACTTGTGTGAATACATAGACCACAACATGTCCCTAGTAAGCCTCTAGTTGACTAGCTCGTTGATCAATAGATGGTTATGGTTTCCTGACATGGACATTGGATGTCATTGATAACGGGATCACATCATTAGGAGAATGATGTGATGGACAAGACCCAATCCTAAGCATAGCACAAGATCGTGTAGTTCGTTTGCTAAGAGCTTTTCTAATGTTAAGTATCATTTCCTTAGACCATGAGATTGTGCAACTCCCGGATACCGTAGGAATGCTTTGGGTGTACCAAATGTCACAACGTAACTGGGTGGCTATAAAGGTGCACTACGGGTATCTCCGAAAGTGTCTGTTGGGTTGGCACGAATCGAGACTGGGATTTGTCACTCTGTATGACGGAGAGGTATCTCTGGGCCCACTCGGTAATGCATCATCATAATGAGCTCAATGTGACTAAGGAGTTAGCCACGAGATCATGCGTTACGGAACGAGTAAAGAGACTTGCCGGTAACGAGATTGAACGAGGTATTGGGATACCGACGATCGGATCTCGGGCAAGTAACATACCGATGGACAAAGGGAATTGTATACGGGGTTGATTGAATCCCCGACATCGTGGTTCATCCGATGAGATCATCGTGGAACATGTGGGATCCAATATGGGTATCCAGATCCTGCTATTGGTTATTGGCCGGAGAGGTGTCTCGGTCATGTCTGCATGGTTCCCGAACCCGTAGGGTCTACACACTTAAGGTTCGGTGACGCTAGAGTTGTTATGGGAAATAGTATGTGGTTACCGAAGGTTGTTCGAAGTCCCGGATGAGATCCCGGACGTGACGAGGAACTCCGGAATTGTCCGGAGGTGAAGATCGATATATTGGACGAAGGGTATTGGAGTCCAGAATTGTTCTGGGAGTACCGGGTGACGACCAGCGTGACCGAAAGGTGTTTCGGAGGCCCCGGCAAGCGTTGGGGGGGCTTATGGGCCAAGGGGAGTGGGCACACCAGCCCACTAAGGGGCTATGCGCCCCTCCCAACCCCTCTCACGTAATGTGGAGAGGTGGGGGTGCCTCCCCTAGGGCAGCCACCCCTCCCGGCTTGGGGGCAAGTTTCCCAGGGGTGGGGGCGCCCAAACCCATCTAGGGTTTCCCCTATGGCCACCGCCCCTCCCCTAGGGAACCCTAGGGTGCCTCCTCCACCCCCTTCCCCCTATATATAGTGAGGGAGAGAGAGGGCAGCCGCACCCTTTGCCTGGCGCAGCCCTCTCCTCCTCCAACTCCACCTGCTCCTTCGTAGTGCTTAGTGAAGCTCTGCCGGAGAACCACGAGCTCCATTGCCACCACGTCGTCGTGCTGCTGGAGTTCTCCCTCAACTTCTCCTCTCCCCTTGCTGGATCATGAAGGAGGAGACGTCCCGGGGCTGTATGTGTGTTGAACGTGGAGGCGCCGTCCGTTCGGCGCTAGATCGGATCTTCCGCGATTTGAATCGCCGCGAGTACGACTCCATCAACCGCGTTCTTGTAATGCTTCCGCTTAGCGATCTTCAAGGGTATGAAGATGCACTCCCTATCTCTCGTTGCTAGCATCTCCTAGATTGATCTTGGTGACACGTAGGAAAATTTTGAATTATTGCTACGTTACCCAACAAGGAGTTCATTACCAAGACCACTCAGGAACTGTAGGATGCGAGGGCCATGCGCGGTGATCGCCGCTCACCTGGTGCAGCCCCCCATCCAGGCAAGGATGTTGGGCTGCGCGTCTACATCGACGTCCCAGGGCTCAATAGGGCCGCGTCTCAGGAGCTCTTCTGGCCTTCGCGTGTGGGGCGCTGCGAGGGCCCACCGCACAGCTACATTCGCATGCCGTTCGGTCTGCCGAGCGTGGCATCCGCCTACCAACGCAACCTGCAGCGCGTCCTGGCGGCTCAGGAGGCTAGGCACCACGCAGTCCTGGCGGAGATGGAGACGGTCCTCAAGGAACCGCCTGGACCCCCGGAGCCTCCCGAGGCTCAGGGCCCCGGTGGCTCGTGAGGAGCAATCCCTTCGCCGCGCACCTTCAGCTGCCCCAACACCCCTTCTGCAACGGAACCAGGTGACATTTTCCAAGTTTATTTAGCTGGGAGCGCCCTCAGGGCTGCATCATTCCCAGGCCGCGTGGGTCCGTCCCCGCGGCATGTATCCCTTTTTATGTCTTTCGCTCACCTTGCTGGGGGTGCCCCTTGGGCTGCATCATCCCCAAGCCGCTCGGGCCTGACCCAGTGCCATGTATCTCCCCTGCGTTTACTTGAGCCAGTTTTCTTTCTATGCTTAATCTATCCATGACTATCACTTGCTTGATTGTCACCTACCATGGGAGCCGTGCGCCGATCGTCTTTCTTCAGGACCCTTCGCGTGAGAAGGTTAGGCACGGTGTCTGTGCTCGGGCCCGTCCCTGCAGCGTCGATAAATCCAACGGCTGAGCTCTATCTGGTAGGCCGGTCCCTTTCACATCACCTCCTGGGGCCGTTGGTGCTTGGCCCTCTCACACGATAACCTCAGGAGATCCGTTCGGCGCAGGTTGTCTAACCACCTCGCAGGACCACCACAGCAAACAAGAATCAAGACCAGGCGCAACCCACCTTGAGGTAGGGCCTCGTGAGTCCTGCGTTGGCTCACGAGTGCCCAGACACACCTCGTCTAGCCCTGCCGTGCAAGCCACGTGTCAGGGCAGGGCTGTACACGCCCCGGGGGCTCTCCGCAGTAGGGAGTCCCCTCTCACGTAACAGTGGAAGCACCATGCTCCACGCTGGCCGTCGACACTGCCGAGGAGCGGCTATGCCCGTGCAAGTGCGGAAGCCCTATGCTCCGCGCTGGTGATAAACAACTGAGGGCGGCCCCACGGTTGTATCAACTTCAGGGAGCCCTTGAGCTCAGTGTCCGGCCTCACCACAACACCTCCACTCGGGAGATTCGCGCGAGGGGGCTGAGCATGGGGGCTGCGCTCGGGTCACTCCCAAGCGTACGCCACCCAACCAAGTTCCGCGGACCTGGTCGTCGCGTGCCCCTCCCGAGCCGAGCCTCAGTGAGGGCAAAGGTATGAAGGTTGTTTGCACGTCAAGGGGGACTCCTGAGCATCGCGACTCAGGAGCCTAACTGGTCGCGTAGCCCCTCACTCCCTGGTCTCGTCCTGGTCTCCAGACGACCCAACGGCGGCTGAGGTATGCGCGCGGCTGGGCCCTGCCGACGTAGAACACTAAACCTGTCCTCGCGTCTCCCTCCTATAAGTTGTTTGCGCGTCAAGGGGGACTCCTGAGCATCACGACTCAGGAGCCTAACTGGTCACGTAGCCCCTCACCCCTTGGTCCCGTCTTGGTCTCCGGAAGACCCAACGGTGGCTGAGGTATGCACGGGGCCAGGCCCTGCCGACGTAGAACGTAAAGCAAATAGGAGGAAAATCGCAAAATCTCAAAAGCAAATATTACAAGACATATTGTTCTCTCAAATATCAAACACAGGTTCAAACGCCTCCACGAGGCATGATGCATGTTGCAGGAGTAAAACAGGAAAGCAGCCGCAAGCGAATCATCCCTGGGTACCGCCGACGCTCGCAAGGGGTGTTCCTTCTTTGGTGGCATCGCCTTCGCCCGTACCACCAGCCGGAGTCGCAGGACCGGTAGCACCACCGGTCGAAGGCGCGAGAGCGAAGGCGTGGAACTTCTTTAGCAGGGCCTCCACCTGGCCCTTCACGGCTGCGGCAATGGCTGTACAACGCTCGTCGTCCACAGGCTCCAGCAGCTCATCAAGGCGGGCAGCAGGATCGCGAAGATGGAGGTGGCTGAAGACACGCGTCAGCGCGGCTGAGGAAAGAACGTGGGCTTCTTCCTTCGCCACGGGACCAATGCCACTCACGACCTCCTCGAGCGCGTCAACCAGGTAGGGAAGCAGTTGGGCGGGGCCGTCCTCGTCGGTGGTCAGCGGCCTCTCCAAGCCCTTCTCGTAGAGTGCTTTCAGCGCCGCGCGGGACCTTTTCTTGAGGAGCGTGAAGGTCGCGTGGTCCTCGGTCAGGACCTTTGCCTTGGCGCCAAGATCGGCCTTCTCCGCCTCCACCTTCCACTTGAGCTCCTCCAGCCGGCTGCGTTCCGCGGCCTGCGCCTTCGCCAACTCTCCCAGCTCAGCGTCGCAATCCTTGATGGCGTCCTCCCAGGCCTTCATCTTCTCCTCCTCCGTCTGGCGGCCACGAGCTTCTTCTGCGCGCAAATCGCGCAGATTCTTCAGCTCGGCCTCCAGCGCCCGGTAGCGATCCTGGGCGGTCTCGGCATCCTTCAGCGTCGGCTTGGGCGGTGGCCTGCCTCTCCTTCTCGGAGGTTGTCGCAGCCTGGTTCAGCGTCGCTCGAACAGACGCGTCAGAATAAAGCCAGCTGGAGACCAGCTCCAGGCGACCGGCCGCCAGGTGGCGGTCGGGGCCTTGAAGATCCTCTTGCAGCCAGGTCATCTCAAGAAGAGCACGCTCCAAGACATCAGGGGTGGCAGAAGGGCCTGGAAGCAGTGGCACGACAGGAGGAGGAGACGACGTCGTCACCAGGGCCTGGGAGACCAGGGGCTCCTGAGCTTTTGGGACCCCAGCGGCCGAGCTGGACACCAACGCCTCCGGAGCCAGCGGGGCCACGGGGGCTGACTCCCCACGAGGATGCTCCTCCAGGCCTCGCGAGGGCAATCGGGCCGGGGAGGTGCGAGTACCGTCGCTTCCCTTCTTCACGGAGGGGGGTGCGGCTGCTGGAGATGGTTCAGTACCGGGCGGGGTCGCTGCATCCTCCTTCCTCTTCTTCGCCGTAGGCGGCGGCCTAACCAACCAACGATGAACATCAAGAAGCGGCAGCATAAACAAGAACAGGGCAAAGCACGGGCACTTACTGGTCCACCGTGGCATAGTCCACCCTCCGCTTGCTGAGTTTGAAGCCTGAGAGCCTCGAAGCTTGAGGCGCGGGCGCGCGGGCTCCAGGTGCAGAAGACGGGGCGGCGGAGGGGCCGGAGGCGGCCCCAGGCGGCGTCGAAGCAAGAGCAGCATCCCGGGAGAACAGCACCGACCTGCTCTTCGTCAGGATCACGGGCAGCTCCCCCTTCTCCTGGCGGGCACCGGCCTCGTTTTCATCTGGCAGGGTGCGGAGAATGCTAGCCTTGCTCAAAGGGGAGGTCTCCCCCATCCCTTCAGGGGTCGCCTCTGAGCCGTGCTCCTCGTCCTCCTCCTCTTCCTCCCCGCGGGACTCATCAGAAGATAGCTCCACCGGTGTCGGCGCCACAGGGGCCCCGGTGGGCGCCGACGGCACCAGCCCGCGCCCGTCAAAGGTCGGCCTGGCGGCCACGACCTGCTCCCCGTCCTTGCGGCGGAACAAGGGAATGAAGACACTTGGCGGGTAATCCTGGTCGTCCCCGACCAGGAACCGGAGAGCCGCGGCCAGCTCACCGTCAGGCAAGGCTTCCGGGCTCTGGCGAACCTTGTCCTCTTCGTCCCCAAGCCTCAACAAGGGGCGCGCACGCGCCTGAAGCGGGGCCACGCGCAGCATCAGGAATTCCCTCAAGAGCATGGCCCCTGTCACCTTTGCCGCCTTCAAATTGCCCGGCTTCAGGTCGGCGTTCATCTGCTCCAGCACCAACGTCGCCCGCTCATCAGTGAACTTCGCGCATGACCACCCCTTGTCAGACTGGGGCATCTCCGTTGGCAGCACCAAGCGTGGGTGGACGCACTTGGCGTCCATCATGACCCACTTGCTCCTGAAGCCATCGGCCTTCTTCCCAGTCTTCGAGATCGAGTTGGCCTTGCCGGCTGCGATGAAGTTGGCACACCCGGAGGTATGACCCTCGTTGATGCGGAGGAAGCAGAAGTGGCGCAGCAGAGCCACGGACGGCATCACGCCGAGATACGCCTCGCAGTAGAAGGCGAAGATTGACAAGAGAAGGATAGAGTTGGGATGAAGATGCAGCACCTGCAGCCCGTAGTGGCCAATGTCGGATGTGGGGTTCCGGCAAAACCCTTAAGGTTCGAACACTGGGGTGCGCGCGAAGTCTTCCCTCCTACCGATCTACGCTCTAGCTCTCTAAGATCTCGCAGACGAACTCGACGAACTCATAACACAGAAAGACACGAGATTTATACTGGTCTGGGCCACCATTGTGGTGTAATACCCTACTCCAGTGTGGTGGTGGTGGATTGCCTCTTGGGCTGATGAAGAACAGTACAAAGGGAAGAACAGCCTCCTGAGGTCGAGGTGTTCTTGTGCTTGGTGGGCTCTTGATCAGATTGGGTCAAGCTAAGATCAAATGCCCCTACTGTGGTGGCTAGCTCTATTTATATAGGCCCTGGTCCTCTCCCCAAATATTGAGCGGGAAGGGAGCCAACAACGGCGGGCAAATTTGAAGGGGGACAGCTAGTACAAGCTATCCTAACAAAAGTGGTCTTCGCCTGCGAAAGGCTCTGTTGGTGACGCCGTCTTGGGCTCCACGAGGACCTCTATCTTGCCGTCCTTCTGGTCTTGGTCTCGTCGCACCGATATGGCAACCTTTGCCTGATGCCTCGATACTCTTTGCGTGCGCTGGCCTCCCTAGCACCAAAGAGGAAACAAGGACGCTGCGCGCGCTGGCACCCGCCTGGCGCCGATCGTCATGGCTCACGTCACGAGAGCCTCGTGAGGTTTGCCTCGCCTTGATATCTCTGCTCCTCGTGAGCCTGCCTGACTAGGCCACTCTTGAGGAGGTCTTGTGTCGTCCGCCTCGCGAGGCTTGGCCCCTCACGAGGGTCTTGGATGCCTTGTTGATGAAGATGGGCCGTACGGCCTGCTCGCTTGGCCACGCCGTGGGCCGCAGGCAGGCAAGTCTGGGGACCCCCGTTCCCAGAAAGCCGACGGTAGCCCCCGGGCCCAAGGTGCGCTCGGGCTTTGCTTCGCGGCGAAGCCAAGGGTCAAGCACGGAGCGCCGTGGGCCCCAAAAGCTTGCGGCCTCGGTTGACGCATGGTGGTTGATTGGACGTGGGCGTCTCCGCTTCCCCACGCTGCCTCGGCAACTGCTCGACTTGACAAGTCCATGCGACATGCAAGGAAAACCATCATTACCTGCGATCGTGGGAGGCGTCGGTTGGCCTTCTTCCGCTATAAATGGGGAGGGGCGGAGCCCCCGTCGCCCATCTCTTCCTTGCTCGCTTGCTTCTTCCTCCTCGCTCCATTGCTTGCAGTGCCACCAATGGCGCCATGAAGGAAGTTCTCTGCCGCCAAGAAGGGAAAGGCCCCTCGCGAGGGACCCGGCTCCTTGGCGCCCAAGCGCGGACGCGGCCGTCCGCGCAAGCGCGCCGCGTCCCCCGTCGTGGCCCACTGTCGATGATGGCGTCCGCCGCGGGAGGGTGTAGATAGGATTCCTCTTAGTTTTAGCTTTTGTTCCCTGCGAAGAATCATGAAGTACCCCGTGGGGGCATGTAAGGATCTGTAATGTCTTTTGTGCTTATCTTCCCTGTTATGAAAATTTGGTGAACGCGTGTCCCGTTAAGGCTCCGTCCCTCCTTTCTTTCCTCGTGATAGCTTGTTGCTCTACGCTGACAGGTCCCGGTCCCCAGGCGGGCTACAGTCGTTGCTGGTATGCCAGGTCGCGTGCCATGGTCAAGGCCAGGAGGTGTGCGGCCCGAGGTCCAGTAAGAGCCCCTGAGGCGCGATGCTCAGGAGGTCCCCCTAAGCGCTCAAGCAACCATGGTAAGGCAAGAAAGGGTGTTGACGTGGCCACAACGAGGTTGCGGCAAGGCGAGGGTGACCATTAGGCCCCAACATTCAGCCGATCCGAGAACGGGACTTATCTTGTTGACTTCGCGGTGATTCCTGATGGTGCGCTAGGCCTGCGTGCCAACTTGCGCGGCATAGCAAGGCCGACCCCTACGAGTCTCTCTCCCCCCATGCTCTCCTTAGTGCTCTACGTCCTCAGGTCCTGGCCCTCAAGCGAGCTCAGCCGCCGCTGGTATGCCAGGTCGCGATGCCATGGTCAAGGCCAGGGGGTGAGGGCTGGAGAGCCAGTAAGAGCTCCTGAGTCGCGATGCTCGGGAGCCCCCCTATAAAGCGCAAGCGAATTGCATGAGAGAAAAGGAGACTCGCGGGGCCGCCTGCTATCCTCCCCATGGGATCCCTGTGCACAGGCACAAGAAGAAACATTGTCTGCCGTTATAGCTGCCAGCCTGCTACTGGTTGCTCTAGATGAAGTGAAGGCACTGAGGGCCTGGTGAGGTGACGTGTGCGGGGCGTGCCGCGAGCCAGAGCTCGACCGCTCAGATGTGTCGACGTGGCAGGGACGGACCCATGCTCCAGCGTCGTGCCTGTGAGGAGGCCCCGTGGGAGGCGATGATCGAGCAGGTGATAACCGTAGGCAGGTTAAGCATGGAAAGCATATCAGGTTGGGTAAATGCAGGAAGATACATGCCACTGGGTCCGGCCCGAGCGGCTTGGGGATGATGCAGCCCGAGGGGCGCCCCCCAGCAAGGTAAGCTAAAGACATAAGCAAAAGGGATACATGCCACAGGGACGGACCCATGCGGCCTGGGAATAATGCAGCCCGAGGGGCGCTCCCAGCTAAATGAGCTTGGAAGATGTCACCTGGTTCTGTAGACGAAGTAGAGTTGGTGTAGCAGAAGGCGTGTGTCGAAGGAGTGGCTCCTCACGAGCCACCAGGGCCCTGAGCCTCGGGAGGCTCTGGGGGCTCGGGAGGTTCCCTGAAGACCGTCTCCATTTCTTCTAGGACGGCGTGGTACCTGGCCTCCTGAGCCACCAGGATACGCCGCATGTTGTGCTGGTAGGCTGACGCCACGCTCGGCAAGCCGAAGGGCATGCGAACGTAGCTGTGTGGCGGGCCCTCGTAACGGCCCACACGCGAAGGCCAGAAATGTTCCTGAGATGCGGCCCTGTTGAGCCCTGGGACGTCGATGCAAACTCGCAGCCCGGCATCCTCACCTGGATGGGGAGCTGCGCCTTGTGAGTGGATGTCGTCGTGCATGGCTCTTGCGTCTTGCAGTTCCTGAGTGGTCTTGGCAATGAACTCCTGAGTGGTGGGCACTCCTTGCCCCGTGTTCTCCTGAGGGAAACGTGCCGCGAAACACGCCTCCAAGTGGTCCCCAAGCGCCTCCCTCATGAGGTTGGCAAGGTCTGAGGCCCTCCAGAAGAGAGCCCCCGAGCCCTGCTCGAGGAGGGCGCCGGGCGCGCCTTCCTATGCGACAGAGGGAGGCGCCCCTGGAGCGGGCGCTGACCCTGACGAGGCTCCAGATGCGAAGCCATCCTCCTGAGGTCCTGCACGGCGCAGCTGCTTCTTCTTGGGGATGGCCTCTGGAGGGCCCTCACTTCTGCTGTCGGGGTCGTTGATTGCTGCAGCTTGGAAAGCGCGCTCAAGGGAGCACACCACATCTCTTTCTTCACATGGGACCGTGATGATTCCGCCGCTTCCCGACATCTTGAGGACATTGTAGCCGTGATGGGTGACTGCCATGAACTTGGCCAGGGCTGGATACCCAAGGATGGCGTTGTACGGCAGGCGGATGTGCGCGACGTCGAATTCGACGAGCTCGGTGCGGTAGTTCTTGCGCTCTCCGAAGGTGAAAAGCAGGCGGATCTGCCCTATCGGTGTGGTGGAACCGTCGGTCACTCTTGAGAAAGGCTTGGTAGGCTGGAGCTGCTCATATGGCACTTGGAGGTTGTCGAACGTGTCGACGGACAGGACGTTGAGCCCTGCGCCGCCGTCGATGAGGGTCTTGGTAACCTGCACATTGCTGATGACTGGAGAGCACAGCATCGGGAGGGCGCCAGCGGTGGCCGCGCACTTGAGCTGATCTGCTGAGTTGAAAGTGATGCCGCATTGGGACCACTTGAGCGGGCGCGTGGCCTCGAGCTTGAGGAGCACCGCGTTCACCTCGCGAGCGAACTGTTTGAAGGTGCGCTGAGAGGCTGGGGCCTGGGCGCCGCCCAAGATGCAGGCAATTGCACGCGGCTCCTGGAAGCCCCTAGCCCCCTCGTCCTGATGGTGGTCGTCGTTCCTTCTTGGTGGCGGCAGCGGGGGAAGACTGGCGTTGCCTTGGGGGCGATCCTCATGAGGCTGGTCCCTCCAGGCGCCCTCGCGAGGATGGTCCTGCCAGCGGTCCTCACGAGACCTATCGCGCCACTCCTGGCGCGGGCCACGGTCGTCCCAGCGTCCGCCTCCACGTCCTCCTCCACGGCCGTAGCCCCGGTCGCTACGCTCGGGGCGTCGACCGAAGCGTCCTTCTCGTATGGCTCTGAGCTCTTGACAGTCACTGGTGTTGTGGGTGTTCAGGTTATGGAAGGCGCAGAACGGTCGGCTGTTCTTGGATGACTCGGGCTGATCTCTGCCCCGCTTGGTGTCGGGCTCCGCTGCTAGCACTGCTGCTTCCTTTCGCTTCACGTCCTTGGCCTTGGCCTTCTTCTCCTCTGTGCCCGCAGCTGGCAGCTCGAGGAGGGAGAGGCGCCCCTCCTCAGCTCTTGCGCACTTGGTCGCCAGGTTGAAAAGCTCCTGAGATGTGCACAGCTCCTCATGGATAGCGAGCTCTTCCTTCATCTTGACGTCACGGAAGCCGTCTGAGAACGCGGAGATGATGGCCTCGTCCGTGACCTTGGGGATCTTGAGGCGAGTGCTGTTGAAGCGCTGGATGTACTTATGGAGGGTCTCTCCTGGTTGTTGCTTGATGCGGCGCAGGTCACCCGCGGCCGGCGGGCGGTCGCGAGTGCCCTGGAAGTTGGCGACGAAGCGGTCGCGCATCTCGTCCTAGGAGGAGATCGAGCCGTGCTGCAGGTTTAGGAGCCAGGAGCGGGCTCCATCCTTGAGAGCCATGGGAAACTAGTTCGCCATGACTTTCTCATCGCCGTAGGCCGCCTTGATGCTCAGCTCGTAGAGCTGCAGGAACTCCGCGGGGTCGGCGGTGCCGTCGTAGCGAGGAGGCAGATCCGGCTTGAACTTGCCTGGCCAGGCGACGCTACGCAGCTCGGGGTGAAGGCACGGCAGCCGGCCGTGGTTGCTGGGGCCCACTTCGGAGGTGGAGCTTGGTCTTGATGAGGTCCGCGCGGCGCTGCTGCGGGCGGTGCGCGGTCTTGACGAGGCGGCGTGGGAAGCGCGGGTGCTGCTTCTCGCGACCGGGGGATTTCTTGGCAGCTTCTCTCTTCGCGCGCGGGCACCGGGCATGGTGGATCACGCCGCGGGACCGCGCGCCTTGGTGCCAAGGCACCGCCTTGGGGCGGAGGTGGTGGAGGTGCGCCATGGGCCTCTTCGCCCGTGGCTGGCGGAGGGTGAGGCAGAGAGAGGGACGGCGCCGGGGAGCCCCCTGCGGTACGGACGAGCTCGGCGACGCGGTCGAGCCACTCCTCGTAGAGGTCGTCGACTGGGCAGTAGCGCAGGAGCTCGTTCGCCACGAGGAGCGCGGCCCGCGCCTCCATGGGAGCACGGCATGCGTGAGACAAAGAACCGGCCGGGGTCACCGACGGAGTGGCGGTGCGGCCGTCCTGCCGCACCGATGGATGCAGCGAGGACGCCTGCTGCTCATTCCCCGCCGGGCCGGTGGCAGCATTGGTGGCGGGAGACAGAGAACAACGAGGTGGCCCGCCGACGGGGGCCGTCTGAGCAACGCGGGCGGTGAGGGCAGCCCAACGCTCAGCTCGAGCACGGCGAGCGTCCGCCATGGAGACGACGGAGCGACGAATTGATCGAAGGGAAGCTATGGCGCACCCCTACCCGGCGCGCCAAATGTCGGATGTGGGGTTCCAGCAAAATCCTTAAGGTTCAAACACTGGGGTGCGCGCGAAGTCTTTCCCTCCTACCGATCTACGCTCTAGCTCTCTAAGATCTCGCGGACGAACTCGACGAACTCATAACACAGAAAGACACGAGATTTATACTGGTTCGGGCCACCGTTGTGGTGTAATACCCTACTCCAGTGTGGTGGTGGTGGATTGCCTCTTGGGCTGATGAAGAACAGTACAAAGGGAAGAACAGCCTCCTGGGGTCGAGGTGTTCTTGTGCTTGGTGGGCTCTCGATCAGATTGGGTCAAGCTAAGATCAAATGCCCCTATGGTGGTGCCTATCTCTATTTATATAGGCCCTGGTCCTCTCCCCAAATATTGAGCGGGAAGGGAGCCAACAAAGGCGGGCAAATTTGAAGGGGGACAGCTAGTACAATCTATCCTGACAAAAGTGGTCTTCGCCTGCGAAAGGCTCTGGTGGTGACGCCGTCTTGGGCTCCACGATGACCTTTGTCTTGCCGTCCTTCTGGTCTTGGTCTCATTGCACCGATATGGCAACCTTTGCCTGATGCCTCGGTACTCTTCGCCTGCGCTGGCCTCCCTAGCCCGCCTGGCGCCAATCGTCATGGCTCACGTCACGAGAGCCTCGTGAGGTTTGCCTCGCCTTGATATCTCCGCTCCTCGTGAGCCTGCCTGACTAGGCCACTCTTGAGGAGGTCTTGTGTCATCCGCCTGGCGAGGCTCGGCCCCTCGCAAGGGTCTTGGATGCCTTGTTGATGAAGATGGGCCGTACGGCCTGCTGGCTTGGCCACGCCGTGGGCCGCAGGCAGGCAAGTCTGGGGACCCCCGTTCCCAAAACGCCGATAGCCAAGGACCTCATAGAAGAAGTCAGAGAAGGGGGGAACCAGCCCCGCGGCGATGCTACTCAGGAAGAAGGGGAAGAAGGTGATTCCCTCGGGCTCCGGCACGTCGGAGCCGGCCCGGAGCTCAGTCTTCCCCCTCTCGTTGCTTTCCCCCACCGTCAGCAAGCGCGTGGCGGCGAGGCTCTTTCCAAGACGTTGGGCGCATCGAGAGCTGGCTCGTACCAAGCTGGCGACGAGGCAGGCTTGACCTTCCGGGGCGCCATTGGTCGCTGATGCGGAAGGGGATGGGAGCAGATCTGGAGATTTCGGAAGCAGGGAGCAAGAAAGGGGATCTCGAGCAAGGCGAAAGGAAGCAATGAAGGCAAGCGCTATCTACGCCAGCCTTTTGACAGTCGGGCAGTTGCCGAGGCAGCGTGGGGAAGCGGAGGCGCCCACGTCCAATCAACCGCCACGCGTCGACCAAGGCCGCAGGCTGTTGGGGCCCGTGGTGCTCCGCACTTGCCCTTTGGCTTCGCCTCGAAGCCAAGCCCGAGCGCGCCTTGGGCCCGGGGGCTACTGTCGGCGTTCTGGGAACAGGGGTCCCCAGACTTGCCTGCCTGCGGCCCACAGCGTGGCTCTGCGACCAGGCCCGTACGGCCCATATCTTCACCAACAAGCATTCGAGACCCTCGCGAGGGGCCAAGCCTCGCGAGGCGGACGACACAAGACCTCCTTGGGAGCAGCCTCACCAGGCTGGCTCGCGAGGGGTAGAGATATCAAGGCAAGGCAAACCTCGCGAGGTTCTCATGACGTGAGCCATGATGATCGAGACCAGGCGGGCGCCAGCGCGCATAGTGTCCTTGTTTCCTCTTTGGTGCTAAGGAGGCAACCGCAGGCGACGAGTACCAAGGCCTCGGGAAAAGGTTTCCATATTGGTGCAACGAGACCAAGACCAGCAGGACAGCAAGATTGAGGTCATCGTGGAGCCCAAGTCGGCGTCACCACCAGAGCCTTTGGCAGGCGAAGACCACCTTTAGTCAGGATAGCTTGTACTAGCTATCCCCTTTCAAATTGGCCGTTGTTGGCTCCCTTCCCGCTCAATATTTGGGGAGAGGACCAGGGCCTCTATAAATAGGGCTAGCCACCACAGTAGGAGGGAGGCCCATCTGAGACTAGATCCAACCCATCCTCACACCCACCAAGCACAAGAACACCTCACCTCAGGAGGCTGTTCTTCCCCTTGTACTGTTCATCCTCAGCCCGAGAGGCAATCCACCACACCACACTGGAGTAGGGTATTACACTACAACAGTGGCCCGAACCAGTATAAATCTTGTGTCTCTTGTGTTGCGAGTTCGTCGAGCTAAGCTTGGAGATTCCGGTGAGGCTGAGGGCGTGATTTGGTAGGGGGAGATCTTCGTGCGCACCCCATTGTTTGAACCTTGAGGGTTTTGCCGGAACCCGAGATCCGACAGGAGCATGTGCATGTAGTTCAAATTTGAATTATGTACATAAAAGCATTGAAAACTCAATTAATGTATAAAAATGTCCAAACAAACCCCAAAAAATTCCAAAATTTAACACAACACTCCTGTTGTTCTATGTTGACACTAGAGAAAAAAATTGAAATCAAGAATAGGCAACGGATATCGTTTCGTCCCCAAAGCTGAAACGTTCCCTACCGAAAACATCAGGCTTGTTGTGAGAAGCTCTGGTTCGTGAGAAGCTTATGCCCAAACCTGCCCCAAATGGGACCAATTTTTTACCACGGCATGTTGATTCCGCTCCATGATAGCATGCCAGGTTTTATGAATTTCAGACTAGTTTTGGATTTACTAGAATTTAAAAACCAGGTATCTCAATGTTTGCGGCTGAGTGATGGTGGCAGGGTGTTTGAAATTCATTCCCATTTCTTGCATGGGACCTAAGCATGCACCCAAGGAGGCAGATTTGATTTTTCAACCAATTTATATGCACTGGAGCATGTGCATGTAGTTCAAATTTGAATTATGCACATAAAATGCCTAGAAAACCCAGTTAATGTATAAAAATGTCCAAACGAACCCCAAAAAATTCTAAAATTTAACACAACACTCCTGTTGTGCTATGTTGACACTAGAATTTTTTTGAAAGCAATAAGAGGCAACGGATAACGTTTCGTCCCCAAAGGTGGCACGTTCCCTACCGAAACCATCAGGCTTGTTGTGCGAAGCTCTGGTTTGTGAGAAGCTTATACCCAAACCTGCCCCAAATGGGACAAAAAATTTACCACGCCATGTTGATGCCGCTCCATGATAGCAATGCCAAATTTCATGAATTTCAGACGAGTTTTGGATTTACTAGAATTACAAAAGCAAGTACCTCAACGTTTGCCGAAGAGCCACGGTGCCGTGGTGTTCGAAATTCATCCCCATTTCTTGCATGGGACATACGCATCAACCCATGGACACATATATGATTTTACAACCCATGTTGGTGCACCGGAGCATGTGCATGTAGTTTAATTTTGAATTGTGCACCTGAAATGGCTAGAAAACCAATTTAATGTATAAAATGTCCAAACGAACCCTGAATAATTCCCATTTTTTTACGACACATATGTAGTTGCATGTTCACTGCAAATAAAAGTTCTAGCAATTCAAACACCATCCATTGCCGCTATTGAAGGAAATATGCCCTACAGGCAATAATAAAGTTGTTATTTATATTTACTTATATCATGATAAATGTTTATTATTCATGCTAGAATTGTATTAACCGAAACTTAGTACATGTGTGAATACATAGACAAACAGAGTGTCACTAGTATGCCTCTACTTGACTAGCTCGTTGAATAAAAGAAGGTTAAGTTTCCTAGCCATAGACATGAGTTGACATTTGATTAACGGGATCACATCATTAGAGAATGATGTGATTGACTTGACCCATTCCGTTAGCTTAGCATTTGATCGTTTAGTATATTCCTATTGCTTTCTTCCTGACTTATACATGTTCCTATGACTATGAGATTATGCAACTCCAGAATACCGGAGGAACACTTTGTGTGCTACCAAACGTCACAACGTAACTGGGTGATTATAAAGGTGCTCTACAGGTGTCTCAGATGGTACTTGTTGAGTTGGCATAGATCAAGATTAGGATTTGTCACTCCGATTGTCGGAGAGGTATCTCTGGGCCCTCTCGGTAATGCACATCACTATAAGCCTTGCAAGCAAAGTGACTAATGAGTTAGTTGCGGGATGATGCATTACGGAACGAGTAAAGGGACTTGCGGGTAACGAGATTGAACTAGGTATTGAGATACCGACGATCGAATCTCGGGCAAGTAACATATCGATGACAAAGGGAACAACGTATGTTGTTATGCGGTTTGACCGATAAAGATCTTCATAGAATATGTGGGAGCCAATATGAAAATCCAGGTTCCGCTATTGGTTATTGACCGGAGAGGTGTCTCGGTCATGTCTACATAGTTCTCGAACCCGTAGGGTCCGCACGCTTAACGTTTGGTGACGATCGGTATTATGAGTTTATGTGTTTTGATGTACCAAAGGTAGTTTGGAGTCCCGGATATGATCACGGACATGACGAGGAGTCTCGAAATGGTCGAGACATAAAGATCGATATATTGGATGACTATGTTTGGACATCGGAAAGGTTTCGAGAGAGTTCGAGCATATACCGGAGTACCGGGGGGTTACCGGAACCCCCCGGGGAGTCAATGGGCCTAAATGGGCCATAGTGGACAGGAGGAGGAGGCAGCCAAGGTGGGGGCGCCCCCCCCCCAAGCCCAATCCGAATTGGGAAGGGGGCCGGCCCCCCTTTCCTTCTCATCTTCTCCCCCTTCCTTCCCTGTCCTACTCCAACTAGGGAAGGGGGAATCCTACTCCCACCGGGAGTACGACTCCCCCCTTGGGCGCGCCTAGGAGGCCAGCCCTCTCCCCCTCCACCACTCCTTTATATACGGGGGAGGGGGGCACCCCATAGACACACAAGTTGATCATTGATCTCTTAGCCGTGTGTGGTGCCCCCCTCCACCATAATCCACCTCGGTCATAGCGTTGCAATGCTTAGGCGAAGCCCTGTACCGGTAGCTTCATCATCACCGTCATCACGCCATCGTGCTGACGAAGATCTCCCTCGACACTGTGCTGGATCGTGAGTTCGTGGGACGTCACCGAGCCGAACGTGTGCAGATCGCGAAGGTGTCGTAATTTCGGTACTAGGATCGGTCGATCGTGAAGACGTACGACTACATCAACCGCGTTGTCATAATGCTTCCGCTTTCGGTCTACGAGGGTACGTGGACAACACTCTCCCCTGTCGTTACTATGCATCACCATGATCTTGCGTGTGCGTAGGAATATTTTTGAAATTACTATGTTCCCCAACGGTGGCATCCGAGCCAGTTCTATGCGTAGATGTTATATGCACGAGTAGAACACAAGTGAATTGTGGGTGATAATAGTCATACTGCTTACCGGCATGTCATGCTTTGATTCGGCGGTATTCTTGGATGAAGCGGCCCAGACCAACATTACGCGTATGCTTACGCGAGACTAGTTCTACCGACGTGCTTCGCACACAGGTGGCTGGCGGGTGGCAGTTTCTCCAACTTTAGTTGAATCAAGTGTGGCTACGCCCGGTACTTGTTGAAGGTTAAAAGAGCACATACTTGACGAAAAATCATTGTGGTTTTGATGCGTAGGTAAGAACGGTTCTTGCTCAGCCCGTAGTAGCCACGTAAAACTTGCAACAACAAAGTAGAGGACGTCTAACTTGTTTTTGCAGGGCATGTTGTGATGTGATATGGTCAAGACATGATGCTAAATTTTATTGTATGAGATGATCATGTTTTGTAACGAAGTTATCGGCAACTGGCAGGAGCCATATGGTTGTCGCTTTATTGTATGAAATGCAATCGCCATGTAATTGCTTTACTTTATCACTAAGCGGTAGCGATAGTCGTAGAAGCAATAGTTGGCGAGACGACAACGATGCTTCGATGGAGATCAAGGTGTCAAGCCGGTGACGATGGTGATCGTGACAGTGCTTTGGAGATGGAGATCAAAGGCACAAGATGATGATGGCCATATCATATCACTTATATTGATTGCATGTGATGTTTATCCTTTATGCATCTTATTTTGCTTAGTTCGACGGTAGCATTATAAGATAATCTCTCACTAAATTTCAAGGTACAAGTGTTCTCCCTGAGTATGCACCGTTGCGAAAGTTCATTGTGCCGAGACACCACGTGATGATCGGGTGTGATAAGCTCTACGTTCACATACAACGGGTGCAAGCCAGTTTTGCACACGCAAAATACTCGGGTTAAACTTGACGAGCCTAGCATATGCAGATATGGCCTCAGAACACTGAGACCGAAAGGTCGAGCGTGAATCATATAGTAGATATGATCAACATAGTGATGTTCACCATTGAAAACTACTCCATCTCACGTGATGATCGGACATGGTTTAGTTGATTTGGATCACGTGATCACTTAGATGATTAGAGGGATGTCTATCTAAGTGGGAGTTCTTAAGTAATTTGATTAATTGAACTTTAATTTATCATGAACTTAGTACATGATAGTATTTGCATATCTATGTTGTAGATCAATAGCTCGCGTATAGCTTCCCCGTTTTATTTTTTATATGTTCCTAGAGAAAAACTATGTTGAAAGATGATAGTAGCAATGATGCGGACTAGGTCCGTGATCTGAGGATTATCCTCATTGCTGTACAGAAGAATTATGTCCTTGATGCACTGCTAGGTGACAGACCTATTGCAGGAGCAGATGCAGACGTTATGAACGTTTGACAAGCTCGGTATGATGACTACTTGATAGTTTAGTGCACCATGCTTTACGGCTTAGAACCAGGACTTCAAAAATGTTTTGAACGCCATGGAGCATATAAGATGTTCCAAGAGTTGAAACTGGTATTTCATACTCATGCCCATATCAAGAGGTATGAGACCTCTGACAGTACTTTGCCTACAAGATGGAGGAGAATAGCTCAACGAGTGAGCATGTGCTCAGAATGTCTGAGTACTACAATCACTTGAATCAAGTGGGAGTTAATCTTCCCGATAAGATAGTGATTGACAGAGTTCTCTAGTCACTATCACCAAGTTACTAGAACTTTGTGATGAACTATAATATGCAAGGGATAATGGAAACGATTCCCAAAGCTCTTCGCGATGCTGAAATCAGCGAAGGTAGAAATCAAGAAAAAGCATCAAGTGTTGATGGTTGACAAGACCACTAGTTTCAAGTAAAAGGGCAAGGGAAAGAAAGGGAACTTCAAGAAGAATGGCAAGCAAGTTGCCACTCAAATGAAGAAGCCCAAAGCTAGACCCAAGCCTGAAACTGAGTGCTTCTACTGCAAAGGAAATGGTCACTGGAAGTGGAACTGCCCTAGATACTCGGCGTATAAGAAGGATGGCATAGTGAACAAAGGTATATTGGATATACATGTTATTGATGTGTACTTTACTAGTGTTTATATCAACCCCTCGGTATTTGATATTGGTTCAGTTGCTAAGAGTAGTAACTCGAAACGGGAGTTGCAAAATAAACAAAGACTAGTTAAGGGCGAGATGATGATGTGTGTTGGAAGTGATTCCAAGGTTCATAAGATCACCATCGCACACTCCCTTTACCTTCGGGGTTAGTGCTGAACCTAAAATAAATGTTATTTGGTGTTTGCGTTAAGCATGAATATGATTGGATCATGTTTATTGCAATACGGTTATTCATTTAGGTCAAAGAATAATTGTTGTTCTATTTACATGAATAAAAACCTTTTATGGTCATACACTCAATGTAAATGGTTTATTGAATCTCGATCGTAGTGATACACATATTCATAAATATTGAAGCCAAAAGATGCAAAGTTAATAATGATAGTGCAACTTATTTGTGGCACTGCTGTTTAGGTCATATTGGTGTAAAGCGCATAAAGAAACTCCATGCCGATGGACTTTTGGAATCACTTGATTATGAATCATTTGATGCTTGTGAACCATGCCTCATGGGAAAGATGACTAAGACTCCGTTCTCCGGAACAATGGAGCGAGCCACTGACTTATTGGAAATAATATATACCGATGCATGCGGTCCAATGAGTGTTGAGGATCATGGCGGGTATCAATGTTTTCTGACCTTCACATATGATTTGAGCAGATATGTGTATATCTACTTGATGAAACACAAGGCTGAAACACTTGAAAAGTTCAAAGATTTTTAGAGTGAAGTAGAGAATCATCGTAACAAGAAAATAAAGTTTCTACGATCTGATCGTAGAGGCAAATATTTGAGTTACGAGTTTGGCCTTCAATTAAAACAATGTGGAATAGTTTCACAGATTCATGCCACCTCGAACACCGCAGAATAATGGTGTGTCCGAACGTCATAACCGTACTTTATTGGATATAGTGCAATATATGATGTCTCTTACCGATTTACCACTATTGTTTTGGGGTTATGCATTAGGGACAGCTACATTCACGTTAAATAGGGCACCATGTAATCCGTTGAGATGACACCGTATGAACTATGGTTTGGCTAAGAAACCTAAGCTATCGTTTCTTAAAAGTTTGGGGTTGCGATGCTTATGTGAAAAAGTTTCAACCTGATAAGCTCAAACCCAAATCGGAGAAGTGCGTCTTCATAGGATACCCAAAAGAAAATGTTGGGTACACCTTCTATCACAGATCCGAAGGCAAGATCTTTGTTGCTAAGAATGGATTCTTTCCAGAGAAGAAGTTTCTCTCGAAAGAAGTGAGTGGGAGGAAAGTAGAACTTGATGAGGTAATTGTACCTTCTCTCGAATTGGAAAGTAGTTCATCACAAAAATCAGTTCCATTGATGTCCACACCAATTAGTGAGGAAGTTAATGATGATGATCATGAAACTTCAGATCAATTTACTACCGAACCTCGTAGGTCAACCAGAGTACATTCCGCAACAGAGTGGTACGGTAATCCGGTTCTGGAAGTCATGTTACTAGACCATGACGAACCTACGAACTATGAGGAAGCGATGATGAGCCCAGATTCCACAAAATGGTTTAAGGCCATGAAATCTGAGATAGGATCCATGTATGAAAACAAAGTATGGACTTTGGTGGAATTGCCCGATGATCGGCAAGACATTGAGAATAAATGGATCTTCAAGAGGAAGACGGACGCTGATAGTAGTGTTACTATCTATAAAGCTCGAATTGTCGCAAAAGGTTTTTGACAAGTTCAAGGTGTTGACTACGATGAGATTTTCTCACTCGTAGCGATGCTTAAGTCTGTCCGAATCATGTTAGCAAATTGCCACATTTTATGAAATCTGGCAAATGGATGTCAAAACTACATTCCTTAATGGATTTCTTAAAGAAGAGTTGTATATGATGCAACCAGAAGGTTTTGTCGATCCTAAAGGTGCTAACAAAATGTGCAAGCTCCAGCGATCCATCCATGGACTGGTGCAAAGCATCTCAGAGTTGGAATATACGCTTTGATGAGTTGATCAAAGCATGTAGTTTTATACAGACTTGTGATGAAGCCTGCATTTACAAGAAAGTGAGCGGGCGCACTACAACCTTTCTGATAAGTATATGTGTATGACATATTGTTGATTGAAAATGATGTAGAATTTTCTAGAAAGCATAAAAGGAGTGTTTGAAAGGATTTTTTCAAAGAAAGACCTCGATGAAGCTGCTTACATATTGAGCATCAAGATCTATAGAGATAGATCAAGACGCTTGATAAGTTTTTCAATGAGTACATACCTTGACAAATTTTTGAAGTAGTTCAAAATGGCACAGACAAAGAAGGAGTTCTTGCCTGTATTGCAAAGTGTGAAATTCAGTAAGACTCAAAGCCCGACCACGGCAGAAGATAGAAAGAGAATGAAAGTCATTCCCTATGCCTCAGCCATAGGTTCCATAAAGTATGCCATGCTATGTACCAGATCTATTGTATACCCTACACTGAGTTTGGCAAGGGAGTATAATAGTGATCTAGGAGTTGATCACTAGACAACGGTCAAAATTATCCTTAGTGGAATAAGGATATGTTTCTCAATTATGAAGGTGACAAGAGGTTCGTCGTAAAGGGTTACGTCGATGCAAGTTTTGACACTGATCCTGATGACTCTAAGTCTCAATCTGGATACATATTGAAAGTGGGAGAAATTAGCTAGAGTAGCTCCGTGCAGAGCATTGTTGACATAGAAATTTGCAAAATACATACGGATCTGAATATGGCAGACCCTTTGACTAAACTTCTCTCACAAGCAAAGCATGATCACACCTTAGTACTCTTTGGGTGTTAATCACATGGCGATGTGAACTAAGATTACTGACTCTAGTAACCCTTTGAGTGTTGGTCACATGACGATGTGAACTATGGGTGTTAATCACATGGTGATGTGAATTATTGGTGTTAAATCACATGGCGATGTGAACTAGATTATTGACTCAAGTGCAAGTGGGAGACTGAAGGAAATATGCCCTAGACGCAATAATAAAGTTGTTATTTATATTTCCTTATATCATGATAAATGTTTATTATTCATGCTAGAATTGTATTAACCAGAAACTTAGTACATGTGTGAATACATAGACAAACAGAGTGTCACTAGTATGCCTCTACTTGACTAGCTCGTTGAATCAAAGATGGTTAAGTTTCCTAGCCATAGACATGAGTTGTCATTTGATTAACGGGATCACATCAATAGAGAATGATGTGATTGACTTGACCCATTCCGTTAGCTTAGCATTTGATCGTTTAGTATATTGCTATTGCTTTCTTCATGACTTATACATGTTCCTATGACTATGAGATTATGCAACTCCCGAATACTGGAGGAACACTTTGTGTGCTACCAAACATCACAACGTAACTGGGTGATTATAAAGGTGCTCTACATGTGTCTTCGATGGTACTTGTTGAGTTGGCATAGATCAGGATTAGGATTTGTCACTCCGATTGTTGGAGAGGTATCTCTAGGCCCTCTCGGTAATGCACATCACTATAAGCCTTGCAAGCAATGTGACTAATGAGTTAGTTGCGAGATGATGCATTACGGAATGAGTAAAGAGACTTTCCGGTAACGAGATTGAACTAGGTATTGAGATACCGGGGATCGAATCTCAGGCAAGTAACATACCGATGACAAAGGGAACAACGTATGTTGTTATGCGGTTTGACCGATAAAGATCTTCATAGAATATGTGGGAGCTAATATGAACATCAAGGTTCCGCTATTGGTTATTGACCGGAGAGGTGTCTCGGTCATGTCTACATAGTTCTCAAACCCGTAGGGTCCGCACGCTTAACGTTCGGTGACGATCGGTATTATGAGTTTATGTGTTTTGATGTACCGAAGGTAGTTCGGAGTCCTGGATATGATCACGGACATGACGAGGAGTCTCAAAATGGTCGAGACATAAAGATCGATATATTGGATGACTATGTTTGGACATCGGAAAGGTTTTGAGAGAGTTCGGGCATATACCGGAGTACCGGGGGGTTACCGGAACCCCCCGGGGAGTCAATGGGCCTTAATGGGCCGTACTGGAAAGGAGGAGGCGGCGGCCAAGGTGGGGGCGCCCCCCCCCCAAGCCCAATCCGAATTGGGAAGGGGGGCGGACCCCTTTCCTTCTCTTCTTCTCCCCCTTCCTTCCCTCTCCTACTCCAACTAGGGAAGGGGGAATCCTACTCCCACTGGTAGTAGGACTCCCCCTTGGGCGCGCCTAGGAGGCCGGCCCTCTCCCCCTCCTCCACTCCTTTATATACGGGGGAGGGGGCACCCCATAGACACACAAGTTGATCATTGATCTCTTAGCCGTGTGCGGTGCCCCCCTCCACCATAATCCACCCTCGGTCATATCGTTGCAGTGCTTAGGCGAAGCCCTACGCCGGTAGCTTCATCATCACCGTCATCACGCCATCGTGCTGACGAAGTTCTCCCTCGACACTCTGCTGGATCATGAGTTCGTGGGACATCACCGAGCCGAACGTGTGCAGATCGCGGAGGTGCTGTACTTTCGGTACTAGGATCGGTCGATCGTGAAGACGTACGACTACATCAACCGCGTTGTCATAACGCTTCCACTTTCGGTCTACGAGGGTACGTGGACAACATTCTCCCCTCTCGTTGCTATGCATCACTATGATCTTGCGTGTGCGTAGGAATTTTTTTGAAATTACTACGTTCCCCAACAGCTATGACCCCATTATGTAATTCAAATCAAGATGAAAAATTAAGTAGATCCCACACAGTTTATTATCACCAACCGTGTGAGATGCAGTACAAAATATCCTGAAGCACCGCCGGTGTATAGTATGCCTATGGCTTACGCGAGAAGGTGTGTCGGCTATAGTCCACAGCCGGCGTGTCAAGCACACTAGCTTGGTCCCCAAATATCATTTTACTGTTCAATCGTCGCCGGTGAAAGATGGGGACGTGGACCCGCTTCGTGAGGGAAACTTCGGCGGCCCACTCCGGCGAGAGCGCGGCCGCAGCCGCCATGCGCGTGCTAACAAGGTACATGAGCACAGCCGCAATCTGGGACCGGGCGGCCAGGGCAGCCCAAACAGGCGCTATTGCTTCTCAGGTAGCGGCTGCAACATCTGCCTTGGGGATAGCAACTTGCGAGAGTGGCACAACAGCTGTCCGTTCTACATCGGCAGCCTTAGCCCTGATGGAGGCTGCCCACGCCCATCTCGTGGCGGTCACCGCACAAATCGAACGAAGCTTCTCCGACAACGGTCGGCAACCCACGACCGAAGAGTTGGCAATCGCCGAGAGCGTTCAAGCAGCCGTCTGTTCCTCCGCCGCATACCTTGCCACGACGGAGCCCGTCCAAGCCCAGATCGTGACCGCCCACGCCCACCTCGTGGCGTCCTTTTCCAAAGAGATGGCGAACGCGGATGGCGAGATGCTTGCCGAGTATGGTGCGATGGATGCCATGGAGCCCCTTCCCCAGGAGACCGTCGGGCGCGAGCTGGACATGGAGGCGGCGGCGGAGAACGACGACCACCAGGCGTAGTAGTACTCTTTGTTTTGTTTAATTAAGAGCGCCGGTCTTTAATTTTTTAGAGTAATGTTTAGGTCAGCTAGCTCTGTTTAATTGCTGAAGTTGCCCGATTAAGAAGTTTGGGTGTGCTGTAGTCTTCTTTGTGTGCCCAAATTATGCAATGACGTGGATGACCACTGTAACCAAGGAAATTCGATCCAAATTTTCTGACGTTCAAACTCATCACACACGGGTTAAGCTATCTGAATCGTTTGTGATGTTCACATATCATACACAGTTCTGAATAAGGGACCGTGTCTGATGACACTTAGCGCGGCAGTTTTTTCGCTGAAGCGATTCAAAATGTTTGGCTTCCGCGGAAATATCTACCTCCCCACCCCCTCCCCCTTACCAAAAGTCACATTTCCCCTATTTCCGCCTTCCTTTCCAAGTTGAAACCTTCACTCCTTGCTTGTAGCGCCGCCTCCTCGCCGGCGACCCTCCTTCACGCTGCTCGGTCTCGTCTATCCAGGCAGGTAATCCACACCCAACCCCCATCCTCCTCCTCCTTCCACATCCCACATGCCTCGACCGCCAGCATGACACCTTCCACCCAAATCACCGACCCCTCCACCAAATAAGCGCCACCCTAAGCCATGGTGCACGCAGTATAGCCAGGAGCTCAAGGAGCATTTGGCAGCGGAGAAGCAAATCGCGGCCGCATGCGCGGATTAGGTCGCGATGGCTGCCATTTGTGCCGACCCCCAGATCTTAGATGAGCACCTTGCCATTTGCTAGCTACGCCGGTTAAGCATGCTCAGTTTACCCGTTGCGTGTGCTGCTCCTGCCTTTCCTTAACAAACTCTAGTGAATTGCGCTATCTAATTTTACCATGCAGTCTGTTGCTCTAGTGTATATGTTCTATATGTCGTGCAGTGTGGTGCTCACTTATTAACTGTTTGGTTAATTAGTTGTCATCTTTAGTTAACTGTTTGGTTCGATTCTGCAAATGTGATGCTCAATTCTTCAGGTTGCAAGTTTGTATTGTCTTCCACGTGAGAAATAAATCGAATTTATCTTTACAAAATACATGGGAAATGAATACAGTTGCTATATTTCCAAATTGTCAAGCATTCTTCGTTTGGTTATACATTGTGCAATGTGGTGCTTAGTTAACGTTTGGTTCATTTGTTGTGGTGTTTAGTTAACAGTTTGGTTCAATTCTGCAATGCGATGTTCAATAGTTGTGGGTGCATTCTGTTATTGTATACCATGTGAGAAGTAAATCAAATTTGGATGTACTAAATACATGAGAAACAAATAAATTGCTATATTTCCAAGTTATTAAGCACGCTTGGTTTGGTTAACTGTCTGATCTTCTATTAGGAGTTGTTATATTGTGCAATGTGGTACTCAGTTAACGTTTGGTTCATTTGTTGTGGTGTTTAGTTAACTATTTGGTTCAATTCTGCAATGCGATGTTCAATTGTTGTGGATGCATTCTGTTCTTGTATACCATGTGAGGAATAAATTGAATTTGGTTGTACTAAATACATGAGAAACAAATACAATTGATATATTTGCAAGTTGTTAAGCATGCTTGGTTTGGTTAAATGTCTGATCTTCTATTAGGAGTATGTTATATTGTGCAATGTGGTGCTCAGTTAATGTTTGGTTCATTTGTCGTGGTGTTTAGTTAACTGCTTGGTTCAATTCTGCAATGCGATGTTCAATTGTCGTGGGTAGAATTTTGTATTGTTGTGCATGTGAGGAATAAATCGAATTTGGTTGCACTTAATACATGAGAAACATATACAAGTGCTATATTTCCTAGTTCTTAATCATGGTTGGTTTGGATAAATGGGTTTTCCATGTGGCTTGAATTAATCTGATGAATCTGCAATGTGCTTATTTTTCATCAACATATTTTACTGATAGCATGCGAACCCTTAATTAATCTGATTACTAACTACCTTATATGTGTTGCAGGGAAACAATGGGGAGCATTGAGGTTTACAATCAAGGTTAGCACGTGCATGGTCTGTTGTCTAATAGCACATTATTGTGCAATTGCAGGAACCATTCTAATATTTAGGTTTTTAACAATTTGGTCTTGCACATGTAGGTCCTGCTGTCAGAGGTTTTGACCCACTGTTCGACTCTTTTTGCATATGGGGAAATGAGTTGTCCATGAATATCAATCAAGTCAAGAAACTCAGAAAGATTGTTAGGATAAAGAAATTAGCGACAAAAAACAACAAGTTCTTTGTCTAAACAATGAAGAAGACATCAGTTAACTACAAGATGGTACTAACTATTATACCTTGCCTTTTTTTATTCCTTTGCCCCATTTCCAATATAGAGTAGATATTTATGCACATCCTTGTTTTCAGGCCTTTCCAAAGCAGTTCACTGATGATTACCTGTCAAACCACCTCTATGGTCAGGAGGTGAGGAAGGTTTTCATACAACACCCACGGTTCAATATTGAAGTGTTCCTGAAGAGGACGAAGGATGGACGGTCAATCATCCACATGCACTGGCCTAAAGTTGCAAAGACCTTCAACACCAATGAAGGCTCAATATTCGCCTTCCGCTTCAGCAGTTTTCCAGATGAGATGCATCTGTCTATGTACCGTCTATTATGCTAATTTTGAAAGGTTCTAGATGTTGCATGTGAAACTTGGTGCTGGTGCAGTTGTGTAATGGGGTAGTTGAGTGCTGAAGCTATATCATGTTGTACTCTGATGTACTTCAATTATGAAATTATGCTTTCTTAATATGGAAATAAAATATATTATGTGCTGAATATGAATGTCAATTAGATTAATAAATGGATCATTAATATTAGGCCAATTAGCCTGCTAATTGGCGTTTTCTATTGCAAACGGTTATTCAGAAAACACCGTGGGAGATGACCTCAGGCAACGCACACAATTTCTAGGAATAAACCGTGTTGGATCAATGAACAATCACACGCGACATTCTCTTGAAAACTGTTTGCGTTAGGCCACCTTGCGCAAACGTTTACCACATAAAATCTATGTGTGATTGACAGCCTTTGCCACACAGTTTCTTCTACGCATCGTGTGTGATGCATTCAATAACACAAATGATAAAATTGTTAATATCGTGTGCAATAGCAACACTATCACAAACGATTTAACGGGGAAAATTGTGTGTGATGTACCTGCGAATGGAAACGTTTTCCTTTGAGCGACTGTGTGGGATGTATATACGAACAGAAACGTTTAGCGGGGACTGACTGTGTTGGATGTACTTACGACCGTAAACGATTTTTCCTGTATAATTGTATTTTTTTAGCACTACTGTACGTATAACCGTATTTGATCGCTCGTCGGTTGCACACGACCTCATTTTACCGAGCGTGTGTACCAGGAGGGCATATCCCTGACGGTTTCTGGGTCATGTGGGAAGGACCCCCTATCGCCCACACTCACTTGGCGACGGTTCCAAATGCCGTCGCAAAAAGGGTTTAAAACCGTTTGTATAGCACCTCGCTGTACCGGTGAAGGCAAATAAAGGAAAATATTTTTGTATTTTTTGGAAACGTTTTAGAAGTGGGGGACAGGAAAATAAGAGACAAATGGCAAATAATGTAATGTAAGATATGAGATTTTATGATAGGTACTTGATATGCTTGATGTAGATCCTCCTCGGCAACGGCGCCAGAAATTCTTCCTGCTACTTCTTGAGCTTGTGTTGGTTTTTTCCTTGAAGAGGAAAGGGTGATGCAGCAAAGTAGAGATAAGTATTTCCCCTCAATTAAGAACCAAGGTATCAATCCAGTAGGAGCAACACACAAGCCTCCAATAATCGCACCTGGAGAAACAAACAAATATTTGCACCCAACACGATAAAGTAGTTGTCAATCCCTTCACGGTTAAGGATGAGATCTGATAGTGATGGATATATATATATATATAAGTAAAAGTGCAAAATAAGATAAAAGTAAATAAATTACAGCAAGGTATTGTTGGGTTTTTGATTTTGTAGATTTGAAAATAATATGATAAAACATAGACCCAATGGCCATTGTTTTCACTAGAGGCTTCTCTCTTGAAAGAAAGCATACGGTGGTTAAACAAATTACTGTTGAGAAATTGATAGAAAAGCGAATAATTATGACGATATCCAAGGCAGTGATCATGTATATAGGCATCACGTCCAAGACAAGTAGACCGACTCCTTCCTGCATCTACTCCTATTACTCCACACATCGACCGTTATCCAGCATGCATCTAGTGTATTAAGTTAACAAGAGCGGAGTGACGCCTTAAGCAAGATGACATGATGTAGAGGGATAGATCCAATCAATATGAACAAACCCCAACTTTTTAACTTTAATGGCAAAAATAAAAATACGGGTCATGTCCCTTTCTGTCACTGGGATTGAGCACCGCAAGATTGAACCCATTACAAAGCACCTCTCCCATTGCAAGAAAATTCAATCTAGTTGGCCAAACCAAATCAATAGATCGGAGAGAAATACAAAGCTATATAAATCATGCATAAAAGAGTTCAGAAAAGACTCAAATAATTTTCATAGATGATCTGATCATAAACCCACAATTCATCGGATCTCAGCAAACGCACCGCAAAAGAAGATTACATCAAATAGATCTTCAAGAACATCGAGGAGAACATTGTATTGAAGATCAAAGAGAGAGAAGAAGCCATTTAGCTACTAGCTATAGGCCCGTAGGTCTGTGATAAACTACTCACACATCATCGAAAGGGCAGAAAGGTTGATGTAGAAGCCTTCCGTGATCGAATCCCCCTCCGGCGGAGAACCGGAAAATGCCCCAAGATGGGATCTCTTGAGGACAGAAGCTTGCGGCGGCGGAAAAGTATTTTTGGTGTGCCCGCTGGTCTTCGGGGACTATTTGGGTATTTATAGAAGAAGAATTAGGGTTAGAGGAGCCACGAGGAGCCCACAAGCTTGGAGGGCGCCCCCCCCCCCTAGGGCGCGCCCCCTGAGCTTGTCGCCGCCTCATGGCCCTTCTGGCCTCCTCCCGAAGCTTCCAGGGTGTCTTGTGGTCCAAGAAAAATTGTCAAAAAGTTTCGTTCCATTTGGACTCCGTTTGGTATTGATTTTCTATAAATACAAAAACATGAAAAAAATGACACTGGGCACTAGGTTAATAGGTTAGTCCAAAAAAGATATAAAATAGCATAATAATGCATATAAAACATTCAAGATTGATAATATAACAACATGAAACAATAAAAAATCATAGATGCGTTGGAGACGTATTAGTATGTTTAGCAAAGGTGCTTTTCAGTCCATAAGTATGAATCAAATTGTGAAAAGGATCTATGTTTAAGCTCGCTAAAGACCTGGGCACCAGCTTGTGTTTCACAACATTCCGAGATGGTGGAGTACAGGAAATACTAATAACAGTTGCTATCTTAGGCTGGAAGGATGGGTCCTCCAGTTCACCTCCGACAACATCTTTGCTCTTGATCTCGTGGTCTCTTCCTCCTCTCGATCTTCAGCTCTCTCTCTCTCTCTCTCTCTCTCTCTCTCTCTCTCTCTCTCTCTCTCTCTCTCTCTCTCTCTGATCCGGATGAATATATGGTGACCTAAAACCTTGAAATAACCAGCAGAAACAACTCGGAACGAAAACATGACAAAAAAGTGTGGTATATAGATCAGAAAAATCCATGAAGTTTATAGAGAAAGTTTTGCGCGCAGAGGAAGCCACCAGGCAAAAAAAGGAGCCGAGGTGGTGTCCAGGGCCACCACGTGACCACACCACGCGGCCAGCAGGTGGCCGCATGGGACACCCGTGTGGGGCCCATGCGCACCTCCTTGATTGCCTCTTTTGCGTAGTATTTTTTTATTTTACATAAAACTTCCAAATGTTACTTTTTTTCCCTGGACTTTTGAGAGATCGCTTCGATGCTTGATGAAATACCTAATCTTTTTCAGTGTTCTGGAGCCTTCCAAAATTTATTTTCGATGGAGTTTTCCAGGGTGACTACCCATATAACATATGTTTCTGCCTTAAGAGGGTTACCAACAATATAATGTTTAAGTCTTCCCCATTCATCACTCTCGGTTTGGTCTCCACGACGTTGTTAATCATGATAACTCTGATACCGGTAAACATCATGGCAGAGTCGCCGGGAATGTCGGCTTGGCTCGAGGATGATAATGGCCACGCGAATGTGCAAGTCATGGCGATGGCCACGCTCAGGGAGCTGAATGGGCAACCTAGTGGATTTGGGGATTTTTTTTATTAAGGATTTTGTGTGACTAACATGTGGGCCTCATTTTTCATAGCATCCAACTTAACAGTTCACTCTAACGGTGTTGATTTTTGTGCCACATATATTTGAGACTGGGCCCAATTTTCGTAAAACTGATTAAAATTTAACAAAGCGATCATCAGGATTTTTTAAACGTATTACCCCTGAGGTGCTAGTGTTTTATAAAAAGAAAGACAGAATTTTGGAACCCTAACCATGAAACCCATAGTTTATGTTTTGTTTTGGATAGTTTTATGCTATTTACTCTGGCTCTTTTGGTTGGGCTAGTTTTCCAGTTTGGTGATTGAGTAGGCTCTAGAAAATCACGCGTCCATGCTCTAATGTGAATAGCATCTACAGAGTCTCTTTTGCTAAAAAATAATCTACAGAGTCTCCGATCAAATTTTCTTGAAGAGGCCGCTCAAATAGAAGGCCTTTTGACCTTTGACCGGTGGCGTGTGTGGCAGACCACACCATACTGTGCGACGAAACGTGGTGCCTTTGTCAGAGGCAGCGCACGCTTGCTTGCTTCGAGGATAAGACCGTGTAGTAGCATCGTCAAAAAAGGAATTAAATGAAGCTTTGATTTTTCAAATTTATTTGTCGGTGCTAAAATTCCACCGAGCTGCAAGTCTGAACCTGGCTTCAAAAGTTTCAACTCCCAATCCCAATGATAAACACCCGCTTGTCTCCCCCTTTCCATAAGGTCCTTCTGTTCATTTTCAGGGCTAATTATTTTTATCCGAATGGGACTTCAGTCTCCAAGTTTGTCCAAAATACTGCATACAGTGTGAAATCTAAGAGCATCTCCAGCCGTTGGCCATTAGGAGGCGCTAAAAATCGCCCTCTAAGAGCGCACCGGCGATATACCACACGCTGGGGGCGTGATGCCCCCCAGTCGCGGCGCCCATGTTTTTTTAAAAATATAAATTACGGCACAAACACAGCGCAAATTCAACCAAACTTCGGCGAGTTCGTTCATATTTAAAATATTTATAAAAAAAAGCTACTAGGCTGCTCCTCGCGGTCTCCCTCGCCGCTCCTCGCCGCCCGCCGCCCTTGCAGTTCTACATGCCGAGGAGGCTGTAGAACCGCGTGTAGTCGCCGCCGTCGTTGTCGTCGTCGTCGCCGCCTCCGCCGTGGCCACCGTCCCTGCTGCAACCCTCCCCCGGTTGGCGCGGCGGGTTGGACGGCCCGGGGGCGTCCTCGTCGTCGTCGCTGTCGAGGATCACGACGTCGTGCTCGTCTTCGCGCCCACGTTTGCGGGCGGCTATCTCCTCCAGGGCCCGGCGCTGCCGGACCATCTCGTCGCGGAGGTAGTCGTCGCGCGCCCACCGTAGGGCGTCCTCGTCGGAGAAGCCGCGTCGGGCTATCTCCTCATACTCCGAGGGGAGGCCGGGCTCCGGCTTGGGCGCGACGAGGACGAGGCGGCCAGAGGCGGGGGTGGAGTCGCCGATGCGGACGCTGGAGCTGCGGGTGCGCCGGCTGACAGGCGTGTCCTGGGGCTCCGGCTTGACGGGGCGGAGGCAGGGAGAGCCGGTCGACCGACCAGACGAGGAGGAGGACGCCCCGGGGTCCATGCGCCTCGGCGTCCACGAGCTCCCACGGCGGCGAGAGAAGGACCGGGGGCGGGGTACTCCAGCCTCGGCGTGTTGCCGCCCTCGATGTACTCGAGGACGGCCTCCAGCATGCGGTCGGGCACGCCCCACCATCGGCGCCGCCCCTCGGAGTTGAGCCTGCCGGAGGGCACGACGCCGTTGGTGGCCTCGAGCTGCTCGGCGTGGCGGCGGCGGAAATACGGCTCCCAAAGCGGGCTGTCGGGGACGTAGCGTGGTCCCTCCCTTGCCGCCGCCGGCAGGGAGGCGCGGATACGCGCGATCTCCGCACGCCGCGCCGCCCCGGTGGGCGGTGGTGGCACCGGGACCCCACCGGCGCTGATTCTCCACGCCCCGGGCACCCGCATGTCCGGTGGGACCGGGTACTCGGCCTCGAAGAGGAACCGATCTTCGTCCTCGTGAAGGTGGCGGCGGCCGTAGCCGTTCGCCGCCGCGCCGTCGCCTGGGAAGCGTTCAGCCATTCTTTGAGCTGGAGACGGCGAGAGGAGAGGGAGGAAGGGGGAGAAAGGTGGCGTCGGCGGTGGAGACTCTGTGCGTGTCACCGGTGCGTTGGGGGTCGGCCTATGTAGGCGGGAGGCGCCGCGCGTACGCGTGGCCGCCGCGTTACGCGTGGCATGCGAGGGGACGCGCGTCGTCTCGTTTTCACTGCGCCGTCCGTGAGGCATCAATGGCGGAGGCTGACCGGCGCGGCAGCGCGCGGCAACTTTGGCATTGATTCGCCGCGGGAAACGAGGCGATGAGGACGACGAAGCGGCGAGAAGCGAGACCAGTCGCTGGCAAGGAGGGCCCGCGGCTCTTTCGCGCCAAAAACGATTCGCCCAGCGCCCCCGAGCGCCCCCCAGCGCGCCGGATTCGGGTTGGGTCCGCCGGCGCCAATTTCGGCCTGAGCCGGCGAAAATTGGGCCTTTGGGAGCGCGACTGGGCCGATTTTTTTACGCCGACGACCGAAAAATCGCCTGGGAGGCCTTGTTGAGGGCGCGGCTGAAGATGCTCTAGGTTCCTTCTGCAAAACAGGAAAAGGCAAGTTAGGTACATACTACTAATATGATAACCAATTGTCTAACGATCACGTTTTTCCTTTTTCATCATGGCCTGGGCTGGGAACAAATGTCTGCTGGAGGCGTCCCAACTCCGCTCCGTCTTTTCAGGACAAATCTTTGCGTTTTTCTCCACGGTCTGAAGTCCTTTAGCATGCTTCGTGAAGGCGAGCTTATTTTAGAGCCCTCCGTGCAGATCGATTGATCGGTGCAAACCAGAAAGAAACTGAAACCGTTTGGCAGAATGCGGCTGCTTCGCTTCGCTTCCCATGCAGGCCTCCTCGAGCAAACAAACTTGACTTCTCAATGCCCCATGGATGTGCAACTTTGCACGCCTGTCTCCAAGACTAGATAGAAGCTGAGTGCTAGTACGTGCTGTCGACATGTTTAGCCGCCTCTCAGGGTCCACCAGAATACGACGTATACTTGTTTAACAGTGAACTAATACTGCCTCTCTATTCCTAAATCTTTACCTAATAATAATAAAGTAAATTGGATTTCTTTCGTCCGTCATGGCATTTTTTTAAAAAGTCCCTCTATTTCAGAGGATTCAACCCGCAGTCCTGTTTTAAGTTAAAACGAATCGTTATTTTCGTATTTTACACAAAAGTCCCTGTCTTTTCTTAAAATCAACCCGCCGTCTGGATTTAAGTCACACCCGAACCGTTATTTTACATTTTTTGAAACCCCCTCATGTTTTAGGTAATTCATCCGCGGATCATATTTAAGTCAAACAAATGATTTTTAAAATCATCCATATCTTTTAAACCGTAACTCCGATTTGAACATGTTATATATGAAATTTGATTAGAAAAATATGTAGAATATGAATATGAGATTATTTTTACCTATTAACTATTTTTAAATATTATTTTGGAACATATTTCAGTCAAACCAAATGATTTTCTAAATTATCTGTATTTTTTAAACCGTAACTTCGATTTTAACATATTATATATGAAATTTTATTAGAAAAATGTGTAAAATCTAAATATGATGTTAATTTTACCTGTTAAATATTTTTAAAATATTGTTATGGAAGCAAACTTATAATTTATAGCGCAAGATCCTTTTTTTCATACCGGCGGCGATCCAGATTGCAAATAAACACCCCACTATAACCATATAGGGAAAAGAAAACATCGATGACTACACATGCATACATCTGAAAAATGTTGCAGGGGAAAACAACAGATTTCTCATCGCGAGAGTGAGAGAAAGCGAGCGAGCGAGAGAGAGAGAGAGAGAGAGAGAGAGAGAGAGAGAGAGAGAGAGGGAGGGGAGAGGGAGAGAGAGATGCCTTAGGATTAACCATATTCAACACACGTTTTTTGTTGTTTTGTGTGAACACCGAGGCCATCGCCGGCGAGCGTGAGAAGGAGGATAAGCGGCAACACAAATATGATGCCTCGCAAAAATAAAGGAGATGGATCTATTGTGGTCTTGAGTGATGGTTGTTGAGTTAAGAGCGTGTGTTATGTTTTCTCTCCCGTTGCAACGCACGGGCTCTTTTGCTAATAGACATAAAGTATATAGAACATGTAGAGCCAAAAAAATGAGCCAAACATTGACAAATGTTTTCATTGCTTGCAAAGCTTCATCGCTAGATGACATTCGTGGAATACGTGGCAAAAAAACAAAATTGATACTCCAAAATGTTATTTTCAAATGCATTTTGGAGCAACGATTTTTTTGCCATGTCTTACACGAATGTCATTTCAAGATAAAACTTTGCAAGCAATGCAAATATTTGTCATGTTCAACATAAAAAAAGGATGTTAAAAGAAAAATATATATTTTTTGATTTTAATGTTCACCCGCGCTCACATGAGCTCAGGATCAGAACAACACTTTCGGGGCATGTAGTCAATTTCACATGTAAATATCACAACATCATGGATAATCTCATGTTTAGATCAGATGGACCTAGCTATGAGCCGGTGACTTAAATATCTTTTTGTTAGATAGTTGTGAAATGGCAAAACAATGTTTTTACTAAGGACTTACTAGTCATCTATAATAGCTCCCTAATTTTTAGAGCCCTCCCATTCAATTGGGATTTTACATTTGAATTTGGTTCATGATTTTGACTGGGCCAACGATTTCTCAAGGATCTCTCTCATTCAGTTAGGGTAATCGTTTTCTATTTGATTCATGATTTTGACTAGGTCAACGATTTTCAAATTAATCGACGGCAACAAGGCTATAAAAACACATCAGCACTGTGCACCCTCTCACCACTTAAAAAATCTCAGTCCTCATACACCTATTTTCTCTGAATCATCTAATTCACTATACTCCCTAATTTTTTAGTCATCCCATTCAAGTGAGATGTTCAATCTTGAATTTGGTTCATGATTTTGACCGGGTGAACGATTTCTCAAGGATCTATCTCATTCAGTTAGGGTAATCGTTTTCTATTTGATTCACGGTTTTGACTAGGTCAACAATTTCTCAAATTAATCGACAGCAGCCAGGCTATAAAAACACATCAGCACCGTGAACCCTCTCACCACTTAAAAAACACCAGTCCTCATACACCTATTTTTCCCTCAATCATCTAATTCACTATACTTCCTAATTTTTTAGCCATCCCCTTCAAGTGAGATGTTCAACTTTGAATTTGGTTCATGATTTTGACCGGGTCAACTATCTCTCAATGAGCTCTCTCATTCAGTTAAGGTATTCAATTTTGAAATTGACTCACTATTTTAACTGGGTCAATGATTTCTCAAATTAATCGGCAACAAACGGGCTATAAAAACACATCGGACATATGCACCCTCTCACCTTCTAAAAAATAAGTGTCAACATGTGACACTATAGCTCTCCGCAAAAAAAAAAGAAACATGCGACACTGTAGCACCAATGTAGTACATGAGGCCACCAACGCAAAAAGCTTCCCATATAAGTATTTGTTGAGTAGAAGATAACACATAATCACACCGTCAAGAAAGCCCTCTAAAACACCTCATTATAAAAAAAGAAAACACACTTCATCATCTTCCTCACGCGCCAAACCAATTTTATCTTTGTGAAATCCCAACAACCCCAACGGCGCAGTGAAGCACGCCTAACCCTTCTAGTATTTTATTACGCTTGATCAGAAATAGATGGCGTAATCGCTGCAAGCGGGCCCATTTGATAGATTGATAGTTAAACCATACAGTGACTCGAGTGGGTTTGTGACCTGGATGTCCTAGCTTCCTCATTCGCCCTGAAGAAAAAGTTACAAGCCTATGGTTAATCTGGGTTTGCATGTCTACATGTCTAACGATGCACCCAGAGGGATGCGCAAGGCCGCCATTAGAGGATAGCCTCAACTCACACAGCACCACACCCATAACTAAAAGAAGGATCCTCGACGACAAATAAATTTTCGAGGGGGGATGGGTGTGTGTGCAAAGGATAGTAATCCTAAGAAAAAACATGGATCATAGAGTTGAGCCATGGAAATTTCCTTAGATAGGAATCCGCTTGCCGGTTTCGTGTGGGATGAAAATAATGATATTGGTTGTGTCTTGCAAAAGCTTTCCTGTTTTCCTTTTTTTCCAATTTTCTTCTACATTTTGATATCAGTTTCTCTTGCTACTACTAGGAGCCTATGTGTTGCTATGGAATAATGATAAATGCAGTTGAATGGTTACTTGGAATGTATCAAGATATTCAAAAGAGTTGCAGCCTCAGTTGGATTGAAGACCTTTGTCCCCGCAGGGAAAAGGACCGGAGACCATGTAACAAACTCCAAATAATAGAAATACCCTTGTATTTCATTGAAAAAACATGATAGCATTAGAGCATGAGCGATGTGCTCATATTCAGGTGCTAGGCTAAGCTAGCAGCGGTACTAGCAGATTAGCCATTATAAGAGGGTGGCTAAGTTTGGTTTTGAGAGAGGTATTACACATTGAAGATTTTTACTAGTTTAGACACGGTATGAGATGTCTACCCTTGGCACCCTCATCGGTGCTACACATACTCATGCTGTCAAAGCAACTCTAGCGGAGTCGCCAAAAAGACAACCTCTATAACCATTTGAAATGCACTTCAAAAAATTATGGAGGCTGCAGAGAAACCTGGCAAACTCAAAGTCTTCATATTTATTGTCTTCATAATCGTGGGATCCACTTGTCAATGGGACATCCATTTTTTTCTCAACCTCTCTAAAGTTTTCTTCATGCCACATGTTTTTTTTGAAACGGTCACGCCACATGTAGTTTACACATTATTGTCTTATGGAGTGCGCTCCAAAGGCAGCCCTCAGACGCCATATATGGTGAATGAAAGGTCAGATATGTAGGGTACTTTATAAATTATGGCTATCTGAAGGCATTTGACGGCTCTGATAGAGTGTGTTTTTTTGCGGGGAAAACTTTTAATCTATTCATCTTCAATCATGGTAGTACAACGAACACTAGAAATAATAAAAATTACATCAAGATCCGTAGACCACCTAGCGACGACTACGAGCGCTGAAGCGAGCCGAAGGCGCGCCGCTGTCATCGCCCCTCCCTCGCCGGAGCCGGGCAAACGTTGTTGTAGTAGACAGGAACCAACGTACCAGAACAGCAACCGCCGCAGATGAAGAGTGTAGATCAAAGGATCCAACCTGAAAAAACACGAACGAAGACGAACGACGAACAGATCCGAGCAAATCCACCAAAGATAGATACGCCGGAGACACGCCTCCACACGCCCACTGATGATGCTAGACGCATCACTAGAACGGGGGCTGGGCGGGGAGACCTTTATTCCATCTTCAGGGAGCCGCCGCCGTCTCACCTTCCTGGGCAGGACACAAACCCTAACAAAACTCGAAAAAAAATCTAAAAACGGAGCCCTCCCACCGGTAAGAGCCGAGATCCACTCCGTCTCCATGACCCTAAGGCCACCGGAGACGGGACGGACCGGCGCCGACGCTGGCGGAAGGCAGAGAACCCTAGCTTTTTGAAGGCGGCGGCTGGCTAGGAAAACCGTGGCCAAAGTGCTTTTTGGAGGCAGAGGGTGTTTTTTGTTACCAAAATTGCCATAATAGTTGTAAAAAAAAACATGTGATCTTCGGATATTTTGATCAAGCAGATATAGCGAGTCTGCTAGAGTTGCTCTTAAAATTTTCAAATTAGCATTGCCATGTAAAGATGAAGATAAAAAAACATATTGCCTGACGCAGATCCAATGGTTGGTCTAGTTCAGATGAACGGTCTCAATTCAAACCATCGCATGAGTAAATGGAAAATATAAAAAGATGGAGACGCTATCTTCGAAAGTAGCAGTCAACATTCTGCGTTGGGCACGAAGAGAAAGCTTCAAAATAATCTACATTTGCAGACAAATGGGAGTACCGTAATATGCTTTGTTTACTGTGATGCGATCTGACACGAGTTCCTGAGTGGCATGGATGTCTGCTGTTGGCCTGCTAGGTCAACCTCATTGTCGGATCGATGGGATCGGATCTGGAATCAGGAACGCACGCGCCTTTGGCAACTCGCCATTATATATTCCTAAAATGAAAATGTGCCATGCAACAGTGTGTGTTGACCGGAGAGGACCAGCCCACCACCGACCACCGCTGCAGTACAAGCAGTTAATAAGTTATTAGGGGCCGACTGGCAGTACGGACGATCAGTTAAACCACAAAAGCCCAGCTACCCGTATTTCCATATTATTTCAGCGAGACAGCGACTGTGTGACTGTGTTATTCGCCAAAAAATAAAAAAGACAGCGACTGCGTTGAGCCGCTAATAATTACAGTATTTACCAGAGGTTGACGTGGATCGGTAGTCCATTCATAGTCTCTCGCAGAACATTCCACTTCCCGGCGGCGCGTGCCAAATTATTTACCAGAACATTCCAGGCGGCGACTGTGTGACTGTGTTATTCGCATAAAAGGAAGAAAAAAGGACAACGAGTATGTTGAGCTACTCACGTCTTTCCTCTCTCCCAAGACAATTTGGGAAATCCTTCCACCCATCGATCTCGTCGGCAAGCCCGTGGATTTGCGTCCCCTCCACCTGCCAGTCCGGCAGCCGATGACGGGTAGGAGAATATTGGTGTCTCGACTCCCGCTAACAGATATGTTGGGTTCCAGTTTTCGTAGGGGTGACGTTTGGATGGATGACGACACGCTACTTCTTCGAGTTAGTCTTTCGGGCCTCGATCCTTATCAAGTTCGTCTGTTAGGCCCGATTAGACGGAGTTTCGACGTAGATTCCCGCCAGCTCATATTTGTGTCCGGTTATTCAGACTAATTCAAGGATTCAAAGGCGACGACTGCAGCTGCAGGGTGCTGGTCCTTAGGAGCACGTCCACGAAGACTTCCGGACTATCATTGACAAGGTCAGGCGGGCTCCGGTATGGGAGCGGCGACAGCGGCTCGTTCTTACGACATCAATGATCGTTCGGTGGTTCATGGATCTCGATGTAATTTTTATTATGTTTGAGGTATTTTTACTTCGTGAATTCGTATAATAGATCTGATTCTTTTCGGAAAAAAAGTGTGTGGAGCTACTCATTATTTACCGGAGCTTGACGTCGATCATTCGGAGGTCCATTCATAGTCTCTCTCGCATCGCAGAACATTCTAGGCGGCGCGTGCCAGATTAACACGAGTAGGCGCACGTGCGCGCGCGCGTGCCGGATCGACCAGGAAAGAGTAGAACGAACGAACGACGTGGAAAAACGTTGGAACAACACGTCGACTCGCCTCGAGGAGAGCCGAATCTGGACGTCGGCACACCAAATGTCGAACTTACTTCCATCGCGGGGCGGCCGGAGAAGATTTGTCCGTGCCACATGAAGAAGGAAGAAGGAGGAGATGGAACTTCACCTCGCCGGGGCGAGCTTGACCCATAGGCGTGGAAACCTCGGGTGCATGCACGAACGCACGCACGCCTGGACCAGGACCACGTCACTCCGACGGGATGTAGGGTAGGGCGTCTAGCAAGTGGCCAGCCGTAGGCCACGCGCCCGCCCTCATGTATGCATGCATGTAGTCATGTCTCTTTTTTTTTGCATGGTATGTATGTAGTCATGTCTATCGAAATCCGTAGCCCTAATGGTTAGAAGGGAGAGAGAGGTTTGGTGGAATATTTTGTTATATTGCTTGAGCCTCGTAGGCATATATATAGGAGTACATTATCTACTTGGAATACAAGACAAGCCAGAATACTTCCTAGTTTATCCTATGTTTTCTAATACAATCACGTTACTCAACATCCCCCGCAGTCACAACGGCAGCGACGCAGACGGTGAGACTGGAGAAGAATCCGAAGGCAAGCCGACGGACACCCCCCACAGTCGTAACGGTCGACGCATCGCGGAAGTCGTGGCTGGAGTGAAAACCGACGAGGTTGCTCAAGCAAGGCGGTAGCCCTTTGTGCCGATGTCGATGTAGCCGAGAGCGTAGGGTGGTGTAGCCGTGGTCGAGGTAGCCGTGCAAAGAATGCCGTGGTCGATGTCGAGTCGGGGTAGCCAGTGTCGAGGAAGTCGCCGTGGAGCCGCGGGCGCAAGGAGGCGCCGAGTTAGCATGGGCGTAGTGGTGTCGAAGTAGTGGTGCGCCGGGAAGAAGTTGTTGTTGACGACGCGTCGCGACGGGTTTGCCAAGCCCGGGGACACATCGTAGACGAAGGCACGCACCGGTGTTGCCAGCACCGGGCATGCGTAGACGGACGAAGACGAAGTTGACGAAGCGCCGCACCAGGCTTGCCAGGCCCGGGGACACGTCGTGGACGAAGGCACGCATCGGTGTTGCTAGCACCGGGCATGCGTAGATGAGAGACTTGCACGAGCTGTACGCCATGTCGGAGAAGTCGGAGGGGCCAGCAGAGAAGAACTCGACGACGGTTGCGGCGCCAATCGGCGCGGGGCCGATGTCGCCCGCGGTTGTCGGAGTAGACGAAATGGTTGGGGTAGATGACGGCGACGCTGGTGACGGGCTGGTGCAGGACGAAGACGAAGGAGGTGGATGGGCGGCGGCGGCTACGGGGGTAGCGGCGACGGCGGCCAAAGAAGAGCGGCGGTGGCGGCCTTACGGCGGCAGCGGCGGCTAGGTTAGGAGCGCGGCGGCGGTGCTCGAAGTAGGCGAAGAACCCTGACAGCGTGACGAAGACCGGCGCGGACGGTGGCGTTCCCGCTCCAAGGGAGACGGCGCGGCGCATACCACGGGAGGTCGACGCGCGGTGACAGCAGAGTGGACCGCGGGCCACGACGCTACGGCCCGAAGGTGCGACGCAGTGGCGGCGGGCAAGTCGGGGCGACGGCGGGAAGACCTCGGGGCGGCGACTGGGGCCGCGGGCCGTGGCGCTGCGGCCCGAAGGGGCGACGCAACGGCGGCGCGCGAGTCGGTGCAGCCACGGGGACGGCCTCGGGCGGCGGCAAAGACCATGTATCGCGGCACTACGGCCCGTAGGGGCGACGCAACGGCGACGCACGAGTCGATGCAGCCGCGAGGAGAACCACGGGGCGGCGGCGCTGCGGCCCGACGGGGCGACGCAGCGGCAGCCCGTTGCTCGATCGGTGGAGGGGCACGCTGAACTCGGGGACGATCTTCACGGGACCGCGCGCGTAACCAACGGGCCAGGTCGGTCACGCGGCGTAGATGAGGCGGATCGCGGCGGCGAGCGGGTGATCAAGCCGATCGCGCGCGAGGTCGAGGACGCCGCTCGGTGGAGGCGGGGTGGCGGCAGAGTCCGCGATGAGGCCGGCGACGGCAGGCGGCAGGGCTGCTATGATTGGCCGCTGCATGGCGCGAGGCCGCCAGGTCGGGGTGATGCAGGTGTTCCGGTCGGAGCAGGGCGGTGACGGCCGACACAGGGCGACGGGCGGACCGACGCGCGGACGGCGGCTGGACCGGACAGGCCGCCGCGGCGCGCGTGGCCGCCGGGTCGAAGGAGAGGCCGGCTGGTCGCGCCGGGGTCGGAGTAGAGGCGCACGGGGTCGACGGCGGCGGCGGGCGACGCAAACCAATCAAAATTAGATCGGAAAACCAAGAAAAAAACGCCGATCAAAACGACCGGCGAGAGAGCAAAAAAACCCTGAGCAAGGGCTCGGGAAAAAGACTCTCTAGGGCAGCCGGCCAACACGGCCGGAGGACGAACCCTAGGTACGGACGACGCGGCCCCCAGCAGCGGTCATGGAGGCCGACTGCCCCAGGGGCGGCGCGCGGGTGCGGAAGCGGCGGCGGCTAGGGTTTGGATCGTGATTAGGCTGATACCATGTTAGAAGGGAGAGAGAGGTTTGGTGGAATATTTTGTTATATTGCTTGAGCCTCGTAGGCATATATATATATATATATATATATATATATATATATAAAAGTACATGATTTACTTGAAGTACAAGACAAGTAAGAATACTTCCTAATTTATCCTATATTTCCTAATACAATCATGGTACTCAGCTCTAATGATCCAGCAAAATACAGTACACGTACTCTATTACTATCTCTTTATCAAAATATAAGACTTTTTAGGCTAAACTGTCTCAGTTCGTATCCGCATGCATGATGACCAGTTTGACTTGCTGTACAGTACAGATAGTCAGGCCGACAAAAAAAAATACTGATGCGTACACACGCATGCGGCTGAAACAATGCGTCCATCCATCATCCATCGGTCTCCGATCGCCAAGTCTGCCTAACGTACGCCGGCTGCTAAAATAATGCACGTTTGCGCTCTCTCTCTCGCTCGCCAGATCTCATCACCGGCCGTCTGATGGGTCGTCGATCGTCGCCCACTTGCTCTGAAGGGACAGTACGTGGTCAGCGCGAGACTCGGTCCAAATCTGAACCACGCCTTTTTTTGGCGGCTCTACCCGCTTAGCTCAGCTAGCTAGTGCTCAGCTCGCTCTAGCTCAGCGTGGCCACCGCGCGTACCTCTCGCTCGAGCGAGCCGCATTACATCTTCTTCTTCGCCTCGTCTACTCGAGTACTCATCCTCCATCTCTGATCTCATGCCTGTGTGCGTGTATATGTAGCGGCCAGTCCCCCTCGTGAACTTGAACTCGAACTAGCTAGCTGCCTAGTGGATCCAAGCTGAGAGTGTTCTGAGCTCGAAGTAGTTAGCGAGCTAGCGAGCCACTCGAACGATCGCGTGCTGCATGCTGGCAGCAGCGGCGGCGGCGGTGGCGGCATTACCGGGCTCGCGAGCGTGGTGCGGGATGGCGGGCCGGGAGCAGGATGGTGGATGCGGGGAGGCGGCGGGAGGCTCGGTGCTGTCCGGGGAGTACCAGGCGCAGGAGATGTCGACGATGGTGTCGGCGCTCGCGAGGGTCGTGTCCGGCGGCGACGGCCGCTGGGCCGACGACGGCTGGGAGGACCGCCCTGCAATGGGGGGCTACGTGCATCCGCAGGGAGGCTACTATCCCGCCGCGCCGACACCGGATCAGCTCGCAGCAGGTGAGGATTGAGACTCATTGCGGCCGCTCGTTGTTTATTGTGGGAGGAGAATGTTTGCGCTTGCAGGTCGGTGTCACCACGTTCCTACACTAGTAACGCTTTTGCCTCTTTTTTCCTTTGGTTTCTTTGTTTTTTCCGTCAAGTTTGTGTTTATAATTGTGAAACGTTCGGCATGCATGTGTTAGTCGTGCGGACCTAAAGCTGGTGCTGGTGGTTAATCAAACTGTTTGTGACGTGCCCCCTAGTATAAGTGTTCTGGCGTGTTCCATGGGATCCCTTTGCTTGCAACGAGAGGAGTGCCACGTCAGTTCCATGATAAACAAAGAAAAGACGGAGTGCTACGTCAGAACCACTGCCATGCATGCACTGCACGCAACGACCGTTATTGACCGCAAAAATTGCCTTTTCTTCTGTCTACTTTTGACAAGTCTCGGTAGACTGAGATTTCGTTATGTCTCAGTTGATACTACATTCCTGTCATCTTGCATAGAGATTCATGCAAAATTTTCTTTTCGTTTCACATTTTCTTTTTATATGTTATATCATTTAACTGAGCTAAAAAATCTAAATAGAAAGAAGAAGAAAAAGAGAGAAAAATGAGGGAATACCAAACTATATGGTTTGTTCAATGCACTCGTGCAACACAACAAATACACCAACCTCCCCAATGTATACCAGCACATGAGCGGTAGGAACGCACTCCACGTGCACGCAGCCGGTCGACACAGATGAGCGCATCTCTCACTAGATATATGGAAAACAAACAGATATGTACCAGTGTACGTACGTATAACCGTATAGTCAGCCGCCCTTTCATACAGTCAAATGGTGCGTGCTGGCCTCTCGCGCTTATATAGACCATCATCTTCTTTCTTCTTGCTCGGCAGGACAGGAGCGGAGCCCGGACGTGCAGCAGAGCGCGGCCATGGGGGAGCAGTACCCGCACACGTACGGCGGCGGCGGCGGCGAGGCGGCGGCCGCGGAGCAGACGAGCGTGCCGGAGCGGCGGTACCGCGGCGTGAGGCAGCGGCCGTGGGGCAAGTGGGCCGCGGAGATCCGCGACCCGCACAAGGCCGCCCGCGTGTGGCTCGGCACCTTCGAGACCGCCGAGGCCGCCGCGCGCGCCTACGACGAGGCGGCGCTCCGCTTCCGCGGCAGCCGCGCCAAGCTCAACTTCCCCGAGGACGCGCGCCTCACCGCCGCGGCGGCACCCACCGCGAGCGCGGCGCCGACGGTGGCCTCCTCGGCGGCCGCCTACCCCGCCAGCGCCGTCTCGGACTACTTGCAGTACCAGATGCTTCTGCGCGCAGGAGGTGGCGGGTTCCCGCAGTACTACGGCGGCGGCGGCGCCTCGTCCTCGGGGTCCTACTCGCTCCCGGAGTCGACTGTGACCGTGGCCTCCGTGCCGTCCTCTGCGTCATCTGCTTCGGGTTACGGCGTTGCGGCGGCGGAGCACGGCGAGGCGGCGCAGTGGGCGTGGCCCGCGGAGACTGCATGGACCTACACGGCGACCACGGGTTCGTGGTCCGGTTCGAACCAGTATCCGCCGCCACCTCAATAGTGGTCGTTTCTTGTTTACTTTTGTCCTTCAAGAAAAAGAGTTGCTGTAACACTGGGAAAGCTAGCTCAGACGTGCGCCGATGGTTCCGTGATGCCGTGCCGTTCAACACTTGAACATGCGCGCGTGCTGGAAGCCAGAGTACGGGACGCCACAGCACTGTAATGTTCATGTTCGTTCTTTCGCTTTGTTGATGTTGAAAATCAAGTTTCATTTTCTTTTTAAATGAAAACGAAGGAAGGTTTGGTTTTAGACCAACATCTCCTCGCGTTTTTGTCGCTACAATGATCTGATAATGTCCTGGCATGGACCTTTTTCAAAGAAAAATAAAGAAAGGTTTATTCACAGTTGCAGAAAGAAAAAGCCAAGTCGTTGGTCGAATGGTAAAATGGACAAAAATTGGAGACACATATGGCTTGCCTGAAAAAAAAAACTACTCCTGTGAGACATATACGAAATAAATGGTAGGGCCATCCTTCCTCTACCTCCCTCTAGCCGATTCATGTTCATCTTATTTCTCTATTTCCCGGTGAATTCTTCCTCCTTCTCCTGTACCATCTCCCAACTGTCTGCCTCGCCTAGCCCGAGCCGGTGCCTCCCATGTGTTTACGTCGCTCCCGGCCATCTATCAAACCTCGAACTCTCCTCCAGCAGTGGCGACGTTGCCACATCGACCTGGAGCTACTTCGGGGGCGCTTCTATCCATTACGGCACCGCCGTCTAGGCCCGTCGGACTCGGAAAGCTTCACCCAAAACCAATAGATGGGAAAGAAAGTTTCAAGCAACCGAGGATTAGCAAAACAGACCAAAATTATGTTTTGGCTCTTTATGAAGTACATTTAAAAAGTTGTTGAATATATACATTGTTTGTAGTATTTGGCTCTTTTGTACGAGGCTATGAGCACTATACTCTTAGCTCGGGAATGGTTTGAGCGTTGCAAGTCGTAACAGGGTGAAGGAAGCTAAAATGCTACTCCCTTCGTCCCATAATATAAGAGCGTTTTATACACTAGTAGTGTAAAAAACGCTCTTATATTATGGAATGGGGGAGTAGAATTGTAGTTAGGTGTTTAAGCCATGGGTGTTGCCTCACATCTTTTTTCCTTCAAGCATAATCAATTACTTTTTTTGTTCACCTTTATAAGGCGTTGTAGACACTTTAGACAACGTGCAAAAACAACTTAATTTCAGTTGCCTGAAATGACTTATAGAAATGAATGAAGGGAGTACTCATCAAACTAACAAAAGTACTCCCTCCGTCCCAACGCTCTTATATTATGAGACAGAGGGCTCGCATAACCCTATTGAATATCAGGTATACCTTGAGAATAAAACATGATGCTCCAGGCGAAAGCCTATTGTCGACCTTGTCGGCAACAATGATGGCGACGCCTTTTGGCGCCGCTTCCCTTCATGAAGGCGTCATTGGGGAGCTCCTATTCTCACTCTTTCTGTGCTCCGGGTGAAAGCCTATGATCCTTCTCTGGATCAGGCGACGATGGCATCTTTGATGGCGTTTTCCCCCTTGGGGGCGTTGTTTTGGAGTCACGGATCCGCGGTTGGCTGCCTAATGTCTAGGATGAAGCGGTTGTTGGGTGATGGGGTTGTTTGGTGGTGGCGGTGGAAGTGAGCTATGGTAGCGACCGGCGCCTTGGTCGTTCTGAGGGTGGACTTTTCTCTTGGGGGCTCGTGGCGGCGGTGAGGTCTCGGGTTTCGGTGCCCTTCGACGGCGCATGAGGTTTTGTTGCCTTGTTGTGCTTTGGATCCCTCTATTTGTGATGGTGGCCATGGTGTGGCCTAGAGGAGGTGCAGGGCTGTCTCGGCGGATCAATGCCCTTCGGCACGGTCTATGACTCTCTTTGTCGTGACGTGCCTAGGCAGTGGGAGGCCCTTCGATGGTGGCTGCGACTCTCCTAGCTCTTCAAGGTGCTGAGTGATCGCAAAGCAGCTGGTGACTTCTTCTCTACGTCTTCTCGGTGGCGGATCTCCTTTCGACTGATCCAACAAAGCTAGCTCCTGCTCTTCTCGGTCTGCCTAGGTGCTCAGTTCTTGATGTTGGCTGTGTGTCTCACTCACTTCTGGTTCTTCTTCTTGTGTCTCTGTTGTTCCCTGTAACTCTCTGGTGTGTGTTGTGTGCAATCTGTTGCACCTGTTGTGTTGTATCCTACTCTTATCTATAATGAAAATGGTTCAGGCCGGCATAAGCCGGCCGTAGCACCGTCAAAAAAAAAAGAATAAAACATGAGAGATTTAGCACACTATGTCTAGCAGGCGCCACCACATCACCATTTTGACTTCGTCATCCCCGCGATTGGGCCCTTTGGTCAGCGCACGAGAGTTTGAGCCTTTCTTTTATTTAAGATCGATAGAAACGAGTTGCTCAGAGAGCTCGTACACCTCTCACGTCACCCAATCACGGTTGTCAATGGTTGAGCGTCCGCTTTGTAATGTGGTCACATGTGTCCCCGTTCATGTCACTTGTTCGCACAACAGCAACGCTAGCCAGTCAAATGAGTGCCACAAATGCAAATAAAAGAAGAAGAAGAAAAAACTATCAACCGCCACAGCAAGGCCCAACAAGTGACCACTACTCAACCCAGAAACAAATGAGCCAACAAATTGATATCCAACTAGAGGACAGAAAGTAGGGAGCTCCTATACCGCGCCTTCAGCGCGCCGCAAGAGAAGTGACGCCCGCAGCAGCCGCTGGATGGGCCGGCCCACGATCACGCAACAAGCAACGCGAAAAAATGACCGGCAAAAATACCACCGGACTCAGATTCGATCTCACGACCTCATGCTTCCAGCTCACTACTACTCCCTCCATCCCATAATATAAGAACGTTTTCGACACTGTCGAAAACGTTCTTATATTATGGGACGGAGGGAGTATTACCTATGATAAGCGCGAAAGCTTTAAAGAATAGAAGTGTAGACGCGTTATTTATTGCGCATTACACTGTAGCGTTTATATTTTCCAATTAAATATCTTCACATATTACAGATGGAGTTCATGAGCATGCAAAAAAAGGTTCACATATTCAAAAATTAGTTCGCCAACTCGAAAAAGTTCATGTATTCAAAAACAGTTCACGGATTCAAAAGAAGTTCATCTATTTTGAAAAAAATTCATCGAATTTGAAAAAAAGTTCATCGATTTGAACAAAGTTCATCGAATTTGGAAAAAAATTCATCTAAATTGAAAAAAGTTCATCGATTTGAAAAAAGTTCATCGATTTGAAAAAAGTTCACGAGTTTCGAAAAATTTAGTTCATGGATTTAGAGAAGAAGTCCATCCATTTGAAGAAAACAATTATGAATTTCAAAAAAAGAAAGTAAAAAAGGATAGAGAAAAAAGAAAAAAGAAAAGGAAAAGGGGAAAAAGAATAACAAATAAAAGGACGAAAACATGTATGCTAACACATCTGGTGATGTGGTTGAGTTGGTTATACGTCGATACCTGATAACCCGCGACGCAGGTTTGAATCCTAGCTTGCGCGGCTTTTTTACAGTTTTATGTAGAGTTTAAAAAACAGGAATACTGGAAGTTAGGCCGAGCCCAGGTAGCGCGGCTGCAGGGCGCCGGTTTGCGGAAACAACTATGGGAGCAACTAGTTAACGAGCGCTCCTTCGGAGCGCTTCTGGTTTGTGGTTTGGTGCGTTTTGCAGTTTGACCCTCGAACTATCAGAATTTTCCGTTTTCCCTTTCCGCGTGAAAACACAAAGAAAATACCAGCTCGCGCGGTTGGTTCCCTGTTTCCCTTTCTCGTTTCCCTTTTTGTTCCCATTATATTTCCGGGTAATGGAGATTTATGGGGTAGTTACGGGCGGGGACTACCAACACTATCAAATGTGACCTTTCAAGTAAAGAAAAAGCAACTTTTTAATGTAAAACGGCAGTCTCCAGAATCATTCAATCGTGTGACTTCTTTATAGGCACATGTGAACACTAGGAGAGGCACGGGTGTATAACATTACTAAATTGAAGAAAAGCGCCTCCGGCTCGCCTTCGGCTCGTTTAATTTTCATAAACATCTTGAAGGGGGGGCATAGGTCAAAGTGTGTGTTGGTCGTGCGGCATGCTGGTTCGTGCGGCGCGTTGTACGTCATGGTGTGACATGGCGCCTCCGGCGCGAGGGAACCTCCGGCTCGCCTTCGGCTCGTTTAATTTTCATAAACATCTTGAAGGGGGGGCATAGATCGAAGTGTGTGTTGGTCGTGCGGCGTGCTGGTTCGTGCGGCACGTTGTACCTCGTGGTGTGGCACGGCGCCTCCGGCGCGAGGGAACCTCCGGCTCGCCTTCGGCTCGTTTAATTTTCATAAACATCTTGAAGGGGGGCATAGGTCGAAGTGTGTGTTGGTCGTGCTGTGGCACCCCGGCTCAGAGCGACCGCTTTACCCTGCATTGCCAGCCCAGAGACCATGTCTTCTGGCAACACACAACATCTTGATACAGAAAACAACCGCTTTATTGATGCTAGCGGATCAGAGTTTATATTACAACAGATGTCGAGGCGGCACGCACGGTGCGGCTGAACAATATGTACATTATTTAGTGAACATAAAGGGGCCTCGATCATGAAAACTACGCGGCAGCGGAACAACATTGTAGTGGAAGCCCCATAGCACACGGACACCGATGTGGACACGATCTAGACCCGGACAACACTCCTTTCCAACGAGACTTTCCTGAAATCTGGCATGATACGCCAGGTCAGTACGTTGAATGTACTTGCAAGCTCACAACAGGCATAATCATAATGACAAACAATGTCATGATAATTAAACAATTAATAATAATGCAACACCATATGTCCAACATGCTGTGATCATGCTCGAATGTCCCTCGGGACGGACTTACCAACCATGATCATTTACAGATCACAAACAAATCACCATCGTGGTCTTGACCAGAGTAACTCGTGATCCTTACGGCGATCACAACCACGACCAATATTTGGTCTCAAACATCTCGATGGCCTTTCCGCCATCATCAACAGTGCAAAGTTCATAACTTAGTGTGCAAATTTATTAAACGTTGACTCATGGTGGGACCTACTACGAGGCGTCCGTGACCGTGGACTCGGCTATCGATAGATTATACACTCTGCAGAGGTAGCACACTGTACCCACACTACGGAACCCATGGCCTCGCACTCCCATTCGGGTGGAACAACGGCATTCCGACGAAACCCCTCCATTGCCATGACACTCTCCCGGCCACTCCGACCCAATCCCCAACGGGCTAGTCCTGGGTGGCCCCGTGTCTACCAAAGACACAACGACCACCGTCGTGGCCAAAACGATCCCACTCGGGGACCCGGTACCATAATCTCAACAACGGGCACACAGGATTATGCCTGCTTACCGGGCCAGGGTAAGCATGCCCATAACCTTCCCTAGTTGGAGGCACCGACCAGAGGCATGTCAATGGACAGAATCAAGGCCTTCCCACAAAGGCAAATGTGGTTGCACTGGGAAAAACTCGATTCAGCGGCACCATGACCCAGTCAACGATATATTCAAGTTGAGTTATATTTAGGTTCAACTTAAAATGAAAATGACCGGTGTCATAGCATGCCATGAAATGCAATACTACACATGCATCACATATTAACGAAAATGACTGATGTCAACCATATTCACACTAAGCATAAACTTCAACAACTTATATTACTTTCCTGGTCAGGGTAACTCTCACTTTAACAAGATATTTTGTAGCAAGTTTTATTATTTTTCTCATGCAAGAAAATAACTTCGATTAATTTCTCATATGCATATCAAAAATTATACTATCATCACCACAAGCAAATCATAATTTCTTTACCAACAAAGTTAGGTTCAAACATTCTGTAAATCAAGCAAAATGGCTAAACAAGCACTTAACAGAATATTTTCTAGCAAATTTTACTATTTTATTTGTGAAAGAAAATAACTTTAAGTAATTACTCATATGCATAACAAATCATTTTATCATTACCACAAGTAGATCTTAGCTTCTTTACCAACTAAGCTAGTTTCAAACATTCTGTAAATCAAGCATAATAACTAACAAACACTTAACAGAATATAAATAACATAATAGTTATTTAAATGCATGGATTAATCCTTTCATTCAAGTAAGAAAATCATAAATATTGAAATGACACCATGAAAATGTTGCTGTGGCTTGCCTTAGTGCAGATGAGGTTCACAAGCCTTCTGGTGATCCTAGAGCCAAGCCTCACCCTCTGAAAATAATTTTAAATACAAGAAGATATCAAGAACACTTCTGAAAATCACCAGAAAATCTAGGCAGCACAGAAAAATCTTTTTTTGGTGAGTTGCTAGATTTCTTTGCAAATAACATAATGCAAAAAGAATCAATTCATTTGGACTTATGGTTGAAGAGTTATGGCTGTTTGAAGCTTTCTGTAAATTCAAATGAATTTGAATAAAAATAAAACAAACTGGGGGGGTGACGTCGAAGGCGTAAAGCCCAGGGGCGCCACCACTCGTACCGCTTCGCGCACGTACAGAGTGGCTGACTAGCGGATCCCGCTAGTCAGGTGAGGAGGAGGGGGAGAAGGAAACAGAGGGGGTCGCGGCTTCGCCGGAGCTCTCGCCGGCGACGAGGGCTCCTTGGCCAAAACGAGAGGGAGGGATTGAGAGAGGGGACAGAGGCGCACCTGCCCGTACCCGTAGCGTAGCTAGGGGTGGTCGGAAGGGTCGGAATCGACCTTGCAAGCGGAGGAAGAATGCGGTGGTCGCCGGAGATGAGGAAGACGGCGAGCAGAGGCAACTCCAGGGGCTCCATGAGGTCGGAACAGCTTCACCGACAAGAGGTGGAGGCTCTGGAAGGGTCGCCCTGGCCTGAGAGGGGCTGGAGCTACCGCGACGACCAGAGGGGATCGCCGGCGAGCTCGAGCTCGGGGACGGCGGCCCGCGGCCTGCCCGGCCGGGCTACGGTTGCCTACGTGCTAGAGGAGTGGGTGGGAGTGGTGGATGGTGCTCGAGGAGGCTGGGGGCGGCTCCATTTATAGGCGAGCGGAGAGGGGGGGTTCGGGCTCCGCCGATGGACACCTGTCCACGGCGCCCGGCGACGAGCGGCGTCAGTGAGAGGGGAGAAGGCGACGCAGCTCACGCGGCGAATGTTGGCGAACGGGGGCGAGCACAGGAGCGAGGAGATGGCGACGAGCACAGTGCGCACCACACTGTTGTATTGGCCGGACCGTGCCCGTGCTCGCTGCGGCGAGCTCCGGCGTCGGCGAGCGCCAGGGGGGAGTTAATGGCGTTGAGACGAGGATGGTGGCGAAGTTTGGCACGCTCGGGCAGACGGGGGAAGCAAGCACGCACGAATAGAGCGCTCGGCGGCACTCAGAGCGCGTCGACACGCAGGCATGGCATGGTGGACACGCGTGGTCACCGGGCGAACTCTTCCCTCAGGCCAGCCTACGTCCAAAAATCATGTCTGGCTTGTTGTTCATGGTGGTTTTGAAGTTTACCACGCTTTGGTTTGGATTCAGGTGCAGTAGAGGAGTTTTTACAAGCCAAGTAAGTTTCTGATCAGTAACTTTGAGAGGTTACTGAGGTCAAATGGCTGGGAGTTGGGGGCTGTGCTTTGGAGGTTAGCCATGATCTACTAAGGTGAAGATGCACAAGAAAATCCAGGCACAATGGAGCAAGTAAAATGGTAGTTGCTATAGAAACCACCATTTTTGTCCAAAACAGAAAATATTTTCTGTAGCAAAAATATTCCAAAAAGTGATGAAATATTTTTGCTCAGGAAGGTGCCCTAGGGTTCAAAGAATATTTGTGAATTTTCTCAGATTTTTGTGAGCCAGAAAAATTGGGGTTGCTTTGGAGCTCAATGAACTAGCTAGGGTTTTAGAGAGGAAAAATGAATATTTTTCATTTAAGAAAAATATTCCCAAGATTATTTTGAGGTGGATCAGAAGGAGAAAGATGATTAGAGAGGGAAATAAGGCACTTGGGTGAAAGCCAAGGGTACCCAAGTGTCTAAGTCCAAAAGAAAAGATTCAAGAACTCCAAATTTCAAAATAAACCCAAATGAAAATCACGCAAATAAGAGGGGGCAAAAACCAGGCTGTCACAAACCTCCCCCACTTAGAATCAATCTCGTCCTCGAGATTCGGTTGCTTGGGAAAACCACTCTGGATAATGATCCCTTAGGAATTCTTCCCACTCCCAAGTTGATTCTGATTCTGTGTGATGCTCCCACTGAACCTTGTAGAATTTTCTTACTTTACTGCGAGTGACCCTTTCCATCTGATCCAAAATTCTAAACGGTCTTTCTTCATAGGTCAAATCATTTTCCAATTCTACCTCAGCCATAGCAGTCCTTTTTTCAGGCGGGGATATGCAACGTCTTAATTGTGAAACATGAAACACGTTATGCACGTCTGCAAATTCAGCGGGTAGTTCCAACTGATATGCAACCGTACCCACTCGGGACATAACCGGGAATGGACCAATAAATCTGGGTGCCACTTTTCCACGGGTCTGGAATCTCTTGACGCCTTTCATAGGAGTGACTCGGAGGTATACGTGTTCTCCGGGTTCAAAATTGATCTGTCGGTGCTTTGCATCATAATAACTTTTCTGTCGAGATTTGGCCAATCGCAATCTGTCTCTGATTTCCTTAACTTGTTTCTCAGCTTCCATCATGAGATCTATTCCGAAGATACGACTATCTCTAGTTTGAGACCAATTTAAAGGAGTGCAGCACTTACGGCCATACAGAGCTTCATACGGTGACATCTTTAGACTGGTCTGGAAGCTGTTGTTATAAGAAAACTCGGCATATGGCAAGCAGTCTTCCCATTTAGGTCCTTGGGCTAAAGCACAGGCTCGCAACATATCTTCGAGTATTTGATTTACCCGCTCTGTCTGTCCATCTGTCTGAGGATGATAATCAGTACTATATTTCAGTGCTGTCCCCAAGGCTTGATGGAGACGTGACCAAAAAGCCGAGGTAAACAGGGAACCTCGGTCGGAAGTGATGGTTCGGGGTACTCCATGCAGACTGACTATTCTGGATACATACAGCTGTGCAAGTTGATCCGCTCGGTATCTGGTGCTGATCGGAATGAAGTGAGCAACCTTGGTTAAGGTGTCCACTACGACCCATATTGCATCCTTGCCTCACTGAGTCTTAGGCAGTCCTGTAATGAAATCCGTACAAACATCATCCCATTTCCACTGCAAAACTGGCAGCGGTTGGAGAAGTCCGGCTGGCTTCTGATCTTCTGCCTTCACCTTGTTGCATATGTCGCAACAGGCCACAAAATAGGCAATGTCTTTCTTCATTCCATCCCACCAGAATATTTGTCTAAGGTCTTCATACATTTTCGTACCTCCCGGGTGAATGGAATATGAGGATTCGTGTGCTTCCGACAAGATTTTCTAATTTAAGTCAGGCTGATTGGGTACACAAATCCTTCCACGGAATCAGAGGGTACCGAATTTGTCCTTGGAGAAATCTAGGGGTCTGCTTTGCCATCGGGCTCTTGGCACATTTTTGCAGCTTGATGTCAGCTGGCTGGGCCTTGCGGATCTCTTCCTCAAGTGTGGGGGTAACTTCCAAAATATTAGCGAGGCCATCATCCACTATGACCAGGTTGAGCTGAGCGATCTCCTCTTGGAGTTCGGGAGGCAAGGATTTCAATATGACATTTCAGCTGACAGGCTTTCGACTGAGTGCATCGGCAACCACGTTGGCCTTACCCGGGTGGTAATTTATTCCAAGATCATAATCCTTGACCAACTCTAGCCATCTTCGTTGACGGAGATTTAAATCCGGCTGAGTAAATATGTATTTAAGACTTTTGTGATCGGTAAAAATTTGGCACCTTTTTCCAATGAGGTAGTGTCTCCAAATTTTTAGCGCATGAACCACCGCAGCCAATTCCAAATCATGAGTAGGATAATTTTGTTGGGGAACGTAGCAGAAATTCAAAATTTTCTACGCATCACCAAGATCAATCTATGGAGTAATCTAGCAACGAGGGGAAGGGGAGTGAATCTACATACCCTTGTAGATCGCGATGCGGAAGCGTTGCAAGAACGCGGATGAGGGAGTCGTACTCGTAGCGATTCAGATCGCGGTTGATTCCGATCTAAGCACCGAAAGAACGGTGCCTCCGCGTTCAACACACGTGCAGCCCGGTGACGTCTCCCACGCCTTGATCCAGCAAGGAGAGAGGGAGAGGTTGGGGAAGACTCCATCCAGCAGCAACACAACGGCATGGTGGTGGTGGAGGAGCGTGGCAATCCCGCAGGGCTTCGCCAAGCACCGTGGGAGAGGAGGAGGAGGGAGAGGGGTAGGGCAGCACCAAAAGGAGACTTTCTCGTGTGTGTATGGCAGCCCAAACCTCAAGTATATATAGGGGGGAAGGGGGCTGCGCCCCCCTTAGGGTTTCCACCCCCAAGAGGAGGCAGCCAGCCCTAGATCCCATCAAGGGGGCGGCCAAGGGGAGGAGAGGGGGAGGCGCCCCACTAGATGGGCCCTAAGGCCCATCTGGACCTAGGGTTTGCCCCCTCCCACTCTCCCATGCGCCTTGGGCCTTGGTGGGGGGGCGCACCAGCCCACCTGGGGCTGGTCCCCTCCCACACTTGGCCCACGCAGCCTTCTGGGGCTGGTGGCCCCACTTGGTGGACCCCCGGGACCCTCCCGGTGGTCCCGGTACATTACCGATTTCACCCGAAACTTTTCCGGTGACCAAAACAGGACTTCCCATATATAAATCTTTACCTCCGGACCATTCCGGAACTCCTCGTGACGTCCGGGATCTCATCCGGGACTCCGAACAACATTCGGTAACCACGTACATGCTTTCCCTATAACCCTAGCGTCATTGAACCTTAAGCGTGTAGACCCTACGGGTTCGGGAACCATGCAGACATGACCGAGACGTTCTCCGGTCAATAACCAACAGCGGGATCTGGATACCCATGTTGGCTCCCACATGTTCCACGATGATCTCATCGGATGAACCACGATGTCGGGGATTCAATCAATCCCGTATTCAATTCCCTTTGTCTAACGGTATGTTACTTGCCCGAGATTCGATCGTCGGTATCCCTATACCTTGTTCAATCTCGTTACCGGCAAGTCTCTTTACTCGTTCCGTAACTCACATCATCCCGTGATCAACTCCTTGGTCACATTGTGCACATAATGATGATGTCCTACCGAGTGGGCCCAGAGATACCTCTCCGTTTACACGGAGTGACAAATCCCAGTCTCGATTCGTGCCAACCCAACAGACACTTTCGGAGATACCCGTAGTGCACCTTTATAGCCACCCAGTTACGTTGTGACGTTTGGCACACCCAAAGCATTCCTACGGTATCCGGGAGTTGCACAATCTCATGGTCTAAGGAAGTGATACTTGACATTAGAAAAGCTCTGAGCAAACGAACTACACGATCTTGTGCTAGGCTTAGGATTGGGTCTTGTCCATCACATCATTCTCCTAATGATGTGATCCCGTTATCAACGACATCCAATGTCCATGGTCAGGAAACCGTAACCATCTATTGATCAACGAGCTAGTCAACTAGAGGCTTACTAGGGACATGGTGTTGTCTATGTATCCACACATGTATCTGAGTTTCCTATCAATACAATTCTAGCATGGATAATAAACGATTATCATGAACAAGGAAATATAATAATAACCTATTTATTATTGCCTCTAGGGCATATTTCCAACAGTCTCCCACTTGCACTAGAGTCAATAATCTAGTTCACATCACCATGTGATTAACACTGACAGGTCACATCACCATGTGACCAAACACCCAAGAGTTTACTAGAGTCAACAATCTAGTTCACATCTCTATGTGATTAACACTCAATGAGTTCTGGTTTGATCATGTTATGCTTGTGAGAGAGGTTATTAGTCAACGGGTCTGAACCTTTCAGATCCGTGTGTGCTTTATGAATATCTATATCATCTTGTGGATGCTACCACGCGCTATTTGGAGCCATTTCAAATAATTGTTCTACTATACGAATCCGGTTTACTACTCAGAGCCATCCGGATTAGTGTCAAAGTTCGTATCGACGTAACCCTTTACGACGAACTCCCTTTCACCTCCATAATCGAGAAAATTCCTTAGTCCAGTAGATACTAAGGATAAGTTCGACCGCTGTCATGTGATCCATTCCCGGATCACTATTGTACCCCTTGACCAACTCATGGCAAGGCACACTTCATGTGCGGTACACAGCATAGCATACTGTAGAGCCTACGTCTGAAGCATAGGGGACGACCTTCGTCCTTTCTCTTTCTTCTGCTGTGGTCAGGTCTTGAGTCTTACTCAATACTCACACCTTGTAACACAGCCAAGAACTCCTTCTTTGCTGATCTATTTGAACTCTTTCAAAATCATGTCAAGGTGTGCGTTCTTTGAAAGTATCATCAAGCGTCTTGATCTATCTCTATAGATCTTGATGCCCAATGTGTAAGCAGCTTTATCCAGGTCTTCCTTTGAAAAACTCCTTTCAAACAACCCTTTATGCTTTCCAGAAATTTTACATCATTTCGGATCAACAATATGTCATTCACATATACTTATCAGAAATGTTGTAGCGCTCCCACTCACTTTATTGTAAATACAAGTTTCTAATAAACTTTGTATAAATCCAAAATCTTTGATCATCTCATCAAAGTGTACATTCCAACTCCGAGATGCTTACTCCAGTCCTTGGAAGGATCGCTGGAGCTAGCATACCTTTTAGCATCCTTAGGATCGACAAAACCTTTCTGATTGTATCACATACAACCTTTCCTTACGAAAAACTGGTAAGGAAACTTGTTTTGACATCTATCTGCCAGATTTCATAAATGTAGCTAATGCTAACATGATTCCGACAGACTTAAGCATCGCTACGGATGAGAAAATCTCATCGTAGTCAACTCCTTGAACTTGTGGAAATACTCTTTGCCACAAGTCGAGCTTCATAGACGGTAACATTACCGTCCAAGTCCGTCTTCTTCTCAAAGTTCCATTTATCTCGGATTTCATGGCTTCTAACCATTTGTCGGAATATGGGCCCACCATCGCTTCTCCATAGCTCATAGGTTCATCGTTGTCCAACAACATGACTTCCAAGACAGGATCACGCACTACTCTGAAGTATTACGCATCCTCGTCATCCTACGAGGTTTGGTAGTGACTTGATCCGAAGTTTCATGATCACTATCATAAGCTTCCACTTCAATTAGTGTAGGTGCCACAGGAACAACTTCCTGTGCCCAGCTACACACTAGTTGAAGTGACGGTTCAATAACCTTATCAAGTCTCCACCATCCTCCCACTCAATTCTTTCGAGAGAAACTTTTCCTCGAGAAAGGAACTGTTTCTAGAAGCAATTACCTTTGCTTCCAGATCTGAAATAGGAGGTATACCCAACTATTCTTGGGTATTCTATGAAGATGCATTTATCCGCTTTGGGTTCGAGCTTATCAGCCTGAAACTTTTTCACATAAGCATCGCAGCCCCAAACTTTTAAGAAACGACAACTTAGGTTTCTCTAAACGGTGTCGTCTCAACGGAATTGCGTGGTGCCCCTTTTAAAGTGAATGCGGTTGTCTCTAATGCCTAACCCATAAACGATAGTGGTAATTCGATAAGAGACATCATGGTATGCACCATATCCAATAGGGTGCAGCTATGATGTCCGGACACATCATCACACTATGGTGTTCCAGGCGGTATTAATTGTGAAACACTTTCCACAATGTCTTAGTTGTGTGCCAAACTCGTAACTCAGATACTCATCTCTATGATCATATCACAGACATTTTATCCTCTTGTCACGACGATCTTCAACTTCACTCTGAAATTACTTGAACCTTTCAATAATTCAGACTTGTGTTTCATCAAGTAAATATTCTCAGCATCTACTCAAATCATCTGTGAAGTAAGAACATAATGATATCCACTGCATGCCTCAGCACTCATTGGACTGCATACATCAAAATGTATTACTTCCAATAAGTTGCTCTCTTGTTCCATCTTACTGAAAACGAGGACTTTCAGTCATCTTGCCCATGTGGTATGATTTGCATGTCTCAAGTGATTCATAATCAAGTGAGTCTAAATGATCCATCTGCATGGAGTTTCTTCATGCATATATACCAATAGACATGGTTCGCATGTCTCAATCTTTTCAAAAATGAGTGAGTCCAAAGATCCATCCACATGGAGCTTCCTCATGCGTTCTATACCAATATGACTCAAGTGGCAGTGCCACAAGTATGTGGTACTATCATTACTATCATATACCCTTTTTGGCATGAACATGTGTATCACTACGATCGAGATTCATTTTGGGTGCAAGACCATTGAAGGTATTATTCAAATAAACAGAGTAACCATTATTCTCCTTAAATGAATAACCGTTTTGCGGTAAACATAATCCAATCATGTTCAACGCAACCACCAAATCTCGATGGTAGAGGGAGCATGCGATGCTTGATCACATCAACCTTGGAAACACTTCCAACACATATCGTCATCTCACCTTTAGCTAGTCTCCATTTATTCCACAGCTTTTATTTCGAGTTACTAACACTTAGCAACCGAACCGGTATCTAATACCCTGGTGCTGCTGGGAGTACTAGTAAAGTACACATTCATATGACGTATATCCAATATACTTCTGTCGACCTTGCCTGTCTTCTCATCTACCAAGTATCTAGGGTAGTACTGCTTCAGTGACCGTTCCTCTTATTACAGAAGCACTTAGTCTCGGGTTTGGGTTCAACCTTGGGATTCTTCACTAGAGCAGCAAACGACTTGCTGTTTCATGAAGTATCCCTTTTGCCCTTGCCCTTCTTAAACTAGTGGTTCTACTAACCATCAACAATTGATGCTCCTTCTTGATTTCTACTCTCGCGGTGTCAAACATCGCGAATAGCTCAAGGATCATCATAACTATCCTTGATATGTTATAGTTCATCACGAAGCTCTACTAGCTTGGTGGCAGTGACTATGGAGAACTATCACTATCTCATCTGGGAGAATAACTCCCACTCGATTCAAGCGATTGTGGCACTCAGACAATCTGAGCACACGCTCAACGATTGAGCTTTTCTCCCTTAGTTTGCAGGCTTAGGAAACTTGTCAGAGGTCTCATACCTCTTGACGTGGGCACTAGTCTGAAATCCCAATTTCAGTCTTCGGAACATCTCACATGTTCTGCGACGTTTCAAAAACGTCTTGGGTGCCACAATTCTAAACCGCACTGAACTATCACGTAGTTATCAAAACGTGTATGTCAGATGTTTCGTAACATCTACAGACGACGCTGAGGTTCAGTACACCGAGCGGTGCATTAAGGACATAAGCCTTCTGTGTAGTAATGAGGACAATCCTCAGTTTACGGACCCAGTCCGCATAATTGCTACTACCAACTTTCAACTAAATTTTCTCTAGGAACATATCTAAACCAGTAGAACTTAAAGCGCAAGACATAATTCGCAAAGACCTTTTGACTATGTTCATGATAATGAAGTTCGTCTGATTAATGAACTCCCACTCAGATAGACATCCCTCTAGTCATCTAAGTGATACATGATCCGAGTCAAACTAGGCCGTGTCCGATCATCACGTGAGACGGACTAGTCATCATCGGTGAACATCTCCATGTTGATCGTATCTGCTATACGACTCATGTTCGACCTTTCGGTCTCTTGTGTTCCGAGGCCATGTCTGTACATGCTAGGCTCGTCAAGTCAACCTAAGTGTATTGCGTGTGTGCCGAGGCCATGTCTGTACATGCTAGGCTCGTCAACACCCGTTGTATTCGAACGTAAGAATCTATCACACCCGATCATCACGTGGTGCTTCGAAACGACGAACCTTCGCAACGGTGCACAGTTAGGGTGAACACTTTCTTGAAATTATTATAAGGGATCATCCTACTTGCTACCGTCGTTCTAAGCAAATAAGATGCAAAAACATGATAAACATCACATGCAATCAAATAGTGACATGATATGGCCAATATCATTTTGCTCCTTTGATCTCCATCTTCGGGGCACCATGATCATCTTTGTCACCGGCATGACACCATGATCTCCATCATCATGATCTCCATCATTGTGTCTTCATGAAGTTGTCACGCCAACGATTACTTCTACTTCTATGGCTAACGCGCTTAGCAATAAAGTAAAGTAATTTACATGGCGTTATTCAATGACACACAGGTCATACAAAAAATAAAGACAACTCCTATGGCTCCTGCCGGTTGTCATACTCATCGACATGCAAGTCGTGATTCCTATTACAAGAATATGATCAATCTCATACATCACATATATCATTCATCACATCTTCTGGCCATATCACATCACATAGCACTTGCTGCAAAAACAAGTTAGACGTCCTCTAATTGTTGTTGCAAGTTTTTTTTTACGTGGTTTGTAGGTTTCTAGCAAGAACGTTTCTTACCTACGTATGACCACAACGTGATTTGCCAATTTCTATTTACCCTTCATAAGGACCCTTTTCATCGAATCCGTTCCGACTAAAGTAGGAGAGACAGACACCCGCTAGCCACCTTATGCATCTAGTGCATGTCAGTCGGTGGAACCTGTCTCACGTAAGCGTACGTGTAAGGTCGGTCCGGGCCGCTTCATCCCACAATGCCGCCGAAACAAGATAAGACTAGTAGCGGCAAGAAGAATTGGCAACATCAACGCCCACAACTACTTTGTGTTCTACTCGTGCATAGAAACTACGCATAGACCTAGCTCATGATGCCACTGTTGGGGAACGTAGCAGAAATTCAAAATTTTCTACGCATCACCAAGATCAATCTATGGAGTAATCTAGCAACGAGGGGAAGGGGAGTGAATCTACATACCCTTGTAGATCGCGATGCGGAAGCGTTGCAAGAACGCGGATGAGGGAGTCGTACTCGTAGCGATTCAGATCGCGGTTGATTCCGATCTAAGCACCGAAAGAACGGTGCCTCCGCGTTCAACACACGTGCAGCCCGGTGACGTCTCCCACGCCTTGATCCAGCAAGGAGAGAGGGAGAGGTTGGGGAAGACTCCATCCAGCAGCAACACGACGGCATGGTGGTGGTGGAGGAGCGTGGCAATCCCGCAGGGCTTCGCCAAGCACCGTGGGAGAGGAGGAGGAGGGAGAGGGGTAGGGCAGCACCAAAAGGAGACTTTCTCGTGTGTGTATGGCAGCCCAAACCTCAAGTATATATAGGGGGGAAGGGGGCTGCGCCCCCCTTAGGGTTTCCACCCCCAAGAGGAGGCAGCCAGCCCTAGATCCCATCAAGGGGGCGGCCAAGGGGAGGAGAGGGGGAGGCGCCCCACTAGATGGGCCCTAAGGCCCATCTGGACCTAGGGTTTGCCCCCTCCCACTCTCCCATGCGCCTTGGGCCTTGGTGGGGGGGCGCACCAGCCCACCTGGGGCTGGTCCCCTCCCACACTTGGCCCACGCAGCCTTCTGGGGCTGGTGGCCCCACTTGGTGGACCCCCGGGACCCTCCCGGTGGTCCCGGTACATTACCGATTTCACCCGAAACTTTTCCGGTGACCAAAACAGGACTTCCCATATATAAATCTTTACCTCCGGACCATTCCGGAACTCCTCGTGACGTCCGGGATCTCATCCGGGACTCCGAACAACATTCGGTAACCACGTACATGCTTTCCCTATAACCCTAGCGTCATCGAACCTTAAGCGTGTAGACCCTACGGGTTCGGGAACCATGCAGACATGACCGAGACGTTCTCCGGTCAATAACCAACAGCGGGATCTGGATACCCATGTTGGCTCCCACATGTTCCACGATGATCTCATCGGATGAACCACGATGTCGGGGATTCAATCAATCCCGTATTCAATTCCCTTTGTCTAACGGTATGTTACTTGCCCGAGATTCGATCGTCGGTATCCCTATACCTTGTTCAATCTCGTTACCGGCAAGTCTCTTTACTCGTTCCGTAACTCACATCATCCCGTGATCAACTCCTTGGTCACATTGTGCACATAATGATGATGTCCTACCGAGTGGGCCCAGAGATACCTCTCCGTTTACACGGAGTGACAAATCCCAGTCTCGATTCGTGCCAACCCAACAGACACTTTCGGAGATACCCGTAGTGCACCTTTATAGCCACCCAGTTACGTTGTGACGTTTGGCACACCCAAAGCATTCCTACGGTATCCGGGAGTTGCACAATCTCATGGTCTAAGGAAGTGATACTTGACATTAGAAAAGCTCTGAGCAAACGAACTACACGATCTTGTGTTAGGCTTAGGATTGGGTCTTGTCCATCACATCATTCTCCTAATGATGTGATCCCGTTATCAACGACATCCAATGTCCATGGTCAGGAAACCGTAACCATCTATTGATCAACGAGCTAGTCAACTAGAGGCTTACTAGGGACATGGTGTTGTCTATGTATCCACACATGTATCTGAGTTTCCTATCAATACAATTCTAGCATGGATAATAAACGATTATCATGAACAAGGAAATATAATAATAACCTATTTATTATTGCCTCTAGGGCATATTTCCAACAAATTTCCCTCGTGGGGTCGTAGCTGTCATGATGCATATGCTACTACCTTGCTATCTTGCATAAGTACGCAACCAAGGCCTTGCCTGGAGGCGTCACAATCCACATCAAAACTGCGATAAATGTCTGGAAGAGTCAATACAGGTGCGGTTGTCAGCCGTATCTTTAGCTCATTGAAACTTTTCTCACAGTCCTCCGTCCATTGAAACTTCTTATCCTTTTTTAGCAGCTCCGTCATGGGTTTAGCAATCTTGGAAAACCCTTCAATGAAATGACGGTAATATCCAGCTAATCCGAGCAAACTCCGGATCTGCATCACGGTCGTGGGCGGCAACCAATCGAGCACATCCTTTACTTTGCTCGGGTCCACGGCTATACCTTTGGCGGGTAGTACATGTCCGAGAAACCCAACTTGCTTGAGCCAAAATTCGCATTTACTGAATTTGGCGTATAGCTGATGGTCGCGGAGTCGTTGTAGCACTGCTCGGAGGTGGTCCTTGTGCTCTTCTTTAAACTTGGAGTAAATGAGGATGTCATCGATGAAGACTACCACGAATTTGTCGAGGAAGTCCATGAATACTTTGTTCATCATATTCATGAAGAAAGCAGGGGCATTGGTGAGACCAAAGGACATCACTGTATATTCATAAAGACCGTACCGAGTAGTGAATGCGGTCTTAGGAATATCTTCCTTTTTAATCTTGAGCTGATGATATCCGGTGCGTAAATCGATCTTAGAGAATACTTTTGCCCCACTGAGCTGATCAAACAGATCATCAATCCTTGGCAGCGAATATTTATTTTTGATGGTGACCTCATTCAGCTGGCGGTAATCTACGCACATGCGGAGGCTGCCATCCTTTTTGTCCACAAAAATAGCAGGTGATCCCCATGGTGAAGAGCTGGGACGAATATATCCTTTCTGGAGCAGTTCATCAAGCTGTTTCTTTAGCTCCACTAATTCTGATGAGGGCATCCGGTAATACTTCTTGTATAATGGTGCAGTTCCGGGCACAAGATCTATTGCAAATTCCAGCTCTCGATCTGGTGGCATGCCTGGCAGTTCTTCTGGAAATACATCAGGGTACTCGCTGACCACAAGAATTAATTCCAACTCAGCCACAGCGGTGAAAACCAATTCTTGCTTGGGTATATTCTTGTGAGCATAGAATTTGGTAGTCTGCCCATTTAGACTGGTCAAAGTGACTTCTCATGTTGCACAGTTTATGCAAACTTGATATTGGGTCAACCAATTCATACCCAATATAATATCCAACTTTGCAGACTCAATAATTATCAGAGAGGTTGGAAAGTAGACTCCGTTGATATTGATTTCCAGATCACGGCAGACCAGATTGCTCTTGAGTAAAGATCCCGGGGTTTGTACCAGCATATTTTTGCCCAAAAGCGAACAAGGAAATTTGTTTTGGGCAGAAAAACTCCGAGAAATAAAAGAATGGGAAGCCCCAGAGTCAAATAAAATTACGGCAGGTATGTCATTAACAGAAAACATACCAATGACGACTTCGGGGTTCTCTTGGGCTTCATTGGGCTGAGAGATGATGCACGTGCTCTATAAAGTTGACTTGTGGCCTGAATAGGGCATTCGCCTTGTTGTTCTTGGGGCACTGTCTGGCATAATGTCTGTTCTACCCACAACTGAAGCAAGAATTATTGCACTGACGCTCCTCATGCATTGGGTTGGTCACGACATTCTTGACTTGAGTGGTGGTCTTGTTAACATTCTGTTGCCAATTTGGCTTGTATTCCACCCGAGTCTGCTGCCAGGTACGAGCCTTTTGCACTGGTTGCCCATCCTTCTTTGGCTCAAACTTGCGCTTGTGGTCGTTGTTAACAGGCATATTATCTGATATAAGCTTGTGCTCCTGTTCAGCAATGAAAGCCTTGTTCACCAGAGTTTGGAAATCTGGGAAATCAAACATACTGAGAGTACACCGGAGTTGCGGATTTATGCCTCCAAAAAATCTGTCAATCTTCCTTTCTTCGGTGGCCACGTCATAAAGGGAGTAACGAGCCAGATGATTAAATTTTTGCAAGTATTCACCCACCGACTGACTTCCTTGGATGAGTGCAAGAAATTCACGCTGCTTAGTCTTCATAACTCCAGTAGGGATATGATATTTTCGGAACTGATCCTTAAATTTTCCCCAGGTGATTTCTTCATCAACAGGCCACATAGCTTTTGCATTTTCCCACCATATGGCAGCAGCGTCTTCAAGGTAATGAGTTGCAAATGGAACTTTATCATTTTCTTCAGTACGAGCAATCTCAAGCTTTTTCTCAATGGTACGCAACCAATCGTCTGCATCCAATGGGTCAACAATCTGACTGAAACTGGGTGGCTTGGTCCTTTGAAAATCTGACAGCTTTGAGTAATGACCGTTCTGATTTCCATTCTGTCCAACCATAGCTTGCACACTTCTTAATATTTCAATAAGATCATTGTTCCTTCTTTCCTCAAACATACGCAGAATTTGCTCGGTGGAGGGCGGACTTGGCGGTGGAGGCGGTGCCGGAACGTACGGCTCGGGAGAATGTCCTGCCTGTCGTGCAGAATGACGAACAGGAGTTCCCTCACGAACGTTGCTACTGCTGCCTCCCCGCATCATCCTACTGTGGATTTTTCCCAAGACAACGCAATCGAGATGAGAAACATCCAAGAATAAATTTGGGGAAAAGCTAGCAACAAATCCCGGAAGAAAACAAAAGAGCGAAGAAAATACGGCGAATAAAGTCCCAACATAATTATACATAGACTCATACATGAAAGATAAACAACATGCCAGGTTCAACTACTCTCATACATGCAAAGAAACATCATGACTCGTATGACTACATCCGTACATCATCCGGATGACTGCGAATGCTCAGAGGTACTACTGCTCTGCTGGTGCTGCGGTGTCCTCCCGTGAAGCAGTCTCGGATCCTGAACTGACAAGGTTAACGGAAACCTCCGGGTTAAAGGTAACACGACGGCGCTGCCTCGAGGGCTCTCCGTCAGGGGCAGGGGTAGGATGAAGCATCGGGGCTACAGGAGTAGTGAGAAGTGAAACCCACTCGGCAGGAGCACTGAGAGGATTCACGGCTGAGACGCCCGTGCTACTCGGAGGAGTAACCGGCGAAATAGGGGAACTAGAACTGACTGGAATGTACGGAGTAAATCCCAGAGAAGATGGAGCAGTGCTAGATCTAGTAGAGACTAAAGCAGCGGCTAAAGCAGTACGGGCACGAGTCAGTTCTCGAGCCAGCTCGTGGATCAGAAGATAGCTAGCGGTGACATATCGAGCAAGGTGGCTAGCAACACTATTAGACTTCGGATCAATGATAGGGAAACGGACACGACCATTGTCGTGCAGAGAAGGATAGTAGTAGAAACCTGGGTTGTTGTGCATTCGGACCTCGTTGTAGCGAAGCTCGACAAGGACCTCGAATGCGGCAAACTGGACAACCTGAGAAGCGGTAGAGGCGTAACCGCTCCGAGAAGTACGAGTGTAAGAGCCGGAATCGGAACTGGTGCGCAGAGTAACCACTGCGTGATACTCATACACTGAGTCTGCTAGACGCTCCTGGTACACACGATAGACTGGGTCGTCTCCGAAAGGATACAGCCGACGCCACACGTTGCGAAGGAGGTGCGGTGACGTGTACGGCATCAGCTGCAACTGGAACGGATACGGCACCGGAGCCATCTACACTCACAACCATTAGCAGGTTAGCATAAAAAATAAACCAAATGCCTGCAATGCAACAACCAGCTATAACTGCTACCAGCACTCAAACTTACTCGTGTCTAGCGTCTAGTTAACACGTCGTAGTCTAGCGTGGCCTATAGTCAGCGCGGCTCTGATACCAAGCGTTGTGGCACCCCGGCTCAGAGCGACCGGTTTACCCTGCATTGCCAGCCCAGAGACCATGTCTTCTGGCAACACACAACATCTTGGTACAGAAAACAACCGCTTTATTGATGCTAGCGGATCAGAGTTTATATTACAACAGATGTCGAGGCGGCATGCACGGTGCGGCTGAACAATATGTACATTATTTAGTGAACATAAAGGGGCCTCGATCATGACAACTACGCGGCAGCGGAACAACGTTGTAGCGGAAGCTCCATAGCACAGGGACACCGATGTGGACACGATCTAGAATCGGACAACACTCCTTTCCAACTAGACTTTCCTGAAATCTGGCATGATACGCGAGGTCAGTACATTGAATGTACTTGCAAGCTCACAACAGGCATAATCATAATGACAAACAATACCATGATAATTAACCAATTAATAATAACGCAACACCATATGTCCAACATGCTGTGATCATGCTCGAACGTCCCTCGGGACGGACTTACCAACCGTGATCATTTATGGATCACAAACAAATCACCATCGTGGTCTTGACCAGATCCGGAGATTCCCAAATAGGTCAACCTTTTAAACTGCCTGCTGAATCCATGAGCAGGCAAGAGACTCGTGATCCTTACGGCGATCATAACCACGGCCAATATTTGGTCTCGAACATCTCGATGGCCTTTCCGGCATCATCAACAGTGCAAAGTTCATAACTTAGTGTGCAAATTTATTAAACGTTGACTCATGGTGGGACCTACTACGAGGCGTCCGTGACCGTGGACTCGGCTATCGATAGATTATACACTCTGCAGAGGTAGCACACTTTACCCACACCACGGAACCCATGGCCTCGCACTCCCATTCGGGTGGAACAACGGCATTCCGACGAAACCCCTCCATTGCCATGACACTCTCCCGGCCACTCCGACCCAATCCCCTACGGGCTAGTCCTAGGTGGCCCCGTGTCTACCAAAGACACAACGACCACCGTCGTGGCCAAAATGATCCCACTCGGGGACCCGGTACCATAATCTCAACAACGGGCACAAAAGATTATGCCTGCTTACCGGGCCAGGGTAAGCATGCCCATAACCTTCCCTAGTTGGAGGCACCGACCAGAGGCATGTCAATGGACCGAATCAAGGCCTTTCCACAAAGGCAAATGTGGTTGCACTGGGAAAAACTCGATTCAGCGGCACCATGACCCAGTCAACGATATATTCAAGTTGAGTTATATTCAGGTTCAACTTAAAATGAAAATGACCGGTGTCATAGCATGCCATGAAATGCAATACTACACATGCATCACATATTAACGAAAATGACTGATGTCAACCATATTCACACTAAGCATAAACTTCAACAACTTATATTACTTTCCTGGTCAGGGTAACTCTCACTTTAACAAGATATTTTGTAGCAAGTTTTATTATTTTTCTCATGCAAGAAAATAACTTCGATTAATTTCTCATATGCATAGCAAAAATTATACTATCATCACCACAAGCAAATCCTAATTTCTTTACCAACAAAGTTAGGTTCAAACATTCTGTAAATCAAGCAAAATGGCTAAACAAGCACTTAACAGAATATTTTCTATCCAAATCGTAATGTCGCGGCATACATAATCAGAAAATAGGATTCGTGAGAGCGTTTTCTTTAGCTGTTCCTTAAGAAAGCTATCGACTTAACCGCTTGTGAGCAAATTTTACTATTTTATTTGTGCAAGAAAATAACTTTAAGTAATTACTCATATGCATAACAAATCATTTTATCATTACCCCAAGTTGATCTTAGCTTCTTTACCAACTAAGCTAGTTTCAAACATTCTGTAAATCAAGCATAATAACTAACAAACACTTAACAGAATATAAATAACATAATAGTTATTTAAATGCATGGATTAATCCTTTCATTCAAGTAAGAAAATCATAAATATTGAAATGACACCATGAAAATGTTGTTGTGGCTTGCCTTAGTGCAGATGAGGTTCACAAGCCTTCTGGTGATCCTCAAGACAAGCCTCACCCTCTGAAAATAATTTTAAATACAATAAGAAGATATCAAGAACACTTCTGAAAATCACCAGAAAATCTAGGCAGCACAGAAAAATCTCATTTTTGGTGAGCTGCTAGATTTCTTTGCAAAGAACACAATGCAAAAAGAATCAATTCATTTGGACTTATGGTTGAAGAGTTATGGCTGTTTGAAGCTTTCTGTAAATTCAAATGAATTTGAATAAAAATAAAACAAACTGGGGGGGGGGTGACATCGAAGGCGTAAAGCCCAGGGGTGCCACCACTCGTACCACTTCACGCGCGTACAGAGTGGCTGACTAGCGGGCCCCGCTAGTCAGGTGAGGAGGAGGGGGAGAAGGAAACAGAGGGGGTCGTGGCTTCGCCGGAGCTCTCGCCGGCGACGAGGGCTCCTTGGCCAAAACGAGAGGGAGGGATTGAGAGAGGGGACGGAGGCGCACCTGCCCGTACCCGTAGCGTAGCTAGAGGTGGTCGAACGGCGTCGGAATCGACCTCGCAAGCTGAGGAAGAACGCGGTGGTCGCCGGAGATGAGGAAGACGACGAGCAGAGGCAACTCCAGGGGCTCCAAGAGGTTGGAACAGCTTCACCGACGAGAGGTGGAGGCTCTGGAAGGGTTGCCCTGGCCTGAGAGGGGCTGGAGCTACCGCGACGACCAGAGGGGATCGCCGGCGAGCTCGAGCTCGGGGACGGCGGCCCGCGGCCTGCCCTGCCGGGCTACGGTTGCCTATGTGCTAGAGGAGTGGGTGGGAGTGGTGGATGGTGCTCGAGGAGGCTGGGGGCGGCTCCATTTATAGGCGAGCGGAGAGGGGGGGTTCGGGCTCCGCCGGTGGGCACCTGTCCACGGCGCCCGGCGACGAGCGGCGTCAGTGATAGGGGAGAAGGTGACGCAGCTGACGCGGCGACTGTTGACGAACGGGGACGAGCACAGGAGCAAGGAGAAGGCGACGAGCACAGTGCGCACCGCACTGTCGTGTTGGCCGGACCGTGCCCGTGCTTGCTGCGGCGAGCTCCGGTGTCGGCGAGCGCCAGGGGGGAGTTAATGGCGTTGAGACGAGGATGGTGGCGAAGTTTGGCACGCTCGAGCAGACGGGGGAAGCGAGCACGCGCGAACAGAGCGCTCGGCGGCACTCAGAGCGCGTCGACACGCAGGCATGGCATGGTGGACACGCGTGGTCACCGCGCGAACTCTTCCCTCAGGCGAGCCTACGTCCAAAAGTCATGTCTGGCTCGTTGTTCGTGGTGGTTTTGAAGTTTACCACGCTTTGGTTTGGATTCAGGTGCAGTAGAGGAGTTTTTACAAGCCAAGTAAGTTTCTGATCAGTAACTTTGAGAGGTTACTGAGGACAAATGGCTAGGAGTTGGGGGCTGTGCTTTGGAGGTTAGCCATGATCTACTAAGGTGAAGATGCTCAAGAAAATCCAGGCACAATGGAGCAAGTAAAATGGTAGTTGCTGTAGAAACCTCCATTTCTGTCCAGAACAGAAAATATTTTCTGTAGTAAAAATATTCCAAAAAGTGATGACATATTTTTGCTCAGGAAGGTGCCCTAGGGTTCAAAGAATATTTGTGAATTTTCTCAGATTTTTGTGAGCCAGAAAAATTGGGGTTGCTTTGCAGCTCAATGAACTAGCTAGGGTTTTAGAGAGGAAAAATGAATATTTTCATTTAAGAAAAATATTCCCAAGATTATTTTGAGGTGGATCAGAAGGGGAATGATGATTAGAGAGGGAAATAAGGCACTTGGGTGAAAGCCAAGGGTACCCAAGTGTTTAAGTCCAAAAGAAAAGATTCAAAAACTCCAAATTTCAAAATAAAGCCAAATGAAAATCAGGCAAATAAGAGGGGGCAAAAACCTGGCTGTCACACGTGCGGCGTGCTGGTTCGTGCGGCGCGTTGTACGTCGTGATGTGACACGGCGCCTCCGGCGCGAGGGAACCTCTGTCTCGCCTTCGGCTCCTCTAATTTTCATAAACATCTTGAAGGGGGGGCATAGGTCGAAGTGTGTGTTGGTCATGCGGCGTGCTGGTTCGTGCGGCGCGTTGTACGTCGTGGTGTGGCACGGTGCCTCCGGCGCGAGGGAACCTCCGGCTCGCCTTCGGCTCGTTTAATTTTCATAAACATCTTGAGGGGGGCATAGCATCTTGAAGGGGGGCATAGGTCGAAGTGTGTGTTCGTCGTGCGGCGTGCTGGTTCGTGCGGCGCGTTGTACCTTGTGGTGTGGCACGGCGCCTCCGGCGCGAGGGAAACTCGGGCTCGCCTTCGGCTCATTTAATTTTCATAAACATCTTGAAGGGGGGGCATAGGTCGAAGTGTGTGTTGGTCGTGCGGCGTGCTGGTTCGTGTGGCGCGTTGTACCTTGTGGTGTCGCACGGCGCCTCCGGCGCGAGGGAACCTCCGGCTCGCCATCGGCTCGTTTAATTTTCATAAACATCTTGAAGGGGGGGCATTGGTCGAAGTGTGTGTTTGTCGTGCGGCGTGCTGATTCGTGCGGCGCGTTGTACGTCGTGGTGTGGCACGGCGCCTCCGGCGCGAGGGAACCTCCGGCTCGCCTTCGGCTCGTTTAATTTTCATAAACATCTTGAGGGGGGCATAGCATCTTGAAGGGGGGCATAGGTCGAAGTGTGTGTTCGTCGTGCGGCGTGCTGGTTCGTGCGGCGCGTTGTACCTCGTGGTGTGGCACGGCGCCTCCGGCGCGAGGGAACCTCCGGCTCGCCTTCGGTTCGTTTAATTTTCATAAACATCTTGAAGGGGGAGCATAGGTCGAAGTGTGTGTTGGTCGTGCTGCGTGCTGGTTCGTGCGGTGCGTTGTACCTCGTGGTGTGGCACGGCGCCTCCGGCGCGAGGGAACCTCCGGCTCGCCTTCGGCTCATTTAATTTTCATAAACATCTTGAAGGGGGGGCATAGGTCGAAGTGTGTGTTGGTCGTGCGGCGTGCTGGTTCGTGCGGCGCGTTGTACCTCGTGGTGTGACATGGCGCCTCCGGTGCGAGGGAACCTGCTTGTTTAATTTTTATATAGTAGGTTGTGCAAAAGGCAAGCTGCTTTGTTCCGAAAGGCACGGGTTTGAAGCATGTGCAGTCACGTCTGCTTAAGAGCTAGGCTTTTTTTGAGGATATATAGGTTTGTGCGTGCATTCACATGTGTGCATACTACGAAGGCATTGGTATGTTGCCTCCGGAGGCACGGGTTTGAAGCATGTGTAGTCACGTGAAGTCATTGGTATGTTGCCTCCAGAGGCACGGGTTTGAAGCATGTGAAGTCACGTGTGCGTAGGAGCTAGCCACGGTTGAGGCGTTCTTGGTATTTGTGTGTGTGGATATTGCCCGAATGCATGGTGACCCAGGCTTTGGTGGCACAAGGCCATGTCACCTCTGGAGGCACGGGAGGGTGGTCTCCAGAGTCACGTGTAAGGGTATGTGTGTGTGTGTGGATATTATTGCCCGGATGCATGGTGACCCAGGCTTTGGTGGCACAAGGCCATGTCACCTCTGGAGGCACGGGCGGGTGGTCTCCAGAGTCACGCGTAAGGGTATGTGTGTGTGTGGATATTGCCCGGAGGCATGTTGACCCAGGCTTTGGTGGCACAAGGCCATGTCGCCTCTGGAGGCACGGGAGGGTGGTCTCCAGAGTCACGCGTAAGGGTTCATTCTGGGAGTCACTGATGTCGTAGTAATAAAAAGAGCCATTGTCGTTTATAGTTTACTGGCACTCTTGGATGATGTAAGAGGCACTGTTGTCGAAATAGTTCTCTTTTCAATATGAACACGCAATTTCTAACTACATTACATAGAAATGTGAGTTATTGATAAACTGTTTTCTCACGTCTAGATAGAATTAGACTCGCGGGCTAAATCAAAAGTTTTAGTCTTCATTTTTGCTGAAGATCTTGCTAATCTCGTCACCCATTTCATTAGCTTTGACCTGATTCATCTCGCTACTTAAGAGAATGTACATTGCCTCTGCCCTCCAATCTTCGACCTCATCCTGTGAAATTTTGCCTAGAAGAGAAGTATATCATTAGAGTTTGTGCATATAAGTTGTTTATAAGTAAATATATATAAATTTACTGTCAAATCTTCCAGGTCTTCGACAAACTTTTCACCATTGTAGATGAATGCAAGCTTTAAAACAGCAAATGTTGATTCTCCCTTTTCTACCACTGGATCATCTTGCACGGTATGAATCTGCCATCTTGTTTTGTTTGGATTCATTGTTTGTTCAAGTATGGTGTTGATGACTTCTTTAAACCTAGGTACCTGGGAATATTGCATTTTGTAAGTAATTGCTTTAATATTGCAACTAGTAAAACTGAAAAAAATTGCTTTAATATTGCTTACGATTGCCGACTTATGAACATGATATTCCTGAAACTGTCTTTCTCTTTCTTTTTTAGCATCTTCATTTTCCTGAAGAACTCGAGATGCTTCTTTTGGATCCAATTTATCCATGTCTATCTTTTCTTTCTCAAATTCCTCTGGAGTCGTTTCTCGAGGATCAATAATGTGAACTTTGTGTTTGTATTTGTCCAGCACATATAGTACATAGCGGTCATGCCTCTCCATTGGAATGAATATCTGCGTACAAAATACTTGTTTCTTAGATGACCGTTTAATATAAAGTAATTTAAGAGAACGCATATTTTGTGATTTTGTCATGGAGGAAAGGGTTGTTACCATGTTTGCTGTTGAGAGCTTTTTGCGTTGATTTTCCTAGAGATACATGGGAACCAGCTGATTCTTTGTTTTTTGTAATTCATTTTTAAATTTTGTAATACTAGTTTTGTGTTTCTTTAAATCCAATATATGCTGCAAACAATATTTATGATGAAAAAAACTGTTAGAAAAAAGAGCTGTGTAACAATATAAAAGAGTAGGTGTTGCAAATATAGACAAGATTTTGCTTTTTAAAAGTTTACCTCTGCAAAGTTTGGGCCTAATATTACTCTGTCACTCTGTTTTGAATCTTGTCCGCTTTCCCAGATTTCTGCTATGTCATCGAGGACCCTCTTTTCCATATGATGTGGTATGTTCGTCTGTGCTGGTCTTGGACCAAATACTACCTTCAGTTGGGCTCCAGTAAGTTGCGTGCTTTCACTGTCCTTGCGGATGCGCCTAAATATAGTTTTGCTGCGACAGGGAGATACAATAATTTTGGAGGTCACGGTCAGTGAGAAACAGATTTTTACATTATTTTTGGCCTCTGTCCAACTATTTTGAGGTGCAATAGAAAACAACTCACTTTTTGTATTCCTTCTGCCAGCTGTCGCTCATGACTAGATGAAAGAGGTCGGACGCTTCCTTTGTGTGTTGGAAGCAATGAGAATGTTTTGGGTATGGACTGGTGCTTCGTCTTTTTTTCCTTTTTGTTTCATCTGTTTCTGTCAGCACATTGTAGACTTTCGTGATACGAAAGACATTGGTGAACCGTGGGATAGGCAGGTTATTACAAAAAAAAGATAAGTGGAAATGATTTTCTTACCTTTGTTGGTGGAAAAGAACTTTGAAGTTTCTGGTTTGAATTCTTTGATTCGTCCAGGTAGATCCTCGCACTTTACTTGGTTTGTTTCACCAAATATGGCTGTAAAAAGGAACTCTGGTTTCCACTCGGCATCTACGTTGCTTTGCTGCATGGAGGTCATTGGATATTCTTTTATTTTTCTTTCATGAGATAATTGAAGTATTCAAGTAGTGTTGCTTGTAAAAATTAAAATTGTTGCTCTCGTACTATTCACTTACATCGAAATCCTCATCATCTTTTATGAGATCAATGCCATTCCAGTATTTTGCAAATTGAACCATGAAGTGTCTGCATTGGGTACCCTGCTGTTTTGGCACGCAAACTCTGTTAGGTGTTTCTGCTATCCTCGACCAGTTCGGTTCGCTGTTGGCTCGTAGCTCCGCTTCGCCGTAATGCTTCTTCATGAGTGCGTGCATCCTTTTAATCTGTGATTACGGTTTGGTGTTATTGTTGGGTTTTGGCATTAAACAAGGGAATGCAGGAATTGGAAAACCAATTAGAAAACAAGGTTGAATTGACGTACCAATTCTGGGTGATCCTTATGGTGTGTTTTCCATGTGCTTTTTCCGTCTCCGTCTCTGTAATTCAGTGAGTCAAGTATGTCGATGGAGCTCGTGTACTTGTTGAGCATGTACAGTGTGTAGTGTTTAGCTGTGTTGTGAGGTATCATAATCTGCGGTGTTTGGAGACAGAGTGAGTTAAAGTTCATTCTTGTCAGGAGAATTAAATGACATGTGAATGTGCAATCTGTAGGAAAAATGAATTATGTTTGTATATTTCTATTAACTTACCAGCTTTTTCTTTAAAAGTTCCTTCCCTGTTACAGGGGTGCAAACTGTTTCAATGCTTCGTCCTCATTGAATTCTGCTAGTCCTCCTTTTTCTCCAATTTTAACATCGAGCTTGATCTGCGACCAAAAAGTTTTCTACTTTGTAGTTCAATCTTTGTAATCATTGAAATGATGCAAGTGTTTTTATGAAATTGGACTTCATACGTTTGCAAATTCTGCGGGAAGTATGGCTTTATCGGTTGTGTTGTATTGTTGTTGCACTGTCCATTCTTCGAACAATGCGTTTGCGATGGAGCCCTCCATCTGTCCATTATCTCCTTTCTGCAGCTGTTCCATTATTTGTTTTACTGTAATCCAATCGGGTTGCTTCGAGCTAATATATGCGTTTACACTGCAAGCAGAAAAAGTTTATACATTAGTTAGGTTTGTTTAAAAAGGGGCAACATTTCTTTTTTTTGTTGTGACAAGAGAAAGTACTTACTCTCCGCATTCGTCATGTCCTTCTTTGCTGAATAGGTATTCATGAAGTGCTATGGCTTCGTTCATAAATTTGAAATCTCCTGGGACAAAAGTAGGAATCATGATTTTTCCATGGAGCCTTCTTGAAGGCTTTACCGGTCTCTTCTTGACTGTGATTTTATTGTCTGAGATGTTCTCAGATGATTGAGGCATTGAATGTTCTCCTGATTCTTGCTGCAAGATTGTCAGATATGGCTTGGCATCTTTGTCGAATTCATAGCTTTCATGTCATTCAACCTTGTTTTGATTACGTCGAATTCAACGCCCATCTTTACATGCTCGTTGTATTCGTCTAGTTGGAGCGGCTTAAGGCTTGAAAGAAATTCATGAACTTCTTCTTGCTTTTCCATTGTTTTGGGTTTTAGGAAGTCTAGAGAGATGGTGCTGGAGGTGCCTTGCTGATTGCTTGTTGAGCCTATTTCTTCTTGAAGAAGAACATGCTGTTTCTTCTGCTCGGAAACCTGTTATTGTGTATTTGGTGCGTCGTTGCTTCTGACATCCTCTTTTAAATCAGTGCCTGTTAGTTGCTCTGTGCTCGGGATATTGCTCTTGATATTTTGCTGCTGGTGTGGTATCTTGTCGTCTGGTGGTGGTTGATGTGGTTCTATTGGTGGATCCTTTTCTTCGTGGTCTATGCAAGATTCTTGGGCCACGGCGTGGCTGCTGACATCCATAACCTCTTTGTGTTTACTGGATATATCAATAACTTCATGCTCTTTTGTGGTTGTCGCATGCATAATATGTTCTTTTGGCTCTGGATTTGGCGGAAACTCTTCTAGTACGCAACATTCTATCTGTTGCATTTCTTTGTCTCCCATATCGACTTCATACTTCAGCATATCTGTTAGAGTCAAAAAATAATAATTTAAAAAGAATATTACTTCTTCTAGTGTGACAAAATTGTAAGGATTAGTTTCTGAAAAGACCAACCTGTTGTACACTTGATTAATGACAGTTTAGTATTCCCTCTGTGTTGACTGATTAGTTGATATAGAATTTTTTTCCTCAACTATGGTACTTGTTCTGGCTCTAAGTTTGCTGCTGTTCCATCATTGGAGTAGTGCTTCAGGTTCATGTACATATAGAATGCGCAGTCCATTCTGCATGTAGAGGAATGGTACTAGTAAGATTGTTGCATTCAAGAAACAGAAAGAAGAGAAGTGTTGGAGCAATGATAGTGGTAATTTTTGCATTGAAAAGACGAAAGAACAGAATTATTTCAGTAATTGTAGTATTGAATCTTGCATTGAAAAAAAGAAAGAAGTGATATGTTGGAAGTGTTTACGTGTCTTCTCCTTGAAGTGGCACCTGCAGTTTGACCCTTTTGAAATGGTCGATGCTTTTTTGTGAAAGCTATAGCTCTGTACTTACTTGCTTCCATATTTTCATTAATTTGCTGGTTACATTGTTGAAGAATTCTATTGTGCCTGGATATGCAGTTGAAGAGTCAAGGAGTTCAAAGTGCTGTTTTTGCATGTTAACTGTAATGGTGAAGTAATGACTTGTATTTTCGTCTTGCTCAAACCCGTGCGACGGACATAGTAGAAGGAACTGCAAAACAAAAAATAAAAAGAAAATATTTGGAAATCTTCTTATATTTAGAAACATAAAATAAAAAGAGAACTTTTGCATAACATATACGCAAGCTGATCTGCTTACCATGTTATAATCTTGCAGTTTTTCTTCTTCTTGCATGTTGAAAAATGATGTAAGCCTGGCAGGTAGTAATTTTTTTCTAATGTGTTCTTGATCATTATTTCTGTAGCACATTGGATCTTCGTCGTTGGCTTCCTTTATTGAGTGCTGCTTGTTTCGTCATAGGTACACAAAGGGAATTTGTCAGTTCAGTTATAGGGAAAGTTTATCTATTTATAAAGTCATATATATTGTTTTAAACGTGATTCTTTTGCCGTGATCTTTACTTACAGTGTTGCTTAATGACATAATCTTTCTCCTTGTGCCATTTAGTTGTTTTCTCAAGATTGTTAGCATGGGCTCGATTGCTTCGGTGCGTACTGATTTACCGACCTTGAAACTTTCGGCGACATGGACTAGATTGACATCAAACTTGTTCGTTGTAATGGAAAGCTCATCCCTGCAAAGTATATTTAGAAAAATGTTTTAGTTTACACATGATACAGTCAAAATGATCGTGTGTAATAATGTGTTTTGTGTTAGTTGCATGAACTTACATTTCTCTTTGTGTCCATGGCTTGCATACAGCATTGTACCGGTCTTCGATGGCTTTGTTGACGGAATCACTATCTTTGTCCCCTTTCTCCATTGTGCCTGCGATGATTTTGAATTTAATGTAAATAATTCCAAGTCACAAGATCACATGATAGCAATTAAGTTTCTATTGTCTTGCCTGCTTCATTGCTAGAAGATATGTCCTGTCCAGTGTTGTTCCTTTCTTGTTCTCCTTCTGCTTCTTGCGGTATGTATGTTCTTCTTTTTGCGTTGTACCCTTTTGTTTAGTTTTTGCTCCATCCTCATTTGAGTCGTCTGTGTCTTTCTTAGCATAATGTTTTTCCTTGTCAGCCGTCGTGTCTTGCTGGTGGTCTTTTCCGTCTTGTTTTTCAGTCTCGACCTGGTTGGCACTGACCTCTCTCCCAGGGGAATTGGCATCGTACGATGGTGTTGGGTTTTCTTCGATGGTTTCTGCTTCTTTCTCTGGAACAATGTGTGTGTCTGCTTCATTGCTTGTATCTCCGTGGTCGCCTTCTTCGTGTTTCTGCGTTATCATTGAAAAAGCATTGAAATAATTTAACTTGCTACTTTATTTTAATTATAGCAGCTGTTATGGGAAAATAGCGAAGCGTTCGGTGCGTTGTTTGAGCTATTTTGATTGTGATTAACTCATAATTTTGTGGAGACATTTTGTGCAACTTCACCTGTTGAGCTGTCGTTCGTGATGCTGACTGTTCCACTCGTTCTTCGTTGAGTGTAGTTTCTTGGGTATCCTCATGTTCTTTGTTTTGGTGTTCATCGTCACTGTCATGGTTTTTGTCTTGCAGCTGTTCAATCATAAATTTGAGTTCTCATGGAACTACCTTATATTTTCGTAGAATCATCTTATATAACTTTACCTCCTCAATCGTTGCTGCTTCTGTTGTCTCTGCTACTGTTCTCGTTGCTGTTGCTGAATGATGTGCTTGTTCTTCGTTGAGTGGAGGTTTTTGGGCATCTTCTTCTTCTTCTTCTTCTTCTTTCTTTTGTAGTTCATCGCCGCTGCCGTCGTTTTTGTCTTGTAGCTTTTGAAACACACGGGTGGCCAAGTGGCAGTGCATTTGAGGTTCCACATAGCTATTTTATACTTTGATAGGATCAACGTATGTAACTTTTCCTTTTCATTCATTGTCGCTGCTGCCGTCTCTGCTGCGTGTTTTTCGGTGAGTGAATATTTTGGGGCTTGGTCTTCTGTTACGTTGATGTCTGCCTTTTGAAGAACATGTTGCCCTTCTTGAGTGCGCTCCTTTTGCTCATTGGTCTCCTCTCTCTGCGATGCAGGAAAGTAGTGAAATGTCAAATGCGTGTTCTTGAACTATAAGTTCATGAAGAGGTATTATGTGTTTTCACCTCTGTATTTGTTGTTGTTACTGCTGATTCTTCGTTCAGTGGTGGTTTTGGGTCCTTCTCTTGCTCTTTATTTTGTTGTTCATCGTCACTGACCTTGTATTTTTCTTGCAGCTGTTCAAACATAGAGGTGGCAAAGTGAGAGTCCATTGGAGTGAATACAAATGTGGTAGGTTGGAGTTTATTTGATTGTGCACGCAGCAATTTTATAATTTCATAGTTGCAGGTTTTGTAAGTTTACCTTTTCAGTCGTTGACGCTGCCTCTGTCTCTGGTACCTGTTGTTTGGTGAGTGAATTTTTCGTGGCTTGGTCTTCAGTGGCATTATTGTCTATCGTTTGAAGAACATGTTCGGGTTGTTCATTGGGCTCCTCTGGTTGTGTTTGATGGTCTTGATTGTTGATGGTTTCTTGAGCTTCTTGTGCCTGCACCAACACAAAAAATATTTAAGAAATGGGTGCATTTCTGACTGTTCAGTTACAATTTTTTTATAAGACCTCTATCTCTGGAGTTGCAGGACTGCCTACTGCTTGTACTACGGCTTCTCCTTGTCTCGTGTTGTCCTCTAGTTTTTCTTGTTGAATGTCTGTGCTAGTGCTTTTGCTTGCTTCTTCTTCCTGTTTAATAAAAATTGAAATTATAGATTGAACTTCATTTGTGTACGAGCTTTGTAACCTCACCTCTTCAGATGTTGTTGTTTGAAGTTCTTGATCTTCGAGATCAGCGTACTCGTTTGTTTCCTGCATTTGTTCAAAGAAAAGGGTGAGACATCCCTTATAATCTTTGTATTGCCGTGGCAGGGTGTATTAGGTAGTTCAGACATCATAAATATTTTGAAAAGTGGTTGTTGTTGTTGAATTTTTACCTCCGTGTTGATGACTGGGTTATTCGTGCCTGCATCTACTGTTTGTTTGTCAGGTATAACAGTCTCTTGTTTCTCATCGGCTGGGATGTCTTGGGCTTTCTCCTTTGTACTCTTGATGGTGATCTGCAATGTTGTGGCGCTGGAAATCTCTTGTACACAAAGTTCCTGTTCTGTGATGCCTTCGTCTGTTTGAGGTTCACTATGGGGTTCAATTTCAACACGGGTTGTCTCTTGGTCTTGCAGTGCTTGTGATACCTGGAGATCAAACAATATGAGTTTGCGGTTCACTTTCTTTCCTGCCATTTATGAGTTTTCGGTGTGGGTAATAGTGGGCTATGGAAGTTTACCTCCTCTTCGTTGTTTTCTTCTTCTTTGTCGTTTGTTATGCTAACGGTTGATTCTGGGTTAGCCTCTTGCATTTGGTTGGCGGGGATGCTGACTTGATTGTTCTTCAGCTGAGCCTATATTTTGTTGGAGGTTTGTCAGTTAACTTATAACTCTATCCAGTTTTGAAAGGAAAAATGGATGTTCATACTGACCTCTTCACAGGTTCTGACGTTGATCGTATCTTGTGCATGTGTTGGGGTAGTTGTTGTTGTAGCATTGTCTGTTGTGAGGTTGCTTTGTTTGTTCCGTTCATTAGTGTTTTTGGGGTTGTTGACACCATCCTGCTGTTGGAGTTCATCTTGGCCTGGCGTCCTATTGGTACGTTCCTGAAAGCATTGAGGCAGTTCTTTTCAGTTGAGGTATGAAAACAGGGGTTTGCTTTAGGGTGCGTATGGCACCATGCATTACTATTTATTTACCTGTTTTTGCCGCTTTATCTTGTTCTTGTCAATGCCTATGTCCCTTGATTTTGTTCTTCTCTTCCTCTCTTCGTCTTCTTCTTCTTTCTTTTTTTCTCCTTTCTCTTGGTTCTGTTGTGGCTACGATTTCATTCGTGCGGTTGGCATCGGCTAGTCTACTTGAGGCTGCTGGATCTGCTTGCTCTAGTGTCTGCAGGGTCGCGTTGTCTGTCAGGTACCTTGTGCAAACTATGTCCTGAAATTGTCTGAGTTGTTCTAATGAATCCATCAGGGCAATTTTTTGTTGCACGACTAGGTTCTTGTTTTTTTCATCCAATATCTTTTCCTTTTTGTTGCATTGGTGTTTAGCCCTGGTGGTTACTGCGGGTATCTGTTCTGCTTCAGGAGTACTTTTTCCAACAATTTGTTTACCCTTTGGAATCTTTCTTCTGCTCCTGTGCTGATGCTTTTGATTGGTTCCCTGCTTCCACTGGTGCCGACACGTGGTTCGCGCCGGCGTTTGGGTGGAGGTGGTAGCAGTTTGGTCGTGTTCTGGTGTTGCTGTTGTTTGCGATGTTCTCCTGCTATCTAGTGAATTGAAGACGAAGTTGATGCTGTGTTGGCATAGAAGATCCTCTCTGTTGTTCCTTTCCATGTCTGCATCGTTTTGGTGGAATGTAGTTGATTAGAATGGAAACCGTTTTCAGAAAGGGAAGGACTGATTTATGTACAATATAGCTATACCTGTATTTTGCCAAATTCATTGTCATCTGGTCGTGCTTTTCCGTCCCTTTTCATGTCTGCTCTAGCTATTTTCGCTAGGTCGCTCTCTTTGAGATGGTTTGCTCGTCGTAATGAGGTCTTGTCCATTGTCTCTGCAATCTTCCACATTTCTTTTGTGTCGGTTGGCAGCAGCAGGGAGTCGATTCCTGAGGCAAATTTCCGTGTTTCTGCCATATCTTGGCTCCTTCCTTAATACATTCGACGATTACCTCGCAGAAATCCATCTTTGCCATCTCTGGATAGTCCATGTCCTCTACCATTATAGCTTGTCGAGCGAAGATAGCGGCGCTTGACCCGCAGACAACGTTGTGGAAAAAAATAAGGAAAAATATTTTAACTGATTTCCTGTTTGACTGTTCGTCATCTAGTTCCACCAATTTTTTTTAGCTCCGTGAATAGTTCTTTTGGCTTGAAATCTGTATGTTTGAAGCCAAGGTCTGACATCAGTTCTTTCATTGAAGTTGGGCTCTTCGCTGGCCTTGGTGCTGACTTTTCCGTGCCGTTTGGGTATCCAAACACCTTGTGTATAGCTTCCTTGGTAATCTTGATTTTCTTGTCTTCGGTACCATCACCGAAGGTTATTGTCATGCTTTCTGTGTCCAGGTTGTCGTAGATGTGTGCTGCAAGTGGTCTGCAGATGGAGCCCATTATTTTGCAGTTCTCTATGCTGCCAAATCCTGCCGTCCTAATATCTTGCTTGTGACGGTCTTTAAGTAAATTCCATGCTTTCTTGACATGAGCGAATGTCGTCCCTGCCTTGATTTGGCATTTCTCTTCGTTTGTTTCTTGCTGTTCTTCGTCAACTGTTGGTGCTGCCAATTCTTTTCCGCTTGTCTTTCTCCACTTTCTGTCCTTCTGTCCTGATTTGTTCTGTTTCAGAAGACAAAAAGAAAGGGTTTCGTTAGAAAGGAACGTTAGATCCTGAGTGCTGAATAGTGGTATTCAAAATTAGTACATAAGTGTGTTTTTACATCGTCGTCATGTTCTGCGTCGCTGTCATGCTCTTCGGCATCATCGCCGTCTGTAGGAATGAAATCTGCATCATGTTCCCTGTCATCGTCGTCATCATTGGTATCTGAACCTTTGCTGTTGGTATCGTCTTGTTATTTTTCTACCCTTTGTCGTTTGTTTTTCTTCTTGCGTTCACCTTGTTTCTTCGTGGCGGTTGGTGCTATTGGTGGGAGTACCATTAGAGGTAATGGCTGATGCTGCAAGGTACTAGTGTCGACGATGTTTTCAGCATTGTCCTTTTGCTTTTGCCTTTTTGCTCCAGGAGTAAAAACAGTGCTTGTATCAGATTTTCTCTTTTTTTGCTTGTTCCTAGATGTTTAATCCTGTTGAGCCTGGTGTAAGTTATCATTTCTTCCGCAGGTGGTTTGTTCCTCATGTTTTGTTCTGTGTCCTTTTCTGATGAATGAGGAGACATGCTGCCTGTTTCTGTGCTTTGAATATCACCGTCTTGGTGTCCTGTATAATGACCAGGTAACAAAAAAGGATGTTCTTTTTGTCCGAAAAATAATTGATACACATTTAAAATATATATCTTCCATGATTATGCATAAGGAATGTGAAACTTCCAAAGGGGATTTTTAGTTTTCTTTTCTTGGGTTAAGATAGGTTATTACTATTGTTACCGATTGAGCTAATCAGCGGATGGAAGAAAATATTAATTATGGTTATGAGTGCAGCTAGGGAAGTGAAGTTAGGGTGAAGCATTTTCTGAGACAAAAATGCACTCTGCAGGTGATATTTCATAATGGGAGGAATATCATCAATGATAGTTGAAGATTTATTGGGTAAGTTAAACTGTTTTTGAATTAAAAATAAGATAGTGTGCGAACATTTTTAATGTTTTCTATAAAGAAATATATAAAAAGTGGCAAGTAGTTTTATTTTTAGACATAGTTAAGTTATTGTTGTCAAGGATAGCAGTTAAGTTATTAATATCTCAATATAGTTTTTTGTAGATGGACAGTGGAGACTTTTGCTCAACCTTTGACATGAGCTTGCTGGATTGCATGCTCTTCAGCAGGGTCTTCGTCAATATTTTGCTGGGTTTTAGCTTCTTCATGAGGATTTGTCATTGCTGCATAAAAAATGGGCAGGTGTTAGAAGCAGAGTCGAGTGTCACAGGAAAAAACCCTGCGTGGTGTGAAAACAAATTTGCATGGATAGAGAGGCACGGGTTGTTTTACCCTAGAAGCACAAGGTACACCTATTCTTTGTTTACGGTATTTCACACCAGAGGCACTTAATTTGAAAAACGGTTACATTGACGGGACAAGGGATGTAGAAAATCTCGTACGATTACCAGTTTTGGCCTCTTAGGATGCTTGCGGGGTTTGGATCTATCGACGTATTCTAGTTACTGATGTTTTAGGTTTTTTACCTTTGAGCACAAATCGTATGGCGAAAATCCCATGGCGGAGAGCAGTAGCATTTCTATTAAATCTCATCTCTGCGCTAGTTCAATTTGTTAGGCAAATTGATTTAGGTTATTAGAAAACTCCTTGGTAGCGGTGGCTAGGGTTGCTGTTCCTGGAAGTGGAAAAATCACTACGATCTACCCGGTGGAATGGAGTGGGATAGAATGATAATTACCTTCAATTACTTGTGCGGTGTTCTTCGCTTCCATCCGCTTATTGTGTCGTTGCTCCTTTTTTGTTGCGATTTCCGCCACCGCTGTTGAAGTCCTCGCCGTCGATCGCTGTCGGTGTCAAAACCGGCGGATCTCGGGTAGGGGGTCCCGAACTGTGCGTCTAAGGCGGATGGTAACAGGAGGCGGGGGACACGTTGTTTACCCAGGTTCGGGCCCTCTCGATGGAGGTAATATCCTACTTCCTGCTTGATTGATCTTGATGATATGAGTATTACAAGAGTTGATCTACCACGAGATTGTAGAGGCTAAACCCTAGAAGCTAGCCTATGGTATGATTGTCATTCTATGGATTAAGCCCTCCGGTTTATATAGACATCGGAGGGGGCTAGGGTTACACATAGTCGGTTATAAGGGAGGAGATCTACATATCCGTATTGCCAAGCTTGCCTTCCACGCCAAGGAGAGTCCCATCCGGACACGGGACGAAGTCTTCAATCTTGTATCTTCATAGTCCAACAGTCCGGCTAAAGTATATAGTCCGGCTATCCGAGGACCCCCTAATCCAGGACTCCCTCAGTAGTCCCTGAACCAGGCTTAAATGATGATGAGTCCGGCGCGCAGATTGTCTTCAGCATTGCAAGGCGGGTTCCTCCTCCGAATACTGCATAGAAGATTTTGAACACAAGGATAGTGTCCGGCTCTGCAAAACAAATTCCACATACCACTGTAGAGAGAATAATATTTCCACAAATCTAATCTGCTGACACATTCTGTAGTATGACATCACACCACGGCCTGGTCATTATTCAAACCGTTTTTCTCAACCAGCCACTGCACATATTGCGAGGCGGTTTTCTTGGCACGTCTTGTCGAAGCAGAGATCGTGTCCCCTTATCACGGGATTCTCATCAATACGGGTGTGGGTAACCCAACTGCGCCATCAATTATGGCGCTTGGGGAATAAGCGAGTTTACCAGGCAGGTGGGGAGGCGCATAGTTCCTTCCGCCCTTATAAAGAGACAATGATTCCTCTTTTTCACCCACGCCTTCTTCCTCCTTGCTCATCCATTCTTGCACACTCGAGCTCCAGCACCCGAGTTCGCATTTTTCTCCTCAAACCACTCCAAGCATGTCCGGAGTGGGAGGCAAGTGGATGGTCTCCTCCGTTACGGGGGAGGACATCACAAAGCTACGGGGAGCCGGATACCTGTCTGCGAATATCGCGCACCGGCTGCCAGATGCGGGGAGATCGTCCCTACTCCAGAACCCCATGAGAGGGTGGTATTTCTTACCCACTTCGTCAGCGGACTGGGATTTCCCCTCCACCCATTTGTTCGTGGGCTCATGTTCTACTACGGGCTGGATTTTCACGATCTGGCCCCCAATTTCATCCTCAACATCTCGGCGTTTATCGTCATGTGCGAGGACTTCCTCCGCATCAAGCCCCATTTCGGCCTGTGGCTAAAGACCTTCAACGTTAAACCGAAGGTGGTGGTCGGCCAGCAAGCGGAGTGCGGAGGCGCTATGGTGGGCAAAATGCCCAACGTCACCTGGCTCGAAGGCTCCTATGTGGAGACCATAAAGGGGTGGCAATCGGGGTGGTTCTACATCACCGAGCCGCGCGACACCAACTGGGTGGCGGTCCCCGAATTTCGATCCGGAATCCCCATGCAGCTCACCTCCTGCAAAGAGAAGGGCCTGTCCTGGGGTTCCTCGGTAGAGCTGACCGGACTCCAGACCTGCATCAAAAACATGATGAGCAAGAAAATCAAGCTCGTCAACGTGGTCCAAGTCATGCTCTTCCGCCGGATCCTCCCGTGTCAAAGACGGGCATTTAATTTGTGGGAGTTCGACCCGGCCGAGCACCAGACGCTGCGAGAGCTCTTCGACACGACGCACAAGGACGTCGGGAAGGTGCTGTTCAAGGGTGCCGAGGTACCTCCTCCCCTTATCGAGGACCGCGGACTCAGCGTAAAGCGCTCTGCCAATCCGATAAGTCTTTTATATCTCATAAGATGTTCATTTTCCCCAGTTTAATCATGCGCGGGATCTAAGCTTCCACGCTATTTAACAGGACTGGCTAGCGACAGCGGAGCAGATCAATTGTCCAGCCCCCCTGCCCGAAGATCCAGCAGATGCTCTCCTAACGGAGATGCTGGTTCCGGCGCCTTATGAGGTGCCGGCGAAGAAGGCCAAGAAGAAGGCCACGGGGACCAGGAAGGGTCTCCGCCGCAAGGTTATATCGGACTCATCGTCCGAACACACCGAGGCGCACTCCTCCCACGAAAACGAGGAGGAGGAAGAGGAAAACCCCCCCCCCCCAGCCGGGGAGACAAGAAAAGGAAGGCCGCCCCATCCGGGGAGGCCGAAGGGTCCAAGAAGGGAAGGACCCTCCTTCCGGACTACTCCACAAGCCGCCTATAGCGACGACGAGTGGTTGCCCAGGGACAAGCCCCTGGCGAAGTCATAAGTATCCAGATACCTTAATAGCTCTAGTGTGTTCAGTTTTATTGCTTCTCATCATGCCAAACATGATCATGCAGTCCCTCCAAAGCCCATATCGACATATCCTCTTCGGATGGATCTTTGAGTCAGTCGGCGATGAACAGTGATTCACTTTCGACCGCCTCCTCCCCTCGCCCTACGGACAACGTCGAGGTGTTGTCTCAAAGGGCACCGAACCAAGGGGAGGTAGTCCTGGAGGCGCCTCAAGGCGACATTCCAGACACTGAGCGCAAGGGGAGCAAGACTCCCATGGGCTCCGATGATGGGGGCAGCAAATTTGGCCCCCAGCCGAATACTGCGCCGGAACCTCCAGTGGTTCCGGACTCTGTCAGGCGACCCCTTGCGAAGAGGGGCAAGCCTTTGTCCATCCAGAGGCATCGGACAACTTGCTGGAAGCGCTTCGCGGCGCTTCCATCGATGAAGAGCACCGCACTATCATGAGTGCGGTGATCGAGAAGGTTCAGTCCGCCAAAAGCGGACTGACTGAAGCCTGTGCCAGCCTCCTAACAGGCTTTCAGGTAAGTAATCAAATTATAAGAAAATGTTACAGCATAGCCAGTAGCCCCTGATGCTCTGTTTGGCGTTCGCAAAGAAAGGCCGAACAGAGGATCAAATGATAATCACATGAGTCTAATCATAGTATGTCTATGTGCATAAGCAGGCTTCGCTGGTGGCTGCAGCCGCACGTACTGCGGAGGTCGCCGCACTGAAGCGGGACCTTAAGCGGTCCGAAGAAGAGCTCGGCCTTACCAAGAGGTAGCTCGAAGAGAACAAAGGTAAGTAATACCATGTCTGTTCATTGATAAAGAAAAAATTTGGTTTTGGAATAATAGGATCGTCATGAATTTTTCTAGGGGCCACGACCGAAGTGGTGGCCCTGCAGAAGGTGCTGTCTGAGGCCGAAGACAAAGCGGCCAAGGAGCGCATCGAGCGAGAGAAGCAGGAGGCCCGAGTAGGCGAGGTGCAGCAAGAGCTCCAGGCTCTCGCCAAGAAACACGAGTCTTTGGAGCTTGACTCTAAGACGCAAGGGTCCGAGCTTGCGAAGGCCCTTGAAAACGCACAAAATGCCAAGGCCGAAGCCCAGAAGGCCCTCCAGGAGATTCAGGCGGTCAAGCAGATAGCGGCGGGTAAGGCATTTATTATGCAAACCAAGCATGTGAAGGAAACATTCCTTTTACTTACCCGAATTCGGAGCTCTCCAGGAGCGTTCGCAGATCTGCCCCGCAGCATATCGGATGCCGCAGAGTTTTACCGGGCCGAGGATGGGAGCTCGACGGAGAAGTTGTTTTGGTCTCAGTACACTAGGACCGAACATCCGATGCCCTTGAGCGACCAGTTGAAGCAACTGGTCAAACTTCACAAGGCTGCCGAACAGGCCATGAAGGGCCTCATAGTCCGGATGTGGCCTGGCGAGCCCCTGCCTGGCAGCTACTTCGGCCTGGTAAGGCGGCTTTTGGATGCCTGCCCACGGCTTGAAGTCATAAAGCGGTCCGTCTGCATTGAGGGTGCCCGCAGGGCCTTTGCACGAGCGAAGATGCACTGGGCGAAGCTGGACGCTGAAAAGCTGGTGAAGGAGGGGCCACCGGAGGGCAAGGAGCATTGCCACCCCGAAAAGTATTATGACAGTGTCCTGAAGGGTGCTCGCCTTGTGGCAGAGGAATGTGCGAAGGATGTAATATTTGAATAAATGTACTCATGCGATCCTGTGACATGAAAACTAGTTCATGTGCGCTATATAACGCTTAGTTGATTTAAAATATTACCTTTTGTGCGGCCGTTTTTAAAATCTGAGAGTTGGCAAGTCGTCGGCTTCTGCCCTCATGTAACTAGTACTGAGGTGTTCGGGATAAACCTGATCACTCTTTATCCCAGTTTTGGGTCCTTCGAAGGAGGTGTTCAGCACAACGAACCAGGCAATCGGACTATAAAGCTTTATCACTCTCACTTAGCCATAGAAGTCTACAATTTTAAATTTTCGCGAAGCCCCTAGTATTCGGAAGGCCGAACTTGGGGCGCTATACACGCCTAAATCGGACAAGGCCGATTCTTCGCCCGAAGCGGAAGAAATCTTTAAGGATTTGAGACCTCTCGAACAGCGACCAGCTCTCGCCGCATCATGACAGTCAGTTTTCGGCTTTCTCTACTAAGGTGCTCGTCCGAAAGAACCGGGACACAATCGCAGTAGTTCTCCCAGTGCTACCTTAGCCGATATAGCGGAACATAAGGTACCAAAACATGGGAGCCGGGCAAACCCAACTATTGACCCAAGACATGATTCGGAGCTGATGCATATAATGCTATAAGTTCGGGGTGCCGCACTGTCGAAAGTGTTCGGACTTTTATTGCCGTGTTACGGGGTACACTGAAGCCCCTGGCGCACTGGTCATATCAGAATGTACGGGTGCAATTTGTCGTGAATAAGCATACAAGAAAAGAAAGAAAAAGGGAAAATGCAATAATAGGCTAACGCTGTGCATTGTTATTTAAATGATACGTCAAAGCGTATGTATACAGGTAGTGCAAATAAGCAAAAAATAGGACTATTTGACATGTCCTATCCAAGGGCGAGCTGCATGTGGGTATGTGAAACAGGTATAGCGATCGTTACTAGAGACCACCTGAGGATTCCCTTGTATGGCAAAGCTTCTTGCTTCCTTGGTGCTTCCCTCTCATGATGGGCTCGACAATCAGGTTGCCGGGAAGGGCTTCCAGAGAATAAGGTCCTGAAAGAGAGAAAAATATAAAGGTATACGGGCCCTGGGGCGGTTGAGCCGCTTTGTGGGCCGTTCCATAGTCGTGCCTCCGCCTATGCCCATGGTATCTTTACTGCGTAATTATGTACGCGCGACACTGATTTCGCCGCTTGACTGGGACTAGGACGGAGGCCGAATTGCTAGGCGAGCTCGGGATGTGCCTGGCGATCCTGTTGCGGGGTACTCCGGACTCGTTTGAAGGTGTCCGGGGGCTTCGTCGCCGAGTTGGCGGTTGGCCTTAGAAGGCTGCTTTGTACTTCCGCTGCGAGGGCCGCAGTGTGCTCCTCCGTGCGGAACGAGCGTTCTGTGTTTCCATTAACTGTTATAACCCCGCGAGGTCCTGGCATTTTGAGCTTGAGGTATGCATAATGCGGTACCGCATTGAATTTGGCAAACGCCGTTCGTCCGAGTAGTGCGTGATAGCCACTGCGGAAGGGGACGATATCGAAGATTAATTCCTCGCTTCGGAAGTTATCTGTAGACCACTTCCAGTGTGATTGAGCCCGTGCAATAGGCCTCTACACCTGGCATGACACCTTTAAAGGTGGTTTTTGTGGGTTTGATCCTCGAGGGGTCTATACCCATTTTGCGCGCTGTATCCTGATAGAGCAGGTTCAGGCTGCTGCCACCATCCATAAGGACTCGAGTGAGGTGAAATCCGTCAATGATGGGATCAAGGACTAATGTGGCAGAGCCGCCATGACGGATACTAGTGGGGTGGTCCCTGCGATTGAAAATGATCGGACAAGAAGACCATGGGTTGAATTTGGGGGCGACTGGCTCCATCGCATAGACGTCCCTTAGTGCACGCTTCCGTTCCCTCTTGGGAATATGGGTTCCGTATATCATGTTCACCGTTTTCACTTGGGGAGGGAATTTCTTCTGTCCTCCTGTGTTCGGCGGCCGGGGCTCTTCCTCATCGTCGCTATGCAGCCCCTTGTCATTGTTTTCGACGTTCAACTTGCCGGCTTGCTGGAACACCCATCATTCTCTGTTGGTGTGATTGGCTGGCTTATCGGGGGTGCCGTGAATTTGACACGAGCGATCGAGTGTGCGGTCCAAACTGGACGGGCTCGGATTGCTTCTTTTGAACAGCTTTTTCCGCTGACCGGATTTAGAGCCACTGAATCCGGCATTGACTGTCGTGTCTTCGGCGTTGTCGCCATTGTTGCGGCGCTTGTGTCTGCCGCGACGTGGTCTGCCGTCAGTATATTTGGCATCTGAATTGCCAGGATTTCTTGATGTGTTGCTGCTGCGATCCAGCCAGCTGTCTTCGCCCGCGCAAAATCGGGTCATGAGTGTCGTGAGGGCTGCCATGGACTTCGGCTTCTCTTGGCCGAGGTGTCGGGCGAGCCACTCATCACGGATGTTATGCTTAAATGCCGCTAAGGCCTCGGCATCCGGACAGTCGACAATTTGGTTCTTTTTAGTTAGGAACCGAGTCCAGAATTTCCTGGCTGACTCTCCGGGCTGTTGTGTTATGTGACTCAAGTCATCAGCATCCGGTGGTCGCACATAAGTGCCCTGGAAGTTGTCAAGGAATGCGTCTTCCAAATTCTCCCAACTGCCAATGGAGTTTGCTGGCAGGCTATTCAGCCATTGCCGAGCCGGTCCTTTGAGTTTTAGTGGGAGGTACTTGATGGCATGTAGGTCGTCGCCGCGGGCCATGTGGATGTGGAGGAGGAAATCCTCGATCCATACCGCGGGGTCTGTTGTATCATCATATGACTCGATGTTCACGGGCTTGAATCCTTCTAGGAATTCGTGATCCATCACTTCATTAGTGAAGCATAAGGGGTGTGCGGCGCCTCTGTGCCGGGCTATGTCACGACGCAGTTCATACGAGTCTTGTCTGTTGTATTCGGCCTAGCCGGATTTGCTTTTAGTGATTGTCACGTGTTGGGGCGCGCCCCCGTGATCCGTACATCGATCTTGTATATCCTGCTTTGTTTTCCAATACATCTCGCAGGTCCTGCGTGTTGCCCCGGGCCTTGGTGTTTTTGTTTGTCTGGCGACGGGGTGCGGGCTGGACTTCGGGCTGATACGCCCTTCGGTCTCGGTCGCGAGGTGGCCGATAAGCCGCGTCATATGCTGGTAATGTAGGTTTTAATGCTTCCTCCTCGAGTTGGGGTAGCAACCTGCGCTTTGGGTAACTCTTGGTTGGGCGTTCGAGTTCGTATTCCTCGGCCGCAAGGACTTCGGTCCATCTATGCGCTAGCAGGTCTTGATCAGCTCGAAGCTGCTGTTGCTTTTTCTTCAGGCTGCTTGCTGTGGCTATAAGCCGGTGCTTGAAGCGCTCCTGCTCGACGGGATCCTCAGGCACGATAAATTCTTCGTCGCCGAGGCTCACCTCGTCTTTGGAGAGAGGCATGTAATTGTCATCCTCTAGTTCTCCGTCTGCTGCCTGTTCCTTAGGGCTAGCTTTCCCATCCTCCGGCTCGAGATCTGGCTGGAGGGGATTGTCGTCGTCTTCGGCACTATCCGGAGCGTTATTGTCTCTTGTGCCGGTATCGCTGCTTTTGCTATGGCGAGACTTAGAGCGGCGCCGCTGACGTCGGTGCTTGGATTGCTTCTTGGAGGGATTATCCTCCGATGTCTTATCGCCATCTCCTTGTTTGGGGGTGTCCACCATGTATATGTCATATGATGAGGTGGCAGTCCAGCGCCCTGTGGGCGGTGGTTCTTCTTCGTCTCCTGCATCGTCGTCCATACCGTCGATGTCTTCGGAGCCGAAGTCGAGCATGTCGGTTAGATCGTCGACAGTGGCTACTAAGTGGGTGGTGGGTGGGAAGCGAATTTCTTCGTCGTCCGCATCCCATTCTAGCCGGACATAGTTCGGCCAAGGGTCTCCTGACAAGGAGAGAGACTTCAACAAGTTTAGCACATCGCCAAAGGGCGAGTGCTGAAAGATATCCGCGGAGGTAAACTCCATGATCGGTGCCCAATCAGATTCGATAGGCACGAATGCAGGCGGTTCGGAGCCCATGGCCAGGGACGAATCCAAGTGTCCGGCAACACAGGTCTCATAGGAGGTGAAGTCAGTATTCGGCTCTATCACCCTGAGTGTGCGGCTTCCGTGGCGGGGTCCATCCACCCGTCCTCGGACGGCACGATCTGTTTCGGATTGAGGGCCGGAGTAGCCACACGTGCGATCTCCCGAACACTGTCCGATGGCAGAGCTAAGTTATGCTCGTCGTGACCGTGCGGCGCACCTGTCATGGGCTCGAATCCGTCGAAGATCAAGTCTCCGCGGATGTCGGCACTATAGTTCAAGCTTCCAAACCTGACCTGATGGCCAGGGGCGTAACTCTCGATCTGCTCCAGGTGGCCAAGCAAGTTGGCCCGCAGTACGAAGCCGCCGAATACGAAGATTTGTCCAGGGAGGAAAACCTCACCCTGGATCGCATCGCTGCCGATGATCGAAGGGGCCATCAAGCCTTATGGTGACGACACAGTCGAACTCTCAATGAAAGCACCAATGTCGGTGTCAAAACCGGCAGATCTCGAGTAGGGGGTCCCAAACTGTGCGTCTAAGGTGGATAGTAACAGGAGGCGGGGGACACGATGTTTACCCAGGTTCGGGCCCTCTCGATGGAGGTAATACCCTACTTCCTGCTTGATTGATCTTGATGATATGAGTATTACAATAGTTGATCTACCACGAGATCGTAGAGGCTAAACCCTAGAAGCTAGCCTATGGTATGATTGTCGTTCTATGGATTAAGCCCTCCGGTTTATATAGACACCGGAGGGGGCTAGGGTTACACAGAGTCAGTTATAAGGGAGGAGATCTACATATCCGTATTGCCAAGCTTGCCTTCCACGCCAAGGAGAGTCGCATCCGGACACGGGACGAAGTCTTCAATCTTGTATCTTCATAGTCCAACAGTCCAGCTAAAGTATATAGTCCGGCTATCCGAGGACCCCCTAATCCAGGACTCCCTCAGTCGCCGCAGCCGGCGGGGTTATTGGTGTTGTTGCGGGCAGAGTGTGGCTGTTTGTATGTCGGATTTGAGTGTGGTTGGCGAACGCGGTGGTGGTTGTCCGGTGACGCGAACTCGATTTCGAGTTTGTGTTTGTGTGCAGAAGGAAGGAGGAGAGCGTGCGGGAGTGATGAAGGTTTTGAGATTTACTTTGCGGAAGGGGAAGCAAGCTAGTAGAAGAGGGAGGGAGAGATGGAAACCATCGAACCGTCTCTAATCTTCAGCCGTCCGTTTGAGCATCAAGATTCGTTATGCTTGGCTTGGGTTTTTTTGTGTGCTACAGTATTATTATTATTTTAGTGTTGAGACTGTTAGTGCTGAAGTGGAGCCTCTCTATAGGCATGTGGATGCAGGCACATGAGACACATAAGTGCAGGTTCTACAGGCACGGAAGTGCAGGTTCTACAGGCATGTAGAGGGAAGCACAGGAGGCACGGAAGTGTGGGTTCTACAGGCAGTTAGAGAACCACGGGACATACTAGTGTCGCGTGAGGCAAGTGGATGTAAGCACCGGAGGCACAGAAATGCAGCTATCACAGACATGGACATGCTGCTTCTCGAGGCACGGGTATCAACCCTGTGGATGTAGTACAAGAGTGCGGTGGCAGGGGCATGTGTTAGAATGCTCGGTTAAAGAGGCATGGTTGTGAAGTTTTAGGAGCGACGCGGGCGTGGCAGTGGGACCATGTAAGAGTCACGACGCATGTTACGTTGGGCACGTGAGGCACGTTGGTTCAGGCACGGAAGGCAGAAAAGGTGAATCCACAACAGGCACGTACGTGTGTTTTCTCAAGTCACGGGTGTGCACTCTCTGGATGCACAAACCGTGGCGGCAGAGGCATGGGTCCGACTACTCGGTTACAGAACCACGTTCGTGAAGTCACGTGGGTGTGGTATTACGGGGCATGTAAGAGTCTGGGCAAGTGACACGTGAGGCACATGGGTGCAGGTCCGTGTAGGCACAGAATTGAAGGCACCACGTTTGTGAAGTCACGTGGTAGTGCTGAAGTGGAGCCTCTCTACAGGCATGTGGATGCAGGCACACGAGGCACGGAAGTGCAGGTTCTACAGGCACGTTGACGCAGGCACAGGAGGCCAGTTTCGTGTGAGGCGCGTGGATGTAAGCAGCAGAGGCACGAAAATGAAGCCAACACAGGCACGGACATGCTGCTTCTCGAGGCACGGGAATCAACCCTGTGGATGTAGTACAAGAGCGCGTTGGGAGAGGCATGTGTTAGAATGCTCGGTTAAAGAGGCATGGTTGTGAAGTCTCGGGAGCGACGCGGGCATGGCAGTGGGACCATGTAAGAGTCACGGCGCATGTTTCGTTAGGCACGTGAGGCACGTTGGTTCAGGCACGGAAGGCAGAAAAGGTGAATCCATAACAGGCACGTACGTGTGTTTTCTCAAGTCATGGGTGTGCACTCTCTGGATGCACAAACGTGTGGCGGCAGAGGCATGGGTCCGACTACTTGGTTATAGAACCACGTTCGTGAAGTCACGTGGGTGTGGCATTACAGGGCACGTAAGAGTCTGGGCGAGTGACACGTGAGGCACGTGGGTGCAGGCACGTGTAGGCACAAAAATGAAGGCACCACGTTTGTGAAGTCACGTGGTAGTGCTGAAGTGGAGCCTCTCTACAGGCATGTGGATGCAGGCACACGAGGCACGGAAGTGCAGGTTCTACAGGCATGTGGATGTAAGCATCGGAGGCACGGAAATGAAGCCAACACAGGCACTGACATGCTGCTTCTCGAGGCACGGGTATCAACCATGTGGATGTAGTACAAGAGTGCGTTGGGAGAGGCATGTGTTAGAATGCGCGGTTAAAGAGGCATGGTTGTGAAGTCTCGAGAGTGACGCGGGCGTGGCAGTGGGACCATGCAAGAGTCACGGCGCATGTTTCGTTAGGCACGTGAGGCACGTTGGTTCAGCCACGGAAGGCAGAAAAGGTGAATCCACAACAGGCACGTACGTGTGTTTTCTCAAGTCACGGGTGTGCACTCTATGGATACACAAAAGTGTGTCGGCATAGGCATGGGTCCGACTACTCGGTTAGAGAACCACAGTTTTGAAGTGACGTGGGTGTGGCATGACGGGCCCCGTAGGAGTCACGGCAAGTGTTATGCGAGGCACGTGGATGTACGCACATGAGGCAGGGCTTTGAATGTACAGGAGGCACGGATTCTAGTACAGGAGGCACTGAAGTAAAAACACTGCAGTGACGGACATGATGCACTTAACTTGAAAATAGTTACAATCAAGGGACAACGGGCAGAGATAATCTGGTGTAATTACCAAGTTTGAGCTCTCAGTATGCTCACAGTATTTGAATCGTTTGAGGTATTATAGTTAGTGATGTGGCAGGTGTAGTACTTTTAAGCACATATCGTGTGGTGAAAATTCCGTAGCGGGGAGCAGTAGCGTTTCTATTAAATGTCGTGTGTACGATACTTCAATTTTTTAGACAAGTTGATTTTGGATAGTGCAAAACTCGGCTTTTTGTGGTGGCTAGGGTTGTTGTTCCTGGAAATGGACAAATCACTAGGATCTACCTCGGGGAATGCAATGGGATAGATTGTTATTTACATTCGATTGCTTGTGTTCGGCTTCTCGCTTCCATTGGTCTATTTTGTCTGTTCGTCTTTTTTTGTTGTGATCTCCGCCGGCGGTGTTGAAGTCCTTGCTTCGTCGCCGTCGGGTGGGTACTTTGTGTTGTTGGGTGCACCATTTGATGGTGTGTATCTCGAAGTGGGAGGGTGGTTGGCGAATCGTGGTGGCGGTTGTTTTGCAAGGGGAACTCTACTTGGAATTTGGGCCCGTGTACTGAATCTAGGAGGAGACCTTGTGTGAGTGTGGAATGTTTCGAGATTTTGCTGTGGAAGAGAGGAAGGAAGAGAGTAGTGGAGGTGGGAGAGATGGAAATGATGGAACCGTCTGTAATCTTCGACGGTCTGATTTTAGTATGAAGATTCGTGTCGCCTGGCTTTTTTTGTTCGCTATAGCATCTTAATAGACGTGTGAGGCACGGAACACCAGGCTCTACAGGCACCGACGTTGGAATTATAGAGGCACTGGTATCAACTCTGTGGATGCACAAATGTGTGGTGGCAGGGGCATGCATCTGAGGACTTACTCAAAGAGTCAGGGTTGTGAAGTCTTTAGAGTTACGAGTGTGTGTCACCACGGGCACGTGAGAGTGATGCGTCGGGAAGTTTGGTAGTAGCGGCATCGATGCGAATAGTACTCAGAGAGTATCGGCTGTGGGTCCACATGTGTGAAGTCTGTGCAGCATTGGTCGTGTGGTAGTAGCGGCGTGCGTCGGGAAAGGTGCGAGCAATAACATTTGTTACGTGCTTAATCGGATGATTTGACGGTTGCTTTTTTCCCGGCAACCGCAAGCACTGCCACTCGGCGGTTGCCTCGACGCACATCAATGACGAGCGCATGTCTTCCGCCCTCACTACCACGACGAGGCAGCGTCCAACCGCCTCCTCCACGACCCAGACCTTGGCACAAAGGGGCAACTGCGCTTCCATAGCCGCTCAATTCCGAAAACACTATTGTCGTTCCATCTCAACTAGCATCTCCTCACAATCTCTGTGTCAAGGCGGCCATCGCTGGAGGAGCGTAATGGCGGAGGAACCATCTGCCAAGCGACCCCGTGGTGAGACGTCTGACCAGAGCACCTAGGTCGACGACGTTCAGGTCCCCGGTCAGAAGCACGACTACAAAGTGCACCTCAAGGAGGTTGACATCCACGGCAAGGAAAAGCTGGATGTCGTATGCACCAGCAATCCTGAGGAAGCCGACAAGATGATCAGCAGGATCCTGAAGAGGGTCTGCGGCTTGTACCCTCAGTACATCGGCGTTGATGTCGAGTATACCAGGGAGGACGAACCTCCGTAGAGGGCTGCGGTTCTACAGTTATGTGTGGAGGAACTCTGTTTGGTATATCACATCACCGCGGCAACAAAATGGTGAACCATCCTACAGTTTCAACCCCTCCATGGTTCTATTTAATTAGCTTTTCACCCTGAAATTTGATTAAATTGGTTTATTGACTTGATGTATCAGTGAAGTTTCTGAAGTAGATGCAGCAGAATAGATTTTGAACTTGACTCACCAGATCAGTTTATGTATTTGATGCACTAGATTAATTTATGGATTTGATGTACAAGATTATTTTCTGAACTTGATGTTCTAGTGTACTTTCTGTTCTAGTGTAGTTTCTATATTTCATGTTCTAGTGTAGTTCAGTTTCTTGAATTGATGTGTTAACGTGGCTAAGAACTAGATAGGTAATTGATTCAAGTGTAAATACCAAAAATAAAAATAACATGCTGTGCTTGTATTTTATTTCTGAACTCTGCATAGCAGTTTCTGAAATTTTTTCGTCCATGAATTATACGTACGTACTATATAAGCATGTACTTGATCGATACTTGATGGATCCACCTTAAATGTGTCATCCCCCTGCATGCCCAAGAGCATGCGCCCATTCCTGAAGGAGGACAGGTTCTACACCTTTGCCAGCTTCAGTATTGAAGGTGACAAAGAGATGCTGCGAAGTTCTGGTTTGGAGATCAACCCCGACAAGTACATCGACATCCAGCGCAAATGGAGAGTTCCTTTCAAGGGAAGAAAGAGGTACCACTGTTTGGCTGATGTTGTAGGGAGCGTGATCCACCCATTCTACAAACAAATGAAGGATAAGATTGATAGGGTTGAAGACCATAAACTGTGGGGGATCAGCCCACTGCCAAATTACCTCACTGAGTATGCAGCGATAGATGCGTACGCCACCTATGAGTCGTGGAAGAGAATTGAAAACATCAGAGAAGGTATGGAGAGTGCAAAAGAGGCAGATAAGAATTATGACGATCCTTACTACGGATACTAGTGATGACGAAAACATAGAAAACTGGTCGTGGAGTTGCTTGTGTTTATGCTTGTCCTTTCTATTGTATCAGGTTCGTAGTTTACTTCTGTTAGAACGAAGCAGTTTCTAATGTCATCTGTATCAGGTTAAACAAGTTTCCTTATGTCAAGTTGTAGTTTGTTTATGTGATTGAGCAAGTTATTTAGCTTGCTAAGTACTATGTTTATTCAGCAATCATGTGATTTTGAAGTAGTAATGTTGCTTTTTTACTCTAAAAACAACAAAATACAAAGCAGTCTTTTTACGCTTAGTACAGTTTAGTTGTGCACACAAGCGCGGCTTCTTGAGGAGTGGAAGGAGTGGCATGGGTCGGAATACGCAGTTAGAGAGGCACAGGTTTGCAGTCTCTAGAGCCACCGGCGTGTGTTACTACAGGGGCCGGAGGCACGGAATGGAAGTCTCTACAGAAATGAAGGCATCACAAGCATCCAGAGGCACGTGGACGGAGTAGCAGAGTTGAGCTCCGAATACATAGTTACAGGGTCACGGTTTGGAAGTGTGCAGAGTCAAGGTTGTGCGACACCATGGGGCATGTAAGAGTCATGGCAAGTGTCATGTGAGAGAGGCACCTGGATCCAGGTACGCAAGGCACAGGATTGCGACTTCTCGATGCACGGGTATCAACGTTGTGGGTGCACAATAGTGTGGTCTCAGAGGCATGTGTTGGAATGCTCGGTTAGAGATGCACTGTTGTGACGTTTGTGAAGAGACATGGGCGTGGTACCGTGACCATGTAAGAGTCGCGGGGCGTGACACGTAAGGCACGTGGATGCAGTTACGAAAGGCACGAAGGTGAAGACCCAAGAGGCACGGAAGTGGGGTTTTTGTTGTTACGAACAACTATCAATCCTGTGGATGTTCAAAAGTGTGATACCAGAGGCATGCTTCCGAATACGCAGTTAGGGAGTCACGGTTGTGAAGCCTCTAGAGAGTCACGTGTGTCTGGCATCATGGGCATGGAGTGGTGTGGGGCTTTGAGAGGCATCACTGGCCCTTAACCCTCTGGATGCATGGTGGTGTGGTAGGAGAGGCTTGCTTGCTAATACTGAGGTAGGAAGGCACCATTGTGGATGCACAGGTGTGAGGTCTCTAACGGCGCGAGTGGGTGGCACCGCATGCATTTGTTTGAATACTCATTTAGAGAGTCACGTTTGTACTCACGCCAGATTCATGTTGTAGGTTGGTGGCATTCGGCAGCACACGGTTGCAGAGAGGGGGAATGTTTGTGAAACATCAAAGTCACCGGCGGTCACACGTGAGTAGTATGTAGAGTCAAGGCGTGTCGACGTGATGCACGTATGTCTAGGGACGGACTTGGGGCTTTATGGGGCATGGTCATCAACCGCCTGGATTGATAGTTGTGAAGTTTCTAGGGGCACCGGCTTGTGTTCGAATGCTTGGTTACTGAAGAATCAAGGAACTACATCAATAAAAATAGTCTGTTGCTTCATTATTACAGTATGATGTGCGGTTAAACCGTCTTCTGATGTTTCGATGGAGCTAGGCTCGTTCGCTTATCAACAACTTTTTATTCCGTGATGTTGTCGTAGATCTTTCTAATCTCATCGCCCATTTCGCTGGGTTTGATTGTATTCTGATCGCTAAATAGTAGCCTACACAGTTGTTGTGCTTTCCATTGTTCCGTGCCATCCTATAAAAAGTTCAGTGAAAAAAAGGAGAAAAAACACATGAGTATTAGGTCATGCAGTTGTATGATATCTAGCAAATTTATTGCGAGTTTTAAGCGAAAGCTTACGTCGAAATTATCTATCTCTTCGACGAAGTGGTTGCCATCAAAGAGATGCGCGAACCTTAGAACAACAAACGGGGTTTCACCTTTGTTCACCTTTGGAACGCCCTGTAAAATTTGAACATCCCATCTAGTCTTTTCCTTTTTGAATTTTTCACCTAGTAATATTTCGTATACTTCTTTAAACCTGGGAACCTGGGAATTGCATTTTGTTTTTGTTTTAGAGAGACATGTAATGTAATTTGTAAAACTGAAAGATGGCGTTGTTTACAATTCTTACCGGTTTGTCTTTACGGTTGTGGTATTTGTTATGCTCCTTTTCTTTGATGGCTTCGTTGTTTTCCATGTTAGCAATTTGCTTAATTAGTTTGCCATCATGCACGTGTCGATCACGTTGATTTTTCAGGTATTCTTGCCTCTTCAATTCTTCAAGAGAGGTTTCTTCAGGTTCGATGATTTGAAGCTTCCTTCTATATCTGTCGAGCACAAATAGTGTGTATCGGTCTTCCTTTTCAAATGGCATGAATACCTGTGGCACAAAAGTTTTATTGTTAGAGGAGAGTTTAGAATATAGTATTCTGTTTGAAATGCTTATTTTTATTTTGTTGTATGGAAAACGCTATTACCATTTTTGCTATTTTGAGCTTCTCTGATTGACATTTCTTAAGGAACAAAGGAACCAAGACATCCTTTTCTCGTGTGAAATCATCTCTGAAGTTCTTCATAGATTTTCTTTTATCCTTTAAACCAAGAATATGCTACAGGCAACAAATAAAAAACGATAAAAACGAGTTAGAAAAAATAGATCGGTACCAAGAGATTAAACAATAGTTCGAAAAAGATGAGTTTATATGATCACTGTGATTTTTTTTAAATTTACCTCTGCAAAGCTTGGGCCTAATAATAGTCTATGTATTTTGTGTATAGTTTGGTTGCTGCTTTCCCATGCTTCTGCTAACTCATCGAGCACCTTCTTTTCCATTCCTTGACGTTTTTTCTTGTTTGCAGGCCCAAATATTTCCTTTAGCTTTGATCCAGTAAGAGTTGTGCTTTTGCTCTGTGGTTGATCTCTCGAGAATACTACTTTTCTGCTTACATACAGGGCAGTAGAAGAAATTTTTGTTGAGAAAGTCATTAACTAAGTCAGCTGATAAACAGGAATTTAAGGTTCTTTCCAGTTTCCTTTCTTATTTGTGTGATTGCTGCCTAACTTTAACTAATTTGAGGTGTAAAAGGAACCAAGTTACCTTTTGAATTCATCCTGCCATGTGTCACTCATGACTATGTTGTAGAGATCGTTTGCCTTATCCACGTGTAGAAACGAATGCCGGTGTTGCGGGTATTTCTTGCTGCTCTTTGATTGATGCTGGTTTTTTTCGTCTCGCTTTGTCAAAGCAGATAAAAATTTATGGCTGTTGTTTCTAAAAGAAATATTTGAAGCTCTAGTAATTTTGACTGATGGTAAAAATGAAAATAGTTATATTACCTTTCATGGGTGAAAAAAGGTTTGTAGTCTCTGGTTTGTAATCTTTGAGTTTTCCAGGAAGTTGATGGTCCTTTATTTGGTTGGTTTTACCGAATATGAGTGTGTATACGTACTCTGGTTTCCATTCGGCATCGACCTTGCTGGGCTGCAGGCATGTGAAAATGTATGGTTTATAGTTACGTGTTGTTCACAATTGTTAATAAACTAATTACGGTAATAAAGAAATCAAGTTAGTTGACGTGTATGTAGTGGTAACTTACATGAAAATCCTCTCTGTCCTTGACCAGTTCTTTCCCATTATAGTATTTCGCAAATTGGGCCGTGAAGTGACCGCATTGTGTTCCTTCTTGCTTTCGTGTGCAGACCCTGTGAGGCCTTTCTGCTATCTTTTCCCAGTCTGGTTCGTTCTTGTGTTTTAGTTTGTGGTGCTTGTTCATCAGCACGGACATCCTTCTCATCTGTTATTGCATTATGGTTTTGTTGTTTGGGTGCGGCATTGAGAAAAGTAAGAGTATCATACTATCATGAGGAAAAGAGCAAATCAATGTACAAAAAGTATGTACCAGTTCTTCTCGATGCACGTGGTGTTGACTCCAAGACAAATCGGCGTAGTTTACATAGTTCAGTGAGTCAAGGATGTCGATGCTATCTCTATACTTGTTCAGTACATAGAGCGTGTAGTGGTTGTTTGTGTGATGAGATATCATGATCTACGTTGAGAGAGGAGATCATTGTTGATGTAAAAATTGAATTTCATTTTATCGTTGAAGCTCAAAGAGAATAGGTCATGTGCTAAGTAATAATACTAAACTTACCATCTTCGAATGGAGGATGTCTTTACCTCCCACGAGGAGTTCAAATCCTTTTAGTGCACCGTCCTCGTTGAATTCTGATAGCTCTCCGTTATCATAATTGAGACCGAGCACCAGCTTCAAGAAAGAGAGTGTGGTTTTAGTTAAATATTCTATCGTAGTAATGGCGGTGGTGTTTTTGTGGGTGAGGTATGCATACATTTGCGAAACTTGCAGGGAGTACAGTTGTGTCGTCTGGGTTGAATTGTTCTTGTTCTGTCCATTCCTCCAGTAACCCCTTTAGCATGGAGCCCTCCATCTATGTTTCTTCTTTTCCTGCTTGTTCCATGAAGGATTTTGCTGAAATGCAGTCTTCTCGGTTTGAGCTTTTATATTTATATAGCACTTGTCTGCAAGGAGGGTTTGGAAGTAGGTGAGTGAATTGTTAGTTGGATGTTAGAGAATTTGTAGCTCTCTGTAATTGTTTCAATGGAACTAGGAGAATCTGCTTACCCTGCGCATTCTCTCTGTCCTTGTCGGCTCATCAGATATCTATAGAGTTGTATGGCCTTTTCTCTGTAAATGAAATCTCCTGGTACAAGTGATGCAACCTTGACTTTCCCAGGTTCCTTGCTTGGTCGTTTGAATGGCCTCTTAATTGAGATTATGTTTGCTGAGCTGATCTCTGATGATTGAATCGTTGAGGGTTTTGGGGAACTTGTCTGTACTCTTGCAAGATGCCTTGCCTTTTTCTTGTCATGACCTAACTGCGCCTGCTCGTTCGGCTGCCTAGGTGTTGGTGTTTCCTTTTGTGTGTTGTTGTTTTTTATGCTCGGTTCTACTGAGACTGCAGCATCGCGTTTCCTCTGTTCAAGTATCTTATCTGTTAAATCCTTCTCTTTCTGCTTTTTTTCTTCTTGTGCATGTTTCACCTCGGGTGATGTTCCTGGTTTGCGATCTTCGTCAACAGGGTTCTTGTTCTGTTTGGAAAGCTCTTGTTGGTGAGTTGGTACGCTCTTTGTCCTATTACCACCTTCTAAAGGAGAGCCTGTTATGTCTTCTGTCTTTTTATCTGGGGGTGGTATGTCTGGTTCTATCGGTGGATCTTTCTGTTCGTCTTCCTTTTGTAAATCAGTGTCTAGCTGCGCGTGTTGTTCCCTCTGTAAACCAGCATCTGTCTGGGCTTGTTCTTCCGTGAGTGCTTCTTCAGACGCCTTGGTGGTATCCTTGCTACTCACATGATAATCTTGTTTCTCCTCATCCTTGCTTGTGTCTTTAATGTCAATAACTTGTATCTCTTGAGCGCTCGTCCCAATGTGCTCGGGAGTTGGAGGAATCTCTTCTTGAAATATGTCACAATGTATTCGTTGCATTTAACTGTCTTCCATATCAACCTCAGAGTTCAGCATATCTGTTAAAATAAAAAATAAAAACTTATTGGTGTGTCTCTAAAAATTATATAAGTAGAATTTTACTTTGTTGTCTTCAAAAAGAGAAACCTTTGGTGTAGTTGATTAATGACAGTGCGGCCGTATCTCTGTATTGGCTGATTATTTGATAGAGAATTTTCTTCCTCAACTTCGGGACTTGTTCTTCTGTTAGGTGCACTCTTTCTCCACCGTCGGTGTAGTGCTTTGCGTTCATGAACATATAGAACGCACAGTCAAGTCTGCAAGTAGAAGGATGATTGGTTATTGTCGTTAACCAAAGATGGTTGGGCAGTTTAGGTGAAGTTGTCCTAACGTCCTATGTTTTTTATGGATTGCATTAATAATTTAATTGTTACAGTGAGTAAGGAAAAGGAGAAAGGTTTGTAGTGCTTACGTTCCTCCCTGAAGTGGCACCTGCATTTTGACCTTTTCGAAATGGTCAATACTACTTGGAGACAGCTGGAGCAATTTACTTATTTGCTTCCATATCCTCTTTACTCTGCTTGTTATTGTGTTGAAGTAATCCATTGTGCCTTGATATTCAACTGGTAAAGAGTCAAGGAGCTCAAAGCGCTCTTTTTTCATGTTTATTGTAACAACGAAGTAGTGGCCCACAGCTCCTTCTCGAATAGGCCCGCCTATGCAAACTGGTAGAAAGAACTGCAAAATGCAAAATAAATAAATAAGGGATCCTTCTTGGATTTAGTCATGATTTGTTGATCGTTAGACGGAATTGTAGTGCCAGGATTGTATTTCTTATCTGTAACATGAGATGTGCTTACTATGTCGAAATCTTGTAGTTGCTCTCCTTGTTCCAGATCAAGGAATCTTTTAAGAGTTTTAGGCATTGTCTTGTCTCTGACGTGCGCTTTGTCTTTATTTTTGAACTCCAATGGATCTTCGTGGTTGGCCATGCGTATTGATGCCTGCTTTTTTTTGTCACATGTGCGTAAAAGAGATTTGTAAATTCAATTGTACAGAAAGGTTGATTGATCGATAGAGTGATATTCATTGTTGAAACTTGAGGTTTACTTACAGTGTTGTATGTTGATAGAATCTTTCTCTTTGTGCCCTGAATTGCTTTTTCAACATCTGTAGCATGACTGCCATGGTTTCGCTGCGCACTGCCTTTCCAGTCTCGAAGCTTTCTACCATGAGGCTGACCGTTACTGTTGACGTCTCTGTATTTATAAAATGTCGTGCCTGCAACAAATATATATATGTATATATATTTACAGGTATACATGTAAAATGTTTAAGGGAGGAAATCATTGGAAGAATATAATTCTTTGGTGGTAACATGAACTTACCCTTTGTCCTTATTCGCTGTCATGACGTTGTTGTACAGGCGTTCGATCCCTTCATCTTTTGTGCCTTCTTCGATGGCAGGTTTTGTATGATCAATGGTTCACGTTCTGTTTGAGTGACGTGCTGGCTTACTGTCGTGTTTGTGGCGGCAACATCTTTTACAACACAATGTTTCTTGTCTGATGGTGCAGCCTTTTTCTTGTTGTTGTCTGACTCTCTCTGGAATGTTTGGTGCATGGTTTTCCAATGCACCGTGGCCCTTTGCTTCTTTGCGTGTGTCTGCGTGCGTGTCTTGTTGAGGTTTCTGTGTTATCGTGCAAAAGCGTGGTTAAAAAATAATTAAATATGCTCGTTATTTTCATTGTAGTTTAGTGTCCGTTCCCTAAGGAAAATACTCAAATGTTTAGTGTGTCTTTGAATGTTTTTTTGTAGCTTCACCTTTTCAGTCGTTTCCGCCGGTGCTGCCTCTTCGAGCTTTTCTTCGGTGAGTGGAGGTTTTTGGAGCTCCTCTGGATCTTTTTCGTTTTGTTCATCCGTGGTGTCATCCTTTTTGTCTTTTGGCTGTTGAGACATAGAGGTAGGTAAATGAGATTGCATTTGTGTCTTTGTTCACTCAAATATCTAATTTCCTTAAAAGCAGGTTATCTCACTTCACCTTTTCAATCTTTTGCGTCGACATTGCCATCCCTGTTATTTTTTGCTCGGACAGCGAAGGTTTTCTGGCTTGGTCTACGACGGTTGCGCTGTCCGTTGTTTGAAGAACATCTTCTGCTTGTTCCATTCCCTTGTGTTGTTGTGTTTGTTGGTCTTGAATATTGGTGCTCTCCTCTGTTTCTTGGATCTGTCGAAACGCAAAAAAGTAATTAAAATGTGTCTGTGTTTCTTTCTGGTGGGTGCATTCTTTTTATATGCTATAGAAAGAGGTTTTGTATCTTGACCTCTACATTCAATCTCTCTTTTGCCGTTCATGTCACTTCTTCTCTGTGTTCTGGAGTTTTTGTACATTGTCGAGCGGTAGCAGCACTTTCTATCGCTTCTTGAGGCACATCTTCTGCTTCATTTGTTTCTTTCTTCTGTTCAATTAAAAATGTAAATAAAGTTTGGACTTCATCTGTGCATGCATAACTTTTTTGTTTTAACGTTGTAGGAGCAGGTGCGTGTAGCTTTACCTCGTTGGTCTTCGATGCTGGTGGCATGTCTTCTCGGTTGTGTTTGTCACGTGAAGACTGCTCTTTGGTCGGCGTACTGGGTACCATTTTAGTCGCCATTTGCCCTTGTTTTTTGGTTTGTTCTGTTTGTACTCCTTGCTGTTCTTCGGCATGACCGTCCTCGTTTGTTTCCTGCGTTTCATGAAAAAGGAAAAGCATGATTCATTGCTTGTAATTCTTGTATTACTGTGACAGGTTGTGCTAGGCAGTACCTTTCTTATAAATTTTGGAAAAATGGTTCTTGTTGAATTTTACCTTTGCGCCGGTGGTTGGGATATCCGTTTGTGCGTCCACTTTTTCTTTGCTTTCTATACCAGCCTTGGGTGTGTCACCAGGTGCAGTGTCTGAGGCTTTCTCCCCTGTATCGGTCATCTGAAATGCTCTTGTGCTGAAAAGCTCTTCTACATCAATTCTGTTTTGCATGGGCATCCTCTTTTCTTTGCTGTGCTTGTAATACCTGATAGATGAAACAATATGAGTTGACGGTATTTGGGCAAAGTGGGTTTGGAAGTTTTACCTCTTCTTTGTTGTTTTCTTCTTGTTTTTGTGCCATGCTGTTAACGGTCGATGCTAGATCAGCCCGTGCCTCGTTTGCGGGAGCGTTGATATGATACTTGTCTGGCTGAGTGTATATTTTGTTGCAGATTTGTCAGTTAACTCAAGACCGTCTCTAGTTTAGAGAGAAGAGACTTTTTAGAAAGAAGAGACTGATTTTTTATACTCACGTCTTTGCTGCCTCCGATCCTGTTCGTCTCCTGTACTGCTCCTATTGACGCTCTTGAGGGAGCATCATCTGTTGTCGGGTTGCTTGTTTTATTGCTTCCATCCTCTTGCTCGGTGTTCTTGACGACATGTTGCTGTTGGCCTTTATGTTTCGGCGGCGTTCTCTTGTCGTGTTCCCGACAGAATCGAAGACAGATTTTTTAAGTTCAAGTTTGAAAGCATCGCTTTCGAGTCACATGGATGATGTATTTGTTCTCATTTACCTGTTTCTCATCTTGATTCTCTGCTTTTGCAGCTACTTTTCTACCTTGTTCTTGCTGTCCTTCGGCACTTGCTATATTGGTTGATACGTGCTCCTTGCTTTGCTCTTTTTGCACCTTGTTATGTTCTTTTGTCTCCCTCTGGCTAATTCTCGAGGTCTGTGTTCTTGATTTTGTTATTCTTTTCTTCCTTTCATGTTTGTTTTGTTGGTCTTGTTCTTCCTTCTTCCTTTTTTCCTCCCTCCTGGTTCTGCTGTGGCTACGACTTCTTTCGTGTGGTTGCCATGTACAAGTGCAGCTGTGGCTCCTGCGTCTGCTCCATCCTACAACTTCAGCGTCGTCTCTTCTGGTAAGATCACTCTGCAAACAATGTCCTGAAATTTTCTAAGTTTATTGAGAGAATCAATCAGGGCCGTTGTTTGTTGCACCACTGAGTTCTTCATGTTTTCATCTAATTCCTCCTCTTGTTCGCTGCATTGGTGTCCAGCCCTGGTCTTTATTCCCGGTATCTGTTTTGTTTCGTCGAGTACTTGTTTCAACATTTCTTCTATCCTTCCGAATATTTCATATGATCCTGTGCGGGTGCCTGTGACTGGTTCCTTGCTTCCACTCGTGCTGACATGTGCTTCGTCCTGGCGCTTGGTTGGAGGTGGTAGTAGCTTGGTCGTCTGCTGGTGCTCCTGTTGTTGTGCTGGTATCATCTGTATTGAATACGAAGGTGTTGCTGTGCTGGCATAGAAGATCCTCTCTGCTATTCCTTTCCATGTCTGCATTGTTTCGGCAGAATAGAATTGGTTAGACTGGAAACCGTTTTTATAAGGTATAATGCATATATATTCAATAGGGCTATACCTTTATCTTGCCAAATTCATAGTCATCTGGTCATGCTTTTCCGTCCCTTTTCATGTCTGCTCTAGCTATTTTCTTTAGGTCACTCTCTTTTAGGTGGTTTGCTCGCGGTAATGATGTCTTGTCCATTATCTTTGCAATCTTGCGCATTTCTATTGTGTCGGTCGGCAGCAGCAGGGAGTCGAGGTACATTATTACTGGTCCCTGTGCCAAACCATTGAGATGCTTTTTGTTCTTTTCTTCCTGAGGCAACAACCTGTGCTTCTGCCATATCTTGGCTCCTTCCTTAATACTTTCGACGATTACCTCGCAGAAATCCATCTTTGCCATTTCTGGATAGTCCAAGTCCTTGACCATAATGGCTTGTTTGCTGAAGGTAGGGGAGGTTGTTCCACAGACAACGTTGTGGAAAAAATAAGGAAAAATATTTTAACCGATTTCCTGTTTGATTGTTCGTCATCTACTTTCACCAATTTTTGTAGTTCTTTAAATAGATCGTCGTGATGGAAATCCATTTTCTTGAGGCCAAGTTCTGTGATCAGTTCTTTCATTGAAGTTGGGCTCTTCGCTGGCCTTGGTGCTGACTTTTCCGTGCCGTTTGGGTATCCAAACACCTTGTGTATAGCTTCCTTGGTAATCTTGATTTCTTTCAGCTGATCAGCATCACCGAATGTTATTGTCATTCTTTCTGTGTCCAGGTTGTTGTAGATGTGTGCTGCAAGCGGTTTGCAGTTGGAGCGCTTTATTTGGCATTCCTCTATGCTTCCAAACCCGACCGTCCTAACATCTTGCCGGTGACGTTCTTCTAGTAAGTTCCATGCTCTATTGAGCTGATCAAATGCTGCTCCTGCCTTGATTTCGCATTTGTCCTTATTTGTTGTTGCCTCATGTTCATCATCCGTTGGTGCTGCCAATTCTTTTCCACTTGTCTTTATCCTCTTTGTCCGCTTCTGTCTTGGTTTTACCTGTGTAGAAAAAGAGTGTTTTGTTATAGAGGATGGTTTGGTTTTCATGGGTGAAAAGCGGTAGGAAAAATCTGTAGAGAAAATGTGTTTCACATCATAGTTGCTGTCCTCTGCGGCGCCACCGTTGTCCCCTGCAGCGTCATCGCCCTCTGTACGAATGAGATCATCATCATGTTTGGTGCCATCATCGTCGTCGGCAGCATCACGCTCTGACTCTTTGCTGGCATCATCCTCCTCTTCTTCCAACCGTTGTCTTTTGTTTTTCTTCTTGGTTTTAGTTAGTTCATTCTTGACCCCTATAACTGCTGGCGGGAGCACCATTAGAGGTCTTGGCTGCTGCTGCTGCTGCAAGGTAGCACTGTCGCTGATGAGTTGAGTTTTGTCCTTTATCTTTTGTCTTTTTGTTCTAGGAGGAACGGCAGTCCTGGTTTCTGATGGCCTCTCTTTTTGTAGCTCCCTGCTCGAAGTTGGTGCTGGCACTTGCTCGGGTGCTTCGTTGTCCATGTTCCGCTTCGTTCTTTTTTCTGACAGGTCAGGAGAGATGAGTGGTTTTTTTGGATATGCACTATTAAGTTCAGACAAAATCGTTTCAATATCTCCTCCTACACCTCCATCACCTGCACGATGATTATGTAACAAAAGGATTACGTAGCAAAATCGAAATAAATGGGATATAGTTTTAAAACCATGTCTTCTACGACTGCACAAAAAGAATCTGAAACTTAATCTACATAGGTTCATAAGATAGCCCTTTTCTTTCATTTCCTGAGCTAAAAAGGCGATCAATCCATTGTTTTCTTGTTATATCAAGTCTTCCTCCTAACTCTTGGTTTGGCCAATCAGTGATAGAAATTAGGGTCAGGTGTGAGCAGTATGGCAGCTGTCAAGTCCATATCAGTGAGGGGAAGTCTTTTTTTATAGGGAAAAACACTACAAATGATATTCTGTAAATATAATTGTAAGGTTTAGAGGGTAAGATAAAATGTTCTCGAATGAATAATAATACACATAGTGTGTGAAATTTTTTATCGAAGTGTAATTTCCCAGGATAGTGTGGACGTAAGTGGTTAACTTACTGCTGCTGCTACATAGTTTTTGTTATATGGATTGTGTGAGCCTTTTATAGTACCTTGCTGCACGGCAGGCTGTTCTGCAGGTACACTATTTTCCTTATTAACATTCCTTGCTGCGTAAAAATTCCCAGGCGTTAGCAACAGTAGAAGCAAAATTTAATTTCACAGCAAAAAGAGGAGATGCATCCCGTGGACAAAAAAAGGCACTGTCGGAGAGGCACAGATTGTTTCACGCTATAAGCACACAACTAGATCTATTATTGGAGCACGGATGTTGATATGAGAGAGGCACATAATTTGAAACAGATACAATTAACGGATATATAGAATCTCCTGTAAATACCAGGTTTTGAATTTAAGGATGCTCTCATGGTTTGAATCTAGAGCGGTGTCCTAGATAGTTCTGGCATGCACAGTACGTTTTAGGCAAATATCTTGCGAGCAGATTTCTGTGGCGGATAGGGGTAGTATCTTATTGCACGCGTGTCTACCTTATTTCAATTTTGCTAGAAAAGTCTAAACAGACTTTTTGGAAATGCGGTTTTGTGTGGCGGTTAGGGTTCATGTCCGTCAAAAAGGGGGGAAATCGCTTTGATCGAACTGTGGTAATGGAATGTAATGGATTAATATTTTTTACCTTCGATTGCTTGTGAGGGATTCGTCGCATCCATCGGCTGCTTTTTCTCCTTGCTCTCTGTTGGTACCTCCGCCGCGAGCAGGGGTCGTCGCCGTCAGTCGCCGCCGCCGCCGGGAGAGGTTTTTGATGCTTTCCCGGGCACCCACCGACTGTCTGTATCTCAAAGTGGATGGTGGCTGGTGGGTGAGGCATACGCGATTTGGATTTTTGGTTGGTCTGCTGGATTGGACAATGCGGGCAGAAGGAAAGAGGAGGGTGTTCGAGAGAGGGGAACTGGTGAAGTGTTCGAGATTTTTGGTGTGAAAGCAAAAGGAAGAAAGTAGTGGAGGGAGAGAGGGAAATGGTCGAACCGTCGCGAATCTTCAACCGTCCGGTTTCACATCAAGATTGGTGTAACTTTCTGTGGGCTTCGATGGGCTTGTTTTTTTTTCTTGCTTTCTCAACTGCGGGAGCGTTTTTTTATTTTAGTGTGGTGACATCCACGTCGGCATGGTTTGGTGTTACTGTAACATCCCAAATTTTCAATTTGGAATGTTATACATAGATCATCATTGCATATCATGTTTTGTTGCATTTTGACAAATCCTCGATAAATCCTAAGCAACTCAAGAACCCTCGGAGAGAGTTGGGGATTTTCTCGAATTTTTCAAATTTGATTTTCCAACGAGGATTGTGGTTTTAATTGTTTTTCTCTCCGGAAAAATATTTCATTTTAAATAAACGAGAGGAGAAAATATGACTTCTCCAAAACAATTGAAATACTGGAGGAAAAATGTTAAAATCATTATTTGGATTTTATTTGCAATTTTTATTGCATTAAAAATATTGCATGTTTTCAAAATATTTATTTTTGATTCTAAAACTGTTCACCCTATTCTAGATTTTCTAACTAGACGGGGAAAATTTATTTCATATTTTTCTGATTTTTATTTATTTTTCTACGTATTATTTTCCACGGATCTTATAAAAAAAAATGCCCGCGCGCCGACTGGGCCAAAGGCCCAGCTGACGGCCCGCCCGCGCCCTCTCCTCTTCCCGCACGGGAGCGCCGCCGCCGCCTTGCCGAGTCCGGCCGCCGCACGCCTCCCCTCGCCGCCCCTTCCCCAAGCCACCTTCGGACCCCCCCTTTATATACCCCCCCTCGCCTCTCTCCTCACCTCGAGCCGCCGCCGCCGCCCCTCATCTCGCCGAGCGCCGCCGCCGGGAGTCGCCGGAGCCGCCGCCCCTCGTCGCCGGAGTCGCCCCCCCGAGCCCCGCACCCCGCCGCCAAGCCCCGCCGCCGGAGCCCCTCGCCGGAGCCCGCCCGTCGAGGTATTGCCGCCGCCCGTTTCCGTCGTTGCCGGTTTTCTGTAAAAAAAACCTAGTTCGTTTTTTTTCGGTTTTATTATTTTGCGAGCGTTCACCGAACCGTTCGTTCTGACGAACGCGTTCGTCGGTTTTTCTCTGTTAACGAACGTCCGTTATTTAACCGTTCGTCCGTTTTTTCTTTTTCGTCGGATTTTTCTGCGATTATCTCAGATTCGATTTCTGATCGAATCTTCGATTCTATTTAACTTCTCGCTCGTTTATCGGAATCAGGCGATTCAAGCGCCCAGAGTTTCGTCTTGAAATTTTCTTTCCGTTTAACCTACTCAAACAAGTTTTTGCTATAGTAAAATTTGACCTAGATCCAGATTAGCAAACGAAGTTTCTTTCTTTCGCCGTTTGACTTTCGTTGCTTCTTTCGAGTTGATTCTTTTTGCAAACCGGAGTTCTTAAGTTGAACTTTCTGGTTAGATCTTTCATTCGAGTTTTACCTGTGCATTAGATGAGTACTGATTGTATGCTTGTTTGTTTGCGATAGAGTACCCGGAGTGTGCCGCTTGTTACTTCGAATCGCTAGGTTTTTTCGGATCATCAGCAAGGCAAGTAACACTTTGATCATATCCTTTTCATACCCAGTTTTTATGCATTAGATTCAACCCTCAAACACTTGCATGATTAAGATCTAATTAAACTGTGGGTATTGGGAAGTAGATGAGGTAGAACCTATCACCTGTTTTCTATTCAAACCCTTGGGAGTTACTTCTACGTTGCTTTTACTATTGCCATGCTATGCTCGTAGACGTGGATTGGGTTTGAGTGAAATTCATGACAGACGTGAGATTGTTAATTAATGGTTTACTTAAGGTGGCAACTTAAACTCACATCTGGGTGGATTGAGGTACCTGGGTATTCCAGGATTGCCTGTTTTTCTTTTGGACCGCCACCCAGGTTCAAAGGGATCATGAGATTATTCATGCTAGAAACTTCCGTGTGCAGCCGCAAGCTATTATGGGCTCTAGCATAGTTGACTAAGTTGTGTGAACTCTTACAGTGGTAGACTAGCAGATGTAGGGGAAAGTAGGTGTAACTGTCTACCCATACGTAAGGTGCAAACACTTCTGAAAGACTGTGTCTTGGTCATCCGTTACTCAAACACCATGTAGTGCGAGTAATCCAACGGAGGAGATCAAGTCTTGTGGGGAAAAGTGCACAAACCTCTGCAGAGTGTATAAACTAATCATGGTTAGCCGTGTCCCCGGTTATGGACAACTTGAGTATCTAGTACTTGGATTATCATGTGAATCTCAACACTATGTTACCTCTAATTAATTTTGTTGGGTTATTGATGACTTTTAATTTGGGATTGAGATGCTGTCAACCATCTCAATGTTTCACAACCACCATGATAGTTAAATAAAATTAATTCCTTTGAAGTAGGATAAAATTGGCTTTTCGCAAAACTGTAACCATAGAGCTTTCCACCAGCCATATATGCATGTAGTATAGCATTATTTTGTTCATTATTCTCTATGTGTTACATTGCCAGCATATTCTATGTGCTGACCCGTTTTCGGGCTGCAACGTTTCATGTTGCAGACTTTTCAGACGACGAGTAAGGTGCCCTAGGTCGTGGTCTTATACTCAGTGATGCCGCTGGAGTTGATGGACTCACTTATCTTCCAAGTCTTCCGCTGTTATCCTTATTAGATGGCCTTAAGCCATGCTTATCATACTTAATCTCTTTGGAGATATTCGATGTAATAAGTGTGTGATTGCTACTCTGTTATAAATCCTCCATTTGTACTGTGCGTGTCAGCATTACTGATCCAGGGATGACACTGGTGCACAGCAGCACAGGCCATTTGAGGTCTGGTCGCTACAAAGTTGGTATCAGAGCACACGCTGACTATAGGACACGACCACTAAGCTTAAGCCCTAGAAAGCTTCTCTCTTCTCATTTCTGACCCCTCTCCACTTTCTACTCTTTTAGGAATGGCGAATGCAAGGAGCAAGTTCATGCAACCAGATGAAGACACGCCGTTTGGACGACATTGGAAGGAAGTCACCAAGTACTTGAACATAGGAATACCAAGCGTCACCGGAACCTACAACGCCACATTACCTGAAGAGGAGAGCTGGAAGATTCAAGTTATCATTCCAGGAAGGACGTTTGTGCCAATTACGGAACCCATGAGATTGGTTTTCGAAGCACCAACTTGGAGTTTAGGGAAGAGCATGGCCGCACACATCGCCATGGGACGCATCGGAGAAGTCTACCACCAGGAGCTTAAGGATACAATTTATCAGATTTGTGGACGTCGAGACGCGCAATGGGAGATGATCAGAACCAAGAAGGATGGATCAATTGCAGCTTTCATCCAGGAGCAGAACCAACATATTCGACGCCAGGAGAATCAAATGTGCACGGACATGGAAGAATTGAAGAAGGCATTCACGAAGATCAAGGAACTCCAAGAAGAACTCAAGACTACACGCGAAGATTACTTGGAGGAAATCAACGCACTAGTAGGGAAGATTGACGACCTGGAGAATAAGATTGGAGCATTCATGGGAAATCCAGTGCCAAAAGCAGAAGTCGACGAATGCACTTGTCCGGATAACTACATCATCATCGACAACAGCGACTCGGAACCAAGTGAAGATGAATGGATTGATGAAGCTGGAGCAGACATCATGGAGTCTTCAACGGATCAGAATTTTTAGTAGACCACCATATCAGTAGTAGTTTTCCCCCATTTAATAGTATAGTTCAAGCACTTTGTAACGCTAGTTAGATCGATTGTTTTGCCTTGTTTGTATTGATTGAGTGATATTGATTGAATTTGTCTCATGAGCATATGGGTAGTGTTTTCTCTCTAGACCTCATTCTGTTCTTAATTCTCATCTTTTCTAAACCTATCAGATGCCTCCGAGACGCGACACCGGATTTGTTTTCCCGCGGGAGATCACCCAGTTGATTCAGCAACAGAATGCCCTGATGCAAGTGTTAGTTCAGAACCAAGGCAACAACAACAACAACAACCCACCGCCACCACCACCTGTTGATCACTTAGCCCGTTTCTTAAGGCTAAACCCGCCGGTGTTTTCCAGTAGCACCGAGCCGATTGTTGCAGATGATTGGCTCCGCAAAGTTGGAAGGGAGTTGACCACTGTAGGATGCACAGATGCGGAAAGAGTGTGTTTTGCCGCACATCAGCTTGATGGACCCGCAGCATCATGGTGGGAAAATTATACAGCCACGCACCCTATTGACACTGTCACATGGGACCAGTTTCAGCAAGCTTTCCGTACAGCTCATGTTTCAGCAGGAGCTATGGCTATGAAGAAGCGTGAGTTTCGCAACCTACGCCAAGGAGGACGCACCGTAGGCCAGTATGTGGAGGATTTCAGTAAGTTAGCACGTTATGCACCAGATGACGTTGCTACAGACGCAGCCAAGCAGGAGAAGTTTTTGGAAGGACTGAATGATGAACTGAGTATGCAGTTGATGGTAGCAACCTTCAACAACTACCAGGAGCTGGTAGATAGAGCTCTCATGATTGAAGGGAAGCAACAGCAGGTTGAAAACCGTAAGAGGAAGTATGGACAAGGGAAGTATAACTCAGGAGCTCAGCAGAAGCCTCGATTTACCCCGAAGCCGGGAGGACAGTTTCAGCATACCCATGGAGGAGGTAGTTCGCACAACCATAATGGCTCTAAAAATGGTAATGGGAATGGAGGAAGCAACGGACAGAACCGCACCAACCCATCTACCCCAGCCAAGAGGGACCTGAGCCAAGTCACTTGTTTTAAGTGCCAGAAGAATGGACATTATGCAAATGAATGTCCTGAAGCCCAAAATGGAAATGGCAATGGAAGCTCTGGGAAGAAGCCGAACCCGTTCAACAAAGGACATGTGAACCACGTGAGCGTGGAGGAGGTTGAAGCTCAGCCTGATGCAGTAATAGGTAAGTTTTTGGTTAAGCCATTTACTGCAACTGTTCTTTTCGATACTGGTGCATCGCATTCATACATATCAAGGGGATTCGTGAATAAGTTTAAGATGTCCACCAAAGTTCTCAGAAACCCTATGTTAGTAACCTCGCCAGGAGCAGAGTATATGGCCACCCAAGGATGTTTTCAAATACCATTGGCCATTGGTAGGCATGTTTTCCCCTCAGACCTCATTGTTTTGGAATCGCAAGGTTTGGATGTGATTTTGGGAATGGATTGGCTATCGTTGTATGGAGGAAACATCGATTGTGCCAGCAAGACGATTTTGCTTACCACCCCGGAAGGAAAAAGGATCAAGTATGTATCTCGGCATATGCCGAAGAGGACTCAAGTAAATTCCTTATCAGGAGTTGTACAGGAGGAAGTACCAGTGGTGAAGGATTATCCGGATGTATTTCCAGAAGAGTTGCCAGGCATGCCACCGGATAGAGACATTGAGTTCTTGATTGAACTTTTGCCAGGCACGGGGCCAATATCTAAGAGACCGTACAGGATGCCCGCAAAGGATTTGGAGGAAATTAAGCAGCAGATCAAGGAGTTACTGGATAAAGGCTATATTCGCCCAAGTTCGTCACCTTGGGGATCACCAGTACTTCTAGTGGAGAAGAAAGATGGATCGCTGAGGATGGTTGTTGATTACCGAGGATTGAATGAAGTGACCATCAAAAACAAGTACCCACTGCCGATGATCAATGATTTGTTTGACCGCTTGCAAGGAGCTAAAGTATTTCCAAGATCGATCTACGATCAGGATACCATCAGTTAAAGATTCGAGAGCAGGATATACCTAAGACGACATTTACCACCAGATATGGATTGTATGAGTATACCGTTATGTCATTTGGGCTGACTAACGCACCTGCCTATTTCATGAACCTGATGAACAAAGTGTTTATGGAGTTTTTGGATAAGTTCATCGTGGTGTTCATTGATGATATTTTAATCTTTTCCAAGGATGAAGAAGAGCATGAGGAGCATTTACGATTGGTACTTGAGAAGCTCAGAGAACATCAGTTATATGCCAAGTTCAGCAAATGTGAGTTTTGGTTGAAAGAAGTTGGATTCCTTGGACATGTTATTTCTGGAGAAGGAATAGCAGTAGACCCTGCCAAGGTTAACACAGTGACAAATTGGGAACCACCCACGACAGTTGGAGAAATCCGGAGTTTTCTTGGACTTGCAGGATACTACCGGAGATTCATCGAGAATTTCTCGAAGATTGCTAAGCCCATGACTGAGCTATTGAAGAAGGACACCAAATTCAATTGGACTGAGGAATGTGAAGCTAGTTTCCAAGAGTTGAAGAAACGATTGGTTACCTCACCAGTGTTGATTCTGCCAGATCAACGCAAGGACTATGAAGTTTTTTGCGACGCTTCTTGTCGAGGACTTGGAGCAGTACTTATGCAGGAAGGAAGAGTTGTGTCGTATGCTTCACGACAACTTAAACCCCATGAGAAGAATTATGCTATGCACGATTTGGAATTAGCAGCCGTGGTGCATGCATTGAAGGCATGGAGACATTTTCTCATCGGAAACCATTGTGAGGTGTACACGGATCACAAGAGTTTGAAGTACATTTTCACGCAGAAGGAGTTAAATCTCAGACAGAGGAGATGGTTGGAGCTCATCAAGGATTATGATATGAGATTGCATTATCACCTTGGAAAGGCTAACGTAGTAGCAGACGCGTTGAGCCGCAAGAGTCATGTCAACACCCTCATGACCGGAGAGTTACCTCAGGAGTTAGCCGGGGACCTACGTGAGCTATGTTTGGAGATAGTCCCAAGAGGCTATTTAGCGACATTGGAGATTCAATCTACCTTGATGGACAGGATCAGAGAAGCTCAGAAGACAGACAAGGAGATTGAGGAGATAAAGGAGAAGATGAGCAAAGGAAAAGCCAAGGGATTTCGTGAGGATGAGCACGATACCTTATGGTTCAAGGACCGCGTATATGTGCCTAATGATCCGGAGATCAGGAAGTTGATTTTGCAAGAAGCTCATGATTCACCATACTCGATTCACCCAGGGAATACCAAGATGTATTTGGATTTGAAGAATACTTTCTGGTGGACCAGAATGAAGAAGGATATTGCGGAGTATGTAGCAGTTTGTGATGTATGACAGAGAGTGAAGGCAGAGCATCAGAAGCCAGCAGGATTGCTACAACCATTGCCGATACCCGAATGGAAGTGGGATAAAATAGGCATGGATTTTATCACGGGATTACCCAGGACTCGTTCAGGCTATGACTCAATATGGGTTGTAGTCGACCGATTGACGAAAGTGGCTCATTTCATTCCAGTGAAGACCACTTACACCAGTGCTAAGTTGGCAAAGATATACATGACCAGGATCGTATGTTTGCATGGAGTTCCGAGGACCATTGTATCAGACAGAGGAACCCAATTTACCTCGAAGTTTTGGAAGCAGTTACATGAAACGTTGGGAACCAGGCTGGAATTTAGTACAGCATTTCACCCGCAGACAGATGGACAGACCGAAAGAGTCAACCAGATTTTGGAGGACATGTTGAGAGCTTGTGCACTAGATTATGGATCTAGTTGGGACGACAATTTGCCATATGCGGAGTTTTCGTATAACAACAGTTATCAAACCAGTTTGAAGATGGCCCCTTTCGAAGCTTTGTACGGAAGGAGGTGTAGAACACCGTTGTTATGGGACGAAGTTGGAGATCGTCAGTTGTTTGGACCAGATTTGATTAAGGAGTCTGAACAGAAAGTAAGGTTGATTCGCGATAGGCTCAAGGTAGCCCAGTCCAGGCAGAAGAGTTATGCCGATTCTAAATGAAAGGAGACAGTTCACGAAGTCGGAGACAGAGTGTATCTTCGAGTATCACCACTTCGAGGAATGAAGCGCTTTGGTGTTAAAGGAAAATTAGCGCCCCGTTTTATCGGACCATACAGAGTGTTGGAACGTATGGGAGAAGTTGCTTACAAGCTGGAATTGCCCGAAGGATTGTCTGGAGTTCATGATGTATTTCACGTTTCGCAGTTGAAGAAGTGCCACGCAGAGATGGCTGAGATACCACTAAGAGATACTGTGCCACTGCAAGCGATTCAGTTGGAAAGTGATTTGACTTATGAGGAGAAACCAGTTAGGATTATCGAGTATGCCAGCCGAGTTACCCGCAGCAAGGTTATCAAGTTTTGCAAAGTTCAGTGGAGTCACCACACAGAAGATGAAGCGACCTGGGAGCGAGAGGAAGATCTACGGAAAAACCACTCCCACCTGTTTTCTAGCCAACCCGAATCTCGAGGGCGAGATTCATCTTAAGGGGGGTAGGTTTGTAACATCCCAAATTTTCAATTTGGAATGTTATACATAGATCATCATTGCATATCATGTTTTGTTGCATTTTGACAAATCCTCGATAAATCCTAAGCAACTCAAGGACCCTCGGAGAGAGTTGGGGATTTTCTCGAATTTTTCAAATTTGATTTTCCAACGAGGATTGTGGTTTTAATTGTTTTTCTCTCCGGAAAAATATTTCATTTTAAATAAACGAGAGGAGAAAATATGACTTCTCCAAAACAATTGAAATACTGGAGGAAAAATGTTAAAATCATTATTTGGAATTTATTTGGATTTTATTTGCAATTTTTATTGCATTAAAAATATTGCATGTTTTCAAAATATTTATTTTTCATTTTAAAAATGTTCACCCTATTCTAGATTTTCAAACTAGACGGGGAAAATTTATTTCATATTTTTCTGATTTTTATTTATTTTTGTACGTATTATTTTCCGTGGATCTTATAAAAAAAATGCCCGCGCGCCGACTGGGCCAAAGGCCCAGCCGACGGCCCGCCCGCGCCCTCTCCTCTTCCCGCACGGGAGCGCCGCCGCCGCCTTGCCGAGTCCGGCCGCCGCACGCCTCCCCTCGCCGCCCCTTCCCCAAGCCACCTTCGGACCTCCCCTTTATATACCCCCCTCGCCTCTCTCCTCACCTCGAGCCGCCGCCGCCGCCCCTCATCTCGCCGAGCGCCGCCGCCGGGAGTCGCCGGAGCCGCCGCCCCTCGTCGCCGGAGTCGCCCCCCCGGAGCCCCGCACCCCGCCGCCGGAGCCCCTCGCCGGAGCCCGCCCGTCGAGGTACTGCCGCCGCCCGTTTCCGTCGTTGCCGGTTTTCTGTAAAAAAAACCCTTCGTTTAAAAAAAACCCTAGATCGGTTTTTTTTCGGTTTTATTATTTTGCGAGCGTTCACCGAACCGTTCGTTCTGACGAACGCGTTCGTCGGTTTTTCTCTGTTAACGAACGTCCGTTATTTAACCGTTCGTCCGTTTTTTCTTTTTCGTCGGATTTTTCTGCGATTATCTCAGATTCGATTTCTGATCGAATCTTCGATTCTGTTTAACTTCTCGCTCGTTTATCGGAATCAGGCGATTCAAGCGCCCAGAGTTTCGTCTCGAAATTTTCTTTCCGTTTAACCTACTCAAACAAGTTTTTGCTACAGTAAAATTTGACCTAGATCCAGATTAGCAAACGAAGTTTCTTTCTTTCGCCGTTTGACTTTCGTTGCTTCTTTCGAGTTGATACTTTTTGCAAACCGGAGTTCTTAAGTTGAACTTTCTGGTTAGATCTTTCATTCGAGTTTTACCTGTGCATTAGATGAGTACTGATTGTATGCTTGTTTGTTTGCGATAGAGTACCCGGAGTGTGCCGCTTGTTACTTCGAATCGCTAGGTTTTGCGGATCATCAGCAAGGCAAGTAACACTTTGATCATATCCTTTTCATACCCAGTTTTTATGCATTAGATTCAACCCTCAAACACTTGCATGATTAAGATCTAATTAAACTGTGGGTATTGGGAAGTAGATGAGGTAGAACCTATCACCTGTTTTCTATTCAAACCCTTGGGAGTTACTTCTACGTTGCTTTTACTATTGCCATGCTATGCTCGTAGACGTGGATTGGGTTTGAGTGAAATTCATGACAGACGTGAGATTGTTAATTAATGGTTTACTTAAGGTGGCAACTTAAACTCACATCTGGGTGGATTGAGGTACCTGGGTATTCCAGGATTGCCTGTTTTTCTTTTGGACCGCCACCCAGGTTCAAAGGGATCATGAGATTATTCATGCTAGAAACTTCCGTGTGCAGCCGCAAGCTATTATGGGCTCTAGCATAGTTGACTAAGTTGTGTGAACTCTTACAGTGGTAGACTAGCAGATGTAGGGGAAAGTAGGTGTAACTGTCTACCCATACGTAAGGTGCAAACACTTCTGAAAGACTGTGTCTTGGTCATCCGTTACTCAAACACCATGTAGTGCGAGTAATCCAACGGAGGAGATCAAGTCTTGTGGGGAAAAGTGCACAAACCTCTGCAGAGTGTATAAACTAATCATGGTTAGTCGTGTCCCCGGTTATGGACAACTTGAGTATCTAGTACTTGGATTATCATGTGAATCTCAACACTATGTTACCTCTAATTAATTTTGTTGGGTTATTGATGACTTTTAATTTGGGATTGAGATGCTGTCAACCATCTCAATGTTTCACAACCACCATGATAGTTAAATAAAATTAATTCCTTTGAAGTAGGATAAAATTGGCTTTTCGCAAAACTGTAACCATAGAGCTTTCCACCAGCCATATATGCATGTAGTATAGCATTATTTTGTTCATTATTCTCTATGTGTTACATTGCCAGCATATTCTATGTGCTGACCCGTTTTCGGGCTGCAACGTTTCATGTTGCAGACTTTTCAGACGACGAGTAAGGTGCCCTAGGTCGTGGTCTTATACTCAGTGATGCCGCTGGAGTTGATGGACTCACTTATCTTCCAAGTCTTCCGCTGTTATCGTTATTAGATGGCCTTAAGCCATGCTTATCATACTTAATCTCTTTGGAGATATTCGATGTAATAAGTGTGTGATTGCTACTCTGTTATAAATCCTCCATTTATACTGTGCATGTCAGCATTACTGATCCAGGGATGACACTGGTGCACAGCAGCACAGGCCATTTGAGGTCTGGTCGCTACAGTTACCCAGAGTCATGTTCGTGCCTGCGCGTGTTACAGACGTTTTCTATGACGTTCCACGGTGAGGCGCATGGAAGTGTGGCCACCAGAGGTCACCCTCCTATGGAAATGGCGAAGCGTCTCGAATCTTCGACCATCCGTTTGGACATCAAGATTGGTGAAATTTTCTGTGTACTTCCATGAGCTTGTTTTTTGCTTGCCATCTTAACTGTTAGCCTGTGGGATGTTAGCATTTTTTTGATTTTAGTGTTGTTGTGTGATCCACAGGGGCATGGCTTGGCGTTACTCAGAGTTACGTTCATGGTTCTTTGTGTTCCAAATGATTCCGCTCGCCAGTTCATTTGGAGAGGCATGGACATGAACTCATGGGAAGCATGTTAACGCATTGGTCAGAGTCAAGTTACCATGGTTGTATGCTTTTGGTATTTCCAAATGATTCCGCTCGCTCGTTCTCTTGGAGAGGAATGGACGTGAAAACGGCGGGGGCAAGTATTGTTATTAGCCAGAGTCACGTTTGTCCACGCGTGTGTTACATGCATTTTCTCTGGCGAGTCACTGTGAGGTGCGTGGAAGTGAAGCCGAGTTTGCACTGTGTTGCTAATGCAACAGGCACACTCCTGACGCTGCGTATGGAAATGTTTTCCTTGTCAACTCATTCCTTTTTTGTGGAGAGTCACGGTGGTGCGTTCCAGGGAGGCACTGTTTGTTATTAGAGAGAGTCACGTTTCATGGTTCTTTGTGTTCCAAACGATTCCGCTCGCCAGTTCATTTGGAGAGGCATGGACATGAACTCATGGGAAGCATGTTAACGCATTGGTCAGAGTCAAGTTACCATGGTTGTATGCTTTTGGTATTTCCAAATGAGTCCGCTCACTCGATCTCTTGGAGAGGAATGGACGTGAAAACGGCGGAGGCAAGTATTGTTATTAGCCAGAGTCACGTTTATCCACGCGTGTGTTACATGCATTTTCTCTGGCGAGTCACTGTGAGGTGCGTGGAAGTGAAGCCGAGTTGGCACTGTGTTGCTAATGCAATAGGCACACTACTGACGCTGTGTATGGAAATGTTTTCCTTGTCAACTCATTCCTTTTTTGTGGAGAGTCGCGGTGGTGCGTTCCAGGGAGTCATTGTTTGTTATTAAAGAGCGTCACGTTCGTGCATGCGTGTGTTACAGACGTTTTCACTAAGGTGTCACCTCGAGAAGCGTGCAAGTTAATTCGCGGATATAGTAAGATTTTGATATAAATATCATTTCAAAAAATGGCAATGGATAATAGTATGAATTCGACAATAATTTCTCTGGAATACAGACATACGTACACAGTAAGTTAACTGTGTTTGAGATGTTTTTTGTTGAATATATACGGACCATTTGAAAGAAGTTGAGTGGTTGTAGTGTGGACGAACGCAACGGGATACGAAATGATAGTACTTGTGTTTCCCAGGCGTGCAGAGTTCGAGGTATTTAAGAGAGATTGTGAGAATTCAAGGCGTCGATTACTCTGTTTGACCGTCTGACCAGTGTGCATGTGTTATAAAAAGGTACCTACTCATGGAACACTCCACGTCCACAATTCTCTAGAGACAGGCACCTCTTTCTAGCTGGTAGCTCCTTGCTTGCGCCATGGCAGGTAAGAGGGGTTCTGGGTGTTCAAGCAACCACGCAGCGAGGACCAAAGCCACGGAAAGAAGGGAGAGGTGCCGCTGCTACGCTGTAGCGGCGGCAGGGATATCCTGCCCCGTTGCCTAGGTGTCGAACGATCTCTCGCATGGAGGCGAATCCTCCCACAAGCGCATTCGCCATGGAGACGATCTCGACAAGATGGCAGTACCAAATTCCTTAGCCAGTGATGACGTGCTCGATGAGCTAATTAAGCAGCAGCAGTTCATCGCTCGCCTGGAGAAGTTGGTGCAGCAGAGCAATGCCTCTGTGGAGAAGTCCACTGGTCTCATATTTCGATCTCTGTGTGAGAATGAGAAGCTTCTCAAAGAGCTCCAGCAGAAGGATCAGGAGGCCGCCCGCTGGAAGAATCTGTATGAGCAGAGCCATGCGTTGGTGCAGAAGCTGTCAGGCGAAGTGGAGCAGCTTATGGATGAGAAGGCTGAGGTCCTCGTCAAGTACAAGAGCCTGGTTGAGGATTCGTATGCTGCTGTGAAGGAAGGTCATGAGGCGACGAAGAAGCAGATTGAGGATGCGGTCGCCCACCAGCCGATCAAGAACGTTGCTGGAGTGTAGGCCGAGAGCTTGAAGGTGTGTTTTTTCATTGCGTTGGGGCATGTGGCCTTTTGTACTTACATGAATCTGTAAAGCATTTATGCGTTGCATTGTCGTCGTGTTGTTTCGTTCGTTGGTACATGTAGATGAGTAGGCTCTGGGCATGGATGTCGCTTGTTAGCAGTAGGACCACGGTTGTGCTTCCACCAGGGGCACTTCGTGGGGCCGCGGGGAGCATGTTTTTGCCACACGTGCGTAGTTGTGGTCCATATGATTCCGGTTGCTCGTTCACATGGATAGGCACGGGAGTGGTTGTGTGTGTTTACAGACGTGTCTTCCTGGGAGATGATCCCCTGTAAGAGGCGCGGAAGTGTAGTCACGCGAAGCACGGTTTTAATACGAGCTGGCGTTCCTCCCTGGTTGTTGTGTGCGTCTGGTTTTAATACTGAGTTGCGTCGCGCTTCTTTTATTAGAAGCACGGGCGTGAAGTGAATACAACCGCGGTTCTGTACCAGGCAGCGACATGAGTTGTGTACTGACAACGGCGTGGACGTTCGTGGTACTGTTAAGTGTCACAGGCACGGGCGTGAAGCGCTAAGAGGCATGTTGCCGTATAATATGGAGTCACGCTCCCCTGTGTTTTTGTTCCGAGTGCTTCCGTCGACTCGATCAGAAGGAGAGGCACGGCCGGTGAGGCATAGCTTTTCATTACGCACAGTCACATTCGTTTCTTTAACCCAGCGGAATGGGTTGAGACGCCAACACTTACTGTTGTCTCTGTTTTAAAAAGCTTGTTTCCTTGTTTTCAAAAGCACAGTCATGTTTCTTTGTTGATGTTTCGTATATTACTCGATAAAGACTCGATCGGAAGCAGAGGCACGGCCGGTGACGCATAGCTTTTCATTACGCATAGTCACGCTCGTTTCTTTAACCCAGCGGAATGGATTGAGACGCCAACACTTACTATTGACTCTGTTTTTAAAAGCTTGTTTCCTTGTTTTCAAAAGCACAGTCACGCTTCTTTCTTGACGTTTCGTATATTACTCGATAAAGACTCGATCAGAAGGAGAGGCACGGCCAGTGAGCCCATAGAGGCATAGCTTTTCATTACGCACAGTCACGTTCGTTTCTTTAACCCAGCGGAATGGGTTGAGATGCCAACACTTACTGTTAACTCTGCTTTTAAAAGCTTGTTTCCTTGTTTTCAAAAGCACAGTCACGCTTCTTTGTTGATGTTTCGTATATTACTCGATAAAGACTCGATCAGAAGGAGAGGCACGGCCGGTGAGCCCATAAAGGCATAGCTTTTCATTACGCACAGTCACGTTCGTTTCTTTAACCCAGCGGAATGGGTTGAGACGCCAACACTTACTGTTGACTCTGTTTTAAAAAGCTTGTTTCCTTGTTTTCAAAAGCACGATCACGCTTCTTTGTTGATGTTTCGTATATTACTCGATAAAGACTCGATCAGAAGGAGAGGCACGGCCGGTGAGCCCATAGAGGCATAGGTTTTCATTACGCACAGTCACGTTCATTTCTTTAACCCAGCGGAATGGGTTGAGACGCCAACACTTACTGTTGACTCTGTTTTTAAAAGCTTGTTTCCTTGTTTTCAAAAGCACAGTCACGCTTCTTTCTTGATGTTTCGTATATTACTCGAAAAAGACCTGATCAGAAGGAGAGGCACGGCCGGTGAGCCCATAGAGGCATAGCTTTTCATTACGCACATTCACGGTCACTCGATTAGATGGGAGAGGTACGGGCATGGTATGGTATTATATAGAGTCATGCTCGTCTGTGTTTGTGTTCCGAATAATTCCGTTGACTCGATCAGATGGAAACCCAGCGGAAAGGCACCGTTTGGTCTTACCCACAGTCACGTTCTTTTCTTTAATTGCGGAAACCCAGCGGAAAGTGTTCAGGTGTGAACACTCACTGTTTACTCGGTGAGGCACCGAATGGCTTGTTCGAGAGAAGCTGCTGTGGTGTATTCTTTACACGGTGGTGGGTCCCAGGAAGTGACGGCGTGGTATTGTAAATAGTCACGTTATGTTGTTTTCGTGTTCCAAATGATTTCGTTGAACCGTTCGCAACGGCGGGCACATCCGAGCAGCGCGAAGAGGCATGGTTATGATTTTCCAAGAGTCACATTCGTGCGTTTATCGCGGAAACCCAATGGTTCGACGGGCGTCTCTTCGTACCTCCGGAGTGAACGCCACGTGGCGCCGCTCTAGAAACCTAATGGTCCAACGGGTATCTCCTCCGGCGACGCCGCTCTGGCTCGTCGCCCGAGGCCAGGCTTCGGCTATTTAAGGCGGACGGACGGAGTCTTGAAACCCTAGCTAGCCACATTCTACTCCTCCCTTCGTCCGCCGCCAGGCCTTCCATTCCTCTTGCTCATCTCTATTCACTGACCCATCTCTGCCATGGCTGGGCAGAAGGAGACTACTCCGGACTGCCATGCCCTGTCGCGGGAGGAGATCCAGGCTCGCGAGGGTTCCTCGTCTGTAAGTTCACCCTGTTTCTGCTTCTCCTTCATTCGTTTTTTCTTTCTTTTGGCTGCTTTGATTTAGTTTGTGAAACATGAATTATTGTGGTCAGCTGACTCCTAATTTGATGTGGGTGTGTCTTGCTGATACTGATTTACAGTCAGTTGGAGCTACTCTCGTTAACCTGGTCAATGGGATGAATGCCTTGGTTTCAATTGCAAAGGTTGAAAAAACGTACAAGGAGTTGCTGGAGGTCACCTACGAGTGGCAGCAGTTCTACCAGGAAACAAGAGAAGATTTGGAGAAGGCCAATGCCAGCATCGTAGAAATTATGGCTGTGAGGAGCAATCTCCTTGAGGAGCACACCCGGTCGTTGCAAGAATTGGCCGCAGCTGTGAAGCGACATCACGAGAATATGAAGGCGCTGAAGGAGGAGATTGATGAACTGCGCCGGGAGCAAACCAGCAAGAAGGTCGGTGGGGACTAGATATACAGCAGCATCCCTGGCTGTTGTGTGCATCTGGTGTTGTTAAGCAGTGGAGTGGAGTTTGTTACTTTGTCTTGTGAAATTTCGCTATCAGCTACGTACTTTGTTAACAAAATGTATTTTGGTTTCGAGTATCATTGTAATTAGGTGCCGTTACTTATGATGCACGGGACGTGAAGTCTCTGCAGCCACGGTTGTGAACCTAGTATTGTAATGACTTGCGTACTGATGTAGGCATGTACGTTCGTGGCTTTTGTGTGTTGCAGTGTTTCGGGTCACAGACACGGGCTTGCACCCTACAAATTCATGGTGTGGTTTTATACAAAGTCACGTTCGCCTGTATTTGTGTTCGAAATGATTCTGTTGACTCGTTCAGAAAAATAGGCACGTACGCAGGTGAATCCCATGAGAGTCGAGTTGTTTAAAAGCGTAAGTTCCTTGTTTTTAAAAGCCACGGTTCTGTACTGAGTTGCGTCACGCTTCTTTTATTAGAAGCATGGGGGTGAAGTGAATACAGCCGCGGTTCTGTACCAGCCAGCGACATGAGTTGTGTACTGACAATGGCGTGGACGTTCGTGGTAATGTTAAGGGTCACAGGCACGGGCGTGAAGCGCTAAGAGGCATGTTGCCGTATAATATGGAGTCTCGATCCACTGTCTTTCTCTTCCGAGTGCTTGCGTCGACTCGATCAGAAGGAGAGGCACGGCCGGTGAGCCCACAGAGGCATAGCTTTGCATTACGCACAGTCAAGTTCGTTTCTTTAACCCAGCAGAATGGGTTGAGACGCCAACACTTACTGTTGAATCTGTGAGGCACCGAATGGCCTATGTGAGAGACGCTGTTTTTAAAAGCTTCTTTCCGTGTTTTCAAAAGCACTGTCACGCTTCTTTCTTAATGTTTCGTATATTACTCGATAGAGGCGTGGACTCGATTAGATGGGAGAGGGTACGGGCATGGTGTGGTATTATACAGAGTCATGCTCGTCTGTGTTTTTGTTCCGAATAATTCTGTTGACTCGATCAGATGGTAAATCAGCAGAAATACACCGTTTGGTCTTACCCACAGTCACGTTCATTTCTTTAATTGCGGAAACCCAGCGGAAAGGGTTCAGGTGTGAACACTCACTATTTACTCGGTGAGGCACGGAATGGCTTGTTCGAGAGAAGCTGTTGTGGTGTATTCTTTGCACGGTGGTGGGTCCCAGGAAGTGACGGCGTGGTATTGTAAATAGTCACGTTATGTTGTTTTCGTGTTCCAAATGATTCCGTTGAACCGTTCGCAACGACAGGCACATCCGGGCAGCGCGAAGAGGCATGGTTATGATTTACCAAGAGTCACATTCGTGCGTTTATCGCGGAAACCCAACGGTTCGACGGGCATCTCTTTGTACCTCGGGAGTGAACGCCACATGGTGCCGCTCCAGAATCCTAACGGTCCGACAGGCGTATCCTCCGGTGATGCTGGTCTGGCTCGTCGCCCGAGGCCAGGCTCCGGCTATTTAAGGCGGACGGACGGAGTCTCGAAACCCTAGCCACATTCTACTCCTCCCTTCGTTCGCCGCCAGGCCTTCCATTCCTCTTGCTCATCACTATTCACTGACCATCTCCGCCATGGCTGGGCAGAAGGAGACTACTCCGGACGGCCGTGTCCTGTCGCGGGAGGAGATCTCGGCTCGCGAGGGTTCCTCGTCTGTAAGTTCACCCTGTTTCTGCTTCTCCTTCATTCGTTTTTTCTTTCTTTCAGCTGCTTTGATTTAGTTTATGAAACATGAATTATTGTGGTCAGCTGACTCCTAATTTGATGCGGGTGTGTCTTGCTAATACTGATTTACAGTCAGTTGGAGGTAGGGTTAGTCTGCGTCATGGTATTGAACAGAAGTCCCCTGCTGTAGAATTGGGGAGCAGCTGTGGCTCGAAAGAGAAGGGAATGGTGAGTGGGGCGGCGACGGCAAGTGCTGTTAGGTCCTTGTTAGTTAGTCTCAATAACCTGGTCGATGAGATGAATACTTTGGTTTCAATTCCAAAGGCTGACAAAACGTACGAGCAGCTGCTGGAGATCACCTATGCGTGGAAGAAGTTTTGCGAGGAAACAAAGGAAGATTTGGAGAAGGCGAATGCCAGGATCGTAGAAATTACGGCTGAGACGAGAAATCTCCTTGAAGAGCACATCCGGTCGTTGCAGGAATCGGCCGCAGTTGTGAAGTGACATGACGAGAATATGAAGGCGCTGAAGAAGGAGATTGATGAACTGCGCCGGGAGCAAACCAACAACAAGGTTGGTGGGGACTAGGTATACAGCAGCGTCCCTGGCTGTTGTGTGCGTCTGGTGTTGTTAAGTAGTGGAGTGGAGTTTCTTACCTTGTCTTGTGAAATTTCGCTGTCAGCTACCTTGCTAACAAAATGTATTTTGGTTTCGAGTATCATTGTAATTAGGCGCCATTACTTATGATGCACGGGATGTGAAGTCTCTGCATCCACGGTTGTGAACCTAGTATTGTAATGACTTGTGTACTGATGAAGGCGTGTACGTTCGTGGCTTTTCTGTGTTGCAGTGTTCCGGGTCACAGAAACAGGCTTGCATCCCACAGATTCATGGTGTGGTTTTATATAGTCACGTTCGCCTGTATTTGTGTTCGAAATGTTTCCGTTGACTCGTTGAGAAAAATAGGCACGTACGCACGTGAATCCCATGGGGGAATGGTTTCGTCTTTCGCATAGTCACGTTCCTACGTTTATCATGGAAAGAAAGCAGAATGGGTTTAGATGTTAACGCTAGCTGTTTACTTTGTGAGATTCGAGAGTCGAGTTGTTTAAAAGCGTAAGTTCCTTGTTTTTAAAAGCCACGGTTCTGTACTGAGTTATGTCGCGCTTCTTTTATTAGAAGCACGGACGTGAAGTGAATATAGCCGCGGACGATGACTTGTGCACTGACGATGGCGTGGACGTTCGTGGCAGTGTTAAGGGTCACAGGCACGGGCGTGAAGCGCTAAAAGGCATGCTACCGTATAATATAGAGTCACTTTCCCGTGTGTTTGAGTTTCGAATGATTCCGTCGACTCGATCAGACGGGGAGGCACGGGCATTCAGCGCACAAAGGCACCGTCAGGTTCTTTCTTTAATTGGGGAGACCCACCGGAATTGGTTCAGATGTGAACACCCACTGTTTACTCTATGAGGCACGGAATGGCCTATTTGGGAGACGCTGGTGTGGTATGTTCTTCGCACGGTCATGGGTCCCTGGAAGGCACGACGTTTTATTGTGTAGAGTGACGTTAGTTTGTCTTGGTGTTCCAGATGGCGTAGTTTTATGTAGAGTCACGTTCGCCTGTATTTGTGTTCGAAATGATCCCGTTGACTAGTTCAGTAGAAGAGGCACGGACATGAATGCCATCAGGGCATGGTTGGGTCTGTCGGAGAGTCACGTTTCGTAAGTTTATTATTGAAACAAAGCAGGATGGGTTTAGGTGTTAACGCTAAATGTTTACTTTGTGAGTGGCCGGTTCAAGAGTCGAGGTGTTTAAAAGCGTAATTTCCCTGTTTTTAAAAGCACGGCTCTGTGCTGAGTTGCGTGGCGCTTCTTTTATTAGAAGCACGGGCGTGAGGTGTCTAAAGGCACGGCATGGTATTGTGTAGAGTGACGTTAGATTGTCTTGGTGTTCCATATGGCGTGGTTTTATGTAGAGTCACGTTCGCCTGTATTTGTGTTCGAAATGATTCCGTTGACTCGCTCAGAAGAAGAGGCACGGACATGAATGCCATGAGGGCTTGGTTGGGTGTGTCGGAGAGTCACGTTTCGTAAGTTTATTGTTGAAACAAAGCGGAATGGGTGTAGGTGTTAACGCTAAATGGTTACTTTGCAAGTGGCCGGTTCAAGAGTCGAGGTGTTTAAAAGCATAATTTCCTTGTTTTTAAAAGCCAAGGCTCTGTGCTGAGTTGCGTGGCGCTTCTTTTATTAGAAGCACGGGCGTGAAGTGACTACAGCTACGGTTCTATACGAGGTAGCGACACAACTTGTGCACTGACGATGGCGTGGACGTTCGTGGCAGTGTTAAGGGTCACAGGCACGGGCGTGAAGCGCTAAAAGGCATGCTGCCGTATAATATAGAGTCAGTTTCCTGTGTGTTTGTGTTCTGAATGATTCCGTCGACTCGATCAGACGGAGAGGCACGGGCGTTCAGTGCACAAAGGCACCGTCAGGTTCTTTCTTTACTTGGGGAGACCCAACGGAATTGGTTCAGATGTGAACACCCACTATTTACTCTGTGTGGCATGGAATGGCCTATTTGAGAGACGCTGGTGTGGTATATTCTTTGCACGGTCATGGGTCCCAGGAAGGCACGGCGTGGTATTGTGTAGAGTGACGTTAGTTTGTCTTGGTGTTCCAGATGGCGTGGTTTTATGTAGAGTCTCGTTCGCCTGTATTTGTGTTCGAAATGATTACGTTGACTCGTTCATAAGAAGAGGCACGGACATGAATTCCATGAGGGCATGGTTGGGTCTGTCGGGGAGTCATGTTTTGTAAGTTTATTGTTGAAACAAAGTGGAATGGGTTTAGATGTTAACGCTAAATGTTTACTTTTCGAGTGGCCGGTTCGAGAGTCGAGGAGTTTAAAAGCGTAATTTCCTTGTTTTTAAAAGCCACGGCTCTGTGCTGAGTTGCGTGGCGCTTCTTTTATTAGAAGCACGGGCGTGAAGTGACTACAGGTACGGTTCTGTACCTGGTAGCGACATGACTTGTGCACTGACGATGGCGTGGACGTTCGTGGCAGTGTTAAGGGTCACATGCACGGGCGTGAAGCACTAAAAGGCATGCTGCCCTATAATATAGAGTCATGCTCCCATGTGTTTGTGTTCCGAATGATTCCGTCGACTCAATCAGACGGAGAGGCACCGTCGTTCAGCGCACAAAGGTTCTTTAATTGGGGAGACCCAGCGAAATTGGTTCAGATGTGAATACCCACTGTTTACTCCGTGAAGCACAGAATGGCCTATTCGAGAGACGCTGGTGTGGTATCTTCTTCGCACGGTTATGGGTCCCAGGAAGGCACGGCTTCGCATTGTGTAGAGTGACGTTAGTTTGTCTTGGTGTTCCAAATGATTCTGTTTAATCGTTCGCACTGAAAGGCACAACTATGAAGTCAGTAGAGGCACGGTTATGCGTTACACAAAGTCACATTCGTGTGTTGATTGCAGAAACCCCACCGTTCGACGGGTGTCTCCTCGTATTCGGTGTGAACGCCGCTCCGGAAACCCAAGGGTGAGACATGCGTTTCCTCCGGTGACGCTGCTCTGGAGGAGGTGGAGGTATTTAATAGAGTGAATGCCACGTGTCGGCGCTGCGGAATCCAAAAGGGCCGACGACCGTCTCATCCGTCGGTGAAGTGAACGCCGCGTGTGACCGTTCCGGCTCATCGCCCGAGGTCAAGAAGCAGTTATTTAAGCCGAGCGGCGTCCGCCACCACTAGACATCATCGTGCTTCTCCCTCTTTCGAAGGCAATCTTAGGAAATCACCTATCTTCCTCTTTTCGTTTGTGACGTTCCCCGCCATGGTTCGGCACAAGATAACTACTTATGCGATGTTTACTCCCGAGCGTCGCTTTCAGTTGCAGGAGGACATCCGTTCGAGGCGCGCCGCTCGGGTCGCAGCGGGCATGTCTCCGGACTCGCCGGGGCCGGAGGAAGTGGAGGTGGATGCATCGGAGCTCATGCAGGGAGTTGATCCAGTGGGGGAGATGTGATGGAGGAAGAGGATGGGGTGATCCAGTGTGGGGAGATGTGATGGAGGAAGAGGAGGGGGTGACAAGGATGAGGAGGACGACGAGGAAGGCGTGGACGAGGATGACGAGGACGACGAGGAAGGCATGGACGAGGATGAGGAGGAGGACGAGGAAGGTGTGGACGAGGACGACAAGGAAGGCGTGGACGAGGATGACGAGGAATGCTTGGACGAGGATGACGAGGACATCGACGAAGTCTTGGACGAGGATGACGAGGAAGGCGTGGACGAGGACGAGGAGGAGGCTGGTGACGAGGAAGACGAGGACGACGAGGAGTGGGGTGACGAGGAAGATGAGGCGGAGTTCTATCTCGGTGAGTCGGCCTTGATGGCGGAGCAGACCGCTATCCTGGAGTCCATCCAAGATGAGGCGTATGTGGAGTCCAACCGGCACTTCCTCCGGGAAGAACATGCGAAGACCGATGTGCTCTTCGACGAGCTGGATGCGGAGCAAGAGGCGGAGGCGAATGACGTCCATGTCAGAATGGAGATAGTGGACATCTCCGACGACGGGGAGTAGTGTAGTTTTGTTGGTAGATGTTTGCTTTTCCATGGTTTTTATGCTTTTCATGTTTTGTGTGTCTGTAAAGGTTGAACAATGTCAAGCAATCGTCGATGTCAGAACAGAGACAGTTTTGTTTCCATGTCAAGCAATCGTGTTTTGTTATTAAGTAGTAGTACTACCCCGTCCCAAAATAAATGTGTCAACTTTGCAGTACAATTCACATTGTACTGGTTAGTACAGGGTTGAGCGAATTAATTTGTGATGGAAGGTGTATGTTTTATTACAAATTGCAGTTTCAAGTACCATATTTGGGTCGGAAGGCGTATGTTTTACTACACTGTATTGTTTTATTATAGATTGCAGTTTCAAGTACAAAATAAAGGTCTCAACTAGGGCACATATTTGATTCTAGAGATTTCAGTGTGGTTAGATTTGAATATGGTTTCAACATGGTTAGATTCTAGAGAGGCACTCAACAACATGCACAAAAAAGCCACAGATGTGCTTCTGAGAAGCACCGTCTTGCATGGTTTTACCGCAAGATGGGATTCGACATTTATCCAGGACATTCTGGGTTTTATAAGTGTAGAAAGAATTGTGTTTCACTTATATGTTGTGTGGCAGAGGAACGGCAATTACTTTTGTGAGAGGCATGTATGTGCCGACGGAACGGGCACGGTCACGTATGAAATAGGTGCAAGGTGGTCCCTAATGTCTCCTTAATGTATCATCTATACACTTTACTGTTACAAGCACGATCGTCGTTCTTGTCGAGGCACGGAGGTGAAGGATGGAGCCTTTGCCTTTGCGATAGTCACGTCCCATATTAAGAAGGAAGCAAATCTTCACAGACCCGATACGTCGGAAGCTGGTCGTAAGGCACGCTCCTGCCTCTGCGTTTTCGATGATGTCACGTTTAGTGCCAGTGGGGTGGACGTAATGCTCAGTTTGCTGATGTTTTTGTTGTCAGCAACTTTCTTAACATGTTACGTAGAGGTATGGTTTTACCCGATGTAGAGGCATGCACGTAACTAACTGGAGGCACGGAGACGTGATTCTAAGGGAGGTACGGACGCGAAAAGGATCGTGATGCAAGGACGTGAAGGTGTGCCTCTGCTTTAAAGAAGCTTTCACTGACACATTTTCATCGCAGGGGGCATGGACTATGAGCTCCATGTGTTTTCGAAGGCATTAGGCCTCATTAATGAACATATCAGAGAGAAGGTGAATCTTTTGGTTGACGTCTAGAATGTTGCGTAAAAGGACATGAAGCCAAGTTATGCACGGTCCCCTTGGTATCAGAGGCACATAGGCACATAAGTGCCTATTGTGGTGCACTGGAAATAAGCTTGTGCAAAAGACATGTAAACTGCAAGCAAACTACAAGGTTAACTGCGACACAAGCAAACCTAAATTTATAACAAGCAAACGACAGTCTTGAGGGAAAGCAAATCTAATGAGAAATCTAGAATGGCATGAGCAATGTTCTAGATACTTTTGTTGACCGGGACCACCTGCTTCAGTAGTCGTAGTCGCCACAGGACCTAGCGCGCTTCCTGGTCTGCTCCTTGTCGAGTTTTGCCCGGCGAAGACCTTCCTGGATGATGGTGAGGCGGCTCCATATCTCGTACGCAGCGTAAGCGTCCTTTGCCGCGTACTCGATGTGCCTCATGGACACGGGCATGCACGCCCAGCGGCTGCGTTCTGCATTGGTGAGCTCTACGTCGTGGACAAGGATGCCTGAGACGTCCCCAAGGGAGTCCAGAGGCTTGGTAGCTGTAGGCACCCTCCATTCCTTCTGGATGTCGACGAAGTGGGCGATCTCCAGTCCGACGCGGCCGAGCATCTCTATGTGGCCGTCGATGGAGAAGCAAACAAACGTGTACCTGGGGTCCGCGAGGAAGTTGTCAAACTTGGTGCAGTTCTTGTCGGCCGCGCTCAGTTGGAAGAGCAGCATCGGATGATCCTTGCCGACGGAGAGCTGGACAAGGGCGGGTTTCTGATCTTCGCCATGGTCGTTGGTGTACTTCACATCAACTCCGACGATCTTGTGGCGCTCGAACTGGAGGTGTCGCTCATACTGCTCAATGGTGGTCGCCGCCTTGTGCAAGTCGTTGGTGTGGATCACGTGCAACTTTGTGTTGCCGTGGGCCTGCACCTCCATGAATTCCCTGGTGAATCCCATGGCCTGGAGCAGTTGGTCCTCCTGCAACCTGGTTGTTCGTGGGAGCGCAATGGCGATTTCTGTTCTTTGTGTGTGAGAAGGCCGCGGCGGGAGTCTAAATTTAAGGGCGGGGAAGTGGCAAAGGAGTGCGGTTGTGCACATCGTGGGTTCTGGATCGTGGTTTTTCTTTATAAAAAATAAAAATAAAATCAGCAGTTATATTTTTAAGAACCGTCGTATCTCCAGCAAGTCGTGGAGATGATCGTTGTCTTGCGTAGTTTGCTGTCAAATGTTAACTTTTAGAATTTATCTCGTGAGGCATGTAGGGGCGGTATGTAGAGGCACAAGTCTCTGACCAAGAGAAGCATGCTTCAAGTGGCAACTTTAACTCTCAAACACACAGGCGTGGTACATTTATTGGGAGTGGCAATTGTTTTCAGTGATACATTCGCTGGTAGGAGCAGTGCTGTGTTTCTTCAGAGGCACTATTGTGTGTCTGTGTTGCAGCTGACGCTACGAGATGGTCAGAAAGAACGAGAAGCAACGAGAGGCGTGGTCATGCAGCTGCAAGAAGCACTCATACAACGAGAGGCGAAACAAGAGGCACAGATACGATGCTACGTGAGGCACGGAGTTGAAGCTACGTGATTGCACGAACGTCAATTCGTGCTATGGTGCTACGTGAGGCACGGGCGCGAACAAATAGCCGTGCACTCAACTACATGCGCAAAAAGCCACAGATGTGTTTCTGAGAAGCACCGGCCTCCATGGTTTTACCGCAAGGTGGGGTTCGACATTTATCCAGGGCATTCCGAGTTTTACAAGTGTAGGAAGAATCGTTTTTCACTTATATGTTCTGTGGCAGGGGCACGGCTATTACTTGTGTGACGAAGGAATGTACATCGAATGTACGTGACGCGAGGATTGACAATAGGCGTCCGTTACTGTTTTCCCGGAATGTTTTTCAATTAACTGCGAGAGGCATGAATGTGCCGACGGAATAGCCACGGTCATGTCTGAAATAGTTGCAAGGCCGTCCCTAAGGTGTCCTATACGCTTTACAGTTACAAGCACGGTCGTCGTTCTTGCCGAGGCACAGAGGTGAATAATGGAGCCTATGCCTCTGCGATAGTCACCTCCCATATTAAGAAGGAAGTAAATCTTCATAGACCCGATACGTCGGAAGTTGGCCGTAAGGCACGCTCCTGCCTCTGCGTTTTCGGTGACTTCACGTTTAGTGCCAGCGGGGTCGACGTAATGCTCGGTTTTCTAATGTTTTTGTTGTCAGCAACTTTCTTAACATGTTACGCACGACAGAGGTATGGTTTTACCCGACGAACTGGAGGCACGGACGTGATTCTAAGGGAGGTAGGGATGCGAAGGATCGTGATGCAAGCACGTGAAGGTGTGCCTCTGTTTTCAAGAAGCTTTCATTGACATGTTTTCATTGCGGGGCCATGGCCTATGAGTTTCATGTGTCTTCGAAGGCATTCGGCCTCATTAACGGACGTGATGTCAATTTATGCACGGTCTCCATAGGAGTGGAGGCACCGAAGTGCCTTCGTGGGTGTTTTAAGTAGTTGGTGTTATTGACGGACAACCGTGCCTCTGTAGTGTTCTTCTCTGAGGGTCACGGGCGTAAGCAATGTTTTCCAAGGAGAATAAACACCTAACTACCTCTGTATTCAAAATGTTTTTCCAAAGTGTTCCATACGAACGATTTTTAATATTTGTGTGTGCAATGGTTTGTTAGAACATTGTGCACTGCTTTTAGGAGCATTCTGTAATTGTTGTCCCTGCATTTCGATGCTGCATCCACAAAGGTACTAGTGCATTGCATGCTCGTCATTTTTGTGGATTGCTATGTGTACCTGCTCTGTGCGTTACGCTAATCGTATAGTATCTGTACTGTGTTTATATTTTTCAGTTCACGCCAATATATTCTAATAATAGAAAACTGCAACATTGCACTGGAAATAAACTTGTTCAGAAGATATGTAAACTGGAAGCAAACTACAAGGTTAACTGTGACACAAGCAAATCTAAATTTAGAGCAAGCAAACGGCAGTCTTGAGAGAAAGCAAATCTAACGGGAAATCTAGAATGGCATGAGCAATCTTCTAGTTACTTTTCTTGGACGGGACCACCTGCTTCAGTAGTCGTAGTCGCCCCCGGACCTTGCGCGCTTCCTGGTCTGCTCCTTCTCGAGTTTTGCCCGGCGGAGGCCTTCCTGGATGATGGTGAGGCGGCTCCATATCTCGTACGCAGCGTAAGCATCTTTTGCCGCGTACTCAATGTGCCTCATGGACAGGGGCATGCGCGCCCAGCGCTGGTGCTCTGCGTTGGTGAGCTTCTTCTTCATGTTGTTGTAGTAGTCGTGGACAAGGATGCCTGAGACATCCCCAAGGGAGTCCAGAGGCTTGGTAGCTGTACGCACCCTCCATTCCTTCTAGATGTCGACGAAGTGGGCGATCTCTAGTCCGACGCGGCCGAGCATCTCTATGTCGCCGTCGATGGAGAAGCCAGCAAACGTGTATCTGGGGTCGGCGAGGAAGTTGTCGAACCTGGTGCAGTTCTTGTCGGCGGCGCTCAGTTGGAAGAGCAACACCGGATGATCCTTGCCGACGGAGAGCTAGATGAGGGCTGGTTTCTGATCTTCGCCAACGTTGTTGGTGTACTCCACGTCAACTCCGACGATCTTGTGGCGCTCGAATTCGAGGTGTCGCTCGTACTGCTCGATGCTGGTCGCCGCCTTGTGCAAGTCGTTGGTGTGGATCACGTGCAACTTGGTGTTGCCGTGGGCCAGCACCTCCATGAATTCCTTGATGAATCCCATGGCCTGGAGCAGTTGGTCCTCCTGCAACCTGGTTTTTCATGGGGAACAATGAGTGGGAGCGCAATGGCGATTTCTGTTGTTTGTGTGTAAGAAGGCCGCGGCGGAAGTCTAAATTAAGGGCGGGGAAGCGGCAAAGGAGTGCACGATCTCACTATCGATGCGGTTGTGCACATCGTGGGTTCTGGATCATGGTTTCATGTCCCTGGTGGTGCGGTTGTGCACATCCTGGGTTTTTTATCGTGGTTTTTCTTTATAAAAAATAAAAATAAAATCAGCAGTTATGTTTTTAGCAACCGTCGTATCTCCAGCAAGTCGGGGAGATGATCGTTGCCTTGCGTAGTTTGCTGTCAAATGTTAACTTTTACAATTTATCTCGTGAGGCATGCAGGGGCAGTATGTAGAGGCACAAGGCTCTGACCAAGAGAAGCATGCTTGAAGTGGCTGGTTTAACTCTCAGACACACGGGCGTGGTACATTCATTAGGAGTGGCAATTGTTTTTAGTGATACATTCGCTGGTAGGAGCAGTGCTGTGTTTTTTCAGAGGCACTGTTGCAGCTGACACTACGAGATGGACAGAAAGAACAAGAAGCAATGACAGCCGTGGATATGCAGCTGCAAGAAGCACTTATACAACAAGGCACAAGTAGAGGCATAGATACGATGCTATGTCAGACACAGAAATGAAGTTACGTGATTCACGGACGTCAATTCGTGCTATGGTACTACGTGAGGCACAGGCACGAACAAATAGCCGTGCACTCAACTACATGCGCAAAAAGCCACATATGTGTTCCTGAGATGCACCGGCCTCCCTGGTTTTGCCGCAAGGTGGGATTCGACATTTATCCAGGGCATTCCGGGTTTTACAAGTGTAGGAATAATCGTTTTACACTTATATGTTCTGTGGCAGAGCCACGACAATTACTTTTGTGACGAATGAATGAACGTCGAATGTACGTGACGTGAGGATTGACAATAGGCGTCCGTTACTTTTTTTGCGGAATGTTTTTCAATTAACTTTGAGATGCATGAATGTGACGACGGAACAGGCATGGTCATGTCTGAAATAATGGCAAGGTGGTCCCTAATGTGTCCTGAATGTGTCACCTGTAACGCTGCATTGTTACAAGCACGGTCGTTATTCTTGTCGAGGCACGGTCTTGAGAGTCATGAATGTGCCGACTCAACAGGCACGGTCATGTCTGAAATAGTTGCAAGTACGAGATGGGCAGAAACAACGAGAAGAAACGAGGGGCGTGGGCATGCAGCTGCGAAACACAGTTATACAGCGAGTAGCACAGCTAGAGGCACTGGTACGATGCTACGTGAGGCACGGACATGAACCTATGCGAAGGCATGAATGTTTAAGGTGACTGAGCCATAGGGGAAGGCGCTAGGTTTTTAGGAGAAGTGTTGTGCGGTTGACAGAGGTGTATGCTTGAGCTCATCGGAACAAACTACTTGGCATGACGCTATTCTGCGGAGCAGCATAGTGAAAAATATGTATACTATTGACGTGCAGAGCTAGCAACGTCACTAAACTGTTCTGAAACATACTTCACCACAGCCATTCATCCTCCATTATTATTCAGCGAATCCTTTTATTATTATCAGAGATAAATAAACTAACCCACGTAAGTGTTTCACCTTCTTTGACAGGGAATTTTCAACACCGTCCTCTTGGACATAATTATATGCTCAGTTACATACCATGACATAACTAAATAACAAAACTGATGTGTACAGGTTGTTCAAAAAACAGACATAAATTACTAAACTAGGAAGTATAGCCGTCGGCAACGCTCTATCAGAAAAGGTCGTTGATTATCATCCGCAGCAGCTTCATGTTTCCCAATGTTGGCCACCGCTTTTCAATTGTGAAAAGGACAACTGAACCAACCCTTAGCTGAGGTTCCCGGGCAAAATCTGAAAAACCGGTCACCTCCATCCTGCCGTCGGTTCGTATGGAGTACGTTGTGCTCATGTCTATTGCATCATACATCTCTGTTAGGCTGATACCACCGTTTTGAGGTAGATATCCCAGGTTCATCTTTAGAAGCCTCACAACGGCAGACGGGATTCTCTGCAGATTGTACCGATATTACTAGATAAAATCAATGCACAAGGACATAAAACATCGAAAATAGCAAACAAAACCATGGCAGTGGATCAAAACAAATATTCAATGACTAACCAGACGACCATTTATGACATTGGTGATGTTTAGACGCTGCACAAAGGGTATGGTGGGGAAGTCGTTAGACTCAAACACATAGTATATCATCTGTCCAAATTGTCTGTATGAGAGGTTTACGCCTCGACCGAACACTGTTTTCCCAATGTACTCCCTCTCCGAGTCATTTAGAAAATCAAGAGCTGCATGGAAAAAATAACTCATTTTCAAACAAATTTGTTTAAACAGATGAACTCGGTATTTAAGTTTAAAATGAATGGTTAAATTCAATGCATGTGATCAAGTTGGGATGATAATCAACAGAATTGCATAAAATGTTTTCAAAATAACTTTGACTATAAGTATGTCATTAATTTAGTGGACAGGGGTAGGAGCACCAAAGTATGCTGGTAAACGTGGTTGATAAAACAGGATGGAAGTTGGTGCACTTACCTGGTGATGGTTTGGGGAGGGGCTTGTGACCTCCTCGAGAATCACTGAGTCTCATATATATCTCAATGGACAGATTCCCAGTATCCAGGTTTATGATGATTAGATCTCGATAATGAAGATCGTTGAGGGAGTCCTGGATTAGGGGGTCCTCGGACAGCCAGACTATATACTTTAGCCGGACTATTGGACTATGAAGATACAAGATTGAAGACTTCGTCCCGTGTCCGGATGGGACTCTCCTTGGCGTGGAAGGCAAGCTTGGCGGATAGGTAGATCTCCTCCCTTGTAACCGATTCTGTGTAACCCTAGCTCCCTCCGGTGTCTATATAAACCGGAGGGCTTAGTCCGTAGGACAACAACAATCATACCGTAGGCTAGCTTCTAGGGTTTAGCCTCTACGATCTCGTGGTAGATCAACTCTTGTAATACTCATATAATCAAGATCAATCAAGCATGAAGTAGGGTATTACCTCCATCGAGAGGGCCCAAACATGGGTAAACATCGTGTCCCCCATCTCCTGTTACCATCCGCCTTAGACGCACAGTTCGGGACCCCCTAACCGAGATCCGCCGGTTTTGACACCGACATTGGTGCTTTCATTGAGAGTTCCACTGTGCCGTCATCATAAGGCTTGATGGCTCGTCTCGTTGTCAAGGACAACATCACTTCTGAGGGAGCCCTGGTTGTAGGCCAAACTCTCCGACTAGGCGGCTTCATCATGACCGCCCGTTCGGCCGTTGCGCCGATGATGACTTCTTGGGTCATCAAAAACAGCCTCCACGTCAGCTCGGGATTCGCCGAGCAGATGGATCCGATGGAGCTCTCTTCCTTGAATGAGCTCTTGGATCGCATCGCCGCCTTGGGAGTCGCTATGGACTATGATCGGATCGGGCTTAAACCTGACCAAAGGGAGATTAACTCTCCGCCGGTCACCCATCAGATAGCGGTGGTGGAGGAGCAACGCAGCGATTCTTCCTCTATCTTGAGGACAAACTATGTCCGGATTCCCGAGCTCTCCGAGCCGGATACCCGTTTGCGGCAGGACATGGCCCAAGCCTTGAACTTAGAATCAAGCAGCGGGCCAGACCTATTGGGCAACATCCCGGAACCCGAACTTCCAAGCTCGGAAACTTCTCCGCCCCCAGGTCTTAGATCGGGTGAGGGTTCGGACCTAAATCTACCCACCCACCCAGATATAAGTGATCTTTCTGTCGGGTGGTAGGTGCGACATATGCCAACGGGTGGCTTATCATTGCGGGTGCCAGTAAGACGTCGCCGTTGCCTGGAAACGGGATGAGGCGAAGACATGCACGCTGGCGAATCTTACCCAGGTTCGGGGCTCTCCGTGGAGATAACACCCCTAGTCCTGCTCTGCGGGGTCTCCGCATGATCACTAGATCAGAACGAGTAGCTACAAATGCTCCTTGAGCTGTCGGGTTCAAGGGAGAAGAAGAGCAAGGCTAGCTCTCACTTCCCTCACTATATGGTGTGTGTGTAACTCTAAGAAGCCAACCCTTTGCATGGGTGCCCCGGGGGGTTTATATAGGCCTACCCCCCAGGGGTACAATTGTAATCCGGCTGGGCGCGGGTCCCAGTCGTCAGTGTCTGCGCTCGCCGGCTTCTCCGCCGGCCGTTGGGGCCCGCCGACTGGTGGGTCCCGCCGGCTGCCGCCCTTTTGGTCGACAGACCGGCCCCACCACCTGGGGGTCTTGTCGGCGGCCGTTTACTGTAGCCTCGCCTCTGATGACGAGGGCTTTGTCGAGGTAAGCGTGGCTACAGTGTGCCGCCTCGAGGGCTCTCACTGTAGCCTTACCTCGTCTTGTCTCCTTAATGTGGCACATGCTTCGAGGGAGGGGGTAGCCGGCTTCTGGGGGCCGGCTACGCCCCTGGCCGACTGTGGGAGGCCGGGCCGCCTTCGTATCTCTCTCTGGCTAAAGGGGCCCGCCGCCCGTGGGCCGTACTGGCGTCTGTCGTGGATGACGTTGAGATCAGCATGGCTACAGGGCCGAGCTGGACGGGGGATGGCCGACCCGTACGGCGTCCTGTGGCCACGCCTGCCTCGGGATTCGGGGGTAGTGGGCCGCACTGTAGCCACACCCCGTCCCGTCACCGTTATGTGGGCGTAGTTTCGGTGGGTGCTGTCTTGACCGGCTTCTTGGAGTCGGCGCTCTTTATGGCCGGCTCTGGGGAGTCGGCATTCTCTACGGCCGGCTTCCTGGAGTCGGCCATCTCGTAGCTATCTTGGGGGAGGTTGCTGAGGCTGGGTCGCCTTCTGAGAGTCGGCTTCTGGGGTAGCCGTCTAGGGGGAAGGCGGCCCAAAGCTTTGAATGCTTGATGGATCAAATGGTCTGATAATTTCTGAAGAGCCAGGGGTAGTCGGTTAGGCTACCCGTGGCCATTTACTTCGACAGTAGTCCCCGAAGCTGATTGAGCTTCGAGGTTGGGTAGGAGTCGAGAAGCTCGATCAGCTTCCTATCTTGTCAAGCCGGCAGCTGGGAGCCGACTTTGGTTGGGGCGCCGTCTCGGCGAAATTTTTTGGAGTCGGAAGGCGGGAGCTTGCCAGCGCGCGCACCGGGCCGCGGGCCGGCCACTTCCCTTGGCTAAAAAGCCTGCCAGCCCACGCGCGCGACAGGACGTCGCCACAGGCTGGGGGCCCGCCATGCCCATGCCCGGGCCCAGGCGCGGATTCTCTGCGGCCCGAAGCCGCCCGCACGTCTTCCTGCGGCGGTTTCGGCACGCTTTTAGGGCGGAATGATCGCGAGGCGTGGAGGGAGTGGGTGCAGTTAATCCCACGTCTCGCCCCACGCCCTGCCTCCCCGGCTTCACCAGGCGAAGCTATAAGTAGGGGGAGGGGGGAGAGCGGCAGCCGCTCGCATGCCCCTTCCCTTTCCGACATCTTCTTCCTTCTGCCCTTTCTTGCAACGGCGCCTCGCCGCCGCGCTGCTCCACAACTCGATCCTCCGCCGCCGCGCTCGTTCTCGCCAGCCCCACGCCATGATGCAGTATGGCAGGGATTGGGACGGCTCCAACGTCCACGAGGATCACGTCGAGTTCCTCCGCAAGACGCGGCGGCTGCCCGGCGCGGACAAGGTGGAGGTCCGCCTTGCGCCGGCGAAGGAGATCACGCAGGAGCCGGAGGAAGGCGAGCGGGTAGTCTTCCACTCGCATTTCTTGCACGGCATCGGCTTGCCCGTGAGCGCCTTCTTCCGCTCCTTTCTCGAGTTTTACCAACTCCAGTCGCACCACCTCACCCCGAACACGGTGGTGCTGCTGTCTGCCTTCGTCACCTTGTGCGAAGGCTACCTCGGCGTCCTCCCCACCCTCGAGCTCTGGGGGGAGTTCTTCCAGTCCAAGCTGGGCACGCGCATGCAGGGCATGCCGGCTCAGAGTGGCGCCTTCATCGCGATGCGGAGGGTGGCTGCCGACAACCCCTTCCCCGTCATCATGCTGATCCAGTCGGTGAAGTTATGGTAGAAGTCATACTTCTACGTGAAGAACGTCGCTCCGCGGGGAGACTACGTCAATCTGCCGGCTTACGTAGCTGGCCCACCGGTAGGCAGGCAGCCCCGGTGGTCCTACCGGGCCGTGACGCTGACACCGGCTGGAACCGCAGTTGTCGCCCGAGTGCGAGCGATGATCCAGTCGGAGGGCTTGTCGGGGCCTGACCTGCTGGCCGCCTTCGCCACGCGCCGGGTGCTCCCGCTCCAGAGCCGCCCTCATCTGATCTGTCCAATAAGCGGCCAGCTTGATCCAAGCCGGATGTGTACCAAAGACATGTCGCACGACGAGGTGGCCTATATGGTGAACTACCTTGCGAACTGCAAGCTCTCCGCAGAGTGGCAGTTCGGCAAGGAGCCATATTGCCGAGCCCATCCGCCGCCCACGGTATGTTCTCCTTGGCTCTTCTTCTTCTCTCAGTTTTGTCGCCGAGTTCCTTTTGGCCGACTCTGACTAGTCGGCTTGTCTCGACAGAGCCCTCTTCTTCGGCCTGCAGGCGGGTCGGACGCGGAGCGCCGATTCGTCCCCGACCGGACGGAGCACGATCTGGAGGACCCCGACTTGGGGGCGGCCGCTATGGATGACAACACCGAGGCGGGCGGTGGCCAAGCCGGCGGTGAAGCAGGCGGCTCCGGGCTTGGAGTCACCTTCGATGACTGGCCGGATGACGACGAGGCTGAAGTCGTCCCACGCCGTCAGCCGGCGTCTGGCCACGGCGCGGGTTCCTCCGCTGCGCCGCCTGCTCGGGGCAGTGGGAAAAAGCGTCGCGCCGCGCCGGGCTTGTTCGGCAGTCGGCCGAAGAAGCTCAGAGGCGGGGCAGCGGCGACCAGGCGGGAGGAGGCAGCCGCGAAGGTGGCTCGCTTTCGCAAGGCGGTGAAGCAGCCTCAGACGGTGTCGGCGTAAGCATACTCTCCTTCTTGCATTCTCTTTTCTTTTCTCTGGTAGCTCCTGAATCCTTGTCTTTTTCTCCAAACAACCAGAGCTCCATTGTCGCTCGAGCGGGCTGCTGCCGCCTCCGTCGTTGGGTCGCCAGGAGGATCCGGGAGCACTACTCGCCGCGTGGACCCCCGTGCCGATCTTCAGGCGGCGACGGAGCGGAACGCGCGGGAGGCGCGGTAGGCGGAGGCGTTGAGGGTGGCCGCCGCCAAGGCGGCGCAGGAGGAGGAGGCGGCGAAGGCGCGCGCTGACGCCGCAGCCAAGGCCCAAGCAGAGGCTGCGGCTGCGGCGATGGCGGAGGGGGCCTTGCTGGTCACCCCACTGCGCGTCGCGGCGCCTGGGGCCCCGGAGCCCCCGCCACAAGAAGCCGGCGGTGACCAGCCGGGGCTGGAGAGGGATGACGACGTCGTCATCCTGGAGAGGGCGGCGGTACCGACCCCGTCGACTGGGGCGGTTCAAGGCAGCCGGCCTGATCTGCCGCCTCCGCAGTCGGCGGGGGGCGAGCCGGCCGTGAGGACTGAGCTGGCGGTCCGGACGCCGCCGTGCCGGCGCGCGGGGAAGGCCGCGTCAGAGCCGCAGAAGGCTGCGTCGGAGCCGCAGCCGGCCGCGGGCTCCAGCTCGTCAGCCCAGGATGTGGAGGCGGCCAGCGCCACCTCGGGGTGGACGCCGGGCGGAGGGACGGCCGTGATGAATGTGGCCGCGCAGGACGTCCGGACCCGGCTCCAAGCCCAGGCTACGGCGCTGAGGCGATACAACGATGAGTTCCTTGCGACGCGAGTGGCCATCCGGGTTAGTCTTCTTATCTTGCTTCTTTTTTATCTTGGTTTCTTCCGTGGGGGCGCGTCAGCGCACCCACTGGGTGTAGTCCCCGAGTTCCGAGTCAGCTGCTGAGCAGGCGGCTTGGAACTTTTTAGCGGATCTAGTTTTGCTATTCCTTCTCTTACTTCGCTCTTCTGCCTGTCTTGCAGGACTACCACAATCTTCGCGCAGCTGCCTTCAACTCCCAGGCTCGGGAGCTGACCCAGAAAACCGCCGACCTAACTGAGAGCCGGGGTAAGTGCTTTGTCCTTTATCTCACGTGGGGGCGCGTCAGCGCACCCACTGGGTGTAGTCCCCGAGATTTGGGCCGACTGCTGAGCAGTCGGGTCGGATCTTCCTTGACGACTTCCTCTTATTGCTTCTTCTTTTTCTGCCATCCCTGCAGCGGCCAACGCCAGTCTGAGGGCACAGCTGGGAGGGTCTCAGGCTGCCCTTCGTGCCAAGGAGGCCGAGTTTGCCGGCTTGGTGCAGGAACGTGACCGCCTGGCCAAGAGGTTGGCCGACCAGGAGGAGGGCCACAAGGCGGCTCTGAAGGCGGTGCAGGACAGCGAAGCCGCCCTCCAGGCCGAGTACGAGACAGAGGCGGCTGGCTGGGCCGAAGCAAAGCAGACTCTGATCAATGGCTATGGCCAGATCGAAGATTTGGTTGACGGTAAGCCGCCTACTTCTTCGTCCTTTCTTGCCGCCTGCCGCTTTTGGCTCGTTTTCTGACTTGGTGTTTTCTCTTCTTTCTCTTTCTTTCTTGCGCAGAGTACTTTCCTGGCTACTCTACCACCGCCAACCAGATCATCGAGGCCCGCCACGAGGCACGGAGGCAGGCTGGCACTGAGATTGCGCCAAACGCTAGCCGGTCGCTGGAGGAGCAGCTCTTGGCGATCCAGGCTCGCCTCCAGCCGGCTTATCGACTGCTCCGCCGTCTTCAACGTGCCGGGGCGCAGGTGCTGGCCGCCCTCTGTCCTGGCGAAGTGGTTCCCCGCACCCCCAGTCGGACTGCCGACTGGCTGGAGGTGGCGGTCGGCCGCTTTGAAGCCTGGAAGGCTTCGGCGGCTCGGTCCGGCGCCAGGCGGGCGCTGCAGTTCGTCAAGGCCTGGTATCCTGGCCTAAGTCTGGACCAGCTGGCTACCTGGCGGCAGCAGGCCGACAAGGAGCTGGAGCCGGCGCGGCCGGCTATCATCCGGCGGGCTTCGGCGATCGCCGACTACACCGACACCAGCGCCTTCGCCCCTGAGGTAGATGACAACGGTGTTGCCCAGCCGGAGGACTGGTTCGGGCTGAACCCAGCAGACGACGAAGACTCGGCGGAGGAGATCGACTCCAGCGATGAGGGTGAAGAAGAGGAGGAGGAGGGTGAAGACGCTAGGCCGGATGGTGGGGCGGCCGGCCAGCCTCAGCCTGATCGTGCCTCCAGCAACACGTCACGCGCGGGTGCGTCGCCTGCCACCGGTGGTGATCAAGCTGAGACCCGCCAGCCGGCCACTCCTTTAGCCGGCGACGCCATCTCCACTGGCCAACCCGGCTCCCGCATCGCACCTTTAGTCTAGTCTGCTGTCTTTTATTTTCCTGTCTTGTCACTTTTGGAACAATATTCTGTTAAGTTTACACAATTCCACCCACTGGGGGTGTATTCGAACTATGTCGATTGCCGGCCTGTTGGGGGCTTTATATGTATATATGACTATGCATGTGTTTTGGCTTTTCCTTGTTCTTTGCTTTTCATCCTTCTGTTGTTTCCTTTGCCGCCCTCCCTTGGTTGCCGCCTCCCAGACAGACAGTTGCTCTGCAATCTGTAGCTGGAGAAGTGCTTGGCCAATTGGGAGGGCAAGTACTCTAGCTTTGTTGGATTAGAGCTAAGTGTTTAGGAAGCCGGCCAGCCGGCTGTTCTGACAGCCGGCAGGCGTGGTTGGAGGCCGTCTTTTTGCTATATAAGTTCATTAGTCCTTAGCCGTTTTTCGTGTAGGCATCCTTTCTGCCTTGGCTCTTGCTAGTCGGACAGTCGGTTCTTCGAGCTGCGACTTTCAACAAGAGAGGACTCGGGAGCCGACACACTACTTGTCTGACTTCAGGTAGAACTTTAATGTAGCTTAAGGCGGCCAGTCCCCGGGCCGACTAGTCGAACCCGGTGCCAGACATGAAATCAAATGTAGTAATACATTCATGGATATGACACTCGTCACTCATAGATAAATAAAGGCAGTCCCCGAGTGCTCCTCGGGGGGCCTGTTGTTTCATACTTAATACAAAAGGGTAGCATGATACATACTGCTTTCAACTGTAAAATCTTCTCAGGAGGTTCGTGTTCCATGGTCGCTCTGACTCCTTGCCGGAGTCGTCCCTCTTGCGTGCTCTTGGTTTTTGCGCGTCGATCAGGTAGTAGGAGTCGTTGCCTAGTGCCTTGCTGATGACGAAGGGGCCTTCCCAAGGGGACGAGAGCTTGTGCTGGCCGGCTGTTCGCTGAATCAGCCGAAGCACAAGGTCGCCCTCTTGGAAGGATCTTGGCTTGACCTTGCGGTTGTGATAACGGTGCAACCCCTGCTGGTAGATGGCAGACCGGCTGAGTGCTAACAGCCGGCCTTCTTCTAGTAGGTCGACACCGTCTTCTCTTGCTTCCTTGGCCTCCGCCTCCGTGTACATGGTGACCCGAGGCGAGTCGAATTCGATGCCGGTTGGGATGACAGCCTCGGCGCCATATACAAGGAAGAACGGAGTAAAGCCTGTTGACTTGTTGGGGGTAGTACGCAGACTCCAGAGGACAGCCGGCAGCTCATCGAGCCAGCAGCCGGCCGATCGCTCCAGTGGTAAAACCAGTCGGGGCTTGATGCCGGAGAGGATGAGTCCATTTGCTCGCTCGACCTGGCCGTTTGACTGCGGGTGGGCAACGGACGCTAAGTCCAGTCGGATACCCTGCGTCGCGCAGAAACGTGCCAGTGCTCCTTTGGCAAAGTTTGTGCCGTTGTCGGTGATGATGCTGTGCGGCACGCCGTACCGAGTAGTGATGTCGGTGATGAATGTTACGGCAGTCGGCCCGTTCAGCTTCTTGATTGGCTTCGCTTCGATCCACTTTGTGAACTTGTCCACGGCAACAAGCAGATGTGTCAAGCCGCCGCGGGCTGTCTTGAAAGGGCCCACCATGTCCAGTCCCCAGACGGCAAAGGGCCAGGTGAGGGGAATGGTCTTAAGTGCAGAAGCCGGCAGGTGTTGCTTGGAACTGAAGACTTGGCATCCTCTGCAGCTCTTGACTATCTCTTTGGCATCTTCCAAAGCAGTCGGCCAAAAGAAACCGTGGCGGAAAGCTTTGGCCACAAGTGATCTTGAGGCTGCGTGGTGGCCACATTCGCCTTGATGGATATCCTTGAGGATTGCCTCTCCTTTTTCTGGCTCGACACAGCGCTGGAAGACTCCAGTGACGCTGCGCTTGACAAGCTCTCTGTTGATTATTGCATATGCTCTGGCTCGTCGTTGCACTAGTCTTGCTGAGATCTTATCAGCCGGCAGCTCTCTGTTGACTAGGAATTTGAGGATGGGCTAGGCCCATGATGGAGCTGTGACTTCTTCTTCTGTTAATGCGGCCACCATGACTCGGGTGGGTGGGTCGGGTGGCGTGGAGTTGGAGTCGGCCACCGCTTCTTGTGTTGCTGCAGTCCCCGGGCCGACTGCTGCAGTCCCCGGACCGGGTTCTGAAGTCCCCGGGCCGGGTGCGACTACGGCAGTTCCCGGGCCAGTTGTCGAAGTCCCCGTGCCGCCTGCGGGATTCCTCCACTCGGATCCGGCTGTATCTGGCACAGGCGGTACGAAGATAGAGTCTGACTCTGGAGACGGCTTGATGGACGGCTTGAGGAGGCGCTGGAGGGAGACGCCGGTCGGTATAGCCTGTCGGGTGGAGCCGATCCGTGCCAGGGCATCTGCTTGGTCGTTGTCGGCCGTTGGCACGTGAAGGAACTCGCACCCTTCGAAGTACCCACTGATCTGCTGGACGAGGAATCGATAGCTCGCCATGTTTGCGTCCTTGGCGTCCCAGTCGCCAGACGACTGCTGGACCACCAAGTCTGAGTCGCCATAACACAGGATTCGGCGTATGCCAAGCTCTTTGGCTAGCCGGAGCCCATGTATGAGTGCCTCGTACTCGGCCACGTTGTTGGAGGCGGCGAAGTGGATTTGCAGCGTGTATCTGAGTTTGTCGCGTTTGGGAGAAGTGAGGACGATGCCGGCTCCCAAGCCGATGCGCATCTTGGACCTGTTGAAGTGCATCCGGCAATGGGTAGAGTCGGGAGCCGGCGGTAGGTACTGGGTCTCGGCCCAGTCGACGAGGAAGTCGGCCAGTGCTTGGGACTTGATGGCGGTGTGGGGCTGGTAGACAATTGTGTATGGTGCCAACGCAATGGCCCATTTAGCCACCCGGCCAGATGCATCCCGGCTGCCTATGATCTCGGCCAGCGGGGCGGTGCACACGACCGTGATGGGATGCTCTTGGAAGTAGGGCTTCAGCTTCTTGGCGGCGAAGTACACCCCATAGCACATCTTCTGGTAGTGCGGGTAGTTCTGCTTTGAGCTGGATAGTACTTCGCTTAGATAATACACCGGCCTCTGGACTAGCTGGGCTCGGCCTTCTTCCGGGCGCTGGACCACAACAACTGTACTGACCACTCGGCTAGTCGCGGCAATGTAAAGGAGCATGGGCTCCTTCTCAGTCGGTGCCGCCAGGACAGGTGGAGTGGTCAGCATCTTCTTCAGCTCATGGAAGGCTTGGTCGGCTTGGTCATTCCACTCGAAGTGAGTGGACTTCTTCATGAGTCGGTACAGGGGGAGAGCCTTCTCTCCTAGCCGGCTGATAAAGCGGTTTAGGGGAGGCCAAGCACCCGGTGAACTTCTGCACATCTCGCAATTTGGTGGGAATATACATCCTCTCGATGGCCTTGATCTTCACAGGGTTGCACTCGATGCCGCGTTCGGAGACCAGAAAGCCTAGCAGCTGGCCGGCTGGTACTCCGGACACGCATTTCTCGGGGTTGAGCTTGATTTGGAATTGGCGCAAGTTGGCGAATGTTTCTTTGAGGTCTTCCAGCAGGGTGCCGCGCTTCTCTGTCTTCACCACAATGTCGTCTACATAGACGTGGGCATTTCTGCCGAGTTGCTTGAGGAGGCATTTCTGCATGCAACGCTAAAAAGTGGCACCGGCATTCCTTAAGCCAAATGTCATAGTCAGGTAACAGAAAGCTCCGAATGGTGTGATGAAGGCAGTCTTCAGGCGGTCTGCTGGGTCCAACTTGATTTGATGGTACCCTGAGTAGGCGTCCAAAAAGCTCAACAGCTCACATCCGGCTGTGGAGTCTATCACTTGGTCAATCCGTGGCAAAGCAAACGGATCCTTGGGGCAGGCCTTATTGAGGCTGGTGCAGTCTATACACATGCGCCACTTGTTGTTCTTCTTCAATACCAAGACTGGGTTGGCAAGCCACTCTGGAAAAAATACTTCCATGATGAAGCCAGCGGCGAGGAGCCGAGCTATCTCTTCTCCTACGATTCTTCGCTTCTCTTCTGACAGTCAGTGAAGGGGCTACTTGACCGGCTTCGCGTCGGCTCGGACGTGCAATTTGTGCTCGGCGAAATCCTTCGGGACACCCGGCATGTCTTTTGGGGACCATGCAAAAATGTCTCGATTCTCACGGAGGAAGTCGACGAGCTCACCTTCCTATTTACTGTCCAGGTTTGCCCCAATGACAGCAAACCTTTCCGGATTCTCCGGGTCCAGAGGTATCTTCTTCGTCTCTTTGGCCGGCTGTAAGGAGCCCTGTGCATCACAATCTTTGGGGTTGGGGGACAGGGCCGGCTGCTTGCCGGCCATGGCCACAACCCGCTCCAGCATCTTCTTCTCTTCTGCTACTACGAGGGACTCGGCCAGCCGGCTACTGGCCATGGCGCACTCGATGGACTTCTTGTAGTCGCCGGCTACCGTGATGATCCCCTTCGAGCTCGGCATCTTCATCTTCAGGTAGGCGTAGTGGGGCACAGCCATGAACTTGGCCAGAGCAGGTCGGCCAAGCAAAGCATGGTAGGGGCTCTCTAGATCCACTACCTCAAACCAGATCGCTTCTCGGCGAAAATGATCCTTGTCTCCGAAGAGAACATCCATCTTGATCTTGCCGATCGGGGAACAAGATAAGCCGGGGACGATGCCATGGAACACGGTCCGGCTTGGCATAAGCTGCTTCGCCTTGATGTTCAGCTTTTCCATGGTATCACGGTACAGTATATTGATACTGCTTCCGCCATCTATCAGGACGCGGGAGAATCGGGCAGCTCGCCTCTCCGTCGCGAGGGTGACATCCAAGACTAGTGCATAAGAGCCAGGGGACGACATCACCTCTGGGTGGTCGGCCTGGCTCCAGTTGATGGGCTTCTCGGACCAGTGCATGAACTCGGGGGCGCTAGAGGCGACTGCGTTGACCTCTTGATGCTGATGGCGCCGACTACGCTTGTCTTCGGCATGGCTGGTGAAGACGACGTAGGCGGCGTGCTCTTCAGGGAACTCATCTTGAATGGCCCCGACTGCCGTCCGAGCCGCCGGCTGCTGAGGGGCTGGAGGTGGCGGGCCGGGAGGCGGAGGCGGCACCAACCCTTCGCCCTTGGAGATTCGCGTGAGCCAGTGGCATTTTCGGGTCGTGTGGTTGGACGGCTTCGCGCCGCTGTGGAACTTGCAGGGGGCGTCGAGAGTCTGCTCATAAGAGAAAGCCGGCTGCCAAGCTGGCCTGCCACCCTTCTTCTTGGGAGCGGGCCGCTCTTTGGGCTGCTCATCTTCAATTGTGGCCACCTGCCGACTGGTGGAAGGCGGCATGGGGGCCTTGCGCTTGTGATCGTTCTGGTAGGGGCGCCGATTGGAGTCGCCAGCCGGCGTCTTTGGAGCCGGAGCGAGCACCTTCCCAGAAGCGTCCACTCGGAGCTCGGTCTTCATCGAGGAGTCGGCCGTGGCGTACTTGTCCGCGATGATCAGGAGTTCGTCGAGGGTAGCCGGCTCGTCGTAGAGGAGTCGGTGCTTGAGGAGGGTGCCCTCTCGGCACCCGGCGGTGAAGTACTCGATGGCCCGAACCTCGTGTACCCCCTCGCAGGAGTTGCGGAGCTCGGGCCACCGCGTGAGGTAGTCGCGGGTCGACTCGTTGGACCCTTGGACGCATAGGGAGAGCTGGCGAGGCTTGGTAGGCCGCTTGTACGTGCTGGTGAAGTTGCGGACGAAGACTTCCGTGAAGTCCAGCCAGCTGTTGATGCTGTAGGGCTTGAGGCTGTTGCGCCAGGTGCGCGCCGTGCCCTGTAGCATGAGGGGGACGTACTTCACGGCCACGCACCGATTGCCATTGGCTATGCTGACAGCAATGGAGTAGTCGATGAGCCACTCTTCCAGCTTCACAGAGCCGTTGTACTTGGGCGTGTCTCTGGGGAGCGAGAACCCTTTGGGGAAGGGCTCGTCGCGGATGCCGGGGCCAAAGCACGGCGGGCTGACATCGTCTTCTTCTTCTAGCGCCAGGGATCGAGCAAGGCGGTCGATCCGGTGGCGGGCGTCATTCTCGCCGACTCCTTCTCGGCGGCCTAGTCGGTTACCAAGAGTCGGGTGCGTGATAGGCGGCGGGGTGAGGCGTCTCTGCCTTCGAGGCGGGGGAGGAAGCGGATTTCCTTGGCGCTCCATCGCTCGAGGGCGGCCCTCCGCGTCGCGCTCGATGGTGATGCGAGTCCGGCTGCGGCTAGCAGCTGGCTCCTTGTCTTTCCTCCCGCGGACGCCGCTCGCAGTCGGCGATCGGGACGTCGCGGCGTGCTCCCAGCGCGGGGGATGACTATCAGCGGGAGCGCCGGCTTCGTGCTGTTCTGCGGCCGCGTCGATCAGTTGCTGGATCCGCCTTGTCATGTAGGGGAGCTCATCGGCTCCCAGCCCATTCAGCTCTTCAGCGGCCGCCTGCGCGGCTCATAGATTCTCGAGCGGGGTGGTGTAGACGGGGCGATCTGCCCCCAGCATGCTGGCGATAGCCACGCCGCGCTTCTGGACGAAGCCGGCTCGGCTCGGCCCGCTACGCGGCGGCGTACCGAAGGCGGCGCGGTCGACTTCGCACTGGTGGGCCTCGGTGAGGCGTCTCATGGAGGCTATCTGCCGGCCTTCCGCGATGAGGGCGAGGCGGCGTGCCTCCAAGGTCTCAGCGTCGGCGTCGGCCGGGATGGGGACGGATAAGTCGTGCATCGCTGCTTGCAGGGCGTCGTGGGCGTTCTCGCCCGAGTTGGCGACGTGGCTGATGACCAGCACTTCGGTGATGGCGCTGCTGCCGCTGTCAGCTCGAGGAAGAGGGTCGTCGAAGACCACCACGTCGGAGGGGTAGGCGTCGAGTGATGCCGTGTCGGAATCGACAAGCATCGGGTCGGTGGAGCCGACCGACTCCAAGTCTGCAGCAGGCTCGCTGGAGACGTGAAGTTGGTCAAGGAGGCTGACGAGGCAGCTCTCGGGGTAGTTCGTGCCTGCGTCGGACGCGGGCTCGTCGGATATGCGAGCCTCGCCGAGCAGATCGGCGAGGCAGCTCGCTGCGCAGGCGTCGTCGACGCCTTGCAGCGCGTCGGGGAAAACGCCATCGGGCGCAACAGGCTGGCTGCGCTCGCGGGGGAGGAAAAGGGTTCCCGTCTAGAACAGGTCTCCGGATGACGGTGCACCTGGCCCCACGGTGGGCGCCAAATGTCGGGTGGTAGGTACGACATTTGCCAACGGGTGGCTTATCATTGCGGGAGCCAATAAGACGTCGTCGGTGCCTGGAAACGGGATGAGGCGAAGACATGCACGCCGGCGAAACTTACCCAGGTTCGGGGCTCTCCGTGGAGATAACACCCCTAGTCCTGCTCTACGGGGTCTCCGCATGATCACTAGATCAGAACGAGTAGCTACAAATGCTCCTTGAGCTGTCGGGTTCAAGGGAGAAGAAGAGCAAGGCTAGCTCTCACTTCCCTCTCTATATGGTGTGTGTGTAACTCTAAGAAGCCAACCCTTTGCATGGGTGCCCCGGGGGGTTTATATAGGCCTACCCCCCAGGGGTACAATTGTAATCCGGCTGGGCGCGGGTCCCAGTCGTCAGTGTCTGCGCTCGCCGGCTTCTCCGCCGACTGGTGGGTCCCGCCGGCTGCCGCCCTTTTGGTCGACAGACCGGCCCCACCACCTGGGGGTCTTGTCGGCGGCCGTTTACTGTAGCCTCGCCTCTGATGACGAGGGCTTTGTCGAGGTAAGTGTGGCTACAGTGTGCCACCTCGAGGGCTCTCACTATAGCCTTACCTCGTCTTGTCTCCTTAATGTGGCACATGCTTCGAGGGAGGGGGGTAGCCGGCTTCTGGGGGCCGGCTATGCCCCTGGCCGACTGGGGGAGGCCGGGCCGCCTTCGTATCTCTCTCTGGCTAAAGGGGCCCGCCGCCCGTGGGCCGTACTAGCGTCTGTCGTGGATGACCTTGAGGCCAGCATGGCTACAGGGCCGAGCCGGACGGGGGATGGCCGACCCGTACGGCGTCCTGTGGCCACGCCTGCCTCGGAATTCGGGGGAGTGGGCCGCACTGTAGCCACACCCCGTCCCGTCACCGTTATGTGGGCGTAGTTTTGGTGGGTGCTGTCTGGACCGGCTTCTTGGAGTCGGCGCTCTTTATGGCCGGCTCTGGGGAGTCGGCATTCTCTACGGCCGGCTTCCTGGAGTCGGCCATCTCGTAGCTATCTTGGGGGAGGTTGCTGAGGCTGGGTCGCCTTCTGAGAGTCAGCTTCTGGGATAGCTGTCCGGGGGGAAGGCGGCCCAAAGCTTTGAATGCTTGATGGATCAAATGGTCTGATAATTTCTGAAGAGCCAGGGGTAGTCGGTTAGGCTACCCGTGGCCATTTACTCCGACACTTTCCCACATTAGACAAGAGCCCCAAGAGACAGTACATCACTATTGGGCCAGATTCCTCCTTGTAATGAGCAAGGTTAAGGACTGTCGCGAGGAAGACGCAATTTCATCCTTTTGCAAAAATTCCACGGACAGGGGAATCCTCAACGCCATAAGTCGCCGTGACAGAGCACACTTCGCTGACTTGGCGGCCATAGCCCAGAAGTACTGTGCGATGGAAAGCGCCTGGAAAACCGAAACAAAATTCTAGGATCCTCCGGCTCTCACTAAACCCCCCGTCTGAACTAAAAGGTTGTACTCTCGTAAGTCACCCGATCCAATTACAAAGAAACAAAAGCCCACTACAGGGCGTGGAACCGTGTTGGAGGGATGGCTCAATGGGCCATGCAAAATTCACAGTACAGCGGATACCATGCCAACACATAGCCTTAGCATGTTGGGTACTCCGGCAGGTGGCCAAGAGCGGCGAGGATATCCTCATCAATAATGCAACGGAGCACCATCCCGTGGAAAAAAATACAGTATTGACAGTCTTCAAGACCTTCGCCTCAAATAATAGGCGTAAGCGAGCACTCCGCAACCTTGCCGAAGTCTGCCACGTGGCAGCAATAAACCCATGGAGCGATACGGCTATCACCTTCAATGCGAGTGACGAACCCAAATTCCGAACAGCCCGAGCACCAGCCGCCTTGGTCCTTAGTCCAATTGTGGACGGCTTCCGGCTTACTAAAGTGCTCATGGACGGCGGCAGTGGATTAAACCTCATCTATGAAGAGACTCTTCGAAAAATGGAAATAGACAAAAGCCACATTGAGCAAAGCAGCACGACCCTTCAGAGGAATCATCCCTAGTCGGGAGGCACGATGTGCTTGAAAAATCACACTAGACGTGGTATTCGGCACGCCGGAGAATTATAGGTCCGAAGAAATCACATTCCAAGTGGCCCCGTTCAATAGCGGATACCACGCCCTTCTAGGGCGAGAGGCATTCACGATCTTCCAAGCTATACCCCATTACGGGTACATGAAGCTCAAAATGCCCGGGCCCAGTGGAATCATCACTCTAGCTAGTGATCCGGACATAGCACTCCGCCCCGAAAATAAAACAGCCGCATTGGCCCTCGAGGCGTTATCCGAAGCCCTCGCGGCCGAAGAATTCACTGCGCTGCGCTCCACAATGGACAGGGACGACGTGATACTCGACAAAAGATCCAAGTCCACCTCTTTTAAACCAGCGGATGAAATAGTCAAATTCCAAGTCCATCCAACGGACCCTACAAAAACTGCATCCATCGGGGTACAGTTAAACCCCATAGTAGACGCCGCGCTACAGGATTTCTTGCGCGCGAATTGGGACATCTTCGCCTGGCATCCTTCAGACATGCCAGGAATCCCACGCCGACTGGCCGAGCATAGCCTTAACATTCTAAAGGGATTCAAGCCGGTCAAGCAAACTCTTCGTCGCTTCTCTGAGCCTAAATGGCATGCCATGGGAGAGGAGCTAGCCAAGTTACTGGAGGCCGGATTCATTCGAGAAATAAAACATCCAGACTGGCTAGCAAACCTGGTGATGGTACCAAAGAAGGACAAATCCCGGCGCCTATGTGTCGACTTCAAAGACCTTAACAAGGCTTGCCCCAAGGATCCCTTCCCCCTCCCTCGCATCGATCCAATTATCGATGCTACCGCAGGACACGACTCATTGTGTTTCCTCGACGCATACTCCGGATACCATCAAATTAAGATGGCGGAGTCCGATCAAGCCGCAACGGCATTTATCACTCCATACGGCCCCTTCTGTTTTAACACCATGCCTTTCGGGCTCAAAAATGCCGGTGCAACCTATCAACGCATGATTCAGACATGCTTGGAGACACAGATCGGCAAAATAGTGGAGGCATACGTAGACGATGTGGTCATTAAAACCAGACACGTCAAATCGTTAATAGACGACTTGAGGCTCATGTTCGACAATCTCCGAACATACGACATCAAGCTCAATCCGGAAAAATGCGTTTTCGGCGTGCCCGCCAGAAAGCCCTTGGGCTTCATCGTCTCCAGGAGAGGAATCGAAGCAAATCTGGCTAAAATCCGAGCTCTGTCACAGTTGGCTATCCCAACAGACCTCAAGCAAATCCAGAAATTAACTGGATGCGTGACTGCCTTAAGCCGCTTTATCTCCTGATTAGGAGAAAAGGCACTACCCCTTTATCGCCTTCTTCGACGCACCGAACACTTCGAGTGGACGGATGCGGCCACTGCCGGATTGGAAGAAATAAAAGCCGTTTTGGCCACCAACGCAATCTTGGCCGCGCCAAATGTTGGCGAACCAATGCTGTTATATATAGCGGCAACACACCAAGTTGTAAGCGCAGTGCTCATTGTCAAACGAGAGACGGACGGACCTAAGTTCCCGCTTCAAAAGCCGGTATACTATGTATCCACTGTCCTCACTCCATGCAAATCACGGTACCCACATTATCAAAAGATAGCATACGCGGTCTTCATGGCATCCCGGAAATTACGACACTACTTTCAAGAGTGTTCGATTACGGTGGCCTCGGAAGTACCACTCAACGACATAATAAATAACCGCGATGCCACGGGCCGGATTGCTAAATGGGCCATCGAGCTCCTCCCGTTCGACATAACATATAAACCACGGCGAGCCATTAAGTCGCAAGTATTGGCCGATTTCGTCGCCGAATGGACGGAAGCCGAACTCCCTAAAGGGTACGGCGCGTACTCCAATTGGATCATGCACTTTGACGGTTTAAAGATGCTGGCCGGCCTGGGGGCAGGCGTCGTCCTGACATCCCCCACCGGAGATACAGTCCAATACGTACTCCAAATATTATACACAGACTCCAACAATGCAGCAGAATATGAGACCCTGTTGCATGGTCTCCGGATGGCAGTCTCCATGGGCATTCAACGCCTAGAGGTGCGTGGGGATTCGAACCTTGCAATATCTCAAATAAATGGAGACTTTGACGCCAAGGACCCAAAAATGGCGGCTTACCACAACGCCGTCCTCAAAATGTCAGCTCGGTTCGAGGGGCTTGAATTCCACCATGTGGTCCGAGAAAACAATCAAGCGGCGGATATCCTTGCCCGCATTGGCGCTAAGCGCGACCCTGTCCCACCCAATATCTTCTTGGAAAGGCTGTTTAAGCCATCCGTGGTATGGGAAGGTGAAACCGGAAACAATAGTTCGGACCCGGCCACAACACCAGATGCCGAACACTCTGACATAATCGGAGGCTCTGCCACTGAAATAACACCTTCCGCCCACGTAATAATGGCTGTCATCGCCCCGTGGACAGAACCATTCCTGGCCTACCTAACTAGGCAGGAACTACCCGAGGACCCAAACGAGGCGCGCTGCATTGTGCGGCGGTCTAAAGCCTACAAGGTCCACGAGGGAGAGCTTTATAAGAAAAGCGCTACCAGAGTCCTTCAAAGGTGCAACGAGGAAGGGCGGAAACTTTTGGCAGAAATTCATGCTGGACTTGGTGGCCACCACGCCGCAGCTCGAGCCCTTGTAAGCAAGGCCTTTCGTACAGGTTTCTACTGGCCGACGGCCCGAGCAGAAGCACAGGACCTCGTTCAACATTGCGTCGGTTGCCAGATTTTTGCAAACCAAAGCCATATGCCGCCTACCGCTCTCCAAACAATCCTCATTACTTGGCCCTTTGCGGTCTGGGGGCTTGATATGGTCGGACCCCTCAAAGGGAGAAGCCATAAGAAAAAATACTTATTGGTCATGGTGGATAAATTCACCAAATGGATAGAAGCCAAACCAGTTAAAACGGCCGAATCCGGACCAGTGATAGACTTCATATCCGGGGTTGTACACCGTTACGGCATCCCCCACAGCATCATCACCGATAACGGCTCGAACTTTACAGCCGATGAGGTAAAACTTTGGTGCAGCAACATGGGCATTAAGCTCGACTATGCTTTTGTCTATCACCCGCAAACTAACGGTCAAGTCGATCGAGCAAATGGTCTTATCATGAGCGGCATAAAACCCAGATTAGTGTGATCCTTGAAGGAATCCGATATGCACTGGGTAGAGGAGCTCGACTCCGTACTATAGGGGCTGCGGACCACGCCGAATCGCACTACCGGATACACACCGTTTTTTATGGTGTACGGCGCAGAGGCGGTATTGCCCTGCGACATAATTCATGACTCACCTCGAGTGCGCATGTATGAAGAGAAAGAAGCCGAGCTTGATCGGCAGGACAGTTTGGACGCCCTGGAGGAGGAGCGTGACGTGGCAAAAGCCCGTTCCGCAATCTATCAGCAACAGGCTCGAAGGTACCAAAGCAGAGAAGTACGGGCCAAAACTTATAACGTTGGCGAACTCGTTCTACGCCTACCAGAGAAGAAAAAGAACAAGCTCAAGCCCAAATGGGAGGGTCCCTTCATTATTGACCAAGTTCTGACCGGTGGAGCGTACCGTCTGCGGGATGCATCGGACAATCGACTCGAGCCAAACCCATGGAACGCAGCCAGACTCCAAAGGTTCTACGCCTAGTGCCGGACTCTGTGTTCGTCTCCTTACCTCTGTCACTTTTTTATATATTCGTTATCTGTCTTTTCTTTCTTTCTTTCTTCCCCTGTTTTTTCTTCAAGGCCTTAAAAGGCTAAAATGTGTCTTGACTACACAATCTTGACACGCTAGCCGCGCTCATGATACCTGGGGGCTTCTTATACAGAAGCTTAATATAGCTACGTTCCGGGCTCTAGGCCCCACACATGGGTTACTTTTCACATGTACCTTTTTCGCCATTATATGCATCGATATGACTTAAGTTTTGGCCAAGCTGGGTTGACTGGCTCTTGTGTTTATGCCCTACGTTCCTGTTAATTCGGCTAGGGCATAAGGGGAGCACCTCTGTGATTGTTACTACCGGGTCAGCCGGATGTGTACCTCAGACTGGGTGAAGCCGAAAGCTAGCGTTCTTAAGGGAATATTCGGTTGGTGAACAAAAGATGATTTCTATTTATCGTACTACATGCCCCCAGAAGTCTATATCCTGCGTCCCTTTTCACAGTCCGGACATGCACATTAATGCATGCGTACCTAGGGAAAGGAACCCTTAATGAAACTATTCTCCTTGGAAGATGTTTCTTACTATCCATGTAATATAACATAGCTAGTTGGGTACTTGTCTGTTCAAACACTTATGACCCCTACGCCTGGTTTCCACGCATATCCCGGTTTTTATATAACTGAGCGGGTATTCAGATACACTCCAGACTGTCGGGTCCGGAGGTTGAAGCGAAAGGGTCCGCCATGACAAATGATTTACCATCCGGCTAGGGACAATATATGTCACTTGAAGTACACAGTCACTTAGACTGACTAAATTCTTCTTCTATACCATCCAACAGGCTGGCTAGCCTACAGTCCTGTTGAGAATACTTTGCGGCTAATTCTACCTGGTCATACACCAAACTGACGGGGATCTCTTTCCCAGCAGGCCCCACAGGTCCGACCTCGGCCATGTGGTTCGGGTCAGCCTTGGTATATCGCGTCTTCACCATGGCCCAGGCTTCCCTTGCACCTTGTCGGCAGGCTGATATCTTCCATAATCGGAAGCGCCACTGCGCTCCCTGGAGCTTTTCGACAAGCTCTCTCATGCCTCCTGGCAGGGAGGCGGATGGCCACAAGGCTTGGGCAATGCCCTGCATCACCTGCCGTACTTGTTCGTGCAGTTGTGAGAGCTCTGGCAGAACATCGCCTGTAGACCCAGGCATCTCCTCCGCGGGACAACCCGTCAGCATACCTATAGATATAACTCTGTCAGCCAGTTTCTTCACCGAACTCTTTAAAAGTTCGATTCAAGCACTTACTAAAAATGCCGCGTCGAAGCCGCTTATTCTCCTTTACGTAGTCAGCAAGCTGGGCTCGAACATCTTTCAGTTCAATGCCCAGCCGGGTATTGGCGTCTAGGAGATCGTTTTTCTCCCGCCTAACCTGCGTAAGCACGCGCTCGCCAGCCTTTAGCTGTCATTGAGCATGTTGCTCATTCCCCTGCACGACCTCCGGATTCACTCCGGGATCATCTGCAGAATCTATTGTTAGATTTGCGGACATGCCGAATACTAACTTGTGCATGTCATTCTTTTCAATAGAAACAAGCAGTACCAGAGGGGGCCTTCTCGGACTCCTTCATTGCGGCAAATGCGGCCCGTAGCTGGGCTTTGCACTCCTCCAGCTCTTGAGACAACTGGGTATTCTTCTCCATAACAACCTATGCAAACAATGATCCTTAAATCAGTTGTGCCAACTGTTTCAAGTCTCTGGGGCTACTGATATACATAATTATTAGATTTTCTTACCCATATATCCTTTACATACTGGTCCGTGGCTCTGGCAAGACCATTTTGAGCAGCTCGGATGTACGTGTCTCCTGAGTTGAAGGCATCGAACGCCTCCTGGGAGAAACAAGCGTCGCGGAGTACGGCCCGGCGACGCCTGTGATTCATGGCACTCTCCACTTCGTAATTCGTAGCCGACAGCCTATCTGCATCCTCTGTAGGAGGAAAATCCGGCGTTTGCCCCTTGTTAGCGTCCGCCTCTAAGTCCAGCTCTGGAGCCTGGCTGGAGGAGGCGTGGCTCGCAGGCTCTCCGGATATAGTCCGGCGAGCGTTTTTTCCTACTAGGAAACATGGGCGTCATTATATTTTAAAAGACGACAACCACGGAGCGGGGTTCTTTTTCATACCTCTGCAACGACGTCTCAGTCCTGACCGCCTTCCTTTTAAGTCTACCCAGCTTCGGTGCCCCTTGTTGGAGAGTCATTGCGGGTTCGGCATGGCGTCCCGAAGGCCTTCCCTGTAAGACACCATATGCGTGCGGTAGGTGAAGTGCAGAAAAAGGGATCCTTCTCGGAAGTTGGGACTCCGGTTTTACTTACATGCGACGTAGGGAGTAGTCCAGGATAATCCGCTATGATGGCCACCATGGCGCCGTTGTAGCTTAATTGATAGAATGTCCTGTCAATAAGCTCCACAAATGTGTCCGGATCTTCTTCGAGTCCGGGGTCAAGGGCCCGGTCAGGGTCCTCTGGTTGTGGAGGCGGGCTGTGGACATCCCTCTCAGCTTTTCGTAGTTCCTGCTATAAAATGGCAAGGTAAATACTTATGACGAAGGATGTGGGAAGGTTTGGAGTGAAAAGTAGCAGCTCACCCAGCTTGGGGGGTTGTACATGGAGAATCCATCCCGTGGCTTAATGCGGATGAACTCCTCTTCCTCTCCTTTATATAAATCGGGCAATATTTTCGCTAGAGCAGCGACGGAGTCCGGTCCCTTACGGCCGCAGCGGGTAGCATCGTCTTCGCCATTGAAGTGCCACATGGGTTGTCCCCGATATTGAAGTGGCTGCACCCCCCGCATTATACATATTGACATAACCTCAATTATTGTCAATTCTGATTGGGCCAGCGTCTTTATCCGGCCCATCAGGTAAAGGACTTCTCCGTTATCTTCCTCCTGGGGGCCCCGAGGGCGCCACCTGCGGCGCTTCTTCACGGGAGCATTGTCGAACTCAGGGAGGCCCACCCGAATAGGTTCCGGAAGGGGGACGTCCTCTATGTAAAACCACTCCGAAGGCCCGTCTTCAGATGTCTTCTTTGGAGTACCGGACAGGTATCCGGTCCCGGCGATGCGCCATATCTCGGCTCCGCCCACTTGATATATTGACCCCTCCTGTGTACGGGGTACGAGGCAGAATAGCCTCTTCCATAGCTCGAAATGAGCTTCACAGCCCAGAAACAGCTCGCAGAGGGCGACATAGCCAGCGATGTGTAATATGGAGGTGGGAGTAAAGTTATGCAGCTGGAGGCCGTAGAACTCCAGGAGCCCGCGGAGGAACAGATGGATTGGAAATCCAAGCCCCCATAATAAGTAAGGGACGAGGCATACCCGCTCCCCCATGGATGGGTTGGGAAAGCTCTCCGATTGCTCCCCGCCATTGTAGGTGGCGAGCCCGGCTCGAACGGGGACCATATACGCTGGAGGGAGAAATCCTTGGGTCTGTAACTCTACTAATTGGCTGTGAGGGACGGAACACTTCTTCCAATTGCCTGGCTTAGGGCAACGGGAGCGAGAGGAGGAGCTGCGATGGCCGGCCATGATGGAATGGACTCTTCCGGGTGCGCTCTGATGGATACTCGCTATGGGAGGATGGTGTGATCTGGATCTGAGAATCCTCGTCTCTTTAATAGACGGTTTACTCACATGGCTTGGGTGGCAAATGTAAAAATTCCCTGGCTTCTCGCATTCGCTCGACACGTGGAACATAACCATTATTAGGTGCGGAAGCCAAGGAGTGCAATATTTATGGGAAGCCGGACACTACTCAACAGGAACTTGGAATTTGGAGAAGAACCCGCCTTGCAATGCCGAAGACAATCTGCGCGCCGGACTCATCGTCATTGAAGCCTGGTTCGGGGGCTACTGAGGGAGTCCTAGATTAGGGGGTCCTCGGACAGCCGGACTATATACTTTAGCCGGACTGTTGGACTATGAAGATACAAGATTGAAGACTTCGTCCCATGTCCGGATGGGACTCTCCTTGGCGTGGAAGGCAAGCTTGGCAATACGGATATGTAGATCTCCTCCCTTGTAACTGATTCTGTGTAAGCCTAGCCCCCTCCGGTGTCTATATAAACCGGAGGGCTTAGTCCGTAGGACAACAACAATCATACCATAGGCTAGCTTCTAGGGTTTAGCCTCTACGGTCTCGTGGTAGATCAACTCTTGTAATACTCATATCATCAAGATCAATCAAGCAGGAAGTAGGGTATTACCTCCATCGAGAGGGCCCGAACCTGGGTAAACATCGTGTCCCCCATCTCCTGTTACCATCCGCCTTAGACGCACAGTTCGGGACCCCCTACCCGAGATCCGCCGGTTTTGACACCGACAATCGTAGTCACTAATTAAGTTTTCGCAGCCAGGTCCATGAATTTTAGACCGGTTAGGTTCATCGGTGATGTAGATCTCATATGACAGATTCTCGTTGGTGATCAGTACTGGATTTGTTTGTTTTCCTTCTTCTTGAAATGCTTCCTCTTTCCACCGATAGATTGAAGAAGTAACTTGCTGCCTGCAATAGCATGGCACATACTGCGCAAGAAAAAAATACCAGGCATGTATAACCAAGACAGATAGCGCTTATCATATATGTACCAATTGTTTTCAATAGGTTGCTATTTGATAAAACAAGGTACATCAAAAATTGAAAACATATCATTAAATGCTTAAATGTAGGCATTCCATTCAAACAATATGGTAGAAACTTTTATTTCCTTCATCAGAAAGATACACTAGTTGGTAGTAACTGATGGGCAGCATGGGGTGGCAAACGTTTCTCCTTACCAGGCATGTCTTGAAGCATTGAGGAAGATGCACTGTTATCGCGCTGTGAAGAACGCCTGACTCCAGTCCGGAGCAACCGAAGTTGGTACATATATCACAGCACATGGTTTCCCCTGGAATACGTTGCAAAACAACGTTTATATGAAATTCTCAACACAAGGAAAATTTTATTATCTTGAAAAACTATTCGGCTAAACCTGCATTTTTACATAAATAGTCGTTCACAAGCAATTTCCTAAAAAGACATGTGCACAACTTTTGATTAGAAGGTGAACAGTAGATATGGGCTATGTAATAACAGAGGAAATATGAATTTAATTAAATCAGCATTTTATTTTCCAAAAATGGTTGCTTAATTCATCACAATTCAGTATTGACTATTTTTAGAGCAGTTCACAATCTTGGTTGTCAATGTCAATCAGTGAAAGGATTTCTGCTGTTTGGTTTTAAAAGCAGCTTTAGCAAATGTATATTTCAAGACAAGACAGGCAAAAAGGAGAAACAATAGTCTATCATCTGGCGGCTCAAAGGAGTGTTTGTAACATTAAAATTATGTGTAAATTCGTCGGAGCTGCACCCAGCAACAACGTCATCCGCGACCATACGCCACCGTCGCAGACGCCAACAACCGGAACATGTGTGGCTAGGTGGTATTTGAAACGGGACCTTGCCTCCAGCGTACAGGACCCCAAACGCTATCTTCAAGCACAGACGTCGACTCCCAGTCAACAGCACCCCAAATGCCGACCTCCAGCACCCTGTGGCCGGTTAAGCAATAGAGCTCAACGTATGGCCACTCGCTTGGACTTCCGGCCACCGCCGTTGTTTGCAAGACCTAACGGGCTTCAATTTAAACTACCAACCTCCCTCGGCGAAGTTCATCGCTCACCTGGGACTTGGACGCCGCAGGTCGCTGCAGCTCGTAGCGTTCTCAAGCACAAACGCCAACTTCCAATCAACCCCACCCCTAAGAGGCACGGGTCGTGTACAGGTTCGGCCTCGTACTGCGTTGATTTGGTCTAGATCACAACGAATTTCCAGGCAATTCCTAGCATAACAGCGCAGATGCGTCGCTTTCAATCACGGAGAGACGAAACCAACGGAGAGGAAAACGGATCGTAACGAAAAATTCACATAGAAATTAAGAGAAAATAGACTAACCCTGGATCTAGAGGGAGAATCGAGAGAGAAGAGATGATGAACTCTACAATGGGTGAGTGGGAAGGGGCGGTCTGGGTTGGCACAAAACAGAACATATAGTTATAATACGCGGCTGCTCATTGACATGGGGCTACTGTACAGCGGCAAAGACAAGACTATTGGCTTATTAGGAGCATAGAGGCACGCACTGACGGCCCCAACACGCATGGACTTACATGCAAATAAGGCATGGCTTTGTTTCTGTTTTCCAAATTTTCTCAGTGAGGCGTTCACTGAGACAGGTTGTGCACGTCCATGACGTACAACCATGCTTCTGTTTTCCGAAGTATTTTTCCCTAGCATGATCTCTCGGAGGGACAGGGACGTGAAGCCACGGTGCGCATCATCCTGTAAGGATAAGAATGAGACGCACGGAAAGGCCTATGTATTCTAAATGTTCTCAGTGACGTGTTCATTGACAGACGCGTGGTCTTTAAGCAGTTGGCAGCGGTTGTACATGCGGACGATGCACCGACGTCTTTTGTGTTCTCCTAGTTGTTTTCGCATGACACGGACACTCCTAGTTGTGCTCTCCTAGTTGTTTTCGCATGACACGGCCACTCCGAGGGACAGTGGAGTGAAGCCACGGTGCGCGCGGTTATGCAAGGAGAAAATGCAGTGAAGTGCCTCAGCTTTCGTAACATTTTAAGTTGCTTGTTCACTGAGAGAGGCACGGGTGTATGTTTAAATGACGCAAGACCGTGCTACTGTTTTCCGAATTGTTCATTTCTGACACTGTCTCTCAGAAGGACACGGTGTCTGCAATTAAAAGGGGCACGTAATCTTTCGCCTTGACGAATTCTTCGGATGCATGAGTTTTGTTCAATATGATAATGAGAATGGAAACCCAGCATCTAAAAAGTGATTGGAGGTTCGTTGCTGACCTTAAGTCATTATCACAGCATTCCAAATGTTTTCAGAGACGTGTTCACACGGACGTATGATTTTCACAACCTCTTGATGCACGTTCATTTCCTGTGGGGTGCACGGACGTCCTTCGGAGAGGTGCGGTTGCAGCAGTTGCAGGTTTGCAGTGGACGCATGTTGCTTTTAAAAGATAGAATTTCATGCAAAGCAACTGAGATAAGCAAGAGGATACTAGTTTGATTTTTGAGCATCTGTGTGAGCTGATTTCTTTTATCATTGGGTCCAGAAACATATGATCGATATTGAAAACAGAAAGCATGTACATAATTGCTTGACCATGTTTACACAATGCACTCATTCAATATAGCAAGTACATCTCTTCAGACCTGTTTTCAGCATCCATAGTTGAATGGATCTGGCAAATCCAGATATTCAACGCCTGTGTTTTTTATGTCCATGTGCATATGCTCGCAAGTTGTTGTTAATTTAAGCTCTGCGCAATTAGAAGCCCTTTTGTCCATCTGCATGTTGGGGATCGTAGCAGAATTTTAAAATTTTCTACGCATCACCAAGATCCATCTATGGAGTATACTAGCAACGAGGGGAAAGGAGTGCATCTACATACCCTTGTAGATCGCGAGCGGAAGCGTTCCAATGAACGAGGTTGATGGAGTCGTACTCGCCGTGATCCAAATCACCGATGACCGAGTGCCGAACGGACGGCACCTCCGCGTTCAACACACGTACGGAGCAGCGACGTCTCCTCCTTCTTGATACAGCAAGGGGGAAGGAGAGGTTGATGGAGATCCAGCAGCACGACGGCGTGGTGGTGGATGTAGCGGGATCTCGGCAGGGCTTCGCCGAGCTTCTGCGAGAGGGAGAGGTGTTGCAGGGGAGGAGGGAGGCGCCAAAGGCTGTAGTATTGCTGCCCTCCCTCCCCCCTTTATATAGGCCCCCTAGGAGGGGGGCGCCGGCCAGGAACCCATCTATGGGGGGCGGCGGCCAAGGGGGGAAACTTCCCCCCCAAGTCAAGTGGGGCGCCCGCCCACCCTAGGGTTTCCAACCCTAGGCGCAGGGGGGAGGCCCATGGGGGGCGCCCCATCCCACTAAGGGCTGGTTCCCTTCCCACTTCAGCCCATGGGGCCCTCCGGGATAGGTGGCCCCACCCGGTGGACCCCCGGGACCCTTCCGGTGGTCCCGCTACAATACCGATAACCCCCGAAACTTTCCCGGTGGCCGAAACTGGACTTCCTATATATAATTCTTCACCTCCGGACCATTCCGGAACTCCTCGTGACGTTCGGGATCTCATCCGGGACTCCGAACAACTTTCGGGTTTCCGCATACTCATATCTCTACAACCCTAGCGTCACCGAACCTTAAGTGTGTAGACCCTACGGGTTCGGGAGACATGCAGACATGACCGAGACGCCTCTCCGGTCAATAACCAACAGCGGGATCTGGATACCCATGTTGGCTCCCACATGTTCCACGATGATCTCATCGGATGAACCACGATGTCGAGGATTCAATCAATCCCGTATACAATTCCCTTTGTCAATCGGTATGTTACTTGCCCGAGATTCGATCGTCGCTATCCCAATACCTTGTTCAATCTCGTTACCGGCAAGTCTCTTTACTCGTACCGCAATGCATGATCCCGTGACTAACTCCTTAGTCACATTGAGCTCATTATGATGACGCATTACCGAGTGGGCCCAGAGATACCTCTCCGTCATACGGAGTGACAAATCCCAGTCTCGATCCGTGCCAACCCAACAGACACTTTCGGAGATACCCGTAGTGTACCTTTATAGTCACCCAGTTACGTTGTGACGTTTGGCACACCCAAAGTACTCCTACGGTATCCGGGAGTTGCACGATCTCATGGTCTAAGGAGAAGATACTTGACATTGGAAAAGCTCTAGCAAACGAACTACACGATCTTTGAGCTATGCTTAGGATTGGGTCTTGTCCATCACATCATTCTCCTAATGATGTGATCCCGTTATCAATGACATCCAATGTCCATAGTCAGGAAACCATGACTATCTGTTGATCAACGAGCTAGTCAACTAGAGGCTTATTAGGGACACGTTGTGGTATATGTATTCACACATGCATTACAATTTCCGGATAACACAATTATAGCATGAACAATGGACAATTACCATGAACAAAGAAATATAATAATAACCATTTATTATTGCCTCTAGGGCATATTTCCAACAGTCTCCCACTTGCACTAGAGTCAATAATCTAGTTACATTGTGATGAATCAAACACCCATTGCGTCCTGGTGTTGATCATGTTTTGCTCTAGGGAGAGGTTTAGTCAACGGATCTGCTACATTCAGGTCCGTATGTACTTTACAAATATCTATGTCTCCATTTTGAACACTTTCACGAATGGAGTTGAAGCGACGCTTGATATGCCTCGTCTTCCTGTGAAACCTGGGCTCCTTCGCAAGGGCAATAGCTCCAGTGTTGTCACAGAAGAGAGTCATCGGGCCCGACGCATTGGGAATCACCCCTAGGTCGGTAATGAACTCCTTCATCCAGACTGCTTCCTGTGCTGCCTCCGAGGCTGCCATGTACTCCGCTTCACATGTAGATCCCGCCACGACGCTTTGCTTGCAACTGCACCAGCTTACTGCTCCTCCATTCAAAATATACACGTATCCGGTTTGTGACTTCGAGTCATCCAGATCTGTGTCGAAGCTAGCGTCGACGTAACCCTTTACGACGAGCTCTTCGTCACCTCCATAAACGAGAAACATATCCTTAGTCCTCTTCAGGTACTTCAGGATATTCTTGACCGCTGTCCAGTGTTCCATGCCCGGATTACTTTGGTACCTTCCTACCAAACTCACGGCAAGGTTTACATCAGGTCTGGTACACAGCATGGCATACATAATAGACCCTATGGCCGAGGCATAGGGGATGACACTCATCTTTTCTCTATCTTCTACCGTGGTCGGGCATTGAGCCATGATCAATTGCACACCTTGCAATACAGGCAAGAATCCCTTCTTGGACTGATCCATATTGAACTTCTTCAATATCTTGTCAAGGTACGTACTCTGTGAAAGACCAATGAGGCGTCTTGATCTATCTCTATAGATCTTGATGCCTAATATATAAGCAGCTTCTCCAAGGTCCTTCATTGAAAAACTCTTATTCAAGTAGGCCTTTATACTTTCCAAGAATTCTATATCATTTCCCATCAATAGTATGTCATCCACATACAATAAGAGAAATGCTACAGAGCTCCAACTCACTTTCTTGTAAACACAGGCTTCTCCATAAGTCTGTGTAAACCCAAACGCTTTGATCATCTCATCAAAGCGAATGTTCCAACTCCGAGATGCTTGCACCAGCCCATAGATTGAGCGCTGGAGCATGCATACTTTGTTAGCATTCTTAGGATCGACAAAACCTTCCGGCTGCATCATATACAATTTGTCGGAGTAAATGGCCACGGGTAGCCTAGCCGACTACCCTTGGCTCTTCAGAAAAATTATCAGGCCTTTGGGCCTCCCAACGCTCCAAACGTTGGACCCCCTTCCCTGGCCGGCTACCTCCGAAGCCGACTCACGGAAGGCGGCCCAGCCTCAAGCGACCTCCCTCCCCAAGACAGCCGCGGGGTGGCCGACTCCAAGAAGCCGGCCTCAAAGAGCGCCGACTCCAAGAAGCCGGCCGAGACCACAACCACCAAAGCTACTCCCACATAACGGAGACAAGACGGGGTGAGGCCACAGTGCGGCCCACTACCCCCGAAGCCCGAGGCGGGCGTGGCTACAGGAGGTCGTACGGGACAGCCGTCTCCCATGCGGCTCGGCACTGTAGCCATGCTAGCCTCAACGTCATCCACGACAGACCCCCGTACGGCCCACGGGCGGCGGGCCCCTTCAGCCAGAGAGAGGCGCGAAGGCGGCCCGGCCTTTCCCGGTCGGCCAAGGGCGTAGCCGGCCCCCAGAAGCCGGCTACTCCCTTCCTCGAAGCAGGAGCCCCATTAAGGAGACAAGACGAGGTAAGGCTACAGTGAGAGCCCCCGAGACGGCCCACTGTAGCCACGCTTACCTCGACCAAGCCCTCGTCATCAGAGGCGAGGCTACAGTAAGCAGCCGCCGACAAGACCCTAGGCGGTGGGGCCGGCCTGTCGACCAAGGAGCCGGCAGCCGGCGGGGCCCACCAGTCGGCGGGACCCAACAGCCGGCGGAGAAGCCGGCGAGCGTAGACACTGACGGCTGGGACCAGTGCCCAGCCGGATTACCATTGTACCCCCGGGGGTAGGCCTATATAAATCCCCCGGAGCACCCATGCAAAGGGTTGGCTTCTAAGCATAGCACACACACCATAGATAGAGAGAAGTTAGAGCTAGCCTTGTTCTTCTTCTCCCTTGAACCCCAAAACAGCTCTAGGAGCGATTGTAGCTACCTTTCCTGATCTAGTGATCATGCGGAGACCCCGCAGAGCAGGACTAGGGGTGCTATCTCCTTGGAGAGCCCCGAACCTGGGTAAGATCCGCCGGCGTGCATGTCTTCGCCTCATCCCGTTTCCAGGCACCGGCGATGTTTTATTGGCACCCACAATGATAAGCCATCCGTTGGCATATGTCGCACCAACCACCCGACATTTGGCGCCCACCGTGGGGCCAGGTGCACCGTCGTCCGGAGACCTGTTCTGGACGGGAACCCTCTTCCTCCCCCGCGAGCGCAGCCAGCCTGCTGCGCCCGATGGCGTTTTCCACGACGCGCTGCAAGGCGTCGACGACGCCTGCGCAGCGAGCTGCCTCACCGATCTGCTCGGCGAGACTCGCATCTCCGACGAGCCTGCGTCCGACGCAGGCACGGACTACCCCGAGAGCCGCCTCGTCAGCCTCCTCGACCAGCTTCATGTCTCCAGCGAGCCTGCTACAGATGTGGAGTCGGTCGGCTCCACCGACCCGATGCTTGTCGACTCCGACACCGCATCGCTTGATGCCTACCCCTCCGAGGTGGTGGTCTTCGACGACCCCCTCCCTCAAGCTGACAGCGGCAGCAGCGCTGTCACCGAAGTGCTGGTCATCAGCCACGTCGCCAACTCGGGCGAGAACGCCCACGACGCCCTGCAAGCGGCGATGCACGACCTCTCCGTCCCCATCCCGGCCGATGCCGAGACCCTGGAGGCACGCCGCCTCGGCCTCATCGCGGAGGGCCAGAAGATAGCCTCCATGAGACGCCTCACCGAGGCCCACCAGCGCGAAGTTGACCGCGCCGCCTCCTAGCGGCCCAATCCGAGCCGGCTTCGTCCAGAAGCGCGGCGCGGCCGTCGCCAGCATGCTGGGGGAAGATCGCCCCGTCTACGCCACCCCGCTCGAGAATTTGCGAGCCGCCCAGGCGGCCGCAGAAGAGCTCAATGGGCTGGGAGCTGATGAGCTCCCTTACATGACGAGATGGATCCAGCAGCTGATCGACGCGGCTGCAGAACGGCACGAAGCCGGCGCCCGTGCTGATAGTCATCCCCCGCGCCGGGAGCACGCCGCGACGTCCCGTTCGCCGACTGCGAGCGGCGCGCGCCAGAAGAAAGACAAGGAGCCGGCTGCCAGCCGCAGCCAGACTCGCATCACCATCGAGTGCGACGCGGAGGGCCGCCCTCGGGCAGTAGAGCACCAAGGAAATCTGCCTCCTCCCCCGCCTCGAAGAGAAAGACGCCTCACTCCGCCGCCTATCACACACCCGACTCTTGGCGACCGACTCGGCCGCCGAGAAGGAGCCGGCGAGAACGACGCCCGCCACAGGATCGACCGCCTTGCTCGATCCTTGGCGTTAGAAGAAGAAGACGATGTCGGCCTGCCATGCTTTGGCCCCCGCATCCGCGACGAGCCCTTCCCCAAAGGGTTCTCGCTCCCCAGAGACACGCCCAAGTACAACGGCTCAGTGAAGCCGGAAGATTGGCTCATCAACTACTCCACGGCCGTCAGCATAGCCAACGGCAATCGGCGCGTCGCCGTGAAGTACGTCCCCCTCATGCTGCAAGGCACGGCGCGTACATGGCTCAACAGCCTCAAGCCCTACAACATCAACAGTTGGTTGGACTTCACAGAAGTCTTTGTCCGCAACTTCACTAGCACCTACAAGCGGCCTCCCAAGCCTCGCCAGCTTTCCCTCTGCGTCCAGGGGCCCAACGAGTCGACGCGCGACTACCTCACGCGGTGGGCCGAGCTCCGCAACTCCTGTGAGGGAGTGCACGAGGTCCAGGCCATCGAGTACTTCACCGCCGGGTGCCGAGAGGGCACCCTCCTCAAGCACCGACTCCTCTGCGACGAGCCGGCTACCCTCGACGAGTTACTGGTCATCGCTGACAAGTACGCCACCGCCGACTCCTCAATGAAGACCGAACTCCGAGTAGACGCCTCGGGGAAGGTGATTGCTCCGGCTCCCAAGACGCCGGCTGGCGACCCTAATCGGCGCCCCTACCAGAACGACCACAAGCGCAAGGCCCCCATGCCGACTTCCTCCAGTCGGCAGGTGGCCACCGTTGAAGATGAGCAGCCCGAAGAACGGCCCGCTCCCAAGAAGAAGAGCGGCCGGCCGCCTTGGCAGCCGGCCTTCTCCTACGAACAGGCTCTTGATGCCCCCCCGCAAATTCCACAGCGGCGCGAAGCCGTCCAACCACACAACCCGGAAATGCCATTGGCTCACCCGCATCACCAAGGGCGAGGGGATGTTGCCGCGTCCGCCTCCCGGCCCGCCGCCTCCAGCCCCCCAGCAGCCGGCGGCCCGGCCGGCAGTCGGCGCCATCCAAGACGAATTCCCCGAAGAGCATGCCGCCTACATCGTCTTCACCAGTCAAGCCGACGACAAGCGCAGCCGACGCCGACAGCATCAAGAAGTGAATGCAGTCGCCTCCAGCACCCCCAAGTTCATGCACTGGTCGGAGAAGCCGATCAGCTGGAGCCAGGCCGACCACCCAGAGGTGATGCCTTCGCCTGGCTCCTATGCAATGGTCTTGGACGTCACCCTCGCGACAGAGAGGCGAGCTGCCAGATTTTCCCGCGTCCTGATAGATGGCGGAAGCAGTATCAACATACTGTACCGCGATACCATGGAAAAGCTGAACATCAAAGCGAAGCAGCTCATGCCGAGCCGTACCGTCTTCCATGGTATCGTCCCCCGGCCTGTCTTGCTCCCCAATCAGCAAGATCAAAATGGATGTTCTCTTCGGAGACAAAGATCATTTTCGCCGAGAAGCAATATGGTTCGAGGTAGTGGATTTGGAGAGCCCCTATCATGCACTGCTTGGCCGACCTGCTCTGGCCAAGTTCATGGCTGTGCCCCACTACGCCTACCTGAAGATGAAGATGCCGAGCTCGAAGGGGATCATCACGGTAGCCGGCGATTACAAGAAGTCCATCGAGTGCGCCATGGCCAGCAGCCGGCTGGCCTAGTCCCTCGTGGTGGCAGAAGAGAAGAAGATGTTGGAACGGGTTGTGGCCATGGCTGGCAAGCAGCTGGCCCTGTCCCCCAACCCCAAGGATTGTGATGCGCAGGGCTCCTTCCAGCCTGCCAAAGAGACAAAGAAGATACCCCTGGACCCGGAGAACCCGGAGAGGTTCGCTGTTATTGGGGCGAACTTGGACTGTAAATAGGAAGGCGAGCTCGTCGACTTCCTCCGTGAGAATCAAGACATCTTTGCATGGTCCCCGAAGGACATGCCGGGTGTCCCGAAGGATGTCGCCGAGCACAAATTACATGTCCGAGCCGACGCGAAGCTGGTCAAGCAACCCCTCCGCCGACTGTCTGAAGAGAAGCGAAGAATCGTGGGAGAAGAGATAGCCCGGCTCCTTGCCGCTGGCTTTATCATGGAAGTGTTCTTTCCAGAATGGCTTGCCAACCCAGTTCTGGTTCTGAAGAAGAATAACAAGTGGCGAATGTGTATAGACTACACCAGTTTGAACAAGGCCTGCCCAAAGGATCCGTTTGCTCTGCACGGATTGACCAAGTGATAGACTCCACAGCCGGATGCGAGCTGTAAAGTTTTTTGGATGCGTACTCAGGGTACCATCAGATCAAGTTGGACCCAGCTGACCGCCTGAAAACTGCCTTCATCACACCCTTTGGAGCTTTCTGCTACCTGACTATGACATTCGGCCTGAGGAATGTCGGTGCCACTTTTCAGCGTTGCATGCAGAAATGCCTCTTGAAACAACTCGGCAGAAATGCCCACGTCTATGTAGACGACATTGTGGTGAAGACAGAGAAGCGCGGTACCTTGCTGGAAGACCTGAAAGAAACATTCGCCAACTTGCGCCGATTCCAAATCAACCACAACCCTGAGAAGTGCGTGTTCGGAGTGCCAACCGGCCAGTTGCTAGGTTTCCTGGTCTCCGAACGCGGCATCGAATGCAACCCCGTCAAGATCAAGGCCATCGAGAGGATGGAGATTCCCACCAAGCTGCGAGATGTGCAGAAGTTCACTGGCTGCTTAGCCTCCCTGAATCGTTTTATCAGCCGACTAGGAGAGAAGGCTCTCCCCTTATACCGACTCATGAAGAAGTCCACTCACTTCGAGTGGAATGATCAAGCCGACCAAGCCTTCCATGAGTTGAAGAAAATGTTGACCACTCCGCCTGTCCTGGCAGCGCCGACTGAGAAGGAGCCCATGCTCCTCTACATCGCCGCGACTAGCCGAGTCGTCAGCACTGTTGTTGTGGTCCAGCGCCCGGAGGAAGGCCGAGCCTAGCTAGTCCAGAGGCTGGTGTACTATCTCAGCGAAGTACTATACAGCTCAAAGCAAAACTACCCGCACTACCAGAAGATGTGCTATGGGGTGTACTTCGCTGCCAAGAAACTGAAGCCCTACTTCCAAGAGCACCCCATCACGGTCGTGTGCACTGCCCCGCTCGCCGAGATCATAGGCAGCCGGGATGCATCCGGCCGGGTGGCTAAATGGGCCATTGCATTGGCGCCCTACACAATCTTCTATCAACCCCGCACCGCCATCAAGCCGCAAGCATTGGCCGACTTCCTCGTCGACTGGGCCGAGACCCAGTACCTACCGCCGGATCCCGACTCTACCCATTGGCGAATGCACTTTGACGGGTCCAAATGCGCACCTGCTTGGGAGCCGGCATCGTCCTCACCTCTCCCAAAGGCGACAAGCTCAAGTACACACTGCAGATCCACTTCGCCGCCTCCAACAACGTGGCCGAGTATGAGGCGCTCGTACATGGGCTCCGGCTAGCCAAAGAACTTGGCATACGCCGGATCTTGTGCTACGGCGACTCGGACTTGGTGGTCCAGCAATCGTCTGGCGACTGGGATGCCAAGGACGCGAACATGGCGAGCTATCGATTCCTCGTCCAACAGATAAGCGGATACTTCAAAGGGTGTGAGTTCCTTCACGTGCCAAGGGCCGACAACGACCAAGCAGATGCCCTAGCATGGATCGGCTCCACCCGACAAGCCATACCGACTGGCGTCTCCCTCCAGCGCCTCCTCAAGCCGTCCATCAAGCCGTCTCCAGAGTCGGATTCCATCTTCGTACCGCCTGCGCCAGATACAGCCGGATCCGACTGGAGAAACCCCGCAGGCGGCACGGGGACTTCGACAACTGGCCCGGGGACTGCCGTAGTCGCACCCGGCACGGGGACTTCAGAACCCGGCCCGGGGACTGCAGCAGTCGGCCCGGGGACTGCTACGACACAAGAAGTGGTGGCCGACTCCAATTCAACGTCACCCAACCCACCCACCCGAGTCATGGTGGCCACATTAACAGAAGAAGAAGTCACAGCTCCGTCATGGGCCCAGCCCATCCTCAAGTTCCTAGTCAGCAGAGAGCTGCCGGCTGATGAGATCTCAGCAAGACTAGTGCAACGACGAGCCGCAGCATACACAATAATCAACAGAGAGCTTGTGAAGCGCAGCGTCACTGGAGTCTTCCAGCGTTGTGTCGAGCCAGAAAAAGGAGTGGCAATCCTCAAAGACATCCACCAAGGCGAATGCGGCCACCACGCAGCCTCCAGATCACTCGTGGCCAAGGCTTTCCGCCACGGTTTCTTCTGGCCGACTGCCTTGGAGGATGCTAAAGAAATAGTCAAGAGCTGCAGAGGATGCCAAGTTTTTAGTTCCAAGCAACACTTGCCGGCTTCTGCCCTCAAGATCATTCCCCTCACCTGGCCTTTTGCCGTCTGGGGACTGGACATGGTGGGCCCTTTCAAGACAGCCCGCGGCAGCTTGACACATCTACTGGTCGCTGTGGACAAGTTCACAAAGTGGATCGAAGCAAAGCCGATCAAGAAGCTGAATGGGCCGACTGCCGTGACATTCATCACCGACATCACCACTCGGTACGGCGTGCCGCACAGCATCATCACCGACAACGGCACGAACTTCGCCAAAGGAGCACTGGCACGTTTCTGCGCGACGCAGGGCATCCGACTGGACTTAGCGTCTGTTGCCCACCCGCAGTCAAACGGCCAGGTCGAGCGAGCAAATGGACTCATCCTCTCCGGCATCAAGCCCCGACTGGTTGTACCACTGGAACGATCGGCCGGCTGCTGGCTCGAGGAGCTGCCGGCCGTCCTTTGGAGTCTGCGCACTACACCCAACAAATCAACCGGCTTCACTCCATTCTTCCTCGTGTATGGTGCCGAGGCTGTCATCCCAACAGACATCGAGTTCGACTCGCCTCGGATCACCATGTACACGGAGGAAGAGGCCAAGGAAGCAAGAGAAGACGGCGTCGACCTCCTGGAAGAAGGCCGGCTGTTGGCACTCAGCCGGTCCGCTATCTACCAGCAAGGGCTGCGCCGCTACTACAACCGCAAGGTCAAGCCAAGATCTTTCCAAGAGGGCGACCTTGTGCTCCGGCTGATCCAGCGAACAGCCGGCCAGCACAAGCTCTCGGCCCCTTGGGAAGGCCCCTTCGTCATCAGCAAGGCACTCGGCAACGACTCCTACTACCTGATCGACGCGCAAAAGCCAAGAGCACGCAAGAGAGATGACTCCGGCAAGGAGTCGGAGCGACCATGGAACGCAAACCTCCTGAGACGATTTTACAGCTGAAAGCAGTATGTATCATGCCCCCCTTTTGTATTAAGTGCAAACCAACAGGCCCCCCGAACAGTACTCGGGGACTGCCTTTGTTTATCTATGAATGACAAGTGTCATATCCATGAATGTATTATTACATTTGAATTCTTGTCTGGCACCGGGTTCGACTAGTCGGCCCGTGGACTGGCCGCCTTGAGCTATATTGAAAGTTCTACCTGAAGTCGGAAAAGTAGTGTGCCGGCTCTCGAGTCCTCCCTTGTTGAAAGTCGCAGCTCGAAGAACCGACTGTCCGACTAGCAAGAGGCGAGGCAGAAAGGATGCCCACACGAAAAATGGCTAAGGAGCAATGAACCTATATAGCAAAGAGACGGCCTCCAAACATGCCTGCTGACTGTCAAAACAGCCGGCTGGCCGGCTTCCTAAACACTTAGCTCTAGTCCAGCAAAGCTAAAGTACTCCCCCCAAATTGGCCCAGTACTCCTCCAGCTACAGATTGCAGAGCAACTGTTGGACTGGGGAGGCGGCAACCAAGGGAGGGCGGCAAAGGAAACAGCAGACGGACAAAAAGCAAAAGTACAAGGAAAGACCAAATGCATAAGTTATATATACACATAAAGCCCCCAACAGGCTGGCAACAGACATAAGTTCGAATACACCCAGTGGGTGGAATTGTGCAGACTTAACCAAACATTGTTCCATAAGTAACTAGACAGGAAAACAAAAGATGGCAGACTAAGGCATGGTGCGGAGGCCGAGCTGGTCGGTGAAGGCGGCCTCGCCGGCTGAAGGAGTGGCCGCCTAGCGGGTCTCGGCTTGATCACCACCCACGGCAGGCGACGCACTCGCGCGCGACGTGGTGCTGGAGGTGCGGTCAGGCTGAGGCTGGCCGGCTGCTCCACCAGCCGGCTCGGCGTCTTCACCCTCCTCCTCCTCTTCTTCACCCTTGTCGCTGGAGTCGATCTCCTCCGCCGAATCTTCGCCGTCCGCCGGGTTCAGACCGAACCACTCCTCCGGCTGGGCGACACCGTTGCCGTCCACCTCGGGGGCGAAGACGCTGGTGTCGGTGTAGTCGGCGATTGCCGAAGCCCGCCGGATGATGGCCGGCCGCGCCGGCTCCAGCTCCGTGTCGGCTTGCTGCCGCCAGGTAGCCAGCTGGTCCAGGCTCAGGCCGGGATACCAGGCCTCGACGAACTCCAGCGCCCGCCTGGCACCGGAGCGAGCCGCCGAGGCCTTCCAAGCTTCGAAGCGGCCGACTGCCACCTCCAGCCAGTCGGCAGTTCGACTGGGGGTGCAGGGAACCACTTGGCCGGGCCAGAGGGCGGCCAAGACTTGCGCCCTGGCACGCTGAAGCCGGTGGAGCAGTCGGTGAGCCGGCTGGATGCGGGCCTGGATCGCTAGGAGCTGTTCCTCCAGCGAGCGGCCGGCGGTTGGCGAGATCTCAAAGCCAGCCTGCCTTCGCGCTTGGTGACGGGCCTCGATGGCCTGGTTGGCGGCAGTAGAATAGCCAGGGAAATACTCTGCGCAAGAAAGAAGAAGAAATGAAGAAAAGAACACCAAAATCAGAAAACAAGCCAAAGTGGCAGATGGCAAGAAAGGACGAAGAGGTAGGCGGCTTACCATCAACCAGATCTTCGATCTGGCCATACCCAGAGATCAGAGTCTGCCTGGCCTCAGCCCAGCCAGCCGCCTCCGTCTCGTACTCGGCCTGGAGAGTGGCTTCACGGTCCTGCACAGCCTTCAGAGCCGCCTTGTGGCCTTCCTCCTGGTCGGCCAACTTCTTGGCCAGGCGGTCGCGTTCCTGCACCAAGGCGGCGAGCTCGGCGTCCTTGGCACGAAGGGCAGTCTGGGACTCCCCCAGCTGTGCCCTCAGACTGGCATTGGCCGCTGCAGAGATGGCAGAAGAAGAAAGAACAGTAAGAAGAAGTCGTCAAGGAAGATCCGACCCGACTGCTCAGCAGTCGGCCCGAATCTCGGGGACTACACCCAGTGGGTGCGCTGACGCGCCCCCACATGAGACAAAGAACTAAGCACGTACCTCGGCTCTCAGTAAGGTCGGCGGTCTTCTAGGTCAGCTCCCGAGCCTGGGAGTTGAAGGCGGCCGCACGAAGATTGTGGTAGTCCTGCAAGATAGACAGAAGATCGGAGTAAGAACAAGAATAGCAAAGACAAATCCTCCAAGAAGTTCCAAGCCGCCTGCTCAGCAGCCGACTCGGAACTCGGGGACTACACCCAGTGCGTGCGCTGACGCGCCCCCACGGAAGAAATCAAGATCAAGAGAAGCTAGATGGGAAGACTAACCCGGATGGCCGCCCGTGTCGCGAGAAACTCATCGGTGAACTACCTCAGCGCTGCGGCTTGGCCCTGGAGCCGGGTCCGAACGTCCTGCGCAGCCACGTTCATCACGGCCGTCCCTCCGCCTGGCGTCCACCCTAAGGTTGCGCTGGCCGCCTCCGCATCCTGGGCCGACGAGCTGGAGCCCACGGCCGGCTGTGGCTCCGACGCGGCCTTCTGTGGCTCCGACGCGGCCTTCCCCGCGCGCCGGCTCGGCGGCATCCGGACCGCCATCTCAGTCCTCGCGGCCGGCTCGCCCCCCCACCGATTGTGTAGGCGGCTGATCAGGCCGGCCGCCTTGGGCCGCCCCAGTTGGCGGGGTCGGCACCGGCGCCCTCTCTAGGATGATAACGTCGTCGTCTCTCCCCAGCCCTGGCTGGTCGCCGCTGGCTCCTTCTGGCGAGGCCTTCACGGATCCCGGCGCCGCAACGCGCAGAGGGGTGACCATCAGGACCTCCCCCGCTGCTTCTGCAGCAGCAGCCTCCGCTTGGGCCCTGGCAGCAGCGTCGGCAAGCGCCTTCGCCGTCTCCTCCTCCAGCGCCGCCTGGGCGGCAGCCGCCTTCCGTGCCTCCGCCTCTCGCGCCTCCCGTTCCGCCCGCGCCTCCCGCGCGTTCCGTTCTGTCGCCTCCTGAAGGTCGGCCCGGGGGTCCACGCGGCGAGTGGTGCTCCCAGACCCCCTCGGTGACTCGACGACGGAGGCGGCAGCCGCTCGCTCAAGCGACAGCGGAGCCCTGAACATCGGAGAAAAAGACAAGGACTCAAGAACCACCAGAGTATACAAAAGAAAGTGAACTTACGCCGACACGGTCTGCGGTTGCTTCACCGTCTTGCGGAAGTGAGCCGCCTTCGCGGCCGCCTCCTCCCGCCTGGTGGCTGCCGCCCCGCCCCTGGACTTCTTCGTCCGACTGCCGAACAAGCCCTGGGCGGCGCGACGCTTTTGCCCTCCGCCCCGAGCAGGCGGTGCAGCGGAAGAACCCGCACCGCGTCCAGACATCGGCTGGCGGCGCGGGACGACTTCGGCCTCATCGTCGTCCGGCCAGTCGTCGAAGGTGACTCCAAGCCCGGAGCCGCCTGCTTCGCCGCCGGCTTGGCCACCAGCCGGCTCGATGTTGTCGTCCATGCCGGCCGCCCCCAAGTCGGGGTCCTCCATATCGTGTTCGGTCCGGTCGGGGACGAATCAACGATCCGCGTCTGACCCGCCGGCCGGCCGAAGAAGAGGGCTCTGTCGAAAAACAAACCGACTAAGTTAGAGTCGGCCAAGAGGAACTCGGCAACAAAGTTAAGAGAAAAAGAAGAGACAAGGAGAGCATACCATAGGCGGCGGATTGGCTCGGCTATATGGCTCCTTGCCGAACTGCCACTCTTCGGTGAATTTGCAGTTCACGAGGTAGTCCACCATATAGGCGACCTCCTCGCGCGGCATCTCCTTGGTGCACATTCGGCTCGGATCGAGCTGGCCGCTCATCTGACAGATCAGATGAGGCCGGCTCTGGAGCGGAAGAACCCGGCGCGTGACGAACGCGGCCAGCAGGTCGGGCCCCGTCAGGCCCTCCGACTGGGTCAGCACTCGCACTCGGGCGATGGCTGCGGACCCGGCCGGCGTCAGAGTCACGGCCCGGAAGGACCACTGGGGCCGCCTGCCCGCTGGTGGGCCGGCTACGTAAGCCGGCAGGTTGATGTAGTCGCCCCGCGGGGCGATGTTCCGCACGTAGAAGTACGATTTTTGCCACTTCTTCACCGATTGGATCAGCGTGATGACGGGGAAGGAGTTGTCGGCGACCAACCTCCGCGACGCGATGAAGGCGCCAGTCTGAGCCGGCACGCCCTACATGCGCGTGCCCAGCTTGGACTGGAAGAATTCCCCCCAGAGCTCGAGGGTGGGGAGGACGCCGAGGTAGCCCTCGCACAGGGTGACGAAGGCAGACACCAGCACCACCGCGTTTGGGGTGAGGTGGTGCGGCTGGAGCTGGTAGAAATCGAGCCAGGAGCGGAAGAAGGCGCGCACTGGCAGGCCGAAGCCGCGCAAGAAGCGCGAGCGGAAGACCACCCGCTCGCCCTCCTGCGGCTCCGGCGTGATTTCCTTCGCCGGCGCGAGGCGGACCTCCACCTTGTCCGCGCTGGGCAGCCGCCGTGTGTTGCGGAGGAACTCGACATGGTCGTCGTGGACGTTGGAGCCGTCCCAATCCCCGCCATATTGCTCCGTGGTGGGAGGCATGGCGAAAACCAGCGCGGCGGCGGAGGAATGCGTGGCGGAAGAGCGCGGCGGCGAGGCGCTGTCGCAAGAACCGGCGAGCGAAGAAGATGGTGGAAGTAGGAGGAGCGTGCGAGGGCCTGCTGCCCCCCACCTCCCCCTACTTATAGCATCGCGAGGCAGGACCGAGGAAGCCGAACGTGGGGGGAGTCGTCGGATTAACTGCACCCACTCCCCCCACGCCTCGCGATTATTGCGCATAAATGCGAGCCGAAACTGCCGCACAAGACGTGCGGGCGGTTTCGGGATGCAGACAATCCACGCCTGGGCCAGGGCGCGGACATGGCGGGCCCCCTCCCTGCGGCGACGTCCCGTCACGCGCGTGGGCTGGCAGGCTTTCCGGCCAAGAGGGGCCACGTGGTTCGCAGACGGCCAGTGGCCGGCCCGCGGCCCGGTGCACGCACTGGCGGGCTCCCGCCCTCCGACTTCGGAAGTTTTCGACCCAGGCGGCACGCCTAACCAAAGCCGGCTCCCAGCTGCCGGCTTGCTAAAATGGGAAGCTGATCGAGCTTCTCAACTAATACTCAACCTCGAAGCCCAATCTGCTTCGGGGACTACTGTCGGAGTAAATGGCCACGGGTAGCCTAGCCGACTACCCCTGGCTCTTCAGAAAAATTATCAGGCCTTTGGGCCTCCCAACGCTCCAAACGTTGGACCCCCTTCCCTGGCCGGCTACCTCCGAAGCCGACTCACGGAAGGCGGCCCAGCCTCAAGCGACCTCCCTCCCCAAGACAGCCGCGGGGTGGCCGACTCCAAGAAGCCGGCCTCAAAGAGCGCCGACTCCAAGAAGCCGGCCGAGACCACAACCACCAAAGCTACTCCCACATAACGGAGACAAGACGGGGTGAGGCCACAGTGCGGCCCACTACCCCTGAAGCCCGAGGCGGGCGTGGCTACAGGAGGCCGTACGGGACGGCCATCTCCCGTGCGGCTCGGCACTGTAGCCATGCTAGCCTCAACGTCATCCACGACAGACTCCCGTACGGCCCACGGGCGGCGGGCCCCTTCAGCCAGAGAGAGGCGCGAAGGCGGCCCGGCCTTTCCCAGTCGGCCAAGGGCGTAGCCGGCCCCCAGAAGCCGGCTACTCCCTTCCTCGAAGCAGGAGCCCCATTAAGGAGACAAGACGAGGTAAGGCTACAGTGAGAGCCCCCGAGGCGGCCCACTGTAGCCACGCTTACCTCGACCAAGCCCTTGTCATCAGTGGCGAGGCTATAGTAAGCAGCCGCTGACAAGACCCTAGGCGGTGGGGCCGGCCTGTCGACCAAGGAGCCGGCAGCCGGCGGGGCCCACCAGTCGGCGGGACCCAACAGCCGGCGGAGAAGCCGGCGAGCGTAGACACTGACGGCTGGGACCAGTGCCCAGCCGGATTACCATTGTACCCCCGGGGGGTAGGCCTATATAAACCCCCCCGGAGCACCCATGCAAAGGGTTGGCTTCTAAGCATAGCACACACACCATAGATAGAGAGAAGTTAGAGCTAGTCTTGTTCTTCTTCTCCCTTGAACCCCAAAACAGCTCTAGGAGCGATTGTAGCTACCTTTCCTGATCTAGTGATCATGCGGAGACCCCGCAGAGCAGGACTAGGGGTGCTATCTCCTCGGAGAGCCCCGAACCTGGGTAAGATCCGCCGGCGTGCATGTCTTCGCCTCATCCCGTTTCCAGGCACCGGCGATGTTTTATTGGCACCCACAATGATAAGCCATCCATTGGTATATGTCGCACCAACCACCCGACACTATTCTTCCTTAAGGAAGCCATTAAGGAATGCCATTTGACGTCCATCTGTCATATCTCATAATCATAGTATGCGGCAATTGCTAACATGATTCGGACGGACTTCAGCTTCGCTACGGGTGAGAAAGTCTCATCGTAGTCAACCCCTTGAACTTGTCGATAACCCTTAGCGACAAGTCGAGCCTTATAGATGGTCACATTACCATCCGCGTCTGTCTTCTTACAGATCCATTTGTTTTCTATGGCTCGCCGATCATCGGGCAAGTCAGTCAAAGTCCATACTTCGTTGTCATACATGGATCCTATCTCGGATTTCATGGCTTCTAGCCATTTGTCAGAATCCGGGCCCGCCATCGCTTCTTCATAGTTCGAAGGTTCACCATTGTCTAACAACATGATTTCCAGGACAGGGTTGCCGTACCACTCTGGTGCGGAACGTGTCCTTGTGGACCTACGAAGTTTAGTAGTAACTTGATCCAAAGCTTCATGATCATCATCATTAACTTCCTCCCCAGTCGGTGTAGGCACCACAGGAACATCTTCCCGCGCGGCACTACTTTCCGGTACGGAAGGGGTGACTATCACCTCATCAAGTTCCACTTTCCTCGCACTTACTTCCTTCGAGAGAAACTCTTTCTCCAGAAAGGACCCGTTCTTGGCAACGAAGATCTTGCCTTCGGATCTAAGGTAGAAGGTATACCCAATAGTCTCCTTAGGGTATCCTATGAAGACGCATTTCTCCGACTTGGGTTCGAGCTTTTCAGGTTGAAGTTTCTTGACATAAGCATCGCATCCCCAAACTTTTAGAAACGACAGCTTAGGTTTCTTCCCAAACCATAATTCATACGGTGTCGTCTCAACGGATTTTGACGGAGCCCTATTTAAAGTGAATGCGGCAGTCTCTAAAGCATAGCCCCAAAATGAGAGCGGTAAATCGGTAAGAGACATCATAGATCGCACCATATCCAATAGAGTGCGATTACGACGTTCGGACACACCGTTTCGCTGAGGTGTTCCAGGCGGCGTGAGTTGTGAAACGATTCCACATTTCCTTAAGTGCGTACCAAATTCGTGACTTAAATATTCTCCACCATGATCTGATCGTAAGAATTTTATTTTCCTGTCACGTTGATTCTCAACCTCACTCTGAAATTCCTTGAACTTTTCAAAGGTTTCAGACTTGTTTTCATTAGGTAGACATGCCCATATCTACTTAAGTCATCAGTGAGAGTGAGAACATAACGATATCCTCCGCGAGCCTCAACACTCATTGGACCGCACACATCGGTATGTATGATTTCCAATAAATTGGTTGCTCGCTCCATTGTTCCGGAGAACGGAGTCTTGGTCATCTTACCCATGAGGCATGGTTCGCATGTGTCAAATGATTCGTAATCAAGAGACTCCAAAAGTCAATCTGCATGGAGCTTCTTCATGCGCTTGACACCTATGTGACCAAGGCGGCAGTGCCACAAGTATGTGGGACTATCGTTATCAACTTTACATCTTTTGGTATTCACACTATGAATATGTGTAACATCACGTTCGAGATTCATCAAGAATAAACCACTGACCAGCGGGGCATGACCATAAAACATATCTCTCAAATAAATAGAACAACCATTATTCTCGGATTTAAATGAGTAGCCATCTCGAATTAAACGAGATCCAGATACAATGTTCATGCTCAAAGCTGGCACTAAATAACAATTATTGAGGTTTAAAACTAATCCCGTAGGTAAATGTAGAGGCAGCGTGCCGACGGCGATCACATCGACCTTGGAACCATTCCCGACGCGCATCGTCACCTCGTCCTTTGCCAGTCTCCGCTTATTCCGTAGTTCCTGTTTTGAGTTACAAATATGAGCAACCGCACCGGTATCAAATACCCAGGAGCTACTACGAGTACTGGTAAGGTACACATCAATTACATGTATATCACATATACCTTTGGTGTTGCCGGCCTTCTTGTCCGCTAAGTATTTGGGGCAGTTCCGCTTCCAGTGACCACTTCCCTTGCAATAAAAGCACTCAGTCTCAGGCTTGGGTCCATTCCTTGGCTTCTTCCCAGTAACTGGCTTACCGGGCGCGGCAACTCCCTTGCCGTCCTTCTTGAAGTTCTTCTTACCCTTGCCCTTCTTGAACTCAGTGGTTTTATTCACCATCAACACTTGATGTTCTTTTCTGATCTCCACCTCCGCTGATTTCAGCATTGAATATACCTCGGGAATGGTCTTTTCCATCCCCTGCATATTGAAGTTCATCACAAAGCTCTTGTAGCTTGGTGGAAGCGACTGAAGGATTCTGTCAATGACCGCGTCATCCGGGAGATTAACTCCCAGCTGGGATAAGCGGTTGTGTAACCCAGACATTCTGAGTATGTGCTCACTAACAGAACTGTTCTCCTCCATTTTACAGCTGAAGAACTTGTCGGAGACTTCATATCTCTCGACCCGGGCATGAGCTTGGAAAACCATTTTCAGCTCTTCGAACATCTCATATGCTCCATGCTTCTCAAAATGCTTTTGGAGCCCCGGTTCTAAGCTGTAAAGCATGCCGCACTAAACGAGGGAGTAATCATCAGCACATGATTGCCAAGCGTTCATAATGTCTTGGTTCTCTGGGATTGGTGCTTCACCTAGCGGTGCTTCTAGGACATAATCTTTCTTGGCTGCTATGAGGATGATCCTCAGGTTCCGGACCCAGTCCGTATAGTTGCTGCCATCATCTTTCAGCTTGGTTTTCTCTAGGAACGCGTTGAAGTTGAGGACAACGTGGGCCATTTGATCTACAAGACATATTGTAAAGATTTTAGACTAAGTTCATGATAATTAAGTTCATATAATCAAATTATTCAATGAACTCCCACTCAGATAGACATCCCTCTAGTCATCTAAGTGAAACATGATCCGAGTTAACTAGGCCGTGTCCGATCATCACGTGAGACGGACTAGTCAAGATCGGTGAACATCTCCATGTTGATCGTATCTTCTATACGACTCATGCTCGACCTTTCGGTCCTCCGTGTTCCGAGGCCATGTCTGTACATGCTAGGCTCGTCAAGTCAACCTAAGTGTATTGCGTGTGTTCCGAGGCCATGTCTGTACATGCTAGGCTCGTCAACACCCGTTGTATGCGAACGTTAGAATCTATCACACCCGATCATCACGTGGTGCTTCAAAACAACGAACCTTCGCAACGGTGCACAGTTAGGGGGAACACTTTCTTGAAATTATCATAAGGGATCATCTTACTTACTACCGTCGTTCTAAGCAAATAAGATGCAAAACATGATAAACATCACATGCAATCAAATAGTGACATGATATGGCCAATATCATTTTGCTCCTTTGATCTCCATCTTCGGGGCGCCATGATCATCTTTGTCACCGGCATGACACCATGATCTCCATCATCGTGTCTTCATGAAGTTGTCACGCCAACGATTACTTCTACTTCTATGGCTAACGCGCTTAGCAATAAAGTAAAGTAATTTACATGGTGTTATTCAATGACACGCAGGTCATACAAAAATAAGGACAACTCCTATGGCTCCTGCCGGTTGTCATACTCATCGACATGCAAGTCGTGATTCCTATTACAAGAATATGATCAATCTCATACATCACATATATCATTCATCACATCTTCTGGCCATATCACATCACATAGCACATGCTGCAAAAACAAGTTAGACGTCCTCTAATTGTTGTTGCAAGTTTTTACGTGCCTTGTATAGGGTTCTAGCAAGAACGTTTCTTACCTACGTAAAACCACAACGTGATATGCCAATTTCTATTTACCCTTCATAAGGACCCTTTTCATCGAATCCGTTCCGACTAAAGTGGGAGAGACAGACACCCGCTAGCCACCTTATGCAACTAGTGCATGTCAGTCGGTGGAACCTGTCTCATGTAAGCGTACGTGTAAGGTCGGTCCGGGCCGCTTCATCCCACAATACCGCCGAAACAAGATAAGACTAGTAGCGGCAAGAAGAATTGGCAACATCTACGCCCACAACTGCTTTGTGTTCTACTCGTGCATAGTAACTACGCATAGGCCTGGCTCATGATGCCACTGCTGGGGATCGTAGCAGAATTTTAAAATTTTCTACGCATCACCAAGATCCATCTATGGAGTATACTAACAATGATGGGAAAGGAGTGCATCTACATACCCTTGTAGATCGCGAGCGGAAGCGTTCCAATGAACGAGGTTGATGGAGTCATACTCGTCGTGATCCAAATCACCGATGACCGAGTGCTGAACGGACGGCACCTCCGCGTTCAACACACGTACGGAGCAGCGACGTCTCCTCCTTCTTGATCCAGCAAGGGGGAAGGAGAGGTTGATGGAGATCCAGCAGCACGACGGCGTGGTGGTGGATGTAGTGGGATCTCGGCAGGGCTTTGCCGAGCTTCTGCGAGAGGGACAGGTGTTGCAGGGGAGGAGGGAGGCGCCAAAGGCTGTAGTATTGCTGCCCTCCCTCCCCCCCCTTTATATAGGCCCCCTGGGAGGGGGCGCCGGCCAGGAACCCATCTATGGGGGGGCGGCGGCCAAGGGGGGGAAACTCCCCCCCCCCCCCAAGTCAAGTGGGGCGCCCCCACCCTAGGGTTTCCAACCCTAGGCGCAGGGGGGAGGCCCATGGGGGGCGCCCCAGCCCACTAAGGGCTGGTTCCCTTCCCACTTCAGCCCATGGGGCCCTCCGGGATAGGTGGCCCCACCCGGTGGACCCCCGGGACCCTTCCGGTGGTCCCGGTACAATACCGATAACCCCCGAAACTTTTTCGGTGGCCGAAACTGGACTTCCTATATATAATTCTTCACCTCCGGACCATTCCGGAACTCCTCGTGACGTCCGGGATCTCATCCGGGACTCCGAACAACTTTCGGGTTTCCGCATACTCATATCTCTACAACCCTAGCGTCACCGAACCTTAAGTGTGTAGACCCTACGGGTTCGGGAGACATGCAGACATGACCGAGACGCCTCTCCGGTCAATAACCAACAGCGGGATCTGGATACCCATGTTGGCTCCCACATGTTCCACGATGATCTCATCGGATGAACCACGATGTCGAGGATTCAATCAATCCCGTATACAATTCCCTTTGTCAATCGGTATGTTACTTGCCCGAGATTCGATCGTCGGTATCCCAATACCTTGTTCAATCTCGTTACAGGCAAGTCTCTTTACTCGTACCGCAATGCATGATCCCGTGACTAACTCCTTAGTCATATTGAGCTCATTATGATGATGCATTACCGAGTGGGCCCAGAGATACCTCTCCGTCATACGGAGTGACAAATCCCAGTCTCGATCCGTGCCAACCCAACAGACACTTTCGGAGATACCCGTAGTGTACCTTTATAGTCACCCAGTTACGTTGTGACGTTTGGCACACCCAAAGTACTCCTACGGTATCCGGGAGTTGCACGATCTCATGGTCTAAGGAGAAGATACTTGACATTGGAAAAGCTCTAGCAAACGAACTACACGATCTTTGAGCTATGCTTAGGATTGGGTCTTGTCCATCACATCATTCTCCTAATGATGTGATCCCGTTATCAATGACATCCAATGTCCATAGTCAGGAAACCATGACTATCTGTTGATCAACAAGCTAGTCAACTAGAGGCTTACTAGGGACACGTTGTGGTCTATGTATTCACACATGCATTGCGATTTCCGGATAACACAATTATAGCATGAAAAATAGACAATTACCATGAACAAAGAAATATAATAATAACCATTTATTATTGCCTCTAGGGCATATTTCCAACACTGCAGTACCTATTCTTGCCGTTTGTAAAATTCACGAGTAAAATCTCTGCGCAGGCCAAACTTAAGCCTGATGGTCAGTAGCATCCTAGCATTGAGAATAAAGAATGTCACAAATTCAGTGTTTGCATCTGTGACTTCATAGTCTTCCAGCGTTAATGTCCTCAAACAAATGTCGTGATTATTGAGAAACACCCGCTGCTTTTGGCGCCATTCATTTGTTATACCTCTTTGATCCCATCCTCCCCCCTAAACACACGAGAAGAGCAAACTTAAGAGTTAGTGCTAGTATATTATGCATATTATGCGTGGGCTTTCAACGTGTGTGAAATCATCACCTCGATAAACAAGTTTTGCAAGCATTGAAAGCATCACAGCAAGTCAACAATCTCATCCAGATTAAAGCATGTCTGTGAGATAAACAAGGTCTTGACGGAATCCAGCACCGCGTGTAGGCTACTTATGCAGAGACCCTTCATTGAACACATAACGTGATATTATTAGCTCGTGGATGTGAATCTCAAGTGCTTTTGAATAACGCATGTCAAAGTAATGTGCAGAGGCAGTACCTGAATAACTGTAGTCCCAATGACGTTATTTGTTTCGTTGGGTAATTCAGAAATTTTTCCCAGTGTGTCCAACACAGGTGCGGACAAAACTATTATCTGTAGTTGTGCATCTACAGAATCATGTAGCAGTCTCCGGAGGGATGGCGCATCCTCAATGATCAGTTTTCCTCCGTCGGAACGAATGCCAATGCTTACAAGCCTAGCTGAGTTTATTCATAGATAGCAGAATTTCTTGTTGCAAACAAGCAGCAGGCACTGCGGGGCAGGGCAACTGTGGTGGATGAACTTCCGCAAAGAGACATCCGATATATAAACCTCCACCAGCGAAAGTCTCCTGAGCAGTGGGAGGCAAAGCATTTCTACAAAGATTGTCTTCTAGTTTGCACATGGCGAAGGTGATGGTGTGGAGAGACGAGCGAAATCTCGAGATGGATGCCGGTGGCGAAGGCATAGAAGAAGGGATTCTGTGTGCTTGCCTGGGCCCTGGGTAGAAGAACTTTGGGAATATATGATAGAACTCTAAAAACCTGGAGTTGGTCCAGATTCCGAGACAGGAACAACTCATCGACGCCACAAGGTTCGCACTGGAGGTAGGTTGTCGGGATGCAGAGGCGGCGAATCGGGCCCTTGTGATCGGAGAGGATAGATACAGGAAGACTGAAGCCATCAGCGACAGGTTCTCCGCGGCAGTTGCAACTAAGATGTCGGCATTGAGTTCCGATGTATGTTTCATGGATGATTTGCTTGCCCGGGAGAACGCGGATGATTTGGCAACAGATTTTTTCCAGAGATCTGGTAGAACGAGTATCAAGGATCACACGAAAGTCGAGATCGAGTGGTGTGGTGCGCCATATGCGGCGCCACCGAGATGCGAGCACTTGTGTGCGCATGCCTTCCTTTATGGGCAGACGAGAGATGATCTCGCCGAGGATGGCATCGGGATGATCGCTGATGTGGTCCGGACCAGACTCAACATGGTTCACAGATCCAGTGGGCGAGCCACAGCCGCTCCTCTTAACGAGCTTAGAGGGCATGGGTACAGCCGCGAACCTCGTCTTCTTGTTGCTAGAGGCACGCTTCTTCATCTCCATTGCCAAGCTCGTGCGGCCTCCGTTGCAGGTCTCTATGCGGTGGATCTGGGAAAAGGGTTAGGGTTTTATGATTCATAAAGACGACAATATATATACGTACCTAATCTAGAGGATTTCGACAGACGTGGTGGAATAGTCACGGCGTCGACAGACGTACGTCTTCACGAGGCACGGGTATCAACTGTCCAGATACACAGAAGTTTGGTGGCAGAGGCATGTGTCCGAATACTCAGTTAGAGATGCACGGTTGTGCGGTCTGTAGAGACACGGGGGTGTGGCGCCACGACACAGGGGCAAATGTCATGTGAGGCACGTGCATGCAGGCGGTGGAGGCATCTAATTGCAGTATGTACAAGCACGGACCTCGTTGAAGCCTCCACAGAGCCAGCTATCAACTCCCTAGATGCACAAAAGTGTGGTGGAAGAGGCATGGCTGCGAACACTCAGTTGAAAAGACACGTTTGTGAAGTCTCTGGATCCACGGCAGTGTGTCTCCAGGGGAACATAAAAGCCACGGCTCGTGGCACGTGAGGCACAAGGTTGCAGGCTCCGGAGGCACCGAAGTCTAGCCTCTACAGGCACGTATGATTGTCAACCCTCTGAATGCATAAAATTTCAGTGGCAGAGGCATGGATCAGAATACTCAGCTATGGAGGCACGGGTGTGTATTCTCTGCAATCACAAGGGTCATGGCAAGTGTCATGTGAGGCACGTGTATTGAAACACCAGAGGCACGGAAATGAAGCCTCTCAGGCACGAGTGTCAGCCCAATGGATGCACAAAAGTGTGGTGGCAGAGGCATGGGTGAGAATGCTCTGCTGGAGAGGCACCGTTGTGAGCTCTCTGGACCCGCGGGCGTCTGGCTCCACGGGCACCTAACAGTCACGGCTTATGTCAGCTATGGAGGCACATAGATGCACGCGCCGGAGGCACTGTTGGGGAGTCACTACACGCACGGGCGTGGCGTTTCTCCAGGCCTGACTCAGCATAAACCCTCTCTGGGTGCAGAAAAGTGTGCGTAGAAGGCGCCGAAGTAAGGGCTCTACATGCACGTGTACCAACCTTCTTGATACTCAGTTAGAAAAGCACGGTTGTGAAGTTTCTAGACAAAGTCTGACCTTAAGACGAAGAACAGCTGTCATGTCACAAGACACATGGTTTATTGGCCTACCAATCACGGACTTGCTTTGGTATTGGAAAGGTTCCCACTGACGATTTCATTATCAGTGGGAACATGGTACTATACTAACAAAGAGTCAGTGTCGTGACGGTAAAATACTCAGAATCTTTCCGCTGAAACATTGACGTTTGCACAGTTACAACACTTTCGTTTGCACAGTTAAAACACTTTCTAATCAAGGATTGTTATGGCAAGCTTACAGACGGTACAAAATATTACAAGGGTTATCTGTTCATGTTCAGACGAAACGCACGTTCAAAACGGTGCAACAACATGTAACCCTGCAAGCTTGGACAACTTACTCCAGCTCTGTGTTCAGCAGTCACATCTGAATGGGTCCGTCAAATCCAGGTATTCAACACGCGTGAGTTTTAAATAAAAGAACCGGTGCTTGCACGCTCCTGATAATATAAGGCGAGCACGTTCAGAAGCCTTTTTGTGCCACGGAAGATCCTTTTGATGCTTTTCGTAAAATTCTTCCGTGAAGTCTTGGTGGAAGCGATAGTTAAGCCTGATGGTCTCAAGCTTGCTTGCACTCAGAACAAAGAATCTCACAAATTCAATGTTTACCAAGCAGGGTTCATAGTCATCCAGCGTTACTGTCTTCAGACGAAAGTCATCTCGTTTGACAAACGGTCGGTGCTTACGACGCCATGTATTTGTTTCTCCGCAACAGAGTCCTCCCTAGATGTACATGAAGAATGAAAATACTTAAGCTCTAAAAACAGAGATTCTGTCGAAAGAGCATCTAGCGTAAGGTATTTATTGGATTTTTTTGTAGATACGGGTGTATGTAATACTAAAACATGTCTAGCCACGGGTGTATCAATTTACAGACGAATGTAAGACAAGCCTTTTAAGACATACAGTAGAAGTAGTACAGTATGCATGTTATGGGCTTTCAATGTGTGTGCGAATCATCACCTCGATAAACAAGTTCTCAAGGCTTCGAAAGCATTGCATCAGGGAAACGGCCACGTCCACTTCAAAACACATCTTGATGAGCAAAGTCTTGACCGTTTGAAGCATTGTTGACAGGCTGACTGCCGGCAAACCCTGCATGGTGCACGCACAACTATTTTAAAAATTGAACAAAAGGTTCTATTACATGAAATTTGTTTACTCAGACAAATGCAGCTGAAAACTAGGTACTGGATAACTGTAGGGTTATGCGTGACCTTGGATTCAGAGAAAAAATCATGGAATTTGCCCACAGTCTCCAGTTTAGGTGCAGACGTGACAGTTATCTGCAAGTTGCTGCTGAGAATATCGTTAAGCAACCACTGAAGTGATGGGGCATCCTCTATAACAAGTTCGCCATGTCCACAACGAATTCCAATGCTTACAAGGTTACGTGAGTTTATTCTTATGCAGCGGCTTTCCATATTCCAAGTAAGCAGTAGGCACCGGAGTGCGGGGCAACTAGAGTGGATGATGCTTTCAAGCGAGATGTCTGATATACGAACGTCCACAAGTGAAAGCCTCTTGAGCAGTGGTAGTTTAAGAGCCTGAACGTAACTGTCTAGTATTTGGCAAAGAGCAAAGGTGGCGGTGTGTAGGGAGGATGCAAACGGAGAGAAGGATGCCGGTGCAAAAGGCGCAGATGATGGGTGTGTGAGTGCTCGTACGACACACTCTCTCACGAAATCTGGGAACATGTAATAGAACTCGAGCACCTCGAGATTGTTCAGTTTGGATGATTTCAACCAGGCATCGACGGCGGAGGGTCCGGACTGGAGGTAGCACGCCGGTATGCAGAGACGGTGAACTGCGCCCACATGGGCGGAGAGGATGGCTTCCGGAAGGGTCGTATCGTCAGTGCCAGATTTGCGAGGGCACCGAGTTCCGAAGTGCCTTTCACGGGCGAGCTCCCAGGTAGGAGGCGCCATGGAGATTTTCTTGATATGAACTGTTTCTAGAGGCTTAAAAAGACGAGGGGCAGGGATCTCACGGCAGTCGAGATTCAGAGGAGCGGTGGGCCATAAAGGAAGCCATTGACGAGCGAGGATGAGAGTACGGATGCTATCCCTGATGGGGAGACGAGAGATGATCTCACCTAGGATGACGTCTGGGAGATTGCTGATGCGGTCCGGACGAGTTTTTTTCCCGTGCTCCTCAGATCCGGTGGGCGGACCCTCACCAGTCCCCGCCGGCACCGCCAAACACCCAGAGGAATCCATCGTCGGTGGCACGAGCCTTGCCCTCTTGGTACTAGAAGCATCGGACTCCATCTAGGAGCAACGGGTGCGGTGGATCTGGAAAGACGGTTTGGAGGATGGAGGTGTTGCAAAACACTATTTATCAAAAAAAGTAGTATTTTTAAGTGATGTTGTTGCGAGAACAGTGACATCGGACAGTGGCAACAACTCGTACTCCATGCCTCCACTTGATTCACGCACATGCCTCTCCGAGCAGCGTGTCACTACAAACATACTGAACACGGACGCACGATCGAAACTCTTCTTTTTGACATGGGACGCACGACCGCAAGTCTTCTTCCTAATATGGGACCGTGCCTCCGCTTGCGACCAACATGCCTATCCGAGTACACGACTCAGCTGAAATAATGACAACTGGGAGGCACGACTGTCCCCTCTTATACTATATGACCGTGCCTTCACTAACTTCACGGTTGTGCCTCTCTTACTGCACAAAGTCAGCTAAGCTAATCATAGCACAGAGGCATGACCATGAGTCTTCTTAACACAATGCTGAACCTGCACTAGGTTCAAGTGCCTCTCTGAGCAAACATGTCGAACCGAGAGACACACCCACAACAACAACAACAGCGACGACAACCACGTTTAGGATCGCATCTGCTTTCAGTACCATAGTCTGAATAAGAATTTGAACTGATAAGTTCTATTAGGTATGTACTATGAGGATTTGAACTGCACTCATAGTTTGAAATAACACACGTACGATACTTAACTTAATACCATAGTAGTTAAAATTTATGTGGTGTAATGCCATCCCTCCATCACCGTACACATATCGCGTCATTCCGTTTTCTTATAAAGACCGGTGATCACAAGTGAGAGCGAGTCCTGCACGCGCACAGTGTGCCACTGGATACTGATAAGTACAACGCAATCAACTGTCAGCCTAGCTGCATCTGCAAAAGCAGAAATCCCGGTGATCGCCATCCTTCCATCTTTGTGTATACAGTAGGTGCCAGGCAAATCAACGCTGCTGAAAATTTGTACAAGCCTGATGCTGCCCTTGAGAGGCAAATATCCAAGCTTCATCCTAAGATCATTGGTAACAATAGCTGGGATTTTCTGTACAATAACAAATTATTCTGGCATTAGATACGCATGTTGACTGTGGTTTAGAGAAAGAAACAACGACGTACCAAACGGTCTGTGTGAATGTTGGTGAAACATAGACGGTGCATAAAGGTAATGGCAGGGATGTGTTTAGCATTTAGGACTAGTTTAATCATGCAAGCCATGTCGATATAGGAAAGTTTTATGCCCCGGGTGTAGACTGTCTCGTCTATGTAGCTCCTTTCCGATAAACTGAGGCCTTCAAGGGCTAAATAAATACAACCATGTATTAGCCACTATGTGTGAAGCAATGAATAGAGCAGTTAAAACTAAAATAAACGAATATTGGCTTTTAAAAGGGAAATTACAGTTTTAAACTACCTTATGAGTACAAAGAAAGATTTAATACATTATATCACAGAGATTAAGCACATAAATATCAACGGCATGCCACAGTAAAATTATAATAGATAAATGTTAAACCAGAACGAATATTGATAAGCGATCAGAACATACCAACGGAAGGTTTGGGAAACGCTTTGTGACCTCCTCGAGATTCACTCAACATCAAGTCAATGGGAAAGAAGAAACCTTCTGCTTGCAAATCCAATTGTATAATATCACCATAAAACAGATCATAGTCACGTATCAACTTTTCCCATCCAGGTCCATGAAACTTAGACCTGTGGTTGCCATCTGTAAACTTAATCTTGTAAGACAATTCCTCGGTAGTGCCGAACACAAGGTCAAAATCTTCGTCTTCAAAACCATCCTCGAAAGCTTCATCTTTCCATAAAGAGGTCAAAGAAAGGACCTGGTTCCGATAGTAGCATGGGACATACTGCATAAAAGTAAAATTAAGACAAAGGTATATAAATGTTTTACTGATTTTCAGAAGAAAAAAATGCATGAAAGAGTTTTTTTCCTTGAAATTTCTTGGCTTTCAGGCACGGGCACAAGCACCATCTATGACATTTAATTAAACCTATACAAAACAATTGAACTTCTAATTACATCAAGGCCTATAAAATAAAAACAAGCATGCGCAGTATAGTTCGCTCCGAAGGAATACGTGTGGTTGCTGACTGTGGAATAAAGATAACTGCAACAAATACAGTGACGAAGGTTTTTTACTGGCCACGCGTGATTTGTTAGCAAAACTTACCAGGCATGACTCATAACAACAAGGCAAAGACACAATCAAGAAAGATTGGGCAACATCAGATTCAACACCGGGACAGTTGAGGTTCCTGCAAACATCACACGCCATCTTTGTCTGCGAGATGTAACAATATATAAGACTCGGGTTCATTAATTATTAAAGAAAAAATTATTTCAACACTCCGCTAATGGTACAAAGAATTAAAGGACTGTATATCACTGATACATGCTTGTTTCAGTGAGTAAGACAGTGCAGAGCGAATGCTGATATGGTGATATCCCTTGATGTTAGTGTCTCTGTAAAAAAATGAAAGAACACGCACAGACCTCTTCAAATCTACAAGCTCTTGCAGCGAACTAGCTGGAAAAAAATCAACTGTTGTCCTCCAAGATTATTCCCCTATAGAACCTCTTCAAAGGGGTAAGATATTAGCACAAAAACTAAAATTAAAAGGGTAACATACAACAAGAATCCATCTAAAAAAGCACAGTGCACAACGCGTAAGTATTAAGCAGAGGGGAAAAAATTACTGTATTTCAGAGCAAGTGGGCGAATCGTAGATCCATCTATGTGGACTGTAGAGTGAGGAAGACGAAGCAAGAAAGACGGAAGGAACCAGAGAAGGGGAGCGGAAGAGCAAGTGACTCGGGAGGGAAGACGCACAAAACAATGTATTTATGGAGTAATTATGGAGAGGGAAGTAATTTTGTGTACTCGCTCGCCAAAGCTGGAACTACTGACAATAGTAAATGGCTCCTTGCCATCCCAGCGCAAAATAAAAGGGGCGTGGGAGGGGGGTGGGGGTTGGTGGGTCTGGCGAGTAGGTGGAGTATTTGGTCGAGCCGGACCATGTCGAAGTCCCTCGCTTTCATTTCCCCTCTCGCTCTCTCACTATATCTATTCCCCCCTCTCTCTCCCCCTCTCTCTCTCTCCCTCTCTCTCTCTCCTCTCGATTTCGATGCCGCCTACGGCATCGCATCTGCTCACATCCTCCAGGCCATGTCGACACAAAAGTTCGGACAAGAGGGGAGGAAGGAAGGCTTGAACTTCCTTGAAGTGGATTTTGATTTCTATGTAGGTGATTTCCTGCTACATGCGGAGCGTTGAACTGGGGTTTGTTTTCCAAACAAAAGATCTGAGCTCTAAACATTCATGTGTCCTTGTAGGAGAACCCTGACACCATCGAAGACCATGATTTATGTGGCAAAGAGCTCGACCGTCCTCTCTACTGTGTTCTCCACGATACCAAGCCTCTCAGGTGTGTGGCTTTTGAAGGAAGTGACACAGGGAGGAGGTTCTACGGCTGTGCTGTGAAAGTTAGTCACTTTCGAAAATCCGAGTTACTTTCTTGTTGAATCAAACTGTTTGGATATAGGACTTGTAGTCTACCAAAGAAGACTGATTTCTTCTTGTGTTTTCCGGTTGATTGTAGGAAACATTGTGTAGTCCTTTTACTTTACATAAAAGGGTAAAGGTCACTACTTATTTTACATCATTGAACACAAAAGAAGTGATCTAGACACTCTCATGTTTGTTTACAAATGGGACTTCTGTTTAATAGTCAGTATATTCTTCAGAAAAAAAAAACTCTCTAAATAAGTTGTCTGCAGAGGTAGCTCCAGATTAATTCAAGCTGGCTTAAAAGAAACTAAGTACAATTATGAAATAACTCCGCGGACAGGGTGGGCGAAGCACCATAATTGGTGTTGTGGGTACCTAACCATTGAAGTGCCACATTGCACAAACACGGTTCATAGTTAGTTGAATGAGGTTATAAACCAAGTATATGTGAACTTTATTATATTCCAGAGCTTCTGCAGTAGTGTATTAATAGTCTCTGTTTATTTGGTTCCTTTTTTGTTCGCAGAGAGGCGTGAACTGTGGAGTCGTCGAATGGGTTGACCGCCCATGGCCTATCATTATGCAGAGGTGCCTACTCAAGCTCTGGGGGATGTTAGATGAGAGCAATGATAATAGGCAAGCAAAGGATGAAGAGATAAGCGGGCTTAAAATGGATATTGAACAAGTGAACCTTAAGCTCGAGAATCTTGTTGCAGCTGTGGAAAGAACTAATGTAACTACCATGAAGATTGACAGGCAGAAGAAGCAGATGGGTATCGTTGATAAAGACGTCAAGCTCATTCAGAGGTCTCTCACAAGTGCCATTCATAATCTTAAGGATGACAAGGGTGAGATTAAGCTGGACAGGGATTTTCTGAAGGAGGAGGTGCATAAGCTGAAGGAGAATAGAAAGAAGATGCAAAGAGTCATCTGTGATCTTTTGGGGCAAGGGTTTGCGAACACTGATGACCTCCTGATGATCAAGGCAATCCTCGAAGAATGATCATTAACGATTGCCTCCTTTTGAAACGTTGCAAGTGATACTCGTCTAGTATAAGTTTATGCTTGGACATGGTTACTTGACTAAAGGCATGTATCTCATTTTTTGCAATCTTTCAGAGGGTGTGTGACAGTCTACACACATCAAATATTGATCTCCTAGATATTTTTATATTTCAAAGAAACGTGCTGCTAGCGAGGCGCATCCGGCAATCTTTCGTCTTGGATCGTTCCACGAGACATGGGTTACTGTAATCTAGCAAGGCACATATGTCGCTTTGGCAGGCATGGGGAACCATGCCTCTGGTGACGTGGCACTGACTTGTCAAAGGCACGGTCCTATGTCAGACAGGAGCACCGCACTAGCACTGACACACATAAAATCTACAATCTACAGAGTCGCGCTTACTCCTGAAGCCGACGCACGCCAGTGCCGACTCGATTGTTTGTACTCAGACATAAACTCGTTCACGGACATGCGTTTACACGAAAGGCACGTACAGTCTGAGGTCGCTGGGAGCATGGTTTGAGATTAAGCAGAGCCACGGCCATGTGCACATACAGTCTGCCATGAAAGGAGGCAGTGCCGTCTGGTCACTGCAGACGCACTGGTTTACATGCACTAGATGCACGTTCCTTGAAGAACAGGCAAGGCAGTGCCTCTTCTCTTCCAAATGTTTTTGTTCCCTGGTCGACGACCGCACACGAATGTTTTTGTAGCATCACGATAGTGACATAAAACTATAAAATTTTCAGAACAGCGGGTGCATAGCACAAAAGCATTGTTATAACAAGCTTACAAAATGGTGCAAAAGGCTTCAGCCATGTTTAGACATAACACAGAATTAGATTGGCGCAACAACATCTAACTGTACTAGCTTGAGGAACTAACTACAGCCCTGTGTCTAGCAGGCACAAGTGAACGGATCTGACAAATCCAGGCATTCAACACGCCTATGTTTCAAATCCAAGCACAGATGATTGCAGCATGCTGATAACTTGAGATGGGCGCGTTTGGAAACTTTATTCTCCCACAGGAACAACTTCTGTTGCTGTTCGTAAAATTCTTGCATGAAGTCTCAGGGAAGCGAAACTTAATCCTTATGGTCTCTAGCTCCATTGCATTCAGAATAAAGAACCTCACAAACTCAGTGTTCTTCCTACTTTTTTCATAATCTTCCAGTGTTACTGTCTTTAAATGAATGATGTGTTCTTTGAGAAACGCACGGTGCTTGGGATGCCAAATATTTCTTGCACCATCAGGAATGTTTCCTCCCTGAAAACACATAAAGGTTGAAAGATACTCAAGATCTATGGAAGGACAAAATGAATGATAAATTCCATGACCCCTGTCCCAATCAGTTCGTCGAACATTTCCCTAGATACGGATGTATGTATAATAATAAAAAACATGCCTAGACATAGGGTGTATCCATTGCAAACAAAATGTAAGATAAGCTTTTTGAGATGCAAGGAGTGCTGCACTATGCACGGTATGACCTTTTCATTGGGCGTGAGAATCATCACCTGAACAAACAAGTTCTCCAAATTTGGAAGGCACTTAAGCAAGTGAATGACCAGGTCCACTTTATAAGTCATGGCCAAAAACAAGGTTTTGACAGATTGCCGCATTGTAGATAGGCTGGCCGTCGCCAAACCCTTCACATAACATGGAAAATAAAACATAAAATTATTAGAACAAAAGGTTGGATGATATGCAACTACTTTCTCAAGGAAATGCAGCTGGAATTATTGTGAAATGTCAGTACCATAAGACCTGTGGAGTCAAGCGAGATCCTGAATTTGGCCAATGTCTCCAGTTTGGGTGCAGAGACGATGAATACCTCCATGTTATTGCTCTGGAGATCGTGGATCAACCTTTGAAGTGAGGGGGCATCCTCGATGATGAATTTTCCTTTCTCACCACGGATGCCGATGCTTACAAGGTTAGGGGAATTTATTGTGATTCGATGCCTTTCTCTATTGCAAACAAGCAGCAGGCACTCGAGTGCAGGGCAACTAGAGTTGATCATGCTTTGCAATGAGAAGTCTGATATATCAACCTCAACAAGCAAAAGTCTCTTGACCAGTTGTAGTTCAAGTACCTCTACATAATGGTCTGGTATCTGGCAACACGCGAAGCTCACAGTGCGCAGAGAACAGGAAAACCGAAAGACGGACTTGGGTAGTGAGGGCGTAGATGAAGAGCATGTGTGCGATAGTTTGACAGTTTCTTTCACAAATCGTGGAAACAGGTAGTAAAACTCAAGCACCTAGAGATTGTTCAATCTGGGGGACTCAAGCCAGGCGTGGGCAGTAGAGGGTCTGCATTGGAGGTAGCACGCCGGTATACGAAGGCGGAGAACTGCGTCCACATGGCTGGAGAGGATGGACTCTGGAAGGCAAGAACCATCACCAGGAACTGTTTTTCCCTGATGCCAAGTTCCGATGTATCGTATGCGAGCAAGCTCCTCGCTGTAGGCAGAGACCCTACTGATGATCTCGACATGAACTGTTTCTAGGGCGTTAAAAAGACGAGCGACATGGATCTCACGGCAGTCAAGATTCAGAGGAGCGGTCGGCCAAACAGGACGCCAACGACGTGCGAGCATCCGAGTGCGGATGCCCTCCCTAGTGGAGAGACGGGAGATGACCTCACCGAGGATGGCGTCCGGGAGGTCGTTGATGCGGTCCGGACCAAACTGCTCTTCCTGATCCTCGGATCCGGTAGGCGCACCCTCGCCGCTTCCAGCCGCTACCGCCAAACCACCAGAGGACGGCGTCGCCGGTGGCGCGAGCTTCGCCCTCTTGGTGCATGGCACACCAGAGTGGATCTCCACCTCCGTCTCCGTTGCTGGGATCGCTCTGCCTGCGAGCGCCGCTATATGTGGCGTGGATATGAAAAGACCAAGGAAAAGGGTGTGTCTAGGGTTTCGAGACACTGTCCATTCGCCTTAAATAGCCGGAGCCTGGCCTCGGGCGACGAGCCAGAGTGGCGTCGCCGGAGGGGACGCCCGTCGGACCCTTGGGTTTCCAGAGTGGGGCCACGTGGCGTTCACACCCGAATATGAGGAGACACCCATCGAAACATAACTGGGGATGGGAGGGAAGGGGAGAAGAGTGGAGGGATCCGTTCAAAATGATTCCGTTGACTCAATCACCAGGAGAGGCACGGTATGGCGGCCCAGACAGGCATGCTTGCGTTTTACGTGGGGTCACGTTCGTGCGTTTATAGCAGAAACCCGCGGCAGCCGCCTCATCCTTGATTTAGTGTTTCGGGTCATAGGCACGGGCATGAAGCGCTCAAAGGCATGGTCGGTGGTATTACATAGAGTCACGCTAGCCTGTGACTCTATCAGACGAAGATGCACGGGCGTTTAGCCCACGGAGATGAACCTTTGTCTTACGCACAGCCACGGACGTTTACTCTATGAGGCACGGATTGGCCTATAAGAGAGACGCTGTTTTTAAAAGCTTATTTCCTTGTATTTAAGAGCACGGACGTGCAGTCCATACAGACACGGTTCCGTACTGAATTGTGTCACGCTTCTTTCTTGATAAAGGCGTCGACGTTCCTAGCTGTCTGTGTTTCAGTGTCAAGGGTCACAAGCACGGGCATACATCCCTCAAAGGCATGGCGTGCTATTATATAGAGTCGCGCACAAAGGTTTTCTGATTGTATTCCGAATGAGTCGGTGGGCTCGGTCAAAACGAGAGGCATGGACGTCAAGCCCTCGGAGGCATAGTTTGTTCTTACTCGGAGTCACGTTTGTGCATTTATTACGGAAACCTAATAGATTCGGGCGACTGTCCTTGTTAGAATTGTTTTCGTTGTATGATTTTAACTCAAATGCACGAAGGTGACTTGATATGTTTAGTAGCGTCCTGGTCCTTTACGCATGAAGACGACTTTCTGTGTGTCAGTGTTTCAGGTCACAGGCACGGTTGTCAAGCCCACAAATGCACGAAGGCGACTTTATATGTTTAGTAGCGTCACTATCCTTTACGCGTGTTAGTGTTTCAGGTCGCAGGCACGGTTGTCAAGCCCACAAACGCATGACCTGTAATTATCCAGAGTCACCTTCGTGTCTCTTTGTGTTCCAAATGCATCCGATGACTATATTACCAGGACAGGCACGGTCGGGATGTCGAGGGAGGCATGCTTGTGTTTTACACGGAGCCACGTTCGTGCATTGATTGTGGAAACACAACATTTCGACGGGCGTCTCGACCTACTCGGGTGTGAACTCCACGTGGCGCCGCCACGGAAACCCAAGGGTCCGATGGACGTCTCCTCCAGTGACGCCGGTCTGGCTCGTCGCCCGAGGCCAGGCTCATGCTATTTATGGCGGACGGACGGAGTTTCAAAACCCTAGCCACACACTCTTCCATCCTCTGCCCGCCGCTAGGCCATCCATTCCTCTTGCTGCTCTCTATCCTAACCCTCTCCGCCATGGCTGGTCAGGAGGAGACTACTGCGAAACCCAGTGTCCAGACACTGCAGGAGATCCAGGCTGGCGAGGGTTCCTCATCTGTAAGTTCACTCTGCTTCCGCTTCATTTGTTTTTTCTTTCCTTCAGCTACTTGGTTTAGTTGTGAAACGTGAATAAGCCAGACGGAGTCTCGAAACCCTAGCCACGTCCCCTTCGTCCTTATGTCCGCCTCCAGGCCATCCAGCAATCTTGCTGTTCTCTATCCTGACACTCTAAGCCACGGTTGTGCAGAAGGAGACTCCTCCAGAGCGTCGTGTCCAGTCGCAGGAGAAGATCTCGGCTGGCGAGGGTTCCTCATCTGTAAGTTTGCTCTGCTTCGGCTTCATTCGTTTTTTCTTTCTTTCGGCTACTTGATTTAGTTGTGAAACATGGATCATTGTGGTGAGCTTCATCCTAATGTTGATGAGGGTGCGTCCAGCCATCAATCTGACATCTTCTCCTTTGACCAGCTGAAGAACCTATTCAATACTGTGGAAGACTTCGTGAAGATATCCACGAAGTTGGACAATGAGAACAAAGCCATCATTGCACTTCTTGTGGATGAGAAGGCGTGGCTCGAACTTCAGCGCGATAAGCTGAAGCTGGAATCATACGTTATGAAGAAACAGATCGAGGAACTTCGTGCCGAGCAACCAAAAAAGAAGTCTCGCCGGACTAAGTAGACAGCAGCGACCCTGATCCTCGTATCTGAAGCTGTTAAGCAGTGCACTAAAAGTTTCTTATTTTGTCTTCCGTTACCTCGTGCCGTCAGTAACTTTGATAACAAATGTGTTTTACTTTCCTGGGTCACGTTCATTTCAAGTTTATGGGCACAGATGAACATTAACGTAATGGCCAGTTCTAGAGACGCTATTTTTAAAAGCACGAACATGAAGTCTCTACAGCCAAAGTTTTTGAACCAACTAGAGTCATGTCTTGTGCACACATAAAGCCGTGGACATTCCTGCCTTTCTTTGTTTCAGTGTTTCGGGTCACAGGAAGGCATGGTCGGTGGTATTACATAGAGTCACGCTAGCCTGTGACTCTATCAGACGGAGACGCATGTGCGTTTAGTGTTAAGGGTCACAGGCACGGGCGTAAAAAGCTCAAAGGCATGGTCGGTGGTATTACAAACATGAACTCTTGTTATTAAATGTTCACAAGATATGAACTCTCTACGAACACAATTGCGTACTGAGTTGGGTCACGCTTTTTTCTTGATGTTACGTATATTATTCAATAGAAACGTGGAGGTTTGTCGTTGTATGTGTCACAGTGTTAAGGTTAACAGGCACGGGCGTACAGTCCTCAAAGGTATGGTATTGTATTATATAGAGTCACGCTCGCCTGTCTTTCAGTGATTAGCGTCACAGGAACGGTCGTCAAATCCACAAAGGCATCGTGTGGTATTATATAGAGTCATGTTCGCTTGTGTTTTGTGTTCCAAATGATTCAGTCAACTCATCCAGACGGAGATATCCACGGGGTTGTACAATCTTATGGATGAGAAGGCGAAGGCGAAGCTCGAACTTCAGTACGACAAGCTCAAGCTGGACACATACATTATGACAAGCTCAAGCTGCACACAGGCACGGGCATGCAGTGCTCAAAGGCATGGTCGGTAGTATTATTACATAGAGTCACGCTAGCCCGTGACTCTATCAGACGGAGATGCACAGGCGTTTGGTCCACAGAGCTGAACCTTTGTCTTACGCAAAGGCATCGTGTGGTATTATATAGAGTCATGTTCGCTTGTGTCTGTTTTCCGAATGATTCCGTCGACTCATTTAGACGGAGAGGCACGGGTGAGAAGCCCATCGAGGCATACTTTAGTATTAGAGAGAGTCACGTTCATGCGTTTATTGCACAAACCGAACAGAATTGGGTTCTGATATGAACACTCGTTGTTTACTTTGTGAGGCAATGAGTGGCAGATTAGAGAGACGCTGTTTTTGAAGCGCTCAAAAGGCATGGTCGATGGTATTACATAGGCTCACGGAGATGGACGGGCATTTAGCCCACGGAGCTAAACCTTTGTCTTACGCACAACCACAGGCGTTTTCTCTATGAGGCACGGAATGGCCTATGCGAGGGGCGCTGTTTTTAAAATCTTATTTCCTTGTATTTAAAAGCACGGACGTGAACTCCTTACGGACATGGTTCTGTATTGAGTTGTGTCACCCTTCTTTCTTGATTTTACGTATATTATTCGATATAAAAGGCGTAGACGTTCGTGGCTATCTATATTTCCTTGTATTTAAAAGATAGCGACGACACGCTTTTAAACAAAGCACAAGCACAGTGGTTCCACGACAAGCACGTCTCAATTTGCAGAAACAGCACTGTCGTGATTCTACAGGACGCTATGTTCTAGGATGTGCAGCATGTTTCCACCCAAACGTTCACCACAGGGTCATGGACATACATAGAGGAAGTGCCGCGCAGTGATAACAGACGCACAGTCTTACAGGTACAAGAGGCACGAGGAGGCATGTAGATTAACATCACCACAAATGAAACAGATTATACATGCGCACGCATATAGAGAGATGCATAAAAAGTGGACTACAAGAGATAAACTAAGTTGGTAATACTAAACGATCGATGGTATTAATTAATAATGGAAATTAACGACAGACATACAATATTAGAGTCAAATTTATAGTAGAGCACACACAATAAATAGAAGTCATGATCATGATAGATCGACTGGGTCACTGGAAACTCAAAAGTAGTAGTAGATAGCATAAATATATAGAACTTGCCTCCAAGCATGTGGGATGTGGCTTGCAGCAAATGAACGGAGAGCCAAGGCAAGGACCTAATCAAGGCGCCCGGGCTTGTGCCCTTGATGGTCCAGAGGTTGGACGAGAAGTGGGGGCAGCGTCAGCGAGGTGGATGTGCTCCTGAACGAGCTTCGCCAAAGTTTGCCTGTGGTCGAAGTAGGCCGCCATGGTCGACTTGTGGACGGCGTTGCAGGTGTCCTTGTAAACAATCTATCCGTAGATCTGGCTGAACTTGTCGATGTCATCATGCATGATGAGGCGCTGCGCGGCGAGAGTGACCTCCAGGTGGTCGTCCGGCGGCGTGCCGACTGGGAGCTGCAGGGCCATCAGCGCGCGAAAGAGATCGTTCCCATGGAGGCCGGCGAGCCGGGTCACGGAAGCCGAGGCGGAGGTTCGGCCTTTACGGAGGCGACGCATGGAATGGAGGCGAGCAGTCAGATCCTTCACCTTGCTGTTGGCGAAGCTGAACTTGTGGATGAAGTCTTCCAGTGCACCCTTGAGCCAGGCGGCAAAGCTAGCGTCGAAGAAGGAACGCGCCGTGGCGGACATCAGCAGCCCCTGGAGGCGCTGCAGCGCGTTGGGCTGCGGGTTGCTCTCCCTGACCACCTCAATAAGACGTACGGTGGTCGCCTGAATCGCCTCCATGGCCGATCTCTCACCATCTCGCTCTTGCTCTAATGGCCAAATAGTTGGATCAGAGTAGAAGAAGATGGATGGTGATGCTTTTAAACAAAGCACATGCACAACGGTTCCACGACAAGCACGTCTCGATTTGCAGAAACAACACTGTCATGGTTCTACAAGACACTATGTTCTAGACTGGGCAGCGTGTTTCCACCCAAAATGTTCACCACAGAGTCACGGACATGCACAAAAGAAGTGTCGTGCAGTGACAACAGACGCACAGTCTTACAGGTACAAGAGGCACGCCCGCTTCTGTATTGTAAAATACTTCAGCTAACGAGTTATTTGGAGAGGCACGGCCGTCACATCACACGTGACTGCGTGTTCCAGATGATTTTAGTCGCTCGCTCTATTCACAAAAGGAAATCCAAACATACAGACGGTGCACAAAAACATGAAAACTTGATAGTTTTTTGAGCTTGTGAGTTGCTTCACGGCTGAAGAGCACAAAAACAAGTTCCTGACAACCTTACAGACAATGGATAAAGTACAAGCTGGAAGTCTAAACTGGAAAGCATGCAACAACACCTATCTCTGACAGCCGGATAACCGTTTTCAACATCCACAGGTCAATGGATCCGGCAAATCCATGATTGGACACTGGTTTGTCCAGATGTGTACTTTTAAATCCAAGTTCATATGCCTACAATACCCTGACAATATAATACGAGCACGTCTAGAAGCCTTGTTGCCCCATTGAAGCACCTCTTCTTGATGTTCATAAAATCCTTCAGTGATGTTGTCTGGGGGGGAGAGAAACTTAAGCCTCATAGTCTCTAACTCCTTTGCGTTCCGAACAAAGAACGTTGCAAATTCAATGTTTTTGTTGCAGTGTACATATTTTTCCAGCGTTACTGTCTTCAGGCGAATGTCATGCTGTTTGAGAAACACCCGGTGCTTGTGGCGCCACTTATTTGTTACACCTTCCTCGCGGCATACTCCTCCCTGAAAATGCATGAAGAGTGAGAATACTCGAGGACTACAAAGGGAGATAGAGGCCTCCAATATAGTACACTATGCATTGTATGTGCTTTCAATGTGTCTGGAAATCATTACCTCGATAAACAGGTTCTCTAGGCTAGGAAAGCATCGCATCAAGGCAACAACCTTGTTCAGATTTAATGACATGTGGATAAGCAAGGTCTTCACAGATTGAACCGCCATTGATAGGCTGACTACAGACAAGCCTGCGTCAAGCACATATCATAAAATTAGCTGGATAAAAGGTCGCGTGACATGAAACTTCGGCACTGCAAGGAATGCAAGTAAAGAGTATAGTGCAAAAGGTGAGTACCTCGATAACTATAGAGCCAAAAATAATCTTGGATTCAGGAAATCCTTCATAAAAATTACCCAAACACTCAAGCTTAGGTGCAGAAAAGACAGTTATCTGCAAGTGCGGGCTCTGAATATCGTGAATCAATCGTTTAAGTGAGGGCACATCCTCAACAACGAGTTCACCATTCTCACAAAGGATACAGATGACTTCAACTTTGCCTGAGTTTATTCCGATGCAGTGGTCCAAGTTATTGCAAACAAGCAGGAGCCACTCGAGGGCAGGGCAACCATGGCTGATTATGCTTTGCAGTGAGACGTATGATATATCAACTTCCAAAAACGAAAGCCTCTTGAGGAGTGGAAGTTTAAATGATCGTGCATACTTATCAGGTATCTGGCAAAGAGCAAATGTGACGGTGTGCAGTGAGGAGGAAAACAGCAGCGTGGAAGTCGGTGGTGAGGGCGCGGACGAAGAGATTTTGTGTGGTAGTGTGATGGTTTTTCCCACAAAACGTGGGTACATGTAATAGAACTCGAGAACCTGGAGATTCTTTGGTCTTGGGGATCGAAGCCAGGCGTCAACTATAGAGGATCTGCAGTGGAGGTAGCACGCCGGAATGCAGAGACGATGAACTGTGCCCCCATGACCGGAGAGGATGGCTTCCGGAAGGCACGAACCATCAACGTCAGGTTGAAAACTACACCGAGTTCCAAAATATCTAATGTGAATGACATCCTTACTGGGGAGCATGGACAGTACGTCGATATGAACTGTTTCTAGGGGCTTAAAAAGACGACCGACAGGGATCTCACTGTAGTCGAGATTCAGAGGAGCGGTGCGCCATAAAGGACGCCACCGACGTGTGAGGATTTGAGTGTGAACGCCTTCCTTAGTGGACAGACAGGAGATGACCTCACCGAGGATGGCGTCCGGGAGGTCGCTGATGCGGTCCGGACCAGACTGCTTTTCTTGATCCTCGGATCCAGTAGGTGCACCCTTGCCGCTTCCAGCCGCTACCGCCAAACCACCAGAGGAAGGCGTCGCCGGTGGCGCGAGCCTCACCCTCTTGGTGCTCGGGGCACCGGAGTAGACCTCCATCTCCATCTCCATTGCTGGGATTGCGCCGCCTGCGAGCGCCGCTATATGTGGCGTGGATCTGGAGTCCACGGTAGATCTGGAGAAATGGACTACAGCCTGTCAATCCACGAAACGACTTAAATACCCACGACGGGGAGCGGAGGGGTCCAGATTAATTACTTCTTCCTTTTTTTCTTTTTGACAGGAGGGCCCGGGTTAAGTACTACTCGTAGCAAGTCAATGGTAGATGGGTGCTTGAAACATTAAATAGAACCACGGCTTTCAAGGTACGAAATGCACTGTTGCACACGCAGACCAGGCACGGGCATGCCCCTCAGTGCTTTAATTATTTACGGCACTAAGGCACGGACTCGGTAGGAAAGAGAGGCACGCACGTGATGCCCACGAAGGCATGGGCTAGCACTCTCTGTAGCCACGGTTATGTACGTTCGTGACTCTCTGTGTTTCAGTCATTAGGGTCACAGGCTCATGCGTCAAATCCACAAAGGCATCGTGTGGTATTATATAGAGTCATGTTCGCTTGTGTTTGTGTTCCGAATGATTCAGACGACTCGTTCAGATGGAGAGGCACGGACGAGAAGCCCATGGAGGCATACTTTAGTATTAGGCAGGGTCACAATCATGCGTTTATTGCGCATGGTCGATGGTATTACATAGAGTCATGCTCGCCTGTGAGACTCAACCAGACGGAGATGCACGGCCGTCTAGCCCATGGAACTGAACCTTTGTCTTACGCATAGCCACGGGCGTTTACTATGTAAGGCACGGAATTGCCTATATGAGAGACGCTGATTTTAAAAGCTCATTTCCTTGTATTTAAAAGCATAGACGTGAAGTCCATACAGACACGGTTCAGTACTGAGTTGCGTCACGCTTCTTTCTTGATAAAGGCATCGACGTTCGTGGCTATGTGTGTTTCAGTGTCAAGGGTCACAAGCACGGGCATACAGCCCTCAAAGGCATGGCGTGCTATTATATAGAGTCACGCACAAAGGTTTTCTGATTGTGTTCTGAATGAGTCGGTGGACTCGGTCAAAAGGAGAGGCACGGACGTCCAGCCCACGGAGGCATGGTTTGTTCCTACCCGGAGTCACGTTTGTGCATTTATTACGGAAACCTAGTAGAATCGGGCGACTGTCCTTGTTACAATTGTTTTCGTTGTATGATTTTTAACTCAAATGCACGAAAGGCGACTTTATATGTTTAGTAGCATCCCGATCCTTTACGCACGAAGACGACTTTTTGTGTGTCAGTGTTTCAGGTCACAGGCACGGTTGTCAAACTCACAAACACATGACATGTAATTATCCAGAGTCACCTTGGTGTCTCTTTGTGTTCCAAATGCGTCCGTTGACTATATTACCAGGACAGGCACGGTCGGGATGCCGATGGAGGCATGCTTGTGTTTTACGCGGAGCCACGTTCGTGCGTTGATTGCGGAAACCCAACATTTCGACGGGCATCTCCATGTATTAGGGTGTGAACGCCACATGGCACCGCTACGGAAACCCAAGGGTCCGACGGACGACTCCTCCGGTGACACCGGTCTGGCTCGTCGCCCGAGGCCAAGCTCCGGCTATTTAAGGTGAACGGACGGCGTCTCGAAACCCTAGCCACACCCTCTTTCTTGGACTGTCCAGATCCACGCCACATATAGCGGCGCTCGCAGGCAGTGCGATCCCTGCAATGGAGACGGAGATGGAGGTCTACTCCGGTGCCTCGAGCACCAAGAGGGCGAGGCTCGCGCCACCGGCGATGCCTTCCTCTGGTGGTTTGGCGGTAGCGGATGGAAGCGGCGAGGGTGCGCCTACTGGATCCGAGGATCAAGAAAAGCAGTCTGGTCCGGACTGCATCAGCGACCTCCCGGACGCCATCCTCGGTGAGGTCATCTCCCGTCTATCCACTAAGGAAGGCGTTTGCACTCAAATCCTCGCACGTCGGTGGCGCCCTGTTTGCCGCACCACTCCTCTGAATCTGGACTGCCGTGAGATCCCTGTCCCACGTCTTTTTAACCCTCTAGATCAAGTACATTTTGAGTTGGTCACCGCGAACTCCGCCACACAGGAGGAACTCGTCCGCCTAACATACACTGGAACTTTTTTTAGAGGAGAACATGTCGGTGAAGATAATTCCTATGATGATTCGTACCTTCCAGAGGCCATCCTCTTCGGGCGTCAGAGCGCAGTTCGCCGCCTCTGCATTCCGGCGTCCTACCTCCACTGCAGGCACTCCACAGTCGACGACTGGCTTCGATCCCCAAGACTGAACAATCTCCAGTTGCTCGAATTTTACTACCTGTTCCCACCATGCTTGAGACAACATGACATAGGGCCATTGTCATGCCCTTCGCTCATGCCATCACCACCGGCATTAAACCCTCAGATTTCCTCCTCTCTCCAAACCATCGCCTTTGCTCTTTGCAAGTTACCAGACAATTATGTATGGGTGCTTAAACTACCACTGCTCAGGAGACTCTCGCTAGTAGATGTTGATGTATCAGACGTCTCATTACAAAGCATCATCAGCTCTACTTCTCCTACACTTGAGTCTCTGCTGCTTGTTGGACAGTCAGGCACCATTGCATCAGAATAAACTCACCTAACCTTATAAGCATCGGCATTTCTGGTTACTATTGGAAAATTGTTATAGAAGATGCCTCATCACTTCAACGGTTGCTTTGTGATGGTGATTGCAAGAAGTTGCAGATAGTTATCACCTCTGCACCTAAACTGCAGGTCATGGGCAAATTATCTAATATTTTCTGTGAATCCGGCGACACAAATGACCATATAATTATTCAAGTACTGACTTTCAACAATACTTTCACCTCCATTCATTGGTACGAACAAGTTCCATGCAATTCAACCTTTACCCTACTAACATTATGTTTTATTCTACATGAAGTGTCTGCCGACAGTCAGCACATCCACAGCAGTTCATTCTATCAAGACGTTGTCTATCAGCATGGATTATGACCTGCACGCAGTCTTTTCCTTGGTGGAACACTTCCGAAGCTTGGAGAACTTGTATATCGAGGTGATGCTTCTCACACAAATTGTAAAACACATACCATGCATGGTGTAGAACTCCATTCAACAAAAAAACGTCACTTACATTTGTATGTAATGGACAAAGGTGTATATAGTCATGGACCGGACAAAACTAAAAAAGAGCTTTTATCACAACAGAGGTTATAGAATTATTCCTTCACTTGCTCTCCCAGCACAATCACTCTTGATGGAGCTTAACCATTTTAAATCTTCATGTTTATTCAGGAAATAGCCTCTAATGAAGAAAGTCTTGCGAACGTCTATTCTTGCAAGCACCATCATGACGTTCATTTGAAGTCACTAACGCTGGAAAGCTATGTTCAATGCAAGAAAAGCATTCAATTTGCGACATTCTTCATTCTCAACGCAGCACAGCTGCAGACTATGAGGATCAAGTTTCTTCTTCAGGAAGACTTCACGGAAGAATTCTACAAACAGCAACAAGACTTGCTTTAGTGGGACAAAAAGGCTTCTAAACATGCTTGCCTTAGGTTGTCGCCAAGTTGCAACCATGGGAACTTGGATCTAAGGCACGCATGCATTGAGCACCTAGATTTAAAGGATCCATTCACTTGTAAGTGCTAAAAACAGTGCTAGAGTGAGATGTTGCCGCCACTTTCCGGATTGGAATTTACGTAGGTGTGGTGAAACAATACCCGTACCTTTTTGCTCAATCTGTAACCTTGCCAACAGCGAACTCGGTATTTCGGTCTATGGCTAAACGGTCTTTTGCTCATGCCGTACATTTCATTAGCTAAACGGGCTTCAAGTCTCTGCAACCACGGCTATGTACATTTGTGACTTTCTGTGTTTCAGTGATAAGGGTCACAGGCACGGGCGTCACATCCGCAAAGGCATCGTGTGGTATTATATAGAGTCATGTTCGCTTGTGCTTGTGTTTGTGTTCCAAATGATTCAGTGAACCACAGTTTGTCAACAAACACACAGACGATCATGCCTTCATAGAAAAGTGATTCGAGACGCACTGTTCTACCTGTCACACAGGCACGACCATGGCAAACGCACGGTTTGCCACGAACCACACAACGACCATGAAGTGATACGACGCGCACTGTTCTACATGCCACACAGGCACGCCCGTGATTCCACGTGCTTCAGTAGCACGTAAAAACGTAATTCTTTCACAGCAAACGTCGTGAACCTACTGCCAGGCACTATATCCATTTGTGAAACAGAAACGCAAACACAACCGTGACCCGTTGTGTTTGAAATCTTTGCATCACAGAAGCACCGCGTGAAGGCACATGAAATACGGTTGGACACGCATCGCAAGCACGGTTATGCACATGAGGTAAAGTTAGGCACAGTACAGGGACATAATTGCAGATGTCACCGCTGTTGCGCGTTTTTAAAAAGCACGGCCTTGCACTCTCTGTGTTTCAGTGTTTCAATCATTAGGGTCACCTCCACGAGCGTCATATCCACAAAGGCATCGTGTGGTATTAAATAGAGTCATGTTCACTTGTGTTTGTGTTCCAAATGATTCAGTCGACTCGTTCAGACGGAGAGGCACGGACGAGCAGCCCATGGAGGCATACTTTAGTATTAGGCAGAGTCACGTTCATTCGTTTATTGTGCAAACCATACATTTCATTAGCTAAATGGGCTTGAAGTCTCTGCAGCCACGGTTATGTGCGTTTGTGACTTTCTGTATTTCAGTGATAAGGGTCGTAGACACGGGCGTCAAATCCACAAAGGCATCGTGTGGTATTATATAGAGTCATGTTCCCTTGTGTCTGTTTTCCGAACGATTTCGTCGACTCGTTTAGACGGAGAGGCACGGACGAGAAGCCCATGGAGACATTCTTGAGTATTAGGCAGAGTCACGTTCGTGCGTTTACTGCAGAAACATAACAGAATTGGATTCAGATGTGAACCCTCACTGTTTACTTTGTGAGGGAATGAATGACCGATCCGAGAGACACTGTCCTTAAAAGCACGGGCAAGAACTCTCTACAACCACGGTTCTGTACCAAAGAGCCACTGTCAAACGCATGGAAGTCATGCAACGAGGACCACACTTTTAGTAGTAGAAAAAGCACTTTATCAGCTGGCGTTGCTCCTTTGCTACGCGCACAGTAGGGTGGCTGTGGAAGGCACGTTATTCAAGCAGAGAACGAACATCACGATGCCAGGACAAAACCAAAAGCATGGTTGTGAGTCTGCAGTGTCACGGCTAGAATCCTCAAGACGCATTTCGGTGTGGGCTGTTTAGTAGAAACTCGGTTGTGCGGTCACCAGAGGCACTACGTAACGCCTCGCAAAATAGGTCTGGTTCATTGGTTGACCGTTGTGGTGGCTGTCTATGCTTTCAGCTCTTTTCATCTCTCCTGTGTCGCAGCAGAGACACATGGTTGTATTGTTACACCATCCAACTTCATAAAGAAAGGGCTGCAAACATTTACAAACAAACCTATCGCCCTTATAATATTTTCCCAGCTGAGTAATAAAAATACCTAAACAAGCAAAATCTGTTATGCTTACATTTGCTTTGTTTCTACAACTGCACCAAATAAACTTACAAGCCGTTTTTTATAACCACAGTACGAGCACCAGAAACAGTGCAGCGGCTCAAATGCAGCTCCATCAGTGCAAGGCTCAACTGCAGCTCCTCAGTGTGTATGGCAGGTACATCCGAGAAGCACCGCTCTACCTGCAACACAGGCACGGTTGTGCATGCATTGTGTGCATGACAGGTACATATATAAGACAGGCACCGTCGTACATACAACACAGCACGGTTACACATGCAGCGCACATCTCTCCACTGAAAAATTAAATCTACTTTATGTCTCTTAACCTTGGTGCCACAGCATTTTATGGTCCTTCGGCCCGTACAAAGCCGCAAAACCACACATTTCCTTCATGACTGCATGCAACACAAAAACAGACAAGCCTACACATAGTGCAAAGACTACAACGGTTGTCTGATAAAGTTTACATAAAACCCAAGCTCAAAAGAACGCAACAAAAAATAACTCCATACACCTGGACAACTAACACAAGGCCTGATTTCAGCATCCACACCTGAACAGAACCGTCAAATCCAGGTATTCAACACTCCTCTTTCTGAAATGCGGACGCGCGTGGCTGCAACTTGATGATAATCTAAGATGTGCACGTTTAGAAGCCCTTCTATTCCAATCCAGAACCCTTTGTTGCTTTTCGTAAAATACTCCCGTGAACTCTGCGGGAGGGGAGGTAAACTTAATGGTCATGGTCTCCAGATCCTTTGCACTAAGAACAAAGAACATCGCAAATTCAGCGTAACTCCCAGAGCGAACATAGTCTTCCAGCGATACTGTCTTCAGACAAACGTCGTGATGTTTGAGAAACTGCCGGTACTTACGACGCCATTTGTTTTTTCACCATGAGAAATCAACGATCCCTAAAATATAAATGATAGGTTGAAAATACTTAGCGTCTATAAAAAGAGATACAGACCATCAAAAAACCAAATGAAACAATTAGTTCTACCACCTCCGTAACAAGAAGTTGGACATAGACTTGTCCATATATGGATGTATACAACAATAAATCATGTGTAGATACGGGTGCATCAATTTCAGTCAAAATTAAGACAAGCATTTCAAAAAGGAACAAGTACTACAGTATGCAAATTTCTGAAGATCATCACCTCGACAAACAAGTTCTCCAGTTTTGGAAAGCATTGCAGCAATTCAACGACGGTGTCCACCTTATAATACATGTAGATAAGCAAGGTCTTGACAGATTGACGCATTGTTGTTAGACTGACTGCCTTCAAACCCTTGATGAAAATTAACAGAAGATGGATCACAAAACTAATAGCATAAAGGTTGGATGAAATAAAACTTGTTTCCTCACAAATAAAGTTAAGCTGGAAGTATCATAAAAACTCAATACTTCAAGACACGTGAGACGACATGGATACGGTTCAGACGCGTTACCTCCAAGTCCTGACTCTGCATGAAGAATAGAACATAGACTATCAAATTAATAGAACAAACATCGGAACAAGTACAGCTCTGTTCCAGTATTAAGGAAAGTCAGTACCTCAAGACACGTCGAGGGAGACACAAACACGAATTCACCCAACGTCTCCAGTTTAGGTGCAGAGACAACGGTTATCAAACAGTCATCAACCAGACAATCAACAATCAACCGTCGAAGCGAAGGGGCATCCTCAACAATGAGTTCTCCGTGTGGACAAAAAATGCCAATGCTTACAAGTTTAGATGAGTTTATTGTGACGCGACGACCTCCTCTATTACAAACAAGCAGGAGAGACTCAAGTGCAGGGCAACTAGAGTGGATTATGCTTTGCAGCGACGCGTCTGATATATCAACCTCCACAAGCGAGAGTCTTTTCACCAGTGGTAGCTTAAGCGTGCCTACGTAATTGTCTGGTATTTGGCAAAGAGCAAAGCCGAGGGTGTGGAGAGAGGAGGAAAACCGAAACACGGACTCCGGTGTCGAGGACGTAGTTGAAGTGCATAGATCCAATAGAGTTACCTCTTGCGTCAGAAATTCTGGGAAGAGGTAGTAGAACTCAAGAACCTGGATATTGTTCAACTTCCAGGATCGGAGCCAGGCATCAACGGTGGAGGGCCTGCACTATAGGTAGCACGCCGGAATAGAGAGGCGGCTAACTGAGCCAGCATGGCCGGACAGAATGGATTCCGGAAGACTGACAACAGGATTTCGACAGAGCCGCGTTCCGGAATAGCATTCGCGAACGCGCTCCTTGGTGCAGGCGCACAGATGAGATATGGTCTCGATATGAACTTTTTCTCCATCATTAAAAGGACGAGAGTCAGAGATCTCGCGGCAGTCGAGATTCAGAGGAGCGATGGGCCACAAAGGACGCCAGCGACGTGCGAGGATTCGAGTACGGATGCCATCCTTGATGGGAAGACGAGAGATGATCTCACCTAGGACGCCGTCGGCGAGATCGCTGATGCGGTCCGCACGACATCCCTCTTCTTCCTCATCGGATCGGGAGGGAGCACGGTCGCCGCTTCCATTCCCTCCGACGACCAGCACACCACCAGAAAGCGGCGTCGCCGGTGGCGCCACTCTCGACCTCTTGATGCTACGAGCAGCGGTTTCCATCTCCACCTCCGTTGCTGGGGTGGCGCCGCCCACGACCAGTGCTCACTGAGGTGGATCTGGAGAAATGGATTACAGCCTGTCAATCCACGAAACGACTTAAATACCCACGACAGGGAGCGGAGGGGTCCAGATTAATTACTTCTTCTTTTTTTCTTTCTGACAGGAGGGCCCGAGTTAAGTACTACTCGTAGCAAGTCAATGGTAGGTGACTGCTTGAAACATTAAATAGAACCACGGCTTTCAAGGTACGAGATGCACTGTTGCACACGCAGACCAGGCACGGGCATGCCCGTCCGTGTTTTACTTATTTCCGGCACACATTCAATAGAAGAATTTGTTTGACGCCGGAAGCACGGTTCTACAGTCATCTTGCCTCTACGAGCAGCAAAATTTTCCACGGACACGTTCACATTTAAGTCAATAGAAGATTTAAGGCCGTGCCTCTGCTTTGCAAATGCTTCTGCTGAAACGCTCCTGTCACGGCTTGTCACGTACCAGACACACGGTACGGCTTGGCATTGTCACGTACCAGACACACGGTCCTGCCTTCGGCATTGTGACGCACTGTTCTACATGCCACACAGGCATGTAGAACAGATCGTGTCTACGTTCGTGTCTCTTTGTGTTCCAGATGATTCTGTTGACTCTAACACCAGGAGAGGCACGGTATGGAGGCCCAGAGAGGCATGCTTGCGTTTTACGCGGGATCACAATTATCACAGGCACGGGCATGAAGCGCGTAAAGGCATGGTCGGTGGTATTACATAGAGTCACGCTAACCTTTGTCTTACGCACAGCCACGGGTGTTTACTCTATGAGGCACGGAATGGCCTATACGAGAGACCCTGTTTTTAAAAGCGTATTTCCTTGTACGGGCATAAGCACGTGCATACAGCATAGAGGCACGGGCGTTTACTCTGTGTTTCAGTGTCAAGGGTCACAAGCACGGGCATACAGCCCTCAAAGGTCTTCTAATTACATAGAGTCACGCACAGAGGTTTTCTAATTGTATTCATAATGAGTCGGTGGAGAGGCATGGTTTATTCTTACCCGGAGTCACGATTGTGCGATTATTACGGAAACCTAATAGAATCGGATGACTGTCCGTGTTACAATTGTTTTCGTTGTAAGATTTTAAATCAAATGCATGAACCGTCAAGTGTGTCAGTGTTTCAAGTCAGAGGTCACCTTCATGTCTCTTTGTGCTCCAAATGCATCTGTTGATCTATCACTAGGAGTGGCACGGTAAAGATGCTCAGGGAGGCATGCTTGTGTTTTACGTGGAGTCACGTTCATGCGTTAATTGCGGAAACCCAATGTTTCGACGGGTGTCTCCTCGTATTCGGGTGTGAACACCACGTGGCACCGCTCCGAAAACCCAAGGGTCCGACGGGCGTCTCCTCCGGTGACGCTGCTCTGGCTCGTAGCCCGAGGCCAGGCTCCGGCTATTTAAGCAGGACGGGGTCTCGAAACCCTAGCCACACCCTCTTCCCCCCTCTGCCCGCCAGGCTATCCATTCCTCTTGCTGCTCTCCATCCTGACCCTCTCCGCCATGGCTGCGCAGGAGGACACTACTGCGGAACCCCGTGCCCAGACACTGGAGGGGATCAAGGCTGGCGAGGGTTCCTCATCTGTAAGTTGACTCTGCTTCCGCTTCTTTCCTTTTTTCTTTCCTTTGGCTACTTGATTTAGTTGTGAAACGTGAATAAGCCAAACGGAATCTCGAAACCCTAGCCACATCCCCTTCATCCTTTTATCCGCCTCCAGGCCATCCACTCCTCTTGCTGTTCTCTACCCTGACACTCTCCGCCATGGCTGTCCAGGATGACACTACTCCAGAGAGCCGTGTCCTGGCGCAGGAGGAAATCTCCGCTGGCCAGGCTTCCTCATTTGTAAGTTCACTCTGCTTCCGTTTCGTTCGTTTTTTCTTTCTTTCGGCTACCCGCATTAGTTGTGAAACGTGGATCATTGTGGTGAACTTCATCCTAAGTTGATGATAGTGCGTCCTGCCATCAATCTCACACCTTCTCTTTTGTCCAGGTGAAGAACCGGTGGGAGGCTAGGGAAGCTCACCTCTTGAAGATCGTGGAGATATCCACGAGGTTGTATGATCTTCTGGATGAGGAGACGAAGGCGAAGCTCAAACTTGAGTACGACAAGCTCACGCTGGAGACATACGTTATGATAAAAGAGGTCAAGGAACTTCACGCCCAGCGACCCTGATCGCTGTATCTGAAGCAATTAAGCAGTGGACTAAAAAGTTTCTTATTTTGTCTTGCATCACCTCGTAGTCAGTAACTTTGATAACAAACGTGTTTTGGTTTCCTGGGTCAAGTGTATGGGTACAAATGTGAACATTAACGTAATGGCCAATTCGAGAGGCGATGTTTTTAAAAGCACGGGCGTGAAGTCTCTGCAGCCAAGGTTCTTTGTACCAACTAGAGTCATGTCTTGTGCACACATGAAGGCGTGGACATTCCTACCTTTCTTTGTTTAAGTGTTTCGGGTCACAGGCACGGGCATGAAGCGCTCAAAAGCATGGTCGGTGATATTACATAGAGTCATGCTAGCCTGTGACTCTATCAGACGGGCACGCACGGGCGTTTAGCCCACAGAGGCACCCAATGGCCTATGTGAGGGACGCTATTTTTAAAATCTTATTTCCTTGAATATAAAAGCACGGACGTGAACTCCCTACGGACACGGTTCCGTATTGAGTTGCGTCACACATCTTTCTTGATGTTACGTATATTATTTCGATATAAAAGGCGTGGACATTCGTGGCTATCTGTATTTCATTGTTTCACAGTGAAGCACGGGCACGCTTTTAAACAAAGCACAAGCACGTCTCGATTTGCAGAAACAGCACTGTCGTGGTTCTACAGGATGCTATGTTCTAGGCTGTGCAGCATGTTTCTACCCAAACGTTCACCACAGGGTCACGGACATACACAGAGGAAGTGCCGTGCAGTGATAACAAACGCACAGTCTTATAGGTACAAGAGGCACGAGGAGGCACATTTATTAACATCATCTGAAATGAATCAGATTATACATGCGCACGCATATAGAGAGATGCATAAAAAGTGGACTACAAGAGATAAACTAAGTTGGTAATAGTAAACAATCGATGGTATTAACTAATAATGGAACTTAGCAACAGGCATACAACATTAGACTCAAACTTATAGTAGAACACACACAGTAGTTAGAAGTCCTGATCATGACAGATCGACTGGTCACTGAAAACTCAAAAGTAGTAACAAGTCAATGCTAGGTGGCTGCTTGAAACGTCAAATAGAGTCACGGCTTTGATGGTACGAGATGCGCTGTTGTACTTGCAGACCAGGCACGGGCGTGCCCCTCCGTGATTTAATTATTTACCACACACATTCACAAAGCGTGCCTGTCTTTGTGAATTTGTTCCACGCCGGAAGCATGATTCTACAGCCATCTTCCCTCTGCAAGCGGCAAAATTTTCCACGGGCACGTTGACAATTAAGTCACTAGAAGATTCAAGGCCGTGCCTCTGCTTTGCAGATGATTCTGCTAAAACGCGGACAAAACCAAGTGAATGAAGTGATGCAGAACCACGGCTTTTCAAGAACGAGACATACGGTCCTGCCTTCGGCATTGTAACGCACTGTTCTACATGCCACACACAGGCACGGCCGTGATTCCACGTGCTTTAGTAGCATGTAAAGACGTGATTCTCTCACAGCAAACGCCGTGAACCTACTGCCAGGCACTATATCCATTTGTGAAACAGAAAAACAAACACAACCGTGACCCATTCAGTTTGAAATCTTTGCATGACAGAAGCACAGCGTGAAGGCACATGAGGCATGGTTGGACACGCATCGCAAGCACGGTTATTTGAATTACTTATAGTCATGCATTCATAACAGAAGAACATGCGTTAGAACAGGTGAGGCATAGTTACCACGAAAGCCACGGTTATGCAGCCCCAGAAGCACGACCCAGATTCTGTGCTTAAAAATGTTTTCGTTCCATAACGGCGGGCGTGACCATGCAACCATGAGAGTCACGGTTGAACACTCACCGGTGGCATGGCCGTGGCTGCCTGTGCCCTTAGGTTATTTTTATCTCTCTGTCACGCAACAGAGAAGCATGCTTGTATGCTTACAACATTCACGTTCAGAAACCGACGCGGCTGCGGAAAATAACAAGGAAACCTGTGCCTCTGATATTTTTGTCCGCCGAGTAAAAAATACATAAAGAAGCAAAAGGCGTTCTTATTTAAATTTTTTTTTGTTTCTATAACTGCAGCAAATTAACTTACAAGCCGTTCTTATAACCACAGCACAAGAAAATAAACAATCGACAACCGCCCGCCCTCCCCACCAATTGCTTGCTATTTCATCGCTCCACGTGCGGCCTTGTTTTTGAATGTTCGGCGATCCATTCTTCCTTCTCGACCCTTGTGCAACCCCACCCTTCTGCATAGCTATTCAACCTATTTACCTGTAAAATTAATATTCATACATAAAAACAAAGCGAAAGATTGCGGTCATCACTGTTTTTTGCTTACGTCCTATTTAAGCTGCATTATTACCTTTTAATTTTTTCTATTCGTACTGTTCTCCGGTACCAAAAAGTCTCCACTCAGACCTTTCCTTTCTGAAAATGGCCTGCGCAGATTTTTCCGTGCCTTGTCACGGGCTTCCCTGCACGCATTCTGTGTGCCTGGCTTGTGTGATGTTCGATTCTGGCGTAGATGCAAGACTTTGGTAAATGCTCCCTGCTGTCAGTGGGGTCGTTGGAGTTGTTGGCGTCTGACGTCTTCCTCCTGGGCTTGGAGTGCATTGTCCTGAGCCGTTTGATGTCCTCGATGGTGTTGTCGGTGTTGTCGGCCATTTCATTGACCTTGCCCTCTTCTCCTGCTGCGATTTCCTCTTCTCCTCTTCAATCCTCATCCTCTCCTGGACTTCTGGGTTATCCGGGCAGTTTGTTTTCCTGTGACCCTTTACTCTACAATGGCCGCACTTGGATGCGGCTTTGTTGCCTTTTCCTTTCTTCTCAGAACCAGCTTTGATTCGATCTCCTTTTTTCGTGCCCTTTGAGCCACTCATGGGAGGGTTCTTGAGAGTTTCGGCAAGAATGCATGTGTCTGGTTCCTCGGCAAGTGCCGCCATGACTTTTATTTTCATATCTACCGTACACTCACGCATCACACGTTATGCCTTCTCTTTTCTGCAAGCATTTGAACAGATATCCGACAACACAGCGTAAGCAAGGCCGAATCTCATAGTTTCATCGTCTTGTATGGTCATGCTATCACCTTGACTTGTAGACAGAACTTTCAGACTCTCTAATAGATTCCTGGTCCATCTGGGGATGACAAAGGATTTTGGAAGTTGATCAATCATGCCTATTTGGTCCATCACCTTAAGCACATGGCACCACTGAATGCCATCCCTACTCATTTTCTTGCAGCTGCAACTGTATATTTCTTTTTGCTCATCCACATCTACCCTGAACTCAGACCTGTCAAATTCCTTGCCCGGATATGGTTTCCACACTTTTTCTCTAGGCTCAATAATCTTTTTTTAAAAATACTGCCTCCCCTTTGCCAGGTCAGAGCACTTGAAGTAAGTCCGGTTCCGTAGCTCCAGCTGGAATTTCCTGAAAATTTCATTCGTGTATACTTGACTTGCTTGTCTTTCAATCGAAAAACCCGTCTCTAGTGATGGCGCCTTCTCTTCTGTTCGGTGTCTTTTCTTGTCAAGCGTGGCGAGGCAATTTTGCTGAATCATGTGATACACATTAACAAACCTTTTTATAGTGTCCTTGTGGTCTATGTAATTCTTCCACATCGAATTCGTGCTCTCACTGCGAGTGGTTGTTGATGAGAAAGGATAGAAATAGTCCTTGAAGTAGGCCGGCACCCAAAAATTTCGGAGTTCCCATAGCGTGTTCAGGTGTTTGTTGCCTTCCGCCTTGTGCAGAGAAATTGCTGCTTTCCAGGCACGCTCAAACTCGTCTTGATCTAGTGAGTTTTTGACGATTCGAAATATATCATCAGACATCCCTGGGTGCTGCGCAAACACTGCTGCGTTATTTTCCTTCAGGTTCTTCCTAATATGCCACCAGCAAATCCTGTGCCTCGTTCTCGGAAGAGCTTCCTTTATTGCAGTCTTCATCATCTGGTCCTGGTCTGTTATTATGTATTTCGGCTCTTGACCTCCCATTGCCTCGACAAACGTGCTTAGGAGCCACTTGAATGACCCTATTTTCTCATCCTTCAAAAGGCCTACTCCAAACAGGACGGTCGACCCGTGGTTGTCGACACCTATAATTGGTGCAAATGGCAAGCCATATATATTCGTTGAGAATGTCGTGTCAAAAGACACGAAATCTCCATATAGATCATAATTCATCTTACACAAGGAGTCTGTCCAGAACAAGCTGCGCACTACATTGTTCTCTGTCTCTTCCACATGGTGGAATCCCGGCCTCCGCCTCTGCATATCAGCAAACAGTTTCATGGTGTCTGCGATATCAGTGCCGCGCTCTCCAGCCCTATCCCGGCATGCAATGTTGCTTATGTCAATCATGTCGAACGTAATTTCTTGCCTCGGTTTCCCCATGGCAGTAAAAATCTGCATAACCTTCCTTGGTTCTAACCTCACCTTCTGCAGCACTTGTATAAAGAATTTCTCCTGAGGTGTCATCTTCTTATAGCATCTCATGAACTTCAGCATCCAATCAGATGGGTGAAGCTGGTGGTTGTGCTCTAGACGCACGTTCTTCAGATACCATTTCCTCCTATCTGTATCCCTCTTGGCTGTTACTTGGACTGGGCAGCTTGTCCAGATCAAGCAGTTGCTCCTTCTCTCCTTAACATGTCTCTCAGTTGTTTTATTCTGCCCTTCCTTGGTGCACTGAAACACCTGCTTGTCAAGCTGCTGATCATATGTCGATCTTCTGCTCGTTGATCGCTTGGCAGCAAAGCCAACCTTTCTAGCATATCTGCAGAAAAACAAAAAGCACTCATCCAATGACCCGAATACCATACCACCCTCTGGTTCGAGCGCTTCGGTGACCTCCTGAATCGTTGGGTATATGCCTTCTTTAAACATGTCGTCCATTTCTTTCTCTACAATGGTCGGCGGCGCCATGATGATTCTGTCTACTGTGTCTTCGTTCGTCTGATCGCATTCACTTCTGACGACATCAGTCTCTTCGCCAGCCACAGGTCCACTTACAGCGGAGCTGCTGCTGCTCTGTTGTTTGTCACACGCAGCAGCGTCGTTTCTGCATGGCACGGTCAAATCCATAAATGAGTCTGCCTCTCCAAGTTGCATTGTGCAATGCTGCTCCCTGTTTCTCCGGCACTCGTGCAACCAAGGGACTGTGCTGCTTCTACCATGCAATCTGTGCTGGCGTTGTACGCTACTTGCTGCTGTGAACGTTGCGTTTCCTTCGAAATGGATGGAGAACTATGATATTTCTTTCCCTCATCTGTTATCCCCTCCGCCAAATCCTGAACACATGGCAAGAAACGGAATTAGATGTCCAGAGCAGCATATGCATTTTTTTAATTTCTAAACAAAAGATTTATATGACTCATCAGGGCTCATCTGGTATACCAAAACCGGACCCGTGCCTCTTCACCAAGTATAAGCAGTACACCAGAGGCACTATTCACATTACACCCAGCAGCACGAATGTGACCATGCTACACACACATCTGCACAAAAGAGGCACAGATGTGCTTCTGTTTACACCATACAACCGGAGAGGCACAACAACATCCTATATAAAAGAACAACTGCACATACAGCCGTACAAGACGGACAGCCGTCCTCCTGTTTTGCACTTTACCCTGTTCTCCCATAAAAGTGTTTGTGTGTGGAATTGAAAAAGCATAGTTCCGACGTCACCTTTGTTTTCCCATGCCTCTCTTGTCCAGCAGATCTTGGCGACAACCTTCGTGCATTGGTGATTTCGCTGACGGTTTTGAATGCCATCGGAGATCCTTTGGAAGGACCCCTCATGTTGAATGCCACAGGTGATCCTTTCAAAGGACCTTGCCTTGTGTTTTCATCGATCCGTGGACTACCGTGATACTTGCTTCCTTCCTCGTACACCTGCGTGTGGAAGATACTGCAATTTAAATATACCAGACGAAAACAAAGAAAAAATTGCTCACAAAAAATATACATTTGCTTTAAATGTTGTTGCACGTTCGTATTTGCTATCACCTGTATTGCTTTCTGGTGCTGCTGTATGGTAGAGTTTATTGCTCCTATGTTTGTTGTGTCGTTGGGCTCTTCTTGCTTGTGCAAACCGTACTGAATCCTTGAACACCAATGCTTTTGTTGCCAATGATCCTTCTGCTTGCATCAAAGGAAATTCTGTTACCCTGTACCTCTTCATTATGACAGCCTACAAACGCTGGGCCATCACAACGCCCGCTCTGCGCCTTTGTGGGCATCTGTGTCTTCAAACCAAAAAATAATTAGAGGCACGTGCGAGTAAAACTTCCATGTACGTTCAAAACCAGCGTTTGAAGTTTTCGTTGTTACCTGCACAATCTGCTTAGTGGAGTCTCTGCTGCTTAGAATGCTCCTCTTCGCAGGTGTCTGTCGCACACCATGCTCCTGGTTGGGACGTTTGCCAAGAACTTGTATCTCACTCTTGACTCCAATTATTCCAGCCCGCATGGCATGTGCGTGTTTGACAGCATCTGCATCCTTGATCTTCTTCTCGTTTTGTAGTAATTTTTATTTCTTCCACCTCTCGATACTCAACTGCAGAGTAGATGCACAGGATAAATAGATATTACAGCATTCATCCAGGATATATAAATCATTTTTTGTTGTTGTTAATGATCTACTACTTGGTGTTCTCAGTGGTGATACCTTGACAGCAAACGTCCCAGAAATAAAAGAACAAACACTAATGTTCAACTGCCTTACTATTACCTCCCTCCCATAATCCTTGCCGATGTCATTCAAAGACCGACTGTCCCTGTTGTCCTGACCAGATGACGCACTCCTGAACATCTGCCCAAAAAAGAGACGTAATAAATATAAAGGTTATAAACCTGCAGTATCAGTGTTGAAACTTTTCGAAGTCGATCTCAATCTTCCTTACTAAACTTTTACACTTACAACCCAACAGAGATATATTTTTAGTTGTATATAATTGACATATATAAATATATACATAAATTAATTTTTAATTAAACTACAACCTCAACCAAAGTGAGATCCTCTGATACTAATTTGCTTGTGCAACACTTAGCACAAAGATAACCATGAAACCTAACAAAAGTAACAAGCTCGTATTACAAGGACGACAGTACACAAAACAAAAAACAAACTCAAATCAGAGCTACAGTGTAAAACTAAACAGTTTTATTCTATGAATCCCGACCACAACAAATTCATCAACAAATTGAATCTCGTGTATCAGGAATTGCCACGCAAAAGCTGCGTTGATAAATTTTTTACTAACCTTTGATTGCCGAATCTTATGCGCTGATTGTTCGGAACTCACACCTTTCTAAATTGTGGGGGGATCTGCTTCCCTGCAGTTTGTCAGCGATCTCCTTCAATGATTTTGAATCTGGGAGAGAGAGAAAAGAGAAAGAGAGAGAGAAAGAAAGAGAGAGGCTACTTCGATTTTTTCCGTGCAGGAGAAGAATAACCTGATAGGTGGGGTGAGTTTTGCGACGCATGAGAGATGGACATGTTTCTTGGGCGTGACGAGATGTGGTAGGTCGACTTCACTTGACCGTCGACGAGACTGACAAGTGGGCTCTCAGTTACTAATTCCTCTAAGTCTCTCACTAACTTTTGGGGTTGGCCTTATATGAGTCCTACGAGGAGTACCTCCATCTGAGGTGAGAAAATGTGGTAGGTGGACTTCAAAGTCATACTGACATGTGGGCTCTCAAATAGTTCCTCCAAGTATTTGACTAACTTGTGGGGTCGTCCGCAGATGAGTTCCAGATCTCTCTCCATCTAGCATCGGTGGTGACAGGCGAGGCATATTCTGGCTCTCCAAAGGAAGGCCAATCCTTATCCTTCCGCGGAGTTCGCTCGTCACAGAAAAATTATCGGTCTCCTTCATCTCACTCACCGTGGATCTCCTGTTCAGGTAATCCATTGCATCCTCACCATGATTATGCCACCAATTCAACGTTTGAACAAAAAATTACTGGTGATAGCAATTCTGCGGGCTGCGTACACACCGCATGTGCGCAACACAGCACGTGGGGCGCGATTTGAATATCGGTTCCGGATCCAATTATCTTCAGCTAGTCCGTGCGCAAACTGTTGCGTCGTCTTAGCAACAGAAGGGTTATGGATTTAAAATTAGGACTCAGCTGACATCACTTTAATCATGCCAACTGCATGCTTGCGCCCTGGTTTTGCTAAGTTGAGTTATATCTCCAATCATGCAAAACTTAAACACTCTCGTGACCACAGATTATATTAGTTGCAGAGCTCAATGAAATTGCAGTCAAAATTCACTATCTTGATCCCTAACATGAGGACACAGGTCAAAAGATTGTATAGATCCGCAATCTATAGCACAGATCCAAAGGACTTACGTCCGTTTTTGCAAAGCAGTTACTAACTCAGAGTTAGAATCCGTCTTAGCTAACCAACCAGTTGATGATGGTCTAACATGGACTGCTAACAACTGTCTTAAGCTGACCTAGTAACGATGACGTCCCATGACCTCTTATGTAGAGTTCGATGAGATGGACTCCACCCCACAGCCGTCGGAGACTCAGTCTCAGTCTGTCGATGGCACGGAGATTGTCACCCAAGATTTCATGGTTCATGACCAACTAGAGACAGAGAGACTAAGGATCGAGTTAAAACATGCAGCACACAAAAAGCTTGTTGACGAGTACAGGACAAAGAAGCAGCTTGCTGCCTCGAAGTAGGTGTTTTTTATCATGCATCTTGCGTGTGTCGTTGAAATTTCTTTGGAAATCAATACCTTTGATTTTAGCTGCATTTTTAATCACGGCTTAAATATTTGTCTCTGTTTTGCTGACTCGGCATTTATATGTAAGCTTCTGCAAGAAAAGCATGTGGTTCAACAATACATTTGCTAAAGGTCATTTCTTATCTGTGTCCACAGAGCTGTTACAATGGGTGAATACGAAGAAGAGTTCAGCACAAAACTTAGCTTCCAGAAATTCATTACTGTCTGTGAAAAGCTAACAGAACCACAAAAGCAGCTTGTCAGAGATATTGGTTTTGGATACCTTCTAGATCTTTGCTGTCGCGAGCTTCCAAGGTGTTTCATTCGCTGGCTTGTCTACTATTTTGATTGCCCTTCGAGGTATTTCATACTGCCTAGTGTATACAGATCCCTTATCAACTCGTACACCGTGCACCGGATCTTAGGAATTCCACTGGGCGGGCAGATTATCCCTAGAAAATGCTCAGAAGCTTTCAGATGTCAGGTTAAATCTAAAACTCGGTGTGCTGGGCATGCTCCAAACATCATAGAGTTAACTGATCTCATAACCCCAGAGCTGACAGGAGAAGTGTTTCAACGGGTTTTCGTGATGTTTGCAACAGCGGTATTTCTATGCCCAACAACATATGATTGCGTTAGCCCCGACTACTTAGCCGCTCTAGAAGGACCAGCAAATAACATATCATCATATGATTGCTCCAATCCTGTCACAGAGAAACTGGTGGCATCACTCCAGACCTTCAAGGACAAAGGATTCGCATGCGCCCTGTGTGGCTGCCTCCTGATTCCAGTGGTTCGTTCACTAACTTGTACATTTCTTTATACCCACAAGCAGCTACAAGAACATGATTAATTTTTACCTCTTCCCCACTTGCAGATAAAGTATTTTGAGTACCTGGATACGAAGATTATGGACCTGGAACCTGACACTCCTGCAAGACTTATCATGTGGGACACATAGGCCATTAAGAATTATGCTAACATAGACAGCCTGTCAACAGAGGACGGAATTTTTGGGAAACACACGGTGAGTCAACTTTTCATCATTTTCCTTTGACGAAGTTTCCGACTCAACATAATGACTTAGCTGCCATCTATTAATTTGACTTGACTGTAATTGTTTCCTTCCACGTGGCAGCTGAAAGACCTTGGGCGCACGCCTTTCCAACCACCGCCTGGCTTTCAGGCGCCATTTTTCCAAATGAGTCCTAGACTAGAAGCCTACATAGAAGAATTTGTGCCTCAAGAAAAACTTTGTTCCATAAGTGATTTCCAGCTTCTGCACCTGATTATGTTTGAAATGATGTTCCCTAAGTTTTTATGAAACAGATACATGTCCTATTGTGTTCATCCAGACAGTTTCCTATAGTACGTTAGCTGTGCTTTTGTGTTAAAACTAGAAGTGCTTCATATAGGACGTTAGATGTCCTTTCGTGGTCATCCAGATAGTTTCCTATAGTACGTTAGCTGTGCTTTTGTGGTTAAACTAGAAGTGCTTCCTATAGGAGGTTAGCTGTGCTTTTGTGTTAAAACCAGAAGTCCTTCCTACAGGACGTTAGCCGTGCTTTTGTGTTAAATATAGAAGTCCTTCCTATAGTACGTTAGTTGTGTTGTTGTGTTAAACTAGAAGTGCTTCCTACAGGACGTTAGCCGTGCTTTTGTGTTAAATATACAAGTGCTTTTGTGTTAAAACAAGAAGTGCTTCCTACAGGACGTTAGTTGTGCTTTTGTGTTAAACATAGAAGTGTTTCGTATAGGACGTTAGTTGTGCTTTTGTGTTAAATATAAAAGTGCTTCCTATAGTACGTTAGCTGTGCTTTTGTGTTAAAACTAGAAGTGCTTCCTATAATACGTTAGCTGTGCCTTTGCTTTAAAACTAGCAGTACTTCCTATAGTACGTTAGCTGTGCTTTTGTGTTAAAACTAGAAGTGCTTCCTATAATACATTAGTTGTGCCTTTGCGTTAAAACTAGCAGTGCTTCCTATAGTACGTTAGTTGTGCCTTTGTGTTAAATATAGAAGTGCTTCCTATAGTATGTTAGCTGTGCCTTTGTGTTAAATATGGAAGTGCTCCCTATAGAACGTTAGCTGTGCTTTTGTGTTAAAACCAGCAGTGCTTCCTATAGTACGTTACCTGTGCCTTTTTGTTAAAACTACAAGTGCTTCCTATAGTACGTTAGCTGTGCCTTTGTGTTAAATATAGAAGTGCTCCTTATAGTACGTTACCTGTGCTTTTGTGTTAAAACTACAAGTGCTTCCTATAGTACGTTAATTGTGCCTTTGTGTTAAATATAGAAGTTCTTCCTATAGTACATTAGCTGTGCTTTTGTGTTAAATATAGCACTGCTTCCCTGCGACGGTAGATCAACCATGCTTCGTAAGGTACGTCGGGTCTGCTCTTTCAAGGAATGTGTTCACCATGATTCATGGACTTTGTTAGCCGCGCTTCCCGCAGCATATGTGTCCTTCTGCGCACATTATTCCATGCCCTTTCTGCAATTATTGACAGAACGTACAGTAGTTCACAAGATATTTTTCATTTTCCGTATTAATAACTTATTTTCATTCTCGGTATTAATAATTTCTGATGGTTTTTCTTTCAATTCCAGGCCAAGATGAAAATTGCCAAAGTTATCAATGAAATGCAAAGAACTTTTCTCGCGGTTTCAACTAGTTCTCGAGCAGAAATTGGAGAAACTCCTTTCACTTGGTAGGGATCTTAGTGCAAAAGAAACCAAGACTAGAGACCGGTGCGTTTATTGTAACTTGCAACAGGACAACTCAAATGAAAAAGAAACTTTTTCATCGCTCCCTTCAACATATTCTACACTTCCAAGTTCTAGCACGACAAGCAGTCAAAGTTCTTCCAGCAGTGGCTCGACCAGTGTCCTTCACGCCACATCATACTCCCTGGAAACTTTAAAGGGTTGCTGCGATACCCCTGACCCAGAATCCCAGAATCCGTACGACAAAGAGCAGTCCAAATTCATCTATCTTCATGCCTAAAATCATCAACCCAGATTAAGTTGCTACTGGAGGTGAACAGGATCGACCACAACAAAGAGGACATTGATGAACAAGCCAAGATTCATCTGGACAAAGTGCATAACCATCTGCACAACTGCCTTGATGGCTTGCCGGTTCATGAGCCCTTCGTGTCAACATCTGAGATGCTGGAGAGCGGGGCAATTATAATGACAGGTGAAAATTCGTCTGAGTGTTCTGTACCGATTGAAAACCAAAATTCTGCTGGAGGATCTGCAGACTACAACTCTCTGACAAGCCCACTGGAAAAACTCTTGGAGGAAACAGCAAAACCTACCGCAACAGAAACATCAGCCTCGCACTCTGTGGTTGACAAACAATTACTGACTGATCCAATCTCAACAGATACACTTGGAGCACCTGTTTATCACATTGGGAAAACGTCACCAACTACTGCACGGTCTAGCGGTTCTGACAGCGCTCACAACAACTCTTCAACCAACACAAAGAGCCTCACTGTATCCCAACCTGCACAAAAATCAAACAATGTCACTGGACAACGTTCTTCTTCGCTGCCGGAAGATAAGGTCCATCTTGTTTCAACTTTGAGTGACGAGAAGAACATTGCTGAAACAGAACGCACAAGAGCTAATTCCTCCCTTGCTCCTACAATAGAAGTCCCCAGTGATTCTGCCAGCGGTTCTAGCTCAGTACTGGACACGGGAAAAGCAATTCCATCCACTAGTGATGCTTCACTAGTTGCTGCTGCATCTGTCGATGCAGAAGACAATAACATTGCAGAAGAACATGAACAATGTACGAAGCAACCACCTATTGATCCCACAGACAGCGTCCCTATTACCACAAGCGCACATCCGCCAGAACCGGAACCACAAATGGCAGCTCAAAAGAGGTCCTTACAGCAGTCAGAAGATCCAAGTAACAAGAGTACATCGCCTCCTATGAAAAGAGTTAGGATACTCGAGCCTACACATAATTCAACAGAAACTGCAAACAACCAGTCTCTACATGCTGACAACCGCAGAGGCCTCCTTGATTGTGGATTCATTGATGATGATCAAATATGGTCTGACCCATCTATCTATGAACAACTTGACAGAGTCATTGAACAAAAAAAGAAACAACCATTTCATAACCAAGTAGCATCACAACAATGCCAACCTGATACTGTCTCACACTTGGCCAAGAATTCAAGCTCGTCGGCTAGATCTTCCCTTTCAAACTATCCAGAGCCACCTATACCACTACAAAAAAAAAGACACATCCGTGACATTTTGGGCCGAACGAAAAAAAATTCTGTCAGACATATGACACTTCTATGACGATAATTGTGACAAAACCCGATATCATCATAGATGTGGTGGGCTCCTACTTCTATGACAAAAATCTTGACAGAAAATGGGCTTTTCGTCCTGGGCGGGCCGGAGACGCAGCTGCATGACATTCTTTGGGCCGTCCATGACGGAAAAAACCGTGGTAGAAGCGAGGGCGAGGAAAATTTCGGGGAGTTCCCGGTTATGGTGGGAGGTCGGGGGCCGAGCGATGCGCGTTTCTCTCGTACACGTACGCGCGTGTGTGCGAGGCGTTGGCTCTAACTGAACCTGAGCGAGGCGTTGGGCTCTAACTGAACCCGAGCGATTGCACTGCAGGCTACGCGTTACTGAACCCGAGCGATCGATCGATGGCTGTTAACTGAACCCGATCGAGCGATTCCTTCGCTACTGCTGCTAACTGAAGCCGATCGATGCTGCCTCTGGGATGAACAATGAGCGTTGCGGGGGGGGTTTGGATGAACAGTGAGCGGTGGCGTTGCCTCTGGATGAACAGGACCCCGTGGTGTGGTGGAGGGCTGGATGAACAGTAGACGGTGGAGGGGTGCCCGTGGAGGGGTGGTTGAACAGGACCCCGTGGTGTGGAGGGCTGGATGAACAGTAGACGGTGGATGGGTGCCCGTGGAGGGGTGGTTGAACAGGACCCCGTGGTGTGGAGGGCTGGATGAACAGTAGACGGTGGAGGGGTGGTTGAACAGTAGCCGGTGGAGTAGCGCGCGGTGGAGGCTGGATGAACAGGAGCCCGTGGAGGCTGGAGGAGGTCGACGGTAGCCCGTGGAGGCTGGAGGAGGTCAACGGTGGAGATGAACAGTATCCCTTGGAGTCCCGTTTTGCGGTACGCCACACCCCTCCCGATGAACAGGACCCCCGTTTCGACCGTAGGAGGTCCGTTTTGTCCGTTTTGCGGTACGCCACACCCCTCCCGATCAACAGGACCCCTGTTTCGACCGTAGGAGGTCCGTTTCCTCCGTTTTGCGGTATGCCACACCCCTCCCGATCAACAGGACCCCCGTTTCGACCGTAGGAGGTCTGTTTCCTCCGTTCTGCGGTACGCTAGGCCTCGTTTCCATCGCCTGTTCCGTCCAAGCCCTCCCGATGAACACGACCACGCATTCCGTTCTGACCCAGCCGGTTGGCTCCCACACGTTCTGTTGCCTCCCGATGAACACGACGCATTCCGTTGCCTCCCGATGAACACGACGCATTCCGTTGCCTCCCCATGAACATGACGCATTCCGTTGCCTCCCCATGAACACGACGCATTCCGTTGCCTCCCCATGAACACGACGACGTTGTTTCTTCGTTCCGACCCTACCATGTACACGAGCCCTGGCCGTACATATGCGCGAGTAGGCATTCGAGACCCCGCCCGTATGTACACATACGTGGCCGTATTTTCTTTCTTGCACCCTGGCCGCTGTACGTACGTGTACATGCTACGTGCGCGCCTCTACTACAACACGTACGCGCCTCTACTAAGACACGTGCGCACCTCTACATCCACCAGTATATATGTACGTACACGTTCACGACCAGAATGACAACGCTACGTACGCTTCGACCAGGTGGGTCCCGACTGTCAGGCACTTCCTTGCGTGCGAAGATGTAGCTGGTGGGTCCCAGCAGTCAGGGGGGCGAATCGTTTTTTTTTTTTGCCTGGACGCACTTCCTTGCGTGCGAAGGTGTAGCTGGTGGGTCCCAGCAGTCAGGGGGGAAACATTTTTTCGCGAAATACGGTGGCCCGTCCGGTGGGTCCCCGCTGTCAGGTGGAGGAATAATTATTTTGCACATAATAAGGAGGCACTTCCTTGCTGCGGCCGTGGACCCAGCTGTCAGCCTCTCCACGTACAGTCCACGTCCGATGGAAGCCGTTCCTTGACCATGTTGACCACGCCGCGCCGAGACTACCAGGGCGGTGGACGACGGCGAGGCCTAGGAAGGGGACGACGCGGAGCCGGGGAAGGCGCGGCAGTGGATACCCACGCGTAGAGGAGTACGAGGGTTCACTGGTTCGCTGCGGTGTGAGGCTGCCATCGCTGCCGAATAACAAGGGGTGTGGGTGAGTAGAGGGATGGCCTGGCCAGTGGTGGGAGTAGTAGGGGGCAGTGAGGCCTCCGCTGCATCGCAGCCGGCCACGGGAGGCAGGAGCACGATACACGACTGGCGCTGGTTTGGCTGGCTGGAGCAAGAAGACCAGAGGTTGAAGAAGCACTACGGCCGTTGGATGGACATCGTACGGTCACTGGAGCTAGAATCGTGCATATTGACTAAGTTGACAAAGCCCGCCGTCCCCATCAACTTAGTAGGCCCACAAGTCAGCCTACCACTATACTGGGTCCCAGCTAACAGGGGGAGTATTCATTTTTTGTGCGTAATAAGGAGGCACTTCCTTGCGTGCGAAGATATAGCTGGTGGGTCCGAGCTGTCAGCGGCGGTAACATTTTTTCGCAAAATACAGAGGCCCTTTCGGTGGGTCCCTGATGTCAGGTGGAGGAATCATTATTTTGCGCGTAATAAGGAGGCATTTCCTTGCGTGCGGCCGTGGACCCAGCTGTCGGCCTCTCCACGTACAGTCCACTTCAGATGCATGTCGGTCGTTGACCACGTTGACCAGGCCGCGCCGAGAGCACCAGGGCGGTGGACGACGGCGAGGCCTAGGAAGGGAACGACACGGAGGCAGGGAAGACTCGGCAGTTGTTTCCCATGCGGAGGGGAGTACGACTGTACAAGGGTTTACTGGTTCGTCTGCCGTCGCTGGAGAATAACAGCAGGTGTGGGTGAGTAGAGGGATGGCTAGGCCAGCGATGGGAGTACGGTGGGGCGGTGAGGCCTGCGCGGCAGCAGAGCCGGCCGCGGGGAGGAGGGAGCAGGCAGTCCCGCTGGCGCTTGTTTGAGCGGCTGGAGCAGGAAGAGCAGAGATTGAAGAAGCACGACGGCCGTTGGATGGCGATCCAACAGTCACTGCTTGTGCGTCAACCTTTTTTTTAGGAAAGCCTCAAATCTGTGGAAAACAGCATACAGCCCATCTGCCATATTTCTAATAATTTACAGCCCATTTGTTAATTATTAAGGTCTTTTTGGAGCCCATATTCTTTTTGTTAGCATTACAGCCCATATTGTGGCCACGGTTAAAAAATTATATGAAATTTTGCATATTTCGGTGCGGTCTGAACTGTTTTTAATCCCGAAATTTCGACTCACATTCAAACTGGTTTTAAAAATAAATGTATATCAATATAAAATCCAACAAATTCTCCACGCATAAAAGTTAATGTAATTTAAAATCCCGAAATGAAAAAAAAGATATTTGAAACTAATTGCCGGTTTGATGTGCTTTAAAATGTACAGCCCATTTCTCATTACTGATGGGCCATTTTCTCGGCCAGCCGAATGAAAGCTCTCCTCGTCTTGAAAGATTTGCAGCCCAACAGGCCTGACAAAGCGACTTACTTGGCAAATCACAAAAAAATTGGCTTGTGGCCGTGGACCCAGCTGTCAGCCTCTCCATGTACAATACTCTTCCGATGGAAGTCGTTCCTTGACCACGTTGACCACGCCGTGTGGAGAGCACCACGGCGGTGGACGATGGCGAGGCCTGGGAAGGGGACGACGCGGAGCCGGGGAAGACGCGGCAGTGGAAGCCCACGCGGAGAGGAGTACGAGGGTTCACTGGTTCGGCTGCGGTGTGAGGCTGCCGTCGCCGCAGGGCCTGGCCAGCGGTGGGAATAGTAGGGGCGGTGAGGCCTCCGCGGCAGCACAGCCGGCCACGGGAGGCAGGCGCATGCGGCACGACCGGCGCTGCTTTGGGCGGCTGGAGCAAGAAGACCAGAGGTTGAAGAAGCACTACGGTCGTTGGATGGACATCGTACGGTCACTAGAGCTAGAATCGTTCATATTGACTAAGTTGACAAAGCCCTCCATCCCCGTCAACTTAGTAGGCCCACAAGTCAGCCTCCCACCATGGTGGGTCCCAGCTAGCAGGGGGGTATTCATTTTTCTGTGCGTAATAAGGAGGCACTTCCAGTGGATCCGAGCTGACAGCGGGGGGAACGTTTTTCGCGAAATACGGTGGTCCGTCCGATGGGTCCCAGCAGTTAGGGGCAAACGTTTTTTCGCGAAATACGATGGCCCATCCGGTGGGTCCCAGCAGTCAGGGGGGAAACGTTTTTTCCGTGAAATACTGGTGGCCCGTCCGGTGGGTCCCTGCTGTCAGGTGGAGGAATAATTATTTTGCGCGTAATAAGGAGGCACTTCCTTGCGCCTGCCATGGACCCAGCTGTCAGCCTCTCCACGTACAGTACTCTTCCGATGAAAGTCGGTCATTGACCACGCCGCGCCGAGAGCACCACGGCCATGGACGACGGCGAGGCCTAGGAAGGGGACGACGCGGAGCCGGGGAAGACGCGGCAGTGGATGCCCACGCGGAGAGGAGTACGAGGGTTCACTGGTTCGACTGCGGTGTGAGGCTGCCATCTCCGCAGAATAACAGGGGGAGTGGGTGAGTGGAGGGATGGCCTGGCCAGCGGTGGGAGTAGTATGGGGACGGTGAGGCCTCCGCGGCAGCACAGCCGGCCATGGGAGGCAGGAGCATGCGGCACGACCGGCGCTGCTTTGGGCGGCTGGGGCAAGAAGACCAGAGGTTGAAGAAGCGCTACGGCCGTTGGATGGACATCGTTGACCATGCCGCGCCGAGAGCACCAGGGCGGTGGACGACGGCGAGGCCTACGAAGGGAACGACACGGAGCCGGGGAAGACACGGCAGTGGCTGCCCACGCGGTGGAGAGTACGAGGGTTGACTGGTTCGGCTGCCGTCGCCGGAAAATAACAGGAGGTGTGGGTGAGTAGAGGGATAGACAGGCCAGGGATGCGAGTATGATGGGGCCGTGAGGCCTGCTCGGCAGCACTGCCGGCCACGGGAGGCGGGAGCAGGCGGTTCCGACGGCGCTGGTTTGGGCGGCTGGGGCAGGAAGATCAGAGACTGAAGAAGCACGATTGTCGTTAGATTGACATCTAACGGTCTGACGCTGGTAGAGTCGATTGTTGACTAAGTTTCTTTTTTGAGAAACCTTGTGTACGCATGCACTTAGTAGGCCCACAAGTCAGCCTCCAAATCTGTGGCAGACAACATAAAGCCCATTTGCTATTTTTTATAATTTGCAACCCATTTGCTAATTCTTAAGTAATTTTTTACAGCCCATTTTCTGCCTAGGACCACGGTCAAAAAGTTCAACCTTATTTTGCATATTTTGGTGGAGTCCGAACTGTTGTAATCCCGAAATGATAAACATTTTTTAAGAACTTATTGATTTGCCAAAAAATCGTTTTGTTTTTGTAAGCAAATAAGACGTGGGACAATTGAGTTGGTTTAAGGGAAAACCAGTGGTAAAAAAATCAGCGCTGGGTGGGAAAAAACAACAAAAATAAGGATGTAAATATGAAAAGGGAATTTTATGTGTTTTCAATATAATGATACGTGTATATGAACTAGTAAAACTATAGGTAGAGATTAGAAAACGGATGTAGGACATGCGTTTCAAGAGGAAAATAGAACTGGGCTATGTGTTTGATTCAGTAAAAAAAACTGCCTGCGGATGTTGTAAGACAAAATATAACTAACACTGGCGGGCCAGAGGCCAGTAGATACCTGCTGGATCTTTGTGCCCCGTTGTCGTCATGGGCTGGGCCTGTTAAAAACAAAACCAACCCTGGGCAGTCTACAGCCCAGTTGAAACTTGCTCGACCTGAAAAAACAATATACGTGCTCAATAAACGAGAGAATTCTGCAAGTACAGACTGATAACTGGGATGCAGCACAGATATTGTTTTTTATCGTGATAATAAGTGCATGCACTTGTTTCGAAAAAATTGGAGAACTGAGAATTCGAACGGCGGGTGCTTATGCTACCCATCAAATAAAAATCAGGTGCCTGAAAATTCGTTTCGAAACAAATGATTCAGCTTTATATCCACGTCGACCCTCGGCATGATGGTTGGAAGCAAATGCAAGTTCATACCAAAAGATCGTTAACAACAATACCAACTTGCGGACACAAGGTAGTACAACTACCAATACCAAACTAACTTATAATCTTTTTACTCCTGGCCCTAGTGTTCGTCTGGTAGAAAATCTTGCAGAGGACCAGCTCCCGCTCCTTCTCTTGCTCCAGGTCCCCGAGGTGGTACTGGTGCATCACCCAGTTGGTCCTCTGTTGGTCGAAGTTCTTGTTGGTGTGCAGCACTAGAACCTTTTTTGCTGCCCGTCTTGCCGGCCGTTGACCATCACCGGCAAGGTATTGCCGGTCTTGTGCCACATCGCGTGCATGCTGCACTCCGACTGTATCTTGCGACGCGTCCACGTGCCCCTTTTGAACGCCCTGGAATTGCGCTGGAAGAAATGCTTCCTTAGGCCACTCAGTGTGATACCTGCAGTATTGTGGAATACAGGTTTTAGTGTACCTAGTTGGCATTTTCATAACATCTTTGGCATGTTGCAGTCACTTGTTTCACTTTTTATTAACTGTCAAATTGTAATTGCTTCACCAGGTCTGCGTCTAAAAAGAAAAATAGAGCTATAAACAAAGGAATATGTTTGTGCAAGTAGACGGCCAATCGGTGTCTTACCTGGAAGTTTCTTAGGTTGGGTGTAGCATATGTCGTGCTCGATGTCGATGGTTGGTATGAACAAATCGATGAGAGACTGAAATCTCGCGCTGTCAGCACTCACTTTGGCCTCAAGGTGCTCGATCAGCTCCTGATCCGTGGGATCGAACTTGACGCCAGCCGGCAGCACCGGCCAATCCTTCTTCGACTTGCATCGGTAATTCCAGTTATATGGTACTCAATGTATGATCAATCGACTATTTTAAGTGAATGATGAATGATTTCGACAGATAAGTGGTACTCCAAATCTGAAGTCCAGAATACCCGAACACGCCGCCGGGATTCTTGTGTCACCTCACGCGCAGCGTGTTGTCACGTCAATTCAATGTGTGGACATGATGAATAATTTGACCGACGTATACTAGTACTGCTACTGTACTACTTACTAGTCGTATTTAGTGTCACAATTTATACATAGGTTTAACTAACAAATACGCACTTGAAGCCTAACTGATATATATATATATATGGCTTCTGCACAGCATCTCCATCATCATTATCAGTACATCCTACGCAGGTGAGTTAGGATGCACTTGATCCCAGGAAGGTATCTATCCTTCAAACCAGAGGAGTGCTTCAAACTAACAACAGTACATAATATCCAACAAAAGAGGGTCGTGCTACAGCAGCCGAATACATGGCTCAGTCTAGATATCAGCACGAATCAAGTTGTGCATATTTGCTGTTGGCATGAACCACATCGTCGCATCTCGGGTTTGCAAAAGCCATCCATCGCATGGAAGCTTGATGCCTTTCACACACTGAAGATTATCTGGCAACAAGCTGTGTCGACGAATCTCTGGATATGGTGATTCATGAAACCCATGGTATGATGTGTAAACACAGCCCCCCTCGCGAATGGAAGTTGCATAGCACAGTAATCATCGCCGGTGATATGATTGATGATTGGTTGGATGATCGGATAATTGAGCCCGAGGAACAAGGAGTGGTTGCCGAGGCTGTAAACCCGCCTCCAGTTGAATACGCCTGGCCCAACGGAGCTGGGATCTTTCTTGAACACGAAGCAGCCATAGCCATCAATGTCACGAACGCCCCACACATTGTACTGCATGTGGTTTGATGTAATGGTTTGGTCAATTTGGTACGTGCGAATGAGCATCAAATGACCGCCGTCAGCTGAACGAGCGATAAACCACCACCCATCGGCTGGTATGATTCCAGGTCCTGGAATCATGAAGGCCAGCGCATTTGCGTCTGCTGCAACAATTCAAATTGGAGACCAAAAGGACAAAAATAAACAATCATGTTTAGAGTATGTGTGGAATTAAGATTATTATAACAGTGACACATATCATAGACAGAGAATTGCAATGCCGTGGTCATAATCATACCCCAAGTTAAAAAAATAAGCCAATGGCTTTCATATTCTAGCAATATGTCATGGTTCAAACATCATGTAACAATGAGAGGAAAACAGCTATGACAGCGCCTACTCATATTCTACCATAGCACTTACTACTACTGTTCTCATATCAACTCTAAGCAATAACATGCGTTGTTATAAAAATCTTGTAAACGAGAGTAACATATAGCAATCATGATGTTATGCTCATAATATGTATTCTAACAATCATTAGATGCCAATTGTTCGCATATCAACTCTAACAATAACATGTGTGGTCATAAAAATCTAGGAAATGAGAGGAACATATAGCAATGATGTGGTTATAGACATGCTATGCATTCTAAATTTGTAACAAATGAACAGGCAATCGTATTCATAAGGTAAAGATGAGATGAGATAGAACAATTACACGACGATAGATTCCACCAGTATAGGCAGCCAATCTGTGCGTCGACCGCGTAAACGATGCCATCGTGCACTATAGCATCAGACAGAAATGTTGCCTCAATAGGATTGATGATGAGACATAACCATGTATGGCGACCGGATTCCAGATAGACTAATCCCATGTTGAACAAGGCAATGAGCTTGTAATCCATGTAGTCTTCTGATGGTGTGGGCACTTCGCAGATTACAACTTTCTGCAAACAGAGGTCGAGCCAAAAGCTTGACGCGTCTCGTGCGTAGTAGGCAGGAGTGTCCGGCGGGCCGCGAGGCTCGATGGTGGCGGTATCCAAAAATGGAAGGGTGATCTCTCACTGGGTGTAGATATCCACGAGACGCCGCGGACTACCGGTGTGGTGGATGAGGACGATCCAGTTGGCCTTCATGCCCGCCCAGTAGTGGCCGCGCATGAAGGACAGGTGGACGGTAGTGGTAGCATGTCGAGGGGAACCACGGCAACCTCCGTAGGATCGTCAAGTCGGTGTCTGGGCCACCTGCGAGGATCGGGCATCAGCAAGCAGGGTGTCTTGAAAAGAGTCGGCCGGTTGCAGACGAGTAGACGGTACAAAGACACCGAGCATGCGGCCAGACGGACGGTGCTGAGTAGGTCCATACGACTACAGATCTGCTCCAAGAGAACATCGGGGAGGGAATTCCAATCGCGGCTCGCGTGTCAGTCGGTTCTGCCATTGGGGTTTTCGGTGCCTGCGAGCCAGCGGGGAAGTGGATTCGGGCGAGCGAGCGAAGAAGCTTCTCCTCGTGTGGCCGAGCAGTGAGCGGGGGGATATGGTACGCGCGAGCTACCAAGGAAGATGGCGCGGGCGGGCGAGCAGTGAGCGGGGGTAAATGGTGTGCGGCCGACGATGGGGAAGAGAGGAGGAAGAAGAAGAGAGGAGGAAGAAGAGTGGAAGACGGGGAAGAAAGTGCATTCAATCTCAATTCTACTAGTACTACTACCAGGATATACCGTCCTTCGGAGTGTAAATAGTTACACCGATGACATGTGGGTCTACCACAACCGGGCCCATATGTCAGTTAATGGAGGACAGAGGTGCGTAGGCGTATTTGCGGAAGCGTGCTCTACTGGCAAACATGATGGCAGTACTGGGTAAGGCTGATTTAGTAACACCAACACGCTGGTTCAGCTTATTAATTACGTGTCCCATCTGCTGCAGCGTGTATTGTCACTTCACTGCGAAGACTAGTTGAATAGTTCTCTCTGACCAAGATGGGGAATAATGGATCGCGAGGACTTCCTTTCTACAGTATCCCTATGCCTCTACGCTCACTTCACTCATTTTGCTCCGTACCTAGTCACTTGTTGAAATCTATAGAAAGACAAATACTCCGTATTTGGGAACAGAGGGAGGCTTTTACTCCCTACTATTTGGGAACAGAGGGAGTATCACCATATGGAGGGAACAAAGGAAGCTTGAAATTTGAACATGTCAATGGGAGGGAGTAAGCCCCATGCATGCATGCATGCATGCAACATGCAACACTCACACATACACATGGACGCACGCAACACTCACGCACCCATGCGGCACACAGCACACGACGCAACACACACGCTCACGCTAAGTGCTCAACCTACTCCCTACGTCCGTGAAAGACTGTACATTTAGAGATTTACACATTGACCAGGGCATAATTAACGCCCAAAAGTAGCAGACTTATGTGTGCATGCGACCATTGAGATAAGAAGATTAAATGAAGGTCGTTGCATGCTGTAATTAAGGATAGACATGTAGCCTATACCTACAGCACAAGTTGGTGCATTAGTTAATCAATATCGATTTAGATTAAAGGCTAAATGCATTGGAAGTGTAGATGTACATCATGTACTACACTTTTGTTTTATAGCCGATGTACACTCTTTGTTGGAAGACCGAGGGAGGACACGTGCATGCACTCACATACACAACCAGGGCGGTTCGCGCGCAAGGGTTGGACTCGTGTCGCGCCTGCATAAAGTTTTGTTTAACTGATTTCTTTGCTCTGCCAACTGACAGGTGGGACCCAGAAACCAGGTGACAATTTAACCAGTCAACAAAGTGCCACGCCGACTATGTGGCCGGTCAGTAGGGTGCAATACGGTGCTCTACGATGAGCTAGTGATCGTATAATCACCGCAAAACTATATGTAGTGACCGTAAAGAGCGTATTATTACATACGTTGACCGCCAGTGTATTTTTCTCGTTTCAAATTAAGCCATATTAATCGGAAAGGACGCAGTATGGACTACTACTACTAGTACTAGTACTGCTTTGATGTGTCCCGTCAACTCCCCGAACGAGGAGAAGCTTGCTTACTACGCCTCTCCCTCGCCCACGCGCGCGGTGGTTCGCAGGACGAGGAGAGGGTTTTGACCACAGCGCCCTCCCCCTCTCCCTCGCCCTCGCCCTCGCCCTCGCGGTGGACGTGCAGCAGTTCAATCGGTGTCAGATTGCCAGAAGCATATTGTACTGTAGTATCATCATTGTTGGACCTTCCGAAGAGGCGAAGAGCCAAGTGCAAGGTTCACACGAGTACGAACTGTTGAACCTCCCGAAGAGGCAAAGAGCCAAGCGCAAGGTTTTATAGGAGCTGTCGTCCTAGTAGGAGTGTACTACAACTATAGCGAACGATGCTACTGTATGATGCCGCCACGTCACGTATATCCAAAGCTGTGCCACCTTTTTTTCTCAAAGAGCGTGTTGGAGCCCGTGCAACAACCACACAAGTTGCATGTACACATAACACATTTACTAGTAATAAATTCTAAAGGACAAATGCCAGTATGCCACACAAGTTCATCTCCAATTCATGTGATAAATTTGTGCACGACTAGTCTACATATATTCACAGCGCTACCGTTCACAATTACCGTACTCCACTTACACGTTATAGATGGGCTACATGTCCTCCTCCAGGTTCCAGTCCCAGGTGTTCTTCATGGATGGCACGATCCATAGCGGTGGGCAACGGGAATCATTGTCGCGGCTTTCTAGTCCGGTTCCACACGATGGAGACTCATCCAAGCTGAAGCAGCATAAATCAGGGATAGCGTGTCCTAGCATGACGTTCATCCGGCGGTGCGCACTGAAGACACAACCATGCTTCATGAACGGCAGGCCTTCCGTGTCGTGCACGGAAGGTGGCATCCGCTTCACAATGGAGTACCTGTCCCCGATGAAAAGCGGATACTCTCCAAGAGTGTTCCTCGGCACCCACGTAGTATCAGGGGGGTCGAACTCGGCGTCGTTCATCTGGTACACGCGGCATCCCAGATCTGGACACATGGTGACGTACATAGTCAAGGTCCATGCATAATAATGTTGTGCTCAAATATGGCGGTCAGTAATACTGTGCAGCAAATAGTACTACTCCGGTATAGAGGAAGTAAAATAACCGGCTTATTATATATAGCCACTCTTGGCTACATGGATGAGATAGTAAGACATGGAAAAACAAAAATGGTGGCAGCTAGTGGGTTCAAGTCTTCAAGGGCCTAGCTAGCTATACGCGTCCTCCAAGGTAAAAAGTACTCCTACTGGTACTACAAAGTATACTACTAGTACAACAATGAAAGAGAAGGCGAGAGGGTTAAAAAATGGAATACCTGGGTAGATGGTGACGGTCCGATCGTGGTAGATTGTGTGACCATGTTGCACATCAGTGGTACCATGGGTAACGACTGCTAAGATAGTTGATCCCAATATGCCAAAGTCAGCTACAAGGTTCCAGGTTAGACCGAATCGCGGATGCAAATGCACATCCAGGATCGGCAATCTTATTTTGATCGGGTGATGACTGGTCCCTGCAAAATAATGGAGTACCGTTAGGGATGCAAATGATGGTTTGTGCATTCCGTTTGTAATCTCCCGTACCGTAGGATGGCAACCAGATGAAACAAGTCCCCTGGCTTGTCACTGCGAAGATGCGGCCTAGATGGCACACGGCGTCTTCGAACGTGTAGGGGTACAAATCTGCCGCTGCCAACATGCGCCAGCCTCTGCCGTTACTGCCTCTTGCATTGATGGCAATCCTTATGTCGAACACCGCGATGAGATAGTAATCGTCGTAGCCGCATCGCTTTGTCGGCGGGTCCGCAATTGCTATCTTCTTCAATCTCATGTAGGCATCATCATACGTATTCAAGCCCAGCCAGTCTGGAAGGCCGATCCCAATGGTGGAGAAGGGGTCTACCGGAACGGCCGCACTGCTGTGGATGTTGTGCAAAATGATGGTGGTATCCGGCCGGAGGTATGCAAGCCAATCTTCGTTGGCACCGACCCAGACCTATATATAAGACGGTGGGCAGCAGAGAAATTATGGGATGGAAATGGAATAACTAAGTACTATCAAACTCCATTACTGACCTGCTCATCGGACAAAATCCGACTACCTCTCAACGTCGGCAACTCTAGCGGAGTCAACGTGCAACCATGGCCAGGGAGCGGTGGACAGTTCGAAGGATTGTCCCATAGAAGAACCTTCTCCTCGAGGACGCATGGAAGACCAACAAGCATGGCCTTTTCCCAAGCCTGTTTAAGCAGCGTCTTGAAAAAGTTGGTGCAGGAAGCACTGAGTCTTGCAGCGGTGAGGACGTCGGAGCGACGTGCGATTTCTCCCAGAGGATCGTCGTCCAAGGTCTCCCAGCCCCGACGAGGAGGAGAACCGCCTGGCAAATCCATGGGTGCAGCGACGAACTGCCTTCTCTTCGAGGGGAGGGGAACTGGCGAGGAGGAGATAAGAGCGTAGTAACCGCAGGGACTCGTCCCTTCCAACTGTAGATCGTTCCTCAGCGAAGGGGTGAGGCTATTATTTACTACTAGTACTAGCATTATGGAACGTTATGGGATTGCATTATACTATAAATAATAGCACTAGTAAGAGATTTCTGGCACTAGGTAGTAGTTTTTGGCGTGGATTAAGAAATTTTGGGTATGTTTTTGCCATTTTTTGTACACGCCAACTAGTGTCAAAAAACGTCTTACATTATGTGACGGAGGAGTACGTACTCGTACTGTAGCAGTACTAGTACTACTTTTCTCAACTAGTAGTGCGATGTACTGTACTTCTAGTCTAGTCTAGTATAGTGCACCAGTTTTGAACTCTTGAATCTCAGGGCCAAGGAGCTACAGTTGGAAGTGGAGGGTACTACTGTTCTCTAGAACCATCGCTGTACTATCAATGCAGGGGAAGTACACCTGCGTAGTGGCCTAGTGGGTACTCTCGGTGCTCTATTCAGCCGCTCCTCTCACGTAGCTGGCCTACTCAGCCGCTCCTCTCACACACACACTAGCAGCCTGTTTATCAGCGACGGTTACTGCGGGGGCAGAACATTTGAGTTATTTGATACAGCGAGACTAGGCTTTTCGCTTCCATTTGTGGAGGTGTAATGGATCTCGTCGAACTTTGTTAGTAGTTCCTTCTTTATGAATGAGATGAAGCAAAGCTTTTGCCTCCGTTTCAAAAAAAACACGTCAAGAGGAATTTCTTTTATAGTAGAGTCGATAATGGAGTGAAGTCCATGCGTGCAACGCCACAAGCTACAGAGTAGTAGTAGAGCACTTTACGTACAGAGCCATATTGCACAGTTCCCAATGCCCCGCCAGGCTTTTCCAGCTCCTCGGGCTTAATTGGGAGGCGCTAGTTTAAATATGCTACTAGCTGGAAGCTGCAAGCGAGGTGCGGCTAGGGCGAGCACGCGAGCCACGGGATGCTGGGAAGGAAAACCCGTTCACGTGGCTAGGCTGTCCAGTGCACCCAGATTGTGGGGCCGCACGTCCGTTTGACTTCAAAACTCAAACTACCCGTGTAAAATATTGGCTCGCAGCGAAGTGTAGTAGTACTATTTTTTTAAAAACGCCGCCGTGCGTTCGGCCGGGATCGAACCCACAAAACGAGGTATACACTCCCGCGACCACTAGTAGTACTCGTTGGAGTACAACGCAACCTAGAATCGCCTTTTGTCGCTAGTAGTACGTACATTGTTCCTTACAAGAAACCCCTAATGGTTAATAGTATAGCCAGCTGCTGGCTATAAGCCAGTGCCATGTCATCTACAGCCCATCTTATAGCCAACATGTACAATAATAGATCAAAAGAGTGTACTACTTTTTTATTATGTGGCCCACTTCTCATTCTCACAAAGTGCCTAGGAGCACATGCTAGAGCTGGCTCTTCACGAAGAGCCCGCTTACCTTCTCTCTCCTCTTCTCTTTCCTCCAACTAAGCAGAAATATACTAGTTTATTTCTTATAGCCCGCTGACTCAGCTCTATTGTACTTGCTCTAATAATGCAAGAAACCACTAAAATGCCAAGAAACTACTACCACTTGCATACGTGGCAGACTTAAGATAAGACTACCTTATCAACCATTGTACATGCTCTTACCAACAAAAATCCTCGAGTGACCTCCTACCTCCGGCCCGTCCAAGTCATCCTCGGCCATGGGACGCAGCTACCGCCGCCAACAGAAGGCGAGGTCAAAACCGCCAGCGGTGCGGAGCCCATGTTGCAGCAGCCCGGATGCCAGCTCCGTCCGGCGCTCGCGACCGCTAGCTAGCCAAGATAGCTCCGTCCAGCTGCTTGTCTGCAAGGTTTGCTAGCTAGATTGGCACGGCAGCGCGGCGGCTTGCTCGCGCGCGCCACGCTAAGGCCAGCCATCTGGCTCGAGCGAAGGCCAGTGCGGCGGCTTGCTCGCTCATGAGTCACGCTCGGGCCAGCCTGCCAACCCGTGCGGAGGCCAGCGCGGCGTCCGGCCCGTCCGGCGGAGCAGCGGCCAACTCGCTCATCACCGGCACCACCGACGAACACGCATCAGTACTGTTTGAAGTAATGTTCAGGAAAAATAATGATTTGAGGGGGAATAACAGGATAGAAGGTCATATGTGGGTCCCTCGTGTCAACGGTCAAACAAAATGTGTTGGTTTAAGCTGCCTCTCAGCACGGACGTGTGGGCCAACCCTATCATAAATGGGTTTAAACAAACCTAATCGGTAGGAGTACTAGGTAGTTTTTGGCGTGAATTAAGAAATTTTGGGTATGTTTTTGCTATTTTTTGTACAATAGATTCTTCCTAGGGCTGGTTGAAAGTGGTAGTTTTTTGTTAAATACTCTACATATTGTAAGTAGGAGTGAAAGTTAAGCTTTGGAAGCCAATAAGCAAGGCTAGTTACATAGTGCATATGTGTACATGATTGAAAGTAAATATCAACCATGAGTGACTAATATCTTGATGGAAAACTCGAAACTATGGAATACTAGGAAAAAATGCATGGTTGGAAATACTAGCACTGTTCATGTCCGTTGCAACGAATCATAATTAGAATAATACTTATTCACAAACTTGGTACAAAACACTCTAATTTTGATATACATATGTCACTAGAGATATATTATGTTTCAATTAGAATATATTCCTTGGGCTGTTTTGGTGAGGTCAGGGAGGGATGTGGTTGTTTTAAGATACTAATTATGGGTTTTTCTACAAATTAGTAGACAAGTGGGATGTTGGTGAGAAAAGGCAACAACTTATCTCACAATCGTTAGATGTAGATCTAATGGTCAAAAACGACGGATGGCAGACACACCAACATCACCAACTTAGTCTTGTGTAGGAGTACTAGCAAGATCCGTGCATTGCACGGAACATCAAGATGCATTTTTTTATAAAACACGTGTTGTGATTGACCCTTGCGGGAGTAATCCCATGTGTAAAAACTAATGATATCTCGAGAAATATGAGATAAGGTGAAGAGGAGTGGGGTGTGGTGTGGTGGTGGTTGGTGGTCGGACTGAGCGGAGGCATGGGGATTGACGACGCCGGCAGCGGCCACCAGGCCAGTTTGTTATAGAGGCTTCCTTTCTTAATTGCTCAACAATGAGGTTTGTTGGAGATAAGGATGAACGAGGGAAGGCCTTGTCTGCAAATGTGGAGAGGGGTGCGGGTATCTTTTAGTTTAATTTCCATCCGTCAGATATAGATCGGACGGTCTATATTGCAAGATGGCACACGTACCATCATCACCAACTCGGTTTTTTATAAGAGAAGAAATATATGTATGGAGATCGATACTTGCTTCCGTAAACTACCATCTACATTCTATTCAACGCCTCGGCATGTGGGGCCTTAGCACAATGACTTCTCGACTGTGTAAAACAAAGATTTTCCCGTCGCCGACAAGGAGGGGGTGACGGCGGCGCGCTTTTTGGCTTGCTCTAGTCCTAGTAGTCATACTAGGTGGTCTAAGCACGTGTAGATTTATTCTTTTTCACGTCTCGTGTTCGCCGTACTGCCACGACTTTTGATGAATAGACGGTAAGTTATTCACGGGGAAACCCTTGTTGAGCGTGTTTGCGAGAGAGAGAGAGAGAGACAGTGTGCATGTGTGATATGTTAGAGACTGAGGCAATGATAACAGATTCTTTGTGTCTATGTGTGTGGTGGATAGAGAGAGACATGTACATGGGGCTTTGTGTTGTGTAACGTGGAGACACATATACATAATTAGAGAGTGAGTGTGTGAGATACACATGCGGACATGAGGAGAGATGAGGATCCAGATAAATGGGTTTTGTGCGTGTCTATGTGTGTTTGTGCACGCGTTTGTGTGTGAGAGGGAGAGAGTGTATGTGGAGTAGAGAGACCACTGATGATGTAAACCTAGTATAAGGGAAGGGGGAATGGTGTGACATGTGTAGTAGCGAGATAGCACGGGTGCGGGCGGGGGGAGCGGACTATTTGGAAGAGACATCGAGTGTGTGTGTGGGAGATGGGTGTGAGAGCGAGAGAAAGAGAGAGCTAGCGACGGAGAGAGAGAGAGATAGGAAGAGAGGGGGCGAGAGGGGTCGTTTGTGTCCATAAATGGCGTATAGATAGGGAGACAATGTTGATGTTGTCCGAAATTGGCCTATGAACGGAGACGCAGGGGAAGCGAGTCATCGTGTGTGTGATAGGGACTTCATGAGAGATCTAGAATAGATGGTGTAGAGAACAATGTGCGAAATCGAGAACGATTATACATTAGGGAGCTATGCAAAGAGTCACGACATATATGTATACAGGGAAGGAGCTGGGGCGGGTCCGCATGTGGGAGAGATAGAAAGAGGAGAGTGGTGCAAAAGGAGACAAAGTGTGCTTGTTTGCAGTGGGGGTGGTGTGTGAGGTGAGTGCGCGAGAACCACATGACTAGGGAGATAGACGTTTGGGGGCGACGTTTTGTGTGTATGGGAAATATACACTCTACATAGTGTGTGTGCTTGGGTAAGAGAGATAGCGGGAGACCTAGAGAGTGAGGGAAGAGATGCGTGCATGCCCGAGAGACAAAGTGATAGAGACCTATGTTGGGGTCCGGACTTTACAAGAGAGAGGGGTGTTAATGTGCTCGTGTGTCGGTGTTTGGGGGAGAGAACAACTTCTCTATGTGTGTGTGTGTGTGTGGTGGTGGTGGGGGGGGTTGACTTCAGATAAAGAGTGAGGTGTCTATATTTGAGGGACTTTAGCGTAATTGAGATATTGTGCACTCATGGTTGATCAATTTGTTTCACAGTTTGTACTATGAGATAACGATACTTTTGAACATGCGTGATATACCTTGATGTACCAGAATTACAAACCTAAGATTGGAATTTTGGAATTCGACTCCATCATTAGCTTTTGTAATTCATTTAAACGGAGGTACATTTTTTAAGCCGGGATTTCATGATTTCAAAATCATATATCAAACCTAGAGATATACACATACGGGCATGTTCAAACTTTATAATCATCCACTTTATTCATACACATACACATTTTTGCTTTTGTCATCATATTTAGGATAAACACATTTGGAATTTCATTTGAATTGGACAGTATGATGGTATTTGCTTGTAGTAGCTCAATGATCCATATTTGAATTGAATGGACAATCTAAGTTTCGAGTTGGAGACATTGATTTTCAAAACTTGCACATTTTTTTAAGTGCAAAACAAACAAATTGTCAGCAATGATATCATAGTCGGCCGTACGAGAGCAGAATACTTATAATTTTAGGCGCCAAAAGCTTTCAAACTTCCCGCTCACATCGAAATATCACGCGCCCGAAAGTTTAGCCCTGCGATATTCCTGTTTTACCCCTGCCACATGAACGGAAAAGGGCTGCTTTGGTAACTCCATTGTTTTCCCCTCTTTGCCCCCAACATTCTTCCCCAGAGCCCCTCCCCTTCCCCTCCCCGACCCCCCAACCACGGCAAGCTGCTGAATCTAGTCCTCCGCCGCAGTGGTGGACCTCACACCCCGCCGGATCTACCTTCCGCACCTTGGAACCCCCAACTGCCAACTCACCACTTCACCGGAGCCGCTTCAGCGACTGGCTTGTCCACCGCTCCAGATCTCCTTGACCGCCATCATGGTCCACCGCACTGGATCTGCTTAACCGGTGCCCTCGTCCACCACAGCGTAGGCCCTTCACTGACTCCCTCGTCCGCCCCTTTGCTGGCCCTTCATACAAGCCCTCGTCTGCCGCAACAGATCCGCCTCACCGAAAGCACTGTACAACGCGCCCGCCGAAGCCTTCGTCCACTGCACCGGACCCACTCCACGGACGCCATATTCAACTCCATCGGCCCTGCTTTACCGACGCCACAGCCTCATCAGGTTATTTCGATTTGTAATCCTTCGGTTTTTCTCTTTATCGTGCAACTGTTCACTTACCACAGATGAGCTTTCTTGTATGTCGACAGGCGCCGCAACCGTAGCACCGGAGCCGCTTCAGCGACGGCGATAGCCGGCCCAAACTCAACCGCAACACGAGCACCATCGACGATCCTTAGCTATCAAGTATGACAACGATACCCATACGCCACCGAGAATCAGGTACTATTATCCAACGGCCGGCGCCTACGTTCACTTTCCTAGCATAAGCACCGCACCTTTGAATTTCTACAGGGCATCATTCAGTTTTTCATGGGACGCGTTATTCTGCTTGCACCTGTAGGGCCATACTTATGGCAGTGAACATGTTACATGTGCTAAATTACATACCAGTGCACATATAGTTAATATGCTTTAGTTTTGTTCTGATGCCACCTGTTGGTTCCATCAGACTGCTTAATGTTCTCTATGCTTAATTACACATCAGCAAACCAGCATGTGGTTCCGCTGCTTTTTGTTTGTTTTACCCTACATTTTCTGATGCTAGCTATTACATCACTGCTCCGAGCCTCTGTTCATTACTTGTTTGTGTGTTCTTGATCTACCCAAGTTGCATGACTAATTTGATGCTTCTATTAATTATGGAGCTGCCAACCCCATCAAGCAAAATATTTGTTCTTTTGGGGCTGGCACCTCGAACAAGCATAAAAATAGAGGGAAGCAGATATATCGTCGTGTATGCACACACCCTTCTTTCATTAGTTTAGATGAACCATTGATGATCAATTCGGACCAATGCATGCGATTAAAATTAATTTTACCTAAATAGATGGTGCAGAATAAACTACAACAACTAGATTTGCAACCACGGGATGTTGACGATATCTTCAAAGAACATTGCAACAACAGCTAGGCTTCACAGCAACATATGGTAAGCCAGTGTGTTTTAGTACATGTGAAATGTAATGCGAGTGGGCTGCTTTCTTGGCTTGTGTCCTCAACGTGTAATCCTACCGAATTACAAATAGTTCAGTTGTCTGCTTTGCTGTATTGCTTGATTCGAATGCTTATTTGTTGTTACGCTATACCTGAGTTGGCCAATATGTCAGCAGTGCCTGTTGTACTATCGTAAAGAAATGCATGCCTATTTCATTTGAGTCCTTAACTTTTCCTCTCAACTTCATCACAAGATTGTCTTCGTAGTTTATATGAGGCCACACTGTTAAGTGCTTTCTCAGATTATTTCAACTCCTTAGATGCCCTGGCAACTTAAATATAGCGGTTGTACACTCCCTTTCAACTAGGGATGTCAACTAGGTCCCGTTTAATCCCGATTAAAGTCCACTAGTGGTATGATAGTTCAAAAGAGTTTTTGTTTTTTGAGGAAAATGAACTAGGGAGGTAGCAAAAACTAACTAGATGGGACTGGCGGATGTCGTTTATTTGCCACTTACATCCCTAGTTTCATCTTACCATTTTAATTTCTTTTCGGCTGATGCTGCTTCGAACCGTTTAAATATAGTTTGCCATGCTCGGCAATAATTCGTCCGTCGTTTACCATGTAAGCTTACTGCCTGGATCATACGATAACTATGTCTTATTGATGTCCAGTAGAAACCTTTCAGGATGCCGTTCACACTAGGACACAATGTACAACCCCAGAATCTATTTGTGGAAGCAGTGTGCCATCCATGTTACCAGATGGTAGCAGTTCAGAGGCAACACCGCCGGAGAGCAGTCTGAGCACAGATATTATAGTGCTTGAGGCTCTACTAGAGGCAGAAAGAGATGGTGTGGCTACCATGAATGAGGTAATCTTTATCTTGAGGCTGGAAATTACGGAATTAGCGGCACACATTATGCAAGCAACCCAAGAATTGGAGGAAGTAAGAATGTTGCATTTGAAGACGGAGGAGGTCCTGCCGTTCTGCTATCTGAAGCCCAAGGTAATCCTGGTTCTTCTTTAGATACCAGTTCAAATTGTCATTAGATTATCGTACTTGCATGTTGTGTCATGTCTCTGAATGGATTATGTTGCAAGACCCCCTATGTTGTCCATGTGTTGTAATGATCCGAATTTTTTAGGCGAGGTAATCCTCAGTACTTGTATGATTGACATAAGGTGAACTGTTTTTCGTGTGAGCATATTGTATTGGATGAAATAACTGTTTGACTCAGAGTGTATCCAACCTACTGAATTCGAAGATCACGGCATTTCTAAATCATAATCATATATAAAGGTGGAATAAATCTTTGTTGTGGTTTTGAAGAAATAAATAACAAAACGTATAATTATCTGTGGATATTCGTAATCGAATACAAATTGGATTTGAATTTAGTTTGCCAGGTCCCAGGGCAAACGTGAATGCTAATTCTCCCAAGTTTTGAACGAAGCGGCTAAACACCCACTATAATTTGTGGGCTGCCCGAAGCAAGTGTTTGCGAGATGGAAATTACTGTCTACCCCTAACACTTGACATCCTTATCGACCGGATTTACACTGCTGTCGATAGGGGTAGACTAGTAACTTCAATCAGACGTGACACGACGGCCTCTAAGCCCATTCAGACATGGTGGGCGCCAAACGTGGGCGGCAAAACACATTTGATTCAAGCTCGTCCGAAAGACATGTGTCTCTTCCTCCAATTCCCCATTCATACATGGTCGGCGGCAAAACAAACTCTCCTCGTCCGAAATCGATGTAGGCTAATATTTTAAATAGGGGCAGATGTGTAACTTCCATCAGACGTGACACAACCGCCCTACCTGTCAGGCCCATTCATACACCGTGGGCGCCAACCGTGGGCGGCAAAACACCCTCTCCTCGCCCGAAATAGTTACCGGCAAATATTTGGGAGATGTGAGATTACCGTCCTATCCCCAACCGACGCGATGTCCAAAATTTTAAACGGGGGATAAGTTCGTAACTTTCCCCCATTTCAGATAAGCGCGTCCCAAAGTATGAGATCCCCCCCTCCATTTCCCCATTCATACACCGTCGGCGGCACGACAACCTCCGCACTGCGGCCAGCCTCCTCCGTCCGCCACCCCATCCTCCACCTTGCAGGAGCCGCTACCCCTACCCCGTCGTCCACTGCAAGAGATGGACGTCTCTCATCCATGGCGCTGGACCAGGATCCTTTCATCGCCTCCTCTCGCTTCATCAGCGCCGTCGTCCACCTTGCCGTTGCCGCTCCTACGACCGCCTCGTCCACGGCAACAGGATATATCCCCCGACCCGGCCATCTGCCGTCTAAAGTCTTCTTCCCCGCCGCCGACAGCCATCGCACCCGCAGCACCCTCAACGTATCAGCATAGGCCTACACGGCGTCGCAAGAGAGGTGGTACTCTTCCATATGTGCTTAAGTTATTGATCTCACCCGGAAAATAGATCGTAATTTGTTTACTGTACTTTTCTTGTCCGTACCAACTCGTAGTGGCTAGTTGAAAGCAAACATTGGTTGCAAAGTAGCTTTGTCCAGTTTGCACCTTCAGATCCGCCATGGCACGGGCACTATACTCGTAAATCTTATGGTTTCCCCCCCTTTATATTCACTACCATCATCGTAGGTGCTTCGTGTCGTGCTAGCACTGCTCCTCAAGACCTCAACCCAAAGCTTACGTGTTGAAATATGAATCTGATATGATGCTCATATAACTAAAACAGAGAACGTTTAATTGGTCACCTAATGTTTCTATATTCGTTTCGAAAAGCATGTGCGCCACCCACTGGTCCAGCTAGTTCCACTTTCCTAATTTTTCTCTTGATGCTTAGGGTTTTCCCCTTTTATCTACTCTACTATGATCTGCGTAGGTGCTTTCTGTCGTACTAGCATTACTCCACCCTTCAAGCTAAACAACACAACACTCAGAATTCGAAAGCTTAGTTGTTCAAATATGATTGTGATATGATACTAATATTAGTTAACCGACACATTTAATTGGTTAGCTAAAGGTCCCACTTGAGTTTCCAAATGCATGTCGCGACATATAGAGAGACAGCATAATTGCATTTCTTTGTCACTTGTTGACCATACTTTCTTGTCCATACCAAATCTTAGTTGTTATTTCAAAGCAAACATCGGTTGCTAACTACCCTTTGCACGGTTTGCAGCTTCAGATTTGCCATCCCACTGCCACGGTCAACACTGTACTCATCATGCTTATGTTTTCCCCATTTTATGATGACCACAATCAGCCTACGTGGTTCGTGTCGTAATAGCACTGCTCCACCCATCGAGCTAAACAAGCTTAGTTGTACAAATTCATATCTGATATTATTGCTGATATTAGTAAAACTGAGAGATGTTTAATTGGTTAGCTAAATGTTCCTACTTTAGTTTCGAAATGCATGTGAGCCACATATGGAGAGACCGGAAAGAATAGTATTTCTCTGTGCGCTCTGGTTCATCATGGGTGGCCAACCGACATTGTATTGAGAGACTTGTAATATCTTCAATCTGCTTGCTCTTCTGCTCTTCTTTAAGATGATACTCTTCTCTTGCGGTCGACAGGTCAGGTCGAGTTGTTCTCCCTTAGTATATTTTGAATCTGTCAGGTCAGGTCGACTTGTTCTTCTTTACTATATGTTGAAGCTATCATCTGCGAAGTGTCATCACTTCTGGAGCTCTCATATTTTGAGTAGTAGGCCACACTATATTAATGCGCACAACAAATTACAGCATGCATGGCATCTTTTAAAAGAATTGCAGAGATAGCACAAAGGGGTTTACAGGGAGGCAGTATTGGATTAGAATCACTTCTGCATTACAAAGAAAATCTCACTTGTTTTTATGTTTTCATGCATGTCAGATATTGAACATTATCAAAATGAATATGAGAATGGTCGCACGAGAGGAATATTGCGGAACGATCCACTGGCTAACAAACTTGGCATGGTGGAGGATGGCCTATCTTATTCACCCATCAAGGTGCTTGCTCTAACTTTGCAAAGTTGTATTGGTCGCACATATTTTGCATCTGACCTCTTGCATTACTTCTACTTTGTTACACCATCTGCTTAGTTTAAGCATCATATATGAGTATATGCCATACCTATCCATTTTCTGTACCTATTCCATGTGTCGTCACACTATGTTTTTCCAGTCAAATGTTGTTCTTTCGTAATAGATGTCCAAAAGGAAGAGGGTGAGTGCAGATCCTCAAGGAGTGCAAACTAGGTATTTGGAAAAGGTAGTGATACATGTTAAATCAGATAGATCAGTAGCCACAGAAAACACAGGCCCAACTGTACCACACTTTACCCCTACTCCAGTGGCCAAACCCCTATTAGAACTGCTAGGAGCCCAGCGTCAGGTACTGTCTATGATATCAATTCAAAATTTGAACTCCTAAATTTCTGCTTGTGCCTTACCTTCTCTCTTGTATGAGAACTAATTTCAGATGAATCTCCTTGCTCAAAGGATCATACGATCTCAAAACAATAATGGGATCTGCATTGCTCTTGTCAGTACCTCTCTCCCTTTTGCCTTGTAACGTTGTACTTAATTAATTGCTATTTGATTATGTATCATCAGTCTGCACCTGAGCTTCATTATCCTCTGTTTCTTCCAATATTATTTGATCTATATTTACTCTTTGCAAAATGTAGAATAATGGCAACGCTTATAAAGAATTTTCTTTGGGGAATTAATTGAATTATCCTTCCATCAACATGGAGAAGGGCTTTGTCCAGCCCGTGTTAACATGTAATGTAAGTTCATCCTTCTCAAGCCTTCAAACTTTGTTCTAGTATAGATTTGGATAGGCATCATTTCCTCCACTGCTGTTTGCTTTGCTGTTTACATATGATTGGATGTTTGCAACAACTACCAGTTTCAAATTGTAGTTGTAAAAACATGTTCCTTATGCAGAACAGATCCATTTATTTGCTTATATAATTGTGAAACCTGTTACGTGTCTCCTTGTTTCTCTTTCAGACTCGTATCTCTTACGCCAGGCAGAACTTTAGGGAAGATAGTGAGCCAAACCATCTTGAGGACAGCGAGATGACCCCAAGGTCCTGTCTTGATGAAGACAGTGAGTTGAAGCTACTCACCAGCAGGTGTGAGACAACCTCTGTGCAGTCGCTGCCTCAATCAGTTCGACTTCTTCAGTCTCAACTTAAAGCGGAAAGGCTTGCTTCAGCTCAGCTCCGACTTGAAGTCAAAGATGCAATGAAGATGTCAGAGGACTGCCGTGCGCACCATCATGCCTTAAATCTAGTGTTGATGCATCTATCGTTGACACAACTGAGGTCTACTCAGCTTCTTCAGCTGTTTGGGGGGCCCGACATGGCCAGGCCTAGTGCCTTCTGAAGTGCTCTCAGTTTTGTATATTCTTTTGTCGGCGCGTTTATTTGCACTGGTGGTGAACTTTGATGCCCAGTGGATGTAATATGTGTGATAGCCGTGATAGCCTAGCGTAAGTTGCTTGCTTATTTATTTCCTTGTTGTCTTGTTTATTTGTTTGCTTGTAGTCATTGCAGTTATTTTTCCGCGGTTTGCCAGTGGCTGCAATAACCTATTTATTAAAACTAGGCCACAATAACCATGGGCTAATATTTACTGTAGTGACACTGGGCCTCCTACGGGCCGTAGAAACAGTGGGCCTTCTACGGGCCGTAGAAACAATGGGCCTTCTACGGGCCATAGAAAAAATGGGCCTTCTATGGGCCGTATCATCAATGGGCCTTATACGGGCAGTATGATCGATTGGCCAAACATGGGCCAATAACGGGCCGCATTATGGTCGTAAACGGGCTAGAGTTGGAATCATCCGTTCATGGGCCGACCATAACGGGCCATCGTTAATAGGACGTATTTGATGACGCTATGAAAATGGCCCAACGTATTAACGGACCACAAACGGGCCGACTGTAACCACGGGCTGAATTTGGCCCACAAGCAGAAAATGACAGTAACGGGCCGTAAGTAAACGAATGCTGGAAATGAGCCCAAGAATAAATGGGCTCTGAGAAGGCCGAAAGATAACATGGGCTGGAAACGGCCCAACGGAATAACAGGCCGTTAATGGGTATAAAGTGATACACTGTTCATTACGGGCCAGTTTCACCACGGGCCGTTAATGGGTGTAAAGTGATACACTGTTCATTATAGGCCAGTTTCACCACGGGTCGTTAATAGGCCAAGAGTTACATAGGGCCTCATATGGGCCGAAAGACGTCATGGGCCATACATGGGCCAGAAGTCAAAACGGGCTGGAATCATATTGGGTGGCCCAGATGACGCTACTGGGCCTAATTTGGATAGGGCGTAACGGGCCTTGGGTTAGTGGGCTGTAAATGGGCTATGTGCGAACAGGCCGTTAACAGGCTTTACATGGGCCGGCCCGCCACCTTTTGACCAAGTCAAACGGGCCAGCCTTTTCACAGGAATGGGCCTCTGTTGGGTTGTGCCACGTGTCGACGTATCATAGGCGCCTTCTGTCCAATGAGTGGATGACATCTGTCCCAACGATGAGCCGACACGTGTTTCCTCCAGCCAATGATGATTTTACATGTGGAAAATCCCCATTGGTCGGGGCTGTTAACGGGTTATCGGATCCAAAACCCGACCCGATAGCTTAACGGCGTTCCGTTACGGTGGATGCCACGTGTCGGTCACCCTTGACGAAAGCACTTCTGTGACGCGGGATTTATCGTCATGGAAGTGGACACTTCCATGATGATAATTTTGGTAATGTCATGGAACACTTCTACGACAGCACAGGTATGACTATCTTGATTCTGTCATAAAATCGTCATGGATGTACATGCATGACAGAAAATGCGACCTACTGTGACAAACACGTATCATCACGGAAGTGTATTTTTTTGTAGTGTACCCAGCATATCAGGATCAATGTCAGGCGGTAGCCACCTCACACAGGCCTTTGATACGTCATACTCTACAGGTCTAACTCAAACTGTCTTGTCCCAAAGTTTACCAGCAGCTCCCTTGTCCCAACACTACAACCAACCAGCTCCTAGTATCAAAAACCACTTCTACCGACAACCTGGTCCTCAGAATAACGGCGGTTCAAACAACAGCCAGCGCTCACCATATGCGATGAACAACCAAAGTCACAAGCAGTACCAGCAACAAACCACTGTCCGTGATGCCCACTACCTCCAACACAATATTGCTCAGAATAACAGCACTACACGGTGCCAACAACACCAACCTCAAGAGCAGAACAATCAACAACCACATAGAGGCGAGTCTAATGGGCAAAGTTACGGTGCCTTGCAACAACAGTTCAACAGCATGCAATATTCCGGCCATCATCTCCAGCATTTTCCAACAGATATTCCATCAAGCTCAACCGGTGATCCAACTGTCAGAACATTAGAACTGCGCATGCAGCACCAACCACAACGCCTATTGTTCCAAAGAAACAACAATTATAATGAGGGTTGTCTGCAACTTAGTAATGGTCAATTTAACTCCGGTGGTCATGTCTTCCAACCTCATCAACATCATTCTGAGCTAGAACAGACTCGATTCACTGATCAAGGGAATGACCATCAAGATCACTGCCAACTTTTGGAAATAAGGGACTCCACAAACGAGGAGAAAGAAGTGTATAAAACAATCGTCGACAATACACCAGGTGTCAAGCAAGATGATAGGTAATGAATTCGTTGTTCCTGTTACAGTAAAGTTTTGGTCCATTCGTTTACTAATGCAATTTATTCTGCCTGAAGCTATCATATCCAAGTGTTTCGGCTCGATTCTTCTACTATTGTAATTGAATACTAATAATTTTATCTTATGTTGAAAAGAAAATCTTACGATTTAAAATTCATTTGTTTTTTTTACAGCAAGAGGATATTCTTCGTCGATCGATGTTGGGCCGATCATCGAACTTTAGGTTTGTCAATGAAGGTATACGGATATATCAACTCATTCGTGGTCGACGCTTACTCAACGTTGCTGATGAAAGAACAATTCTACGGACAGCCAACACTTGTGCACAAGCATATAATGTACATGGACGCTTCTGTAAGTTCTTGCATCTCATAAATAATAATAACAAACCACATTTACTACTACTACCATGCTGAGTGACACATCTTCAATTTTCTGCAGGATAAATTGCAAGTTCTAGGAGCAAGCATCGAACTACTCAAGGAAGACATTGTGGAAAAAACTATTGGGTACAGACTGCCCAACAAATGTAACATCGTGAGTTCACCCTACTCACTCTATCTGCCCAGTGTTCGTCTTCGATTCTACCAGTTTTTCTTGTTACAATGGTATTATTCCCTGTTAATTATTTTAGGTCTTAATACCTGTGAGAAAAGAACCACATTTTATCTACCTCATCATCGTGAATCTTCAAATGCGTCGCTTCGAAATTCTTTGTCCTTATATCAATTGTGACGGTATAAAGGAGCACTCGAACATTGTCATCGAAAAATTCAAGAGAGCTTACCATTCTGCTTACAACAACCATCCTCACACCATGGCCTCCTTTCATGTCAAACCTATGCAGAGTGTATGTAACTCAGACAGAGAGTGAGTTTCTTTTATCTGTAACTCTACCTCAATTAAACCATGCATTTTTTTGTTACACTACACATCCCATATCTACTGTTCACCTTCTAATCACTAACATTAATGATCTCAATTTTCAGGGATGACAGTGCTATTTACACCATGCATTTGATGCCACTCATTAATTTGAATAATAATTCATTTTTTATCAACAAAGTAAGTTCAGTCTCATTGACAACAAATCAACATACGTTCGTCCAAGCCAGCTGAACATTATATTTTACAATAAATTTTATCAGTTTGCACGGTTATGTGTTTGCAGATCCATGTGAAACCGATGAGGGAACAACTAACTTACAAAATGATAACATCCAACTACAACACAAGCCATGTATTTGAGGCACTGAGCATCGTCCTCGACAAGCACAATATCCGGCGCGAAAGAAGAAGAGTTGGAAAAAGATGACTACTCCTTAAATGTGCCTTAATTTAGCTGCAGCCATGTGAACATTATTTCAGCCATATCGACTCCTGTAATCACAACAATGTTTCAGCTATTTTTGCGTCGGTCCAAGATATCTCCTATGGATCCCATTAAACACAGCTGTAGTTTTTCCAAAATTTATAAACATGATATTCAAGACATCACTTCCTTGCACTAGAACACCACTCACTTCAAGTAGACATGATAAAAGAAACAATAAAAGAAACAACTGCAACACATAGGAAAAACACTATCGATACATAAGCATCTGACGAAGGAGCTAAATGACTCACCTCCACTAATGTTTCTAAATGACTCACCTCCAGTAATGCGGGTCATAGAGGCACTGTCGTGCCTCTTGTCCACGTAGAACGTGCATCTCTTACCACAGACAACTAAGCTGACACACACAAGTGCGCCACCAGTTAACACAGGACTGTCCCATCTCGATAGCTTAACACCGGTCCCTCTCCAAGCCAATGAGTCATGGAAACACGACCGTGGCTCAAGTTAACGAAAGAAGAACCATCCTCTGTCATATACAACTAAACTGAAAAAATACCAAAAGAGAAGAACGACCGTGACTTCAACTGTAAAAGGTCCGTGACCTCACAAGTTTCAACTTCGAGTCTCTCTCAGCAAATAAGTGAAAGCAAATGTTTCGAAAGAAAGGCACGACCGTGCCTTTGAGTAACATCGTAGACGTGGCTCTCCGAGCGAACGTGTAAGAGAAAGCATTTGCGAACAACAGAAGAACTCTGACTCAACATAACATAGCACATGCCTCCACTAACTAGACAGACGTGACTTCACTAGCAGACTAACTAGAAATATTACAGAACATACAACCATGACAGTGACTCATACTAACATAATGCAGTGCCTCTCCGAATTTAATACCTAAAGGAAGGATAACGCCTCTACCAAACATACGACAATGCATCCAATGCCTTCACGGCCATGCCTTTCAAAATCAAAGTACCACCACAATAATTGAAACACAGAAACGCAACCGTCGATAACACAATACTCCCACAGCAAGTATCACACTGGATTACCGTCCCTAAAACAGACAACATATATTGAAACAGACAGCAAAGTGAGAAAATCTGAAGAATCTTAAACACACTCAAGCTGTGCATAAAAACATTTCAAACACACAACCACAACCGTATATTCAATATAAAAACAACCGTGCCAAACACAGTGCAAACACAAAGCAAAAGTAAAGCCCCTACCTGTCAGTGTAACAATATTGAGGGAAGAATTGAAGCAGCTATCAAACTAATAAGACCAGAGCGTGCCTTGCCTAAAACAAAAACAATGCCTCCCTGAACAGATGACTGTGCGCTGCCTAGAATCACGAAAGTGCACATCTGAGTGCTCCCCTTAATACATCTCATCTTATACCAACTCGTAGCAAAAAATCATAGAGGAAAATATTCTTGAAGGCACCCAATCAAGAAAAACATAATGGAATGAAATAAACTTAAATTTCCAAACTAGTCAACTCCATCCGGTTCAAAATAAAACAACCACAATTACAAATTCATCAGTCTATGTAATATTACCCCATACAATAACTATGAAATAACCAATTCATCACACAATCCATCTTGCCAGCACTTCCACCTGGACTACTCCTCAGAAACGTCCTCGCCATCTGAGATCAGGAAGACAGCGACGATGCAGGATGTCCCTCATCGACAGAAACCGGCGGTATAGCTCATAGCTCACATACCCTTCCTAAAGGAAAAGCAAATGAAAACATGAATATACAAAAAAACAAGTATTGTTCTAGCAACAAAGGCAGAAACTAACGAAAATGAAATCTTCACTTACAGTAGCTCCATATTTCAGGTGATCAAAAGTAAGTGGCTTCCAATCCCAGTAGTGACGAAGAAGTTCTGGAAAAGATGACTCCAGCTTCGAATAAGATTCGTCAATGATGGCTCCTGCTAAGTCCTCCATGGAGTCCCTTTCTTCGCCGCCTTTGATCATAAACTTCTCTTGGATGTCGATGTGGTACCCTTCTAGAATTCTGATGAGATCTTGAAAAAGAGCATCTCTAATATTCCTGACGCCCACACTAGAGAAAGTTAAACCTCTATTCTCAAGGAAATCCTTCAGGGCAGGGCACTCCGTCCTGGCCCTGCAGAAGTGATAGAGCAAAACATGATTCCGCATAGCCAGTTGCATGACGGCGACTTTTCTACGCCCGTAACAATCCTTTCGCGTGAACTCCATACTGAGACCAACAAACTTGTGCTTCTCCTCGCGCAACCAGTCCTCGTACAAGCCAATGATCTCCTCCACCTTGCCAGGCTCGTTGGTGTACCACACGTCGAGCTTCGTGTTACCATCGGCAACTATAGGATGGTACTCGGTGGTGTTCAAAAAGTCGTCCATGGCAGCGAGCAGCAAGGTGCCAATGGAGATTCCCGAGACCCTGCGACAAGGTTGGGGAGTGGCGAGGAGGGTGGGAACTGACTGATGTTCTGTGGCTACAATACGACGTGAAGACCTCACAAACACGGCCAGTATTTAACCTTGGCGAGGGACGTTTGAGTTACAATGCGCATTAACGTGTGAACTAGGAACAGCGAATAGACGTATGTGCTTCCAAAGCTCATAAAACCATGCACTTCGTAAAGTCACGGCTGTGCACAAATATTTGAAGCCGTGGAGAAATCGAGGAGCCTCTAACTTTATTTTACGGTAACTGACACACGGAATAGTCACATCGAACAGCCGGCACATCGGTCATCAATTCCTCCTTTGAACAAAGACCACCGACGGAAGAATCCAATGAAGCAAACAAACAAATAGCCGTACACCTTAGATCCGAAGGCCAAAACTCATCTATGCCTCATCTAGCTAGATTCACAACATCTGTCCCTCGATAGTCAAGGCTGGTTTCACGTGAGGCCCGGGTATGCAGGCACAAGACGCACATACGTGTCTATCAGGCACGGGTATGCAGGCACACGACGCACATACGTGTCTATTCCACAGGCACGGGTATCACCACAGGCACGTAGAGATACAGGCAGCAACTCGCCGGAAACACGTGAATGCAGGCAACGAAGGCACGGAAACGTAGCCTCTACAGGCACGTGCGTCGGCTTGGCAAGGCACGAATACGGCCTTGCAATTGACGTTCTCGAGCCACGGCTACACACCCTCTGCGTACAGACATGGAATTGCAGCTTCTCCGACGCACAAGCACGGTTTTCGAATTGGCATTCTCGAGGCACAGATACAAATCCTCTGGATACAAATCCTCTGGATGCAAAAAAGAGAGGTGGCAGAGGCATCGGTAAGAACACTCTGTTCAAGAGGCACGGTTGCAAACTCTCAAGAGGGACAGCCATGTGACACTACAGACACATAGACTCATGACGTGTATCACGTGAGGATACATCAAATACAAGCAGCGAATCAACGGGAGAAGTGAAAGAGCCACAGTTTTAAAGTGTCCAGAGGGACGGGCGTGTAGAAGCACAGGCATGACGAGTCACAGCCACCGCATCCCCTCACGGACGGGCGTCTGGCACCACAGGCACGTAGAGTCACAGCCAGCGTGTCTCCTGAGACAAGCGAATGCAGGTACATGACGCACGGAACTGAAGTGTATACATGCACGGAATTGCGGCTTTTGGCGCACAGGTACGGCTTTGGAATTAGCGTTCTCGGGGCACGGGTACAAACCACCTAGACGCACAAAAGAGTGGTGGCAGAGGCACGGTTGTGTAGTCTGAAGAGAAACTACCGTGTGACACCACCACATAGAGACATCGCGTGTGTCACGTGAGGTACATGAATAGCGGAAAAGAAGCCACGGAAGTGAAGCCTCCACAGACACGGATGCCGGGCTTCTAGAGGCACGGTCCCGAAGAAAACACAAACAAACGGTGGTGAATATAAGCCAAACAAAAAACACGCTTCTCCCAAACAATACATACGCGTCCCCTCACGGACGGGCGTCTGTCACCAGAGGCACGTAGAGTCACAGCCAGCATGACGCCTGAGACACGCAAATGCACGTACAGGAGACACGGAATTACAACGTATACAGGCACGGAATTGCAGCTTCTCATAGTTGTCGAGGCACGGGTACAAACCACCTGGATGCACAAAAGAGTGGTGGCAAAGGCACGGTTGTGTAGTGTCAAGAGGAACTGTCGTGTGAAACCAGCACATTACAGACATGGCGTGTGTCACGGATGTACATACATAGATGGAAAGAAGCCACGGAAGTGAAGCCTGAACAGACACGGATGTCCGGATTCTTGAGGCACGGTCCTAAAGCACACAAAGACACGAAACTAAAATGTTGCCTCGTATGTTAGCAGACGTGCCTCTCTTGTGTGAACGTGTAAAAGACAACAATACAAACACAAACAAACGGCACTGAATATAAGCCAAACACAAAGCGCGCTTCTCCCAAACAATACATATGCGCCACTTCAACAGGTTTTCTAAATATACATGAACTCGCGCAAACGTCAACAATGAACTTGTAACATGAAAAAACATAAGAAATTATATTCACATAACATGAGATGGTACTCCATAGGTTTGAACTAAAAGTACTCATTAATTATACAAAAAAAGAAATGAAAGTCTTCCAGGAGTCCACTCTGCTCAGACCACCAGGACCATTCTACTCAGTTGGAGTTCTCCTCAAAAGCATCAACGGCGTCCGGGGTCGGGAAGACAACGAGGATGCATCATGTCCTTCATAGACAGAACTCAGCGGTAGAGCTCGTAGCTGACATACCCATCCTAAAATAAAAAGCGGATGAGAATGAAGATATACGTAAAGTGGAAAAAGTACTATTGTTGCAATAAAACAAAAATATAAAGACAGAAAATCATAAAAAATGAAATTTTCACTTATGATTGCCGCATATTTCAGGTGTTCAAGGGAAAGCGGCTTCCATTCCCAATAGTCATGCAGACCTTGTGGAAAAGACGACTTCATACTCAAGTAAGATTTGTTTATGACGGCTCCTGCCAAATCTGCCATGGAATCCCTTAGATTGCCTCCTTTGATCATGAGCTCCTCTTGAATGTCGATGTGGCACTCTCTTGGGATTTTGAGGTAACTGTTTGCGAGAACATCCCTATCGTTCCTGACGTCGACACTAGCGAAAATTATACCTTTGTTCCAAAGGAAATCCTTCAGAGCAGCGCACTCCGTCCTGGCCTTGCACAAGTGATAGACAAGAACATGCTTGCGCATCGCCAGTTGCATAACAGCGACTTTTCTACTACGATCAAAATAATCCTCTCGTGTGTACTCCAGATCAAGACCAACAAACTTGTACCTGTCCTCACGCAGCCATTCCTAATAGAGAGTAAGAATCTCCTCCACCTTGTAGGGCTCGTTGGTGTACAACACCTCGAGCTTGGTATTACCATCAGCATCTATAAAGAGACGCTCAATAGTGTTCCTGAAGTCGTCCATGGAACCGAGGCAGAGACGACAATGGAGTTTGACTGTGCTTCTCGTATGAGGCGAGGATGACGGGAACTACCTGCACTTCTCTGGAGGGAATAAGACGCGATAACCTCCAGGAATAGACCACTACTTAACCTTGCGGAGAGACGACTCAGTTACCATGCGCCCATTTAATTGCACCGAAAACGGTGAATGGACGATTGTGCTTCTGCAGCTCGTGAAACCATGCACTTCAAAAGTCACGACTGCCACGCTGTAATCGAGGAGCCTCTAGGTTAACTCTAGCACGGTATCTGGCATAATAAATACTAACAATTAATAGCCATCCCATCGGTCACCAGCACATCTTTTGACCGAGAGAACAATGCGAAGAGGCAAACGAGATGACCCTGTCGTACAAATACTACTACCTCCATTTTGGTAAATACATATTTTTTGTCACATATGTATTATATGTGACAAAAAATATGTATTTAGAAACTACATCATTGTAGAAATCTGGTGATATACTTTTCATGACATATAACATAAATTTAATTCCTCAAATCGATGACCTAGAACCACGCGAATGACTTATTCACCTAGACGGAGGTAGTACACTGGGAGTGAACAAAAATAGAAGCGCGGTTCGCCAGAACAAAGGCCACACGCGTGCCTCCACTTTGGTTAAAGACAAACCTCAGTAACATCAACGCACCATGTCTGCATACCACCAGAAACATTGACAAAACAAAAGCACGTCCATGCTTCTGACATACATATAACCGTGGGCTATCATACATATTCCCGCCTGAAGCCAGCGTACATAAAAACAGTGACTCCCCTGGGTCAACGACTGCCTGAAAAAAAATTGCAATACCAAAGTCACGAACCGTGACGCGATTTCAGATGCAAACGTGCCTCTCATTAGGAACCATCATGCCTCCCGTCAATTTGCATCCCCCGACATATCGACCATGCCTCTCCTGTTACAACGACCGTGCATCTAATCACATCATCACCGATCATCTCCTAAAGAAACACCCAACCATGTCTGATTAAACATGTGATTAAAAAAACACAGAACCACGAGCATGCTTTTCAGCATGTATAACCGTGCCTCACAAAAAGTATGTGAGGCAGGATAGGCACGTAGAAGACTCCGCTGGGAAGCAGCACAGCTGTACAACTACAGTGAGAGGCAGCTGGACGAGGGTCTCAATCTCGAAATACAAACATATCGGGATGACAAAAGGCTGCTTCCATTACCCACCGTTGGTAGGTATTTAATATTACAAACTTATCTTCTTTCGCTATATTTTTATATTACAAACTTATCTTCTTTCGTTGTAATTTTATATGCATGAATCGAACTGAATAATATTAACACCGTGTTGGATATAACTTTATCTAACTTTAAAATCTTTTTCTTTTTCTAGCTCTCGACGATCTTTCTTCTGACGATTTCGACCATGTTCACTATTGTGTCTACTCTAAGGATATTGAGCTTACCTACGACCAGACACGATTCTTTCTGCAATGCCTTTTCGGAGATACTTTCATCCGTTGCTGTCCATTTGTCCATGTCTTGACTCCCACTAACACCAAAGACTACGTCATGGCTGGTTGCAACTGTCCTTGTTAAAATACCAAACGTATTTTGTTCATATGTAATATAAACAATACTGACGCAATATTGCTTATATGTAAAATTATAAAGAACCTATTTATTCAAACCTAAAACAACAAAACTTCCATTGTTCTCTTAATATGTTGTTTTATCTGTTTACACACAAACCTGAACATGCCAGGAATTATATTACTTCCAATATGGAATTTCTTAATGTTTGTGCACTCACCATATTCAGACATTATTTTATTTATTGTCCAAGTGACAAATCAACGGTTTTAATTTCTATTTAATTTCGATTTTCTTCTAGAAAATTCCGAGGAGCGTTGTCTCAACACTGAAGAGATGGGTGGACATGCCAACCAATGGCAGGGTAACCCTTGAAGCTCCTGATGAACCTACACATGTCCTCACTCCTTCATCGTACTACATCTCCAAAAACGACGGCAGGATGGTAATAGAAAAGTCTTCTTTCAGAGACTTCATATCAGCTGCATCCTTCGTTGAAAATAACGTTGTTCTAATCACTTTCAAAGAGCGCCATGACCGTTCTGTGTCCATCATCATTCAGCGCATTATGTAGATTCCGTCGGAACCAGCACCTAAAATGGAAGTAAACAGTGTATCTCCTAGAATGTTCAACGCTCGTTTCATGATGATGCCTCCAGAAGCAAAACACTGATTACTATAAGTTTGCTAGTTAGGATGGTAGAGTAATGTAATTATTATGGACCATGTGGTTGCTTGAACTATCGGAATGATCTTTTGCAACTTATGTAGCTCTTACGGACACTCAACTTGCTGTTTCAACCATCGGAATGATCCTTTGAAACAAATGTTGTTTGAACTATCGAAATGATTCATTCGAAAAAATGTAGTTCTTATCCTTTGAAAAGTTCACAATTCAAAAAACCAAAAAACAAAAAGATTCATTTTGTGATTCAAAACCTCTAGCAATGCCATGTTATCAAACTTTTCAAACCATCTAGTGAAACATATCTCAATTAAAAACCAAACAGGACTCCGTTTTCAAGTCCAAACTAAATTTACTTCAACTTTTCCTAAACACACACTTGTGCACCGAATAACATAAAAACCGTGCCTCCCTAACCAAGGAAGATTATTAATTGAAAAAACGTTTTCACAACAAAGGCACGACCATGCATCTGCTGAGTGTTCTACCGTTTACACAACTACTTTCACAGCCAAAGATGGATCACGCAGGCAGCACGCAATGAATAAAAAATTCAATGAACAAGAGAAGTGAAAATCTAAAAAAAACAGATAAAACAAACCCCTGTTTCCGAAATTCTACGCCTGGAACCGCCACGTGACTAGCAACTGCTCTTTGGCGGTTTCCTTTTTTGCACGACAAAAGAACCCTTTCACTTTTCCGACTCCATTTCATCCTCTTCCTCGAAAGTTTCTTGCTGGCCGCAGTTCACCACCGCACACCTCCAGCCATGGACGACGGGAAACTAACAACACTCACCGAACACATCAGTACCCACGGTACAACCGTGCTCGAGGTGGTGTACACCAACGACCCAAGGACCGTGGAGCGGATCATCAAAAAGTACGAAGAATGGCTAAAGGAGGAGAAGAACAAGTTCGTCGGCCTCGACCTCGAGTACACACGTAAGAGCAGTTACATACGACAAGGGATCGCCGTCGTCCAACTTGCCATGCGCGAGCATGTCCTTGTATACCACTACAGCAGATCCGGGCGCTCCTAGGCGTTAGTTGACTTCCTGCAACGGAAAGCGGTAACTTTCACTAGCGTCGACACCAGGAACGACAAGACCATGCTTGCCCGTGCATGGATCAAAATTCCAGACGAGCACCACGTCGACATCCAGAGGCTATTCTGCATCAAGGGTGGTGGAGAAAGGGACTCCATGGGTGACCTTGCATCGGCCATCATCGACCCCTCATATAAGAACATGAAGAAATCATTCCCAAAGGAGAAGCACCAGTTCTGGGAGTGGAAGCCACTTTCCCCGATACACCTTGAGTACGCGGCAAAGGACGGGTATGTTAGCTACGAGTTGTACCGTAGAATCCTAATCATCAAGAACGGGCTACGTCACCTCCGCCAACAACCAATGAAAGAAAGACTCCGCCCATGTAAGAGCAATGACGAGGGATCTTCCAGCGGCTGGAAGCGCCGGAAGGGAAACAGTGGTTGGTAAATTGCGAGAAAATGGATGTCTACATTAAACTAGTAGGAACTACTATTATCATAATTTAGATTGTATGAACCTATGTTGTAAATATATTTGTTGTTGCTCAAAGATGTTGTGTGTATTGTATTACTATTTTACGTTTGAACTTTGAACACAGTGGTGTGCTCATGTACAAATGCATACTACGTTTTGCATGTCTAAATGCAATTAGTAAGTTATGTCCCAGTACTGAGCAAGCATATATTGTATCCATGATTATAGAACGAGAGATATCTCGCACGATATTGTATTATAATTTTCATACTCAACCTTTACAAGATGCATCGTGCATTTACAAGAATATGTGATGATATCGTTGTAAACTTTCAGTACAATGCTTATTAAACATTGGCGTGAACAATTCATAAATATTGCAGAAGATCATTTGGTACACAGTCACAAGCGACGAGAACTTTGTTACTTTAACCACATTGAAAAAAATCCTTGCCTCCATTTCACATCAAACACCGCTCCGTCCATTCAGAACATCCTTGCTATTGCACACAGGTTCCTCTCCGTACACCAGTTCTGCACGATGCCACAAAACTACACTATTGTGTGCAACTGACCTATGTACAAGTGTGGCTCACTAAGTGTCTACTCAATCCATGCCTGTGGTGCCACGCACCTGTGACCCTAGAGACTTCACACCTGTGCATCCACAACCGAGCCCCTCTAACCAGATATTTGGACCGATGCCTCTACTGTCGTACATCCGTGCCTCTAGAATCTTGACAGCAGCAAGAGGGTTCAAAACTGTGCCTCCACACACCCGTGCTTGTACTGACTTCACTTCCGTGCCTCTGTTTGCTTGATCAACGTGCCTCACATGAAACCCACAGTAACTCTACGTGCTCCGCACGCGTGATCGCCAATGCAACTTTGGTGCCGCACAGACGCGTCTTCAGTATACCCGTACCTCCACAACTGTGCTTGTACTGACTATAATTCCATGCCTCCGTTTTGCTCAATCCACGTGCCTCACATAAAACCAACAGTAACTCTACGTGCTACACACACGTGCCTCTCGCATGAAACCCATAGTATCTCGCCCATACAACTTTGGCGCTGCACACACGTACCTCTCAGTATACCCATGCCTCCTCACGACCGTGCCTGCACTGACTTCAATTCCGTGCCTTCATTTGCTTAATCCACATGCCTCACATAAAAGAGATGCACAGCCGTGCTTCAGAGTAAACAACACACGTGCCTCTACTGTATTGATAACTATGACCCCAATTAAATAACATTGGTCCGAAAAAACATCTTTAAAAGAGATGCACAGCCATACCTCTTCTACAAACATACAACAGCAATGAACACTTAGGTTCATATCGTTTCATATATCTAGGTAACATTAAACTGTAGCATAGATTTTTAAACAAAATCCATTTATGTTCAAAGGCTATAACTAACATCACTGCGGCAGAAGATTGAAGATAACAACAAGCCTCCCATCACGCTCTTTGAAAGTTATCAGCACCAAGCTGTTTACTTCAATAGACGATGCCTGGAGAAAATCACTGAAACCTTCCTATTTAAACACCATTCTACTACCCAAGCCAATGAAGTAGGAGCAAGGAGTGCTCACATATATATCATCATCACCAGATTCCAAAGTAACTTCAAGGGTTAAAACGCCAGTCCTAGGAAAAGTCACAAACTTCTTCAAACTCCTCACAACAATACCAGGAATAACCTGACAAAAAACATCAAGCTATCAGAAATAGAACAAAAATTCAAAACTATAAATAGAAGAGATAATAAAAATAAATAAATAAACAGAAACAAAGAAAAAACAGTGGAAAAAAATCTGACCGTATGATGACCATTAACATTCATGGAATCAATCTTGTGAACAAAAGGACAACAGGGTATGTAGACATCATCAAAGAGTTGACACCTCATGAAATACATCTGCTAATAATTAAGAAAAACACCATGGGTGTAATAACAACTCCCAACAAGTTCCATCTCGGAGTCGCTCAAACCATCAAGAGCTACAAAATATAATTACACAGGCTCAAGGGAACAGAAAAATCATCATGTGCAATAAAACAAGCTAAAAACTTCCTTAAAAATAAACCTTACCAACAGACGGTAAAGGAGACAACGCATCTCCACGACCAACACGGTAAAAATCAATACCAATCCACGTTCCATAATGTTCAAGCCTAATGGTCATTATATCACGAGGACGAACACCATAATCACTGACCAATCGTTCCCAGGATGGACCATGGAATTTGCTCCTCAACCGTCCATGACTAAACAGAACACCATACAAATAACCCTCATTGCACTGAAGAGCAATATCAGTATCTTCGTCACCCCTCCTTATGGCTAAAGCTCTACACTCCTCGATGTAACGAGCAAGATGAGCTCTAACACTGCACGGAACATATTGCACAACAAATCAAAGCAAGGATCATAATCAAAACCTAAACAGCATGAGCAGCACCAAAAGAAATAAGCGTGTGTGCCAAAAATTGAACAATTATAAAATGATATTCTTACAACACGCCTCCAACAACGCCAATCCAGGACCACACTGAACCCATCTACAGAAGAACACGGGCCACCAGGCATACGGCAAAAAGGACAAGCCATAACTGCAAGGAACACAATGATTATCAAGAACTAATCCCACAAAACCCAGTTGAAACTTGACATCTGATAGTGTTGGTAGTCCCCACCCGTAACTACCCCATAAATCTCCATATCCCGGAAATATAATGGGAACAAAAAGAGAAACGAGAAAGGGAAACAGGGAGCCCATGAAGGCAACCGGTAGGGAACGGCGATATCGCGAACGGGGAAGCGCGGTCAACGCTAAAGAAGGACCGCCGTAAGAGCAGGCAACAAGCGCGGCGGCCGGGACAAGGGCCGCCGTAACCACGCGACAAGAGCGGCGGCCGCGACGGGCGGAGACGACGGCAAAGAAAGAACAGTGCTCCACGACGGTTCGCCCACACCAGAGAGAAACAGATCTCAAAACAGATCAACAGGTTTTACAAAACATTAAAAGTATAAGGAGTAAAGTGAAAAAAGGAAAAACCAGAAAGGGAAACCGGAAAACACGGGAGACGCCGTGCGCGCGACAAGTGTCGCGCGCGGAGCACCTCGGAAAAGTCTCACGACCGCTCCGCGCGTGACACTTGGAGCGCGGGGAGCGCTCCCCGACTAATCGTTGCGAGGAGCGCTCCTCAATTAGTGATTTCGAACAACTATAACCGGCGCCTGCAGCGCCAAATAGGAAATGCCCAGAAAGTAGGCAGTGGGCACTGCATTTTATTTAGAACTGGCAGTCAGCACTGCTATATTGCTCCTATAGCGAGCATTACGATCCCACCGCTACAGCAGATACTAATGGGCTGGTTTGGTACGACCCATGAATTGATTTTTTTTCTATGTTCAAATGAATATATTATTTATTTATTTACATGATGGAGGAACTTATACTCGACCGTGCGCTGGTAAGTGCACAATGGCTAGCTCGGTTCCCATCAGCCAGCCTCAAGCATTTAACGGCGGCGACGTCAGACCACAGTCCGCTGCTTCTTGACCTTGGGCACGGGCAAGAGCCTCCCCATGGATGCACTTTCCGGTATGAAGCAATGTGGGAGAAGCATGAGTCGTTAAAAGGAACAATTCAGTCAGAATGGGAAGCTGCGGGTACATGCAATAATGATCAAGATCTTCACAACAAGCTAATGCATGTTTCCGCAGGGTTATCAAAGTGGAGCAAAGAGACTTTTGGGAGTGTAAGAAAGGAGATAAAGGAGCTGAAGAGGAGATTGGAAGAACTCAGGGCTGATCCACACCGGGTTGCACCAACACATATCGAGATGAAAACCAATGAGAGGCTCGTAGAGCTTTATCACCGCGAAGAAATTATGTGGAGACAGCGGGCAAGGATTGATTGGTTGTCCTCGGGGGACAAAAATACGAAAAAATTTCACCTACGTGCCAGCCTAAGGAGGAAGAAGAATATGATCCGGGCCCTAGAAAATTCTCTGGGCATATTGGTGCAAGATCCGATTGAGTTGAGGTCCATAGCTAATGATTTTTACCAAAATCTATACACTATAGAAGGAGTGCAGGGCATCCAGGATGTCATAGACCATGTACCCCGCAAGGTCACTGAGGCCATGAATGCAGCCTTGTGCGCGCCATATACAAGTTCTAAAGTCAAAAATGCACTTTTCCAGATGTTTCCTACTAAAGCTCCGGGACCCGATGGCTTTCCCGCTTTGTTCTATCAGAAGCATTGGGACGTTTGTGGAGAGGATGTGACGAAAATTGTACTAAGAATAGTCAAAGGGGAGGAGAGCCCAGAGTGCATTAATGAGACAGTATTAGTACTGATTCCGAAGGTATCTAATCCCAACCTCCTCTCTCAATTCAGACCGGTCAGTTTGTGCAATGTGCTTTATAAGATTGCATCGAAGGTTGTTGCAAATAGACTTAAGCTCGTTCTACCAGAGATCATTTCAGAAGAGCAATCAGCTTTTGTGCCGGGTAGACTGATAACGGATAACATCATTTGTGCTTACGAATGTTTACATTTTATGAAGAGAAACAGGTCAAAAATAACAGCTTTTGTGCCCTGAAACTCGATATGATGAAAGCCTATGATAGGTTGGAATGGCCCTACCTCAAGGCTATAATGGAGAAATTGGGGTTTGCAGCAAGTTGGATTGATACAGTTATGGCAATGGTTTCTTCAGTATCCTTTTCGGTGATGTTCAATGGAGAAAGACTTGAACGTTTCTATCCATCCAGAGAGATTCGGCAGGGAGATCCTATCTCACCTTACCTATTTTTTATTGCAGCAGAGGGCCTTTCGTGCCTCCTGAAATCCAGTTCTCGGTCATCTTTGCTGACAGGTATTAAAGTGGCGCCGGTGGCCCCGGCCGTGAACCACCTTCTATTTGCAGATGACAGCCTGTTGCTTTTCAAAGCTAGTGTGGAGGGTGCAGAAAGTGTTTCAAACCTACTGAATATATATTGCAATGCATCTGGGCAGAAAGTTAACACTGGAAAATCATCAATTTTCTTTAGTAAAGGGTGCCCGCAAGGATTAAGAGAAGGAGTGAAGAACCAACTCAATGTTCATAATGAATCACTTAATGAACGTTATCTGGGAATGCCGACAGATGTGGGTCAGTCAAAGAATGGCACGTTCAAATATTTACGGGATAGAGTGTGGGAGAAAGTGAAGGGATGGATGCAGAAGCTCCTGTCAGCGGCAGGAAAGGAGATCCTCATTAAATTAGTGGCGCAAGCGATCCCAGTTTACTCTATGTCTTGCTTCAGACTGCCGAGAGGGCTTTGCGATAATGTCACATCTATCATCCGTCAGTTTTGGTGGGGAAGCAAACGGGGGAAGTGAAAACCAGCATGGGTGGCCTGGCATGTTATGACCAGACCGAAGCATATGGGAGGTATGGGTTTTCGAGATCTTGAGCTTTTCAATCTAGCCTCGTTGGCAAGACAAGCGTGGAAGCTACTGAATGATACAGAATGCTTGAGTGCTAGGCTGCTCAAGGCAATATACTATCCGGTGGCCTTGCTCCTCCTAGCTGAACTGGGTCCTCATCCGTCTCAGATTTGGAGAGCCATTATAGACGGTAGAGATGTGTTGGCGCAAGGAATAATAAGAAGAATTGGGGATGGAGCTACGACCAGAGTATGGGATCACAATTGGATACCACGAGCAAGTTTTAAACAGCCGATTACTTCACTGCTTCAACCACCTCCACATATGGTGTCAGACTTGATTGAAACGGCCACGGCTTCCTAGAGGGAGGAGCTCATTCGATCTGCATTCGCAGCTTTTGATGCGGAAGCCATTCTTCAAATACCTCTTTGCACTAGAAGGGTTGATGATTATTGGGCGTGGAGTGAAGAACCTCGAGGGAATTTCTCTGTTGGCTCGGCATACCGCATGTTGGTGCGTACCAAATATGACAGAGAAGGATGGCTTGAGGGTAGGGAGACACCATCAAGTAGTGAGGGAAACAAGGAGGAGTGGAAGGCAATTTGGAGAACATGTGTTCCATCAAAAATCAGGGTTTTCTTATGGCGTTTGGCTAGACAATTGATACCCTCCGGGGAGGTTCTGCACCGACGGAATATGGCTACAACCAGGGCTTGTAATCTGTGCGGAGTGAATGACTCTTGGCGGCATGCTTTGTTGAACTGCCCAATGTCTCGCAGTATGTGGGCGCTTTCCTCTGAGGCGATTTTGGATCAACTGAGTATTCACCAACATGAGTGCCCAAGCAGTGGCTTTTTGCAATGCAGAGCACATTATCGGTGGATGATTTATTCACGTTTGCGGTGTCACTTTGCGCCATTTGGGGGGCGAGAAGAAAGGCGATCTATGAAGGCATTTTCAAGACCCCCCACACAACGCATGGTTTCATCAATTCTTACCCGTCTGAAGTTCAAATCTTAATGCCATCAAGGGAAGGTATGGGAGGGGGTGAACGTCGTCACGCTGGATGGATCGCCCCTCCAGACGGCTTCACTAAACTTAACGTTGATGCTGCAGTAGGCCGAGGAGGGAGATATGGAGCCGTTGCGGCAATCTGCAGAGAGCAAGATGGAAGGTTTCTAGCGGCGTCAACACTTATCTTCAAGCATATATCTGATCCAACCACACTTGAAGCTTTGGCGGTCAGAGAGGGCCTTGATCTTGCTACTAATCTGAATGTTGCAAGGGTTTATGCTGCTACAGACTGCAAAGGAGTGGTACAGGAAGTAGAAGGAGGAAGTGCTGCGGTTTATGGCTCAATAATCAGAGAGATCAAGATACAAATGTCTTCGTTTAATTCTTGTAATTTAGTTTATCAGTTTAGAAGCTCAAACTTTGATGCTCACAACTTAGCAAAGCATGCGTTGAGTTTGGGAGCTGGCCGCCATGTTTGGTTAGGCCAGCCAGATGGAATTGCATTCGTCCCTGTAAACATTGTGACGATATAATAAAGCTTTGCGAGATTGCCTCAATTTTATTTATTTATTTACATAATCATTTAATTATAAGAAAAAAAATCAAGTTTTCTTTAAAAGTGTCCACGAATTTTTGACAAAGTTCACGTGGATACCTTTTAAAACAAATGTTCACGTGACTAAAAGTATGTTCGTGTAATTTTAGATATTTTTTATATAAAAAATTCATGTATTTTTATTTTTTTAATTAAGCAAAACATCATGAAATTTTACAAAAAGGTTTCGCACATTTTATGAAAAATATTTGTATAAGTTTTTAAAAGTGTTAACAAATTTTAAATATTTTTTAATTTTAAAAAGTGTTCATGAGTTAAAAAATGTGTGTCTTTGTCAAACATATTTATATAAGTAGGGAAAATAAGAGAAAGAAAAATGAAGGTGGAAAAGAGAAAAGCAAAACAAAAATAGAAATCTAGAAATAAATACAAATTAAAAGAAGAAAAGACATTGAAAGATGGGCCTCGAGCATGTAAAGCACCCATGGACAATCAACGTGTTATTGCCAAAAAATCCATTGTATGGCAGTCAGGGCAGACGCCGTGCTATGAAGCCCATGAAATGCTTTTAGTAGTTGTATCACGTCTCAACCCATCAAAACCTTAAGTGTATCTAGCATCAAGCTTGCATCATCGAGATATCGATCCAATCCTAGTACTAGCAATGGGTAAATGGGTTGCCTAGTTTAGCAATCTAAATGTTAACACCTGCTAATTTCTCTGTAGGGAGGGTGGAGGGGGTAGGAGATTTGGTCTTTGTAGGGGAGCGTGCTATGCAACAAAAAAGACTATTCACTCACGTCAATCTCAGGAATACTATGGAGGCATAAGTGATGATCATCTCACCAGTAATCCACCCAACTAAAGGTGAGGAAGAAGAGTTGATGAAGCTCGCTGATTCTTGCAGCTAGGTTATGCCTCCCGGTTACGAGAATTTTCTCCAGGATGATCAACCGATCTAGTGTAGAAGTAGACGACACCTCCAAGGCATCCACGTGTACTGATCTAGAGGCACTTCGTGGATTAAGACAAAGAGGTACTGCGGAAACTAGAGGGAGAGATAGCCTAGCGACGTAACAATCCATAGTCAGTCTAGATCAAAGAAAGAGAGAGGGCAGAGGGCAAGGGTAGTCGCCCTCCAAGGCCTTTTTGTCTGTTCATGGTGCGCTCCCACCTCTCATGTGTAGGTGGATGGGAAATAGGGATGGCCTACTTGGGAGGGGATCCTTCCTTGGTTCGGCCGACCTAGAAGAGGAGTCCTCCTAGGATCCACCCCTCGGGTGGCTTGCCCCACAAGTCATGTGGCAGGCGACCAACTTGGGTCCATGTGGCACCTTGCCCCTCAAGGCATAGGGGGCGGCTCACTAGTCACTAGGGACCCTTCATAATATTCTTGAAGGTTTGAGAACATTTCGGGGTCTTTCAGAAGCTTTAGCACCTTCCAGGGCATTCCAGGTAAATCCGGGACGCTCCCAAACCTCCTAGAACACTTCTGAGGTCATTCGAAATATTTCCGGAGCCCGTTTTCTCATTCTCTATGACCTTCTAGTCCTCCTGCATAACGCTAGTTAGTGAACGTGAGACTTTAATAATATGCGGATATGTTCGGAACACCTTTCGATCGATAATTATAAGCAAGATCTGGGCACCCATAGTAATAACCGCATACCAACGGAGATTTTTTTATCAAGCCATCATCTTTTTATTTATTGCTTATACAATCGCATACAATTCCCTTTACTACGGCATACATTACAAAACCGGAGGCCCAATTATTATTATTATTATTTTAGGTGTAACCGGAGGCCCAAATGGACTCATGACCACGGCGGCCCAAACGCAAACAGGAGGACACGGCCCGTCGACTCAGAAGCATCGAACAAACAGTGGGCCCACGGATAAAACCAGGACACCGAGTCAGTCACCGACGACCGACCGCGCGCGCGACGGATTTGACCATGACCCTCGCCGCCGCGCTGCATCTGCAACCCGTAGCGTCCGCCGTCCGCTACGCCTCCTCCTCCTCCTCCCACAGCTGGGCCCACGCTATCTCCGGGACCCACGTTCAGTGACAGGTAGACCGTAGACCCCACGTCACATCCAACCGCACGGGCCCACGAGTACAACACACGGTAGCGTGGGGCAGTTCGGTCACTCCACGACGCGTCCCTCCCTCCCTCCCACCGCGGACTCCGCCACCAACCGCCTCCTCCTCTTTCCGCTGCAGCTGCTGCCGTCACACTAGCTACCGAAACCGTCGCCGTCGCCGTCCTCCTCCTCCGCTCCGCCGCCCGCCTCGACTCCGCCGCCGCAATGCCGGAGGAGAAGGAGTACGTCGCCGTGCCCATGGGCCAGGCGCCGGAGCCCGCGGACCCCGAGGACCCCGTCAAGTCGCCGCCGCGCCCCACCTCGCCGGCCACCTCCACCCGCCAGGTGCGATACGGATCGATCTGCCTTGCCACTCCCTGTAGCCCCCCACGACGTGGCGGGGCTTAGAGTTACCGAAACCCCTCTAGTTGCTTGCTCGGATCTGGGCGTGCCTCGGCGCTGCCGCCGTTTGATCGAATCCAAGGCTTCTGCCTGCCTTCCGGGGTTGTCACCGAGGTTGACTTTAAGGGTTTCCTTGGTTGCATTGGAGGTCCGCTTACTTGTCATGCGTATCGTGTGCTGTTGGTCAGATGTCTATGCCGTAAACAGTCCGAGAAATTGACTGCATCAGTGTCAGTGCGAGTCCTATTGGAGGTAGAGATACCTGTGTTGCTGCGGAGCTCCAGCCAGATGCCTGTGTTCGACAAAACTACTATTCAGATGCACGCCGCAGGTTTTAGAGCAACTCCAACGGACCGACCCAAACGGACGACGCTTTTGTCCGTTTGGGTTGGCCCGGCGGACACTAACGTCCGGCGCTGTGTTTGGATCGGCGCGAGAGCCCAACGCTGGCCCGACCCATTTCGTCGGCGCGCCAAAAAAAAGTCTTGCAAGCATTTTAAAAATAAATACATGCATTTAATTAAACATAAAAGCCGGCCACGAAGGCCGGCGAAAGTCCACATTACATTAATTAAACACTAAAAACTAGACGACGCGCTTCCCTAGGCGTCCTCGTCGGCGGCGGCGTCTGCGTCGGGGCCGGTGAGGTCGATCAGCGTCGGCGCAGGGCCGGCCCAGGGGAACGTCGCCCTCCCGGCGCTCCTCGGCCAGCCGAACGCGGCGCCAGTGGTCGAGGTAGGCCGCCTCCTGCTTCTTCGTCGCCCCGAGCCAGATCGGTGGAGCACTGACCCACTCGCGCACTACTCCGGTCCAGGAGTAGCGCTCGAGGTAGGCCGGCTCCTCCGGCTCGGCTTTGGGCGGGGACGGCGGGGTCACCGGCGGCACGACGCAGTCGCCCGCCACGGAGAGGGCCATGGCCTCCGCCATGGCAGCCTCGAAAGCCGCCTCATCCGCCTCCCTCCACCGCTCCTCCTCCTCGCTCTCCTTAATGGCCGCCTGGTAGGCGGCCTCGGCCTCCTGGTCCTCGTCGCGGACGACGAGTGCGGGCGGCGGCAGGCTGTGGTCGACGCCGCGGACGCCGCGTTGCCTCGCCTCCCCGTGCTCGAAGGCGAACCATCGAGCCCAGTTGGGCGAGTCGACGGCGTAGTGCGGTTCGGCGCGCTGCTCCGGCGTCAGCAACGCCCGCCGGCGCAGCACCTCCTCCACATGGGCCCTCACCGTCCGCGGCGCCGCCGGCGCTGGGATCCTCTCCGGATCCAAATGCCAGTCATGCGGCAGCGTCACGTCGGGATACGGCAGAGGCACGCGGTGGCGCCAGTGCCACTCGGCCTGGTGCAACGGCACATTGATGCGCTGCCTCTGCCGGGGAGCGCGCGGCGGCGCGGGGAGGGCGGGGAGGGAGGGGGAATGGCGGGCGGGGGCCTTGCCCTTGCGGCTGCTGCCGATGCCGGAGAAGAAGCCCATGCTGGCGGTGGCTAGGGTTGTCGCCGGCGTGGGGGCAGGGGTGGCCAGATGGGGACGGGGGGCGAGTGGCAGTGGATGAGGACGGCCCCGCCGCACGCCCGGCTTAAAAAAGGATGACCGCCGTCGCTGACGCATGGGCCCAAGGTGGGCGGTCGTCATAAATTATGTTGACCGTCGTAGTTGGATGGCCGACAGGTGGGGACGCGGCAGACGGCGAGGAGACGCGCGGCGCGTCCGCTTCGCGTCCGTGCCGGCGCATTCCAGGCGCAATTTTGGGCCGGAAATGGGTCGGCGCGGACACCGGGCGGACACGATTTGAGTTTGGGTCGGCGTGTTGGGCCGCCACTTTTGTCCGCGCCGACCCAAACGGACGCGGGCGGACGAAATGGGTCGCCCCATTGGAGTTGCTTTTATAACCTGGTAAAAGTGAATTTAATGAAGTTTAGATGTGGTCATCTTGCGTGTGTCTGAATGACCTCCTACAACAGTGTGCTTGGTTTGGTCATGATATTGAACATGCTGTATGCGCATTTGCTTTATTCTCATAAATAGCAAATGCATATGAGCACTGGCTCTGCAGGTTATAGTTCTGTTGGAGAATATGCAAATGCAACTAACAATAGGAATTTGACAACTGCAATTAGTTAACTGCCCCGTAGTATTAGGTTTTTGGAACCCGGAACTCCAAACCCATGAACTGACACTAAAACTTGACAGCATCCTTCTGGGCGATCATACTGCTTAAATATTTTGGTTATCCGTACATATTTTCCATCTTGAAGTGTCGTTTAATTAACCATCGGTTCTTAGCCACTAGAGCGTAAAGATTTTTCGATCAAAGTAGACAACACTTGGACCCAGTATTATTACTTTACGTTCTTGTTCTGTTCTCTCATTTTACCTGAATGAGCTGTACTTTCTCTGCATGCTATGCTATATCTTTTCAAACTAGTTATTTCATACCTAACCTACTCATTCAATAGGCATGCTTTGCGGTCCTTCAAAGCTGGGTGTCAAGAAAATTTATGACTGGATGGTATGCTTTGCAAGAACTGATTCATAGAAGTTGCAATACCTGTAAATTATCCATGCCTAATATTCTCTTTTTTGTTTGCAGTGTAGTTATTTTCCCAATGGCTGTGACATTCTTCATCACTTGGTGGTTTATTCGATTTTTCGATGGATTTTTCAGTCCACTCTATGCAAAGCTTGGAGTTGATGTATTTGGTAATTGTTCCACAAATACTTATGTCTAGCCACTTGCTGGTCATGGTAAAATTGTAGTATCAGACAAACAGTAATACTCTCTCCGTAAAGAAATATAAGAGCGTTTATAGATCACTAAAGTGATCTAAACGCTCTTATATTTCTTTACAGAGGGAGCACATATTTACTCTATTTGTATGCCATATAGTGGTGCAGACTTAGTTAGCCTACTTTTTTTTTTCTCTATTGGCTCTTTGCTTGTGTTTGATCTAGATTTAATCTCCAAAAGGATTAACACATGCAGATTTGAGTTCAGAGAGATGTGTTTCTTTCTGTGGGACTGCTAAGGCTATTTAGTTTATATATACTGCTCTCGTTAGTTGTACGATAGAAAAAATGGTACCGAGCTCCTTATGGTGCCAGTTACTGAGATCCTTTGAAATCATTGAGTACATGAGGAAGAAGCAGCCTCAGTCTATTAAAAACAAACTGTCATCTTAGTTCTACTGACAAATATTCATGATTTGCTCTATACTGAGTACTACAGTTTTTCTTGATTCCAGGCCTTGGGTTTGTGACATCTCTGGTATTCATATTTATTGTTGGAATATTTGTGTCATCATGGGTGGGCTCAACTGTCTTCTGGGTTGGAGAATGGTTTATAAAGAAAATGCCATTTGTAAGGCACATATATTCTGCATCAAAGCAAGTTAGTACTGCTGTTTCACCAGGTAATTTATGATCATCTGGAGTGCTCCAGAATATCTGACAACTGTGTTCGTTCTTTCTTAAATTTCCGTCATGTATGATTTTCATGTTAGTGCATAACTGTTTCTTGAAGAAAAGTGTCAGTGGACGGCGTATAAATATACAAACCCATAACTTCTTAGTCTGGTAAAACATTATATAAGTACCAGTACTTCACAAAGAAACACATTTATAGGCCACTAGTTTTTTTTTAAGTTACATCAGCTTATGAAGTTGATAGGATAATCCACATGAAGACCATATGAATGTTGCGACAACAGCATGTTTGCTATTTCTATGCACCACATCATTGACAAACTGGTTTGATTGAAATCTTTATGTTCCAACTTGTAGTTCCTTCTGCCCAACCAGAAAATTCGTATAATACATTTTATTCATTTGACAGATCAAAATACAGCAGCATTTAAAGAAGTGGCAATAATTAGCCATCCCCGTGCTGGTGAATACGCATTTGGATTCATAACATCGAGCATGATTCTTCAGGTACTTGTTTATGCAAATCGCTTTCTGCAGATGGATTGACGGCGTCAACTGAATTTGAATGCTTCATTCAAGATAATTTACTCATTTATATGCTTTCAAGAGTATTGATTTTTCATAAGCTACACAAAGATTCACACTATACTTGTGTGTGCTCTTTTTTTGTGTTGCCTCATGCATGAAATAGTTCACTTTCAGGAAAGTGTCACCCATTAGTTGTGATTTGTGACATATAAACCCTTTTAAATCTCAAGAGTGTAAAGATTCACCGAAAATAATTAAAGACTAAGCCTAATGTAGCCTGGCTGGCTTATCTTAGTAGTCAGCTTATCGGGATTAACCTATAATCTCTATATTAGGTGGTTTAAATCAGTCACTCCTCTCTCGTACATAAATTTGTTGTGTAAACCCTAAAAAGTCCAGCTAAAGCTGCTTCAAGTTTATGGGGGGCCTTTATACATTAGAGTCACAAGGCCAAATAATAGACTCACTTGGCTCTGTCTCAAAGATTATTTTCTGGTAAGTTTGCATAAGGCCAAATAAGAACAAAACTAAGCATGTCCAATCAATCATAGGACGCGTCAAAACCTACGGTACTTCAGGTCTTGAGCTCTAGAAAATGGTGTAAAGAATTATTTATCAAGTTACATTAAGGACAACTGCTACAGAGAGTCAAGGGACCTTGGTCCTTTCTTGTTTTCTGTTGTTTTGTCCAGGATCAACACTGACAGAAGCGATGAACTTATGTGATACCTAATTGTCTATGTTCACATGGTTAGCATATTAATGTTGAGCCAATATGCTTTGTTTTTGTTGGATTCTGATGTAATCATCTATCATTGCATTGCAGACTGACAAAGGTGATGAAGAACTGTGTAGTGTCTATGTGCCAACCAATCATCTATATATTGGTGATATCTTTTTGGTGAACTCTGCGGAAATTATAAGGCCCAATCTGTCCATTCGAGAAGGGATAGGTTAGTTTTATTTTGACGATCCCCTTTTAAGCTCCTTATCATTTCCACTGTTCTGTTCAAAAGAGAATAATTCAATGCCTTCTATAGCAGCTCCTTTAAATGCTAAATCCTATCAGCACTTGTGAATACTATATGCTGTTCCTTGTTATTTTCTTGCTGGCAGTTTATTTGTAACAGCTCAATCCAGCATTAGCTTATTTTGAGGGCATATCTCTTGTTGTGGTCGTTAAGTTTGATATGATAACCTTTTTAATACTCCCACCGTTCAAAAATATAAGATGTTTTGGATTTTTCAATATGGACTACATACGAACTGAAATCAGTGAACAAACACATTAAAACGTGTCTATATACATCCGATTCAGAAAAAAAGTTATAACATCTTGTATTTGTGAACGGAGGGAGTAGCATTCTTGCTATATCACCTGAATTTCTAATCTTATGTTTCTGCTATTATGCTCTCTACAGAAATAATTGTTTCTGGAGGAATGACCATGCCGCAGGTGATTACAGCGCTAGGACCTGCCCCTGATAAGAACGAGGGCACCCGTTTAAGCAGAATGATGACTGTCTGAAGCTTCAGATATCGCCAGCATATCTCAGGTATAGTCGAAGAACTTCCCAGTACTCCAGGCCATGTGGGCTGCGACTGAACCTAGATTTCTGATCACTGGCCTAAGTTCCTGTAGGTATTGACATTTAACCTTTGTAGATGTTTACAGCTACTAAAGGAATGCCAAAGTCATGGTTGATGCTACATCTGATGTACAATTTGTAGATTAGAAGCTGGAACACAAGGACTGTGCGATAGAGTAAACACCGGTTGTATATTAGGCGGGTTAGAAATTAAAGTGGGGTGCTGATGATAGTCGCGCAGCACACCGCACTTAGGTGGCTTACTGAGATTACTGATAATGGTTTGTGGTTCTTATGTGCTCACAGAATGAGTGCTTAGTTACTCATGTTAGGTCATTACAATGTAACTTCAACTGAGACAGGTTAATTTTTTTTAACTTTTGATTGATGCTATCGCATTGTTTTGTCAGAAGGATAAACAACGTGTTACCCCCAACGTGCGGTCTGGGATGAGGGACAAATCCACCAGGGATGGCTGCCTGTTGTTTGTCGTAGTCTTATCTGTGCGCTTTGCTCTACCGAACATGGGCGACAATTGGCTTGGAAAACTTTTGCCCAGTGAATTATGTACCCTCACTTGACAAATTATTTGGTACTACAAACTTTGAGAGAGCACGGTTCTATTACGAGGCGTTATCGACATCTACAATACTGAGTAAATTAAATATAATTTCATATTGTTTTGTTCTCAGTAAACTTGACTAAAGATAGACAGCGGATTATCGTGCATCGGGAGCTGTGATGATCGATGACTGCCGGGAGATGATGAGTTCTTTCGGCAGGGCAATATAGTGCATTGTGCAATGCCGCTGTGCGTGCGATCGAGCAAGTTACAGAAGGAAGTATTCTGATGCGTGCCGTGATAAAACTCCTAATTTCCTTATTCCTCCTCCTGTAACAGATATGATCGTTGTTTAATAAAGGTTGCCAAAGTTTTAAAAAAAAATACTATACTTGATTAAAGATGGAGAACCTTGAAATCAAAAGAAGTTACTAATACATTTGAAGTAGTTTTCGGCCGCTGGTGGAATCCGCCTTCCTGTTGGTTGGGCGAAAATATTAGCAGCTGGGAATCAGAATCTACTTGAACGCGTATCGCCCCTGATGACCGCCCCAGGTCAGCGATAGCTTCCGCCGCCGCCGAGATGGCCCCGGGGCAACTACTCCTTAGCGTATAAGCTCCATCGACGTTCAACTAATCAGCTGGTGCAAATTTCACCTAAACTTTCATTCACTTGCATACGTTGAAGTTATTCATTGCGTATCACCATTCACCGAAGGAGTCTTTTATTCTAGAGCAAAGGAACCGATCTAGAATAGGATAACAGAAAGGATCAAAGCTAAGAATTAGGTATCCTATTTCCAGTCAGCCCCAACTACTCATTGGCTCCGGGTGATCCTAAGCAACTACCCTCTTCGATGATCCAAGAGTCTTAAGCACCGGAGAAGAAGAGCATCCTGGGCCTCGGAACAGAGGATTTTCCATTGTCTGGTCAGTGCCCCCAGCAGATCCAAAACACAGCGTATACTTCGCCATCTTCGCCCCTAGAAAACAAAATCATTGCGCAAACGCCATAAGCTCCATAAGGCAGCAGAAGTAGTGGTATTAAGGGCTTCACAATGTTTTCTCCTCTTCCAAAAGAAAGAAAGTGATGTAAAAGAAACAGGTACATAAATGTTTAGCTACAATACAATCAAAGAAAAGATGTTGTATTGTCTCCAATTCATTACAGAAGACACAAGTCTTATCTTCCACATGCTTGCGTTTGGTTAGATGATCTATGGTAAGGCTTTTGTTATTGTATATCAGCCACAGAAAAACATGAATGTTAGGGGGAACTTTAATTTTCCAAATATCATCTATTCATCTTTAACATCAGAAGAAAACCCTCCAAAGTTGATCATTTTGTAAAATGATTTGACTGAGTACTGGCTAGATGATTCCAGCATCCAAACAGGGCGGTCTGGGTTGTCAGAGAGGGTGACTTGCTTAACTACATCGATGAGACATAGTGCTCTCATCCACACATCTCCTAAAGGTAAGGTGGAGATCCCCCCCCCCCCCCCCCCCCCATCCCACACCTGGGCAAGAGTAGCATCTTGCTGTTGACGGATGTCAAACAGATCCCAAAATGCAGTTTTTAGAGAACAATCCCCAATCCAAATGCCATGCCAGAAGCAATGTTTTCTTCATTTCCAGGGATCCATTTATAAAATGTTTTAGCCGCAGCAAGAGCCCAAGAAAGACTTTTCCAAAATGGAGAACCCATAACAGGTTTAGCATAAAAGATGTTAGGTTTGTTGGTAGTATATTTAAAAACAACAATCTCATCATAGAACCTTCTCCCCCATGATGCTAACAAGGCCATATTAAAGTCCCTGTGGCTGGGTACCCCCAAACCACCAAATTCCTTTCTCCTAGAAACCAGTCTCCAGTTGGTTAGATGATATTTATGGACCTCCCCCACATTGCCCCAGAAGAAATGCGACATCTGGGAGGAGATCATATCAATGGCCCATTTAGAAAATTTCACAATTGACATTAAATAGGCAGGGATACTGGCAATACAAGTAGTGAGTAAGATCAATTTGCCTCTATATGAAAGATGTTTCCCCAACCAACCAGCAATATTCTTGATAATCCTGTCAATTATTGGTTGGATATCCTCCCTTCTAAGTTTTTTAAAGTGCAGAGGCACTCCAAGATATTTAAAAGGGAAGTCACCAAATTGGCAACAAAATACCTGAGCAAATTCTTTAGACATGGCTTCAGAAACATTCATGGTATGCAAGTCACTTTTATGGAAGTTAATTTTTAAATCAGAAAGTTTTTCAAAGCAAGTTAAGATCCACTTTAATTTCTTGGCACAATCAAGAGAGTCTCTAATAAAAAGTATGGTATCATCTGCATATTGTAGACTCACCACTCCACCAGGAATGGCATGTGGGAGAAGCCCACAGATTAATCCTCCCGAATGGTCCTGACGTGGAACGACGAGCGACGGCAGGCTTCAACGGCGGCGTGCCTAGCAGACGCGGGCGGTGCAGCCCGGCAGCCGTGCGCGGCCGACACGCAGCACCCGAGTGGCCGGCTTCCAGCATCAACAAAATCAGCCGCTAGTGCATACTCGCAGGCCGCTGTACTGGCCACCGGCCATGGGGTGCTACTCGTCATGGACAAGGTCAACGCTTGGATTGAGATATGCATCTGAGCATGCAGCTAGATGTAGACGAATGAAGATAAGAAGGGGATGAGCGGTGATGGCTTCACCTCACACAGGACGCGTGGCGCGTGTCTAAGGCGGCGGACGTTGCGATTGTAATCGGCCGGTTGATGGGAATCTTTTCCCTAAGAAATCCCAGCTAACAACTCTTGTCATATGTTTTCTCATAATCAAGCTTAAGAATCAACCCACTAGCCCAGATTTGTGTAATTCATGAATAACCTCATAGGCCATGACCACACTTTTCAGGATAAATCTTCCTTTATTGAAGGCAGTCTGATTAGAAGAATTTTTTTTTTGAGTTAAAACAAGACTTTATTCATTTGAAATAATCAGTACATCGTTTGTGAGGATCATTACAATTTCATTGATAGGCTCTTCAAACCAATCCAAAGTCACAGAAAATCTAGCTAATCTAGCAAGTTCATGAGCTACTTTGTTTGCCTTTCTATTACAATGTTCGAATCTAGTCACGGCAAAATCACATGCATAGTGAAAACAGTCATCAAATATGGCCGCCGCCGCACCCGCTGATTGTCCTCCATCCTGCATGGTCTCAATCACCTCCATATTGTCTGAGTTGATGATTAGACGGTTACACCCCGCCCTTTGTGCCAAAGTTAAGCCAAATTTCAGGGCTAACGCTTCTGCCATCAGAACATCCGTACAATATTCGATCTTTCCATTTCCTCCCGCAATAAATCTATCTTTGTCGTCTCTCAAGACTGCACCCATCATCCCCGTTAGTATGTCATGATCAAAAGACGCGTCAACATTTAGTTTCACGAAGCCCATAGGAGGGCAGCCCCAACCCCCCTTTCTTATGGACGCTCTTGTCTGATTAGAAGAAATTAATTTGCCACGGAGAGGGGAAACCCTAGTTGTCATAGCTTTAGAAAAAAAAATCACAGCGCAGTTACTCAAGCATCTTTTAACATCAACGTGCCCTTCAATCCCAGTTGCTACACAGCAATGAGCAAGGATCAACCAGAAACACAAACACAACAATCGCATGATCTGCACTCTTTTCTTTTCCTGTAGATTTCTTTCATTCATAATTCATACGAGCACAGCACGCAGTACAATCCTCTGGTCACCTTTAAACCAACAAGGGAGAACTCGGGACGTGGCTCAGGGAGAGAATAGCAAAGACAAAGCAGCGGTCGGGAAGAGAATTCACATCTGAAGGACCATTCAAAGCTTCCTAAAAAGAAAAGAGAGAGGACGCAAAAGCATTGGACCGAGTGGCAGCCAAGCAAAGCTATATCCCTGGGAGAGCGTATCTACAGACTCTGCATCTGGGAAAACGAGATCCGGATGGTGCCCCCCTCCAGCGGGGTGGCGTGCTTCGACACGAGGGCCTCGGTCGCCTCCTCTTCACTCTCAAACAGGACGAGGGCCTGCCTCTTGCCGTTCACCTCGAACAGCTTCGTGCCGACGACAGAGCCGTGCTCAGACAGATGGGCGAGGAGCGCTTCCTCGGAGACGTCTTGTGCGAGGGCGGAGACGTGGATCATCTTGGTTGGAGCGCAGCAGTGCCGGTAGTTCTTCACCACGTTGCTGTTGAAGCGGTTAAGGCCCGAGTTGATGTAGTCGTGCGCGTCAGGGGCAGGGGTTATGGTGGGGTACTTCGAGTAGTTGACTTCCAACTTGTTGCCAAATAGCGTGGCCCCCTGCAGCCGAAAAATGGGAAGGTGGCGTCGGAATGTCAAGGTAACAATCATTCCAAATGGAACAGATAAACCTGATAGGTTGATATACTAGAGAAAATGCACGCACCTTTAGATAGTTCACAGCTAGCTCGGCCTGTAACCCATCAGCCATTTCTACAAGGGCAAGATCTGGTTTGTTGTGCAGCACCTTGATTCGAACTATGTTTCCATATAAAGAGAAGAGATTGAAAAGCTTATCCTCGTTGGTTTTCTGCACAGAGAAAAGTTAACAATGAAAGACGATCGTCCAAGGTATATAACCTCTACATGGAATCTCAAGAGAAGCTTGAACAGCCTATATAGGTTGGCGTCCACCACCATTAAAATACTTAAGATTAATGGCCACATTTGTCGTAAGACTTCCCTTAATGGTCAGTTCGGTCCTTACAACAATAAGAAAGACAAGTCCTGCTCAACAACCACATTTTCCATGCATACTCGGACATTTGAAAAGGTAGTCAAAATATCAAGATTGTGAAAGGAGCCTTCGAAGATTCAAATCTTACATCAGTGTTCAAATTACTGACTATCAGTGTGCACCGTTCATTGGTACCGGTCACTCCAGGCGGTAAAGTTCCACCAAATGCAGCTGCAACCGTTGCAGCTCTTCCCATCTGTTGCACAAATTCAAATACTTTTGTATGAGAACTCACAGGGATATTTGAACAAGATGGAACAAAAACACAACACTGGAGTAACACCATTCAAAGGCAGTCAGACACCAACCTGTGTATACGGACCTGTACAAGAAAGGAAACTAAATAAGATATTTTTCATTATCAAAAAGATTATTTATTGAAAATCCAATGTAGTAAGCTACCTCCAGGTTGTTGGAAAGGATGGAGACCCCCAGGATCTGGAAAACCTTGCTGCTCCAACCAATTAAAACATACAGTGGTTATAGCTTCAGAGCATAAATGATGAATGTAACAAGTGAGATATATAGCAAAATACAGAGAACCACTCAACCTGGGAGGGCCTTGGACGTTGTTCTGTAGGCAATGATGGATTCGTGAAATCCCTGGACAAGAAAAGAGATTCACCACGGGTGACTTTCATGTTAACTGATGCTACAGAGTAACTGGGATGCCCATGACTGCATTAACTATGTTGCTTGTAGATATGAGAACTGACAAATTGACCTTACCTAGTTCTTTCATTGTTGAAATGGACTTGCAGTTCGCAGAGACTGGATATCCACATAAATAAAGAAAAACAATCAGATATAACAACTGAGAAAAAAATAAATTTCAACTAGGATTAGTCAAAGCTCATACTTGGAATATTGGATGTCTAGCTGGCAGCAACCATCATATATGTTCCTTCCCTGGAAAAGTTTGGTTTGTAAGATTAAGATGTATGAGAATCATACGTAGAATCCAGGACACAAATGGAGCCATGAAGTAATTACATGCAAAGCAGCAAGTGCTTCCACAGCCTCATGACGTGATTGATACTGGATGAGGGCCTGAAAGCCTGCACCAATCAAACAAAATGTATTGAATCATCTATTTCAGATAGTAATAGATAACCAACTGTTTATTCCAGTTGAAGGACAGACAAAAGCACTAGTCTATAGTAACATATGCCACTATAATTCTTTTTTTGTTGGTGCTATACTGCTACAATTATTAGTACACATGTTTTCAAACCGTGCTTAACCCGTTGCTACAGAATGTTACACCCAATGTTATCAATTGATATGTACTACACACATTGTTCATACAGTTTGACAATACACCTGCTGTTTTCTGCAGAAGTTATAGCCTGTTACGCATATTACAGATACTTGTTAATACATCAACATTATCATTCACGCGCAAACTGGGGAGTGAATCAGAGCATTCATATGAAGTTTACATATGGGTGTGTGAGAGAGAAAGAGATGTGGAGTCTGACCAGCTGACTTCTGAAATTTGACAATCTTCTCCACATATCCATATGCTTTGAAAACTTGATGCAGAATCTCCACCGATATAGGATAGAGCACGTGGTGGACGGTAACTAGAAGGATTCGGTTGGGTTCTGATTCCTGAGGGCCAGCAGACGACCACCAAGACAGAAGAGTGGGAGAAAGAAAAGAATAAATAGAGAGGAAAAGATAGGTATATCTAGTTGGAAAAATAAGAGGCAGTAGATATAACATGCGATTTAACTCAGCTAACTAAAAGAAATGATGAGAAGATACTAAACATAGCTAACCGTCCTTCAAATTTTGATGTATGAAGTATTTCCACAATTTATGGTGTCACTGTCACAGTAATTCAAATTTCTATTTTTACATAATCACACTATATTTCCTAGTTGTAGGTTCCATCTTAGCATGATACCACAATCATATCCTAATCTTGTAGCCTTGTAGACACCTTTACACAAATATAGTCCCACGGCAAAACCATTTCATGCAACTTTGTAACTGACGGAACTAGATAGCGCATCAATGTGTAATCGAGGCAAGCATTATGCACACTTCACATCCACAAACAAGTCAAAGTAGGGTTTAATAACTTAAGAACACATGTCATTATTTTGAAAATCATCCACAACCTGGACTTACAGAATCTAAAAACCCTTTATAAGTCAATGTTGTACCACCGAGGTATTGCCACAGCTAAATATTAGTTAAGAGTATCATGCAGCTGATTGCTCAACACGAAGCTCTAAAAACACTAAGGATAGAGATTTCATAGTTCACTAATGATACTAAGTTACTAACAACTCCGGATAACTCTGAGAAACTTATAAAACAAATCTTACAAGTCAAGGGTAGACAAGTATATACCTGATCAGAATTCCGGCTATGAGAGCTCTGGTCAGTGGTAAGTTCTTGATGGGATGAAAATTGCATGTAAACATGCCTTCCCCTAAATTGACATAAAAGGGTGCACACGAATGAGAAAAGGAATGAGAACATACCAAACAAAAATATGAGGAAACACGGTTGTCTTTTAGGTAAAAATAAGGTAACAAACCAGCACGATACTACATTTATATTTGTTGACATAAAGAAAGCAGGTCACGAGGCGCAAACCGTATCATTAAGCATGCATTATCCAGAACGAGCCATAACTAGGTACTAGTAGAATCTAAACATTGCAAAAACTAAGTGCAACTGCGTAGCAGCAAGCATGAGTAAATGCTGGGCTCTTGGCATCGAAAGACCAACACAATCAAGAACCGCATCACCTTACGCTAGGTTGGACACCACTGTAGTACTGCAGCGCGCTCACGGAAGAATGAATGTCTTGCATCTGGAGAAGGGCCTACACCGCAACACAACAATTTTCAACACCAGGACTGCTTGATTGCTTAACGAAAAAAAAAACAGCACCGGACAACAGCGAAGAAAAGAACCCACCTGATTCTTGCCACGCAGCATGACGAGCTTGGATACCGAGCCGAACGGCTGCAGCAGCTGGAGCAGATCGGCCTGCGGCGAAGAACGGTAAGGAGAGGCACACGCCGGGTGCAAAAGGCAGTAAAAGCGAAATCTTTATTCAGGGAAGCCGCTCCCCCGATTATTATTATTTATTCAGAAACGAAAAGCGGATTGCCCCGGACGGAACGCAGAATCGACGAGGCGAAAGTGCAGGATTTCCGCCTCTTCTCACCTCGGTGATCTCGTGGCCGACGTTCCGGATGTGGATCACCTTGGACGGCTCCGCCATCCTGCCGCCGCGCTGAAACAGGGGAAGCGGCCACTAATAAGTCACCAGGGAATTCCTTACGCCACGCAAGGGCAAACGGGGAGGAGAGGTCGACGGGAGGAGATCCAGGGCCGACGCTCCGGCATAGGGGCGAGAGGCATTACCTTGTTGGAGGGTTTAAGCGGGAGGAGGATCTAGGGTTTTGCCCCGCGGAGGGCGAGAGGGAGGGGAGAAGAAGGTGGAGGGAGGGGAGAAGAGCCGCTGGAGCGTTCTGTTTTGGATTCGGCAGGAAAGAAAGAGATCGAAACGGCTCCGTAATCGGCGTCTCCTGAGGCGAGCGGACTCGTGTATTGAGTGACGGTGGTCGTGGGCGGCACGTTATAGAGGCCATTACTCCTGGGTCTCAAAATAAGTGATTTTTTTTTTGCGGTGACAAAATAAGTGTCTTGACACGTAAGTATAACTTTATACTAATATTCCCTTAAAAAAGTTTATACTAGTATTAATATAAATTTTAAAGTTGAGATAAAATAATTGTCTTGACACATTAAACAGATTTTAAATTGAGACACTTTTTTTGAGACGGAGGGAGTATTACACAAGTTGTCAATTTTCGACCAACATGATCAAACCAGCCCATATAGAGTTTAAGTTCTAAAGTTGCCACTATGCTCGCATTTTCCCTACCGTCGACTACAAATGCCCGGACGCTGCTTCGGTGTCTTAAGGCACCTGCCTTTGGGCGTATGACAGGTGGAATGCCCATATGGCTTTTCGGCAATGTTCGTCCAATGGGGAGACATTATTGTCGTCGACTACGAATGCGTTTATGGATATCTGTGTTTGTAGTGTGTTAAAAAAATTGTCGAGACAACACTATTTTTTTAGATGACACAACACTAGTTAGAGAGTATGGCAACTCTAGATCTCAAGGTGGTGACGGCCTTTCTAAGGCTAGTGGCCGTATTGGACATTCACTCCATCAATAGACCGTGTTTGATGCGGCTCAGCAAGTGACACATGTGTCTCTTTTGGAGTCGTTGGGCAGTGCCTGTCGTCGGGCAGGTGAAGCCTCCGACGAATGCGTCGCAGGCGGATGCTACGCATGACGTCTCATGCGGGGCATCAAGTCATGCCTGCTATTGGCACATGTTGCACGGTGGCTCTGGCAGAGGTCTCATGTCTAGCCCGTTGCTGCTGGATCGAAGGTGGTGCGATAGTGGCAGGAGACACGCGGTATGGGACGTCTGTCTTCTAGTGTCTTCCCTAGAGGTAGCCGGCTATCGAGGCATCGATAACCGGATAAAGGATGATGGTACATACGGCTTCAACGACAACCTTATGCACTCCGATGAAAATACAAGATGTCTGATTAGGCTATGTCGAGACGCGCCTGCGTAGTGTCCTTGTTTAAGATGGTGGGTTGAAGCTTGGATTCGGGGACGAGAATCCAGAGTTTAATCTTGTGTTGGACTTGTCATCATTGGGCACGTGCGGCGATTCCTTCTTGCAAGCGTGGCCTATGAGTTGTGTATTTTTTGTTTTGATTTTGTCTTTTATCATAGAGTTAGTGGCTATCTGGTGTGGAGTTATTGTTGCTGCTGGATCGAAGGTGGTGCGATAGTGGCAGGAGACACGCGGTATGGGTCGTCTGTCTTCTAGTGTCTTCTCTAGAGGTAGCCGGCTATCGAGGCATCGATAACCGGATAAAGGATGATGGTACATACGGCTTCAACGACGACCTTATGCACTCCGATGAAAATACAAGATGTCTGATTAGGCTATGTCGAGACGCGCCTGCGTAGTGTCCTTGTTTAAGATGGTGGGTTGAAGCTTGGATTCGGGGACGAGAATCCAGAGTTTAATCTTGTGTTGGACTTGTCATCATTGGGCACGTGCGGCGATTCCTTCTTGCAAGTGTGGCCTATGAGTTGTGTATTTTTTGTTTTGATTTTGTCTTTTATCATAGAGTTAGTGGCTATCTGGTGTGGAGTTATTGTTGCTGCTGGATCGAAGGTGGTGCGATACTGGCAGGAGACACGCGGTATGGGTCGTCTGTCTTCTAGTGTCTTCTCTAGAGGTAGCCGGCTATCGAGGCATCGATAACCGGATAAAGGATGATGGTACATACGGCTTCAACGACGACCTTATGCACTCCGATGAAAATACAAGATGTCTGATTAGGCTATGTCGAGACGCGCCTGCGTAGTGTCCTTGTTTAAGATGGTGGGTTGAAGCTTGGATTCGGGGATGAGAATCCAGAGTTTAATCTTGTGTTGGACTTGTCATCATTGGGCACGTGCGGCGATTCCTTCTTGCAAGCGTGGCCTATGAGTTGTGTATTTTTTGTTTTGATTTTGTCTTTTATCATAGAGTTAGTGGCTATCTGGTGTGGAGTTATTGTTGCTGCTGGATCGAAGGTGGTGCGATACTGGCAGGAGACACGCGGTATGGGTCGTCTGTCTTCTAGTGTCTTCTCTAGAGGTAGCCGGCTATCGAGGCATCGATAACCGGATAAAGGATGATGGTACATACGGCTTCAACGACGACCTTATGCACTCCGATGAAAACACAAGATGTCTGATTAGGCTATGTCGAGACGCGCCTGCGTTGTGTCCTTGTTTAAGATGGTGGGTTGAAGCTTGGATTCGGGGACGAGAATCCAGAGTTTAATCTTGTGTTGGACTTGTCATCATTGGGCACGTGCGGCGATTCCTTCTTGCAAGCGTGGCCTATGAGTTGTGTATTTTTTGTTTTGATTTTGTCTTTTATCATAGAGTTAGTGGCTATCTGGTGTGGAGTTATTGTTGCTGCTGGATCGAAGGTGGTGCGATACTGGCAGGAGACACGCGGTATGGGTCGTCTGTCTTCTAGTGTCTTCTCTAGAGGTAGCCGGCTATCGAGGCATCGATAACCGGATAAAGGATGATGGTACATACGGCTTCAACGACGACCTTATGCACTCCGATGAAAACACAAGATGTCTGATTAGGCTATGTCGAGACGCGCCTGCGTAGTGTCCTTGTTTAAGATGGTGGGTTGAAGCTTGGATTCGGGGATGAGAATCCAGAGTTTAATCTTGTGTTGGACTTGTCATCATTGGGCATGTGCGGCGATTCCTTCTTGCAAGCGTGGCCTATGAGTTGTATATTTTTTGTTTTGATTTTGTCTTTTATCATAGAGTTAGTGGCTATCTGGTGTGGAGTTATTGTTGCTGCTGGATCGAAGGTGGTGCGATACTGGCAGGAGACACGCGGTATGGGTCGTCTGTCTTCTAGTGTCTTCTCTAGAGGTAGCCGACTATCGAGGCATCGATAACCGGATAAAGGATGATGGTACATACGGCTTCAACGACGACCTTATGCACTCCGATGAAAACACAAGATGTCTGATTAGGCTATGTCGAGACGCGCCTGCGTTGTGTCCTTATTTAAGATGGTGGGTTGAAGCTTGGATTCGGGGACGAGAATCCAGAGTTTAATCTTGTGTTGGACTTGTCATCATTGGGCACGTGCGGCGATTCCTTCTTGCAAGCGTGGCCTATGAGTTGTGTATTTTTTGTTTTGATTTTGTCTTTTATCATAGAGTTAGTGGCTATCTGGTGTGGAGTTATTGTTGCTGCTGGATCGAAGGTGGTGCGATAGTGGCAGGAGACACGCGGTATGGGTCGTCTGTCTTCTAGTGTCTTCTCTAGAGGTAGCCGGCTATCGAGGCATCGATAACCGGATAAAGGATGATGGTACATACGGCTTCAACGACGACCTTATGCACTCCGATGAAAATACAAGATGTCTGATTAGGCTATGTCGAGACGCGCCTGCGTAGTGTCCTTGTTTAAGATGGTGGGTTGAAGCTTGGATTCGGGGACGAGAATCCAGAGTTTAATCTTGTGTTGGACTTGTCATCATTGGGCACGTGCGGCGATTCCTTCTTGCAAGCGTGGCCTATGAGTTGTGTATTTTTTGTTTTGATTTTGTCTTTTATCATAGAGTTAGTGGCTATCTGGTGTGGAGTTATTGTTGCTGCTGGATCGAAGGTGGTGCGATACTGGCAGGAGACACGCGGTATGGGTCGTCTGTCTTCTAGTGTCTTCTCTAGAGGTAGCCGGCTATCGAGGCATCGATAACCGGATAAAGGATGATGGTACATACGGCTTCAACGACGACCTTATGCACTCCGATGAAAATACAAGATGTCTGATTAGGCTATGTCGAGACGCGCCTGCGTAGTGTCCTTGTTTAAGATGGTGGGTTGAAGCTTGGATTCGGGGACGAGAATCCAGAGTTTAATCTTGTGTTGGACTTGTCATCATTGGGCACGTGCGGCGCTTCCTTCTTGCAAGCGTGGCCTATGAGTTGTGTATTTTTTGTTTTGATTTTGTCTTTTATCATAGAGTTAGTGGCTATCTGGTGTGGAGTTATTGTTGCTGCTGGATCGAAGGTGGTGCGATACTGGCAGGAGACACGCGGTATGGGTCGTCTGTCTTCTAGTGTCTTCTCTAGAGGTAGCCGGCTATCGAGGCATCGATAACCGGATAAAGGATGATGGTACATACGGCTTCAACGACGACCTTATGCACTCCGATGAAAATACAAGATGTCTGATTAGGCTATGTCGAGACGCGCCTGCGTAGTGTCCTTGTTTAAGATGGTGGGTTGAAGCTTGGATTCGGGGATGAGAATCCAGAGTTTAATCTTGTGTTGGACTTGTCATCATTGGGCACGTGCGGCGATTCCTTCTTGCAAGCGTGGCCTATGAGTTGTGTATTTTTTGTTTTGATTTTGTCTTTTATCATAGAGTTAGTGGCTATCTGGTGTGGAGTTATTGTTGTTGCTGGATCGAAGGTGGTGCGATACTGGCAGGAGACACGCGGTATGGGTCGTCTGTCTTCTAGTGTCTTCTCTAGAGGTAGCCGGCTATCGAGGCATCGATAACCGGATAAAGGATGATGGTACATACGGCTTCAACGACGACCTTATGCACTCCGATGAAAACACAAGATGTCTGATTAGGCTATGTCGAGACGCGCCTGCGTTGTGTCCTTATTTAAGATGGTGGGTTGAAGCTTGGATTCGGGGACGAGAATCCAGAGTTTAATCTTGTGTTGGACTTGTCATCATTGGGCACGTGCGGCGATTCCTTCTTGCAAGCGTGGCCTATGAGTTGTGTATTTTTTGTTTTGATTTTGTCTTTTATCATAGAGTTAGTGGCTATCTGGTGTGGAGTTATTGTTGCTGCTGGATCGAAGGTGGTGCGATACTGGCAGGAGACACGCGGTATGGGTCGTCTGTCTTCTAGTGTCTTCTCTAGAGGTAGCCGGCTATCGAGGCATCGATAACCGGATAAAGGATGATGGTACATACGGCTTCAACGACGACCTTATGCACTCCGATGAAAATACAAGATGTCTGATTAGGCTATGTCGAGACGCGCCTGCGTAGTGTCCTTGTTTAAGATGGTGGGTTGAAGCTTGGATTCGGGGACGAGAATCCAGAGTTTAATCTTGTGTTGGACTTGTCATCATTGGGCACGTGCGGCGATTCCTTCTTGCAAGCGTGGCCTATGAGTTGTGTATTTTTTGTTTTGATTTTGTCTTTTATCATAGAGTTAGTGGCTATCTGGTGTGGAGTTATTGTTGCTGCTGGATCGAAGGTGGTGCGATACTGGCAGGAGACACGCGGTATGGGTCGTCTGTCTTCTAGTGTCTTCTCTAGAGGTAGCCGGCTATCGAGGCATCGATAACCGGATAAAGGATGATGGTACATACGGCTTCAACGACGACCTTATGCACTCCGATGAAAACACAAGATGTCTGATTAGGCTATGTCGAGACGCGCCTGCGTTGTGTCCTTGTTTAAGATGGTGGGTTGAAGCTTGGATTCGGGGACGAGAATCCAGAGTTTAATCTTGTGTTGGACTTGTCATCATTGGGCACGTGCGGCGATTCCTTCTTGCAAGCGTGGCCTATGAGTTGTGTATTTTTTGTTTTGATTTTGTCTTTTATCATAGAGTTAGTGGCTATCTGGTGTGGAGTTATTGTTGCTGCTGGATCGAAGGTGGTGCGATAGTGGCAGGAGACACGCGGTATGGGTCGTCTGTCTTCTAGTGTCTTCTCTAGAGGTAGCCGGCTATCGAGGCATCGATAACCGGATAAAGGATGATGGTACATACGGCTTCAACGACGACCTTATGCACTCCGATGAAAATACAAGATGTCTGATTAGGCTATGTCGAGACGCGCCTGCGTAGTGTCCTTGTTTAAGATGGTGGGTTGAAGCTTGGATTCGGGGACGAGAATCCAGAGTTTAATCTTGTGTTGGACTTGTCATCATTGGGCACGTGCGGCGATTCCTTCTTGCAAGCGTGGCCTATGAGTTGTGTATTTTTTGTTTTGATTTTGTCTTTTATCATAGAGTTAGTGGCTATCTGGTGTGGAGTTATTGTTGCTGCTGGATCGAAGGTGGTGCGATACTGGCAGGAGACACGCGGTATGGGTCGTCTGTCTTCTAGTGTCTTCTCTAGAGGTAGCCGGCTATCGAGGCATCGATAACCGGATAAAGGATGATGGTACATACGGCTTCAACGACGACCTTATGCACTCCGATGAAAATACAAGATGTCTGATTAGGCTATGTCGAGACGCGCCTGCGTAGTGTCCTTGTTTAAGATGGTGGGTTGAAGCTTGGATTCGGGGATGAGAATCCAGAGTTTAATCTTGTGTTGGACTTGTCATCATTGGGCACGTGCGGCGATTCCTTCTTGCAAGCGTGGCCTATGAGTTGTGTATTTTTTGTTTTGATTTTGTCTTTTATCATAGAGTTAGTGGCTATCTGGTGTGGAGTTATTGTTGCTGCTGGATCGAAGGTGGTGCGATACTGGCAGGAGACACGCGGTATGGGTCGTCTGTCTTCTAGTGTCTTCTCTAGAGGTAGCCGGCTATCGAGGCATCGATAACCGGATAAAGGATGATGGTACATACGGCTTCAACGACGACCTTATGCACTCCGATGAAAACACAAGATGTCTGATTAGGCTATGTCGAGACGCGCCTGCGTTGTGTCCTTATTTAAGATGGTGGGTTGAAGCTTGGATTCGGGGACGAGAATCCAGAGTTTAATCTTGTGTTGGACTTGTCATCATTGGGCACGTGCGGCGATTCCTTCTTGCAAGCGTGGCCTATGAGTTGTGTATTTTTTGTTTTGATTTTGTCTTTTATCATAGAGTTAGTGGCTATCTGGTGTGGAGTTATTGTTGCTGCTGGATCGAAGGTGGTGCGATACTGGCAGGAGACACGCGGTATGGGTCGTCTGTCTTCTAGTGTCTTCTCTAGAGGTAGCCGGCTATCGAGGCATCGATAACCGGATAAAGGATGATGGTACATACGGCTTCAACGACGACCTTATGCACTCCGATGAAAACACAAGATGTCTGATTATGCTATGTCGAGACGCGCCTGCGTTGTGTCCTTATTTAAGATGGTGGGTTGAAGCTTGGATTTGGGGACGAGAATCCAGAGTTTAATCTTGTGTTGGACTTGTCATCATTGGGCACGTGCGGCGATTCCTTCTTGCAAGCGTGGCCTATGAGTTGTGTATTTTTTGTTTTGATTTTGTCTTTTATCATAGAGTTAGTGGCTATCTGGTGTGGAGTTATTGTTGCTGCTGGATCGAAGGTGGTGCGATACTGGCAGGAGACACGCGGTATGGGTCGTCTGTCTTCTAGTGTCTTCTCTAGAGGTAGCCGGCTATCGAGGCATCGATAACCGGATAAAGGATGATGGTACATACGGCTTCAACGACGACCTTATGCACTCCGATGAAAATACAAGATGTCTGATTAGGCTATGTCGAGACGCGCCTGCGTAGTGTCCTTGTTTAAGATGGTGGGTTGAAGCTTGGATTCGGGGACGAGAATCCAGAGTTTAATCTTGTGTTGGACTTGTCATCATTGGGCACGTGCGGCGCTTCCTTCTTGCAAGCGTGGCCTATGAGTTGTGTATTTTTTGTTTTGATTTTGTCTTTTATCATAGAGTTAGTGGCTATCTGGTGTGGAGTTATTGTTGCTGCTGGATCGAAGGTGGTGCGATACTGGCAGGAGACACGCGGTATGGGTCGTCTGTCTTCTAGTGTCTTCTCTAGAGGTAGCCGGCTATCGAGGCATCGATAACCGGATAAAGGATGATGGTACATACGGCTTCAACGACGACCTTATGCACTCCGATGAAAATACAAGATGTCTGATTAGGCTATGTCGAGACGCGCCTGCGTAGTGTCCTTGTTTAAGATGGTGGGTTGAAGCTTGGATTCGGGGATGAGAATCCAGAGTTTAATCTTGTGTTGGACTTGTCATCATTGGGCACGTGCGGCGATTCCTTCTTGCAAGCGTGGCCTATGAGTTGTGTATTTTTTGTTTTGATTTTGTCTTTTATCATAGAGTTAGTGGCTATCTGGTGTGGAGTTATTGTTGTTGCTGGATCGAAGGTGGTGCGATACTGGCAGGAGACACGCGGTATGGGTCGTCTGTCTTCTAGTGTCTTCTCTAGAGGTAGCCGGCTATCGAGGCATCGATAACCGGATAAAGGATGATGGTACATACGGCTTCAACGACGACCTTATGCACTCCGATGAAAACACAAGATGTCTGATTAGGCTATGTCGAGACGCGCCTGCGTTGTGTCCTTATTTAAGATGGTGGGTTGAAGCTTGGATTCGGGGACGAGAATCCAGAGTTTAATCTTGTGTTGGACTTGTCATCATTGGGCACGTGCGGCGATTCCTTCTTGCAAGCGTGGCCTATGAGTTGTGTATTTTTTGTTTTGATTTTGTCTTTTATCATAGAGTTAGTGGCTATCTGGTGTGGAGTTATTGTTGCTGCTGGATCGAAGGTGGTGCGATACTGGCAGGAGACACGCGGTATGGGTCGTCTGTCTTCTAGTGTCTTCTCTAGAGGTAGCCGGCTATCGAGGCATCGATAACCGGATAAAGGATGATGGTACATACGGCTTCAACGACGACCTTATGCACTCCGATGAAAATACAAGATGTCTGATTAGGCTATGTCGAGACGCGCCTGCGTAGTGTCCTTGTTTAAGATGGTGGGTTGAAGCTTGGATTCGGGGACGAGAATCCAGAGTTTAATCTTGTGTTGGACTTGTCATCATTGGGCACGTGCGGCGATTCCTTCTTGCAAGCGTGGCCTATGAGTTGTGTATTTTTTGTTTTGATTTTGTCTTTTATCATAGAGTTAGTGGCTATCTGGTGTGGAGTTATTGTTGCTGCTGGATCGAAGGTGGTGCGATACTGGCAGGAGACACGCGGTATGGGTCGTCTGTCTTCTAGTGTCTTCTCTAGAGGTAGCCGGCTATCGAGGCATCGATAACCGGATAAAGGATGATGGTACATACGGCTTCAACGACGACCTTATGCACTCCGATGAAAACACAAGATGTCTGATTAGGCTATGTCGAGACGCGCCTGCGTTGTGTCCTTGTTTAAGATGGTGGGTTGAAGCTTGGATTCGGGGACGAGAATCCAGAGTTTAATCTTGTGTTGGACTTGTCATCATTGGGCACGTGCGGCGATTCCTTCTTGCAAGCGTGGCCTATGAGTTGTGTATTTTTTGTTTTGATTTTGTCTTTTATCATAGAGTTAGTGGCTATCTGGTGTGGAGTTATTGTTGCTGCTGGATCGAAGGTGGTGCGATAGTGGCAGGAGACACGCGGTATGGGTCGTCTGTCTTCTAGTGTCTTCTCTAGAGGTAGCCGGCTATCGAGGCATCGATAACCGGATAAAGGATGATGGTACATACGGCTTCAACGACGACCTTATGCACTCCGATGAAAATACAAGATGTCTGATTAGGCTATGTCGAGACGCGCCTGCGTAGTGTCCTTGTTTAAGATGGTGGGTTGAAGCTTGGATTCGGGGACGAGAATCCAGAGTTTAATCTTGTGTTGGACTTGTCATCATTGGGCACGTGCGGCGATTCCTTCTTGCAAGCGTGGCCTATGAGTTGTGTATTTTTTGTTTTGATTTTGTCTTTTATCATAGAGTTAGTGGCTATCTGGTGTGGAGTTATTGTTGCTGCTGGATCGAAGGTGGTGCGATACTGGCAGGAGACACGCGGTATGGGTCGTCTGTCTTCTAGTGTCTTCTCTAGAGGTAGCCGGCTATCGAGGCATCGATAACCGGATAAAGGATGATGGTACATACGGCTTCAACGACGACCTTATGCACTCCGATGAAAATACAAGATGTCTGATTAGGCTATGTCGAGACGCGCCTGCGTAGTGTCCTTGTTTAAGATGGTGGGTTGAAGCTTGGATTCGGGGATGAGAATCCAGAGTTTAATCTTGTGTTGGACTTGTCATCATTGGGCACGTGCGGCGATTCCTTCTTGCAAGCGTGGCCTATGAGTTGTGTATTTTTTGTTTTGATTTTGTCTTTTATCATAGAGTTAGTGGCTATCTGGTGTGGAGTTATTGTTGCTGCTGGATCGAAGGTGGTGCGATACTGGCAGGAGACACGCGGTATGGGTCGTCTGTCTTCTAGTGTCTTCTCTAGAGGTAGCCGGCTATCGAGGCATCGATAACCGGATAAAGGATGATGGTACATACGGCTTCAACGACGACCTTATGCACTCCGATGAAAACACAAGATGTCTGATTAGGCTATGTCGAGACGCGCCTGCGTTGTGTCCTTATTTAAGATGGTGGGTTGAAGCTTGGATTCGGGGACGAGAATCCAGAGTTTAATCTTGTGTTGGACTTGTCATCATTGGGCACGTGCGGCGATTCCTTCTTGCAAGCGTGGCCTATGAGTTGTGTATTTTTTGTTTTGATTTTGTCTTTTATCATAGAGTTAGTGGCTATCTGGTGTGGAGTTATTGTTGCTGCTGGATCGAAGGTGGTGCGATACTGGCAGGAGACACGCGGTATGGGTCGTCTGTCTTCTAGTGTCTTCTCTAGAGGTAGCCGGCTATCGAGGCATCGATAACCGGATAAAGGATGATGGTACATACGGCTTCAACGACGACCTTATGCACTCCGATGAAAATACAAGATGTCTGATTAGGCTATGTCGAGACGCGCCTGCGTAGTGTCCTTGTTTAAGATGGTGGGTTGAAGCTTGGATTCGGGGACGAGAATCCAGAGTTTAATCTTGTGTTGGACTTGTCATCATTGGGCACGTGCGGCGATTCCTTCTTGCAAGCGTGGCCTATGAGTTGTGTATTTTTTGTTTTGATTTTGTCTTTTATCATAGAGTTAGTGGCTATCTGGTGTGGAGTTATTGTTGCTGCTGGATCGAAGGTGGTGCGATACTGGCAGGAGACACGCGGTATGGGTCGTCTGTCTTCTAGTGTCTTCTCTAGAGGTAGCCGGCTATCGAGGCATCGATAACCGGATAAAGGATGATGGTACATACGGCTTCAACGACGACCTTATGCACTCCGATGAAAATACAAGATGTCTGATTAGGCTATGTCGAGACGCGCCTGCGTAGTGTCCTTGTTTAAGATGGTGGGTTGAAGCTTGGATTCGGGGATGAGAATCCAGAGTTTAATCTTGTGTTGGACTTGTCATCATTGGGCACGTGCGGCGATTCCTTCTTGCAAGCGTGGCCTATGAGTTGTGTATTTTTTGTTTTGATTTTGTCTTTTATCATAGAGTTAGTGGCTATCTGGTGTGGAGTTATTGTTGCTGCTGGATCGAAGGTGGTGCGATACTGGCAGGAGACACGCGGTATGGGTCGTCTGTCTTCTAGTGTCTTCTCTAGAGGTAGCCGGCTATCGAGGCATCGATAACCGGATAAAGGATGATGGTACATACGGCTTCAACGACGACCTTATGCACTCCGATGAAAACACAAGATGTCTGATTAGGCTATGTCGAGACGCGCCTGCGTTGTGTCCTTGTTTAAGATGGTGGGTTGAAGCTTGGATTCGGGGACGAGAATCCAGAGTTTAATCTTGTGTTGGACTTGTCATCATTGGGCACGTGCGGCGATTCCTTCTTGCAAGCGTGGCCTATGAGTTGTGTATTTTTTGTTTTGATTTTGTCTTTTATCATAGAGTTAGTGGCTATCTGGTGTGGAGTTATTGTTGCTGCTGGATCGAAGGTGGTGCGATACTGGCAGGAGACACGCGGTATGGGTCGTCTGTCTTCTAGTGTCTTCTCTAGAGGTAGCCGGCTATCGAGGCATCGATAACCGGATAAAGGATGATGGTACATACGGCTTCAACGACGACCTTATGCACTCCGATGAAAATACAAGATGTCTGATTAGGCTATGTCGAGACGCGCCTGCGTAGTGTCCTTGTTTAAGATGGTGGGTTGAAGCTTGGATTCGGGGACGAGAATCCAGAGTTTAATCTTGTGTTGGACTTGTCATCATTGGGCACGTGCGGCGATTCCTTCTTGCAAGCGTGGCCTATGAGTTGTGTATTTTTTGTTTTGATTTTGTCTTTTATCATAGAGTTAGTGGCTATCTGGTGTGGAGTTATTGTTGCTGCTGGATCGAAGGTGGTGCGATACTGGCAGGAGACACGCGGTATGGGTCGTCTGTCTTCTAGTGTCTTCTCTAGAGGTAGCCGGCTATCGAGGCATCGATAACCGGATAAAGGATGATGGTACATACGGCTTCAACGACGACCTTATGCACTCCGATGAAAATACAAGATGTCTGATTAGGCTATGTCGAGACGCGCCTGCGTAGTGTCCTTGTTTAAGATGGTGGGTTGAAGCTTGGATTCGGGGATGAGAATCCAGAGTTTAATCTTGTGTTGGACTTGTCATCATTGGGCACGTGCGGCGATTCCTTCTTGCAAGCGTGGCCTATGAGTTGTGTATTTTTTGTTTTGATTTTGTCTTTTATCATAGAGTTAGTGGCTATCTGGTGTGGAGTTATTGTTGCTGCTGGATCGAAGGTGGTGCGATACTGGCAGGAGACACGCGGTATGGGTCGTCTGTCTTCTAGTGTCTTCTCTAGAGGTAGCCGGCTATCGAGGCATCGATAACCGGATAAAGGATGATGGTACATACGGCTTCAACGACGACCTTATGCACTCCGATGAAAACACAAGATGTCTGATTATGCTATGTCGAGACGCGCCTGCGTTGTGTCCTTATTTAAGATGGTGGGTTGAAGCTTGGATTTGGGGACGAGAATCCAGAGTTTAATCTTGTGTTGGACTTGTCATCATTGGGCACGTGCGGCGATTCCTTCTTGCAAGCGTGGCCTATGAGTTGTGTATTTTTTATTTTGATTTTGTCTTTTATCATAGAGTTAGTGGCTATCTGGTGTGGAGTTATTGTTGCTGCTGGATCGAAGGTGGTGCGATACTGGCAGGAGACACGCGGTATGGGTCGTCTGTCTTCTAGTGTCTTCTCTAGAGGTAGCCGGCTATCGAGGCATCGATAACCGGATAAAGGATGATGGTACATACGGCTTCAACGACGACCTTATGCACTCCGATGAAAATACAAGATGTCTGATTAGGCTATGTCGAGACGCGCCTGCGTAGTGTCCTTGTTTAAGATGGTGGGTTGAAGCTTGGATTCGGGGACGAGAATCCAGAGTTTAATCTTGTGTTGGACTTGTCATCATTGGGCATGTGCGGCGATTCCTTCTTGCAAGCGTGGCCTATGAGTTGTGTATTTTTTGTTTTGATTTTGTCTTTTATCATAGAGTTAGTGGCTATCTGGTGTGGAGTTATTGTTGCTGCTGGATCGAAGGTGGTGCGATACTGGCAGGAGACACGCGGTATGGATCGTCTGTCTTCTAGTGTCTTCTCCAGAGGTAGCCGGCTATCGAGGCATCGATAACCGGATAAAGGATGATGGTACATACGGCTTCAACGACGACCTTATGCACTCCGATGAAAATACAAGATGTCTGATTAGGCTATGTCGAGACGCGCCTGCGTAGTGTCCTTGTTTAAGATGGTGGGTTGAAGCTTGGATTCGGGGACGAGAATCCAGAGTTTAATCTTGTGTTGGACTTGTCATCATTGGGCACGTGCGGCGATTCCTTCTTGCAAGCGTGGCCTATGAGTTGTGTATTTTTTGTTTTGATTTTGTCTTTTATCATAGAGTTAGTGGCTATCTGGTGTGGAGTTATTGTTGCTGCTGGATCGAAGGTGGTGCGATACTGGCAGGAGACACGCGGTATGGGTCGTCTGTCTTCTAGTGTCTTCTCTAGAGGTAGCCGGCTATCGAGGCATCGATAACCGGATAAAGGATGATGGTACATACGGCTTCAACGACGACCTTATGCACTCCGATGAAAACACAAGATGTCTGATTAGGCTATGTCGAGACGCGCCTGCGTTGTGTCCTTGTTTAAGATGGTGGGTTGAAGCTTGGATTCGGGGACGAGAATCCAGAGTTTAATCTTGTGTTGGACTTGTCATCATTGGGCACGTGCGGCGATTCCTTCTTGCAAGCGTGGCCTATGAGTTGTGTATTTTTTGTTTTGATTTTGTCTTTTATCATAGAGTTAGTGGCTATCTGGTGTGGAGTTATTGTTGCTGCTGGATCGAAGGTGGTGCGATACTGGCAGGAGACACGCGGTATGGGTCGTCTGTCTTCTAGTGTCTTCTCTAGAGGTAGCCGGCTATCGAGGCATCGATAACCGGATAAAGGATGATGGTACATACGGCTTCAACGACGACCTTATGCACTCCGATGAAAATACAAGATGTCTGATTAGGCTATGTCGAGACGCGCCTGCGTAGTGTCCTTGTTTAAGATGGTGGGTTGAAGCTTGGATTCGGGGACGAGAATCCAGAGTTTAATCTTGTGTTGGACTTGTCATCATTGGGCACGTGCGGCGATTCCTTCTTGCAAGCGTGGCCTATGAGTTGTGTATTTTTTGTTTTGATTTTGTCTTTTATCATAGAGTTAGTGGCTATCTGGTGTGGAGTTATTGTTGCTGCTGGATCGAAGGTGGTGCGATACTGGCAGGAGACACGCGGTATGGGTCGTCTGTCTTCTAGTGTCTTCTCTAGAGGTAGCCGGCTATCGAGGCATCGATAACCGGATAAAGGATGATGGTACATACGGCTTCAACGACGACCTTATGCACTCCGATGAAAATACAAGATGTCTGATTAGGCTATGTCGAGACGCGCCTGCGTAGTGTCCTTGTTTAAGATGGTGGGTTGAAGCTTGGATTCGGGGATGAGAATCCAGAGTTTAATCTTGTGTTGGACTTGTCATCATTGGGCACGTGCGGCGATTCCTTCTTGCAAGCGTGGCCTATGAGTTGTGTATTTTTTGTTTTGATTTTGTCTTTTATCATAGAGTTAGTGGCTATCTGGTGTGGAGTTATTGTTGCTGCTGGATCGAAGGTGGTGCGATACTGGCAGGAGACACGCGGTATGGGTCGTCTGTCTTCTAGTGTCTTCTCTAGAGGTAGCCGGCTATCGAGGCATCGATAACCGGATAAAGGATGATGGTACATACGGCTTCAACGACGACCTTATGCACTCCGATGAAAACACAAGATGTCTGATTAGGCTATGTCGAGACGCGCCTGCGTAGTGTCCTTGTTTAAGATGGTGGGTTGAAGCTTGGATTCGGGGACGAGAATCCAGAGTTTAATCTTGTGTTGGACTTGTCATCATTGGGCACGTGCGGCGATTCCTTCTTGCAAGCGTGGCCTATGAGTTGTGTATTTTTTGTTTTGATTTTGTCTTTTATCATAGAGTTAGTGGCTATCTGGTGTGGAGTTATTGTTGCTGCTGGATCGAAGGTGGTGCGATACTGGCAGGAGACACGCGGTATGGGTCGTCTGTCTTCTAGTGTCTTCTCTAGAGGTAGCCGGCTATCGAGGCATCGATAACCGGATAAAGGATGATGGTACATACGGCTTCAACGACGACCTTATGCACTCCGATGAAAATACAAGATGTCTGATTAGGCTATGTCGAGACGCGCCTGCGTAGTGTCCTTGTTTAAGATGGTGGGTTGAAGCTTGGATTCGGGGACGAGAATCCAGAGTTTAATCTTGTGTTGGACTTGTCATCATTGGGCACGTGCGGCGATTCCTTCTTGCAAGCGTGGCCTATGAGTTGTGTATTTTTTGTTTTGATTTTGTCTTTTATCATAGAGTTAGTGGCTATCTGGTGTGGAGTTATTGTTGCTGCTGGATCGAAGGTGGTGCGATACTGGCAGGAGACACGCGGTATGGGTCGTCTGTCTTCTAGTGTCTTCTCTAGAGGTAGCCGGCTATCGAGGCATCGATAACCGGATAAAGGATGATGGTACATACGGCTTCAACGACGACCTTATGCACTCCGATGAAAATACAAGATGTCTGATTAGGCTATGTCGAGACGCGCCTGCGTAGTGTCCTTGTTTAAGATGGTGGGTTGAAGCTTGGATTCGGGGACGAGAATCCAGAGTTTAATCTTGTGTTGGACTTGTCATCATTGGGCACGTGCGGCGATTCCTTCTTGCAAGCGTGGCCTATGAGTTGTGTATTTTTTGTTTTGATTTTGTCTTTTATCATAGAGTTAGTGGCTATCTGGTGTGGAGTTATTGTTGCTGCTGGATCGAAGGTGGTGCGATACTGGCAGGAGACACGCGGTATGGGTCGTCTGTCTTCTAGTGTCTTCTCTAGAGGTAGCCGGCTATCGAGGCATCGATAACCGGATAAAGGATGATGGTACATACGGCTTCAACGACGACCTTATGCACTCCGATGAAAACACAAGATGTCTGATTAGGCTATGTCGAGACGCGCCTGCGTTGTGTCCTTGTTTAAGATGGTGGGTTGAAGCTTGGATTCGGGGACGAGAATCCAGAGTTTAATCTTGTGTTGGACTTGTCATCATTGGGCACGTGCGGCGATTCCTTCTTGCAAGCGTGGCCTATGAGTTGTGTATTTTTTGTTTTGATTTTGTCTTTTATCATAGAGTTAGTGGCTATCTGGTGTGGAGTTATTGTTGCTGCTGGATCGAAGGTGGTGCGATAGTGGCAGGAGACACGCGGTATGGGTCGTCTGTCTTCTAGTGTCTTCTCTAGAGGTAGCCGGCTATCGAGGCATCGATAACCGGATAAAGGATGATGGTACATACGGCTTCAACGACGACCTTATGCACTCCGATGAAAATACAAGATGTCTGATTAGGCTATGTCGAGACGCGCCTGCGTAGTGTCCTTGTTTAAGATGGTGGGTTGTAGCTTGGATTCGGGGACGAGAATCCAGAGTTTAATCTTGTGTTGGACTTGTCATCATTGGGCATGTGCGGCGATTCCTTCTTGCAAGCGTGGCCTATGAGTTGTGTATTTTTTGTTTTGATTTTGTCTTTTATCATAGAGTTAGTGGCTATCTGGTGTGGAGTTATTGTTGCTGCTGGATCGAAGGTGGTGCGATACTGGCAGGAGACACGCGGTATGGGTCGTCTGTCTTCTAGTGTCTTCTCTAGAGGTAGCCGGCTATCGAGGCATCGATAACCGGATAAAGGATGATGGTACATACGGCTTCAACGACGACCTTATGCACTCCGATGAAAACACAAGATGTCTGATTAGGCTATGTCGAGACGCGCCTGCGTTGTGTCCTTATTTAAGATGGTGGGTTGAAGCTTGGATTCGGGGACGAGAATCCAGAGTTTAATCTTGTGTTGGACTTGTCATCATTGGGCACGTGCGGCGATTCCTTCTTGCAAGCGTGGCCTATGAGTTGTGTATTTTTTGTTTTGATTTTGTCTTTTATCATAGAGTTAGTGGCTATCTGGTGTGGAGTTATTGTTGCTGCTGGATCGAAGGTGGTGCGATAGTGGCAGGAGACACGCGGTATGGGTCGTCTGTCTTCTAGTGTCTTCTCTAGAGGTAGCCGGCTATCGAGGCATCGATAACCGGATAAAGGATGATGGTACATACGGCTTCAACGACGACCTTATGCACTCCGATGAAAATACAAGATGTCTGATTAGGCTATGTCGAGACGCGCCTGCGTAGTGTCCTTGTTTAAGATGGTGGGTTGAAGCTTGGATTCGGGGACGAGAATCCAGAGTTTAATCTTGTGTTGGACTTGTCATCATTGGGCACGTGCGGCGATTCCTTCTTGCAAGCGTGGCCTATGAGTTGTGTATTTTTTGTTTTGATTTTGTCTTTTATCATAGAGTTAGTGGCTATCTGGTGTGGAGTTATTGTTGCTGCTGGATCGAAGGTGGTGCGATACTGGCAGGAGACACGCGGTATGGGTCGTCTGTCTTCTAGTGTCTTCTCTAGAGGTAGCCGGCTATCGAGGCATCGATAACCGGATAAAGGATGATGGTACATACGGCTTCAACGACGACCTTATGCACTCCGATGAAAATACAAGATGTCTGATTAGGCTATGTCGAGACGCGCCTGCGTAGTGTCCTTGTTTAAGATGGTGGGTTGAAGCTTGGATTCGGGGACGAGAATCCAGAGTTTAATCTTGTGTTGGACTTGTCATCATTGGGCACGTGCGGCGCTTCCTTCTTGCAAGCGTGGCCTATGAGTTGTGTATTTTTTGTTTTGATTTTGTCTTTTATCATAGAGTTAGTGGCTATCTGGTGTGGAGTTATTGTTGCTGCTGGATCGAAGGTGGTGCGATACTGGCAGGAGACACGCGGTATGGGTCGTCTGTCTTCTAGTGTCTTCTCTAGAGGTAGCCGGCTATCGAGGCATCGATAACCGGATAAAGGATGATGGTACATACGGCTTCAACGACGACCTTATGCACTCCGATGAAAATACAAGATGTCTGATTAGGCTATGTCGAGACGCGCCTGCGTAGTGTCCTTGTTTAAGATGGTGGGTTGAAGCTTGGATTCGGGGATGAGAATCCAGAGTTTAATCTTGTGTTGGACTTGTCATCATTGGGCACGTGCGGCGATTCCTTCTTGCAAGCGTGGCCTATGAGTTGTGTATTTTTTGTTTTGATTTTGTCTTTTATCATAGAGTTAGTGGCTATCTGGTGTGGAGTTATTGTTGTTGCTGGATCGAAGGTGGTGCGATACTGGCAGGAGACACGCGGTATGGGTCGTCTGTCTTCTAGTGTCTTCTCTAGAGGTAGCCGGCTATCGAGGCATCGATAACCGGATAAAGGATGATGGTACATACGGCTTCAACGACGACCTTATGCACTCCGATGAAAACACAAGATGTCTGATTAGGCTATGTCGAGACGCGCCTGCGTTGTGTCCTTATTTAAGATGGTGGGTTGAAGCTTGGATTCGGGGACGAGAATCCAGAGTTTAATCTTGTGTTGGACTTGTCATCATTGGGCACGTGCGGCGATTCCTTCTTGCAAGCGTGGCCTATGAGTTGTGTATTTTTTGTTTTGATTTTGTCTTTTATCATAGAGTTAGTGGCTATCTGGTGTGGAGTTATTGTTGCTGCTGGATCGAAGGTGGTGCGATACTGGCAGGAGACACGCGGTATGGGTCGTCTGTCTTCTAGTGTCTTCTCTAGAGGTAGCCGGCTATCGAGGCATCGATAACCGGATAAAGGATGATGGTACATACGGCTTCAACGACGACCTTATGCACTCCGATGAAAATACAAGATGTCTGATTAGGCTATGTCGAGACGCGCCTGCGTAGTGTCCTTGTTTAAGATGGTGGGTTGAAGCTTGGATTCGGGGACGAGAATCCAGAGTTTAATCTTGTGTTGGACTTGTCATCATTGGGCACGTGCGGCGATTCCTTCTTGCAAGCGTGGCCTATGAGTTGTGTATTTTTTGTTTTGATTTTGTCTTTTATCATAGAGTTAGTGGCTATCTGGTGTGGAGTTATTGTTGCTGCTGGATCGAAGGTGGTGCGATACTGGCAGGAGACACGCGGTATGGGTCGTCTGTCTTCTAGTGTCTTCTCTAGAGGTAGCCGGCTATCGAGGCATCGATAACCGGATAAAGGATGATGGTACATACGGCTTCAACGACGACCTTATGCACTCCGATGAAAACACAAGATGTCTGATTAGGCTATGTCGAGACGCGCCTGCGTTGTGTCCTTGTTTAAGATGGTGGGTTGAAGCTTGGATTCGGGGACGAGAATCCAGAGTTTAATCTTGTGTTGGACTTGTCATCATTGGGCACGTGCGGCGATTCCTTCTTGCAAGCGTGGCCTATGAGTTGTGTATTTTTTGTTTTGATTTTGTCTTTTATCATAGAGTTAGTGGCTATCTGGTGTGGAGTTATTGTTGCTGCTGGATCGAAGGTGGTGCGATACTGGCAGGAGACACGCGGTATGGGTCGTCTGTCTTCTAGTGTCTTCTCTAGAGGTAGCCGGCTATCGAGGCATCGATAACCGGATAAAGGATGATGGTACATACGGCTTCAACGACGACCTTATGCACTCCGATGAAAATACAAGATGTCTGATTAGGCTATGTCGAGACGCGCCTGCGTAGTGTCCTTGTTTAAGATGGTGGGTTGAAGCTTGGATTCGGGGACGAGAATCCAGAGTTTAATCTTGTGTTGGACTTGTCATCATTGGGCACGTGCGGCGATTCCTTCTTGCAAGCGTGGCCTATGAGTTGTGTATTTTTTGTTTTGATTTTGTCTTTTATCATAGAGTTAGTGGCTATCTGGTGTGGAGTTATTGTTGCTGCTGGATCGAAGGTGGTGCGATACTGGCAGGAGACACGCGGTATGGGTCGTCTGTCTTCTAGTGTCTTCTCTAGAGGTAGCCGGCTATCGAGGCATCGATAACCGGATAAAGGATGATGGTACATACGGCTTCAACGACGACCTTATGCACTCCGATGAAAATACAAGATGTCTGATTAGGCTATGTCGAGACGCGCCTGCGTAGTGTCCTTGTTTAAGATGGTGGGTTGAAGCTTGGATTCGGGGATGAGAATCCAGAGTTTAATCTTGTGTTGGACTTGTCATCATTGGGCACGTGCGGCGATTCCTTCTTGCAAGCGTGGCCTATGAGTTGTGTATTTTTTGTTTTGATTTTGTCTTTTATCATAGAGTTAGTGGCTATCTGGTGTGGAGTTATTGTTGCTGCTGGATCGAAGGTGGTGCGATACTGGCAGGAGACACGCGGTATGGGTCGTCTGTCTTCTAGTGTCTTCTCTAGAGGTAGCCGGCTATCGAGGCATCGATAACCGGATAAAGGATGATGGTACATACGGCTTCAACGACGACCTTATGCACTCCGATGAAAACACAAGATGTCTGATTAGGCTATGTCGAGACGCGCCTGCGTTGTGTCCTTATTTAAGATGGTGGGTTGAAGCTTGGATTCGGGGACGAGAATCCAGAGTTTAATCTTGTGTTGGACTTGTCATCATTGGGCACGTGCGGCGATTCCTTCTTGCAAGCGTGGCCTATGAGTTGTGTATTTTTTGTTTTGATTTTGTCTTTTATCATAGAGTTAGTGGCTATCTGGTGTGGAGTTATTGTTGCTGCTGGATCGAAGGTGGTGCGATACTGGCAGGAGACACGCGGTATGGGTCGTCTGTCTTCTAGTGTCTTCTCTAGAGGTAGCCGGCTATCGAGGCATCGATAACCGGATAAAGGATGATGGTACATACGGCTTCAACGACGACCTTATGCACTCCGATGAAAATACAAGATGTCTGATTAGGCTATGTCGAGACGCGCCTGCGTAGTGTCCTTGTTTAAGATGGTGGGTTGAAGCTTGGATTCGGGGACGAGAATCCAGAGTTTAATCTTGTGTTGGACTTGTCATCATTGGGCACGTGCGGCGATTCCTTCTTGCAAGCGTGGCCTATGAGTTGTGTATTTTTTGTTTTGATTTTGTCTTTTATCATAGAGTTAGTGGCTATCTGGTGTGGAGTTATTGTTGCTGCTGGATCGAAGGTGGTGCGATACTGGCAGGAGACACGCGGTATGGGTCGTCTGTCTTCTAGTGTCTTCTCTAGAGGTAGCCGGCTATCGAGGCATCGATAACCGGATAAAGGATGATGGTACATACGGCTTCAACGACGACCTTATGCACTCCGATGAAAATACAAGATGTCTGATTAGGCTATGTCGAGACGCGCCTGCGTAGTGTCCTTGTTTAAGATGGTGGGTTGAAGCTTGGATTCGGGGATGAGAATCCAGAGTTTAATCTTGTGTTGGACTTGTCATCATTGGGCACGTGCGGCGATTCCTTCTTGCAAGCGTGGCCTATGAGTTGTGTATTTTTTGTTTTGATTTTGTCTTTTATCATAGAGTTAGTGGCTATCTGGTGTGGAGTTATTGTTGCTGCTGGATCGAAGGTGGTGCGATACTGGCAGGAGACACGCGGTATGGGTCGTCTGTCTTCTAGTGTCTTCTCTAGAGGTAGCCGGCTATCGAGGCATCGATAACCGGATAAAGGATGATGGTACATACGGCTTCAACGACGACCTTATGCACTCCGATGAAAACACAAGATGTCTGATTAGGCTATGTCGAGACGCGCCTGCGTTGTGTCCTTGTTTAAGATGGTGGGTTGAAGCTTGGATTCGGGGACGAGAATCCAGAGTTTAATCTTGTGTTGGACTTGTCATCATTGGGCACGTGCGGCGATTCCTTCTTGCAAGCGTGGCCTATGAGTTGTGTATTTTTTGTTTTGATTTTGTCTTTTATCATAGAGTTAGTGGCTATCTGGTGTGGAGTTATTGTTGCTGCTGGATCGAAGGTGGTGCGATACTGGCAGGAGACACGCGGTATGGGTCGTCTGTCTTCTAGTGTCTTCTCTAGAGGTAGCCGGCTATCGAGGCATCGATAACCGGATAAAGGATGATGGTACATACGGCTTCAACGACGACCTTATGCACTCCGATGAAAATACAAGATGTCTGATTAGGCTATGTCGAGACGCGCCTGCGTAGTGTCCTTGTTTAAGATGGTGGGTTGAAGCTTGGATTCGGGGACGAGAATCCAGAGTTTAATCTTGTGTTGGACTTGTCATCATTGGGCACGTGCGGCGATTCCTTCTTGCAAGCGTGGCCTATGAGTTGTGTATTTTTTGTTTTGATTTTGTCTTTTATCATAGAGTTAGTGGCTATCTGGTGTGGAGTTATTGTTGCTGCTGGATCGAAGGTGGTGCGATACTGGCAGGAGACACGCGGTATGGATCGTCTGTCTTCTAGTGTCTTCTCCAGAGGTAGCCGGCTATCGAGGCATCGATAACCGGATAAAGGATGATGGTACATACGGCTTCAACGACGACCTTATGCACTCCGATGAAAATACAAGATGTCTGATTAGGCTATGTCGAGACGCGCCTGCGTAGTGTCCTTGTTTAAGATGGTGGGTTGAAGCTTGGATTCGGGGACGAGAATCCAGAGTTTAATCTTGTGTTGGACTTGTCATCATTGGGCACGTGCGGCGATTCCTTCTTGCAAGCGTGGCCTATGAGTTGTGTATTTTTTGTTTTGATTTTGTCTTTTATCATAGAGTTAGTGGCTATCTGGTGTGGAGTTATTGTTGCTGCTGGATCGAAGGTGGTGCGATACTGGCAGGAGACACGCGGTATGGGTCGTCTGTCTTCTAGTGTCTTCTCTAGAGGTAGCCGGCTATCGAGGCATCGATAACCGGATAAAGGATGATGGTACATACGGCTTCAACGACGACCTTATGCACTCCGATGAAAACACAAGATGTCTGATTAGGCTATGTCGAGACGCGCCTGCGTTGTGTCCTTGTTTAAGATGGTGGGTTGAAGCTTGGATTCGGGGACGAGAATCCAGAGTTTAATCTTGTGTTGGACTTGTCATCATTGGGCACGTGCGGCGATTCCTTCTTGCAAGCGTGGCCTATGAGTTGTGTATTTTTTGTTTTGATTTTGTCTTTTATCATAGAGTTAGTGGCTATCTGGTGTGGAGTTATTGTTGCTGCTGGATCGAAGGTGGTGCGATACTGGCAGGAGACACGCGGTATGGGTCGTCTGTCTTCTAGTGTCTTCTCTAGAGGTAGCCGGCTATCGAGGCATCGATAACCGGATAAAGGATGATGGTACATACGGCTTCAACGACGACCTTATGCACTCCGATGAAAATACAAGATGTCTGATTAGGCTATGTCGAGACGCGCCTGCGTAGTGTCCTTGTTTAAGATGGTGGGTTGAAGCTTGGATTCGGGGACGAGAATCCAGAGTTTAATCTTGTGTTGGACTTGTCATCATTGGGCACGTGCGGCGATTCCTTCTTGCAAGCGTGGCCTATGAGTTGTGTATTTTTTGTTTTGATTTTGTCTTTTATCATAGAGTTAGTGGCTATCTGGTGTGGAGTTATTGTTGCTGTTGGATCGAAGGTGGTGCGATACTGGCAGGAGACACGCGGTATGGGTCGTCTGTCTTCTAGTGTCTTCTCTAGAGGTAGCCGGCTATCGAGGCATCGATAACCGGATAAAGGATGATGGTACATACGGCTTCAACGACGACCTTATGCACTCCGATGAAAATACAAGATGTCTGATTAGGCTATGTCGAGACGCGCCTGCGTAGTGTCCTTGTTTAAGATGGTGGGTTGAAGCTTGGATTCGGGGATGAGAATCCAGAGTTTAATCTTGTGTTGGACTTGTCATCATTGGGCACGTGCGGCGATTCCTTCTTGCAAGCGTGGCCTATGAGTTGTGTATTTTTTGTTTTGATTTTGTCTTTTATCATAGAGTTAGTGGCTATCTGGTGTGGAGTTATTGTTGCTGCTGGATCGAAGGTGGTGCGATACTGGCAGGAGACACGCGGTATGGGTCGTCTGTCTTCTAGTGTCTTCTCTAGAGGTAGCCGGCTATCGAGGCATCGATAACCGGATAAAGGATGATGGTACATACGGCTTCAACGACGACCTTATGCACTCCGATGAAAACACAAGATGTCTGATTAGGCTATGTCGAGACGCGCCTGCGTAGTGTCCTTGTTTAAGATGGTGGGTTGAAGCTTGGATTCGGGGACGAGAATCCAGAGTTTAATCTTGTGTTGGACTTGTCATCATTGGGCACGTGCGGCGATTCCTTCTTGCAAGCGTGGCCTATGAGTTGTGTATTTTTTGTTTTGATTTTGTCTTTTATCATAGAGTTAGTGGCTATCTGGTGTGGAGTTATTGTTGCTGCTGGATCGAAGGTGGTGCGATACTGGCAGGAGACACGCGGTATGGGTCGTCTGTCTTCTAGTGTCTTCTCTAGAGGTAGCCGGCTATCGAGGCATCGATAACCGGATAAAGGATGATGGTACATACGGCTTCAACGACGACCTTATGCACTCCGATGAAAATACAAGATGTCTGATTAGGCTATGTCGAGACGCGCCTGCGTAGTGTCCTTGTTTAAGATGGTGGGTTGAAGCTTGGATTCGGGGACGAGAATCCAGAGTTTAATCTTGTGTTGGACTTGTCATCATTGGGCACGTGCGGCGATTCCTTCTTGCAAGCGTGGCCTATGAGTTGTGTATTTTTTGTTTTGATTTTGTCTTTTATCATAGAGTTAGTGGCTATCTGGTGTGGAGTTATTGTTGCTGCTGGATCGAAGGTGGTGCGATACTGGCAGGAGACACGCGGTATGGGTCGTCTGTCTTCTAGTGTCTTCTCTAGAGGTAGCCGGCTATCGAGGCATCGATAACCGGATAAAGGATGATGGTACATACGGCTTCAATGACGACCTTATGCACTCCGATGAAAATACAAGATGTCTGATTAGGCTATGTCGAGACGCGCCTGCGTAGTGTCCTTGTTTAAGATGGTGGGTTGAAGCTTGGATTCGGGGACGAGAATCCAGAGTTTAATCTTGTGTTGGACTTGTCATCATTGGGCATGTGCGGCGATTCCTTCTTGCAAGCGTGGCCTATGAGTTGTGTATTTTTTGTTTTGATTTTGTCTTTTATCATAGAGTTAGTGGCTATCTGGTGTGGAGTTATTGTTGCTGCTGGATCGAAGGTGGTGCGATACTGGCAGGAGACACGCGGTATGGATCGTCTGTCTTCTAGTGTCTTCTCCAGAGGTAGCCGGCTATCGAGGCATCGATAACCGGATAAAGGATGATGGTACATACGGCTTCAACGACGACCTTATGCACTCCGATGAAAATACAAGATGTCTGATTAGGCTATGTCGAGACGCGCCTGCGTAGTGTCCTTGTTTAAGATGGTGGGTTGTAGCTTGGATTCGGGGACGAGAATCCAGAGTTTAATCTTGTGTTGGACTTGTCATCATTGGGCATGTGCGGCGATTCCTTCTTGCAAGCGTGGCCTATGAGTTGTGTATTTTTTGTTTTGATTTTGTCTTTTATCATAGAGTTAGTGGCTATCTGGTGTGGAGTTATTGTTGCTGCTGGATCGAAGGTGGTGCGATACTGGCAGGAGACACGCGGTATGGGTCGTCTGTCTTCTAGTGTCTTCTCTAGAGGTAGCCGGCTATCGAGGCATCGATAACCGGATAAAGGATGATGGTACATACGGCTTCAACGACGACCTTATGCACTCCGATGAAAATACAAGATGTCTGATTAGGCTATGTCGAGACGCGCCTGCGTAGTGTCCTTGTTTAAGATGGTGGGTTGTAGCTTGGATTCGGGGACGAGAATCCAGAGTTTAATCTTGTGTTGGACTTGTCATCATTGGGCATGTGCGGCGATTCCTTCTTGCAAGCGTGGCCTATGAGTTGTGTATTTTTTGTTTTGATTTTGTCTTTTATCATAGAGTTAGTGGCTATCTGGTGTGGAGTTATTGTTGCTGCTGGATCGAAGGTGGTGCGATACTGGCAGGAGACACGCGGTATGGGTCGTCTGTCTTCTAGTGTCTTCTCTAGAGGTAGCCGGCTATCGAGGCATCGATAACCGGATAAAGGATGATGGTACATACGGCTTCAACGACGACCTTATGCACTCCGATGAAAACACAAGATGTCTGATTAGGCTATGTCGAGACGCGCCTGCGTTGTGTCCTTATTTAAGATGGTGGGTTGAAGCTTGGATTCGGGGACGAGAATCCAGAGTTTAATCTTGTGTTGACTTGTCATCATTGGGCACGTGCGGCGATTCCTTCTTGCAAGCGTGGCCTATGAGTTGTGTACTTTTTGTTTTGATTTTGTCTTTTATCATAGAGTTAGTGGCTATCTGGTGTGGAGTTATTGTTGCGAGCTATGTATCCTCGGATTTTCTTTTTGCTTTTTCCCTGATTGATGTTGTTCGGTTGCTAGATTTTGCTTTTTTTTAGAATATATGGTTATGTGCATTGACCGATGCTGAGCCAAGCCAGGGGTTATCCCCCTTTAAAAAACACATTTGAGTAACAAATACAGTAATCTCGTCAAACATGCCGATCCGGCGTCGAGGGAGTATTCATGTATAACTGTGAAAGTGGTTAGAATAATTTCCGTCTCAAACTGTTTCCGGATCCCTTTTAATAGGATACTGTAAGGCAGAGGCGAAGGACGGAAAGAAATTAAGACGTGGCAAAGTCTTAAGGAAAGAATTCTTTTGATGCAAATCGAAAGAGTCGATACACATTACAGCAAAAAAATCAAATACAATAAAAATGTAGGCATGTTTCAATAGGAAAACAACCTAAAACATATCGATAATGAATCTTTCAATGGCTAGAAGACCCCGGCAATGGCAGTGCCCTACCCGCTAGGCGCCTAGGTCCTGGCTGGAGCTGCCAATGGCGTTGTTGTCGCTGCCCTCTAGGCCCCCAGCCTGCCGTCGTTGGCTGCCCCGTCGCGGTCGCCTGCCTCGTCCTGGCGACCTGGCCAACTGCCGTTGGCTGCCCCGGTGCGGTCGCCCGCCTTGTCCTGGCGACCTGGCTAGCCGGCGCCGCCGCACTAGTTAGGGTTCGCTGCGTCGGCCGCCGGGTGGAGTAAGAAGTGGTGGAGTCGTGGAGACGTGCGTGTGGGGGGAAATATCAGGTGCCCTAAATGAAAATTGAGAAACGAAAATGTGAAATCTAGCATAAATAGTGTCATAAAAAGACAAAAGCAACATTAGACATTATTCACATCTGAATTTGTCTTTTTTGTTTCTGAGAGTAAATTTCGAGTTTGGATCTGAAAATTTTAGGGGTTGTATTCATATTCCTTGTGAGCATTCACATTTTTTTCTGAAATTTTTGAGACATTTAAAATTGATGTTTTCAAATTGGAGCATGGGGAGCACCCCAAGGATAAGGAGCACTTGGTATTTTCCCGTGTGTGCGCGTCTCGATTGGGTCATGTGTTCTCGACCTGGCTCGACACCTCGACCGGTTCATCTGCTTCGTGCGTGGGCGCTCGATCGATTCTAGCCCAACTAGCTGGATGCGTCGGCCCATCTATCCTTTTAGCGTAACACTGCCAGCGGTCAACTCTCCTTTTAGCGTAAAACTGCCAGCTATCAAAACTAGCCAGCCGTAACATACATACGTATACAATTTTTTTGCTCCGAGTCAAGGTATGGCGGCTGCCATACCCTGCCCACTGGAGGCCTCCGCCAGTGCTGTAAGAGATGTTTGACATCCTACAACAATCGGATCTCAACCCGAGTCCGATTGATAATATACTGTACAATATAGGATATGGTATCACTATACACAACCCATTACGATAATTCATTTTTTCTAGTCTGACATTTTGTCCTTCTAAATTCTGGTCCGGTTTATGGATGAAGTTTTAAGTATTAACTACCAATACGTGAATTACATCTTTGCTTATGAGACAAGACATATGCATGTTAGTGATTTATTTAGTTTATTTTAATACCATCTAATGCTTTGTGTGTTCTTAAAGCGTATAAGTAATTAAGTATTAATAATTGCTCATTGCTTATGTATACTTTTAGTTTAAAGCATTTATATATTCTTCGTGTACGAATATGGTAAATGACAGTTTTCAACCCGACGCCGTTTTGTTACCGTACCATGCCTGAATCCGCATAATCCAGTTTCGAATTTGCACAATCCGGTATTCGGATCCGCATCCATTCCGCTTCCGAATCCAAAAATAAATATGGAGTAGGACATGGTATAAGGATTATCTGTCCGAATCCGATCCGGTTTCACTCATGTGCGTGATTTGGATCATGCTTGACTTTCTAAAGGGACACTCTTAGAGCTCTCCTTTTGGTGAATATGAGCTCTAGGCCCTCTCCTCCATAAGACTATATATTTATTAGATTATTTTTACACTCGTGTGGTGACCTTAGCTATGTTTTATTGTCCTTCTCACTTTTGCCATGGTCGCGTCGGCGACATCTATCACCCCTCTGTTGCACGATGGTGCACCGCTTTGCCTCTGGCACCGACGGGGCGACAGTGATTGTTGCCCTGTAGCCTCAACATCGGCTACCTCTACCATAGGCGCCTTACATGGTTCTCGAGATATCTCCGACGTTGTGCATCGCGTCATTGGTGATGCAGTGTCACCTCTGCCCTTTCATGGAAGGCAAGGTCTCTCGACACAGTGACCCCACACCCATCAGCACACAACCCACCCGTTCATCCGACACTAGGCCGTGGTGGTGATCAGTGGTGGTGGTGTCGTATTCTCGGGTCTCCCATGCCGTCATGCGCGATCGTAGACCCGACATTGCTGCCAAGATCTTCTGTTAAGACATCGGCCATGTTGGTGAGCTCTTTTTCCTTCTATGGATCCTAGAGTATTGTTTATATGAATTCATGAATGATGCAATTAGTTAGTATTTTTATAAACCGTGTATGATATTGATATTAATATTGTTTTGTGATAATGATATGAATCTTGCATGGTACTGATATGAAATTGTGATATTGATATGATGTTCCATATTTTCCAACACAAATTCTATCCTTCGCAAGGATAAGCACCGGATTTCCTTTTCTTCTTTCTTGGTAAATAATGTAACAATCCGGTGATTGGGATACCCCAGCTTCAAAAAGGACCATATGTTTGTCAAAACAAAAGAAAAGAAAATTAACTACAATTTGGTTAGCAATCTCAAAACTAACAAAAAGAAAGAGACATCGGTGCAAGTGCAATTTGTGTAAGTCGATCATGTCTACATGGGGTGTGGACATGGCTCCGATTCCGCCATCATGGGGTTCTGCTAGTGCTACTCCGGTGTGGGCACGTGCTCGATCTGGTGGTGCAACATTGCCTAGGGGCCCAATCCCGCCGATGGGTGCTATGTGGATCAGGGTAGTGGCCCTGGGGACGTGCTAGGAGGATCCGCAAGGTGACCGCAACGATGGCGGTCTATGAGGTGGCTGCAATGACGGAGAAATAGGGCTACCTTGCGTTCATATTTCCCTCTCTCTCATCGATGAGATCAAAGGTGGTGCATCAATGACCGGAAGCACGGTGAGGTGTAGGACGGCGGTGCTCAACCTGCATCTCGCATCTTCTCCAACAATCAGGATCCGGTTAGTGATGTGTCGTTAGCCGGTAGCGAGGTTGTTGGCAATGCTGAATTTGATGACAAGTTTGTGAAAACCCGGGTTGTGGCTAGATCAGGCATTTACAAGCTTCATGCCCTTGTTGAAGATGTTTTGTAGCTACACTCGATGCGCATGCCAAGGGTCTCTCCCGGGGGCTTGGCCCAAACGTGGCTCCGCCCGTGAATATAAGGCTGTGTGCATCACTCGATGCGAAGGCCAAGGGTCTTACCCTCATTCCAAAAGAAAGAAAAATAACTAGATGGGCTGTGAGCAATGACTCGTGTCGTTCAGCGAGCATGTTTTGCTACTGACGGTCGACTTGGCCCGTTATCTTGCTGTCTTCTCCTCTCAGCTGCCGTTACTTTGGTGTCTTCTGGCCGTAACCAGAACGATCGATGCAGGATCCACACAATAACGACCGCAGTAGTTCGACATGCCAATATGTGCATCGCAAATGAACGATCGATTGCCATGCCAAACAACAAAGTGAGTACACTGTACACAAATAAAATTCCCAGACGCAATGTGAAGCTTGATGGTTTCTTCTTCCATGAGGGGAAACACACCAGATCGATAGCTGCGTACGTACATCCATCTTACATCACAATCTCTTCCACCCAAGCATGCGCCATTGCCATCTAGCTACATCCACACATGCCTCCATGCACCAGAGATCTCGATCTCTAACACCTACGACGACGACTCACACCACATATACTAGCTAGTTCTTCGGCGTACCCCTGATCTCTTGGCCTTGCACGGCGCCGCCGCGGGGATCGCCTCGCCGTCGGCGGCGGCGGCCCCACCCATCGCCCTTCTCTTCTTTTTCTCCCCCTTCCCCTCACCCATCTCTTCCTCTTCCGCCTCCTCGCGGCGGTGCCCGTGGTCGTCCATCCTCCTCGTGTTCCTGTATATAGCCGCCAGCGACCGGAACCTCGGCCTCCTCCTCGCGACCCCGCCGATGACGGCCTCCTCGTCTTGTCCGCCGCCCTTCGGCCCACCGAGTTTCTCGCGTCTCTTCCCGGTGCTGCTCTCAGCGGCGGGCACCCCCTCTTTACCACCTCCCCGCTTCTCGCCGGCCTTGACGCTGCCCGCGCTCTTGCTCTCCACGTCCGGCACCTTCTCGCCGGCTGCCATGACGCTCTCCGCGGCCCGCGCCTTCTCGCCAGCTGCCTTGACGCTGTCCGCGCTCTTGCTCTCCACGGCCGGCCCCTTCTCGCCGGCCCTGACGCTGTCCGCGCTCTTGCTCCCCACGGCCGGCACCTTCTCGTCAGCCCTGACGCTGTCCGCGCTCTTGCACTCCGACTCGGCGCTGTCGTCGTCGCAGCCGCCGCCGCTGAGCTGGATGAGCTGCTCCGCGGCCTCCATCTCCACCGTGGTCGAGGACGCGGCCGGCGCCTCCCCCATGATACCCGAAGAAATACAGGGCACGAGCGGTCGCAGATCGCCGGGGTGGCCGCGAATGGCGCGCGCGGGATAAATATATATGCTGAAGTATAGGGGAGCGACGACCGGCGACCGGACCGCGTGGGAGGGGGAGGACGCGCGGAGGAGGGGGCGCCAAGGAAAGGAATGACCCGGAAGGTGGCAGGAAGGAAGGAGACTCGTGCCCGCTTTGGTTTGGTTTTCGGTTTTGCCTTTGCTTGCACTCTTGTTGTTTGTTTTGGCCAAGTTTAGGTGCAATGCAAAACGGCTTTGAAACTTGACCCCGTCCGGTTACTTGTTCCTGGCATGTACGTATGCACCGATGTTGACGGGTCGGCGTACCGGAAAAGCTAACAGAAAACCACAGATCTTAATTAGGGACCGCGTCAAGTGCAACTACTGCTGCTAGTTTCTACTATCGCACGCGTGCGCGGAGATATTGCTCTGACGGTGCCCATGTGTGCGCTCATCTTCCACTTGAAATGGATGCTTGTATACTTTGAGAATGTGAAGGAGAAGGAGTGATTTTAAGTTAGGACGGGAGGACCACCAGGCGTACATAATTCAGTGACGACTTGAGAGTCAATATAGGTCACGTTGCAGAGTACACACGACGAGACTAGAAAAACAGCAAATGCAGAACTCATGTGACCAAGCAGTCAATCTCCGGTTGCACTTTAGCTGTGGTGAATCTGTTTCACCGTTTTTTTTATCCCAACAATACGTGGTTAACACCAATGAGAACTTCCAAGAAGCACTCCTGGTCAGGCAATAATACCAGGGAAGATAGTAGAAACCGGCACACAGATAAAGGGAACATGCTAACACCATGGCGAACCAAACCACAACAGAGCAGGCTACAGGTTATTCACACCATGGCACCTCAACCCCATCAGCAGTCTACAAGTTATTCTAGCCAGGCGCAAAACAAAATAGGTACTTTACAGAACGTATAATTTCCTACTGTATTTTCTATACCCCTACTATAGGCCCTTTGATTATGTAAAGAAGAAGAAGAAGAAATCTCAAAGTAGTCAGCAAAATTTATTTACAAAACAAACCGGTCAGACAAAACCTGTATGCACTCGGCCGGTTGGACGGGAAAATCTCCGGACTTCTGACGGTCCGCGGCGGCAAACCGTTCCACCCTTAGTTTATCGCGATTATGAGGAAGCTAATGGAGACATACATGAGGAAGACCGGGTAAAGCGCCAGGGCCTTCCTCCTTGGGTTCACGGCGGTGCTCATGAATGGATACGCTGCCCAGGAGCTCCATGCCAATGTCACTGCCACCACGATGATCTTTAGCATGTCGTTGTCCTTCAGCAGGCAAATCAGAGCTCCCACGTCCATGGGGAACAAGCAGTATCCTAGAAGACTCAGGCTTTGGAAGAAGATGATTTGGCCGCCCTGCAAATGAAACAATGTGGTCATTGCCCCCGGAACACCAGGTGTGTATACATGTGCAAGCAGGTGTGTGCGAGAGAGAAAAGGGTTTAAGTACCAAAAGCAGCACATTCAGCGTGAGGATTATAGCACCAGCAGCAAGTACGGCAAACGCGACAGCAAATACTTCAGACTACAAACACAAAAGGCATGTCATCAAAATCAGTAGGTGACTAGGTGATAGATCAAATAAGAATTAACAAGTGAACTGCAATCATAAGATGAAGCGTTCGTACAGATTAGTGGATCTCCAAGTATACTGGCGTATAGATTAATCAGCATATAAATTTTCTATCAAAATGAAATTAATTTGTTCTACTAGGTGTGAATTCTGTTTGCTGCCGATGAAAACTTCAGAAGAACATCAAATGCCCAAGTTACTGAAAAATGGTTCAAGCTGCACTGCTGCAGCACTTTTTATTTTCATGACAGCTCTCCCTCCTTGGAATAATTTTCATCAAACACTAGATTTTTACTGGACCTCTTGAAGCATTATAAAAGCAAAAGTATGCTACTGAATTGGAGATGCCATGGATAGATTAGTGGAATGGCCAAGGCCACCTAGACGGTTTGCCGGGCAAACTAAAATATTTATAAGCATGTCTCTAGTACCCTTTTCCACAAGGAAAAGTGTAGTCCCCCTTCTAAGAATACACTACCTTCCAGATTTAACAACACTCTCCGCCAAATTTCACTTTACTCCTGAATAATGTATTGTAGGAGTATATGACATGGAATGACTTTTTACTTTTTAAGGATCTTGAGAATGCTCGAGCTCCCTAAGAAGATCGAGAGGCCGACGGCATTGCAAGTCCGAGTCCAGTAGGGTAGTAGAAATTATACAAGAGCAGGCCAGGTGCAAATAGCATGGCAATGGAGAAATCTCCCTATGCTCTTTATGCTCTTTTATTCTTTACAAAAGTGCACTTCTAATCCTAGTTTGTAAAGCAAGTTCGCAAAACACATGCAACAAATAAGAATATGCTGGAGATGTCTAATCATCCCGCCTTAACACTGTTTTGGTTTGTAACCAAGGATCTCCATCCCCTGCTGAATCTTCAATACATACAACAGCAGTTATCAGGTCATCTACAGCAGTTATCAACAGCAGTTATCGGCCTCATGAATTATATACTTCAAAGGTTTGTATCAGTTCATTATTCTAACGAAAGTATTTCAAACGCAGGTGTTGCACCCAGCTAACTGAATTTGATGGGTTTGGATTTGAAATAACCTTCCTGACTGAGGCCGACCACGAGAGAGTGAGGCCGAGGAAGACGATGAAGAAGAAGGGGCCCCAGAGATCCCAGTCCCGGAGCGCCTTGCCGGGGTCCTCGCGGTAGGGGTTGGGGAAGACGACGAGCTTGAGGTTGCTGACGATGCGGGTGAGGTCGCGCTTGACGGTGTCCCAGACGGGCTCCGTGAGCGTGTTGGCGGGGCTCCCGAACCCGTCCGCGCCGATGGGAATGGCGACGGAGGCGGAGGCGGAAGGGAGCGGCGCGGAGGAGAAGGTGGGGGGCGGCTGGGGCCTGAAGCTGGCCGGAGGGGGCACGGGAGGGATGTTGGCGACGGGGATGGACGCGCGCGGAGGGGAGGGCGGCCGCGCGGGCAGGACGGCGGCGGCGGTGGGGGCGACGTGGATGAGGCTCTCGATCTCGTCCATGTCGGACTGCGCCGACGAGGGGTGCAGCGGGATGGTGTCGCCCTGGGGCTGCGCGTGCGACATCGTCGGGCGCGCGGGTTAGGGCTCCGCCGGGCGGCGAGATCTCGTGGCCGCGGGAGGGCGGCGGGCCGGCGAGCGAGACGAGAAGGGCGACGGCGAACGGCGGACCAGACCAGGGGAGGAAGGAGCACGCGACGAGGGGGTTGCACGGACGGACGGAACTGGCTGTCGAATGGCGCGAGCGCGGCCCGACTCGGTGTGCCTGCGTTTTTTTTTTCGTGATTCGCAACTTTTCCCTTTATTTTTGGTGCGGATATGGAGGTGGTTCGTTTATCAAGCCTCCACAGGAGAAGTACGGCCCGGACTGAAGTCCCCAAGAAGACGGGCGAAAATGCAAGTTTTCAGCTAACAATTCGCAACACGACTCGGTCTGGTTTGATGCCATTTGTTGCTAAACGAATTTGAGTGGCCGAAATAGTTTTTGCACTCCCCTCACGGCGACGTCTAGGGTTTCCCTTCTCTCGCCGGACTTCTAATCCGGTGTCAATTTCGTTTCACCAATCCTTATAATCTTCAGGGTTCCAATTGTTCGAGCTGGTGAAGGAGGAGGCAAGTGCGCAAAGTCACCTTTACCGGTTCCGGTAGCTAGCGGTGGTCTTCCCACCAACGAGCAACTTATACCACATTGTGACGACCGAACCTTGGAAGGGGATCGATCGCACAAAGAATTTGGGATGAGGAGAGTAGACGACGAGGCGAGGTAGGAGAAGGGGGTCGAGATTCAGAATGAGAGAGTTCAATTACTCGCTGCCTTGTCCCTCGAGGACCAGGGCTTTAGTATAGACAGACCCACACACCACGACTCTTGCTAGTCCATCGCTACGCAGTAGCAGGTGTGACAATCCCCCCCCCCTTGAGCAAGAGCGTCTGCATCCCAACACGGAGCTGCTGGGTAACGATGACGAAGTACAGTGTAATCCTCCCATGTTGCTGCATCAGGAGAAAGGGAGGTCCATTGAACAGGGACCTGCACGAATGAAGTGTTCCCCTTTTTCACCATGCGTCGATCCAGGATCAGTTCTGGCTGTAGTGGAGTTGCTGTCAGGTCTGGGGGTCGAGGTAATTCAGAGAAGACCGGTGAGTAATCTTGTGTGAACGGCTTCAGTTGGGAGGCGTGGAACACAGGATGGATACGACTGCCTGCTGGTAACTCCATCTTGTATGCCATGGAGCCGATCCTTTGCTCGACGGACACTAGTAGGAAAATGGGCTTTTACCCCGGTTCATAAGGGCCTTTAGTCCCGGTTCAGGAATCGGGACTAAAGGGTCGTTACTAATGCCCTAGCCCTTTAGTCCCGGTTCTTACACGAACCGGGACTAAAGGCCGTCCACGTGGCTGGTGCGGGGAGCCCAGGCAGGAGGGCCTTTGGTCCCGGTTGGTGCCACCAACCGGGACCAATAGGCATCCACGCGTCAGCACCTGGCAGGAGCTGAGGTTTTTGTTTTTTTAAGGGGGTGGTTTAGGGGTTTTGGGGGGTTAATTTAGGTGTTTCATATATTGTGTTAGCTAGCTAATTAATAGAGAGAAGTGTCCTCTCTTATCTCCGTGCTTGATCGACGCTACGTACTATATACGTATGGAGAGGAGTAGACACGCTAGCTAGTAATCAAATGAAGGAAACAGAAGATCGTCATGAACATATGCATACAGAGAGAAGTGATATCGACCACCTCTCCTTCTCCGAGATATTGGTCGAACAACAAGTTCTCGTATATCTATCCGACACTACCGGCTACATATATACAATAATTATCTCTTACAATACAATCTCCTAATTATATTGTAGGAACACAGGGTCCACATAGTATTCTCCGTTTTCAGCGATCACGTGGTCAAGGAAGAATGCCGCCAATTCCTCTTGAATTCCTAGCATACGATCTTCTGCTAGGAGTTGATCCCGCTTCCGAAAAATCTAATTTGAAGAAGGGGGTCAATACATATATATATGAATAAATGAAACTCAACACAAATGATGGTAATAAAATAAAATTGTGAATATTATTGCTTACGCACTTCATATTGTTCTTCAGTGGAGCCCCGCTCACAGGTATGGTAGCGGATGGACTCGCAAACGTAGTATCCACAGTAATTATTCCCGGGTTGCTGCCACAACCACTTTACAAGAAATAGAGGTCAATCAAACTGATAAGCAAGCATGCTAAATGGTATTGATCAAACTAGCGCTTGAATCACTAGGAGATGCGCGGAACATGCTACTATAGTACTTACTTTCGGGTGTCTAAATTGCAGCTGGTTCGGCAGTCCCGGGGCTTTTGAGGTGAATTTTCTCCAAACCCTGCCAGACAAAGAAAACAATTACTTGATATCAGGAAATGAACAAAGTTGCTGATATGGTGGATAATGATCGATTTAACTTACTTCTGGAGCATTTGAGTCATGTTCGCATAGTCCTGGGGATCTTTTCGTCTCGAGTCTAAGACGGTTACTACTCCCGGCTCAAGCTTAATCTCTAGGAGAATATAGTGGAAGCTGCGCATGCATGCATAAGTCATCAATTACATTACCATAACCTGGACTAATAAGGGAAACCGAATATGCAGAAGACAGTAACACTCACTTGAAGTTGTAAGGAAAGAGTATTATATCTTTGTTTTGATTTAATACCAACGATTGTAGCAAGTTGGCCTTGGCTTCTTTGGGATGTTTTTCAACCGTATATGCATCTATGAGATTTGTGTTGATGAACCCAATATCACCGATTTGTCTTTTCTTCAATTCGGCGATCTTCAATCTGCATAATATAGTGAGGATAAGTATAAATACATGCAATGAAAGAGCTGACCTATATAGAGAGACTTAATGACAGAAGTAGTACTACTTACAGACAGTAGCAAGTGATCGTTGTTTTATCGAGGGACTTTAGATTGTAAAACTGGAAGAAATCCTCAAATGGAACATTCAGCAGTTCAATTCCAACGAGGTCATGCTCCGGTTTTACTCTCAGCGTCAAAGTACTCATCCCATCAGACTCTCTGCAGGTTTTCATGTACCAATCATGTAGTCTTCGCATCATCGTGCTTAGAGATCTGACATCTTTGACGAGAGGCTTCCCGTAATGGTATTTGTGGTTGTCCACCTCCATGATTTCATAATGTACATCGTCGGGCAGGTAATCTCCAAGATTGCTATAACCGGGCACCATACCCGGATCATTAGCGACGATGTCTTTTGACACCTTCAGCGGGGGGCATGATTGGTTCGCTTGTTCGCCGAGCTGGGCAATTTTTTCCCAGCTCGTCGTTCTTTCATCCTTTTATCACTGACAGTACTTCCCGACCGCTCCGCTTCGGCATATGCCTTTCCAAGAACGCGCTCATAGTTGCCTCTCGGCGGAGACTTTGGTGGTTTTGTCAGGGCAGCCAGAGTGCGCTTTGCTTTCACCGGATCTACCTTCTCCTCCGGAGGTGGATGTTTCTTTGCTTTGACCCCTTCAAAGAAGTTCTTCACTTCGGCTCGCACGATCTCCGCGTTCTCCTCCTCGGTCCTCTCATATGGTAACTTCTCTGGAGTCTTCAGAGAAGGACCGAATCTGTATTGGCTCCCGCCTCTGGCAGCTGTACTGCTAGACGCCGGCAGAGCAGACGGAGTGGCTGCGGCTGTCTTCTTTCCTTGCTTACGAGGCGGAGGAGAAGGACTACGACGCGCCGGAGCAGCCGCAGCGGCGGCGGGTCTCTTCCACCCTTGCTGACGAGGCGGAGAAGGAGGAGGCTGGCTGCTCTGGCGCGCCGGCGCTGGCGGAGAAGGAGGCGGAGTGCCGCCACGCGCTGGAGAAGGAGGCTGAGTGCCCTGATCACTCGCCGGAGGAGGAGGCGGAGGAGGAGGCGGAGTGCCCTTACTCGCCGGAGCCGTCCAGTTCGGAAGCTTGATGAGCTCCTTCCGCCATAGGCATGGAGTCTTCAGAGCTAAACCCAGCCGAGTCTCCCCTTCACCGGTAGGGTGGTCAAGCTGGAGGTCCTCAAATCCCTCCGTTATTTCATCCACCATCACCCTAGCATATCCTTCTGGAATCTGCCGGCAGTGGTAGGTTGCGCCGGGTTCAGTAGGTAAAACAGAGCCAACAGCCGCCTTGACTTTCAAGTTCTGCCATTCCGCCATAAGGTGGCAATGTTGAGACTCCGTGATAGCATCCACGGGGTAGCTAGGAGTAGCCGCATGCTCCAGCTGAGGCAGCTCGGTGGAAGCCACGCTGCTTCTACGCTGAGATGGCGGTGTAGCTTCGGGGGTAGTTTCGGCATCTCTATTGCCGTCTCGTTCCTCTAGCACTTGAACCCTTTCGTGCAGACGCTGAATTTGGATCTGCTCCACTTTTTTCCTCCTCTCCTGGGTTTTGTAACCGCCCGCGTCCGGAAAACCAGCCTTCCACGGAACGGAGCCTGGCGTGCCTCGTGTCCGTCCAGGGTGCTCAGGATTCCCGAGGGCCATTGTGAGCTCGTCGTTCTCTCTGTCTGGAACGAATGTCCCTTGCTGCGCTGCATCGATATAGTGCTTAAGCTTCTTGACGGGTATTGCAAGTTGCTCGTCCGTCCAATGACACCTCCCTGATACAGGGTCCAAGGTTCCGCCAGCCCCGAAGAACCAAGTCCGGCAATGGTCTGGCCAGTTCATTGTCTCTGGTTCGATCCCTTTATCAAGCAGATCCCTCTCAGACTTGGCCCACTTAGGCCGGGCTTTGAGGTAGCCACCTGACCCCGTGCGATGGTGAAGCTTCTTCTTCGCAACATTCTGCTTGTTTGTCGCTGACATCTTCTTACTCTTTTCCGATGTCTTGTGGGCCACAAATGCGGGCCAGTGATCTCTGATCTTCTCATACCGGCCGACGAATTCTGGTGTCTCTTCTTTGTCGACAAAAGTTTTCAGCTCATTCTTCCATCTCCTGAATAGGTCTGCCATCTTCTTCAGAGCATGAGACTTGATTAATTGCTCTATAACTGGCTTCTCCGGATCCTCCTCTGGCGGTAGGGTGAAATTTGCCTTCAGCTCAGTCCAAAGATCATCTTTCTGCATATCATTGACATAAGACACCTCAGGGTCTTCCTTCTTAGGCTTATACCATTGGTGGATGCTGATCGGGATCTTGTCCCTAACTAGAAGCCCGCACTGAGCAGCAAAAGCATCCTTTGTCCGGAGGGGTTCAATCGGTTGGCCGTCGCGCGCGATTGCTGTGATCTCAAACCTTTCATCCGAGCGCAACTTTCTCTTCGGGCCTCGTCTCTTTACCGCAGTTGTGCTCGATCCGGAGGGCTAGAAAAAAGAAGAAAGACGAGTGTTAATTAATATGTGTACATACCAAAACAATGAATGCATCAATTAGCTAGTCAGCACAGGCTTAACTAATATATTTACCTGGTCGGACTCTGTTCGGTCACCGGAGCCGTCACCACGGGCTCCTTCTTGCACCAGCATTGGGTCACCGGAGCCATCATAATCATGTCTTTCCTCCTCCACTCTTCGATCACCGCAGCCTGCTTCTTCACCCTGTTCTTCCAGACCATCATTGTCGGTAAGATACGACAAGATATCACCTCCGGCTAAGATTATGTCTCCCAACACATCTTCTGCTTGCTCATCTCGTCCGTGCTCCATTATTTCTGCAAATATTACAACATGGCAATTATTACACAAACATGACAGCAGGTGGATATATTAGTGCAAACGTAGACCTAGCTTATTCCGGGTTTGGGGTGGCCTAGGCAACGCTTCAAGGGTAGGGGCGCGGCGGGAGGGGGTAGGAGACCGACATCGTTTTTTTCTAGGGTTTGGGTGTCCTCGAGAGTTTTGGTCGAGCGAGAGGGCCGGGGGGTGCTCCCGTGGTATAAGTTATCACGGTCGAGAGGGGGTATACATATCGACCGTCCATCATGTCGAAGTTATCTGGGAGGGAGTTATATATATCGACAACGACGACATACATACACGGGAAAATAATGTTATCGGGGAGGGGGTATATATCGACCCCCCCCCCCACGTGTTGAAGTTATCGGGAGGGGGTTTTATATCGACAACGACGACATACATACACGGGAAAATAATGTTATCGAGGAGGGGGTATATCGACCCCCCCTCGTGTTGAAGTTATCCCCCCTCGTGTTGAAGTTATCGGGAGGGGGTAATATCGACAACGACAACATACATACACGGGAAAATAATGTTATCGGGGAGGGGGTATATCGACCCCCCCCCCACGTGTTGAAGTTATCAGGAGGGGGTTATATCGACAACGACGACATATATACACGGGAAAATAATGTTATCGGGGAGGGGGTATATCGACCCCCCCTCGTGTTGAAGTTATCCCCCCTCGTGTTGAAGTTATCGGGAGGGGTATATATCGACGACGACAGACCCGATAAAACATAAGAAAACGAAGAAGAAATAAAAAGAGGAGAGAAGAAGAAAGGAATAGAGGAGAGGATTGAAGAAAAAAAGAAGAAAAAAAAAGAAGAAAAAAAAGAGGAGAAGAAGAAAGGAATAGAGGAGAAGAAGAAAAATAGAATATTTTCTATTTTTTTTCTTTTCTATTTTTCTTCTTCTCCTCTATTCCTTTCTTCTTCTCCTCTTCTTTTTCTTCTTTTTTCCTCTTCTTATTTATATCTCCTCTTCTTCCTCTCCTCTTCTTCTTTCTTTCCTCTTCTTATTTTCTTCTTTCCTATCCTTCTTTTTCTTCTTCTTCCCTTCCTAGCTAGATATATAAAACTTTTCTAAAATTGTAACTTTTGCATATATAAAACTTTTCCATGTGGATCATCATTTCTCATATATATCGAATATATATCCATTGTCATATATAAAAACTTTCTATATATGAACAAAAACTTTCTATGAACAAAAAAACATTTTTGACATATATATTCATACATTTTGAACATCTACATACATACAATTTTTTTTGTTCACATATACATTATAGCCACATACACATATACATCACATATGAACAAAAAAATTAAACTAATAAAAAAACAGAGCCGGGGCGGCGGCTCTCACAGCGGGGGCGGCTAGGACGATGGCGACGGCGGGGGCGGGGGCGGCGAGGGCGCCGGCGCGCGGGGCCGGGACGGGGCGGGGGCGGCGAGGGCGCCGGCGAGCACGCGCGGGCCGGGCAGGGGGGCTTGGGGCGCCGATGCGGCGCGCGCGAGCAGGGGAGCACGAGGCGGGGCGGCGCGTGGGTGCAGGGCGACGGCGACGAGCACCGGGCGGCGACCCGTCGAGGTAAGGGCGCGGGGCGACGGCGATGAGGAGCGGGCGGCGACGGCGAGCACGGGCAGCCTGGCGGCGTCGGGGGCAACTGGCGAGGTATGTCGAAAATTTCCTAAGTGTGGACTTATATAGCAAAGCCTTTAGTCCCGGTTCGTGGCACCAACCGGGACTAAAGGTGGGCATTAGTCCCGGTTGGTGCCACCAACCGGGACCAAAGGCCTCTTTTCAGCAGCCCAAAGGGCGGGAAGCGGCGGCCTTTGGTCCCGGTTGGTGGCACCAACCGGGACTAAAGGGGGGGGCATTGGTCCCGGTTGGTGCCACCAACCGGGACCAAAGGCCTTGCGCTGCCCGCGGCCAAAAGTTTAGTCCCACCTCGCTAGTTGAGAGGGGCTCGGAGTGGTTTATAAGCCCCACTGCGGCTGCCCTCTCGAGCTCCTCTCAAATGCAGGCTTACGGGCCTAATGTCACACTGTGCTGTCTGTTGGCCTATTGGGCCTTCTGCGGGCCTGAATCCTGGCCCAGGTTGGGTTTCTAGTCGTATTCAGGCCGTGGTGGCCCAATAGGTGGCAGTTTTTAAAAAAAAATCCAGTTTTTTGTTCTGTTTTTTGCATTATTTATTTTCTTTTGTTTTTTGCTTTATTTTTTAATTCTTTTTGCTTTTAGGTCAGCAAAATTATAAACTGTCTGTTAGTGCCATTAGTTTTAGAAAACATATAAACTTTCTATTAGTGCCATTAGTTCTTTATGAAAATTCTTTTTGCTGTATTTAATTTTTTTGTTTTCTTTTTTGCTATATTTATTTTGTTTTGTTTCTACTTACAACAAAAAACTTATTTATTTTATTTTGTTTCTAATTACTTATTTATTTTACTTTATGATAATTCTTTCTGCTATTAAAGTTTCTATCAAAAAAAGTTCTTTATGAAAATTCTTTTTGCTTTTAATGATTAAAAATAAAAAAGAGGCGCAATGCGCGTTGATTTGCTTCAAGCCTTTCGGAATAGTGTAGACTGCACTGCACATATATAGCTCGATGCAGTCTACCTTATTCCTCAAGGCTTGAAGCTAAGCAACGTGAGCATTGCGCCTCTTCTTCATCGTCTCTGCACTCAGGGCTTATAAACCGCTCCTAGTGCCTCTCAGCTAGTGAGGTGGGACTAAAAAACTGCTTAGCTAGTAAGAAACTCTAGTACCGGTTCGTGCCACGAACAGGTACTAAAGGTGCTCGTGGGGCCACAGCCTCATTAGTACCGGTTCGTGGCACCAACAGGGACCAAAGGGTGGAATTGGTCCCGGTTCGTGCCACCAACCGGGACCAATGGCCTTGCACAGCGGCGTGGTGGTGAGTTTAGTCCCACCTCGCTAGCTAAGAGAGAGCCGCACCTGTTTATAAGGTGCGGTGCGCCTGAGCTGTCGAGCTCCTCTCTAAAGCAGGCTTACGGGCCTAACCTCTTTGCACTCAGGGCTTATAAAGCATTTCAAATGAACTCTGAAAAGGTTGAAAGTTGGCATGGTATCATCATTTCATCCACATAGCATGTGCAAGAAAGTTGAGAGGGTTACGGCAAAAACTAGATGCACTTCTTGTACAAAACGGACAATGGTATCATACTCGTCTATTACAAAGTTGGCATGGTATCATCATACTAGTCGCGGGAGAAAGTCTTCACTTTTTCTTCACTTGTGTCATTTGCTTATTGCGCCATAACCATGGATAATCTTCATCGTTTATCAGGATGCTTGGGTCAGCCTTGACTTTGAAGGGAGGAATTTCATGAAACTTTTCATAATCTTCAGACATGTCTGTCTTGCCCTTCACTCCCACAATGTCCCTTTTTCCTGAAAGAACTATGTGCCGCTTTGGCTCATCGTATGATGTATTCGCTTCCTTATCTTTTCTTTTCCTCGGTCTGGTAGACATGTCCTTCACATAGATAACCTGTGCCACATCATTGGCTAGGACGAACGGTTCGTCAGTGTACCCAAGATTGTTCAGATCCACTGTTGTCATTCCGTACTGTGGGTCTACCTGTACCCCGCCTCCTGACAGATTGACCCATTTGCACTTAAACAGAGGGACCTTAAAATCATGTCCGTAGTCAAGTTCCCATATGTCCATTATGTAACCATAATATGTGTCCTTTCCCCTCTCGGTTGCTGCATCAAAGCGGACACCGCTGTTTTGGTTGGTGCTCTTTTGATCTTGGGCGATCGTGTAAAATGTATTCCCATTTATCTCGTATCCTTTGTAAGTCAATACAGTCGAAGATGGTCCCCTGGACACGAGTACAACTCATCACAAACAGTGGTGTCACCTCTGAGACGTGTTTCCAACCAACTGCTGAAAGTCCTGATGTGTTCACATGTAATCCAGTCGTCACACTGCTCCGGGTGTTTGGAGCGCAGACTGTTCTTGTGTTCATCGACATACGGGGTCACCAAGGTAGAGTTCTGTAGAACTGTGTAGTGTGCTTCAGACCAAGAATATCCGTCCCTGCATATTATTGAGTTCCCCCTCCAAGCGTGCCTTTTCCAGTCAGTCTCCTCTCATACCGCGATTTAGGGAGACCTATCTTCTTAAGACCAGGAATGAAGTCAACACAAAACCCAATGACATCCTCTGTTTGATGGCCCATGGAGATGCTTCCTTCTGGCCTAGCGCGGTTACGGACATATTTCTTTAGGACTCCCATGAACCTCTCAAAGGGGAACATATTGTGTAGAAATACGGGCCCCAGAATGACAATCTCGTCGACTAGATGAACTAGGACGTGCGTCATGATATTGAAGAAGGATGGTGGGAACACCAGCTCGAAACTGACAAGACATTGCGCCACATCACTCCTTAGCCTTGGTATGATTTCTGGATCGATCACCTTCTAAGAGATTGCATTGAGGAATGCACATAGCTTCACAATGGCTAATCGGACGTTTTCCGGTAGAAGCCCCCTCAATGCAACCGGAAGCAGTTGCGTCATAATCACGTGGCAGTCATGAGACTTTAGGTTATGGAACTTTTTCTCTGGCATATTTATTATTTCCTTTATATTCGACGAGAAGCCAGTCGGGACCTTCATACTGAGCAGGCATTCAAAGAAGATTTCTTTCTCTTCTTTCGTAAGAGCGTAGCTGGCAGGACCTTCATACTGCTTCGGAGGCATGCCGTCTTTTTCGTGCAAACGTTGCAGGTCCTCCCGTGCCTCAGGTGTATCTTTTGTCTTCCCATACACGCCCAAGAAGCCTAGCAGGTTCACGCAAAGGTTCTTCGTCACGTGCATCACGTCGATTGAAGAGCGGACCTCTAGCTCTTTCCAGTAGGGTAGGTCCCAAAATATAGATTTCTTCTTCCACATGGGTGCGTGTCCCTCAACGTCATTCGGAACAGCTAGTCCGCCGGGACCCTTTCCAAAGATTACGTGTAAATCATTGACCATAGCAAGTACGTGATCACCGATACGCATGGCGGGCTTCTTCCGGTGATCTGCCTCGCCTTTGAAATGCTTGCCTTTCTTTCGACATTGATGGTTGGTCGGAAGAAATCGACGATGGCCCAGGTACACATTCTTCCTGCTTTTGTCCAGGTATATACTTTCAGTGTCATCTAAACAGTGCGTGCATGCGTGGTATCCCTTGTTTGTCTGTCCTGAAAGGTTACTGAGAGCGGGCCAATCGTTGATGGTTACAAACAGCAACGCGTGCAGGTTAAATTCCTCCTGTTTGTGCTCATCCCACGTACGTACACCGTTTCCATTCCACAGCTGTAAAAATTCTTCAACTAATAGCCTTAGGTACACATCAATGTCGTTGCCGGGTTGCTTAGGGCCTTGGATGAGAACTGGCATCATAATGAACTTCCGCTTCATGCACATCCAAGGAGAAGGTTATACATACATAGAGTCACGGGCCAGGTGCTGTGATTGCCGCTCTGCTCCCCGAAAGGATTAATGCCATCCGCGCTTAAACCAAACCATACGTTCCTTGGGTCAGCTGCAAACTCAGCCCAGTACTTTCTCTCGATTTTTCTCCACTGCGACCCGTCAGCGGGTGCTCTCAACTTCCCGTCTTTCTTACGGTCCTCACTGTGCCATCGCATCAACTTGGCATGCTCTTCGTTTCTGAACAGACGTTTCAACCGTGGTATTATAGGAGCATACCACATCACCTTCGCAGGAACCCTCTTCCTGGGGGCTCGCCGTCAACATCACCAGGGTCATCTCGTCTGATCTTATACCGCAATGCACCGCATACCGGGCATGCGTTCAGATCCTTGTACGCACCGCGGTAGAGGATGCAGTCATTAGGGCATGCATGTATCTTCTGCACCTCCAATCCTAGAGGGCATACGACCTTCTTTGCTGCGTATGTACTGTCGGGCAATTCGTTATCCTTTGGAAGCTTCTTCTTTAATATTTTCAATAGCTTCTCAAATCCTTTGTCAGGCACAGCATTCTCTGCCTTCCACTGCAGCAATTCCAGTACGGTACCGAGCTTTGTGTTGCCATCTTCGCAATTGGGGTACAACCCTTTTTTGTGATCCTCTAACATGCGATCGAACTTCAGCTTCTCCTTTTGACTTTCGCATTGCGTCCTTGCATCGACAATGACCCGGCGGAGATCATCATCATCGGGCACTGGTTCCTCTTGATCTTCAGCAGCTTCCCCCTTGCAGCATCATTGGGCACATCGTCTGGTTCCTCTTGATCTTCAGCAGCTTCCCCCGTTGCAGCATCACCGTATTCAGGGGGCACATAGTTGTCATCGTCCTCTTCTTCTTCGCCTTCTTCCATCATAACCCCCATTTCTCCGTGCCTCGTCCAAACATTATAGTGTGGCATGAAACCCTTGTAAAGCAGGTGGGCGTGAAGGATTTTCCGGTCAGAGTAAGACTTCGTATTCCCACATGTAGGGCATGGACAACACATAAAACCATTCTGCTTGTTTGCCTCAGCCACTTCGAGAAAATCATGCACGCCCTTAATGTACTCGGAGGTGTGTCTGTCACCGTACATCCATTACCGGTTCATCTGCATGCATTATATATAATTAAGTGTGTCAAAAAACCATTACAGAACATCATGAATAGATAATTAAGTGACCAAATTAATAGAAGTTCATCATCACATTAGAACCAAAGTACATACATAGTTCTCATCTAACAACATATATATAGCTCTTCAGAGCATCTAATTAATTAAACCATACATTGAAACTATGTAAAATATTTCAATGCGAAAACAAATGCGATCATAATCGCAACCAAGGTAACAATTGATCCAACGACATAATGATACCAAGCCTCGATATGAATGGCATATTTTCTAATCTTTCTAATCTTCAAGCGCATTGCATCCATCTTGATCTTGTGATCATCGACGACATCCGCAACATGCAACTCCAATATCATCTTCTCCTCCTCAATTTTTTTTATTTTTTCCTTCAAGTAATTGTTTTCTTCTTCAACTAAATTTAACCTCTCGACAATAGGGTCGGTTAGAATTTCCGGTTCAACCATCTCCTAGATAAATAAAATCTATGTCACGCTGGTCGATATATTTGTCATAAACAATAAATGAATCAAATAGTTATAAAAAGATAATATATACCACATCCGAATCATAGACAGGACGAGGGCCGACGGGGGCGGATACCAAAACCATCGCACTATGTAATAAGAAGGAATAAAATAGTAAGAAAATTAGACAAGTATCTATCTAAAGTAATAATTTTTTTCTTTCAAAAAGAAGATAAGAACAAGAGGCTCACCACGGTGGTGCCGGCGACGAGATCGGCTCGGGCGGTCGACGGCGGTGAAGACGGGAATGGGACGTGACGGGCCGCTAAACCTAGACAAATCTCGAGGAAAATGGAGTTTTGAGGTCGAGCTTCGAGAGGACAAAGCTTAACTAGTGTGGCTCGGGCATTTCATCGAACACCTCATGTGCATAGGAGGTGAGCTAGAGCACCACAAAGCCCTCCCCTCGCCGGCCAGAGAAAAACAGAGCACTGGAGTGCTCTGGTCGCGGGCGAGGGGTATATATAGGCACCTCATTGGTCCCGGTTCGTGGCATGAACCGGTACTAAATCTGGGCCTTCTGTCTCGATTCATGCCAAGAACCGGGACAAATGGTTGTGGGCCAGGAGCGAGGACCATTAGTCCCGGTTCATGGCTTGAACCGGGACAAATGGTTCCATACGAACCGGGACCAATGCCCACGAGGCCCCGGCCGGCCCCCTGGGCTCATGAACCGGGACGAATGCCCCCATGGGTCCCGGTTCGTGACTGAACCGGGGCTAATGTGAAAACTGCCCTGTGACCTATGCCCTGTTTTCTACTAGTGAGAGAAGAGCCCAAAGAACTTGAAGGCCAATTTGGGGCAAGAGCGAGTTGCTACAGTAGACTGGGCATAGGGTTGCAATTTCAGCAATACTTGTTCACCCACTGCAAAGGATCGCTCCGTTCTGTTGCGGTCCGCCTTCTGTTTGTACCTGTTCTGTGCCCGAGCTAACTACAGTCGCAGAACATTATTGTGCTTTGCCCACTCCAAGTCAGCACTAGTATCCTCCGGCAAGTGTGTAGCAAGGTCTGGTAGGCCTCCCAAATTTGGTTCTTGGTCGTACAAAGCTTTGAAAGGAGATGTATTCAGTGAAGAATGATGTGTAGTATTGTACCAGAACTCTGCAGTGGGAAGCCATTTACGCCATTGCTTCGGGTTGTTATGAACGGCACATCTTAGGTACATCTCAAGGCACTGATTCACGCGTTCACTTTGGCCATCAGTTTAAGGATGGTATGATGTTGAATAACTGAGTTTGGTGCCTGCTGCGTCGAGCAATCCACGCCACATTGCACTGGTAAAGATCTTGCCACAATCTGAAACGATCGAGTGAGGAACGCCATGCAATTTGATGATATTGTCCCAAAAGGCACGAGCAACTGTAGCTGCTGTAAATGGGTGACGAAGAGGAACAAAATGGGCATATTTCGTTAAGCGATCAACTACCACCATGATCACTTTATAACCTTCAGAAGTTGGCAACCCTTCGACAAAATCCATGGTGATGTCACGCCAAGGTTCTGTAGGTATCGGCAGTGGCTGGAGGAGGCCTGGAGTTTTCAGGTGTTCGTGTTTGGCATGCTGGCAGGTTGCACATTGACGCACAAAATCCTCCACTGCCTGTTTCATGCCACGCCAAGCAAAGAGCTTCTTGATCCGTTGATAAGTTGTTGTTACTCCGGAGTGGCCACCCACGGCGCGACGAAAAACTTCCCAGGTAATGTCAGTATGTGTCTGTCGGAAAGCCCAGAGCCAGAGCGCGGCATGGCCCTCGATGTAGAGAGCCACTGTCGCCACCCAGTTGTGCAGTGGCACTTGGTACAGCTCAAAATATGCGAGACAACGATCCAGCCAGACTCGCGGGGCCTCGCCCTCGAAACGGGGAAATTGGTGCTTCGGAGGATGGGGCACGTACTCGTCGCGCTGTCTCGGTGGCGACGCACGCCCCGACGGTGCGTGCTGCGCCCCTGGTACGGGCAGCAGTGACGGTCCCTCATTGACGAGTCAGGCAGCCTAGACCGGGCCTGTGAGGACTTGCAGAATTGGGAGGGCGCTTGGAGGTGGCGGGGCACGCAGATCGTGCGGTGGAGGCTGGACCGGCGCCTCCCGAGTCGGTGCAGAGCGGAGCGGGGTCGTCGCGGGTTCGTCGACCTGTGAGCCGGTGGACGGAGTCGAGGAGGCAGACGGGGAAGCCACCTTGCGGACATCATCCACCTCTACCTGTGTTAGACCGATCTGCTTCGCCAGACTCTTCAGCTCGAGTGAGACCTGCGCGTTGAACGTGGTCTGCGCCTCTGCCCGCTTGTCCGCCAGGATCTTCTCTTTGTCAAACTTGGAGAGCAGCGTCTCCATCAGGGCAGTGAGATTCGCTGACTGCTCTCCCATGGCGGCTAGTAGTTGCCGCGTCTGGACCGAAGGCTTGGACGGCGCCGTTGCACCTGCCCCGAGCAGATCGAACCCCGCGTAGGATTTCGGGCGACCTCACCGGAGTGAAATCGCACCTACGGCGGTGGATGTTACCGATCCGGCCAAGGGAGTAGGGGTGACGCGGCGGCGAAATTATTTTCTCCAGGAAATTGTGGCTCTGATTACCAATTGTGACGACCGAACCTTGGAAGGGGATCGATCGCACAAAGAATTTGGGATGAGGAGAGCAGGCGATGAGGCGAGGTAGGAGAAGGGGGTCGAGATTCAGAACGAGAGAGTTCAATTACTCGGTGCCTTGTCCCTCGAGGACCAGGGCTACAGACAGACCCACACACCACTCACTTGGGCCACATGCGGCCCCAAGGCTACCCACTGGGCTCAGCCCACCTCTTACCACTTCTCCTACTCTTGCTAGTCCACCGCTACGCAGTAGCAAGTGTGACAATTATACGGTTGTTGTATTTGATTCTTTTGAACCATTTGCATACTTGGTACTTTCCTTCTCATGGACCCACCATGTAGATGCCATTTTTCTCTCATCCATTCCACTCATGTACAATTACATGCACTGCTTAACTCTCTCTCCATCAAAACCTATTCTTTATTTATATATTTTAAACCATAACTCTATTTTTGAAACTTTTTATATATTTGAACTCCTGGCGCGAGGACTATGAGAACAAGACCAATGGATACACTTTAAACACGTTTAAATTTTAGCATTTCAATCAACTTAGTTCACTCAATCTATTTCAGTGTGTTTCTAAATGACTTTCTTATGTTTCTTCGTTCACTCATTTCAGTTTCAGTTATATTTCACATATATCAGCTTCTTGAAACATTTTTTTCTAAATGAGTGAAATTAGCTCTTGAAAATACTTGAAGCATGTCCTTTCAAAAGAAATGTGTGAAAATAGTCTTTTGAAATGAGTGAAATTAGCTCCAAAAAATAATTGAAACATGTCTTTCAAGTAAATTAGTCCTTTGAAATGAGTGAAATAAGTTTTATTTGAATTATATTTTGTATATAAGTGAAATTAGTTTTCAAATTGAAAAATCATTTTTTGTGAAACTCATTTTTCAGTCTGTTTATTGTGAAATTGCTTCGTTCACTAATTTCAGTTTCATTTATATTTCACATATACCACTTCTTGAAACCGGTGTTTTTTTTAGAAATGAGTAAAATTTAGACCTTCAACTGTGTGAAATCTGTTTTGTGAGTGAAATATGTTAATTGAAACTAAAGAAATATATTTGCGAAGAAGAGTGAAACATTTTACATGCATATTTCAGAAATCATTTATGTCAACATTTCAAAGAAATTAAGCGTATGTGAAGTCAGTTTCTTTTTTTGGAAACGAGTGAAATATATTATTTCAATTGAGTGAGTGTAATGTGTTTTTTAAAATGTGTGAAACATATCTTTTGTAAATAATACAAGTGAAATCGTGTATTGAAATGAGCGAAATATATATTTCAAATGAGAAAATCAGTTTTTTTCAAGATAAGTGAAATATGTTTTTTTAGTTGAGTGAAAATATGTTATCTGGAATCAGTGAAATAAAATTAGTTGAAATGTATCCATTTTTTATCTTGTTTTAAAGTTCTTGCCTTCAGTAATTCAAATATGTAAAAATATCACCAATTGAATTTATTGTTTAATAGATATCGATCGAAAAATTTGGCTATCGAATTTAATACCAGTCTTTTCTTGGGAGAGACACTTGTGCATGTTTAATTGACGCACTACTATGCACATGTAGATCCATAAAAGCTGCATGAGCATGCATATGGTTCCACAATAGGTTTGTATTCTCACGTATTGAAGTGTACAAATACACGTATTGAAGTGTACAAATACGTGAGAATACAACATATTGAAGTGTGAAAAGAGACTCTTCAATATTGTATGGTAATGGTTTCGTCTTTGACGAACCAAATTGGAGGTCCGCAAAACTGCATATCAGCGATGGAGCAGCGTCGAGCTCGGATGTGGAGGTGATCCATTATTTTTTTGGTGGTTGCTATGGTGCTAGAGGCAGGTGACGAGCGTTGGTGTCAAGCTTAGAGGTTTCTTCAATGTTGTCATAGTTTTACTTCTTGGCTGGTGTTCCTTTGTGCAAAGGCTACCGTTCTATTTGTTTAGTTTTTGCAAGGTCGGTATATACATGGCTTGTAGAATACTTCTTATGATATAAATGAGACACGTAATATCATGAAAAAAAGAGAGACTCCCGCAAAAAAGTTGTAAAAGAGACGCCCACCGCCTGCGCATGACGCATCCACGGTCTGAGGGTCTTTAAGAACCAAGTTGGCGCGATGTGCTCCGCCGCCACCATGAGATTCCCGCACCACTCTGCACTGGCATAGCACGAGATAGCGCAAAGTGTTTTTTTACCGGTGTCGGGATGTACCGGTGGTTCTCTCACCAATAGCATGCTGCCAGCTCAAAAGGTGTACATTTGTATTCCCCTCTTTTCTCTATTTAAGTCATCGTATTTCATCAGACCGGGCCCACTTGCAAAGGGCGCATGCATGGTCCTGTTTTTCTCTTTTTACTGCTCATGGTACATACTATAACATGCATGTCTCTGACATTATCTCTCCTCTCTCCATCTCTAAATCCATCACTTTTAATTCTCTTTTCACTATTTAGATTGTTTATATTTTCAAAACAATTTTTTTTCAAAACTTTATATATATTTGAACTCCTGGAGCCAAGACCTTTAGAACAAGATCAATCTTGAATACATTCAAACAAGTTTAAATTTCAATGTTTGAAATGAGTGAAATCAGCTTTCTAAAAATAGGGAAATATGATCTTTGAATTGGGTGAGATCATTTTTTTAATATTAGTGAAATATGTTTTTCATACACATCACACATTTCTGGGTGTGAAAATAAGTGAAACTTGTCATTTCAGAATTATGAAACTAGTCATGTAAAACATGTGAAACTAATTGTATCAAACTTTTTCTAAATGAGTGAAATATGTTTTATGTAACAAGTGAAATTGTTTTCTGAATAGAGTCAAATAAGTTTTCTGAAATACTTGAAATCAGTTATTTGCTTTGAGTGAAATCAGCTTTCTAAAAATAGTGAAATATGAGCTTTGAATTGGGCGAGACCAATTTTTTAAAATGAGTGAAATATGTTTTTCATACACATGACACATTTTGGGTGTGAAATACATGAAACTTGTTATTTCAGAATTTTGAAACTAGTCATGTAAAACATGTCAAACTAATTATTTCAAACTTTTTTTAAATGAGTAAAATATGTTTTACTAAACAAGTGAATTTTTTTAATTGAATCAAATAAGTTTTTTGAAATATTTGAAATTGATTATTTGCTTTGAGTGAAATCAGCTTTCTAAAATTAGTGAAATATGATCTTTGAATTGGATGAGAGCAATTTTTGAAAATGAGTGAAATATGTTTTTCATACACATGACACATTTTTGGGTGTGAAGTACGTGAAACTTGTTATTTCAGAATTTCTAAACGAGTGAAATAAGTTTTTCGCACTGACCGGAACCCATTTCGAACTGAAATATGAAAATGAGTGAAATCTGTTTTCTCAACTTAGTGGAAATATTTTTCTGAAATGAGTGACATCAGTTCTTTCATATGAGTGAAATCATTTTTTTAACATAGTGAAATGAGTTTTTCGAAATGACTGAAATCAGTTTTACAAAATTAGTGTAGCCAGTTCTTTGAAACGAATGAAACATGTGTTTTAAATATGTGAAATTGGTAGTTCAATTTGTTTTTTTACACGACCGTAATACGTTTTCTGAAATGAGTAAAATATTTTCTGTAAATGAGTGAAATATGTGTTTCGAAATAACAGAGATAAGTGGTTCAAGACGAGTGAATTTAGTTTGTTGAAATGAGTGAAATCACCTTTTTGAAAAGAGCGAAACTAATTCTTTGAAATGACTTAAATACGTGTTTTGATACGAGTGAAATCAGTATTTTAAAATGAGTAAAAGTAGTTTTCTAAAATGAGTTAAATCTGTATTTTTGAATGACTCGATTTTTTTTCTTAATTGTGAAATCCGTTTTTAAAATAAAGTGAAACAGATTTTTTTTTGAAATGAGATACATCCATTTTTTTAAATGCCAAAGCGAATGAAACGGTAAAATTCAAACTACGCTAAAATATATTGAATATTGGTCTTGTTTTAAAGATCTTGTCTTTAGGAATTCAAATATATAAAAAGATTTAAAAATAAAACATTTATTTAAGAGATATCAATCATCTAATACCTAACAAGAAAGTAAAATGTTGGTACTATAGGTTGAGTGGTCTGGGAGTACACATGCATGACTAAATGGAAAAGTTGTGGGGCATACGTCGTATTGGTCAGGTGGTGTGAGGCTAGTATAGAGATGTATTTCACCCCACAAAAGATTTCTTAGTTTATTAGTCAAAGGACGGTGTGCATCTTGATGTTGACATAGACGGCGGATGCTTCACTGGTACATCCCGGTTCCGGTAAATTTACTTATTCGCACGAGATAGTCCTCGGGGGTGGTACGCACGAATCGACATGTCGTGTGGGCCAATCGTGAACTCCAAGTGCAGAGCAGCGCTGCCGAAGCCAGGTCCATCGATGGGCGCGTGCCGGTGATGGTCACCACGATGGCGCCCAAAAGGTCGTCCTCAAGCAGCGCGATGTCCGTTGAAGGCTCCAGGAAGCAGTGCTTCACCAATTCCTACACAGCTGGTGCCATCACTAAGACGCGGCCACCCACCGACACCGAGAAAGCCGGCCCCGAGACGCTCCCCACCGAGGAGGCCTCAGGGACCGCGGCAGTAGACCTGACCACCTCCTCCCATGGTCTGGCAAGACGTACCACCCCATTAGGCGGCGGGCCGGGCGACGGTGGCGGCAGCACCGAGGGTGGGGGAGCGGGCGGGGCCACCTGAGCCTACAGCGCCGGAGGGGGCGCAACGGCTAGTCAAACGGTGACAAGCTGTGTCACCGAGTACATCATTCCTGTGCAACGTGGCCGAACCCGTTGCAACAGACACACCGGGTGTCACTCATGCACTCCGCCGAGATGTATTCGTCATCTCCACAATTGTAATAGCAACCGTGGAGCACTGTCGGGATGCGAGAGTCTGGTGGGGGGTGCGCGGTGGGGAGGATGCCCCCGCGGCGAATAGCACTACTCGCGCGCAAGTCGTGTCCCACGCTACTGGACTTGGATTGAAACCGACATGCGGCCCAGTCCGGGAAAGTGCTGGTTTCGAAGGAAGCTGAACAAGAGGAGGACTCGGGCATATCCTATTTGGCGCTTATGCGTCGGTTTGCCAACAGGCGCCTGCAAGGCATTTCTCAATGAGCCGGCCCGTTCCGTTCCTTTTTCATGTTTTTGGAATGCAAAAAGTGTGGGGCAACGGGGATTCGAACACGCGCCGTGATAACCCACAAGTATAGGGGATCGCAACAGTGTTCGAGGGTAGAGTATTCAACCCAAATTTATTGATTCGACACAAGGGGAGCCAAAGAATATTCTCAAGTATTAGCAGTTGAGTTGTCAATTCAACCACACCTGGATAACTTAGTATCTGCAGCAAAGTAATATGGAAGTAACAGTAACGGTAGCAAAAATAATATTTTTGGGTTTTGTAGTGATTGTAACAGTAGCAACGGAAAAGTAAATAAGCGAAGAACAATATGTGAAAAGCTCGTAGGCATTGGATCGGTGATGGAGAATTATGTCGGATGCGGTTCATCATGTAACAGTCATAACATAGGGTAACACAGAACTAGCTCCAATTCATCAATGTAATGTAGGCATGTATTCCGAATATAGTCACACGTGCTTATGAAAAAGAACTTCCATGACATCTTTTGTCCTACCCTCCCGTGGCAGCGGGGTCCTAATGGAAACTAAGGGATATTAAGGCCTCCTTTTAATAGAGTACCAGACTAAAGCATTAACACATAGTGAATACATGAACTCCTCAAACTATGATCATCACCGGGAGTGGTCGCGATTATTGTCACTTCGGGGTTGCCGGATCATAACACATAGTAGGTGACTATAGACTTGCAAGATAAGATCAAGAACTCACATATATTCATGAAAACATAATAGGTTCAGATCTGAAATCATGGCACTCGGGCCCTAGTGACAAGCATTAAGCATAGCAAAGTCATATCAACATCAATCTCAGAACATAGTGGATACTAGGGATCAAACCCTAACAAAACTAACTCGATTACATGATAGATCTCATCCAACCCATCACCGTCCAGCAAGCTTACGATGGAATTACTCACGCACGGCGGTGAGCATCATGAAATTGGTGATGGAGGATGGTTGATGATGACGACGACGACGAATCCCCCTCTCCGGAGCCCCGAACGGACTCCAGATCAGCCCTCCCAAGAGGTTTTAGGGCTTGGCGGCGGCTCCGTATCATAAAACGCGATGATTCCTTCTCTTTGATTTTTTCTCCCCGAAAGTGAATATATGGAGTTGGAGTTGAGGTCGGTGGAGCGTCAGGGGGCGCGCCCAGGGGGGCAGGCGCGCCCCCCACCCTCGTGGACAGGTGGTGGGCCCCCTGACGTGGATTCTTCTTCCAGTATTTTTAATATTTTCCAAAAATATGTTCCGTGGAGTTTTAGGTCATTCCGAGAACTTTTGTTTCTGCACATAAATAACACCATGAAAAGTCTGCTGAAAACAGCGTCAGTCCGGGTTAGTTCCATTCAAATCATGCAAGTTAGAGTCCAAAATAAGGGCAAAAGTATTTGGAAAAGTAGATACGACGGAGACGTATCACGCCGCGCTTGTTGCAAGCACAAGGCTATGGCCCTGTGGATTTCTAAAAGCAGTTGTGAAAAATCTACTGTAAAAAAACAGCTGTGAAAAATCTGATGTGAAAAAGATGTAGGCCATTTGGCAAACCAGCTGATACAACTTTTTTAGATTTCGGCCTCCAGCGGAATCAGATTTTGGAAAGCACGTCCTGGGCTGCTTCCGCTTTTGGTTCAGATTTTGGCAGTGGATTTCTGGAATCGGATTTTGCTGGATTTTCCCCTTGGTTCAGATTTTGCTGCGCGGCAGCGGAATCCGTCGATAAAAGCTGAACCAAACAGGGCCTATAGCCACCAGAACACCCGCCTGATAGTGATTAGGTAGCTCGTTTTTCTGTTTTTGTACTTTGCTCCTCAGCTCGGTTTCTTTTTTTATCCTTTTTCTTTTTCTTTTTCCTCATCTTTCTTTGTTTTTTTAGTGCGCGTTTTTTTAAAATTTGATGAACTTTTTCAGAATCGCTGAACCTATTTTTCAAATTTGATGAACTTTTTGTAAATTGGATGAACTTTTTTTGAAATTTGATGTACTTTTTTCCCAAATCGATGAATTTTTTTCTAAATCCATGAACTTTTTTCAAAATTTGATGAACTTTTTTCAAATCCGATGAACTTTTTTAAAACATTGATGAGATCGTTTTCAAAGTTGTGAACTTTTTTCTCCAATTAGTGATCTTTATTCAATTTTCTTGAACTATTTTTGTTTCACGTGAACTTTTTCAAACTCACGAAATTTTCTTAAATTAGTGATCTTTTTGAAATTTCGTGACATTTTTCATTATTTGTCAACTTTTTTGAATACGTGACCATTTCTTTTTGAATACGGATCCGAGCAGAGGTTGCCGACGCTGGACTCTGTAGTGCACCTCGCAAGCTCCTGCGCGATGCTACGATGGCCCCCTCCAGGACCACCACCTCCACCTACAAGATGGATCAATCAAAACCAAATAGCATGCAGCAACAACGTGGAGAACAAAACAGGAGTGGAGCAGACTAACACTTGCTCGGCGGAAGAGGGCGTGTCCGGTGCCGGCGACGTCGGCAACGGTTCTGCGGTCTGAGAGGCGGCGGCAGCTGCTCCAGTCGCCGGATTCGACAGAGGCGACGGGAGGCGAGAGGAGAGGAAGTGAGCATCTTTGAGGGTTCGGGGGATCTTATACTCGGCGAGGTTCAAACCCAGCACGATCGGCAATCCCCACGTCCTGGTTTGACCGGCGGTTGCACACGCACGGAGCTCTACGCACTACGCAGCAGTTGCCACGGGAGATTGGATCGGCGGCGCAGCAGGAGAGGGAGGCGGCAGCGTAGAAAAGGGGATCGTAGTCTGAGGCAGCTGCTCGGTTGTTTTCAGCAGGGGGTTTTCTTTCTTTTTTCCTGCGAGGCTGAGCGACGTGTACCAGTTTTTTTTTTTCTGCCTTAGAGCTTTTTTCTTGTGCGGGGGTGAGGGGCGGACGTACCAACGAATACCAGGTACGAACACACACACCAACTGAACTTTAAAGAAATATACTTCGCTGGCCCAAGAGTAGTAAAAATGTTTCCAACCATTACATTTTAAAGAAGCTACGTATAATGGCAAGCATATAAGATGCTCAAATTTGGCCTAAGTGACATCAAGCATTAAGAACTTCCTTATATACTAGGTATGTTCTGCGTAGTCGTTATTAAGGGTTCGGATATTTTCCGCTTCTTAGTATTTTTGCTCTGTTCCTTCCTCTTGTCCTTGAATGCGAGAATTTTAATGTTGGACTTTGCGGTAGCTCTGGACAACACCACGTACAGCTGACCATGGGAGAATACTGATTCGGGTAGGTACACGCCGACAATTGGGATGGTCTGCCCACGCCTTGTTGATTGTCATGGCAAAGCTGAGTCTGACGGGGAACTGCTTCCTCTTAAATCGGAATGGGAACATTTCGTCGTCGGAGGGGCAGAGAGGTATGCGAGGAAGAAAAACCCTTCGTCCGGCGTGTTGTCCCATCACGATCACGGCGTCGATGGCGTTTCTCTGGAACCCACGGACCACAAGCCTCGTGCCGTTACACAACCCATTAGCTGGGTCGATGTTCCTCAGCAGTATAATGGGAGAGTTTATCTTCAGTTTAAGTGCGTGCGTGGGAAGCCCATTTGGAGTCAGGTCATTCAGGAACTCTTGAGTGTAGTAGCCATGCGGATCATCTTCTGCACTGTCAAAACTGTGGTAGGTCTTCTGAAAGATCATGGATGTCGCCTAGAGGGGGGGGGGGTGAATAGGCGCTTTAAAATAATTACGGTTTAGGCTTGAACAAATGCGGAATAAACCTAGCGGTTAATTTGACAAGCACAAAACCTACAACAACTAGGCTCACCTATGTGCACCAACAACTAATGCTAAGCAAGATAAACAACTAAGTGATAGCAAGATATATGACAAGAAACAATATGTCTATCACAAAGTAAAGTGCATAAGTAAAGGGTTCGGGTAAGAGATAACCGAGGCACGCGAAGACGACGATGTATCCCGAAGTTCACACCCTTGCGGATGCTAATCTCCGTTTGGAGCGGTGTGGAGGCACAATGCTCCCCAAGAAGCCACCAGGGCCACCGTAATCTCCTCACGCCCTCGCACAATGCAAGATGCCGTGATTCCACTAAGGGACCCTTGAGGGCGGTCACCGAACCCATACAAATGGCAACCCTTGGGGGCGGTCACCGAACCCGTACACTTTGGCAACCCTTGGGGGCGGTCACCGGTACCCGTCAAATTGCTCGGGGCAATCTCCACAACCTAATTGGAGACCCCGACGCTTGCCCGGAGCTTTACACCACAATGATTGAGCTCCGAACACCACCAACCGTCTAGGGCGCCCAAGCACCCAAGAGGAACAAGCTCAAGGGCACAAAGCACCTAAGAGTAATAAGCTTCTCAACTTGTAACTTCCACGTATCACCGTGGAGAACTCAAACCGATGCACCAAATGCAATGGCAAGGGCACACGGAGTGCCCAAGTCCTTCTCTCTCAAATCCCACCGAAGCAACTAATGCTAGGGAGGAAAAAGAGAGGAAGAACAAGAAGGAGAACACCAAGAACTCCAAGATCTAGATCCAAGGGGTTCCCCTCACATAGAGAAGAAAGTGATTGGTGGAAATGTGGATCTAGATCTCCTCTCTCTTTTCCCTCAAAAACTAGCAAGAATCCATGGAGGGATTGAGAGTTAGCAAGCTCGAAGAAGGTCAATAATGGGGGAAGAACACGAGCTCAACGGATGAGGTTCATTGGGGAAGAAGACCTCCTTATATAATGGGGGGAACAATCCAACCGTTACCCCCACTTCAGCCCCGCAGAGAGCGGTACTACCGCTTGGCCAGCGGTACTACCGCTTGGCCAGCGGTACTACCGCTTGCCCCTATAAGCGGTACTACCGCTCCCCCTCGCGGTACTGCCGCTGGACCCAGAGCGGTACTACCGCGGTGGCAGGGCGGTACTACCGCAAACGAGCGGTACTACGGCCCCCACTGCCGCGGCTAGTACCGTAGAACCCGACACGAAAAAGACCCCTCGAATCGAGGCGGTACTAGAACGAGACCGCAGCGGTACTACGGCTGGGGGCTACCAGCGGTACTACCGCTTGTAGCACCCAAGCGGTACTACCGCTCCGGCCCGCGGTACTACCGCTGGAACCAAAACTGCCATAACTTCTGCATATGAGCTCCGAATTGAGCAAACTCAAGCTTGTTGGATAGAGGAAGACGAGTAGCATCAAAATAGCGAAGAACCGGCAACCTCCAACCGATAGTAAGAAGAGGCAGGGGAGGTATGCCAACAAATAGAGGAGTGAAACCTCCAACCGAGAAGAACCGGCATAACCTCCAACATCGAAAACATCATAGAAAATGCGAGTGAACTCCGTTTTCGATGAACTCGAGCTTGTCATCAAGATGACCATAAGCTCCAAAACTCACAAAGAGAAGAACCAAACAAGAACCAACAAAGATGATGCAAGGATGCAATGGTTTGAGCTCTCTACGAATGATACGATCAAGCTACTCATCGAGAGCCCCCCTTGATAGTACGGCAATCGATCCTATAACCCGGTCTCCCAACTACCATCATGAGACCGGTAAAATAGAAAACCTATCAAGGGAAAACCTTTGCCTTGCACATGGTCCACTTGAGCTAGATGATGACGATCTTGACTCCCTCAAGTTGGACCACCTTTCTTGGTTGTGTTGGCTCGATGAAGACTAGTTGATTGCTCCCCCATACTCCACTATGGGTGAGCCACTCTTCCGCACATCTTCACAAGTCCATTGTCACCACAATGGGCGGCAAGCTTCAAGCATTTGATCTCTTCATGATGCTTCACTTGAACTTGCACACCGCAACATCTTCACAAGTCCATTGTCACCACAATGGACGGCAAGCTTCAAGCATTTGATCTCTTCATGATGCTTCACTTGAACTTGCACACCGCAACCTAACCCCACAAAGAACTCTCACGAAGATCATGGGTTAGTACACAAAGCGTAATTGACAATGCTTACCACACCATGGGATCGCTTGATCCCTCTCGGTACATCTTCTACGCTTTGTGAGTTGATCAAGTTGATTCACTCTTGACTTAGTCTTGATCAACCTTGAACCTTTTCAACTCTCTTCATTTGGATGATGTCTTGAAGATATACATGAATGATCACACAATCTTCTTCTTCAAGACATGCTTGCAATAAGCTCAACTCTCACATGACCAATCTTTGGATAATTCCTTAATAACACCTTGGTCACCACATAAACTCCTTGAAACCAACACATGGACTTCAAGAAATGCCTATGGACAAATCCTTCAAATATAACTCAAGGCAACCATTAGTCCATAGAGATTGTCATCAATTACCAAAACCAAACATGGGGGCACCGCATGTTCTTTCATCTTCTCCTCGCCCCGGAAACGCTCTATCATACGCATGTTTATTACATCGACGTTGTCATTCTTGGTGGATAGGATTGCTCGAGACGTCGTGTAACTCGGATTTACCATATTGTGGTCTAGGGCAGGAAACACGTGGTCGATCAACTTCTCTATGTCTGCGGCCTCGCCTGTCGAAGGCACACATATATCTTCGGGGAGCCGGATGTTTCCTTCCTCGTCAGTTTCCTCGGTGCCATTTCCTACTCTCAATAGGTATTCCGCAAACCATCGGTCGTCTTGAGCCCTCATGTTGGTGACGAGCCGCCATTCCAGAGGTATGAGCTATGCAGGGTCGCGTCGATTATCTGACCTCGTGATCCTTTCCTGACTACTGGAAGCACTTGCCTGAAGTCCCCACCGAACACGACAGTCTTTCCCCAAAAGATCGGTCCCGTCGTCCCATGATGTCGCGCATGCTATTGTCCAGTGCCTCAATCGCCTGCCTCTTCGTCATGCTGGCCTTGTCCCATAGGATGAGCGAAGCCATTGTCAGCTGTTGGGGAACGTAGTATTTCAAAAAAAATGCCTACGATCACGCAAGATCTATCTAGGAGAAGCATAGCAACGAGCGGGGAGAGTGTGTCCACGTACCCTCGTAGACCGAAAGAGGAAGCATTTAGTAACGCGGTTGATGTAGTCGAACGTCTTCGCGATCCAACCGATCAAGTACCGAACGCACGACACCTCCGCGATCTGCACACGTTCAGCTCGGTGACGTCCCTCGAACTCTAGATCCAGCTGAGGCCGAGGGAGAGTTCCGTCAGCACGACGACATTGTGACGGTGATGATGAAGTTACCGGCGCAGGGCTTCGCCTAAGCGCTACGACGATATGACCGAGGTGTAAAACTGTGGAGGGGCACCGCACATGGCTAAGAGACTGTCTGTTGTGTCTTTGGGTGCCCCCTTGTCTACATATATAAAGGAGGGAGGAGGAGGAGGCCGGCCTAGGAGGGGCGCGCCTATAGGGGGAGTCCAACCAGGATTCCCCCTATGTGACGTGGGAGTCCTCGGGCCTATGTGAGGTAGGAAATCCTAGTTGGAGTCCCCTTGCTTTTCCAGTAGGGGAGAGAGGGAAGGAGTAGGTGAGGGAGTCCTGGATTAAGGGGTCCTCGAGCGTCCGGCCTATGTGACGTGGGTCGGACTGATGGGCTATGAAGATACAAGACAGAAGACTCTCTCCCGTGTCCAGATGGGACTATCCTTGGCGTGCATGGCAAGGCTGGCGTTTGGATATGAAGATTCCTTTCTCTGTAACCGACTTTGTACAACCCTAGCCCCCTTCGGTGTCTATATAAACCGGACGGTTTAGTCCGTAGAGGCAATCATAATCATAATCATACAGGCTAGACTTTTAGGGTTTTAGCCATTACAATCTCGTGGTAGATCAACTCTTGTAATACTCATATTCATAAGATCAATCAAGCAGGAAGTAGGGTATTACCTCCATAGAGAGAGCCCGAACCTGGGTAAACATCGTGTCCCCCGTCTCCTGTTACCATCGACCTTAGACGCACAGCTCAGGACCCCCTACCTGAGATCCGCCGGTTTTGACACCGACAGTAGGAGAGGAAGAAGGAAAGAGAGGGGGGCGCCGCCCCCTCCCTAGTCAAATTCGTACTTGCCATGGGGGGGGGGCGGCCACCCCTTGATGCCCTTCTCTCCTTTCCCGTATGGTCCATTAAGGCCCACTACTTCCCCCGGCGAATTCCCGTAACTCTCTGGTACTCCAAAAAATACCCGAATCACTCGAAACCTTTCCGATGTCCGAATATAGCCTTCGTCTTTACCTCTCGGCCATTTCGAGACTCTTCGTCATGTTCGTGATCTCATCCGGGACTTCGAACAACCTTCGGTACATCAAATCACATAATTCATAATACAAATAGTAATCGAACGTTGAGCGTGCGGACCATACGGTTTTGAGAACTATGTAGACATGACCGAGACACATCTCCGGTCAATAACCAATAGCGGAACCTGGATGCTCATCTTGGCTCCTACATATTCTACGAAGATCTTTATCGGTCAAACCGCATAACAACATACGTTGTTCCCTTTGTCATCGATATGTTACTTGCCCGAGATTCGATCGTTGGTATCGCCATACCTAGTTTAATCTCGTTACCGGCAAGTCTCTTTACTCGTTCCGTAATGCATCATCCAGCAACTAAATCATTAGTCACATGGCTTGCAAGGCTTATAGTGATATGCATTACCGAGAGGGCCCAGAGATACCTCTCCGTCAATCGGAGCGACAAATCCTAATCTTGATCTATGCCAACTCAACAAACACCATCGGAGACACCTGTAGATCATCTTTATAATCACCCAGTTACGTTGTGACGTTTGATAGCACACTAAGTGTTCCTCCGGTATTCGGGAGTTGCATAATCTCATAGTCATAGGAACATGTATAAGTCATGAAGAAAGCAATAGCAATAAACTAAACGATCATAGTGCTAGGCTAACGGATGGGTCTTGTCCATCACATCATTAGAGAATGATGTGATGGACATACTAGGGACACTCTGTTTTGTCTATGTATTCACACATGTACTAAGTTTCCGGTTAATACAATTATAGCATGAATAATAAACATTTATCATGATATAAGGAAATATAAATAACAACTTTATTATTGGCTCTAGGGCATATTTCCTTCAGTCTCCCACTTGCACTAGAGACAATAATCTAGTTCACATCGCCATATGATTTAACACCAATAGTTTACATTACCATGTGATTAGTTCACATCGCCATGTGACTAATACCCAAAGGGTTTTACTAGAGTCAATAATATAGTTCACATCGCTATGTGATTAACACCCAAAGAGTACTAAGGTGTGATCATGTTTTACTTGTGAGAGAAGCTTAGTCAATGGGTTTGTCACATTCAGAGCCGTATGTATTTTGCAAATTTTCTATGTCTACAATGCTCTGCATGGAGCTACTCTAGCTAATTGCTCCCACTTTCAATATGTATCCAGATTGAGACTCAGAGTCATTCGGATCGGTGTAAAAGCTTGCATCAGCGTAACTCTTTACGACGAACTCTTTATCACCTCCATAACCGAGAAATATCTCCTTAGTCTTCTAAGGATAATTTTGACCGCTGTCAAGTGATCCACTCCTGGATCACTATTGTACCCTCTTGCCAAACTCATGGTGAGGTTCACAATAGGTCTTGTACACAACATAACATACTTCATAGAACCTATGACTGAGGCATAGGGAATGAATTTTCATTCTCTTTCTATTGAGTCTTTACTCAACTTCACACCTTGCAACACAGGCAAGAACTCCTTCTTTAACTATTCCATTTTAAACTACTTCAAAATCTTGTCAAGGTATGTACTCATTGAAAAGAAAAACTTATCAAGCGTCTTGTTCTATCTCTATAGATCTTGATGCTCAATATATAAGCAGCTTCACCGAGGTCTTTCTTTGAAAAACTCCTTTCAAACACTCCTTTATGCTTTCCAGAAAAATTCTACATTATTTCCGATCAACAATATGTCATTCACATATACTTATCAGAAATGTTGTAGTGCTCCCACTCACTTTCTTGTAAATACAGGCTTCACCGCAAGTCTGTATAAAACTATATGCTTTGATCACCTTATCAAAGCGTATATTCCAACTCCGAGATGCTTGCACCAGTCCATAGATGGGTCGCTGGAGCTTGCACACTTTGTTAGCACCTTTAGGATTGACAAAACCTTCTTGTTGCATCATATACAACTCTTCTTTAAGAAATCCATTAAGGAATGTAGTTTTGACATCCATTTGCCAGATTTCATGAGATGTGGCAATTTCTAACATGATTTAGACAGACTTTAAGCATCGATACGAGTAAGAAAATCTCATCGTAGTCAACATCTTGAACTTGTCAAAAACCCTTTTCGACAAGTCAAGCTTTGTAGATAGTAACACTACTATCAGCGCCCATCTTCCTCTTGAAGATCCATTTATTCTCAATGGCTTGCCGATCATTGGGCAAGTCCACCAAAGTACACACTTTGTTCTCATACATGGATTCTATCTTAGATTTCATGGCCTCAAGCCATCTGTCGGAATCTGGGCTCATCATCGCTTTCTCATAGTTCATAGGTTCATCATGGTCTAGTAACATGACTTCCAGAACAGGATTACCGTACCACTCTGGTGCGGATCGTACTCTGGTTGACCTACGAGGTTCGGTAGTAACTTGATCTGAAGTTTCATGATCATCATCATTAATTTCCTCACTAATTGGTGTAGGCATCGCTGGAACTGATTTCTGTGATGAGCTACTTTCCAATTCGAGGGTACAATTACCTCATCAAGTTCTACTTTCCCCTCACTCACTTCTTTCGAGGGAAACTCCTTCTCTAGAAAGGATCCATTCTTAGTAACAAAGATCTTGCCTTCGGATCTATGATAGAAGGTGTACCCAACAGTCTCCTTTGGGTATCCTATGAAGACGCATTTCTCCGATTTGGGTTCGAGCTTATCAGGTTAAAACTTTTTCACATAAGCATCACAGCCCTAAACTTTAAGAAACGACAGCTTAGGTTTCTTGCCAAACCATAGTTCATATGGTGTCATCTCAACGGATTTAGATGGTGCCCTATTTAACGTGAATGCAGCTGTCTCTAATGCATAACCCCAAAATGATAGTGATAAATCGATAAGAGACATCATAGATCGCACTCTATCTAATAAAGTACGGTTATGACATTCGGACACACCATTACGCTGTGTTGTTCCAGGTGGCGTGAGTTGCGAAACTGTTCCACATCGTTTCAAATGAAGAGCAAACTCGTAACTCAAATATTCGTCTCCGCGATCAGATCGTAGAAACTTTATTTTCTTGTTACGATGATTTTCCACTTCACTCTGAAATTTTTTGAACTTTTCAAATGTTTCAGACTTATGTTTCATCAAGTAGATATACCCATATCTGCTCAAATCATCTGTGAAGGTCAGAAAATAACGATACCTGTCGTGGAATTGTCACGGCAGATGTCCTAGTGTGAGGACTTAGTCGTGAGGCCAACGCATCTATGTGATAGCTTGAGAGGGGTTGATCGGAATCGAGGGACGCAACGCAAGACAAGGGTTTAGACAGCTTCGGGCCCCGGAAAACATCATCCGGTAATAACCCTACATGTTGTTTGTGGCTAGGTCTCATAATCATCACGAGGGAGTCGCCGTAAACCGGCCCTCCTAGTTGTGTCTAGCCTTAAGATTATTCAACCTCTCCCTCTTGGGGTGCCCTGCCCCTCCTTATATAAGTTGAAGGGGCGGGTTACATGTAGAGTCCACCTCAGATTAAGACTTAAAAGTATTCTGACTTCTCATCATGGGCTTCTCTCCATGGGCTTCTTAATGTCTTGGGCTTCTTAACGTTTTGGGCTTATTAACCCCAGGCGACTCTGTCTGCCGGGTTATGACTATCTGCCGGCTTATCATCTGGCTTACAATATGGCTTACCATCTGGCTTACAATCTGACTTACCATCTGGCTTACAATCTGTCGGCTTATAATCTGGCTTATAACTGTCCGCCGGCTTACAATCTGCCGGCTTAACCTCTGCCGGATCACCAATGAAACACCAAGTCCCAGCCGGGTCATACCATGGGGTATATCCCCGACATTAGCCCCCAGTTTAATTTGGATTTATCCATGTTAAACTGATCCTGTAAACAAAACAACAAGAACGAATTTAACAGGTTGTGCTCCGGGTTAAATATTCTTATAAGCCGGCACTTGGTCATCCTTAAGTCCTTGTCATTTTCTTCTTCTAGAAAATCCGGGTCAATAGGCCAGTTTCGTACTCAATTTGCTGACGTTGGTTTCTCACAGAAAAAATTGTGAAGAATAATTCATTTGACTCAGCTCCTAGTGCTTAAAGAATATTGGTCTTTGAAATATTCATCCGACCTTCAGCCGGCTCCCTTATATGCCTATCACTTGTAGCCCCCAAGTCTTAAGAAGTGAGCGTAGTAACCACTTAAGACTTGCTTCAATATTAAGGACAGTATAACCGCACATAATCCCTGCCCTCACAGCGATTTGTGTTTTGGGCCGTCCGTTTTATTGATCTGAGAGTTCTTGGCCGTTAGATTTAATGTGAAAAGCAATCTGTTTCGTAGTGTGGCTAATCTGGCCCAGCTGTCCTCTGGGCTGCTGCTCCACAGGCCGAAAGGTCGCTTCTGGTGCATTGGCCCTCGGCCAGCCGGCAGCCGAATTGGGCCTACGAGCGACCGGTCCATCCGCTCGCGAATCCAGTCCTGTTTATCTACTCGTCCAATCCCGATCCGATCGAGCCTGAGGGGAACGAGGCCGCCGGTCGATCCCAGCGACCGGAGGAGAGGAGCAGTCGGTTCCATCCATTGAAGATGGGGTGAGGGATGGAATCGAGTCCATCCGGTTGATCCCAGCGACCGAGGAGCAGAATCCGGGGTCGGGGCAATCCAATCCAGCGCGTGCCAGATTCAGGACGACTCGCCTGCTTGAAACCGCTCTTCTCTCCTTCAAGCTAGCAATCATGGCCCTCCTCTACTGGAAACTGCTCTGCCCTCCTTGAATCTCACAATCATGGCGTATTATTCATTCATGGCTGGCAAAATCACAAACCTTCCTTATGCCCAGTGGTACTATATAATGTTTCCCTCCCTAGCTGCGTATGCTCACCCTACTCCAGCATCTACATTCGAGCTGCGGCACGCCAGGATGGCGGTGGCGGCTCGGGCTCGCCCACGAAGCGTGACACGAAGGCCGCCTTCGCCTCCTCTCCCTTCCTCGCCTCCCCACGGGGCGGCGGCGATGGCGGCAAGGACGGCTTGCTGCGCTCGTCCCCTCCGCTCCACCAGAGGTACCCACTTCCTGTCCCCGTCCACGCCCCCATCACGCTCGAGGACCCCCGGTCGCCATCGGCCCTGGCCTCCTACTGGATCCTGCTGGCCGTCCTCACCTGCCTCCTCCTCGACGTGCTCATGTCCGCCCCTTCCGTCTGGTCGCACCTCGCGAGTCCTTGTCCCATCGATCTACGTTGCATCTCGTCGGGATCCCTCATGCTTACTGAAATTCGTGGTTTTATTGGACCGTAAAACGAGCCTTACCTCTGCCGCAAAGATGGGATTCGGCTCCAGTGCCCCGGGGTAATGTGATGGTGAGCTCAGCGTGCATATAGGGGAATGTTTGTGCGGAAATTAGTTTTAACGTTCGTTTGATTGGCTTGGCTTGGTGTTGTCACCGATCAGGTAAGCAACTCTCTATGGAGAATCCACGTCTTGGAAGCCATGTGCCGAGCGCCGCAGCGATGAGATCTCAAGCAAGTGCTGACACTGATCCCTCCGTAGATTCACGACGAAAGATGTTTCATAAATGTGACTATCTTCTCAGTGTACCTTTTTTCCTGTTGTGTCTTCATGTATCTTGAATTCCTGATACTACTGCAAAGCCAATATGTTGCTAGGGTAGTTGAATTTTTTTTCTTAAGACCATAAGTAAATTGAACAGTTGACCTGCTAGACATATTATACTCCCTCCGTCCGAAAATACTTGTTGGAGGAATGAACGTATCTAGACGCAATTTAGTTTTAGATACACCCATTTTCATCCATTTCTCCGACAAGTATTTCCGGACGGAGGAAGTATTTGGTAAGAAGACATTCCAAACGTAAGTTGGGTGGCTGGAGAAATAAAACGTGACTGACTGACTTTGGGATGAGGATAATCATTTGTAAGAGCACAAGTGGAAAAACAACCCAGAAACTATATACTCTGTCTACATTTCTTCTTTAACGGCTGCACCTTTTACAATGAACCTTTAAACCAAAGCCGGATACAGAAGCAATCAAAACTGGCCGGTGACGTCATTTTTCTTTAACAGAAGCCAGGATGCACTGCTGGTGGAGAGAAGTGCAAATGCGGCGGCAGCAACACCTTCACCGGACAAAAAGAAAGCTGGGAGGACAGGAAAAATGCAGACGGTAGAAACTACTGCTGATGACACGGAAGGAACCTCTAAAGCTGCTGATAGCAAGAGGACGGGGCCTTCTGAATCAGCTGATGGTGCATCGCATTATCTTGGAGATGCCTACTTATCTCCAACATTTTCAGGGTTTTGATCTGAGTTGGACGGGACGAGAAGCAAATTTTGCTGCTCATACATGTGCTAAAGAGCTCTAGGTTTACAGTCAGACTTTGTTTCTCTCTTTGTAATCCCTAAATTTCTGATTGACATTCTGCAATCAGCTATGATCCATTAAGATGAATAAAATGAAGAGGGCGGTTCTAAAAAAAAAAACTGATGGTGCATCGCAGTTTCAAGAGTTCTCCCAGGTAATAGTGATACTCTTGCATGTCTGTGCATGTGTTTTTGGGTTACCTGGGCTATTGGTAAGTTTTGGACGTTATTTAATTCGTGCAAGTGTAGCGACACCATTTTCCATGCTGGTTTGTTTTGGTAAGCCTTTTTCATGTATATAAATGGAATTGCTGGTCTGCCACTTTCTTACATATCTTTCAGCCTGGTTGCTCTTTAACAAAACAAGCAAACAAAAATGGACAATATGATTACAACATATCCCCGTTGCTGCTTGTATGGTAGTATTTAGTATATCATTATTTGGTATTGCAACTAATTTAATCCTTGTTAGGACTGTTGTCCAATGAATGTGTGCCCTCCACAAGAAATAGCCAGGTGCATTAGGCGACATAATTCTTTTTTGTTTCCGAACATGGTGGCTCTTCGGTAGAGGCATTTGAAGATTTCATTTATGCACCATGAAAGCAATCTATTTCTTATTGCCTATTATCTGTACCGACTAGTTGTATTTACTATCTAAATTGTTGTGTATACTGTTATACCAAGTCAATTTATATGTGACCTTGCTTTTACCGAGTGTATGTATATATATATATAAGATTTCCTTGGACTACCAACTAATTAATGTATGGTTATGTTTAGGCAAGTTCAATTATTTCATATGGCCATATATTTATCAAAATTCCAACCATTTCATTGTATAAATAGATGGGCGCAGCAACGCGCGCCATCAATGATCTAGTAAATGTTACAACCTTGAAGAAATCCAGATTGTTCATCTCAGTGACTAGTCAAAACTGAGTACTCCACATATATAGCCCCCAAGTACCGGATTGTCATGCTTGCAGCAACCTGGGACTTGTAATCGCCTTATGCTCATAAAAGGTTCAACTAGTGCAGCCCCCAAGGGTCGGGTCATTATGCAATAATGAGCAGGGACTTTATAAATATGATCATGCAGACTTGAACAACAACGTGTAGCCCCCAAGGGTCAGCTCAGTAAGATAATATTGAGCTGAGACTTTATATATACTTCTTTGAGAAGAACATCATATGATGTAACCCCCATCATGAGGCTTGAACCCACGTCCACAAGGTTAAGAGCTTTGTGCTTTACCAACTGAGCAGTGGACCCTTCAATATAATGGATTAAGACTTGTGTACCTTGAATTGTTGACAGGAGCGATTGGTAGCCCCCAAGGGCTGGCTCATTACAATGTGATGAGTCGGGTCTTCAATAAGGCGAGTTAAGAAGGACTTTGCATTAGCCCCCAAGTGCCGGGTCGTAAGCCTGCAGCGACTCGGCACTATTTCTTCCATTGTAGAATAAATCATATCCATTGGTAAGATAATAGCCATTGTGCTAAAGCGACTTTGAAAACCTCAATCATAATATTGGTTATTGATAACCATGATAAAAATCCAACCATGTTTGGCTATTAAAGATTTGAATAATATGACCTGGTTTGAAAACCGATTCCTGCCATATAAACCGATATAATACATGCTATGATGATGTAATGATGATGCAATGTATGATGCAATATATGATGATGTATGTGTATGATGCAATGTATGATGATGTATGTGTATGATGACAGAATACTTCAATGAAACTAGCCTGAGCCACTGGAGTATCCTCGCATTCTGTAGCCGGCTCTCACATAACCCAGCAATGTTTGAACCTAGATAAGTTCGAATACGACTTATCGAGAGTACACGAGGTTGGAGTAGCAGCAAGCCAACAGGCAGGTTTAACCAAGTTTCAATGAAGGCGGCTTTAGCAACCTGGATCTATCCTGACTATCTGCAAGCCGGGCTCTCACGTGACAAACCGCCATTTGAACCTTAACAAGCTCAGATCTTGGTCGAATACACCGTAAAGATTGATCGCTAAGAGTTCGACGGGTCAATCAGGATTACCCGATGGAGTTGAAGTAGCTGGCTACATGTAGGATGACCCGGAAAGGTTATATTCTCTTTGGTCGAATACGCCTATGTTTGAATATAACCTGGTCAAGAGGGTAGTAACGCTATGTTCTCTTTGGTCGAATACGCCTATGTTTGAACAGGAAGGCCCCAAGTGACACACTTGCGAATTGTGCTCGTCGGGGACCTATGTTTGAGCTGTGTTGTGCATCCAACTCTCTTTGGTCCCTGTAATTTTCCTGAGAACTCGAACTTTGCGAGAGATGGATATTCTTCTTGAGTCGGAATTTTAAACTGGATATTGAGAGTTTCAGAGCTTTGTGGGAGACAGTTTCCTCTTAAACCGGATTTTGAACCGGATATTGAGAGCTTCAGCGCTGTGTGGGAGACGGGATTTCCCTTGAACCGGATTGTAAACCGGAAGCATCATTGTGAGCCGGAATTTTTCTGACGGACTTCTAATTTTTCATCGATATAGTAGTAATCTCCGAGGCCGGGTTATCTTTCCCTTCAACGTCATGGGGTTCTTGAATTTGCTGAGACTGGCAAGACTTGCTGAGTCATATCATTGTAGCCCCCGAGTCTTAAGATTACTCGAGAAGTTGGCTTGAGACTCTCCATGCTTGACCATAATATGACCAGTGGATTGCTGGAATATGTTGAATCTTGGCGGATTATAATTGACTCTGTCCATTGATCCACCCGGTGTAGGCAAGGGCCATAGTTTGATGGTCTCTTTTGCAATGATGAATTCTGCATAAGAATTTGCACAAATGAGAGTAATTGTTCTCGAAGAAAATAAAGATGTGTCAATAGAAACTTGACAGGATGGATTTCACCTCATATGTTTGACCAAAAATTATCAGCCGTAGGGTTGCAGCAATGATGATAAAGGTGGCAGCTAAAAGCGCGCCACCGGTCGGCTCAGAAGAGATCTTCCGGGTCATGTGTTTTTTTTAATCTGGTAGATCACTTCATATCCGAAGTATGCTGTCACTGATGATTCCTGTCGAGCGGATTAATCTGAGCTTTTGTTCTCATGGCCGTGAGACCAGAAAGCCAAAAATCCAGAATGGAGCCCTTTGTTTCCACGTGAGAGCTCCTGTATTGATTGATTGCCTTTGAATGTTACTTGGTGTACATACGGAGATGTTTGGACGTATATGGTGTATATATGGTGATTATACCCGCCGCGAGCCTCAACACTTATCGGATCGCATACATCAGTATGTATAATTTCCAATAAGTCAGTTGCTCGCTCCATTGTTTCAGAGAACGGAGTCTTAGTCATCTTGCCCATAAGGCATGGTTCGCAAGCATCAAGTGATTCATAATTAAGTGATTCCAAAAGTCCATGAGCATGGAGTTTCTTCATGCGCTTTACACCAATATGACCTAAACGGCAGTGCCACAAATATGTTGCACTATCATTATCAACTTTGCATCTTTTGGCATCAATATTATGAATATGTGTATCATTACGATCGAGATTCAATAAACCATTTACATTAAGTGTATGACCATAGAAGGTTTTATTCATGTAAACAGAACAACAATTATTCTTTGACTTAAATGAATAACCATATTGCAATACACATGATCCAATCATATTCATGCTCAACGCAAACACCAAATAACATTTATTTTGGTCCAACACAAATCTCGAAGGTAGAGGAAGTGTGCGATGGTGATCTTATCAACCTTGGAATCATTTCCAACACACATCATCACCTCGCCCTTAACTAGTCTCTGTTTATTTTGCAACTCCCGTTTCGAGTTACTACTCTTAGCAACTGAACCAGTATCAAATACCGAGGGGTTGCTATAAACACTAGTAAAGTACACATCAATAACATGTATATCAAATATACCTTTGTTCACTTTGCCATCCTTCTTATCCGCCAAGTATCTAGGGCAGTTCCACTTCCAGTGACCATTTCCTTTGTAGTAGAAGCACTCAATTTCAGGCTTGGGTCTAGCTTTGGGCTTCTTCATGGGAGCAGCAACTTGCTTGCTATTCTTCTTTGAAGTTCCTCTTTCTTTCCCTTTGCCCTTTTCTTGAAACTAGTGGTCTTGTTAACCATCAACACTTGATGCTATTTCTTTATTTCTACCTTAGCCGATTTCAGTATTGCGAAGAGCTTGGGAATTACTTTCGTCATCCCTTGCATATTATAGTTCATCACTAAGTTCTAGTAACTTGATGATAGTGACTAGAGAACTTTGTCAATTACTATCTTATCTAGAAGATTAACTCCCACTTGATTCAAGCAATTGTAGTACCCAGACAATTTGAGCACATGCTCACTGGTTGAGTTATTCTCCTCCATCTTGTAGGCAAAGTACTGTCAGAGGTCTCATACCTCTCGACAGGGGCATGAGTATGAAATACCAATTTCGACTCTTAGAACATCTTATATGCTCTGTGGCGTTCAAAACATTTTTGAAGTCCTGGTTCTAAGCTGTAAAGCATGGTGCACTAAACTATTAAGTAGTCATCATACCGAGCTTTGTCAAACGTTCATAACGTGTGCATCTGCTCCTGCAATAGGTCTGTCACCTAGCGGTGAATCAAGGACATAATTCTTCTGTGCAGCAATGAGGATAATCCTCAGATCACGGACCTAGTCCGCATCATTGCTACTATCATCTTTCAACATAGTTTTTCTCTAGGAACATATCAAAAATAATGTAGCGACCAGACCTCAAATGGTCTGTGCTGCTGTGCACCAGTGTCATCCCTGGATCAGTAATGCTGACACGCACAGTACAAATGGAGGATTTATAACAGAGTAGCAATCACACACTTATTACATCGAATATCTCCAAAGAGAATAAGTATGAAAAATATGGCTTAAGGCCATCTAAAACGATAACAACGGAAGACTTGGAAGATAAGTGAGTCCATCAACTCCAGCGGCATCACTGAGTATAAGACCACGACCTAAGGCACCTTACTCGTCGTCTGAAAAGTCTGCAACATGAAACGTTGCAACCCGAAAACGGGTCAGCACATGGAATATGCTGGCAATGTAACACATAGAGAAATAATGAACAGTAATAATACTATACTACATGCATATAAGGCTGGTGGAAAGCTCTATGGTTAAAGTTTTTGCGGAAAGCCAATTTTTCCCTACTGCAAAGGAATAAATTTTATTTAACTATCATGGTGGTTGTTAAACATTGAGATGGTTGACAGCATCTCAATCCCAATTAGGTGTCATCAATAACCCAACAAAATTAATTAAAAGTAACATGGTGATGAGATTCACATGATAATCCAGGTACTAGATACTCAAATTGTCCATAACCGGGGACACGGCTAACCATGATTAGTTTGTACACTCTGCAGAGGTTTGTGCACTTTTCCCCACAAGACTCGATCTCCTCCGCTTGATTCTCGCACTACATGATGTTTGAGAAACGGATGATCGAGACACAGTCTTTCAGAAGTGTTTGCACCTTACGTATGGGTAGACAGTTACACCTACTTTCCCCTACATCTGCTAGTCTACCACTGTAAGAGTTCACACAACTTAGTCAACTATGCTAGAGCCCATAATAGCTTGTGGCTGCACACGGAAGTTTCTAGCATGAATAATCTCATGATCCCTTTGAACCTGGGTGGCGGTCCAAAAGAAAAACAGGCAATCCTGGAATACCCAGGTACCTCAATCCACCCAGATGTGAGTTTTAGTTGCCACCTTAAGTAAACCATTATTAACAACCTCACATCTGTCATGAATATCACCCAAACCCAATCCACGTCTACGAGCATAGCATGGCAATATAATAGCAAACGTAGAAGTAACTCCCAAGGGTTTGATAAAAGAACAGGTAATAGGTACTACCTCAACTACTTCCCAATACCCACAATTTAATTAGATCCTAATCATGCAATGTTTGAGGAATAGATCTAATGCAATAAAAACTGGGTATGGAAGGTATATGATCAAAGTGTTACTTGCCTTGCTGATGATCCGCGAAACCTAGCGATTCGAAGTAACAAGCGGCACACTCCGGGTACTCTATCGCAAACAAACAAGCAGACAATAAGTACTCATCTAATGCACAGGTAAAACTCGAATGAAAGATCCAACCAGAAAGTTCAACTTAAGAACTCCGGTTTGCAAAAAGAATCAACTCGAATGAAGCAACGAAAGTCAAACGGCGAAAGAAACAAACTTCATTTACTAATCTGGATCTAGGTCAAATTTTCCAGTAGCAAAAACTTGTTTGAGTAGGTTAAACGGAAAGAGAATTTCGAGACGAAACTCTAGGCGCTTGAATCGCCTGATTCCGATAAACGAGCGAAAAATTAAACAGAAATGAAGATTCGATCAGAAATCGAGATCTGAGATAATCACGGAAAAATCCGATGAAAAAGAAAAACAGACGAACGGTTAAAGAACGGACGTTCGTTAACAGAGAAAATCCGACGAACGCGTTCGTTAAAACGAACGGGTCGGTGAACGTTCACAAAATAACAAAACTGAAGAAATAAACCGATCTAGGTTTTTTTTAAACGAACGGTTTTTTTAAACAAAACCGGCAACGACGGCGAGGTATACCTCGTCGGGGCAGGGCTCCGGCGGGCTCCAGCGAGGGCGGCCGGGTGCGGCGGGGTGCGGTGGGGCTCAGGGGGCTCGGGGTGGCGAGGGGCGGCTCCGGCGGCGGGGTTCGGCGAGCGGCGGCGGCCTTCGGGCTCCGGCTCCGGCGGCGGGGTGCGGGGTGGTGCGGGGCTGCGGCGGGGTGAGAGGGAGGGGGCGGCGGCGGGGTTTATAAAGAGGGGGGAGGGGTGCTTGGAGGAGGGGGCAAGGCGCGGTGGCGGAGTGTCCGTGGCGGACACGGCGGCGGCGTCCGGCGTGCTCGCGGAGGAGAACGCGGAGATGGGCCGGCGGCTCGGCTGGGCCTCGGCCCGGTCGGGCGCGGCGCGATTTTTTTTAAAACGTTCCGCCGAAAAATTCATAGAAAAATAAATAAAAATCCAAAAAAAGATAAGACAAATTTTCCCCGTCTAGTTAGAATATTTAGAACAGGGTGAACATTTTTTGACACAAAAATAAATTTTTGAAAACATGCAATATTTTTTTAATGCAATTAAAATTGCAAATAAAATCCGAATAAAATCCAATAAATGATTTTAACATTTTTCCTCCAATATTTCAATTGTTTTGGAGAAGTCATATTTTCTCCTCTCATTTATTTTTAATGAAATATTTTTCCGGAGAGAAAAATAATTAAAACCAAAATCCTCGTTTTATTATTTGATGAAAATCAAATATGAAAATTCGAGAAAATCCCCAACTCTCTCCGAGGGTCCTTGAGTTGCTTAGGATTTATCGAGGATTTGTCAAAATGCAATAGAAAATATGATATGCAATGATGATCTATGTATAACATACCAAATTGAAAATTTGGGATGTTACAAACCTACCCCCCTTAAGATGAATCTCGCCCTGGAGATTCGGGTTGGCTAGAAAACAGGTGGGAGTGGTCCTTCCGTAGATCTTCCTCTCGCTCCCAGGTGGCTTCATCTTCCGTGTGGTGACTCCACTGGACTTTGCAAAACTTGATAACCTTACTGTGGGTAACTCGGCTGGCATACTCAAGAATCTTAACTGGTTTCTCCTCATAGGTCAAATCACTTTCCAGCTGAATCGCTTCTAGCGGCACAGTATCTCTCAGTGGTATCTCAGCCATCTCTGCGTGGCACTTCTTCAACTGGGAAACGTGAAATACATCATGAACTCCTGACAATCCTTCGGGCAATTCCAGCTTGTAGGCAACTTCTCCCATATGTTCCAAAACTCTGTATGGTCCGATAAAACAGGGCGCTAACTTTCCCTTAACTCCAAAGTGCTTCACTCCTCGAAGTGGTGATACTCGAAGATAAACTCTACCTCCAACTTCGTGAACTGTTTCCTTTCGTTTAGAATCAGCATAACTCTTCTGCCTGGACTGGGCTACCTTGAGCCTATCGCGAATCAACCTCACTTTCTGTTCAGACTCCTTCATCAAATCTGGTCCAAACAACTGACGGTCTCCAACTTCGTCCCATAACAACGGTGTTCTACACCTCCTTCCGTACAAAGCTTCGAAAGGGGCCATCTTCAAACTGGTTTGATAACTGTTGTTATACGAAGACTCTGCATATGGCAAATTGTCGTCCCAACTAGATCCATAATCTAGTGCACAAGCTCTCAACATGTCCTCCAAAATCTGGTTGACTCTCTCGGTCTGTCCATCTGTCTGTGGGTGAAAAGCTGTACTGAATTCTAGCCTGGTTCCCAAAGTTTCATGTAACTGCTTCCAAAACTTCGAGGTAAACTGGGTTCCTCTGTCTGATACAATGGTCCTCGGAACTCCATGCAAACATACGATCCTGGTCATGTATATCTTTGCCAACTTAGCACTGGTGTAAGTGGTCTTCACTGGAATGAAATGAGCCACTTTCGTCAAACGGTCGACTACAACCCATATTGAGTCATAGCCTGAACGAGTCCTGGGTAATCCCGTGATAAAATCCATGCCTATTTTATCCCACTTCCATTCGGGTATCGGCAATGGTTGTAGCAATCCTGCTGGCTTCTGAAGCTCTGTCTTCACTCTCTGACATACATCACAAACTGCTACATACTCTGCAATATCCTTCTTCATTCCAGTCCACCAGAAAGTATTCTTCGGATCCAAATACATCTTGGTATTTCCTGGGTGAATCGAGTACGGTGAATCATGGGCTTCTTGCAAAATCAACTTCCTGATCTCCGGGTCTTTTGGCACATAAACGCGGTCCTCAAACCATAAGGTATCGTGCTCGTCCTCACGAAATCCCTTGGCTTTTCCTTTGCTCATCTTCTCCTTTATCTCTTCAATCTCCTTGTCTGTCTTCTGAGCTTCTCTGATCCTTTCCATCAAGGTAGACTGAATCTCCAGTGTCGCTAAATAGCCTCTTGGGACTATCTCCAAACATAGTTCGCGAAGGTCCTCGGCTAACTCCTGAGGTAACTCTCCTGTCATGAGGGTGTTGACATGACTCTTGCGGCTCAACGCATCTGCTACTACGTTAGCCTTCCTGGGTGATAATGCAATCTCATATCATAATCCTTAATGAGCTCCAACCATCTCCTCTGTCTGAGATTTAACTCCTTCTGCGTGAAAATATACTTCAAACTCTTGTGATCCGTATACACCTCACAATGGTTTCCGATGAGAAAATGTCTCCATGTCTTCAACGCATGCACCACGGCTGCTAACTCCAAATCATGCGTAGCATAATTCTTCTCATGGGGTTTAAGTTGTCGTGAAGCATATGACACAACTCTTCCTTCCTGCATAAGCACTGCTCCAAGTCCTCGACGAGAAGCGTCGCAATAAACTTCATAGTCCTTGCGTTGATCTACCAGAATCAACACTGGTGATGTAACCAATCGTTTCTTCAACTCTTGGAAACTAGCTTCACAATCCTCAGTCCAATTGAATTTGGTGTCCTTTTTCAATAGCTCAGTCATGGGCTTAGCAATCTTCGAGAAATTCTCGATGAATCTCCGGTAGTATCCTGCAAGTCCAAGAAAACTCCGGATTTCTCCAACTGTCGTGGGTGATTCCCAACTTGTCACTGTGTCAACCTTGGCAGGGTCTACTGCTATTCCTTCTCCAGAAATAACATGTCCAAGGAATCCAACTTCCTTCAGCCAAAATTCACATTTGCTGAACTTGGCATATAACTGATGTTCTCTGAGCTTCTCAAGTACCAATCGCAAATGCTCCTCATGCTCTTCCTCATTCTTGGAAAAGACTAAAATATCGTCAATGAACACCACGACGAACTTATCCAAAAACTCCATAAACACTTTGTTCATCAGGTTCATAAAATAGGCAGGTGCGTTAGTCAGACCAAATGACATAACGGTATACTCATACAATCCATATCTGGTGGTAAAAGCCGTCTTAGGTATATCCTGCTCTCGAATCTTTAACTGATGGTATCCTGATCGTAGATCGATCTTGGAAAATACTTTAGCTCCTTGTAGGCGGTCAAACAAATCATTGATCATCGGTAGTGGGTACTTGTTTTTGATGGTCACTTCATTCAATCCACGGTAATCAACAACCATCCTCAGCGATCCATCTTTCTTCTCCACTAGAAGTACTGGTGATTCCCAAGGTGACGAACTTGGGCGAATATAGCCTTTATCCAGTAACTCCTTGATCTGCTTCTTAATTTCCTCCAAATCTTTTGCGGGCATCCTGTACGGTCTCTTAGATATTGGCCCTGTGCCTGGCAAAAGTTCAATCAAGAACTCAATGTCTCTATCCGGTGGCATGCCTGGCAACTCTTCTGGAAATACATCCGGATAATCCTTCACCACTGGTACTTCCTCCTGTACAACTCCTGATAAGGAATTCACTTGAGTCCTCTTCGGCATATGCTGGGATACATACTTGATCCTTTTTCCTTCTGGGGTGGTACGCAAAATCGTCTTGCTGGCACAATCGATGTTTCCTCCATACAACGATAGCCAATCCATTCCCAAAATCACATCCAAACCTTGCGACTCCAAAACTATTAGGTCTGAGGGGAAAACATGCCTACCAATGGCCAATGGCATCTGAAAACATCCTTGGCTTGCCATATACTCTGCTCCTGGCGAGGTTACTAACATAGGGGTTCTGAGAACTTTGGTGGACAGCTTAAACTTATTCACAAATCCCCTTGATATGTATGAATGCGATGCACCAGTATCAAAAAGAACGGTTGCAGTAAATGACTTAACCAAAAACTTACCTATTACTGCATCAGGCTGTGCTTCAACCTCCTCCACGCTCACGTGGTTCACGTGTCCTTTGTTGAACGGGCTCGGCTTCTTCCCAGAGCTTCCATTGACATTTCCATTTTGGGCTTCAGGACATTCATTGGCATAATGTCCAGTCTTCTGGCACTTAAAGCAAGTGACTTGGCTCAGGTCCCTCTTGGCTGGGGTAGATGGGTTGGTGCGGTTCTGTCCGTTGCTTCCTCCATTCCCATTACCATTTTTAGAGCCATTATGGTTGTGCGCACTACCTCCTCCATGGGTATGCTGAAACTGTCCTCCCGGCTTCGGGGCAAAACGTGGTTTTTGTTGAGCTCCAGAGTTATACTTCCCTTGTCCATACTTCCTCTTACGGTTTTCAATCTGCTGTTGCTTCCCTTCAATCATGAGAGCTCTATCTACCAACTCCTGGTAGTTGTTGAAGGTTGCTACCATCAACTGCATACTCAGTTCATCATTCAGTCCTTCCAAAATTTTCTCCTGCTTGGCTGCATCTGTAGCAACGTCATCTGGTGCATAACGTGCTAATTTACTGAATTCCTCCACATACTGGCCTACAGTGCGTACTCCTTGGCGTAGGTTGCGAAACTCACGCTTCTTCATAGCCATAGCTCCTGCTGAAACATGAGCTGTACGGAAAGCTTGTTGAAACTGGTCCCATGTGACAGTGTCAATAGGGTGCGTGGCTATATAATTCTCCCACCATGATGCTGCGGGTCCATCAAGCTGATGTGCGGCAAAACGCACTCTTTCAGCATCTGTGCATCCTGCAGTGGTCAACTCCCTTCCAACTTTGCGGAGCCAATCATCTGCAACAATCGGCTCGGTGCTACTGGAAAACACCGGCGGGTTTAGCCTTAAGAAACGGGCTAAGTGATCAACAGGTGGTGGTGGCGGTGGGTTGTTGTTGTTGTTGTTGTTGCCTTGGTTCTGCGCTAACACTTGCATCAGGGCATTCTGTTGCTGAATCAACTGGGTGATCTCTGGTGGGAAAACAAATCCGGGGTCGCGTCTCGGAGGCATCTGATGGGTTAGAAAAGATGAGAGTTAAGAATAGAATGAGGTCTAGAGGAAAACACTACCCATATGCTCATGAGACAAATACAATCAATATCACTCAATCAATTCAAACAAGGCATAACAATCGATCTAACTAGCGTTACAAAGTGCTTGAACTATACTATTAAATGGGGGAAAACTACTACTGATATGGTGGTCTACTTAGAAATTCTGATCAGTTGAAGACTCCATGATGTCTGCTCCAGCTTCATCAACAAAGTCATCTTCACTTGGTTCCGAGTCGGTGTCGTCGATGATGATGTAGTTATCCGGACAAGTGCATTCGTCATCTTTTGCTTTTGGCACTGGATTTCCCATGAATACTCCAATCTTCTTCTCCAGGTCATCATTCTTCCCTACTAGTGCGACGATTTCCTCCATATAATCCTCGTGTGTAGCCTTGAGTTCTTCCTCCAGCTCCTTGATCTTCGTCAATGCCTTCTTCAGTTCTTCCTTGTCCGAGCACATCTGGTTCTCCTGGCGACGGATATGTTGGTTTTGCTCCTGGATGAAAGCTGCAATTGATCCATCCTTCTTGGTTCTGATCATCTCCCATTGCGCGTCTCGGCGTCCACAAATCTGATAAATTGTATCCTTAAGCTCCTGGTGGTAGACTTCTCCAATGCGTCCCATAGCGATGTGGGCTGCCATGCTCTTCCCTAAACTCCAGGTTGGTGCTTCGAAAACCAATCTTATGGGTTCAGTAAATGGCACAAACGTCCTTCCTGGAATGTGAACTTGAATCTTCCAGCTCTCCTCTTCGGGTAATGTGGCGTTGTAGGTTCCGGTGATGCTTGGTATTCCTATGTTCAAGTACTTGGTGACTTCCTTCAAGTGTCGACCAAAAGGCGTGTCTTCATCTGGTTGCATGAACTTGCTCCTTGTATCCGCCATTCCTAAAAGAGTAGAAAGTGGAGAGGGGTCAGAAATGAGAAGACAGAAGTGTTCTAGGGCTTAAGCTTAGTGGTCGTGTCCTACAGTCAGCGTGTGCTCTGATACCACCTTTGTAGCGACCAGACCTCAAATGGTCTGTGCTGCTGTGCACCAGTGTCATCCCTGGATCAGTAATGCTGACACGCACAGTACAAATGGAGGATTTATAACAGAGTAGCAATCACACACTTATTACATCGAATATCTCCAAAGAGAATAAGTATGAAAAATATGGCTTAAGGCCATCTAAAACGATAACAGCGGAAGACTTGGAAGATAAGTGAGTCCATCAACTCCAGCGGCATCACTGTGTATAAGACCACGACCTAAGGCACCTTACTCGTCGTCTGAAAAGTCTGCAACATGAAACGTTGCAGCCCGAAAATGGGTCAGCACATGGAATATGCTGGCAATGTAACACATAGAGAAATAATGAACAGTAATAATACTATACTACATGCATATAAGGCTGGTGGAAAGCTCTATGGTTAAAGTTTTTGCGGAAAGCCAATTTTTCCCTACTGCAAAGGAATAAATTTTATTTAACTATCATGGTGGTTGTTAAACATTGAGATGGTTGACAGCATCTCAATCCCAATTAGGTGTCATCAATAACCCAACAAAATTAATTAAAAGTAACATGGTGATGAGATTCACATGATAATCCAGGTACTAGATACTCAAATTGTCCATAACCGGGGACACGGCTAACCATGATTAGTTTGTACACTCTGCAGAGGTTTGTGCACTTTTCCCCACAAGACTCGATCTCCTCCGCTTGATTCTCGCACTACATGATGTTTGAGAAACGGATGATCGAGACACAGTCTTTCAGAAGTGTTTGCACCTTACGTATGGGTAGACAGTTACACCTACTTTCCCCTACATCTGCTAGTCTACCACTGTAAGAGTTCACACAACTTAGTCAACTATGCTAGAGCCCATAATAGCTTGTGGCTGCACACGGAAGTTTCTAGCATGAATAATCTCATGATCCCTTTGAACCTGGGTGGCGGTCCAAAAGAAAAACAGGCAATCCTGGAATACCCAGGTACCTCAATCCACCCAGATGTGAGTTTTAGTTGCCACCTTAAGTAAACCATTATTAACAACCTCACATCTGTCATGAATATCACTCAAACCCAATCCACGTCTACGAGCATAGCATGGAAATATAATAGCAAACGTAGAAGTACTCCCAAGGGTTTGATAAAAGAACAGGTAATAGGTACTACCTCAACTACTTCCCAATACCCACAATTTAATTAGATCCTAATCATGCAATGTTTGAGGAATAGATCTAATGCAATAAAAACTGGGTATGGAAGGTATATGATCAAAGTGTTACTTGCCTTGCTGATGATCCGCGAAACCTAGCGATTCGAAGTAACAAGCGGCACACTCCGGGTACTCTATCGCAAACAAACAAGCAGACAATAAGTACTCATCTAATGCACAGGTAAAACTCGAATGAAAGATCCAACCAGAAAGTTCAACTTAAGAACTCCGGTTTGCAAAAAGAATCAACTCGAACGAAGCAACGAAAGTCAAACGGCGAAAGAAACAAACTTCGTTTACTAATCTGGATCTAGGTTACAGTAGCAAAAACTTGTTTGAGTAGGTTAAACGGAAAGAGAATTTCGAGACGAAACTCTAGGCGCTTGAATTGCCTGATTCCGATAAACGAGCGAAAAATTAAACAGAAACGAAGATTCGATCAGAAATCGAGATCTGAGATAATCGCGGAAAAATCCGATGAAAAAGAAAAACGGACGAACGGTTAAAGAACGGACGTTCGTTGACAGAGAAAATCCGACGAACGCGTTCGTTAAAATGAACGGGTCGGTGAACGTTCACAAAATAACAAAACCGAAGAAATAAACCGATCTACGGGTTTTTTTTAAACGAACGGTTTTTTAAAACAAAACCGGCAACGACGGCGAGGTATACCTCGTCGGGGCAGGGCTCCGGCGGGGCTCCGGCTGGCTCCGGCGAGGGCGGCGGTGTGCGGCGGGGCTCAGGGGGCTCGGGGTGGCGAGGGGCGGCTCCGGCGGCGGGGTTCGGCGAGCGGCGGCGGCCTTCGGGCTTAGGGTCCGGCGGCGGTGTGCGGGGCGGGTGCGGGGCGGCGGCGGGGTGAGAGGGAGGGGGCGGCGGCGGGGTTTATAAAGAGGGAGGGGGAGGGGTGCTTGGAGGAGGGGCAAGGCACGGCGGCGGAGTGTCCATGGCGGACACGACGGCGGCGTCCGGCGTGCTCGCGGAGGAGAACGCGGAGATGGGCCGGCGGCTCGGCTGGGCCTTGGCCCGGTCGGGCGCGGCGTGATTTTTTTTTAAAAACGTTCCGCCAAAAAATTCATAGAAAAATAAATAAAAATCCAAAAAACGATAAAGCAAATTTTCCCCGTCTAGTTAGAATATTTAGAACAGGGTGAACATTTTTTGACACAAAAAATAAATTTTTGAAAACATGCAATATTTTTTAATGCAATTAAAATTGCAAATAAAATCCAATAAATGATTTTAACATTTTTCCTCCAATATTTCAATTGTTTTGGAGAAGTCATATTTTCTCCTCTCATTTATTTTTAATGAAATATTTTTCCGGAGAGAAAAATAATTAAAACCAAAATCCTCGTTTTATTATTTGATGAAAATCAAATATGAAAATTCGAGAAAATCCCCAACTCTCTCCGAGGGTCCTTGAGTTGCTTAGGATTTATCGAGGATTTGTCAAAATGCAATAGAAAATATGATATGCAATGATGATCTATGTATAACATACCAAATTGAAAATTTGGAATGTTACAAATAAATGGGGAGCTACATCGCGAGCTATTCATCTACAACATAGTTATGCAAATACTATCATGACTAAGTTCATGATAAATTAAAGTTCAATTAATCATATTACTTAAGAACTCCCACTTAGATAGACATCCCTCTAGTCATCTAAATGATCACGTGCTCCATATCAACTAAAACATGTCTGATCATCACGTGAGATGGAGAAGTTTTCAATGGTGAACATCACTATGTTCATCATATCTACTATATGATTCACGTTCGACCTTTTAGTCTTAGTGTTTCGAGGCCATATCTGCATATGCTAGGCTCGTCAAGTTTAACCCGAGTATTCTGCGTGTGCAAAACTGGCTTGCACCCGTTGTATGTGAACGTAGAGCTTATCACACCCGATCATCACGTGGTGTCTCAGCACGAAGAACTGTCGCAACAGTGCATACTCAGGGAGAACACTTATACCTTGAAATTTTAGTAAGGGATCATCTTATAAAGCTACCGTCGTACTGAGAAAAATAAGATGCATAAAAGATAAACATCACATGCAATCAAAATATGTGACATGATATGGCCATCATCATCTTGTGCCTTTGATCTCCATCTCCAAAGTACCGTCATGATCTCCATTGTCACTGGCATGACTGTTGGGGAACGTAGCAATAATTCAAAATTTTCTACGCATCACCAAGATCAATCTATGGAGTTTACTAGCAACGAGAGGGAGGAGTGCATCTACATACCCTTGTAGATCGCGAGCGGAAGCGTTGAAGAGAACGGGGTTGATGGAGTCGTACTCATCGTGATCCAAATCACCGATGATCCAAGCGCCGAACGGACGGCACCTCCGTGTTCAACACACGTACGGAACGGTGACGTCTCCCACGCCTTGATCCAGCAAGGAGGAGGGAGAGGTTGAGGAAGAAGGCTCCAACAGCAGCACGACGGCGTGGTGGTGGTGGAGTGACAGTTCACCAGCAGGGCTTCGCCAAGCGCACGCGGAGGAGGAGAGGTGTTGGGGAGGGGAGGGGCTGCGCCTTGGATGTGGTGCTGCAGCCCTCCCCTCGCCCCTCTATTTATAGGGAGAAGGGGGAAGGGGGCCGGCCCCTCTAGATGGGATCTAGAGGGGGGGGCGGCCAAGGGGGAGGTGGCTTGCCCCCCAAGCAAGGGGGGGCTCCCCCCTTTAGGGTTCCCCCAAACCCTAGGCGCATGGGCCCTAGGGGGGTTGGCGCCCCAGCCCACTTAGGGGCTAGTTCCCTTCCACCTACAGCCCATAAGGCCCTCCGGGGCAGGTGGACCCTCCCGGTGGACCCCCGGAACCCCTTCGGTGGCCCCGGTACAATACCGGCATACCCCCGAACACTTCCGGTGACCGTTTGGTGACTTCCCATATATAAATGTTTACCTCCGGACCATTCCGGAACTCCTCGTGAAGTCCGGGATCTCATCCGGGACTCCGAACAACATTCAGTAATCACATACATACCTTCCTTATAACCCTAGCGTCATCGAACCTTAAGTGTGTAGACCCTATGGGTTCGGGAATCATGCAGACATGACCGAGACACCTCTCTAGCCAATAACCAACAGCGGGATCTGGATACCCATGTTGGCTCCCACATGTTCCACAATGATCTCATCGGATGAACCACGATGTCGAGGATTCAATCAATCCCGTATATAATTCCCTTTGCCAATCGGTACGTTACTTGCCCGAGATTCGATCGTCGATATCCCAATACCTCGTTCAATCTCGTTACCGGCAAGTCACTTTACTCGTTCCGTAATGCATGATCCCGTGACTAACTACTTAGTCACATTGAGATCATTATGATGATGCAATACCGAGTGGGCCCAGAGATACCTCTCCGTCATACGGAGCGACAAATCCCAGTCTCGATCCGTGCCAACCCAACAGACACTTTCGGAGATATCTGTAGTGCACCTTTATAGTCACCCAGTTACGTTGTGACGTTTGGTACACCCAAAGCATTCCTACGGTGTCCGAGAGTTGCACGATCTCATGGTCTAAGGAAATGATACTTGACATTAGAAAAGCTTCAGCAAACGAACTACACGATCTAGTGCTATGCTTAGGATTGGGTCTTGTCCATCACATCATTCTCCTAATGATGTGATCCTGTTATCAATGACATCCAATGTCCATGGTTAGGAAACCGTAACCATCTATTGATCAACGAGCTAGTCAACTAGAGGCTCACTAGGGACATGTTTGCAGGGGACCGTAGCAGAAATTTAAAATTTTCTACGCATCACCAAGATCCATCTATGGAGTTTACTAGCAACGAGAGGGAAGGAGTGCATCTGCATACCCTTGTAGGTCGCGAGCGGAAGCGTTCAAGTGAACGGGGTTGATGGAGTCGTACTCGTCGTGATCCAAATCACCGATGACCGAGCGCCGAACGAACGGCACCTCCGCGTTCAACACACGTACGGAGCAGCGACGTCTCCTCCTTGATCCAGCAAGGGGGAAGGAGAGGTTGCTGGAGATCCAGCAGCACGACGGCGTGGTGGTGGAAGTAGCGGGGATCCCGGCAGGGCTTCGCCAAGCGCAAGCGGGAGGGAGAGGTGTCACGGGAGGGAGAGGGAGGCGCCAGGCGCCAGGGGCGTGGTGGTGGAAGTAGCGGGGATCCCTCCCCCCACTATATATAGGGGTCCTGGGGGGGCGCCAGCCCCCTGGAGATCCCATCTAAGGGGGGGGGCGCCGGCCAAGGGGGTGGCTTGCCCCCCAAGCCAAGTGGGGCGCCCCCCCACCCCCAGGGTTTCCAGCCCTAGGCGCAGGGGAGGCCCAAGGGGGCGCACCAGCCCACCAGTGGCTGGTTCCCCTCCCCACTTCAGCCCATGGGGCCCTGCGGGACAGGTGGCCCCACCCGGTGGACCCTCGGGACCCTTCCGGTGGTCCCGGTACAATACCGATAACCCCCAAAACTTTCCCAGTGGCCGAAGCTGGACTTCCTATATATAATTCTTCACCTCCGGACCATTCCGGAACTCCTCGTGACGTCCGGGATCTCATCCGGGACTCCGAACAACTTTCGGATTTCCGCATACTAATATCTCTACAACCCTAGCGTCACCGAACCTTAAGTGTGTAGACCCTACGGGTTCGGGAGACATGCAGACATGACCGAGACGACTCTCCGGTCAATAACCAACAGCGGGATCTGGATACCCATGTTAGCTCCCACATGTTCCACGATGATCTCATCGGATGAACCACGATGTCGAGGATTCAATCAATCCCGTATACAATTCCCTTTGTCAATCGGTACGTTACTTGCCCGAGATTCGATCGTCGGTATCCCAATACCTCGTTCAATCTCGTTACCGGCAAGCCACTTTACTCGTACCGTAATGCATGATCCCGTGACCAACTACTTGGTCACTTTGATCTCATTATGATGATGCATTACCGAGTGGGCCCAGAGATACCTCTCCGTCATACGGAGTGACAAATCCCAGTCTCGATCCGTGTCAACCCAACAAACACTTTCAGAGATACCTGTAGTGTACCTTTATAGTCACCCAGTTACGTTGTGACATTTGGTACACCCAAAGTACTCCTACGGCATCCGGGAGTTACACGATCTCATGGTCTAAGGAAATTTTACTTGACATTGGAAAAGCTTTAGCAAACGAACTACACGATCTTTGTGCTATGCTTAGGATTGGGTCTTGTCCATCACATCATTCTCCTAATGATGTGATCCTGTTATCAATGATATCCAATGTCCATAGTCAAGAAACCATGACTATCTGTTGATCAACGAGCTAGTCAACTAGAGGCTCACTAGGGACATGTTGTGGTCTATGTATTCACACATGTATTACAATTTCCGGATAACACAATTATAGCATGAACAATAGAAAATTATCATGAACAAGGAAATATAATAATAACCATTTTATTATTGCCTCTAGGGCATATTTCCAACAGTCTCCCACTTGCACTAGAGTCAATAATCTAGTTACATTGTGATGAACCGAACACCCATAGAGTTCTGGTGTTGATCATGTTTTGCTCTAGGGAGAGGTTTAGTCAACGGATCTGCTACATTCAGGTCAGTATGTACTTTACAAATATCTATGTCTCCATTTTGAACACTTTCACAAATGGAGTTGAAGCGACGTTTGATATGTCTGGTCTTCCTGTGAAACCTGGGCTCCTTGGCAAGGGCAATAGCTCCAGTGTTATCACAGAAGAGAGTCATCGGGCCCGACGCATTAGGAATCACCCCTAGGTCAGTAATGAACTCCTTCATCCAGATTGCTTCTTGCGCTGCCTCTGAGGCCGCCATGTACTCCGCTTCACAAGTAGATCCTGCCACGACGCTTTGCTTGCAAGTGCACCAGCTTACTGCCCCTCCATTCAAAATATACACGTATCCGGTTTGTGACTTCGAGTCATCCAGATCTGTGTCGAAGCTAGCGTCGACGTAACCCTTTACGACGAGCCCTTCGTCACCTCCATATACGAGAAACATATCCTTAGTCCTTTTCAGGTACTTCAGGATACTCTTGACCGGTGTCCAGTGTTCCATGTCGGGATTACTTTGGTACCTTCCTACCAAACTTACGGCAAGGTTTACATCAGGTCTGGTACACAGCATGGCATACATAATAGACCCTATGGCCGAGGCATAGGGGATGACACTCATCTTTTCTCTATCTTCTGCCGTGGTCGGGCATTGAGCCGTGCTCAATTGCACACCTTGCAATACAGGCAAGAACCCCTTCTTGGACTGATCCATATTGAACTTCTTCAATATCTTGTCAAGGTACGTACTCTTTGAAAGACCAATGAGGCGTCTTGATCTATCTCTATAGATCTTGATGCCTAATATATAAGCAGCTTCTCCAAGGTCCTTCATTGAAAAACACTTATTCAAGTAGGCCTTTATACTTTCCAAGAATTCTATATCATTTCCCATCAATAGTATGTCATCCACATATAATAAGAGAAATGCTACAGAGCTCCCACTCACTTTCTTGTAAACACAGGCTTCTCCATAAGTCTGTGTAAACCCAAACGCTTTGATCGTCTCATCAAATCGAATGTTCCAACTCCGAGATGCTTGCACCAGCCCATAGATGGAGCGCTGGAGCTTGCATACCTTGTTAGCATTCTTAGGATCGACAAAACCTTCCGGCTGCATCATATACAATTCTTTCTTAAGAAAGCCGTTAAGGAATGCCGTTTTGACGTCCATTTGCCATATCTCATAATCATAGAATGCGACAATTGCTAACATGATTCGGACGGACTTCAGCTTCGCTACGGGTGAGAAAGTCTCATCGTAGTCAACCCCTTGAACTTGTCGATAACCCTTAGCGACAAGTCGAGCCTTATAGATGGTCACGTTACCATCCACGTCTGTCTTCTTCTTAAAGATCCATTTATTTTCTATGGCTCGCCGATCATCGGGCAAGTCAGTCAAAGTCCATACTTCATTTTCATACATGGATCCTATCTCTGATTGCATGGCTTCAAGACATTTGTTGGAATCCGGGCCCGCCATCGCTTCTTCATAGTTCGAAGGTTCACCGTTGTCTAACAACATGATTTCCACGGCAGGGTTGCCGTACCACTCTGGTGCGGAACGTGTCCTTGTGGACCTACGAAGTTCAGCAGTAACTAGATCCGAAGCTTCATGATCATCATCATTAACTTCCTCCCCAGTCGGTGTAGGCACCACAGGAACATCTTCCCGCGCTGCGCTACTTTCCGGTTCAGAAGGGGTGACTATCACCTCATCAAGTTCCACTTTCCTCCCACTCACTTCTTTCGAGAGAAACTCTTTCTCCAGAAATGACCCGTTCTTGGCAACAAAGATTTTGCCTTCGGATCTGAGGTAGAAGGTATACCCAATGGTTTCCTTAGGGTATCCTATGAAGACGCATTTTTCCGACTTGGGTTCGAGCTTTTCAGGTTGAAGTTTCTTGACATAAGCATCGCATCCCCAAACTTTTAGAAATGACAGCTTAGGTTTCTTCCCAAACCATAATTCATACGGTGTCGTCTCAACGGATTTCGACGGAGCCCTATTTAAAGTGAATGTGGTAGTCTCTAAAGCATAGCCCCAAAATGAGAGCGGTAGATCGGTAAGAGACATCATAGATCACACCATATCCAATAGAGTGCGATTACGACGTTCGGACACACCATTTCGCCGAGGTGTTCCAGGCGGCGTGAGTTGTGAAACGATTCCACATTTCCTTAAGTGCGTACCAAATTCGTGACTTAAATATTCTCCCCCACGATCTGATCGTAAGAACTTTATTTTCCTGTCACGTTGATTCTCAACCTCACTCTAAAACTCCTCAAACTTTTCAAAGGTTACAGACTTGTGTTTCATTAGGTAGACATACCCATATCTACTTAAGTCATCAGTGAGAGTGAGAACATAACGATAGCCACCGCGAGCCTCAACACTCATTGGACCGCACACATCAGTATGTATGATTTCCAATAAGTTGGTTGCTCGCTCCATTGTTCCGGAGAACGGAGTCTTGGTCATTTTTCCCATGAGGCATGGTTCGCATGTGTCAAATGATTCATAATCGAGAGACTCTAAAAGTCCATCAGCATGGAGCTTCTTCATGCGCTTGACACCAATGTGACCAAGGCGGCAGTGCCACATGTATGTGGGACTATCGTTATCAACTTTACATCTTTTGGTATTCACACTATGAATGTGTGTAACATCACGTTCGAGATTCATTAATAATAAACCATTAACCAGCGGGGCATGACCATAAAACATATCTCTCATATAAATAGAACAACCATTATTCTCGTATTTAAATGAGTAGCCATCTCGAATTAAACGAGATCCTGATACAATGTTCATGCTCAAAGCTGGCACTAAATAACAATTATTGAGGTTTAAAACTAATCCCGTAGGTAAATGTAGAGGTAGCGTGCCGACGGCGATCACATCGACCTTGGAACCATTCCCGACGCGCATCGTCACCTCGTCCTTCGCCAGTCTCCGCTTATTCCGCAGCTCCTGTTTTGAGTTACAAATATGAGCAACCGCACAGGTATCAAATACCCAGGAGCTACTACGAGTACTGGTAAGGTACACATCAATTACATGTATATCACATATACCTTTAGTGTTGCCGGTGTTGGAAATATGCCCTAGAGGCAATAATAAATGGTTATTATTATATTTCCTTGTTCATGATAATTGTCTATTATTCATGCTATAATTGTGTTATCCGAAAATCGTAATACATGTGTGAATACATAGACCACAACGTGTCCCTAGTAAGCCTCTAGTTGACTAGCTCGTTGATCAACAGATAGTCATGGTTTCCTGACTATGGACATTGGATGTCATTGATAACGGGATCACATCATTAGGAGAATGATGTGATGGACAAGACCCAATCCTAAGCATAGCACAAAAGATCGTGTAGTTCGTTTGCTAGAGCTTTTCCAATGTCAAGTATCATTTCCTTAGACCATGAGATCGTGCAACTCCCGGATACCGTAGGAGTGCTTTGGGTGTACCAAACGTCACAACGTAACTGGGTGACTATAAAGGTGCACTACGGGTATCTCCGAAAGTGTCTGTTGAGTTGGCACGGATCGAGACTGGGATTTGTCACTCTGTATGACGGAGAGGTATCTCTGGGCCCACTCGGTAATGCATCATCATAATAAGCTCAATGTGACTAAGGAGTTAGCCACGGGATCATGCATTACGGTACGAGTAAAGTGACTTGCCGGTAACGAGATTGAACAAGGTATTGGGATACCGACGATCGAATCTCGGGCAAGTAACGTACCGATTGACAATGGGAATTCTATACGGGATTGATTGAATCCTCGACATCGTGGTTCATCCGATGAGATCATCGTGGAACATGTAGGAGCCAACATGGGTATCCAGATCCCGCTATTGGTTATTGACCGGAGAGGCGTCTCGGTCATGTCTATATGTCTCCCGAAGCCGTAGGGTCTACACACTTAAGGTTCGGTGACGCTAGGGTTGTAGAGATATTAGTATGCGGAAACCCGAAAGTTGTTCGGAGTCTCGGATGAGATCCCGGACGTCATGAGGAGTTCCGGAATGGTCCAGAGGTGAAGAATTATATATAGGAAGTCCAGTTTCGGCCACCGGGAAAGTTTCGGGGGTTATCGGTATTGTACCGGGACCACCGGAAGGGTCCCGGGGGTCCACCGGGTGGGGCCACCTGTCCCGGAGGGCCACATGGGCTGAAGTGGGAGGGTAACCAGCCCCTAGTGGGCTGGGGCGCCCCCCTTGGGCCTCCCCCTGCGCCTAGGGTTGGAAACCCTAGGGGTGGGGGCGCCCCACTTGGCTTGGGGGGCAAGCCACCCCCCTTGGCCGCCGCCCCCCCTCAGATGGGATCTCCAGGGGGCCGGCGCGCTCCCCAGGGCCCTTATAAATAGTGGGGGGAGGGAGGGCAGCAGCACCACAGCCCCTGGCGCCTCCCTCTCCCCCTGCAACACCTCTCCCTCCCGCTTGCGCTTGGTGAAGCCCTGCCGGGATCCCCGCCACTTCCACCACCACGCCGTCGTGCTGCTGGATCTCCATCAACCTCTCTGTAACACCCCGCATGTAACTTGCCATAATTGTAACTCCGACTCTTGCCATTTCCGGCTATGTGTTATGTTTTTCCCTCCGTTGTCGGGTTTTGTCTTTCGTTGTGTATTTTGTCATGTCATGCATTTTTCATATCATGTCATCATGTGCATTGCATTCGCATACGTGTTCGTCTCATGCATCCGAGCATTTTCCCCGTTGTCCGTTTTCCAATCCGGCGCTCCTATCTCCTCCGGTGCACCCCTCTAGTTTTCTTTCGTGTGCGTGTGTCAAACTTTCTCGGAATGGACCGAGGCTTGTCAAGTGGTCTTAATATACCACCCGGAGACTACCGGTCAAGTTTCGTTCCATTCGGAGGTCGTTTGGTACTCCAACGGTTAACCGGGCATCCGCAAAGTCCATTTGAGTATCCAGCAAAAAACCCCTCCAAAACCAGCCAAAACCCACCAAACCCTCTTCCATGCTCTAGGTCGTTCGATCACGATCGTGTGGGCGAAAACCGCACCTCATTTGGAGTCTCCTAGCTCCCTCTACCTATTTATAAGTGGGCATCCCGAAAAACGGATTCGCAGACGAACCCTAGAGATTTTCCCACCGCGCCGCCGGACGCGTCCGTCCGCGCCGGACGAAGTCCAACCGCCCCGCCGCCGGCCCGCGAAGCCCGCAGCGGGCCCGCCCGAGCCCGCCGCCGCCTCCTCCGCGCCCGCCACCGCCGCCTCCGCCGGAGCTGCGCCGCCGCCGCCGGCCGGCTCCGCCGCGGTCACTGCCGCCGCTCGGCCATCGCCGCCGCCGCGCCTCCGGCGACCGCCGCCTCCGGCCGGCGCCTCCTCCTTCGCCGCCTCCTCCCTCCGCCCGAGCCCGCCGGCCTCTCCTCTCCTCCCGCCGGCGAGTCCACTGCCCGAGCCGGCGAGCTCCTGTAGCTTCCCGATCCAGATCTCGGTAGAGTTGACTTTCTCGCGACCTCAAAATCTTCCAAGTCCCTAAATTTTCTCAGCAAGTGCTCCTGTTCCCGATGCCATAACTCCGTGCATGTAGCTCCGATTCGCGCGTGTAATATGTCAAATTGTTCGTCTCGTGATGCTCTTCATTTTGTTAAATTGCACAATGTTCATTAGAGGTCATCTTGATGCCCAAATCTTTATTGGAAGAGGGCTAGTTGCTGTTATTCTCTGGTTCTTATCAGAACTTGGAGATTTGTCATTTTTGTATCATTTAATCTGTGCATCTTTTGAGCATGAACTCTACATGGGTTTTGAAGTATGCCATGTCATCTTTCCAGTGGTATAGTCCATGTATTTTTGTGATCTCTGTGGTGACTAGCACAAGCATGCAAAGTAGGTCCCGTAATATTTCTGATTTCAGGGACTTAGTGATTTCTCTAAGTCTTTCTCTGCTGTAATTTTGTTGCCATGTAAACTTGATTCTACAGAGAGATCCGTGCATATTTTGGAGATGTACACTAAGGATGTTTTGTAGCTATAGTTGTAATTGATCCATTCCTGCAATTGTTTGAAATTTTAGAGTACCATAGCATGACTCAATCTTGTTCTACTTTTGCTATAAAATATTTCTGGCAGATTCTTAACATGATATGCATTTTTGCCAAGCTTATTGTAGTTGATCCATACATGCTATGCAATTGTTCTTGCCATGGATAGCCTCATAAACATGCCATCTTACTTTAGGTATGCTTGGTTTGTCATTCATTGCTCTGTAGTGAGTGCATCAAGCTCACAAAGAGGCCTACATATTAATATTTCTGCCATGCTCTGTTTTCTGCCAAGTCTGAAACCTGGTAACGAAACTTGCTATGTTTACCTGCTTGCCATCATATCTTCTGGTCCTTTTTGGCTTATGGTCAGTAAGGGACTTTTGTCATGTGCATTTAGTAGAACACTACCATGCCTTGCTTTGCTATGTTAAGTTCCTGTAGAATGTTGATTTCGTGCTCTGAACATGGCTACCTGATGCTGATTTCTGCCATGTCCAGTTTTTCACTAAGTCTGTGAACCTGTAATCTTTTGCACTTTTGCCAAGCTTGTTTGAGCTTGATATGTTGTGAACTAGCCGTAGCTCAGTGTTCATCTTTTGTCAAGCATCTCCTGTAGATTACTTCCATGTGCTTTGTTGCTATGTTAGGGTGCTGTAGCATTGTTGTTTGTTGCATTTTAAGTGCTATCTTGCTGTTTATCGCAGATTCGTGTCATTCTTGTTTTGCTTGCCATTTGCAAACCGTGCATCCGATTCCGGTGATCTTTATATCGATTTCGAGCGAAATCATCTCATCTTTCCAGTGGCATGCTTGGTTTGCCAAGTTTTTGCTATGTTCATCATTTTTCTTCCGGAGCTCGCATATGCATCGCATATCATATCTTGCATATCATACATGTCTTGCATCATGTTGCTTGCGCATTTCTCGTTGTTGATTGTGGTTCCGTTTGTTTGTGCTCTTGTCTTGGGTAGAGCCGGGAGACGAGTTCGTGAATGAGGAACCTGTCGAGTACGCTTACGAGGATCAAGCTTTCGACAACTCTGAGAACCTTGCAGGCAAGATGACCACCCCTCGAAATCACTTCTATCTTTGCTATGCTAGTTGTTCGCTCTATTGCCATGCTCGCTACCTATCACTTGCTATATCATGTCTCCTATTTAGACATGTCAGACCCTAACCATCCTTTCCTAGCAAACCGTTGTTTGGCTATGTTACCGCTTTTGCTCAGCCCCTCTTATAGCGTTGCTAGTTGCAGGTGAAGTTGAAGTTTGTTCCATGTCGGAACATGGATTTGTTGGGATATCACAATATCTCTTATTTAATTAATGCATCTATATATATTTGGTAAAGGGTGGAAGGCTCGGCCTTATGCCTGGTGTTTTGTTCCACTCTTGCCGCCCTAGATACTGTTATACCGGGATTATGTTCCTTGAGTTTGCGTTCCTTACGCGGTCGGGTGATTTATGGGACCCCCTTGACAGTTCGCCTTGAATAAAACTCCTCCAGCAAGGCCCAACCTTGGTTTTACCATTTGCTACCTAAACCTTTTCCCCCGGGTTTTCGCGAGCCCGAGGGTCATCTTATTTTAACCCCCCCGGGCCAGTGCTCCTTCGAGTGTTGGTCCGAACTGAGCAGACTGCGGGGCCCCCTCCTGGAAACTCGAGGTCTGGTTTTACTCGTAGGATGTCTCATCCGGTGTGCCCTGAGAACGAGATATGTGCAGCTCCTATCGGGATTTGTCGGCACATTCGGGTGGCTTTGCTGGTCTTGTTTTACCTTTGTCGAGATGTCTTGTAAACCGGGATTCCGAGACTGATCGGGTCTTTCCGGGAGAAGGTTTATCCTTCGTTGACCGTGAGAGCTTATGATGGGCTAAGTTGGGACACCCCTGCAGGGTATTATCTTTCGAAAGCCGTGCCCGCGGTTATGAGGCAGATGGGAATTTGTTAATGTCCGGTTGTAGATAACTTGTCACTTAACCCAATTAAAAATACATCAACTGTGTGTAGCCGTGATGGTCTCTTCTCGGCGGAGTCCGGGAAGTGAACACGGTCTGTGTTATGAATGACGTAAGTAGGTGTTCAGGATCACTTCTTGGTCATTGCTAGATGACGTCTGTTCCATTGCTTCTCTTCTCGCTCTTATTTGCGCAAGTTAGCCACCATATATGCTTTTGCCGCTGCAGCTCCACCTCTTGCACCTCCTTGTCCTATAAGCTTAAATAGTCTTGATCTCGCGGGTGTGAGATTGCTGAGTCCCCGTGACTCACAGATTCTACCAAAACAGTTGCAGGTGCCGACGATGCCAGTGCAGACGATGGCGTCGACCTCAAGTGGGAGTTCGACGAGGAACGTGGTCGTTACTATGTGTCTTTTCCTGATGATCAGTAGTGGAGCCCAGTTGGGACGATCGGGGATCTAGCATTTGGGGTTGTCTTATTTTCATCTGGATTTTGACCGTAGTCGGTCTTTATGATTGTATTTTGGATGATGTATGATGATATTTATGTATTGTGTGAAGTGGCGATTGTAAGCCAACTCTTTATCCCATTCTTGTTCATTACATGGGATTGTGTGAAGATGACCCTTCTTGCGACAAAACCACTATGCGGTTATGCCTCTAAATCGTGCCTCGACACGTGGGAGATATAGCCGCATCGTGGGCGTTACAAGTTGGTATCAGAGCCATCCCCGACTTAGGAGCCCCTGCTTGATCGAATCGCTGGCGTTGTTGAGTCTAGAACAAAAATGTTTTGAGTCTTAGGATAATATATATCGGAGAGTAGGATTCTTTTTACTCCTCAGTCCCTTCGTCGCTCTGGTGAGGTCTCCTGACGTAGAAGTTTTGACTATCCTCTCCTCAAATTTCACTAAAAAAAAATTTAGGATCACGCGGGTATCTTGGAATCGTTCCGATCGATTTGTGACGAGAACATTGTTCTTGGTGCCTCCTGTCATTTAGGGGTTGTGGCAGTGTCTCGGGGAGTTGAGCTCTGAGGTGTTGTCGTCACAATTTTATCATTGCAGTTCTGGAATACCTGAGTTTCGCCGACATCGAAATCTCTTTTATGCAGTTGTTGGTGAGATCACCTCGACGCCACCCAGTACTGGGGCGGCAGTTCGGGAGTATTGCCATAACTTGTATAACGGATGTTTTTCGAAGGTTGAGGTAAACGATTTCCGAAGGTTTCTTGGTTATGTGTTGACGGATGGATACAGCTGGATCTAGGGATTGCTAGTTTGGGTGATATATATTTGTGTCCCCTGTATCCCCTACACCAGATTGCATAACTAGAAAGTTTCGGGAGTTTATAAGTGGGAATTCTATTAGCCTTAGGATATCTTTCCGACAGACGCATGATATGAGATTGGGGTTCGACGTCTAGTGGTCCGCCTTTCCACGGTTGATTTTACAGTGGTCTCGTTGTGTCTTAAAGAGTCCATGGCTTTGCCGACTCGGGGACGCTTCGTATGTCATGTGCATAGCCTTGTACATGATGGTGCTGTACGATTGAGCCCGTGTGGGCCCCACCACGAAAACTTCGGACGAAATATCTATCATATGTTTGTTCCGGCTTATTCTGCAAGCCAATACTTTGTTTTATTTTGTATTGTGGTATTCGAGTTGCTTCGAATTCATATGTTCATTCCATATCTTTTTCAAGTGGCTTCTGAACTTATGGAAGTGTGATGATTTACTACGGAATTCATTCGTTCATCTTCGTTCGAATGTTTATTGTGAAGACTATATGTTGCAATTTCTATCCGTTGATTCTACTTATCTCTTGTCTATCAAGATGCTAACGGATGTCACCCTCTTCAGGATGGCTCCGCCAACGCGTCAGAATCCGGATCGCAATGAAGGGAGTCAAGCGAACCCTCCGCCACCACCTCCACCTCCGGAGGCATGGCAAGCAATCATGGCAGCCACCAATGCCAATGCTCAGATGATTCTGCAACTCTTGCAAGAACGTACTCAAGGGAAAGGCAATCAAGGTCAAGGCAACAATCAGTTTCACTTTGCCACTCTCAACCAGTTTCTCGCAAACCAGCCCAAGTCTTTCAGCTACTGTGCCGAGGCCATGGATGCCGATGATTGGCTCGTGGACATCAACAAGCATTTTGAATGTAGCAATGTCAGGCCTGAGGACTTTGTCAAGTTTGCTTCTTTCCAGCTCAAGGACCAAGCTGCTGATTGGTATCAACAATACAAAGATTCCAGAGGAGGTCGTGTGATCACTTGGACTGACTTCTGTCGGGACTTCAAAGCGCACCACATTCCACAAAGTGTTGTTGAGAGCAAGCGTGAGGAGTTCCGCAATCTCAAGCAAGGAAACATGTCTGTGTATCAATACAACATTCAGTTTCAGAAACTTGCTCGCTTCGCTAAACAAGACGTTCCTGATGAGAAGAGCATGATCTATCACTTCAGAGGTGGCCTTAAAGAGGATCTGCAGTTAGCTCTCGTTCTTGTTGAGCCTACTCACTTTGATCAATTCTACAATATGGCACTGAAGCAAGAGGCTGCTCAGCTCAAGTGTGAGGCTTCTAAGAAGAGAGTCAGGGACGCAGTTCAGTCTTCTTCTTCCTCACTTGTGACAGCTAAGCAAGAGAAGTTCTGGTTGCCTCCTCCTCCTCCGTTTCGTCAGCCTTACCAGCAGAAGAACAAAGGTGGCCATGGTTCTTCAAACTCTTCCAACTCTGGTTATCAGAACAAGTCTCAAAATCAAGCTCCAAAGTCCAATGCTCCTTATCACCGTCCACTCTCAGAGGTGACTTGCAACAAATGTCAGCAGAAAGGTCACTATGCTAACAAGTGCTTCAACCAGAGGCGTCTTCCTCCTCCTCCTCCTGCCATCTCGAATTAAACGAGATCCTGGTACAATGTTCATGCTCAAAGCTGGCACTAAATAACAATTATTGAGGTTTAAAACTAATCCCGTAGGTAAATGTAGAGGTAGCGTGCCGACGGCGATCACATCGACCTTGGAACCATTCCCGACGCGCATCGTCACCTCGTCCTTCGCCAGTCTCCGCTTATTCCGCAGCTCCTGTTTTGAGTTACAGATATGAGCAACCGCACCGGTATCAAATACCCAGGAGCTACTACGAGTACTGGTAAGGTACACATCAATTACATGTATATCACATATACCTTTGGTGTTGCCGGCCTTCTTGTCCGCTAAGTATTTGGGGTAGTTCCGCTTCCAGTGACCACTTCCCTTGCAATAAATGCACTCAGTCTCAGGCTTGGATCCATTCTTTAGCTTCTTCCCGGCAACTGGCTTACCGGGCGCGGCAACTCCCTTGCCGTCCTTCTTGAAGTTCTTCTTACCCTTGCCTTTGTTGAACTTAGTGGTTTTATTCACCATCAACACTTGATGTTCCTTTTTGATCTCCACCTCCGCTGATTTTAGCATTGAATATACCTCAGGAATGGTCTTTTCCATTCCCTGCATATTGAAGTTCATCACAAAGCTCTTGTAGCTTGGTGGAAGCGACTGAAGGATTCTGTCAATGACCGCGTCATCCGGGAGATTAACTCCCAGCTGAGACAAGCGGTTGTGTAACCCAGACATTTTGAGTATGTGCTCACTCACAGAACTATTTTCCTCCATTATACAACTGAAGAACTTGTCGGAGACTTCATATCTCTCGACCCGGGCATGAGCTTGGAAAACCATTTTCAGCTCTTCGAACATCTCATATGCTCCATGTTTCTCAAAACGCTTTGGAGCCCCGGTTCTAAGCTGTAAAGCATGCCGCACTGAACGAGGGAGTAATCATCAGCACGTGATTGCCAAGCGTTCATAACGTCTTGGTTCTCTGGGATGGGTGCTTCACCTAGCGGTGCTTCTAGGACATAATCTTTCTTGGCAGCTATGAGGATGATCCTCAGGTTCTGGACCCAGTCCGTATAGTTGCTGCCATCATCTTTCAGCTTGGTTTTCTCTAGGAACGCGTTGAAGTTGAGGGCAACGTGGGCCATTTGATCTACAAGACATATTGTAAAGATTTTAGACTAAGTTCATGATAATTAAGTTCATCTAATCAAATTATTAAATGAACTCCGACTCAGATAGACATCCCTCTAGTCATCTAAGTGAAACATGATCCGAGTCAACTAGGCCGTGTCCGATCATCACGTGAGACGGACTAGTCAAGATCGATGAACATCTTCATGTTGATCGTATCTTCTATACGACTCATGCTCGACCTTTCGGTCTTCCGTGTTCCGAGGCCATGTCTGTACATGCTAGGCTCGTCAAGTCAACCTAAGTGTATTGCGTGTGTTCCGAGGCCATGTCTGTACATGCTAGGCTCGTCAACACCCGTTGTATGCGAACGTTAGAATCTATCACACCCGATCATCACGTGGTGCTTCGAAACAACGAACCTTCATAACGGTGCACAGTTAGGGGGAACACTTTCTTGAAATTATTATAAGGGATCATCTTACTTACCGTCGTACTAAGCAAATAAGATGTAAAACATGATAAACATCACATGCAATCAAATAGTGACATGATATGGACAATATCATTTTGCTCCTTTGATCTCCATCTTCGGGGCGCCATGATCATCTTCGTCACCGGCATGACACCACGATCTCCATCATCGTGTCATCATGAAGTTGTCACGCTAACGATTACTTCTAGTTCTATGGCTAACGTGTTTAGCACTAAAGTAAAGTAATTTACATGGCGTTATTCAATGACACGCAAGTCATACAAAAATAAAGACAACTCCTATGGCTCCTGCCGGTTGTCATACTCATCGACATGCAAGTCGTGATTCCTATTACAAGAACATGATCAATCTCATACATCACATATATCATTCATCACATCTTCTGGCCATATCACATCACAAGGCACATGCTGCAAAAACAAGTTAGACGTCCTCTAATTGGTGTTGCAAGTTTTTACGTGGCTTCTATAGGTTTCTAGCAAGAACGTTTCTTACCTACGTAAAACCACAACGTGATATGCCAATTTCTATTTACCCTTCATAAGGACCCTTTTCATCGAATCCGTTCCGACTAAAGTGGGAGAGACAGACACCCGCTAGCCACCTTATGCAACTAGTGCATGTCAGTCGGTGGAACCTGTCTCACGTAAGTGTACGTGTATGGTCGGTCCGGGCCGCTTCATCCCACAATACCGCCGAAACAAGATAAGACTAGTAGTGGCAAGAAAATTGACAACATCTACGCCCACAACTGCTTTGTGTTCTACTCGTGCATAGAAACTACGCATAGGCCTCGCTCATGATGCCACTGCAGGGGGTCGTAGCAGAAATTTAAAATTTTCTACGCATCACCAAGATCCATCTATGGAGTTTACTAGCAACGAGAGGGAAGGAGTGCATCTACATACCCTTGTAGATCGCGAGCGGAAGCGTTCAAGTGAACGGGGTTGATGGAGTCGTACTCGTCGTGATCCAAATCACCGATGACCGAGCGCTGAACGGACGGCACCTCCGCGTTCAACACACGTACGGAGCAGCGACGTCTCCTCCTTCTTGATAAAGCAAGGGGGAAGGAGAGGTTGATGGAGATCCAGCAGCACGACGGCGCGGTGGTGGAAGTAGCGGGGATCCAGGCAGGGCTTCGCCAAGCGCAAGCGGGAGGGAGAGGTGTCACGGGAGGGAGAGGGAGGCGCCAGGGGCTAGGGTACTGCTGCCCTCCCTCCCCCCACTATATATAGGGGTCCTGGGGGGCGCCGGCCCCCTGGAGATCCCATCTGAGGGGGGGCGGCGGCCAAGGGGGTGGCTTGCCCCCCAAGCCAAGTGGGGCGCCCCCCACCCCCAGGGTTTCCAACCCTAGGCGCAGGGGAGGCCCAAGGGGGGCGCACCAGCCCACCAGTGGCTGGTTCCCCTCCCCACTTCAGCCCATGGGGCCCTCCGGGACAGGTGGCCCCACCCGGTGGACACCCGGGACCCTTCCGGTGGTCCCGGTACAATACCGATAACCCCCGAAACTTTCCCGGTGGCCGAAACTGGACTTCCTATATATAATTCTTCACCTCCGGACCATTCCGGAACTCCTTGTGACGTCCGGGATGTCATCCGGGACTCCGAACAACTTTTGGGTTTCCGCATACTAATATCTCTACAACCCTAGCGTCACCGAACCTTAAGTGTGTAGACCCTACGGGTTCGGGAGACATGCAGACATGACCGAGACGACTCTCCGGTCAATAACCAACAGCAGGATCTGGATACCCATGTTAGCTCCCACATGTTCCACGATGATCTCATCGGATGAACCACGATGTCGAGGATTCAATCAATCCCGTATACAATTCCATTTGTCAATCGGTACGTTACTTGCCCGAGATTCGATCGTCGGTATCCCAATACCTCGTTCAATCTCGTTACCGGCAAGTCACTTTAGTCGTACCGTAATGCATGATCCCGTGACCAACTACTTGGTCACTTTGAGCTCATTATGATGATGCATTACCGAGTGGGCCCAGAGATACCTCTCCGTCATACGGAGTGACAAACCCCAGTCTCGATCCGTGTCAACCCAACAGACACTTTCAGAGATATCTGTAGTGTACCTTTATAGTCACCCAGTTACGTTGTGACGTTTCGTACACCCAAAGCACTCCTACGGCATCCGGGAGTTACACGATCTCATGGTCTAAGGAAATGATACTTGACATTGGAAAAGCTCTAGCAAACGAACTACACGATCTTTGTGCTATGCTTAGGATTGGGTCTTGTCCATCACATCATTCTCCTAATGATGTGATCCTGTTATCAATGACATCCAATGTCCTTAGTCACGAAACCATGACTATCTGTTGATCAACGAGCTAGTCAACTAGAGGCTCACTAGGGACATGTTGTGTTCTAAGTATTCACACATGTATTACGATTTCCGGATAACACAATTATAGCATGAACAATAGACAATTATCATGAACAAGGAAATATAATAATAACCATTTTATTATTGCCTCTAGGTTATATTTCCAACAATGTTATGGTCTATGTATTCACACATGTATTACGATTTCCGGATAACACAATTATAGCATGAACATTAGACAATTATCATGAACAAAGAAATATAATAATAACCATTTTATTATTGTCTCTAGGGCATATTTCCAACAATGACACCATCATCTCCATCATCTTGATCTCTATCAACGTGTCATCACATGGTCGTCTCGCCAACTATTGCTTTTTGCAACTATTGCTATCGCATAGCGATAAAGTAAAGCAATTACATGGCGCTTGCATCTTATGCAATAAAGAGACAACCATAAGGCTCCTGCCAGTTGCCGATAACTTTACAGAACATGATCATCTCATATAACAATTTATATCTCATCACGTCTTGCCCATATCACATCACAACATGCCCTGCAAAAACAAGTTAGATGTCTTCTACCTTGTTGTTGCAAGTTTTACGTGACTGCTATGGGCTTCTAGCAAGAACCGTTCTTACCTACGCACCAAAACCACAACGATTTTTCATCAAGTGTCCTGTTTTAACCTTCAACAAGGACCGGACGTAGTCACACTCGATTCAACTAAAGTTGGAGAAACAGACACCCACTAGCCACCTGTGTGCAAAGCACGGCGATAGAACCAGTCTCATGAACGCGGTCATGTAATGTTGGTCTGGGCCGCTTCATCCAACAATACCGCCGAATCAAAGTATGACATGCTGGTAAGCAGTATGACTATTATCGCCCACAACTCTTTGTGTTCTACTCGTGCATATAACATCTACGCGTAGACCTGGCTCGGATGCCACTGTTGGGGAATGTAGTATTTCAAAAAAATTGCCTACAATCACGCAAGATCTATCTAGGAGAAGCATAGCAACGAGCGGGGAGAGTGTGTCCACGTACCCTCGTAGACCGAAAGAGGAAGCGTTTAGTAACGCGGTTGATGTAGTCAAACGTCTTCGCGATCCAACCTATCAAGTACCGAACGCACGGCACCTCCGCGATCTGCACACGTTCAGCTCGGTGACGTCCCTCGAGATCTAGATCCAGCTGAGGCCGAGGGAGAGTTCCGTCAGCACGACGACGTGGTGACGGTGATGATGAAGTTACCGGCGTAGGGCTTGCTACCTCTTGAGCACTGCGTTGGTTTTCCCTTGAAGAGGGAAGGGTGATGCAGCAAAGTAGCGTAAGTATTTCCCTCAGTTTTTGAGAACCAAGGTATGAATCCAGTAGGAGGCTACGCGCGAGTCCCTCGCACCCACACAAAACAAATAAATCCTCGCAACCAACGCGATAAGGGGTTGTCAATCCCTTCACGGTCACTTACGAGAGTGAGATCTGATAGATATGATAGGATAATATTTTTGGTATTTTTGTGATAAAGATGCAAAGTAAAATAAAAGCAAAGTAAAAAAGCAAAGGAAATAATGAAGTATTGGAAGATTAATATGATGAAGATAGACCCGGGGGCCATAGGTTTCACTAGTGGCTTCTCTCAAGAGCATAAGTATTTTACGGTGGGTGAACAAATTACTGTTGAGCAATTGACACAATTGAGCATAGTTATGAGAATATCTAGGTATGATCATGTATATAGGCATCACGTCTGAGACAAGTAGACCGACTCCTGCCTGCATCTACTACTATTACTCCACACATCGACCGCTATCCAGCATGCATCTAGAGTATTAAGTTCATAAGAACATAGTAACGCCTTAAGCAAGATGACATGATGTAGAGGGAAAAATTCATGCAATATGATAAAAAAAACCCATCTTGTTATCCTCGATGGCAACAATACAATACATGCCTTGCTGCCCCTATTGTCACTGGGAAAGGATACCGCAAGATTGAACCCAAAGCTAAGCACTTCTCCCATTGCAAGAAAGATCAATCTAGTAGGCCAAACCAAACTGATAATTCGAAGAGACTTGCAAAGATAACCAATCATACATAAAAGAATTCAGAGATTCAAATATTGTTCATAGATAAACTTGATCATAAACCCACAATTCATCGGTCTCAACAAACACACCGCAAAAGAAGATTACATCGAATAGATCTCCACGAGAGAGGGGGAGAACATTGTATTGAGATCCAAAAATAGAGAAGAAGCCATCTAGCTAATAACTATGGACCCGAGAGGTAAACTACTCACACTTCATCGGAGGGGCTATGGTGTTGATGTAGAAGCCCTCCGTGATCGATGCCCCCTCCGGCGGGACATGTTATGGTCTATGTATTCACGCATGTATTACGATTTTCGGATAACACAATTATAGCATGAACAATAGACAATTATCTTGAACAAGGAAATATAATAATAACCATTTTATTATTGCCTCTAGGGCATATTTCCAACAGTCTCCCACTTGCACTAGAGTCAATAATCTAGTTACATTGTGATGAATCGTACACCCATAGAGTTCTGGTGTTGATCATGTTTCGCCCGTGGAAGAGGTTTAGTCAACGGATCTGCGACATTCAAATCCGTATGTACTTTACAAATATCTATGTCTCCATTCTGAACATTTTCACGAATGGAGTTGAAGCGACGCTTGATGTGCCTGGTCTTCTTGTGAAACCTAGGCTCCTTGGCAAGGGCAATAGCTCCAGTGTTGTCACAGAAGAGAGTCATCGGCCCTGATGCATTGGGAATAACTCCTAGGTCGGCAATGAACTCCTTCATCCAAATTGCTTCATGCGCTGCCTCCGAGGCTGCCATGTACTCCGCTTCACACGTAGATCCCGCCACGATGCTTTGCTTGCAACTACACCAGCTGACTGCCCCACCATTCAAAATATACACGTATCCGGTTTGTGACTTAGAGTCATCCAGATCTGTGTCGAAGCTAGCATCGACGTAACCCTTTACGACGAGCTCTTCGTCACCTCCATAAACGAGAAACATATCCTTAGTCCTTTTCAGGTACTTCAGGATGTTCTTGACCGCTGTCCAGTGTTCCATGCCGGGATTACTTTGGTACCTTCCTACCAAACTTACGGCAAGGTTTACATCAGGTCTGGTACACAGCATGGCATACATAATAGACCCTATGGCTGAGGCATAGGGGATGACACTCATCTTCTCTTTATCTTCTGCCGTGGTCGGGCATTGAACCGTGCTCAATCTCACACCTTGCAATACAGGCAAGAACCCCTTCTTGGACTGATCCATATTGAACTTCTTCAATATCTTATCAAGGTATGTGCTTTGTGAAAGACCTATGAGGCGTCTCGATCTATCTCTATAGATCTTGATGCCTAATATGTAAGCAGCTTCTCCAAGGTCCTTCATTGAAAAACACTTATTCAAGTAGGCCTTTATGCTTTCCAAGAATTCTATATCATTTCCCATCAACAGTATGTCATCCACATATAATATGAGAAATGCTACAGAGCTCCCACTCACTTTCATGTAAACACAGGCTTCTCCATAAGTCTGTGTAAACCCAAACGCTTTGATCATCTCATCAAAGCGAATGTTCCAACTCCGAGATGCCTGCACCAGCCCATAGATTGAGCGCTGGAGCTTGCATACCTTGTCAGCATTCTTAGGATCGACAAAACCTTCCGGCTGCATCATATACAATTCTTCCTTAAGGAAGCCGTTAAGGAATGCCGTTTTGACGTCCATTTGCCATATCTCATAATCGTAGAATGCGGCAATTGCTAACATGATTCGGACAGACTTCAGCTTCGCTACGGGTGAGGAGGTCTCATCATAGTCAACTCCTTGAACTTGTCGATAACCCTTAGCAACAAGTCGAGCTTTATAGATGGTAACATTTCCATCCGCGTCCGTCTTCTTCTTAAAGATCCATTTATTTTCTATCGCTCGCCGATCATCGGGCAAGTCTGTCAAAGTCCATACTTTGTTTTCATACATGGATCCTATCTCGGATTGCATGGCTTCAAGCCATTTGTTGGAATCTGGGCCCGCCATTGCTTCTCCATAGTTCAAAGGTTCACCTTTGTCCAACAACATGATTTCCAGGACAGGGTTGCCGTACCACTCTGGTGCGGAATGTGTCCTTGTGGACCTACGAAGTTCAGTGGTAACTTGATCATGAACATCATCATTAACTTCCTCTCTCGTCGGTGCAGGCACCACAGAAACATTTTCTTGTGCTGCGCTACTTTCTGGTTCGAGAGGGGTCATCTCATCAAGTTGCACTTTCCTCCCACTTACTTCTTTCGAGAGAAACTCTTTCTCCAGAAAAGACCCATTCTTGGCAATGAAGATCTTGCCTTCGGATCTGAGGTAGAAGGTATACCCAATGGTTTCCTTAGGGTATCCTATGAAGACGCATTTTTCCGAGTTGGGTTCGAGCTTTTCAGGTTGAAGTTTCTTGACATAAGCATCGCATCCCCAAACTTTAAGAAACGACAGCTTAGGTTTCTTTCCAAACCATAATTCATACGGTGTCGTTTCAACGGATTTCGACGGAGCCCTATTTAAAGTGAATGTGGCAGTCTCTAAAGCATAACCCTAAAATGATAGCGGTAGATCGGTAAGAGACATCATAGATCACACCATATCCAATAGAGTGCGATTACGACGTTCGTACACACCATTACGCTGAGGTGTTCCAGGCGGCGTGAGTTGTGAAACGATTCCACATTTCCTTAAGTGTGTGCCAAATTCGTGACTCAAATATCCCCCCCCCCACGATCTGATCGTAAGAACTTTATTTTCCTATCACGTTGATTCTCAACCTCGCTCTGAAATTCCTTGAACTTTTCAAAGGTCTCAGACTTGTGTTTCATTAAGTAGATATACCGGTATCTACTCAAGTCATCAATGAGGGTGAGAACATAACGATAGCCACCGCGAGCCTCAACGCTCATTGGACCGCACACATCAGTATGTACGATTTCCAATAAGTTGGTTGCTCGCTCCATTGTTCCGGAGAATGGAGTCTTGGTCATTTTTCCCATGAGGCATGGTTCGCACGTGTCAAATGATTCATAATCAAGAGACTCCAAAAGTCCATCTGCATGGAGTTTCTTCATGCGTTTGACACCAATGTGACCAAGGCGGCAGTGCCACAAGTATGTGGGACTATCATTATCAACCTTACATTTCTTGGCATTCACACTATGAATATGTGTAACATTACGTTCGAGATTCATTAAGAATAAACCATTGACCAGCGGGGCATGACCATAAAACATATCTCTCATATAAATAGAACAACCATTATTCTCGGATTTAAATGAGTAGCCATCTCGCATCAAACGAGATCCAGATACAATGTTCATGCTCAAAGCTGGCACTGAATAACAATTATTGAGGTTTAAAACTAATCCCGTAGGTAAATGTAGAGGTAGCGTGCCGACGGTGATCACATCGACCTTGGAACCATTCCCGACGCGCATCGTCACCTCATCCTTCGCCAGTCTCCGCTTATTCCGCAGCTCCTGCTTTGAGTTACAAATATGAGCTACATCACCGTTATCAAATACCCAGGAGCTACAACGAGCGCTGGTTAGGTACACATCAATAACATGTATATCACATATACCTTTGGTATTGCCGGCCTTCTTATCCGCTAAGTACTTGGGGCAGTTCCGCTTCCAGTGACTGTTTCCCTTGCAATAAAAACACTCAATCTCAGGCTTGGGTCCATTCTTTGTCTTCTTCCCGGCAGCTTGTTTACCGGGTGCGGCAACTCCCTTGCCGTCTTTCTTGAAGTTCTTCTTACCCTTGCCTTTCTTGAACTTAGTGGTTTTATTCACCATCAACACTTGATGTTCCTTTTTGATCTCCACCTCCGCTGATTTCAGCATTGAATATACCTCAGGAATGGTCTTTTCCATCCCCTGCATATTGAAGTTCATCACAAAGCTCTTGTAGCTAGGTGGGAGCGACTGAAGGATTCTTTCAACGACCGCGTCATCCGGGAGATTAACTCCCAGCTGAGACAAGCGGTTGTGCAACCCAGACATTTTGAGTATGTGTTAGCTGACGGAACTATTCTCCTCCATCTTACAACTGTAGAACTTGTAGGAGACTTCATATCTCTCGGCCCGGGCATGAGCTTGGAAAACCATTTTCAGCTCTTGGAACATCTCATATGCTCCGTGCTGCTCGAAACGCTTTTGGAGCCCCGATTCTAAGCTGTAAAGCATGCCGCACTGAACCAGGGAGTTATCATCAACACGTGTTTGCCAAGCGTTCATAATGTCTAGGTTTGCTAGGACGGGTGTTGAGGATATAGACCTTAGAGTCGCCCGCCAGGAGGGGCCGGGTTACTCATATGGTCATTACCAGAAGCCCGGCGCCAATCTTGAAGACGGTGGGCCAAAGATGGGCTTAAGACCCGGATATGGCTTAAGGCCCGTAGTTACAATCATTATTATGGTAGAACTTGTAGTGTAAGGCAAGAATAGTTGAGAGTCCGAGCCGGACACTCTTATGAGCCGGCCGGGACTCTGAGAGCTGCTGGGCGTCAGCCTCCCTATATAAAGGGACGACCCGGCAGCGGTTTAGGGACAAGAACAATCTGATCGAGAGCCGGGCATAGCAGTTTAGCTCCCTGGTGATCGTAACCCTAATCAATCACCTCAAACTGGACGTAGGCTTTTACCTTCATCGTAAGGGGCCGAACCAGTATAAACCCTCGTGTTCCTTGTCCCGCATTAACCCCTTCAAGCTTCCTAGCTGCGATGGCTCCACGACTAAGTCCTAGCTCGAGGACATCTGCCGTGACAATTCCACGACAACGGGTGTGTTGGGGATCGTAGCAGAATTTTAAAATTTTCCTACGCTCACCAAGATCCATCTATGGAGTATACTAGCAACGAGGGGAAAGGAGTGCATCTACATACCCTTGTAGATCGCGAGCGGAAGCGTTCCAATGAACGAGGTTGATGGAGTCGTACTCGCCGTGATTCAAATCACCGATGACCGAGTGCCGAACGGACGGCACCTCCGTGTTCAACACACGTACGGAGCAGCGACGTCTCCTCCTTCTTGATCCAGCAAGGGGGAAGTCGAGAGAAACTCTTTCTCCAGAAAGGACCCGTTCTTGGCTACGAAGATCTTGCCTTCGGATCTGAGGTAGAAGGTATATCCAATAGTTTCCTTAGGGTATCCTATGAAGACGCATTTTTCCGACTTGGGTTCGAGCTTTTCAGGTTGAAGTTTCTTGACATAAGCATCGCATCCCCAAACTTTTAGAAACGACAGCTTAGGTTTCTTCCCAAACCATAATTCATATGGTGTCGTCTCAACGGATTTCGACGGAGCCCTATTTAAAGTGAATGCGGCAGTCTCTAAAGCATAGCCCCAAAATGAGAGCGGTAGATCGGTAAGAGACATCATAGATCGCACCATATCCAATAGAGTGCGATTACGACGTTCGGACACACCATTTCGCTGAGGTGTTCCAGGCGGCGTGAGTTGTGAAACGATTCCACATTTCCTTAAGTGTGTACCAAATTCGTGACTTAAATATTCTCCACCACGATCTGATCGTAAGAATTTTATTTTCCTTTCACGTTGATTCTCAACCTCACTCTGAAATTCCTTGAACTTTTCAAAGGTTTCAGACTTGTGTTTCATTAGGTAGACATACCCATATCTACTGAAGTCATCAGTGAGAGTGAGAACATAACAATATCCTCCGCGAGCCTCAACACTGATTGGACCGCACACATCGGTATGTATGATTTCCAACAAGTTGGTTGCTCGCTCCATTGTTCCGGAGAACGGAGTCTTGGTCATCTTACCCATGAGGCATGGTTCGCACGTGTCAAATGATTCGTAATCAAGAGACTCCAAAAGTCCATCTGCATGGAGCTTCTTCATGCGTTTGACACCAATGTGACCAAGGCGGCAGTGCCACAAGTATGTGGGACTATCGTTATCAACTTTACATCTTTTGGTATTCACACTATGAATATGTGTAACATCACGTTCGAGATTCATCAAGAATAAACCATTGACCAGCGGGGCATGACCATAAAACATATCTCTCATATAAATAGAACAAGCATTATTCTCGGATTTAAATGAGTAGCCATCTCGAATTAAACGAGATCCAGATACAATGTTCATGCTCAAAGCTGGCACTAAATAACAATTATTGAGGTTTAAAACTAATCCCGTAGGTAAATGCAGAGGTAGCGTGCCGACGGCGATCACATCGACCTTGGAACCATTCCCGACGCGCATCGTCACCTCGTCCTTCGCCAGTCTCCGCTTATTCCGCAGCTCCTGTTTTGAGTTACAAATATGAGCAACCGCACCGGTATCAAATACCCAGGAGCTACTACGAGTACTGGTAAGGTACACATCAATTACATGTATATCACATATACCTTTTGGTGTTGCCGGCCTTCTTGTCTGCTAAGTATTTGGGGCAGTTCCGCTTCCAGTGACCACTTCCCTTGCAATAAAAGCACTCACTCTCAGGCTTGGGTCCATTCTTTGACTTCTTCCCGGCAACTAGCTTACCGGGCGCGGCAACTCCCTTGCCGTCCTTCTTGAAGTTCTTCTTACCCTTGCCCTTCTTGAACTTAGTGGTTTTATTCACCATCAACACTTGATGTTCCTTTTTGATCTCCACCTCCGCTGATTTCAGCATTGAATATACTTCAGGAATGGTCTTTTCCATCCCTTGCATATTGAAGTTCATCACAAAGCTCTTGTAGCTCGGTGGAAGCGACTGAAGGATTCTGTCAATGACCGCGTCATCTGGGAGATTAACTCCCAGCTGAGACAAGCGGTTGTGTAACCCAGACATTCTGAGTATGTGCTCACTAACAGAACTTTTTTCCTCCATTTTACAGCTGAAGAATTTGTCGGAGACTTCATATCTCTCGACCCGGGCATGAGCTTGGAAAACCATTTTCAGCTCTTCGAACATCTCATATGCTCCATGTTTCTCAAAACGCTTTTGGAGCCCCGGTTCTAAGCTGTAAAGCATGCCGCACTGAACGAGGGAGTAATCATCAGCACGTGATTGCCAAGCGTTCATAACGTCTTGGTTCTCTGGGATGGGTGCTTCACCTAGCGGTGCTTCTAGGACATAATCTTTCTTGGCAGCTATGAGGATGATCCTCAGGTTCTGGACCCAGTCCGTATAGTTGCTGCCATCATCTTTCAGCTTGGTTTTCTCTAGGAACGCGTTGAAGTTGAGGGCAACGTGGGCCATTTGATCTACAAGACATATTGTAAAGATTTTAGACTAAGTTCATGATAATTAAGTTCATCTAATCAAATTATTAAATGAACTCCGACTCAGATAGACATCCCTCTAGTCATCTAAGTGAAACATGATCCGAGTCAACTAGGCCGTGTCCGATCATCACGTGAGACGGACTAGTCAAGATCGATGAACATCTTCATGTTGATCGTATCTTCTATACGACTCATGCTCGACCTTTCGGTCTTCCGTGTTCCGAGGCCATGTCTGTACATGCTAGGCTCGTCAAGTCAACCTAAGTGTATTGCGTGTGTTCCGAGGCCATGTCTGTACATGCTAGGCTCGTCAACACCCGTTGTATGCGAACGTTAGAATCTATCACACCCGATCATCACGTGGTGCTTCGAAACAACGAACCTCCATAACGGTGCACAGTTAGGGGGAACACTTTCTTGAAATTATTATAAGGGATCATCTTACTTACTACCGTCGTTCTAAGCAAATAAGATGCAAAACATGATAAACATCACATGCAATCAAATAGTGACAAGATATGTCCAATATCATTTTGCTCCTTTGATCTCCATCTTCGAGGCACCATGATCATCTTCGTCACCGGCATGACACCATGATCTCCATCATCATGATCTCCATAATTGTGTCTTCATGAAGTTGTCACGCCAACGATTACTTCTACTTCTATGGCTAACGCGTTTAGCAACAAAGTAAAGTAATTTACATGGCGTTATTCAATGACACGCGGGTCATACAAAAATAATAAAGACAACTCCTATGGCTCCTGCCGGTTGTCATACTCATCGACATGCAAGTCATGATTCCTATTACAAGAATATGATCAATCTCATGCATCACATATATCATTCATCACATCTTCTAGCCATATCACATCACATACCACATGCTGCAAAAACAAGTTAGACGTCCTCTAATTGTTGTTGCAAGTTTTTACGTGGCTTGAATAGGTTTCTAGCAAGAACGTTTCTTACCTACGTAAAACCACAACGTGATTTGCCAATTTCTATTTACCCTTCATAAGGACCCTTTTCATCGAATCCGTTCCGACTAAAGTGGGAGAGACAGACACCCGCTAGCCACCTTATGCAACTAGTGCATGTCAGTCGGTGGAACCTGTCTCACGTAAGCGTACGTGTAAGGTCGGTCCGGGCCGCTTCATCCCACAATGCCGCTGAAACAAGATACGACTAGTAGCGGCAAGAAGAATTGGCAACATCAACGCCCACAACTGCTTTGTGTTCTACTCGTGCATAGTAACTACGCATAGGCCTGGCTCATGATGCCACTGTTGGGGATCGTAGCAGAATTTTAAAATTTTCCTACGCTCACCAAGATCCATCTATGGAGTATACTAGCAACGAGAGGAAAGGAGTGCATCTACATACCCTTGTAGATCGCGAGCGGAAGCGTTCCAATGAACGAGGTTGGTGGAGTCGTACTCGCCGTGATTCAAATCACCGATGACCGAGTGCCGAACGGATGGCACCTCCGCGTTCAACACACGTACGGAGCAGCGACGTCTCCTCCTTCTTGATCCAGCAAGGGGGAAGGAGAAGTTGATGGAGATCCAGCAGCACGACGGCGTGGTGGTGGATGTAGCGGGGTCTCGGCAGGGCTTCGCCGAGCTTCTGCGAGACGGAGAGGTGTAGCAGGGGAGGAGGGAGGCGCCCAAGGCTGTAATACTACTGCCCTCCCTCCCCCCCCCCCCACTATTTATAGGACCCCTGGGGGGCGCCGGCCCTGGGAGATGGGATCTCCAAGGGGGGGCGGCGGCCAAGGGGGAAGGGGGGTGGCTTCCCCCCCAAGCCAAGTGGGGCGCCCCCACCCTAGGGTTTCCAACCCTAGGCGCAGGGGGGAGGCCCATGGGGGGCGCCCCAGCCCACTAAGGGCTGGTTCCCTTCCCACTTCAGCCCATGGGGCCCTCCGGGATAGGTGGCCCCACCCGATGGACCCCCGGGACCCTTCCGGTGGTCCCGGTACAATACCGATAACCCCTGAAACTTTCCCGGTGGCCGAAACTGGACTTCCTATATATAATTCTTCACCTCCGGACCATTCCGGAACTCCTCGTGATGTCCGAGATCTCATCCGGGACTCCGAACAACTTTCGGGTTTCCACATACTCATATCTCTACAACCCTAGCGTCACCGAACCTTAAGTGTGTAGACCCTACGGGTTCGGGAGACATGCAGACATGACCGAGACGCCTCTCCGGTCAATAACCAACAGCGGGATCTGGATACCCATGTTGGCTCCCACATGTTCCACGATGATCTCATCGGATGAACCACGATGTCGAGGATTCAATCAATCAATCCCGTATACAATTCCCTTTGTCAATCGGTATGTTACTTGCCCGAGATTCGATCGTCGGTATCCCAATACCTTGTTCAATCTCGTTACCGGCAAGTCTCTTTACTCGTACCGCAATGCATGATCCCATGACTAACTCCTTAGTCACATTGAGCTCATTATGATGATGCATTATCGAGTGGGCCCAGAGATACCTCTCCGTCATACGGAGTGACAAATCCCAGTCTCGATCCGTGCCAACCCAACAGACACTTTCGGAGATACCCGTAGTGTACCTTTATAGTCACCCAGTTACGTTGTGACATTTGGCACACCCAAAGCACTCCTACGGTGTCTGGGAGTTGCACGATCTCATGGTCCAAGGAAAAGATACTTGACACTGGAAAAGCTCTAGCAAACGAACTACACGATCTTTGAGCTATGCTTAGGATTGGGTCTTGTCCATCACATCATTCTCCTAATGATGTGATCCCGTTATCAATGACATCCAATGTCCATAGTCAGGAAATCATGACTATCTGTTGATCAACGAGCTAGTCAACTAGAGGCTTACTAGGGACACGTTGTGGTCTATGTATTCACACATGTAATTACGATTTCCGGATAACACAGTTATAGCATGAACAATAGACAATTATCATGAACAAAGAAATATAATAATAACCATTTATTATTGCCTCTAGGGCATATTTCCAACAGGGTGCTTCACCTAGCGGTGCTTCAAGGACATATGCTTTCTTGGCAGCTATGAGGATGATCCTCAAGTTCCGGACCCAGTCCGTGTAGTTGCTACCATCGTGTTTCAGCTTGGTTTTCTCTAGGAACGCGTTGAAGTTGAGGTTGACATTAGCGTGGGCCATTTTATCTACAAGACATATTGTAAAGATTTTAGACTAAGTTCATGATAATTAAGTTCATCTAATCAAATTATTAATGAACTCCCACTCAGACAGACATCCCTCTAGTCATCTAAGTGATACATGATCCGAGTCAACTAGGCCGTGTCCGATCATCACGTGAAACGGACTAGTCATCATCGGTAAACATCCTCATGTTGATCGTATCTTCTATACGACTCATGTTCGACCTTTCGGTCTCTTGTGTTCCGAGGCCATGTCTGTACATGCTAGGCTCGTCAAGTCAACCTAAGTGTATTGCGTGTGTAAATCTGGCTTACACCCGTTGTATGCGAATGTTAGAACCTATCACACCCGATCATCACGTAGTGCTTCGGAACAACGAACCTTCGCAACGGTGCACAGTTAGGGGGAACACTTTCTTGAAATTTTAGCGAGGGATCATCTTATTTATGCTACCGTCGTTCTAAGCAAATAAGATGTAAAACATGATAAACATCACATGCAATCTAATAGTGACATGATATGGCCAATATCATTTGCTCCTCTTGATCTCCATCTTCGGGGCACCATGTTCATCATTGTCACCGGCTTGACACCATGATCTCCATCATGATGATCTCCATGATCGTGTCTTCATGAAGTTGTCTCGCCAACTATTACTTCTACTACTATGGCTACCGGTTAGCAATAAAGTAAAGTAATTACATGACGTTTCAGTTCACACGCAGGTCATGAATAAATTAAGACAACTCCTATGGCTCCTGCCGGTTGTCATACTCATCGACATGCAAGTCGTGATTCCTATTACAAGAACATGATCAATCTCATACATCACATATGTCATTCATCACAATCTTCTGGCCATATCACATCACATAACACTTGCTGCAAAAACAAGTTAGACGTCCTCTAATTGTTGTTGCAAATTTTACGTGGCTGCTATAGGTTTCTAGCAAGAACGTTTCTTACCTACGCCAAAACCACAACGCGATATGCCAATTTCTATTTACCCTTCATAAGGACTCTTTTCATCGAATCCGATCCGACTAAAGTGGGAGAGACAGACACCCGCTAGCCACCTTATGCATCTAGTGCATGTCAGTCGGTGGAACCTGTCTCACGTAAGCGTACGTGTAAGGTCGGTCCGGGCCGCTTCATCCCACGATGCCGCCGAATAAAGATAAGACTAGTAGCGGCAAGTAAATTGACAAAATCGACGCCCACAACAACTTGTGTTCTACTCGTGCATAGAAACTACGCAAAGACCTAGCTGATGATGCCACTATTGGGGAACGTAGCAATAATTCAAAATTTTCTACGCATCACCAAGATCAATCTATGGAGTTTACTAGCAACGAGAGGGAGGAGTGCATCTACATACCCTTGTAGATCGCGAGCGGAAGCGTTCAAGAGAACGGGGTTGATGGAGTCGTACTCGTCGTGATCCAAATCACCGATGATCCAAGCGCCGAACGGACGGCACCTCCGTGTTCAACACACGTACGGAACGGTGACGTCTCCCACGCCTTCATCCAGCAAGGAGGAGGGAGAGGTTGAGGAAGAAGGCTCCAACAGCAGCACGACGGCGTGGTGGTGGTGGAGTGACAGTTCACCAGCAGGGCTTCGCCAAGCGCACGCGGAGGAGGAGAGGTGTTGGGGAGGGGAGGGGTGGCGCCTTGGATGTGGTGCTGCAGCCCTCCCCTCGCCCCTCTATTTATAGGGAGAAGGGGGAAGGGGGCCAACTCCTCTAGATGGGATCTAGAGGGGGGGCGGCGGCCAAGGGGGAGGTGGCTTGCCCCCCAAGCAAGGGGGGGCACCCCCCTTTAGGGTTCCCCCAAACCCTAGGCGCATGGGCCCTAGGGGGGTTGGCGCCCTAGCCCACTTAGGGGCTGGTTCCCTTCCACCTACAGCCCATAAGGCCCTCCGGGGCAGGTGGACCCTCCCGGTGGACCCCCGGAACCCCTTCGGTGGCCCCGGTACAATACCGGCATACCCCCGAACACTTCCGGTGACCGTTTGGTGACTTCCCATATATAAATCTTTACCTCCGGACCATTCCGGAACTCCTCATGACGTCCGGGATCTCATCCGGGACTCCAAACAACATTCGGTAATCACAAACATACCTTCCTTATAACCCTAGCGTCATCGAACCTTAAGTGTCTAGACCCTACGGGTTCGGGAATCATGCAGACATGACCGAGACACCTCTCTAGCCAATAACCAACAGCGGGATCTGGATACCCATGTTGGCTCCCACATGTTCCACGATGATCTCATCGGATGAACCACGATGTCGAGGATTCAATCAATCCCGTATACAATTCCCTTTGCCAATCGGTACGTTACTTGCCCGAGATTCGATCGTCGGTATCCCAATAGCTCGTTCAATCTCGTTACCGGCAAGTCACTTTACTCGTTCCGTAATGCATGATCCCATGACTAACTACTTAGTCACATTGAGCTCATTATGATGATGCAATACCAAGTGGGCCCAGAGATACCTCTCCGTCATACGGAGTGACAAATCCCAGTCTCGATCCGTGCCAACCCAACAGACACTTTCGGAGATACCTGTAGTGCACCTTTATAGTCACCCAGTTACATTGTGATGTTTGGTACACCCAAAGCATTCCTACGGTGTCCGGGAGTTGCACGATCTCATGGTCTAAGGAAATGATACTTGACATTAGAAAAGCTTCAGCAAACGAACTACACGATCTAGTGCTATGCTTAGGATTGGGTCTTGTCCATCACATCATTCTCCTAATGATGTGATCCCGTTATCAATGACATCCAATGTCCATGGTTAGGAAACCGTAACCATCTATTGATCAATGAGCTAGTCAACTAGAGGCTCACTAGGGACATGTTATGGTCTATGTATTCACACATGTATTACGATTTCCGGATAACACAATTATAGCATGAACAATAGACAATTATTATGAACAAGGAAATATAATAATAACCATTTTATTATTGCCTCTAGGGCATATTTCCAACAATGACACCATCATCTCCATCATCTTGATCTCTATCAACGTGTCGTCACATGGTCGTCTCGCCAACTATTGCTTTTTGCAACTATTGCTATCGCATAGCGATAAAGTAAAGCAATTACATGGCGCTTGCATCTTATGCAATAAAGAGACAACCATAAGGCTCCTGCCAGTTGCCGATAACTTTACAGAACATGATCATCTCATATAACAATTTATATCTCATCACGTCTTGCCCATATCACATCACAACATGCCCTGCAAAAACAAGTTAGACGTCTTCTACCTTGTTGTTGCAAGTTTTACGTGACTGCTACGGGCTTCTAGCAAGAACCGTTCTTACCTACGCATCAAAACCACAACGATTTTTCATCAAGTGTGTTGTTTTAACCTTCAACAAGGACCAGACGTAGTCACACTCGATTCAACTAAAGTTGGAGAAACAGACACCCACTAGCCACCTGTGTGCAAAGCACGGCGATAGAACCAGTCTCATGAATGCGGTCATGTAATGTCGGTCTTGGCCGCTTCATCCAACAATACCGCCGAATCAAAGTATGACATGCTGGTAAGCAGTATGACTATTATCGCCCACAACTCTTTGTGTTCTACTCGTGCATATAACATCTATGCGTAGACCTGGCTCGGATGCCACTGTTGGGGAACGTAGTATTTCAAAAAAATTGCCTACGATCATGCAAGATCTATCTAGGAGAAGCATAGCAACGAGCGGGGAGAGTGTGTCCACGTACCCTCGTAGACCGAAAGCGAAAGCGTTTAGTAACGCGGTTGATGCAGTCGAATGTCTTCGCGATCCAACCTATCAAGTACCGAACGCACGGCACCTCCGCAATCTGCACACGTTCAGCTTGGTGACGTCCCTCGAACTCTAGATCCAGCTGAGGCCGAGGGAGAGTTCCGTCAGCACGACGACGTGGTGACGGTGATGATGAAGTTACCGGCGTAGGGCTTGCTACCTCTTGAGCACTGCGTTGGTTTTCCCTTGAAGAGGAAAGGGTGATGCAGCAAAGTAGCGTAAGTATTTCCCTCAGTTTTTGAGAACCAAGGTATCAATCCAGTAGGAGGCTACGCGCGAGTCCCTCTTACCCACACAAAACAAATAAATCCTCGCAACCAACGCGATAAGGGGTTGTCAATCCCTTCACGGTCACTTACGAGAGTGAGATCTGATAGATATGATAGGATATTATTTTTGGTATTTTTGTGATAAAGATGCAAAGTAAAATAAAAGCAAAGTAAAAAAGGCAAAGGAAATAACTAAGTATTGGAAGATTAATATGATGAAGATAGACCCGGGGGCCATAGGTTTCACTAGTGGCTTCTCTCAAGAGCATAAGTATTTTACGGTGGGTGAACAAATTACTGTTGAGCAATTGACAGAATTGAGCATAGTTATGAGAATATCTAGGTATGATCATGTATATAGGCATCACGTCCGAGACAAGTAGACCGACTCCTGCCTGCATCTACTACTATTACTCCACACATCGACCGCTATCCAGCATGCATCTAGAGTATTAAGTTCATAAGAACAGAGTAACGCCTTAAGCAAGATGACATGATGTAGAGGGATAAATTCATGCAATATGATAAAAACCCCATCTTGTTATCCTCGATGGCAACAATACAATACGTGCCTTGCTGCCCCTACTGTCACTGGGAAAGGACACCGCAAGATTGAACCCAAAGCTAAGCACTTCTCCCATTGCAAGAAAGATCAATCTAGTAGGCCAAACCAAACTGATAATTCAAAGAGACTTGCAAAGATAACCAATCATACATAAAAGAATTCAGAGATTCAAATATTGTTCATAGATAAACTTGATCATAAACCCACAATTCATCGGTCTCAACAAACACACCGCAAAAGAAGATTACATCGAATAGATCTCCACGAGAGAGGGGGAGAACATTGTATTGAGATCCAAAAAGAGAGAAGAAGCCATCTAGCTAATAACTATGGACCCGAAGGTCTGAGGTAAACTACTCACACTTCATCGGAGGGGCTATGGTGTTGATGTAGAAGCCCTCCGTGATCGATGCCCCCTCCGGCGGAGCTCCGGAACAGGCCCCAAGATGGGATCTCGTGGGTACAGAAGGTTGCGGCGGTGGAATTAGGTTTTTGGCTCCGTATCTGATCGTTTGGGGGGACGTAGGTATATATAGGAGGAAGGAGTACGTCGGTGGAGCAACAGGGGGCCCACGAGGGTGGAGGGCGCGCCCTGGGGGGGTAGGCGCGCCCCCCTACCTCATGGCCTCCTCCTTTATTTCTTGACGGAGGGTCCAAGTCCCCTGGATCATATTCGTTCTGAAAACCACGTTCCCGAAGGTTTCATTCCGTTTGGACTCCGTTTGATATTCCTTTTCTGCGAAACTCTGAAATAGGCAAAAAACAGCAATTCTGGGCTGGGCCTCCGGTTAATAGGTTAGTCCCAAAAATAATATAAAAGTGAATAATAAAGCCCAATAATTTCCAAAACAGTAGATAATATAGCATGGAGCAATCAAAAATTATAGATACGTTGGAGACGTATCAAGCATCCCCAAGCTTAATTCCTGCTCGTCCTCGAGTAGGTAAATGATAAAAACAGAATTTTTTATGCGGAGTGCTACTTGGCATAATTTCAATGTAATTCTTCTTAATTGTGGTATGAATATTCATATCCGAAAGATTCAAGACAAAAGTTTAATATTGACATAAAAATAATAATACTTCAAGCATACTAACAAAGCAATTATGTCTTCTCAAAATAACATGGCCAAAGAAAGTTATCCCTACAAAATCATATAGTCTGGCTATGCTCTATCTTCACCACACAAAGTATTTAAATCATGCACAACCCCGATGACAAGCGAAGCAATTGTTTCATACTTTTGACGTTCTCAAACTTTTTCAATCTTCACGCAATACATGAGCGTGAGCCATGGACATAGCACTATATGTGGAATAGAATGGTGGTTGTGGAGAAGACAAAAAGGGAGAAGATAGTCTCACATCAACTAGGCGTATCAACGGGCTATGAAGATGCCCATCAATAGATATCAATGTGAGTGAGTAGGGATTGCCATGCAACAGATGCACTAGAGCTATAAGTATATGAAAGCTCAACAAAAGAAACTAAGTGGGTGTGCATCCAATTCGCTTGCTCACGAAGACCTAGGGCATTTTGAGGAAGCCCATCATTGGAATATACAAGCCAAGTTCTATAATGAAAAATTCGCACTAGTATATGAAAGTGACAAAATGAGAGACTCTCTATCATGAAGATCATGGTGCTACTTTGAAGCACAAGTGTGGTAAAAGGATAGTAACATTGTCCCTTCTCTCTTTTTCTCTCATTTTTTTTATTTGGGCCTTTTCCTTCTTTTTTATGGCCTCTTTTTTTTCGTCCGGAGTCTCATCCCGACTTGTGGGGGAATCATAGTCTCCATCATCCTTTCCTCACTTGGGACAATGCTCTAAAAATGAAGATAATCACACTTTTATTTTCTTACAACTCAACAATTACAACTCGATACTTAGAACAAAATATGACTCTATATGAATGCCTCCGACGGTGTACCGGGATATGCAATGAATCAAGAGTGACATGTATGAAAGAATTATGAACGGTGGCTTTGCCACAAATACGATGTCAACTACATGATCATGCAAAGCAATATGACAATGATGGAGCGTGTCATAATAAACGGAACGGTGGAAAGTTGCATGGCAATATATCTCGGAATGGCTATGGAAATGCCATGATAGGTAGGTATGGTGGCTGTTTTGAGGAAGGTTTATGGTGGGTATATGATACCGGCGAAAAGTATGCGGTATTAGAGAGGCTAGCAATGGTGGAAGGAAGAAGAGTGCGTATAATCCATGGACTCAACATTAGTCATAAAGAACTCATATACTTATTGCAAAAATCTACATCAAAGAAAAGTATTACGCGCATGCTCCTAGGGGGATAGATTGGTAGGAAAAGACCATCGCTCGTCCCCGACCGCCACTCATAAGGAAGACAATCAATAAATAAATTATGCTGCGACTTCATCACATAACGATTCACCATACGTGCATGCTACGGGAATCACAAACTTTAACACAAGTATTTCTCAAATTCACAACTACTCAACTAGCATGACTCTAATATCACCATCTTCATATCTCAAAACAATTATCAAGCATCAAACTTCTCATAGTATTCAACACACTCATAAGAAAGTTTTTACTAATCTTGAATACCAAGCATATTAGGATTATTTAAGCAAATTACCATGCTATATAAGACTCTCAAAATAATCTAAGTGAAGCATGAGAGATCAATAGTTTCTATAAAACAAATCCACCAACGTGCTCTAAAAGATATAAGTGAAGCACTAGAGCAAAACTATATAACTCAAAAGATATAAGCGAAGCACATAGAGTATTCTAACAAATTCAAAATCATGTATGGCTCTCTCGAAAGGTGTGTACAGCAAGGATGGTTGTGGTAAACAAAAAATAAAGACTCAAATCATACAAGACGCTCCAAGCAAAACACATATCATGTGGTGAATAAAAATATAGCTCCAAGTAAAGTTACCGATGGAAGTAGACGAAAGAGGGGATGCCTTCCGGGGCATCCCCAAGCTTTGGCTTTATGGTGTCCTTAGATTATCTTGGGGGCGCCATGGGCATCCCCAAGCTTAGGCTCTTGCCATTCCTTGTTCCATAATCCATCAAATCTTTCACCCAAAATTTGAAAACTTCACAACACAAAACTCAACAGAAAATCTCGTGAGCTCCGTTAGCGAAAGAAAACAAAAGACCACTTCAAGGTGCTGTAATGAACTCATTCTTTATTTATATTGGTGTTAAAACAACTGTATTCCAACTTCTCTATGGTTTATAAACTATTTTTACTAGCCATAGATTCATCAAAATAAGCAAACAACACACGAAAAACAGAATCTGTCAAAAACAGAACAGTCTGTAGTAATCTGTAACTAACGAAAACTTCTGGAACTCCAAAAAATCAGCCAAAATAGGACGACCTAGACAATTTTTTTATTGATCAGAAGAAATTGGAATCAGTATTTTATCACGTTCTGGTGATTTTTGACAATTATTTTCGTGAACAGAAAGTTTCTGGAAATTACAGCAAGATCAAATAACTATCATCCAAGAAGATCCTATAGGTTTAACTTGGCACAAACACTAATTAAAACATAAAAACACATCTAACCAGAGGCTAGAACAAATATTTATTCAAAAACATAAAGGAAAAATATTGGGTTGTCTCCCAACAAGCGCTTTTCTTTAAAGCCTTTTAGCTAGACATTGATAATTTTAATGATGCTCACATGAAAGACAAGAATTGAAGCACAAAGAGAGCATCATAAAACACGTGACAAACACATCTAAGTCTAACATACTTCCTATGCATAGGCATCTTATAGAAAAACAAATTATCATAGCAAGCAAAAACTAGCATATGCAAGGAAGCGGAAAGGAACAATAGCAATGTCAACATAACGAGAGGTAATTTAGTAACATGAAAATTTCTATAACCATATTTTCCTCTCTCATAATAATTACATGTAGGATCATAAGAAAATTCAACAATATAGCTATCACATAACATATTCTCAACACGATCCACATGCATGCGAACTTGACACTCTTCCAAAATAGTGGGATTGTCCTTAACTAAAGTCATGATTTCTCCAAGCCCACTTTTATCAAAAATTTCATAAGATTGAATATTATCCAAATATGTGGGATCTAAAGTTGACACTCTTCCAAACCCACTTTCAATATTATTGAAAACACTATTATCAATCTTATATTCATCATGGGGCATAAATAAATTTTCAAGATTGTAAGAAGAATCACCCCAATCATGATCATTGCAACAAGTAGTAGACATAGCAAAACTAGCATCCCCAAGCTTAGGGTTTTGCATAATATTAGCACAATTGACATCAAGAGAATTTATAATAAAATTATTGCAATCATGCTTTTTATTCAAGGAATTATCGTGAATATCTTCATAAATTTCTTCATCACAATTTTCAGATTCACAAATTTCAAGCAAAACTTCATAAAGATAATCTAGTGCACAAAACTCACTAGCAATTGGTTCATCATAATTGGATCTCTTAAAAATATTGGCAAGCGGATGAGGATCCATATATCTTAGCTTCTCTGTTTAGGAATAAATACTCAACTATTTCAACCAAGCGAGAAAACGAGCCAAGAAAGACATCAAGGCGAACGGAAAAAGGGCGAATAAAATGGCAAGGGTGAAGTGGGGGAGAGGAAAACGAGAGGAAAATGGCAAATAATGTAATGCGGGAGATAAGGGATTGTGATGGGTACTTGGTATGTTGACTTTTGCGTAGACCTCCCCGGCAACGGCGCCAGAAATCCTTCTTGCTACCTCTTGAGCACTGCGTTGATTTTCCCTTGAAGAGGAAAGGATGATGCAGCAAAGTAGCGTAAGTATTTCCCTCAGTTTTTGAGAACCAAGGTATCAATCCAGTAGGAGGCTACGCGCGAGTCCCTCACACCTACACAAAACAAATAAATCCTCGCAACCAACGCGATAAGGGGTTGTCAATCCCTTCACGGTCACTTACGAGAGTGAGATCTGATAGATATGATAGGATAATATTTTTGGTATTTTTGTGATAAAGATGCAAAGTAAAATAAAAGCAAAGTAAAAAAGCAAAGGAAATAACTAAGTATTGGAAGATTAATATGATGAAGATAGACCCGGGGGCCATAGATTTCACTAGTGGCTTCTCTCAAGAGCATAAGTATTTTACGGTGGGTGAACAAATTACTGTTGAGCAATTGACAGAATTGAGCATAGTTATGAGAATATCTAGGTATGATCATGTATATAGGCATCACGTCCGAGACAAGTAGACCGACTCCTGCCTGCATCTACTACTATTACTCCACACATCGACCGCTATCCAGCATGCATCTAGAGTATTAAGTTCATAAGAACAGAGTAACGCCTTAAGCAAGATGACATGATGTAGAGGGATAAATTCATGCAATATGATAAAAAAAACCATCTTGTTATCCTCGATGGCAACAATACAATACGTGCCTTGCTGCCCCTACTGTCACTGGGAAAGGACACCGCAAGATTGAACCCAAAGCTAAGCACTTCTCCCATTGCAAGAAAGATCAATCTAGTAGGCCAAACCAAACTGATAATTCAAAGAGACTTGCAAAGATAACCAATCATACATAAAAGAATTCAGAGATTCAAATATTGTTCATAGATAAACTTGATCATAAACCCACAATTCATCGGTCTCAACAAACACGCCGCAAAAGAAGATTACATCGAATAGATCTCCACGAGAGAGGGGGAGAACATTGTATTGAGATCCAAAAAGAGAGAAGAAGCCATCTAGCTAATAACTATGGACCCGAAGGTCTGAGGTAAACTACTCACACTTCATCGGAGGGGCTATGGTGTTGATGTAGAAGCCCTCCGTGATCGATGCCCCCTCCGGCGGAGCTCCGGAACAGGCCCCAAGATGGGATCTCGTGGGTACAGAAGGTTGCGGCGGTGGAATTAGGTTTTTGGCTCCGTATCTGATCCTTTGTCATCGGTATGTTACTTGCCCGAGATTCGATCGTCGGTATCACCATACCTAGTTCAATCTTGTTACCGGCAAGTCTCTTTACTCGTTCCGTAATGGATCATCCCGTAACTAAATCATTAGTCACATTGCTTGCAAGGCTTATAGTAATGTGCATTACCGAGAGGGCCCAGAGATACCTCTCCGACAATCGGAGTGACAAATCCTAATCTTGATCTATGCCAACTCAACAAACACCATCGGAGACACCTGTAGAGCATCTTTATAATCACCCAGTTACGTTGTGACGTTTGATAGCACACTAAGCGTTCCTCCAGTATTCGGGAGTTGCATAATCTCATAGTCATAGGAACATGTATAAGTCATGAAGAAAGCAATAGCAATAAACTAAATGATCATAGTGCTAAGCTAACAGATGGGTCTTGTCCATCACATCATTCTCTAATGATGTGATCCCGTTCATCAAATGACAACACATGTCTATGGCTAGGAAACTTAACCATCTTTGATTAACGAGCTAGTCAAGTAGAGGCATACTAGGGACACTCTGTTTTGTCTATGTATTTACACATGTACTAAGTTTCCAGTTAATACAATTATAGCATGAATAATAAACATTTATCATGATATAAGGAAATATAAATAACAACTTTATTATTGCCTCTAGGGCATATTTCCTTCATCAGCAGCTTGGCTGTCCCACTCTACTTGGTGAAGTTGCACGATGCCCCTTCTTCAATGTTGAGTGGGATCTTGAACCTCGAGTGGGCCGTCCTGCCTCCAGGCATTATAGAAGCGGCGACACCCGATGTCGCAGTGGCCACAGCGACCTTTTTCGCAGCTCGAACCCTAGCGAGCAACGCCCTGTACAGGAAGGTCTTCCCAGTGCCTCCCGGGCCATCGACGAAGAAGACGCTCCCTTCGCCGTCGTCAATTGATGCTACTATCTCGTCATAGGCTTTCCTCTGCTCAGGGTTTAGTGAGGACTCCAGGGATTTTTCGTCCTCGGCAACCTCGATAGTGGTTTCCTCGATGACCTCCCGAGCCTCGCCTTCTATGTTGTCATAAGTATCATCGATGTCCGGAAGAGGGAACAACTTTATGTCCTTTCCCATGGACTGCAGCATTCCCCTAATATCAAGCAACACCATCTGCTCCACCATGATTGGGCATGTGTGATGTCGCCTGTAGTCGTCAGACATCGCCTCAAGGTGCCTATCCCAAAGACCGCGAACGTCGCCAGGCTTGCAAAATACCAAGATTGTTGCAAAGAGCCTCCTGAGCGAAATCAGCATGGCCCACAGCTCGGACTCCGTCGGACACTCGTCGAGCGTGTTGTCGGACTCGATGAGACCCCTCCTCTCGGCGGCCTCACGGAAGGTATCACACAACACACCATCCATAGTTTTTAGGTCTTCGAAGGACACTGAGCCTGGTACGTGGTTTAGAAGCACCCTTAGAAAGTACCGCTCCCCCTCGGCGGGATTGGCTGACACGATTCGGCCTACTTGGTAACCTTGTACCCTTTCCTACCAATTATTTGTTCTTTGCCAAGTGAAACTTCGTGGGAAGTCCTTGTACAGAATATCTCGAGCCCACACGTGCTCTTGGTTAGCCACGAAATACTCCGTCAACATAGACTTTGATGAGTTATCATTGGCGAGGACGTCATTCAGGTTCTCTCCCGCTTTGAATGTGACCTTGTGCATGTTTGGGAGATGTAGCGGCAACAGCAGGACCGCCAGGTGGTTCTCACAAAGGGTGAAGCCGAATATCCTCCACATCGCCTCTGGTGGAGTTACCCACCTTGTGTCGATAAATCTCTTGATCTCATCTATGTTGCCTTGGGCGTCAGGTTGGTCGATATTGAACAAAGTCTGATCATGACCCTTGTATATGTACTTATACAGGTACTTGACGGCCTTAATGCAAGAGCGCACCTCCACATTGATGTGGCAGTTGAACATCCGTAGGAGGTAAGGGTTGTAAGGAACAACCCATTTGTTGTCTAGCATTTTACGGCGGACCTTCGTTGAGCGACCGTCTTTCCTTCTTCGGTAAACAGGGTAGGAGTCCTTGCCCTGTATGGTGGTCTCGTTGAAATCCCATGGGTACCTGCATTTGCACAAGCCCTCTTGCATGCACACGTTGTTGGGGTTCAGGACCCACATGGGCCGTGCATCATATGCTTCACGACCATGGCGTAGAGCTCCGGGTACTTATGCTTGTCTGGGAGGTCGGCAGATATGAGACGATCGTACTGCTCTGGCACAAGAAGCTTATATCTCGAATCCATAATCAACAGGAAATGGGCATGCGGGAGGCCCCTCTTCTGGAACTCTACCACATATATGTACGCCTTCACAACGCCTAGTATATTTTTCTTCGTCAGCATATCTTTCATTGTCTCCAGCTTGGACTTGAACACTCGGGCCACAAGATCTGGTTGGTCCTGCGGGGTTTGGCCTGGAAACAACTCATCCTGTATCTCCTGCCAGTTTGGGTTGCAGGTCATCGTCAGGAAGATGGCAGGCTTGCCGTACGTCTGCACCAATGCCATGGCGTCCATATGCCTCTGCTTCATGTCACGGAAGCCCCCTGGAGTGACCATGGGAGAACAGTCCTAGTGCCAATAGAGCTCACTCGTGTCTCCCCTGCCGTGATGCTATCGACAACACCTTGGTATAAGTCGGCACGTAGCTCAGCCTGGTGGTTCCTAATCCATTTTAACCTGCATCCCTCGATCTTTATGTACATGTCGACCCCCCCCCCACCCCCCCCCCCCCCCCCACACACACACACTGCTGGAACAGACATCCTCCGTATAGTATGGGGTTAAATATCGCAGGACGTGTTTGCATCATGTAGCAGTAGTAGTCCCTGACGGAGACGCATAAACGACCCCCCCCCCTTGCGTGAAGGATTTAAAAAATGAAGCTCCAGACACCGGCCACGTGGAGGGACTTTAGTCCCGGTTCGTATATAAACCGGGACTAAAAAAGTGGCCTTTAGTACCGACCCTTTAGTCCTCTGAAACCGGGACAAATGGGTTTTTTTCTACTAGTGGCCATTGGCCCATGTATCTCCACTTCCACCTACCCCTTCGTCCCTAGTACTATAAATACCCCCTAGGGTTCAGACTTTCCCCCATGTGTGGAACCTACCTTGACCTCCTTTGGAGATGAATCTTTCATAGAAGCTACTCTTTCTCTTGTGAGATTCAAGTAGATCTAGTCAATCTTCCTTGCGAGGTTCTATTGGATCGGTGGACCGGCCGGTGAGAGGAAGCGGTTTCAACAAGGGTGAGATTGGTTTGGCTCGTGAGATCCGGAGGCTCTCCCGTTGGGGTTTGTTGCCGGGTAATCGAGGCTAGATAGGTTTCATCGTTTACCCCTTTGTATCTTTGTGTTTGCCCACGTGTTCTTCCGCATTTCCCTCGATTTCCCCTCTCGTGTATCTTTGTATCTTACTGTGTTTGCCCACGTGTTTTTCCGCATTAATGTTTTTGTTTTGACCAGAATCCAGAACAAATAGTCAATACATGCAAAGGGATTTAATATGGGATGGTAGCTGCAATAAAGAAATAAAAGAGCAACTGACTATGCAGATTTTAAACACCACAATATGCCCTATGAATGCTCATTACAACCAATGATTCTTTTTTTTACCTGAACAACCAATGATTCTTATAGCAAAGAGCAGTGACCAGAAGTTGCAAGACATAACTTCTATTTCAGAATGCGCAGAACTAATTTTACTCGAGGAGAACATATTGTATCTTTTAACCTTCTCAAAGGTGGTAATCTCTACAAATTTCTTCGTGGCAAGAATGATTGCCAAATGATTGCAGCACGGAGTATCACATCCATGACAAACCACACTTACATGATTTAAATTGAAAATACCATGCTTGGCTGCTTTTCAGTGATAGACTAAATACCAGAGACATGCTTCGCAGACGACACTGGAATGTCACTGATGTCTTTCACTGTGCGTGTTTTTTTTTTTGGAGAATGTCTCACTGTGTGTTGTGTCCCACAAGGTGCACTGAGGATTGGATGCATCTCTTTTTTGGCTGCAACTTTAGCATCAGGATATGGAACTATCTACAGATTCACTGGCAGCAGGGTAACTCCATTGAGCAGAGTTTTATGTTGACAAAGCAGCAGCTTGGTCACCCATTCTTCACTGAGGTTGTTATTCTAGCTGCCTGGCACATTTGGAAAGAGAGAAATGAAGCTATTTTTCAGAATGTGTTGCCATCTTTTAGATCCTGGAGAAGCAAATTTAGGCATGAGGTCACCCTGCACTTGCATAGGGTGAAAGCCAAGTACCCACAACAGTTTGCAATATGGATTGACTCTCTGTTATAGCTAGCTGACTCTCTAACCTTTGCAAATCTTTTGTATATGACTTTACTAATCAATAAATTTGATGTGGGGTTTTCACCCTGCAGTCTTCGTTGTCAACTGCAGTGAAGAAGCCATGTTATAACTAATAGACCGAACTGGCCGTCAACACGGGGAGCGCGAACAGAGCCATCGGCTCACTGTGAAGTGCATTAGAATGCGCGCGATGCTGAGCACAATCTTCGCCCGCCATGGCCAAGATAGTTAACATCCTTTCCCATCTGAAACCCCAAAAAGACCACAAACAAAGCTAAGATGTTTTCAGTCAAATGGCATCATATGCACAAGGTTGCAGTGCCAAGACCATATCGACTTACCGTAGAGGGTCCCATTTGGCTGGTACTCAAAGACAAGCATTCCTCAGAACGGATCAGACTCCTTGCAATATCTCACCATCTTCACGATGTTTTCGTGACCCATCTGGCTATTTCTATCACCTGAAAGACCCAAAATACCAGGAGATGTGATCAAAGAGCCATGTAAAATGTCCTGTAAAATCTAAGTATCTGTTTAAGCTAAAGAGTAATTTGCCTCCTAGAAGTAAAGCTCAACATAGTTCGTCCAGTAGTGCAAACAAAAGCTACTTGCGACAGCACAAATCAAACATTAGCAAACATGAGGGCAGCTTTCAGGAACATTAGGGAACCTCAGAGAATATATGACCCATTGCGCCACAGGCGCAAGTGGTGAAATTATACCGGAATTGAAGTCATAAGTTCTATCTTGTATATGAAGAGAGTTACAGCATTTTGTCCTTCAAAAGAGCTATTCCTTTTGCCCGGCTGAAACAAATGAAACATACGATTTGTAAATAACCCATTCCTTGTTAGAATATAAATTTGAGAATAGGTATCATCCTACCATTGGCACAACAGGCAATGCTTCACCCTTAGAAAGAACAACCCTAGTAGGACCTTGGGAGGCCGAATATGACCCCAGGAGTTATGTTGTGCTGGGGCAGAAAGGCCTTTCCATCCAAGTCTTGTTGTGCTGCCAAGAAAAGAGACAATATGATTATGTAAAAAGGATATTATATGAATGTATTGGCATATCATAAAGGTTATTATAGGAACAGGTAAGCACGGAGTTACTCCACTGTCCATCAATATAAAAGCAAAAAAATATTGATACAACCCAAACTTCAGAAATCAGGTAATAAGGCAGTTTTTTCGAATTAGAAAAGAAAACATTTAGGTCATATAAAAGTTCTTTAATGGCGTGCAAGAATGGCTGCATAATCGTTTTATCATCAATTGTATGTTCGACGTTGTCATTACCAGATGAACTCTTTCCGAGATAATGTTTGAAGGTGTTGTCCAAACTGGCAATGTATCAATTAAATCTATGCACCAGACCTACGACAAGAGTTCTTCTGAGTGCTTGAACTATATAATATAAAAGGTAAAGCATTAACAATACTCTAGGGGAAACAGAAATTAGAAGCTCAAACAAATATCAATGAGCAGCAATTTCCTAGAAATGCAAAATATAACTATATTGTGTCTTTGTACATTGTCTTATCGCTGCTCTTTCTAGGCAATTGTCTTATCATCAATTGGTAGAATGATATCATAAGTAATAATACTGAAACTTGGCAAGATAAACAAATGGTTTTATTCTTACACAACATACAAAGTTCTGTACCTTAATCCTTATTACTCTAGTATTGAATGCCACACTTGAAACCACTATTTTAATGAATCTGAATATTATCTAGAAATATAAGATGGTTATTTGCCCCTTTTAGCAAACAATTTCTTTGAATGGAGAAAAAATCAATGCTGACCCAGAAATATAACAATGATATATTACACAAGTTTATGCAAAGTATGCCATCCTCTTTCAGTGTTGTTTAATCTCTAAAATGCAACCAACTTGCATCAATATCTACATACACAATTCTTAATCCATTCACATGTTTTACTGACATCCTGCACCATAATTCAAGCTCACTTTCCTTATAGCCTCTGGTAGGTGTCTATAAAGTAGTAAAGCCAATGAATAAAAAAAAGGAAGAATAAAATAACCGATATAATATAGTTCATTAAAGTAGAGATTACACAACGCTCTCCGAACTACCCATTAATCGGGATGTAGAAAAACATTGAATGAATAACTTACATAGTCTGGCCATTGTCGCCTTAGTTCTGATCATGTACCGCAGCTGGCAAAATAATCAAGAATGGCTTCAAAATTACATTTGATTTCAAGGTTTAGCCTGCAACAATTGCAATAGGGTCAGGGTAATAACAAATACTTCAAAGCCGCAGAACATCATGAATGTTGATTCTTTCTTATTTAAAAAATTGATCAATAGGTTGTGCATCCAAAATCATAATACAGGAAACTTATTTGAAGTAGTGAAAGTAGACTAAAATCAGAATAAAGTACTCCAAGGTGTGGACACCAAAACACACAATATCACATCAGGATATATGAACACCATTAGAAATTATTATAGACGATACTTCTGAGATTAGTTGTAAACTCTTAATCAATGATGTATCAGATAAGACAACTTTATGCACACCGATTGAAAAATTAAGAGAAAATAGATTAAATGCACTTAAACAAAATAGAACGCCTTATAAGTGAGCAATACAACCATGCTTTTTAACTATTAAGGCTGATTCAACCATGGTGTTGCAATGGACATTCTGCCCTTCACAGCAAGGTTTAAAAACAGTTTCAGTTTCAGAGCAGACACTGAAAAAGCAATGCTTTAAATGGGATGGAACTATTTCATACCACAAGTCTTTCATACCCCAAGGCTTATTATGTTAGCAGATCAGTAGGTTTGGCCCTGTCTAGAGGACCAAACCAGGGCATAGCAAAAAACACTAATCTGAATAATCAAATGCCCATCAAGAAAACAATGGGCAGCCCCAGTGCATGTAGCTCCCGCTTGCGCAGGGTCTGGGGAAGGGTCCGACCACTTTGGGTCTATTGTACGCAGCCTTTCCCTACATTTCTGCAAGAGGCTGTTTCCAGGACTTGAACCCGTGACCTCATGGTCACAAGGCAGCAGCTTTACCATCAAGAAAACAATGGACCACTCTAATTTATAGTACTTGCAAAAAATTGCATATCACTAATTCAAGATAAAGATGACTGATACGAACCCAGATGATCTTTGAAATATGTAGCCACCAACCGCAATGTCCAACATCGTTGAATATGTACTTATCCGAACCACAGTAAAGAAAATAACTGAAAATTGGTTCGACAACACAATTATGCAAAGATAATAGGAACAAAATATGGAACCACTATTTGTAAAACAGAAATCTAACACCACAACAATTAATATTATGAGATTGCAAAATTAGGTTAACACTTGATTACCACATCGAATAGATATCTAGAAACATGTACAAGCTCTTGTCTGACCGTATGGGCTTTACACAGTTCAAAACTGCACAGGAAAAACAGAAAGAAAAGAGTGATGATGTAGAATTTGAAATTGTCTCACCTTTGGAGCACTACAACTGCATTTTAACTGAAGAACATGGTAACAAGGGGAAACTGTGAAATCTCTTGTAACAACGACATGAAAGGGGCTGTAGTGAAGGGAAATCGCTTGTAACGACGGCGCAAGGATGCAGTCAAAAACAGGAGAACAACCTGTGAAGACGGAAAAATGATCAGACGGACGAAGGATCCTTCAAAATAAATAGGGGACTAATGTAATCAACTTCAAAACAACAACCATATCATATTACAGAGATCACAAAATGGTTAATCAGGCCTGATCAGGAAGCTCTTTTACCTTCCCCTATAAAATAAGGTTGCTATTATGCCTAAAATAAAACTGCATATGAACCTGGACATTTGTGGTGCTATTATCAAGGCATGTGTAGCCCCTGGTACATGATAAACTTGCAAAAAAATAACAAATATTTTGTAAACAGACACATCACACATCTAATTAATTAAAGTCTGCTCCAATACAAATTATGCTAGGCTCTAAGGGGGCAAGCTGCGCTAGGCGACCACGTTCCAAAGCACACCAGGAGCAAAAATTGAACAGAAAAGTAGAGTTGCGGATCAGGGTATGGTTTGGGCAAGTTGCAGTCCAGTAAACTAAGGCAAGGAGTTGTCGCCACCAGGGTACCCTGCAGTAAACCAAGGACACCAGGAACTCAATGACCCGGTCACTGCTTGACCAGCCCACAACAGCATAACCCTATACATGAGGCCAGAAGTGGTAGTAAGGAACCAAGAAACAAGTAGTAGCAGACACAAGAATAAGCAAGATGACCATTGCAACACCACCAACAAATATCCTGGGTCGCCATAACCGAAGAAAGAAAAAAAAGCAAGATATATAGATATACATGCTCTAATTGGCCATAATCAGTCAAGCCATGGCCTACAACATCAAGGGATGCAGATATCATTATTTGAGAAAAAAGTAGGTTGCATTAAATATAAGACCTATTTCTGCGGCGAAAAACATTTAGGCATATAACCGGAACCGACACGAAACATCTGCTTCTTAACTAACATGGAATAAGAGCAGAATAACTAACCCATCAGTACGGCGTAAACTTTTCCAGATATATGTTTTGTTGCGGGTTTTACTATTCTGCACATCCAACACAAACATAATTCTTGATAAATTCTAGCAGATAGATTATTAATTCCATGCTCAAAGTCAATCTTTTTCATTTTGGGAAAAAAATATCTATAGTAGATGAAATTGGTCTATTCGTCACTTAAGCAAATATAGGACTCGACAACAAACCAAGAAATATTATCTAGGAAGGAGCTGCACTAAATGGAGAATAAAAACACCGTAAGTATGGAAATTGGGGGTACCTTGCAAATCAAAGTAGATTTTATAGTTGTTAGTCCGTAAACCATTAATCAGATTACATATCAAACATAAACCAAGTCAAGGTAAATGCTGACAGAAATTTATTCTATAATAACTCTACTATCCTTGTACAACTATATGTATGTTTCTGTGTCTATACTGACACAAATTTATTCTATAATAACTCTACTATCCAAGAAAGCTAAAGCACTGGAATCAAATATGAACTAAGCAGTGTACATTTATTCAAGCTATCGGTAACAGCTTACATTTTCCTGTATGGTGAGTTGGTGACTCTGTTCTTTCAACCAATCCTTTGCAAATGTCACCAAACTTAACGCAGCTGCAATTTCAACTCCATTTGATAGTACCCTTGTATGCAGAACCAATAATATTGCTGAAATCCAATGTTCCATTGCAGGCACACCTGAGAATATAATCAAATTGCCATATGATACTGCTGCATAATTCTCATAGATACATATACAAAAAACACGAAGAAAAGTATACCTGTTTGAAAAGTTTTTTGCATTTGTCATGTAACCCAAGGCTTCACCGTCCCTACTTTTTCCTCTCTACAGTGGAAAACAGACCCGTCATGACTAAATCTTAATAGAACACTTTGCCTAGCTATTGCCTTACTGATATGATGTGTGCAGGAAACCAAATTTCTGAACCTATTTGCAAACAAAACTGCTATCGTTCATTGAGTACAATTGCAGACTAATGTCATCCTGCAGCCACGTTGGAGTATTGTCAAACACCTTGTAGGCAAAATATAAAATAGCATCTGAACAAACAGAAATGAGTATCTGTGGGGATTAAATAAAAAAAATCAGGACCTCGCGTGGGGAGGTTGAAGGCGACGAGGACGCTCTCCCAGCCCGGCCGCTTCTCCGTTCCCGGCCGCCGCCGCCCTGCCTGGCCCGGCCGCCGCTTCCCTGCCCGGCCGCCATCGCCATGACTGGAGCGGGAGAAGAGAAGAGGAGGAAGCGTCGCAGAGGAGGCGAGGGAGAGGAGCAGCGGCGGCGGCAAGAAACACGTCTGCCATCCGCGGACAAGATGGCGCCGCCGCTCGTGTCCGCCTTCTCCATCTACGGACAATATGCCGCCGCCGCTCGGTCCGCCTTCTTGAGCGAGAGAGGAGGCAAGCAGAGAGAGGAGGAGGTGGTAGAGGCGGCGCCGCGCCGGGGCTATGAGGGAGGCGCGGGAGGATAGCGTGGAGGGACGAGAATGGAGGCGCGGGGACGAGAGAGGATTGGCTAGGGTTTTCACCGCTCCTCGCGGCACTGTACTTTCTTAGACCCATCTGTCATGGACCTATTCAACCAAGTAGGAAGTGGGAAAAAATTTTACCATATCTCACGGCTGTGGTGAAAAATGAGAGGAAAGATTTTACTGTTTACTGAATCAAAGGAACGGGGTTGATTTCGGGACGCACCGATGCCCATATATGCCGGGTATGGCCTTGTGGTTTATAGAAGAAAAGTAGGAAGTGGGAAAAAAAATACATATCTGACGGCTGTGGTGAAAAGTGAGAGGAAATTTTTTACTGTTTACTGAATCGAACAAACGAGGTTGGTTTCGAGACGCACCGATGCCCATATGCCGGGTATGGCCTTGTGGTTTATAGAAGAAATTCAATTCGTGTATACCACTTTGTGGTCCTTCTAGGGTCAAGGCTCAAGAGGGTGTGACTTGTAAGAGGGCCTCCCCCGACCTTCTTCTTGCATGGCCGGCAACGAGCCAACTCCGAGCACCGTTGTCCGCGCTGCCCGCACCGCCGCCCGCTGCACCATCGTCCCGACCTACAAAGGTGGGACGGGACCTCGCCGACCAATGCCGGCAGCATCGTCGGTAGCATGCTGACTCCGGCAAGTAGCACCGCCGGTAGCAATGCTGACTCCGGCAGGTAGCACGGCCGAACGCGGACGGTAGCACCGATGGCCGCTGATGGAAGCACTGTTTGCGCTTCCTTGGTAGAATGTAGACTAATTTGGAACAAATTATCTAGTCAGGATGTAGACTAATTCAAAACGGAGGGAGTACTAAATAAGGCTCTCTTTACCTCCTCTTCGGTATATGGGGCCATTAAAGCCTCATTCATGTAGGGAGTAACTTTCGGTTTCACCCTGTTAATAACATTCCAATTCGGATCTGCAACTTCTGAAGTGAACAAGTGTTGAAAATAGCTACAATCAGATTCTTCATTGACTCGTTGTCCTCTTTCCATTCACCACTGTCATCCAACAGTCTACGAATATAGTTCCTTTTCTTCTTGACACAATAAGGACGAATTTTACAACACTTGGAAATATTGACAGCCGTTCATTGATTCGGATCCAAATGGTTAAATATTGAAAGATAACTGTTACACGGAACCTAAATAGTGGGCCAGGAACTGATTTTGAAATTTAGTCCGGGGATATTATGATGAAAAAAATGTATGTAAAGGTTGAAGTGCTATCCAGCGAGGGAAAGCTGATCACAGAGCTAAGGAAATCAGAGTTTAGACCAGATTAGTGAAAACGAAATCAGAGTGATTATATGGATAGTCGCTAAATTAGCTCCCAAATCAAATCAAAATGCAGTGGTATGCTGTCCAACTATGAGCTTTAGGGGGTGTTTGTTTCAGGGACTAGAAAAAGTCTGTCTTAGAGACTTTTTAACCAAACAAGAGGGACTACTAGGAACTAAAAGTTGCTTTTTGGGACTAAATGAAGAAGACTCTCAAGGAGTCTTTTTTGGGACTTTTCCAACAATGACCCTCCCTGCACCCATTGCCCCGCCGTCCCATGGTTTTGTTTGGTTGTTATTTTTATGTATACTAGGGGTAACATGGTCTTTTACATGTCATTTAATAACCTTTAGGGAGGGACTAGGAATTTTTTAGTCCCAGGAAACAAACAGGGAGGGACTTTTTAGTTGAAACTAGAAAAAGTCTTTTTAGTTGAAACTAGAAAAAGTCTTAGGACTTCTGAACCAAACAGGGCCTTAGGTGCACTTAGCCAACACCATTTCTAACAACGTTGCCTGATTGCTACTCAGGCCGTTTTTATTTACTGCGCATTTAGGGTTTTGTTAAAGTCAAAATTGGTCAAGTTTGACCAAAAATAGAGGAAAATATATAGCCATTAATTAAGGACTCTTGATTGCTGAGTAATGGTAGCATGCAGTTTCACAATTATTTTAGTTTCATGTATTCGGTTCCTTGCCGAATATAAATATTCACTAATGAATACGAAAGACTCTTTTACTATTCTTGGTATCCCACTCACCCAAGTTCAGTTCAAATAAAATGGCATGAATAGATCGAACACAAGGAAATAGATAATATGATCTGGCAAACATAGACAAAGTTCCACATGTGGCACATGCCTTCCTTCACTTATTTCGCTTCTAGCTCCTTTCTTAGACAAATTTATCGAGGATCTAGAAGGATCTTGCTAGGGCCCAGATGACCTTCACTTCAACTTGATCACCATCGAATTCTCTTTCTTGAGTCCTAATTCTACGGGGTAACTCTAGACGTTCTTCACTCCTAATTCTACGGCTGCAGTCTAGACAGAATTTCAAATTCTTGTCCTCTTCTTGGCTGTCACAGGTTGTGATTACTCTTAGGTCCACCTCTATGTGGAGTTTGTACTGTCTACCTTTAGGCAATGCAATCATGTGTGGTCCCAGTGGAAGAATGCACGTGGAACCACAGGGCAGGGACAAGCTACTGCCTCGTTCAAAACTGAAGAGATTGACGCTTTTGCTCCCATAGTCAACGGCAATTGCCTTGACGCTACCATACACAGAGCAGCTTCTCAAACCGAAGTCTTTGAGGTTCAACCTGACCTCAACATAGGTCTCAACTGCTTCCGGAATCACCAAATATGTGATCTCCAACTTGCGGCCAAGGCCTCCATAGATGGTTTGTGTGAATTCCTCAACTTCATCAGGATCAGTAACATCCCAGCCTCGGCGGAAATGACCGCCCCAAGACCCCTCATCATCAGTAGAAGACCCCTCATCGTCTTCTGTGAAAACCAGGTCTTCTGTGAAAACCTCCAAGCAGATGCCACCGTAAGCCTGTAGTATCCCACATGGTCCAGTGAGTACCAAATCCATTCCTTCCTACACATGAAAGCATGAATGTGAAGGATTTTAATTTATTACAATATATAATGCATGTAAAGAGGCATAAAGCATGTAGTAGATATAACATACGGTAGCTAGTGTATACCTCTTGTACTTCCCCCTCGAGCGCCGTATAGATGACAAAACTTTGGTACCAGTCATGGGCGTCCATACGGCTGATACGGAAGTTTGCACGAATGGCCAACACTTGCACCGCACGTAAAATTGACACCTCCGTCAAATCTTCATCATCGGAATGCTCCGAGGCAAATGAAGCATCATCCTCACCTCCGTCACCATCCTCACCTCCGTCACCATCCTCATTGGCAGTGTCAATAAACCATCCATGAAACTTCAGTTTGGTTCCATACATGTTCCAATCCCACACTTCACTCATCGGCTGATTGTTGTCACCCTCAAGTGAGGGGAAAAAAGAGATATTAGCAAATAGGATATGTCACTACAGAATGCCATCAACCACCACACAATTGGGACTGGCAATAGGCATATCTATAGTACAAACAACAATATGGACCGACCTTACCTGTTTTACTTCTACATTCCACAAACAGTGAACAGCAACAAAACTAATCACGCCACAAGCAACGTATTGTAGAGCAGGCTGCCCCCCACCCTGAAAAAAAAAGATGAGATGAGCATATAGAACAAGGCATTTTATTTTCAAGATAATATCAGGTGCAACTCAAGTAGCATAACTCACCTGTGTGGATTGAAAGCAGTTCAGTATGATGATAATTACAGTGTATCGCAAAAATGCGTAATTAAAGAAACGGTTCTTGCTAGCTCTTGGCACAGCGATACAGAGGGCAAGTGCAACACATATACCTGGAACCAAAAAGCAGAAATCCATATTATGTGCTGAGTGATGCAGCAACTGCTCCAATATGCAGAATTTAATACAATAGCTAATCCAAGAGGAAGTTAAAACTTCAAAATAATTTGTTTTTCTTTGTGCATACTGTCTCGGCCCCTTGGGCCACAATTTTTTTTAATCATACCGGCAACAGCAAAAGAGTGGCATGGATCCCATATAGAGCAACCGAGCAAGTAAAACAGCCAAGCAAGCAGGGCGCATCTGAACAAGAATTGGAAACGTTCTAGTTTCAAATCTGCACTTTTCCCTAGTACTAATACTAAAGAATAAACAAAAGATAGAATGTTCTCTTAGATCAACAAGAATAAGAAAATGCTGATAAATACTATTTCGTCCTCGTAGACCAAGAGAAAGAGCTGCAATGATGCAAAAAAATTACTGAGGTCTCACTATAAATACAGGTGATTATGCCAAATGAAGTTGACACGCACAAGTCATAGTGAAGCTGATGTTACTTTTATTCTATTACTAACCACATATCTATAACCATTGCAAGTTTCAGAAGAACAAACCGCAAATGTAATTTGGCACAAACAAAAGAACTTCTATTCTATTACTAACCAGATATTGCAGTGTCGGCAATGAAAAGCATGGAGGCAGCATCTGCGGGTGGGAACACGTGCTGTGCATAACAATGCATATCAGATTAGTTGAACTATTAAACTAAAAACGAACCCACTGACAATATTATCACCAAAAGTTCACTAAAAAGATCTATGACATTTATTGGAGCATAAAAAATTTAGCTACCCTGACCATAACTGAAGTGAACACCACCCAGAAAGTGCTCATAATTCTTAGAAATACACAATATAACTAATAAAAACAAACCTGGATACGGGAAGAAATTCCCAAAACATTGTTTGCTAAACAATGCTTCATAGCAGCACAGCACATGCAAACAAAAAATCCGGGGATTGAAGCCACAGCCCATGACTTGATGACGCCTACTGAAACTCATAAAATCAGATATGCATGAACTTAAACCATATTAAAAAATATTGGTAAATGTAGGCAGCTGGCATCAAACTAGTGTAAGGATGAACCCTTCATGACTTTGTCCTGCTGAGCTAAGATAAATCGAAAGACACCATAACATGAATAGTAATCAAGATCTAGTAAGATGCTAATATCTCAACTTAACAAGGAAAATCTGTCCACAATGAAACAAGTCAACAACAAAGTATGGTTTCAGTTCCATGCCACTTAACTGTACACAATGAATAGTAATCAAAGGAAAGAAGTCAACAAGAAACTATTTCCATGCCACGTAACTGTTGATAAAATATTGAAATCTGCTTTAGCATTGATACTTCATATGCTACTTGCCGTGCAAACTTTTGAGAATTACTACGACATTCCACAATGAGGTGGACAAGACAGCGGTGAGGAGCCTACCAAAAAAAAAGATCATTATGGAGTGCACAAGAGGTCAATCTAATATTTTTTAGTCACCACGTTTTTGTTCCAGCCATAGTATCGAATTGGACCCATCAAAATGAGTAGGAACATACTGTGGATACGCGGAGCATCCAAACGAAACTTGAACAGAGAGAACACTGGCAAAAGCATATCATGCATTTTGGATATCATCATCTCCTGCATAATAGTAGATAAAATAAATAAATTTCATTTAATAGAAACGAATGAATTCAGGTTGCGTAGTTTTCTTAATAAAAAGACAAAATAAATCGTTCTGTTAGCGACTAATAAGATATGCCAAAGGAGACGTCGATGGGCGTGCCTAATCCGACCTCGCGGGGGCGGAGACGAGGAAAAGCGAATGTGAGGAGAGGGGGATCTGAGACGGCGAAGGGCCTAACCCGACCTGGCGGCGGCGGGCGGAAAGACTATGGGGATCGGGGGAGTTGATACGGCAGGACGCCGACTTCGAGTTTCCCTGCTCGAGGTACCGATGAGGACCGGAGGGCGAAACAGCAGAGACAAAAAAAAGTACGAGGAGAAGCACTTACCAGACAGCGACGAGCCCGACGCCGGAAGGTAAAGAGCTGCGGGCGGCAGAGAGGAGAGCAAACCCTAGCTGCCGCGGAGAGGACTAGAGGAGAGCAAACCCTAGTGGCCGCGGAGAGGACCAGAGGAGAGGCGGCTGTGGATGGATGGGACCGATGGGAACGAGATCGTCTAACTTTTATATCCCCACAACTATAATAAATTTAGGACCTTGATTAGCTTTCCGTGGGCACGGACCTCGACTCGATAAGGACCGAACGTTCGGTCTGGACAGGTGGCAGACCGAACAAAACGTTCGATCTGGGAGGGCGATCTACCGAACCGAGTTGTTGGGTGCGGAAACGCTCCAGCCCGAACACCTCCTTCGCGAGAAAGCTTTTTTTTAGAATCCCTTCACGAGCAACCTTGTCGATACATCCGGGTTAAAGAAAATGGGCCAAAAAAAGGCCCAGCGTACGCACACAAAAACCCACAAAGACCCCAGGGATTAAAAAGCTACCAATTGCACACAGACTGGCAAATCAAAATTAGAAAAATTGCCATGGCAAAAATACTTTTATTCACATGGCAAATTTTAGTTTAATTTGTCATGCCAAAATTTACTCCATGTTTGCCATGGCAAATAATATGTTTATTCACATGGCAACTTTTAGTTTAATTTGCCATGGCCATGCCAAAAATACTTTTGTTCACATGGGAAACTTTAGTTTAATTTTCCATGGCAAAAAATACTTTTATTCACATGCCAACTTTAAGTTTAATTTGCCATGGCAACAATTACTCTATTTTTGCCATCGCAAAAATACTTTTATTCACATGGAAAATTTTACTCTATTTTTGCATTTTCCATGGCAAAATAATACTTTTATTCACATGGCAAAAATAGCAAAGAAATACTTTTATTCACATGGCAAATTTTAGTTTAATTTGCCATGGCAAAATTTACTTTTTTTTCCTGGCAAAAAAATAATTTTGTTCACATGGCAAATTTTAGTTTAATTTGCCCTCGCAAAATTTACTCTATTTCTTCCATGGCAAAAAAAAAAACTTTTATTCACATGGCTTGTTTTAGTTTAATTTGCCATGCCAAAGTTTACTATATTCTTCCATGGCAAAAATACTTTTATGCACATGGCAAATTTTACTTTGGATTTGCCATGACAATATTCACTCTATTTTTTGCCATGGTGAAACTATTTAATAAGCACAGATGGTATCATAAAAGAATGCGAATTCATGCAAGTATATTGAGCACAACCAACTTGTTTGGTTGAAGAAGCTCCTGTCATGCATACAAGCACAAGAAAAAAGATGAGCTTTGTCTAAAAAAAAGATGAACTCATTGGAAAGCTACTAACATACACTCTTTCCATGTTGTAGAACAAAGTTGTTTTCCAAATTGTGATTGCTGAAACAATACGAAAAACACAAAAATCAAACAGGCTGCATGTTCTAGCTAACACAAATTTCAGAAAATTGCCATGGCCTTCCATGGAAAAAAAAATACTTTTATTCACATGGCTTGTTCTAGTTTAATTTTCCATGCCAAAGTTTACTATATTCTTCCATGGCAAAAATACTTTTATGCACATGGCAAATTTTACTTTGGATTTGCCATGACAATATTCACTCTATTTTTTGCCATGGTGAAACTATTTAATAAGCACAGATGGTATCATAAAAGAATGTGAATTCATGCAAGTATATTGAGCACAACCAACTTGTTTGGTTGAAGAAGCTCCTGTCATGCATACAAGCACAAGAAAAAAGATGAGCTTTGTCTCAAAAAAAAAGATGAGCTAATTGGAAAGCTACTGACATACACTCTTTCCATGTTGTAGAACAAAGTTGTTTTCCAAATTGTGATTGTTGAAACAATACAAAAAACACAAAAATCAAACAGGCTGCATGTTCTAGCTAACACAAATTTCAAAAAATTGCCATGTCAAATTTATAAAAATTGCCATGTCAAATTTATAAAAATTGCCATGGCATTTTTACAAAAGAATTTCCAAGGTTAATTGAAAACAATATCTATAAATTGCCATGGAAAAATAGTACTGGCAGCTTCAGAAATATGGCAAAACATATTATGTTTTCATGCCATGGCAATAAAAACATGATTTTGAAATGGCAACATACTTTGTGTTTCCATGGCAATATATTATGATGTCTTGCCATGGTAAGAAATAATTTAGATTTTGGATGGCTGCAAAAGTTGAGGCGACATGGCAACATATTTTGTGTTTACATGGCAAAAACATATTTTGACTTGCCATCAACTACAATTTCGAAAAACTGCCATGGAAAATTGGTCAATTAGCATCACATCAAAGTAAAAAAGTTTCTGCAATCCATGAATGACAAAGAAAATGAATCATACAAAACATGCATCATACGGATTGAGCTAAACAAGGTGAATCATCATCGGTGCTGAGCTAGTGACATTAAAACTGGACCTGCCCTCCAACTGATAGGTCATGTGCAGCGGACAAGTTCCTGGGCGCCTGAGCGGCCGGACAAGACGATGAGGATGGTCCCGTCACCCATTTGGCACCGTCGCCTCCGGGCGAACGCGAAGCGTCCGAGTTCCCCGGTGTTCGATAAGCCGGAGAAGACGAGGAAGAGGGTCCGGTCGCCCATGGATGTCGTGCTCGGAGAAGACACGACCGTGGTCGGTGAGGGAGTCCTGGACTAAGGGGTCCTCGGGCGTCCGGCCTGTTATCCATGGGCCGGACTGATGGGCTGTGAAGACACGAAGGCCGAAGACTGCACCCGTGTCCGGATAGGACTCTCCTTGGCGTGGAAGGCAAGCTTGGCGATCAACTATGAAGATTCCTTTCTATGTAACCGACTCTATGTAACCCTAGATCTCCCCAATGTCTATATAAACCAGAGAGATTAGTCCGGAGGGGAGATATTCATTACCATAGTCATACAGGCTAGACTTCTAGGGTTTTAGCCATTACGATCTCGTGGTAGATCAACTCTTGTAATACTCATATTCATCAAGATCAATCAAACAGGAAGTAGGGTATTACCTCCATAGAGAGGGCCCGAACCTGGGTAAACATCGTGTCTCCTGTCTCCTGTTACCATCGACCTTAGACGCATAGTTCGGGACCCCCTACCCGAGATCCGCCGGTTTTGACACCGACATTGGTGCTTTCATTGAGAGTTCCACTGTGCCGTCCTCAATAGTTTTGATGGCTCCTTCTATCGTCCATAGCAACACTGTCCAAGGGGAAACCTTCCTCCCTAGATAGATCTTCGTGTTCGGTGGCTTCGTACTGCGGGCCAACTCGCTTGGCCATCTGGAGCAGATCGAAAGCTACGCCCCTGGCCATCAGGTCAAATTCGAGAGCTTGAACTACGTCGCGGACATCCGTGGAGACTTGATCTTCACTGGATTCGAGACCGCGGCGGCCGCTCCCTGTCGCTCCGATGCACATGACCTAAATCTGCCATCGGACCACACTTAGGAGATCGCTCCTGTAACTGCTCTGGCCTTAGATCCGGAGCAGATCGCGCCATCCGAGGATGGGAAGCTCAACCCCACCATGGAGGCCACTGATCCCGCGGAGTTGGAGCCGCATACAGACTTAAACTCATGGGACATCTGCGTTACCGGAACTCCAAACTCGTCTCCGGCTATAAATTCTGAACCACGCACGTCTGCGGACGCCGAGCTCGATCGGTTATCGATCCTCGAATTCAGCGCCGCAGACATCTTCCAGCGCTCGCCCTTCGGCGATGTGCAAAGCTCATTAAAGAACCTGTCCTTGGCGGGGGACTCACGGCCGAACTATATCCGGTTCAAACTAGGGGTTGATGATGGGGAATTTTGCTTCCCACCCGCCACCCACTTTATAGCCACTGTCGAAGATCTAACCAACACGCTAGACTATGGCTCCGAAGACATCGACGGCATGGACGACGATGCCGATGAGGAGCAAGGCCAAAACCCACCATTCACTGGACGTTGGACGGCCACTTCTTCGTACAAAGTATACATGGTGGATACACCCAAAGAAACTAACGACGATGACAAAGAAAATCCAGTCGAGAATAAACCTCATGAGACACACCCCAAGCGCTGGCGTCCTCGGCGCCGCCCTAAGTCACGTCGTTCAAAGGAAAACAACACTGGCACCGGAGAAAATAATACTCCGGACGACGCCGAAAACAATGAAGACCCTGTTGGAGCAACATCCGAACAGGAGGAACAGGAAAACGGGCAAGTCAGCCCCGATGAACAGGCCATGCCCAACGACTCAGAGGACGGTAGTTATCGTCCACCCTCCGAGGATGAGGAGAGCCTCGCCAACGAGGATTTCATCGTGCCTGAGGCACCCCTCGAGCAGGAGCGCTTCAAGCGCCAGCTAATAGCCACTGCAAGAAGCCTGAAGAAGAAGAAGAAGCAGCTTCAAGCTGATCAAGACCTACTCATTGACAGATGGACTGATGTCCTGGCAGCCGAAGAATACGGCCTCAAGCGCCTAGCCAAGAGCTACCCGAAACGCAGATTGCTACCTCAGTTCGATGAGGAAGCGCCGGAGCCCATACCTCCCTCGCGCAACGAGGACCGACCACCACGCGGTCGGGACAGTGCGGCGGACCGACCACCCCGCGGTCGGGATAAAGCGGCAACTCAGGCCGAACAGCAGCCCGCCCCACCGCCACGTAAAAACAGAGACAAAACAGCTCGGGATTATACATACGACCTTCGGCAGGACCTGGACAGTAGAGCAGGACACACCAGATCAATCTACGGATCGCGAGGACGTTCTTCGACGCGCGATGATGGCTACCTATTCGGACGTGGCAAACCTAGTCACGCCCAGGCCGATAACCGCAGACGGACTCCATCGGAGTTACGCCGCGACGCGGCCCGATATAGAGGCGTTGCGCACCCTCTTTGCTTCACTGACGAAGTAATGGATCATGAATTCCCCAAAGGGTTCAAACCCGTCAATATTGAATCATACGACGGAACAACCGATCCCGCGGTATGGATCGAGGATTTTATTCTCCACATCCATATGGCCCGTGGAGACGACCTCCACGCTATCAAATACCTCCCACTAAAGCTAAAAGGGCTAGCTCAACACTGGTTAAACACCCTGCCTGAAAATTCAATCGGCAGCTGGGAGGACTTGGAAGAAGCCTTCCTTGACAACTTCCAAGGTACATATGTCTGGCCACCAGACGCCGATGACTTAAGTCACATAGTTCAACAACCTGGAGAGTCAGCCAGAAAATTCTGGACTAGGTTCCTAACCAAAAAGAACCAGATCGTTGACTGTCCGGATGCCGAAGCCCTAGCGGCCTTTAAACATAGCATCCGTGACGAATGGCTCGCCCGCCACCTCGGCCAAGAAAAGCCGAAGTCTATGGCAGCCCTCACGGCACTCATGACCCGCTTTTGCGCGAGTGAGGATAGTTGGCTGGCTCGCAGTAAAAACACAACCAACGAGGCAGGCCCCTCTGAGGCCAAAAACAGCACCGACAAGCTCCGGCGCAACAGACACAAACGCCGAAGCAATGGCGATAACACCGACGACACTACAGTTAACGCCGGATTCAGTGGCTCCAAGTCCGGCCAGCGGAAGAAGCCGTATAAAAGGAACAGTGAGGGACCATCCAGCTTGGACCGCATACTCGATCGTCCGTGCCAGATACATGGCACCCCAGACAAACCAGCCAACCATACCAACAGAGATTGCCGGGTTTTTAAGCAAGCCAGCAAGTTAAATGCCGAGAACAAGGAAAAGGGATCGCAGAGCGAGGACGATGACGAGGAGCCCCCGCAGCCAAACACAGGGGGACAGAAGAAGTTTCCCCCTCAGGTCAAAACAGTGCACATGATATATGCTACACACATCCCCAAGAAGGAGCGCAAGCGCACACTCAGGGACGTCTATGCGATAGAGCCGGTTACCCCAAAATTCAATCCATGGTCATCGTGCCCGATCACTTTTGATCATCGGGATCATCCGACCAGTACCCGGCATGGCGGATCAACCACATTAGTCCTAGACCCAATCATTGATGGATTCCACCTGACACGAGTCCTCATGGACGGTGGTAGCAGCCTCAATCTGCTCTATTAGGATACAGTGCGCAAAATGGGCATTAACCCATCACGGATCAAGCCCACAAAGACTACCTTTAAAGGAGTCATACCAGGCATAAAGGCCCGCTGTACGGGCTCAATCACACTAGAGGTCGTCTTCGGATCTCCGGACAACTTCCGAAGCGAGGAGTTAATCTTCGACATCGCCCCCTTCCGCAGCGGCTATCACGCACTGCTTGGACGAACCGCATTTGCCCGATTCAATGCGGTACCTCACTACGCTTATCTCAAGCTCAAGATGCCCGGACCACGTGGCGTCATTACAATCAATGGAAATACAGAACGCTCCCTCCATACCGAGGAGCAGACCGCGGCCTTAGCAGCAGAAGTACAGCACGGCCTTCTCCAACAGAACCTTAATTCGGTGGCTGAGCCCCTGGACACCATCAAGAGAGTCCGGACTATTCTGCAGCAAGTCAGCCCGGCTCTTCAAGAGCTTAACTAGCAATTTAGCCTACGTCCCAGTCCCGATCAAATGGCGGCATTTGTACCGCGCATATATAACTACGCACTCAAAATCCCATGGGCACTGATGGAGGCATAGCTAGATTGCGATCCACAATGCGGCTCAACCGACCCTGGATCCGCACACTTTCACTTTCTTTTTCATTTCGGGTTTTTCTCTTCTCGAGGCATTTTCTGGTAACCTGATCATCGGACCGGTCACGGGACGGATACACCAAAGAGGCAAGGAGCTTTGACGTACAAAGGAATCTCCAGGTGGTCTCTACTAACGATTGCTATACCTGTTTTACATACTCGCACGCAGCTCGCTCTTGGTCATGGCATGTTAAATAGCCTTACTTGCTTATCGCATTACTTGCACAAGTACGCCTCGACGTATTAATTAAATTACAATGGAAAAAATTTGGCAGCATTAGCTTATTACTTGTTTTTTTCCGTGCCTTTGTATTTATTACACTACAAAAAAAGACACATCTGTGACATTTTGGGCCGAACGAATTTTTTTTGTCATACATATGACACTTCTATGACGATAATTGTGACAAAACCCGGTATCATCATAGATGTGGTCGGCTCCTACTTCTATGACAAAAAATCATGACAGAAAATGGGCTTTTCGTCCTGGGCGGGCCGGAGACGCAGCTGCATGACATTTTTTGGGCCGTCCATGATGGAAAAAACCATGGTAGAAGCGAGGGCGAGGAAAATTTCGGCGAGTTCCCGATTACGGTGGGAGGTCGGGGGCCGAGCGATGCGCGTTTCTCTCGTACACGTACGTGCGTGTGTGCGAGGCGTTGGCTCAAACTGAACCCGAGCGAGGCGTTGGGCTCTAACTGAACCCCAGCGATTGCACTGCAGGCTACGCATTACTGAACCCGAGCGATCGATCGATGGCTGTTAACTGAACCCGATCGAGCGATACCTTCGCTACTGCTGCTAACTGAAGCCGATCGATGCTGCCTCTAGAATGAACAGTGAGCGTTGCGGGGGAGGGGGGTTGGATGAACAGTGAGCGCTGGCGTTGCCTCTGGATGAACAGGACCCCGTGGTGTGGTGGAGGGCTGGATGAACAGTAGACGGTGGAGGGGTGCCCGTGGAGGGGTGGTTGAACAGGACCCCGTGGTGTGGAGGGCTGGATGAACAGTAGACGGTGGAGGGGTGCCCGTGGAGGGGTGGTTGAACAGTAGCCGGTGGAGTAGCGCGCGGTGGAGGCTGGATGAACAGGAGCCCGTGGAGGCTGGAGGAGGTCGACGGTAGCCCGTGAAGGCTGGAGGAGGTCGACGGTGGAGATGAACAGTATCCCGTGGAGTCCCGTTTTGCGGTACGCCACACCCCTCCCGATGAACAGGACCCCCGTTTCGACCGTAGGAGGTCCGTTTCGTCCGTTTTGCGGTACGCCACACCCCTCCTGATCAACATGACCCCCATTTCTACCGTAGGAGGTCCGTTTCGTCTGTTTTGCGGTACGCCACACCCCTCCCGATCAACAAGACCCCCGTTTCGACCGTAGGAGGTCCGTTTCCTTGGTTTTGCGGTACGCCACACCCCTCCCGATCAACAGGACCCCGTTCCGAACGTAGGAGGTCCATTTCCTCCGTTGTGCGGTACGCCATGCCTCGTTTCCATCGCCTGTTCCGTCCAAGCCCTCCCGATGAACACGACCACGCATTCCGTTCCGACTCAGCTGATTGGCTCCCACGCGTTCCGTTGCCTCCCGATGAACACGACGCATTCAGTTGCCTCCCCATGAACACGACGCATTCCGTTGCCTCCCCATGAACACGACGACGACGATGTTTCTCCGTTCCGACCCAGCCATGTACACGAGCCCTGGCCGTACGTATGCGCGAGTAGGCATTCGAGACCCCGCCCGTATGTACACATACGTGGCTGTATTTTCTTTCTTGCACCCTGGCCGATGTACGTACGTGTACATGCTACGTGCGCGCCTCTACTACGACACGTACGCGCCTCTACTACGACACGTGCGCGCCTCTACATCCACCAGTATATATGTACGTACACGTTCGCGACCAGAATGACAACGCTACGTACGCTTCAACCAGGTGGGTCCCGACTGTCAGGCACTTCCTTGCCTGCGAAGATGTAGCTGGTGGGTCCCAGCAGTCAGGGGGGCGAATCGTTTTTTTGCCCGGACGCACTTCCTTGCGTGCGAAGATGTAGCTGGTGGGTCCCAGCAGTCAGGGGCAAACGTTTTTTCGCGAAATACGGTGGCCCGTCCGATGGGTCCTCGCTGTAAGGTGGAGGAATAATTATTTTGCACGTAATAAGGAGGCACTTCCTTGCTGCGGCCGTGGACCCAGCTGTCAGCCTCTCCATGTACAGTCCACGTCCGATGGAAGTCGTTCCTTGACCACGTTGACCACGCCGCGCCGAGAGCACTAGGGCGGTGGACGACGGTGAGGCCTAGGAAGGGGACGATGCGGAGCCGGGGAAGACACGGCAGTGGATGCCCACGCGTAGAGGAGTACGAGGGTTCACTGGTTCGCTGCGGTGTGAGGCTGCCATCGCCGCAGAATAACAGGGGGTGTGGGTGAGTAGAGGGATGGCCTGGCCAGCGGTGGGAGTAGTAGGGGGCGGTGAGGCCTCCGCCGCATCGCAGCCGGCCACGGGAGGCAGGAGCACGAGGCACGACCGGTGCTGATTTGGGTGGCTGGAGCAAGAAGACCAGAGGTTGAAGAAGCACTACGGCTGTTGGATGGACATCGTACGGTCACTGGAGCTAGAATCGTGCATATTGACTAAGTTGACAAAACCCTCCGTCCCCGTCAACTTAGTAGGCCCACAAGTCAGCCTGCCACTATACTGGGTCCCAGCTAACAAGGGGAGTATTCTTTTTTATGCGTAATAAGGAGGCATTTCCTTGCGTGCGAAGATATAGCTGGTGGGTCTGAGCTGTCAGCGGCGGTAACATTTTTTCCGCGAAATACAGAGGCCCTTTCGGTGGTCCCTAATGTCAGGTGGAGGAATCATTATTTTGCACGTAATAAGGAGGCATTTCCTTGCATGCGGCCGTGGACCCAGCTGTCGGCCTCTCCACGTACAGTCCACTTCAGATGCATGTCGGTCGTTGACCACGTTGACCAGGCCGCGCCGAGAGCACCAGGGCGGTGGACGACGGCGAGGCCTAGGAAGGGAACGACACAGAGGCAGGGAAGACTCGACAGTTGTTTCCCACGTGGAGGGGAGTACGACTGTACGAGGGTTTACTGGTTCGCCTGCCGTCGCCGGAGAATAACAGCAGGTGTGGGTGAGTAGAGGGATGGCTAGGCCAGCGATGGGAGTACGATGGGGCGGTGAGGCCTGCGCGGCAGCACAACCGGCCGCGGGGAGGAGGGAGCAGGCAGCCCCGCCGGCGCTTGTTTGAGCGGCTGGAGCAGGAAGAGCAGAGATTGAAGAAGCACGACGGCCGTTCGATGGACATCCAACAGTCACTGCTTGTGCATCAACCTTTTTTTTTAGGAAAGCCTCAAATCTGTGGAAAACAGCATACAGCCCATCTGCCATTATTTCTAATAATTTACAGCCCATTTGCTAATTCTTAAGGTTATTTTTGGAGCCCATATTCTTTTTGTTAGCATTACAGCCCATATTGTGGCCACGGTTAAAAAATTATACGAAATTTTGCATATTTCGGTGCGGTCCGAACTGTTTTTAATCCCGAAATTTCGACTCACATTCAAACTGATTTTAAAAATAAATGTATATCAATATAAAATCCAACAAATTCTCCACGCATAAAAATTAATGTAATTTAAAATCTCGAAATGAAAAAAAGATATTTGAAACTAATTGCCGGTTTGATGTGTTTTAAAAATGTACAGCCCATTTCTCATTACTGATAGGCCATTTTCTTGGCCAGCCGAATGAAGCTCTCCTCGTCTTGAAAGATTTGTAGCCCAACATGCCTGACAAAGCGACTTACTTGGCAAATCACAAAAAACTGGGCTGTGGCCGTGGACCCAGCTGTCAGCCTCTCCACGTACAGTACTCTTCCGATGGAAGTCAGTCGTTGACCACATTGACCACGCCGCGCCGAGAGCACCAAGGCGGTGGACGACGGCGAGGCCTAGGAAGGGGACGACGCGGAGCCGGGGAAGACGCGGCAGTGGATGCCCACGCGGAGAGGAGTACGAGGGTTCACTGGTTCGGCTGCGGCGTGAGGCTGCCGTCGGCGCAGAATAACAGGGGGTGTGGGTGAGTAGAGGGATACCCTGGGCCAGCGGTGGGAGTAGTAGGGGGCGAAGAGGCCTCCGCGGCATCACAGCCGGCCACGAGAGGCAGAAGCACGCGGCACGACCGGCGCTGCTTTGGGCGGCTGGAGCAAGAAGACCAGAGGTTGAAGAAGCACTATGGCCGTTGGATGGACATCGTACGGTCACTGGAGCTAGAATCGTTCATATTGACTAAGTTGACAAAGCCCTCCGTCCTCGTCAACTTAGTAGGCCCACAAGTCAGCCACCCACTATGGTGGGTCCCAGCTAGCAGGGGGTATTCATTTTTTGGTGCGTAATAAGGAGGCACTTCCTTGCGTGCGAAGATATAGCTGGTGGGTCCGACCTGTCAGCGGGGGGAACGTTTTTTTTTCGCGAAATACAAAAGCCCTTCCCACGTACAGTGCGTAATAAGGAGGAACTTTCCTTGCGTGCGACCATGGACCTCGTGGGTCCCAGCCGTCAGGCTCTCCATGTACAGTCCTCTTCCGATGACTCTCGTATGTTGACAACGCCGCGCCGAGCGCACCGAGGCGGTGGACGCCGGCGAGGCCCCAGACTGGAACGACCCGGAGATGGGGAAGACGCGGCAGTGGAGTCGCAGACGGAGAGGAGTGGGAAACTTGACTGGTTCGGGTGCGGGGTGGGCCTACACTCGGCAAAGAATAACAGGAGGTGCGGAGTGGAGGGATGGCCTGGCCGTCGGCGGGGTAGCGTTTCGCTGAGGAGCGCAAAACAACGCCGCTGGACGCCGAAGGCTGGAGCAGGCGGTTCCGGTAGCGCTGGGGGAAGAAGACGAGAGATTGAAGAAGAATGTCGGCCGTTGGATGTAAATCCAACGCCTTCTTAGGCTTCGACCTACTGGCCCACATGTCAGCCAGTCCATTTGTTTCTTTAGTCCATTTGGTGGGCTGGGTGAAACAATTATGTAGCATCTATGCAGCCCGTTTAAATCCCATTTGCATTTTTCTCGAAATCCGCGGACTTGCTGGGCTGGGTGAAAATATCATGTTGGGCTAGACGGAGAAATGTTATAAAAACATAAGCACATGATTGCACGTCAGTAAAATCTTTGCAAGCTTATGTACACAATCACTAGGAGTTAACTTGCCAAGTTATATATAAACAATTATTATTATTATTTTGTAAGAACTTTCAACTTACGAAATAAAATATCATTTTAATTTGATGAGTTAATAGTACGTGGGTATTATTAATTTTTAGGCTAGACGTGGGACAGTTGAGTTGGTTCTAGGGGAAAGTACTGGAGAAAACTTAGTTTACATCGAAAAAGAAAGTGGGAGAAAATTCAGAGACCTGCTGGGTCCACCTGAGGAGGGGAATATGTTGGGAGGAAGGAGATTCAAAGCACGGCAGCCGAGTGAACTATTTTTTTTTACGGACAAGTGAACTAGTTTACATACATAAGCAAATAGCCACTAAAAAAGCAATCAGGTTAATGGGTTCTTAAAAGAAATATTTCGGACAAAACAGATAATTACGACACATAGGCTAATGCATGAAACACTCAGATGATAAAGGTGCTTATAAACAGATAAAGTACAACATCTAGACCTTCCTGGCATGCTTGATCATGACGCTGCGGCTGTCCGTGTACTCGTCGGTTACGGGAAGCAGACACGCCCTCATGTTCAAGATCTGCCTGTACATGTCGTAGCATGTGTATGCGTCCTTGGCCACGTAGGTTATGTAGGCTAGATTCAGAGGTACCTCCCACGTGTTCAGGTCGTCTTCTTTCATGTTGGCGTATCAGGGGTCGATGATGGTCTCAGCGAGGTCAACCACGGAGTCCTTCTCCTGCCCGTTGTTGATGATCTTGTATTGCTTCTGGATGCCGACAAGCTTGTTGCACCAGATGGCCGAATCGTCGCGTTCTTCCTTCTCTCCACCGTAGCGAAGGTGCAGTCAGCGCTGCCGATGAAACGGACGAATGCTCCAGAACCTGGTGCAGCCATAGGACTGAGGCGAGGCAGAGCTTCACCGAGTCTGTATCGTTGGTGTACATCACATTCAACTTGGTGCAGCCATAGGACTGAACGGCGAACTCAAAGGGGAACTCCTTGCTGAAGTCCATATCCAGCAGGCTCACCCCTCGGATCGCCATTGGAGTCTCTTCGACTGAACGAGTGTGTAGGCGGCGGCAGCAGTTCGTTTTTCAGCTCTTGGGGAACTAGATTCAATAGTAAGCTGAGTGTGTACAGGCGACAACAGTTACTACCCTCCCTCGTCCGCTGCACGCCCGGCAGAAGATGCACCCTCGGCCACACGTCGGTTCACGAGCGGGTCTGTATTGGTACTGTAATAACAGGAGTTAGTGGTCACTTTACTTAAATTTAATTAGCTTTAATAGAAATTTATACTTAAAACAAGCAATGCATTCACTCGTTCTATCAGTGCCACATGATCAACATGCACAACAATTAGAATTATTATTCTCAGGACGCACACGATCAGCACATTTGTCGCACTTTCACAAAGATAATACTACCAAGTTTGAACTGTTTATTATGGTTGTTGTCCTCTGCATCATCATGCCGTGTTTCCCAGCTTGCAAGATTCAGAACCAACAAATAAGATCCAAATAATAAGTACAACAAAGATGCCTACACATCTCATTGATTCCCAGCTTGCAAGATTCAGAACCAACAAATAAGATCCAAATAATAAGTACAACAAAGATGCCTACACATCTCATTGATTCCCAGCTTGCAAGATTCAGAACCAACAAATAAGATTCAAATAATAAGTACAACAAAGATGCCTACACATCTCATTGATTCCCAGCTTGCAAGATTCAGAACCAACCCATTAGAGCCTTTTGATAAAGTGAATATCGGGATTAAATCCATCTTGGCCAGCCATGTCATACAATCAAAGAACTTGGCGAATGCTCTTGACCGTCACAACATCTATAGTTGAGTATTCCTGTTTGCACAGCACAAACAAGGAGACAGGAGAGCATGATTTCGCTTTAATAGTGGCCTCCTTGAACTCAACCTCCAGCTCGACTTGGATGAGGTCTGCCTGGAGTTCCATGATTCAATTCATGCGCCTTTTTCTACAGTTCACCTGAAATGAAGCAAAGATTGCATCATTCAGCTAGCAAGAAGTACTTGCTCTTGTGAGCTGGCAGGTTCTTCTTTAGTAGTTGCACTAAAATTGAGGAACATTAAGGTTGGCTGTCCGGCTCATGTAAGGTGCAACTATAATTTTCTTATCCTTTTGTGCAGTTCCACTAAAATAAAGTGCCATTGTGGTGACAGTGACGGCTCCATCTTGCAAAGGCTAATAAAATGTAGCACGAGATTACCAGCAGAACTTGACGGAGATTTTGGAAACTCCAATCACCATTTTGTGCAGTTCCACCAAAATTGAGAGATGTTGCCCACGTGACATTTTAGTTGAACTGCACAAGACACTCATTCCAAAAAAAAGTGTTTTGTGCAGTTCACCAAAAGGTCACAATAGCAACAAGGTGAAATGGATATCCCTATCTGCACAAAAAGATAGAAAGTAAACAGTTGCTGGTCAATAAGACTATACGAAACATATACAAAATGAAAAGAAGCATCTTAATTATGTTCATGGCAATGACGCAAGGACAGTAGAAATTTTAAAACATCAGCAATGCTTCATGTTACCAGAAGCATTACGATCAACAATGAGATTCCTCAAATATGGGATTACTTTAATGGTGGCATTGCTTGTTTACCAGACACAGTAAATCAACAGCAGCTAAAGAGTTCGTTTAAGGGCATGGGACCGTGGGGACACCAGGACACTCAGCAGCGTAAAGGAGCAACTTACTTATCATACTACGGAAAACAGCAGGAGTGTCATTTGTAACACAGTTTAATTGCATCTTATCACTGGAGGCATTAGATTAACAATAACACTGGTTAGACATGTCCCTAAGGTAACAGTGTGATCGCTTCATTTTACATGCGCCCTTACATTAACAACAGCAAAAGGTTGGTATAAGGACATGCGACAGTGGACGCATCAGCAATATGTACCTACAAGGAGGCATAAAGTGGTGATGCCGAGTTTGTTCATGCTATGTGAGGGCAACAAACCTAATCCTTGAGACCCTGTACTATGTGAGGACAGCAAATCTAATCCTGGAGACCTTTTACTATGTGAGGGCAGCAAATCTAATCCTGGAGACCTTTTACTATGTGAGGGCAGCAAATCTAATCCTGGAGACCTTTTACTATGTGAGGGCAGCAAATCTAATCCTGAGACCTTTTACTATGTGAGGGCAGCAAATCTAATCCTGAGACCTTTTACTATGTGAGGGCAGCAAATCTAATCCTGGAGACCTTTTTCTATGTGATGGAAGCAAATCTAATCCTGGACATACTCTGTTGACTTGTCCACCAGCCGCCACTTTCTATCCTTTTTTCAACCAATAATAGACATGTTCCTTATCCAGTTTGTACTGCGTTTTCCCATTATTTCCCTTTTCAACCAAGAGAGCGGTTGGGTATCCGGTCTCTACTACTTTCACCATATTATTTCCTCTTTGAATCAAGTCCTAGATTCATGCTACAACTTTCCCCCCTTTCTTCGTTGTTTGAACAAAGCCCTAGATTCTAATGCATGAAGTAGCTTTACCTCTAATAATACTAAAAATTTAGGTGGCTTTGGAAGAGCTGATGGGAGTAGAAAAAGATGCACATGCAGACACGTGGGGAGCTGGGGCAGTAGAGCAAGGCCGCTTTCGAAGAACTTATACCTGAGGGTCGCCGGGATGTCGGCGGCGGCAGGTCGGATCTGCGGACAATACGGCAGGGAGGAAGAAGGGTCGGAGGACCTCCCGCGCCGACGCTGTGTCGGAGAGAACGACACGGGCAGAGGATCGGGCCCCTCCGGCAGCTGTGGGTTTCCTCCCTCGGCGGCGATGACCGCGTGAACGATGCACCTTTTAGTCCTCTACACACACCTGCCGAAGGGATCCGGCCGGATCTGTGACCAGCGGTGAGCAGAGAGAAAATGTCGCTACCGCTGCCTTGTTTATATCTGGAGAGGATGAGAGAATGAAGAGAGCTCAGGCCCCGGCGTCCATATATAGTGGAGTGATTATCTTTTTTCTCTCCACAACAAGTGTTTCAATTTGTGTACGTGGCATTAAAGAAAAAGAAACTCTCTATTTAAGGTGACTACTGTACGACTCCTACTTACTACTAGTAGTACTACAGTATTGTTCACTTGTGCTCCCCGCCCCTCCATTCATTGAACAACCCCACGGGTGAATAAACATACAGTAAGTACTGTATTTATATAGAACGAACAAGCTCGAACTATTTTCGCGTAGTTAAAAGTTGAGGGCGGGGCTTTTCCCGGGCAGTACGCGCGGCAGTTTTCGGGTAGGCGGTTTGACAGAGAGGCGAGGAGGGTGAGCGAGTGGGGCTGTGCGATTTGATGGCGCGTTATTGCTGGAAAGACTTGTGATATGACCACTCACTATAGTCATGAATTACTGGTGCTCCGACCGGGGTGATGCCCCCCTTCCGTTCCGTGCACTAATCTGGTGCATGACACGTCGACCCGGATGCTGGCTCTCCCACATGTCGGAGTAGTAAGAAGGAGCAAAGAATGATGCGGTATATACTAGTACTATACTACTCCCTCCGTTCCTAAATATAAGTCTTTGAAGAGATTTCACTATGGACCACATACAGAGAAAAATGAGTGAATCTACACATAAAATGCATCTATATACATCCGTATGTGGTCCACAGTGAAATATCTACGAAGACTTATATTTAGGAACAGAGGGAGTACTACTCAGGTTGGAGGAGTACGAACCACGGCAGCCCAGTGAACCAGCTGTGCGAACCACGGTAGCCCAATGAACCAGCAATAGAAAACAATGTGGTGATATGGCCATAAAAAACAATGTGCTACGATCCACACTGTAGCATGTACAGTAACACTCCTCTTTGTTTGGATCCCTGAGTTAGAGCTAGTTTGGGTTGAAATAGCCTCAAATTATCGAAACAAGAGGGGTTAGTTTGAGCTAGTTTGCTCTAACCCAGCTAAAAAAACTAGCCCGGTGGAGAGGTTCTAATTGGGTTAGTTATCCTCGGGCCCACTAAAAGAGAACTAAAAAATCTCCCTTGCCCGCACCAAATCGCTCCCCCTCTCGCACGACTCCTCTCTGTTCCCCATAGGGCCGCTCGCCCTCTCTCTCCTCCGGCCGCCCTCTCCTTCCGGCCTCCGCCGCCCTACTCCGGCCGCCCTCTCCCTCCGGCCTTCGAAGGTCGCCCCGCTCCCCCTTCACCAGTCGTTTTTCTCCCTCTGTCATGCGCGGCGGCGGCGCATCTACCAGGGAGGTCGCGAGAGGGGTGAGTTTGTTCGTTCCTTCTCTGTCTCACGGCCATATCATTGATCTTGCTTGCTCTAGCGCTAATTCTTATTTGGAAAAGTAGATCCTGATCAAACTTGGTATAGATTTGTGATGCACACATGGAATTGTTTGATGCTGCTTGAGGAGGTAATAAATCTTTCTAGAGGCCCAAAGATTCAGGTCACCTTTCTAGGTATTTCAATTTCAGGCTTGCATTATTTCTAGAGGCCCAAAGATTCAATTCACCTTTCTAGGTATTTCAATTTCAGGCTTGCATTATTTCTAGAGGCCCAAAGATTCAGTTCACCTTTCTAGGTATTTCAGTTTCAGGCTTGCATTATTTCTAGAGGCCCGAAGATTCAGTTCACCTTTCTAGGTATTTCACTTTCAGGCTTGCATTATTTCTAGAGGCCCAAAGATTCAGTTCACCTTTCTAGGTATTTCAGTTTCAGGCTTGCATTATTTCTAGAGGCCCAAAGATTCAGTTCACCTTTCTAGGTATTTTAGTTACAGGCTTGCATTATTTCTAGAGGCCCAAAGATTAAGTTCCCAGTCGGCGGCAAGCGGCCCTGCTACCCATGCCGGTGTCGACCTCAACTCGCAAGGGCCGGCGTCGGAGGGGTTCTCGGGGCTTGGGCTCTACACAGCCTTCCTCCAGAGCGACGATGGCGAGCTCCTCCCTCGGTGCGTGAGGGGCTCCGGGCTCCCTCCCTATCGTGAATGACTTCCATGATGATTTAGCTCATTCTTTGTTTCATGAAGTGTTTTTTTATTTTGTGAAGCTTGATTGACGACTTGTATGTTTAAGTGGGATATCTCATTTGTATGGACAAAGTAAAAATTATCATGTTTTGCATGCTTGATTTGTATAGATGGTTCGTTTATGTCAATTGTGAGCGGGAGGAGGCCACAGAAGAGCTGGCCACACCAAGAGGGTGCTTGGATCCAAGGGACTTATTTTAGTCTGACTAAAAATAGTCTCTTTAAGAGGCTAAAGTTCCAAGCACCCCTGACTAAAGAGGGGCTAAAACTAGTCTTGAGACTAAAAAAATTTAGTCAGGGGTACCCCTACTAAAATGTGGATTAGTCCTCTCTCTCCTCATTTAACTCCTCTCCTTTAACACAGGCGAGTTCTAGATTGGAGGGTTTGGAGGATAATAAATGCTCATTAACTTGATTTTAGTCTCTTTAGTATTTGGATCCAAGCATGGGTGAGGCTAGCAAGTTTTAGTCCCACTACTTTTAGTCATGGAACTAAAACGTATCCAAGCACCCTCCAAATCCGGCAGGAAATAGGGTCCAAAGTAGTCAAATGATTGAGATAGAGCATTTATTGTCAATCTAACCCTGCCATCCATACACCTCTTTGGTTTAGAGTTAGTTCAGGGTTAGAATCTAACTCTAACCTCTAACTGAGTTAGAGTTCTCCTCGTCTCGGTTCATCGCCATCATACTTTCCCCATTCCTGTGTTTTCAGTATCCTGCGAATCAAAGAGGCCCTTTTTTGCGGGAAAAATCAAAGAGGCCCTTAGACTGGTTTCGGTCCGGTCATTTTTTATAAATGTGTTATGTCCAAAATTTAATGAACGTGCTCCGGTTTCCACGAAAATAATCCGGTTTCATGTAGTAATTCATTCATTTATTTATTCTTCTGCGGGGGGTTTGCATGTAATTCGTGAGGTCTGAAATGTAAAGTACCCCGGCATATGCTCCGAGTCGTGCATGCACTACGACCCAGATGCTCTATGTCCCACATGCCGGCGAATGGGAGCACGTGGAAATAGCCTAGGAGTACATATAGGAGGATAAATGCGTGAAATAATATGTACTGTGAAGCGTAGCCGCGGTTCGAAAAGGAGACCTAAAGTGATGACAGCTATAGGTCGCACGCACCCAACTAGTGGTACTAGACATACGACTAATTTTTCCCTAAAAAAAAAGAGGCACGAGTGCTCAGTACTCCTATTCTATAAACACGAGTCCCATCCGACAACAGTGTCCGTGCTATAGCTAGCTTGTTGGGAATCGTAGCATAATTTTAAAATTTTCCTACGTTCACCAAGATGCATCTATGGAGTATACTAGCAATGAGGGGAAGGGAGTGCATCTACATACCCTTGTAGATCGCGAGCGGAAGCGTTCCAATGAACGTGGATGACGGAGTCGTACTCGCCGTGATCCAAATCACCGATGACCGAGTGCCGAACGGACGGCACCTCCGCATTCAACACACGTACGGTGCAGCGACGTCTCCTCCTTCTTGATCCAGCAAGGGGGAAGGAGAGGTTGATGGAGATCCAACAGCACGACGGCGTGGTGGTGGATGTAGCGGGTCTCCGGCAGGGCTTCGCAAGCTTCTGCGCAAGAGAGAGAGGTGTTGCAGGGGAGGAGGGAGGCGCCCAAGGCTGTTGTGTGCTGCCCTCCCTCCCCCCCTTTATATAGGCCCCCTGGGGGGGCGCCGGCCCCAAGAGATGGGATCTCAAGGGGGGGCGGCGGCCACAAGGGGGGAAGGGGTTGCCTTGCCCCCCAAGGCAAGGGGAAACCCCCCTAGGGTTCCCAACCCTAGGCGCATGGGGGGAGGCCCAAGGGGGGCGCCCCAGCCCACTAAGGGCTGGTTCCCTTCCACTTTCAGCCCACGGGGCCCTCCGGGATAGGTGGCCCCACCCGGTGGACCCCCGGGACCCTTCCGGTGGTCCCGGTACAATACCGGTAACCCCCGAAACTTTCCCGGTGGCCGAAACTGGACTTCCTATATATAATTCTTCACCTCCGGACCATTCCGGAACCTCTCGTGACGTCCGGGATCTCATCCGGGACTCCGAACAACTTTCGGGTTTCCGCATACATATATCTCTACAACCCTAGCGTCACCGGACCTTAAGTGTGTAGACCCTACGGGTTCGGGAGACATGCAGACATGACCGAGACGCCTCTCCGGTCAATAACCAACAGCGGGATCTGGATACCCATGTTGGCTCCCACATGTTCCACGATGATCTCATCGGATGAACCATGGTGTCGAGGATTCAATCAATCCGTATGCAATTCCCTTCGTCAATCGGTATGTTACTTGCCCGAGATTCGATCGTCGGTATCCCAATACCTTGTTCAATCTCGTTACCGGCAAGTCTCTTTACTCGTACCGCAATGCATGATCCCGTGACTAACGCCTTAGTCACATTGAGCTCATTATGATGATGCATTACCGAGTGGGCCCAGAGATACCTCTCCGTCACACGGAGTGACAAATCCCAGTCTCGATCCGTGCCAACCCAACAGACACTTTCGGAGATACCCGTAGTGCACCTTTATAGTCACCCAGTTACGTTGTGACGTTTGGCACACCCAAAGCACTCCTACGGTATCCGGGAGTTGCACGATCTCATGGTCTAAGGAAAAGATACTTGACATTGGAAAAGCTCTAGCAAACGAAAGTACACGATCTTTTATGCTATGCTTAGGATTGGGTCTTGTCCATCACATCATTCTCCTAATGATGTGATCCCGTTATCAATGACATCCAATGTCCATAGTCAGGAAACCATGACTATCTGTTGATCAACGAGCTAGTCAACTAGAGACTTACTAGGGACAGGTTGTGGTCTATCTATTCACACATGTATTACGATTTCCGGACAATACAATTATAGCATGAATAATAGACAATTACCATGAACAAAGAAATATAATAATAACCATTTATTATTGCCTCTAGGGCATATTTCCAACAGTCTCCCACTTGCACTAGAGTCAATAATCTAGTTCACATCACCATGTGATTAACACTCACTGGTCACATCACCATGTGACCAACATCTAAAGAGTTTACTAGAGTCCAACACGATGTTTACCCAGGTTCGAGCTCTCTCTATGGAGGTAATACCCTACTTCCTGCTTGATTGATCTTGATGAATATGAGTATTACAAGAGTTGATCTACCACGAGATCGTAATGGCTAAAACCCTAAAAGTCTAGTCTGTATGATTATGATTATGATTGCCTCTACGGACTAAACCCTCCGGTTTATATAGACACCGAAGGGGGCTAGGGTTGAACAAAGTCGGTTACAGAGAAAGGAATCTTCATATCCGAACGCCAGCCTTGCCATGCACGCCAAGGATAGTCCCATCTGGACACGGGAGAGAGTCTTCTGTCTTGTATCTTCACAACCCATCAGTCCGGCCCACGTCACATAGGCCGGACGCCCGAGGACCCCTTAATCCAGGACTCCCTCACCTACTCCTTCCCTCTCTCCCCTCTTGGAAAAGGAAGGGGACTCCAACTAGGATTTCCTACGTCACATAGGCCCGAGGACTCCCACGTCACATTGGGGGAATCCTAGTTGGACTCCCCCTATAGGCGCGCCCCTCCTAGGCCGGCCTCCTCCTCCTCCCTCCTTTATATACGTAGCCAAGGGGGCACCCAAAGACACAACAGACAATCTCTTAGCCGTGTGCGGTGCCCCCCTCCACAGTTTTACACCTCGGTCATATCGTCGTAGGTAATAGTAATTTGTGTATTCACTACTCCTAAGGTTCAGTATCTGAGTGCATTCCTTGAGCTAGGTCGGTAGGCAATAGAAATTTGTGTACATAATTTGTACATTTTTGAGATACTATGTCTGGTTATTTACGAATTCTTGCCCTGTTTGTGTGTGTTAATTTGAGTGAAGCTTATGGATTTTCATGAGCTTTGTGTGAGTCATCTATACCAGCAAGCATGTAATTGCTTCATGTTATCACTCTTGTCTTACTGTGTCCTTGATGCTCCAGGGAGTTTGTAGACTGATTTCCTACCTGAGATGACTTTGATCAACCTTTTCTGTTAGATTAATTGTGTTGGTGCTACTGCTGTGGTTCTACGACCATTTTAAGCTCAGTTTTTACCTCACATCTGTCTCCTGCATATGCTTTCTGAGTAATACATGAATGTGTTTGCTTGCGGTACACACCTTTTATACTGTGCATATATTTAATAGGCATTTGACCTCATATTTTTACTGCCACTCTTGGTGCACCTATAGAAGAAATAGATTATGTGTACACTCTGGTATATCCTATGATGTAGCATTTGTTGGGAATCGTAGCATAATTTTAAAATTTTCCTACGCTCACCAAGATGCATCTATGGAGTGTACTAGCAACGAGGGGAAGGGAGTGCATCTACATACCCTTGTAGATCGTGAGCGGAAGCGTTCCAATGAACGTGGATGATGGAGTCGTACTCGCCGTGATCCAAATCACCGATGACCGAGTGCCGAACGGATGACACCTCCGCGTTCAACACACGTACGGTGCAGCGACGTCTCCTCCTTCTTGATCCAGCAAGGGGGAAGGAGAGGTTGATGGAGATCCAGCAGCACGACGGCGTGGTGGTGGATGTAGCGGGTCTCCGGCAGGGCTTCGCCGAGCTTCTGCGAGGGAGAGAGAGAGGTGTTGCAGGGGAGGAGGGAGGCGCCCAAGGCTGTAGGTTGCTGCCCTCCCTCCCCCCCCCCTTTATATAGGCCCCCTTGGGAGGGGGGGGCGGCCAAAACCCATCTAGGGTTGGGGGGGCGGCCAAGGGGTGGAAAGGGGTGCCTTGCCCCCCAAGGCAAGGGGGAAGCTCCCCCCTAGGGTTCCCAACCCTAGGCGCATGGGGGAGGCCCAAGGGGGGCGCCCCAGCCCACTAAGGGCTGGTTCCCTTCCACTTTCAGCCCACGGGGCCCTCCGGGACAGGTGGCCCCACCCGATGGACCCCCGGGACCCTTCCGGTAGTCCCGGTACAATACCGGTAACCCCCAAAACTTTCCCGGTGGCCGAAACTTGACTTCCTATATATAATTCTTCACCTCCGGACCATTCCGGAACCTCTCGTGACGTCCGGGATCTCATCCGGGACTCCGAACAACTTTCGGGTTTCCGCATACATATATCTCTACAACCCTAGCGTCACCGGACCTTAAGTGTGTAGACCCTACGGGTTCGGGAGACATGCAGACATGACCGAGACGCCTCTCCGGTCAATAACCAACAGCGGGATCTGGATACCCATGTTGGCTCCCACATGTTCCACGATGATCTCATCGGATGAACCACGGTGTCGAGGATTCAATCAATCCGTATGCAATTCCCTTTGTCAATCGGTATGTTACTTGCCCGAGATTCGATCGTCGGTATCCCAATACCTTGTTCAATCTCGTTACCGGAAAGTCTCTTTACTCGTACCGCAATGCATGATCCCGTGACTAACGCCTTAGTCACATTGAGCTCATTATGATGATGCATTACCGAGTGGGCCCAGAGATACCTCTCCGTCACACGGAGTGACAAATCCCAGTCTCGATCCGTGCCAACCCAACAGACACTTTCGGAGATACCCGTAGTGCACCTTTATAGTCACCCAGTTACGTTGTGACGTTTGGCACACCCAAAGCACTCCTACGGTATCCGGGAGTTGCACGATCTCATGGTCTAAGGAAAAGATACTTGACATTGGAAAAGCTCTAGCAAATGAAACTACACGATCTTTTATGCTATGCTTAGGATTGGGTCTTGTCCATCACATCATTCTCCTAATGATGTGATCCCGTTATCAATGACATCCAATGTCCATAGTCAGGAAACCATGACCATATGTTGATCAACGAGCTAGTCAACTAGAGGCTTACTAGGGACAGGTTGTGGTCTATGTATTCACACATGTATTACGATTTCCGGACAATACAATTATAGCATGAATAATAGACAATTACCATGAACAAAGAAATATAATAATAACCATTTATTATTGCCTCTAGGGCATATTTCCAACAGTCTCCCACTTGCACTAGAGTCAATAATCTAGTTCACATCACCATGTGATTAACACTCACTGGTCACATCACCATGTGACCAACATCTAAAGAGTTTACTAGAGTCAACAATCTAGTTCACATCACTATGTGATTATCACTCAATGTGTTCTGGTTTGGTCATGTTATGCTTGTGAGAGAGGTTATTAGTCAACGGGTCTGAACCTTTCAGTACCGTGTGCTTTATGAATATCTATGTCATCTTGTGGATGCTACCACGCGCTATTTGGAGCCATTTCAAATAATTGCTCTACTATACGAATCCGGTTTACTACTCAGAGTCATCCGGATTAGTGTCAAAGTTCGCATCGACGTAACCCTTTACGACGAACTCCTTTCCACCTCCATAATCGAGAAAATTGCTTAATCCACTAGGTACTAAGGATAAGTTCGACCGCTGTCATGAGATCCTTTCCCGGATCACCATTGTACCCTCTTGACCAACTCATGGCAAGGCACACTACATGTGCGGTACACAGCATAGCATACTATAGAGCCTACGTCTAATGCATAGGGGACGACCTTCGTCCTTTCTCTATCTTCCGCTGTGGTCAGGTCTTGAGTCTCACTCAATACTCACACCTTGTAACACAGCCAAGAACTCCTTCTTTGCTGATCTATTTTGAACTCTTTCAAAATCATGTCAAGGTGTGCTGTCTTTTGAAAGTATCATCAGGCGTCTTGATCTATCTCTATGGATCTTGATGCCCAATGTGTAAGCAGCTTTATCCAGGTCTTCCTTTGAAAAACTCCTTTCAAACAACCCTTTATGCTTTCCAGAATTTTTTTTACATCATTTCGGATCAACAATATGTCATTCACATATACTTATCAGAAATGTTGTAGCGCTCCCACTCACTTTATTGTAAATACAAGTTTCTAACAAACTTTGTATAAACCCAAAAACTTTGATCACTCCATCAAAGCGTATATTCTGACTCCGAGATGCTTGCTCTAATCCATGGAAGGATCGCTGGAGCTAGCATACCTTTTAGTATCCTTAGGATCGACAAAACCTTTCTGATTGTATCACATACAACCTTTCCTTACGAAAACTGGTAAGGAAACTTGTTTTGACATCCATCTGCCAGATTTCATAAATGCAGCTAATGCTAACATGATTCCGACGGACCTAAGCATCGCTACGGATGAGAAAAACTCATCGTAGTCAACTCCTTGAACTTGTGAAAATACTCTTTGCCACAAGTCGAGCTTCATAGACGGTAACATTACCATCCATGTCTGTCTTCTTCTTAAAGATCCATTTATCTCAATGGCTTGCCGATCATCGGGCAAGTTCACCAAAGTCCACGCTTTGTTCTGATACATGGATTCTATCTCGGATTTCATGGCCTCGAGCCATTCGTCGGAATATGGGCCCACCATCGCTTCTCCATAGCTCGTAGGTTCATTGTTGTCTAGCAACATGACTTCCATGACAGGATCACACATTACTCTGAAGTAGTGCGCATCCTCGTCGTCCTACGAGGTTTTGTAGTGACTTGATCCGAAGTTTCATGATCACTATCATAAGCTTCCACTTCAATTGGTGTAGGTGCCACAGGAACAACTTCCTGTGCCCTGCTACACACTAGTTGAAGCGACGGTTCAATAACCTTATCAAGTCTCCACCATCCTCCCACTCAATTCTTTCGAGAGAAACTTTTCCTCGAGAAAGGACTCATTTCTAGAAGCAATTACTTTTGCTTCCAGATCTGAAATAGGAGGTATACCAAACTGTTTTTGGGTATTCTATGAAGATGCATTTATCCGCTTTGGGTTCGAGCTTATCAGCCTGAAACTTTTTCACATAAGCATCGCAGCCCCAAACTTTTAAGAAACGACAACTTAGGTTTCTCTAAACGGTGTTGTCTCAACGGAATTGCGTGGTGCCCCTTTTAAAGTGAATGCGGTTGTCTCTAATGCCTAACCCATAAACGATAGTGGTAATTCGATAAGAGACATCATGGTATGCACCATATCCAATAGGGTGCAGCTATGATGTCTGGACACACCATCACACTATGGTGTTCCAGGCGGTATTAATTGTGAAACACTTTCCACAATGTCTCAATTGTGTGCCAAACTCGCAACTCAGATACTCATCTCTATGATCATATCACAGACATTTTATCCTCTTGTCACGACGATCTTCAACTTCACTCTGAAATTACTTGAACCTTTCAATAATTCAGACTTGTGTTTCATCAAGTAAATACACTCAGCATCTACTCAAATCATCTGTGAAGTAAGAACATAACGATATCCACTGCATGCCTCAGCACTCATTGGACTGCATACATCAAAATGCATTACTTCCAATAAGTTGCTCTCTTGTTCCATTTTACTGAAAACGAGGACTTTTAGTCATCTTGCCCATGTGGTATGATTTGCATGTCTCAAGTGATTCAAAATCAAGTGAGTCCAAACGCTCCATCTGCATGGAGTTTCTTCATGCATATATACCAATAGACATGGTTCGCATGTCTCAATCTTTTCAAAAAACGACTGAGTCCAAAGATCCATCTACATGGAGCTTCTTCATGCGTTTTATACCAATATGACTCAAATGGCAGTGCCACAAGTATGTGGAACTATCATTACTATTTTATATATTTTGGCACGAACATGTGTATCACTACGATCGAGATTCATTTTAGGTGCAAGACCATTGAAGGTATTATTCAAATAAACAGAGTAACCATTATTCTCCTTAAATGAATAACCGTATTGCGATAAACATAATCCAATCATGCTTAACGCAAACACCAAATCTCGATGGTAGAGGGAGCATTCGATGCTTGATCACATCAACCTTGGAAACACCTCCAACACATATCGTCATCTCACCTTTAGCTAGTCTCCGTTTATTCCGCATCTTTTATTTCGAGTTACTAACACTTAGCAACCGAACCGGTATCTAATACCCTGGTGCTGCTAGGAGTACTAGTAAAGTACACATTCATATAACGTATATCCAATATACTTCTGTCGACCTTGCCTGCCTTCTCATCTACCAAGTATCTAGGGTAGTACTGCTTCAGTGACCGTTCCTCTCTTTACAGAAGCACTTAGTCTCGGGTTTGGGTTCAACCTTGGGATTCTTCACTAGAGCAGCAAACGACTTGCTGTTTCATGAAGTATCCCTTTTGCCCTTGCCCTTCTTAAACTAGTGGTTTTACTAACCATCAACAATTGATGCTCCTTCTTGATTTCTACTCTCGCGGTGTCAAACATCGCGAATAGCTCAAGGATCATCATGACTATCCTTGATATGTTATAGTTCATCACGAAGCTCTACTAGCTTGGTGGCAGTGACTATGGAGAACTATCACTATCTCATCTGGGAGATTAACTCCCACTCGATTCAAGCGATTGTGGCACTCAGACAATCTAAGCACACGCTCAACGATTGAGCTTTTCTCCCTTAGTTTGCAGGCTTAAGAAACTTGTCAGAGGTCTCATACCTCTTGATGTGGGCACTAGTCTGAAATCCCAATTTCAGTCTTCGGAACATCTCACATGTTCTGCGACGTTTCAAAAACATCTTTGGTGCCACAATTCTAAACCGCACTAAACTATCACGTAGTCATCAAAACGTGTATGTCAGATGTTTCGTAACATCTACAGACGACGCTGAGGTTCAGCACACCGAGCGGTGCATTAAGGACATAAGCCTTCTGTGCAGCAATGAGGACAATCCTCAGTTTACGGACCCAGTTCGCATAATTCTTACTACCAACTTTCAACTAAATTTTCTCTAGGAACATATCTTAACCAGTAGAACTAAAGCGCAAGCTATGACATAATTTGCAAATACCCTTTTGACTATGTTCATGATAATGAAGTTCATCTGATTATGAACTCCCATTCAGATAGACATCCCTCTAGTCATCTAAGTGAAACATGATCCGAGCTTAACTAGGCCGTGTCCGATCATCACGTGAGACGGACTAGTCAAGATCGGTGAACATCTCCATGTTGATCGTATCTTCTATACGACTCATGCTCGACCTTTCGGTCCTCCGTGTTCCGAGGCCATGTCTGTACATGCTAGGCTCGTCAAGTCAACCTAAGTGTATTGCGTGTGTTCCGAGGCCATGTCTGTACATGCTAGGCTCGTCAACACCCGTTGTATTCGAACGTTAGAATCTATCACACCCGATCATCACGTGGTGCTTTGAAACAACGAACCTTCGCAACGGTGCACAGTTAGGGTGAACACTTTCTTGAAATTATTATAAGGGATCATCTTACTTACTACCGTCGTTCTAAGCAAATAAGATGCAAAATATGATAAACATCACATGCAATCAAATAGTGACATGATATGGCCAATATCATTATGCTCCTTTGATCTCCATCTTCGGGGCACCATGATCATCTTCGTCACCGGCATGACACCATGATCTCCATCATCATGATCTCCATCATTGTGTCTTCATGAAGTCGTCATGCCAACGATTACTTCTACTTCTATGGCTAACGCGTTTAGCAATAAAGTAAAGTAATTTACATGGCGTTATTCAATGACACGCAGGTCATGCAAAATAATAAAGACAACTCCTATGGCTCCTGCCGGTTGTCATACTCATCGACATGCAAGTCGTGATTCCTATTACAAGAATATGATCAATCTCATACATCACATATATCATTCATCACATCTTCTGGCCATATCACATCACATAGCACTTGCTGCAAAAACAAGTTAGACGTCCTCGAATTGTTGTTGCAAATTTTTTACGTGGTTTGTAGGTTTCTAGCAAGAACGTTTCTTACCTACGTATGACCACAACGTGATTTGCCAATTTCTATTTACCCTTCATAAGGACCCTTTTCATCGAATCCGTTCCGACTAAAGTAGGAGAGACAGACACCCGCTAGCCACCTTATGCAACTAGTGCATGTCAATCGGTGGAACCTGTCTCACGTAAGCGTACGTGTAAGGTCGGTCCGGGCCGCTTCATCCTACAATGCCGCCGAAACAAGAAACGACTAGTAGCGGCAAGAAGAATTGGCAAACTCAACGCCCACAACTGCTTTGTGTTATACTCGTGCATAGTAACTACGCATAGACCTGGTTCATGATGCCACTGTTGGGAATCGTAGCATAATTTTAAAATTTTCCTATGTTCACCAAGATGCATCTATGGAGTATACTAGCAACGAGGGGAAGGGAGTGCATCTACATACCCTTGTAGATCGCGAGCGGAAGCATTCCAATGAACGTGGATGACGGAGTCGTACTCGCCGTGATCCAAATCACCGATGACCGAGTGCCGAACGGACGGCACCTCCGCGTTCAACACACGTACGGTGCAGCGACATCTCCTCCTTCTTGATCCAGCAAGGGGGAAGGAGAGGTTGATGGAGGTCCAACAGCACGACGGCGTGGTGGTGGATGTAGCGGGTCTCCGGCAGGGCTTCGCAAGCTTCTGCGCAAGAGAGAGAGGTGTTGCAGGGGAGGAGGGAGGCGCCCAAGGCTGTTGTGTGCTGCCCTCCCCCCCTTTATATAGGCCCCCTGGGGGGGGCGCCGGCCCCAAGAGATGGGATCTCAAGGGGGGGCGGCGGCCACAAGGGGGGAAGGGGTTGCCTTGCCCCCCAAGGCAAGGGGAAACCCCCCTAGGGTTCCCAACCCTAGGCGCATGGGGGGAGGCCCAAGGGGGGCGCCCCAGCCCACTAAGGGCTGGTTCCCTTCCACTTTCAGCCCACGGGGCCCTCCGGGATAGGTGGCCCCACCCGGTGGACCCCCGGGACCCTTCCGGTGGTTCCGGTACAATACCGGTAACCCCCGAAACTTTCCCGGTGGCCGAAACTGGACTTCCTATATATAATTCTTCACCTCCGGACCATTCCGGAACCTCTCGTGACGTCCGGGATCTCATCCGGGACTCCGAACAACTTTCGGGTTTCCGCATACATATATCTCTACAACCCTAGCGTCACCGGACCTTAAGTGTGTAGACCCTACGGGTTCGGGAGACATGCAGACATGAACGAGACACCTCTCCGGTCAATAACCAACAGCGGGATCTGGATACCCATGTTGGCTCCCACATGTTCCACGATGATCTCATCGGATGAACCACGGTGTCGAGGATTCAATCAATCTGTATGCAATTCCCTTCGTCAATCGGTATGTTACTTGCCCGAGATTCGATCGTCGGTATCCCAATACCTTGTTCAATCTCGTTACCGGCAAGTCTCTTTACTCGTACCGCAATGCATGATCCCGTGACTAACGCCTTAGTCACATTGAGCTCATTACGATGATGCATTACCGAGTGGGCCCAGAGATACCTCTCCGTCACACGGAGTGACAAATCCCAGTCTCGATCCGTGCCAACCCAACAGACACTTTCGGAGATACCCGTAGTGCACCTTTATAGTCACCCAGTTACGTTGTGACGTTTGGCACACCCAAAGCACTCCTACGGTATCCGGGAGTTGCACGATCTCATGGTCTAAGGAAAAGATACTTGACATTGGAAAAGCTCTAGCAAACGAAAGTACACGATCTTTTATGCTATGCTTAGGATTGGGTCTTGTCCATCACATCATTCTCCTAATGATGTGATCCCGTTATCAATGACATCCAATGTCCATAGTCAGGAAACCATGACTATCTGTTGATCAACGAGCTAGTCAACTAGAGGCTTACTAGGGACAGGTTGTGGTCTATGTATTCACACATGTATTACGATTTCCGGACAATACAATTATAGCATGAATAATAGACAATTACCATGAACAAAGAAATATAATAATAACCATTTATTATTGCCTCTAGGGCATATTTCCAATATAGCTCTCCTCCCTCGTTTCTCTCTTCTAATTCTAAACTCGGCCGACGCCCGGTGGGAGGGGTGGGTTTGCTCAATTGCGGCCCCACCTCACAGTGAAAACGTTATGACTGGAATAAAAATGCCATATACTCCCTCCGTTCATAAATATAAGCCTTTTTAGATACCATTTCAAATGGAATACAACATACAGATGTATGTGGACATAGTTTAGAGTGTAGATTCACTCATTTTGCTCCGTATGTAGTAGTCACTTGCTGGAATCTTTAGAAAGACTTATATTTGGGAACGGAGGGAGTAATATACTAATAAAACATTAAGGCCACGAGGCGATGCAGTGCTGGTTACAGGAGGCAAGAAGAGATGCATCCATCGACGACGTCCACCTCCTCGACTCAGGGCGCCGGCCCACCGAACGGCGCCTAAGTAGCAGCGGCTTTCGTGGCCAGGTCGACGTGCTTCTGAACAATGGCGTCCAAAGATTCCAGCAGCTGGAAGAAGGCCAACGTCTTTCTGTCCTCGCTTGCCTTGTGGTGGCCTATGTAGACGATTTCCTCGTAGACGTGGATGTGCAGGTCAACGGTTTCTTGCATGGCGAGGCGCTGCGCGGCGAGCGCGACCTCGAGGTGCACATTCTTCGTCGCGACCTCCGGCACCTGCAGGGCCACCAGGGCTTGAAGGAGTTCATCACCATGGAGGCCGATGAGGGTGGCACGCAATGAGGAGCCTGGGCGCGCGGGCTGGAGCAGTACGGCAAGGTCGTCCGCGCGCTTCTTGACGGAGGTGAACTTGCGGATGTAGTTGACCATCATGGCGTCCATGCGAGAGGCTAAGCCGGCGTCGGCAAGGGCTACGATGCCTGCGGTCGCCAGCACCGTCTGGAAATGCTGCGCGGTGCGGGGCCGCAGGCCGGCGCCTTGGATGATTTGGCACAGCCGACTGCCGCTCGCGTCCATCGCCTCCATAGGTGCTTGTGGCTTCTGGTCACTTGGTCTTGGATTGGAGTGAGCAGTGTTGCGCAGAGACTTGGGAGTAGATGGATTGGAGTGGTGGGGCGCCTTTATTATATGAGAGTCCAAACTCTGTTGCATTCACATCGTGCTGGCTCTATTCTGCTTCTCCAATTAATTCCCTCTGCATGTAATTGAGGATGCATCATTGACCGTTCAACGTCTCGGGAACCACTACCCTCTCCCTCCTTGGCATTCAAGCACCTATGGACCCGTCGACGACGAGGTGCCTATGGTGACTTCGTAAATTTCAAGATGATAGTGCCGTGCGTGTGTGCGTTCATAGGGGTGAGTGTATGCGCGTGTATATGAGCGCTTGCATCTGTACTGTGTAAAAAAACGTAAATGCGTGTCAAAAAGAGAATAGTCAGTATACTCAATATTGTGCACCTCGGAGAGGAAAACGATAGAACTAGTACGTATTTATTTATGGTGCAGATTCACTCATTTTGCTCCATATGTACTCCGTCTCGGTGTAGTCTAGTCACTTGTTGAAATATCTAGAAGGGCAAATACTCCTTTCTGGTTTACAGGGCTATACTAGCAAGTAGTTGTACGTACTAGTACAATAGTGGGCTCACATAGCAATTTTGTCTCATGCAAGAGCCTGGCTATATGCGTGCTCCAATGTTCGCAACTGCAACGTCCGGTTTGCGCTTGGCTCTTCGCCTCTTCGAGAAGACGAACAATGATGTTACTACTACTGCTTCTATAGTGTCGAATCCACTGCTGCATGTCCGTCCACCACGAGCGGGACGGATAGCTTGTTGTAGAAGTACTAAGCAAAAGCCTGTCCTCGTTTGCGAGCAACCGCGCGCATGGGTGAGGGAGAAGGCGTGTAGTAAAATCAAGCTTCTCCTCGTTGTACAAGTTGACGCGACACATCATAGCACTGGCCCCACATGCTTGCCTCTAAACTTGGCTGAAAGACCCGCGGTGTACAATATATTTGCTGCAACCTCTAACATTTACCCACCACAAAGTAAAATATATGTGGCCGTATGCATCGTTCTGATGCAGAGGCCGGGGAGTCCCCCCTTTTCGAAAAAAAAACAAATTAAAATATATATTCCTGTCTTGACCAGATGAGCGTGCAAACTACAATCACCAGGGTGTCAGGTAGGGCCAGAAGACTATTTTAATTTTTTTTTAAAAACTTCGAGACAGCCACATAGCATGGAGCCGACCCCAACGATTTTAAGCTTACAGGCACGGTACACGCTATCCTAGACTACTCTACACATGAAACTGCCACACGAGCGTCCGGGCTGCGCTTGGGTCTTCGCCTCTTCGGGAAGTCGAACAATGATGGAGTACTACTGCACTGGAGGAGTACTACAGTACGCTTCTGGCCATCTGACACCGATTGAACTGCCGCATGTCCACCGCGTGCGGGAGGGAGAGCGTGTAGCGAAAGCTTCTCCTAGTCTTGCCAGCCACCACGCTCATGGGCGAGGGAGGGACGCTCCTGCCTTTGTGTGTATGACAGGTGGGCCCGACAGGTGTGTGGCCAACCTGTCATACAGCCAAAGGCAGGTGCAGTTAAGTCCGCGAGGGAGAGGATAATCAAACTTCTCGTTGATGTACGAGTTGACGCGACACATCAAAGCACTGCACTCGATATATTTCAATAATTTGCGTTTATCGATGCATTAATTACAACGCATGCATGCATGCCGTGACTCTCATTTTGATACTTGCATGTGTTGATTTAATGCACCTTGAAGTAGTATAAAATATGTGACAGTAAAGCTTTGTAATACCCCGGCCCAAGTCGAGAGATGGTTGTGCACGAGGAGGGCGAGATCATGCAGACCAAACAGGACCCGACGATGGAGCTCTCTAAGGTCTCGATGGACCTCACCGTGCTCCACTGCCCCTTGTGCCTCCGCCCCTTGACGCCTCCAGTGTATGAGGTTCGAATACACCTCGTCCGTTCGGCTGATTGAGCAAGGTGCAGGTTTCTTGATTGATGTGATGTTCGATTGATTTCTGTAGTGCAAGGGAGGGCACCTGGCCTGCGCGGACTACCGCGTCGAGCGCCCCGGGAACCAGTGGCAGTGCCAGAAGTGCGAGCGCGGTGGTGGCTTCGACGTGCGGAACACGGCGGTGGACTTCGTCCTTTCGTCGGTGAGGGTGGAGTGCCCGCACGAAGGCTGTGGGCTCTACGTCACTTACCACAAGCTCGCCGATCACCAGAGCGTGTGTCCGCTCGCGCCCTGCAAATGCCCCGTGCCCGTCTGCGGCTACGAAGGCCCGCCGCCGGCACTCTACCACCACATCAGCACCGCGCATCCCATGCCCGTGCACAGGATCCAGTACGGCAAGGTGCTCCAGCTGCAAGTGCCACTGTCGGAGCCACGCTCTTGCTGTTCGCGGAGGAGGACCGCCGCGCGTTTTTCTTGGTCAGCGGCGTGCTCGACATCGGCGCGCCTATCGCCGTGTCGGTCGTCTACATCAGAGCGGGGGCGTCCCCACTGCCGCACTACGTGGCCAAGCTGTGGGCGAACGGCCCGCCGGGAGAGCCCAAAGGCACGGCCGACGCCGTCAAGGTGGAAATGGAGGTGACAAGCAGCAAGGATCCCGGCGACGTCGACGTGCAGGAGCTGATCTTCTTGACAGTTCCGCCCAAGCCGCTGGCCGGGGCTAAGCTTGTGTCCCTCCACATTCAGATTGACAAGCTCACGTCCTAAATGTTTCTACAGTGCCTTCTGTTTATCTTAGTAATATGCTAATATAGGGATTACCTTGGTCTACTTTAGCTTAAGAAATGGTGGGTTTTGGTGGCGATGCAGCAATTACTTCGACATCAGATCAGTAATTTCCGACAGTCGAACGGATATTTTGTGTCCGTTGGATATAAAGTTCCTTTGGGTAAGAAGTACTACTTGTCATCAAAATGGATAAAAGGAGATGTATGTAGACGTATTTTAGTTCTAGATACGTCCCTTTTTTATCCATTTTGATGACAAGCACTCCCTCCGTTCCACAATACATGCCTTCCATTTGTCAAAATATAGATGTATCTAGACATGTTTTAGTATATAGGTACATCCATGATAGAGCCAATCGGATGGTTGAGAACACTACAATTCGTAGCTACAGATGCGTGTGTGACTCCCAGATGCAGAGGCCGGGGGTCATCATCCTCCTTTTCGAGAAAAAACAGACGCGTGTGTGAGAGGACGAGTGCGTGCGTGCACCTCTTCTCTTCCTGTATAACGTACTACTAAACTCAGAGTACAAGTTTTTGTGGGTGGCACGATGGTGCGTGCGAGAAGTCCCGAGAGATAGGTTTAATGCGTCTGAAAAAAAGACTAGCCTAGAGCACGCCACGCGGCTATTCCTGTCGAACGCCCCATTAACCGTAAGATATGTATACGACGGTGCCAGTTATTGCACGTACACAGCAGTACTCCCTCCTTTCCGGTTTATAGGGCTTAATTCAAAAATCTCACCAACCAAGATGGTGAGTGGTGGAATATTTTTTGTAGTTTGCAAAAGCACCTAATTAATGCTCTTGTTTTTCTCAAAAAATTATGTTTATCAATGCATTAATTGCAATGCATGCATGCATAAAGTACATGCATTGGTCAATTTTCTCTTAATACTTGCATGCAATGATTTAATGCACCTTGGAATCTGAACATGTGTTGGGGAACAACCAAGTTGAGCCTTATAAAATGGAAAAACTAAAATTTTGAGATAAGCCCTATAAAACCGGAAAGGAGGGAGTAGAAAAAGAAGTACTCCATCCGGGAATAGTGCCGCACTTCGAAACTAGAACCGTCAATAAATTTTGAGCTTGCATCTCGTCACATTCCAAATTACTCCACACTATATTGAATTGCAAACCTGTTCACACCGATCACAACCTAAACGGTTTCCCACTTAGGAGCGTATTAGTACCACGCTATATTGAATTGCAAACCTGTTCACACCGATCACAACCTAAACGGTTTCCCACTTAGGAGTGTATTAGTACTCGGTTATAAATACTAGTATGCCAAGATGACTGCACATTCCTCCTCAACTCCTCATCCACAAAAACAAACAAGTCATTCAGCATCCTTCCCTTGCGTTTGCCATGGCCAGCGTGAGTTCTGGGTCGAGAGATTGCCACCAGGGAGAGGCGAGCATGGAAGCGGAAGCACGAGAGATGTCCCGCCTCGCTGCGAGAGCAGCCGACATGTCCCGCCACACGGAAGTAGCAACACAGAGGTCCCGCCGCGCCGCTGAAGCAGCACGGAGGTCCCGCCGCACCGTCGATGCAGCAGACTGGTCCGGCCGCGCCGCGGAAGCAGTAGAGATGTCCCGCCGCGCCACGGCGGCCTGGGAAAATTTCTCGTGGGCAGGCGACGACTGTTACAGGCGCATGCATGCGATCGTCCATAGCCAGATGGATCAGATCTCCGGCTGGGCGAGGTTGCAGGACGACATGAAAGCCTCGTTTGAAGAGGCTACCGGCGTCATCCGGCAACTAAGGGAGGGCAATGAGAGGCTCCGGGCCGAGCGCGACCTGCTGAGGGAGAAGATCGTCCGAAGTGCAGACCAGCAGGAGGAGACCAGTGCCTTGTTGAAGATGACCGGCGTCATCGTCAAGAAACTTATGGACGAGAATGACATGCTCCACAACGAGCGCCAAAGGCTGGTGGAGGAATCCGTGGATGTTCACAAGCAGCGTCTTGAGGACACGAAAGAGCTCATCGCCGCTCGCCGCGGAGACTAGTTCCCGTGGCCTGCAGCAATGCATCAAGAAAGTAGAGACCAGCGAGCCAGATCCTTATCTTCCTTCTTCTTTTGCCCTTGTGTATTTCGGGCGTAGCCGCATGTGGCTTTTTTAATTATCTTTCTAATTATGTAAGACAATTAATCGTCCTTATCTTTCTGTGGAAGATCAATGTTGCAAGGCTGGAATGAAGAAAACTCTTGCTGTGGCGACCCTGGCGTTGCTGTTCTTCTAGTTGCTGCTGGGCTTCCTTCAGTTTCCTGGTTTCTTTTGATGTAATAATCGGTTTAGGATGTGGATTGTGTCGTCGGTTGTGAAATGTTGGGTTCTAGCGCGGATGTTTGGCCTTTGTTGGCCTCTTGGGATGTTGCGATTTCAATCTGGTAGCTTTTAGTCCTTCGTGTTAGGCTGGAGTTGTGCTGAACTTCTTGTGAATTGCGGTGGTTTTCAGTAATGAAAATCGGAAGGGGCAAGCCCTTCTTTGATAAAAAAAATTAATCATCCTTATATATTCATCAGTCTTGCTATAAGTCACAGTAGATGCTATATAGGTTCGTCGGATCTTACATCAAGATCCGTGCTTTCAGATTTTCTTTTTTCTCTCTTAAATCTCAGTCGAGTGAGACATAGCCACGCCATTAAACAGAGGCTGGGGCGCCATTAATGGAGACCTTGGGAGAGAGGTGGACAGCAGATGGAGGTCAAAGGGCTCTCCTCCCGATAAGCACGCGCAGGGGTCTGATCGCACGCCTCTCGTACTCAAATAGCTACCCTGCACGGCGCCTCCTAGCTAATAAAAAATGGGGACGCGTGGCGGCACGTAAATGGTACTAGTAAGTAGAACGCCCACGGTTTCAATAATACTTGTGTTTTCGATTGTAACGTGACAACACTTGTTCCAAAATGACTTTGTTGATTGTTAATGTGTGCGCCTTCGCAAATCGAACTGCAAATTTACCACAGCATGTTCCAAGTTTCATTATTTTCATGCATGTTTTGGATTTACAGGAATTAAAAAACTAAGTTTCTCAATGTTTCCAACCCAGCCACGACGCCCAGAATTTTGAATTTCATTCCCATTTCTTGCATGGAACCTAGAAATTTACCCGAGGACACACATGTGATTTTTCAACCAACTTTGGTGCACTGGAACATGTGCTTGTATTTCAAATTTGAATTATGCACACAAAGGTGACACGTTCCCTCCCAGAACCACGAGCCTTCTTGAGAGAAGCTCCGATTTGCAAGAAGCTTATACCAAAATTTGTTCCTATTCGGCCAATTTTTTTACCATGGCATGGTACTACCATGACATGACACCATGCCAAGTTTCATGATTTTAAAACCAAGTTTCTCAATGTTCTCGACCGAGCCACGATGCCCAGATGTTTGAATTTTATTCTCATTTTTTGCATGGGACCTACTCCCTCCTTCCATCTATATAGGGCCTAATGTGTTTTTTCAAGACAGCCTTTGACTATTGACAAGATTAATAGCACATGAGATGTATACTATGAAAATTATATTATTGGAAGCTCCTTTGACATACAAATTTGAAGGTATGCTTTGTGTAAGTTGCATGTCATATATTATTGCTCTAACGTTTGGTCAAAGTTAGCCTCGAAAAACGCATTAGGACCTATATAGATGGAAGGAGGGAGTAGAAATTCACCCGAGGACACAAATGTGATTTTTCAACCAACTTTGGTGCACGGGAGCATGTGCTTGTAGTTCAAATTTGAATTATGCACATTAAATGACCAAAAACTCAATTAATGTGTAAATAAGGCCAAACGAAGCCGGAATAATTCCAAAGTTTAACAGGGCACTCATGTAGTTCTATGTTGCCTTTGTAAATAAAATCAAGGGGGACAACGTATATCGTTTCGCACTCAAAGGTGGCACGTTCCCTCTCAGAACCACGAGCCTTCTTGAGGGAAGCTTCGGTTTGCAAGAAGCTTATACCAAAATCTGTTCCTATTCGGCCAATTTTTTTTACCACAACATGGTAGTACCATGACATGACATCCATGCCAAGTTTCATGATTTTCAGACGTGTTTTGGATTTACAAGAATTTTAAAACCAAGTTTCTCAATGTTCTCGGCCGAGCCACGATGCCCAGATGTTTTAATTTTATTCTCATTTCTTGCATGGGACCTAGAAATTCACCCGAGGACACAAATGTGATTTTTCAACCAACTTTGGTGCACGAGAGCATGTGCTTGTAGTTCAAATTTGACTAATGCACATTAAATGACCAGAAACTCAATTAATGTATAAAAAACGACAAACGAACCCGGAATAATTCCAAAATTTAACAGGGCGCTAATGTAGTTCTATGCTGCCTTTGTTAAGAAACTCAAGGGGGGCAGCGTATATCGTTTCACACTCAAAGGTGGCACGTTCCCTCTTAGAACCACGAGCTTCCAAATCGGCCCAATTTTTTACCACAACATGTTAGTGCCATGACATGACACCATGCCAAGTTTCATGATTTCCAGGCGAGTTTTGGATTTACATGAATTTAAAATCAAAGTTTCTCGATGTTCTCGGCCGAGTCATGACGCCCAGATGTTTGAATTTCATTCCCATTTCTTCCATGGGACCTAGAAATTCAACCAAGGACACACATGTGATTTTTCAACCCACTTTGGTGCACCGGAGCATGTGCATGCAATTCATACTTAGATTATGCACATTAAAAGTCCAGAAACTCAATTAATGTATAAAAAGGCCAAATGAACTCGAAATAATTCCAAAATTTAACAGGGCACTCATATAGTTCTATGTTGCCTCTGTAAATAAAATCAGGGGGAGGCAGCGTATATCGTTTCGCACACAAAGGTGACACGTTCCCTCTCGGAACCACGAGGCTTGTTGAGAGAATCTCCGGTTTTGCAAGAGGCTTATACCAAAACTTGTCCCAATTCAGCCAAAAATTATACGTATGAAAACAGGGTTTAGATTATCCCAAACATCTCGCTACCTAGACCAATAATGTACTATGATTTGAATTCAACATAAAATGGATACAAATATTTGAATTGGAGAGCGTATGGTACATGTAGTTCATAGTGAAATATGATTACTGCTATATGTATGTTTTTTGTTATCAAGATAATATTTAAATTATTGTATAACTTGACAACCATCGTATTCAAATAAGGAAAATTGATTCAAATTTAGTCCATATGGTAGATGACAATATATATGTTCACATGGTGGAGTAAAATGTTCATATATGATGGAAGATCAAAATGTACAACTACATCAATTATAAACCGCAAGGTCACCTAACGATATATTCGAATTCAACATAACGTGGATTCAAAAATTGAAATTCGAGATCATGGCATCTGTAATCATATAAAAAGGGACATTACTCTTTCTTTGGTGGGAATTGATTTGTTTTTTGTTGTTGTTGAGGGAAGTGCGAATCGATTTGGTACTGTGCAGGGTAATCTTGTTCTCCCGATTTTTTTTACATTTTCTTGTAGTTTTTTCAATGGCATCTATAGCAATATAGTAAAAGGGGACATGACTCTCTTGTGTCTTGTATGAATTGTTTTTTACACGTTAAGTTTGTTCTGCCGAACAAGGAATCCGCACCTTGTTATTCCGAAATTTTCAAGCTCGAGTATCTTTTGTCTCACCTGCTTTGAAACTCCCGCTTCTTCAACCTGCGCCGCGCCTTGTTATCCCAAAATTTGGACGCGCGCGAGAACTCCCTCCTCATCCGAAATCGCTCCCGCAGCCCAGACACGCGAAATCCCCCTTCTACCCCTCAGCCGGAAATGAAGCTCCATGTCGCGGTGTCAAAACCGGTGGGGGTACGCTGGTAACTTACCCTACATTTCGGACAAGCGCGTCCCTAAGCTTGGCTCCCCCTCCCCCTTCGCCCCCCATTCGTACACCGAGGCCGCCAAAACCCGCGAAACCCCACGCTCCTCCGTCGGCCTCCCGACCGCCGCCCAGCCGGAGACTCTTCCCCGACTACGTCGTCCACCGCAACAGCTCGCCGTCCCTCATCCACTCCACCGGATGAGGATCCGTTGTCGATCTCGTCATCCCGCCAGATCAGCCGCCCCGTCCTGCACCTCCAAGGAGCTGCCCGACGTTCGCCTCGTCTATCGCGCCACCTCAATCCCCACAACGCCGTCTTGACCTGCCCCACCGGAACCGCAGCACCCTCACCAATTCCTCCGATGAAGCCGAGGCCAACTCGGCGCCACTAAGGAGGTTCTGCACTCACCGCTGCATTTTATCTTTTATTCGATCTCACGGGGCTGCCGGTGCTCGATACCGAGCAAACATGGCGTGTCTCCATCGACGGCGCCGTCGCCAGCCACATCATCCACGACGTCTCTCCCCCATGTCGTTGCTTCCTTGGCGGCGACTTCCACAACGGCACTAGCTGCAGCTGCTCCGGCTCTCGCTCGTGCTGCATCTCTGTTCTTGCTGTCGGTCGCGCTGCTGCACTGCTCCTGCTTTCGTTCGTCCGGCTGCTTTGCTCTTGCTCTCGCTTGCGCTGCTGCTGCTGCACGACCTTCTGCAGCTACAGGAGTTGCTGCTTTAGCACTCGCTCGCGGTGCTACTGCATGACTTGCTCTCTGCTAGTGCGTTCCCTGCTCGAGCGTCTGCTGATTTAGATCACTGCTTCTCTGCTACTAGTGCTCGAACGCCCTAAACATCTATTGCAATGCTCTGTTACTAGTTCAATCAGTTTCGACAGTAAAATTCAGTTTCGACTGTGAAGTTCATTTTCTTCAGTTAAGTTCAGAGTGAACAGTACTTACAGCATCTGTCGGAGCGGCCATGGCGCGGCTGATGCGTTTTACATCTAGCACTTTTTGGTGATGTATTTTACATCATCTATTGCAGATGATATTAGGGTCCCACTTCAAATTAACGTTGTCTGTCTTGTCATGCTTCAGCCTCGTCGCCGTACACCTTAGCGGAGCTGCTCCAATGACGGAACCATCACAGCGGAGCAGTACCCTCGGCGCCGTTTCCAGAGGCCTGGGATCTTCTTCCCCGCCTCCGACAGTCACACCAGCATCATCACCATCCTCCACGTCCAACCCAATGATGCTGAGGTCCACAAGGCTATGCCAAAGAGGTTGTACACTCATCACATCACTTTGTTTCTCCATTCCTCTATTCTTCCAATTCATGTGAGCCAAACACCCAGGTTGACTGAAATCCTATGTTTCCAAATGCTCTGTTTTGCACGTGCATTCCTATCCTATTCCTGTGTTTTTCCTGTCCCTGCGTTTATAGAATCCTCCAATTCTAAGGAGCCCTTACAGATTTACTTCATTTTCAGATAGGCGTCAAAGAAAACTCTGTGTGTTATGTCCTGCTCCTGCCGTGCCGTCATCCACCCCACCTGAGGTGCACCATCGACAGAAGCGTTCACTGCAACAGAGATCCCCCCTGCAGACTTCCTTTCGCCGCCTCAGATCATCTTCCCCGTTGCCGGCAGCCACGCCAACTGCATTACCATCATCGACTGAGCAGATGAACCTGAGGACTACACAGTTCCGGAAGAGAGGTCGCAGTCTTTCGTGTTTGCTTACGTTATACATCGGTTATTATTACCTGCTACTTTATCGTTCAATCTTGAGTTTTGAATTGCCCATGGGTCTCATATCGAGCCATCAACGAATAGTATCTGTCTACTATCTGGTTCATCTGGGGTCTTCTATGTGGTTCATGTTGGGTGGGCAACAAACAATAGATGATCCATTGTCTATCTTTTTAAACTGAAGCTATAATCTACATGCTATCATTAGTTTTGGATCCATCCACTCGTTTGCTACCATCAGTCTTGATTTTTGCATGCACCCCTTAGGCCTTACAAAATCTAACTATTTTTTTATTATGCATGTCAGATATTGTACACAATCGTACTGAACGTGTAGAGAAGAAGAGAAGACCGTTGCGTGCGAATATAATGTCATGCAGACGCCGCTCCATGGTGGGCGAAGTGGCCCCCCCTCCTGCATTTCCAGATTGTATTCCAGAGGAAGATAACTATTCAGATGGAGATTCAGAAGGAGCCGACCATGCCTGTTTACCACCTGAGGTGTTTGCTCTAACCTGGCATGCTGATGTTGGTCATATCATGCATATGGCGCCTTGCATTGCTTACATTATACATCTTATATGTCATCGGCTTAGTTTAGATTTTCTTTGTGTGAATGCCACCTGTTTGGTTTCTATATCATACTCCCACCATTCCTAAATATTTGTCTTTTTAGAGATTTCAACAAGTGACTACATACGGAACAAAATGAGTGAATCTACACTCTAAAATATGTCTATATATATCCGTATGTGGTAGTCCATTTGAAATCTCTAAAAAGACAAATATTTAGGAACGGAGGGAGTATATGGGAATTATGCAATGCCATCTTCTTTAGCCAGGCATCATATACGTGAATCATGCAATGCCATCCTGTTTAGCCAGTCATCGTATATGTGAATTGTATTGTGCCATATTTTTTTCCATAATGTATTCCATTTGTCAACAATGTTTATACATTCATCTACTCTTCCTGTGCATCAGCCATTTGAGTCGGTCATGGGAAAATCTGGAGTGAAAACAAGGTCTTCTGAGCAGTTAGTGCTACCTGTCGATGCAGATTTCTTGCTGGTTACAGATAGCTCCTCAGAGGAGGATTCAGAGAGAGATGACCAGTCGTATCCCCCCCGAGGTGCATGCTCTAACCTGGCTGGGTTATATTGCTCATATCATGCATATGGTGTCTTGCATTGCCATGCCATCTGCTTAGATTAGACATGCTTTGTGTGAATGCCTCCTGTTTGCTTTCTATATCAGATATGTGAATTATGCAATGCCATGTTTTTCAGCCAGTTATCATATATGTGAATTATGCACCGCCATGGAGCCAGGCATCATATATGTGAATTATCTCATGCCATCTTTTTTTTCATTACGTATTCCATTTGTCGACAATCTGTGTATATTGAACTACTCTTCATGTGTATCAGCCATTTGAGCCGGTTATGGAAAAATCTGGAGTGAAAACAAGGTCTTCAGAGCAGGCAATGGTACCTGTTGAAGCATATATCTCGATGGTCACAGGGAGCTCCTCAGAGGAGGATTCAGAGACAGATGACCAGTCCTATATCCCACCTGAGGTGTATGCTCTAAGTTGCAATGTTTATATTTCTCATATGATGCATATGGTGTCTTGCATTGCTTAGTTTAGACATCATATGCACAATATTGAATTCTATCTGCTTAGTTTAGAGATCATACATGCGAGTGCCAGCTGCTTAGTATATGAATCAATTATGTCAATTATATCATGCCGTCCTGTATACTTAGACAACATGTATGTGAATTATTTCATCCCAACCTATTTTAGAAAGACATCATATAGTTTTGTCATGTCATCCTGTTTAGGTACTCATCATATGTTGAATTATGCCATTATATCCTGTTAAGTTATCCATCATATATCTAAAACTGTGTCATGCTATCCTGTTTAGTTAGGCATCATATATGTGAAATTGTGTCATGCTGTCCTGTTTGGTTAGACAACATATATGTGAATTACCACATCTGTCTATCATACAATGTCTGTACGTTCAATTTCTTTTCTTGTTTATCAGCCATTTGAATTGGAGGGGGGGATGGCAGTATCTAAGGGAGCAAAAACCCGTTCTTCACAAAAGACAGTGCTACCCGTCGATGCAGATAGAACCATGGTTGTACTGGCCCACAAACTAGCCCCACCACACATAATCGAGACTCTTCCAGATTGCACACTTACACCGTTGGGCAGAGAACCAGCTACAACCCATCTAACCGCAACCCCAGCGGATAGTAACCCACTTATAGTTGACAAAGCACCATGTCCACCACAGAGTACCCCCACACGAGCAGTTTGTAAAGCTACTGCAGTGCCCAAAGCACGAAGACCACCACAGCTAACCCAAACTCCACGTTTAAAGCAGAGGAGCAACTGTTCTCAGGTCAGATTCCGTAGCTATGGTCCATACTCCTTTGCTGTTGCATCACTGTATTTACTCATACCAACTACTTTCGAATTTGAAGGATCCAATTGAAACTCAAATGGCGCAACAGGTATGTTTTAAACCTATTTCTTTAACTGGATTGCTGTTCTAACTTCTTGCTCTATGTTGATTTCAGTTTAAGTTGTATAAACAGTTATGTTCTCATGTGATGCACATTACAAGTGCTGCCAATGCTGTGTAGTTTCTCACACTTATATTCTGTCTATGCTGCTGTGTCTTAAAAATATATGAGCTGAACTGTGTCTCTATCTTGATTAGGGAACATAAACTAGAATGATATGGACAATACAGTGACCATAGTACATAGATATATGTTTGTTTCATGCTGTTATCCTGTCCACCTTACTACTGAACCGGTTTACCAAAATGAGTTTCGTATACTACAAGCTAAACCTGTGATGTGTCTGCTTGTTTCTCTTGTAGTATGCAAACAGAATATTGGAGAAGAGCACCCCACTATGCAATGGTAGAGAAAGTAATGCAGATAAGGTTCAAGATAGTGAGACAACCCTGTTGGTCTCCAAGAAAGGTGATAAAAACGATCTTGTAGACAATGAGAAAACCCCACAGTCCTGCGTTGATGTAGTGTTCGAGTTACTGGCCAGTACCGCTGGCACAAGCTCTTTGAACTCGCTGCCTGAATCACTTCGGCTTCTTCAGTCTCAGCTACAAGCTGAAAGGCATCAGTCAGCTGTGCTGCGGCAAGAAGCCAAAGGACTGAGGAAGTCCCTGCAGAATTCAGATGCGTACTTTCTTGTGCAACAGCAAGCGCTGGAGGATTTAAGCGCCAAACAAGAGAAAGTTAATAAGCTTGCTAAGCATCTTGCCAGCATTATGGGTACCCAGGATATTGTTTCTTGAACTCTTCTGAAGTGGTTTCAGTTCTGGACTTGTTTTGCTGCGGCGTTTATATGCTGCTTTGTTCCCTATATTTGCACTGGTGGCGAACTTTGATGCCCAGTGGATGTAATATGTGTAATAGCCGTGATAGCCTAGCATAAGTTGCTTGCTTATTTATTTCCTTGTTGTCTTGTTTATTTGTTTGCTTGTAGTCAGTGCAGTTCTTTTTCCGCGGTTTGCTAGTGGCTGCAATAACCTATTTTTTAAAACTAGGCCACAATAACCATGGGCTAATATTTACTGTAGTGACACTGGGCCTCCTACGGGCCGTAGAAACAGTGGGCCTTCTACGGGCCGTAGAAACAGTAGGCCTTCTACGGGCCGTAGAAACAATGGGCCTTCTACGGGCCATAGAAACAATGGGCCTTCTATGGGGCGTATCATCAATGGGCCTTATACGGGCCGTATGATCGATTGGCCAAACATGGGCCAATAACAGGCCGCATTATGGCCGTAAACGGGCTAGAGTTGGAATCGTCCGTTCATGGGCCGACCATAACGGGCCATCGTTAATAGGCCGTATTTGATGACGCTATGAAAACGGCCCAACGTATTAACGGACCACAAACGGGCCGACTGTAACCACGGGTGAATTTGGCCCACAAGCAGAAAATGACAGTAACGGGCCGTAAGTAAACGAATGCTGGAAATGAGCCCAAGAATAAATGGGCTCCGAGAAGGCCGAAAGATAACATGGGCTGGAAACGGCCCAACGGAATAACGGGCCGTTAATGGGTATAAAGCGATACACTGTTCATTACGGGCCAGTTTCACCACGGGCCGTTAATGGGTGTAAAGTGATACATTGTTCATTACGGGCCAGTTTCACCATGGGCCGTTAATAGGCCAAGAGTTACATAGGGCCTCATATGGGCCGAAAGATGTCATGGGCCATACATGGGCCAGAAGTGAAAATGGGCTGGAATCATATTGAATGGCCTAGATGACACTACTGGGCCTAATTCGGATAGGGCGTAACGGGCCTTGCGTTAGTGGGCTGTAAATGGGCTATATGCGAACAGGCCATTAACAGGCTTTCCATGGGCTGGCCCGCCACCTTTTGACCAAGTCAAACGGGCCGGCCTTTTCACAGGAATGGGCCTCTGTTGGGCCGTGCCATGTGTCGACGTATCATAGGTGCCTTTTGTCCAATGAGTGGATGACATTTGTCCCAACAATGAGCCGACACGTGGATAATCCCCATTGGTCGGGGCTGTTAACGGGTTATCGGATCGAAAACCCGACCCGATAGCTTAATGGCGTTCCGTTATGGTGGATGCCACGTGTCGGTCACCCTTGACGAAAGCACTTCTGTGATGCGCGATTTATCGTCATGGAAGTGCACACTTCCGTGATAATAATTTTGGTAATGTCATGGAGCACTTCTACGACAGCACAGGTATGACTATCTTGATTCTGTCATAAAATCGTCATGGATGTACATGCATGACAAAAAACGCGACCTACTGTGACAAACACGTATCATCACGGAAGTGTATTTTTTTGTAGTGTTACTCACCGCACCCGTACACTCTGGTACGTATTACTGCGCCAGGGGCTTCATCACGCCCCGCATTACGGCAATAAAGTCCGAACACTTTTACAGTACAGTTCGGCACCCCGAACTTATAGCAATATATGCATCGGCTCCGAATCATGTCTTTGGTCAATAGTTGCGTTGCCCGGCTCCTGTGCTTACTACCTTACGTTCCGCTATATCGGCTAGGGTAGTAAAGGGAGAACTACTGCGATTGTGTCCTGGTTCTTCCGGACGAGCACCTCAGTAGAGAAAGCCGAAAACTGACTGTCATGATGCGGCGAGAGCTGGTCAGCTGTTCGAGAGGTCTCAAATCCTTAGAGATTTTTTTCGCTTTATGCGAGGAATTGGTTTTTCTCCAATTAGGCGTGTATAGCGCCCCTAGTTCGGCCTTCCAAATACCAGGGGCTTCGCCGAATTTCTCATTGTCAAACTCCTATGGCTAAGTGAGGGTGATAAAGGCCGTATAGTCTGATTGCCTTGTTCGTTGCGCTAAACACCTCCTTTAAGAACCAGAATGTGGAGTAAATAGTGTTTAGATTTATCCCGAACACCCCCGTACTATCTACGTGGGGGCAGAAGCCGATGACTAGCCAACCCTCAGATTTCATAAACGGTCGCACAGGAGGTAAAATTTTAAAAATCACAAGCATTATATTACATAACGATCTTGTTTCATACTACAAGACAGGGTAACCCGAATGTTTTCATGGGAATATAATGCCCTTCGCACATTGCTCCGCCACAAGGCGGGACCCTTCCAGGACACTATCAAAATATAGCTCGGGCCGACGATGCTCCTTGCCCTCAGGCGGCCCCTCGGTCATCAGCTTCTTGGCATCCATCTTCGCCTAGTGCATCTTGACGTGGGCAAATGCCATCCGTGCACCTTCAATGCAGACCGACCGCTTCACGGCTTCAAGCCGTGGGCAGGCACTCACAAGCCGCTTCACAAGTCCGAAGTAGCTGCCGGGCATGGGCTCGGCAGGCCACAGCCGGACTATTAGGTCCTTCATGGCTAGCTCGGCCGACTTGTGCAACTCGACCAGCTGTTTCAGCTGGTCTCTAAAGGGCACCGGATGTTCTGGTCCAAGATATTGAGACCAGAATAGCTTCTCCGTAGACCTCCCTTCTTAGGCTCGATAGAACTCAGCAGCATCTGATACGCTGCGCGACAGATCCGTAAACGCCCCTGGAAAACCCAAATTCGGGTAAGTACAAGGACCGTTTCCTTCGCATACTTGCTTTGCATAGTGAAAGCCTTACCCACCGCAATCTTCTTGGCCGCCTGAATTTCCTGGAGGATGCTCTGGGCTTCGGCTTGGGCATCTTGTGCGCTCTGGCGGCCTTTGCAAGTTCGGACTCTTGCGTCTTAGAATAAAGCTCCAAGGACTCGTACTTTTTGACGATGTCCTGGAGCTCTTGCTGGACCTTGCTGACCCGGGCCTTGTGCTTCTCGCACGCGGTGCGTTCCTTGGCCGCTTTGTCCTCGGCCTCGGCTAACGCCTTCCTGAGGGCTGCCACCTCGGTTGTGGCCCCTAATAAAGTTCGTGACACTTTAGTCAACACGAACCATTCATCCTTTTTAAATATATATGCAGGTTACTGCATACCTTTGTCCGCCAGCTGCTTCTTCATGAGGCCGAGCTCTTCCTCGGCCCGCTCCAGGTTCTGCTTCAGCCCGGAAACCTCCGCAGTATGAGCGGTAGCAGCTAGCAGCGGCGCCTGCTTATTCACATAGACATCTTCTGTTAGACTCCTGCGAAAATTATTTTGATCCTCTGTTCGGCCTTTTCTTCCTGAACACCGAACAGATCATCAGGGGCTACTGTCTACACTGTGACATTCTTCCTACAATTACATTACTTACCTCAAAGCCTGTTAGAAGGCTAGCACAGGCTTCGGTCAGTCCGCTTTTGACGAACTGAACCTTCTCGATCACTGTGCCCATAAGGGTACGGTGTTCATCCACAATGGAAGCGCCTCACAGTGCTTCCAGCAGATTATCTGGTGCCTCTGATTGGACAGAGGACACCGGCGCAACAGGCGCACCTCCTCCTTCCGGGGAAGGCTGCTTATTTGACTCTGGAGCCATGTAGGTCTCTGGAATAGTATCCGGCTGGGGGCCGAATTGAACTTGACCCCCGTCACCGGTCCCCATGGGGGCTTTTTCCCCCACGCGTCCGACGACCTCCAGAGCCTCTCCCTGACCTGGGAAGGTCCTTTGGGACACCACCTCGTCATCACCCTTGGCCGGGGGAGAGTGAGCAGGCGGCGGTGACATGCTAGCCCTCTCCTTTGGATCTAGCGAACCTTCTGTTGAGGATCGCAGAGAACTGTCACGGGCCGGACTGCAATGACATAATTTAAACATATTAATATTACAAAGCGGAAAGGCCAGACGTTTGGACGTGCACAAGGATTTTGGTACTTACGATGTGGCCCGAGGCTTGGTCCGGGGAGGTCGCTCCGGACTACTATCGATATCCCACGCGGAGTTATCCGTGAGGGAGCCTTTCCCCCTCTTGGGCGCCTTCGCCTCCAAATTTGTGGGGGCTGCTCTCTTCTTCCTCCCCCCTCAGGAGGGGAGTCATTTTCTTCCTCCTCCTCGTCGTCGTCTTCGGCAGACGAAGAGTGGGTCTCGTCTTCGGACGTCACGTCCGAAGCGCCTTTTCAGCGAGGGCCCCTCCTGGCCCCCTTGGCCGTTTTCTTGGCCTTCTTCTCCGGCACCTCATAAGGTGCCGGAAACTGTTGGGGATCGTTGCAGAATTTTAAAATTTTCTACGCATCACCAAGATCCATCTATGGAGTTTACTAGCAATGAGGGGAAAGGAGTGCATCTACATACCCTTGTAGATCGCGAGCGGAAGCGTTCAAGTGAACGGGGTTGATGGAGTCGTACTCGTCGTGATCCAAATCACCGATGACCGAGTGCTGAACGGACGGCACCTCCGCGTTCAACACACGTACGGAGCAGCGACGTCTCCTCCTTCTTGATCCAGCAAGGGGGGAGGAGAGGTTGATGGAGATCCAGCAGCACGACGGCGTGGTGGTGGAAGTACCGGGGATCCCGGCAGGGCTTCGCCAAGCGCAAGCGGGAGAGAGTGGTGTCACGGGAGGGAGAGGGAGGCGCCAGGAGCTAGGGTACAGCAGCCCTCCCTCCCCCCTTTATATAGGCCCCCTGGGGGGGCGCCGCCCCCTGAAAGTCACTTTACTCGTACCGTAATGCATGATCCCGTGACTAACTCCTTAGTCACATTGAGCTCATTATGATGATGCATTACCGAGTGGGCCCAGAGATACCTCTCCGTCATACGGAGTGACAAATCCCAGTCTCGATCCGTGCCAACCCAACAGACACTTTCGGAGATACCCGTAGTGCACCTTTATAGTCACCCAGTTACGTTGTGACGTTTGGCACACCCAAAGCACTCCTACGGCATCCGGGAGTTGCATGATCTCATGGTCTAAGGAAATGATACTTGACATTGAAAAAGCTCTAGCAAACGAACTACACGATCTTTGTGCTATGCTTAGGATTGGGTCTTGTCCACCAAATCATTCTCCTAATGATGTGATCTCGTTATCAATGACATCCAATGTCCATAGTCAGGAAACCATGACTATCCGTTGATCAACGAGCTAGTCAACTAGAGGCTCACCAGGGACATGTTGTGGTCTATGTATTCACACATGTATTACGATTTCTGGATAACACAATTATAGCATGAATAATAGACAATTATCATGAACAAGGAAATATAATAATAACCATTTTATTATTGCCTCTAGGGCATATTTCCAACAGTCTCCCACTTGCACTAGAGTCAATAATCTAGTTACATTGTGATGAATCGAACACCCATAGAGTTCTGGTGTTGATCATGTTTTGCTCTAGGGAGAGGTTTAGTCAACGGATCTGCTACATTCAGGTCCGTATGTACTTTACAAATATCTATGTCTCCATTCTGAACACTTTCACGAATGGAGTTGAAGCGACACTTGATATGCCTGGTCTTCCTGTGAAACCTGGGTTCCTTGGCAAGGGCAATAGCTCCAGTGTTGTCACAGAAGAGAGTCATCGGGCCCGACGCATTGGGAATCACCCCTAGGTCGGTAATGAACTCCTTCATCCAGATTGCTTCTTGCGCTGCCTCTGAGGCTGCCATGTACTCCGCTTCACATGTAGATCCCGCCACGACGCTTTGCTTGCAACTGCACTAGCTTATTGCCCCTCCATTCAAAATATACACGTATCCGGTTTGTGACTTCGAGTCATCCAGATCTGTGTCGAAGCTAGCATCCACGTAACCCTTTACGACGAGCTCTTCGTCACCTCCATAAACGAGAAACATATCCTTAGTCCTCTTCAGGTACTTCAGGATATTCTTGACCGCTGTCCAGTGTTCCATGCCGGGATTACTTTGGTACCTTCCTACCAAACTTACGGCAAGGTTTACATCAGGTCTGGTACACAGCATGGCATACATAATAGACCCTATGGCCGAGGCATAGGGGATGACACTCATCTTTTCTCTATCTTCTGCCGTGGTCGGGCATTGAGCCGTGCTCAATTGCACACCTTGCAATACAGGCAAGAACCCCTTCTTGGACTGATCCATATTGAACTTCTTCAATATCTTGTCAAGGTACGTACTCTGTGAAAGACCAATGAGGCGTCTTGATCTATCTCTATAGATCTTGATGCCTAATATATAAGCAGCTTCTCCAAGGTCCTTCATTGAAAAACACTTATTCAAGTAGGCCTTTATACTTTCCAAGAATTCTATATCATTTCCCATCAATAGTATGTCATCCACATATAATAAGAGAAATGCTACAGAGCTCCCACTCACTTTCTTGTAAACACAGGCTTCTCCATAAGTCTGTGTAAACCCAAACGCTTTGATCATCTCATCAAAACGAATGTTCCAACTCCGAGATGCTTGCACCAGCCCATAGATGGAGCGCTGGAGCTTGCATACCTTGTTAGCATTCTTAGGATCGACAAAACCTTCCGGCTGCATCATATACAATTCTTCCTTAAGAAAGCCGTTAAGGAATGCCGTTTTGACGTCCATTTGCCATATCTCATAATCATAGAATGCGGCAATTGCTAAAATGATTCGGACGGACTTCAGCTTCGCTACGGGTGAGAAAGTCTCATCGTAGTCAACCCCTTGAACTTGTCGATAACCCTTAGCGTCAAGTCGAGCCTTATAGATGGTCACATTACCATCCGCGTCTGTCTTCTTCTTAAAGATCCATTTATTTTCTATGGCTCGCCGATCATCGGGCAAGTCAGTCAAAGTCCATACTTCGTTTTCATACATGGATCCTATCTCGGTTTTCATGGCTTCTAGCCATTTGTCAGAATCCGGGCCCGCCATCGCTTCTTCATAGTTCGAAGGTTCACCGTTGTCTAACAACATGATTTCCAGGACAGGGTTGCCGTACCACTCTGGTGTGGAACGTGTCCTTGTGGACCTTCGAAGTTCAGCAGTAACTTGATCCGAAGCTTCATGATCATCATCATTAACTTCCTCCCCAGGTCGGTGTAGGCACCACAGGAACATCTTCCCGCGCTGCGCTACTTTCCGGTTCGGAAGGGGCGACTATCACCTCATCAAGTTCCACTTTCCTCCCACCTAATTCTTTCGAGAGAAACTCTTTCTCCAGAAAGGACCCGTTCTTGGCAACAAAGATCTTGCCTTCGGATCTGAGGTAGAAGGTATACCCAATGGTTTCCTTAGGGTATCCTATGAAGACGCATTTTTCCGACTTGGGTTCGAGCTTTTCAGGTTGAAGTTTCTTGACATAAGCATCGCATCCCCAAACTTTTAGAAACGACAGCTTAGGTTTCTTCCCAAACCATAATTCATACGGTGTCGTCTCAACGGATTTCGACGGAGCCCTATTTAAAGTGAATGCGGTAGTCTCTAAAGCATAGCCCCAAAATGAGAGCGGTAGATCGGTAAGAGACATCATAGATCGCACCATATCCAATAGAGTGCGATTATGACATTCGGACACACCATTTCGCTGAGGTATTCCAGGCGGCATGAGTTGTGAAACGATTCCACATTTCCTTAAGTGTGTGCCAAATTCGTGACTTAAATATTCCCCTCCACGATCTGATCGCAGGAACTTTATTTTCCTGTCACGTTGATTCTCAACCTCACTCTGAAATTCCTTGAACTTTTCAAAGGTTTCAGACTTGTGTTTCATTAGGTAGACATACCCATATCTACTTAAATCATCAGTGAGAGTGAGAACATAACGATAGCCACCGCGAGCCTCAACACTCATTGGACCGCACACATCAGTATGTATGATTTCCAATAAGTTGGTTGCTCGCTCCATTGTTCCGGAGAACGGAGTCTTGGTCATCTTACCCATGAGGCATGGTTCGCACGTGTCAAATGATTCGTAATCAAGAGACTCCAAAAGTCCATCTGCATGGAGCTTCTTCATGCGTTGGACACCAATGTGACCAAGGCGGCAGTGCCACAAGTATGTGGGACTATCGTTATCAACTTTACATCTTTTGGTATTCACACTATGAATATGTGTTACATCACGTTCGAGATTCATCAAGAATAAACCATTGACCAGCGGGGCATGACCATAAAACATATCTCTCATATAAATAGAACAACCATTATTCTCAGATTTAAATGAGTAGCCATCTCGAATTAAACGAGATCCAGATAAAATGTTCATGCTCAAACCTGGCACTAAATAACAATTATTGAGGTTTAAAACTAATCCCGTAGGTAAATGCAGAGGTAGCGTGCCGACGGCGACCACATCGACCTTGGAACCATTCCCGACGCGCATCGTCACCTCGTCCTTCGCCAGTCTCCGCTTATTCCGCAGCTCCTCTTTTGAGTTACAAATATGAGCAACCGCACCGGTATCAAATACCCAGGAGCTACTACGAGTACTGGTAAGGTACACATCAATTACATGTATATCACATATACCTTTGGTGTTGCCGGCCTTCTTGTCCGCTAAGTATTTGGGGCAGTTCCGCTTCCAGTGACCACTTCCCTTGCAATAAAAGCACTCACTCTCAGGCTTGGGTCCATTCTTTGACTTCTTCCCGGCAACTGGCTTACCGGGCGCGGCAACTCCCTTGCCGTCCTTCTTGAAGTTCTTCTTGCCCTTGCCTTTCTTGAACTTAGTGGTTTTATTCACCATCAACACTTGATGTTCCTTTTTGATCTCCACCTCCGCTGATTTCAGCATTGAATATACCTCAGGAATGGTCTTTTCCATCCCCTGCATATTGAAGTTCATCACAAAGCTCTTGTAGCTTGGTGGAAGCGACTGAAGGATTCTGTCAATGACCACGTCATCCGGGAGATTAACTCCCAGCTGAGACAAGCGGTTGTGTAACCCAGACATTCTGAGTATGTGCTCACTGACAGAACTATTTTCCTCCATTTTACAACTGAAGAACTTGTCGGAGACTTCATAGCTCTCGACCCGGGCATGAGCTTGGAAAACCATTTTCAGCTCTTCGAACATCTCATATGCTCCATGTTTCTCAAAACGCTTTTGGAGCTCCGGTTCTAAGCTGTAAAGCATGCCACACTAAACGAGGGAGTAATCATCAGCACGTGATTGCCAAGCGTTCATAACGTCTTGGTTCTCTGGGATGGGTGCTTCACCTAGCGGTGCTTCTAGGACATAATCTTTCTTGGCAGCTATGAGGATGATCCTTAGGTTCCGGACCCAGTCCGTATAGTTGCTGCCATCATCTTTCAGCTTGGTTTTCTCTAGGAACGCGTTGAAGTTGAGGGCAACGTGGGCCATTAATTTGATCTACAAGACATATTGTAAAGATTTTAGACTAAGTTCATGATAATTAAGTTCATCTAATCAAATTATTCAATGAACTCCCACTCAGATAGACATCCCTCTAGTCATCTAAGTGAAACATGATCCGAGTTAACTAGGCCGTGTCCGATCATCACGTGAGACGGACTAGTCAAGATCGGTGAACATCTTCATGTTGATCGTATCTTCTATACGACTCATGCTCGACCTTTCGGTCTTCCGTGTTCCGAGGCCATGTCTGTACATGCTAGGCTCGTCAAGTCAACCTAAGTGTATTGCGTGTGTTCCGAGGCCATGTCTGTACATGCTAGGCTCGTCAACACCCGTTGTATGCGAACGTTAGAATCTATCACACCCGATCATCACGTGGTGCTTCGAAACAACGAACCTTCGCAACGGTGCACAGTTAGGGGGAACACTTTCTTGAAATTATTATAAGGGATCATCTTACTTACTACCGTCGTTCTAAGAAAATAAGATGCAAAACATGATAAAACATCACATGTAATCAAATAGTGACATGATATGGCCAATATCATTCTGCTCCTTTGATCTCCATCTTCGGGGCGCCATGATCATCTTCGTCACCGGCATGACACCATGATCTCCATCATTGTGTCTTCATGAAGTTGTCACGCCAACGATTACTTCTACTTCTATGGCTAACGCGTTTAGCAATAAAGTAAAGTAATTTACATGGCGTTATTCAATGACACGTAGGTCATACAAAAAATAAAGACAACTCCTATGGCTCCTGCCGGTTGTCATACTCATCGACATGCAAGTCGTGATTCCTATTACAAGAATATGATCAATCTCATACATCACATATATCATTCATCACATCTTCTGGCCATATCACATCACAAGGCACATGCTGCAAAAACAAGTTAGACGTCCTCTAATTGTTGTTGCAAGTTTTTACGTGGCTTCTATAGGTTTCTAGCAAGAACGTTTCTTACCTACGTAAAACCACAACGTGATATGCCAATTTCTATTTACCCTTCATAAGGACCCTTTTCATCGAATCCGTTCCGACTAAAGTGGGAGAGACAGACACCCGCTAGCCACCTTATGCAACTAGTGCATGTCAGTCGGTGGAACCTGTCTCACGTAAGCGTACGTGTAAGGTCGGTCCGGGCCGCTTCATCCCACAATACCGCCGAAACAAGATAAGACTAGTAGTGGCAAGAAAAATTGTCAACATCTACGCCCACAACTGCTTTGTGTTCTACTCGTGCATAGTAACTACGCATAGGCCTGGCTCATGATGCCACTGTTGGGGATCGTTGCAGAATTTTAAAATTTTCTACGCATCACCAAGATCCATCTATGGAGTTTACTAGCAACGAGGGGAAAGGAGTGCATCTACATACCCTTGTAGATCGCGAGCGGAAGCGTTCAAGTGAACGGGGTTGATGGAGTCATACTCGTCATGATCCAAATCACCGATGACCGAGTGCCGAACGGACGGCACCTCCGCGTTCAACACACGTACGGAGCAACGACATCTCCTCCTTCTTGATCCAGCAAGGGGGAAGGAGAGGTTGATGGAGATCCAGCAGCACGACGGCGTGGTGGTGGAAGTAGCGGGGATCCCGGCAGGGCTTCGCCAAGCGCAAGCGGGAGAGAGAGGTGTCACGGGAGGGAGAGGGAGGCGCCAAGAGCTAGAGTACAGCAGCCCTCCCTCCCCCCTTTATATAGGCCCCTTGGGGGGGCCGGCCCCTGGGATCCCATCTACAGGGGGGCGGCGGCCAAGGGGGGAAACTCCCCCCCCCCCAAGTCAGGTGGGGCGCCCCCACCCCCAGGGTTTCCAACCCTAGGCGCAGGGGGAGGCCCATGGGGGCGCACCAGCCCACCAGGGGCTGGTTCCCCTCCCACTTCAGCCCATGGGGCCCTCCGGGATAGGTGGCCCCACCCGGTGGACCCCCGGGGCCCTTCCGGTGGTCCCGGTACAATACCGATAACCCCCGAAACTTTCCCGGTGGCCGAAACTGGACTTCCTATATATAATTCTTCACCTCCGGACCATTCTGGAACTCCTCGTGATGTCCGGGATCTCATATGGGACTCCGAACAACTTTTGGGTTTCGCATACTAGTATCTCTACAACCCTAGCGTCACCGAACCTTAAGTGTGTAGACCCTACGGGTTCGGGAGACATGCAGACATGACCGAGACGCCTCTTCGGTCAATAACCAACAGCGGGATCTGGATACCCATGTTGGCTCCCACATGTTCCACGATGATCTCATCTGATGAACCACGATGTCGAGGATTCAATCAATCCCGTATACAATTCCCTTTGTCAATCGGTACGTTACTTGCCCGAGATTCGATCGTCGGTATCCCAATACCTTGTTCAATCTCGTTACCGGCAAGTCACTTTACTCGTACTGTAATGCATGATCCCGTGACTAAATCCTTAGTCACATTGAGCTCATTATGATGATGCATTACCGAGTGGGCCCAGAGATACCTCTCCGTCATACGGAGTGACAAATCCCAGTCTCGATCCGTGCCAACCCAACAGACACTTTCGGAGATACCCGTAGTGCACCTTTATAGTCACCCAGTTACGTTGTGACGTTTGGCACACCCAAAGCACTCCTACGGCATCCGGGAGTTGCACGATCTCATGGTCTAAGGAAAAGATACTTGACATTGGAAAAGCTCTAGCAAACGAAAGTACACGATCTTTTATGCTATGCTTAGGATTGGGTCTTGTCCATCACATCATTCTCCTAATGATGTGATCCCGTTATCAATGACATCCAATGTCCATAGTCAGGAAACCATTAATATCCGTTGATCAACGAGCTAGTCAACTAGAGGCTCACCAGGGACATGTTGTGGTCTATGTATTCACACATGTATTACGATTTCCGGATAACACAATTATAGCATGAATAATAGACAATTATCATGAACAAGGAAATATAATAATAACCATTTTATTATTGCCTCTAGGGCATATTTCCAACAGAAACAGCATCTTCGTCAATAATGGGAATTCTTAGTCTTCAGGTAGCGGAGCCGGACAGTTAATCCGCCCCGCTATCTCGATCCATGCCTGAAAACATTGATAGGAAGGCTTAGACTCTTTCCTCAAAATATGCCAGTAAAGGGTATAACCTGAAAACATGAAAGAACTTACCGAATTAGCCTGGCATTTTAAGCTAAGCCCGCGATCTTTGGTCGTGGGCGGTGGCGTCTCGCCGGCCTTGAAGAGCACTTTCCAGATGTCTTCGTGTGTCGTGCCGAAGAGCTCTAGTAGCGTCTGGTGCTTGGCCGGATCGTATTCCCACAAATAGCAAGTCCGGCGTTGGCACGAAAGGATCCGACGAATGAGCATAACCTGGATCACATTGACAAGCTTGATTTTCCTGGTTATCATGTTCTGGACGCACGTCTGGAGCCCAGTCAGCTCGTTTGAGGAACCCCAGGTCAGGACCCTCTCTTGTCAGGAGGTGAGCCATATCGGAACTCCGGATCGGAATTCGCGGGCCGCCGTCCAGTCGGTGTCGCGCGGCTCGGTGATGTAGAACTACCCTGATTGCCACCCCTTCACCGTCTCCGCAAAGGAGCCTTTGGGCCAGGTGACATTGGGCATCTTGCCCACCATGGCGCCTCCGCACTCTGCTTGTTGGCCGCTCACCACCTTCGGCTTCACATTGAAGGTCTTCATCCATAGGCCGAAGCGAGGTGGGATGAAGGCCTCGCACACGACAATGAATGCCGAGATGTTGAGAATAAAGTTGGGGGCTAGATCATGGAAGTCCAGCCCGTAGTAAAACATCAGTCCACGGACGAACGGGTGGAGAGGGAATCCCAGCCCGTAGACGAAATGTGTGAGGAACACGACCCTCTCATGGGGCTCTGGGGTAGGGACGACCTGTCCTTTGGCCGGGAGTCGGTGAACAATCTCCTTGGCCAGGTATCCGGCCTCCCGGAGCTCCTTGATGTCCTTCTTCTTGACGGAGGAGGCCATCCACTTGCCTCTAGCTACAGATCCGGACATGATTGGAGTGCTTTCTCGGACGGGGAAAAGCTAGAGCTTGGGCCCTGGAGCTCAAGGACGGAAGGGCTGAGGGAGAGGAAGGGCGCGGGTGAAGAAAGGGAATCCTTATTCCCTTATAAAGGCCGCGAATATCAAGCGCCTCCCCACTCACCCTAAAAGCTTGCCTATTCCCAAGGGTTGTGTAAACGGCACAGTTGGGTTACCCACGCCCGTATTAATGAGAATCCCGCAATAAGAGGACACGATCTCTGCTTTGACAAGACGTGCCAATGGCAACCACGTCTCGAAACGTGGAACGGCAGCTGAAAAACTGTTCAAAATAATGACCGGGCAGACGTGATGTCATGTTGCAAAAAGTTGTCAGCGGATTAGACTCGTGGAATATTACACTCTCTGCGGTTGTGTGTACAGGTCCGGATACAATCATTACATCCGAAGACTATCTTGGAGTTCGGAAAAGGGGAAACCCGCCTTGCAATGCCGAATACAAATCTGCGCACCAGACTCCTCGTCATTGAAGCCAGGTTCAGGGGCTACTGAGGGAGTCCTGGACTAAGGGGTCCTCGTCCGGCCTGTTATCCATGGGCTGGACTGATGGGCTGTGAAGACACGAAGGCCGAAGACTGTACCCGTGTCCGGATAGGACTCTCCTTGGCGTGGAAGGCAAGCTTGGCGATCAACTATGAAGATTCCTTTCTATGTAACCGACTCTATGTAACCCTAGATCTCCCCGGTGTCTATATAAACCGGAGAGATTAGTCCGGAGGGGAGATATTCATTACCATAGTCATACAAGCTAGACTTCTAGGGTTTTATCCATTACGATCTCGTGGTAGATCAACTCTTGTAATACTCATATTCATCAAGATCAATCAAGCAGGAAGTAGGGTATTACCTCCATAGAGAGGGCCCAAACCTGGGTAAACATCGTGTCCCCTGTCTCCTGTTACCATCGACCTTAGACGCATAGTTCGGGACCCCCTACCCGAGATCCGCCGGTTTTGACACCGACAGTCGGCGCCGAGGCAAGGGACGACGCCATCGCCTGAAAAGGGCAGCGCCGTCACGACGGGTGCGAAGGTGCTCGACGGAGGAGACGCAGCTCGGCTACGGCGGATACGGTCAGCTCGGCGATGGAAGCCTCGGATGGCGGCGGCGGCGGTCAGCTTGGCGACGGCAAGGATCGCGTGGATGGAGGCATGGCCGTGAAGGTGCTGCAGCCCTCGGCCTGCGCCCATGATGGCAGCTCAAGCCATTCGCACGGGACCCGGAGCACACCGGGTTGTGCTTCTCGCCGGCGAGCATCTACGGCGGTCGGCCTCCGCCTCGGTCTCTGGCTGGGTGCGATGTGTTTCAGAGGAATGGATAAGGAGGGGAAGAAAGAAGTGCGGTCGGGGGATTCGTTCGGAATGAGAAAACTTTTTACCGAACGGTTTCAGTCGCACGTGACCGTGGACTTCCACTTTAAGATCTATGCTCAGATCCGACGATGAAACAGTCGTTCGGCGCGAGACGTCAATAATCTGACGTTCGGCCGTTATCAATTCCGTTTTAATATGGTAACCTAGCAATACATGCATGCATGCGAGTATTTAACCAAAAATTACCACATTTCATGAAAACGTGCCTAGAAACTACCACTTTACAAAATTGTGCCAAAAACTACCACTTTAATACTAATCTGTGGCAAAAAAAACTACCACTTTCAGAAAATGACCAGTTTAGAAGATTTAAACATGTTTATGACAAGTGGGGCCCACCCGTCAGGGCTGACGTGGCAGGAAAGTCAAGATCAGGCACCCATGCTTTTGCCCGGGTTAGCGCGGTCAGAGCGCCAGCCCTTGCAGCAGACCTCTTCAGCTCTTCTACCCGGGCAGGCAGCATAGATAGCCTATCTAAGGTATCTTTGATTAACGTCGGGGGCGGCTTATTGTGAGAAGCGGTGCAGATAATTCATTGAGCGCCGGTATACAGTTGTTCTATCAGCGTATAGGCAGCCTTCAGCTTCTTCTGAACATCTGAGCCCAGATGACTAATGCGAGTTCCTGCATCATTGCAAACATCAGTAAACCGGCAACGCATGGGAAGATATGTTGACAGTATTAAAGGCAAGATGCTTACCAAACACAGCAGCGGTCATAGCATGCACTTGCCGCTTTACACCAGTCAGCTCGTCAACCACCGGGTTAAGAGCGGCTTCTGCGTTTTCAGCCCTTTTCATCAAAGCGGCTTTTTCAGTCTCCCAATCCGCCCGCTCTTTGTTGAAACCCTCTTTCAGTTTCTCCATAGTGCTTAGAGCGCGGGTCAACTCTTCCTTCGCTTTGGAGGCTTCAGCTTGCTGGGTTTTGATGTTCTCTTGCAGATCAACGGTTTGGCGTTCCTTTCTTGCTCAGCTCCGCCTGTAAAGAGACAGATACATAATGAGTTGACAGTACATATTTGAAGTACCAAGCACATAACAAGTTATGCCCTTAGTACTTGGGGGCTAATGCATATTTGCTTTTACTCAGAAATTTTTACAAGTCCCAAGCACAATACAAGTATTAAGCTTGGCACTTGGGGGCTAATGTGTGTTTGCTCAAAAAGCTATTGATACGGGAATTCTTCTACAGTCCCGGTTCATCTTTATAAAGTTAAACCGACCCTTGGGGACTATACCGGCGAAAGAGCAGTATGGCAAATTTTAAGGAACCGGTTCATCTTAACAAGGTAATCCGGTCCCTGGAGGCTAAATAGACAAAGTTAAGTTATGACAAAAGTCCCGGTTTAGATTGGTATCATAAACCGTCACTTGGGGGCTACTAGGAGTCGATAAATTACAATTGGACAAAGGAGAAAAACAGTAGTTACCTCATATCGCTCCTTCATCAAGTTTACCAAACTAGCTACATAGTCACGGCTGGTATACAGACGGTTCAAGAAGCCAGAGTGAATATCTTGAACATTGAGGTGGGCGAAGCTTGATAAAATCGGCATTCCATTTGCCTTTGCCGATAGCAGAGAGATCATCCTTGGCAGTATGCTTTGACAAAGCTACAAGGTTGCCTGGAGTGGAGTGTCCAGTGGCAGTAATCATAACGTCATCATCTTGTTCATCAGCAGCTCTTGCCGGAGTTGGCGGTTTATCAGTGTCCTTAGCTGGACTGACCGGTTTGTCACCAGTTCGGACAGGGCTGGCTGGCCGGTCTACATGACTTGTAGTATCAACTTGCACTTGTTCAGCAAGGAAATCATGGTCTTGAAGCGGCGGATCATGAAGCATTGCCTCAGCGTCGGTTTCTTCCAGATCTGGAGTTGTTTCCGGTTCAGCAGCTACATTATCATCAGCCGTTTTGTTCAACCGAGCTTTCTTGCTGGGTCTTGACTTGGCGTTGCGAAAAGATAGACATAAGGATCATTACAGTATGAAAAGGTAACATATCAAGAATAAAGACATGTGCATAACTCACCCAGGAACTGTTTTGAGGGGTGGAAGCTGTGTGGCCGAAGACTCGCCAGAGGATGAGTGAGAAGTACCCTGATAATTTGAATCAGACGGGTTAAGAGGCTGGCGAAAACAACCTGCTTTTGGGCATGAAGTATCAATGGGATAAGAGACCTCTGATCGGCGTTTCTGAACCGGACTGTTCGGTAAACCGGCGGAGGTAACTACCTGGCCGCTGTGCCGGGTTGTACGGCGAGCTTCGTGCTGCTGCGTCTTCAAAAGAAAGTTTGGGTCTAAATAAGCAAGAGGGTGAGAAAATTTTACTTTCCGGTTTGCTTGACGGATTTTTGTTGTTGGCAGAGGCGGCAGAGCTGCGGGCTTCGTGGAAGACCTGGTGGTGTCGGCTGCTCGGTGGGCTTGCATGGCCATGGCGGCGGAGGTCGCAGTGGTCGGCGGCTTGGCCGGTCGGCGACGACGAAACATGGCCGGTGGCAGCGGCGATGTTCTGTCTGGATCCCGGGGTGGCGGCCCTGGAGGGTGGCGGCTGGTGAAGCTAGGGCTTCCCGTGGCGGCATGGCGTGGTGCAGTCCCTGTCCAAGGCGGATCTGTGACGGCGTGGTTCGGATCAGAGATGGTGATGAGCGCGCGGGATCCATCTCGGCGGCTCTCGCGGCTTGGCGAGGCGGGGTGGGAGCCCTCCTCCTAGGCTCCAGTGGTGGCACACTCAGGCAGTGGCCGGTGCGCCAGGGCTCCTACGGTGGCACTGCTGTTGCGGTTGGTCGCTGGATCTAGACGGCTAGATCTGGGGCTTTGAAGGCAGTCGAGACGGTGCACATGTTGTCGGGTGGATTTCTTGGGACGGATCCGGGTGAAAACCTGGTCTTCGGTCGATGGCCGGAGCCGGTGATGACGATGCCCTTATCCTCGTTTCCTTCATGAAGGCATCATCGAGGTGAAGCTCCCAACTCCACTCAATACCTCCGGGGGAAACCCTAGATCAGCTGATCGGATGTTGGCGGCAATCATGTGTCGTTACCCCCTTGGGGGCGGCATTCTTGGAGGTGCACTCGGCCTCGCGGCACCAGCGGACGGCATCTTTGATGGAGCGGTGCTTCATCCTATACATTGATGGCGACGGATCTCGACGGCATGGTGCAGTGCAGATTCGGAGTTCGATGGGCGAGGATGGACTCGCGCAGGAGGACGATGCTGTCTGACGTTGTGGTGGCGTCGATGGCAGAGAGACCTGGCACGATAGATGCACATTACAACTCTGAAGATGGATTGGTGGCAGGTGGTTGCGGCGGCCTCATACCCGGCAGGTGTCCTGGTTGAGGAGTGCGCCAGACTGGTAAGTGCCCCATACCTGGCAGGCGTCCTGGTTGGGACCTCAGGACTTAGATGTTTAGGTTTCGCTGTGATGTCTGTTTGGTATTAGCCCCAGGCTATCAGCGCCCCTTCATCAACTGAATATGAGTAGCGACAGTTGTTGGTTAAACGGTGGCTTTAGTCTTACTGTTGTATGATTTTGTAAGGTCTTATGTGAATAATTAATAAAGTGGCCGCATGCATCGCCCAGATGCAGAGGCCTGAGGTCCTCCTCCTTTAAGAAAAAAAATCCATGCATTGCAACGGAAGAAGAAAATACCACACGCCTTCGACCCAAAACACAACGCCCTCTGTTTCAATAAAGAGCGCCCCGTCGGTGTCAAGACGTATCCCCCGTCTTGTCCTCTTGTCCTAACCAATTTTTTACTGTACATCCAGACACGTCCAGACAATAAATTCAAAGATTCAGGTCGCCTCGACAGAAAATATTGACAGCGGTTTGAGCAGTTTTGTTTGCATTAAGCAACTACCTCCAAGCAGTCAACACTTTCCAGCATGTCCAAGTAGTCAACACTTCCCTGTGGACAAAAAGGAATATCGCGAGTTCAGTATCCATAGCTCTAACACGTTCTAATGAATGGTAGTCAGATCCTTGGCCAAGAGACATTACTAGGTGCTTGTATGCAGTTTTGACATGATCATGCTTATGCCCCTAAACATTAGCCAAGTGCATGCACTTCTCTTCATATCAAGAGTGGATACTCATTAGCCAAGTTAAGAAGACTACAAAATAACAGTTTTTCTACAGAACTATCCATGTGGATTAAAAAAATTGTGTTATCCATGTGGAATTAAAACATAAGTATAGGGGGTCTCTCTTCCTGTAGAAGCATCAGTGGACATGCTAAAGAATGACGTGTGCTGGAGGCCGATCCACCAATCTTCAAGGCGGATCTCGGGAACAACACGGGCGACGAGCAACACGACGACATGGACATGGATGTGCTCTGTATTAACGGTCAAACAATTTAATTGATAGATACACTTCATTGTAAATTAGGTGCTATGCTTACCAAATAACAATAAAAATCCAAAAATAAATTGGGAACTACTGGGCGGTAAGGGAAGACTGCAGTTCAGCTCCTCATTGATTTTCCTACAAACTGTGTATTGTCAGTTTTTGCACGGAAAGGATTCAGTAATGTATTCCCTCTGTAAAAAAAATATATAAGCGTTTAGATTTCTACTTTAATGATTTAAACATTCTTATATTTATCCGGAGAGAGTACGAACTAGCCTGAAAGTTTTCGTGTACGTCCTAGTGTGTCATTTTTTCCAGATCAAAAGATCCAAGCAACACACCCAGCTGACAGTTAAGTGGAGAGGGAGCTACGAAGCAAGTCAGGGGAGCAGCTCCACTAATCTGACACTAAATAACAAATTTACACATGACTATTAGACTCCTGAACGCTAGATTCCTGAAAAGTATAGGTCATCAAAAGTACAATATGGACACGAATCCAGGCTCATCATCTACACTACTACTCCCTCCGTCCGGAAATACTCGTCGGAGAAATGGTTGTATCTAGACATATTTTAGTTATAGATACATTCATTTTTATCAATTTTTTCTATAAGTATTTCCGGACGGAAGGAGTATTAAAAAAGCAAACGTAAATTCCTCTAAAGCCACATAACAAAATGTACATGGAATAGCCACAACTCTTGGATCAAATCAACTTAAACATATCCGACTGCCTATATTACGCCAATAGTCTGCCATCTATATCGACGTCTCAGATCAAATATTCTGCCAGCAGACGTCGTCTGCCAATGATCCGCGCTCCGCGTCCAGTGATCCGCGCGGCCCCGCCCGCAACTTCGTAATTTTCGGATCGATTCGAGCCGAATCTTGCCTACAGACCCTCTGCTGCACCCTTGCGCCGCTGCTTCCCCCATCCACCCCAAGTCAACCCCGCTTTCGGTCGTTGCTCGCGCTCCTGCAAGCCACCGCCGACCTCCTCAGCTGGTCAGCCGTGCCCAGCGCCCTTCTCCCCCCTTCTCTTTCCCTCTCCTCACTAATCTCTCGCCGTTCCCGTGCTGCAAGACGCCATGACCATGGACCAAAGCTCCACCGGACCTTCCCTCGCGACTGCCAGACTTTCTCCCGACCAGATCACCGCAGCGGCTGCTGTGGCCCGGGCGGCGCCGTCCTATTTGCAGATTTGTGGCCACTTTTTCCTACTAGAGGGTGGCCGCCACTTCCTGGTAGATTAGCGCACAGGGAGGAGGAGGAAGAAGGTGCTGTAATCTTTTAAGCGTTGAACCAGGCAAGGGACACAGGATGATGCATATGAATCACGAGACAAATGTCGACTGAAAAAACAGGATTCTAAGGTTAGGCCCTTTTCTTCGCTAATGTCTGATCCTTTCTCCTTTGCCTCCAGATTTTTTTTCTGGTAGGATATGTACTCTAGAACACCTATGCTAAGCTACGTATTTTGATTGTGAAGATTTGCGATTCTGACAACATATTAACAACATGATCATCGAGGATGAGAGGGATTTGTAGTTGAGTACAACTATGACAATGTTGGTAGCCGTGTGAAGCCTGCCAGGGACGTAGATGAGATCACCGCATTTCTTGAGACCTTCCGGAAGATCGAGAACTGTGATTCACACAACCAACTCCAGCACGATCTTATTGAGCATCGGTGGCAACTCTAGGGGGGGGGGGGGGGGGGGGCTATCCCCATTTTTATTCATTTCTATTCGTGTGAGATTTGAACAATTTGGTGTTGTAATCATTAATTGAATTTGAACATTTATTGTAATGAAAACTATTGTTGTATCGTGAATTGCTTTTCGGGCCATTTATATATTTGTATGTTGAATTTATATTACGATTCCATTTGGTTCATATTATTGAAATGTGTAATTTATTCGATGCTATGTAAAATTTACGGTGCCGCGAGTGTTTCGGCGGAACAGATCGCGAAGTTTTGTCGGCGCCCTTAAATGCGTTTTGCGGGACCTATCTAATGCGACTGGTTTTGAAGATGACCGTTACAAATCAAACCGATTAGTTCGGTGTTGAAATGTGGACTTTCCACTCTTGGATGCAAATGAATAAAGTATCTAGGCCTCTTTAAGGGTTGCTGTTGCCCAACAAAAAAAAAAGTCCATGGGAAGGCACTTAGTTGCTCAGCCCATCTAACCATGGGCTGAGAACCGGCCCTCCCCCTCCGGGGCTCAGGATTCCCGTCCAAATCCGATATTCCGAGCTCTCCAGAAATCTCTTCCCGTTTCCCCCATCCTCTACAAGCACAACGAAGCGATCCATACACATACACTACACCGAGCCATCAAACCAACACTTTATCAGATCGAACGGAACCGAGAACCGAGGCAGCAAGGGATCGCGCGAGAAGAATTCAGAGGAAATCGGCAGCGATCGAGAGGCGCGGCGATGTTCTTCTTCTTCGTGGGCGGCGTGGAGCAGGGCGCGGGGCGGGTGCTCAAGGAGGCGGCCGGGCGGTGCGTGCGCTGCGGCGGCGCGGCCGACCTGGTGGAGACCGAGAAGGTGCTCAAGCTCTTCTTCGTCCCGGCGTGGCGGTGGCCCGGCAAGGACCCCGCCTACCTCTGCCGCGACTGCGGCCTCCTTGCGCCGGGCTCCCTCGGCGGCGGGGAGCTCCTCCCCCGCGCGGGGGCGGGGCAGTGCGGCGCGTGCAGCCGCGCCGTCGAGCCGCAGTTCCGGTTCTGCCCCTTCTGCGGCTCCGCGCTGTGAAGTGATGGATGCGCGTTGCAGGCGACCGCCCAGAGAGGAACAGAGTTACAGAGGTGATGGTGCTCTCTCTCTCAACTCTGAAGACAGTAGTACTACTAGGTTTGTGCAGCAGAGTTATCAGTAAGCTTTTTTTGGTTTTGCCAAAATTGTGCTGCCGTGCGTCCATGTAAATGTGGTGAAATGTTTGTAATAAACGAAATCGATAAAATTCGTCGCATCATCGGCGAATCACACCACACAAAATCTCAAAGCTCAATTTGCACTTCCAAGCAGAGACGATCATCATTCACCACAACGGGAACAGCCTACGAGCCGTGACCCGTGTGGTGATTTACGCAGCAGAATGCTACTAGAGACAGAAGAACATAGCACGCCTGCACATAGGCCAGTGATCAATCTACACGGCTTGCCCGTATCCTTGACCCTGAGGGGGAGCAGCGGGCTGGAATCAGTGTCCGTGCCCGTACCCCTGAGCAGGAGGAGGGTACTGTCCATACCCCTGCGCGTTTGGAGGGGGCGGGTACTGCCCGTACCCCTGCGCGTTCGGAGGCGGAGGGTAGTGCGCGTACGGCGCCTGCCCGTACATCGGAGCAGGGTGACCCATCGCGATCCCGTCGGGCTTGGGCTCGCCCGCCGACGACGGCCCCGCCACGGCCCCCGGGTATCCTGGCACAGCAGCAGCCGCCGCCGCCGCCGTGGCCGCAGCGGCGCGAAGCAAGAAGTAGGACTTGATCCCGAGCACGGTTGCGATGATGCTCAGGATGGCCGCCCTCCTGAACACGCCGTCCCTGACGAAGTAGCACCCCGTGTTGACCTCGCGCGTCACCGGCGCGTTCCACGCCGCGCCCTGCACGAAGTAGATCTCCGCGATCACCGTCGCCACCCTGCACGGACACACACAGCATATTCATCGGTCGTCGTCGTCGCCTGGATCGAATCGGAAGGAAGCTGAGCTCACCATGAGAGGACGGCGAAGACGACGCCGATGTTCCGCCTGGACGCGGAGAAGGCGGCGCCCCGGGGCTTGCAGCAGCCGCAGCAGCGGCCGGCGGCCGAGACGGTGATCTGGGCCGCCAGCAGCAGGAGCGCCGCGACCAGCCCCAGCGCGAACGCCGGGTTGCCGGGGTACACGCACTCGGTCTTGGACACCCCGATGTCATTCCGCTGCGCGCCGCAAGCACAAGCATCCCGATGTCAGCTCAGTTTCTTTGAGATCGGATGGATGGATGAACACGAGCGTGTACTTACCTCGAGCTTGGTGCCCTCGGCGATGAACCCCAGCACGGCGCTTCCGACCCCGAACAATCCTACCACGACGGACAGGACGATCACGCTCGTCTCCATTTCTCCAGTAATCTTTGAGCCGATGTCTCCCAGACCGAGAGGCTGTGAGACGGATGGGCGTAGACTTGAGAGGCGTGATCAAATGCAAATGGCCTGATGCCTTAGGTAGAGGACGCTGATGAGGTCGTCTCGTCAAGCTATTAGTTTTTTCTTCACGCGTATTCTTTGCCCATAAACAACCATTGTTACGGGCACCTTCCTGGCACCGGCTGGTGGGGAAAGCGAGGTCAAGATCACTGACGATCACGCCTAGTCGTATGCGGAAAGATCAACGCGCGACATGTCTGATATCATAGCTTATCAGTGAAGAAAATGACGTGGTTACTTCGATGCCAACTTGACCGGCTAGCATAGGGGACACGTACGTAAGCTCACGACTTGTTAGTCGTGAATTCGTGCTCCGATTCGCAGCGCTGGTAGATTTTTTAATGAAGCATTTCGCAGTGAAGGCCAATGCTTGGTCTTGGGGTAAAAGATAGGTTGGGTGGCGCGCACGCAGCCCTCGCGGACTGCTTAATCAAAGGACGCCAAACTTTTCTTTTTTCGAATATAAAAGGACACCTAACTTTACCTGACAAGCTAGCGATAACAAAGATTCTCAAAAAAAAAAAAAAAAAACTAGTGATAACAAATGATGTGTGGTATTGTGGTGCACCTACTAGGCTACTAGCTGATGGCAAAGTCAACTAGCAACGCAAGACGTGCATTTGTCAGGTTTAAGGATGCTGGCCGCTGATTACGACATTTTCGGAAGCCGATATGCTGTGTGCACTTTGTATAGAACATGATGAGCAGGCGGCCGGCCGATGCCTTGAACCAATAATGCTCTCTGCTGGATGGTGTCAAACAGTTCGCAGAATGTACCACGGCACTGTTCGTCACCATACCAATCAGGCTAGTCAACTCTGGCAAAGTTCTCTAGTGCTCTTGCCTACCGACTGTTGCGTTTCCTGAACTTGAACGACATAAGAGCAACTCTAGCAAATCATCATCAACTTGCATTTCCAATATCCCCGCAAAAGAAAACACCTTGGATTTCCAATATAGTTTTGCGTGCATTCCCAAAAAATGGCTCCGGACCTTAATGAAAACTCAGATTGCCGCAGCTTCTAAACAATGTTCCTCTTACTTTTCCGTACACTTTTTCTTCTGATAAAGAGGGCTCCCCCTACGATTTCATTTATCAAAAACTATAATGTCTAAGCAGAATAAAATAAAATAAAATAAAAGATAACATCGCTAGAGAATGCACTAGAATGCCTAAACTAGCAAGCTGAAGATAAGACCAACTGAAGAATCACATGGCTTCAGCAGGCACCAAGGCGACGGAAGGAACATTTGGAACATTGCTTATCACAGGAGTTTAAACGCAGTAAACTACTCCCTGTTATTGCATTTTTCTAATGAGGAGATTATAAATAATGCAAACCAATTGGGAGTTTCACTCGGGGATTCATATAGTGAGGTTTCCAAGCCGGTGAATGACTTGTTAGATTTGGAGGCGGAGCGTGCCTTAGAAACTATTCGTAATATTGCCGCGGTTAAACCAATGAATGACAATGAGATTGATGCATTAGGGGTTAGAGTGCTCGATAATATGTGTGTGGATCTAGCACCATCCAATCATGAGTCTGAGGACGATGATATGCCCATAGAGAACGCAGTTTTTTGTTCCAATGAGCCCGGTTATGAGGATCGGGAGTCAGGACCAAGTAAACCTAAGCGTAAGTGGAAACGGAAAATTTATCCCGATTCTGCAGTTCGTCGGAGTGCTAGGATTCGGACTACTAAAAAATTTCATGACGAGTGATGAAAGGAATCTTTTGGAATAGCAGAGGTCTGAAAGACTTGGCTAAAAGAAGGTTTCTTGCTGAGGCTTCTTTGGAGCATCGTTTAGATTTTATTGCTCTATCGGAAACTGGTAGAGACAACTTTGCGCCCCAGTTCCTTTCCTCTCTTGCGGGTGGGGTTGATTTTGATTGGCATTGCCTCCCTCCGCGAGGAAGATCGGGTGGTATCTTGCTGGGTGTGAGATGCGATTCGCTTGAAGTTCGGAGTGTAGTGATGGGTGACTTCGCCGTTAAGTTTCGAGTCAGGTCTAAGGTTGATGGTTTTAACTGGGCGTTGGTGGCGGTTTATGGTGCCGCACAACCCGAGCTGAAACCGGAATTTTTGGCGGATCTTGTTCGGATTTGTGGGTCCGAGCAGCTTCCAATCTTAGTTGGGGGTGACTTCAACATCATTAGGAGGAGAGAGGAGAAGAATAATGATAATTTTGACGGCAGATGGTCGTTTATGTTCAATACTATTATAGAGAGCTTGGATCTGAGAGAGATAGAACTTTCTGGTAGAAAGTTTACCTGGGCTAACTCTCTGCCCAACCCGACTTACGAAAAGCTTGATCGCGTTCTTGCGAGTGTGGAGTGGGAACAGAAGTTCCCGCTTGTGACGGTTCAAGCTCTTTCACGGGGTTTTTCTGACCACACACCCCTGTTCGTTGACTCATGGGAGCCGAACCACGTGGGAAACAAAAACACCTTTTCTTTTGAGATGGCCTGGTTCGAACGCGAATGATTCCTAGACCTGATCGCTAGGGAATGGGCGAAGGGTGTAGGCGGTAGGACTGCGGTCGAGCGTTGGCAAAATAAGATTAGGAGTTTGAGAAGTTTCTTACGGGGCTGGGCTAAGCACCTTAGTGGGGTATATAAGGTTGAGAAGGACAGGCTCCTCTCTCTTATACAGAATCTGGATGTTAAGGCTGAATCAACGATTCTGCTGCCTGCTGAGCTCCAGGTTAAAACTGACGCAGAGAAGAGGTTGAAAGAACTTCTCCGCGAAGAAGAATTGAAGTGGGCTTTGCGGGCTAAGGTTCGCAAAGTGGTCCAAGGGGACGCGAATACTCAATTCTTTCATCTGATTGCTAATGGTAAGCACAGAAAGAAGAGAATTTTCCAACTTGAGCAAGATGAGGGCACTATTTTAGGACAGGATAACCTAAAAACATATATAACCGAGTATTATAGGCAGTTGTTTGGCCCTCCGGAGGATAATTGTGTATCTCTCGATGAGTCCAGAACTGAGGATGTGCCTCAACTCTCGGCAGCTGAAAATGATATTCTGGTTGCCCCATTTTCGGAGAAGGAGGTGTTTGATGCTATAGCACAGTTGAAAAATAACAAGGCTCCCGGACCGGATGGATTTCCGGTGGAGTTCTACAAAAAGTGCTGGCATATTATTAAGGGGGATTTGCTACCTATGTTTCATGATCTGTTCTCTGGACAGCTTCAATTATTTCACTTGAACTTTGGAACTATCACACTGCTTCCGAAGAAGACGGATGCTGTGAGAATTGAGCAGTTCAGGCCGATCTGCCTTCTCAATGTTAGTTTTAAAATCTTCACCAAGGTCGGGACCAATAGGCTCACACAGATTGCGCATTCCGTGGTGCAGCACTCCCAAACCGCTTTCATGCCGGATCGCAACATCCTTGAAGGGGTGGTCGTCCTTCATGAAACACTCCATGAAATCCATTCCAAGAAGTTAGATGGTGTCATTTTTAAGGTGGATTTCGAGAAAGCGTACGATAAGGTTAAATGGCCCTTTCTCCAACAGGCATTGCGTATGCAAGGTTTTGATGAAGCCTGGCGACGCCAGGTTGAATCATTTACGCAAAAAGGGAGTGTGGGAATTAAAGTGAATGACGATATTGGTCATTACTTCCAGACACATAAAGGCCTAAGACAAGGAGATCCGATGTCCCCTATCTTGTTTAACATTGTGGTTGATATGTTAGCCATCTTGATAGGAAGGGCTAAGGAGAATGGTCAAGTGGGTGCCTTGGTACCTCATCTGGTTGATGGAGGTGTATCCATCCTTCAGTACGCTGATGATACAATCATCTTTATGGAGCATGACCTGGCCAAGGCAAGAAATATGAAGCTGGTGTTATGCCTTTTCGAACAATTGACTGGGTTAAAGATTAACTTTCATAAGAGCGAGCTGTTCTGCTTTGGTAGAGCCAAAGACGAACAGGAAGCTTACCGGCAATTGTTTGGGTGCGATTTGGGGGATTTACCTTTCTCTTACCTAGGTATTCCAATCCACCATAGAAAGCTGACCAATAGAGAATGGAAGTGCATTGAAGACCGGTTCGAGAAGAAACTGAGTTGCTGGAAGGGCAAGCTCATGTCATATGGAGGCCGATTAATTTTGATTAATTCGGTGCTCACGAGTATGCCTATGTTTCTCTTATCGTTCTTTCAAGTCCCAGTTGGTGTTAGGAAAAGACTGGACTTTTATCGATCGCGTTTCTTTTGGCAAGGTGATGATCTAAAAAGAAAATACAGACTTGCAAAATGGGATATCATCTGTAGACCGAAAGACCAAGGGGGTATTGGTATTGAGAATCTTGAAGTCAAGAACAAATGCCTTCTTAGCAAGTGGCTGTGGAAGCTTTCTTTTGAGACTGATGCCATGTGGGCCCAAATCCTTCGCAGCAAGTACCTACAGACAAAGTCCTTGTCTCAGGTCACAGTCAGGCCAAATGACTCGCCGTTCTAGAAAGGCCTGATGAAAGTCAAACAATCTCTGTTTAATAGGACAAAGGTTGTTATTGGCAACGACGCTAGTACACGATTCTAGGAGGATACTTGGCTCGGTGAGACACCCTTGGCCATTCAATATCCGTCTTTATATCGTATTGTTCAACGACGTGAGGTGTTCGTTGCTACGGTGTTTCAATCCAACCCCCTTAATATTCAGTTCAGACGGTCGTTAGTGGGCAATCGTTGGGAAGAATGGCTCCGTCTAGTTCGGAGACTAATGGATGTCCATCTTTCTCAACAACCCGATGAATTGCGCTGGAAACTGACTAGGTCTGGAGTTTTCACGGTTAAATCAATGTATATTGATGTGATTAATTCGAGCTCCATTCCTACCTCCAAGCATGTTTGGGCTGTCAAAGTTCCTTTGAAAATAAAAGTGTTTATGTGGTTTGTCCATAAACAGGTTATTTTAACCAAGGATAACTTGATTAAGCGTAATTGGACAGGACCTACGAGGTGTAGCTTCTGTGATCGGGACGAGACGATCAAGCATCTCTTTTTTGATTGCCCGCTGGCCAGAGTTCTTTGGCAGACGGTTCACATTGCTTTTAATATTACTCCACCGAATTCTGTCACTACGTTATTTGGGACATGGCTCACTGGGGTTGAGCCTGAATTAGCGAGACACATTCGTGTTGGAGTTTGCGCTTTGTTGTGGACTATCTGGACTTGCAGAAATGATTTGGTTTTTAACAGAACATCACGTATTCATTTTTGCAGGTTATTTTCCGAGCCACGGCCATGATCCGTTCATGGTCGCTACTCACTCCGATGGTGGCCAGGGAGCATTTGGTTACTGGATCTATCCGCTGGGAGATGGTAGCTCGGGATATCTTCAACCGGTTTGGATGGCGGTCATGTAATAGGATAGGCAATTAGTTTACCTATCTATATTTAGCCAGCCGGTTGTGGCGTCTTATCTTGGCTAGTCTGTGTGTCCAGCCTCTTTTGCTCTGTGTGAGCTGTCTTTTTATTACTTTTCAGTCGGAGACTTTGGAACCTTGTTGGAACCTTTTCTTTCGTTAATAAGATGGCCGTATGCATCACTCTGATGCAGAGGCCGGGGAGATCCCCCTTTTCGAAAAAAAACTTAAGCTACTCCCTTTCATCCATATTAATTGACGTACACTTAGTACAAGACAAAGTGACTTCCCCCTATCAAAATGTAAGACGCTTTTTGACACTATAATAGTGTCAGAAAACATCTTATATTTGATATGGAGGAAGTACATAGCAAGGACCAAAAGTGTCGCCTGTTGAACATGTGTACATGTACGTAGGTCTGGGTTCTGCATATGCAGTACCTGTAGTATCTGTCTCCCTCTGTATGTACGTGTATCTTAGGAGACAAGATACCGGTCGCATACCTTGTACCTATATATATGTGCCTAGTGCACGATCAATCAATTATCGATGCACCAAATCATTCTCTACATGGTATCTATCGCAAGTCGATCTTCTAGCTTCCGCTAACCCTAGCCGCCGCCTCGGGCCGCCACCGCCGCCGCGACCTCCCGCCGCCGCCGCCGCCGCCCCAAGCCGCCGCCACCACCCCTCCTCCCCGCGCGCCACCTCCCACCGCGCGCCTCCATGCCGCGCCGCCCCTTCCCGCCGCGCCGCCTGCCTCCCGCCGCCGTGCCGCCTCTCCTTAGCCGCGCCGCCGCCTCCCTCCCCACGATCTATCGCCATGTCTTCCAACGCCTCCACCTACTCCAACCCCTTCGCCGTCGACCCTCCGAGATCCGCGACATCAACGTCCATGCCCGCGTCCCCGTGACCCTCGACGCCTCCAACTCCACGTACTTCGCGTGGAAGACGTACTTCACGCTGCTCTTCCGCGAGAACAATCTCGTGGATCACGTGGATGGCACCGTAGACTCCCGCACCATGGTGGCCGACGCCGAGTGGACCGCGATCGACGCCACGATCATCCGGTGGTTCTTCATCACCATCTCCAAGGACTTGTTCCACACGGTCGTGAGTGCCGGCGACGACGCCCGCGCCCTGTGGGTCAAGCTGAACGGCCTCTTCACCGACAACCAGCTTCAGCGCCGCGTTTTTCTGCAGCAGGAATTTTTTGACTGTCACCAGGATGAACAGTCCATTGATGACTACTGCCGCCGCCTGAAGACGTTGGCGGACGAGCTCCGTGACATTGGAGCCAAGGTGGACGACGACCTCCTCCTCAGCACGCTCACCGCCGGCCTCAACGAGGACTTCGGCAACGCCGCCTCTAACCTCACCTTGATGCCGGAGCCCTCCTTCCCCAAGTTTGTGGCGTACTTGAGGTTGGAGGAGCGCCGGATGAAGGGGGTCAAGAAGCGTGTGCAGCACCACGCCCTCGCCGCCGGCACCTCCCGCGGCGCCCCTCCACCGACCGCCCCACCCGCGCCGCGCCAGCAGCCGCCGCCACCAGCGCCTCCGGGGTACTTCCCCCTCCCGCCCGCGCCTCCCGCCCTTCCCGCTGCCCCCCAGCAGCCGGGTGGCGGGCGCCGGGGCAACTGCCGCAGGGGCGGCCGCAAGCAGCAACAGGCGCCGGGGGGGGGGGCGTCAGTCGCAGCAGGTGACTCCCCCATGGACGTACGGCACCAACCCGTGCACCGGCGTCGTCCACGCCTACTCCATGCCGGTCCCTCGGGCTCCGGGCATCCTTGGGCCCCGCCCGGCGGGTCACCAGGCCCTCTTCGCCGCGCCGAACGCCGCTCCCTAGAGGTCCGCGCCGGCGCCCGCCTACGGGTCCGCGCCGGCCTATGGCGCCGCCGCCACGCCGGCCTATGGGATCGCGCCCTCCTACGGCGCCGCCGCTGCTCCGGCCTTCGGGGCTGCTCCCGCGCCGGCCTACGGCGGGTTCTACCCTCCTCAGGCGCCGCCGCCGTGGGACCCGGCCTTGCTCGCCGCACTGCACTCCGCCCCGTCACCGAGCTCCTATGGTGGCGGTGGTGACTGGTACATGGACTCGGGCGCCACTGCTCACATGACTGCTCATCCCGGTAACCTCACATCTGCCACTCCCGTTCATACTCCCACCCGTATCACCGTTGGTAATGGTTCCTCCCTACCCATTACTCACGTCGGTCATATGTCTTTTCCTTCTACTTCTACTCCTATGCATATGTCTAATGTTCTTGTGTCTCCTGACTTAGTCACTAATCTTGTTTCCGTTTGTCGCCTTACTCGTGAGAATCCTATAACTGTTGAATTTGACGATATCGGTTTTTCTGTGAAGGACGCCCGTACACGGATGGTGCTCCACCGATGTGATAACCCGGACGAGCTTTATCCAGTGCATCCCTCCGGCGCCACCACCACCCGTCGCCCCGCCGCCTTCGCCGCCAGTGTCGATCTTTGGCATGCCCGTCTCGGTCATCCCAACTCCACCGCTATGCGTCAGATTCTTCAAAGTTTTTCTTTCTCATGTAATAAAGTCGACGATCACTCTTGCGAGGCTTGCCGTCTTGGCAAGCACGTTCGTCTTCCCTTTAGTGAGTCTACAAACATTTCCACCTTTCCGTTTCGGTTGTTGCATAGTGATGTTTGGACGTCCCCGGTTGCTAGCAACACGGGCTATTTATACTATCTGGTGATATTAGATGATTTTACTCATTATGTGTGGACCTTCCCTCTCCGTCGCAAGTCCGACGCTCTTGCCACACTCACCGCTTTTTATTCATATGTCACCACACAGTTCGGTCGTCCTATTCTCGGCTTGCAAACTGACAACGGCAAGGAGTTTGACAACGTCGCCGTCCGCAATTTACCTGCGTCCCACGGCACCATCTTTCGCCTCACCTGCCCCTACACGTCTCAGCAGAATGGTCGCGCCGAGCGCGTCCTTCGCACGCTTAACGACTGTGTCCGCACGTTGCTCTTCCACTCCTATGTGCCTACTCGGTTCTGGCCGGACGCGCTCGCGACCGCCAACCTCCTCATTAACATTCACCCTTGTCGTTCCCGCTGGAACTACACCCCTCACCAGCTCCTCTTCGGTGCGGTTCCATCTTATGATGGTCTTCGCATTTTCGGGTGTCTCTGTTATCCTAGCACCGCATCCATTGCTCCTCACAAACTCGCGCCCCGGTCCCTTCCTTGCATCTTCCTTGGCTATCCTCCCAACACCAAAGGTTACCGGTGCTATGATCCAGTCTCCCACCGCGTTTTCACTTCGCGGCATGTGTACTTTGATGAGCTCGTGTTCCCGTTTCAGCAGGTACCGTCACCTTCGGAGTCTCCTGCGGCGCAGTTCGCCCCTGCCTCCACCTTTGGCGGACCGCCCAGCCGCGCCCCGGGTCCGGCCCTGCCCGCGCTCCCCGCGCCGGCGGCTCCTGGCGCTGCGGCCCCAGCCGCGGCCCCCGACGCAGCGGCCTCCTCGGCCGCCTCCGCGGCCCCCGACGCCGCGACCCCCGTCGCCGTGGCCTCCTCGGCCGGCCCCGCCGCGGCCCCCGCCGTGGCCCCCGTCGCCGCGGCTCCCTTGGCGGCTCCCGTCGCCACGGCTGCACCCCTCCCCGGTGTGGTCACTCGGGCTCGGACTGGGACCCTGCGTCCCAGCACGCGCTATCCGTCGGACGAGTACGCATGCGTGGCTTCTACCTCGACGCCGTCACCGCTCCCCACCTCCGCTCGCGCAGCCCTTCGGGATCCGAACTGGCTAGCTGCGATGCGTGAGGAGTTTGACGCCCTGCAGCGCAACCGTACGTGGCAGCTTGTCCTGCGGCCACCCCGTGCCAATTTCATCACTGGCAAGTGGGTCTTCCGCCACAAGACTCGTCCCGACGGTTCTCTCGAGCGCTACAAGGCGCGTTGGGTGGTGCATGGTTTTCGCCAGCGCGCCGGCGTGGACTTCACCGACACCTTCGCCCCGGTTATTAAACCGGGCACGATTCGCGCCGTTCTCTAGCTTGCTGTTTCTCGCGCTTGGCCTGTCCACCAGCTCGATGTGTCTAATGCTTTCTTGCATGGCCATCTCGACGAGCAGGTGTTCTGTCAGCAGCCGACTGGTTTCGTCGACACCGACTATCCGGACCACGTGTGCTTGCTCTCCCGTTCTCTCTACGGGTTGAAGCAGGCACCTCGGGCCTGGTACCAGCGGATCGCGGCCTTCCTCCAGCAACAGGGGTTCCGGTCCACACGGTCCGATGCCTCCCTGTTTGTCTACCACCAGGGCCACGCCACCGCGTACCTCCTCCTGTACGTCGACGACATCATCCTGACTGCGTCCTCGCCAGCGCTTCTTCAGCAGATCACAGCTCGCCTCGGCACCGAGTTCGCCCTCAAGGACTTGGGGGCTCTTCACTACTTCCTCGGCATCGAGGTAGTGCGCCGGGCTACTGGCTTCTTTCTGCACCAGCAGAAGTACGCCTATGAGCTTCTGGAGCGCGCGGGCATGCTTAATTGCAAGCCTGCTTCCACGCCTGTCGATACGAAGGCTAAGGTGTCCGCCGTCGAGGGCTCTCCGGCGTCCGACGCTCCCTTCTACCGCTCCATCGTCGGTGCGCTTCAGTACCTCACACTGACGCGTCCGGACATTCAGTATGCTGTCCAGCAGGTGTGCCTTCACATGCATGCTCCTCGTGACACCCATTGGGCTCTCGTGAAACGTATACTTCGGTACATACGTGGCACCACAACCATGGGTCTCACCCTGACGGCCTCGCCCGACACCAGCCTTGTCGCCTACTCCGACGCCGACTGGGCTGGGTGTCCCGACACTCGACGCTCCACTTCCGGCTACTGCGTCTACCTCGGGCCCTCTCTGATTTCGTGGTCGTCTAAACGACAACCCACGGTCTCACGATCGAGCGCCGAGGCCGAGTATCGGGCCGTGGCCAACGCCGTCGCGGAGTGTTCCTGGCTACGACAGCTCCTCCAGGAGTTGCTATGTGAGGTCACCAAGGCGACGCTCGTCTACTGTGATAACGTCTCCGCAGTGTACCTCGCTGCCAACCCTGTCCATCACCGATGGACGAAGCACATCGAGCTCGACATCCACTTCGTCCGGGAGTACGTCGCACTTGGTCGTGTTCGTGTTCTACATGTGCCCACCGATCAGCAGTTCGCCGATGTGATGACGAAGGGACTACCCACCTTGACTTTCGAGGGTTTTCGGTCCAGTCTTTGCGTCACCGGCGACGCTTCGACTGCGGGGGGGTGTTGAACATGTGTACATGTACGCAGGTCTGGGTTCTGTATGCAGTACCTGTAGTATCTGTCTCCCTCTGTATGTATGTGTATCTTAGGAGACAAGATACCGGTCGCACCCCTTGTACCTATATATATGTGCCTAGTGCACGATCAATCAATTATCGATGCACCAAATCATTCTCTACATCGCCTTCGAATCAACTCAAAAACTTCATTGTATCCTGAGCACCCCAACGCGCCACCCTGGAGCAACACAATAAACCATTTGCGCACCAACTTTTGAAATTCAACCATACTTCATACATATATTACATACTGAATGAATACTAGTTCATAGTCAGCATGATCCAAGGTCGAAGGGAACCTCCTCCTCTATGGCATGGCGGCGGGCCTTGGTGCGAGATTCGTCAAGGGTCCCCTAGAGCTCGAGGTGCTCCAGAGCTCGGTGCAATGGTGCGGCAGTAGGCACGTGCAGTCTCGACAATCCAAATGGAGTCATGGGACTACACCATCATGATTTCCACCCTCCTCGTCTCTCCTCAAGGGCCCTCTAGGCGTGGTCCCCTAGGCTAAGCCAACAAGCATGAGTCGGAGGAGTCCTCCTTGTCCCCGTTGTTGTCATCATCGACATCCGCGGCGGCGGCATAATCCCGCTCTACCCAAATCTCATTCTTAGTTGGAGGAGAAGGAGGGTTGCAGGAGGAAGAGCTCGCCTCAAGTGAGCGGTTGAACCGCACAATCATGTGGCTAGCGACACAACAAGCCTTCGACGACATGGGTAGGCTACAGATCTAGCGACGATGGGTGGGAGGCGGAAGGGAGCAGAGTTGTGGGTAGAGGAGAGGAGTCAGCAGTGATGAAACTTGGCGGGAAAGACCGCGTGTGGGAAGCGAGCCCGGGTAGGGAATGCGCCGCCACCGGCAATGAATAGGTGAGTTTCTCGATGGCAAATATGCCTAAGGGAGTTGTATGGACGGGGACACCATTAAATGAGAGCGAAGATGGCACTACAAGCTCCCTCCACCCAAATGATTGGGTTTAGAGGGCACCCCCCCCCCCCCCCCCCCCGCGTTCACCAAACCTTAAAATATGAAGGATACACCCCAATTTTTGGAGGTATAGTGAATATACTAGAGTGAGTTTTTCACTCCTAATCTTTATATTATGTATTATTAGTTCTATATCGATAATACCGTAGTTTGTCTAACAAAATGTACGATTGTCTGGACCTTGGTATCCAAGTTAACATATGAATCAAATTTACAAAAACTCTATTCTTGCCGGGTGGAATCTCTCCCTAATGATGGAGTTCTTGGTGGTGAAATAAGTGATCTTATAAGTGGAGGAATCCGGGATTGATCCAAGTGAAGCAATTCCTTCTGGATCTCCCCTCTTCTCTTCTCTTCTGCTGTGGTGATGTTTTATTCACCTCTCGTCTGTCTAATGTCTCTATACCTTCACGAATGTTGGAGGGCTAGAAGAGGCAGTGGCGCCGCCAGCTGGTAGAAGAGATCTAGTATGAGTGCCTACACTCGTAAGAGTATCCGGATTCACTTTTGTTGGTTTCACGTCAACAGGGAAAGTTTCTTATCACCCCTCTATCTACTTGAAGTCTCAAATACGGTGTTAACTTTCTCCAAATATATATGATCCTGCAATCAAAGCACCTAACCAAGATTTATATGTTTTCAACAAATATGGAATGAAGTACGAGCGAAAATCGGCAAAAACCCACGATATAAAATAGAGAGATCATCTACTTTAGAAATAGCATCACGAAAAACTTAAATAATCTTAAGTGTAAAGTAAATAAATGAGGATTTGAAACCCTCCTCCCCCCCCCCAAAAACATTTTCCTATTTGACTTGGATATAGAGTTATGATGTTGCTAGTACGAAATGAAGGGGCGGGGGGGGGGGGGGGATGCAAAAACAACTGGGGAACACATTTGGCATTTGAGTTAACTCCCCATGCACACCGGGGTGTGTGTGTGTGGGGGGGGGGGGATTTAATCACTTCGCCACAAACGAGAACCTGAATAATCTGAACTACTCCCTTCGTCTTTGTGTGCAAGTCACTTTGTTTTTTGTGTCAAACTTTGACTTATCATTTTGCTAAACAAAATATGAGTTATATGTCATAAAAATACCATCAAAACGATCTTTGAAATGTGCATCCATTGACATGCTTTTTGTGGCATGTAATTCATATTTTGTTGGTAAAATTAATGGTCAAAGTTAGACCTACAAATATGAAGTGGCCTTGTATAAAAAATGGCGGGGTAGTTGAGGATTTGACACCCACATCTTGTATTTCAGAAGGATCTAAGGTTACATTGATTCTACAAAGATGAATAAGGAAAACACAAAATCATCACCCGCCTTTGTGATTCTAGAAACATGAATAGGGAAAACACAAAATCATCACCTGCCTTTGTGTGCGGGCTTAATCAATGACCAAATACGAGAACGGCAACACAAGGAAATCAACGCAAATACCCTAAGGACTGCATCAAAGCATGAACGAAAACCACCATCAAACCCAATAGATAAAAAAACTTGTTATAGGGGGAAAATAAACCTCTAAACCCTAGAACTCCACCCAACCGAGAAACGAGAGGGGAGAAGAACCGAGGAAGCGAAGCAGAAATGACACCAAGTCTGCACTAGTATAGTGCTACTGATAACGGGTGTCATAACCTAAAAAACAACAATTCGAAATGTCTAAAAAGAAACTACGAAAGCAGCCCAAGAACCTTAGAAAATTAAATTAAAAAAAGAATGTTCAAACCTCCTCATGCATGAATCGTGACAAGAACAAACCAACGACCATGAATTCGACTTACTTACACGCAAAAATAGAAAAAAGGACCGCCTATACAGCAGGCGCCTAAAAAATGTTTCGCGTTAGTCACATTCAATCATGTCCGTTAGATCTCCGTCCAACAGTTTAAAGGTCGTCTCCCCCCTCCCGGTATCTTCGAGAACGCATGATCCAATCCAGCAGCCCTCACACAACCGTCCTCGGACCCATCCCTAACCACCGGCCTCTACTACCCGCAGCCGGCGGGCGCTACCATGTGCCACCTCACCACCCCACCCTTCCCTCAACCTCCCCCACCGTCGTGCTACACATTGCCCCTACCATCCCTCTAAGTCGCGCCCAAACAACTCCGGTGAACGCCCCATTGGTTACGATTCAGATTAGCTCCTGCCGGCTACCACCAGCTCCCAATCATACACGACTTGGCCTCGCCATGACCGGCGCTATTCACGCCATCCTCGTCTTCGGCCTAAGAGCATCTACAAGCGAGTCTCTCATACCCGTCTCAAAACACCCGCGTAGGCCGTCCGGTCAGTGACCGGTCACAAAAAATCGACCCAACCGGACCTCTCAAACTACGAACGAACGCCCGGGCTGACCGGCACACCTCATATCCAGCCCAAATATAGGGCGGATATGGGGCGGCCCGGGCACGCCCGGGCGCGTCCTCCTGACAGGCCCGGCCCACCACGGACCCCACAAAAAACCCCAATCCGGGCGGCAAGCTCAAACCCTAGCTCACTCTCTCCCTCTCTCGCTCCCTCTGTCCACTCCTCTTCCTCTCCGGTTCCGATCCCATCCACCACCATGAGCAGCTCCGGCAGCGACTCTGGCTTGGAGCTCGATTACGAGGAGGAGATGGCCCTCCGCATTGCGCTGGAGCGGTCCAAGGTGGATACCGATGGCAGCTCCGGATCTGGAGCGTCGCCGCACCTCCCGCACCGGCGTAGCGTGGACACCGGAGCTGGACCCTCCCGGCCCGTGGAGAAGGCTCGGGTGGCAAGGCTGAAGCGGGAACAGGACAGGGCGGTCCGTCAGATGAAGGGCTCATCGTCCTCTCCAACTCCGACTCCGACAGCGGCGACAGTTGTACCTCGTCGTCCGACGACCAAGACCCTCCACCGGCCGCAGGCACCTACAGCTGCGCTGGTGACTGGAAGGGCAAAGGCCCGGCGAGGAAGTGGTGATTCCGGCCCCCCTCCTCCTCAATATTTATATCGTTTTTAGTTGTAGAAGTTTATGAACTTGTCCATGGACGAACTATGATCTTTTGGATGTGGTGAAGTATGTTTCTGTCCGATTGCAGCCGATCTTGTGTTCCTTTGCAGCTCAATTTTGTTGTCCGTCGCCTGATCACGTAGGATAGATCAACGTGTGCATGGGTAGTATGGATATAAGGTGCCGGATATGAGATACGCGGATGCAGAATGACAAATATGAGGAGTGCCCGGTCCGTGCCCGCGGACGCGCCCGGGCGCGTCCATGGGCGTTTGAGGGGCCGGATTTGCTAAGTCCAACTGTAGATGCTCTAATGTGAACGGCCTCAAGAAAAATTTAAGGCACATAATGTTTAGCAAAACCAATAAAAAAATCGACTGTACAAAAGAAAAATCAAATGACTGAAGAATAGCGAACACGAGTAAATTAATATGATAGTGTTGGTACCGCACAGTGCACAATCTGAAAGCTCAAACACGCCAAACTTGCACAACAAAAACTCTCTGGAACAGAAATGACACGAATCAATCGGAAGACATAGCAGTTACGACGGAAGCAACACTAAAGCAAGAGTACATCGGGACGGAGACGGTAGAAGCAAGAGTACGCCCTACACAGCTTCTGAGTGTTGTGGAGCGGCAGCAGGCTGGCCGATCGCGATGCCGTCGTGCTTGGTCTCGCCCGCTGCCGACGGTCCCGCCACGGTCCCCAGGGTAGCGGTAGTACCAGCACCCGCCGCCGCCGCCGCCACGTAAAGCACGATGTAAGATATGATCCCGAGCACGGTGGCGACGATGCTCAGAATGGCCCCCATCCTGAAGACGCCGTCCTTGAGGTAGGTACATCCCCGGCCCTGTGTAGTTCTGCGCGTCATGGGGGCATTCCCGAACGCACCTTGCAAGAAGAACCACTCCGCGATCAACGCCGCTATCCTGCACACGCATACACAACATATATCGCCCGTTGATTTGATCGTCGTCACCTATCATGCATGGACTATGAGCACGGAAGCTCACCATGAGACGAGGCAGAGGAGGGCGCCAACGCCAATGATCTTCTTGGACCTGGAGCTCTTGGACCCGGAGAAGCCGGCGCCCCGAGGCTTGCAGCAGCCGCAGCAGCCGCCGACGGCGGAGGCGGTGATCTGGGCCACCAGCAGCAGGAGGGCCGCCACTAGCCCCAGTGCGTATGCCGGGTTGTCAGGGTAGACGCACTCGTTCCTGGATATCTTGATGTCATTCGGCTGCGCGCCACAAGCGTCGCCGGTCCGTTTTAGTTTTCTTCAGATGGATCCTACGACTACTAGATTACCAGACTGCTAGTGTACTTACCGTGAGCTTGGTGCCCTCGGCGATGAACCCCAGCACAGCGCTTGCTACCCCAAAAACCGCTACCACGACGGACAAGACGATCACGCCCGTCTTCATTTCTCTGGCTGATGTTTCAGTTGATGTCTCGCTCTCGTTGGCTGCTTCCTCTTTTTGTCCGATCGAGATGATTAAGATCGAGAAGCCGCCGTGAGATGGATTGATATGGAAGCCGTGTTCTGATGCTTATATAGTATGGAGCACGCTGTGCACGTCGGCATGCTACTAGTTTTCCACGACGAGGTGCAATCACGCGTACTCTTTGTCCACAAGCAAACGAACAAACATTGTTTCGCACTGGCTGGCGAGGACCGCGAGGTTAAGGCTGACCATCATGCATAGTCGTATCCGAAAAAGATCATCTAACGACAAGCCTGGACTGCCTGATGATGACTCAGCTGCTGGCTTAAGCAAAGGAGACCCTTTTTTGCAATTTAGCTGCATGTAAGTTGCATGAAATTTTATTTTGGGTCAGTCAATTTTGTGTGCCGTTGATCTTGCTTTGTGATTCGTGCTGTTATTTTTTTCTGGTTTGTTCTCTAAGGTGTTTGGTTGTGTTAAATAGATGAAGCCCATTACCAGGTGCGACCCAGCCATTCCCCTTTCTTCATTTGTTTTTGCTGTTTTCACTTTTATTTTCATTTTTCTCTAGTAGTTGGTTTTTATTCTATTTCTTTTGTGTCTATCTTTGGGATATTGGGTGAGTATAACTGTATGCACACAAATATTGCACAATATGTGCCAAAATTGCACTATTATATGATTAATCTTTGCATATTAATAAAAGTACAATTTCAGTGAAAAGTTGTGTGCGAGTTTTTTTCTTTCTTCTCAAAGGGTAATAGCAATGCCACTAATTCATTCATTCTTATAAATTTTATTATTTAAACTTTGTTTTAGTTTTATTTTCATTTCTTCTTTAAGGTAATACAAATGCCACTCAATCATTCCTTTTGTAGGAAACTTATTTTTTGCGAAAATCACATTATTATATATTTTTTCTTGCATATTTTATGTGTATATCCTTTGCAATTTTTTTTGCTTTAGATTTTTTTTCATTTTCTCAAGGGGTAATACCGATGCCACTAATTCATTCTTTCTTAGAAAACTTCTTATTTTTTTCTACTTATTAGTATATATATTTTTTCCATTTTCTTAAAGGGTAATACCGATGCTACTAATTCATTCTTTCTTAGAAAATTTTATTTTTGTTTCTTTAACTTTTTCAGTATATTAGTGTAGGGGGATGAGAAGGCCAGAGAAAGTAAAAGTTTTTATGTTATATCATTTACACACAGTTGCAGAATATTATTTTCATCTAAATTTATTGTTAAATCACTCCCATGATTCATTTTTTCTTACAAAGAAATTTGCAATTCTTTGTTTTTCCTCTGTTCAAATTGTCATTAGCTCCACTCCCATGTACAAGTGAAATAGTATGCAGAATTTAAATAAAATTCATACGTACCATGGGATTCAAGTACACATAAAAATCACGGAGCTCTTGTTGATCTACACCTGAAAGAAGTACCAGCCCTATGCATGAATATCAATGTCCACTGCACACACAGTGTGCTACAGCTTGGCATTGAAGTAAAAAAAGAAGAAGTGAGCAGTTAGTATGAACGATCGAGTAGGAAGCATGCAGACATGCAAGCAAATCTATTGAATGCAATTTGTAGTGAATCGACTGACTCTAAATGGAAAACCAATCAACTTACGTGTATTTGATCCCTTTTTTTTGCTAATGTTAAGCAAAGAAGACGTAACCGTATGGATACTTCCTGGCATGAAGCCCCGGTAGATTGCATAATCAAAAGGTCCATAGACATGGTTGCAATTTTATTACCTCTGTTGTTCTTTGTACTGTCATGATTAAAGATGAATAGATTGAAAATTTCTCGCAAAAAAAACAAAAAAAGGCATGCTCTATATGACAACTTGTGGATTGTGGTGCGTGTAGCTAGGCGGTGGTCGCTGATTGCAAAACTATTTTTTTTCTTCTAAAAGGGGATACCCGGCTCCGCTCATCATAATGCACACAACCATTTTATTAAATTACTATTTAAAGTATTACAAGTTTTACAGTAGTTGGCATTTTTTGGAGCCGTTCGTTTGTCTCGATCTAACGGCGCATACATACGTAGTACTCGAAAGTACGCGGATGAAAGTACTCGAAAGTACTATTAGTCTAGGGGCATTTTAGTCCTAGGAAATATATGACAAGGTGGGGCCCTCTCGTCCAATGCAAAACCGCCGCCCCTCTCCTCCAATGCAAAACCGCCGCCCCTCTCGTCCAATGCAAAGCCGCCGCCGTGCTCCTTCCCCTCTTCCATCACCATTGCAACCGCGGCCATCTCCTAGCCTTCTCCTCCTTCTCGCGGCCGCAACTTTGCTCTTCCCATCTTCCACATCCACCCCCTCTTCCATCCACGCAAGATCCTCGATGGAGCAGCAGATCGAGCACATCGGCGGCGGCGAGAACGCCGACTTCGTGGAGATCGCCGGCGGCGACCAGGTCAAGATGGCCAGGTTGACGGAGATCCGTTCTTGGTTTCACAACATATTGCAGATGAACTGGACGGCAATGGCCACTTTGAAGCAAATGACGAGGAGGGAGAGGGCAAAGCTTTCCCCCCCCCCCACCCGCACAACCGATGCACAAGGTCGAGATCCTCCTCTGGGCGATGGAGCAGGCCGATTCGTCTAGCCCGTGGACCAGGCATAGGTGGTGGGCGTTCAGATCCAGGGTAGAGCATCCACTGGATCAGGAACCCACGGTGCACGAGGTGCCGTTGCAGATTGTGGAGCCTCCAACCGAGTCGGAGATGACTCCGAAGCGCAAGAGGAGGAGGACAGTGGTCGCGACATCGCTTCCCCGCCGTTCTCCACGCTTCCCTCGCCGCTCTCCTCGTCTGAACGCCGGCCGTAGCTATGTTTAGGGTAAGATTGATGAATTTCATTCATCATTACTTGCCACTTGCTTAATTTGATTCTCTGCAATATGTTCTTGCTACCTGTGTACTTGAATCCGTAGCCTCTGGATGGTAGCTTAGTTTGATCGACGAGGCTGTAATGAGTCTAGGCATATAGCATTGCTATGTTTACTTGCTACGTTTTGATGTGCTGGAGTTGTATCCATGATAGGAAATTTTGTCTGTCACCTCAAGAGTTGTGTTCAAATTACGTGATGCAATCTGTGTAAATTGAACTTGCAATATTTTGGCTGCAAGCAGTGCCTCCAGAAAAGTTTAGTACACAGTTTAGAGTGATAGACTCTGGGTTGACACTGAAATATTTCAATACTGCAAGTTTAGTAGATAGTTGTAGGCATTGAAATATTTCAGTACTGACAGGTTCACACTGAAATATTTGAGTAGTGCAATTGCAGTACACACAGGTACACACTGAAAAATTTCAGTAGTGCAATGCAATTTGAGTACACACGGGTAGACACTGAATATTTCAGTACTGCAGTTTCAGTACACGCACGCAACCCCAGAAATATTTCGGTGTAGTAGTTTCAGTACACGCGCGTAGCCACTGAAATATTTTGGTGCTGCTGTTTCAGTACAAGCACGTAGCCTCTGAATTATTTCGGTGGTGCACTTTCAGTACATGCACGTACCCACTGAAATATTTCAGTGGTTCACTTTCAGTACACGCACGTACGAAATGAAATATTTCAGTGGTGCTGTTTCAGTACACGCATGTAGCAACTGAAATATTTCAGTGGTGCTGTTTCAGTACACACACACGTAGCCACTGAAATATTTCAGTAATGCACTTTCAGTACAGCGATGTAGACACTGAAATATTTCAGTAGTGCCATGTCGGTGATCTTGCATCCAAATATTTAGGGCTTCCTAATGATTCAGCAAAAAAATAGACATAAGCAGTGAAATAATTTTTGTAGGGATGTTGGATTACTCATGTTTTAGAGTGGTTGGGTTTTTTTAGAACCGTTCGTTGATGTCGATCTAACGGCAGACAAATACGAATTACTGGGTAGTACTCCGATGCCATATCAATGTTGCTGATATGAATATGCATGTTTTCACCAAGTGTTTGCAGCATGCCTGATCAGTGAAGCAACACTGATGCGGCATGTCTGATCATTGCAGCAGCTAAATTCAAGCAAATCATACATCTAAGGAACCATAATGGCAAATTTAAGGGACAGAAATATAGATAGCAATATATATTACTACCATAGATAGCAGCATCCACACAACACACTTGCTGATGCAGACACCTCGAAGTTCAGACCACTAGCATATTAGATATGTTTAGACCACACATGACAGTACTACAGTTAGATAAAGTTCATACTACATTACCACTCAAAGTTTCCACCATCAGAATACCACATAAAGTTCACCAAAAGAACTGAGGCTTCCTCCATCATACGACAACCAGGGTCTAGGGCAACTACATGTTAGGGTTTTTCAGGACCTTGTGGAGGGCAGAATGCTGAGCACTGATCTTGTAGTCATGACTGCTGATGGATGTAGCCCGACAATGCTCCATCAGATGCTCCTGCAACCCAGACCTGGGCTTGGGCTTGCTGCAGTAGGGGCACCTGTACTTGTCCTTCCTCCAGTTGTAGTACATGGCAGATCCTTGGGCCCTGATCTTCTGCACCTCCTTCTCTTCAAAGGACTCGACGTTCCCCTCATCCACATCATCTCCAGATTCATACTGCACACATTAATGACTGACATTAATACATTATGCATTCAAAAAACTATAAACACGTAATACTAACTCAATGCACAAATAACATTTCAACTAGGCCTTACCTCATACGGCTCATCTTCATCAGAGTCATATGGGTAGAACCCAGTCTTTTCCCACTTCCTCTTGTTGCCCACAAGATCCTCCTCCTCCTGCTATATTGTCAAACAAGCACATCAATTACAATGAATTGAATTGCAGTTAACAGAATGTCATTACAAACAAAATTGTGAATGTGAACCACATTGGTATGTTGCAAGTGACCAAATGCTTTCCTTATAAATAAAGAATCTAAGCAATCAATCAAAAGACAAATGATTTCCTTCATAAATGCTAATGAAAATGCAAGCTGGATTCTTGACATTCCCTGAATTTACCCAACACTTTTCTTTTGAGGGAATTCCCCCCACACTACTTAATGGAAACATATAGTATATTTTGTTGCTAGGATCCTGCCTTGGAATGTTTACTTCACACTTTACATATAGTATATACTAATTACAGAAGCCAACTACAAATTTCAATATGCACAGATTACTGTTTTTGGGATAATGCAGCAAAGCTCCTACACATATTAACATAATGAAGTAGTTAATTAGGTACAACTTCAACTATAAATGCATACATCTCCAACAAACATCTAAAATTTCATTACTTACCAAAACAACAACAAATTATACTATAGATGAATCTTGTATCATCTAAATCAATTCATTGGCACATCAAAATTAATGCATTCCAAATCAAATATGTTTCCATCCAGTATCATTGAACCACAGATCAAATCAAATAATCATAAATGTCAGCAGCATTGAACTACAGATCTAATAATCATATGACATCTATCTGACCTTAAATTCCCCCTTAAATAAGGTATTCAACCTCATACTAATTAAAATCTAACAAGCAAAAATTCAACTACTAATCTAATAAGCATATGAAAAAACCCCAAGATGCTTTTATCTCTGAAGCAACGGCATTGCAGAGGATGTTCAATGCTGTCAATATGTCTGAAGCAACAACAAAATTCCACAACTAACCCAAACTAAATAAGCATAGACTGCCCCTTCCCCTCGACCACGCTTCCCCTCTCCTTCAGAAGCCCCAATCCAGCACAAAAAAATCCAGCCCTTGAGAAGCTCTTTTGGATTAACATGACAACACCCAGTACATCAGCACATCCTTCACTATATTTACAACCAAGCTAATGCACCATCTAATCACCTCAGGTAGACAATTTCCAAATCACAAGGCCATGCACAAATCTAACCAAACAAAGTTCTGGCCACAAACACTACAATCTAAAAACTACCAACTAAAAGTGATAAGCAGATACCTTCTGCTCCGCCTCCTCCTCGCCGGAGCCGGTCTCCACCTTCTCCACCTTCTCCACCTCGTGCGCCTCGCCACAGCCCGCCCCCACCTTCTGCGCCTCGACAGAGCCCGCCTCCACCTTCTGCGCCTCGCCGGAGATCGCCAGAGCGGGCGCATCTGGCTGGACCGCGCTGCTGCGGCCCGGCCCCGCCTTCTCCAGATCTCTAGCGGAGGGAGCACCGCGCTGGACGCCGGCACGCCCCCTCACAAAGGTGCCCGCAGCGACCTGCCGCGCCTGCTCCACCAGATCTGCGCCCCAATCGGGGCGCTCGCCTCCTGCGTCCGCCATGGCGATGGAGAGAGGATGCGGTGAGGGAGACGAGGAGGTTGGAGAGGAGAGGGTTTTGGGGAGTGGGGAGTGGAGAGAGGGAGACGATGCGGCGGGGGGAAATGGTGGGCGATGCGGCCGGAGGTGGTTGCCGTCCACATTTATATGATGGGACAGTTTTGGCAACTACCCGTGACACGTGCTGCCCCACGCGCGGGCGGCTTCACGCGTGCACGAAAGGCCGCCGTATACAAACAAATACGTATACGGCCGGGCATACGATCCTATATGACGACCAACACGCCCGAAACCAAGGAAGCGTGCACCCGCCGTCCCTCGTGCGCCCTTAAGGCCAGCCCATGTGAGGGACGGGAAGCCCCTTTCGTTTTTCCTTTTTATTTTTTCTGTTTTCTATTTTTCCTTTTGAAAGTAATTCAGGATTTCTACAAAGTTGCAAATTGCGAAAAAATGTTCGCATTCCAAAGTTCTTCATGGCTTAATAAAATGTTCAGGACATGATAAATCTCACAGATTCAAAAAATGTTCGTGATTTCAGAAAGTGTTCATATGTTAAAAAAATGTTCATGAATTTTTAGTAAATGTTCAAAATATTTTGAAAAATGTATGAATTTTTCAAAAATGTTCATGAATTCGTAAAAGATATTAGGAAATTTTAAAAATGTTCACAATTTCAAAAATATATTTCTGAAATTGGAAATTTTTCCTGATTTCAAGAACAGTTCATCGTTTAAAAAATTGTTCCTGAATTCAAAATATGTTTATGTTTTTCTTAAGAAAGCGTGAATTTTAAAAAAATTCACAATTTCTTAATAATACGAATATTTTTTGAAGTTGATGAAAAAATATAATTCAAAAGTGTTCACCCATTTTTTTAAAAAAAGTTCAAATCTAAAAAAATCAAAAATTAAAAAAATGTTCTCGAATTTCAGAAAATGTATGTAAAATTCTTCGGAAGCTTCAGCAAACATATATAACAGTTACCATGTAACACAGTGGAATAATCATAGCTAGTAGAGCATTAGTTACCCGTTAATAATAGTTGCAATCCATCACAAGCAATAGTACCTAGATATGAGTAGATATAGGTACGGTAATACACGACAAGTACTCGCAAACAAGAGCTAACATAACAAGTTCATTTCACATTGATACATGGCCCACCCCAGTTCTAAATGAGGTGGATGGTGATCATCATCCTCAAGTCATGGCGACGGGTGTTCGCAACACTGAGTAGGATGGCCTGTCCTACCCGAATATTCTTGGCACGAAGGAACTTCTTCCACCCTGCCCTGCTCAAGACAGTGCGACCGTCCGTGTCCACTGCATAGGCACAGCTGGTGATGGAGCCCGTTCTGGTAAGGCGTAGTCCAGCAGCCATGCCTTCTTCGTCCGGGTCGATGCCACAGCTATCAAGTAACCTCTTAGGTAATTTCTGAAAACAGTTGACATGATATATGATCATGTCACGTGCAATTATCAACAAAGCATACACTTCAAGACAAATATATCATTGGATTCAACACTGAGCATATATATCATCACATCACTACACTATACGCCAAGCATCAAATTACTACAGTAATTAGGCATATCATTAGATTACTGCGTACACTAAGCATATCATCGCATATTACTACACTACATGCATGTCATAAAATTCTTCACTAAATGAATTCTAAACTAGGCCTCTCATCACAGTACTACAACATGCATATCATATGAACTACTACACTAACTAAGCATGCATATCATGTAATTACCACACTAAGTAACATACCATGATATGCCGTTTAACATTCGTCCTTGTGAGGCGGGTCACGAATGGCTTCCCTAGGTAGTCTTCACGTAGCGGAAGCATGTCCCAGAGGTTGCCGATTTCCTCGTCGCCCAGTCTGAGTCCTTGGGCATACAGGTATTCAACAAGTGGGTTCTCATCATCATCTGAATCGTCATCATCTGAATCAGCACCATCTTCCTCCTCATGAACTTCATCCTCACTATCCGGAATCAAATTTAGATAGATAACAGAAATCCTGGGCCTATCTCTTCTGAAGGAGAAGCTGATCAATTCACCCCCACTAAGACGCATGCGGGCGATGAAACGATCCCAATCATCTCCTCCTATCTGGGTTATCTTTCGCCCCTTGTCGACCTGCATAGTGTATGGGCCCCCAAGAGCGTCGAAGGTCACGGTGTCTCCGATGAGCTCATTGAATGCCAATCTCACATTGCATGGTACGATCTGTGTAAGATAAAAACAAATAACAGACACAATACATTAGTGGAAATAGCAAAAAAAAGAATGTACTGTCAGAAGGTTCATATAAATTGTTACCGCTGCAACAACAAAAGAAGGCTGGAAGTAGATGCCGAACAGCGTGGCAGTAGAAAGCCTGGTCCGGCACCGTGAGTTGCAGCGTCCACATGGTGCTTCCTCCATTCTACACAGAACATGTTGAACTCTAAGTTGAATTGTACATAGTACAATACAAAGATCATACATATAATAAATCATAGTGATAACCTATACTGGCAATGGCCAATCAATCTATTTACTATCATCTACGTAATAAAGCAATGCCAATGACAATGGCAATGCCCGTCTCATCTAAACCTGGGAATAGTTCGGCATCCAAACTAAAACCAGTCCAATCCACGGCACACATCAAAACCAAACCAATCCAGATATTTTCATTTAGAATCTAGACCAAACCGAACTATACATGCTCGTCATCCAACCCAGTCCAAACCGTTTTCAACTTTTGGATTGAATCCAAAGGTTCAAACCATAGAAACCAAATCAAGATCCAATCCAAAAACTAAGTTTCAGTCCAAACCAATCGGCTCAGATCCGCCTCCGTAGGGAGACGCGGTTGGGGAAGGGAAGAAGAGGGGAGATCTCACGTACTTGCCGGAGTTGGCGACGGCCGCGCACCGGCAGCGAAGAGAGGGGTCGTTGGGAGATGGCGGCGGCGGCGCTGGTCGAGAAGGGGAGAAAGAAAGATGTGGAGTGGTCGAGACGGGGAGAAAGAAAAATGTGGTACATGTGGTGGCGCGGTTGTGTGGATGACAAGGGGACCCACTTGTGAGACCGATAGCAATTGATGGCAAACCGCAGGAGGTGCACGACCGCAGGAGGTGCACGACCGCGTGCACTTGTGAGACCGATAGTACTCTGTTTTTTGCTCTCTTTTTTTCATGTCAGAAGTGTTTTAAGCATTTTATCGTTGCAGGCCCGTGGGTGGTTATAGAATGGAACACGAACAGCACGAGCCCCACGACCCCCACGATCACGATAACGACGAGCGCCTCCCTCACGCGACGAACCGCCTCCCCCAGAACTCAAAAAGGCACCTTCTCCTCCATTCCTCCCTCATTATGCGAACCACGTCCATCTACTCCACAAACTGCAACCACCGTCTCTGTCTCAAAACCGCCGTCGCTGGAGAAGGGCAATGGCGGAGGAGCCGTCTACCAAGCGTCACTGTGGCGAGACGTCCGACCAGAGCATCAAGGAAGAGCAGAGCATCAAGGAAGACGACGTTCAGGTCCCCGGTGAGAAGCGCGACTACACCACCAAACTTGACAAGGTGGAACTCCACGGCAAAGAGACGCTGGAGGTCGTCTGCACCAGCAATCCAGACACTGCTGACGAAATGCTCACCAGGCTCTTCATGAAAGCCGTCGGCAGGTATCCTAGATTCGTCGGCGTTGATGTGGAGTATACCAGGGATGACGAACCTCCGCAGTACGCAGCAGTTCTGCAGTTATGCGTGGATGAACTCTGCCTGGTCTACCACATCGCTGCGGCCACAAAATGGTGAGCCATCCTACTCATATACCCTAGTTTCTCAACTACATCTACTAGTGTAGATTGTGAAGTGCACGCACTAGTGTGGTTTCTCAAGTACATGCACTGGCATAGATTTTTACCCTGATGCACTGGATTAGTATCTTAAAATCTTGCACCAGATTAATCACCAAACTTGATATACTAGTGTAGTTTCTGATCTTGATGCATTAGTGTTGTGTCTACCGCTGTGGATGCATTAGTGTTATTTTCTGAAGTTGATGCACTGGACTAGATGTATTAGTGTTGTGTCTACTAGTGTAGTTTCTAATATACTAGTGTAGTTTCTGATATTGATGCATTAGTGTCGTGTCTACCGGTGTGGATGCACTGGACTAGATGTATTAAAAGTTGTTTCTGAAGTTGATGTAGTGAAGTAGTTTGCTGTAGTGTTATTTTCAACTGTATGATCCAAAAAGAGAAATAACATCATGTACTTCATGCATTCATCTTCAAAATTACTACTAATCTTCAATATGTCTCTCCCCTTGAAGGCCCAAGCGCCTCAAGAGCTTCCTCCAGGAGAAGAAGTTGTTCACCTTTGCCGGTTTCAGCATTCATAATGACAAAGAGATGCTGAAGATGTCTGGTTTGGAGATCAATCCCGAAAAGTACATCAACATTCAGAAAAACTATAGAGTTCCATATGCCGGCAGAAAGAAGCAGTACGACTCCTTGGCTGATGTTGCAGCCAGCGTCATCCACCCATTTTACCAAAACATGAAGAAGAAGATCAACAGGACCGAAGACCATAAACTGTGGGGGATCATCCCGCTGCCAGACTACCTCATCGAGTACGCAGCGAAGGATGCGTACGCCACCTACAAGGCTTGGAAGATAATAGACAACATCAAATCAGGTGTGGAAATTTCAGAAGCACAGGAGGCTGACCCCTACTACCACTGCCACTACGCGGCATGAAGAGAGATCAAAGTCTGCCTTCAAGTTGCTAGCGCAGTGTCCTTTTATGATATCTATGTTTCTTTGTTGTTCGATGTGTCTGAACTTATGTCCTATGGTGTGTCTGAACTTATGCTGTGCGGTGGTTGATCTGCCGTTTATCTTAAGAGTTTGCTGCTACTCTGGTTTAGTGTTCCAAGTTGTTAATACTATTTTGGTGATGCATGATAAGCCTTGTACAATGCTTGATGCGTACGGTGGTGCTTAGAAAAATAAACAGGGTTTTTCTGAAGCACTGGTGCCTATTTCTACAGGAGAGACGCCTAGTTATGCGTCTACCCTGTACAAATAAGCACCTGTGCTTAAGAAAAGCCTGGTTTATGACTATGGTAGTTATAGCTTGGCATGATTATGTTTAGTGTATAACTCAGCATGATTATAGCTTCACAAAATTAAACCATGCAAATGATTGCTGATTCCACCTATTGCCAAATCAAGCTTTGTACTGATGATGCATTAGATATTGCTATAAGTAGAGGATGCTCATGATTGCCAAAAGTACCTATTTCCACTTTCTGATAAGAACTAAACGTGTATGAAATGATGCTAAAAGTAGAGCATGAGCATGAGCATTTATCAATTGATGATCAATTGATGCAACCTATTTGTGTTTGAATAAGCTCAATAAAGCTGGTGCTGGTTTATGCTCTCTGCTTGACCGTGATGGAAACGAAGACACTTGGCTGGCTATGGTCTTGCTGTCAAATTTAAGTTTCAGTTCTTTAAGACTCTTTGTTTTTGCTGCTTCCTCGGGATTGACTAGCTTTCTCGGGCGTCCACGTGCTCTCTTCCTTTTTGGGGAGTTGGGTGCACCACTATTGGGGGAGTTGGGTGCACCGGTATCCTTCTGGGAGTTGGATGTGTCGGGTTCGTTGGAACCATCAGGATTGTTTACTAATTGCACGTCGTCTTCTGAACCATCAGGTAGAACTGCTTGCTGGGCATCGTACACCTCCTTCTGTATAAGAGAGAGTGCTGCGTTAGTTCTAATCATGAGACTTATCGGTCATTTCATCCCCGTTCCATGACAACATGTACTGCAGTGTCCAAACCGCACAGGAAGTCCTGCGATGTTTAGTTAAAGATCAGTAATCTTATTCGTGTAGGCAAATAATAATTTATGAGGCCATGCCTACCCATCGGTCTGTTGTGGTATGTTCTCATAGCGTTTTTTGGTCCATTCGGCAAAATTGATGTTCTTAGCTGGTGATATCAACCCATTCTTGACAGCTTCGTCGATGCAGAACTGAATCGAGTCCACCTAGGGTATGACGAGTTATACATAGGGTTACGGTACTTTGGGAGCTCATGTGCCATGCGGATCAAAAGAGGCAGCAAGAGAACACTTACAAGAGAATCTTCCTTGGTCTTGTCGCAATGATAATTCATGGAGTTCAGAGTCTGAATTTCTTTTTTGTCAAAATTAAACATCATTAGCATCCAATGGTTTTGGTGTACATTCAGTGGGACATGCACCTGCAGTAAAATTTGGGTTGGGTTGAGAACTGAAATTTGTCGTGTACAGTGTGTACATAAACTATGAAACTGAGGAAAACATGTACCTTTCGGCGCCCTACAAATTTTTCTGCTACACGAGCTAACCATGAGGCTGCACGTCCAACAGGAACCACCCCCTTCATTTGTAACAGCTTTTCGGTTTCTTCAGGGGATATGATTGAGGTAGTATCATTCTCAATTTGGCTAATGCGAGCATATGCCATAATAACCTGCCAAATTTTCAATCATACAATAATAAGAAAGTTGTTGCAGTAATGATGTAGACTAGAGTATAATGGGCTTACATCACCATAAATGTATTTCTCGTCCAAATTTCGCTTCAGTTTTTCTGCTGTGAGGGTAATGTCTCCGATTCTAGCTATTTCAACAGGGTCGTATGTTCCGCGGATGTAAACGGCTGTCTCTATGTCCTCATCCGTGAACTTGTAATCATTACCAAAGACAGGCTTCATCGGAGTTAATTCTGGATTCTCATTGTTTTCCGTCACATGTCTTGCACTTGGTGTAGTCGAAGTCCCTGCCGTGAATTGGATAGCCCTAGGAGTTCCTGTCAGTGATGAATTGCACACATTGACTTGATCCTACAAAGAACAAAGGTAGTTCATCATTAGTTTGTTACTTTTAGATATTAACGTGTTGGGCCATAAAGATCACCTGCACGCCTCCTTTCTGTGACACTGATTGTCGGTTGCTTCTAAATTCGTATTTTAATTCCTGTAACAATGCAAACAATAATGAACATGAAGGAACATATTCATACAAAATACAAAATGCACAGTATGACATACATGTAGTTCCCTCCTTAAGTCTTTAATTTCGTCCTCGGCCTTCGACAACCTAGGATTAGTGCCAGATTTAGTCTTCATGTCGATCAAGTCTTCAGCTAGCGTCTGGTATTTGACATCAAATCTGTGCTCAATTTCCATTAACTTCCTGCCTACCTTCTTTTCATGATCAGCTAAGCGTGCATTCATGGCTTCAACTACCATGTCAATCTGTGTAAACCAAATAAAACCCCGTTGATAACAATAGCTAAATGAATGAGGTTCCATGACACCTATTTGTGATATTGCAAAAACAAATAGTCTTTGGAGTACATACTTGCTGGCTACTAAATTGTTGTCCTTGTGATGGTGCTCGATACGAATCATGTTGATGCACATGTTCATCATTTTTTCTTGGAAAATTATTAGAATTCTCAGACGGTCGTTGAGGAGCACAAATTTCCATGACAGCCTTTTTTTATAAAATATAATGAACCATTAGTACCAAATAAAAAATCGGATATAGAAAGTTCAATTGTAGATAGGTACCAGCCCGTTATGAAGACCTCCTTTGTCGTAAGCATCGCTTCTTAAAGTAGCCGTCGTTTCGTCCCATCGTGCGATCAATGGTGGGGGTCTAGAAGCATACATCAATCGGCCACTACGCACGTGCTCCCAGTACCAATACTACACAATAAATTAGTTCATCACCATACAGATATGCAACAGAACAATAATTAAAGGACATTAAGTAGTGATCTAGCACTAACCTGGAGCAGAATTAGATTTCCTTGTAGATTTACGTGATCTCGAGTTCTAAACTTGTGAACGGACTTGAAGAAGTGATTAAGTGTGAAACATCCCCAGTTAAATTTCCGAAGGTTTTGAAGATCTGTAACAAGGTTGAGATATTTCGAGTCCACATACTGTTGTGCTGTTGGTGCTAGTACAGTACCAATTGCGTACAGAATGAACCGTCTCAGGAAATCGCCGTCTGGGGCTTTGGAAGCTCGGATCGCTGTTTCAAGGTCAGAAATCAAAATTTGCCCATTGTTTGCATAGGCGGTAAACAATTCTGTGTCGGTTTGCATTTCCAGATGTGGCTCTATATCCTCCCCTTCTATCGGAATGCCAAATATACACTGCACGTCCTCTTTTGTTATAGGAATTGGCGTTTTTCCGATGGTAATGGATTGGGTGTCCATATCTATGCTCTTGGCTAGTCTAACCAACATTATGCGCCGTAGAGTCACTTCATGCATCTGGGTTAGACCGCCAAGACTGGTTTATGATATGATGTACTTTTTGTGGTGTGGTGACAACAGTTTCATGGTTTTTGCGAACCTTGTCTGTGAGCATACTAACTTCATATGACCATGCTTTTCGCCGAGTTCCTGGTACATGCCATTAAATTATACTGAGTACACATGAATTATGTGTACGAAACGATTGTACACAAACAGTCAATTACTTACCGCATCGGTAATTTCGGAGATGGGCTTTTCTCCATTATGAAGGTTCGTATCTGAAACTGACATTGCTGGCTCCTATGCAATGATAAAATCCGGCTCAATTAATCTGAACAAAATTGGAAAATGTATAACAAAATTAGCAGCGAATTAATTTTAACAAAATTAACTGGGTCATTTAACATATGATCCACTTATGGGTTTAAGCAGAGAACCTATTTGGGTGCAAAACCTATGAGGGTTCAACTACTAAAGGAGCGGCCGACAACGATTATAAAGAGTTACGATCAGGTAATACCTTCTCTCGGAGACGGTGCCGCCGAGTAGATGGCGGCGGTTAGTGCGTCGCAAACTATAAGTGCCGGTATAGCGCGGTCGACGGCGCAAAGGAAAAACGGCGCGTTCACGCGAGGAGGAGGCGGCGAGAAGAACACTGACGTCAGACCCCTCAGATCACGTTAGCGGTGGGCGGCGAGTGGTGGCCGCCGACTCCTGTATTCCGTGGGCGACCGGCGTCTCCGATCTGATCTTGCAGCGGTCGTGGGAGGTGCGGACGGCCCGGGTGGTTAGAATGCGGAGCTGTAATCGCGGGATTTAGGGAGGGGTGGGCCGCGTGAGTTATGTGAGATTTGGATAAATGATATAAAAAAAGAAAATCTTGTCAACTCGTTTAGGGGTTTAGGGGTTTAGGGTTATTAGGGTTTAGGGGTTTAGGGTTTAGGGTTTAGTGGGGGGGGGGGTTAGGGTTATCAGGGTTCAGGGTTTAGGGTTTAGTGGGGGGGGGTAGGGTTATCAGGGTTTAGGGTTTAGTGTTGACATGCAAGCCCGGAAATGCGTGTGTCAGAGATCGTACTTGCGTGTACATGTACTAATGATCCCAAACTTTCTTAATGGCATCCCATGACCACATAGAGAATGCATGCATAATGGTTTCCATGTGGGGCGAAATTTTGAATGTTGTTACGGTTTAGTGGGGGGGGTTAGGGTTATCAGGGTTTAGATTTTAAGGGTTTTAGGGTCGACGGAACTATGTTTGTCTTACAGTGGACGTAGCACACACACCGGACATTGGTGGAGCGTTCGTCTACAATGGATTCCCTCCGGTAGCATCGATGCGGTCCGTTGACTGGCTCGGCCGACAAACTTCGTCCCACATAGAGCATGCATCCATCCACTGGACCGGATCGATGTTGGGTTGGTTTCATACAGGTGAGGAACCCAGCTAGTGCTTTCGGGGTGTTGACATGCTAGGCCGGAAATGCGCGTGTCAGAGATCGTACTTGCGTGTATAATCTCAAACTTTCTTCATGGCATCCCCTGACCCCATAGAGAATGCATGCATAATGGTTTCCATGTGGGGCAAAATTTTGAATGTTTTTACGGTTTAGTGGGGGGGGGGGGTTAGGGTTATCAGTGTTTACGATTTTAGGGTTGACGGAACTATGTTTGTCTTACAGTGGACCTATCACACACACCGGACATAGGTCGAGCGTTGGTCTACAATGGAATCCCTCCGGTAGCATCGATCTGGCCCGTCGACTGGGTCGACCGACATACTTCGTGCCACATAGAGCATGCATCCATCCACTGAACCGGATCGATGTTGGGTTGGTTTACATGTACATGTACAGGGACCGGAAATGCGCGTGTCAGAGATCGTACTTGCGTGTACATGTACTAATGATCCCAAACTTTCATCATGGCATCCCATGACCCCATAGAGAATTCATGCATAATGGTTTCCATGTGGGGCAAAATTTTGAATGTTTTTACGGTTTTGTGTGTGTGTGTGGTGGTGGGGGGGGGTGGTTAGGGTTCAGGGTACATGCCACATTGTTCACATTGTCCAATTAACACTTTGTATAGATTTTTTGGGTAAAAAATGAACGAAATGATGCAACTAATCTGAACGTAACGTTTGGCATGTATCAAACCAAGTAGCCACTATTCCTAAAAAAAACCAGTTAGCCACTAATTGCGCCAAACATATCACGTAATAAATGGGTTGACAATTATTTCTTGAAATTCGTGGAAGGAATTTATTGCTCTTCCTTTTTTAGAGAACAATAAGTTACAAATTTTATTTTGGAAACAAGAAATCAGTTTTCAATTTTATTTGTCCTTTCCAATAGATTTCAAATGAGCTTTTCCTTGGTCTGGTCATACAAGGCATTAAGCACACATGACATTGCTTATACAGAAGCTGACTGAAATAATTTGTTAACAACTACTAACGACTGATGATCAACAAGTAAACAAATCCCACAACAATTATTGAAAAATAAAATCCCGCGGCCATCAGATTTGCGTGCTTCTTCAGATCGATCAACTGCCTTAAATTCTTGTTGATCTTCTTCAATTCCACCTTGAGTTCCGCATCCGCCACCATCGGAGGAACATTGGCATAGCCCTTATTATCCACCGCCGATGGCAGATCTACCTCTAGGGTTGCCCCGTGCCTCAAATCAATGAAGCCATCTGTTTGAAGCCTCTCAACGTATTCATCCAGCCACTCAAAATGCTTGCATGTTTTCAGGTTCTGAAAAAGGGAAGGGAAACCCTAAATACCAATTCCGAGGAAATATAAATAAATCTGGGGTCAGAATTCATAGCAAAAAGACACAACAGAACATAGATTTAACCTTCCCCGCTTCTGGTTTGCTCTCGCATTTCACAAATTCCCGCCCATGGTTTCCATTCTTCTCTGATATGGTTGTCAAACGCTTCAGTGGCGCGATGCGTGGGCAGTCGGGGCATCTGGTCATCGGTAGTGAACCATACCGCGGCCATGATGACGGAGAGGCCGAACTGGACATGGACATCTCTCGTCTCTCACCGTCCGCCGGCGATGGCAGGCTTCGTCGCCGGAGAAGAATAACAATTTGGTGGGGCAAGGGAAAGGGAGGCAATGGTGGGCCGCGGGTTGGCACGGGCACGGCGATGGCTCGGGCTTGTGTGATATGTGGTTGGACCCGCGGTCAGTGCACATGTTTTGGAAGCCCCCAAAAGATCGTGCTCCTCCCGTCACGGATATATACCTTCCCATTCTACCGCATCAAAGCGCATTACTTCAAAATAACTAATTATCCCTACAATCACGGATATATACCTTCCCATTCTACCGCATATCAACCCTATCCTAACCACCCCCATCTACCTTGTTTCTCCTCACATAGCCATCGCCGGGATCGCGCCATCGCTTCTGAAGCGACCACGCCGACGCCGGATTAAAAAGGTCTCCTCCACGGCTCCTCCCATCTTCGATTGCAGTGCTGATTATTTTTTCCATTGATTCGACCAAGAAGTCATTTCCGAAGAGATTAGAAAATACAACCTTTGCCATAGTTGAGTAGTTCTGGTGTAATTGGAGTGCAGGATGTCATGCAAGAGCTTTTTGATTGATAGTTTGTAGTAGTTGTTCGTACGAACTGGTTATGAATATATTTTCTCGGTGGTATTGTTAGGAATTAGTTGGATGAGGTTGTGGATACAGTTTTCATACTATGGGTATATGTGTTGTTGTAGGGACCATGGTCTCAGAGGCGCATAACAACCATGCGGAGTACGACAAGTCTTTGCATGAAGCGCGCCGGGAGATCGACTTGAAGGTGCAAAAGGATCGCGCTGAGGTAGATAAGAAACTCAAAAAAGAACGTTCATACGTGGACAGGATGATAAAGGAGGAGCGTGAGGAGTTTTCCCGTAAGATGGCGAAGATGCGTCTTGAGATTGAAGAAAAGTATAAGCGGGACTGTGAGGACATGGAAAAAAAGTTTTTCCTTGGCTACAAGGAAATGCATCAAACGTTGCAGAAGGACCGGAAGCTTGTGGACAGTATTATACAGACAGAGCGAGTCAGGATGGATGCCAATGTGTTGCAGGCACGTTCGGATATGGACAGCAAGCTGCTACAGGAGCGGTCGGACATGGATTATAAGGCCATGCTGGAGAAGGTCTGTTTGGAAGGACATATGTTAGAAGCCCGTGCGATCTCACGGCCACCCCGACAACATGTCTTCAATTTTTCTCCCCCTGTAAGTATTTCGCACCGATTGTATATATTAAGGACCTTAGTATTCTATGATACAAACATCTTCAATTTGTGGCAACCTTATGTCGGCGATTGTATGTAGGCTAAGCATCATGAGACGGCACAGTCGCCATCCACTCGAGAAAGTGCGATAGAGTCACCCGTTCAATGCCACATCACTCCACCCCAACAACATATCTTCAATTCTCCCCTTGTAAGTACCTCCCAACGATGCCATACCCAAGATATGGTATGACCTTTTAAAATTTGTGTGTAAACCCACTGTCGACGTTTCATACGCAGGATAAGAAACGTGGGATGGCAGAGTCCCCAGTCACACCACATGAAGGATACATTCCACATAACAAGGTGACAAGGTTTGAGATGGCACAATCCCCAGTCACTCCACATGAAGGATACATTCCACAAAAGCAGGTAACAACACCGCAATTTTGCTATGCACATAAAAAATTATGTTTGCCCCTTTACTCATTTAATGTATTAACTCTGATGTGAGATACTAGGTGCTGGTCATGGAATTTATTGTTAGTAGGGATGATGAGATGTCACATGTCCCGAGAGCATACTTTGATGAACACCCGGCAGAAGTCAGAATTTTTGAACCCCTCAAAGTGACCTACGATCTCATTATGAGTGAAATGAGAGATACTTTTGGTTGCAAACTGGGAGCAGAACTGTACTACTTCTTACCCGGGTCTGCGTGGAAGCTGCCAGAAGGAATGTTCTTGATTGCAGGACCAGATGATGTAGAAAAAATGCTTTCTGATCTGAATGGCAGCAAGAAATGTCACCTGTACATTGTGTACAATAGAACTACGGGTCGTTATCCCGAGCATGACTTTGATCCAGAGGTTCAAATTTTACATGTTACATGCATCTAGTTTATGGCTACGTCATTTTTAAGTTCTTCCTAATACAATTCCTATGGTTTTCTACAGGAAGTGAGAATCCAAGAAATGGAGGGTCTTGCTAGAGAGTTGGCGGAGAAAGACCAAGAACAACTTCAGTTGTATGGTTACATTGATGTTAAAGAGAAAAATATTGAAGCACATGGGTCGTCGCCAAGCCCGACGCAATCTCCAACGTCGCAACGCAAGAGGTCACTGGATTTTGGCAGTGCAGAAGACCATATGGAGTAGGCTCAATTGTTTTTCAACCAGTTTAAGCTTCAAACCAGGATTATTTTGTTGCAAACAAACATTTTTTTTCTGTTTCACACTATGTTCGCAATTATGGTACAATTTATTCATGAGACAGTTCTTTGAACAACAATGCATGAGTTTTATGATCAATCATACAGTTGTTTCTGAGTTGTTTCTGAGATGGCATTGCATCTAAAGAAGTTTCCATCTATAAAACTTGTGAAAAATCATTGATGTTGTCTTTGTTGAAACTGTTTTTTCGTGCCTTTCATCTACACGTGTAATCATTATAGCCTACAAAACCATGCAACGTCGCAAAACAATTTCCACTTGGCATGCATGCTTGTCATGTTGGTACAAGGGTTTCAAAATTTTTTTGGGTCCATTTCAAGCATGCTGAAAAAATCCGTCTTCCCAGATGGAACATCCCCTGCTACCCGAACGGCTAAGTTGAATGACACCAATTTTTTCCATCAAGCGCGCAAGCACACCCCCGTGGGCCGCGTGAAATCTGAGCTAACCCCAAAACTTGCTGGTTTTGACGTCAAATAAGATAGAAATATCAAGGGAAGAAGATAGAAATAGCAAGCAAAACACAGATAACCAACAACATATCAAATAGACGGGTAGAAATCATAACATAGTTCGGATAGATAAAGTTCACGGTAGAACCAACAACATGATTTGCTCTTAATAGAAATATTTAAAAGATAAAAAACTTGCCCTAACACGCTAAGGCAAGACAAGCTGACGAGACCGGGCCTTCACCACCATCTTCACTACGCCTCCTCTCCAGTGCTCCTCTCCATCCTGTCCTCGCCGTGGTAGTAGGGGAGGGTGTGCATACCGTCGCGGGTGGGGAAGACGCAGTCGAAGTTTGTGAAGATGTTGTGGGTTGTGAATGCGATGAATTCGCATCCACACCAAAACACCTTGCCGAGGAGGTAGTACGCATCAAATCTGTTGGTGAAGGTGACGGTGAGCCCTATCGGCGGAGACCAGGAGTTTGGACGCACTTCATGCAGTCGGAACATCACCGGCGAGCCCGCCGGGAGGTGGGCGAAGCCCGCACGGAGGAACCACTGGGCAAAGCCCCTTGCACCCCTCCAGCGTGAGAACGCCCACACGCGAAGCGTGCTCTCCACGACGACGCCGGCCGGATACTGTCTCTCCGGCACGGTCGGTGGGAGCCGGTAGGTGGGGCCGTTGTACTGCATCCTCGCTGCTCGCTCAGAGAGTGCTCTGGGTTTGGGGAAGAAGAGAAGGGCGGCGCAAATGGATGTGTGCAGAAGGTGAGGGCTGGTGGTTTAAATAGGGAAAGGGGAAGGGAAGGGAACCGACCGCGCTTACGTTCAAACTAGCCGCGTCGAACGATCCATATGCCACTTTAATTGCCACGTTGAATAGATGCGGCTGGATCAAAAAAGTGTGAAACCAAGGTTTTTATTACCACGTTGAATCGAAAAGTGTGAAAACAAGGTTTTAATCGCCTCGCTCGCATGCATGCACGTCCGCCACCCGCGCATGCAAACCCACGTCGCCGCCCTTCCCATGCATGCAGGCCTCAGGCACAGACAACGAGATGGCCCAACGGTCCATCCAGCGACCCAGCGGGTGAGGCTGGCGTGGGACGGCCCACCCGAATTAGGCCCAAGCGAGCTTCGCGCCGGGCACATCCCAGGGGTGCAGGGAGTTTAGTCCCACCTCGCCGAGCGAGGGGAGCTAGCACCGGTTTATATAGCGCGCTGAGCTTTCCCTCTAAAGTTCCTTTCTAAAGCGGGCAGCACATTGCCTAACCGTCTCCGTCCCTGCCCTGTGGGGCCTACTTGCTACCTGTTTTCACAATCTGGCGGGCCTCTGCATCCTGGCCCAATAAATGATTGGGTTACTAGTCGTATGCAGGCCGCTGAATTGTGAAAGCGGGCAAGTAGGCGGGCTTTTTTTGCACCGGCCCGATTACTTTTGTACACTGGGGGTATACATGTATTGTACGTGGGCGATTCGTTTTCCCTTGTCACGTGCGGCGGTCGTGGGCGTGGGCGGCGGCGGTCGAGGGCTAGCCACGCGGCCACGCGGCGCGCGAAAACTTCCAAAAACGTCACATCCTATAAAGAGGGAGGGGAACCACCACCGGCCGCATCTCCCCCACCTTTTCCCCCAAATCGGCTCACCCCCTCTCTCCTTGCCGCATCGTCTCCCCCTCGTCTCCATCGCCCCGCCACTGCACCTACTCGCTCAACTCCACCGCCTCCCTCTCTCCGGTGGGTTCTCTTAGGCTTCGATGGCGCAAGGTGGTGGCGCTGCCGCCACTGCGCACGGAGTTGCGGTCGAGGCCGCGAACACCGCGGTAGATGCCGTCCAAGAAGTGGCCGCCGTCGGCGGTGCGGGAGATGCTGCACCCGCAGTCGCTGGATCGGTCGCTGCGGCGGCGGATCTGGTGGAGCAGGGGGTGGTGGGCTCGGACTCCGTCGTGCCGGACCTGGTGGTGACGGCGTCTGGCGGCGCACGGGATGCAGGTGCGGAGGCGAGCGACAAGCAGGTGGTGGATGTGGTAATCCTTCTCGTTCCCCTCCTCTCTTAGTTGTAGTTGTTAAGCACAAGATTTAGTAGATAGGGTTTTTTATTGTAGATTTGTGATTGAATGCGGCACCCCCTTCTGCTTGTTAGGGTTTTTTGATTGAATGGGGAGCCCCATTTGAGAGTTAGGATTTTTTGTAGTTGATTCGTGGTTGAATGCTAGAGAGATCATAATGAGAGTTAGGTTTTTTATATTAGTATCTGGATTGGCTCATGTGCTCAGATTTTGTTATATGCTGTATATGTTGTTAGATTTGTTTTGCATATTCCCTCAGTGGGCCACGGCAGGGGCTGAGCCGCCACCCAGTGTATCTATTAAAGTTGATATTGTACAAATGAGGTTTAAATCCTACTTTGTTCATTTGATGTACCACTATGTACATTACATGAGCCAGATGAAGTAAATGCAATTACTTGTTGTCAACCAATGTACTACCTCCATTAATTGGCAGACCTGAGCACTCACAAAATTATTGTTGGTGCCCAGTCTGGCATTACAGTTCGAAGGACCACAGTCAGCATGATCTAAAATTTTAGTTTGACCAAGCTATCATTGTAGAATGCTTGACCTTTGGATAATTTTAGGTCAAAGTAACATTTTAGGTTATTAGAAGCACATTGCAGATTGCTTGACCTTTGTATACTATGTTATATGTAGTTAGTAGTATAATTGAATTAATTACTTGTATTGCAGAATGAGGAAGCTGCTGGCAACAAGAGGAAGCTGGACATCGCTGGGTTCGACGACCCGTCTGAGTCTGACGACGACGAGGAGGTAACCCCAAGTTGTTTTTGGTCTGTTTATTAATCTGTGTGAGATGTTGTTTGTTGATGATGCCCTATATGAATGCCTCTAAATTGGAATGTTATATAGTTTATTCATTGATATCATAAAGTTGTGTTGTTTGGTCATTAATTAGCTCTAAATGGCATATTTGTGGTCTTTGATCATGAAACCTTATCTGAATGCACATAAATGGAAATATTGTGTTGTTTGTCCATTGAATTATTCTAAAATGGAAAGTTTTGTTGTACTTTCAATTAATTCCTCTGAAAGTTGTGTTGTTTGTGCATTAATTAGCTGTAAATGGGATATGTGTGATGTTTTTTCATGAAACCATATATGAATGCATATAAATGGAACTATTCTGTTGTTTGTCCATTAAAATCTTCTAAATGGAACTATTCTGTTGTTTGTGCATTAATTAGCTGTAAATGGGCTATTATGTTTGTTTTTTCATTAACGGGCAAGTAAATGGCAATTATTTGATGTTTGTTAATTACATTACTCTAAATGGGAAGTATGTATTTATGCAAATCATTTGTATGTGCAGTACAACTCTGGAGATGAGGTGGAAGAGTGCAACCACAAGTCCTTCATTGAGCATGAAGCCAACAAGATCAGGGAGAAGGGGAAGGCGGCGTACTACAAGTGGGCCAAGTTCAGGTGCCCATACTGCACCACTAAGCCAATTCCCAAGGATGGCCTATATGAGCACCTTATGTCGCATGCACGCGCTGTAGCGACGAGTGGGAACGACGTGAAGATCAGGGCAGAGCATGCAGCCCTCCTAAAGGCTATGGGTCCCATCTAGTCACCCTCTGTGAAGCTGGTAGTGCTACTCATCATCAATATAGTTGATGATGTTTAACTTTTGCGCTAGTATGGTTGTGAACTGTGAATCTGGAAGGTGGAAGTGTTTGTGAACTGTTAAGTAGTATGGCAGACTCTTAAGTAGTATGGCAGACTCTTAAGTATGGCAGAGACTTAATTAATCTAGTATGTCTCTGAAGTATATCAACTGTCTAGATGCAGGTCAGCTATGCTTTGTTGCAGTGTTTATATTCTGATGCTGCAATGATCACAGTAGGTGCTTCAATGTTGCTTGACTGATGAGACATGCTGCATACAGTGGGCATGTGCTTGGTAATGGTGTGTGCAAATAACAAGCCTGATCTACATAGGATAGATAGTAAAAAACATTGACTTGAGGTTTTCATAAGTTAGCATGATCGAATCTTCTATTACAAATATATTATTAAATTTAGAAAATGTTGAAAATCATTTTTTGTCAATTTTCTTAAGTTAGCATGATTGAATATTTCTTTCAAAAATAACCTAGCATTGTAAAATAATTTTTTTCAAAAATTTCTTTCATAGACATGTTTGGCACATGTGTGTCACCATGTACAGGAAAATTGGGGTGATTTGGAGGTGGTGGAAAAATTCACCTTTTTTCAAAAACTGGCTTAAGTTATAGACCAAATGGTCCCTCCGGAATGCGGGCATTTTTTCGACCACCTCCAAATCACCTCAATTTTGGCACACATGATCTCTTGCACAAACAATACTAGGTTTCCAAGGTTTTGTATTTTTTTGAATTTTTAATGCCCTCTAGACTGACTGCTGAAAACATCGGTCTATGCCTCAAGGGGGCATTGTAAAATACTTTTTTCCAAAAATTTCTTTCATAGACATGTTTGGCACATGTGTGTCACCATGTACAAGAAAATTGGGGTGATTTGGAGGTGGTGGAAAAATTCACCTTTTTTTCAAAAACTGGCTTAAGTTAAAAGACCAAATGGCCCCTCCGGAATGCGGGCATTTTTTCGACCACCTCCAAATCACCTCAATTTTGGCACACATGATCTCTTGCACAAACAATGCTAGGTTTCCAAGGTTTTGTATTTTTTTGAATTGTTTTGAATTTATAATGCCCTCTAGACTGACTGCTGAAAACATCGGTCTATGCCTCAAGAGGGCATTGTAAAATAATTTTTTTCAAAAATTTCTTTCATAGACATGTTTGGCACATGTGTGTCACCATGTACAGGAAAATTGGGGTGATTTGGAGGTGGTGGAAAAATTCACCTTTTTTCAAAAACCGGCTTAAGTTATACCAAATGGTCCCTCCGGAATGCGGGCATTTTTTCGACCACATCCAAATCACCTCAATTTTGGCACACATGATCTCTTGCACAAACAATGCTAGGTTTCCAAGGTTTTGTATTTTTTTTGAATTTTTTTGAATTTATAATGCCCTCTAGACTGACTGCTGAAAACATCGGTCTATGCCTCAAGGGGGCATTGTAAAATAATTTTTTCCAAAAATTTCTTTCATAGACATGTTTGGCACATGTGTGTCACCATGTACAGGAAAATTTGGGTGATTTGGAGGTGGTGGAAAAATTCACCTTTTTTCAAAAACTGGCTTAAGTTAAAAGACCAAATGGTCCCTCCGGAATGCGGGCATTTTTTCGACCACCTCCAAATCACCTCAATTTTCGCACACATGATCTCTTGCACAAACAATGCTAGGTTTCCAAGGTTTTGTATTTTTTTGAATTTTTTTGATTTTATAATGCCCTCGAGACTGACTGCTGAAAACATCGGTCTATGCCTCAAGGGGGCATTGTAAAATACTTTTTTCCAAAAATTTCTTTCATAGACATGTTTGGCACATGTGTGTCACCATGTACAAGAAATTTGGGGTGATTTGGAGGTGGTGGAAAAATTCACCTTTTTTCAAAAACTGGCTTAAGTAGACCAAATGGTCCCTCCGGAATGCGGGCATTTTTTCGACCACCTCCAAATCACCTCAATTTTGGCACACATGATCTCTTGCACAAACAATGCTAGGTTTCCAAGGTTTTGTATTTTTTTGAATTGTTTTGAATTTATAATGCCCTCTAGACTGACTGCTGAAAACATCGGTCTATGCCTCAAGAGGGCATTGTAAAATAATTTTTTTCAAAAATTTCTTTCATAGACATGTTTGGCACATGTGTGTCACCATGTACAGGAAAATTGGGGTGATTTGGAGGTGGTGGAAAAATTCACCTTTTTTCAAAAACCGGCTTAAGTTAAAGACCAAATGGTCCCTCCGGAATGCGGGCATTTTTTCGACCACCTCCAAATCACCTCAATTTTGGCACACATGATCTCTTGCACAAACAATGCTAGGTTTCCAAGGTTTTGTATTTTTTTGAATTTTTTTGAATTTATAATGCCCTCTAGACTGACTGGTGAAAACATCGGTCTATGCCTCAAGGGGGCATTGTAAAATACTTTTTCAAAAAATTTCTTTCATAGACATGTTTGGCACATGTGTGTCACCATGTACAAGAAAATTGGGGTGATTTGGAGGTGGTGGAAAAATTCACCTTTTTTCAAAAACTGGCTTAAGTTAAGACCAAATGGTCCCTCCGGAATGCGGGCATTTTTTCGACCACCTCCAAATCACCTCAATTTTGGCACACATGATCTCTTGCACAAACAATGCTAGGTTTCCAAGGTTTTGTATTTTTTTGAATTTTTTTGAATTTATAATGCCCTCTAGACTGACTGGTGAAAACATCGGTCTATGCCTCAAGGGGGCATTGTAAAATACTTTTTCAAAAAATTTCTTTCATAGACATGTTTGGCACATGTGTGTCACCATGTACAAGAAAATTGGGGTGATTTGGAGGTGGTGGAAAAATTCACCTTTTTTCAAAAACTGGCTTAAGTTAAGACCAAATGGTCCCTCCGGAATGCGGGCATTTTTTCGACCACCTCCAAATAACCTCAATTTTAGCACACATGATCTCTTGCACAAACAATGCTAGGTTTCCAAGGTTTTGTATTTTTTTGAATTTTTTTTGAATTTATAATGCCCTCTAGACTGACTGCTGAAAACATCGGTCTATGCCTCAAGGGGGCATTGTAAAATAATTTTTTTCAAAAATTTCTTTCATAGACATGTTTGGCACATGTGTGTCACCATGTACAGGAAAATTGGGGTGATTTGGAGGTGGTGGAAAAATTCACCTTTTTTCAAAAACCGGCTTAAGTTAAAGACCAAATGGTCCCTCCGGAATGCGGGCATTTTTTCGACCACCTCCAAATCACCTCAATTTTGGCACACATGATCTCTTGCACAAACAATGCTAGGTTTCCAAGGTTTTGTATTTTTTTGAATTTTTTTGAATTTATAATGCCCTCTAGACTGACTGGTGAAAACATCGGTCAATGCCTCAAGGGGGCATTGTAAAATACTTTTTCAAAAAATTTCTTTCATAGACATGTTTGGCACATGTGTGTCACCATGTACAAGAAAATTGGGGTGATTTGGAGGTGGTGGAAAAATTCACCTTTTTTCAAAAACTGGCTTAAGTTAAGACCAAATGGTCCCTCCGGAATGCGGGCATTTTTTCGACCACCTCCAAATCACCTCAATTTTGGCACACATGATCTCTTGCACAAACAATGCTAGGTTTCCAAGGTTTTGTATTTTTTTGAATTTTTTTGAATTTATAATGCCCTCTAGACTGACTGGTGAAAACATCGGTCTATGCCTCAAGGGGGCATTGTAAAATACTTTTTCAAAAAATTTCTTTCATAGACATGTTTGGCACATGTGTGTCACCATGTACAAGAAAATTTGGGTGATTTGGAGGTGGTGGAAAAATTCACCTTTTTTCAAAAACTGGCTTAAGTTAAGACCAAATGGTCCCTCCGGAATGCGGGCATTTTTTCGACCACCTCCAAATAACCTCAATTTTAGCACACATGATCTCTTGCACAAACAATGCTAGGTTTCCAAGGTTTTGTATTTTTTTGAATTTTTTTTGAATTTATAATGCCCTCTAGACTGACTGCTGAAAACATCGGTCTATGCCTCAAGGGGGCATTGTAAAATAATTTTTTCCAAAATTTTCTTTCATAGACATGTTTGGCACATGTGTGTCACCATGTACAAGAAAATTTAGGTGATTTGGAGGAGGTGATTTGGGTGATTTGGAGGAGGTGGTGGGCAATGTCAGTTCGAAAACTCTAGAGATACTTCCTCAACCAATGATGCGACCCAGGGACCTTCATGCAAAAACTAGGCACCTGCATGCAAGAGTCGGGGACCTGCATGTGAATAGTGATTCATGAAGGCCTTGACCCCGATTTGCATGCAGCGAAGATGAACGTGCATGGAGGTTTCTCAAATATTTCCAAGCACACCCTACTGGGCCCCGCTTTTTTAAAAAATACGTCAGTCATTAATGATCTATAAATGAAGAATATGCATGATGATTATGAATATGCGTGCAGAAATACATCACAAAAATTATTCTACTCGAAAATAACAAGTGCTCCATGCTAGCCCTTATTCCTGTTCGAAATACATCATCATTCTTAAAGTTGGACATCAAATGATACACACAGAAAATGAAAACGAAAGATGTCGAACTAATACAGTAACATGGCAGTACAACCGCACTTCACTAAATTACTGTCACGATGAAATAGAATGTAAAGACCACGTCACACAAAGCTGAATGGCACACGACTTTCTCTGGCTCATCGTCAGTTCATGCTGTATGTAGACATCACAGTTCAGCCTCGAGATCCTACACAGAAGAATAGAATAAATCACATGGACATCAATTATGAGTAAAACACATGCAAAAAATAAATATGAACATATTTCGTACCTCTAGCAATTTAGCGCATTTACGTCGAGTGTGACCAGGATTCTTGCAATAGCCACACATATTCTGTGATCTTGACTTCTTTGTCTTTGCCTGCAGCCTTTTCTTCGGTGCACCTCGGCCTGGCACATGCACGGGATCCAGAACCTTATCAACTTTCTCCGAGTGCGGCATCAACGGGCCAAACCTAATGCTGTTATGCTGAGCATTAGTTGACTCCTTGCTGTCAGCTTGTTCAAAACTTGATTGCTTGCCATGATGTTGTGCTTCCAAAAGCATCTTTAGACGGTGATAGTCCTCATCAGAGTGGCATGCCTTGAAACTTGCGGCGTGACTACAATTCGCAACTCGCGGTACCTCTGCAGGCTTACCGAATAGTCATACATCTGGTTTTTTCTGGTAGGTGCGTATGCACATTTTGCATTCATAGTCCACCTAGTGGGAACGCAACAACTGGGCAGAATTGTTTGTTTTAAAATCCCCAATATGTAAAAAATGTGGGAACATGGTGTGCCTGCGCATTCCAGCTTACGGCAAGAACAACTCACCCTGTGCAAAAGACCTCCTTGCTCTTCAATGCGCACTCCAAACTTTTTATCCATTCTTTCCTGCTTGGACACAACATAAGTGGAATCTTCTGATCCATCTAGTATCTCTCTCATCTGACATTTGCTGACAGCATCTATGCTCCATAAGACCATCTTAAAGACACTAGGTGTGAAAACTGTTGCGGCGTGTTTCTCAAGCGGCGAAGCATTTTCCTCTGTAAATGGAACGGACTGCAAGGCTTCGACGTCTTGGAGAGCTTCGTTAATCTGTCGCGACGCAAGGCAACGCTCATAGTGCTCTAGCATTTCAAACAACGACATCTTACCCTCAAGATGCGTATGTAGCACAGAGTTCAAGCTCTCACTCCTCTGATTGCTGCTCAATCCTAGGAAACAACGCCCCTCAAGATATGGAGCACACCACAACTTTCTCATCTGATACATCTGATGCAGCCAAGACTCCTCACTGGTTACTTTATTCCGTTGTAAGAATTGTATCCATTTTATCTCATGCTCTTCAATGAAAGAAGTATCATAAATGAAAGATCTGAATTCCTCCTTTACGCCGTCATCATGCAGATGGCGTACAATGTTCTGCTGAATGTGCCATATACATAGTCTATGGTTTGAGTCTGGCCAGACCACCCTGATTGCTCTCTGCATTGCAAGGTCCCCATCTGTGATCACAGATATCGGATGCTTCTGTGCCATGCAATCAGAAAAGGTCCGCAACATCCACTCATATGCCTGGCTTGTTTCATGAGAAATTATACCACAGCCAAAAATAACAGTGCTGCGGTGGTGATTCAACCCCACAAACGGCACGAATGGCAGATTGTATTTGTTGGTTCTGTATGTGCTATCGAAAACAATGACGTCTCCGAAAGCCTCGTAGTCAAGTCGCGATTGACTATCAGCCCAGAACAGTCCCTTCAGATGGCCATGCTCGTCTACCAAGTACTTGAAGAAAAAATCCACATCTCGCTCTCGCCTCGCCATCATGTGCATGATCACCGTATTAGCATCACCGGCACTGATTGTCTCCTGCTTATTAGCATGGCAGAAATTATAAATGTCCCTCTTTATGCATCCAACCTTACCAAATCCACCGTATTGAAAGCACAAAATATCCATAATACGGTATTTGCGGATCCCACATTTTTCCATGTCCGCAATGTCCGCTTTCTGCTCATCGCTAATTCGTCTGTGCGAACGCAACAGACAAGAAAGATCCCGTGGGGCTAGAGGATGGCTGTGCTCATCGATGAAATCCTTGACAAACCACCGACCGGTTTCCTCCTGTCTCGTAATGACCAATTTAGCATTACACCCAACACGAGTTAAACTTCGTGGCCTCCTCTTTCTATCTCCCATCTTTCTTTTCATGTGCTTCTCTTCGCGAAACCCTTCACGACTACACACAATTTTCCTTAAAATTATGTATTTGTTGGATCCATCCCACTCAACGTAGCTTTTCCTCACACTAAAACCTTTTTCAAGAGCATATTTGTTGTAGAATTCATAGCCTTCAGCCTCACTATCAAACATCCTGCTGACAACATTTAGATACTCGAACATACTCTCATCACTTGCATACGCCATGTCTTCCTGCATATGACATGTGAGGGAAACCAATCATCAACATCTTTCTGTTTATCAATGTTGCAGGTGTAAAATAGCTCATAGGCAAAGACAAGTGCATGGAAAAGACTTTGCTCGTTTGACATGTGAGGGAAACCAATCATCAACGCCCAAGTTTAATTCCCCGCAAGATCGGACGGCTAATAAAAATCAGACGTGATCAGAGATGTAAGTACTGCTAAATTGAATTGCATGCACTAGGGAAACCTAAATCGATGATGACTAAACAAATCTAAGTAGGAAGTGCAGGCTACGAATCAAAGTAAGTTGAGATTCAGGCGATTCATACCTTAAGATGCAAGTCCGGAAGCGATGGGATCAGTGGGGGGCTTTCTCCTATACCGCCGCCGCCGTCGCCACCGACACTGCCGCCGCAGATGTCACGCCTTATTCTTCTTCCTGCCGCCGACCACGTCTTTTATAGTGAAGGGGACCAGGAGGAGGACGAGAACGACGCCGACGACAGTGAATTGGTTCCTCTCGCTGGGCTCGTCGGACAGAAGGAAGAGGACGAGAAGGAGGACTTGACCGAGCTACTAGATCTAGACGTGGTTCTGGTCGAGAAGGAGGACTTGACCGAGCTACTAGATCTAGACGTGGTTCTGGTCGTGGACGTGATCGGTTGAATTTTTTTTACCCTGGACCATTATGCCCTTCTCTGATTAAACTAATTAAGTTAATTCATTTTTAATCCCCCACCAGATCGGACGGCTAATAAAAATCAAAGGGGTAAGTACTTGAAAGTACTCCCAGTACCGCCCCAATCACCGTAAAAGGGCTCTTAAAGTATATAACCATAATGATAGGAAGGAAAAAAAGAGATCACAGCCGGGTCGGTGATGAGATTACATGATTCAAACCCGTAATCTATTATTGACACGCCAGCCAACTAGTGGAATAATTTCTATTAAACCATCTCCAGATGGTGTACCCAAAGGACATATGCTCTTGATCATTCACATGCTGCAGTAATGGCCACATACGGATTGATGTCGTAGCCTTGAATATGACCTGCAAAAAGAACTATATAGATGATCTGTTAAAAATGGAATCATTCTGATAATTCCAAATTGGCCATAGAAGAGCATGAACTCCCACTCGGACGTGTCGCTTGAGTTTTGGGTGGATACCACCCAACCAATTTCCAAACAAATTCAGTATACTCGTTGGTGGTAACAAATTACGTCGGAATGGGATTGTAAAATGGCAAGACAGAAAAAGATGATCAGTTGTTTCCTCTTGGTCACAAAGCAACATTTTTGCTACATTGTCAGTTTCATTTTGCCAAGTTATCTTTAGTAAGAATGGCCCCCTCTACAAAACCTACATGAATACTTCAACCCTAACCCTGACCTTGGTTTTCAAAATCTGATGTTTGTGAAAAGTAGGTTCATAATTAGTGAGGTTAGCACACATAGACTAGATAGTGAAGACACCATTGATATTCAACCTCCATCAAAATACGTCTGACATATATGATAAATTGATCCACATCAATCTACGTACTAAATGGAGTCACGCTGTTCATTTACCATCAATTAAAAGCCCTACGAAATGGAATATTCAAGGGGTTTGCCTCGAGCACTAAGGCCAACGAGGCCTCTTTTCTTTGCACAATATTATATATATATATATAGGGTTGGGTATTGCATAGCTAATGGAGTATCCCCAACCATGTGTCCTTCCAAAAGCTAGTTCATTGGCCATCACCAACCATAAAAGAACCTTTATTGAAAAATGAAGACCCAATCTTCATCAATCCATTCCAGAAAGGCGAGTCAGATGGCATAACAACTACTTGCGAAACCCGTTTGGAATGCAGGTAAACTAACAAGTAGCGTAAGACGTGCATCTATCAAGTTCCGGGATGATGTATATGCTCGATGGAGTCTTTTTTCTTAAACACATATAATTTCATTCAAACTTGACAATCATTACATGTATAGTGCAAAGGAAGAACCGTAGTAGTTTTATTCTCAGTGACATTGTGCCATTTGCTGAAGCATCATCAACGAAGATCACAAATTCATACGATTGTAGACTTCTAATTATGTGAAGGAAGACTTGAATTCCCCTCGCCTCACAGCAAGCGACTGGATAGGAGGGAACTAGTAAGATCTCAGCCACCTCTCAAACCCTTGTCTCCCGTCTCGCCGACTCTTTGCTCTTTCCACCTGATGTTGGGCCAAGAAAGATTTGGAGAAACCCTAGCGACGACGACATGTTACCTATGGCGGGAAAGAAGAAAATGGGTACACGGGAAATTGGTGCAAACGTCAGCTTGAATTTTCATGTCAGTGCTGATTCTCGCGTCAAATTTCCTGATGGCAATTTACTAAATGCCGGATTGAAGAGTGGTGGATGGTCCAAGCCAATTCATGGACATGTCAAGCATAATGTTGATGCAACCTTTGACCCAAATTCGATGCTAGGACCGATTCGTGCGGTGCAAGCAAGAGAATTGGAATATATGTTGATGCTTTCATGGCAGAAGCCACTGCACTAAGATTTGGCTTGAATCTAGCACAAGCTATCAGATGCAATAAAATTGTGGTTAACTCTGAAATTTTTTATGAGATAAAAACCATGCAAGAAGGTGGATACCTCGCAGGTACCGTGGTAGCAATATTTGAGGGCTTTTATCACGTGTTGCTTGAGTTATCACATGCAATGTTTGATCACAATATGTGGGAGTCGACTAGTAGCTCATGAACTAGCTAGACTTGGCGCTCGCTGCAAAAAATGCTAGACTTATGAGTTGCCTTTACAAATTGCATATACAAGCTGACATGTGCTACTTTTATTGCGCTACAGCTATTTCTTGCATAGTGCGAGCCTCATGCTAGTCTGGTCTCAGGGGGTTCTTCATGGCTAGCAAACCAAAAGACGCTCGCTCACTCAGTCATTGTAGTTTTCGTTGGTTTCTTCTTTTTCTTGCCTTATAATGGTTGGTCAGGTCCATTTTCACTAGCTTTTTACTCTTTTCCTTTTATGTGTCTTTCTTAGTGGTTTTCTTCAGTTTTCATTGGGTTTTTTCTTTTCTTTCCTTTTTATGTGCATCCTTTGAGGTTTTCTTTACGATTTCAATGGTCATTTATATTCTTTCTTTGTGAGATTTCTTTATGGTTTTCATCTGTTTCCTTCAATTTTTCCTTCTACCTTTTGTCTTTTCCTTTACGGTCCTCTTCGTTTTCATTTTCTTTGTTTTTCTTTATGTTCTCGTTATGGTTTTCATTGATTTTTCTCTTCTCTTACTTTTTTTTCTTAATGGTATTTTTAACCTTTTTTGTGTTTTTATTATAGTTTTGTTCGCGTTTCATTGGTTTTTTATTTTTATTTTGAATTTTTATATTTAAATTCATGTCTAGTTTTTCCTATATATGTTGTACAATTTTCTTATACAGCAGGGACATTTTTTATATGCATTAAATATTTTTCAAATACATGATTAACATTTAAAAGAAATATGCTTTTCTGTCTACCCTTTTTTAATACACATTGTATATTTTTCATATGCACAAGGAAAACTTACTGTATAATATGGAACCTGTTATACACGTTTAACCATTTTTGAACACATGATTAACATTTTTCAAAAACACTTTTTGATGTCTACTTTTTTCATATACATTTTACATTTTCTGTATAGACCTGATTTTTTTATACAAGTTCAATATTTTTGAAATACATCCTTAACATTTTTTCAAACACATTATTTGAACATTTTCTTAATATGTAATGATTATCTTTTTAAACGCATGTAGAAACATTTTTTAAACTATGCAAACATATTTTTACATTTTATTTTGTTAAATATCATGAACATATTTTTGAAACGAGTGAACACTTTCTAGATGTAATCTTTAAGAATGGTACGAAACATTTTTTTTCAATTACACAGATATTTTTTACATTGAATAAAGATTTCTAAAAATGTCATGTACATTTTTTTGAAATATGTGGGCATTTGTGAATGTCACAAATAATTTTTTTGAAAGCTACAAACATTTTTCAAAACTTATGGTAACAAAAAATTTACACTTTGTTATTTTAGAAATTCACGATTTTTTCAATTGTATTAAGTAAATTCAGTTTCGGAATATATGTATATAGAGTTTTTTTGGAAATGCAAACAAAAACCAAAATGAACAAAGAAACATATGTAAGAGTAAAACGAACTAACTAGAAAGTTGGACCGGCCAATACTAGCGACTGGGAGGGTGGTCCTTTCGGAGATATCTTGTTCAATCTCAAAAAAATCTCATTATTCCAAAAAATGTTTGCGAAATTCAGAAAATGTTCTAGATTTGGTAAAGTGTTCATATTTTGGGAAATAATGTTAGTGTTTTCCAAACAAATGTTCCCTTGTACAAAATTTGTTCAAGTTTTTAAAATTCTGAACAATATATGAAATTGTGAGCAATTTTCAAAACCCTGAACAATTTTTGAAGATTATGGACCTTTTCTGAAAAAAGAACATCTTCTAAAGACATGAACAATAAACTAAATTTAATAAAAATTGTGAATTTATGAAAAATTAAAAGGAAACTGTTTGAGACAACATACTTGTACTCCCTCACAGGTACTACTCCCATGTAATGCAACTTGTGCTTCATGCGACACTATCTACTCCCCATGCAGTGTAACGTGTACTCCGTGGTGCAACTTGTACTTCTAGCGCTATGTAGCAGGTGTGCTTTATGCACAGTGCAACCTATAGTCGTAAACACAATATGTACTTACCGCACAACACAACATGTGATCCTTAGGCGGTGAAACCAGTACTTCCTCGATCAAACAAGTACTTCCCGCACGTTGTAACATGTACTCCCCATGATTAATAAAAGAACTAAAAAGGAAAAATAGGGATAAAAAAGAGTGAATTCCACTTTTTACCATGTAGTTGTATATTTGTGACATATTTTACCTCATTTAGTGAAACTTCTCTCGAAATATTAGATTCTGGAGACTTTTAACACAATTTTGTCCGAGTTTTGCATTTTGCTTGTTCATGTTAGATTGGACCGGCATGTTGTCAGTGATTCATAAAATATGCGTAAATATGGGAGGGAAAATCATGTTAACACTTCTCTTGAATATCTGTTGCATTCCTCATCATCGTCCACAAATTTTTGAACCTTGGGCGTCGCCTCACACCTTGCCTAATGGACCCACATAAAAAATGAGGGTCCAAAGCTTCTAAAAGGGGTACTCTTGATTAATTTTCACTCAAACGGGTAATTAGTGTCACAAATGCATATCTAGAGGGTAAAATATGGAATTCACTCAAATAAAAAAAGGGGAAAAATCCAAAATTGAAAAGAGGAACATGGAATGAAAGGGAAAAACCACCAATCCTCCTTTTTTTAGCCAAGACTCCTGAAGTCATTTTATAATGAGATAAGTATATTTTTCGTCTCTCGCCTCTTTCGAAAGTTTAGAAATAGTCCCTCAACTCCAAACCAGCAAAATTTTATCCCTCAACTTTCAAAACCAGATAAATTTAGTCCCCCAGGCAGTTTTTGTCTAGCATGAACAGTACACCAAGAGCAGTAAATTCAAAAAATAGCAATAAAATGAAAAAAAGCTGAAATTTTATGACATTGAAAATACTTGGGTGTGCATGGCGCGTGTGCAAATTTTCGTCATGTTTCGACCGAGGAGATCGCGGGAAAAAACAAAAGTAAATCTGCTCTATGATGAACAGTAAATTCAAAAAAATCTGATTTTTTTTTGGCGTCGAAGATGCTCGGTTGCGCAAGGTGCATGCAAAATTTCCTGGTCAAATAACATCTGAGGAGCTCGTGGTGTTTGGAAACCACCCGAAATGGCACGCACACGTACACTATTTTGTTTATTTTTCCATGAGCGCCTTGGATATCATTTGACCCCAAAAATTGGCACGCACATTGCTCAACCAAGCATCTTGGATTTCAACAAATTTCATTTTTTAATTTTGTTTGCTACTTTTTAATTTACTGTTTATGATAGAGCAGATTCACATTCGGTTCTTTGTCGCTAGCTCCTCGAACGTCCAAACACGACTAAATTTTGCACACACCTTATCACCTGAGTATCTTCGATGTCATAAAATTTCAGAATTTTTTGATTTTTGTTGCTATTTGTTTTCAAATTTACTGTTCATATGTTTGCTGTTCACATCGGAGGGAAACAGCCCGAGGGACTAAACTTATCTGGTTTTAAAAGTTGAGAGACGTAGGGCCAGTTCTTTTGACGGTTTAAAAAATAAGCCGCCTCCTCCCCAGCTTTCCCCATAAGCCGCATCCCTCGTTCATTGGGGCTTCTGAACTAATTATGTGGTAACTAATTTAAAAGTCTCAACAAATTTAGGGAGCAACTTATTTTTTAAGATGGGGAGAGGTAGCTTATTAAGAAGTGGCCCTTAGTTTTGTTGGTTTTGGTGTTGAGGGACCATTGCTACACTTTCAAAAGAGTTGAGGGATGAAAAACATATTTATCCCTTTTATAATTGAAAATTATTAAGGATGACAGTGAACAGTGCAATGGAAAGGCACCAAACTACAAAATGACCAGCAAAAATTAATATTACATCAAAAATCATGTTGGCTGTCGTCTTCCTTTGACTGTATGCAGTCAGCCGAAGTTTAAAAATCACACTGAAATAACGGTCAGAAAAAATGGTATCACTCGGGGCATCACCCTATGTAACGTGGGCTTGCAATTCTTCACCACCCGCTCCCTTCGTCCGGAAATACTTGTCGGAGAATCTAGATGTATTTTAGTTATAGATACATCTATTTTCATCCATTTTTTCGACAAGTATTTTCAGACGGAGGGAGTAGAAGCAAGAGTAGGCCCTCTACACAGCTCGTGCGTGTTGTTGAGCGGCAACAGGGTGGCCGATCGCGATCCCGTCAAGCCTGATCTCGCCTGCCGACGACGGCCCCGCCACGGCCCCCATGGTAGTAGTAGCACCAGCCGCCGCCGCGTAAAGCATGATGTAAGATATGATCCCCAGCACGGTGGCGACGATGCTCAGAATGGCCCCCATCATGAAGACGCCGTCCTTGACGGAGTGACACCCCCGGCCCTGGCTAGTTTGGCGCGTCATGGGGATGTTCGCCGCCGCGCCTACCAAGAAGAACCGCTCCGCGATCAACGCCATTATCCTGCACACACTCAACGCCAGCATGTTCATCGCCCGTTGGATTGGCCGTCACCTCGAGCGAACCCTCGACATGCCTGTCAGAAATGCATGCACTATGAGTACGGAAGCTCACCATGAGAGGACGCAGAGGGCGGCGCCAATGGCCCGCTTGGACTTGGCAACGGCCTTGGACCTGGAGAAGCCGGCGCCCCGAGGCATGCAGCGGCCGCAGCAACCGCCGACGGCCGAGGCGGTGATCTGGGCCAACAGTAGCAGGAGGGCCGCCAGTAACCCCAGCGCGTATGCCGGGTTGTCAGGGTACACGCACTCGTTGCTGTACACCTCAATGTCATTCCGCTGCGCGCCACGAGCACCGCAAGCGCGCTGGTCAGTTCAGTTTGCTTGAGATGGACGGAGCCACTACCAGTGTACATGCTTACCGTGAGCTTGGTGCCCTCGGCGATGATCCCCAGGACGGCACTTGCGACCCCAAACAATGCTACCACGACGGACAAGACGATCACGGTAATCTTCATTTCTCTAACAACTTCACGACTTCCTTTTTTGGTCCGTCGTCCGAGATAGTGACTGCGTGAGGTGATGGATGGGTATAAAAGCCATGATCAAATGTTCTGATGCTTATATAGAGGACGCTTATGAGGTCGGCCAGGCTATTAGGTTTTCCACGAAGGTGCCTTCACGCGTACTACTCTCTTGTCCGCAAGCATCGTCTCGCACCGGCTGGCGATGACCGCGAGGCTAAGGCTGACGATCGTACATAGTCGTATCCGAAAAGGATCATCTCACGACAAAGCCTGATTACGTAGACATCTAGCAACGCAGGACGTGTGCATCTGCCAAGTTAAATTGATGCTGGCCGCTGATTACGAGTGTTTTGGAAGCCGAGATATGCTGTGTACTGTACACTCACAGAAACAGGAAGGCAAAACACACACTCTTGACACCCCTCTATCTTGAATCTTTTCAAACCGGCCCTTCAAAACAACAATTGGCATTCCTTGCAGAGGGCCAAAACTCTTTCCTCCTCCAAAAGAATAGACCCCTAGCTTTCCTCCTCCCCATGTCGGTGCAGCCGCTGGTTCGCCTCATCTCCGATTGCCTTTGGGGCATGGAGGTGCGGAGGACCTTGGCCCTCCGCTGACGGGAGGGACCCTGTTTCGGATCTTATTAGGTTTAACGTCTTGACTGGGGTTGTGTTGCGGTGGCGATGTCCCCATGTTCTATCCCCATCCCAATGGTGCGTCAAGCGTTGTCGGAGGGTGTGTGAATGTGTGTCCCCGTCGGATCTCGTGGGGTTTGGTCGGTGCTGGTCTTCGGTGGATCTTTTTGAATCCGGTCTCCGTCCGCCTTTGTTTGGGTGTTTATAGATTTGATCCTTCTGATCTATGACTTTCTTCATCGCCGATGGTTGCTATGGTGCGCTAGTCTTATGGAGTTTTAGCACGACGACTTCTCGACTGTCTACTATAATAAGGTTTGCCCGGCTCCGGCGAGGGAGGGGCAATGACCGCGGTGCGCCTTTGGCTAGCTCCAGTGCTTGTAGTCCTCGCTAGGTGGTCCACGGACCTCATTGTAATTTTATTACCTCCATTGTTCTTTGTAGTGCCATGATTAAGGAGAATAGAATGGAAGTTTCTATGCGAAAAAAACAACAATTGACTTTAACATTTCTGAAATGGGAAGGGACATATAAAAGGCTTTTAAAAACCTTTTTTGGGTGACTTAGGAGTTCTTAAACAGCCCTTCAAAATAACAATCGGGCTTTAACATTTCTCGAATTAGGGGCCATATAAAAGGCTTTTGAAAACCTTTCTTGGGCGTCGTAGGAGTATACCTCGAGCTGGTTCCTCTCCCTGCCGCTGTCCCGCACCCCCATCGATTCGGGGCTCCCACTATGGCCTAATCGCCCCAAACTGTTTCGCTCCTCTTCAATAATCAATTCGTACCGATACCCGTCCCCGCTCCCTGAGCAACCGATGCCACCATCAGAAATGGCATACATCAACATGGCACTTCCACAACCCCTCCTCACTTGTCCTCCCTCTCTCAAAGACAACCCCTTGCCCACCTTCCACGGACAATTCCTATCCCTACCGCATCCTGCGCCCCAACCGTCGTCCCTACGCCGGTGTTGAGCGGTGCTGTGGTGCAAGTTTGACACTCCTGTTGCTCCTGTCGTGCTAGACGAAGGGTAAGAGGTCCCCCATGCGACCCCTCCTCCCTTCCCCGACCTTCACCGGTCATCCCTTCATATATTCCGTCGGCCACCAGGTGGACGCTGGCAAGAGTTTTGACCTTGTGCTCGCATGAAGAGGGGATTAACATATGTGACAAGAACAAGTGGGCTTTGCCTATTATTGTTTATGCAAAAAAGCCTATGATACATCTCCAACGTATCTATAATTTTTGATTGTTCCATGCTATTATATTATCTGTTTTGGATGTTTTATATGCATTAGTATGCTATTTTATATTATTTTTGGGACTAACTTATTAACCTAGAGCCCAGTGTCAGTTTCAGTTTTTTCTTTGTTTTTGAGTTTTACAGAAAAGGAATATCAAACGGAGTCCAAACGGAATAAAACTTTCGCGATGATTTTTCTTGGATCAGAAGACACCCATCAAACTTGGAGTTGAAGGCAGGGGAGTCCCGAGGAATCCACAAGCCAGGGGCGCGCCCTAGGGGGGCGCCCTGAGGGCTTGTGAGCCCCTGGGAGCTCTCCTAAGCCTAATTCTTCCTCTATAAATCCCCAAATATTCCCAAACGACCAGAAGCGTCCACCAAAATACTTTCCGCCGCCGTAACCTTCTGTACCCTTGAGATCCCATCTTGGGGCCTTTTTCGGCATCCTGCCGGAGGGGCATTCGATCATGGAGGGCTTCTACATCAACTCTATTGTCCTTCCGATGAAGCGTGAGTAGTTTACCACAGACCTACGGGTCCATAGCTAGTAGCTAGATGGTCTCTTATCTCTCTTTAATTCTCAATACCATGTTCTCCTCGATGTTCTTGGAGATCTATCCGATGTAATATTCTTTTGCGGTGTATTTGTCGAGATCCGATGAATTGTGGATTTATGATCAAATTATCTATGAATATTATTTGAATCTTCTCTGAATTCTTATATGCATGATTTGATATCTTTGTATTTCTCTTAGAATTATTGGTTTGGTTTGGCCAGCTAGATTGGTTCTTCTTGCAATGGGAGAGGTGCTTAGTTTTGGGTTCAATCTTGCGGTGTCCTCACCCAGTGACAAAGTAGGGGTAGCGAGGCTGTATTGTATTGTTGCCATCAAGGGTAAAAAGATGGGGTTTTCATCATATTGCTTGAGGTTATCCCTTTATATCATATCATCTTACTTAAGACGTTACTCCGTTCTTTATGAACTTAATACTCTAGATGCATGCTGATAGTGGTCGATGTGTGCAGTAATAGTAGTAGATGCAGAATTGTTTCAGTCTACTTGACACGGACGTGATGCCTATATGCATAATCATTGCCTTGGATATCGTCATAACTTTGCGCTTTTCTATCAATTGCTCGACATTAATTTGTTCAACCATTGTATTATTTGCCTTCAAGAGAGAAGCCTCTAGTGAAACCTATGGACCCCGGGTCTATTTTCCATCATATATTTTCATATCTATAAACAAAAAAACCAAAAATATCTCGCTGCGTTTTATTTACTTTTACTTCGTTTTACATTTTAGTAATCTTTTATATCTATCTCTATCAGATCTCACCTTTGCAAGTGACCGTGAAGGGATTGACAACCCCTTTATCGCGTTGGGTGCAAGTGTTTGATTGTTTGTGCAGATGCATAGATTGGGGACTTGCTTGTATCTCCTACTGGATTTGATACCTTGGTTCTTAACTAAGGGAAATACTTATCTCTACTTTACTGCATCATCATTTCCTCTTCAAGAGAAAAACCAACGCAAGCTCGAAAAGTAGCAGCCTACATGTGGGAAATTTAAAGTAGCATAGCACCTCCAAAACTTCAGATTGTTTCTAACTGCCAATTAAAACCATTAAAAATGCTCAAATTCTAGTGAGTCTGCTAGATTTGCTCTGATGCTTGATGGAGTAAAAAAATATGCATAATTTAGGCCAGAATGTCTCACATCACAACCGTTCGCCACCCTACATATTAGTCTAGCTATTCAATTTTTCTCGGCACTGTCTGGCAAACTTATCTACTACTCTCATATAATCTATGCTACCTTTCTTGAACTTGAATGACACATGGACGAAAGGGAAGAAAAATCAGGTCTTGCAAAAGTGCAAGTATTATACGATCAGCTCCAGAGAAAATCTAGCCCTGTTGAGGCTCTGGTAAACTGCAGGCATTTTTGTGCACTTGGCTTGACCACATGATATGATACGACTAAGGGACAGTTCTTTTCAGATTCTTCAGAATCAGATTCTAGAAATCTTCCCACAGAATTTGAGTTCTTTCCAGAGATTATAGTATGATACTCCGTTATGAGTTGTGTGCTGAAATGCCTGTGATGCAACTAGACCGAAACTGTGTGCTGAATGGCTAACACTTGGTTGTTTTGAACAGTTTCTCATCGAATATGTCAAATATGAGCATGAAAGCAATTTACGAATATCATAAAGTGCTAAATATTACAATTAAAAGGTATTAATGTTTCCTTCCTAGCAAAAGGTGGTCAACTACAAAATAGAAGGACTAATCTCAAGATACGAGACTAACAACAACTGCCTCACATGTTGAGGCCATGGTACCATCATTTGGGATGTTTGAGTGTTCGCACGTGTAAAAGGCATGGGAGATTGCACATACACATCATTGTCAAACTTGTCAAAATTCACATCACATAACCTGTTATCACGAATGCAGTTGTGGGGACACATGCATGCAGTGACGATTATCCTTTGGGTCTCCAGTTTATACCGTGGTATGCCTAGGGGAACTTGCCATTTCATCTTGAGAACAGCAAATGATCTTTTGACGATGTTTCACAAAGGAGAATGGCAATGGTTGCATGTCTCGTGTCTTCCCCTCGGAGGGTGTTGTTGCAACTCTAGTACATGATACTGTTGCCCTTTGTATCGTGCTAGATATCCAACTCTGTTTGGATATCGGGAGGCCACAAGGTAGTATTTATCAACAATAAGACATGGAAAGACATGTGAAATTTACAACGTAGCATCATGTATACAAGGACATGCGTACATACAAGATTACCTATTGGGGTTGTGAAAAATGATCATACCAAACTATAGCATCGCCGCATATATACACGTGTGGTATGAACAAATTTGGGTCATCCAGGATCAACACGAGTGAATCTCACATCGAAATCACACACGACCATGACATTTTCACTTGATCTGCACTTTGAGTTGCCACTATCTTTTCCCTTGCATTAAAGATTTCCACCATACGCGCAAATGCCTCATATTTAGCACTCTCACTTGCAATCTTCTTCATTCTTCTTAGGACTTGGCGAATAAGGATATGCTCTCTTCTTCGCACCCTTTACGCGAGTTAGGAGAGGTGTAAATTCGGCATCCTCGCCTTCATAGACAAAATCATCTTCCAAATTGACTTGAGAGGGATCACCTTGATATGTGGGAATTGGCACCCTCGCATGATCATTTGTTAAACAAGCATCAAACACCTCTCACATTTGATACTTCTCCACGATTCGAGCAAACCAAAACATGGCAGCTTGTGGCCGTGCCTGCAATCAAATAGCACAACTATATGTAAGATGCAATGATACTAGCAACATTACACACTATTTGTAATTATGACATGACAACAATGAAACCTTTAACTCAATGGGCACCAATCATCGGTAGCATCAATGGTCTTCGTAAAATTGTACCATCGTATGTCAAATGTATTTTGAAGCAATGTCTTCCATATACTATAACCAGTTCCACATGCACCCAACTTGTTTTTTAATTGTTGCCGTGAATAGTTTCTATTTGTGCGTTCATTGAACTTTGCAATCAAATTACCATATCCAAGTTCAGACAAACACGAGTCAGGGAGGGTTATTTGCTTGCATTTTCTCTACGCACACATCCATAAAAAATGGTATGAGCCACACTATTTCAATTTGATTTGACTCCCTTGAGTTTATCCATTCACAACATGTGTATCGAAATTTTAATCTATACCATACATAATTTATATATCATTAGTCGCACCATCATTAACAGTACCAGCAAATTGGGGCAGCGGTACCATGTTTCACAACCACCAAATTAGTAACACTTCATTGACAATACCGGCAATAGCCTTTTTGACATGTACCAAATTAGTACCACCATTGACACTAGCAGAAGTTTTACACGACCGGTAAATTCACACTAGCAGGTTTAGCAACCACCATTACTAGTACATTCACACAACCACCATTGACATTACCAAGCAGCAACAACCACAACTTGAGACAGAAGAAGAGATGAAGCAAAGGGAAGAGCTCACATCCATCAAGGGATCCTGTGGAGTCGGGCAAGGCGGCGCTACCGTCTGACGGTGATGGCGGGCGGGTCAGGCATCGGGGTTGGTATCTTTAGACTTGGAACGACGGGGGCGGCGTGGTACGAGTGGCGCTCGGCATCGGGCTCAGGGCAACATACGATGTTGAGTTCGTGAGAGCGGGGCGAGAGATGGCATTGGCGGCAGGCGGGGAGGGAGGCTAGTTAGTCGAGGAGAAATTTCAATGCGGCACGACGTCACTTGTCCTTGAACTCTAAATAATTGGGGGGGGGGGGAGACAAGCTTGCAGCCGGCTGACTCGTTTACTCCTGTCCGGTTTTCGGCCCGTCTGGCATTTCCCCTATAATTACTTGTTCAAATAGGGGTATTGCCACAAAACGAACCATTTTATTTTGAACGAGTGACTAGAATCAGGGGTTTCGTTTCATTTTGAATTACACAAGGATTGTGACCAGATTCTCGAGGATTTCTATGGCAAAATTGTGTTATTTTGTGCTTCAGATTCTATAGAGCTGGAATCTGCGTGATCGGGGGTGAAAAGAACTAGCCCTGGCCCTAAAGAGAGGTCACATACACACATTAGGGTACGCAAGTTAGCCCAGATGCGGTTCGTGTGTTCATCTTCTTCACTTTGTTGCGTAGTATTATGTCATGAATCATGGTAGCTGCACAGTTTCACGGAGAGTTGAGATGCAGACTCTGACGAGTCAGTCACCTATAGCTCGAACGCCCTAAGCAAGCATTAATTGATGTATTCTTGATTGTCTCAAGATTACGCAAGAAATCTCAATGCAAACATAAGCAACAATAGCTAAACGTCAGTCGCCTGAAAATCCGATTTGAGTCAGTCGATTTTTGCTACAAGAAAGGAGGCACCGGAGGGAAGGAAGAAACAGCCGCAGCGGGGGGGGGGGGGGGCTCGTCGGAGAAGCTTCTTCATGATCTATCTTAGGGTGGTGGCGTAAGAACGGCGGTGGTGCAAGTTCACCGGAGAAAAAACCGGCGAGGCCCGGGGCTAGAGGGATGGCCGAGGGCGGCGTCAAGACCGCCGATTGGGGGAGGTTCAGGGGACGGCGGTGCGGCGAGGCGGTCGCGGGCGGCGGCAGCAGGCGGCTTGATCAGGGGTAGAAGATGAACATGAAAATAGTTAGAAGGTAGAAGAAGGTGTCTAAGCCGTTGGATCTACATCAAAAGGTTGAAAATGATTCAACCAGCCCTATTTCGATTTTCAGTCGACTAGTATATAGCCTGTCCCAACATAAACAGCAAACAAGCATTGTTGATCGTCTAATCCGAAAGTAGGAATGACAGTGGGGACAATCCCCTATGGGGATACCTAGAACATCTCTATCCCTGTCTATTCCCCATCATTTCATCCCCATCCTCCTTTAGAGCATCTTCAATAGATGGACCAAATTTTGACGGTTCGAAACCGGAGATGTAAAATTTGGACCGTCAAAAAGTGCGTTTTGGAACTCCAAAAAAAGGCCAACTCCAACAGATGGTCCAAATTCATGGTCCAAAAGAGCAACTCCAATAAATGGTCCAAATTCATGGTCCAAAACCGGCCAGCAGCCGGCGGCTGCTGTTCAGCCACTGTACAGCCGCACATATTGCATAAAACATGTTTTAAAACAACATAAAAAAATTCATGTCCACAATATCAAATTATTACATAGTTCTTCAGATCCAGGAGATGAAATGCAACACAAATACAACATAGTTTTGCACAATACAACATAGTTTTGAACAAACAAATAATGAATCTATGTTGATCTTTCGCCATGCCATTTTCAATGCTCTTCCATCAAATCTTTCTAGAGTTGGTCATGCACATCGGTGTCTCTAATCTCGTTGTACACCTTCATTAAACGTCTGATGCGCTGTTCTTTTCGCATGGGGTTAACAGGAATGCCCATCAAGTGATAGAAGTTGTAATCTAAATGTTTTCCACGCTCGTTCTCAATGATCATGTTATGCATGATCACGCAAGCGGTCATGATGTACCAAAGGATCTTTTGATCCCAAAATCTAGATGGTCCTCGCACAATAGTAAATTGGGATTGCAAAATCCCAAATGCCCTCTCAACATCTTTTCTAGCCGCCGCTTGTGCATTATGAAAGACAAATTCTTTCTTACCTTCAGGTTTTGCAACCGGCTTGACGAATGTACTCCACCTCGGGTAGATCCCATCTGCAAGATAGTACCCATAGTTATAGGTGCGGCCATTTGCTTCGAAGGTCACGGGTGGTGCTTCTCCATTTGCTAAGTTGGCAAAGAGAGGTGACCGGTTGAGCACGTTGATGTCGTTGCAAGAACCGGGCATACCAAAATATGCATGCCAAATTCATGTTTCATGATCAGCAACTGCCTCAAGAATGATTGTGGCATCCTTCCCACGACCCTTGAATTGTCCATGCCATGCTTTTGGACGGTTCTTCCATTTCCGATGCATGCAATCCACAGACCCGAGCATACCTGGAAACCCTCGAGCTTTGTTCATCTCCAAAAGCCTTTGGGTGTCTTGAGCATTGGGTGCTCTCAAGTACTGTGGACCGAACACTTCTACCATAGTTATTGCAAATTGCTTGACATAGAAGATAGAAGTGCTCTCTGCCATCGCCAAGTTGTCATCAATGTAATCTGCCGGAACACCATATGCCATCATGCGCAAAGCGGCAGTGACCTTCTGCTCAATGCTATGGCCAAGCAACCCGGCACAGTTCCTTCTCTGCTCGAAGACTGGATTATGCTGCTTCACGGAATTGCAAATGCGGAAGAACAAGTCTTTCGACATTCTGAAACGGCGTCGAAAGTAATTCTCCAGAAAAACAGGTGATGATGCAAAGTAGTTGCGCACCAACTGTTTGTGTGCATCAATCCGTTCTCTCCGAATGAACGCACGACCATAAACGGAACCACCGTGGTTTCTTCCTCTTGTGCATGGCCACTAGCATAGCAATCTCCTCTTCTTCATGCAAATCAAATTCCTCGTCCGACGATGAATCATCCACGAAAGAGGAGTCAACCGAGCTCATCTACAATGCACACAACCACCGTCAAACATACTATCCAAACCCAAGTTAAATCATCAAGTTTCGTCATTTTTTTACCTTGGCGAATTCCGTCGAACACCTTGGGCGCGTGGTGGAAGAAGATGGCAGCTGGTTGGATTGGCTGCTGCTGACGGCTGCGGTCAGCTCTGGACGGCGGCGGTGATAAGAAATGAGCTTGGAGGCCCGCCAAGAGGAGCTCGGCGGGCGGCGAAGAATAGTTCGGCAGCCGGGCGGAGGGCTTGGTGAGGCGGTCGTGCGGCCGGCGCAACGGCCGTGGACAGGCTCACGGCCGACGGGAGGAGGTCGGAGGCAGGAAGATCCGGCGGAGGCCTACCGCGGCAGCCGGACCGCCGGAGGCGCCGAATCCCGCGTCGGCTGCCTCCTGATTCGACGGCGTCCGGGCGGCTGCGAGCCGGCTACCGGCGAGGGAGGCGATGGGGGCGACGGCGGCGGAGGGCGGCGGCGGGGATGTGGGGTGGTGGCGGCGCCGACGGCGAGGTTTTGGGCGGTCGCGGCAGCGGATTCTGGCCGGCTGGTCTTCGGGCGGGCGGACGGGCTCGGGCGGGAAAGGAAAGGAAGTGGCGGTTGGGCGTTCGCGGGCGGCGGTTGGGCGTTCGTGGGCGGCGGCTGGTTTTGGACCAGATGCACCTCGTGTAAATTTACACCGCGAGGTGTTGTATTTTACATCACGAGAAGGCCGTGGTCCATTTTTTTTTTGCATATGGACCGTCTGTTGGAGCAGCGTTTTTTGCCCCAGACGGTCCAAAAGTTAGTTACTTTTACATGTGGACCATCTATTGGAGATGCTCTTACATGTAATCAACATATATACATGGTGTTGTCCTTGTCCAGCTAATGCCCATCTAGATCATACTGACTTCTTGATCATGTTGGCAGCTGAGGTAAGGATGCGAGATATGTTTAAGGTTTTCTTCAGGACTTTTTTTCACAAGTTCGTTGGTGAATATTTTAAGTTTGACCATAGTCCCGATGAGTATTAGGTCTGGGGAATAGAATATCGTTCCCATTCTCGTTGTAAATATCCTCATGGAAATGTTCGCCCTTCCCAACGCCTAGTAGATG